>NC_133565.1:26806456-31806456 GCF_048773025.1 Camelus bactrianus
AAATGGGAGGTCCCACAAAACTGGCCACCACACATTTGGCTGAAATCAGATGTGGGCCAAAGGGAAGAACACAGTGTACCAACAGCCTCTGCTGCTGCCAGGGATAAAGTAACATTAGCATATTCACATACTTAAATAGTCTATAGCAGCCACAATAAATAAACTCAACTACATGCAACAAGCCTGAGATGAGTCTTAGTAACATAACATGAAAAGTGAAAAAGAAGTCCCAGGATATTATGTAGGGAATAGTACCATTTTAATTAAGAAAACAACTATTAACAATATATATATACCCCCCACAACAATAAAAAATTAAAAAGTAAAATAAATTTTAAAAGTATGTTTTAGAAATATGTATGCATATTCTTACGCACACATAAATATATACCTATATAGACATACAAATATTTGAAAATTTTTAAAAAGTTTAGTGTACTTGATTTCTAAGAAAAGAAAAACTGCAAAGAACATATAAAGAAAAAATATAAAGAAATCTTGAAAATTAATGAGAAAAGGATAAATAACCAATAGAAAAGTAGGCAAAAAGATACAAAAAGATATTTCGCAAGAGAAAATACATATAGCTTATAACATATATAAACACATTCAACTGCAACTTTCTTAAAATGCAAGACTTTTTAACTTTAAATGTTTATAAAGCTAGGACAATTAAAATTTTTTTAAATAAAATATTTTTAGGTAAAATATTTTTAAGAGCAAGAAAATGATAAACAGATTAAGTAATGAGATGGTGATCATTTTGTAATGTGTAGAAATATTGAATCACTATGTTGTATGCCAGGAACTAACGTAGTGTTACAGGTCAATTATGTTAAAAACAACAACAACAACAAACCCCAAAGAAACAAGCAGACAAACTCACAGAAAAAGAGATCAGATGTATGGTTGCCAGAGGCATGTAGGTGGGTGGGAGAGTGGGGTGAGGGGGTCTGGGAACTGGATGAAGGTAGTCAAAAGGTACAATCTTCCAGTTATAAGATATAAGTACTAGGAATGCAATGTACAACATGAGTAATATAATGAACACTGGTGTATGTTAAGAAAGTTGCTAACAGAGTAAATCCTAAGAGCTCTTATCACAAGGAAAACATTTTTTTCTTTTTCTTTTTCTTTTATTTTGAATCTACATGAGACGATGAATGTTCACTAAACTTATTGTGGTAATCATTTCATGATGTAATTCAAATCATTATGCTATACACTGTAAACTTACACAGTACTGTGTATCAATTATATCTCAACAAAACTGGAAGAAAAAAAGATTAAACACTGGGGGGGGGGGGGAATATATGTAAGCTGTCAATTCTAGTTTTTAGGGTGGATAAGTAACAAAAGAGGGTCACACATGAACCAATATATAGAGTCCCTGACCCATGGGTCATGTTTAACCCAATCCTGTACACCTGAGCTCTAGGACATAGGATTATATGGTATGGTAAATATACTGAGAGGTATCTATAACATATACTGATAACACAAAGGCAGGGACTGGAAGATACTCCCTCACACCAGGGGAGATCTGGAAAGTTTGACCAAAGAGGTGACAGTTAATGGATTTAAAAGAATAAGGAGAGGATTGCCAAATTTGGGAGGAAGCGGGGAGGTTTTGGAGAGCATTCCAAATGGAAGGAGCAGCACAAAGGGACAGGAAGGAGAGAAAGGGCAACATGCCCAATAGACTAGAGATAATTAGTGTTGGTAGAAAAGGAGAATGAGAGAGGTACATGCAAGTGAGGGATCCAGAAGGTAAGGTCCATGATGATGAGGTTAGGCACGATTCCACATGATAAGCAAATCAGAACATCGCGGGGTACTTTTCAAAGCAGGGTACTAGCAAGATTCATTTCAGAAAGATTCTCACAGCAGAGTGGAGGACTGGTTGGAGTGTGTTGGAGGCAGGAAGATCAATTAGGATAGTCTGGTCTTAGTCCAGGTGAGAGATACAAAAGTCCAGATTTACTCAGGAGCTCTGGTGTGTGTGGGCATGTATGGCCTAAATCAAGAGTTTTCTACAAGGCAGGATGGGCAGAAATTTATTTCCCTGATCTCCTGTGCTTTTGTTCTAGCACTTTACTTGTCTGTTGTTCAACTCCTCCCACCAAGATGTAAACTCCAAGTGAGCAAGGATGTTACCTGTGTTCCCTCCTCAATCCCCAGGGCCTAACAGTTTCTGGCACATAATAAGTACTAAACAATTATTTGTTGAAGGCATGAAATTTAGTTGGGAAAGAGAAATACAGGGTAATAGATGATAGGGAAAGAATTTCTCATACTCTAGTCTAATTTAGCTCTGTATCTCCTACTAATATCTTCCAGAGCTCAGAATTTGACCAAATGATAAATTGTTCCCATGCTGGGCTCTCATCCTTGTCTCAGCCTGAGTTAACAATCTTTCCTGCCATCTCTACCTAGCCTACCCATTCTCCAACTATCTCCACTTTTTATCTAGAAAGACTGCTTTTCCAGGTTCCCTTGGCCTTTGGCCATATGCTTAGACAGTTCTCACACTGTTATATGATTACATACCTGCTGGGTATTCTGCCTTCAGATCCACTCTCTATCCTTCTCCAGAGGCTAACCTTGAAGGAGAGTGTCATCTGGACTCCCTTGCCCTTAGGCTTCCTCTTGGGTTCAGCCAGTAGGAGGTACTGCAGGAGATTAGAAAAAGAGAGACAGAAAGAGTGAGCTATATTCCTCTAAGTTCCCGCTGGCCCTCCCTCTCCTTCAGCTGTTGGCTGTCAACTGAGCACTGGTTCCATCTCTTTGCCCCTTCAGGCCTGTGGTTGATAATGGCTTCTGAGCAGGTAATAGCCCTGGGGTGCTTTATTATCCTTTGTTGGTTTCCCTCATCTTTGTCCTCTGTCCCTTCATTAACTTTCTTTCTTCAGTTACATATTTGAGGGGCCCATCTGTTTCCTGCTGATTTTGGCTGATACAAAAGCAAAAATACAGAATTGTTTCTTTTTTAAAAAAATGGATATGATTCACAAGGTTCACCCTTTTAAAGTATATAATTCAGTGGTTCTTAGTATAATTGAGCAAACTGTATCTTTTTTCATTTAATATGTAATCAAATGTTTTCTCTTACCCCATCGTGTGTGTACTCAATAATAATTTATACAGTGTTGCATACCATAAGTTACTTAATCATTCATATGTCTCAAACTTTCAAAAATAAGGTTATAGTAAATACTGTGCATGTGGCCATTCTCTTTTGGGGAGGATTAATTCTTGAGGAAAAATTTCTAGGAGTGGTATTGATGAGTCAAAAAAGCATCACATCTCTATTAAGGCTTTTCAGAAGTATTGTCAAATTGCTTTTGAAGAGGATTATACCAATTCCCTCTCCCACAGCTTTCTCTGAATGTACCATCTCATCAATGCATCATCTTATTAGCATTGGAAAGTACTTAAGATATATGCATATATATAAAGCTAATGTAGTGTAGGTGGTGTTACCATTTGGACTTCTGTGATAACCATACCAATCCCAAGCCATTTAAAGCTATATTTTGGCTAAATGGGAATAAGGGACAGTGCTTTTGAGGGGATGGAGTGGAGAGAAGGTAAAGGGATTTGCTCCTGAACATTCGTTCTCCACTCTGCCTCTTCATCTTGTTTACATACTAGTTTCTTCCTCATCAGTGAGCTGTGCTTCCTCAGGATCTAGCATAGTGCCTGGCACTGTCCTGAATAGCAATAAACATTTATAAAATGGATAAATGATGGAAGAAGAATGTTTAGCTATATGCACCCAGAGTTGGTTATATTTGTTTATGAGCATTAACTGGCCTTCTTTTAATGGACTCTCTGTAATCAACCCTTTCCCTTCCCTCCAAATAAACATACTGACTACTGCCCATGCCTGCTGAATGTTTTGGACTAGTTAGTCCATCTCTGGAATACCTACACACTTCTTCCTACTAGCTGAATTAGATGTCTAAAAAGAGTCTGTTGTGTTTGGTCCCAAAACTGCTTATGACAGCTGTTTGCCAGAGTATAATTAATTTAATTAAAATCACATAAACTGATGAGACATAAACATGAAAAAGAGCTGTTTCTATGAAATATCAGTTGAATGCTTTGGAAATATAAATTAAAGACTAGTTGAAAATTACTGTCAAACTAGATCTGGGTGAGACAATTACAGAGGATTTTTTCTTTTTTAAAGGGGCCTCTGGTAATATTGCTTTGCAAGAAGTTTTAAGTCCTCAGTTAACTTTAAAGAAATAAATTGGAAAGCACAGAAAATATATCATGGATATGAATTATGTAGGAAAGACAACTCAAGAACTCTAATCACCACTTTTGCTCAAAGAAAAGGTTTGGCTTCACATCAAAAGATTGGCAAGTGGGTGTTCCTTAAAGGTGTGAAGTAAAAATAAAATGTTAAGGTGTATATTTACCACTTTTTATAATTCACTGCTGTAATATACTTTTCTAATTAACTGACCAACTACTGGGCCAGATCCAATTTGTTTGTGTAAGGATAAATCCTTATTCCCTAATCTTTTTCCCCCATAGGAGGGCAGGTAGGAAAGAATTTGTCCTGGTTCTTCCAGGAGGAGTGACTTACCTAATGGGTGATTTTGGGTCTGCCTGCTCTTAGAGAGAGTGCAGTCTTCTTTAATCAGACATGGTTCAAGTTGCTAGGTCTCTACAAAATGAAGGCTGGAGTTTTGGGGGAGATTATTTTAATTCAAAGAATGGTCAAAAGCCTATTGGTCGTCATCCAAGACATTCCTCAGCTCAGCTTTATTGGTAATAAAGTTGATATTTTCATTTTTTCACTAGTTCAAACTTCTAGGACAGGGGTAGCACTTACTGTCCCTGGAATACTCCAACCGTGTTGGATATGATGGCTTCTATTTTCCCCAATCAAGATACATTAGTTTCCCTTTCATTTTAGTCCGTGATTCTGTTCATTCAAATGAAACATTGTCTCTGATAGTCTGGTAGTAGTCTAGCTTTGTTTGAGGTTCGGCCTGTGTCTCAAGCTAGACAAAGGAGAAAACATTTATAGCTCTTGAGAAATGTTGATATCAGGAAATATTTACGGAGAAGGGAAGAGAAATCCAAACATGGCTTCTGCCAATCCTCCTATCCCCTCCCCCACCACATCCTGAAAGAGTCTTGTCTGTCCTGCTGATTTCTGGGGCATGTAAACATGGCAAATTTAAGGTCATTGTCTGAATGGCTGTTTGAGAAATGCAAATGTAACAGGGAATAATAGTCTAGTCTTTTTTCCATGTTTCTTAAGGCATTTTGTAGCCCTATAATAGATTACAAGATCAATGTAGTAGGCCCAGTATTTAAAAAGAAATAAAAAATAATAAAGTTGAAAATATCAGCATGCATTGCATGAAATAATGGTAATATTTAATGAAACTTTTTGTTTCAGAGGTGTGTGTGTCTGTGTACACATGTGTGTATATTCTGGGTTGAGATGTGGAATATATTTCTTACGGAGTGTCATGGTCAGAAAAGAGTGCAAAGAATATTATTCAGTCATGAAAAAGAAGGAAATCATGCCACTTTTGACAACATGGATAGATCTTGAGGACATTATGCTAAGTGAAATAAATCAGATAGAGAAAGACAAATACTGTATGATTTCACTTACTCATGAAATCTAAAAAAAGCCAACCTCATGAAAAGCTGTAAAAAAAAAAAAAGAGTTTTTGCAAAGCATTGATTTAAAGTGCACATTTCTCCTTTCTTTCATTTTCTCTCTTTACTAATTTGCTCTGTAAAATTGCCTTGTGAATAAAAATTGTAGTAAAGAGTAACCAGAGAAGCAAGGACCACTTCTCATTCTATAAACAACTGGAATGAAAAAACTGCTGCCCCTGCCTCTTCACTCTGAGTCAATCAAATATCCAAATATCATCAGGACAGGGTTAAGATCTAGAACCTCATAAAGGAACATTTACTTTAAAATTTATCACCTGTACAGTTCAAGCCCCAGAGTCTCCCAACCTACAAATTACAAAGTGTTAAACTTGGCATTCAAGGCCGTAGCCTGCCTTACCTTTCCAGACTGATTCACCTATACTTCTCCCACATGAATCCTTTGCTCCAAGCTGACCTCTTGGTGTTTGCTGAACTTATTCCATGTCTTTGATTAGTGATACTGTTCCTTCTGCACAGGGCAGCCTCCTCAACTAGTCCATC
The DNA here is from genome assembly GCF_048773025.1 of Camelus bactrianus. Taxonomy (NCBI): domain Eukaryota; kingdom Metazoa; phylum Chordata; class Mammalia; order Artiodactyla; family Camelidae; genus Camelus; species Camelus bactrianus. Next base: position 26,812,655 of record NC_133565.1, read on the forward strand.
TCTGCTTGCTAAAGTCCCATCTTTTTGGGGGGAGAGGGTAATTAGGTTATTTATGTATTTAATTTTAATGGAGGTACTGGGGATTGAACTCAGTACCTCATGCATGCTAGGCACACATTCTACCACTGAGCTATACCCTCCCCCTATCCATCTTTCAAAGATCCATTTCCAATTTCCTTTCCTGATTCTTAATATCTTTATTTTGAACTCCATAAATACCTTAAAAAAAAACCTCTTAAAAATTCTTTTAAAATGTATTTAAAAATATCATTTTTCCTGATTTCAAGGTACACGTTAATGTACTACCATAAAAATAAGAAAATATAAAAGTCACAGAAGAAAATGAAAGTCCCGTTTTAAAATCTATGTGTGATACACATTTATGTATGTTTATATATTGCAAGCTGGTATCATATCATCTTATGATGTGCTTTCTAATTACAAGTATTTCCTATGTCATTAATCTTTTTCTTCAGCATGATTTTTAATGGTTACAAATGAACTATAATTTAACAATCATATAACACTGGGCATTTTGCTTGTTTTCACATATGGTGCCATATTTTGGGGGAATATAAATGGAGTGGTACCCAGGGTATAGTGATAAATTTCCTCAAAGAGCACAATGGAGTTTTGTTTTGTTTTGTTTTTGGAAATAGAAAATTGGGGCCAGTGATAATTTGGATGAATGTAAGTTCCTTCATGAATCTTTTTGAAATATTGGCAGATACGCTGAGTTTCCCTCTCTAAGTGAAATAGGGGTTTGAGCCAATTGCACTTAAGTTTTAAAGGGCAGTGAGCCCAGCAGGACTATGGTTGACTGATCAGTTGATCATGGAAACATGCAAGGCTGAGTATACATGCCTCCCTACCTCAAAATATTTACAGCAATGTCATGCATACCTCCCCACCTCAAAATATTTCTGTCTTTACGTATCCTTTAAATCTAGAAAGAGGTGTGCCTCTTCTCTGATTTCTTCCTCCCCCTCCCCAAGCCGTATCTCCTTTTCCTCTTCTGAGATCATGCACTATTAGTTATCCTATTTCTTATCTTTTATGCTCCCCCCTCTTAGCTCCTTTGCTCCTCCTCAAATTGAAAAAAGAAAAAACACCTCTCCCCTTTACTCTTACTACCGCCGGAGCTATAGGCCTACTTTTCTCTCCCTCTCCTTGCCAAACTTCTGGAAAGAATCATCACCTTTTACCGCCTTCATTTCTTCACCTCATACTCCCCACTCAAGTGCTCAACTCAGCTTAGAGCCTGGCCACAGCAGGCCCTGGCTGAAAGTTAGTTCCTCCCCTTTTGCAAATTGGCGTCTCTTTCCTGGTTCTTCAAAAGGCATTTCTCCATGGTTGGCAGTGGGCGCTCACCAGGGCCTCATCCCGTGCTGTCACACTCTCACCTAGCTGCTACCTTCACACCGCCGTTTCCAGGTACGCTGGTTCTCGGAAGGTCCTGCCGGTCACCTTCCTGGCCATTTGCCCGCCTCTCTGAGTTCTCACCTGGCACAGTCATAGCTTCCCTAGGCACTCAGGGTCTCGCAGTCTAGCCCTGGGAGGCACCCATTGTCAGGCTTCCAACTCTGTTCACCGCGAGTGTCACGGTGACCCCAGAGGCAACATGTCACAGTGCCCCGCACCTCCAGGCTTGTGTGCAAGTCCCTCGATCCAGCAATGTCCAAACATTTGGGGCGCACCTACTAAGTGCTAGGCTCCAGCCACCTCACTTCCTTTCGTTTGGCAGCCTACTAGGCCCCACTACGTGCCAGATTTGAGGGAAGAGGACGCCGTCCCGGCTCCAGAGGCGCTCGCCGTCCCCTGGGGCGAGACAGCCGCGTAGGCAGATCGTGGCCCTCTAGTGGGAGACCTCGGCCCGGACCTAAGGCCCCTGCCCGGGAGGCGCGTCAGAGGACGAGAGGCCCAGGTCGCAGGGAGCGGGCGCCGGGCCGGAACCGCGCCGAGTGCTCCGCGGGGCAGGCGGGGCCGGCGGGGCAGGCGAGGCCAGGGGCCGGGCCCGGGTCCGCGAGGTCTAGGGTCCAGCCCTGCCCGGCGCCGCCCGCGCCCTGCCCGCCACCGCCGTCGGGTCGGTGCCGCGCGGTCCGGTTGGGGCAGGAGGCGAGAAGCGAGAGGCCGGGCCCAGGCCGGGGCAGCCCCTCCGCCGCACCGCCCTGGGCGGGTGCCCAGGTCCGAGTCGCCTTCCGCCTGCCCCCCCACCCCCGCCCGCGGCCCCAGCCAGGTCCCGCCGCCAGGCCGGCTCCCGCCCCCGCTCCGCCCCCGGAGCCGCAGCCCCGCCCGCCACCGCCGTCGCCATGTTGTGGCTCCCGCAGCCGGCGCTGGGGACGCGCGCGGCCGAGCCCGGGGCCTGCAGCCGCCGCCGCCGCCAGGTAAGCGCCCCCCGCGGGCCGGGCCGGGCGGGGCCTGTGGGCTGGGGCCGCCGCCTAGGCCGCCCCGGCCCGAGTCGGGGCTGAGTGGAGCCGGGGCCGAGCCTGCGCCCGCGCCGCGGCCCGGCCCTGCAGCCAGGCGGACCCTGCTCGCCGCCCGAGGCGGCAGCCACTTCCCCCGACCGCCGCCTGGCGGGCCCGGGCCGCCACCCCACCCCGCCCCCGGCGGACGGGCCGCCTGCCCCTTCCGCCGCCGCGACCCGCCGCTACCCCGCCGGGCGGGCGGGCACGATGCTGTGCTCCCTGCGCGGGACGGGCGGCCGCCCTCGGCGTCGGCCCGCGGACCCCCGCCCGGGCACGCATAACGGTGCCACTTTCCCCCGCCGGGGCTCCCTGTCAGTCGGACCGTCCCGGCCGCCCGAAGAGCTGGCGCCGTCACGGGGCAGACACTTGGGGGATCGACCTTTTTTTGGCGCCCCTCAGTCCCTCCCCCTACCTCGGCCCAAGTTCTGACCCTGGGGGAGATTTCTTCGGGAGCAGACAGGTATTCCTGCTCCAGAGTTGGGGGTCCTGGGGGTGACCAGGCCTGTCGATCAGGGTGGAAATTGTCTCTCTGCAGGGGGCTCTTCCTGCCAACCTGGGCGGGGGGAGGTGGTGAGGCTCAATGTGACCCGAGGGAGGACGGAGAGCGTCTGCTGGACAGATGGCCTCCTGGCCTTGGATCAGGGCGTGTGAGGGGGAGGGGTCCTTATGACCTTAGGTATGCCTGCCTCGGAGCACCCCAGGATTACTGAAGCTGCTCAGGGATTTTTTTTTTTTAACTTTTTTTTTTCTTTCAGTAAGCCAGAGGTGGCATTAAAAATCCTGGATTGAAATAAATCCATAATCCCACCCGGGGAAGCATGTCTGGCACCCAGGACTAGCCTGGAATAGGACTGGCAGTAGGAGAATGGGACTTGGGGATAAGATGGTATTTGGCCTAAGGCTGGCCCACTTGCCTTCAGCTCTGTTGGTGGAGGGCCTGTAGGGTGCGTCTGTTGCTGTGTACAGTGTGGCTGAGCATACAGGATGTGGACAGACAGATGCCTGGTCTGCTGGGTGCTTGGTGGGATTTGAGGGGTCTGTTTCCTCAAACTCGCAGGTACATTACACAGTGAAAGAGAAGAGGAAGCAAGGTGCTAGCCCACATATTTTTGACCATTTTCCAATTTTTCTGCTGGTCATGGCTTTAATTCATTCAGTAAAATTTTACTGAGCACTTACTATGTGCCAGGCACTGGACTAGGTGTTGGGAGTACAGTAGTAAATCAGATAGACATGATTTAGCTTGAACTCATAGACTAGTGTGGAGACCCAATAATAAATAATCTTGAAATTTCATTCAACAACAAATATTTGGCAACCAATATGTGCCAGGCATTGTTTTAGATGCTGTAAAGAAAGCAAGCAAAAATAACTGCCCTTATGAAGCTTTCATTCTGCTGGGGTGGGGGGTGTTGAAGGGGAAGACAATAAAATAAAATATAGTCTGTTAATAAGTGCTAAAGAGAAAAAGAAAATAGAGAAGGAGGATATGAGTTATTGGGTGGGGATTGAACTTACATCTGAGTGGCCTGGAAAGGCCTCCTAAGAAGGTGTCTTTTGAATGAAACTTTGAAGGAAGAGGTAAACCAATCATTTCAAACTGTGATGAGTACAAGGAAAGAAAGGTGAAGAGAGTGGTGAGAGATAGGGGCCTTGATTTGGGTTGAGGGGGGTCAGGGAAGGCTTCCTGGAGGAAGTGACATTTAGGCTGAGACTACCTGAGGGAGAGTTAAGAGTTAACCATGTGTGGAGCAGTACAGAGCTTGGCAAGTTGGAGGAAGTGAAAGAGGCCTGTGTGTCTCAAGGAGGAAAAGGAGAGGGGAGGTAAGTCTATGGAGAGGTGTGCCTGATCACTGGGAGCCTTGGGGACCGAATGCCTTCCCTCCTTAGTTTGGATTGTATCCCCAGTGTAATTAGGAACCTTTGAAGGGTTTTAAGTGAGTGACTTGATATTTACAGTTTAAAAGTTCTCTGGTATGGACAGAGATAAGCAGGTAAGGCAAGGCTTTCTGTGTCCCGAGTGGCCTAACCACTGGATCAGCTTCGAAAAGCCTCCAGCAGGCTGGGGAGGATCCTCTTCCTCAGAGAGACCATTTTGCCCAGCTTTTAGGAAGAGAAGGGAAAATAGTTAACATTTATGGAGTGCCTGTTATGTGGGAGAATCAATTTTAGAGACTTTTGCAAACAGTATCATATTTAATTTAATCTTCTCTGTGCTCTAAGAGAAAGGGGTTGTCCTGCCCCCTTTACGTATACAAACTCGGAGGAGGTAGATGACTTATCCAAAGCCACATTTGTAACTTAATCTGGATTCAAACCCAGATCTTCCTGATTCCAGACCCACTGGCTCTGGAACCAGACTACTGAATTTGCATTTTGCTTTTGCCACTTGCTAACTGAACGATTCTGAGTTATTTAATCTTTCTTATGCCTCAGTTTTCTGGTTGGAAAAGCCTCAAGCTTTTTCCAGCTTAAATGCGGATAAAAGTACTTGCCTCCTAAGAGTGTTGTGCTGATCAAATTAACTTAGCTCAAATGTTAGTTGCTACAATGACTTAATTTTTTGAAACATCCATGCTGCCTGTCTCTCAGCCTTGTCATTTTGGATGAGATTAAATATACAGATAAAATTTAATTCTTGAATATTGTGAAGCTTCTTTTCCCTCCCTTTTCCTCTAAATAATGTCAATGTTCCATGTGATCAATCATTCAACATTGATCTCCCATTTCAGTCTTGACACTGCTAGGGCTTATGGATACAATGTGAGTTACTTCCCTCAAGAAGCTAAGAGTATCCAGAGGAGGTCAGATATTTAAAGGAATGAGCTACAATGTACTTAACAAGTTCTCTAAAGCTCCTGTACTTCGAGAGCTTTTGGAAGAGTAAGAACGAGATGCCTGGGGCAGTAGGGGAGGCTTCAAGGCCAAGGTGACTTTTGAACTGGGCTTTGGAGGAAGAGTAAGAGTTTTATAGGCACATAAACTGGACAAAAGACATTCTATGTAGTGAGAGTCATGTGTGAAAGCATGGAGCCTGCATGAGAGGCTTGATTTGTCAAGGGATGAGGCTGGGAAGCTGAGTTAGAGCTGTGAAAGGCAGGTTAAGTTTGGATTTAATTCTGTAAGCCACAAGGACCTGTTCGAGAGTATTAGATACATCTAATACATACCTTGATGGGTGTTGCAGTTAGAGAGTGGAGACAGATATCATCCTGGGGGGTGACGTTGTTTAGGTGGGTTCTGGTTCTCAGTTTCATAAGCCTGAAATTCAGTTTTGTAGGGCACTCAGAGCTGATTAGGTCCAGGGAGACTGACTAACCAAACTTGGAAGAGACTGATGCATAAACTTAGGGCATTAACTAGCCACGGGGAAGGAAACTGCAGAATGACAGATGTTTTGTCCTTTGGCCATGGCCTTTCCCCCCTAGGTCCCCACCCCCACTTCTGGCAAGGGCTGGGACATACTAACAAACTCTTGCTCTTCAATTCCCCTTTGTTTTTCTCAGGCTCCATGAAAACTAACCCTTTCTGTTAACAGAATCTTTCTTCAAGCTTTGTACAGTGTAGTTAACAATGATTATTAATCGATAGAGTGAATGTTTCTGTATCATTTGGGTGAGATCCTGTGTTTGTGAAACTTAAGGAAAAGGAGGAATAACTTTTTAAGAAATAAAATATTGGAAAGGGGTATTCCCTAGAATTGGGTTATTGGAGAAGGTATGCATATTCCAAGTGGTATGGATAATTTTGTGGTCTGGGAGGTAGTTGTGGACAGATAGGTTGGAAATTGTTCTGGGTGCAGAGGTCTGTGAACTCTCAAAAGAGGTGGGAGGCTTTTGGTTGCACTTGAAGAAGCGGTTGGTTTAGAATTTTTATCTTCCCTACACACTGGAGACAGAAGAGAAGGTAATAATTCCTACCCTCTACTCAACCTGGTCATGGTGAACTTTCCTATTGGATTGGAATCTTCATGAGGTTTGAGCTACATCTTAACACTTCCTTTTGCTTCCATGAAACTGGAAAGAGTGGTGGACCCTCTAGAATTTTGAATCTATTTTTCCCTACAGCAAAGAATAAAACCCAAATAGACCAACCTAGATTGTGGATTAATTATTTTTCTTTTAAAACTCTACTAAAGAATATTCATGTGGAAAATTTAGACAATACAGATAGGTATACAAATGAAATAAAACTAACCGATAAATCCTATAACCTAGAGCTACTGTTAACATTTTAATATTTAGTGTTTGTATTAGGCCTTTATCTCAAGGTCTATCTTTATATGTGACTTTTAACTTTTTCTTTTCCTGCAAAAATAGGAATATCCTTAATGGGAGAGAGTTCTGAGTGTTGATGTCTGTGAACAATCTGTGCATGTTTCCATTTGTGGGCATCTGGTCCATTGTTCTCCCCCTTTATGTCCTAGGAGTGTAGGATGTGATATCCAATAGTTTATTAATTTTGAGAAACGTTTTTAGGGATCAAAGTGCTATTTCAGCCAACTATTCGCTTTTATTTGACAGTGAGAAGTGTTTATGTGTGTGCTGAAATGACAGGTCGGATCCTTTTTATGACTGAAAGAAAAGTTGATGAACACGTTTTGAGTTTGGTGTCACCACAGAGTCATTCCTCAAACCCATCAGCACTTAGAGAACAGCTGTCCTCTGTTCACTGTGTGACTTTGGGTAAGTCCTTTGCTTTCTCCATGTCAGATTCAGGTGTTGTATCAAGAGGAAGTGGTGTCCCCCTTCCTCTCATTCACATGCTCCAGGAGATGAAAAGGATGATGATGTGTATTTGTGTGACTGACTGTGGAAAGACTGCCACAATGTTGCGTGAAGAAAAGGAGTATGTCTACTGAACTCCTGGCCTCAAATTAGTCTGTGTGTGAGGCAGGGCGTCTGTATAACTTTGTTATGTCTCTTTGTGAGCTCCAGAATTATTGGAGCCCCTTGAAATTTTTTTTTGAGTGGGTCAAGGGGAGCATTAAGGGTCTTCTGCAAAACTAAATCCACAAGCTTATCCAGAGATGCAAGAGCAACCACTCTAGGTTTCACTCAGAATAGGTTTGCTTCCTCTGCAGGACAGAGTTTACTGTACGATCTGCTTATCTCTGAGTGGTGGGATTGGGTGGTTTTTACTTTTTTCTTTATATTCTTGCCTATCACTTGAATTTTCTTTTTTTTAAACATTTTTTTAATTGAGTTATAGTCATTTTACAATGTTGTGTGAAATTCCAGTGTAGAGCACAATTTTTCAGTTATACGTGAACATACATATATTTATTGTCACATCTTTTTTTTGCTATGAGCTGCCACAAGATCTTGTATATATTTCCCTGTGCTATACAGTGTAATCTTGTTTGTCTATTCTACATATGCCTGTCAGTATCTACAAATTTTGAACTCCCAGTCTATCCCTCCCCCCGGCCCCTTTGGCAACCACAAGTTTGTATTCTATGTCTATGAGTCTGTTTCTGTTTTGTATTTATGCTTTGTTTTTTGTTTTTTTGTTTTTTTGTTTTTTGTTTTGTTGTTGTTGTTGTTGTTGTTGTTGTTGTTTTGGTTTTTTTTTTTAGATTCCACATATGAGTGATCTCATATGGTATTTTTCTTTCTCTTTCTGGCTTACTTCGCTTAGAATGACATTCTCCAGGGACATCCATGTTGCTGCAAATGGTGTTATGTTGTTGATTTTAATGGCTGAGTAGTATTCCATTGTATAAATTTACCACATCTTCTTTATCCAGTCATCCGTTGATGGACATTTAGGCTGTCTCCATGTCTTGGCTATTGTAAATAGTGCTGCTATGAACATTGGGGTGCAGGTGTCATTTTGAAGTAGGGTTCCTTCTGGAAATATGCCCAGGAGTGGGATTCCTGGGTCATACGGTAAGTCTATTCCTAGTCTTTTGAGAAATCTCCATATTGTTTTCCACAGTGGCTGCACCAAACTGCATTCTCACCAGCAGTGTAGGAGGGTTTCCCTTTCTCCACAGCCTCTCCAGCATCTGTCATTTGTGGATTTTTGAATGATGGCCATTCTGACTGGTGTGAGGTGATACCTCATTGTAGTTTTGATTTGCATTTCTCTGATAATTAGTGATATTGAGTATTTTTTCATGTGCCTATTGATCCTTGGAGAATTGCTTGTTTAGGACTTTTACCCATTTTTGGATGGGGTTGTTTGGTTGTTTCTTATTAAGTCGTATGAGCTGCTTATATATTCTGGAGATCAAGCCTTTGTCGGTTTCATTTGCAAAAATTTTCTCCCATTCCTTAGATTGTTGTTTTGTTTTACTTATGGTTTCCTTTGCTGTGCAGAAGCTTGTAAGTTTAATTAGGTCCCATTTGTTTATTCTTGCTTTTATTTCTATTGCTTGGGTAGACTGCCCTAGGAGAACATTTTTGAGATGTATGTCAGATAATGTTTTGCCTCTATTTTCTTCTAGGAGGTTTATCGTATCTTATCTTATGTTTAAGTCTTTGACCCATTTTGAGTTGATTTTTGTGTATGGTGTAAGGGAGAGTTCTAGCTTCACTGACTTACATACTGCTGTCCAGTTTTCCCAACACCATTTGCTGAAGAGACTTGTCTTTATTCCATTGTATATTCTTGCCTCCTTTGTTGAAGATTAGTTGACCAAAAGTTTATGGGTTCATTTCTGGGCTCTCTATTCTGTTCCATTGGTCCATATGTCTGTTTTTGTACCAATACCGTGCTGTTTTGATTACTGTAGCTCTATAGTATTGTCTGAAGTCTGGGAGAGATATTCTTCCAGCCTCTTTCTTTTTCTTCAGTAATATTGTGGCAATTCTAGGTCTTTTGTGGTTCCATATAAATTTTATTATGATTTGTTCTAGTTCTGTGAAATATGTCCTGGGGGGACATATTGATAGGGATTGCATTAAATCTGTAGATTGCCTTGGATGGTATGACCATTTTAACAATATTGATTCTTCCAATCCAGGAGCATGGGATATCTTTACATTTTTTAAATTCTTCTTTAATTTCCTTAATCAGTGTTTTACAGTTTTCTGTGTATAAGTCTTTCACCTTCTTGGTTAGATTTATTCCTAGGCATTTTATTACTTTGGGTGCTATTTTAAAGGGGATTGTTTCTTTACTTTCTTTTTCTGTTGATTCATCATTATTGTAAAGAAATGCAACTGATTTTTGAACGTTAATCTTGTAACCTGCAACCTTGCTGAATTCTTTGATTATTTCTAGTAGTTTTTGTGTGGGCCTTTTAGGGTTTTCTATATATAGTATCATGTCATCTGCATATAGTGACACTTTTACCTCTTCTTTTCCAGTTTGGATCCCTTTTATTTCTCTCTCTTGCCTGATTGCTGTGGCTAGGACTTCCAAGACTATGTTGAATAGGAGTGGTGATAGTGGGCATCCTTGTCTTGTCCCAGATTTTAGTGGGAAGCTTTTGAGTTTTTCACCATTGAGTCCTATGCAGGCTGTAGGTTTCATTTGAATTTTCTATAGGTTTATATATTGTCTTTACAAAAATAGACAAATGGTAAATGTGTTTTTAATTTTATTGAATGCCCTCAAGCAAAAACTCAAACTGCCCAGAAATACATCCCTGTAGAAGAGGTATGACGTTGGAACTAACCACCCCTCCTTGGTCACTGACTTTGTTAGGTGTGCAGTAAAGACAGCTCTCCCAGGCAGATAAAATTAGGCCAGGACCTCTGATTGAGATAGTCCCCAAATTTAGGGAGCCAAGGCTGCACCCATCTGGGAAGGATTGATGAGAAAAGTGCGAATTGACTTCTAGTTTCATTTGTTGGGTGTTTTTTGCAGGGGAGTGCTTCTAACAAATCCGTTCCTTTTGGACATGGTCCTGGGCCCCCTCCCATGGACCTTAGAGCTCAGTCTCCCACACATTGACATGGGGATGCTAACAAGAGGGGTTCCTGTGTGTAAGCCTCGCATACATTCCTGGAATTTCCCTCATTCTGGAGGTTCAGCCTATCCTGGTGGTGAGGCAGGGAGCTATTTCTTCTTCATTTCCATCCAGTCTTTAGGCATAGGAACAGTTTACCCACACTGCCCTTGGCAAGCTGGAGCTGAACGTGTGCCAATGGAGTGGGCTCTGGCTCCGCTCTTACTGCCGTGGTTTGCTGCAGTTTACAGCAGGCTACTCCTATCTGCCAGTTCAGTTCCTGAAGTTGACACTGTTCTCTAGCAAGCCAAAGGGCAGAGTGAGACCAGAAAGAGAGGGCTTGAAGGGAGGCGTCCATTGTATCTGCAAGCCTCTGAGGGCTATTCCAGGGCCTGAAAACACATCTGAGGCAGAGCTTTGGCATTTTCAAAGGAGAAGGGAGTCCAGGGGTGGGCAGTGAGCAGCTGTTGAGATCCGTCTGGGGCTTGGCCCAGCTGAGGCTCTGGTGTGTGTGGGCATGGGCTGCTCTCTGCCTTTGCCTTGTTAGACAGACTCCCCAAACCTGAACTGTACTGGCTGAGGTTGTAAAACTGCTTCACTGTCTGAGACTTCATTAAGGCTATAAATCTTCAGGCCCTTAAAAATATTAGGTGTGTGATTAACACTACTGTTATTCTTAGAATGTTTATGTGTATTTAAAATCCTTTGGAGGAAGGGGAGTATAGCTCAGTGGTAGAGTGCATGCTTAGCATGCATGAGATCCTAGGTTCAATCCCCAGTACTTCTCTTAAAAAAATAAATTTAAAGAAAAAAAAAAAAACCAACGTAATTATCCATCCCTCAAACAAGACAAACAAAACAAAAACCCATAAAATCCTTTGGAGCCTTTTTGCAATTGGGCCATCATTGATCAGTTATCTGCAGTTGCTTATGAAAGGCCCACCCGGAGCCCAACCCAGAGCTGGATGCTCTGTGGAGCATAAAAGAATCAAGTGAGATGAACTTTGCCTTCGAGGAGTTCTCCCACTGAAAGCAATTAGAGAACAATTTGCTTCCAGACCAGAAGTATCTTAGGGGGGCTTTTCTTTCTGAGGGTGGTGGTTACTTTCACACAGGTCACCCCTCTGAGATGACTGGGGTTACCTCTGGGGAACATTCTCTGGTATCCAAAATGGATTAAATTGCTGTTTGGGAAGAGGGAGGCGGTGCTGTAATTTCATCTTTCATTACTTTGTTTCCCTTTGACACTGCTTTTCTAAGCACCTGTACCCTTTAGGAGAAAGAGTAGCCACCTGCCCACAAAATATGAATCCCCGTGCCTATCATTCCATGATTATAGCTCCATTCCTCTGAGTCTTAAGGTGCTTGCATTTCCACTTAGAGTCCCCTTTTAAAATATTTACAACCCATGGGAGAGGTCAGTCTCTTAGCAGTTCATCACCAAACAGTAGCTTTAATTACCAGAAATTAATTAAGTCAACTGAGAGAAAGACTGGGACCCAGGCAGGCACTTGGGGGAAAGAGTGTCCGAAGGGACGTGCTCCTACATGACAGGAGAGAAGTGAGGGAAGCAAAAGAAACTTGCATGAACAGTACTTGCTGCAGGCAGGTATTGATAACTCTGGGGCCACTCTGGTGGTCCTCCTGGCTGGGGCTTGGGTACAACATGGCCTAGCCCTGGAACAGGGGACTTTGAGGCAGAGGTGGAATTTGGGCTCAGTCTTAAAGGGTTGGGAAGACTGTATTCTCTTCATTGAAAAAATAATATACACTTAGTTTAGAAAATTTGGGAAGATTCAAGAAGAAAACAAGTCCCTCCTGATTTTAGTACTCGATGATAGACAGCTGAAGTGTACAGGCTGAGGGGAGTGATCTTTTGCAGTGTAAGTCACAGCACGTCACTCCTCCACGGCAGGTCTTCCTGCAACCTTCCATCTACGAGAGGAAATCAGTCCTTGCGGTGACCTTCCACGATCTGCTTCCCAGCCCTTCCCCTGTGTCTTCCTCTGCTCTGGTCTGGGTTCCCTGAATGCACCAAGTACTTGCCTTCTTCAGGGCTTTCCTGCTTGCTCTTCCTCTGCCTAAAACCTCTTCTCTGTCATGTTTACATGGCTTGTTCTCTCGCTTGCTTTAGAATTGAGAATGTAGACACTCCAACTTCTGATTTTAGTTGAGCTGCTGTTGAGAAAGGCTATATGACTACCTGACATGTGAATTTGCTTGGTAATGTCTGTCTCTTTCTAGTGGAATGTCAGCACTGTGTGGGGAGGGACTTAGCCTGTTCTGTTCCCATGGTATCCACAGTGACTAAAACAAGGCCTGACACATAGTAGGTGCTCAATTAATATTATTGAATGAATGTGCATACATGCATGTGTGGAGTGTGTGTGCATTGTGGAAATTGAGTGGGAAAGGGCAGTGTGGCCAGAAGCTGGGGTGGGAGGAGACATACAGGATGACTGTGGGGAGCGACCAGAGGTGGTGAGGAAAGAGGTAACAAGGACAAAGATGGAGACGTGACCTGGAACAGATGACATCAGTGAGACTTGGTAATTGCAGAATTCTCCCCAATTGCTGTGTGGCCTTGACAAAAGCTTCCGGCACTCCTGACTTGGTAGAGCTTAAAATGTTGTCTGTGGTTTCAAATGAGTTTTGAAAGCAGGTGGTGGTAAGTAGGAGCAAGAAAAGAGGAGGGTCCTCCCCAGATTCATTAGGTTGATGGGTCTGGTGGGAAGCATGTACTGGGCCTGTATCTCACCTCCTATAACCTAGGATTGGAGCCCGTCTGTTCTCCCTGGTGTGAGGGAAACTTCCCTGTCCAGAAGCAGTTGTGAGTGCTCTCAGGTTTTCTCCAAACCTACACGTATACCAGCACAGTATCTGAAATCCATTTGTTCATTTACCTTCTTTCAACTTCATTTTCTGTCTTCATAGTTTTATCTATTCCTCAGAACAAATTGTCTTTGACTCACAAATCCATTTACATTGGATTAATTTGACTGGAAATACTTATTTCTAAATGGTTTCTGTTTCATTAGGCTTCTAGTCTGTTTTTAAAATGGCTTCTGCCAAGATGAGATCAGTAGAGAAGTGATTTTGGTATAATGAGCTTCTTTATGATCCTTTGGTACAAGTTAAGTTTTGAGCTTGGTGTTTCTGATGTATTCCTAGAAAAAATGTTGAGTGCCTGCTCTGTGCCAGGTACTGTAGGCATTGGGACTATAAGAGGGGACAAAATAAACAAAAATCTTACCTTCATGGAGCTCATAGTCTAGTGTGTGGGGGCTTATAGGTAGTAAACAAGTAAAACATAAAGTATGAGAGACGGTGAAAAGTATTATGGAGAAAAAACAAAGCAGGGATAGAGGATAGGGAGCTTTGGTGGGCAGGCAGCTTTTCTAATTTAAATAGGGAAGTCTCACTGATAAAAGATATTTGAGCAGAGATCTGAAAGAGTGAGAGAGGCAGCTGCACATTTATCTGAGGGAAGAGCAACCAGGGTGGCCGGAAAAGCAGAGAAAAAGCCCTTGAGGCCAGAGGGCTGGAGTGAGGAGGAGGGAGGTACGGGAGACTGGTGGTCCCACTGGGCTTGTACCTCCTAGTGGGGGCCTGAGCCCCAGCTCTGGGTGAGATGCGAAGCCCGTGGCGGCTGTGTGGAGCCACGATGGATTCCTCCTTTTTTTTTGGGTGACTGGCTTCTGGTGACTGAAGCAGTGGAGCTCCTTCCGTGGCTCTTAGCTCTGCATGGGCAAAAGAGTTTGACTCATCCGGGAGCCTTTCCCAGGCCAGCTGCTCGGGCCATCTCGGAGTCCAGGGTCAGCTGGAGCACACATGTGGCTGCTAGGGCTCACTCAGTGCCAGTGCTGTTGTTCTCTAACCACTGGGTGACTGTCACAACTTCAGATTTCTGGGGCCCACTCCACTCCTTCTGAGTCAGGCTCCAGGTAGGCCCAGAAGTCAGCATTGTTAACAAGGTTTTGGGGTGATTTTTGAGGCCAGTGATCCCTGGACCACATTTTGATTTAAAAATAGTGATTCTCAACCCCAGACAACATCAATCACATGGGCTTTTTTTTTTTTTTTTTTAAATGCTTGGCTCCATCCCCTAGAGATTCTGATTTAATTGGTCTGAGGTGGGGTTAGGGATTAGCATTGCTCCCCAGGTGTTTCTAATGTGCTCCCAGAGCTAGAATCACTAGTCTGAGGCTTACTGGCCTTCGACTCAGTGTTTGATGGAGAGATTTGAATGGGTAACTGGGAGTAAGAGACGTCAGGCCCTCTGGGAAGGCTAAGGCAGGGCCCATCATCTTGCCAGGAATAACAGAAATCTTTCACAGTAATAAAAACTCTTCAGTTTATATACTTTATCTCATTTGATTACCTCGCTTCTCTGAGCCTACATTTCCTTGCTTGTAGAGTTAGCGGCTTACATTTAATGGTTTCCTCACTCTGACAGTTGTTAATCTTTCTGGCGTTGGAAGAACCTCTAATCTAGAACAGTGTTCCATGCGTTGTTTTCTCATCTCGGTCTTTCAACACCCTACGGTGTGTCATAATTATGGCAAAGGTTATAGTGAATGTCTCATTACCACACTGAAGGAAAATGTGTGCTGTATACAGTAGCACCTTGGGAAGAAGAGGATGTTGGGAATTCTGAAATGTGAAATCAGACCTCCTGGATCAGAGTTCCTGAGTGGAAGGGCAGCTCGGTCCTTGGAGGCAAGTGGGAGCTTGAGCATTAGGCTTGGTTCTGCCACTCACTGGTGAGTTCCCTGTGAAGTGGGAGTAGTGTTTTATAAACTGTAAAGCTCCTATAAATCCAAGTTTGTAAATGTGGTAGGGTAACCTGGGAAGAGCAGCCAGCCTGGGTCAGTGAAGCCTGGTGCTCAGGTTTGCCAACCCTTCTCTATAGCCGCGCTGTGTTACTGGACACAGAGGCGGTGTGAATAACACAACAGAATCCAGTGTCTGCAGGAACTGAGGTTACCCTGGAATCAATAATGAGGCACACTTATTGGAGCATCTTAGAACTAACTTACGTTGAACATCAGATTGAAGACAGCCCCCTACCTGTTCCCCTGATCTCTATCTTTATTCTCATTTGGACAGCATGGTGTCTGCTGGTTAGTTTATGTTTTGAAATGTGGAGGTCCAAAATGAGAAAAGGAAAAACAGCAGAGAAAAAAAATTTTTTTTTTCTCTATTTCCCTTCTGTAGAATTGGGATAATGAGTTTCCTTCTCGTCCCTTCTAAATTTTTTCCTTAATGTTGTCTATATCTCTCTATGTAGAATCCAAACTAAATGCTGACCTGTCAAAGTTAAGACAAAAATGAAGTCAAGTGAGGGGATGCAGAATTGGAGTGAGAATGAGTAGAATTAGAAGAGAGTTTTTATTCTGTCATTTGTGGGTACTTGTACCTGATGGACTGTTAATCAGTTTCTCCACACTGGCCTGTTAAATTGGAATCTTAGGAGGTTGTGGCCAAGCATTAGTAGTTTCCAAAGTTCCCGAGGTGATTCTGATGTTCAACAGGACCACCCAGTTTTAATATCATCTTTTATATCTAATGGTTTGTGTGTCCTTTCACTGCTTATTGTGGATACAGATGATTTCACTACTTTTGTCTTTTAACTTCCCTATTAGTTTGTGTGTGGATGGTTTCCCACCTTAACTTCATGTTTGCCTTTGTTGGAGAGCTTTTCCCTTTCATAATTTTCTTATTTCTAGTTGTGGCCTTTTCTCTCTTTTAGCAAGAACCACCTAGATTTTAAGAAGTGGATTCTGTCAGCATTTCCTGTGTTTTCTCTCATTCTTATCCCCCGTTTGGTGCTTGTCCCTTCCCTGCCTCTCCCCTACCTGTGACTTTCTCCCAGCCTACCTGCCCCGCTGTCCCCTTGCCCACTTCCTGACCTCTGCTTCCTCTGCATCAGCAGCCCTCCTGAGCACTGGAGGATGAGTTGTGAGGAGGAGTATCTGGCCCTCACTTACCCAGTGTCTGTCCCCCGTGCATGCTTCCAATCAGCCTGATGTTTAGGGAAGCAGTAGTCTGCAGGGGCACTCTGAAAGATGATGAGCTAAAGGTTGCTGGCCACTGAGCTTGGTGGCATAATACTTAAACACATGTGTTTGCTATGTTTAAGGCAGTGTTGTAAGAGCTTTGCAAGTATTAACTCATTTAATTCCTATAACAGTCCCATTTTACATAGGGGGAAACTGAGACACAGAAGTGAAGAAACCCACAAGGTCACATGGCTAGTAAGTGGTAGGACTGGGATTTGAACCTAGGTAGAGTCTGGGCTCTGGACCACCACACTACAATAGGGGAAGGGGACAGGATCTGGGACTGGGAAAAGTTTTATCTTTGACTACATTTGAGGCCTGCTTTGAATTTATGTTTGGAGATTTTTCTCAGGGTCTGACCCCCCACTTTTGTTATTATTGTTAACTCACTCTAACCTTCAGGCCTATTAAAAAACATTTTATTTTTCTTCTTTCCTTAGGTGGTGTTTGGAAACTAGACCATGTGCCTAGGTAGAAGTTATTCCTTTCTCCACAGCTCTGCACCCCCAGCAACACTCACCACACCCTTGTTTTGAGAGCCTCACTGAGGTATGATGTCTAGGCTGACCTGAGCTGGCCTTGAAGAGCTGAGAGTTTGAACACAAGTGATTTTTTAAAAATATTCCTTGGTAGTTACTAATATTTTTAAAAATTGTGGTAAAACATATATAACAAAGTTTACCGTTTTAACCATTTTTAAGCATACTGTTCAGTGGCATTAAGTATATTCATGTAACTATCACCACCATCCATCTCTGGAACCTTTTTGTCATCCCAAACTAAACCGTGTACCCATTAAGTAATAACTCCCTATTCTCTTGCCCCTTATCCCCTGGTAACCGCTGTTCTACTTTTTGTCTCTATGAATTTGCCTACTCTAGGTACCTCATGTAAGTGGAATCACACGATATTTGTCCTTTTGTATCTGGTTTATTTCATTTAGTATAATGTGTTAAGTTTCACATATGTTTTAGCATATGTCAAAACTTCATTCCTTTTTAAAGCAGAGTAATATTCCTTTGTATATTTATATCATGTTTTGTTTATCCATTCATCCATTGATGGATACTTGGATTATTTTTACCTTTTGGGTATTGTAAATAATATTGCTATAAACATATACAAATACCTCTTTGAGACCCTGTTTTCAGTTCTTTTGGATATATACCTAGGATTGGAATTGTTATATCATGTGGTAATTCTACATGTAATTTTTTTTTTTTAAGAAACTGCATATTGTTTTCTATAGTGGCCATATTGCAGTCCTGCCAGCAATGCACCAGTATTCCAGTTTCTCCACATTCTCAGCCACACTTGTTATTTTCTGGGATTGTCTTGTTTTGTTTTGTTTGGATAATAGCTATCCTAATGGGTGTGACCTTGGTGGTTATGCAGTTGGATCCATAGAGTCCACTATCCGAGATACTGGTCCCTAGTGTGCGGAGATGTGCAAATGTAGAGAAAATAATATGATAACCCCCCCACGTGCTCCTCACCCAGATCCAACAGTTATCAATTCATGGCCAATCTTATTTCACTTATATATATATATATATGCCCTCCCTGCTCGCTTCCTCCTGCCCTGTGCTATTTTGAGGCAAATCCCAGATATCACATCATTTTATCTGTAAACATTTCACAGGTGATATCTTAAAAAGATAAGCACTTTTAATATTCCATTTTGTCTGATGGTAGAAGGGCACACAGGGATGTTCCTTTGGATCATGATTCCCTGTCATTCCCTTGGGTCACCAGGGACATAGACAGTGGGCACACATGTGAATACCTGGATGTTGGGTACATTGCCATGCCGGATTGTTGGTAAAAACAAAAAACAAAACAAAACAAAACAAAACAAAAGCTTGCCTTGGCTGGTGCCCTGCTTTCCTGCAGGAGGCTGACTGCCCTTAGGTCTGAGCAGCCATGGTCAAAGAGCCCAGCCAGATCTCTTTTGAGAGGGAAGGGAGAGAAGAGGGAGGAAGAAGGGGCTAAAGAAGAACATGCGTGTGAGAGAGTGGAGGAGGCCGTGGAGAAAAGGACAGAGGGCTGGAGAGGGGCGTGGAGGAAGGAGTAGGAGGGTAGAGGGATGGGAAGGAGAAGAGTATGTATATATGTGTGTGTGGAGGTTCAAGAAAAAGAAAAATGGAGTGAAAACAGAACACCTGGGGAGGAACCCTCTACCAGGCCCTTGACTCACCAGCTCCTAAACTCCTCGGTGACCTAAGGGAACTGCAGAGATACCCCAAGACTAATAACATGTTTCCCCACCCCACCATTCCCGCTTTTAATTTTGGGATCTTTGGGACTGTAGTTTGCCTGTGATAGATGAGGTTGATGCACTCAGAGCCACCAAACACAAGGGGACCAGAGACAGGGAAATAGTGATTCTGTGGAATGGCTACCTTTTCTTGTTTGGGGTCCTTTTGTTCAGGGAGTGGAGACTTGGTTCCCAGCAGGACTGAGACTACTGACTTCTTGCTTAAATTTGGGGGTCCCTACCACCAAGAAATGATGCTTTTACAAAGCTCAGTGGGAGGGACTCCTCAAGGATAGCCTGTGAACAAGAGGAGTCCTGTTCCCGTCTTTTCTGTCTCTGGGTCTTGTTCCCTTTTAACACAGTGCAGTGCCCAGTTAGCGCTGAGATCTGTTTGCACATAGTGAAAGGTAAAGGGAGTACAGGTTACCAAGTGTCGGTTTTTATCTCAGTTCTTAGCTCTGCTTGAACTTTGTTGCCTGTGCCTCGATTCCATTTGTATCATCTCAGTCAGCTGTACAGTCTCGTACGATCCCAATTTCTTTCAGTCCTATCCCCTCTTCTCCTTTTATCTTTTCTAAAAATATGGCAGCTTTATTGAGATATAATTCACATGACATACAATTCACTCATTTAAAGTGCATGATTCGATGGTTTTTACTATATTCAAAGAGTTGCAGCCTCTTAAGACTCAATACCACCCTGTGCCCTCTTCTTCCCTGTGGTTCTCATGGCCAGCCTTCTCTCTCCACCAGCGTCACACTGATCCCATCCTCAAGACAGATGACCTTATTGTGGGGACATTAGCCAGTAGGCACTTTCCACCAATAAAATATTTAACTTAAACAGCCCTGCAGGAGCCCAAGATTCATAGACAAGTGCTCCTTCAGATAGACCCTTTCCCACTGGCAAGGTCTCATCACCACTCAAGATCTCTCTATGTATAAAAAGTTTTAAAAAGCAAAACACAAATAACATTGCAGGTTAGCCAGCTGCTTGACTGGTAATAAGCCTGCTTAGGAATCTGTGACTACCCTTCAACAATTTTACCTCTGGACAGATGAGAACTTTCTAATGGTGGATTACCTTCTAATAAGCATCCTGGAGCTTATAAACAGACAATAAATGAGCTATTGTATTATGTGTCAGGTGGTATAAGGGCTGTGAAGAAAAACAAAGCAGACTAAAGGGACAGAGTTTGATGGTGAGGTGGTGAGGGTGGGGATTGGTATCTTATGCGCAATGGTCATAGAAGGCTCCTGACAAAGTGATGTTTGAAAAATACCTGAAGGAAGTGAGGCGTGAGCCCGCAGAGGTCTGAGGGGGAAGAACATTCCAAGCAGAGGGAATGCAGACTCTGAGCAGGAGCATGCCCTGCAGGCTTGAGGAGCAGTAAGGAGCCTGGAGCAGACTGGGCAACAGAGAGAGGTCGAGGAGACAGAAGATCATCCTGGCCTGTAGGCTGGGGTGAAGACTGGATTTTACTCTGTGTGAGGTGGGATGATGTTGAAGGGTTTTGAAGAGAGGAGGAACATGATGTAGTGGATGTTTTAAAAGCAGCGCTCTGGCTGCTGTGTTGAGAGGGAGTAGTGGAGGTGAGGATAGAAGCAAGAACAGGAAGGCAGCTTTTGTGGGAATTGAAAAGGAGGTAGTTGGAGGAGATGAGAGATGTTTGGATTTGGATATATTTTGAAGGCAGGGTTGACAGGATTTGCTTATGGATTGGGTGAAGGGTTTGAGGGAGAGGACTCAGGGATGCCAGGGTTCAGCCCAAGCAACTGGAAAGATGGAGTTGTTGTTTACTGAAATGAGAAAGGCTGTGGGAGGAAATCAAGAGTTAGATTTTGGACATGCTGGATTTGAGATGCCTATCCAAGTGGACATCCAAGTCTGGAGTGGAGGGGATACCAACTAGTTAATAATTTAGTGTATGTCTATTGAAACAGCAGAAGAGGGAATGTTTTACTGAAATATCTACAGTAAAGGTAGAAAATTACACCATGAGGAGGAATAAGTGAAACAAAAGGGAGTACAAGGGAGGGTGAGGTGGCTTCTGACAAGGGCAGCCAGAGAAAGTCCTCCCTTCCCTGCCTGTAGGAAGCCCGTGTCCCCTTGATGAGCCTCCAGTGGCCCCCACAGGTGTGTGGCTGTTGGGCGTTTTCAGTGGGTTGCATGGGGGGCACTCAGGAACAGAGTCTGTGTGTGCCTTCCCTTTGTGTCCCCAGTGCCGGGCATACATCTTGGCATTTGGTAAATGTTTGATGGTTGAACTTCCCCTTTCTGAGCCTCAGTTCTTCATGTATAAAATGAAGAGGTTCGACTAGACCAGTGCGCTGGAATCAACTGGGAAGCTTTTTTCAAAATGCAGGGATCCACCCCAGAACTACTGAATCAGAATTTCCACAGTGGAGCGTGGGGTTCTGCATTTTAAAGTCACTCCCCCATGTTATTCTTTTGCAGTCAGTCCAGCAGCAGTCTGCAGACGGGTGTTTGGAAACCACTGGACCAGGTCATTTCTGAGGTCCCCTTCAGCTCTAACATTCTGTGAGTCTTGTTAGAATGCTTGCAATGTAATTCTCTTCTTGGGAAATGGAATTTTTGGTTGGGGTGGAAGGGCCTGGAGGGGGAGAAGAAAAGCTGCCTCTGGGTGAGGGGCACCTGGAGCAGGGCAGGCAGGGGCAGGGGCATCAATCAGAGGTTTGGAGGGGCCTCTCAGAATGGTTCTGGGAGGGGTGCGGGCAGTGACAGCCCACAGGCCACCAGGTGCCAGGTGTGTTAGGTCCTGAAAATATAGGTAAGGACATGACCCCACTTTTGGAGAGGCTCACAGACTGATAAGAAAACTCAGGATCCCAGCCCGCTGTGGGAAGTGCTACCACAGACGACGGGAGGAGAAGAAGGCATCCAGGAGGAGGGGCCCTGGGGCAGGAGCTTGGGGATGAGAAGGAGTTCTCAGGCCACTTTGTGTTTGGGGCCAGTCAGGAGGAACAGCTTGGACTCTGACATAGAGGCATGAGAAAGTCTGAGAGAACCACCAGTGACCAAAAGGTACCCTGAGAAGTGGCTAGAGAAGTGGGCACAGACCAGGTGGGGATGGATTCTGCATGCTAGGAGGAGTTTGAGCTCTATCCTGAAGGTGATGGGGATTTTGAGCAGGGACATCTCTGTGATCAGATAAGTGTTTTACAGCAGCCATTCTGGCAAAGTGTGCATTGGAGAGGCCAAGACTAGATAGAGGAAGACAAGTGGAATGCCTTATTGTTTTGCCTGAGTCCATTGAGGTACCTGTTTTCTTGTATCCTGCTGAGAATCTCTTTATGCTAGTTTTTGCTAATGATTAGAATACCAGGTGCCTCATGAAATGAAGCATTGAATTGATTCAGAATACCTATGACTTGGGGTCAGACCTACAAGCAGGCCTAAGATGTGTATTCAGGAGGGCAGTGGTATGTATATGGCAGTCTGCTTGTCCACTTTAGGAGTTAAGTTTTATCCAATAGAAATCTAATAATTCTAGATTAATTTGCCCAGCTGTTGTAGCCTAGCCTGCTCAAGGACTCAGAGATCTTTCAAGTTAGTTTAATTTTATGTATTAAACCAAGACCTGCCCAAGATCCTCACACAGGTAATCAGTGACAGCACAAGGGTGAAAACTAGTTTTCTATGGTTCATAATTTCTTTTTCTTTTAGCTCTACTATTCCCAGTCTGGGGCTTCATTCTGGGTCCAGGAACATGGAACTCTTTTTTTCCATTTCCTTTGATCCAGCTAAGGTTTCACTGAGCAACATTTTCTACCAACCATGGAAGCAGTGTCTCTTTCTGATCAGTGTTCCAGCCAGAGTCTGGACGAAACCTCCTGCAGGTCATGGAGCAGCAGCTTACTCTGGTGCTTCCTTCCCCCTTGCCCTCTTCCATTCCTGGTACAGAAATTCTCCCACCTAGGAACCAGCTCAGGTACTTTCTTAGTGTCTCCCAAGTGATCTCTCTCTCTCCCTTTCTCTTTCTCTCTCTCTGTTTCATACAGCCTGAGTTATTTTTTGCTCTGTTGTCCCCGGGAATGCTGCTTCTAAAATAGAAAGCTGAGGATAACTTTTATTTATCCATTTTTAAACTCTTAACTGTTATAACAATAATTGAACACAAATTATGTCAATATCCAAGCCATATTCAATCATGTAGGGGAGCAGGGTAAAGAGCTCACTTACATGTTGTAAAACATACATGTATACATCCTTTCTTTCTAGTCCTCATCCAACAAGCAATGGCAAATTCAAGGAAACTTAATTTTGTTGTCTTACAGCACAGTGTTCCTTAAGGCATGCAGTCTTTTATTTTCACTATCTAAATCCGTGACATACTATTTGCTTCCATGTCTCATTAAACAGAATATACTGAATAGAGATCAGATTTTTCTTGAATTTAGAGTGCCTTTGCCTCCTTGGTGTCCTGTTAGGGAACTTTTATTAATCTGTCTCACTGAACTTCATATTGATAAGAAACGCAGATAACCAAGTTTAACGTCATTTGAAATTCAGAGGCTTCAATGCTGAGAGAAAGAAAACTCATGGGTTTAGTGACAATACCTTGTTCTTAGTTCCTTAGCCTTTAACATTTTTTTCTAGATTTCAATAAGCATGGACGTTACTATATTTTTACATTTAAGTGGTAACAATTTCAGTATATTTTCTGACCAATGGATAAAGTAATTTTTTTTTTTTTTGGTCTAAAACTTTTATTTCAAACTTTAAAAATACTGCCCTCTCCTCTCTAGTGTTTTGAGGTTTGATGAACAAATCTTTACTTCATTTATACCCCCTACCCTTTTCCCCTAAATCTGTATCTCTTCAGGATAAAATAGAGTTCTCATTAGAAAGCTCTCCCATCTACTCAGTCTCATTTCTCAGGACCTCTTCCAACGCTGGTATGTGTTTATTAAGGTGTGGTGAACCAAAACTGTGTAGCACATCTCACTCTGGACACTGAGTGGTGGGTTTTTTTTTAAGCAGCTTTTTTTCTGAGGGGGGAGATAATTAGGTTTGTTTATTTGTTTGTTTGTTTATTTATGGAGGTACTGGGGATTGAACCCAGGACCTTATGTATACTAAGCATGCACTCTACCACTGAGCTACACCCTCCCTGCCAAGTGGTTTTGAATAAGGGCAGGATCACAAGTTTTATTTTGTTTCCAATATCCTTTCTGAAAATGCTCAGTATTTTCTGAGCCTTTTGTAATGAAACATGCAATGTGGTGTCTTAAGGGAACAGTCTAAGCTGATACCTCTTTATTGAACAGTTTAGCTTAGAATCCATTATTCTAAATGTATAATTGAAATTGCTTTTCCCTAAATGTTCCTTCACATTTGCCTTCACTGATGCACCGTTGCCATAATTTCTCCTATTCATATGGCCTCGTGAGAACTTGTCTTTTAATTTCACGTTTTGATTTCTGGAACAGCTTTAAGGCCATTTGCAGTCTTGAAGGTTTTATTTTATTGCTTCAACAAATATTTATTGAGTACCTAATGGAGAATGCAGTGATGAATGAGACAGATAAGCTTCTTTCCTCATGAATCCTACAGCCTAATGTTTTTCTGCTAGATTATTGGTTCCCAAAGCATTTTGAGTATAAGACCTCCTTTTCAAATTAAGTTTTTCAGGGACTCTCATTCAGTAGTGATGTTTTTAATGGCTGCTCATTGGAAACACATTTGTGGTTATGAAATTGGGACCCCTATGGGTGGGGAATTACCATTCTAGACAGTTTATGAAAACATTAAGCTCCAGCCCAGAACTGTTCAGTGGGTTAAAAAATGTCACTGTTCATAGTTCCCCATAAAGGACAGTCACATAAGGACACATGCACTCACCCTCACAGCAACAACATGGAATTCAGTTTGTTGTTTTCTGGTGGAATTTTGACATTTAAAGTCTATAGAAATTCTGTCTACTGTTCTGCCATAATCATATTGTTTGTATCCCCTCAAAGAATTCTAATAGGTTAATTAGGCCTGATGAAGCCCTTTCACAATTACAGTGTTCCCTCCCTCTCACCCAGTTGATTCTCTTTCTTAAGTGTTTGGTAAAATTTCCTGGGCAACTAGTAGACCCTATAATAAAAATAATGGGAATTTATATTTACTTTTTTTTTTTTTTTAAGTTTCCAGATATTCCCTGAATAGAAACTTATCCTGAGAGAGCACATAGTGTCAATCTGTCAGTCCTGGAGTTGTTCTTTACCCACAAGGGGGGTTGCACATATTGTGGCATGGTTCCACCTTTGAGTGAAATTTGCTCTCAGCTTAGTCCCCAGAGAACTGGTGAGCCTGCCTTCCCTGTTGACTAGGCCACTCCAGACCACTTGGTAAGCTCACCATGCCTGGATCTGCTTGATTAGGTGCTTCAGGGTGAGCCCTGCTGAGTGCTCCGGAGGGTGGGCCATGATGTTCCTGGACATGGGGCAGGGGCCATCGCCAGGCTCTGGGTCCTGGGTACTGCCCCCAGGCAAGACAGGCAGCTGTCTGTGGTTTGCTGTTTTCAACTTTGGCTGCCTGCAACAGTTGCAGACACTGGCGTATGCTGAAGCTTATTATTTTGACTACACCTTTAATTTTAGTTAAGGTGCTTCACTGATCGTCTAGCAGGCAGTCCCTTGCTGAGTCATGCCAGACGTGCTTTAAGAGTTGTATAGTAATGATTTTTAGGTTCCTCTGTAAGAAACTTCTCAAATTTTCTGGCCTGCCTAATTTTTTCTTCTTTTTGAATGTTAAAAATATAATTTAATAAAATTACATAAACAGTACAATTTGAAAGAAGTAGTTTGAATAATTTGAAAATGCAGATAAACAAAAAAAAATCTCATCATCTGTTGAGATACTTTTGACATTTTACAGTATTCCTCCAGCCTTTCTCATGAAAACTATATTTAACATTTTTTGTTTTACATGGAGATGGTACTATGTATACATTTCAGTATCCTTTTCCCTTCATTTTATATTAAGAGCATTTCTCATAGCCTTAAATATTGAACTGTAATGCTGCCTAGAATTTAATTGTGTAAATATACCATAATTTATAGAACTAGTTTCCTACTGTTGGAACTTCAGGTTGTGTCTCATTTTTTATTATAAAATAATTGTGTTATAAATAATTCTATAATGATTATCTTTATCACATACATCTCTATTTCCTTAGGATAAATATCTGAAAGTGGAATTATTGGGCCTTATGTACACATAGCTAAATTCCTCTTTAAACACCTTATGTTAATTTCTGATACTTTCAAAATGCTCAGTTTGCCACATCTGTGCCAGCACTGGGGATTATTATTTTTTGAAAATCTTGGTCAGTTTAATAAGTCAAAGATGTTTCTCATTTTAATTTGTATTTCTCTAATTTCTTGTGAGGTTGCAACTTTTGTTATGTATTAATTGTCTGTTTGTGGTTGTTCTTTTTTTAATTGCCTGCTCATCACTTTTTCTCATTTTTCTAATATGTTGCTTATCTTTTACTAACTAGTTTTAAAGGACCTTTTATATATTAATAAAGATATTAATGATAGTAACTATCGTAAGTTGCAAATATTCCTTTTGGTTGTTTGTCTTTTAACTATGTGCTGGCAAGTTTTTGATGAATAGAACTTTTTATTCATAGTCTTTTTCTTTACAGTTTCTCTTTTGCTTTTTTAACAGGTTACATTTTGATTAATTTCTGTTTTCTTCTTATAAACAGTGTGATACTTTAGAGCAAAGTTTAAAGAAATACAAACACTTAGGTTCCCTGTGAGTCCTTTATTCACAGGTATCGATTGCTGCTGTTTTAGTTTTCCTTACTAAGGCTAACCAGAAAACAAGGCTTGATCTTTGGCTTTTAAAAGTGTCAACTTTGGTATTTAAAATTCAAAGGTTATAAAAGTTTTTCCTGCTGCTGATGTTGAGTTGCCATACCATTTATTAGCTCTGGTTTTCCTAGTAAAAGATACCTTTTCCTCTGACCATTCTCAGTCAGTCCCTGAGATTTCTCTGTGTGGAAAACATTACTTTCTTCAGATGTGACATCTTGCTTCAAGTCCCTGTGACTTTGAGTTAGACAATAGTTGCCTCCTCGCTAATCCTTGTGCACACCCCCAACTACTCCTCCTCCTCCCCCACCTGCTTTTCCCAGCTCCTTAAGACAACCTAGCTATCCACCCTTCTCCCTCAATCTTTTTTTCCTAGACAGTAAAAAATAATAATAATAAAGAAAAGGCGGTGGGGGAGAGAAGCTTATGAAGCAAATATCACACAGGTGTTCCCTTACAGTTGCGATCATCCCGCATAGCAGTTCTTCCGGTATTGCGAGGCTGATTTCTTCCACTTATTTCCAATATATTCCCCTCCAACACTTCCTATTCTACAAGACAATCATTTGTTGTCCAGTAACTTTATATCTCATTTCAGTGAGATAGTCTGCCAGCCCATATTTAGTTAAGATAACTGGTATTTCAGGGGGGAGGGTATAACTCAGTAGGTAGAGTACATGCCTAACATGCATGAGGTGCTGGGTTCAATTCCCAATGCCTCCATTAAATAAATAAGTAAAAAATAAACCTAATTACCTCCCCCTATTAAAAAGAAAAAAAAGTAAAGAAAAAAAAAGAAAAAAGATAATTAGTATTTCACTTCATTGTTATCTCTACCATAATTAGATTCTTACCAATGGAGAGTCTATTTCATTTTCTGTGGGAACTCTTAAGCAGGCAGATAGATGTGTTTTACTGGGGCTTGGTGGGGTGGGACAAGAAACCAAACCTACAAGCCTGTGTTGATCCCATGGGGTGGTAACAGATATACTTCTGCCATGCCAAATGCTCCCCTGTGGTTCTAAGTGGTTTTTTTTTTTTCTTTATTTTCCCTTTTTAAACTTATAAAAATAATCTATCAGCACAAAAAAAAAGTTATGAAAAAATAATCCGCCAGTAATTCTACCACTCTGCATAATTAATTTTCTCTTTTAATCTTGGCTCAAATGTATACTTAGTTTTACATTGCTACAGCCTGACAACATTTTTGTATTTTTTTTAAACTTAACACTGTAAGTAATTTTCCATGTTGCAATGTAGATTTCATAATTGGTATTTTTAATAACTACATAATAGTCTATTAATTATTTAACCATTCCCTGTTCTAAGACATTTAGATTCTCTCTGTGTGTGTGTCTGTCCTTTTTGTGTTGTTTTAATAATGCTGTACACTTCAAAAAAAAAAGTCAAGGTTGTATAGATTTTTTTTTTAATGGAGATATGGAGATTGAACCCAGGACTTCATGCATGCTAGTCATGTGCTCTACCACTGAGCTACCCCGTGCACCGTTCCCCAGTGCTGTACACTTGCATATAGCTTTTGGGAAATTTTGTTCTTAGGATAAATTTCTGGCAGTGGGATTCCTGGACCCAAGGATTTGCTCCTTTTCTGGTTCTGTGCAGCTACTGTACTGCTTTCTATAAGAGTTGTATCAGTCTATATCCGTAAAGGTTTCAGTATGAACACGTAGGAAATATGGGAGTAAGGAAGGCTCTGGGATGCTGAAGTGATGCAGGATATGGGCAGAACAAGGGAGATAGTGGGATTTTTCTTCCTCTTTCCTGCAGGTTTGAGCCAGCCAGCATCATGTTTCATCTAAGTGTGAGTGTTTTAGTAATTTCCTAATGGAAGGCCTCTTTCCTAAGGTTAGTAATTTCCTACTGGAAGACCTCTTTCCTAGGGCCTTGGATTTCCATTGCTGCAGTAGTTTTGTAGCTCTACTTCTCCAGATCATGAAGGAAATGGGTGGATATTCTTTTCTTTGTGTATTAAGTTAAAATAAAATTTAGGGCTTCTCTAGAACTGTTGTCTAGCCAGATTGATAACTGTGTGCTTCTTTGAGAGTCACCCTGTCCCTCAGGTTTAGTGGTCCATTCACCAACCAATAACAGATTTGGGGTGAAAATTAAGGAATCAAGCAGATACTGATTAGAGAAAAAAAATACCTAGGGGCTGATATAATTTGCTAGAGTTTGCTTATGAGACAGCTTAAATTCTGGCAGTAGTAAATCATTTTGGATCTGAGTGAATTCATGTGGCAAAAAGCCAAGTTATACAAAGTTAAGGATTACTTACTAACGGTAAATTATCAGAAGTTATAGCCAAGACTCATATGAATCAGAAGTTTTCTAAAGAAAGAAGGTGCTGAGCCATGCTTTTTTTTCTTCTTCTTCTTCTTCTTTTTGAAGGGCTGAGTGGTTGGTTTTTTGCTGGTGCTTATAATCATGAGCAGTGATATTCCCTGAGAAATTGAGGGAGTATGAGGGTGTGGTATGAGTGTACCCTCTTTTTGGCTGTGCAACCAACCAGAAATTTCCAGGTATTGGTGTTTAGGGCCTGCCAGACAGGCTTGTCACTACATATTAACTTTTCTTTCCACTCCTCCCCCAATGTCCCCAGCATTTTGGAAACCTGTTGGGGTAAAACTCAGGTGTGTGACTTGCCATAGTGCAGGGGTTTATGCAGGGGTTTGTGCATGGGCGTGCTGGCTGCGTGTGTGTGAGCGTGATGGGTATGCGATGGAAGATGTTGCTGGATGGAGCCCAGTGGGGTTCTGGTGATCACTGATTCTGTTCTCTGTTTCCGTTATAGCCCTTGCCAGCGTCCAGCCATGGGGGATATGAAAACTCCAGATTTTGATGACCTTCTGGCTGCCTTTGATATCCCAGACCCCACCAGCCTTGATGCCAAGGAGGCCATCCAGACCCCCAGTGAGGAGAATGAGAGTCCCCTCAAACCTCCAGGCATGTGTATGGATGAGAGTGTGTCCTTGTCTCACTCAGGATCAGCCTCAGATGTGCCGGCCGTGAGTGTCATTGTCAAGAACACCAGCCGCCAGGAGTCATTTGAAGCGGAGAAGGATCACATTGCTCCCAGCCTGCTACACAATGGATTCCGGGGCTCGGACCTGCCTCCAGATCCCCACAACCTGGGCCACAACTGTGGGAAGTTTGATTCCACTTTCATGAATGGAGATAGTACCAGGAGTTTCCCTGGCAAGCTGGAACCTTCCAAGTCAGAGCCGTTACCAACTTTTAACCAGTTCAGCCCAATCTCCAGCCCAGAACCCGAGGATACCATCAAAGATAATGGGTTCGGGATAAAGCCCAAGCACTCTGACAGTTATTTCTCACCCCCTCCTGGGTGTGGGCCTGTGGGGGGCCCTGTCCTGGAGGCTCTGACTAAGTTTCCAGTCCCAGAGCTGCATATGTTTGATCACTTTTGTAAGAAAGAACCCAAGCCGGAGCCCCTGCCCTTGGGGAGTCAGCAGGAGCACGAGCGAGGTGGGCAGAAGGCAGTGGAACCTCACAAGGAGCTGGATGCCAGTCGATTCTTTGGGGACGCTTTGGAGTTCAACAGCCACCCCGGCAACAGTATCGGAGAGCCTAAGGGGCTTGCCGCGGAGCTCGGTACCTGCTCGTCAGTCCCCCCGAGGCAGCGTCTGAAGCCAGCTCATTCCAAGCTGTCCTCTTGTGTTGCAGCCTTGGTGGCCCTGCAGGCCAAACGAGTAGCCAGTGTCACAAAGGAGGATCAGCCCAGCCACACAAAGGATCCCTCAGGGCCCACTAAAGAGGGCTCCAAAGGCAGCCCCAAAATGCCCAAGTCACCAAAGAGTCCCCGGAGCCCTCTGGAGGCCACTAGAAAAAGTATCAAGCCATCAGACAGCCCTCGGAGCATCTGCAGTGACAGTAGCAGCAAAGGCTCCCCTTCTGTGGCTGCCAGCTCCCCACCAGCAATACCCAAAGTCAGAATCAAAACCATTAAGACATCATCAGGGGAAATCAAACGGACTGTCACAAGGATCCTGCCAGACCCTGACGATCCCTGTAAGTCCCCTGTCGGGTCACCTCTAGGAAGTACCATCACTGAGGCTCCAAGCGAGGTGCCAGAGGACGAGGTCACTGCCGTGCCTGTGGCGGAGCACTTTCCTGAGGTGGGCGCAAATTCAGGGAGCCCCCAGGGTGACAGAAAAGGGGATGAGAGCGTGACGAAAGCCAGTGAATCTTCGTCTTCCTGCTGCAGCTCTGGGTCCCGTGGCCCAAAGGGGGCTGCCTCAGGCTCACAGATGGGCAAGAAGCAGCAGCAGAGCACAGCACTGCAGACATCCACTCTGGCCCCTGCCAACCTCCTGCCCAAAGCTGTGCACCTGGCCAACCTGAATCTGGTCCCCCACAGCGTCGCCGCCTCAGTGACGGCCAAGTCCTCAGCGCAGCGGCGGAGCCAGCCACAGCTCACACAGATGTCGGTGCCCCTGGTCCACCAGGTGAAAAAGGCCGCCCCCCTGGTTGTGGAGGTCTTCAACAAGGTCCTCCACAGCTCCAACCCCGTGCCCCTCTACGCGCCAAATCTCAGCCCGCCTGCTGACAGCAGGATCCACGTGCCGGCCAGTGGGTACTGTTGCCTGGAGTGCGGGGATGCATTTGCCTTAGAGAAGAGCCTCAGCCAGCACTACGGCCGGCGGAGCGTCCACATCGAGGTGCTGTGCACACTGTGCTCCCAGACGCTGCTCTTCTTCAACAAGTGCAGCCTGCTCCGGCACGCCCGTGACCACAAGAGCAAGGGGCTCGTCATGCAGTGCTCCCAGCTGCTCGTGAAGCCCATCTCTGCGGACCAAATGTTTGTGTCGGCCCCTGTGAACTCCCCGGCACCAGCAGCCCCGGCCCCACCCTCCTCCCCCAAACATGGCCTTGCTTTGAGCAGTGCCAGCCCTCCCCTTCCAGCTTTGCCACTCTACCCAGACCCTGTGAGGCTCATCCGGCACAGTGTCAAGTGTCTCGAATGTCACAAGCAGATGCGTGACTACATGGCTATGGCTGCACATTTCCAGAGGATGACGGAGGAAACCGAGGGGCTGGTAAGCAGACCCTCCCTGTGATAGGTGTCAGGCCCCTGGTTCACACAGGTTCCATGACTGGGCATGGAGAGAAGAGCTCATTGATATGGGGGCAGTGGTGGCATCTTAAGAGTCTTAGAAGAGGAATCTGGCTTGATGGTTAGCGACCCGCCTGGATGTATAGTGTTTGGTGTTGATGAAAGCATCCTGCCCACAACTGAGGGGAGACCCTGAAGATCTAACGAGTGTATATGGACACTCTGCGCCCACTCCAGTGGGCTGTCAGGACCCATTGTCGGGCCTGGGCTAGGTCTCTGCTGGACATCCCCTGGT
Source organism: Camelus bactrianus (assembly GCF_048773025.1). Classification (NCBI taxonomy): domain Eukaryota; kingdom Metazoa; phylum Chordata; class Mammalia; order Artiodactyla; family Camelidae; genus Camelus; species Camelus bactrianus. Next base: position 26,844,561 of record NC_133565.1, read on the forward strand.
CCTTGGCAGCTGTCAGCACAGTCCATGCATGTGCCCAGAGGACTTGGGGGCAGAGGTAGGTGCATCGCTGCCCTGCGTTTCAGCCTCTGCTTCTAAGAACCCTGTCTTTACCAAGTTGTTGTGCTCCAGAGTGGACACAGCTGTTTTTGCAGGGGAACTGTAACAGGGCGGGCGGCAGGGCTGATGTGGAAGGAAGGAGACTACAAGGACGTGTCAGCCCCGAGGCAAAGGCTTTGGGGCCTCTTCAGAAAACAACTGCGCTTATGTCTTGTTCAGATTCTTGGTTATGCTTGTTGAGGGTGTGTGTGTGTGTGTGTGAGGGCATATACCCTTTGGCACCCTCTGTGTCAGTGATTGAAGAAGCAGGCCTCCAGAAGGCTCTTTGCCTCCTTCTCCAGGTGGCTCTCTTCACGACTTAGCCAAGCCCACCCCCCTCACTGAGCCTCCCTAAGCTAGGGCCACAGAGGCCTGGAAGGAAAGCAAAACAGCTCTTTTAACTTCAGTTCACAGCGGCCCGCTTACCTGTTGGTGTCTTGATGAGCTCTGCACACATGTTCCGAGTGCCCAGTGTGGGCATGGAGGCTGTGTCAAGTGCAGGGATGCCCTAGGAGGGAGTCGCACCATTCTTCCAGGAGCTCATGATGGTTTGGTGTGGGCAGGGCTTCCCACCCGGGCAGCTACAGTGTGTGGCAGGCTAAGACTGGGGCTAAAACAGCCTTGTAAACAAGGTTGTGTAGAATTCTTCAGAGGGACTAATTCATCGTGGTTCCAGGCATAGGGAAGGTGCTGTGTGGACGTGACATTTGAGTTGAAACTGCAAGGTCGAGGGATAAGGGTTGTTCCAGGTATAGGGAGCAAAGTTATGGGAAAGTGCAAGGTAGTTTGAGGACCAGGAAGTTGTTTGGAGTGTTAGGGTAGAGACAGAAGGTGGAATTTGGTGGGCAGCCCCCAGAAAGGGCCAGCATGGTGCTGTAAGTCGCTGTTGCCTCTCATTTTCACCTTCTCTGTTTGGTTTGCATTTTCTTTCTGATGAGTCAGGTACAGTGTGGCCCCCAGGCCCTTTCCTCAGGGGCTTCAGGTATTCTTGCTGTACCAGCATCGTTGCCTTGGGCAGGATCACTTCTTCTGGGTCATGTGATCAGAACCACTGCCAGTGGAGGTGTGGTACCTGCACCACTCTGTTCTTCACCCTCTTTTTTAAAAACCGAGCAGGCTGAGGTCTAGGTGTAGGATCCCAGACCAGCACCTTCTTATCCTGCATATTCTCAGTTTCATTCTCCTCTAGTGGGAGCTGGACAAGAGGACCCTCCAGAGAGAAAGAGAGGGAGTACCCAGGAAGGCTGTCAGGGTCCTCTCAGTCCAGCTCAATTCCCTCAAAAATCTGCCAATAAATTTGGCCTCAGAGTCTCAGGGAAAGGATAAGGCTTGACTTCTGGGATCAAAATCTAGCCTTGATGGCTGTTGGCTTTGGATTTCCCGAGATGGTACCCAGGCTTCAAGCCCTCTTAGGGCAGGCAGTGGACAGATGGGGTGAGATTGGGCTCCACCCTAGGGGAGGGACTGCAGGATGGCACATCAGGGCCTTTGACTTCTTCCTGGGAGTCTGAACAGGATATGCCTCCCTCTGCAGTGGCTGGAGGGGTCCTTCCCCTCGCATTCCAAGCCACTTTCTTGGGCAGATGTCAGCAGACAGAGACTATTTCTTCTTGTTCTTAAGCTTTTATTTAACTGTAACGTCATTATTACACCTAACAAAATTAATAACAATTCCTTAATATTATCTAATTTAAGTCCATATTCAAAATTTCCCTTCATGTCAAAATTGTCTCTTTATAGTTGAGCTTGTTTTGAATCCGGATCCAAACATGGATCACATGTTGTGTTTGCTTGTTATAGCTTTTAAATTTCTCAGTCTAGAATTGTACCTCTTCCTACTTCACCGATCCTTTTCCCCCACGTCACTGATTTGTTGAAGAAACTAGGTCATATGTCCTTAGAATTTTTCAAGACAATTCTGGATTTGACTGCTTCCGGAGAATCTCAGGATAATTTTGGGTTTGACTGATTGCTTCCTCCTGTAATCAGTTTGCTCTTCTATACCCCATATTTTGTCTGAAGACTAGAAATTAGCAATAAAGACTTGATTAGATTCAGATTCAATCTTGATGAATGGGAATACTGTGTTCTTCATAATTCATGACTTCAGGGAGGCACAAAGTGCTTGATTGTCTCGGTTTTAATGATGCTAAACTTGATCAGTGAGTTTATATTGGTGATGTTCTGATCCCTTCCTTATAAAGTTTCCTAGCTTTTACCTGATGATTTTAGTATCCACTAGTAATTGCTGCTTGTAATTTTATTAGGAGTTGCAGGAGGGTGTTTTAAATTTTATTATATCTTTCTCACTTATTAGCTGGAATTCTGTATAAAATATCTTTCCCTTTTCCATGGGGGCTATTAGGTTACCCTGAAATACAGTTTAATGTTGGAAAATGGGATAAATTTGTTTCCCTTAGTTTACAGTTTTCAGAGTAGTAAGTTAATGCCCTAACAATCTTTTTTTTTTTTCTTTTCTGTAAAGTGAAAGCAAGTGTATTTAGAGAGATACACACTCCATAGACAGAGTGCGGTCTATCTCACTCAGAAGGGAGAACGGCTTAGAGGATACACATTCCATAGGGAGAATGCGGGCCATCTCAGAAAGGCAAGAGGGAGAGACCGAGAAGTGTGTGTTTAGTTTAAAGTAAAAGTAGATACACACTCCAGAGATAGAGTGCAAGCCATCTCGGAAGGCAAAAGAGCCAATGCCCTAACAATCTTAAATAGTGTTTTGAGCATACCTCCTCTATTATTTTTTAAAACTGTGGTAAAATACTCATAACATAAAGTTTACCATCTTAACCATTTTTTAAGTGTACAGTTTAATAGCATTAAGTACATTCATATTGTTGTGCAATCAATTTCCAGAACTCTTTTCATCTTGCAAAACTGAAACTCTAAACCCATTAAATAATAACTCCCTATTCTTCCCTCCCCCTTTCCCTGGCAACCACCACTCTAGTTTCTGTTTCTATGAATTTAACTATTCTAGGTACCTCACATAAATGGAATGATACAGTAGTTTTCTCTTCTTGACTGGCTCATTTCATTTAGTATAATGTTCTCAAGGTTCATGTATATCTCAGCCTTTGACAGAATTTCTTTTCTTTTTAAGGCTGAATAATATTCTATTATTGTATACACTACATTTTGTTTATCCATTCATTCATTGATGGACACTTGGGTTGCTTCCAGTTGTATTATGAGTAATGCTGCTATGAACATGGTGTACAAATATCTTTTCAAGACCCTGCTTTCAATTCTTTGTGTGATCAAATATTTTATTTTATTAAATATGGTTGCTGTACAATATTATGTAATATTAGTTACAGGTGCACAATATAGTGATTCACAATTTTTAACGGTTAAACTCCATTTATATGTATTGTAAAATATTGGCTATATTCCCCATGTTGTACAATATCAATTCTTTTGGGTATGTACCTAGAAGTAGAATTGCTGGATCATACAGTAATTCTATTTTTAATTTTTTGAGGAACCCCCATACTGTTTTCCACACCAGCTATTCTATTTTACATTCCCATCAATAGTTCACAGGGGTTCCAATTTCTCTACCTTCTCACCAACATTTGTTATTTTCTGTAGCCATCCCTAATGGGTATGAGGGGACTTCCTCTGTTATTTTTAGTGTTGGTGTTATAATTGGTTTCTATATATTCAGTATGTTTATGTATTCAGTCATTCTTTTTGATGCTCAAATTATCCCATCTTTGGTCAGTGGGAGCCCCCTCAAGCTGGCTCCTATGTCTTTTTGACATGAACTTATTAAGCCTTGAGAAATTACTTTGAGCCCCAACAAGATATCCTGGGTACATTTCTTGTGAGGAATGATATTTAGAGAGAACATTCTGGCACCAGACATACTTATTCTACTGGATATATCTGTTTCTAGGCCTTTTCAGTCACCAGAGCTAAGAAATACAAATTTTTAACAAGAGGAATGGAAGATCATGTGTTTATAGTGGTGTTCAAATACAAGATTATAGTTTTAATGTGACTGATTTTGTGCTGAAAATCTTGATTCCTAAGATTTTCCTACTACGCACACACACACACACACCCCCCCCATAGACACACATTTCAAAATATCAAAACCAATATTACTTGAAACATTAGGACAACTTCATAAAGTTGAGGGTTTACTTGCTGTTCTTCTTGTCCTTAGAATATATCATATTAAGGATGTATAAGTCAAAATACTGTGTTTTAAAAGTCACTGGGAATCATTTTTTCTCCATATAGTTATGTCACCAACTTGATACATAGGTTGTTTCTGTTTTTTTCATTTTCAGGGAATGCTTTTGTTTATTTAGCTTAATTTTATATACATATTTTAAATTATGTAAAACACTTACGTGATTCCAAAGTTAAAATTATATAACAAGGTACATTTAGAAAAGTCTTGCTTCCATCCCTGTCCTTTTCACCCTGTTCACCTTTTCACCCTCCTCCTCCCCCATAGGTAACCATTTTTATTTACTTTGGTTTATTTCTCCATTGCTCCTTTTTGGCAAGTGTAAGCAAGTGTGTGTGTGTGTGTGTGTGTGTGTGTGTGTGTGATTATTCCCTCCTTTATTACAAAAAGGTGGTGTACTTATCTACTGTTCTGCACCTACAGCAAGACTAAAAGCCACAACAACAAAACTTTTTATTATGGAATGTCCCAAAGATATATAAAAGTGAAAAGAACAGTATATTGAACTCTCTTTTAACAGTTACCAACTCAGTGGCCCATCTTGTTTCGTCTATTTTCTTACCCATCTGTCCCTTAGTAGATTATTTTTAAACAAATCCCAGCACTATAGTGTCTGTTATATTTCAGTATGCTTATCTGAAAGATGAACTTTTTTCCTCCAAAAACACAGACATAATATCATTTCATCTCAAAATGAATAATAACTCCTCGTCAAGTCTTAATATCAAGTGTCAGCTGTTTCAATCTTGTCATCATTAAGTTAGTGTTCAAATACCTGATTGTCTCATTTCTTTTTACACTTGGCTTGCTTGAATCAGGATATAAATAAGGGCTATACATTGCAATTATTGAAAATTTCTTTTAAATGTCTTTAATCTGTGAATTCCTCTTCCCTCTTTATCTTTTTTTTTTTCCCCTTGTAAGTTTTTTGTTGAAAAAAACTGGATTGTTTGTCCTGTAGAGGCCCCACATTCTGGATATTGCTGATTAAAGCAGAGGTCTTTTCCTGTCCTTCCTAACACCTTATCCCTCTGAGCACTCCTCTGACCCCAGGTCACTGGCCTCTCAGTGAGTAGTCCAGTTGTCCCTTTTTACTAAGAAGGGCCTCCCCAGGCGCATACACCAGCTCAGTCTCTGGCCTCCCCCTCTGGGCCGTCTGGACTCCCGCCGTTAGAGCGCTTCGGCGAGTCAGCCTGTAGGACTTGTTATCCTCTGCTTCTCTTCTGGGGCTGAGAACAAAGGAGCTGCTGCCTCTTCTACCCTTTTCTGTGGGTGTGTGTGTTCACTTGTGGATCTGGGCGTCCCCCAGAATGGGCAAACAGGGCTGAGGGTATGGAAACTCAGTCAGGCTGCCTTGGAGCTTCGGAGTATTAACCAGGGTAGGCTCCCGTCTGCTTTGGAAGTCCCTGAGCCATCTGACTAAAGGTATTGAGTAGGACTCTGCTGGGCTAGGGGAGAGGCCCTGGTGAGTCTGGCAGTGTAGTGAAGCCTTAGGATTCAGTAAGTGCCTTGGGCCTCTGGAAAGGAAAGCTTGCTCCTCTGCTAAGCCAGAGGAAAGAAGCACTCACAGTCCTAGGTGCAGGGCTAATCTTTGGGAAAACAGTCAGATCTGTCTCTGATTAATAAAGTGAGAAGCAAGGCTAGCTTGGGTGTCAGTGTCAACACTTACTGAGGCCTGGGGGTGTCCCAAGTATCACAGGAGAGTTGGAAGAGAGGATGGTTGGGGGAGGAGGTTGTTCTGACCTATGTCCTAGGAAAGCCAGATGGCTCCAGCTGCAGAGCTGCAGGCCTGCAGCTCCTGCGTGAACTGCTTTCTTGGTGTTCTTTCCTAGACTTGCCAAGTGTGCCAGATGCTGCTGCCCAACCAGTGCAGTTTCTGTGCCCACCAGCGGATCCACGCCCACAAGTCCCCCTACTGTTGTCCGGAGTGTGGAGCCCTCTGTCGCTCTGCCTACTTCCAGACCCACGTAAAGGAGAATTGCCTGCACTATGCCCGCAAAGTGGGCTACAGGTGGGTGCTGCCTGACTGGCTGTCCTGAGCTTGCCTAGTGGCTGCTGCTTTTTCTGGGCCAGAACTCATTTATAAAACTGAGTTTTGGTCTTAAGCGGTCTGGGCTCCAGCCTAATAAGACAAGAATGTTGATTGATATGTGTTCAGACATTTTTTACTTTGTAGGGAACAAGAGTAAGGGGAAGAAGAATAAGGAGTTAAACAATTAAACATTAAAAAAAATAGCTTTAAAGGGGAAAGTTTGGGGGAGATTAGTATATACATGACATTCACTGTCTTTTTTTAAAGTATATAAATTTGCTCACAAGGTTATTATGTTTGGCATACTAATTTTAAAGTACTGTTTCAATAATAAATTTGCAAATTTCAGTACTTCCAAGTGTTCTCAATTTTTATTAACAAGTGGAGCTGCAAGATGCCCAATTCAAAGGACTCTAGTGTCTTTGTGTTGATTAGCTTTTGTCAGTTTGTGAGAAGGAAGTAAAACCTGAGAACGGAAAAAATGATCAGCTTCATAATAAAACCAAGAAAACTCTATTTTAAACTGAATCTTCTCCACTGTGTCAAACAAATATAAGTAAGAAGTCATTTTCAGGAAAAAGATCAAAATGAGGGCAAACACTCCCTCCAAAACCCATTGGTCTGCAGTTTCACGTGGACCCAATCAGGCGGTCTTCCCTGGTTTACTTGCTTGGGAGTTTCTGCATCTTCTGATGTTTTACTTGATCACTTTCACTTCCGAAGATTAATTTTGCGCAAATTTACTCAAGTTTTCTTCTTTTTGGTATTTAAAAAAAATATTGATTTAGTTCATTTAGTAAACTTTTTTTGAGTACTTACTATTGTCTTTAGCATTGTGCCAGACACTCAGGATACAAAGATGATTAAGAACCAGCTCCTGCCTTCAAGGGGGATTCGGTCTGATAAGTTAAAAACATATGCACACAAGTAATTATGATTCAGAGTGGTAAGTCCCTTAGATGAGGAATGGTCAGGAAAGCTTCACAGAGGAGATATTAGGAGATTTTTAGTAGAAGAAAGGGGGAGAGTATACCTGGCAAGGCTATAGGCCAGGGATACCAGCACACACAAAGGGATTGCCAGAATGATAAGCACTTCCATAGATGTAGGTCAGGATGAATGGGGCAGGGGGGTGGGGGGTGGGGTGGCGGGGAGGGTGAGAAATGAGACTAAGGGAGTTGGTAGAGGCCAGGCCACGCAGGATCTTGTATTTCTTGGCAGACATTTGGACTTTGTCCAGTGGACAGTGGGGAGCTACAGAAAGATTTGCAGCAGGAGAGTGATCCAGCTAGATCTGTGTTTTAGAAAGATCATCCTGGGAAGCTGCCATTATATTAGAGAGGAGGGAGACTAGACACTGGTTGAGTGGCACATGTGATAGTTCAGATGAGACACTGAGGGATTAAGCTGTGGCATAGCTATGGGGTGGAGAGAAGAGAAATTAATTAAATTCGAGAGAGATTTAGGAAGTAGCAGCGTTACGTCTTGAATGATAGCTTGTATACGGGGGTGAGGGTGGGGGCGGTTAGTGATCACTCCCAGGTTTCTATCTTGGTATAAGCATTTCCAAATGTAGACTATTTTCTTTGCACATTATGAAGAATGGAGAAGCAAAAGTGTGTAGGAAACAAAACAGTCCAGAGATAGGGTTATACAAAGCTCTTGCCACAGTGTTGCAGAAGAGCAGTGTTTGGCAGCATCGCTGGCTACCTTTTTAAACCAAACACCTGAACATGTGTTTTTGCAGTATCTTGTAACATTTGAAAACACCTTTCTAACTTTGACTTAAGCATATGCTGCTTGTTTCAAGATCAAATCCAATAGCAATGTAGTTAACACTTTAATTTTTATATTTGAATCTTAAATCCAAGAAATTTTTAATAACAGATAAATTAATAGCATTTTGTGTCTTTTAATTAAACGTTTTACTTTCTTCTGCAAGAGGAAAAAGAAACCTAATGTCTGAAAAAGAATTTAGTTTATCAAGCCTTTTTGTAAGAAAGTTCAGACAAAAAAGTATTATGATTCAGCTAGAGGGATTACTGAAGATGTTAACATTAAAATCTTCAATAATCAATGGTTGAATTCAGAAGATATGCACACTAATACAGTGTCCATTATACTTAAAATTTTAACTAATAATACATGTATTTTTATAACAGCTTTATTCATATGTAATTCAAGTACCATATTATTAACCCATTTAAAGTGTCATAAAAACCCATTGAGTTTTACTATATTCACAGAGTTGTACAGTCAGTTACCACAATCAATTTTAGAGTATTTTCATCACCCAAAAAGAAGCCCTGTGTTTACAGCCCTCCCAGCACCCAGCCCTAAGCAACTACCAATTTACTTTCTATCTCATAGATTTGACTCTTTCGAACATATCATATAAATGGAATCATATTCTATGTGATCTGAGCATAGTGTTTTCAAGATTCATCCATGTGGTAGCATGTATTAGTATTTCATTCCTTTTTATGGCTGAATGATATTCTGTTGTATGGATGTACCATATTTTGTTTATCCATTCATCAGTTGATTGACGTTTGGGTGTTTTTACCCTTTGGCTGTTATGAATAATGTTGCTAATGAATATTCATGTACAAGTTATTGTGTGACATATGTTTTCAGTTCTTTTAAATATATACTTAGGAGGAAATAAGCTGAGTCAAATTGAGGAACTGTTTTCCAAAATGGCTATGCTGTATTTATATTCCTACCAGTAGTGTGTGAGAGTTTTGATTTCTTTACATCCTTGCCAAAATTTGTTTTTGTCTGACTTTTGATTATAGACATCGCAGTGGGTGTAAAGTGATATCTCATTATGGTTTTGATTTGCATTTCCCCGATAGATAATAATGTCAAGCATATCTTCCTGTGCTTATTGGCCATTTGTGTGTGTATATATATATATTTTTTTTTTTTTTTTGAGAAATATCTGTTGAGAACTTTTACCCATTTAAAAATTGTGTTACTTGTCATTTTTTGTTGAGTTGTAAAAGTTATTTATATATTCTGGATACAAATCCTCTGTTAGATATATGATTTGCAAATATTTTCTCCCATTCTGTGGGTATTAATATTTTAAAATAAATTTTCAGAAGGTACCTATGTTCCATTTCATTGTACTCTACTATGGAGTTCTACAATATTATATTTTTAGAATTTTATATTCTGCTCTTTGGAGAGTGACAAATGATGACATAAGGGAGCAAATTTAGACTGTTTTTAATAATATGTTATTTTCTTATAATTTGTGATTATTGGCAAAGCTAAATATTTTACTGCTCTTTATCTTTTTTAAAACTTTATATACTTTACGGCTTATGGTTCTTTGATTTCTCTTTTTCTCTTAAGTAGTTGGTAAAGAATTTTGTCATAGGGTTGGATTTCTCTTCTGACATTTTTTCATCAGTTTGTAAACCCTGCTTGATTCAGTCTTTCACTGAGGCTACTTGGCATGTGTTCTTTTACCCCTTTGTGTTCTTACTTTCCATGAGGTTTCTTCCAAGAATGTCTACTGGGTAAATAGAATGGATTTCCAGTCGCATTTATATTGGTCCTGTAGGAATTTGGTCAAACTGCACAAATAAATCCACTTAAGAGATTCTTTCCACACATCAGGTATACTTGGCCACTTTGGATGAATTCGGAAACATGTGGATTTTTTTTTTTTCCTCATAATACCCTATGGTATGGAAGTACTTCATATGCTAGAAGTTGGTGTCTATTTTGTTTAGCAGGAGAGAAAAGAAAATATAATTAAATGTAAGTAGTTTGTATAGAAACTTTAACACACGTACACACATTCGGTAATGAATGCTCATTGGCATTAGTTGCAAACAGCTTTCTGGTTCTGTGGACTTCTCATTGCTAACTGAGTTTGCACAAGATGGTTCTTACCACCCCACCCCCAACACACATAAAAAGCAGTAAACCAAAAAGGGTTGGTCAAGATTCTGTGATGATTTATATGGGTTGTGAAAAATGGGTTAATATATTGAAATGAAGGGTTATATTTGGGAGTCAAAGAATTCTTAAGTGAAGGGATGTCCTTTCTTTCAGTAAAGAAATAGCCTCTCTTCTGGTGCCTACTGGGATGTCAAGGTTATAGGAGCAAGCAGTACTACAACAAAAGGAAGATAAATGTTACCTCAAGAGGAATAGCTGGGAGCAGGGAAGGTGTTTTCTCACCTGGGGAGACCTGTGTGTGTTTATAGGCAGGGGGAAAGACTAAACACATGAGGGTCTAGGAACCTGGATGAATGCAGGCTGGCCTGGAAAAAGGTCACATTATTCTCTGATACTGAAGAAAGGAAATGCAATATTTATAGAGATATTTCAAAGTTGAAAGAAGAGCCCAACATGGCCTCAATTTTGGAAAAATGATTTAAGACAGTTCATACATTATAAAAATGATATGTTCAGTAAACAAAACTCAGAAAATACAAATTGGTAGGGAAAAAGGAAATTAAAAAGTTATCCATAGTCCCACCAAGGAGACACTAGAATACTTATGAGCTACACATTCCAGAATGGTATCAGGCACATGTGGCTGTTGAGCACTTGAACTGTAGCCAGCGTAACTGGCCATTTTATTTTATTAATTTAAATTTAAATAGTCACATGGACAGTACAGTATACAACATTTCCATCATCACGGCAAGTTCCATTGGACAGTGCTGCTCTAGACATTTCTTCCTGGGCTTTTAGGGCTGTTTTTTTTTTTTTTTTAATTGTAGTTTATGACGAGCATAGCATTTTTTAACTGTACATTTTATTAAGTGGCAGTCCCTGCCTATTCAGTACCAGCTTGTGTGAAGGCACAGGCTTTCTATAATCTCCTTCTGAAATTCCTCTCGGACACCTGCAGTTTTATCACACTTAACTAGATACCGTTTATGTCATTTTTGAACCATTTCCCTCCCTCTCCCACTCCTATCAACTTCTCTTGGCTAGGCTCAGGTTTTTGGTTTGCAGAATATTCTCCAACCAGTGAGAGGAGAGGAAGCTTTCGCTCCACTTTTCTACCAGATGTGGTCTTAGGCTTGGGGAACCCCCATGACTGCATTGTGCCACATGGCAGCAAGTAGGTTCTTGGGTTGTAGGTGTGGAGAATGGAAGACTGAGAGGAAGAGGAAGATGGCTCTGTTCCTGTCTTCCATCTCTTCTTTTCCAACACTACTTTTGGGTCTGACATGCATACTTCCTCCCTGCACCCCCCGCCCCACCTCTGTCATCCAGGTGCATCCATTGCGGGGTCGTCCACTTGACCTTGGCCTTGCTGAAAAGCCACATCCAAGAGCGACACTGCCAGGTTTTCCACAAATGTGCATTCTGCCCCATGGCCTTCAAGACTGCCAGTAGCACTGCGGACCACAGCGCCACCCAGCATCCCACTCAGCCCCACCGACCCTCCCAGTGAGTGCAGCTCCATGGCCAGCAGGCCTGTGGGGTGTAGCTGATTAGCCTGGGTGCTGTATGGGGAGCATTGGGATGGGCTGGGGAGCCTGGGCTAGTGGCAGAGATGCCTGGAGTCCACTGAAGAGTATCCACCTTGGCTCAGAGTAGTGCTTTCCTGAGCCTGACCCTGGTTCAGAGTGATCAGAGATAGGATGGAGGAGCCATGTGGTTCTGCCAACAGAGCCTTGGTTACCTCACACCTTGGGGCTTATCTCATCAGGCTCATTTATAAGTGCTCCTGTGAAATGGTCTTCAACAAGAAGAGGCATATTCAGCAGCATTTTTACCAGAATGCCAGCAAGACACAAGTGGGCGTCTTCAAGTGCCCTGAGTGCCCGCTCTTGTTCCTGCAGAAGCCAGAGTTGATGCAACATGTCAAGGTGGGACGCCGTGGGGAAGGAGGCTGGGGAGAAGGGCATATGCCTCAGGCCGGGGGTCTGACTTTGTGCATCTTTCCCCTTGCCCAGTCAGTAATCGCTCTCCCCATCCCCAGAGCACCCACGGTGTTCCGCGAAATGTGGACGAGCTATCAAGTCTCCAGTCTTCAGTGGACACGTCCTCAAGTCGCCCAGGTTCTCGAGTTCCCACTGAGCCCCCAGCCACTAGTGTGGCTGCTCGGGGCAGCTCCCTGCCCTCTAGCCGATGGGGCAGGCCTGAGGCCCATCGCAGGGGTGAGGCCAGGCCCCGGCTGAGGAACACTGGCTGGACCTGCCAGGAGTGCCAGGAGTGGGTTCCTGATCGGGAGAGCTACGTGTCCCACATGAAAAAGAGTCATGGTCGGGTAAGTGTAGTCACCTGGACACAGTGCAGCCCCAGATTCTCTGGACTTCTGTGCTGTGGGGTCAGAGCCGTCTTTTGTGGACAACCCCCTAGGGTTCCTGGTGCTTTGGACAGGGTGGATGTCGCAAATCTTAATGTTTTAGGGCATCCTCCTTTCTGCCTATGTCATCTAAGAAGAAAGATGCACCCAAAACTATCGTATGGTTCTGACACTTTGCATCCTGTCATCTCCCATAGACATTGAAGAGGTATCCGTGTCGGCAGTGTGAACAGTCCTTCCACACCCCCAACAGCCTCCGCAAACACATCCGCAACAACCATGACACAGTGAAGAAAGTCTACACTTGTGGGTGAGTCCCTAGAGGTGGGAGCCAGAAAGCCTGAAATTTAATAAGACTTTCCCATGGTACCACTGGGGCTTTTCTCTGCTGTGAGATCAGGGCTCACAGGCAAGAGATAAGCAAATTTCTAATGGAAACAGAGCATGCCAGAAATGAGCTTCTGGATGGCTCTTGCGCCCTCCCCTTCCCAACTCCCTAACTCCGGGCTGCACTGCCAGTGAGCAGTGGAGGGCCCTGAGGTTTGAGAGGTGTGGTGGTGATATGAGCCTGTGCCCTCTGACCGAGAAGCCTCAACACCATCCGTGTGAGCTACTGGACAGGACAGGCCACTCTTTCAGGCTGACCACTAGCCCAGCACTTGGCTCTCTGGATGGTGATATCAGGGAGTGGGGAGTAAAACCATAGCTTAAGGCCAGTATCAATATTCTGACTTCTGTTGTCTGCTACCTTGGCTGGCTTGCCGGCTAGATTTCTCTAGGGGCACCCAGCACTGCCCAGCCAACCTGAGGACCACCCTGCTGGCTCATACTCTCTCCCCTAGAGCCGGCTCATACTCTCTCCCCTTCCGTCTGCCTGCCTGGCCTGCGTGGCCCTGCTGGGCCCTGAGGCCTGTCATCTTATACGACCTCCTTTGGCTGTACTTTTGCAGGTATTGCACAGAGGACAGCCCCAGCTTTCCTCGGCCCTCCCTCCTGGAGAGCCACATCAGCCTTATGCATGGTATCAGAAACCCTGATTTGAGCCAGACGTCCAAAGTCAGACCTTCGGGTGGACATTCCCCTCAGGTGAGTGTGGGGCCCCTGCCCACTGGCACAGCTTGCTCAGTGAGGCCTGGGGCTGCAGGGGCACTGGGAAGGCTACAGGAAGCCCATCTGTCATTGTGGCCATGGAGCATCCCTCTAGCTCTGTGTGACCTGCCTAGGAACTGCACACATTTAAAGGACAGGGCCAAAGAGCCATGAGGCAGCCCATCAACCTCTTTTTCCTGCTGTTTCCTGTCACTGTGACCCCTTCCTGGGTGTTCGTATTTCTAATAAGTTTCTGGAGCAGCCTGGTGTCCCTCCTCACTGTAGGCTCTTCCCACTCCATTGTTGAGGGGCTGCCCCTCAGAGGGCCAGGCATGTCTGGGAAACTCTGAGAACGGCCTGGAGTTTCAGGGTGTTCTTCATTATTCAGAGAAGGGCGCTGGTCTGCAAAGGTCCTTTCACACATAGCAGGTGGGGTGTCGACTGACATTTTGGCAACATCTGTCTGTGATTAAAATACACACCCTCTCTTCCCCACCAAATGCATACACCCTTTGATCTAGCAATTCCACTTATAAGATTTATCTGTCAGATATCTTTGGCCTTGGGCATAAAGAGATGTGTTTAAGGATGTTCACTGCAGCACTGTGTGCAGTAACAAAGAAGGAACTCCACTGAATGTCTGCCAGGGGACCGTTCATCCCCATGTTGGGTTACTGTGCTGCCCTTAGGAGAAAAGCCTCTGGATATGCTCTCATGGAGACAAGTGCCAGTGTGTTAAGTGAAAAAAGCAGAGTGAAGAAAACTGTGCGTGTAATGCTATCATTTTGTAAAAGACAATAGTTTAAGTTTTGTATATGCATAGAATATCTCTTGAGGGAGCCACAGAACCCAGGTAATACGGTGTTCACTGGAGAGCAGGGCTGGGGAGGGGGGTAAGAGGGACTTAATCTTTTCTATATCCTTCCCATATCTTTGGAATGTTATGCCACAGGTGTATGTTACATTAAAAAAATAAAATAAAAAGGCAAAGAAACAAACCAAACCTAAGCCAGCATTCAGGGCTGGGGTGACCCTGGCCTCGGTAGTGATTCTACGAGTCCTTGGGCTGCACTGATCATGACTGAGGGCTCATGTCTAGGGCTCAGGCTTGGCCTGGACTCTGCTCACACTGTTTCCCTTTCAGGTGAACCATCTGAAAAGACCAGTCAGCGGAGCGGGGGACGCTCCAGGCACCAGCAATGGCGCGACTGTCTCTTCCACCAAAAGGCACAAGTCCCTTTTCCAGTGTGCAAAATGTAGCTTTGCCACAGACTCGGGGCTCGAGTTTCAGAGCCACATACCTCAGCATCAAAAGGACAGCTCCACAGCCCAGTGTCTCCTCTGTGGCTTGTGCTACACCTCTGCCAGCTCCCTCAGCCGCCACCTCTTCATCGTCCACAAGGTGAGAGACCAGGAGGAGGAAGAGGTGGAGGCGGCAGAGCCAGAGGAGGGCTCCGGGGAGGAGGTGCCCATGGAGACTAGGGAGAACGGACTGGAGGAATGTGCCGGGGAGCCTCTGTTGGGCGACCCAGAGGCGAGGAGATCCCTGGGCCTGGATCCTGATGAAGACGGTGCCCAGGATGCTCAGAGTCAACCACAGGCCCCTCAGGACCAGGACAGCCACACACCGTCCCCGCAGGTGTGACCGGAGGCTTTGCGGTGTGCTCAGTTGGGGTGGTGCCGCGGTGTACTCCGCCTGCCTTGTGGACAGTGGGAAGGAGAAGGCTCCGCCCCGGTGAGAGTGTGGCCCGCTGTGCCCTGGAGCAGTGTCTGCCCTGAGCTGCGGGGGGCTGGGAATCCCCAGCCCCAGGAGATGCGGGGTCGCCCAGGACCCTCACAGCTCTGAATTTGCTTCTGTTATTTATGGCTTTGTGCTGGCTGCTTCTTGGTACCCCAATCTTGTCTGTGTCCTTCCAACCCCAGGCTGCTTAAGTGGCCCAACGCCGATGCTGTCCACTTGGCTCGAAACCCCTCAGCGGCTGTGCTCTTCTGAGAGGTTCCCCGCTCGCTGCCTTCAGCCAGGGGCCTCCTTGGCCTATAGACAGCAGCTCTCCTTCTTGCCATCCGAGCCTGAGAAGGGGGATGAGGGTGCCAGCGCAGCCCCTCTTGGAGAGCTCGCCCAGCCTGGCTTGCAGAGGGCCCTTGGTCACCTTGCCCTTTCCTGTCTTCTCTGATTCTTTCCCCCCAAATAGTCCGGAGATTTGTCACACTGGCTCATCCTGTCTGTGTGGGTGGGAGAAACTTGTGCAGCACACCTCTGTTTGGAACCCGGGAGAGCAGGAAACGCTGCCAAGGCAGGCAGGCACCGAGAGGCAGGCCCTGCAGAAGGAGCTGTGCGTCCTTGTTCTGCCGCTGCTCTGCCTTTCCTGACAAGCGGGGTTTGGGGCCCACAGACTTTGGAATATTTGTACTCTTGCTCCTGTGCCATTAGAGAGGCTGCTGCCCCAGGCAGGCCAGCCCCTCCTCTTCTTGGCTACACTCATGTTGCTCAGACTATATTTCAAATAAAAAGAATCTTCTTACCACAGCAGGTAGGCTCTTGTATTCCTCTTCAGGTGAGCCTGGCCCTACCCTGATCCATTCAAGGGTCTCTCCCAGACTTCCCTCACTGTCCCACCTCTGAGGGAGAACAGTGTTCCCTGCTGTCCCAGAAGGTCCTCTCTAGATTTTGGAGCTGTGGTTAGGAAACCAGGAGCTCAGTACTTCTAGGTTCCCTAGGGACCTGAAAGGGTGAGGGGAGGGTCTTAATGCCCGTCAAGAGTCATCTCCAAGGTCTCCCTTGGTTTTTAGGGCCTACTGAAATTTTTCTGGGTACCTCCATCTTTCCTACAAATGGTTTTCCAAACTAAGAGAACCCTTTACTGGTGGGGAGGGGGGGATTCTGCAATTGCTCTGTTCAGGAGGCCTTGGTGTTGCTACTGCCACAGGGAACTCAGGTGTGGCAGCACTGGGATTAGACATGGGAGGCTGGGCTGCCGTTTCACTGATGACAGAGTTAGGACCTGACCAAGCACAAGGAGCCGGCTGTGTGGAGGTGTCCTCTGACCTCTGCCCCAAGCGGCTGCTGCAGCCCTGCATGGAGGGGATGTGAGTCTGGGCCTGGCAGGATCTAGTGCAGCAAAGGGAAGTGGGTGCTGACTGATTTCTTAGATGTGCTTTCAAGGAAGGCATTGAATATCAATTATAAATTATTAAGTCAAATAAATATGCCTGACCTTTTCACAATTGAAAAAAATACATTTTCTTCCTCTCAAGTGCCACATTTGTAGTGGAAATGCTAATGGCAATGGAAAAGGTTAGTGCTTGTTTCCGTTTCAGAGAGAAAATGCTTTTTAATGCATGCCATACCTGGCAAGGCCACTATGTCCCTGCTTCCTGAGCAGCAGCAAGGACAAACCTAATTCTGGCTCCCTCCAGAGCCAGAGCTAGCCCCAGCTTAGCTGTCATCCCTTCCTAATTACAGTTGCAGGGTGCCCACCCTGCACCTGGGGCCATTTGCAGGCACAGATAGATTATAGAAGAGGCTGGTAGCTGGTACTAGGGGAGAGGAGGTGGTGAAGTCACAGATTTGACCTGTCCTGACTCCAAAGCCCTCTCCTTCCTGGGAATGGCGTGGAGTGGAAAGACAGGATGCTGAGCCACTCACCAAGAAACCTGGGTCATAGCCTGAGTTCTGCCCTCAACCAGCTCTTAACAAGCCCCCTAACTTCACTGGCCCCTTCCCTTCAAGATAGACCTAGTAATTCCCACCCAACTTGCTTCAGAGGCTTTTGTGAGATGATGAGTGTGGAAGCATTTTCTAATTTATGAAACAGTATCAATGTGAGGGATTCTTGACTTCAGACATGGAAGGTGGAGCACACCTCACCCTCTGTTCAGGCTTGGATGCTGATGGTCAGTTATGGCTGGTCTGGGGCACCTCTCCACTATTAGTAATAGTGACAACAACACTTGAAGCCCTGCTCTTGGGCCCAGCATCTTGCTAAAAATGCTTTCCAGTGATTCTCGTTTTGTCCTTACAGTGATCTCACAGTTATCTTCCATTTTACAGAAAAGAAAACCAAGGCTCAGAGAGGTTAAACAGCTTGCTCGATGACCTGTAAGTCAAGCCTATCTGGTTCTGAAGTCCATGATGTCAACCACTGTGTTGCCTTAATGTCCCGGCTGCTGTGGCTGGCTGCCAGCTTGTCGGAGGTTTGCAGCCATCCAGACATCTGCTTTCCTACCTCCCCTGTGGTTGGGGTGCCCCACTGAGTGCCAGGTTCTCTTTGGAGTCAGTCTGTGCCTTGTCACCCCAAGGAGGGCCCTGTGCATCACAGTCACTTGCGCCATTCCGAAGCACATGCAGTGTCTCTATGACCTTTCATTCTCATTGGGATTTATCTTGCCATTTGAAGACCATTTGGGGGGCTATTCTAGAAAAGATGGACCAACCCTCACAGGGAACATGGTTCCCTCAGGGTCTAATGTCTTCTGATTTTTTTAAAAGATATTTTTAAATAGTTGTGTTATCATCAGAAAATGCTTGCTGTAACAAGCACTTACCTGCTGGAGTGAATGCTCTACTGATCAACTTAAACAGATAAGATTCCCCACCCTTGTAGAAACTACAACTTAATACACTCTAAGGCTTGACAAATGACTAATATTTATTTTCCAACTGCTTTATCTCTGTAAAATGATATGCCGAGTTACTATAAGCTAATTGGTGTAGAATGAACTCTTCCCTTAACTTATGTAAACAGTCTGGTTTTTTAAAAACTTTAACAGCTGTGGCTCAGCAAGTTCAACACACTTTGCCTTCCCCCAGACTGGGGAACCTCCCTGCCTGTTCTGGCCACCACTGTAAATTCAGCTCTGGGCATACTTTCTTTTACTTGTTTAAGACAAAAAATTTTTTAAATGAATATACACGATAAGAGATCCAAACAATACAAAAGAGAATACAATGAAAAATAAGCTTCCCAGTGGGGGTCAGCCTTCAGTTCCCCAGTCCCCCTCTCCAGAATTAATCACTGTTACTTATACCTTATGTATCCTTTCTGAGCAATTCTATGCATTTGCAAGTTTATAAATATGTATATTTATATATCTATTTTTAATACAAATGGTAGCATTCTATACACAGTGTTCTGAAGCTTGCTTTTTTCACATATAATGGAGATCGTTCCCAATTCATCCAGAGGGTCAGTCCAATTCTTTAAAAGCTCCTAGCACAGTTCCTTGTATACAGTAGTGGTTCAAAGGGTGTTTGGATGAGTGAATTAATACATGCATGCGTGAGTGAAAGAATCTGATTCAAGTGGTAGCTATAAAGTTCTCTCAGGGTCAGATCTGAGACAGAATCTTCTAGATTCTGGAACATTTCTCCCTGTATTTTCCAAGGGATTCAGGCTGTTGTCCACAACCTGACTTTTTCCGCTACCAGTTGCCACAGCAGTCTTAGGAACTGTGAAACTTAGGTCCTTCTGGAGAAAAGAGCAGATTAAGACTCAAGTCCCAGTATGGGTTTGTTTTGAGGTCCCTATTTAAAAATGCCTTTTTTCTTATTGGAAAATGATACAGCATTATTAGAGAAAATAAAAAACCATGCATAATTATAATCCTGTCTTACCTTTGCAATTTTCATCTTTGCACATCATTTTCTAATCTTTGTTCAGTTCATAGTTGAATTTATAGTATAATTACGATAATAACAGTGGTTAACATCAAACATTTCTATGTGACAGACATTACTCTCACATTCATTCCCCTATTTAGCCTCATAACAATCCTATGAGATAAATACCACTATTCTTTTGGAGATTAGGAGTGGTTGACCCTAAGGTCATGGAACTAGTAAGGGGCAGAGCAGAGATTCACTCAAGTGTGACTAGCACTACACTGCCTCTGATTTTGTACTCTACTTTTTTCTGCTTAACATGATGTCTGGACATTTTCCATGTTTCTACATAGCCTTAGATAAACTTACTGGCAGTGTGATAGAATGAAGAAAGCCAGTGACTAGACATCAAGAGCCCTAGATTCCAGTCTGGGCTCTGCAGCTAGTCGTTTGATCTCTCTTGGCCTCAGTTCTTGCATCTATCAAATGGTGGGGGTGGGGGAGTGAAGGTTGGTTTAAATCTCTGGAGAACTTGATTGAGCCTGGCTAGATTTTATCTTCTTGTTTCTGTATATTTTTATGTAAAAATAGAAGAGACCTTCCCAAAGGCAAGAACGCTTATTGAATTTCTTTTGGGGGGAAGGGTATAGCTCAAATGGTAGAGTGCATGCTTAGCATGTACAAGGTCCTGGGTTTGATCCTCAGTACCTCTGCCGGAAAAAAAAAACTAAGAGTTTCTTCTTTTGTTTGTTTTATTTGTTTATTGACTTTTGGCCTAGATACATACAGAAGATATATGTAAAAGACCCCTCCCACTGACCTCACTCCACCAAGGCAATATCACTTTTTTTTGCATTTATTTATGTTTCAATTTGCATCAGATTTCTGCTTTTTCAATTGAGTTCTAGCCCTTTTATGAGCACCTGTTTCTTTAGGCTTTTGTCAAGCCTTTCCAAGTTTGAACTGTTTCCTTGATAATTCCAAAGCACCTTCAAATCCTTCTGTTACCCCAGCACCTGTTCATTAGGGACCTAGGTCCAGATACCTTCTTGAGTTAGTTCATTGTGTCACGTATTGCCGTTTTAAAATGCTCTTTTTTTTTTTTATAATATTTATTATTACTTGCAAATTAAAATTGAGTTATTAGTGCACAAATACTAAAAAAATTAACAAATGTGTAATAGATTGTATGGAAAATGTGGCAAAAGGATATGATAAAACCATTTGAGTCAACTCTAACTGGGAAGAGCCCCCATTGTAGTGAGGGCTCAAGTGACAGTGGATCAGTAGCACCATCTCATTTCATGGGTGGGCATGGCATTATTTACAGATAGACATAGACTACAATCTCTTAGATGTTACTTCTAAAACTTAACCCCATAGTCTTTGCCTCTAATTTCTGTGAAAATGGGGAAAGTTGATTATGCCTTTGATGCTTGAAGTGAGAAATTAAGCTGCTCTTTAATATTTTAAACTGGGAAGATCTACTGCTTCTAGGCATCCCTTTCAGTTATAGCCCAGGGCACACTGTGTACAATTCCTATTTTCCTTTGTATTTTCTAGTCCTTAGACCAACTTGCTTGGAATTTTCCCCTAAGACCCACTGAGCATAGATAGGGCTCCATAATTTTGGTATCTGAGGAGGAAGGTAAATTCTCCTTTCTAAGAAGCTCTTTGCCTAAGTAGGGGGCTTCCCATTTCTACCCTAGACTGGTTTTGAGTAGGGCTTTGAATGTGATTTTAGAATGGGGAAAAGGAGAAGATGAGGTGAGGGAAGGGGAGAGGTGATGGTAAGGAAAGGCACAGAAAGCAGTGGAGGAGCAGGCCGGGGAGTTTGAACAGGTAGAGTTTAGAATCTGGGAACAACACGATTTTAAGATGGTGGTGGTGGGGTGAGAAAGTAGGAGTGGCTGATTGGACTGGCAAACTCAAAAATGGAGCTAGTAACTTGATTTGTCAGTGGCATCCCTTGAGTTGAGCAGTAACTGCAGCAGCTATTGCTTGGAGATAATTAAATTTTTTTTAAAGAATGAGAAGATGTAGTTGTTGTGGAAAAGGAGTGCTGGCTGAGATACAAAAGGTTCCTTAGAAAAAGACTTGAAGGGGAGGAAAGGGACCAGTTCACTCCGCAAGAAGACCAGGAAAGGCCTGGGCTGGGCTGGGGCCTTTCTAAGGATGGGGAGTTTGTGTCCTGGGCCTGACCAATTAATTACTGGCCCCTGACCACAGAGTCAGCCTCCTATGTAGTGATAACTTTATTCTAGAAAGGACCTACATTTGTGGCAGAAGTTCCTGGCCTTTCTAATTGGATGTTGCATCAGAATAGGCGGGTTGGGGAAGGCAACTGGCTAGGGTAGCTCTACACTCGAGTCCCTAGTTCCCCTTCCAATCAAACAAGAATCAGGAGTAGTTTCTTGTTGCCAATAATCCTTTAATTGGTGTCCACCTACCTCAGCACAGCTGTGACCACATCGCCGGTCCCAGGAGTGCCAGAGTGACCAACTGATCCCAGAGCGGCAGGATCTGGAGTTTCCACCCTCCAGGATTAGGGACTTGGCTGCCTTGAGCTGGGAGCAGTGGGAGGTCTTAGAGGTCAGACAAGCAGTCCAGAGCACTGCAGACTGGCTTGCAGCTGAAGGCAGAAGTTTCCCATAGGAGAGCATGATCGGCAGAAATCTAGGGCTTTGTTGAGCTCAGGGCGAGATCTTTAAAATAAGTGGAATCATGAGAAGGAAAAATAGAAAGAGGAAACTGAGGAGATGGACATGTGTTTAATTAACTTACCGTACTACTACTAACTTGCATTGAGATTGGCCACAAGTCTGGGGAGCTTTGAAAACTGGGGTGGAAGCTTATGATGCTTCACAAGGAAGGTGTCACTGACCTCTGAACTCAATTCCTGTGCCATTGCTTGTGGAAAAGGCTACTTCAGCCTGAGTCCACAT
Source organism: Camelus bactrianus (assembly GCF_048773025.1). Taxonomy (NCBI): domain Eukaryota; kingdom Metazoa; phylum Chordata; class Mammalia; order Artiodactyla; family Camelidae; genus Camelus; species Camelus bactrianus. Next base: position 26,866,833 of record NC_133565.1, read on the forward strand.
AAGTGCCGGAAACGCAGAAGAAGATCTTAAAAGTCTACTGACCAGAGTGAGGTTGATGATAGTCGTACTTTTCCACGAGGAGCTCACGTGTGAAGTGTGACATTCATGGCATAGTAGCTTAAAGTGGACACTGGCAAAGTGGATATGTTCAGAGGGGACCATCCAGCATGGTGTGGAGCTCTCAGGGCCATTTCACTCAAGGAGCTATTGAAGGAACTTGATGTTTCATCAGGGAAAGAGATGTTTCATGATCACTTTTTTTTCACACCTTTGCAGGGCTATTATATCACCAAGGAGTCTAGATTTCCTCTGTGTGGCCTCAGAAGGCAGAACAGAATTAGATTCCATAGAAGGAAGGTTCTCCTAAAAATGAAATGGACCACCTGGAGTAGCGTATTCCCAGTCCCCGGAGATGTCCAGACACAGGCTGAAGGGACCTCACCCAGAGGGTTCTAGAGAGTGCTGAGGCCTCACAGTGGCAGGACGAGGCTAGAGGTACATGCCAAGTTCCTTTCCTGCCAATGCTGAGTGGTCCCTACCCTCTGTTGCCTCCCCACCTCACAGCTGGGGCCATGTGTTCTTTCCGTCCCAGGCCAGGGACCATCTTTGATCCTGAGGAGCAATGCTGTAACATTCAGGGGCTGGCATCTGGCCACTCTTGTCAGGCAGACCTCTGCTTCAGCTCTGGTCATTGGGATGCTTCTGCTTTGTTCAGGAAGCCAAAGCTTGCACTTTATCACCCAATTCTGGTTACCCATTACTGCTTGATAACATGCCTGGTTTCCTTTGAGCTCTTTTGAGAAGTAAAGGTAGTGAAGGGAAGAGAAAGATAAGGTAAATATTTCAGGGAAAAGTAAACATTGATCATCCTCCTAGGCTGTGAGGAAGGAGGCCAGGCAGGGGAGGACAGGGAGAGCTGATGGAGCAGAAGTTTGAGGGCCTTGGAAAGGAATGATATACATTTTGAAGCAGAGGGTAGGCGACTCAGGGATGATATAGTAGCCTGTCCTCCTCCAAAGTGGAAGTCCTTGCCCAGTGGTCTCACTTTTCCCTGTATTTTAAGGGACAGTTGACTATTGCCAGTGAAGAAGGCGAGGGGAGGTTGGAATCTTGTTTAGAACAGTTGCTGTAGGGAAAGGAAAAGGTCAGCTTGGGGAAACGTAAAAGGATTGCCAAACTGCCTGGGACCGGACTCAGGTTGGAAACCAGAAATGTTGGCCAGCCTCAGAGCAAGAAGCCCACAGCCAGACTCCAGGTTAGGAAGCAGCAAGGCAAACTTAGCAGAAGGTCAAGGGGCAAGTGAAATGAGATCCCAGAGGAAAGTCTAGTGGTAGTTGGAGTTACTGTCCATGTCTATGTGTAGATGTGTAGATGGGGATGGGATGGGGGTGATAAAGAAGCCAGGAAGGAACTCATGAGTGGAGAAGTTAGAAGAGAGTTGGAGTCTGGAGTTGCCCTAAAGCTGAGGGCAAGCTTGGTAGATGGGAAGGATAACAGATGGCATTTTGGAGGTGGAGAAATTCCTCTGACAAGGTTCAAGTGGTGGACATTTGATTGGGTTGCTCAAGGGAGTTGGGGTGAAGGTCTTTGAGAGGATGAGATCAATGCTGACTCAGTTATCAGAGGAGGGTGGGCTGATGACAGGGAACCAGAGCCTGGTGCACAGTGGCACTCAGTGTGAGGTGGCCTGAATTGAATAAGTTCAGGTGGGAGATGATGAGAAATGTGGAATGTTATCCTGATAGCTAATAAATATTAGGTAATGTGTGCCCTTGGCCAGTGCTTCAAAGGAGGGCAGACTTTTCCCTTGGAATTTTGTTTGCATTGGAGGAGAGAGAGCTGAGTAGGAAGGGAAAAGATGGAACAAAGTCAAAATAAAAGTCATGTTCAAACTCATCCAGACCTTGATGAGAGGGGCTGATGTAGCTGAGCTGGAATGTCCTGGGAGACCCTGTCATACTCTTGAGAGTAGCTTCTCTTGTTATGCTGAGCTAAGGATGTTAATTAACAGTAGCCCAAGATTTTCCTACCACAGGCACCCAGTTTACTCTGGAAGTTCAAAACAATCGGGAGAGGGGATCCTGGCACCAGTAACAAGTTCCTACAACACTTCATCAGTACTCGTATTTAATAGCAAACACTGACTGCCTTGTATTTTGGTTATTTCCAAACACAGAATCACAGCATGTGCTCCTCTGTGCTCTTTCAGGACCATGTGCAAACCTCTGTTAGAGGATTGATGGTGATTCTGGTTTAATTTTCTATTTTTCTTTCAGGCTTGAGAGGTTCTTGAGGGTAGAGACCATAACATTCATTTCTATACCATCGGTACCTGGCATAATGCCTGGCTTATAGTATTCAGTAGTGACTTAATAAATACTTGCTGAATCAACATCTGTCATCTTCAGGATCATAAAGGATCATGACCTTACTCCTTTTAACAAAAGAGAAGTCTAAAGTAAAGCTCAGGGATGGTGAGCCACTTGCCCAAGGTCACACAGTGGCTCAGTGGAAGAGCAGGGTTAGAACCTGAGTCTCCAGACTCCTAGCCTAGTTCTTGCTAAACACCACCTTACATATCCTCTCTCTTCTGCTAGACTGTAAATTCAGGAGAGATTGTGCCTTTTTGACCTCTCCATCCTTGAATGCCTTGATACTCCTTACTCAACTGTGCCCCCACCATCATGAAAGTCTGCTTGTTAAATTGGCAGATAGCAAGAACCCGGAAGGGCAGATTATACAATGGATGACAGGAGCAGAATTCAAAAAGATTCAGATGAGAAGGAAAGGGAGTGTGAGATGAACAAAATGAGATTTAACTTAAAAAAAAAAAAAGGTAAAAGTTTGCAGTTAAGATAAAAAAGACTTTACAAGTAGGAGTGGGAAAGACTTAGAAACAGTGGTTCATGTTGAAAACATACAGGCTTAGGGTCAATGAAATAATTTGGCTGCCAAAAAAATTGATGCTAATTTTGTGAAGCCCAGCCCCAGAGAGGTGCTAATTCAGTTGTAGGCTGCTCTAATTTGACACTTGTGGTGGTGGTGGTGGTGGGGTGTGTGTGTCACATTTTCAAAAGGAAATTGATAAATTGGAATAACTACTAGGTAACTAGTGGCATCATATCCATTGTCATATAAGAAATGGCCTAAAGGGAAATCTAGGTTCCTCCTTGTACCAGGCAAGACCTCTGGGATCTGGACCCTGCCTAACTCGCTTGCCTCTCTACTTACCCAAATCCAATATACTTGAATGAATACCAGGCTGTTTCATACCTCCATATCCTTGTGCATGCTATTCCCTCCATCTGGAATATTCTGTCCACCCTGCCCTCTGCCCAATTTTTAAAATCCTTTTCAAGCTTTACTTGGATTCTTCCTTCCTAACCAAATCCCTAGGCAGAACTAACCAATCTTCTATACTTTATGCTCTTCTAGACATAGCTTTATAATTGCACATTTCACCTTGAATTGTATTTTGCTTTTATGCTTGTCTCTCCTTTTAGACCATGAGATTCTTGAAGGTGCAGATTCTGTGACCCTTGCCTGCAACACATGTGCTCAAGCCTGATACATGGATAGTCACTTAAACAAATGAACCAAAGCTTCAAGCAGGCTTTCAAATATGTGAAGGTCTGTCCTGTAGACAACTGAAGAGATTTTAATAAGCACACCTCCAGAGAGCCAAGAAAAAGAATGATGGGGCCGTGTGGTCAGGAGACAAATCCGAGCTCATTAGGAGAAAATGCTTCAGGATTGGTCAAGGCTCTTAGATTCTACTAATTTGAAGCAGTTTGAGCAAAGGAAGGACTTTCTGGGTACAGATTCCAAGAAATGGCTGAACTGCCAATCTGCAGGTAGGCCATGGACAAAGCTGAGTATCAGGAACACTTACAACAAGGCACCTGAAAACCATCAGGACTCTCTGCCCCTTGCCTTCACTTCTCTGTTTGGCTTCCTTCTTCCTCACTGCATATTGGCCTTCTCCACACAGCAGAAAATATGGCTGCTGAAAGCTTAGACCTCACAGCTCAGTTTTCCACCACAGAAGGACTGGTTTTCTTCCCTGATTCCAGTTAAAAACGTTTTGGTGAAGAACTTTGACACACCTTGGGACTGATGTGGTCAGGGAGATGGGTACCATGAATAGCCTGGCTTGAGTCAGATGAGAGAGTGGAGGTAGTGGGGGCGTGGGCACATGTGGGAACAAGGCAGTTGCCATTGGAACCACACTGAGAGTGGGGGAAGAGCCGTTTGCAAAAGGAGTGGGGATCTGAGTGTAGCTTCTAGAACAGAGGGGTTGCACTCTTTTGCTCCAACTTTCTAATGATTATAACCACCCAGCTCCAGGGACTTTCTGGATACTCTCAAGGATACAGGAGATAAAAAGATGGATAAACAAACTGTGGTCACTCCCAATGTTTAGAACCAGGCTTAGACAGTGCTTAGAATTTTACTGTCAGAAATTTTTGAATGATTATATTGTTTTTCTGAGCATTAGAACTCAGCCCATTTCCCCCTCGGGTGCTAGGAAATAGAGGCCGAACAGGGAGGAGAAGGAGGTTCTAGAAGTGTTTACTGAACCCCTAATGTGTGCTAGGTAATGAAGGGAAATACAAGACATTTTCAGAGGAGTTCTGGCCTCCTAGGGACTGAGGTCACTTATGGAAGTATGTGGGTTTGGGTTTGTCTAAGTGCTGGACTAGCCGCCACTGGCAAGGCCAGGGTCAGTCAGGGCTGCTGCCAGAAAGACTGGCGGGTCTTTGGCTCCTAGTGGATCGAGCCCAAGCTCCAAGCAGCTTCTCGCCCCTCGGCGCCTTCCCCTGGCCTCGCCGGTCTCGGGGCTTCCCTCGCAACCCCCGCGCAGCATCTTGGGTACTTCTACACCTTCCGCTTGGCAAAGGCCGCAGAACCCGAGCTTCCACGCCTGCAAAACGGGACGCGAGCGGGGAAGGCAGGCTGACAGGACGCCGGGGTCCTCGGTGAGGGGGCTCCCCCTTCACCCCCTCGCTCCGAGAGGCCTCCCCGGGCCCCGGGCCCCGACGCGGGGCAGCTGCGGGCGCGGAGGGGGCGCTCCACACACGTCGGGCCGTCGACTGAGGGAAGGAACCCATGGACCGGAGTCGTCCCCCTCAGGCGGGGCCTGGCGGGGGCCCCCGCGGCCCGGCGCCCCCCGGCGCCTCGGAGGCCGCGCTGGCCCGGCCGGACCGGGGGAGGGACAGCAGCAGGTGACGACGACGGCTGGGCCCGGGACTATAAATAGGGGCGCGCGTCAGCGGCGGGCGGGAGCGGCCGCCAGCGGCGCGGGGGCCTGGCGGGCAGGGGCCTGGAGAGCGGGCAGGGGCCTGGAGAGCGGGCAGGGGCCGGCGGCGGGCGCGAGCCGGCAGCAGCATGGGGTCGCGGAGGGCCCCCAGCCGCGGCTGGGGCTCGGGCGGACGGTCCGGGGCGGGGGACGACGGCGAGGACGACGGGCCAGTGTGGATTCCCAGCCCCACCAGCCGCAGCTACCTGCTCAGCGTGCGGCCCGAGACCAGGTGAGTCGCGCCCTGGGGGCCGGGGTGGCGCGTCGGGCGGGCGGAGGCCAAGTGCGAGGCCCTCGGATGGGCCCCCGGCGCGCCGCCCGAGGCCTGGGGACACGGCCAGGCCGGCCCGGCCCTCACGGCCCCTCACGGCTCCTCTTGACCTCTCATGGCCCGTGGGCCTCAGGCCTCTGGCAATATGAGGCTCAGGGGAAGAGAAAGGACCTACTTTGGGGTGATTTCACAGGGGCCTGAAGGCTCTCCTTATCTGCGTACCTCAGTCCCGCCCCTCCGCACCCTCACCCCAGGCGCAGCTACTCCCTGGCCTTGGATTCCACCGTTCGAGATAAGGAGAGCTGGAGAGGCCGAAATTCCTCCCGACTGGAAGGGAGGGGGAAAGCATTCATGGGGGGTGGGCTGATAGCGGGAGGAGCGAAGCGCGGACTGCCCTGAGTGGGGCTGCTTAGCTCACGATTCACCAGGAAGAAATAAACCCATGCAAAGAGGGTTCTTCCTCTGGACCGAGGACTTTGGTTTTCCCCGGGATCTTTATGGGGGCTAATGAGGTGAAGGGGTGGCAGGAGGTGCTGGTTGGCCCTGCCTGAAGATTCAGAGCTTGTGGCTCTGAGGAGGCCAATTGCCCTGCCCAGTTTGAGGAAATGGGATGCCAAGGGAGGGGACTGAACTGATGAGCCCTTTGCTCCTCTTCCAAGAGTTAAAGAGGTGTGGATGCTTTGTTCTAGGAGCTAGGCTATCCACAGGTATAAAGACACGTAGACAATAGAGAAGCATCTGCACTCAGAGGCACACAGACACACAGGAACGGTGTATTACCATGGAGACGGACACTTCCTGTCCCCTATGGCAGCTCAGTTTCCCTCCAACTCTGGAGCCTATTCCAAAGGTAATTGTGATGGTTGGCTATTGGGACAGTGGTTGTGTCACAGCCCCAGAAGTTGGCTTGCTGCAGGTTATGCAGAAAACAGCCACTCCTCTGAGAAGCTGTCTGGAGACCTCTTGTCCTCTGTTCTTAAAACAGCAGAAAAACAGACATCAAGGACATTCAGGAAAAGTTCCAAGCACTTCCTCGTGGATTGGCTGAGTTCTGTTGACCTTGGAGTTGGAAAAGTTCAAATGTAACCGGAACCGGTTTCTGCATAAAACTCGTCAAATGGTGTCACATGTCTGGGGCAGGGCTGAGGGCTGGTGTTGGTGACTGAGTCAAACTCAACAAGGCCCCTGGTTGCCAGGAAAGAATGCCCCTTCCTCCCAACCACTGGCTCTATGGAAAAACTGGAATGAAATTTGTATGTTTATTCCAGTACGTGGTGAAGCTTACTGCCTTGTAGGAGCCTCACACGTGTCTCACAGTTGTCACAGTGATTTGTCTGGGCTTTGCCTCCCGTGTCTGGCCTTTGGCAATACCAGCGGAACAAGTAGAAGAGGGAAGCAGGGCCCTTCTTGGAGACAGCAGCAGGATGGCTTGAAAACCAGGCAGAATTGGGAGGGTAGGGGATCTGGGCTGTTAGGAAAAAGGAAAAGAGTGCACACTTCCTAAAGCTGCCTGCCTGACAGTTGTATGTTAGATAAATTTTAACTGCACATCAAATGAGAACAAAGCACTGTGTCAGCCTGAGAACTACGGGTAGATTAGTGTCTGGCTTAAGTCTCTTTGGACCTAAGTGAGTATGTTCTTAAAAGGAGACTCTTTACGAGTGTTTGTAGGGGCAGAGTTGGGGCAGTGGGAGAGGGGGTTTTATGACCCAATACTATGGGCTGTATTTTGCCTCAGCCAACTGGCCACTGACCCCCACAAGTCCTGAGGGACAAGGAGGGCCAGATTTCTCTCACCTATGGAAAAGCCTCTCGCCAAAGAGACAAGGAGAAAGAGGGTCCCTTGAGAACTTTGCCAGCTGTCCCTGGCTCCAGTCCAGATGAGCCCTGACTATCCCAGCGTCCTCAGAGACAAGTTCTGTCCCACTCAGTACTGACTTCAACATTTTCTGGGTCCACCTCTATGCAGATCTTTCATAGAGCTTGTGAGTCATCATTTTCGGGGGCCCTTGGGAGGGTGGGCTGCTCCTGGGAGCTGATGGACAGTTAGGCTGGGGGCCAAGCTGCCAGAAGCTTTGGCCCAGGTCTAGAACCTATCTTCCTGTGTGTACCTTCCCTTCCCCACAAGCCTGGAGCGGTTTCGAGTCCATAGTCAGCTCAAGGATATTTCTAATACCTACTGGGGTCAGAGGTCCAACATGCATATAGTCCCACCAAACTTTAGGCCCTACCTCCTGGGGTATCAAGTGTCTACAGGAAGGTGGGGCATGGATAGACTAGAGTTGGTTAAGGAACCACAGCTGGGTGGATGCAATTATAACTAAGTAGCTTCTGAGGGAGTTAGAAATTCCAGAAATCCCTGCCTCATCATGTCTTGGAGGCCCTGGTCCATGTGGGCTCAGAGGAGCAGCAGAACTCATGATATTTGCTACAGCTTTGTAACACCTCTTCCATTTTGCTTGAGTCAGGCAGGTTATCTAGAACTTTCAGGGAAACTGGGGCATCAGGCCAGGACTTTCTGAGGGCGTTTTATGTCCCAGAATATATGAAAACCAGGAAAAAATGGGTGGCTGCAGCTTCCATGGCCAGTCCTCGTCCCTCCTGCCCTTTTCTCCTTTATGAAGAGACCTTTCCTTCCTAGACCCTGAATTCCCATTCTATAGAACGAATAGGTCTTTTAGGCCTTTCTGCTCCAACATTTGACGTCTCTGATTCTGACCCCCTCATAATCAGTAAATGAGGAGTTCCCTTCTCACCTGAGGGTGAGAGCCCTGAGCCTACCTTTGGCCCAGTCAGCAGGGTACACAAAGATCTCCCACCTTCTGAAGACAAGTTTCCTCCATCACTCAGGACTCCTGACATGGCTAACTATTTAAGGGTGAAGCCTAGAGAAAGCAGGACCCTGGAGCCAGAGGGCAGAGCATTACAGCCAGTCCTAGAGAGAGCCAGGGAGGGGTCACCATCACCACCTGCAGGCAGAAACTGTGGATCCTGTCACTTTCTGTCTGAATTAGAGAGCTGATGCTCTCCTTCTCCCAGGGAGGAGATCCAGACTCAGCAAAGGAGAAATCTCTCCATTTTGAGAAGAAAGGCAAACGAAGTTCATGGTCAGGAAAGGATGCAGTTGGCCAGTGCCTTGAAACCATGGGAAGTTCTACCCTCACAGCCTCTGAGGGATTTTTAAAGCTCTGAGCAAAGGCAGCTTCATTCTGGAGCAGGAGCTCCCTCTTGGGGGTGGGACCCTTTGGGTTTGAAAAATGCACTTCCCTTCCCTCCCTCCCTCCTGTCCCTCTTTCTCTCTCTTCCTTCCATGAAACAGCTATTGAAGACCCACTGTATGCCTAGCACTGTGCTAGGAACTATAGAAGCTACGAAAAGATCTAGGTTTGAAGCCTGGGTGGGCAGGATTTAGATGAGCAGAAGGAAAGTGGGAGGGCTTTCCAAGCAGGGAGGACAAAACTGAAGTCTCAGAGGCCAGGAGTGGCCGTGTCCATGCTAGTGAAGGGCAGGTCTGGTTACAGTGGAACCTGAGTGTTGGAAAGTAGAGAACTATGATTGTAGTAGGAGTGTGAGTAGGTGATAGAGGGGTTTAAGTGCCCAGTCAAGGAGTGTAGACAATGTAATATACAGTGGGGGGGTTGTAGCTTTTTTTTTTTTTTTTTTTTCAGAGAGATGGTGTGATATGAGGGGTAAAGGAACAGGGGTTGAGGTGGTCATTAAATATGGAACTATAAGGGTCTAGATCAGAACACAGCAGAAGGAGTAGAGAGAAGAGATTATTGACTGACTGGGCTTGGGAGGACAAAGAGTAGACCAAAATGGCAGATTTACAGCTTTGGAGTTTGGGAGAGTGCTGGCGGTATACACAAACACAGGAGCACTAGAGTGGAAGCCGTGTTTTTGGGTAGAGGATGAGTTTGGATATTTTGGTTATAAAGATACAGGCTGTCAGTAGTTAGATATGTAGACTGAAACTTCCATGGAGCAGGCTGGGTTGCTGATAACAAAGGAAAAGCTATTCTCATGGTGGGGACAGCTGAAGGAATGTGTGTGGATAGAGTGGCCCTGGGATCTCTCAGAGAGCTGTGGGAGATAGCAGCCCCAGACTCCACTGGAGATATCTATGTTAGGAAAAGCGGAGGCAGAGGTAAAAGCTGGCTCATATCAAGTGGGCTGGATATCCATTAAGGGGAGGCCCTGTGTAGGTCCTCAACGCCTCCACCCTCGTGGCTTACACAGTCCCTAGCTGGTGTCTGCTTTCAGCTGCCCCAGGGCAGAAGGGATCAATGATCAGGGCCTCTAAGCATAACGGACCTTGTGCTAGTCTGACCAAATTGGGTGCCTCCTGGCTCCTGCTGAATTAACCGCTTTGTTTTTCTCCTCTTTTTTACTCTCCCAGCTGGTTTGCCTTGCGTGGCCTCTTTAACCATACTTAAACATATTAATGGGTGTTCTCCAAGCCACCTATCTCCTTTCCAGCCTGTGAGGGGATTTCCAGGAATGGGAGCTCTTCTCCCCCAAAAGATCAAGGGTTGAAGCAGGAGCTGGTGTGCTGCGGGCTGGGGAAACATGCCAGGCACCTATAAGTGACTCAAGTACACAGGACACACCTTTCTCAAAGTGCAGCCCCGAGGGGCTTCCTTCCTGCCTAACCACGTCCCTGGACTCTGCTGCATTTAACGAGCTCTTGGTTTCAGATACGTTGGTGTCAGGTGGTGAGGCCACTTGCTAGCTGGAGCAGGCCAACTGAGACAGCTGGTCCCTTTTAATAGAAAGGCCCTTAGGCCCCAGATGGTGGCCGATTAATACTTTGCCGACTGTTGTTGATTTCGCCTCCTCCTCTCCTTGCTTTTTTGGCCTAATGATTCCATTTGCTGTTTTTGCTTAGCTTATCAAGCAACCGGTTGTCTCACCCCAGCTCTGGAAGGTAAACGCACCATTGCATTACTTTTCTCTGACTGCTTTTTTTCTTGGGTCTGGGCATTGAGGGGCCTCTGGGTGATTGCTTGTGCACTAACCAGGCTGCATGTGGTGAAGGGAGGGCTGGAGGGTGGTTGGGGAGGGTGTGAAAGGGCACTCATGTGAGCATGGGTCTCACAGGGGCCAGAGTTAATGCTTGCATGGACCATTTGAAAGGGGTGCAGTGACCCAGAAATAGGCAAGGGTTCCCAAGACGCCTGCAACTATATCTCTGTGCCCCTGGGAGAAGCACTATGGGACCAGAACAGAGAGCCACCAGTCATGTGACCCATTTCTCCCCCATCCTAGGTTTTCATGGTTTTTGTAACCACATATCTAGGTTTGATACCTTATTGTCTATCTTCTAACCCTGGCTACTACCTTAAAAAAAATTTTTTTTCTGTTCTTGAAGTTCTCCTTCTATCATCTCTTTCTCTGAATTTCCCTTTCCTTTGGCTCCTCTCCACCCCTGCAGACTGTGAACTCTGTAAGGTCAGGGAATACCATGTTAGCATATTCCTGCATTAGCTTGTTCTCTGAATCTGCTTCAGAGCCAGGGCAGTGCCTGAGTAGGGCCCATGGTCAAGGCTTGCCTGTTGAATGACTGTCCTCATGCCTCCTGAGCTGGGGACAGCTCTCTGCCCCTGGCTGAACTGACAGTTATGATCGAAGTGGGAAGGTTTCCCACCACTTGGGCCTCATCCCAGACTCTCTGGTCGATTTGGGAAAAGATGACTACAGTTTCTTTACACCAAGAAAGATTTCTGAGTAGCTAACTGGTTTCTGAACAGCTGATAATGTCTACAGACATAGTTAGTATCTACCATGTACAATTCCTTTGATAGGGGAGAATACTGAGGGACATTTGTTCCGAGTGGCTCATGGTCTGAAAGGGTGGAAGAGAGGGTATCACAACTAATTCAAAGCGGAGCATGGTAAGTGCTGAAAGAGAGGATCTTGGAAGTTTATTTAAAGCAAGGTGAATAACCAAACCTAAGGGTAGGGTTAGGTTCCTTTGAACGTGTTGAAAACCAGTGATTCTGGCATTCTGTAGAGGCACATGATTAGGCTCTGATATCCTTATGAAGTCACAGAATTGGAAGGACTTGGAGGTGTCAGGGTGGGACCAGACCATTTCCAGATGTGAAGATTTCTTGGCTTTCCAAGGGACTGGAATCAGCACACTCAGAGTCCATCCCACATCTACGTGGTTTGGAAAGTGGGGTCAGAAAGCGGTGACATGCAATAAAATATGATGGTGTATGCAGTGACTCTCCCTGTCCCCCTCAAATGCACCCCAGATCCGCTCCCCTAGAAGGCCTTCTTCTAGTTATCCTTTTCAGCAGTTACTTATGATTTCCCAATGTAAACATTTTTTATAATATAGCTTAGGACCTAGTGTGGAAAGTTTGGGAAGATAAGCATTCTTTCTCACTCAAAAAAAGATAATGAAATAACATAAATACCTGTTGTTGAATATCTAGCATGAGCACTTGTCTCTGCAAATTTTCTTTTCTTTTTTTTAATTTGGTGGGGAGGTAATTAAGTGCACTTAATTTTTTTAATGGAGGTACTGGGGATTGAACCCAGGACCTCATACATGCTAAGCATCTGCTCGACCGCTGAGCTACACCCTACCCCCGTCTGCAAATTTTCTTGAAGCATAATTTCCCTGTTTTTCTCTTACCCAGTAGCTTATTTTCTTAGACTTCATGTCCAAGTGGCTTCATCCCTAAGAGCCTAAGCTAAATACTAGATCCAGGCTCATGTTCAAGAGTAGGGTAGGATTCAAATTATGTAGGGAGGACATAATTATGGATGTTTTGAATTAGCTGCAAAATTGTAGAACTCTGATTACTTTTGGCATGGCAATTTTCTCCAGAAACTGTTGGTTGGGATTTGATATTCCCCAAAGTCAGAAATTACTGTTAGTATGAGAGCAGCAAGAAATGTTTTCAGATGTTGTAATTCCTGAGTTCCAGAGAGTTGATAGTTTAGATCCTAAAGGATCCACTACTTCTGAGTGGATTAAAAGGGAAAGGAAAAGACAGTTCCTAGTTCTAATAAGTTACTTATTAGACAGTAAGTTCTAGGCAAGAGTGTTGTAGAGAGTGTTATGGAAGTCTTAAATGCAGTCCCAACTCAAGTGTTCAGGCACATGAGAAGTTGGGATCCCCTTTCTAGGTAGTCTTTGTGGGGGAGGACTCCTGTCAACTTTCCGAAGGCCCAGGCATCTGCATTCCTGTCCAGGAAGCACAGCTGGACCCCAATCAGTGCAGAAGTCTTCCTTGATTCTAGACACTGTTCCTGGGATGCAGCCTTTCTCCTCAAACTCAAGTCCAGAATGACACCCACAGAAATGATAAATTGAATGTGGATGCCCTCCCCACAAAGTAGGGTGGCAGCTCCTGTTTGCTTGTGTTCCCAGACTCTCACCTGCCCTGATGGACAGGTCGTGGGTGACACACACTGCCCGCGGGCGACCACCCCTCCTCTGAGGCACAGAGAAGGGCAGCTTTGAATGATTTGTCTTTCCCACCACAGTTCCTCCTGCTCCTCTTCACATTACCCTCACAGTCCTCCCTGCTGCTCACAATAGGGTGTGTGAGTTGGGAGGGGGAGGAGGGCTGGGCACGACTTGTGCACCATACAATCTGGCTATGTGGTTACACTTCACGCCTAGGGATGCACTGTCTCTGCTGGCCCATGAAAGGACTTGGCATGGTGGTTTGCTTCGTGTGCACAGACAGGAGAGGGCTGTCAATGCTGAGCAGTGCTGGTGAGTCTGTACTGGACTCAGTGAGCCCACAAATGCCCCTGAATCCTGCGAGATGGACTATCACAAGGGAACTAAAAGCCCTGGCTTTTGCAGGAGCAGATCTGTTTGGATGTGGCAGTCCTGCTGGTTGGTCCTCGAGCTGCCAGCCATGTATTCGCTTGAGCATGTGGTATCCAAGGGTGGAACAAGGGAGCCATGGCTGGCTTTCCATTGTAGGTCTGTAGCCCTGTTTAGGGTCAGAATTCATTTAAATCTTTCTTTTCTGATACTCCTAGGAGCTACAGTCCACCATTGGGTCTAGACCCCTGGCATCGGCCAGCTTATTCTTTTCTACTATGGGCCTATGCTTACAAATGCAGGGGCTTTTCTTCTGAGCTGAAGCTTTAGGAGAGGCCCCTGAGCTCCTAGGCCTATGGATCCTTGGGATTAGCCATCTTTTCCCTCTTTGGCATGAATGGAGGCTCTGCTGTGCTGAGGTCTCCATCTCTGAGGCTGGGCCTATCCATGTGTGTGTCTCCTCTGTGCACGAGCTTCCCTGGAGATGAAAGGTGGAGTGTGAAGCCAGGCCCCCCTGAGTAAGGATGGGATGGGGATGCCAGGACTGGTGGTCTGGCATGCTCAGGAGCCTGGTCCATGGTCAGAAGCCTGCCTGTTGTAATGAGTCTGAGTCAGGATTCCATTCAGCCCCTTGGTAACATCCCTGCTCCTGACCTGGCCAAGAGACCTAGTCTCTTTTGAAGAAAGACTTGCCCAGGTGCTAGAGCCATGGCCACGAGATGACGGACGGACATGGTAAGATTTAAGCTGCCTTGGACAACACCAGGCTGTGGTATACTGTGGTGGGAATGGGGGAAGACTGCTCTGAGTAGTTTTTTGCCTTTCCTAGGAGCACCTTCTGCTCCATCATTGCTCAGCTAACAGAGGAGACCCAGCCACTATTTGAGACCACGCTCAAGTCCCGGGCTGTGTCTGAGGACAGCGACGTCAGATTCACCTGCATCGTCACAGGTAACGAGGCCATCTGTATGATCCATGCCAGGACTGCTGCACAGATCAGGGCCCAAGGGGGCTGTGGGGACAGGCATGGAACGGGGTTGGCTATGTGCACAAAAATGTGCAAGCTGACAGTTGTCTTCTTAGCTTTCTCTCCAGTTTGATCTCCCTATGTGGCTTGGGGTCCCTTTCTCCTCCCATTCTGGAGCCACACATACACCCTGCTCTTCTTCAAACTTGTCTTCCCTAAAAGTTCCTCACCCTCAGGCATATATATATGCATGACTGATGAATCTTATTCCAAGGAAAGAAGCTCTCCAATTGAAAAAAGTTTTTGAGGCCTTTCCCTCAAATATCCCCATTTTATAGTTGAGCAGTTTGAGTCTTGGGAGTTTCAAGCCTGAGAGACAGTGATGTATAGTGTTTCTGACTGCAGACCCTGGAGACAGACTGCCTGGCTTGGAATGCTGGCTCGTCCCCTTTCCAATTATGTGATACTGAGTAGGTTATATGGCCTCTCAGCACCTCATCTGCAAAGTGGGGATGAGAATAGTAGGAACTTCATTGTGAGACTGAGTGCATTAATTCATGCAAAGCATTTGCAACAGTACCTGGCACACAGTAAGTATCATATAAGTGTTAGAAATTAAGACTGTCATTATGTGCATGTCACTGAATTCCATGGTGGAATTTGAAGCAATAAGTTGGTAGAATGGGAAACAGAGTGACACTCCTTGGAGGGTGGGGGAAAGAGCTGAGAGTACTGGGAAGCTGGCCCTGGGCATTGCCCCTCCCCCAGACCTCCCAGCAGCTTCTCCCACTGTGTTAACTCCACCTGCTTCACAGCCTGCAGGACTCCCCAGCAGGTGCTTTACCTCTCCCAGCTCTGCAGCCAGTAGGTCAGGGTTCTCTCCAAGAGCCCATTGTTTTAGTAAATCATGGCATTGGTGGTTTCCAGCTGTGATATGCTCTGATTCTGGGGACCTCATCTGCCCCAGGCAGCTGAACAGCTTCCCTGGGATTGGGCTCCCCTAGGCAGTTTTCTGCCTTGCCCGGAACCCTCCAAGCTCGAAGCCGAGAACACTTCCGCAGGACAGAGATGTGCCTGCCTTCCTTACCTTTGTATAGCGTAACATGCTTGCAAAAATTCATCTGTTTCCATCTGCCATTGAATTCTTTCAAAACTCTATGAAGGCAGTGCTGTTATTAGTCAGATCTTACAGAGGAAAGAAACTAGAACAGTTTAGGTGACCACAAGGCCCACAAAGCTGGTGAAGAGGAGATACTGCTTTTGCTCTGCAGCATCTGAAGCTGCTTGCTTATGCCTGCACCTGTTACATTCCTGGGCACTAACAGTTTTCTAGAAAAACTCGGCTTGTTCACAACTCTGCTTTTTCATATGCTATCTTCCCTATATAGAATGTCTTTAATCCTTCTTTTTAAAGACAATTAATTTTTATTTTATCAAATTAATACATGCAAAAGCTTAAGGCTTCAGATTGTGCTAAAATGCATATATCAAAAAATATCTAAGTTCACTCCTCCTGTTCACCCAACGTTTCCCAGAAACAACTGTTTTCAGCCTTTAACTCTTTCTTCTGGTGTATATACATTTCTATAATGCTGAGTAATATGTGAATACTGCTAACTTCTGAGTCTTCAGGTTTAGATGCTGTCTAGTCTTCCTGTTACGGTAGAGAGGGAATTTGCTCTCTTCACCATTATTTTCTCAGCTTCCCCTCACTTATCTTCTCAATAGAGCTATATCATAATTTTTGCTTAAATCAGTATTTCTGTTTACCTTGTTACACCTGTGCAGTATTATTCATAACCAAACATTGTAGTATGCTATGATTGTATTTCTTTCTTCTGTTTTTCCTAAAGTTAGTACTTTCTTTAATTTTTCAGTTAGTTAGCTTTTTGGTGTCTATGACTAGTTTTTCTTATAGCTTCTAATAGCCTTTAAAGCGACTTTTCACAAGGTCAATGCCATCAGTACTGTCGGTTACTTCCCTCGGAGACGTCCCTATTTTTCCATCTGAACTGGTGGCCTTTTAGGCCTAATACACAGCTGTTATCCTAGGCCTTCCCTTTGCCTTTCTCCTGGGTTTTATTCAGTCTCCTGGACCTCATGTCTTCCCTTTCTTTGGTTTACTCTCTGGCTTTATTGAGCTACATCCTCCAGTGGTTTCATCGGGTCCCAAAGATGGTACAACATCAGGAGGCAATGTGATGACAACTCTCAACCTCTGTACTCTTTGAGTCATTCTGCTCCAGTGAGATTTAATTGCTATCTGTATCTGGTGCACAGTTGTCATCCTAGGCTCTCCCTTCACCTCTCCTGTGGTAGATTTCCTGTTTTGTTTTGTTTTTTTGTATTCCACATCTGTCTCTTTCTCCTTTATTAGACAATTCGTGTCTGAAAATGTCTTTTTTTCCCCTACTTTATTCTTCATGGAGAGTTTGGCTAGGTATAGAATTCTAAGTTGAAAAGAATTCTTCAGAATTCTGAAGACATTACTGCATTGCCTTCCAGCGTCCAATGTTACTGTTTAGAACAGGAAGACGGTTTGATTCCTGATTCTTTGCATGAGACTGGTTTTTCTCTCTGGGAGTTTTTAAGAGTGCTCTGATATTTCATAATGATGTATCTTGATATGGGTGTCTTTTCATCCTGGAGCGTGCTTGGACGCTTTCTGTCTGGAAACTGATGGCCTTTAGTTCTGGGAAATTTGAGATTGTTTTGCTGTTGATTTCTTCCTCTTGTTTTCTCTGTTCTTTCTTTCTGGAACTCTTATTACATGCATGTCTGCTGCCCTGGACTCATTCTCTTATTTTCTTATCTTTTCTTCCCTTTCATCTATTTGTCTTTTTGTTCTTTCTGAGAGATTCCCTTAGTGTTATCTTTCAACTCTTCTATTCAACTCTTCTGAATACCCACAGTGTCATCATGGGAATTTAATTTCTAAGAGTTCTTTTTAAATCCTTTTTCATAGCATCTGTTCTTTTTATAAATATAATATCTTCTTTTAGCTTTGTGGGATGAGTAGTGATAGTTTTCTAAAAGTTTCCTTCTCCCTGCATAGTTTGTGTTTCTTCCAATTTGCTTTTTTCTGTTTAATTGTTTTGGTCCTTAATCTTCTATTTATAGGCTTTCCTCAGATATCTAGGAATCTTTGGCTGTTAAATAATGATTAATAGATGGGGACTAAAAAGCTGATTGGAAGTTCTGAGCAAGTAGAAGGGGCTTGAAAACAGGTTTTCTCTGTAGGGTGATCTGGCGGCCACTGTTGGGAACTGACAAAGTAAGTTTCTTTAGTGTTTTGCCCTAGTTTTCCGGGAGCTATGCTGATTAGAGGGTTGGGTGGGTCTCAGCTTAAAGCATTTATTTTATATATATGGCTATTAAATTTTTCAGTTTTCAAGCCCTTAATTGTGCTGGCTTACCCTTAGGGCAAAGTTTTACCTTTCCAGATAATAAACCTCATCTTTGGCCAAGGTGGGGAAGGAGCAGTTACAGTGGTATGGAGTGGGTGAGGGGATCCAGAGATCTGATTGTTTTTTCACACATCCTTTAACCTCTCCTTCCCCTTGACCCTCAGTTCCAGAAGTATCTGGTTGCCAGTTCCTATGCCCTTTTGGACTTTTCCAGTGTTCAAAGGATAGTTCTCAGTTTTCCCCACTGCTAGCTTAGAATTAAGCTGTCTTGGGTCGGCTAAGTCAGTTTCTACTTGTCCATCTGCTTTCCAACTTCCAAAATGTTGTTCCTGTTCCTCTCCTTGCTTGTTCTCACCTTCTTTGTGGCTTTATTTATTTGTTTTTAATAAAAAACCTCACTAGTGTAGCTTAGTGGGTTTGGGGGGAGAGTGGAAACAGAAGGTGTGCTTATGCTACCTTTTTACCTCGAAGCCCACTTGTTCTTTGCCTCCTCTTCTCATCTTTTAAGGCCAGCTCAAACAGCTCATCCTCCAGGAGGCCACCTCCAGCATTTGCACAGAGAGCTCTTGCTTTGTCTTTATAGTACAGTTTCTTTGTTCGTACATCTCTCTCCGGAACAAGATCGTGAGGTCTGCAGGGATAGAGCACCCAGCAGACACATTGTGCCTCTGCAGCAGCACGAAGGTGCTCAGCGCACATTTGCCAACATGACCACGGTGAACCTGGCTGTGCTGATGACAAAATCAGTGTCTTTGCCACTGTCCACATTGCCTGTTCGTTCAGCTGCACCTTCAGTGACTTGACAACAGCAGCTGCTGCGGGGGCCTCCCATCTCTCCTTCTTCCATTCTGTCCTTTGTAGCCATGGACTCTGAGAACATCGTGAAGCTGACATGACTCTGACTTACAGAATCTTGGGGTGTTTTATTGAATACCCACAGTCTCATCATGGGAGTAAGCTTATCCCCGTCTCAAGCCCAACTCAAATTAACAAAATGTATCCTCTCAATTGCCATAATGCCCATGTCTCATGATGGCCAGTCAGGTCCGTGGTCTTCTGCTCAGAAGCACCTGCCTGCTGAGATCTACAGCACTACCAGTTGAGCCTATCAGAGTTCCAGGGCTCTAGCTATCTCGAGCATCCATACCTTAGTCCGTGGTTGTGCCTAGTTCCCTCCTTCTGCCTGCCCCCCACCCCACGTCTATCAAAAGTCTTCAGTTACCTGAGTTTTATTTGGCAGATTAGGAAAGAAGTCTCTACGATCACCACAGTACACACACGGTAAACAAGCCTTTCTTAATTAGCAAGGAGAACATGTAGATTGTAGGTGAGAGGTGGTGCAGAAAGATCAGAGAACAAAGGAAAGAGCGTTAGAAATTGGATCTCCCCCATCTAGAATAGAGGATGGTGAATGGATGTATGGCTGAGACTGGCCTCCGTGTGAGACTGGTATGGTGATCCTGGCTTGTCCCATGGAAACTGAGTGACCACACCTGCTGCCCTTCCTCCCTCCTTGCTGGTAGCATTCCCTAAATGAGGTTGGGGTGAATCAGCCTAACCAAGGCCCTGCCAGGAGTAGGTGATTCTTTTTCAGTGGGTCAGAACCTATTCCAGGTGAGGAAGAAGAGTCTGTGCCAGTGCCCTGGCTGGCTGAGCTCTGGGGGAAGCCCTTGGGGACCTGGAGAAGTGGCCTTGAGTGAGGTTCTTCCCTCTCACAGTATCCTTGACTGGGCCTTCTGGCTCCTGTCTCCCCCAGGGAGCCCTCTGGCCAGAATGCCACTGTCCTCCTTGAGGCTGCCCATCTCTATCCAGCATGGTGGCCCCCTTCCCCTACTCTCCTCAACTCTGTTGTAGATTCTGAGTTAGTGTGTGTGTGTGTGTGTGTGTGTGTGTGTGTGTGTGTGTGTGTGTGTGTGTGTTGGGGCAGGAGAAGGAAGCATCAGTAGCAGGCTGGCTGGACAGAGGGACTCAGCCTTCAGACAGAACTAAGTTCCTGAAAATACTCATTTTAAAGAAATAAGTCTAAGATAATGACTGCTGGGGGCAGAAACTTACATACTGGTCCCAGAATCACCAGTGGAAAGAGCAGTGGAATAAGGAAAAGGAAACCAAGGGCTTTGTCATGTGCCAGCTGTGTGCCCTTGAGTAAGTTACTTGGTTTCTCTGAGTCTCATCTTCCTTTTGTGTAAAATAGAGATTCAAACACCCTGCCTGTTTTGTAGAAGAGAGAGATTTGAATTCTGCCTCTTCTGCATATGAGTTGGATGACTGGGCAGAAGCCTTAATTTCCTCTTGGGGAAATTGGGGATTAGTAAAAGTACATTCTTCATAGGACTTTCGTGAGGATTAAATGAGGATTACATGAAAAATGTTCATCTCAGTATCTGGCACATAGTAAGTCTTCAATAAATAAATGTTCACAATTCTTTTCACAGGATTGTTATGAGGGCCAAATGAACTTTTATATTTGAAACTTTTTGAAAACTCTAAATTTACATTCATCATTATTCTTCTCCTGAATCTGAGCTTCTCCAAACTAGGAATAGTTGGGATGAGGCTGATAGTCTTGGAGCTGAGCTCCGGACTCAGGCACGCTGGCCATGAAGCGGAGGTATCAGGGTGTGAATGGGAGGAGAGAAGGCCACCGCTGTGGGCTCTCCTGGCCAGGGCTGAGTGTGTGCGTATGCACACCTACCTCTGGGCACAAACATGGGCTTACATGTGTGTGCAGCTGGGAGTGAAGGACCTCCCTTGCTTTTGTGTGTTTTAGAGTACAGTTCACATTATCCAGGGGACAAGGAAATGTTTCCTCCCTAAATAAAGTTGTTTCCAGAACCCACTGTTGTCATCAAACCCTAAGCTAACAGGTTGGCCTCCACTTTGTGAAAAGGCACCAAAGGTGACATGGGGGCTGAGGCCCCAGGCTTATGGCTGTGGGGTCCATTCAGCGTTTCCTTCCTTGCCCCGTCCCTGCCCCCTTGCTCCAGCCTGACTGGACTCAGATGCCCTGGAGGCTGAGGCCCAACTGGGCAGATCATGGGTCAAGGAGGCTCTGAGCCGGGCCCTTGTAGGGATGAGATCATCCCACAGGATGGTGAGGACACACACAGTGATGTAACCAGGGGCTTTAGCTCACAGTGGAAACATGGGGCTCGCTTTACAGTCAGGGCTGCCCAGAGTTTGTTCCTGGCCGACCCAGCTGCAGCCTCGCCTCCCTTGCTCCCTGCTCCTGTATGCAGTTCCCCAACATGCCCTCTGCTTTCCACCCTACACTCTACTGTTGTGGTTCATCTGTCAGGCATGCCCTTCCCACTCACCTCTTGTCTGTTTGCTCACTCATGCCCTTCCTTATTTACTCACTCATCCAACAGATTTTTATTAATTAACTACTATGTTCCATGCAATGTCTGAGATGGTGGGGTTATAGAAGTGAAGAAGAGATGATTCTGACTCACGCAGGACATAAGTCTAGGAGGGGAGACAGACAAGGAAATAGTCAGTTACAATATCGTGACTGGTGCTATGAAAGGGAAGCAGAGGCACTGAACCCACATTTTCTGAAATTCTACCCGCCCTTCGCAGCCATTTCAAATGCCACTCATGCCATAAAGCCTTCCCTGATTCCCCAGCCAGAGGTGCTTGTTCCCTTCTCTGTACCCTGAGCCCTTAGTGCGTTGCTTCATTCATTCATCTATAAATATTTAATGAGTGTTGATTCCATACCAGGCACTATTCTAGGAACTGGGGACATAGCAGCGAATAACACGGACAAGTCACGGAGCTGTTCTTTCCCCCGGGGGTTGGAGAAGAGGCATGTAAACTAACAAATTCATAAGGGTATAATCTGTCAGGTAGCAATGCATTCTGTGGAGAAAAAGAAACATGAGAGCGATAAGAAGGCCAGGGAGAGAGAGTCGCTGTTTCACACAGGGTGGTAGGGAAGACCTCCCTGAGGAGGTCACACGCGAACAGGGGCAGAAGGAATCAGCTGTGATGCTCACATGGTGTTCGAGGCCTTGGGCTGTGTGGCTGGCCTGCGGCAGCAAGGCAGTGAGTGAGAGGAGGTGAGGCCAGTGTTGTAGGGGCCAAGATCATGAGGGCCTTAATCAGATGGGGGCTGTCAGGGTGTTTTGAGCAGAGGAGTGCTAGGACCTGATTTTATTTTAAAAGGCTCTGGATGCTGTGCTGAGAATGGGCTGAAGAGAGGCCAGGATGGATGTAGTGAGATCAGCAAGGAGGTTGTTGCAGAAATTGAGGTGTGAGATGGACCAGGTTGATGGTGGGGAGTGGCAAGAAGTGACCAGATTCTGGATATATTCTTAAGGGAGGGCCATTAGGATGGTCTGATGGAGTGGGTGTGAGAAAAAGGAAAGAATAAACGATTTCCTCCAGGGTTTTGGCCTGAGCCGAATCAGAACAATGAAGTTGCCATTTACCAAGATATGTGGGACCTGGCTTGGAAAGAGGAATGAGGATCTTGGCTTGGAACTTACTAAGTCTGATACTGATTAGATCTCCAAGTGGGGATAGGTACACAGTCAGAAATAAGAACTGAGAGTTCAAGGAAGAGGTCTGAGCTAGAGATACAAATTTGGGAGTCATGAGGATATAGATATTTAAAGGCCGCAGGGCAGGATTAGATCCCCTAGGTTATATGGATAGAGAATGGAAAACGGTTCTGAGGCTTGAGCCCTGGCGCATCTAACATTTATAGGCCTAGGTGGTGAAGAGGGGCAGGTGAAAGAGATTAGGAAAAGTGGCCAGTGAAGTAGGGAGAGTACTCAGAAGGAGTGGCATCCAGAAGCAAGTGAGGAAAGGTTTCAGGAAGGGAGGGTCACTGCTGATAGATGAGGCAGACGAGGCTTCAGAACGGCCAGGGGATTTGGCAATGTGCAAGTCATGGGTGACCTTGACAGGAGCATTCTGGTGCAGTGGTGTGTACAACAGCCTGACTGGAGGAGAGGGAGTGAGGACAGTGAGTACAGAAAACTCTTTCAAAGAATTTCTCTGTAAAGGAGGGAACAGAGAAATGGGGGCAGGGGCTGGAGGAGGATGTGGGCTCAAATGAAGTTCTTCTAAAAGGAGGGAGACAGTACAGCAGCTTCTATGTGGTAAGAATGACATAAGAGAGGAAAAGTTTGATGATACAGTAGAGAGGAGGAATAATTGTTAAGGAGATGTCCTTGATGAGACATCTCATCAAGAGGAGATGGGATCCAGTGAGGGTGGCTTTAGACAGGCATGTGGGCAGTGTATCTATAGACAGCAGGGATGGCAGAGCCTGCGTGCACAGATGCATGTGCACCCCTGCCTTTTGTGGAGGCCTGTCCTATCTTCTCTGTTGTATAATAGGTTCCCTGAGAGCACAGAGCTGTCTGTCAAGCTTCTGTAGCTTCATAACCTTGCTTGGCAGTCAGCACACACCTAATATATATATTTGAGGGAATATGTTTTAGGAGTCTTTGATTTCTAATAATCATTGCAAACTACTTGGAGTCAGCTTAAGAAATGAAGCAGATGTCATTCCACTGGGTTCGGATACTGGCTTAGTAGCCAGAAGTCTCCCATTTATGACCTATGCCATCCATATGTGGTGAAGCAGAATAGCAACTTTTCTTCCTAATACTCTAGAACCCCCAGCTCCCGGAAACCTCTCTAAACCAGTACTTTGTTGTTGAAATGTTGTGAACTGTTAGTGTCTGGAATTTTTTTTTCTAAGAAAAAAGATTAAAGTACTTCCTAGTAGGGAAAAAAAAAAAAGAAAGAAAGAAATGAAGCAGAATTCACTGATAAGGCTTAGATGGGTTTCTTGTGGAATTGACAAGTAGGAGTGTAGCTGTGCCCAGACAGGGAATGGAGCTAGTATTTGGAAGGATGTTGGGACTCTTGTCTCATTTTTCTTATTGTATCCTGAACGTCAGCTTCACTTTCCATCTCGCTGTAGACCAACTTTGTCTGCTTCTCAGTCCGTGTGGCAGAACACAGCTGTACCCTTTCAAAGTTATTACTAGACACTAGGGTAGACTGTCTCTAGGTTCTTATTCCCAAATACTAGGTCAAAGAATTGGATTAGACTATCTGATACACAATCTGATACACATTACTGGACCAGTCAGTTATGTGGCCGTGGAGGCAGGGACAAGTGATTCTCACAGTTGGAAGCTCTCTTTGTATATAGGGCTGGAAGTCCAGAGAGGAGAGGCTGGGAAAACACCTCAGTCAGTTTCACAACAGTGAAAGGGTGGGAAGGTAGGTGTGGATGGGTGGATAGATGGATGATGACTGGTTGGATGGCTGGATGTTTTAGCTGTGTCATCAAGGAATACTAACAGTTCAGGAACCTGGAATGGGAGACAGAGGGCTCTTGGCAGTGGTGTTGATGTTGGGTGTTGGGGAAAGACCTCTGAGGGTAGAGCTGTTATTACAGTTAAGGATGTGAAACAGGCCACTGAGGAAAGGGAGCTTATTACTACCAGCCAAAGCTTTATGGAAATGCCCTGCTTCCCTTCTTACCAGAAGTTAGGAAGTTTGTCCTCTATACTTGCCTTCCAGCTGCTGAAGGGGAACAGTTTTCATGTTTGACAGGGCCTAGCTTCTAAAAATAAGCTGAGCCATATGATAGACCTCCTCTTCCTGCAAGCCTGGGGCAGGTGGTCTGGGGAAACCAGTCCTTCAGGTGGTCTGGGGAAGCCATGGCCTTCTGTTCTCTCCTCCCACAATTTTGGAACTGGTTTTCCTGCAACAAAATCTCCCGCTTTCTTCTTAGGATACCCAGAGCCAGAGGTGACCTGGTACAAGGATGATACAGAGCTGGACCGCTACTGTGGCTTGCCAAAATACGAGATCACTCATCAGGGCAACCGCCACACACTGCAGCTCTACAGGTGAGGGAGAGGGGCCTGTTCTGCTCTCTCCGCCCTCCCTAGGGTCCTATGGTCCAAGCCTGCCCTCAGAAATGGAGTCAGCTGGATGAAGATGTCCAGGCAGGATCAAGGGTTCTGCAGCTGAGTTGAACCACCTGGTGAATTGTGTCTGCCTGCCAGTGTCTGGGATCTCCTAAGGCCAGGGTGGGAGTATTTCTGACAGCCAGAAAGCTGAGCGCAACCAGTGGAGGTCCTGACCCACAGAAACATTTTCCATGAGGTCAGCTGCCAAAAAAAGCTCCTGTGTCATCCTTACTTCACGAGGGGCTGTGTGGGTCACCTGCTTTTGATGGGAGCTCTCCTGGGCCCCAAGTCTAATCCCTCCTGGAACAGCATGACCTTGGTCAGCTCCCACCCTCTTGCCAGCCTCAGTTTCCTCAGCTGTAATGGAGAGTGTTGGATGTGGTGACATCTGAGGCAGGGCGTGGCACTCAGGGCAGGATGGGCAGTGGGTGGGGCAGCACACCCAACTCAGGGAGGCCCTGGCTGCGGGGCGTGGGGGCTCTCACCTCCCTCTCATGCTCCTCCCTCTAGGTGTCGAGAAGAAGATGCTGCCATCTACCAGGCCTCTGCCCGGAATGCCAAAGGCATTGTGTCCTGCTCAGGGGTCTTGGAGGTGGGCACCATGACTGAGTACAAGATCCACCAGCGCTGGTTTGCCAAGCTGAAGCGCAAGGCTGCAGCAAAGCTGCGGGAGATTGAGCAGAGCTGGAAGCATGGGAAGGAGGTGGTGGGAGAGGCCGACACCCTGCGCAAGCTCAGCCCTGACCGCTTCCAGCGAAAGCGGCGGCTGAGTGGGGCCAAGGTGCCAGCCCCCTCAGCCCCAACCCGGGAGGCCGAGGATGGGACTCGCGTGGTTTGGCAGGAAGGAGAGACTGAGCCTGATCGACACGCAGGTTTGGGCCTGATCAACAGTTTTGCTTCAGGAGAGGTGACCACCAATGGGGAGGCTGCCCCTGAGAATGGGGAGGATGGGGAGCATGGCCTGTTAACATACATCTGTGAGGCCATGGAGCTGGGGCCTCAGAGAGTCCCCAGAAAGGAGTCTGGGGCCAAGAAGAAAAAGAAAGATGAAGAACCTAAGCAAGGTCTACAGAAGCCAGAGTTAGAGAAGGCAGCTCGAAGCCACCGTTTCTCTGAAAATTATGTCCCCAGTTCAGACAAGCCTGACTCCCGTGGGACACAGGGGCCCATGGGTACGGAGAAGATTCAGACCCGGCCCAGAGGCAGGGCCGCACGAGGGCCTGGGTCCTCTGAAGTGGATGGCACCAGGAAGCCTGCTTCTGCTGCAGGCACTCAAGACCAGGCCCAGAATGTCCCTGCCGCAGCCCCTGTCCCAGGCCCAGACCAGGAAGTGTATTTCTCCCTGAAGGACATGTATCTAGAGAGCACCTGGGCAGTCAGGCCTCAGGGGAGGAAGGAGTCCCAGACCCCCAGCGGCAGGGCCCCTGGAGAGATGCCCTCAGGGAAGGCACCCAGCAAGGCTGGAGGTGAGAGGGGGCCTGGAGCCCCTGGCCAGCCCATGTCCTCAGCCCCTCAGCAGACTAAGCTGTTCAACAGGAAGAGATTTGCCCCTCCGAAGCCCAAAGGGGAGCCCACCACCAGCAGCAAGCCAGATTCTTCCCTGAGTCAAGATCCAGAACCTGGGGCCCAGGACCAAGGGAAGGCCACGCCTCAGGCCTCTGCCCAAGTGCCCACACCCCCCGCCCGGCGGAGACACAGCACCCGGGATAGCCCACTGCAGGGGCGAGCAGCCCACAGGACTCCAGGAAAGGTAAGCATGGGTGTTGGGTGCCTGGAGGCCACTCAGGGAAGCTGACCTCATGGAAACTCTTGCTACAACAGCTCGGCAGCCAGTGAGCAGCGGGATATTTATAGAAGCGGGTGAGGTGGGGATGGAGTGCCAGCCAGGAGCAGGGGACCACAGGTCTGGCCCTCTCTCCAGGCAGTCCCCAGATGCCAGGCATGTGGGCAGCACAGCCTGACGGTGACCCTTTTCTCTGACAGCATGGGAGTTCACTGCCAGGGGACTGTACCCCAGAGGGAAGTGGAGGAAGACAGTGTTCTTTGGGGAGGAAAAGGGAGGGAGAGAGTGATGAGTGTCTGTAGTGTGCAGTGGATCTTGACCTGGATGCTTATTAGAATATTTAAAAAATATCCAATATCCAGAAAATTCTGGCTTAACCCAGGTTTTTATCTAAGATTTTGGATCTGGTAACCTATATGCAAATCTGACTACCCTTAAAATTGTGTGATCTTGGGCAAGCCATAAAACCATAATAGTAGTAATGCCTACTTCGTAGGGCTGTTGTGAGAACCAGAGTGCTTGGCACAAGGCCTGGTGCATGTTAAGAATGAAATAAATGGCGGTAAGTTTAAGGTATTAGCTGGGAACAGAAGTGCTGTCATTTTCTGGCTATCAGGTAGTGAACAGAGGAAAGAAGTTTTGTGTGGAGATGGGTGTATCTACTCTTCAAAGAAAGAGGCAGATGGGTGACATTAAGTATTAAGGAGTTTGATGGGGGGAAAGAGGGAAGGGAGGAACGGGATTGAGAGGATTGACAGAAGAGAAACAGTTTGTCCCATTTGGTCAGTGTTTCATGTTTCAGGGGGCAAACGGCAGGCAGTTATTTCACAGGAGTTTAGGGAGACGGAGTGACTTATAGTGGGGCAGAAAGAAGACAGTATTTCTTATGAGTGGCAGAAAGAAAAAGCATTTCAGGAGTGGGAGTGGGGTGGATAAAGTAGATAGGATATAGTTATACTGAGAAATTAGTGGTGGTTTGTCTGAAATTCAAATTTAAGTGGGTGTCCTGTGTTTCTCTTTGCTAAATCTGGCAACCCTAAGTGGAGACAGCATTTTGGCGGGAACTAAGATGACATTGTTTCTTGGGATGGAGGAAACAGGAGCGTGGGTCCCAGGCAACAGAAGGAGCAGCTGCAAGCAGTGTGTCATAGGAGTCAGGGCAGAGGACAGATGGCTTCTTAGAACAGTGAAGGGAAACACATGAGGGACAAGCCCCGCAGTATCTCCTGGAGGGCAATGGGAAAGGGATGCTTGGTGGGGAACGGGGTGGGGGGGGGCTGCCTTTCCCATGGAGAGAACTCTCACAGGGCAGGAGGGAGAGACCAGTTTTAAGGGTGGTCAGGGGAAATGGTTTTATTTCAGTGGGTGCTGAGGTTAGTCTGTGGGGACAGTAGTTCAGAGGTCTTTGGAGTGGGGTGAACCTCAAACCAAACTCTCTGGACTCTGTTCATGACTCTCACCCCTGCATGCGTGGTCTCAGGAGATTTCAGGAGCTGGAGAGGTGAGTTCCTAGTGGCCCAGGTGGGGCCCCTCCATGTGGCTGACAGCCCACAGGCTGGACAGCAGGGCCTACTGTAGGGATGGCCCTCATGGACCCCTCCTGGGGAGCACATTTGGAAAGAGACCAGGCTGGTGGCCAAGGCTGTGAGTGACTCTGGCTTTTCCACCCACAGCAGTGGCAAATATCACAGCCAGGACGGCAAGACCCTCTTTGCCTCCCAAACGTGGGAAGAATGGGCTGGGGCAGTGCAGGTACAGGAGAAGCTGTCTGCAGAGGTTCTGCTGTTCCTGCAAAGAGCTTTTGTGACTTTTATTTTACTTTTTTATGCTTAAAAAATGTAAATATATCATACATGTGAAAAAGGCATTTAAAATTTATGTAAATGTTGAAGCTGTTGCTTTTTAGTGGCTGAATTTGACTGGTTTTTAATGTTCTCATTCTACTAAATATATATATACATATTTTTTTAATCTATTTTTCTGGTTGTGAAAGAAACACATGGCCATAGTAAAAAATATGGGGGGAAATTCTAAAAATTCAGAAGAAAAAGTAAAAATTCGCTATAATTCTACCACCTAGAGACATCTTGGTATATCTACCAATCTTTTTATAATGCATTTTATTATTTTTTAAATTTAATTTACATTGTTATTCAGTTTTACATCTTGCTTTCTTTATTCCTGATTATTTCATAAACATTTTCTCATGGTTCCTAAAATTATCTGAAAAACATCATTTTTAGTGGTTATGTAGATGCCACAATATGCCTATTTTTATCATTTCTTCCAAAGTGTTTATGTTTTCCTTCCTTATTCCAAGGTTAGTTAAATATAAATCTATATTTTTATGATTTTTGTTGTCTGAATTCCTTCATTTGACGTTTAAATTAACCTGGAATTTATTGGGGAGTATAGCATAGCATCAGTCTCTAGCTCAGTTTTTGGTTAATAAGTAGGTAATTTCCCCCAATATCAATCTTTGTGGAATAGTCAACCTTTTCCTATTAGTTTGTGATTCTTTCTTTATATACTAATTTTTATATCCACTAAAGACTTTTTGTTCCCATATATAAATCTATCATAATTCATTAATCTGTTTATTGACTTTTATAACAGAATGATCTCATTTTTATTGTAGCTTTAATTTCTGGCAGAGCAACCCTCTTATACTTCTTTTAAACATTTTTTGAGCTAATCTCTCTTATTTATGCCTCTTGTTTAGAATCATTGTTTGAATTTTTCCTAACTCCCAGATACCATTGATTTTTACCCTGTATCTTTATATTCACCATTTTTAAAAACCACATTTAAAAAAAAAGTGATTAATTATTTTTAATAAGATCAAAAGCCTATTAAATCCTTTCATGGAAGACTAGTCAGATTTGAATTTTGAATGGTCTTTTAGTAGAATTTGCTGATATATATTTTTAAACAGCTTTATTGAGGTATAATTTATATACCAATAACATTCACCTGTTTAAAGTGTCCAATTCAATATATACAATTCAGAGTTGTGCAGCCATCATCACAATCCAGTTTTAAAACATTTCCATCCCCTTAAAAATATCCTTGTTCATTTATGCAGTTAATTCTTGTTCCAACCCCAGACCCAGGCAACCACTAATCAGCTTTCTGTCTCTATACCGTTGGTACTTTGAGATTGCATTAAGTAGAAGAATTAATTTGGAAAAATCATTATCTTAACATTAGCTTTCTTTCTTTCTTTACTTCCATTATTCAGGCCTTCTTTCTTATTTCTTTTTAAGTTCTATTATTTTCTTCATATGGGTCCAGCATATATCTTGTTAGCATTAGATATTTTAAGGGTCTCTGTGTCTGGGATATAATACTGCTGCTCCCCTACTCTGTCCTGATTTCCTTTCCTGGAAATAAGGGTTATCTCTGGCAGCTCAAGTTAGGCTTCCATTTTGGTTATAAATGAGGAGCAGGTGATAAAACTGAGTCCTCTTGGGTTGTGAAGAATGCCCAGAGACCCTCTCCTTGAGCCCAGCCATGCTATTCAGGGAGCACTTTCCCTGGGCAGAAGCAGACTTGCCTAAAGGCACTTGGTGAATGGGAACTGGCCTTCAATGCCCTCAAAGCTTGCTTTTTGTACCCTAATTTGAGATCTTCTCTGAGACTGGTTCAGATCTCTGGACCTGAGGTGCAGGGGCTTGGGGATGTGGTGAAACACCCCATCTGCTCAGATCCTCCTAGTGGACAGTATAGGCATGAGAGAGCATGGCTGAATGCCTTAAGCCCTCAGAATGTCTCTTCTTGAGAAATCCTGTAAGTCCTGAGGATGATCATCTCAAGATGTGGGAACACCCCTCTTATAATTAGGGCTCTTTGATTTTCAGGAAATACATGAATATAAGTGTTTTCTGGCAGCTGTTGAGGGGGGAGGGCTTGAAGAGAGAGATGATCTTTGCCTTAAGGAATTACCTAATGAATCAAGGGGATTAGACTTAACACCAAATCATAAGTTCAAAGAGGCTGTGGTGAAAGTTAATGCAGGAGGTGTTCAGGGAGGGAGGGTTGGGTGATCTGCCTTCATGAGGGGAGGCATTAGTATGAACAGAGAGAGCTCTAGGAGAAGCCCTTTAGATCAGGCTTGAGAGATAGGAAAGCGGTCTCCTGGTAGTGACAGTAGTGGTAGCAGAAGCCACGGAGATCTAAAACTTTGACAGAGGAGAATCCGCCCCCCTTCCCCCTTCAGAGGAGCTGGGATCAATCCTGTTGCTTTTTCTCTCTCCTGGGTATTCTTCTGTGGCCAAGACACCAGCTCATGTGTGAAAGTATGTGACAGAGGGGTAAATGAAGCCCCATCCATCTGGCCAGAGGACTGACTGGAAAAGTGAATCCTAGGGACCCAGAAAGTAAAGGGTAGATCATGGGGAGGAAGAAGTTTAGGAAAGTGACTTCATAAGCTGTTTATAAATTCCTGGGCTTATTCCCAAGCTGTGTGTGGATCTGGTTCTGAACATCGTATTAAGAACTTTGAGAAAAGAACTGAGACCATCATTCAAGTCCCAGACTGGCCACCGGGTGGCACACATATAGGACAGATCTGATAGCACTGCAAAGATTTTGAAAATGGAACTGACATTGAAACTACAACCTCAGAAGGTTGAACAGAACTTGCAGCCTGAACACAACCAGGTAGATTGCTAAGTCAAAAATATTAATGCTCTTTATAGGATTTATACAGGAGAACAGATCTCATAATATTCAAAATGTCCAGGATATAGTAAGTATTACTTAGCATATGAGAAAATCAGGAAAATTTCAACTTGCATGTGAAAAGGCAGTTAATGTCAAGATGGCAGAGATGTTGGAATTATCTGACTTTAAAGCAGCTACTACAAAAATGTGACAAAAAGTAAGGGTGAACACTCTGGAAATAAATGGAAAGATAGAAAGTCTTGGCAAAGAAATACAAGACATAAAGGATCAAGTGTTAATTTTAGAACTGAAGAATACAATAATTGAAATAAGATTTGCTGGTTGGCAAGATGCAGAATGAAGACGACAGAGGAAAGTCAGTGCACTTGACTTTTAATTTTAATAATCAGAAGTATTCAATTTGAATAATAGAAAAAGAAATGATCAGAACCTCAGGGAATCTGTGGTGGAATATAAAAATGTCTAACATTCATGTCACTGGGTACCCAGAAGAAGAGGAGAGAGGGAATGTGGTACAGAAAAAAATATGTAAAGAAATAATGTCTGAAAACTTCCCAAATTTGGCAAAAAACACAAACTTACAGATCAAGAAGTTCAGCAGATAGGAAACACCCATGGAATTCCATGCCAAGAAACATTATAGTCAAATTGCTAAGAACTAAAGACAACAATAACAACAAAATCTTGCAAATAGAGAAAAAATAATGCACTATTTATAGGGGTACAACTCAAATGACTGCAGGTTTCTCATCAGAAACAATGGAGGTTAAAAAAGAAGTAAAATAGGAAGTGAAACTATAATACATTAAAATTTTGGATGCTGCCAAATCAGTGTCTTAAGGGAAATTTATAGCATTAAATATTAAAAAAGAAGAAAGATCTCAAATCAATAATCTAAACTCTCATATTGAGAAACTAGAAAAGGAAGAACAAAATAAATAAACCTAAAGCAAGCAGAAGGAAGGAAGCAATAAAGAAAAGAACAGAAAACAATGAAATTGAAAACAGAAAAACTAGGAAAAAAATAAACTAAGCCAAAATCTTGTTATTTGAAAAGATCAATAATATTGATAAACCTCTAGCAAGACTCAAAAAAAAAAAAAAAAGAAAAAGAAAAAGAAAAGAAAGAAGACAGAAATTACTTGCACTCAGAATGGAAGAGGAGCTTGATTGTGATCATTTCACAGTATATACCAAAACATCAAGTTGTACACTTTAAGTGCATACTATTTTATTTGTCAATTACATCTCAAAGTTTTTTTTAAAAAAATGAATGAAAGGGAATATCACTAGAGACCCTGCAAACATTAAAAGAATAATAGAAGACTACTATGAAGAAAAAAAAAAAAACACTCAAGTTCAACAATTAACATTAAATAAAACAATTTAAAAAACACAAACTTCTAAAACTCTTGCAAAAATTAAAGAAGATAATTTGAATAAGCCTATAACTGTTAAAGAAATTGAATTTGTCTTTTAAAATCTTCCCCCTAAAATCTTTAGGGCCAGATGGTTTCACCGGGAAATTATACCACACATTTAAAGATGTCGAAGCCTCAGTTTGAGCCCTGGAAGTAAATTCCAGGTCTTGACACTGCCCGGCTTCATCCCTATTAAGCCCCTGGTTTTGTCTCCTGCCCCGCTAAACCAGCACTCTAGGGCCATGCCCTCTTAGAGGGTTATAAGCCATAGTACTTGTCATTAAGTGGTTTATTCCTGTGAACCTCCTATGTGCCTCAGAACCTAACAATGTTCTTTGTAATGAAAAAATCTCACAGAGAACCAGGAGGTTCACCCCAGCTCACACAATTTTTATTTTTAAGAAATACGCGACATTTCTCCTTATCTCTTTACATAGTTCCAGATGCAGACACACACCCAACAGTGTTTAGAGGGATCAGCCTTTGTAGAAGTGTTCAGAAAGTATTCAACCAATCATTCACCACTATGTACCAAGTCTAACCCTGAGCCTGTGCTGGGCCCTTTTGGGAGGGGAAGAGTTCACAGGTTAGCAGGTGACACGTGCATGAAACAAATAACTGCCACACAGAATGAGGGTATAATGATGGAATTAGGTACATTTGTCATGAGTACCTAGGATAGGAAGCCGCTTACATTTTGGGAAGTGGAGGAGGGAATTCAGAAGTCTTCAAAGGAGAAGAAATTTGAGTGAAGCCTTAGGAAAGAGAAGGAGTCCTCCAGGTGATCAATGAGAAGGCTGAGAATGTCCAGCAGAGAAAAAACAAACTGGTTACAAAATAGCACAGTAGTCAGTATGGTAAGTTAGTGTTGTTGGATGGAGGGACCCAGGAGATAAACCTGGAGAGACAGACCTGAGACCCTTGCTGAAGGATGGGCCTCACTGATCTCACAAGGGTCTATTTACTTATTTATTTTCATTCTTCATTGAATTTTGTTGAATATGTGTCATAGGCACATGCTATAAAATTCAAAAAGTATGAAAAACATTTACAGAATATTAAAATTTTCCCTTTTTCTCTACAACCACCACCCCATTCCTCTTCCTAAATTCAGTTGCTGTTACTGGTGTCTTGAGGATTCTTCCAGAGCTATTTTCTGTGCATTTACAATTATGTGTGTGTGTCTGTATTTTCCACACAGAGGTGGCATATGATACTTTCTATCCTGTACCTTACCTTTTTATTTGGATATTTATTTTATTTGGGATGTGGATATACCATAATTCACTGGATCAGTCTTATATTGATATAGTTCAGGTAATTTCTAGTCTTTTCCTATTATAAACTATGCTGCAGTGAATATCCTTTTATATATATCCTTGTACATGAAAACACATCTATAGGATAAATTCCTAGGAATGGAATTGTTGGGTCAAAGAGTGTAAGCATTTTTAATTCTACTAGATAATGCCAAATTCCTGTCCATAGGGGCTTTGCAGATGCCTGTTTCCCCATACCCTGGCCAGCAGACAGTGTTCTTAAATTTTTTGCTCTTTTAGGCTGGGGCTTTTAGGCTTTATCTTGTAAGTGATGATAAGCCACTGAGAGGCTTTTAAGCAGGGTAGTGTCACAATCAGATTTATATTTTGGAAAGATCACTTGAGCGGCATTGAGGATACGGTTTTAGTAGAGGCAAGATGAGAGTCATGGATACCAATTAGGAGGCTTTACTGTAGTCCAAGCAAGACAGAATTGTCGGCAGCTTAGATTAGGCTGTTGGCAATGGAGACAGAGAGAAGGGAATGGATATTGAGATTCTGAAGAAGTAGATTCAGTAGGATTCAGGGACTGCTTAGTCTTGGGGTGAGGGGGAATGAAGATAGCTTTTATCAAAAGTTCTGTTCACATGAGTCTTGTGAGCAAAGTCAGCATTTTCTTTGTAAATTTACAGCTTTCACGTCCATATTAATATTTCCTAATCCTAGAATATAAGAAGTTAACGGAAGGTGCTATTATATTACTAAGTGCTGTTTACTGGCTCCAAGGCATTTTTGTCTGTTCATATCTTACTGGCTGTCAGAGAAGTTGGAGGAGCGTTTTTATTAACATACTTCAGTCAGTCAGACTTACATTTGATGGCTCCTGATATTCACCAAGCTCTTCTATTTTTCTTATATTTATACCATTCATTCAAAATTCCATATTCAGTAAAATAACTTTAAATTCTATACTTAATTTAAATATAATTTAATTATATATTAGTCTTTCATTATATGATCTGTTTACTTTGGTTTTGTGTGTGGTTCTTCTTATACTTAGAAATATTTGTGTGTAGTAATTTATAATTTAAATTTTATAAAATATCAGTTATTTTATGTGTTGTGTCAGTGTCTTTTAATTTTTTATGATGAGCAATGTTAAAGTGTTTCCACCACCTCCCTACCTTTTTTCCCTTTCATTTTCTGTCTCCTATTAGCCCAAAGTTTTATTTCTAAGGGACTGTCTGTATAGTTAAATATCCTGTCTTTCTGTTACCTGGGTTTTCAGCTTTGAGTCATCCTTTGATTGCAGGCTTGTATAAGTGATACAATCTAGGCACTTAACTCCACTTGTCACCTCCCTCCCCTTCCCATTCTGTGCTACTTATATCATTTCTGCATTGTCAGGACACAAACACTGACGTTCTGATCTACCACTCTAAACTTTTTTGATTTTAGTCTTGGTTCTATGGTTAAGTATTTAATGCTTACCATCAGTTCTTTTGCCTTGATTTCCCTGACCATCTTTTGGTTGACCCAAGTTTATTCTCCAGTAGTTTTTCCCTCCAGGGCCCCAGGAATAACATTCCTTAAGTCCTGTATGTTTAAAAACAATTTTCTTAACAATTTTCAGGAAGTTTCTTCAGGAGTGTATTTTTGCTGTTTTTTGAGATCTGTCTCTGGCAGGCTGTTCTACTTTTCTTCCCCTGACTCCATTGGACACCTCTCTTATGTGTCTTCTGTTTGACTTCCACCCAGTGCTCCATGATCCTACAGCTCTTGCAATCTCCCAGAGTTTCATCTGTCTGCTTTTGGCAGCTCTTAGCCATTTTTTTTTTCCCTAGAGACTGTGGGTTTTATTTGCCTCCAGGTTCACTAACAATGGAATTTGCTCTGTTTTTTCTTATTTTTTTGTTGGTTTTGATTATATCCAAGAGGAAAAGAGGCAAATTACTGTTTTATGCCAGTATGTTTAGACAGAAAGTCCTTTAATTATATTTAAATGCATGATGTTATAGTATAACAGCAAAGGACATGGGATTTGAAGCTAGACACACCTGGCTTCTAAGCTAAACTCTACCACCTTACCATCTGATAATGGGCAAATAACATTCCTTCTTTGACCACTGGTGTTCTCATCTCTAAAATAGAGATAATTCTCATATTGTTGTGAGGAGTAAGTGAGGTTTATATATAAAATAAATAGAGGCCTAGCATAGTATTTTGCAAATAGTGGGTGTTCAGAGGGGTAATGTTACAATGTTTCATTGATGTCCTGGCATAGGTGTCATTCATAATTCCTTTAACCCTCTCACTTTGGATGGCATTGTGTAATTACCATTCACTCAATGTGAATGGTGGATGCTGTCACTGATGCTGTCAAGGAGACCCTTTGGCATTCTCCCACTTCACCCGTAATTCTGTGCAGGGCAATTAGTGCCACAAGAAGGGGACAGATTAATACTCAGAAGCCTTAGGGAGAGACACTGTCCTCCAAGTGGCAGGGGTGAGGGGTGGGATAGAACTGGAGCAGGGTCTTTCAGGAAAGGCAGGATTCCTTGAGGTAGAGGTGGGAAGGGGCAGAGCTAGATCTGGATTTCGGATATTCCCTGGTCTAGATCCTGGGATCAGGGGTTGGGGTGGGTGGGCTTGGGATTTTGTTACCCCTAGCAGGCCTGAGAAACCACGTGGCAGGATTCCAGTCATGGCAGTTCTGGATGAGGTCAGAGGAGGCTGGGATGCTGGATTGGAAGGAGATCCTAAGGCACATGTAGTTAAGTTTTTGCTTTTGTCCATATGTTTTCAGGTCCAGGAGTCCCAGGCAACCATGGCTCCTGCCGTATCATCCAGCAACAGCTCTGATACAGTCCCTGCTGGGTGCAGCACCTCCAGAAGTCAGGGCATCATTGAGCCCATGGATACAGAATCCCAGGAGGATAGGAGAACATCTGCTGATCAGAAAACTGGAGGCAAGAAGATTACAGAGGTGGATAGGAAGATGCAGGTGCATGGGAGGACACAGGGAGACAGAACACAAACAACCCAGAGGACACAGGCAGATAGGAAGATGCAGGTGGATGTTGTGACACAAGAAAGTGAGAGGCCAGAGTCAGACAGGAATTCCCAGAAGGATGTGGTGGCACAAGAAAGGGTGGGGACACAGACAGATGGGAGGACACAGGCAGACAGGAAGACACAGGCAGATGAGATGACGCAGGAACACAGACGAGTGCAGGAAGACAAGAGGACACAGTCAGCGGGGAGCACTCCCACAGCCGTGAAAGGTCAGTCAGAGAAGGAATCGCCGACCAATCTCAGCCCGCGGTCCAGAGCCCTGGAACACCCACCTTCAGAGGATCCTGGGTCTCCTCAGACTATTGAATGTTTTGAACAGACCCCAGAAGAATTATCTATCCCAGACAAACCTGGTTTTCTGCTCAGATCTGACAAGGCAGCAAGAACAGCCCCGGAGAACCATGAGAAAGCTATGCTGGGTCCCCTGGCAGGGGGCCTCCCACTCCGGGCACAGCTGCCTCCTGAGGGTAGTTTGGAGCAGATGGGAGAAGAGAGATGTGGAGGGC
Organism: Camelus bactrianus; assembly: GCF_048773025.1. NCBI lineage: Eukaryota > Metazoa > Chordata > Mammalia > Artiodactyla > Camelidae > Camelus > Camelus bactrianus. The sequence goes on from NC_133565.1 coordinate 26,904,249, forward strand.
CGAAGTGGTCAGGTCCAGAGAAGGACAAGCCAGAAGAGGGCCTGTTCCAGGGCCCCAAGGAGGAGCAATGGGAAGAAGTGCTGTCTGTGGACTGGGGTGGCTGTCCTCCAGCTGGCCTGAGCCCGCAGGTGCCCCCTCCACCCTCCGTTCCCAGGACTAGCCTGACTGATCATTCACAGCAGGGGCTGCCTGGCACCCCAACTTCTCCCCAAGTGAGTGCAACTGCCTTCCTGCCCTCAGGGAACCAGGCCTTGCCGAGTTCTGCCCCTGGACTGCACCTGGGGCCAGGGACCCCCACCCAGAGTCACCCACCAGAAACCATGGCAGCAAACACTGAGGGGGCCTGTGCCAAGGTGCCAGATGTGGAAGGGAGGACTTCAGGTCCCAGGACCTGTGACCCGGGCCTCATAGATTCCCTGAAGAACTACTTGCTCCTGCTGCTAAAGCTATCCAGCTCAGAGATGAGTGGAGGGGGCACAGAGTCCCAGGGGGAAGCTGCCATTGGTGGTCTGGTGCCCTCGCCTACACTGATCCCTACTGTGGAAGTGGCCGGTCTGAGTCCACAGACATCGAGGCGCATCCTGGAGCGTGTGGAGAACAACCATCTGGTGCAGAGTGCGCAGACCCTGCTCCTGAGCCCCTGTACTTCCCGCCGCCTCACCGGCCTCCTGGACCGCGAGGTGCAGGCCGGCCGTCAGGCCCTGGCTGCTGCCCGGCGCCCTGGCCCCAGCCCCCTCTCCGTCCCTGCCATTGTGGTAGGTGAAGAGGAAGGCCCTGGGCTGGCCTCAGAAGGATCCAGTGAGGGTGAGGGAGAGGTTTCCCTTGAGAGGCCTGGCCTCCTGGGGACCTCCCAGGAGAGTAGCATGGGTGGGCCACTGAGGGAGGTGGGTGGGCAGGCAGCCCCTGGGCAGGGAGTGCTGTCAGCAGAGAGAAGAGCCCAGGAGGCCTTTCAAGAGAAGGAGGCCCCAGGGGAAGCTCTGACAGGTCTCCCCGCAGCTACACCTGAGGAACTGGCTTTGGGGGCCCGGAGGAAGAGATTCCTCCCTAAGGTCAGAGCAGCAGGAGACGGGGAGGCAACTAAGCCTGAAGAAAGGGAAAGCCCCTCGGTTTCCCCCCGGGGGCACAGGAAGGGCCTTGCACCTGGGTCCCCAGGGACTCCAGGGCGGGAGAAACGCTCCCCTACTCAGGGCAGAAAGGCAGGCATGCTGGAGGTGCCACGGGCAGAGGAGGACTCGGCAGCAGGAGACCTAAGCTCCAGCCCCAACAAGGCCAGCAGTCCAGATGCAGAGCTGGCCCAGGATGAAGGCAAGCAAGATACTCTGGCCAAGCCGAGGAAAGCCAAAGACCTGCTGAAAGGTGAGCAGTGGAAGGGATGGGTACCGCTTCATGGAAGTGGGCTGCCCAGAAGAGGACACTGCTGGGGTGACACGTGCCCGCTAGGGGTTTACAGTGTGCCTTCATAAAGGTATCCTTGTGTAATAATCCCACAGGCTTTGGAATCAGAAAGGCCCAGTTCTTGTCCTGGCTCTGCCTCTTGAGCTGGTAATGGTACCAACTTGGTAACACTGTGAGGGTTAGATGGGAGAGAATAAATCAAGTATTTAGCACAGGGCCTGGCTTCCATAGCGTTCTGTCTCTGTCATCATCACCACCACTGTAGTCCCCTCTCTGCAGACTTGTCCCAGTACAGAGTGGTACAGACAGGATTCAAGTGCAGCTTCCTAGAGTCAGGAGCCTAGACTGCAAATTGAAGTTCCTCCCTTGACTGCTGTCTGTGTCCTCAGCTGTGAGGTTCTGCCTGGCCTGGAGTCGGGGTACAGTAGTGGGTTCTTTCTAGATAAGATGTGTGTTTTGAAGTCAGGGCAGAAGCCTCAGAGATACAGGCGGGGCTGTGAAGTAATGGGCTTGTGTGGAGACTTGAATCCTATTTTCTCTCCGCCTGTGCCACCAAGGACACACAGGGAAGCAGGGTAGGAGCAGAGAGGGCATGAGATGGAGGGAAAGTAGCTTGTCCCTCTTAACTGTACCCCTGCTCCCAGCCCCACAGGTGATCCGGAAGATTCGGGTAGAGCAGTTTCCTGATACCTCGGGCAGCCTGAAGCTCTGGTGCCAGTTTTTCAACATTCTTAGTGACTCAGTCTTGACCTGGGCCAAGGATCAGCGCCCAGTGGGCGAGGTGAGCAGGAGGTAAGCCATCTGGATACCACCTCCACCTGACCTGGCTCCCTAATTAATTACCGTAATAAGAATATTGGGGGCATTGTCCTAGCCCTTTGGATCTGTCACCTCATTTCTCCCTCACAATAACCCCCTGAAGGAGATTCTGATATTCCCATGGTAGAGAGGAGAAAACTGAGACTCAGAGGTAGTGAGTCACTTGCCCAAAGTCACACAGCAGGTGAGTGTCAGGATTGCAAACCTGACCGGGATCAGCTCTTGACCCCAGTACCTCACGCCACCTGCCCAGAGCTCTCAGAGCCGGGGTTCACAGCAGCCTCTGAGAGCAGAGCCTGAGGAGCCTCAGGACCACAGTCTGGTCCTGGGCTATGCCCTGGTGATGGCCTCACAGGAAGGGTTTCCACTCTGCAGTGCAGGGGATGAGGGGCCAGCGGCCTTGGCCATCGTGCAGGCGTCCCCTGTAGACTGTGGCGTGTATCGATGCACCATCCACAATGAGCACGGCTCAGCCTCCACTGACTTCTGCCTCAGCCCTGAGGGTGAGTGTGACCCCCATGCCCTCCTCCCCCATCCCCCGGGGCTCTGCCCAGCCTGGCTGCTGAGTGGAGGGTGGAAACAGTCACCTTTGCAGCGATGGAGCTCTCTCTGGGCAGACCAACCTGAGGGCAGTTGCTTTCTCTTCTTTTTCTCCCCATAGTGCTGTCAGGATTCATCTCCAGAGAAGAAGGTCAAGGTATGGTGCCCCTCAGGGGGAAGAATGGGTGGGCTTTTGTCTCTACCCCTGCTATCTGCAGGGAGTTCTCTAAAGACTGGGAATCTGTTCCAAATGGCATGTTTGTCTCCACATACAGCTACATTTGCCCCTAGTTAAGATAAGACTTACGGAGGAGGAAGGAGGAAGACTGCTGTTTCAGAAGATTGTGGGGAAGAAGTGGCTAAGGGGCCATCCCACAGGAGCTAATTCAGCCTGTGCCCTTTGCCCATGTCAGAGCCCTTGGTCAAGGGCAGGACTGGCCACTGGGTACTTCCTGACCTGCCAGCTCCCTTCCTGGAGTTCCTCACAGTGGCCTGTGGACTCTTGCATTTGATTCACATAGGGAGGCTGCTAAAAATGCAATATCTTGAGCCCTACTGCAGATACTTGTAATCACAATCTCTGGAGAAGGATCTAACACAGTTGCATTTTCCGTAGACTCCCTGGTGATTGTGATATGCCCCAAAGCATTTTAAAGGCTCAAAAATTAGAGAAATTATCTAATATTTGTTCAGTTATCAAATCAAATTTAATCAATATCAAATATAACCTCACACCTAAAAAACTTAGTAATAATACTTTATTATCATCAGATTTCCAATCAGATTTCCCCAACTATCTTGTAAGTGTTGGTTTATTTGAATTAGGAACCACTCATCGCTTTTGGCTGACATATCTCTTAAATCTATCAAATGTTGCTCCTTCTCCATTTGTTTTCCTTCCTTGCCATTTATTTGTTGAAGGCACTTGATTTTCTTACATTTGGGGTTTTGTTGATTTTATCACCATTTAACATGTTCATTAATGTGCTTCCTCTAAATTGGTAATTAGCTTGAGGGGCTTTCTCTGATTCAGGTGCAAATTTTGGGGGGCAAGAACACTTCACAGGTGTGCTGTGTATTTCCTTTTACATCCTATCTGGAGGCACATGGTATCTGATTGTTTTAGTAATGTTAAGATTGATCAGATGTTTTCTGCCTGATCCATCCCTTTTAAATTTAAAAAAATTGTACCTGATACAACCTCTCTCCTTATCTAGGGATTGTAGCAGTCACTGATTATCACCTAAATCCAGTATTTCATTAAGGTTTGCAACATGGAGTGTTTTAATTCTGTCATTACTTCTTTATTCATTAGCTGAAGTTTTTCAATAAAGAAGAAATGGTTATTTGGCAACACTTATTATATATAGGTCCAACAGAAGATGAGGGATAAATACTTTCTTTTCTTCCTTGCTAGATTTCAGAATAGTGAGTTGGTGCCCTAGAATCTTCCAGAGGTCACCAATGAGGGTTTTTTTAGGTGAGGGTAAGGGTTTTTTTTTTTTTACTTACAATTATGAAAGTATGAATTTTTAACAAAACATTGCAGTGTTTTGTTGTTGTTGTTAAAATTATCTCTCTCTCTCTTTTTTTTTTTTTTTTTTTTTTGGCCAATGGAAGCCCCTTCAGGTTGGCTCCTGTGTCGTTTTGATAAGCCTCCAATCATTTTTGGTAGCTTTCCTGCTTTCTGGTCCAGCAAGATGTTTCAGGTCAATCCAAGACACTTCCTGCCCTAGAACTGGAATCAACCATCTCTTTAGGGAATTCTGGTTCCTTTTAGTGGAAAATGGTATTTAGTGATCACAATTTGAGCACTGGGAGTGCTCACTGCTACTGGATTGATCATGTAAACTTTTTGTTTCAGTCAAACATGTTGGTTGAGAAGGAGGCATTTATTCATTTGATCAAAACAACAGATTAAAAAACAAAGTAATTCTGATATTCTGTATTGATTGTTACTTCGTCAGAAAACCCCTGTCTTCCACAGACACTGGCTGAGCACTTACTGTGTGATAGGCACACACGAGCAGTGTTGAATGACAGGGGTTGTATCAGATACACTTTCTGCCCTCAGGAGCTCACAGTCCAGTGAGGGTGCACACCCAAAGAGCAGTAATGGACAGAGACTGAGTGTCCCAGAGTAGTTGAGTGGGAGACTGTTTCAGCCTTTTCCTGCCTTGCGTACCCACATCAGTCAGGTGGGAGCTTCTAGTTTTCCACATTTCTCCTGTTTCCCTTCAGTTGGAGAAGAGATTGAGATGACCCCCATGGTGTTTGCTAAGGGTCTGGCTGACTCTGGCTGCTGGGGGGACAAGCTCTTTGGGCGCCTGGTGAGTGAGGAGCTGCGAGAGGGTGGACATGGGTATGGCCTTCGGAAGGCCTCCCAGGCCAAGGTCATCTACGGGCTGGAACCTATCTTCGAGTCAGGCCGCACCTGCATCATCAAGGTGTCCAGCCTGCTCGTGTTTGGGTCCAGCAGTGAGACTTCTCTCCTCGGCAGAAACTATGACGTCACCATCCAGGTACTATGTCCATCCCCCTGCCCCATCCTTCCACTCTCTTATCCCTCTCCTTTCCCAGCCTGCGTGCTACTGAGAAGCCCAATATGGAGGCAGAAGCCATCTGAATCTCAGCTTTATGAGGCCCCTGGGATAGGCCCTGAGGAGAGCCTGAGATGTAGCGTAGGCTACACCTTTGGGGCCATAGTTTTAAAACTATAGTTTTGCAGCAGAAAGCTTTCCCACTGCGCTCAAATATGTCTTGCACAGAAGCCTTATATGTGAGATAAAAGACGAGTGACTGTGAGTGGGGTGGGTGTCTTGCTTTCCACAGCATGGCCCCTGGGGCACAGCACCTCTCACTTGGGCTCCAGGAAATATACTTTGGAAACCACTTTGAGAACAAGTCCAAATCCTCTTGTTTTGCAAATGAGAAAAATGAGGCGCAGAATAGGGTGGAGGGAAGGAGTGAACCCCGCCTCTCCCAGGGCTGGAATCCTCCTTGAAGCCTCTAGCAGATGGCCCTCCCATTTAGAGCGAGGCATGATAGAGAACAGGGCAGCTTCCTTGCTGAGCAGAGTCGGTTCTCTTTAATCCACAGGGGTGCAAGATCCAGAACATGAGTCGAGAGTACTGCAAAATCTTTGCAGCTGAAGCCCGGGCGGCGCCTGGCTTTGGGGAGGTGCCTGAGTAAGTGCACAGGGACGGGGGCATGCAGTGCGCAGACCTGTTGACTTCAGCTTCTGTAAAGAGCTGTGATTTTACAGCCTCCCCAGGGCATCCTGACTTACAGCCATGTGCAAACGGGCCCCCAGCTAACCCCGTGCTCAGTTCGATGGTTCCACAAAGTCTAGGAATAGAGACCTCAGGATTCACTGCCCACTTTAGGAAAGCCTCTGCTCTGGTCTTCAGTCTCTTCTCACCCACCCTAATTCCCCATCCCCTTGCCCAGTTTTTGCTGATTGCAGAGGTTGGGCACAGCAGGTTCTGGGCCTCTCTGGAGGTGATGGGGTGGGCTAAAGCTTCTGGGCAAACTGGTCAGGACTCTAATGTGGTAGGTGGGCAGATTCAGTGTGGATTTTTGCAGGAGTCAGCTATAAATGGTAATTGTTTCCATTTTGAGACTTGAACTTCAACTCTTGAGTGTTAGGGTCTAGCTGACATTGAGCACACTCTTGCTCAATCTTCTCTAGATCTATTCCTTTCTGTTTGACACATACTGACCTCAGTCCCTCACCCAAGCACAGAGGCCTCCTGGGGCCATAGCAAGGTTTAGTTCTAATGCCCCTGACCTCAGAGAACAGACAGGACTCTGAAGCCAGTGACCTCCCTTTTCTTTACTGAACTCAGGGTAGAAGCCCCCTCCCTTGCTGTCCTTCAGGCTCAGAGCTGAGAGTTCTGTTCTTGGAAGGGCCTTCCTGTTGGATCCAAGAGTATAGAATTGAGGAGGAGGGAGGAGCTCTCTGGGGCCATGCTTCCAGCTCACTGCAGGGTGACACTGTGTTTAGGATCATCCCACTGTATCTGATCTACCGGCCTGCGAACAATATCCCATATGCTACTCTGGAGGAGGACCTGGGGAAGCCTCTGGAGTCTTTCTGCTCCCGGGAATGGGGCTGTGCTGTGGCTCCAGCAGCACCTAGCAGCTCTGAGGCCATGCAGAAATGTCAGACCTTCCAGCACTGGCTGTATCTGTGGACAAACGGCAGCTTCCTTGTCACAGATCTGGCAGGTACGAGGGTGTGAGGGTGTGCACGTACATGTGTAGGGGAGCACGTGGAGGGGCAGCGCCACAGTGCCCGTTGGCTAGGCTGCAACACACTTCCGCACGTATTCTCTCTGGCTTTCACAGTAACCTTGTAAAGTGGGTTGGACAGGAACCACTTTGTATGCAACCTTATTACAGACCAGGGCCTCATGTAACCCAGTCTAACTGCAGTTGTGTTTGAAGGAGTGCACTCAAGGCTCCACTTACAATCAAAAAGGAATTTATTTCAAAGAACATTACATGGAATCTAATTCAATCATCACAACCATCTGTTCAAACTCTCCCTTCTCCTCCTCCCCACAGCTCTGCTCTGAACTTTCTTACCCTTCATACTCACCAAACTCTCTCTTCCATCTTCACACACATAGCTTTACTGTCTCCTCCTTCCCCACTCCCCACTCCATCTTTGGTAGCTTTTTATTATGGAAACAAATGTAGTTTCTCTTGCTTCTTTTTATTTACTTCTATTTCTCCCATTACGCAGATTCTCCCCAACAAAGGAAGGCCAGCAAGCATGAATTCACCTTCCTTCTTTGACCAGTCCCAGAACTGGGCAGGGGAGAGGAAAAGATAAAATTCCCTCTGCAGTGGGAGGAATAGAATGCTGGGAATATCACACATTATTATGTCTTGTCCCTGATATAAATAAGTGAGAAAACTAAGGACCAGAGCTAGGATACTGGCTCAAATGTGCTTTTCATTAGGGTGAAACTGTACAATGAATATTGGATATATAACTCTATATATTGCAGGGAGAGGGTAGCTAGTAACACATTAAACCATTATCACTCACTGTTTGTTAACGCATAAAATTTTCCTTCCTTTTTTCCTTTCTTCCTTCCATCCTTCCATCTATCCATCCATCTAACATTACTAAATATTGGGAAAATAAAAAGGTGAAGTAAGACTAGCTGTTGTCCTCGAGAAGCTATGATAAGTATACCAATTTCTAAAATGAGATGGTAACACAATATAGCAGAAAGTTTTGGGGGTCAAAGAAATTCAGGTCTAGGTCTCATTGTTTTCTAGCTGGGTCTCTATTTTAGAGAAGAAAACTAGCTCAGACAGGTTAGGTCACTTAATCTCTCTGCACTTCCATTTCCTTTTCCTCTGTAGGAATAATAATATCTTCCCTGCCTATCTCTCAGACTTGTTATGAAGATTAAATGAGGCTGTGTTTGTGAAAGCCTTCTGCAAACCAAAATTCTGTGCAAATGTAAGGGATCAGAATGACTATAATGCAAAATGGGATGTGATAAATGCTGAAAAAGAAATGACAAAGAAATTCATGTTTCTTGCAAAACTACTGTGTTTCAGACACTAAGGTAGAGTCCTACACATATTGTGATTGTTTCAATACCCCTGCAAGATGGGCAGTATTATCCCTACTCTTACAGTAAAGGATTAGAGATAGTAAGTGGACCGGCCAAGTACACACAGCTCCATAATGACAGAGCTGAAATGTAAATCCAGGTCTGCCTGTTCTCAAGCCCACATTTGTGCCCCTCTATCATCCACTGGTACTCAGCCCCGTTAGTGAGAGGTAGGCCCCTGGAGGAACACAACTGGACAGCGTGCCAGTGAGGAAAGAGAGTCACAGGCCTAATGCATGAAGGCTAAGATGCTGGGGAAGACTGGCTGGGGTGGGAAACGTTTCCTCCATCACCATTTGCCTGGCTCTATTCTTCCAGTGCTGTCTTGACCTAGGAGCCCGTCTGGGCTTCTGGGAGTGCTTGCTTGCTGCCTTTAGGAGTATATGGAAGCCAGTCTTACCCAGTGTTACATTTCTGCTGGCCCAGCCCTGATGTACCTTCACTTTCTCTTTTTTGCCCAGATAGGCTAATGTAAGAGGAAGGAGAAAGTTTTAGCTCAAAGCCAGAGGCCAGCCCAGTTTGTGACCTACTCTCGTTCAGTCAAGGCAGGATTGCAAAGCTGGAAGTGTTTTGGATCTAGGAGTAAGAAAATTGAACTTTGTTTCACAGCGGCCATTGCACAGTCAATGCTCAATCATTTTTTAAAATTTTTTAAACATTTTTTAATTGAGTTATAGTCATTTTACAATGTTATGTCAATTTCCAGTGTAGAGTACAATTTTTCAGTTATACATGAACATTCATATATTCATTGTTGCATTTTTTTCGCTGTGAGCAATTATTAAATTAATAAATAAATGTGACTTTGCTCCAGTTGCTTAACTTTGAGTCTATCTACTCACATGTGAAAATGGGAATATTGTTATTACCAATAATACAGAGATACCCACATTTACCATGAGACAGACCAGTGGTGACGCCCAGTGAAAGGGTACCTGAAGATGTGCCCTGAAATCTGGCACCTTCCCGTCTAAAGTGATATCCATCTTGGACACGTGGGGTCCCTAAAACTGGCCCAGGCTGCCATCAATTCCCAACTCTCTCTCTTTTCAGGGGTTGACTGGAAGATGACTGATGTGCAGATTGCTACCAAACTGCGAGGGTGAGTGCTTTTGGGGGACAGAGTGCCCTCTGAGAATCTGCTCAGGGCGTAAAAGCTCAAAGTTCTTCTGGTTCTCCATCCCTGAGATGCTGGGCCTGTGGCTAAATGGTCCCAGTTGCACTGTGGCCATGTAGTGACTTCACAGGGCCCACTGATCCCCACCCACTGTGCCCTGGACCCCAGGTGTGGACCAGCAGCTCTTGACACCCACACGCAGGGCCCCCTGCAGTCCTGGGCTCTCAGTGTACCTGCTCCTCTTCCTTCTCACTGTGAAAGCTCATCATGATGCAGAGGAGCAGGGGCCCTATGAGTAGAGTGGTGACCGGGAATCTGCTCTACTTTATATTAATAAGGCAGAGCATCCTTATGCCAAATAATGTCCCACATGATAAATTTCATGGGCGGGTGTAATGAGACCTCAATTTAGAATTGAGGTTTTGGATGCTGCCACCTCAGGTGGCACCAAGTGGACTCCCCAGCACCCCCAGGTACAGTCAGATGTACCTTGGGCATGATACCCTGGCTATGGCCATCCCACAGTTGGCCCCCCAAGGACTCTCTCTCTGGGTGGAGCTCCCACTCAGCTCTTACTGTTTGGCTGCAGATACCAAGGCCTCAAGGAGAGCTGTTTCCCTGCCCTGCTGGACCAGTTTGCCTCCTCCCACCAGTGCAACACCTTCTGTGAAATGCTGGGACTAAAACCCCTCAAGGGCCCTGAGGCTGCCCACCCTCAAGCCAAGGCCAAAGGCTCCAAGAGTCCATCTGCTGGAAGAAAGGGACCCCAACTGAGTCCTCAGCCCCAGAAGAAAGGCCCCCCCAGTCCCCAGGGCACCCGGAAGAGTGCCCCAAGCTCCAAGGCCACCCCTCAGGCCTCAGAGGCAGTCACCACCCAGTTACTGGGACAGCCTCCCATCCAAGAGGGTGGCTCTAAGGCCCAGGGCATGCGGTAGCCCCGACAGGAGGCTGGGGGCCTCCACCCAGCAGCAGACCAACAAGGAAGCAGCTCAGACCGATGGAGACTTTCCCAATATGGAACTAACCGGAGAAGGTGCACTGAGGAGGCACCAATCAGGGGCCTCTCTGAGCAGCCTCTCCTCATCAGACAGCTTGGTACAAGGCGCACAGCCTGGTGGCCTCTCCTGGTGCCATCATCCCCCAGGGCTCCCAGGCCCCACCTCCAAGTGCCTGGCGGCCTAGGCCCTCCTTGAAGTTTACACTGGCCACTGCTGGAGGCTCCCTGAGTCCTCTGCATGAGTTCTGCATCCAACCCCTTGCCCCAGACCCTGCTGTGAATGATGTATTCTGCAGGCATGCAGGGCAGCATTTACCCTTTTCCCTTCACTTGGCCCTGACCTCTCCCTGTTCTCAGGGCTCCAGACTTCCTCTGTTGTGTCTGGCCTGGTGACTCTCAGGGTATCTTCTCCTTCCAGCCATTTTGCTTCATTCATCCCAGCTTATCCTGCAACTAACCTGTCCTTGATCCTGGATAGGGCTCAGGGCCCTTCCAGAGCCTGTCATATCCCTGTGCGGTGGTCTTTGGTGATGCGTGTTCATGCTCTTCCTTCCCCCATCACTCAGGCACTCACTCACCTGCTTCCCATGCTCCCTTGCACATGGTCCCCCATCCCTGGCTTTGAGCCCAGTTATAGGCTGTTGCCTGCCTTTCACTGACTTCTGCTTGTCCCTCTGCCCAAGGGCTCCCTAGCCTGACCCTGCTCCGTACCTACCATACCCAGATGAGGAGCAGATCCTCTGGCCTCTCAGCCCACCCCAGTACACTCCTCCCCTACTTCTCCCAGGCCCTCTGCTCAGTAGGTGAGAGCTGGCACACAGGTTGCATCAGCAACTGCGGCCAGAGGGAAGGTATTGACTTTGATGGACCTTGTGTCCCATCCTGAAAGGAGATGGGGTCACATCCTGTCTTGACCAGGGATAGAGGGCTGGGACTCATCTCTAGAGGGAGTGCACATGGGAGTTCTAGGAAGAATGCAGTCCATCCATGTGCGGTATGGAGGGGTGTCTCTGTGCCTGGGAATTAGGACCCTTGCCTGCAACTATTAGCTCTTGATCCTGGGGCTCTAGCTCTGGGCCTCATATATAGGCTCCCAGGGAATTGCAGTGCTCAGCCCAGCACCCTGGGTCCTTTCTGAAAGCCCTTCTTTGAGACCTAGGATAGGGTAGGTCTGGAGCTAGCCTGCTCCTCTTGGAATGCAATAAATGCAGCAACCTGTATCCTGCTCGCCCTCATCTGGTGTGGTTGTAGGTGTATGGGGTCAGGGTCCCCTCTCCCCAGGCAGGTTCTCTGAAGGTGTCCTGTATTCCTTGGACCCACTGGAAAAATTAATCCATGATTTGGCTCCTGGATTGACATTCAGTCTCAGCCTTCTGTGGCCACAGCTAGACAGTCTGTGCTTCTTGTACAACTGGGATGATGGCTTGTGCCCCTTAGCACAAGGGTACCTAGACCTTTGGGATTGCTCCTTCATTTGGAAGAAGAATGCAAAGGAAGGAACCCAGGAAGGAAGAGCAGAGCTGGGGCTCTGGGGAAATGCCCAGTGTCTCTGGCTGCCTCGACTGTAGCAAGACCAGCCCAGGGGATAGCCAGTGCCTGCCTCTCAGCTGCTCACTGACTGTTTCCTGCTTCCCAAGCTGCAGAGGTTTCTCATTCCCAAACCCACCACCCAGTCTTTTCTTTACCTAATATCTACCTGCCTCCATTTTGACATTTCTGACTTCTCTACCTCCTTTTGTGCTCAGGTGACTCTCCCCACTTTTTCCTTTTGCCCCAGTGTGCCCTCAGCTCTCCCAGCCTGTGTATCCAGATGGCCTTGGTGAACTGAAAGCTGGAATATTGTTGATTTGTTTATTCATTTATCCATTCATTCAGCAGACATACTGAGCAGACTTACTTTATGCCAGACCCTGAGCTGACGGCTGTTGGGAGGCAAAGATGTATGAGGTGGTCTCAGAAGAGATTCTTTCCATTAGGTTTCTTGGGTTTTGAGCAACAGAAATGGACTTGGACCAACTTAAGCAGGGGAGAAGGGTTCATAGAAAGGGTGTTGGGAGTAGTTCACAGAACCAAAGGAATAGCTGAATAGTTGGCTTTTAGAAAGGCAGGAGCACCAGAGCTTGCCTCCCAGGTGCCACTTCTGTTGGCTCCAGGGGATCTCCCTCCACTCAACATTCAAATTCCTGTCCTGGAGCTCAGGGCATTGCGGAGGGGAGAGAGGAAGTTTCCAAAGCACAGGGATTCTTAACAGAAGAATGGTGGAAACTGGGAGGATAGAAAGGGCTTGGTAGGCAACCACAGACGACACCCTAACACACATAAACCCTTCTTCCCATCTGATGTATTATGACTCCCACATACACCCAAAAGCCATTCAAGGTCATATCCAGTGACTAAGTCCAGGGGTAATGACCAGCGCTACAATTCTCCAAAGTCCAGTGTCACTAATGATACTCTTCCCTCTTTTATCACAATCTCATTTTGAAATTCTGCAACCCATGGAAATGATATAACCCAGCAAAAAGGGAAGTATGAGTAAAGGCTACAGTCCACTTCTGTAAGTGGTCATGAGAACAAATGTGTTTATGACTAGGGATTTTTTGCCTGTTGGATTGACCCAAATCTTCAGTTCTCAAGTCCAGCTCCTTAATGGTCCTGCTTGTGTGTCAGGCATTAGCCACTGGACATGGCAGTACCAGGAAGCACTTTAGGAACCCCCCACACCCATCCGTACCCTTGCCCCTTTTTACGTAGCAGCAATCATATTTTCCCTTGATTGATATGGTTAATCATCCTAGCTACTCCCATAACCTCTTGTTATGTGTCACTCAGAGGTATGAGCAACCTGAAATGGCCAGGTGCCTAGGCTTCTAATTCACTTGAATTATTACTATGAATCTTTGAGGACATGTTTCCTTGGGGACTAAAACTTCTACACCAGTCTGGTCCTAAACCTCAGAGACGAGAAAAGCATTCAGATGTAGTGATAACATGCCCCTCTCCGCCCTTTTTCCTAGCCTGTTTGAGAAATAGCACCACGAAGTGGTTGCCAGTTCAGAGCTTATGCTACATCTCGCAGGCCTGACTCAACCTTGCAAGGTATTGTTTCTCAGCTGGTGCCATAGCTGAGTTTTCAACAAACCGTTTCACCAAACTATCAGGCTAACCCCACAGGCTTCTAGACTGTGGGGATCTTGACAAAATGAGCAAATGCAATAGGCATCTACTTTACTTTGGTCTAAAGTGTGTTCTTCGGTTGAATGCAATATGTGGGGATACCGCAACGATGTTTACAGCATTTGATAATTCCATGGATTTTGATGGCAAAGAGGCAGGATGGGTAAGGAAAGCAAATCCAAATCCAGAAGAAGGGCTCATAATGATCAAGACAAATTCCTGCCTGTTAAAGCCATAGCATAGGTGTAGATTGAGGCCAGCTCAACTGCAGGGCAGGAAGAGGCATCATGGGACAGTGAGTGAGTGTCCTACACACACGGCTTGCCTATGCCTCCAGAGCTCTGTCCTGCAGCACCCACCTAAAGATGGAGTACTTCTGGTCACATCTGACTATGGCTGGATGAATCCAACAACCCCTGTTCATGAGGGCCAACGTGGCCACCTGGTATGCTGTAGCCAAGCAGTTAGGCTCCCCCAGAGCCCAGTGGCAAGCCATGGCCATGTCTCAAAAGGATAATAATTACTTGTTGGCCAGATTATCACTTGGTTCCAAAACCTGGATTCCCCTGCCATATTTTTTCAATCAAGTCTTGCCACAAGCTCCATACATCACTCTGCTCTGCCACAGGCTCCATGTGGCTCCCAAAATGCCACAGAGAGAAACCTCAGGCACTACTGGATCTGCCAGGTCACATGGCCTGGTGGCAAAACCATTTGTGCTAAAGGCTTTCCCTGCTGGAGTGCCTTCACTTGCTCAGGGCCCAGCCCAAAGCTGGTAGCCTCTGGGTCAGTCAGTAAATGTGTTGGATCAACGTGCCCCAAAGGGACATTTTTGCCTGGAATTGGGCCTTAGTGGTAGCAGATTCCAAACATAGGGATTTGGTGTACATTAATGGAGGAACAATTCTGCCCTCAAAGGACCCCTTGATTCCCAGGAACTCTATCAAGGGAGCAGACGTTTGCATTTTCACGTGACTTATCTCCTACCTCTGACTCATTCATGTCTGACCAAGGCATCTAGGGAAATGGCTGGTCTCCAGGCCCTATCAGCATGATGCCATCAGTGTGATGGAACACTGTAGTGGTGAGGGCAAGGTCCCTGTGAGCCAGGTTGTGGCACAGAGCAGGACAGCTAAGGTAATATGTATCTTTAAGCAGGACAGCAATGGAGTTCTACTGCCCTGCCAAGTGAAGACGAATTGCTTCTGATGTTCTCTGTTCATCAAAATCAAGGAAAAAATGAATTTTCTAGATCAAAGTGTTCATATCAAATGCCAAGAGCTGGATGAATTTGCTTTAGCAAGAAGGCCATTTCTGGAACAGCACCTGCAATTGGAGTCATCATTTTTTAAAGTTTACAACAATCCAAAGACCTCCTGGTGTTTTGCATGGGTCAAGCTGAACTGTGGTAGGAATCACTATGGCTTCACTCTCAAAGCTGATAGTAACACTAATTTCTATAATTCCCTGATGAATACAGTATCACTTTTGACTTACCATCTTTGTGGGGGGGGGGGATTCTAATGGCTTGTGCTTACTCTGTCCCACAATAGTCACTCTTACCCCACTAATCAGAGCCTTTGTGGGGGTTATACCTGTTTCAAAATATATCCATTTCAACTGTACACTCTAACCCCTGATTGACTTTGAGATTCCACTGGGTCTACTATGGCACAGAATTTGGTCTATTAAACATCTCTCTGGATTGGCAGACCACAGGCTTTTCTATTGTCCCCAGAAATCGGACTTAGCTTGGAGCCAGTGTCCTATAGAAACTCTCTCCTCAAGTTTGAGTATTTTCCCTTCCCTTCTGTAGTTCCCAGATAAGTGAACACAGATCCCTTTGGGAAAGGCTGCAAGGAAGGTTCACAATATGCCTCTAAGTGTTAAAATAAAGTTTTCCTTCAAAGATGCTTGACTTCCTCTCCATTGAAGGTCTGGAAATTAAGTGGGAGATTTTGACTCTACCTTGGCAGCTTGAGACAGACCTCTTTGCCCACCCGGAAGTCTTTAGTTATGGTAAAAAACTAGGTGATATCTTAGGCACTGTCTGGTCTTTTCATTCCTGGGGCCCAATGACTGATTGACCACAGCTAGGGGTCTGGTTTCTATGCCCATGTCTATTACGATGACTCCTCCTACTGTGTCCCTTCTATCTCTCTCTGCTGCTGAGATCAAAGAGTTTATTTTCATAGCAGCTCTTCCAACCTGCATTCCAGGCCTGGAGAGGAAAGCCAGCAGAGCCTCACCAGCTTCTCAAGGCAAGGAGTGAGACCATCTTCTGGGTCCTGGCAGAGGACAGTGAAAGGGTAGATGGGCTGGATGCATGCCAGGGACCCAATAAAGCATTCTCGTCTCCTGAGATCTGTGAGTTCCTGCCTTTATTGGATTTTTGGTCTTTTGTTATAATTTAGCATCAGTCAACATTTGATCCAGATTTGTACTGTTGACCTCCCCACCCCACCACCCCATGCCCAAATGGTAAGAACTGTTAACTGGCTGTTTGAGCTTCTATAGAATCTCTGGTGAGTGAACATATCAATAAACAAAATTTGAATCAAAATTATGTTCTTCTATCTTGGTCAAACAGCCTTAAAAAGTTTCCATAAATTTCCCCTATATTTTTTGGCAATGTCTACTAGCTAGCTCGTAGAATTTCTTCTGGGAGTAACTCTTCTTTTTCCTGGTCTGATTCTCCCTCTCATCCCCTGGGTTACGTTGAGCATAGACACCAGTTACTGGCAGATCAACAGTGTTGTGTGGGGCAGGGTCAGGGTCTCAAATCTGTAACTTGATGCTGTCAGTACCCCTGAGCTGCTCACACTCAGGGAGGCTGTCTCATTCATTAGACATACAAAGAAATGGAATTTGCACACTAAAAATGCATCTTGCTAACTTTTTATGAGAAATGTAACCATCCAGAAGACTGGACACTTGTCTTTACCTGACAAGTGAATTACTCCCTTCTTCTGAAAGGAAAACTTCAAGAGAAGCCAAATTATCAGATAGTTGTTTGGTGAGCTTAGGAAAAGTCAGACAAACATCAGTTCAAATCCAGCTCTACTGGTCATGTGAACTTGGACTTGTTGCTTACCCTCTCTGATCTGAGATTCCTTATCTTTTTTAAAAATAATTTTACTGATACTTACAGACTGCTTATCATATGTGATAATTATATACCCTGGGTACGTAATAGTGACCAAAACAGACATAGATCCCTCCCTCATGGCGTTTGCAGTCTAGTCAGGGAGACAAACATTGAACAAACACACCAGTAAATGCATAATGGTGAGTATGTAAGTACTAAGTAGTGCTACGAAGCAGAAGAATGGGAGAGAATACCAGGGTGTGGGGCCCAAATTAGACTGAGGGCTGTAGAAGGCAATCCGAGGGTGTGAGACCTGAGCTGAGATCTGAAGGATTTTAGTCTGAGGAAGGGAAAGCAGGAGAGAGTACCAGGCAGAGGAGATGACTAGTGCAAGGATTCTGAGTCATGTTGTATTAGAAGGACAGAATGGAAGCTTGTGTGGATAGTGGACTGTAGTATTGCAAAATGAGGTTCAGAGAGGGGCAAGGCCAGGCCATGGAAGGACATTTCCATTTAGCCCTAGGATCCATTAAGATCAGCTACATTTGGCAATAATAGAGAAGCACTCTAATGACAGTGGTCTTAAGCAAGACAAAGTTATTTCTTCGTCAGGAAGAAGTTTGTAGGCAGTAGGAGATCTGGATGTGGTCGATCTAGGGCTGGCGTGGCAGCTCTGGGATGTTGCTGAAACACGCTCCTCTAGCTGCCTGCTCTGCCCTGCCAGCCCAAGCAGGAGTAGTCATTGATCCCAACTGCAATGTCATGAGTAGAAGAACCAAAATAGTAATACAACTGCCAAACAGCCAAACATCGGAGCGCTAAATCTTCATTATATATAGTAGTCAATAGATAATGTCTAAAGTTGAAAATAAAAAATAGTACCTATATTTTATTTATCTACCTGTCCATCCATCCATCATTCATCTATTTTATTTATACAGGTTACTACCAGAAGTGAAAAAACAAGAACAGCTTGTTTGTAATTGTCTGGAGTGGGGGGTTGGGGGTGGGGCGGGGCTGCTCTCTGGTTTTCCCAGCTCTCGCCTCCCTGAGACAGCTTAGTGCTGAGCTTCCTTTAAGTTTCCTTTGCCAGTCACTTATTTGGACTAGAAAGATCTACAGAAGGTCCCCAGCTCCTTCTGCTTCAGGAACTGCCTATCAGAAATTGGATCATATCCCATTCAACCAGGCAAATTTGAACTCTAATGTTAAATTGCAATGGAGAATGTGAGACTGATGGCCAGACAGGCATACCTATCTTCAGGTGGCTGTAGTTGCATGATTGGAGCTAGCTCTGGGTAGGAATGTTAAGAAAAGTCAGCTGAGTAAATGTGAAGGTCTGATTGGCTTTATTCAACAAGTCATAAATTGAACAGTATTTCACCTAGCAAGTAGAATGGAGCTCTGAGGAGGTGTACAAAGTGGAAGGTTTTTAAAGGCAGGAAGTGGGTGGGACAAGGAAGTCATAAATGAAAGGAAGGATTATTTCAGGCAAGGTCACCTTTCCTTGGGGGAAGTGGGGAATCTATCATGAAGATTATCTCACTGTGTTGATCAGGTAATTACAGATTGATGGGTTAAAGGCCACATTCCTGGGAGTGGCTGGAAGTCTAGTTAAGTCTTGATTTGCAATTCTAGGAACAAGTGACTCCATTTTGGGTGTGTTGTCCTTTTTTAAAAACAAAACAAAACAAAACAAACAAACAAAAAAAAAACGGGCATCCGCTACTGACACCCAGAGGTCCTGGAACCCACGAGGTACTGGTGGAGGCCACTGGTGCCCAGCTCAAATCCCCTTTACTGTGGGCCTAGCTCCCAGGGGCTGTGAGTTAGCTCACATCTACCTCCTGTCTGAAGAACTGCCATGAGTCAAATGGAAACCATCTCACCTGGGAGGCAATGCCCCCCTCCCAAACCCTTCCCCAGTTCTTGACCCATGACTGACTGGCTGGGCCTTGCCTCAAGGTGGGACTAACCTAGGGGACAGTTTGTATTCCAAAATTTCCCTGTGGGATCAGACAAAAGCCAGACTCTAGCTAAGACCACACTCTCACTTTTTACCTTTGCCCTGTTCTGCCTGCCTTACCCCACTTCTGCCCAGAGCACAATCCCCATCACCACCCCAGGTAAATGGTCTGAAAAAGAATCCCCACCTCAGGTGAATAAACCTGCCTAAGACACATCAGGCCTCCTGCTCTGTAGACTGTCACTGATTTGGATCTCACTAGAAGCAGAGAAATTTCACTAGGGCTCTGCTTTTCTAACAGGGCAAAATCTGTGTTCTCGGAGCAATTGGGTTTATGTGGTTATTCAGGTTATGTGGCTGAGTGTCCAGTAAATCAGCCTCTGCAGAATCTGTGCTGGGTCTTACTTAGGAAATTGCTCAGAGACACTCTATCCCTGATTTCATGGAGTCTGACTAGAGAATACAATTCACAGCCATTACAGGGAGCGGTGCGTAGAGTGCGTGCTGAGCATGCACAAGGTCCTGGGTTCAATCCCCAGTGCCTCCATTAAAATAACTAAATAAATAAACTTAATTACCACACCCCCTCAAAAAAACCAAAACAATTCACAGCCATTAGGCCTAAGTGTGGGCCCAGAATCCATTCTGCCTGCCAAGCAGCAGTTGAAGGTGAAAACATGGTGGACACCTGAAACGCCAGCTCAGAGCTCCCAAATACAAACATGTAGCATAGTGGCCCATGGTTCCACCTCAGGCTGTTCAACTTCTCAATAGTTGCTCCATTTAAGGTCCTGACTCCTCCATCACACACCTCCGTGCCGGACAGGTGAAGGGAAATGGTGACCAGCACCTAATTCATTGGGTTATTGTGAAGGTTAACTGAGATCATGCAGTAAAGCTCTTAGCACATACCAAGCTCTCAAGCTCTCATACATAAGATTCTCAGCTGGTGCCACTGTTGTCACCTTCTCTAGGAACTACAGGATCCCTCTCAGGGCCACTCACATGCTGCTCTTCTCCTCCAAGCTGTGAGACCCTGGTGTTTCTCCCAACCTACAAGGTGGGGTGGCTGACAAAGATCTCTACCCGCACCCCTGAAAACTGTCTTTCCAGGTCTCATCCCATAGGGAACAATCGGCACTGCCTCCTGACTCACGAGCTGGCCAACGTTTAGCTCCTGTGCTGGGTCAGGTTCTCCACAGACTCCCACGGTCATGGAACTGAAGGGAATTGGACACAACATCTGGAATAGGAAGCCTGCTTCTACAGGCATAGTGAAACGGAAAGCAGTGTTTCAAAGTGAGTCATGATCATACTTGGCAGGCCCACCCAGGAATAACAGTTGGTACTAACCAGAGGAAAGTCAGGGAGAAGGAGGCTGTGCCTTGCGCTCTATGGCATGATATTACTGGCTGAATTCCATCTGGGTCCTGGGAGGCAAGATATGCCTGGAAAGTTTCCATGTCTAGATGTGACACTCAGAGGTGTCCATTTTTGTTCTTCCTAACAATTGTACTTAATTTGTGATGCCACCACTTGTCGGCGCCTTCGCTACAACACTGCAGATCTGTGGCAGATTCATTTACTGGCTCCTCGCAGGAGGCCTGAAGTCCTCTTCAGGGAAACTTCTGTAAAAATATCTGATTTCTTTCTAAGGCTCAGTGGGTGTCACATCAGACCACTTCCCTGACATGGGGAGAAGATGGAACAACCAAGGAACTATTTTTGTCTATATAAGTAACCAGCTTATCGACTTCAACTCAGTGTCAGGCTCTGGGCCAACAAGGCAATGGAGACCCAAGTTAATAACCCCCACAGCCCCTGCCAATGAATGGCTGGAGAAGGAAAATGGTGCACCTTCAAGAGGAAGAAATAGCCTTTGTTACAAAGCCCACAAAAGCCAGGGATCTCATCCTTGAGTCCGACAAGATGATGTGAATTAAGACCTGCCTTGGTTTGTGGAACATCTTAACCTGGTTTGAACTGAAAAAGGAAACATGTCAGTCTCTCATTATATACAAAACTAGTATGAGGTGGAATGGCAAGAGGGATAGAAGGTAAAGCAGCAGCAACAACCAGGGAAACACACTTCACAAAGCGGCAGCCAGTTAAATATTTGGAAAGACCGATCTCTTAGCTGCTTGGGGAAAATCCCCCTGCCTGGTGGCCGTGGGCCCTCATGGGCATGGGACCAGGCATCCTTACCTTACTAGCTCTTTACTGTTGCTAAGACAGATGAGCCCCAGACCCATTCTTTCATTTTGTATTGGATAATGGCCATTTGTGCCCATCTGTTCCCAATGAACAGAAAGGGTCAAGGGAGGGACCATATCAGGAGATGCTTGGCTAGTGATTACGAGTAAGCTGGGGCAGGGAGCTTTGGCCTTTGGGATACCGGGAGTGTTTCCTTTCCCTGTGAACACTTGGGTTTGCTGTATACTTGCTAGAAGAGCACTCTGCTCTAAGTCTTGGGTGGGCCCATTCCTATGGAAAATGTGTCAGGGTTTCAAGTAGGAGTTGATGTTTTCAACTGTCTAAGCTATGTCTTCAGCTTTTATTTTGCTCTGTGTCATCAGAATTTGTAAATGCTTTCTACTTTTAAATATTTCTACTATGACTATAAAAAGCCCATCTTTCAATGCTCCAAATGAGAAAGGAGACATTGTATTGGATATCCTTTCTGCCAACGGCCCAGGTTTAAGAGAGAAAAGCAAGTTTAGGAAAAAGGAATGACAAGGCCGTGTTCATGGAACTTGACCAGGGAGGAGCCGCTCTTTTTGGCTACTGTTTGAACACATGAATCAGTGTGATGAAAGAGACCTCATCTGTGAAGAGCAGAGAAATGAGTGTGGGCAACACCGTGAGAAGAAAATAAGGGGACTGTTGAACACCCCTTCTGATGAGGTCCGCCTCTTACTGTTCCGAATGTCTCACTCGCCACTTACAAAAATATCCTGTTATATCAGAGCCTGGCAAGGAGATTTTTCTTCTTCTCTGACCAAGGATTCCTCTGAAACAGGAGTGGCTGCAGAGAACTTCAGCCAGAGACAGGTAAGGGGTTGCCTCTGAGGAATGGGACGGGGATGGGAGAGGTGGAGCAGCCTCCTCATTATAAATCCTTCCAAGTGCTGTTTTGTTATGATTGGAAGGGGAATTATATATATATATATATATATATACATATAATCCTTGCCTACCTCTGCCCTGGACCCAGAACCCCGGCCCCGGCTTGGTCTCAGGCCTCACTCTACCACCCCAGTGAGATCATCCCCTCAGGAAGCAGCCACAAGCATCAAGAGACATGCTGAGGTCACACAGCTGGATGGGGCAGACCCCAGCGTCCAGAGGTCCTCCAGCTCTCGTTCTTTCCCTGGGGCTCATCCCAACTACCCAGCCTGTGACTCTTAGCCAAATTCCACCCAAAAAGAGCATCTGACTTCCTCCCAGAATCTCTCTCCAGAATTACTGTTGGCTGTCCCTCCTTGAGGGCAGGAGCAGTGGAGCCACACTGGGCCTCCTGTCCTGGAGGAGGAGAGCAGTGTGTCAGGACAGCCCCGAGATGGGACCGGTGACAGTGATGACACCTGCCAGGTTGGCAGTGCCAGCCTTTCTGTTAAGCACCTCACCTGCATTAGCTCATTTAGTCCCCATCAATATATATTTATGAGGTGGGTACTATTATCCACCCCCACTGCTTTACAGATGAGGAAAACAAGTTAACTTTCAGAGTCAGGACTGAATCTGGACCTTTGGGCTCTAAGCTCAAGGTTCGTTCCAACCCTGTCATTCTAAGATACAGTGCCTATTACATCCTTGTTTTAGAGATCAGGGCACACGAAGCTGTCAAGGCTCTAAGGTCCAGTGTAGGGAACATTTCGAAACAAGTTTGGCTGCTACTGAAAGTTTTGTGCCTCCTGGCTTCTCTCTGAGCCCCAAGAGAAATCAAGAGAGGAAGGGAAAGGAGAGGAGGGAGGAGGAAGGGGGGAAGGGGAGGGGAGAAGGGAAAGAGGGGAGGGGGGAGGGGAGAAGGGAAAGAGGGGAGGGGGGAGGGGAGAAGGGAAAGAGGGGAGGGGCGAGGCTAGAAGAGGGCAGAGGCAGAGAAACAGATACAGTCACATCTGCCCTTCACTGGGAATTCATGAGGTCCCTGCCAGGGCAGCTCCAAGCCCATCCCTGTGGAGGCTACCCATGGCGACAGGTGTCCTGCTCAGGATAAACCAGATGACACCACAGACATTTAGTTTATAATCAAGGCAGCACTTGGGTCCCCAACAGAGTGAGTGGAGCATGGTGTGGATCACCACCCATAAAAGCAAATTGTTGGTATAGTATGAGCCCCCTTTGTATAAAATGAATAACATAAAAGAGTATTCATTTATAAAAAAAAAGTCTGGAGAAAAATTCCACCAGCTCAGTGGTAGTCATCTCTGGAGGGCTCTGATTAGAGGGATTTTTAACTTCCTGTGTTCTATATATTTCCATAATGTTTAAATGTTTAATGATGCATGTGTAATGCTTTGATGATCTGAATGACAGACAAAAAATGTTTTTAAAGAAAGGGAGTTCGCCCACCCTTCATCCATCACGGTCCCTACACTTCCAAAACAACCAGCATGTGTCGATGACTCTGCCTCTGTGTACCAGGAAGTGTTTGTGCATCATAAACGGTTTTGTACTGAGTGTGTTTGATTAATTATTAAAGAAATGTTGTCAATCCCACCAGATAAGTTTAATGTTTAGTTTGAGGACTGAAACATTAAAGAGTTTGTTCCTTGACTTTGCACATTGTTGCTTAAGTGTCAGTTAAAAAAAAAAAAAAGGAACAAGGGCAAACAATGTGATTTTGTTTTGTTTTCAAGACTGCTTAGACTTGAAACACTTTCACTACTTGTGGTGCTTCACTGCTTTCCTTATCTTCACTCTCAGGAAAATATGTTGCTGTTGTAACTACTGATCTAGTGAGAAAAGGGAGACTGGGTAAGATGCCAAATGAGAGATAAAATGCATGATCTAAAAAACTGAGTAGCACTGATGGCAGGTGGAAAAGGAGACCCCAGGAGGGGATGTGGGGAAGATGAGAATAATAAAGGCAGCCTTCCTGGAAGAGGTGGGCCTGTTTGGAAGCAGGGCAGAGTAGAGAGGAGGGCGTCCCAGATGAGGAAGGCAGATTCAGTGATTAGGCAGGAGCTCCGTGGGCCAGGCCTAGAGTGGGCCCACTTGCTCTGGTTTCTCTTTTTCCTGAGAGAGGCTGGGGTCCCCACCCTGGCCGTGGCCCTGGGCTCTAGAGAAGGTGCTAGCAGAGCTGGGTGGAAAGCCCAACCTACTCCAACTCTGGACTCTGCCCAGGGATTTCCATTGAAATGAGAAGACGGGCCAAAGCGTAAGCGGGTTGGATCCAGCCTGTCCCTGTGGGAACACGCGCTTCCGTCTGTCCCTGAGAGGGACTTGCTGACCACAAATATGTGAGTAGGATGAGGAGGCTGCCCCTCTCGGTGCAGCTGTGTGTGTTTGCGTGTGTGCCCACAGGCTCTACCCTCCCTCACATGTCCCCACTCATGTGTGCACCCGTGTGTGCCCCTGGGTATGTGAGCTGAGCCAGGCTGGCATTTGGATATGGTAGGGTGTTCCAGAAGGGGAAGAGAAAGACAGGAAACAGGAGTGTGGAGAAATGGGGTCTTAGAGCTCTTATTTACAGATAAGTTTAGGCGTATGAACTGAGCTTCAGCAAAACAAACAAACAAACAAACAAAAACTATATTGGCTCTTGTCATTGAAAAGTCCAGGGGTAGGATTGGTTTCAGGAATAGTTGGATCCAGGTACTAGAATGATGTCTTCAGGATATTGTTTTTCCATCTTTCAGAGATGGGAGAGTATAATACAATGGAAGTATCACTTAATGGCAATCATTTAACCTGTTGTGGGGAGTGAGGAAAGTGAGGGCCTCTCTTCAGAAAAATGCTTATATCGGGTATATGCATATGCTCTGTGTAATTCCTTCCTTTCCTTCCCTGTGAAGTGGGTGGAACTTGCCCTGTTTCTACCTGGCCTTCCTGATTTACAAGGAAGGACTTGCCTCTCACAGGTTCAGAAGTGAATGCAGGAAAGGGGGCCTTCCTCTCTCACTGGGGCCCCTGGCACATCACCTGAGTTCTGGGATGGTAGAGGCTGTGCCAAGCTGCTGCTCCCTTCTCCCAGCCCCCTTCCTCCCCCCACCTCCTCCCACCACCCCTCCCCTCCCCTGGGTCCTCCCTGGCCTCCCCTTTCAGCTTTGGGCCCTTACTTTGTCTTTTAGCTGGAAGTTCTGGCACATGGAGCAACACACACCAAGACGAAGACAGTCCAACTCTCTCACATCCGTGGCCAGTGGTTTGGAGAACATGGGCGTTGAGCTGTCCGAAAGCCTGGTCTGTCCCCTCCCCCATCCCAGTGTAGCCCTTGTTGGGAGGGGCCTTTGTCCACCATCTTCCTCCCGCTCCCACCTCCTCCTCACGTCTTTGCTTGAACACTTAGGAACCCCAAGCGTGTTGACCTCCTCCGCACAGAGAAGCCCCCTTATTTCACTCATTAAACATTTGCTGTTTACCTACCATGTGCCTGTATAGCCTGCCCTTGTCTGAAAGGTCAGGGAAGGTCTCAACAAGGAAGTGATATTTGAGCTGTGATCTAAAGGATGAGAAGGAGAAACCTCATGGTGAGGACAGGAGATCTCTGGGGACGCCTCAGCCTCTGAGGAGCTGGCAATCTTGGCCTTGCTCTAGAATGACCAGAACACTGGGGCCCTAGGTGACACCCTTTCCCTCCCAACCTCCCCTGAAGCATGAGCGTCCCTCCCTCATGCAGACCATGAGCTCCCCGAGGGCAGGATGTGTCTGGTACAGAGCCCAGCACAGAGTAGGCATTTAATGCATGCTTTTTGGGATTTAGTTAAGTTGCCCTCTGGTTACTTCCTGTGTCCTCCCCCCACCCCAGCCCACTCCTGAGGTGGCTGTGGGCACACTGGTAGCAGTCTGGATCTCTCCCAGCTCCAGGCCCCCAGCTAGTGTTCTCACTTGAGGTGGGAGACACACTCTGGTCACTCTCTGGTGGCTTTAGGAGGAGGACCAGGCCCCTGGCAGTGACCCAAACCCCACAGAAGTTGGAGACAGCGGGAGCAAGACTGGCCTGGAGCCCTCCTCAGGATGGTAGGTGGTCTCTGGAGAGATGTGGGTGAACCTGGGGAGGAGGCCCTCGTGGGGAGCACAGATGGGGATCTGGTCTCTTGTTGGGGAGGGGGCTCCCTGAACCTTTGTTGAAGAAATGGGTAAACATGTTTTAGCCAACAAACAAGTTCTGCTGGCCTCTGCCTCCAACGTGAGCCAGGCAGGAGGTTTCTAAATTGTATTGAAGCAGCCGGAATAAAATCCCATTGGGAATCCTGATTTATACTGTGGGACTGCTCTGGTTGAAGTTGGACAGCACCCCTGAACCAGCCTGGTCCCCTCTGTCCCCGCATCTTCCTTCTACCCCATTCTGGGGCACCTCAGGGAACCCTGAGGCTTAGTTTGAAAACCCCTAGACTGGGCCAGGCCCCTCATTTCACATGGGGAGGCTGAAGCCCGGAGAGGGAGAGGGATGGGCCCAAGTGACACAGGCAAGTTCAAGCCTAGAGCTCAGCCTCCTGACACCCAGGCCTACTGGGGGGTCCCTCCCTGGCCAGTTCCTGAGCTGAAGAGAGCATGAAGGGAGCTGGGGAGGATTCCATCTATCTGCCTTGGGGGGAGATTGGGGAAGAATTCCTCATGCGGGAGGTGGGAGTTAGGGACAGAGAGAGGGGAGAAAGTTTCCTTAAAACAGTGGCTGGTGGCTGAATGAACATGAGTGAGCATCTTTTACAAAATCAGCCTGGGGACCCCAGGGGCTATTCAGGTACCAGCCTTTCCTCCAGGGACAGACAAGCAACCAAATGACCAGGCAGGAATTGGCATTTGCACTGCACCGGGAAGGCAGGGGGCATACATGATGGCTGCCAGTGGGCTGTTCACACTTTCTCTTGCTGGGAGGAGCTACTGACTCAGAGGATAAGTGTCTGGGGTCCCAAGGGAGTAGATGCAGGGCTGGGAGTCTCCCCACCTCACCCCAGGGACAGGTGGAACTGGGACAGGCCGGGGAGGCAGCCATCCTGGTTGTGCGTTTCTTTCTCCTTGTCTCAGTTCATTCCTTTCCGAGCCTGAGACGGGATTATCCCTGGGGTAGTGGTGCTGCTCCAGGCCCAGGCAAAGCTGGTACAGACAGAGGCCAGAAGGAGTGGATGGCCTGAGCTGTTCCTTAGTTTGCTCTGGACTAGGGTTGCCCTTCAGTCCTGTGGGATGTCCCATGTTGCCGTTTTACAGGGGATGTACCTGCGTGGCTTCTACCTGGAGGTGTTGAGGATCCCCACAGGGTGGGAGTCTGGGGGAACCACTTGTGGACCCTGCTGGTCTTCTCCCCAGGAGGAGCCTGCAGCCAGCCCTGAAAGTGAGATGCTTCTACAGGGAGCACACACAGCTGTTTCGGTGGATCTGCAAAGGCCTGCTCTGTACTGGTGAGCTTGGGGCCCAGCCCTACTTGGGACAGCCACCCCCGTCCTAGCCCCCAAGTCCCCACCACTCTGGTTTCAGCCACCTCCATCCTAGCCACCCATGTCCCTGGGCAGGGTCATTGACTTACCCAATAACTCAACAAAGGTTGGTTGAGCACCAGCTCAGGGCCAGCTCTTGTTCCAGAGGCTGGAGCATCAGATTTAAACCAGACCAGATCTTGTTTGCAAGGTACTCTCTGATCAGTAATAGAAAGAGGAACAAGTATTTCCACATAATGCAGAGAGCCATTTGGGAGCATGAAGGAAGGATGTGGGGGTGATCATAGAAGACTTCCAGGAGGAGGTGATATTCAAGTGTCACAGGTTGGGCAGGAGTTAGCCAGGTAGAGGAGAAGCACAATAAGAGTGAGGAGGCATTCCATGCGGAGGAACCACAGGAGCAAAGGTGAAAACCTGCGGGACATGGGCAGGAAGCTGATGAACAATCTAGTGTGGCTAGAGGGTAAAGTTCTAGACCAGGTGTGCCAGAGGATGAGGTTGGAGGGATGTGAAGGGGCCTGGTTTGGGGAGGGGGTTGGGAGCCTTGAATTTTACCCTTAAGGCCAAAGAAAGCCATGGAAAGATTTAAACTGTAAAGTGTCAAGGTCAAATTCACACTGTGGAAACCCGGAAGAGGCAGGCTGGAAAGACGGGGAGGAGATGTTGAGGATGACAGCACATGAGTGAGAAGACAAAGTGGTAAAAGATGGAAGGGGATGGATCTGAGAAATCCCCGGAAGCAGCGCCAGTCAGCCTTGGGAGCTGATCACCTGTGCGGGATGAAGGAGGCCCTGGAATTCAGGATGCCTCAGGGTACTGCCTGGGCCACGGTGTGGGTGCTGCTGCCCTCCAGAGTAGGGAACAGGGGTGGAGGAGGGGGTCTCGGCAGGGAGAGGGATGACAAGTCATCTTGGACAGTGTGTTGTAAGTACTGCTGCCATGCCCTCCAGGAGGAGAGGAGGTTGGTTTCCCAGGAGTGTTTGGAGAATGAATTGAGAGGTGGTTCAAGGACAGAAACCTGGGGACCAGCCACACAGGAGCTGGAGAGGAAGAGGGCCCTGAAACAGCCTGAGAGGAGTGGAGACAGGGGTGGCCACAGGAGACCAGGAGCAGAGTTGGCACCGGAGCCCAGAGAGCCAAGGCTTTCAGGCAGGAGGGAAGATCCGCAGCATCTCTGCAGCTGGGAGCCCAGCGGGACAGGGACTGAGCAGCGTCCGTGGGATTTAGGACCAAGGAGGTCATGATGACTTGGGGCAGAGGTGCGAAAGCTAGACTGGAGAACAGGAGGTGAGGCAGTGTAGACAGTAAGTCTAGACAGCTCTTCCGAGACATTTTTTATGAGAACTGGGCAGGAATATTCATGGAAGGGTGTGGCAGTGTCAAGGAAGAAGGTGCATTTGTGAAGGGAGACCCTTTGATTGTGTTTCTGAGCTGAGGCAGCGAGTTTGTGGGAAGAAGGTGACACGCTAGGAGGCAGAGATGACCGGTGGAGCAAGGTCCCCCTGGGCACGGAGAAGGAGGGCTCCTGGCCCAGGCATAAGGGCGGGTCTTCCTGGTTGGAGGCTGGCCAAGGCTTGTCAGGTGGGAGGTAGTGCAGGGAGGTGGGTGTGGCCGCACGGACCTTCACAGGGGGTCCCGCAGGGGAGAGGACATGGAGACATGGCAGTGGTGGCCCCAATCTTCGTGATGAAATCAAAAGCAGGGTCATCTGCTGAGATGGGGCTGGTTCACAGCTCCCCCCAAGAGATGTCTGACATAGAGAAGCCTTCCTTCGGCAGGATCTGATCAGGGCCTTTCTGTTTCCCTGGCTTCCACCTCCACTCAGACTCAGATTTATTTCTCTTGAAGAAATGAATGACTTCCTTCTAGCAGATAATGGGAATTACCTCCCATATCCTACCTACTTCCACTTTTCTCTTGGCCTTCAGGAACTCAGTCTCCATCCTTAAATCATCCCTTACTTTCTCCATGTTTAGTGATTTTGATTTCCTCCGATTCTGATATTTTTATGGAGTCACGTATTCTATGGTGAGGAGGCCCTTCCTGTACTTCCTGAAAGTAGGCATGGCAGAGAAATGAAGCTAATGTCCTCAGCACTTCGTCGGAGCTGTAGCAATGGCTTCCTCACCTTAGACAGGCTTTCTCCTTGGACACAAAGACAGCACTAGTAGCCAGCTGACATAGAGGGCTTCAGTGTCCCCAATCTCAGAAGAGTGTGCCTCTCTTGCCCATATTTCTGGCCAAGTCCCTGGAGGTCTCTGATGTGCCTAGCTCGGGTCATGTGCCCACCCCTGGGCCTGGGGGATGCTGTGGTCTCCCACCCCTGAAGCATATCAGGCACCACCGGACCACGTGGGCTAGGAATGGGGAGGGGAGCCCCAAAGGAACAGAAAGTCCTGTCACCAGAGTGGTGAACTGATCCTAGAAGGTTAAAAATACTCCCTGAGACATGTTATTCCTGTGTGCTGCCTGGAGGACTTGTCCAAACAGCCTCCTCTCTTGTACGACGTGCCTGAGTCCCCGCTGGCCACAGACAGACCTGGGTTGGAATCCTCCCTGTGTGAGTCACTTCCTTTCTTGTGTCTATATGGGCATCACCATAGTACCCGTGAGACGGTTGTGGCGAGCAATCCTGCCAGTGCTGTAAAGTACTGAGTTCGGCGCCTCTCTCCTGCCAGCTCCCCTGCCAGCTCCCCCTCCCTTGTCCACCCACAGTCCTGTGCCTGCGTCCCGGGCACTGACTGGCAGAGCCTCACCTGTGTGCCTCTAAATGACACCCATACAGGTAGCAATTCCAGCCCACAAGCTTTTATGTGAGAGAAAAGTAACTTTATTTTCCACAACTCAACTTATTTCCCACTTCGATTTCGTCATTTCCACTGAATGATAGGAACTGGATGTCTGGTCAGTTTGGAACATCCCTCTACCCCTTTCCTTAGAAAGAGGCTTATCTGCTACCAATCCTCAGGTGTCTGCCAACCTGTCCATTTCTCCAGTTGGTCCTAGGTTCTCTGCCCCTGCTGGTAGCCATGGAGATACCCCATCTCCATCGTGGGCCTGTTCTAGTTTCCTCTCTGAGCCCCTCACGGAGATCGCTTCTGCTGCTTTCTGCCTGCTGAGGTGTGCAGAATCTCAGGAGATTTCTATGGCTCTGCCTACCCACACACTCCATGGGTGTTCCTCTCCCTGAAATTCTTCTGCCTCCCTAGGGCAGGGCTTCTCTGCTTGCAATGCCACAAACACATCTGGGCTTTTGCCACCTCCCCAGACTCCGAGCCCTTTCCCTTGGGACCCACTGATCTCCTCTAACTAGTGTCCTCCAACTAGTTTGGCTGCAGAACAAGTAAGGGTAGGGATTACGCTTGCTCATAATCTTTCATCCCTCGTTTTTTATCCAAAGGAAAGCCTATAAGTCCTTTCCATTCTTCAAGGGCCAGGGAGAGCTATTTCCCCTCTGCTAGCCACGGTCATATTCCTTTCTGGAGATACAGCACAGACTGGCTTAGCTGCTTGAAGGGGAGAAGGGCAAAGGGGGAAAAGGAAATTCCAGGAAGAAAAATGGTCATTGATTAATACTTCAGAATGGGATGCTGGCTCACACAAGCAACCACTTTCCTGGAGTAACTGACTTATCCATCTTTGTCCTCCACAGTACTTAGCATGGCTCTGGAACATAGTAGGTGCTCCATTGATGCTCAGAGATTCATGCTGTCTTTTCTTGTCCTTACACATCTCCCTCACATTTGGTCAGCACGTTGCAGTTTGAAAAGTCCTCTCACACACATTCTGTCAATTAATTCCATAACAACCCTCTGACATGGTAGAGATGACTTATTTCCAAATGAGGAAACAAGCTCAGAGAGGTTGGGTAACACTTCTCTCTCTGCACTCTGGCTGGAGTAAGGTGGAGCCGGAGGGCAGGACTGCAGGGTCCGGGAGAGGCCAGTGTCGTTATTGATGACCCCTTCTCTGTTTCATCCCCCTCCGACTCCCAGCTTTCGCTGCCTTCCTGCTGATTGCCTGCCTCCTGGATTTCCAGAGGGCCCTGGCACTGTTTGTCCTCACCTGTGTGGTCCTCGTCTTCCTGGCCTACAGCCTGCTGAAGAGGCTGCTGGGGCCAAAGCTGCAGAGATGTGTCAAGCCTCTGGGGCATCCTCGCCTGAACCTCTGGTTTAAGAGGTAAGTGAGCCCCCCAGGTGGGGCATGGGGTTGGGGGCAGGGGGCGGGCACATTGGCTGAGGGCCTCTGAGTCAGCTCCAGGGCTGGGTGAGGAGGGCCTCAGTCCTCGTCCCACCAGAGGGCTCCTGGGCCATGGGGAGCACACCATACTTGCTTGCCTCCTGGGAGCCCCAGGGCAGGTGTTGCTGGGTGGGTGGCTTCAAAAGGCAACTTTGTAGCATCTTTATGGTGTTTTGCCAATTCCTGTCTGGTTACAACAGGTGACTATGACATTTGAGAGCAGGACTCAACAGTTTCCTAAATTCAGAGATCCCAGCCCATTCAAGCAGGGAGGGCCCATATCAGTGCCTCCTATCAGATCACCCGGGGCGTGTGTGAGACATACAGTTGCACAGGGCCACCCCTGGAGTCTGATTCAGCAGTCTGGACTGGGGTCCAGGTGTCAATCATTTTAGCCACCAGGGGATGCTAATGTAGCCAGCCACGTTCAGGATTCCCTGACTTTCAAGCTGAGTTCCACACAGCTCTAGAAACCCTGGAGATGCCATAGGGCAGGTGAGGGAAATTGGAGAGGGGAACATCAGACACCCCGCCTCCCAATCTCCATTTCAAGAAGGCAGCTCTATTTTATCTGTTTTGTAAGCAAGTTTTCAACAAAAAAAAAGTTTCTATGGCTTAAAAATAGTCTGAAGGCCTCCAATCTATTCCAGTATTCTTTTTTTGTTGTTGATGAAGAAACTGGTGCCCAAAGATATCCAATGACTAAGCCAGGCAGGTTCAGGGCACAATGGTGTTTCCCAAAGTAAGATCCACATACCACAGCATGATTTGAGCCAGCCTAAAATTTTTCACTTTATTTCTAAGTAGATTTGTCTTTACATTAGACTTTTCTTTATTAAATTGATTTATAAAAGGATTTATTTTTATAATTATCTTCTATTTATGACAAATCATTGATACTGGTTTTCCATTTGAGGTATTGATGTAAAGTTTCCTTTAAAAAATACATGCAGATAAACTAGACTGTATAAAAACTAAAACTTTTTGATTCAGAGGACACCAACAACAAAGTGAAAAGACAACCAACAGAATGGGAAAAAATTTGCAAATTGTGTAAATGATAAGGGACTTGTATATAGAATTACAGCTCAACAATAAAAAGACAACCAAATTGAAAAATGGAGAAAGGATCTGAATAGACATTTCTCCAAAGATACTCAAATAACCATGAAAAAAGCTCAATATTATAACCATCATGAAAATGCATATCAAAACCGCAATGAGATACCACTTCCCATCCACTAGGATGACTGTCACAAAAAAAGATAGATGACAGCAAGTGTTGGTGAAGACGTGGAAAAATCTGAAACCCTCATACACTGCTGGTAGAAATGTAAGATGGTGCAGATGCTTTAGAAAACAATTAGTCAGTTCCTCAAAACATTATACTTAGAGTTAACTTACAGTAACTAGAGTTACCATATCCAATAATTCCACTCCTAGATATATACCTAAGAGAAATGAAAACATATATCTGTATAAAAACTTACATGCAAATGTTCAAAGTATCATTATTCACAATAGCCAAAGTGGAAATAACCCAAAAGCCTATCAACCATTAAATGGATAAATAAAATCATATATCCATATAATGGAATGTGATTTGGCCATGAAAGGAATGTAGTATTCATAAATGCTACAATAATGATGAAGCTTGAAAACATTAGTTTTAATTTTTTACTGTTCCACTATTTTCTCATTTGTATTGTTTGCTATACTAAGTAAAAGAAGCCAGTCCCAAAGAACCATATATTGTATGATTCCACTTATATGAAAAGTCCAGAATAGGCAAATCTGTAGAGACAGAGAGTGGATTAGTGATTACCTAGGGCTGGAGGGGGATGGGAAGACTGAGGGGTGATGGTAGAGGTACGAGGTTTTTCTTTGGGCTGATGAAAATGTTGACTGTGCTGATGGTTGCAGAACTCTGTGAATATAATAAAAACCATTGAACCATACACTTTAAATGGGCAAATTGTATGGTATGTGAATTTTGTCTCAATAAAACTGTTTTTAAAATACATGCATATGATTTCGGCATCCAAAGTCAGGTCAAGATGGAGTAACAGAGACCAGGTTTATCCTCCCATTTGAAATAACTAAAAAACCAGAACAGATATATGAAACAATAACTCTTAAGACACTGGGCATCAGGCAACAAAGGACAGTGATCCTTGAGAAAGAGGAAACAAATGAGATGAGCCCTGTGATTGCCCCAACTTACTGCATTAAGAGAGTTTCCAGGCCACAGTGCAGGGAAGGGGTACCAAGGTGAGGCCTGCAGATTTCCTGAGTTGAGCAGACTGAGCTTGGCATTCAGGGAAGCCAAAGCAGCTAGAGTTCACAGTGCAGAGTACCAGAAAGGAGAGAGCTGTGCAGAGAGAAAACTCCAGCCATCTTCAGAGGGTCTTCCCTCAGTACGCAACTGAGTTCTGATCAGTGAATGTATGTGAGGGAAATATCCAAGACCTAGAAAAGAACCTCCCAAAAGGATTAGAGGCAACAGTGCCCAGAAATCACACAGGGCCAGGAACAGTGTTTGTTCTCAACAGTCAGAGTGGAAAACCTCGTAATTCACAGGGCATTGTTTAGAATACCAAGAAAGATCTTGGGTCAGTAATAGGGAAAAATTAACCGAAGAATAAACCCTGCTCAGGTTCTGCCTAACAGATCTTGAAAACAAAACATGAAAGAGTCAAACAGAGCATCAGTTAACCACGGAACAACATTAAGTGGACAAACAGATGGGTAACTGAATTTTCCAAAGAAGAAGGAGAGAAAATAATACTCAAAGAAATCATGTCTAAAAAATTCCAAATTTGATGCAAATTATAAACCCAAAGATCCAAGAGCTTCCACAAACCCACAGCACAAGAAACATAAAGAAAATTACACCAAGCCATATCATTTAAAAATTGCTTTTTTAAGCAATAAAGAGAAAATCTTAAAAACAGCTAGAGAAAAAAAGGTACGTTCAGAAGAACAAAGAACAGCAGAGTTCTTCTCAGAAACAATACAAATGAGAAAACAGTGGAACAGTAAAAAATGAAAAGCTAAACAAAAATATGTCAATCTAAAACTCTTTACCAGTGAAATATCCTACAAAAAAAAAAAGGAAAAATTGGAATTTTTCAGACATACAAAAGCTGAAGGAAATCTTCAGACACACGAGAAACAGAGAGGCACTGCAAGAAATGTTAAAGGACATTCTTCAAACAAGGAAAGTGGTACTAGACGGAAACCTAGATCCACACAAAGGAATGAAGATCATTGGAAGGGTAACTGCATGGATAAATAAAATGACTGATTTAGTTATTATTTAAATCTCTTTCAAGTGTAATCAGCTTGTAAGGCAAGAATAATAACAAAGTATTGTGGAGTTTATGTTATATGTAGAAGTAAACAACCATAGCACAAAAGCTGGGAGGGAGGAAATGAAATCATAGTGCTTTTAGATTTTTATACTGCATGTGAAGTGGTATAATATCACTTCAGGGTGGACTGGGATAGGGTAAATATGTTTACGATAAATGCTAAAGCAACCACTAACGTAACACAGCAAAGAGTTATAGCTAACAAGTTAAAAAAAAAAAAAAGGAGAATAATTTAAAAAGTAGTCAATCAGAGAGAAGGTAGAAAAATAAGAAAAGAGGAACAAAAATGGGGCAAATGGAAAATAAATAGCAAGATGGTAGATTTAACCCCTCCCCCATACCAATAATCACATTAAATGTATAGATCAATAACCCTTATGAACAAAGATGCAAAAATTACAAACAAAATTTTAGAAAACCAAATGCAGCAACATATAAAGGGATAATATATCATGATCAAGAAGGGTTTATCCCAGGAATCCAAATTTGGGTTAACATTAAAAAAATCAACCAACATTACACATCATATTAACAGACCAAAAAGAAAAACTATATGATCATGCCTATAGACTCAGAGAAAGCATCTGACAAAATTCAACATCCATTTCTGATCAAAATTCTAAGCAAA
Organism: Camelus bactrianus; assembly: GCF_048773025.1. Lineage (NCBI taxonomy): Eukaryota > Metazoa > Chordata > Mammalia > Artiodactyla > Camelidae > Camelus > Camelus bactrianus. Next base: position 26,939,825 of record NC_133565.1, read on the forward strand.
CTAGGAATAGACTGGAACTTTCTCAATCTGACAAAGGCCAGCTACTAAAAATTTATAGCTAACCTCATCCTTAATTGTGAAAGACTGAGTACTTTTCCATTGAAATCAAGAACAATATAAGAATGTCCATTCTCACCACTTTTATTCAACATTGTCCTGGAGGTAAAAGAAATAAAAGACATGTAGATTAGAAAGGAGGACTTAAAGCTGTCTTTATTCACAGACAACATGATTATCTATATAGAAAATCCTACGGAATCTACATAAAGCTAGTAGAACTAATAAATGAGTTCAGCAAGGTTGAAGGATACAAGATCAACATAAAAAACAATAGTGTTTCAATATACTAACAACAAGCAATCATAAATTAAAATTTAAAAATGTAATTTAGAACAGCATAAAACATGAAATACTGAAGGATAAATCTGACAAAAGTTCTGCAAACCTATACATTGAAAACTACAAAACACTGCTGAGAGAAATTAAAGAAGACCTAAATAAATGGAGCAATATTCAAAATTCAAGTTCATGGATTGAAAGAAGCAGTGTTGATAATATATCAATTCCCCTCAAATTAATCTATAGATTCTAATAGCATCTCAGTCAAAATTATAGCAGACTTTTTGGGTAGAAATTAATAAGATGATTTAGAATTCATATAGAAATGCTAAGAACCCCCCTCCACAACATTGTAAACTGACTATAACTCAGTAAAATAAAATTTTTAAAAAATGCTAAAAACCTAGGATAGCTAAGACAACTTTGAAAAAGATGAACAAAGTTTATGAATTTACACTACCTGTCTTTAAGACTTATTATGAAGCTACTGTAATCAAGACAATGTGGTATGGGCATCAGAACAAATGGATCAGTGGAACAGAATAGGGGGTACAGAAATAGATCTACATATATATAACCAATGGATTTTTGACAAGGGTGCTAAGGCAATTCAGTGAGGGACTAATAATCATCTCAACAAATTCTCCCAGAACAATGGGATATCCATATGCCGAAGAAGAAAGAGGGGGAGGAGGAGAGATAAACAAAGGAACTTTGATCCAGGAGTCACATTACATAAAAAATTAACTGAAAATGGATCATAAACCTAAATGTAAAGCCTGAAACTATAAAATTACTATAAGAAAACATTACTATAAGAAAATCTTTGTGACCTTGAGTTAAGTAAATCTCTTAGATGCAAAACCCAAATCACAATCCATTTTAAAAAATGATAAATTGAACTTCATCAGAATTAGGAACTTCCACTCTTCAAAAAACTTAAGAGAATAAAAAGACAGGCCATGATTAGAGGAAAAATTTTGAAAATCATCTATCTGACAAAGAACTTGTATCCAGAATCACTTATTAAGAACTCTCAAAACTCAGTGATAAGAAAAACAACCCAATTTAAAGGTGGGCTCAAGATTTGAACAGACATTTAATTAAAGAAGATATGTAGGTGGCAAATAAGCACATGGAAAGATGCTCAACATCATTAGTCATCAAGGAAATGCATATTAATACCGTGGGGAGATACTGCTATATGCCTGTTAGAATGGCTAGATTTCTGAAGGTTGACCATACCAAGTGTTGGCAAAGGTGTGGAGGAACTGGAGCTTTTATACACTGCTGATGGGCACGTGAAAATACACAATCACTTTGGAAGACAATTTGACAGGCTCCTAAAAAGTTAGGCCTTACCATATGATTCACCCATTCCACTTACCGTGTTTACCCAAGAGAAATGGAAGCATGCAGCCACACAAAGACTTGCACATGAATGTCTGGGCTGAGCTGAGTACATACATCCTCTGATTTAGTCCTCTTAGCAACCTTGAGAAATAGACTGTCTTTGGCTTCCATTTCCCGGTAAGGAAACTGGACTCGGAGTGGCTAGGTGATCTGCCAAGGTCACACAGCACTCTCTCTCCTCCCACGAGCCCTGAGTAGCTTTTCCCTGGGGCCCTGGGTGCTATTGTGCGGGCGGTGGGGGTGATGCTGACAGTAATGGCTTCCTACCCTTCCCCTGCAGGGGTCTAGCACTTGTCGCTTTCCTGGGCCTCATCCTGTGGCTGGCTCTGGACACTTCTCAGCGGCCTGAGCAGCTAGTGTCCTTTGCAGGAGTCTGCGTGTTCATCGGCCTTCTTTTTGCTGTCTCAAAGCATCACCGCGCAGTGAGTGCTTAATTGTCAGGCCCAGAGTGGGCCACAACCCCTTCTCTTTCTGATGTCAGGACCTCTTTTTGTTTCACAGTGTGGTTAAAACCTTCTTCCAAGCTCCAGTGAAGCCTCCAGACATCCTGATGCACACCTGAGTTTAGGGATCACGTCTAAGGAATCATTAAATGCTGGGAGGTAGTAGTGGCCCTTAGCAGTCCAGCTGCCTTCTGCTGAGGGGGCCATGTAGGGATTGGAGTCAGGGTGCCTGGGAGCCCTGACTATGTAGGAGGGATGGGGAAGCATCCAGGCACAGGTTACACTGAAGCCAGACTCTGAGGCCACATCTCCAGCTCCATCTACCGAGCAATGACCCAGCACCAAGTGCCATGGCATGCTCAGGGCTGGTCATTGGTTAGACCTTGCCCCACCCTTGCCCACTGCCCAGGCCCACTGCTGCCAAGAGCATGGCCTATTCTGAACTCCATAGGGGATGTAACCATTGGCAACAGGCCCAGAAGTCTACGTGGGTCCAGCCTTCATCCTACAGACTGTCCAAAGCTCCAAGGCCCTTCAGCAGTACCGTGCCCTCTGCCCTCACCCACCCTTTTCCCTGTGGATCTCTTGAATTGCTGAGCTCACCAGGACCTTTCTATCGGGTGGCAGGTGTCCTGGCGGGCTGTGTCCTGGGGTCTTGGAATACAGTTTGTACTCGGACTCTTCGTCATCAGAACAGAACCAGGATTTGTTGCATTTCAGTGGCTGGGTGACCAGATCCAGGTGTGTACATCATCTTGGGTTGCCTGGGGATGGAGGAGGAGCCTCTCTGCTGGAGGGAGGTGGGCAGTGAGGCCACAGAAAGGGACTGGGACCAGGATGGTGGGTGTGTACTGGGACCCCAGACCAGGTGGACAGCTGGGGGCTGGGCAGTGCAGCTGCTACTTCCCTCAGGCCTGGTACCACTTGCCCAGATAGAACAGTTCTTTCAGAGGCTGGGTCTGATGTGGAAAAGAATCTCAAAAAAGGCAGGTTCCTGGGGTACACAGGCACCAAGGCACGTGGCTTTCAGTAGTCATCAGTGAAGTTGAAATTATGATAGTTAAAAGTGCTTTAAAAATTGCAAATGATTTACTTTGTGTATGTGTGTATTTAAAAATAGTGTTCAGTTTGTTGAAGTTATACTTTTTTAATTCCATTTTTAAAATTGTGCTATATATATATTGACATAACAGAAAAATTACCATTTTAACCATTTTTTAAAACAATATAACAATTCTTTTTTGTGTGTTTTTTGTTTGTTTTGGGAGAGAGATAATTAGGTTTATTTGTTTATTTATTTATTTTTAATGGTGGTACTGGGGGTTGAACCCAGGACCTGTGCATGCTATGCATGCAGCCTACCACTGATATACCCTCCCCTCTATTTTAACACTTTTTGAGTGTCATTAAGTTCATTCATATTGTTGGGCAACCATAATGATTTACTTTTTAAAATATAAATCATTGAGGACACAAGGTTAATCCTATACTCATCCCCACTCACCATCTCGAATTTCCACGTGCTGTCTACAGGGAGAGCGCGGGGTGGAGCAGGGAAATGCCACGCATCTTGACTCTGCATGCCTGTTGACCACCCCAACAGTATCCGTGGGCGTTGTGCAGGAAAGACACTTGCTGCTCTGAGCACACCCCCATTTCATAGATGGGAGTCCTGAGGCCTGGACAAGAGAAGTGACTTGTCCCTGCAATCACAATGCAAGATCTGGTTCTAAATACAGGACTCTTGCAGCAAACGTGTAGCCAGATTGGGACACCAAGGCCAAGAGCCTCGAATGGGACAGGACGGGGCTGTGCCATCCTGGGTCAGGAGGGGAAGGGAGAGGACAGGCTCAGAGAGCACCACCTTTGACAGCCTTCTCTGTGTGTCTCCCTGTTTGCTTCCTCCACTGTCTCGTCTCTATTTTGATTGTCCTAACAGCTCTCATCTCAGAGTATTTCTTTAAAGTTTATTGAAAAGGTGTCTCTTCTGGAGGACATGCTCAGAAGGAGCAAGCACCCATGAGTGTGGTTTTCACCATGCACATGGTGCTCCTGCCCCTGTAAGGCCCAGGGCCTGGTGGACTTGTCCTCAGATCAACCTGCCTGGGGCCGGGATGCCTGCAGCCTCTGTGTCCTTCTCTCCCTCAGGCTGCTGGGAAGGCACAAGGAGCAGGCGAGGCCCTGGTTTATGTTTTGTTTGTTTTCTCCTTTCAGATCTTCCTGAGCTACACCGAGGCCGGCTCCAGCTTCGTGTTTGGGGAGACTCTGATTAAGGATGTCTTCGCCTTTCAGGTCAGCTTGACTTTTGGCCCACATAGCCTTTAGCCCCCTCTGCCCAGCGCCTCCAGCTAGTGGGGAGTCTGAGCCAAGCCCAGGCGGAGTGGGAGGGCTCCTGCGGGCAGAGTCTGGGTACCAGAAGCTAATGAAGTTGAGCCTCGGGGTCCTGAGAGGGGCCCTGGCAATGTGTTTGCCTGAGGGTGTGTTTTCAGTGTATTTTGTAAAACTTGTGAAAGTAAGGTAAATCTGAATTCTTTTTCTTAAAAAATGAATCCCCAAGTCAGAATTGCTAGGAGGCTGAGGACAAGAAGAGAGGGTAGGAGACCTGGGGATGGGACCTGCTGTGACCTTCACCCCTGATGTGCTCAGGGGCCCTAGAACTGTAAGGGATGGTTTCCAGGAACCCTTAGGCTCAAAAGATCCTTTCAGGGTGTTCCTCCTTCAGGGCCCCTCATGGGCCACCTCTGCCAGGAAGCCTGCCTGTATTAGTCCTGTTGCAAGCTGTAACTCTCTCCTCTGGACTCTCCTAGACCCACAGTTCCTCCCACCCTCCCTCCCTCCTTCCCTCTTTCCAACAAAAATGTATTGTGTGCCTACTTCAGGACAAAATGCTATCGAGGAAACTGGGATAAAGACTCAAAGACTTATTGTGCGATGGTGGAGCCCCCACCCTCACTTAGAACAGGGCAACCTCTGCTGAGTATGCGATGGTGTGACTGCTTCACTGTTCAGGTGGACTGTGGTTGTACTTCTTTCTCCAATTGACTTCCCAAGCACCCAAATGCCTCCTTTAATAAGAACTCTAAGAAGAGCTCGTGTACCTACCTCACACCCAAATTGTCTCAGGACCCTGAGGCCCACTCCAGGCTTAAGTTCCACTTCCAAATGCCAGGTAGGGAGAGAGTCCTGGGGCCGCATTACCCATTAGCTGGCCCCAATTTTCTGCCACTGTTGCCATGGCACTGCAGATGGGGACTGGTGCCGTCCACTCAGTATGTCCTGGACCACTGTCACCATGGGGCTGCAGTGCAGGATCCCATATGTAGCTTCCAGAATTTCTGCTTTTCACCATTACTCAGCCATTGTTCCCAGAGCATCCCCACTCTGCTGGTGGTGTTGAGCCCCAGAGGCTTCTACCCCAAGCCATGGGCTTGGCCATGAACCCCTGGGCTGGTGTCAAGCCAGGTCACGGGTCCAGACACCTCCTCCAGAGCACCCCTGTCCTGACTCGTGATGAGGTCCTCTGGGAGCCTCAGTGTCTGTTTGTGCCGGCAACTTTCTGGGAAATGTCCACTCCATCCAAGGGGTTCTAATAGTGTCAGCCCTAGGAGGAAAGGGGGAGGGACCAGGTTCCTGTCCTCTCAGGACAAATTTGTCCATCATGTTTCTCTGAGACCAGTTCTAGGTGGGGGGAAGATCAGGAGGGAAGCTTCTGTCAGCCCCTCCAAAGGTCCCCTCACCCTATTCCCGTAGGGCAGGGAAAAGGGGGGACACAGCTCCCTTCATATTTGCATTTCCAAGTAGAGGCCAGCCAAGGTTTCAGGGAATATCAGTATAGTCCTGCTCCAGGGTGACTCCTGTGTCCACCAGACAGAGAGCTAGCAGCTCACACTTTGCAAGGCAAACAGACAGCACTCTGCAACTCCACCTCCCCAAGCAGCCTGTTCAAGTGTAACTGGCACAAAGGAAAGTGCCTGGGGAGTTCCTTTAGGGAGAGATTGTTTAAACTCGGGACAGTGAGGATGCCTCCTTGAGGAGGTGGCATTTGATGTGGAGCTTCAGGACAGGAGAAAATTGGGCACAGGGAGATAGGTAGGAAGAAGAGACACCTGGGCAGAAGCATGGAGGTGAGAAAGCGCTGGGCCGTCTAAGGCACAGGGCATAGTTCAGCCTGACAGGCATGTAAGCTATTTGAAGGAAGGGATGGCTTAGCAGATAAACTGCAGGTGGGGTGGGGCAGTATCTTCAAGGGTCTTCAATGCCAGGCTGAGACACCTGGATTTTGTTCCCAGGAAATAAGGGGCCTTAAAGGTTTTTGAACAAGGAGGAACTTGATTGGAGCTTTGGGATGGTTATTATGTCAATAGAAGGTAGAAGCGATTGTTGCCAGGATGTTTGGAACAGGGGACCAGTGAGGAGGCTGCCTCACACCCAGGTGATGATGCAGGGACCACCAGCCTGCCACAGTCCCAAAGAGAGGTCGCTCTGGGGAATGAAGGTGGGGGGTGGGGGTAGAGAGACTAGCTGTATAAAGCTCATCACTTAGCTCCATGTTGCAGCTGTGTTTGTGTTTAGCTATTGGAAGACCAAGCTTGGGTCTTACTCATCCTTGTGTCCTTTAACTGACCCCAAGCCCTGCAAAGCCCTGCCTGGTGCCTAGTACATTGCTTCTTGTTGAGTGAGTGAAGTGAATGAATGGCTGTTCTTCTGTGCATGTAGGAAGTCCCTCTGTGCCTGCTGAGAACGTCTGGCTCTGTGAGCCCCTGGCTGGGGGTTGGGCTTCCACACGACCAGCCTCTCCCCAGCTGGACGACCATTCCCAGGACTGTGTGATCCTGAGCAGCTTTCCCTTTGGCCCAAGACCAGGGCTGAGCTCTTCTTTCTCTAAACCTCCCCAGCAGAGGCCCGAGCTTCCCAATCCTCTAGAGCCAACAGCTATACACAGGTTTTGCAGCAAGATCCAGGGTCCTGAGAAACAGTTTTGTCCCCCTCTGACCTGAGATCCTGGTGGAACAGAGAAGAAAAGCTTAGGGAGAAGGAAGTCATAACAGCAGCTGCTGGGTATGGAGCCAGGACCGTGTGCCAGGCACTCACTTCACCTTCACAACAACCCTTGTAGGGAGGATACTGTCATTATCTCCTTTTTACAGATGAGGACACTGAGGCTCAGAGTGGTTGTTGCTTGTGCAGGGTCCCAAAGCTAGTGAGTCTTGGACTCAAGATTGGAATCAGGTCCAGTGCTCTTATTAGCTTCTTGCCTTGATATCAGGGCCCTTTCCTTGGTAGGCAGTGGTAACTTAGAACTTAGATCTTTGTTTTCCCCTTGGTTTAGCAGAAAACAGTATTCTTTAGGACTATTTGGTTGCCAGTGACAGAAACCCATTTGAAACTTGCTTTAAAAGGAAGAGAGAGGGAGGACTGTTTCTTGGCTCACAAACTGGAGGAAGGCAAGGTAGGGCTGGTGCCGGCTGGAACCAGGCCCCAGAGCTGCCAGGCTCACGGCCCTCAGCCTTGTGTCTCTGCTTATCCCAGAGTGTCAGCTTCATTCTTTCATACCACATCTTCCCCCGGCCCCCAGCAACACCAGATGCTCATTCTTAAAGCATGTCCACCAGAATGGGGGAACTCTTCTCTGCCAGCTCAAATTAAAAAATCCCAGGGTGGGCTTTGGTTTGGTCTGCTTTATGACCATTCTTGGACCAACCATGAAGACCAGGGCATGGGATACTGCAGTTGGAGTGATTGGAGTCTCCTGCTCCCACCCAAAACCAGGGAGTTGGGTCTCTGATTGAGTGGAAGCTACTTCCAAAATGCATCATTTGAAGGATTATTGCCTAGGACAGGCAGGTACTATTAATGCCCCATTATAGAAAACAAGGCAGACAGCTTCCTGTAGGACCTCCATTAGCTCCATTTTCAGGGTGCCCTTGTGTTCCAAGTGAGTGTTTGTGGTCTAGTATAGGAGCAGGGCACAGGTGACTCGCTAGCATACCTGCCTGGGAGCGACAGCAATGGCATGGACCCTTTGATCTATAGCCCCTCCCAGCCATATGTGGGGCCACATTTGGGAGTCTAGGCTGTACTTCCTGACTAGGGTGCTTAGCTCCTGAGTTCATCAGTTGTAAATGACAGAAACACAACTCAAATTGACTTAAGCAAAAAAACAAAACAAAACAAAATAACAAAAACAAGATTGATTCAATAACTAAAAAATCCAAAGGCTTCAGGTCTTGCTAGATCCAGGTCCTCAACATCACTGGGGATTTGCTTTGCTTATTTCCTGGTTCTGTGTTCTCAGTATTGGCTTTGGTCTTAATCTTGGGTAGGCTCTCTTAAGACAATGGCAAAGAGGTACCAGGCTTACATCCAACCAACTTGGCAACCTTAGTGGAGGGAGAGAAAGAGAGAGACCCTGTTTTCCACTAGCTCCAGCAGGAAATCCAGGAGTAGTCTCCTTCTAGCCTAGCTTGCAGTATATGTCATCTTTGAACTGTAGCCAGGGAGGATACATGGCTTTGGTCAGCCAAACCTGGAGCCTCTGGGCTGAGAGTGGAGGAAGGGTGGTTTCCCAAAGGAAATTAAAGCTTTGTTTCCAAAAGAAGTGACTGAAGGGGCACTGGGCAGTCCAGGCAGCTGCTTTACACCGCAGCCCCTGTCTGGCTTCTCTCCCATTCCAGCACTGGAAGTATCACCTGGCTTGCTGCCACATCCATCCTCTGGCCAGTGTTAGTTTTGTGTCCTCCTGTCTTTCTTCCCTTTGTAGAAGAATGTGCACACACCTGCTACTTGCATCTCTCCCCAAATCACCCTTTAGAACCATGGATTCATAGACCATTGGGCTAGGAGGGAGCTCATTGATCTTTGGGCCTCCTCTTTATATTGCAGAGGGTCAAGCCACGCCCCAGAGAGGAGCAGTGACCTGGGCACAATTGCCCAGTGAGGTAAGGCAGAATCAGGGCTAGAACCAGGTTGTTGGACTTCCAGGCAAGTGATGTTTTCTTCTTCATACTCCGGGTAGAAGTCAATGGCATCACATCTCCCTTCCAAATACAAAAAGCATCCCTAATAACAATAATGGTAAATTTAAAACCTATTAATGGTTGCAAAAGACTTCGAGATTGGATGCTTAATCGAGAGAGAAAAACAAGGGAGGTGGGTTTATCATTAACCAGCCTCAGCAGTTCCTAGTCAAACGCTAACTGTTTCCTGGCCCCCAGGAGGCCCTGTCTTCTGGACAAACTCCTGGTCAGTGTATTAGCCAGTGGCCTCCTTAGAAAAGGCAGGCCAGAGTGAGGGAGGACGCAAGACAAATGCTCCATGGCCACAGAATTCCCTTTGTCAATAAGATTCAGTAATTCATCATGCCTCCCTGCATCACGCACACACACGCTCACGCACTTGCAGAGCTCGGGACTTGTCCTCAGGCTGTGGGTAGCTTTAGCTTTGTTACTGCTGAGTCGAATAGAAGGCTCAAGAGCTTTCCTTCCATTCTTTCCATGAATCATGTGGACCTAGTCCAAGGCCTTTGGCCCGTGTCAGCCTCGGGAAGTCTCGGAGCTCATGCAGATTTTCAGAATCCAAGCTGCTTCCTGCTGGGCCACAGTCCAGCTCGTTGCTTCTCCAGGAAGCCGAGTCTCTGCCTGGGACCCCTCAGCCCTCCATCTCCCCTGGCCCAGGCAACGTGGCAGCCACCTCCTGGCTGTATCGCCTTGATTAGTCATTCCACCTTGGCCCCATCTCCCTTCTAGTAACTTTCCAGCCACATGATTGCCTCCGCCGGCTCCCTCACCCTTCCTGGGTCTGGCCTCAGGAACACATACCCACCCTCTAAGCTCAGCAGTGCTGCTTAAATGTTCTCCCTACATTTAACCCCTAGGGAGAAAGAAAGTGTTTTCATCTCCCAAAGGTGTCAGGGTGTCTGCCTGATGCAGCTTCTGCAATCCCCAAGGGTCCTCAGTGCCAAATTTAGCCAAAAAAAAAAAAAAAAAAAGGTAAGATCAGATAAGATAAGGACTGAAAGGTGCCACTGGATTTAGCAATTAAGGGCTCACTGGTAATCATAGTGAGCACAATTCTCAGAGAAGGGAATGGAAAGTGAGTGGAGATGGGGTGGGTGCTGCAAGGAGGGAGACAGGACAACGGAAGATCTGATGAGAATGCGGCATCTGTGAAGGCCTCCGAGGGAGACATCAACACGCAGAGACAGGCAGGAGGGGCCGAGTGGTGTGGTCGTTCTGGGTGAAAGGACAGCATGACCAGGAAACCAGGAGTCATGCCCAGCCTATCTGGCCTCGGAGTAGGTCCCTTCTGTAATGTTGGGGGGTGGGCATTGCAGCAGTCCCCGCTGAGGAATCTTCCAGCTTTGGGCTTTTTGTGGTTCATTGTGGCCTGGCTCTGGTGATAGGGCTCTGTCTGCAGGGCTTAGGCCTTGGGGCCTGGGGTGTGGGGGCTGCCAGGACAGCCTCAGAAAGGCATCAGAAGCCCAGGCTCAGCTTCCTCCAGGGAGAGGAAGCAGCAGGGCCAGGTCCTTAAAGGGTTTAGTCTCCTTCCAGAGCCTGTTTCCTGGGAAGGAGATGGTGTCTGCCAGAGGGTCTGGTGTAGACTCCAGAGCAATGGTTCTTGGAGTGTGGTGTCCAGACTGGCAGTGCCAGCAGCAGCTGGAAAAGCCAAACTCTCCAGTCCACCCCAGACCTCCTGAATCTGGAACTCTGGGAGTGGGGCTCAAAAGTGTATTTCTAACAAATTTTCGGGTGATGCTGATGGTCCTGGGGCCACCCTTTGAGAAGCACTGGCTTAGAGGCACTCAAAGTTCCTTTTCCCTTGAGTAAGGGTGAGCACTGGTACTAGCAGGGCCAGCCTGCTCTGAGTGCCCACCAAGCAGTGGTCAGGACTTACTTGGGGCTGCTACATCCTGGGCTAAGCTCTGCCTTGGAGGATGCTTCTCCTGAAGACAGAGAAATGAGGCTCCAGGACTGGCATCAGGGCAAACCTCCTCAGGGACATAGTGTGACCTTGGCAACCTGCTTTGTGGCCAGGAGGTACTCTGTCTCTTTTCAGTGTGTAACCTTGGGCAGGTAACCAGTACCTCGCAGCCTCAGTGTCCCCACTGTGAAGTGGATTTTCATCCACCTCAGTTGCTTTGAGGATCCAAGTCACCACACATTGGGTACCGGGATCACAGCAGGACTACATAGTAGACACATACTTAATGGCACTTTCCTCCCCCTCTCCATGGCCGCACTGTCCAGCTGCCCGCCCTGTCTTCTGCCATCTCACAGACCTCAGGTCCCAAGGGTATTTCCCAAGCGGGAAGATCATATTGACCTCGGGGACCTTATTAGCATTAAATGTCCCACCTGAGAAATCACCTCTCTTCTTTTTCATTCCTCTTCCCTCCCTAGACAGTCACAGCTCCCCTTCCACCAAAGATCCCCATCTCACAGATAGAAAATGTCTCCTGGTTGTTACCAGGAGAAAGTCTCAATTCTGCAGTCAGGTCCTGCTGCCCCAGGCACTCTCCCTCCTGGCCCAGGCCCCCTCTGCAGCCCTGCCAGGCTGCCTAGCTGCCCCTCGCATGATAAATTGGAGAGGCAGTCTAGACAGTGCGTGATCCTCTCTGCGTTCTCCTCCAAGGGAGAGCCAGATGCTGTCACCACCCCTTGTGTTGGGAGGTGTGTCCAGCACCAGGCGGCCAGGGGGAGTCACAGGACAGGAAAAGGATTTCTCCACCCGGTGCCTGTGTTCCCTGTCAGGTGACATCGCCCATGCAGGGAGGCTGGTGACAGAGATGGAGAGTGGAGCAGATCCAGATAAATCCCACAGCACTGGCCTGGGAGGGGAAAGGGAGAACCACGGCAGCAGGGCTTGCTTCCTCCGGGGGAGCCGCCTGCGCCGTCTCTGTTCTCCTCAACGACCACTCCGTAGTCCTGGTTCACTCCAAACGGGCTCCTGACTTCGATTGTCCAAGACTCTCCCTTCTTAAAAATGAAAACAACTCTTCCTCCACCCTCACCCCTCTCTGCAGCCCTTCTTCCCTCCTGCACAGCTGAGCTCCTCGAAAGAGCTGCCTATCCTGCTGTCTCGACTTCCTCACGGTGCGCCAACTCCCAGCCTCTGTCCCCATCCCTCCTGACACTGCTCTCACCTAGGTCATCAGAGGCCCCTGAATGGCTGGGTGCCAAGGGTCTGTCTCAGTCCTTACTCTTCCAGAGTTCTCTGATGCGTCTGGCACAGCTGACCGACCGTCCCTTCTAGAAAAGCTGTCCTTAGTTTCCATCGCACCCCTCTCCTGGATGTCCTCCAACCTCTCTGTTTCTTCTCCATCTCCTCCTAGCACCCCTCCTTCCTCTCTCCCCTTTCAGCGACGCTGACCCCAGGGCTGTGTCCTCAGTCACTTTTCTTCTCACTTAGGGCAATTTCCTCAGTGAATTGCGTCTGCCCCACAGCCTCAGCCTGCACTTCTGTGCAGATGAGTCCCAAACAGAGGCCCGGCCCAGACCTCTCCTCTCCTCTGAGCTCTTGGACCCTTCACCCAACTGCCTGGCCCACTCCACATTCCACTTGGATGTTCCACAGGCATCCCAAACTCAGCAAGTCCAAAACCAAGCTGATGAGCTGCCCCCAGGGCTCTCCTCTGCCCAGGCTCCCCTCCCTTGAGAAGTGTCCACCTCTTATAGAAAATTATAGGAGCAGCTGAGAAATTGGAAATGAAGAAAGAAGAAAACAAAATTTCTACAGTCCCAGCACACAGCAGCGACTACTTTGACTATATGCCTCCTTCTTTCTATGCTTTTAATATTCCAGTTTCCCCACGTAACATTTTAGCATAAGAATGCTCCCATGTTATTACCAGTTCTGCATACTTTATTATTTTAAATCTGTTTGGAACAGATAGGACATTCCAGAGGTACAACAGGGGATATGGTAAAAAGTAAGTCTTCCTCCCACCCCTGACCCCCAAGTTCCCCAGTCCCCTCCCCCAGGCAGCTCCCCTTCCCATTATTTGCATATCCCCCTAATGATGGGGGGGTGCCCACACCAGAGCAGGTGCCATGCCCCCACCTTCCTTACCCAGAAAGTAGCACAGCTGGCACCCAGTTCTACACCTTCCCTTTTTTTCCTTTAACAACCTGTCTTGAAAATCATCCCCAAACTGCTCATAGAGAGTGTCCTCATTCTTGTTTCCTGACTTTGAGTGCACCAGGTTATCCGAGGAGTCCTCCACTGGGAGACATTTCAGTTGTTGCCAGTCCTTGCTATTATAAGTCAGCCTGCAGTGAGGAGGCAAGGAGGGGACGGGGCCATGGCCCCTGGGGTGGAAAGAATGGACCTGAGGAAGTTTGGAGGGAAGACTTGAAGAGGCTCAGAGTAAGTGAAGAGTGGTGATAAGCCTGGTAACAGGAGATGGGGTGACAGGGGGCAATACTGGTTGCTGGTCCAAGTGAGTGGCATTCGGCGCTCGCTGTCATGAGTGGAAGTAGAACACTAGGAAGATGGGGGGCCCCTGATGCAGGCCCAGAGCACAGGAGTGAGGTTAAGGCCAGAGTCTTGGGCCAGGGGTTGAGCTCAGGGTGGAAGATGGACATTGCGCAAGGTGGTAGGCCAGCTCCTTAAATACTCTGGACAGCCTGAGAGGGAGTCATTTCCTCCTCATTTCAAAGATAAAGAAGCAAATGATCAAAAGCAATTCTCCACCACAGCCCAGCCCTCATCCATGGTGAGGGGAGGAGGAGGGACGGCTGGGTGGATGGTTAATGTTTAGAGGGGAACGGTGAGGACACTGTCTCCAGAGAGGTCCCACGTGTGATTTTATGTACCAATTTAGACCTTCTCCCCGACCCTGTCAGGCCTCTTCAGGGAGAGGCCTTGGATGAAGCGGGCTATCTGGGGGCCCCGAGGCCCTGCGTGGTACCCTGCCACCCATCTGCCTCTCACCCGGGGGCCTGTGCTCTTTCCTGGCAGGTTTTGCCCGTCATTGTTTTCTTCAGCTGCGCCATGTCAGTTCTCTACTACGTGGGCCTCATGCAGTGGGTGATCCTGAAGGTGAGCTCCCAATGTCCTGGCCGGGGCCCCCGTCTCGAGTCACGGTCTCATGGGGATGCACTCTCCCAGAATGCCATGCTCCCAGGGCCCAAACCCTCCCCCCCAACCCCCTGCTCCGAGAGCCTGGACCTTCCCGGAACCGCCTGCTCCCAGGGCCAACAGCCTCTCAGAATCTACTGCTAACCAAACATCCTTTCAGAGTCTCTTGTCATGATACTAAGGAGAAATGGCACCAAGACCCAATGTGGTCTTGGTGGAAGTGAAGTTAACAGAACTGAAGCTGCATTAAGGAGAAGTGTTAGGGGAAAAGATAATTTATACCAAAAAGATCTTGAGAGGAATGAGCCATATTGGCCATACTTTGCTGACATAAATGTCAAATCCTGTGCTTATGTTCATAAAATCTGCTGCATAAAACCAGGATGCAGGGGACAGCGTTGGATAGTACTGGGCATGGCAAGAGATTCTGAGGTTTTAGCTGACTGAGCTCAGAACAAACCAGTACCACCAGGTAATTGCCAGAAGTGCAAAAACCGCCTGTGGTTATGTTAATAGTGCACAGTGCATGGCATGAGGGAGGCCATTATCCCCAAATTTGGAGAATGTGTTTGACCAAGGGGTTGTGATAAACTGAACCATCAGCAGGAGAGTGAAAGGGCCTGAAACCATACCTTCCATAGAATGGCTGAAGGAAGTAGGGATGAAGGACCTGGAAAAAAAAGGCAGGATGAAGAGGGTTTGGTGTAGGATTCCAAACACTTGTAGAAGAAAGATTAGGGAACAGGCAGCCTGAAAGTCACCTGCAGTGGAGAGAAATTCCAGGGAAGCAGATTCACACTGATTGAAAGAAAGAAGTTTCCCGAAGCCTTTTCACAAAACTCTAGTTTCTTAACAGGTTAAAAAATGCTACTAGGCAAAGGGATCCTATGGGCAAATAATTTTGTGAAGCTAGGCTAGACACCAGGCCAAACAAATTCAAACAATTTTTCATGCAGGACTTCTCAGAGCCTTTACTAAGCTAAGAAGTGTTGGTCATCTCCAAGGTGTAGGTGTATAGCAATTCTCAATGGGTGGTAAGCCCCCATCAATGGAAGTTTGGAAGGAGATGAATGGACTTTGGTGGAAAATGTAGGTGAGGGGGGTCCTACCTGGGTTGGGAGTTGGAAGGAAGGCTTCTAAGGTTCTTCCACCCCTGACTCTCTCTTCCCCTGGGCTTGCTGATGCCAGCCCACAAAAAGCACCCTGCTTCCTTCTAGATCTCCTGGCTGATGCAGGTCACCATGGGCACCACGGCCACAGAGACCCTGAGTGTGGCTGGAAATATCTTTGTAAGCCAGGTGGGTACCGCAGCCTCCTGCCCTCAGGTGCCCTGGCTCCCTAGAGCTGTGATTCAGTCATCAGAAGAGCCAGTCAAACCTCCCAGGGTCACCAAAGGCTGCTGCCCTAGGATGCTCTGTTTGAGGATGCACTCCCTGCCTGGGTCATGCCAGGGAGGATGGCACCTGCCTGGCACCTCCAACCACCCTAGGCCTAGGCTGTCTTCATCAGCTTAGAGACTCACAAATCCTACAGATGGAGTCCAGTGTTCTTCTTTCATATATGCAGAAGCTAAGACTCAGGAGTGGGGATGATTTTTCCAAGATCCCACAACATAAACCAAGACTTAGAATCTACCTCTTCTCCTTCCTGGCCAGGGTTCTTTCTGCAACATCAGGTTGCCTTCTTTCTCTCCCTCTTTCTGAGAAGTCTCTCCTAGGGGCGAGACTCTGGTGACTTGTCCAGGATCCTGGCCCATCTGCCTAACACTTGAGTCACAAAACAACATACTTGCCAAAGTATGCTATATTTCACTGGATAGTTTAGGAAAGTTTGGAGAATATTTGCATCTTCTTTGCTATGATGCAAGTCTGTTGATCTTAAAGGTTTTTTCCCAAGCCAATTAAGACAGATGTGCTCTCAGATAAATTGTCCAAAATCCCTTCATGTTCAAAATGAGGCAAAAGAGAAAAGGATACTGAAATACAAAAGCACTTATTTTACATGAAATGCTGCAAAGTGATCAATGGTTTTTGTTGAGAAAATACAAATCTTAGGTGAATGTCACCTTGGGTGATGTGAAGAGCTCTGAAGTTGAATTAACTTTGGTGTCAAGGTGGGGGGCAGGTCACACCAGCCCCATGGCTTAAACACTTCCTCTCCCCTAAACTTCAGTCTGACATATCCAACTTGACCCTCCACTTGGATATCTAAGGGGTATCTCAAATTTACTAGGCTAAGTCCAAACAAGCAGAACCCTTGATTTCCTCCCTCAACATACCTGCACGTCTCCAAGTCTTTCCCTTCTTGGTAAATGGCAACATCTTGCACAATGTTGTCTAGACAAAAACCGAGGAGTCATACTTTCTTCCTATACTTCCCTTGCTCCTAGCTGTATCCAATCCATCAGCAAGTCCTGCCAGCTCTGCCCCTACATCTCATCTCAGTCTTGCCCTGTTGCCTTTCTTCTCCTTTGCTACGAGTCTCTCACCTGGCACTGTTATCACCTCCTCCCAGCCCTCCCTACGTTCTTGCCCCTACTATCCTTCCTTCACACACTTGCTGGAGTGACCCTTTAAAAGCACAAGTCAGATCATGTGACACCCTATTCAAACCCACTCCTTACCCTGGCTTGCCCACCTGCCTTCCGTCTCCCCCAGCTGTATCCCCATATCATGTAACAGTCTGGAACATAGTAGGTGCTGTAATTATTTATTGAATGAATAAATGGCTCAGGCTTCCCAAGGTGCCCTGAAGTAAATATGCCAGCTAACGCGCCAGCTCCTTTCTTCTTGGCAACCCGCATGGCTTCATTAAAAGCTCAGGCCTGGAGTTACATCTGCTTCTGGCTATCTGCATGAATAGAGGTAATTCTTTGATCTCTGCTCTCCTGGAAAATAAGATGACCATTTCTTTCTCAGAAGGTTGTAAGTAGTGAGTGTGAAGTGCTTAATGGGGTCCCTGGAGGCACTTAACCCAGAGGCAGCATAATCAGGCCAAAAGAAAGGGCTGGGGGTCCTTCTAACCAAGCCAGGGTGACACTGAGGTTCAGAGAGGCTCAGCCAAGTACAGACCATGGTCTTCACCCCACCCCACTCTTCCCCTGGGGTCCCCAGCACTCACTGTGACCTGCCCACTCCCAGGGGGAAGAGGAACACCCCAGGTGCCAGTGCTTGCCTGGCCAGCACTGCTTGCCTGACATCTTTCCCATTTGCAGAATGAGGCCCCTCTACTGATCCGGCCCTACTTGGCAGACATGACACTCTCTGAAATCCACGTTGTCATGACCGGAGGCTACGCCACGATTGCCGGCAGCTTGCTGGGCGCCTACATCTCCTTTGGGGTATGTAGAGCCCTCCTTCTGCTTGCTGAAAACTGAGAACCTGAAATTCACCTTTGTAGGAGCCCCACACAACTCCTGGCCAGAGCAACCAGGGGTCCTCTCCTGTGGGCTGCTGTGATGGTGGGAGGAGAGGCTTCACCTGAGTGAAGTGGGCCAAGTGGGCTGAACTATTTGGGCTTCTCACATGGCCAGTGGGAGCAAAGACTTCCAGTGTTCAGCTTACTGGTATATCGACTATGCACCAGGCAGAGTGCTCGGGCTTTTAATATCCCCATTTTACAGATGAGGAAATTGAGGCACAGAGAACAAGTGAGATGAGATGCCCAAAGCCAGGACTTGAGCCCAGATCTGCCTGGCTCTGAAACTCATACACACAGTCCCTCATCTAGACCATCCCTGGAGATTTATCCTACTCTTCCTGCACCCCCTCTTCCCACCTCCTCTTCTAGACACCCTTTCTGGGCACAAGTCCTTCCTCTACTCCTAAATTTTAACTTGTGCAGCTTTCTGAGCACAATACATTCTAGGTCAAGTTCCAATGATATGATTCGGGCCCTTAAACCAATCACCATACTATTGCATGGCAAGCAGAGATGGATCTTCAGTGTGTCCCCAGCAAAGTGCCTGGTAATAATGTTTGCATTTGTGTGTACTTTCACACGCAAATCTTTAAAGATCTTAAATTTTTTCCTTCACTATAAAAGATTCTTGCTTCTTACAGAAGTTAATAAAGTAAAAAAACCAACTTTATTCCCACAGATAACTGCTTTTCCTAGATTAGAACTGTAGTTCTCAAATTGTTGTCCATCGACCAGACCAGCAGCTCCAGCCTCACCTGGGAACTTGTTAGAAATACAAATTATTTTTTCAATTAATGTATTTTAAATTAATGCTGCTTTCTTGAGGCCATTTTATTTTGTATTGAGGAGGAGTGTGGGTAATTAGGTTTGTTTATTTATTTATTAATGGAGGTACTGGGGATTGAACCCAGGACCTTGTGCATGCTAAGCACACACTCTACCACTGAGCTATACCCTCCCCACATAGAGAAACAAATTCTTGGGTCCCTCCCCAAACCTGCTGAATCAGAACCACGAGGGATGAGGCCCAAGATCCTGTATTGTAACATGCTTCCAGATGATTCTGATACTCACTCGATTTGAGAACTACTGACTTAAAATATGTCATTCCAGATATTTCTGTGTAAATAGTCATTTAAGTATATACCAGAAAGCACACACACTTGCTTTCTTTTCTTTTTCTGGTGGGTGTGGGGTAATTACGTTTGTTTGTTGGTTTGTTTTTGGAGGAGGTACTGGGAATTGAACCCAGAACCTCATGCATGCTAAGCATGTGCTCTACTGCTTGAGCTATACTCTCCCCTCTCTTTTTTTTTATTAAAGATGAGGTAATTCTATCCATACTTTTCTGCAACTTGCCTTTTTCTTGTAAAATTCTGTGTATGAAATGAAATCCAGAAGTGTAAAGGAAAAAGCTAACAGAACTGACTGATAAAAATGAAAAACCTCTGAATGGTGAGAAAAGTCACAATTTTTTAAAAGTTTAATGATTGATCAGGAGAAAATAGTTCCTACATTATAAGCAGATACTCAAGTTCACTGATAGTCAAAGAAATAAAACAATAATAACATGTGTCTTCTAAAAGATATGCAACATTGTACATGCCTCTAAACAGCAAGGCTGTGAGGTATTCATATTCTATTTTTTTCTAATTCTTTTTTTTTTCAACTGAAGTATAGTCAGTTACAATGTGTCAATTTCTGGTGTACAGCATAATGTCCCAGTCATGAATATATACACATATATTCATTTTCATTAAAGGTTATTACAAGATATTGAATATATTTCCCTGTGCTATAAAGAAGAAATTTATTTTTAATCTATTTTTATATATAGTGGTCAACATTTGCAAATCTCATACTCTCAAATTTATCCCTTCCCATCCACTTTCCCCCGGTAACTATAAGATTGTTTACTATGTCTGCGAGTCTGCTTCTGTTTTGTAGATGAGTTCATTAATGTCCTCCTTTTTCTTTCTTTCTTTTTTTTTTTTTAAGATTCCACATATGAGTGATATCACATGGTATTTTTCTTTCTCTTTCTGGCTTACTTCACTTAGAATGATGATCTCCAGATCCATCTATGTTGCTGCAAATGGCATTATTTTATTATTTTTTATCACTGAGTAGTATTCCAATGTATAAATATACAACTTCTTTACCCAGTCATCTGTCGATGGACATTTAGGTTGCTTCCATGTCTTGGCTATTATATATAGTGCTGCTGTGAACATTGGGGTGCATGTATCTTTTCAAATTAGAGTTCCCTCCAGATATATACCCAGGAATGGGATTGCTGGATCAAATGGTGAGTCTATTTTTAGTTTTTTGAGGAGCCTCCATACCATTTTCCATAATTGCTGCACCAAACTACCTTCCCACCAGCAGTTTAGGAGGGCTCCCTTTTCTCCAAACCCTCTCCAGCATTTATCATTTGTGGACTTTTGAATGATGGCCATTCTGAGTGGCGTGAGGTGATACCGCATTGTATTTATTTTATTTCTCTGATAATTAGCAATATTTTCATGTGCCTATTGGCCATTTGTATTTCTTCATTGGGAAATTGCTTGTTTAAGTCTTCTGCTTATTTTTGAATTGGGTTTTTTTTGTTGTTATTAAGTATGAGTGTTTATATATTCTGGAAATTAAACTTTTTTCAGTCACATCATTTGCAAAAATTCGTATGTTCTTGATGGGAGTACAATTTGCTCTAAACTTTTTGAAGAACACCTATCAGTCAACTTAAGACTACTCCTTCCCTTTGATCCAGTTTAGGAATATTATGATACAGAAATATTTTCTTAAGTGGTCAAAAGATGCAAAATTCCAACATTATTTGTGATATTAAAAAAAAACACAAAACAATGTAAATGTAAAGCTGTAAGCTCATCCATGCAATGCACTGTAACTCAGTGCGGATTTGGAGGAAAGCAGCCTGCCTTCACTGCACCTAGTCTCCCCTGACGCTGTGCATGATGCTGCGGATGACAGAGTGACCCACACTGTCCCCTTCTCAGGACCCAAATTCCACCTGTCTTTCTCATCTCTGTCCCTGGGGCTGGCCTAGGGGATGAGCAAATCTGCCTCTCAGTCCCTTCTTCCCTCAGGACACCTGGCCACACCAGGAGGCTCAGTTCCACGTGCTCACAGAGCTGTCTGGGCAGAGCAGCTGCTGCGTGACTTTTCAGAAAGTCCCCTTGTGCTCCAGGGCTTTGTCTTCTTGGCCTGGCACACTCACATCTAGAATTTTAGAGATTATCTAGGTTCATATCTTGTCTCACCAAGGCCTAGGAAGGGCCCATCAGAACCCCCCAACAAAGACACCTCACCACCAATTGATTTGGGAAGGAATTTGATGTTTCAAAAATGGGAACTCTGAACTTTGTTCCTGAAATTTTTTTCATGGCGGTGTACTGGGGGAGATGTTGCCCTACTATTTGAGGGGTTGGGGGCAGATTTAGGGTTTTTAAATGTCTTAACTTTGCTCTGCATCCCACAGCCAGTTGGAAGAATGGTATTCTTTCTACTGCATGTGCGTTGCTGCCATTACTTAAGACTAAAATACTGGAAGAACTCTCCCTTTTTCACAGGCTGCCTTACAATTCAGACTCCTTTCTTTCCCTTTCCCAGGCCAGCGTCCAGGCCCAGCCCCAGGCAGTCAGGCCTCCCCCTGAAGGGGCCGGGGTACCCACTGCCCTTTAGCTCTATAGAATGTGCCGCCAGCATCGGCCACGTGGCTGTGGGTCTCCATCCATAGCCTCTGGCACGGAAGCCCCAGGCTACCACCATAGCTAGCCAAAAGTGAAGGGCACCCAGCCTACCATTCTTCCTTCCCGCCTCTGGATGGGCCCCCAGTCCTGTAACAGAAAAGCCCTCTTCTGCCCCCACCTGGCTCTTGGCTGCCACTGCAGCAGACCCAGGGCTTCCTCCCACTCTCTCCTCCTCGAAGCAATCCCTCGCTGTGTCCTTGGCTCTGCCTTTAAGCCCTGAATTCCAGAGAGATCCCCCTTACTCTCTACTCCTTTCTCTTTGTTGCTCAACTTTTGGCTCCCTCTGCCCTGTGCCCCTCCTTCTGCTAAAATATGGATGTTTCTAGACCTGAGCTGTTTGACCCAGTAGCCACTGGCTATTTGAGCACTTGGAGTACGGCCAGTCTGAAATGAGAGCTGCTGTGAGACAGTATGAAAAGACAATTACTATATTTTATTCATAAGTTTTATATTGATTACATGGGTAGAAGGATAATATTTTGGATATATGGGGTTAAATAAAACACATTATCAAAATTAATTTCATGTTTCTTTTTATGTTTTAATTAGCTGCTAGACAATTTAAATCACAGGTTATTTTATATGTGTCAGACAACACTGGTCTAGACCTTCTCCCTGGTCTGAAGTCCCAAGGGTCACTTGACTGAATACTTTCACTGAGACCTCCACATACATGTCCCTTTTCAGCATTTCCCCCAAAAGCTCTACGGCAGGCACTAACTCTCTCTGCTCACCCCGGACACTGGCCTCTCTACCCAGCCCTTTGGTTCAGGACCACTGTGAAAGGGGATCCAGATGTGTGCCTTGGGCTGTGAACACAGGCTGGGTTGACAGGTGGCCACAATCAATTGTGCAAGACTGGGAGCCCCTGGGACAGTCTGTGAAGTCCCAGGCAGGGCCACGTGAGAGTCAACTACATGCTTAGTTTCCACATCTATAAAATGGGTAGAATTGCTGCCCACCTTGCAGCAGTTTAAGAATTGAATGCAATAATAGACAGAAAACACCTAAGACATGGTCATTGTTCTTCTGACATATTAAGGAAATCCATCTTTCTGAAACTAGCCCATTTTATGCTTTGTAATTGTCTGATTTATTTCCTTTCTCAGTAAAGATCATTTTGAAAATTGAAGTGGAGAGCTCATACCCTCTATCCCTCTTTTTTTAATTTAATTTAATTTAATTTCTTTATTTATTGAAGTAGAGTAAGTTAACAATGTGTCAGTTTCTGGTGTACAGCATAATGTTTCAATCATATATGTACATACATATATTCGTTTTCATACTCTTTTTCATTATAGTTTACTACAAGATGTTGAATATAGTTCCCTGTGCTATACAGAAGAAACTTGTTGTTTATCTGTTTTATATATAGTAGTTAATATCTGCAAGTTTTGAACTCCCAATTTATCCCTTCCCACCTCCTTTCCCCCCTGGTAACCGTAAGTTTGTTTTCTGTGTCTCCCTCTATCCCTCTTCACATAGGACACCTTTGAGTAGAGAGAGGAGGGTCTTGGGCAGGAGTGGGCCCTGAGAGGCTGGGACAGAAGGCATTCCTGACCCAGTGCCTGGAGGAAGGGCTGGGGGATGTCCCGGCACTGAGAGTAGCTAGCAGCAGGGAAGCCGCGTGTGGGCTGACCCTGTGTCCCAGGGAGCCCTGCCTGTGCAGGACTCAGCCCTGTCCAAGATGAGCGGGAGATGACCACCTGGGGCATCTGAAGCGGTGGCCACGAATGGCCCACTCAATGGGCAGTGTCCAGAGATGTGACAACCGCAGGGTGTATTCCCCACTGGAAGCTGACTTGACAAACCAGATGTAACCTTCAAGCTGGAGGAAAGGGGAGAGTCCTGGCTGGTGAAGGGAAAACCCCAGATTCCAGGTATGGCATCATGCCCACTGGAACTTGGCACCTGAGAAGGAGGCCAGTGACGTCCCGAAGCCCAGCCCGGAAAGCCCAGAGAGGACACCTGCATGAGGCTGGCCATCCCCTCAAGGAGCAGAGCCTGTGCACCCAGTGCCAGTGATGGGGGTGTGCGGGAGGTGGGTGCTGATGCTGTACACGTCTTAAGGGGTTTCGCCTTCCATTGAAAGGAAACAAAAGGGCTTTAAAAGAAGAAGAAGAAGGATATTACCTGGGTTTCAGAGGGTCTCCCAGGTATGGTTCCTCATCAGCAGTTCCTGGTACTTCCGTGGGCTTCTTTGGCCCTCTGCTTTTATAAGCCTGAACATGTAGCTTAAACTCCCCTCCTGACCTTTTTTCCTTTTTATCTAAAATTTAAGAACTGCAGTTGATTTATTATAAATTTTAAGAAGAATAAGTCTATTTTACTTTTCTGTTTATGAAAGCAATATATATCACTGTGGACATTTAGAAATAGACAAAAAGGCCAAAAGAACAGAAAATCACTCTGGCCCTGGCAGCCAGGAACAGACAATTGGTTGCCATTCTGGTGTGTTTCTTTCTGATCTTCTTTTTATGCATAGTTGTGGGGTTTGTTTTTTCTCCACCATTGTGGTTACGCTCTGTGTGCAAGTTTGTGGGCATTTCTCCACGTTATTGTGAAGCCTTGGTAACCATCATTTTTGATGGCAGCTTGACAATGCTTAGCCATCCCCCATTGTTAGATGTTTGGGTTGGACCTAATTTTCCCATTTGGTAAATAACACAGTGGTGAAGAGTGTCCCATCTCTATGAAGAGAACAGGGAAGCAAAGGGTTTGGGATCACAGCGAGGATACAAATTCAGGAAGGGAGATTCCCAGGGGCTCTGGTTGCTTCATCTTGTTGGGAAGGGCTCCTACCGCGTGGCTCCAGAAGACAGACTCAGGGCCAAAAGCTGGCTGTTGAAGGAGGCAGGTTTCCTTAGAAACAGCTCTCTGACCATGGGAGTGGATGATGGGCTTCCTTGAAGTGGTGAGTTCCCTCTCACAGTAAGGATTCAAGGAGGGATCTTATAGAGGTAGGACATTCCTTCACTCCCAGGTCAAATTAGCTCACATCTTGAATCTGTCCCAACTCTCAGATTCTGTGAGCTTTGTCTGAAACCATCACAAAGCCTTCGGCCAATGATGAATCAGCCCTCAGATTAGTAGTCAGCCTAGAAGAGAAGGAAGAACCTTGAACTTGGAGCCCAAAGACATGATAAGTCTAACTGCTTCTCTTCTGTTATTTTGGGCAAGTCATTCTTAACCCTTTGGAACCTCAGTTTCCTTGTCTGTCAAATGGGTTAATAATCCTTGCCCTGCCTGATTTACAGAAGTGCTGGGGGTAAAATATGAGATTCTGTGCATACAGCCTGTGACCCTCTACACATAAAAGGTATTATTATTATCAATAGTGATGCTGGAAGTACCAACAATGATGACGTACCAGTGGGGTAGAGTACCATGTTCTCCTGCTGCCCTGAGCTGCACCTCTTGGCCTCCACATTTCCTGACTTGTCTCTCTATAACCCTCTTTCTCATTCTTGCAGATCGATGCTGCCTCCTTAATTGCTGCCTCCGTGATGGCTGCTCCTTGTGCTTTAGCCCTCTCCAAGCTGGTCTACCCAGAGGTGGAGGAGTCCAAGTTTAGGAGTGAGGAAGGAGTGAAACTGACCTATGGGTGAGCAGCAGGAGGGCCTGCAGAGCGGGGAGTGGGGTGGGGGTGGGGACTGGAGCAGAGCAGGGGCAACAGCAGGTCCTGTTTTCTCTGCCCATCGCTGTCTTCCACCAAGCCCAGCCCACCTCTCTTTGCTCACTGCCCTGGTTGAGGCTTCCCTTGAGAAAATGTAGGCTCCAGTTCTCACATCTTATTTTCCAGTCTCTGACCAGCAGGAAACATGGACTAGTCAAGGCATGGGAGAGTGGCCTGGTTCTTGGGGATATGCCTGGTGTGTGTGTGTGTGTGTGTGTGTGTGTGTGTGTTTTGAGGAGGGTCGTGAAAAGGCTCCATGCCACCTTCTCTACATGCCTTGAGCTCTACCCCCCCCAGTGTCAATCACACATTAATACAGTGAGTGCCTCCCTTGATTTCACTCACTTCCTAGCATCTCTTCGTCATAGAGTGAGCAACCTTTGTGTAACATTTAATCCTTAAAAAATGTCAAAAGACACCACTTTTGACAAATGTGCTTGGGGATAGAATAGCAGCCCTAACCTCACAACTTCCTGAAAGTCCAGAGCAGCACTGCCCTAGAGAAATATAATGAGTCACATCTATAAGTTAAAATTTTCTAGTAACCGTCTTAAAAAAGTACAGAGAAACAGGTGATTTTAAGAAAATGTTTCATTTATCTCAATATATCCAAAATATTGTCATTTTAACATGTAATCAATGTAAAAAAACATTAATAAGATATTTCACATTCTTTTTTTTTTTTTGTACTAAATCTCTGAAATCTGGTGTGTATACTTGCAACATTTCTCAATTCTGATCAGCCTTCTTTCAAGTGCTCAAAAGTCACATGTGGCTAATGGTTTCCATCTTGGACAGCGTATATTCCCAAAGTCTGGGCCTTATCCTAGTGGTAGGACCAGCCCCTTTCTCTCTCCCTTCTCAGAGGAAAAACAAGGACCAGTGGTTCTGAAATGCTTTGTCCAAGTTTCCTCTTTGAGTCTGTTTGGGGAGCCCTGCTGTTTGTGGGTAAAGGCCAGTAACGATGGCTCTTGATCCCATCAACAGAGATGCTCAAAACCTTTTAGAAGCAGCTAGCAATGGGGCCGCCCTGTCTGTGAAGGTCGTGACCAACATCATAGCCAACCTGATCGCCTTCCTGGCTGTGCTGGCCTTCATCAACGCTGCCCTCTCCTGGCTGGGAGAAATGGTGGACGTCCAAGGTCTCAGCTTCCAGGTGCAGTTCTGGCTGCCCACTCAGCCTGTGGAGGGGGTGGCCCTGGTCAGTGGGTGACAGTGGGTGGATGCCCACAGAGTCCAGGCTGAC
The DNA here is from genome assembly GCF_048773025.1 of Camelus bactrianus. Lineage (NCBI taxonomy): Eukaryota > Metazoa > Chordata > Mammalia > Artiodactyla > Camelidae > Camelus > Camelus bactrianus. The sequence goes on from NC_133565.1 coordinate 26,966,210, forward strand.
CGTGGTCCCAGCAATTCCTCTTGCCTTGTGCCTCAGCTCATCTGCTCCTACATCCTGCGGCCTGTGGCTTTCTTGATGGGCGTGGCCTGGGAGGACTGCTCCGTGGTGGCTGAGCTGCTGGGGGTGAAGCTGTTTCTAAATGAGTTTGTGGCCTATCAGGAGCTCTCTGAGTACAAGCAGCGCCGCCTCGCGGGGGCCGAGGAGTGGGTCGGCTCCAGGAAGCAATGGATCTCTGTGAGTGTCCCGTCCCTGTCCCCTCCCTGGGGCAGGGAGTAATGCGGCTGCTCCCGAGAGCCCTGGGGCTGGGCTAAGACACAATGAGGTGGCGCTTGGCCTCCCACATCCTACTGCCCTGGGCCACACAATGGCTCAGGTTTCACTGCCATCTTTCTCAAGGCCTTTAGGAGGCTGAGGTGCGGGGACCTGCCTGTTGGAGGTAGCTGAGCTCTACCTGTAGATGGGCCACCATCCCATGTGCCCTTGTCCAGCCGCTGCACCTTCCTCTTCTGTTGGAAAACCAGTGTGACACCTGCCCGCAAAGAAACGGATGTGAGCATCCAGTGAGCTTAGTAAGAGAGGGAAACAGGGAGACCTCACCACCACATTCACCATCAGCATATTAGATTCAGCTTAGGGATTGGTTCATTCTGTTAAGATTTATTTTTAATAACTATAAAACTTTCTAAAATGAAACTTTCTCAAAGAATATCAGCTGTATATAACATGATTAAGAATGAAAAAAATCACCCTTTATCTCACTATCCCAAAATAACATCTATTATAATATATAATTAATTATAACTAATTATATTATAATAAATATAATTATATAATATGTAATTCCATTATTTGGCTATCATACACAATGCTGAAGTGAATAGCTTTTTGTGTGTCTGTGTGTGAATAACATTTTGCACAGAAACTTTTCCCTCCTCGGATCATTTCCTCCGGAGCTTTCCCAGATGTGGGATGACTGAATCACATGGCACGAATCCCCGAGCGGTTGCTGCCAGTAACTTTCCCAAAGGGTCTTAGCAACTGAAACTGCCCCAGCTGTGCCTGTGAGCATTGATTTTATCATACACTGAACAGGGCTGAGTAGCCTTTTTAAAAAATAAAAAAGTTTTGCTACTTTAATGGGCAAATAATAGCTCATTGTTTTAATTTTTGTTTCCTGGGTTACTAGGAATTTTGAACTGAATTTGTGTTTCCTGGGTTGCTAGAAACTTTGAACATGAAATATTTTTTCTTGCCTTTTTTTTTTAATGGCGGTACTGGGGATTGAACCTGGGACCTCATGCATGCTAAGCATGCACCCTACCACAGAGCTATATCCACCCTCCTTTTCTTGCTTTTTAAATTATTTTTTTAATTGTAAAGGAATGTGCTCTTTAGTTTAAAAAAAAAGTTGGTATGGAGTAAAAAGCCCAGGTTTCCCCTCACTCCTCATCCTCAGCTCCACTCTCCACTCCTCTAGAGATAACGGGTGATATGCTCCTCCAGGATCTTTTTACACGAACTTCATTCCTTCAGCAAGTATTTCTTGAGACCTCTGAGGTGCCAGGCACTCTGCTAGGCACCAGGGATAAAAAGGAGAACTAGACAGACATCGTCCCTAGTATCATAGAACTTACATCTAGTGAAAGACACAAGAAAAGCATAAGAAAGCAAAGGAATAAAAAATTTTAAAACACAATTTGTGGTAAGTTCTACAATGGAAAGAAGAGGAAACAGGGAGGGGTCTTCCTTGACTGGGCTGGTCAGACAAGTCCTCCCTGAGGGGTGGTAAAAGGGGCCAGGAGAAGTTGGAAAGAGCATTCCAAGCCAAGAAAGAGACACAGGCAAAGGCCCTGAGATTGAAAAGCACTTGTTTGGAGAACTGAGAGAAATGAGGTTAGAACAGGTGGTAATTGTAGGAGAGTGGCACAGGCCACGGAGCAGTAGGAAGTTACTGAAGATTTGACAGTCTACATTCTAAGATTACTTGAGCTACTGTCTTGAGGGTGATTATAGACGAGCAAGCAGAATGCAGGTACCTTAATATTTTTCCATCAATTTGTAAAAGCTCTGTATGTTATAAAGAAATTAACCCTTTTCTGTTATATTTTCTATATATATTTTTCCTAGTCTTTTTCCCTTTTGTTCTGTATTTAGGGGTTTTTCTTTTAAGACAAAATTTACACCAAATCTTTGCCTTTGTGATTTCTTCTATTATTTCTTATCTTAGAAAGTTATCTCCATTCCAAAAACCTGGTAAGTGTTAAATTCCTGAAACAATATGGTAGCTAAAAGTATGAGCTTTGGAGCCAGATAAAACTGAATTCAAATTCTGACACAGCTGCCTTTTTGCTGTGTGAACTTTCTCAGTTACTTAACCTCTTTGAGCCTCAGTTTGCTCCTCTCGAAAATAAAGGTAATACTATTACTTTGTAACTATGATAATTACTGTCCTATATTTTCTGTTATTTGATGTTTATTTGTTTCAATAATCTAGATTTAATTTTATATGATGTGAGATCTGGGTCTAAGCCATTCCCCCCCCCCAAATTGTTTCATTTTGGCTCTTAACCCTTATTTCTGAGAAGTTAAACAACTGTTCAGAGCAAAAGGGAAGGAAAATTACCTTGCTTAAGTACGCTCTCTATGCCTGGTACCTCCTATACATTATATGACCTTTATGGCAGTCCTTTCAGGCAGGTACTATTATTTCCACATTCCGGATGCAGAAACTAAAACTTAGGAGACTATGGACTTGCTCCACCTGAAAATAGGCTGTAACAAGCCCAGGTTGATTGGGCTCCGAATCCCACACTTCCTTCACTGGGCCGCAGTCCCTCTCTGGGCATGATAGCACCCTCCGAGGGCCTCAGCCTGAGTGCATTCGCAGTGAGCAGAAGCCCAGGACAGCAGCATTCAGGGAAGGGCCCTTCACCCACGTGCCCCCAGGTACAGAGCTTAGGAGGGCCCAACTGAGGATTGAGCCAGCCTGAATCATACCCAGAAGGCTGGTCATTAAGATAAGATGATTCATGGGTGGATGGGAAGGGGGCTATGTTTGTGAGGGGGTGCAGCTTGAGTTGACTTAGAGATGGGTGTGCAAGGCCTGGAAAGGGGGCGGCATCGAGCGCATCAAAGGTCAGAGACACAAAGGAGTTGAGGGAAATTTAAGGCCAGGGAGCCGGGTGGTGAGGGGGTGCTCCCGGTACCTCTGAGGGAAGCCCCTCCCCACTCATCTTCTGTATTCTCAGGTCAGAGCAGAAACCCTCACAACGTTTGCCCTCTGTGGATTTGCCAACTTCAGCTCCATTGGGATCATGCTGGGAGGCCTGAGTGAGTCCAGTGGGTCCCTGGTATCCTGGAGGGTCAGGGATGGATTCCAGTCTTGGCTCTGAGACAACTTCCTGAGGGTCTGCAGGCCTCAGCTCTCCCATTAGTCTAAGACAGGGCCTGAACAAGATGACCATAGAGCTTCCCCACTTCAACCTAGCCCTAGAATTTCATGATTTCTCTGCTGCTGGTGTGGCCCAGGAGGTCTTCACCTTGGCCTTGAGGGCCAAGCCTGGCTTAGGGCTCTGGAGAGGGATGGGAGATGTGGTGGTGGCCTGTCTCCTGAGGCTTTGGTCTCCAGTGCTCACACCCACAATGGACAGGCAGGCCCGGTGGGGCCTAGGGAAGAAGGCTCTGCACAGCTCTCAGCTCTTTTCAAGAAACATTTCCACCCCTTAGAGTCCCCTGCAGCGGGGGGACTCTATTTATTCTATTTTACAGAGAAAGAAACTGTGTCTTGGAAAAGCGAAGTGATGTCCCAAGTCATTCAGCTAATAAGTGGCTGAACCTGTGTTTAATCCCAGGCCAGCCTGACTCTAAACTCACAGTTTTTTCCTACACCTGCCACTGATGGTGCGTGGAGAGGTGTGGAGTGCTACCTAGGGGCCCAAGTCAGGCCAAGGAGGACTCCCAAAGTCAACAACCATCAGGGGGACAAGGTCTGCCCCTCTGGCACCAGAAGAGGAAGGGGGTCAGCAGATGCAGCCCAAGCTCAGTGTGTAGGCAGCCTGGCCCTGAGCACTCCTGTCCTCTTGCAGCCTCTATGGCCCCCCAGCGGAAGAGCGACTTCTCCCAGATCGTGCTCCGGGCACTCTGCACAGGGGCGATTGTGTCCATAGTGAACGCCTGTGTGGCAGGTGAGTGTGGCCTGGCGGGCTCAGGACTCAGAGCCCTGATTCTCTAGCTGGCCCTGGTGCAGGGCCAGGCAGTTGGGCGGAGTTGAGGGGTAGGAGGGCGTGGGCCCTGCCCACCAGCTGTTTTCCCTGCACAGGGATCCTCTACGTGCCCAGGGGGGCTGAGGTCGACTGCCTGTCCCTCCTGAACACAACCCTCAGCAGCAGCAGCTTTGAGGTGTACCAGTGCTGCCGTCAGGTCTTCCAGAGGTGAGGGCCTGGGCCAGGGGGCGGGGGCACTGACGGTGAGGAGGAGCAGAAGGCCTGAGTACCAGGGGATGCCTTTAGCACCAGAGCAAGGGGTAGAAATGTTCTGGCTATGGTTGATGTGACCACAGGAGGGGGAAGTGGGGCTTGAGGACCAAACTTGGAGAGGAAGTTTGAACCAGAGACATGGAGCAATTTTCCCAAAGTTGCACAGCCTTTAGTGGCCAGCAGAGCCAGGCCTGGAACTCAGACTGCAGCCTTTGCTTCTTTTCAGCACCAGCCCGGATTTCAGCCTAACGGCCCTGGAAAACTGCTGTCGATTTTACAATCACACGATCTGTGCATAGTGGGGATAGAACATCTTTGTGCCTTCTGGGGGCTATTCTTAGCCAGGAAGCAGCTGTCCTCATCTTTCCCTCTCCAGCCCCTGGCTTGGGGAAACCACAGGGCTTGGACCCACCCGAGTCACAGAGGTGGGAAGGGTGACTGGGCAGAGTGATTCTGTAAGTAAATGAGGGATAATCCTCCCTCCTCACCCCTTCTGCTCTCCCATCTCCTCCCTCCCACAATGTAAATTCTCAGGGTTGCTGCTGCCTCCTCTCTCCCCTCTGCGTCCAAATAGCACCCTGCTCATCTCCATCCCCCCTGACTTGGGGCCCTCAGATTTGCCCTTCCCTTCTGCTCTTGGGCCCTCAGCCCTGGCATTCCAGGTGCCCCCTTCCCTCCTGCTCTCTGGGCACTGGGGTCTTGCTGTGGCTTCACCCCTCCCAGACAGCATCTCCTGGAGACCCTTCCTCTACTTTCAGAGACTCCCCTCACTGCCTTCACCCATAGCACTTCCCAAACTGGTGTCCTGTGGAACACTATCCCACGAGGTGTGCAGAGGTTTCCAGGATCCGCTAGGTTTGGAAAACGCTGGGCTAAATAAAGCTAGGGTTTGTTGTGGTGGTGGTTGTATGTTTTTTTGCTGTGGACTCGTCAGGGTTTAATGCGGATATGCTAGCAGATGTTTTCGAGATTTGGCTGTAAGAACCTTTTTGGTGGAAGCATCACCTAGTTGAGGCTTCCGTGGGAAATAATTTGGGAAATGTTGGTTAATAATTCAAACTGCTTTAGCCTACACAGCTGCGCTACTTGCAGATGCGTACAGGGCACTCTGTCAGTGCCCTGCTCTCAGTGCTTCATACTTTCTAACTCAATCCGTGCAACAACCCTGTGAGCCAGGTGCTGTTATTATCCCTAGTTGAGGAATCAGAGTCCCAGAGAGGTTAAGTCGCCCAACGTAGCACAGCTGGGAAGAGGAAGAGGCAGGACTTGAACGCCTGCCATCCAGTTCCACAAGCTGTGTTGTGTGGAATCTCTCTGCTGGGCCCTGCACGTGCCTAATCACCAGCAAAAGAAATTGAACAGTCTTTACTCATGGAAAAGCCTGGATGCCCAGATCCTGGCGAGAGCACACCTCCCCCAGGCAGGGTGGCTCTGGCTGCCCATGGAGCTGACCACAGACAGGCTCAGAGCAGCCGGAGAGTGCTGGCCCTGGGTGCACGGCGGTGGAGGCTGTCCTGCCTGGGTGTGTGTGTGTAGGGGTGGTGAGAACAGTATGCCCTGCAGGGAAGGTCATGGCCCTGAGCTCAGCAAGATGAGGCCCAGACAGCAGCCTACTGGTGGCCCAGGCTGCCCTCTCATTTTGGGGAGCAAGGGGCATGTGCCGTGTGGGTGAGGGGAGGGGGCAGCCTGGAACCCCAGGGCCTCTGTGAGGCTACACACAGAGGGGTCCACTTTCTGTGCCTCTCCCACTCTCTGACCATTTCCCTCCAATCTGTCCTGGACCAGTACTTGTATAAAAGACAATACAGGTGAATTATGAGAAAAATAATTAATAATAATAATGATGATGATGGCATATAACATACAAGCTCTAATTCCTTGTTGTTAGATTCAACAAACATAAGATTACTCTGTGAAACCGCTATGCAGTTTCTGAATGTCACTTTCAACATCTATACTTACGTTACTACAGACCTATAAGCAGACATGGACCACACCAGTTCATGCTGTGAATAGCTCTGTCCTATAGTATTTTCTGTTAATGAAAACTCATCAATGACTTTTTCTCCTCAGATGGTTGTCCTGAATTTCAGATTCTCTAAGAGGAATGGGGTAAAGGCCGTAGAACTCTGGTTGGAATCCATGAAACCTGCCTTTCCTAGGAGAGAATGCATGCAAAATTGCAAGGACAATAGAAGGATTCCAAATAATTTATGCAAACGCTCCCCACTCAAGGAGTGGAGCCTAACTCCCCACCTCTTAAGTGTGGGCTATGCTTAGTGACTTGCTTCCAAAGAGTACAAGTGCGGACGTGGGAGAACAGAAAAGGAATTTTGCAGTAGAGAAACCTGGTAAACACTTCCTTAGCCAGGTGGTCATGGTTAACCTCATCAGTGGTAAGTCCAGTTAATAGCATATACCCTTGATATCTTGTGTTGAGAAGGGCACCTCACCTCAGTGTTCTTCCTCCCCAAAGCCCATAACCCCAGTCTCACCATGAGAAAAACATCAGACAAATTTAAATTGAGAGACAGTCTACAAAATATTGACCAGTCATCAGAAGCAAGGAAAGTCTGAGAAACTGTCACAACCCCAAGAAGCCTAAGGCGACATGATGACTAAATGTCATGTGTGTTGTAGTGGGTTGAGTTGTGTCCCCCAAAAGAAATGTCCATGTGCCAACCCCCAGTATGTGTGAATGTGACCTTAGCTGAAAATAGGATTTTACAGATGTAATTAGGTTAAGGATCTCAAGATGAGATTATCCCAGATTTAGTATGAGCCCTAAATTCAATGACTGGTGTCTATAATAGAAAGGAGAAAGAAATTTGAGGCACACAAGCACAGAGATGCACAAAGAAGGCCATGTAAAGATGGAGGCAGAGATTGGCATTATTCACTCCAAGATAGCACCCACCCCATGGTGACAGGCCAAGGAACACCCAGGGCCACCAGAAGCCGGAAGAGGCGGGAAGGATTCTCCCTTAGAACCTTCAGAGGGAGTGTGCCTACAGACTTAGAACTTCAAGCCTCCAGAACTCCAGAGAGAATACATGTCTATTGTTTTAAGCCACCAAATTTGTGGTAATTTGTTACAGTAGCCCTGAGAAATTAATACAGGCATCTTGGATGGGATCCTGGAATGGAAAAATGACGTTAAAGAAAAACTAATGAAATCCAAGAATAGTATGGAGTGTAGTTAAAAACATATTAATATCAGTCCATTCGTTGTGATAATATAACATAGTCACGTAAGACGTCAACAACAGGGGAAACTGGGTGAGGAGTCTGTGAGATGATTGGAACTCTGTATTATTGGTTCAGCCTTTCAGTAAATCTAAAATGATTCTAAAATTTTAAAGTTTAGTTTAAAAACTGCATGGGAAAAAACCCCCTGTATTGATGCAGGTGCTTTGTAACTTGTAATTCAGCCTGTGGGTGGCTCTGTCCTAGACAATGCGTGTCCTAGGAGGCAACCCACCAAGGTCTGTGTGTTGATCAATAGGTCACATTTACTCCTTTTCCACCACTTCTTCCCATGGTCCTGCAGTCCCCTCGCTTTAATTCCAGCGTCTGCCTTCAGCTGAGGATGACTTAGTCCTGACCTTCTCACAACCACATGAAGAACGTCATCTGCTTGAGATTACTTTTGACTCAGAATTAGTGAGCTCTGAGTTTGGACAGGACTCTCTGTGTCATTTTGAGGGTGTCTGCCCCTCCCAACTTTTCTGAGTTTTACACCCACTGCACAGATGGATGGCCTCTGTCATCACACTTTAGTCTGAATCATGAGACTCCACCCCCATGACCATCACTGATTGAACCAGGACTGAACACCTAACTCAAAAGAAGCAAAGCCACCAATCTTGCCAATGGTCTTGCAGATTCTTGGGGAAGAATTCAAATAAAAAAAAAAAAAACCCAAAACAGAACTGAGAGCTGAGTCACCACAGTGGGACTGACTTGGAGCTGATCTCATTCCCACCCTTCCTGCAGCCTTGTTGCTCAGCTTTTCCTGGGATTCAATGAGAGCTGAATTCTTTCCAAAATCCCTCCTAACCTGAGCTAATGAGAGAAGGTTCCTTTTACTCTGTAATCAAGAGGATACTGCCCAGGATAGCCCCTTTGTTGAACTCCCCATTCTGCTTGGAATCATCATCATCATTTGCTTGAATATCACCCAAACAAGAATCTCACTGCCTCTTTGTGCAGCCTGTTGCATATCGAATGGCTCTACTTCTTAGAAGGTTCTTTTTGATTTTGCATCCAAAAGGGTTCCCTTTTGATCCAGTTTTGCCATTCTGGGCAGCTCAGAACAAGTCCAATCTCATGTGTGTCTTTATTGTTCCTTTTTTTTTTTTTTAAGCAAAGTAATACTTGGTCATTAGTTTTAAGAAGTTAAATCTTATAGAAATATCATGGAAATGTTCTGCTCTCTTTCCCACATGACAGCCCTTCAACTGTTTGAAGATGGTAGCCATCCAGTCTTCCTTTCTCTGAGCTGGGAACCCTTAGTTCTTTCAGTTGTTTTTCACATAGCACGTAATAGTCTCAAAATTTGGCCCAGACCTGATTCGTAGTTGTTCTGCACTCATGTGCAGACAGTTCATGAGTCATGAACTGCCCAAGATTGAAGCCAGAACACAGGGTGGTAAATGTGAAATCATGGGTGTAACCAAGATGATGTGTCTGGACTAAAGAGCGGATACAGCCTTGGGAGGATGTTTAAAAGAGGCAGACCTGTTAGAAAGGGTGAGTGTTAAGAAGCTACATGCCTGCTTCAGAAATCCTCATAGCTGAGGGCTTACATGTTCAGAGTGTAATACTAGGAGAAGCTGTCATTGAGAGAGAGAATGGGAGAAAGTCCTGGCCCAGATGACAAAAGGGACCAGAGATAGGATAAGAATGGGGGTAGAGGACCTTATCTATTGGGACATTAACTAGGACTCCTACATACCCACCATCAAGGGTACAACAAGTTCCTGACTTGCTTGCGGGATGATTTCCATCCCAGAGGTGAAGGGGACTTGCTGCTTTGGGCCGAGTTCTGAGAAAGATGTGGAACTGTGCAGTGGGAATAACCATGCCAACAGAGACTTTGTGACTGGAAGCGAAGTGGGGGCTGGCCCAGCCAGGCACTTACTCCACACTGGAAGATAAACGCATTCAGGAAGATTCTGAGTGGAAAGCCAGCTCTTGAACAGAACTCAGGTTCTGCTGTAGTAAAATCTCCCAGTGAGGCAGGGAAGGCAGAGATGACAAAAGAAATCAGTTATGAATAAACATCAGGAAACTGGCTTATAAGAATTTTTAAGTAACAGGCATCAAAATCTGGCCGGAGGACACATGACCCAGCATAGGAAAGATAGCTGGTTGTCCTCCAACAGTTATTCTTCCCTTTTCCTTTTAGTAATAACTAAGGGTCTAGCTGGGCCAATGGTTGCCCACCTTAAAGACTACATTTCCCAACATTCCCTGCAGTTAGGCATGGCCATGTGACGAAGATCAAATCAATGGAGTGTGAGCAGAAGTCAAGGAGGCAGTCTCTAGATCATGCCCTTAGAGAAGGGGTCAGCAAACTTTTTCTTAAAGGGCCAGGTAATTAATATTTTAGAAATTTTGGCCCATATTATCTCTGTTGCAACTACTCACTTCTGCCCTTGTAGTTTGAAAGCAGCCATTAGACAATAGTTAAACAAATGAAAGGGGCTATGTTCCAATAAAACTGGGTTTACAGAAACAGGTGGCCTGCCCACAGTCTGTAGTTGGCTGACCTCTGCCTTAGATTAAGGGGCTCATCCTCCATGTCCCTCGTACACTGCACCATTGGCCCCATGCCAGATGGAACACAGATGTGCAGGTGAGCCTCCTTAGGTAATGGAAACAAAAGCAACACCCTAGGGATGGGGCAGCCACAAGTCAGAAGGAGCACAAGGCTGCCGTGACAGCGCAGACTTTGTGGGAGAGAAGAGCATCTGTCTTGTACATGTCAGTGTTTGGGATCTCTGTTGCAGACACCCTGCCAGTGGACAAGAAGAGCAAGACAGGCAGGAAGAAAGAGCAGTTATGCCTCTTCCGTGGGAGGTTCTTGATGAACAAGTGGGAAACAAGATACTACTAATGAGGTGCCCATCACCCCAGTCTGGTTCTCTGGCAGCGTGGGGCTGGTGCAGTCCCCTAGAGCCCAAAAAATGACCACGCCCTCAAACAAAGTCCAAATCTGAAATATACCACCCACTTAGGAAAGAGAAGAATCCAAATATATGTGTGAGAGGAAGTGGAGAGAGAGCCACTCGGCCAAACTGCAAAATTTTCCAATTCAGCTTCGTAACAGGAGAGCACCGGAGAGAGAAAGAAAGGTCGAGGCAGGGTCATACCAACTTTGCACCTCAGGCTCACAGAAGCAGGCAGGAGAAAAGAGGCTGATGTGCTGTGCATAACCCGTGAATGAGCAGTGACCTGGCCCATGGGTAAATGTGGCCCAATCCACAATATTAGATCTGCATTCCCTCCTCTTGGAGAACAGCAAGATTGAGCTAGCAGAAGGGCATTCCTCCCTACTCCCCAACCAGTGCCCCTCCGGCCCACCACGCCCACCAAGCCTTGCAAAGTGTACATAGAGCTTCCAAGGACCATTTGGAACTGACTTCTCTCCCAACAGTCAACTTTCATATCTTTTCAAGACAGTAAGGACGGCAATAACCGACAGCTGACGACTGGCACTCAGAATGCCAGAGCTCTCCCAGATGTCAGTATGTACTTTGCATCCAGTGACTGCATGTGCTTAAACCAATGAGAGTGAGTCTGGTGAGGCCTGGGAAGCTACCACGTGGGCTGCTTTCATCATTCAGCTCCAACTGATGAAGGACCCCTCCCCACTCCCCCTCCTCCCAAGAGAAAATTTTCTCTTTTCTTTCCAAGGAAAAAAGATAAGTCATTTAGGGATGGGATCAGAAACTCACTTTGTAGACTAAAGATGGCTTTTATCTCCTGAAACTTGGCTTCTCAGTAAGAGTCTTTTTTACTTTTAGAGGCATCAACTTGTTTATATTCTAACTGAACTATTTGTTTTCAAAGCCAAAGCCTCAATTAGAAGAGAAATAAACTGTATCAAAGCGTACAGCTTTCAAGGGATCATTTCTTCTGCAGTGCCCCAAGAGCAAATATCTCTAATCTCCTCTAATCGCCTTTGTTGGGGTCTGGGGCAAGCTGTTTTTGTGGTGTCAGCTGCTCTGAGCCAGAGTGTGGCCAAATGCTGGGGGCTGGGACCAGGGTCATCTTGTTAAGAACAGAAGCCAAAGGTGAGAAAGTCTGGTGGCTGGCATGGCCATTGAGTACTGAAAAATTCCATCATTTTCAGCTACTTAAGCTGGAATGAATTCCAGGAAGCTCAAGTCTGCAGCTTTTAACACACTGTGGGTTTTATCACTTGTGAGGTGTGTCACATTTATTGGTTTCCTTATAACAGTGAAAGTACAGGAGTTTATGAACAATTTTCCTTTTTAATAAAAAATATGCAAATCAGAGTGGTATTTTACTCAGAATTCTTTTGGTTGCAAATGACAGAAAAGAAGTAATTTATAAGAAAAGGAATGGATGGGCTCTGTCACCAGGAAGTTGCAAGGGGACCACTCTAGGTCATGGTCACAAGACCCAGGGACTTCATGGCTCCAGGACTCTCTCTATACCTCTCAGCCCCTGCTTTTCATTGTGTTTGTGTCTTTGTGTGTGCATGGTGGCGTCCTGCTGTTGAACTGGCTTTTTCCATAAGGCTGGGATCCTGGTCATCAGAAAATCGTGGATTCACATGGGAGCTCACTTCCCTGAGAGCTAGTTGGGAATAAAAGGGCAAATCTTCAAGAGTGTAATTGATTCTCCAGGGTCACGTGTGTTCCTCCAGACAACCATTAAGGCCTAGGAGGTGAGATGTGATGATTAGTCCAGTCTGGCTCTTTTGTCCACTCCCAGATCCATTGCTGTGACCTGGGAGGCAGAAGATGGTGGCTCCTGTTTGGACAGCCTGCTTGGAGGCAGGGGGCTGAGCAATTCCCCAAAAGAATGGGGGTGCTATCCCCTGAAGAAAGGCAGCTATTCTTTCCATATATCTATAAAGATTTGCAATTATAGCCATCTTAGAGTCTGAGATAACAGAAATAACAGAAATTCAGCTTTTGAAATAACTTAGAAAAAAGAGACTAACATTTTATAAATACTTCCTGTGGGACAAGTTCTTTGCATAGGCTATCCTGTGTAATCCTAAAAAAAGAAAAAAAACCTACGAAGTAGGTATTACTATCCCCATCTTAACTGTGGTGTAGAGGAGTGAGGTGGCTTACTCCAGGACACACAGCTCAGTGGCTGAGCCAGGTTTGGACCCAGTTCTCCTTGACTTTAATCTCAGACTCTTAGCCATCAAAATATATTGGCTTCCTCATTAATCTACCCAATGAACAGATATATGTGTAAATACTTTAAATTATTCTTGTTCTGATGAACGGTATTGAACATCTGTGGTGGTTTTACAAGATGACTGCAAATTCTGTAACCCTCTTCCCATTGAGGCCAGTCTAGGCCTCCTCTCCTTTCATCTGGGCAGGCTCGTGCCCACTTCAAACAGTAATTTCTGAGGGAAACGATGTTATGGAACTTCTGAGGCTGGGTGTCTTAGTCAGCTTGAGCTTCTGTAACAAAAGACCATAGACTGGGTGGCTTAAACAACAGTCTTTTAATTCTCATAGTTCTGGAGGCTAAGAAGTCCAAGATCAAGATGCTGGCAGATTCAGTGTCTGGTGAGAACCCTCTTCCTGGTTTGCAGATGGCCACCTTCTGGCTGGGTCTCTCTTTGTCTTTTTGTAAAGGGCTCTAAACTCATCACAGGGACTCTACTCTCATGACCTCATCTAAACCTAATTACTTCCTGAAGGCCTCACCTCCAAAAACCATCACATTGGGGCTTAGGCCTTCAACGTATGAACTTTGAGGGGACACACACATTCAGTCCATGGCACTGGGCTATAAAAGGCCGGGCAGCTTTGGCCTTGTTCACTGGAATATTCACTCTGGAACCCTGATGCACCAGGTAGGAGATCTCGCTACTCTGAAACTACCATGCTTTGAGGAAGCCCTAGCCACACGGTGGGGTCAGAGGGAGGCATGAGTCAGCAGTCCCAGCTGAGACCAGCCTTCAGGTCATCCAGCTGAAATGCTAGACATGAGGGAAGGCGCCTCCAGGCAGTTCCAGCCCTCAGCCATTTGGGTCTTCCTAGCTGAGGCCTCTACATCAGGGAACAGATACAATGCATCCCTAGGGTGCCCCCATCCAAACTCCTGATCCGCTGACTCCAAGAGCATAATAGGTAGTGGTTGTTTGATGTGACCAGGTTCGGGAGGGTTTATTACACAGCAGTGGACAACTGGAGCAGCTCCAGAGTAGGAATCAAAGATGTCTGGTCATGGAGCCTAAGATGAAGTATGACATAAGAGAAAGATGAAATTGAGGATTATCTTGCAACAGTAAAGTAGCTAAGTAGTGATTCTTCCCAGTAGGGAAGCAGTTGCAAAAATCCTGACAGCTCGGGGCTGCATTCTCCCTTCCTCCACCAGGTGGAGTGGATGCATCGGCTCTCTGTCCTCTGCAGTTCCCCAGGCACGGGGAGAGAACTGTCCTGCTCTGCCAGACTGTGGATGACCCCACCCCAGTCTGGATCCCTGGCTCGCAGGCTGTAGAGAGCCGAGCCCCAGGAGGGCCTGGGTGAGGCTGCTGCTGGGATCTGCCTCCTTCTTTTGAGGAAGTCAGAGCCTCTAAAGGAGAGTAGGACCTGAAAACAAAATTCTCCTGCAGGATCTGCCATCCCACTACAGGAGGATTCAGTCTCTCCATTAACAGGGCCCCCTCAGAATTGTTCATTGCCCCTTCCCATCGACCTTCATGAAGCTCCTGATCAAGGGCTGGGATCCACAGAGAATCCCCGATTTATTGCCTCCTTCCCTCACTTCCTTTCTTCCTTCCATTCAAACCGTAGTACTCCATATACATGATTGTGAAAGTCAAACAGTACCATAAGGTTTATAACAACAACAAGAACAGGAAAAAAATTCCAGTGATTCCCTACCCCACCTCCCCATCCCTGAATTCTTCCTTTCAGACTCCTTCAGTTGCTTCTTCTGGTATTTACCTACATATTTTTAAATAATGTACTCACACTGCTATTTTTTTGGAATTATTGATTTTAGATATTGTCTTTTTACTCCCCATTATGGAAGAGGAAGCGTTGACTCTTTTATACCAGCCATGCCCTACTTCTCCTTTCATCCTCCCAATACTGTAATATCACAGTTTTTGGTAAAAGCCGTATTCCATTAATGCTTGTTTACCTCATTATGGCTGTGTGTCTTGTCTGTTCATGAACTACATAGCATACCATAATTATATTTCCTTCCTTACACTTCTTTTTATCCTTCTGGAGATATAACTATAATTCTCCTAATCTAATATTGTAAGATGCCAAGAAAGTATGCACCCGTAAAATTGGTGCAGCCACTATGGAGAACGGTATGGAGATTCCTTAAAAAACTAAAAATAGAGTAAGCATATGACCCAGCAATCCCACTTCTGGGCATATATCTGGAGAAAACGCTAATTTGAAAATATACATGCATCCCAATATTCACAGCAGCACTGTTTACAATAGCCAAGACATGGAAGTAACCTCAGTGTCCATCAACAGATGAATGGATAAAGAAGATGTGATGTATATATACAGTGGAATACCACTCAGACATAAAAAAGAATGAAATGATGTCATTTGCAGCAGCATGGATGGACCCAGAGACTATCATACTAAAGTGAAGTAAGTCAGATATCATATGATATCACAAATATGTGGAATCTAAAAAAAAGAGATACAAATGAATTTATTTACAAGCCAGAAATAGACTCACAGACGTAGAAAACAAACTGTTTACCAAAGGGGAAAGGGTGGGGTGAGAGATAAATTAGGAGCTTAAGATTAACATATACACACTGCTACATATAAAATAGATAACCAACGAAGACCTACTATATAGCACAATGGACTATATTCAGTATCTTATAATAACCTGTAATGGAAAAAATCTGAAATATATATGTGTGTGTGTGTGTATATATATATAACTGAATCACTTTGCTGTATACCTGAAACTAATACAACATTGTAAATCAACTCTAATTTTTTTAAAAAATTTTTTAAAGAATGCAGGTTAAAGTTAAAAAAAAAAGCATGCTCCCAACTAAACTGTGACATGTCATCGTTTGCAGGATGCATCTCAATAACAGAAATGTTAGAATACAAAATACGTGTACCTTTTCAAGCTCATATAATACTATGTTTGCCTCCTTTTTATTGCTCAGTTTTCTTTGTTTCTATCATGAATTCTTCCCAAATTTTTAAAGAAAGTTATTTTTTTCTTTAAAGCCAAAGACCTTGAGACCTAGTTTCTGTAGGTCAAACACACCAGACGCTATATCTGATTAGCTTTTTTCCTGGAGATGTCCCTCGGGGAGCCCCCCCACCCTCTGACTCCAGCGTGCTGCACAGCTGTCTCCTGGGACTCTCCTACACCTCCCTCCTGTGTGGATCGACTGTTTTTGGATTCCTTGTCTTTCTCTTTCTTGGTTTACTCCCTCATTTTGGTGGAGAATGCATACACAGGAGATAATATTTTCTGAAGCGTTGCATATCTGAAAATGTCTCTATCAGTATGCTCCGTTACTAGGTTGGCAGGGAATAGAACTTAAGTTTGGAAATCATTTTCTCTGACAGTTTTGAAGACTATCCACCTGCATTCTGGCTCCCAATGTTGAGGCTGAGAAATCTGATGCCGCCTATTCTGATTCTCGATCACTTGTATGTGAATGGGTTTTTCCTTTCTGCAAGCTTTTAGTATCTTTTTTTTTTTTTAATCCTTGGTGTTCTAACATCATAATGAATCTTTTTCCAGTCATCGTGCTGGGAATTAGGCGCGTCTTGCAATATGCAAATCCAAGTCTTTGAGTTCTGGGAAGCTTGATCTCATTCCTTGATACTTTCCTTTCCCTTCCTCTTTCTCTCTTTCTGAAACTATTGTTTTGAATGTTGGACCCTCCTGATTTATCTTCTACTTTTTTTAACCTTTCTTCTATTGTCTCTTTCTTTATGATTTTATTTACTTTCTGGAAATCGTCCTTAAGCTTATCTTCCAACTTCTCTCTCAACTTTTCTCCTGCTACCATAATTTTAATTTACAAGAGCTTTTTGAAAAATTCATACTTAACAGTGAGGCCCCAGATTGTTGTTTGGGTACTGGGAGCTGTGAGAGATAAAACTTATCAACTGTTGGGACTCACTGTGGCGTAATAGGGCCAGGAGCAGACATTTCACTGGAGGAACTCCCAAATGTCAGTACTACAGATCTCTTTTTTGGGGTCATTGTGTTTCTCTAGAGAAGAATGTTCCAGCATCCTGCCTGAGGGGTATGCATCAGGCAGAGAGAAATCTGGGAGTGGAGAGGCACAAAGGAGGAGAAGGTGGTGCCCAACATTCACTTTATAAATTCTCACTTCATCTCTCCTTTAAAGTACAGGGCCTCCTCCCCTCCACTATGCCTGGTTCCCTGATTCCACCTCTTCTCAGAACAAAACTCCAGTTTCCTCAGTGTGTGTGTGTGTTTGTGTGTGTGTCTGTATGTGTGTGTCTGTGTGTTGGGGGCGGGGGTGGAAAGTCACCCGCCTGTACCAGGTGGGTGAGTAGGCTGGGTTCTCTGTTCCAGCCTGGCCCCTGTCTTCATCGCCTTCTGCAGTAACAGGTGCCTCTGACTCCTTAGGGTTCTGCCTTCTCAGCTCTACCACCTCCTCCTTCTACTTCTCATCTTCTGAAATTTAACATGTCTCACCTCTATCGTTGCTACTCTTGTTCTTTGCCCTTGTTTTATATTTTGTTTCTCTCCTGTCTTTTTAGTGGGATTTTGAGAGAAAACAGCTGAACGCATGTGCTCCATCTATCACATTCAGCTGGCAGATTGGAGACTATGCCGCAGGGGTGGAAGGGAGAGGGTGGTAGGGTGTGGGCTCTGGAGCCAGACACATCCGTGGTTGAGTTCCAGCTCCACTTCTTCACATCCCTGTGTGACCTTGGCGAGATAATCAACCTCTGTGAGCCTCAGATTTCTCATCAGTCAAATGAGACTAATGCCACCTCCTAACTCACAGAGGCATTGTGAACATTAACTCTGAGAAGGCAGGGATTTTCACCCAGGCCTATTTGAGTGCAAGGCAGTGCTCTGAGCCACCGAAACAGCCTGCCTCCCTAGAGAACAGCATGTGTCAGAGACGGGCTTCTTGTTCAGCCTGGGCCCAGGATGAAGAGGACACACGGAACAGGCAGCCCCCAAGCTGACTTAAGCTGTGAGTGTGAGAGAAATCTTCAAAAAAAATTTTTTTTTAAATTTTTTTAATGGAGGTACTGGGGATTGAACCCAGGACCTCATGCATGCTAAACACGTGCCCTACCACTGAGCTACAACCACCCCACCCAACCCCCCTGGAGAAATCTTAAAGGCTGTAAACCACTAAGATTCCAAGTTTGCCTCTAACTTCTGCAGAATGTCATGAAGAATGACTAATCCGACAGCACCCAAGGGGGTCCAAGTACTCCAGGACGATGTTGGGTAAGGGAAGCTCCAGCCACAGGAAGTCACCAGGTAAGGGCAGTGCGTGAGAGAGGCAGGAAGTGCTTGGCAACAGCTGAACCCGTGACAGTAAGAGACATGCCCTCCTTCTGGCAGGAGAGGAAGATGATTTATTGACATATTAACTTTGTGTTTCTCCCTCCCTTGGCTCTTTCAAGCAGGGAGCCAGTCCCTTGGTACTTCCTTGTCTTGGGTATTTTTGGTAGTCAGAGTGCAGAAGCTTCCAGAAGTCAGTGGCTGTGCTTTTTGTAATAACCTTGACTCTGTGGAGATTCTGTAACATGTCTTGGAAGAGGAAGAAAGAGTGAGCCTTTAAGAGCTGAAAGGAGGGAGAGAGAGATTTCTACCCGAGAAGGGAAAGGGGTGGAGTGTGACTAGGGCGGGAAGGGTGGGGAGAGGTCCCACACCCTGATTCCAGGCAGTGTGAGGCGATGACAGGGCCGCCCTGCCTAGGAATGGATGCCCACCCATGTGTGTCCCCAGGCAGGGGCCCCCAATCCTCCATCTTGAGGTCCTGCTGGAATGGGCTATCAGAATATTTCCTGACCAGAGGGAGGTGGGGCAGCAGGGCCCAAGTCTGGAGTTGGACAAGGAGATATGATACCTAATAGCAGACATGTGGCACAGGGTGGGACATCTGTCACCCCACAGCGCTGCAGTGGGCAGGGCTGGCTCATCTTCAACTCTGGCCTGACCAGGCAAGAGGCCTTCCTGGGGGTCCGGCTGCACGCTCATCTTCTTCTATCAGCCCCTGCACACCAGGCCAGTTCATGAAGGGACTGACCCAGGACAAGCACTGGACAGCAGCTGAGCGGTACAAGGGCAACTGGGTGGTTAAGAGGCAGATGGCCCAGTGGGTGCTTTCAGGCAAAGTGCCAACTCCTCATCATGGCGCATAAGGATAACTGTGGTCCCACCCCTGATGACCCCCCTCATTTCACCTCTAGCCACTTCCCAGCACAGCCCCTCCCTTCCCTGAGCTCCCGCCTCACTGAACTGCTCCAGTCCCTTGAAGGGGCTGCATTCTCTCCTGCCTTGTGGCTCTTCTACAGGCTGCTGTACATACTCAAACGCTTCCTTCTGCCACTTGGCTCATTCTACTCATCCCTCAGGACCCAAATCCTATTTATCCTTAGGACCAAATTTGGTCTTCTGCTCTAGGAAGCCCTCTGAACTCCCAAATCTAGATTGGAAATCTGTTCTAGGCCCCCCATAGCACTCTGATTTTCTGTCTTGGTCCTTGTCATGCCTGTTGTAATGGATTGTTTCTTTGTCCCATACGCTAATCTTTAAGCTCACAGTATCTTTAGTACCTGATGTGTGATGAGGAGGAAGGAAAGAGAAAGGGAAGGAAGAGGAAGAGAAGGAGAAGGCGGGGAGGGGAGGAAAGGGAAGGTTGGTGTCACCCACTTTGCCTTGCCCATGAGTCTTGAGATCTCCTTGCCTGTGAAGCTCTTCAGTAAGGAAGCCCAGTCCCCAGGCCTGGATGGCAGTTTGGTTGGGGTGGTTAGGGAGCCTGTGTCTCCTGTCTGGATTTAGGACAGGTTGGGGTGAGAACACCCAGGACAGCTGAAAGCCACATTGCTGAAGGGAAAGTTTAACTGCAACCAAGCAGAAAAATAAAGGTCACTGCCCAGAGGAAAGCCTGCATCTGGGTGAAGTGCAGCAGAAGTACGAAATGCTCAGCAGGTCGGAGCAGGCTGGGATGAGGGAGGGAAACCAGCAGAGACTTCTTGTTGATCCCAATATCTGTTTCCCCTTCTTTTCTTTTAAAATTTTGTTAATTTTTTTTGGCGGGGGGTAGGTAATTAGGTTTATTTGTTTATTTATCTTAATGGCAGTACCGGGGATTGAACCCAGGACCTCATGCATGCTAGACATGTACTCTACCACTGAGTTATATCGCCCCCCACAGCCCCCTCTTTTATTAAATATTCAACTGAACGTATGGCCGTAGAATAAAATTGACATTTCCCGGCCTCCCTTGCAGCTAAATGGGGCCACGTGACTAAGTTTTGGCCAATGAAATAAAGTATGTGGTATGACTTCCAAAGTGTGTCCTTCAGGGAGGGTCCATGCCTTTCATATAGGGTGACTGACTTGTCCCAGTTTGCATGAGACTTTCCTGGTTTTAGCACGGAAAGTGCCGTGTCATGGTGATCCCTCTGTCCAGGGCAATCAGGGAGAGCTGGTCACCTCGTGTTCTTCATCTCTCCCTCCTTCCTTCTGACTAGTACGGGGGTGTGAGTGAAGCCAGCCTGGAGCCAGGAGGTGGAGCCACGTGCTGAGGATGGCATAAGGCTGGGCCGCCAGAACGGTGCCTGCATAGTGAGTTCAGGCCACTCAGGTTGTCCTGAATCTGGATCACCTGAGCCTGCGTCTATGGGCTTTATTTACCAGAGAGAAAAATCAGCATCCATGTAGTCTAAGCTTCTGTTATTCCGGGTTTTCTGACACATGCAGCTGCACAGAAACAGGACTAAAGCCTTGACAGATGCTAGTCTGTTATGCCGGGGGTTGGGCGTGTGGGGGCGGGGGCGGTCGTGAAAGTGCTCACTGTTTTAGGCAGCGCTGCCTCTGGGGCTGCCCCTGGGAGGGAGGGGCTGACATTAAGGTGAAGTTTCTACCCACATCTCGTCGAAGGCTTCTGTGCTTCCTGCTCTCATTTCTTTTAACAAAATGGTTCCCTTCCTAAAAAGCAATTTGAAAGCCACTGGTTCTCAAAAGAATGGTGACAGCCAGACCCACTGTCCCACTCTCACCACCCCCCCGCTACTTAGTTACTCTTGCCCACTCACGTAAGAGTTGCACAAAATTCATTCAGACCCAGACATGTCAATGAACCTAGAGACCAAAAAGAAAAAGGAAATGAAATCCTAGAAAAAGTTGCATAAGCCTAAACCCCCAGGAGAGACCTGACAGCAGACAGTGTTGCTGGTAGCAGCCCTGTATGGGACTTGCTGCTGCAGGGACCTCTCCAGGGGCCACTTTGGGGTGGAATCTTCTCCCTGGGGTGTTGCATCATGCCCCAGGTGGCCTTGTTTCTAACAAGGCATCGCTGTTCCTGGACATCCAGCCTCCAGGTTCACCTGCGCAACCCAGGAACTGTCTGGGTTTGTGGATAAGGCTGAGGGTGAGCTGTCAGCTTGGGGATGAGGGCACAAGGCAGGGTTATGCACAAAGACCTAGTGAACCTGGAAGGAAGGATTTCCCTTCTGGCTCCACCAGAAGGTTGGGTGGTTTGGAAGGTACTAGCAGAGCCCTGTACTGCCCTGTACTGGAGAGATACTAGGGGCCAAGACACCCAGGGCAAGTGGCCTAGCACAGGGTGTCCCAGAGGGGTAAAGATAAGCAGAGATGGGACAACTCTTCCAGCCCAACCCTTGAAGAGAGGGCTCTGCTGCATCCCATCTCAGCCACTTCCTGCTTGTGCCCTGTTTCCTCTTTTGTGGTGCAGGGAGTGATAAAACCTCCTGCATGGATGTTGTCAGGGTAGCATGCAAAAACTCAGTCCAAGGCCTGCTTAGTGTGGCTAAGTTTGTGGTTCTGGGCTGAGTTCTCTCATGAGGTTGAGGTCAAACTGTTGGTCATGACTGCAGTCCTTCGAAGGCCTGATGGGGGCTGGAGGATCCACTCCCAAGATGGCTCGTTCACAAGGCCGTTGGCAAGAGGCCTCAGTTCCTCTCTCCATGGGCCTCTCCTAGAGCTGCTTGAGTGTCTTCACCCCCTGGAGGCTGGCTTCCTCCAGAGCAAGTGATCCAAGGGACAGAATGAGGTGGGAGCTACATGCCTTTTACCATGTAGTCTCGAAGTCGCACACTGTCATTTCTGCAGTAGCCACACGGGCCAGCCCTCTTGAATGCCCTCCACAGGGGCATGAGCTTCAGGAGGTTGGGGGTCGTTGGACCATGTTGGTGGCTGGTACCACATGACGTCACTGAGCCACTGAGCCAATCCTGGAGCACCTGCTGCCTGACTTCTTGTTACATGACATAAGAAATCTTCTTGTCATTGTGCTGCTTATAGCCCAAAGCACCCTGATATCCCTTCTTCAAAATTCCTTTTTTGCTTAAGGCAGCCAGAGTTGGACTCTGTGACTTATAGCCACAACCCTTGGTTGATGCCTGGGGGTCAGCCTAGACTGCCAGCCTTGTGTAGGGAGAGGGGGAGGTGGGCTCCTGGGCTGCAGGCACCCTCTGTGACTCTCACTCCAAATCTCACAAATCTGACCAGCTCGTCCAGGGTCCAAGAACAGGCACTGTGACGGTAAAGAAAGCCTGGCTTTCACATACCTACATAGACATCTATAAGTAAAAATACAAAAGAAAAACACTCGCTGTAATGAAATGACTCAGTTCTGCCTGCTTCTCTGGACACCTCTGCAGCTGAGTCTCCATAAGAGGGGTAGAATCCTTCTCCTTCTTTCTCTCCTGTCTAAGATTCCCTGCTTAACTTTGGGATGGGGCTAATTCCAGTAGAGGCCCAGTTTCTGTCCCTTGAATGGCCAGTAACCAAGAGAATCTCAGAAATTGACATTGTGGGCCAGGAGAACACAAAATTTCCACACGTCGGGTCTCCTACCAAAGGTAGGCCAGGAAGCAGGATTCCCTGAGTGCTCTGTGGCCATCACGTGGGCCCTGGCACATGCTCACATCTCAGAAGGAGGAGGAGCCTTTTTGAACTCACCCCCTCTGAAACTCAGGATTAGCCGCAGCTGGGCACCCATGGAAGCTGGCAGCACCATCACTGCCAGGCACGTTAATCATGTGCTGGGAAGAAGAGTCTTGTCCCAGCCTGGACTTCTGAACTCTGCTGGGTCCCAAGGGCACACATGCAGAGGGGCAGGCTGCAGGGTGGGAGATGACCTAGGGTCATCTTTATCCCAGCTCATACTCCCCTTCAGCTCAGAGAGGTTGTGAGTGACACAATGAAATGAACTACAAGAACTGTTTCACACTGATATCCATCATTGTGTGAAGAGGTCAGGCAAAGGGGTGCACTGGGAAAGAGTGCAGCAGACTGGGGGTCCCAGCTCTGCCACCCGTGTGCTGTGGCCTTGGGCAAGTCCCCTCTTGCCAAGCCTGTTTCTTTCTTTGAAAAGAGAAGTTAAATCACAAAATGCTATCTCTAAAGAGGACAAGGAAGTTCGTCTGGGGGCCTCATGTAAGGTAGAAGGCTTTGGGCTGCAGATAAAAGAAGACCCAACTGAAAAGAGCTTACACAACAAAAATGTTTTACACCCCATAACAAGTTCAGATGTTGGGCGGTTCCAGAGGTGGTTCATCCAGCAGTTCTGTAATTGCACTCGGGACAGCGATGACACAGGCTCTGTCCATCTTTCCACTCTGCCATCCTCACCTCAGGGGTTGGCAGCTCCCCCTCACGGTGGCCAGGTGGCTCAAACAGCTCCGGGCATCACTTTCTCACCGAGCCACTCCAGAGGCAGAAAGCAGTCAAATGTCTCTCTTGTGTCTCTTTTTCAGAGCGAGGAAAACTTTCCTAGAAACCCCCTGCACTCTGTCCCCCGGACCACCCCATACAGCCCACTGACCAGGGGTGTGTCACTTGCCCATGACTGATCCAATCCCTGATGCGGGGAAAGGAGTGACCGTGATTGGCTGAAACCAGTCAAGCATCACCCCACGGGCTGGGAAGAGCCCAGGAAGCACACGCAGAGAGGAGGGAAGAAGGTGTCGGGTAGGAAACAAACAGCTCTGCTCCTCCTCTTACAGACGAGGACCTGAGCGGAGAGGGACTTTCTCAAGTCAAGTCACACAGGAGTTGGTGGCAGTCAGAGGTGAGTGCAGTTCTGACTCCTGGACAAGCTATTTCATCACCACCTTTTGGTTCTGGCCTAGGTGATCTCGAGTCTGGAATAAAAATCTGATTCTCAGTGAAAACCTTTCCTTCTAGAGTCACTTTAAGCCCATGGCTGGCCCGGGCGGGACATAATTCTCCAGAGCTAACTCAAGCTCTTCAAGTTTGTCTGCCTCCAGCCTCAGAAGAACCTTAATGAGTAGTTGCTGTAGTGCAGTGGCTAAGAGATCTCAGGGCAGACAGAAGCCAGATCAGACCCCATCACTGCCTTATCTGCTATTTGTTGATCCCAGTGGACTATCCCGGCAGCAGCTGGAAGTGACACCTTCTGCCAATGAGAGCAGCAATTCGCAATAGTCACCCCATCATGATTATATCAATCAGCAGCCAGCTAGGAAAATACTAACCACGAGTTATTTCAGGCAAAGCAATTTTAATGAAGGGAATTGGTTAAAGGTGTTGGAAGGGCTAGAGAAACACAAGCATGACAAATGTGTTTCCCAGGGATCAGAGGGCTGCTACGTCCCAGGAGGCCACACACCTCACTGCTGGAGGAGCCACCCCCTATGCCCACCCCTTACCTCCAACCCAGCTGCAGCCACCACCACGATGCTGCCAGAGCCAGGCTGGCTTTTCCCTTCCTCTCGCCTTCTAACCTCTTCTGTGCCTCCGCTGGCTGAACCCAACTAGAAACCAGCTGGTCAGAGGAGTGGGATGAAAGGGAAGGGATGGAGGTCCCCATAGATCATACATGGGATAGAAACATGTAAGATGAAGATCATTCGCCTAGATCTAAGGGTCAGAGAGGCCTAGGTTTGTGTCCTTATTCCGTGACCTTGAGCAAGTCACCTCCCTTTTGTAAGCTTTAGTTTACTCATCTGTGAAATAGGAGTGATAATGCCATCTCAGAGTTGTTGTGAAGGCTCAAAAGAAAATGATCATAAAGAGCTTAGCACAGTAGTTTAGAAGGGGCTCAGTTCCTGAACATACCCTCTCACTTCAGGGCTTTTGTACTCTGTACTTCCTATTACCTCTGCCTGGAATGTTCTTTCCTATATATATTTTTTAATGCTATTATTTTCTGACTCATCTTCCTAGTCCAAATAGGACATTTTTAGTTGCAAGAGACCAAAAATTAGACCCAAAAGAGGCTTAATCAAAAGCAGAAGTTGTTAAAGCTGAGAAGTCCAAGTATAGTTCTGACTTCAGGTATGGCTTGATCAGAGGCTCAGCCAATAACATCAACATTCATTAACTCTGGATTGGCTCATGTGCCCACCTCTAAATCGATTTCTGGGGCCAGGGATACAGGACACACTAAACATTCCACTCAAATAATTTGAGCTGATCCTAGGGGTGGTTGTGGTTTCCCAGAGGAAAATTAGATATAGTTATAAGAAAGGATGAATGAGTGCCTGAAGTGAGCATGAAAAACAGCTCTCCACTCATGTTTGAGCTTGGAGGACTTCCTGGGGCTCACTCTCCCCTGTCCAAAGTTAAGTCATTTCCTACTGTGATGCACACTCAGCTCCTTATACGTCACAGCCCTCATCAGCTTATAATTACACTCTCATGAAGTTGAATGATGGCTGCCTCTCACCCTGGATTATGAGCTTGGAGAAGGCAGAGGCTATTTTGTCATCATGATATCCTCAGTGTCCCGCCCAGTGGGACACATGCTAGATACCCAGTAGAGTCTTTACATGACGGGGTGAACCTGGGACTCTGGTTATGATGAGGCCCTACCTGTTACCTTGACTTTTGCTAGCTGCACTGCCTCTTAAGCCAGAGTCTTCCCCTCCGAAATCTTCTCTCCCCTGCAAGCAGCCCTGGGGACACTTGCACAGGACACACTTCCCCAGAGAAGAGAATGACAATTTTCCCATGGGACCTGGGAGGCCTGAGACCCAGAACTCTGGGTGGGTGATTCAGATCAGCAGAAGCAACTTGATGAATCAGGAGAGGAGCCAGCGGAAAAAGGAGGGTTACTTTGGATTAAGAGCTTTAAGAGGAGTGATTCATGATCATTGCGGCTGACATTTAAAAAGCCCCAAATACTTTTGGTAAATAGTGTGCCGCTTTGCATTTTGCCTCCCATTTATCCTGGGAATGAAGCAGTTGCTCTGGGATATATCATATTTCACTTTCTGCTTCTCAAGCATCAGTGATGTTTGGCTCCTCAGTTTCTCGTGTGTAACTTATCACCAAAGCCTATTTTCATGGAAGCGCTTGCCTGGTAGAGTCAGACTGGGCTCTGGTGTCAGATGGGGCATGGTCTGCAGCCCGGTTCTGCCATCTGCTCTCTGTGTGACCTAGGACAAGTTACTTAACCTCCCTGAGCCTCCATTTTCTCTCCAATAAAGTAAGGATAATAACATCAGCCTTGCAGGGCTTTGGGGAGATTTAGATGGGGATGTCTTTGGTATTGCGATCTTCAGGTTTAGCCAAAGCTGTGGCGGGTTGGCGGAAGGGCTGGGAAGGTGCATGTGTATCATGTGAGGGAGGAGATGGGGAAGCCACAGGGCTCTGGGATCTCACTGCTCTACCCAGGGCTGGGTGCGAGTCTAGGTCCCCAAGAGAAAGTCTGTGGACAGAATTCAGAAGGGCTCTTTGCCCAGATATGAACTCTGCAAGACGCAGGGCAGTGTGGCTTCAGGGCCTAGGAGACAATGTGAGACACTGGGGACAGTGTGTGTGTGTGTGTGTGTGTTTGTAGGAAGTGTAGGGTGACCAACCAGCCTGGTTGGTCTGGGACAGAGGGTTTCCCAGGATACAGGACTTTCTCTGTTAAAACCAGGAGAGTCTTAGGCAAAGTGAGACATGGTGGGTGACCCTGGAAGTAGGCCTTTCCCCCAACTTGTGCTGGAGCCCAGCAGGGCATGAGCATCCTGACGCCAGGGCCCCAGCTTTCATGGCACCAGGAGTCAGCGCAAGGGGCCCAGCCATTAACATGGTCACGGGTGCCAGGGACAGAGAAAATGGGGGGTGAGCACACCACCTCACCTCAGACCCACCCTCAGGCACTCCCAGAAGTCACTGGGTGACGTGTTGCAGGAGGCTGGAGGCCTGCATTAGTAGAGGGGGAAAGAGCCACCAAAATGTGGGTTATGACTACCACGGTGGTCCAATGAGGCCTGGGGAAACTTGGGTTCCATGTAAAGGCCAGCCCAGAACCTGGCACTTAGTGTGATTTTTGTCATCGTATTTTCTAATTGGTCATTGACAGTCCAGAGTGCTACTTTTTAACTTTGAATCTGGTCACTTTAGAGAAATCTTTCATCTTAATAACTCTGGAGTTGATTTCTAAGTATCTGGGATACAAAGCTATATCACCTGCCCTTAATGATACATTTGTCTCCAGCTCCAACATCTGTGCTCTGATTTCTAAACCACGTCCCACAGCACTTCTCAGACCATCTAGACAACATTGGATGATAGCAGCGATGGTTGTTGCCCATTGTTTTATTTCTGTATCCACTAATTATGCTCTAGTCAAGTGCTTCTTGGTCTTGGGATACTCTTTGAAGTAGACCTGCTGAGTCCCAGTCCTGGGAAGTGTTCTAGTGCTTCACTATTAAACGTCTGGAAAGCCCTTAGCTGGAAAGAAATACACTTCATTGTATTAAAGAAGCATCCTTCTGTTTTTAAGAGCCTTTATGAAGGATGGACATTGGGTTTTCATTAGACCTGCATCAGCCCTGCTTCTGAAAAACCTCAGTGTCTTTGTAAAATGGGGGCAGGGGTAGGGGAGTGGGAGGGGAAACAGTAACCACTTCATGGGGCTATTATGAGGAATAAGTGAGCTTACACCCATGAAGGGCTTAGTGGAGGGCCTAATATAGTCAAGCTGGCAGGTGTCATCGCTGACACAGGTCCCATCTTGGGGCCGTCCTGACACACTGCTCTCCTCCTCCAGGCCAGGAGACCCTGTGTGGCTCCCCTGCTCCTGCCCTCAAGGAAGGACAGCCAACAGTGATCCAGGCCCCCAGAAGCCAAATGCTCTTTTCAGGTGGAATTTGGCTGAGAGCCACAGGCTGAACGTATGGGAGGCGGGGTGGGTTGGGATGAGCCCCAGGGTAAGCACAAGAGCTGGAGGACCTTGGAGGGCCTGGCTCTGTCCCATCCAGCTGTGTGACCTCAGAGTGTCGCTTGACTCCCTGTGGCTGCTTCCTGAGGAGATCTGAGGCCGGTCCCACTCACCAGGGCGGTAGAGTGAGGCCCGGGACTGAGCCAGGGGAGGGGCGCTGGGTCCGGGGCAGATGGAGGAAGGACTGTGGTTACTAAATAACAACATGACAGGCAGGACAGCAGACCCTGTGAATTTCTCCCAAATTCCTCCCCCCAACCCCTGACCCTGCTCTCCTCTGCACACACCTGAGTGCGCTTTTCAAAGGAGGTAGGCAGAGCCAGCTCCAGAATTTGTGGGGCCCGGTGCAAAATGAAAATATGCCTTGCTCAGCACTTATTAAGAATTTCAAGATGGTCACAGCCAAGCATTAAACCAAGAGTGGGGCCTTTCTAAGCAGGGGCCCTTCTGTGACGGGGCCCTGGGAGTAGGGATACTCCAAATCAGGGACTTGGGACAAGGAACTCCCCCGAGGTAGAAACCAACAGTGTAGTCGTGGGGCTATGAGGTGGAGCCTGGGGCTCCCGAAGGCCATGGTTTCAGCATCACAGCAAACCTTGTCTGGAGAGTCAAAGTGTCAGGATGGCAAGACAGTCCGAGTGAGCCCTCGTCCATCTGGGTCCCTGATGCTGAGCCCTGCTTCCCTCTCCTGTATTCTGGGGAAATGAAGCAATAAGTACCCACCCTGGCTAAACTAGTAGAGTGGGGCTTCTGACATTTAAAACCAAATATAGCACTGGTAAGAATTGGGGCCTTTCTCCAGTAGAGCAATGCAGGCGCACACCTGAATTCTGGAGTTAGAGCACAGTACCCTGGGGGCCTTCCCTCCACTGTTCTCCCCTATAGGAAGTGCAGCTCCCTCCTTACAGTTCTGGCCTAGGGGCGGGCCACTCAGTCCCTCCCTTATCTGAGAAAGCCTGGAACATTCAAACACTTGACTAAAGGCTTGGGAGTACCAAGAGAAATCAAGATAAGAAGGTGTGGAGAGGGTGATCAACAGGGGCCTTGCATCTGGGGGTGGCTGGATCCTCCTTATCCAGGAGCAGAGAGGGTGTCCAAAGAGTTCCCCTTCTCAGTCCCTCAGCCTCAGCTGGGCTCTGTTTTCATTTCCTTTCATCCCTTCTGGAGCTGGGCTGAGCGAGTGGGTACATACCTTTCCACCAAGCAACTCAACTTTTTAGAGTCCATCTTACAGAAAAAGATACATTCAAGGATGTTCGCTGCAGTCCTGTTTGTGATATTCTAATAGCTGTGAGTGAATGAGTATGTGTGTGTGTGTGTGTGTGTGTGTGTGTGTGTGTGTAATATATTTAACATAGAAACAGGTCTGGAAGCATATAGTCCAAACTGTTAACAATAGTTACCTCTACGGAAGGAAGGGAGTGGGGAAGGAAGAGAGACTTTCCTTTGCCTCTGCACACTTTATACACTTCTGCTTAGTTTGATTTTTAAAAAATTATTTTCTCCAGCACATATTCATGTGTAAATTATAGAATGTTTAATTGAAAAACAATTTTTAAAAAATCATGTTGTGCAAAATTTTGAAAGTTAGAGAAATGAACCTGGTAAAGTGTGATGCTGCAGATTTGTCAGAGTATTGATCCTCATAGTGATTTCATTTCCTCCAGCAGTTTTCAGCAGTCTCTGGGCAGGCATGGAGAAGAGTGGTGTTGAAAGCACCCAGGAGAATGTACTGAGCTCAGATGCAGGCACCCAGTAATTATTCTAGGCATTTGACATCACTTAGCCTGTTTAATCCCTGTGAGGTAGATATCTTTAATCCTAGATTTCAGTGGAGGAAAGCAGCTTGGAGAGGGGACATATGGCAGGGCTGGGATTCAGACCTCAGGGTGCAAGAACTCTCCCACTTGTGGCTGCTTCTAGCGCAGTTCAATGGGGAAGGCAGGGAGAGGAGTAGAAAGCCGAGCCAACAGCAGTCTTTGAATGCTGGCCCCCAGGTGGAGGAGGAAGTAAAGGCAGGAGGGAGCATCTATTGTATCAAGGATCAGCTTAGGTGTAAGAGGTGTGGAAACAGAGTCGGTTTGGGTTTTAGATGAATAAAGCTGTGTGGGGCCCAGCATCTTCTTGTCTCTAATGAACTGGAGAGGGGGTTTATGAGGACTGAGGAGTCTCCTGGAAATGGCCCGTGTTAGTGCGGGACTGCGCCCAAGCTGGCGTCTGTTCCTTGGCTGACTCCTTTCCAGCCCCACTGACTTCATGCCGGAGTCCTAGGAGTAAGAACTGAAGTCGACATTTAACTACAACCCTGAGCCCAGTGGGGGTCAGGCAGCTCTGCTTGGGGGTCCCTGCACCCAGGGGAATGGATTGGGGGTGGTAGGGGAGTGAGTTCTACTGCATGTCACAGAACTTCAAGATGCCCATATGGCTCAGGGGGTGCCCCTCCTGCAACAGGAGTGGGATTGTTCATGAGCTCCCAACACACCTCCACATGATTGGGTTCTTCTTGGGACTCAGGAGTCCTGGGTGAGCCAGTGGGTAGCACGCCAGTGAGGTTTGGGTTACTTCTGTCATTGTGATCCCTTTTGTGCCCCTGTCACTGAGGTCTGGGGAAACAGGGTAGAGAAGTGTTCAGGGACCTCAAGTTGCAGGTTATGATCAGGAAAGGAGGGTGGGGTGGAACTAATGTTAGGTAGTTGAAGCTGAGATGGGGGAGGGGCTGCAACTTCCTGGGGTGTCCCAAGCTGAGCTCCAGAGTATAGACAAAAGCAAGTTGAGGGAGTTGCTCTTTGTGACCCCAGAAGCAGGCAGAGGACTCCTACCTTTCCTATCTGCTTTTGCTGTGTTCTTAGACTTAGGTCTCTAAGTCTAGGGTCCCCAAATTGCAGAGCTGGAAATCAGTCAACGCTGCAATCCAGCAGTTCTCTGGGAACAGAGAAGTAAGGCACCAGCTCAGGATGACACTAGGCAGTGCCATGAGGCCAGCGAGGCGCGGGGAAGGGGGTGGAGGGCGGCGGAGGGGGGGGGGATCAGGATCCTCACTCCTAATTAGAGCAGGGCTCAAGGATTTCCAAGGAGAAGCCAGGACACCGAGGTCCTGACTGCGAAGGTGGGGTGCCAAGAGGGCAGCCTGGAGCCCCAGAAGAAGGCAAGGTCACTGCTAGGGAGTCATCAAGGCCGACTTCTCAGTGAGCGGAGAGGGGAGGACAGAGCGCGTGAGATAGACTTTCAGGCACTCCGATGGTTCAGAGTATTTTCTTCATGAATTACTCTTCATTTAGAAGGGTCCAGATTCTGCCTGGAAAAATTACCTTCTAAAACCTGCAGAACAAATGCAGAAAACACTAAAATTTAGAATAACGGGTGATAGTTAAAATCTTTCAAGACATCGTCATTGAACTGTTGGTACTTTTATAAGGCAGCGGGGCATAAATATGATTATTGTTAAATGTGCTTAAACTTGATCATGTAAATCACGTGCCAGTGGTTTGGGCCAGGTCGGCTAGTAAAGAGGGCCAATAGCACAAAGCTGCTCTAGGGTTACCTGGGCTTTCTGCTCCGCCGCCCTTGGGAAACTGCCCGGTGCGCACCCGGGGTACACATCGCGGCTCAAGGGGCGCTTGGGCTGTGGATCTTAGGTTCCTCGGTGCCTTGAAGCCCGAGTCGCCGCAGGGAACCCGGAGCCTGAGCCTGTGCGGCAGTTCCAGCGCCACAGTAGGGACTCCAGCCCGGAGCATGCCTCCGGGTCTTTATAGTAGCCGGGCCCGAGTGGGGAGCGGCGGCATCTAAGGGTCGCTCCAGGGCCGCGCTAGGAAAGGTGTGGACGGCGGGAGAGGAAAGGGACCCGCCGCACCGGTGTCTCGGCGGACAGGGAGCCGCAGGGAGGGCAGGAGTGCGGGCGGGTCCGAGGTGGGCCGCTCCAGGGTACGTGATGGACACCCAGGGGCGCCACCCTCCAGCTGACGAGGGGAGGAGATCCAGGTACAGAGAGGCTAAGTGATTCGTCCAAGGTCACACAGCGGGCTGGCGGCGGTGTGTGTGTGTGTGCGGGGTGCAGTTCTGACAGCACGTCTGGGGGTAATCACAGGCCTCGCCCTGCACGGCAGACGCCTGGTTCAGCCCCCGCAAGCAAGCAGCCTTTGGGGTCTTGGGAGCCCCGTCCTTTGGTCAAGATGAGAGTAGGACGGCGCCCCCAACCTGTTACGAAATGTAGCTTTTCAGTATCCCAGCATCGCAGCCTCCCAGTCGCCAGTGCAGGCGGGCGTGGTGCTCCGGGTCTTGGCGCACGAGGGAGCGCACAGGACTGTGACCCCGGACAATAACGCCCAGCCTCCACCTGCCTGGGGTCCAGAGTGTGGGCGCCTCATTGCCCTGTCACCACCGCCCCAAACGAAGGCCCTTCCACCGGCCTCTTTAATAAATGAGAGAGCTCTAAGGCTTAGAGATAGGGAGCTGACAGAACTAATGCAGCTGCTAAGTTATGGAGTCAGGATTCGAACCCAGTGGTCTGTATTTTGGTAGCCCAAACCCCGAGGTCAGAGCCCACCGGCCCAGAGTGGCTGTGTGTGCCCTTGGGTAAGTCGCTTTTCTCAGGCAGGCAGCCGGGCCAAGAGCCCCTCCCGTCGTGGCCGCGCATGCTCAGTAGCTGGCGGCGCCGGGAGGAGGCGGCGGGCGCCCCAGCTGCTTTGCATTGACGCCAGCACCCACTGGAGGTCACCGCTGGGGGCTGGGCGCGGCGTGCTGCCGGCAAGACCGGGCCGGGAACGTGGAGCCGGAGCCGGAGCCGGAGCCGCAGCCGTAGCCGCAGCCGCGCTACCCGCGCAGCTCCCGGGTGAGCGCCGCCGCTTCAGCGCTTCTCGACGGCGCGGCCCCAAGTCCGGCTGAGGCCGACGCGGCCTCGCTGCCCCGACGGGCTTGCTCCAGACCCCACCCCTCAACGGCTAGAGAGTCTAGGCTAGCTTTCTGCGCCACCGGCGCTCGGACCAGGGGCGTTTATTCGCCGGGCGGCAGACGGAGCGGCGTGGGTGCCCGGGCCTGGGGAGGCGGCGGCAGCGCGGCGGAGCTGGAGCGAGCGCGGCGGGGAGCTCACCTCCCCCGGGGGGCGCACCGCCCCACGGCGAGGGCGGCGTCGCTCGCGCGGCGCGGACTCGCCCGCTCTCGGGTCGGGAGAGTGCAAATCTCCTCCCCTGAAATTCCCCGGAAGCGCGGCGCGGCCGAGGCGAGCGCGGCGATGTGAGGGAGGCGGCCGGCGGCTCCCGCCTCAGGAAGGGCATGTTCGGAGGGGCGGCCGTGGCGCGCCGCCCGCCCCAGCGCCCCCTCCCCACCACCGCCGCCGCCGCGCCCGCACCGCGATAAAAGGGGCGGCCGCACTTCCTGACGCGAGACCCGCGCTCGCCGCCGCCCGCCCAGGCGGCGATGACACGGCGCCCGCGGCGGCCCCGAGGCGCCGGGCGGGCCGTTTGCTGACCGGATCGCGGCTGCCCGCCAGCGTGTCCGCGGCGCCGCCGCCAGCATGGGCTGCGCCCCGAGCATCCACATTTCCGAAAGCCGGGCGGTGTACCACGGCGGCAAGGAGGCCGAGGACGCGCCGGGCCCCGCGGCGCCGCCGCTGCCGCCCGGCGGGCCGCGCCTCCCACCCGGCCAGAAGACGGCCGCCGCGGCCGGGTCCCGCGGCGCCAGCCTCGCGGAGTCTGAGCCTCGCGGCTGCAGCGGCAGTAAGGTAAGGGGCGCCGGGCGGGGGCTTCGGGGCTGCGGTCCGCGGTGACAGGCGGGGCTCCCTCTCGGGCCTCGGTGCCCTCTCGCCCGGTTTTGGCTGACTTTGACGGACGCCAGCAGACCGTCTTGCCGGGGCAGCGACCGGTGGAGGACCGACCCGGGTCCTGGGGACTCTGCGTAGTCGAGTTGTGGTTAGGACTCTTTCCGAACCTTGGTGTCGGTTCCTGGGACGCATCCGACGTCTCGAGCACTAGGGACCGCTGTGAACTTGACTGAGGCGCTTGAATCAATTCCCCACCAAACAGCGGGTACTGGGTAACCCGCAGGATATTCTGGCGCGCCTCTGAACGTGAAATCAGTGCGAACTTTGTTCTTTTGGTTCTCGTGGTGGAAAGGGAAGGGCGGCTGGCTCTGTGAAGCCGGGGTACTGGACCCTATCACCCTGTCGTGTTTTCCCTCTTTCAGGTTTGCACAAGCATGCAGTTGCAGTTTTCTGTTTTCTTCGGGACTATTAAAACATAATCTGGAACATCAGCTTTGCTTCATTGCACACGTATTTGAGGTTCACGTTTATTAGCATACATGTACTTAAAGCGTATGTAATTAGAAAATACTATCAGAGCAACGCGGTTTTTGAAGCATTCATCAGAACAAAGTTAATTTTTCATTAAGCAATCTTACTGAGACAATTTATTTTTTTAATCGCGTGTCTTCTCCAGCGCCCGTTCCTTTGGCTGTGTTTTGTCAAAGTTGCTGCTCTTAGTCTTTGCTAAAGTTTTCTAAAGGAAAAATACTTAAAAAAAAAAAAAAAAAGATTCATGAAGACAAACTGCAGTAGCTCTCCGGCTCTCTGATTTGAAATTTTAGAGCTGGAATTCATGCTTTTGTTTAAGTGTTATTACACTAGGGGGAAAAAATTTCTGTCAACATGGCCACATATTGAAGATCATCCCTTTCACTGTTGCTGTGTTTTGAAAGAGTCATTTGCAAAATTGTCTTGATTTTGCTTACTGAGGACTGCTAAATCTCCCAAATTTGAGAGAAATTGGTTTACTCTGTCTTAAATTCCTTAAGTCATTATATCTTTTCTATGTGAAATTTGAAAAGTCTTTTTCAGTGTTGCGTAACATAGTGAAGTGATTTCTCCCCCTCTCATACCCTGTCTGAAAATTCAACTTCATTCTGATTATCAGGATTTGGATTCCTTCTCCTACAGTCTTTGAAAAAACCTGTGGTAGTTTTAAACTATTAACCCAAGCTGATCTTAATATCCTTGTAATGCTTGTATAGTAAGCTACCTAATTGGCTTTTTAAAAAAGTGTTACGCAGGTAAAGTTGAATATGGAAGCTTTAACAGCTTTCAGGTTTTTGACCCCAATCTAATATTGGTTATCTTGCATTAATTTTAGTATTCAACTTTTGGTTCACTGAAGGAGCTCTTTCAGAAAGAGGCCCTTGTGTCTTATTGGCCTTTTTGTGGCAGCGTGGGTGTCCTAAATTCCCCCAGGTACGCATTCCCAGTGCCCCAACTTGGTCTTCTGCTATCCACACTGCCTGTGGGTCCCCTGAGTTTCTAAGTCTCCTGTATTCTGTCCCATTGTCTTGAGCTGGGGCCCAGAAAAATACATTCAGCATTTACAGTGCTTAATCCAGTGGCATGCGTACAGTAGGTACTAAATAAATGTTTGTTGAGTTTGATTTTTGTTAACGGAACGATAAAACTTTTTCAGTCACTGGAATTTGATGCCTTATAACCTTGAATATAGGCTTTAAGGTTACTTTCTCAGGAGGAGGAGTCAAAATATAAGTAACACCACAGTCACAGAAACAATAGCCCCATGCTTGTTATGCACGAGCTATACATGTTGGTACCACATCTCAGTTACAGATATTTGTAATTAGACATATCAGGTAATAGGCAGAGGTAAATACCAGCATTTTTTTTAGTTCAATATTTTTTCTTTAAGGGAATGAAGCTTTTGAAATTAAGATATTTAATATACTCCGGAAATTTAAAAATCCATGTTTAGAGAAGATAAGCTTTCAGCAATTTAGCAAAATCAAATTATTATATAATGAATTTGAGCTCCTTTATATTAACATGGCAAGATCCAATTTTAGTTCATTAAAAAATGTTTCTTCTTAAAAATATAATAAGTTAGCTTATCAAAGTGAATTCCAATCAGGAATCCGTTGGGGAAATTTTTGTATCTATAGCACAGAGTAAACACCAGTTCATCAGAATGCTTGGGAGGTTGGCGATGAATTGTATTTTCTGATTAATTAAGCAGTACACCCCCTACACTGTAGTGTATCCCATGTGTGTTCCATGAAGCAATTTGTGGACTGTTAACGGGTATTAAATGAAAAGGGGTCCATGGTCAAATTAGTTTGGGAAATACTGGCTCAGACTAAGTTTGGCAGATCTCTTTCATATAGAATTTGTCAGAAAATTTAATTTCCTAAAATACACTGTGAATCTCCAAGGGGTGGTTGGAGTGTGCAACATTCCCAAAACTTGTTTGATTATGGAGTCCGTTTACTGAAGTATATCTTAGGCAGGCCACATGTTAAGACATGATTCCTAACGTGAGATACCAATATTCAAAGTACAAGAAATATACTTAACAATAAAACTCAATAAACGTAATTTGCTGCTTAATGATTCCAAAGGTACTTTAGGATTTTGTACTACATTAGGCTGGGTCATCTTTATGAACTTATTTAAGTACTACTAAAAATACTCTGACTGTTTATTCATTTCAGGAGTTATGGTCTATGTGGTTACAGATAATGAATGCTGTGTTCGGTTTGAACACTTACAGTTTTGTTTTGTTTTTAATCAGGGTGTACTTTAACTGTAACATTTAATATTTTCTTGTCAGTCTTTAGATTTACTCTGTTTTCCCTTTCCTTAGCTAGGACTTGAGTTGCCCTTGAAAGATTTGAGTGTGGGGGCAGGAGTGTCAGAGGAGACCCTGTGCTCACCTCCCTCCCTTTCTGCAAACGCCCAGTGGCTGCAGTGATGGACGCCCTCCCCACCATGTGTCACTAATCAGCTCTGTGAGAGGGCAGTCAGGTCTGTTTTGTTCACAGCTGTGTCCCCCCACAAAGTAGGCCTTCCATAGACATTGGCTGAATTGGAGAATTGTGTGAGCCAGGCTGTAGAAGTGGAAAATCCAGCCGGCCCAGATAAAGGAGAAATAGAAACCAGTTTAAACTAGAGTGGAGACTGTAGAATTTAGATTGGATTTTTTGGAAGTCTCTGATATTGCTCTTTCAGAGCAATTTTATTTCAGAGCATTTGCATATGTTTCCACCCTGGTGAGCAGAGTAGATTTCCCTATAAAGATTTAAGGATTAGTGCAGCTGGGTGGGCCGCACACAACAGGTGACAGATATTAGCGTGGCCACATACTAACCTTTAACCTGGGGCTACTGCCTTCAGGGCTCGAAATTCTCTCAGGCCAACTCTCCGTTAGTTCCTTTGCTTCTGTCACCTTCTCTTCCTCCACCCAGTTTCTCTTACTTTCCACCACCTTTCCCTTCTTCCTAGTCTTCCTCCCTCCTTTTTCCTACCAGCCCACCATCTTCTACAAAACTGGTGAAGTTAACCACCCTAGTCATCCAAAGTTTAGTGACTTCTTAGTGTTTCCTAATTATGGAATAAACTTTTTTTTTTTTTTTTGCCTGGTTTTAATGTACAGAGTGCATTAACCAAATTTTTATATTTCCCTAAACAGAAGCAAATTTCTCTTTGTGTGTGACCTGACTGATTCCCCTCTCCCTCCCCATACCCTTGGTGGGTTATGTGGAATTACTGAAAGTTTCCCTCCAAAAGTGTAGTTAAGACCCAACTTTCTGTTCCTGAAATAAGTGACTATAATTTATCTCTGGAGCTCATGGGCTGTGAGTTCTCTTATCTTTCTGTTCCTATGCTTTTTGGTGTGTAAAATCTCATCATCTTGCCAGGTCTAGCTATAAAGATACTGCTTTATATCTTTTCCCATTCCTATTATACGCATAAATTACTTTGTATTATATGTTTTTTAGCACTTAATATCATTACCACCACAACTTGTGATTCTTAAGAGGGGTGTTGTGAATGTCACAAACCTGCCCTGGGCTGGCCTTGACCCACTCCTCGCTGAAGTGAGTGTTGGGTTGGGGCCTGTGGTAACTTGGGGCACAAATGTTCCTTGTGAAGTGGTTTATGACACTGGTTTTCCCTTGGACGGCTTGCCCGTTTGGATTGGGTTCTTCAGTAGGGGAAGGTTCATGATGTGAGGCCTCAGGGTGAGGCAGACATCTCAGAATAACCTAAAATGCCTTAGAGAACAGAATATTTTTAAAAATTAAAATAAAAAATCAAAGAACAGAGGGAGAAGTTGCTTAGGAAATGAGTAAGCTCCTGGTCTTGTCCAAAGTCAGTGGCTGTAGCCTGGTTTCTCACTCCAGCAAGGCAGTAGAAAGCTATGGTCTCTGAAGCTCTTAGAGTGCAGACTGTTTGTACTAGTAATAGCCCCCGTTCCTTGAATGCCTTCTATGCTGAAGGCACTGTGCTGGGTGCCTTACAGATGTTATCTCATTTCAACCCTGTGAGGTGGCTACTGTCATTTCCCTTTTGCAGATAAGGCACCAGAGGTTAGAAACTCACATGAGTGCATACAATTAAACTGGGATTCAAACCCATTGTTCCTGGTGCTCATCCCCCAGGTTGTTGCTCTCTTAACCCCGTCTCTATTCTCTAGCTTTTGGCTAGGATATGAATGTCGCAGGTCCACCTGGGTTTTAAGCAGGCATCCAAAATCTATGTTACTAAGATTTTGTTAAGTCTTGACTTACTGGGGAACCTGATTCCAGCCCTACCTTGGGCTTCCATGTTTGTGGACGTCGCAGCCGTATGTGGCCCTGTCCCAGTTATTTCCTGAAGTCAGGCATCTTGTGGGGCCCTCAAATCTGTCCTCTTTTTTCTCTGAAGGAGTACTTTCTCCTCCTTCTCAGGGTGCAGGTATCCTGGCTGGGCCAGGAGCTCCCTAGGAGCCAGTTCTTCCCTTCAGCCTTCACCCAAGTGCAACACCCCTGTCCCCTTCTGCCCCCCAGTTCTGCACACACATCCTCCCAGGGTTGGGTCCAGATATCTTTCTTGAGCCCCTGGCTGTACTTGCACTCTCTCTTCCCTGCTCTTGGGACCTTCCCCTGCAGCCCTTGTGGGCTGGGATTTCTGTCTCAAGCCTCCTGCCAGATTATAGGCCACTGCCAGACTGGGTCCTAGTTTCATTACAGTTCCCAAAGTGGTTGGCACACTAAGTAAGTGTTTGGATAAATATACCAGTCTCTAAGGCTGAAAGGGCTTTCTTTTATTCATATTTCATGGATCTATCTCTCCTGTTTAAGTTTAACAAAAATTATTGGGGTATGCTGTATGAGTTTTAACAAAAAGGCAGAATACCCTGAAGCCAGTGATTAATCTGTAGGGTAATTAGTAAAGCTTTTGCCTCTCATTTTGGCCATGTTAGGGTTGAGCAATGTTCCTGGGTCCCCTCCTCCTGTTCTACTTTTGTTCTGCTCTGTGAGAAGAGCTGCAGAGTATCTTGTCAGAGAGCTGTTTTGATAAGTTATATATTGCAGTTTCTTAGCTGCCGGCCTCATACACAGTGTGCCCATCTACACAGGCAGGAAGGATGTCACAGATTTCCCCGAACTTGAGGATGGCCTCAGAGAACTCAGTGAGGGCGACTTGCCACTGCTTTTATTCTGTGTGGGCTGGAACACACCTTCAGTCTGTTGAATTCATGCTCATTTGCTGTCTGTGAGTCTCCCTTCCATGTCCTGCTAGTGAGTCGGGCAGCCGCTTCAGCAGCTCACTCTGCTCGTGGGACAGCCAGAGGGCTGGTGGCCCCTCAGCACTTTCCCTG
Organism: Camelus bactrianus; assembly: GCF_048773025.1. Classification (NCBI taxonomy): domain Eukaryota; kingdom Metazoa; phylum Chordata; class Mammalia; order Artiodactyla; family Camelidae; genus Camelus; species Camelus bactrianus. Next base: position 27,005,926 of record NC_133565.1, read on the forward strand.
TGGTCTTCAAATGTTTGCAGTTGACAGCAGCTGCCCAGTGAGGTGTGTTTGAAAGAATATAGGAGGAGAGCCAGAGGTGGTCATTTTAAGTTCAGCACCACGAGGTACTGCCTGTGTGATATTTGGCAAGTTTTGATCCTATGTTTCCTCAAGCATAAAATGAGACTCAAATACCTGGGTTTTACTGAGGATCACTTAAGCTAATCTGTGTGAAAGAATTTTGTGAACTCCAGAGTGCTAGCACATGTAAGGATTGTTCTTCTTCTTTTGATTACCTTTTTCAAAGGCAAACGTTGCTCAAATCTGCTTATTTTTTTTTTTAAAACAAATCTCTTCCTTTTTAAAATGTGTTTTTGTCTTTTCTCTAATACTTTATTGTGAAAAGTTTCAAACATACAGCAAAGTTAAAAGAATTATCACATGCATACCTACCATCTAGATTCTCCAGTTAACGTTTTCCTGTATTGGCTTTACCTCATGTCTCCATCACTTTATCCACCCAGAAGTCCGTTTTATTTTTGGATTAATTTCAAAGTAGGTTCTACACCTCAGTATATTTAACTCCTAAACATTTCAGTATGCATATCACTTACTAGAGTTCAAGATTTGTTTCCTTTTTTGAGGGGGCAGGGACAAATCTGTATACCCATGTAATACAAATCTTTGTCAGGATACAGAATATTACCATCACCCCAGAAGGTTCTCTGTGCTCCTTCTCCATTCCTAACCCCACCTGCTGACAACCATGGTTCTGTTTTTTTTCCCCATTATAAATTTATTTTTGCCTATTTGAGGCTTCCTATAAATAGAATTTTAAAGAGTGTATTCTTTTGTGTAAGGCTTTCACTCAGCACAGTATTTTTGAGATTCATCTATGTTGCACGAATCAGTAGGTTGTTTTTTTTTTTTTTCTGAGTTGTATCCTGTTGTGTGACTAGATCACAATTCACTTATTCATTCTGTTGTTGATGGAGAGTAGGGCTGCTTCTGATTTTGGACTATTAAGAATATGCTATGAATATTCTAGTATAAATTATTTTGTGCACATATGCTTTTATTTCTCTTGGGTAAATACCAAGAAGTGGAGTTGTTGGGTCATAGGATAGCTATTATGTTTAGCTTTTTAAGAAACTGACCTTTTCCCAAGGTTACACAGTTCCACATTCCTGCCAACAGTGTACAATAAAAGTTCGGTTGGTCCATATCCTTGCCACAGTTTGGTGTTATCAGTCATTCTGGTGGATGTGTAGTGGTATCTCCCTGTGGTTTTGATTTACATTTCCTTGATGGCTAATAATTTTGAGTATGTTTTCATGTTTCTATTGGTCATTTATATAACTTCCTTTTTGAAGTTTTTAACACTTTTTTATGAAAAGGAAATATAAATATTGTCATGATCTCTGGGTAGGGAAGGACTTATGAAACAAGTTATACAAAGCATTTACCATAAAGGAAAGAGTTGATAAATTCAACCAAGTTAAAATAAGGAACTTCTCATCAAAAGAAAAGAAAGGAAACCATAAACTGAAAGAAGATATTTGCAACATATAATACCAATAAAGAACTAGTACTCAGAACAGATATAGAACTCCGACCAGTCAGTAAGAAAAAGACAGTCCAGTTGAAAAATAGGCAAAGACTTGGACAGACAGGTCATTAAAGAGGAAACCAAATGGCCAATAAATGTATGAAAAGATGTCATTCTCACTGAGGAAATACAAAATAAAACCACAGTGAAATAACATAATAAAACCACAGTGAAATAACTTTATATCCACCAAATTGGCAAGTGTTTAAAAGCCTAACAATGCTTTGAGGAACTCTTCAACACTGTAAGTAAAAGTGCAAATTGGTTCAACTACTTGGACAACCATTGTCATTACCAAGTAGAGTTAGACATGTGACCCAGTGACCTGATAGTTTCAATCCTAGAAACACATGTGTATTGAAAACATGTGCAAGAATGTTCATAGGAGCATTGCTTTTAATAGCAATTTTTTGATAAAACTCAAATATTCCTTAGCAACATAATGGATGAATAAGTGTGACAAGCAGAAGAATGCTTTTCAGCTTTGAAACTGAATGGTTTATAGCTATAAATATCAATATTGATCAGTCTCAAAAACAATGTTGAGAGAAAGAAGTTATAGAAGAATCCATAACATGTAATTTTTTAAACTTAAGGTTTAATAGCTAAACAACAAACTTGTGGGAATATATGTAATCTACACATACACATAGATATTAAAACTATAAACAAAACCAAAGAAATAATCACTATAAAATTCAGTTGGACAGAGAAGATTTATTTTACAGACTGAAATGATTAGCAAGCTAATGTTGAGTGCCTAGTACAGAGGATATAGGAGCAATAGGAGCAGGCCCTGCCCTCAAGGCACAAATAGTCCTCTCTGGAAAGGTGGGGCCGGCCTCTGACCTGGACCTGAATGAGAGGCTAATGCCTGAGGGATGGTGTGGGTGTTCAGAGAATAGGCAGGAGCTTGGTCTGGATTGATTGTAAGGTGCAGAGAGAGGAAGGGAGGGAGGGGTTTGGCCTGGGCTAAGATGAGGAGGCCTAGAGAGGTAGAGAATGGGGGATGTATGTGGGGCGGGGGTACTGGCTTGTTCCGCAGACTGTGAGCAAGTTGACCAGGGATAGGAGGCAAGGCCTGAAAGCCAGGTTGAGGAGTTTGAAGTCCGTCCTGTAAACCTCAGAGAACTTTCATTTTCAGCAGGGTAGTTACAGGATAAACATATTTTATGAAAATTAAGTTTTAGGAGGAAATTGCAGTGGGTGGGGTGAGGAAAAGTTAGAGGTGGGGCACTACCTAGGGGGCTATTGTGGTTCAGGCACCAGGTATGACCAGGTATAATAACTACTTAGTGCAGTGGTTTGGGAGAGGAGGGAATGAGCAAAGGAAAAGCTGACAGGCTAGGGAACAGAGTGGATTTGGGGAGTGAGGGATGAGGGAAGTGGAGGATGACTCAGAGGTTGGGGTTTACCAGCTTAGAAGGACTGTGATAACATGCCACAATTTGTAGAGTGCTTTAGAGTTGACCAACTGCTATTTTTATACATCATCTCATTTGATGTTCCCCAAACTGCTGTGAGGTAGGAAGGATTTTATTTTCCCTGTTGAAGACCTAAATGAAGCAGACATTTAAAGAGATCAAATGACTTGCCCAAGTGTATGGTGACCACTTTCAGAAGCAGGTTCAGTATAATAGCATAGGATAGAAGCCAGAGGAAAGAGAGGTTAGGGAGTTTTTTTTTAAAAAAAGCCTTTCTCTTGGTTCTGGATTTATTTTGTAAAAACAAACTTTTATTACTTTTTCCTCATTACAAAAGTAATGTTCATTTTAGAAAACTTGAAAAATACAGAAAAGGACAAGGATCACTTAAATTGCACAATCAGGAGATAGTGTCTCAAAATAATGGTATGTTTCCTTCCATCCATGTAGATTACTTTAAATAGCTGTTATTAAAAACTATTTTTAAAATAGTTTTATTCTTTTAGTTCTAGGAAACATTTAGGTGTTATTTCTTCAAATGTTGTCCCCGCTTCCATTTCCTCACTTCCCTTCTGCAGCTTTTTCCAAGTGATAGGATTTAGGTACATCTTGATCTGTCCTCTGTATCTCTTCACTTTTCTTTTACTTCCCAGAGATTGTGTTTCTTTTATTTTCCAGAGATTGTGCTATCTCTGTCTGGGAGGGTTCTTTAATCTATACTCTTAGCTCACTGATTCATTCCTCAGGGTCTACTTAGCTGTCTAGCCCATTGAGTTTTAAAACTGGATGGTTTCTGTGTTCAAGATTTATGATGTGTTCTCTTTGTAACTTGCTTATTCATGGTTTTTTTGTTTGGTGTAGCATACTTCCTTACCTTTTTGAGGATATTAATCATATGCACTTTAAAGTCCTATTCTGATTGCTGTTTATTTAAAACTTTTTTTTGAGGTATAAATACAGTTAGAAAAGTATATGTAATCTTAATGTTTACAGCTTGATAAAATTTTACCCATATTTGCTGCATATAACGACCACCCATATCAAGACAGAATACTTCCAGCACTCCAGAAGACTGCCTTGTGGCTGTTGACTTTTTTTTTTAAGTATTTTTAACCTTTTATTGTGAAAAATCTTAAATATACAGCATTCTTTTTAAAAATTGCCAATTTATGGGGTTTTTAAAAAATATTTTATTGCATTATTTAATTACTTTATTTTGGCAGGGTTGGGGAGGTAATTAGGTTTATTTATTTTTAGAGGAGGTATTGGGGATTGAACCCAGGACCTTGTGCATGCTAAGCATGCACTCTACCATTTGAGCTACATCCCACCCCTCTATACAGCATTCTTGAAGGAATTTTGCAGTGAACCCTTGTACACCCAAACTCTTGTATTTTATAGTAGCATTTTACCGTACTTGCTTTATCACATACAGTCAGCCCTCTGTATCCAAGGATTCTACATCCGGGGATTCAACCAATGGGGGTGGGGGAGGGATCCAGAAAGTTCCAAAAAGCAAACCTTGAATTTGCAATGTGATCGCATATATTTACATGGCATTTACATTGTATTTACAGCAATTTACATAACATTTACATTGTATTAGGTACTATAAGTAATCTAGAGATGATTTGAAGTATACAGGAGGATGTGCTTAGGTTATATGCAAATAATATGTCATTTTATATAAGTAACTTGAGCATCCTCGGATTTTGGTATCTGAGGGAGTCTTGGAACCAAAGCCCTGCAGATACCAAGGGACAACTGTATATCTGTCTATTGTTCTGGCCATCTCCTTTTTCTTTTCATTTTAAAGTAATTGCAGACATCAGCACACTTCACCTAAAATATTGCAGCATGCATATCACTAGAGTTCAATATTTAGTTTTTTTTTTTTTTGAGGTAGAATTTACATGCAATGAAATGCACAAATATTTATTGTACAAAGGCTGAATTTTGACAAATACACAATTTACCTGTATAATCCAAACCTCTATCAAGGTATAGAACATTATCAGCATTCCAGAAAGTTCCCTTATGCTCCTTCCCAGGTATCCCAGCAACTATCTTCTAATTTTTTCCCATCATAGATTTGCTTTGTCTGTTTTAGAACTTCATGAAAGTGGAATTATATACTATATACTCTTTTATTTATTTATTTTGGGGTTTTTTTTGGGGGGGATGGTAATTAGGTTTTACTTATTTATTCATTGGAGGTACTAGGGACTGAACTCAGGACCTCCTGCATGCTAAGCACGCACTCGACCACTGAGCTATACCCTCCCCTTGTATATACTCTTTTATGTAACACTTTTTGCACTCACTATTAAGTTTTTGAGATTCATCTATGTTTCATATATGAGTAGTTCCTAGTATGATGACTGTTAACTTTTAAAAACTCATGATGTGTCTTGTTAAATTGCCTTCCAGAAAGATGTGGTCAAATTTTAAGATTACAGGAGCGTATGAAAGTGCTTGTTATGCTTCTGACAATCTGATTGTGAAAGTCGTGTTTTATTGGTCTATTAATTATAATTTATTTTCATTTTTGTTGCCTTTTTCTTTTCCAAATGTGTTTTGGAAATTTGAACTTTCTCTTCAGTGATTATTGCTTATGTATATTGCCTATTTCTCTGTTTGGGTTTTAGAGTTAAATTTCATTTATAAGAGCTTTTTAATATGTTCGGGAATTAAGTTTTGATATCTCAAGTTTATTGCAAATCTTCTCTCTAGTCTCTTTTTTTAATTGGATGTAAAAAATAATAATTGGATGTATTTTTAAATTGTAGACATTTTATATTTTATGAAATCCAATCTAGCACTCTTCCTTTTTTTATTTATTGATCGACACTTGGGTTGCTTCTACCTCTGGGTTATTGTGAATAATGCTACATACAACATGGGTGTACATACCTCTTTGAACCCCTGCTTTCAGTCCTTTTGGATATATATACACCCAGAAGTGGAATCAGTGGATCACATGGTAATTCTGTTGTCAATTTTTTGAGGAACCACCCATAAGTACATAGTGTTTTGCAATGGGCTTTTTTTAGCCAATAATCTACACATTTCCATTTCAGTGATTTGTTTTATCTTCTCTAATACCTGTATCATACCATACCAATATCCCGTGATCCTAGAAATGACCCCTACATTGCATCCGCTTGTTACAACCCTTGCCTTGCTTTTAACCTAGTACATCCCCTCTCCTTTTTTTAAATTACACTGACTTGTTTAAGAGACCTGACCACATATTTTGTCCCAATTTCTGACTTCATCTTACTGCTTCCTTGGGGTGTCATTTAGCTTTCCCTCTATCTGCTGTATTTCCTATAAACTAAAAGTTGTATCCAAAATAGATTGAAGTTAAATGTTTTGGTTTAGAAAACATCATTGGTGATTCACGAATCAAATCAGAAGACACACGATATCTGATTGACCCAGCATTACAGATGCTCAGATTGACCACTAGGCTGGGATGATGAGAGTCTGATCCTTCCACTAGAACCATTAGGTTCTCCTCATGACTGGAAAGGACCCTGTGGCACTTTGGGCCCTATACAGATGTTTAATTCACCATAGGCTGTTCATCTAAGGCTTTCTCTTTCTCTTTCTTTTTTTTTTTTCTTTCTCTCTCTCTCTTTTTTTTTAGAACCAATTGATAATTATTATCTAAAGTGATAGTTTTGATTAAAGTTAATGAATGATGTTTCCTAATTCAGTTTACTTTTCTACATGCAATAGTTTGCATTCTTCTGTACAGTGGAAGTTTCCTTCATCATTTGGGCCTAGAGCTTTTTGATTACTATGAAGTATAGTTCCTACTGGAAAGGCAGTTATAAGTGATTAATTTCCCCCTTTAGCAGTTTTTATGCTAAGGAGTTGTTGCCTCAAATGGTAATGAATGTGTTGGGTTTCTTAATATCACTTTTTAAACTGTAATCGTGGATATATGGGTCTTCATTGGTTACATGTGTTTGGATCTGTTATAGTCTTTTTCTTCCTTCCTTTCTTTCTTGACTGAAATTATAATACCTTTGGCCAGTGGGGACTCCTACAAAGTGTGACTCCTGTATCCTTTTGACATGATTCTTTTAATCTTTGAAAGAACAACCAGTTGTCCCAGGCTCAGCTTGTACCTTCCTTGTCCCAGACCAGCAATAAGCCTTTTCTCCAAGGCGTGCTGGTCCTCTTAGTGGGAAATGGTGTTGGAAACTATAACCTAGGTTCTAGGAGTACTCATTATTCCAGGAATTACATTGTTTTGGAGCCATTTTGATGGATAGACCTAGAAAATGTATACATTAAAAAACCCCAAACTTTGCAATTCAGATGTATTTTTAACTTAGATTTAGTAATTCAGTGTTTTAATTTGTTTCTTATAATTGTATCCTTCTTCTCTAACAGTGATAATTTTTATTTTTCTTCCTGTATTTTAAGCTTATGTCCTATCCATCTAGATATATAATAAAGTATTCATTCATATGTTTTTGAATTTTTTGTTTTGTTTATTTAATTTCAACATCTGGCTTTTAAAATTTGGTATTTATTTTGGTTATATGGTGTGAGGTAAAGATCTTACTCTCCAAAGCTAGTTATTATTCCATCTTTTAGGTGAATAATTCTTTTTATTTCCTACTGGTTTATACTTTCACCTTTATCATATCTTTGTGTTGTCTATTTTTGGTTATCTATTCTTGCTTGTACTGTTACTACACTGATTTCATTTTTACAGCTTTCTATGTTTTCATAGTGTCTGATAAGGTTAATCTTTTTCCTCATTATGCCCCATTAAAAAAAAAAAAACTTCCTGAACCCATTCTTGTCTATTCTTCTATGTCAGTTTTAGAATTATTCTTTCCTACCTTCAGATTTTGGGGACATTTTGATTGTATTGAAGTTAAATCCCCTGTTATTTGGAAGAAGTGATAGCTTTATAGGATTCTTCCATCCATGAATGTGAGTTTATTCTTCATATATTTTATTTTATATGTTTTTCATATGGGTCTCTTTTCTTTTCAGTATAATTCTCTTGTAGCCAGAATCTTTTTTGTTGTTGTTAAATCTTTTAACTAATTATTTCAATTAGACAAAATATGTTGATGTTACTGAATTCAATAAACATTGTTATAGTTTCTCAGTTCATTGTCTTTTCATTATTGTGAAATAGATAAATCTTAAATGTGTAATGTCTTGTATTTTTGAGAGAAATGTTTTCATTATTAGCTGAGTGATGGTTTTGAGTTTTCCTTTCCAAAAGTAATACGTTTAATCTCTGTTTTCTTATTGAATTGCTTTGGAGTTTGAGAACATTGTTAAATAATAATAGTGTTAGTGTGCATCTTTGTTTTATCCTGATTTTAATAGTAATGTGTTCAGTTCTTCACCCTGAAGTGTGTTACTGGCTGTTGGTTTTAAGACAATGTCCTTTGAAGGGGAAGAGCATAGCTCAGAGGTGGAGTGCGGGGTTAAGCATGTAAGGTCCTGGGTTTAATCCCCATTACCTCTGTTAAAAAACAAACAAACAAACAAAAAACACACACAAACCTAATTAACCCCTCCACAAAAACCAAAACCAAAAAAAAAAGACAGTATGCTTTGATATGCTTTATTATATTAAGGAAATAGCTTTCTAGGTTCCTGTTTTCTGTGTGTCTTTTGAAATCTCAAATGTCAGATTTTATTACACCCCACTCTTTTGGAAACATCTAATGAGATAATCACATGCTTTTTCTTGGAATTATTGATGTGACATGGACTAGTTTGATTTTTGATATTTAAAAAAGTTTCCATTTCTAAAATAAGTTCTGCTTGCTTGATAGGATTTAAAAAAAAATTTTTAAATATACTATTGAATTCAGTTTATAATAATTTGAAATACAGTTTTCTTTTCTATATTCATGAGTTGAGAGCAAAATCATCTACAGTTTCATACCCTAGCCATAAACTTTTAATATTTTATATTAATTTGTATATAATATAATTAGTAATTGTTTGCATTCTTTTTTCTTATGCATGTGTAGGAAATTTTAAGTAAAAAATTTTAAATGTAAATTTTAAACAGATACTTTGTATAGTTTTATATCCTGACTTTTAAATTTAATAATAGATTGCAACTAGAGTCCTTCCTTGGTATCCATGGGAAATTGGTTCCAGGAACCCCAGCGAACACCAAAATCTGTGGATGCTCCAGTCCTTTACATAAAATGCTGTAGTACGGTGGGCCCTCCATATGTGTGGGTTCTGCATCCGGGGATACAGAGAGCCAACTGTATTTTCCAATGTCCTTAAACTTTCTTCAAAACATAATTTATATGACAGTACTAATGCTGTCATGTACATCTTCTTACCTAAGCCTTTATGCATAGCTGTGATCATTTTCATAGAATTTATTCTTAGAAAGAATCTATTTTTAAGGCTTGTTTTACAAACAATTCTGTTAGGACAAGTTTTCTAACATTTTGGGCAGTCTATAATGAAAAGCATTATATTTTATTTAAACTTTATTTATGAACTTGGCTTAGATAAGTTACATTTACTTACTGAAATATTTCATTTTCTTAGAATTTTATTCCTTAATGGGACCTTTAACTTTACCATATCCAACTTCCTCATTTTACAGAGGAGAAAATTGCAAAGTATACTCTTGTCTAGCGGTTTTATTGTATCAGAAGCAATAAAGAAATTGAACACTTGGAATTTGAGATATCACTTAGGTATCAGAATTTGGATATCATTAGTGGGGTTGCTTGGTTACTGCTAAATGGTTCTGTTTTCATTTTAAAGCCATGTACAGATACCTGTTTTTTTCTTCTCAGTTTGTGTAACCCATACATTTAGAGTTGGAGTTGGCATTCAGTGAACCTTTATTATTTATGTAGTCATTCACTAAATATTTGACCAGCTTCCTTAGCTGCCCTAACATTTTTAGATAAAAGCAGGAAGTCCTGTTGCTTTTTCCTCCCCAAGCCTTTATTCCATGTCTTTTGTTATTCTAGTGTTAAGCAGGGTCTTGAAAAGCCAGACTCCCAAGTGAGGTGAGCTGCAGTGAAGCTTCACCTGGGATGAAGCACGAGGTCTGCCTGGCACTGCAGTCCAGCAAAGGCTCAGAACACCCTCGTGGGGATAACTGATAGTTGACAATACGAGCAGACATACGCTTGGTTTTAATACTGACGAAAATCGGTACTTCTATTAGATCCTAATCTCTACAGTGAGATTAGTTTTCAGAGACTGTGTTGGAAAGGGTTTTAGAGCCCTTCTAGTCTCACTTCGCCCCCATTGTAGGAATTCCCTCGTCAACTTCTATCTACACACAGGACTCTGGTTTGGTAAGATTGTGTGATAGAGAGGTCAGTGATTCTTTTTTAATGGAGGTACTGGGCATCAAACCCAGAACTTCGTGCATGCTAAGCACGCACTCTACCGCTCAGCTGTACCCGCCCCCACTTATTCTTTACTGGACAACGAAATATTGGATCACAGCTGCACTAGGCATTTGCAGGTAATGTGAGATGAGTAAGAGGTAGCCTCCCCTTGTAGATGATACATTCACTAGGGAATAGGCTTGCCTCTAATTGTATGTGTCTCCCTGACCCTTAGTCTCCAGTGCTTGTTCAGAAGTCTGAGCATGCCGTTGCTGTGATGTAGTCAAAGAGGGCAGGGGAATTGGAATCAGACTTGGGGTTGAATTCTGGCTGTGGTACTTACTTAATTGTGAGCCACAGTTCCTTGTATGTAAATTGAGCAAATGAGAGAAGCCGTGGAACGATACCTGTCATGCACCATAGACGTGACAGACTTTTCTTGTTTCTCTTTGCTTATTGATCAGAATTGTGTTTTCTCACCAGTGGGTTAGGAGAGAAGGAAGCTCTATTACAATCCTTTCCTTGCTGCTGAATATACTGATAATGGAAAAATAAACAGGGGTTCAGTGGTTTTCTGGCCTGTAAACTAAAAACAGTGTTCAGTGCCAAAAGCTGTGTTTGTCTTGAGAGGCCAAGAATATTTCTGCAATGTAGGACAGCTTCAGATCCCACATGGATCTCTTGGGTAATCACACAATTTTGGTTTAGGTTCACTTGTTTGTAAGGCTAGCTTTGCTACCATGTCAAGTTTGTGTACTGTGCTCAGTTTCTGCTGGAGTAAAATAATGTAGGCCGACTGGAGGTGGGCTCTGGCCAGGGCTGGTGGGAACTGAACTCGTTCTTCCAGTGAGCAGGCACTGGCCAGCTGGAGCGGCGTGCCTGCCCCGTCGCCAGGCTCTGGAAGGCCCTGTGAACGCGGCATCACGCAGGGCCCTGGCTCTGCCCCGCCGGGCTGCTTTGGAGTCAGCAGCTTTCTCACTGGTGGCCTGAGGGCTTTGCCCCTCTCCCAGTGTGCTCAGCCTTCTCTGCTACTGTAGAGTCAGGTTACTAAAATTATCTGCCTTCTTATTACTTCTACCTCACAAGGAGAAACATTGTCTTCAGACCTTATTTCTCTAGTTCCCAGATAAGCAGAACCCACGTGCAGACGTCCAGGAGATCTGCTGCCTTACAAACAGAGGTTCAGAGGAGGCTCAGAGTGATCAAATGCAGACCTGATTACACCATTCCCTGCTTCAAACACTCTGTGGCTCCCCATTGCCAGGTTCAGACTCCTTTCCATGGCCTCACAGCCCAGCCTGATGCGGCTCCTGCCCCCTTCTCTGTCTTCACCTCTTGCCTTACACACCAAATGCTTCAGGTACTTCTACTGCCAGTACCTTAAAGACCTCTGGGCTTTTGCCTCTGCAGTTTCCATGCAAGCACTCTGCTGAGAATTTCTTCCCAACTTCAGCAGAAATAGCAAAAGAACTTTGGTGAAGGTAGATCTGTAAGAATGAAGTAGGTAATTGCTAGAGGAAGTATCTTACGTCTGGAACAAATCCCCTCAGATTTTTGTTTGTGAAATTCCATTACCAAAAAAAAAAAAAAAAAAAGAAAAGAAAAAAAGGAGGCAAGACTAAGCTAGGATGAAGGGTTCAAACTGTCAAGATCATACCTGCTCAGAAGATGGAGAGATCCTTATAGGCTGCTCTGGGACGTGTGTACCCTCCTGGCTGTTTCGCTGTGGCCCTGAGGACCCAAGGAGTTGAAGGAGGTTGGAGAGAATAGATATCCTAGGGACCAAAGGAGCATGCTTGTGGCTGATACAGCTTCTCCTTGCTCACCCCCCGAAGGGGTCTGAGGCTGCTGAAGTGGTCTCTCCTTGGTGGGCACCTGAATAAGTCGTCCCTTCGTTACAAATGAAAGAGCATCTGGGTTTGATGGTGCCCTGCTGAGCGTCAGGTTGTGTGGGACAAACATGCTTTTCTGTGGTCATCTTGGCACCAGTTTCACCTGGCTTGTTCCACCTTGACTTGCTGAAACCTGGACATCAACTAAGATTAACAAAATGTAACAATAAAACCATCATGTAATGAATGTTTACATACCAGGCACTGGTCAAAGTACTTTACATGTATTTACTAATTATTCCTTAAGAAAACCCAGTGGGCTTGGTGTTACCCTAAAGGCTCACCTTTAAGAGTAAGAAAACTGAGGCAAGTGGGAGGTTTACCAACTTCCCCAAGATTTCCAAGTGAGCAACCAGCAGCCTTTGGATTCAAACCCAGTACCCTGGTTTCTGAGTCCATACTGGACTTTCCTACTTCTGTATTTTTCATTTTACTTTTGGAGATTTATGAGATGTTACTAGTTTTTTCATTTGTCTTTTTTGGGACAGTTTTCCTGATTATATTGGTCAGGATTCTTTTGATTACAAGTGACAATCTAAACCAATCTAAACTAGCTGGGGCCAAAAGTGAAATTTGTGGGCCACTATAGCCTGGTTTACAGAACCAGACCATGGGAAGGACAAGGATATGCCAGCCTCTGGGCCAAATGAAACCAGGACTCTTCTCCATCTTTCCCTCTCACATGGTGTCATCTCCATTTTCTTGGGCTGCTTTTTTCTGCTCAGCAAGAAACAGTGCCCACCATGTCTCCTGGTCTCACATTTCATAGCTTCATCATTGGAGAGGGACTATCCTGTTCCTTTAATTCCAACTCAAAAGTCCTTGGGAAGGACTAAGACGGGCCTGGCTTGGAACACCTGCCTACCTGGTGGCCGGTGGTGGCTTCTGTGACGAGCAACAACCATCACAGAAGAGGGCAGTTGGATGGGGAGGAGCAGCTTTCAGAGGAAGGGAGGGTGTTGGTCAGACAGAACAATAGCTGCCCCTGCACTGGGGTTCACCCCTAGCCCCCAAGTGTTTCTCAGCTTAAGAATTAATACCACTTTTATTGTAATGAGGATTATTGTTCCTAATTCTGACTCTGAGGCAGTTTGCGTTCTCAGTTATCAGAGAAACTTTCCAATAATCCTTTTTGCTAGGAAAGTGGATAATAGCTTGTGGGAAGGGCTTCCCAGTTGACGTTTTTCCTTACTTGTGCATCCTGCCTAAAAGATGCTTAGTGACACTATATTGCTCATTACTTCTCTTTTTTTATCCAGTGCTTTCACAGTTATTACTTGCTTTCAATTCTGTTTTTTCATTCCAGTGGTAAGATCTTTGCATCCTATGTTTTTCGTGTTTCTGTTTGGTCAGCTAACTGTATCTTTGACAAGTCATCCAACCTTGTGTGCCTTAATTTCTTCACCTGTTAGGATGGGCCGACTATTGTAACAAACCCCAAAATACACAAAATTATCAACCTTGGTAGAAGTTGCTCAGTCATGTAAAGTTTAAATAGGTGTTCTCGATCCATGGAGGACTCTTCTCTAAGTGGTGGTGCAGGGACCAAGGCTCCTTCCATCTTGTGGCTCTGCCATCTTCAACATGTGGTTCCCAAAGTCACCTTGCATGTCTATACAGACAAGCTTGCAGAAGGGGAAAGAGCATGAAGGTGAGAGGTTTTTAGGGACCAGACCTGGACATAGTCCATGTCAGTTTGTTCCATTGGCCACTTGGGCACCCGTAGCTTCACTGGAGGCTGGGAAGTATGATCTGCCTATACCTGTTCATGCCCAGGAGGGAGAAGAACTGGGTTTGAGCAGCCAGCCAGTCTCTGCGATACCTCTTTGGTAACTTTGTAAGTCTTCCTTTTTCCCCTCTCCCATGCATAGCAGTTGTGCAGTTTGGGTGGGATTGAGCCCACCCCTGGCTCCAGGGTGGTCCCTCATGTCTTTATTGCCATACTTAAGCATTCAGTAGTAGCTACATAACCCAGGCCTAAGTCAGGCAGGACATAAAGTCCCCTGGTCCCAATGACCAGTTCAGAGGCACACATGTGATATAAACTGTCTCAGTTAGACTGTGAAATGGTTGGGGGTAGATGTGTGCCCCCACCCCAAACCCCCAGTGAAGACAAAGCCCGCTCCTGGGCGAGAACAAGCTCAGAGAATTGCAGAGTCATGGAGCCGGAGTCCTACTGAGCTTCTCCTGAAGCTCAAAACATCTCACCCTGGACTTCGCATTTGCATGAGTTGATAAATTCATTTTCTCACACAATAATTTGAGGTTAATTTTCCTTGCAGCCAGAAGCATCCTGACTGTGATAGAACTTAGGAAATGGAAGGGGAGCAGAAGAAGAGAAAGGATAGAGCCTGGATCTCTAAGTTCTGCTTTGGTTTGTTGATACCATGTCTGTGATGTTTCTTCAGAAACCTGAACACTCAAGCAGGGTCTGAATAGATAGTACCCTTGTTTGACTTCCCAGTTTCCTGGAATTACAGCTGAGATAACTAAGTCTTTTCACATTCTTCTTTTTTCTAGCTTGAGACAGTGGTTTCTTTCTGGATTGAATGTTTCATTGAAGAATAAATTAGGACGTTTTGTTTGTCTTCTACCAAAGTGAGTGGACATAGTTCATATCCTTTCTTTTCCCATGCTTCATTTTAGCAACTTCTCTGAAGTTTGCCTTTCCATCAAGAAAGTATACAGAATAAATATATCATACAAATTGCAGGATACATTTGGTTTATAGCTGGATATTATCTCTATATTACACAGGCTTCCTTTATTTCTTGAGTTGGAATGTTCCAAACCCTTTTGGAATTTGAACAGTTTGTCAAATTTACTGATTTTTTTAATAGCACCTCCATCTTGGGAAAAAAAATGCCACATGGTGTTCCTGAAGGAACGTTTGAGAGAATTATGTGGTATTCAGTAAAGCAATTGGAAATAACCTTTAAGTATTTAGGAATACTAAATACTTAAAGTTCAAGAAACTAATTTGCACAGCCAGAAGCTGTTAGCTCAGCACACAGACACCTCATGCTGCTGTGGTGACAAATGTAAACCCTGAAGGCCCACCCTGACTCATTCCTCTCAGAGTGTGGGGAACAGTGGAGGGCGGACAACCTCATCAGTAGAACTGCCCTCCATTGCTTGTTTCAAAAAAGATTTGAGGTGAAAAATACTTACTGTAGGATTAAAAAAGCGAACAGATAAGAGAATTGGGCCCACGGGAACACAGGGGTAGACTCATCACTTGAGTCAGGTGTCAGGTCATATGTGATAATGCTTGCCACAGGGACTTGCATGGTTGCCAGGGAGCTGGGTCACACATTTGGCTCTGAGCTTCCACAGCGTCCACAAATAGGAAAATAGTTCCAGAATTCCTGAGATTTAACAGAAGCTAATGACTCAGTAGAAGTGTAGCTTCTGAGCCCAGGCCTAAAGAAATCAGTCTCCTGGGCACTTCTAAAGGAACAAGGCTCTCAACAATGTTCCCACAGTAAATGTGGTGGTGAGTGTCCCTTAGTGCAAGCTGAGGTCACAGTGCTGGATGTGGAATCCAAGTCAGGCCAAAGTAAGTGGGCCCAGGCACCCTGATAATTTGATTTAGGAGTTAAAATTTAGTCTGGGAGAATGATACATTACCAGTTTTAAATCTTGGCTAATTTTATTTACATTTATTTGATTAGAAGTGAAGACCAATCTTTTTCCAAATTCTTATCAACCATTTGTAATTTCTCTTTCGTATATTGTTTGTTACTTTGACCATTTCCTATTAGAGAACTGGAGGGGTTTTTTTATTTGTATGGAATTTAAAAAAATTAAGAATGTTGTTAGTCCATTTGTCATTTATGGTAAATAACTTTTTGACCCTAATTTGCCTTTTAAATTGCTTATGATAAACCTTTCTGGATTGCTTATTGGAACGGGACAAGCGATTATGCTGGGAGTGGGAGCATGGGGTTAGGGAAGCTGGCTTGAGGAGGGGACCATCTGGAATAGTCCCTACCAGGAAGGGAGAAGGAGTGGTCATGGAAAGCGCCCTGGGCAGCACTTGGCACCCCGCTGCTGTTTGATGACATGCGTTTATCTGCCACTCTGCAAGGTTGTGTGACTCTGCAGCAGTGTTAGGCTGCTCTTGTGTGTGTGGGCATGAGCTGGACAGTTGGGCTGATCTGGAATTGAAGTTTTGCTTTTCTCAGAATGTCCCCTAGCTATTGACAAGGCAGACAAGGGAGCAAGAGTTTGGGTTTGACAGAAGTAGCAGACACAAGAAGAGGCCTTGGAGTCTAGGAGGACAGCTGAGATAAGGCCTGGTAGTCTCAGGTAAAGGTACAAGAGGTTAGTCCTGAGCACAGCATCTGAGGTGTAGAACTGCTCAGCACCATTAACTGTCACAGCAGCGGGCGGTGGCAGTGGCAGTGGCAGTAAGGACTGCAGAAGAAGCAGGCCACACAAGCACAAAGACAAGTAAAACTAATTCTGCTGCTGGAAGTCACAGTGGTGCCGGAAGGGCAGACTGAGGGGCCTCTAGTGCGCTGGTGGTGTTGCTTCTTGATCCAGGTGCTGGTTATACAGGTGTGTTCAGGTTGTGAAAATTCATCTTAGTACGCTTATGATATAGGCACTTTTCTCTGTGTTCAATAAAATGTAAAGAAGTGAAAGAGAGAGAGTGCACACTTTGGTGCCAGATCACCTGTTTTCAAACCTGCCACTTTATAGCTGTGGGACCTTGGGAAAATTATTTAACCTCTCTGTGTCTCAGATTTCAAGTCATGTAGAATGAGAATAATAATAGCACTTACTCTAGGAGTGCTGTGAGGATTAAGTGATCCATCCATGTCAAGCACTCTGAATAGTGCCTGGCACATAGTAAACATTCCCTATTAGTTATTGTTAATAATGGTTATTATTATAAAGGGAAGAGGTGTGAGCGAGAACTGATGAACTGGGCAGTTGTGGTCAGAGGAAGCTGGTGGAAATTCTGTCAAATGACGTCCTGGGTGTGACCGTGCAGTTGTGCCTGGGGTGGGGTGGGGTGGACTGTGGGTCACAGTCAGAATTCAGTGGAGGGAACTGGGGTGTGATGGTGTCACCATATGAACCCTGATGTTGCCTAGGGCTTGAGGTGGAGAAGACTGATCTCGAGTCGTCAAAGCCCTTAATGAATGAACGTGGGTGGCCCATGGCATCGCACGGCGATGTGAGGCTCAGAGCGGGAGGGCTGTCTGGGAATGCCTGGGCAGGGGCCAGGAGCAGCCTCCTTCTGGTAGAGTGGTCTGGAGGAGGGCAGCTGTGGCCTTTGTGGAGTCTTATTCCAGGGCGTTCCCAGGAGTCTCTGTGTTGCACAGTTGGTGGCCCAGGGGGGTGTCAGGAGCCAGGTGACATTTGCTGTGTTGTGACAGTGAAATATAGGTTAATTACATCTGTCTCAGTGTATTTTCAGAATTCTGCTCTCAGTCTCCTGATACCTGTACTGGTCTGCCTGGCTCTCTGTCACTGCCTTTCAACTCGAGCCTTGGCTAGATTGGTTTTTGCCCCATCAGACTTTTCCTCCTCACTGTGTAGCTCACCCCCACCCCCCACCCCCAGTTCAGTTGGAGGAAACTAAAGTCATTCTAGTTCCACACTCTGGGACTCAATCCCATTTCTAGTAACTGGCCCTTGTTGCTGCAGACGCACTCTAATCTCAGATTCCGCTGCCAGGTGTGGGCCTTGCTCTTGTATTCTATCTTGGCTCACTGCTGGTGCCCTGGCTTCCTCACAGCTGAGGCTACCTTTGCATTTGGCCATCCCCCTTTTCTGACGTCAGGCTCCAAGGATGAGGTCCTACCCCGAACCTCGCTGCCTGTCTGCCTGAAGCCTTTACTCCCACCCCACCCCATCCTGCCCTGCTTGCTGAGCGAGCCATCCACCTTTCGCTGATTCTCTAAAGCAGTGTCTGCCAGCATTGTTTGCTGGGGATACAGTGCTCTTCCTGACCGAGGAAGCCTCCCTCTCCCGCTGTCTGAGTAGCCAGGCACCTACTCCACCTTAGTGTGTCTGTGAGGCTGCCCAGCTGCCTCCTCCCAGGCCAGCCTGTCCTTTGTCTTTGGGGCTCCCGTTCTGACAATGGGCACATGGGAGGGACAGGTTTTGAGTCCTGAAAAAAGAAAAAGGAAGGAAGTGTCCTTCACACAACTTCTGCCCACTTTTCCTCATTCTTCCTGGGGTGCAGTGTGTGTGTGTGATGTTTTGTTGTTTGGGGGCAGGGATATTCAAAGTGGAGAAGGGTGGGAGAGTTGAAGAGTAACTTCTACTTTGTGAGTAGGCAAAGGAAGTCTTTTAAAAAGTCAACCTGGAGAGGCGTGGTAGGGTATAGCTCAGTGGTAGAGCACCTGCTTAGCATGCATGAGGTCCTGGGTTCAATCCCCAGTACCTCCATCAAAAATAAACAAATCTAATTAACTCCCCAACCCAAAAACAAAAAACAGACCAAAAAATCAACCTGGAAACGTTCTGTCTCTCTTCTCTCTACCTTTATTCTGTCTCTCTTCTCTCTACCTTTTGATATAATACTGGGAAACTATTTGGCAGTGTTTACTAAAGATGAACATATGCACAGTCCCTCACCCATCAGTTCTACTCCTAAATATGAACTCCACAGAGATGTTACGTATGTTCACCAGAAGTCATATACTAGAATGTTCGTGGCATTATTCATAATAGCTAAAAACTAGAAATAATCCCAAAGTCCATCAAAAGGAGAATAAATTGTGGTGTAAGCATATAAGGAAATACTCTGTCACAATGGAAATTAAAGAACTGTGTTCCATTTAACAGCATGGATGAATTTCATAAGCAAAGTGTTGAGTGAAAGCATCCAGACAAAAAAGATTGCACACTGTATGATTTGACTTCTGCAAAGTTCACAGTCAGTCTGAGTTCTGGTGTTGGGAGTCAAGATAGTGCTGACCTTTTGGGGAAGAGGGAGAGGTAGTGACTTGGAAAAGGACAGGAAGGCTTCTGAGTGTTGTAATGTTCTGTTTCTTTGCCTGGATGGTAGTTCTAAGGATGAGTTCATTTTGTGATAATTTAGCAAGCTGCACACTTAGGATTTATATTATTTTCAGTAAATATGTTAACCTTCAATAAAAATTTGTATTAAAAAACCTCAGTATTATACTTAATTCAGAGTTTTCATGAATGTATATGTCCCTTCTGGTCTCTAGGACTTGCCTGGCATGTGCTTTTGCCTCAATCTAAACTAGTCTTTTACTCCCTCTTCACTCGATTTTGTTTTCTTCCTTTGAATCTTCCTGATAAGCTGTCTTCTTCTCTTCCCCAAACACACAGGCTCCAGTTTTCCTATTGTATGCTCTGTCGGCACCGTGTCCTGAAGCCTAGCTCTGATTCTGCGTCTCTGTGGGTATTTGCTCGCCTCTCCTCCTGATCTGTAAGCTCCAGGAGGGCAGAGGCTGGGCCTATCTGTGCCAGCCATTGTCTCCAGGGCTGCCCCAGTGCCCACATCCATTGGTAGTTGTCAAATGAATGAACAGAATGGACTGACTTCAAAGGCAGCAGCCTTTCTTCTCTCCACCCTTTTCAACTTTTAGTTAGGGGAAGTGCGAGCTTGAAGGAGCCACAGGATTAAAGTCCCTGTGAAGTTGCGTGGAACATTTTGAGATTACGGTGACTTTAATAACCTTATAGTGTGACCTGTAGGAAGACTTCTCAGCTGAAAGAATAAAGCTGTGTTGGCTAATCAATCAGTGTCCCTTAACCCAGTTCTGTATTCTGTGCCCACTAGTCATCTTCTTGAGAACAAACAGTTTATATATGATGACTTCATTTGTTCTGGCTTTTCTCATGACAATCCTAAGGTCAAGCCTATTTTAAGCCTGAGAAATATGTCCTGGAAGTTAGTTCCAGAGTCCCTATTTCCTTTTTCTTTCCTTAGTATCGAAATCTTGGCTGTCCTCCCTATCCCCTCCCTCCTGAACTGTTCTCAGAAACAACTCTGAAAGCAACGTAAATATCTTCTATGTTGATTTGTTGTGAGCTTCAGTTCTTTTTCAACTAGACGTGGGAAAATGGCATGTTCTCCTTTACCATTCTAACCCACAGAATTAAGCCAGAGGCTGTGTTCAGATTGACCCAGAAAGAAAAGGGTTTAAGACAGTACATTTACATTTAGGCTTCATTTGTTGGATGATTTTTGTAGGTTTTTTCCCTTCTGGTGTAAAGTGGTCAGAAGATGGGTGTTGGAGCCAGATGATGCCAGTCGTCCAAATCCTAGCCCTGCCACTCCCTGCCTGTTGACCTCTGGCAGGCCACATAGCCTCCCTGGGCCCAAGCTTTCTCCGTGTTAAGTGGGGATAGTCATCAAGATTTGATTACATGGTGAATATAAAACAGTCTGTTCACTGCCTAAAACTTATAAACACTCAATAGACAGTAGTTACCTAAAATGGAAGATTCAACTTTGTTGTTAGAAAAAGAATGGTTTTAATATATAGTATCTATTAGATGCTAAAAAGTAGATGTGGGCTTTCTTTTTAAGAATGTATTTGTAAATTAATTTTGATGACTTCTAAATGATTACATGATACTTAATTATACAATTTACCCTTGGGAATAAGGAAGGAAATACAGCATCATTATATTGGTTTGTATAATATCCACCCCCACCCCTCATTCTTAACTTGGAAAACAAAAGAGTAATAGAGAATTTTGCAGAGTCTGATCTACTGTCAACTCTAATAATCATTTCCTGAAAAATAGTCCTACCAGAGTTGCACAGAAATCTGGGATGTGAATTAGAACTTTGAGCTCTTGTCATTTTTTCCCTTCATTCAGCAATTTCTGGCTGCTTAGGGTTAAGGGCTACACTAAATGACGCTGCATTTGCTGTTGAGGATAAGGGAGGCAGAGAGATGTTTTTCAAGGGATAGAGATGGTATTTACACATCAAATTTATAGGTTTGGACCTTAGAAACTTTGGTCCTAAAGGGCTGGATGAGAAATTGTAAGGTCAGAGGGCTTCGAGATGTGGTAGAAAGAACAGGCTTTCTGTATCCTGCCTGTCCTGCTGTGCAACTTGAACAAGTCAATTTTCTTGCTTTTTATTTGCAAAAAAGGAATAATAAATTCTACCTTATAGAATTTTTTGAGGAAATTCACCAAGATAACATATGGTAATCTTTTCCTAAGAGACAGTGAGAAGTGTGTGAAGGAGTGAGGTTTTATTAGCTCTTTCTTCCTCTCCTTTAATTTAATCTGTTGTCTACTCTGGCAAGCATAAAGGAATTTTGTTTAGAGGATTCTCTGTAATTAGCTGACTTTTAACTTCGAAATATTTTATTGTGGAGAATTTACAGAAGTAGAGAGAATAGTGTTAAATTTGTTGCATAACAAACTACCCTGAAATTCTGTGAGCCAGGAATTTGAGAGCAGCCTGGCTTGGTAGTTCTGGTTCACAGTCTCTTGTGAGGTTGCAGCCAGGTGATGGCTGGGGCAGCAGTCATCCAAGGGCTTGACTAGGCCAGAGGATTTGCTTCCAAGGTGATTCACACACAAGGCCGACCAAGTTAGTGCTGGATATGTTGGGATGGGGGCTCATTTCCTCTCCATGTGGGCAGTCTTCACTGGGCTGCTCAAGTATCCTCAGGACATGGTGTCTAGCTTCCCAAGAAAGCAATCTAATAGGCCAAGACAGAAGCTACAGTGCTTTATGACCAAGTCTGGGAACTTGTATGTGATCAGTTCTGCCATATTTTATTGGTTACCTAGATCAGCTCTGATTCACTGAAGGAGGAGACCACACAAAATCTTGCGATGATCATCACATCTTTAATTTATTAATGGTTGCAAATGGTAATATTTTAATCTTATCATTCTCTTTTCATTTAATACTGAAATACTCCTTAGAGAAATTTCCTCTCATTAGCTATGTGATAAAGGTTGAACAGCACAGGTAGGATAGATGCTTGTCTCTTGCCCTCCTTTTATCAGTTTTCAGAATAATAACTTGATTCCTTTAGCACCCTTCCAAGGGGACCAGTTAAATTTTATTTAATTTTTTTTGAGAATCATTATGAACTCAAGGATCTTAATATATTTGATATGTTTCAATCTTTTGTACTTGTTATCTATTTTGTGGTCCACATATTACATCCCTTTTAGGTAAATGGTAGCACATATACATGCTATTCTTTTTTTAATTAAAAATATTTATACAATTTTTAAAGGTTACTTTCCATTTATAGTTATTACAAAATAATGGCTTTATTTCCAGTGTTGTACAATACATCCTTGAGCCTCTCTTATACCCAGTAGTTTGTATCTCCCACTGCCTCACCCCTTTACCATACATACTACTCTTTATTTTACTTTTTTCACTTACCATATTCTTAAGATCACCCCATAGTTATATGTGGAGGAGTTCATTTTTTCTTTGAAAACTGAGGTATAATTTGTACACTCACCCTTTTAAAGTGTACAATTAAGTGGGCTTTTTAGAGTATATTCACAAAGTTGTGCATCCATTACTACAATCTAATTCTAGAATGTTATGATTGAAGAAACCCTGTACCCATTAATAGTCACTCCCTGTTCCCTCTTGTCTCTTCATCACTCCCACTGGAACCTCCCAAGCCCCTGGCAAACACTAATCTACTTTGTCTCTTTGGATTTACCCATTCTAGACGTTTTATTTTAATGGAATCAATACTTTCTGGCCTTTGCTGTGTCTAGCTTCTTTCACTAGCATAATGTTTTCAAGGTTCATCCATGTTGAATTTGAATCAGTTTCTCATTTTTTTTAGTGGCATACTACTCCACTGGCTTGATCTACCGTACCTTAGTCAACCAGACTGTACTGTTGAACATTTGGGTTGTTTCTAGATTTGTTATAAAATGACCTTGTGTATTGTCTTTTTTTTTTTTTTTTTTGCCACTGTATCTTTGGGATAGATTCCAATTTGTAGGATTGCTGGGTTAAAGGATAAATGCATATGTAATTTTGCTAGGTATTGCTGAATTCCCCTCTATAAGGGTTGTACCATTTTGCCTTTTCTCCAGCAGTGTATCAGAAAGTATCTTTCCTACTGCTTTGCCCCAGAGTAGAATTTTGTGATAGTTCACTATAGTCTTAATTGACATTTTACTTACATTTCTCATAGAATGATTGAAATTCATTGAAGATCTGTCTTTTCATATGTTTAAAGGCCATTTGCATTCCCTTTAATGTGAATTATCTGTTCCTATCTCTCTAGACCATTTTGCCAAAGGGTTTATCTTTTTCTCCATTTTGGATGCCTTTTCTGCATTGCAGATTTTTCTTTTTCCCATTTCTTCATTCCCCTTTTTACCTTGCTTAAGGTGACTTGTCATGCAAATTGTAAAAGTTTTATGCCATTAATTTTAACAGTATTTTTCCTTATTGCTTCTGGAGTTTGAGTGATAGTGGGAATGTTTCCCTCACTCCAAGATTATAAAATATTTACCCATGTACATAATCCTGGTTTATTGTGTGAAGAATTGATCCAATTTTATCTTTTTTCCCCATATAGCTATCAAATTATTCCCAGCATCATTTATTAATGTAATAAGTCTGTTTTCCCCCACTGACTTGAGAGACTACCATTGTGATAAATTAAATTCCATCCACAATATGTTTATTGTATAACCTCTTGATTTTCTGATTTATAATATTTTTCCATCAATTCTTTTGAGTTTTCCAGATCCCATTTCTGGATTTTCTAGTCTCTTCCATTAGTTTGTATTTCTAATTGTGTGCCATTACTAGACTCTTTTAATTATAAAGGTTATAATTTTTTTTAATTAAAGTATAGTTGATTTACAATATTATGTTAGTTTCAGATATACAGCATAGTGATTCGGTTATTTTTTCTGATTGTATTCCATTATAGGTTACTATGATGTGTTGTAATATCTGGTAAGAATGGCTGTCCCTCATTTCTTCCTTTTCAGGGGTCTCTTGGTTATTCTTGCTTATTTGTTTTTATTGATGAACTTTATAATCAGCTTTTCTACCCCTGGAAAAAAAACTTGAAGGTATTTTTATTGGTGCTGTGTTAAATTTATAAATTAGTACAGGAAGAACTGACATCTTTATGATACTGTATTTTCTGTCCAAGAACATGGTATGTCTTTCCACTTGTTGAAGTCTTGTGTTTTTCAGGGGTGCTTTTATACTTCTCCTCATAGAGGTCCTCCTTATTAAGCTTATGTTTAGGTATTTGGGGTTTTTTTTTTTTTTTTTTTTTTGCTTTTCTAAGTAGCGTTGTCTCTTTAATTATATTTTATAACTGAATTTCCCTTGTTATAAATGAAGCCTATTGGTTTTGGATATGTTTATTGTATAACCTGCTTAATTTTCTGATCTGTAGTATTTTTTCCATCAATTCTTTTGAGTTTTCCAGATACACCATTATATTATTTGTAAATACTGTTTTATCTCTTTTTCCCCCTGAATTCTTAGATTACTGATTGCAGTCTCTTATCTAACTGCGTTAGATAGTATCTCCAGTACAGTGTTTAAAAAGTGGAGAAGATAGTGTTTTGCTTTCAACATAAAATAGTGTTGTATTTCTAGTGTGTCAGGAAATTTCTAATTTTTCTCCTTTTTCTCCATTAAGATTTAGCAGACTTTTATGTTGAGAAAAGGTGCAGTGGAAGGAAATTACATGGAGAGAGTGGGGGGGGGTGTTTTGTTTTTTTTTGCTTCTTTTCAAAGTGTGGGTGAGATATACTCAAGGATGGTGGTAGTAAATATGATCATCTCTGCTCTCAACTTTATAGTATAATATCTTAATCATTTTCTCAATAGTTGATAAAATTTCAGTGGTTATTTTCAACTATTTGATGACAAGGAAAATATTTAATATATAAGTGATTTAAAAGTAGTAGAAAACTGTTACTATATAATTCTAATTTTGAAAACAATCGCATTAAAAAAAAAAAAGATGAATGAGTGTTTAAAAAATGAAACCCCAGAGGCTTTACCATCTTACGTCATTACCCTCTCAACCCCTAGTTTCAGGTTTTGTTATGGTAGGTGCAAAAGGCATTGGAGGCCTTCCACACCATCGAGTAAATGCTCCACTGACACATGTCACTTCAGCTTACAGTCTTCTGGGTAGAACTAGTCTCATGGCTTAACTGCAAGGGGTGGGAAGGGCAATCCTCCTGTGTGCCAAGAAAGAGAACCAGATATGGGTAAGCATTATAAATCCCTGCCACAGTCTAGAACCTTTTTTGGTGCTAATTCTTTAATGTTTTCCGTTTCTCCTATGGTATTGAACTGTTCTGATTTTATCTACTTTTATAAATTTCAGTTTGTTTCTAGAAAATTGTTGATTTTATCAAGATTTTAAAATATATTTGCAACATATATTATCTTAAGCATGGTTTGCTGGGTGTTTCAAAATGATTATTTTGATTATATCTCAGTAAAGCTAGGGGAAAAGCTCCAATCACTTTGGCTGCTGGGTGGGAAATGAATTATAGGGGCACAACAGTAGTGGTGGGCTAACTAAGCAGAGGACTTCTGCAGCTATCCAGTCAAAGAGGTAGTTTGGGTTTGGTGGCAGCAGTAGATGTAGAGGGATGTGGGCAAACGTGATATATTATTTGGGGAGGTAGAATCTGTAGTGGGGTTATTCAATAGTCAGGTAGGCAGACTGTTTCCAACAGTTTCAGGGCAAGGTAAGGAGTTTGTTCCAGGTGTAAATCAACACACTAATTTCTTCATCGAGAATATCTTGCTGTTAAATTTTTTGTGGTTGAGTCATTCTGGCTTAAAGTCTTTATTTCACTGTGGGCTAGTACAAGTGGATCCATGGACCACACTTTGAGCAGCACCAATCTCTAGCATTTTTTTCTTAATGCCACAATTTACCTAACCAGTCTCTTACTGTTGGACATTTAGATGGTTTAGCACCTCTCC
Source organism: Camelus bactrianus (assembly GCF_048773025.1). Lineage (NCBI taxonomy): Eukaryota > Metazoa > Chordata > Mammalia > Artiodactyla > Camelidae > Camelus > Camelus bactrianus. The sequence continues at coordinate 27,032,133 of NC_133565.1, forward strand.
TCCACATCTTTTTTACTTATTAGAAATAAGTAACAGTGCTTTAAATTCTTGTTTATATAATTAGGTATTTATTTCTTATGATTTCTTTAGCATAATTCCTGGAAATAGAATAAGGGTTTTGAAATATGTTGACAAATTTTTCTCCGGAAAGGTTGTACCCACTTACAGAGCCATGTTTTTGCCATCACTGAGTTTTTTCAAGAAATTTTTGCTAATTAGATGACACATAGCAAGTCATTATTTGAATACGTATTCGTTTGATTACTAGTAAGACTGAATGTTTTCCATGTTTTTTTGGTGATTGATATTTCCTTCTCTGCTAATAATTTATGTTCTTTGATCATTTTTATTTTGGGATATAAATACCCTTTATGTTACGGATGTTTGCTCTTTGACCCTATAATGAAAATATTTTTCTCCATTTTAGAAAGAGACTTTCATTTTTTGTGTCCTAGAGAGAGGTTCTATTTAACAGTGTCAGCAGCATGGTTACTTGAGTGGAGTGTGGTCAAGGCTCTCTGAGTCCTTGTCTAAGGAGGCTGCCCTCTGAGGCAGCAAAATCACTGCTGATCCACCATGTTGGGGTGAAGGCTTTGGTGTGAGGAATTTGGGAGTTAAAAGTTCCTGTGTCTGGGAAATGTGAATGGGTGATAGATATTAAGAGATCATTTTTAATTTTGTTAGATGTAATAATGGAATTGTTTTTGGGTATAAACACACACACAAGCACACACAAGTGTTCAGGGGTGAAAAATGTCAGAGATTTGCTTTAAAACACATAGCAGAAAAGGGATAGATGTAGCAAGTATGTCCAAATTATGATAATTAATGAATCTGAGTGGTGGGCATATGGAAGTTCACTATACCATTCTTTATTTTTGTGTATGTTTGAAAATTTTCATAAGGAAAAATTTTCAAAAGGCGCTTCTTGGGTCTTTGCAAGCCTTTTGGGAATTTTTCTTTGGAGTGTCTAGGATTCTGTTTTTAACCCCTTTCTCCCCGCACTCTGTAGGTGATGTGTAGATCCATACCACAAGTGGACTCTCCATTTAAGTCAGCAATGAATCAAAGAAGGAGGCTCATTATTGCCTTTTATTTAAATGTCTGCATGTCTCTGTTTATTTTGTAAGTGCCTAATCTGCCAAATGAGAGTGAAGTCCTTCACTGAAGTTGTGGTTTTGGCCAATTTCTCCTTGTATTTCTCACAATTCTGGGCTTTTAAAAAAACTGATTTTTAAAATTTTGGTTTATTTCAGACTAACAAAAAGGTTGTAAAAATATATATTTTACAAAGAATTCCTGCGTACTCTTCACCCAGATTCCCCAAATGTTAACATTTTAGTGTGTGCCTTTATCATTTATTCCCTTTATCCATTATTATTATTATTTCCAGAACCACTTGAAAGTAAGTTGTAGATGCCTTTTTACTCCTAAATACTTTAGTGTGTATTTCCTAAAAACAAGGACATTTTCTATCATCAGTAGTTAGTGAAATCCTGAAATTAACATTGGTACAGTACTGTTATCCAATCCATAGACGTTATTCAAATTTCATCAGTTGCCTCACTAATTTCCTTTATAGCCAAAGAAAAAGTTGTTGTTATATTTTCTGATCTAGGATCCAACCCATGATCACACATTTAGTTATCTTGTCTCTTTAGTTTTCAATCTGAGATAGTTCCTTGGTATTTGTCTGTTGGGATCTAGACTTTTTTGAAGAGTACAGTAAATTATCTTGTAGAGTCTTCCTTATTTTAGGTTTGTCTGATGTTTTCTTACGATAGATGCAGGTTATGCATTTTTGGCAGGAATACCACAAAAGTGGTATTTGTGGTATTCTGACTGCATCATATCAGAAGGCACATTATGTCCCTTTGTTCCATTACTGGTACTATTCACTGTGATTCCTTGATTCAGATGTTATCTGCTGGGTTCCCTGATTTTCCCTTTGAATATCTTGTGGGCAGATATTTTGAAACTATGTAAATATCCTTTTTTTTAAATTAAACTTTCACCATCTAGTTTTATTATCCATTAATGATTTTTGCCTGAAACATTTATTACCATGATAGTTACCAAATGGTAAGTGTAAATGCTGGGTACCATGTTTTGACCTTTTGTTTTTCAGCCACTTGAGGTCTGTCTCAGCTCTTTTTAGTTGAGATTAGAGCTCAGCAGTGGTCCAGGCACATGGGAATGGCAGTTCTGTTATACCTCCTTAGAGAGGACTGGTTGGGTCCGGTTCTTAGCCCTGCTGCATGGTTGGGCACCAAGCTGCCTATGCCTGTCTGCTGTCCTCTTAGCTCCAGTACCAGTCCACGGTCAGGGCAGCTATGTCTGGATACTGGGAGCTGTGTCTGGTTGATATGATTTGTGACACAGACATGACACGGATTTTATCAACTAGAATAAACTAGCAGAGGGTGCTTTTTTTCAGAAGACTGTATGGCATGGTAGCACGTCATGGATTTATGTCTGGTGGGGTCAAGGGAAGATGTGTTCATTTTGTTAAAATGGAAGCTATATGAGCATGTTAACATGCTAAAGGGGATGAGTCAGTAGAGGAGAGATTAATGATTAGGACAGAGGGGACTATTATTGGGATCCTTGAAGAGGGAGGCCTAGGGTGGTAGAATTAGGTCTGGGCAAGAGGATGGACACTTCTTTTAGGAAGGCTTTGGAAGGAAGGACGTGAGCATGGAAGTGAACACCATTGTTTTTGTAGGTTAGGAGTAGGCACAAATATTAAGGAGTTATTGCCTGATTGCCTCATTTTTCTTTATGAAATAGGAGTCAGGTCATATTTGGAGAGTGAAGAGGTCCTATCCTAAGAGTCAGAGGGTTTAGACCTTGAGGACATCACAGAATAGGGAGAGAGTTGTGAGGAATAAGAGCTACCTGGGTTCATAGAAAGACTTCCAAGCAGCTGGTGGTAGAGACCATGAATTTTGGGTACCCTCAATTTGTAAGGCTGTGTGATGATCTCCAACAGCACACAGCAGCCCAGGTATAGAAATACAGGAAATGAACAGTTGCATTGATTGGAGCATGTGGCTTTGCCACTGATTGTGTTAGAAAGGCAAGAGGAGGTAGGAGAGTGGAAGGTAGGATGGGAGGGTAGAACTTCGGAGAGGTAGTTTAAGTAACGGATCGTGTGGTCTGTATAGGATGGGATTGGTGGTGAATTGGGAAGAAAGAAGAGTGAGAGGATTGGAAGTCAGAGAATTAGAAGAGGAGGAATACGGGTTCTAGAGAGCTGGCAGTTTAGGCGTATTGGTCAGAGAGGTAGGATATTGGAGTTTAGCATTTCCAATGTGGGACAGTTCTGGCTGTTGACGGGCTGGCATAGAGCAGGGTGGAGGTAAAGAACATGGGGTCATAAGGGAACTTGTTGAAGTTGCCGGATGGGTTATTTACATGGATGTTGACACTTCCAAGTAATGCATGACAATGGTGGAGGTAGGGAGGGTGACTCTGTTCCAGGTGTTCAGGGAAGGAGGGAGAGCTGAGCAGGAATGAAGCATGATAGTAGAATAGCGTCGACAACCTTAAGGGAAGGTGGGATTTTGTCTGCCAAGGGATCAGAGATGGTTGGATCTGAAGGTATGCTGGGACTAGCGTCTGCAGGCCTCTAAAGATGCATTTCCAAAAGTTGGTCACTGAATCTTTGCTTATATTATTTCTTCTTCCTGTAGACCCCTTCCCTACCTGGCTAACTCCTGCTTGCCCTTGATGAATGAGGTTTGAGATCACATCTTTCAAGAATCTTTGTTGAACCCTCTGGTCCATGCTTAGTTCTAACTTAGCAGGTGGCGCACTGTATGGTCTGTTGTTCTTTCCTCTATAGACTGTATCTCCGTGATGGAGGGAGGGCCTGTGTCTTTGTATCCCTGGTGCAGTGCCTGGCATGTGTTCAGTTGAATGTTTGAAATGGCTGTTTAGTAAGTGAATTTAGTCCAGTTTATTTCTCTCCCTAATGGGTCACTTTTCTTTGTCAGCTCATTTTGAATCTTTTTTGAAGTCACATGACCCTTTCTTAGTTTGGCCTTAGCCAAGTTCCATGCAGATGAATGGGCTGTTTCTTAGTGACCAACTAATTTCTGAGAGGGCCACAGTCCATCTCTTCATCCTGCTTAGGCTTTTGTTTTTGTTTCATTAACCTCACTTTTGCTCTCCTCTACTTATTATAGTAGAAGAGACAAAAAGAAACTAATTAATACTTACACTTCCCCAGTTACCCCAAATTTCCCAACCTGTTTTTTTCTATGCATTCATTTTCCCATTGATTCTCACTGAGTACCTACATGCCAAGGAGAAATCAGGACTTTTTCTGTATTTCCTATGAGTCTTATGCTGGTGCTCACTGGCTTAAATGTGTCAGTAGGCCTGCTGCCACTGTCAAATGGTGGTGAGTTGCCCTTTTGAATGTGGCTTTAGTTTACCAGTTGCCCCAGACACAGTTTTTCAGATACCTAATGACCTGTGTGCATTACACGTTAAAGAATGCATCGAACCGCAGTACATCTAGATTAAAAACAAACAGAAAACTCAAACCAAATTTATCTGAGGTAGCAGTACAGTATTTTCTATTATAGAATAGGGGAAGACATGTGTAAATCAGTTAAGTTAGTTAGGCTTTTTCAGTGCTTTCCAGTTCTCCTTTCTGGTTGGTCTTTTACTGACTGTCTCAAGCTCAGAGGTGTTTGTCCTTGCTTTCGTGGTCACCAACAATGTACTGCAGACATGCTCTTCATATCCCAAGGCCACCGGTAAGTCCTGGATCAGACCTGTTCTCCTTGAAGTCACCTGAACTCTGACTTGAGGGTTCCCCCGCCCCTACTTCCACCCTCTCTGATCTGGACCTTTCCTTTCAAGGGGCACTTCTTTGAGGCCAGTTCTGAGAGAGGACCCACTTCCACCAGGAGGGAGCACTTATAGAACTTCCCTCCCCTTGGGGGGTTTCCTCAGAGCTCCCATTCCCAGGCTGTCCTTCCTGGGAGTCCTATCCTAGTCATGAATTTCCTGTTTTTTTCCTCAAGGCCAGTATTACAACATTAGTATAACTAGTGATATTTAAGAAAGAAAAGCTGGATTAACCAATTACAGTTAAATTCTCTGGCCCCAGACCTGCTGGACACTCTCCATTCACCAGAAATGCTTCTTACTCCCCCCTCCCTTTTTTTTTCTTTAAAGAATCTGCTAATCCTTAACAGATTAATCTGAGTTTATATTTAGATGAAAGTTATCCATTAACAGAAAAGTCTGAAACTATAGATAGGGCTGAAAGCACTGAAAGTGGATAGAAGTAAGTAGGGAGCTTTTAGACCAGAAGGTTTTTGTGGAGACCTTAAGTATCTGTTTTGGCAGATGGTTATGCAGGGACGTTGGACCATCTTTCGGAAGCTAGGAACACCTTTAGACTCTGGCCAGAACAACGTTATCCACCTTTGCGCTTCAGAGCTTGGCCCCAGTCTTAATTAAGCCTTTTTGATGCTGACACATCTATATGGGGCCAAACACCCTACTGTCTCCCTTACCCCATCCCACCCATTCCATCCATTCCCAGTGACAACAGTTTGAACCTGTCTGGGTGTGCAGAGACTCAGCGGGAACTTGGTAGGTTTGAATGCCAGGCTTCAGATACTGAATCAGTGTCCTCTGAACCAGTGTCTGTCGAACTGCCCTAATGGATCATGACATCAGTTTTGCAGATTATGCTGAGGACTGCTGTTCTAGTTATTATTGCTGTGCAACCAACCACCCCAAACTTAGTGGCGTTAAACTGCAACCGTTTTATTATGCTCATGGATTCTGGACCAGGAATTTGGATGGGGCATGGTAGGGAGTGACTTGTCTCTGTTCCAGGATGCCTGGGGCCTCAGATGGCAGGGAGTGTTTCCAGTGGCTGGGGGTGAGAGAACCATTTGGAGGCTCCTTCACAACTAGTGTCTGGTCCCTGGGCTGGGATGCCTTGAAGGCGGTGGGATAAGCTGGGGCTGTTGACCAGAGCACCTATATGTAGCCTCTCTGTGTGGTTTGGACTTCTCACAGCATAGTGGATGGTTTTCCAAGAAAGTGGGTTCCTAAAAGAAGTATCTAGAGGGCAAGTGTTCTCTATTGGCTGAAGCAGTCTTGAGCCTGCCCATATTCAAGGGGAGCAGACAGGGTGAAAACATGTGCGGCTATCTTAAAAACTACTAGAGATTATTTTAAATTGACCTGGAATATAGAATAAAGTGCCTCATGTAGCAAGAAGTACTGTTGTGAAACCTGTGCTTTGGTTATGTGTGTCTGTATGCCTGGTTCATGATGTAACGTTTTTCTTACTGTGGGCTACATTTTTTTTTTAAAACACTGCGTGACTGTAATAATATCTAATTTGGTTTATGAACACCGCATTTTATCTCTTAATACCTCAGTTAAGAGGTTACTACGATGTAGTTCTTAGTCACTCATAAAGATGAAACCCTGAGGAATTGATTGTCATTTGCCTGTAAGGCCTTTCCTTTTTGGATCCATTGTTATCACCCACCAGGAGACCCTTGAGACCCCATTAGAGAGTCACCACACTTCCCAATGGGCTGTGGTCTGGACTGGCAGCTAGAACTTCCCTAGAATTTTAATCTAAGCTTTGCCAGTCAGGTTCCTAAAAAGAGTTGCAAACAGATGTGAAATGAAGAGTGCATACTTCTCTTTGTAGATGATTAAAAAATATTTAAGGGTCTGGAGGCTGAAGAATGACCCATAAAATAGAGAGAAAGCTACCCTCTCTGAGGAAGGTGGTGTTTGAAGTAAAATGGTTTCAGGAGACATGTCCCATCATCAGTGTTCAGACCACAAGGAAACAGAGATCGGGGTCTGTTGAAACAATCTGCTTTCCTCTCCCTCCTCCCTGTAGGTACTTCTATCCTTTCAAGGAAATGCATAAATTGACTGAGCAGTGACATTCACTGTCATCTTACAAAACATGGTATCGTACTGTATGTGTGGAATAGTGCCATAAAAGGACTAAATATTACCCATATATCTTAGAAAATTTACATAATCCTATGTTTTTATTTCTCAATGTGTAAATGATACATGTTTACTTTAGCAAATGAGAAAACACAAATAAGCAAAAATAAAAATCATCTGTTATTTTATGTCTGAGAGAAAATCACTGATGTTTTTTGTTGTTGCATACCTTTCCTGTCATTTTTCTGTGGAGATACATATATATATATATATGTATGTATATACATACATATATATATATATATACACACACACACACACACATATAAAATAAATGATGGGCTCTTGCAGTACCTTGTTCTGAAACCTGCTTTTAAAACTTACATTAACACGTTCTGTGTCAATTAATATACTTCTGTTATTATAAACACTTTATACCATTACATTGTATAGAGGTAGTATTTAACCACATTTCTGGCTGACAACATTTGGCTCTAATAAACAATGTTATGGTGAACCTCCATATAATTAAATCTTTTTTCCCCACACTATAATTAGGCTTAATTTTTTTTGAGCAAATAATATATGCACATGGTATAAAATACCATGATTTCTCTTTAGGAGGTGTGTGTGTGTGTATATATACACACACACACACACACACACACACACACACACACACACACATACATATATATATATAAAACTTGAACTGCTAAATTATAGAGTGGTGAACATTTAAAACACTTTGTACTGTTAAACTGTCTTTTACAAATGTACCAGTTTACTCCTACCTACCAAAAGTGTTATCTGTTCGAGCATTTGACAGTTGGGGGGAAAAACTCATTTCTTGCCTGCTTAATTGTGTGATTTATTTGGGTTGTAGCCTCCTCTTTGCCCTTTTTGCCTCTCAAAATCCTGCCTGTCCTTCAAGGCTCATCTCAGATCCCACCTCCTGCCTGACCCCTCCCGGCACAGCTAAGACTTTCCTTCTGATCTGTCTAATGGATTTGTCTTGTCCTTTCCAGTCAACTGTAGTTTTCTTGAGAGCATTAGGCACTGTCTTCCTTATTTTTTAAATCTTGCATGCAGCACTTTTCAATGTGGATGTTTAGAATAAACACTGAGTTAAATTGGAGTCTACCAAAAAGGATTGATGACAGCAGAAAGTAGCCTCTCAGGAGAGAGAGGTAAGGACTCAAGTGTTCATCAAACCTAAGACTATGCGGAGCTCTCTGGAGAGGATGTAATTCTGATGTTTCATTTAGGCAGCCAGCCTTGAAATGCTTTGTTAATAACTGACATATTTTGTCAGGTGTCTTATCTTAACCTTAGGTAGTAGGATCCTCTCTTGCCAGGATTTTTTTTTTAATAACCCAACTTTCCATTGAAAGTTATTTTCTCAATAAATCAGTGTTGGCTACAGGTAGAAACTTACACTTCTTTCTTATTTTTGCTGCTTTTCCTTTTCCTCCACACCTTGTATTTGCTTCAAACTCCTTCAACTCTATTCTGTCCTCATGGGTCTTTTTCTTTTTTAAACTTTAAACTTTGGAGCATCATTCACAAATTTGCAGAGACAATTTTTTTTTTAAACCAGGGCTCTTTACTTATAACATCCATTACCTTTGCCTTCTTCTATTCTTCATCTTCTTCCCAGATACACAGCATTTTATATCATGTATTCCTTTTTTCCGTACTGAAATTTTTTTTGGTGAGGCTGAATAAAATCATGAGAAGGTACAGTGGTAAAACAGTCTGTCAAACCTTGGGATAGAAACATTTTCTGGTACCTGACTCTGCTTTACAGTATTCTGCGAAGCCTTTGTCAGGACCTTTCTTTGAAGCTGCACATTCAGTCTTTGTTCACCTCTGAGCCTTGACCTGTATCAGCTGCAGCTAACAGCATTCACAGCTTAAAAGCTACTTACTTTTTTTGCATAACAAGAAGTCTGGCAGAGAGGTTCTGAAATGGCTAATTCAGTAGCCCTAGGCAGCTTGTCTGCCTTGACGTGCAAGGGAGCAGCTCTGTCTACAGCATCACGTACTCACACGACCTGGTCTTAGGCAGGAAGAGACACTCTTTTCACCGGAAGGAAGAAGTTTTCTGTAAGACACCCCCCCACCCCCCGCCATCAGCAGGCTGCCCCTCAGGTCTCATTGGCCAGGGGCTCTACTGGCCCTTGCTCTGCTTCAGAAAAGGCTGCAGCCGTGAGCATCTTGTGGTCTCTGCTGGTGCTGCCAGGGGAAAGGGCGAGAAGGGAGATGCTGTTGAGAATGCATCCTACAGAGGCTGTTAACAGGTGTGGTCCTCTCTTACCTGAGCTCAAACCTCTTGTTTCTCCTGGGCCAGTGCTACTCCCTGGAGCCCCCACAACTGTTTTAGTTCTTCTTTCCTCACGTGAAGTCCTCGAGATGTTTAACAGTGGCCGTTACGACTCTTCCTGAGTTTTCGTCTCCTGTTTGTGGAACATCTTCAGTTCCTTAAACCTCAGTAGCCTCCACTGAACCCGCCCCAGTTTGGCTTGATCTTCCAGCCACTGCCTCCCTAGTCCCCCAGCCACACTGATTTTCTTCTCCTGTGCACTTAGTCACCCCACTTCTGGCTGTGATCAGAGTGGGAGATGTGGGAGCAGCTCTAACCTGCTAGCTGCTGGGGTTTGGAGTCCGTTTTATTGTTCTTACCTGGTATTTGTGCCGGGCACTTGTTTACTCGCCGGACTGCAGCATTGTTAATTGTGGAGACCTGCCAGTGAGCTAGGCTCTCTGTCATCTGACCCAGCCCCTTCTTCAGCCTCATCTACTGTGGAATCTTCCATCTCAACCGCTTTAGCTCTTTGATATTCCTGAACATGCTATGTGGGTTTACACCTGCGTTTGCACATAGTATTTTCTCTTTCTGGAATGCTCTTTTCCCCCTTCTTGCCTAGCTCAGCCCTACATTTTCTTCAAGATTTACCTTGCGGGCATCACTCTTCTGAAAACTTTCGTGATTTTTGCCCTCCCTACCTGCGCCCTCCCCCCCACCCCCACCCTGGACAGAGTTAATCAGTCACTTCGCAGTCACACTCTGTACAAGCTTTTGTTGTTAAACATTCACAAAGTGTTGTAATTATTTGTTTATATTATTCTACCCTTCTATATTTGGCTTTTGGATGATAAGATCCATATTTTTATAACTTTAGCACTCAGTAAGATTTAGTGCATAAAAAGTGCTCTATAAATATTTGTTGAAGTGAATGAATGACAATTTCACATCCAAACCTGATTGAATGGCTATTTCATATCCTTACAATAGGAAGTCTATTTCTAAAAAGATTATAAAATACAAAATACATGAGATATTGTTATGTTACCTAAACCAGAACTTGATAGCCCATTACATTTCTTATCTGGCAGACTAGGCTGAGGCCCAGAGTGGTAAGTGACTAACCTAAGGCCACATAATGATGAGAGGCAGAGCTGGGACTAGCTTCTATCTTTGTCTCTCACATATCTTGTCTTCCAGTGTCTAGAACAGCATCTTACCCGATAGATGGGGGACAAGGAGGTGGTACTTAGTTAGCATCATCCACCTGGCTGTCAAAAACTCCGCCTCTGCTTTCCTTTCCTGTGTGCTTTTCCTTACATGGACTTTGACCTTTCTCTGCCTCTCTGTCTGCCTTTCCAGGCCCAGCCTGATTGCTGTCTCTTCTGCCTGCCTTGATCAAAACCACTTACCCCTCTTCTGAGTTCCCATCACTGTTAAGTGCATGAAGCTGTATAGTGCAGTGACAGGTGTGGGCCTTGGGGGTCACACAGCCCTGGGTCCAGGTTCCACATCCCCACTTACTAGCTGTATGACTGGCAAGTAGATTAACCTTGTTGCGTCTCTGCTTCCAATTGGTAATTAGAAGTAATAATAACAGTTCCTACTTTATCAGGTTGATGTGAGGGTTAAATTAGGAACTCCTTGGTACATAGTAAACACCCAAATGTTACAGGCTATTATTGTTGGTGGTGACTTGATTATAGTAAATCACTGAGGCTGGTTACTGGACTTCTCTAGCTGCAATTCTTGGGCCTGACTTTACTGCTGAATCAAGGATTACCCAGTTTCATAAGCGGCATATCCTAACCTACAGTCTACACTCAAGCACTTACTGGAGTAGTTTTGTGAATAACACTCACTTAGAATTGTTGTTCCTTGGCTCATGCCAGTGCTTTGCCATCTGGAGGTTTGCTCATTTGTGTAGGGGATGTTTCAGTGAAAAAAAAATTGCCTCTGTGGTCTGCTGAGAGAAAGAACAGAATGTTTTCTCTCTTTACTTCACAGCCATAGCTCTGAGGTTCGGTGTTTATGTAGCTCTAAGTCTCTAATAATTAAGGAAATGGATTAGAAAAGACAGTTTAATGAAAACTCACAGACTGCAGGCAATTTGCACACATTCCCTTGTTTGACACCATAGTACAAGCTCACCTCGAGTTGTAAAAGGAGCAGCTTGTAATTCTCTTGACACTCTTCTTGATTAATAACCTGTAGAGATTATCTGTTGTTGGTATAACACTTGGATAATTTTGTTCGGAGTTTCTCCCTCTTGTAAATGAGAAACCAGGAAAATACAGTGTATTCATTATACAGGGAACAAAGGTCGTGGAAACAGTAACTTGTAAAACGAACCCTTAGTTACCTAGCATAGGCCTGCTTGTTTTATTTCTAAAAGCCTGTGGAATAAACCCCTCATTTTCTCTCATTTACAAGCAAACTGAAATGTGGAAAATTTGATCTTTAAGAGGCATGACTTCTGGTTTTATGGGATTGTTTACTTTAAAGTTTAAACATTTCAGTGTCTCAAGATACTCTTAGTTAAAGGAAAGTTCTTGTGAATATCATGTAGCTATTAAAAGTTATAATTTAAATCTGTATTTGCAAGAAAATGCTCAATTTTCAGTGGAAAAAAAAGCATGGGAAAAGGTCAGTTCATGTGCATCAGGATATGTGCTCATTTGTTAACAGGGATTACTACTTTAGGTTAATGATATAGATTTCAGATGATAGCTTTTTACTTTTTCCCTCTGCATCCTTTCTATATTGTCTGGGTTTTGGAGTAACTTTAGATTCAAAGAAATCATAAAAGCATTTTCTTTTTGGAGGAAAAAAGTAAAACTTAAAAGATTTGAATGTGGTAAAGTTAGCCTTTCTTCATCCTTCCCTGGAGAATTATCCCAAGCAACTAAGAGGGAATAAAACAACAATAAAAAAACAAATGAAAACTCTATCTTTGAAGAAATTAGGAGATGTCTGAAACCCCAAACCACAAAATAAGTGGAAAAGGATTTTGAAAGATTGGACCAGGAGTATGAGAGAAAGTAGACAGAAGACACTTGCAGCTGCAGACCTCAGGAAAAGAAAAATCAACTAGCAAGCAACACTTTCCAAGGTGAGGGATACACCCTGGGGTTCAAAAGCAAAATGCTTGGTTTGAAATAGTGGAAATGAGTGCACAGGCTGGTGGCAGGAGCTTCACTGGATCCAGTCTGATTCCAAGATGCAGAGGAGGCTGGACTGAACGCGGACTCACATCGGTAACAGTTGTAGGGAGCAGGAGCGGTGGCGGCAGGAGGGAGAGGACTCTGCACTGGCAGCAGCACTCCCAGCTGCCTGCCTCTCTGGATGGAGAGCGAGAAGCTGAAGAACCTTCCCCCGCATGTGTGTACACTTGCACGGGCCTGCCGGCAACAGGAAGAGCATTCTCTGCTCCCCTCAGCATGGCTCTGGCTCTCCTCCCAGAAAACTGGTCCAGGAAAAACTGCCTTCAAAAATGAGTAATCAAAAAATGGACCAGTTCGGGATCTAGTCAAACATAATTACTAAAAAATGATGAAGAAACATGAAAAAACAAAACGATAAAGAGAAACACTCGAAAAAATGCTGACACAGAACAAATGAAAATTTTAACCAAGTATTTCACATATTAAAGAAAAAGCCCACCTCTATAAAGAGCTGGAGCACAAATCAGAAATACAGGAGTTCAGGCAAGTCAATAGGCAAAGAAACCTAAGTTCAAGAAAGTGAAGGGAAAAATGAAAACCATCCAAAAAAAAAATGAAGGCAAAGTTAAAAGTGACACAAGATAATGTATAAAAAATAGGAATGAAATAAGTGAGCAAAGTGAAATAGAAATAGTTAAAAAAGATTAGAGATGTGAATGAAAAGTACAAAAATTCCCTGAAGAAGGGAAAATAATAGAATAAAAATTTAAAGATCTAAATCAAGAAAACTTTACAGAAAGGAGAGCTTGAATCTACAGTTTGAAATGATGCATTGTACCCAGGAAAAATTAACATAAAATGGCCAGCCTTGCAGTGTAATCCCAGTAAAGTTATTGGACTTCAACTGTAAAGAATTATTTGGACCAACAGCCACGCCAGAAGATCACCTCACATATAAAAGGGGAAATTTTCACTGCACCTTATTACTCAACATTGAAAAACACTGACAAAATCCTTAAGAAGAGTGTTTGACCCAAGGATTTTATATTCATTGAAATTGTTTTTATTTTTAGTATAAGAAAATTGAGGCAGAATATTCCCATGAACTCTTCTTAAGGAATCTAGTCAAAGACATACTTCAGTCTACCAAGAAATAAGTGGAAAAATTCCAGCAAAAGAACTGTTTTGAGCATTGAGTCTGTTTAACTGTAGGTTAAAACAAATTTGGAGATTAGTGCAATAGAACAGAATGTAAAGGTTATATGACCTGACAATATGAAATTATGTAACTAACCAAATTTGAGAGGAAAAGGGGAACAAAGATGGTGGTAAATTCAGAATATTTTCCCCCTGTGTTTAATAGGTAGGGTTCAAAGGATATCATTTAAAGCTTACAGTCAAACTAATAGAAGTGTAGGTATGTTTAAGAGCACAAAGTTAGACAGGATATAGTATGATGGACTCAAATAAGATAATGGAGAAATGGTGCAGGAGAAGAAAATATCTTAATTTCATTATTTCTCATAGAGAATTAAGTAGATACTGTCTAAAGAAATAAAGGTTTTCAGATATTAATCACAGTGACCACTAGATAAAAAATAAACCATCTTAAATACCAGAATACATAGAAAGGAAAACGGTCTCTATGAAGGAAAACAAAGATGACTGATAAGGCCACTGTCCGTCATATCAGTAAGTATAGATGGGAGTTGGAGGTCACCAGCTGGGTCACAGGAAGTCAGATCACATCCTCCACTAATACGGTTCCCTGACAGCAGAGGCACTGCCCTTCTGTGGGTGGGACACAGGAGACTCCCCAGAGAAACCACAGAGATGCTCCCTCCGTAAGAGAAAAAGCTCTAAGAGTGAGAAATCGTTTGGTAGTGCTCCTCCAGTGAGACCACCTCTCTGGGCCTTGCTCCCTGCCTCAGAAGCAGCAGCTAGCAGTTGGAGGGGGACGTGAGGGGAGGATGTGAGGGAGAGAGAAGCGGCACCCCCTTTCCTGAAGGTAGTGCTGCCCTGCAACTGGCCCTGATGGTGGAGAGAGAATCTTCTTCAAATGAAAACTGAAGCCTGTTAAGATATTGGACTGATGGTTTTCTTTTTAAAGTGCCTAAACTCTTTTTTGAAAGTTAATGCAGTTAATGCGTAACTCATAAGTGTACAACTTGATTAATTTTCGTAAATGTATCAGCACCCAGATCAAAACTAGAACATTCCAGGAACCTATAAGGCTCCCTGGTATTCTCTCTCAGTCACCCACTACCCCTACAAAATATACTATAGATTAGTTTTGCCTGATTTGAACTTTATGTAAATGACATGGACGGACCATTTTTAATTACTGAATTGGGGCTGTATTTGTGATATAATGAGTATACTCATTGAATAGTGTCCTCTCAAAATTAATGTCCACTGGAACCTCAGAATGTGACCCATTTGGAAGTAGTCTTTGCAGGGGTAATTAGTTAAGATAAGGTCATCCTGAATTAGGGTGGGCCCTAAATTCAAGGGCTGTTGTCCTTCTAAGAGGTCTGTGCCGCGGCAGAGGCAGAGATTGGAATGACACAGCTACAACCAAGGAAAGCCAGGGATTCCCAGCAGCCACCAGAAGCTAGGAGAGAGGCGTGGAATAGCTTCTTCCTCAGATTCTGTGGAAGGAACCAACCCTGCCTACACCTTGATTTTGGACTTCAGGTCTCCTGTCCTGTAAGAGAATAAATTTCAGTTGTTTTGAGCCACCTATTTTGTGGTAATTTGTTACAACAGCCCTAGGAGACTAATAAAATGCAACTCTAGGACTTAATATTACGAAAGAGAGGGCAGAAACTTTGTGAGCCTTGTCCCAGTTTTAGGAGTGGAGGAAGCGCTATTTCCATTAAACAGGTTTAAAGTGGGAAGATGACTTACGATCACTTTTGGTGACCCTGCAAGAGCCCTGTATATTCAGTGTACCAATTTCAGAAGCAAACTGTATGCTCACTGGGTTGTCAGCCTCTCAGATGTTCGTTCACCTGCCAGAAGGGCAGTGGAGATAAAACCATCTCCAGATTTATTTCATGCATTTCGTTCACTACCGAGCTCTTTTTTTGAGTCACGTGTCCTCAAGCACAGTCACCTCTGCAGGTGGGATCTGTGAGAGGCTCTTCAGTGGTTCCTCGTGGAGCCCTGTCCGTAGGCCCACTGCAGTTCAGGTGTCCCCAGGTGATTGCTCTGCTTGCAGTGTGTACAGTCAATCACAGTTAAAAGGTCATAAAAACAAAACCACGTATTCAAACTTCCTCTCTCCTGTTAACAGTCTTTCTTCAGACCACCTCTGGGATGGTGGATGAAGCCAGCCCTGTGGACTTGCCCCACAGTGTCATTCTCCTCAGAAGTCTTCAGTGTGCTAAGAATCTGTGTTTCCCCAGGCCCTTCAGCCACCTGTTTACTGAAAATTGTTTAGGAAAAATTGATCTATAGTAAGTGAAACCAGCTACTTACAGAAGTGGTTTGGCCTAATTTCACTTTCTGAGGGTAATTATAACTTCATGTTTCAGATTTATTCCTTGTCATTGCTATGTATGTTTGCTACTTTGCTACTTTTTCTGATAACTTTTTATTGGAAAAATTTTCACACACCATTAAATCACATGATAAAATTCAAGTTTCATTTAGCTTGATACGTAAAGATATTTTGAGTATATCTAGAGATATACAATAAAAATTTATTGTTGCAGCAGTATTTACAATAGCCAAGACATGGAAACAGCCTAAATGTCCATCAACAGATGACTGGTAAAAGAAGATGTGGTATATTTATACAGTGAAATACTACTCAGCCATTAAAACTGACAACATAACGCCATTTGGAACAACATGGATGCTCCTGGAGAAAGTCATTCTAAGTGAAGAAAGCCAGGAAGAGGAAGAAAAATACCGTATGAGATCGCTCATATGTGGAATCTAAAAAACAAACAAACGAACGAACAAAGCATAAGTACAAAACAGAAATAGACTCATAGACATAGAATACAAACTTGTGGTTGCCAAGGGAGTGGAGGGTGGGAAGGGATAGACTGGGATTTCAAAATTGTAGAATAGATAAACAAGATTATACTGTATAGCACAGGGAAATATATACAAGATCTTATGGTAGCTCACAGAAAAAAATGTGACAATGAATATATATATATATGTTCATGTATAACTGAAAAATTGTGCTCTACACTGGAATTTGACACAACATTGTAAAATGATTATAAATCAATAAAAAATGTTAAAAAAATTATTGTTAATTTCCAAAATATTTTTGCTTTTGTTATTGGTCTTACGAGTAATTTTTTCTATAGTCACATGGTCATATCCTAGTATTTCTATATGAAAATTGTGTCTTTGATTGAATCAGAGAAGGCTCACTTCCTGTTTTTTATATAATGCTTTCTTTTGAGATTCAGTTAAGTGTGCTCAGAACCAATGCTGTTTTTTACTTAAATATAGTTTAATAGAAAACAATTTTCAAAGGGAGGTCAGGTACTTTCTATGATATCTAAACAAAACGTAGTTGACAGTAGCAATTTACCTGGGGTGCCAGAATGCCCAGAGTAGCAACAAGATAAAAATCTAATCATACAGAACTTTGAATATTTGGCTAATTGAGAATATACTGAACTGTAACCAAATTAAAGATTGGATCATTTCTTTGGAGACCTTTGAGAGATAGAATATCCATTCAGCTGGAAAGATTTCACAGTGAAATTAGAAAAATAAGAGAATCATTAAGCCTATCAGGAAACCTGGCCTGCCTTGATTTTACTCTAACAACTGGGATTGTTTATCCCTTTTTTTTTTTCCTTAGATATTTCCTTTAGGAGCATTTATTATGAAAACATGGGGAAATGTTGGGGATTTCAGTTATTTAGTAATTGAATTCAGAATTTAGTAATTTATTCAGCAGTTACTGAGCACTGTATTTTTTTTAGCTTCCAGTTTTATAAAGGTGGATAGAACTCAGAGGCTCGGTCTGGTAGGGGAAAAAAAGTGAGTATAATCTCACTGTGATGAATATAAACCCAGGGTTCCTTGGGAACACAGTGTGGCACTTCATGCAGATGGAGGTCGGGGCCAGAAGCCTAGGTCGAGTTTCCCCTGACTGAGTCTAGAAAGATGAGATAGAGTTAGTGGGGAAGAGGAAGAAAGCAGGAGTGTGCCATGCTGAGTGAGCCATGTGGCCACGGCAAGAGACATGAGCTTTCAAGGAGTTCTAAGTGGGTGGGGCAGTTGAAGCTTAAGCTTCAAGCACTACGGGGGCCTTAAATGCCCTGTCAGAGTCCAGGCTTTATCTCGGGCAATGTGGAGCCCCTGAAGGGTTTCATACTTACTGTGTTTGCGGATCATATATATCACTGATTTTGAAACTTAACATTCTGGTGTTTTTGTGCTTTGGATTAATATGCATTCCCACCCCCAGCCCCCCTGCAGTGCAGTGTACAGCTCATCTGTTGAGTTCCGATAGCGATGACAGAAGGAAGGTAGAGCTAACTTTTTTTGTCTTGCTGTTCACACAGTTAGTACAAGAGAATGTTTAAGTGTCATAGATGTGAAATGAATGAGCAGAAAGATATTTTGAGATATTTTATGTTCTCTATGTATTTTTGTACATCCTGTAGAAATATGTCATTCCCTATGTATTTTCAGGCACTTATGAAATTTGGGGGATATGAATTCCTTTTTAGGACTTGTGTGGATGTATTCTCATTATTAATTATTGAAGTAAGGAGGAAATGATATCAGCAGATGTGCGGAGCTCTTATTCGCACTGAATACACTATTCATTTAGACAAAAAGATCATTTCTCAATTCAAATCGGAATATTCTAATTTAAGGCCTAAATCAGTTGTGTCATAATCTCTATGGAAACAAAGCTTTCTACTGTGTAGTAATTACATAAGTAACTCATTTCCCCTTGTAGATACACAAATTCTAGATGCAGATGCTGTTTTTTCTCTCAAGAACTCTCTTAAAATAGAAGAGACTTTAGCCAGTGGCATTTGTTTATATGTTTTATAAAGTTTAAAATATCTTTTCAGATTTCCTGCTTACATACATTCTTATAAAATTGTTAAAACTTAAAAATTGTTGATGAGCTCACTTTCTTTTCCCGGTTGAAATTCCGATGCAGAGGATTGAATTATCCTTCTCAATTCTTAACATATTAACATCATCTATCCGTGCAAGTCTCTCGCAAGTTGGGTTGTCTAGTTTTGTCTCACTGATTTTCAGGCATCTTTATATATTATGGGTATGAGTGTTTTTTGTTTTCTGGGGTTATGTGTTCTTTGTTGGTTATATGTTTTGCAAATACCTTCTCCCATTCTGTGACTTACCTCTTCAGTGTCTAACTAGAGTCTTTTGATGAACAAAAGTTCTTAATTTTAAAATCTTTTTTTAAATCAATTCTTAACTTTATGGTTAATGCTTTCTGTGCAAATAAATAAATAAATAAATAAATAAATAAATAAAAAAAAATCCTTGCCTATGTCCCAAGATTCCTCTCTTTTTTCATTGTTTGGTTGATTTTTATCTGATTCTCCACTCCCTCACTACCTACCACAGGTAACCATTCTAATGTGTTTAATGTATGTCATTTTGTTTTTATGTGTTCTTATAAAGTATTTATTGTTATGTACTTATGTATTTTAATTTACATAAATGGTATTGTATTACAGATCTTATTCTAATTTTTTTTTCACTTAGCATATACTTTCAAGATCTACCATATTATAGTCCTCAGTTAGATATATCCATATTGTTTGCAGCTCCCTGCTGCTACACATAACCCTGGACAAAGATCTTTGTGAATAGACTCAGAATTCTCACTTCTGAGTCGTATAGTATGCAAGTATAGGCAGTTTTGGTTTAACCTTAGCAATTGGTTCCCAACCAGTGCCTGGGTAGGAAAACCTGAACTGTGACTGATGAATTGCTGGCAGACAACTCAGAGTTAAAATCTCCAGAGAAACTGTTGCATTGGTATCAGGGAGGAGAGAAGGGATGGCACAACATTGTGAGATTTAACTTCAGGAGCTTGACCAAAATCCCACAGTAAATAGCAGGGGAAAAAAATGTCTACAACAAATCTACTTTAAGTATAAAGACACATATACATTAAAATTAAAATGGATAGAGAAAGATCTAAAATCAGCATCTAAGTTTTCAATTTAGGAAACTTGAAGAAAAAATTAAATCCAAAGTAAGCAGAAGAAATGAAATAATAATTAGAGCAGAAATCAATGAAATTGACAATAGGAAATCAGTAAGGAAAGTCCATGAAGCCAAAAGCTAGTTCTTTGAAAAGATTAATAGACTCTAGACACCTCTATGGAAGACTAACTAAAAAAGAGAGAAGACACAAATTACTAATATCAGAAATTAAAGAGGAGACATCACTGCAGATCCCATGGAAATCAAAAGAATACTGTGAACAGCTCTATGCCCACAAATCTGATAACATAGATGGAAAGGACCAATTCCTTGAAAGACAGTATCTGCCAAAACTCTCATGAGAAGAAATAGATGATCTGAATAGGCCTATATCTATTGAAGAAATTGAGTCAGTAATTCATAACCATCCAAAACAGAAAGCACCCATGTGGTTTCACTGGTGAATTCTACTAAACATTTACAGAAGAAATTATACCAATCCTCTACAATCTCTTCCAGAAGATAACTCATTCTCTGAAGCCAGCATCTCCTTAATGCCAAAACCAGACAAAGACATTACAAGAAAACTATAGACCAATATCTCTCATGAACAGAGATGCAAAAATGTTCAACAAAATATTAGCAATTCAAATATAAAAGGTGTAAAAACCCAGGTAAGCAAGGCTAATTCTATATCAGAAAATCAATTATTGTAATCCATCACATCAACAGATTAAAAAAGAAAAATTAATGATCATATCAGTAGATGGAGAAAAAACATTTGACAAAATCCAAAACCCAAAACCCATTCATGATAAAAATGCTTAGTAAACTAGGAATAGAGGAAAACTTCCTCAACTTGATAAAGAGTATTTACAGAAGACCTACAGCTAACATCACACTTAATGGTGAGAAACTTGAAGCTTTCCTATTAAGATCAGGTACAGGGTAATGATGTCCCCTCTTACCATTCCTTTTCAGCATCATACTGGAAGTCCTTGCTAATTCAGGAAGGCAAGAAAAGGAAATAAAAGTTATATAGTTTGGTCAGGAAAACTTAAAACAGTCTTTGTTCACAGATGACATGATTGTCTATGTAGAAAATCCAAAACATTAGACAGGAAAACTCCTGGAACTAATAAGTGATTATAGCAAGGTTGCAGGATACAAAGTTATTATACAAAAGTCAATTTCTTTCCTATATACTAACAATGAACAAGTGAAATTTGAAATTAAAAACACAGTACCATTTACATTAGCACCCCCCCGAAAAAAACAAATGAAAACTTAGATATAAATCTCACGAAATATATACAAGATTTATATGAGGAAAACTACAAAACTCTGAACAAAATCAAAGAACCACCAAGTAAATGGAGAGAGATTCCGTGTTTATGGGTAGGAAGGCTCAATATTGTCAAGAAGTCAGTTTTTCCCAACTTGACCTATAGATTCAATGCAATCCCAATTAAAATCCCAGCAAGTTTCTAACATTTACATAGAGAGCCAAAAAACCCCAGAATAGCTAACCAATATTAAAGAACAAAGTTGGAAGCCCAGAAATAGACATCCACAAATAGTCAACTGATCTTTGACAGAGGAGCAAAGGCAATACAATGGAGCAAAGATAGTCTCTTCAACAAATGGTGCTGGAACAACTGGACATCCACATGCAGAATAATGAATTTAGATACAGATGTCACACCAAAATTAACTCATGGTAGATCAGAGGGCCTCAAAGAAAATGCAAAACTGTAAAACTCCTAGAAGATAACACAGGAGAAGACCTAGATGACCTTGGTTATAATGATGCTTTTTTATTTTATTTTATTTTATTTTATTTTTAATACCTTTATTGTGGTATGATTCCTGTACAGTAAACTACACATATATCAAATGTACAATTTGTTGAATTTTGACAGATGTATGTACACCAATGAAACCACAACCACAGTCAAGGTAGCTAACATTTCAGAAGTGGTAGTGTGGACAAGCGATCTAAGGTGCTGGATTAAGATAGCTAACATTTCCATGTGATTCTTTTTTAGATACAACACCAAAGATGTAATCCATGAAAGAAATAATTGATAAGCTGGACTTCATTAAAATTAAAAACTTCTGCTCTGTGAAAGACACTATCAAAAGAATTAGAAGACACACCATAGACTAGGAGAAAATATTTGCGAAAGACACATCCTATAAATAACTGTTGTCCAAAATATATAAAGAACTCTTAAAAACTCAACAATTAGAAAACAATCTGATTTAAAAATGGACCAAAGACCTTAACAGACACCTCACCAAAGAAGACATACAGATGGCAGAAAAGCATATGAAAATATGCTCCATACCATATATCATCAGGGACATGCAAATTAGAATAACAGTAAGTTTCTACTTCACACCTATTTAAATGACAAAAATCTGGAACACTGACACCACCAAATGCTGGAAAGGATGTGGAGCAACAGGGGGATATGCAAACAATGGCAGGGGACATGTAGAGTGGCATAGCCACTTTGAGGACAGTTTGGCAGTTTCTTACTAAACTACACATACTCTTACCATATGATCTAGCAATTGGTCTCCTTGGCATTTACCCAAAGGAGTTGCAAACTTATATCCACACAAAAACCTGCACAAGGATGTTTATAGCATCTTCATAAGTGTCAAAACTTAGAAGCAACCAAGATGTCCCTCAGTAGGTGAATGGATAAATTATGGTACATCTAGACAATGGAATATTATTCAGCACTAAAAAGAAATGAGATATGCCACAAAAAAGACATGGAGGAGCCTCAGATGCATATTACTAAGTGAAAGAAGGCAATC
The DNA here is from genome assembly GCF_048773025.1 of Camelus bactrianus. Classification (NCBI taxonomy): domain Eukaryota; kingdom Metazoa; phylum Chordata; class Mammalia; order Artiodactyla; family Camelidae; genus Camelus; species Camelus bactrianus. The sequence goes on from NC_133565.1 coordinate 27,054,573, forward strand.
TGAAAAGGCTACATACATGTGTGATTCCAACTATATGACAGTCTAGAAAAGGTAAAACTGTGACAGCAATAAAACGATAAATAGTTGCCAGTGGTGGGAGTGGGGAGAGATGAATAGGCAGAGTACAGAGGATTTGTAGAGCAATGAAAATACTCTATATGATATTATAATGACGGGTATACATCACTATACATTTGTCCAGACTCATAGAATGTATAACACCAAGAGTGAATTGTAAAATAAAATACTAATTTGGGGTGATTATGATGTGTCATTTGGTAAAAAATGTACTATTCTGGTGAGTGATGTTAATGACGGGGAGGCTGTGCATGTGTGGGGCGTGGGGTTATAAGGGAAATCTCTGTACCTCCCTCCCAATTTTGTTGTAAACCTAAAACTATTCTGAAAAAAAAAGTCGTAAAATGTATTTAGTTTGGAAGTCATAAATGTACATTTTTTTTTCTCTGTAAATATCAGACAGCGTCTGGTCAAGATTTTACCTCGAAACCCTTAGGAAAAAGCGGTCCTGGGAGAAGACAGTCTCCCTGGGAAAGAAACTTGTGGCCTGGGCTGTTGCTGCTATTTGTAATAAAGGGGAAGCAGGGTAGCAGTATCCAGCTGCAGCGTCCGAGGCTTGGGGCCAGGGCTCCAGCCATTCTCCCTTCTGTCCCCTCATCCCTAACCCCCCGATCCTTGACCTAAGGCCTTCATCTGCCCCAGGGGTTCTTCACACTCTGTTGATGTTGTTACTTCCATCCCTTCCCTGTGGTTTCTCCTCTGAAACCTTAAGTTTTCTTTGGGACACAAGAAAATGACTTCCTCCTTGATTTTTCTGAGCTGGTTATTTGAAGTTTAGACTTAGACATTGTTAGTAGTGAAAAAATATTCCAAAGAGAAACTTTAAAGAAACCAGCATTACTTATTTAAAAAGCAGTGTAGTCCAATTACTGAGAATCCTTGCGTAGCCCTCTTAAGAGAGGACTGAGAGATGGTTTAAACAGTAGCACATCAGGTTGAGGACTGCATTTGGAAGGTCTGATGGTTTAACACAGAAAGGAGGTTGGAATGAGTAGTTTGACTTTTTGTGGCTGACTTTTTGAAATAGCTTTCAGAATGGAAACCCACTTTCTGCCAAACCTACGTGTCTAGCTCCCACACCTAGTTAGGATTTCTTCGTTGCTCTAGAACCAAACCAGGGGCATTGTGAACACTTATGTGTCGCCTTTCACTTGTGGTAATGGCTAGACTTGATTTGTGTGCCAGGCACCATGCAAAGAGCTGCATATCTGTTACTCATTACTCAGGTTTTTAGGGGAAAGGGGTCATAATTCAAACCTCTATTTATCTGTCCCATCTCAGGAATACTGGTTGTAGGACGTTTGCTCTGGGAAGACCAGGGGAAGGAGCTTTGCCTCGGGGTAGATCTTGGTGCCATCTTGTGGGTAGATCTGGAAAGGACCAAGCAGACCCACATCAGCTTCTATCAGGATGCCTTGCAGAACCCCAAATTTCCACACAACACTGATATGAAACTGCAGGTCAGACATCAGAACTCTGGTCTTGGAATCAGTGAATTTGATTGTGCCCTATACATCAGCAAGTCCTGATCACTCTATCTCCAAAGCACACACCCAGATTTATCTACTCATCTCCATGGCAACTGCTAGGCCAAGCTACCATCCCCTCCCACTTGGACTACTACAGAAGCTTCCTTACTGCCTCGGCCTCCACGCTCACCCCTCCACTATCTATTCTCCACAGGTAGCCAAAGGGATCTTTCTAAAAAATAAAAAAACAGATCTTACCATTCTCTTGTGTAGAACTCTCTAGTGGCTTTTCATGAAATTTAGAATAAAACCCAAGTTTCTTGTCCTGGCTCAGAAAGCTCTGCATCTTACAGCTCCTGCCTAGCCATGAGCTCATCTCTACACTCTTCCCCTTCCTTTCCTTAAGTTTTCCCCTGTTCCCACCCTGGGTCCTGGGCACCAGCCTTCCTTCTGCTTCCTCCTCCATTCCTGGCATGGCTGGCTCCTTGTCATTCGGATCTTGCCTTCTGAAATGCAACCTTGGAGGGGCCTTTCTTGACTCTGATTCAGAATAGCAACCCAGGTTACTCGCCACCAAATCCTTCCCTGTTATGTCGAGATATTTTCTTTCTTGTTCTCATGAATGCTCAGTACCTAGGAAACCATTTAACACATAGTGGGTGTTCAACAAAGATTTGTCAAATGGATGAATGAGGCTTTCAGGTTCTTGGTCTTATTTCAGCTAGCTACAGGTTAGGGTCAGGTGATTTTAGGCCTTTCCCAATGTAGCATGAAAAGACCATGGGAATTAAGTTCCCATGAATTGAGTCCAGCTCCCACCTTTGCCACTTACCAGCTGTTTAACCATCCTGCTCTGAGCTTCAGTTTGGTCATCAAAAAATGGGGTTAATGAACTTACCTTATTCATAAGGTAAGGACTAAATTGGATTTAAATAGGATTGGAAGCAAAGTATTTAGTACATAGTAGACACCTTCTTTCTCTATTATAACTGAACCATGTTGTCATCATTTATATCTTCCCCTTCTACTACTCAAGGACAGGGTAGGCAATTGGTCTTTGCGCTCCTAGTACCTAGCTCTGTGCTTGGCTTATAGCATAGTAAGTAGGTGGTCCACAAATGTCCGGATTAATTTTGACTCTTCCCACCTAAGAACTGGTGTCTCCTGACTCTTGTCACTCTTTTTCCAGAGAGACAAGATGGCCACTGGCTGTGCAGGGGAAGCCTGGAGGGGTGGTGTGGACAAAATCTGATTTATGTCCTTACTATAGTTCCTAGGTTTGTAAACAATTAATATAAAATGATCCCAGCATAACTTTATGTTTCTAATAAAGGGGATGTGGGAAAGAGAGCTAGATCACATGATTCTTTTGTGGTTCCTGAGGCTTCGGCTTTTCCTAAGATTCCTTCCTTCTTTTGTGTTCCTTTATAAAATAAAATATATATGAAAATACTCTGAAAACAAAGTGCTGTATTACATGCACATGAATATGTACAAGTTGGTATGAGTATGATTTCTAGGTAAATGATTGGTTCAGAAAGGTTAGCTGTTGAGTAAACATTCATTCAGAAAGATTTTTTGAATGTCTACCATGTGCCAGGCACAGTTGTATTGGAAATACAAGAGTGAATAGAGCAGATAAATCCCTGTCTTCATAGAACATTCTTGTGGGAGAGACACTCCTTAATTAATAAAATAAATAATAAAATAAGTCATGTGGCAATGATGACTAAAGCTACAGAAAAAAAAGCAGGTAAGGGATAGAGGGATGTTCAGGAGAGTAGAATTTTTAGACAGGTTATTTATCTCTTTCCTCTTCTACCTCCACCGGTGATCAAGATTTATGGCATAGTAACTTTGCCCTCTAGTGTCATGATGTTTGTCAGTTAGGCAAACGAGAGAAATCTGATAGGTGGTTCATCCAAGTGTCAAATAATAATTTATTTCATATTTCTACCAGCCATATTTATAAAAATACTTTAAAATATTAAAATACAAACAGAGATCATCCTTATCTGATATCCCAATTTAACAATCTTTTTTTAACAGTAAGTCTTAATAAATATGTAAATATTTAAAAAACCAAAAGACTCAACAACTTGTATAGTTACTACCATCAGCTCAAAAATATACTGTTGTTTCTATATTACCTAGAAATATCTATTGCTTTTGAAGCTGAAAGCTGTGTTACTAAAATTGATTTGAAAATGACTATTCCTTTCTTAAATATTAATGTGAAAAATAAATAATTATCAAAACGGCTATGGCCTGAAGCATTAGATCAGCTTGATTCTGATTTTCACACACACAAAAAGGGCGAATATAAGAATTCTAGAAGTTCCGATGCCCTTATCCAGAGCAGTTGGGAAGTTGTTTACTCTTTGAGGGCCCACTGCTGACGTCTGCTCACTGAGTAATGTCATCAGATTTCCTGGTGGTGGTTATTTTGGGGGGGCAGTGGTAAGTAGTTGTCCGGCTCTGCTGGGACACTGCTCGACAGAGGTCCTGAGAGCCGGATATACCCCGTAGACAGGATGTAAGGTTAAAATGCAATCTAGTTAAGTAAATAAAGTAGGTGTTCAGTGGTAAAATAGAATTGCTGAAACATTAGGGTTTTTATATGATAGTGCTAAAATTATATTGAGGCAAAATCCATGATCTTTAAAAAAATTAATCTATAGCTTCTTTTATTTCTTAAAATCAATGTAGTGGTGAATTATTTTTATAAGTTGAGATCATAAAAAGTTATGCTGTCCTTTGTAAAAGTTACTTCACCCACCTTTGGTGTGCAACATGTGCTCGGTCTTGTTTTCCCCAGAGGGATGAGACTCCTGCCCTTAGCTGCCCATGCCTTCATCTTGTCCCTCAGCTTATGACCAACACTATGAATACATAAATGTATTTTTAAAAATCAAGCCAGTTATTAACATTTTAAAATTTTATTAATTATTACCTTTAACTTATTTTTCTTCTCCTGGTTTCCTTAAGTTTGTACTGTTTACTTTCGCAAATTTAGGGATTTGAAAGCTTAATCTGTTTACTTAATTCTTCTTTCACGACAAAAAAGATTTAAGACTGAATTTTACCCCTGAGTAAAATTTACTAGTATCCTGCAGGGTTTATTACATTTTCTCATTTCTATTATTTTCCAAGTAATCTGTAGGTGTAGTTTACATTTCCCTCTCTGATTCAGAAATTACATGAGTTAATATTTTAAAATTTTCCGGGTAAGGGAGTATTTGTTAACGCATGTTCTAAATTTTGGTTTGATTGCATTACGGTTGAAAATGAAAACTGTCCAAGTCTTATTTGTAGGAATATGTTTTAAGGTTTTCTCTGTGACCTAGTATATCGTATGTTTTTATGCTATTTGTGAATATTTTCTTTCTCTCTTTTCAGACTTTATTTTTTTATGTTCTAACTGATCCTTTGTAGCAAATTTCATGAGCGCCCTCTGAGAGGCTGCAGATCCCGGTTCACACAGAGGACCGCTGTCTATACCACTTTATCCTGAGCAGCGGCACATCCCTCCTGTTGATGGGTTTTTGCTTTCTCTTATGAAAGCACCCCCCCTACCCCCAGTACTCTAGAAAATCAGCAAAATAATTTTCCTTCTTTTTCTTTTTCCTGTCATTTTCTTCCTTTTCTTTCTTTTTTCTGAGTAGTTCTGACTTCTCCAGGCAGTAGGCCTATATCGTTTCTTGTTCTTTTATTCATTCATTTCTTTAAACTTTGTTCATAAAAACCAACAAAAAACTCATTGTTCAGATTGGTCTCTCTCGGTGCCTCTTGCTTGCCTTCTCTCTGAGCTGTGGGGGGTGATTATATAGAGCAGATCTTTCTCTTTTAAGACTCTGCTGGCCCTCCTGGATCATCTTCTCTCAGAAATTCCGGCTTTGGCATCCAGCTGTGCCTATTGACATGAGGCTGGCCTGCAGCTACCAGGTCAGGAGGCTGGATGGTGCCGTGGGGTGTCTGTCTACCCACCCCGCCGCCCCGCCACAGAGTCCTCCTCCCCAGTCTTAGGTCTAGAGTGGTAGCGACCCTCATTCTTACACCTTTGGAGAGATGAAATTACTACAAAGCAAATCAGAAACTGAGCCGGTGTCCCATTATTAGTGGACATCAGTTTAGCAGTTAAAAATATACCTGGACTTCCTCCATCTCTAAGCGGGTTTTGTTACATGTATTTACTGTAGGAGAGAGCACTGCTTGAGGGAGAGATGGGAGGTGGGCAGCCAGGAGGTATCTTATGGGTTCTGCTGCTGCTGTGTCCGAGGTATGGACTCATACCATCACCCAGAGGCCTGGAGTAGGGGAGGGGTCCCTTCATACAGTGTTTCTGGAAAATTTGCAAAAAACGTGTCTTTTCTTCGGGATAGCAACCCAGGGCCAGGGTTCACGGCTGGATTTCAGCCCTACCTTCTCCCTCCCTTGTGCTCCTTTGTGCAGTGCACAGACTGCCCAAATCTTCCAGTGGCCCTGGGTTTGCAGCACAGGTTATAGAACTAAACAGACAGGTCGGTGGAATCCCAGCTGCCGCTTGCTGCTGTGTGGCCTTAACGTACTTGGAACCTCAGGTTTCCAACTGTAAACTCTCACGCTGTTGTGAAGATTCAGTGAGATTACGTATGTTCAGCCCAGTATATGCTAAGCTCTCCATTGGTGCTATGATGCTTATTACTCATTGGGGTTTGGTTATGACAATGTATTTATCTTTGTGTCTTGGTGTTACGTTCTCAAATAGATGAGCATTTTTGAATAAGCACTGTGCTCCTCTATAAAATGAAAGTGTCAACTGTTTCTCAGTAAGGTTTCTTTGGCTCTGACATCCCATGATTCTGATTGCTGGATTTCATTATTTATGTGCATTTTAGATGTAAGATTTCATTGTCCGTCAGGGGAAAGATGGGAGTAAATGTGGAAGGAACCAATGTTCATTCAGTGTCTAATCTTTGGAGGGTCTTTATTATTGTAATTTCATTTGATCTTTGTAACAAATGAGAAATTGAGGCTGAGAGAAGTTGAGTAATTCACTTAAAGTCACACACAACTAGGAAAAGAAAAGCTGGGATCAGACTAATTTTATTTTTCCTTCCCTGCTCTCCACCTTTCTTGGGGTTTATAAGGGGATGCCTGGGATTCCTCTGTCTACTAAGTGTTTGTCATTTTTCTCTGAAGTAGAAATTTTACTTTCATCTGTGGCACTGAGTAGAGAGAGAAAAATCTAGGCAAGTTTATCTCTTTTTTTTTCTTATTTTTAAGCAGATCTTTTTCTTACAGGTATCAGTAGCTGGCGTGCAATTTGGCCCCATGAGATTTCATCCAGATCAACTCCAGGTAATATACCATGCTGTAATTTTCATGTTGGTTTTCTTGAAAGAGAGGAAGGGAGAATCTCTAAAGTTACACACTGAAAATAATCTTTTAGGTAGAATATTGGATCAATGTTCAATTTCCTGAGCTTGATAACAGTACTATAGTTATGAGAGAATATGCTTCTCTTAGAAATACACATTGAGATAGTTAAAGATGAAGAAATGTCTGCAACCTACTTCAAAAGGTTCAGCATTAAGATAACATGTATAATTTGTGTGTGTGTGTGTGTGTGTGTGTGTGTGTGTGTAGAAAGAGAAAGCAAAGGTGGCAAAATGTTAACAATTAATGAAACCAGCAGAGTATACTAGCGTTCATTCACATTCACAACTTTTCTGTAGGTTTGAAATTTTCAATATAAAAAGTAAAAGCGCTGTATGTTACTGAATCAGCTCTAGCAGAGAGAAAATATCTATGAATTGTGTAATCCAAAATATTAGACAAAGTAACCAATTGAAATTTAGCTCCAAAGTTATTTGATGCTTCCTTTACACAAACGCACGCTGGCTATTACATTTTAAAAAGTGTGAAGAGGACTGGCAGAAATGCGTTCTCTTAGATTTTTGCATTTGTGTTGTCCGTGCCCCTGGGTAAGCTTAAAGGAACTGAGTCTTGGAGAAATGGTTTCCGTCAGCTTTGTAGTCTCCCACCTGGACAGTACCACTGTTGCCCCTGTTAGTCAGTCTGGGTCTGAAGGGATGGAGCGGGTGCACTCCTGAACCAGATTAGGTGTGGGGGGCCTGGCTGGGAGGGGAGAGGCGGCAGATTCGGGACCCACTTTATCGGGGCCAGGCACTTAACGGGCAGGTTTTGAAGAGTAACATTTTGGTGTACTTTAAATCTCTCTTGTGGGAGTGTGTAGCTCAAGTGGTAGAGTGCGTGCTTGGCATACACAAGGTCCTGGGTTCAATCCCCAGTACCCCTTTCAAAACCAAATATGCAAACTTAATTACCTCCCCCCCAAGAAAATAAATAAAACAACTTAAAAAATAAATCTCTTATAATCAAAGTAATTTTTTTTAACTTGGAGGAATTACGTAAAGTCTTGAGTCATAACATTTAAATGCATTATTTAAAGTATTCAGTATTATAGGAGTTTGATTGGAATATTAGTGTTTGCCATCTTAGGAAGTACCTAGTTAACTTACTGCTAACTAAGATAAATATTTGTATGTTTTAAATGATTTAGTTTTAAGATAAAATCCTTAGTCAAGTCTCTGGTGAGTTATTTAAGTGGGCTTATTGAAGTAAATATATGATCCATGCACTTTGACTCCCACATGAAGAATAGATAAAATAGCACTTCAGGGAGCTGAGTGCTAACGGCCCTGAGTTATGTGTGGGAAAAGGATTTATTCAGCAGATTGTAATGTTCACATCTGTGTACGTGCCTGGAAAACACTTGGGAGTTTTCTTGTTAAGAAATAATTCTAACAACATCTTTTTTTTTTTAAAAAGTGTTCGTGCTTTTTTCATTCAGGTACTTTTAGTGTTTACCAAAGAAGATAACCAGTGTAATGGATTCTGTAGGGCATGTGAAAAAGCAGGGTTTAAGTGTACAGTTACCAAGGAGGCTCAGACTGTCCTTGGCTGTTTCCTGGACAAACATCATGACATCATTATCATAGACCACAGAAATCCCCGGCAGCTGGATGCAGAGGCGCTATGCAGGTAAGCCTGAGACTCAGGCCTCAACAGTCCCATGGGCATTTATGACATAAATGCAGCCCAGATATACATTAAGTCAAGTTCAGAGTCTTAAGTTGCTTTCCATGCATGTAAAATAAGCAAGACATTTAGAATATCATTATTTCAAGGAGTGTTTCTTATCTCTTCTGTTTTGTTTGCTTTGCTTAAAACAGTAAGAAAATATGAATGAAGACCATTATTAAGGATGAAACCCAATATGTAATTAAATACACTGTCACTGTATATTACTGCAACAAGAATTATTGTAATTTCCCAGATGTTTTTAAAGTTATAAAAAGTTTTAAAATTGTCTTCTAATGTTAGGTGAATATTCCTTGTTTGTAATACTTGAAGGCTATCAATATTGTGAGAGAATTCTGGGTAGCAGACATAAATCTAAGAAAAGTATTTTTTAAAGAAAATCATTTGCTGCTGATGGAAGCAAGGCAAAATGAAACAGTAACTATATCTAGTAGAAAACTTTTGGAAAAGACAAATCATAATTTTAATATAAAATCTTATAATGTATTAATTTTAGGGACATTTAAATCTTGATTTTTAGGAGATAGAAAAGATTAAAAACCAAACAAGGGTTATAAACTGAGCTGACAGGAACATGACATCCTGTCAAGAGGTTGTTTGCAGGTGCATGGTTACTTCCATGCGCTTGTTTCCTTGGCAGTGAGAGTTCCCCTTTCAGGCAGTCAAACGAGGTAGCTTTCATGCGGGTGTGAGCCACCTTCAGTGGAGCTTCCCCCGGCCTTAAGCTAGCACCTCCCATGCTGCGTGTGTTCCTCTCCTATACCTGTCTGGTTAGTGGTAGTTAGCCATTGTCACTGCAGCCCGGATGTGTTTGACGTGTTATCTGACAGCACGTCCATGAGGGATCATGGCCCAAGAGATGTGGAGAGAGCTCTGACCCAGGTGGAGAGAGGAGCCTCAGCTGCTTGCCTTTGGGTAACTCTGCTTTCTCTGAGGATGTGTTCTCTCAGCTGTAAATTTGGAACACTTGGTTTCCAAGATCCTTTCTATCTCTCACATCTGATGGATAGCACTCAGAGGAAGGGAAGAAAATATCTTAGTTATGTGGTGCTTGTAGTCTTGGTTCGCTGTTGCGAGGCAGGAGACGTGTCTAAGGAGCGCCAAAGAGAGTGCAGATAGAAAAGGTGAAGTGAGGGTGAAATGCTGTGCTGGGGAAAACTTGGCTTCTTGTCCAGGTACAAACCTAGCCACAGGTATGTGCTGGACAATGGAAATCAATTCTTATAGAGCTGATGCTGCTAGATCACCCTGTGTTATAAAAGAAAGGTTAAGTTATGGTAGTTATGCTCTACTTTTTGTGTGTGTGGTAAAATACACATAACATACAATTATGCTCCACTTTTTGAGGGAGGAAAATGTACTATTGTTACACATTTTGGGAATATTCTAAACAAATAGGGTTAATTCATTCAGCCAAATTTTATTGATACGTCAATTAAAAATTTATACAACTGTAAAATAGGGAATGTGACCTGAGTTGCTTAATATGTAGTTTTAGAGAAGCATATACTGTCACGTATGCATGTCCTCTTCCCCACCGCCTTCCGTCCAGCCTCTGCTGGGGGTTAGGGTTTCCCAGGGGAAAGCTCTGAGTTTCAGAAGTTCTTCATGTTGAGCCCAACCTTGTTGTATTTGGCCCACAGGTCGCTAGAACGTTCTTATCCCCTCCCCCGGGTTTCTAAAGTTGAGGACAGGAGTGGTCTTTTCAGGATGGAGCACATCCTCACTGCTGTCGGTGGCTCCTCACAAAGTGTGGTGTCATATTCCAGCCCATCGAGGGGGCTGCTCTAAGTGCCTTCTTTCATTCAGGAGCTCTTGTAAGCATAAGTTTGGTGGACGAGTGAGGAGTGAGCAGAGCAGTCATCTCCCCTGTGCCAGCCAAAAGCAGATCTCTATAACCACAACTCCCCACCATCCTCCTTTCCTGATGACTGTGTCCCAGTCCTGGCCAAGAATCTGAAGTCTTTCTCACTAGCTGTGTTCTACCACATTATCTTAGTCAGCTGAGGATTTGGGGGGATTGGGAGGTCCTTGTGCCATTTGTGGCGAGTTATCTAGAGGCAAGAGAGGACCCTAATTTATTTTCCCTACATCAGTTTCAACTTGATTCTCACCCTTACCTGGTTTATCTCCCTTAAAAGCATCCCTTTACAGGTGCCTGCCCACTCTGGACTGTCCTTTTAAGGAATCTTTCCAGGCTCTTCCTCCTGAGCCTGCTCTCCACTTAGCTCACGAGACCTTAGCCCTGGCAGAGCTCTGTCCCTTCATCTTCCTTTTGGAATACCTTCACAGGGCAAGCAAACGATTTCAGTCCAGTGTCATAAATGCCGACAGAGGAGATACATACAAAGCACTGCCGGTGCCCATGTCAAGGAGGGCTTCACAGGGGATATTTAAGTTGAGCCCCAAAGGAGGAGTGGGAGTTTTGAAAGGAAGGAAGGTGGAGAAAACATTCCGAGTAGAGGAAGCAGCATGTGTAGCAACAGGCAGGTGTCCTCTGCCTGGTGGTCAGTGGCTTGCTGGATCAGGCAGGTATGGGCCATGACTCAGGGTGGGGCTGGAGCAGCCAACGTGAGCCTGATCATAAAAGCATTGTGTGCTGAGCCAAAGGCTTCGGATTTTGCCCAGTAGGCATTTGAGACCTTGGTGTATTCTATGCAGGGGAGCATCCAGAGCGTAATGGGAGATCCCTCTGGCTGCCAGCCGGAGAGTGGAGCAGAAGACAGAAGTACTCAAGCAAGTCAGCCAGCTGTGAGGTTGTTGTGGGCCATCTTGTGCGGTACCTGGTATCAGTGCCTCCTCCCAACTTCCTATCAAACAACCCATGAAGGTTATAAAAGAGACAAAAACTGACCACAGCAATTAACAAACCAAAGATAAGATGGTAGATACGTCAGAAGCTGGGAGACCGAAAAGGACAGGAATACCCACTGTACCTCTTGTGCTGTGGGGACTTACAAAGAAGCCTGTTCCTGGGACGTCCTCTGCATACTTCAGCCTCTGAAGCTGAAATACCAGCAGCCCTGAAGGAAGGAAGTAGGAAGAGGCTTTGTTTCACTCCCACTGTGTCCTGCTGAGCCGAGTTTGCTGGAGCTGCACTGACCAGACCCCAGCACCAGCACTTCTGTGCACTGGCCAGGGGCCTGCCTCCAGCCCGTGCTGTCCCTGCTGCCCCTTCTCTTACTTCCTACATCTACCAGGAAACCCAAGACAGGGAGCAGACGGAGATGGACGAAGATGTGCTTTTCCTACCGTGTTGTAAGAAGAGGCAGAGGCATAGGAGCCTGAGAATAGTCCTTCACATAATTGCAATTTCAAAACAGCAGACAGGACCAGTTCTCAGGTTTAGCTAGAGAATGGGAGAGAGCAGACCAGGAATCTGCTCTGTGAAGCAGACCTGTGCATGCCTGCTGGCAGTGCTCTCTGAGCATGAACTTGCACCTGTTGACCTGACCTGCAAGCCCAGACCTGAGAGGAGGACGGCTGCTAATGCCGACCATCTAGCAAAAGGGTGCAAGGGAGACTCCCTGGACGCTCTCTGCTGAGGACTCTTTGCCAGGTTGACGTCACTGCCGTTGAAGGATGGGCAAACAGCATAGAGATGGAGACGTGTAAAAAGCTGCCAAATTATGGGAGGAGGGAAAAACAGCCTTACGGATGAAGAAAATTATTCTCTATAGGAAACTGAAGACCCTTTTAGAAGACATGTGCTTAGTGTACTCAGAAGAAATGAAGATGTATTTCTCTGTGCAACAGGAGCAGAGCTCTGGAATGAAAGGAAACGTTTTGTAAAGGGAGATGGAGGAAACAAAGCACTTCACAGAAACCCAAAATGCATTAACAGGATTAAAATCTATATTGAATGCAGAAGCAAGATTGAACTCAGAGTGCCGGATGCTTTCATACAATATCTGAATTTACCTTGGTCTGCAGATCCTTTTTACTGTTGCAAATTCCATTCTTTTCAGCCTGAAACTTATCCCACATGGCAGAGGGAACAGTGGCAAAGTACAAGTAATGGAGTTGCGCTCTTGTAAAATTTAACTCATTTTTTTAAATGAAATTTTAAATTGAAGTACTGTTGGTTTACAGTGTTGTGTTAATTTCTTTGTAGTGGAGAGGTAATTAGGTTCTTTTTTTTTTTAATGGAGGTACTGGGGATTGAACCCAGGACCTCGTGCACGCTAAACACACACTCTACCACTGACCTATACCCTCCCCTGTAAAATTTAACTCATTAAAGGGCTTTATTATGTTCTTGTAAGAACAAGTAAGCCTCCATAATGTGGCCTTTTTTCCAGTTGTAGGTGAAGACCATCAGAATTATTTGTAGTTGCCTAGTGTATCTTGAGACTGGTAGTTGCCCCCTAATACCTATTTCTACTCTTTTTTCTAACAATAGAATTCCTGGTGTTTAGCTACAAATACCACCACCTAGAAAATATACTGCATTCCCTAGCTTTTCTTGCAACTGGCCGATGGAAGTGACATGTGCGTCTTCTGGAAAGTGTCCTTGAAGGGAGAGTGCATACCCCTCTTCTTGCTGTCTGGAATGTGGATATTATGGCTAGAGCTCAGCACCTATCTTGGACCATGAGGAAGAAACCACGTACAGACCATAATAGAGAACCATAGGATGGAAGGAGCCAGGCTCTGATGCTGTGGAGTGCCCTTGCAGCCTTGGGCTGCCTGCCTCTGCACCTCTTTTATGTGGGTGACAAGTCCTATTTAAGCCACTATTCTGTGGAGTTTTCTGTTATGCATAATCAGGTCAAATCCAAATATTACCCCACGTAGCATGGTTCTGAGAGCTTCCCAGCATGCTTGTGCAGCCTTTCAGAACCTCATGCTGTGGCTCATGCCCCATCTTGTTTTCTGACTTCTTGGAATCTTCCTTCCTACTGTCTGGGTATGCATTTTGATGATGATGTATCACTTCTTTCTTAGTTTTCATGAATTCTAAAGTAAAGAGTGTTATTTTTCAACCCAGACTCCTGACTTTACTATTTCCTAGCCAGTTCTGCCTTCTTGCAGATCGGAAAAAGTTAAGAATACACCTCTGCCTTTTCATATAGCATTAGACCTCCTTTGCAGGGATCAGCTTGTCTCCAGGAAATCTGGTCTTTCCTTCCAAACTTTGTCCTTAGCCCAGTGCCCCCATCCCTGTATCCAAAACTATTACTGAGATCATCTGCTGATTTCTCACTTGCTATTATTCCACTTAGATCTCTATTTTTCTTGTAAACAGATGAGAGCTGGTTTGAGATGGTTGGCTGCACACTTAAATTGCCTTTTCTCCCTCTAAACCTTGGTGATATGATAGAAATATAAACATAAGAACAAATACAGTGTCCTGAGAAGTCGTGGGAATAACCATTTGTGAGTCCACGCCTTTCCTTCCTTAGCTAAGATTAGTGCTAGGGTGAGTACTAACCAACAGGTTTGGAAAGTGAACTGGCCTTGTCTGTGTGAGTGTCTGCCATGTCAGTCACCCTACCGAGCTTAAACAGCCCTTCCTGTGTGGCTCCTCCTCCAGGAAGGTGAGCATGGCTACTCTTCAGGCAGGGAGACTGTGGTTGGACAAGGGATTGGTACATGGTCAGCAAGCCCTGCAGCGGCCTGTCGAGAGGGCTCCTCCAGTACAGCCATGCAGAGTGCCCTTCAGGTTGGCTCCCTCTGGAGAAGCAGATGGAAGCTGGAGGAGTAGAGTGGACACTGGGAGAGGTGGATATGTTGGGGGAGAGAGAGGTGGGAGCCGCTTGTCCCATGAGACTGGTTGGTCCCGAGGGCTACTTTTCCATCCCTGAGCTACTTCCCTACCCCAGATCTAGTCTACCTTTGGACTCTAAGCCTTTCTCAAGCTGAGTTCCATGAGAAAATTAGGCCCCAGTGCCCTAAGGCAGGGGTAGGCAAAGGGGAACACAGTCAGGCCCATTCATTTATGTATTGTCTCTGGCTGCTTTCAGGCCACAGTGGCAGAATTGAGTAGTTGTGACAGAGTCTATATGGCCTGAAGAGCCTGAAATATTTACTGTCTGGCCCTTTACAGAGCAATTTTGCCAAAGCTGACGCATCCATTGTAGATGATGAATTGACTTCTCTCTTATGCATCTGAAACAGTTATGTTATGCACCATCCTTGGGAGAATTGAGAAATAGTCACTCAAATCATTTTCTGTGTTCTGTGATTCAGAAGTGACACAAGTGATTCTTGAACTAACAGAACTGAAGTCATGCAGTCAGTCTCAGCTCTTCTCTGTCCCATCCTGGACACGGTCTCCAGGAGGCCAGCGTGCTTCTGACTTGGCTGGGGCAGCCTGGGCCTGGTCCACTCCATTCTCCTCCTTCTGAAGTCACCCTCCCATGTGAGTCCTCTTCCTTTCAGTCCAGGGGCCAAGTTCCTCCCTCTTCCTGCGGCCTGGTCCTCCTTCTCCGCAGGTCCTGCTTTCTTCCCCAGAGCAGGACGGGTCGAAGCCGTTGCATATCTCCAGTGGAGTAGTTCCTTTTCTTTCCACTCCTGTCACATTTATCTCTGATCTCTTGGCTGGATTTTCATTCCGCATGGCTTCCTGGGAAGCTGCTTCTCCGGGAGGATTGAATTCATTCCCTGTGGGGAGCCCTGTAGTCCTTGGGTAATTTCAGTGGAGCAATGTCTTCTACTCTTCTCCACCTGTCTTTCATTCTTCATTTTTCCTGTCAGGCATTGATCCTCCTCTTCCTAACTGATAAGATTATCTTGCGTTTCCTAGCTTGAATATTTATTGTAACTGTTTTTATGTGCATTCTACCTAGAAACTCTTCTTTGTGCTGCTTAGAATGCAATGGAGAGCTGACCCTTGGGCTTATTCACTCCCACCATAATGGCAGCCATAGCTTGTGTAATACACGTAAACTTGCATTGTCCTTTGGTGGGACGGGACAAATAACCCCTCTCACATAAACCCCAGGTAGGGAAAATTCTCCACCTGAAACAGCTTAGGTTAACAAAGGCCAGAGCCATGGGAAGACACATCACCTGGGCTAGCTGTTGTCTTCGCACCCCGTAGTTGTTAGGGTTACCAAGGATGCTGGTTAGGAGTTTGTCCCCCAAAGAGAGAAACATCACGTAGCCAAGAGGGTGACTCCAGAGTATGAAGGGATCTTTTGCACCCCCTTCTACCCCTCCCCCACCTTTAATTGTTCTACGAAAATTTTTTGTGTATTTATTTTTTTTAAGAATTGCTTTAAATTTATTTTAAAAACTCTTTTTTAAAGGTCTATCAGATCATCAAAACTCTCAGAAAACACAGTTATTATTGGTGTAGTTCGCAGGTAAGATTTCTTTTTCTTTCTTTCTTCTTCCTCTTCTTTTTTTATGTTGAGATTCAAGTGTCAGTGTAATTCTTGCTCTTAACAAGCCTGAATAACAGCTTGCAGGCTGTGACAGGCATCACCCTTTTTATTTAGTTTGGCTTTTCTTTTTTCCTTTAAGCTTTCATTTCTTTTCTTATTTTCTTTTACTTTGCCAGTTAAATTCATGGCAGGAGTTTCTACTCTCATACTAGGTTTTATGATTTTGGACTGACTTTCACTTTAGAAATAGGCAGACTACGAGAGAATTTCGTTCCTAAAGGATGATTATTTTTCAGGCATATTTCTTAGGGACTTCTAACTTCAAATATCTGTGAGGATTTGAATTAAACATAATTAGGGGAAACTTACATTTCATTTTAAAATTGGAGGTAAGGAAAGAATAAAAATAATTTAGTTTAAATTAAAATTTTTACACCTCAAATAGGTATATTGTCACTACTACATTCTGACTGTTGGTGTAATCTCTGTATTTCAAGCATTAATATATACTACCAAAAAGCCAAATATGAAACTAAAGCAGAAAACTATTTTCAACTTTATACTTTTGATTTGTATATTAATCTAACTCATCTAAAAGTACTCAATTGTATGACAAATGATATTATGTAAATTAGTGAATAGTTAAAGAGGTGAGATGTAATTGATAAAAACTTATTCTAACCATTCATCGTGTTCTTTTGAAGGGCTGATAGAGAAGAATCATCCGTAATGTCCCTCCTTGCTGCTGGCTTTACAAGGGTATGTACCCACATCTTTGTTATGCAAGTATAATTCAGTGTGAGAAATGACCTTATCTTAGTTTAGAGCCCAATAGTTGCTTTGAATTAATTTGAAGGGAAAAATTGTTGTCCTCGTGCTGTGTTATAGTTTGGCTTAACTTTGTAATCTGGTAATCTAATAATCCACAATACTTTTGCTTTCTTAGTCTCTCAAAACTATGCCTACCTAAAGTCATCTAAATGTAGTAAAATCTCCTTTAATGGCTTACTCATTAAAAGTTATACCATAGTAGGATGTGTTGTCATAATGCTT
This sequence comes from Camelus bactrianus, assembly GCF_048773025.1. Taxonomy (NCBI): domain Eukaryota; kingdom Metazoa; phylum Chordata; class Mammalia; order Artiodactyla; family Camelidae; genus Camelus; species Camelus bactrianus. Next base: position 27,071,611 of record NC_133565.1, read on the forward strand.
ATATGTATACATGCATCTTAAAGCCAGTTCAAGGATTCTGGAAATAAGGCCAGCCTGAGATGGCTCCCTTTCTCTCCACCCCTGGTTCCAATCCGTTGGTTTCTCTTAAGCCAAAGGGCTCCTGAAGGCTTTGGTCAGCTGGTTACCAGTGAGCCTTGGGAATCATGATAGAAAGAGCTTACATGCGGCAGATTGTTGGGCAGATTTATAGCCCAAATTAGTATCAATGAGGTAGACCAGAAACCTCAAGCCTTGAGTTTAGTTTACGGCAGTTCTGGATGGTAGCACTCCCAGGTATCTGACGGAAGCAAATACAAATTCTCGCCAGAGGAAGACACTTTCTTTGGCCTCAGAGAAACTCTGCAAATAATCTTTCAAGGGCAGCAGGTAGCACTCAGTCAGCATTAACCAATCCATAGGAGGCAAGGCTTTGCAACTAAGAACTGGCAGGAGGGGAAGAAGACAGCAGAAACAGACTCACACACCCCTCAGAAATTAGAATTTTCAGGTCTGAGTTATAAAACAAATACACTTATTACATGTCAAGAAATAAAAGACAAGGCAAGCTTGGAAATATCTGCAAGGAATAGAAAACTATAAAAAGTGACACAGCAAATTTTAAGCAGAACATAATTAAATTTTGAGAAATACACATATAATAACTGAAAATTTAAAAACTTAGTAGATCAGAAGAAATTATCAAAGATACAAGGATACAAAAATAGAAAATAGAGAGGTTTAGAAATGTGGAGGATACAGTGTGTAGGGTTAGCATTTATGTAACTGGAGTTTCAGAAGGACAGGAGAGAGAAAAAGGCAGTATATTTGAAGAGAATTTTCCAGAACTGAAGAAAGACTATAGTCCACAGATTCCAAAATACCAAACTAGAGTAAATACAAAGAGGACACATCATAGTGGAAAAACAAAACAAAGAGAAGACCTTAAACTCAGAGAAAAAAATTATTTTCAGAAGAATGGCAGACTAACAGCTGGCTTCTCAGCAGCAATAAATGGAAAATAGAAAACAGTGAAATAATATTTTCAGTGTGTTAAAATAACCTTAACTGTTATACCTAGCATAAATACTTTAAAAAATGAGGGTGTATGTCCATACCCAGGTGTGCATACGTGCATATAATGTAGAATACTTATCTTCGTATATACTTATATAACATTATATAACATCCAGTGACAGCTCAGTGTTTAAATTCTAGACTGAGCAAACCCCAGGTGTCTTCAAGGTTTATGGGGAGGAAGACCCAAGGAATAGGAAATAACAGTGTGAAATCCGTCATAAACACTAAGATAGGAGTAAAATCAAGGGCATGGGAATGGGCTGAATTCTCCCATTAAAAGGATAAGCCATTTAGATTGGGTTACAGAAGTTCAGTTATATGACTTTGTAAGACAGTGATAAAACAAGGCTAATGATAAAGGAACAAAAAAATAATAATAAATAAAGGAACAAAGAGGTAGCCAGTACATGCAGACGAAAGGAACACAGAAATTCCAATATCAACATTAGATAAAGTGGATTAGGATTTTGTTTTATACACACGTAATTTTATATAAAAGCACACATTAGATTTTTATTATTACATATAGCTTTGTGGGTCTCCTTTTCCGGCGCCCCCCACAACATACACACGTATCAGCTCCTGTCCCCATTCCTTGACCTCCAGTCATCCATGTTAACTTGCGTGGGAACAACCAAGTCAGCCGGCATGGAGGTGAGCATTCCTTTAAGAATCCCAGGTTGGAAACTGTAGATCACCTATTCCCAGTGGATCTTTAGATCATCCCTCCCTAAGCTGTTGGGGAAAGCATCCTCATGAGGAAAAAAACTTCCCCAGGTAACTTGGAGGATCGTTATATTATTACTCTTAGGCTGCAAAACTGTCTGTTCTTTTTAACAAGGGCTTTAGATGCTTCTACTTTCTAGTGAAACTAATGAAGCTTGGGGCCTAGATTATTCATCTTGCCTTGTGTTGTTTGCTTACTTACAGCCCTTGGAAGTCATTAAGCTTTTTATTTGTAGGGGTTTGTAGACGTAGTGTTGGAAATTTGTGTGTTTGAAATTCTGCACAAAAAATTCCATCAGCAAGCTGCAAGGACTGGAAAGCGTATCCTGGTAGAAAGTCTAGTTAACCATGGCCCTTGTATTTTCTTAGTATAATTGAGTTATCAGGAAGCTAACTTGAAAATTGAAAAATAACCATCACACACACACTCCCACCCCTCTCAACTGTACCACTTAATCAAGATGTCCCCTGAAGCCTTTGCTGGAACTGTGTTTCGGTACATTTTCCTGTGGAGCACAGAAGCTTTAAAATTTTAGAGGTCCATGACTTAGGGAATACGGAGGTAGCAGCAGGCTCACCACTTTGTATGTGGGTGACCAGTCCTCAGAGACCATGCGTGCTAACTGATCTTCTCATGCAGAGTCCCACACCTTCATGTTACAGAAGGATACTGAGTTGACAGAGGGCATAGTGACAGAGCAGAGCATCCTGACCTAGGGGGAAGGTGATTCTCCCCAGTCTCATGGCTGATAGACAGTGGCGCCCAGGCTTGAGCCCAGCCCTCGAGCTGAAAGCCATCACTGCAGGGAGATCTTTGGGATTCAGGGAGCAGTCCGCTATTTTATGGATTGGCCATTGCCCAGGTTTTCAGAGTGGATGGAGACCTGCTTGCCTCTTTGGCACTGGAGCATCTGCCAACTAAAATCTCAAAGGTTCAGGTTTAGTATCTCTCAATACTGGTTGTGCATTAGAGCCCCCTGTAAAGCTTTGGTGGAGATCCTGTTTCATTTGGTGTGGGGAGGGGCCTGCACCACTGGTATTATTTTTTAAGGTTGCAGAGAATTCTAATATGCAGCCAAGGGTTAAGAACCACTAGGTGGGGCCCAGCAAGGTCGGTGGGTGTAATGTGCTGTGGATAAAGTGAGGTTGAGTCAGCTCAGGAGTGTGCAGAATTTGTGGCCCCAACCCCTTGTGTGGGATGGGTTGATAGGTTGGAGAGAGGAGACCAGCTGCTGTTTAAGCAGAGGGAATGGCAGCCTGATTCCTGAAGATCTCTGGACTTGTGAAATCCTTGGGACATGAGTGAAAGTTGGAGAAGGGCAGGAAAGATAGGATATTTAGACGTAAGAACAAAGCAGAGGTAGTGACGGGGAGGGGTAGACAGCAGGAGCAAGATGCTGTACTTGTAGTCACATGTGCTCATTTTAACCTTGATGTCCACCTTTGGGATAAAAAAGTTTGAATATGTACATTCACACCCAGTGAAAACTGGTTGCATGTGTGGGAGCCATTATACATAATGCATGTCTTCGTGTCCCAAGATCTTGCCTGCAGAGCACGTTAGTCCAAGCAAGCCCTTGGACACTGGGGACCCGTCTATCTCAAGTCCCTCACCCCTTGTCTGCTGGCAGTGGGCACACACTGCCCAGAAACCTCTTCTCCCTATTCCTGCCGGGTCAGCAGGGGGCGCCCGGGCAGATGGGCAGTGTTCTTGGGTGTTCCTGTGGGGTCACAGCTGACTGAGGAGTGAATGGCAGGGAGCACTCTCCTCCCCTCCATTGATGGGAACTAGTAGGCATGTCACCTCTCAGACTTCTGTGGGTGAGAAGGACTGTGCTTTGCCCTGCAGGGGCCCATCGTGCCCATGGCCAGCAGGCCTTGCCTTTCCTCTAGGGGACGGCAGTTGCCGTGCTTTATGTCTGTGCAGCAGTTTGTAGTTAGAGTTGCAATGGTCATCTAAGGTGGGTGGGTGGGAGCAGTATTGTCTTGTTTTGCAGGTGAGGAAGCAGGCTCGGGAAGGTTAAGGGCCTCGATGAGAATTATGTAGCTTTTAAGGCATAAACCCGGAGCTAGCTTTTCAGGTTGCTTGACACACAGACAAGACCCTGATCACTGTTCAGACAGGGGGATAGCTTCACTGGTGACAGAAGGAGCTCCACAAGGGCCCCATGCCCCATGTCCCAGATTGGCCTAGCTTTGGCTTGTAGTAGTGGCCTGCAGAGGTCTTGTCTTTTTTACATCTGAATGGAACTATATGACAGAGCACAGTGACTTCTAAGATGTCTTTGTGAAATATATAATTTGGTGGTAGAATGGGTTCAGGCTTCTCATAATATGTTATTTGCTTTGTTGGGATGTTTCCATTATGTAAAGGTTATTCCACAGCAATAAGACAGACTGGGCAAAGCCATGGCTCCGCCAAGACCTCTGCTGTGGAGGGTAATCCTCTGTCAGCTTAGTTGAGCTGCCCTTTGAAGTTAATATAGGAAAATGTTGCCTGAGTGGGAGTTACCTCTGGGAGATGCAGCTGCGCAGATATGTATAAGCGTATTTTTGCTTACTGTGAGCTTGCACAACTTGAAAGAGGACATATGCTATCCTTGAATAAGTGAATAAATTCTGAAAGTTAATATAAATAGAACTTTAGTTATTAAATTTCTTCCTTCTGCTTGTTCTAGCCTCTGCCAGTGACACACAGACACCAAAAAATCCTCTTCAAGGCACTAAAAGAAAAGTATTCTTAAGCCCTATTTTTTTTCTAATTCCATTTATTTACTACTTTATTGAGATACCATTCACATACCATGCAATTCAGCTATTTATTTTAAACTTGATGTAATATTACTTTTATAAAAGATATATATAAAATAATTATAATACAGTTCTCCATTTCTACTTCATTTCATGTGACAATATATCTCATACATCATTCAATGTAAGTACATATTCACATTCTTTTTAACAGCTGTGTGCTGTTCCATTAAATGGTTATTCTATAGTTTTTAAATTAATTTTTTAATTTAATTTTTTTCTCTTTCCAGCAAATGCCTTGCCTGTTTTTCTTTCTGTCTGTCTGTCTTGTCTCTTTTTTTCTTTATTGAGGTATAGTTGATCAAATCAGCCATTTAAAGTGTGCAACTCAGTGGTTTTTTAAATATATTCTCAGATCTGTGCAAGTGCTGTTTTTTAAAAGCAAATTTGATACTAGTATGTTTTCATCTCTCATTTCCGGTTCATCACTAAAGATAAATTATTTTTTAGATTTCAGCTACCAAGTTGGAGAAGTCTGTTGAAAAGAATGATTTATATATATATTATAATAATTTAAAGGTGCACATTTGTTTATCCACAAAATCCCCTTTCTGTTTGTAGAGGTATGTAGAAAACCCCAGCCCCATGGCCTGTTACAATGAACTGCTCCAGCTGGAGTTTGGAGAGGTGCGATCACAGCTAAAACTCAGGTAATTCTGCTGCTTCTGGGAAGCCCATCACATCACACAGGGCACCACTGCAGGAGAGGACTTCGGCTGTGGGCAGCTACATTTTGGCTGTAACTGACCTCCTACTGAAATGGGATGGGGTGGTGGGAAGGCATCTCTCCTCACACAGACTTCTGGAGTCTGCCTGAATGCCTAACAGGTGGTCACGTTAGTGATTGGAGACTCAGAGTTAAAGATGGAGCTCCAAATAAATAGCAAATGAAAAAGCAGGATGCAGAAGTATATATACTGAATTAATCTGTTTTTTGATTAAAAAAATTACTTAAACGTACATATACACCCAGCCCGTTAGCATTCTCTCTGGTGGGTGACATGTTTTCTTCTCTACAATAAGCATTTTGTAATTTGCTCTTGCTAAACATTTTTTTTAAGTGAAATGAGTGGAAACCTAGTTCTTTGCAGAGTGAAAAAAGCAGAAAAATTAGCAAAATTATGAAGTCGACAGAAGTGAAGGGAAAAAAGGCCAATAGCTCTGTCATCCTAGGTCTCTTCCTTGGATGGTCTGCTGCTCTTTAACATTTCCTTTACCAGGATCAAAATCATTCAGTTTGCATGTGTCCAGGGCTGAGAGAAGGGGACCAGAATTTGGAGTATTGAGATTAGTGGGGACCAGCACAGGGTTCCACATGCAGGGAAGGAAATACTTCGTAGCCCAAGTGAAATGAAGTGTGAGGAGGCAGAGAAGTGCTGCTGAGCAGAGGTGTTTCTGGGCAAGGTCTACAGAAGAGCTCCTTTCTGTTGCCAAACTGCAGGGAAACTTGAGATGGGTGGTTGCCCTCGGGCCTGCCTTGTCCTCTCTCCGGAGTCTTCTGCAGCCTGGCTGTGGCACTCCCACAGCAAACTGGGCTACCGCCCTCTCTCAGAGGAGAGCGGAGTTAGGTGCATGTTAGAGGGAGCAGGAGGTGATGTTAGTGCTTATTTTGTTGAATCATGATGCAGAAACAGACCAGGGAGGTTAACTGACTTATATCCAAGATCTCACAAACAGCAAATGGCAACGTAGTCCTTTAGGTTGTAACCCACATTTTAAAAACCATAATCATTGTCTGTCCTCATGTTCTGCTTTGTTCTCTGTGTGCCAGGAGGTATCCGCTCTAAAGGGAGATAAGCAAACATGAAGGGAAGGGGGAAGTGTGGGGCTAGAGAATTGGGAGCAATAGAGAGAAACTTGTTCTGCCAGATATTAAAATGCACTAAAAACTATAACAAGCAACTTTGTGTTGCTGCCAGATCAGTGAACTAGAGTGTAAAGTCTAGAAAGAAACATAAGTATATTTAAGAATTAAGAACATAGCATATGTGTTCAACGTGGCAATTTAAATCCACACAGAAAAGAATGGACTTTTCAGTGAATAGAATTGTGACAACTTGTTAACTACTTGGAAAGAAAATTAAGTTATATTTCAATCTCACACCCAGTCCCAAAATAAACTCCCAGTGAATAATGTTAAAAAGTAGGGCCACATAAGTACTGAAAATATAATTGAACATATGTAATTGAATGATGAAGTCTTTTTAAACTCAGCATAATGTAAAAGCCAGACTTCATAAAGGAAGAGAGTCAGATTACGCAACATAAAAATGTTAAACTTGTCTCAGTAAAAGTGCCTTAAATAATGTTAAAATTTAGACAAATAACAAACTGGGAAAAATACATTCATAACACACAGGACAGACAAGTTAATATCCTAAATATGTAAAGAGCTTTGATGAAACAGTTTAAAAATGGAAGCAGTAGAAAAAATTAAAAAAGATGTGTTGTAAACAGGCAGTTTATAGGAGAGATTAACAGCCAGTAAACATGAAAAGATGTTTAGCTTCACTGGTAAAGAAATGAAAATGATATACCATTTTTTATTTACCAGATCTGCAAAAATTTTAAAAGAGTGAGAAAACGCAGTAGGGCTTCTCACAGATCCATCTAAGCTTGTTATATCAGAGGTGGGAACTTACTTCTCATTGTTTTTTGATTCTTGCTTTTTTTTTTTTTTAAATAACAACCTTATTGAGGTATAATTCACATACTATCTCTTGATTTTTGTATGCCAAGAAATAAGCTTATTGGCTAAGCTGCTTTGTCTTATTAGCTAGACAGTTCGGTAATACCAGGAATAATGTGAAAGCATTGTAATTGTTAGTTTTCTTAATGTAATCTCCGTACTTCATGAACAAGTAGGTAGTTGCTTTCTTTTTTTCATCTTCTGAAGCATATGCAAGGAAAAAAACTGTAAGCAACCTAAATGTCTAGTCACGGGGAGTTTGCTGAATAAATTATGGCATAACTTTATAATAGAATGTTATATCGTTATTAAAATGATCATAAGGAACTAATTACTGACATGGAAAGATATTAATGTATATTGTTCGGGACAAGCAGATTATGAAACTGGAGAGTGTGATCTTATAAATATATATATTACATGTGTATTTACACAAGTAATTGCCTACAGCACCAACTGATACGTGTAGATGTTGGAATTTCAGATGATTTGATCTCATTTCTTTTAAAACAGATTTGTTGAGATAAAATTCACATGCTATACAATTCACCTTTTTAAAGTGCACAGGTCAGTGGCTTTAAGTGTATTCACAGAGTTGTGCAGCCATTGCCACAATTTTAGAATGTTTTCATTACCCTCAGCCCTAGATAACCACTAACCTAATTTCTCTCTCTATAGATTTGCCTGTTCTGGACATTGCATATAAAATAGAATCATACAATATGTGGTCCTTTGTGACTGGCTTCTTCTAAGTTAGCATAATGTTTTCCAAGGTTTATCCATATTATGGCATGTATCAGGACTTTCTTTTATGTCTGCATAATATCCCTTTGTATGGATATACCACATTTTATCCATCTGTCAGTTGATGGGACGTTTGGGTTGTTTCCACTTTTTGGCTATAAATGTTTGCATGGACGTATGTTTTCATTTCTGTTGGATGTCTACCTAGAAGTAAAATTGCTGGGTCATATGGCAACTCTCCGTTTAACAGCTTGAGGAACTGCCAGACTGTTTTCCAAAGAAGCTGCACCATCTTACACTCCCACTAGCAGAGTATGAGGGTTTCTCACCAACACTTGTTTTTATCTGTCTTTTTGATTATAGCTATCCTAGTGCGTATGATGTAGTATCTCATTTATTTTTATTTTCTAATTTTAAAAAATAGTTACCTGTGCAATTAAAAAGTGTTTTCAAACACTGAGAACATGGGACAGTGCTCAGAATACAAGGCTAAGTGGAAGCAGGGAACAAAGATAGTGATCTCGATGATCCCAATTTTATGGAAAGAATTTGTTGAAAACGATAGCTGCAGACGGTTGGCTGCCTCCTTTCTCCCAGGCTTTGTGTGGAGTTCTTGACTCCATTTTCTCACAATTCCTCATGAGGACCCTTCAGATGGTGAGAAGGGAGAACCAAGGAGGTTCAGTCACGTCCCACAGCCAGTGAAGGGCTGTGATTTGAACCCTGGCATGTGTTGCACCTGATCAGCTTGTCCTTAGATTGGCAGGAAAGGCACCAAATTGTGCATAGTCATGATTCCAAGTAGTGGCTTTGCAGGAGGTGTGTGCTTCTTGCTTTATGGTATTTCGCCTCTTCTTTTTATTAAATTAGCATTTGTTACCCTTATAATCAAATAACACATTTAAATAAATTAATGTAATATCCCAAGACTGTATTATATTCTGAAGTACTTACATTAATCAGTTCTTTTTCTTTCCAAACCCTAAAGGGCTTGTAACTCAATATTCACTGCATTAGAGAAAAGTCAAGAAGCAATTGAAATTACAAGTGAAGACCACATTATACAGGTTTGTTATTTTGGAAGTTTGTACGTCTGGATTTCTGGTTATATTTGTTTGCATTTTTAGGCTTGAACTCCTCTAATATGTTGTTTTCTTTTCCTGAAGTTCAAGGGACTAATTTTTTCCTTAGAAGATTGTCAGAATAAAATCTATAAAATACGCAATTTAAAATAAATTCCCTATGGGTACGAAAAGATTCTAATAATTACTCAATATACTAGAAAATAGTCTGTAGAAATAATGGCATTTGCAATTATTGTTATTATTTTTTTTGCTTGTTTATTTATTTAGCAAGGAGGGACTTTTGTCCAGAGGGTTATTTCTAGGGTGGGGTGGGGGAGGGACTATTTCAACAAGGAGAGGCTCTGACCATAAGGATTACACACGCTCACCTTTCCCCGTTTCTGAAGAGAGTTTACACCTACAGAAATTTGTAAGAAACTACTCAGAATTTAAAAAATAAACTAGTAATTACTGAACAGATTACGCATTATTAGTGAAGTGGGTTCGTGTAAGTGACTTGAGATAACATGGCTTGTACTTTTAGATAACAGGGAGGGAGTTGTGCCAGAGAAATGTTCCTTTTGTTTGAGAACTAGCTCCACTTTGATTTTAACTCTGAGCACTCCAGTTCTTCACTTTGCTCTAACTAGTAATTTCTAAGACCTGATGATGCGGACATTCAGGAGTTGTGCCCTGAGATGTACCGTGGGCCGGTGGTTGAGGGCACGGGCTTGGTGTCAGGTCAGGCCTGGGTTCCAATCAGCCTCGGCCCCTTTCTAGCTGAGTGCCTTCAGGCAGTTTACTTAATCTATCTGAATCTGCTCTCTCATCTGTACCAATGGGAATAATATTAACACTATCAACAGCCTGCATTTTATAAGGCTGTTCTGAGGACTAAATGAGTTTGCTTACTGTAGTGCCTGGCAAGGAAAACAGGCCCTAAACAGTATGATTATTGTTATATCATCATCATTATTTGTTATCAGCACACACACAGCTTTCTCATCCATTTTCTTCTAGCCTTACAGTCCTATTTGAAATTTAACCTTACATTTGCAAACACTTCCTAGTTCATAGCCTGCTTTCCAAAAACATTATTCATTTGCATCATATGAAAGAGACAAAATAAATGATTCATTCCCATTAAACAGATATGTAGACTGAGACTTGGAGGGGTTAAGTGACTAGTGGGAGTAGAGCCTGGGCATTTCAGACTCCCAGTCTGGTGCTTTATTCCACTGTATCATAATCTAAACAGCCCTTTTGTAGCAGCCCAGGGTCTGTCTCCATGCGGCTTCTCTTTGCCAGTGTCACCCTCCCTGGAGCCTCAGGAGAACACGGCAGCGAGCCGAGCCTGGTGTCGCCAGAGCAAAGCCTTCTCCAGACACCAGGGTTTTTCTGGGCTTGTGCCCTTGTGGCTTTAGAACCATCATAGTGAGTGTCAGGCTTCTGAGCTTTCTGAGGAAAAATATGATGGTTTAGGTTAAACACCACTCTTCAAAATTTTTTTAAATTCACTTGACTTTTTTTCTTTTGTCTCTCCCCAGTATGCAAACCCGGCATTTGAAACAACAATGGGCTATCAGTCAGGTGAATTAATAGGGAAGGAGTTAGCAGAAGTGCCTATAAATGAAAAAAAGGCTGATTTGCTCGATACTATAAATTCATGCATCAGGATAGGCAAGGTAAGTAAGAGGTCAGTACCCTTGTTACGTTCACATAACAGAGAGGGAAGGAAGCCGATTTAGCACTAAGCATTGCTCGGGCAGGTAATCTCAGGCTCACTCTTCCCAGAAGCTTGGGGAAGTGTACACCTGTTATGCCCATTTTTCAGATGAGGAAACTGAGGCCAAGAAAGTATATAACCTAATCAGCCAATAAGCAGAGTAACTTTGACACTGAAAATCATTGTTTTCACTTTAGTAATAAGTAAGTTGATCTTTCTAATCATCGATCTTCTAAGTGGTAATAGATGTTGGCAAGTAGTCCTGGGTAAAGGATTGCTAGTGAGCTGACACTTTCTCTGAACACACCTGAGCCCATCATTCTCTAAGCCTCGTTCATTCATTCAGCATGTTTTGAATGCCAGGCACTGTGCTAGATCCTGGTATAGAAAGAAGAGCACAATAAAGATTTCTTGGAGCACTCCTATTCCTGGTGCAAAACAGATAAAAGAGTCATTCCACAGTCGTGTGAGAAGTCACATAATCATGGTGCTGAAGGAGTAGACAAAGGCAGGCTCAGTCTGAAAGGTCATTTCTCTCTCTGAACAGTGGCTTCTGACAGCACCTCATAAGGTTTTAAAATATGATGAGGAGGAAGAGGCTACTGCTTTTCTTAGTTATTCTTAGGCTTTTCTGCTGGGCTCTATTTAACTTTTGGAAGTTGGGTTGTGACTGTTAATCTGATTATTCAGAACATTTGAAAAATTGGTGACCTGCTGTCCTGCCCACTGTCCGGAGGCCCCAGTGGAAGTGATGCCCTTCCCTTGTGGCATTTGGCCTGTTCCTGTCCTGTAGCACGAAAAGGCAGCCTGCATAGAGGGCAGAGGGGGCTCTACAAAGCATTTACTCCCACTTGGCTTGGGCCCCTTGAAAACACCGTGAATGGGCCTGTGTCCTTTGCTTTGCCATGGCTCTGAGCACACAAGATGGCCTTACAGTGAGAACAGGGAAAGAGCAGGCCAGCTGTGAGGGCCCAGTAGTGCCCTCAGGGTGGTAACAAAAAATGGGCACTGCTCGAATCCTATTTTGCCTTCAGCTTTTCTGTTGAGAATGATGATTTTCTTACTAGAGACAGAGGCAGGTCCTCTGGAAAGAGAGATGAAGGCTGAGATGGATGAAGAGACCCACAGAATCTCAGGCACACTGCGCAGGTTAGGCCCAGTTCCCTCCCTTGGCCAGGAGAGGGGCCCTCACACGTGGCAGCCAGAACAGCAGCCATCCCAGACCCCAGCAGCCTTTGAAGGGATTTGCCAGGGCCTCCCCTGTCTGGCGGTTAGGCCCCATGTCTCTGGGTCAGCCAGGGGTTTCGTTGGGAGGTTCCGTGGGGTGGGAGCCAGGGATGATGGCTCTCGTGCTCCTTGACCTGGCAACAGCACTTACAGAGAAGCGGCCCATCTCCCTCACTGGGGAGAGCAAGTCGAGATGGAGCTGAATTAGCTGTCGGCCCTGGCATCTACCCAGATCCAGGTGAACAGTGTCTTGCCTCATGAGTTATGCTGTCGGGCTCCAGGTACAAAGGGCCTCAAATTCAAACAGCAGGAAACCTGTTCTCTAAAATCTATCTATGCTATGAGCAGAGAATTTGAAAGATGACCGCATTATCTGCCTCCATACTGCTTTATTTCAAAAAGGGACCTGGTCATTTGTTTTGCATGTTCCCAAGTTCTGGGGGAGAATGTAAGAGCTGCCGTTTGTCCTTTGTTAGTAACCAGCTGGTTCGCTGGCAACACTGAAGCAGGACAGACTGCTTAGCTGGGCAGTTTTTTGAAGTGAAAGAATATATGGCTTTTCTAATTGGGTCTTCCTGGGCAGAAGGTGTTGCTGAGAATCAGCTGGCCCCGGGCGAACAGTGGTACCATGGTCAGTGGAGAGAGTCCAGATTGCACTGGGAACCAAAGTGGAGACTCAGAATTGGGCAGATAAGGGGGGCAGGGGCTTTGGAGTGTCAGATTCTTGGTATCCAATCAACTGGAATTTTTTAGGGGCAGTGGAGAAATTCTGATGATGTTCAGATGGAGAATAATGCCAATATGCCTCTCCATAAACCTCGTCTGCCTGTTGTTTCTCAGCCTTTCTCAGAAGGTTGAGAGAGAATTGTCAGATTATCCAAAATTGCATTTGGGGTTGGGATGATTTTTTTTTATCCTAATTGCTTTAGTAGCAATGGTAAATGAATTGGAACTTGAGGTGAAAAATGTTCTTGGGTTTAGCTTTGGAACGCAGTGTATAATGAAGCTTACATTCCATTTATAGGAGTGGCAAGGAATTTACTATGCCAAAAAGAAAAATGGAGATAATATACAACAAAATGTGAAGATAATACCTGTCACTGGACAGGGAGGGTAAGTGGAAAAAACAAGTACTCGAGTCAACATACCATGTTTGGCTTATTGCAAAATTTGCTTTAAATGCTTAAGTAAAAAACTGCATGCAGAAATTTATAAGAAAGACTTGTAACAAGGTCAGGTATTATCAAACAGCAGCCTTCCAGGGTAGTTCCTTGTGGTTACAGCCTGACCCTCCAGCTGGCAACCCAGAGCCACCAGACTTAACTTGAGTAGGAGACTAAAGTATCTAGATCTGAGTGTCACTCTTCTAAGCTGTGTGCTAAGAACACTAACGGGTGGACTCCCTGTATGTAAACGATTTCCATCTGACTCGATAGCCTGTGTTATTTCTGCACAGAACTATCAAATTAGATAAAAGTATTTTAAATATTATCACTTATGGAAACTCATATAAAGCAGATGTGACCACAGATTGGAAGGCAGTGTATATCAGGAGCCTAAAAATTTCATATGGTCTGTCTCAGAATCTACCTTAAATAATATGAACAGTGGAAAATTATGAATATGAATTGTAGAACACCCAGCAATCAAATATGCAACCATTAGAAATTATCAGAAAATTAAATTACGAGGAAAAATGTTTGATAATTGCAAAAGTCAAAATATAAAATCATACCTGGTGTATGATCTCAGTCATGAAAATGAAAAAAGGAAAAAAAGAAGAGGAGGAGGTGAGGCAGTGGTGGTTCTAACAGCTGCCCTTCCCCCTGGGTTGGGCTCTCAGTGCCTGGTAGACGTCCCTTCATTTAACCCTGACTGCAGCCCTGTGATGTCAGCCCTGTGATCATCTCCATTCCACAGATGAGGAAGCTGAGGCTTGGAGAGGCGAGGCTTCCGGCCCAGGTCCGTGGCCCGGCCGCAGGGCTCTGCGCTGACTGCACAGCTCACGTGCTTGGTCACCAGGCTTTGCTCCCAGCTGGCGATGGCCTCGGGGAGACGGGTCTGTGTGGGCTCTCTGTTCTGATTCTTTGCCTTTTTATGTCCTTTTCAAATAATTTTGGGAGAAGTATGTAGGGATTTGATTGCCAAGGAGAAAAACTGAAACAAACCAAAGGGGCAATAAATAATTATGTGAGAAGAGTCAGCAGCTTCTGAGCTGAGCCCCAGTCGCTTTGTGTTAAGACTCGCAGCTAAACGAGTTAAATGTGAACGCCCCCCAGTGTGGCCTTCGGCTGTTTCCATGAACGGCTGGGAGCAGGCTGCCTGTTGGAACTTGAAGAAGAGCATCAATATAAATGGTTGTGAAAATGAAAACGTGTCAGGGAATTAAAGGCTTTTGGTTGGTTAACATGAGTACATTTTTTAAAACATAGGTATTTTTTTATTGTATGTTGTGAAGACTTGGAAGGATTTTGTTGTCTTAACTCGAGTCAGCCTCTTTTCTACACAGACACCAGAGGGTGTTTGTAGACTCTTGTTCGTTTATTGATGGCCTTGGCCACAAACAATAGAAATGCTCTCTTCAAAGCATTGTATGTATTGTGAAAGAGAGAGCTCTTTTCATAATGAAAAGATGGCTACATATCCATCAGAATAGGGAGCCAGGAGAGAAATAATGCCTTGTTTTCTACTTGCAGAAAAATTAGACACTATGTGTCCATTATCAGAGTGTGCAATGGCAGCAATAAGGTATGTAAGGAGAGCCCGCGGCCCGGCAAGATTTCCCCCACTGCACAGCTAGGCTCAGAACTAATGGCTTCTAAAATTCATTTTTAGGCTGAGAAAATAACTGAATGTGTTCAGTCTGACACCCATACAGGTATGATGCCCCCTATTCATTCCTAGGGTTCACTGAGCTTTTGAAAAAAATCATACCCGACCCTCCCTCTCACAAGGTTGCCTGGTGCGTAGGTGGGACTGTGTTTTCCTGGCCCCGTGGCAGCATCTCTCTCCCTGATTCCCAGGCTGGTTTATGAGTCAAAGGACCTGAGCACTGGTGGGAGTTCTGACAGGTGTCCTGGGACGGGTCTCAGCCTGTGGGGAGAGAACTGGTCACTTCAAATGCATGGACTTCTGTGAAGATGTGTTGAGTGGAGTGTGCTTTGTTGGCCTGATCTGTGCTTTAAGAGGCAGCAGTGCTGGCTGTCACTACAGAGCTTCAGCAGGGACACTCCCGCCACCAGACTTCAGGGCGGTAGGTGGACCCTGTCAGACTTGCCTCACCTCATGTCTGGCTCGTGAGGACCTGTGCCTTGGACAAGATCCGGTCCTCCCAGATCTGTGATACTGGGAGTGTTTTCCCCTGGCCTGAAGTCACCTGTTTCCTTCTAGCAGAAGTCATGGTTTCAGCAGGCCGCCTTCCTGCTCTGGCCCTCACGGACGAGGGGCCAGGCTGGGACGGTGCAGCTCCACGCCAGCTCCACACCAGAGGTTCTCCTGCAAGCCCGTGTGGACGCGGTGCAGCGCCCTGCCCTGCCCAGGCCATGCTCTGGTTGCCCGAGGAGGAGACTGTCTGCATCCCTTCAGCTGCTGGTGATGTGCCTTCAGCAGGGCCGGAGCAGCTCGTTCATTCATTCTGGGCATGTTTCCTGTGTGGTTTTCTGAGCTTTGACTGTGTACAAGGCACAGTGCTGAGTGCTTAACTTAGAGGGCATTTAACTGAAGCCTGGTAATAACCCAATGGGGTAGACCCTTTATAGATGAAGTTCCCTTTTTACAGATAAGAGAACTGAAAGACTTCATGGTTTGCCAAGGATGTCCATCTAGGATGTGGTAGAGCTGGCCTTCTAATCCAAATGGTCAACTCCAGAGGCTTTGAAGCACGCGTTGGGACAGTTCTTGTGGGCGTGCCAAGAGCAATCAGGCTTTGATGTGAAAACAAGAAAGACATTGCTACCAGGGGACACATAGCAGGTGACAAGAAGTGGTCAGTAATGGGTGAGGAAGGATTCATGGTGCCGTGGTGACTCAGAAGAAGAAGGAAAAGTTCTCGACAGGGGAGAAGCGAATGTGAGTAAGAAGAGGGCTGTGGGAGGAAAAGCATTCCAGAAATAAAAACAGGCACCAGAGAAGGAAAGTACAGAGTGTGTTCCAGAAAGAGCAGGATTAAATTCTGACTGGTATAAAAGGTCAGTGTGGAAAGGAGTTGGGATCATGAAGGATCCTTAGATGCTAGGTAGGAAATTAGGGTTTTCATCTGAAGGCAGTGGGAATTTTCGAGCAGGGAGTAACGTATTGACATCTGAGCTTGAAGAAGCTTTTTGGAGCCTGTATGTAGGAGACTACATGGAAGCAGGGACCAGAGACAAGAATACCAAGATTGCCGTCGTGTAGAGGAGAAAAAACAGGCCAGGGCAGAATTCAACCAAAACTCATTGCACAGGCCTCAGGTGCCAGGCCAGGTGAATGTCTCTGCTTGTGAAAACCTGCTTTCTGCGTTTCCTCTCAGGGTGGGGGTGGGGGTGCAGGGGACAAGGAGATGGTCAGGAAAGGCCTTGCCAGTAACATGACAAGGTGCTATGGAGAAGAGGCTTCAGCATATTTTGCAGGTTTCTCATGTGCCGCCGGGGTTGGGGCCACTGATAGCAGCCTCACAGACCTAAAAGGAGTGTTGCTTTGCATCTGGAGAAAGGGCGCTTTCTCAGGAGGAGGAGGCAGTTACCATTGTGAGACTGCCGCGAGCCCAGGGCTGACAAGCGCTGCAGACTTGGCAGTTTGGTGGTCGGTGGGTGAGACCCTGAGAAGGTCTCGTCCCGGTGCAGAGGAGGCACTCCATAAGCCCTTGAATGGTTGAGAATCTCTGAGAAAGCTCTCTGAAAGACTGCTCCCAGCAGAGTGACTTTTGGGCAAGTCACATAAGAAGCCTGGTTCTCAGCTTCCTGGCACCCCAGGTGGAGCCGGTCCTGGCGGACCACAGCGTTAGTGTCGGGATGGAGGCGGCTGTTCATGAGCACGGCTGCATGGCTTTGCTCTCAGGGCTTCTCTAGGGCTTCCTGGACTTACCCCACAGGCCAAGGAAATGTTGCTGACTTCCCTCTACTAAAAAGATGGGCAGTGTGGAGGGGTCAAATTTTACAGAACAGGAGGCCAAGAGCAGAGACATGAAGTTGCAGGCAGTGCTGAACAAGCCCAGGTCTGCGCAGGCCTCTTTAGCATCCTCCCGCCCGTCGGTGGTTGTGCAGCACTCCCGAGGCAGGAGGGCCTGAGCGAGCTGCTGCCTCAGGGCCTGCGGCCTGTGAGACGTCCGGCTCCCCCTCCGGCACGCCCCCTCGGCCATCCCGAGTCCCTGCCAAGAGCTGGGCACTCCCTGCAGGAGCAGGAGAAAGTTGTTTAAGAACAAAGTGCTATAGGGACTTGGGGCATAGCCTTCTTGTCAGGGCTGTCGGGAGCAAGAAGAGCTCGTATTTACAAAGAGGGAAAGTCACTGTAAAATGTGGAGTAGAAATGAAGGCTTGCTTCGTCTCCCTCCACACTGGCCGCAGCCCCGGCCTCGGTACACGCGCCGCTCCTCGCTCTTCGGCCACACTCTGCTCTATCGGACAAGCAGTTGCCTCCTCCTGGGGGTGCCTTCCTCCTCTTCTGGGTTATATCTGCAGAGCATCGCTCAGCTCCTCTCTCAGAGGAGACTCCGCTGCTTCCTCCTCGGGGCTCCTTCTGCGCTTGGAAATCATTACTGTCATTCTTACTTCACCCGCCTCTGTTCCCCTCTGGACCACCCTCTTCGAGGATGGGAACCGTACCTTACTCACTGTCCCGTCCCTAACGCCTGACTTAGAGCCTGCCACACGGTAGGTGCCCAGTGTATGTTTGTTGAGTGGCGAAAAGGGAGAAGGGTGAAGGAACAAGAAGTTCGCAGTGCAGTCTTATCAGCCAGCTGTGTGGACACTGCCCTCCACGAAGCTCAGAGGAAGGAGACACACTGGGGTCTGCCTGTGGGTGAGAGGAGGTGTGACTGGAAGGATGGGCGTTTGGGGAGGGCACAGTGCCATGTGTCGGAGGCAGATGCAGCAGATGTCAAGGCTGTTGCTGAGACAGTGGGGAGCAGCTGTGCTGACACAGCCCACGCGTGGTCAGGGAAGCGAGAGATGACAGGCAGGCTGTTGCAAGCGGACTGTTCCTGTCCTTGACCGCCAGCAAGTTCCTCTTTATCTCTGAGGTGCTGAAGGGTTTCGAGTAAGGGAGCCATGCACTCAGTGGTTGTGTTAGTGGTACTTTGATTTGTGCACAGGCATATGCAGGTGTTTGGAGAGGCAGAAATGTCTGTTGAGGATCTGCTACGTGCTGGCTGTGCCGGTCACCTAGGAAAGGGAGATGGAGATTATTTCTGCCCTCACATCATTCCCAGCTGGTGAGGAAGACTGACAGTAAAGCCGGCGGTTACTCAGTGTTGGGATGGGGTGGAGAGGCATTAGGGGCAGATTTCCCAAAAGTGATGATACCTGAACTGCATCTTAACTGCATCTTCAAAGAGGATCGAGAGTTAACCAGGTAAAGGTGGCGGCACGGAGAGGTGCGTTGCTCAGTGGAGGTAAGCAGTTTGTACCAAGGCGTAGAGGTTTGGGAGGTGAACCAGCACCTCATAAATAGGTACCTGGGAGAGAGGAGGCCCAGGTACCACAGGACTCTGGGTGCCACACTGGAGAATTTAAGTCTTATCCCCAAAACAATAATGAACCATTAAAATGTTTGACTCGGGGGAGTGATCTGGTCAGATTTTGGTTCTGGAAGGGTCACGTGGTTGCCTTTAGAGTATGGATTGAAGGGGGCAAGGTTGGGGCCTGTGGGACCAATGAGGGAGGCTGTTGTTATAATCCAGAGATGACAAGTGTCTGAGCCAGGATGGGGACAGAGCAGGGACAGATTAAAGAGGTATTTAGGAGACTGAATCTGGAGATTTATCTGACCGTTTTAGGGAGAGAACCGGGGATGGGGTGGGAGTCATAGACGACTTGTCTCCAACTTCAGCAAAAAGGTAGATGCTGTTCAGTGACCTGGGATAAAGAGTGGATTTGGGGAGTGGCTTTGGTGAAGATAATGAGTTCATTTGAAGTGCCTGAGGGGTGGCCAGTTCAGATCTAAGTCGAGCTCAGGAGACAGGCCTGGGATAAGACGTGACACAGAAATTAGCTACAGCTGTGGGGAGGAATGTGTTGTCTGAGGAGAGAAGGAAGGCTAAGGACTGAACCTTTGGGAAACCAGGGGTGCTGAGGAAGGGGGAATCATGACAGAAACTAGGAAGGAATAGTAAGAAATGCAAGGAAAGCCAACATGGACTTGTGCAAACCAGGAGTTTCCAGAAAGAGTGATCAGTTGTCTAGAACCACAGGTCAGTCAAGTCAGGTAAGAACTGAATTGTGTCCTTCAGATGTAGCAGCGAGAGGCCATCAGTAACCTTGACGAGGTCACTGCCTGTGCCCACACAAAGGAGGATGTAGCAAGTAGAGAAGCTTCTCAATGGTGGGGAGGAATACCAAGGGCCTGCATCTGGGTCCTGGTTGTGAGCAGGATTCCAGGTGAGGAGGCAGAGAAGACAGAGCTGTGGTGGGGAGACCTGAGCCGAGCGCTGGCTGTGTGATCACTCGTCTGTGCAGCGGCTCCCAGTTTCCTCGTCTGTGAAATGGGGACAGGGTGGTGAGGCTACCAGCAGGTGCAGAGGCGGGTACAGGGAGGAGGGTCAGCTTTGCCTTGTCCTTGATTGGTGTGGAGTCAGGGGGAGAGAGGAGTCAAAGACAAGCCCTGCTTGGAGCCTCGAGGAGCAGTGGTGCCATCCCCGGGATGTGGGGTCAGAGAAACCAGTGTTCCCTGTACCACCCTCGAAAAGAGGGGCACACTCTTCCCTGGGACGTTTTGAAACTTGCATAAAAAGATTTTTTATCCTTTGAGGGAAGGATGGATGGGGATAAAAAATTCCCCACCTTCGTGTTCAGTTGTATAGAAGTATAATAGGGGAGAGTCTCCTATTCTGCTAGTTTTTGCATCATGGGGCTCTGTAATTATGTAAGCTGGAGACTGTAAAGCACTTGGTTATGACTGAACCAGGTGGGACACTTTGAGAAAGTCAGCTTCCCTTAAAACCTAATTGTTCGTAGTCTTCATTTCTGTACACTGTGTTGATTTTTGTGGCATCCTAAATGGTATTTTGATTCTTAAATTTTGTTTTTTAAAACTTTTAGATTGGTAATTTTCCTAATATGTTAAAAAAAAATCCCTTTGCAGAGGTAATTTATCATTTAATTGTTTCCACAGATAATCAGTCGGGCAAACATAAAGACAGGAGAAAAAGCTCCCTAGATGTCAGAACTGTTGGCTCTCGAGCAAGCGAAGGTGGGTCACAGAGACAAGGAGAAAACGTTCTCCTGTCCGTGTTGAACACATGAGGATGTCTGACGCTCCTTCCCGTCTTCTCCCCGGGTCACTGCCCGGACCTAGTTCAGCAAGGAGGGGACCCTCTAGCAGTCTGTGTCCACGTCTTCCTCCCCTGACTCCTTGGCTAGTGGATTCCATTCTGATCCTTTTGTTGGAGTCGGGGAATAAAGAAAAAGATACATTTTACCACCAATTCTATAGTTCATTTTCTAAACTGTAACAGCAGATGTCAGTTTATCTGCTGTAATCCTACGAGTAATGCATTTGGAGATTCTTACCATTATGGGCTGCAGTTTGCTGTGGAAGCTTACCTTTTGGTGGGGAAGTGACCTGCATTTTGGAATGTGAAAGACTTTTATTAAGCAGATAATTTTTAAAGGTTAGGTAGATATGTGGCATGAATGATCTCGTAGTTTTAAAAATGTAATGAAAATTATTTATGGTATGGAGGCAAATATTACTGCTAGCTGTGTATGTTCTTTGACTCAGAGGTGAATTGGGAAGCATATGCAGTTGGTAGTTACTAGATAAAAAGCCAGAACTTTGAAGGTTTTACAGCGGAGATCCAGTGCCTGCCCTCACGTCTTGTGCATTTGTTGTGAGGACCGGAAGACGTCCTTGCACTGGAAAGACGGTTCAGATCCCACCTGTGCTGCAAGGGCAGGGAAGCAGAGTGCTGTCGCAGGGATGAGAGTGGCCCATGGCCTCAGAATGACCTTGATTCAAGCCCCAGCTTCATCTGCTTTCTGGGCAACTGTGGGGGTAGACTTCTGAGCTTCCATTTCCTCGTCCTAAAATGGGGATAATTTTGCATCCACAGAGGATTATGTGGGGATTACACGAGTATGTGGCTGGGCGCTCATCCTCACTGTGGCGCTCACTGGTACAGCCCTGGGGCAGAGCCGAGCAGAGCAGGGGCCCATGCTCGCCTTCACCACTACACTTACTTCTGTTCATCGTTTAGATTACTCTGTCCATTTCTGGATTTTTAAGAGTTGAACATTTTTCTTTTAATGTTTTTGGTTTTTAATCAGTTCTTTTCAATTGACTTACAATAAGATTCAGATATTAAGTGTTCAGTTCAATACATTTTGACACTTCTGTACATCGAACTGTAGAAACTGTAACCACGCAAAATAGATACAGAAAATGCGTACACACGGGCACCCGCTCGTGCTCCTGTTCCACCACACAGGGACAACCATTGATCGCCTGCACCGTAGGGGAGTTTGGCCTCTTGTGCTTCATAGAAATGGCATCGGACAGGATCCACTCTGTGTGTCTGGCTTCTTTCACTCCTTTTAGTGTTTCTGAGATTCTTCCATGTTGTTAGGTGAATGTGTCGCACTCTTTTTTACTGTGTGATAGTACTCCATTGTATGCATATGCCGCAGTTCTTTTATCCGTTCTCTTATTAACAGCCCTTAGTGTTCATCTTTCCACTTTGTGGCAGTAAAGAAGGCTGCTGTGAATATTTTTATACAAGTCTTTTGTTGTGGACATATGTGTTCTTCTCCTACCTAGGAGTGGAATTGCTGGGCCTTGGGCAGCTGCAAACAGCTCTCCCGCGTGGGTTGTACTATGTTAACTCCATCACTAATCTGCAAGGGTTCTATTTGCTCATGTCCTCCCCACACTTGCTTATGCCAGTGTTTTAAACTTTAGCCATTCTGCTGGATGTGGTTTTGATTTTAATTTTCCTGATGACTAATGAGGTTGAGCACCTCTTTTGTATGCTTACTGGCTATTTGAATATCATTTTTTGTGAAGTGCTGTTCAAATATCTTGCCCATTTTTATCATTGGGTCTTATCATTTATCTTTTTCTCGTTGGTTTGTAGTAATTTTTTTTTAATATTCTAGATGTAGATACAGGTATTCCAAATATATTTTTCTTAGTCTGTGGCTTGCCTTTTCACTCTTCTAATGGTCTTTTAATGAACAGAGGTTCTTAATTTTAATGAAGTTCATTTTGTTGTGTTTTCTATCATAGCAAGTGCTTTTTTACGTCCTGTTTAAGAAATCTTTCTCTACCCCAGGGTCATGAAGAATGTTCTCCCGTGTTTTCTTCTAGAAGCTTTATTGGTTTACACTTTCAGTCTGTGATACATTTCAGATTAATTTTTATATCCAGTGAGAGTAGGGATCAAGGATGGATTGTCCCCCTGCAGGGGAAGCCCAGTTGGCCCATCACCGTATTGAAAAGCCATTTTTGGCAGTAGCACCGTTACTGTAATCCAGGTGGCTATATAGATGGTCTGTTTCTGGACTCTATTCTATTTAACTGTTCTTTTAGTCCATGCTTGCACCATTACCCATCGAACGCTACAGGCATATGGTACGTCTTGATACCGAGTAGTGTGAAGTTCTTCTTCAGGAGTACCTTGGCTATTCTGGGTCCTTTGCATTTCCATATAACGTTTAGAAACAGCTTGTTAGTTTACACACACATGTGCAGCCTCCTGGAATTCTTAGTTGGGAGTGTCTTAAATCTATAGCTCAATTTGGAGAACATTGAAATCTCAGTAACACTGAGTTTTTCAAAACATGAGTGTGCTCTTTGTCTTTATTTAGGTTGTCTTTATTTAGGTTGTCTTTATTTTTTCTCAGCAGTTTTTCACATTTTCAGTGTATAAATCTTGTACATCTTCCCATTAGAGTTATTCCTAAATAATGATTTTTGATGCTATCGTAATTCTATTTTTTATTTCAATTTCCAATTGTTAGTTGCTAGTATACAGACATACAGTTGACTTTTGTGTATTGGCCTTATACCCAGTAACCTTGATAAACTTACTCCTTGATTGTAAGGGTAGTGTTTGTAGATTCTTTCAGACTTTACACACACACGGTCGTGACAATTTCTGTACCTTTTATTTCTTTTTTCTTAATTTACTGCATTTACAGTGTTGCTTGGTTTTTATAAGTATCTGTCACTTTCATTACATTTTTAAATGAGAACAAGTCCTTTTATGACATAGTGATAGAATAGTGGTTTTTATTTTTGGTCTAATTACCTTGTTGGGTAAAATGGAAAGTTGGCAACCATGTGCTGGTCACTAAAATTAGATTTAAGGAGTTTTGTTGGTCTCTGAAATTTAAAGCATTTGAGAGCCTCTGAGTTGGTTAATCTTGCACCGTGTTTCTCCTTGGGCCTCAGTTTGGTAAAATAAGATCTGACGCATCAGGCTGTGGAACAGTCTGTGGTCCTCAAAGGTCTTTGGTAAACAGCACTTGTCCTGACAGTGGGGCTTTCAGGGCGACACAGAGAACACTGTGCGTGTTTTCTGCCTGCCTGAACACTGCCCAGGCTTCTCCCCACCCCAAAGAAACTGGATCTTGACAGGAACAACAAAAACTTAACAGACTTTAAAACCTAAGATTTGTTGCCCACCTCACTTAAGGTTTTTACCTAATCAATCTAGATTAACCATAGCAGTAGAAGCACCAAAAGATGCCTTGAAAAACTGAACAGGAAATTCCTGTATTTCAGTTAATGGTGAGTTGTGTTTACTGCTGCTGCTGTACATGAAACAAAGAGCCTGTGTGGCATTGTCTTCAGGACGTTTTTACTCCTGGATCCAGCAAACTGAATAGTTATAAAGCCTTATTGTTATCAACACAAAAAGAGGCTAACTGTTTGGCCTTGACTTGCTAGATTGTTTCCTCTGTTTTCTCTCCGACCTGTGACCTCAGAGGTTCAGTCTGTGGGGACACGTGCGTCCTAGTGCCTAGAACTGAAGGAAGCAGTTGGTTAAGCCAGAATCCCAGGCTTGTGAGGATGGGAAGGAAGCTCACTGACCGTGTGTATCTGTAGTTCTTCATAATGCAGCTGAACACATGGGGCCTGGGGGAAGGAGGGAGCGGGACAGGTGCCCGAGGCTGTGCATGCTCTGATTTCTGCGTCACGTGATCTTTCCACAGTTTCCAGCCAGAGACGACACTCCTCCATGGCTCGGATACATTCCATGACGATCGAGGCGCCCATCACCAAGGTGAAAGTTTGTGGTCTGTCTCCACTGGGCGCGGAAGTCCCTTGTTCTCCCTGTTGACTATTTTCAGCAAGAAGAAACAGGGGCCCCCAACAACACTACTACTCCCCTAGTTATATGGAGCTGCCTCCTGAGGAGAGGATGTGTGACATGAACATTTTAACTAGCCCTTTAACTAGGTAGCAGTGAGCACTGTCGCCAGCCTGACTCTGGATGGCTTATGAAACTCAGGTCTTTTCTTTCCGTTCTGTAGGTGATCAATATTATCAATGCTGCACAGGAGAGCAGTCCCATGCCTGTGACAGAAGCCTTAGACCGTGTGCTGGAAATTCTAAGAACCACTGAATTATATTCGCCGCAATTCGGTGCTAAGGATGATGATCCTCATGCCAACGACCTCGTTGGGGGCTTAGTGTCTGTAAGTATACTTGACCAGGCTGCTGGCTTGATCCTGCTGTTGTTTGCTTTCTCAGAGGTGATCTGTTTATGGGCTGGCCTGCACAGAGCTCTTTGTGCATGGGGCTCAGTAATCTGAAGGGTAGAGCGGTTCCCAGGGATGAAAATGTCTAGCTGTGGTCTTGCCTATTTGAGACAGAGGCTCCTGCAGCCGGTAGGCAAAGGGAGAATGAGGGACGGGCTAGGGCCATGCCCCAGGGGTGAGGGGAGAGGAAAGATGAGATGGGGAGAGGGGCCCAGAGGGACTGGGGCAGTGGTCTGGGAGCAGCTCTCACCCTGAGAGGCAGCAGGGCGGAGTGGGGGTGCTTAGAGATCAAGGAGGACTCTGGTTTTCTAGAAGCCTAGTGTCCATGAGTGTGAGGAGGGTGGCAAGGCAATGGTGGGAAAGGCTTGAGAGCAGAGGGGCGTTGTCCCTAAGGAAGCAAACTGGTCTGAGCGCCAGCAGGAACGCTGGGCTTTGGGGCGTCTCTCAAGCCCGCCTCCCTGATGCTGCCCCCACCCCTGAGTTTTGCTCTCCTTCCCAGCGGCAGGCTGTGTGCTCTGGGGTGAATGGCCAAGTGCACGATTGACCACAGTGATGATCATAGGGGAGCCTTGGGGTGCGCTGGAGATGGTTGCCCTTAGCTGTCCTCTGGGACCCGCTGATCTGGGGTTTTCAAGACATAAAGAATAGTTGTGAAAAAGAAAAAAAGAGAGAGAGAGAGAAAATAGTTGTGACTTCCCTTTCTCTTGTTCCTTTGATTTTTATCAGGATGGTTTGCGAAGACTATCCGGGAATGAGTATGTTCTTTCAACAAAAAGTAAGTTTTTCCTTTTAAATTTTTTGGATCACTATGAATATTATAGCCAAACTTAAATGATGAAAATAAATTTTCCAGATAAAAGTTTTCAGATAATTTTTCTCATCAGTAAGAAGTTGTTACATCATGAAACCTGAGAAACAAAGCAACTGTCCCCTGAAGCAGCACTGTTCTCCCTACGGACCAGTCAATGCCAGAAAGCCTGTTAATTCTGTTCTCCAAATTACATCACTTTGCAGACCTTCAACAGATGTCCAGCACTATAATCACCCCCATCTCCCTTCATGACATCCCACCGCGGATAACTCGGGCCATGGAAAATGAGGAATACTGGGACTTTGATATTTTTGAGTTGGAGGCTGCCACTCATAAAAGGTGAGTTCAGGGGGCACTCAGCAGACAGAGAGCTTGATTCCAAAGGCTGATGTGGAGAAAGCCACCCAAGGAGTATGGATTCTGCCCAGAGCCACTCCTTGGTCAGGCTCAGGAAGGAGTAGCCAGGGCCTAGGCCTCAAGGAGGGGATCAGTGAGAAGCCAAAGGGAGTCCACCTGGTCACGATTTCCATGGAGAGAGCAAGCATGAAATTGAGCAAATGTCTCAACCTCTCCAGATAGCAGAGTTTTTTTTCCTATAAAATACGGGTATTAATTTCTCCTATAGATGATGGTATGTTGAGATAGTGACAGAGAGCCCCATTTAGAGCCTAGAACAAAAAATGAGAAAAAAACATTTTGTGGGAGGAGGGTATAGCTCAGTGGTAGAGTGCATGCTTAGCATGCATGAGGTCTTGGGTTCAATCCCTAGTACCTCCATTTAAAAAATAAATAAATAAAGCTAATCCCCCCCACGAAAGAAATAAACACATTTGATAAGAGCTGTCCCCAGATCTGAGTCTCTGTGTTGGTGACAGGCATGGGGACATCCCAAACTCCCATCATCCTGATCTGGGTGTCGTCACAGGTGGGATTGGGGTTTTAACTTCCGCTCTGTACTGTGCTGGAAAAGAGCAGTCAACCAAAGGGGTGTGGCTGGCTTGGCGCACAGGAAAGGGTGTCCAGACCTGATGTGAGCCAGTGCTGCCCTGCAGGAGGGCGAGATCCAGACCCTGGCAGACAGAAGGCAGCCGCAAGAGAGATATGCTCTGCCAGCCGTGGGATAACTTGTCAGGTCCTATCCCAGTCTGAGTGACAGTCCCCAAGACAGCCCTTGCCCTTTGCTCACGCTCACAGTAAGTCAATCTTTTGAAACATTCTGCATCCATGTACCCTACACGGGCAAGGACAGCAGAAAAGTGTATTCCCATGGTAAACAAATCTTCGGGCCCCTGGTTTACATACTAGTGACATTCATGTGAACTGGCCAAGGCAGGTCAGTTCCAGTCCTGTGAGCCCACCACCTCTGGAGACTGCCTCAGCAGAGACAAGTTTCTTGACCTTCCAAGCGGAGGCCAGATGCTGGGTGAAGATGACTTCTCAAAGAAGGGCCTGATTTGGTGGCCAGCTGGTCACCTCTGGGGAAACCTCCTCATACTGTAACACCCGCCTCCAGATTGTCAGCTCCATCACATGACATGTGACAGCATCTGGCTCACATGTGGTCATCAGGACCTGTTATTTTCTCCTAGGCTGGACATCTGGCCAATGACATAGGTCCAGCAAGTCCAAAGGAGAGGATAGGGCTCAAGGTGGTACAAGTTTAGCCTGGCATCATGTTGATTTGCAGGTGATGGGGGGACACCACCAGTGCAAGCAGGAGTCTGAATCAGGAAGGGCAGCGTGAGCAGTCACCCCAGCCAGTGGGGAGTATCACATGAGTGCTCCGAGGTTGGAGCTGGGCTCCACCCAGGGTTGGCACGGGTGACCAGGAGAAAGAGCTGCAGAGCACCACCTGCACAGGTCCCACGGGGCTGCCCTGCACACACTCTGGAGTCTGGCTTGGGTTTGCTTGCTTAATCT
Organism: Camelus bactrianus; assembly: GCF_048773025.1. Taxonomy (NCBI): domain Eukaryota; kingdom Metazoa; phylum Chordata; class Mammalia; order Artiodactyla; family Camelidae; genus Camelus; species Camelus bactrianus. The sequence continues at coordinate 27,099,302 of NC_133565.1, forward strand.
GTTCAGATCCAACACTTTGCCTGTTTCTTTGCTTTGTTCTAATGCTGTGGGTGTTTTTCTCTGTAGGCCTTTGATTTATCTTGGTCTCAAAATGTTTTCTCGCTTTGGAGTCTGTGAATTCTTAAACTGCTCCGAGACAACGCTGAGATCGTGGCTACAAATTATCGAAGCCAATTACCACTCTTCTAACCCCTACCACAACTCCACGCATTCTGCCGACGTGCTGCATGCCACTGCCTATTTTCTCTGCAAGGAGAGGATAAAGGTGAGCTGTGTTTGTGCTCCATGCTTAACAGGCAGTGCGACTGCTCAGGAATGTCCCCACGTGTGTGTAGCCTGGCCCAGGAAGGGCGTGGCCACATGAGAAGTGGGGCAGGGGCTGTGCCGTGGCTCTGGGGGGTTGGCATGTTAATTCATGACATGACCCCAGCTCTTCAGTGGAAGATTAAGGAGCAGCATTTGGTCCCTGGGATGAAAGCCAGAAAGAACAGGATAGAGCTGTCTTTGGGGGTCTCCTCCTGAACCTACAGACAAGTTCAGTTCAGTCCCTCACTGTTGGATATGCCCCCACCCATCCCTCAAAGTCAGCGGGATTTGAGACCAAGTTCATTATCTTTGCCCAGCACTCTCATCCAGGGTTGCCTTCCCGGTCCAGAGTTCCAGGCAGATACGCAGGTCAGAAACCTGGAGTCATCTTCAGTTCATTCTTCATCTGGAGATCATCTGACCTTGCCTACTGCAACCCTTGAGTGTTCTCAGAATCATCTCCTCTGCATAATGCCCCCGCTGCTGTCCCAGGGAAGGTCCCATCATTTGTCATCTAGATAGTGCCAAACAAGAACCCCTGAGTCCTCTGCCTCCTAGGGAACTCAGTCTGACCATGTTGTTCCCAGGAGCAGCTTCCCATCTCCTACAGGACTTAAACTTGAAACCCCGGAGGATGGCGTGCACAGCTCCCTGCCACACAGGCCATGTTTGGGCCGTGCTAAACCCCTTTAGGGTCTGAAGCTCCTGCCCTTGACATGCTGCTCCCCTTGCTGGCTGGCTTCCCTCACATCCCGCCCTGTCCTTCAGGGAGCCACGTCAGCCGTCCCTGGACTCCCCTCCACCCCCAGTCCTGACTTGGGTGCCCTTCCTCTGTACTCTCACACCCTCCTGGGCATCCTCCTGATTTTGCTGTATTAGAAGGCCTGCTGTCCACTCCACTTGGACAGTATCCCCAGTGCCTGTCCCGCTCCATTGCGTCGTTGCAGCAAAGGAAGGGTGAGGACCACTGGCTCATTGGCTCCCTGAGGCTCCTAGTATCAGGAGCAGTGGCCACTGGCAGCTACAATGGCCAGTCAGAACTGGCTCAGGGTCTACCTGGGGGCCATTTAGCAGCCTTAGCTCCAGCTTTGAGGCCTCAGGAGCAAAGAGATGGGAGTAGGTCACAGTCAGGAGAGCTTCACAGAAGAAAGGGCCCATTCAAGGCATGTTGCTCGCTGCCCACTCCCAAACCAAGCTTCCTAAGAAAGCTTTCCATATTGTAAATTATTTCATTAGGGAAAATTTCAAAGCAGCAACTAGACTTGTACCGATTTGCCAAAACGTTTGTGTTATTTCCTTCAACATCTGTCATAAAATAGCAGAGCGGGTCCAGGGAGCTCTAGGTCACGGCCATTTCACGTTTAGAAGTATATGTGGGAGCAGAAAACCGAACCACTGGGTTTGTATCTAAGAAAACAGGGCCTTGTGAGTAATGAGAGAGACAGCGAGGCATCATTGCCTGATGTCCTGGCATCTGGGGCAGCCACATGGTGGCCAAGCCCAGCCCTGGCAGTCAGGCAGAGCGGGGGGACTGCCTCCCGGTCCCACTTCCCCATCTGTGGCCTGGGATTGGTGTGTGGAGGAGAACAATGTGAAAGGATGTTTCTGGCTCACGGATGCTGGGCGGATGTTGTTCACTCCTCACCCTGAAAGCAGCCTGCTCAGAGCTGGGACTCTCTTGCCCTTTCTCTGCTCCCTCTAGTTTTGTTGTTGTTTGAAGAAAGATCACGACTAAGACTATGGATAGAATAAGGGTCCAGAGAGAGGACTGTTTTTATCAACTATGAAAACAAATGGCAGGGGAAGACATCTGGGTCAATGTGGTTCAGCAGATGAAGACAACCTGATTTCTGCTGTAATTTACTTGCTTTTGAACTACTCTATAGATAACATACAAATACATATTCAGAAAGCTATCTTAATTTTTAATAGCATTTATTGAGATAAAATTCACCCAAAGTTAAAACTACTGAATTTCAGTTTAAATATAAGACTGATTTATAAGATATACACCTTCTTTTCAAGTGTCTGCAAAGTATTTCCAAAAATGATCTTATACTAGGACATAATGAATGTCTTGATAAACTTCAGAATTTCAAAATTTTCTAACTACAACAAAAGCTAGAATAACTAAAGGTTAAATTTAAAATGTCAGCTGCTACAAATAAGAAAATATTTTGGGTATAAACAAGGAAATAAACCCCCAAGTAACAGACTATTTAGAAAACAAAATGAGAAATCTATATAACAAAACCTATAGAATGAGACGAGCAAAAATCCCAGATGGTTCTTTGGCTAGAATTTAATTTTCTTGGTTATTTCAAACTAATCAAGAAGTACAGAAATACACACATGTGAAATGGAGAATGACAGAAGAAAGTACCGTACACTTCAGTACTAACTTAGAAGCCTTAAAATGATGGTTCCTTAGAAAAAGGGAAGGAAGGAAGGAAGAAAAAGCTTTAAATCAAAGTAATGCTAGAGGTAGAAAACCAAAAGAGGTCAATACCATGGAAGGAGTTTTTAAACTATCAACTAATTTCTTCAAAACTTGGCTCCTGACCCAGATGGACAGGTGAGTTCTTTAGCCCTTTAAGGAATTTTTCCATGTTACATAAACCTTTTCAAAGCCTTGAAAAAGGTGGCAAACTTCCAGATCATTTTACCAAACTCAAAACCCTGACATCAACAGATAGCACCAGAAGGGGACAGAAAACTAGAGACCAATCCCCAGTTAATGTAAGTGATGCACACCTTAAACAATTATTTCTCTTTTATTTAGTAATTCTAGTTTATGTTGGTCTAAGTCAGTATTTCAGACTAAGGACCTTTTTTTGTGATGGGTCTAGAGACAGACTGGCTGAGGAGGTGACTCCTGTCTGTTGAGGACCCCCTGTATCGTGGTAAGTCCTTACCTTGTGTGAGACTGAGAACCAGATAATGTTTCCTAATAAATGTGCATAAAGATGTCACTGTTTCTGAGTGGAGACAGGACAACTAGATTTGCTCAACAATATGCTTTTCTCAGAAATCCTAAATATTCTTACCTTAATAGTAGGGCAGAAAGAAAACTATACAAGAGGCTTCCTTGCTTTCAATGCCATGCCCCAGTTTTTTTAAAAATCTCTGGTTTTCAGCAAACTTTAGATCCACTTGATGAGGCCGCTGCCCTCATTGCAGCCACCATTCACGACGTGGACCACCCTGGGAGAACCAACTCCTTCCTGTGTAATGCTGGCAGCGAGCTGGCCATCCTGTACAACGACACTGCGGTGCTGGAGAGCCACCACGCGGCCTTGGCCTTCCAGCTGACCAATGGAGATGACAAATGCAATATCTTTAAAAACATGGAGAGGTAAGAACAACGACTAGGAAAGTATGTTTCCTCTCTCTCTCTTTAAAACAATTTTATTAAGATATAATTCATACTATACATTTCACCCAGTTAACATGTACAGTGGTTTTCACTATATTCAGAGGTGTGCAACCATCACCTCCCACAGAAGAACCTCCAACTCAATGGCAGTCCCTCCCCACTCCCCTACCAGCTCTAGGCAGGCAGTCACGGATCTACTTCCTGTAGATTTGCCAGTTCTGGGCATTTTGTATAAATGGAAGCATCCCCAGTATGTGGTGTTTTGTGACTGGCTTCTTTCACTTAGCGTGTTTTCAAGGTTCAGCTCCTTTGTGTCTTGACGTTTCCAGACAGTGAAGTGTCAGACTGACACCGTGAGCCCTTAGAGATTCAGGGGAGACATCATCTTACGTCTCTGCCTGCAAGACTCCACGGTGCCCAGCAGACTTCTCATCGCTAATTATTCAGTCCCAAGTTCTTTCACAGCACTTACCACATTTTAAACTAATCACTTCCACCATTTGTCTAATGTCTGGCTCGATTCTTAAGCTCTGTAAGATCAGTGCCGTGTGTGTTTTGTTCACCACTGTGCCCTTGGTGTCTAGTGTGGTTCCAGGCTCATGGCAGGGACTTAACAAGTATTAGATGGCAGAGTTCTGTCATGAGGAATACTGACGGGGAATTTTAAGGAAAGTTTTAAACTCCTTTGCCATGTTTCAGAATATTATAGGCGGAGTTAAAGTAGGCTTTGTTCTTAGTTGCTTGTATATACACCAGTTATCTCTGGAAAAATCCACAGGACCCTGGTAACTCTGGTTGTCTCCAGGGAAAAGAATAGGGTAGCTGGAGCCAAATAGAGAGTTCAGTTTGTACTCTCTGTACTTTTTTAATTTGGGGGTTTGCATCCTCAAAAAATCAAAATTTTATAATAATGCAGTAAAAACAAAGGCTGGAGGAAGAGGTATCTCAGCTTTCAGAAGGTCTGCCCTCTGTTGTCTGGGCACTAAAATTGTTGGATCTCAGGGACCCTCTGGGTGGAGTAGGTAATTCATAACCACAGGTCTGTCTTCATTAAGAGCTGGCTTTGTTCACCCCTCCTGTGTCCCGTCTTATTTTATCTAAGAACTCTGTGCCTTATGCTACAGAATGACAGCCACATGAACACTGTCTCTGTGCAGTCTTGCCCATAACCTTCTGGTTTTAACTTTTGTTTGGGTTCTGCTTGCTAAAGGCGATCGAGGCAGTAGCCTACAACTTCCACGTTCTTTTAAAGCTTGCCCTGCTGCTGACTACCGGTGCGTCAGAATTTTAGCCGCAGTGGACACGTATCCTAGGTTAACAGCTTGTTTTCAGGAGCACGTCTCCGGTCTGGATCAGTCACCTGCAGCAGCCTCTCGTTTGTCCTCTGAAACAGGAATGACTACCGGACCCTGCGCCAGGGTATTATCGACATGGTCTTAGCCACAGAAATGACAAAGCACTTCGAGCACGTCAACAAATTTGTCAACAGCATCAACAAGCCCTTGGCAGCATTAGAGGAAAACAGGGTAAGGGAACTGATTGCAAAGGGAGCCTATGTTTGGGGCCCTTATCCCTTTGTGTTGTGGGAAAACATGGGCTTAGGGTATCCTGAGTGTGGAAGGGTTCCCCGCATCGGGCTCACTGAATTTAATTTCCACTGGTTAAAACAATTATTTAAAGTACAAAAACTTGGCAAAGAAATATAGGACATACAAAAATAGATATGAAAACTCTGAAGAGATGGTCAAGTTTTAGATAAACTAACTTTGGATGGGTGGACCATTCCTTTAGTCCTTTCTCAACAGTTGTCCCCTTCCCCTCTTCTGGAGCATTCTGGGGTCAGCTGGAGCCTGAGACAGCTCTCATCAGCCGCTCCCACTGTGCACATTCTGCGGTAGCAGCAGCTGTCCTGTTGGTCTGTGTCACAGGAGGGTGGGGGTGGGGAAGGATTCTGTATTTTCGACCACAGGGATGATATTACTGTCGCCCCGCATTTCTGGACTTGAAGCGTGAGTCAGAACAACTTCCTGGCAAGGAGAACATTAAGCCTCTCGGCAGGCAGGAGCCCACAGCTGAGGAAGCAGACCGATCTGAGTTCCCTCCCTACTTCTCCTTTCCCTTTCCTTGTAGAGTGAGCGTAACAGAGCTCAAGGCCCAGGACTGAAGGGCAGGGCGCGAGGCAGGCATGTCATCAGGGATGCTTAGATCCAGGTTCGCTGTGAGAGCAGCACGTAGAGAGCATGCTTTTTCATGAACCCTTGTCCTTTGAGGCCCACACGTCTGCCCTACCACCTACGGGGTTGCGCTGAACATCCCGGCTCCAGCTCTCAGCCTTTTCCACATTCCTCCTCCCCTACTCCTGTCACCACGTTGTGAGTCTTTGCCATGCACAGGGGTGACTTACCCATTCAGACTAGGATCACAATTCCTTGAATTCTAACTCTGCTTTACTTCTGCAACTCACTTGTTTGGCCCTGGCCTTTGTCTGCCCCTGGCTTTCAAGCTTATTACCCCTTCACACTTGTTCCTGTTTAACCTGATCTGAAACCTGTTGAGAACTCTGCTCCCTTCACCCTTTCCTCTTCTCCAGTTTTGCAGCCTGCCTTTCACTTCACTTCCTTTCCAAGGACTTTCAGTGCAGAGGCACCCACACCAGCCTCTCCATCCTGGAGAGGGCAGGTTACTGCCTGGGCCACTGCTCCTGGCTGACCCTACGCCCAACAGAAAGACACCACATACCTCATAGACTTGGTTTCCTCCATCTAGTCTGGGCAGTTCCGAGACTCAGCTGAGTCCTCTGTTCCACTTCATCTCTTGTCAGTTCTTGGGATTACCTGAGAGACGAATCAATATCCAGTGGGTCAGAGCAGGGACAAAGTATCATGAAAGAAAATCATTTCCAGCTGGCAGCACTGAACTGTAGTCACACATCTGAAGAGAGACAGGTCAGCTCAAAGCTGGTTGGCGTAGGAAACAAGGAGAAGTAGTGAGGACACTCCCCTTGTCCATTCTGGCACGCTGCAGGGACTGGGCAGCCTCCATTCAGGCTGCCACCTACCCATCTTGATGGTAGATCTGTCCCCACTGACATGGGACCATCAGGCCTTCTTAGACCACTGTGACTACTCATTGAAATCACATGACTGACTCCTTTGGAAAGTTGCTTGATGGGCAGAAAATCAGAATGAGGAGAGGCTTGCTTGTGTCTTTGACTGTGTTCTTTGCCCCAGTACTCTCTTCCAACCTGAATTTGCTTCAGAGGGTCCATTACACCATGGATTGAGAATCCACATCTGGAGGGGTTCCTTGTAAGTCAGACAGCATGTGGTACCGTGAGTGGACAGAATTCAAAACAAAAGGTAGAACTTGGGTTCTTATCCTGGCTCAGCTGGGTAGCTTTGGACCAGTCTTTTCACTTCTTGGAGGCCCAGTGTCCTCATCAGTAAAATGTAATAGTAAATAATACTATTTTTTATGTTTACCACAAGACCTTCTTGTGACTGCAGATCAAAAGAGAATGACTAAATCCTCTGTACCCCATAAAATGTTAGGGCAGTGTGTGGGAGGTATCACGGTATCAGACACAGTCTTGGCATCCTGACAGCTCATCCTCAAGATCATACCTGGGACAGGGCTGGGCTGGGGATTGGGTTGTGAGAACAGAGCCCTTGCTGGACCATGAGACTCTTTTTGTCATGAGGGTAGAGAAAACTTATTTTTTCAGTGAATATTGAGTTGTTACCAAGGAAGAGCGATAGAAATGACAGAACAGAAAGGAAAGGCAACTGTGAGAAATAAATAGAGTGAGACAAAGAGCCAAGAAGAGGGGGGAGGGCAGATCTTCCAGCCTCCAGTGCTACCCTCTGCTCCTGGGTCCTGCGGGAGTCCCCCTGGGCCTTGGTTTTCTGCTTTGTAAAGTGAGGGACCGAGCTCAAAGCTCAGGGTATCCTCAGCACTGTTTTGTAAGACACTGAATTTGTAAATCCTGGACAGTGCCTTACTGTGGGTACAGGGGGACACATTTTGATTGCTTTGAATTCCACTTATGTTTTAGGAAACTGATAAAGATCAAGAAGCCATAAACACTATGCTTAGGACTCCAGAGAACCGAACTCTGATCAAACGAATGCTGATTAAGTGTGCTGATGTGTCCAACCCCTGCCGACCCCTGGAGCAGTGCATTGAGTGGGCCGCACGGATCTCAGAAGAGTATTTTTCTCAGGTAAGATGCAGCCTCCTAAGTTTCCTAAGTAAGAGAGAGAAACACCCTAAGAAGTAATTAAAACTAGGAAGCAGAGTTCTAAATGGAATTCTGTCCTTGCAGAACACTGCTTGTATTACAGGCTTACTGAGTAATGAGTTCTGTTAGTTCCCCCTCATCTGAAAATGTGTTCTGTTTTGCCTTCATTTCTTGCAAGATATTTTCACTGGATGTTTGACATTTTCACCTAACAGCACCTTAAAGGTATGATTATACTGTTGTCTCCCCTTCATATTCTCTCTGGGTAGGAAAAAATTCTTGTGAGATAGAAAAAATTAGAAAATATAATGGCTAAGTAGAAGATATATATACACATATAGATTTAGGACACCCAGCAACTCCTAACCCATACCGAGGCACGTCATAGGCAAGCAGCTATAAGATAAAAATTTTTGAAATCACAGAGAACAGTTACTCTCATCTTTTATGCCTTCATGTCAGAAACTATGAAGGCCAGAAGACACTGGAACAACATTTTTAAAATGCTGTCACCCTAGAATTTTATATCCAATGAAAATATCCTTAAAGAATGAAGGCAAAAGAAATGCTAAAGGAAGTTCTTAAGGCTGAAAGGGAATGGATCTTTAGGAAGGAATGAAAAGCACCAATAATGGTAAGTAATAAAAACCACAGTGAGATATCACCTCACACCTGTTAGAACGGCTCTTACCAAAACGATTAAGAAGTAAGTGTTGTCGAGAATGTGGGGAAAAGAGAGCCATTGTGCACTCTTGTTGGGAATGTAAATTAGTGCAGCCATGATGGAAAACAGTATGGAGATTCTTCAAAAAAATTAAAAATGGAAGGGGCCGTGTAGTAGCCCAGTGGTAGGCTGAGTTGAGCAGGCATGAGGTCCTGGGTTCTATCCCCAGTTCCCTCCATTAAAGGAAAAAAAGGAACTACCATATGATTCAGCAATTCTACACTAACCCAAAAAGAGATACGCACTCCCACGTTCATTGCAGCATTACTTACAATAGCCAAGATACCGAAACAACCTACACATCTGTTGGCAGGTGAGTGGGTAAGATGATGTGGGTGTGGGGAGGTCTGTGTATACACACACAGTGGAATATTATTTTTAAGAAGGAATGAACTCTTGCCATTTTTAAAGGCTTTATGTTAAGCAAAATAAGTCAGGGAAAGACAAATACCGTATGATGTTACTTATATGTGGAATCTTAGAGAACAGATTTGTGGTTGTCAGATGAGTGGGTGAGGGTGCAGAATTGATGAAGGGAGTCAAAAGGTACAAATTTCCAGTTATAAAATAAGTCCTGGGGAGGTAATGTACAACTTGGTGATTCTAGTTAATAATACTATACTGCATATTTGAAGGTTGCTAAGAGAGTAGATGTTAAAAGTTATAATTGTAAGAAGAGAAATTCTGTAACTATGTTTGGTGACAGATGATTGTGGTGATCATTTCAGCATATGCAAATATTGAATCATTATGTTGTATACCTGAAACTAATATAGTACTGTATATCAGTTATACCTCAATAAAAAGAAAAAGATAAAATATTTTTTAAAATGATAGAAAGCTGGGTAACTATAAAAGATTTTTTCCTTGTAATTTCTCTAAATACGTAGGACTATTTTAAGCATGAGTTATAGCATGCATTGTAGAAGATACAGTTGCCCTATCTTATGGCTACATATATTATAACATAAAGGATGAGGGAAAGTAAAATGGACCTACACAAATCCAAGATTCCTACATTTTTTACCTGAAGTGTTGGTTATATCCTTCACTTTTCATTCTACTGAGCTAATAATACATTTAGTAATCCCTAGAGCAGTGTAGCTTAAAAGCTAATAGATATAACACAATTCTAAAATTTATTAAATTATACAAAGGCAACAGGAAAGGAGAAATAGAGGAACAAAGAGAGGAATAAACTGAAAAAAGTAAAATGGTAGTTCTATAACTCTAATCATATCAATACTTCTACATTAAATGTTAGTGGACTAAACACTCCAATTAAAAGATCATCAGGCTGGATTTTGAAAAAATAATACCAACTGCATGCAGTCTACAAAAGACACTTAAAATATAAAGGGTAGGTGCAAAGTAAATGGATGGAAAAAGATATAGCATGCAAATTCTTAATATGAAAAGCCTGGGATGGATAGATCTTAGACAAAATAGTCAAGACACAAAATAATACCAGAGATAAAGTGGGACATTTCAAAATGATTTAAAGTTCTATATAGGCAGACATACTAATCATAAATGTCTATGCATTTATTTAATAACAGAACTTCTTGACAGAAGCACAGGGACAAGTGGAATCATAGATTTTAATACTCATTTTCAGCAATGCTAGAACAACTGGATTAAAATATCAGTAAACAGATAATCCAAACAACACTATCAGTCACCTTACCTTAGTTAATGTATATTCTGCAGCAGACTTACAGTGTAGTGTTTTAGAAGTATTAAGTGCACGATATGTTCACCAACATACCATATGCTGGAGCCAAAGAAAAGATTCAGTAAATTTAAAATAACTGAAATCATATGGAATATATTCTCTAGCCACAGTGGTGTTAAATCAGTAACAATAAGGTACCTATGTAAACACCAGACATTTGGAAATTGACAGCACATTTCTAAATAAACCATGGGTCAGATAACAAAGGAGATTAGAAAATATATAGAAATTAAATGAAAATATATTAAAATTGAGATGCAACTAAGACAGTGATTAGAGAGACATTTATAATTAGAGAAAGCACTAAAGTTAATGACTTAGATTTCACCTAAACTAGAAAAAGACAATGTAAACACAAAGTAGGAAAGAAAGAATAAATAAAAGCAAAAAACAAAGAAATAGAAAAGAAACAGTAAAAAAAAAATTACAAAGCCAAAAGTTGATTCTTTGCCAGAATTAACAAAATCTGTGAATACCTAGCTGGAATAATCAAGAAAAAGAGAACACAGATTACCAATATCAAGAATGAAAGTATTGTTGCAATAACTGACAAATGAAATGGTCAAATTCCTTGAAAACTACAATTTACCAAAACTGACAAGATTAAACAATAACCTTAGAAGCCCCATATTAAAGACATTTGTCAAAATGTTTCATTGAAAGGCTTTTAACAAAGAAAACTCCAAATGATTTCATTGAGGAATTCTATGAAACGTTTAAGAAATAATGCTAGTCTTACACATTATACCAGAAAATAGAGGGGAGAACACTTTGCAAATCATTTATGAAGCCCTTATTAATTACCCTGCTATGTAACTTGACAAAGAGAACATCAGGAGAAATTACAGTCCATCATCCGTATGAACACAGATTGCAGAGCCAAAGCGAAGAAACAGAGCATGAGGGCTTTCACTGACCTTCAACAAGTCAGCTGATTCCATGTGGATGGGGAGGGCAGGCCTGCCGTAGAAAAGCCTCTGGAGCCACGAATGACCACTGAGCCGAGCCTCTGCTCCCCCTCGGGAGGGGGAGTGTCAGGAGGGCACCTGCCTGGGGCCCTGCTCTCTGAGCCAGACAGGCCAGCGGGCGGTGAACCCGAGGCTCTTCCTGCACCCTCCCTCGCTCCCCGCCCATGGCAGAGACCCATGTGGAGCTAACCCTGCAGTTTTCTGAGACAGCAATGGGGACGGGGCTGCCAGCCTGTGGCCTGCCAGCAGAAGCCAAGACTTGTCAGTGTTCCCTGCTGCTTCTCTTCCCAGAGCACCCTGATCCTACCTCCCACACCTCCTGGAGTCTGCTCCTGGCCCAGCAACAGGTGTAGAGGGTCTCTGTCCTGGCCTGTCCCATAGTCTAGCACAGGACTCTTTCTTGGCACCTGCCCCAGCACTGTCAGCACCCAGCCAGTATAAGTGCATCTCTGCAGGACGCTTGGTACAGTCCCTCCCAGGAAACCTCCAAAGGTTACCTGCTACCCTCAAGTAGAGATCGCATGTTGAGAGCTGTGGTGAGTCACTGTCACTACCAGGGAAAGTCATCTGCCTTTAGCTGTGGAGCCCAGTTCTTCCAGTGACTTGGCAAGCAGCTCCTGGACAGTTGTCAAGAACAGTACTGGGGGTGTGGGTGGACCGGGAGGCACCGGCCCTAGTTAGCTCTGTGGAAACAGTTCCAGGGGTAAGAATTGGGAGGGACAGGCCCCCAGCCCCAAGAGGACGTTTTCTTTTGGTCCTGCTGAACACCAGAATTCTTGTCCCAGTGTTGGCCACTCAAGAAATGTACTCCACTCTCAGAACAGCACTTCTACAGCCCCATGTGGCCCCCAGAGCCGGGCAGAGGCCGAGTGCACTGCACACCTTCCGTCCTCAGCCCTTGCGTCACTGACAGGCCCTGCAGAGAAGTCCGTGCTAGGTCAGAAAGTTCTCTCGTCCCTGACTCTCTACCTCTGCTGAACGCCCTATGGCACCACCCGCACCCACACTGGGTTTCCTGAAGTTACTAACTCTACTGCCTGTCTTCTGTGTAGAGCTGCCCCTTTGGCCATCTCCCTACCGCAGCCGGTCCACCAGGGGCCGTCTGCCCTGACAATCAGGAATAGGGATCCGGGGAGCCCCTGAGGACAGCTGTGCCTTCCGGAGCAAGAGGATGGCTCTGCCCCTTCTAGCCAGGCACGCCCCATCTCCTTTAATGCTGGTCCCACACTCAGCACCCCCATCATCCTGCCCCTTGCGTGACTGTCCAACTTCACTCTCAGCCCTGGCTCCGGCAGGGACCTCTCGGTGATTCTAATCACCTGCGCAAACCCTCTGAGTTCCCACCTCGTTCCAGGAAGCCCCTCTGCCTCATCGTCCCCCTCTGGGTGCCCCTCATCCTTTTCTCCAGGCCCCTTTGATGAAAGTGAGACTTCATTAAAAAAAAAAAAAAGAACAAGAAACTCCCTTTTATGTTTTAAGACAAATTTGCCTTTTCCTCCAGGATCTTAATTATATATATATATTTTTTTCATTTCATTTCAAATATATCTTATATATATATATTTTTTTTTAAACAAACCCCTCTGGAATCCTAAAGATGTTCTGGGAGAATCTGACTAAAGCACATGAAACTCTTCACAGAGCTTCTTTATCTCAAGGATCTCAAGGACATTCAGAACGTTTTCAAATAAAAATCTGGTCTGAGATGAGAGGCAGCCACTAGTCCCTCCTCTGGGAGGGGGGCTGTTCCTCGCTCCCCCTTCAGCTCTTGGGTCAGGCCCTTGAAACACCTGATAGGAGAGAGGGCTGGGCTGGGAGCAGCAAGGAGGTGGCTAACAACGGTTCATGCACCACAGATACCATTTGGGATCTTACCTGAGGAGCTTCAGCAAGAGGCTTCTGGGTGTTGAAAATGTGGGTTGGGCTGGGTTGGGGTGTCCTCAGGCCCCCTGGCACAGAGCAGTCCTCACTCTGGGGACAACTTGGTATGCAGCGGCAGGTCTGCTTTGTCGGCTCGGGCTGGCATCCCCACATGCTCCCTGGGAGGCCAGGAGAGTCTCCAGTGGACCCGGATCCTGGAGTCTTGTAATTCCAGCATTTTCTGCTTTGCAGACAGATGAAGAGAAGCAACAAGACTTGCCTGTGGTGATGCCAGTTTTCGACAGAAATACCTGCAGCATCCCCAAATCCCAAATCTCTTTCATTGACTACTTCATCACAGACATGTTCGACGCTTGGGACGGTGAGAACGCTTAGAGCATATCTCCCTAAATAGCGGGGAACTGCCTGTTAGGTAGCAAATAGCGTCGTTTTTGACTTTAGAACATGTTAGGGGGCTCAGACTTTCACGAAGGTCTGAGGAGAAGCAATGAGCTGTCACCAGGGAACCTGAGGGCGGGGTGGGCGCCTCCTCCTCACTGGCCGGCCCCCAGGGCTGGCCGGGGTACTGCCCGTTTTGTAGATGACAGAAGTGAACTTGGGGCTGCACAGCCAGTGGTAGAGAACCTAGGATTCAAAACCACTATGTCAACTCCAGTTCCCACACTGTTCCTGCGGGAACCCTCCTGCCATCTGCTCCCCCAGCTTCTCCCACCTGGCTCTGCAGCAGACCCGGGGCGGGCTGGTCTCTGGCGGAGACCCATGCCCCTCTTTAACCTTCAGCACAGGCAGAGGGGCCTGTCAGGTAGAGGATTCTCAGGGCTGAGGCCCCACGGATACTCCCTGGGCAGCTGCGCTGTGACAGACACACATCCAGACCTGGTCAGCAGGAGCCAGGCCTCCTCTCTGGGTGCTCGGAGGCCAGGCTGTGGCCCCAGGGCCAGGTGGTCGGCTCCCAGCTTAGTGCTTCTGGGACTGAGAGCAGAAGCGTGGCCTCTCTAGGCCCCCGTTCTCTTGTGTAAATGACTTGCTCCCCCACTCCTGCCCTCAGGGATGTGCTGCAGATGGGAGGGGCTGTCCCCCCACCCTGCAGGAGGACATGCAGGAGAGCCAGTCAGCACCTGGCACTGGTGTAAGGTCAGGGGCTCCATACACTTTGTCCCTGACACCCCAGGCTGATTAAATGGTGACTAAGCAGGCCAGCACTCTGCTGCTTCACCTACCAGAGCTCAGTGCAGCTGTGGTCACGGACGAGCTGCTGGCGCTGAGTACAGGGCTTGATTCAGTCGTCAGACCGTGTGTTTGCCGTGTTCGTGAGCATTAGGCGCCCGTCTCCCCCTTCCGTGCCTCCTCCTCACATGCGCTCTCCTTAGAAAGCCTAGGCTGAGGCTGTGAACGGACGTCACATTCCCATCTTTCTCTCCAGCCTTTGTAGACCTGCCTGAGTTAATGCAGCATCTTGACAACAACTTTAAGTACTGGAAAGGACTGGACGAACTGAAGCTGCGGACCCTGCGCCCACCCCCGCATCGTGCGCAGCCCTGCCCGGGGCCCTGACGCTCCGCCCCTCGGTCGCTTGTAATTCCTGAGGGCTGCCAGGGTTCCTTGGTCCTTTCAGTGTTAGGCAAAGCCGTCCCCAGGTCTGCAGAGCCTGTAAGGACACGTGGGGACACCAGTGACCTTCTGTAGCCATCATCTGATGCCACTGCCATGAAGGGAGACACAGTCCTCTGCACCTGGGCCTGCTGCGGGGCTCGTCGGACAGTCCCGTGAGAACCACAGTTGGCAGTAGCTTTGGTTAGAACACGAGCTCGGGACCGCCCCTGCAAAGGCTACTGACGGACTTCCTGCCAGTGACAGAGAATGTCTTGTTGCAATTTCTCTCAGTTATGCTGAGCACTTAAGAACAGCTAATGGCAATCAGATCTTTTCCTCACATCACAGAAGGTGCACGCGCTCACCCTGGGACACTACTGAAAGTGACTTCTAAAATTGAACAGCAAAGGACAAAGAAATTTTGAAGTTGATTATTAATATCAATTATTAAAATGTGTTATTTATTTTATTAGAAGTTCAATATTTTCTATGAATTTAAAAATACTTCAAAGCCAAAGCCAACTTTAAATGCTATGACCAAATTTACATGATTCATATTCATTATGTATCGCTTAGTGTACAGACTTATTTTCATAATGCAAATTTAAAATACAAAATGACACATTTTCACTGCACTATAGAAATATTTGTGTATGTTAAACTTTTCTGACTGATGCTAATTGGGAAAAGCTGTTTTGTCGGTGGGTCTGATTCTAGGAGAGCCGAGTGAGAAGGGCTCCTGTGGGGAGGCCAGTGCTCGGACCTGCTCACGTGGCCTCAGCTCTGCAGGCGACTCCCCAAAGTGAAAAGAAACTAGGACTTCACACTTTTTTCCTAAAATTTTATAATTGAGTTTCCAAAAATCTGCCTTATTTTATACAGTATTTCTATAAAATATTCCCGATAAAAACAAAGCAAAAACGGAGTATTTAGTGAATTGACATTTTATAACCAATCTGTTTTCATCTGTATTGGGAATCTTTGATTCTAGGAATTTATAAAGGTTCTGTATCTTCACATTTTGAACTAGTACCACAAAAAATGACACATGATGACATGTCAAAGCTCTTGTTTCATTTTAAACTCGTATGTTTTCCAGATAAAAATGAAATTGAACTATTTGTTTTTAAGAAATCCTGTGTCACCTTTTCTTTGAAATTTTATTCTTAAAATGTTTTACCTTTCTTTCCCTCTAAATAAAGAAGATGCGTAGTTAAATGTCTTTTTCAGGGTCACAAAGGGCCAGATGAAGATGTGGGAAAATTCTCAGAACTACCTTTAATTCACCACTTGGCACCCATTCAGAGATGTCAGGGCGCTCTGGAGGGTCTGACAAGGCCAGCCCTTCAGGGGTCTCTGTCTAAAGAAACAAAGGCCCCCCTTTCCTGTGTGAAGACACGTAGCCTTGACATTGTGGACTAACATGGGAAGGAAGCCCTCTCCCCTTCTCTAGGTGCCAGGAAAGAAATGACCCCCACAAGGAACTCAGCCATCATAAGGTAGAGAAGGAATAATCAGAGACTTTAAGATGAGTGTGCCTAACATGTCTGAAGCGGTAAGAAGCAACAGAAACCATAGGGTAAGCCAAGGTAGTTTGGGGGGGAAAAATAGAATTTAAAAAGAACCAAGGACATTCTAGATATGAAGAATATAATCATCAAAACAAATGGAAAACTTCTGTACAGGTTTAACATGACCAGACATAAAGAGAGAATTACTAAATTGGAAGACGTAAGGAAATGCCTCAGCGTGCAGCACAGAGGTTAAAAATAGAAAATATGAAAGCAAGGTTAAAATACGGAGGGTAGAATGAAATGCTTCAAAATGCGTCTAAAGAGGTGGTCCAGAAAGGAGAATGGGGAGAAGCACTAGCCAGAGAAAGCCCGAGAGTCCCTCAGGATTTGACAGAACCAAGTCCTCGTATTTACAGGGCACAGAAATCCCAAGGAGGATGCACACTATACACAACACAGTGAAACTGCAGAGCTTTGAGCTCAAAGAGAAGAACCCAGAAGCTGTGAGAAAAGACAGATGGCTTACAGAGGGACTAGTGTTAGGCTGCCTTCAGACTTCTCATTTGCAACAACCAGAAGACAAAGGAATGATGTTTCAAAATATTGAAGGAAATGGTCAGCTGAGAATTACATACAAACTAAACTCTTTCAAGAGTGAAAGTAAAATAAAGATAATTCCAGACATGCACATGTTAATCATAAACAGACCATTGTGGAAAAAAATGCTGAAAGATATGCTTCTTTAACATGAGTTCAGAAAGGAGAGGTGGGAGATGAAAAGCGATGGGAAACACCTGGACAGAACCAAACAGGTGTATCTGAGTGGGGAAACCAGTGACAGTGACATACAATCAGGATTAGGAGAAGCACAGTGTACAAAACAGAATAAGCTACATGTTCAGGACAGAAGAGGTATTTATTTTAGATTAGACCTTCAAGATTATTAAAAGTTAAGGGAATTTGGCAAAGGAATAAAAGGATGTGGAATTTAAAATCACTAAAAGGAGTAGGGAGGGTATATAGCTTAAGCAGTAGAGCGCATGCTTAGCATGCGTGAGGTCCTAGGTTCAATCCCCAGCACCTCTATTAAGAAAATAATTAAATAAACCTAACTACCTCCCCCCCCCCCGAAAACCCCTAAAATTACTAAAAGGAAAGCTAAGAGAAGAAAATATATACTTAATGCAATCACTAAGAGATAAATGGAAAAAGAAAGTATGAATTGGAAAAGAAAGAAATAAGTACAAATATAAGATCACAACTCATGCAAAATCAATTCTAGATTAAAGATCCATATGTAAAAAGAAATATTTTTGACATTGGAATGGGGGAAACATTCTTAAAATGACACCAAAAGCTTTAGAAAGCATATAAGGAATTATCTACAAAAGTTACAAATTCTACAAAATACATAAACTCTGCTGACAAAATATGCTACAGATTTAGGAATGACCTATAGAAGCAACAAATTACTATCCAGACTATATAGAAGAATGCCTACAAATCAGTAAGAAAAGGACAAAAAGCAAGTTATTTTACACCCTTCAGGTTAACATACGTTTTTTAAAACCTGACAATACCAACTGTTGATGAGGGTATGAGAAAATGTGAACTCTCCAACCTCAATGATAAGGAGGGTAAGATTGGTACCACACTGGAAAGCAATTTGGAAATACCTACTAAAGTTCCTCAATTCAGCAGCTTTACTTCTAGACTAGAGAAATCTGCAAATGTGCTCAAGAAGACACGTTCAAGAATCCTCACACTAGGTTCTGTCATGGTGGGAAAGCAGAAATACTCTAGGTGTCCTCAGGAGGAGGAGGGACACAGACTGCAGCACTATTATCCTCAGACGTATGCTGTGGAAGCAGTTTCTAAAGTGGCTCCCAGCGGCTCCTGCCTGTTGGTATTCACAGCATTCTCCGGACCTAATGGCTCACTTCTAACCAACAGAATAAGGCAAAGCAAGATGGATTGCCACTTCCGAGATGCAGCCATGAAAGCTCTTCTTTTAAAAGGACACTAATCATTTAGGGCCCATTCTGAATCAGATAGATTCATCTCACAATTCTTAACTGACTACGTCTGCAAAGACCTTATTTCCAAAATAAGGTCACGTTCTGAGATTCCTGGGGATCTGAATTTTGGGGGTCACTATTCAGCCCGTTACACACGGTGATACTCCATCTTGCACACATCTTTGCATCAATTTTTTGAATACCCAAAACAATACATTATTGTCCATGGAAAAATGAATAGCAGGAGCATTAAAATGTCCAGGAAGTTTACAAATACCGAGAACTGGCTTGTGTGACACCAAGCTCCTGGTGTGCACACTAGAAAACAGAGCTTTCCTGCCAAACACCTCAGCTTCTGCATCTCACTGGGGTTCACCCATCAGGTGTGGAGGAGCAAGGCTCTGATCTGGAGTTGCGTCACAGGTCGGGAGAAGCAGGCAGAGGCATCGATTCAGCACATCCTCCACCAGCAGCTGCCCTGGCGGCCCAGCCCTGAAGTGTGGCTTAAGGAGACTTTCCAGGAAACTCAGTTCAGAGTCTGTTTCTTCCACTGACAAATCACTTCCGCTTCCATTAGCTAGAGGGGGCTCCCCAGTCTCAAAATTAAGGCCCCTGATCACAACCAGGAGGACACATTCCAACTTCATGAAGGCTGTTACCTCAGGGGCAGGGGAGGGACTGGTACTGGGGAGACATTCAAAGGGAACTACCTGTACATTTTGTTTTCAATGGGAAAGAATTTAAAGAAGATAAAGCAAAATATTAACATTTATTAATTCTGGTGATGGGCATATCAGTTTTTAAAAAATATATCACTAGGTTTTTCTATATGTGAAATGTATCATAATCCTTTTTTTAAAATGTGGAGCTCATGCCTGGTGTAAAGACAGCTAGAAGAATATTTTCTCTTTAAGCAGAGAAGGTCTGACTAGTATACAAAACAGGGAAGCCATATGAAAAAACAATAACGAACTCAACTATAAAAATAAAAATATTCTAAATACCAACTGCAATGAATCAAAAGAAACAGGGAAATGTTTGTAAATCATTTTACAAAAAGCTTACTTCCACAATAACTGATTTTAGGAAACTTCTAATAAAGTATTCAGCTGGGAAAAAATAGGAAAATGATATGAACAGAAAGTTCACAGAAAAAAAGTATAAAAGGTTTTTAAACTAAAGATTATGCTAAATCACACTGATAGTAATTGAAATGCAAATTAGAACCAATTTGAGATAGTTTTCACCTTTAAGATTAGTAAAGAACAAAAAGTTTGGTAACAGTGTTGAAGAAGCTGTGTGGAAACAGGCACTCTCATACCTGGCAGGTGAGTGTAAATCCGTACAACCTCTACAGAGGGCAACGTTGCCAGATCCATCCGGATCACAAATACGTGTGCAGTGTGGCCTAGCGGTTCTCCTTCCAGAATTCAAGTTCCAGAAATAGCTTACTAAAGATATACTCACACATGTGGGAAATGGTATGTATACAGAATTATTTATGACAGCCCTGCTTGGAACAGTAAAAGACTGGAAACAACTTAAATGTCGATCATTTAAAAGAGTAAGTAAATAAATGATGGCATGCCGCTACAATAGAGTATGATGCTTTTTTAGGAATAAAAAAGAATGAAAAGGTTCTTTGTGTGTTGATATGAAGAGACTGCCAAGATATATTATTAGGTGGGGGGAAAGCATAACACAAAACAACAGACATACATGGTAGCATTTGTTTAAAATCTCTGGATGTACACACAGACATGAGTGACAGAGGTTGCCTGGGTGGCCGGAGATAAGAGCCCAGGAGAGACAATTCACTGTGTGTCCATTTGTACCTTTTGGATTTTGAACAGTGCTCCTGAGGAATACAGAAGAAGTGAATAAATGAAAAGGCAAACCCTATTTTCAGGATGAGTTAATTTTGTAAAAATGTCAATTTCTTCCTAAATTATCCTATGAATTTAGCATGATTCCCAACTGAAAAAAAAAAGACACAACTTTTTAATCTAGTTAAGTCATTCTAATGTTCATGTATTATGTGAAGGAAAGTCAGAAAAATTCTGAAAATGAAGAGTAAAGGGAGAGGACTAGCCCAGGACATGAAAACATGAAGTTGCCATGATTAAAACAGAGACACTGACCCTGTTCAGATGAGTAAATGGAACTGAAGAGAGCGAGAAATACACCAAAACACATACTGCAGTTTAGTAGAATATTAAATATTCTACTAAATATAGAATATTAGATTAGACAAAAAGACCGGAAGGAAATGCACCAGCACGTTTGCAGGGGCCTCTGGAGGCTGGGCTGACAGGGCTTCATTGCCTGCCTTGTGCTTTTCTGGGTTTCCCCAAACTTAATACATGTGATTGATTACATATGCAGTTAGAAGGTCCTAAGGTTTGAAATCTGAATGACTGGGAAGGTGGTGTGGGCCACATCAGTAGGGAATGTGGAGACAGAGGACTCGCAAGGAGACACAGCCCATCCAGACTTGGACGTAACCTGTCTGGGGGCCTGTGGACCCCAACAAGGGAGCCAGCTAGAGGTGGACCCTAGACTCTGTAGAGAAGGCTAAGCCGTGTTTAGCTCCATGGACGTGACACAAGCTGTCAAGGGGGCGGGGAGAGGACAGCTAAGGGCACAGCTATGACACCTGCTCCTGGGGCCTACAGAGCAGGTGTGGACAAGGCCCAGGGCCTCAGGGCCTCCCGAGGCTGGAGGGGAGCAGAGCAGTGACAGCGTTCTGGACTTTTCACCTCCTGCTTGAGCAACCTCACAGAGGACTCTGGCTGCCCGGCTGGGAAGGACAGGGGTGAGAGGGCGCTGGTCATGTGTCCCCGGGAGCGGAGAGGGCCCAGCAGTGAAGCACGAGTTCCTAACCGGGAGAGGACCTAAGTTTGTCCGCCCACCTCATTTGAGCTGAACCTTTCTATAAAGGAGAGGAAAAAAAAAAAAAAAAAAAAGGTCCAAGAAACGTCGGAAGCACTTTTGCTTCCCCATTTTCTTCAAAGAAAAAATTGGATGTGGAAGACCCGGTTTCTGAGTCACAAGGAAACCTTTTCCCCAAGGACTGGGGTCAGAAACAATGGGAAAAGGAATTATTAAAACCATCAGCTCACAACAAGCTCAGGAAGAAGCTGAATAAACTTTGAACAATTTGTCTCATCCTGCTATAAAAAGAGGAAATTTCATAAAGACCCATCACGTGTCCGCTGTTACACGCCCTTTCACTCCACTGACACAGCCTCGCGCCACGAGAGAAAGAGGTACCTCTCCGCCCCTTCCCAAGGCCTGTGCGCAAGGAAGCGGGGCCGCTGCCCCTCACCTCTCCGCGTGGGGTCGGCGCACCCGCAGCGTGGGCGCCGCCCGCAGCGGCTGGACCTTCGGCCCCCGGCCTCGCAGACCTGCTGCCCAGAGCGTGCGCTTGGGCAGGCGCCCTCCCCGCGCCTGCGCACACTGATGTTCAAGAAGCTGGTTGGACAGACGCTCTCACTGCAAAGTGAAGGGCCCTACAATGAGGTGTTTTCACAAGCCCCCCTTCCCATTTCCTCTCACCCCCATTTCACCAACGCTTCAAACTACAGCTGAAAGGCCCCATTTTTGTCCCATAGACTAGGTCCTGTTTAATCTAGAAAAGGAGGAAACACACTCAGCCGTCAGGAAGCAATAGCATTCACTTAGGGGCCAAAAACAACACTGCAGACTGAGAACAATGCAGGAGGCGGCCGGGGGAGGATCAAGGCAGCTTAGCCTGGTGGTTCTGGTCACTGAGAGAGAAAGGAGGCTCAAGTGCAAATTACACCCAAGGAGGGTGAACTGTGCCATGTTTCTTAAAATAGAAGGAGTGGTTTAAGAATGTATCTGAGCATTTTCAGATATTAAAAGCAAGTTTCCTTCCAGACAGAGAGATTGGCCTCACATGAGGCATCGCTTTCTTACTCCAATTTTCAGCTCAATTTATCCCAGTGATTTGGCCACAGACCTAGTTTAAGGCCACTGCCTGTAGGTGGGGCAGAACTCCCTAAAAGAGAATGACTTCAGAAGGAAAAAAAAAAAAAAAAGATGTACCTTCCAAATGATTTTATGAAGAGTAAAGGCTCAAGTCTCTCGTAAGATTAACTTTTAAAAATTAAAAACTAAAAAATACTATTTTTAATATGCTCCATTCCAAGAACATATACTTTCCAGAATTTCACACAAGATTAAAAATGAAGACAAATCAAGCTGATGAAAGGATAAAACATGCTACAATGTCACTACAAGTAGCAGCCAATTTTGCTTGGAGTTTCCTTGCAACCAAAGTGGAAACAGAACAAGATCAGTTCAAAATTGGTAACAATGAAATAAGCAGGTATCTAGAGGTCTTTTCTTAGCAGAGATTTGAGAAAATTTCTCCTGTGGGACACTCTGTAAGGCAGTTCCAGTACTTTTAACTAAATTCTGTACTTGTGATATCAAGACCTGAGAACAAAGCTCCAAGGTCAGGTTTAATGCTGACCCTCACCGCCTACAGGAAGGCCACCATCTCCGCTTCACTGCCACTGAGGTTGCCTCCCACCAGAAGATTGCCCGGTATCTACCAGTGACTGCTCCAGCCATGAATGGATGGGTAACCCTATTCTGCCCAATAAGCCACAAAGAGAAGTCTGCGAGGATGATTCAGAATCAAGTTCTCACTCCCACGAAAGAGCCATGGGAAGAGACAGTCTCTCTCTCTAGGTGGGTTGGGTCCAGATGTGACTCCTGGGACTGCTGCAGCCATAGTGCTACCAGCCAAAGGATGAAGCCACCTCCAACAGTGGCAGTGCTGAAGGATGGATGGAAGAAACCTGGGTGTTCAGTGTTATCACCAGCCTCGGAACCCTCAGAACTCTGGCCTTTCTGTTTGGTGAGATAATAGCCTATCCTTATGGTTTCCACTAGATTCATTCAGGGTTTACATGTCTATGGAAACAAAATGTAATTGCCCAATTTTTAGAGGGAAAATACAAAATTAGAAATGGGAGTTTTCTACACACAGGAGAAATACTACATAAATCAAGATTATTCATCCCAGCAGAAGACTAGAAGGGGGAGGGTATAGCTCAAGCAGTAGAATGCATGCTTAGCATGCATGAGGCCCTGGGTTCAATCCCTGGTACCTCCTCTAAAAATAAATAAATAAAAACAAACCTAATTGCCCCCCCCCACAAAAAGAAAAGACTGTATACAATCTTAATATACCAATTATATATATATATACACACACACACAATAATTTTTTTATTTAAAAAATTAATTTAATTTAAAAATTTAAAAAATCTTAATATACATCACTAAGTGAGGGGAGACACATAACCATCGTCAGCTATTGGTCAAATGCATGCACAGTGGAATCTCATCCATAAAAAAGGAATGGGAAAGAAACCAATATTCACTAAGTGAAAAAAGTGTAGAGCACTGTGTATACTGTGCTTTAATATATATTTAAAAGTAAAGAAATACGCGTATTTTTTGCAACTGGTATTAGTACCAGTTAGTTGCTACATAAATTACTCAAATACTTAGCAACTTACAAGAGCAAACTTTATCATCTCAGTTTCTGTGGGTCAGGAGTTTGGGAGTGGCTTACTGGGGTGGTTCTGGTTTAGTGTCTCTCATGGGGCTATAGTTAAGATGTTGGTCAAAGAGTGACATCAGTGAAAACAGAGTAAGATCCTCCAAAATTTCCAGCCGCCATAAAGACAATAAGAAAACTGACAAAAACTGTCAGAACCAAAAGATTGAAGCAATCTGGGGAGCTTTAATCAAGAAAAACGGCTAAGTCTCAATGTGAACAGTGAGCTTTGTGGCAATTTAACTTATCCGATTTCCATCCCCCTCTCTCCAGCTCTGTGATAGCCTTGAAAATAAACAGCCCAAATCACAGTGAAAAATAGCAGCCTGGCAGACAATAGGAGGTAAATCAGGGTCAGAGCTTCTGAAAAGCCTCATTCCCATAAAATTGTCATTATATGAGTTGCCTGGTAGCTCCTGAAAGACTCTACTTGCAAGGCTGTCTTTATTGACTAGACCTGGAGCTTGTCCGGTGTGAAAAGTCTTTTCCCTGGGGGTGTTGGTAAAAACATTTTGATGTAATTGTTTGACTTTGTGGCTCCTATAGGCAGTGGGTGACAACTGGGGCAAACAATAGGCTACCCAAGAAGCTTAAAAGTAAAATCTAGGAAAGGAGATGTCCCTAAGGGCTTTGAAAATCCCATATTTTCACATATTCCTCAGAATCTAGAAGGCTAAGGGGTGTGTAGGATTGTGTGCATGCTCAGAAAAGAGGTGATAAGGCCCTCTCACCTCCAGCTGACACTGAGGCTCTTTACAAGCAGAAAGTGAAGTCCAAGGCAGAGCTGTCAAGTGTCTGGCTGAGTGCTGAAGGCATGCCACAATAAGCATACAGAACCACTTGGCAATGACTGGGTGATTTACTGGTTCCAGGCATTAAGGCAATCTTTGACCAATCATTAGCTGACCACTAATCTAACCAAGCAAAGACTTCAGTGTAAGACAGACCTTACAAAAATAGTTCACGAAAGTCACTGAACAACCCCAGCAACTACAAAAGCCTTTAAGGATGAAGGAAGAGTCTGATTTCCAGAGTTGCCACATTATATTAATTTAAATGTCCAGTTTTCAGTTTTCAATTATAAATTATTATAAGATATGCAAAGAAATAAAAATGTGTGATCCATATACAGGGGGTGGGTGGGGAAGCTATCACTAGAAATGGTTCCTGAGGAAGACAAGACCAAACGCTTTAAATCAGCTATTTAAAATATGTTCAAAGAACTAAAGGAAATAATATCTGAACAACTAAAGGGAAGTATGAAAATAATGAGAAAATCTCAAAGAGAAAATCTCAATAAAGAAATAGAAATGATAAAGAAGAACCATACAAAAATTCTAGAGTTGGAAAGTATAATGACTAAAATGAAAAATTCACTAGAGGTGTTCAACAGCAGATTTCAGCAGGTAGAAAAGGAATCAGTTATCTTGAAGATAGGTAAACTGGGCTTACCAGTCTTGAGGAAAAGAAAAAAGAATGAAGAAAACTGAACAAAGCCTCAGAGACCTCTGGGACAGCAACAAGTGTACTAACACATGCATATGGGAATCCCAGAAGGAGAGGAGAAAGAGAAATGGCAAAAAGAATATTCGACAGAATAATCGCAGAAAATTCCCCAAATTTGATGAAAAACATTTGTCTACACACCCAAGAAGCTCAATGAACTCCAAGGATAAACTCAAAGAGAGGCACATCATAAACTGCTGAAAGCCAGAGACAAAAAGAGAACCTTAAAGGCCACATGAGAGAAGTGACTTATCACATATCATGTACAAGGCATCCTTAATAATATTAGCAGCTGATTTCTCATCATTAAGGCCAGAAAGCAGTGACAGAACATGGCAGTGGGATGTAGATGGGCATTCATATATAAAGGTTTAATGTGGATGATAACAACACAAAGGAAGGGAGAAACAGAGCTACACAGGAACAAAATTTTGTATATTATTGAAATAAAGCTGGCATTAATCTCAACTAGATTATTATAAATTAAGATATCCAGAACAGCCACTAAGAAAATAACTCAAAAGATATGTAATAAAAGAAATAACAAGGTAATTAAAATGCTCCACTAGAGAATATCTATTTAACACAAAGAAGGCAGTCATGGAGCAACAGAGGAACAAAAAAAGACATTAAGACATATAGGAAACAAGTAGCCAAAAGGAAGGCGTAAATTCTACATTATCAGAAAGTACACTCAAAGTAAGTGAATTAAACACTACAATTAAAGCTGGAGATTGTCATATGGGATTTTTAAAAAAACAATCAAACTATACACTATCTACAAGAGACACACTTTAAGTTCAGATACAAATAGGTTGAAACTAAAAGGACAGAAAACAATATACCATTCAGACAATAACTGAAAGAGAACTGAAATGGCTATACTAATATCAGACAAAAATACACTTTAAAAGAAAAATTGTTACTATGGAGAAAGAAGGACATTTTATCATGATAAAAAGGACAATCTATCAAGAAGATACAGTAATTATAAACATATGTACCTGATAACAGAGCACCAAAATACATGAAGCAAAAACTGACAGAACTGAAGTGAGAGTTAGACAATTTAACAATAATTGTTAGAGTCTTCAAAATCCCACTTTTAATTATGGATAAAGTAAGTAGACAGAAGATCAACAAGGAAATAGAAGATCTGAACAATACTATAAGGCAACCACTTATAAGGCATCTATAGAACATTATATCCAACATCAATGTATACAAAAAAATTCCTATTATACATGGAACATTCTCCAGGACAGACTATATCACAGGCCATGATACAAGTCTCAATATGTTTAAAAGAACAGAACTCATACAAAGTATATTTTCTGACCAAAATGGAACAAGAAATAATAGGAAAAATTTGGAAATTCACAAATATGTGGAAATTTAACAACATAATCCTAAATTACCAATAAATCAATGAATAAGTAGAGAAAAGAAAGAGAAATTAGAAAATACTTTCAAATGAATGAAAATAAAAACATGAGGCCAAAATTTGTGGAATGGAGGGAAACCAGTGCTTACAGAAAAATTTATAGCTGTAAATTATATATTAAAAAGAACACAACTCAAATTAGTAACTTCCTACCTTAATAAGTTAATGAAAGAAGTGTAAACTAAACCAAAGCAAACATTAGGAAAGAAATGATAAAAATTATAGCAGAAGTAAATGCAATAAATATAGGAAAACTATAGAGTAAAATTGATGAGACCAGAAGTTGATTCTTTGAAAGATGAACAAATTGTAAAACTTTGGGCTAGACTGACAAATTTTACAAAAAGACTTAAAGTGCTAAAATCATGAATGAAGGATGGAGGTACATCACTAGCAACCTTCCAGAAATAAAAAGAGTTATAATAGAATACTATGAATAACTATATAACACATTAGATAACTAGGTGAAATGTATAAATTCCTAGAAAGACACAAATTAATGAAACTGACTCAGTAAGAAATAAAAAACTTGAATAAGACCTACAACAAACAGGGATAGAATTATTAACCAAAAAATTTTCCACAAAGAAAAAAACCCAGGAACAGATGGCTTCACCAGTGAATTCTACCAAACATCTACAAAAGAATTAACATCAATCCTTCCTAAACTCTTTCTAGAAACAAAAGGAAGGAGCAATTTCAACTCATTTTGTGAGGTCAGTATTACCCTGATACCAAAATCAAAGATATCACAAGAAAGCTATAAACCAGTACCATTTATGAATACAGATGCAAAAATCCTCCACAAAATACTAGCAAACTCAATGCAGCAATATATAAAAAGATGGATTTATCCCAGGAATGCAAGATTGGTCCGATGTAGGAAAATCACTGTAACATTTTATTGACAGAATAAAATTATATGATTATCTCAATTAAGCACAGAAAAAGCATTTGACAAAATTCAACACTCTCTTGTTAAAAACACTAATAAACTAGGAATAGAAGGGAACTTCCTCAGAATGAAAAAGGGCATCACAAAAAATCCACAGCTGACATCATGCTTAATGGTGGATGGACTGGAAACTTAGTTCTAAGATCAGAAGCAAGACAAAGATATCTGCTCTTACTACTTCTATTCAACACTGTACTGAGGCAATGTGCTAGAGGTACTCACCAGGACAATGAAGGAAGGAAGGAAGGAAGGGAGGGAGGGAGGGAAAGAAAGAAAGAAAGAAGAAAGGGAGGGAAAGATGGGAAGGAAGGGAGGAAGAAAAAAAGCATCCAAGAAGAAAGAGAAAGAAAGAAAGAGCCTCCAGATTGGAAAGGAAAAATTTTAATTATGTCTATTTGCAGGTAATATGATCTTGTATACAGAAAATCCTAAGGAACACACACACACACAAAAACCCATTGGAGCTAGTGTTGGGGCTCAGAGCAGGCTGTCCCAAGATATGCCACAATGGCATATTGATGATTTTGAAGTAAAGTTACTTGAGAAGTGGCTAGTGGGAAAAAAATGATATTAAAAATACTCTGACCTTCCTATTTCCACTGAAAGGAAATAAATCTCCCATGTATAAGTGCCCTCCTTATATCAGGAAGATAGAAAGCACCCCTATCACCAGAGTTAGGGAATTCAAGGCTAAGAAAGCTGTCTAAACAAATTTTGCTTCTTTATTAGTCTGAAACCCCAAACACAAGCTCCTTTGTTAAATTTTCACAAATAATAGTTTGTTTAAAAATGATATATAAACAGCCTGCTTTGGTCACTTTGGAGGAGTCCCATTTCTAGCAGACCTCCGTGTATAAAAAAATAATTTTTTTTTCCTCCTGTTAATCTGTTTTGTGTCAATTTAATTATTAGACCAGCCAAAAGAACTCAAGATGGGTAGGGGGGAAATGTCTTCCTCCTCAACAGTAGCAAGGTTACAGGATATAATTTCAATATATAAAAATTAAGTCTATTGCCATACACTACTAACGATCAACCAAAAAATGAAATTGGGAAAATAACTCCATTTATAATAGCATCAAAAAGAATAAAAATAGTTAGGAATAATTAAGTACAGGGCTTGTGCACTGAAAACTGCATTGAAAACATCACTGAAAGAAATTAAACAACCTGAAAAATATCCCATGTTCATGCACTGGAAGACTTCACATTGTTAGGTAGACAACAGTCCTTGTTAAGGGTTGAACTGTGTCCTCCCAAAAAAGATATGTTGAAGTCTTAACCCTAGCACCTCAGAATGTGTCCTTATTTGGAATAGGGTCATGTAATTAGTTAAGATGAAGTCATCCTGCAATAGGACAGGCCCCCTCAACTCAATATGATTGATGTCCTTATGAAAAGATGCCATGTGACGACAGGTTTGGAGTGATGCATCTACAAGCCAATGAACACCAAAGATTGCTGGAAAACCACCAGAAGCTGGGAAGAGGCAAGGAAGGATTCACCTACAGGTTTCAGAGGAAGCATGGCCCTGAAGACACCTTGATTTCAGACTTCTAACCTCCAGAACCATGAGACAACACATTTCTATTGTTTTAAGCCACTCAGTTTGTGGTTCCTTACTCTGGCAGCCCTAGGAAACTATTTAATAAAGTCCACAAATTGATCTATGGATACAGTGCAATCCCTATAGAGGCCCAACTACCTTTTTTGCATTAATTGACAAGCTGATCCTAAAAATTCATATGGGAATATTATGGGCCCTGAATAGCCAAAACAATTTTGGGAAAAAAAAAAAACAAAAAACCCCAGCAAAGTTGAAAGACTCACACTTCCTGGTTTTAAAACTTTCTATAAAGACACAGAAATCAAGACTGTGACACTGTCATAAGGATAGGCATATAGGTTAATGGAATAGAATTGAGTCCAGAAATAAACCCTTACATTTATGATTAACTGATTTCCTACATGATGCCAAGACCTTTCAATGGGGAACAGTCGTTTCAACAAGTGGGGCTGGGATAACTGGATATCCACATGCAAAAGAATGAAGTTTGATCCCTACCTCACATCACATACAAAAATTAACACAAATCAGATCAAGGACCTAAACGTGAGAGTGAAAACTACAAAACTTTTAGATGAAAACATAGGCGCAAATCATAGTGACCTTGGGTTAGCCAATAATTTATTAGATATGACACTTAAAGCACAAGCAACCAAAGAAAAAAAATACAAAAACTGGATTTCACCAAAACTTAGAACTCTGTGCTTCAAAGGACACTATCAGGAATGTGAAAAGAAAATTGACAGAATGGGAGAAAATATTTTCAAATTATTGATGGGGTTCTAGTAATCAGAATATATAAAGAACACTTACAACTCAACAATAAAAAAATAAATAATCCAATTTTAAAATGAGCAAGGATTTGAATAGACATTTCCTCAAAGAATATATACAAATGGTCAACAAGCACATGAATAATATCATTAATCATCAGGGAAATGCAAAGTAAAACCACAATAAGATACCAGTTCACACACACTAGTAAGGTGTCATCAAGAAACGCAGTTACAAACAAGTTTTGGTGAGGACGTGAAGGAACTGGAACCTCCATACGTTACTGGTCAGAATGTAAAATAGTGCAGCCACTTTGGAAAACATTCCAAAAGAAAAAACTGAAATCCCTCTTTGGGCTCTGAAAGTTGTTTTTTTTATATATTCTTATGTATATATTGTGACCCTTTATGCTTTAGTTTCAAGGTTTGTGAAAGCTTGTCATAGAGAATTACAAAAATACCAAAAACTCTGGCAAGCATGAAAATGAAGGTGAGATCACAAATAGTATCACTGAGTGAACAGATTCAGTAGTAGGCTCCTTGGTTTCCCTTGTTGGACCTGATGTTTTCCACAGCTATAAAAAGCTCCTTCTAACACCTGGGGGAGAATATACTTTCACTGTAACTGTTCACTGACAATATCTGTCAACTGGATTCCTGTTACCTAAATGCAATGCAAAACACTGTGCCTATTACCACCAAACAAACAAAAACAAAAATAATTAAGAGAATTCTATGAACACCTGTACACCAAAAACTGGATAGCCTAGATGAAATGGACAAATTTCTAAAAATACACAAATGACTTAAATTGACTCAAGAAACAAAAAATCTCACTAGACCTATAACAAGTAAAAACATTGAATCAGTAATCAAAAACTTCTCCAAAAAGAAGTTTAGGACCACATGGATTCATTGGTGAATTCTACCAAAAATTTAAAGAAAAATTAACACCAATCCTTCTTAGACTCTTCAAGGAAATAAAATAGAAGAGAACACTTTCCACTTCACTCTGAGTTCAGCATTTCCTGACACCAAAGCCATAGTAAGACCACCACAAAAAAGAAAAATATAAATCAGTATCCCTTATGAATATCAATGCAGAGATCCTCAGCAAAATACTAGCAAACCAAATTCAGCACATTAAAAGGAGTATACACCATGACAAAGTGGAATTTATAACATAAATGTAAGGTTCAACATAAGAAAAAAAATCAGTGTACTACATCACAGGAGTAGAAGAAATGGGGGGAAACCATACTATCATCTCAACTGATACAAAAAAAGCATTTACAAAAGCCAACACTCTTTCATGATTAAAGAAAACTCACAGAAAACTAGGAATAGAGGGAAGATTCCTCAACATGATAAAGGGCATTTATGAAAAACCCACAGCTAACATTATGCCCCACGATGAAAGATTGAAAGCTTTACTTGTAATTTCACAAATGGGACAACAACGCCTACTTTCACCTTGCTATTTAACACTGTACTAGAAATTCTATCCAGAACAATTAGACAAGAACAAGAAATAAGTCATCCAAATTGGAATGAAGAAGTAAAACTCTATTAATTTGCAGGTGACATTATCCAATACATAGAAAATCCCAAGGAATGTACAAGAAAGTTATTAGAGCTAATCAACAAATTCAGCAAAATTGCAAATATCAGTTGCATTTCTACACCAGTAATGAATAATTAGAAAAGGAAATTTGAGAAACCAATTCCATTTACAATAACATCTATGTGTGGGTTTTCCACATCAAGCAATTCTCCAATTCTCTTTAGACATCAACTAGGTATCCTTCAATTTAATTCAGTTTTGACACTCATCAGCCAGAGTTAGCACAGACCCCACAGATTAAAATCTCAGTCCCACAAGACTGCCCCCTAGTTCAGATATCAGTCACAAGTAGTGAGTCGCCAGGTTATCAGCATTTCTGTCTGATTTAGCTACAAACTGTGGACTCCCATGACCCTGTCTCAGGTTCAGTAATTTGCTGTAACAGTTCACAGAACTCAGGGTAAAACTTTACTATTAATAGTTTGTTATAAAGGATATAAATGAACAGCCAGATGAAGAGATACATAGGGTGAGGTCTGGAAGGATCTTGAGCATAGGATTTTCTGTCCCCAAGGAGTTTAAGATCTGTCACCCTCCCAGCACACATTCACCAATCTGGAAGCTCTCCAAACCCCATCACTAGAGCTTTAAATGGAAGTTAAATTATGTAGACATGTTGGATTAAATCATTGGCTATTGGTGATTAACTCAATCTCCAGCCCTTTTCCCCTCCACAGAGGTCAGGGGGTGGGGCTAGATGTTCTGATCTCTAATCACATGGCTGGTTCCTCTAGCAACCAGCCCACATCCTGAATTTAACTATAGCCCACTAAGAGTCACCTCATTAGCATAAACTCAAGTATGGTTGAAAGGGGCTTATTATGAATAACAAAAGATGGTCCTTTCATCCCTAACACTCAGGAAATTCTAAGGATTTTAGAAGATTGTGCCAAGAACTGGGGAGAAAAACCAAATATATATTTCTTATTATATCACGACACCATAATCTAAAAGAATAAAATGCCTGGGAATAAACTTAAGCAAGGATTGAAAGACTTGTTCCCTGAAAATTACAAAACATTCCTCTAAGAAATTAAAGAAGACCTAAATAAGTAAAAACGCATTCCATACTCATGGATTGGATGACTTAATATTGTCAAGACATCAATACTACCCAAAGTCATCTAGAAAATTCAGTGCAACGCCTGTTAAAATTCCAATGGCCTTTTTTGCAGAAATGGAAAAGCTCATCCTCAAATTCACTGCAGGAGTCCATGTTATAGGTAGAATTGTGTTCTCCAAAATTCCTATGTGGAAGCCTTAACCCCCAGTACCTCAGAATGTGACTGTATTTGGAGACAGGGCCTTTAAAGAGGTGATTATGTTACAGTGACTCCATTAGGGTGGACCCTAGTCTAATCTGACTGGTGTCTTTATAAGAAGAAATTTGGACACACGGAGAGAGATTAGGGATGCAGGTGCACAGAGAAAAGACCATGTGAGGACACAGCGAGAAGACAGGAATCTGCAAGCTAAGAAGACAGGCCTCAGGAGAAACCAAACCTGCTTACATCTTGATGTTGGACTTCTAGCCTTCAGAACTGTAAGAAAATAAATCTCTGTTTAAGACACCCAGTCTGTGGTATTTTGTTATGGCAGCCTAGCAAATTTAAACAGTCCAAGTAAAAAACAAAAAAAACAAACAAAAAACCCCAACTACTCCACCCAAAAAAGACCAAAAACCTTGAAAAATAATTTGGAAGACTCACATTTCATAGCTCACTACAAAGCTGCAGTAATCAAAACACTGTGCTACTGACATAAGGACAGACATATAGACCAATGGAATAGAACTGAGAGTTCAGAAATAAACCCATACATTTATGGCTAATTTATTTTTGTCAAGGGTTCCAAGTGCATTCAATGGAAAAAGAATAGTCTCTTTAGCAAATTATGCCAGGACAATTGCACTTCCATATGCAAAAGAATGAAGTTCGACCCCTACTTCAAATCACATACAAAAATAAACACAAAATGTATCAGACTTAAATATAAGAGCTAAAGCCATAAAACTCTTGAGAGAAAATAGGGATTTGGCCATGGATTTGGCAAAGGATTCTTACATATGACACCAAAAGCATAGGCAATACAAGGAAAAAAAATGACTGAACTTCATCAAAATTTAAAACTTTGGTGGATCAAAGGACACTATCAACAGAGAGAAAAGACAACCCACAGTATGCGAGAAAATATTTGCAAATCATGTATGATAAAAGATTAATATCCAGAATATACAAAGAACTCTGACAATTCAGTAACAACAAAAAAACCAATTTGAAAATGGGCAAAGAACCTTAATAGACATTTCTCTAAAGAAGATATACAAATGGCCAATAAACACATAAAAAGATGTTCAACATCACTAATTGTTAGGGAAATGCAAATCAAAACTACAATGAGACACCATTAGAACTTCACACTCATCAGAACGGCTATTATTAATAAATAAATAACAACCAAAAACAAACAAACCCAGAAGGTAACAAGTGTTGCCAAAGATTTGGAGAAATTGGAACTCTTGTTCATTGCTGGCAGGAATCTAAAACAGTGCAGCTGCTGTGGAAAATAGTATGGCATTTCCTCAAAAAATTAAACAGATTTACCATATGATCTATCAATTTCACTTCTTGGTATTACTCAAAATAACTGAAAGCAGGAATAGATAGTTGTATACCCATGTTCATAGCAGCATTATTCACAACAACCAAAAAGTGGAAGCAACCAAAATGTTAACCAAAAAAAGAATAAACACAATGTGGTATGTATCAATGTCTGTATGTATGTATATGTATGTGTGTGTGCATATATATAAATGTTATAGAATATTATTTAGCCATAAGAAGGAAAATAGTTTGATATATGCCACAACATGGATGGACCTTGAAAATATCATGCTTATTAGTGAAATAAGCCAGTCGCAAAAAGGACAAATGCTATATAATTCCACTTACATGAGGCACCTAGGATAAGCAAATTCATAAAGATAGAAGGCAAAACAGAGGTTACAAGGTGTTGGGGGGAGAAGGGGAAATGAGGAGTTATTGTCTAATGAGTACAGAGTTTTTGTTGTGGGTGATGAAAAAATTTGGCTGTAGTGACAATGGTTACCATAACACTGTAAACATACTTAATGCTTCTGATTTTTACACTTATGAATGGTTAAAATAGTAAATATTATGCTATGTTACTGCAGTTGAAAAAACTATATCAAAATTCACGGAGGTGATATGGTTAAGTCTACAGAGAGTTAAATTCACTGTTAACAGTACTGGTTCAATAAATGACAGATCTAAATATTTTCTATAGAATACCCACCAATGAGTAACATAATAGCATAGATTTTAAACACTTTACATTTTTGCAAGCTTTGAAACATGTCCAAACATTGAGCCCTTTCTGCTCCGCACGTATTTCTATCACCACCAGCTGTAACATTAGCTCAGCCAATTCCCATTTCAGGTTATATTGAATCAGTGGTTTCTCATCTTTAAAAATATTCTCACCTGTAGTTGTTCTATGCAGATTTTTCTAGAGGTTAATTCTTTGCTCTCTCGAAACTTGGCACTGACTCTTGCATAAACAACTGAGCAGTATTGGTAACGTTTTTGACTCATCAAGAGCCAAGGAAAACCATTCAAAACCATTTGCCTTGTTTTTAACTGATTGCTGATATTTCTCCCAATGTTCTCAACTCTTCAAGCAACCATTCTCACCCAAAGGCTAACAGCCTTAGAAATTAACTCACCATTGGTTATTAACAGCTTCCCTTGCCTAGCTAACGAATGAGCTACTTATACCTTAAAAACACAACATCCAAAGCTCAGTTTTCTTTTTTTTCACATTAAGTTTGCACTAATAATTTTTAAATAGTCATTATATAGTAATGGATATGGCCTGCAAAACACTACTGAGTTATAAATGTGTAACTTCAACCCATAGTGTGAAGTGATGACAGTGCCACGTACTGTCTCTGTGGCAACTATTTAATTCAGCCATTATATGAGGAAAACAACCTCCTACAGTATATAAACAAATGAACATGGCTGCCACCCAATAAAACTCTATATATAGACACTGATTTGATTTTCGTATACTTTTCATAGGCCACATTATTCTCCTCTTTTTGTTGCTGTTGTTTTAAAACATTTAGAAATGTGAAAACCATCATTAGTTCATGGTTTATCCACAAACAGGCAGCTGGCCATAGTTTGCTGACCCCTGCAGTTGAAAAAGAGAAAAATGAGCTTTATTCACATTTCTCACAATTGAATCCACTTGTTTTGCTTTTTTCAGTATCTAATGAGGAAAAGCAGCAACCTCAAGTAAAGTAGAAAGGGTAAAAACTCCAAGTGCTGGTTCTTTGAAACTATTAATAAAAAAAATCTGACAAATTTAATTTAGAAAACAAACATAATATTTAAAATGATACACAGTAACAGGGAGTTTTCCTAATTATGAGAAAAACTGTAAGTATACTAATAAACTTGAAAGTCTTAATGACATAGGCAATAGGGAAAATACAAAGTTACATACAGATGGGAATATTTGTGCTTCAATTGTTAAGAATAACCTGGGTTTTGATTTCGATTCTACAAGGCTCTGCACCTTTCACTGCTCTGGAGCTATTTTACAACTGTGTAAGTTGTGGATACCTGATAATGCAAACAATTCTTATCTACAGACAAACGCAAATAAATATTCTGTTGGGCAGAGGTTCAGCTGACTTCCCTCCTGTGGAAGAAGTCAGTTTTGCGTCCATTTATAAATTTATTTCAACATTCCTTTAACTCCAAATTTGTCGTCCTCCTTTGAACTGACTCAACATCTCAGTTCTCTCATTGAGCTTTAAAAAAACGCTTAACACGTCTTCATTTCGTATCTATCTGTATGAGAGTCACTTCACTTCGTTGAAAATTATACTTTAACACAACTAAGGACGATACAAAAAAAAAAAAAAAAGGAAAAAATTACCTCCAAAACTTCCTGGGGCGTTCTCAAATCTTTAAGGAGCAGAGTCTCTGACACAGAAGGCAGAAGAATATCCAGTCTATTTTATGCCAAGAGCATAATCCGGGCCGAACAAGGGAGACGCAGCACCAAGGACCAGCCAAGTCCGGCGGCTTTCTGGGCAGCGCAACTTGCTGCCGCGGCGCACGTGGAACACCTGCGCCGGCCCCGCCCACCTCCTCAAGCACAAATCACAGCCCCCGGGGGCAGGGCCTGGCCATCGGCTCTTAACAAGCTCCACGTGAAGTTCTAAAGGGCACAGGTGTTATTTTACAGGTGAAAGCGCTGAGGCCTATAGAAGTTCCTCAAAAGAATAAAACAGCTTCTTCACGCCACGCAAGGTGTGCTCCCTCCACCTCCCTTCACCCTTCCCACCCCTTATCTAAGTTACCTAGAGCACGGGGCCTTAGAGGTGGACCAGCCGGGCAGCTGTAAAATACCAACGACACTGCCTCCTAGTGGGGGAGTGTGGCAACCATCACAGCAAACAGCCTCGTAGCTGGTTTCCTATTTTGTTAATTTCATTACCCATTGGTAATTTTAACCCAGCTCTAATTCCTCCCCCCCTACAGAAATCCCAACACTTTCCTCACCACCAACACCAAAATCCAAAAAAGGGGGAGGCTTCTTTATACAGAGCTATATTTAGAAGGCAAGAGTATTCGCTGAAAATGCCTGACCCCACACCAAAAAACGTAAAGTTTGTGGTAAATAAGAGAAAACTTCCTTATTGTACAATAGTAATAAATATAAAGGTAATAATGGAGTTAAAATGTCATCTAGATGCTAAAACCAGTGAGTGAAAAGTTGATGAAGGATATTTAACTTTCAAATATCTCTTTACAACTTAGAGTGGAGAAATTTGACAGATGCACCTTAATCCCAAGTGCTCAAACATCACTAAAAATGTGACAAACTGATAGTTCTGTGCCTCTCAATATGATGCATCAAGCACACAGTATATCACTTCTGCACTACAGATCTTCCTTCACTTATGATGGGGTTATGTTGCAATAAACCCATCGTAAATTGAAAATACCCTAAGTCAAAAACTGCATTTAATAGACTTGACCTACTGAACACCATAGCTTAGCCTAGGCTTAAATGTCCTCACACATTGGCCTACAGTTGGGTAAAATCATAAAACACAAAGCCCGTTTTATAATAAAGTGTTAAGTATCTCGTAAGTATGCTGAACATGTACATAAAGTGAAACAGTGATTATATGGATATTGAATAGATGTTAAGTGTTGGTTGTTTACTTTGGATCCACACTGCTGACTGGAGTCTATGGCTCACTGCCATTGCCCAGCAGCATGTTATACCATACTAGACAGGAAAAGATCAAAATTCAAAATATAGTTTCTACTGAATGCATATCACCTTCACACCACCCTGAAGTCGAAAAATCTTAAACTGAACCATTTCAAGTCAGAAACAATTTGTATCCCTACAGAAACGGCTGTTAACTCCAATTGTGAGGCAATATCAAACCAACCCAAATTAAAAGGCATTTTACAAAAAATCAGCCAATACTTTTAAAAAATACCATGAAAGACATATAAAGGAGGCTAAAGGACAAGAAAACTAGATGCAGCAATTCTGGGTTGGATCCTGGACCAGGGAGGAAAAACTAGTAAAGACATTATTGGGAAAACTTAAAAAAATCTGATAATGGATTAGGTAACAGTATTTTATCAATTATATTTCCTGATTTTGGTAATCCATCTATGGTTAAAGAATGTCTTTGTTCTTAGAAAATAGACATTAAAATATTTGAAACAAAAGGGCACATCTCTGATTTAATCTCAATGGAACAGAAAAAAACATATAGAGACAGCGGGGCAAAACGTGAACTGGTAGATCTGGGTGAAGTATTTATAAGTTCTTCGTACTGTATCTTGCAACTTTTCAAGTTTGAAATTAGATTAAAAAATTGTTACAATTTTATGTAGTTACATTTCTAGAATGTTTGCTCTATGTCTGCCTGACAGGATCAATGGAGAGCCAGACTGACCTAAGACCCTGATACTACCTTAGAGAGATCTTGACTTGCACATGCCCAGCTTAGTCCCAGCCTGAAAAAGAAAAATTGGTGCTGCAACTTAACAGCTGCTCCTCCCGACTAATAGACACCAGCCCTATCTAGCCCTCTTCCCACTGGACCCACAGCCTCAGATCCCTGAGCTCAGGTCTACTGGGGATCCACCCAGTGAGCTTTGCCTCCCTTAAACTGACACACCCCGTTGTTTCTTTGATCCTCCCACACACATGCATTCATTCACTCTTCAATCTCCTATGCTCCCGGTACTGGGCTCCACAATAGGTAAGACACAAAGACCACCACCACTCAGCCCATCTCCCACTCACAGAAAACCCAACAGTCATACTTGTGAGAAATGTTACACTTTCAAGATAGGCAGGTTCATTAACCCAAATTGCGTGTACCCAGGAAAGGCTGAGGTGCAAACACCAGACATGTAGAGTGAGAAAGGAAAGGTATCTCCTGACTTTTGCTGAAGCCAGAGTTGAGTGCTCAGGGCCTGCCAGGATCAGGCAGTGTGGAGCTGGCAAGTGAAGCAGTGATGCATTTTTTCAGGCTCAGGCCTCTGAACACACCCATTATCTGTATGGGCACTGCCCAGAGGTCACTTACAGGTGCTCACACTGCAGACCACTCTTCTTCAGGACACTTCTCCCTTGAGAAAGAATCCCTGCCCTCAGCTCCACCAGTACCCAACCCCACAGATGACACAGGCAAGGTTGTTGTCCGAGGTTTATTGAAAATATTAAAGCACAGCAGAAAGTTTCAAACAGCTCCACGTGGTGTTTTGAAATTCATCCCAACTGTAGGCTGAGTGACCTGCAGGTTGGACAGACTGCCAAAGTCCTGGAACAACAAAAATGAACTTAGTGTGTCTGCACTGGTGAGATCTGTAGTCAGAGCCCCAGCACCACCATTAGGCCATGGTTTTGTCAGCCTCCACCAGCTGGGGGTCAGGTTGGTGGGATCCTGCAGAAACCAAGAGTGCCTTTGAAACCCCACCCCTGAGCAATAAACTCACAAGATGCTCTACAAGTTCTGAAGGAACCTACACTCCAACAGCCAGCCCTTAGGAAGCTGTCCTGTGCATTGCAGGATGTTAACAGCATCTCTGGCCTCTATCCACTAATGTCTGCTAGTGTCCCCTAGCTGTGACAACCAAGAATGTGTCCAGATATTACCAAATACCCCCTGGGGGCAACGAGTACAAAATATGTCCCTTTGAGAACCACTGCTTTAAGGTATATACAACACTTCATTTCCAGGACCTCAGGTAGGAGGCATCACTTAATGCAATCAACATTTGGGAAGGGGTCAGGAACACTAGTGGTAGGAAAAGGTCAGGCAGGGCTTGCCCTTAAACTCAAAGTGAATGGCGCAGAGAACCCAAGGGTCCACACATACCCAGAACTTAATTTCCCATTTTATCCCCCCAAACCAATTTTACAGTGGAAACTAAAAAATTCCATTCAGGATAGTGGTTATTTCAGGAGACAATGATCAATAGCAGGCTTTAGCTGTACTCGTAATGCTTTTCTGAAGCTAGGTGGTAGATACATGGGAGTTCATTCTATGAATTATCTTTTTGAGTATCTTCAACATTTCCTGATCATACAAAGGGAAAAATGAAGCAGCTCTAAATCACGAACTGGCACATGGACTTTGAAGCTCACGCTACTTTCACCAAACTGCAAAATACTAAGAAAAGCCACAGAAGAGACACGTATCAAATTGTATTGAAGATAGCTGAACATCCAAGTAGCGCCTCGTAAGCAACTGGCAATGAGACCACAGCTCATCTGAGTGGTTAGCATACAGGCACAGAAGGAAAGCAGACAGAATGAAAAGAGAACTAGGGCAGCAACCAAGGGGGCAAATCTGAGGAGCCAGCTGCAGAATCCAGAACAGAAGGAACTGAGAGAAGGGGTGTCCTGGAAGTCCTTGGAGAACAGCCACTGAATTTGGGAGTTACCTTCTTGTGGCGCGCAAACTCAACCTTCAATAACCAGCTAAACCCATTTAGGAGACAGTCTAGTTTAGTAGTTAAAAGTGTGGATGGAATTCCCATTCCTGCACCTACTAATCTTGGAGTTACCATTTCTTCATATATCAAAGTAACAGGATGGGATACAGTGAGGAAAAGGAAAACAATGCAAAGAAAATGTTAAGAACAGCTGATAGGTTTTAAGGACTCAGTGTTACCCAGTAGTAATACAGAGAGCAGAATGCTACTGTTGATGTCCAGGGAAGCTCTACTTTAGGAATTCAGCAAACACTTACCAAGAGCTTCAGCATTTCCTTAGTGTCAGGATCTACTTCAATGATTTCCTGATCCAGGGCTGAGACCTAGAAGGAACAAAGCAGGCCCCAAATAGGAATGAGTTACTTCACCTTCCCTCCTTGTTCTCCAAGATTTTTAAATGAGGGAGAAAGAAAAGGGTGGATGGGGGTGGGGTGGCACAGAGGGGACAGAACAGGATTCCACAGGCTCAGTATTTAGACTGGGTTATAAACCTTAAGACTGGGTTTATACCTCTGGAATATTATGCTAGGGCATATAATCAAACCAGAAGACATGATAAATCACCAAACAAACATCATTAAAGGGCTCTCATGTGTAAAACAGAATGGACTCACATGGTCCCAACAAGGCAGGACAGAAGCTAATATATAGGCAGGTAATTATGGGCCATAACCTACAGCTGGTTCAGGGGTACAAGATAAAGGACCCAGACTCAGCTGAGGTCCCTTTGAAAACCAGATACATGAAATGGTTCTCAGGAACCTGCTGTATCTTTCAGGGTGAACCAGAGGCCCAGAAAAAGACCCAGAAAGTTTACCTCAGGCACGTAATTGTCTCTCCTTTCTCTCTCCTCCTCCTGCAGCTTGATGGAGATGCCTCTCACTGGGCCTCTCTGAATCCGCTTCATCAGATGTGTGACATAGCTACGAGGTACAAATGCCCAACACCACTGAAACACACGCTGGCTCCCAACAGGTACACAGAACATCTGGATGAATACGTAGTTTTTGTCCTTATTCCAGTGAGAAGGGAGAGGGTTCACCATTTTAGAAGCCCTGACTCTGAACCTCCTACCTACACAGAACCGCTACAAGCAGCTCCGCTTGCCAAGCAAGCCCGTCCCGCTGGTGTCTCACATCCTCTCTATTCAAACGCGCTGTCAAAGCTATCAGATCCTCCTCTCAAACTTTCACGATTCCTCCCGGCCTTCATTTTATTTTCTCCGAGTTCCAATTTACGTAACTTAGCATTTAATCACGCTGGCTTGTACTGTACTTAATGTAAGTCTTCCCGAGTTCGACTGTGGCTAACCTCGTCCAAGTGCCCCCGCCAATCAAACCGCCAAGTATAACGCGAACGCAAGACACGGGGAACAAGAATGCCTGCAAACGCACACCTGCAGCGCTCTCCGCGGCGCAGCCTCGTCCGGGTCCCACCACCGCGGACCCCATAACCGACCGCGGGCCACGGCGCTCCACCTCCCAGCGGAACCCCGGAGGCCGAGCGCAGACTCACTCACCCTGCTATCTTGTTGCGGAGCTTCTTGCTGGGAATAATGGCGATCTCCTCGCACACGCGCTTGTTGGTGTGGAAGTCGTTGCCGAGGCGTGTGTAGTACTTCTCAATGATGACCCGGGCCGCCTTCTTCACGGTTTTGGTGCGAACGCGGCCCTGCGGGTGGAGAAGACAGGGTCACTCGCGAGCCAGGACACCCCTCCCGGCAACGACGCGGCGTAAAGCCCGGCTGGAGAGGGGTTTGTGGGCTGGGGCTGAGCCCAGGAGAGGGGAGGGCCAGCCGGGCAGTGCTGGAGCTCGAGGTCATCGTGGAAGCAAGCGGTCCGCGGAGGCTTCGGCCTCACAGGGCCTTGCACCCCTCCTTGAGAGCTAGGGGCCGGGGAGAGCGGCGGATGGAGGACGATTGTAGGGGATAGCAGCTTCGAGCCATAACACCTACCATGTTGGCTGGTTCTTCGTAAAAGAGGAAACAGGAAGCACAAGAGAGGCCTATAAAGTGCGGGCCAGAAAGTCGCTTCCGCCTAGCCTGGGATGCGCTGAGCCGACTCCAGCGCACCACAGCGACCCCTGGCCGGGAGGGACGGAACGGAAGTGTATGGTCGGCCGCCATCCAGAGGGCGGAGCGAGTGCTTGGCCCGCCCCGCAATGGGCCGGCCTAGGTCCCGACCCGCCCCAACCCAGCTCCACCTAGGGTTGTCTTAGGCCTGCGTTTTAAGCCCCTTTTTTGTCAGTGATTAGTTTGCCCGTTTGAAGTGCTCTTGACTAGAGGGGCGCATCTCTTTCACACTTAAGAGCCCTTGGGAAGGCGGGAGAGCGGAATAGTGAGGAAGTAGGGCATGGTGCCCCCGCAGGACCCCCACCCAGTCCGTGGGTCAGAGACTTGTCTAGCCTGGTGGAGACACAGGTACAACTCGGAGAGGATTCTCTCACAAAGGAGCATCGCTATCCTTTTAAAAGTGCTCTAGTATTTCTTAGCACATGTCATAGTGACTTGTCTTAGTTTCTCGGCTAGGGGTGATTTCCCTTATCGTTTTGCCTTGAACAGTGCCCAGCACAAAGCAAGCTCTCAAATATTTAACTGAAGGGGCCAGTTCACCTGTTGTGCTCCCAACGGAGGCACCTTCTCCAACCACTGCCTTCAGGCTGTTTCTGACATATCCATTCCAAACCAGGCCCTTCTGAAGCCCACAGCACAGGCTACACCTGGTAGCCCCATTAACCCGGGGAGTACCCTGCTCCCTCTTTCCAATTTTGTTGAATAGGTCTTAGGCCCCTAGCTGACTTAAGGGAAGAATGGGCTGCCCAGGTTGGATGAGTTATGGGACACCGGGCTGTGCCTCATCCCTCATCTCCTGGTCACCCTGGACAGTCCAGTCAGACTGAACTGACTGGGAATTGAACGCTGAAAGACAGGAAGCCCTTGCCCTGAATGTTGCTCCTAGACAAGGACAAAAGGGGAGAAGAGATGACACGGGTAGTGTGGGGTAGGGTACCAAAAGGGAGGGTCAGACTCTCCTCCAAGAAGAGTTGCATGAGTTTACCAACAAACTTCAAATTCAGCTGCGTCCAGCCAGGCCTCAAGTGAAAGATGAGGCCTCTCATTCTTGGCTGAGGGACTCCCCACTCCCCATGATAGTGCTTGAAGCTCTCACAGAACAGATACTCCAGGTTGCAGGGCTCCCTACTCCTCAGACTAAAATGGAA
This sequence comes from Camelus bactrianus, assembly GCF_048773025.1. Taxonomy (NCBI): domain Eukaryota; kingdom Metazoa; phylum Chordata; class Mammalia; order Artiodactyla; family Camelidae; genus Camelus; species Camelus bactrianus. The sequence continues at coordinate 27,143,418 of NC_133565.1, forward strand.
TCCTCCCAAGGGTCACTCCAGCAGCTGAAACCAGGCACAACCTGCCTGAACAAACCATCAGTAGCTCCTCTCACAAATCCTGGGAGCCTGTGAGAAAGAGTCCAGATGCTAGGGCTCTCTGAAGAACAGCAAAACTTTACTCTCTCTCAGGAAGGAAATGGGTCAGCACAGGTGACTGCAAGAGACAGGAAGCCTCCCAAGAAGAATCAGCTCTGAAGCTTAGAGAAGCTGAGAAAAGTGGTTCATGCCAACCCCTGAGGAGCTGTGCCTCCAGTTTCTCCAAGCTAGGTCTGGGATTATGAGAAGAGGAGCCCCAAGAAATTTAATTGTGAGGGCTTTATCCACAGTTGGACTAGAGGTATCCGCCCACCAGAGAAGGTACATTTGACCACGGAAGTGACCAAGAAAGACTTACAGGGGCAAGTCTCCCACATGGCCTCACCATCAACCTGGCCTGGAATCCCATCATAGAAAATCCAAGGAAACCACAGGTTTTAACTCTGGAATCTTATTACCCCACTGCCCGCTTGTTCCCATACCTCAGACACAGAGACAAAACCAGAACTCTGCTGCAACGTGTTTATTATGTGCCAAAAAAAACTACACCACAGCTTACTCCACACATCTGTAGGAGAGTGCAGTCTTGCCTGCATATACTACAATGAGGTAGAGACTTCACACACAGCTTCACAAAACCCACAGAGTAGCTGGGATATGCAACAATGCAACGTCAGCTCAGCGGGGGGGGGGGGGGTTATGACACTGGTTCTTTGGCACACAGCTTCCCAAAGAGGGGCAAGTAGTTTTGTTTTGTTTTTTTAAAAAAAAGAAAAAAAGAAAGAAAGAAAGAAAGGAAAAGTCAAGTTTTCAAATTCCAGTAGCATCTTTGTCAACTGAAACTGAAACTGAAACTGTTGCTTCACACATTTCTCAAATGAAAGAATTAAGGGAAGGGTACTTGTCCCCTCTGAGAGAAAGGGCTCCTGTGAGCCTTCATCTGCCCCCACCAAAAAGCAGCCCTTTTTAGCTCAGTTACAAAAGAAAAAAGTCCTGTGACTTTGTGATTAAAAACTTCTATCAACCCTCCCCCCCACATAAGTGCAACTTAAGAAGGTGCAATAAACCATTTAAAACTATATACAGCAGCCGTTCAAACATCGTTTATCCGGTCCAGTTTCAAATCCAAAAAAATTTTTTTTCTTGTTTGCAAATGCCTTGATTTGCAACTGTGAGAAACAGTGACCAGCAGTCCCCCAGACACAAATTTGCTATAATGTTAAAAGCTGCCAGGAAAGAAAAAAAAAAAAATCTCTTGTTCCAAACGACTTAAAAACTGTTTTAAGGAGTGTAAAAAGGAACCGGTAAAAACCCTCGAGCGTAAAATATGAAATATGATTTTGGTTTAAATGAAGAGCAAAGTCTCCTTGTTGTTTACAGTAAAAAACACCAGCTGAACACTCAGTTTATGCCGTTCAGGTGGGGGTTAAATAAATGGAAAGGCACTGTATGGCAACTGCAAGAATGAAACCAATGAGACCTGCGCATCATCACCATCAGTATTGCAAGGAATGTAAAAAAGCGCTTTTAATAAATAAACCTAGATGTAGGCATCGTGTCATTACCTTCTGGACACGTATTTCTTTTTTGCTTTTCATCGGCAAAATGAGAAACTAAAATCTGGGAAAACTACAGAGTCGCTTGGAGGGTGAGCCAGAGGGTCCTTGCCCTGGCGCACCCCCTGAAAACAAAACCCGACAAAACTCATTGTGCATTAATTAGTGCAGAAACAAAGACAGATTCAGCAAGTGCAAAGGTGACTACGATTTTCCCTTGTCCTCGGGAAGCCAGCTCCCTGGTCGCCAGCGGCAGGATGGTACAGGCTGCTGCCTGACCTGCCTGCCTTCGGCGTCACAGGCCACTGGGCAAGGCCAGCTCCTCTAGCTGGAATCTCGGTTCTTCTGGTTCCGCATCAGGGGGCTGTGGTGGCGCAGGCCCTCCATGCTGTGCCGCCAGTGCCAGCAGCTCCGGCAGAAGTACTTGAAGCACACCTGGGTCGAGGGTAGAAAAAGGGAAAGAAGCCAGGCCTGTGTCAGTACCAGCCAGAGGGGCAGCTGCGTGAGTGTCCTGCTCTGCTCAAGAGGGGGTGGGGGATTCCTGATGGCCTTTGTGGGGTTAGAAGAGATGGTCCTGGGGATCCCCCTCATCTGCAACACACAGAGGCCTGACCAACCATGGTAAATCCACTGTCTGTTTCTACGGGTGCCTGGACTTAAACATGCTGGGCTCCTATTGTGCATGGCGACTGCACTGGCTTCCCCGCCTCCTCCTGGCACCACTGCTGCTCTTCCAGTCCCCTGCCCTTCCCACCTCCCATGGAGCAGGGGTATCACATGGCTGCTAGTATGGGAGAACATTAAAAGACAGTGACTCCATATCCTAACGCCAGGCAACAGGACTTCCTCTTCACACTAAGTGAGCAGAGGTGACATGTCAGTCTCAGCCCCACACACTTGCTGGCTGTGTAACCTTGGGCAAGCCACTAACCTCGGAGCAGTTATCTGAAAACGGGGGTCATCTGAGAAAGATACTGACACACAAAAGCCTACAAGGAGAGGCTGTCAGAGATACTTGTTCTCAGGCTTTATCCAGCAACCCAAACTTACTTCACACCCTCATTTTGGAGCCTCAGTTTACTATCTACCCAGAGACTCCAAACCTAAGTGATACAGCACCATTGCCAAAAAAAAAAAAGTGGATACACTGCTAGTGTCTGAACAGACCCCAAATTTCTCCAAACACTTGTCAAAGTATGACACAGATCAGCAACACTGGTACCGCTTGGAAACTTGTCAGAAACAGAGAATCTCAGGCCGTATTCCAAACCCACTGAATCAGAATCTGCATCTATACAAGATCCACAGGTGATAAGTATATATACATTAGAGCATGAGAAGCACTGCCCAAATACATTCAGATCTGTGTTCCACCACTCAGAAACATTCAACAAAAACTGTTGTGCTGCTTTCTGCCTGCTTCTGACAACTGTGGGTACAAACCAGGTACAAATATCAAAACAGTCCAGAGCTTCAGAATCAAATAAAGAAGGCTTCCTTGCATAGGGGAAAATCAATCTAGAAGGCATTAGAGTTAGAAAAACTGTGCAGGCTCATAGGTACTGCTGACCTCACCCACCCAGGATCCTGTCATCCCCCAAACCACCATTGAGTGATAGTGCCAACTGCACAGCAACATCCCAGGCAAGGAGAAGGCCAAAGTATCAAGACTCAACTCAACAAGCTTTCCCAACAGTTTTGGGTCAAGTGTGTCTCTGGTCTGACCATCAGCAAACATACTACTGCCTCCTCTATGCTTTTAGACCATCACAAGGTACTTAAGAACTCCAACATTCCACATGACAAACGTGACAGGACAATCTCTAATTGAGGGCAGGGACTTCATAGATACCCAAGGGCCCAGGGGACTTACCTGATCTCGGCAGAAGAAAGGACCAGGCTGAGAACTGCAGATATGACACAGAGAGTCTTCCAGGTAAGGGTCAATCTGAACCTGTAAAAAGGAGAATAGGATAGCGAAGTGGCTTCTTCTCACCAGAGGGCCGAATGGACCAGAAGAGAAGGGCATGTTATGGGCTATCCACATGAATAAAGGGCGTTCCCTGTTTTAAAGAGGGCCTAGAGAGAATCACAGGCAGAGAGACTGAGATCCTAGACAGCAGATGGGCAGACTGCAGAGGCTGCTGGCCTGGCTCCGCAAGGTGTGTGCAACCAGACACACTGCTGCCTGGTCTTCTCAGCAAACTGGACTCTGGCACTGTATCACCAGCAATAGGTAAACAATCGGAGGACGCAGGTCAGGATGGAAAATGGGAAGTCAGGCTATGCTGAAATGCTGGCCAAACACCAAAGCGAGGGAAGACATCCCACATGCCGAGGAAGCTCAGTCCTCCTGAGTCAACCATCCTCCCATCCTCCTGAGTCAGTCAAGACCAGGCCCACTCCCAAACCCAAACCTCAAGCAGCTTGGCTCGCTCCTCAGAGCAGATGCTGCACAGGGACAGCTTCTGTCTCAGGCCTGCCCTGGGAAGTAGTTGGCCCAGATCCCTCTCAGGTGGCCCACAGTGAGGGCAAAGAGCAGCCCACTCACTCACCTTCTTGGTGAACTTGGTGGTTTTTATCTCCACAAAAGCAGCACTGACTGCTTTCAGGTAGCTACGTTGGTTATTGAAAGTCACACGACCAGACCCTAGGAAAAAACAGAAAAGCTTACCTTCTAGCCATGTTCTCTCCAATGCCACCTGTCAACACTCAGGAAACCCTGTTCCTAGATTAGTGCTGTGTAGCCCAACAGAAATATAATGTGGGCCACTTATGTAATTCTAAGTTCTCTAGTAGCCACATTTAAGTTAAATGAATAAAGTGGAATTAATTTTAGTAGTATATTTTCTTTAACCCAATACATCCAAAATACTATCATTTCAACATGTGGCACTAGGCACATTTCAAGCACTCAGAGTCACATTTAGCTGGTGGCATTGTATTCATGTAGACCACGATGGCACAACCCACTCAGGAACGGGAAAAGGACTGGCTGACCACAAGGGAGAGGGAAGAGACTCCTCTGTGTAGGAGGATGCACAAGTATGTTTAAAAGGGTTCAGAGCGGACAACAAGATACAGACAGAATACATCTCTGAAGGCAGGCCCAGCAGTACTCCAGAGACCTAGCGGGGGAGCTGGAAGCAGCCTTATCCTGCCACGTGTTGTGTCTGCCCCTGCAGCCCCTGAAGCCCCTGTTCCCAGTCTGTGGTGCGGCACTGATGAGCACACGGTGCTCCTTCCTGACCAGATTCAGTGTGGGTGGGTAGACTAAGTGTCGGGGAGGTGGGTTAGCCATGTGTTGATCAGGAAGTTCAGGCTCTGCTCCACCTCCAAACCCCACCACTGAGATTACTCTGCCACGATGGGCCATCCTTTCCCAGCGAGGCTGACCAAAAACCCAGTGGTTAAGGCCCCCAGACTCCCCTACACTAGGACAGCTAAGGCCATGACCAGACTCCGTTGCACAAGTCACCCAGAGTCCTCCTTCAGCCTGACCTGGTCTCTGACCCTTGACAAGGCCACTTTTCAAGAACGCTTAATAAAGGAAGCCAGGCAAGTTTAGGAAAGTCCTGGCCTTTTAATGAAATATTCATTACCTGTTGTCTGTCCCAGACTGGTCTGGCTGTGAACTCTGAGCGTCCAACCAGAGTTCCTGTTTCATTTTTCACCTCCTATCACCCACTATGGTGCTCCTATCAATCTTTTCCCCTTCAAGGGAGGTGAGGGGAGAGGGGTGGGTGCAGAGGGGTCAGTACTGGTGGCTTATCTAGAAAAAGATGTTATGCTGCTGGTATATGCTGATCTGCAGACCTGGGTCAGGCCTGCCCCTCCACTCCCATGGGGAATGTCACAATCTTGGTCTACACCCCAGAGGCCACCAAGCTTTCTCACACAGAAGTGGGACACTTACCAATGGGATACTTGTGCTTATCTGTGTCAATCCCAGCATACACCACGCCACCAAATAGGTCGTTCAGAATGGCTGCCAGGGCCTCAGCATTGAGCATCCCATGCAGAGCACCAACAAACACCGTCCTACTGGGATCAAGTCTCTGAGATGGGCTCCGAACAAAGTTGCTGTCGGCCAAGACCCAGGGGATCACTTGTACCTGAAAACCACCCAGAGGTATATAAGCCCTGGCAGGGAGCCAGAGGGAGAGAGCTCTCATACGGGGAGGCACGTGCTCTGGAGATGCTAGGCTGGGGCTGCTGAGACCCACACAGTGGGTGAAAAGGTGTTCTCACCCAGGCCCAGGCACACAGGCACTCAGCAAGCCACCCTTACCCCAGCACAACTAGAGTTAAATTCTACTGAGCCCATGTGTTCAAAATGGGGGAAAGAAAATGTAGAACTGCAGTCACTCATCCTGGAGAGTAAGCAAAATAGTACCAAACTGTCATACCCAGGAACCTAGATCCCTCATCCTACAGATTTTAATAGACTTTACTGTCTAGAGCAGCTTTAGGTTCACAGCAAAACAGAGCTGAAAACGTAGAGTTGCTATATACCTCCTCCCCTCCACCACCCCCTGCCTCCCCTACTCTCAACATTCCTCACTGAGTAGTACATTTGTTACAATCAGGGAACCTACACTGACACATCACTATCATCCAAAGTTAGGGTTCACCTTCGGTGTCTGTTATACCATTGCAGCTCTGTGGGTTTTTAACAAATGTATAATGCCATGTATCCAACATTATAATTTCATAGAGTATCTTCACCACCCTCAAGATCTCTGTGCTCTGCTTATTGATCCCTCCCCCTATAACTCCTGGCAACTGTTCATCTTTTTACTAAAACACGCATCTCAATTTCCCATTTTCTAGATGAAGAAAAGAAGTTTCAGAGATATTAACTATCTAATCCAATATCACAAAAGTACTGTGCTCTGGAACCAGATTTTTAAAAACAACGCTGATTCTTGAGGTCAAAACTTCCTCTGACAAGTAGTTCTCAAACACCATCCATCCAGCTGGACCACTTAAGGAACCTGGGTAACGTGGAGATTCTTAAACTCCACCCAGACTTAGAGAGTCTGACAAAGGTCCAAGAATATGTAGTGAGGTTCCCCAGTAGGATGACTCTATGCTAGAGACTCACAATGCTAAGGGCACACAAGGCTGGTAACAGAAAAAGCATAAGGGAAGCGAATCACATGGAGAAAACTACACACTAATAAATCCCTGAATGGGAGTGAAGACATGATCCACGGATGGGCGTGAGCTAAATAGGATTTACCCACCAGAGACTGGGAAGTCAGAAGGTACAAAAGGCAAGAGAAACAACTGTACATTATTAGTTAGGTCCAAGGAGAGAAAGCTTCTATCTTCAGCTTCGTTTCTAAGACAAGAGGTTTGGGACAGAAGTGTTGGCTAGAATTAAGAAGAGGAGGATAAGAGCTGGAGATAAGTTTGATCTCTACAGGCAGGAGGAGCACACACACCACATTAAGGCCCAAAGGTGGCAGTGGTGGCTGTTTAATGTAATTGAGAGTTTTGTTGTATTTACTGTGGGGTGGGAAGAGCAGCCCTCTTGCCTCAGCAGGAATATTCACCTGCAGCCTGCGCACCACCCACCCCATGAAATCCACTGCCTCATGTGCCAATTACCTGATCCAGAAGGACGCTGTGCCAACTCACCTCCTTGCAGCGCATCCTCCGGCTGGACATCTTGAAGTAATATTCACTCAGGCCATCTGGGCTCAGTGGGTCATGGGAGCAAGCCTGAAGCAAGGCCCGGACAGACTTCTCTAGTTCGAAGACCAGATATACATACCCTATTCCCAATGGAAAGAGAAACTGCATTAACACCCATCAGGTGGCTACTCTTCAGCCTTGGTTTTGCAGTAGGGAGTTTCTTCCGAGAAAGATGGCTTGTGTGTAAGATACATTCTTGTCCTACTCCTTGTAAGTCTTGTTGAATGGGAGCACTTTCCATGCTGGAGACCCAGGCCAAGGGAGGGAGAAGCACAGCATCTCCCACCCTGTAAGGGAAGGGACTGGCAAGGTAGGACAGGGGGTCCCAACTTTACCACACAGCTCTTCATCCCACCACACAGAGCATGTTCAGGCCAGCAAGCCTGGCTTTCCTGGGGGCAAGAGCAATGACAGGCTGTGGCCAGTGGCTGGAGGTATTCCTTTAAAAGTCTACTTAGACCACTGGTTCAGTTCATTGGAACATTTTGGTGAAGATGGGGCAGCGTGAAAATAGCACCTGCTCCTTTCTACAGGGAAGGGATCTCATTTCAGACCAGTGAGGAATCAGATGCTTGGTCCTCATTCTTGCTAACTCCAAAGGGATCTCAGAATTAGGTCAGGCAACAATGTAACTGGGCAGGAAAGGCAGGTAAAGGAAAGCTTTTCAAACACCTCATTTTGAGAGGAAAGGAACTGCTGGGGTTCAGGTTTGGAGGAAGTGCACAAGACAGTTTCATAAGCAGCTCCAACCGCAGTGAGAGTTTGGACAGATAGAGCATTAGCTCAGAAGAAACAGGGATGTGCCTGGTTGAAGAAGAGTGCTGACAGCTGAAAGTTCTGTGCTCTGGAGTGCCCAAACCATGTTACCAGCATGCAGCTGTGACATCCCAGCATCCCTCAGTGCAATCACGTACTAGCGAGGGGTAAAAAAAGTTCCTACCATGTCTTTATTACCTTTAGGCATATTACCTTTGGGAGGACACCGGGGGTGCTTGCCATCCTTACCAGGCCACTCCACACTCAAAGAGCCAAAAACACGGAAGGTGTTAACCAATCCAGCTGCAAAGAGATAGAAAAGAACGGCAGAAACTGAGGCACCATCCTCCCCAGGAAGGCACAAGCACAGGGCCACCAGTGTTCTCCCAGGCTCGTCCTCCCTGACAAACAGCTCAGAAGTGACCTTTGGTCTCAGGTGACAAGTGTAAGCACCAGACACAGAAGCACTGTAGGAGTCTATGCAATGCACCTCTCCCTTCATAGTTGCTCCTGTAATGCCCTGTGCTCAGGCAGAGGTTCAGTCCCTGGCCTCAAAAGTCCAAGTTTCATGCTCCTGAAAGAGATGCCCCACCTCCTATACTTGAAGCAGGAGGTCTCAGAGCTCACCTTCCGTAATATCCCAAGGAACACCTCCTAGGAACACCTTGCAAGAGTAGATGGGGTTCTTGTAGTTCCGGGGAGGAAGCTGGCCACTCCAGGTACAGGTGGCTTCATTCACAGCTTTGGTAGAAGACAGAGAAACGGGGGTCAGAAAAATCAACACAGTTACTGCCTTTCAGTGGGGTGAACTTGTCAGGGAAGGAGACAGGCCACAGACCTAGTCCAGCTGCCTGGGAGAACAATCATGACTATTCTGAAAGGCAAGAAACCTTACACCTCACCAAACCAGTCAGCCCAGAATGATAACTAATCCTAATTCGCTAGTTCTGTCTCCACTAAAACTGAGAAGAACAGCAAACCAGATGTGTAGGGTAAAAATGATCACAACCCAAACTATTTTCAAACATATAACTGATAATGCTAACCAGAAGGCAGTTTCACATACTCATTGCTTACAACACTAGTTAATTTAAATTTATAATTACAGGCATACCTCAGAGATATTTCAGAGTTCCATTCCAAAGCACCACAATAAACTGAGTATTCCAATAAAGCTAGTCACACAAAGTTTCTGATTTCCAGTGCATATAAAAGTTACATTTACACTATACTGTAGTCTGTTAAGCATTCAACAGCATTATCTCTAAAAAAAAAAAAAAACTACCTTAGTTAAAAAATACTTTATTGCTAAAAAAAATGCTAGCCATCATTTGACAACACAAGGCTGCCACAAACCTTCAATTTGTTAAAAAAAAAAATGTGTGGTAGCTGTGAAGTATAGGAAAGTGAAGCTCAGTATATCAAGGTAGGCTTATACTTGAAAGTAAACAGAAAAGTTTTGTATACAACATCCTAAAGGCTTCCTGCTCCAACTGTACCTTCTCCCCAAATGTTCAAATAAGGAACATTCTACTCCGTTTCCCTCTTTGCCCTGAACTCATCACTCATGGAAGTTAGGACACTGCCAATAAAATCCACCACTAGCAACCCCACAAGAGTGTCACAACTGTTCCAAGTCAGAACCATGCCCCATCATTTCCAGAGCTATCTTTATGATACCTAAACAGACACTGGGCCTTCCCTGATGCCAACACTGGAAGATAATGGATTTTCTCCCAACTCCTCAGCTTCCTGTTTATACCAAACAGAAGTCTGTCCAAACCCACTGTGAAGTTTCTCTGACTCTGACTCAGACACCTTGTTAAGAAACCCCTGCTGCTGTACAGAGTGGAAACTATCTTCTTTTTGGCCTGCCTTGACTTCTACGGGCCTCACTGTTCTTGGTGACCAATCCAGCCTTCTATCACATCAGTCTTTAATCCTGTCCCCACTCAGTCTGTCCCTTTCAGATCAGAAACTGACCTTAGTGGGGACTGGCTAGTCCTTGCCTATTTACTCTCCTCCTTCAGCTCTAGAGCAGACAGCCAATGAAATGAACCATCATTTTCATTCAGGACAATGACATGGAAGGCCATTCTCTAAAAGGCATGGATCCAATGTGTTGCTACAGCAAGAAATTAGGCATCATCAGCAATATTTTGCAAACAAAAAAAGAAGTCGATATAATGGCCTCATCCAAAAGCATGGTAATGTCATTTTATAGGAAAACAATGGCACTAGAGAAAGTACAAAGACAGGTTGCCAAAGCCATTAAGTGAACAGGACAGCAACACTACTAGGGGACACTGAGATCTGGTCTAGTTCTGTGAGTAGGAAGACAGACATACTGAAGCCTGTGGAAACAAATGCAATGGATAACCTGAACATTCATTCAGTCATCAACTCTAGAACTTCAGAATAGTGGTCAGTGAGCACCTCCCTGAAGCACTAGTAAACAGTGACTTACATAGCTCATCTGCTTCCAAGTACTGGTATAAGATGAAGAGTAGATTTAACATGTAGTTAAGATAATTTAAATGACAGAACCTAAGGATTCCTGAGAGACCAGTAGAGTTGGGACACCTGTACCTTGGATGCTGACAATAGACCCCCAATGCACCCTGTGTACACCAATCAGAAAGCCCTGGGGTTGTGCTTGATGTGTCTTTGAATTAGAAAAGGGAGGAGGGAGACAAAATTCTAGGTACAGTTTCCAAGGCTTCTCTTTAAGACCTCCACCGTGAAAAGAATCAAAAGCAACAACAGTGCACAATCTCCATGAAAGAGCACAAGTGAGAGATGGTTCCAGCCCCTACTGGGCATGACCCTGGGTACCAGATTATCTCCTTCTCCTCTCTGCTCAGCCTCACAAGTTCCCGAGTTTGTCCCCATTAGCGCTCACTCCTCAGAGCACACCATTCTTTGCAGATGCAGAGACTTCACCATGCAATCAAGTCCTCTTCTGGACAGTCCACCTTCTGTGAACTGAGGTCACTTACTCTCTGTCCGGAGAATGAGGCCTCAGGCCCCCCACATGCCCGTAGCCACACTCACCTGCAGCTTGCCTGTGCAGCCTGGCTTCTCTCTCTATGCTGAAGGGGTCTTTAGGAGCTTCGAGGAGGTCCCAGGATGGCCACACAGAAGCTCCTGGCCATCTCTTTGATGCACTGGTTGGGGAGGGAGTGACTGCAGCCAGAGCAGCTTGCTCTTGGTCCATCCGGGAGCCAACTCCCATCTTTAAAGGGTCTCTGGGACCACCCCCAGTCAGAGACAAAAAGGGCAGGGGAGGGGAAATGCGGAGGCTTGACTAGGGAAGGAAAAAGGAAGATACAGGTTTTTAAAGGACAGTTTTGTTATAAAAGTAATAATCACACTATACAACTAAGAAAAATACCATTTAGCATTTGATATATTTTCTTTCAGACTTTCTTCCTATTTATTTTTAAGATTAGTTGTTCTTACACCATAATTTAAACAAATTCTTCTCTTTCCAATTCAGTTTTTTCCCCCTACATTGCCAGTCTTTATAATCATTTTTAATTAACTTGTGATACTCTATTTAGGGAACAAGCTACACTTCCAGATCTATTCCCCTATTGTTATTTAAACATTTAGATACTTTCCAAGTTTTCAGGATTATACATAAAAACTTTAAGGTGTAGCTTCTTCATATTTTGTGTGTTCTCTGGTCAGATTCCTAGACGCAGGATGCCAAAATGCTTTCTATGAGGATTGTGTTCTATCAGAAATGTATGTGAACACGAGTTTCACTACAAGCTTGTGTCAAGGCTTTAAATTCTACTAATCTGAGTAAAAATGATACTACTTCATCAAAAAATAAACTAAAATAATTACTCAATAGAATATTTCCTAAGTTCAAATACTGCTTCTATTTCCTTTTCTGTGAGTTGTTGGTCCATATCCCCTTCATCAATTAACTTTGGGGTGGGGTATCTGAGACAGTTCTTTTAATGAAATTCAAAAATATTAAAGCTGGTTATGAGGTAAATTTCCAAGACTGAGTCCCATCTAAAGTAACATAAACAGAATTAGAAGCACCTCATCTAACCCCATTTAACAGGGGAATAAACTGCAGCCCAGAGAATCAAAGGGACCTACTTGTGGTTACCCTCTTGGAAACACAGCCTGAAGTCTGAACACAAAACCAGTGCGTAGTGGGGACACCAATGCCAGCTTTCATATTTCAGGACAGGTTGAGGGGACGCAAGGTGAGTCCTAAGAGGTCATGCTATGAATGGGACATGGCAACAACCAATGTTGCCAGTCTTGGACGTGGAAGAGAAGAGGGCAGGAAAATAAGCCATTCTACTCACTCAACAGTCAGCTCAGGCTCAGAAGCCATCTGAAACTGTATTTTAGTTTAGGATTATTCTCACTGCCATCCCTATGTATTTCCTCCTACTACCCCCATTCCTCATCTATTCTAATCCATTTGCCAACTGCATTTAGCATAAGTGCCACACACATCACGCATGGCTGTAGATACGGAGAAACAGATGCATAAATTAACTCTGAGGCAGTATTTTATAGATTCATCATGGTCTCAGAGCTGGTATGGGTCAGTGAAAAGAATGTAGGAGCTAAATAGAGTCAGTCAGATCTGGATTAAAATCCTAGCCCTGCTGATTACTAACATGTGATTTATAAAATCATCACTTAGAAATTTTGAGATATCACATGTAAAGGTACATAAATGGTATTGTTTAAAGGCTAAAGAAAACACCCCTGTAAGTCAAGAAACAGAACACTGCCAGGACTTGCATTTACTTTTGAAATTAACTGGTTCCCAGCAGCTCTTGGAGTAACCCGTAAAGAGTCCTCAGCTCAGGTCCTGAAATGTACTGCTGAACGGGTATACAAGGCATCCTCTACTCTGTTGAGGATGGAAAGTTCTATACGTGTCCACAATGTCCTCCACCCCTCCCATCATTCCACCCCCTGTCAGCATTCTAGTGGATATGCATCCCACCTCAAGCTCGCTTGCCCTCCCCACCCCCCATTCCTCAATAAGTCACATACAATCAAATCTGAGAGATGATCTGATCCAGAGCTGAAGCCACTGGTGTCTGAGTCAGAGGGGCTGCTAGAACGGGAGTCCAAGATGGGCCGGGTGTCCAGGCGGGATCCTCTAACTGAGGGTGCTGGAAACTTGTCCACCAAGTCAGATCCAAGGGGGTCCAGAGGCAGGAAGCTCAAGGGAGGCTTCCCCAGGACATTGCCCAGTGGGTTGTGGAGCATGCTCAGTACTAGGAAGAGGGGGGAAAAAAGCAAGTCTCATGACCTCTTGGTTTTCTTTCCAGCCAAGAGCCCTTCCCTTTTTGCCCAAAGCCACCCAACAAAATACACCAAAGCATGACCACTGAAAGCATGACAGAACCACAGTTAAAAGTATAATAAGCAGGTATACATCCAGTACTGATACTGACCACCCAGAGCCCATTAGAAGCAGGTACAGGATGGCTTTCTGAAGACCAGAGTTCTACCAGTGGCAGCAAAACTCCTGCTCTCTGCTACCCAGGCTTAAGGGTCAGTGCATTTGGGAAACTCTGCCACCCTGGTCACAGCTACTATTAATGTCTGAAAACACATGCCCATGTTGCCATAGGAGATGTCTTCAGCACAATTAGGAAGCCCAAACTTACTCCCTCTTACTGACTGTCAACTGCTTTGTTGGAACTCCCACCTTTCTAGCACTAGGTAGCTAAAATACAGAATCTCACGCCACCCCTAGAAGTCTATAAGTCAAGCAAATTCAGATTCTTTTCTTTGCATCCCTGGACTTTAGGGTCCTAACATTTAGGATGGAAGCAGAATGACATTGTGGTTAAACCTGCTCTGGCTTAAGACAAACTTGGGATGAAACCCTGGGTCTGACACCACCTTTACATGGCTGTGTGCTCAGGGAAGCTTTCTTCAGTCTCCATTTTCTCACGGCATCTTGAATGGATTACCAACTACTTCATAACACGGTCAGGAGGGTTCAGTAACTAAGACAGCAGAAAGAAAGTGCTCAGCATAGCACTGCCCAGCACACAATAAATATTTAAATATTAAACATCAAAAAAGAGTGAAGCAGAGGCCAGGAAAGATAAGGGAGGTAAAGTGGACAGCAGAAAAGAGCAGCATTTTACCACATGGCCTTGGGAAAATAAGGAATTCAAAGCAAAGCAAAACACGCTTTTATCCATGAGGAAGCGGTGTAAGAGGGCTTTGGCCACGGAGCTACGGTAGCACCAAGGCTAGGTAAGAAGCCTTATTAATCTGATTTTTTTTTCCATCTGCAGAAAGGGGAAAACACCCACCTCAAAAGGGCTGAGAGATGAAACCAAAATAATGTGTTCATGTGTGAAAGTGTTCAATAAACGGTGGCTGTGACTGGCTACACATCACAATTACTCACTAGTAACTGAGTGGAACATAGGTCACCAGAGCTGGTTTCCTCTCAGGGTCCAAGTCAGTCTGCATGTCTGCCTAGGGCTGTGGTGAGTCTCAGGAGACAGGAATAAACCTCTCCAAGAATGAAATCAAAGTGAAAGCCTGTTTTCAGGTGTGCCATTCATGACACGGCTTACGTGCAAGATCAGACCAGCCCGCTCTCCTTTGGCCAATGACGTCCCTCTCAGATCAAGATAAGGTAGGGGTGCTCTGAACTCTTTTTTTCTTTTTTTGAAAGCAGGGGATGGTGTGGATGTGATTATTTATTTTACTGTGTTTATTTGTCCTTAATTTTTAAAGAAACTATCCTGTTCTCCCAAGTAGATGTACCATTTTATATTCCCACCAGCACTGATGAGTTTCAGTTCCTCCACGTGTGCTGGCCAATACTCAATATAGCAGATCTTTTAAATTCTAGCCAGTCTAATGAGTATGTGTGTTGAGGAGGTGGATGTTGTACCATATTCAGCAAGTTTTATTACTTAGTTTTTTACTTTATTTTTTAAGGAAACATTCTTTTAACTAGGTCTTTCAAAGCAGTTTCCCTAAGCACAAGCACTTAACTTATGCCAAAACTGTCTCTCAATGCTTGAATTCTGACACCCGTAGGAAATAATCCCTGAAAAATTTCTCAGATATTCCTGACAAACCCCTGCCTCAATGAGACACAAAGTCAAAGCCCCTGGAACTCACGCCCTGAGAGAGCAGGAGGTGTGAAGATTTATTCCAGGCTCCTCCTCCAGGTGCTGCAAAATGTGGCAAAAAAAAGCACTGTGAAAACTAACAGATCATATGTATTAGTCTTAAAAGTGGTACCACTGCCCTAGAGGGCCTCATTTTTCTTCACATTTTACACAAAAATGTTTAGGGTGGTGAATGATGAAGTAACAACCAAATCATAAAGACCTCTGAAAACCAAGTCAGGGTGTTTAAATTTTATCGTGAAGGTAAGTGGGAGACACTGGACAGCTGTTGTGGGGCCAGCCAAGGAGGCTGACCGGGGAAACAAGGGAAGACTGCACTGGTACCCAGAGCCCAGCTGAGAGACAGTATTCTCAGACTTGGGTGACTCTCTTCAGCAGTGTCAGGAACCAGGATAGACACTGGATCCATACAGGGCTGTGGGTTTTTTCCAAAGAGGGTGCGAAGAAGGAAATAAGTCAACAGAGTTGATGGTACCAGCGAAAGAGGAGATGAAAACAGGTCATGTATTAAAGTGAAAGACAGAAGGGAGTCAATAGACTCGAAGTGAGTGGAAGATCAGCAGTGGCCATGTGCTGACAGCTACCAGAGGACTGAAGGGGCAGACAGGACGGAGGAGGAGGGCGGACAGTGCGTGCGAGGACTGCATGGTCCAGGGTGTGCACCCAGAGGTGACTGAGGTGGACTGTGTACAGTCTACAATACCAGACAGGTCATCCATATGGACATTCAAGGTACCCACAGTGACAAGTGGGCCTTGGGTTAAAACAAACAAAACACAGATATTGAAATCCTCAGAAAAGGGAAAAGACTTGAAAATTGTTAAGGAAGAACAAAAGAATGACCCTGAGGTAGATGAGGCTTGGGAGAACATGCAGCCTCCATCTGACAAAATAGCATCCTGAAGAAAAACCCTTCAGTGGAGGCAGAAGTTGGAGGGGGCACTCACCAGGGACAAATAAGATAAAGGACGTTTGTTGATCCTAGAAAAGGGCAGCACAGTAGAGCGCTCCAAGAGTTATCAAGGGAAACAGCATAAAGCAGGATGCAGGAAAATGCTCAAGCTGTATGACAGCTGGCCCAAGGGGCTCCTGTCTGGGGGCATCAAGGATGATAAATCCTAACTATGTCCTCACCCAAGGTTAAAAAAAAATGTATTTGAAGGAGTCAAATACAGGAGGGTGCCCGTGTAGATCACTCTTCTCATTCACCTCAATCTATGTTCACTACTGTGTTGATACATCTGTTCCAACAGCCACAAATCCATCTACCTCAACTAAACCTACAATCTTTTTTTTGCCATGCCCACAAAGATATCTTGAGGCTTTGTCAAATTCCTGTGTCTGTCTGTAACACTGAAATTCTGTCTGTAACACTCCTCTACTCTGATAATAAACCTGTCTAAAAAGAAAGTGGCATGACAACCCACAATAGCCACCAACAAAATCCACTTCCTTAAGTGCTCAGAGTTCACAGCTAATCATCTGTTCTACAATCTGGACCAGGTTCAGTCAGACTCCTACCACTCACTAACAGCAGCTTCCATTTACTGCACATCTAGTGTATGCCAGATACTGTTAGGCACACTTTAGGTAAACTTCAATGAATCTTAAGAAGTGGGTATTATTACCCCGTCCTAACAAAAGGAAACCAAGGCTCAAAGGGCAAGCGTTTGTAGTGTGTTTATCAGCTAGTGAGGGATAGAGTAGAACCCAATTCTTTCTGATTCCAAGCTTTATCTTCTTTTTTTTCTCTTCCTTTTTAAAAACTAAACTATAGTGAGTTACAGTGTGTCAGTTTCTGGTGTACAGAACAATGTCCCAGTCATGCATATATATACATATATTCGTTTTCATATTCTTTTCCATTAAAGGTTGCTTTATCTTCTGTAATGCAACATTCATTAGTCACTTTTTTTTTCAATGAGGACTTTACATCTTCTTGTCTTCATATTCTTGACACCTCTCTTATTCTCAAATTCTTTTAAGACCACCAAGTACTCAAGCTAGCTCAGATTCCAGAATCAGTACCTTAGGATCTTAATCACCCAGGTCTTAAAGTTTCTCTAGGACCTTGCCACTGCAGGAATTCATTAAAAATGTATCTTGGGCCTGACTCCAGACCTACTGAATCAGAACCTGCATTTTAACAAGATCCCCAGGAGATGTGTGTGCACATTAAAGTTTGAGAAGCACTAATCTAGAAAAACCTGAGGCTTGCTACTTCAAGCTTCTAATCAGTTCCCCTTACCACATCTAAAAAACCTTTCATATGTAATTATTTCCCTTGACTTAAAAAAAAAACTGTAGGTTATTTAAATATAGGTCTTACAGCACAATGGCAGCTAATACCCAGGAGGAAAAAAGAAGCAAGGTAGCTATATAGGACATTTCCCAAAGAATTTGATCTCTAAAAAACCCCCCGTGGTAGGGAGGGGGTGTTGGGGGAAAGGAAAGAGGGAAAGAGACCTAACCAGGAACAAATAAAGAATATATAAAAAAAGATTGGCTTGGATTGTGATAAGTTTCAGGAAAACTGATGGCCAGAAACAAGCTGAACACCCACCGAAAAACACTCAGGACAAGAACTCTGGAAGCTCATTACTGAACAAAAACAAAGAGAGCTCAAGTGTACTGCTTGGGGCAGATACATGCTAAGAAACAAGGAAGAGAAAATGCTGTTAAGAACACTACTGAGTCGCTGGACAAAACTGGACTATGAACAGTAGTTTAACGAGAATATTATTTCAATTTTAAGTTAACTGAAGTTTATAACTTTTGCTGTATATGGATGTATGTAAGAACACTCTATTCTTACTGGTTCAGAAATTATATATACATGCATATATAGAGAGAGAATGGGCAAATGATAAAGCAAATGAGGTAAAGGTCAAACAACAGGAGAATCTGGAGAAAGGGAATACAAACATTCTTTGTATAATTTTTATTTTATATTTATAACTTCTGTAAATCTGAAATTATTTACAAAATTTTTTTAATGACCGAAAGGAAAACTAGTCAATTCCCATTTGACTTCCTTCGCCTTTTTCAAGGCAACTGATCTGATCAGAAAACGGGAAATCAAGCACAACTAATAAAGACTAGAATCCCCAGGGGAAAAGACGGTAACTGAGTACCTTTGGAATCTCTGCTTATAAGAGAAATAATCTTTTAAAGAAGTTTTTTTTATTATGTTTTAACGTGATGTGGTTTTTATTTTCGTTTCTTTTGTGGGGGAGGAGGTAATTAACTTTATTTATTTATTTATTTATTATTTTTAATGGAGGTACTGAGAATTGAACCTAGGACCCTGCGCATGTTAAGCACACACTCTACCACTGAGCTATACCCTCCCTCCACTTAAATAAGCTTTTAAAAGCCTCAAAAACATTTGGATAGATATTTGCAGGCACACATGTATACAAAGTTCTGCCTTCTCAATCATGCACACCAACCATTCTTACCACCCCACTCCAGGAGTAATTAGTTCAACACCTGGAGGAAAGCAGGTGATCAATGCTTGCTGAACAGTACTGAAAGAAAGGGACTATCATATCCTTAGGAGTCAGTATGCTCGTTGGGGCTATACCCTTTCTATCACGGTTATTCAATTTAAGAACACAATGCTGCTCAGATGCAATTCAGAATTACAAGAAAAAACACCTTAGTTCACCCTGACCCAGCTTATCACCAAAACAGAAGTTGAAAGTACAGTTACTTCACATCAAATTTGTGGCAATACCCCTTCTACTAGTTTCAAATACTTTCTTCAAAGACAACTAAATATATATAGATACAAGGTGAAGAGAGTCATCTTCCCCTGACCAATCCTCCCCAGAATCTGTTGGGCTCCTCGTAACCATTGAAATACACGTCTACACTGAAGTACACGGAGCAGGGAAGAGCACCAACTGAACACTATACCAACCACGTAGGAAAACAGGGGAAACAGCTTGGACTGACGGCCCAGAAAGGGGCAATGGCATCAGGCAAAGATGTTAAGATCGGGCTGTACCAGAATTAACAGACCTGAGTCACGTCAGCATCTCTATGCATCAGTTTCCTGCAAATATCAAATTGAAAGGAGCCAAGAATACAAGCGTTTGATAGAAGATACAGGGAAGACAAGAAAATAATTATCAAGAAGCTTACAGTTTTTTGAGTGGTTTGATATTTTCCTTAACTCACAGAAGGAGCCAAGTTTCTGGAAATGGTCACTCAGATGGTCAGATGCCCTACAGTGACCTAACTGTCCCTCTATAACCCAACGTCGCCAAGGACCTGGCCGGGTAGTTCTTTGAGTACCTACAAATCAAAGTGAGGAAAGCAGCACAGACACTGGGCTTCCAGGGAAGGTGGGACCTCATTTTAAGACATGGAACCTGTCTTGCTCCTAGCTCAGTCCATGAGACTATAATTCCCCCATTGCAAGGTTGCTGAGTAAACAGCATTGATTCCCACCAGCTGGGAATCAGGACGGAAGGAGCAATCCCTTCTTCCTAACTTGAAGTAGGAAGTATATCTATTTGGAAAGGCATTTTCTTCAAGCCATATAACCTGAAGTTCAGTGGAAGTGAAGGGTCCCTTATGTGACTGATCTCAAACTCCATGCCACATCATACAGCACAAAACTTCATCACGGTCAGATGTCAGGAATTAACCTAGATGGCCTACGGGGCTGGGCAGTGTGGGACAGAAGCCTCACAGTCACTTTTCAGTGGTGGCCAAGGCCCTGACCTCTGCTCTGCTTGTATCCTGATAGATCCTCTACAACTCAGGGATCATAGAAAGCCTGAGATTTAGAGGGTGCAGCCCTGGTGGCCAAATGTATAGTAAATCCTTATCTTCCAAGAGTCACTAAGAAAAACAGTGTGCTCTTCCTGGAGCAGAGGCACCCATTCCCACTCACATGCTGGCAAGAATCCGCATCAGCTACCAACAGCTCTAAGGGAAGTCACGGGGAGGAGAGGACCTGGCAGAGGGTTCCAACTCATTAGCGCTACCTCAGAGGGTACAAGAGACCAAATCAGCAATAATATTTTTAGACGGATTGTTAACTTTCTCCACTTTCACCCTTCTGTGCCAGCTCCTGTGGGTTTTACAGCTGAGTCACTGTTCGAATTTTCTGAAGCCTTCCCCAAGAGTACAAAGGCAGCCCGGGTCTGATGGCGGCGGCAGCAATGGCAGCTGGAGCTTGGCACTGGATGCCTGCACTGCAAGACACTGAGCTTGAGCTCAGCTCAGGGGGAGACCAGGCCCAAAACATCATAGCCAGATGCCGGCTGTCTAACAGGAGTGGTCGTGGGAAAAACCCAGACCAGGAGCCATTATTTTTAGCCTGAGATACAAGGCTGCACACCTGGAACCCATCTTCCCTATTCCCAACCCTTGGTTCTAGGTTGCCTGCTCAAAATCTATCTGCAGGCATAGAAGGAGGAAGGGGGAGGGCAGCACTCATTCCAGGTATGAACAGAATGCTTTCCCTAAGACTTCAACTCTGCAACTCTACACCACACCCCAACTCAGGTGGTGATCTTGTGAGTCTGAACTCCCTCTACCAACTCTGCATCCCACAGGTCCAAGGTGGTACCCAACACAGCCTTTCTCCCCAGTCTCGATTTTTGGACAAGTTTCATTACCTGAAGAAACGACATACCCAAGTTCCATGTAAGGTCAGCACACACTCTGCCTCTGCACCCAACCACCTCAACTTCTTTCTCACCTACAAGGTACCCCATTGTCACACTGCTTCACAGGACCTCCCTCCTCCCTACACTAAAAGCTATTCCTCAGTAGACTACCTGACTCCATGACAGAATTCACGCTCCAGTGTATGACAAAAACTTTCAGTAAAGGCATCATCATGCCCTAAAAGCTGTGGGGGCTCAGCAATACTGATCTTAAGAATCTGTCCGTCCAGACCATCAGCGCAAGTAGGAGACAGAAAGGTGGGAGAGACCTTATCTGAACTGTACAGTTCAAAATTACCTGGAATTAACTCAACAGTTATCATTCATCCAATAAACACTTATTTAAAAAGAAAAAAAAACAGGAGCCAGGAACTGTGCTACACACTGGGAATACATTAGTGCAGAGCTGGACAATCAAGGCAGATTTGCAGAAGAACTTGGCTAGGCCCAGGAAGTTCATGTTCTACAGAGGAGGAACTCACCCCTATTCTGAATGCTGCCTCAAAAAGGCTGTTTGGAAGCAGAGCAGCAGCAGGAGCAAAATGCTGAAGACCCTCCTCTCTCATTCCAGGCTGATTCAGCCTGCAGACCTGTGGGGAGCCTGCAAGTGCAAGGCACAGGGAGCGTGCCATTCACTGGTCAGTAGTTAGTGCAGAAACCAGAGAGGGTGAACAGGTTAATCCCAAAGGGACTTCTAAAGGAGAGTGGGAGGAAACAGGACATGTCCTCTGGCATCCTTAGACTAAGCATTTGGTCTGCCCACTGGGCTTCTGTACAAGGTATTCATTAGGAGTCCTTGTTTCCAGGTCTCCCAAAGTAGATTCTCAGTTACCCTACTTCCTGCTGAGTAATGCTGCATGCAGAAGAGTCACCAGGGGGAAGCCAGGAAGACAAACCCGTCGGATGGCACGGATGATGAGCTGAGACTCAGGGTGAAGAGGGAGTCGGAACTGTCCGTCCAGTGCCCTGGCCTTGGGGGACCTCAGCAAGATCACTCTCTGGCTGAACAGCCCTGGAGTTGTATCAGAGATACCTTAACATAAATACTCCTGCCCAGAATGTTAGGGTTCTGCCCACAGGAACACAAAGGTAACAGAAAGCAGAAGAGATTTGGAACCAAAGAGATCTGGGTTCAAATTCTGGTAGTCGTGTCACTTTTGGCACTTGACGACCCCCGTGAGCATTATTCCCTCGTCTTTCAGATAGGAACAATAGTAATATCCATTTCACAGGACTGTGCAGGCATTAAAATCATATGACATACTTAGCACAGGAAGTAGTTGCTAAATGGTGATTATTAGTAACCTTCTCCCTCATCCCAGGATATTGAGGATGGCTTTCATAGCCCTCTTGTTCCATTACAGGACTTGGGACACTGCAAGGACAACAAAGATAACCCTGGACATATGCCATCATGGTCACTTCTAACATTCAGCTTGCCCTTATGGGAAGGAAGACTTCCTTCCTAGCATGAGGTGAAGCCTCAGGGGCAGGCACAGTCTAGAAGGGAGGGACCCCAGAGTACTACATCCACACCAAAGCCAGCCTTACAGGAACAACTCTCAGAAACAGGGTCTTCCTGCAGGCCTCCAAGGCCAATGAAATCCCCACAGCAGAAGGACCCTTTCCACTGGAGAAAGGTCCCTACGTACCAGTCTCACGCTGAGAATCCAATGAAAAGGTTGCCCCAGTGCAAAAAATCCTTAGGGGAGAAAATGGAAGGCCCCAATCACAGCAACTATCCTGCTGCATTTGGTATACCTTCTTATCTGTTTTGCCTTGATAGTCAAGGGGATTTTTAAGGGCAACAATTTTATTTGTCAATGTACTTTCAGTGCCTAACACAGTGCTCAATGTTTGCTGAATGAAGCTAGTCAACACTTTTCAGGCAAGAGCCCTGCTATCTCCAATCTTGCCTCCTCCCCATCCCCATGTTGCTCAAAACTTAAAAGTTGTAGGAAATGGTTAGACATGAACCCACAGGCACATGGGGCAATATATCACCAACCAGAGCCCAAGGAAGAAGCTTGCACCATGTGCTCCATGCAGACACAGCAAGGTAACAGGCTGTCTGCCAGGATGACTTCTCAGACTGTCCAGAGCTGTTAAACACCTCCTCCCTCCCTAAAGAAACTGAACTAGCTGGTCTTCAGATGGGAAGGCAGTGTAGGCACTGGAATGTGGGCTGCATGTTCCCGCATTGCTGGCAAGGGTGCAGCTGGCTGGTGGGAAGGCTGCATCCTACTCCAGGAGGCGGTACCCTCATGTGGGCTTTCCACGAAGGCTCAGAGAAAGAGAGATGACAATCACCACAGCTCCAAAATCCGAGGGTATCACAGGGATTAGGGATGGGTGTGTCCTCTGTCCTCGGAAAGGAAGACATACCCACACTAGCCCTGCCCATGGCCAAATCATATCACTGGGGCAACTCTCTGGGTCCCTATGAACACTAGGACCACAGACTGCAGGCCCTCCCTGATCCACAGGATCATGTAATATTTATCACTAAAGTGCTTGAGATGGAAGGTGGAGAAGTAAATCCATTTTTACTTAGGAGACAAACAGCTACAAGCACAGGACTCTCAGATGATGGGGAAGCAAAGGAAATTATGGCTCGACCCAAGCTAATTTTCACAGCCTAATTTCAGAATGACTTTCAGGCCAACCTCTCCAAGTCCCAAGGTGGACTCCCCTGCATTTCTATGTGTTATAATATATTTCGGAAGGACCCCTGTAGCTAAGAGAAACCAGAGCCAAAGAAGGGCCACACCCAACATGGTATCAGTGAATGACAGTGGATCAACAATGACTACCACAGACGGGTGCCCGTCTCCTGTGTGAGCTCCTCTGTCTTTTGCTCAGATAAAGCAGTGAGGGGAAGGACAAGGTCAGCTTCACAGGCCCCAGGTAAGCTTCAGGGTACCACATAAAAGACACTGCCACGGCCCCCAAGTCAAGATCTCCAGGCACAGGACACCAAACAGTGACACCACACTTCCTTGCCCAGGGGAACAAGACAGTAATCAACCTTTCTGGAAAAACCTGAGTCAGCTGAAGACCAGTACTCCAAAGAAATTCTACCTTAACCCAGACATAGTTACTTAGGGTGAAGCTCTTTCCCACCCGCAACCAAATTTAAAAAATCCACCTTCTGCCCTCAATCAAATGGGATTTACCAAAACAATTGGGCATTAAAATGCCAACAGACACAACAGCCCCAGTCTCCGCAAAGCATTCTAAAAAAAGACCTGCGCCAAATAGGGTGGAGGCCAGAGAAATCAACAAGACAGTACCTTGCTGCCATGACTGCCAGTTTCTGGAGCAGGGGAGGCAAGGGAAGGGTGGCAGGCTCAGTGAATCCCACTGTCAGCACCAACAGCAAATGGCTGCCCCCACCCCTGACTTTCCATCTTTTTAAAGTATCTGTTGCCAATATTCTTTTTATTAAGGTACAATTTACATAAGGCAAAATACGTAGATTTTTAAGTATAGCCATAGTATTTCTTAAGTTCACATTTCTTCCTGAATACTTCAAGATGTGTATCTGGCCAACCCTCCTCCTTGAACCACAAGAGGGAAATAAATGGTCAATGGGAAGGTATGAGGAGAAACATCTCAAGGGGTTGCCTAGAAGCCCCTTCAATTTGTCCCCATCGAATCCTTCCAGGATGACAAGGGATCCTAAAGGGGAGTGGCTCTTCCTTCATCCACTTAGTTACCCTTGACACAAAGAAAAAAAAAGCCTCCACGGCTGAGAGTTACTCCACCCGCTTACCCTGCCTACCCCTTTTCAGGATCAATGCTCTTAACCTTATGTTAAGCCAATTCCAATATCCCAGTATTACCCAGCCTCACTTATGGTTAAAATTCTTCCCTTGCCATGATTCAGGGGCCACCCATTCGTCACACATAGCTCCCGAGTTTTAAAAGCCACTGAGAAATAGAATCTGGACATCCAGTAATCAGCCCCTTAAGTCCCCTCCCCCGCCTAAAAGTGTTTTGCTTCATCATCTCCAAGACAGGCCTGGGCACTAGGGGGTTAGCTGGATCTTTTCTGCATAAAACTGTCACCTTGGGGACCCTTTTCAGGGCCACCTCAGGTGCAGACTAACAACTCCAGGGAATTTATCAGGGTAAGTGGAAAAGCCATGTCTGCCTTTACGAGCAACCATCTGTCCTGCCACACTCACAGCCAGCATTTCCATCTTTTGCAAAACAGCTCCATGTTGTATGGGGAGGGGGGAGATGCAAAGGGGAACAGAACAACTGTTGCTGTGGCTATCTTCCCTCACCACCCCATGCACACCCTCCCCCAGCCAACTCATCTTCTGGCACTCACCCGAGTGTGTGCTGCTCTGGGCTGAGGAATCTGAGTCCTGGGTGCTCCAGGGTCGGTCCCAGCCTGTGAGACTGAGGGACTGCAGGCCAAGGCACAAGTCATTTGCATCTGGGAGGCCACGGGAAGAATCTTGCGCAGAGGTGGGGAAAAGCATCCTGCTTGTAACTGTTTCTTCAGAGTCCTGGAAGTCTGTTTTGGACAGGAGGACAGCAGAAACCCCAGAGTTAAGGGCTGTTTTCCCCAGTATTATCGACAATAAATATTATTAATAATAGTTTCCTCAGGCTCAAGGACCAGACATCCAAGCTGGCTGGATACTGCAGCCGCTGCTTCTGCACTTTTGGGGGTGTTAGAGCAAGAGCAGTTGCCATCCAGCCCCCCTCCCCACATACACACCCCTATCCCGTCTGCATTACAGACTGGGCCAGCATGTGATCAGGCTGCTGATGCTTCCCGCTGCCAGTGACATCAGCCGGCTGAGCCGTGCAATAGAGAGCGGCATCATCCCTCACAGAACGGGGGAGGAGCAGGAGGGGACGACAGGGAGGAGACTTGCCTCCCAGGGAAAAGATAGCACAACAGCTACTTGGAACAGTCCGGGTGCAGTGCCGGTAAGTCAGGGTTGCGAGGCAGCGCCCTCCAGTCTCCAGCAATGGTGGCCAAGCGGCCCTCAGGCACGACTGAAGTCCTCTCTGCTGACAGCAAAGCCAAAGCAGCAGACTGCCTGCTTGTGTAGCTCTGCCCTCCTGCCCCTCCCTTTCCCTCCCTCTGCTCTCCACCCCCAAACCCAAAAACACTCTAGTCCTGGACTCTCTCCAGCCGCTTGCTCAAGCCCTGGTTTTGCAGCCCAATGCAAAGCTTCACAATTCTGCTAGCAAAAATCTATGTGCTCCAAGTGGCCCCTGAGCAGCACCCTGACACAGCAGTGTTTACCACTGAGGATGGGACAACCTTCAGAAAAACACTGTACACTTGGACCCTGGGGAACACCACCTGGTGCTCCAGGCTTGTCAGGAGCAGCTTATCACAGAGAAAGGCGGTCAGCTTTGGCGGGGGTGGGGGGAGATCGCTGGGCTACTCTAGGCATAACCTACAATCCACACGCTAGAGTAGGATCTGTCCTGACTAGGCTACTCCCTGCTCCCAAGTTCCCTCACCCCAAAAGGACGAGCATTAATAATGAGCAGATATATCAGGACCAGATCCAGCCTCCTGCAACTGTAGGCACAGACTGAGGAAACACTCCCAAAACAGTGTGTGACAGACCAAAACAAGACAGTCTCAGAAGCAGTATCACACCCTACCAGAAACCCCGTGTCAAGAGCACCCATCACCTGGCTCTGTCGATACTGTTTCTCTTGCCCTTCCAGGAGCACTGAGAGGATGCTGGCCAGCTGTGAGGATCACGAATGGCTCTGGCTGCCCGGGTCCTCTCTCAGGGGTGCTGCCCAGGACCAAGGCCCTATTTCTATAACCACTCACAGGTCCAGCAACAAAGTCCAGCTCCGCCCAGAGCTTCTGGAACCTCTGCTTTCCTGTTCACCAATGTGCTCTTCTGCATGTCCTTTTCCACCATGACCTCCAGCTACAGGGCTTCTTCTTCAGAAAAGAGGGTAAAGCAAAGGTCCCAGCCTCAGCAGGCAGGCTGCTCACACCTAGACCAGGCTAGCAGCACTCTGCCCTACTTGTTCTTCCACATTATAAGAAGTAACCAGATACGGGAAGCATGCCCACCTGGGACTGCCCAGGGCAGGGTCCAAGGTGGAGAGTAGGGGATAATGCTGTTAGCCACAGGGACAGCTGGCCAGAGCCTCCTGAGTATACCCTTCTGTCCACAGGCACTCAGGCATAGCCTAGAGGGGGAAAACGGCCAGTCTGTGGGAGGGACTCCTCCCCTTGGAGTTTTTTTTTCTTTTAAAGAGCTTTGCTGCTGTGTCATCCATCCACGTTATTCTTGTCTGGCTGTAGATGCTCTGCTTGCTCCCTGTGTTTGCTGAAGTCTTGTTCACCACGCAAAGGCTGAGCAAGAACTCACCCCTGCTGGTGTTGCTCCCACCCCAGACCACTCTCTCCTGCTTCTATGTTCACCCTCCCCTAAGCTAAGGATACACTTTACAAAAGTAATCCATATGTATTAATTATAAAAACACAATGCTTCCTTTAAAAAAAAAAACGTATTTAAGTACCCATTCTCCCCTAAACTTACGTAGCCCCTTCCACCCATATGTGAGGGCATTTAGAATTAATCGTTCCTCCTCTTTCCCTCTAGAGTCAGCGCCTTTGTGTATATGGCTCCCCCCATGCCCCAGGCAGAGAGAATCTAATCATCAGCTATACTCTTGCTGCCCAAAGTACAGTGTGGCCGAACAAGCCAGTATCAGCACCACCAGGAGCTTGTCATAAACACAGAATCTCAGGCTTCCATAGGTCCACAGACCTATGGAAGTGATCTACATTTTAACAAGATTCCCAGTTGATACTGATGCACATAAAATTTTGAGTAGGACTGATCTATGCACTACCACAAACTTCCCAACCCAAGCTGAAAGACCCTAGGCCTGAGCAGCAGGTTCATTTAAGGACATTTAGCAACAAATGGCTACAAGCATCTAAGAGCTTGGAGATCTAAATATAGCACAACCCTCCCTTTACCCCCAGCAACTCCACTAAGAGATCACCTTTATCCTTGTTCAGACATTCTCCATTCCACTGATTCCTCCAGTTAAACGTTTTCACTACCATTGTAGGATTCCTTCACTAGATCACCCGTTAAACCCTTATTGTGGCAGGCTGGGAAAAATGAAGCAGCTTTAAAAGTCTGATAGCTCTTGCTTTTACTCACCAGGTCTGCAACAATATGACCTCAGTCAAGTTACTAAGCCTTTCTGAGCATCTTTTCATCCGTAAAGTTGCAACAGCAGCTACCTTTCAGGTGTTTGTGAGGATTATATAAAGCATTTGGCACAGTGTCTAGCACAAAGTATTTCACCAATATTTTGTTTTTAGTAGGGTCTAGACCATATAATTTATCATCCAAACCAAGGCACTTTTGAGAGAGGAAGGGGGCAAATATGAGTATCACATCAGGGCAGAAAGCTTAAACAAAGACTATCCCAGATGAACTGGTGGCATGATCACTCTTATCTGCAGCCATCTTGTGTTCAGAAACATTTCCCTCAAAAAAGCCTCTTCTAATAAAGGCTTCCTGCTCCCAAACTCACCCATTCTGTTCTCGCTCTTCAATATATATTAACATAAAGTCTGAGACACAGGCTAACATGCAGTAAGTTGAAAGGTCTGAAAAGCAAAGGTTGATTTTTTTGAGTAAAAGTTCACCTTTGCTTCTCAAACTTGCATCTGATGCTGGACAGGAACCTTGACTCTTTTTACTGGAGAAGGTTCCTTATAATCTTTAGCTGCAGCAACTAGGCACTCTTAAGATTCTAAAAGCTGGTAACCAGCACATGATGAAGTGAGAATCCTCACTCTAAGGCAATCTATCTGAACATCTCAACTTAAATTCCTTCAGCTACAAGTTTCTTTTATCAATAGTAATACCTACACAATGTTTCCAATATAAGTTTCTTAATTTGGTTTGAAATTTTTAAATCATCTCCCTTCAAAAATAGCAGTTAACCTTCTTTATAGTTAATATCCCAAATTTCCTAGCAACTAAACTCAGGGAAGTAAACTGACCCAAGGTTCAAATTTCGCCACAGTCTAAAACAGAGTATCCCTGGCAAACTCAAAATGCAGAGGTGTCCCAGGGGCCTTGGCCCTAGGACTCAGAGCAGTATAGCCTCAATTCTAATCTCTCCATCCTCAGTATAAGAACCTGTCTGCCCTCTGATGACTCCTCTGCCAACAAAACTCAGCACAAAATTGTTCAGGGTCCTCTGTAACGATCATTCTTGAGCATCTGGCAGGTAGGGAAGTGAAACAAAAGGACAGTGCTTTTAGGCCCCCATTTGTGAAACCATTAAGGCAGGTTCCATTGTATAAATGCCAATGGGGACTGTAAGAAGTCAGTCGAGGCCCCAGGGAGACCTGAGTCGACTTCACAGAGCAGACGCATCACAAGCTGATCCTAGAAAAAAAAGGGACCTAGTTCTAAGGAGGTAACAGGGGAGAAGGTAAACAAGGTGTGTTTGGGCAAGCCACACCAGAAAGAACAGAAGCTGGAATACTCCTGATGCTCAGGCGTGCAGGGGGAAATCTCTTTACACTCTTAAACGGGAAATAATGTGGTAGAGGGCCCAAGATGAACCAGAGATCAGAGCTAGGGAGGTCAGTCAGGGAGGTAAGGGATTAAAGGGAGGAAGAGGCAGAATAATAGTTGGATAAGGAAGGAAAAGGAGCTGGGGAGCAGGGAAAATATATGTCAAATGACATAAGCAGACTACAACATTGCATCTATATCATGATTATAACTATGAAAATTTTGTATGTTGATAGACGATGTTGGTAAAGGAACACAGAAAAATACAAGCAGCTAACGTCTGAGGGTAGCAGGCTGCTACTGAATTTGTTTTCCTTCAGTTATTGCACAAACATTATAACAAAAGATGTCCTTTCCTTTCTTTTTCCTCTTTAGACTTTAACAAGTACACTATTACAGCTTGTACAGCAACCACACTTGAACTCTTTACAAAATCTCAACTTCATCCCTAAATTCCAGTCCCGGGAATAGCAGAGATAGGACATCGAGTCACTTGTCCCCATTAGATTTCTTTCAAATGACTAACTTTACAGTCAGTTGAGGCTACTTAAATCAGTGATTTATGGTTCTTCAAGTTTTAACAAGCCCCAAAATAGCATTTCTAAGAATGTATTTCTAACAAGACTGTTTAAAAGACTATTTTCTCCCCTCAAATCAAGAAAACAAAAATGATGATTTTGAAAATCCATTTTGGCAACCTAAAGAGAAAGAGCCAACATGCAAGAAGTGAGACACCTGTCAAGATTGCATCAACCACTCTGCACTGTGGTCCTTCACCACTCACCCAGGGAGGCCACACGTTTCCCCACAGTAGTATTTCTCAGAATTTCATGGGCACAAGTATGACTTGGGAATCCTAAAACATGGAATGACTCCGTGCGTGTGGGTCAGGTCTCAGAATCCGCATTCTTAACCTCCTCCCAAGTGACGTCCACACTACTGGTTTGCTGACCACACCTTGAATAGTAAGAGTTTAAAATGGTTTTTCTGCCCCAGACTCTTTCTTCCAGGTAATTCATCTCATTATTACTCAACACTCCCTCCTCATGGTGTTCATTCTCCTAAACAAGTGCCTTGCACAGTTCTCTGCGGCCTCTCAAAACAACGCCAATCTTCAAGCCCTGGCCTACTTATTAACTTTCCCTCACGTTATTCATCAAACTTTAAAGGCTAAACCCGAGTCAATCACAACTTCCTTAAAGCTCACACTCTAGAGAACAATGTACTGTTAATCTTTATGTTAATAAGTGCAACAGTAGTTCAGGAGAGAGAGAAGGCATGATGCTGAGGATGTTCAAGGAAAGCTTCCTTACAATTTCAGCTATGTGTTAAATCACATTACAGATTAAGGTATGAGAGAATATTAGTACTTCCCATCATAAAAATATGGTCATTGGCTTATTTTAGTTTTGAACATTTTGATAATCTTCAAATGAATTCTGTAAATTATTTCAAAGTGATTTCTGTAATATTTCTGAAAACAATGTTTAGATTTTAAAATGGCATATACCAAGTTCACACACTGGAAATTTAAATATTATTAAAAAGTTAATTTCCACCAAAGTGATCAATGCAACCCCAATAATATATATGCTGTCAAGCAATTCAGTGAGAGAGACTTTATAACAAATGGTGCTGAAACAACCAAATATCTATACGGGAAAAAAAAAAATGAACCTTGACCGTCTACCTCACACCATATACAAACATTAATTTAATAAGGATCAGAGATACCCCAAAGTAAAAGTTTTAACTCTAAAAAGCTTCTCTAAGAAAACACAAGACTGTCTTTGTGACTTGGAGTAGGGGAATGCACAGAAAGGTTTCTTATGGAAAACAAAGAAAATAATGATTATTACAGAAAGTTTTGCTAAACTGGACTTATCAAAATTAAAAGCTTCTGCTCATTAAGACATCATTGAGAAAATAAAGCAAGCTACAAAATGGTAGACAATATCTGCAACCATATCTGACAAATGGCTTGTATCTAGAGTATAAAAGAAATATTAACAACTCAAGGCGGGGAGGGTACAGCTCAGTGGTAGAGCGCATGCTTAGCATGCATAAGGTCCTGGGTTCAATCCTCCGTAACTTCATTAAAAAATAAAACCTAATTACCCTTCCTAAATAAATAAATAAATAAATAAATAAATAAATAAATAAATAAATAAAATTGTACAAAAAATAAAATAAATGCTCTTTAAAAGAATATTAACAACTCAAAAGTAAAAGAAAAAACAATTTTTGAAAGGGCACAAAATCTTCAAAAGGCATTTTACACAAAGATATATAACTGGACAATAAGTACTTGAAAAGGTGCTCAATATCATTAGTCAAATGAATGCAAATCAAACCACAATGAGACACACTACATACCCAACAGATGGCTAAAATAAAAAAGACTGCTCCAGTTTGCCAACATTTGGTGTTCCAATCATAATTTCCATACATTATTGTATGATGGTACAATCACTTTGAAAAAGGTATGCTAATTTCTTACACAATTAAACATATACTATCCCATGACTCAGCAATTCTACCCCTAAGTACTCATCTAAGAGCAATGAAAGTGTACGTCTACAAAAAGACCTGTACATGAGTGGCGATAGCAGCTTTATTCATAATCACGAAAACCTGGACAGAGTCCAAGGGGCCATTAACAGGAGAATAAAATGTAGTATATACACATAGTGGAATATTACTCAGCAATAAAAAGGAACAAAGTATTGATACATGCAACAACGCGGCTGAATCTCAATTACACTGAAAGAAACCTTACATGAGAGTACAGATATACATGATTCCATTTATTTGAGGTTCTAGAACAGGTAAGGCTAATACATGGTAAAAAGAAATCAGGCGGTTGCCTCCAGGGGGCAGTGGTGGGAGCTGAATTTTGTGGGAAGTTAGGTATATGCATTTGTTAGAATGCATCTGATACACATAGGATTTGTGCACTTCACCATGTATTAATTTTACCTCCAAAAACTGTAAACAAATACTGACCACTAGCTAATGATACACCTGCTAGAGTATTTAGGAATGAATTACAACCATCTCTGCAAATACTCTGAAATAAATGCGTCATAAAAATAAGATGAATTGATAAATGGCTAGGGAGATATAAGTGGATATGTGATAAACCAAATAAGAAAAAATGCTGATTGCAGAATGAATCTAGGTGGTAGCTATTATGGGTATTCACCTTTTAACTCATTCAGCTATTCTGAATACTTAAAAATGTTTGTAATAAATGTTGGAGGAAAATGAAGTTAGTAGACTTTTTCTGACAAAAAGCAAGTCTGACTGAACTAATTGGTTTGAAATAAGAACCATCTTCATTAAATTAGAATTTATGGTTGACAATTTTCATAAGCAGAGCAAGTTAAAATCTACAGACACAAGGTTTTAACACAACATAATTAAAGTGATTGGATAAAACGCATTTAAAATATTATATTTGTAAAGGCATACTTAAATATTAAGTATGCCTTTATTTTAATTTTAATTTTCTCAATTCTGTAGGTAAATTGAGTTAAACAAGGTCTCTAAGTAAAAGAATAACAGACATATTTAGTCATCTGATCTCCATAAACCATTCTTGGTATACTTCCATAAAACAGAGAAATTCAATGATTGACGCCTTTAGGTAACAAATCTTTTCACATATTAGATGGTTTCCAATTCTTTCTTTTCTACAAATATGAGGGAGTGAATGGAACTGCTGGCAAGTAAATGACTAAAAATAATGACAGATGACTGACTTTTTGCACAGAACTCAAGGAGTTCAGACAATTGAGCGGCACTGCTCTAACAATGCCTTTATTTCCCATCTACTTATTTATGTGAACAAGTTTACTCAGTAAAAGCACAGATCTATAAAAACAGAAAATAGGAATGTATCTGGTGTTGAAAATCCTGAGTCATTCTAGCAATAAATGAGTCATCCAAAATTACATGAGTTATAAAAACGCCTCATTTATCTTGTGAAGAAAATAATTATTAAATAAAGAATAAAATTTTATGAAAAATTTTAACTTTTAGATTGTCTTAATCAATTGTCCTAGCAGTCAAT
The DNA here is from genome assembly GCF_048773025.1 of Camelus bactrianus. Taxonomy (NCBI): domain Eukaryota; kingdom Metazoa; phylum Chordata; class Mammalia; order Artiodactyla; family Camelidae; genus Camelus; species Camelus bactrianus. The sequence goes on from NC_133565.1 coordinate 27,176,970, forward strand.
GTTCACAACAACCCAGAACTCTTCAGCGTTTTAGTTACAGGAAATAATTTAAAATTTCAATTTATATACTGTTTTTGTTGCAGAGAAATATAACATGATCAACAAATGACTAAAGTGTAAAATATTACATTAATATAAAATTCTACTTTTTAGTAAACTAGAAGTAAACTAGAAATACAAGTAAAGAAGAAAAGGAATAATGAAAAATTTCCCACCGTGAAAGAGCTGGATTTATATATTTTTAAATAGATAATAGGTATCAAATCTCTATTTTGATTCCACTGTATTCATTTTCCAGGTATACTAAAATTTAGATAAGAAGTTAAATGAGAAAGGACATTGTATTTTTTTAAAATTTTTTTTACTGTGGTAAGACATACATAACACAAAAAATTTACCATTTAACCATTTTAAGTGTACAATTCAGAGGCATTAAATTCACCAACATTTTTGTGCACTATCACCACCACCACTATCCACTGCAAGAACTTTTTCATCTCAAATTGAAACTCTATACCCATTAAACACTAACTCCTCACTAGCCCCTCCCCTAGGCCCTGGTAACCCATCTTCTGTCTCAATGAACTCAACCATTCTAGGTACCTCCTAGAAGTGGAGTCATACAACTGTTGTCCTTTGTGTCTGCTTATTTCACTTGGCATAACATCTTCAAGGTACATACATGTGGCAGCATAGGTCAGAAGTTCTGTCCTTTTTCAGGCTGAATAATATTCCATTGGATGTACATACCACATTTTGTTTATCCATTCATCTGTCCATGGACATCTGGATTATTTCCACCTTTTGGCCATTATGAATAGCACTGCTACAAACATCAGTGCACAAACGTGTTCCCATCCCTGCATTCAGTTCTTTTTCATACATACTTAGAAACAGAATTGCTAAATCATTTATGTTTAATTTTTTTTAACATAAATTGTTTACCATATTGTTTACCAGAGCAGCTGTACCATCTTACATTCTGCAATGTGCAAGTGTTTTAATTTCTCTACATCCTCATCAATACTTAGTATTTTCTGTTTTGGTTTTTTTATGGACAATGACCATCCCAATGGGTGTGAACTGGTATGTCACTGTGGGGTACATGGTTTTTAAAAACTGGGATGTATACAAACATATGTTTAAAGATTGCTGCTGCCTAATCCATGAATCCCCAAGATCATGTTTTTTAAAATCTCCCCACACTAGGTTTTTGTTTAACTGTGTTTTTCTTCCTATACTATGCAAGTGGTTCTAAAGGCAAATGCTATCTTCTTGCCGGATTCTGCCTCACTGACTACAGTGATGGTCCGTAGGTGGGCATCTGGCCCAACATGGGCCAGAATAACCCATCTCTATGACTAAAGAGGCCAGTTCAAGTATGAGCTCAACTCAAAACAAGGTAATTGGGACTCCTTCCTTGATATTTTTCCAACTGGATATAGAGGAGAAAGAATCATTTCCTGCCTTTGTGATGCCAGAGGATGTAAACGTAGCCCCTTCTTCAGATAACAGGCAATTGTGCAAAAGGAGAAAATGAAACTCACATTGGGAGAGAGGCAGCAAAGAGACAAGAATTTTGACAAAATTGGAGGCCCTGGATTCAGCGTCCTTAGTTTTTCAGCAATTTCTTCCTCATCTGTGCACTATATACCAACAGCCTTACAACACATCCCACATTTTGCTAAAGTTCTAATTAGCTGTTTGATCATTTGCAAATAAGACTGTTCTGTGTAGTTCAGGCCCTTTAGCAAGGATCGACCTAACAAGTAATTAGGCAGGATGAGAATCTCTGGGACAAAAGCCCCTCGTGCCCCGGCACCAGATAAGAGTCAGACCACCTGGTTAAACCTTTTTTTCTTTTCTTTTTTTAAACTAGAGAGCACAAAAGGCCCAGAGAGGGCCAAAGTGACACAGCCACTCAGTGGCAGAGGTGGGATCTAAAGCCAGATCTCTTGGTCCCCAAACCAGGGGTCAACCTGCTCTCCTGCCTCTCCTCTACTCTGGGGCACTTTCTCAGGCCCAGGTGTATATATATATATATATGTATGTGTGTATGTGTGTATGTGTGTGTGTGTCTCTCTCTCTCTCCCTCCCATCTCAGACTTGTTTTTATCAGTAAATTATTAATGGATCCTCATTTCCATTAGGCCCCCATGGAGCTTTGTTCTAAACCCATCCCAGGCTACCAGGAGTTCAATTCTTAGTACTAGCTCCTCCCCTCAATCTCCCACTTACTCAGTAAAACGTCAACTTCCACATTCTGGTGCGTCCAAGATGCTACCTCCACGTGCATTTATTATTTTTGAAGAGGACAATTTAATTTCTTCCTCATGGAGGACAAAAAAGACTGCTGATTCAAGTCAGTTCCACCTGATCTATGGCTGGTATAGGAGTTTCTGAAGCAGGTTTTGAAGACTCCAGTCCAGAGTCCTGGAATATGTGCTGTCCAGGTGGTGTCCCCAAGTTGTATAAGAAACTAGTATAACCTAAACACAATGAAGTGCTACTTTATCTGATGCCATACTGTTCAAACTTGGGGTTTTCAGAAGTTTCTTAAACACTACACCAAATTGGAGACACCCAACGTGCCAAATGATGACAGACCTAGAGAATACAACAGCTAGTGATTTTAAAAGACTGGGTGCTTTCATATACTAGACAGTAAACTGCTACAACGTATTTCCAGAGAATAATCTGACATGTGCACTAAATGCTTTTAGAGATTTATCCTGTGTCCAAATAATCACAGATATAGGCAAAAGTTTAACTTCAAGTACTTCTACTAGTGTTTAAAATAGACACCTATTTAAAATAGACACCTATTTAAGCAAACTATCTCCAATAATTTGAAATTCTTAACTTTTTGTACCATGAACCATCCGGCAATATGCTAAAGCCTATGGATGAATACTTTCTAAGGATAATGTTAAATATATAAAATAGTGATCATAATTTTGTAGTGATAAATATAACCATTTCAAGGTTTGTGCAATGGCTGTAAAGGAATCAGACAGGAAATGTCTGATCATCCTACTGATGACTATTATTACTGTCAAAGTACTAGGTCCTGCTAATATTATTGTGATTTGCTGTAAACATTTACAATCAAAGAAATGCTACATTTCAGTTAAACATTGCTAAAAATAAAGATCTAACTTTTCATCTGCCCAAGACATTAGACTAGCTGAATTCTACCATGGACCCCATTAATAATCCCATAATACATCTATCTACATAGTAAAATGCTATGTAACCTTGAAAAAGACATAGAAAATTAAGGACAGAAAGATAAAAGGAAGAGAAAGGCCAACTACTAGTGTGTTCAGAAAAGCTTTCACTTAATAAATATGTATGTTAGACAAAGACTGGAGAGATACACTAAAATGTTAACAGTAGTTATCTCTGAGTAGTGGAATTACATATGATTTTTTTCTTCTAATGTATCTGTTTTCTTAAAAAAAAATTTTTTTTACAGTGAACACATTATTGTAATATGAAAAGAATAATATTCTTAAGAAGGGTAAGGTAACTCAGATTTAACATCCCCCAAATAAATTTGAAAAATTTAAAACTTTTACAAAGTCCATATTAAAAGATTTTAAATCTGACATTAGTTCAATGACAATATAAAATTAGCGTAATTCAATACATCACAGAACACTAACAATAGAAGAGACTTTGACGTCTACTTAGTCGAACCCCTCATTTCACACCAGAAACACCCTCTCTTGTACTGATTCCAGAAGCCTTAACCCTTGGCCTCTGCACATTTCCCTCTTCCCCCATTAACTGTAGCCATTTCTTCTTCAGTCAATAAGATGTAAAACATCCACATTCAGAAACTGAAATGCAAACACTAAAGTGGGAGGAATCCTACCTGTGACGACGACACAATGAGCCTTAGCTTTCAGTGGCAAAGCCCTGACATTCCAGCAGATGGGGATGGTACCATGCAGACCAAGACTTTCAGAAATAAAACATCACATTCCCTACTTCATAAAGCGAGAAAAAGAGCAGGGTCTATGGAAAGGCTCCAGAGCAACCTTACAAGATGTGTTTCTTTTCACAGACTGGAGTTTCAAAGTTGGCCCCCCAAGGCCCCTTTTCCACCACAGCTCTTCTACCTACACTTGTACTCCTCTCCACTCAAGTCCAAGTGCTGTTCTGCCCACTCTCTACACATGATCGTACCTGGAACTGGGCTGAGAGTGTAAAAGAGCATCAGGTCGGTAGTGCTCAACACAGTGTGGGACAAACACCGAGACGCTGGCAGGTTCCAGCCTGTGCTCGTTCTCCACTCCACAACCAACTCTTCTTCCTATAACAAGCCCTGAACACAAAAACAAGCCCAGGCCCACCCCTAGGAGCAGCAGCAACACCATTCTACAGATTCTCCATCAGCTCCCCTTCACATCTAGCGGCCAGATGTTCATGACTTTCCAGAGTGCCCTGTGAGCCCCAACTGTCCATCTATGCCAATGCTTCCAAAGGGCTGGTCAGTAAAGCTTCCCTGATCTTTCAAGCCCCTGACTCCTCCCTCAACTGTGTAATGACTAAGTCCTATAATTAAATCCCTTAGTCCATAATGCTCATCATGGGTCTGCTTCCCGATCAACCCTGATGGACACTGTATGGTGCAATGGAAGTCATCCCCACAACACGCCCACAGTAAATATGGTAGCTGGGAATTTTTCTCAGCCGAAGACATGAGCAAACCCCGATGGAAGAGGCCTAGGTGAACAGAAGAGGATCGATGCCACTCCCTGTCCTGCCAATCCAACATGTCCAATTCAGAGCCCACCAGCCACATAGGCCACAGAGTACTTGAAAAGTACTTGTTACAAGTGGGGAAATTAAATTTTTAATTTTACCTGATTAAAATTTAAATTAAAACACTGGCAATTCAAGTCTGTTCCTGGAAAACTTAAGTATGGTTTAGAACAACTTGAATATGTGAATCTACATTTTAACTTTATGACATCTAAATACGTATCAACTCTGATGAAAATGTATAGTTCAAATTGAGATGGGCTGTGAGTATAAAATATAATGCATGCTATTAAAATAATTGCATATCATTTCACAATAAACATATCAAACCACTGTTATATACCTAAAACTAATACAATGTTATATGTCAATTATATCTCAATAAATTTTTTTTAAATTTCTAAACTTTGAAGACTTAGTATAAGAAAATCACAAATACCTCAATAATCTTTCATATAAACCACATGTTTAAATAATATTTTGGATTAAATAAAATATATTATTAAAATTAAAAAAACACCATATGGAGAAGGCATTAAGTCCATTTTACAAGTACTGACACCAGGATCAAAGGAGGTAGAGCAAGGTAACCAAGGTGACACAGCTAGCACTCTGTAGACTCACACTGCATGTGCTTAAAAAAGGTAAAAAAACTGGGGGAAGGGCACTGCTCAGTGGCAGAGCGCATGCTTAGCATACAAGAGGTCCTGGGTTCAATCACCAGTAGCTCCATTCAGTCAATCAATCAACCTAATCACCTCCCACCCCTAAAACAAACAAAATAAGGTAAACATCTCAAGACAATACATAAATACAGAGTAAAAAAGATCACTTCCACATTCTTTCAACACTCCTCCATCCTCAATCCTACAGTCTCCTCCAAATGAAAGAGTTTTATATTCCTTTTACACTATTTTTGATGCATGTGTGAACAACTTTACCAATACTAATATTATCCAACTTTAAGTTCTGCCCATGTAATAGTTTTTTTTAAAGTACCTATTACATGAGATTCTCATGTGTCAGGCACTAGCTAGGCAACAGGAATATGGTAAGCGAGGAAAAACAGCTATAGCTCTTGCCTTTATGGATTTACAATCTAGTAGTGGAGATAATCCAAATAATCACACAAGTGATAAGCTAGAATGTGAGTGAAGTGCCAGGAAGGAAAGAGACATGATGATATAAAGTATGTAAGGGGGTTCCTGGCCTAACAGGGGAATGCTGGTTAATATTTCCTTAAGTATGCTTTTCAAATATCTTGCTAATCTAAGTTACATCTGATTATTAGACAGTTGAAGCATTTTTTTCCCCAAACAGAAGAAATAGAGAACAGCAAGAAACTATCAATTTTCAGTTCTTTCGCCCTCTTTTCTTTGAGGGTAAGTCTTACCCTATGCCTTTACCTTTACATTAGCAAGCTGGTATTATTGTCCTCTGCAAGGTTTAAAAAAAAAAAAAAAAAAAAAAAAGGGAAAAGTCTAAAGATAATTTGACTATATTTTTCTAAGTACTTGGTAAGATTTAAAGTACTTTAAACTATGGCACTTTTTTGCAGAGGCCTCTAATTTTAAATATTATTTTCCTTTTTTTTTTTTAAGGGGCACATTAAACAAATTTGATCTCTCCCTCTCCAGGTGTTAGAACAAAGTTACTCAAGATACACTTTGTCTAGGATAGCCAGATTGCTGGTAAAAACTAAAACTCAACTCATCTGCATAAGAATGAATAGTGCCACTTACAACTTAGTTTATACTTTCCTGTTTATCAGCAAAGGATCTAAGGATATAGGTTCAAGCTGGGGGTTCACAGCTATTCTACATCTGGATTCTCATCTGTACACACACCGTTATACACAGGGGTTTAGAACCACATAGGGGTGTGAATTCAAGATGATTACTATTCCTAGCCATCATTAACATTTCAAAGAGTTAAAGTTGCCTGTAAGGAATACTTGCCAGTCTAAACCTATTTTAAAGCATTTCCCTATGGGATTTTTTCATAGAAACTAGATAAGAAAGAATTAAAAAGCTACATATCTTCTTTTAACTTCCTAACAAAGGAAGGAATCACAACTGTCTTTAAGATAGTTTGATTTTTCAGTGCCTGGTGGAGTTTCCACCCCAATAGAGGGAAAAAAAAAAAAGGTGAGCAGGAAGTTCAATAGGGAAAAGATAAAAGACTAATACTGTTTTGTTTTTTTTTTAAACTATTCCACTTTAAAAGAAATGGGAATTAAAATAAGAATGCTGGTTACCAACCTGGAAACATTAAAGATGTAATATTCAATGGTATTCAGTCATTTTGGTAATTTTCTTCTCTACACATGTGGTGAGAAAAGCACTCTCAAACTGCTGGAGAGGCCATAAAAAAGGGATAGCATTTCCATAAATCATCAAGAGTTTAAAAATTATTTAAATAGTTCAACCTAGCAATTTTATTGCAAAAAAAACCCCACCTTTCCTAAGTAAATACTCATAAATGCAGAGAAATATCTACCTATAAAGATTGTTGTCACAAAGCTATTAATGGTGAGAAACTATTTCTTTCATAATGGAATAGGAACTCAGCCATTAAAATTCCTTTATCAGCACATGATAAAGGAGAATGCTTAAGTGTCAGAGAGGGAGAATAAACCATAGAAATCATGATTATAGCTACACGAAAATATCCAGAAGTATGCAGAAAGAGACTACCAGTAATCTAAGCAAATGAAGCAGACTGCAGTCAGCACAATATATAAATTTGTACTAAATTTTCCAAATTGTCTATAGCAAATATATATTACAAGAACTCAGAAAATGGCTTTAAGAATTTAAAATCTGAATATGGCTCTCTAACAAAGGAACTCATAATTTTAAAAACACAGTACATTTAAATAAAAATGAACTGTCTTCTTTTAAGAAAAAGAACTTGGTATTAAAACTTCTGGGATATTCTTTGGTCATTAGTATTAGAGTCTCTTTATGTTTATATCCAATACAAATGTTAGTAGTCTAGTACTTCTAGGATTCTGTTAGGAAAGTAAGATACAGTCAACGACTTTCTTACAGGGAAGTTCACTGCCATATTAAAAGTTAATTAACATAGCATGTACAACTTCAGATAAGAAAGGAAAATACAAAGTGAGAATTATCTCCTTTCTCAAATTCCCCAGCCCAAGAGGTGTCTTTCAAAGATTCTTTCATACACACAAGGATATAAATGCACAGTTTTTTTTTAAAAATGTACACAAATTTACTACTTCACTTTTTTTCAGATATATTTTGGAGATCCTTCCATATGTGCACATACAGATCAACTTCCTTCTTTTGTGACAACATAGTCCATTTTATGAACATAACATATTTAACTATTTCTCAACTGATGGACATTCGGTTTATTCCTAGTAGTTGTATTTCTAGTTCTACAAATAAGGCAATAAACATCCCTCCACTTTATTTTGTCTTTCTCAGGCAAATATACTTGTTAAGTGCACAGACTTCATGATCCAGCAGCTTTAAACTGACAGATGCTGGCCAAAATTGCCCCAGGAGTCACAGAAGTTTAAATTCCTAACTATACAAGGACTATTTCTCCACACTCTTCCCAAATCTTACTTTTTATGAATCTGACAGGTAAAAAATAGAATCCCATTGTTTTAGTTTCTGATAAGATTCTGAGACTGAATGACAAGGGTCTGTCATATCTCCTTAACGTACTTTTTTAAGATTCAGCATTCTTTCATTTGTCTGTCCCCCTTTTCCTCCTAATAGTTCCCATCTCAGAAAATGGATCCACCTGTTTGCTAGACAAAATTTGATTCTATTCCCCTTCATGCCCCATTATCAGCAGGTCTTGTTAAACCTACTTCTGAAATGTGTATTAAATCTATCCACTTACCTTGCCGCCATTAGTATCATACTAGCCCAAGCTAACACACACTCCTCACCTGGACTACTGCAGCAGCCTCCTGATCACTCTCTGCTTTACCACTTAACACACTTCCTACCCCCCATCCCCCAAAGCCTTGCCACTCCTTAAGTATACCAGCTTCAGGTCCATCCACCCACCCCAAGGCCCTCCTGTTTCCTCTGCTTACAACAATTTTATCCTGGTTTCTCTGCATGGCTGGCTCTTCATCATTCAGGTCTTCAGCCTGCCTGTCGCTTCCTCAGAGAGAAGCCTTCCCTCAACAGCACGTGGGGAAACAATTTATGTAACCGCTAAGCCCCAACCCGAGTCATTCCCTACCATGACCCCTTGTTTTATTCTTTCCTACCACTTCGTGTAAACTGACATACTGTTTGTTCCTATTCCCCACCATACTTCTGCTGTAACAGTTCATAGCTCTTTTATGGGTGCACATCTGTTCACATCTGTATTCACAGCACCTAAAACAGTTTATAATATGTTGACTGAAAGAACTGCCTCTTCATATATGTTTTAACCATTTTTACGGGGTTGTTAGTTTCATTAATTCATAAGAATACTCTGTAATTTAAGAAAGTTAACCTTCTGTTGTGTATTGCAAGTATCTTTTCTCCTTGGTCACTTATCCACCCATTAAAAGCATACAATTCAATGGTTTTTAGTACTTCCACAGAGTTGTGCAATTATCACAATTAAATTTAGAACATTCCATCACCTCAAAAAAGAAACCCATTCCCTTCGGCTGTCACCTCCACTCCCTCCTACCTCTCTCAGCCCTAAGCAACCCACTAATCTACTTTCTGTACCTACAGACTTGCCTATTCTGGGCATCTCATATAAGTGGAATGATGTAATATGCTGTCCTTAACTAGCTTTTTTCACTTTAGCATATTGTTTATAGTTTTAACGTGTTTTAGCATGAAACAGGTCTTCATTCCTTTTTACTGCCAACTATTCCACTGTATGGCTATAGCACATTTTGTTTATCTACTTATCAACTGACAGACATCTGAACTGTTTCCACATTTTGGGTACTATGAAAAAATGTGGTTATAAACATTCATGCACAAGTCTTGCGTGGACACTGCTTTCATTTCTCTTAGGTGTACTCCTAGGAACAAATCTGTGGGTCATACAGTAACTCTACATTTAACCTTCTGAGTAGCTGCCAAACTGTTTTTCAAAGCAGCTGTATTTTACATTAGCAATGTGTAAGAGTTCTGGTTTTTCAACAACTGTTACTGCCTGTTTTTTTTCCCTCACATCCATCCTACTGGGTGTGAAGAGGCTCAACTGTTCGAAGATCAGACAACGTGAACAGAAGAGGATGACTGCAATGGATCAAGACACATCAAACACACTAAACCCATGAATCCACACTGACACTGAAAAACAATTTACTGGTCAGCTCTGAAGAATTCTGGAGAATAAGCTCAACACTATGAAAGAAAATACAGAAAAATAATCATGCATTTATCTGCCTTTACTAAGTGTTCTATTCTTCAGGTTAACCGAATAGCTGATGAAAGTAAGTTTACTTTTGTAAAAGTGTATCCATTAATACACGAACGCTTGAGAATTAGAGAACTGCTATTTGGCAATCCCTAATAAATTAATGCATCTAGGTAGTGATCATCAATAGCTGCTAAGATCACTCTATAGAAGTATCCAATATGACCTACAAAGTATTCTCATTCTGAAGTCAGGCTGGAGTAAACTTATTTAGTATCTGCACACAAGCTTTCAGGCAATCTCAAATACAAAGGTCACTTAAAAATACAAATTACAACCAGTATTAACCAAGTATTTTCAGAAAACCAACAGATTCAATGACGCAGCAGTCTTAGCATAAAATCTTGAGGGAATAAAGGATAATAAAGCCAAGAACAAGATTTTAAAATAAATACTGTATGCCTAGGAAGATAACAGACTATCAACTGGGGACACTGAAAGTTAAAATTTGATTATGTAAGTAAAACCAATATGTGGTCTGAATGGTAGAAAAGAAAGAGCTAGAAAACATCATATTGAGGTGAAAAGACAAAGTAGTTTTTTCAGAATTATACTAAGCAGGAGGACAAAATATGTTGAAAAATGAAGTAAAATTGAAAAAACTACTCACTACCACTCAACTGGACACTTCCTAAGCTCTTCACATGTACTATCTCACTTCTCTTCACAATAGGTACTAGCCTAGAGGAGAATTAAAATAAGGGTTAAATAAAATTTTAAGTCATTTAAGCTTCATTTCCAGTAATGGCTGACAAGGTGATTCAGATTAACCTGCTTCCCCCAAAATAAAAAATCTTCAATTAATAAAAAAGAGAGACATCATCTTAGATCTCAGAAGACAAGAAAGACCTACCAGTCTGATTCTGACAAAAAGCAAACACCCAGAAGAGAAAGCAAAATACCAGAGTACCAAAGTCACGGACCTTATGAAAGTATCTGCCAGTCAGCAATCTGGGGTTTTGGTTCTAAAGCCTGAAGAGGCAAAGGGAGGGAAGTCGAGATTCAAAGCATGCACAGCAGGGGGTCTAACAGGCCACTGCATCTACTGACCTACAACCCCTGTGGTACCTCAGGGTGAAAATGAACCAGAATGAAACCAGGGCTCCAAACCTCTGCCAAGATATTGGAAATTAAAATCTCAAAGGTGGAGTTTAGCATCAAATGAGGCAGAGTACAGGAAAAGAAGTAAACTAGAATATAGGATAAAAATATCCCACATGAAGGGGAGAAAACAACAACAAAAGGAAAATACCAAACAGAGAATGAGAGAAGGACAGAATGAGACAGTAGAATAAATGTTTAAATAGACTCACTGAATAAGAAGAGATAAAAATGAAGCAGAGGAAATACATGAAGAGATAATGGCTGTAAACTGAGTACTAACAGATACAAATCGATGCATATAAGAATCCCAAGAACTCGCAAGCAAGAACAACAAAGATATCATGTGTAGACTAAGAGTGAAACAGCAGAAAAGACTAATATACTAATAGGGAAAATTAAAACAAAGAGTAAGAGACAGACAAGAAATTTCAAAAAAGAGACTGATTTGTCAACAAAACCTCGAGACCCTGAAGATAAACAATATATAGAGTGGAATGATAAATGCCAAGCAAGAATTCTGTAACCAGCAAGTACATTCTAAGAAATAAAGGTGAAATAAAAACATCTTCAGGGAAAATTAAAGAATTCATTACCACTACATTCACACTAAAGAAAACACTAAAAATGTTCCTCAGGCAGAAGGAAAATGAACTCACATGGAAGCATAGAAATTCAGCAAAGAAGAGCAACAAAAAGAGGATACCTGTGAGCAAGACTAAGTAAATAATGTTTATATAAAATAATTCCTCCTGGGATTTAAAAATATACAGTTAAAATGCCAAGTATGAAAGCTGTGGAGACAGAGTAACTGGAGTTCTGTAAGGTCCTTGCATTTTCCAGAAGTGATAAAAGCACTAATTTGTGGTAGTAAGTCTAAGATATATGTTGTAATTTCTAGGATAGCCACAAAAAGAACAGTAAAAGGATGTTTAACCGAACAATAGGAGTAACTTTGAATAAAGAGTACTTGATTTATCCAAAAGGACACAGAACATGAAGGACTAAGAGAAGACCTAATAAAGATGATAGATTTAAGCATAAGTATGTTAATAGTTCAACTACATGCTTTAAAAAAAAAACTGCAATTAAGACACATACTGGCAGAATGAGTTAAAATCAAAATCTTAACTATATGCTGATTACCAAAGTCATGTCTTAAAAATACAAGGTTGCTGACAGGTTGAAAAATACAAGAAAAGATACACCATGCCAAAAATAATTAAGGAAAGCTGGTGTAACTATACAAATATCAAAATAACGTTAAGGCAAAAACATGAGATAAACAAGAGCATTTCGTAAGTACAAAGGGACCAATTCACAAGAGGACATAATCTTAAAATTTAACAGTCTACAAAAATCTATAAAGAAAAAAAAATCAGCACATCTAAAAGGAGAGATAGACAAGACTGTAACAAAAGCGAGTGGTTTTAACACATTTCTCTCTCGGTTAACTGACAGACTAAAAAAAATAAAATAAAAATAAAAAGGATCTGAAACATAAAATTAACAAACTTGACCTAACTGACATAAACAGAATACTCCATCCAACATGTGCTCAACACACCTTCTTCAGAAGTATACACAGAACATTTGACAAAGTAGGGCATAAAGAAAGTCTCAACAACTTTCAAAGACTAAAATCACATGGAAGATATTCTATGATCATAGGAGAATTTAGATAAAATTCCACTATAAAAAGATGAAAAAAAGTTCTAAATGTTTTAAAGTTAAACCACCTATTTCTTCAGGGGTCAACACAGCATCCAATGGAAATTAGAAAATATTTTTAACTGAATGATAATTAAAAATTTATCACAAATCATAGAATGCACTTAAACCCATGCTAAGAAGGAAACATGTAGACTTTGGTGCAAGTATTAGAAAGACTGAAAGTTTATGATCAGGATGGTATCAGTGAAACAGCAGAATAAGGACCTGTGAAAATTCTTTCCTCCATAAAACCAGGGAGAACACTGGCAAAATGTGTCAGAACAGATTTTTCTGGGCCTCTGGAAATTAAACAAAGGCTTGCAGTAATCAGGAACATTTATTTAAAACACAAAGACAAAACAGCAGAATCCTGGCAAAAAAACTATTCTTTGTGGCCTTTATCTTGCACTCTTCCTGTCTCCTCCTCCCTAGCTCTGCAGTAACCTTGAAAACCAACAGCCCACAGTCATAATGAAAATAATCCACCAGTTCAAAATTTAAATAGTTATATAGGGATATTTGCATGTGGATAAACTATATATAGAAAAGCACAGAAAGATAATGGTTAAATCTGGGGAAAGGGAGATGTGATCATTAGGGAAAACATGGGGAACTTTTGGGGTACTGGTAATGTAAGTAGTAGTTACATAGATGTTTACTCCATGACTTACAGTGTACAGTGATTTCAGCAAATTCCTGGACACGTATGCTACACTTAATTTAGAAAAGTCAAGAAAATCAGTTCAAAAATGAAACAAAAATGATAATCTAAAAAACCAATGAAAGTGACTGAAGTCTAAATATGTACACACACATCAAAACTGCAATAAATCATAACCCTAAAGAAAATGAGTGTAAGACCTAAAGAGGCACTTCAGGAAATAGGATATCCAAAGGTCAACAAACATGAAAAGGTGCTCAACTTCCTGAGACATCAGGGAAATGAAAATTAAAACCGCAATAGAGATGCCGTCATACACTCACCAAAATGGCCAAGGTGAAAAAGACAGTACCAATTATTGGTGAGGCTGTAGAACAACCCAAATCATCTGACACTGTCACAAGTATAAACTGGTGCAATCCCTGTGAAAAACTGACAGCATCTATTAATGCTGAAATCACACATACCCTGTAAGCCAATATTCTCTCTGCTAGGAGTACACCCAAGAGAAATAAATTCACCAAAAGACATGTTCATAGCAGCACTACTCATAATGGCCTCAAATGCCTATTAACAGCAGTGAATAAGCTCGGCACATTCATACAACAGAATACTGTACAGCAATGGGAACAAATGATCTACAACCACTGGCTGCAATATGGATGAATCTCATAGCTGAAGAGTACACATTTATGACTCTATTTATAGCAACTCCAAAACAGGTAAAAAATTTATGCATTTAAAAATCAGCATGGTGGTGTACCCTTCACTAGTGAAGAGGCTGCAGGGTCACCAGGGGGCTTCTGGTCTATTGCCTTTGTAGTTAAGTGGACATACACAATGTGTTCAGAATGTGAAAATTCATTGAATCTGCATATTTATCACTTACATACTTTCCTGCATGTTACACTTTGATAAAAAGTTAAATTTTTAATCACTTAACTGTTAAAGCCATATATTAAGCTTCCACAAAAATTTATTTTGTGGGAAACAGGACTTCCCAAGAGTAATTTGAACTGTCTCCTGTTAGCTGGGACTGAATATATTAAAGTTTATTTCAGAATAGCTTTTCAGATAATTTAGTGATGATACTGTTTAATGATGCCCCAGAATAAAAAAGGAAACCATCTCGGTCAGAAATTCAATATATCAAGCTACAACTATACAATTCTTTGGTCCTAAATTAAAAGTCAGCAGTTCACCTAGATCTGGGTGCTGGGTGCATGCTTGTGTTCAGTTTGACAAAGTGTGAGCTCTTTACTTACGTTACTTTTCTGTATGTTTATTATACTTAAACAAAAAAATCTGAATCAGCATTTCAGTCCCACATCTTACTTACTTTGAACTACTTTGGCTAATCTATCCCTTTTATAAGCTTTCAAGCTATTTTAAATGGTTACGGAGAAGTCTCATCTCTGAGTTAACATGAAATGTCTCCCTCCAGTCACTGCCCCTAGCCATATTATATACTCAGATCTCTCTACCTATCCCTCCCTTAAGGTCATCTTACCAATTTTCACACTGTACAGACACTTAATAAAAACTCAGTTCATTTATGCTTTAATCACATTTCCATTTACAGCCGATTTCCTTCCTTCCTTCCTCACAGAGTTGAACAGATTATGGCTTAAAGGATTAGGGAGTGTGGAAAGGGCCCTCTAGGTGGCAGGCATCCCTCTCATGAAGACTGTGTACATCCTCTCCACACGGCTGCTTGGGAAAGGGACCTAGCTCTGGCCTAACCTTCCAGCACCATCCCAACACCTACCACCCCACACACAACAAGGGCCTTCTTGGTGGGATACTAGCCCCAAAGCTCAGGCCTTATATGACTTCCCCTGAACCACAGAAAGTCACAACTTCCCTGCATGTCAACCGGTAGGCATTAAGACAGCTTCAGCTACTCTCCTCCTCTTCCTGCCTGGCATCACCTTCCAATTTCTCTTTCATCTCTACTCAGTCAAGGACAGAGAGCAAGTCTGCTGTCTAACAAGGGGCTCAACCTTGCCTTCTTTCTTGGAAGCATCATCAGTCTACACAAATGCTTCTCCTAGAAGACCTTGCCTAGCTTCACAGAGGAAGCAGCATCCCACCCTACTCTCCTACATGCTCCACTGAGTGGGGATGGAATCACGTCAAATGCTACCCTCCAAAAGCAGCCTTCTTATACAGACCAGGGGAAGGCTGAGATCATGTTTGTGGTAGCAAGAACAGCTCTGTGGCCTCTTGATAAGTCCTCAGTGAGCCCTCACTTTTGGGGACTGACATTGTACCACGGTCACTTCACACTTCTTCATTCTCAGGGTTGGACCCCAAAGCCAATTTTAAAGCAACAAGAAAAAAATCTACTCGACCTCCAGTTACACTGAAATAACTTTCTCTTCTTAAAGGCCTATTTCAAATGCTGCTTTATCCAAAAAGTGCTTCCTAGTTCCCTAACCAATACTGCCTCTCCCTCCTTTGACCTTGTCACAGCACTTCTCCAATAACACCTTATTAACTGAGTGTGTAGTTCTGTTACTACTCTTACTGAAAACCATATGCAATGAAATTTTGTCACAGTTAACAAACAGCCTTGCAAGTGACTTGACTCAAACATTTGTTCAAATGGAAAAAATAAGTGGTACGTAACTATTGCAAAGTCAGGTATACCTACATGAAACAAGTTTTGCAATTAAAATTAATTGTCATCTATGCAAAATCCAAACAGCAGTGTGAAACACTGTGCCAAAATACACCATTTTTAACAAGTTCTTATTATAAAACATGGGTTTTGTTTTTGTTTTTTTAAAATAAGAACTAGTGGGGAAAAGTACCCCCCCAAAAAAATCATCTCTAATGCCTTCACTGTTACATTTACATCTTGTTATTCCAGTCTTTCTCTGTGCATTTATACACACCTAAGACCATATACTATTTTGTACTTTGTTTTTTCATTTCGGTTTCTGTGATTGTCTATGTCATTAAGTAGTCTCCTACAAACAGCACATTTAATAACTGCAGAACATCCCACTGTATGGTTACTTAAGCTTTTGTTATCACCAAATTGTCCCTAGTTATGATGCTGCAACAATCTTGTTCTTAAGTTTTCATAATTCTGATTATCTTCTTAGGTAACAAAATTACTTTTGACCAGAAGCTACAAATTCAGGTTATTTCATGGAAAATACATACCCAGGTTTACTTCCTCATTAACCACAAGGTGGGTTTTTTTTTTGCTGGGGAGACCTGGGAAAGCTGCTCTCTGCCGTAGGCCACACAGTGCTCCGTTACCACTTGGGACCAAGAGCCCATAGCCCTGAGCCAGTATTTCAGGTGGGGACAGGGAGACAGCTGACCATACAGTGGGGGCTAGGTATGTGCACAGGGCCCAGAACACCTGCCATCTTGACCAGAACCTCTCCTACAATCCCTTGATGTCCCTTCAAACTTCAGTACTGCTTCCTCATCTGAGCCCCAGGAGAAGAACCTTGAGAGGCATTTGGGGGTATGTACCATTCTGTCCTACAGGTGGAAAAACTACCAACTTTATCAGTACCCAAGGTTAAACTTAGAACCCAGGTCCCCCTATTCCTTCAAGGTACTCTTCCTATTGTACCTTTTGAATGTGTGCCCGAGAAGGCTCTGAAGAAGCCAAGAAGTCTATACCTTGTAGTTTGGCTAGTCACTGACCTGGGCAGAGTGTAATGGTAACACTTTCATAAGAGCCTGGCATCTTACCAGTGAGGCCACTGGGCTCCCTGGCCAACTCTAAACATACACTCCTCAAAGCTCCTCTCTTACTGACCATGGGTCTTTTCCTTTACTCAGGTCAACAACCTAGCATAGCTGAAAAATAAACACCATAAAAGTTTCCAGCATGTCTGAAGCAACCCAGTGAGATTTAAGTCATTGATGCTTGTCATTCTTATTTGAATATAATTCATGCAATTTTCTCAAAAGAGAAAAACAACACATATGTAGAACCAAACAGGTTCTCTGAGTTTTTAGTTCAGCATAAGCTAAAGAAGAATAAAGGTTAGCTCATGGCTTACTCAAATTACCAGAAAATAAATTACATGTATATTTTTTTGGAAGTTAAAAGAGACAAGACCCACCTGCAGCCCCCACCACCACGTTCTCTCATTTTCTCTCTAGCACAATTTAATAAACAAATTAGACAATTCCACAGGTCAGTCTCCCTCCTTCTCTTAAACACTTAGCTACTTTATGTTCACATGTTCCTGCATTTTTGTGGGAATTATTTCCAAGGCCAGGCTAAATAATCAAAGAGTCCATAACTAAAACACAGCGATTACCATTCCTTTTTCTGAGAATCTCTGTTGTTATCAAATATTTTCAAGGTCCATTTAAAAAATTAACAACATGTTCACTTTCATCTAAAATAATGCAAACAAAAAATATCCCATCAACATTCTTAAAATATGGTGTGACTCCCACAAAAAGATTATGAAACACTGTTAGGACATCCAAGCCTCCTTGTGAAGTATCATCCTCAGGAGATGCTGCCTTCTCCCTCCATTCTTCTGCGGACTAGCCTAAATATCATAAAAACCGAATGCTTGTTGACTTACACTCATGTCTAAAAGCAATTAAAATATTCAAGAGTTGCATTATCCAGTACAGTAGCCACTAGTCATGTGGCTACTGAGCACCTGAAACGTAGCTAGTTCAAACTGAGCTGTGCTATAAATGTGAAAGCAGACATTGGATCTTAAAGTCTTACTACTAACAAAAGACTATCTCATTAATATTTTTATACTGATTACACATTGACATAATATTTTGCATATATTGGGTTAGATAAAATATTATACTTTTTAAAACTTTTTAAATGTAGCTAAATGTGACTCTCTTTATAACTGTACGTATAAATAGTCCTGAAACCTTTGACCTATCCTTTTTCATCCAATCTTCCTGTAAATCATTATAAAATAGATCTCTGTATTATAGTCAAAGGCAGTCTTCACCCAGAAGGGGACCCAATCCACAGGCAAACTACAAAAGGGGCAAGTGTTGCCAGAGATTCAAGGTCATTCTTCAGAGGCTTCACGAGGAAGCTGCCTAGAAACAGCTCTGTATATGCATGCCTAGTACATCCAAGTTTTCAAATCTAAATCACCTGGCAAATGGTCATGAATTCCTCGATTTATGGGTGTAGTGCAGACTCTACTGAAATCCAGAGAATTATCCAATATGGCATTTATCCTTCGAAAGATATTGGCATTGCTACATGTGGAGAGCGCAGGTGCTTCCTGGTTGTCCCAGCAATCTTTTATCCTTCCCGCCTCTTCTTCCTAGACACAGAAAAAAGGTATTTAGGTTTTCTACTCTCCTTTATGACAGAGACTTCACACCTTCTTTCTTCTAACCCACCACGATGAGTTAGATAAAGTAACAAGGGCTTGGGTTTCTTGCCTATATATTAAAATACTTTGAGTGCTCACTGTGAACAAGATGCCCTGAGAGAACTGTAAGAGGGAAAAACACCAAATGTAAGGTGCTGCCTCAAGAACCATCTAACGTAGTGGGACGTGTCCAGGAAGAACGGCATGGGAGCAGCAGCATGAGCCTCAGAACCAGACATACCTGATACCCGGTTCAAGTCCTGGGGTTTATCTATACAATAGATTATTTCACAATAAAAAAAGAATGAAGCAGTGATACATATTACAATATGGGTAAACCTTAAAAACACTAAGTGAAAGAAGCCAGTCATAAAAGACCACATATTTTATGAGCCCATTTATATGAAATGTCCAGAATAGGGAAATCTAAAGCAGATTAACTGCCTTCAGCTGGAGAGGTGGGGAGGAGGCTAGAGGCTGGTGTCTAGTGGGTACAAGGTTTCTTTTTGAGATGGTGAAAATATTCTAAAATAAGATTACGGTGATGATTACAAAATTACAAATATGCTAGGAATCAATGATCTGTACACTGAAACGTGAACTTTATGGTTATGTATATCTCAATACAGTTGTTTAAAAAGTTTGATTCTGTCATTTATGAGCAGTTATTAACCTCTATGCCTCTGTGAAATGGGAAAGGAGTACCCACCAACCTTGTGATAAGGTGTATACAGCATTTAGCATGTAGGAGCTGCCAGTTTTTACACCTGAAGATATAATTACAGGAAAAGACTCGGTAAGGACCAAGAGTGGTACAATCACCACCCAAAGGGAACTGTTTAGTTATACAACTCTATGTGGTCATTAAAAGCACACACAATTCGTGTAAAACATTACTGAATGAAAAAAGCACTCCCAGATACATAAACATGAACTGAACCCCCGCTCACACACAACTGATTCTTTTGGTATTCTCCATCTCAGTAAATACAACCACCTTCCTCCAGGCACCCTAGAAAGAAACCTAGGTATCATTCTTCACTCTCCAGTCTCCCTCATCACCACATCCAATGCCTGACATCTAAGCAATGAAACACTGGCTGACAGACTGAATCTTCTAATGGGAGTCTGAATCATCCATTCTGTGATTCCCAATTACCTTGGGGAAAATTAAAAAAGGAGGAAACTAGTACCTAAGATCTCATAGCTGACTACCTCAAAACACAACCCAAAAAAGCCTGGTGTTATTTCGTTTAGACTATTAAAATCTAGGTATAAGCATGAGAATGACCAGAAACATCTATAACTTTGTAGACTCTGCAGGATGGCCTTAAAGGGACAAACTTGAGTCCCATATCATTTTCAAGCTCTTGAAAAGACTGGTATCCTCTGCAAGCTATGAGGATGACCAGAATACAAAGACCTGCAAGGTTGTTTTCCCAAGCTTTCCAGAGAGATGCCACTGACAATGGATAAATCTACTGACACAAGCCCCTTTTCACAACTGTAGATTTCTAAGATGATTCTCAGCTTCAATAAGGCAACTTCACAAAGGCTAAAATACAAGCATTCACAATCAATCTGAAGACCTTAAGGCGACATGCTTCATTCGTTCACTGCCTAATCTGCCTAATAACATTAACCAACTGCCCACTACCTACAGCTGCATTCTAAGGGTAGGCAGATTAGCCAAAAAAAATTTTAAGTCTAGAAAGGGAACTAAACCTGATTATGTCGTGAACAACCACAACACAAGCTACAATGTGCTGTAAACATAACACTGTCCTCTAAGCCGAGGGGACTCAGAGGAATAGAATGTATCTGGAAGTGAGGGTAAGAGGGAGGTCTGAAGAACAGAGAACAGAGCAACATTAACAAAAGTGGTCCAGTGTGGTGGAGCATTAGGTATGGAGAAGAAAGTGGACTGGAAAGAGGACCTCATATGCCAGGTTAAGGAGTTAAAATTATCTTCTACATCAAAAGTCTCCGCACTTTAAAAGTCCCCTCTTAATATATAAAAATTAACCTGATTTTTATTTACTATGATTACCAGATCCTGGCCACACTTAATGGCAAGTAAATGGTAACCATATGTGACTCTTAGAAGGAAACCATGAGCAATTACATGAAAGACAGGAGGCAGGAGAACCAATGAAAGCGTTACAGTAGTCCACAGGAAAGATGCAGATCTGAAGACCTTCGGGGAGAAACGTGCTCCCCACTGCCCCCGGCCCCACCACCACCAGGAGAGCGGAAGGTCTAAGATTCTTACCATCTCAACAGCCTGAAAAAAACATCTAAGAATACTCCTGGCATGAGGAGGGTATAGCTCAAGTGGTAGAGCACATGCTTAGCATGCATGAGGTCATGGGTTCAATCCCCAGTACCTCCTCTAAGAATAAATAAATACTAAATAAACCTAACTGCCTCCCCACCACCAAAACAAAATTTAAAAATAAAGCACACAAGAATATGCCTGGCCAACTCTGCCCCATTCCCAGAAGGAACATACACCAAAACCTCCAAACTTGAGGGAAATGACACATGGAATGCCTCTCTCCATCCCTTTAAGTACACCAAATGAGAGATCTACAAGACTTTATATAATTAATAAAAGTAGAAATATAATTTAAAAAGTAAAAATATAATTTAAAAAAGTAAATACCCCAAATTGCTTAATCAGATCAGTAAGAACCAACAGTTTGCCTCAAGTAGCCAATTTAGAAGGAGAAAAAAAGACCAAAGCCAGCAATGTCTGATGGGGACGAGATCTACCACTTTCCTTATGTGGACAATAGGGATAAAAGTAATACTACTATTTCATAGGGCTTTTTGTGAATGAATACACATCATGTGCTTGCAGAGTACCTGGTACGTAATCATGTACTGAACAAATCAATGTTGGCTATCGGTAGTATTTTTACTATTACACCAAGGGGTCAGAAACCACCACAGGGATCCTTGAAGAAATACAATCTACTTGCTCTTTAAAGGAGAAAAATGAACTAAAAACCTATGCCAACTATTCCTTTGAATACCCCAGGCCCTTCCATGCCTAGTCTTCCTAATCATTTCATTTAAAAAGCTCAATTACAAGACTAAAGACACGATAAAAATCAAACTACCTAAAACCTGAATCTACTCTAGAATATAGTTACCTTTTTAAAAATTCTCCAGTTAGATAAAGGCATAGTTTCTCATTTTTGAAACAGAAACCTTGTATCTACCCCATTACTTTGTATATTCTAACTCCAATCAATTTATAGGCCTGAGTTTTATGAACTCATGTTTCACCATGACAAAAAATAGGTTTTTTTCCTTGGCTATGCTATTATTGCTTATAGCTTTCACTGTTATTTTCTGGCATATCTTGCTATAAAGTGAGATCATGTGCAGCTTTTTTGACCTTTATTTGGTCTTTCACTATGGATAGGAAAGTAGGCTTTAGAGATTAGAGACATATAAGAGAACACAAACCTCAGTACTATTGAAAATCATGGATCAACATGAAGAATTACCTGGCAGTGCTAGAAAAGAAAAACAGTAATTCTTACTATTACTAGCTAAAAACAGCCTCAAGATGAAACCAGTTATACGTATACCTACTTATTATCAGAAAGAATGGTTCACTAGGAATTTCTGTTAATATAGGCTATTTTATAGCAAATCACAATTTTGTGCTTTTTCACAGGCATTGACACCATTATGAAACAGTGGTGTTCTACAGCAATAATCCTTAACTGGAAAGGGCATGGGGGGACTACAATCTGAAAAAAGCATTTCCCTTTTCCACAGGGAAGAATCCTCCCCAAAACTTCATTGTTTTGAAAAGTAAAAAGAAAAGCTTTGGAGTACAAATACCAAGTTTACCACTTAGTATCTTCTCTGAGCCCTGGATGCCTCAGGTACAAAACGGAGTACAGCACCTACTTTGTAGGCTTTGTGGTTATGAGAATTCTATAAAGTGCCTGGATATGCTCAGTACCTTATTACTGACAAATGTCCCCCAATTTCATCACTGTTACTCAGAAGTACATTTTCAACTTAGTTCATTCCAGGCAAGTTCATTATAACTCAAAATCTGAAAAGAAACAAAAACGAATCCCTGCTGTATTAGTGGTCCCCAAGACCACCCCCAGGTTCCATGATTCACTAGGATGACTCACAGAACTCAGCATATAGGTATACTCAGCATATATGGCTAAGATTTATGACAGTCAGAAAATACAGAGCAAAGCCAGCAAAGGTGAAAAGATGCCTAGGGGAAACCAGGTGCAAGTTTCCAAGGGTCCTCCTCCCAGGGGAGTCACACACAACATACTTAATTCCCACAGCAACAAACTGTGACATGTGTGAAATGTTGCCCACAAAGAAAGCTTGGCACCCAGGGATTTTACTGAGGGCTGGTCACACAGGCAGCCTCTGTCTGGAATATACCAAAATTTCAGACTCCAAGAGGAAAGCAAATGTTTAGCATAAACCATACTGTTTGTGCAGTTTAAGTATAGTAAGTCACTCTTACCAGTTCTGGGAATGGTGGGAACTCAAAATCCAAGTTCCCAAACACCAGTCAAAGGACAGCAGTTAGGTTTGCTATGTTAACTCATTTTTTTGCACACCCATAAGCGTAAGTATGGATAAATTGTTCACATCTATAACATCTGTAAGATGGATATTCATATCTCTAATGTAGTACTATACAGAAAAAAAACACCTTCTGTACTACACTACAACTTATAGAAACCTCAGATACTAAATTAAGTGAACAACAGGCCAAATGCAAGAGTACACACTACATGATTCACAAGGAGTTCAAAAATAGGCAAAACCAACCGATGACAACAGATGGCAGAAGAGTAGGTAATTCTGGGGTGGGGGGTGGTGGATACAAAGTGGAAAGGGCACAACAGAACCTTACAGAGTATTGGAAATGTTCTGTATCTTGATCTGCATGATGTATAAAAATAATAAATATGTAAAAATTGATCAAGTTATACACTAATATCTACTGCCTTTTACTGCATGTATGTTATCCCTCAATTTTAAAAAAGTTCAAGGAATAGACCAGCAGGGCTTAAACTTGGCCACTAAGGTCAAGTCAGACCATGATGGGCCTTGAATGCTAACTAAGGAGTCTGGCCTTACTCTGTGGCAGGGGTTCTCAAAGCGAAGGCTGTGGACCTGCCCTTTCAGAGGTCCACAAAGTCAAAACTGTTTTCATAATTCTAAGATATCACTTTCTTTTTTCACTATGTTGACATTTGCACTGATGGTACAAAAACAATGGGAGTGCGTAAAACTGACACCTCAGCGGCAATCAAGGCACTGCCAGTAAACTGCAGCAGCAGTTACTGTATTCTTTACGCTATGAATTCCCAGAAAAAGCCAGACTTACAAGTTTTCTCAGGTAAGCAGTAAAAATTTTATTAAATCTCAGCCTTTGAGTACATGCCTTTAATATTCTGTGAGACAAATGAACATAGTTTACGTGTAAAGCCCATTTGCTTCATACCAAAGTACAATGATGATCTCAATAAAAAGTATTTATGTGCTTGAGTTTCAAGAAGTAGCCTCTTTTTTTATTTTTCAAATGAAACATCTTTTCTACTTGAAAAACCAACTGACATTCTATGATTATCAACTTTGGGTATTTTGCAAACATTATCTTGAAAACAAAGTAAGCGAGTCACTTCAAAAAACAAATAAATATCAGTACTTGTTGCTAATGATAAAAACTTGAGCTTTGCAGAAAAAATATGAATTCTGGAAAAACCATTATCTGCCACCACTTGAACCTGACACCTTCCTCAACACCTTAAAAGACTTTTCTGATAAGACCGGTGATGCTATTAACCAGTGGTCAACATCTGCAATATTGCATAACTCAATGAACTATTTATCAAATGATTAAAATATGTTACAAGATCAGGCATAGGTAGATAACTCATCCAAAGTGCAAGACAGACCAGTGCATTAATACAACAGTGCACGAAGAGTACATGGCTTCACACTTCCTGTTGCAATTAGAGCTGGCCCTCTGTATCCCCAGGTTCCTCATCTGCAGATTCAATCAACCACAGAGTAAAAATGTTAGGGGAAAAATTCCAGAAAGTTCCAAAAATCAAGTTGATTTTGCCATGCACTGGCAACTATTTTAAATGGCACTTGCAGCGTATTTACAACTATTTACATAGTGTAAGTAATCTAGAAATGACAATGTATATGGGAAGATACAGGTTATATGCAAATACGGTGTCATTTTATATAGGGAGCTGGAACATGACTGGATTTTGGTACCCATTGGGGGAGGGGGGGTCCTGAAACCAATCCCCCATGGATACTGAGGGAAAACTTTAACCTTTAGAAAGTTACCACTTGAGTTTTGGTGTAGTACCAAAGAGGAATAGTCACAGTTATCTGAAAAGGCTATTAAAATACTCCTCCTCTCCCTACTACATATCTGTGGGAAACAAAATTTTCCTCACATACATCAACCAAAACAACACATGGCAACAGAGTAAATACAAAAACAGACAACAAAATCCAGTTTTCTTCTAGTAAATCAGCTACTAAAGAGATCAGCAAAAATGTAAAATGCTCACTCTTCTCATTTTTTTGTTTGTTCTGGAAAATATAATTGTATTAATATGTCATGAATTTATTTTTTTAGTAACTAATAAATAAATTTACTCTTTTCAGTTTTAATTTCTAATGGGTAAAAATTGATGGATATGATCCACATGCACAAAAGCTCTTGATGGCCTCAAAATTTTAAGAGTATAAAGAAATCCTGAGATGGAAGTGTTTGAGAACCACCACTTATGGATTAGGTAATCAAATTTGCACTTTTCAAAGATCTTATAGGAACATCCAGGAAAGAATGCAAACATCCTGAAAGGCTCAAGAAACGTCTGTAAGATTTGATTGGGAAAAATGAACTTGGTAAAAAAAGTTCCAGAACAGAAAGTGTGAGAGGGAAGAGGATCTTATGATATCAGATATCAAGGATTTAACAGATGAGGAAAGGGTGAGGCAGTAAAGATAGAGGGGTTACTCTGTACAAAAGCTTGACAGGGAAGCTAAGGAAAGCCAGGGAGGCTGGTTGCTGGAGGGGGTGGTTGTATTAGGAAAGGTCTAAACATGGAAGAGAGGTGATCATGTTTACAGACAGAGGTGAAAGTTGTAGCAGAGATAACTGACCAAGAGGTCCTGAGGGTATGAGAGAAGATGGACTCCAAGACACAAAACTGCTCTTTGAGTAGGGAGGAGGACACTCTTCAACAACTGCAGAAAAGGGATAGTAGTGGAAGCTAAGTCCAACTGGAGAGGGCAAGAATAGGGCCCATATGACCAACTGTCCAAGTTGGTCTGTTCCTCACAAGAATTTATGAGCTTACCTTGTCTCAATATAAAGAAAAAGACATGCTTAGCAAAACTGAAAATCTTTCTCCAAATCAATCAGCTTAATAGAGCACTAGCACTCAAATCAGGATCCCAGATTCCAAACCTATTCTTCCTTCTGCATCAAGGCAGCCTGAGAAACAGGAGAGGAGGGGAGGTGAGACCAGGTCAGGGAACTTCTCTGTGGTGACTGAAGCTGTATGGGGAGTCTCTTACAAGGGCAGGGAAATACCGTTCTTTGTGCTTCACCTGAAACATTTGGAAGCTTTATCATTAAGAGGTCCTCCCGAACCGAGGCAGGGCAATATGACAAGGAAAAGTGGCAGGTGGAGCTGGCATAACCTCCTGACTGGCAGAGGCAAATTCAGCCTCTTCAAGTCCAAAAACCCAAGGGAAGTTTGAGTTTCATTTTAAAACTCCTATATTTAATCAGTAACACCTCACTAGTTACTCCTATGGTGGTGATCTGGGCAGGGGTGTTAGAAAAGATACAGGAAAAGGCCCTCTCACCTAGTGCTCACCACTCAGCTTAGAAGATACAATTACCCATTAAGACCCAAGGATCAAAGGTCTGAGGGAATCTGTCTGGGGAGCAGTAAGACCATTAGTATGGCGGAGCTCCACACAGAGACACAGGCGTGAAAAGGCAGGAATAACTAAGAAGGAAGGTGAAACAAGTAGACTGAAAATACTCATCCAAGGCAGACCTGAATTTGTGGTAGCAATGGGAATGGAGAAGGAATGGAAGGATACAGTGGCCAAGGGAGACAAAGAACTAGACAGCATCAAGGTTCTATCGTTACAGAAACTGGGAAGAGGTTTCCAAAGGAAAGCTACAAGTATGTATTTACCTAGCATCCTTCTGTACTGGGGAATTTAGTGGCTAAAAAAATTTTTAAAACAAAAAAATACACCCAAACACAGTTCTTTCCCCCCAAGAGAAAAAAACAGACTAGTAATTGGGTGGAGGGGATAGAATTAGATTAGCCTCAGGAGATGAAGAAAGAAGAAATTGGTTGTTTTGAGATCTGCTGGGTTTAATATGCCTCAGACAGACACATTTATTCAGCAGGCTAATGAGAACTACGGGTCTTGAGAACAACCAGGGCTAAAATGCTCAACCTAAAACTTGACCACATAGAGGGAGAACTGGTGCTAGAGGAATACACAAGCCCTCTGTATAAGGGAACAAGGATGAGCCGACAAAATGAACCAGAGGGAACACGGCACTCAGGGGGAGGAGGAGGAAGCCTGTAAGTGCCAGGACAAGAAAAGATCTATCAGACAGACAAAGAAAAACTAGGAAACCATAGAGTCTTATGAACCACTGGGAAATTTTAAATACAATGAGATAATCAGAGACCAGCATAGCAGAGGGCAAGGTGCAGGAATTCTAGAAATAACACTAGTCCGGAAATAAAAAGACCTGCGTTTCAGTTTGGCTCTATCATCCTCTCACTGTATAAACAACCACTTTTCCTTCTACGCTTAATTCTCCTTGTCTGTGAAAATGGTCAGACACTATAATCTGGGCTTGCTATCAACTCCAAGTTCTATCTGGGAGGCAGACAGGTCTCCAACACCTTTTGAGCTTGAAAACAATTCCAAAATTACAGCTTTAAAAAAGTCTCAGGAGGAAGTGCAGACTCAGGAGACAGATGGTGCCAGAGCCAGAAACCAGGAGCACAAAGCCAGAATGCAAAGAACACAGGTGTTAAGTAGTAAGGATTAAGCGTTCTGTCAAAAGACACAAAAAACTCAATCTGCTCTTCAAGGTAACAGCTTTCCTTCAATAAGAGGAGAGCTACTCCCACGTCTTTATCAAAGAAGACTTCAGGCCAGAGTACTAGACCTGTCAGGATGGTACATGTCAGCATATTGTGCCGGCTGGAATAAAGAAAGCAGTAACACTATTGTAGTCCAGTTACTCCCAGAATCAGCAGCTACATGCAACCATGACCCATTTTTAGCACACAAATCAATCTTTAGACCTGTCCTCTGGGGATTCTCCAATTATCTCAAAGAAAGCCATGACAAAATGTCTTAAATATTAAAACAGAGTGTTAACTCACTATAATCTGAAAGGGTACTCCAGCCATGCAGGAATACTGAAAAGTGAAATAGAATTCAAAGGCTATCCATGCCTAAGAGTTCTTCAGCACCACTGAAAGCAAAGCTCAACCCTATTTAGTTGAATATTAGGAATGTTCCTGCTACATCTGTTCTTTTAAAACATTCACATTATATTAAGAAGGCAAAGTAATCCCTAACAGGAGTCTTTTTAAATCCCTGTAACAAAACTCTGAAAATTATGTCTAGAATGTAAATGCAACACTCTCAAATTTGGAAACTGACTTTTTACGGAAAGTCAGATAACTTTCCTATGAAAATATGAAATATTTACACTTTCAGTTCAATGTTTTCAGTCAATTTACTATACTTGAGAAATGCCTTGTTTCGAGGGTCCTATCTTGAACACAAAAACCTTCAGCATTTGCAATCTGTGCTTATAGACGATGACAAGCTTGCATAAGCAGGTGTAACAAAAATCAGGCTGCAACAATTGGAGGAAAGAAAACAAAATGCATTTCCAAAGCTGCAATGTGTGGGGCAGAAGCCAGGTGGTCAGCAGAATCCAAACACTGAAAGGGTGCAATTGGTGCTTTAGTTTTAATTCAAAGAGAAGCAAAAATTCTTATATAACTTCCTCCACTCCAATCTCTAGCCCAACCCCCTTCCAACCTACCCCTCCCCTACCCCCAGGTTTTCTGGCAAGTTCTCCCCAAAGTCAGTACAGCTTGGATACTGCCTAGGAAAAGCAGATTTGTAGAACAGGATGGGATTAGCACAGCTCTTCCATATGAGAGAAAATAATTTGCTATTTGATCCAGTGATTCTTTTACTGCCTCCACCACTAGCTACTGAAGCAACAGCCTAAACACTAATATCTGGTTCAGTATGCATTCTTATCTCAATCTTCAACCCAGAAGTACTACCCACTAATGAGTTTGGAATTTGTCCTTTAAGCAAACACATATCAATGTTAGAAAACAGTCATTCAGCTGAAAACAATGAACGAGAAACTTTGCATAGATACTACCTAGTATACGAACACTAAAATACCAGCAGAGAGCTTCTTTAGTCATCTCACCCTTCCCCTCCATCTCCAATTCACAAACATCGAACTCACAGCTTAGTGCTTGGCCTGTAAACGTAGTTAAAGAAGCAGCCGGGGACAGGTAACATTTCATAGTTTCCATCTTTCCAAAAACTTCTCAGACAACAGGTTAAAAAAAAAAACTCCACTGGTTTGTATTTGAGTCTGCATTCTCACTAAAAAATCTCTTTGGCAAAGTCTCTGAATATGCTCTTTACTGCTTTATATCCTTTGGGGATAAGATACAGAAATAAAGGTACCTATCACTTTACATCTGCTAGTGTGGCTGTGTACACTGCTAGAATTCTGAGTTTTGCCCAGAATGAAACCCCAACCCCTCATTCATGATGCAGGGCTCTTTTATGCCCCGGGAGCTTACTCCAGATTTTACCATGTATTCCTAAAACCCGTATTTATTCTTCCTGGAAATCTAAGAGACAAAATTATGGGAATTTTAGGCTAAGCCAAGATGGCGGAGTAGAGAGACTCACAGCTTACCCTCCCCCACAAATACACCAAGAATTACATATACAAATCCACTGAATCGCACAGAAAACCTACTGAACTCTGGCAGTGTCTCTCATTTCAAAATACAGGATTCTCACAAAATCCGATAAACAAGTTTATACTGTACAGCACAGGGAACTATATTCAATATCTTGTAGTAACTTATGGTTTAAAAAGAATATGATAATGAATATATGTATGTTACTATATGACTGAAATATTGTGCTGTACACCAGAAATTGATACAACACTGTAAACTGACTGTACTTCAATATAAATATATATAAATAAATTATGAGAATTTTAGTTAAAAGAGAAAAAATGAGGTTTAGTAAGCCCTGTTCTACTTTTACAGGTCTTAAAACAATTATATAATTTCAAATTTGCCTTGTCTCAGAAGAAAAATGTTGCTGAAATTTAACCATCCTGAAAGAGGAAAGTCTTTTGTGCAGAGGATTGGGAGGGTCACCCCCACAGTGGGAGGAGCCTGACTTCTCCAGACCTCTGGCTCTCTCAGGGTCAGCTAACTGCTCTGACACACATCATGGAATGATAGACACAGCACATTCCTCCTGACATCA
This sequence comes from Camelus bactrianus, assembly GCF_048773025.1. Lineage (NCBI taxonomy): Eukaryota > Metazoa > Chordata > Mammalia > Artiodactyla > Camelidae > Camelus > Camelus bactrianus. Next base: position 27,207,636 of record NC_133565.1, read on the forward strand.
ACACTGCTGCACTAATGCTCAGAAGACCCACACTGACTTCCACAGCAACCTCCAATTCCCTCCAATGCAGCTGAGGCTCAATTTGCCTATAAATGTGACCAGCCGGTAGATCATCGCATTTTCTATACAATTCACATCACCATTAACCCTCTGACCACCCCCGACATACCAGAATACCATAATATCACAGGTTGAGCTATGGCACCAGAAAGACCTAGGTTCACACACCAGTTTTATCACTTAATAGCCTTGTGACTTGATTTCTAAACCCTTTTCATCATCTGCAAAATAGGGGGAATACCAGAAAGGGATGTTTTAAGACAGAGATCCCAAACTAGCCCTCAGGTTAAATCCAATCTCTAGAGACATGTTACTTTGATCCATGTAGTGTTTATAATTTGTTAATTGCTACATTAAAAAAAAAAAGAGATTGGCAGCTTTACTAGGAGAGAAGACAAAGATCAACTAACTCAGGGCCCATGCATCAGCTCTCTAACCTTCTGCCTGCTGTAGAGGCTGGCATAGCTCTCCCCAACCTCACAGGGAGCCTGCGCCAGAGAGATGTCTGCAAGACAACCCTGGGGAGGGAGAAAAGCAAGTGTTTCTACATTACAGACAGGGTTACATAGAGGCTAGTCAACTCCAAAATCCTAGCTCTATAAACTGAGCATGTACTGCCAGGTCAATCCTCAAGTTTAAATTACATCACTGTGACAAACGCCAAACTCTACAGCAACGTGCTCTGTAAATACAGTTCAGCTCGAAGCATGCTCGGTGAGGGTGCTCCAAGACCAGTGGTCAGCCCTAACCCTCCTGTCCTGAGGGGCTCCCGACAGCCCAGACTCCATGGAGCTCCAGAAGCAGCACTTCCTTCCACTCCTCTACCTACGATAAAAACCAACCCGCCAGGAAAACCACCAGCAGCCTGAGGTTTCCAAGGTTTCCTTCTGCCTGTTTGCATTTATTTTTGTTTTTAACCCAGCACGTGTCCCTGGGCTCAAACACAACCAGAGCCTAAGAGTGCAAACTATCCTCAAGAGACACACACTTCCAGCTGGCACATGTCAGCTCTGTCACCTGAGGGGCACACGGGCTGCAAGAGGGCCACCTATGGCTTCCAGAGAACCAGCTCCGACCCATTGGCCCCTCTCTCCCTGCAAATGACGCAGACCAGCGGTTTGCTCAGGTGCTGGAGAGAGCGAGGCGGCAGATCGGTAGCCACGGAGACCAAAGGAGGCAGCTGCCAGCGAAATGCAGCGCTAAGCAGAGCCGAGGCCGCGGGGCGGGGTGGGGGATGGGGGCCATGGCCAGCAACCCCGCCTCTGAGAGCTCTCCTTAAGTGCAACCTGGAGCAGGGCACCATGCAGAGGGGCAAGGCCTGCAAGGCACAAAGTGCCACCAAAAAATAACCCGTGCACACGAGGATGTGCTCCAGAGCCCAGGTGTCCACCTGGTCTTTCTCGGTCTCTTGGGCGGCGCTAGGCCACTTACAAAGAGCCGGGCCTTGCCTGGGCCCTCTGGGAACACAGCAAGAAAGTCAGGGTCGACCTGACGGTAGAGAACACCCACGCAGGGAAAAAGCCGGGGGAATGACGCCAAGTGAGACAACCAAAGGTGAGTGACCTTTTCCTGGTCTGAGACCCCTCTTCCCCCCGGGGCAGGCACAAGCCTAAGAACCAACCAGGCTGTTTCCCAAGCCACTGCTCCACCAAACCTGAGACCAGAGCCGAGCAGGCACCCAACCCCTCACCGGCGTCTGGGCACCTGGTCCAGCCCTGGACTGAGGAGAGAATGACAAAATCATGGCCACACGCACGCTTCTCCACTGGCCAGGCAGCCCGTGGGGGAGAAAACCAAGGCTGGTGCGGCCTAGCTCAGCTCCACGCTTGAGGAACCTCCGCGGCATGCATGACCCCCGCCCATGGCCGCAGGACCCACCTCCGAGCCTCGAGGCTTCCCCAGAGCGAGGCCACGTTGCACGTGCGAGCCACCCACTAGCGCTCAACCCTACCTAGCCAAGCCAGCCCCCAGAATTCCAGCTCCTGCGCCAATCGAACGTGTGAAGCCACGTGACCTCCTGGGCCAAGGAAGTGCGTGCCGACTGCACGAGGGGCCTGATCCCTCCGCCTTAAAGGAGCCGCGCCCGCTGCCGTCGTGGCAATCTCAGGTGTCCGGAGGCCCAACGCGGGGGGGTCTCTGCCACCAGCAGCCCCGCCCCACCCAGGCCGCCCGTCCCCACCGCCCCCTGGGTACGAACGCGACTCGTTGGGGACGCTGCGAGGCGCGTGAGCTCCCAGCGCCGGTGGCTTCGGGTCTCACATGCGACGGCTGCGGGAGAAGGAAGTGTTCTGGACGCGGGTGCACCCTTCCGTCCGGTCAGCTCCCGTCTAGACATACACTCGAGGCCACCGGCAGTCTGCAGCGCCACTCGGAGGCCCCACCGGCCGCCCCCGGAGGGCCGCGGCGCCTTTAAGCCCAAAGGCCCTGAGTCACGAGGAGGCTCCCTACCCCCCCTCGCCACACACCCCTCCACGAGGCCCCACGCCCGCGGGCACGTGACCCGCGCCCCGCCCGGGACTCGCGCACACGGGGGGCGGGGGAGGGTACCGCGGAGCCGGCCGAGGCTGCGCGCGGACCGTTAGCAGTCTCGCTCGGGACCGCGGCCCCGCCCAGCCCCGCCCTGGCGGGCGGCAGGCAACTCTTACCAGCGGGAGCGCCATGGGGCTGGCGTGGCCCTGCGGGAAGGACGGACCGGCCGGCGGGCGGCTGGCCGGCACGGCGAGGGACGCGCAGACACGTGGGCACTATTTTTGCAGCGAGCCGCGCACAGCGCCGCACTCTGGACGGCTTATAAAGCCCCGCGGAGCCGCCCCCCGGCCGGATGCGAGGCACCTGTGTCGGCCCCGCCCGGGGCCCCGCCCCTTCCAGCATGCTGCGCTGAGGGCTCAGTCGCCCACCCGGAGCCAGGCGCCTGGACCCGGGCGGGCTCGGCCGCCGCGGAGGCTGCTGGCCACAGCTGCCCCCTTGAGAGGCCAAGGGCCCAAGTTAAGCACGCCACTCACCTAGTTACCCTGGTCAAGGCACTTACCTCCTCTGGGCCTCAGTTTACCCCTTATGAAATAGGACGCGATTTACAAGCCTCTGCGACGGGGCGGCAATATGCTTTGTCAGTAAAGCCCTCTTTACAGTGTCCACGCTCCGTTCCTTCCAAGGACCTCTCCCGGCGAAAGCCAACCCTACGTACCCCGGTCCGAGCCTTCGCTCCTTGGGCTCCAGGAGGCGCGCTCACTCTAGACTAGCTGCTCCGTGTGTTGGAACTGGTCGGGGGCGGGGGGCGGTGCGCCGGCGTCCGGGGATCCCGGAAAGTTCCAAAAACACCAGGGGGCCTCTTTGGACCGCAGTTCCCTGGGGAAACCGCTTCCGACGTTCTTGCCGGACTGCGACAGGAAACTTCTCCGAATGGGGAGAAGAGACAGGGCGGGGGTCCCGGGGTGAGAGACACCGTGGGTCGGGCTGTCGTCGGGAAAGGCGTCCTGGGGTAGCCGGGGCGGGGCGGACCGGAAGCTCCAGGCAAGCGCAGAGGCGGAGATGGCGTGCCAGGAGGGGGAGATCAAGCAAAGGCTGGGAAGGAGGACTGAACAGAGCGGCTCCATATGACCCGGGCGCAGGATAATGCGAGGGAAGCCTGGGCCCAGTTTGTGAAGGGCCGTTATTTTACAGACAGCGGGGAACTATTAAGAATTGTAAACAGAAGAATGGCAGTATCAGATCTCTTTTAAGATTTTACTGGAAATGTAGCAAAGGTTGGACAGAAAAGGGGAGAAACGAGGGAGTGGGGAGGAAAGGGACCAAGGTTTTTTGAGCATTACTAAGTGTTGAACTTGTGTTACCTCATCATCGTAATACAATTTTATAAAGCACTTACTATGCTTAAGGTTCCTCCTGGCAGTTGGGAAGAAGCAACTCCTGCCTTCCTGGCAGGCTGGTGAGGCTGGCCTGGATCTGATGCTAAGGGGAGGGCGGCAGATACCTGTAGTTTTCTGTCCAGGGCAATGGAAGGAGAGGAAGTCAAGGTCTAGTCTACTGTTGCAGGAGAATTAACGGGAGAAGGTGAGGGTAAGAACCAGTGCTGGAGTAGAAGTCCACAGGAGGACTCAGAGTGACAGTGAGAGTTGGCCGGTCTCCATCCATAGAATATCCCCATGTGGGAGCTTCTTGGGTTGCTGAGATCATGAGCAGAGAGGGTGTTGGCTGCTAGGGCAGGACAAGAGGGGGCCCGGGCATACCCCTAGCTATAAACTGCTCTACCCTCTCTCTCCTTCAGACTTGCTGCTTAGCCACTTGCCCTCCCTCCTCAAAATGGCCCATTCCAGCTGCCCAGGAATCCACACCTTCTGGTTTAGCTTCACTGGAACCCTCCCACACCAGGACCTACCTGGGGCTCTTCCTTCTCTCAAAGCAGCCCATCCACAAGTCTCACCCTGGCCCACAAACAGCAGAGGACAGCTCATGCAAAGTGGTGTATCTTGCTTGTCCTGTCAAGGGGTGCCACACCCAAATACCTACAGCCCACGAGCCAAGTGAGGATAGGTGAGAGCACCAAGAAGGCCCAAGGCACATCTAAAAAGGCAACTAGCTTATGGATACCATGCAGGTCCCAGCCCAGCCAGATCTTTCAAGACAAGCTGTAAATGCAGTTTTGTTTTGTTTTTTAATGTGAAATCTAATTTTAAATGTGGTCAGTAACTGAAATTTAAAGAGCCACAGCCAGCATGTCCAGGGTCCTCATGCAGCTCATTGGCTGCTAACTTGTGATCCTTTCCATTTCTTCCTCGTCCCTGACCCAAACCTGAGTAAGATAAGAATCTGAAACCTGGAATTGTGCCCAGGGGAACAGGAATCTGGGAGCTCTTTCATATTTTAAAACTCCCAGCCATAGGAAAATGAAAGTATCTTTCAGGTGACTTGGAACAGAAATTTCTGCTGCATAAAATTCCTCTTCCTGAACTCTGTGTTGCAGGTAATAATAACAGCTGACTTTCACTGAGCACTTACTGTGTGCTTGGCACAGTTCTAAGTGTTTTACCTGGGTTAACCCATTTGCAGATGAAGAAACTGAAGCTCAAAGAAGTCAAGGAACTAGCTCAAAGACTCCCAGCTAGAAGTGGAGTGGAGACTCAAACCTAGGCAGTCTTCTAGCTTCAGAGCCTGAAGCCTTAACCAGATAAGAACAAAACATCCAGCACCCTATGTGTACACTACCTACTGACGGACCCAGAGCTTACTGTAGGCAATGAAGGAAGGGGTGGCTGAATCCACAGACGGGCATGTATTTGGTGAATCCTTGCTCCCTGCCTGACTTGGCCAGGGCTGCAGGTTCTACAGGAAGAACAGTACCCCTGACCAGAAGTGCTCCACGATCCACAGGGCAGGGTGTGGAAAGTGGCAGAGGTGGAGATGTTAAATGACTTGGTCAAGTCCCCACAGCTGGTCACTGGCAGAAGTAACAGGAACAAACAGGCAGCATTATCCATTCTCCCAGTCAACAAACAGCCTTTGAGCCCAGCTATGCCTGGCACCATCTCTGCAGTCAAGCCCCAGATTTAGAATACAGGTTTTAAGTGTAACCGTAATTGGCTGGACTTTTAAATGCATGCACTGGGGAGACAGGAGTGACCCTGTAGTCTTTTATATGCTCAGGTGTTCAGTGCCTCCACAGCAGGCAGAGAGCTAAAAGAAGAAAAGAGACTGCAGGGAGAAAATAATTTCCCTGGTTGAAAAAGATCAGAAGAGGAATTCATTTAGGAACTCAAGACCACAAGGTAAAGTGGGCACGTGGTGTCTACTCAACTTCTGCCAGGCTCTGTGCAGAAGAAACCATGTTCTTTGTTTTTTGGTTTTTTTGTGCCCTTTTAAGTGGGACAAAAGAAAGTGAATCAGCCCTACCTTTCATCATCCACAAATGTAAATTTTAAATGGGTTAAAATAGAAATATGTAAAGTATTACTTGAAAAATTTTTAAAAGAAAATATTAGAATATTTTTATTACCGCAGCATGAGGACAAATTTTGTAAATATGGGACAAAAAGCACAGGATATAAAGGGACATTGACCACATCATAACTTAACACCTTGGTTTATCAAAAGATATTTAAAACTTGAAAAAACAAGCCATAGATTGGAAGAAGGCATTTGCAATACTTGATCTATAAAGGACTAGTTTCCAGAATATATAAGAACTTCTAGAATGAGACAAATAGAAAAATGGGTAAAGATGGGGACAGGCAGTTGACAGGAGTGAAAACCCAAATGTCCAATGTTTGTTTGTATCACCAGATGCCTACCCTCACCAATAACCAGGGAGATGCAAATGAAGCAGTGGGATACCATTTCACACCTCCCAGACAAAGTGAACAAGGCTCACTATCCCAACAGCAGGCTCACCGCCAGGAAGGGTGTAAACTGGTTCAACCACTTTGTGACTTTTGTTTTCTGCATGTTTTGAATTAAGAGATAAACCACGTACAGACAGTGCACAGAACGTATAAGCTTAGGTGTACAGCTTGATGATTTTTTACCTGCGTAACCACCACCCATCAAGGCATAGAATCCTTCCAGAACCCCACAGGGTTTCATCACAAGCTCTTCCTAGTTTACCCCTCCTCCTTGAAGTAACTAATATTATTACTACTTTCCTCACAGATTCATTCTGTTTTAAGCATTCACATAAGCTTTTGGCCTTTTTCATTCAACACAGCACCTGTGAGATTCATCCATGTTGTTGCAGGTAGCAGTAGTTCAGTCCTTTTTATTGCTAAGTAGTATTCTGTTATATGGATATACCATAATTTGTTTCTCCATTCTCCTATTGATTGGCAATTTGAACCGGAGGATTATGAATGAAGGTGTAGTGAACGTTCTTGATATGAAGTCCAGCTACTCTGGTGAGCAATTTGGCAATGTTGTTAAGTTGCAGGTGAGTATACTCTAAGACCCAGCAATCCTGCTCGCAGGGAAACATGTTAGAGGAACTTTCCCACGTGTTAAAATGGGCAGGAGTAAAAATGCCAGTAGCTGTGTGATTCAAAATTGCAAAAATAAAATATAAAATACCTTACATCCCCATCAACAGGAGAGTCGATTGACAAATTGTGGTCTAGTCATACAATGGAATACTGTATATAAGCAAAAGTAAATGAAATAAAGCTAATCATATCAACATGGATGACTCAAACAACATTGAGTGAAAAACGCAGGACATAGGAGAACACATATTCTACAACGCCATTTACATAAAATATGAAAATATGCAGTACGTTACTGTCACGAAGTACAATACGATAGATTGTTTAGAAACACGTGTGTAGTAAAGGTACAAAAACATGCATGGTTCTGATAAGCAGAAAATGCAGAATAGTCATTTACTTCAGGTGGGGAGAGACGAGCTCGTGAAACGAGGAGTTGATGAGCGCTTTAGTTCATAAACCAGGTGATCAGTACTCAAGCAGTAATTTTATTCTGTAAACTTAAAATATAATTGTTTAAAGAGATTAAGAGATGGAGATAAGGGCAGGGGTGTGCTGGTAAATGTTTGGCAATTGGCTGCAGGGAGGGGAGTGATTTGTATTCATCTCTTTCTGTGGCATAAATACTCCTACTATGGCCAATTTCAAACTACCAATTTGATGCCAGCCGGTGCTCATGAGCTGGTGCGAGCCAGCTCCAGCACACCACTGACACTGAACGTGGGAGCAAACTGCTCTGAAGCTCAAGGCCTGTGGTCTAGGCCCCCTCTGAGGACTTTTCCAACACCCTGGGAGATGAGTCGACAGCTGGACTGTATTAATCTATGCTGTTAAGTCACCCCAAAACTAAGCAGGTTAAAATAACAAATATTTACTATCTCACACAATTTCTGAGCATTGGGAATCCAAAGTTGACTTAGCTGGGCCGTTCTGGCTCAGGCTCTCCTGAGGGTGCAGTCAAGCTGTCAGGCAGAACCGCAGTCATCTGAAGCTTTGCCTGCAGCTGGAGGATCTGCTTCCAAGCTCAGCCTCAAGCTCACTCAGTTCCCTGTCACATGGACCTCTCCGGAGGGCTGTAGGCTTTCTCCAAAGCAAATGACCAGAGAGACAGGGATGGAGGTACAATGACTATCAAAATCTCATCTCAGAAATGACACACTATTCCTCTGCAACATCCTATTGTTTACACACACCAACCCTGATAAAATGTAGGAGGGGGTGACACAAGGGTGCGAATGCCAGGAAGCAGGGATCACTGGAGGTCGGCTTCCTCACCAATCACAGCTGACGGTGAGTGCCAGTTGTCCTGAGATGCTTGCAACAGGGTTAGAGGCTCCTAGAGTCACACACAGCACAAGGAGAGACATGGGAACCTGAGAGGCTGTCCCCTTCGTTTTGCAGCTAAGGAAACTGAGAAGTTTACAGATTTACTAGAGGGTGCAGCCACTCTTGTCAGGAGCCCAGGGGCTCAGTCCTGCCTTGGTCCTAGTGACAAGGACCACGCTCACCCTCTCCTGGCCTCACCTCTCCCTGCCTTCCCTCTGCAGGTGCAGATGCTGGGGTCCTAGCACATCAAGGCCTAGATCAGAGTCACCTTGCCCAAGCCCTCAAGAGTTCCTTTTTCCTCAGAGCTGTTTCCTCACATTCTCTCTCAGTCAAACCAAGAAGACCACCCCACTTGTTTCCACAAACCCCGCCTCTGCCACAGGGGTTGTTGGTAGCACGTCCCCAGGAGCCCCAGAGTGCAGCATGTACCGCCGTGTTGTCATTGCCAGACACAAGGCTGTGCTGGCCTCCTGGGGTCCCAATGCCATTTGCAGTCGGTGTTGAAACGTCTCAGAGCTCTGCAATCGATCTCTGAGTGAAACAAAACACCGCCCCAAGCCAGAAGGAGGCGGGAGCGAGGCGTGCTGCTGCGCTCTGCTCCTTGGTCTGGATGCTGTTCATGCAGGTTATTCATTCTATGACAGCTCATCAGATTGCACTCTGGTGATCTGTACAATTTTCTGTATGAATATTATACTTCAAAAATTTTATATATTCTCAAAGACAGGGACATATGTGTCTGGGAAGATCCCAGACAGAAGCATTCTTCTGAGCCATTGGCAACCTTTGTTCTCCATCACCACGGGGAAGCCCCATTCAGGTGGACTCTTGGGTGGCAGATCTGAAAAGGGGCTAAAGTTAGAAGGCCCTTGGCACCAAGATAAGAAGTGACATTCAGGGGGTCTGGGCAGCCCCAGCATTGCTCACCCTCCTCAGCACTGTCCCAAGCCTCAGTGACCCCAAAGCATCCTGGGCAGTAGTGGAGGAATAAGGATGGGTGTTCCCAACCGTCAGGATCAAACAGTGCATCCCTCAGAGCTTTCTCTGAGTGGACAGGTCAGGGGGAAGGGGGACAGGGGAGAGACAACGGGGTCAGGCCAGCACCATGAAGCAGAAGAGCCAAGAAGTTACGCACTGCTTTGCCTTTGGATATGCTCCACATTATCCCCTGTTCTCCAAACTCCTTCTTGGGGTTCACCCTTCCAGGCACCAGTTCACTGTTCTTCTTTTGACACTGGGAGACAACACTGACCAGGCCATCAGAGAATGAGGACCCAGCTCACCTCCTTGAGGACCCCGGTCCATGCACACCTTCCCACCGCTCTCCTGCCCCACCCCTGAGCTGGGGCTCTCCCAACCCTGCAAGCTCTGCAGCCAGTTGCAGGCTGGTGGAATGAGACGGGACCTACTGGGCTGAGCAGTCCTTCCATGGTTCACACCCCAGTCCTGCTTGGTCATCAACCTATAGGTCCTTTGCCACCACAGTGCCTAGCTGCTCAGTAAGTGCTTGATGAGGAAGGAGGGACCTAAGGCAGACCTTTCCCCCACCCACCTCATGTGGAGCCATGGTAGAAATGGGAGCCACTGAGAGGGACATGAATGTGGCTGGGGAGGCAGGGAAGAAATTGCTGGTGAGGATCCTGGTTGTCCAGGAGCCAGATTCTGGGGAGTCAGAAGTTTCCTATTTCCCCTTCTTTGCCCAGTCAGGCCAGGGAAAATCCCCTCACACTGACACACAACAACCCATCCCTCTGATCTGTAGGCTGTGCTAGGAGGTGACCCTCAAGATTCCCCGCTGAAGGTGCTAAACGAGCACAGAGGCTTGCCCTGCAGCTGACTGACTAGGGGTTCAGGCATGGGTACAACTAATGCCCCAACTCTGGGGTCCTTGTCGCGGCTTCCTTAGTGTCTTTAGATGGGTCTGTTCCCCAATCATTGCAGCTGGTCAGCTGGAGCAGCCTGGCGGAAGCTGAAGCCGTTCCTCTTACCCACTTGCCAGAGTACCACTTTGAAGCCATGCCGGACTGGACTCTCGTTCCCAGCCCCTCCTTGTGTTCACTGTCCTCTGACCTGTCAAGGCCTGCAGTCAGGCTCAGGCCACACATGGACCTCCTGGGTCCTCACTAATGCTCTACCCAGCACTTGCAGGGAGGGGGCACTTTCTGCCTCTGTGGAAGTCCCTGTGCGTTTCTGGCCCCTCTCCACACCCCTTCCTCTGCACCAGCACAGCCTAAGAGCCCTTCCAAGTCTGCTCTGTAGTCCAGGGCCCTGGCTGCCCCTTCAGTGCTGTTCACGGGACACATGAGATCCAGGAAGCCCATGACCACAGTGGCCAAGACTTGGATCAGTGACAAGATACGGGGTATGATATGGGTTGGAAAGAAGAATGTTCTGGGAAGAAGTGAGGCCTCCACCCCCAGGTCCAGGACCTGTCTGATCTGATCCCAAAATGTGTGCTGGGTAGGCCCTGCCTTATCTCTGCAGAGACTCACTCAAGGATGTTGACATGGCAGAGCTGCGGAGGTTCAGCCATGGACCTAGAGTTTTGGAAGAGATGGGCTGGGCTGGGCTGGGCTGAGGGCTCCCTTCCCCTCTGACTGACGTTTTCTCCCCGCAGCTCATTCCCTAGAACAGAACGGGCCCCCTCCCCTTCCTGGGTTGAAGATCGCCACTCTGCCTGCCTCCGCAGTCCCAGCCTTCCCAGCTGGTCTCCTCCTCCTCCTGACCAGCTGCAGACTCAGACTCTCCCTGCTTACACCTCGCTCTCCTGCTTCCTGCCTCTCCTGAGACAATCTCACGCACAAGAACCATTTTCTTAAGAAGGGCTGTTACTGCTAATCCCACAGCCTGGGACACATTCCAGAGAAACCAACACAGGGCTTTGACCAATGTTCCCATGCTCTGGACTATCAGGGTTGGAGATCCTGGGGCACTTTCCAAGAGGTTCTGGGAGCCTGGTCTGTGAGCTCCTTGGCATGCTTTATATATAAGCTTCTGGTTCCTACCGAATCAACTCTGCAGCAACGTCCAGGTTGGTAAGGAATTCTCTGATGGTCCTTGTTCTAATTCTTAAAAAAATGCCCCCACCTTCTTTCTCCTGCTGCAGGCAGTGCTGATTCAGAGACACGAGTGAGAACGAGTCTACCATTCAAGTGGCCCTTGTCTGGTAGATCAGTCCCATTTGAGAACCTGCAGTGATAAAAACAGTGATTCCAGGAAGACTTTGGGGCCCCAAGGCTCTCAAAGAAGCAGCAGCCCCAGCTGCTCTCCAGTGCCACAGAGCCCAGCAAGTCCCCAGAGCCAGAGGCAGGCTGTCCCCTGGCACTGCCTTTGTTCTTCCCTGAGAAGAGGGCCACACCTGCTTCCCTGTCTCTCCCCAGACAGACTTGCTCAGGGACTCTTCAGTGACAGGGCCCTGGGGAGGGATGATCAAAGAACTAGAATCTTGGTCATGGAGGATCAGGGCTGAGGCACCACATCTCGAACTATCACTGAGTGTGTTTCCTGTAATACAGTCAATCAAGATGTTTTGGGACAAATCATCCCAAGGTCAAAACCAAGTATCGGTAACACTGAGCTCTAGCCCCTCTTGGAAGGAGGGGGTGGGGGATTACAATGTGCATTAACATAGTAAAGGCTCTGAGAAAGCCTGTGGGAAATAAACTTACTGCATTTCAGTCCATGATTTCTAAACATATTTGATTACACTTTTTTTTTTTTCTGGCAGAACACATGCTAATAGAACACCTTTTACACCTTTAGGAACCACTGCCTGCTCAGCCTCTCTCCTCACCAGGAAGGGCACCAGGGAGGGCCCTGGCTCTCACTGCCACCCCTAGAAGGCTTGGCCCAGGTGTGGAGGGCTCTACATCCTCACTACTCAAGTATGTCTGTGGAGCAACTGGGTTGCTGGGATCTTGTTAGAAATGCAGAACCTCAGGCCCCACCCCAGACCTACTGATCTGAATCTGCATGTTAGCAAAACCCCCAGGGGATCTGATAAACGGCAGTTTGAGAAGCACTGTTCTACATCTCCTGTTCTTCCCCCTCCAAGATGGCCAGTTGGGTCATCTCCCCAGCTAGGTGGGGGCCCTAGGCTCCGTATCTGGATGTAGTTGACATAGTCTGAACCTTGTACCTCTGTTTAGGAATTCCCCACATTATGAGTTCTTCTTCCCAAGAGCCCATGAGGGGAACCAAAATGGACTGCCAGACATCGACAAGGCTTCATTTTTGCAGAGGCTCATAAAAAGGACCAGGGAGTTCTTCCGGCTTGGCCTCCCCGTCCCTGATCAGATGCCTCTTCCACAGAAGGACATGGAGACTCAAAGACGGTCATCTTGGGGGTCCAACCAGAGTCACTTCTGAGAGTCAGTCACAGCCTCCCCTAGAAGGTTGGTAGTGATCATTCACAAGGGTCAAACACATTCACTCTTAGAGCTCTCCCCTACCCCTGCCAACCCCCTTAGGCACCCAGAAGAAAGGAAAGGTAAGCCAGAATCTAGGGAGAAGATGTTTTATTGAGATTTTGCTACATAGATAGCTACCAAAAGCTGAGAGGACTAAATGGAGCAGCTGCTGTCTCCCTCTGCACAGGTTACCTAGGAACCCATGGGGAGGGGGAATTGGGGGGAGCCTGACAATGACTACATAGAGAGAGGACCCCTGGATGGTATCTGGAATGAGGAGTCTGATATGAGAGAGGAAGAGAGAGAGGCTAACAGCCTAGGTATCACAAGGGAGGGAAAAGTGAGGGCCAAATAGGTCACAGCACTTGGGATCATTGTGTCAGAGCCTGTACCACGTCCTTCACCAGCATAGTGCCGATCACCATCTTCTCACTGTTGACTGTCAGCTGGGCAGCTCCAGTGGGCTGGGCGTCCAGGGTCAGCAGGACCAGGCTCCCGCTGGTCAGTGTCCTCCCTGCAAACCTGGGGTGGGAGTAGAGGAAGGGGCTCAACCCTGGGGCATGGGGCCCCTCCTTCAAACCAACCCATCTCTTCCCCTCTGCTGGTGGTCAGTACCTATACTCATCAGATGTCCCACAAGGGACACGACCCAGGTTAGCAGTGGCAGTAACTTTCTGTACCACAACGTGGTCACTCCGACAGGTGTCTGGCAGCGTGAGCTTCTCTGTGATCTCATTCATGCCCGTCAGCTTTCCTGGGGACAGAGGTCTTGATGAGGGCAGAGGCCGTGGTGGGTGCACCTGCGTCTGCCCACTTAGCACCCTCACCAGGTTCTACTCAGGCTGGGCAGGTCTGAATCTCCCTCACTGGTCTTGTGGAGGGGTCACGTCCCTCTTGAACCTGGCCCTCCCTCAGGGACCCTCTGTCTCCTCACCCCACCCAGGGCTCTATCCACAGTGCTGACCAAAGACTGAGCTGGCGTTTCCCCACTGTCAGACGTCTGGGCCACCAGCCACTTGGGAGTACCAGTGGACTTGGTGGCCAGTCAGTCCTTCCTAGTTGGCCCTCCAGTCCAAGTTCAGATCTCTCCCAGCTCCTAGAGGTTGAGTCTTCACAAAGAGATCACTGGTGGCTGCTGCTGGTCCCTACCAGACAGGCCAGAGTCCAGTAGTCACATGCAGCCCTCACAGGTGGACCCCTTATTTCACCTGTGGCAATAGCTCCAAACCTGCCCAGGATTCCTGAAGCCCTTGGGCACCCACAGCATCCCTAGAAACCCTCAATCCACTGACCTCTCCTCTATGCTCACACACGCTAGCCAGCATGTGAGCTCCTCCATCTGCCCTCCTCTTCAGCCTCTCTCTCCTCCTCCTGCTGCTTCTCCCATTCTTCTCCTTTTGAGAATGGACGTGCCCCTCCGGTTGCTTTCACCCCCTCCATTCCTTACTAGTGACATTTTCTTGCCCCTGTTCTTTTAGCTTCTCCATGATTAAGTCTCCTGGCTCCTCAGAAGTCCTCTCCAGAAGCCAGATCCCTCATCATGTTAATGCTGTGTCTTCCCCCACCATTCACGGCCAAGGTCCTCCAAAGAGGACTCCATTTCCTCTGTGTCCACTTTTGCAATGACCTGCTCTCTCTGATACTGGCAGCAGCTTCCTATCTGTGGCTCTGAAGGTCTTTGGTCATCCCGGCCTGTACACCCTCTAGGCACTCTTCTACCTTCTCATCTCTCATGGTTCTCCCACCTCTTACTCTGTTCCTTCTCTTATCCTTCCCTCCTTTTTCTCCTGAAAAACACAGGTTTTCCTCAAGGAAGGTCCTTGGCCTTCTTATCTTCCAGCCCATCTCTCTCCCAGGCTGATCTCACTCATATTCACAGCTTCAATTATCACCTCTGTGTTCCTGACTCCGGCATAGGAGTATTTTCTGGGCACAGACCCACATTTTCAGCTGTGTACTAAACACCTCCTCCTGAACTTCCCAAATGTATTTCAAAAGCAGCTTATCCAAAACTAACCAAGATCTTTCCCCCTCCCTTACCATTCTTCTTTCTTCCAGATCAGGAGTTTGGCAAATTACAGCCTCAAGGTCAAATCCAACCCACCACCTGCATGACCCATGATTCTTTTTTATATTTAAGTGTTGGAGAAAAAAATCAAAAGATGGATATTTCATGACACGTGAAAATTATATGAAATTCAAATGTAAGTGTCCACAAATAGAATTTTATTGGAGTACAGCCACATACATTCATTTACATATTACCTGTGGCTCTTTCTGTGTTACAACAGTGAACTGCCACAGAGACCATGACCCAGAAAACCTAAAACATTTGTTTTATGGTCCATTAAAGAAAGAGTTGGCTGACCCCTAGTCTAGATGAACAGCACTGCCATTCTCCATACCATCTAAGCCAGACATTCTAGAGTAAGTTTATATGTCTCCTTCTCCTCCTTCTTAGGGCAAATGCCAATGGCTTCTCTCTCCCCCACTGCAGACTTTCATTCTTTTTGCTATGGCTCTAATCCTGGTCCTCATCATCTCTCATCTGATCTTCTGCAATAGCCTTATAACTAGTCACAGAATTTAGTCCAAGGCCACACACCAAGCAAGTGACAAGTTTAGAACTTAAAGCCAGGATTCATGAAGCCCCATGTTTCTTCCCACTTTCCTCTTGCAGATTCTCTCAATTCCAGTTTTAGCTGTAAATGTTACCAAATTCCTCTTTTTGAAGCAGAGGTCTGCACCTGACCCCCTCATTGCTCAAAAAAACTTCAATGACTCCTCCACTGCTAGGAAAATGAAATCTATAGTCCTTATCTCTCTAACGATGGACTTGGACCTTCTGTGACCCCTTCCAGCTCTGGGATTTTTGGACTGAAACCCTTTAGCATAGCATTAAAGGTTTCCAGAAACTAGACCAAACATATTTTTAGCTTTGTTCTCACTACTCCCCTATGCTAAGAACTTCTATGTCCCAAAGCAAACTGCTCCCTTCCATTCTTCCTCTAAACTTTCACTAACACATACTCATGATGTTTCCTTCAGTAGGAATGCTGGCCTATAATCTTCTGCCTGGCTGAGTCCCAACTCTCTCCCAAGCCTCACTGAAGCGTCCTGGAGCCACAAGTTGTGAGGCTTCCCTCGATCTGCAGGAGCTGGGGCTCCCTCAGCATGACTGTGTGGTGGAGCTGAATGAGCCCCAGTGGGTGGTGCTGAACGCTCTCCCTGCCCACCCCCAGGAGCACTCACCCTGTTCCTTCTTGAACTCGTTCTCACTCATGAACACGGGGGCCATCAGCTCCCCAACAGGTGGCTGAATGGAGACATAGAACTGTCGGGTTTGGGTGCTGGGAAGGGTAGGAAGAGACAGAGGGAGAGGTAGTGAGACCAATATCTCTCCCCTCACCTCCCACTTTGCCTGGAGGCAGGGCTTAGAGGCAGCAGGAGAGGGAGGTAAGACCTGAGGTCTTGGGAGGCCTTCCAGACCCATCAGATCATGGTGTATCCCCACCTACTATCACCCCACCTCTCCCCAGCCACCCTACTACCCCTTTCCATGAGTTGGACACATACCACAGCTGGAAGTTGGCCGCCTGGGTCGAGTCACAGAAATTAATGCCCATGATAGCAGTGGCAGACTCTCCAGGTGCCAGGGACTCTGCAGCAGTATGAGGCAGGGAAAGGGGGAGAAGGAAACACCATCACGACAGGTCTGGAACCCAGGCCCATTATCCCATCCACTGCCAGAGCTGACCACCCCTCTATGGAATCCTGGCTTTCTGGGCCCTTGGAGACTGTTCTTGGTTTTTTCCTAAATTCTGAACACCTTTCCCCATTTAAGTCAGTTCTGGAACAACCAAGCCTCAAGCACCTCTTGCCCTGATATGGACTTGCTCATTTTCTAGTCTGTCTTGTCCACCAGGGCATGGACTGTGTTAGATGCCATCTCCATGCCCCTATAGTTTAGACCCTGGCCTGACACAGAGGGGGCCTCAACAGCCACAGAAAGACCAACTCCACCCAGGAGCCTCTTTCTCCACCACCTTCCTCACCGATTTCAGGAAATTCCTGGATGCTGATGCCAGCAGGCAGTTTGGGGGTGCCCACATGCAGGCCCTTGATGGGGGTATCAGAGCTGTTGGAGAAGTGGATGTGCACAGACACCATGTGGGGGTCCCCGGAGAAAGGTTGGCGGCTGAAGGTGTAGTCCACAGCCAGCCCCTCGCCAGCTACGCGGTGCAGCAGCTCCTGCCTCCCAACACCCAACACTGGACTCAGCAGCTAGAGGAGAGGAGGAGTGGGGGAAGTATAGACATGAGCAAGAAGGAGAGAGCATGTCCCAGCCTTGTCCCCACCTGTGGTCACAGCAATAGGGACTCAAAGCTGTCCCATCCATCACACCCCCTTCACACAAACCCATACCATAGGATGCAGCACAGAAATGTGTCCCTGCCTCAGCCCAGTGCCTCCCCATCCCACTCACTGAGGGCACCAGAGAAGAGTCTGTGAGTGTCAGGCCCTCCAGGTCAGTAGCCAGACTGGTGGACACAACCATGGGAGGAGACACAGGCTGGACACTTGGAGGGGTGACTGTGGGAACATATGAGGAAGACTGATGAGGGAGAGGCAAAGTGGAATTGGCTCAGATCTAGCAGGAACCCAAGGCTCAGGGAGCAGACAGTTCAGCACCATGGACAGCGAGGTACGTGGCAGCCTGGTGCCTCTGCAGGGATACCCACCCTTGACCCCAAGCCCACACCTGGGGAGGTTGTCCTGCTGCCCTTTCAGGGCTGAAGATGTGTTCTGTCTGCTCCCCCAACCCTGAAGCTCTGAGAAACCTAATTCAGAACTCCCATGGACCTTCCAAAGTCACATTACCTAGGCATCCTTCCCCTAAGACTTCTACAACCCAAACTCACAGTCCTCTAGATCAAGCAGGGAGATCTCCTTGGCTGCAGGGGCACTTTTGCTGCTGGGAGGCTGGAAGAGAAATGTGGGATGTGAGTGTGGAAAGGGACTATCCTGGCCTGTTTGGGTTGTGGGGAGATGCCTGGGCCTGGCCCAGAGGATGGGGAGGGCCCTGGTCCAAGAGCCCACCCCCTTTCTGCCCAAGGCTCTCACTGTTCTTTTTCTCCAGGAGGCAGGTTCCACCTGCTCCTCCTCAGTCTCTGATGTCATCTCAGACTCTGATGAGCTGCTGCTGGAATCGCTGCCCTCGTCTGAGGACGAGCCTTCTCCTTGTCCCTCTGACACCTTCTTCCTCTTCTTCATCTTCTTCTTACCTTCCTCCTCACTTTGTTCACTGGAGGAGAGGGGGCAAATGGGGCTCAGGCCCAGCCTGGATGGCTCCTCAATGCCTCACAGAAGAGCAGGAAAAGCCTTGGAAAGCAGGGGTGAGGGTGGGGAGCCTGGGCCAGTGGAGTCCACACCTGAGCTCCTAGGCCTGTGCCAGCTCAGGCCCCCGTCCTGACTGCTCTTCATGCTGCCCCCATAAGGTGCAGGCCTGCCGCAGAGACCTCCCGCGAGCAGACCAGCAGGCCCATCAGCTCATGGGGAGGCTCAGGGGCTCTTAGGAAACTGGCTATTAGCCCTTCTTTTCCTGGGGAGACCCCGGAAGCCCCCCAGTCATCTTACCTCTCACTACTCCTCCCTTTCTCCTCGTCCTCTTCCTGGTCTTCATTGTCAGACTCACTGCTGGACTCCCCAGAGCCACTCTCACTGCTGCTCTTACTGTCCGATTCACTCTCAGACCCGGGGTCTGTGGATAGACCATCTCAGGCTGCTCTCCCTTGTGTGCAGGACTCCTAGGGTTCCCTGGGTGCCCAGCTTCAGACTCAGCACTGAAGCAGTAAGCCTCCCACACCCTCAACCTGCTCCCAGTCCCAGACGCCAACTAGATCACCTGGGACAAAGATGGACCTGTATGGACAGAGACCTGAACAAGCATCTGGGACATGCAATCCCTTAGGTGCATAAACACACGTGCAGGTGCACTCAAGCAGGTGCACACCCTGTTGGACACATGACCATATGAAACATGAGCACACACGTGCTCCAGTCAGCCAGCCACAAGGCACACACATGGGCAGGAGCACAGGGCCCCAGCTCTGCCATCTCCTCACCACTGTCTGCAGACTCTGTGGGGCCTGACTCCCCCTCAGAGTCTGAGTAGAAGGGTTTCTCCTTCTCCTTCCTCTTCTCCCGATTTGAGCACTTGGTCCATTCCGGTACCTGGAGATGGGGGAGGGGGTCATTAAATGATGGGTGGGGAGGGGGAGGGAAAGCATGAGGCCCTCTAATCTGTCACCCTGCCTCTTCTTGGGGCCCCAACTGGTCCTGTCACCAAGAGGGAATAACGGAGGGGAGGGAAGGGGCACTGTCCACAGAGGGAAGGGGATGCTGGTCACAGAGGGGCACTGCCAACAAGGAAGAAACAGGGTATAGGGAAGGCACAGGGCTGCAGCACACAACGGGAAGGGGAGGGGGCAGCACAGGGTGGGAGAGAGCACTGCACACGGAGCAGAGGGCACACAGCACACAGGGGCGGGGGACCTCAGTGTATTCGCCCAACAGGCCCACGTGGGTCTCAACAAGGGAGAGATCTTCTTCCTGTGCATGGGGAGGGTATCAGGAGGGCTGGCTGGCACACCCAGGGCTCCCTGCTGTCTATCCCTCTGCACACACAACTCAACCCTCCACCCCTGCTGACCTCCACCCCTGCTGACCTCCACGTTGCGCACAGATGGATCTGGGGCTTCCTCTGGCCAGTCTGGGAGCTCTTGGTAGCCCGTGGCCTTAGCGTTGAGCAGGTGGGACAGTGAGCCCAGCTGGAAGTGGTCCCGGTCTGGGGACAGGGTAAGAGGTCAAGCCAATGGTGACAGTGAGGAAATTGCCCTGGGACTTGTTTCCTAGGTGAGGCTGGGTGGTGATTCTGGTTGGAAACCCCTAGCTAGACAGAAGAAAGGGGTGGTGGTGTCCCCTGATGGTACTTCTGCCCTGACTGAAACTTCAGGCCCATATGCTGGAAAAAAGGTTGTATGGCCCAGCTAGAGCAGGGCTGAAGGACAGGAGCAGAGGAGGGCAGGAGGGGACTCAGCTCAGAGCTGCTGCTGGCTTGTCCTCCTAGGTCTCCCTGCTGGGGATGCAGAAATGTGAGTGAGGCTTCTCTTCCAGGGCAGTGGGGACTGTGCTGTTGTAAGTCAAGCTCAGGAAGGAGGCCTACTTGGGACCAGGGTAGCAATTGTGAATAAGAGGTCAAGGGGCAGGGTGGTGTGTCTGGTCAGGCTCCAGACTTCATGGGGAGGGGTGAGCAGTCCGAAAGGGTGTGGGAGGGAGTCAGGGCCGAGGAGGGCAACGCAGAAACTTGTAAGTGGGAATGGTGTTAGAGAGAAGAAAAGGACCATTCCCCTTCCTCCTGGGAGGTTTTCACATCTGCCCCATCCCTCAGAATCTCCCTATTCCTGAGGTCCAGGGAGGAGAAAAAGCAGAACAAAAAGATCTGCAGGAGAACCGAGCTTGGTATAGGAGGCTGCCCTCCTGGGTAGGTTCCTGGGTCCAGAGAGCCAGCTGGAGGACCCTCCCACTCCCCGCCTCTCTCAGAGCCTTTGACATGGGAGACCAGCCCAAGAAAAGAGGCAAGGCTGAGGGCCTGAGGCCCAGGGTTTGGGCTGAACGCCAGTGACAGCCCACCAAGTGCTGGCAACTGTTTTCATGGGATCCTTACAAACCCACACCTCTCCTTTGTATGGTGTTTTACTTCCTGTCTTCCTGGGCCCGTGGTATGCAAGATCTGGATATATAGAGCCTGCTCAGGGAGGTGGCTAGAAAGGGGATCCGGAGAGGAGAGACCCAGGTGAGGTGATGCTGGCGGTGGCTGTGAGTGGGTGAAGGAGCAAGCCCTCGATGCTGCACGCTGGGCAAAGAGCTGGGCCCCAGGGACAGGGCTGGCATGTCTCCAGAAGTCCTGCCCATCAGAGCCTGGCACCAGGCTAAAACAGAGCTCTCAGCAGGGAGGTCTGGGACTGGGGTGCCAGCCAATCTTCCTCTTCCTCCAGGAAGGCTACTCTTGATTTCAGCTCCCACCTTTGAAGGATGACTCCAAGACTGGGGCTGGTTTGGGTGCCAGGAAGAGCTTCTTGGCATGGCGGCTGAGGGCCCCACCCTGCTCCGAAGGGACGATGAGCTGCCGGGTGAAGCGCGCTCGGTCTCGGATATCGTAGTTCTGGTCATATTTGGCCAGACTCAGCACATACTGGGTCAGCAGCTTGGTCTGGGGGACAAGAGGTGGGGCATCAGCCATCACAGAAGGTGGGGACACAAGAGCTCTCTGAGCCAGATTCTTTAAGCCAACAGCTCCAAGCAGTGCCCCCTCCACCCAGTTTTCCCTCCCACCCTGCCACTGTGTCAGACCCTGCATCTTTTCTCACCTCACCGGCCCTGACTCCTGACCCCAGCTTTGATAACTGCCATGAGTCAGCAAAAGAGGCTGCCCTTTTGGAATCCTCCCTCTTGGCCCTGGATGCCATTCTTCCTCAGGTTTGTGGTCCCTGCTGCCCCAGGCCCAGTTCCTACCCCACCTAGTCCAGGCTGGGCCAACCCCTCTACTCTGGGCTGGGGTGCCACAGTGAGTGAAGGTCTGGAAAATTCTGCTGGACCTCACAGCTTCCAGGCTCCATCACCCAGGGGAAATTATACAACAAGAAGAGAAAGGGGGACACAGGAATGCCCTCAGCAAGGCCCCACTGATCCACAGAGCAGATTCTGAGCAGCCCAGGGGTCTCAGAGGCCATAATCCTCCCCTGGAAGATTCTAACGAGATCAGAGCAAACTGCAGCTGCCTGTGGGTTTGCTGAAGTCACATAGGGTTCATAGTCTGGAGTCAAGGCAGCCATATTCCAGGACCCCAAATCTCAACTTCTGCTCTGATCTGACTAGTCTAACCTGTCTTTACAAAATGAGGGTGCTGGCCATCATTTATGGAGTATCCTCTAGTGCCAAGTACTGTGCTAAATGTTTCACTATCTAATGTAATTTCCACAACCCTTCTGAGGGGTGGGTGCTATTGCCCCATCTACACAGAAGCAGACTCATTAAGTCACTTTCCCAGGTTAAGGAGCCAGTCAATGCTGCATCCAGGCCTGGACCCACCAGAGTCTACTCTATCTGCTTCTCCCTACTGCTCACCATCCATGGCTGCCCTCATCCAGGTCTCCATCCCTCAGGATCAAGACAGTCAAAACCCACCAAGTACATACATCCTGTGTCACCACTGCCAGAGTACGTGGGGAGATTCTGAACGATGGGGACCAGCAAACCAACTCCTGAGGTTTATGGTTACATAGTGTTACATCTAGCCTTGAACATGGATGATCTAGGTGATCTGGCAGGGGCATCAGAAAGATGTCCATGAGGCACAGAGCCCCAAGATGCTGAACCAAAATCATCTGTTCCACTCCTACATACAGCATGACCCACGGGGACTTCATGTTCAGCTCAGTCCCTTCCAGCATAGCACCATCTACAACGCTGCTCCATTATAGGTAAGTACTCGGAACCACATACTACCCTAGGATGCCACCATCAAAATGGACTTCATCACAGACCTGCCTCTCCCTTGGCCAGACACCATCTCACCAGCCAAGGCTAATGGGCGCCCTTATCAATGTGGTCCATTATTAAGATGCTGCTGATCTTCCTCCACAGACTTCCCAACTGGCTGATCAGACTTTCTCCCTCCCCCAAAATCCTTGCCTAGTTCTGGAAAGAAGTGTTCAGGACTTGGATCCATCTGTCCATCTGTCAACAACCAACATAAGGAGGGACTGGACCACCCTCCTCCACACTGCAGGATTTGCCTATAGCAAATTCATTACCCTGCTCCCTCCTAAGGACCCATTTCCCAGGGATTATGACAACCAGTCTGCAGCACCCCAGGCCCACCCCTCCACCTCCCACCTCAGCCTAGGAGTGCAGGAATTATAGGCTGCTCAAGAGGGCCTATGAAACATGCTTCATTGCACCAAGAATGGAACAAGTCTCCCACTGACCAGTGGGCTCCAGCTGCCGGGGAGAATTTTAAGTTGGGAACACTGATACTTTTTCAAGAACCTATACTAATGTAACTGCTACCTTGCAAACACCTATTAAATCATCCTGGGGAAACTAGCTATTCAAAAAAATAAAATGAATTAAAAGACATTCTCATCTGACACACTGCATAAAAATTAGCTCCAGATATGAGGCAGACAGATGCCTAGGTCCTCTCCCGCAATCCTTGCCTCCTGATGCTCATGCCTTGATCCCCACCCCTTGAGTGTGGGCAAGACCTGACCAATAGAATATGGCAAAAGTGACCGGGAAGTGAAATGTAATCCTATGATTATGTTTCATTATATAAGACTCCAGCCTTGCTAGCAGCCTGGTTCCAGAGACTTTTTTCCCTGTAGCTTTGAAGAAATAAGCAGCTATGCTGGGAGAACCCATGTGGCAAGGAACTGAGGGTGGTCTCCACCTGCCAACCAGCAAGAAGCAAGGGCCTCAGTCCTGCCACTGCAAGGAACTGAATCCTGCCACCAACCATGTGAAACTGGATGTGAACCCTTGCCCAGCAGAGCCCCCAGCTGAGAATCCCAACTTGACCAGCACCTCAACTGTAGTCTTACATAAGACCCAACTAAACCATATCTAGAAATCTTGACCCATAGAAATAGAAAACAAACTTGTTGTTTTGAGCTACTAAGTTTATGGTAACTTACTACACAGCAACAGAAAATTAATACAGTGGATTAAAAAACATGAAAATAGAAAAAAATCTGGAGGAAATTAATGGATGAAAATTTTAATTCATATGTGAATGGGGAAACAACTTTCTAATACAAGGTATTGGCAGGAAACAGAAATGAAAAGACTAATGTATTGAACAAGACACAAATGTACAACTTCTGCATGACTATATATAGGCATCAATTTTTTTTTTAAAGCTGAGGAAATATAAAATTAATGGTGATCTTTTCTAAGTAGTAGATCTATGGCTAATTTAAACCTTTAATTAATATTTTTCTGGATTTCCCAAATGTTCTATGATGAGCATGCATTAGTTTTATGACATATTAAAAAAAGTTACAAACTTTTTAAAAAGTACTGCCGAACTTATCAGAATCTTCCATCCACTGTAGAGGCCAGATTTCGGTTCCTATCATGCCCTAAGCAGACCCCCCTCCCACATATCTCACCAGGCATACAAAAGCAAACTCACCTGCCAAAAGCATTCCAGACAGTTGTCCCAAGTGGCTGCAAGAACCACCCTCACTATCACTGCCACCCCCAGCACTCTCTCAGTGCATCTATTATTAGAGCCTTTGTGGCCTCTGGCCTAGTATCTGATTATCTGCTAAGGAACAGAAGGGCAGAGCTCCTTGGTCTTCTCCTTGACCACAGCCTGGGCCAGGATCTGGTGTGCAGTGGGGGTCAGTAAGAGAGGGAGATGGCTGGGATTGTTGAAGCCCTGTGGCAGGTCCAGAATGTTACCCATGGTACTGTGATGGGGGAAGTATCTCTGCTTTTTTGCAAAGATAGCCATGCGCACATCCAAACTACCTCCCTCTTAGTATGCCAAGAATTCCCCTTCCTCCACTACTCCCAGAACAGGCTGGGAGGGGAGAAGAGAGAGGAGGGTAGGAGGTTAGAGGAAAGCTCTCTATATTGAGTCAAAGAACCATTCTAAGGGGCCTGTGCCTGGAAGGACCAACCTTCAGGTGAAGGGTGCCTGGAGGTCAGTGTCCACTTGCCTAAACAGCTTACTCCGTGCCCTGATAGGGCTGGGTCCCCTGTGTCCTGCCCAGGAAAGGGGTTCAGCCATATACCCACAGCTCTCTGTGCTAATCCTGACCGCACCCTTTATTGCTCTGCATATGGTGCTGTTTCCTCGACTTGGCTATGAGTGTTTGGGGGCCAGTAAACATGTCTTACTCACTGTCATTATCCCAGGACATAGCTCAGTGCCAGGCATAGTAGGTGCTCAGGAAATGCATGTTAATTAAATCAGTGAATAAATGCACATGCGGCTGACAGTGACAACTCGGGGGAAATGCCACGTGGGCACACCCAGGCTTATGAAAATATGCCCACATCACCATTCTCAGGCTCAGGACTCTGGCTCAGTCCTGAGCCTGTCAGATGCCCACCTACTTGGGCAGCCACCCACTCAGGCTGCTTCATCTATTCAAACGTTCCTCCCACCTGCTTCTTCCTCCCATTTGAATAAAGGAGACACACAAGTATTTGTTCGATGACTGAAGGCTTCCCCGTGGTGCTCCCTCTAACTTTTCTGTCTCCAATCTGCTTCTCCCACGGTAGTGACACCCACAGACCCAGCCCCTCATTGCTTCCAGACAGAGGCTGTCATTTCCACCACCTGACAAGAGTCCCAGCACGTGACAGCCCTGCCTCCCAGCTTGACCCACTCTGGCCACCATGGATCAAAGGAGCCGCTGATGAAGCACTAGTGCCACCATCCAAAGCATCCCATAGAATGACAAAGAGGCCACCTTCAGGCCAGCAGGGATGTCACAGTCTCCAGGGTGTGGCCCAGATGCTTTGCTCCAAGGGTTGGCAAACTCTTTCTATCAAGGGGCCGAGTAACTATTTTAGGCTTTGCAGGCCACGTGGACTCTGCTGCAACTACAACATCCACAGACAATAAACAAATGAATGAACATGGCTGTGTCCTAATAAAATTTTATTTACGAAAACAGTCAGCAGGCCAGATTGGGCCCATGGACGGTAGTTTGCCAACCCTGGTCTTGACAAATTGAGTGGGGCAGTGACTGTGGGAACTGTCATAGTGCTTGGTGTCCCCAGTACCTTGGAAAGCTCTGCACATTATACTTTTTTCTTGGCAGAATCTCCTGGGACCATCTCAGAGGATGTCGGACACTCAAGAGACTTAATATCCTGGTATTTCAGCTCAGTTGAGCCATGTCCTTGGCTACAGTGCCTCTTATAACCTTTCACCTTGGGAATGACAATGGCTGCCAATACCACCCAAGGCTGAGCACAAACTTGCCCTCTTACCCCTGGCACAGACTAGCTAAGCATCACCAAGCTTCCAGAGGAAGTACAGACCACATCTCCTGGGACACAGAGTCTCCCATCAGTGCCTGTCCCTGCCGGCCCCTCCCCTTGGCCACAGTGTTCCAAAGGCAGCAGGTAGGGACACTCCCACTGATAGACTGGAAGTCACAACCCCAAAAGAGAGCCTCTTGCACCACGCCCACCAGGCCCTTGGGTCCCCAGAGGAGCTGTGGACACTGGGAAAACACTGGCTACCTGGGCAGACCAGCCACCTGCCCTGAGCTCCCTCTTCAGAAAGAGGTGCTAGAGTTCATGCCTACCTGGTGAGGGCCCCCCACTTCTGGGGCCCAGAATGTTTGAGGAAGCATCTTGCAATCTTTACCTGCTTAGAGTTGGTCAGGTAGAGCTTGGCTGCCAGGTTGATGACCTGCAGCTTAACAATATCCTCCTCTGCTGTGAAGGACTTGGCCATTTTTCTCAGGACGTCAGGTGCAATCCTGGGGACGTGCTCACAGTATTCACCAATGAGCCACAGGATGCTGGCTCGGGCCATGGGCACCTGTGGGTGTGGGAGAGGAGTTAGGACTGGGGTAAATGTGAGAATGTTGGAGGGCCTGCCAGGGAACCGGCACTCCTCCCATCTGTGCTGACCTATTGTATCATGGGATTCTCTGGAAATGGGGGTGGGAGGTGGTGGGAGAGAGATTATACAGCAAGCATTTCCTGGGCAGCATCCCCTTCATCCCTAGGGTTCGTTAGCATGAGCAGAGCCTTCAAGCCCCCAGTTCAGTCATGGTTTGATATAGAAGATTGATTTTCTGGATCCATTGTACCCTTAATGCTTAACTGCCAAGTTATTCTTCCTGAATCTTCAGGAACTCCTTGTTTGAATGTTTCAACTTGGCAGTCTAACAGAAAAACACATGATTTGTCAATCGGCCACCCTGGGCCAGAGCTTTGGAGAAAACATGAGCGGTGGTCCAGACTGTGGATGGAGTTCAGCAAGGGATTCCCAAAGGGAAGGCGAATCAGGGTCACATGGCTCATCTATCCCCTTCTTCCACCTGAAGACCTTTCAGAGCCAGTATGGAAGATCTGGAAGCTTATTTTTATTAAGGCCAGTGTTTAACTATAGGGTCTTAAAATCATGGGGAGGATATTGGTGTGGGGGAGGGAAATATGGGGTTACTCCCTCACCTGGATGTTGTCTGTGAGCTTTGCCAAGTGTTTGATGATCTCTCCGTGCTGTGCTGGCTGCATCTGCAGCAGCTTCTTAATGACAACCACTGACTCTGCAACCACGAGCTCTGTGGAACAGGAAATGAGCGTGTGGAGAGGAGAGTCAGATGATCACACACAGGTAGGCAGACGCACTTGTGGTGTCCCCAGGCCCTTGACTCTTTTCGTCAACCTCCTGTACTTCTGCGGGTTCCCTCAGAGGTGTAGGAGCACTTACACACCAAGTGAGGCAGACAGACTGGTGAACACACACTGCCTGTACAGACACTGGCCATCAGAGTCAGACATGCAGGCAGACACCCACTAGTCATTAAAGCTGGACACTCAGACACAAACACTGACCATCACGGTTGGATAGCAGCTGCACCAGGCCGTTGAGGCAGGTGTCACGGACTCGGCCTATGTTAGTTGCACAGCGTCCAATGGCCTGGATCGTGGCTGCCACAAAGTCCTTGTCCATGCTGCGAATGTAGGTCTGTGGGACACCACAACAGTGACCCCTCATTCCTCAGGCCTAACTCGGCAGTGACTGCAGGCCTGAGGGTGACCTTCCAGAAAGCTGTTACCCCTCATTCAATGACTCATCATGCCAGAGAATAAACTCCATGAAAAGGAGTGACATCCTCTCCCATTACTCAGTGATTCCCTAACCCAAAGCCAGCAGAAGGCATTGGGAGGGGAGCTAAGATAGCAGTTTCTCCACTTTGGGCCCCTAAGAGGTCTGACCCACCACGACAATTCTCACTGAGCACAAGGAGCTGTAGGGCAACTCTCCCAGGCCCCTCTGGCCGTGAGCTGACCCCTGACCCATACCTGGAATTCCCGTAGGACAGTAGGGATGTTGGTCTCATTGGCCAGGTTGGTCAACACTTCGAGCTGCAGGGAGGCAGAAAATGGGCAGCATGGCTAGTGGGTTTTCTGTGCTTTCACAACCCTTCATTCCAAACACACTTCTTCCAAACACACTTCACAAGAAAACGATCCTCAGGCAGGACAGCCCTGCATCATCCTTAGACTGGTGAGGAAACTGATAAATCATGAAACTTGTCCAAAATGTAGCATGACCAGTTTACATCTTTAATGGACTCCCTGATAGAATGTGCTTATAGTATGATCATGTCACCTCTCTACCTCCAAGAAAAAGGCAAAGCCTCCTATTGCTTTTAGGATAAAGACCAAAGTCCTTACCACAGCCTGTAAGTCCCCAAATGGTCTGACCGCTGTCCACCTCTGATGTCCCACCATTCCCCTCCTTACCCTCCCTGCCCCAGGCAGACAGACTGTCAGTCAGACCTCTCCTGCCTCATGGCCTTTGCAGATGCTGTTTCCTCTGTGTGGAGCACGTCTTCCCATTCCTGTCCCTGCATTTACCTGGAGACTTCCTGTTCATTTCTCAGGTCTCAGCTCAAGCCTCACCTCATGAAGGAAAACTTCCCTGACATGAGACTAGATCAGGCCCTCCTCTTTCTGCTCCTATATAGCTCTCTGCACTTTCCCTTCATATATTTTGCAAGTGGATTTTTACCTATGTTTTGTGATTAGCTGCTCAATGTCTCCTCCTCACCCCAGCCAGACTGTAAGCTCCACAAGGGCGGGGTGCCTGACTAGTTTGCTGTCTGTTGTACCCCTCAGTCTAACCATAAGACACACAGTAGGTGTTCAGAAGGGTTAGGAGGATTAACTGCTGCTGAATGAAGTCACTCAAAAATGAGGAGAGCAGGAATAGAAGGTGAGTATGGGCTCCTGCCACTTTTCCTGTGGGTGTATGTTTGCACAACAGCCTAAGGGGGTAGGCGTGTGGGAGTGATAACACAGTGGGTGGGAGACAGACTATAATGGGAAAGTATGAATTTCGGAGTCAGCAGACCTGAACTTGGCTAGTTACCTCACCTCCCCGAGTCTACATTTTTATAAAGTGGAGAGAATGTACACCTCCTGAGGTTCTCATGAAAGTTAAATTACTTCATATGTGACAAGTGGCAGGTGTACAACAGGTATCAGGCAAAGGGCGGCTCCTTTGGCCCTGTCCCCCTGCTTTCATTCACTTGGCTTCCTGGGCAAACATTTGTGACTGGAACAGCAGTGCCAGAATTAGGCAGGCACCAAGGTGGCCAAGTGGATATTTGAGTGGGTCGGTGGGGGTGGAGGCAGAAAGGCCACATCCACTTCTGTCCATCACTTACCTTTAGGATCTTGATCTGGGTGGGGTCGGTGGACCTGATGTAGAAGCTCTTCAAGTACGGCTCGAACATACCCTGGCACAAGAGAGGCAGCCCCAGGGAGCTCCACCGCAGCCCTAGACCTGCTTCTCCTCCAGGGCACCCCACTCCTCTCCTGCCCCAGGGCCCAGTACCCTTCTGCCCCTAACTGTCCTTCACTCCTCCATTCTTCCCTCCTCCTCACACCTGACCCGGTCTTCCTTCACCGGGCTTTCCTCCCTCAGCGGCCCCAGGATCCACGCTCTGCTTCTCCACTTGCTTTTGGGGTCTCCCCTCCCCATGCTCTGCACAGCCAAAGCACTCTCCCATTCTGCCTCCGCCCACCCCCGTGCCCTCAGCCTCGCAGGAGCCTGCCCCGGGACTGCCAGGGCAGACCTTGGTCACTTGCTCACCCGGCGCTTGATGGACATGGTGGCCACGTTCTGGAGCACCACGTACTGCACCTCACTGTGGAGAGGAGGGGTCAGAGGTACCTGGGCCCCTCGGCTGGGGTGAGGGGCAGCAGGTGGAGAGAAGGGAGGAGAGCCAAATAGGAGGGAGGAGAGGAGCAGTGTGAGGAGGGCACCGGTGGGAGGAGGGCAGGGCTGGGGTCAGCGCGGGAGCTGGTGGGCTAGGGCCCGTGGTGTGATGCGTTTATGGTGCGGGAGAAGAGGGGCAGGCCCGGGCCCAGCCCCCGGGTGTGGGCGGGGCGGGCGCCCACCTGTGGCTGCGCAGCAGGCGCACGAGGGCCTTGGCGATGACGCCCACCTCCGCCTTGGGCGCCAAGTGGAAGTAGAGCTGCGCCACCGCCATGACCACCGCGGCGCTGCGGCTCTGCAGCAGCGGCTTCGTGTTGCGCAGCAGCAGCCGGTGGTCGGGGTCCATGACGTAGGGCTTTCGGGCGGGCAGAGCAGTGGCGGTCGCCTCCTCCGATCCCGGGCCCTTGGCTTCATCCTCCTCGGAGCCGTAGAAGGCCTTCTCAGGGTTCTCCTCCAGCAGAGACTCCTGGAGAGGGAGACAGGTGGGGCACTGGGCACCTCCTCCAGGCGACCCTCCTACCCACACTGCCGGGCGAGGGTGGGGGTCCCGCCCACTCACGTTCTGAGTGGGGCTCAGGAACTGCGTGCGGGCGTAGCGGGTGAGCATGCTGATGATGACCACCTGGCCCCACTCCTCCACGTCGATAAGCAGGTTACAGAGCTTCCGGTAGTTCTTGTGGATCAGGTCAATGCGCTCCGGGCACACCTCCTCGAAGGCCATCACCACACTGCCTGCCACCAGCTGGGGAACCGATAAAGGCAAGAAAGCATGAACGGGGACAGAAAGGCCTCTGCCTGGCACCTTTCCTCCACGCAACCCTGTACGTCTATATACGCACCGTGGTCTTGTCAGCCAGAAGCTTCTCAATAACCTCTATCAGCTGGTCCTTCTGGTCAGAATCCAAACTGAGGGAGAAATTGTTGAGAAGAATTTGCCCCTCCCCCCATCTCCAGCCTTCCCAATATCTGCCCAAGTTGTGTTCACCTCCCTCACCCCAACCCTATTCACAAAGAGGTATGAGCCACTGCCTCCAGTGTCCTCCATCTGTCAGTTCCCCCAAACTATCTCAAACCATCTGAAGAGTTTTTTTTAAGATGGCAGCCTGCAAGACTTGGGAGAGGCCAGGTGAGGGCCGGGGGCTTGGGGTATACCTGTAGAGCTTAGGGATGGCATGGGCAGCTGTTTTCCTCACGTAGGGTGACATATCTGAGGCAGCTTCCTTGATGGCCAGCATCATGATGGGCACTATGATGGGCACACGGATGCTAGAGAGGACGCGGAGGGCACTGGCACGAATCAGCTGGTTGGGATCCTAAGGACAGAGGTGGAGGCAGAGCCATGGGAGGGCAGCAGGTGGCCCGATGGGAGAGGCCACACCTATGGAACTCACTGTTCCTAGTTAACACCAGCTCTTACTTCCCTGACTGCTGTCTTGAGCCTGGATGATGTGCTAGTGCTGGGTACCTGGGGGCACTGCCTGAGGGCACCGACTCTTGGCCTCGCTACAGAAATCCAATACCTGAACTGATGTGGCACTGGGCTGCTTCGCTTTCAGGAAGAGTGACAATATTTCCAAATACCCAAAGTTCTTGAAACACACCTCCTGTTCCTGAGGGGTGTGTGTGAAGGGGGAGGACGTCTTTGTGTTTCCACTGGAGGTGACTGCCAGCAAATGCAAACTGGTCTCCCTTCCAAAGAGTTCATCCTTACAGCCCTCTCTCCCAGCAGCCCCTCAAAAGCTGCCCTTCTTCCTCATTCTCCACAGTATTGAAAAGAGAATAGGTGTGTAGGCCCCGCCTCTTTGCTCCTATTGCTTCCTACAGACACCTGAGAAGAGCCTCAGACAGTGTACTGTAATCATGGGATGGCACAGCAACAGCAGAAGCTGTAAATTACTGTTAATCTTGGAGGATGGTGGACAGTGGGAGAGGTGCTGGAACACTAAAGGATAGAAGCTACCCTGATTTTCTAAAAAGGAGAAAGAGAAGATCCACAAAATTACAAGTGAAAATGATGGTAATCCCTGACAAAATTCTGGAATTGAGTTTTAAGTAGATGGTTTAGAAGCACCTAATTAAAAAGCAGAAGTCTATTTTCTTAAGGTCAAATCATATCACATTCACTGCTAAAACCTATTATCCTCTTTTTTAAAACATTTTCCTTGAAAATAATTATGGACTCACAGGAAGTTAATCCACCCCCAAATCCATTTTCCTTTTTGACAGGGTAATTAGGCTGATAGATATAAACACTATGTACCTTGATTTCAGCAAAAAAAGCATTTGTAAGAGTCTCTCACAGCATTTCCTGGATTGCCATTTTTGATGCCAGTCTTCTGTCTCACTTAACATGTAAGCATTTTAAGAGCAGAATCCACGTCTACTTTATCTCTGAATAACCACAGCCCGTTGCACATGAAAGATACTGAGAAATTATTTTGCTGTTGAATAAGATCTTTCCTAACAAGATAGGATGATGCTGGCTGACTGCACAGTGAGGTGGATCAACAGTTTGGTAAAATGTAGTAACTGGGGTAAGTTTTACTAACAGATCGGTGTCAACCTAGAAACATGATATACGGGACTCATCGTTTGTTGCCTTTGTCTGAATAGCTTATCAACATTTTGGAGGAAGACACAAAATCAGGACAAAATTCAGATTCAGAATCACCCTGGCTTGGATCCTGTGCTAAACCTGTAAAATCAAATATAGCAGAATTTCACAGGGAATTCAAGGGACCAATTGCATAGACAGGATGTAGGAAGACCTGGATTATCTGCTTGCCAACTGGAAGTTTGTCTGAATTGAGCCAACAACATAAGTGGGCTGCTAAGAAAGCAAACATAGCCTCAGCCTAGGCTGATGGAAAAGGCTGGGTCTGAAGTGTAGGAGAGCCCCCCAGACAGTAACAATAACAAAGAGAAAATGAGTTTTAGAGGAATACATATAAGGTACTGTTTACAAAACAATGTTATATATTATTTAGGAATATCTAAATAAATAGTAAAACAATAAAACGTGCATATGAATGAAAAACAGAGGAAGGTACATAGGGGGCTCTGGCTATTCGATAAATCTTTCATTTCCTATGCTGGGTATATATTTCATTACATTATTCTTTATGCCTTTCGCAGGTCTGAAATAAATTTTTAAAAACTACAGCTATGGAAGTTTCAAAATGATATAATTTTTTTTTTTTTAAAGTTGTAATCCTCTCACGCCTGTGAGAATGGCTATGGTCAAAAAGATAACAAATAATAATGTTGGAGAGGATGTGGAGAAGAGGGAACTCTCTTGCACTGTTGGTGGGAATGTAAATTGGTGTAGCCACCATGGGAAAGAGTGTGGAGATTCCTCAAAAAATTAAAAACAGAACTTCCATATGACCCAGCAATTCCACTCCTGGACACGTATGCAAAGAAAATGAAAACACTAATTTGAAAAGGAATGTGACCCCAGTGTTCATAGTAGCGTTATTTACAAGATATGGTTATTGCTATCTCAGCATTATTGCTCAGATATGGAAGCAACATAGGTGTTCATCAACAGATGAGTGGATAAAGAAGATGTAATACATACACACACACACACACACACACACACAATGGAATATTACTCAGTCATAAAAAGAATGAAATTTTACCATTTGCAACAACATGGATGGACCCAGAGGGTATTATGAGAGAAATAAGTCAGAGAAAGACAAATACTATGTTTTCATTATTTGTGGAATCTAAAAAATGAAACAAACAAATTAATAGAGCAGAACAGAAACAGACTCACAGATACAGAGAACTAGTAGTTACCAGTGGGAAGGGGGTAAGGGTAGGAATAAGACAAGGGAAGGGGATTAAGAGGTACAAACTAGTAGGTATAAAATAAATAAGATACAAAGATGTAACGTAAGGCACAGGGAATACAGCCAATATTTTATAATAACTTTAAGGAGCATAAGCTACTATACAAATATGGGATCACTAGGTTGTACACCTGAGACAAATATAACATTGTAAGTCAACTATACTTCAGTCAAAACAAAAAGAAAAAACAGTTGTAATTTAAGATGGAGTGAGGGCTCTATCGCTGGAGGTGACCTGTCAGAGATCATTTGCTCTAGATGATCCTTTGTTCTAGGGCAAAGGTTGGCACACTACAGTCCTCCGGCCGAATATGTCTTCTGCTTTTTATAAATAAGAACGTATTAGAACCTGGCCATGCCCACTCCTTTATGGCCACTTTCACACTACAAGAGCAAAGGGGAGCAGTTGCAAGGTTGAGACTGGATGGCCTGAACAGTCTAAATTACCATCTCCTGGCAGTATACAGAAAAAGTTTGCTGACCACTGTTCTAGAGAAATCATTGCATTGAGTTGGACTGAATGAGCTCTGGTTTTCTAAAAAGGGAACAAGGGCAGACTATAGGAACTTCAGGTCAGTGTAAAAATCTGTACACAAATACCAGAATGGTTCTTATAAAATGATTTAACCCCGATTCAAATCAATCTGAGACAGATAGATCCTATGGTTTTGACTTTCACAAATAACCTAGCACAATGAGTGGCACAGAGATATCCAAGTATTTGCTGAATTAAAGAACAGCATATGCACGTGCCCATGCTTTCTGCCCCAGCTTGGAGAAGCAGACTTTGTCTTCCCCTCCTGCCAGACACAGCAGACTGAACCAGGCGTGAGCCCTGGGTTTGGGCAGTCAACTCTCAGGCTGCTCAGCAACCTACAGAATCAGCTGAACATGAAAAGATTAGCTGGACCTTTCTGAATCTCTCTCATAAGAATTTGAACTAAATGTGTGGGAAGACTAGGGGGCGTTAATGGCTGTAATCCGCGCTGAAGAGTCTGATTTGGAGAGAGAACAGAGTGGTGGGAATGCTGGCTTCTGTACCCTGGAGATTATCTTATACTAACCAGAAAAGCACCCAGTGGAGGGGGTCATGCATGCATTTAATATACAAAACAAGAGGTGAGAATATTCAGTTTATATAGTGTGGGGGGATTCAGCCTCCACTCCATTCTAGAATACTTGAATCTTTGTTCTAGAATACTGTTTCTTCCCTTAGGTGATGTCAAGTTCTGCCTGCCTCAAAGAGCATTTCACCACAACAAATGTGATCCAGGTCTTTAAAGGCAAATATTTTGCATACATTGGGGCATCTAAGGCAAGTAAACTACTTCTTCTGGTGCTAAACAGAATAATCAATTTGTTCCAATTCTCCAGGAACAATCGGCTGTACTGACCTTCTTGAAAATGGACTGGTTCTATCTTTATGTTCTCTGTGCTGACCCTCAGACCTAACTTCCACATCTAGTGTTGCTCTCCTGCTTGGTAAACTTTGTGATTTTCCTCTCGGTGGAGCTCATTTGTTTTCAGTAAGCCCTTCTGTCCTCCTTGCCAAGTTCCAGGTGAAAAAGTTCCAAAGCCATCGTTCTCCACAGAGACCTAGACTAGGGGACCCTGCCAGTGCCAAGGCTTTGTCACCCAGAGGTGAGGAATCCAGGTTAGCACCTCACAGAACCCTGTCTTAAGCAGGTTGACTGCTGCCTGGCTGTGGGTCACAACGCCTTTACACCAGTGGAGATGAGGGCCAATTACCAGGAGCTCAGGTGGTTCATATCTGAGGCAGCCTCAAAGCACAGGCTCTTCTAACTCTGACTCTCTCAACTTTAGGCAGCTAGGAAAGGGCCTCCAGAGCCTGCCCCCCATGCTCAGACCTCTTCCTGGGCTCACTCCTGCAATACAACATCAACGGGGCCCAGACCCCAGGGAGGCAAGCTGAGCCCTCTGACCTTTAGGCCACGCTGGAAGGTGGAGATGGAGAGCAGGGCTAGGTCTTGCTGCTCCTCAGCGTAGCGCACCAGGTACACGTAGACAAGCTTCTTCACCTGGGGAAGAGCGGGTTTCTCAGAAGGGATTGGTACCCCCACTCGTGAGATGTCATCACCCCAGCTGGCCATGGGGAGAGCATCCTGGGTGAACCCTGGCTCCTTCACTCTAATGCACATCTAGTTCAGGGACATGTAGACCGTGCCTTTTCCTGGACCAAGGACATTTTTGAGCAGATCAGGCCCCCAGGGGCTGGAGGGTTCCCTTCCTCACCCCCAATCAGCTCCAGTTTATTCCTGGTGGAGGTGGGCATGAGAGACCCCTCATTGGGTAGCGCTCACCTCTATGTTCTTACAGGCCACGTTCTTCACCACAGCAGGAAACAGGTCTGAGGCATTCTTTCCCCGGGCGATCATCTGGGTGGTAGGATCAAGGTAGGGGGAGAAGGAAAAGGGAGGAGGCCAGCACTCATTAGGGGAAAGTCCACAAGGAGCCAAGGACATATGTTCTTTGATTCCCAGGCCCCCGCCCCAAGGAAGGACCCCTCCTTCCGCCCTCACCGCCACAATCCTCTTCATGGCCTCCAGCTTGAGGGAATCCTTGTTGGTGTCCAGCATCTCCTTCAGGTCATCATGCCTGGCAGGAGGCACAAGAGATCAGCTGAGGGCACAAGGGTGGTGAGGGCGCTGTCAATCAGTAGGATCCAGCAGAAAGAAGGGACATGGGCATGGAAGGTTCAGGCAGGACCCAACCAGAAGGGGAGGTGGTAAAGGACAGATCAGGGAACTTGGGGTCAGGAGAAACATGTGGGCCAGCCAATGTTATGGGCTGAATTGTATCCCCCTCAAAACAGATGTTGAAGTCCTAACCCTGAGTACCCCAGAATGTGACCTTATTTGGAAATAGAATTGTTTCAGTTGTAATTATTTAGGATGAGGTAACATTAGAGTAAGGTGAGTCCCTGATCCAATATGTCTGGTGTTCTTATAAGAAGATGGCCCATGGTACCAGGTTGAAAATATAAAGTCATGGCCTCAGGGAGAATGCCTTGTGAAGGCAGAGGATTGGAGTGACACATCTACAAGTCAATGAACACCAAAGATTGCCAGGAAACTACCAGAAGCTGGGAAGGGCGAGGCAGGATTCCCCTACAGGGAATCCTGCTAACACCTTGATTTTGGACTTCTAGCTTCCAGAACTGTGAGACAATAAATTTCTGTTGTTCTAAGCCCCCAAGTTTGTGGTTACAGCAGCCCTGGAAAACGAATGTAGCCAGGAGATAAGAGGATGGGTTTGGGGTGGGAAATTTAGGAACCCAGCCTAGGAAATGGCCAGTTGGATAGATGAGAAGGACCCGATGGGTGTCAAAACAAGAGCCAGATACCCGTGCCCTGGCTGAGGGTACTCCCAGGCCCTGACCCCACAGATTGAGCTGATTTCAAGGACTGGACAGGTCCTAGGTGCTCCAGAGTCTATTGAGATGGTCTTATAACAAACACCAGATGTGTCACTCAACATTCAACAGTCATTCAAGGAAGTTATAAAACCCTAATGTGAGAAATAAATGACAATTTGAATAAATAACCCCTTTCACATGGCAGAGGGGAATAAAGGTAGTCCCCAAGGCAACATACAAATTGAATTTCAATGGAGGCCTTTGTCAAACTTCCTGAAGTGACTGCAGATTTCATCTGGAAACAAAAATCAATAGGTAAGAATTCCAAAGAATTTGGGGAGGAGGGAGAGAAGAGAACAACGGAACAGTGACAGACAACTCACCCTACTGGAATTCAAAACACAAAACAACATGACAATTATGAAAGCCCTCTGGTACCAAGTTAAAAATATAAAGTCAAAGGTCATAGGGGGAAATTTCACAAATGGATCTAAGTTGATACATTAGGAACAAAAAACTCACCAATGAGAGAAAGAACCTTTGTGTCCTTCCCTTAAATAAATGCTGTTGGGACAACTGCCATGTAGCAAATAATTTAACTTGTTTACATATCTCACACCAAAATGAAGTCCACATTTATTTAACAGTTATATTATATATATAGTTTTATATATAAAAGGGGAACTTTTAATTTTCAAGGTTATAAAGTCATCAGTAATAAGATGGCTAGGTTTAATGTTAACTTTATTTTTAACTTAAACTAAATTTGGGTGGGGGGAACCCTTTAAAGGCTCCTCAACCTTCACTTAGTCACATTCTGAGATACTAGGGGTTAGGACTTCAACATATGAATTTGAGGGAGACACAGTTCAGCCCATAACAGCAACAGAAAGGAAAATATTTGGGATATAGTGAATAAAAGTTTAATATTCAAAAGAGGTAAAGTATTGATGTAAATTTAGGGTCTAAATTCAATATTCATTGTCAGGGCTGCTTCAAGCCCATCTACCATCCACTTGCCCCTCCAGGCAGACATAGCTCTGAGCTGTTGTTCCCCATTCAGTGATTGCAGCATGGTCTGGTATTCCCTGGCCATGTACCCTTGTGCAGTGAACAACCTGCCCAACCATACCCAGAGGTCCAGGGGCTGGTGGTCAAAGAAGTGAACAGAGAAGTGTGAATAACCCCATGAAAAAATGTGTCTGGACACAGCTGATAGAGCTGTGTGACCACTGATATACTCATATGTTGCCCAGACAACTTCACAATGTGATGAGCAGCTCTGTATGGAGACCTGCACATTCTCTAATCCCCAGATGATATTTGGATAACCCACAGCTTTGACCTAGGGATGAGAACCCAGCCAAGAGAGGTATCACCAATGGTATGAATTAAAAAAGCAGTGTATACAGTTAGTCACAGAAGTGAAACATTTAGAAGCTGTAGAAAATCAGAAATTGGAGGTAGCAATATTAGGAGAGAGAAGAGCATGATAATAGTCACAAAGAGGCAAGTGTGACCAGTGCTGATGCTGCAGGATGAGTAAGTGAGAAATACTAAGAGGAAGAGAAGAATCTAACACACACCTAGTCACAGGGCTGCATTTTATAGAAACCTGTGAATGCTTAAGAGATAAAATCAGAAAAGACAGGAGGAGTGCTAAGAAATTGATGTTCAAGGATTTAAAAAGTGTCTTTCCTGAAGAATTTATTATGGAAAGCAAAATAAAGTTTTGATGCCTTCCAGAACACAGAGGACTTGCTGGTAGTCAGATGAGGGCAGAAGATGTCCAGACCCACTCATGTTGCTCTAAACTTGGGATGTCCCCCAAACCAGAGGACATTTTCTACTCCCTATGGCCATGCCAAGGTCAGAAGATAATCACCTTGTCACTGTTCTAAACACAAACCAGATGGTCAATTCCTAGGAGTGCTGAGCTCAGGACATGTGGCTGTGGACAGAGGTACAGACCACTCAGCTGGACCTGGGCAGCACTGAAGGTGTGGGAAGAATGACAGAGCTGGATGTCACCTTCCCTGGTAAAAAAACGCACACCACTGCACCCCCCCAGGATCTTCCACATATGCCCCAGCCAACTCACCCCCACAGATACCTACACACACCAAGACCCCCGCTGAACGCTGGTGCCACCAATAAACTCCCATATCTCCCCCACAGACATACCTACACCCCCAGACATAACCATACCCCCAAAGCACACCTACATCCCTCCAGACACATATAATCCACTCATAAACCCCCACCACACAAAAAACCTTTCAGACACACCCCCCCAATCCCCACAGAAACACACACAGTCATAGACACATACAGACACTTCCCACAAAAACACTCTCAACACATAAACCCACATACCTGTGGACACACACACCTCACCCACAAATCCCTACAGATACCCATAGACACATACCACCACAAGCCCTCTCCATACCCCCCAAACCCTGAACTAGACATGCACAGCCCACACAATGCACATACCCTACATACAGTCCCTCCATAGATACACACACCACACATACACCACACACACACACGTTTTCGACAAAACTGGGTCACTCCAGTCTTATTCACCAAGATGGCCTGTGGACTCCGATTTGAGATTCTTCATGATAAATATAGGCTTCTAAGATCAAACAAATCTAGTGTCACAGATCCTCTGACTTCCTCTTGAGGAGTCATGTGGGTGTCCTCATTGGTCAGTGTGGGGTGACTTCACTGGGACCAGTCAGAGTTTGTCCAGGCCTCTTTAAAGCTGGCTGTTCCCTAAAGCAGACTTCCTCACACCCGGCTGTCCTAACCACCATGACAGATGCCACGGGCCCATGTCAAATGCCTTCCACATACCCAGGACATATGCTGGGGTACCCAGACTGCCCCCACCCAGCTAACCTAGTGCACACACTCCAGGCTCCTGAAGGCTCCAAGGCCCTGGGCAAAGGGGACTCGAGGGAGGGGAGGGGAGGGGCTGTCACAGCAACAAGCAGAGGCAGGATTGTCAGATGCCCACTAACACAACAGCAGATCCCTCTACCCTGGGTCCCTCATCTTTGCTCCCACCAGTTCATGTTCCCAAGAGGGAGAGGAAGGGAGAGATACACAGCAACACTCTGAGGCCATGAAAGATTCATCTCATGTAGTCAGATCCCCTTACACTGCACTCACTGTGACCTGACCTCTGGCCTGGCCTGGCCTGAGGGGCTCTCCGGGGGTGACTGGAGCCAGCCGGGGATAAACATGGCACATTCACTTCACCTGATAAACACCTTCCTCACTCCTCTCCCCACCCAAGTCCCATTAGATGGGAGAAGGTGGCCAAGTATTTCATCCTGTGTTTATCCTGTGCCCAAACTTCACCCAGAACCCACTTTAGCCAAGATCTGGGGGATGGAAAAGGTCAAATATTTTGCTCCACCCTCGAATATTTTAGTATCCTCTTCCCTTCAGAGGTTACAGGGAGATAAGCTCGTCTCCCCCGACTCAAACTCTCAGTCCCCGCACAGTGCCCCTGACAACCCCCTCCCTCATAGACCTTAAGTGCCGCCCAGTCCTCCTGCTGAGGACTGGGACTTAAAGGGGTCTGGGCTCAGAGTGGCAGCTTCCCATCCCTTGACTTCCCGGCTGTCTGTGTGAGGGTCCCTGGGGGCTCCTCTGTACCGCAGTGGCTGGCTCTGGTTCTGGCCTTGGTCAGTCTCTGGGCAAGATCCTTCCAGGGATGTTTCTGGGCTCGTGTCTTCCTCTGGAGCCTGTAGCCACCGAAGCTCCTCTGGCTGCAGGGCCTGGTACCAGGGTGGCGGCCCACCTTCAGGGGCCAGCACAGGGCTGGCAGCCTCCTGATCAGCCCCACAGGCCCCTCTGCCCCCTGGCCTCACCACGGTCCCCGGGAGCTGCAGGAATCGCTTCATTGGACACCAAGTCTTGCTCCAAAATGGGACTGAGCTGACCAGGGAGCCAGGGATGCCTGTCACTGTCACCAGACAGCCCGCCCCGAAACTCAGAAACCAGACACTGGCGGGGAGGGAGGATCTGGTTTCCTCCTCGCTGCTCAGAGACAGGGACTCACCAGGGGGAGGAGGGCAGGGACTGGGGACAAAGCCAACCCCCAATATCCAGGCAGGGGACTAGGAGGGGTTAGGGAGCTGATCCAGACAGAAGTGAGGCTTCCCTCACCTCCACTCTCATGCCACAACTGGACCTCTGCCTCCCAGAACTGCTCTTCCTCAGAAATCTTATACACCCTGTGTTCCCTCTGACCCTAGCCCTCCTGATCCTCACCTGTCTTTCCAGAGCCAGTTCCTTGATTTTTCCCTTCCTATCAGCACTCTCTTATCCCTATTTCCTTCATACCTGGCCTAGGCCCCCCACGTCAACCCCTCCAACTGATCCCTACCCTGCCAGGAGCTGTTGCCTTTATTGGCTGTATTTCAAACCCACTCCACACTCCTCAAATTCTCACCCCTAGCCTTGTCCTTGCAAGCTTCACTAATTGCTTCTCACAGAAAATAAAGACCTTAGATCAAATCCCCCGCAGCTGCCAAACACCTGCATCTATGCTCTCCTCTCCTCCTGCCCTCCTCCCTCAGAGCAGAGCTGGTCCTCCTCAAAACCATGCCAGTCCTCCGACCCAGCTCTTTAAGCCTTCCCTCCCATCACTCAGGGATCTCTGCCTCCTTCAGTTCCTTTCAGCCTCCCCTACACTATTGGCTCCTTCCCATCAGCAGTTAAACTTGCTCTAGTCTCTCCCATCCTATAATAAACAAAGAAAAATAATAACAAAAATAAAATAAATAAATCTTGAACTGAAGTTCTCCTCTGGCAACTCTCTCCCTCTCTTCCCTCTACAATCACACTTCTTGAAAGAAAAATTCCTATTCCCTGTGTTTATTTTTTTAATTCCTATTCCTATTCACTCCTCTATTCACTTCAATCTGGCTTCATATGCTGATTAGAAATTAGGGCTGAGGGGCCATGTTTGCAACTTACATGGTTCAGGCAAAAATATTTATAGCTAGATGGTTAAACAAAGCAAATATGGCACAATGTAAATGTTTGAATCTAGGTGGAGGGTATACATATATTCATTACATTATGTTTAAAATTGTTCATTGTATTATGTTTAAAATTGTTCATAGTAGAATGTGGGGGGTGGGGGGTGGGGGTGGAATCTAGCTTCTCTTCTAACTTTGCCAGAACTGGTCTCCCAGGGCAGGAGGTGGGGGTTGGAGCAGGGAGGGGTTGCCCTGCACTTTGTCAAACCAGTGGTCACAATTTCTTCCCTTATTTGAGTTGAACTCAACGGGCATTGACACTGCTTATATCTTGCTTCTCCTTGAAACTACATTTTATTTTTCCTCCTATCCTTGGCTTACTTTTTCTCAGTTGCCTTGAGACACTCTCCCTGCTCTCTGGTCACCCTTAATGTCCATGTCTTCAGGGTTCACACCCGTGCCCTGTGAACTTATTTTACTGCAGGCTCTCTAAGTTATCTTCACTTCGTTTTGTGGCTTTGATTGACATGTGTATGTATGTATATGTGTGTATATATATATATATATACACACAATATATATATATACATACACACTAATAATCTCTCCTGGAATCCAAATCCTAACACCCTAGGACTAGACTTGAATGTACCTCAGAGTTTACAATCTTGGCATGTCAAAAGCTGGGCTCAACATTATTTCCCACAACTTTGCTTGTAATGACTTTATTTCTAGTTACACTG
Organism: Camelus bactrianus; assembly: GCF_048773025.1. NCBI lineage: Eukaryota > Metazoa > Chordata > Mammalia > Artiodactyla > Camelidae > Camelus > Camelus bactrianus. The sequence goes on from NC_133565.1 coordinate 27,250,431, forward strand.
TATGGTACCACCATGTATCTGCTGCAAGAACTAGTAACTGGAGTATTATCCTTATCTTCTCCTGGCCCCTTCCTCTCACCTCCCCTCCCCTCGCAAGTAATCATCAGGTCTGCGGCTTCTACCACTTCAACAGCCCTCAAACCCTCTTAAACTTAGGCCACCATCATGTCCCCCCTCCTCCAATTTCAACATCCCCTCACTTGTCTCCTGCTCAGTCCAGCACATTCCTTCTCCACAATCCAGCCTGGCATCCTTCTAAAATGCTAATCTGCTATTGCCTGTTTAAAACTCTTCCGTGGCCACAGCCACCTCCAACCTTGGCATCTCCTCACCTATATATCTGGTCACTCCTGGGGGCTTGCTCAGAGATTCTGGCCACATTGTACTAACACCTACAAAACCTGTGACCAGGCTCTCCTTCACCTCTTCCTCTGCCTGAAACATACCTCGCTCTCCCCCTCTCCCTTCTCTCCAGGCCCAGGGAACAACTCCTCATCCCTCTGACTGCCCCCACTACACTGAATCGTCACTGACAGAATCTTCCCTGTGTTCCCCTCTAGACAACTAGAGGACGTTCTCAAGAATTGAATCATGCTCACGGCTGCATTTAGTGACTAGGACAAGGACAAGGCCCTTAAAAATGCTTGATTCAGAACTCACGAATAAACGAATTAACGAACGAATGAGCCAAAGGTAAAAGGGAAGAGTGGTAAGCATAGGGGCAAAGTGGGGAGCAGGAGTGTGGGCGCCAGAGTGTAGATGGGGATGAGAACACGGGGACTAGAATGAGGGAAAATGGACTGTAGGAGGGGCCAGGCCTGGGAGGTTCTGAGTATGTATCCAGGACTGTCCTTCCCGGACAGACCCGCGGCTCAAGCTCGCCGATTCTGGCCCCTCCCCTACGTTCTTTCAGGGTCAATTCGTCACGCGCGGAAAAAGGCGAGGACCCTGTGATCCAAACCTACAAACAGGAGAAATCCTGGGGTTGGTCCTCCAGAAACGGAGCTGGCTAGCCCATCCCCCACCAGCCTCCAATCCCCTTCCCGGGTTCCAGGCCGGCCCCTCCGAGCAGGGTGCTGGCGTGGGGACGAGGGTTGCCAGGGTCGGTGCCCGCTGCGGGAGGGGGCTTCCGGTCCGCGGCTCCGGGGCGGGGCATGGGCTGGGCCGCAGCGGACGGGCCCAGGCGCTGTCCGTGGTACCGGAGCGCGTCTCCCGCTGCGGCGCCGGGTCTAGCCACCCTCTCGGCGGGCTCCCTCACCGCTTGTAGTCGGAGGAGAAGATGCCGCCGCTCGCCGGGTCGTGGCCGTACTCGGGCTCCCCGGGGCCCGCAGAGCCTCCCTTGTCGTCGCTGTAGGCTGGGGCGGCCGACATGAGGCAGCAGAGGAGAGAGCTTCGCTGGAGAGGAGTTGGCGCGGCCCGGATGCGGCTGGGGTCGAGGAAGGGAACGCAGTCCGGGAAGGCGAGGTCGGCGGCGCGGCCCGCGCTCTGCAGAGGCAGCAATCTACTGTGGTGGAGGCAGCGCGCGGATTTATCAATCAGGGCGGAGGGCGTTGAGGTTCTTAAAGGCACCAGCGCCTGCGGAGCGGAAGGCGTGTCCGTGGGGGGAGCGGGAGGGGAGGTGCAGCAGGGTCTAGCCCCGCCCCAATCCCTCGGAAATCAGCCCCCGCCTCAACCCCGTAAGGAAGGTTCCTGACCCTTTAAAGGTCTGGGGGTAGGTGGAAGTTCCTGGACTGATGATGGGACAGCCTTCCAGGATGCCGAACCCACTCCAGAACACCAGGTCTCAGTGGTATGGCTTCTAGGAAGCTCCGCTCATTCCAGACTCAAGCACGGATACTCACCCACGCAATGAAAGAAAAGGTGGGGTGGGGTGGGGGGTTAAGAGAAAAGCTGTGCCACAAGACTGAGACTGAGGGTCCTACAGCAGGAAGGAGGCACTGCACCCTGAGACTGGGTCAGAGACCAAGGTCGGTCCCTCTCCCCACTCCATTTTTCCTACAAAATCTGGGCCCCTCTGACAGCGTCCTATTTTCTCACCAGGAAGCCAGGGACTTCCCTGGAGATGATGGTATTTAAGGAAGGCTGAGGAGCTTACATACAGCAGGCTGCTGTAGATGTAGATGCAGATGTGGAGAGATGGGGAGAGAATAGGGGGGGCGGTGAACCCTGAATTCAGCTTTGGAAAATAGTTTAATGACCATTCCCGAAGCCCCCACGCCCACCTTGGCATGCCTGAGGTCATGGCTAGTCCATAGTCAAGTCCACATCCACTGACACCTAGGAAGGAAGGAAAAGGGAAGAGGCTGAGTTAGGGTCTGGTATGATTGCCAAAATTCTTGGATCATGTGAGGCCCCCAGTTCATCTCCCAAAGCCCAAGGCACCCCAAGGAAACACGGCCTGGGTCTAGAGGGAAAGTTGTGAGTGGGCTGGAGAAAGGAGTGTGATCTAGTTGAATTAAGGGCAATAGGTTGAAAAGCTGGGGTCTCTTGGCTGGGCTTGGGGGAGGAGGTGAGGAAGACTGGATTCAGAGAGCAAAAGGATCCACAGGGCTGAGTCTTGATCTCCAGAATCAGAATTGGTGGGCCTGGGTGGAGATGGGTGAGGACTGGAAAGGTGGAGCTTTGGTTCTGTACATGGGTTCCACTGGGGAATGGGAATGAGGGTTGACCAGGACCATGGCAGTGCATGGCTGAAGTAGGCTGAAGTAAATAGATATGCCCAGGACCTGTGAGCTGGGATCTTTCTGCAGTGGCCCCAAAAGGGTTTCAGAGTAGAATCTTAACGAGTTAGCAGGCCTAGTTTGCTTCTGGGGGCTTTGGGTCTACCAGAGTAAAGTAGATCTTGAGTTTGAGGAAGGTGACCTTGGGTGGGGAGGAAGGGTATGAATTTTGCAGCAGCAGATTGGTTAGCTGCATTTGTTAACCGGCTCTGGAGGTGGGGTGAGGTCCTGGGTGGGTAGCTGAGCTGTGCTCACCGGGCTAGTGGGACTCTGGTCTTCTTGTAGGGGGTCCAAGCTGAGCAGATGTAGTGCAAAGTGCACACCGTTGCTCCACATTGGGTGATAGGAAGGTGGGTCAGCATCCATGGCTTTATGTACACAGCGCTCTAGCACAGAGTGGTCAATCCCCCTGCATTTACGCAGCATGTGCCAAAGCCAGTGGGAGCGCAGCACCGGGCACACAGCACCAGGCACTGCCTCTGTTTAGATACAATACCTTCACAGTAGCCCAAAAATGTGTGCAGCTTGTGGCCACCAGGATTCTTGCCTATGGGGATCACCAGACAAGTGTGAATCAGAGCTGAGCTTAGGTCATGTGACTCCAGCCCTAAGATCTCACACCCCCATCTCCCAGGAGCCCGTAGCCCTGAGCCACATGCGCTGGGTCCCCAAGCACCTGTCTTCAGAGACCTGTACCATCTGCCCTGACCCACAGTCTTCATCCCATGAAGCCCCACCCATTGATGGAGTGGGGCTTGATGGGAAGCCTCTGTTCCAAGACAAGGGCCCTGTTTCAGCCAGAGACACTCACCCTGGAAGTGGATGATCTCTCCTTGGCCACAATACACGCCCACATGGGCTCCGCACCAGCGTCCAGTGGGGGACATCAGCCTCAACAGGAAGAGGTCTCCAAGCTCAGGTTGGCTGCCCTCCAACTCCACAGCCTCGAAGAGCTGACCCAGGAAAACCTCAGATAGGAAGAACTTAATGGTGCTGACTTCCCCAGTTGGAGCCTGGAAGGAGGAATGGACCAGACCGCTGGGTTTTTGCAGGCCAGGATGAAGGAGAACCCAGTTCCTTTCACTGGTCATTGGGTTAGATGGGCCACCTAGGCCTCAGGGAGTGCTGACTGGGGGTTAAGCCTGAGGTGAATGTCTTCACTATCCCACACCTGCCTCCTTGTGCTGAGGAACTTCAGAGGCCTGGACATCATGGATAAATCCTGCCCTGAGCCACCCTTCAGTTTCCAGCAGTTGGGACCTCCTCATCCAACATTTTCTTCTCATCTCAAATTCCAGCCTCTCCATCCTCTTCCCCTCCCCATCCTCTAGAATCCCCCTTCCCCAGTCTTCTCCCATCTTGCCATTCTCTGGAGGCAACACTGGGGACTGCTTATACCTAAGATTAGCAGAAGTCCTAAAGAAAGAGAGAAACCTGGGTGAGATCTAGATCCAGGACAGGCATCTTTTCCCAAGTCTGAGTGACAGAAGACTCCTCCAACAGCCTCAGCTGCCATCATCTATTGAGCAACTGCTCATTTGATGCTTAATATGATCTGACAAGATGGGTACACTATCCCCATTTTCAGGATAAAGAAACCATGGTTCACAGAAGTTATACACTGCCAGAGTAAACACAGCTTAATCTATGCCTGTGTGACTGTTTCTTGTGCCCTTTGTACTAAACATAAGTCACCTCTCTTATCTCCCTTTCCTCTATAAAGTAATGAGAAATGCATTTAGTTCAGATTTCTTCTATCTTTACTGGGAACAGAGGGCTTTGGAGACTTGGGAGGATGGCCTCCTGGGCTGTGCCTGAGCTTTGGTCTCAGAGAAAGCCTGAGAAAGGGGGTAAAAGTAGGGCCCGTTGAACACTGAGCCATCTTGAGCTGGCAGAGGAGCTGGGAGAAGGAAGTGGCCCATTCACTGCTCACCCCTCTCCAGGTCTCTTATCTATTTTGGAAGGGAGGGGATTGACTCCAGCAGATATGACTTGGTGGGAAGGACCCACATACAAATGAGGAGCAGGGATGCCCAAGCCATACTACAGAGTGCCAACCACTGTGTGTGGCTCTCTGTCCCCTGACCCTCTCCTTCCCTCCTGGCCTCAGTCCATAGTATCCTCTACCTATTACTGGGTGAGTCACATTTTCCCAAACTGGGAGCTGTGAAAGACTCAGGGGACCAACTCATCCCAGTCTTCCTGGGGCCTTCCAGGTTTGTAAAACTGGAAACCTCACATCCCAGGAACCCAGCAAAATTTGGACGGCTGGTCACCTTAGGCTCAGTCCTCCTGTCTCCTATCTCTCTCTTTACCTCAGGAGACCACAGGAGGACCTAGTCATGTGAACAGCCATGTGGACTTTGGTCATGCTTTCCTGCAACCTACCAGTAGCCTCTCTTGCTTCCCACTCTCCACATACCCATTGGGCCAAGCAGTGGTTATAGCTGTGGAAGAGGGTGGACTCTCCTGGCTCCTATTGGGGCAGAAGGACCCCACCTGGAAAAAGATAAGACAAGTTGAGGGCTGCTCTTAGTTACCTGGGATGTGAAGCTCATCTAAGGAGGAACAAAACAAAACAAAAACCCACAACACAGCTGTTACCCCTTGGCTCCTGAGGCGTGAGGATCCAAGCCACAGCCCCTCTCCCCTCTCCCCGCTCAGTCTGTGCACTCTGCTTGAAGGGCTATCCGTCTTTATGCCCATGAGTTTGTGTTGCAATGCAGGATACAGGACTGGGAGACAGAGTCCTGCCTATGCCACTTCTCTATATGCAACATCAAATAAGCCACTTCCTCCCTCTGGGCCTCAACTTCCGCATCTGTCAACTGGGGACAATAAGCGTGGAAGGCTGGGCATCACAGGACCATTGTGAAGCACTGAGAGCTCTTTGTGAGCAAGACAAGGAGAGAGGGGCAGGATTTGTTATCTTCGGTCTGTGCCTGAGCATGCAGAACTGAGCATCAAAGGAGAATGTGTCTTTCTCAGCTCAAAGGAGAAAAACAATGGACCCTTAGAGACTGGCTGCCTCCCTGTGACCCCTGCCCCAGAGCTCTCAGGAAATCACACAGCTGGAAAGGCCCTGGAGAGCAGGGCCCCACCCCTGACTCTCCCTCTGAAACGTTCCCGAGTGGTGATGGGGGTAATGAGGCACTTTGGCCACCGTCAGCTGGGCCCCTGGACTTTGAGTCACAATCTGGATGAGGAGATGCCCCTTTAGATAGGGGATCTAGACCCACACATGGGGTTCCTCCAAAATAATAGTAACATTTATTGCCAGAAACTGTGCTGAAGCCCCATTTAGCCCTAACAATAATGTCATGAAATAGATACTGTTGTTTTTTTCCCCCACTTTACAGATGAGGGAACTGAGGTTTGGAGAGGTTGCCAAGGTTACAGACTAGTAAGTGGAGGAACCAGGATTAGGCCCAGATGGTCTGGTTCTAATGCCCATGACCTTAATCTCTGTACAGTACTGTTTCTCATGCTGCTGGCACACGAGCTCCCCCTCCCCCAGACGCCCCCCAGCAGGAATTCCTGACCTTACCCTTGGCTTTCACTGAGCCACGCGGCTATTTTCTTTGTAAGAAAGAAAAAGGAACAAGGTCCTGGAGCTGTGAGCAAGAGCTCAGGGGACAGAGCATCCCACTTTCTGGGCACCTGGCCTGACAGTGCCGTCCACCCCACTGGGCCTCCTTGCTGGGGACATGAGCTCTCTCCCCTCTCACCCTGACCGAGGCTTTCAGGGGAACAATGGTGAGGGTGGTCCTGCAACTGAGTGTGGGGGTGACAGGCAGTCGCTTTGGAGCCCCAGGCTCTGCTCTTCCCCCAAAGATTCCTGGAAGACCTCAACCCAGTGGGGCCCTATCACTGAGCACAGGGCTTGTGGGGCCATTGTGGGGCCTTGGCTTTGTGGCTGCTGTCTGGCCTGAAATTCCCACCCACTTCTGACTCCCTTCAGTCTAACTCTGGACAAAGAATTCCTCTGTGGGAAGCAAGGTTTTGGGGTCACCGCTCCCAGCCAGCCACCTCCAGCCAGAACAAGGTTTAGGCTCTCCAGTGGGGCAGAGCAGGCCTTTCCTTTGAGCCCCCAGCAAACCTTGGGCTGGCGCTTTCTTCCCTTACAAAGCTTTTGGTCACCATCTCCTCTCTTGGCCCAGAGTGATCCCACCTGAATCCTAGCCCCCAGCCCAAGTAGCTCACCTTGCAATAGTCATGCTCTGTACCTTGCTAGGTTCTCTCCTTCTGTGGCCAGAGCAGGGAGGACTAGCTGTCTGCCCCTCAGACACAGGAGCCAAGCAGGACGCCTTGGGGCCCTGTTCTGAACATCACCTCCTGGGCCAATCTGATGGCAGCAGTCCCTCCCTCTGACAGCTCTGGGGGCAGCCAGAGACTGTAAGGCTCGGGTCTGGGGTGGGTAACTGGTGTCCTCACCCACCTCTCTCCCCTCCTCCTGGTGTTCAGCCCCTACCCCGTCCCTGCTTGTGCTGGCACTGCCACTTGGGCCTGCTCTCTGAACCCACTCTTCTCCCATTACTCCAGGGTACCCAAGTGCCCCATACCCACCCTATTGTGGTCAGAGAACAAATTCTGTATGATTTCAATTCCTTTGTATTTATTGAGACTTGTTTTATCAACTAACATATGTCTATATTGATGAATATACTATGTGCACTTGAAAATGTATATTTTGCACATTTAGGGTGTAGTATTCTATAAATATCAGATCAAGGTGGTTGATAATGTTGGTCAGATCGTCTATATCTTTACTGATTTTTTAAAATGTAGTTTTCCTATCAATTAATAGAGGGACATTAAAACTTGCAACTAGGATTGTGAGGTTGTCCATTTCTGTCTTTAATTATGACAAACTTTGCTTTGTGGATTTTGAAATTCTATTATTAGATATATAAGGATTTTATTATTGTTATTTTTTTCTGATGAATCGATCTTTTATGGTTATGGATGTCACTCCTTATCTCTGCTAATACTTTTTGCTTTGAAGTCTATTTTATCCGATATTATGCTCACTATTTGCAGGTATATCTTTTACCATCCATCTACTTTTGATCTGTCTGTGTCTTTATATGTAAAGTGCATCTCTTGTAGGCAAAATATAGTGGATTCTTCCTTTTTTTGGCAATCTCTGCCTTTAAATTGGACTGTTTAGTCCATAGATGTTTAATGTAATCATTGATATGGTTGGAGTTTGACCTGCTATTTGTTTTTTCCCTTCTGATTTTTGTTTCTTTGTTCTTCCATTCCTGTCTTCTTTTGGCAATATCAATTTTTTTTTAAGAATTTCATTTTATCTACTGATAGCTCTACCTCTGTGTCATATATTTTAGCAGTTTTTCTAGTATTACAATGTAACTACTTAAGTGTTCACAATCTACTTAGGGATAATATTGTACAACTTCACATAAAATGTAGAAGCCTTGTAACCAAATAGGTCCTTTTACTACCATCCCGGCCCCACCCTTTATGCTATATTTGTTATATGTGTCATATCTACACACATTATAAACTCCACAAGATAATATTTTTGCTTTAAACTATCCTGTATTTTAAAGAAAGTAGGAAGAAAAAAATACTCGTTTATATTTACTCAGATATTTACCATTTCTGATCCTCTTCATTCATTCTTGAAGGCCTAAGTTTTTCCCTGGTATCATTTCCCTTTAGCCTGAAGCATTTCCTTCAGTATTTCTTGTGGTGCAGATCTGCTGGTGATGAGTTCTCTTAGATGAATTATTTTATCTGAAAATAACTTTATTTCATCTTCATCCTATTGGGTGTATAATTTTGTATTAACAGTCTTTCTTTCAGTACTTTAAAGATTTTCCCCCACTATCATCTGACCTTTATAGTTTCCAGTGAAAAGTCAAACTCAAATTATTGTTCTCCAGTATTATTGTTCTCCACTGTTTTTCTTTGCCTGCTATTTAGAGGACTGAAATAGTTAAAATCAGAAATGACAGAGGAGACATTAAAACTGATACTAAAGAAATACAAAGGATCATAAGAGACTACCATGAACAATTATACATCAACAAATTGGACAATCCAGAACAAATGGATACAATCTTAAAAAGCATATAACCTTCCAAGACTTAATCATGAAGCAAAAGAAAATCTGAATGGATTGATTACTAGTAAGGAGATAAGGAGACTGAATCAGTAATCAAAAATCTCCCAACAAACAAAAGTCCAGGACCAGACGGCTTCACAGGTGGATTCTACCATTCAAAGAAGAATACCAATTCTTCTCAAACTCTTCCAAAACATAAAAGAAGGAATGCTTCCAAACTCATTTTATAAAGCCAGCACTACACTGATACCAAAAACAGACAAGGATACCACAAGAAAATAAAATTACAGGCCAATATCCCTGATGAACATTGATGCAAAAATCCTCAACAAAATATTAGCAAACAAAATTCAACAATACATTAAAAAATCATACACCATGATCAAGTGGGATTTATTCCATGGATGCAAGGATGGTTCAACATCCACACGTGACACACCACTTTAACAAACTGAGAATAAAAATCATATGATCATCTTAATAGATGCAGAAAAAGCATTTGACAAAATTCAATATCCATTTATGATAAAAACTCTCAACAAAGTGCATATAGAGGAAATGTACCTTAACATAATAAAGTCCATATATGACAATCTCAGAGCTAACATTATACTCAACGATAAAAAGCTGGAAGCATTCTCTCTAAGATCAGGAACAAGACAAGTATATCCTCTCTTGCCACTTTTATTCAACAGAGTATCAGAAGTCTTAGCCAGAGCAACTAGGCAAGAGAAAGAAATACAAGGCATCCAAATTGGAAAGGAAGAAGTAAAACAGTCACTATTTGCAGATGACATTATATATAGAAAACACTAATGACTCCACCAAAAAACTGCTAGAGCTAATAAATGAATTCAGTAAAGTTGTAGGAAATATATATATAAGTTGCATTTCTACAAATTAACAACCAACTATGAGAAAGAGAAATTAAGAAAACAATACTATTTACAATTGCATCAGAAGGAATAAAATATGTAGGAATAAATTTAACCAAGAAGATGAAAGACCTTTACACTGAAAACTATAAGACATTGATGAAAGAATTCGAAGAAGGCAAAATAAATGAAAAGATATACTGTACTCATAGACTGGAAGAATTTATATTGTTAAAGTGTCCAAAGCCACCTACAAATTCAATGCAATCCCTATCAAGATTCCAATGGTATTTTTCATAGAAACAGAACAAACAATACTAAAACTTGTATGGAATCACAAAAGACCCTGAATAGCCAAAGCAATCTTGAGAAAGAAGAACAAAACTGGAGGCATCATGCTCCCTGATTTAAAACTATATTACCAAACTATAGTATTTAAAACAGTATAGTATTGGCATACAAACAGACATTCAATGGAACAGCATAGAGAACCCAGAAGTAAACCTATGGTCAATTAATTTATGGTAAAGGAATGAAAATATACAATCTGGAAAAGACAGTCTCTTCAACAAATAGTGTTGGGAAAACTGGACAACCACATGCAAAAAAATGAAACTAGACTATTTTACAGTATATATAAAAATTAACTCAAAATGGAATAAACACTGAATGTAAGACATGTAACCATAGAATTCCTAGAAGAAAACAACAGGCAGTAAATCTCCATGATGTTGGTCTTGGTGACAATTTTTTGGATTTGACTACAAAAGCAAAGGCAACAAAAGCAAAACAAATAGGTAGGACTACATCAAACTAAAACACTTCCACACAGCAAAATAAATCATCAACAAAATGAAAAGACAACCTACTGAATGGGAGAAGATATCTGCAAATCATATATCTGATAAAGGGTTAATATCCAAAATATATAAAGAACTCATACAATTCAATAGCAAAAATATCCAATTAAAAACTGAGCAGAGAATCTGAATAGACATTTTTCCAAAGAAGACATACAGATGACCAATAGACACATGAAAAGATGTTCAACATGCCTAATCATCAGGAAAATACAAATCAAAACCACAGTAAGATATCACCTCACTGGAATGGTTATCAAAAAGACAAGAGACAAGTGTTGGCAAGGCTGTGGAGAAAAGGAACACTTTTTCACTTTCAGTAGCATTGTAAATTGCTGCAGCCACTATGAAAAACAGTATGGAGATTCCTCAAAAAATTAAAAATAGAACTACCATATGATCCAGCAATTCCACTTCTGGGTATTTATTTAAAGGAAACAAAAACACTAATTTGAAAAGATACGTACAACCCAATGATGCAATAGCTAAGACATGGAAACAACCTAAATCTTCACAACAGATGAATGGATAAAAAAGATGTGATACATATATATAGATATAGATATAGATATAGATATAAACAATGGAATACTATTCAGCCATAAAAAGAATGAAATTTTGCCATTTGCAATAAGATGGATCAACCTTGAGGGTATTATGCCAAGTGAAATAAGTCAGACAGAGAAAGACAAACTCTGTACAATCTCACTTATATACGGAGTCTAAAAAACAAAACAAACAACAACAAAAACTAAGTTAATAGATACAGAGGACAAATTGGTGGTTGCTGGGATTGGCGTGGGGAGCAAAATGGGTGAAGAGGGTCAAAAATTACAAACTTTCAGCTATAAACAAAGCATGGGGATGGAATGGCCAGTCCAACATGGTGACTAGAACTAATGATACTGTGTTGCATATCTGAGATTTGCTAAGAGAGTAGTTCTTAAAAATCCTCATCACAAGGAAAAAATTGTAACCATGTATGGTAACGGATGTTGACTAGACTTATTGTGGTGATCATTTCACAGTGTATACAAATATCGTATCATTATGTTGTACAGCTGAAACTAATATAATGTCAATTATACTATAAACAAAAACAAAACCAAACAAAAACCCTGGTGACCATTTCAGGCAGCAGTGGAGATGGTACCTCAAGCGAAGTTTCTGATCAACAGTCTTTGAAACAGGTATGCTTATATGTTGCAGTTTTATGTTCTGTGATAAAAATCATTTATCTCCCTGTTTTATAAGTGAATGATCATCTAGTTATGCAAAGTTCCACATAAGTTTTCCTTCCAGAGGAAAATGACTTAATTAGAATAATCAGATATTCTAAATCTCCTCTCCCTTCTATTAACATTCATTTATATTCTAGAAATTTTATGCCTCTCTTGACAAACTGCTAAACTCAAATCAATTTCTCAAAACAAAATCCCCTCTAAATATTATAAACCTTGAGCTTATTGGCCTAAAAATGCTGGAGGCTAAAACTTACACTTTGGTGGACAAACCATCTCCTCTCTTGGGCCCTGGTTTGAGTGGGCAGACTGACATCCATGAGCCACACATATTGTGTATCACCAACTCCCTGCTGGAGATAATGGGGTTCTATAAAGTATTATGTAAATATTATAAGTGGAGAGCAATAATGAAATACAGCTGACCCTTGAACAAAATGGGTTTGAACTGTGGAGGTCCACTCATGCAGATTTTTTTTTCAATAAATAGGAACAATCCACAGTTGGTTGAATCTGTGGATGTGGAACCCCAGATGTGGAGGGCCAACTGTAAGGTTATACATGGAATTTTGACTATGTGGAGGGTCAATGTCACTAACCCCTACGTGTTCAAGCATCAACTGTAGTATTAAATGAATAAATAAGTGTACAAAATTGTTCACATATAGAATGAACAAGTGAACCTTAAAGTAGTCGTTTAATTTAATGAAGTTGTGGGTAGAAAATTTCTAATTCCTATTCTAATATCCTAATGCTAACTTAGTAACAAAAGAGCATTATTTTACACAAAAAGAAAACTCTAGGAAAAAGTGGAGCTTCATAGGAAGATGAGGAAAAAAACCTGTATTATGTTGAGGATAAGGAAGACAAAAGACTTACTGAGAACTCCACTAGAAAAATGAGTTACTTAGAACTCAGCTTCTTCTAAACAGATTCAAATTCCAACTTTCTCATCCAAAGAGACTCCCTACATAGTAAATACCATACAAAGGTAAAGCTGCAGAACACATAGTCCACATTCTGAATTTTATGGTCAGAATGACTCAAAGCCTCATAAATAAACTTCATTTCATAATCTTCCACAAAATTGGCACTCACATTCAGGTGGGTCAAGTTCTTGTTGCTTGGGAAAACAGTGACCAGATCACAGCAGCTATTCTCCAATGACAGAAAAGCAGCCTCGAGGGTGAAGACAGACACATGAGAAGCATTGGTGTCAGGCACTGTATACCCTGTACCTTGTGCATACCTAACTTTCTCATGGTCTATCGTCATTACCCCTCCTTTATTTCTCCCCAGGTCTCTTAGGTCTCATGCTGAATGATAATCCAGGTCCTGTATGTCTTAATCAGCTCAGGCTGCTACAACAAAACACTACAGACTAGGTGGCTTAAGTAACAGAAGTTTCTTTCCTGCAGTTCGAGGCTGGAAGCCTGAGATCAGCGTGCCAGCGTGGTGGAGGTCTGCCAGGGCCCTCCTCCTGGCTTTTAGATGAGTGTCTCCTTGCCGTTTCCTAACATTTGGGGGGAGAGAGCAGAAATCTTTGGTTTCTTGTCTTATAAGGGCACTAATCCCATCATGAGGGCCCCACTTTCATGATCCCATCCAAACTCAATCATCTCCCAACATTATCTCCAAATACCATCACAGTGGGGGTTATGGCTTCATATATAAATTGGGGGGGGGCACAATTCAGCCTATAGCATTGTACCTATTCTGGAGTATCTCTTCTTATAACAGTAGCTGATAGTAGTAATAAGTGTAATTTAAGAGATTTTATGTACCAGCACTGTGTCGTGTGCTTATATGGATAGTTCCACATAGTCCTTATTACATAGATAAGGGAACCGAGTCTAGTTCATTAATGAGACTAAGGTTACAGATGGTAAGCTGTTGCAGAGTTAGGGTTTGAGCTCAGGCAGTCTGACTGTAAGTCCCACATTCCTAATTCCCTCCCTATACTGCCTCAACCAGAGGAAAAATCATTTTGAAATCTGATGAAATGAGTTCAGGAATTTATTGTTTTTGTTGTCACATTTTTACAGACTAGGTAGAGAAGGGCTCCAAATATTAAAGTAGTTCTTTTGATAACTACTCATAAGAAAATTAACCAGACAGACAAAAAAAATGTTGACATAGAAAGAGCTGAAAGCAAAGAAAAACTTTGGAAGGTGTACAAATACCAGTTTGAAAGGGATAACCCCTTGAGTGCAATTCAGATGAGACACGCCTTGTAGAAAGCACCAGAAGTGATGACCTATCAAACTGGCTAACAAGGGAAAAATGAGTGATGACTTACCATTCCTTGGCCCTAGTAAGGGTCTAGGGAAGTAGCACTGTCAAATACTGCTGGTAAATATATAGTGGCACTCTTCCTGGAGAGGAAATTTGGAAATATGGATTTAAAACTTCAAATAATGTACTCTCTTGAACAAATAACTTTGTGAACAAATAATTTAAATATAAGAATTTAGCTTAAGGAAGTCAAGATGTACACAAAATTCTATGTATATAGATAGTCATTATATTACCTCAAAAATAGATTTATATATATTCTAGTTATTAAAAATGTACTAACAGTTAAAAAGTTCAGAAGACACAGAGATGTCTAAAGAAATAAAAACAAAGGACTTTGGATATTACCTCTCAGATTTAACCATTATTGTAACTGGTCTCCCTTCTCCCCTCAGTCATATGTATGCATGTATCTAATTTATAGTTTTATAACTCATTGCTTTGTAACCTGCTTTTTTCCCCATATTCGTCTTGCCTAGTTATTGATGACAAAAATACAGATTCACATCATTTTTAATGAATGCCTAGTATTTCTTGCATGAATAGACCACAGCTTAATCAATTAACTCTTGATTGACATTTAGTTGTTTTTAATGGTGAGAATTGGAAAGCAGTGATATAGAATTGTCTTTTGTTATATTTGGGAGGTAGAAAAAACAGTTGATTTTTTTCATCTCACCCTCTTTAGACCTCGTTAAAATAATACTTAAGAAAAAAAAAGAGACATAAAAATCTAAATAAAAGAATAGGAAAAGAACCATCAGTGGATCAGAGATTTCAAAAAAATTCTGGAAGATAGAAAGTTGATGAAGGAACAATAAATGATGGGTGAAAGATACAGCCAAGCAAGAAACCAATTCACTCTACAGAACACTAGATGGATGCAGAACCAGGAAATACCATGGCCCACTGAGTATAGGAGAGCGATATAGGGCAGGATTCACACATGAAATAGTTGTCCCTCCCTCCTACCAGCATTTAGCATACCTTACAGCTAAGTATCTACCACAGGGTGAGGGTGTGATGGAGAAATGGAGAACACTCAGAACTTCCCAATACGTACATACGCATGAAACACTGAAAAGCTATTCTCTAAATAAATTTGTTGCCCCCACAGAAAATACCCAGCATTCTTCCACTCAGAGTAAAATATCAGTATTCATGTCCCATCATCTTAGCCAAATGACGTCTCACTCAGGTACAGAGAGCACATAGCCACTATCACCTCAATCTTAAATAGGTTCTTGTCTAAGGAAGTCTGGTTAATGCGGGTGCACAACACACACTAAAGGGGAGGGAGGATGCCCAAATAGGCAAAGAAAAATTTTATGTTTAAATTTTTCTCATCTTGCCATAAAACAGAGATTTTATTTCATCACTACAAAGTCCCTTCCCGGGACACTTGAAATATTTAAGGAACATACTCTTTACCAGTGGAAAGTCAAACCCATGATGCCATGCAAAGGGCCTTGTGATTTCTTAGAATAAAATTCCAGCTATAAGCGAAACAGTTTTTATCAAGGTAAACAAATCATAAACATGATGTGAGGGGCTGGCTGTACATTTAAACCTTGGTGTCATGAATCAGTAGATGTAATCTTTTTTAAACAAATTTTTTGGGGTTTTGTTTGTTTTTGTTTTCCAGGGTGGAGGTAATTAGGTTTGTTTGTTTGTTTAATGGAGGTACTGGGGATTAAACCTAGGACCTTGTGCATGCTAGGCATGCACTCTACAACTGAGCTATACCCTCCCCCCAGTAGATGTAATCTTAGCAAGGTTATGCAGAAGAGAGAGGTAGAAGACACACATCAAAGTTCAATGAACTTTGAAGGACGTACTTTAGACATAGAAATAGGGAACAAGTGGCTGTGAGGAAATTTATTATCAATAAATTGTCAACTATGGGACAAGACAGCAGGATGAATTCGCGTGGAAATGAAGTCTCCCTTTTCAAACATACTAAAATGTTACCTGTAATACTTTAAGAGAAACCTAAACTCATAGTTGAGCCTGAAAGCAACAGGTTTTAAATTTATTTTAAAAGTATATACATATAATATATATAGCAGATTCTCTCTCTATAAATATATCCTGATTGCTTCTAATATATATATAACCAAACCAAACTTGGGTCCCCTTATCTGCATGCAGTAAAGCCAATCTACTACACTGGACTGTGGTAAAGGATCAGCTCATGGACATTCTTCTGACTGGCTGGTTGGCGGTGAGGTAATTGGGAGTCAACATCAACCTTTTGGTTCCAACCCATCTGGGGTCAACATACTTGTGGACAGCATACAGTTAATTTCTTCCATCTTGTGGGGGTTTCAGTATCTGCAAAACAGCTTGAAGGGTTTGGCTCAGAATATTTTCTATAGCCCTTGAGGGAAAATCCAAAAGTCCTAGACTTTGTTTAATGACTAGACTATTATTATTTTGTCTTTCTTGACTGTTTTCCTTTGCTTCTACATTTTCTCACTGGTCTAATTTCTCTGATTAAATTTATTCTTTGGAACTTGGGAAAGGCATAGGAGGCTAACGTTTTTCTACAAAAAAAAGGCAGGTGGTGTATACTGCAGGGTGGGGGTGGGGGTCTGTCCTGGGAAGGCCCCATAGAACCCTGCTCAGTTACATATATATATATATATATTCGCCTCTATTTTATACATATATATTGAGAGAGAGAGAGAGAATATTCAGGTGTCCTAAATAAAAAGCCTGCAACAATGGGACTTGAAGCCCCATGATCCACAAAGTAACGCAACCAAATACCTGCTGTAGGGACTGGATTTTAATACCTGAGGCACAGGCTTGTGCCAGCAGGAAAGCTGAAACTGAGGCAAGAGCCAGGAAAGGGCAGCCCCTTCCGTGAACTAAAACAATAAAAACTTCAGAAAAGGATTGGCAGATTTAGCAAATAAAAATACAGGACACCCGGTTAAATTTGAATTTCAGATAAATGGCAAATATTTGAGATGTACATACTAAACAACTATGCATTATTTATTTGAAGTTCAAATGTAACTGAGCATCCTGTATTGTATCTGGTAACCCTATCCCAGAATGAAGTGAGGGGTCAAGTCAGGCATATATTTTAGGGGATGATGGTTCCAGAGAGAGTAGCAAATACAAAGGCTGTGAGGTAAGAACACAGTTGACATGTTTGAGGAATAAGAAAGCCAGAGACTGGCTCAAGTGTTGACAGCAAGAGGCATAGTGGTAGGAGATGGACTAGAAAGGCCATCTGGGGCAGAGATCTCATAGGGCCCCACAAGACCATGGTCGGGATTTAGGATTTTCTTTCAAAGTATGATGAAAAGTCATTGAGCACTTTGTCATGGGAGAGTGACTGGTGATTTAAGAGGATTACTCTGGCTTCTGTGTGGAATAGAGGGACAAGGGAAGGAGTCCAGTAAGGATGCTCAGCCAGCAATCCAGGCAAAGATGCTGATGGCTAGGACCGTGTTAGTAATTGTACTGGGGGAAAAAAGTGATCAGATACAGTATATATTTTAAAGGTAGAACTCATTTGCTAATAGGTTGGATAAAGAATATTTTTGAAAAAGAGGCATCAAAGATGACTCCAAGATTTCTGATCTCAGCGACTGGGTGACTGCTGGTACCCTAATAAGATGAGGAATACTATGGGAAGAACAGGTTTGAGGGTGGCAGAAGTCAAGAGCTTAGTTTTAGACATGTTAAGTTTGAGATACATATTATACATCAAATTGGAGATATGAAGTTAATGTTTGGAAGTGTAAGTGTAGAGTTCAGAGGAACTGTCAAGACTAAAGAGACAATTTGTAGCGCATCAAAATAGAGATGATTAAAGTCACTGTACTAGAGGAAACCAACTAGAACATCAGTGTAGACAGGAAAGAGGGTCATATCCTGGAGTTTTCTAACATAAGAGCTTGGGAGGAAAAGGAGAAGACAGCAAAGAAAACTGAGAAAGGGCAGCCAGCAAGGTAGGAGAAAAACCAGGAGAGTGTGCTGTCCTGGAAACAAATGAAGAGAATATCAAGTAGGGAGAGATGAGCTGATTGAAATGCTGTTCGGGGAAGGAATAGGATGAGGCCCATGGACTGTCTGTGGCAGTTTTTCAACATCAAGGGATTCTAGGAGACATAACAAGAATGGTTTGCTGTGGTGGGGATGAAAGTCAGATTGGAGTGGGTTAAAGACAGTAGAAGATGAGAAAATAAAGACAATGAATCTATAATTTCAAGGCGTATTGCTGTAAATGAAAGCAGAGAAATGGAGTAGGGGCTGCAATAGAATATTAGGGAGGGATATTTTTGTAAATGACAGCAGTTATTAAAATCTATCTGTAAACTAAAGGGAATCATCCAGTAGAGGGAAAAATTGGCAATTCAGAAAAGAGACGAAGAATGGCAGGATCATAGTCCTTGAGTGGTTGAGAGGAGATGGAGTCTAGTTCACAGATGGAGGGACTGGGTGTAAATAAGAGCCCAGACTGACCCATGCTAATGGGAGGGAAATTATGTGGGACAGATTCAGGAAGGTGGGCAGATGGGGGCAGGGGGAGGACTGAGAGTGTGGGATTATCTCCTGATTGCTTCTATTTTATCAATAAGAAATTGAGAAGGCGGGGAGAGTTCTGGAGAAAGAGAGGAAGTGTGAAATGTTCTCCGGGAAAATCAGAGAGTAGTTGCTAGAAAAAAAATATTGCATTATCTTCAAGAGAAATCACATCTTTATAGTACTGAATCCTCATGTTCAAGGTCTTGATGCGCCTTTCCTTCATGTAAGCCTTCCTTTTTGTTTTTCAGAACTTTCAACAAGTTTTCCTCATACAACACTCTGTCCCTTCAAATGTGGAAACAATGCCTGGGTGATGGCTTTTTCAAAGCTAGGTGATATGGAGGGTATGGAGTTAAAAAAAAAAAGCCAGATTTTTATCTTCAGGGGTCATAGCATCTGTGAGTCTAGGTGTGTCCATCTATATGGACAGTTGGAAAGGAATGGAATGCAAGGGGCTGACTAGTTACTATGGGAGTTAATAGCAGGCAACAGCCAATCAAGAAGAGGAAGAAAAAGATACCAGGTCACTTCATCAGCAGCACCTATGCTCCTGCAGTTCTGCTCACTTCCCTGGCACTGGAGGGCACTCATGTGCAGCTGTTGGAGTCACAGGGAAGTGCTGACTGGTTAGCAATTCCGCTTGTTTCATTTGGCTGTTCCACTTGAGACTTTTCTTGATGTCTCCTTTTCCTTTTAGAGATGTATCTAAAAGGAGCTAGCTGGGTGTTTAGAGCATCAAGCTTACCAAATGAGCCTGATCTTCGTTTTGTTTTGTTTTTTTCCCTTGTGCTATTTTTTTGGTCAGGTTTTGCTATTAGGGGAATGCTAATAGTATAAAATAATTTAAACAACTCTCCTCCCCCAACTCATATCATAGCACAGTTTTCCAAGAAAAAAATTCAACAAGTAAAAATTATGCAGCTTGAAAGCAGCATTCCAGGTTTAAGGGACAGACAGCATGAGCAGACACCCCAGGATGAAAAAACACAGGATATGCTCAGAGGTTAGGATTTAAGACTTTTCTTAAGAAAACTGGAATAAGTAACACAAAGTAAGTTTGGCTCAAGTTTCTAATTAATCTTCAAAGCACAACCCCACTGTGAAACACTTCAGTCTACTCATTTTATATAAAGAGCAGACACCAAACTCTTCAGCCTACATTCAAGATCCCTCCTGCTTTAACCTAACTTATTTTACATGTCAACCTGTGCTTCCCGATGTGTGATGTCTGTCTAGCATGCTGTCTATGATGGCACATCTAAATCCTACCCACCTATCAGGGGTATAACCCAAATGTCCATGAAAACTTCTGAGATCCTACTGAACTATGTTTGAATTCACTTGTAGTACAGCCATTCATGGTCAATATTTGGGGGGGAGGGTATAGCTCAGTGGTAGAGGGCCTCCTTAGCATACATGAGGTCCTGGGTTCAATCTCTAGTACCTCTATTTAGAAAAAAAAAAAAGTGTGTGTGTGTGTAAACTATTCCCCCCCAAAACAAAAAAAGATTTTTTTTAAAAAAAGGTAAACTATTGTCAGTGGTGTTTGGCTTGCCTACTTCTCAAGCTCTTTGATAGCTATCCCGTTGGAGGGTTTCACACACACACACACACACACACACACACACACTCATGTCCTTCCCCGACATTAGAATGTGTTTCATCTGTAAATAGTGTCACTGCAGATGTAAGTAGTTAAGATCAGGTCATAATGGAGTAGGGTGGGCCCTTTAAGATGACTGGGATTCTTCCAACAGAAGAGATACAGACAGAACACCCTATGAGAACAGAGTTAAGAGGCTGGCGTGGTGCAGCTACAAGCCAAAAAAGGCCAAGGATCGCTGGGCACCACAGAAACTAGGAAGAGGCAATAAGGGGTTTTACCTAGAGTTTCAGAGGAAGCATGATCCTGCTGACTCCTTTATTTCGGACGTCCAGCCTCCAGAACTGTGAGGGATTAAATATCCGTTGTTTCAAGCCATGCAATTTGTTACTTCGTTATGACAGCCCTAGGACACTAAGAAACAGTAATTTTAATTCTATCTTCCCAGGCCCGAAAGTGCCACATCCACAGTCTAGCTCAAGACTACGTAGGGGCTCAATCGCAACCATGGTAAGGGAAGTACTGAGCTTCCAACAGTCCTAGCAGTCAGCCGCTTATGAGCTACTACTGTGAGACGTACCGCCAATGCTCAGCAAACGGTAACTATTATTACGGCAAGATATGGGACTACACAGGTAAACGACAGACAGTAAGAAACTAAGTACAGAACGGGGCAGGTGGAGCAAAGCAAAAAACAAGGGCAGCTGGCGGTAGGGAGCCTTAATTTCCCAGAGGACATCCGTGGGAGAAGGGGGTTGTTGTCTGAGGAGATGGAGTCTCCAAGCCGCCCTCCCAAGACCCGCTGAACGGCTCCGGGGCCTCTGACCGCGGTCGTGGACCCAGAAACGACAACCCCCAGTCCAGGTGTTCCTTCGGCCGACCCCACCGGGCAGTTGGCATCCCTCCACGGAACGGTCGGCCGCCTAACCCTAATCGTGCATACGAGCGGCGCCTCGTCGCGGCCCAGGACCTCACGCTGTTACGTGGGGCGGGACTTCCCCTCGACGCCCCGGAAACCAGAAAGAGCTCTTTTCCGCCGGAAGGAGGAAGGAGTTGCGGCCGAGAACGGACACCGGAGGTCTCGCTGCTTTTGTTGCGTAGAGTAAGGCCGATCTCTGGCCACCGTGCCGGGCAGGTGACTGCAGCGTCCTTGTAGGCAGCTGGCTGGAGTGTCGGGCTTCAGTGGATGTGGCGGGGAACCGGAGTAGAGGTGAGGGGTCGGTGTATCTGTCCGGGTCAGCGCCACCAGCGACCTAGGTCTTGTTCCTAGTTCATTGTGCTTAGCTTCCTCGACCTCTTCTGAAAAACGAGGCTGGTATCTCACAGAGCTGTCGTGGGGATAGAGGTGGCAGGGAGAAATCTACACTCGGAATAAAGTTTAAGAAAAAAATTCACTAGGTGAAAGGTATGTAACGTGAAGGTCTATACAGACTAGTACTTGTACTAGTGCTTGTACTGTTTAAAAGCACTGTGCATTATCTTTATCATCTTTCTTATATTATTAGATGGAAATCTCTTGTAGGAAAGTGGGCAAGCCTGAGGTCTAGGAAACAACCTGTAATGTCAGATTGTCTGTCAAATTCAGGGCCAAGGGGGTAACTTCCAGAGCATATGAACCGAATTTATATTTCAGAGCATTTCAAATATACATGCTGTAGATCTTTGGGCTCTTTTAAGAATAGTCAATACTATAATATTAAATGTGTCAAAGTCTCTTGAAGTGATGGAGGTGGAGCTTTCTAAACCACATACATCTTACCTACCCCCTAGATTCTTCTAAGCCCCCTCTCATCCTTCCCAGATTAGAAGTCACCAAGGAAAACTATTACTAATGGGATTATGTGTTAGATCCCTCAGGTGCATTGGGACAGAAGGTTGAAAATCACTTGTCTGTTTTTAACTTCCTTTGCTCCTGCAGAAACACACAAATTTGAAAGCTGCTTTCTAATAGAGACTTTTCCTTTAATTTGGAAGATAATTTGATGACTCTTTTTTTTCTTTTCAGGTGTATGAGTTCTTTCAAAGCAGAACACTGTTGTTTCCATGTTCTGATCTTTCAGAGATTATGAAGGCACAATTCCTGCCTTTGATTTGCTTAGTCAGGTGGAGTAGACACAGGTCAATGGTGGCAGCCACTTAAATATTCTAAAGGAGGTGAGTGTGTGGCACTTCACTCAGCCTGGGAGAGGAAGGAATTAGGGAATGCTTCTAAGAAGTAGCTTTTAGCTATATAGGCATTACTTAGGTGGACAGGAAGGGGAGGTCCATTCCTGGTGCCCAGGAATCTGGCTGGTTTATGAACTATAATTTGTACAAAGGACACTATCAGGTGTCTTTTCCCGAGCTCTATCCTCATTTTTGGATAATGCTTCTCTTGTTTTCCTTGTCTTTCACTGCCCCCCCCCCCATAATTGGATAGGTATTTGGGATATGAAAGGAAGTCAGAAGGGAGAAATCTTTTTGAGTGGCATAATAATACGATGGCTTTCCCAAAAAGTAATGTATATACTCAGTAAATTCATCTGTTAAAAACTCATTTCCTGCTTTGTTAAAATGCACAGCTGGGAAAACTCAATTTTGCTGGTTGGATGCTTTCCCAGTGAGTGGATTAAATTCTTGTCTCAATTCAGTCTATTTGAATAGAAGGACATTTCTTAAGCTGCTTTCAATGAAGAGACCCACATTTAGGCTTAGGAATGAGCACGGGAGAGACAGCAAGATTAGAACCCAAGTTCATACCACAAAAACATTTATATTACCTATGTCTGAGTGACTGCACGTTTTAATCAGCTGCAAGCTGTTCAGTTGAATTTGCATAATTCAAATAAATGATAGTTTAATTCCACCAGGATCTGAGTGAGGTGGAAATAGAGTAGAAAAACCGATTCTTTCAAATGTGACAAAAGGAAGAAAAAGCCATCAGTTAGTGAGTTGGGCTTAATTTTTTTTCTGGGATTGCAGGATAGCAGAAAACATGCTGTACAGTAGTGAGACATGAACTAGTACCTGTTCAAATGCTTGGGGTATTTTGCAAACTTGGGGCATTGTTGTGCCCCAGCTCATTGTTATGTTCCTTCCAGGAGACATTCTAACTGACAGAAAAGATTCTGCATGGCTAGAGTCTTCCTTCCAAGTCACAAACTTTTATCTTGCATTTAGATTCATTAACCATTGGTTGCAGTGAAGCAAGCATATGTAAGAGTTCAAATCTCTTAAAGCTCGAAGTTATAAAAGTAATAAATGATCATTCCCTTAATATCTTGGCATGCTAGAGGACAGTGCTTTAAAAGCTGGACTTGGTCATGTTCCTCTGGAGACTTAAGAAAATAGAGTCCTTGAAGTCAAGCTGACTCTGCTTTTAGCCTCCTAAATGAAAAGGTAGATAGAACAGGTCTTGTTTGCAAAATAAATTCAAGACCTACTTATCTACCAACAGCAATTACACCCTTTCCATTGTCATAGGAGTAGTAACTTTATGGATGAGTAAGGGTAGAGAAAGACATAGTGAACTCGTGAGAATCTTATTCTACTAATTGATAAAAATGTGACTAGAAATTGGAGAAGCTGGTTAGGAAAGTGGAGGAGAGGTCATTTCCTGTAGTGCAGTCTTCTTAGGGTCCAAGAAGTTTTCTGGTAGCTAAACCTTGGCTAGGGACCAACATATTCTTATTTACAGAATGCCACATCATGGTGAATTGTGCTGGGGATGGCTGCCAGTGTGGGAGCCATGTAAGATTATGATTTTAACAAATTTTGGAGGGTGAGAAGGGCAAACTGATGACCAAGTACATGCTTCAGAAATATTTGATTGGATGTGTCCAAGTGATTGCATATTGTTGTTTGAACCAGCAGGAAGTCAGTTATTAAACAGTTTTCCAAATAAAAGCAAACTAAATTTTATCAGAAACCAGTGTCACTTCATATCCCAAGTTTGTTTTTTGTTTTTTGTTTTGTGGGGTTGAGGGGGGAGGTAATTAGGTCTATTTCTTTATTTACTTTAATAGCGGTACCCAGGACCTCATGCATGCTAGGCACATACTCTACCGCTGAGCTGTACATTCCCCCCATTATATCCCAAGTTTTTAACCAACTTTCTAATCTCATCTGATAAGGGTGCCTTAAATTCGGACCATTTGGAATCACTAAACCTGTGTTAGTTTACACCAGGATTCTGTGGTTGTTTTACATCTTCTCTTTCCCCTTTTGTTAAGGTGGGGAAGCCAAAGCTTGTGTTAATAGCTTGCTCAGGAATTCTAAAGTGACACAGGTAAAGCTGAGAAAAGAACAGATTTTGATAACTTTTGTTTTAACTGATCAGTATGAGGGACTATGGCTACAGTGGTCTGATTTTTTTTTTAATCTTTTTCTTTCTATTTTTTTTTTAACAGATTTATCAACAGGTTGCAGGTGAACATGGCCTTGAGGTAAATCCTGCCCCTTGTTGAAATTTAGTTTCAACAGATTGTTCTTGGTGCTTTAAGGAATTAGACTATTTTACAAAAAAAACAAAAGTTTTGTTTTGGTTCTGTTCTAGACTTATTTTTCCTTGTAAAAGATGAGAAACATGTTTAAACAAAGCTTCTTTATGCTGAATAATTGTGATGGTTAAAGTTGGTCATCTGCCTTGTTTAAATTAAGTGGGTTTTAAATGTTGAAGCTCATTCTAGACCATTTTTTCTTGATCGAGTAAAATTTTATTGAAACCTTATAGATACCTAGTTTTTATCCATTTTATCCACATTTATATTACGTGTGAAGTAAAGCCTATTAGATCCCTAAATTCAAATTTGCCTTGTCTGTAATGTGCTACTTTCTCCTTGGTAGTATCTTTTTTCAGTAGCTAAGAACATTTTTTAAGATATATGTGTGTATTTTAGTTGTTTGTGACTGGAACCACCTCTGTGCTTACGTTGGTTGTACCTTATTTTCGGGTAGTAATCGGGGTTGGCTGGGCAAGGATGTCTAACGAGCTTTAAGATTGTCAAGTTGAGTCATGAGTTCAAGAATCTGAATTTCCATTTAAACCAACAGGCAGAGTTTTGAGATAGGAGATAAGAGGAGTTCCTGTGTCAGACTTCTGAGTGTATAAAGTGAAAGATTGTTCAGTTAACACGAAACCTTAAGTGATGAGATCAGGGGTGTATCTGTTTGGAGAAGCATCCAAGGGGCATGATACTAAATAGTCTCTGAGAATTGCTTCACAAATGGAGTCATTTACTCTGCATCTTGATTCATAAGCTTGAAGTGCTGTGTGTGCAGAGCTTTAAGTGGCAGCTGGAAACAAACTGGAGAACCAGAAATGCAGCTAAGGGGGCTGGGCATCCAGGTCACAAAATGGCATGAAAGCAGTGAGGCAGGAGGCCCCAAAGCCACTGGCTAGAGACCCACCTCTCCTACCAGGGCTTTGCACTTGGTGGACTAATGTTTTCTCGTAAAAGATTGTTGTGCATTTGTTACATGTCATATACTGTTATGCATTCTCATGCTTGTCATTAAATCTCCCATCCAATAAGACGATTATTATTTTTCTCTTTGTTTAAAGGGAGACAGAGCACAGGGAGATAAATTCTGGGGTCATAAGGCAAAATAACAATTGATCCCAGGTATTCTGATTTCCAGTCTGGTTCTCTTTACATTACAGGACAGTTCCTAGAATCAGTTGCAACTAATGTTTTCTTTTTTTCCCCAGATCTGTCCCCCCCGACCAAGCATGCACACAGTGGAAGCACCTTATTATTCTTTGCGTGTGGGCTGCTGGGTGACACCAGGAAGCACGCAGTCATAGGTCGTGTTGCATTTTTCCTAATCTTGCCATCAAGCCACAGATGCCCTCCTGTTCCTTTGTACTCCTCCCCTCCAAGTTTTTCCATCTCCTGGCCATAGGTCTTTTGCTATAGTTTGAAAGAGCCCTGCCACCCCTCACACAGAGAGCAGTGAGAGGCCGAAGAGCAGTGGTGGGATGAGGAAGATGTGCGTTTATTCAACAAACACTTAGTGTGCCCTTGGGGCACGTGTTAGCCCTTGGGGACTGAGTGATGAACAAGACAGACACTGTCCTACCTTCGTGGAATTTGTCAAGGTCATTTCAAAATTAGAGGGAGTAAGTACTGTGAAGGAGAGAACGGGTGGGTAGAAAGAGTGTTCAGTGGGCAAAACCTTACTAGAGTGCCATGACTATTGAGAAAACAGGAGAGGCCACATGACTGCCTGGTGGGTGGCCTCTGGCCTCCTCAGGTCTGTTCTTGGCTGACTAGTGAAATGTCACGAGTGTGCTGGGGTGGCTGGAGCCACTAACACTTACACATCTCCTCCCTCCTTCTTCCCCACGTGCCATAGGCCTTGGAGACTCAGATATGTTGCATATACACAAATAGACCAGTACAATCTGATAGCCTGAAAGACCTTTGAGTTTGTTCAGTCTGAGTCTTCATTTTACAGCCGGGCCTGGAACTGACTGACCCAGCATCACATGGGTGGTAGTTCTCAGGATCCAGGTCAGGTGACCTGAGTGCCAGCACCCCAGCCTGCCAGGTCACAACAGGAGCCATAAATGATACTGCGTGCGTGGGGCTTGAATGCCAGGTTCAGACGGCTGAGGTGTGAGTGGCTGGGTACAGGAGAGTCGGGAAGCTGGGCATCAGAACAGTCTAATAGAAGGTGACATGCTTTGGCATTGAAATGCCGTTGTGTATCTTGAGACACCCAGGCTTTTCCAGAGAAAAACAGGGATGCACAAATTGACGAAGCTGACAACTGAAAGTGTACAGATGCTGAGAAATGTCCACGTTGAAAAATGACAGTTTTGAATTTTCATAGTCTAATAGAATGCCAATCTTCCTCGGGGAAACCGTTATTCTTATATCTGGAGTCGTCTTGTTGTGTAGAAATTCATACTTATGCCTGAAGATTAAATGTTGATATTACAAAGCTTCAGAAATTGTGTAGATGGGCCAGTTACAGAACATTTCAATTTTCAAGTACTCTTACAACTATTTTCTTTTATTAAAAGACGATCAAAGTAACAGGCCATTTCTAAAAGTATTTCTTTTCTAGAATGTGTCGTAAGGAACTTATATTTTAAAAGTTTGTTTCTGAACAACCACTTAACCTAAGAAACTTACATACAGCATCATAAACTCATATTGCATCAAAATTTCCCTAGAAATAACATGTTAAAAAATTTTGATTTCAAGGTTCAGATACATAAATCCCCTGTAATAAAGGCATTTGAAACAGGGCATCTCATGATCTTTCATGTAATAAGATGGCCTTTTGGTATAACCTGGCACAAGGACTCTGAGTCATCCCTTTCCTAAATTCACCAGCTGAGCAGGGCACTGCAGGGCCTGTCACCGCTCAGTGTTGGGTAGCACCAGCACCCTCTCGTGCTGGGGAGGTTTTCACTGGGAAGGGAGGTTGCCTCTGTGTGCTTTGAAAAACGCTTGAAACCAAAGCCAGCCATAGGAGTTTCCTAACTGCTACTTACAGGCGTTTGAAGGGCCCTGTTTGCCAGCGTGCTGGTTCACACGGCTGGGATGAACACTGAGAATATGACCCAAATGTGTCAGAGCAAGCCAGCCTGTCTCCACCCTAATCCACCTTATCTTCTCTTAACTGAGCTGCCAGGAGCTAAACAAGTCCTTCCTTCCTGTTTACCCTCCCACCACCAACAGAGTCTAAGACTGAACCAAAAAACACGAGTCCTCCACTGTTCACACACAGACACACCCCGACACTTGGACATCTTTCCAAGGTGGGGCTGCAGACTTCTGCTCTAGCGTTCAGCTCTCCACCCTTCCTTTTTCACTCTATCTCATGTTCCCACCCCTCTTCTGTCTTCTGGCCTCACCCCTCCTACTCCACACAGACGCCTACTCTTCCTTTATGTTCCCCCAGTTTTTCTCTGCCCCTTGTTCTTAACCTTTCTAGGAGAGGAGACTTGGATTTTTAGTTTTAACTTCAGGTAGAATCTCCAGAAAGAGCATTTGGCTCAGTGCATAGTATTTCTTGCATCCCCCAAACTGGGTCTGAGGTTTAGCAGAGTCCATTACAGACTAAATATCTTACAGGGGGAAAGCTGGTCTTCCCACTTATGCTTGGGCCTGACAACATTCAGCTAACCACAAGGGAGGCTCATGGGCACAGAACATTGGATAAAACATTAAGAGGATTCAGCAAGTTGAGGGTCGGAGGCCCCATAGTACACGCGGTGCAGGGAAAGTGGTGTGGTGAAATTTTTTTGCCATTTTTGAGATGAAGGGAGGTTGTAATCCATGGCCTTCTAAGTCTGAAATGTCTGTTGGTCTGGGCCTCGTGGGACTACCCCTGCTTCATGGAACTGCATTAGCGGACAGGGTGCTTAGCAGCAGCTGCAAACCAGAGTTAGCTGTAACCATCTAGCCTCCGCCCACATCTACTAAGAAAGGTGGAACTGGGGCTTCAAATCACACTGTGTCTTTACTAAAACTGAAGTTGAGCATAAAAACCAATCACTTAGTGGTGAAGAATGCTGTCTTTGGAGCCAGACTGCCTGGGTTTGAATCCAAGCTCTGAATCTGTGTGGGGTGGATTACTGAACTGCTGTAAGGCATAGCTTCCTTATTTTTAAAATGGGATGATACAGCTGTGAGAAGTAAATGATATAGCATGTGTAAGAGGGTAGAACAGTGCTTGGCACATAACATGCTCTCCATGAATTTTAGCTATTTTATCAGAGAAAAGTACCCAGAGCTGCTCTTTCTCTTTCCATCTGGACTTTATGGAAAGGGGCTAAAAAGAAGTCCTGAAATACCTTAACATGTTTTACGAAACATAATGTGGGCCTTAGTTATTACTAGTGAAAGCCTCTGGCTCTATTCTTTCCAAAGCACATTTTAATCTTAAATCCTGGGCGTCCAGATTTCACCTTACCTTGCTGATGCAAATGTGTGCCTCATGCACCAGGAGAGGCGGTTTGCTCCCAGGTCCTCCTGTTTAGGAACATCATCAAAGGCCACACCCACCGTGTAGTCCAAACACTCGTCCACCTCCGCCTCCCAGTAATGGCGCCCTCGGACTGGAATCAGGTTTCCCATGACAGCAACACACCTGGTTTCAGAAAGTGGAGGCACGTGTGATTTGGGGTTACCCAAGCTCACTGTGCAGGTGAGTCACGTCAACTGCTGGGGTCAGTTGGGTTGGTCTGGAAGAGTGGAGGCAGGTGTTGGAGCACCTCATTTGTAAAGCAACACAGCCTTAGCTCCCAAAGCTCACCTGACTGATGCTGAAGATGAGAAGAGGATTATTCACTGCTGGTAATAGGTGAGGAGGAGACAAGCCAATAGAAAAGGCTCTTTTTTTTTTTTCCCAGTGATTGGGCTTTTATAGTAGCAAAAAGACCTGGTTCACTTGTTTAATAAAAAGAAAGGGATCGAAACCCGACAGAATGCAGCACAGTCAAGGGAACCATACGCTTGAGGTTCCCGAACCGGCCAGCACTTGCTTATGCTACAGAACAGCACGGAGGGTCCCCGAGGTGATGCCTCTGTTAGAGGTGACCACAGGTGGAAGAGAAGAATTCAGATTTCGGTGGCTGACCCATGAAGAGCAAAATAGCAAATTCCTCACAAATTATCAGTCACTGGGAATAATTACACTGACGAAGGTCAAAGTTACGTTTTGTTCCACAACAATAAAGAACTCTGCAGAGGAAGGTTTTTGTCGGAAATCAGATCACATCATATCTCAAGTGAACAGTCTACCGCCCACAGGAGCCTCCGATGTTAGCCAGACTTCATGCGGCTCCCCAAATCCCTAAGCGGATCTGTCCAGCTGTCGTTAACACATTATCTCCATTCTCAAAACCCCAAGTTGTGAATGCCCAAGCAAAGCTCTGGGACGGAGACTGCACGTTAACTCCTTACCTGTAAAGTGAGGCTAGCTCTGTTCCAAACTCTATTCCAGACCCACATTTCCATCCACCTGTTGTTTCTAATTCAGAATGTCCCAAACTAAAATGAACACGTTCCCACCTCTCCTACCTGCCATGCTTGTGTTTTGGGTGTGGTGGGGAGGTGTATACGCTACTCTTACTTTCCGTTATTAGACTCACTGTCTACCCAGTAACCCAAGGCAGAAAACTAAGACAGGGATAATGCAGTTATAAGCTCAGCTTCTAGTTTAATTCCAACTCCAACCCTTAATGACAGCGTGCCCTTGGGCAAATTACTCAACCTACCTGTGCTTCAGTTTTCCTGTGTGTTAACTGGGAGCTCACAGGATGTTGTGATGATTCAGTGAGTTAATCCACGTAAAGCATCCAGCACTTAATAAGCACTGTAAACCCACAGTGACTCCACAGTCCCCAACTCATCCATCTCCTGTTTCCCCCTTAACCAGTGGCTGCTAGCCTCACTGGTGGTGTGTTCTAGGTATGGTTGAATCCCTCGGCTCCTCATCCACCTACTGCTGAGTTAGTCGAGGCTTAACAGCCTCCTAGCCTCTCCCCATCCCTCCGCAGCTACACTTCTTTTTGCAATGTACTCTGGTCATGTCATTCTCCTACTCTAATCCTCCAGTAATTCCCACCATCCTACAGGATAAAGTCCACACTTCTTTTTTGCACTGGACCTTATCCATCGTTCTTGCCTCATCTTCCACTTCTTCCCATTATGGACCCCACACTGCAGACATGCCAAATTGCTCCTAGTTCTCACAGCATCTGATCTTTCTGGCTTCCATTGTTTGTACATACACAAGGCACTTTTTGCCTTGTTGTCCTGAATAACTCCTCTTTATCCTTCAAGACTTTGTCTCTCCAAGAAACCCTCCTTGGGGCTCTTACAATCCCTTGTCCACACTTACACCTTATCTTCTAGATGTGTGTTTTTACTTATGTGTCTCCCCCACTTGCCAGTCTGAGTCTCGAGTGGTCAGGGACCATATCTTTGTCTCTTTATCCCCAGCACACGGCACAGTGTTTCACAAGGCAACAGATATACTGGTGACAGGATATTAAAATGGGACTGTAATGGGCAGAAGGCCTAAATAAGCAATTCTCCAATGAAGACATACGAATGGCCAACAGGCACATGGAAAAATGCTCAGTATCACTAGTTATCAGAGAAATGCATATCAAAACTACAATGAGGTATCACCTCACCAGTCATAATGGCCATCATTCAAAAGTCTACAAACGATAAATGCTGGAGAGGCTGTGGAGAAAAGGGAACCCTCGTACACTGTTGGTGGGAATGTAGTTTGGTGCAGCCATTATGGAAAACAGTATGGAGATTCCTCAAAAGACTAAAAATCGATGTACTATATGATCCAGCAATCCCACTCCTGGACGTATATCCAGAGGGAAACTTAATTCAAAAAGATACATGCACCCCAATGTTCATAGCAGCACTATTTACAATAGCCAAGACATGGAAACAACCTAAATGTCCATTGACAGATGACTGGATAAAGAAGTTATTTATATATTTATAAATATATAAATAAATATATATATTTAATGGACTACTACTCAGCCATAAAAAATAACAATGCCATTTGCAGCAACATGGATGAACCTGGAGATTGTCATTCTAAGTGAAGTAAGCCAGAAAGAGAGAGGAAAAATACCATTTATGATATCACTCATATGTGGAATCTAAAGACAAATGAACTTATTTACAAAACAGAAATAGATTCACAGACAGAAAACAAACTTATGGTTACCAGGGGGGAAAAGAGTGGGAAGGGATAAACTGGGAGTTCGAGATTTTCATATACTAACTAATATATATAAAATAAATAAACAAGTTTATACTGTGTAGTACAGGGAACTGTATTCAATATCTTGTAGTAACTTATGGTGAAAAAGAATATATGTATGTACATGTGTGACTGAAACAGTATGCTGTACACCAGAAACTGACACAACATTGTGAACTGACTATACTTCAATAGAAATATATATATATATATTTTAGAAAAGTTAAAACGGGAGTCTAACTCAGCTTGGCTGGACCCCCACCCCACGGCTTCATGATCTGATGACTGCAGCTCTGGCGGCCTGGGACTCCACCTCAGAGGCCACAACACATGTCTTCTGCCAGCACCAGCCAGCTCCTCCCCCTTCCCCTCCAGCCCCCTTCCTCTCATTCATTTCTGGAATTTATCTTCCCCTTCAAGGCTGCATCTGTCTTAATCCAACTTCACCCGAATACCAGCACATATTAGGTTGGTTCACAGACTGTTCAGATGAGGGGCTGATAAAGTACCTGCTAAACCGGGTGTCGCTGGGGAGCGGCTCCTTGGTGGGGGCTTTCCTGGCGCTTCGTACAACTGTAAGCCCATCTTCAGAAACGGTCAGCCAGGGATGGCAGGTGTGCTCGTTCAGGGGAAAGTAGCTGCCTGTGAGGGGAGGAAACACATGGAGACCCCCAACCAATCACTCCACAGCTCTCTCAACACTGCGCTCCACGCGGGCCGAGGGTGCACCACACGTGGCCGGCTTAGCTTCCTGTGAGATACACGTGAGCCTGGACCTGGCGTGGCAACAACCTCCACGTTAATAATGATGGCAGTTAACACGTGTTGGGGGTTATTATGTGTCTAGTGCTGAGCTACGCAGCTTAAGGGTCTTATCTCGTTTGATTCTGACAAGTACCCAGGTGTTAGTATTTCCATTTTGTAGAGGTGAAAACTGAGGCACAGGGTGATTAGGAAATCAGCTGGCAGATGCTTGAACTCAAAACTGAACCCAAGCCCCTCTGATTCCAGAGGCGGTGCTTTTAACTGGGAGGCTAAGTACCTGCACGTGGACAGGGATTTCTAACCCACTAGCCAGGGGAAATAGGAACTGAGGGAATTCTTAATGATCAATATGATGAAGGTTAGCAAAATTCAACATTCAACTTTCAATTAGGGCAGCTGGGGGAGAAGGAAGGTGATTGTAACCACCTCCAAATCATGGTTGAAACACAAAGCACATCGAAAAATGGTACAGGATAGATTTCATAAGAAATTGGTTTGTTAAAATCCTTTGTTTAGGAACATAGTTACTCATTCCCCATTATCGTCTCTTAACCAAAGCACTTCTTAAGTTCCAATTCCATCACTTTCAGTGCTTCAAACTCTGGTTCAAGCCTCACCATCAAGCTGTTCACATTTATTTTCACAATTCGATGCCACTGGAAATTTCGGCTGTCTGAGCAGATGGGTGAGGGGGAGGCCGGTTCCCACCTTGCTGCTGACAGGTGTGGCCCTTACTGCCTGCTCCCGAGTCCCAGATAAGGATTGTTTCTGAATGTGTGTGTGTGTGTGTGTGTGTATATATATACATATACATTTGAATGTATATATAAAGTCTTTTGCTGATTGATTTTCATTTCAGTTTTTCATAAATATACTCAACAAATTATTTGAACAGACTAATTCAGACATGACAATAGCCAAGAGCTCGCTGTCCTTTTTGCTCTGCTCTTTTCTTGAAACAGCCAGAATTTGATATTTCAAAACACCAAGTCGGCACAGGAAATCAGAAATGCCAGTCAACCAGAGGAAGGTCCCAGCACAACATAAAAGAAAAACCTGAGGCCTAATTCCAGCACCTCCCACCTCTCAGGCAGCCACTTAACGTGTTTTTCCCATCTGTGTAGAAGGAACATAAGTGGGGACTAACCACACTCCTCCTCCTGGCATGAGGAAATGAGGGCAAAATCACACTCTGTCCCTCAGCGAAAGATCCCAGGCAAGGGAATGTTGTCCCCTGGGCCCAGGCTCCCTGCTTCTGCTTCCTGCCTGCACGTCACCCAGCCAGCCAGCCTGAGCTGGACTGAGGTGTGCTCTGTGAGGTGTGGGAAGAGCTGCTTGGCTTCAGTGCATCTTAGGAAAGCTCAGAAGCCAGAGTCACGGCACAGCAGGTGTCTGGAATGCTTCTAGTGACATCTGTGCTGACTCAAGATTTGGAAGTGAGATGTGACAATTCTATGACGTGATGATGGCAAGTGAGAAGGGGAAGGGGCTGGACGTGGAGGTACGGGCACCACCAGGGCCAGACAGGGCCCACAAGGAGGCTGGGCAGCCAGGTCTAGGCTGGGCCTGTGGGCAGGAAGATGTCTGGGCTGATAGCAGGGAGATAAGCCACGGCCAATGGCTCCTGCGAATTTCATTAAGACTCCACCCCAGGGTTGGTGTTCGGTCTGTGTGAAACATGCGGTGTCTGGGCCACCCAGGTCCAGTGTGACAAGCCTCTAGTCCACCTGATGGGCGTGGAGAAAAACCTTGAGTTCTAACACTTGCTCAGCCACCACCTGCTATATGACTTGGGCCTTCAGCCTCTCTGTCTGCAAAATGGGACTACCAGGCTGTGATCACCCCTGAGTCCCTTCCTGGCCTGATTTGCATGTGTTCATATTAATGAACATTTATCGGTTTCCCAATGAAGTCATAGCAGCACTGAGCTTGCCACAAGGTGGCCCCTTTGAGTCCCAGACAGTACTGGCTGGGGCACAGACCTGTGGTGTGGACCGTCGCGGGCTCGCTCCTGGCACTGGGGCCCCCAACGTTGAGGGCTCGCACGGAGATCACGTAGCTCTGCCAGGGCTGCAGCTGCACCAGGCACTCACAGGTCGGGATGCCCACCACAGACCTGCAAGGAAGCACACCCCAGTCACCGTGGGGCCAGGGTGGCTAAGACCAAGCGCCAGGCTTTCCTTTCAAAGCTGGGACTTTTTCCCTCACCTGTACACCCCTGTCCTCTGCAGCACAGACAGGAGTGTCGACCCCCTCAGTGTTCCTTCCCACTTGGGCCTGCTTTTCTTATTACCTTGAATCCTTCTGTCTGTGGCCATCTCCCCTCCAAGCTCCCCACCCTGTGTCCCAGGCACTTAGCACCATGCTCAGTCTACTTCTAATGCTGCAACGGTGGGGTGTACGTGCAGTTGAATCCAGTGTGTCTCAGTCTGTCTGGTAGGACCATAACCTCTCTGAGGGCAGGAGGGCCAAGTACCACTTACCCATAGCAGGCTCTCAGCCCGAGTTTACGAACAAACGGTCTGACTAGAGTTGAGAGGCTGACAGAAGCCCATGGCTGCTAACCCTTTTGAGGAACTTTCCTACTGAGAATGATCTAACTTATTTAAATTGTACAATGCAGCATTATAAGCCCTTGACTCCTGCTGTCTGTACTCCTGCAGCTGCCAGCCCCATTTCAGTCCAGTGGGAAAGAGAAGCCTTCAGGGTGATACCCATTTACAGATACAACACCCACCCCTGATGAGGCCAGGGTGTCCAGGTCACTCTGACTTGGCATTTCTCAAGCCATCACTGGCAGAAATGTAAGATGGTAACCATGACAAATTGACAATATCCTATAGAAGGTATATCAGAGGGAGAGGTGACTTTTGAGCTGAGCTCTGAAGAATGACAAGGAGATAATTGGATAAAAAGGGAATAGTAGATTCTCCTACATAGCGGAAGCATGTGCAAAGGCCATGTGGCCTGAAGAAGCATGGAAAGCAGGAGGAACTAAAATATGACCAATGTGATCAGAGCCAGAGAGGGAGGGAGAGCTGGTGCGGATAAGCTGGAGAAGCAGAAAGGGGCCAGAGCCTGTGAAGGAAATTTGCCTTTTCCTCAGAGCACTGGGACACCATGAGTAGATTTGTACCAGGAGAGTAAGCACCAGCCCAGATCACCTAGGTCACTGACCAGCCTTCTTATGACCCCCATCATTATGGGCTGGTCCCAGGTATCAGGTGCTCCTATCAGCACAAATTGCAAAGGAAATCCTAACCATTCAGGTGGCCAGACCATTGGACCGTTTGCCCTGCTTCTGAGTATGTCCAGAAGTAAATAACCAAGGTCAGCCCTGATGTGGTTGTAGACGCATGGATTCTACCTGAAATGGATGGGTGAGTGGGATAGATGACCGCTCCCAAGCCTGGCATTTAGCACAGAAGAATCTGCCTTTCTAACAGATGACACCAAACTCTCCTCCTCCATTTCACCAGAGCTCAGTGGGTGCACAGCAGGGCAGACCCTGGGCTCAGCGGCTGGTGCTGGGCTGCCTAGCTCATTCCCCTTCCACAAGCTTCTGGACTGCCCACTTGTAAACCAGAAGTACATCCATGTTTCCTCCGCTGTACACGGCTGTATGCTCATAGGACCTGCAGGCCTTTGTGGTCGGTGAGTCCAGCCCTCTTCTAGCTGTGAACCCCTCCAGATCTCTGCCAACCTGGGAGGAGTGTGAGCCTCCAGACAGCCTTCCACTGTGGACACAATGTTCTTTTTACATTGAACCCTAATCTTTCGTTTCTCCCTCATGCAGGTCTCTCTTCCCCTTAAATGCCAGCCAGGTGGGTTTCTTGGTTTCCCCAGTTCAAATAGCTCACTCCTGCCTAGGGGCCACATGGCTGCCTCTGCCGGGAGTGTCCCTGCATCCAGATTCTCAGTCCTCAGCCCTTCCCCCAATTCAGGTCTCAGTTCAAATGTCCACTCTATCCAAGATCAGCCCCCATCTCCACCATGTGCGCTATTTCATTATGTTTCTTTTCCCTTCATAGCACTGTATTTTATGCATTTGTTTTCTTGGCTTTTGTTTATTTCCCCACTCGACTGTCAGCTCTATAAGGGCAGAAAATTTGTGTCTAGTTCACCAACGTGCAGGCACCACCTACCGTGCTCAATACTTGTTGAATGAGTGATGATAAACCTTGGTTGGGCTAAGAAAGCAAATCTGAGCTCTACCATGTATTTGCTTATCCTCCACTCGTCCATCATTCACTTTCAATCATAGCGTTCCGGCTATTGTCCATGGGAAAACCTAAAATTAAGGCTCCTGTGATGTCACGAATTCTGACCTTCTCTCCAGACTCCACATCTTTCCTAAGCTGTGTCACTGAGTCAGGTATTGAGGCCTCTCATGCCCAGCAAATGCCCCCCTGACTTACTCAGTTACGCCTGAGGCTTCCGGCATTTCTGCTGGGGTCAGCTCCACTGTGTACGAGTCCACAGGATTCAGGTTCCCAGACTCCCAGCAGATCAGTGCAGCCTCTTCGCAGC
Source organism: Camelus bactrianus (assembly GCF_048773025.1). Lineage (NCBI taxonomy): Eukaryota > Metazoa > Chordata > Mammalia > Artiodactyla > Camelidae > Camelus > Camelus bactrianus. Next base: position 27,287,695 of record NC_133565.1, read on the forward strand.
TCCTTATCTCTTTGCTTTTTATAATGGGGGGAGAAGGCGCTAAATGCAGGGGAAAGGGAGACATGAGTAACCGCTGTGTCTGTATCCAGCCCTGCGGTCCTGAGCAGGGGCAGACATCACAGGCACCCTCTTCCCACAAGAGATTCAGTACAATAAAAAGCAAACCAGGTGCTATAGACTGAGTAAATACCCATTCCCCAGTGTGACGGTATCTGGAGTCTTTGGGAAGTGATTCAGTCATGACAGTCGAAGGGGGTTATTATACAACAAAACCCTAAGAGCTCCCTTACCCCTTTCTGCCCTGTGATGACACAGCAAAAGACAGTTGACTATGGACCAAGAAGGGTTCCCCCCAGACACTGAATCTGTGGGCACCTTCATCTTGGACTTCCCAGCCTTCAGAACCATGAGAAATAAATTTCTGTTGCTTAAAAGCCACCCAATCTGTAGTGTTCTGTTACAGCGGCCCGAACGGACTAAAACGCCAGGTCTTCAGATGTTCCTGGAGTGGAGGGCGGATGGCTGCAAGGTTCAAACGGTACTGTGTCTGGGAGGAGTAGTTTTTAGTATTTTGAGACCAGCTATGAGAGAATGTCCCTGCCATATCAGGCATATAGACTTGGTGTATTAAATGTAAGAAAAAAAATACAGAGTTATTCTTGCCCTTCCAGGTAAAATCAAGAGCCTGCCTGTCACACCAAGAAAAGCCATGACTCCTACGTCCCCTTCAGTGAAGGTCCTGCTGCAGAACCGAGTGGCTCCGTTACCTGTCATGTATACTGCACACTCACTGGCGGGGCTGAGGCCAGCCCTGTTCTGAGCTGTGACCCAAAATTCATACTGGGTATTTGGCACAAGATTTGTCACTGAGCAATAGGTTTCTTTGACGGTCATTGTAAACTCTGGGGGGAGAAAAAAAGACAACAATTCAACCCTAAAATAGGCCAACTTGCTCCAAGTTCATTGCACTGTAATCTACTTTCCATGTAATAGATTACAGAACTGGCCACCAACTCTTCCCATCCCTGTATCCAGGCGCCTCCACAGTGTGACTTTGCTGATCCTTCCATTAAGAGGTTTGGTCTTTCTCATTATCCCTTGAAGCTGAGCTTAACCATATGACTTGCTTTGGCCAATGAGACCATAGCAAACATGGTGCAAGCAGAAATTTGGGAAGTGCTGGTGCATAGAGGCTTGTCGTCTTCCTGCCAGGAGTGCTTCTATCTCCATGTGAACACACCTGAGCCAGCCTTCTGGAGGATGAGGTCACATGGACAGAGGCCCCAGCCATTGCAGCTGAGGCCCCAGACATATAAGCAAGGCCATCCTAGCCCACTGAGCCCTACCCAAGCTGGCACAGACCAGAAGAACTGTCCAGCCAATGCACAGAATTATAAGAAATAATAAACGGCATTTAAAAAACTGAAGTATAGTTGATTTACAAGATTATGTAATTTCAGGTGTACAAAACAGCACTCCATTTAAAGTTATTATTATAAAATACTGGCTATATTCCCTTGTACAATGTAGCCTTGCAGCTTATTTATTTTATACAGAGTAGTTTGTGCTTCTTAATTCCCTACCGTTATCTTGCCCCTCCCAACAAACAAATGAATATAAATATTTGTCATTTTTTGCCAGTAAGTTCTGTACACGTGCATGTCCGGGGTGTTGTTACACAGCAAAAGCTAACTAATACACCTCCAAACATCCCCAGACTCTTCAAAGGCAGTGACAAGTCATTCATCTACTCTCTGATATCAGTTCTTTTATAACAAAATGGTCCATTGAAAAGATCTTTATCGGTCACCAGGACACAGCCCCAATACAACAGCCTTTTCTGCAGAGAGTGCCAACAGGGTTGATCTGTGGCAAAAACTGATTAATCAGATCTGAATTTTTGGTCCCCAACCTCCTTTCAAATCTCCCCCTTTTCCTTCTATGCCTCTTTAGTTCTTATTCTGACCACCCTTGCCCTCCCTCATCATTGCTTAAACCTACTCTTACTTCTCACAAGAATTTTCCTTCCTTCATAGTCCCTGGGCAGTAAAAGCTCCCTTACCTTGGGCACTCAGAGCCCTCCACCCGCATGACCTGGCACAATGAGAAGAGCTCTGGGCAGGAAGCCTGCAGACTTGATTCTTGTCCTGGTTCTGCTGTAACTCATGGTGTCCCCACCAACAGCTCATTTCTCTCTAGCTCCCAGTTTCCTCATCCATAAAATGGAGATCTCTAAGTCCCTTTCCAGCAACCTCACTCTGACCCCATGTACACAAGACAGTCTGGGCCAGACTGGTCCTGATCCCTGATTCCTTCAGATGCTCAGCTGGGACGTCTCTGCGGTCAGACCCTCCCTTCTCAAAAGGAGAATGGTTTATCCATTATGGGAGGGGGGGATGCGGAGAGGCAGCTACTCTAGCCCTAACCCCACACCAACTGGCTCCATTCCTCTGGGAAGGGGATGGGCCAAGAGCTGCCCACAGCGGAGGCTGGGGACCATTCCCAGCCACTGGCTCCATCTGGGAATGTGGATCAGATCATAAGCAGCCCTTCCAGGCTGCAGATCCCTCATCCCCCATGGGGGTCTGCAGACTAACCCTCCAGTTTCTCCCAACACAGGGTTGCTCTGAGAACAGCCAACCTGCCCTCACATGCCAGAACCTGCTAGAATCCAGCCAGTCCAGCTGGGCCTTTTCTAGGAGGGGCATCCTCACCCTTCCTGCACACAGTGTGGCTAGAGACTCATCTCAAGGACAACTCTGACTCAATGGCTGTAGATACACTCCACAAACGTTAGCCTGGCTTCATGGTCCTCCCCAGTCAGACCCCAATGTGCCTCTCCAGCCCTTTCTGCCTGCATCCCAGCCTCTGTAGTTCCTGGATTATGACAGCTCCAAGGAGCTAGGTGTGCAGATTCATCCCGTCTCTACCTTCCCAACTGCCAAGAAGGCAGGGCCCTGGTCTCTAAGGGGCCTTAGCCGTTCTGGAGCATGACTCTGTTCCTGGCGGAGCCTCACCTGCTCGGTCCCTCCCAGGTGAGCTGTCCCGCACTGGCCGGTAGGACAGCTGATAGCTCTCCACGGTGTCATCGGAGTATATGCTCCAGCACACTCGGACCGAGGAACCCGTGGCTGAGTTGGGGGCCTGTGGGTTTATCACTGGAGCAGAAGGAGCTAGAAAAGGAAAATGGAGAAAAGCAAAAGCAAATGAGGAGGTTTAAGTAGGCAAGTTGAAAGGAAATGGCCCCTTTTACAGGACTACCGACCCCCCAGTGCATCCATGGGCTTTAGGAATGGAAGGGAAATACCCGGAGTGGGCAGGGATGGGAAGGCCGAACCTCCCAACCACGAGCCTCAAGCAACAACCGGTATGTCCATTCCGGCTTTGGCCTATCCACATGAGCTTGGGGGGGCGGGGTCAGTGACAGCTACCGTGGCCGGGATATGGTTCATGAGTCCTGCCCGAGGTATGGGTCCTCTGACCCTTCCACGCACAGCCAGGACCACAGCACTGCTGCTTGCAGCTCTGGAGTGAATGAAGGAGTGAAAGAAGCCTTCAACAGGGCTCTGCTTTCTCTGGGGGATCCGTCCAACAACCATCTCCTTTACTACAATGAGAGAAGATTGGGTTTGGCCAAATTGTGCTTTTCAGATCCAGCTTCTTTAGAGTTCATCTACTGAGTTAATTCTTTTCTTCTCTGTAAGTGAATACCTCTGCCTCCCCCATCCCCATACAGACTCACACACAACTGAGAAACATTCCTTGTTTCTCTTCCGTAATTCTTCTCCCACAGCCCATAATTCTTCTCCCATGGCAGCACCTCCCTCCACCCCAGGCTTCGTTTCAAATGCTAAAATCGTTCGGTCCAGGTAAGGCTTAAAGGAATGTACTCAGCCTCTCCTTTCTGGAAGACCCTAACATGACAAAGGTGAGAAGAAGAGAAAGAATCTGCATCCCTAGTGATGGATTTCAGGATGCACAGAAGATACCCTACTACACCCTGCAAAGAATAGCCCCACCTGGGGATGCAGTAAGAGGAGGGGTAACTCCGGATGCAAGCAGGAGAGCGATGGGCTGCATGGGACCTGAACACAGGAGGGTGAGGAAAAATCTCTATGTTTCTCAAGCACCGACTTGGCTGATACTACTTTTCCTTTCCAAACGACTGGGCCTGATTATGCAGGCAGCACCATCCCAAGGAATCACAGCTCAGTGAAATCTCCCCTTGATCCAGTGAGTCTAAGAATGGCCTCCAAGATTTATGATTAAGGATGTTCACTGAGGTATGGTTTGTAACAGTGAAAAACCTAGAAACAACTAGACATCCAATAGTTGAGGAGTAAGTAAACAAATTAAGGTATACAGCCATGAAAATTATGTAGAAGAATTTATCAGCATGAGAAAATATTTATCACAATTGTTTTGCTAGAAAAAGCAGATTACAAAAAAGAATGATTCCATTTTTATTTTAAAAAATCCGTGTAAAGGAAAAACCTAAAATGATACATACAACATTGTTTATAATGTTGTTGGGTGTTGGTGAGAAAGGGAAGGTGAGCAGTCCAAAAAAGCTGAGTTCTAGCATTATTCTTAGAAATTAGTAATCACAATAAGATTTCTAAGAGCTATATGGCACCATGTGACATACTGTACATACATAATCTCATTTATTTCTCATCATGTCACCATGAGTCATTATTATGTCCATTTTACAGATAAGGAAACCAAGGCTCAGAGAGGTTAGGTAAGCACTCTGGGGTCACACAGCTAGAAGTGGCAGGGCTGGGATTCTCATCAGCTCCATAGGATTCCAAAGCCCATCTCTTAACCACTATGGAACATAAATGCAACACTCAAGGAAATAAAATTCAGGATATTTTCTTGGAGTAAATTAGGCACAGAGCAGGTGGGCGGGTTACCAACAAAATATTTCAAGGCTTCCTGAGGCCAGATGATAGCACCCTGCAGAGAAAGGGTGGGCATTTACCCTGGAAAAGTCAGCCTCCGTTCCAGCCCTTATGAGCCATAAAGATAAAATTATGAAGCTCATGAAGTTAAAGGGGAAAAAAATCTTATTTCTAAATGTTTATGATTTTTTTTAGCCATCGAAGTCTCTAACTCAAAGCTCAGGGAAAGCAAAACATGTTTGAAGGTTGTGCGGTGGAGAGATACGCACCTGGGATGGTGTTAATGGAGCCCATCAGCTGCTCCACATCAGAGAAGTCCAGGGTCTGGTCTTCAAAGTCAGGCTGTGCCGAGATTTCCACGTCCGTTTCGGTTTTGAGGAATTTTCCGAGTCTGTCGGTGTAAAAAGCACGCTAACAAGAATGGAGGGGTATTCTCCTCAGGGGTCGCTGGTGATTAGTAAAGAGGGCCTCTTGGCTGAACTTTTTTTTTAAATTGAGTTATAGTCAGTTTACAATGTTGTGTCAATTTCTGGTGTACAGCACAATTCTTCAGTAATACATGAGTATACATATATTCATTTTCATATTCTTTTTCACCATGTTGGCTGAAATTTCATTTCCTTATTTTAACACGCCGTGGGCTGCCTTCTGACTTCTGCTTCAGTGACTGACCTACGAGGTCACCAATGCAGATGGGCAGGGTTGCTTTCCAACTTCAAGGAGAGGAGAAGGGGTGGGGCTGTGTAAGAGGGTGGGGGGCGGGGGGAGGTGTGCACCAGCAAGCTCCAGATTCACACCCCTGGAATCCTCAGATGCTGACCTGGAAGCCCCCACCCCATGGCACCCCAGGCACCAAAGACATCCAGCCTCTCTGGGGCTTCCTTCTCCATATGGCCAAGTGCCCTCAAGTCAATGACTGTGCCAGGGACTCTGGGGCTTCTGCACCTGCTCCTGGCAGTCACAGGGTTTATAAGTGGCAGAGGCGGAATTTGAAACCGGGTCTGCCATTGCCAAAACGCATGCTCTCAACCCTTACATTATTAAGCTTCAGTGTTTGTGTTGCTTTGCAAACATTGTCTTATTTTATTGCCACAAAATTATTCCTGTTTGTAGATAAGGAAGATGGGTCCTAGACTGGTTGGTCTTGCCCAAGGTCATGGGGGTAGCAAGATTTGAACTCCTGTCTGACTCTATAATGTGCATGCTTTCTGCAGCACACAGTCTGGGTCCTGGCCCAGCTGGGGGATGCTTGGGATGCTCTCGGGATCTCGGTTCCTCCTAGTGAAAGGAGGGGCTCTGGGAGGACATCTGACCCTGGGCTTGCTGGCTGGGCCTTGTCATACGCTCCCTTTCAGCTCTGAGATTCTGAGATTTGTTACTAGGGGGTCCTTGTGACCCCACACTGTCATTCCAAAGCCAGCCCTACTTACTCTTAGTAAGTACTTACCGGGAGCATATAACCAAGTGGAACTGAGTCTATTTGTATATCTAGAGGTAAAAGGAACAGTAAGAGCAAACACATGTCAGAACAAAACTATTACCTGTCAGCCATAGCCACAGCATCCTAAAAAAGGAGGAGAAAGGGAGAAAATATTATACTGATTTTGGAAATAAATTTGTATTTCAAACTATATATTACTATAGACATATTTAAAAACTTGGAAATTAGGAAAAAGGAAAAAATCAGCCATACCCCACAGCCTAACAAAAGCCACTCTTATGACGTCTGTGCAGTGTTTTCCATGCTACTGCTTTTCCTCAGTAACATTATGTAAGCACTTTCCATGTTACAGATGGTCTTTTGGACCCTCAGTTTGAAAGACTATGTAACAGTTCATTGAATGGAAACTCCATCATTTACTCTATTGTTGGACATTTTGGTTGTTTCCAATTTCTTATCATCATAAATAACATTGAAGACATCTTCACACAATTCACTGCCTCCATATTCTGGATTGTGTCTCTGAGCTACACTGGTATTGTGGAACCACTGGTTCAAAAGGGCTGCATGTTGAGGGCTCTAACAGTGCCTGCCAGCCAGCTGTCCAGCTTGTCATGGCTTCCTCACCCCAAGCATGGCAGGAAGGAGGTGCTGTTGGACTTTGAGGGACCACTATGGGGCGTGGCCAATACAAAGGCTGTATTTGGCAACTAGGAAGCTCTGGAGGCTTGTGAAGAAAGGAGACTCCAGCTCTGACTGAGACTGAAATTTCTACAGTCCAATGCATGCGGACTTGGGGTCAGACTGAAGTAGATTTCAAGGAAATCAAGAAATGGATTCTTTAATAATTTCCATCGCTAATTATCAGAGAAATCAAATCAAAACTACAGTAAGGTATCACTCCACACTGGTCAGAATGGCCATCATTAAAATGTCTACAAATAAACGCTGGAGAGGGTGTGGAGAAAAGAGAGCCCTCCTATACTGTTGGTGGGAATGTAAATTGGTGCAGCCACTATGGAAAACAGTATGGAGTTCCTTAAAAAACTAAAAACAGAGTTGCCATTTTATCCGGTAATTCTACTCCTGGGCATATATCCAGAGGAAACTCTAATTTGAAAATATGCACACACCCCAATGTTCATAGCAGCACTATTTACAATAGCTAAGACATGGACACAACCTAAATGTCCACTGACGATGAATGGATAAAGAAGATGTGATACACACACACACACACACACACACACACACACACACACAGGAATACTACTCAGCCATAAAAAGGAATGGAATAATGCCATTTGCAGTAACATGGATGGACCTAGAGATTATCATACTAAGTGAAGTCAGTCAGAGAAAGACAAATACCATATGATATTACTTATACGTGGAATCTAAAATATGATACAAATGAACTTATTTACAGAACAGAAACAGACTTATAGCCATAGAAAACAAACTTATGGTTACCAAAAGGGAAAAGGGGTGGAGGAGGGTAAATTAGGAATCTGGGGTTAGCAGATACAAACTACTATATATAAAATAGATAAAAAGGGAGGTGGGTGTAGCTCAGTGGTAGTGTGTGCTTAGCATGCAAAAGGTCCTGTGTTCAGAGATAGATAGATAGATAGATAGGTAACTTTGCTGTACACCAGAAACTAACACAACATTGGAAACAACTATGTGTCAATTAAAAAAAATAAGTGGATTTTTTTGCATGTCTGAGTTTATGAAGTAAGATTTATAACAGCTGTACTTGTAACTGGAAAACTGGAGGTGACTTTTTAGTTTGGACAACTTTCTCCCTAGAGCTCCAAGAGGCCATCTGAGATGGCCAGAAACTTCTCAGAGCACTGTTTTTGCCCCACTCCAGGATGAGGAGACAGATCTCTGGGTAACCAGGACAGAGGAATAAAACCTCTGGTGTTACCTGAGCAACGGTGGAGGGAAGAGTCTGCTGTGTGTGAGCCTGCTCGGCCACTCATGGCAAAGCTGTGCAGAGAGATGAGGGATGTGTTGTCATGGTGATACATCCAGTGGAACCAAATGGAGCTTAACCGTAAAAGTCAATTCCAACACCTCCAGGCAGAGGGCGGACAATCTAACCTACTCCAGCCATAACTTGTCATTTCAGTTCAGTAGTTCATTTCACTTCATTACTGACCTTTATGAAATCAACCTTCTCTTCGTGACACATCTCCTCTATTGTTTCCATCAGCTCTTTGCAGGTATCAAGATTTTCTCCACAGGTGACCAGCTGTCCATACAAGGCTTCCAGCTTCTCTTTCTTTTTCTCCCCTAGGGCTTGTATTTTTTCTTCGTATTTTTGAGTAAGTGTTTCCAAGATCTCATTGTAATGTGACTCAAAGTTTTTTTCTTGTCTTCCAAAATTCTCCTGCAAGACAGTTGACCTAAGTCATCATTTCAGTGCATGTATGTTGACTACAGAGTCATGTAGGTCATGAAAATGTATCTACCCAGAGATGTTTTAATCCCTCCCTGTTGTCTTAACATCTCTTGCCAGGATGCTGTGGTGGACGTAGTGGGAGCTAGGAGTAGGCGTCTCCAGCTAGAACCCCAGGTAAAACCTTAACAGAAAGTACTACTTTCTCTCCTGGTAGCATTTTGCAATCTTCCTCCCCATTCCTCTTCCCCACCCCATCCCACCTCCTTCTGTTTTAGCCACCTCCCATCACCATGACAACCAACCAGGAAGATTATCAGTGATGAGTAAGCCTACCACTGGAAGGCTGGACCTTAACATGGAGATCTTTGCCCTGGGAGATTCCCACCTATCTTTCCCTCCTGAGCTCTCAACATCGCATGACACTCACCTCCACTCCCTGCTGCTTGGATTATGCAAACATCAGGATCACACACATTCTCATACCAACTAAGGAAAAGCTTCAGGGGAAGGGGAATAAGGGTTATGGCCAAAAGGTGCTGCCTAATAGAAGAGAAAGGGCAGGAAGGCAGAGGGAGGGTTGTGACAATACTCAATCCTGGAACGCAATGGATAAGAAACATTAAACAAAGCAAATCAACTCCTGGTCCCCCTTAATTAGACTGGAAGGCCAGGAGAGCTCTGCGGGTTCTGACTGATGTCATCCTCAACAGCTAACAGAGATATTTCCAAAGAAGAGGCTCAACCATTCAGGGAGTATATACTGAGCACCTACCATGTGCATAAGACTTCTCAGAATGGTGAAGCAGAGGGAAAAGCAGTAGGTAACCCCCTCCTCGTTTTGAGGAGGAAGAGCTCAGAGTCCTCACTGAGGGTGAAGACACTTTGACGTGAGTGAGCTGGCAGGACAGGGTGTGGGCAAGCTTTGTCCTGACTGTTACACTCTTACCCCTCCTACCACCCGCCACCTGTGCTTAGAAGTGGAAGAGCCCGACTCTTCTCTGTGCCTTCCACAGGGAATTAGTGCAATAGCTCTCCCCTCTTTTAAGACTGGGGAAGAAAGTCTAGCTTCAAAGGAATGGGGCCCAGGGCTTAGTTAGTTCACATGAGGTGTTCTGTTGATACAACCTGAGGCTGCATTAATAGAAGTAGAGCGTCCACATGAAGAGAGGGGACACAAAGTCCTCTGGGCCTTAGTCCTGGCCCACCTCATCTGGAAGGCTAGACTGAGTGCTGGCACCCCAGCAGTAGACCTCACACCTACTAGGCACATCCAGCGGACCGTGACATGTATGATGACAGGCACAGAAATGTATTAATCTTGTGAGAAACAGGTAACAGTTGAGGAAAAGAACACTTATGAATGATAGGATGGGTGTCTTGCAAAGCCTTATCGAGGCTGGCCCGTGAAAGAGCCCTACCTTGCAGTAGGACTGGGGATATAAAGACATGGAAGACCCAGCCTCCAAATGAGAGCTTAAGTTTCAGTAGGGAATGCTGATGGGGAATCACTTCCACCACGGTATGGGAGGGCAGAGGAAGGGTGAGGGGAGAGGGGCAGTACTGATACCATTACGTTCCAGCGCCAGACACAGGCGCTGACCCAGCCGCTGATGGCAGCAATGCATGTCTCACGGGTCATTAAGCATGCTCTTACCTCCACGGTGATGAAAACTTCCTCCAAGTGACTTGCAAAATTTTCCATCTCAATAATCTGCTTCTCCAGTTTGAACATGTTTTTGTGGATTTCATCCTATCAAATAGAGGAGTGTGAGAAGAAATTAACGCTATATCTGTCCTCTCTCTCTTTTGTAGGAGGCATTTTAGATTCATTTCCTGCCTACGTACTTAAGATACAAATGCAATATCAAGAGAAAGAAGAACGAGGGAGACCTATTTACCTTGGCGCTTTCCAGTGCTTTGTTGAGTGGCGTCACCTCATGTTCCTTGTGTTCATCAAAAGCCTTCTCCAACGTTCTTATGGGGGTTTTGCAAGTGACACAGAAGACGTCAGCAGCTTCCTCTTCGTCCTCCTCCTCTGGGATGACATAGCATTCATATTCCTCGCTGGCACGGCCATGGGCGTACCTGTAGGCTTCCCGCAAGTCCTGGCACTGGCCTGCTGAGCCCCATCCCCCGAAGCCCAGGTCCTCAGCCTTAGCAGCCTCACCACTAAGTCTCCAGTCTCTCTGCTCCTTGGCAGGTTCTATCCCTGTCATCACGTAAGGAGGATATTCCGAAACCTCTATTCTGGGCATGGTTTCATCAATAAACACATCCCCTAATTCGTGATCATCTTCGAGTCCGTATAAATGGACAAACTCATCCACTTCCTCTTCAAGGTCTCTTTGAGTCTTCCCTTTCACAGCCCCTCTGGGCTCATTGGTCATTTCAGCTTGGACTGCTTCTCTTCCCATCCGAGTGTTTTCTTCTGGGAAGATGGGCAGTCTGTCTTCAGAGTCGTATAGATCCATGTGATAAAAGTGGAAGTCCTTGGGAGCAGCAGATCTGCCCAGTCCTGGTGTCTCCCCCATTTCCTCCTCCATTGAGTTCTGGAGGCTCTGGGCAGCACCCCTGCACAAGACGGGGCCTTCCTGGACAGGTAATAGTGGCTATCCCGGGTCCTAGAACACAGAAACCCATTTCTGAGAAGGTTGTTGACGTACATGGTCATTAGATTGGGCTCAACTTAATTAGAACTAAAAAAAAAATCATCTGAGCAGCTTAGTTGCGGTTTTACTTAAAACAATCTGTAAAAGAGGTTTGTTTTCCACAGGAGGATGGGCTTCCTAAGCTTAAAAGAGACAGGGGAAATTATGAAAAACACAAATTGATTTGACTAACAAACAACTCCTATACATTTAAAAAAAACCCAAAATCTCAAAAGGCAAAATAATGGGAAGTATCTCAGGCAATTATTATTAAATAATAATTATATAAATTAACTGAAAAGAAAAATCTCAATAGATTACTGTGCAGTGATAATTCACAAAATAATTACCTTTGCATACAATAGTACCTGTATAAACATTTGGAAAATAGTACCTGTATAAACAGAGAACGAGTAAGATGCCATTTTGCCTTTTGATACCCAAGGCTGGGGAAGGGTACAGTGAAGTGAGTACTCTCATATGTTGTTGGTTAGAATGTTCATGGCCCCACCTTTCTGGAGAACAAATTTGGAAACATGGATCAAGAGCCTTTAAAATATTCACACTCTTTAACCTACTAATCTTCTTCCAGGACCCTAAGGAAAAAATCTCAAATACAGGGGAAAAATTACTTCTATATATAAATGTCCACCACAAAATTTTTCACAACAGCAGAAAAAAATTGTAAAGCCCTAATGATTAGAAGAATGGTTAAGTAAACTAGGATATGTACACTCTACAGAATATAAAGTAGCCTTTAAAATACTAAGGAGAGCAAATATAACTTGGAAAAAGAGTTACAATATACTAGTAAGTAAAATAAACAGAATACTCATTATATATAGACTATGATGTCCACTATTTCAATGGCGATATGTCAAATCTAGAAAGATATAATAATAGTAGCAGTAAATACAATATTAGTAGCAGCTGCTATATATTGAGGACTTTGTGCTTTTTCTGTGCTAGGCAGTTTATACACATTCTTCTATGTGGTGGGCACTACTGTTATCCTCGTTTTACAGATGAGGAAACAGTGGTTCAGAGAGGATACCTTATGCAAGGTCACATGGCTAGTAACTTGCTGAACTGGGATCTGAACTTTAGTGTGAGTGGCGGCCACGACACGATGCCTCGCAGATATCCAACTACAGGAGGCATAACTGACCAGGCCTTTGGCTGCACTCTGAAGGTCACTGTTGCATTTGCATGAAGGATATGCTTCCCCATGGGCATCTCCCATCCAGTGACAAAGTACACCAGGGACACTAAAGCAGATCCATTTCTGATTGACACAAAACTACTCTCGTGGCAAATTTTGGCTGGAGGACTCCTTGACAGTCTTGCCAAACCTTTCTTAGGGTGCATGGAAGGCTAGGGTGATTCCTCCAAATCTTCATTCCTTCTCTCCTTCACTGTGGGCCAGACTTGTATCACGGTCTGACAGCTCTCTAAGCCTTTCCTATCTTCCTCCGCTCTTTATCTTACACAGGTGTTTCCCCTAATACAATTATTTCATATCTAATCTCATTTGGTGCTCGCTTCTTGGAGGACTTCGATTACCAGTCTTTGGACTACAAAGTCCCTGCTAGCTCACACAGTATTTATCTTTCTCTGTCTGACTTATTTCACTTAGCATAATTCCCTCAATGTCCATCTATGGTGGCAAATGGCAAGACTTCATTCTTTGTTATGGCTGACTAGCATTCCATTATCTATCTATCTAGTCTCACATCTTCTTTATCCACTCATCCATTGATGGACACGTAGGTTTCCATACCTTGGCTATTGTAAAAAATGCTGTAATGAACATGAAGGTGCATAGATCTTTCTGAATGAGCATTTTTGTTTTCTTTGGATAAATAATCAGAAGTGGAACTGCTGGATCATATGACAGTTGTTTTTAATTTTTTCATGAACATCCATACTGTTTTCATTTTCTTACATAAAACCAGGAATTATGTGAGATGTTTATCTTATTCCCTAATAGCTTTAAAAATAACTTTATTGAAATATAATTATACTAAAAATTCACCTGTTCTAAATGCACAATTCAATGACTTTTAGCGAATTCCACCAATTGTGCAACCATCACCAACATCCAGTTCCTAATGCCCTCCTTTTAAGAAAAAGTGGGGTAAACCTAATGCCTTAAAAAAAAAAAAAACTAGTATTACTAAAATCTTCCAATATAACGCTAATGCAGTAAGGTTTTGAGGAAAATAATAAAGCAAAAATATTTAAAGATACAGTTGAGCATTTCCCCTCTCCCACCAGCCATAACATTAATGATCCAAACAGCTTCCCTTAATTTCCATTTATGGGGTCAAAGCCAGTTGTCTGTCTTACTCCTTGTTCCGCAGTCGCACACAGAAGTCAGGCTTGGTGGCTGCCCCTATCAGCAGTGGGGGACTTTGTGACCTTCGCTAACAGACTGTCCTTTTGATAACCATTCTAAAGCTATATAATAATAATAATAAAGCTGTTCACTTTTCTTTCCACTATTCCCACTTTTGATTGCCCTTTAAATATAACATTTTCTGATGGCCTAATTGTGAAATCTACAGACACCGCCCGTGCTCTCTTATTATCTGCTCTGTGTTATTCGATCCTGTTCACCCTCCCTTCTCCCTGGCCCAGCTGGGAGCTCCTCCCAGGCCACTGACTGCTGGAATCTTCCCTGGGTCCCTCCCCTCCAGTTCCTCTTCTCACTCTCCACCTGCTCCCGGTGATCTCAGCCACTCTCGCAGCCTCCTTGTCCCCCTCTCTGAATGGCTCCAAACCCTTGTCTCCAGCCCTAAGCTCTTCCTGCACAGAGGCAGAGGTCATTAGGAGCAGCTGCCTTCCTGAACAGCCCCAGTCACCTCAAACTCAGCATCCCCAGATGCCATCGCCCCCACATGCTCCTTTCTGCTTTGATGTGTGGTGTGACATCCATCCTGTCTCCCAAGCCACAAGCCGGTGTCCACCTCTACAGATCGCTCTAGAAGATGCATGGAGGCCCACATGGTTTGGCAGGCTTCCAGAGAACCCACGTTCTTCAGCCTCTCTGCACTCTGGCCTTTAGTGTCTGGGGGGTCCTGAACTGACTGTCTGGGTCCCACTCCCCTCCCTGGATATTCATCCTTGTTTCTCAGCCTCTGTCTGCAGAGACCAAGGATCACTCGGCTTCCTACCCGTGCCCTTAGGGACAAGAACTAGGCCCTGCATCCAAGGCTGATCAGAGATGACCTTTTGCCCTCCCGGCCAGACCGCCTTCCTGACTTCCGGAGACAGCCACCCAGGCTCGCCGTGCTTCCTGTCCCCACGCACTCTGAGTTCTGCACTGTGAGCCACAGGGAAAGGCTGACGCGGTGATGAGGACAGCAGAGGACTGACTCAATCCCACATCTGGCCCCATTTTAGGAAGGTTTAACCCAAGAACAGGAGGTTCTGGATCCCAGTGATGGAGACCTGCACCTCCCTTAACCTGGAAGAGTCCCCGGCTGCCTCTCTTCTTCTGGTGCTCTACACCAAATATTCATGCCCCCAACTGAATCATGGCCACGGCCCTCCCTGGGAAGTCCCTCACACATCCCTCGGGGGCTCACCCTGGCTCTCGCTCATGGCAAGACAAAAACACAAGACCAATGGCCTTCTCTGACCATGGCGGGGACAGTGGTGATGTGCCCACACAGACTTGGCCCTGCCGAGCCCCCGGATCCCCTTCCTTCCCTCTCAAGTCCCCACAAGATGCTGTTTTTCCATTTCCTCTGTTAGCACCACACAGGAGGTGGACTTCCAGCAGCCATTAGGGGACAAAGACGCTGCTGTCCTAACCCCATACCATGCCTGCAACCGGTTTCTGGGGTCTGGATCCCCACAAGGAAACTACTCCTGAGGCTCCAGGCCTGGGCACATCGTGCTTGGGAAAAGCTTCAGGCTCGTTCTCCAATGCTCTAAAACTCTTCACATGGAAGAGAGTGGTAAATGTCATTTCAGTCATGTCTGCTGAGGCTGAGTACCACGCCCACACAGCACTGATGCACAGGGTACCAGCTCCACTGTGTCCCGGACCACCAAGAGGTCACGGCTGGGTGAGGGGAGGGATGAGTGAAGACTGCTCCCAGAGGCAGGATCATAAAGCAGGAGGCCCTGGGGCTAGTGCTTTGCCTCCCCGGCATCCAGGACTTATGAAGATCCTAGACCCTGCTTGTTCTTTCAGGTTATTCATGAGAACCGTGCCCACCATTAGACCCTGGCTGGGTGGCCTTGGCATGTCCTCACCACCGCAGCCTGCTTTAGGGATGGAGAAGTAGGACACATCTCCTGACAATGGATCTGTATCCCAACAAAACTGGTGCTGAGCAAGATCAAAAAGCCCCTCTATACACACACACACACACACACACACACACACACGCCAGACACAAGGACTGCAGTTCTTCCTGGGTAGCATGGGCTACCTCTACTTTAGCCCAGGTCTCTCTTAAATGGTTCCCATGGCCAAGGGGCTGTCCAACTGTGGAACTTTGCCTTCTCTCCCATCAACAATCCATCCTAGGTTCCCACATCTCTTATTGGTCAACAAAGCAATCAGAGCCTGCTGTCCTCAGGGGCTCTGAACACTGCCTCCGCTCTCCTGTGTGTCTGATTGTGTAACTAATCAGAACTACTCCACTGTGGGAAAGGACGGGCTCTTCAATGAACAGTGCTGGGAAAGCTGGATAATCACATGCTGAAGAATGACATTGGACCCCTATCTTACACTACTCACCAAAATTAACTCAAAATGGATTAAAGACTTAAATGTAATTAAAGACCTGAACCCATAAAAGTCCTAGAAGAAAACATAGCAGAAAAGCTCCTTGACATTGGCAACAATCTTTTGGATATAACACCAAAAGCACAAGCAATAATAGCAAAAATAAACAAGAGGGACCACACTAAAGTAAAAAGGTTTTGCATAGCAAAGAAACAATCAATACAGTGAAAAGGCAACCAATGGAATGGGAAAAAATATTTGCAAACTATCTATATGATAAGGGGTTAATATCCAAAATATGTAAGGAACTCATACAACCCAAACCCAAAAAACTCTAATAATCTGATTTAAAAATGGACAGAGGACCTGAATAGACATTTTTTTTTTTTCCTAAAGAAGAGATACAGATGGCCAACAGATGCTCAACATCACTAATCATTTAGGAAATGCAAATCAAACCCACAATGAGCTGTCATCTCACACCTGTTAGCACAGCTATTACCAAAAAGACAAGAGATAACAAGTGTTGATGAGGATGTGGGGAAAAGGGGAGCTCTTGCTCGCTCTTGGTAGGAAGGTGCATTGGTCTAGTCACTATGGAAAACAGTATGGAGGTTCTTCAAAAAAATTAAAAATAGAATTATCATATGGCCCAGCAATCCCACTTCTGGGCATATATCTGAAGGAAAGGAAATCATTATCTTGAACAATTATCTGCACTCTTGAGTTCATTGCAGCTTTATTCACAATAGCCAAGACATGCCCATCAATGGATGAATAAAGAAATACACACACACACACACACACACACACACACATATACACAGAGGAATATTATTCAGCCATAAAAAGAAGGAAGTCTTGCCATTTGCAATAGCATGGATGGACTTGGAGGGTATTATGCTAAGTGAGATGAGTCAGAGAAAGACAAACACTGTATGATCTCACTTATATGTGGAATTTTTAAAAAGCTGAACTCATGGAAACAGACAGTAAACTGGAGGTTGCTAGAGACAGCGGGTGGGGAAAATGGGGAGATATTGGTCAAAGGATACAGACTTCCAGTTATAAAATGAGTAAATTCTGGGGATCTAATATACAGCATGATTACTAGTGTTAACTCTACTGTATCATAATCCTTGAAAGTTGCTAAGAGAGTTGACCTTAAATGCTCTCACCTCACACCTAAAACAAAGGTAGTTATGTGAAGTGATAGAGGTTGTAACTAACCTTGTTGTGGTAGTCATTTCACAACATATATGTGCATCAAATCATCATATTGTGCACCTTAACCTTACACAAAGTTATACGCCAGTTATAGCTCAGTAAAGCTGGGGGTGGGGAAGAATAACCCCATCACATAGAAATAACATCTGACCATTCACACTTGCTTTGAGCTCTGGCATGGCATCATGGAGGGGCAGGGGGATGTGGTGGAGGGCAGTTAGATCCGGAAACAGAAGCTGAGAGGATGAGAGGGTTAGGTTTCCAGGGGTCTCCTGAGCTTAGGAGCCGCTCCCCTGTCTTCACTCCACCTGGGCTCCTGGCTGCTGTCTCCACTCCAGGGCCGTTACAGCCCCCACCTAGCTGTGCCGGAGTTTCAGAAGTCCTGATCCAGCACGCGTGGGGCAACAATTTGTGACCTGGGATGTCTGCACCCACACAGATCACCTGAGTTCTTCTGTGACTCCAGGTGACCCCACCACGTGCACGGGCTGTGGCACTGGGCATCATTCATTGCACCAGTAGGCACTGACTGTTCATGGGACTGGAGAGGTGTGGACTCAGGCGGATTCGAGAGAACAGGACTGTGCCTGGTGCTGGGAGTACAATGAAGGAGACACAGTTCCCGGTGTAAAGGGGGCCCCAGACAAGTGAATAAGGGACTGCCCCATCTGGGCTGGTGCACAGCTTCTCAGAGACACCACTTCCCTCTGTTCTGGGACCCCAGGATACCTCCGCTTCTTAAAGCACAGGCTCTGGTCACATGGGCCAAAATCATACTATTCCCCCGTGTGGCTCCAGGATCACACCTGAGTGTCACCTGGTGGTCAGGAATCTTCCCCAACACCACCTTACCTCTCCAGTCTCCTGGCGGTGCACCCCATGGCTGTCCTCATGAGTGTCCCTGCACAGTGCAGGCAGAGCACCATGCTGCTGTGCCCCGGAAGAAGTGGTAAGTCTGCATGTCCTGCATTCTGAGGGCTCCAAAGCTGTCCAGTCTCAACTCCCCGGGGCATCAGGGTAGTCATCCCCACCCCATGCTTTAGCTCCACCTCCCCAAACAGCTGGCCTTCTCCGGAGGGCACTGCTGTTCCTTCTGACCACTCTCACTGGCCTCCCACGTAAGTCCCACTGGAGGCCGTGGCTCAGAGAGCGCCCCATCCTTCCCACTGCTGTTCCTGAAACCCCCACCCATCCACCATGGCCCATGCCTGTCACAGCCTCATGAGGGTATTAGGGCCTCTGCATTCCTAATTCCATTAATAAGGGCACGACACCCGCTCCAGAGCCCAGGAGCTCTTCCCTGATGTCGCCCAGTCTGATTCGTGCCCAGTGAACGCTAATTCTGGTTCTGCCTGCTCAGTCTCCAGGGAACCTTCCTCCACTCCCTCCCCTCACCCGTCCCTAGGGCCTCTTTGTTCTGGATTCAGGAAGTCCTGTGTTTGTGTCCTGTCTCTGCTACTTCCTAGCAGTGTAGCCTTGGGGAAATCACCTCAGTAGGCCTCACTTTTGTGAGTCCATGAAATGGGTAGCTGATAGTTTCTACCTCATAAAATTGGCATCTTGAGGAAATAACAGAATGTGTGAACAATGCCCTGCATGGTACATGGCTCAGAGTTAGGTCCTCAGTAAATGTCAGCTGCTGCCATTACTGCTGTTACTGTTGTTGTTGTTGTTGTTGTTATTATTATTATTATTACTTGGACCTCAGCTTCTCCCGCCTGGACTCTGTTAGGGGTCTCCCACCTGGTCACTCATGGAGGGGGAGGGCCAGGGTCAGAAAGTGAAAGCCCACAGTGACCACAGCAGTGCGGAATCACCTGTGGCCACTGCGCGATCATCCTGTCCCTTGAAAACTGCTGAAGGATGGGGAAGGCACCAAAGTGGAGCAGCCTCACCTCCAGGCACAGGCCCTGCTATGAGATCAGCCCTCTTTACAGCAAGAGTTTCCAAGGGGCCTAGGCACAGACATGAAATTCTAATGCAGGGTCCCTTGGAAAGCATCTAATCCAATTTCCCGACTTTAGGACGGCAAAACTTGAGTTCCTGAGAGGATAAAAAGCCTTAGTATGGCCCATGTCACTTAACAAGGATTGATCCGGGGCTACTCTGTATCCAGCCGTGCTGAGTCCTGGACACGACTCAGGTAGGTAAAGAGTTGGATCCCACCCAGTTTTCTGCAGACAGAGCAGCAGCCCAGCTAAAAATAACACTTACATTGCCACGTGCTACCAAAAGGGAGAAAACCAGGATTCTATATTATCCATAAATCATTACGAGAAATTCTTTCAACCAGTGGCTGGCGTGTGAAACACTAACTCGAACTCGAATTAAACAAGCAAGAGGACTGGAGAACACTGAGCACAGAAGCTGATAAGAGCAAGTTCACCCTCGCCAGCATTTGCCCTGTGAACACACCAACACAAGCTGGTCTGGGAACTTGGCAGCAAAGGAGGAATTCTGCAACACGCCCCCAGAGCTGACACTCATCTTCCCTCTCAACATGCAGACTCTTTCAGTTTCTGAGCAAAATATTCAGAGTTTGGGGAGAAGAGAACATTAACATTTTGTAAATGGTAAAACTGAGGCTTAGAGAAATATAGTAATAAATCACAGTCTACAAAGAATATATTATTAGATGAATAGCTTCTACTCTGTAACATAGGTCTGCAGTTAAAAAAGGGGGGGGGGGGCTTTTGCTTAAGTCTTCTATGGGAGGTGTGCTCCTATGCTTTAATTAGAAAAGTCCCCGAAAAAAATGTTTTTTAACCCTTTATATGTCATGGGTACTTCTGAGAATCTACTGAAAGCTGTAAATTCTCTTTCCAAAAGTGAGCCCATAAAGACACAAACATAATTTTGCATGTAATTTGAGACGCTCACCCATGTAACCCCCAGGAATTTCCAAGCCACAGACAAAGAAACCTGCCTTAAAGTGTTAGCCGTACAGTTTTGCAAAATGGTTCAAATCAGCACAGTCCAAACCGGAAAACTTTCTCTAGGAGGAGGGGGTATGCACAACAAGTGAAAAAATGGTTATGAAGCTGTTTTTCAGTACTTGAATCAAAGCATAAAATTATGATTTGTCAGCATGCACAAGCAGATTAAAATAAAGGGTTTTTATCAACCTGACACCATAGCCAGATGATATCAACATTCAGGGTTCCAAACTGTTCTAACAAATAGGCCATGCACTAAAAATGCCCTAAAGACACTGCAAGAATCATCAGCCTCTCTCTACCTGCATCCAAGGCTTTCACACCCTGTACCAACACCACATTCAGTAAAGGTGAATCCATGCTATAAGAAGGCACAGGAAATGTTCACACTATTTATTGCAATTCACACACCTGTAATTTAAGATGCTATCTTTTCCCATCTGAAGGAAAGATACTGCATTAACATTGTGGCACCAAGTTACTGAGTATCTAATAAGAAGATTTGTATTAGAAGAATATGACCCTCCAAAAACTTGCCTGCTGACTTAAGGATCCATAAGTTCTCCTTTTCCTCTGGGTAAGTGCTGGAAAACCGCAGCTGTGTTCAGCAGGCTTTCCCTCCAGGTGACCTCTGTGTGCCCTGCAGGCTGCCCCTGCCTGTTTTACCCCAGGACTCTACAAGTGGGGCAGCAAAGGCGGTGGTAACACGAGCTGGCTCCGGCTGCAAATAGCAACAGGCCTGCCATGAGTGAAAGGCCAAATATAGACCTGCCCACTGCCTACTGCTCAAGTGTCACCAGGAGAGGTCACATGCTGTTCCCTGAGTTACTCCATTTACTGGGGGGATTTGAGTCCGGTGGCTCTGCGGAGGGACTCAGATGGCTGGTCATGTATAGTGGGCTGGGGGCTGTCACAGCAAGGGGAGAAGGGCCGCTGCAGGCCACGCAGAGGAGGACTTGTGGGATCCTCTGCTGTGCACGGTCCACCCGGCCTGAGGGGCTTTTCCCAAAGTCTTTTGAACAAGCACAACTCTGAGGGTAATCCAATCAACTGAATTTTTTCTCCCACTATTCCTTTACTTAGGGTGGGAATTATTCTCCCCTCTGGATGAAAATCCAGCAGACCTGTGACTTTCTGCTCCCTCTCAAGTAAGACACAGTCCTAAGGGTCACCTGAATGCATAGTCTCCATTCAAGAATTCAGGCAATGGAATACTACTCAGCCATAAAAACTGACAACATAACACCATCTGCAGCAACATGGATACTCCTGGAGAATGTCATTCTAAGTGAAGTAAGCCAGAAAGAGAAAGAAAAATACCATATGAGATCGCTCATATGTGGAATCTAAAAAAAACCCAAACAAACAAACAAAGCATAAATACAAAACAGAAATAGACTCACAGACATAGAATACAAACTTGTGGTTGCCAAGAGGGTGGGGGGTGGGAAGAGATAGACTGGGATTTCAAAATTGTAGAATAGATGGGCAGGATTGTGCTGTATAGCACAGGGAAATGTATACAGGATCTTGTGGTGGCTCACAGGGAAAGGGATGTGACGGTGAGTGTATATATGTTCACGTATGGCTGAGGGATTGTGCTCTACACTGGAATTTGACACAACATTGCAAAATGATTATAAATCAATAAAAAATGTTTAAAAAAAAAGAATTCAGAGTACAGTCCAATACACTAATTCAAAAGTTAAACTCAGTTTATCCAGCATCAAAATCTTCTCCCTGCCCCAGCATACACCTCTGTAACTGGAAGTCTGTCCTGGGAAAGGAAGGATGAAGGTGACCTCTTCTCCCCACACCTCCTCCCTGAGCTGCAGGCTTGTTCACCAGGGGCAGCGGCTGCTAAGGTGATAAGGCAGCCCCTATCTGCGTTGATGCCACAGACGGCTCTAGCTTCTGGCTCTCTGGGGCAGGCAGATGCTTAGAGTGCTCTCTCTCTCTCTCCCTCCCTCTCTGAGCTTTCGTAAATCTCTGGGATTTCCCATTACTCCAGCCCTTTCCCCTGGAGTCCCCATGACCAGGCTGAGAACCACTCTATTTCAGGGGTCCCTTGCATTCCTCCTCCAGGCCTGGGTCAGCCACCTCCCAGATTGCTCAAATGAGGTCGCCTCACCCATGCAGCTGGTCCTCTTAGGCAGGATCTAGGCAACTCCTTGCTGGTTCTGGTTCTTGCTGGCCCACATCTGGGTCTTGGGAAGTGGGCCCCATCCTTGGTCCCAGCAAACTCTGGGACGCATATGATCCCAATGCAGCCACTTCACTGGCGTTGCCCCAAAGCAGCCAGTCTTCTCTCTTCAGGCCACCATTGGTCCACCTGCAGGAAAGACAGCAAGCTCTCTGAAGGGTCCCTTGGAAGACCCCTTCACTGGGCTTAGGGGCAGAGGGTGGGACTCCAACCCTCCCCCAGTCCAAAACAGCTATCTCTGGAAAAATCGTCCCATGAGTCTCCCTCCCAAACATCCTCTTTTCTTCATTTTGATTCCTTTTTATTTTCTTCAATCAGCGGAGAACATGAATTGGGTTCTGGACCATTTCCTTTAAAAGCCTGCATATGATGATTTGATCTCAGAGTATTACATCTATTGCTTTTTGAAGCCTTAACCAAAATTTCATTTTTAAAATACTGTTACTTCCTTGTCTGTACAATAAAAATATTGGAAGTGAAACAAAATATCAAAAGCAAAAAATTTGAAAGAAAAATTATGCAAAGATATATGTACAAGAATGTACACTACAACATTACCTATATTGGTACAAAACTGAAATTAATCTATTTCTACCAATACAGAATCCATTAAATCACAATACTGTCAACTCAGTATTGGCAAGTATTAAAAATAATGATGTAGATGCCTATTTTTTTAATGTGGAAAATGCTCATAATGTACTTGTGAGTAGAAAGAGTATACAAAATATCATTACAGTATAATTACACACACATTTATGCAATGAAAGCAGGGTTTCTCTCTTTTGAGTTATTTTACTTTTATCTTTATATCTTTGATATGTCTACTTTTATAATAATTATATATACCTCTTTTATTAATTTTAAAAAATCTTTAATTTTTATTATAAAATAGTATATAACATTCGGCTTAGAAAAAAGCAAATACTACAAAAAAGCCATAAAGTGAATTTAAACCAGTCATGCATCCTGGTAAGAACAATTATTAGGTTTGGTGGGTATATTTCCATATTTTTTCCTAAGAATGTCAATTTATTCCCCTCTCACACAAAATAGAAATTAATTTTATAATGAGAAACACTGCTAATTTCATTTTGAAAAAGCAAATAATTTAGAAAGACTACTAGAAAGGATAAAGTAGTATAAAAGAAATACAGTAAAAAGACATACTGTAAAGAATATACAAAATAGATATTAAAACATATTTTTAAAGAATTATAAGTAAATCATATTAACCAAAAGGATATACTAAAAATAGTTCGAGGAAAAATAAATCACTTCTGCTAAGAGTGATTTATTTACCTCTTCAATAGGCCTGGGTAGCAGCCAGAGCAGCTGTTCTGAATCCAAGACTCCCCCTCCACACATTCACACTAAAGGGGGGACCTTCAGATAGAGGCGACTTTAAATCTTCAAACTACTTTCCACAGAAGTTCCTAGATGCCTTGGCATCATCTTCAGGGGGAGAGATGCCCCGACCATGGCTTCAGCCTGGCCCTACTTTTGTTTTGTTTTTTTGGTTGTTGTTAGTGTTTTACCTTGGTTATAATAGCCAGTGCAAATCTGATTCTAGGCTTTCCCAGCCCCAAACCTTCAAAACCTCTTTCACTGGTTCCTGAATCAAGCCCTTGCAAACCTTGTTTTGATGATGGGCTCCTTTTCATGCTCCCTGGACGTCTCGCTCCCCGACTGGGTCCTCCACTCCCACTACCCCTCTCAGTGCACTCACAGGAGGGGAACTGACATGTACCGTATTTCTCATTCTACGCTGTACGTTTCCCGGGTAGAGACCACGGCTGTCTTACTCCCCTTTGGCTCTAACCATGTCCAGATCCAACCCATACTCCATCCCCACCTGCAAATTAGATTTCCTGACCTCCTTAAACTGGTCTTCAATAGCCAGGTGGTCTTTTTTAGCCTGAGTGCCTGTGAATCTTAAGAAAAGTTTCTTTTCTGTGTCTCAGTCTCCTTATCGCTAAAACGAAGAGTGAGAACATAGATTGTATTTAAATGTGCTGGGTGGGAGCTGGGATACTTTGAAGACACCTTTTTTGTATGCCTCCTTCCGCGACCCCTTCCTCTTCAAACAGGCACACAGGAGGCATTCCATAAAAGCTTAATGAAACGGTAAGAGTAAATTTGTGGCTTTTGCCCAGTGCTTGACGCTTAGAGGCCCTCAGTAAATAACTATTACGTTTAATTTAATGTTTGATCTTACCATTCTTGAAAGCAGGAACTATGTATTCACTAGGGCCCTGATAATAGAAAACTAAATTAGCTGGGCTCCAGTTCTCAAGAGGTTCACAGTTGAGTGTAGGCGGCTACGACAACTCGTTCATTTAACAAATATTTTTTTCAACATCAGTGCGTACACAGGTGGAAAAGGTGAGGCAAGAGTGGTAATTCCCCAGCTCCAGCCTAGGTTGCGACATTGATTGAATCAGAGGGTCGGGTCGAGGACGACCTTTTCATCTTTTCACTGGTTGTCGTGAACCCGCCCTTCTATTACCCGACCAATCTCGGAAACGTACTGAAAGCGTCCCAGGCCGCAGACAGCCAATCAGAAGTGCGGAGGGTGGAGATGGTAGGGGCACTGACGCCGATTCCAGTTCAGCGAAAAATGACGCGGTCCGAGTCGTACAGTGGCTTGGGGTGCAAAGACGCCGGACCCCGACGAGCCGAGCCCTCCGGGCGCTGACCGCCGGCGGCCATGGAGGACGAGCAGCCCGACAGCTTGGAAGGCTGGGTGCCAGTCCGCGAGGACCTTTTCGCCGAGCCCGAGCGGCACCAGCTGCGCTTCCTTGTAGCCTGGAACGACACGGAGGGCAAGTTCGCCGTGACTTGTCATGACCGCACGGCGCAGCGGCAGCGGCGGCGGCGGCGCGAGGAGAGCCGGCTAGGGCCGGAGCCCGAGCCCGAGCCCGAGCCTGAGCCCGCCGCGTCCCCGCCCAGCTGGGCCGGCCTGCTCTCGGCTGCCGGGCTCCGCGGCGCTCACCGGCAACTGGCGGCGCTGTGGCCGCCGCTGGAGCGCTGCTTCCCGCGGCTGCCGCCGGAGCTGGACGCTGACAGCAGCTGGGCCTGGGGCCTGGGGCTCGGGCTGTGGACGCTGGTGTGGCCGGCGCGCTCCGGCCCCGGCGAGGCGGCGCTGCAGGAGCTGTGCTGGCAGCTGGAGCGCTACCTGGGCCAGGCAGCCGACGGCTGCGGCGGCGCCGCGGTGCGCGACGCGCTCTTTCCGGTGGAGGGCTGCGCGGCGGACTACGAGAGCCCACGCGAGTTCCGGGAGCGGGCCCTGCGCGCGCGGAGGGACGAGGAGGGCGCACGGCTGCGCCAGGTACGCACGCACGCGCGCGGGGCAGGCGCCCAGTCCTCCCGCGTGGTTGTGCCTCAGGCCTTTTCCGAGGGTGTACCGAGCGCGACTGGGGTCCTTCCGCAGACCGATGCTGGGCAGCTGCAGCTTAACCATGCGATGCACACGCAGAACGCGCAGCCTCGCAGGTGCCCTTCACCTGTCCCGGAGCAGCTAGGGGGATTCTGCCGAAGCCGCGTGGGGCCGAGCGAGAGGACTAAGTTACATCAAAGTTTTCTCGCAGTTGCGAGCCAGTGTAGGCCCTTGAACGTTTCCCCTGAAAATACTGGCAGAGCAGGCTGTTGTAACAGGAAATGCCAGAAAATACTGAAAGCAAAACTAGCAATATCCCAACCGTGTAGAAAATTTCAACACGGACTAAATGTAAACAACGCCAGGTTCTGTGTGTGAGGGATGACCAATAACGAAGACAAAATGTTACAGAGAATGAAGGGGCTTCCAGGAGACAGGTTTTTTTGAGTCATAAAGACTCGGTCAAATGGAAAGCCACAGGATGTGAACTGTATCCATTAGTTTGGAATAGCAGCAACAAGAGAGCAACTTTAAGCTTGAAAGAAGCAATTTGAGAGACTGAGCAATTCATTTTCTGAGCGGTAAGCTTACAGAAGTTAAGGGAAGGAAGGTTACAAATTCACACAAGGGTTTAGGAGAAAATATGGCTCATCTATCCACAGCTAGTTGACCTTCCTTAGCCACGATTTAGTGCTCTGTCCTGCACCCCACCCATGCCTCTTGCTTGTCCTTTCCCATCAGAGGCCGTTCGTAAATCTGAATGATTGTCCCATTCGAGGAGGGGAAGCTGTACGAAAAGAATTCAGTACCATTTCAAAATCTTAATCATATCCTCTCAAGCAAAAGTTTTCCTGAAGAAAACTTTGCACCCACTTTTCATGGGTTGTTTTCACTTTATGAGGAAAAACCACAAAGGCAGTTTCAGGCCAGTCGACCTTTGATCTTCAACTTTGTCATTCTGAAAAAGACAGACTTTTATTTTAGACACCTGGTTTCTCACAGAGAGAAGTGTTTTTTTCCCTTAAACTCGCATATATGTTACTATTGGAAAAATTATACATAGAAAAGTCCATTCAGAGATATTATTGCACTAGTATAATTCATACTGTTAAATTAGCTGTTCACACTAGTGTAGTTCACCTGTTTACCTGGAACTTAAAAAGGGAGGGTAGGGGGAGGGCTTAAATACAAAGTATCCTGGCTCCGGGAAAGTGTATATAATTATCTTAAAACTCAGCTCATATTTAGAATAGAAAAGCAGTTAATTCTAGAATTAGACCAGTTGCTAATATTGCTAGTATATATAAAGTGAAGCCAAATGTTTGAATTTTTCTGAACAGTTTAAGAAATAAGACTGAAAAGTATCTATTGTCTTAAGTTTACTTTTTTGTGTGTTTTAATTTTCTTCAGGAAAACTTTTGCTTTAAAAAAAAATACTGCTATTATCACCTGGATAAAACTACAGCTGAACATAGATCACTTTATCCTTAAGTAGAGGGATGGAAATAGAAAAATTTAAGGATGTATTGATTGAAAAAAAAATCTATACTATTACTTGATTTTGTTTCTCTTCTCCTGGAGAGTAAGATAACTTCTTACAAAATGAGTTTATCTAGATTATAAATGCTCACTTTATTTTCTCCCCTGCCTCAGAAGAAGCACTCTGCAGAATGTAGAGCCACATCTGTGACTCTGAAAATGAGTCTACAGTGCTGGTTGGGGGCTCGTGGCAATATTAACCTGGGGAATTAAGAGAGTCAACATGCTGGAGAAATACGTGGAGGCATATCTATTCTTTATGAGCTTTCAAAAAAGGAGTCCAGCCTCACAAAACCTTTATGGTCAAAAAAGTGATGGAAAAATATCCTCAATTTACAACCTAGAGATAATAGTTGTTAATTTTTGACTCTTTCAGGTCCTTTTCTCTGAGTACTTAGAACATAGTTGAGGTAAAATTTTCAACTCCACTTCCCCCCTCACCCCCCTATTTATGATTATACAAGTCCCCAGGTTACTAAACAGTCTTCAAAAAGCACAGTGGTCAATGATTATAGTAATACTATTCTACTGTGGGTATACCATGATTTATTTAACCATTCTTACTGGGCATTTTGGTTGAGGAAAATAGCATTTTCTTATTTAATCAGTATTTTAAGCGTATTGCATTCAAGTTTAGAACATTCAGATTCCTTTAGCTTTGTTTGATATGAACGTGCAAATACTGTCCATACTTGAGCTTTATTTACATTTTGTCTTCTAGGTGCTTCAAGGGCATGAAAAAGCCCACACCATGGTAGCACTGATGGAAGTGTATCAAGAGGAAGATGAAGCATACCAGGAATTCGTTACCGTGGCAACCATGTTCTTCCAGTATTTACTGCAGCCATTCAGGGATATGCGAGAACTTGCAACTTCATGTAAGCTTGCTATTTTGGTACGTTTTCTTTATATTTTTACTCTATCAGATTTACTTTTTATGACATAAGATTTCCTTTGTCACATTGGAGATTCAATCTGTGTTTCCCCTTTGGGTTCACTTTTAGGTTTAGATCATATTGTAGGTAGACCCAATTTATTTTTTTAAATTGATTTTAAATGAAGACATTCTGCACTGGTCCTTTTCTTAATACATTCAGATTTTTGTAGTTTTTTCAAGATTTCTGCAAGATTTTTCTACAGATTTTCTTTGCCAGTGACTTATTTTTGATGTGATGCTTGTTCACTTTGCTTATTTTCAGCTTCTAAGGATACAGGCAAACTTCTGAGAAATAGGATAAAAATTTAAGTAGCAAGGGCCGGGGTTGTAATTCAGTAAATTAAACTTTAGTAAATGCTGTCATCGCTCTTGTTTCATCGAGCTGTGAAACAACCCTATGAGACTACTTAGAATAAGTGTTATCATTCCAGTGTTACAAATGAATCTAGATAGCTAGTTAGCGGAACTGCTTTCTGTGGGTCTCAACCAGCTGGAATCAGAAGACAGCAGAGAGATCTCTGATCTCTGTCCCCTGCGCTGGGCCATCCTTTCGCACAGGCGCTTGTGACCCCTGCTGGGCTACTGTACTGTAAAAATGGTATCATGTTTAGATGAAACATGTCATGCCAGCCTAACCTGTGGAGAAAGTTGTTCTGTTTGTTATTTTGAAAGTATTATCTGGATTGTCTTTACTCTGTGTATATATTTTTCTTTCTTTAAATAACAGCTTTATTGAGATGTAATTCACAGACCATACAATTAATCTGTTTAAAGTGTACAATTCATTGGTTTTTAGTATATTCACAGTTGTGTGGCCACCACCGCTGTCTAATTCCAGAACATCTTCCTCTCCCCAAAAAGAAGCCCCATGAATAGTCACTCCCCATCCCCCCCAACCCTAGGCAACCACCCATCTGCTTTCTGCCTCTAGATCTCCCTATTCTGGACACTTCAGATTGTCTGGAATCATGTGTGTCTGGGTCCTTTCATGGAGCATCACTGTTTTCAAGTTCCATCCATGTTGTAGCATGTATTAGAACTTGATTTTATTCATTGTCAAATAATATTCATTATATGGATATAGTACATTTTACATATACATTTAGCGATGGGTGGGCATTTGGACTTTTCCACTTTTTTGCTATTAGGAATCATTCTGCAGTGAACATTTGCATACAACTTTATATGTGGACACATGTATTCACTTCTCTTGGATATATACTTAGGTGTGGGATCGTTGGATCTTATGGTAACTCTTCAACCTTTTGACAAACGGCCGGACTATTTTCCAAAGCAAATGCACCACTTCACGTTCCCACCAGTAAACGAGGGTTCCAGTTTGTCCACATGATTTTCAAAACTATTATTGTCTGTCTTTTTGATTATAGCCATCCTAGTGGATGTGAAGCAGTGTCTCATTGTGGTCTTGATTTACATTTCCCTGATGGCTAACCCGTATATGTTTCTTATATCACTCAATCATGCTTGGTAGAAGAATAATTGAATACTAGATGACATAGGACATGTCATAATCACACATGTTTTAGGTTACTGTATAACTTTCCAGAAAGTAATACAGTACCTTCAGAAAAGAATCGCGGTATTGAAAAGCTTCCTGCCATGTCCTTAAAAGAAACCATAGTGATAGCTAACACTTGAGTGCCATGTACTAGGCTCTATGCTGAGTGCATAACAACACAGATCTCTTTCAAACTACTGTGTATTATTATTAATAGAGAACCATAACTTGACAGCATTCCCTTCTAACTTCCTACTAAGTTATTCTAGTAATACAAAGTAAAAGTAGGGTTTCTTTTCTTTATGCTCCAGAGTACCCCTTTGTCTCCCAGAGGATGCCCACTTAGAGCTTTATTCATCCTCAGTCAGGAACTGCTGAATGAATATAATTTACCTGACTAAGCCGTAGTAGCAAAAGTAGGTTTAAATAATCCATGTGACCAGTTTCTTTCAATCTCCTAATGGCTCTCCATTACTGTTCTCTCTTACTAATACAGCTTTCCCTTCTTTCTATAGAAGTCCTTGGATGAGGATGATCTGGGTCCTAAAAGGATAGCTGCCCTGCAGAAGGAAGCCCAGGAATGGACCAGACGGGCTGAAGAAGCTGTCGTCTCTATTCAACATATTACAGTCAATTATTTTGAAGAAACAGTAAAGGCATTAGCCGGTAATAATTTAAAATGCTACACTAAGATACATGTAACTTTCATTTTATTAAAAAAATACCATCTGAGTGCTTCTTAAGCACCAGGTACTGTATTTTCTAGGTACTGGGGATTCAACAGAAGGATAAGCATAAGCAGACACTGTACAGTCGGGTGAGGGGAGAGAGATCTTAAGTATGTATTGATTCGAACACACGGAAAATGGCAGTGACAAAAAGCCACCCGAAGAAGAGAAACATGGGGCTCTGAGAGCCTGTGAGAGAGAAATTAGGCTCAATCAGAGTGGTCAGTGGAGGCCTCTGAGAAGTGGCACTTGCCCTTGATATCTGAAGGGTAAACGGAGGTGGAGAGAGCAAAAAAGTGAGGGAAGAATGTTCCAGAGAGGAGTAGCAGTGTTTCCGGAGGCCCTCTGGTTTGCGGCAGCTTGGCCAGCGTGAGGAACTTACAGAAAGCCCAGGGGCTGGAGCACAGTCCCGGGACACCTCGTTTTATTGTGCTGCACTTTACTGCACTTCACAGATAATGTGATTTTTACAAATGGAAGGTTTGTGACAGTCCTGCATTGAGCAAGTCTGTTATAAAACAGCACGTGCCTTTTTCCAACAGCATTTGCTTACTTCGTGTCTCTATGTCACGTTTTGGTAATTCTCCTAATATTTCACATTTCTTTATTAGTATTATATTTTTTATGGTGATCTGTAATTAGTGATATTTGTTATTATTCCAAAAAGATGACGACTCACTGAAGGCTCAGATGATGGTTAGCATTTTTCAATAATAAAGTATTTTTAAATTAAGGTATGTACATTGTGCTTTTAGACTTAATGCTATCGCACATTTAATAGACCACAGTATAGCGTAAACATGACTTCTTTATGTAATACAAAACCAGAACTTTTGTATGACTCACTTTGTTGTGATCTTTGCATTATTGTGGTGGTCTGGAACTAAACCTGAATTGTCTCTGAGGAATGTCTCTACAGGGAATGTGGTGTGAGAGAATGCTGGCAAGACAAGCAGGGATGAGACCATGTGGGTCTTCTGAGCTGCCTGAAGGGCTTTTGTCTTATCTTAAATCATTGTCAATAGTAGTGCCAAATAGAACAACTTATTGTCTGTCAATCAGTTTGTTAAATTATAATACATGCATAAAGAGGAATACCATGTAGCTATTAAGCCTGATACAGTAAGTGAAATAAATAAGATATAAAGCAGAATGATGGTCCTGTGGGGGTTTTTTGTCCAAACTATTATCATCCTGTCTGTCTAGCTAGACACAGAAACAGTCTAGAAGTATATGCATGAAAATGTAAGAAGCAATTGCTACAAGTAAGTGAGATTCACAATTCTTTTCTTCTTCTTTTAACTGAAGTACAGTCAGTTACCATGTGTCAGTTTCTGGTGTACAGCACAATGTCCCAGTCATGCATACACATACATATATTCGTTTTCATATTCTTTTTCATTTCATTTCAAAGGTTATTATAAGATATTGAATATAATGCCCTGTGCTATACAGAAGAAGTTTTTCTTCTTTTTTTTTAAATCAAGTATCTAAAATTTTATACAATGTGTATTATTTTTGTGACAATAAAATCACTAAAATATAACAACCTTTCTTTTAAAAAATGATGTTCTGTAGGTAACATGGGAGGCAATAAACAAAGAATTTGTTCAGGATAAATTTTTCTTTTCAATGAGTTGTAGTTACGTTTTATTTTGTTAATTATAATCCAACAGGAATGCAGAAACAAATGGAACAGGATGAGAAGAGATTTGGCCAGGCTGCCTGGGCCACAGCGACTCCCAGGTTAGAAAAACTCAAGCTGATGTTAGCCCGGGAGACTCTGCAACTCATGAGGGCCAAAGAATTGTGTTTAAATCACAGAAGAGCTGAAATTCAGGGAAAGGTGAGACAGAGAAAAATGAAAGTTTGTTTTAAAAATGTAGTTTTGTTTTAGGTAGCACCTTTCTTTCCAGGCATTGTTAATGAGCTCCTTTCTTCGCTTATTCCACACCATCTTCTAGTGGGTGGGAATTTAGAGACTATGGAGGGTTGGCTATGAAATTCCTCTTTGGTCAGGATATTTTTGAAATGTTACATTGTAGGATTCACTTGATAACATTGAGCTCAGTAGTGAAGTAGGTAACATAACTTGAAAGTCAATCAAGCCATGGTTTCAGCCCAATTTTAGAATAATCAAAGAGGTGCTTCATCCTAGGATCAGTCACTTAGTTTTTTTCCTGTAACATTATGACTTTAAAGCAGAAGACATTGTAAATTCTTCATTGCCATTTATTTTTCTCAAAACCTAAATGTTTTCATATGTGTCAAGGATGAGAGAAAGTATTTGTAATAAACGTTGAAGAAGGCATTTTTATTCCATTAAATGAAATGGAAAAATGTTTCTTTTCTATTTGCTTTTTTAATATTTGATATTGAGCAAGGAATAGAAAATAACTCGAATGCTTATAAGTTTGCCTTTCATGTACTAATTATTTTTACTTACCTTTATTTTTGTTTAATGAAAACCAGATGGAAGATCTTCCAGAACAAGAAAAAAGAATAAATGTTGTAGATGGATTAGAAATACAATACTATGAAGTGCAATTAGAACTATATGAGGTTAAATTTGAGATATTAAAATATGAAGAAATACTGCTTGTTACACAGTTGGACTCTATTAAAAGACTTATAAAAGGTAAAATTTATATTTAAATGTATATGTTAATACTTTTAAGTTACACATTCAAGGAAATATGGACCATATTATCAATTCTTGTATATTGTCTAAAACATCTACTGAAATTTTCTAAACAAAGTTTCCCTTAAGTATTTTTATTATTCAAATAATATATTCATTGGTAAACACACAGCAAAACAAGGGAAAACTATTATTACCCCAGTTCCATCATCTAGACTTAAGCTCTATAGCTTTGTAGCCTTTTTTGTATGCTGATGTTTATAAATAAATATTTATCAGTTTTTTAAACCAAAACTATATATCCTGTTCTGTAACTTCTTTTTCATTTAATACATAACTGTCCTTCCATTTCAAAAAGTAGTAAAAACATCAAAAAATTTTAATGGCTGCATAGTATTCCATTCTATGGACATACCAGGATTTCCAGGTTTTCACTGTTGTGAACAGCAGCATAGTGAGGAACCTTCCTTTATACATGTCTTAGTGTAGAGGACAGACTGTTTCCTTGGAATAAATTTCTAAGGATGGAATCAGGTCAAGGACAATGCACATTTGACATTCTGACACACATCTGTTAAAACAACACTACAACAAGCATTTGATGTACCTCTATTTTCTAATTTCTAAATTTCATTCTACACAGTGGCCCTGTAGATAGGTTGTACAAAATGACACTCCCATTGGTAGATTTTAAAAAATATTTATTTCCTTATACTTATTCATTTAAATTCTTGCCTACTTGATAGGAAAAAAATGGCATCTTCTAATTTTCATTTATTTAATTACAAGTGATGTCGAATGCAATTGTTTGTTTACTGGCCATTTGTATTTCTTTTATTCACTGCCTATTCAAGATCTTTGCCCATTTATCTTTGGAATATTCCCTTGCCATATTAGAGATACTACTCTAGTATCTGTCATATGTTGCAAATAATTTCTCTCTGTTGTTTCCTTTTTCTTGCCTTGTAGAAGTATTTAATTTTTATGAAGTCACTTCTATCAGCCTTTCTGCTTTTGGTGTTAAAACTCCTTATCACCAAATTTATCAGTTTTTACTTATGTTTTCTTTTAATATTTTCATGATTTTGTTTTTTTAAATGTTTAGCTCTTTAATCCAGGTGAATTTTTTTTTTTTTACGTGGGGTAGAAATCTTTTTCCCCCCAAATTGTTAGCAGTACCAATCACTGATTTTAAAAAACACTTTTTCCTCCTGCTTTGACTTGTTAACTATCTCATATACAGAATTATTATATTTATTTTAATCTATTTATGAATTGTTATTTTCTTTCATTGATTTGTGAGTGGCTTCTGATACCAGCACCATGCTGTTCTCATTGTACCTTGGAGGTACATGTTAGTATCTGGTAAAGCAAGTAACTCCCTCTTTACTTTTCCACAAGCTTTCTGACTTTTCTCGCTCCTTTATTCTTCCAGATGAACTTTAGAATCATTCTGGCAAGTTCAAAACAAAAAACCCCCCAAACTCGGAATTTTTATTGGGATTGTGCTTAAAATTAGAGATAAATTTGGGGAGAACTGTCATCTTTTCAGTTTTGAATCTTCCCATCCAAGAACGTGGTATGTCTCTCCATTTACTTAAGTCTTTTTTTCTTCCCTAAAATTCCTCCAAGTTTAATAATTTTCTTCATATAGATCCTATACATACTTAATCCTAGGTATTCAAAAAACTACAGTAGTTTCAGGTTAGAAGCATTTTACATATTTAGGGAAAAAATTCTATTAGAAAAAAGTTAATCTGGAAGGATGCATGCCAAGCTGTTTGTGTTTTCCTCTGGGAATAAGATTCCAAAGGTTTGGTGAAAGTAGAAGGAAAATTTCACTTTATATTTTATGTACTTCTGTAGGGTTTGAATTTGTAATAATTAGCATGTATTTTTTAAAAAATCAATATGTAATCAAGATGAAACATCATTAAGGCACCTTAACGATATCCTGCTGATAGAATGTAAGTTGCCTTTCTGGAGAAGGGTGATTTGACAGTAGTTACCAAGAGCCTTAAATATTCATCTGCTAAGGAAGTAATAAAACTGTACACAAAGATTTACACAGAGATGTTCATCATAGTGAAACTGATTAATAATGGAACATTGGAACATTCTAACAACAGAGAGTGCTTAAATTCGGGAATACTGTGTTGCCATTAAAATTACTTTTCCATCACATGGAAGAGTTTCTCTAAGGCCTCTGTTTATTGACATGTGTAGCTATATACGTGGTGCATGTGTGTGCACATGTATACATATATACATAAGTGTTCATCATGGTTCTTCCTGGGTGGTGGGATTACAAGGATCTTTAACTTTCCTTACATTAAAAAAAGCATGCATTATTTTTCATAATAAAATGTTTTTTTAAAAATCATTAATATGTTTCTAGATAAACAGGATGAGGTTGTCTATTACGATCCGTGTGAAAGTCCAGAGGAACTTAAAGCTGTTGATCATGTCCTGGGGCTGCAGGATGATAAGAGTTTGGAGGTGAAGGAACTCAGCCGGCGGTGCCAGCAGCTGGAGTCTAAGCGGGGCAGGATCTGTGCCAGAAGAGCCTATCTCAGGAACAGAAAGGTAGGAGCGCCCCGGGCAGCCTTCTTCCCTTACCTCTTCCGAGGGATTCTTTTATTAGAGATACAGAGGTACTGAAAATAAGGCTTTTATCAGTGATTACTTTTGTGTATGTTTATGTAGCTATCAGTGGCTACAATTAAAATATATTTAAATTTTTCTTCTTAAAAAGATACTTTTTCCTTTTGGATTTAAGCACTCACTGTAATCTCTAGCTTTTAATGAATTCTTTCAACAACTATTTATTGAATGCCTATTATATATACAGGTATTTTAAAAATCATAGTAGGTAGGAACTTCTAATCAGCTATAATAAATGCTAAAATTAATTTTACTGTAAATTGTTGAGTATAAAATGTCAGAGATAATATTTA
Source organism: Camelus bactrianus (assembly GCF_048773025.1). Lineage (NCBI taxonomy): Eukaryota > Metazoa > Chordata > Mammalia > Artiodactyla > Camelidae > Camelus > Camelus bactrianus. Next base: position 27,323,911 of record NC_133565.1, read on the forward strand.
GCTTATTTCAGTCTTTATATTCGGTGAGTGATTTTTTTCTTAATTTTGAAAAACTCCATGATTACATAAAAAGGTAACATTCTAAGAATGGTTAAGCATAATTGAGATAGAGTTTTTGATATAATTTTTCAGGTATTGTAGGTTGGATGTACTTACATAGGTATGTTTGGAAATATTATTTAGAACGTTATGGGGAAATGTGTTTGAAACAACTGCATTGTAACAGATTCTTAGGACACATCCCACTTAAGAATGGGGGACTGCCCATATGTCCTCTCACTTCCACTTGGTTGGAGGATTTGCCTTTTCATCTCTCAAAGCATCAAATCACAGCCGTGGCCCTCCTGACCGGAACAAGTGATTCCCGTAAGCAGCCAGTCAGCCCACGACCGTAGAGGAGGCAGTACCACTGAGCTACGCCCTAACTCCTGTTACTAAATGCCCTCTGCTGCATCCCAAGTGCAGTGCTGTTTTTAAACTTCTTATGGTATAGCCCATGGTAATATTAAAAACCACATAGTGTTAAATGTATAACCATGTAAATAAAGGAAAAAACAGAGCTATGAAATTGTATTATTCCACCAGGATCGATGCAAAGAGAATCATCGACTCAGACTGCTACAGGCTGAAGAAAGTATAAAAAATTTTCATCAGCATCATAGTGTTCAGAGGGTGAGTGGTGGAAGGAAAATGTTTTATATTTGCATAATGTGACACACTGGCTTAGGTTCGTCAGCTCTGATCCTGAGGAGGCTGCGGCCTGGCCCTGCAGCCTGGGGGGCAGACGTGGCAGTGTGGGGCTGGTGGGGAAGCGATAACGTCAGGTTATGGTCCCTATCTCTTTCTCTAGACTTCTGAGAAGTTTACACATCTATGTTTGTTTAAATCTAGAAAAGAGACAAGAAAAAAGAGGAGGAGCAAAAGAAAAAAGAATGGATAAACCAAGAACGCCAAAAAACACTCCAACGATTGAGAGCATTTAAAGAGGTGAGTTCTGGAAATAATCGCTTCTCCTACGTTTTTCTGGAGAAACAGATGACGATCACCCATCCTAGGAAAAAAGCGTAAAGTATTAGGAACAGATAACTTGGAACATAAAATGTTCCCCAAATGCCATTATTTGTAGTATTTAAATAAAAAACAAAAATATTAGGAGTAAAATACTCATGCCCAGACGCCACCTCCGGAGATTCTGATCATCTGGGGTAGGGGCCTGGTTGTGAATCGAAGTGGGGAGTGAATTGAAGGGGAGCTACATGAATACCAGATGAACAAGGTGGGCAGTCTCTTGTCGGTCAGCTGTCAGCAGAAGATATTGACCAGTGGGACAGAGTCATTGTACGGGAAGGAATCTGAGGGATGCAAGTCCAGCCCGAACCAGTCAGAGCAGGGACAAACTGTCAAGTGTAGACAGTGTGAAGATGGTGTGCAGATGACAGGATCGGGCTGCCTGTGCTCTCAACAAACTGGAACAGGTTGACCTCAGCTTGGTTTAAATTGCAGTTTTTTTGGCCATGGACTTGTACACCCCTCAAGATTAATTTCTTTGTAGGATTAGGTTTTTCTCTAGCAAACTAATATGTGAGAGATCAGAACTTTCTTAACTCACATTTTAAAATTATAGAATTTATTCTAAACCTAAAAATTAGAGAACCATCCATAATTCCTGTTTTAACTGTCACTTTGAGGTCCACCCTGCTGGTGTTCTTCATAGATCTGTTTTTACATGGTTATACATTTAACACTGCATCATCTGCATTTTTAAAGGATGTTTCATAGACTTTGTACTATTTATGCTTTTTCATGGCTGCCTAATACTTAAACTCAATTCACCATAATTTTTTTCAGCTATTGTTGCTATTTAGAGTTTCTGATTTTTCATACTAAAAATATGAATGTTTTCCTCTGTATCCTTTCACATCTTTACTACAGAGAAAGTGTATACCAAAGGATATACATGCTTATTCCTTAGTATAGGTTGAGTAGCAAGGGTGGCTGCCCAGAGGAGGAGTCACTTTATGAATTAGAACAATCCATGCACAGAGACTCTTCAGTGTTCATTTATTTATAGGAAGTTTCAGCATGTTGATGGGTTTGCGTTTGTGGCAAGTTTCTCACAGCAGTTTTTCATTTTCAGAGATGTCCAGGTCAGTCTGTATTAAAGACCTCTCGCTTACAACCTGTAGCTCCAAAGCTGCCAGGTGGACTTCCCCAGCAGACATCCTCGCCGACGTCTCAGACGACAGCAGCAGTCATTCATCCGTCCTCCAGGAAAACCGGAAATGCTCCCTTATCTGAAGTTAGTAATGGGACAACGCCTGAGCGTGAAGACTGTGCTAGAAACATCCCTGTCCAGACTTTTGTTCCAACTGGTGACCAAACACACCCCAGATCCAGTGAGCAGTTGTCACTGTCACCACCACCACCTCCTCCTCCACCACCACCGCCACCGCCACCGCCACCACCGCCACCCCTCCCTGCTCAGCCCTTTTCTTCTCAATCTGCACGTCATTGGAATTTACACTTCAGGACTTCAGATCAGCCACTTCCTCTAGTGTGTGGATCGCCTCCTGAGAGCCCGCCTGGTTCCTCAGACAGTTTTACCTGCCCAGGTAATCCGCTGAGCTGTGCCTGCTCACCAAGGGTGGTTGAAACGTTCAAGCTTTAGAAGCCATTATCTTCAAATCTTTTTCAGAATTCTCTACAATCTTAAAATATTCCAGTATTTGTTGCCTTAAGTATTTACTCTTTTATTGCAAAGTTACCATAGCCTAAATCTGAGTTTGATAAATGCTAACTCTTCTTGAAGAAACACCTCTGTACATTGAATGGTCACATGACTTGAGATCTCTGAGGCTGTTAAAGAATCAGTGGTGTTTGGTTTCTGCCATTGGAATATGCTTCAGTGTTGCTTTGAATTAAGCGTACTGTTGCATCTCTGAGTCCTTTACAGAGTTAAATTGTTGCATCTCAAGCAGCATATTGGTTGCGAATTGTCTTGGAGGAATGTTAGAGTATGGAAGGCTCTTCTTGCAGACCAACTGGTAGACTGAGAAACCTTGCTGTGGGAAATCTTTCTAAAACTGAGGGGTCCAAAGGTCAGTGGATAGCTTTTTGCATTTTGCAAGTATAGTACGCTGAATATACTTGAATATTTCTTTGTTTAATGAGGGCTATAATTCTAATTATAGCTTAGACATTGACTATGAAGGAGACTGGCTGAAATCTGCCCAGACTCAGAGCCCACTGCTTTGGGGTGTATTTGCATGTGTGATAGATAAATCCAGTCAAAATGCTGTGTACACACTTGTTATAAAGACTATGCTTGAGTACCTCCACCTAGAACATGCAGGGAAGGGTATGTGATAGGTGATGTGAATTGTAGCAATATAACAGTTCCAAACTGTGGTTCTGGTTAATGTGTATTCTGGCTATTCTGAGTTCAAGGTTCCCCTGTACCTAGAACCAGGTACAGATGAACATGTCCACACTATTAAGTGGAAACTAGATAGCTCATTTCCACAGGGTCTGTAGCAACACTGTGTAAGTGAAATTGAGAGCTCATGTGCCTGGGTCTAGACATGGCAGGTCTCTGTGGGGGCGCCGCGTTCCCAGCCTGGTGTAGCGCTCACAGTGTGGGGAGCCCTGTTCAACTCACACACACGGCTCATTTCACTGAAAAGAACAAGAAAGTGTGAATTAGCACCATAAAACACCCTTGATGGTGAAACTCTGTCTTACTCCTAGAAGGGAACTGTAATGACAAGTTACAGGTTAAAATCCAAGGTTAGTTTGTTCGCCGTAGCATGGCCTTTCAGTCCTGAGCTAGAGACGACTATTCATCCCGAAGCCTCAGCTGGAAGATCTCTCAATTGGTGGCCACGGTCACGCCCCTGTCCCCAGCAGGTGGTAAAAGATTTTACTCCCCCTCCTGCAGGCGTCTCGAGGTGCCAGAGTTTAAAAAACAGCTTCTCCTCACCAAGGCCTTGAAACTGATCTAATTTGTGTTTTGACATCCCTTCACACCCTCAAAAATAGAACACGTTAAGTCACCGCAGGGTAACGAAGGTGGAACTGAACGCACTCTATACAAAGAGGTGTGCCACTGCCACCCCCTCCAGGTTCCCTGAGCCACTGATGAAAGTTTTACCTGAAGCCTTTTCATGTGTGGAAACCCACTCACTTCATTGTCACAGAACGAATCATCACTGACTAACATCCAAGGCAGAAGTTAGAGAAACACAGTGGGGTACATTAAAAAAAAAGTTTAAGTGGGATGGGAAATGGAGGAGATACCATTTCAGAGGCACACTGGGTTGGATTACTTAACACCCCAGATATTCACAGCTCTCTTCAGGGTCACACGAAAAGATAACACCCGTGTCTTGGAGAGCAGTCATGCTCACAAAAGCTGTGCTGACTCCCTGCTGTGCCTGTGAGTTGCTGTGGATTTGAACAGCAGTGGGAATGGAGTGGTCAAGGCGCAATACTAGCAATTAAACTATCCTGGATTCAAACAGGGAGCTGATGGTTGACCTTCCTAGCGGATAATCACAGCGTTTGTTTATGGAATGATGATCACCTGTTTGTATCACGGCGTTAACTAATGTGACTTACTACATGTAACTTGCACAAAAATGTCTTGGCATCTCGGGGAGAAAGAGTATGATGTCTTGACTCCGGGCTCTGTGTACTCAATTTCAGGATCCATGGATGAAGTGCTGGCCTCCTTACGGCAGAGCAGAGCCCCTCCCCGGAGGGCGCAAGCACCTGCCCTGTCCCCGCCCCGCGCCCCAGTCAACGAGCACATTCTGGCTGCCATAAGGCAGGGGGTCAAACTGAAGAAAGTGCACCCTGACGTTGGCCGGAGCTCCAGCAACAAAGCAACCAGCGACCTGGAGAAGAGCATCAAGGCGGCGCTCCAGAGAATCAAGAGAGTGTCTGCTGACTCGGAGGAGGAGGAAGGAGAGGACGATGGCAACGAGCAGAACCCCGGCGAGTGGGACCACTAGTCTCTTCTCCAGGGCCCCAGGCCCTTCTGGGAAAGCCTATGAAAGGGGTGCTGGTAGACTGGCCACCTTACACCCCAAAAGATCAACAGGGCTCTGTGTGTGACACTGCTGCTGTGTTTAACACTGCAGCTCTTAAAGTCAGGGAAGGAAGCAGAGATGTGGAGACTCTCACACGCCAAACTGGAGCTGGGATCTAAGAAGCCACAGCGAGCGCCACTGGCACAAGAAAGTGGTATTTACTGTCCACCGTGGATAGTCTAGAATCGTTCCCTTATTCTGAAAAACGTTTATACTACTGTGGTGAACAGCACTACTGACCGTTCCTTTCAAGCGTGTGTAGTGGTTTCCTTGGATTTAAAGCTTTGAATGTGAATGTTATTTTAACAATAATCAGAATAAATTGCTTATAAGCAGGAATTATCTTTAATATTTTAAATGGGGGGGGGCTATTTTAAATAGCTCAGTGGTAGAGTGTGTGCACAGGGTCCTGGGTTCAATTCCCAGTACCTCCATTAAAAAAAGATAAAACCTAATTACTTCCCCCCCAAAACAAATAATATTTTAAATGAAATGTATTTTATGTATCAAGCACTATAAAAACTCATAGTAAAGAACCCTTTATAATGCATCAGTGTCACTTGGGAGGAAACGGAATGTAGTATCAACACAGCCGACCCTGCTTTGGGTGGGTTTAAAGTTTTTAATAAGATTTCAGCTAAATATTTATTTAAGCGAATACTAAGGATGGGGGAATAGTGCTGTTCCCCTCAGGAACTGAAGTCTCATGCTGGAACCATTTCTCCTCCTTGCTCTGTGCTAAAATTAGGAAAGGGGGAAAGACCAATACAAGGCCATCTACTCGTTTCTCAAATTGTCCAAAGCATCCCCACGAGCCTCATCACCCTCACTCCAGCCATGGCAATCCTGAGTTTCCACAGAACAAGATGAATGACCCTCCTTTGTTTCCAAAGAAAAGCTGTGATAAACCAAAACCGTTCTTACAGTTTCTTCTTGGCTGATTCTGAGGGGCCTCAGCTGGCAGAGCTGGGAGGGGTCTGGTCTTTCAGCGACTGCAGCCTGGACCTCCACGCGCAGCTGGAGATGCACCACCGCGGCCACTGCCAGGCTACCCCCCGGGTCCATCAGGTGTCCGCCCTTCCCTGACCTCAAGTGACGCGACCCAAATCCAGCTCCTGTGCATGGAGGTGCCTCTCTGCTCCCCGGGCCCAGGCCCTGGTGCCCTGACCCTGCAATGGCCTCTGTCCCCACTGCTCCCTTTCCTTTTTTCAGCTCCCCAGGGTGCTGCACAGGAGGACACCCTCCCCCCCCCCCCAGCTGGCAGCTTGCCATGCCGCTCACAAATCCCAGAGGCAGGTAACGTGGCTGTGCCCCAGGCCACCGCCTCCACCTCAGACAGGCCAAGCTCAGCACTAAAATTTTCTCTAGAAAGAATTCGGTATTTTTAAAAATGGCAAAATCAGAGCTTTGCTGGACTTTGAAATGCTTATTTTGCAATTTGGTATTTTTATTATAATTATTGTAATTTCAGTATTTTGAGATACCAGTTAGCTTATTTGGGCTCAGATAATTCTCAGAATTTGCTTTCTAAGGGCTGCCAAAGATAAGAAGCCTTCAAAAAAGGATCATTTTCAAGAGAGTTCTCCCAATTAAAACTCCTTACCCGACTGTCTTCAGTGCATGAAAACTTCTCCTCCTCTGGAAACTTCTCTCCCTCGTTTCTCCCTTCTTCCAGCCAAGACTTGAACTGAGTCCAGACTCTGGCTTCAGGGAATTCAGAGCCAAGGAGAGGGACAGGTATTGTCTCCTTTGTCTAACTTCAAGCCTCTCCAACCCACCTTCCAAGTGCTGCCAGTCAACCCCACCTCTCCCCCAGGCGAAGTCCCTCTCCGCTCTCCAACCCACTCCAGTAAAGGCTGGCCCTCAGCGTGGTACCAAACCCTCAGAGACCCTCAGAGACCAGCTGCTGCTTCCGCCTGCCCCTTCCCCCACCGCAGCAACACCAGGCTGCTTGCTGCCCGCCCCTAAACGGCCCTGCTCTCTTGAGCCTAAGTGCCGGGGATGTCCCAGCCCTCTACGGCCCTGTCCTGGGAAATCCACGTCCATCCTTCAGTCTCATCCCCATCGTGTCCTCCTCTCCTAAGTCTTCCCTGACCCCCTCGTTCTCCTATACGACCACTGCACCTTGTCCCGGACACCAGCCCTGCTGCCTCCCCAGTCTACAGCCCTGGCTACGAGGGCAGCCTGCCCTGGCCATGTTTCATATCCAAGACAGGCCATCTGGCCAAAGCGGATTCTAGGAGAGCCAGTCCATAACTAGAAGCATCCTATGGACTATCCTGGAGTGAAAAACCATAAGCTGGGCCAATCAGACTTACTCATTTATTTATTTGTTCCCTCTCTAGCATCTGAACTGGGGAATCAAGCAGGCAGCAGCAGGAGCCGGAATCACCCATCATGTGAAACCATGTAGTTGAGTCCATCTGCACAGCAGAGGTTCTCACTGATACGTAAACTCACGTGAGGAGTGTACTGGGTTTCCATTGCCGCCACAACTAATTACCACAAGCTTAGGGGCTGAAAACAACACGAATGTATTACCTTACTGTTCCATAGGTCCAAAGTCTGGCATGGGTCTCACTGGGCTGCGTGGCTTTCTGAAGGCTCCAGGGGAGAAGCTGTTTCCTTGTCCAGCGTCTAGAGGCTGCCTCTGTCCCTTGACTCGTGGCCCCTTCGTTTATCTTCAAAGCCAGCAACGTTGCCTCTCTCCGACTCTTCGTAACCGTATCTCTTTCTGATCCCACTCAGGAAAGGTTCTCTGCTTTTAAGAACTCATGTGATTAGACTGCCCCCCTCCCAAGAAAATCCAGGATAATCTCCCTCTCTGCAGGTCCCTAACCGTACTCACACCTGTAGGGTCCCTTCTGGCATGTAAGGTAACCTATTTACTGCTTCCAGGGATTGGGGTGTGGATGTCTTTGGGGAGCCATCATCTTGTCTAGCCCAGGAGCTTGCTAAAACGCACACTGCCAGGCCCGCCCCACAACGGTGCTAATCCAGGAGGTTTTTCTGGGAAACCCCAGACAGCTCTGAAGCAGCTGGTGTGCAGACCAGCCTTAGAAAAACACGAATACACACAAGTCAGCCAGGAAATGAGGGGGCTATGGCGAGGGGAGGGGGAGGCAGGCATCCTTAGAGTCACTGCGGGTTCCTTCCAGGCCCTGGAACCTGATGTCTCACAAAGTCCACAGAGTGGCCAGGGCTCACCCCAGCTCTGGAGAAGCTGGGTGTCCCCTGAACTCCTGTTCCTGGTCACCTGTGAGAGCCCTGCTTGAGGGAAGCCTCACAAATCCCCCGTCTGCTGAGTTCCATTAGCACCTGCGACGTATCATCTCGCCTCTCCACCGGAATCTAACACATCTGTGGACAGTATCTGTGTCTTTTCCCCTTTGTGTTCCCAGGGCCTGGGGCATAACGGGGCTCAAGAAGTATCTGTTAAGTAAGCACACGAATTAGTGATTTGCGGGCCGTGCGGGTGGGAAGAGCTATGTAAGAAGCATGAGAGAAGTCCCCTGGAGTGGGTGATTTTAATCGGGAGGGCCCAGGCCTTTGAGCTGGGTCTAAGAAGAGGGCTCAGGTTGGAAGAGGGGAAGGATTCCAGGCAGGGGAAGATCAGGAACAAAAAACCACAGAGAAGGCAACAGCAAGGCCTGGGCAGGACCAGGGAAGTGGCTGGTGTGACCTCACGGGGGAAGATGGAGAGACAGCGCCAGAACTTGACCCAAGCTGTAGGAAGAGGCCTCTGGCAGCTTTACATAAGAGGGTGGCGAAGGTGGAGGAGATCCTGGAGTGAGCAGATCAGGACTAGGACAGGGACAGCCTGGTGAGAAGAGGCAGAGATAAGCGAAGAGATCAGGATGACCAGAGGAAGAAGCCCAAGACTGTGGCTCACTGTGCCAGCTGCAAGGGCAGGGACATAAAGATGGTGCTGACACTTGGGGGGCGGTGGTGCCACGGTCAAGGATCGGTGGGGGAGGGGGCAGCACTGGACAAAGGGGAATGTGAGGAGCTGCCTCTGTCCCGGAGACTGGAGGCGGTGGTGGGGGTGAGCGTGTCACGGGAAGGTGACCCAGGTCGGATCCTCGGAGACCCCCACACTACACGGCAGGAGGAGGTGGGGGAGGAGAGGTCGGGGAAAGACGAGAACTGGGAAGGAGAACTTCAGTCATGGGAGGATTATTTCAAAAGAACGAGGTCAACTTTCCCAAATGCCCCAGAGAAGGAAAACACAGGACCTGATTTGGTGTGGTTTCTGCAGCGCTGGGCGCCAGAGCCCTCCCCCAAGGCTGCAGACTGCCTGCGAAGCAAGCAGGCAGCGGGGCCACAGAGTCACTTCCACTCAGTAGTGGGCTCTCGTGCAAACATGCACTGGCTCACCTAGCAGTGCCTTCAAGTTAAATCACCCTCCACCCCAAACCTCTGCTGTCACACAGGGGATGGCTGCACAGAGGGCCTAGGCAGTCGGGGTCTAGGACAGCCTCAGGGAGATGTCTGCAGCACCAGAATATCAGAGCAATTCCGGTATTCCCAAGGGTGCAAGCCTGACACAGAGGAAGAGGAGTGAGAGGGCGGAGCAGGAACAGGGGCCGTCTCAACCGATACGGACCTCTTCCCCCAACAATCCTGGAAAGATGCAGGCCCCAGCCTTCAGAGGTTCACATCTGGAGAAAAGGAGGTCCCAGGACTGACTGAGATCAAAGTGCATGAGCCTGGTAGAACGAAGGCTCAAAACAGAAATTTACTTGAATGAAGGGAAAATAGAGAAGGTGGTATTTCTTTCCCTCCTGAGCTGTGCGTTGAGATTCACACCTCCTCCACATGTTTGGGAAAAGTTAGTCCTCTGCCTGGCACAGACTCTGCCATCTGAATAATCTGCTCAAATAGCTCTGGAAAAATCTTTTCTGGTAGAATGAGTTTCTGAGATTAGCTTTTCCCCCAATAGCCAGGAACACAAGCATATACACTCTGCTGCCTTCTGCTCAGAAGGGCAGCCCTGCAGGAGAAAAGTGTCTCTTGGGTTTAGAAAAGCTTTGGTTATCGGCCCCGTCTAGGCGGAATGTGACAGACTGGAGGGCAGGTGTCCTCTAAGCATACCAAGCACAGGGCTGCCCCAAAGCAGGAATCAGAAATGCTGGCATCCTCAAAAACCCTCATTGTGTTCCAAAGGCTTCTGTGCCTCAACCATCCATGCTTTGGCTCAGAAAGTCACCCTGGAAAACATCAACCTACCCCTGGGGAGATCCAGGGTTTCCAAAATAACTTAATACACAAAGGGCTTCTGAAAGATTTTTGTTCACTTAAAAACAGACACAAACATTTTACTGAAATATGTATTTCTACATAAACAACTCTTTTACAACAAAATCAGATAAAATCCACAAAGGTATACAAGTCTTTAAAGGAAAATATTTTTTCCCTTAAGTATAAAAAGATGACTTGCCAAATAACATCGTACTGAAACACATAAAGCAAAAACCGTTAGAAACACAAGAGAAACAGACAGAAACACAGCAGTAGTGGGAGACTAACACACTTTCCTCAGTCTTCAAATGAATCAAGTGAGCAAAGATTAAAGGCCCACAATATTATAATTAATAAGGTCAAATCAATACATGTAGGTTGAATTGTGTTCCCATCAGAGAATATACCATCTTTTTCAGTTTCCTGGGAATATTTACTAAAATGAACAATTTATTAAGTCCCAAGAAAACATCAATAAACTCTAAAATGCAGAAGCTTGTACAGGCCATACCCTCTTTGACAGCAAGGCAGTAAAACTAGAAATTTATAACAAATGTTAAAAAACAACGAAAAGTATCAAACTACCTAGAAATTTAAAAGTATAATTTCAAATAACTTCAGAAAAAAATAAAGTCAAATCTGAAATAAAGTCAAATCTGAAATTACAAATTATTTATAACTTAGAATATCATACCTAAGAATTTAAGGGATATGGATAAAGAAATAGAAGAAAAGTCATATAGCCTTATGATTGCTAGCAAATGTATCTACTATAAACAAGAAAAGGTTAAAATGGCATTCAACTTGAGAAGGTGAAAAAAATAATGAAATAAAGGAAATTAATAATAATGAAAACAAACCAAAAAAAAAATCATAAAATGGTAAAACAATAAACTAAGATATAAGTCCCAGAGTTGGTTCTTTGAAAAGGCCAATAAAATAGGCTAATTCTGAAAAACTAATCAATAAAAAGGGAAAGCACAGACATGACATTATGGATGAGAGAAGAGAATACAGTAACTCCATGTGAGCAAATTTGAAAATCTTAACAGAGTCATCATATAGGAAATTTAAATTGCCAAAAACTTACAGAATAGGAAGAAAGTTTAAAGAAGCTAATGAGCATGGAATAAGATTGAAAAAGTTGTCAAAGAATTATTTCCTAAAAAGGCACTAGACTTGGACAGATTTATACATGTTACAAAAACTTCGAGGAGCAAAAACTTCTAAATATTAAACTGTTTAAGGGCATAGAAAAAAGAGAGCACGTTTCCCAAGTTTTTTTTTTTTTAAAGAAGCTAACACAAACCTAACACCAATACCCGACAAAGACAGCAGAAAAAACTATACAACTATCCATCTTAACATAAACAAAATTCCAAAATAATATGAGCAAACCAAATCCAGAGTATTTTTCTTATTTTAAAGCTCTTATTTTCATCATACAAGTAATACAAGAACCGTGTAGAAAAATCAGAAAATACAGATAAGAACACAAAATAAAAATCTACCATAAACCAACTCATCATAAATAACCACTGTTAACACTGAGTGGAGATATATCCTGGAAGAACAATATATCATGACTAAATAAAATTTTTCTAGAAATGTAGAGAGGGTTTAACATTAGCAAATCTATTAAAATGATTCTTATTAATTCATGATAAAAACCATTCGATCATTTTGACAGATGTGAAAAAAGGCATTTAATAAAATTACAACACCCATTACTGATAAAACGTTCAGCAAACTAAGAAGAGAAGTGTATGACTTTAATATATAAATTCAAATATTAAGAATACCTTATATTAAGAGGCAAATGTGTACTTCTGGAGAAACAGTAGCGGTTTCTCCTCTAGAGTGGAGAAACACTATATTCTCGCCAAGTAAAAAGTGTATATAAAGAAGAATGTACAATATCAGCACAATTTATAGACGTGTTATTTAACATTGTCCTAAGATTGCTGGTCAATGTGATAAGGAAGTGAAATAAGATAATTAAAAATATGGAGGTAAAATTATCACAACTCAGAACTTCTTATCTACCTGAAAAAGCAGAAGAATTATTAACAATAAAACTATTAAAATGAAAGGAAATTCAGTAATTGGCTAGTTACAGAATAAATAAGTAACCAACTGCCAAGTTAAACAAGCCAGCAAACAATGACACCACTCTCTATGCAGAGTTAAGAAGAATGAGGTAGATTGATATGTACTGACAGGAAGATGTCCAAGATCTATCGCCAAGTGAGAAATGCAAGCAGTAGAAGGGTGGTATCATACGGTCAAAATGCTAAAACCTATTTTAGGAAAAAAAACTGAGGACTATGCATCAACTATTGACTTTATCTTGGGGCAGAGGAATTTTAATTATGGACAACTTTCAATTTCTAGATTATGTTTTTTCATAATGTTTACATTTCCACAACTTACAACATTTTAAGTCAGAAAAATCAGTGGACTTAATTTTTTTATAAAGTATTATTTTATTTTGGTGGGAGGAGGTAATTAAGTTTATTTATTTCTGGAGGAGATACTGGGGATTGAACCCAGGATCTTTTATATGCTAAGCATGCACTCTACCACTTGAGCTATACCCTCCTCCCAATTTTTTTTTAAAAAAAGTAATGGTATACCTTTATACTAACAAGCAGCTAGAAAATATAATGGACAAAACAACTCATTTACCATAGTAACCACAACTACAAAAAATTACCTATACTATAAAAAATACACTGAGGGACATAATACTTTATAAATTTACTTAAATGAAAGGTTAAATATTACAAAGATGTTAATTCTCCCTATAGTAACCTATGCATTTTACACAATCCAATTTCCAATTCTTCTAAACATTACAAAATGATCTTGAATTTCTTTTGGAAAGATTAATATACAAAAAGTACTAGGACATTTTTGAAGAAGTTTAATTAATGGGGACATTTAGTCTAAATCTGTGATGATCAAACAATGTGGTACCAGCGCCAGAATGTGCAAACAGACCACAAGAGAAAGTTCAGAAGCATGCTTAACAATATATAAGAATTGCGTATGTAGTGAAAATGGCATTTTGTAACAGTAGAGAAAGGATAGATTTCCCAATAAATGATTCTGGGGTAGTTTCAAAAATAAATTCCACCTGGATCACAGATTTAATTGTTTAAAAGAAACAATGAAAGTATAAGAATAAAATACTGGTGAAAATTAATACAATCTTGGAATCAAAATTGCAAAGATAAGCAAAGGTAGCAACCATAAAAGGCAGATTTGACTAAAAAATTTTTTTAAATGTCTGAACATTTTTTTAAAAAGCCATACATGCAACTTAAAAGAAAATAATGTTTATGGGAAAAAAAATTCTTAGAAATCAATGAGACAGCTAAACACCTTGTAAGAAAACTGGCCAGAGCAGATAACTAGGTAAACTAGAAAAGAATAAAGTCTAATAAATATTTTTGCTAGTGCACTTTAATCAAAAAAATGCCAATAAAAGATGCCTATCAAAACTAGCCCTCCAGTTCCCATGGTAACACCAGCGTGAAAGAGGGAGTCCGACATTCTCACACATTGCTGGTGGGAGTTTAATTTGGTATCATCTTCCTGGAAGGCAATTTGAGTCAATATATATTAAAAGTCCTCAAAATATATATTAAAAGTCCTTTTTTATTGTTGGTCAGAATAAAAATATGTTATGCTGCAGTAACAAATTAACCCTGACATCCCAGTGGTGTAATCCTGAACGTTTATCCTTTACTCACACTACGTCCATGCAGGTGGGTGGGTAGGTCAGGATATCATGACAGGAGATGCAGTCACTCAGGGACCCAGGCTGACAGAAGCTCCACCCCTGGGATGTCACCATCTCTGGGGCCAGGCGACAGACTGGAGACCTTCACAGGGGCATCTCACAGTCTTAGCCTGGACGTTTCATACGTCACGTCAACTCACACTTCATTGGCCAGAATTAGTAACAGGAACCTGCATGACTATAGGGCCTGGAAAGTGGCGTCTCCTGTGCACTCAGGAGGGAGAGGGGACAGAGCAGCATGTGTTACCGCCCATCACACTTTTGAAACAGCAAGTCCAATTTTAGAAAATGATCCTAAGTAAATATTCTGAAAAGTTCACAAAGATGTTAGACGAATGGATTTCATCACATCCTTGAGCACAACAGTAAAAAACTGTAAACAACTTAAGTGTCCAAGGAATAACCAACATAGATGTTAAAAATGATGCAATTACATATTTACTATCATAGAAATATATTCACAATAGAGTGTTTAAGGACAAAAATGCAAGTTATAAAACATTTATGTATCATATGATTATATCTCTTGAAAGAAGTAATAAAACACATAGAGATGCATAGAAAAAAGTCTGAAAAGATATATACCAAAATGTTAACAGTGGTTATAATAAGATGGAGTAATAACAGGTGATTTTTTTCCTATCACTCATCTGCAGTTTCTTTTTTTTTTTAAAAAAGTATATATTACTTATGCGCGAAAAAGGCTTTTAAAAAGGAAAAAAACCCCAGTATTCTTGGGAGAGGCCACTTATCCACCTCATACTAATCATTAAATTCTTACATTTGATGCAAGAAATGCCTAATTGTCTGTCACACTGTAAGACACTGCTACAACGATTTAATGAAGTCAGGACTTTATATTAAAAGCAGTACAATAGGGGAAGAACAGTAACACGTTCCCCACAGCGGCATATCATCGGACCTGTCAATCATCTGCCAAACGTCCAAACAGCCTGGACTCCACCGTGGTTTCTTTGCGCTCCTGCCAGGTGCACCGGGGGTCTGTGGCTGGGGGGCCACTCTTCACAAGGCTCTGCATTCGTCAAAGAGAGTAGGGCACTGTACAACTCTGCTCAGAACAAAAGACCCCCACGTTCTTCTCAGAAACGGATTCCAGAACACACAGCATCACCACCAGGGTGATTTAAGACTCCTCTTAGCTACATATATTTTTTACTGAAAACTCTTCCTTGTTGTTTCTCCCGCCTCCCACTGCTTCTCCCCCAACACACACACACACACACACACACACACACACACTGTCTCTCTCTCTCTCTCCAAAGTTCACTAGACCATTCCATCCAGCTGCCAAATTCTTACCAGTCACCTTCTTGCCTGGCTGGTGTTTAAAGAGGAAGTGGAAACCTCATATTCTTGAGATAGGTGTACAGAAAATACATGTAAAATGACACACGTTTCCACACAGGATTCCTTCTCCATGCCGTCACCCCCCACCATCCCCAGAATATACAATATTTGGCGGGGGGGGAACCGGGTACTCAGAAATTAGGATCCTTTTAAACCATGCATGTCATCTAAAAATATATATGGATGTTGATTTGCAAGCTTCTAGTTTAAATCACTGCTTCAAAATTCAGTGGTGTTTCAAGTGAAAAAAGAATCATAGCTTTTAGAAGGACGACCAGCACAAACCGTCACTTTTAGTGATGAGCAGAGGGCAATGGCTGGCTCTCTCACAGGACAGCCTCTGCCAAGTGCCTCTGCTAAGTCCCATCACGGCCGCCTGCTTTCTAAAAGTGTACCAGGCCACACGACACATCCCACAATAAGGTCCCTGGCACGCCCTGGGGTTGGCTGTCATCCAAAGTTGCCCCTGATTTCTATAAAAAAGCAGTCTGTTCTATAGAAAAGGAGTCTTTTCAAAACAGGCAGATCGTGATGCCCCCAGGCAGCACATTAAGTATATTCCACCCTTCATTCGATGTTATACGGCAAATGCAGTACATACCAGCCAGGCGTCGGCCAACCACCACCCAGGCTGTGGCCGTGGGCTGCGCGAGTCTAGAGACATCCATGAGGAGTCTGCAGGACAGAGACCAACCGCCCACTGTGGACAGTCAGTCCTCCCGGGGGTCGGTCAGGTCCCACTCATCTGCTCTGACCAGTGGCTGGCCTGCTCCCTCCCCAGGGCTGGCTCTGGTCTGGGAGGAGGGTGGGCCGGGACAGGCGACCCCCATGCCCCCACCAGAACTCTGCTTACTGCTCTGTCATCGCGGGGCCTCCTGTTTCTTTTAAAGAAACTGCTGTGTCTCCTCAAAAACCATCAAAGAAAGAACTCAAAAGTGTTCACGTTTCATCACTCTGGCCTCTCAGAGCACTGACATTACTTTAACCAACAGTTTCTTGGAAGGATCCCTGCAAAACCAGAACCATTCAAAAGTGGAACCAACTGTTGTAGTGAATGTAAATGCCCTTCTGATTCACTCATTTACACGCTGTCATTTGCTGTGGATATATGTTAACATAGTGTAACTGCAAGGTGCTTTTATCAGGATACAAGAGAATCTTTTTTTCTTGGCACCCAAAGGTCACCCAAGGGAGAAGAGCGCATGGCTCACAGAGCTAGATCAGGGTCCAGGAGACCTGGATGCAGCCACACTGCTGCTCCTTAGCTGGGTGACCCTGGATGTGTCCCTTCCGTCTCTGCTTCCTCTGCAAAATGGGGAGTGATCTCTGCCCTGTGCTCTCACCTCAACCAGGTCTAAAGTGGCAGCGTGAAGGACAGTGTGGAACGGACGTAGCACCGTGTGGACGCTGGCTTTCTTTCAAGGCCTGACCGCACCATCCCTGCCTGTCACTCGGGTGGTTTTCTCTTCCCTGGGCACCAGGAAGACTTCATCTCCCCTGGTCACTTTCAACTGTGCAATGCATCCAGGGGGTCTTTACTTAGAATGAAAATTATCTTTAAGTGTCATTATAGGTAAAGGATTCCAAATTTTATTTTGCTTCTTTTAGACCTCAGGTTTCACAGAGACAGGAGGAAAAAAAGGCTAATCAAGGTCCAGGCAACCAGTCTTGGAGATGTCAAACAAGGAATCATCACCTGGAAGTGGAAATGCAGTCCTGGCTCTAAATCCTCCAGCAGCACAACGTGGCCGGGATGTTTGTGAGTGAAAGGTTTACACTCTGCCGGCGCTAGACGTCAGATAAGGACAACCAAAGGGCACCAGTGCTGAGACTGGAGCTGGACGTCCTAACAACCCAGGGCAGGGTAAACTGGCTCCAGGGAAACGGGGCGAACTCAGCGGTCACCCTTGTTATACCCGGTCTCCCCGCACAGCGCCAGGGGCTGTCAGGCAGGGCCAGTCTCTCCGCTGACTGCCTAGGTTGTCCCGGGCCATGTTTTTTCTTTTTAAGTAAATGAAGAAACATTAAGCTCTTTAGAGAAAAAAGCAGGAGGAACTGAAAGGCTTTTGTCAAGTTGTGCTTTCCCTGCTGAGCCCAACTTAGCTCCCCCTTTAGAGGAATCCCCACTGCTCTTAGCTCCTGGGCTGCAGGACTTAGAGCTGGCTGGGCCGCGCAGTGCGGGGATCTCAGCTCCTCACCCATCACCTACAAGGGCTCACCAAGCTCTTGCCCGGTCGGTGGGTGGGAGTCACGGGTCCTGACCGCACAGGGACACCGCGGCCCACCGTGGTAACGGCCCTGCTGCCGCCAGCGTTTTCTACAGTCTCTGCTAAGGAACGTGCAAGTGGCTCTGACAAGTCTGTCCTCCCCTGAATGTGCCCCCTGAGCAGGCGCCAGTCAGTCAGGACGGTTCCTTCTGGATCAGTAAGCCACCTAACAGACAAGGTGGTGGGCCTCCAAGGACCCAAGCTGAGGCTTCAGAACTGCAGCACCCACTGCTCCCGGGCGGCGCCTCGCCCAGTCTGCTGACAGGGGGACTGCTGGGCTGTGGGGCCGACTGGCGGCCAGCCCAGCTGTCTGGTCTCCTGGCCAGCAGGGAGCTGCTACCGCTGTCCTGCTCTGGGGAGAGGGCAGGAGTGCCCGGTCTCAAATCACCAGGAGGGCTGACCGCACTTTCCACTGCCACCTGCCACCGGCCCCGTGCACTCCACCGAAGCTGCCCCACTCAGCCTGCAGGTCTCCCCTTCGTGCCCCGGAGCCCGGGCTCACCAGCCCTCCTTCTTTCCCTGTCCCAAATAAGACCTCCCTGAACAGGGAGACGGTCTCAGCCACACGAAGGAGAGCAGCAGGACTTGTAAAGTTGCCTTGGGGTCTAGGTCTCAATACCCCTCCCTAGGCTATTTTATTGTTTATCTAAATTCAGCAGGGAGAGATTCTAACATGTGGGAAAATCCTTCCAGAGGGGACGTTCTCTCGGTGGTTCTCAAAGCAGGTAATGGGGCATCAAAGCCTCTCCCTCCTCCAAAGGCATTTAGAAATGCCTATGGCCAGGGATTCAGACCATCTTGTATGTGGCAAACCAAATGCTCACTGTCCCCCCGAGGATCTTGGTAAGAGAGGGGAGGTTTACGGCTCTGGTTCCTTCCTTAGTAGGAACCAAGAGAGGCAGGAGGCGGACCCGGGCAGAACTCCTCTAAGGCAAGGCTCAGCCTCTCTGAGCCAACTCATCCCCTTGTGGGCCTGCGTGATTTCTTTTTCAATTGTCTAAACCCAATAAAGGATACCACCCTAGATTCCAAGCCCTGGGCAGCCCCTACACCCAGTCAGTGGTACTGGAATCCTCAGGCCACAGGCCCCATGCCCTACAAGGCCTGGAGAGGAAAGGTGGTCCCAGTGGCAGAGGGCCCATGGATGGGCTCCTGGGGGGGCAGGCAGAGCGCCCCAGACCAGCTTCTGCTGCTTCCACTGCCACCCTCCCAGCCCCAGAACCACCCGAGCCAGTCCCCGAGTCTGACCACAAAGCTGCATTCACATCTGATCACAACCCAGGGCGCCAAGGGGTGGATTGTTCAACAGGGAGGGGCTTGATGGGCTCTGCTGGGGGATTTGATTAAAACACTAAATTCTGTTTATACGTTTAATCGAACAAATATTTATTAAGCACCTACTTGGTGCCAGGCACTGTGCTAGGCACCCTCACCACGTGCTGTTCCTACAGCACAGTCATCTGCTCAGAAATTAAAACCAAGAAAAGGAACATTGTCGCAACCCTACAAACTGGGGGCGGGTGGCAGCGGGCCCAGTGGATGCAGGCAATTCCAGCGCCAGGAAATGCACCCACCAGAAACTTGTTTCCTTTCTCGGGACAAGTCTCAACTAAGTGGTTGTTCTAAAGCATCTCCTCATTTACTGAGAGGGAAGTTGCTATCACACGCCCCACGCACTGGTGCCTGGTAGACATCTGAATACTCTGAACGTTTCTCAAAAAAAGGAGGTGGAAAGGGTATTCATATTTGGATTAGAAAATACTTTTTTTTCAGTTCATATGGTTGCAACAGCCCTTAAGAAAGATATAAACATCCCTGCCCTGACTGCGTAAACGTTTAAGGTAGACCTAGTTCTGGATTCCTGAGTCAGAACTGTCCAGTGGTCCACAGCCTCGCAAGGCCAGAGACACGAGGGGAGATGCTACTCTGGAGAGGAGAGAGTGGACGGCACACCTGGTGTGGAAACACGACACACTGCGCCTGCATTTACAGAAGCGATGTGGACAGGAGGACTCACGAGCGGCCTAGTTGTCGGAGCCCAGCTTCGAGAGGCCCCGGCGGAAGTCGTGCAGGTCGTCGATCTTCCCGTCCAGCACCTCCAAGAAGCTCTTCAGCTCCACCTTTAGATGGCGCTGTCGGTACTTGCTCTCCTCGATGTCCGTCTTCAGGGAACGCACCTTGTCTTCCAGGTTCTGATTGTCTCTCTCTGCCGCCTGAAGCAGAGAGAGAGAGAGAGAGAGAGAGAGAGAGAGAGAGAGAGAGAGAGAGAGAGAGAGAGAGAGAGAGAGAGGTTTGGGGGACAGAGCCATAGGAGGGGCTGCTGATTCCCACGGCTGCCAGACTGCCTGTTCCCCTGCGGGCCTGCCTCCTTGGAGCCCTGGAGGTGTTTGTCACCCTGGCATCAAGTGTGGGCCCCTCCTGTCCTGCTGTCCTCCGGCAGAGGTGCCAAAAGGCGGCTGCCCAGCCAACATCTGGCCTGAAAAGCGATGTCCCCACACAGAACGCTTAACTGGGCAACCTGCCCAAGGGAGCCTGATGTTAACTGACGCTTTCACAAAGTGCCCCAGGCTCAGGGTGGTCAGCAGAGGCCCCCTTTGAGTTCCATTCAGAGAGACAGAGAAGCAGCACAAATGGGAGACTGACTTGTTTCCCCGGGTTCCACTGAGAAGGTGAGGCCTCCTTGGCCCCAGGCCAGTCTCTGGCCGTCAGTGAGGGAGGACTGGCCATGCCAGACACAGGGACAGTGGGTCTATGCACCATCTGTCCCGTGGTGTTGCCATGGAAACATTCAAGCTCCCAGTGGCAGGACCACTGTGAGTCCTTACGTGAAGCTTAGGCCCTGCACTCTTCACAGCAAATAAGAGCTTCCCTCTTACGGATATAAAGTGAGACTTTCTGAACATGTGCACAGGAACCTGTTACTTTGTGTGCCTGAACAAAGTGCTCTTGAAGAGAGGGGACCCTTAGAGGTGAAAAGACATGGAAATGCTCCTTCTGTGGATCAGAAATCTGAGGCCAGAGAGCAGGGCCTGCCCAAGGTCATGTCCAAGATCACTCGCTGGGGAGGTGGCACAGCCCTGGGTCTCATGCTCTCAGCCCTCCCTTCCGTCCCCTGCTGCTCACTCCTCCACTTTGTGGGTGGGAAATAGTCACCAACACTATGGTTACGTATAGGACACCTTAAGTGGAAAAACCAAAAGACAAACACTGCCAAGTCTGCACCCAGGGGCAGAGCGGCCTCCGGCACAAAGTTAGCTCGGCTTTTCGGGAATACAAAGTCCCTCTCCTTTACCAAGCAAGGCGTGAAAGGGAGAGGCCTCCGAGAAACGGGTAACACCATGGATGCCAAGGTGGGCGTGCTCCCCGCCCTTACCTCTAACTTCTCAGAGACGTATTCACACTCTGACATGAGCTGAGGTATGATTTCACTTTGTTTTCGGAGGTCTTTCAACTCCTTCAGGAGACAGAAATTTGAAAAAGAATGTGAAAGCAAGTCAGATACAATGTACTCTTAAAGATCTCCAAGTCCTGCATACAGTGATGGAAGCAGCTTTTGGAATCTGTGTTGTCTGCATAAATAATAATGGTGATGACGCTAGTACTTAACACACATCAGGTAATTCTAAAGGCTGAGTGTGTTATGTGCACTAATGCCCAAAGTCCGTACACCACCACGAGAAGTAGGTATTCTTATGACTCCTGTTTTGTAGACGGGGAACGGAGGCTGAGAGAGGGCTGGTAACTTGCCCATGGTCTCTAGCCTCCGTGTACTTAGCTGTCCTGTTCCCCAGAAAGTAAATGACCGTATAACTGGAGGGGGCAGGGGGGTCTTGCTGCATTAACTTGACAGCAGAATGCACCTTCTGATGAGAGATCATCTATGAAAGTTTCTGGGTGTTTTGTTAATGTTCAACTCCCTCTAGGATGTGAGTGACTGACTATATAGTAAGTACAACGGGGAGATTGCAGAGGGCGATGGCCTGTCCTTTGCTCTGGACTATCTGTACCTGGGAGTGACTCTTGGCTCTGTCTTTGTGCTGATGTCCAGGCAGCTTCCAGGGCCACTCACATGCCCCATAGCCTCTTGCTGTGTCCTAGGGTGGAGATCACCCTCCGAGGCCCAGGACACGTGAGCAGCACCGCTCAGAGCCCCGTGACTCACCGTCTCCTTTTCCCGGAGTTCTGACTCCAGCTCCTCAATTCTTCTCTTCAGCTGAGTGTTCTTCTCCTTCTCTCTGTTTATCTCACTGCACTGCTCTTCCAGCTCGTCAATCTTTTAACAAATATCACATTAACGCATGAATGCCAGTCTAGTCACCAAAGAAAAGATCACCACAGCTCTGTTGATGCCTTCTTTCAGAATGAACCATAAACCAACCCACTTGTAAATTTTTCCTTGTGGCCACGCACAAACTCCATGGGGCTCCCCCCGGGCTGTCTGCCCCGGCTGGCACGGGGTGCCCTACTTGATACCAACAGGGTCAGATATGTTACAAAACCAGGCTTCAGGATGCTCTGGGCTTCTGGTTTTCTTGCACGGCCACAGGACAGTAGCTTTAGGTTTCCTTTAAGGATCCGTCACAAGTCAGGGCCAGATGTCCCATGAATCTATCTGCTTCTTCCCAGGGTGATTTTTCGCAGCATTTTAATCATGCCCCGAATGACTCTGTTGCATCTCGAGGGTTTAAGCCAGCAGGGGAGGGAACTGAGCAACCCTGTGGAACAGTGGCCACCAAATGAGGTGTGATGACATTTCAAATGTTTTAAATGAAGATGACCTCTCTCCACTGATGCATGCAGAGGAGGCCTGGCCTGGGGGCCTCTTCCTGGAGAGACGACAAGTGCAGGCTGACTTGGCAAATCCCCAGAGTGCATCTTTCTCTCCTTCCCAAGCCTGACCCCCCTAGAAAGGGCGCAAAGGCCTGAAAACCTTGGCACTGCTGTCTGACATGTGGGTGCAGAGCGGACGGTAGGAGCGGAACCAAAAAGAAACACGAGAGCACCAGTGTGTAGGTCCCCACAAGCAGGCAGCAGCAGTCCTCGGGGTGAGGGGCGCTGGGTGGTCGCCACGAGGACAATTCTCAGAGGTGACCTGCACCAACCCTCAGCCACAGGAGCTGCTGGAGATCCCACCACCTCCTACCTCCCGCCCTGGAAATCAAGTTCCCAGTGCTTCCTGTCCAAAGAGCCTGCCACTTCTCTCAGGGAGCAAGTTCTAGGAGATGCACTTCCTTGGCTCCCCCCAACTGCTCTTTGGTTCTTACATTCAAGACACAAAGCAAGAAACTCAGCTCTCTGGTTGGAGAAAGAAAGGGCGATCGATCCCCCTGGCAGGCAGATCAGCCAGGTACTGGATGGAAAATGTGGAGTCAGCACTTTCTGAAAAAATGACACGAGACAGTTTTATGTGCCACCCGCGTGGAAGTAAGACATGAAGCAGGGGAGTGGTTTCCAGTGGCTCCACCCAGGACAGGTGGGCAGGTTATAGCCGGGAGGCAAGGTGAGCGAGCACCAATCTCAACGTGACACATTCCCTAAAATCCTGCACTTACAAAGCAGACTGTGCTCACCGACTGTGGGATAAATGTGCTGACCATCGAAACAGCACAGCAACTCCAGGACCTCAACTGGGGATACTCTGGCCACCCCAAAAGCTACCTCATCAACTCAGCCCAAATGCAGAGAGTGAGTGACTAATGACAGGGAAGGGTACAGGCGAATGCTGAAAAAACTGGAATGCTTGGGCATCAAGGTCCCAGGGTAGAGGGCAGGACAGTGATCAGCATCCACCCACCTCCCATGTGAAGGGCCGTATTCCTTTCCTCATTTTCAAACTCACAGTTTGTTTGTTTTTTTTTTTTAAGAAAGAACAAGTTGCATGGAAGCAGGGTTTCTGAGCTCCCATTTCCTGAATCTGTTTTCCCCACTCCCCCTCTGGGTCCCTTTTCTCCACCAAAGATCACTGAACCACAGAAAATGCCAAGGGAGGCCGCCCACAAAAGGCCAGCCCACAGAGAGCATCAGAGGGTGCTCCTGGCGAGAGACAAAGCCGGAACCTCCCATTGATTTGTCTTCTCCTCTGCAATAGGAATTATAAAACTTGGTTCAATAAAAGTCATAAATCAGCTCTTTACATGGCTCTATTCCCACCAAGGAAGGTGGGGAGATGGAGGGGGCGCCCAGGGAGAGGCAGCGAGTCTCCCTCCTGCCCGTGGGATGAGGGCCACGTGGGAGGCGGGGGTGGGAATGGAGAGGAAGTGGCGGCCCGGGTCCTCCCTCCTGTGGCTGCTGTCCCCTCGACACCCCTGCCCGCGCTCACCTTGTTTCGGAGCCGGTCGTTCTCGTCCCGGCAGATGGAGAATTGCCTCTTCCACTGCTCCACGCTGGCCGCCGACTCCTGCAGCGCTGCGGTCAGCCGGGCATTGCTCTCCCGCAGGGTCTGCAGCTCGATCTCCCATTTCTTCACATTGGCAGCACTGCGGGGCAGGGGACAGCGGCGGCCGGGATGGTGGACACTGTCCACCCCGCTGCCCAGGGGAGGGGGACCCAGCCACCCCCTCAGTACGTCCCTGGTGGCCGCACCCTCTCCCACTGGCGAGCTGGCAGTGAGGACCACGTGCCAAGAGGGCCTGGCGCCTCTCCTGAGTGGGAACATGTTGCCTTGCTGGGCTATTTTCTCAAGGCGTCGCTTTAGAAGGGAACAGAATTCTCAGAGAAGGAAGAGATGGAAGGAACTAAGAAGGAAGCCACAGACTGTGGTGGAGACCTCCCTTCCTGCTTCCTACTGACCCCTGGCTGTGGGCGGCTCTCCCATGTCCCATGTCGGGTTCCTTGCTGAAAGGAGCCTTGGGGATGGAGGTTCCAAGGTGCTGGGGTGGACCACGGGCCCACTGAGATTCTCAAAGAAGCCACAGATCCTTTCAACAAGCCCCCAGCACCTCCCCCTGGAGCCCAATGACCCAGGTTTAAACAAGCAGACAGCCTGGCTCCAGGTGATAACCGCCCCACTGTGACTTGCGCCTCCCCAGCCTTTCAGGGAAGCCAGATTTGACAGCCAGGGACGCAAGGACACAGGAGATGGTGGCTGGGAATCCTGAACTGGGTTTCTGACCACAGTGTGTATGAGGGAGCCCCAGCTGGCCCCATGTCACCTCAGGGGTGAGCCACCACCACAGGTCTGAGGGACGCCTCCACGTCACCACAAAACCCCATGATAATATTTGATCCTCTGTGATCAAAGCGAAGTTTCAAAAAACAAACTGGAATCATCAGGTTCCCCTCAGCTGCTGTTCCATTTCAACATTCCTTCTGTTTCCTTGCTTTGGAGCCCACATATCTGTGGTGCTGGGACCTGAGGTGACAGGGCAGAGCTGCAGGTGACAAGCCCATCACAAAGTTTCTGGCTTCTAATCAATGCTGCCTGGCTCAGGAGAGCTCTCTAAGGACTTCTTCTTTTTAAAAATTTTTAAAGTAAATACAACTGCATATGAATGATCTGTGTTATCTTTCATACACCTCAAGGTCCTAGGAATGCGACTGGAAAATACTTTTGGTTTCAAACACCACAGACTGAAAACATGGTAAAATATTATTATCTGGTTAATCTCATGAAATTAATTTTCATTAATTTGATGACTGGGAAGTTGAGCTGGTTTAGGGAAATGGCTTCACACCCACTCCTGTTAATTCACTTGTCTATTAAACTAGGATTTTAAAACATTTATTTTTAGGGGTGAAAGGTTTTCATCCAGGCAACCCACTGGGACTTAAACAACCTAAAATAGTCCTCAAAATCGCCTGATGAGTAAGAAAAGAGACTGGTCACAGTTTTGTCCTTTGAAGCACCTGACAAAACCCACAGACCAAAGAAGGTGGCTGGATCTAAGGGTCCCGTGTTCTTTCTGGAATTCCTAGTTCAGATCACAGGAGTTAAGCTCCAAGCACTGATCAGGCTTGCTGGGTTGCCGAGGTGGGTGCCAACCGTTCGGTGTCTCCAGCTGTGCAGTGTGACTGGCTGCCTCTGGGAAGGTTCCTAAAGAGACTGCAACTGCAGCCTTGAGTAAAGGCAGGCAGTGTGGGGTGGTGGAAAATTTACCTGCTGTGTGACCTTGGGCAGGGCCTCACTTTACCACCTGGGACTCGGTTTCCTTATCTGTAAATGGGGGAATTAATATGACAGAGCTCTTAAATGGGGCCACTCTGAGGAAAGCAGCTTCTCAGCCACAGAGAGACTAGGGGAAGCCGGCCATGTTCCCTGCCAGGTGAGCAGAATTTCCCCAAAGGACAGCAGCTCTGAGGGCGCCATGAGGTCCAGTCCAATCTTTGGGAGATGGGCCACATTCTCAAGATCCAAAAACCAAGCACAGCCTGGATAGTCATTAAAAATTAAAATCTTCTTGGTGTCATTATGGCAACTGTGTTACATTTATAGACCAATTCAAGGGAAGTTGATACTTTTTAAAATATCAAGGGTTCCTATCACATCCCAATAAACTTTATTTGTTAAATTATTCATTTATGGCCCTCAAAAATCACTTGAGCTTTCTTTATACACTTCTTGCTTATTCCTATGTATTTTATGGTTCTACTTCATACTGTAAAGGAAATCTCTCCTTTAAATATGTATTCTATGTGATATCTGTTTGTACATAGAAAAGCTATTGATTTTTGTGAGATTTTTATATTATTTTTTAATAGTTTCTTAGGTGTCTATATGTTTTTCTTGGATATTCAAGAAAATATTCAAGAAATTCAAGAAAACTCAATCTTGTATACGAATAAATGATAAATTTGGCTTCTCAGAAAACAAAACACAAGCACAGGGACACACCTCTCTTTCACACACACACACACACACACTCACAAACACTGATGCTGATGTGGACAGAGCTCAGACATGAAGGCAGCAAGTCTTCCTTTGGCCAGGAGACAAGACTGGGTGCTCCGAGCAGGACCCAGTCTCCTCTCTCAGTTTCCTGAAACCTTGCCCAGCAGGCAAGGCTGCAGGGAAGCACTAAAACTGATGGCATCATCGGGATTCTAACACCCTCACCTCTGTGTCAGAGCGATCTTCAGCTTGTCGTTCTCGGACTTGAGATGTGTGTCGGCAGGACCCGCACAGGAAGCCTTTTCATCATCCGTCCCGTTGACACTGGACGCCTGAGTAGAAGATGGGGTTTCACACCCAGATTCCTGGCCAAAGTGATTACCTTCACACGTTATTGCTTGTCGCCACAGCAAATCAGGCACAATGAAGAACTGTGTGTTTACGAGTGTGGGAGGACCAGCGCATCCAACCAGAACACAGCAAAGACTAACAAGTCCAAAGACCAATAACCATATCTCCGGAGAGTCCATGAGGAGTTCAGAAAGTCTGAGCATTTTACTCACAAGGCAGCACCTGGGGCTGTTAATCAGAGCCTTTTCACTCAAACTTTACAGATAAACCAAATACACGAGGATCCTTGGTCTCAAACAACACAGGACAGAAGCCATAGGTTAAAAGGGGAGGAGGGCTGTATAATAAGAAATAGTGAATGAGGACAGAGAAAATGTATAAGAAGCTGAGACAACTTAAAATTCCTGGGGCCACAGAGAGATCAACACAATCATTAAAAAGAAAAAAGGAATCAGATATGAATGTCTGCTGTCTCCATTACCATTAGAATTGTTATGAATACTCTGAAACGTCTTCTGTAATTTCACATGGAGGTGAAATCTCATCTGGTCTGGAATAAAATCTTAGAAAGATCTTACTTAGCCTCCAATAAGCAGAAAGGCAAGGAAAGGAATCATGAAGTGAGTGATGTATGACTAAATTTCTACATTGCAAAAAAAATGCCATAAACTATATTAGAATGTAAACAACATGGAGAAAATATTTGCAGCAGGCACTAAAAATAAAATGCTAGTATCTTTCCTATATTAAAAAAAAACTCTTACAGTCCCCATGTTTTAGAACTACACATTGAAATATTTATGGATGAAATGATAAGATATCTAGGATTTGCTTTAAAATAAAGGGGAGGGACAGGGGGACAGAGATAAACAATTGGCAAATTCCTACTTGTTAAAGCTTATCTATGGGTCCACAGGGATTCATTTATACAATTCTGCCGAGTTTTGTATATGTTCAAAACTATCCTCATTAAAAAATAAAGTTCTTGGAAATCAACACCAAAAAGGGGAAAGAATATGCAATTGACATTTACAGAAGAAGAAATGCATAAAATCCGTAAACAAGAAAATTTAATCTCACTGGTAAAAGAAATACAATATGAAAAAAGCCAATAAAATACATTTTTCTTCTGTCAAATTCAACAAAGCTTTGTTGGTAATGGTGTGGGAGGAAAAATCGCTCTCATTTCACTGCTGGTGGGAGCCGGAATTGTACATTTCTGTAGGGATGTTTGCAGTATGCATCAAAAGCTTTTAAAACGTCCCTACCTTTAACCCAATAGTTCCATTTCAAGAATTTATCCTGCAGAAACCATCACGTGCACAAAAGGTGTGCAAAAATGTTTATCACAGTGTTATCTGTGATGTCATTAATGAAAAATGAGGACCAACACAGATGTCCCAAATTATAGGAGTTTAATGGAATAAGTTCTGATACAAACACTGGAACACTATCTAGCCATTAAGATAGTTTTGAAAAAGGATATTTGAAAACACGAGGAAATAATCACAACACATATAAGCTTAAAAAAAAAGTTAAAAAGAATAACATAAAAATATACTGGAAAACTACATTTATAAGGAAGAAACATACCAAAATATTAATAAAATATCTTTGGTAAGAAAATAGGTGATTCTTATTCCCTCCTTTATAGATGGCATATTTTTTATTTCTGCAATAAATTTGTATTGCTTTTATAGTTGGAAAAAACCCACATTAAATGTTTTTGTAATCAGATTGTTTAAAATCTTTAAGTATTTGGAAAGCTCGGTCAAAATATTCATTCTCTAAGAGATTCAAAAAGCCAAGCAACTGTACGATTTCTAATAAAAGAAAAAAATGTACAATGATCTCTATATTTGGGGAAACATCAGGGAGGATAAAGAAGAACTAAAAGCTGAGAGACAAAAAGCCAGTTATATGTAATTAATATACATATATGTAAAATATCAACTTCTGGGTATACACGATTTTTTAAAGTTTAAAATACTTTTGGGGAGGAAATAAATATTAAAACAAAAACCTTAAATAAAGAAATTGAGATATTAAAGATATCACTATAATATGTGGTATTCAGAAAAAGATGGTATATTAGAAACTCCATAGACCATGGACCATTTCAAGTGCCCAATTTTATGGACCCTCAGGGATTACTCAGTACAATAATTAGTGTACTAAATTAACAGTATCATTTAGATGATATTAAAGATTATTTATAAAGATTCAGGAAAGTTCCTGTCCACCTGAAGTCTAATAAAATTCATTTCCATAAATCCATAGGGACATCTTTCATATGATTCAGCTTCAGCTACTGCTGACCGTCAAGTCTAGCGTGTTGACCTTGACCACTCAGGATACCCATGCCTCCTGGGTCTCTTCCCACCCAGCTGCCCAACATCCATCCCTTCCTGGCCTCCCATTCTCCACCCAACGCCTCCTCGTTCATCTTCCGGATCTCAGCTGCTCCCTGACTTTTTCACCACCTTCACGCAACCCTCATACCAAGTCCTCATCAGTATCCATAAAATGTCTCCAATGTCTTCCAAATATCCCATAATAAATAATTAACTAAAACACTAACAAATAATAAATGATCCACCAATGAAGAATTCCAGGCCTTTCACAGTACCTCCAAGGACATCTCTGTTCCTCCCATAGCACACCTCATGCCCAGCCAGGAAGATTCCTACTATCACGTCATGTTTATTCCTGACCCCAGATCCCTGCTCCTCATGTCTCCCTCTTCCTGTCTCTCTACATATAACTCTGTCACTAGGTCAAGGCTTCTGCCTACCACTGCATGCACCAATCAAGACATCAGGAATGCAGGTATTTTTATTTCAGTTTAAAATAAGTCCCTCCTAGTCAATTATCACACTTTTAAGTAGTTGGATTACTCAGTTCCTGGCAAAGCTACATTTCCTTTGGCTAAACCAGAGCTGTTGGAATACCACCTCCCACCTGATTTTTGTTAAAATAAGGAGACAGATGAGGACACTCTGGCATTGATCAAGTTTTCTCTGTCATGGGCAAGGGTACCTGCATTTGTCCACAAGCATCCTTCATGCAGACCTCACCACTCAGTACAGAAAGAAAACATACTGCCTTGGCATTTGTATTTAAACAGTGACCAGAGAACGTCTCAGACCAGGGACATGTATTAACTCTAATCTCATCAAATGTTTTCCATCCAAAATACATCACCACATCCTGAAAAATTCAAGAGTCTCATAAAAACATGTCACGTCCATCTCACTGTGAGCAGGCTAATAGCTTAAAAAGCCTACAAAACGCCCTACTGCAAAAATTTCCTGTTTCTTGTCAAAAGTGACAAGGAACAAAGAGACTCAATTGCTGATCACACTCATTTTTTTTATGGACAAATGACTTACTTGGGAATGATTACTCGAGGTCTCAATTTTCTCCTGGGACTTGTCTCTGGCTAATCTGGCAGCTTCTTTTACCTCCTGGAATTTCTCTGCAAACTGAACATGAAGAAGATTTATCAAGATTTTCCTTAACCTCATACACAGCTGATATGCAGAACCCATCTTTATTACTTTGCATGCATTTTAAGCCAATAAGTTCTGTATAAATTCAGAGGAAGAATTTTGAGATTAAAAAGAAATGAACATAAGGAATGCTTTTTCAAAAAAAAAAAAAAATCCTATTGGCCAAGGTCAGATCTGAGTGAATTTCTAAGCTACTGAAGCTATTTTAATGACAAAATGTTAAAAACACACGCCTCTGGTAAACAGGACCTAATACAAATGCAACACAAGGAATTTAGCTGTAGCACACAAGGAATCCACGAAAAACTTCATAATCCCTATCAAAAGATCCAAGAATGCTTACAAGTCAGTGTCATGAAATACAAAAACATCCAACAAGCTGGGGAGAAAAAACTGTCCTAGATTTTAAAAGACTGAGACATAAAATAGCAAAATGTAACGTGTAGCCTAGGACTGAATCCTGTTTTGAAAAGACCAACTATGAAAGACTTTAGGGCAACAACGAGGGTCATGTGAACACAGACTGGGTAAAATGACATCAAGTACTTACTATTCATTTTGTTAGAAGTGCTGACAATATTGTGGTTATACTGGAGAATGTCATTATTTGGGCATAAATACCGAAGTATTTAGACGTGAAATGTTTTGATGTTCACAATTTACTTTAAGGCACTTCAACAATAATAAAACCGATGAATAAATGCCGCAAAGTGTTCGCTATTAAATCTACGTGATGTGTGCATGGGTATTTGTTATACTGTTGCTCTCTCTGCTTTAAAAAATGTTTTAATATTTTCTTAATTAAAAAATTCTTAAAATCCCAGGGTAATCATATCAATCACTTGCTTTATAGTCACTGACAAGGCAGCTGATTTTAATTAGCAAATACATCGTTTGAACAGAGAACATTCTGTGGTAGCTGACATCACACGGCAAGAGAAAGCCAAACATGGTTGCTGAGAAACAAGGAAAGCTAGCAAGTGGCAAGGCTACTGACAATTCTGTGGCTTTTGCTGAGAAGTCAATTTCTGAGCCTAGGCCACCCTCTGAGAGGTTCACAAAGCCAACAGGAGTCATCTGCTTTGGGAAACCCTGCAGGGTGACAGCTGCTGGTGAACCAAGCACTCCAGCAGAAGCAGAAAAGGTCAGCCTTGCAGTGCTCTGGCTGGTGTTGCTCCTGCAGGCCTGTAAATAAAGCCACAGCTACAGGGTTTCGTTTAACCAAACCAGAGCTGTCAGAGAAAAATCACATTACCTGTTGTCTAAAAGGTGTGAGGTCCAGCAGGGATGGACAAAGCATCCCCTTTCCTTTGCAGGGGCCCCGTGAATAAAAACAAGATGTCATGAACTCCTTGATGGCAGGGTCTGTGCTTTTCCTCTCTGCACCCTCCTCCTGACACCCAGCAGAAAGCAGGCACAAATAAGTTTGTCCCATGAATGAATGAGCTCTGGGTACCAGATTTGCACACCTCCACCCATTTGAAAAAAAAAAAATCACGTCAAAGTACAGGCCGAACTTAAGTACCTAGGAAGGACTGTTGGTAAGTACCTGGGAACATTCTGCCTCATCATTCTGCTTCCTAAGCACCCCTGATTGGATAAACTTAGGAGCGAGGTAGAGCATCACTTGAAATATGAACACTACCCCAGAAGAGATTCTATGCAGGCACCATAAAGGCCTATTGACCTTATTAAGACATTTGCTGTACACCTGAAACGAACACAATGCTGTAAATCAACTATACTTCAATTAAAAAACAAACAAAACAAGACATTAAAAGATGCAACTCTTAAAAGGTATTATCTTAAACAGCTTTGTGCCCGGTATCAATTAAAAGTCAAATCTCATTTGAAGAAAACAATAGTACATGAGGTTTTCAACAGACACCTCTGCTAAGGAAGTCTGCCACTGCTGTGCTCAGGAAGGGAGGGGCCAGCTCCTTCCCCACAGGCATCCCAATCTTTACCAGGCTTCCAAACCAAATGCACTGTTTTTTTACAGATCCTTCTTGCCCCTGTCAGGGTTTCTTTCTCCCATGGGTCCTACTCAAAGTTGCTTATAAACTAGATTGGAAACATCATGGGCCAGGGTCATGCTTACTCAGTCAACAAACATGGTCTGAGCCCCACTCACTCCTTCAGCGAACAAGCACTTTTTCACCGTGAACTGGGCTGTGTACCGAGCCAGGGGCTGGGGCATGTGCACTGTGCAAGTATCAGACAGAGGCCCAGAGCTGGGTAGCAGGAGACAGGGGCCAACACGTCACTAAGCAAAGCCCTGCCAGGCTTTGACAGAACAAGTCACTCCTGGACAGAGCTTGGGGCCTCCATTCTGTCTTTCTCCTCCTACCTGACCCTAAATGTCCCCAAATGGGGAAAACCTTAGCTCAACTCTTGGAGACTCTTAGCCCAGAGCACAAACCTTCAGTTCCAATGGGCCCTTCTCTCTTTGTCCCCTGACACCCCTCATGGTGGCTCCTTGAGGCATCCGCCAGGTTTGCCTTGAGTGCGGGGAAACTTACCACCCTCTTCCCCTAGACCCTCAGCACAGCCACATCTACATGTTAAGGAGTGTGATGGCTTCTTAATACACATTCTCTCGTTTGCTCTTCACCACTCTCTGCAAGACAGGAACTCTTATTTATAGTTTCCAGATAAGAAAATGGAGTCTTAGGTTAAAATTTGCCCACGGTCACATGATTAGTAAATCGTAAACCGGAACTTGGGCCAAGTTCTGATTTCCACATGATCATCTACCCAACCAATTACTTTTTTAAAATTTTATTATTTTTTAAAGTTTATTTTATTTTCGGAGGGGGTAGGTAATTAGGCTCATTTATTTAATTACTAATTTTTTAATGGAGAGATGGGGATTAAACCCAGGACCTCATGCATGCTAAGCATGCGCTCTATCACTTGAGCTATACCCTCCTCCCCATCCAATTACTTCCTTATGCCAACAGGAATGCCAAGGGTCTTGCCCAGAGCAGTTGCTAAATATTTACTGACTGGGTTTTCCATTTGCAAAGAGAAGTCCTTACCTTAAAATGTAAAATAGAACTGTGCTCACTTCCTCTTTAAAAGAAAATTATTTATAAAAGCTCTAACTTCAAAACAGGCCATAGGAACCTTTAAGGCAAAGATAAGGAATGAGGAACAGAATATTAGATGTGGAGAGAGGGGTCTGGGTGACAGGCTCTGATTTTACAGCTCTCCTCAGCTTCGTCATTTAACTGTCCTTCTCAGTTACAAAAGAGAGACAATGCACAGCTGTCACACATATGTCAAGACTCACATCCTTCCAGGACTTCAAGGTGACAGTGCTATTACACAGGCATACCTCATTTTATCACGTTTCACAGATGCTGTGTTTTTGACAAATTGGAGGCTGGCTGCAACCCTGCATTGAGCAAGTCTGTTGGTGCCACTTTTCCAAAAGCATTTGCTCACTTCATGTCTCTGTGTCACATTTTGGTAATTCTCGCCATATTTCAAACTTTTCCATTATTATTATATTTGATATGGCGATCAGTGGTCTTTGATGCCACTTTTACAACTCGCTGAAGGCTCAGATGATGGTGAGCAATTCTTAACCATGAAGTGTTTTTTAATTAAGGTATATACA
Source organism: Camelus bactrianus (assembly GCF_048773025.1). Taxonomy (NCBI): domain Eukaryota; kingdom Metazoa; phylum Chordata; class Mammalia; order Artiodactyla; family Camelidae; genus Camelus; species Camelus bactrianus. The sequence continues at coordinate 27,358,000 of NC_133565.1, forward strand.
TTGCTTTTTCTAGATACAATGCTACTATTGCACACTTAGTAGACTACAGTAGAGGGTAAACATAACTTTTATGTGCACCAGGAAGCCAAAAAGTTTGTGTGACTTGCTTTACTACAATATGTGCTTTATTGTGGTGGTCTGGAACCAAATCCATAATATCTCCAAGGTATGCATGTGAACAATCACAGCTTTGAACACCTCAAAAAAGGGGAAAAAGGGACATGTATTCTTGACTCCTAGGGATGAGATAAGACAAGTGGTTTAGAAAGTACAGAGTCTCGCTATTCACTCACAGCTACCCTAGGTGCTGTTACTACTGTCAGGACACAAATACGGGGCACAGATGGATTTTGTAACTGGCCGAGGTCACACTGGGACTGACCACAGGCCATCTGACGCCAGTGCTGGACACTACCGTGCCCTACGATTTACCTGCTTAACTGCTGCCTTAGCTAAGGTGCCCAACTCTGATAAGGATCAGCCTTTCAAATGAAGGCAAATGAATTGCTCTGAACCTTGGTTTGTTCAGCTATAAAATGTGGGTAATAATACAACCTCCAAGAGTCACTGGAGGATGAGAGATGGGGCTTTGCTGGGTGTACAACAGGGATTCAACCAAGAGCTGGATTTGGCTTGTTTCTCAAGTAAGATGTCAGCGAAGTCTTAAAACCACGGACTTTAGTAAAAGAGCGCCACAAAAGGGTGAATTCACTCTTCAAAAAAAAAAAAAAAAAAAATGAGCTAGTTACCTCTATGTGCTAGGGATTGTGCTGGGTACACTGAAATACCAAAGAAAGACTTGGTTCCTGTCCTCAGAGGAATTCTGAGTCTGTAAAGGATTTTGTTTTACATTCAAGTGGGTGAAAATCAAAAAAACCTTTTTCCAAAAATAAGCCTAAAATGTAATGAAGTAGTGGGGAAGGCATAGCTCAGTGGTAGAGTGCATGCTTAGCATGCATGAATTCCTGGGTTCAATCCCCAATACCTCTATTAAAAAACAAATTAATAGAAATAAATAAACCTAATTACCTCCCCCCCAAAAACAATAAATACATTAAAAAATTTTTTTAATGTAATGAAATAGGATAAGCCCTGTCAGATAAATTTTAAGTAAATAAATAATCATTTAAAAAGAGGTAGTATTCACACTACTATATACAAAATAGATAAACAATAAGGACCTACTGTATAGTCCAGGGAACTATATTCAGTATCTTGAAATAACCTATAACGGAAAAGAAACTGAAAAAGAATATATATATAATATATATAAAACTGAACTCCTATGCTATATACCTGAAACACTGTAAATCAACTATACTTCAATTTTTTTAAATAAATTTTAAAAAGAGGTAGTATCAGTTAGTGCATGATGGAAACAGGCCCTAACATTTACATACAAATTCGCTATGACACAGGAGGAATCATAAATTAATAGCAAAGATTATTCAAAATATAATGATTGAGATAATTTTAGTAAACTGAGGGGAAATGAATTTAAATCCTTACCACAAACCAGTCGCATGATAAATACTGATGAGTTAAAGGGGTAAGTATTTTTTTTTAATCTGTATGCAAAAAGAATTGAACATTCATCAGTTCTGCTTGAGGGGTGAGAGGGTAATTTTCTAAACTTGGAAGAAATAAAAGAAAATCACATAAGTGACAGATTTGACTGCCTAACAATTTAAAGCTTTTGAATATAAAAAGAAAAAAAAAACTAAATCAGAAGGGAAACAACAGCCTGGGGGAAATATCTACAGCTAGGCTAGTACAACAGAAAAGGGCCATTATCTTCAGTATAGAAAGAGTTTGTACAAACTAAAAAGGAACATATGAAAACGCCAATAGATACATGGCAAAATTCACAAATAAAAAATACAATAAGTAAGCAACTTATAGAAAAGACCGTTCAGGCTTGCTGGAAATGCAGATCTAAGTACTGAGGTACCATTCTTTGCCTGCTGAATTAGCAAACGCTAAATACAATTATAATCCCCCCGGTGCTGGCAAGGTATTCCTGGTAGCCTTGGGTATTGGGACAGCCCCACTGAGAAGCAATTTGGAACTACGTATCACGAGTGAAAAAAAATGTTCATACCCACTGACCTAGTGATATCACTTGTGGGAAAGCATTCTACAAAAATAATTTAGAATATGGGGGGAAGGCTTTCCATATAAAGACATTAATCGTAGCATAAGCGACAATAATGAGAAACTGGAAGCAACCCAGGGATCCCTGGGAGAAGGATGGGAGAACGTTTCCCCCCACAGCCTCCACCTGTTTGGAGAAAAGCACTGAGGTGCCAGATGACAGTTGTCTGGTGAAAAGTCCCCTCTCTCCAAGTCTTAAGCTTTCTAATATTTCCCCCCTTATCATAAAAAAGCACATATGCTTGTACATTTAGTAAGTATTGTTTAGGAAAAACATTTTTTAAACCTATGGTTCCATCATCCAGAGACAGATAAGCACTAACCACATAAACTTTTGATTTTTTTTTCTATCTGCATATATGCATCCACTACACGTTTCTTTTTAAAAATAGAATGATATTGTACATCTCTTTTTATAGCTACTTTTGATATTAACAATATGACAATACTTCCAAGCAATTATATGATCTTCTATTACATCATCTGAATTACTGCACAGTATTACACTGAAGGATACACTGTAGTTTATTTAACTAATTTCCTACTGCTAGACATTTAGGCTGGTGTCTTTGTCTTTTTGTTTATGCTGTCATAAATGATGTGGCAAGGAAAGTTCTTGTAGCTAATTCTCCGTACTCAGTTGTAATTATTTCCTCAGAATAGATTCCTATAAATAAAACCCACAGATCAAAGGATATTCAAACCACAAAGATTTCCAAATATATGCCAAATTCTCATGTCTTTACTTATTAGGATCATTTTCTGCAGTTTTAACCGTGTGGTAACAATTTTAATCAAAATCAAAATCATCCGCATCTTCATCATATCATGATAGAAAATGAATGACTATTGTTTTATTTTATTTGTGGCTTTTTTGGGCCTTGGCTACTGAAGACCCTGTGACAGATACTACCTATCTGCTTATCTAAAATCCATTTCTTCTTCTCCTTAGCTTAACAAAATCTTAAATCTGCCTAGAGCAGGAAATTCCCTAGGGGGTAGAGAATGAGAACTGATCTAAGCTGATCATGGCAACCCACTTCCTTGCCCTTTTTTTCTCGGAGGGTGGGTGTGGGAGGGTGGCCTAGGGACCCAAGATTGACAATGGAACCCAAAAAGAAGTCTGCCAAGTGAATTTATAAGGACGCTATATCGAAGGTATCACTCTTCTGCCTCCTCCCTCTTGCCATGAATGCAGATGTGATGGATAGAGCTTGAGAAGCCATCTTATCACCATGAGGGAAAAGACAATCAAAGAAACATACAAAACATGCAGAGTCCTACACCCAATATCATGAAGCCACTGTACCAATGCTGGCAATAGCCAGCCACAGGACTTCTTTTTTGTACAAAAAGTATAAGTACTATGATTAGTTGTTACCTGAGGCCAAAGGCATTCTAACTAAAACACATCAAAAGAATGATTAATATTTCCCATTAAAAAAAAATGGCCCTTAAATCAGAAAGGTAGGACACAGGGCAATGTTCTTACAACTACAGTGAGTTAATGAAGTGAACGTAAGGATTCAACTTTGCACTAGAGACGAAATAACTGAAATGGGTCGAAACCAAATGCCACATACGGGGCAGGGCCTAAACGATCCCATCCCGGGATCACTCCCCTTCATGGCAGAATGTATTTCCTTCTGTCTGCGATGAAAGAGATGGAGCCAAACTTCTCAAGGTCAGATGCCAGAAACCATCTAAACTTTAACAACTGGTTCATTCTTACACTTCGTTCTCCTTTCTTTTGTCTCTTTTCCGAAGTTCCTCCTTTTGTCAGAACATGCAAGTCCCCTTTCAACACTCTTCAGTGGGCTGAGGTATTATGTCCTCTCGGATGGGTGGACAGAGCCCCAGCTTACCTCTGGGAATACACAGCTTCTGCTATTTTTGGAAAGCCTATGTAAAGAGCAGAAAGCGTCCCTGTAACACTTTCTGGATTTCTAGTGTGAAGTGGTCCTTACAATGGAAGCAGTAAAGACCAAGGTATCTATTTTCCTTCTAGGGGGTGGAAAGAGAAGTGTGTATAAAGTGTTCTTATGTGAAAATATCTACACTGGTGTTCCTTTTTCTAGCCGACTCATAGTGTTTGATTACCAATTCCCTTTTCAGGTCTGTGGGTGGCTGCTCTGTGAACTCAGGAATATTTAGCCACAGCTGTCCCTTCAGCAACACGCCCTGGGAACCCGTTAGGCGCAAGTTCCTCTTTGCTAGCTAATTGCCACTTGTCGAGACTGCCAGCCTCACTTCAGGGTAATTTGTCCGTGTGTGGTTAATCGTTCTCTTCAAAGAGAAGGGGAGACGTTCATTTGAAACATTCTGAACAAAGGAGACATCTGAGGGCTTATTTGATAAGTCTCTGTGACAATGGCAGGTCACAGTCACAGAGCAGGACTCCAGTGCCCCAGGAGGGGACTGAGTGGCTCAGAAGACAGGGCACTCCTCCTTAATGATAGGACATTTTCCTCCATTCAGGAAAAATTAGAAGTGGCCACGCTTGGAAGCAGGTGCAGCTCAAGGTCTCCCCAGTTCTTGGAGGCACAAAGAATGGAACTTTAATAACTTGTCCCCATTTTTGCTTTGAGTTCTCCCTTCTTTCAATTCTTTACATTGAAATGTTCCCCTTTCTCCTTTCTAGCCTCCTTGAGTCCTCCAAAGATTGAAGACATTGTTCCAGGAAGCTGAGAGTGATCACCTCAAACCATCCTGGGCCCTGGGTGGGATCAGGAGCAGATGAACTGAGGCGGACCCCGCCAGGACCCCATTTCTGACAGAAGCCCCCCAATCCTGCCCTTCCCCAGCCGTCTGAGGCTTCCAGTCTTTCGGTCTGGATATGAGACACTCAGCAGGGGAGGCATTGCTCCCCCCACCCGTCTCCTCCCCACCATGTGGTCCCCACCAGCCACTTCAGACAGAGGTTCCAGTTAATTATTCTTTCCACAAACCATCATACTCGCTTCTTTGTCTCCCACACCCGCTCCCCAAGTTCTGCCAATTTAGCTCCTCAATATTTCTTAACTCTCTCCAATTCATCATCTCTGATCTGGACTAAAACAAGCTAATCTGTCTTGATGCCAGAAAAAAAATCTACCTCAAATGCAAATCTGATCATTTTCCATCTTGGCTTCAAATCCTTCATAGGCCACAGGATAAAGTCCAGAAAGTCTGGCATGACATATAAGGCCTTCCAAGGGCTGGCCTCCATCAGCCTTATCCACCCCAGAAACCTGGACACCCTGTCAACAGTGTACGGTTTGCAGCCTCCCTCTCACAGTGTCAGGATTCTGCTTATGCTCCTCTTGTTGTCTGGAGGAGGATGGAAAGGGGAAATCCTCCCCGTGGCAGAACTGGGAACATCTCCTTGTCTGGTGTCCCCATACCTTTGCCCTGTACATCTCTTCCACCTGGCTGTTCCCGAGTTAAACCTTTTTATAATAAACTGGTGATCTAGTAAGTAAGATCTGAGTTCTGTAAACAGCTCTGGCAAATTAACTGAACTTTATGAGGAGGGGTGGGAGTCACTGGAATGTCTGATCTATAGCCAGTCGGTCAGAAGCAAAGGTGACAACCCAGGCTTACAAGTGCCTTCTGAAGTGGGAGGAATCTTATAGGACTGAGCCCTTAGCCTGTGGGATCTGATGTTATCTCCAGGTAGACAGAGTCAGAACTGAATTGCACTGCAGGACACCCAGATGGGGTCTGAGAATGGCTTGGTGTTGTGGGGAGCAGCCCCCCTGGCCCCTGCCTACACACATGTTGGCAACTGGGAGCAGTAACCTTTTAGAATTCATACTAAGCATCACCTTACTCCCCCTCTCTGAGGGCTCCAACCAGAGAGTCACCAACGATGGCTGTCAGAGACACCATGGGTGCAGGGAGTGGGGTAGACACGTGGGGAAGGAAGGACTGGCAAAGCTACGTCCTGAGGCTGCATGCTCAGGCACTGATGCAGCACTGCTTGCTATGTTTTCCTTCTCCAAACGTCTCCATTTTCAAAGAACCTGGCGTTTCTAAAAGGTCATCAGTTTTGGTAGCCTGGCGGTGCCAGAAGCGGAGAAATTGAAGACCAGAGAGAAATCTCTCACCAGCGGCAGCACGTGATCCCTTAACAGACAAGCACTGAGGAAGGAGCGCATCGGACCCAGCACTCACCGGGGGAAGACCACGTTACCTTCGTCAGCTGCTGCTCTGAGGAAAACCCCAGACCAAACACCGTGTTGGCTCTGCTGTCGGCCCACTGCCCGAACTTCTGCGACGTTTTGGTGAAAGTCATGTTGGGTGTGATTGTGCTGTTTATGATCACCTGTAGCAAGACAGCCCAGAGGGCAGACATTTAAACACTGAATCAGACACCAAAGTAACTCCTTAAAAAGTCCTCTGTTGGCAAAGCTGGCACATAAAGCCTGTGTCCCCACTGTTATGTCTGCCCCCGAGCTCCTCCCCTTCCGGCTCATCCCACGCTGAGTCATACACACCATCATGATAAGGGGCAATTTCAGAGACTTAAAAACAGACAGTCAGCCTAAAATAAGGCCTCACAAGTTATCAGTGAGAGAAAGTAGAGAATAATTTCCAAAGCTGCTATTTATTTTCCCAAAGCTGTCACGCATCCAGTCGCCCTGAACGGCTGGCCATGTCACACACCTTCTGAACAACTACACTATATACCTTCTGAAGCGCCTGGAGCCCCAGAATCCAGCTCAAACCATCTGGCATCTCCATGAGCCACTGGTGCTTGCTGCTTCCCCACGGGAAAGAAAAGGTACACTCCAACTGGGATAATTTATGGAGGGTTAATTTACAAACAGACCAATTCCACGAGTGTGGGCTGGGTGTAGGGAAATTGTAAGGGACAGTGCAGGGACCTGGGGCAAGATGCTGTCACCATTCCTTGACTTTAAAGGATGAAAGGTTATGGGACGTGGAATGAGAGAGTCGTGGAGTCCAGGCTGCCTGAACAAGAGGAGTGACCTTCTGCTGAGGGGCATGCCAGCACCTGGTGAGCTCACAGGAGGGGGAGCCGGCAGAACAAATGCCCTCACCTCTGTCTCTCTGGTCTCCTGCCACTGGCTAAACCCAACCAGAGCCAGAGGCCCCACGAGCCCACGGATGTCGTCGGCAGGTCAGCCTCTCAGGGACCAGAGCAGGGTAAAGAAGAGTAGAGAACATATCTGGAGGGGTAAAAGGATGGTGTCCAGCACATGGTGCCCTCATGCCTTCAATAAACATTTACTGAATGTTTGCTACAAGCCTGACATTCTGCCAACCCAAAGCTACAAAGATGAAGGAGTGAAGATTCCGGGTCTTCAAGTTGCAGTAGTCAGGAAGAGGGTAGAGATATGTAAATAAATAATCACTGCACAATTGATAAGTGTTATAAAGTATCAATAATAGGCTCCCTGGGCAGAAATCCTTGGAAGCCTCAGTGCTAAATACTAAACTACTAAAGATGAAAAAGCTCCTCATATCAGCTCACTTAAACCTCACAACAAACCCAGGACGTATGACCACCCACTTCACCTCGCAGGAGAAACTGAGCTGGCCAGTCACAGAGTATACAGACAAAACCCAGGTTGTTGGACTCAAAACCCTGTATTCTGAATTTCTCTATGTGCTTCTCCTTCCACACTTGACGACTCCTGTTCTTCTCCCCGCTGAGAAGTGCTGCCGTCTTCACTGCACTCCGGGCTGCCTTTCCTTCCTGTGCTGGCTCTGCTCTAACACCAAGTCCATGTGAGTTAAGACACTTTATCGCATGCTTTCCAGACAACTGGATGCAGCAGTTCGTCAAAAGCTCTGCTTGCTTTCACTGGACACTATCAAGGAATGGGGGCAGAGGAGTGAGGTATGGAAAACATAGATCTAAATCAAGGGCAAGGATAAGGGAATGTTTCCTGGACTTCAAAGGCTAGCTGGGTTCTGGCTCAGCTCCAGGCAGGACCAACATCGTGGAATGAAAGCAGGCCAAGGGAAGGCACATGGCTGGGAGCTGGATCAGAGCAGATCACGGGATCCCAGAAAGTCAACCCTGATCACTTCTCCATCACCAGGCTCCTTGGACGGCAAAGCAATGACCAGACCCGTCCAGAAACTTGATTTATTCTAAATATTTCCGCTCCTTCACAACAGACCTCTGCCTCTAGGTCAGCCTCCACACCCCCTCCCTGAGGTCCCCTTGAAAGACAGAAGACAGAGGATGACAGACCTCTGAAGCTAGTCTCAAACAGAATGTCCCAGGGTCAGTCAAATTGGAATAATAATAGTGATGCTGCTCCCCGCCCCTGGTATCTCCTGAGAACTTAACAGTTCCTAAGACAGTTTTTCACAGTCTTTCATCTCATCCCCATTTTTACAGATGGGGAAACTGAGGTGCAACAAAGTCCAATGACTTGTTCAAGGTCCTAAGACTAGCAACTGGTTAAAAAGAATATAATGTATGTATACAAAGCAATGATTAACTAAATCTGTATTTACGCTCCTTGGGGGCTCATTCAACTTCTTAAATCTGTGGACTCATCGATTTTGGAAAATTCATCAGTTTCTAGAAAATTCTCAACTGTCCTCTCTATGCATGTTGCCCCCGCTCCATTCTCCCTCTCCTTCTGCGACTCCAACTACACATACACTAGGTCTTCTGAGTTGTGTCCAACATGGTTTTACACTCTTAACAATGTCACCCCCTGATTCTTGATTCTCTCCATTTCAACTTGATCATCATTTCTATTGATCTGTTGTCCAGTTCACTTATCTTGGCTGTTGATATATTTGAGCAGCTGTTAAACCCATCCATTGGGTTTTAAATTTCAGACTTTGTCATTTTTCAGTTCTAGAATATCCATTTGATTCTTTTAAAAAAATTCTAAGCTTCTAGAACTATTTTCCTTCTTTTCGTCTATTTTGTCCACTTTTCCCTATATTTCCTTGAATTTATTAATCATAGTTATTTAAAAATCCTTGATGCTAACTCTAACATCTGGATTATTTTTGAATCTATTTCTGTTATCTAGTTTTGCCCTCTTGATTCTAGGCATGTAGTAATTTTTTTTTATTGTACAGTAGAAAATAGGTATAAAAGGACTATTAGGGCTCCACATAATGTAACAACCTACCAGAGAGAATCTTCCCTTTCCTCTGCTAGGCAAGCAGAGCAGACAGGGAATCCCTAGCTCCCTCAGGGACTCAGCGTCAGTTCTGGTAAGGCTCAGTCTGCCTCTGGTTCACCCCTGTGTTTAGGGCAGGCCTCCTAAAGCTTTCACCTGAGAGCCTGGCAGGTCTTTATCTCCTCTTCCCTGAAAGATGGCAGGAGATTCACTCCTGTCTGTCACAGGTTTTCAGCTTCATTCCATAGCCTTCCAAATCTATGCATCTTCAAAATGTGGCAAACCTTAAGGGAGAAGCTAGCCATGTCTTTGGGGCCACTCAGGTCTCCAATTCTGTCACTCAAGTTCCAAAATCTCTTCTGCTTCTCTGTTCCCCAGGTGTAGTCTTTCCCAGGGACCAAGCCTGGTTTTTCAGCATCTTGCTGCTCCTGAGTAGGGTATGGAGATACCCAGCGTCAATTCCCCTCTCCCTCTGGGGCTTTCCTGTCTTTACTGTTCTCGTCTCAGACCCCTTGGCAGGTGTTCGCTTTCTAAGCAATTTTACTCTGCCTTTCAGACATGTCCAGTTTAACCCTTTATACTGGCACAGACTCGGAATTCAGCAAATGTCCTGTGGGGAAAACCAGCCATGGGTTTAAAGCCCCTCAAGTGTCCACTTTGTCCCTCTAGCCCTATGCACCGCCAAATGTTTCGTTAGTGTCTCTTTCTCCCAGCATCATCTCCATACCTGGCCAAGCCCCAATCTCCACCCAGACACCCAGGACTGGCAAATGCTCCCAATAGAGAAAAGAGCGGCTGACTGTCACCTCTGAGTGGTCCTCAGCTCTCTGGAATTTCAGTCCCTCTAGTCCCCAACATTTCTACAGTTCCCTGATGCCTTCAGGTTGTGTTTATCCAACTTTTTCTAGTTGCCAGCAGAAGGAACACTGGCCTGCTGGAATCTATGTATTTTACTCAGAAGCTGAAGTGTTGAATTATGGAGATGCAACTTACTATGTGTCTCAAGTGACACTTTCCTATAATGTTTATGGGAAGTATGCAACCTCTCATAAGGTTGCCGTTTATATCAAGAAGCAAAATTGAACTTCAACATGCCAATGTAGCTTATTAGTTATAACTTCAAATAGGTAGCTAAGATTAGCTGCAGACACTCCCCAAGTCCTCCGATCACCCAGGGCTCACTCTAAGCAGTGATTCCAGACCTCTCACCTACCGTCCAGCTCTTTCCTCCCCTCCTGTATCCCGTGTGTGTTGATGGGGGCTGGGGGTGGAGGTAGAGAGGTGGGTCAGAACACCCAGCCTATAATTTAGTCCACCAAACCCACCCTACTTCATTTTCTCCAGTCTTACAAGAGAAGGGTCCATTCACCTGCCCAGAACTAAGCCTCCTTCAGTCCCCTAGGTCCCATCTCCTCCCCCCTACCCCCAGGATGTCCCTCCTACTCATACTAATGCACTAGGTGCTCATCACCCCATACCCAGAGTAGACAAAAGGTCTATTCACTCCTGGAACACGAACTCCCAGTCTTGAGGGACCTCTTCATCAAAACTTTGCAGTGGGAGCGCCTTTGTCTCTTCATCCCCTGCTGACATGCCCGCTCTGCTGGGGGACTGCTTTGATCCTGGTTCAGCACCACACCTCTCACTCTGTCACTGGCATCAAGGTGTCTAGGCATTTACCAAACACAACCTACAGGATCCCACGAGCTGGAGGTCAGCCAGGAGGGAGAAAAAGGAAAGCCTGCTCCCTTCACTGTGCTGCTCCTGCAGTCCCTCGGGCTGGTTCTCTGCAGACCTTGCCACGTTCTGGCTGTCTCCTAATGACTCACCAAAGGCTCTGGGACTTCTGGAACTTCCAAGATCCAGGGGGGAGGAGAAAGAAGAAAGAGGAAGAAAAGCCATCATTTACTCCCCCAGTACCCTTTACACTGCCACGACTCACCAGAGGTAGCTGGTCTGAACAATCTCAAGGTCCTAACAGTCAACCCATCTCTACAATTTGTGAGGCAATTGACTGGCTATTCTCCCAGGAAAGTCAGTGCACTGACCTTCTCAAAAAGCAAGACTGACAGCTAGGGCAATCTAGCCATCAAAAAAATGGTCAATCCTAGAACCTTCTTCCTTCCTTTCCCACTAACAAGGGAACTCCATCCTGTGCTACACTCGGCTCAGCCCACCAAGACCAAGTCCTCTCCTGAGACGCTGGGCAGACTGAAGCTTCTAAGGATGCATTCCTTCTGTGTATGTTCCTCTTGGGTCCCCAGATCACTTCCGGTTAATTGCTCTTGCCCCTGGAATCCACCTCAATGTCTCTGTTTCTCTTTGAGGCTCTGACTCATTTCTGACTTTTGCCCTCCTCAGGCATGCATGAAGGAGTGAAAGAAAGTAGACACATATGAGAAGAACTTTTGTCTACTCTGGGTCTGCTACGGTGAGTGTCCAGTGCAGCTGTGAGAGCAGGAGGGACGTTCTGGCAGTAGGAGATGGGATCTGAGGGAGGCTTAGTTCTGGGCCGGCGAATGGACCCCTTTCTTGTGAGACTGGAGCGAACAAGGTAGGTTGAGTCTGATGGACATAAGTTACCAGCTCAATTTCACTAGTAATGTGGAAACTACATTACCATTAACCACTGTATACTCACCAAATGCAAAATACGTCTGATGATACCAAGGGTGGGAATGAGGGGTGATGGGAGCTCTCAGAGATGGGCAAAATCACTCTGAAAACCAACGTGGCTTTCTGCGATAAAGTTTAAAATGCACATCCCCTACCACCCAGCAACCCACTCCCAAGTATATACCTGAGAGGAACCTTTGCATACGTACACTGGGAGAAATGTACAGAAATGTTCATGGTAGCAGTGTTTACAAAAATAAATGTCCACCACCAGGCGAACGGATAAACTGTGGGATACTCATATAATGAAATACTATCCAGCTGTGAAAATTAGCCAAAGCTACAGGTATCAGCATGGATGATGACAAAAACATAATGTTAAGCAAACAAAAAAAGTCACAAAAGAAGACATCCAATATGGGCCTCCAGTATAATTCTATTTATATAAAAATCAAAAATAGGGGGAAGGTATAGCTCAAGTGGTAGAGCGTGTGCTTAGCATGCACAAGGTCCTGGATTAAATCCCCAGCATCTCCATTAAAAAATAAAAAACTAATAATAAATAAATAAATAGACCTAATGACATCCCCAAAATTTTGAAAAATAAAAAATAGGTATAAGTAAATAATATACTTAGGGCAAAGGTCAACAAACTACAGCTCCCAGGCCAAATCCAGCCTGTTTCTATAAATAAAGTTTTATTGGTACACAGCCACACCCATCCACTTATAAACTGGCTTATAGCTGTTTCCTTACTACAGGAGAAAAGTTGAAAAGCCCTGAAAGAAACTATGATTCATTTTAAAAAAATTACTATCAGGCCATTTAGAGAAAGTCTGCCAACCTCTGGTTTAGGGATTATATACACAGGTGGCAAAAATATAAAGAAAAGTAAGGGAACGCATAATACAAATTTTAAGAGAGTGGTAACATTTTGTGGGGTGGTTGGCAGGTGCATACATTAGGGAGAGGCCGAGAAGGGACTTCTGAAGGACTAGTAGAGGACGGACTTCCTCAACCGGGTGTCGGGTACATGAGTGTTGGCTTTATTATCAGACATTAAATGGCACAGATACATAACTAAAAATAAAGCACACAAAACTAACAAAGCTGTCAGGGAGACTAATTTGCAAGGTGAGCAGAAGCTTGTGGAAAGAGAAGGTGGTGCCCTGTGCCTGAAGACACTGGAAAACTGTGTTGGGGGCAGAGGAAGTGGCCAGACCTGTGGGTTCTGGCCTCAGGGGAGATGGGGGCTCAGCAGACTCTGGGGTCACAGGATGGAGGATGTCACCCAGCAGGAGGGGAGGGGGCAGAAGTTCAAGAGCAGAGCCTGGGTAGAAGGTGACTCTAGGCAGCACCAAGGAAGAGTCAGCAAAGAAGTGAAGGAGTGCAGGGGGTGGTCGGGACAGTCAGGAGGGAACAAGGAAGAATGAGGCCCTGGGTGTGGATGAAAAGGGCACATGTGGGTGTAACTGCAGCAGACTCAGCAGGACCAGAACTGGTGCCTCCCTGGGACTGGGGAAGGCCAGTTGCTGGGTTGGGGGGGTGCCCTTAGAAGTGAAGTCCAAAGTGGGGAGAGGCCAATTTAAAGCACAAGCTTTAATTCGGGCTCCCGTCCCTATGCCTCTTCCTCTTTTTTGTGAATTCTCTCTGAAACTTTCACTGAGAAAAAAAGAGACTCGAGAGAAAAAAGACCCAGTTCCTGCAGATCCCTGGAACCAAGTTTTCGGAAAATGCATAAAACACACATAATCGAGAGGTACTTGGAAGAAGCAGAAAGCTAAGCTCTCTAGTCTCTAGTCTAGTTCTGGTCTTCAGAGAAGGCTGCTTGTTGCAAAATGGGAGACAGGTCCCCTGGATTCCTCTCCAAGGCAAGTTTTCCCAAATCCAGGGAAGTTAACTTGGAAGTTTCCCACAAGAAGTTGGGAATGAGTTACAGCAATTAAAACACATGTTGCCTGCTTCCAGAGTAGGTAGTAATAGATGATGCTTTTATTCTGGTTTTAATACCACAGTCAGGGAAGAAAAGATACTGACATTCATTGAAATCCTACTGTGTGCAGAGAACCTTCCATACGCTCTCTCCCTTAACAGAAGGTGCTCTGTATTTATCCAAAAGAGGAAATGATAACGGTGGGTGGAGGAGGGGACCCTGACTGTGTTTTTGAGAGCAAGTTCACATTCTCAGAAGAAAATACCCAACAAGTCAGGGTTTCAGAGGCTTTTAGCCTCTGAACCGTGGCGATCAGGCAGTACATAGCAGGTACTAAATATTTGTGGAAACGATGACCTCCAAGATCTCTTCCAATACAGGTTTCTGTGAGCCTATAAATAACTGAGAACCAAGGGCAGGAGAGCCTTCCAGAGCACACGGGAGAAACACCTGCTCCAGGCATGTCTTGTCTACAGGCGCAGGCAATTTCTCCCAAGGATGGCAATGATTAACTCAGCCTGTAAAGACTGCCGACAGCACAATGAAATTGAGTGCTGCGATGGCTCAGTTAACAAATGCTCTGGAAACGGAGTTCCCTTCTAATGGAGTTGGCTGATCTACCCAAAAACCTCACCATCAATCATATGTCTGTTGGGGTGGCTGTCGGTGATGGGACGGCTCCCATCAGTGCTCCGGGAAGCTGGAAGGTGGGAGGCGCCCTCACGTGGCTCCCATCTGTCCACGCACGGGACTGAGCCTGGGTGACATTCTGAGGTTTTGGTCCTGGTTCCTTCTTGTCGGGGACACTACCCTGGCCCACTGTCCTTCGGTGGACATGGCACATCTACTGCAGCTTGACTCATCACCCACTCACTAACCCACCCATGTCTGTGGTGTTGCCCACTCTAGCTTGGTGCTGGGAATCCAAAGTCGAGCCAAGCCCGGTCCCCAGAGAGTACAGTTTCCTGGTGGCACAGAAGTGAGTGCACAGACCCCTGGGCAATGCTGGGGTGAGGCACCACAGGATTCCCACCCACTTATGTCTTTAGCGGCAGCTGGACCTGACAAGTGAAATACTTCCCCCGAGACAAAGGAAACACCTTAGTGTTTCAGGAAGAAAGAAGAAAAAATCTGAGCAGAGACTTTTCCTATGATGAGCAGCACCAATGGCTTTTAGGGGAAAGAGGCCTTCCCTGCGTCCCTCCCAAGGAGCGCATGTCAGCCGCTTGGGCAGGGGAGAGGAGTTTGCTGTGCCTCCCTTCACGGGGAGCCCGCGCTCCGCGGGCTGCCCGCGATGGGCCCTTTGCTCACAACGACCTCCAAGTCTCTTCCACCCCAGCAACTTGTTACTGAAGCACATCACCTCCTTCATTAGGGAGGGTTGAAGCAGGCTTGCCCTCCCAGACTGCAACAGCCTCCTGCCTAGGGAGGGACGGCTGGCCCAGAAGCACCAAGCAGAAGCTCAAGGTCATGGACTCAATGTGGCCAGGCCAAGAGAGAGAAAGGCAGGACCCGGGGCTCTGGGCCTGCCCAAGTTCAGAGGGGCAGCCTATTGGCCAAGACAGCCCCAAAGGCTAAAGGCATCAGATCATCTGTCATCTTAGTTCAGATAACATTTGGGATCAAAGGCCTAAAACAAAGTAGGGCTGTCCCAGTGTACTGGGACACAATGATGGGGATGCCAGGGGTAGGGTGGAGTGGGGGCATGAGGCCAGAGCCCTGTGACAGGAAGGGACTGGCATCAGCTCAGCACAGTGCACCCGATTCCAGTCCCTAGAGAGGAGGGAGATCTATCTGGATTATTCAGGCAGGGCAGGAGCTGGGGATGGGAAAATTAGGAGCTCAGTCACAGGTCGGGAGGAAGAAACTGCAGAGGACCAGGCAGCGGCAATAGCTGCCACAATGCTGGGGCATCACCATCCTGGGGTCCTTCTCCCTGACCCACCTGACCTGTGGAGCAGCGGGAGGCGCAGGGTCTGACCTGGACCTGGGTTATTGGTTTTGCACGCTGTTGCTCATCAGCTGGAGGAAAGGTCAGCAGGGCTGAGGGGGAACGGGGACCATGGCGTTCTGTGCTCTCGTTCTCAGGGCAGGAGACGTGCCCTCCACCCTGGGCCCCAAGTGCCAGTCACAGAAACTAAACAACAAAGGCTTGTCCCTACCTTCCCACTCCCCTGGGCCCTCTGTTCCCTCACAAGACACTCGCTTTTGCAGAACAAAGCCCTGTCACAGTTGCGGTGCCCCAGGGGCAAGGCAGGAGCTCTGGGTGAGCTCTCGGAACCCCAGGCGACCCCAGGTGGCCCGGTACCACAGGAAGGGTGGCCTGAGACCCTTGGGCTCTGTCTCTGGACCCCAGTGGTGCCCCACAGGCTGGGCTCCCAATTCCCACTTTTTAAGTGACTCCATAACTTGGCGGATCCCTCTCACTGAGCCGGAACGAGCCCTGTCCTGCAGCTAGGGGCTGGCCCGCCCGCCCACACCATCTGATTTGTTAGAGCCAGCTCATTTGGCTCAGACCCCACACTGCCTCAGCCTTCAGGAACTGCAGAGCCGTCTGATGCAGTGGCTGACACACTGACAAATCACTAAAAGCCCAGCTAATAGGACTAAAGCACTTTTTCTAAGAAAATCACTTTATCTGTATTTAAGCCACCTAGATCCTTGGATAACTCAACCGACAGAAGCGCAAACCCATCTCAAGGATGGCAGGTGAACTGACAGACTCTGTAGATAAAAGAAAGCACGTCAGCTGGGTTTACCACCCCTAGGAGAACACGCTGATCAGAGCTGAGGAGATTCCAGCCCAAAAGCACGGAGGAGGAAACTGGGGACACGAACGCTGGCCAAGAGGCAGAGGTCAGGACGGACTGCAGGGCGGGAGAGGAGGCGGCCAGTCAGAGGCTACTGCAACCATCCAAGCAAGACTGTACCAGGACAAGAGTTATGGCTTTGAAACAAGGTATGAGATATAAACATGAGACACTTCAAAGGCAGATTCATTTGACCAACTAAAAAGGGAATAATTCTGTGCTTTTGTTTTCCTTCTTTCTTTCTCTCTCTCTATTTTTTTAGCAACAAATGACTGGGAAATGAAAATGGAGAGGTGATTTAGAGGGCTTTTAGGGGAATTCTGCTTCAGATACACTGAATTTCAGGTGACAGAGGATAATCCATGTCCATCAGGATAAACCCAGATTAAAGACAGAAAAGAAATTACAAAGCATCAAGTCTACTTCGTTTCCTTTTGTGAACTGGGTGATATGTCTATTGAGATCCCTTTTTTATTCCACACCCATAACAATGTGGCAAAAGTATAGAGGAAGACAGCAGAATGATAAAAGCACCAGGTGAAAAATTATTTTAAGAAACTCCCATGCCTCATAGCACCAAAACCAGATGTGCTACAATACCTAGTGCTGGCAAGGGGGCAGTAAACTGGCATTCTCATCCATGCTGGAAGAAAGAACTCTTTGGAAAGCCATTTGGCAACATACATCAAGAGCCATAAAGCGTTAACATTCTGACCTATAACATTACTTCCAGGAATCTATCCTAAGGAAACAGCCAAAAGAAAGCAATAGATATGATGAATGAGTGAGGGTTTTTGTTTCGTGAAGATGCTCATTATCTATAATAGTAAAAAAACTGGAAGCCGTATCAGTGTCTAACCATAAGGGAGGAGACTGAGAACATTATAGGCCCTTAGAGGAATTATTAAAATAGCATTACAATGCTAGTTATGAAGACAATGTGGTAACAGGGAAATCTTTTTTTTTTTCAATTGCCATAATTTTAAATGAAAAAAGTAAAAAAAGTGGGATCTGTGATTATAAAGACATGATGACAATAACATCTCTGTTAAAAGGTGGTAGGATTTGGGGTGCAGCCTTTTCCCTTCACTTTCCACTTTTTGTTTTATCGGGTTTTTTTGTTTGTTTTGGGGGGAGGTAATAAGGTATTTATTTATTTTGATGGAGGTACGGGGGACTGAACCCAGGACTTTGTGCAAGCTAGGCTCTTGCTCTATCACTGAGCTATACCCTCCCTGTCCCTCCACTTTTCACATGTATCATGTTGCTTTTGATGAAAAATAAGTGACTGGGAATGTTAAAGTTGGGCGGCGGGATGGTACCTTGGCTCCATCCACACTGATGATCCGATAGCTGTTCCTCGTGACATCGTAGAAGTAGGAAACCGTGACCGCCTGCTTGCTCGCAGGCACCCAGTTCTTCTTGGTGTTCGGGTCGATCTGGAAGACGTGCGCGCGGGTGGTGAAGATGGGCTGTTCTCTGCAAGTGGAGAGATGGGCACGTGAGTTGATGGAACATGACGTTATGTATAATTTATGATTTCTAAGCCACCTAAGATCTTAATCGTTTATGGGGAAACATACATATGCATGAGAAAAATTAGAACAAGAAACAAGAAGTGAGGAGAAAAAAGAGACACCAGTGGAGTCGGAGTTGTTACTGAAACCCAACAACCTGAGGCTGTGGGGCAACTGACCTAAGGAACAATTGGCTTAAAAGGCAGCTCCTCGTGCAGTGTTTCTGCATCAGGTCAAGTGTCCTGTTCTTTTTCTGACATCCCGTTGGCATTTTTAGGATTTTGCAACAAATTTATTTGGGGGAATTCTGTAATAATTTTAGGATTCTGCAAACCATTGTGACTTCACATTATATTTCTATTAAATACTTCTCAAATTTGCAGCATTTTATGAATAATACATTCATTAATTGACCAAACCTTAAAGTTTTATGTTTCCAACTTTATAAACCTTTGGGTTTTATGTAAAATTTATCAGATCTATCTCTTTTGCTATTCGTGCCTCTGGATTGTTGTGGCTTTTTCACTCTACATGTCTGTAAATTCCTAATGTGATCATTAACCAAATTAACATAGTATCAACGTTTCTTTCTGTTGAGTGGGGAATTAATTAGATCTTGACAATAAGCATTAAGAAATAAGGCAGATGGATAAAAGTGGTAATTGATTTCACTGCATTTCATATTTCAGGGTATCTATTTCACAAAGTAATACAAAATGAATCACAGGCTCATTACAAAATATAATTATTTTTGAAGAAAGTCTTCAGGCAAACTGGCTTGAAAATCCTTTTAAGTGTTCTGAATAAGACAAAATAAGGGGGAAAAAGCCACCAGTATGTAAAAATAATCCTATCATTCATAAAATGCTATAGATTGGATAAGCACTTATTAGAGATAAAAATTAAATCAAAATTAGAAAAATTATTTTTTTAATCCTCACAATGTCAAAGAGATGACATAAAAGAATAGGACACCCAAGTGGATACAAAAATAAAATCAAAAGGGAAAAGTGAATTTTAAATATTCTGGTCTCTGGATGGAGTGGTTTCAGGCAAGCTGCCTCTGAACCCATCCTGACTATAGAAGGCTCATTATTGGAAAGAAAGCTGTTTTCCTAGCAGAGAACTTTTTCCTAGAAAAGCAATTTACTATGCATTTGAGCCTCACGCAAGGGATACTGAATAACACCATGAACACCAGCATGAACCGTCCATTGTGGTTGTAGAGAAATGCAAAAACTTTTTCACGACTATTCCCCTGAATGAATAAAAGCCAAGGGCATGCTCTTCATGCTACCTAAGTGCAGCTGTCTCTAGAGTCCAGCTTTCCAGAAGAATGGACAGAGCCCAGCATTCCCAGCCCCCCTGAGTCTTCCCTTCTAGGTGGTCCCAGGAGCAGGGAAAGAGTCTCTGGGATGTGGGTCACTAGGACGTCTGTCTTCCCTCACCAGTGAGGGAAGTTCACCCACCCACTCAGTCCTAAACTGACACCCAGCTGCAGGGTGACAGCTGCAGAAACAAAAGGAATATTCTCACTGTAATTTCCCCGCATCTGTGGTCCAGAAGGACCAGCCAGTGGGGGAGCGTGCGTGCGCCCGCCTCGTCAAGTCCACACGGGGAAGCCTGACATCTGCACCCCCAGCTGTGCTACTGCAGCCCAGGCTTCCCGTTTTGCTAACCATCCAAGTACAGCATCATAAAGGAAAACACCTGCTCACACGGAGTTCTGCATTTGGAAGAGGAGGGAGCGACTGAAAGGGCAGTAATACAGAAAAGGTTTTCTAAAAAGTCAAGTTATGCAGTGTATATAAATATCAAATCCTGCACACCTGAAACTAATATAATGTTATATGCCAATTATAGCTCAATTTAAAAAAACCTGATTTATGCTAAAATCTCTGTCTCCCCAGACAGAGCACTAACAAGCGGGGCTGGGGCCCACGATCAGGCAGGAGAGGAGCCTCCCAGGGGAAGGGGCCAGGCTTTCGGTCTTCCCTTGTGTCCTCCACACTGAGGAAGGGGGACTGGGTCTGGGTTTTGCACCCTTAGACCAGTGTTCCCTAAACCTCTGATAGGAATGAGCTGGAGCACTTAGGAAAAATACAAGTTTCTTGGCTCCAGCCGGGTTACCACTGCAGGAACCTGGCTGTCCAGGGAAGGGGTCTGAGTAGCTCTGTTTTTAACAAGAGCTACAGGTGATTTTTATCCTCAAAGAAGCTGGAGAGAGATTCCCATTAGACATTACCAGATGATCTAGAAAAACATAGAAGTGACCCCCTACAGCCAGCATTGCTCCTCTGGGATGACACAGAAATGACTCCAGGACATCCCACAGCTTGAAGGGGACAACAGAGGGACCAAGGATCGGATCTCTGGGTGCAAAGGATGGGGGAAGGGGTCTGGGGAGGCAGAGGTGCTCTGGTCAGGACACAGGGCAGCCTATGGTGGCCAAGCAGTGACCTTCAGAAAGCAATGTGTGTCCCTGAGACCTACAGGAGTGAGAATGTGAGGAAAGCAAAGTGGAGAGAGACAGAGGTGAGGACTGGGAGACAAGAGAAGGTGGTAGAGCTTTCCAACCAGGGACAAGGAAAAGCCACCATGAGTCATCTGCTTGGCATGTCTCGGGTCCAGGCGAGTACGCAGACAAGAAGGGTCCCATCTCCAAATCTGTCTGCTTAACTCTGGGGATGGACCAATGTCACTGCAGGTTGCCCTTGGGACCCCAACCAGAAATGCAAGGATGTTGGGACAGCGCCGTGGGCTCAGCTGGCCACACCCTCAGTGGCTGCAGCCCTGGCCACCGTGGTCAGGCCTCTGCAGGGGAAGTGGCTGCTCCTTGTGGAGAGAGGCACTGAGACCCGGGAAGGGAGCTGCGTGTCCTGCCAACCCCATTCTGAGGTCGGCACCATGGGAGGAGGTCTAACTCCTGCATTCCTCAGGCCTGGGGCTCTGGGCTAGACAGGGCCAGCCTGCCAGCAGCTGTGTGCCCAGGAAACTACCCACAGTACTGGGATTTCCACACAAATAACCAAGTCTGAGGCCACCAGGGAGTTCTATTTTATTCTTCTAACATTAAAAAATCTAATGGTATTTAAAGAAAAGGCAAAAAAGAAAGACAGGATGGAAAGAAAAGCCAGTTAATATTGAGCTAATATTTAGTTACTAGCCAGCTAATATTTACTGATTATTTGCCACCTACCAGGTTTTACATGTGAGCTCTCATTTAGGATCACAATGATTCTATGGGGAGGGTGCCCACAGTGGGAAATGGACCTCAGAGAGGCCAAGGACCTACCTTGGGTTACACAGTGAGTAAGGGGCAGATCTGAGACTTGAAGTTAGTTTTAAGTGACACAGATAACCTCCCTCTTAACCATTACACTCTCTTTCTAAAAGTAACAGTTTCTGATGGGACTCCCAGTGATCTCCACCATGGTCTTCACGCCCCTGTGTGATCCCCTCCCTGTAAGCATGGGTGGGACCTGCGACTTGCTTTTAACCAACAGAATATGGTGAAGGTGACAAGATGTCACATGTGCAAACAGATTACAGGGAACTGTGACTTCTTTCTTGCTCGCAGACTCTCTCTTGCTGGCTTTGATGAAGCAGGTTGCCGTCTCAGGGAGGACTACCCTGCAGGAATTGAGGGTGGCCTCCAGCAAGAGAGGAATGGAAGCCCTTAGCACAACACGCCTGAAGAACTGAAATTCTGCCAACGACCACTGAGAATCTTATCTTTCCGCACTCAAGCCTTCAGATACGACCCCAGTCTTGGCTGGCACCTTGACGACACCTTCTCAGAGACCTTGAAGCAGAGGCCACAGCTAAGCCATTCCCAGGCTCTTGACCTACAGAAATGTGTTTTGTTTTAAGCCACTATGTTGGTGGCACTTTATTACCCAGTGATAGGTAACTAACATATTGACCTTCACAGAAAATTTACTGCACACCTAGTAGATTGTATATGTTCTCATTTACCCTCTGGACAGGGCTGTGAGTGGGTATCATCTACATAGAAAACTGGGGGTCACAGGCCGATTTCAGGCAACTTGGAAAACAAATCTTTCCATTTTTATGGCCAAAATCAGAGTACAAACCTCACCACGAAATTCAGAAAAGCAGACCCCAACTCTGAAAGCACTGCCCTACCTGAGAAAGTAAAAGAGCTGGAACTAGGACACAGAAGTCAGTTCCTGTATGTGTGCAAATCAGTATAAATAGAAAAATTCAAGAGAGGCAGAACTTTCCAAGCCAGGAGGCCATCTCTCCTTCCCAGCAGGGAAAAGCTGAAGAGACTGTATATCAGAGAACAGAAACTACCTTCATACCCAATTTTATTCTCCTTTCTCTAGTGTTTGATGCTTAGGGAGTATATTTCAAATATACTCCCATTCCTTCTTCAGTGCTTTAAATAGAAAGCAGATGTTTCCGGACGGCAAAACGTTTCTTTAGGCAGACAATATAACCCACTGTTCCCTTGCATAGTCTTTTTAGAGCTGAATAAACACCAATTGCTGCTCATTGAACACATTTTGGAACCTGACAGTAATTGTCCCCAAGAATAATTAGACACTCTGTGGAACACATGTATGTTTGGAATATGAAAACCACTCGGCAGAGACCACTCCTGCTTTGAACGATTTCTGGCTTTGTGTGAAATGATTCTGCAAAGAACTGGCATGATTACTTTTTTCACGAAAAATTTAAAAAAGAAAAATATTTTATCATAATCCTTCACTTGCAATGCTCATCAGGCTTTTCCTGATATGCACATGTAAAAACCTCACGATTCTTATTATTCCTACTTCTATTTGATTTGAATTAAAACAAACCATTCAAACATTATTTTACAGTCATTTAAAGTGTTTCAAAGTCTCATAGGATGCCCTAATTAGTTTATCTGCGTTGAGTCTTGAATCCTTCCAAACATCATTCCTACAGCACCAAGAGAAAGGCCTGCCCCCAACCTCGAGGGGCGCGGCATTGCCCCCCTCAAGTTTCAGAGGCCTTCCCTGGCTCTATGCCCCACAGAACCAGCTCCAGGTGCATCAGAATAAGCCACAGGCCCCTGACCACCTGGCCCTGCCCCTTGCCAGACAGGCTCTGCTGCTTTTCTGTTAGCACTTTCAAAGCACCTGCGTTTTCACATGACCAGGCACATGCCCTTCGCTGGGCCTAAAATGTCCCTCCCCCGTGGCCAGCCAGAAGGGCTCCTGTTAAGTCCTCTGAGTCCTACCATAGCATCTTGAGACCTCTAATTTGTGCTCTCAGGATACAGGCCCTGGACTGAGCGCCTGTCATGAGGGACCAGAGCACGGGCTCACCAGGCTCTTAGGCTTTGTTCTAGAAGGTCAACAGGCCCCTAGCTGGCAGGGTCAATCGTCAGAGCCTAGGACAAAGATCTGGGGGAAAAAGGAGAAAACGGACAAAAGGTTCTAGCATATTCTTCCATGCAAAGAACTTAACTAATTAGTATACTGTGGTTCTACCTTCGTACAAAATCCCCATAATAAAGTTATCATTATTTGCAGATCTAGAAACACCCAAGAAAATTAACTGAAAAAGTGAATATGAATAATAAAATTCAGTAAGATGGCTGGGTGTAAAATTACTAATAAAAATGAAATCAATAGCCTTTCTATATACACAAATAACCAGATAGCCAATATAATGTATTTCTTTAAATTTCCATTTATAGTCACAGCCAAAAAGATAATTTCTAGGAATTTGTTTAAGAAGTAAGCAAGATCTGTACTAAAGAAAGAAAGAAAGAAAGAAAGAAAGAAAGAAAGAAAGAAAGAAAGAAAGAAAGAAAGAAAGAAAGAAAGATAACATGTCGGGCATGCAAAAGAAAACTTTAATAAATAAGACATCCTGTTCTTAAATGGGAAAAGTCAATACGAAGACGTCAATTTCCCCTAAATTAAAACACACATTTAACAAAATACAAATGCCAACAGAATTATTTTTAGAACTAGAAAGGTTATTCATGTGGAAAACTTAACATGAGACGATAGCCAAGAAAATTCTGAAAATGAAGGGCAACGAGGAGGTTTAGCCACATCAGACTTTGAAATATATTTACTATAAAGTTACAGCAAATGAAATGAGGCAGTATTAGCAAGTATATAGATAGACTAACGGAATAGAACAGAATCCAGAAACAGAAGCCCAAGGAATTACATATACGATGTAGGCAGTACTACCTATCAGTGGGGACCAGGAATCATTCCATAAGCCCTGTTAGAACAATGGTCTAGCAACTCCCTGGGGAAAACCTGCAGCTGCTGGACCTTAGCCACAAGTCTGTCTCCTTGCCTAGTCTGGGCCCCTTCAAGTGGGTCACAGCAGATCCATTTAAGTTATTTAAGTTATTTCTACCTGCCCCCAAACTGCCCAGATTAACAAATCTGATAAATAAGAGATCTCACGTCAGTCACATCTGTCACAGATCTTCCTGCTCCACTGAGTGGGGATTCCCTTTTTGGGTCACATTTACATCAGGGAATAGAATGAGGCGAGGACCCCTGATGAACGCCGACAGGCTTTCCTGATGACACTACCTTATATCGTACAGGGCTTGACAGTTTTTCAGGAGCTCTCAGCCCACATTCTTCTGGGGGTCTCCAGTGATGTGAGTTTGACTAGGCTCCGGGACTGGTTCACAGGCTGAGGGCTGCCCCAGGGGGCCCATCAGGTCTACTGCTATGTGCTTTGGTAGAGGGTCTGTCCTCTCCAAAAGGGGTAGTGGGTCCAGAGCAGTGAGTGTGGATCCCGACAGTTGGGAGGGGGAGAGGGGCAGAATTTCAGAAAAGCAAATCTGCAATGGAAGACAAATATTTGCATGGGGTGGGTAGGGGGCTTCTCTGAGGATGCAGGCTAGGTAAACAGATTATGGGAGGACGAGACCAAGGACAGGATAAAGGGAGAATTTAAAACACAATTTAAAGCCAGCAATATTGCAATGCCGTCTCGTGTTCAAATGGCACCCTTTTACTCCTATACAGAAACCCCCTCCCTCCCTCACACATCTCCTTCTACCCCAGCCCAGAGCCCAGAAAATCTGCGGGATTTAGCAGGTGAGGTGGAAATGACCCTTCAGGCGTGAGCAGTCTGCTCAGAGACCAGCAGGTGCTACTTGTGGTTATAGGAATGTGGAGGTGGGTGGTGGTGGCAAGAGATGAGAACTGAGGGTGGGCTAAAGCCAGACAGCCATGGTCTGAGAAATCGGTCTTGATCTTGGGGACCACCGCCTCCAACTGTGCTCCATGGAAAATTTATGTCAAAGCTATTTTCTCTCCCAAATACATTCCAAGAAATGTATATGTAGGGAAAATGTTAAATGCACTTGGACAGTTGTTCTCATAATTATGTGTTATCACTGTTAAGCAATTGTGTTCACTGCCCAAGACTGCTGGGAAATCACGTGTGATGCACCCACATCTATCATTTGAGCAACACATGGGCATGTGATCTGCACTTACAAACTTGCCACCACCTTGACAGGCACCTTCCATGCGTGATGTTTCACTGATGGAAGGGTTTCAACATATACTTGTGATTTTATTCCACATGTGGCATATTGAACATTTATACTAAAAAAACTCATTCCACTTGGATCTATGGTGGAAAACAGGAGTTTTAAACAACAACAAAAAAAGCAGAGTTTTATGATTCATGTGCTGTGAACACCAAAAGCCAAGAATCAGAAAACATCCAAGTGATGATTTCTAAAAAACTAGGTGGCAAGCTGCCAAGTCATAAGGATTAATGATTCCTGGGACAGTTAATTCAAGAGAGGGCAAAATATTGCCGAAGGAACAGTTTGTGCTCTTCCTTTTGCTGTAACACGTCTGTGCACAGAGATTTTCCTATTACACTGCAATGAAAACAAAACACAGAAGGCTTTACGCCGTACCTGAAGATACGACTTGGCAACATCATTCCTAATATTAAGCAGATGAGATTTTCTTATAGAAAATGGAAAAATAATGTCCTCAGTTTTAAATGTTGAGGGCTTTTGCATTCATCTATAGTCAAAATAAAATGGGGAGAATGGGGAGCGACTGCTAACGGGCTCTGGGTTTCTTTGAGGGGAAAAATATTCTAAAATTAGACTGTGTTGAGGGTTGCACAAGCTCTGAATACAGTTTCAAAAAATTGATGGATTGCATATTTTATATAAGTAACCTGTAAGGTGCATGAATTATATCTCAGTAAAGCTGTTTTGTTTTTTTTAAACATCAAACGTGGAAGAGGCTAAGAGAGAAAAAAGACCTGTTTTCTGGCTTGAGCAGCTGAGAGGAAATGTGAGTCATAACGATGGCCTATGGACCATCTAGAAGGGACGTTAGAAGGTCAATGGGATCCCTTTTTGGGGTGACTCTGCAGAGTTAGAAGATCAGACTGGGGAACCCACTACAGCAGCTGAGTAGAAATCACAGGTGGATGAAATCTCTCAGGGAGAGACCACCGGGAGAGAGGAGGAGAGAGACAACCTAACGGGGTGGGGGTGGGCACCTAGGACAGGGGCAGGAGGAGGAGCCATCCTCAGAGATGAAGACCAGGGGCCAACATCATTAAAAAGTCCACAAATGATAAATGCTGGAGAGGGTGTGGAGTAAAGGGACCCCTCCTACACTACTGGTGGGAATGTAGTTTAGTGCAGCCACTATGGAAAACAGTATGGAGATGACTTAAAAAACTAAAAATGACTTACTCTTGATCCAGCAATCCCACTCCTGGGCATGTATCTGGAGGAAATTTTAATTTGAAAAGATACATGCACCCCAGTGTTCACAGCAGCACTATTTACAATAGCCAAGACATGGAAGCAACCTCCATTGACAGATGACTAGATAAAGTTGTGATATATATACACAACAGACTACTACTCAGCCATGAAAAAGAATGAAATAATACCATTTGCAGCAACATGGACGGACCTGGGGGGGTCATCATACTAAGTGAAGCAAGTCAGAAAGAGAAAGAAAAATACCATATGATATCAATTATATGTGGAATCTTAAGAAAAAGATACAAATGAACTTATTTACAAAACAGAAACAGACTCACAGACATAGAAAACAAACTTATGGTTACCAGGGGGAAGGGGGTGGGAAGGGATAAATTAGGAGTTTGAGATTTATAGACACTAACTACTATATATAAAATATATGAATAACAAGTTTATACTGTATAGCACAGGGAACTATATTCAATATCTTATAGTAACCTATAATGAGAAAGAACATGAAAATGAATATATGTATGTATATGCACGACTGAAACATTATGCTGCACACCAGAAATGGACATATTACAAACTGACTATACTTCAATTAAAAAAAAAAAAAAAAGAAGTCAGGGGCCAGGAACGCAACCAGAGAGCAAGGAAAGAGTGCTCCAACTCAAGAGTCCTCTGGATCCTTCAAGCCGACAGACCTTTCCAAAAAACCATCTGACTTCATATCATGTTACCAGCCACCCTGCTGCCCCACTTGTACCAGGAAAGGGAAGCAAAGAAATACATACCAAAATGATTTAACAGTTCGTCATTTTGTCCCAGGAATATAACAGGGTTTGATTTTAACTTTGTCAGGGCTCCTTCTACCTGTTAGAGACAGAGTTGAAGAAGAGGAGGGATGCTCCACAAAACCATGCTCGTCTCTTCTTCAGGAGTAAGAGGGGAACTGGGTCAGGCTGCAGAACAGCACACACTCCCTAGGGGCTCCTGATCGTCTCTGTGACCTTGGCCAAGTCACTTCCCTCAAGGGGCTGTTAAGATTCCCACTTCAAGGGACTGTTAAGATTAAATGTGACCGCGTGTGCGAACTGCTTTTTTGTTGTGAGTAGCAACCTGTGGAAGGAATATTATAACACGTTAATTGCAGGTGGGGGTAATTCTGGGAGGACAATCCCTTTTCCAGCTTGGCTCAACGTGCCCAAAGAGACCTAGCTCTCTCTCCCTGTTACTGGGAGAAAATTAAACAAAAAAAAAATCTTCAAAAAGAATAACTGTGTACTCTCATAATTTAAAAAACTCTTTCAAGTTTAAAACATTCAGAAGCCTGGGACTTGTTCTCTCCTCTACTGGCACATCAGCACTAGTCATGGCAAACTGGTCTCGTGGTCCATTTTCCTCTTTTGAGTCCCTGGGTAGCAGCAAGGGGGAACCTAGTACCATTTCTAGAAGCCAACCCTGGTGAAGTATCTGGATTACCACTTCAAATTTGGGTTTAGGGGGAAAGAGCTCTTTTTGTTTTCCTAGAAACCATTTGTTTAAAATTAGAATTGCATGGTGCGAAGGGGCTGGTAACTTGCCAAGTCAATTGCAAAAGGTGTAAAACACAAAACCAGAGGTGTAGACATACCTCAAAAGAGCATTTGTGATGTTTTCATTTACACTATTCAGTTGATCTCTCAGGCTAATAGATGTTTTATGTGTGTCTTACAACAAAACTTTCTTTACAAAAATGGGTGGCAAGTATAGAGTTGCCAGATTTGGCATACGTGCTCGTGCACACACAGAAATACAGAACTTCTGGCTAAATTTAAATTTCACATGAACAATGGACAACTTTAAAATTATTTTTATTGCACTATAATTCAGATGTCTTAAAACTCACCCCTTTAATGTGTACAGTTCAGTGGTTTTCAGTTTATTCACAGACTTGTACATCCATCACCATCAATTTCAGAGCATTTTCATCACCCCTAAAACCCCATACTCATTAGCAGTCACTCCCATTCTCTGCCACCTCCAGCCCCAGGAAACTCCTGATCTACTTTTGGTCTCTATGGATTTGCCTGTTTGGGACATTTCATATAAATGGAATCATACAACATGTGGCTTTCATGTCTGGCTTTTTTTCACTGAGCACAATGTTTTCCAGGTTTATCTATGATGCTGCACATATCAGAGCTTCACTCCTTCTTGTGACTGAATATTAGTCCATTCTGTCTCTCCATTCATCAGTTGATGGACATTTGCACTGGAATCCTTTTGGCTGGAAGAGCCACCTTTTGGCGATTAGAAATAATGCTGCCACGAGTATCTGTATCCTGGATTTACGTGAACATATGTTTTCTTGGCTCTTGGGTGTACACCTAGGAGTGGAATTGTCATATGGTCAGATGGTAACTCTACGTTTACCTTTTAGAGGAACTGCCAGGCTTATTTCCAAAGAGGCTGCACCATTCTGCGTTTCCACCAGCAGTGTAGGAGAGTTCCAACTTGTCTGCATCCTTGCCAAAACTTGATATTGTCTGTCTTTTTCATTATAGCCCTCCTAGTGGGTTTGAAGTGGAGGCTAACAGACACAGCACGTCTCTAGAGGAACCATCGTGTACCTAACTGAAGGTGACCTACATACACCCTAGGCAGACAAGATGTGTACCCACTCCGTGCCTCCACTGCCTTTCTTGGGTTGCTGCTGTCCCAGGGACAAACCCACTCACACTAGGCTGCCCATTTCAGGGTCTCTTATTAACAGGAAATTTTTTAATGCTTTTAGAAATAATTGAAAACACAGAAAATGGGGGTTTAGAGAGAGACCAGAAAGGAGTTCGGTAAATACTGAAGCAGATGGTTTTTATGTAAGGCAACCTTGGGAGATACAAGCAAACCTGTAGACAGTGGGTGGGGCCATATTTCAAAGACTAGGAGGATGTCCTCCTGGGCTATACCATCCTCCACTTGTCTGGAGTGGCCTGGACAGAGCTGACGCTCAGCCTCCCCGTGACCTGGAGAGAGGTGGTCATAGACGTCCCGCCCCCAGTGCCTCAGGAGCCCGTCCACTGTTCTCACTTTGCCTCCAAGTTACTCTGGCCATCCCGCAGAGGCTTAAGCTACAAGAAGAGAGCTCCAAATCCTTCTAGAACTTCTCCTGTGCAGCTGGAAGCCCCTTGGCTGCTCTTGGCCACTGGTGCCTGCTGGTAGGGCCTGAGAGCCTGACCTAGTACCCACAGCCCAGAGCACACCACCTTCCTGCCCGCTTGGCTCGGCCACCTTCCTAGCTTCTGACGTGTCACCCCACCGCCACAGCAGCACTCCCTCAGTCCACCTTCCTTACTGCCACAGAAGCCACTGTCAGAAGAGTAAAGGACAACAGACAGACAGTGGATTACATGGTGGAGCTTTGTGTGCCTTAGGAAGCGGTTCTGCCTGAACCCTTTTCCCTGGACTCCGAGGTTCAGTCTCCCCACAGGGCAGAGTCCCTCAGCCTGGCTCCCTGGGGCATCTCAGGTGCCATCTCTTCTGGTCATCTGTTCAGAAAGTGTGCTGGGATTGTGGGAAACAGCTTGGCAATTCCTCAAAAAGTTAAACACAGAACTACCATGTGATCCAACGATTCCACTTCTAGGTATATGCCCAAAAGAAGAACTGAAATCCGGGGCACAAATACCTGTGCGCTCATTCTCATAGCAGCGGTATTCACAATAGCCAAAAGGTAGAAACAACACAAGTGTCCACCAGCAGATGAAAGGATAAACAAAAGATGTTATATACATACAATGGAATACAGTATTCAGACATAAAAGGAACGAAATTCTGATCTAGACTACATCACAGATGAACCTTGAAAATACTATGCTCAGTGAAATAAGCCAGACACAAAAGGACAAATACTGTATGATTCCACTTACATGAATCAAACAGTCAAATTCATAGAGACAGAAAGTAGAATGGTGATTACCAGGGGTAGGGGGCAGGAGAGAACTGAGTGTTACTGCTTAACGGTACAGATCTGCAGTTTGGGAAGATGAAAAAGTCCTGGAGGTGGATGGTGGTGATAGGTGCACAACACTGCGAATGTTCTCAGTGCTGGGGAATTGCGAATACACTTAAAGATGGTTAAAATGATCAACTTTATGTTGGGTATGTTTCCAACAACAGCAGCAGAGTGTGCTGAAAGCAGGGCCTTGGGGGACAGGGCGGGGAGGTGCACATAGCAGGGGCGAGGTGGGCCAGCGGGAGGGAAGCCTGCCTACAGCCAGCCTGGGAGCGCTGAGCTTCTAGGGGGGAGCTGTCCACCGCGCCCAGTGGCTCGAAGGAGCCCAGGAGCTGCACCCGCAGAGGGCCCAGAGACAAAAATGTCCACGGCACTTGCAAGCAAGCTGTACCTTCTCAGTAGAAAAGCACTGTGACTAAAACAACAAGAGGGTTTTCAACATCAAATTGCAAAGACTTAAAAATAAACCAACTGCCTGCTTAAAGAGTTCTGGGGATGGATTAGTGGTGACGGTTGTACAGCAATGCGAAAGCACTTAATGCCAGTGAAGTGCACACTTAAAAATGGTCAAGATGGTCCATCATATGTTGTGTACATTTTACAATAAAAAAAAAAAGATTAAAAAAAAAATCCAGCCTGCTAGAGCAGAACGCATCTGTCTCTTTTACACCACTAATGAGGTGTGACTGGATAGAACTCTCTGGGAGGCAATTTATCATTTTGTATCAAAAGCTTTAAAACTGCATCCTCCTGAAGCCAACAACTCCACTTCCAGGAAGCTAGTCAAGGGTAATAAATGAGCATACACAAAGGTACGCAGGCAGAGCTGTGTATTAAACACACACACACACACACATCCCTCTTGTAAATCACCTAAATGCTCCAACGTGAGGTGAGGGCTTGTTTAAACAAAGCATAATATACCCATGTGAGAAATACCATTCAGCCTGTAAAAACTGTAGTGTTTACTAACATGGAAAAATGTTTTTTTTTTCCTTTACCCATAATGATTTATTCTCTACTTCATTAGATTATAGTTCAATGATTTATATCCAGAAGTTACAGAATAAAAAGGCCAGCAAGCATTGCTGAGTCCAGCCTGTGTCCCCTTTCCTTCTGAACAGAACTAGCTGGGCCTTGAAGGACTTCAGCATCACTGAAAATCTCTTTTTTTCAGAGAAAACAAACAAAACAAAGAACTCATAGATTCCAGAATTCCATCAAAAGCTAGCCCACACTAGGACTGTGGACATTAAGGATATATACAGTATTAAAGTGAGAAGAGCAGGTTGCCAAAAAAGCATCGTACTATGCTCCCATCTTAATAAATACGCATACGAATTTAAATATGTATCAACTTAGCAAATATTTAAGAGGCAGCTCCACAGAATTGCTGCACTGAGCACTAGGAACATCCCAGGAACAAGACCACCATGGTCTCTGTCTCAGAATCCAGGAAGCTCCGTCCCCACTTACGGCTGAGCACCTGTGTGTGCATGAGAAAGATGATGGAGTGGGGACCACAAAGCTGGGGTTTTCTCTGGCGAGGGAGGGACAGGTTTACTGAACACATGCGAGGCGAAGACAATGAGCCTTCCTGCACCATGAAAAAGTGCTTGGGCAGGGGTGAAGCCAGTGTCTCAAGCTACAGGTCACATGTAGAACCACCCGGATGAAATAAGACAGGTGTGACAGGACTCCACATGCCACGGGGGATGGAGGGGTAGCTACTCTGGAGGACTTTGTGCAGCACAGTGCCTACAGTGAATATTATACCGTATATTTAGAATTTCACAAAGAGAGTAGCTCTTGTGTTAAGTGTTCTTAACAATATGCACACAGATAATAAGCAAGGAGGCCAAGAGGAAGCTTCTGGAGGGAAAGGATCTGTTTATAGACTGTGGTGATGGTTTTGCAGGCATGCTCTTACCTCCAGACTCACTACTTTGGGTACGTTACATACGTACAGCTTTCTGTATGTCACGTACATCTCAGTATTGTGGTTTTTCTTAAAACGCTTAAGTGACAAGGGAAAAGAAATGACAGAAGCTGGGTAGGGCTTTAGCACCAAAGGAACTGAGCCTCCACGGTGCCTTCTCAGCGCCCAGGTGCTCGGCTGGGAATCTCCAAACCACAGGCTGCTCTGGAAAGAGCCAGAGCCCCCGCTTTTAGTGGTTGTTTGGGCTGGTTAATCCACTGGTTTCCAACCTTGGGACCAAGAAGGAGCCATTTATTATCCGTCTCTTCCCTGTGGACCCCATTTGTTGAAAGATTTTGTCCTTCCAGGCAGTATTTATGAAAGAATAATTTGTTTTCTCACTTCTTTATTGACCGAAGTCACATACAACTGCCAAATAGCTTTTTAATCAGCAGGATTTCACCAAGGTGGCCTCAAGATAGGACTCCAGCCAAAGAGGAAGGTCCATTAGTTACCTGCTCAAGCAGCCCAAAGCAGAACAACTGCCCTTTGTCTGGGGGAAATCATGAAATAGCTTGAGCACTGGTTCCTGCTCTCCCAGGCCACTGGGTAGGAAATGCTGGACAGTCATCTCCTTTGCACCCAAGGACACTGCACATGACACCAAAGACATAGGCAGGGAAGCACAAGCAGGGAGGATCTGCCTCTGTGGGGATCGCAACAAGTCCCAGCATCATGTAAGGGAGCAGTGACGTGTTTAGCATTTAACAGTACAAGGCTGAAGCACTATACATCTTAAGGGAAGGAAACCTAGCAAATAAAAATGAATCCATTGTTCTAGGGCCACAGTGAGTTTACAGAAATAATGCACCCCCCTCTAGCCTTCTATTTGCTGCAATCCCACGCACATAGTAGGTCCAAAATATTTGCTATACTTAATTATTTGGCTTTGATGTAACGTGGAAATTATGTCAGATGTACCCAGCAAAGCAAAACTCCTTTCTATTATTTCCCACAATGTCCAGGGCAAGAGTGCAACCAGCTTATCTGGTCCAAAAGGACAGGTGTGGGGGCCCTGAAGCAGGCCTCCTTCAGTCCCTGGGAGTGTCCTGGGGACAGCTGTCAAGGCCAGAGTTCTGCAGAACTGGACCATACGCTCTGTGGAGCAGCTCAGTTGGGGGCATGGAGAACATGTGGGCAGTGGATTCCCAAGGAAACAGGGGGCTGAGAGGAGGCAGGGCTGCTGGAGCATCCAAGTCCAGACCTCTAGCAACACTCATAAAAGCCCTTCAGAGTGGGGGAGGTATAGCTCAGTGGTAGAGCAACGCTTAGCATGCATGAGGTCCTGGGTTCAATCCCCAGTACCTCCATTAAATAAATAAATAAACTGAATTACCTATCCCCCACCAGAAAAAAGCCCTTCAAAAATCTAACACTTGGTCCTAGGGACAGAATGATGAATGAGACGCCATCCTGGACAGCACACACTGGCAGTGACGCTGAGTGAGGACAGGGTGTAGAAAGCCAGCACCTGAGGGTGCAGACCTAAGGGCTCAGGGATGGCAGGGATCCTTGACCTTGTTGGGACAGTACCCATAAGCCACACGACAGGACAGCATGGTGCTCAGACTCCCTGCCCACTCATTTCCATGCTCTACTTGAACATGGGACTTGCTCATTCTGAGTTCTTCTCCTTGAGCTTTTCTACACGCTCACTTCTACAGCTTCAAGAACCATCTCTATGTGATGACGCCCAAATGTCTGTCTCCAGCCCAGGTGTCTCTCCTGAACTCAGTGCCCACGCCTTACCTCCCTGCTGCTGCCCTCCCTGCAGCCCTGTTTCAGGGACTCCCACCTTTGTATCTGCCAGCATGGCAGAAACTCGGGAGTCTCATGCCAGCAGATGGCACAATCACAGGATCAGCTCTGGTCTCTGACCTCTCTTCCCAGCCATGTCCTCCAACTGGCCACGGGTGTGCTGAGCCACGGATCTGCACGGCGCAGAACTCGGAGGGTGCCAACCACTGTGTGCTCAGAAAAGATCCGCACACAGACTGTCAACTGCCTGGCAAAGGGTAGACATCTGGAAGGCGTCTTGAGAAAGAAGTGGCTTTTTTCTCATTTGTACAAAGATGTCATTGGATTGGGAGGAAGCAGCTTGTTGACAAAGGGATCTCCTCCACCCTTGGGTGCAGAGCAGAGCCTGGGGCAGCTGGAGTGCCCAGGCGGGTCACTTGTGACCAAGAGCAGCCTTGTCCACTTACCACATGCTGTACAAATATTTTCCATGTGTCCCTGTCATTAAAAAGATTGGGAAATGCTGACCTCGCTTACAATAGCCTCTCTCTGTTTCTGGATCTTTTGTGTCAGCACATAAACAAGCTCAAGTTTCTCCCATTGGTACCAGACCTGTAAGTCAGGCGTGCCTGCCCCGCCCAACATCCCATTCTGCTCTCAGGTCACTGCTCGTCAATACGGGATCCTGGAGGACCAAGGCCCAGTAATGGGGATGGGCTAAATGAGCCAATTAACCACCTCCCTCCAGAGTTCTGCCATCTTTCTCATACCCGGGGCGCCTCCCCGCATTACATATAATTATACATCACTAGTCTAACAATTTAGTTCTTCAATTCTTCCGACAAAGAGGCTTCACGGGTCAAACTGACCTCAGATTCCAGCATTACTTCCAAAAAAAAAAACCCCAAAAGTCAGCCAGGAATTAAATAGAATGTCCAGTCCAGGAAGAGTTCAGTTGATATATTAATACAATAGAGTACTACGTCAGCATTTAAAAAGAGAACACGACTGTGACTGTATAAATATTGTTCCCTGCAGAGCCAAGAAATGTGCCGGAATGATATTTCCTTCCGTACAGTTTCAACGTCAAGGGACAAGTGCTCCTCAGAGGAAGACGTTCCCAGCATCCAGGCCAAAAAGAAGCTTCTCCTCCCTCCCCGTCTCCCACTGTTCAACAGCAGGCAGCACCTTTGTGCGCTTCACGTTTGGAACACATGCTTGTGATCATTTTTACTTTTTGTGGAGTTTTTCTATTGCCTTCTTTTTTCCTGTTGAGAAAAGAAACACAGCCCACCTTCCTGTAACCCTAGGGCCTTCCCGCTTCTTGTTCATTCTGAATGTTGCCTGGAATTCCTTCTGGTCTCGGTCCTGGAGGTAGTATTCTTGGAGCCAAAGGCTTCAAGTTCTAACTTGGACTGGGTGCTTCTGAGGCCCTCCCCACAGCCGTCAGTCCGGGAGTTCTTTTCCTTAGGCTCCCAGAAGCTACCGAGTCTCTTTTTGCCCCAGCTGCCTCCTTCGTATTCTTGACCCGGGTTTTGCTGGTGCAGACCCTCATGGTGGGTGGGAAGTAAGGTTTCTGTCCTTGCACACCTGTAACTGCCCTTCCTCTCCCCCTGACTCTTGATTGGTTTGGTGAGGGATTCCTAGGGCCGTGTGACTGGGTGGCTTAAAACAACAGTATCTTATTCTCTCACAGGGTGGAGGCCAGAAGTCCGAAAGCAGTTTCACTGGGCTAAAACCTAGCTTGTCAGGAAGGCTGAGCTCCCCCCAAAGGCTCTAGGTGAGAATCTGGTTCCTGGCCTTTTGCTTCCAGGGTTACATTCCTCGACCTCCTCCTCCGTCTTCAAAGCCCTCTGCTGAGGTCCTCACGTGGCCCCCTCTTTTGTCTGTGTGTAGTAAAATCTCCTCCTGCCTCTCCCTCGTAAGGACACTTGTGACTGCATTAGGGCCACCGGGATAATCCAGGATAATCTCCTCATCTCCAGACCCCTCCCATAATCACATCTAAAGACCCTTTCACCACATAAGGTAACACGT
Source organism: Camelus bactrianus (assembly GCF_048773025.1). NCBI lineage: Eukaryota > Metazoa > Chordata > Mammalia > Artiodactyla > Camelidae > Camelus > Camelus bactrianus. The sequence continues at coordinate 27,394,619 of NC_133565.1, forward strand.
ACAGGTTCCAGAGATGTGGGCCTGATAGCTAAGGGGGACACTTTTCAGTCTACCACACTGTATATAAAATTTTTTTCCAATGGTTAAAAAATTATTTTCCCTCAGAGCCTTGAAGGCCTGGCTGTACTATTCATTGTCTTGCATCCACGTTATCTGATTAGATGCTGATTTTGCTGGCTCTCCCTATTCCTGACTCCTCACTGCCAGAGCTCCACGCTCCCTCCCTAGCTGATCTGACCTAGTGGTACCAAGGCTTCAAACACCGCCCATCAACCCCGGGTCCGTGCTGGACCAAGGAAGGCTTTAGTCTCGAACGCCAGCACCCACACTCCCAGCCTTGCCTCTGCCAACGAAGTTCACTTGTCCTCATCTTCCCCTAATAAACACAGTGTCCCTGAGACCTTCAATTAAAGTTCCAGCTTTCAGAGGGGGCGGGGTGTAGCTTAGTGGTAGAGTGCATGCTTATCATGCATGAGGTCCTGGGTTTAATCCCTAGTACCTCCATTAAAAAATAAGCAAATAAGTAAATGTAATTACCACCACCCCCGAAAAAAGTTCCGGCTTTTAGCACCCCGTCTCATTCCTGCCCTGGGATGGACCTGGGGGCTTGGTTAGAGGCTCCCTGGGGTTCTGCATGGCGGGCTGGCCCCCACCACGTGTACTCTGGTCTCCTCTACTATGACATGGCCCTGCCTCCACCTGCTTTCCATCATCCAGAAACTTGTTGCAATCGTTCAGCTGCTGCTAATTCCCTCCCATTCACTTTACCGTCATAGGGTTATGCTTTTAATAGTCTCTTTATTATCACTTTAATGGGTTCTGGGGAGACAAGGTATAAGTAAGTGCATGTGCTGAATCCTCCGTCTTGAACTCTGAGTTAATCTCATTAATTTTTCAGTTATAACTTACATATGCTTAAAAGATAACAGACATCCTATTCTAAGCCCCTGATCCATGGGCTCCTGTTGGCGGGAAGTAGGGGTGGGCACGGCCAGGTTCAGGCTTACACCGCAGCTTGTCACCTCCCACCCGCCTCCGACACACACAGACCTTCCTCGTCTGAGCACCGCGGCTCCTGACACAGATCTGCCAGCACAAGTTATGGAACTGGAGACCTGCATGTGGGTTTCCTCTTTCCAGGATTTTTTTAAAAAAGCAAATTACTTCTGTGGCCTTCCTGTAATGCCAGGATACAGGCATTGGGACATTAAATGACGAGAAGGTACAACTTTAAATGGGGAACATCTTTTGCAGGTTTCATGAGCCCAAGAGAACCTTTTTACTCAAAAGCAAAGTCTGCCTGGTACATCCCTGCTTTACAAAGGCTCAAGTTTAAAAATAAACACGGGCATTTGAAGGAGCACAAAAATAGTTTGTGCCCGCAGCTCCGCCAAGCCCCACGGCACTAACGGTATATGCTGGCTCAGGAGGAGCTGAGAGAGGCCATGCTGAACTGAAAGTTCACCCTTGTGAGCCTCGAACAAGCAAGACACGAGTAAAGGGAGCCTTTTTTGTGCTTGATTGCCTTGTACGATACAGTGTCAAATGCACCCCATTCAGACCAGCCACAGGCGTCCACCTTGTCTAGCTATTCAAAAAAGGGCTGTGAAGGCAGCCCTGGAGCTGAAATCCGAGACCTCACCCAGCCTCTGTCTCCATTCGACTTTGTGGCCTCCTCCCCATCAATCCCTGTACCAGCCTCCAGGATTAACCAAACAGAAGCTCCTGCTCATCCACACCTGTGCCATCAGGTAGGCTGTGCCTTCCCCCAGAATGCCTCTTGCACATGTCCACCCCCTATTCAGTCGACTGGCACTGGACAGAACCCTACCATCTTTCAAGGCAAAGTGCAAATCGGTCACCTCTTCCATCAGAGGCACCTGGCTCCATCACTACCCCCAGGTCTCTCCCTGGAGCCCAGCTTTCTGTATCTTCTTTGTGGTCCTCATATTATTCTGCCTTGTCTTTGGGTAGCTACACCTCGAGGTGTTGTACACCTCAAATGGGGCTGTAAGCCCCCCTGGGCAGGAATCAGGTCTTCATTTCCTGAGCCCCTGTAGCACCTTGATAGAAGAGGTGCTTGAAGTTGTGGCCCAAAGCTTTGAGGGAACCCAAGTCGCAGGAGAACCACAGTGATGCACTGCCAGCTAATGTGACCCTGTGAAATTCCACAGGGCAAACAAGCAGATCTTTGCTGGACAGTGGTGGGAATCCTTGTCTACAGGACAAATGCTAGGGAATGTTCTCCTCCCAGGCACGCGTGCATTTGCGTGCACACACACACACACGGGCCTGCAGAGATACACTGACCCTCTCAGCTCCACCAGGACAGCTGGAGGCCCAGCTTATGGCTTCCCCACCAGCAGCTCCTCCCTTCACCCCAGGTGCTGCACAAATGACTTTTCCCAACGTGCCCTGCCTGACCTGAAAGCACAGCTTTACTGGGGCGAGCTTAAGGGCTGTGACTACATCTTCTGTGCCATGTCACAGCCAGAGCCTGGCACCCAGAAAATGTGTCTTAACAAAGGACTGAGAGAGAAGGGTGCACAGAGAGACAACAAAAGGGTCGGAGCAAACACCCAGTCAAGTTCCAGTTATACTTCTTTGGGCTGAAAAGAAATGTACAGAATATAGGTAGGTCTTCAGTAGATAGAATTAAGTGACTCTTGGAAGAACGACACGTTTTCCTATCACTGTGCTCTGGCTGTAACAGGTTATGAGGAAATCAGCTGGGGGCCATCACACTGGATCTTCTACAGGTTCGTGGAGAAGGTCTGATACTCGACTGTTAGCAGAACCAGGCAGCCAGCAGGTGTCCAGACAACAGGTGTCTCCGTGTGCCAGCCCGGAGTCTGGCCTGGAACAGCCGGGGCTTCTCCCCATGCACTGAGGACACACTGCACGTCTCCTCCAAAGTGCCGGATGGCTCATGTGAAGACTTCTCCCCACTTCACTGTCATCTCTTCAAGTGCTCTGCTTCAAGCTTTCATCCTCAGGTTCGCAGGTTTCCATGCACGTTTCCATCTTCAGTGCAATCCGTGTTCCTCTCCTAAGAGATCCGTTTTTTAAATAGGAAATGCCTTTCCAGGTCACACAGAAACACGGAGTTCCACTCAGCAGGTCTCGGCAGTACCTCAGGAAAGGTACTTCCTGGAGGTCCTGGTGTGTGTTGATCATCTGTTGTTGTCTGGCAGCATTAGTCTGGGCGCTAACACACACAGCTCACCTCATTTTCTCAATAATCTTGAGAATCAGTGTCTGTGTCTTCATTTTACAGAGGAAAACATGGGGGGAAAGATTAAGTCACTTGCCCAAGAACACACACGTTAGGTGGGAATCACTGAGGTCACCTAAGCCCAACAGATGCTACATGCTCCCTTCACACTTGCTCCACTGTGCGTGTCCCCAGGGATGCCCCACACCTGTGTTCCCCTGACCCTTCTCTCCAGGTGGTCCCCGTCACTGTCCTCTCCCTTGCCACAGGTTCAGGCAGAAGCCCTCTTGAGGACCTCAGCAGGTCTCTGGGCAAACATGTTGGTTTATCCGTCTCCATCTCTCACCAAGGCTGACATCCCAGGCCTGAAGGATTTATCAGAAATCCAAACTCTGTTCACCTACAGTGTTCCCACAGCCTTTCCCAAAATCCCAATAGTCAGCAGAAAACCCAGAAAAAAACCTCCTGAGTTCCCCAAACCTTCAGGTTCCAGCCCAAAGGTTCACAGCTCCGAAAGGTGCCTCTTGGGCCCGTCCGGACCATACTGATGAACCAGCCACCAGACAGTAAGATGCGGCAGCAGGCAGCAGCTGGCTCACCTGGTGCTTCTTCAACAGCTGGCCTCCTGGGTGGCCATGGAGACTCTCCATCTGGCCTGCCTGCATCTCTCGGCAGCCACCAGTCACCAAAGCAGGTCTCTTCCTACCACAGCACTGAACAATTAACTTAGGAAACCCTTTCCTCTCAAGTTCTTTGTCCACATTCACCCTCGACCCGTGAGGCAGGCCTCCTCCTGACTGTGTAGCCGTAGACCTCCTGACCTCCTCTGGACCACATCTACCCACCGGCCACCCTCTCAAACAGCACCTCCTCTGGGAAGCTAAGATTCTGCACCCAATTCCAATGTGGAGGTTTTCCCCTGCACCACCAAGCAACTCTCCGAAACACTGGGCGTCCTACAATTCAACTCAATTCTGACACTATCTACCTGGAGACAGCTGAGTCCGCAGGTAACAGGCTCAGCCCCACAAGACTCCCTCCTGCCCCCACTTCACGTGTCAATCGGACCAGCTGGCTATAGATTTCAGGTTCCAACCACCTGCTCCTTGGGTTCAATTACTTTGCTAGTACAGTTCACAGAACTCAGGGAAACATTTTACTTACTAGATCACTGGTTTATTGTAAAAGGATCTGACTCAGGAACAGCCAGCTGGAAGAGATACACAGGGCAAAGGATAAGAAAAGGACTTGGAGCTTCCATGCTCTCTCCGAGCATGGCACTCTCCCCAAATCTCTGCGTGGTCTCCAACCTGCAAGCTCTCTGAACCCTGTCCTTCTGGGTTTTTATGGAGGTTTGGTTACATAGATACGATTGATTATATCATTAGCCACTGACAACTGATTCAGCCTCCAGTCCCTTGCTCCTCCCCAGAGGTGGATGAGAGGGGAACTGAAAGCTCCAATTTCTTTTTTCTTTAAATATATTTTTATTGACGTACAGTCAGTTTGCAATGTTGCATCAGTTTCTGGTGTGCAGCACAATGCTTCAGTCATATAGGAACATACATATATTTGTTTTCATATTCTTTTTCACCATAAGTTACTACAAGATATTGAATATAGTTCCCTGTACTATACAGTATAAACTTGTTTTTTATCTATTTTATATATAGTAGTTAATATCCGCAAATTTCGAATTCCCAATTTATCCCTTCTCACCCCCTTACCCCTCTGGTAACCATAAATTTGTTTTCTATATCTGTGAGTCTGTTTCTGTTTTGTAAATAAGTTTGTTTGCTTTTTTTTTTAAGATTTTGCATATAAGTGATATCATATGGTATTTTTCTTTCTCTGACTTACTTCACTTAGAACGACATTCTCCAGGTCCATCCATGTTGCTGCAAATGGCATTATTTTATTCTCTTTTATGGCTGAGTAGTATTCCATTGTATAAATATACCACATCTTCCTTATCCAGTCATCTGTCAATGGACATTGAGGTTGTTTCCATGTCTTGGCTATTGTATCTAGTGCTGCTGTGAACACTGAGGTGTATGTATCATTTTGAATTAAGGTTCCCTCTGGATATATGCCCAGGAGTGGGACTGCTGGCTCATATGGTAAGTCTATTTTTAGTCTTTTGAGGAATCTCCATATTGTTTTCCACAGTGTCTGCACCAAACTGCATTCCCACCAACAGTGTAGGAGGGTTCCCTTTTCTCCACAGCCTCTCCAGCATTTATCGTTTGTGGACTTCGGAATGATGTCCAGACTGGTGTGAGGTGATACCTCACTGTAGTTTTGATTTGCATTTCTCTGTTAATTAGTGATATCGGAAAGCTCCAACTTCTAATCGCACTGTTGGTCCCTTGACAACCAGACCCCTTCCTTAGGTGCTTTCCAAGACCTCATTAACATAACAAACAACACCTTTAAGGCTCGCTCAGTTGCAGGAAATTTCAAGGATTTGAGGAGTTCTGTGCCAGGAACAGGACAAAGAGTAAACATATATTTCTTACTATAAATCACAGTATCACAGAAGCCTTCCCCAGCCTCTCTATTCCAGGCAGATACCCTATTATCTGCACCCCGCCACACATACAATTGGAACTCTCCTTCAGAGCCCTTTTCACAGTTGAAGTATCAGGCTCCTCACTGCCCACTCCACACAACTCTCCTCCCTAAAGCTCCCCAGCTTCAATCTCCGGTCATCAGATGCTGTCATCCACTACTCCTCACTGCCGCTGTAAACCACCAACCCCCAACCCCCGTGTCACTCCCCCTCATTTCTTGATGATTTTAGTTCCTGAATCACAGGCCCTCTCTCCTACACTGCTCCTGTCCTGATTCTCAGTCATTTAAATCCACACAGAGATGATCCTTCCAAATGGCCTCCCAGTTGCTTGAACCTCCCTCAGCCTCTCCAGCTCCCTGTCATAACCTGTCATTTATCAAAAGCTCCAAACACACCTACAATCTTCATTTCATGCATCCCACCTCTGCAGCTGACACACACATACCCACCTGTCCCAGCCGACATGCCCAAACACCTTTATCTGTTCTGCTTCCCACAGCATCATCACCTCTAATATGCCACAAAATTTACTTACTTGTTATATATATAATTTTATCGTGTGCCTCATTAGAATGTAACCTTCACAAAGGCAGGGATTCTTGTCTGCCTGGTTCTCTGATATCCCCATCACCATGTTATAACAGATACTCAACAAACACTTGTGGGTTTTTTTTGTTTGTTTGTTTATTTTAGGGGGGAGGTAATTAGGTTTATTTATTTTTAGAGGAGGTACTGGGGAATTCAACTCAGGTCCTCGTGCATGCTGAGCACGCACTCTACCTCTTGAGCTATACCCTCCCCCACAACACTTGTTGACTGAATCAATTTTAATTAATTATTTTTCTAATTATTCTATATCCATTTCCCCTGCTATACTGTAAGCTCTACAAGGAATGAGGCCAAATCCTTCTTAGCCAGCCCTAGAAATACTCAGTAAGTATTACTTAATGGAGTGAACGGAGGAGCAAAGTTAGGATGTAAGAGCTGCACTGCCGGGCTAAATCTGCTATTTGCAAGGGTAACCTCCACTTGGACTGCTTGGAGGCAGCTCTGTTCCCACTGGCTGCCACCTGAATACAGGTGGCTTAAATAAAGCTGTTGATTTTGATAAGCCCAAGCACGAAGCATCAGAAGCCTTCAGACAGGGAGATCAGAGCACATACAGTGCTTTCTGTCACCGCCATGCAAATATTTGACCCCGTGGATGTAGAGGAAATTAATTTTATCTGTCACCAAGAATAGTTTCAGAGGATACCTGAAAAATTTCATTCTAAAAACAGGTTACCTAGAAGACCCTCAACCATGAACTTCCTCCTAGCAAAAAACACTTAGCAACTTCCTACCTAGGTTTCAGATCATGATTTCAGTCTGTGACTTCCTCTTTAAGCTGCATGCAGGATTCACTAGGTTAGTTTGGCGGTTCGTGGGTGAGAGATTTGCTCTAGGAAAAAGAACGTATAAGTAAACCAATCAGGTTTCGTAAGAGGCACAAAGAGAACTAAATTTCACTACTTCCAACTTAGTCTCACTAGGATGGAGGGGCTTGAAAACCCCATCTCCTACAGAGATAAAGTGCTGACAGGGAAAGCAGTTCTGAAAACCACATCCCTAAAGCATCTTCCCACTCAGGTTCCCATCAGCCGGGTCCTTCTATCACAGGCAGAAGAACCCCACCTACAACACATGGGGGGAAAACGTCCTCGTGCATCTTTGAGATGAACAATGCAGGCAGTCACCTAAAGCCTTGAACCACTGGCTAGTGTGGGAAAGGGCCTGATTCACCGCTAAAAAGCAGGTGAGAGTAACCTGGGCTTTGGAGAGCTTACCACACTGATCTGCATCAAGATTAATTAGTTATTAGACATAACTAATCAGATATAGAGCCAGCCTGACAGGTTTACTTATTGGAGACTTAGATTCCTATTACATGATCTGACTAATGTCTTAATAGATATGATCACAACATACAACTCAAGAAGACTGAAGAATTAAGTCATTCTGAGACCCTGAAATGCAATCTGAGAAAAAGGACCAGAGAGAAACTGGAAGAGAGAAGGATGAGAAAGGGGAGACCAAGGAATGGCTCAACAGAGTTAGGGTGAAAGAAATCTGTAGAAAACTCAGCTGAGTGAATAGCGATGTGTTCACAGCAGAGTAAATACCTGCTTTTAACCCCTGCCCTCTGGAAGGTGTGCTAACAGAGCTTCCTTGAAGCATGACTGCTTTTCTTTTAGACCTCCAGTTGTACTTTTGAAACAAAGACTGTTTTTCTCATGACACTGTAAAAGTCTCAGAGTCAGACAGCATATATCGTCACCAATCCAGTGTCCTGGCTGTGTGATGTTAACCAAGTAACTAAACCTATCTGAACTCACTTCCTCATCCATAAAACACGAAGCTTAAATGAAATAATGCCTATAGATAATCAACAAACATCAGTTCCTTTCCTCCTGGCAGAACTCACTAGTCTACAGAAACCAAGACACCACAATGACTGTCTGGTATGACCCTAGGTCTGTCCAGCACACCATTCTGGGGCCTCAGAGATAAAAAGCCTGTGTATTCACAGAACAGGCAGACAGCTGGAAATACTCGGCTAGTTCTGAGATGCCACTACTGCTCCTGAGGGGAGAGTCATCTGCCAGAAGATAAAGTAACATTCTCTTCCCTGAACAGAGTCTCCAGAAATCTCCACCAAGCACATACAGAAACCAGCGCCAACACTACAGTGGTTGGGAGGATACAGAGGTGGCCTGAGGCCCCAGTCATCCCACGTGGGCAGTCACGTGGCAGTGTAGGGACAAATAAGACCAACTAAGAATCCACAGGGCTTATACAAATCAGCTGATGGATGCAGCCTCTCAGGGGAAAACTTGCATCATATCACATGACACCTGCATCCTCTTTCGTGACATTTCCAGGGTTGAGCCAATTTTACCGACTGCTTCAGAGGCAGCTGTTTGAAGCTGCATCCATTTTCCTCTGAGGACAACCTCCCCGGCCCCCAAGCTCTACCCCGGAGAGAGGGGCTTCCAGGGGTACAGTGCCACTCTCAGTGTACCCTACTTAACTGTTTAAGGAATGAGGCATTGTTTCCTTTGTGGGCAAAGCTTTCAGAATATTTAAAACTCATGGGAGAAGCCAAGGAGTGCCTTTTTTTTAGCTCCCTCCGTTGAAGCAAGTGATACAGCTTTCAATCAGGTTGTGGAATTCCAAAGCCAATTTTCCAGAATATTCCATCCTTGGTGAGACATGCCTGCCTTTTTTAAAAAACTGAGAAAAGAGAGAGAAAAACGGAGAGATCTCTGACAAAAGCCAAACTTGATTAAGTATCAGTTTTGTCCCATGGGAGGTTCTGCTGGTGCCAAAGTCAGGAAGGAGCCTGTTCCCACACCACAGGGGAGTCAACTGAGGCCCCAGGATGAGGGGAAGGCCCCCTCCCCAAAAGGACAGTGAATGCACTGTCTCCAGAAAGGCAGGCAGGCTTCTGGGGACCTGTGCACCCCAGAGCCGCACACCTGAGCATCTGCAAGGCCTCATCTCTCCCAGCAAAGCTCAGCCCGAAAGACAGTCTCCCTGAGGATGAGGAAAACCTGGCAACGCCCAAAGTTGTCTGCTCCTCAAAACAAGAAGGTTTGAACAAAGCTTTTGCTGGCATCATAGGCCACCACCTCCTGTCCCTGCACTGTGCACACCCCACCTGTGGCAGGTGCTCCCTGGCTCCCGCAGACACATACAGTGCCCAATTCGGCGCCCTGTGCCACCCTCCCACTGATCTGAGTTCCACCAGGTGTGTCCACACCGAGCAAGCCTCCTCCCCCAAATGGCAGCTGGTCATCTACGTGAAAATAGCCCTCACCTCTTGGCCCAAGTTCTCCCTTCTCTAAGCTGAACACGCCCCAAGTCCTTTAAACAAGTGGCTCTTAACTAATCTCTTTTGGGTCAAGGAGCCCTTTGAAAATCTGATGACAACTATGGACATCCTCCCCAGAAAAGTACACACATATACACAATTCTCTGTAGAGTTCGTGGGGAGAGGTGTTCACAGATCCCAGAACTGCATGGAGAGACCCTGCTTTAAGAAACCTTCCTTCAAATCACCGTCAGGGAACATGTGTCCAGACCCCTCCCACCGTGCTCTCCCTCCTCCAAATATCCTTCCACGTGTCTAAAACTGGATGAACTCTGGCCCCAGAAGCAAATACAACAGTCCGGATGCAGACTGAAGCAGGCCAGCACCTCCTCTATCATGGCTATTTCATACTTCAACTAAGGTCTCCAGGTTTTGGCCAGCCTTTGAGACAATCACATCACCTGGGCTGACTCACAAGGAGCTCACCATCAACTCGAAATCCCCAGCTCTTTTCCACACTGGAAAGATCTGCCCCACGCCCCACCCCAAGGCATGAACACCTCCCACCCCTTTACCTTGGGGAGAGCCTGGAGACCACACCCTCCGCGTCACCCAGCAGCATTCAGGCTCTTGGTCCTCCCTGCTCTGTTCACTCCCAAATTGGAGCCAGTCCTCCCCTCCTCCCTCTACTCTCAGATGCTCCGCGGGCTGACTGAAATCCTTGGAATCAGTGGGTATCCCGGCAGCACAGCCAGAATGTTCCCTTCACCTTCATGCCTTAACTGAAACTAGGCTGGTCCCTGAGCACACACTTCCCCTACCCCCCAGCACAGCTGGCTGCTCTTCTCACCTCCCACAGGAGCAGAACGCAAGGGGACACACGCTGGACCCTCCAGCATGTGGTTCTCTCCACGGCCTTGGAGGCGAGGCCATTCCAGCCACCTGCCTCCCACCCACCCACCCTCACCAGCCTCCAAGTTGTTTCCTGCTCTGGATCGGGGGCTTCATCTCTAAGCCCAGCTTCTTTCTCCACCCACCCCCTGTCACCGTCACCACCCACATGGATAACCCCCAACACCCTGGACTCAGTTCCTTGACCTCCTCCAGGAAAATGCCTTCTTCCCCACACCCTTCGGGGACTTCACCTTCTTCCTTGAATGGCCCATACCCATCCCACGGTCGATCACTGTCCCCAGTCCTGTGAGAAGACCCTGCCTCCAAGCCTGGCCAAACCCCACCCCAACAAGTACGCCACTGCCTCCTCCACGCCCACACCCAAGCACCTGGGCAAGAGCATGGAACTGGGTGGGCATGTTTCACTCTGAATGTATGTTCTCTGACCTCGAACTGTGGCTCTGCAATGGCCCACAAGCCTGGGTTTCTCTGAGAGGCTTGACACCCACTCCCAGACCATTTCACACCTTCTTCTTCTCAAGCTTCCCGCACCCAGTCCTCCAACCTTGCTCTCAGCTGATGACCCTGCCTCATACGTCCTGGAGAAAACAGGAGCCTTGGACCATAACTCGTGAATCTTCCACCACACCCAGATCTGCCTCTATCTGCTCCCACTGTGGCCTCCTTCCCTCCTTTCCAGGAGAGGGTGCCTCCCTCTCCCCACTCCAAGGGACAATTCTTCCCCTGGTGTCCTGAACCCCATCCTTGTCATCTTCTCAAGGCCTGGGCCCCTCTGTCATCCCCTCTCTTGGGCAGCATCCCCATCAGTGGCCCCGCGTGCTGGAGTTGTGCTTCTCCCTTTACCTACAGTTCTCATGTTACTGTCCTATTTCTCTGCTCCGTTAACTGTCAGCTACTTGAAAAAGGGGTCCTCTCCCACACAACCCCCATCCCTGCCTCCCATTCATCTTCCAGACCACCTTTGCCTGGCCCCACCTCGCCACTAAATGTATTCAGGTCAGGGCCACCAGCGGTTACCATGCCACCCAGTCCTAGCCCACTTCTCAGCAGCGCTCAATACTGATGCCCAAGCCCTCCTCCCTGAGACGCCGCCCAACTCCTCCCCCTTCCTTGGGCACTCCTCCTCTGTTTTCCTTGCTGGGTCCTCCTCCTCTACCACGCGCTCTACAGTGGGTGCTCCTGAGCCCTCTCCTCCTCTGCCTCCACTCTCCATTGTGACCCTCCCAGTCTACCTCCAGCCTGACCTCTGCTGAGCCCAAGATGCATGTAATTAACCGCCTTCTGCCCAGCTCCACTCGCCGCCACAAACCTAACATGTGGCTACTTGAACTTGACCCGCCACACACACTCCTAACCTGCTCCTCCTGCCAGCTTCCCCACACCTATTGCTTGCTTAACCCACAAACCAAAGGAGTCATTTTTATTTCCTCCCTCTTCCATCTCCTTACCCCATGTCCAATCCCTCTGAAAATTCTAACAAATCCACTGCCAAGCCATCTGTGGAACCCGCCCACTTCTCTCCCTCTGCTCTGTGACCTTCTTAAGCTCAGCCAGTATCCTCTTTGAGCTGGAACCCTGTAACTGCTCCTTGATTCAGGTCTTGTCCCCTTCCAATCCATTCTCCACAGAGTACCAGAGAAGTCTTCTTCAAACTTAAGAAGGGCCGGGCCACCGCCCTTCAATCTTACTCAATTTCCCGGCATCTCAAAGAGTAGCCATTGTCCATATAAGGTCCCTCATCCCTGCCATCCTCACCCCTGCCTACTTCTCCCCAACCCCCAGGCTGGGCACCCCCACCCCCCGCCCATCACCTGCTGCCAGCCAGGTCTGATTCCAGTTTCTCAAACATTCTGGGCAGCTCCTTCCCACACTAGGTCTTTACACCTGCTCCTCCCTCCACCTAGGACAGTCTGCTGTTCGTCACATGATGTAGCAGCTTAAATGTCACCTCTTCACAGAGGCATCTCATAACATACATTCTAAAGTCAGTCTCAGCCTTTGCTTCTTTCCCTCATGGCACCGAGCACAACTTGCAGTTATTTTGATTGTGGATCTATTTACAAAGGTTTTTTTTTAGGGGGGGAGGGCTGGGAGTGGGCAGAGACAGGTGGAGTCTGTCTCCCTCAACAGAATATAAATTTCATGGGGAGAAGAGGGGCTATGTCTAATTTAATCATTACATGGTAAAATATTGACATTTGGATATACTGGGTTAAAATCATTAAATTTATTTCACCTGTTTCTTTTGTTTTATTTATTTTTTAATTTTTTTAATGGAGGCACTGGGGATTGAACCCAGGACCTCATGCGTACTCATGTATGCTAACATGCCCTCTACCACTGAGCTATACCCCACCCCCTGCTTTTGCTTTTTTAATGGACAATAGAACACATAAAAGTACATAGGTGGCCTTCATATTTCTATTGAACTGCACTGGTCTGGTTGGTAAGGCTGGGGGAGAAGTGGATTATGATATTATGTTGACATAACATTGTATTATAATGAAATGTTTTATGTGATAAACAATATAGAGAGACAGGGGCCAAGTATTCAGGTACACAGAAGACAGGTAGGTCAGGCTAGTTTAGAGCAGGCTTGAACCGCCAAACTAATGAGGATGAAGTCATGAATCATTGCTACTTATCTGGATGCCCTGCAAGTAGCTTACGCCAACTCTCCATTACATGTGCAGACTGGAAGGCCCACGCTGGAACAACACAGCGTGTGTTTTAACACAGTCCTACAGCTCATATCCTAATAACCCTCCCAACTATAGTGGATCCCCAGGCCTCTGTGAACGGACACAGTCTAGAAACTCTTGTCTACATAAGACTCAAAGCTCCCATCCCCTTCTTTCTCCTTCCGATACTCAAAGAATTAGACTCATCCAAAGGCACAAGGTTTTTGTTATGGTCTGGTTTTTCTGATCACCTCAACTTTGGGCCCCTGCAAGACTCAGTATGGAGCCATGGGGAGAAGTACTCAGTCCATCTTCCATGGACACACGCTAAGTCAGATGGTGGGGAAGAGAGAGAGACAAGCCATCCCCTCCCTGCCTCTGCCCTCAGGTGTCCAGCTGACCCTCCAGGTCACCACATTAATGTTCATTTCCTCCAAGAGATTATCTGCTCCCACGGAGCAAGGACGTTTGCTTCTCACAGAGGTTAATAAACTTACAGATTTCATTACTCAAAGAGGTCACACTGGCAAGAATTTTAATGCATTTTTTAGAAAAGGTCTGGAAGAATTATTAACCACAGAACAATGACTGGCTACTTGGAGAAGAGAGGGCAGAAGGCTGACTGATGAAGATGAAGCAGGCTCTCCCTGCTCCCAGGCAGCACCCCCTAGGGCTGTGGACAGCAAAGCACTTGGAGTCCAACCAGGGTGGCCATCTCTGACTGCCCACGATCTGGGTCTGGGACTGCTTGCCCAGGGCACTCGGAATGTCAGCAAGCCATCTAGCTGTGGTCTCGCACCTTTATAAACTCACATTCTTGAATCTCCAACTGGCTCCTCAAGGCTGCTCACAAATCTGTATTTGCCCCAGCTAACTCCCTGCCCCAAACTGCACAACCAGCTGTATCAAATCATCTCCTCTCGTCCTGATCTAGCCCCTGGTCCTCAGATCAATTCCTTAGCTCACACTGAGAAGGAAAAGCCAGTCGACCCAGCTCCCTCATTCCCCTTTCCACCACAGCCTCAAAATGCCTCCATACTGGCACCTTGTGTGGTCTAAGGATGATCCTCCCAGCCCCCTTCTGGAGGTTCACTTCTCTAAAGTTCTTGTTCTAGTTCCCTCCTGCCTCCAACTTCACTGCACCAAGCTTGTTACCTCTCATTTTTCTCTATTATCTTCAATCTCCTCTTTTTCTTTCCCCTGTGCCTCCCAACATGCTTAACTAATGAAACAGAAATCAGCCTTTCTTCAACTCTGATTTCTGCAACACCTCTCTCCTCCAGCCTTTCTCTGATCTTATCACCTCACAGTCTCAATCACTGGTTTCTTTTCCTTCTCCTCAACTGCAGTCCTTCCCCAGAGTTCCATCCTCATCTTCGACCCACTCTCTCCTTGGGTGATCAAATACATCTCAGAAGTGATGGCTCTCAAATCTGTATCTCTGATTCTATCCTAATTGCTGAGTGCTAGAGCTGAATTTCTGCTGAATAGAGGCCACCCTGTATAAACCACTACAAATGGAAATTAACGATATCCACCCAGAACTAAACTCTCATCAATCCCACCCCCCTGAAAAATTGCATCTCCCTTGTGTTCCCAATCTTAATTAATGGCACCACCATCCACTCAGTCATACAGTCTAGAAACAGCTGAACTGCTGGCAACCCCACCTCTCCCTTCCTCTCATTCCAACAATCAAGATCCATGGGTCCACCTCCCATGTGACTCTCAGGGTAACTCTGGCCTCCAGAAAGTGCATCTTAAGAACATGGATTCTGCTCTCAAACAGACTTGAGCTTGATTCCCGACTCTGCCACTTCCTGGCTGGGAGCTTGAACTGATTACTGAATCTCTCAAGCCCGGTTTCTCCAACTATGAAAGTGAGTGTTGTTGTGAGCATTAGATATTGTATAGACATAGTAATTCCAAATAAGTTCTCACTAAATAATAGTTTAATTTGTATCCTAATTTAGCAACTTTAAGGGAAAGACCTTCAAGCTTTCTATCTCTCATCTCTAGCAAGATGCCTTATATATATATTTCTATTTTATTGTATTACATATATTCCTAGAAGCTGCCTCAGATCCAGTACAGAACAGAGCAAGGTTTACATTACATAAGTCTGTGCCATAACTGCTTTCTGCTCTCAACACTTTTTTCTTTTTTAATGGAGGTACTGGGGATTGAACCCAGGACCTGGTACATGCTAAGCATGTACTCTACCACTGAGCTATTTCCCTCCCTCCTCTCAACATTTCTTGCCTGGACTGTGACTAGTTCCTATGAGATCTCTTTCCTCCAGTCTCTTAACTCTGCTTGTCATTACCATCTCTGGAATAACTGTCCTAACACAAGTATTATTCTTCTCTTCAAAACTGAAAATGTTCTTTCAGTGCCTAAAGACTGAAGTCTGTATTCCTTAGGATAAAGCACGTTTCTGCCTCCTACCACAAGTCACCTCTTCCTCTCTGAGCCCACTGCCTGCCACTGCCTGGGGGTCAGGCCCCATTCTTTGATACCAAGACTATCTGTTTCCCCTACCTCCAGCCTCACCCATGGCTGGCTTCCTGCCCCCTGCAGGGTTAAGTCCCAACACCTGGGCACAAAGCCCTTTCCTTCACGCCTATACCTTCCTGACCCTTCTCCACACTCACCGTGTATCCCACATTTCTCTCACCTCCCTGCCCACTACTAACAGCTAACGCTCATCAAAATGTGTGTCTTATTGAATCTTCATAACCACCCTGTGACGTTGGTACTATTATTATTCCCATTTCAGAGATTAGGAAACTGAAGCTCAAAAAAGGTCAGTATCTTGCTCTGGGTCATACAGCCAGCGAACAGCCAAGCCAGGCCTGAGTCCAAGGTCTGTTCTTGACCTCCATGGTTCACCGCTTCCCATGGGCAGCTCCCTCCATCTAAAGGCTTCCCCTCACCTTCCCATTCTGTCTGCCTGGGGAACTCCTATTCATCCTTCAAGACTCAATTGCAAGGTCACTTCCTTCAAGAAGGCTTCTCTAACTTCTTGCAGAGTTAAGCATTTCATCTTTGTTCCTACTTCAATAACAGGGCTCATCTCATTGCCCTAATTACCGGCCCACAATCCATCCCCCTCAGGAAGGCAGGGATCCTGTTTTAACAACCTCTGTCTTCCTGGTACCTGGCCCAGAGCAGGTGCTCAAGAGCTGGGTGGTGGTCATTGGTCAAAGGGTCAAGAAATTTGGTGAACAGATGAAAGGTCATCAGAAAGGCATTCAGATCCATGGGTGGGTGACAGTCAATGATATGAGACCCTGAAACCAACTACTGTATATAGTCCACATGGCCCCTGGTCCCATGTCCTCCCATGTCAATTCATTCGGTAATGTTTGTTTGATGTTCACCTCCCCCACCGGACTGCAAGTATCACGGGGCCACAGATGTTCATTGTGTTTGTTCCCAGCACCTACAACAGTGCCTAACGCAAGGTAGAGGGCCGCTATGTCTCGAATGAGTGAGTGAATGAATATACAAATGATTAACTGAAGGGGTCCCTAGAGAGCAACACAAATCTCTAGTCTGATTTTCACAATGGGGAGATACCCCTTGAGTAGCACTTCCCTATGAAAGCAACCGGATGGCAGACTGGTTTTCCTGTTGGCAGAGGTGGATCAGCTTCCTGACCTTCCCCGTCCTCTGACTGGTAACATTCCTCCACCCACACTGCCTGAGAGGCTTAGCGATGTGAGGGAAGGCTTCAGAGGGCAAACACATTGTCTGAGCTAGCTGATGACAGGGAACCAATTCTGGTACCACTCAGGACTAGGAGCGAGTGGCTGAGGACTCAGGGAATGCCCCCAGAGGATTAAAGACGAAGAATGGACCATTCTCAATCATGTGCTCAAAAGACACCTCGGGGTCACCTGCCAACCTCCCAACCAAAGCAGAAACAGTCATGATGAACCTGGCCACCATTTATGGAGCATTTTTGTGTCAGACGTGGTGCACAACGCTTTACATACATTTTTCTCATTGATCATCTCAGTCATTTAACAGACGAGGACAATGAAGCTTAGAGAGAGATGCCTTGTCCAAGCTCACACAGCCAGCTGGGGCTAGGCTCTGTCCTTAACCATCCTCCCCAGCCCCCCAACAGGTGGGCCTCCATAGCAATGGACTCATAACTTGCTAAGGCAGCCAGTTCTATCTTCAGTCCACTCGGAGGAGTTAGACAGCTAAAATCAGTCCCCATTCCACCTCCACCAGGAGCTCCTTTTCCTGCCCTTTGGAGCCTCCCGGAACAGGCCCCATTCCTTTTCCCCAGGAAGACCTTCTCCGTCACCCATCTCCCCCAGGACAACAGAAACCAAAGCAACTCTCCTGGTCTCCATTTATGTGGACAACTCCAATTAGAAGCTTTCCCAATTAAAAATCCCAAAAGGGATCCAACGCCTGGGGGGCAGGGTCTGCAATGTTCCTCACTAATTGGATCCCTGTGGACAACCCCTACCACATAACCCACAGACAAGATTCCCCCCAGAGGATGAAGGGAGGAGAGAGAACAAAGGGCTAGCTGGGTGGGCCTGCCCCTCCCTGGTGACCTGGACCAAGAGCTCCCCAGGGTAAGGCAAAAAAAGGGGGGTCCTGTCAGAGCCCCTCCCATAGCTGGGACCCAGCCTTAGCTCGGCTGGGAGGCACCTGGATCCTAGAGGGTCTCTTAATGCACAGCTCTCAGGTGAACTGCTTTGGCTGGTGGCCATGCCTTCTTCTAAGCTTTTCTGCACAGGGTGGGGATGCCACGGTCCCCAAATCCTCAGAAGAATAATAAGACTATCAACCAGGCTTGTGAATAAAAATGTAAAAAAAAAAAAAAACAAAAACAAAAAAAAAACAAAACTCTAGTCGTTGACAAATGTCTAAATGTGTTCCCCACAAGCATATTTTTATTCTAACAAGCTAATTTGAAATATAATTTAAATAAATTCTACCAGAGTGATACCATATGACTCACAGCACCGGGTGGCAGGACTACTGGAGACTTCATCGTACATTCAGCAGAGGCTTCAAACCTGAGGCTCTTCCCACACAACGTGCGCCCCGCGAGGAAGCCGCCGGGCGGCGATGCCCGTGCTCACAGCCAAACCTGTAAATACGACTTGGGGGCAGCCTGCCTGTGCAATACCTAGAAGTGCAGACGTGTAACCAGCGGTGCCTGGAGACAGACCAGTGTACCCAAACCGATGCAAATTCAAAGCTTTTTGCCCCAATTCCTCACAAGGCTTCTTTTGGCTTAATTTATTTTCATGCCAGGAAAAAGAAAAAAACCACACAGAGTCTAACTCTCAAGATTTATATAAGGTTAGGACTTGGTGCACCTGAGACTATCCTGGAAAATGCTTTTTCTCTGTTGTGAGTCTGTTTTGGGGGCTGCTCTTCGTGTCACTTTTAACAAAGGCAAAGGAAGTTTTTCTTTTCAAATGGAAAAGGCGCTCCTATCCCCACTCTATATACTAAAAGAAAGTTCTTTTTCCAAAGGTTTTAGATTTATCTAAAGGCAGGATTAATCCAGGTATTTTTTTTTTTTAATTGCCTGACAACTGAAGCAGGGACTGTGCTGTCCTTCTTGTATGTATGTCCCTGCCAGTCCCCCACCCAGCCCCACCCCACCCCGCCAAGGGAACGCTCTCTGCAGGAGGGGCCTGTTGCCCACAGGACACAGGGCTCTACAGGGGTGCTCAGGGGTGGGCATGGGTGCTTTCTGCCCACAGAGAGCCTTCTCATCCAGCTCTTAAAGCAGAATCACTCTGCCCTGATATTTCCAAAGAAGCAGAAACAGTTTGAGCAGCTGGGTCCCAGTCCACCAGCCACCCTTAGCAACAACGACGAATCCTTGCTGTTCTTACCAAGACTCACTAAGGAGGCAGTGACTCACCCAAAATTATACAGTCATTGCAAATCACCCAATGTTAATTGTGATCTTGGTCTCTGCTACCATTTCTTTCCTTTGGTAATTCATTTAAAGCAAACAACTGCTTTAAGAGATGATCAGATGTCTTTTTTATTTTTTAAATTATACAGTGCCTTGTTCTAGAAGGAATTTAATCAGGTTTGAAAAGATGTATAAAATTCAGCAAAATGACAAATGAGAAATAGGTTTGGATTTAAATGATGATGTGTATTTATAGTTATTGGCATGGAAAGATGTCCATTCAAGGTATTTTAAGTTGAAAAACTTGTTACAAAACAGATGTATGATATGATTCCATTTTGATAAAAATATACTTGCTATCTATGTAGACATATATTGAGACACAGAGACACATATACATGGGAAAAAAAGTCTGCAAAGACAGACATCTGAATGCTGATGGAGGTTATCTCTGCCACGTGGGATGACGAGTAATTTTCACTTCCTTCTTTATGCTTTTACGTTTTAGTATGAATATGTAGCATTTTTATAATTCGAAAAAAAGCAAAGCTATTTCCATTTTGCTAAAAAAAAAAAAAAGTAGTAGATGAGAAAGGGTGAAGGAAAAACAAGGGTAGGGCCATAAAATTGAATGAGGAACAAAGGTGAAGGATGAGGCTTGATGAATTTGCGAAGGGTGACCACACATCTGGCCCTTAAGTTCCCCAGGAGCCATTACAGAAAAGAAACCTAATAATTTACACAAATCACTGAGTCCATCAGGCAAAAACAAACCACCTGCTCTGCTCTGGGTCCTCCTCCAAGGGACTGTGTACCAGCAGCAAATGCGCCCTTGACTCCATCCTAAAACCTTCAAGGCCAGGAGTTTCAGGATTGTTTCCAACAAGAATGATGGCATCTCCCCAGCATGAAAGTCAACCCAAAGAGAGTATTCACTCTTTCCTATTCACTCATTCATTCAACACATAGCTATTTAGTGTCTACCTCATGCCAAGTACTGGGAATTTTTCCAACTCTGACCCTAAGGGTCATCTAGATAATGAGGGCGATCCTAAATGCTAGCAGTCTCTCGAAGCATCTCCCCACAGTGTATGGGGGCACCTTCCCTAAGTTCCCTAAACAGTTCCTCTGACACCCTATGGATGACAACATTTTGTATAAATATGCCCATAAAGTGGGTCCTTGAATATATGGCTTGTCTCCTCTTCTAAAACATAAACTCCACAAGAGCAGGAACCCACAAGGGTAGGTCTGCTCATCCTGGACCCCAACAGACTCTCCAGTTGCCTTACAGATGGAGAGACTGAATGAACCTCAGAAAGTGAAGTTAAAAAACACCCACAACAGGACCAAGAGAAGATAAGTTCCTTCAATATATCTGAGAGACCGTGTCTATTTTAGTCAACACATACCCTCAAGAAAATTCTGATATTTGTAAGAACTACATAGTTAGGTGTGTGATTCAGGAGGAATGGAAAATTAAAGGAGAAGGAATGATCATCAGAAGAAAGCTAATCGGTATAGATTACCAAAAGAAGGCCCAAGGTTTTAGATAACCAAGATTGTGGCATCTGCACATTGCAACATAATCTTGGCTGCACAAAACAAATGAGTGTAAACTGAAGCCAAAACGAAATACAGTAGATGTTTGTAAACACTGACAAAATCAGCTAAGAGTCACAACAGCAGACAAGCCGGCTTTTCTGTTAGTCTTCTGCAGGCGGGTAAAAAAACAATTTACAATCCCAATACTCGGATGACAGCCGACAGCCTGAAGATTAACCCAAGTCACAATAAAAGCTAAATGGCTTGCTTTAGCATTAGGGAAAACTGCATCCAAATGTGATTTCTTTCTTTCTTGGCCCTTGCAACTCTCAATTAAGCATGCTATATAAAAGGTAATCCAAAAATTATCACAACTTCCAGGCCAGCATCCAAGCAAGGCTGCCCACCACATCCAAGCACTAACTCAATCAAAAATGTTTATTGTAGGCCTATCAGGTGCTAGACACTGTGCCAGGTATTGGGATACACTGGGGAACAAGGTTAAGACCCTATCCTTGTAGGATGCCACTTGCAGAAGGCAAATGACAAATAAGTAGACAGAGCCCGAAAGACAGCAGGTGTGCTGCAGTGAGCAATTGCGGGAACAAAGCGTGGCTATGTTAGTGCATAAACAGGGGTGATCAGGAAAGACCCTGAGCAGGTGATCCTGATGTTGAAATCCCAAGGATGAGAAGGAGAAAGGTATCTGCAGAGCCAGGGCAAAAGCATTCCTGGCAGAGGGAAGAGCAAGTTCAAAGAACCCCAGTAAGGGCAAGGAGAGAAAGGAGGCCAGTGTTAGCAGAAGGCAGTGCGGGACGACAGAGTGGCTGAGAAGACCCTGTTAGCTGGAGCGCGTTTAAGGAAGAGTGATGTGACCTGATTTAAAAGCTAATCATTGGGGACTCTCCTGTGGAGAATGGACTGCAGACACCCCAGAGTCAAAGGTACAGGGGCCTGTTAGGAAGTTAGACCAGGAAGCGACGTTGGCCAGGACTAGGGTAGGAGCTATGATTATAGGGAGAGGTGGAGGCACTCCAAATAATATCCCAAAAGTGAAACCCCCAGGACCCACTGACTGCCTGGATGTGGGGGTGAGAGAGAGAGAAGAATCAAGGGTGACTTACAAGCAGGTGGATGCTGGGGCCACTGACTGGGATGGGGAAGACGGAGGGAAGGAGAGATGTGGAAGGACTATCAAGAGCTCCATGTATGGACAAGAGTAAGAAGCCCTGAGAAAGGGCTGTGTTAGAAATACAAACAAGGGAGTCATCCGCATACAGATAGGATTTAAAGCCATGAGAGGGGAGTGGGGTTGGAATGGGATAACATTACCTAGGAAAAGAGTGTTGACAGCGAAAAGGAGCCAAGACCAGTCCCTAAGCAGCCCCATCATTCTGAGGTCGGACAGAGGAGCAACCAGCAGGGAGCCTGAAAAGGAGCCATCCGAAGGGAAGAGGAAACCCAGGAGAGTGTGGTGGCAAGGAGGAGGGAGAGGCCATGGGTGAGGAACGCTGCTGGGAGGTGGCAGAAACAAGGATGGAGAGCTGGCAATGAGCAGGTCATTAGTGACCCAGCAGTTCTGGTGGAGAAGTGGGGGCAGAAGCCAGACTGTGGACTGTGAAGGGCTAACAAATGGTAGGCAAAAGAAACAAACAGAAACAGTGGGTTTGGATATCTCTTTTGAGATGTTTTCCAGGGTACAAAGAAGAGGAACAGAAGAGGGAGAGGGATGTAAAATAAGAGACTGTGCTACAGCTGTGCTGCCCAATATGGCGGCCACTAGCCACATGTGACTATTTAAGTTTAAATTCAATTAAAAATTCAGATCCTCAATCACACATCCCAAGTGAACTAAAGCATGTTTGTACATTGACAGGAAAGACCCTGGACAGAGAGGGAGGTGAAAGAATGAGAAGTGTTCCCTAACAAGGTGAGAGGGGATGGGATGGACAGTCCTATGTGGGGAGTGAGCCTCTGATAGGACAACAGGTGGGAAGGAAAACACAAGTGCAGCTGCATGTGGGGCTGTAGGTGTGGCAGGGAGATGAGGCTTTTCCTTGGTCTGTGGCTCTATTTTATCACTGAAAAGGGAGGCAAAGTGTATGCATGGAGAGGAGAGGTTGGAGGAGGGGAGAAGGTATGAAACAGCTCCCTTGGGGAGTGAGAACACAAACTTACTGGGGAAACCACACACTTAATGCAAAATACTTCTCAGAAGAGAAGCAGGTAACAGCAGTGAACATCTGAATGAGGAAACCATCTTTAGTGGGGAAGAAATAAACTCAGATTTTTCTTCCTCTTAAGTCTTGGTCATGTCTACACAGTAGAGCCATGACAAAGGATCATAGTGAGGTTTTCTACTGGCTGCCCTTTCTTGGTTCATCCCTCTCCATCCTACTCAACTCTCGGAAAGGATGACATTGGTTCTATTTTCAGTTAAAATGGCTCCCTCCAACCTCTGAACTGCTTATCCAGCCCTTAGCTCCATCTCAATTTACAGCCATGGTTTGTAAGTTCACATAAATTACAGAAGAGATGGATATATTAAAAATGGCAGAAGTAGGTAGGAGTTACAAACCAGCCCTTACCAACAAGAAGTAATAGACATTTATCAGGTGATGTTAAAATTACATGAAAGACATACTCCTTGTTTAAACAAAATCTCCAAGTTACTCCTCCCAGCTTCTCTATGAAACAAAAATTATTTTCTGACATTTTCCTTAAGCTCTTATGAGTAAACATTTTCATTTCCACAGAACTATTTGATCTCAACCACAGTCAGACTTTCAATATTTGTTTTTGATCATGCAAGTGTGTTGGGTTGGTTTTGTGTTGGCTGGGGGGAGGGGGAACAGAGAGAGTTAAAATGACCAGATCCCTTTTATCTTCCATCTTGAGACCTACATTTGCCAACTCCTTCTTCCTATATATATATATATTTTTAAGTATGAAATCTGAGAGCCTCAAAGGCTCCTATGCACAAAGAGCAGCCCTTTCATAGACTACCAAGAGGTCACTGAAAAGGTTACAGAAAAACTGCTTCCTAGCCAGGGTGCCTTTGGTAAAATCACTCACAGTTTCTGTATGTGTGAAATCTAGATTGACACCTATGTCTTAAGCAAGTCTCCTGGCCCATCTCTGTCGTGTTCCAACCACCCCCTCTCCCCGCTCATGTTGGTCTGAAGTTCTCACACCTCCCTTCTAAAAATTCCTCTTGGCTTGCCTCTGGTTCCTCCAAACACTTGACAGACCCCATAGATAAAATTCACTGAATAAAATTACTCCAGAAACTTACCTGGAATGAGGTGCAGTAAAGCCAAGGACCCATGCCACCAGGGACAGTCTTTCCCCTTTCCACTTCTCACCAATCCCATACAGAAAAGCAAGATCTCTAGACCCACCCAGCAGAAGTCTTTGGGTCATGAGAAGGACTGTTTGAAGGACACAAAGCTCAGCAGCAGAGGACACAGATTCAGGAACTCTGGTTCACTTATCCACCCCTGCCCCCATGCCCACTGTCAGGCTGTGGCTTTCACTCTGCCCATCAGGGCAGGGTCCTTCTACAAACGCTCATCAGCTGCCCAACCTGGGAGAAGTCAAACCAACCACTTCAAACCTCGGTTTCCTCATCTGTAAAATGGGCATAATAACTGTTTCCTGAGTATGGACAGCACATCATCAACATGTGTTCACATCGGGTGAGCAGATGTAAGGAGTTAATTGTGTTATTAGCACAGCAGGCTCCCTGACTCACAGCGCCTACTGCTCACAGAGACGCCAAGGAGAAATCAATCCTGCTTTTTAAATTACTTTATGTACAAAGAAGCATTAGTCACTTCGACAGAGTACTTCAACTTCTCTCCTGAGCATCCACTCAGCTATTTCAAAGACTGGAGCCTTACCTCGACTCCTTACAGACTTCCATCACCCTCAGCCATCTCAAAGCAGACTCAAAGTCCACTGTTCCTACGCTGGGGGTTATTATTATTTGGTGTGTTCCCTTTCCAGGAAAACTTTGATTTCCATTTTGTTGGTAATAAACCCAATTGTGGAGAAAGACAAACTGCTTCTTAGACTCACAAACACAGGCCCTGGAGTTGATCGCGCCCGGAGCGAGCGGACCGCGGAATGGCTGAAACACCGAGGCCGGCCAGGGTGCCTGTACCCGCGCGGTGCCCCCGCGCCCGGGCTGCCTCGGAGGGGAAGGGCCACAGGCGCGGGGCTAGTCCGCGCCCAGGCCGGGGTGCCCCTGCCAGCTGCCCGCGCGCCGGGGCGGAGGGCGCAGGGTCGGGTGGCCCCAGTCCCTCAGGCACCGGCTGCGCGCTGGCTCCAGACTCCCGGCGCGGGGAGTAGGGGCCGGCCAGCCTGGGGGCTCGGAGCCGGGGGAAGCGAGCCTCGGCCCCGCAGCTCCTCTGGGGTTGCGCGCGGCGCGGGCTCACTCACCCCATCTCCGGCGCTGCTCCGGCGGCCGCTCCGACGGGGCCTCTAGCGCTCGCTCTCCGCCCGCTCTGCAGCGGCTCCCGGCGCGACACATGCGGTGGCCCGTGCGCGCCCGGCTCAGTCCCGGCGCCGCTCCATTCCGCGGGGCTGCGCGGCTGCCGCTGCCGCCGCCGCCGCCGCCGCCGCCGCCGCCACCAGGCGCGGGCGGGCGGGGGCTGGGCGGCCGTGCTCGGGCGGCTCCCGCCCCGCCCCGCTCCCCCCGCCTGGCTCCTTACGTAACCTCGTGGCCCCCGGGCAGCGGCGCCCAGCCAAGGGGCGGGGGGCGCGGCCGTGTGTGCTGCGTACCCCGGCGCCGCCGCGCGGTAGCCACCCGCCTCCCGGGCTGCCCGCTTCCCTTTGGGATTCGGCGTTGGCGCGCCCCCCGCCCTATGCCCACCCAGGGCTTGGCGCAGTGCCGCGAGCCAGCATCCAGCTTGCGGGACTAAGAGTCGCGCTTACAGCTGGAGGGGACTTGGGGCGACCCTTAGGTTTAGATGCAGGAATGAGGCCCCAGGAGAGGAAGTGATTTGCCCAAGGTCACACATTCAGATCTGAGCTCAAGGTCTTTAGAATGTGAGATGGGCATGGCCATGCCCCTCCTTGAAGCCCCCTTTAATCTTGCCGTCCATTGCCAGGCTGGGTGGCTCAGGGTACCCAACACCGAGAAATTCCGGAAGCCAATGTGGCAGGGAGGCTCCTACAGCCGAAGCAGGTGTTCTGGGCCCTTCCCTGGGTGAAGATGGGATGGGGTTTCCCAACTGGAGGGTAATCTCTTTTCAAGAGGCTTATTAAAGCTTGGCTTAGAGATAGAGAAATTGAAACGGCAAAAATGGAGCTTAAAGAAGAGCAGTCTCTTCATCCGCTGTCCACATATCAGGTCCCCATTCCCTACCAAAGGCTGGCACGGGGACTCACCTAACCTTCATCCCTGCTCTGGGCCTTTCATAGGATCATTTTCTCCTGATAACATTCTGCCCACATGAACCTGGGCGGTATTTTTTTTCACTCAGGACAGTAAAAGAATCAATGAACAAGCATATGGAGCAGGGCCACCACCCCAACCCTAACCTCATCTCTCCTGGGGCAACAACTTTACCTGCTAACCCTCAAGTCTACCGACCCCCTGTGAGTAATTTTCTCAATTACAAACCTGATCACATCACTCTTCCTAAAATCCCCCCATGGCTTCCTTCCTGCTGTCCCTGGGATGAAGACAAGCTACTGAACATGCCTACAGGGCCCAGCCGCACTGTGTCTCCTTTGCCCTCTCGAGCCTTTTCTTCTCTTATTCACTCTCCTTGCTTTCTACACTCGAGCCAACTGGCCACCCATCCTTCAGCCCATGTTATTCTCTCAGTCTGGGAAGATTTTCTCCTCTCTTGTCTCTGACATCCCAGCCCCCTTGCCTAGTCAATTCGTGCTCATTTTCAGATCTCAGTTAAACTGTCCCTTCCTTGTGGAACCTTTACCTGATGCCCTAGACAAGGCTGTGAACTTTTTTTTTTCATTACCCATATTGTTCGTGATATATACTTGTGAAATTACTAATTTAATATGTCCCCCAGGCATATATGCACACTCTATGAAGCCCATAGTTGTATCTCTGATGCCTAGAACTGTGCCTGAAATTCCTCCATTAATATTTGTTGAATGAATGAATTAGCAAATAGGCCAGGCCACAGATACATGGAATTGGCCAGAGTCTGTAAGCACAGGTTCAGTTTGTCTAGAGTCAGTACTGGATAAACATTTGGCCCTGGAGAAAACTTATCACAAGCTGAATTCCAAAAACCAGGTGAAGCTGGGGGTAGGGGTTCCTGGCCGTGTCAAAGGGAGGGGAATAAATGGCAGAAGCCAGCTTGGCTGGAATAGGGGCACCAGAAGATAGGTTCACAGTGCAGTTGGGCCAAGTAGTGTCCCAAACGCTGAACGAGAGGTTGCTTTTGCTCCTCTGAGGGAAAGGGCACACCCAAGTTACCTTGGGAAGATGTAGCAAGGCCAAGTGGGGCTGGTGAGTCACTTGGGCCGCTTCACACAGTCAGCGGAAAGCAAGAGCAATGCTGAAGGTATGAGCCCACGTGAAGTTAAATACGCCATGACTAAAGTGGCTGTCACTTTGGGCAAAGGCTTCCCTATGGGGAGAGAAAATCAAACAAGATTTGGAAATGGTTGCCCCTCCTTTCCACCAATTTTGGGCTGCCATCCCTGGGAGGGTGGCCTCCATTCCTCTCCTTCAACCCCAACTCCAGGCCCAGGTCGGGTGCCATCCCTCAGGAGCTTTCCTAGACAGCCAGAGTCTTGTCTAAGCTTCCAGAGTAGCCCTTACCAGCAGAATTTCATCATCTTCGAATCTCCCCTAAAGAGGAGCCACTTAATTTCCCTAGTAGCGCCTCCTCCCTCCATCGAAGCCAATACAGTCATCCTTTCTCTGCGGAAAATTTCCCATCAACATGGTCCCATGGCCCCTGTTGTCAAAGGAAATGATTGGTGAAGTCTCTCCTTTCAAGAGTCCCGAAGTCAAGGGAAGAGATTCCATGCTGGCTGCAGGGTGAGATGAGGCCAAGTCTTTTTAGGCCAAAAGACTTGAGTATCCTTTTAGGCTGAGCAAGATAAGCCAGTGAAGGGGGACAAGACTGAAGATATGAGAGAGAAGGGAAGGTCCTGGGGAGAGCAGGAAAGGATGGGGTCCAGTCCCTGGGACAGGAGGTGGCCTTGGAGAGGGGAGGAGTGTCTAGAGCGGAAGGTGAGAGGTCGAGGGAACACTTGCCTGGTGGGCTCCTTTTTCTAAAGGAAGCGAGGATACCTACTGAACATGCATGAGAGAGAGGAGCCAAATTTGAAACAACAGCCTTGGGGAAAGAAAAACTGGCGTTTGGTTAGATCCAGAGTTGTGAACAAGCAGGGCAGAGATGCCTGCAGAAGTCTGGGAGGCCAGACCTCGACCAGCACAACCTCAGGGACCTGGAATTCCTGTCATTCTAATGTGGGCGGAAGAGGCTCCAGAGTCTGATCAGAAGGCAAGGATAGTTGGTGTGAGGGACATTCTGTGCTTTAACAGGGGCAGATCAGATAACAGTGGGTGGCTCACCAGAGAGCCATACGAGCCTGAGAAACTAAGGAACAGGGAGTGGCTCGACGTATGCCTTTCCTCTGTACTGTCAACAAATTCTCCCAAGCAGCCCACCCTCAGCACCTAAGAGGGTGACATTCTACATCTCTGGCTTCTTGTCTCTCAAATGTGAGCTCCTGGAGAAATGGCTGATTTTAATCTGGGGCAGGGAAAATACAAGAACAGCATAAAGCACTTTGTAGTACCAAAAGTAAGGAGGTACTCGGAAAAAAAGAAAGGATAGGGGCACATTGAAGGGACACTGGAGCTAACTGAAAGGGCTCCCAGTGGCCAAAGCTTTACAATTTGAGCAACACAATAAATAATATTGTACAGAATATAAAATACAAATATAAATACAAATATAAAATACAGAATACAAAATATAAAATAAATATATGAGTCCATACTGAGATAAATTATTAAATAAGGGGGAAAGAAACAAATCTCGCCTACAGAAGAATCCCAGATAATATGTGTGGACACTCTCCCCTCCAGGAGGTGGAGTTTAACACCTATCCCCTCTTCCCCACCTCTTCGAGAGTAGGCTGGCCTTAGTGTCTTAGTGATTAGCTTCTAAACAATAGAGAATGGAAAGGGAAAAACAGTCACTTGACAGTGGAGAAACCTGGCCGACATCAGCTTGACCAAGTGATCAGGGTTAACATCACCAGTGATAAGCCATGTTGGTACCACATGCCCTCCGATAGGATGTGATGAGAAGTGTACTTCACCTGTATGTTATTTTTCCCCTAAGCCCATAACCCAGTATAATCATAAGAAACATACGAGACAAATCCACATGCAGGGACATTCTACAAAATACCTGATCAGTACTCCTCCGAACTGTCAAGGTCATGACAAGCAAGGAAAGACAGAGAAACCGTCACAGACCAGTGGAGACTAAGATGAGATGATGACAATGCATATGGGATCCTGGAAGAGAAAGAAGAAAAACCTGTGAAACACAAATAAATTCTGGAGTTTAGTTACGAGTAAAGAACCAGTGTTGGTTCCTTACGTATGCCATGTGTTCTGCAATAATGTAAGATGTTAATGATGGGGGAAACTGGGTGAGGGTAGTCAGGAACAATCTGTACAATTTTTGCAACTTTTCTGTAAATCTAACACTGGTCCCAAATAAAAAAGTTTATTAAAAAACAAAGTAGCCCTGGGAGTTCCCTGCACACCAAAATCCTCCAAGCAATCTAATCATTGGCCATGACAGAAAGGTAAACATGTGGAACACTGAACAAGTAACTCATCAGGTGATGCCAGGGGCTTGAAATTGTTTGTATAATTCCAAAAGCAAGCCCTTAAAATCCTTGCTTTTCCATTTTTTTAAACTGTAACCCATAATAAGAAATCGATTTTACACTGTGACCCAGCGCATACTTCAACTTTATCTACAGTTAAATCTATACAAAAAAATCTTTATCTACAGTTAAAATCAATGACATACAAAATGGAAACAAAAATTATATATATATAAACAAATGAAAGTTATACAGTTCTTCTCACCTGCAAAGCATTCATTCTCCTTTCTGTTCTAGTTTTAAAAGTAATGCTGCTCACAAGCCACTAAATTGATTTCAAAACCTATAATCCATAGTTTATTTTCTTTCAACAGCAAAATTAGGCTCACTATGTACATACGTAATATTACTAGGGTGTTCAGGTTTCTAATATTGCTGATCTAGGGACTCGAACTTTTTTTCTTCTAACCATAAAAGGTCAGTTCTCTCAACTGCATATGAAATAAGTGTCTTATTAAAGCCATTAATTAAATGGATAACTATCAAGTATTATGTAGCTATTAGGTTATGTTTTTCAAGATTATATAGTAACATAGAAAAATATTTCTTCTTTAAACAAATATTGATCATCTCCTTTGTATCTGGTACTATGCTGCACATTAGGGACAAGTGTTCAGCAAAAGAGAGGCAGTCTGTCCATCATGGAACTATAAGAGTGGGTAGGAAAATAATAATTAAACACTCACACAAATATATAAACTGTGATCTGTGTGCATAAGAGGGTCCTAATGTAGGTTGAAAGGGGTGGTCAGGCCTGAAGAAAAGAGGCCAGGGAGGGCGTGTAGGGAAGAGGTCCCAAGGAGAGGAAACTGCAGAGGCACTAAGGTGGCGGAGAACTGGGAAGTTTTGAGGAACTGAAGGTTAGTGTGGTTAGAATGCAGTGAGGTTAGCAAGGCATGTGATGAGGTGGGCAAGGCCTACAGGGCCCTGAGTTGGGGTTAAGGATTTGGGATTTATCCAAATGCACTGAGAGGTTGGGGAATGCCAGGATCTGGTTTACATTTTTTAAAGATCACTCTGGCTACTGGGAGGAGAAGAGATAAGAAAGAAACAAGAGCAAAAATATGGAGACCAGTTAAGAGGCTCTAGCAGATGCCCAGACAAAAGATAAGGGCAGAGATGAAAGGAAGCGAATTACAAGTTAGAGACGCATTTTGGAGGTAGACTCAACAGGACTTGGTGATGAGTTGGGTAGGGTATGTATTATCATATAAATTCAGAAAATAATCTATGTTATTATACTCTTTGTACTGTGACTATAATTAGGTAAAAACTACTAGTATGCATGGACAGGTCTGGAGTATAGAAAATGAAAAATTTGATTTGTTGGGACAGAAGAAGGAATATAGGGTAAAACACAAACATTGGAGTCAGACATGCCTTAGCTCTGCCACTGACTATCTCTGTGATGTTGGGCAAGATTTTTAACCTCTCTGAGCCTCAGTTCTCTCATCTGTAAAATGGGGATATCTCACTGGACCGTGAGGAAGATGAAATGGGAAAACATGTAATGTGCTTAGCTCAGTCCCTGGTATAGTACATTCTTAATAAACTGCAAGTATTTTTATTACTACTGGCTATAATGGCGGAACTGGGGTGAAATTCTCATTCTTTATTATGACTGAATTAATACTGTTATGGTATTTATATAGTTTGTAATTTAAAATTTAGTAGAGTCTGTTTGAGGATTCTGAAACTGTATGGAAACAGCCTATGCACTTTCTGCCTGGTAACATTTTGCCAACCTGTGTCCAAAGTTCTTCATAGCTCCGGGATTTCTCTACAGGGCACCTGAGGGTCAGAGAAGACCATGGGCCATCTCTTTAAGATGCCACCCCCAACCCCTCTGTTTCCAATCCAGCCAAGGGTCTGCTCTTAGAGAGGCAAGCTCTAAATTGCTCCTAACATCCCTCTATGCTTCCCATCCAGGGTCTCTTAAGTCTATCTGTCCTAGATGCCTCCAGGGATTCTGAAAGCTTTCATTCATTCATTCATTTAACCTTCACTGAGCACCTATTCTGAGCCAATCTATGTCCTCAAACAACCTAATAAACAAAATATGATGTAACCAAGCTATGAATAAGTTCCATGCGATACTGACTTTACCTGGGGAAGGCTTCAAAAAGGGGACATCTCAGCTGGATCTTAAAGGATGTATGGGAGAGAGGGCCAGTTCCTGCAAATAGACCAGCACATGCTAAAGCATGGTGGATTAAAGGGCATGACGCATGTAGGGAATGACAGGGAATGTCCACGTGGTTAGCTCAATAGTGTGTGATGGGAAGTGGTTGGGCATGAGAGGTAAGTTGGTACCACATTGTGAAGGACCCCTTGGGCATGTTAATGAGTTTGGACTTGATTCTGAGGGCCACAGGGAGCAAGTGAAAGCTTTGAAGTAGGAGGATGGTATGATTAGATTAGCATCTTATATCCTCTGGTAGCAGTAGGGAGGATGGGCTAGAGAGACAGAGACTGGAAGCAAGAGAAGTTTGATAGGAGGATCTAAGCAAGGTTTCAGCCAAGGCCAGAAAAGGAGAGGAAGTGTCTTGATCAGCCTCCAGGAAGGGATGGGAGCCTGAATTATGAGGGAGGAACTGGGGATCTCCTTCAATGCTGCTGGGGAGAGGGGTCAATCATCAAACAATCCAACAGCCTTAAGGAGAGGCTGCGCCTCCCTGGCTGCCTCCCAGCAGAATTTAACTACAAGAAGCAAAACTGGAAATGACCATGTGGGGCAGCTCAGCCAGCTGCAAGGGCCTCCCAGGGATATCCGGGTTATGCTGCTCTGCTGCCCTGAGCTAGCTCACTGATTACCCCTTTACTGCTCCTTTGGGATGTGTCAGCAGGTGAGTCTACTCCACTAGACAGTGTTCTTCAGGGGCAGGGTCTCTCCCTGGGTATTCCTTGCTCTGTTTGGGCTCCATCTTCAGACAAGCTTTAGTCTCACGTTCATATGTAGCGAGAAATGAGCAAATTCCCAAACAATTTAAATAAAAGTCCCAGAATTGAGTTATACTGTGTCTGACTGGCCTGCCTTGGGGCATGGACACATCCCTGAGCAAAGGGACCCATCACTGTGGCCAGGGGGATGAAATGCCCTTATTGGCTTAGTCTAGATCATCTGCAGCCCTGGAGTGAGGTGTGGAGGCAGCTTAACACAGAAGACCATGGACTGGGTGTAGGACTGGAGCAGACACCCACAGGAAAATCAAGGCTTGGGAAAATCAAAGTAAATGAATACAAGATGATGGCCAAAAATAATTGATGCCCACTATAAGATGAAGCTTTATATGTTTCCCAGTGCCAAGTAAAGAATAGATGGCTGAGTTGTTGGATGAAAAATAGTCAAGGATGTAGTAGAGTCATTCTAAGTTAACCTAATCCTGGAGAAGAACTTGGAAGGGCCAGTCCCAGAAAGCTGGAGAGTAGGCACAATTCTGAGAACTCAAGGCAGAGAGAGTGGAAATGGATACTTTAAACTAGTCATTTGCAACCTTGGCTAAGGATTAAAATCTACCTAGAAAGCTATGACAAAATGCCAGTGCAGGGGTGCTACCTCCAGAAAGAATGATTTAAACTCCCCAGGTGGTTCCACTGTGCAGCCAAGGTTGCAAGCTACTGCTCTAAGCCTCAATGTCCAAAAAGAAGTGGATGTGAGACCCAGAGCCCCACGAGCTTGGAAACTGGTAGGAACAAAAAGGAGCACACCCTCCCTAGCTCATTGGCCAGGCCTTCTTGAAACGCAGGACTCTGGAGGGGAACTAAGAAACCCAAGAAATTTGTGAGGCCAAGGGGGTGCAGTACCTCCTCTGAACACAGGGCAGAAGGAATGAATTGTGAAGCCTGCTAGATCTCTCTGAGGCACTGGGGTTGTACGCATGAATTGCCTCTGATTGGCAGCAGCAACGGAGCCGATAGGTGCCTGTTTGTACATCCGGAATGGCTGGGGTGGGGCAGGCCCAGACGGGTGAGGCGAGATTCCAGAGCCATGTCTGAGGTAGACTCAACAAGACTGAGGATGAATTAAAAAGATGGTGGAGTCACATGTGGCACTGAGGTTTCCAAGTGGAGCTGTTGTGCACATGATCACGCATCTCAAGGACACGGGGAATCTCTGAGGGAGAGGAGCAGCAGAAAATCAGGGAGGAGAAATGGTGAGTGCAGTATTCTGAGATGCAGAATACTGAAGAACAAACAAGAGATGTCCAGGAAGCAGTCAGCAATGGCGACATACAGCTCAGAAGAAAGACGTGTGAGCCATTAGCAAGACAGTATCTGTGTCGAAGCAGCAGAGGTGGGAGGAAGGCAGGCACAGGGGAGGAAGGGATGCTATGAAGATGAAAGAGTGGCCATTAGCAGCAATCAGGGGGCCATTGTGTTCTAGATGTGGATCTATCCCCTTTTAGCTTGATTTAGCTGAATCAAATATCATCTCTTTTTTTAAAAAATGTAATAACTCTTTACCAGAAAACTAAGAGCATAACAAAAACAAACAAACAATAACAAATAATGCAGAATAGAAACAAGTGGGTTTTCAATTCCTTTCAATGTAGCAAATATTTACTGAATGCCTACTACGCCCCAGACCTGCCCCAGATGGCTCAGCTGGCATGCTTAGCTTATCAGACAAGCCCCACTCCTACTCTCTTCCCCAGCCCCATCTGGGAGGCCGCAGTGGCTCTGGTTCCCAGCATCTCTGCCTCTAGTAAGGCTCAGCTCATCCATCCGTTGTTCTAAGTGAGGTTCCCTTACAAACCTCGGTCCTCGTGGTGAATAACACCTCTCCTGAAAGCCACCTGTTTCACATCAGCTGCCCAGCAGGTTTCTGGCTCTGTCTGTTCCACAAATCCCTTGACTACGCTGGGCTCCTCAGTTAGAGCTGGCTTCTCCTCCAGCTCTTTTCCAGCTCCTGCACAAGGCAGTGATGCTTGATCTGGCAGTGGGCCGAGGAATGAGTACACCTTTCCTGGTCATTTCTAACCATCTCTCCAACAGCTCACCCCTCAGGGGTCTCCAAGAGTTTCCTTTCGGTAACTTCACAGTAATGATACCAGAATACTTAGCAGAAAATCACTTTGAATTAAGACAATACCTCTCTTGCTTTCTCAAAGCAAGAAGCAGGTTGATCCCTCACAGTCACCAGCCACCTACACAGACTTCTCTTTTCACTATTTCCTTCACGATTCCTCATCGTCTCATTCCCCAGCAAACACTTTCCATGCTCAGGTGGGTCAGTGGTGTGAGGGCTGCCTCTTTAACAGACCCTTCCCTTTAGAAACTTGCTTTCTGTTGGCTATGCTCTATCAGGCTCTTTGTACGCACCATCTCTTTCATCTTCATAATTCTCCAGTCCACCAGTTCTTTACCTTCCTCAAAACTAGCACAAAAGCTGTCTGAGTGCTTGGTCTACTTTACTCAAGTATCCCTTTAAATTCATGTGAACCTTTACATTTGCTGGTTTATCACTTTGTAAATGTCCTCCTCAACTGGTTTTTGGGTACAGTTGCCTGAACAAGTTTTTTCTCCAATTGTGGTAAAATATACATACCATAAAATGTATCATTTTCATAACTTTTAATTGAAATACAGTTGATTTACAATATTGTGTTAGTTTCAGGTGTACAAAATGATTCGGAGATATATATATACGATTCTTTTTAAAATTCTATCCTATTATGGGTTATTACAAAATATTGACTATAGTTCCCTGTGCTATACAGCAAATCCTTGTCATTTATGTATTTTATATATGGTAGGTGTATCTGTTAATCCAATACTTCTAATTTATCCCTCCCTCCTCCTTCCCCATTGGTAACCATGAGTTTATTTTCTCTGTCTGTGAGTCTGTTTTGTAAATAAGCTCATTTGTACTATTTTTTAGAGTCCACATATAATTTATATCATATACTATTTGTCTGTCTTTGTCTGACTGACTTCACTTAGTATGATAATCTCTAGGTCCGTCCATGTTGCTGCAAATGGCAATATTTCATTCTTTTTATTCCACTGTATATATATATATACACTATATATACTATATCTTCTTTATCCATTCATCTGTCAATGGACATTTAGGTTGTTTCCATGTCTTGGCTATTGTAAGCAGTGCTACTATGAACACTAGGGTGCATGTATCTTTTCTTTCTTTGTTTTTTCACATGTATCTTTTCAAATTAGAGTTTTTATCTTTTCCAGATATATGCCCAAGAGCGGGGTTGCTGGATCATATGGCAACTCTATTAACTCTATTTCTAGTTTTTTAAGGAAACTCCAAAATGTTTCCCATAGCGGCTGCACCAACTTACATTTCCACCAGTAGTGTAGGAGGGTTCCCTTTTTGCCACACCCTCTCCAGCATTTATTATTTGTAGATTTTTTGATGATAGCCTTCTGACCAGTGTGAAGTGATACTTCATTGTAGCATTTTCATAACTTTTAAGGGTACAGTTCAGCGGAATTAAGTACATTCACATTGCTATACAACCATCACCACCATCCATCTCCAGAGCTTGTTTTTTATCCCAAGTCCAAACAAGTTTTTCAATGCCCAGAAAGTAGGGACATGTTTAATTTACTTTTTATTCCTAGTTCTGCTCATAGTATGTGTTCCATAAATACCCTTGGCTAATTAGAGGAGATAATATAAAAGATGATGTTTAATATAAAAGGCACCAAATGGGCACCAATAGCCTACCAAACCATCTAAAATTAATTCTTACTAAAACAAGAAGGGGAATGCTGACCCAAGAAAAGGGAGAAAATATACAAACTTATTGTAGCTGTGGCCCAACAACAGGCTATGACCTGGCCTCAGCCAGAGGGGCTAGATGTCCAAAGACCTTGAAGATGATGAAGATGAGGAGGAGAAGGTCCTTGCCATCTCTGAGAGAACACAAGACCCTTGTAGAATCCCAAGGCCAAAAAACGAACTGACAGTGTAGGGGCAGAAAGTTTTTTCCTTCTACCCTTCTAGGTTCATTGGCTGGTTTAATATTTAAGTTGACATAAGACAGATGAACAGGAGAAAGACAAATTTCATACGTATGGGAGCCCCAGAGACATGAGACCCAAAGACAGTCAAGCAATTGAGGCTTACAAGCTAAGGAGAAGGGGGCAGGGGGCAGGGGACAGGGGCTTCAAAGGGGAGGAAGACAAGTCACAGGAAGATGAGAAGAGCAAATGTTTTGTAAACAAATGTTTGCCATGCCACGCAGTTAAGTCCTTCTGTTATAAAAAGTTATCTTTGGTATTAGCTCTCTTCCTGGCACATGCCCTCTATCTAAATTCTTTTAGTCAGGTAAGGGATGGTAAACAGCTCTGAGTCTGTGGGACCTTGATTGTCTTCAGCTGGAAATAACCCACACGTCCAAGTGGCATATTTTGGGGAGGCATGTTCTGTTCCTCCTTACCAGGATATAAAAGCGCTTGGAGGAATGGGCTGAGCTCATTACTACTAAGATCCCTTGAACAACTAGAGCAGTGTTTCCCAAACTTGCCTCATCATATTGATCACTCAGAGCATTTATTAAACAGACCAGTTTAGCATTTCTGGGGTGGGGTATGGAAATCTGCATGCTTAATAAGTGCCTGGAGTGATTCTTACGAAAGGCAAATTTGGGAAAGAATGAACTGGAGTGTTCCATCAGCAAGATGGGGCCAACCTAGCTGTCTGGGGCAGTGTAGGTAAAGGCTCCCAGCCAGACTTATTTCATGCTTCCAGAAGCTGCCTAGACTGTTGGGCTACTTTCCCAAATCCTTGCAGGCCCAGTGGGCCCCAAGTCTCCTGTTAGCCTGCTGCCTCTGCACACTTGGCCCTCCCTCCTCCAGCATCCTCCCAGCAAGGCCCAGGGGCTGCCTCTTACTTCTACCTCTACTCCTGAAGACCTCGGATGATCCCGAGTTCTGGCAGCCCTGTCCCTGTCCCCTGGCTTGGTTCCCCACAGTTGAGGGATGACAATGAGATGTAGTCCCAATTTAGAACAGAGTCAGGTATTCATTGGCCAGGTATTAATTAGGGAGTGACTAAAGATAGCTGGTGACATCATATCCTACTTTTAGACCCAGCTGGGTCATTGGATGGAAATAAGTCGGGAAGCTTATATCGACCGAATCTAAGGTCGGTGTTTACAGAGGGAGACACTGGATACCAACTACACTGTCTGAGGTGAAATTTCACCTTGAGGCCCTTCTGATACAAACCAGCTGCATGCAGCCTGGGAGCCTCATTCTCATTCCTGTTGCTCCAGTGGGCTGCCCCACCCCACATACAGCGCAACCATAATATGACATCCCCTCTCCCTACGCAAAACAAACCCAGGATACAATAGGTCAGAGGGGCTTATGGCAGGCTAGAAACTCAGATGTGCCCTCCTCTTAAGAAAGCCAGTAAGACTTCAATTAAAATGCAGTTTCTGAAACAGCTCCTTGTTAATGTCAATCCAGAAAGTTTCACAATGCAGTGCTTCCATGGAATATCAACAGGTGTTACGCAGCAGGGAAAGGTTCCATATTCCACAGGTTTGGGAAATACCGGGCTAAACAAATTGAAATAGGTTTCTTTACTTTTTTTTTTTTTTTAAGAACTTTTACTATGTCAATGTAGACTCAGGGAACTCTAATAAGTACATACAATGCACTGTATTTCCTAAATTAAATGAATTTGACAATGAAACCTTAAGTTGTTTTCCAGAGGACACACTTCTGGGAAATGCTAAAATAAAGGGTGTTATTACCCAGAGCCACCTTGACCTATAAGAAATAAGCAGGTGCTACTTAAGCTTGATCTCAGATGAATCTCTCCTCCCTCTGAGGTACTGTTCTCTGTAACCACAAAAGTCAGTTCTTAGTGTTAAGCAGTAGAGCATAGTGGTTAAGTGAGCAGGCTGTCTGGAGTTTTATCTGAGCTCTTCCACTTATTAACTTTAGGTGTATTATCCAACTTCCCTGTGCCTCTGTAAAATGGGCAATATTGGTATCTCCTCTTGAAGGCACTGGTGAGGATTAGACAAAAGTACACATTGAGCTATTGTTGTTAAAAATAGAGGCACTGTCCCCTGAAGGAGGCTGGGTCCTCCAGCCTACTTCTGGGCTTAATTTTCTAGCAGGTAAACTAGTGGTCACTTTAGAGAGTATGGAACACTTGGCATTAGGAGTACAGGAGAACTGAGAGGTGAATTAGAGGATAAGAATAAACCAGAGAGACATTATGCTAAAACTCAGAGCATCTGGGAAGCAATATGGAAGAACAGGCCAGGGGAATGGGCCCAGAATGAAGAAGAGGG
The DNA here is from genome assembly GCF_048773025.1 of Camelus bactrianus. NCBI lineage: Eukaryota > Metazoa > Chordata > Mammalia > Artiodactyla > Camelidae > Camelus > Camelus bactrianus. The sequence goes on from NC_133565.1 coordinate 27,433,495, forward strand.
TTCACTAAAATGTGGGAGAAAGGAAAATTAAAAAATCAAATCAATCTTGAAACAGAGTATATAGAAATATGTACTTATGTGGGTCAATCAATGCATTATAAATATAAAAAAGAGAAAAAAGTGGAGGAGGAGAAAGAAAAGAGTCAAACCTCACAATTTCTTTTAAGACAGTGTTAGCTGTAACTTGTGACACCCTTAAGTATCCCATCCTTCCCTGACTCTCTCCATAATACTAGTTTGGACAACGTGGAAAAATTACATTTACAAAGGAGTCTCCAGAGCATGGAGGGTCACGTAGAACTCTATTAAATAGAGATGGGAACTGTTAAGATACTAATAACCAAGAGGGAGCATGAAGAGGTTCATGCTAAACTGCAGCCTCCCAAATGAGGATTTCAATCATCTCACTGGCATTTCATGACTGACTTTCTACTGCCGCATAGCTGTGTGGGTCACAGCGGGCAAAGGCGTGCCTCGGAAACTCTTTAGAAAATGTTTGAGTAGGAATGGAATTTTAATAGCTTCTTGTTCAACTACAGTCTTCTTCAGATAAGAAATTTTAACTTTCTCCAGATTTCATTATGGCTAAGAATGAACTTATCAGGTCAGTTCCGGAAAAAGCAGATTGGTCTCTTTAAAAGCATAAAGCTAAAAAAAAAAAAAAAAAAAAAAAAAAAAAAAAAAAAAAAGCGCAAAGCAACTAGTCAGCTCTAAAGAGGACATTTGTGAGGCAATCTGGGAATTGTGAACAGTGTTCTTTGATGACATTAAGAAATAACAATTTTTTTAGGTTGATAATGCATTGTAAGTTTTTTTAAGAAAGGACCCTTACCTTCTAGAGATGCAAAGTGAAATATCTAAGATTTTCTTCAAAATAATCCAGTAGGTATAGAGGACAAGTGTTCAGGTATAAATGAAGTTAGATTTGCCATGAGTTGCTAACTGTTGAAGCTAAGTGGTAGGTAAGTGGGGCTCATTACTGTTCTACTTTTGTATAAGTCTGGAATTTCCCATTAAAACTTCACAAAGCAGAGATATTTCATTGCACAGAAAGGCCATCTCACATAAATGTATAAATATACTAGACATTTGATTCATTCATTCACTCATTAAAATATATATATATATATATATATATATATATATATATATATATATATATATAAATTTATGGTAAAATTCATGTAACATAAAATTCACCATTTTAACCATTTTAAAGTATACAATTCAGGGGCATTTTGTACATTCATAATGTTGTACAACCATCACCACTATTCAGATTTGGAGTGTTTTTATCATTCCAAAAGGAAAGCCCATACCCAGTTAAGCAGTCACTCCCCGTTCCCTCTTCCTCCTAGCCCCTGGCTACCCCAATCTGCTTTCTGTCTCTGTAGATTTGCCTACTGTGGATATTCCAAATAAGTTCAATATATTTTTTATTTTAAATTTTATTATTATTATTATTTTAAAATTTTTATTACTAAAACATTGAACAGGGTTAAAACTCAAAAGGTATAAAAGCATTTGCAGTGAAAAGTCTCCCTCCCACCTTTCTTCCCACAGCACATAGTTCCCTTTTCGGAGCCATTCAGTTTCTTACATTTCCTGCCAGAGAGCGAAATTTCCTTTCCCCCTTCTTTATCCAAATGGCAGTATTCTACACACATTGATTTGCAGTTGGCCTTTTTTCGTTCTATAACAGATCAAAAAGACCTCCCGCCTTCTTTCTACAGCTGCATAGTATTCCACTATTTGAAACAGCTTCAAACACTGTGTTAAGTGCTTTGGGGTTACAGAAATAAATAAAACATGGTCGTTTTTTCAGGCAGCTCATAGTCTAAAAAGTATTTTGTTTGGAGAAGCAGGGAAAGTTTATAAACTAAGGCTGATCATAATCTCATATCGTCACAGCCAGGCACTTGGAAGGAAAAAGAGAGATCTAAACTGAAGCAGGGTCGGTGGGTGGCAATCTGAGAAATCTCTGGGGATTAGCAAGGTATGGCTGCAAAGGTGAGAGCAAATTACTGCCTCTCTTCCACCTTCCCCTGTTAAGACATAACTGATCATCTCACTTGTTTCCTCTCTTCTTTCCTGATTAGAAAAGAAAGAGATTCTCACTGGGAGAATTTAGAAAGTGCATAGAGAAGCAGAAATTGTCCACGGTTGTTTGTAAGCATTTTTAATAGCTGCTTAAAACTGCATTGCATTGATACACCATAACTTACTAAAATTATCTCCCAATTCACTTCTGTATTTTAGAGATCCAGGAACCAAAGCCACAACAGATGTTTATTTTAAGGAGACAAAGGGACATCTAAGTGCATCCACTAAATGAGACAGGTAAGACAGCTGGAACCAGATATGCATATTTGAAAATTATCTCTCTGAAACTGAAACCATATTAATGAATAATCTTAGGGAGGCTGCAGGGAGAGAAAGAGAACAGTAGCTCACAATTAAGACTTCAGGGATTCCTGCAATTTTTGGATAGTAAAAATATAAATAAAGAAACCCTGCAAATTAAATAGAAGAACATTCACTTAAATAGAATGGAACCTCTGTATCCTCCACAACTACAGAAGATGCCTGCCAACCATATGCAATAAATGTCTGTTGAATTGAACAGGCAGTCTAATGAAAAGGGACCTGGGATGTCCAATGGGGGATAGAAGAGGATTCATGCATGGAATACACTGATGCCTAAACACAGTCAGGACCATATACTACAACTGAGCGTCAAAGGCTCCAGTATATAGGTGGTGGGGAAGTCACAGGAATAAATACAATTCACATGAAGAGCACGGAGAATGAGAAGAGGCCAAAGGTAGAGTCCTGGACACACTGACCTCAGAGAGAGCAGTGTCATGGCAGCCAAGAGCTTTGAGTAAGACCTCCTTGACCTGAGGCCAGAAACTCTTCCTGCCTGAGGCAAGAGGAGCACAGAGCCAACAGGAGGCTCTGGGAACCTTTAGGGGTGTCTACATCAGCAGAGGTTCTGAGAAGGCCCAAGAGAAGGGGAAGCTGGTCTGAGGCCTGAGACCAGATCTCCATCATCAGGGACCTTAGCATCAGGGCTCTGACAAATGGACAGGACTATTCTTTCCCTAACATAATTTTCCCTGAAAAAGGAACTAATAATGTGCCTCACACTACCATCAAGGCTAAATTGGACTCCACTGACTCATAAGTCTTTTTACATTTTCAGTTCCGATCCTTGCTTCCCATACAACCCAGTAAATGACAGCACTCTTGTTCTTTCTACTGAAGAATCTATTTCAGGAACACACAGTGGATGGTCTATAGTTGTATATCCTGTTATTACCTGTAGCACAGTGGGATCCTTTATAGCATTCATTCCCAACATAAAGGAAAAGAGAAAACACAAAATGAAGTAGAGTGATTATCTGGCTAGGTAAATCCCCTGAGATGAATTTTCCTTATAATGAAGTCAGCTGTGTGGAAAAAAAATCCAACAAATGGCTACTTCATAAATCTTGCCATACAGTGTTTGCATGGATCCTTGTAGCTCAGAAGCAGCATTTGACTAAGCTACTACATGGGGTAAAAATATCTCTGCACCCTGTTTGACTAAAAATGGCTGAAGATACACAACTCTTATCCCTGGAAAAATTCAATTCAGTTTGGCAAATATTTATCAAGCACCAACTGTGTTCCAGGGATGGAGGCAGAAAGCCATAATCCATGACCCCGAGTAGCACCCAGAATCCCAGACACCAGGGAAGGGGCACCTTGAATCACTGATGAGAAGGAAGAAGTCCATTCAAAGGGAAGGAAGGTGTATTTTCCACTGTAAATTAATAAACCAGTATCTCAGTCAGTGAGAAACCGGTATGGTAGTCTGGTTAAATAAGCCTGGTTAACACAGCCAATCCTTGATAACAAGCAACTCTGATTTCTGGCTTTTTCACCTGAGGCCTGGGCGCCAGATCATGCCGCAGGTGCAGGTAATTAAAATCATTTTGGGAGGGGAGAGGAAGCTCATGTGCTCCCTCTTGTCCCAAATCCCCACAGTGCACTAGGCACAGTCCTTGTTTCTGGTGACTCCTAGCCCTCCTCTCTTAAGCATTCTGAACCAGGTGAGGGAAGAAGTGGTGGTCAAAGGCAGGAGGGATGGGGGTGGTGGTGGTGGTTGGTGGTGAAGAGAAAATAGCAGACAGACAGACACACAGAGAGAAAGAGAGAGACAGGGAAATGGACAGAGGCTGTCAGGGAGGCAGAGCCACTGAGGGTAGGTATCTTTTTTTTAATCTGACATCATTTTCGAATAAATTTTAGTAATTTGGAACTGGGAGCCCCTAGCCTGGGTAGCTAGCCAGCCTTAACCTGACATTTTAAACACAACAACTGACTGTGGGGAATTTATTATAAAATTCAAACAGATTTTAAAGAATTCCTGGAAGCAAAAAATGATGGCTCTTGCTGTTAAACTCTGACTCTGCTAAAGTCAGCAGCCCTGGACCAGTGCCTCAAAACCCTTTCTCTATTGTGGAAGAAGAGAACTGATACGAGGGTGGAGAGAAAACCAGCTGTTTTTGCCTCAACAATTATTAACATTATGATTGTCATCTTTCCAGGGGGTAGACCACTCAAAGTTAGATGTTTGGACACAGGGATTTTAATTATTAACTCCTGCCCCTAGTATTTTCTAGGCAGAAATCTGTGTTCCTTGGCCTGTTACCCTGGGGTTTCACAGAAGTGCTTAGCTATATATTTAAGCAGGTCCAGAGCTGCTTTTCTTTTTCTTTTCTCTCTGATGTAACTTACATACCATAAAACTCATCTATTGTAGGCATACAAGTCATGATTTTTAGCAAATTTATGGAGTTGTGTAACCATCATAACAATCCAGTTTTAGAATATTTCTATTGCCCCCAAAAGATCCTTCATGCTCATTTGTAGTCAATCCCTCTCCCACTCCAAACCTCAGGCAACCATTTATTTTGTCTCTATTTGAACTTCTTTTCTAAGCAAAATTTTGGCCATAACCATCCATCAACTCTTATACCTCTACCAGAAGGCAGGGTGGCCCTCTGGGTAAGGATACAAATTGCATTCTTCAGTGTTTACAATGGAATGTAGTTTTAGGCTTGTGTGTCTGTAGTGGGCCATGGCCAGGCCTCCCCATGGAAAGTACCCAAGTGGACATTAATGGAAAAATCTTAGGCCTTGCAGTATAGGTGCAGGGAAAGGGAAACTGCTCCAAGTTCTGGCACACATAACAGGAACTTCAAGGCCTAGGTGATGCCGCCTTCTCCTGAGTAGCAGGGGGATTGCTTTATGTGGAGGTACAGTTGGTCGCAGTAGCTCATGGTTCTTTATGCTTTGGACCTGTGGACACCTCACTTTGTGTGGGCTCTCAAGACACATGAGACTTTGAGTACACCTTCACAGGATACAAGAGAGCAAACAAATGAGCCTGCTGCCTCATCTATATCCCTCGCACTGCTTCTCTCTTGCTTCAGGGAGAAGCCAGTTTTAAGAGTAACTGTGAGCTGAGTCTCAGCTGTCACTTGAACCCTGACAGACTCCAAGTTCTGGCTCCAGCAGTGTCTAAGAAGGCGGCAGTGGTCCTGCTTCAATCGATGGCATGGAACATCTGCATTCTGCTCCCTCACTGGGGGTAATCTTGACTAGCCTGTCATACAGCTATTTCTCAAAACTCCAGCTCAAATATGTTGTTCTTCGGTTCTTTGTTGACCCTTATATGGGACGGAGAGAGCCGAGTTCAAATCACATTTCTTCTGCTTGCTTGTGTAACCTTGGACAAGTTACCTGTCATCTCTAAATCTTGTTTAAAAAAAGAGATAGTATGTATCTAGGTGGGTTATTGTCAGGGTAAAATGAGGTAATATAAAGCATTGCCCAGTGCCTGGCATGTAGTAAACGCTTAATAAATAGCAATGGTAGTGATGCTCACATTTTGACATGGGTGCTTTCACAGGCCTATTGTGAGATGTTTGCATCAGAACCTCTCCCTATTCAAATCAGCCAAGTCAGAGTGTTCTTTGGTCTGGAAAACAGTGAGGAAGGAGAGGGGGAACTAACATTTGTTAATTCTTATAATGTAGGTGGTAGAAAACAATAATCATTATAATCTCATTTTAGAAATGAGGCAACTGAAACTTTATCTTGGCTAAAGTCACTCAAGTTGATCTGCATCTAAAGCCAACACCTTTCCCACCTGAAATTGCTCAAGATCTTGGTAGAACAAAAGCTCTCCACCCACCTGTGGGAGGGGCCCCAACTCCTACCTGCCATGGGGAAAACAGTCAACCCTCAACAGTATCTAATTGGAATATGCAGAAATCCAAAGGAGACACATATTTTCCCATGTGAGCTGGGATCACAGCTCATATTCCAAGTATGACAGGGATGGTATTACACAGGGAGTCCCTGAGGGGGCTTGGGAGAGAGTAGTAGTAAGGAGCCCTGCGGTTGGCCTGAAGAGAGTGGAGTAGCTTTGGAGTCCTTCTCTGAAGAGCGTACAACAGAAGAATGGCCAATCTCCATCCTCCATACCCTCAAGTCCAGATTATGCACAGGGTCCTACTTCTGGCAATCCATATATTTTGTGTGTATATGTGCTTAGTGGAGATTCCCCTCCTTCAGTAAATTTCTCCTGGTTAATTTCACTTAGCACTGATGTTTTCCTCACTCTGAAGCCTCTCAAGACTTAGGTATCCAGTTAGAATTAGCTTTTCCTGCACTCCATTAGGTTACAATGCATTATTCTACATAGTCCATATGCTACATCATAACTATCTTCTGCTTGACTCTTCAATTAGACCTTAAGATCTGTGTTCTACACTTTTTGAATTTTTTCCACTTCCCCAACACTAAGTGTAGCAATATATTGGATACTGATAAATGCTTGTGGAGTGACAAAATAAGTCACAAATCCTAAGAGTCTTTAGATTAGGGTTTTTTCCTACAGTTTTATCTGAACAGAAATAAAATATTAAATAAATGACTAAACTTTGTGTTTAGTTTACAAAAATGAGCCAATTGAAGTGAAATGCTGAAGAAAAAAATTAGTATTTGCTGCAGAGAAATTATGTGCTTTCAACTCATTTCTGGCCAGTAGGGGTTTAGTCACAGGGAGGTTGTCGACCACCCTCCTGAGCTCTCATTTGTCATATGCCTTGAGAGGAACATATGGATACCCCCATCAGATGCAAAGGGGGTGCCTGTGACTACAAGTATACACTGTTTTGCCAATGTTCCTGCTCCTTTTGGAGGATTCACCTTCATTCTGACTCACTTTCTTAAATGTTTACCTTTATATTTGCCAACTGTTGGAACTGGTGTTTCAACTGTTCTGCCCATCTGCTGGGAGAAAACTTTGAGATTATGTCACAGTTTTTGGAACCTCAAATCACATAGGTTTGGAACTGGAGAACTTAAAAATCAATAAGTCTAACTCCTTCGTTCATATGTTCACAATGCCTCTTCACTTCCTTGTGTCTGTCAGTCCCAGTGCTAGGTGTTGGAACTGCAGAGACATAACGTGTGTTTTCTGGACTCCTGGCACTTACACTGTAGCAGGGAAGATAGACATGAAGATAGACTCAAGAAAACGATGCAGGTGCCGTGATAAAGGGGTATCCAGGGAACACGTGCTATGCACAGGAGGTGAGCTGAGTCTTTATACGTGGTAGATATGGTAGAGTGTGTACTGAGGGGAGTAAGTGGGAAGAGATTAGTCAAATATACAACTAGAGGAAGCTGGTACCAGATCAATAAACATTTACAGAGCACCAATTATGTATCAGGTTGCCAGATTCCATGCCAATTGCTGAAGACATGAAAGATACAGCCTTACTCTCAAGGAGTTTATAATTTAGTGGATGTAAACAAATTACAATACATTGTGATAGATGCACTGCCTGTATATGTTAAAGATATAAAGGAAGAAATAATCAGTTCTACTCAGAGGTGGAGGGTGTGTATGGACGACCACCTGAAGATGACGTAATAGGCTAAGGTTTACCAGGTAGTGGGGAGGGCACTTCAAACACAAGGAACAACATGTGTACAACACAGTGTAAAGTCTTCCAGGAACTTTAAACAGTGTGATATGGCTGTGCATTTAGTTCACTTGGAGGGAGTAGCAGGGGATGGCACTGCACAGACAGCACAGAACTAAATCTCAACAGGCTATATTCCATGTTAAGCTTAGAATGCATCCTAGAAGCAATTAGGAACCACTGAAAAGTGGATCGATCAAGGGATAAAGGGAGTCAGTTTGTGTTTTAGAAACAGCCCTCTCTACGCTGGTTGGAGGATACACAAGAATCGTCTATATTATTATCATCAGTTCTTTTCTGTCTGTTTCATGATAATAAAAGAACACTCTACTAGCAGGGTGAGAAGGGTCTAGAGGGAACAGAGGGACTAGGTACAGGCTATCACCATGGTCAGTATGAGAAGTGATGAGTGTCAGAACTGAGAGTGGTGAAGGAAAAGAAGAGTGAACAGACACAAGAGATGGTCAGGAGCTGAAGTCCACAGGACTTGGGGAGGGACTGGGTGGGTGGGATGAGAGAGAGGGAGGAGGCCAGGATGGCTGCCAGGTTTCTGATGTGGGTAGATGGGAAGAATCATTCTCTGAAAACAGAGATAGAGGTGGATGAATAGGCTCAGGGAGAAAGATGAACTCACATTTCAACATGTGCTGGAGATGCCTGTCAGACATCCAGACAGAAATTTCTAGCATGCAGGAGTATTTATAAGCCTAGAGCTCAGATATGATGGATGGCTAGAGATATCCATTGTTGAGTCATCAGCACAGAATTGGAAGCTGAAGCCATAAAAGAGACTGAGTCTGCACAGGCAACTCAAGGAGAGTACAAACAGGGCCATGGGGCCACCTACATTTAGGGACAAGTAGGGGAATGAGGAGTCAGACAAGGAGACAGAGAAGAAACAGCAATCCAGGGCAGAAAGGAATCATGAGAAACTTGGAAACAGAGTGAGAAGGCTTAAGGGAGGGAGGAGAAAAGTGTCAAATGCTGCACAGATACTAAATAAACTTAAGATTTTAGATGGACAGTATTGAATTTGGCCCTAGGTCAACTTTGTCCTAGGGAACTTTGCCAGAGTGGTTTCAGTGGTGCGTCTGGGGGCAGAAACCTGACTGCAGTGAAAAGAAAAGGGGGGAGGTGTAATACTGCAGCTGTGGGTGCTCTTTGTAAGACACTCACCATGTGGGGAAAGGAGATCTGAGATATTTAGAGGACGCAGGATTGAGGGCAGGGTATCAGTTTTGTTTTGAGCCTGGAGAAACTTGAGCAAGTTTACAAGGTGTGGTACGGGTGGGGGTGGGAGGAGCCATTAAAGAGGGAGAGTTGAAAACAGAGGAGAGAGAAAGACTAGCTGCAGGAGCAATGTCCAGAAGAGCAGAGGGAGCACTGACCAAAGACAGTGGCAAGAGACTGGAAGACAAAAGGTGAAAGAGGGCAGAAAGGAGTCACACTGTAGGTACGAGATTGGGAAATCAAGGGAATTGATGCCGAAGCTTCAATTTTATCTGCAAAAATAAGAAAGTGAGGAAACTAAGGCCCAGAAGGGTGGTGACCTGCATGACAACTCACAGAGAGTAAGATTTTAATTCAAGTTTCTTGACTCCTTGCCTGGTGCTCTTTTTACTCCCTAGATAACACTCACTTGTTTTGAAGACACTTTCATCACTTGAACATCTGTTTCACAATGGGGCTTTTTGTGCCTTTCTTTTGAAAGACTACTAGGCAAGCCTTGCTTCACACAAGGGCCATGTGTCACCAAGGACAGTAAGCCTGCCTAAACCCTGGTTTGGGACCCAGAAGACTTGCCCTCTTAAAATGGGTAAGATAACGAAGTTCACCCTTGGATAGCGATCCTGACTTACTCATACCACTTTCCAGTGCTTAGAAGATGTGTCCAACACTCAAACTGTGACGATCACCTCACCGAAAAATATTCTGGAGAAACACCTGGAGGGGAGAGTATGGTGTTATGGGGGAAGGAGTGGTTGAGAGTAAACACTGGACAAGTCTCTTGGCCTCGCTACACGTTTCCAAGGTCCCTTCCAAGTGTAACACCCATATTTGAGAAGGAGGTGGAAAGGGCCAAGACAGTGAGGTAGATGACTAGAGCTAGCCAAAGGAGCACACGGAGAAAACAGCCACCAAAAAGTGAAAGGAGGATAATAAAGATTAGAGTCATCTAATTAGCCCTGGATGGGTCCTGTCAAAAGAAACAGAAATAAACAGATAGTGTGCAATTTGAGTCCAAATCACACCCACTTAGAAAACAGTTTGCGCTCTTACTTATATCACATTAGGAAAAAGGAGAGAAAACACCTTCGTATCACAATCACAAATTTTAGAATTAGAAAAGATAAAATGCACAAAATCATTTAAAAATTAAAAAGCTACTTATATGCTACTGCTAAGGAAAAACAAAAATGAACTGAGATGAAAACTGTCATGCATACGTTCCCTGATGATGCTATCCAGAGCAGCAGCCCGTCACCCTTCATGCTCTTCCTCTGCTTAATTACCCTTCATGGCACATATAATTTCACTTTTCTATTATCTCCCCCACTGGAATATAACCTCCAAGAGGACAGGGCTTATTATCCTTATTCATTGATATTTTCAGGGCCTAGAACAACACCTGGCATCTAACAGATATTCAAAAAATGTTTAATGAAGAATGCCTGAAGGTTGTAGTTCTAGTTCTGCTACTGATCAATTTTGTGATCTTGGAGAAGTCATTTCATCTCTTGGGGTGTTCGTTAAGGAAAAAAAAAAAGGCATTCAACCAGATAATCCCTTTCAATGCTTTAATACTGTGATTTTATGTATATAATGAACCATAACACAAAACAAAGTGTGCTAAGTGGTAAACTAGAGTATAGTGGATAACTGTCACGTTTCCTGGCTGCCCAGCATCCTTTGAATACCCTTCTTCTGTTCAGACAATTTACTACCTTATGAGTCCTACCTCTCCAAGGAGGATACTCGCTCACTAGCCCAGCCTTCCTATTAGTTAGGGACAAGTCATTTGACTTGAGTTCTGCCTATGAAATGCACCTTCAAGAGATTTTCTTTTAAAGGTGAGCAATGTGAAAAAACAGGTACCTTGTGGAGTTCATTTTTTGGTGGAGAGACTGCAGGAGTTCCTGCCTTCTGGGGCTCCACATCAACCATGGAGTGGAAGAGTCTGGCTTGTGTAGCGGCAAGAAAGTTGTTTAACATGGATCAAAATTTGTGGAGTAGGGAATGAAAAGGAGAAAAGTGTTTCACTGAGGAAAAAGCAAGGCTTTTTGAAGTATCACAAACTTGATCCAAATCCTCCTCTACCACTTACCAGCCGTGCCCTTGAAAATTATGTAACCTCTTCAGCCCCAGTTTTATCATTTTAAAATGGTCATGATCTAAGGTCACTCACAGCCTCTGAAAGCAGGGCTCTTTTGACGCCAGAATTCCCCAGTGACTTCTGCTAGCGTGTTTGTCTCTAGATTGCCTGGTCAAAGTGAGGCTTTAAATGATGGGTAAAATTAGGTCAATTTGTAAAGTTGCTAAAAGATAAAACACTGAGATATAATAGTAATAACAGAGACAGCGAAGTCAACTAATAAAAGGTAATCTTTTCCATATGTATCAACAGACCCAAGGACATTACTATCCAGCAGAACAGAATTGATGCGGTAACAATTACCTTTAGTTGCCAAGCAAAGATTAAATTATGATCCATTTACTCTGGTTATGGTAGAGGAGTAAATACTACATTTTATGTATATTTCTATCAAAAGTGGTTCCATTGAACAAGTTTTGGTGCTTAGAGGCTAAGTGTCAGTTAACTGGAAAAATCTCTTTCATGGAACAGATTATTTCCTAGTGATGCCAAAAAATGAAATAAAATAACTGACAAGATTTCAGCATATGAGAAAACATTATGGGCATAAATGGTTTCATTTGAAAACTAGCTGGAACATGTAAACTTTTTCACAGAAACTCTCTGAAGCCTTGGAGCGCCTAAGTGCCATTTATGAATTTAAAGAAAAGAAATACACTCTTTTCTGTGTTAAGTCCTCATTATCTAGAAATAATGCCATAAAGTCACAAGAAAACCAGCAAGCTGGCCTCAACAATCCTCCTTTTCCCAAATAGCCTCCCCCTCTCCTGATACCAAGTAGGCAAGCATTTTTCTGAGTTTTCAACTGTTACATTGCTACCCATATTTATTCCAATTTCCTCTTCAAGTTTATACTTCCTATTCCTGCTTCCTAAATATGGGTATTTCCTGAGGCATAGGCCTTGGCCTTCTGCTCTTCTCCATAAATACTTTCTCCTTTGGAAAGATCAAAGGCACTGATGATTTCAACTGTTGTTTCTTCATGGATGACTCACACATTTACATATTCAGGCACAGCCTCTCCTTCCTCAGCTTTAGTCCTGTATTTCTTACAGCCCCCTAAGATTTTTCTTTTGAATATCTTCCTACCATCTCAAATTCTACACATCTTTTTGAGCTCTGAGCTCATTTTTGCTTTAAAACCAACTCATGCTATGGATATTCCTGTAAAGTCGCGATTTCCGACTTAAAGAATTGGAGGCTTCTGATTCCTCCTGATCCTTTTCTTCCATCATCCACTCAGTTACTCTACCACTCAGAGTAACCTTGGTCTTTCTGCTCTCACCTTTATTACTCAACACCAAAATTACAGTATCTCCTATCCATACTATCCTATACACTTCAGCTAGGTTAATGTCTCTAAAACGTGGCTTGGAACATTCAGTTCCATCATGCATTCCACGAATGTTGACTGACTATTTACTTTATACAGAGCACAGCGTTACACACTCCAGGATGTAAAAATGAATGCCTAAGAGTCTAGTAGGGGGAAAGACTTGTACATAAATAATATTAGTTCTAAGAAAGTGGTAATAACTGAATAACCACAGGAAGAAGGGTTCAGTAGAAGGAAAAACAATTTCTGGATGGAGCTTTAACGAACAGAATTTCAACATCTTGAGACAATGGGGAGGGAAGGGTATTCCAAGTTGAAAGAGAGGTGAGTCTCTTCAGAAAGTTAATGGGTAGCTCATCCATGAGGTGCTTTACATGGCCTGATTGTTATGGGCAAAAGGAAAATGAAAAGGAGGCAGCAGAAAATAAAGTGGGAGCTTTGAATCCAGAATTAATAAACCTGGCCTTAACCTAAAGGTAACAGGGAGCCAGTGAAAATTTTTTTTATCACAGCTGTGCTTGGATGACTAAACCCACGGCAGTTACGTGTAAGACAGGTAGGCAGCAGGGTGATGTAGGCGACCGGCATCAGAGAAAGATACCGCATTCCATTCGTCTAGGGGATAATGATAAGAATTCCACCTAGGTGAAGGCAGTGGGGACGAAGAGTGGATGGACGCCAGAATTAATGCAGGGTGGAATCTTGCAACTGAAAGGAGCAAGGGAAAGAAAGTGCATCAAACATAGACATCAATGTTTCCAAGCTGGAAACTGAGAAGAATATTACCAGAAAAGGGTACAGTCTGAAGTGCAAACGTGGGAGGTAGGAGGCCAAGTTATATTTAGGAATATTCAACATTTATACACCTACAGAACACCCCAGAAGAAATGGCCAAGACCCCTGGAGGTAGCTGGGTACTGACGACTTAAGCTGGAGAGCGGACTGTGTGAGCAAACACACGTACGAAACGGACTAGAGAAATCTTACTACCGAGGCTTGCCCAGGCTAGGGTGAAAGGTGTAGCACCGCTGAAGTCATCCACTCGTGCTTACTCTTCACCGCCTGCTCTCGACGCGAGTTCTTCACAGACTCGGGGCGCAAGCGGCCGGAAGTAGCCTTCCCCTCCCTTCTCCGCACACTATTTCCAGAACTTCTGTCCCTCCCCGTCGCCGGCTCCCAGTCAAGGGGCCTTAATATACAGCGATGTATCTATTCCCGCACAGTCACGACGCAGACTGAAGGCGCATGGAAAGCCTCTCCGCCTTTACTGGCCATCGCACCACCCTCACACAACTACCCGCGAGCCACCAGCGTTGGAAGAACCGGGAAAACCCCAGACGGCGAGCCCGAGATACCGCGAGACTTCACAGGCCCGCCTCCGCTTTTGCGCGCCGGAAGCGGAAGTCAGGTGATAGTCGGATCCTGGCAGGAGTGGCTCGGTGAGTTTGGAGAGCTGAAGCGTTGTGGAGACCCATTGATCGTGGTGTAGGCCGCAGGTCGGTTTCCCTGCGTGTCTGGGCGTGGGAGTCGCCCATTCGGGGCCATGGGGAGGAGTAACCGGGCGGGCCCAGCTTAGTGGCGGGCAAGGTGTACTCGGGCTCCGCCGTTCCGGGCGCTGAACTCTTTCGCGAGTTCGGAACCCACTTAACCCTCGTGACCTCTAGTTACCCTCGTGCCTGGGACTTTAAGGTGCTTCGGAAGGGAGCACATCAGTCAAAGCCGTGATAGACAAGCCCTGGTGTGCTGTGAGGAAGGACTGAAAAATTGCAGTGGTTCTCAGCCCGTATCTTCGTCTGTTAGTTTTCTAGGTTCATCATCTAGGGCAGCGAAATCCCTTTCTCGATAGTCATTTCCAAGGTTAGTGGCCCGCAGCGAAAGTTCTTTGTGGTTTTGTTTAGGGTCAAGAACTGGCAGTGTTCGAGTACACATCTGAAAGGCTGTTCTCTGTGTTTTCCACAGAAAAGAAAAGATTCTTGTGAAGTTATTATTCAACTAGCTCATTGGTTTTGAAGGCCTAGAGGACAAATCTGGCATCTTTTAGCTCTTCGCTGATTATTTGAACTTCAGTTTCCTCTTTCGAATTAGCGTTGGAAATCTTTAGAGCATTTTTAATTCAACCGCTTCATTAAGACCCTTATGATTCCCACCCCCACGACTCACACCTTTTGAGGGTCCTTCAAGGGAGTTTTTTTCTTCTCACAGATCTGAACAACTGAAACATTAAACTACAGTACAGCTGCCTCAAATCCCTGGGGTAAGTAAAGCTTGGATCATTTAAAATTCTACTTAAATTTCATTCTCACAAGTAATGATAAAGATGATACATAATTGCTTATTTGTGGGAGAGGGGGTCTTGGAAGAACATAAAAAGAGAGTAGCACATTTACTTTGCCTTACGATTTTTACTGCCCCTCTGGTTCGGTATATGTCATCTTTCTGGTGATTTCTGTAATTCCTATAGAAATTCAGGCACGATTTTAATTTGCTGAATTTATTTTAAATCATATCTTGGATTTGAGAATTTGTCATGTTTGCCAATCCCCGGCAAATTGAAAGGCTGGTATTTAATCAGACTCTAAGAGAGCAGAGACCTGACAGGTAAAACATCTAGATACTGTTTCTTGCTTCCAAATAATAATCTTTGTTTAGTTTTGTTGGGACAAGAGTAGTATTATAAATGTTTGCATATGTTTTGTTGGATTTGAAGGAAAGACAAACTAATGAAAAAGCTATCTTCCAGTATCACATCTCTTTGTCAAAAACTTTTTATTATAAAGTGAAGTAATACGGGAAGAAAAATAATTTTAGGATGTCAGATAAGAGAGAGATTTGGTTTTAAAGTTTTAGCATGATGTCACATATGGCCCAAACCATAAAGCAGGAATCTTGAGGCAGAGCAGAAGGATTGGGTTTAGGTTGGGAAAGGTAGAGCGGGTGGGACTACATCAGTGCAGGACTGGGAATTGGAGCCTACCTGCCAAATGTTGTTAGGACTGTCTTCCAGGTCTTGAGTGAAGATGAAAAGAAATGAACAGTATCTTCCCTCGTTTCTCAGGGTCTTCTGCAGGCTAAGCCAGATCTTTTCTCAGAGGTAGAGGGCTCTCTGAAAATGTGGGTGAAGAAATACTACTTCATGAGTGAATCCATTATTGGCCTGAAAAACACCCAGCTGATATAAACTTCAGTTTTTATAGCTATTAGACAGTATTTCTAGTAGTTATTTTTCATTTCTCACAGAATCGGGAATAAGAATATATTGGATACCATTATTAAGTAGTTACCCTAGACTTTAGCAGCTGTATGTTTAAAGTCCTTTTTATTTGCCTATTTTCATGTCTTTACTGTATTTTGTCTTTCTTTTTTGGCTCTTTTTTTCTTTTCCTGTAAATAACCTCAGGTGTTTTAGCCTGGGGAAAAAAGAGATAATCTTCCCATAAAATCTTCCCATAACCCCTTAGCTACTGCCTTTTGTGTTTTCTCTCAAGCCAAGCTTCTTGAAAGCTTAATCCATAATCACTGTAGATTTGTACTTCCTTACCTATCAGTTGCCTTTTAATCATTGCAGTCCTGCTTTAATCCCTTCTACTCTAATCACCTCCTAATGGCTAAATCCAATTAATTTTCTCTTCTTGGTTCTTCCTATCACTGTGCCATTCAACGCTAATGACCTTTTCACTCTTTATTCTCTTGCCTTCTATGATAACCTTTTGGTTCTTCTCTCATCTGTGTGTGTTCTCCTCTTACTTCTTTAACGTCTTTATATGTAGATGTTCTATCCACCAACAGGATTGCCAGTGTCTCCCATATTCATCTTCTCAGTCCCAGATAGTTAACTGTGAACTGACTCTCCACATGGATGTGTGTACCATAGCTAACTTCAGCTCAGTGAGGGTCCTCTCCCACCCTTCTTCCTATAGTTCCTATGACACCATAAGCTGTCCAATTATTTGGCCATAGTCTGGGAGTTATCCTTTATTCCCCCCTTGCCTCACAACATCCACTCAGTTACTAACTCCTTCTGGAATTCTTTAAAACTAATCTCACAGTCAGGGCCTCAAATTAAACCCTCAGCACGTCACCTACATTATTGCGATAATCTACCTTTAGTCCAGTCTCACTAATCTGTTATCTACCTTGTTAGAAAAGTGAGCCTTCTAAATAGTAAATTTGTTCTTGAGACTTCCCTGCTTAAAACGCCCCATTGCCTACCAGAAAAAGTGTAGAGTTCTTTGCATTGAATACAGAGTTTCTCACAGTTTGACCCCTGCCCACTTTTACAGCTTCATTTCTTGACATTTGCTGCCCCTCCCTTTGTATTTACACTGTATCTGTCTCTTCTACTAGGCTGAGGGCACTTCATGGGCAGGGTTCATGATATGTTGTTCATCTTTGTATCCTGGGCTCCTAGTTAGCACAGTGCCTGTATTATAATAATAAAGAAATGCTGAATTGAATCTAGTCTGTCTTAGGTTTAAAAGTACACAAGGGCTTTTATGAATACCCATTGTTTATTTCTTGTTTATCACTACCTGGTAAGATAGTGTTACTTAAAAAAATTCTAATAGAAACATATTGAAAACTATACAGAATTTCAGAATGACTGATACTTCTGAAGCGGTTCCAAATTTTGAAGAGATGTTTGCCAGTAGATTCACAGAAGATGACAAAGAGTACCAGGAATACCTGAAACGCCCTCCTGAGTCCCCTCCAATTGTCGAGGAATGGAATAGCAGAGCTGGTGGGAACCAAAGAAATAGAGGCAATCGGTATGTATTCCTTCAGAAAAATAAATGCAGATGGCTGATCTGGGAGAGGTTAGCCTGAATCTGCTAGCCCATAAGGCCAGTGCGGGAAGGGATCAGTGTTTTTGTTCAGTATGGTAGACCGAGTGCCTAGTAGCAGCTTAGCACAGAGTGAGTGCCTGATAAATACTTGCTTTAATATTTTGTTAGCACCATATTTTTCCCCTTACTGTGCAGTTGCGTGTGTGTGCACATGTGTGTGTTAATGGTTTTTCAAAAATACATTCTATGGACTAATATTTTATTTCCTTTGCAAATATATTTTAAAAACCTAAAGTCTTCTACAAAACGTGTGTTAAATTCCATAAAGAAGGTATTATTTTTGATTTTACTTTAGAAAGTTTATACAATGGCAATTATTTCTATTTAATAATTCAAAATAGATAAAAGGAATATTACCATACTGCTTTTGAATAGTTGAATAGGTTTCAGTTTGATTCAGAACTATCCCATTGTTTTGGGTTTGGTTTGTAGCCTGCCTATTCTCTGCAAAGTATATCCAGTGTAATACTGGATCTGAATTTTAGGGAAATTTTGAATAACTGGTGCTATAACATTCTGTAGAGAAAAATATTTTTACTCTTTTGTATATTGAGTATTAGACTGAGAAATGAAATGCACCAGAATAGATTTGTCATGTGTTTTTTTTTTTCTTTTAAGGGAAGTATAAAAATCTTTTTGTTTTGTTGTTGTAGGTTGCAAGATAACAGACAGTTTAGAGGTAGGGAGAGCAGATGGGGGTGGCCAAGTGACAATCGATCCAATCAGTGGCATGGACGATCCTGGGGTAACAATTACCCACAGCACAGACAAGAACCTTACTACCCCCATCAATACGGACACTATGGTTACAACCAACGGCCTCCCTATGGCTACTACTAACAGAATTGTCAGCAGCATTTACTCCGTTAACATGACAAAAGTTTATGTTGTCTCTTCTGTTGGTCTTAGTTTTACATCTGATTTTAGAGAGTGGATAATTAATTTTTGGGAACTTGAGACTTTAAGAATTAGATCTTCCTAGAGAGATTCGATGGTTGTTGGAAATAAATACTCTAAAAAGGTTGTAGGTTATATTGCTTGACTTCTACCTCAGACTCTTTGTTTCATGACTTAATAGTGCTTTGAACTTGGTGTATTTTTTCCTTGTTTGACCTTCAGGAGTTCTGTCTTTGTTTTACACAGAAATAAAAATTTTAAATAGAAAATGCTTGTTTTTACTTTGTAAGATAAAGAAATATCCATATACTTTGATATGCTCATTCCTAAAATTTTAGAGGTAGTACAGTCAGCTCTTAAATGCACACCTATGCTTACTTGTAATGTACTGTACATAGTAGTGGTTGAAAGAGAAAACAGTTGTAGTAAATTTCTTTTGGCTTTTGTTGTTATGTGACTATGGTACTTTGTAATTACTCTATAGGTATGAGTCATTGTCATGATCATTCTGGTCTCTTTTTAGAGGGATATCAAGAATAAAACTATAAATAAGGAAGGAATCATTCTCAGTTTCAGTGTCTTGATCAAGTGGTGGGTGGGATTAAGGCACACAATAATTTTATACAAACTAAGGCTTTTTGCTAATTTAAACATAGCAGGTCAAAATTCACACATTATACAAAAGTTTAACTCTAATGCTCCCTTCCTTTTCGATCATAATGTAAATGATGCTACACTTTGACTACTTACTTTCATGGTATTTAATGTGGTTGATTTTACAATGCTGTATTCACCTCCAAATGTGCACCTTTGCTGCTTCCTCTTCTGTAAATCCAGTGATGCTGTAACTTCCTTTCAGAGTGATCATTATATTTCACATCATTTTAATGGCTATTATAATGGTTTTATTCAAATAAAATACTTGTTAAGTAAGCAGTTTCTATCTCAAATTTTGGCAGTTAGCCCATTCATTAATGTGGTGAGATGAGCTTTTTGATTTTCTATTACTCTGTCCTCCGTATCTATTGAAAAAGTTTATTTGGCTTAAGAGTAATATTAAGAGTACAAGTTTCATCATAGGTCAAAGGAATTAAAAGGCAACTTCCCTAAATCTGCCTTCTGGTGCCTTCTCTCTTAGCATTCCACTCTAGGCCCTTGAGGTTGACTTCTCCAGGTACTACTTCTACATGCTCTGGATCCAGCTCTCCCCTTCACCCCCCCTTCCTGGAGAGCCATCCTTTCAGGTAACTATTTTCTTGGAAAGGATTTAACAAACCAAGTATTCACAGTCAGATGTAAATAAAATTTTAACAGTAAGTAAGGATTTTCCCTGTACCCCTCTATAGGCATCAATAGACAATAAGCCAGTGCTGGTACATTAAGACATAGGTCTTGATACTGCAGATATTTAGCCCAGAGAGTTAAGAATGGCTTGACTACACCCCAACATCTTCTCTGAAAGCAGATGGGTTATTAAGAGTATCTGTCAGGTGATAAAGCACAGCCTCTGACCAAATGGGACAGCAGCTGACCACAACTTTAGTGCAGAATCCTGGAGGCCGTCTGCGGTGCCAGCAGTTGACGCTAATTAGGGAGCTCCAGGGGTCCAAGGGACAAGGTTGGAGTAAGGGATGCCTCTCAGGAAGCTCAGAAGAAAAGTATTTTCCAACAGTGTTTAAATATTTTAACACTGATACAGTAGGGTACAGATGGCCTGAGTATCAACTGTACTTGAAAATATACTTGAGTCCTCCTTTTAACATGAGTTATTTCTGCATTCTGCATGAGTAATCTATGTGGTGGTGGTTTTTCTCTTTTTTTAAATAACAGTCACTATCACACTGCCTCCTGTGTACTTAAAGTAGGAAGAAATAAAAGGCATGGTTTCTGTTTCATGTGGGAGAGACAGAAAAGATCATCAAAACAACTTAAGAAAAAAGTGAGAAGAATTTAAAATGGTGTCAAATGGAATTAATCTCAAATAGTCTGTTGCAATAGCATATAGATTCAGCATAAGGATTCCTGGCTCCAAGTCTGTCCTTACAAGGTTTGTGACCTTGAGAAAAATCACTTAAACTTTGAGCTTATTTGCTCACCTGCAAAAATGGAGATAATACCTACCCTTGCCACTCTCACAGGGTTATCATAAAAATAAATGACCAAACATACAAGAGCTTGAGAATAGAAACTAAAGCCTGTGATTATTAAACCCCAGTGATACATAATTGGTGCTGCGTAAACATTTGTTTAATCAGTGGGAGGGAGGACTTTAGTAAATGGTAAAGCATGGTGTTGATGTAAAGAACATAGAGTAACTGATACAAGATGAGGTAGGCAGATTGAGAATTAAAGATGTGAGATTGTTTCTTTATGTGAATTATATGAATTAGCAAAAGAACAAATATTGTTCAGGAAATAACAGACACTTCAAATATGGAAGAAAGTAAGTTTCTGTTTAAAAGTTGAGCCAAAATTAGTAGCATTTGCTGTTGGAAATTGGCACTGACTTTAGAATGTTGAGTGTTGATTATGAACACAGCTAATTAATAACCTTTTCAGACCAGCTTGCTAGAGATTTAAGATAGAGAATTTTTCTTTTTTTGGAGTGCTAGAAGGATTTGAGGTTATCCAGAGCGTCATTACCATGGGTCATAGTTCTAAGAATAGTTTTCAGGTTCCTGAAACCATATAAGAAAAAGACATCTGGTAAGATTTCTAGCATGGTTTTGGTTTCCAAAGCTGCATTCCTTATAACATAATGCTTAACAGACAAGGATGTAATTTTCCTTATGTATTTTATTCTCCTAAAGGAAAATACAGAACTTTATGACAGAATTAAGAGTAATGAAATGTCAGTTTTAAGTTTAGAATACCAGAAAGGAAGGAAATGGTTTTTTTCCCCTGAAGGTTACTGATAGCACTAATTTTGAACTCCAATGAAAGCACTACACTTTATTTCTAAATATAGTTTTTTAACACCTTAAAATTTTTCCTAGACTTTCTATTCCATTTGATTAATTAAGCCCAAACACAGATTTGGCTATGTATGGAAATCTGCTCTGGGACTTTGACTTCTTTTAATTAGCACTATTGTTTATAGTGAACGGAAATTTTTGTTCTTGTTAGGAAATGTAGGAAATAAATAATCCCAATTTGAGGTGACTTGTTGGATAACTTCAATTAGCTGGAAATGTTACTTGTGAAAGCACTTACTTTGGTAATGTTAGACAGATTGAGTTATATATATTCACTGAAAAACTTGTTTGGGTTTTTTTTTTTTTTTTTCAGTATCTTGTGTTTTAACCAAAGCAGCATATTTGATACATAAATAAATGGGAACTTTGAAATACTAAATAGGCTTTGGTGAAATGAAAACCTAATTATATAGGTCACTCAGAGAATGCTTCCTCTGTTTATTTATAAACTTAGGTATGCTTTTAAAATTCTCTAGTTTTTAAGTTAGAATGAAGTAAGACCAATATAAATATTCTTGACATTAGTAGAAGTTAATGATGTTAATTTTTAGATTAATACTGAAGAATTCAAACATATTCAGATACAACATTCTGTATCTAAACAAAGATTTCTCCTGGGTCTTGCTATAGTAAACTATTATGGAGCCAAATTAACAACTAGATTCAAGTACTAGATCATACCACTGGACTCTAAGGTAGCCTTGAGGGCAGATGTTTCCTTCTTTCTAGAAGCCTGATTGACCTCTACTGGGAACAGTTTTTGGGGAAAACAGGGATGGGACCAGAGATCATGACCTGTGGAGATCTCTGGGCGAGAATGGCCCTGGGCCAGGCTGGTGTGTATGGGTCTCGGTCAGTAGGGCCGCACTTTATTAGGACAGTTGCCAGGGCTGAAGAGGAAGTAACTGCAGCTGCGGTAACACTGCTGAGGCCTGCATGGGCCACACATTCTTACCTGAGTAGTCAGTTATCAGTGCTGTTGGACTGGAAAACTGGGGATACACTGTGAATAACACCTCTCAGATTTTAAGATTTACAGGATGGTACGGGAGGAGGTTAACAAAGAGGATGAGTTATCCTTACCAAAATGGCTAATGTGTGACTTGACTACCCCCTTGAAGGAGTAAGTGAAAGCATTTGCGTAAAGTACACATGCCTGGGCTGGGCACGTACCAGGTGCCCAGTGTCAGGTCTGTGCCTCCGGAAGTGGAGTGAGGCATCTCTGGCTTGACCTGGGTGCAAAAAGTGCAGCTCACAGATCTTCCAGCAGTGTCTCCATGCACTGATGGGCTAACTCAGTTGTGTGTCCCTAAGGGGCACAGAGAGCCCAAGTAGTAATTACCAGCTAGATGTTCTCCCAGTTTCGGTGACTTCTGAGACAGCTTCAGGCGACGATGTGATGATGAGCTCATGGTTTTTTCCACTGCCAGTGCCTTTAACTCCCTGATGGGTCTGCTTTGTTTGAATCCGGTAAATAAAGCTGCTGTAATTGCTAAAGGTGAGAGCTTTTTCATTTGTATGTGTGTATATTTTTCTCATTTTAGTTTCCTTCACTATGTTTTTTGTGTATATGAAATACTATAAAAAGAGAAAAAAATAAAAACATGAATAGTCTGCACCCAGCCAGTGATTTTGGCCTGCTGTGCATGCTTCTGTCTCTTTTGCCATGCCCACATAAATATATATATAAATTTATATATATACGTTTTTCCTTTTTTACTGAAGTGAGGTTATATGTAAACACACACAGATTAGTATATTCTTTGTTCACACAGTAGATTGTAATAGACATCACTCTAGGTCGGCAGCTATAGATTAAAAACTAATGACTCAATTTTAGTAACATGATACAGTACAGTCTGGATATACCACTGAGTATATGATTATTCTCCTATAGTTGGTTTCATTCCTCTTATTTGCCCCTATTAACATTTCTGTATTGCTTTTGTCTGTATATCCTTTGACGCTTTTATTTTGTGTGTTCTGTGATGTAGTTTTAAAAGTAGAACTGTTGGGGTTAAAAAACCTGTATTAATATTAATAAATGCTGCCACATTTTCTAAAGCATTGTAGCCGTTTACATTCCCTTCAGCAATATGTGAGTCTGCGCGTATATGTCTCCTCTCTCCCTCCCTATGACCGTCAGCTTTTTGTCCAGATGGCCACAGGCTTTTTTATTTTTTAAGTAGGAGAACTTTACTAGGTTGTGTTTCATTGTTGATCATTGTTGATATTTTACCTAGGACACTGCACCTTTCATTCTGTAAGTTTATCTTTTATTTCTCCAGTATTTTCTTGATTTTATCTTTTAAGTCTTTGTTCTGTTCCATTTCTTTGGTTCTCTTCTTCAGGACCCCTGTCTCACTTCGGTATCGTCATTTTCCTTTCTTTGCTCACCTTTCTCTGTCCTGACCTCTAAACTCCATGCCATATTCTCAGTCTCTTCTCTGTTGTGTTGTTTCCAACAGGGCTTTTATTTCTATAGTGCATTTATTTTTTATTTTTCAATTTGATTAGCCAGAATTCAAGTGCTCAGTAGCCTTCTGTGGTCAGTGGTCAGCAGCTACTATATTGGGAGCACAGTTCTAGAAACGGACTAGAGGCTTGGCGTTCTGTTGACTTGACTCACTCCCTTATTCTCCAAGGTGCTCCAGTCCCTCAGGTATCTCTGGGGAAGCCTCAGGCTCTAAATTTGAAAGCCACTGCAATAGTAAAAACTACATCATAGGTGAGGTGAGTTTCATGTAGAAATGACCTCAGACTCTAACTTGTACTGTAGAGTTTGGGGATTCCCTGTCCAGACTCTAATATCAAGGGGACTGGATGGACCCTGTGACATACAGCTGGGATTATAAAATGCTGAAAAACCATTATCTATTGAATTATGAGGATTATCTGAAAAAGGCTATGTAGGCAGAGATAGGTGGTCTTCTGGAGCCTATCTAAGGGAGCTCCTGTGCTATGAAGCATCAGTGTTCAGTGTTGTCCCAGGAGAGGGGCTGATAGGATGTAATGGGTCTATCCCTGCAGCAGAAATGGGAGCTCTAGATGGTCATAGCTCCCTGCCCCTTACCCCTAAGTTCCCTGGCTCTGATCCCAAGCTCTCCTAGCTTCAAATGATGAATGGCTTCTTGAAGAGATTTCCTAAAGGGCAGAATGTACTCATTAGAGGATCCCACTATCGTCTATTTGGCAGGTGTGTCCTTCACTCAAATTAATAAACTGGCATCCTGTTAGAAATTAGTTCCTTGCCAACTGTCCAGCCAAATTCCATTTTCAGAAACACTGACTAAATGGGATTTCTGAAAGCTGCAGAACTAAGGGAGGCACTCAGGACCATGCTGACTCCACCACAGTACTCACCCAGGACTCCAGGTACTCAGCCAGCCCTGGTTAACACCACACTCTGGTCTGTGCTAAACTCAAGATATGAGGGGACTAAGTCTAGAAGTCTGTGAGAAGATCAGATGAGAAGGATCAGAGTTTGTGACATCAGTAGTTGGGCACTATATAGGGATTTCCTAATTAGTACTGCTCAGTTCAAAAGAAATTAAGGCAGTTCCCTTTCAAATATGCGTGGCTTTCTGCTTGGATATAAACTGAAAATCTAGCTTTAAAAAATTTTAGTCTCTAGTCACATGCATTAAAAAAATTTCAAGTGGGGGGCCATGGTGGGTACTTACATGGGTGGTACCTACTTTTCTGAGTCCGGTCCTTATTAAATATATACATTTTTTCAACATTCTTTGTATTTAAGTATATTTTCCTTTCATAAAAAACTGGAGTATAGTTGATTTACAATGTTGTATTAGTTTCAGGTGTACAGCAATATATATTTTCCTTTTTAGTAGCCTCTTCATCATTTGCAATTAAAGTTTCTTAAAGATATATTTTTCATTTCTTGCTTTTATTGTTTTTCAACTTGCTTTTTCAATTTCTCCAAGATCTCTTCTGGAGTTGTGGAGGCCAAAAGCTTCACCACTTTTTCGCGAGATTTACCACCCTGGACCAAAAGGAAAAAACGGTGTCAGGGTAACACCCAAAACTTTCTAATGTTATTAGAGACAGCAGACCTCAGTTGTATCCATCGTGGCTGCATCCTCATGGGGTTGTTTAACAAGCAGGCTGGAGCCTTCATGACAGCTTAGTGCCCACTCTCTCCTAACCATTTCTGGTTTAACCGAAGATGATCTCTTAGATTCCACCTTACTACAATTTTTTACAACTCTTCAGAGTTTCTACCTTCATACATCAATTTCTGTAATAATACAAACTAGACATTCAATTTTCAAAATGAATATGGAATCCAGATGTACAGTATTCTGGTTTCAAGTAGTACTTTTGTTTAAATTATTTTTTAAATTACCAAAACGTCATAATTTTATATAAACTTTGTATACAAATAATTCCAAATGTAGAACTGCTATTCTCTACACGTTTCTGAAAATTCCGAACAAAAAGTGATGACATATCCAAGTGCTGTGATGCCACAACTGCTTAAGACGATTTTAAGAAGGATTTGTTTTGAAAGAAGGTAAACTTTGAGCAGGTATTTATCTGGGTGGGTGGAAGCTGCACAGGTGGAAGAGGGGGTCGTGCCTTTTAGGCAGATGTCAGAGCATGTACACTGGGAGAAAATCAGATGACCTGCTCCGGGGCAGGGGGGTTGGGCGTGGAGATGTTGAGGGAAGTGGCCTGACCAGATGGATTTTTAGGTGCAGCCTTCTAATCAGGACTGACTGCCAGCTAGAACCTGGATAGGAGTTATAGAGTACAGCACTGGAAAACAAGTAGAGCATTAAGAAACACACACATGGCTGGGCCTCACTCCTGAAGATTCTGTTTCAATCAGTCCAGGGTGATGCCTGGAACCTGTGTTTCAGAAATCATTCCCAGGTGATTTTGATATCCACCCTAGTGCAAACCCATGATATTAATGACTCTGTATGAATGATCCATCTCTCTTCCTAAAGAGCTTCTAGTAAGCAAGGATAACATGGACCAGAAATGCTGGATGAACTCACTAATGGAGATGAAAAACAAAGGGAAGCATTTTAGATTTTCCTAGTATGGTGATGACTTGAGGTAAGAGATGAGCAGACTTAATCTGACAGCAGATACAGGAATGAATTCAGAAAGGAGAAAATGATGGAAATGGTGGCAGTTAAGGAATGTAAGTATAAAGTGTGGCCAGTCTAGAGGACTGAGGCAGTAGGAATGAAGGAGACTAAATAGGAATAATTTACAGATCTTAGTGATTAAATGAATATGAGAGTTTAAAACAACTGGTTTTTCAATTATTTGGAAAAGGGAAAAAAAAATCAGTATTTTAAAAATAATGGCTGATGTAGTAATCAAAGATGTTTGGAGAAAGAGAGAGACCTACCTTGTCCAAAACCACATCACTCTTCCTGAGTTCTAGGACCTTGGAAAGATACCGGCAGAGCTCAGCGTTAGCCTCTCCTTCCGCTGGAGGCGCTGCAATAGCCACACTTACAGCCTCTGCTGTGACATCTGGAATGAAAACAGTGTGGACTTGATTCTTAGGGAGTTCTTTTTCTTCATGAAGTGAGGATATTCTGTGAAAGTGTTTGCAACTGCCTGGCATATACTAGGTTTTCAGTTAATAACTTGAATGAAGAAATGAATGATTAATCACAGTTAAGGGAACAAAGTCATGACAAATAATGCGCCTACCATGACAGTAAAGAAAGCCCAGAGAAGAAAATCGGTATTTACCCCACCCTGCTGACCAAGATGGGCCTACAGAGTCCTGGGCAGTGAACTGGATTTAGGAACTGGAAACTACACATGGTCTGGTAGGAAGAGCCCTGGGCAGGGATGAGTTGGGTTTTACCCCCAGCCACGTCACTGAGGAAGTGGATGAACAAGGCAGCTCATGAGATTGTACAGGGTTGTTCAGGGTTTCCCCATCAGGAAAATGAGAGTGCTGGACTGGATTTACCTCTTATGTGAATTACCTCTTTAATGTTTTTAAAATGTCGTATTTAGTTAACATTTACACAGCACTTATATATACTGATTTTAAGAGCACACAAACATAAGGGCTTTACAATAATAAATTTGTTTAATCCTGTAAGTTTATGAAGATACTAATACCTTTATCATCTCCATTTTACAAATGAGGAAATTGGAACTGAGAAGTAGTATGTTCAGGGTCACATGGTTAGAAAGTGATGTTCTGATTCAAAAATAAATTTGTATTCATGCTTTGAAATCTAGGGACAACGAATACCACTTTTTGAGGAGTGGTCCTGACTCACCCATCAATATAGCCTTTATAAACTATAATTCAAACAACTCAAACTTTAACATCTTTTATGGTGCATAGTTATACAGGGTTTAAAGATCAAACACTTGGGGTAATGTAATAGCTCAGTGGAAGAGCACCTGCTTAGCATGCACAAAGTCATGGGTTCAATCCCCAGTACCTCTGTTTGAAAAAAAAAAAAAAGTCTTCCAGTTATTTCTGAGAGAGAGAAGTATATATTCAGAACAGTTTGCAAATGAGCTTAAGCTGGTCCTACATCTGGGGTTACTTGGGCATTTCCACACACTGACATCTTGCCTGTGTAAACATGGCCAGAGAATTCACAGGAATAAGATGGTAAAACAACCCTCCTCCTATCGTGTCACTGGTTCTAAGCTGTACAGTTTTTCACATTTTAATATCTCTGAAATCCAGATGTATCTTAGATGCAAAAGAAAATGTTTAGTTGATGTGGATTCTGTCTTTCTTACTAGTACATAAAATATTTGTGTACCTTCTAGTTGATGGCTTCTCAGATTTGATGAAACATGGTATTCCAACAGTAGACAGTGTCCACAATGACTACCAAGAAAATGCTGGCCAAGGACGGCACGGCTGACAAGTAGCCAAGCTAACATGCTCATTAGCCCAAACCAGGCCTAGCACCCCAGTTCTGAGATCTTGTTTTCAAAATACTAAAAAAAAAAAAAAAGTTGGAATACAGAGCTTTAGCTTTAGTGGTGAAAAAGACTTTCAGGATAACCGATCAATGGTTTTCAAACTTTTTTCCCACTCAGAATCCTCCTCACCCCACCCAATTTCCTCTGAAACTCCAACATTTAAAACAAATGTAAATGTCCTGTCTGCCCACCTCCCCATTGTCCACCACACAGATTCCTGAGGCACCTGGGCTCCAGGGAATAATTTAAAAGCTTCTAACAGCCCAACTATCTCATCTGATAGATGAAAACAATGGGTTCAGAAATATTTTGTGTTGTTTTGATTTAAAACAAAGTTCACACAGGGGTTGATGATCAAATTCACAGATTTCAGGCTTTCTCTCCCTCCTTGGGCCAATGTCTCCACTTGTAGAATAGGACAACTATGAATAATCTAGGCTACACAGGTTTCTATATATGTTCTTTCTAAAATACCTTTTTAAAAAACTGAGGTATAATTGACATATAACTTACTATTTTCAGGTGTACAACATAATGACTCGATATCTGTATATACATTTTGAATTGATCACCACACTAAGTTTGGTTAATAAAATACCACATTAAAAGGAAAATATACAATGGGTTTTCTAATTTGGTATGCTTTGAATATGGTATATTCACTTTTAAACACTAGATTTACACCTTTACATTAGAATCTAGAATTTAAAAATGGAGAAGCCTCTCTAACTGCAGATGTGAAAAATATACCTGACCACATAGGAGAAACTTCCAGCAAACCAAGCAAGGCAAAGGGAGGATCGAGGGGGACAACCAATTCACACAAGCTTCCCACCCCAGTGTCAAGATATACCTGTCACAGCATTTTGTTTGGAACCAGGTTTGGCATGGACGGCTATGGTGACACAACCTTTAGGATCAACTGCCACAGGACCTAAGGGAGGAAGTG
The DNA here is from genome assembly GCF_048773025.1 of Camelus bactrianus. NCBI lineage: Eukaryota > Metazoa > Chordata > Mammalia > Artiodactyla > Camelidae > Camelus > Camelus bactrianus. The sequence continues at coordinate 27,462,868 of NC_133565.1, forward strand.
GTCTCTCTGGTTCCTTGCTCTGGCTTTTACCCTAAAACGACAACAACAACCACACTACAACTTTACAGGTTACAAAATGCTTTCCCACACATTTGATCTTTCCAGAATTCTCTTTCACCCTTAACCAAGACAAACTAGGCTAATTAGTAGTGTCCAGGGATTTCTGGCCACCTAGAATGGTTTTACAACATCCTTCATGGCTCAAATCAATTCTTCCATGAAGCCTTCCCATCAATCCCCCAAAGTGTTTTTTTCCTGCCTTGGAAGACCTGACTTAGTGCTGGTTCCTACCGTCTGCCTTGTATTTCCCATTCCTCGGGGGCAGACACCATTTATTATTCATCCCTGTATCTCAAGCAGCACAAGTTAACAAATGTTTGTGACCAGCTATGGCTGGAAGTGTGCATACATCTGTGTTTTGCGAGGGGCTAGGGAAGAGGAAAGAACAGTGATATTTAAACGGCTACTATGTGCCAGAAGCTGTACTAGAACTTTCCATTCAACAAGTGTGACCTAAGCGCCAGGGTGGTATTTAGGTAAAGGATATGTAAAGATGAATAAGGACACATGGTCCTTGCCCTCAGGGAGCTCAGACGGCAGCGAGGGAGAAAGAACAAATACCATTCTAATACACTACGCTAAGAGCGCCGACGAGAAACGCACCGGGCATGACTGCAGAGGGGGAAGGCAGTCCAGCCTCGGGACACTGAGAAGCTGCCGGCAGGAGGCAGTCTCAGGATGAGATAATGAGCCAAGTCTCAGGAACCGACTGGAGTCAGCCCCTCGGCCGGTGGAAGGCAAGTAGGAGTGGTGTATTCTTGACGGGGGGATGCGGCGACCAACCAAGGAAAGGAGACAGAACGCGGACTAGGGCCTCCCGGGGAAGCACAGGCCGTACGGCGCTGCCGGAACACGAAGCGCTAGCCTGGGCGGGTGGGAGTGAGGCCGGAGGGATCGGCAGCCACGGCACAGGGAGGGTCTCGCGGGCCGCGGGCCCGGGCGCTCCGACTTGCCCCGGCGGAGGGCGGCGCAGCCGAGTGACGCTGGGAGCAGGCTCCCCGGAACTCAGGGACAACGAGCAGCTGGCGGTGCTTCTACCCACCCGGGGGTCCCGCTTCTCCCCCGCGATCCTCAACCAGCATTTCTGCGGCCCACCCTCCTGCCGCCACCAGACTTGCCACTGGCCTTGTTCGTCGCACCGGCTTTCTTAGGCATCTCGGCGCCCAAAGGGAGCCGAGCAGCCGCCGGAGCAGCACGTCCAGCCCGGAGCTGCCTCAGCGCGCAGCCGCTCCACAGCATTCCCCGCAAAGGAGGGTGGCCGGGCGCCGGAAGAGCCCTCTGCGCCTGCGCACGCAGCGGCCTGCGCCTCTGTTCTGGCGCGAGGGCGACACCTTCCGGCCGGCGGGAGCAAGACTCCTCGTTCCTCCAAGGGTCTGCGCAAAGGATTGGTAGAGTCCAGTTTGTGTTTAGGAAGATCACTGGCTACAATGTGGCCACTAGAGGAATAGAGGTAGGGAGATCTGCCACCTAGATGGAAGATGGCCTGAACCAGAATAGTGGCAGCGGGAATGAAGAACTGAGAACTGAACATTTCAAGGATATTCAGGAACTGTAATGATCAGAGCTTGGGGAATGACTGGATGTGCGGATGAGGATTACTGAAAGTGGTTAAGATGATCAAAGATCAAAAGTGGAGAAGGAAAAACAAAGATCAAAGGTGGAGTCTAATGGGCTAGGGAAGAAGAGGGTTGACAGAACAGAGAGGCCAAGGGAATGGCAGGCTTCAGTTTCAATAACACGTCACTGGAGTATAGGGGAGAGAAGAAGAGGCATCGAAGGTTGTGGTCAGAACAGACGGTAGTGTAATTCCGTGACTAGGTGCATGGTGTGGTTATGAGGCGGAGTGATTGGCATGAAATGGTGGTTACTGGAGGTGAGGAAAAAACCTAGGAACGCTAGGTTTGGATGAACTGTCCACCCCACATGGACACTGAGGCCACTTCTACTTTGGTAGAAGAAAATGAACAAGTGTTAAACCAAAGCCGTATTTTATTTGAGGTCAGTTAAGAATTGGGTTACAAAAGCTGAATCAGCATTATATAGAATTAGTTTTGAGTGAAGTCATGTTAGCCTCAGTTAGAGCTTTGACTGTTATGATGGAAATAAAGGGGGCACTTGCCATGGTGAATTATTAATGGTATCTGGCAGTTGACTACATAAGTGAAGGCAGAGAGGAGGAAGAGGTGCCCTGCAAAAGAACCACTCAGCCTTTCCCAAAGGTCACTCAGGAGTGAGGAGTGGGGACTGGAGAAGGCGGAGGGAGGGGAAAAGCCATCAGCTCCATTTGCCATCCAAAACGTACACCTGATTGTTGCTTCTGCCCCAAATCTCCACCTCTGAAAGGGAGAGTTGGGATCACTAGAGCACCAACCCCTCTTACGAAGGATGCATTGTCTAACCCAAGAGATAATTCTCAGGTTTTGAGTCTGGATGACTAAAACAGGAAAGCTAAAAGAAGGTGGTTTAAAGGAGATGGGACTTGAAAGGAAACAATATGTTTCGTCTAAAATGTATTGCATTTTAAATACATTTGAAGGCCTGCCTCTAATGTCCTATAAAGTTGTCTATTTCCAGATAATTTTTTTCTTGCAAACTATAGGTACTACTTATGTGAACCTAAAAGAAAGAACACTTTAATAATGCAAATAAATAATCTCAATTTGTTGGGTAGATACTGGAGTAATCACACTTTTAAAAAATAGAAAATGCTTATATTCTACAGTAAATGCAGACTAGCCAAGTATCTTTTGGGGTCTTATTGTAAAGTTTGGGAATGGTGATGTTATTTTGGGACCCAGCAAAATATTTTCCCAACTCTGTAGCTTGGGAGATAAACCTGGGTTTAAATTCTGCCTCCCACCACTTACTGACCTTTTTAAACATGTATTTCTTGGCCTGTGAAATGGGTATTATAATAGTACTTCCCTCAAACTGACGTGAGAAGCAAATGAGAACGTGCGTGAAGTACTCAGTGCAGAGCCTGGTACACAGCAGTCACTCATGTAGCTCTGTTAATACAAAAAGATGTGAAGCGAGATGGTCGTCACCTTATCAGAGTAACAAGAACAGTCTTCTTTCTCCCACCTGCGGAAAGTAGAACAGGGGAGAAAACCTGAGATCAAGCAGCAGATGGCAGCAGCAGGGTTACTGCTGTAGCTGCTTTAAGGCAATGGCAAGGCATTCTTATTTTGAGCTCTATTACTTCCATATATTAAAAATAAGGTTAAACCCCAATTAACTAGAACCTTTGTTCCAAGATGGTGTCTTACACTCAACTTTTAGAAGAAAAGACAAATGACTAAATAAATAAATAAATAAATAAATAAATAAATAAAGGATAATAGATATTTATTTTTTAAAAATTCCAGGGGATGTCCCATTCAGTAAACAGTTCCGTTTCCTGTCCCTTCATGACTACCTTTAGTTACAATCATTCAGTACAACATACTTGAAAGCATTTGAAGTGCCTCAAATGTCAAAAAACATCTGGCACACCATACTTTAAGACAGAAGGATCTTCCATGATGGTAACTACAGAATGTTTGCTGGTTAATCTTTAGTTAACCAGAACCACACGTTCCATAGTCATTCCAGTTAACTGAGGTTTATAGCCATAAAGTCATTTTACCAGAGATAGGAAAGCTTCCCTTTTCCTCAGCAATTTTAAGAGAACTCTGTCACCAACACACCTCACTACCTTCTCAAAAATATCACATGAAATACTTCTGATGAAAAACTTCTATCCTAATTACCATTTAGAAAAAATTCTTTTTAAGTTGATACTTAAAAGAATTGTGATTTTTACCTATTTCCACAACGACCGGATAAACTTAATTACACATACATTTTTAATGAGATAATCACTTTTAAGGGAAAAAGAATGTTATTTATATAAAAATTTTGCTTTATAAAAGTGTATAAATGTCATTCTGTCAGATACACTTCCTATCCCCTCCTACTACAGCTGTACCTACGACAGTGAGGTCGTGAGTATTCAACATATTTTATTTTTTGGATAGAATTGTGTGGGTGACTGAAAGTATACTTTTCAGCAGGAATGATTCTGTTGGATAGCTTTAAAATTTCAAAGTAGTTGTTAGAAATGTTGGTATTTCATTCCAACGCTTGCTGTGTAAGATTATCGCCACAATGCTGAACTGATGTGTTTGCCCATCACCATCATCTCAATACTGAGAATTTTCTACAGCATCCCCCATACAGACAGGTATAGTGGTGCAGTTTGGAGATAAAGAATCCAGTCTTAGATTATACCTTTAGATCTTTTGTTTATATCACATTATTGTGAATCTGTACAAATTTCATTTATAGTTTAAAACTGTACTATGTAACATATTACTATACTATTATAAAATATCCTTTTCTGTAAGTGCATTGAAAATTTTCTTAGGCATCTGTTAAGCCTATTTCTAGCAATCTTCCCAATGCTAACAACCAGATATTTCAAAACTCCAAATATGAGGTCAGTTTTCTTAATCTTCTGAAATTTGTTACTTGAGTTAATAGGAATTCTGTAGGAATACTGACCCAAATGATCTTACGTAACCTTCAAATAGTTAAAACAGAAAGAAAACAAAAACAAAAACAAAAACAAAAACAAAAAACGCAGCTATATAAGACAAGAATCTTTCTATAAAATTGTTGAAAGATCACGAGTCAGCTGATACATGAAATTATACAAGGTAAAGCTGAAATAACTGTTTTAAAAAAAAAATGATTAAACCCTGTTCTTTTTTCCCTTAAGGTTATAAGAAAATGGAAAATCTCCCTTTAAATCATGCAGAGATTTAAATCAGCATTTATCTATCTCCTCTAAGAAAGTAAAATGTCTCTTATCTTACAATTATAAATATTCATAACACTCAAACTCTTTTTTGTGGCCAGTTTTTTATACCTTTGAGACTAGCCTGTATGGTACTATTTACCCAAGATGTATTACGATGTTAAATTATGTATAAAATATTATTTCTGGTATTTGTCCATCTTCTATTGAAGTGCCATTATTATTGCCGGGGGAACTAAAAAAGAAAAAGACAGTCTTGCTAGCAGTAGGTGTTTCATGCACCACTTTCTTCAATCCTTTTGTGCCATAGTGGGAATCTGGACCCTAAATAAGAACAAAAGGTTCATTAGTAATTTTCACTTAATAAGCACTCAGTTTAATGTGGTATTTTAATTAGATTGATGATCTATTATATTTCATTATAGCTCCTATATAAAAATTTACGCCAAGTCATTTAATGAAAAATGTAGCTTTTGCTATAAGCTAATTAATAACTAAAAATACTGGATGTAGAGCCCAGCTACTAGAGAACACTGAAATGGTTTTAAGAAAATAATTATTTTATTTTATCTCTATCAAACATTCAATCTCCTACTTAAATAGCTACTTCCAATGAAGAACCATTTTTTTCAGAGCAGAGCTGTGCTGAGAGGTGATGCTTTTTTCAAAGCAGTGGAATATTTTAACTCCCAGCTTTCTACCTTCCGCCCTTCCTATAAGGCTGTACTGTTTGTGACTCTCAGCTTCTACTGAAACATGCTCCCTCCCCAAGAGGAAACCATGGCCCTGCCAGGGCACCACCTGGAACACGTGGAGCAACTCTTACTTTGAGCGTCGCGCATGCTGTGTAGCACACGTTGGGCAGGATCTCTATAGGTTCTTTGAACATGACCCTGAATGTGTTAGCAGTCCCATCACAGCTAAATCCAGTATCATTCTGTCCCAGGGTTTGTTTTTTTTCATATTCAATGATCTGTCATTTTTAAAAGAGAAGTTAAATTTAAGTTAAATCTACCAAAACAAATTTTCATAGAAAAGAATGTGAAGCCCTTAGAAACAGCAGAGTAGACTATTACATCTCTGCATTGTAATTTTTCTCTACTATCTCTAACCACCACAGGTGCCTTTAAATGTGCTATCAGAAAATGCACTCATCACAGTAAGGATGGGGAGGATGTCAGATAGCTGGACCTTGGCTGCAGGAGAGAGGAGCTTCCAAAAAAGGCATGGCATGGGAACTGGTGTTTTAGAATGTGCAGATTTTAGATACCTGAGGGAAATGAGCCTTTGCTCCTTGCCAGCCTATGTCTTGTTGCTGGGAAATTCCTGCAGCATTTCCTATGTGGACATTCAAAATATGAAAATTCTGCCATTTTGATTTAGTTCCATAACCTGTGCCAGGCACTAGAGGATACCCTGAAGGAGCTTCCAGTCATCAGAGAAGACATAAACAATGACAATTCAGTACAGCACCCGCAGGAGGAGAGCTATACATAAGACGAAGTAGCAGAAGAGTGGAAAAAATGATTTTATCAGGGAGGAGTGAGGCTCCGTAGAAGAGAGTGTTAAAAGCTCAAGTCAGTTTATCAGGTTACAAGAGAAAAGTCTTCATGCAGAGTATATGGACAGTATGTGTGGAGGCCAAGGCTCACAAAGCCGCATTTTTGCTCACATCAGAGAAAAACAGTAACAGTAAAACAGGTTGAACCAGTACATGCAGCGAGAGGTCAGGACAGTGGTCATCTTGCAGGGACAGTAACCAGAAAAGATCACGAGGGGACTCCTGGGGCGCTGTAATGTCCTGTTCCTTGATCTGGCTGCTGGTTATGTAAGTGTGCTCACAGTCTGTGAGAAGGGGGCCATATGTTCCACTTATAAATATGTGTACTTTTCTGTATGTACAGTTGACCCTCCATATACGCAGATGCAGAACTGTGGATAAGAGGGCTGACTGTACTGTGCCATTTTATATCGGGGACTTTCATCTCTGAATTTTGGTATCCTTGAGGGGTCTTGGAACCAGTCCCCCACAGATGGCTATATATCATAGTTCAACTGAAAAAAAAAGAAAAAAAGACACCATGGTGCCCTGGAGTAAGTAGTAAGACCCAGGATTTGGCTGTGGCAGTGTAACCTAGAGTAATCCATGTCACTTCTGTGAGCCTTGGTTTGTCTTTTAATTTGGGAAAAAACCTTGTTTGCCTTCTTCCTAAGGCTACTGTGACAATCAAATTATAAAACTACAGCAATGATGACAGCAACAGACTATGTTCTGAACACTTTACATGCATCATCTCAACTGGTCCTCAAAAAACTACAGGGAAATACCACTACTGTCATAGCACCCAAGGAAGCTGAGGCTTAGAGAGGTTACACAATTTGCCCACAGTCCACCTTGCAGGTGGCAGAGCTGGATTCAAACCCAGGCAGGTCTATCTGGCAGTGTATCTAGAGGGTGCAAGAGACTAGCCCTGGGGAGAAGAAAATAGAGAGAAGCCCTATTTCAATTCATTTTACTCAGAGTATTTATATTTTATCATTTTAATATACCTGTAACCCTGATGACCTCGCTTAGTCTGTACCAAGGAGCCCAGTGTCTTAGGTAATAGGCGAGGTGCACTGAAAGTGGGGTTCCACAACTGAAGAGGCTCACTTGTTTCCAGGCCTACAGATTACAAAGCCTCCTTAAGTGGGTTTGTGGATCCTTTTGGATAGGATCTTAACAATATTTCTAAGTATATAAAGTGAAACAGGGAGTGATCATGAAAATCTTTTATACCCCTCAGAGGTTTGGTGAGGTTTTTTGGCATTAAAAATCACGGAAACAAAATTTTCCAACCTGCTTTAAAATCTCTCAAATAAACAATTTCACTGGGTTTTGAACCTATGGTTAAAAATATTAAAACTGTAACTGTCTAATTGGTTTATAAGAACAATGAATTGACATGAGTGATGTAAATTTATCAGCTGAATTTTACTATAAACCGTAGCAGACAGAATTAGAAAACGATCATCATTTCATTAGCACAACCAACAAAGCAATTCTTCCATCTGGAACAAGGTTATCTTTCTGAGGCAGTGAAGTATCTTTTTGGCTGTCATCAGACATATATCAAACTAATGATGCATTTTGATCACAAAGTTCACCAATCTTTTACTATTAAAAGTAATATATTAGTATTTTAGAGAGGGCCGTGTTTTCTGGTGTTATAATCTGAAACATTGTTTACTTCCTTTTCTCATTTTTATTTTTGTGTTTTAATTTATGTATAATACATAATAAGTTTAGAATTGCTTAGGTATACAGTTTGTAATAAAAGGGCAAGGTGGATGTGTTTCAAAAATAATTTTACTAACTGGGGTGTGCAATCAGAAGTGTGGCGAACACTGGCTGGTGAGAAGGGAAGGAGAGGTGCTTTACTGCCTTCCGGATTAAGTAACTGTGCCATATCTGAAAAAACTGAGGTGGAGCAGACCTAAAGACCAGGGCAGGGTATGGTCAGACAATCAGAAATCAGAGGTGGTACTAGCAATTAAAAGAAATTAGACAGTTTCAAGCCTCAGAGGTCAAGGTACCATGAAAAACAGCAGGTAGGTTGTTTTGAGACAGTCAATGCACAGCAGGAAGGACTAATAGAAGGGTTTCTTGGACAAAGGAGAGCTCCTTATATGTTCATCCTGTGAAGGACCCCAGGACCCCAATTTTCTGAAACTATCTTTTAGATCAATTTTAAAACAAAACCCTCTAGGCTTTAAATACTACTAACAGGCTTTCTGATGCCTTTGATGATTATATTGAAATTTGGATTTCATTGCAACAGTGTCTTATTGTAAAATTACATTTGTTCTCTATTTCAGATGATATATAGTGGGGAAAAAACTGTACCTGTATATTCACTTGATAATCTGTGGGACCATGAATAGATCCATATAAACCAAATCCAACTATAGAGATTCTTCTATTGACTGTGAACCTGAAAGAATGAAGCCAAATGTAAAATAACATACATAATTCAGTAAGCATTCGTATTCTGGAGGCTTATACATTTCAAAGTGTTACTCAGAACACCTAATTTTGCTCAATAAAAAGGAAAACTATAGGGAGGAGGGTAAAGCTCAAGTGGTAGAGCACAGGCTTAGCAGGCACGAGGTGCTGGGTTCAACTTCCAGTATCTTATTCAAAAATAAATAAGCCTAATTACCCTCCCCTGCCAAAATAAAATAAATAATACAATAATAAATAAATAAATTTTTTAATTACAAAAGTTAGATATCCTTGGAAATGTCACCTGCTTACCAAAAACTCTTGCTAGAGTAAATTTTAACTTATTGGGAACTTAAGTAGAATCTGTTTTCTGTACTGTACATTTTTAAGCCAACGAATTTATTTAACTTAAATAGCCATTTTTATTGTAATGATAACTTTAGTCTAAATATGTCTGCATATCTCCTTCATGAACACAGATGTGTCAGCCCTGATCAGGCCTGATATGCAGCATCCCAAACTATGACAACTCATCAGCTCGATGAATACCGGGGGCCAGTCAGAATGAGGTACTGGGCCTGGCACTGGGGAAATAACTGTCATCCAGACAGCCTCTGCCCCTGCTGCTCTTACAGCCCAACGGAGACAGTGACAGTAAGTAAACAAAGGAATTGTGGTAAGAACTGTGATGGAGGCAGGCTGCTGAAACAGAATGGGTGGTGGGGAGCTGGGTACAGGCCCTAAGTTACACAGGTGGGTCAGAGTGAGATTTCAATCTGGAAAAATCAACAGGTTCAGTTTGGTCATCATAGTTAAGAAATGGCCCACCTTACTTCATTTTATAACTGTAAAAACTAGCATCAAGCACAAATGGCACTGAAAAACTGTATAATAAAAGATAACCTAATATACATAGTGTTAGGTAAGGGCCCAACTTCTTTTCTTTTTAACGGAGATACTGGGGATTGAACCCAGGACCTTGTGCCTGCTAAGCACGCACTCTACCACTGAACTATACCCTCCCCTACCAGTCTAGAATATAAAGCAGTGATCCTCAACATTTCATACTTTAAGAGCTGAAATAACAAGTTCAATTTTTATTATTATTACTACCACACCATTACTACTTTATGAGCACTTCCTGTGCCAGGCACTGAGCTTCAGTTCTTTTTGCTGTTGTTGTTCATAATTATTTATTAGAACTGAAAGTTGTTTGCTCTTCTGTTTCATGAGCATCTGTTCAGGAGCTTCAGTTCTTTACATGAATTATTTCTTTTACTCATCATAACAGCTCTATAAACTAAGTAACACAGTATTGTTTTTATCATCCTCAGTTTTTATAGTTGAAGAAACAGAGGTTTAGGGAAATTAACTTGCCTATATCAAAACATGTGGCAGAGCTGGGACACAACTCCAGGTCTGCATGGATCTAAAGCTCATACTCCTCTTTTTGGGGGGGTGGGAGTGGAGGGTGGTAACTAGTTTTATTTATTAATTTTTTTTGAAATGGAGGTACTGGAGATTGAACCCAGGACCTTGTGGATGATAGGCAAGGGCTCTACCACTGAGCAATATCCCCTCCCCAAGAGCTCATACTCTTAATCATTATGTTAAACTGCCAGTATGAGGACCACCTTACATTTTTAAAAATATATTTTTTATAATACAGTTTTTTGTTATAAAAAAAGCTATATATTCTGCTAAAAATATTAGAAAATGCAGCTAAACAGGAGGAAAAATTTTAAGCATCTCTAAATCTGCCATTCTAGAGATAACTCCATTTTCAATTAGGTGCATTTCCTTTTCAGACTTTTAGTTCTAGTTTTTAAACAACAGAAAAAGACTTTTCTATGAATGTACATGTGTTATTTTATAAAACCATGTCAGATATACATATTTTTATAACTTCTTTTTCATGTAAAAAGGTAAAAGATTACTACCGATTCATCGTATTTCAGTAATTCCTACTTGTTAGATAATCTAGGCTATCAGCAGTTTCTGTTATTATGTAACAATGCCATGATGAATAGTCTCGTAGCTAAATCATTTTACAGAGCCTTAATCATTTCCTTAAAATAAATTCTTGGAAGTAGATTTTCTGGGGAAAAGGCACATTCTTAAGGCTTTAGATAAACTTTATCAAATTGCTTTCTGGGAAGATTATAAAACTTTACACCCAACAAGGAATGAAGATCATTTCTATCTCACTTTCAACAACCACGGGTATTTTCATTTATTTTTGCTGTTGAGAAGCTGATAACTGATAAATTCTATTTATATTTCTTTGATAACTGAGTTAACATTGGCTTATATGCTTACTGTCTACTGGATTTTCTCTTTAATGAAAAACCCACTCATGTTCGTGTTGCATTTTTCTGTGCTGATGAGCAGTGTCTTTTTCATGTGGATTTGAAAGTCCATGTTACATAGTTATTCTATGCTTTCTCTGTAATGTCCATTACAAACACTTTTTTATTTGTTGTCTATCTTTAAACATGGTGGTTTTGGAAAATTTTGAACTATTTATAGTCAAATTATGACCCATGCCAAGTTTAGATGGGTCTAGCTCATCCTCATAACAAACATTCTGTTCTAGCATTTTCACAATTTCATTTTTTTAAATGTTAAAACTTTTATTTATAAGAATACTGGTAGATGGCGTCGGTAGAGAACTTACTTTATTTTCCCAGTGGCTAATCCTTCCCTCACATTCTAAACATTCATTTACATGAGGCTGGTTTCTGAACTCTGCAGTATGTTCCATGCAGCACTAACTTAAAGCTTTATAATACTTTCCATGCTTGATCCATACCACTTTTTTTTTTAAAAAGAAATACTTACTCTTACAGATTAATCTTAGAATAATTTTGCCAACCTATTCCTCCTTACCAAAAACACGGGACTTCTACAAGGAACTGCATAACATAGAGAGGTTAGTTTGGAAAGATACCATCAAAGCTCTCCAGTTCTTCATAAGGATACCATACTATACGTTTCTTATAGGAGTTAATCCTACTACTTTACGATATTCGTTACTATTACAAATGGGATCTGTTCTTACTCAACATTATAACTGAAAATTTAAAACACTGAAAATTTTTTCTTGTGGCAAAATATATAACAAAAGGTACCATCTTAAGCATTTTTAAGTGTATAGTTCAGTGGCATTAAGTACATTCAGTGTTGTTAACCATCAGCACCATCCGGCTCTAACCGAATTTTGATGACATATTGGAACATCACTGGTTTTTGCATGCACTGTTTTACAAGTGGCCACTATTCTTTTTTATTGGTGCTGATAGAGTTTTACTGATCTTGAGGCTGTTTGGGCAGACCAGGTGTTCTCAAAAGTAGTTCTATTCCCGAAGAGGCATGGGGCACTGCTGGCAGGGAGCCAGGGACACCAGAATCACTGCAATATGTAGGATAGTCTCCCAAAACAAGGAATCCCAATCAACTTTCAAGTGTCCTGTCAGAGTTCACGTAGATGAAAAACTTGTTTTTAACTATGAGATTTAAACCTAATTCTTTTTCATTTATAAACCAAAGATTTTATGGCAATTTTAATATTCACTGACTTACAAAAGGTGACTACTTTATTAACATAGGAAATATCATACAGCCAATTCTCCTGATTTGTGGCAGTTATATTCTATAGTTGCCACAAACACAGAATTAGCAAACACTACGCCACTGCCCTAAGGGGGAATATGGACAACTCATTCTAGTATATTCCATTTTCTTTATTTTACAAAAGAGAAAATGAAATTAAGCATTAAGTGACTTGCCTGAGGCCACCCCACTAACAGATGCCAGAGTTGGGACTCAAACTGTCCAATGGCCCCAGAGCTGTCATCGCTTGCACTGCCCTCCACTGTCTCCATCTCGGTATGAGAGCTGAAATAAGGCAGAGGATCGCCCTGTTTGATCTCACACAGGAGCACGCTCCTGGGCAACTAAAATCTTTCCTGTGAATGACTGAGAAAGTACTGCTGGGGGTTACAAACAAACTTCAGCAAGCAGGTGAGTTCTCAACCAGGGAAACTGGATAAAGGGAATGGACTGTAACTTGCTTTATTTGAAACCTTTAAAGAAAATGACAAATTGGCAGCAGTGCTGCTCATGGTATTTGCGACGTGACTCTAACACACCTGTCCCCCGACTTGCAGCTGTCAGGGTGCTGCTGCACACAGGTACTGAGTCTGATTGCTGCAGCTTGTCTTCTGCTGCCCAAGTGTCTAGATACTGAAATAGGTATTTTATTTTACTACCAGTTACATTTATTTTCCTTTACAACTAGGCCATTATATCTTTAAAAAAAATGAAACATTATGAATTTCACTTCAGGTTAGTAAAGGGGGAATACAAAATATTTATTATAAAAAAGGGAGAACTAGGTCTGATGGAGTGCAGAACTACTAATGTAGATGTTATCTGCGAATAATGAAAAAAAAATTTCCTTTCTAGTAATTCTTTATCCTTTGTGACTACATCAATCAGAACACTGCTGAAAAACAGCAATATTCACAGGCATCTCTATCTTGAGGTTTCAATAGTTTATCATGTTAAAGAAGTATTCTTTTAGACCTAGCCTATTCATGGTTATATATGCATCGAGGGTGAAATTTTATCAAGTCTTTTTGACATCTGTAGGAAAAAAATGGGTTATTTCTTTGATCTGCTACCATGTTGAATTACACTAATACATTTCCTAATATTGAGTGATTCTTTCAATCTCTAAATACACTTTATTTGCTTTTATAGTGTTAACTTTCTAAGGTACTACTAGATTCAATATCCTATTTTATGTAGAATTTCTTCTTGTATGTAAGTGAGATGGACCTAGAAAATTTTTGTCTTGTCAGATTCCTGTATAAGCATTATGCTTCCTTCAATAATTAAACAAAAAGTGTTTTATTCTTTTAATGCTCAAGGAAACAATCTGTTCTCTGCAGGTTTGATAAAACTCACCTTTCAAAACCACCTTGTGAAGGGACAGTTCTTTGATAACTTTTAATTTCTTCCATGGTAATTGGTCTATTCAGGCTTTCTTCTTCAGTCAATTTTGATAATTTATATTTGCCTATAAAATGATCCATTCCATCAAAATGTTCAATTTATTAGCACAGAGTAAACCCAGAATTAAAATAAAAATTTCCTCAATATATGATTATATTCCCATTATTATTTGTAACTGTGAGTATGTTTTCTTTATTACCTTTGCCAGAGCTTTACTTATTTTATTGGTATTTTTCAGAAACCAGCTTACGGATTTAACAATTACTACTATTTTTAATTCATTAATTTATACATTTACCTATTTCCTCTCTCTTTTCTTAGGGTTCTTTTGCTATTCATTTTCTAGTGTCTTGGGTTAAATGCTTAAATCATTTATTTCTAATTTATTTAGTAAAAGTAGTTACTTATTGCTAATTCTCTGTGTGATCCTCTGTCCTCATCCTGTAAATTTTCCCAGATAGTATTCTCATTGTGAATGACTACTAAACAGCCCACAAATTCATTTTTATTTTCATTTTAACCCAATATTTATCTTCTCCCCCTTGGCATTCTAGTTTTAAACAAACTTATTGTTAGTTTCTACTTTTATACCAAAGTGCTATTAAGTAAGTGAAAATTCAAAAGGCATGTTTTATGAAAACAAGTACTTCTTCTATTTTGACATTTGACCTAAAGAAACATGGTAGAGCAAATATAAATTCCAACAGAATTATAGGCATGCATCTTTTAAGATTTAAAAATTATTTTCCACTCAAAGCTGTTATAAATGTATACTGGGACACTTTCCATGCAAATCTATGCAAAGAAAAAACTCACACTAAACCAAGTTAAGATTAAGTATATTAAACTGTAGCCTGAACTCTGTAAAAATAGTGTTTGACTAACTAAGACCTAGACCTCAGCTCACCAGCAATGGTAGTCCAAACAATACTCATGTGTTAGAAGGTCCAATTCAATCTTTTCTTACTTAAACCTGTTTCCTAAGAGATCCCATCACTCATAATTCAGTGGGGAGACCAGTAAGCCTGACATCTTGACTCTTGTATGAAGTTAGAAATGTATTAAACAAAGTATAAAATAAAATGTTGGCTAATTATTTCCCACAATTTGGGCATAAAAGCCAAACGCTAACTGCTGCCCCACCCGAACCCCAAGTCTACAATATGACAGATACCTGATTCGATCACTGGTTCCACTGTAACCCCACCGGCTCTCTACTTGCTGGAATCTATTGATGCAGCATTCCTTTCCTCTGAGGCAGCACCTTGGTCGATCAATGTATTCAACTCGGGGTTTAGGATTGACAGTAAAATGAAGAAAGAGATTCACCACTTCACGATCTGACAGAATTCCAGACTGAGCAGGACCTGCAGAAATAAAAATATAAACCTCAATAAAAGCAACTTCACTGCAATCTCTAACTTTGTAATTTGTTAAAAATCCCTAACTGTGAATTCATATCCAGAAGATGTAAACTTAACAATGAGGCAGAAAAATCGTGGCATATATAATTTTAGCATATATTTAAAAGTTTTACTAAATTTATTTGAGGTTAACCTAATATGTACGTGTAAAAATCATTAATAAATCAAAGCTTAGGTGAAGCCCTGAGATCACAGAAAGGCCTTTGGAATTTTCTATCCATTCACCCTCTGAGTATTTTGTCTATCAGAAAGAGGAGAGGTAGGGAAATGCTCGCAGTGGTGCCAGGGTTACCATTACCTCTCCATTTCCCATCTGTCTGAGGCTATAATCAAATAATGGAACACAGAGGCAGAAATATATGGGACAGTGCTTTTGTTGTGGGATTCAGAAATTAGCAGAAGGCAGGAGCTAAGACTGGAAGAGCTGTGGAAGAAGCATATGTTATAGTTTCCTTATTCACTGTTTCTGAGAAGAGAAAATTCCAAACAGCTTAAATTTATCCAGGAATAAACATGAGGAATGCTACTCCTCATAAAAAGATGCCACGAGATCCCTTCCAAGGCTGGTAAAAACAATCTAAATAAGAGATTTCAAAACACTAGCAATTTGGTTTAGGAAGCTATAAATCAGACTTTAATGTAAAACACCCTAAGTTTTAAAAAATTAAAAATTTAAAAGTATCACATAAAATATATCAACCTGCCAGACCTGGCCCCACAGTTCATTTGCAATCTCTGCATAAGGGAAGATTGTAAAGGAGAAAAAAATACAATTACAAAGTTAAAACATGCATTTTAGCCAAAACAAAAAACCCCCCCAAAAACAGACCTGGAATTGCGTAAGATCAAAAGAGAGATGGGGGTGAAAACTCATATAACTTTCTCAGACTGACAAGAGGACGAAAGAATTCAAATGTTTAAGGTGACTAAAATGGATGATAAAAAGCAGAGCCCAACAAACAGGTAACTAGTGTCCCTGAAGAACCAACAATAAGAAATAAAATAATGCAGTAATTCAAGACTACAAATACACCTTGCCTTACCATGCTTCGCAGATACTACATTTTTAACAAACGAAAGGTTTGTGGCAACCTTGCTGCACCTTCTACATCAGCACTTGCTGCTTCACCTTGCACTTGTACGTTATGAAGACGGCTTCTTTCCTAAAACCTCCTGAACCAGCCTCTGCTGGCTTCCAACTTTTCTTCTGTAGCTTCCTCACCTCTCTCAGCCTTTATAGACTTAAAGAGAATTACAGCCTTGCTCTGGATTGGGCTTTGGCTTTAGGGAATGTGACTGGTTTAATCTTCTGTCCAGACCACTCAAACTTTCTCCATGTCAGCAATAAGGCTGTTTCACTTTCTTATCATTTGTGTGTTCACTGGAGTAACAGTTTTCATTTCCTTCAAGAACTTTTCTTTTGCATTCCCAACTTGGCTAACTGTTCGGTGCAAGAGGCTTAGCTTTGGCCTATCCTGGCTTTCAACATGCCTTCCTCACTAACTAAGCTTAATCATTTCCTGCTTTCGATTTAAAGTGAGAGATATAAGACGCTTTCACTTGAAAACTTAGAGGCCATTGTAGGGTTATTAATTGGCATAACTTCACTATTGTGCCTCAGGGAATAGGGAGGCCCAAGGAAAGGGAGAGAGATGGCGGGTAGGTGGTAGGTGGAGCAGTCAGAACACACACAACATTTATCAACTAAGTTTGCTGTCTTATATGATGCAGTTTGTGGGGCCCATAATAATTACAGTAGTAACAGCAAAGATCACTGATCACAGTTCATCACCACAGCAAATATAATAAATGAGTGAATCAAAATAAAGGATTCAAGAAGGTGTGTCATAAAAGAACTGGTGATGAGCACTAAAACCAAAACAACCTAGAATTAAGTCTAATATAGTTGTATTATTACAATATATTGTGTGGGTGTATAATGAGTTACCACAAAGTGGTCTGGAAAGGTTGAAAGGATGAAACGCCATGCTAACATTCTTGTCTTAAACAGGAAAGGTCAATAAATACTGCTTTATTATGAAATGGAGAATTAAGAAAACTGAAGGGGAAAAAAGTAAATATAAAATTTATTTCCTAATCTCTAGACAGAAAAAAAAAAAAAAAAGCAAAGAAAACACACTCAACAGCAAAACAGACAACATAAAGGGAACTCTTCCTAAAAAAATTTTTGAAAAATACAACTGAGAGATAACATGCATACAGAAAAGAACCTGCATGACAGCAAGAGGAGAAACATTATCTGATGACATAGAAGAATTAATAAGTCTGTAGGATGGAATAGCCTATGCCAGAAAACAGCTACAGGTGAAATGGTACACAAATGGGTGAAGAACAACTGAGGCAGTCAATGCTTGAGAAGGGAAATGTACTGAGATGAAGCTGTGTATTTGTCACCATCTTCCCCCTTGGGATATCCGCTGATTTGCTTCACAGGGCATAAATGCCAAACAGAAACTGGCAACCTAGAAATTGTGGTAGTCCTCACTTGATGAAGGAGACAAAAATTGTAATTCAAAGCTACCAAGGCAGCCAGCAATGCAGAAGAGAATACTTAATAGAGAAACATTATCAACATTTTAGAGAAAACTATGAGACCAAGAAACTAAGCAGGAAGGAACTACTAAGAGACTAAAGAGTTAAACAGAAATTTCTCTCTTAATGCTGGAGAGAAAAATCCCCAAATATTTGAAAATTAAGCTACATACTTACAGCCTATGGATCCAGAAAAAAAAATTACCATGAAAATTAGAAAATATTTTTTATTGAATGATAATGAAAATACAACATATCAAAAACTTTTGGAGAAAAAAGAAATGCTTAGAGGAAAAACTACAGACTTGAATGCATACACAAAAAAGAATACATGTGAAAATTGCTGTTCTGAGCATTTATCTCAAAAAGTCACAATGTCTAAATAAATAACCCCCAGCAAATTAAAATTAAAGGAAGAAGATAATAAAAAAAAAATCAGAAATCAATGAAATGGAAAACATATACACACTAGAGTAAATTAATAAAGCCAGAAGTTAGTTCTCTGTAGAAATTAATAAAATGGGTAAACTCCTAGGTAAGGCTGATCAGAGGCACAATATACCATTATCAGAAATGAAAAAGGAGACATAATTTAGATTTCACAAACACAGAAATAATAAAAGCATATCATGAAATTCATGTTAACAAATTAAAAGTCTAGATGAAACTCACAAAAAGAAGTAGAAAAATATGAAATGTCATACTTAAGAAATTAAATCTCTAATTAAAAACTTTCCACAAAGAAAATGCTAGGTCCAGATAGTTTCACTGATGAATTCCCCTAAACACCTAAGGAAAAACAGCACCAATTTAATATAAACTCTTGAATATAGAAAAAAGAAATATTCCTAATTTTTGTATGAGCCCAGCATAAACTTGATAATCAAAATCTGACAATTTCATTACAAGAAAGGAAAATTATAGACTAATTTCTCTCCTGAAGTAGTTCTAAAAATATTTTTTAAATTTAGCAAATTGGATCTAGTAATATACAAAAGGATAATACATGACAACCAAGTCTAGTTTATGTAAGGAATCCAAAATTGGTTTAATTTGGAAAATCAATCAATGCAGTTCACTATATTAAAAGAGTTAAGGGGACAACTGCGTCATTATCTCAAAAGAAGAGAAACATTTGATAAAATTCACAATAAAACTCTTAGCAGATTATTAAAGGAAAAAAACTTCCTTAATCCAATAAAGGGTATCTACAAAAAAATTTACAGCAAGCAGACTCTATGGGGAAATACTGAAAGTTTTCTGCCAAGACTGGAATAAGACAAAGATGTTCACTATCAGTACCTCTATTTACTAACATGCTGGAGGGTCTAGGCCATATAACAAGGCAAGAAAAAGAAATGTCTAAGGATTAGAAATAAATAGAATTATTATTGTTTGCAGATAGCATGATTGTACATGTAGACTATGCACAATGATCTACAAATAAATTATTAGAATTCATGAATCTAGCAAGGCCATTAGATGCAAGGTCACTAGACACAAGGTCAATACAGGAAAATCAGCTGTATTTCTGTATACTGGCAAACAACCAATTAGGACATGGAAATTAAAAAAAACAATCATTTGCAATCATATTTAAAAAATAAAATACATAAGGAATATACCTACCAAAAAAATATACAAGACCTCTACCAGAAAACTCAAAATGTTACTAAGAGAAATTTTAAGTCTTAAATCAATATTCATGGATTGGAAGACTCAATATTATAAAAATGTCAATTATCTCCACCCCAGTCTATGAGACTAGATTGGGCGCAGTCAGGGTGATATGTCCACACCAGTCTATGGATCAATGCAATTCCAGTAAGAATCCCATGACTTTTTTTTTTTTTTTTTTGGTGGAAACTGATAAGCTGATTAAAACATTTATTTATATGAAAATACAAAAGACCAAGAATGGCCAAGATAAATCCAGAAGAAGAACAAAGTTAGAGGACTTTCATTACCAGATTTCAAGATTCAGTATAAAATTACAGAAATGATAATTCCACAGAACTGGTTCAAGGATAAACAAATGTAACAGTAGATCAGAATAAACATTCCAGAAATAGATTCACTCATATGCAGTCACCTGATTTACAACAAAATTATTTAGCACTACAGTGTATGGGGACAAGGATAGTTTTTAATATACAGCTATATGGAAAAAAATGAACCTTGACCTCTACCTCATACCATCCACATGTGTGAAAAAACACCACAGAAAACAAAAGTATAACTGGATTACAGACAGAAAAGTTAAATGTAAAACAACAGAATTCCCAGAAGAAAACCTAACAGAGTATCTTCACAACCTTGACGCAGGCAAAATTTCTTAAAGACATAAAAAGCCTTCACCTTAAAGGAAAAGACTGATAAATCAACTCATTAAAATTAAGATCTTCTATTTATCAAAACACAGCATTAAGATAACAAAAAGACAATCCATAGACAGATATTAGTGATATTACACATTGTATGTATTTTTAATATATTCTGGACACAAATCTTTTGTCAGGATAAATAATACATATATATATATATATATATATATATATATATGTATGTATATATATGTATATATATAAAAACGACGAGGATGTGGGGCAACTAGAATGAGCTCTTAATTCTCTTACTTAGGCAGCTGAGTGAACTGTTAACAATCACTTTGGGCAACTGTGTGGTAGGATCTACCAATGCTGAACACATGTACACTCTGACTTTGCAATTCCACTCCTACCTACTCAACAGAAATGTTCACACATATACACCAAGTAACAGGTACAAGAATGGCAACAGACAGAAACAACCCAAATGTCCAACAACAGTCAAATGGATAAATAAATCATGGCACATCCATACAACAGATTATACAGCAATGAAAAAGAATGAGCTACTGCCACACAACCACACAGATGAATCTAACAGACATGATGTTAAGAGAAAGAAGCCACACACAAAAGAATACATGCTATATATATGATTTCCTTTATATTAAGTTCAAAGACAGACAAAACTCATTTATAGAAACCAGAAAGTAGTCACCTTTGGGAGGGAGATTAATGACTAGGAGGGGCCGACAGAGACTTGTGGGGTATGGTAATATACTGTAAACTGACGTGTGGTTAAATAGGTGTATTCACTGTATTTGTTTTCTTCACTATGCAGATGTTATACTTTAATTTTAAAAGTTAGAAAAAGAAAAACATTGATTCTGACCAGCAAAAACTATTTGGAAGACTATTGGTACATACGTAACAAATCAGTATGAAAAGTCTGAATACTCCAATAGAACAAAAGTCATGAATGCTAAGAAAAAAATACAAATGGCCAATAAACATAAAGAAATATAACTTTAAACAATTATGAGATTTTTTTTCCTTTTAAATCAATCTGGCCATGAATTAAAAGCAGATAATACTCAGTGTTGATATGGATAGCAAGAACTGATCACAGAACTAAGAACCAGGTTTGTTTGATTTTAAATCAGATGCATCAACCCTAAGAATCAGAAAGATCTGTCAATATAACCCTGGATAAGGCACGTAACCCCTCTCAAGTTCAGTCCTTAAACTTGTGAAATATCATACAATTTTTATATAATAATACTATATAGAGTATTTTAAAAAATATAAAATATATATTACTTTAAAATGCATAGTAATATGTAACCTATAATATTATTGTGAAGGGCTATCAGGAGAATTAAATAAAATTATACAAACGCACATACCTAAATAGCTTCTTTCCCTCTCTCTTGCACATGGAAACTGACTGCACATTAAAATCATTTCAGATAGATTTTGGACAAGTTATACCCTTACCTGCTGCAAACTCCTCAATGGTCATCAGTGGGAACCGGATCAAAGACAGTGCTTTCCCTAGAACTTTCTGTTTGTTTCCAAAAGTCACAGGCAATTGTTGTCTTTGACATTCTGCTTCTGCCCATCGTACAACAGCTCCAAAAAGTCGACTTTCTCTAATACTAAGAGTGTCTCTTTCTAGAACTGCACAGAGAGTGTCTACAGGTAAAATACAAAAGTAAATCAAATTAGGAATATTTTGCTCTTTAATAAAACAACACTGACAAACATGCTTGTATTAAATTTTCAAATCTCAATAAAAAATAGGTTGGGTACTTAAAACTATAGACTCTATACATAAAAATATTTATGAATTAAAGAAATTAAACTGCAAAGTTTTCTTTAAGAATTTACTATGAGGTTAACATTCAACTTATTACTTAACCATACATGGAAGCTCGGATACAGTATCTCCTTATATATTCATGCCATTTATCAAGCAAATCCAAATATCCAGAACAATAATAGTAAGTCAGAGAAAAAGGCTCCTAGTCAGTAATGGACAAATTCATAAAGTCTACAGACTACAATTCATTCATTCATTCAGCAAATATTTCTTATTAAGTACTCACAATGTGCCAGGCACTATTCTAGACACCGAGGATACATCATTGAACAAAAAGTTAAAAATTCCTTGCCTTTGTGGAGTTTACATTCTAATGCGGGAACCAGATTAAACAAACCTAAGTAAGTTATAATACGTTAGATAATAAATGTAGGGAGAAATAGCAGAGTAAGAGGAATAAGAAGTGCAGTTTAAAACAGGATGGTCTAGACAGGCCTCATTTGAGCTAAGACATGAAGGAGGTCGAGGCAGGTGGGGTTAGTAAGTCAAACAGACACCTTGAAAGAGAGCACCCCCGGACTGGCCAGCGTGAAGGCTCTTATGAAAGCGTGCCTGGAGTACTCGAGGAACAGCCAGGAGGCCAAAGTTGTTGAAGTGGAGTGAGCAAGAGGGAAAAGTAGTAGGTGATGAGGCCCAAAGCATGGGGGGCAAGCGGGGTGCAATCATGTAGCACTCTGCAGATCATTTGGCTTTTGAGCGAAAAGGGGAACCCCTGGAGGGTTCTGAGCTGTGACATTTTATGTTCTAAAAGAACTACACTGGCAGTGGAGTTAAGAAGAGATGGTAATGGAGGCAAGAGTGGGAACAAGATCAGCTAGGAAGCTCCTGCACTGATCCAGGTCAGAGGTGATGGTGGCCTGAACTAGGAGGAAGTGGTGAAAAATGATCAGATTCAAGATATATTCTGAAAGAAGACTCAAGATTTCCTAACAGATTAGATATAGGAGGTGATGGAGAGCTTGAGTCAAGGATAATGCCCAGGTATGTAGTCTAAGCAATGGAGGAGTGGCTGTGGCACCAACTGAGATGAGAAAGACCATGCAGAAGCAGGGTCTGGGATGGGGGGAGGGGGGTGAGAGGGGAGAGCTAACATTTAATTTTGGACATATTAAGTTTGAAAGCCTTATCTGACATCTAAGTATAAATGTCATGACCATAACTCAGGCCCTCACTCAGAATCCTTTTCCTCTTATCACAGGCAAATTAAAATAGGCTGAATTATTTTTAAGCTACAGTAGACCAGAAGCAGTAAGTTCAGTAGGGCTTTAGAGGCCAACATACTAAAATGAAATGATAAGCTGCAATCTAACAGGGACTAAGAAGAGAGGAAATTTGTGAAAAGTAAACACAAGTACTTGAAAAGCACTGCATTCGAGTCTTTTATACCAAGAGAAAGAGATTTAAAAAAAAAACAACTTCAGAGACCTGAGGGCTTCAGTGTACAATAACTGATACTCATAATAGCACCAATAATCACAAGAATCCTAAATTATAGTCAATATGTACTATTTAACAAGGGCAGGTAAAGTAAAATATGTATTTTTAGATCAATTTCTCAAATGGCCAAAATAAATTGTTCTAGATGTATGAAAAAATTACTTACAGGGAACCCTACTTTCTAAAGAACCCCAATAAAATAGGCACTATTATGAAATATGTAACAGTTATACTTTAAGGTAAATTTAAATAAAAATGAGGATGCCATACTTAATATATGGAAGAAATCACTGCAAACATTAAAATATAATTAAATCACCAGAGATAGACATCTAAGAAAAATTTATTAAAAATAAAATTCAATTGTGCAACGATCTACACATTCATACTAGAAACAAAATATTTGTTTAATAACAAACATAGCTATCATTTTAGCAAAGATATCACAGTCCCCAGAACACAGGAGCTCAAAAACGTGTTAAAAATGAAGAGGTTAAATATTTTTTAATCAAGCATTTTTTACTTCTCTTACAGCTGAGCAGATGAGTATAAACTAAGGTTCCAGGAAATCTTTTCAAAGGTAAATGAATGTAAGTCAATATACCTCAATACTTGTAGGATTAGGAATATGCAATGACCATATTTAATCATTTAATAGAAAAACAGACGACTTTGAAGTGACACATATCCACCTTGTATGCTAATAACTTCAGTAAAGATAAACATAGAAATATGTACATTATACTGCCCTTGGCATAATGTAAATTCATTTTGTTCTACCAACGTGACATTATCTTCTTCCTCTGGCAACAAAGCTACAACAGAGAAACAGTATTTCTCTACCAGAAAAACAGCACGCACATCCCTCTGGAGCACATATTCAAATGCCAGAGAAGCAGCAGCATCCTCAGAATCTAAAAGAGCTATTAAAAAAGCTCCTGAAGCCAGGTCCTTCTTTCTATCAGCTTCTAGACTTCACTTTTCATTCTCAATTTTTAACAAGTACATTTGAGACAAACTAGACTGGTGGAAAGACATAGATTTTCTATTGACAGATGTGTTATAGTAAGAAATTACAGCTGCCAGTCATAAAGATCATAAAACACGTAAGATGTTTCATAAACATAATACAATGCTGGATTTTGCTATAAACCACTGTGAGTCAAATCAAATCAACAAATATTTATAGGGTTTTTATCCTGTGCAAGGTACCTACTTCAAGATTCCCAGGATCCAACAGCATGCCTAACGTAGGGGCTATTTAAGAAACAACTTGAAGTGAGTCACCCAGATACAGGCAGTATTATTTCAAGTGAGAGTAGACAGAAGTACAAATGGAGCACTTGACAGCCCCTTAAAGGAAAGGAAGTTAGGATTAAGCAATGCTTCATTACCAGCATGCGCAGTGCTTAGGGCTCTCAAACATCCAGTAATCCAACAAAAATTCAACAGCACAGGATGTGCAGATGCTGGAGAGGAACCCAATCTAGTCCCTGCCTTCAGGATAATGCAAGATGAGTATAAATCCTTCCCAAGGTAACATAAAATTAACAGGCAAACAAAGCAAGGGATGTTATTGTAACAGAGGAATATATTAAATGTCACGGAGGAGGGCAGGGTATCAACTCTTAAAGGAGTCACTGCAGAGGTATAATTTGAGCCAAGACATTAAGAATGAGTAAGATCTAGCCAAGGTGGGAAGGAAAAGCAACATTCTAGACACAGCCAGTCGCTCTAGCTGCTCAACAAGTATTAACTGAACACATACTATGTTCAACTGTTTTCCATGCTGAAGATATGGTGGTAAACAAAACAAAGTCCCTGCAGTGAGGGAATTTACCATCTAGAAGGGGAAGGTAGACAACATACATGTACATAGACAAATACCAAGATAAGAATTTCAGAGAGTGCTACATATTATGAGAAAAATAAATCAGAGTTAATGGAACAGGGATTGTTTAGGGGAATGGGGTATCTACTATTAAGTATATGTGAGATAGCCTGTCTTGTGACTCGTTTAACCTGAGATCTGAGTAATTAAAAGGAGATAGCCATACGAAAATTCGTGGGGAAAAGGATTCCAATCAGCGGAAATAGCAAATGCAAAGACTCAAAAAAATTGGAATAACCGTGGCCAGTATATATGGAACACAGTGAATGAGGGGGAGAATGGCAGGGGACAAGGTCATATGTAGACAGATAGGTAGTAACCATCAGCTCCTTACAAAAATTGTTTTCTCTTCTTTCTGGGATGTGAGTAGTCTGCATCTCCTAGCCTCCCCTGAAATTAGGTGGGATCGTGTGCCTGAATTCTGTCCAATGAAGTAAGAGCCAAAATGAGGGTGCCATTTCAAGGCCAAAGCTTTTAAGATGTGGATGTTTTCTCTGCCTGTGCTTTTTCCTGTCTGCAAGCAAGATACAGATGATAACTAGGCCATAGGGAACAGCAGACCAAAAAGGTGGAAGAGAGCTACTCACGGGCTAAGAACACTGCCTTGGACTGTTGTGTGAGTGTGAAATAAAATTCTATTGTGTTGGAGCTGGTATGCATTTTGGGGTTTATTTGTGCAAATGTGTTGAGTCTGCATTTTGGGGTCTATTTGTTACCACAGCCAAGCCTAGCCTACCCCGATTAATACAAGGCCTGATCACGTAGGATCTTCTAAGTTTTGTAAGGAGTTTGAATTTTAACTGCAGTGGGAAGCCACAAAAAAGAATGAAATATTGCCATCTGCAGCAACATGGAGGGACCTAAAGATTATCATACTAAGTGAAGTCAGACAATTTATCATATGATATCACTTCAATGTGGAATCTAAAAAAATGACACAAATGAACTTATTTACAAAACAGAAACAGACTCAGACATAGGAAACAAACTTATGGTACCAAAGGGGGAAGGTGGGGAATAAACTAGGAATTTGGGATTAGCAGATACACACTGCTGTATACCTGAAACACTGTTAATCAACTATATACCAATTAAAAAAAAAACAGAGCTCCTAGGTTTTTGGTTGTGTATGGTGGTGCCATTAAGGAAGAATGAAAAAAACTGGAAAGGAACAGAAAAGATTTGATGAGGATGGAGGGTAATCAATGGCTTTTTTAGTTGTGTTGTTGGAAATGTCTATAAAATCTCCAAATGAAGATGTCAAGTAAATAGCTGCATATATAAATTTGGAGCCCAGAAGAAGATAAGGTTAAAGATATGTATTTTAGGCTCACCACGATGATGATATTTAAAGTCGTAGGCCTGGGTCAGCTCTCTCTGCTCTTCAAACACAACTCAAAACTCCCTAGCCTGTCATTACACGGTCCTCCACACCTGGCTTTAACCTGCCTTGTACCTCCAGTCCTCTACATACAAGGCCTGATCACACAGGATCTTCTAAGTTTTGTAAGGAGTTTGAATGTGGTTCAACTTGCCTCTAACACCCTCCCCTCCTCGTCATCCAAATATTACCCATTCTTTAAGGCCCATGTCAGAACCTCCTGTGTCAAGATTTTCCTAACACGACTCCAATTTGAGGCGCTTTCTCCATGTTTTGGTTTTCATAGTAATTATTTTTTATGTATCTAGTTCAGAGAAGATGAAAGTCACATTTTGCCGTACGTCATCTTTTCTATTAATATCTTAAATCTTAATTTTCACATATTTGTTCCCTGATTGTCCAATTAGATGATAGGTGCCTTAAGAAAAATCACATCTTGTATTTCTTGTAGGACCCTAGTATAATGCCATGCATGTGGTGAGCATTCAATGAGTACTTGCTTTGACATCTTTTAAAAGGCAATGTGGTAGTTAAGACTTTTTAGAATATTTCAGCAAAATAAAGAAAGCAACACCCTTAAAGAGACAGACTTAAATCATTTGGAAAAAAACCACTAACTTAAAAACAGTTTTCCACCAACAAGGCTGACTAGTAAGGCATTACTGTACTTAAAAGAACATTTTAATTCACAGTGAACTTACCTATATCAATATCAGTAAACCCTTCTGCACTTATTGCATCCATTGTGCTTTTGTCTATTGTGTCTAGACAAAGACTAGCAAGCTGAGGTTCATCAAATAATCGAGCCTAAACACATAAAAAGACAGTTATTTTATTTTCATAGTTATTTTACCTTCAGACTGTACATATTAAAAGCTAATACTGCAAACAGTTGTAATTGCTAATTATGTAAAAACACCTACTCAAAATACAATTATAATTCTATATATTCTCAAAACGTTTCATTCCACAATCAGAAGTAAAAGCTAACAGCACCAATGTCCTGCTGTCATATTATCATTAACAACCCTGTTATTTTTATTTTCATACACATACGTATGCAATGCCTAATTTCTTATACATTACTTATTTTGATCCTGAACCCTCTAGGTTAGATAAGGCAGACATGATCCCATTTTCCAGATGAGGAAATAGAGGTCAGAGAAGTGTACTGACTTGCCTAATATCATCTACCTCGTTATACTCCAAAGCTAGTACTTAAATTCAAGTCTTACAATCTTTTCACTGAACGAAAACATCAATTGCTAAGCATACAAGTACAAACAGAGCAGATTTTTTTTTCCATTTCCTGTTTTGATTTGGGGGAAGAGAATGAAGTACAAGAATTTCAGAGCATGAAAGCTCAGGGAACCCAAGCAAAAACTAGGCCTGACAACAGAAGAGCAAATAAATAAATTCACAGGATGGAATATTAAACAATAATGAGAATGAACAATCTACAACTACACACAACAATATGAATGAATCCCACAAACTTTAATGATAGGCAAAAGCAGGCACAGTATATCTGAGCAAAAGAATATATAGCTGACCCTTAAACAACTTGAGGGTTAGTCACTCAGACATGTTTCCTTTCCAGTATCTACTGCTGCTACTTAAGAGTAAACTAAATTTTCTCAAAATTTAGTTTGAGTAGGCATTACCTGATAAAATAGCACTATTTTTATGATTGTATCACTTCATAGAAAGTGTTTCTCCCTGGGTAATCTATGCTGGTACAGTATACTGGCCCTTTGTTTTTAGAGGGAAGCTGGCATAGGTCCTCTCAAGTAAATGAACATGTTCAGTTCAAATGACTCACTTGGCAGGAAGAAGTTCACATGACAATCTGTGGGCTAATTCACACGACCCCACCAACGAAAAATTTGGAGTAATGTTGAGTTCTCAGATCAACAATGCACTGAAAAGTTCCTTTCTTCCCCAGTGACATCTGTTAACCCTTGCTACTCAAAGTGTGGTCCAGAAGTACCAACACCATCTGAAAGCCTGTTAGAAATGCAGATTCTCAGGACCCATCTCAGCCAACTGAACTAGAATGTGTGTTTTAATTGTCAAGGTTTAATTGATTGGTTTCTGAATTTTATGACTGAATTTTTTAAAATAAAAGTAGTTAAGTGATCCTCTCTACACACAATAAAACTCATTAGACAATAAAGAATCTTAATGACTATCAACTTCCTTATTAGATTTTCATCACAAATTCAAAAGAGGAAAAAATGCAGGGAGATAACACTTACTAGTTATATAATCTTGGTCAAGTTATTTTACCTTTGTGTGCTTCAATTTCCTTATCTAGTAAATGGGGCTAATAAAATTTTTACCTAGACCACCTACATCTCCTAAAGTTACTGTGAATATTAAATGCAATGTGAATTAATGCATACGGAGTACTTAGAATGGTGCCTGACACACAATAATCACCTAATACATTTTGCTATTATTATCATCAATATCACTATATCCTACTGGTTTAAGGTTGAGACCTTACTTCTACCACTTGCTGTCTAATGTTATATATGATATTTACCTCTTTAAGCTCTCATTTCATCTTTAAAATGGGAATAATAATAGTAAACAACACCACAGCTGTAATGAGGAGTAAATGTGACAATATATACAAAGGGACTAGCTTGGTGTCTGGTATACAATATATATAGACATGAAGTTCTTTGATTATGTCCAAGAGGTGACATCAGCATGTTCTTTCTCCTAGAACTATAAATACTTGATGACCGAAGATTAGAAGAAAAAAAAGGTGCCATCAGTCATTTTCGGTATGACAGAATGGATGCAGAACAGGGAAACACGAGCTCTGAGCTCCGGCCCCACTTAGCCTGTTGAGACTTTGGGCAGGTAGTTAACCAGCCCAGGTTTTAGATCTTTCATTTGGAAAAGGAAGGTTAAGCTAAGGGACACCCATGATTATTTACACTACTAATACTCAATAGTGATTATACATTATCAGCTTAGACTTTTTAGCCCTCATTTTAACTTCCTTGCCACTATAAAGACTGTATCTCCAAATAAAGTCACATTCTGAGGTACTGGGGACTAGAATTTCAACACATAAATTTTGGGGGACACAATTCAACCCCTAAAACGTGGTTACAGACTAGTTTAGGATTTTTAAAACAATCTGTAAAAGGGTATCACAACATTGTCTAAAAAGAAAAACAATAATGTATTAATATCTTAAGTATGAAGCTCAGATTACAGGCATTTAGCAAATGCTAAATAGTTTATGTTAAGAACTGGTTAATGGTTCCATATATGTGTTCAGTCTGTAAAGATTCATCAGACTGTACACTTAGGATATGTGCACTTTTCTGTATGTATACTATACTCAGTGAAAACTTTTTTAAATGTCAGAGAAAGAATATTCTTAAATTCTAACTCCTCCAGAAGTGGGTCAGCAAGCCTACAGAGAGAAGAAAAAGTAAATCTTATAACTTGTCTGGATTTGAAATACTCAATCTTTATTTTGGATCCAACAAAAATTGAGAACAAAAATGTTCAAAAAACTTCATGCTCTCAATCATAGCAGGAACGACATGGAATCCTAATCTCAACCCCAACTGTAAATAGCTACGTAACTTTGAGTCATAACACCCTACTTCTACAAGGCTTCAGTTTCTTTACCTATACAATATATTAATTCTAATTTGCTTTTCTATTCTAAAATCATATGAATCTGATGTATTTCCCTGAATGATACTATAAGATTTCATATGCTTTAAAATAATGATCCAGGACTAATTCTCCAGGAAACATTAAATATTCACATATACCTTTACCCAATTTTTGAAGCTAAATTAATACATACCGTAGCTACATTTACTTACCTGAGTCAGTAACATAAAGGCATTATCCGCCCTGAGATGTTTAGTGAGAAATTCCACACAATGTGCTTCCAAGGCTGGGACTGCATATTTCTTAGCAGTGTAAAGAGTAGTCATAACTGTTTCTGGGCCAATTTGAACTTCATCTGAATACAGAAATCTGGGAAGCAATTGGAAATTTCAGAGATGGTCAGTAGTGTTTTAGATAAGCAATCCATCAGAGTTAAACCCCTGAGGAGTATTTTAAAAGATAATGAACAAAGTGAAAAATAACCTGAAGTGTGTATCAGACTTTGCAGGACTACAGGGCATTTGCACTTACATCATCTCATTTTATTCATACTCAACCCTGAGAGGTAGGAAGTCTCTCTGTTTATAGAGGAAATTGAAGTTAAGTGAAGATCATGAGGTCTTCAAGTCTCTAAGCCAAATTTTTAGAGGTCTTTCAGCACTCCATAGCAGCTTAGGATGACAGCGGTTCACTGATCTCTCCTTCATCAAAGGATGTTCACTTAAGCAAATCTACAGATGGCTGAAGTTCATATCTCTAAACGTCAAAACATTCATTTATTTCCTGATAATGGTGTCTTCTTTTCCTGGGCATCTTTTAACCTTTCATTATTATCCTAGAATCAGCATCATGACCAAGGACTAGAGTACTGGGGCTCTGGAGGAATCAAACAATTTAATAGTATCTTAAATGATGCCACATTGCTATGTGCTTCTGGGTATTTAGGTCCAATTTTCTCTCAAAATACTATCAAACCAATACTGCCTCCCCTCCAGCTGGCTGCTTCTGACTGCTAGGTCACCAGATAAACCAGCTTCCTAGAAGTGCAGATACAGCGTAAGATTCTCAGAGAAGGCCCAGGCAGTTCCTGTCGAACTACACTAAAGCTGCTGCATATCCACTTTTGGCCCCCTTTGAGGCTCCTCAGAGACGCTTGTGCTTACTGCCCTGTTCTCAGCTATACTCAGAATAGCTGAAGGTGCTGGAGAAATGAGGTGTTAGGAACAAGCATTTCATTTCAGCAGTACTAAAGATTTAGAACACTTATTACACTTATATCCCCAACACCCAACTCATAAAATAAGAAGAACCCATTTAAGAAAACCCTTTAATATCTTTCAGAACACTCTATACAGTGAAATGAGTGCGGAAAGTAAATTCTATTTCATGTCCCTACTCTCTACTTTTCAATTTCTTCTTTTATTCCTGTGGCCATAATCACTACCCAAGATGAAACCCTACCCTGTTACACCCCCTAACTTCCCACCCTAACCAAATGCTAGCATTCCTCTAATAAATCACCATCTTTACAACTACCTCCAGTAGAGGCTATTCACTCTCATACTCCCCTGTCTCAGGTCAAAAGTGAAGGTTGCTGATTTTCAAGATTACACTGTTTTCAAACATTTTTTTCAAAACCTCCTCAAGCCAGCCATCTGTATCACCCTCATAATACTCAATGTTATATGCCACTTGGGGATGAGTACAGAGAATTAAAAATACCACTGAAGGCACAGCCCCTTATAGTCAGGGGTAGGGGGATGAATAAAGAGAGAAAATTAACATTTGTTGAGTGTCTACTATGTGACACGCCGATTTATTTAATCCTCTCACAAGGAAGGTAGGTGTTGTTACCTGCATTTTAAAGATGGGGAAACAGAGGCTGATGAAACATATGAGCTCCATAACACATCGTTTCTGGGCTTCTGACTGCTTCCAGAGCTAGACTATGGGGCCAGCCAGGTGACGGCTGTTTTAATTTGCATGGACTCAGGAAGAGATGACTTGGGTCTGAGCCTGTTTCATCACTTGCTAGCTATGTGATTTTTAGACAAGCTATTATCATTGTGTTCCTCTCTGAAAAGAGATATGAATAACAGTATCTACTTCATAACACTCTGGTGAGGATTAATATCAATCAAATTACATAAAGTGTTTTAAATAATGCCTGACAAATACTTAGCCTCAGTAAATGTTAGCTATTTATTTTTACATTGCTTCATTTTTTATCTCTGCTATTTTCCTCTGTATTTCAGATTTCCTTGCCACTGTCTTCTAGCCCTTCTATTTTTCTCCCTAGCAATCACATGTTTAAATTTCTAAGAATTCTTGTTTCTTTCTTGAGTGTTCCTTTTTTTCCTTCCACAGCATCATGTCTCAGTTTTGTGGATGCAAAAATGTTCCCAAGTCTCCAAGTTTCAAAAGTTCCTTTCTGTTCCTTGAATTACCTAGTTCCTTGAGGATCAGCTGTTCTTGGTCTTTGTTATTCATATCCTGATTTTCCTTTTATGTCAAAAGATTAATGAATATCTCCAGTTCAGTATTCTGGTAGCTGGTACTGTTTTCTTTGCTGTTGTGTAAGGAGGTCTATTTTCCAGCTAAAACCTTCTCCAAAATGGTAAGATTGGCTGGGATCTGTGCATGTGGAAGGGAAGTTGACTGGCACCTTACATCAGAGTAGGAAAGCAGCCCTGAGGCTAGACGCCCCCCCCCCCCGCCAATGCCATTACCCTGGAGTCCCTAAGCCAAGCCAGCATCCTAGTTCTCCCCAAGTGGTTGGTCCAGTTTATTTTAAGAGGAGCCTGCCAGTTGTCACCAGGACTTAGCATACAAGAGCTGGTTGAAGGGATGGTCTATAAGCAGGCCTGAAATTAATGCCCATATTTTAGCCCTAACTTCTCATTTTCACCCTCCTCTCTGCCAACTCTCAACCTAGAACTGTGCTGGGGTTCAGCCAGGAAAGACAGCTCCTGCCTCCACTGTAGTTCTTCATGCTCAGATTCTGGGCTCCAGACTCATCCACTCCATTTCCACCAACACACTCCCAAACTGCTCTGTCCCTTTTCTACATTGGCTTCCAACCCCTCCCCTTTTCCCTCTTCACTCTAATGGACTTATTCTCTTTTATTTCTTTATAGTCACTTTAAACCGAGAGAGAGAGAGAGAGAGAGAGAGAGAGAGAGAGAGAGAAAGCTAACTCTAACTCAGTTCCCTTCTTAAATAGAAACCTATGAAGTTTTTGTTTTAAGGGCAAGACAGGAAGAAGCCTTTACCTCTGTCAATTTTTTTTTCAGGCAAAATTTACTGAAGTTATAAAATACAGAGCAGAAATGTGGGGCCTGTATTACCACTTGCCTTTGTGTTTGAGTAGATTCAAACTTAATGAAACCAGTTCCACAAAGTTGAAGTACATAGTTTTGTAACAATGTATAAACTTGGGGATATGGGAAATCTGGAAAAGATTCCTAGAAGAATTTCTACTTGAGATCTAAAAGATGAAAAGAGGGTGGGAAGAACATTCCATGAACAAAATAATTGTGTTGGGACCACAACCCTATTCAAATTGCTTTTTTTAAATTATACTTCGGTAATTCATCTTTGTCTTGTAACAAGGAGTATTTTTCAGAAACATCCATATTTGTATCTAAAGTTGTAGACTGAGGATACCATTCATCTAGTAACGCCTTCGTTATGAGGGGACTACATCAGGAATTTTTTAAAATTGATCTTATCAGATACAGTTGTGTATCTTCTAAGAGGTTGGTTTGTTTTTAATCTAACAAACACTGTAAATTTTTATACTGAGTAGCCAGGCATTAGTGGCAAAAATGATCAAAATTAACTTTGCAGAGTACCTACAGCATGCATTTTTGTATTAGCCTCATCTTAGCTCTGTTTTATTTCTTACCCTTGTGTTTCTTGTAAGATTCTTTCTGGACCAATGCAAGTTATAAATAAATACTAGACTATAAACAATAAGAAAGGGAACTCTGTGTTTCTTGTATTTTTTCCTACATCCTTCCTGCAGCGCTAGGCACAGTATGGGCACCTGGCTAAGCTTACTGAATAGGTGTTAGCTGACTAGACAATTCAGCACAGGTTGCCATCTAACACTGATAGGGAAACTGTTTTCATTTCTATTAAGAAAAAGGCTACTTAAAAATCCAAAAATCATCTTGGTTCATATATTATTTGCATGCTTTCTCTACGTTATATTTAATTACTAAAATTGCTATAATAAAAAAACTGTATAAGCCAATGTTTACAAAACACAATTAAAAATTAAACATAACATTACCACAATACTTTGTATTTTAAAGTGAACATTCAGCTCTGATGCACTACCTCTAAGGATAAGAGCAGACAGAAATAATTACAGGTCATCAAACTATTTATTTTATCCCCAAAGATTAGTGGCTTTCCAAAAGATAAAACTTAGGTTACATTTAATTTAATTTAAAAAATTAAAAGACTAAGGTGAAAATGTCATTTTAAATTAGAAAACCACAAGGTCATATACAAGGAATTGATCAGTACTTGACTGATTCACTTATTTTACTGAAAAACATTTATTGAGGGACTACATAATAATAGACACTGAGATAGGTCCTTGAAATATAAATATGGGTAAGGTAGCTCTGCCCATAAAAAGCTTATAGTTTGGTAATAATTAACAAGTAATATCATAATTATAACATATCTATACATTAGGCACAGCCTGATAACTAATCTCTAAAGATAGCCCCAACAAGTCAAGCCTTCTATTATCCGTGCCCTTATACAGATTTGTCCCATAATGAATTTAGGCTGGTCCTGTTTAACTCCCTTTAACCAACAGAATGTGGCAGAAGTGGCACTAGTCAGTCTGGGGCCTTAAATTTGAGGATGGCTGGAAGCTCCTGCTTTTGTGCTTTCAGGAGCCCTAAGCTGCTGCTATAAAAAGTCAAGCTACCTTGCTGAACAGCGGCAGAAGCCCTACAGAGAGAGAAACGGGCTCAGCCATCCTAGAATCCAAATCAAATCCCCACCGTGACTCCAGCCACAACTGCTATCAGTCTAAGACTACATGAGAGACCTGAAGACTATGCTACAAGAACCTCCCACACAACTGTGAAAGACAATAAAACCATGCTTAAGCCGCTAAGCGTTGGGCATGGTGTGTTCTACTGTAATAGATACGAAACTTCCTATAAGAGATTAGACAGATTTACAGGCAGATTGTAAATCTGCTGGGGGTGGAATTAGTGGTGTTTTATAGACGAGATAAGGCCTGAAGTATATCTGAAGGGTAGTAAATAAGTGTGGAAATCCAGGCGGAAAGACTAAGCACAAAGGCAAAGAGGCTTTAGAAGGCAGCCATTAAAATAAGAAAAAGGCCATTGTTAGAAATGGGGCATTGAGTAAATGGAGAGGAAGGGGAATAGACATCAAATTATAAAGGTCTTGTGTACACCTGCTAAAATGTTCAAACTGCATCCTACAGACAAAAAGAAGTCATTAAAAGATTCAGAGGAATTGTGATAATATCTGGATATTAGAGAGATAACTTTGTTAACAGTGTGAATAATGGAGAGAGCTTAAGTCTAAAGGCAATGGTCTGTTCAAAGCAATGCCAAAAAAACAAAAAAAAATTAAGAGGAGAACCACCTTCAAGATTGGTCCAAACAGGATGAGAAACAGGTGTAGCAGACTGGAACCAAACTACAGGTGGGTCAATCCCCAACAGACCCACAGAACAACAATATTCAAAGGAAGAATAAATGATTATTTTTTAAACCCCTGAGTTTTGAGGTGCTTTATAGCATTACTGTGGCAAAAACTGACTGATACAGGGTATAATAAGTGTGCCTGCCTCAAAGACTTCTGAAACATTGAGTGACTTCACACAAGGTGCTTAGGAATGGTAGGTGGCATATGTCAAGCACTCATTAAGTGTCAGATATTTTTATTGTTGACATGTCCATCTGCATGGGTACTAGACATTCATTTGTGAATGTCCAGCTGGAAACTGGGTTCAGGCTAGTAGAAGTTTGGCAATATGGCTGTGGGAGCATGCAGTGCCATGGGTTAATGGGAGAAAGGAAGGCAACTGAAAATAAACCCTTGAGGAACAGTTACCCCGTGTCTCCTTCCGGCCACCACTCCATTTCTCTGTTCCTCTTTGCAACACAACTCCTTCAGGGGATCATTTATGCCAGCTGTCTCCAACTCCTCACCTCGTATTTTCTTCCCAATCTACTCAAATCCTTTTGTTGAAATCACTGTTGCGACGGTTATCAACAGCCTCCATTTTGTTAAAACCAATAATCCATTCGGTGGCCTCATTTTATTCAACTCTCAGCTGCATTTAACAGAGTCAACAACTCTCTCTTTATCTGAACACTTTCCTTAACTTAACTTTCAGGACAACATGCTCCTTGCTGTCCCTTCTAATTCCACTGACAGCTGTCTCAGTCTCATTTTATGTTCCTCCTCCTCTGCTACATCTCTACATGTTGGAGGATCCCAGAGTTCACCACTGTACCTCTTTCTTTTCACAATCTACATTCCCTCCCTAGGTAATCTCATGGTTTAAATACCATTTACTCCTAACTTGCAAATTTACATTCACAGGAAGTTCTTCCCTAAACTCCAGTTTCAAATTTCTAACTGTATACTCATACTCCTTCTTGGGTGTCTTGGAAATCTTAGTTCCACCTTCAAAATACACCCAGAATTTGACCACTTCTCATCACATCCATCACTATCACCCCGGTATAAACCACCATCAGCTCTTGCCTGGACGACTGCAAAAGCCCTGCTGCCCATGTTACTCCTTCTACAGTCAAACCTCCAAACAACTGCCAGAATGAGATTTTAAATGTATATCAGGTCATATCACGCCCCTGTTCAGAACCCTCCAAAGGCCTCCCGCCACACATCAGAGGAAATCCACGTCCTTCCACAGGCTCTGTGGCCCTGCATGATCCAGTCCAGCCTATCTTTGTGAGCTCATCTTCCATCACTTTCCCCCTTATTCTATCTGCTCAAATCACACTGGTTTACTCTTGCAGTTCCTCCCACAGGAGAAATTTAGGGCCTTAAACATATTTTTCCTTCCCTCATGGCTTGATCTATTCCTTAAAACATTTATCAGTACCTGATGTTATATCTTTGTTTCTCCTTACTTGATTGTAAGCTCTATGAGGGCAGGGACCTTCTCTTGTTCCTGGTGTATCCAACATCTAAAACAGTGACTGGTACAAGGGAGGCAGTATTTCTCAAATGAACAACTGAAGGACATTACTTAAAGCTCTGGCAGATTAAATCAAAAGCCTTTAAATAATGTTAACCAGTTCAAGTTGAAAAGATAATAAAAATATGTACAAGCTAACCTGCTTTTCCACCTCAGCAAGTGCTATGAGACACCTTTTTGTCACACAATAACAGGCACAGCATCTGTGTTGCTATATTAAGCACAGCATCTATGTTTCACAGCGGCCAATAACCTAAGTTTAAAAAATTGGTACAGATACCACTTTCAAAATAGAACAATGACTAGAAACTGAAGAAGGATAAATGCCATGACTACACTGAAAAATGCAAAACTTTAAAGGACTCAAAAATAATTCACTTATTTTCTATTGATGGGAAAGGTTTGACTGATTAACAGCTTCAGGGAAAATATGAAGTCAGCGTTTTCCCTCTACATTCTCAGTATTTTTTAAAGGAAAAAGCTACCCAACAATAGTTTTAGGTCAGTGGCTCTCAAACTTAGCTAGTATCAGTATTTAGGGAGAGTAAATACACTCCCAAGGTCTCACCTCGAAACATTACAATATTTTAAGGAGGGAGGAAGAAATCTATGAATTTAACAGTACTCCAAGTGATTGCCATGCAGGTGGACCAACAGGTCATTTTAAAGTTCTTCCAGTTTAGAAAATGTAAATGAGCTATAAATGATCCTCCTGGTCAACTTCAAAACAAAACCAAAATGACCTAGAGCCTAACTTTTGAGCTGCTTTTTCCCCTTGTACTAAATTACAAAAAATAAGAGAAACAAAGAGAAAATAAATAAGTCAACATCATATTACCATTCCAACATCTGGTTAGCATTTTTGTATGTTTCCTTCTATCCTTACCTCTAGGTATTTTTGCTGTTTCTTTTCCCAGTTTTTAATCCTAGCACAGTTTCAATTGCTACTTATTAAACATATTTTCCACATGAATGTTATTACTCAGCCTTCATAAATATACTTAGTAGCTGCACTTCATTCCATCAAATGGGCCTGTCATTGTTTATCTAACCATTCTCTCTGCTTGACTACTTTCTCACTATTATAAATAATCCTGCCTTAAATATTTTTGTGTGGAACACTGTTTCAGTGCTTGAATACTCCCTACCCGCGGGGAAAACCGTCTACAGTGCCAAACTGTTCTACCACCACCTCTGTCACAGAGGGCTCCTCAGATGTTAGCTAAAAAAAGAAATTGGAGGGTTTGATAGAAGAGGAAAAGTACTTCATTTTTAACTTGCACTTCTTTAATTACTAATGAGGTTAAACAGTCATTCTTAATTATCTTAATTAGTTTTTTTATTTCCCTAAATTATCTATTCTGTTCTTCAATCTATTTATTAAATGGATCTTAGTATTTCTTTTATACTTGTGCTAACTTTGTATTCCTATTGATCTTCCTGTTTGAGCTGTGAGCCTTTGTGGAGTATTTATCGGTTCCACTGACCTGTTTTTGTCCCAGTACCACCCAAGACTGCTATTTTAAT
Organism: Camelus bactrianus; assembly: GCF_048773025.1. Taxonomy (NCBI): domain Eukaryota; kingdom Metazoa; phylum Chordata; class Mammalia; order Artiodactyla; family Camelidae; genus Camelus; species Camelus bactrianus. The sequence continues at coordinate 27,502,040 of NC_133565.1, forward strand.
GACACATTCTACTCAGGCAGCTAAAACTATCTTGATATAATGAAACACACATCATCTCTGGTATGAGTTGGCACTGTTACCTCGTCAAGTTAACTTGACTTCTTTGGGCCTCAGTCCAATTTGTAAAATTGTAGAAAACGATTCCTTCCTAAATGGACTTCTGCGAATAAAAGCTAGTAATGCCAAACTATTAGCTCCCTTCCGTTAAACAAAATTAATCAGAAGTCAATCTTCTATCCCCCGATAATCAAAAAGCAAACTCTAATACCGATGGGGAGATTCGTTTTTAAGCAATTGTGCGACCTTGTCTTCAGAAACGCAAGGTAGGGAAAGCCAAGCTTACTTGTTGGATTTTGACAACTAACACTAAAGAAGAAGGCGTCAGAATTTAAAAGAAAAAAAGAGAGAGAGGGGTGTCATCGGTCCTACAATACTTTCCAACTATCCCTCTCCGCCAACAAAGACATAAAACGTTGCAAATAGGCAACTGGGACAACCTGACCCGTACTCTTTCCTCACCACTTCTCTAATTCCCAAGCCTGGGCGGCAAGCCGCTCCTGGAACGTGAAAGTGCCTCTCAACCGCAAAACGCACGCTAAGAGGACGTGGACACTAACATTTACGCGAACCACCGGCGGACAGCCGTCCCGGCTGACAGATTCCGATTTCGACCTTTCGACCTTCGCGAGCATCACTGGCTCGGGAGGAAACTGAGGCCCAGGGAGGGTACGGAGAGCCTCGCCCAAGGTCAGCGGGGAGTCGGGGCAGGCCGGGCTCGGAAGCCCGCCGCTCACCTCAGTAGCGCCAGGAAGGCGGCGGGCTCCACGTCGGGCAGCTCGATCTCGGCCGACGTGGTGGCCATACCGCCGTTGAACATGGCGTCGAAGACGGCGCTGCCGGCCGCCAGCACGAAGCGGTGGGCCGGGATGCGCTGCGGACCCCCGGCGGCGGCGGCGGCGCCGGCGCCGCGGCCCTTGCCCAGCACGAAGCGCACATCGCTCAGCAGCTCCGAGTTGAAGAGGAAGGCGAAGCGCTCCTTCAGCGACGCCTTGGTCGCCTGCCAGTTGTACAGCGGCTCGCGCTGCAGGGGGAGCAGAGGCCCCAGGGAGGAGGGCGGCGGCGGCGGCGGCGGCGGCGGCGGTCCCGTGGCGCCCGGCTCCGCCTCAGAACCGGGGACCTGCTCGCCCGTAGCGGCTGGCCCGAGCGAGGCCATCGTGTAGCGGCGCGGCTCCGCAGGCTAGGGAGAGGGCTCCGGCCGCCCAGCCGCCATCGCCGAGGCCGCCCCCCGAGGCCTCCCTACCTTCCGGGAAAGTCGCTTCCGGAGGCCGCGCGCCTCCGCCGGCCCCGCCCGGAGCTGCCTGGCGCGCGTCCCCGGACGGCCGGGAGGCGGAGGCGCGCGCGGCCGCCGGCGCTGGACCTGGAGGGGACTGTGCGCTCAGAGGGGACAGTGCTCGGTGGGGTCCGGGCAACCCTGGGCGCACTGAGCGCATGTGAGCCCCCAGCTCCCGGAAGTGGGGCTTTTGCGGGCTGGCTGGGGCCCGGCCCAGGCCGCCGGCTCCTCCGCAGAACTGCGGGCACTTGAAGCTCCTGCTTTTCCTTCCCTCAGACCCCATGTGTATGTAGGGCAGGTACCCAGGCTCTCCTTCAAGGAGTTTCACGCCTGGAAGTGGAGGGGGTCGGAGGGCATGATCAAGGAACCCTGTGGGAGGAGACGACGTGATTCCACATACCCCTGTCCCCAACTAATGTCCAAGTCACCGCTCCAGATGGCCCTCCTCCCCCGCCCCCCCCCCCCCACCAGGGGTAATCCCGGGAGCAGAGCTGGGAACCCCTCTATGTCTAACAGCCAGTGTTCTGTAAAGAAGGGCTTTTCCTTTTCCTCCTTCCTCTTCTATCTCCGTTTTTGGTATCAGAATGTACTCATGGATTGGTTTTTTTAATGTGTTTTGACCTATTACCAAAAGTTGACCATATTTTAAATCTAAAAAGACCCCTCAAATGTACCAAAGCGAAAATAGTACAAATAGTACATACCACATTATCTGGTACAGGATAATAAAGTCATAATTGAATAGCAAAAAAATAGAAGACACTGCATTATCAAAACCTGTAGAATGCAGTCAAAGCTGAGCTCAAGGCTAAAACATAGCCAAAACCGCTTCTTTATTTGACTGAATAACTATAAAAATAAGTGAGGTAGAGGATTCTGGGAAGCTGGCAGAGTAAGATGCCCCAGGAATCTGTCTCCCCACATAGACAATTGCACTAGCAGAATCTGATATAACTATTTTGGAATTCTGGAATCTGTTGAGGGCTGGTAACTTCTAGAGGGAGACTTGGACAGTAAATTGCTGTTAATTTTGGTCAATTTCAGCTCTTTGCACAGTAACAGCTACCCATCCTCCACCCCTAGCTACATGGCAGTACACATGTTATTGGAGCAGCTTGCACACAGCTTGTAGGAGCCAGGGCAGGCAAAAAGGTACCTATCTATCCTACAACAGAGGTTGGAGTTCAAGCTCCAGACAAGATGGGGGAGTTTAGTCATTACAAGGGACTTTTGATTGAGATACCAGAAGGACATACCCTAGAAGCAAGTTTTACACCCTATTGGTAAGAGAAAAATTAACTAGCTTAAAACTACTCTTTGACAGTTTCAAGGTAATCTCTACAAGTTGCCATAAGGAGACTCAATCCTTTTTGAAGAGAGATACATCAACCAGAGTCTCAACATTTCTTCTTCAACAATGTTGGGGAAAAAAATAATGAGTCATGCTGAAAAGGAGACACAGAGAAGGAGAAAGAATAGACAATGCAATCAGTTCTATGGAAGATTTAGATAGGGGAAAAATCAGACAAGGACTTTAAAATAACTATATGATTAATATAATGAGGAAAAGAGAAGAAAGATGGAGAATTTCACCAGAGAGCTAGAATCCGTGAAAAGGGGTCAGATGGAGATTCTTGACCTGAAAAGTATTGTAAGAAATTAATACCTAAATGACTTGTGTTTAATAGCAAATTAGACACAGCAGAATGGATGATTAGTATAACTAGAAGACAAGTCAGTGGAAGATGTCCAAATTGAAACATAGAAAAAAAAAAAAACCCCAGAAAATGCCGAAAAGAATATGTGTCTCTTATTAATCATATGAGACAGAATGAAAAGGACTGACATATGTATAGCAGAGCACTAGAAGGGGAACAGAGAATGAGGCAGAACAAGTATTTGAAGAAATACTGACTGGAAATTTCTCAGAGCAAGTGTCCCAAGAAAACCAGGTGGAGCTGCATAACTTTTTTGGACCTAGCCTCATAAGTTATGCAAGGTCATATCCACTGCATTCTTCTAGTTACAAATGAGTCACTATGACCAGTCCAGATTCAAAACAGGGTAGGGGAGGGGAGATACATAGACCCCACCTCTTGATGAAGTAATATCAAAGAATTCATGGGTATGTTTTAAAACCTCCACCCTACTAAAACTAAACACACCTATATCCTATGACCCAGTCATTCCACTCCTGGGTATATATATCCAACAGAAACTAGTACTTATGCCCACCAAAAGAAGTACATGAATGTGCATAGCAGCTTTATTCATAATAAATGACCAAATGATTATCAATAGTAGAATGGATAAATGGTGGTATTTTCATATCATGGATGAAAAGGAACAAACCCTAATATTGAAATAATATGAATTAATTTCATAAACATGTTGCTTCCATTTATATCATGATTTCATTTATATCAAACTTCACAATAGGCAAAACTATAATATACGGCGCTGTCGGTCAGAACAGCAGTTACATTTTGCGGGGCTGTTGACTAAGAGGGTGCATTAAGGAACTTTCTGGGATAACAGAAATGTTCTGTGTCTAGTGGTAGTTATATAGGTGTTGTTCTGGTTATTTATTACTGTGTAACAAACCAGCCCAAAACTTAGCGGCTTAAAACAATCTGTTTTTCTTATGAATCTGCAGTGTGGGCAGGGCTCGGTGGGGAAAGCTCATGTCTCTCCACCCAGAGTCATCTGGGTTGGCTTGACTGAGGGCTAGAAGATCCACCTCCAAGAGGGCTTATTCACATGGCTGGCAAGTTGATGCTGGCTGCTGGCTGGGAGCTCCGTCAGAGTTGAGGGCCAGGGACCTTGGCTTCTCTCCACATGAACCTCTCCATGTGACTGGGCTTCCTCATAACATGGTGGCTCAAGGCCAAGTGGCCTAAGAGAGACAGGAAGAGGCTCGATCTCCTTTTATGACCTAGGCTTGACCGTCACACAGCATATTGCCTCCACACTTAATTTGCTGAGGTGGTCACAAAACCCTGCCCAGGTGTAAAAGGAGGGGACATAGACTCTGCACTTGATGGGGGAGTGGCAAGTCACACTGTGAGAAAGCCATGGGGGACTGGAAACTTTAAGCCATCTTTAGAACATACAACTGACCACAGGAGTTTACATATGTAAAAACTTCTTAGCTTTATGCTTGAAATTTGTGTCCTTTACCATTTGTAAGTTATATCTCAATAGAAAAGTAAATAAAATGTGAAAAGCTTGAAAAGAATATATAAACTTCACTTTTAAATTTATCCTGTATACTTGAGAACATTATCTATCTTTCCATCCATATAAACATGTATACCCCTAAATACAACTTTTTAAAATAAAAATGGTATCATATTACACATATTATTCTGAAACTTACTTTTTTTCACTTAATACATTGTGGAAATCCTTCCATGCCAAGCAGTTTGGGAGTGGAATGCTTTCAAATGTTCAAAGAAAAGACACTAAATAAATGAGAGCTTAGACAGACTTCCAAATTCATATTATGAAGTTAACTCTGATATTAAATCCTGATCAAGAGAAATCACATAAAGGAAACTATTAGCCAATCTCATATATGAATATAATATGAAAATCTCAAAGTAACAGCAAATCAAATTTAGTACTAAGTAAAAGCATAATTAACCAAAAGGAAGTAAATTCATTCAAGTAGTAATTCAAAGGTAGTTCAATATAAAGAAAAGGTACTAGCATTTATCCCCTCAGATATGCATAATAAGAAAAGTTATATCATAGAATTAGGAATGGACCCCAGTTTTATGGGTCTGAAGCTTATACAATTGTGTGTGAGTGTGTAGGGGGGTACTTTTAAAGAAAAGAATGCAAATTAGATAGAAAATAGGGGTATACAGATCTTCAAAGCAAATCTTTGAAACTTTTCTACATGTTTGAAATTATTAGAAAAGTTAGAAGAGTATAATGAGAAAAAATCATAAGAAATCACACATTTTTAAAAAGCTGACAAATATCACAAACAGCATAAACCCAGAAAGTAGCCTGAAAAACGTCTATAATACTTTTCCCCTGAAGTTTGTCTTCATACTTTTTGTCTCTTGACATGAAAATGATTTTGGAACATCATTTTCTAGAGAAAGAACAGAAAAATTATGTTTTTCCTCTAGTAGGATCAAAAATTTTATTATTGGCTATTATTGGCTGTTTAGAGAAGTTTCTGCATTTTTAGAACTTGTTACTGATCATATGCACATTTAAAGCATTATCGTGAAACCTGGGAACACTTCTTTGACATTTCTTTTCTGTACGAGCTATAGCAGACATTTACGGTACTGCTAGAGGTTTGTGTCCAACAAACACAGGAATCCTGATAAATTCTATCTTGTGTGATTCTTGTTACAAAAGGGTATGATTGTCTATTATTGTAATCAATGAAACATCAAGAATATTCCTAACAAGAGAGGACTTCTTTCTTGATCAGGTGTTAATAAAGACCAAATCCTCCATTTACAGTTTTATATTTTGATTGATTGGAAAAATTTCCCACAGACTAGCCTCTGTTGTTATTTATTTTTTAAACTTGTTTGCCTCCACTGCCCATATACCTCTGGGGCTGGGTCCCAGAGGATCCATTTATATGGTAATAAGGTTCCTGCCTATACCTTTGTGTCATGATACTGGATAAATTGGCACAACAGGCAGTAGAAGTATCCCTGGAAGCTCTTCCTATAGTGAGCATCTAGCAAAGGTGACTGATAACCACATAAAGATATCCTGCTAAACCTAACTAAACGTATCCCAGACTCAGCTTCTCCTTAATGCCAGAGGCCATTCCAGTGCCCCCCAGTGACACAGGGAAATTGTGATGGAAGATTTATCAGAACTATCAGCCTTAACCAACTGTCATTAAAATATCTTACTTTGCAAATTTTACATAAATATAACATTGTGTGAATATATTGCTAGAGCCCCTCCTAGACTCTTGGATGAGGTTTGTGAAAGTGAAGGGCCCTGAAGCTTAAGCTTCATTAGTTTCATGATAAATCTTCCTCTGCACAGAGTTGATGTAAGGCTTAACTGCATTAATACATGGGAAGCATTTAGAACAGGCTGAGTAAATGCTCAATAAATACAATTTATTATACATTACTGATACAGAAATAGATAAATACAGCAGAGTAGTGAGCCCAGAAAGAGATTCAATTATATACATACACATACATATGTGTGTATATATATGTGTGTGTGTGTATATATATACACATATATATATTTGTTTATTGGAGATAGATTATATCTATCTATATCTATATATATATGTGTGTGTGTGTGTGTGTGTGTGTGTGTATATACACATATATATATTTGTTTATTGGAGATAGATTATATTTCACTCTTTATTCCAAAATATATACCTCAAAGAATAAATCTATATATTAAAGAAGAAGACAGTGATAACAAAGAGGAAAAGAAGAAGAACAACAATGGTAACAACAAGACAAAAGAACCAAAATAAAGTGCAAGTGAAATGATCTGGTTTTGAGGTGGGGAATTTCTTTTTAAACATAATACCAAAGACTAAATCCATAAAATAAAAATACTGGCAGATTTGACTACATAAAAACATTAAACTTCTGTCCATCTATGAATAAAGTATATTAATATTAAAAGTAAAGATACAAACTAGGAGAAAATATTTGTGTAATTTATGACAAAAGGATCATATCATTAATACAGAAAGAGCCCTTATAAACCAATAAGATAAATACCCAATCATCCCCTTTTTTAAATGGACAAAGGACATGAACAGGGAATGCAAAGAAATACAACCTTTCTGAAGAGTGACTCAGAAATGCGTGTTCTACAGTTTAAAATTTATGTATCTTTTGTCCCAGCAATTCTATCCATGGTAATTTATTCTGAGGAAATAAGAGCAAAGTATAGAATTAAAAACAACATTATAAAAAGATATCAAAGCATTATAACAATTTTTAAAAATGGAAACAGCCTAGATAGATGATTGGTTAGGTAAATTACAGTACAATCAATCATATGCTGGAACAATAAATATCTGTTGAAGAATGTTTATTGGTATGAGAACGTGTTCTCAAGCCATAACGCTGAGTGAAAGAGCAGGCTACAGAACAAGACATAGCAATCCATTTTGTCCTATGGGCCCAGAGTGCACCATTTTTTTTTAAGTTGAAGTATATTCAGTTTACAACATTGCATCAATTCCTGGTGTACAGCATAATAGCTCAGTCATATATATATGTATATATATATATATTCGTTTTCATATTCTTTTTCATTATAGGTTACTACAAGATATTGAATATAGTTCCCTCTGCTATACAGTAGAAACTTGTTGTTTATCCATTTTATATATAGTCTTTAGTATCTGCAAATCCTGAACTCCCAATTTATCCCTTTACACTACACTCCCTCCCGCCCTGTAACCATAAATTTGTTTCCTATGTCTGTGAATCTGTTTCTGTTTTATAAATAAATTCACTTTTTTTTTTAGATTCCACATATAAGAGATATTACATGGTCATTTTGTTTTAAATGTCTGTTTTATATATATAAAAAAGATAAAGTTTATAATCACTGTTGTTAATTTGATATATTGTAGGGTGATGGGATGATTAGTGATTTCTCCCATTTTGTATTATTTTTTTTATTGGAGCTTAAGAAAGAGGTAAAAATATTGTGAGACTTGATGACATACAATGATTGCATTGGCTAGCAGGACACCTGCCTGGCTAGGCCATAAGATGCAGTTTATTTCTCTGTCTTCCTCTGAAATGCTGTTAGGTATCACCTCTCATTTGACGAAATGCAATTTAATTCAGTTGCCCGGTCATTGCATACCCCTATTGCAAGGCACTAGAGATGAGATTACAAAGGTAACTAGAAGATATTACTTTCCCCAAAGAAGCCATTAATTTAGTAGGAGGGGGGAAACCATTGGGACCTGCTTAGCTAGAAATAAAATTTTTTGGAATTTTTTTTTAATGCAACAGCAAAGGCAATTTTTCGTCTCCTAGACTAAATTCAGCTTACTTCTGGAGTTCTTCTTTCTTTGCTTGTCATTGCTTTCTGGAATTCAGCCTAGGAAAGTAACATATGTCACCATGTGTGCTAGTTTATAATTAGAACAAATGTGAAGATTTATAAGAAAAGGCCTATTGGCAAAAAACATTTAGTAAAACTCTAGAAAAGGCAGTCAGGAGAAATAAGGAGGAAGAAGTCTATTTTGGAAATTAATTTGATGCTAAAGAAAGAGAAGGCATTTAAAAGTATAAGAGGCAATTATTATGTCCTTGGGATTTTTGTTTCAGGAGTTCATGGAAATGTAGCTGCTATTAGATTACCCTCTATTTGAAAGGATGAGTATTGTGGATATAAATAGAAGCTAAGGTCAAGAAACTAAAGGCAGAAAAAGACTCATGCATCCAGTAGAGACTGATAAGCATGTGAAATAATATCCTCTACTCATAAGGCTGCAATTATGCCTCTGCCCTGAGTTTGAGCTCCAGGGAAGAGGGGAAGGGTAAAAATCAGAAGGGCCTAAGGTTGCCCTTCTCATACATCTTAAACCGGTTCAAATCTTCACCAGACTTCATTATGATAACATTAATACACAGCAGAGTCTTATTTCTAAGACCTCTGAGCCCATCAGGTAATTTCCTCTCCACATTTCATCTGTTTCCAACCAAGAATTGACATTTTTCAGAAAGATGTTGTTGACCTAAGCCCTAAAAAGCACCATCTCCTCCCTCTTTAGGAACATGAGTTTTTGAGAAGATTTTCCTAGAGGCATGGCCCCAGGAATTTAAAAAGCAAACAGGTAGAGGGTCACATATAGTCTGATGCAGCTTAATTTCCCACCATCTTTCCATCCCACTGCTACACTGACCTCCTCTATCCCAGATTTCCCACATTCTGCTTTCCTGCTCAGGACACAGCTGTTCAGCTTTCATCCTTCTCCACTGTCCTGCCAGCTTTCATGACCCTCAAGCTCTAGAGGGGCACGTTTCCCTGAGCACCTTCCCACCCCTTCCTGCTTTGACTGTCCCTTCTGTCTTTTCTTGGGCTCCTGTCCCAGCTGCCTGAGTCTGACTCATTCACGAAGGGCTCCATCCCCATGCCCCACTGTGCATGGTTGCCAGGGTCTCCACTGAGTGGCGGTGGGCTACCTGGATGCTCAGTGGATCTGCTGCCTCTTCCTTGTCTTTCTCTGAGAGGTCTCTTCTCTGCACTTGACTCTCATCACTACGTGTTCTTCAAGAAGAGGGGAAGAATAGCCTTTTAGTTCACCAAGTCAACTCAAGTTCTCTAAGTCCACAGCTCTTTCCCAGATACGCCTCATCTCCATATGGAATGTACCTCTTCTGTCCTCACCAAGTGCCACTCTTCCTAGCTTGAGTGAGAACATAATGACTGATATGCATACAGTTTTAGTCTGTGACCCACCTGAGGGATAGAAGGACATGTCTACCTATCCCAGACTCTTGGTACCTTTTCACTAAGGTATTGGACTTGTGTGTGGGATCAGGAGGTACTGTCTGTGCCCTTTATTTTTGGGGGTCCTATTTCTTAGGTTCTCTCAGGCAATAACATTCCTTCTGATCCAGCTTTCTGGGAGATGAATTGGGAAAAACAGGTTTGTAACGTCAAATAGCTCTGGTTTCTTAACCCAAACATCTGTCACATTGGCTGGCCCCGGGGTCCTAGATATGGTTGATCTTTATTGCCTTCCCACGATTTTTCTTCCAAATCATTTATCACTTTTATAGGATTTCATTGGTATTTTCCATTTGACTAACCTGTAGGCTTTTTTTTTTTCTCATTGAATCACACATACCAGTTATAAGATGCATTCTGATTTCAGAGTTGTTACAAGAGGAAGAAATATATATTTAGAATTGATGAAACACACTATATGTTAACCTTTCTGCTTGTTTTATTGTACATTTTTCTTTGTAGAGTTTTTTATGTTCTAGTTGATTTTCTACCATGTCAATTTTTATTTCCATTGTTTCTAATAATGATTTTAAGTAGTCTGTTACTAATTTTTATAATAATTTAAAAAACTTGGTCTGTTGTTCTTGGATATATGTCCTCTTTCATCTCTTTTACAACTTGTGGATCTCACATGACACACAAAAAATCAATTCCAGATCTACATGTAAAAGGCCCCTCAAATTCTTACAGCAGAAAATATAGGAGGACATATTAAAGCAGGCAAAGATGTCTTAAAAGGGAAATATAAATCACACTATCCATCAAAGGAAATTAATAAATTGGACTATATTAAAATTAAGAACCTCTGTTTATCAAAAGATACAAATTAAGAGAATGAAAAGGCAAGCTATAGATTTGGAAAAGATATTTTCAATACGTATACCTGACAAAAGACTCTCATCCAAAGTGTGTAAATTGATAAGAGAAAGGAAGCCAATTGAATAGAAAATGGGCAAGAGATCTGAATGGCCATTTATTAAGGAGGTTTTGCAAAAGGCTAAGAAGCATGCAAGAAGATGTTCAACATCATCATCATCAAGAAAACGCAAACTAACACGAGAATGAGGTACGACTACACGGGACCACAATGGCTAAAACTTAAATGGCTGACAATAACAAGTGGTAACAAGGATACAGAACAATCAGAACATTCATACTCATATTCTCCTGATAGGAGTGTAAATTAATACAGCCAATCTGAAAAATTATTTGGCATTATCTCCTAAAGATCAACATCTACACAATCTATGGCCCAGAGATTCCACTCCTAGGGATATTTCCAACAGAAACATGTATATTTGTTCACCAAAAGACATGCCCAAGAATGTTCATAGGAGTACAATTTGTAATAAACAAAAACTAGAGAAGAGACAATTGATCATCTTGAGTAGACAGAAATGTAAATTGTGCCATATTAACACAATGGAAATCTACACAGAATGAATTGATACAACAGCATAGATGAATCCTACAAACACAGTAATGAATGAAAGGAGCCAGACCCGCAAAGAGTATGTACTGTGTAATTCTGTATATGTAAAGTTCAAAACCAAGAAATTAAACTGGTGTTAGAAGTTAAGATATGGAAATGATATGAGGTGGGCTTCTGGAAGCTGTTAATGTTCTGTGTCTAGATCTGGGTATTATAGGAGCCTAGACCCATTTTTGAAAGTTCAATGAACTGTACTCTTAGGCTTTGTGCACCTTTTGGTGTGAGTGTTAGACTTTTTCCAGAAAAATACTGAAGACTTGTTCTTTAGATTCTTGCATTTCTTCTGGATGATTTAGTCAAGAAGTTTTCTTTAGGCTCTTATTGCTTTTTACTGTCATTGTCCTTAGATTAGTTTTTGCTTGCTTAAGTATTGGGGATAATAATTTTGCACACACAGTATTTTATTTCCCTCTTAAATAATGTTCCCTTTCAGCCTTCCCTCTCTAAGACAGGCTTATCTTCCCAGAGCAGGAAAGACTGAATATTTGGCCTCCTTATCAAAGTGATTGTTCTAAAATTAGGGTGGCCAGGGGAAAGATGCCATGTTCATTCCTGAGCCTCTTTTAGCCCCTGGGAATGTAGAATTGAGAGCAGCAGCCCTGCTATGGATCTGCTGGGTGGGAGTGAGGCGACCCCACTGCCTGGACTGCCTGGTCAGGGGCCAGATGGGCAATGTGGTAGCGATTCAGTGGAGCCCATAGGTCAGTGAAAGCTAAGGTGAGGTCAAGCCAGCTGGAGAGGAGCCCTCAGGCTCTGACCATAATAAATAAAACTAGGTGGCAGGTTAGAGCAACTGTAGGGATCAGCTATGGATACTAGAAGCCAAGATCAAAGCCAGTTGTGCCTCAGTGGTCACCAGCCCCCACATAGCAAAGGGATGGCATAAGGCTATAATATCTAAGAGGTCACATGGCCCCTTCCCTGCACCCATATGCTACCTTAGAGATGAGCTGGAAGAGGAGGGTGAAATCTGACAGACTTGGACTAATTGTACTAGAATGGACTAAAATACATGTTTCCATTGTCACCTAATCAGGGAGACCCAGTAAGATCAGGTTGCTTAAAGAGAAATAAAGGAACCACATTTCTTTGGCACTTCTGAGGACAGTGCAACTAAAGTTGCAGCCCTCTTTCTCTCTCTTTTTTTTTTTTCTTGATTTTATCAACTTGTAAATTTTGTTGCTGAAAATAATTCATTCAGGAAGTTTTCTAGATATTTGAATAGAATTTGAGGAGAAAGTTCCTGGCATTGCTACTCTCCACAATCATCCCTTTATTTATTAGTAAAACTACTTTACAATTTGTCTTACTTTTCCACTGTATTCATCGTCCAACCATCTACCTACCCACCCAAACAGTAACCATTTTTTGGAGCCACGTGCCAGGTATTAAGCTAGAAGATGAATGACAGTCCTTGCTATCAAGTTTTGAACACAGAGGGTAAGCAGATAACAAACACTGTTCCATCTTCACCTCACCACATAGCCACATAGGCTTGTTTTCATTTTTGGTGTCTAGGCATATGAATTGCCAGGTATTGTTGAAAGTACCAGGTTTCTGAGTCTTATGACACTATGACAATAATCTTTAAGAGCTTCCTTGCTTTGTAGTATGTCAAGTTGTACGTCTGCTGCCCTAGACCTGGAATCAGTCATTTCTCTAAGGAGCCTCGGTTCCCTTTAGTGGGAAATATATTTAGAAACCAGAATCTGGCCTCTAAGGAAGCTCATTTCTTCTGGGTTGGTTATTATTTCTTGTTCTTTTCAGTGGACAGAGATGAGAAAATAGACATCCATGTCTTGTTCCTAATCTCAGGGGAAAAAATCTTTGGTCTTTTATTATTGAGTATATTAGCTGTGGGTTTGTTGAGTGTTTTTATCATGAAGGGCTCAAAAAAATTTAAGAATGTAAAGGGGTCCTGCTGGTGTAGAGTACTAGCTAGGAGCGAGGACTTTGGAATCAGTCTGTGCGGTTCGAATCAGAGCTTGGCTGTTTACTTGCTTCACGAACTGTTTGGATGGTTTATTTAACCATTCTCTGCCCCAGTTTCCTTATTTGGAAAATGGAGAGGATAATAGTAACACTATCTACCTCAGAGGGATAAATGAAGATTAGATGATTACACGTTAAAACAGTGCCTGAACCCGGAGATTGTCATTCTAAGTGAAGTAAGCCAGAAAGAGAAAGAAAAATACCGTATATCACTTACGTGTGGAATCTAAAAAAATGACATGTTAACTTATTTACAAAACAGAAACAAACTCACAGACGTAGAAAACAAACTTGTGGTTACTGGGGGGAAAAAGGGGTGGAGGGATAAATTGGGAGTTCATGATTTGTAAATACTAACCACTATATACAAAATAGATAAACAGCAGGGTTCTCCTGTATAGCACAGGAAACTATACTCAATATCTTATAATAACCTATAATGAAAAAGAATATGAAAAGGAATATATATATATATATATATATATATATATATATATATATATATGACTGAATCCCTATGCTGTACCCCAGAAATTAACACAACATTGTAAACCCACTATACTTCAATAAAAAAAAAAAAAGTGCCTGATGTGGAGTAAATGATTCAAAGAACTGAACCAATTTAAATGTTCACTGGCAATTTCTAATTTCCCAAAGTCTATCACACATAGATTTAATCATTTGACTTTGCTTTTTTTGATTAATAGATGATGCCTCATTTTTCAAGTTTACATTTCTGTAATTACTGTAGAGGCTGAACAGTTTTCAAATTTTTGTCACAGTTGTGCTCCTTCCCTTTTTAATCTATTTTAACTGTCCACTTGTACTTTATTACTAGCTGTCTCACATACTACTTTGATGCATCAAGTACAAGCTAAATAACTAAAATTAGTCTGGTTTATACCACATTATCAAGGCTGTGTCGCGTTTATAAAAATAATATTAGGGCTCCAAGGACATTGAAGAGCTCGAATTATCTGTCCCACATGTTTTAAATCTTTGAAATAAGCCATGGAGACTAAGCCCAGTTGCTGTGATTCTGCTGCCGTGGTATAAATATGACCTTCCACGAAAAAGCATGTCATGGCCAGAAGTGAAACTCAAAGCAGCCGGTTGGGTTTCAGAGTTCACTTCACTAGAATATGCTGCCTCTCTGGTTACAGGAAAGTAAATATAGACCAGGCTGATTATATGAACACACTGCATTTAACTTTGCCCATCTCTAGTCCTTTCCCATTTCAGTTTCAACCGAAACGAGATCAACCCAGTTATAAGTAGGTCTGCTTATGCTTTTCCCATCCACTCAGGAATTTCCCTTCTTTCCAAGGCTAAGTGTTCCGCCTTTGCCCTTCAGTTCATTCCCTTACTATCCTGCTGCTCTGTTTCTCCCTTTTCTTTCTGGCGACTTCAAACTCTCCATTTCTACTGGCACCTTTTCCTGGTACCCACAAATATGTAACTATTTCTTCCAACAGGAAAGAGGTCCTCAACCCTGTGGCAGCCTCTGAGTGTTCCCCTTTCTCCCTCTTTCCTAGCACAGTACTTACTCCAGTTCCTCATCTCCTGCCACTCCTCAAGCAACGACGAGGTGGCTTTGGCCACCACTCCCCTGAGCACCTCTAAGGCTGCTGGAGGTCTCCTAACTGCAGAGCCAGTGAGCCGCTTCCTGTCATTTTATTTGACCTCACTGGGCATGATGGCTGACTTCTTACTCTTGGACACTCTCCTTGCCTGGGTGTGTGATACAGTTTTGTCATTTTTCACCTCTCTAACCTTTCCTTTTCAGTTTTCTACATGACGAGCCCCTCATCTGTCCCCACCCTTAACCATTGGTTTACTCGAGATCCTATGCTTGGCTCCCTTCTTCTTTTTCCCTCCAAACACACCTTCTGCACGATCTCTTCCTTTCCCATGATTTTGGTTAATGCTGGTGATTCCCAAATCTGTATCTTCACCCCAATCATCCTTCTTAGCATAATACTTGTTTTAGATATCCAAATGTCTCCTGGAAATCTCCTACTGGAGTCCCACAAACACATCAGACGGAGTGGACATCTCCTTTCCTGGAAACTCCTCCAACACCTTATGAAGTAAATTGCTGCTACCTTAAAAAAAAATCCAGTTGAAACCCTAGCAGTCAAGTGGAAAGAATGTCTAGCTGTCTGGCTGATTTTAGCCTTTGGTTTCGACAGATCACGGCATAGAGAATACAACACAATTGTGCTCTTTCTCTCCTAGTTTGTAAAATTTGATTTTATTTGGGCAGCAAAAAGCACAAGGAAGGAGGACCCTGTCTCTAGGCCTCAGAGAAAACCCACAATAAGTTTCGGTATATTTCAGTGTATCTTAGTCCCCTTAGTTCCTTGTCCTTTTCCTTTTCTCGAGCACGCTGCCACTCCTAAATTCATTTCTGGTTCTTGCCTCTCATATCCAATTAATCATTAAGCTCTGTAGATTCTGTTCCTAACTAGCCTCTCCATTCTACTCTCACTGCAGCTGCCCTGGTTCAAGATGCCTTTGTTCTTCTCGCTTAGATTACTGCTCCTCTCGCCCCTTCGCCTCCCGTTTTATTCACCTTCACCTCACACTCTGCACACTTACTAGAATAAGCTTCTAAAATGGCCAACCTGAACACGTCCCTCTCCATCGTCAAATTTTCACTAGTTCCTCCATCCCCGGGGGGTTGGCTGGCAGCTCCTAGACTGTGCTACGGTATTTTTGCCTCCTCTCCATTCTGTATGTTGTAGGTAACTTCTTTCTGAAATGCCCTCTCTGCCTTGATCCTACAGGGTCACTTCCTCTGAGGAGCCCAGACTGAATTGATCATTCCCTCCCCTGGGCACCTTTGATCCGTTTTATTACTGTCCTTCTTAAGTACAATGGTGACTGTGATGGTCTGTTTACAGGTGTGAGTCCTCCGTAGACTGTGAATGATGGGTCACTTGCTTACAATTTCCTTTTTTATAACTACACTGCCTAGTAGAGTTTGTAGCACATTTGTGTATTGAATGAATGAGTTTTAAATTTGATTGTTTGGCTAGGGATTCTGTTAGCTCTGCAGTACTTGGAGGCTGGTTGTAAGATGTGCAGCTTATTGAGTCCTCATCCTCTATCCCCTTCCCGCTTCTCCTTTCTGCTTCCTGCCTTTATGCCATTTCCTTTCCACGCTGGATGCCAAGCGGGTGGTGAACCAGTGACTGACTAGCGCATGTGACTGCTGGGACAGTCAGTTTTACCATAAACAGAATTCTTACTGCCTGAGTATTCATTAAACAAGACCCCACAGTTTGAGTTTATGTAATGCAGCAAAAGTCAATAACCCTCTGACATATTCACTAACACACCAGTCAATTATGAAATCAGTTCCCCTGGATTAGCTGCAAAGTTTACCTCTGCCGTGGAAAGTGAAAATTTGACTGATATAAAACCAGTTAACAAACGAAGAACAAAGCAACAAGAATAAAGATGTGATAAGTGCTTCAAAGAAGGTGATGTGAACATCAAAGGATTAAGACTACTTTTGGAAAATTGACTAACCGCTTGAATACTATGCAAAGGCATCTGTCAAATCTTGTGGCAAAGCTCAAACATGAAATGAATGTTGTGTATTATGCCATCATATTTCTTTTTATCAAAGTTATACATGTATTTAATAAAAATAGATTTACAGAGCTTGAAATGAAAACAGTAATACTTTATCCTACTTTTCCCCACCCCTGATTTCTGCCCCTGAAGACAACACCCTCTAATGCCTGCTTTTGCCCCCAATTACTAAATAACATGTTGGCATTGGAATTTCTCTATTTTTCCAGGTTTGGATGTTGTCTATCGAGTTTCTACTACGGAAGATGAGGCTGCTTCCTTAGTTTTCTTTTTCTTCTCACTACTTCAGCCTCAAACTCTCTGGAGTTTTTCATCTCTTACTACCTTCAAACATGCTAGGTAACATAACAATTTCATCTTTGTCTAGAGACAGTTCTCCTAGAGCTGCCTTCTTCCTGCCCTAAGCTGGGCTGCTTGTTCCCCAGGCCTGCTGCTGCACGGCTGTCATCCCATCATGCCCGGGGGATCCCTCAGCCCTGTTCATGGCCTGGAGCTCCTGTTTCCTGAATCCCACATCTTCCTCTGCATTGTATACTCCCTTGTTTTGGTGGCACACGCTCTCCAGCAGCTTTCTGAGAAAACGCTCAAGGGAGGTAGACTTTTTTGAGACCTTGCTTTTCTGAAAATGCCTTTTTTCCCCCTCTCACTTAATAGTTTAATTTTTTCAAGTTGAAGTCCTGAGCTATCTGGACTAGATCATCGGAAAACTCTCCCACTAAAAAACACCTAAAAATGCTGGCTATAGCATAACAGATTTTATAGGCACAGAGCTGAGACTGCAAAAATGTAAATGAAATCCTCAGAGGCTGAAACTAAACTCTGGGGCCTAGAGTCTGTGAGCAATGCAGTGCTTACAGCTCTAGGGAGGTCGTCATCTCACTAACCTGGAAACTTGGTTTTCCTGTCTACACTAGGCTAGGAGACCTGGCTTGGAGTTCACTGGCTGCAGAACATTGAAACTGACATCCCTGCAGAAAGCTGGGACCTTTAAAGGAAACATGCACCTGTGATGAAAGGATGAACAAGCAACAAATTTCCCACCACACAAGAAGATAAAAATGAAGCTCATATGTCATGGCCTGACTCAGAGAAGGGGGGAAACTCTCACTTGTAAAACTGAAGCCATCCTATACCATTGTTTGAGATCTGAATTCCTGCTACCAGAGGGACATTATTGACCTTTCCCATCTGATTCTTCTGATGATCAGCTGCACCTTTTCCTGACACCTGATCCAGGTTTGAAGGTGTTATCTGTCTCTAGCCATGGATCAGGACAGTGTTTCTCAGAGTGTAGACTGGAGACAGTCTTGAGGACTTCCTGAGTATAGTCAAGCTAAGTGACTCTTGGGAAGGGCCCTTTGCTTTCAAAGCTCATCAGGTCAGTGAAGAAACTGGCAGGAGGCTGGCCATGGACTGAGCAATTGTAATGAAGCTCCAAACAACATGCACACACCTCGAGCTGATCATTTTGTGTTTAGGCATTGCCATCCTGGAGGAACTCCTGGTGAGCACACAGGAGAGAATTATAAGGACGTTCATTTCAGCATTGTTTGTAGAGGTGAGAAATTAAAAATAACTCTGAGATCTATTAGTGGAGGAATGAAAAGTAAATTGTGGTATGGTCATACAGTAGAATGCTCTAACGGTGAAAATGTTCTCCTAATTTCTCGCTATTTTTTTTTTCTTCTTTGGAGTTTCAGTTTCTTGAATTTCATGCTGTCCTTCCTTGAACTTTAAAAAAAAATTTTTGCTGGAAAATATATTGGAATAATCAATCATCTGGGATGCATGGATGGTAAATGTTCTGAGTTCTTGCATATCTGAAAATGTCTTATTGCCTTTACAATTTACTGGCAGTGTGGCAGGGTTTAGAATTCTAGGTCCAAGATCCGTTTCCTTGCTAACTATTTTGTATGTATGTTTTCCAGGATTCAAACATTGTTAATGTTAGATGACAGTTCTGTCTCTTGTTCTTTTGTAGGAAATCCCAAAGATCCTAGGATTTCTTGTTTATATTTAAAATTATGAAATTTTCCCAGGATGTGTCTATCCAGATTTTAATTCAGTTCAACCTCACTAAATGCCAGGCACTGTTCAAGGTGCTGGGCTTCACTGGACAATGCACAACTCAGGCAAAGATTCCTGCCCTCCTGCCGCTGACAGTTTAGCAGGGGGGACAAGTTGTAAATAATATGCATGGGCCTCCTCACAGCAAAGTAGCTGGGTTCAAGGAAGGGCACCATATGAGGGGAAACTCTAATGGGCAAGCTCTTATAAGCTTTTGTTTAAAGGATGCTTTCTAATGTCCCATTGGCCAACGCAAGCTGGCCACATGCCAAGTCCAGAGTTCCTGTGGTAGGGGACTACAAAGGGCATGAACACTGAGAATGTGGTTCGGGGGCCTCCCAAGTAACAGCTCCCAGGGTCTTCTATGTATCCTTCAAATCTCTGGTCTACTAAAAGTACCTTTTCTGGTTTTAAGCACTATATTGTTTATTTTTTAAAATGTGTTTATTGGCCAGTTAATTATGTTAACTATTCTTACGCTAACTATTTTTATGTTAATTCTTGAATCAGAGGTTGAAAAGATATCTAAGGAGGAAAAGTAAACGTCAGGGAAGTCCCTCACTCTCCCCTCAGTCAGTTCTGTCTAGCCCAAACCCTGACATGCGAGATCTTTTTGTTATACCTCAAGAGCAGTCTGAATGATGCAGCAGCCTCTGGTCTGCTGGTCCCACGCTCATTCTTTTCATGCAAGAACATCAAATTACTCTGCATCTGTTTGCCTGCCAAACCATAGTGCTCTGTCCTTACTTATCAACCTAGAATATTTCTTCTCTCTTGCCAGCCACTATAATTTCAAACTCTCTAATGCCTCATCTGTATTAAAATGTTATATGAAATAATATTCACAGAACATTGCCTGAAGGATATTCATAAATACCCTTTGATCAGAGCTGGCAGATTGATTTCAGTTGGCAAGTGAGAAGAAGCCTATTGGTGTGGGAAGGTCTATGAGGTGACATCCAGTCTCCACGGGAGAGAGTTTCAGTGGTCATTGCTGATGTCTGCCCTGGGCTTGGACTGGGAGTGATGGAGTGCTTGCCAGGAAGGTATTTCCACTCCTGCCCCCGGATTTTGTAAAATTTATCACTGAACCAAGCCAAATCTTCAGAGAACTGCTTATCTTTGTGGAATTCTTTTGGCTCCTTTGCACTGAGTGGCTCTTGGCAATATGCCAACTACCTGCACTGAAAATGTACTGAGAGACAACTGTTCAGAATTAGATTCTATTTTTATTGTAGGACTGTTGCTGAGGACATACTATATGACACAGTGTTCCCTTTAAGAGGAGCCATGAGAAAGCTCTTCTGGGCAACTGATCTGTTTTTATCTTATGGACATCGTGAATGTTCTAACATTATGTTCCCCTCCTTGCTTTGGTTGCTAGGAAACCCAGGGCTATGGTGCAGACCTCATCTAGCAACTGCGGAAGACTTTTTGACAAACATTTGCTCTCCCTTCAGTTAGCATTTATTGAGCATCTGCTCTATGCTTAGCCCTGCCCAAAATATCCATGTTAATCATTGTAGCCCTTGTCTGGGCACTCCTGGCCAAAGAAGACAAGCCCGGTGTTTAATGTAATATTGTTTAAGGTAACTTAATATTTCTTTGAGTGGACTGGTCACTATCTGGTCCCTTCTCTGGGCAGGATTCTAGTAATCCACCCACTAAGGTACACCACCCTTGCCCGGGTCACTCTCAGGTCATGTTTTCTGTCTCTGTGCACCCCACATATCAATCTATTTGATTGTCCCTAGCACATTCATCTAGAGAGTCCAGCCTTTCATGAGAACATGAACACAACTTTTATCAGAAGAATAAAAAAAAAAAAAGGAAAAAAGGGGAGGGGGGAAGAGGAGGGGCAAATTAGAGATATGGGATTAACGGATATAAATTACTATATATAAAATGGATACGCAACAAGGATATATTGTACAGCACAGGGAGTTATACCCAGTATCTTGTAATAACCTATAATGGAGTATCAGCAACAATTACTGAATCACTACGCTGTACACCTGAAACACACACAGGACTGTAAATCAACTATACTTCAATAAGAAAAAAAAAGAAAAACAGAAAGACAGAGGAAAACAGAAGCATGTGACAGGGGAAGAGTGTGAGAGCACTGGGGTGGGGGGCTAAAGAGGGCGCAGCAGGCTGACATCTCCTTTGCTCTTCCCGAAGAGCCTCTCTGTGCTCCCTCAGTCCCTACCCAGCAGCATTCTTCCTTAGTTCCTACCTCCTATGTGACCAAGTTCCCTGATGTTTTGTTTTCATTTCCCTTCCATGGCAGAAGCAGGCATGGTAAGGGGTCCTTCAGTTTAATTCCTAATAAGTTAAATCTTTTGAGTCAACACACAAAAAACTGCGTCTTTCTCATGAGGGAATGGGCAGTGTACAGACCTCCATGTGTCTATTTTTGCTTCCTGGAAGCTTGGAGTCAAATTTCACAGCTGCAGTATTAGCCTTCATGACTTGCAAGATGGATGGTCCTAAAAAAAGCCAAAAACCGAAAATCAAAAACCAAACAACAACTTTATTGTCTGAATGCCTTTAATTTTAACTCATATCCAACCCTTTTCCAAAAGCATGGGAACTTAATAATTATTGATTTGTATGGAACAGAACTCCAGACTCAGCCTCCTAAGCAATCAGTAAACTAGCCAAATCTGTAGGGTGTCTACCCACCATTTCTGAGGTGCCCAGTGTGGTGCTTTGCTGCTGGTTGGCTGTGGCATCACGGGTATAGTGACTTACGTCAGAAAACCTGAATTCAGGTTCACCCTCTCTTAGCCCTTTGACCTTGGGCAAGCTATCTCACCTTTTTGAGCCCCTGTTTCTTCATCTATAGGTGGCTCCACATTCTTCAGAGAGCTCTTGTGAAGACTAAAGGAGAGGATGTTGATGGAATTCCTTTATAATCTACAGCGTACTCCAGTGCAGGAGAATGAGATTACATTCATTGGTTTGTGCCCTCTCCGGAAATCTCGGGTGGGGTCCTATCAAACCGTCTTCTCGACTACAAGCAGTTGGATCACTCATATTTTCAGCATTAAGACAAATTGTTGTCAACAAAATCATATAATCTCCGATATGCAAATCACAGTACCCCAAAGCTTTGCCATGGCCCTTGGATCCCTTGCAGACTCCTAGGGAGCCGCTCACAGGGTTGGGATGTTGGATGTTTCTGTCATCAAGTTCGATGCCCTTGGGCTTCTCTGCTGGTGCAATGCTCACCAGCCCATCTCAGTGGCCTCTGTTACCATTCTCTTCAACTCTACCCTCTTCCTGGGACATTGAATTCACCCTAGTATTTCCAACCAGAGCAAATAACTTGAAGTTCATCAAGTGACGTGTTCTCTCATACATGTCTGCCTTCAATATGGGTTGTTTCCATTTCCTGGAAAACCCCCACTATTCCTTGTCTGCTTCGTCGGCTTCTACTTGTTCTGCAAGGCTGGTCTAAAGCCTCACCTCCTCTCTGAAACTTTTCTTGACTCCTCCAGGCAGAATTGGTGGTTCCTACAGCAATTTGTACAAAGATCTTTTATCGCCTTGCATGCTAATCATTTACATATGTTTTTCTCACACTAGACTGTAGGCTTCTTGGGCAAGACATGTCTGTAATTCATCTTTGTGTGACCCCTTCTTAGAACAATGCTGGAAACATGGTAGAGTCTCTGGGGATGTTTGAGTAAGTATTAGTGACTTGATTATCATACACATTCTTACAGTAGCAGAGGGCATAATTGAAGCCAGGTCAATATGATAGGAGGAATAAGTCTAGAGCTGTGAAGTCCAAAACAGAAGCCACTGGCCACATGTGGCTACTGAGCACTTGAAATGTGACTAGTCTGAAATGAGATACTGTAAGAGTGAAACACACACAAACTTTGAAAGACTTAGTCCTAAAAAAGAATGTAAAGTATCTCATTAATATCTTTGACATTGTTGACCATTAGAAAAAAAGATAATCTTTTGGACATATTATGTTATATAAAATATTAAAACTAATTTCACCTCTGTCTTTTTACCCTTCTAAATGTAGCTAGTAGAAAATTTAAAACTACACACGTGGTTCACATTTGTGGCTTGCGTTATATTTCTGTCAGACGATGATCTAGAGCATTCATTCATTGAACAAATATTTCTTGAACAGCTGCTCTACACAGAGACTAATCTAAGTGATGGGAACAGAATAGTAAACAGATGGATAACTTTCCTGACCTCGGGGAGCTTACATCGTAATTAAGAGAAAGACACACAGAACAGGAAGCAGATGTGTAAGCAAGATAATTTTGGACAGTAAAAGAAAAGTACTATGAAGAAAGCAAAGTGAGGTTCTTGATAGAGAGGGTGGGCGAGGTACAGGAGGGCAGCCAGGTCTTCTAGAACAGGTGAGGTCAGGGGCAGGAAGATGAGGGAGGAGGCTGGGACATGGAAGATAGTAGAGACCTGAACTGAGACAGTGATGGGCAGACAGGGAGGAGCAAACAGACTTGATGGGCAGAACCGATGTGGACACCCTGGTTTCTGGCTTGGATGGCCAGGCGAATGGTGGGTGGTGCCACCAGGTGAGATAAAGCTGGAGTGGTCATGAGGCTATTGAGGAGTTCTGTTTTGGCCATGTTAAGTGTGAGGTGCCTGTGGAATCCCAGGTAGCAGCACTGAGGGGAGACATTAGTGCTGGGAATGATAATTTGGGATCTGTCAGCATTAAAACTGAACGTGGATGGGAAAGGAAAGAGAGAAGATGGCAAATGGAGAGAAAGCTCAGGTCCAGGGAGCACATTTCTAAACTGGATAATACATGAGCATGTGTCTAGGCTGAGGGGAAGGATTGAGGGTAGCTAGAGGAGTTCAAGGTATAAGAGAGAAGGCAAGATTGATGCAGCAAGGTTTGGGTGGTGATGGAGGGGTTGGGCTGGCCTTGGAGACTGGCTAGCAGGAGAGAAAGGGGTCTCGGAGGAGGTGTTTGTTGTTGGGGAGGAGAAAGGAGTTTAAGGAGCTGGTAAAGGTTAGGAGTAGTTGTGGAAGAGGGCGATGTCCAGGTCACAGGTAAGGACATCTTGTGGGGAGGCTTCGGATATGTCACAGTTTGGGCCAAGGCTTTATCATTACTTTCTTAGAATTGGAGGAGCCACTAAGAAGGGCCAGGGCCAGGGACTGGGAGAGCTGGTTTTGGAAAAGTTGGGTGGCCCTAGGGAAGTTCAGAGCCTCTTTGCCACTTTTTCCTCATCTCTAAAATGAGCAGAATGGTCTCTTCAACTCTCTCGTTATAAGGACGCTAAGTACCTGTGCCTTGAGCTGTTCACTGTCTGAAACTCACTTCCCTTCCCTTTCCCAGCCAATAAGAGGAATCCTGGCTCTGTCCCAGGGGGCTTAGTGGGGCTGCTCCCCAACACAGTCAAGAAGCCAGGGCAAGCCTGGCACACATTATTCCCTGTAACCAGTGGGCATCTGTCTGACAGTAGTGTGAGAGCAGAGCCCTCATCTCCCGGTCCTTGTACCCTGTACGGCCTAGAGCAGGCTGGCTGGTGGTAAGCTGGCTTCCAGGAACGCTACCTGGAATAGAAATAAATACCGTTCTAGTCTCTTAAATCATTGTACTCCTCCAAGGGCCAGTTCCAATTTAAAAATGGGAATTGCAGGCTGTAACAGTGTGCTGAACAGTGCAGGGAAGCACTTCGTGCCTATTAACTTATTAAATCTCGCAATCACACTAACATGGGTTATCCACATTCGGTAGAGAAGGGAAAAAACAGAGGTTAAGTAACTTGACCAAGGTCAACAGCTGTGAGTGAGCAGAGGGGTTTGAAGTGGGATTTGGATTCAGCTCAGGAGCCCTGCTTGCTGCCGGCTGTTGGCTGCTCCAGCGGAGAGCTTCCAAGGCTTCAAGATCATTTATCCCTTCCCGTCCCCGGGCCGAGGGTTTCCCACGTGGATGATCTCGCGGGCCCTTCCCGCTCTGACACCCCGGGTCTGGCTCCACCCTTTGCTGGCCCGCAGGTAGGCCCAGCGCCTCTCCAGGTCGTCGATGACAAGCTCCCGGCTGCGCCCAGTGCCGGCGCTCCGCGCCTGCCCCCCGGCCGCCGTCTTCCCGCAGAGTGCGCATCTCCGGAGACACCTGTCCCCGGGCAGAGGGCTGTCGCCGCTCCTCGGCGCCGCCCCGCGCTCGCAGCGGAGCCCCAGCGCCCCTGGGCGGGAGGATCGCGAGGGCGCCTCCCGGGACTGCGCCGCGGCCCTGCGCACCCGGCGGCGGCGGCGGCGGCGGGCGGACGCGCCGAGGGGGCGCTGCTGAGGGCGCGGCGCGGAGGGCGCGGGGGACGCGCGGGGCGGGGCGCGGCGCGGGGCGCCTCGAAGGGCACGGCTGAGGGGCGCGGGCGCTGCCGGAAGCTGGGGCGGGGCGCCCGCGCGGGATGCGTGAAGGGCAAGCGGCGCGGCGGCGGCGATGAGTGCCTCGGCGGCCACCGGGGTCTTCGTGCTGTCCCTCTCTGCCATCCCGGTCACCTACGTCTTCAACCACCTGGCGGCCCAGCACGAGTGAGTGGGCGCTCGCGGCGGGGGTCGGCGCGGCAGGAGCCCCAGCAACTTTTCTGATGGGGCTGAGCCGAGAACTGCGGGGCAGAGGTTCGCCCGCCGGCAGGAGGAGGGGAGGCGCTCGGAGTCGCGCGGGCCAGGGTCCTGGCTCAGACTGCCATCCTTGACATTTGGCGCAATTCTGGGGCCAAGTGCCAGGCACCCTCTCCACCCCAGCACCTTGCCAGGTATCTGGGGTTACAGAGGTCAATACAGCAATGCCCCTGCCCTTGAAGGGTCCAGGGGCAGGGGTGGGGGCGGTGCACACACCGACAACTAGGAGCCCGGCCTCATTATCTGGGGCCGAGCCTTGTTCGTTTCACATTTCGCAGGAACGTTTCCATGTATGGACACACACATACTTGTCATTTCTTATTAATTTTAGAAACTGTTGTGAATGACTAGCAGAAATAGCCCAGAACCAACAGGCAAAGACCTGAGTTCTAGGCCTGGCTTTGGCACTAACCGTAGGGACTGGCCTCAGTTTTCTGGCCTGTCAAATGGCCTCTATTTGCGTCCTATTGTCAGGATCCAAAAAGACCATGAAGGGCGCAGTGTAGCGTAGGATGGGGAGCAGGGCAGAGAAGCAGGGGCAGTTCCATGCTAAGGAAATGGGTGGGGCTGAAGGAGGACGCATATGGATTTGGTTCAAAGCTCTGCCTCTCCTCTGTGAGGGATCCCTGGCCAAGCAACGGCAGGCCTGCTCGGGCAGTGGGAAGGGTGCCAGGACTCCGTGCCTGCTGGTGTTCCTTGCTGTCTGCAGGGAGGAGGAAGTAACCTGTTATGTTTCCCACAGCAGTTGGTGCTAAGGAAATTGCATCAGTTTGTACGCCGCAAACCCTCTCCAGACCCTCAGGCAGCAGAGAAGTGTCTGCCCACAGGGTGGTGACTTCCTTCTCTCTCGCTGCTGGGGCCACCACTTGCTAACAGCCTTATCCAGACAGCACCCATCCATACTGAGTGCTCCCTAGGCACAGGCAGTGACTGCCCTTTGTCTGACCCAGTCTCAGGGCAAAACTTCTGGAAGAAGCACCTCTGGACAGCAGATGTCATGTGTCTGTGAATGTAGTGCACGGAGGACCCTGTCCTCTTGGCATTATGGGCAGTTCGACAAATATTTATTGAGTACACACTCTCTGCATGGCACTGTTTCAAGTGTTGGGGAAATAGCTATGAATAAGCCAGAAGAGACTGGGGAGGCGTATGTTGAGATAGACATTAAAAATAAAATGGGGCAACGTGAGTGACCAGGAAGGGGTACTGGTGGTCAAGGAAGGCTTCTTGGAGGAAGTGACATGAGCTGTAGGAGGTAGCCACAGGAAGATCTGAGGACAGAGCTTTCCAGGTTGGGGAACAGGGAGCAGTCCAGGGAGAGAGATGTGGCTGGGTGCAGGGATATTTGGGAGGGACGGCAGCAAAGCTTACTGAAGGATTGCATGGCATGAAGAGGATTTGAGGATGACTCTGGGATTTTGGCCTCAGCCACTGGAAGGATGGTGATGGCATTTACTGAGTACACACGCAATTATGTATTGCTGTGTATTACTGAGCACATTGCTAAGCTCTACAGAGTTTTGAAAAATTAGTTCCAACCATTCTTCCTGTCCTGTAGGTTAAAATCCCAGTAACCTTTGACTCCTCCTTCTTTCTCCACTCCTTCCCTCCCATCCTCCCACTGTCCCCTTTCCTGTAAGTCCAGGGCTGGGCTAGCATCTGTTTCCTCTTTCCTGTTCTCACTGGCACTGGCCCTCTCTGACCCAGACCAAAGTCTCCGTGGGAGTTCCCTTGTCCCAGTGTCCTGCACATTTCTGCCTCCGCCCCCAAGCCCAGCCCACCATGCTGGTGCTTTAGGCGTATTGCACTGTTCTGTGCCCCTTGGACACTCCTCAACTTCCCTGCTTCCTTGCCGTTGTTCACACTGTTCCCTCTGACTAGGATACACCTTCCTCCCTGTCTCTGACTGTTGATGCCACGCCTGAACTTTCTGGCCCAGGGTAAAATGCCACCTTTTTCTTTTCCAGACCCTCCCTCCAAACAGATGTGATCTCTCCCCCCTCTGAGCCCCCTTGGGTTGTGCTTTTCCCACAAGAGTTACTTTCCTGTGGTCAGGACCTACTTCCTAGGCCATAGCTCACCTTGGTATTGTCCTGCCCAGCACAGGGCCTTGTAGATAGTAGGCATCCAATTAAGTTTGACTTAGTTGAAGCTTTTTTCCCACCACCAGACCTTTTACAAAAGCCTGAAACACAGAAAAAGCAAATTAAGTTGAGGAATCAGGAAAGGGTTGGGATCTCTGTTACAGACACACACACTGCTCATATACCCGACCCCTGCCAGTAGCTGTCTGTACATGGAAGGGCATTAGTTATTCCGCCTCCCTCAACACACACATGTTCCAAGACTAACAACTTTTCCACTCTTGAGTTAGTTGCAGCACTTACCCCTCCTCGTCACCCCGGAGTCCCTGCTGGATCCATTTCTTCCTGTTCTGAGCAATTCCTGCAGTTGGATGTCACCGAAGGACACAGATGATCTGCTGCCCCAGTTTCTCTTCATTCTTTGCTCCTCCCCTAGAGGTGGAGAGTGTGAGAAGACACTGTGAACCAATTTACACTGCTTTCTCATAGCCCAGAAGAGTGCCAGCTGTGTAATGGTCCTGCTCCTTGGTAGGAGCAGGCATAGGGGTTGCCTCCTGGCCCCTACCTGCCTCAAGCTGTGATTAAAATGCCTGTCAGCTTACATGGCACACCTAACCTTTTCCCTCTTCACAGGATGCTTCAGCCCAGCATCGCGTTCCTGACTCACATCAGCTTTCTCTTCCATCGTCTCCTCCCTTGGCTCATCTCTGTAGGAGGAGGCTAGAGCATCCACTGGTGTGCACCACTAGAAACCTATTTCAGTCCAGTCTACCTGGACACTGGTCATCCTCATTCTTATCACAGAACTATGCCATCCACCCATCCATCTGTCCATCCATCCATCCATCATTTGTCATCCTTTCATCTATCCATTAATCTACCATCCATGATCTACCATCCATCTGTCCATTCATCCATCATTTATCATCCATTCATCCACCATCTATCCATTCATCCATCATTCATCATCCACCCATCCATTTCTCCTCCCTTTCTTCGTCTCCCTTTCCTTTCCTCCCTCATTCTTCCATCAATTCTTGTACACCTTAGTCCCCAGGCAGACTTTCTGTGTCATACTCACCCAGGTATCATGAAAAATTTGCAGAGTCCCATGCCCCACCCTTGAAGTATTCTGCTTCTGTAGGTCTAGGGTGGCACTTGGCAATCTAGCTGCTGCTGGTGCCTAGAGCCCCGCCCTGACTCTGAGTGGGGGCTGGGGCCAGGTGCTGGGGAGAGGGCCTGTGGCCAGTCCCCCTGGGGCCCCACTACCTGCAGGTTGGATGGATCACTTCCTGACTGACCTGATCTGACGTTGCGGGCAGATTTCTGACCGAGGCCTAGCGGCTACTCCAGCTGTAAGTGTGTGGAGTGAACTTCAGCATGAGTCTGTCCCTCAGCTATGGGTAGGTGTTGGCGGGCTAAGAAATCTGTGACCGAGAAGGGTACTTTCCAGAAGTCCCAGGGGCACATGGCAAAGGTTATCCAAAAGTCCTCATGTGTGGCTGTGGTGGTATGGAGGGGTCTCGGCTGAGGAGGTGGGCTTGTGGCAGCTGTCAAGGCCTGTTGGCAGTGTAGCATGGCCTATTGTAGCAGGCCAAGGGAGTGGGCCAGGTGGTGCTTTGTCTGGAACTGGATGCCCTGCTGATGTGGAGGACTGAGAGAGAGAATCTCTCTGTAGGACTGGAGGTGATGCCCCCCAACACCAGGTGCAAGAGCTGAGTCCATTGAGACGGGTTCCTCTATGTAGACAGGGCCCCCTCTTTTTCATCCATAGTGACTGACACATAGGGGGCTGTGATACATTTTTCCTCAATATTTTTTAAAATTAAGAAACAGGTGATGAAGTGACGTGAATTTCCTAAGGTCACTCAGTTGTGTAGTGGCAGAGTAGGTACCAGAATCCAGTCTCTTGACTGCTGACTCCACCAAGCCTTGGGCCCTAGTGCTGTCCCACTGAGGATGGACTTGGGTCCCACTGAGGAGGGACTTGGGTCCCCTGGTCTCCTTGGTGCCATGCCCCTTCCCAGGAGACAGTCCAGGGACTGTGTTCAATCTAGCCTCACCTTGGCTTCCTGGGTGTGGGGCTGGATGCTGGCTTGGCTTCCTGGGTGTGGGGGGCTGGCTGCATTCTGGCCTCAGGTCTGGCCTGGCTCAGGCTCTTCCCTCCTTGGATTGGCCTCATCTTCTGGCCCCTTTGATTATACACCGGCCTTTGGTCTTTCTTCCTTGTCCTCCTGGAAGGTGTGTGTAATTGTGACTCCTGTGTGTTCCCTGGAGCTCTGTCTGAGGGTTTCCAGCTGCCCTGAGGGTGGAGGCAGATTCAGTGGTTAGGCCTTTGGCCACAGTGAACAGGCCTTGGAGGAGCGGATGGACAGATGTGGGGGGACAGCGGCAGAGGGTGCTCAGACACCTCGTTCTCAAAGGTGAGCAGGATGAAGCGAGGACCTGGTAGCTCTGGTCCCTGAAAGTCACAGGGGTGGCCCAGAGGGGCCCAAGTGCTGCAGACAAACGTCATTAACTCCACAGCTTGAGGCATAAGGCAGAGGCAGAGCTGGGAGAGAGTGTGTTCAGTAGCCAGGAAATTCCATGCACCAATGTGTTTATTTTGATAAGTGACCACCTCCCTGTTCTGGTTGTTGCAGTTCCTGGACAGTTGTAGGGGCTGCTGCCCTCATCCTGCTCCTGGTAGCCCTGCTGGCTCGTGCCCTCGTCAAAAGAAAGCCACCCCGGGACCCTCTATTCTATGGTACGTCTCTGTGGGAGGGAAGCCGCACGACACTGGGCCTCCACCTCTTTTCCTCTGTGGTGGTGAATACTCTGAGCACACTGGTAAAGTGGCGGGAAGGGTAGGACTATTTCCGTTTGCCTCCAAGCCCACGTCTCTCCCAGGCGGTGGCCCCCACCCTCTCCCAGCCGGGATCCTGGTGGAAGGAAGGTCACTGCCAGGGCCAGGCAGGATGCCCCTCCGTTCCTGGCCCCCACACCCAGCCATGCTCAGACCTCTGACCTCGACTCTTGTGTGAGCCCCTTCCTGGCTTCAATCTGCTGCTTGCAGCCCCCTCCACGTAGTGTGGAACTTAGCTGGACAGTGCCTCAGCCTGCACATTTGTATAATGAGGAAAATAACAGTACTTAACCATGGAGGGTTGGTACAAACATTAAATAAGGTACTATTTGTAAAATACTTAGGACCTTGACTGGCAAATACACTTGTACCTTAAATAAATAAAAACACCACTGATGGAGCACCTAGGATGTGCCTGATATGACTCTGAGCATGTTAGCAGTATCATCTTATTTAATTCTCACAACAAACATCTTCCCTGTATAGATGAGGAATCTGGCTCAGAGGCACTAAGAAACGTGGTCAAGATCACACAGTAGCGAGACGGCAGTGACCCCGAACCCAAGCTCTTGCTTGTACCATACTGCTTCAGGCAGAGCAGATTTTCCCCTTCGAGATTTTCCCCTGCCAGGAACTTAGCTGGATGTTTTATTCCTCTAGTTTCTGCAAACAGCGCCACCCCCCCATATTCAGTGTCCTACAGGAACAAACATTTATTTTTCTTTCTTTCCCCAGCTTTACTAAGATATAATTGATGTGTAAGTTTAAGGTGTACAAGTGATGATTTGATATATATTGTGAAATGATTACAATAAGGTTATTCACCTTAAGGTCTTTTGCCTCACAGAATTACCATTTTGTGTGTGTGTGGTGAGAACATTTTAGATGAGCTCTCTTAGCAACTTTTCAGTACACAAGTATTTGTTAACTGTAGTCACCCTGATGTACATTAGATCTCCCAAATTTCATCTTATAACCAGACGTTTGTTATACCAAATGTACCAATAATCTCCCCATTTCCCCTACTCCTCCAGCTCCTGGCAACTACCAATCTACTCTGTTTCTATCAGTTCAGCTTTTTTAGATTTCCTGTATAAGTGAGAGCATACAGTATTTGTCTATCTCTGACTTACTTAGTGTAATGCCCTTAAGGTTCATCCACGTTGCAAATGGCAGGAT
This sequence comes from Camelus bactrianus, assembly GCF_048773025.1. Taxonomy (NCBI): domain Eukaryota; kingdom Metazoa; phylum Chordata; class Mammalia; order Artiodactyla; family Camelidae; genus Camelus; species Camelus bactrianus. The sequence goes on from NC_133565.1 coordinate 27,533,770, forward strand.
TTCCTTCTTTTTCATGGCTGAGTAGTATTCCATTGTGTAACATACCACATCCTCTTTATCCAGTCATCTGTTGTTGGACACTTAGGTTGCTTCCATGAGTTGGCTATAAGCAATTTATTCTCCTTGCTCAAGGGTCTGCAGGTGGGCTGGGGCTGCTCCGCTTTAGGCTGTGGATCTGATTTAGAGCTGTTCCATGTGTCTCCTGTTCCTGGACCAGCAGCTTCCCAGAGCATGCCTTTTTCATGGCAGATACAGAGGCACAAGAGGGACTAGTGGGAAAAGAGCCATGCCACTTAAGGCCTTAACTTGGAGCTGGCCACCGTGGCTCCATACATATTCCACTGGCCAAAGCGAGTCATTTCACCGAGCCCATCGTCAGTGTCTCCGGGAATATTCTCTGCCCATGGTGGATTTTGGCAAAGGTAGAGGAGGGGAGAAGAATTGCAAGTAACTGATTTCTCCCAATTTGCATGTAAAAAAAACCTCTGAAGCTTAGAGAAATGATGTAACTTACCTAAGACTTGACAGCCGGTCGGTAGACGAGCTGGGCCTGTCTGAGTTCAAGGCCCATGTCCTTCTTCTGGCCCCACTCCAGCCCACCTTTGCAGACTGGTCTCCTCTGCTGTCTTCCCTCCTCTCCCTCCCCATTCCATGGAGGCCACGCTTAGCTCTGCTCATGTCTCTCCCAATTCTTCAGGCTTGAGGACCCTTGCTCCTGCGCCCTCAGCCCTCTGTCCTCATCTCTGTCACTGTAGCCTCAGGGCCAGGCTCCAGGCCAGACTCTGGCCCACTGGATGGCAGAGACTGTCCCTGTCATCTCTGACCCAGGGTTTGACACTCCTGTCGGCATCAGCCATCGTTGGTATAACGGTTAAATGATCGTGTGCTGAATGCTTCGTCTTCTGGGAGACACCGGATGTCTGATCACTGTCGATGAGATCTGGACCAAGGGCCTGCACAGAGGAGGCACAGGGAGGAGGTCTGCAGGGAAGGGTATGCCTGGGCCTTCTGCTTCCTCTGGGGAAGGTGTAAATGCTGCAATCCTGGCTGTAGACTCTGGGCAGGGCCAGCGTCTCTTCTCTGTGAAGTAACCTTCCCCACTCTGTTTCTTTTTTCATATCTTTATTCACCATCAGATTTTTCTACTGTCCATGCCCACCACATCATTTGACACCAATTTATTACAACTTGAAGATGCAGCTTTATTGACAAACTGCCATGCACTAAATTTGATCACTCACTGTTTAGAAAGTGTTATTCCTTAGCTGTTTGTTGCTGTAGTTTTAAGCCCATTTAGAGTCTCACAACTTTAGTGAGATTTTCTAAGATGCTATGGCTTTCCTTCTTTAATATTCAATTATACCATCTTGTATCCATTTTTTAAATTACTGGCCTTTCTTCTCAAAGCCATTGCCACTTGCACATCAGCTACTGTCTGTCTGTCTTTAGGCTCCCCAGTGTGGCACAGGGCAAGCGCAGTGGACATGCTGTGAGTCGGACTGCTTGGTAATCACTGAGATGAGTGATCTCTCCTGAGTCATTATTTTAAAACTGGTGGTCACCTCTGTGCTTCCTTGGTCACTTGTTAATGGTTTTGTTCCTGCCCCCAAGGTGGGATGCAGGTGTGGCCCTGGGGACCACTTGTAGGGAGTGGAGGACGGGTAGGGGCAGCCTGGTAGAATCCTCTGGGGGCGTTAGTGGGTGACTTCATCATTTGCACCCCTTACCAGTGTCCCCTCGGCAGTGATGGGGAGACCCTGACACAGGCAGAGATCCAGCCGTGTGCACAGGAGCTACATCCTGTCACTCCACGTTGACACGCTGACCCGTCCACAGCGTCTTCTGTGGAAAACATTAAAAGAAATCGTTACTGGTGAACGCCAAGCTCTTAGGCATCTGCACTGCAGCTATCTGAACGACTGCTTTCTTCGCCCTAGTGTACGCAGTTTTTGGATTTACCAGCGTGGTGAACCTCATCATAGGACTGGAGCAGGACGGGATCATCGACGGGTTCATGACCCACTACTTGCGAGAGGTATGGCTTAGCCATGATGAGCCTTAAACCAAAGGGCTGGCCACCCAGACAGCAGTGCTCAGAGATGGGAGCCCTTTAGTTTAGTGTAAGCAGGTATGACACGCAGTGTTTCATTCACTGCCATAGACGCAGCCCACGTACTCACACGGAAGTGAAGCAGAAAGTTAGGCTCAGACCATGGCAGGCAGTTCTCTTCCACGTTCCGTCTTACAATGAACGCCTTTCTCACACCTCAACCACCACCTTTCTCCTTTCCTTGTATTTAACATAAACGGGGAACTTTAAATGAATTTAGTATTTGTGTGTCTGTTGTCATAAATACATTACTCTCTAAGAAAGCCCAAGTCAGTCTTAAATGTTTAAAGTGCCAAACACTGAGGCAGTTAATAAAGCCGTTTGATTGTGATGATGGACCCACACCCCTGCCCCCGTCACAGCATTATAGATCTACTTGGAACCTGACAGAGTTAGTCCTTCTTCCTTCTTTTATGATGTGATAAATCCAGCCCCAGAGAAGTTAAGTAACTTACTCAAGGTCACACAGGAAATAAGGAGCAGAGCTGAAAGTGTAGCCTTCATCTGTGTTGCAGATAACGGGGGAGTTACTGTGCAAGCTAAGGGAGTGTGCATTTTGTCCCGCGTGTGAGGGAGGATTTTAAGTCGGGGAACAATGCAGTCAGCGCTGGGAAGGACGGGCTTGAAGGGAGAGGTCAGTGCCATGAGCTGGGACCCCAGTGAGGAGGCTTTTGCAGGGCCAGCAAAGGCATGAAGATGGCCTGGAAGGAGGCCCAGCATGGGATGTAGACAGGAGGGACGAACTTCAGAGGATTTGAGTGGCTGGAATGGGCAGGACTCGGGGCGAGTTGGGAGCGGGGGTGAATGGGGTGTAAAGTCCAAGAGGACATCCTGATTCCTATTTTTGGCACAATGCTGGTGTTATCAAGTCAGAGAGGGACAACAGGAGAAATTCAGTTTCACAGACATTTGGCAAAGCAGACTGTGGGGTCACAAGTCCTGCTTTCTGCCTCCAGGAGCTCACTGTCTCATGTGGCAGGGAGATGGCACTGTTCGAGGTGCAGGGACGGAGACTCACACCAGGCAGAGTACACTGAGGAAGAAATGACTCTGGGAGCACTCAGAGGAGGCCTCAGTGAGATGGTGACACTGCCTTAGCCTTTTTTAAAAATGGCAGTATCAGTGAATGATAAACGTTTTCCAGATAGACTAGGCGGTGGAGGGCATTCCAAGGAGAGGGGACAGCACAGGCTTAGAGATGAGAAACAGCATGTGTCTCCCCACTGCCAGCCTGGGGTGTGGGTTTGCAGGGATGATGCTGAGTTCATCTGGGGACACGTGGAGTTTCAGGTGGGACTGAAAGGGACATCCTGGCAGGTGTCCTAGCTGGCAGGGCTTTCCAGGTGTTGAGCTCAGGGGAGAGAGATGTGGGGACTAACCAGATATAGTTGGTACCTGATGTTCTGAGAGGAGAGGGTAGAGAGAAGAAGGCCAAGGGGGGAACTTTGGAGACCTTGGCCAGAAGGTAAGGAGGCTCTGAAGTGGACTGTGAGGGGGCAGGCAGTTAGAAGGAAAACCCGGAATGTGCAGGGCCACCAAGTCCAGAGTGGGGAGGTTTTAGGAAGCAGCTGCCGAGAAGGCCTGGAGGTTGCTGAGCTGGTGGGTGGTGAGCAGTGGGGCAGACAGGGTGTGAGGAGGGGGACTGGTGTGTAACTGTGGGAAGGTCTGTAGGACCAGGCTCTGGGGACCCGACTGTCAGAGAAGAGGTGGGGCTTGGTCTTGCAGGCTGCCACCAGCTTTGGGAGGTTTCTGAGCCGAAGAATGACATGTCAGGGCCAGGACAGGAGTGTAGTGAGCTGAAGAGGAGGGAGATAGGAAGACCATTTCCCAATGGTCCAGTGAGGGGCACTAGGCTATGACGAAGAGGGAGGGTGGCCTGGGCTGACATTATAGAGAAAAAGTTGATAGGACTTGTCAACAGACTGCAAAAGAGAATGGAGTGAACAACAGCCCTGTGGTTTTGACCTGGGTAAGTTGAGCGGTGTCACCATGAAAATGGAGAGGCCAGGTGGGGCTTGGTTGAGGGGAGAAGCAGATGTGTTAAAGGAGGTGAGGGGCATCTAGTTGAAGATGAACCTCAAGCCATCAGGAGCGGCCAGCACTGGCTTCAAAAGCCAAGTGTGTAGGCATGAATGATTAAAGCCATGAACTTGGATGATCTTATCCAATCAAAGTATGTCTGAGAGAAAAGATGTGGGCCAGGCATTGGTACTGAAGTACGACCCCTGTGTTGTTTCCCTCTCCTCTGTGATTTGCACTTGATTTAATTTATGAGGCAAGATGACAGAGCAGTCCTTGCCCCAGGGGAGCACGAAGCTTCAGAGAATCCCCTGCTTGGCTGGTTGATTGACAGGCTGGTTGATCTGTTCCTTGTTGTAGAAAGGACTTAAGGCATCTTAGGAAGACATCTGAAACAAGGCAGGAGAGCACAAATGTGGGAGAAAGAGGACAGGAAAGTGAGGTGGAGCCAGACTGACACTAAAAACCCAGGCAAATTTGATAGTGATTTTCTAGTAGCCACCTGGAAAACAGAAATGTAGTTCATCATATAATCTGTGTTTATAAAATTAAAAATTGCTCAGAAGTGTAGCTCTTCTTGGTAGTACAGTTTCTGCTCAGTATTATCTGTGTGACCTTAGACAGGTCAGGTAACTTCTTAGAACCTCTGTTTCCTCATCTGTGAAATGGAGTCAGTTGTGACCCTCCCATAGTGTTGCTGGAAGGCTGAATGAGGGGTTGTGCCGGGGCAGGGGAAGAGGTGCGGCTGGGAGGGGGAAGTAGGACCTTTCTTACACTCATCCCAGTGAGCCACGGGGTCAGCATGAATTTTGAAGGTTGGCCAGTGGCTCTGATCAGCAGGGTCTGCCTGACCACCCACTCTGGCCAGAGCCAGACACCTTTAGTCACAGATCTGCCTTGGCCTCGGTGAGACAGCCAGGATTGCCTGTAATGCCGTCTGTTTTGCATTGCTGTACACACCTGTGTTGAACTAGCCCAGGCCAGGCATTCTCTAATCCCACCCCGAGGCAGATCCTAGTTTTGGCAGCTCCAGTATTTTCATTGTTCCTACCAATTTTGTCATTGTAAAGGATTAAGAATAGTTTTATTTTAGCAGACGAACATGTGAGTTCTGCTGTTTTATTTCACTTGCAATACAGGTCTGGTATTCTGTGTTGAAATGTTTGAGTCATATTTAAAGTGGACTTCTTTTTAATGCTTTCCTTAGGGTGAACCATATCTGAACACTGCATATGGGCACATGATCTGCTACTGGGATGGCTCTGCTCATTATCTGATGTATCTGGTGATGGTGGCAGCCATAGCATGGGAGTAAGTCATTTTGCCTGGTGGGTGTCCCTTTGTCCCTTCGGCAATCGAGAGGCAGGTGTGTAAGGAAAATAGATGTATAGAGGCAAATACGCAGACAGGTACACATGGACAAGAGAATAAGCTGTATGGAGACAAGCTGGACATGGCTCTGTCTTCCATGCATCACTGCCTTTGACATGTCCCTTTGAATTTCTCCTCTGCTATGATGGACAACTCAGGCAGACCCCTTAACTTTCTGATTATGTTCTCTTATAAAAGCAGCCTGTCTCATTTTTAGAAATTAAAGCCCAGCACATTATCATTCAAAACTTCAATCTCCTTTCAGTTTAAAGCTCTCTCTCTTTCTCCCCAGTTCGGGCATAGCCCTGAGGCTGAGCGGCATGCACTGAGGATGGGGTACATCAGCTATCCTTTTACTCAGCTCATGCTGCAGCTGGCTCCCCTGGGAACACTTGTGTATGGATGTGGGGTTAAAGGAAGGGCAGAGTCTTACAAGACAATTGCTTTTCCTAGGTACTGGTAGCCTCTGTTATGATATGCTGGCCCTGTCTTGTGGGTCACATGTGTGGGTCTCTGGAGACCACTACCACAGGAACCTCTGCATTGCAGTGATCCCTGAAGTGAGCAGTGCTCTCAGGCTGAGATCGTGTGACTCCCCTGCCCATGGTGGTACACCCACAGCTTCTTTCTGCTGGGACCCCTGTGACCCAGAAGGCATACCCTTTGGGGTGGGACGCTTTAAAGACAGCTCAAGCTCAGCTACCTTCCCAGGCCTCCCCTTGGCTCCACGTTAGAGAAAGTCATGCATTCCTGCCCTGCACAAGGTTGAAATTCAGCTATCCTGTGCCCCTCCCCTGCCCCCAGTCACACACTAGAGGACAGTTCCAGCTAATTTCTGGGCTTCTCTATGACACCAGCCCATCTCTTAGTGAATGTTCCCAAGCTTCAGGGGACACATAAGGCATTCCCGAGAATGCTTGGGCTTGGCTTGCTGCCAGGAGTGGGCCAGCATTTCTCTGGTTCAGTTAGCATCCAGCTGGGAGGAAGATTCTGGTCTGTCCTCCTGCTGACAATCCCGGTTGCTATGAACGAGCCTCTTGGGACCTGCTGCATTTGGCTTGGGGGGTAGGGCAGGGTAGGAAGTGCACAGTATTCTCTACTTCTGTTTCTCTTCTGAGAATCTCTTTTTGAGTTTCTCATAGCCCTTTAGGGAGGTGGGGTGTCAGGGTTGGAAGAACTTGTCAACATTACCTATTAAGACTAGCGGGGTGTGTCTAGCAGCTCTTCCAGAAGGTGAGGTATAGGTCCCTTATTATATTTATCTTTGAGGCTTTGGCTAAAATTCTGTGGCCCCAGGGAAAGCCCACTTAACATCCTGCTACTCATACTTACAATGATTTAAAATATGGATCCAATTTCCTTTCTTCTTTGAACCTTCTTTTTTCTTTCATGCTGAGTTTCATACATGATAGTGAAATGCAGGACTCCTTTGACAGCGATGCCCATGTTGTGGTTTAACAGATCAGCGTAGCAAGTGTAATTTCCTATTCAAAAGGACACAAAGAGGGTTCTATAGCATATCACGTATGGAGACGAAGCTTGAACACCAGGGTTCCTTGTATTTGACTCATTACTTTCAATTCAGTATGTTTTCATTTACTAGTTGGATTTACACGTATTTTACTAGTTAGAACAAAGATAATATTGTGAAGCATTTTACACTAATAGTATTCTTTTTAAATTTAATTTTTTTTACTAATAGTATTCTATGACAAGTGCACTAAGTCAGGATTTTTTTTTGTTACAGGGAAAGTTATAGAACCATTGGCCTATATTGGGTCGGATCTATTATTATGAGCATTGTTGTTTTTGTGCCGGGAAACATTGTAGGTAAGAAACTTTATCTTAAAATTCACTATCCTTTTCCGAAACAATGCGAATTGTCTTTAAATAGGGAAGCTATTTTGGTTGTGTTAGAACCAAGAAATTCCAAGTTTACCAAAAAGCTGTTGTGCAGAATTACTCCTTTTCCCCTCCTTAATTTCACCTTTTAAGAAATGCTCGTGAGCAATTTTCAGAAGTGTACATTGAACAATTAGACTATCTAATATCAGTGATTCCTCACTTTTAGAAGGATCTAGTGGGGGTAAGTATTGTAGGTTTGTGGCTACATTCAGTGTGCAAATATTTCTTACAACTCTGTATGTGTATAACTCTTGATGCACTATGGGAACTCAATAAATGTACTTGAAAATTAAAATTCTAGAAAGTTAATGTGAAAGAGGTTATTTATGCATGCAAGAAATCAGGGTATTTTATTAAGTCTACTTTTAAAGTACTGCAGATAGGGCATACCTGTTAATAAATGCCTAATAATTTTAAACCGACCTATGTTTTTTTGGTCTTATTAAAAATAGTCTGACCCATATCAAAATTTTAGATGACTTGAAATGGGGAAGTATCCTAAATGTTACTTGTGTTTGGATATATTTTTGATAACTGTTTGACTTTCTCTTTCTCTCTTTTAAAATAGGGAAGTATGGAACACGCATTTGCCCTGCTTTTTTCTTGAGCATACCATATACCTGTCTTCCTGTGTGGGCTGGTTTCAGAATCTATAATCAGCCATCAGAAAATTATAATTATCCCTCAAAGGTGATTTTATTAAGTTAAATGTAAACTGTTCTCAAACTCAGAGGGCTCACTCACACTCACTGGCTACTGAATTGAACCATGCCTCCAGGGATTGGAGCATCTGGGGCATTCAGTCAGTGTGACTGTGTTGGTTCTGCAGCGTTGGTTCACACCTTAGTTATGGTGGCCACAGTGGTCTGTTTCTGTGTGAACAGATCTGCTTGGATTGGCCAGGCCATACTTTTTGGAACTTCTTGTGTCAGAGGTTACACTGGCTCTTCCCATCAGATTCCACATTAGTGTGTGGAATGAAGCTTGTGTGGGGCTATGAATGGCTTGGAGTTTGGAACACTTGGGCACCTCTTTCAGAAATATCAATGTATCACTGCACCAAAGGGAGGCTGGAGAGATACTGCTGTTCCAGGTAGCGCACACAGCCACAGGGTCTGATTACCAAGAGATCCAGGCACAGGGAGACTGGCTACAGGACATCTTCTGAGATACCTCCCTTCCACTCACAGCCAAGGTGGTCAAGGTGAAACAGTACTGGCTGGGCAGGTACTCTGTTAAGTCGTCGTTTCTAAGCTAGTGACATCTTTCTAAGTTTCTCTTCCTTTCATAGTTATTAGATCCTTAAGCAAGATCCTTTAAGCAAAACTGACATATGAAAATGAGTTACTAGAGATAATCAGAACACAATTATTTGTTTTATAAAAAGACTTACAATAGAATTCATTAAAATACATTTTAATTTACAAATACTTCATCTGTAAACATTTAGACATGTGCTATGTAAACTCGGGTTGGCACATTGACATCTGGTACTCCCTTACATCCTTTTGAGGAATGAGGTGGTTGTTAAAAAATAAGCAAACAGTCACCATAGCCTTGGTCCTCACTCTACTGATTTTGATGGCTCCATGTCAGTGTGTCAATACTGTTCATGTTGTAAGACACATAGAGCTGTTCATCATTATTATTTTTTTAATGTTAAAACACAGTGATGGCCAGGGAGAAATAGGCATTGTCATACAGTGCGGATAGGAACATATATTCAGAATTGCTCTGCAAAGCCATTTGGCAATGTTATCAACCTTAACAAATTTAACTCTTTACCTAATAATTCCACTTCTAGGGCCCTGTCCTAAGAAAATCATCAGAGATGCTGTCAAAGACTTATGTATAAAGTTGCTCATCATCACATCAAGTATAACAATGAGGAAGCCTAAATGTCCAGCAATGGAAGATACAGCAATTCCATATGATACTAAGTTTTAGGAGAATTTTTAATAATAACACGGGAAGGTACTTATAACAGTAGATACTGGGTGCCAGAAGAACAAATGCAAAATTGTTCATACATTAAGTCCTAATTTTGTGAAAAATAAATGTTGATTATACATCATATATACATACATAATAACATATATATTTAAATATATAACTGTATATGACTGGAAAATGAAATAACTATTAATAGTGTTATGATGGGTTAATGGCTTTAAAATGAGTATATTTTACATTTATAATCATAAGAATGCTATTCCCCCAAAAATATGGCCTTTGAGCCAGAAGGGCCTTCAAGATCACCTGCCCCAATCTCCTCACCTCACAGATGAGGAAACTGAGACTTAAGGGGAGAAGTGATTTTCCTAAAGTTACATGGCTAGTGGTTTTGAATCTTCAAAACTTCCTTACCATCCATCACCGTGGTACTTATGTTTCAGTGCATCCCAGATTCTTCTTTGATACCTTGGGCCTGCTCATTAGTTACCAACTCTTATTTTAGGTCATTCAAGAAGTCCAAGCGAAGGACCTGCTGAGAAGACCCTTTGATTTAATGTTGGTTGTGTGTCTCCTTCTGGCAACTGGATTTTGCCTGTTTAGAGGCTTGGTAAGATTAAGAGATCAAAATAACATAAAAAAGAATATATATATTTTAATCAGACTTCCAAGTACACTAACAAAATACACCTCCCATTAGAACCTAGAGGCCTGGACCTGCTTCCTGACACTCTTTTACCCTCACCTCAAACCTCTCCTCCCAAAGGGGTGGTCCCTTCTGGGCCGCTTCATACCACCCTCTTCAGGTCCTTAGATCAAGCTCTACCCAGAATTATCTTTATTTTAAGGCACCTAAAAAATCAGCTATTAGAGTCTCATTTTTTTTTTTTGGTTCCTTTGATGTTTCTGATTGAAATTTAAATAAATCTTTGGTAAGAGTGATAGCTTAAGACTCCAGTCAAACTGTGGAATAGAGCATCCATGTGTTCTCAGGAGTAGGAAGATGGGATTGAGGAAAGGCTACCAGAGTAAGGTGTTAAGACTCCTGGCCAACTACTAGCTGTGTGGCCTTGCAAAAATCACCTAACCTCTTTGATCCTCAGTTTCTTCCTCTGTACAATAATAGTGCCTACCTTACAGTATTGTTTGAAGATTAAGTAAGATAAGGCACATCAAACACTTGCAGAGGGCCTTACACATAGGAAGTGCTCAATAAATGATTGCTCTTATGATCTTTATTGTTTCATGCCTCATTCTCAGTAGCACTAAATTTGAGCAGCTAGAATTACGTGGTTAATTATATTTGGCTTCAATGACAATTACTAACTGTTCTAAGGCTGCTGGCGTTGCACAGTAGTTGGAGGGCAGAGTGGAAAGTGTAAGTTGATGTAGCTGATTCATTATTTTGGGGTCCTTCAGCTATAAGGGACCTGTGTGGCAGGCCGAGGCAGGGCGAGAAGCTGTCTGAAGAGCTGTCTCTGTGGATTGTCAGTAACCTCCTGGAGCAGAGTCAGCCAATAGGCATGGCACAGAGAAGGGAGGTAAAGGAGAAAGCAGGGCCATAGGCTTTGCTCAGACCACAGAGCACTGAAACTGTTTTTCGGTTAGTATGCTGTAATGCCCAAAGTTAAAAGAACAAAACCCAGCAACAATGAATATGAGCCCCAACTGTATTCCTGCATAGCCATCTCCACTGCCCTGTGCACGTGAGAAAAATGCATGCATGAGTGAGCATGCACACTTGGTAGGTGGGACTTTTAGGTTGGGGCCCATTTTTTTTACCATCTCTGCCCCTGACATGGATACATATATGCTATTTAGGTGGGACAACATTTAAGGACATGAGGAATGGTGTCTGAGGGAGGTGACTCAGAGGGGACCCACTGATGTGCCAAGGAGACACTCTGTTCTGTGGCCTAGAGTCTATGCTGCCGTGACTAAACCTGCTCTGCTCTTTCAAAGTGGACACAGGAAGTGGCTTCAGACAAGAGGACCCAACCCCACTTTCAGATCGTTAGCCTTTACTACCCCAAAGGCCACATACTCTGTGAGGCCCTGGAGAGAAGAGGGTGCTATTTTTGAGTCTTGCAAAGCATAGTAAGATGAATTTGGTATAGAAACGTACTTTTCTTCCTGCAGGCAATAGTTGGCTAGTTATTCCCAGGAAAAGTGAAACTGGTATCTAAAGCAAGCTGTGCTCTGGTTAGCCAGACCTAGACGCTGAAACCGAGTGCTCGGAAGGTACCCAAGAATAGAGCGTTGGTTTGCATTTCCTGCTCCACTCTTAACCTCTGCTTAATCTCTTTAGAGTAAATCTGTAGAATATTTATTTTCTTTCTCTTTTACTGATGAGCTTCTAAAATAGTTTTTGGTAAATAGCAAAGCAGCTTGTGACTAAACCTGGCACACTGAGCCTTATCAGCAAACGTAAGAACCAGATGTGACTGTTAATCTTTATAATGAATTCATTTTTGTTCTTAGATTGCTTTGGATTGCCCAGCTGAGCTCTGCCGATTATATACGCAATTTCAAGAGCCCTACCTAAAGGATCCTGCTGCTTATCCTAAAATACAGGTCAAGTAGTTATGAAGCCTAAGATCCTTCTAAAATTAATTTTCTCTTTTTTTAGGAACGGGAAAATGTGATACCATAAAGGAAACAGGAATTAATATTTTAAAAAGTGAAAATGTTAATTGAGGAAGACATTGATTTTTTTCTCATGCTTTTCATCAGGCCAGGTTAACCATTAATTTGCTGATGATGTTATTTCTCTGTTCAAAACAGATGCTGGCATATCTGTTCTATTCGGTCCCTTACTATGTGATTGCACTTTATGGCTTAGTGGTTCCTGGATGCTCCTGGATGCCTGACATGACACTGATACATGCTGGAGGTCTAGCTCAGGTACTAAGCATATGCTCTGTTAAGAAGGTTTACTGGGGACTTGGCTGTCCCTGTTGAGTGTCTGAAAAATATTTCTGCTCTGTTTTAGGGTAGGAAATCATTATTAGATATGTTGTCCCCTTTGCTTCATGGTTCTTTAGAAGACATTTCTGCATTATTTAAATCTCACAATTACTACCTGGTTCGGTGTGCCATCCAATTATATAGATGAGGAAACTGAGGCCCAGCAAGATTAAATGATTTTTCTCACGGTCACATACCCAGCAACTGGCACTGCTGCTTTACTGTGCTATTTCCCAGTCTCTGAACACTGCAGCTACTAAAAGAGAAATAAGAACTGTTACCTTTAGTCTGTCTAAACTCAAGACTTCAGAATTCCATTATATTATGCTACACAGAATCAGGGAAATTAGTTTTTAAAAAGTTCTGCTCCTGGGAAGCAGGGCCCGACATCTCATTCCTCCCCTCTGCTACTTAGCCAAGCCTCTGGCCTAGAGTAGGTGTTCAGTGAGTACTTACTTCATTGAACTGGAAATGAATTTATCTATGAAATTATCATACAAAGTATATTTTTAGAAGATAACTATCAAAACAAATTGATCGTATAAACAAAAAAGACAATTATTAATTTGCTTTTTTCTTACTATGAATAAAAAACAAATGAACTCTTTTAAAATCATTATTTTTGTCTTGCTCTTTCCAAACAGGCATAAGAAATGCTGTTCATCCAGAAACTCTAGGCATATACAGTTAATTATACTGATGGTATAATAATTATGATGGCAAAAAGACACTGGAATTTACAGTGTTGAAAAAACAGTTACAGTACTTAAGTGTTAGTACACTGGGCTAAATCTTTCCAGGCTAAGGTACTTTTTAATTACAGAATTAGAATATTAATACAAAAAAAATTGATGCAGTATCCAGAAGTAATGGTTTCTGTCCTTTCCTTGAAGGACATTGGAAGGAAGAGAACTAGTATTTACCCTCTTTGCAGGTGTTACACTCTGAATATCTTATTTCTTAGGCCTTGGTTTTAGGTCTTTATTTCCATATCTTTCAATACCAACTATACACTGATGACTTCCAGTTTTCTCTCTTTAACTCAAACTGTTCCCAGACTCCTATATGTAATTCCAAACTCAGTCTTTTCACTTGGATGTCTCACCAGCATCTCAGATTTCATGTCCAAAATAGGATTCTTGTCCTCCCCACAACTTCTCTTCCATTTCTCCCATCTCTGTAACTGGCCCTTCCTGGCATCCAGCAGTTCAGGTCAAAAACTGGGGGTAATTATACTTTCCACTCCCTTACCTTCTACATGCAGCCCATCACTAGGTCTGGGTAGTCCTCTCTTCAGGGTAATTCTCAAATTCACCACTTTTTTTTTTTATAGCTCCTCTGCCATTACATTAGTCTCTCATCACCTTACTTCATGCAAGATAAATCATGCTAAATGTTTTACTTACCTATTTGTGTAAGGATAGACTATGTGCTCTGCTGGAGTAGCAAATACTCAGTAGTTAAACATAGTAAAGTTTCATTTCTTGCTTGTGCAAAGATTCTGTGGGATATTTTCAAGAGCCAGGCCTGGTACCAACCCAACTGCAAGGGAGGCTAATAAATGTGGTCTTCCTGGGTACCTCAGAAGAAACTGTGATGAACACATAGCATCATCTCTGCAAGTTTTTTAAAAGCCTCACTTGAAAGATAAGACTGAGGCTCAAGGCTGTTGTTACTTCCCTAAGGTCACAAAGTTACTAAATGGCAGAACAGGGATATAAAATCCCATCTGACCCGAGCCCATATTCTCCATTGTACTGTCCCTCTCCTCAGGCAAACATTAGCTGTGGCATAGAGTCCTACAGCACAGAATAAGACTTTGTATGTGGCATGTCACTGGGGTGGGAGGCAGTGACATCTGAGCTGAGGGCTTTGTGGGCCGGACAAATTTTAAGATGGAGGAAGCGTTTAAATGTTGGTGTGCAGCAGGTCAGAGGGTAGAGTAAACTTTGGCTTTTGTTTTCTTGGCTTGGTTCCCCTGCCTTAGTCTTTGTCCTCCAGAACAGAGGGCCACCCACTTACCCCACTCTTACCAGTCCCTTGATTAGATTGTTCAGCGTTTGTACTCATTACCTGTGTGTGTTGCCTGCACAGCCTGGCTTCCTCTGCGTGCCATGTTCTGTGGTCTGCCCTGCACCAGGCCCTGGTGCAGGAACACTGAGTGTCCTCAGCTAGGAGGCTGGCAAGAGTGAGGCCAAGCGTTGGACCTGGTCAAGTCTCAGGAGACAGCTGGAGAACTAGGCAGGAAGACCTAGGCTAAGGCCTTGCAGAAATCTTTGGTCTTATCCATCACTGCCCAATCTGACAGGCTAGCCGGAGGCTATGGACTAGACCTTGTAAATGTCTGAAGGATGTTTCTCCAACCCAACAGAAGAATGGTGTAATCTGAGAATTATGTGTCTGACATTCTCATAGTTCTTGGCTGGGCTTTAATATCTACCTATTCTGAGTGTTTAGCCTAAGGAAAAGTTCCCAATCATACTGCAGCAAAACAGTGCATACGATGAGAGTTGTGTGATTTGCTTTCTGCTTAGCGCATGCTTGTTTATGAAATGAATTCTCATCTTGGGAGGATATTTGACACGGTCATCACAGAAAGCACTCTCTCTAACCTTGACTAGCACCCCTCGCTTGCTAAAACTGCCATTCCTAATATAGAAGCTTTATGAAGTCATGATCCCACTAACTTTATCAAATCTGCTTTTATTGGAAGATTTAGTGAACCCCCAAAGAACCTGTGATTTAATAAGAAGAAAAACTTCTAGAGCCATACAAGTCAATGGAAAACACGTTAAGTAGTTATTAGGTCCCTGATTTCAGACCATGTAGGAATCTGCCAAACCTGCTGCCTTGAGAAATCAAAAGATCAATCAAAAAATAAAATACAATAAAACCAGGATACATTTTATACCAAAAAGTTCCACTGGGACTCATAACCCAAGTGTCTTTTCATTTAAAATCCTTAATACAGGATTAAGGTTGCAAGTCTAATTTGAAGAAACACTACAAGCTGTTTAGGTCTCATTAGCGTTTTCTATCAAATGAAGAATTTCTGTCTGCTAAAATGTTACTGAAAATTAAAGGATACAGTCAATATGGTTAAGACCCTGAGCTCTGGAGGCAGACTGGTTCAAATCTCAGCCTGTCACTGATTAGTTCAGTGACCTTGGTTACGTCACCTCTTTGACCCTCAGTTTCCTCTTCTGTAAAGAACGAGTAACACACCTTTCTCGTAGAGCTGCTGTGAGGATTACATGAGGTAACAGAAATAAAGGGCTTACAGCAGTGCCTGGCACACAGTCAGCTGTGGGCCTCTTTGTTGCTATTATTGTTGTTGTTGTGAGAAGATTCCCAATAAGAGCCTGGAGGAGAAATGCCTTATGCTGCTCAGCAGAGTCACTAATCTGTAGCCAGGCGTACTGTGTATAATCACCTAGAAAGCAGAGACACTGGGAGACAGCAATGGGACAGGTTCACAGAGGTGCGGCCAAGAGCCTGCCACGCCACCCGATTAACACCCCGGGGCCCTGGGAGCAGGGGCAGTGCTGCCTCGCCTCTCGCCTCTCCCCCTCCCTGGCCATGCTGCAGGTGCCATGTAATTTCTCACAAAAGGGTCTGGAGGCTTACCTGTGGATACTGTGGTTGTAAAGAGTTGACTCTACTGGGAAGCACATTTTAAAAGTTGTTTTTAAGATATTTAAAAAATATCTGAAAATGAAGGTTTAGGAAGAACACGGATAATTGGGATACTAATGCAAACCCCATTTTAGTCGTTTGCTTCTGGTGTGATTCATCACTAAACATCTTTATTTAGTATTAAAACTAGAGTTTGGGTTTAAAGTCTTTAGTTTACATTTGGTAGAGACAGTCTTGAAATTGTCAAAAGGTCAGCAAGACAATCTAAAAACAAAGGGCCCAGGTTTTCAACCAAGTAAAGTGTCAGATCATGAACAAGTATTTCAGCTGGTTTTGTATCTGTAGAAAGAGTCCCATGCGCTTGGCACCGTCCTAAGCATGTCACAAAGATCAACTCACTGAACCCGTGTAACGATCCTATGAGGTGGGCTCCGTTTTTATCCTGCTTTTACAGATGAGGAAGCCAAAGAGGTTACATACCTAACACAATGCCATACTGTTGGTTTTCGGGATTTGATGCTGTCGATCTGGTTCCAGATTCAGTGTTCTTAACCACAAGACTACGGTGCTCAGAAAACCCTAAGAAATGGTAACACGGTTCTGGTTAGCTATTTATACCATATCAGCCAAATAGTCTGGCTACCGTCCCAATATTAGTTCCATATTAGTTTCTGCCTATAGTATTTATGTGGACACATAAAACTTTCAGTTCTCCTTTCTGGAACCAGGATTGTGCTTTTTTGTCATCCTTTCCAGATTGTCTCTAGAAGAAAACAGAGCTATTAAAATTTAACCTTTTCCTTTGCTTTTATTGCCTCATTTTCCATCCCAATCATCCATTCTTAAAAAAGAAAAAATCAAAGTAATTTCTTAATTTAAATTTCTTTAAGGTGACAAAATGATTTAGAGTGAAGTAGAAGAAAAATGATTAGGGATTCAACTTCACATCACTGAGCTCTCCAAGCCGTCATAAGGAGGACTCGTGTACTGGTAGGGACATCACTCAGGAGACATAGTTTGGCCCCTTATCAGCTATGTGCTTGGGAGGGGAACCCTCCTCAAGTGAGGCTGAGGCTTTTCTGAAACTTCAGAACCCCGAAAACTGGACATCATATGCCCTGGGAGGAAGCTATGGTTGGATGCTCACTCAGCTGGAGGTGAGGCCATTATAAATGCACCCACTAGAACTATGAGCAATACTGGAAAATGCAGAAAACTGGCCTCAGGCCTTTTCTCTCAATTACATACCTCTTTTGATTAGAAATGTAATCATCCTTACCCCTTGTTGAATAATTCTGAAGAAAAAGGCCTACTAAAGTAGGTATAAAATAGAGAAATGCTTTGTAGAAGCCTTTTTGTATTGTGACAGTCACAAGACCATTACTGTTGAATGTTTATTGAGCTCTAACAGTGCGATAGGTGCCACACAACACATCAGACACAGTACCTGCCCGGTGGGCTTACAATCTAATCTAAGGACGTGATCATTTTTTAATGTTGCCATGAGTTTGCTGTTTGTGAAAATGAGGTATTAACTGCACTGATTAGTGCAGGAAAAAAGCCTATGAAATCAGACTTTTTAAGCAGGTTTCCTTATGCAAGTAGGCATGGTTGCTCATATTATTCCCTCAAACTATGGTTGGCATTTCCCCCAATTTGGTGATTTTTGAGATATGTACAAGTGTTTATGAAGATAGAGGCACCAAATGCACATTTCTGAAGATCAGGGTTCAAATCTGGCCTCTAGTCAAGGAAAAGTTTGGTTTTATATTTATTCGAAACAGGCCTTAGGGAAAAACAGTGACAGGGCCAAGTTCCTGTCTAGCGTTCCCAGAATGTCAGCAAGAGCAGCTCCTCAGGGCAGTCTCTCAAATGCCCTTTACTCTCAAAATGTTTTGTCTTCATAGCCCAGAGATGAAATGCTTAACATCTGCTGGGTTCTGTCTGAGCATCTGCCCTGGGGGAGGTGTGTTCGAGGGCAGAGCCCTCTCAGTGCCTCGCAGATCGCAATGCAGACAGTTCCTGCGTTGGCGCTGGTCCTTGGCAACACACCACGCTAATTTGATTTCTATCTCCAGAGAGCAGCAAAACTACCAGACCTCCACAGAATGAATCAGTAATCTGTAAAAATGTAACCTGTTGAAATGTCTGTCACTGATAGAATCCATACATGCGCTGCTTATGAAATCTTGTCCTTTTCTTACCATAGTAAAGTCAAGTGCTAAGTAACACTTTTATCTGTTAACCACTTAGCAGAATAAACTGACTTATATGGAAGGAAATGTAAGATAACTTTTATGTATTTAAAGCAAATTATTTAGTTTTTCATTCTTGTCACTTCTGTGCCTTCTTTAGATTATTGTTATCTTTTGTCTCTTTACTTTCTTTGATGTTGATGAACTAAGAAGTCACCATTACTGCACTTGGATTCCCAGTCCTTTATTCATGTATATCTTGAATTTCAATAAGATAAGAAATGCAGACTCCAGGGTTGCATTTTGTAATGATACAAGGATCCTGAGGAAATACTTTTACAGAAGCGTTTTCTAATACAGATTTCCCCCTGTGCTTAAGAAAAGTATCAAAAAAGACCAACCGGCACATTCTAAATGTATGTTCTGAACAAATATTTAAGTACAAATGGGAAGCTCTTGCCTTTCTGTTTGTAAACTCAGATTATGCTGACGAGCCATACTTCTAAACAGATAATCATTTGATTTGAAAAAGTTGTCTGCGTGTACATTTGCCATTTTATAAAGAACAACCAAATTCCTACCTATCTTACCTTACAAAACAACCCTTAGTATTTTTTAAGTTGCATAAAAAACAAATACATGAACAAATAAACAAAATACATAAGGAAGGGCTTTGAGTTTTTGCTCCAAGGAGTAGGTGAAAGATTGATAAACGAAGCTGAGGTCATCAGTGCTTCTCTTTAAATAGTTATGCTAAAAATATTTTAGCTGTCTAAACTCTATTTGCTTCATTTTTACTGGAACACATTTTGTGAGCTGCAACTGAGTCCTTATATAGGATATCTCCAGGATGCAAATCAGAAAAAAACAGATTTTATTCAGATTTTTCTGTTAAATTGAGCCGCTAATGTTTGGTAGGGGGCACTAGATGGGTTAAAAAACAGCTAGCATGACAGAGACATGCTAAAGAAGGTTTATTTTATTTGAACTGTTATATCATGCGTGGCTTGAAATTCAGTGAAATATTGAAGACTGGACTGTTTGAAAGTACTGATTTTGAGGGCACAGGAACATGGTCCAAATGAATCATTCAGAACTCAAGGTGCATCCAACTGAACACAAAATTCATGCTTACCCTTTTTTTTTTTTAATGCAACAGGCTCAGTTTTCTCACATCGGTGCTTCTCTTCATGCTAGAACTGCTTATGTCTACAGAGTCCCAGAAGAAGCGAAAATCCTTTTTTTAGCATTAAACATAGCATATGGAGTCCTTCCTCAGCTCTTGGCCTATCGCTGTATCTACAAACCAGAGTTCTTCATAAAAACAAAGGCAGATGAAAAAGTTGAATAAAAACATTATTTTATGTTCTTCCTTTCCAGATTACTGACTTTTGTTATCCTGGTATCGGTATCTTGTCCCTTTTCACTCTCTTCCCATACAGGAACATTTTAGAATAAATTCTTGCTCTGCACTGTATGTGTGAGCTATCATAGGTATTGTGTGGGTAGATTTTTTTTGAAGGAAAATTGAAGTTGTTCAGAAAGTTCGTTTAAAGAAATAAGTTCAGAGTTATCTGTGAATAAACTTGGCCATCTATCTTAATACTCTGTTTGCACATATTAAATGAGTGTGAAAAATTCCAATAGAGCTCCTACAAGAGTGAGCATGAAAAGGAAACTATTCCAAAGTGAATATGGTCTGTGCATATTAAAAATTTCAAAATAGCAAATACAGATTGGAGAAATTTTTTTGCATATAAGATAAATATGCTTTATTATCAACCTCAATATAAAAGGCAAATAAATCATAAAAATTTTAAAATGTTGTTTGAAAAATGTTTTCCCAAGGAAAGTATATTATTTACTGCTGTTTTAAAAATTGCTTTTATTTAAATTTTTTTGGTGAGTCTAAATAGCTAGGGAGGGAATCTATAAGTTTATCATCACCCTTAATGCTTATTTTATTCGTGACTGGAAAGATTTCTATTGTATTTCTGTGTATATCCTTAATAAAATTATTTTTGGCTTTTCATGAAGACAAATCTTACTAAGTTTGAAATACTCTTTTTTTCAGAAAAAGTTCTCTAGGCTTTAGGCTTTTTATTTTAAAAATCTGTCAAGTTATATGTTCCAATTCAAATGTCATCTACATTCTCCTTATGTTTTAGTGGGAGCAATGAAGAGGACTTTGGATGAATTAATTAAATTTCATTCATTTTAAATTAAAATATTCAAAATTAAAAAGTACCTTTTAAGGACAAAGAACTGGACTGGCATCCCTGCTGTCTTTTAATGAACTTTTCATATTCGGAAGTGTGAGTGAGTACAATAGAGAAAAATCGGTATTTGCTAAGTGGGAGAAACAAACCAAAAACACAGCCGCTGCCTCAGTGCCCTGGAGTGGTAAGTGGATTGGTGCTTTTAATACCCTCAGCTGCTGTCATCACCATCACCATCACCATCATGAATGGCCCTAAGTCTTTAGAGCTTCTCACATTTTTTCTTCATGTTATTTACTAGCTCTTCACCAAAATAAGAAATCCAAACGAAAACGGGGTCCAAATCAATGCATGGATAATGTCAAGTGTGTGAATTTAGGGTCCACTGAGCTGGTAAGTATCTCAGACGTGCAAGCAATCACGTAGCCAATTCTTCCCTCCCACACAGTGTTTATAAAAAAACCTAAAACCCACAGAGTTTTAAAAAGAGAAAAAGAAAACCCTCACCTGCGCTTGATTCTATTGTCAACTTGCTGTTAGCAATTTTTTGCTTTAATATATGAATTACATTAATACCCCACATTACATATATGAAGCCAAATTACACTAACTTAGTTGTTTACAGCCTCAAATCTTACTCCCAGTACACATTCCAATAAATTTATTCTGTAAAAACAATACATTTTTTTGTTTTTGATTTTTTTTTTTACAGTAAACTTTTCAACTACAAACCTCGAATACGCGAAAGATGATCCAAGGACAAGCATAACAGGATTGATAAAACCCAAACTGACTAAATGTGTTCTCACAATATAAGCTGGCATAAAAATAAATAAAATTCTCTATTATCACAATAGCAACAATAATGTACACATAATAATGGTTTGTGGATGAATATTAACTATTCTAATTCTATTTCCAAAAGAAAACAGATCATTTTAAAAGTCTATTTTAAAAGTCAACACTCTGTCTGATTTCCCATAGGGCTACTGCTGATTCCAGCTTTAAAATGTAAAGTATCCACCTTGAGTGATTAGCTCAAATTGTCTTGGCATTGGGAAAAAAATAAATCATCGCCTTTATTTTGGAGTAACACAAAATGACTCACTAACTTCACATATAGAAACTGAGTTTGTGTACGTAACAACATGAGTTTTGAGAAGTATAAGCTGTCAACTAGCTATTTCTAATACAGAATAGATATTTTACAGTATGATTAAACTTTACACATGGCCTCAAAACTGAAGGACAATTTTAAGTTTATCTTCAATATGCCAACGTTATATATCTAGGAATTGGTTCCTGGGTTCTGTCACAGAGAAGAAATCCCTTAAGCATTATGTTGAGTGGTCATTTCAAAAAAAATGCTAATTTGTATTATAACTGAGTGTTTGATGATGGCGGAATAAAGGCAGGAGTGATGAATGTAACTGCCTTGATAAAGAATCCTAGACATGTATAAGCTTGTGCAAAAATCTTGATAATCCTTAGTGGTTAAGGGCAACTTCATGCAACCAAATAACATGAAATTAAATCAATAACCTTTAAAAAAGGCTAAAATGTCTTTCTTTCCCCCAAACACAACAGAGAGGAATGTGAATAATGTACATACAAACTGGGGTTCTGTCAATGACAACAAGGACTATGTGTTGGTTCATATCAAATCCAAGAATATTAGACAACCAAACGTATAACCTTCTTGTGGTTTTCTTTATATGCAGCATTCATTATGGTAGTTAGGTCTGTAAGAAAAGAAAGAAAACAAGCCTTTAGATGATACTGGATACTAAACAATAAAAGCTATCCACACCTATACAGTATATAACTGGATTTCCTAAGATTCTAATCTGCACTGCAGCATTAACAATATTTAGCAAGAACAACCTCTGAGGCTTTGCTTTATACCCATCAGTGCAAAAAGCTAATGAAGGAACAACTAAGGCATTTTTAGTATTCCATTAAAAAAAAGGAAAAAACAATAAACTTTGTCTATTGTCTGGCAGGGCACAGAGTACATCAGTGTGTACTCTGTATAATTCTAGGGCAGTGTATTGCTGGGATACATAAAGTCAATGGAAAAATTGAGGTAATTCATCTTTGTGAGGACTCTGGTGTCAGAAAGGTAAATTGCTTAAAATTTTAAAAGCATTTGCAGAATGCGCAAATTATTCTATATAATATCTACAACTTAATTACTTGTGACATATGGCTCAAAGAGATATAAGAGTTAACAAAATCAAGATATACAAAAAGAAAGAAGGCCTAGATTTCTTTTAAAGGTTAGATTACATCCATGTGACAAAGAAAATATTTCCGTTTCCTGAAACAAGTGTTTCAATTTGGGCCCCACTTTAAATTGTGTCAGGTTACACTTCCCCACAGGGATGTTATTTTTGTTTTCTTCATCAATAACCCAAATGCATTAACCCCCTAAGTAATGTTCTCATGGGAAGGATGAAAGAGGAAACTCAGGCCCCAAAGATTTGCTCTAAAAGCAGCCTACTTCAGCTCTTCACTAAGTGAATGAACTTGTTTGTAAGCATACATGTGCTCACTCATTGGTCTGTTCTCAGTTACGTAGCCAAAACCTATCCTGTACGGCACACAATACCATGTATAAATAATTCCAGAACCTTCAAATAGGAAAAGTTACTAAACCTACCATCCTTTCAGGATGACAGAGATACATTTCTTAGCCTTCTCTGTTCCTACCAAAATGAGAAAGTCAATCTTAAAAAAAAAATCACATTTAAAATCTGTGAACTTGCAAGATGCAGTGCCGGATGACTCCTAATTATTTCTTAACAAACGAAAACACTAGATATAAGATTATACTCACAGACTTTGAAGGATTTCCCCCCTTTGTAAAGGAGGAAGACACACATTAAAACAATGAAAAATTGTTAAATTTTTCAAAGGAAAAAACTTCTTTAATAATGTCTTTTTATTAATATTAATGTGAAAGGCAATACCTTCTATGTTTACATGGGTAGAAAATTCATAGTAACAACCACTCAATCCATGTTGAAGATTATTTTTGGACCAGATTGTCCCATGGAAGCCTCAGAATATTATTCACGCCCCAAAGTGAGGGTGGTAGCAGAATGTGACTAACTTAAGGACATGATTTTTTTTATCTGGTGGCGGGTTAGGGGTTTCGGGGGGTGGAGGGAGGAGGGGAGTATCCTTAAACAAGGTGCTGTCAAATGGGTGCTTAAAAAACCAAATTATAAATCTGATTTTTTTAACTTCTCATACCATAATCAGTCTACCTGCATTTGTGTATCAAAAAATATCTTGGTAATTCTTAATGGTGTCTGTTTTGGACATAGTGTGCTGAGTGTCTGCTAGACTGGACACCTCCTCTGAGCAAGCAGCCACAAGTGGTTCCTTAACGTGCTGGTTGCCATGCCCTGTGCTACGTCTACACTGGATGCTGGCTGGCTAATCCAATCAGATTCTCCCCTGAGGCATTTGAATGTGAGGCACACTGCAAGGCTGCAGGGTGGCAATGAAGCTGAAAGCCACCCACACAGAAAGCAGAAGTTATGAGGCAGCAGAAATCCTAGGATCTTTCCATGGAGCACCATTTTTACTTGAAAAAATGATGACAGGTAAACTCTGGCTATTCAGACTTGGGCATTTTGCACTTTGTCAAAAATAATGAAGTGAACCTATCACTTCAAGGAAAACAACTAGCAGCATTTGCTGCCAATGATAAAATCTGAGCCTTTAAAAGCGAAAATTAGAATTCTGGAAAACTTAGATCTTCCACAGTCAACAGCTTCCCAATGCGTAAAGATTTCTCTGACAAGGTAGGTAGTGATATTTATCAATGTGACGAAAAAGATTTCATCATGAAAATATTTGGAAGATCTAGGAACAAATATTTTCCAAATGTGTAAAACCTATTTAAAGTACCAGACAGTCCAACAGATTTTAACCAAACAATACAAAAGGTTCAGATTCCACTCTGTAACTCACCTCTAAGAACCCACCACTTACAGGACTGGTGTATTTCACAGAATATACACGATGATCTGACAAGACTATTAAAATATTTGTATTTCCATTTTCCAACTACATGTCTGTGTAAGGCCACATTTTCTTCATATACTTCAACCAAAATTACATTTTACAACAGACTGAATACAGAAGCAGATATGAGAATCCTGCCCAATGTCTTCTATTTAAGAAGACATTGAAGAGATTTTTTAAAATGTAAAACAATGTTATTTTTCTCAAAAAATTTTTTTGGGAAATTTTTTTTCCCATAAAAATGTGTTATGTTAAGTAATGGGCTTATTATTATTTTTAAATAAATTAATAAATATCTTAAAATTTTGTTTTTATTTCTAATTATGTAAATATCAATAGCTATAACAAAAACTCTTTGGGGCCCGCAATAACTTTTAAGAGTATTAAAGGGGTCCTGAGACCAAAAAGTTTGATGACCACTGGCTTAGAATAAATGAGAGTAAATGATGAGAAATGAGGCTGAAAAGATAAACTGGGGTCAGAGAAGAAGACCTTTATATTCTGAAATAAGGAGTTTGGGCTTGGTCTGAAGGGCAGTGGCAAGACATAAGGAGGCAGCACTACACTGTGGAAGCAGCAATAGGTCAAGGGTAAGAAGAATAAAGGCATGAACACTGGTTAGTGGTTACAGTGAACTCTGTGGCTGTCCTCCCAACATTTATTCTATTCTCTGCTTCTCCCCTCAATGATGTGATAGCCTTGTGATTTGGGGACTTCACTCCAGCTCCAGGAATGGGTAGAACCTGACTGGCCTAAACCAGTTCCAACTCCCTTGTTATCAGTAGTTGGTTCTGGGATGGGCAGCTTTCCGACATGGTCCTCAGTGATGCCTGCCTCCTGGTATTCATAGCCTTGTGTAATCCCCTCCCTTTGAGTGTGCTCTGGACCTTGTGACTTGCTTCTAATGAACAGAATAAAGCAAAAGTGATGGGATGTCACTTCTTAGATTAGATAACAAAAGGCTGACTTCTGTGTTGCTAGCATTCTCTTTTTCATTAATGAAGCCAGCTTCCATGTTGGAGCTGCCTTATGGAGAAACTCACATGGCAAAGAACCAAGGGAGGCTTTGGCCAACAGTCAGTGAGGAACCGAAGCCCTCAGTCCAGTAGCTGTGAGTAACTGAATCCTGCCAACAACTATCTGAGTGAGCTTGGAAGAGGACCAACCCCAAGCTGAGCGTTAAAATGATTTGAGCCCCTGCTAATACTTTAATTGCAGCTTCGGAGAGATCCAGAGACAGAGGTCTCAACAAGTTACACCTATCTGGATTCCTGATCCATAGAAAATGCTAGATAATAAGTGCTATTTTAAGCCACTGAGTTTTGGGGTAATTTGTTGCATGGCAATAGATAATACAGCGGATGTATGATCTGTATGGGGTCCTGGCCGCCAAGATTAGTCACCTCCACTCTGCAGCCACATGAATCAAGAAGGGAAGCTCCAAGTGTTCTGGAGCTTGCCCCCTTCTGCCTCGTGCTTCCACCGGCAGGACTGAGGATGTAGGAAGAGAGCCTCTGAAAGTAAAGGGAGCCTCAGAATTCTGTGGGTTCCTTGTAAGAACCTCTTCTCTCCTTCCTTTACCAATATTCATAACCTCAATGCTACCATCTGCCTTGAGACTATCAAACCTTTTTCTTTATGCCTTTTATACCCTTGCTTACTTTGGTTACCACAGGGTGGGCTCCAGAGCATCTGTCACTTCCTGGACTCTCCTCCCCAGTCAGCTTTGTACACGTTCATTTATATCCTTCTCTCTTAAACCTTCCCGCCTTCAACCCAAATTCTTTATTCTTTTCTACTGGGCCTCTTGGAAATTACAGTCAGACATTAGCAAATCTACATTCCCAAGATATTTTACTCATCTCCTTGAACTGTCATTCAATATCATAACTGCTGGGATGTCAAAATGCACAGAGACTGTCTTTCCAGGACTTTCTGGCCTCTCGGTTCCTAAACTTCTTCTTTTCCAAAGATCTTGTCCTCCATCCTACCTCAGTCACTCGTTTCCATGGTTATTTATACAAAAGTGATTCTCAACCCCTGAAAGTATTTACAAACACTGTTTTAAGTCACTGTTTTGGGGGGCAAAATTATAGGACCATTTAAAGTTGTCATAAGCACTTGGAAGTTTTACGGCATTTAATGGGCAGAGGCCAAAGGCACTAAATGTCCTGCAATGTGGATCCCACTCAAAATATCAAAATACCAAAAGCACCTGCACTATTATCAGCAACTACTGCAATCTTTCCATAACTCTAAGCATCTTACTTTTCTATCACTACTTATCTTTCCAGCTCACTCCCTTTACTTAGTACTCTAACTCCAAGAATTCTCTGACACTCAAAATTCGTTGATCCTATCCCTTCCTCATGTCCTTATTTCCCTCCGAACATATTTTGGATCCCATGGCCCATCATTATAATTGCTCCCTTCCTTGTGTACACCCTGCCCTCCTTTACTCTACTTTCCGGGCAAACCCCAATTCTAGTTCAATTCTCCACCTTTCTGTGATTGTACAATTGAATATACCTGTAGGAAAACACACAACCATCTGACTGTTCTCACTGTAAATTCATGACCACTAACCTCCAGTGGGCCCTTACTGCTGTCTGACAATTCAACTTTATTTCCCAAGTCCAATCACTCTTCTATTCTTTTAACTATTTTATTCCTTCTCCTCTCTCTTGAAACTTCTAACACTTCTTCCTGCTCTCACTCAAGTGTTGACCTTGCTTCCTAAGAAGACAGAAGCAACCAGATGAGAACTTTTACTAGCTTTCACCCCAAGTACCCATTTACCTGCACCTGTGCCCAAACACTCTGCATTCACTCCTGCTTAAGTGGATGAGCTAAGGTAACCCCTTCAGATGTGCACTAGATCTTATATGCCTTCTGAAGGGCACTGCTTTGGCAATTCCTTCTCACATTATTATTTTGTGATCTTTCCATATTTGGATCATTCTTTGCATATGTACTGTAAATTCTCCTATCAAGAAAAAAAAATCCCTTTGGATCTTTTATCCTGGATCATGACTAGTTAATATTTGAAAAGAAGTTTAAAATTAGACTACTTGCCCTACAAGGTATCAGGATTCCTTATAAAGTTACCATAATTAAGAAAGTGTAGTACTGACCAAAGGGACAGAATAGAGAACCCAGGGAGAGACCCATGGCTGTATGACAGAAAGGAAAGGAGAGATTATTTAATAAATGGTGCTGGTTAAATAGCTATGGTATGGGAAAAAATGCAGTGAGATCCTACCTCATACCATACATAAAATTCCAGATGGGCTAAACATTAAAATGTTAAGAACAAAACTCTACAATCTTAAAAGGAAATACAGGAGACATTATCTTTCTGACATTAAAAAGTTTGACTATAATAAAATTAAGAAAGCCTGTTCACTAGTAGGTATCATAAAGAAACTGAACAGATAAGCCACAAATTTGGAGAATATATCTGTAATGCATATGGCCACCCATGTTAGCTAGAATCCAGAACAGATAAAGGAGTTATACAACTCAATAAGAAAAAAAAATCCAGTTGGAAATGGGCAACAAACCAAAAGCAAGCACTGCACAGAAGAGGGAACATGGATGGTCAATAAACATAAGAAAAGAAGCTCAGCCTCATTATTGATCAAAGAATCACAAATTAAGACTATAATTTACACCCACTATATTGACAAAAATTGTGAAGTCTGATAATGCCAAGTTAGTTACAGGGAACTCATACACTGATGGTGGGAGTATAAATTGGTCCAACTACAAGAAAAATAATTTGGCATTATCTTGTAAAGTTAAAAACCATAAATTCATGACTCAGCACGTCCGGTTCTACTTTACATACCCTAAAGAAACCTGTGCAAACGTGCACTAGGAGACGAATATGACAATGCTCACAGCAACACAGTTATAAATGCAAAAAGCTTGGAACAACCAAAATGCCCATGAATAGGAGACTGGATAAAGAAAGTGCGGTATACTCGTAAAATTGAGTATTATACAGCAATGAAAAATGAGCAAACCACTCTACACATAAGGAATCTTGGAAGCATAGTAGTGAGTAAATGTCATAATTTAAAAAAAAAGCTTTTTCAAAAATAAGCAAAATTCAATTATTATTTAAATATATACCTATACGTTAGGTAGGGGTTAAAATTCTGACAATGAAAGAAAATAATGAATAAAACACTAGTGGTCATCTCTGGGTAGGAAGAAGATGGGGCCAGGGAAGAACATGTGAACAGATACAAGTTATCGTTATGTTCTAGTTTTTGGGTTAAGCAGTAGGTATTCATTAGAATACTATGCTTATTACTTTATACTTCTTTTGTGTATAAAAATATATTAAAAACAGGCTAAAAATAAAAAAAGGTCAGGCTCTTGCTTCAAATTACAGCTCCTACGAGCTGTGTGACCCTGGGCCAATCCTTTCAGCCTCAGTTTCCCAGCTACCTCCTGGGACTCATGTGAGGATTAAATGCATGCACAATATTTAGCACAGGGTGTGTGGCACACGGTAAAAATGTGAGCCACTGCTACTCTGCCTCTCTTGCTGTTTCTCACTTAGTAGCAACTATTCTCGAGGTGCTTCAAGATATTAAAGTAGAAATTGTTTCACTAACAGAAAAATGAATCTACAATGAAAGAGACACAGAGTGGGAAGCCATCAGTAATATGTAACAGTTGAAACTGTGAGTGCATAAGATGGACACAGAGGGAGGTTTCAGAGTAGAAGTGTGCCACGACAGACAGACAAAAGTGCTCTAGAAAGAGACTGAGAAGGAGCTGGGAGAAGAAGAGACTGGTGATCTGGAGGCAATGTCAGGAGAAAGTGGCTAATGGTATTAAATGTTGCAGAGTGAAATAAAGACTAGAGGAGACACTGGATTTGGCAAGAGGATCACTAGGGACCTTTATAAGAGCAGTTTCAATGAAATGGTCAAAGAAGAAACAAGAGTGCCATGGGTTAAAGCATGAGTAGGAGGTGAGAAAATGGACACTGGGAGAAAAGAAAACTGTTTTAAGAAGTCAGAGATGAAGAGAAAGGTGAAAAGAGTAGGCTATATGGTGGAAGGGAGGTATCTTTAAGGTTAAGGGACATCTGATACCGTTTACAGGCAGAGAGCAAGAAGCCAGGAGAAAAGCAAACAAAGGTCTAGGAGAGAAAGGGGACAACTGACTGTGTGGCCTTGGAGAAAGGAGGAGGGGATGATATTCTGGACTCTGGTAAAAGAAAGGTGCAGATCAGTGCTTCTCAAACTTTAATGTGCATATGAATGGCTTGGGGGTTTAGTTAAAATACAGATTCTCATTTGGCAGGTGTAGGGTTGGGCCTGAGATTATGCATTTCTAAGAAGCCCCCAGGGGGTGCTGATGCTACCTGTCTGCAGACCACACTCTGAGTAGTAAGAGTGTAGACTGCCTCTTCCTCTGTCACAGAAAAAGCAGCTAGAAATAAGATTGGTACTAAAGGGGAGACAAGTTGTGGATTGCTGTGTGCATATGGAAGCTACCTAGGATGAAGGTACAGGTAAGATAAAAAGAAAATCAAATCCAAGTCAGGTACTCAAACCTTCAGTGACTGTTAGCAGGCTTTTGTCTCTGGGAGAGCTGCAGGCAAAGGTAGTGACAGAGGACTAGTTACTGAAGTGAGGTCAAGAGAAGGAAGATAGGCAGAGGACAAAGCAAAGCTGAGCTGGGTGAGAGGAGTAAGGGAACAGTCAGAAGCAAAATTAACTTGAGAATAATTATTGGTACTGGATGCAGGAGGAGACAGTTGAGAGGTAAACAGTACTGACAAGGGTGGGCAAGAACTCAACTGAAACCAGAATTTAAAGAGTAATAACAGTATATTTTATGGGCATTGTTTTAAAATGACTTGCCACTGTCCAATTAGTCTTCATATGAGTCTCTATGGAGACTCATGGAAAATGACCAGGGGCAAAATTTGCCTTTACTAAAACTTTTACAAAGACGGACTTGCCTGTGACTGTGAAGTTAACAGAGGTTAATTAACAAAAGTTAACAAGATTCAAAGTGAGCAAGTTTTCCCTTTGGATACTTTAAATATGAATATTCACATATAGTTTGAATATTTAAATATTTAAAATCTCCATGGGTATATTAAACGAATCACTGCCTCTAGGGAAGAAGGACAGTATAAAATACCCTATTTTGAACATGCTATTCATTTTATAATAAAATAAATGCAACTGTCAAATCTTGAGGTGGCATTTCATAATTTTAATGCTTCACACCTTACTTTAAAAAACTCTCAAGTTGTTGAAGTTGGTTTAAAAAAGGAATAAACCTGTTCATAGATTTCCAAACTGATAGGCAGGTGTAATTCCCACCTGGCTCTCTTTTGTCCTCAGACTCTAAGCATCTAATCACTTATTCAGGAGCTGTGAATGAATGTACATGTCAAGCTGAGAATGTTTATTCATTTACTAAGGCAACGTTCACTAATGCTGAGATATGAATCCTGTTCTAAGGCAAAATGTCTTCTAGGTTAATAGATTAGAGAAATTACAGGTATATACTTACCCCTTCACTGGTTTTTTGCAAGTCTGAAGTTGTGTTTCTTGTGTCATTGCCGGCATCTCCACCCTCAGAACTGCTTTTATTTTCTTCTTCTTTGCAGTCCTTGTCATCTTCATCTCCTGGAGATTTCCGGGACTGTTTAGAGGATTTCTAAATGTTTAGACAAGTTAAAAATTACAGTCAAAAGCAGAAATCCAAATGGACAAGTGTAAGTAAGAAATGCAGAAGTAGCTGACCTACACCCCGTCTTTGTGGCTTGATACAGGATATACCAATACAACATGCAGTGTGCGAAGACCGTGGTAGGTGACCTCGGACAAGTCATTTCACCTCCCTAGGCCTCATTTTAACCAGCTAGACAGGAAGTAGAGGTGGACTAGATGACCATTTAGCTCTTTCTAGCCGTATGACATTATAAGTAGAAAATAAAGATTCACAACCCTAGAACACTGTCAATGAATAAATATAGCTGGATGGACAACACTCTGGGAAGGCTACAGAGCTAGAAGGCACTCTGAAGGTCACCTTGTCATTCCCCATCATTTCATAGCAGAAGCGAGGTCCTTCTAAAGAAACAAGGTAAACTATCCAAGATACTACATGGAGATTCATTTTGCCTATACTTGTCAAAGCTGTTTGGTTAATGGTATACATGGAATGATCTTAACAAAACTTTTGTAACACCATGTAATATAAATTAACTTTAATGTTTTAAATTATGGAGAGTTATTTAAGAACTCCAGGCCATACTGGTGAACTAGCCCCCTTTTTCTTATCATCTTGCATTTGAAATCAAGACGAACTCCAGAAGATGAAAATACAATTATAGTTCACAGCCAGAGATGCTTTGCAGAACAGCATTAAAATGATCAAAAGCTGGCCCCACTGTGCACCTATAAGAAAGTAAAATGTAGCATTTCACTAATATTTCCTCTTTGAGAAATTTCAAGAGTCTTTAAGCATATCGCAAATAACAGCTAAGGCAAAACTGATTAAGCCAAGTCACTTTTGGTCTTACAGAAATGAACTAGCAAATCAGAGCTCCCTCAGACAATACTTTAAAATGCAACTTCCAAAGAGAAAATATCTTCTAGCTATGTGATACAATATATAATTACATTGCTTCTTTTTTACTTAACTGAAACTACCAACCAAGCCCAAAATGTCAGTTTAAAATGAGGTCATCTTTATTTTTTACATGGAGGGAAAGCAGGAATTTAATATTAATAGTCCAAATGTGGAGTGCTTAAAGTTAAAGTTAAGATCAAGTATGCCAATATAAAAAGTGAAATATGGGGGGAAGGGTATAGCTCAGTGGTAGAGTGCATGCTTAGCATGCATGAGGTCCTGGGTTCAAACCGCCAGTACCTCCATTAAGAAATAAAATGAAATAAAATTAAAAAAGTGAAATACTTCTGTTCTCCTCTCCTAGTAAATACAGTATAATTACTGAAATGTAGTAACTGCTTTATACAGTAACTCTCAAATAATAATAGTCTTTGATTTGTAGTTCCTACAGATACTAATACACAACTCCCTAAAATTTACAGTGCTTACAAAGGATACTTATGAGTAGCCCTACAAATGAGTTTGTTATAAGTATTATAATTTGGTATACATGAACTTGAATTAGGCATTACTATAGTTTTGCTAATGAGTCACATTCAGAATTCTATTAAGAAATCTGGCTGCCAAGCTGTATTTGGTAAACTTGCAAAGCTCTTACTGTGCATATTCAGGTCATCGCAATTCCTGTAACTTGGGGGAAGGACCCTTCATTGGCTTCATCTGTGCGGTCTTGAATTGGTTGTGTGCCCAACTGTTGCCATCTCTGTTTTTTAACTAAGATTACTAGTGGCTTACTATCATCATCTGGGTGAGGGTATAGCTCAGTGGTAGAGTGTGTACCTACCATGCACGAGGTCCTGGGTTCAATGCCCAGTACCTTCATTAAATAAATGAACAAACCCAATTACCTTTCCTCCCCCAAAAAAGAATGACTACTATCATCAGTTTAGTTTGTTGTGAAGCTCTGTGATTAGCCCTACTTTATACAGTAAATAACCTGCATGCAAAGTATTTTTTTGCTTATAATTTTCTAGTATCTGTTATGGTTCAAATATGTGTCATACATACACTTACTGCTAAAGTGATAGCATCACCTACCTCAAATGTGTTTGTACTATGGTTTTCATTATGATTACTGAATTTTTTTTCACAGAAAAAGAGAATTAGCTGAGGTAGAGGGGATGTGGGACCTTTCTGAGATGCAGTCAAAAGTTTGTGAACCATTGGTCTTCAGTGGCAAAGGAAGATTATTCAACTTTAAGAAACAAATGTGAAAAAGAACACCATAGTCAACAAAAGGCAACATTTGGGAAGCCAAGGAGAGCAGTGAGATTATACCAGGTAAGTGGTTCTTTAAATGTCATTCCCAGATTGGGGACATCAGCCTCGCCTGGATATTTAATTCTCGGACTCTACCCTAGATCTACTGAATAGAATTTTGAGTTGGGGGAGGTGACGCTCAGCAATTTGTGTTTTAACAAGCCCTCCGGGTCATTCTGATGCATGTGAAAGTTTGAGAACTGTTGTGCTAGGTTACTCAGTTGATATGAAAAATATATTATGGTTCTCAAGTGATCATGAAAGTTGTGATCTTGAACGAAAGCAAAGGAAATGATTCTTTAATTTAAAATAGGTAAGCCTCAGTAAGTAAGTAAAGTATGTCTTTACCTCTTCACTGCTTTATTTATTTTTAGCATTTGTTTCTTTTTTTATTTTATTTTGTTGTATTTTTTAGTTTTTGGGTTTTTTTTTTTCTTTTTGGTGGGGGAGGTAATTAGGTTTACCTACTTATTATTTTTAGAAGAAGTACTGGGGATTGAACCTGGGACCTCGTGCATGCTAAGCATGTGCTTTTCCACTTGAGCTATACTTCCCCCTGTCTTCACTGCTTTAAATTATAAATCTACCCCAGGTATGAGCCCCATTACTTCTGGTTTTCACAACAAGTAATGAAATGATGACATTTAAGAGCCACATATCCATACTATTAAATATCTTGGCTACTTAGATAGCTTAAATAATTTAGGGTGCTACAACACATTACATAGAAGCTCAGCTTTATTACCATTTAAGGCAAATGACATGTTTTTGGTTAGGTGTACAGGAAGTAATATGCATTCCTACAATTTTACCTGTATGCCAGCTGGGTAGATTGTATAGACTGTAAAATAAAGTGTTGCTAGTCTAAT
The DNA here is from genome assembly GCF_048773025.1 of Camelus bactrianus. Classification (NCBI taxonomy): domain Eukaryota; kingdom Metazoa; phylum Chordata; class Mammalia; order Artiodactyla; family Camelidae; genus Camelus; species Camelus bactrianus. The sequence continues at coordinate 27,567,989 of NC_133565.1, forward strand.
AAACTCTTGGTTCTTATTTTTAAGGAGTTTCTTGAGTATATCCAGCCACTAAATACCAGAATCTAAATGCAAGTAATTTGTCCATGTATTCATAACTGTGTGACAGACCAATTATAGTAAAACTTCTACCAATCTTTGATCTTTAAAGATCCATTTATCTCATTTTTGGTTTCTAAAAAGTTAACAACTTCCACAACCTCATAGTTTTTCAACTGTTATTTCTGAATTACCATATGAAAAACTTAAATTTTCAATTTGTAAATCGAGGATCATGTCATGCCTCCGTTTAAAACCTCCAATAAGTTACTGATACATTTGGGGTCAAATCCAAAGCCCTAAACATGGCACACCAGGCTCTGTTATTTAGCCTCTGCCTGCCTCGCCCTCCTGATCATGATTCTCCAGTCACGCCAGCCTCCTTCCAGCTCAGGACGTGTCTGACTCTTCCCTGCCTTGGAGCTTTGCTGCTCGGCCATTCATGGCTCCTCCTCCCATACTCTTCTTTTAGGTGTCAGCATAAGCTTTATCTTTTCAGGAAGGCCTGGCCACTCTACCTTAACAGGTACACCTACCCTGTCATTCTCTGTCCCATTCGTTTCCTTCATGGACATTTCAGAGTTTATATTTATTTACTGTTTGTTTACTCTGTTTCCACCCCCATCCCCAACCCACTGTACTGTAAGTTACATGAGGGTAGGGATGGAACTGGATTTGCTCATCACTGTATACCTAGTACAAGTGTCTGACATAGAATAGGTGACCAGGAAATATGAGAACTGAACAAATAAAGAGCCAAAGCACATTCTTTTAAGCAGAAAAGGCAAGAAAAAGTATATCTTTATATTTATATCTATAGTATTAGACATAGCCTGAAACTGTACTGAGTCTCCTATATTCCTAAACTCTTCAGAGCTCATCTGGGAGTTATTATAGGAGGAATACCTACTCTTACGTACTTGATTAAAGAATAATTCTCCCCTAAACTGAGAAGGTGGTATTTTCAGGGCCAAATAGCCCTGATGAGTCACTAGCAATTACCATCACATCTAAGATTACCTGTCTAATTCCCCTCAGATTTATGACTGTCTCTAAAGGCAGAGGCTCCACAGAGCTAATATATTTCTACATGCCCAATGAATGAATTAAAAATAATCTAAAAACTTTTTAACGACTATGCATATAACATTTAATACAATGGGAAAAGTTTCTCAGTAACCTTTGAAGTATATGACTTTTTCCGTTTTGAGCCTGCTTTTTCATTCTTTCTTTTGCCTTTTCCATCTTCTTCTACTCTATCACCTTCTTCCTCACTGCTTGCATCTGCAGTATTCCCGCCTTCTCCCTCAGTTTCTGAAGAGCTCTGTTGCTGAATTGCCTAAGAAATAATAAAATATTAGCTAATTACATTTTTGAAAAACAGCAAAGAACACAGACTGTGAAAATAACCATTCTATTTTAATTTTAAAAAAGTTCAGCTTACTCAAGATTTTCAAAATAAAGGGCTGTCAACCTCAATTTTCCAGTGATCACGTGACTTGAACCCTCTTGGGTAAAGAATTACAGGCATACCTCGGTGCGAGTTCGGTTCTAGATCACCACAATGAAGAGAATTTTGCAATAAAGCAAGTCACAGAATTTTTTTGGCTTTCCAATGCATATAAAAGTTACATTTATACTCTACCGTAGTCTATTAAGTGTGCAACAGCATGATGTCAGAAAAAAACCAGCAACGTACAAACCGTAATGTATCTGACCTTCTATTTAGACCACTCAAATTTTCTCTGTATCAGTGATAAGCCTGTTTCGCTTTCTTAGTATTCACATGTGTTCACCAAAGTAGCACTTTTAATTTCCTTTAGGAATTTTTCCTTTGCATTCACAACTTGCATAACTGTTTGGCACCAAGAGGCCTATAGCTTTTGGCCTATCCCAGTTTTTGACATGCCTTCCTTACTAAGGTTAGTCATTTCTAGCTTTTGATTTGAAGTGAGAGATGTGAGATTCTTCTTTTTACTTTAACACTTGGATGCCACTGTAGGGTTATTAACTGGCCTGACTTCAATATTGTTGTGTCTCAGGGAAAAGGGAGGCCCAAGGAGAGGAAGATAGGAAAGTGGCTGATCAGTGGAGCAGTTAGAACACACACATTTATCAATTAAGTTCACTGTCTTGTGTGGGTCTGGTTTGTGGTGCCACAGAACAATTACAGTAGTAACATCAAAGATCACTGATCACAGGTCACTATAACAAATACAAGAATAATGAAAAAGTTTGAAATATTGTGAGAATTACTAAAATGTGACACTAAGACATGAGGTGAGTAAATGCTGCTAAAAAAGGGTGGGGGGCTGACATACTTGTTCAATGTAGCATTGTCACAAACCTTTAATTTGTAAAAAATGCAGTATCTGTGAAGTGCAATAAAGCAAGGTATGCCTGTACATTTAATCCAAAATGCTACTGGAACCAGAAAGAATTCTGACTTCAAATGGATGGTGGGTAATTATTAGTACAAAGTATGTATAAGAAAGATTCAAAAAGGAGTTAAAACCAAAAAAATGAGATACAGCAAGTGACAATGAAGTAAAACACTACCTGGTATCCAGTAAACTTTACTCCTGGGTTATTTTCTATTTCCCATAATCCTTCATTAAATCCTTTCCGTTTGTTTGACTTTCCAAACTTGTCTTTGTATTCCTTATAAGGGAAAAGGTCTTTGGGACCTAGAAATGCACTGCAGAGATACATTAGAAAGAGAATTGACACTTTGACCTTCAGATGTAAGATATATTTAGTATCAATATCAACTCAGGTGTCAGAGAATATTTTAGTAAATCAATTAAAAGTATATATAAACTCTCCGAATTAGGCACATATCACAAGATGTTTTACACATATACTTCAAGGCATAAAAAAACGGATAGTTGGTTACCCAAGCCAGCAACCCTGAATTGTGTTACTTTGACTTTACCTTTAAATTACTAATTACTTTTTTGTTTTGAAATTTATTTTTAGTTACATAAGTAGTTTTAAAGATATCTACCCTGACCACTTAAATCATCACCTTAATATAAGACTTAACCTATGCTAATCTTGCACAGGTAAGGGTTTTGTGAGACTTATAGTAAAAACATAAACACTGTATTAAAAAATTGCTGTAACTCTATATGCCATATTAGTATATTTATTCACTATTTTTATAAATTAAGAAATTATATTAATGTTTAATGAGGCACTACACACAAAAAATTAGAAATGGCAAAGTAGATAGAATCTTATACAATTTAAACCGTGTTCTAAATTAATCATAATTGCAAAAGAAAATGAGTTAGAATATATCCTGTTGCTGGCTAATAGATCCAAGAATTCAGAACAGGATCTCAGCATTATTATCTATGATATTAACCTGGTGAATGAGATGGTGGAGGCCCACATTCTGGCTGAGACCCATTTCAAACAGAGATTCATTTAATCATTTACACAATTTTTATTGAACATCTCTAATGTGTCAGGCATTATTTCAGAGGTGCTGGGGATTCCCCAGGGAACAAAGAGATAACATCTCTGCCCTCATGGAGCATGCATTCTAGTAGCAGGGGTAGGGGTTTAGACAATTGAAAAGATAAATAAATAAATAAATAAAATACACAGTACTGTGTACTGAAAATAAATATATAAATAAAGCAGAGAAAGGGGAGAGTAAGGACTCGGGGTAGATTTTACAGTTTTAGATATACAGATCAAGAAGGAAGACTTGAAAGGTGGTGAAAGAAAGAACCCATGCAGTTATCTGGGGGAGAGCAGGGCAGACTGAAGGGAGAGCACGTACAGAAGACCGAGGTGTGAGAATGCCTCGTGTGTCTGAGACTAAGGGGCCAGTGCGGCTAGAGTGAGATGAGTGAAGAAAGAGCTGTGTGAGGTGAGGTCAGAGAGGTAACGATTGGGAGCACAGGTTATGCTGGGCCTTGGAGGCCACTATAAAGGCTTTGAGTCAGATGGGAAGCCATTAAATGGTCTGAGAAGAAAAGTGACAATTTCTGTTTTATCAGGATCACTTTGGCGCTGTGCTGAGGCATTGGATACTAGGGTAGAAGTAGGGATGGTGACTTGGACAGGGTGTAAGCAGTGCAGTTGGTGAGAGGTGCCTGGATTCTGAATTCACTCTCAGTAAAGAGATGAGGTGATTTGTTGATGGGCTGGATATGGCTTGTGACAGAGAGGGTAGAGTTGAGGTTATCTCCAAAGTTTTAGACTGAAGACTTAGAAGGGAGTTGATATTTACTGAAATGGAAAAATTTTTGAGAGAACAAAATTTGAAGGTGGAAAGCTCAATTTTGGATGTTAAATTTGAAAACTTGGTTAGACATCCAAGTGAAGATGTCAAGTAGGCAACTGGGGAGGTGATTCTGGAATTCAGGGGAAAGATCTGAGCTGGAAATATGTATCTGGAAATTATCAGCAGAGATTATCACTTAAAGCGTTGAGATGACAGGTTAACAATTTACTGTTGATTTCTGTAAATTCCATTTTCTGACGGATCTTAGTATTGATCCCTTACATTGCCCAGCTGATCAAAAACTCAAGTTGATAAAATCACCTGAGGAAGCTTTCTGACTCCAATCACCAAACCGTCCTTGATTGTTCACCTTTAACTGTTCAGCATGATTGCATTTCATTGAATCCAGAAATAGTTTACTAGGTTACTGGACATTTTAATCAAATGCCTGACAAACTGAGCATGAGAAGGAAATGTGACTCGAGTATGGTAATTTCACTTTTAGAGAAATTTGAGATGAGTAATTAGACTGTGGCTTTTGACCCTTCTCTAGCCCTTGATTCTGTATAGGAATTAATTGCGGGCTAAGCTGTCTGAGGTTCACATCAGCTACTGATGCTAACCAGAGCTTGTCTATAAGGATACTTAAGCATTAATAAGGTTAGTGATTAAACTGGCCATGTTAGCTGTTGCCAGAAAGAGGGACACTGAATGAACTATTCTAAAACAAGTTCCTTCTTTTGATAGACAATCTTGGTTTTTCTTGCATTATACATTAATTCCACAAATCAAATTCCCTCTCAATTGGCTAATTTTGCTGCACGTTTTAAACAATTTTAAAGGGCAGAAACTACTGGGGTTAAGTTATATGGAGCAAAAGAACTTGGGGCTCCAATAACCTATCTGTCTGAGCATTAGAACTGACTGAAAGACATGTTCTGAGGAAAATTCTGGTCCTGCCTAGGGGTGCTCCTTTGGCCGACACAGCTTTATTGTTAAGTGCCTCACCTTTCACATACCTTCCCCTCTTTCATTTATTTCATTGAATTAATTTTAATTCATTCAACAGCTATTTTTTTAAAACACCTACCATGGGCCAGGCACTGTGTATACAGGGCTTAGCAACATCCACACGGTCTCTGCCTTCACAGAGAGGTTGAATATAAGGTACCTGGCAGGGCATAACCTCATGTTCAGGGACACCCAATATCTAGTAAACGATCGGCTGAAACAATGTTATGACAGGTTTTCTGAAGTTCATTCTCTTCTAGATGTTTTAAAATCTACCTATGGATGATGAAACCAGCAAAAACCTCACACACGGACTGTATCCCACTGCTCCTTGGCAGAATTACTTTTACTGAATTGAGCCCTGGAATGATGCCATTGACTTCTATTAAGGATGTTATAAGAAACAGCTCTATAAAATCCTTCATACTATTCACTGGAATGATTCTGTTACATTTACTAGCAATATACCAGGTGGCGAGCTCTTTAAGGTACCTTTTTATTTTCAGTGCCTTAATGAATACCTAGAAAATGTTTACTAAGTGAATGAAAGTTACTACATAATATAAGTAAATGGTTGATTTTGGTGTACATAGTGGAAATGTGATAATCTTGTTTATTAAATCCTGCCTTGTTCCAGATATACAATCAGATATTAGAATTAGGTCCTAAAGAAAAAGTAAAATAATGGTATATACAAAAAATGGAGGTGGCAATGAGGCAAATGCAAAAATATGTATCACAGAGCCCTATGTACTTATTACTCTAGGTAAAATATTTCTAAACTTCTAGCAACTTCTTAAAGGAGAAAAACATGTTAAGTTGCATAGTCCACAAATGTCTATTAAATAAAAACAAAACAAGAAAACAAAACTAACTTCTTAAAAGAAACAGCTATTTCTCACATGAAGACAAGAAAGAAATACGTCTTAAGGACCCTCTCCTGGCTAGCTCCCTTTCAAGACCAGAATGAGGAAGATATCAGAGTGGTAGAGACAGAAAGCTAAGAAAAAGTTCATGCTTGACTCTGCTAATATTCAAATGAACAGGGATGACTCTGAGTTTGAAGACTTAGAAGATTTCATCACAGTTTTCAGCTTCCCCCCGCCATTTGCAATTCCTATTCCATTTGTGTCTTTATTGTAAATAACCATATACGTTCTTAGCAGGTCAAACTGCCTACTGTTCCCTAGTATCCATTAGCTTCTTCTTTCTTTTAATGGATTACTCCTCCCATTTTCCCCCCTCAAAAGAGCTGCCTACCTAGAGACTATTTCCCAGCTTCCCCTACAGCTAGATGTTGCCATATGACCAAGTTGTTGCTACTGGAATAAATGTAAGTGACACATTCAACTTCTATGTCATTTTCTTACCTCTTCTCTTTTTCCCTCCCCTCTACCTGGAAGATGCACAGGTGCTACTGAGCTAGTTTCTGCTTTTTTGTTTTTTCAAATAAGCAGACAAGGGCAATCCCCCAGGGACAACATAATGGAAGGATCCTGGGTCCTTAGAGCAGAGCAGACTACCCACCTTGATCTAGCTGCCTATTTCTGGATTGTTTTTCAAAAAGAAGTAAATTCCTATATTATTTGAGACATTCTATTTTCAGGTTTTTTTATTCAACAGTTTTACCTGTACTCTGACCAATTCAATTACAAAACCTTAAAAAGGTGTTATGTTTGCTTCAGAGTCCAACAAATTCAAAGAGCCTGAGAGAACATAACTTTATTCTGTGAAATATGCATGGATGAAATTTCTCTAGAAGGGAAATATACAAGAGCTATAAAAGAAATTACTGGAAATGGTATGGAGACTACCCTAGGACTTAAAAGTGTCCTAAAAGAAACTTCTGGGTGATATCCCAATATTTAAGTAGAAACAGAAATGATACTCAAAAGCAAAATAAAGGAAAAGTGTTTACAGTCAGAAACATACATTATTATCTTGTTAATTTTATATAATTGATTATAATGATTTTAACAACATATAAAATGTTGTAGATCATTTATAAATAATGTAGTCTAGCAGAATCAAATTAGAACTGTTGAAACTTTTAAGCTGTTTTGTTGACTTACGTTTCATGGGTGCCAAAAAAGAAGATAGGATACTTATTTGCTGGAGGCTTCACAGCTCCCTCTGGGAGTTCATCAATCTATTAAAGATAAAATCATGGAAAACAGCATAAACATGATATAGACATTATTCTGATAATTTATTGCCAACTTCAAAATAAAATTACTCTAATAAAAATCTCAATAGTTTTCCTTTCTTGACCCTTAAAAATTGATTCTAAAGGTCATATTTGGCACACCATATGGAGAGTAACACTGTAAACTGATTATAATGATTATGGTAATACATAATCAGGAGCCCAAACTACTCATTTCCTTAGACTCAATAGAATTATTCTTGGGAATCTGTCCTAGTGAAATAATTCAAAAGAATAACAACAACAACAAAAAGAAACAGAAAGATGCACTGAGGGGATAACAGCAAATTTTTACACACACACAAAACCAAATACACACCCTCCTCCCGAAACATAAGCATTACCAGATAGGAGAATTATGGACAAGTAACTCAAAATATTATATAGTCATTAAAAAATATCTCTTGCCTAGACTACTGTTAAGTCTCCCTACCCACTGATGCTGTAATTACCTTTTAAAATGCATATTTGATCGTGTCAAATCCTTCAATAGTTTCTCATTGCTTATAGCATTCCTAGCTGTGCATCTGAAACCTCTAGGCCTTTTAAAAAATAAAGATCTTCAGTCCTTCCCCAGACCTACTAATTCTTATGTACAGCTGAGATTGAGAACTTCTAATAGGATAAAGTTCAAATTCCTTAGCATGTATCAAGAAATGGCCCTAGACTCTCAAATCTTCAACCTTTCCTTTGAACCCCAGGCATGAAATTACAAATGCCTATAAACCATTTCCATTTACAAGTCCTACAAGCAGCTTGAGCTAAAGAAAAGGCTACACATAGAAGAGGCACATACGTAGTTTAGAGGGGAAGGAAAAGGTTCTGGTATCAGCGTCTTGAAGAAATCTGCAGGTCTTCTTAACTAACATATGGTAGTAGCCTGAGGATTACTACACCATCACAAGTTCATCTCTGAACTGAATGAACCATGTGTCACACAGCAGATGCTCTGGCGTACTGAGAAAGATGGACTTTGACTCTAGAAATCTGTAGTTAAGTCCTACTTCTGAGTTAAATTGTGATATCAAAGGTATCACTTAATGACTCACTTCTGTAAAGTGAGATAGCTGCACTAAGTAATCTTTAGGTTTCCTTCAAGTCCCGAAATTCCATGCCTTGTCTAAAACTGAATTTTCTCTGAATCTGCTTCTGTTTCCTAGCTTAAGTACTGGGATACTCTGTTACCAAGAAAGAAACCTTAATCTTTTATTATTTCTTCAAGCTCCATATTCTGTTTTTCACTGAATTCTGCCAATTTGGCTCCTGAAATGTCTCCAAATTAATCACCATTCCCATTAGTAAATTTAGTTCCCTAAAATAAGTTCTTGTGATCTTTTGAGAAGGCCATCATAGCAGCCTTTCAAAATATCTCGTCTCTAGGCTTTCCCCTGCTACCTACTATACAATTTCTGTGTGAACCTTGAATGTGTTATATTTAATACACTACCCTACAAAGACAATGTTAAACAAATAATTTCATTTTGAATAAAATTCAATTTATATTCAATTACATATGTACACACACACACATATATTACTGTGGTAAAAAATACATTAACATAAAAATTTCCATCTTAACCATTTTAAAATTTATAGTTCAGTAGTGTTAAGAATATTCAGTTATGAAACAGATCTCCAGAAAATGAATAACTATATTGTAAATGGACAAATAGAACTTAAAATGGAAATGCATGTCTATGTATGTGAGACACTGAATTGCTAGCTGACAAAACACTATCGCACCATTTTTTTTTCACTTTTGTGGGAAAACTGAAAGTGAATGGTTTTTTTTTTTTTTAAAAAAACTTCTAAAACTTTTCTTAAAAAAAAAAACACAACTTTTGGTTAAATTCTTCCTTGCTATGTTATGTAACTAACATCTACTGTAGAAGTTGCAAACTGATGGTCCTTGTGCCATTTCTGGCCTGAAGATATGTTTTGTTTGGCTCACACAGTGTTTTTTAAAAACTGAATTAGTTATCAACACTTTAAAACTGGAAGATTCAAATTAAAATCCAGATTAATAGTTTCTGTGAAAAAAAATACTGAAGACAGAGCTAGGCAACACTCAGCCTGCATTCCCAGAAGGCAACAATTAGCTGAAGATGATCAACAGCTGCCACCTTTAGATAAGGTATGTTCTCTCAAGTTGGTTACAGTCCCCACCATTCTCTAGGTAATGATGTAAACGCCTGCTTCCCTTACTTACACTGCTTGCCTGGCCCCTCTAAATATTTGAGTTCATTCCCCCTGTGATAAATATTGTCAAAAATAGTGACCTTACCATCATGCTGGTTCCCTCATAAAGGTGTTAAATAAATGTTGACATGCACTGACTATATTTTATTAAGAGTCTTGTTTTTGACTGTTCTGAAAATTCTACTTTGACAATTTTGGAATTATACCAATTGTTCAAGTGGATACAACTTCTTGAACCAATTAAAGAGTGCACCTCCCAGGCACTGTTTCTTTTGGCATCTAGAGTGAATACCAAGCAGCAACAGAACTTGATCTTCGGAGTTTCTGTTTTTCTACTGTGTCTGTTTCCCTGACTTTTATTTTCACTTTTATTTCTGGTTCTTGGCTATGTTTGGTTCTGATTCTGGTTTGCACACAGTCAATGTGTTATTTCCCACAATAGGAGGATAGAGACCTATTCTTTTTCGGATATGACAGGGCAAAGGATCAGGCACATTAGTTTTTTGGCTTGTAGAAAAATAAGTCTTGCTTCTACTGGAGAGAAGAAAAGCCCTTTAAGATCTAGATCAGTGAGCATATTTTGTGTTTCCTTTAACTTGTAGCTGAAGTTGTAGACCTGAAGCCGTAAGCTCTCAGTGTGTATATATTTGTATATATTCCTTGTGTGAGCTTGAAACATTTTCCAACTTCTGAGAAGGGTATTAACAAATTAGATATAAATTTCTTAAAATGAAAGAGCTCTTTTTAAAATTAATTTGTAGATACTAATAGACTTACAGAAATCTAATATAAAGGGATGGACGTAAGAATCCCCAGGAAGTTTAAAGTGAATGTAGAGTACTTCAAATATGGTGGCCTTTTTGTTATTGATCTTTGTTTGTCTGCTTTGCTCACTGCAGAGACACTTAAGACATGTCAGTTAGAAACTGAGGTTCTATCTCTTGGAGTCTACAACTCTACAGCCCCGTGGACTTGGGGCCTGGAGGGAGGTAGCCTAGAAAACTTGTTCTCAGAGTGTTATTCCTGGACCTTCACCATCACTGTCATGTGGGGACTCACTAGAAATGCTAGTTCTCAGTCCAGAACCCAGATAAACAGATTCAGACACTTTGGGGGTTAGGCCCTAGAATCAGTGTTTTAAACATCCAGCTGTTTTCAATACACGTTATGACATTCCATCTTCCAGCTGTGGTTCCTGTGGTTGAGCTGTCTTTGTTTCTTGTGATTAATGAAAGTCTGCTTAAATCTGCAGGATTTTTGCACTGCAATTGCAAAATTGCATCAGTGCATGTTTATTTTTCTAATACTTTCAAAAATGTATAAAATGTCCAATTTTCTTTTTATCAAAGGAGTACTACACTATATTAAATGGGGTGGCCTTTTAAGGAAAAAACTCTTCTCACAGAAACTGTTAGCTCAGAAGCATTTTCATTTAAGAATCCAAATTTAAGTAATCAAAGTGAATTCTTGAAGAAATCACACTGGTTGATAATTTTGGTTTAAAAACAACTATATGTCTTTTAACCATTATACAGTGTAATACAAGCAAATTTAAAAAATAAAATTTGAGTTTCTCATGAAGATACTAGTTTACATCTGAACTTCTGAAATCTCCTGATAAGCTAATATTATTTCTGTATAATGTTTAAGATTTAGGAAAATGTAAACTTAAATTATAATTTTGACAAACTTCTCTAAGTCAACAGTAATTATGTTCTGTGGTGTGTTATAATTTCCAAAAGTTAACTTTAAGGCCTTGGACTAATATTAAATTGAGATAAAGGATAATCTTTGCAAACTTGAATAACTTCTGAGTAAGACAGAATACTTGGTCACCAAATACAGTTCTAACATATATATGATTTAATTTTATATGTCATGTAATAGAAAGGATATGTGTATTATGTGTATCCATGAGCTTTGCTGGTTTGCTAAAATACTTCTTTCTATATGACAGAAATTTCTCAATGTCTCTGTGAAACATAAGTTAGTTACTTGGGTTAAGTAATAATTAATATGGAGACTGAGACTATACTAAGAAAAACAGTGACCCAGACGTACAACCATGTATGCAAGGTAATGAATGGCATGTGTTCTTGTTTATTAATGGGAAAAGATTAATTTTGTACTTGAAGTAAAGTATCTAGGTTGTTCCAAAATGTGAAAGAGGATAATGAAGGGCAAATCTGGATGAATATTGAAAGCCTTAGAAGGTATGTGGAAAGGGAAATTAATTTGCCTTGGATTATAACTACAAATAATAGCCTAAAATATGCAGTGAAAAATTAAAAGTTTGCCAAAGCTGGCTCAGTTTTGATGGATTTATTCATAAGATTAAAAAAGGAAAGCTTATAAATCCATTAATGTCAAATATTTATTAATACAAAACCAGAATTTGGTTTTCTGTTAAAATAACAAACTGGTCTTGGAGTATTGTCTGTTCTTAACAAGATATGGTAAAAAGGTTATTCTTCACTCTCTGAATAATCTGCACAGATATCAGATGTCATACCTCACTAGAATCTTGGACTTTGTTCTGACTCTGTCATATCCTTTAATTTTTTTGGGGGGGAGGTAATCAGGTTTATTAATTAATTAATTAATTATTTGTTTTTAATGGTGGTACTGGGGAATGCACCCAGCACCTCGTACATGCTAGGCATGCACTCTACCACTGAGCAGTAACCCCCCAACCCTTAAATTTGTTTTTAAACAAACAACAAAAATGCCTTTAAAAAGTTACAGTTCTTTAAAAAAACTGAGTTACCACCGTCTATATTAATTTAAAACATTATATTGTTACTTTAACTAAGTTGTTATTCATTATTCTCAGATACCTAAGTTCGTATCTTAATCAAGAATGAAGTCTCTGATAACTCTTGTGATGCTGGTAAGTTCAGAGTACTCATTATGAAACAGATGATTTGGTTCAGACTGTGGTATAAGACCAAAAACTCAATATTATGTACAGCCTTAACATTTGGTAAAATTGGGATGGTCCTGAATGGCCCACCTGCAAGTTCTCTTCCCCACTTTGCTCCTGTGGATAAAGTCCCCTAGTCAAAAAATCCTCCTCATCAAAGGGACTAAGTACAGTTTCTCCTTATTCCTGAGTAGCAGGTTTTCGTTCCCTGACAGCCTTGGAATTATTCAAACAAGAAAATCACATGTTCCTGTGGGAACTCCACTCTATGATACTACAAAGTCTGCCTCCCACTGCCCCGGTTGTTCACACTGTTTCTGAGTGCAACCTCCAGGTTGCCCTGTATGGCATTCAGTGTCCTCTTCCTCTGAGGAATCCTCTGTCTCACCAACAGGATGAATAGAAAGTGATTAAAATACAGATGCTAGAGGCAAGAAGTTCCACACAGTGGCTCAAGTGATTTGTGTGGTAGGTTAGCGGTTTCGTGCATTGTAGGAGTCCAGGTGGTAGTTGAGGGTGGGGTTGGGTGGAGGATGACATGTCCTAAGAGCCAGAGGGCTAGGCAAAGATAACAAGGTCTCTCCCTTGGCAATATCTCTTCTCTCAAAAATGCTTATGGTCCATTCACTCCCTTACTTTGTTCAAATTTCTGCTCAAAAAGCACATCAGAGGGCTTCCCCTTACAATCCAACTTAAAACAGCACCTCTTACCCTGTCTTTCTCTATTCTTTTATTCTGCTTTATTTTTATTCTAAGCATATTCCAGACATTAAGCTTTATTTGTTTCTTAACATTAGAAAACAAGCTTTCTGAGAGGGAAACTTGTTTTGTTCACCACAGTGACTCTAGTGCCTAAAGCAGCCCCCGATACACTGCAGATGCATAATAAATATTCCTCGAGGACCAAGGTTTCCTTACTGACTCAGGGTCTGAAGAAGCCTACATCTGCATATGGAGAGAATCAGTGCCCCTGCCTGTGATGAAGAAGAGAAAGCTACATCAAAGAACACTTTCAATAACAGATAACTATGAAAAAGTGTTCTGAGGTTATAGTGTAAAGGAGTCTCAATGCTTAAGAAAATAAGAAAGATAAGCAAACTCCTCTTTGAATATGCCAATAAGAAGGATGTAGGGGCTAGCTGACTAAGAATGTGGAGGGAAAAGGGCCATTTTACCTATGAAAGCTTATGAGGTGAGGATAAATTACAAAGGGGAAAAAAGCTAGTGATCGTGTTATAAAATTGATTCAGATAAAGAGAAGCCTACAAATGAGTCAACAAATTTACTGTAGAGGATGATCAGGGAAGCACACGATGGAATAAGGAAATAATCACAAGAGAAAAGGGAAAGAAGTTTTAAAATGGGAGTATGTTTGGCTTAATAAACAGGTAATTAATTAATCCACTTAATATTTGAAAATAACACTTTGTTAGGACCCCAAACATGATAATGAAATAACTTCCAAAATAATATGTTCAAAAATATATGCTGAAAACCAGTCCCTCATCATCTTTAAGAATATAAAAACCATCACCTGTTAGTTGTTAGAACAATTTTATATTGAAAGACATTTTGTTTGTCACTCAATGAAACTGAACAAACTCCAATTTTCATCTTTAAAAAAATTGTAATTTTGAGAGGCTACGATGCACTTAGACTGCAGGGCTTTTAACTTACTGTAGGCTCTATGTAGGGGGTAGGTCCCTCATTAGTATGTTACACTGCTGATTCTGGAGGAGGAGCAGATGTGGGGCATTGACTCAACCTCATGTATACCTGAGGAGAGCCGATCTGACAACTGGAAGAACTCAGGCTGAACAGTAAAAAGTGAGAGATTTGGTTTATGATCTTCATATAAGAGCTTCATTTATATCCACAGGTGCCTATTTTTTTTTTTAAATAACAGGAGTCACATTTTAAATTGCAATGTCCTCATCTCCATAATCCCCCAACTTTCCCTCAGTCTTCTAAGCAACTGTCCACACAGGTTTAATTTTGAACAGGTATAAAATACACTTGTCTCTAAGGTTTGTTTTAATTTTTAGTGAGGTCAAATATATAGTGGAAGATACTGATTTAAATGTACATTTAACAAGAATCTGATACATGTATATACCCATACAACCAACACCTAATCAAGTATAGAACATTAAAGTCATCTCAGAACATTTCCTCATACTCCCTACCAGTTACTTCCCATCCACCACAGGCATCCACTTCCCTGATTTCCATCATCACAGGTCAGTTTTGCCTGTTCTTGAACTTAAAATTAAAAAACAAAAATAGTAAGAAGTCTTTGGTCATTGGCTTCTTTTGCTCAATGTGTTTTTGAGATGAATGCATATTAGTAATACAGTTCTAACATTCTTTTATATTGCCAAGTAGTGTTCTACTGCATCCTTTCTCCTCTTGATGCAATAATGGGCATTTATATTATTTCCAGTTTTGGCTATTGTGAATGAAACTGCTATAAACATTCTTGTACCTTTTTTTGAATATATGCTTTCATTTTTCTTGGATAAATACTTAGGAGTAGTATAACTTGGTGATAGTGAAGTTATAGGATTAACTTTGTAAGAAACGTCCACATTGTTTTACAAAGTAGCTATACCATTTTATACTCCCTCGAGCAATATATGACAGTTTCAGTTGCTCTACATTCTAGGCAACATTTGATATGTCCAGTCTTTTTAATTTTAGCCATTCTAATAGGTGTGCAGTAGTATCTACTGTGGATATCTTTTAACATACCAAACTGTCACAATGCTCTACACATTTACCCAAGAGAGATGAACACATATGTCCACACAAAGATTTGTACAAGGATGTATATAGCAGCTTTATTCATAATAGCCAAAATCTGGAAACAGCCCATGTGTCTCTCAACATGAGAATGGCTAAACAAACTGTGGTATATTCATACATGGGAGTACTATTCTGTAATAAAAAGAATGATGTACTAATGAATACAATAGCATGGATGGTTCTCAAAAACATTATGTTAAATGACAGAAGCTATAAGAGTAATAATGGAATATTGTATAAATGAAATACTGCATGATTCCATTTATACGAAGTTCTACAAAAGAAAAAATTAATTTATGATGAAAAAATCTAAACAGTGATTACCTCTGAGGGAAGGCAGGAGTAGTGACTGACTGGGAAGAGGCATGAGAGAATTTTCTGGGGTGATGGTAATGTTTCATATCTTGATACGAGTTTGGGTTATACCGGTATATAAACTTGTCATAACTCATCAAATGGAATGTTTACGACTTACGCATTAATTGTATGTGACTTTTACCCCCAAAATGTACATAAATGTTAAATTCTCATTAACTACATGCATGCTAAAGTGTTTAGGAACGAAATATTATAATGCATGCAAATAAATTTAAAATACATTAAAAAATAAGATGAATTGGTAAATGAACAGAAATTGTTAAATGAATAGAAATGTGATAAAACAAACCTAGCAAAATGTTAACTGTAGAATCTAGGTGATGGATGTATGGTGTTCACTCTTTATTTCAACTTTTAGTATGTTTCAAAAATTTCATAATAATATTTTGGTGAAAAATAGAAGGAGAGGGGAGAGAGGATGAAGGTAGTATAAAAGTTGGTTATAACTATGTCTCTTAAAATGGAAAGTCAATAGATACTTCCAGTCAATAAATCAATATGAGAAGGAAACTGCTGTGCTTTATTATAAGCCGAGGTTGGTTTTTAAAACCGTATGTACAATTCTTTAGCTTAAACACAACTGAATTCAAAAAAAGAATTTTTTAAAACCACCAAATTGTCAATTAGAGATTGTACTTCCACTAATAATGTGAGTCCCTATATTCCTACATCTTTACTAATAATGGATAATATCTATCTTCTCTAAATTTGCTATGTGAAAAACATTTCCATTTTCTTAATTATAGATGATGTTGAACATCTTTTCATACATTAAAAAGTTATTTGTATCATGTTTTTTATAAACTGCTCTTTCACACCCAATGCCCATTTTTCTACTGGGCTGTTGTCTACTCTTGTTACTGATCAGTAAAAGTGCATTTTGTATGTCTGGCTATCATCTATCTCAGCCCTTTTCCTACCATATGTTACATGTTTTTTATCCATTTATCATTTGTCTGGGCGTCATATGCAACATTTTTGGGGAGGGAGCAGAAATTCTTAATTTTTATACATTAAAAGCTATTAATCTTTTCTTTTGTGACTTATGAGTTTGTATCGTAAAAGGTTTTTCCTATTCCAAGAGTACAAAAAAATTCTCCCATATTTTCCCTTGTATTACTTTTGTGGTTTCAATGAATTATTTTCTTAAGCTAAAAATGTGCCTAATGGTGAGTATAGGGAAAAGAGCACCCACATAAACAATTACTAGGACTAGAAATTGCTACAAACATTTAAGAAATTAATATGACTGCATATATTATAAAATTTAAGACATATGTACCACATGGCCTAACAATTCTACTCCTAGGAACAATCTACCCTACAGAAATAAGAGCATGAGTATGTAAAGATAAACCAGTATGTTCACTGAAGCTCTCCTGCCAAAGAAGAAACAACTAACACACCATCAATACAGGAATGGTTAAGTAAACTGTGATGCAGCCATACTATGGCATATCCTTAGCCAAGATCTATATGTTGACTTGGAAAGCTAGCAGTAAATCAAGGACAAGTGAAAAGAGCAAGCTGCAGAATAAAAAATGGTCATGGCATAAAACCATGCGTGCATGTGAATGCTTATGTAAGTATATGAAAACATTAGGAAGGGCACACACCAAACTATCAGTGCTAGTTCCCTTAGTGGAGTAGGAATGGTAGTGCTACAAAATTACATTTCTTCTGAAATTTAAAATAAACAAAACACTATTTTTAATAATAATAACAGTAAGCCAATAAAAATACAGATGCTTAGGGCCTGCCCCAGCAAGACTGATTTAAAAAAAAAAAATTGGAAGAATGGAGTTTTTAGTAGGTAAAGAGCAAATGGACAATTAAACTTCCAGATCACAATGTCTGTGTCTGCTGAGGACGACATTTCTTCTAAACAGTCAGCTCATCTATGAACGAATGAGATCCTTATTTGATGACCTGTTCCAACTGCAAAGGAGGTTTGGAATTAGTCTATAGCTCTAAACCTGGTTTGAATTTTTACGAAACTATTTGCAGAACGTTAGCCTTCTCTTACCCATTTTCCTAGTAGAGATTCTTAGCTGGTCTTCCTCCAGTGAAACTTCCTTAATTTTATGCAAAATTTTATACAGTACATTTTAATGGAGAGAGAATTCACTGCTTTACTCATAGCCTCCAAACCCTGCCTTCCCCATCAAAACAAATGTAAAGAAATACAATCATGTAAAAATTCAGAAACTTGTGAATCTAATTCACAGTATTTGTGCCAGTTTGGGCACATCTTTTATTTTCAGTGTCAATTCATTGGGCTTTATGTTGTCAACAAAAAAATGATATGTAATATATGCTTTTTCTCTCTAAATTCTACTTTATCTGATATAAATTATTGCTACCTCTTGCTTTATTCAAGTCTGATAAATACATCTTTCTAATTTGGGGCTAATTTTTGCCTTCTACTATTTTGTGTTAGATCTTATACCTCATTTTTAATTCTGTAAGTACTTATATTTCAAGAACACTATTAAAATAACATTTACACAATAATATTAAGACAATATTTACACAATAATATGAAGACAATATTTATCTACTTATTCTAATCTGAAACAAAGGAAGGTATTTAGTACTTTCCCTTCTCTTCTTCTCTTTCCCATTCTTTATTAATCTTTCCTCCCTCTTTTCTCTATTATGTTTTACTGTACAGTTTAATAAATTAGTTATAACTTTTCTTGTTACAGTGTGACTGCAGGCAATTACCTAGGGTAGATGCCTTCAAAGAAGTAGTAGGAAGAAAGCAAATAGCAGATAAAACAGATGTTGATATGGAACTACCTGAGTTTCAACTGAAGATTCAAGACAATAGATAATACATTCCAAAATGAGTGTGGTTTCCGTAGTGCAGTGGTTATCACGTCTGCCTGACAAAATGAGGTAACCATCACTCCAGACTTATAGAGAATGTGATCAACCCCCCCTGCAAACTTTAGCTCTAGCACAACAAAACAAGACCAAAGAAAGGTTGGAGAAGGTAAGAGAAGAGATGGAGATTATGAGTGAATTTTTGGAAAAAAGCTTCTTTTCCCTAAGTATCTTGACCTAGGGAAAGAAGTTTTAACAAGACTACTTGAAGAGCTTAAGATATGTCTTCTAGAGCTTGACAGTCACAGGAGACTGGTGTTTGACTCATGTCTGAGAAATCCTGAGAAAGAGTACAGGACTTCTTGGTTAGTTCCTCTGATGGCAGAGTGAAATGGGTGATGACTGCACTGCACTAGGACTGGCTTGCACTCCAAGAGTTTCTTGTGGTAAAGAATGCAAACCTTCCACAGAGCATTAGCTAGAGACAGTATGAAGGCTGTCTTAAATCCTATCCACGAAGGCCATCTGGAGGTGAGGTGACCACAGCAGAAAGAAGTATCAGTGCATATCCAGTGAGGGACTGGACAAGGTGAGTATTCACAAGGGATACATTGGTCTGTATCAAGAGAAGTAAAGATGAGATAATCTCAGGAATATGTGGTGGTAGGGTAGTAGGCTGCTTCTAAAATGGTTCCAAATAATCCTCATTTCCTGGTATTCATGACCTTGTATAATCCCCTCTTGAGAGTGGGCTGGATCTGGTTATTTACTTCTAATGAATGGAATATGGCAAAAGTGATGGGATGTTAAGTCTATCTTGCTGACTCCTGCCTTCTTGATTGCCTGCTCTGAAGAAGCTGGCTGCCATATCATGAGTTGCTCTATGGAGAAGCCCACAGAGCAAGAAACCCAGGGAGAGCTGTGGCCAACAGCTTATGAAGAAATAAGGCCTTCAGGCCAATAACTCATGAGAAACGAAATTCTGCCAACAACTACTGGAGGGAGCTTGGAAGCAAATCCATCCCTTAGTCAAGCCTTAAGATGACCATGATCTTGTGAGAGACATAGAGGCAGAGGGTCCAGGTAAGCCATGCCTAGATTCCTGATCCACAGAAATTGTGAAATAATAAATGTTTGTTTTAAGCCAGTAAGTTTTGAAGTAATTTGCTGTGTAGCAAAAGATAATTAATATAGGGTAGCTCTGAAGAAAGCACACATGAATTCATTAGCAAAAGAATCAGCTCTAAACAACTGTCCAGTCCAGACAGCATCAAAAACAGCTCATAACAGGTATTAACCCAATATGAACTTTCCTGCCACCTTCTCCCCTATTTCAACCCTAGAGGGCTGAAGACTGCTGGATGAGTAGTCAACATGTCAGGTTAGGTCAGAAAAATTAGTTAACCCCTCCTTCTCACTGTAGTAGGTCAACATTTAGGAGGTACAAGTTTCTTTGGAAGGGAGAAATTTTGGCTTTAAATAAATTTTGAAGTTTTAAATAATTACACAGAATTGACTCCACTAATAATTGAACTTAGTCTGCTTTTGTATTAGAACTGATTTGAGGACTTCTCATTAATAGAGAGTGATCAGAAAAGTTATAGGACCTCATCCAAGGGGATAGGAGCAATGCTAGCATCACAGAACGAGTTTGAACAGAGAGTAGAGGCAAAATAAAAGCTTCAAAAAAGCAAACTGAGGAAAGAAAGTAGTGAGAGCAGCTAAAGCACAGGGAGAAACAGCAGAAGTGGGGGGCAGGTCAACATGAGTACCATGTAATACATGAAGACAAAAGAAAATCTGCTAGGCTAGATCCAACATTTTGTAAATGGTAGTTTCCAAACCCACAGGTCTCCACAATGCTCTGAGAAGTTTGCATTATTAATGACTGTCAACACATCTGTTTCAATTTCAATTTAAAAAATCAATAAATACAACTGCAGTACTTTCTCCCCAAAACTGAACAGAATGAGGGCCTTTTTATACCTACTAAGCAAGTACGTGTAGCAATAGTAGATCAATGTGTTCATGATTCAGATATTCAGCTAGGTTTATCACTCAATTGAACACAGCTAGCTGCTTGTGGATTTGACCACTAATCTGTACTAATTTTTATTCTTACACATATTATTTAGTTTATACCCAAAACAAACTGTTGGTTAAGACAGCAAAAGGAACATGTATGTCGAAATAGAAGCTAGTGAGGAGCACAAAATGACAATAATCTTGTAAATTTAAATTTATTTCAAAACTATCTTCATTCTATTTGAAAACTGAATTTATCTGATCAATATCAAGATTCTCCATCTGAACCAGTATTGAAAGGAGAAAAAAATGGTGACAAGTATATCCCAATTTAGCATTTTATTTTAAAAACATTATTATAGTTAAGATTATCATTTTGGTGATTATCTTTTCATGTCTTTTATACATATGCACGTAATATTTTACAGAGATGGATTATGTCACAAAAACTGTTTTATCATGGTGAGCCTTTATCTTTTAAATGGGGACATGTGTTAGTTTATTGAGAGGTGAGTGAGTGGAGGTTTGCCTTTATAATTTCTCTCAGACCTACTTATCCACAGGTAATGATTACAGTCAGCCCTCTGTATCCACAGCTCCTCACCTGCTGATTTAACCAACTGTGGAATGAAAGATACTTGAGAAAAAAAATTTCAGAGAATTCCAAAAGGCGAAACTTGAATTTGCCACATACTGGTATCTGTTTATATAGCATTTACATTGTATTAGGTATTATAAATAAGCTAGAGAAGATTTAAAGTATACAGAAGGATGTGTGTAGGTTATATATAAGAGACATGGGAGTCCACAGATTTTGGGATCTGCAGGGGTCCTGGAACCAATCCTCCTGAGAAAACTGAGGGATGACTATTTATACCAAAGTATGCTCTTCTCCATGTTCATATACAAATATTTTGTACACATGCACATAAAATGAACTGTATTTCATCAGATTCTCTGCATTATTAAATGTCCTTGAAGTCAACACTGGCATAGATTTAAATCATTTATTTTTAATGACTGCATAATAATCCAGTGATTGGATAACCTATAAATTTATTATAGGTTTTATTATAATTTATTCAACTTTTCCCTGAGGGATGGGTATTTACCTTATTTTTTAGTGTTTCTGCCCATTAAAAAGGCTAAAGTAAACATACTTAAGATTTTTTTGCACTGGTGCTTTGATTTCCAGGAGTGAGACTGTTGGATCATTGATTAGAGGTATTTTTCATTTTAATAGATACTGTCAGGCTACTTTCAAAAAAGGCTGTAATAATTCACATTTCCACCAAGGTATGAAAATGACCTCCCTTCCAATCTTTGACAACATTAGGTGTTACTGCTCTTTTAAATTTGCATTTCTCTGATTAATGGCAAGGTTAAGCATCTCCTCATAGGTTTATTGGCTATTAGAATATGCCCTTCAGTGAACTGCCTATTCATATTATTTTTGCATTTCTCTACAGGATTCGGTCTTTTCACTATTCATTTGTAATATATTAACCCAATATCTGTAATTTCCATTTCAAGTAATTTCTCTATTATATAATATGTCCACTGAAACATTTTCCTTTCTTGAGTTCCGGGACACTACATTCTCCTGATTTTTTTTTTTTTTTTCCTTTTCACCATCCACTTCTTTTCAATCTCTTCATAGCTCCTCTTCTCTACCTACACTTACTCCTTTGGTGATTTCATCCAATTCCAAGGGTGTGAATGCCATTGATATGTTGATGAGTCTCATATTTCTACCCCCAAACTTCAGACCTCCCTTTTGAGTGTCAGACTCACATACTTTAGAGTCTCATAGGCATTTCAAATTTAAGAAGTTTAAAAACAAACTCTTATCTCACCTTATCTTATGGCTCAACCTGTTTATCTTTCAGTATTCTTGATGTAGGTAAATGGCATCACCATCCAACCAGCGGCTCCTATTAGAAACTTGGAAGTCATTATTGATTTACTTCTCTCTCATGCAGATATATCTCATTGAACATTAAATCCTTTCAATTATACTCTCAAGATGTATCACCAAACTCATCATTTCTTTTTACATCCACTGCTGTCCCCTCCAGTCTACTCCACCATCATCTAATGCTTAAACTTCTACAAAAACCTCCTAATCGGGCCCTTTGTGTGCACCTCCCTACTCCCCACCTCTGCCATCAACAATCAATTTGTCAAATCCTAAACATAAGTCAGACCATGTTATTCTGCTCAAAATTCTCCAATGACTTACCATATTTAAAAAAATTTCTACACTAATTGCTTAAACTATAAGACCCTACATGATTTGAATTTTGTCTACCTCCCTGAACTCATCTCCTGCCCCTTTACCCTAAGTCCCAGTGCATTCTCTATTGGCCTCATTTGCCTTCTTGCTCTTCCTTGAATATGCCAAGCTCATTCCAACTTTTACCCAAGAATTGTATGACTCCCTCCCATAGAACACTTGACTCTGCTCAAACGTCATATTTTCAGAACACCCTTCCTTGATTGTGTAGAAACACACACCCACAAAGCATCACATCATATGCCATCCTCTTTCCTTTCTTCGTCTTTTCCACAGCTCTTATGGTTATATCAAATCACAGATTGCTTTGCTTGCTTCTTATTCATCTGTCCCACTTTAAAACTTAAGCCTTATGAGGACAAAAAAAGTGTCCATTCTCATTCGCTACTAAATCCTTAGCACTCAGAACAGTGCCTGGCACATAGCAGGAATTCAATAATTTTTTTTTCCAAAATGAATAAATGTTGTTTTATTATTTTTTGATACTGATCATTGCAAAGCTAGCCTAGCCTAATTACACTGAAGGCAGTCAATATGTAGCTGTAGTTCATTCATTTTTAATTTAATGAATTTAGTATTTTTATGTCAATATACCACAATTTAATTTTCCATTCTCTGTCAAAGGACATCTGGGTTATTTCTAGTTTTTTTGCTATTATGAATCACATTGGGGTGAATATCTTGTACACATCTTCTAGTACACGTGTGAGTTTCTCTAGGATTAGAGATGTTGAGTCAGAAAGTGCGCAAAATTCAACTTCACAATATAAAGCTAAATTTTTTTCCAAAGTGGTTGACCAGTTTATACTCTTTCAGTGGTACATAAGATTTTCTGTTGATCCATATCCTCTCCAGCATATGATATTGGAAAATCTCTTAATTTTTGGCAATCCCATTGTGATCTTATAATTTGTATTTCCCTAATTACTAATCAGGTTGAGCAACTTTTTTTATATTTATAGGCCTAATGCATTTCTTCTATGAAATGCTGTTCATGCCCTTTTGCCCATTTTTCTATCTAGCTGTTTGTCTTTTACTCAATTCATTCTGCATACTAAAGCATTGTTGGCTCTCTGTGTAGCAAGCATCTTCCTTCAGGTTGTGGCTTACATTTTCAAGTTCATTAAAGAATTTTTTTTATTGAACAGAAGCACTTGATTTTAATGTACAAAAATTTATCAATCTTTCCTTCCATGGCTAGTTCTTTCTGTGTCTTGAGAGGAAATTCTTCCCTATTCCAGGGACATAATGTATTCTCTTTATATGCCCTGAAACTTTTCAAACTTTCATCTATGTTCAATGATTTTTGTATATAGTGTGAAACAGGGATCTAATTTCATATGTATACTACATAGTTAACTCATATGGATAACTAATCATGCTGGCATTGTTTAAAAATACTCTCTCTGTATTCCCCCTCCCCCACCTGCAATGCCATCCTTGTCACATAGCATGGTTGCATACATCTGTGGACGAGTTCCTGAGTAAACTTTCTGTTCTATTGGTCAATATATCTCTCCCTGAGCCAAACATTGTCTTAACTATTAATTACTATTTGAACAATTTTACATTTTGATATCTGATAGGGCATGTCCTATCATATTATTGTTCAGAGATGTCTTGTCTTGGTTATCTGCCATTCCATATACATTTTAAAGGACAACAACAAAAAGAACATAATTTAAAAGCATACACTCATTATAATAGCAACAAAAAGTATAAGATACCTAAGAATGTATCTAATAGATGTACAGATTATAAAACAATTTTTAAACATTTTAAAAAGCCCAAATAAATAAATAGACCACATCCATTGACTAGAAACCTGAATATCTTAAGATGTCAGTTCTTCCCATATTAATCCATAGATATACTTCAAATCCAATCAAAATCCCAACACAGTTATTGTGAATCTTGACAAGCTAATATACTGTTTGCTCCCTACTTCCTTTCACTTGGAAGCATACAGAATTATAAAGTTAATATAAGATATAAAGCTTTAACCAAAATATGTCTTGGAACCCAAAATGTGATGAGCCTTATCTATTTTCAATGTTAGGTCTTTTTAAAATTAAAGTCCAGAATATTTCCTTTATTGTACTTCTGAGAATTAATTTTGAACTATTTGTCCTGTCTTTCAGAGTTCATGTTATTAGCAAGCTGACCTTCTGAAATTGATGCTTAATTATCATCTCTTCCTTCATAAGTCTCTAAGCACTTTTGCTGTCTAGATACATTCTTCAAAGTCTATTTTCTATTTGATGAATTTACTGGTTCTACTTGTTATGTTAAGTGTTTGTATATTCTCTACTCTGGCCATTCTTATTTAATAGACTCACTGTTCACTTCCTAATGTTTTTCACTGAGAAAAAAAAAAAATTGAAGAACACAGATGTGATACAGTACCTTAAAGGAGAGTCTTGGACAATCATAAGGCATAGCATAAAAGGACTTTTAAAAAGCCAGTAGGAGAGCGAAGAAACAGCATAAACGCTGAAAAAAAGTAAATACTTTTTGCATACTTGCAAATTTAGGATAGTCACAATTACCCTGAAAGGCTCTGAAAACAGGGACCCCCTAGACTGCTGACATCAAACAAAAGGCAAAGTCACAGAATCAAAGTAAAAGTATGATAATCCATTAAGTGCCTCAAAAATTTAACCTCTAGCAGCATTAATAATATTCTAACAATTTAGAACCACCTGCTAAATGCATCCAGTTGTAATTTATCTAAGGATAAAGATGTGAAAATAGTTTTGTCTTTCTGCCAAAAGCACTATTCTAAAAAAAAAAGGCAAAAAACAAAACCAAAAATTTTTTATGAATATGTGTTCCTGACAGGGTTGCTAAACAAATATTTAATAATAGAAAGTAGACAGTAGGAAGAAAATACCAAAAATTCCATAGGATAGTTCTCTCAGAGATTCCCTCCTTCAGTTTACGTCTTAGGGATGAAGTTCATCACATGAAAATTTGAATAATTCTAGGTATAAAACAAAATTAAGCCATAGTTCGTCTTGAAGTCTGCCTGTTTTTGACAAATAAAGGTGGTAGCTTAGCCAAACTATCTTGTCTGCCTCATCTGTGCAAAAACTCACTTAAACATCTAAATAACCACTCACAGGCATTTTCTGAACACTGTCTCATTTTCCTTGTTCTCAACTGTACCCAACTGTCTCATATAAGGCTAGGCCTGGGAAACTTGTGACATGTCTTCAGTCTTACCTTTTCATCTTTCAATAACTTCCTCCCTTGTTCTACTCCACGTATTTGATAAGATCACAATGATCCCAGCACCTCATATTTCACTGCTCTTGCCTTCCCCACATATGCTGCACATAGATGTCCATTAAAACTCACTGTCCCAGGAGTATCTGTCAGAGTCTTGTTCTTTGTTTATTTTTAAATAAATTACAATATGCATAATAATCAATAGAGTGAAAAGGCAGTCCACACAACAGGAAAAATATTTGTAATCATGTATCTGATAAGGAGTTATTAATATTTAGGATAAAAGAACTCTTAGAACTCAATAACCAAAAAACCCCAAATAACTCAATTAAAAAATGGACAAAGGAGTTGAAGAAATATTTCTCCAAAGAAGATATACAAATGGTCAACAAAGCACATGAAACCATTCTCAACATGACTAATCACTCAAGTAATGCAAATCAAAACCACAATGAGATATCACTTCATATACATTAGGATGACTACTATTAAAAAAAAAAAACCCAGAAAACAAGTTCTGTTAAAGATATGGAAAAACTGGAACCCGTGTACACTGTTGGTGGGAATGTAAAATGGTGCAGTCTCTATGGAAAACAGTACGGTGTTTCCTAAAAAATAAAAAATAGACTTGTCATATGATCCAGCAATTCTACTTCTGGGTATACACCCAAAAGAATTAAAGGCAAGGTCTCAAAGATATAGGTGTACCCACATGTTTATAGCAGTATTATTCACAATAGCTGAACGATGGAAGCACTCCAGGTTTTCATCAATGGATAAAGAAACAAAATGTGGGATATACATACAAAAGAATATTATTCAGCCTTAAAAAGGAAGAAATTGGAAAACATGATACAATATGGTTAAACTCTGAGGACAGTATGCTAAGTGAAATAATCCAGTCATAAAAAAGACATATGCTGTATGATTCCACTTATATGAGGTACCCAGAGAAGTCAAATTCATAAGAGATAGAAAGTAAGGTGTTTGACAAAGTTTGGGGGTAGAGGAGAAACCTGAGTTATCGTTTAATGGGTACAGAGTTTCAGTTCTGCAATATGAAAAAGTTCTGAAGATGGATGATGGTGATGGTTGCAAAACAATGTGAATGAATGTACTTAATACCACTGAATTGTACACTTAAAAACAGTAAATTATGTTATGTGTATTCTAACACAATTAAAAAAAAATTACAGCCAGTACATAATTAGCTCATCCCAAGACTAGTTTAAACCCTTTTCTTATCTGAGCCTTAAATTTTCTAAATTAAATAAGAGTTTCTGTCTAATTGTCAAAATGGTTAGAGTGAATTCTGTATTTTCATTCACTTATCCCTCTCATCCTACGCAGGTGACTAACGAGGGCAATGGGTTGTACTGCAGTTCTTTCTACTAACTTGCCTCTGTTAACTCTGAGTAAGTCACTTTGTCAAAAAGATTATTAAATAAAGTATTTTAGTCTTCTCATCAATCCCCCCCAAATAACAACAACACTGGAAGTCATCTTAAATCTTATGTCTCAGATGTACTTAACTTTTCATTAAAAAGACTTCAAAATTGTCTGCAGGGAGGGAAGAAGCAATAACACAATATGTAAAGGAAGGTCCATTCAAGATGCTGTGTTATCTCTCAATAATGAGTTAAACTATACAAATCCTATGACAAATAATAAGACAGCAAATAGACAGTTTTAAAAACTACATTTCAATGACCTACAACCAAAAAAGGGCTGAAACTCAGCCTTTCTGGAAATGGAAATGCCAAGGAAAATGCCAATAAATGAAATGCTCATAAAAAATGTCTCCATCTATTCTCTTTTTCATGTTCTTTCTGAGATGGACAATTTTAGTTACTTTTTGTTCATTTAGTCTAGCTCCCTTGTTGATAGGAAAATTTTGTCATCACTTTCTACATACATCTCGCTTTTATTCTTTTCCTTTGTGCATTTATGCTTCGGTTCCTTAACCTACCTCAAGTACTCTAAAGGTAAGGACCTGTCTCACTCTTTGACATAAATTGTAGCATTTTTTTTTTCAAACAGCTCCTAGAGTAATGGAAATAAAAGCAAAAATAAAGAAATGGGACCTAATTAAACTTAAAAGCTTTTGTACAGCAAAGGAAGGCATAAACAAACAAAAAGACAACCTACAGAATGGGAGAAAATACTTGTAAATGACGCACCCAACAAGGGACTAATTCTTAAAATATATAAACAGTTCATACAGCTTAATATCAAAAAACCAAACAATCCAATCAAAAAATGGGCAGAAGACCTAAATAGACATTTCTCCAAAGAAGACATCCACATGGCCAGCAGGCACATGAAAAGATGCTCAATACTGGTAATTATTAGAGAAACGTAAATCAAAATGACAATGAGGTATCATTTTATACCAGTCAGAATGGCCATCATCAAAAAGTCTACAAGGAATACATGCTGGAGCGAGTGTGTAGAAAAGGGAACTCTCCTACACTGTTGGTGGGAATGTAAAAGAGTAAGAGTTTTGGTAAGAAAATACCAATTAGGCTGACACATCTTTGGCAAATATAATTAAATGCAAAACTTCTTTAAACTATATAAAATTAGTAGTGAAATATAACTATAGTGACTGAGACTTAAAAATTATAAGAGTGATACATATATATGTATGTATGTATGTATATATATATATATATATATATATATATATACACTAGAAGGTTTACTATATCATGAAATAGACACTTTTCTAAGGAAATAACAATGGCCCAAATTGATTCAAGAAGTGTAGAACATATGAATAAACCAATAACCATGAAATTAATTTAAAAGATGCCTGAAAAAAACACTCAAAAACTTTCCAGGCCTGAAGTGGTTTTAAGGTTTGATCACAATGTAATGAAATTAGCCATCACTATTAGGAAATTTGGGGAATTCACCAATATGTAGAAATTAGACAGCATGCTCTTAAATAACCAACTGGCAAAGAAGAAATCACAAGGAAAATTTTAAAATACTTGTAGATGAATGAAAACATAATATACCTTATGGGATGCAGTGAAAACAGTGCTTACAAATACATAGCTGTGTACATCTATAATAAAAAAGAAGATCACAAATCAATAACCTAAACTTCCACCTTAAGAAACTGGAAAAAGAATTGCAAACTAACTCAAAGCAACTAGAAGGAAAAAAAAGATCAGAGTGGAAATAAAAAAAAGAATAGAAAAATATAGGAAATCAATTAAACCAAAAGTTAGTTCTTTGAAAAGAGCAATGAAATTGACAAATCTTCAGCAAGACTCACTAAGAAAAATAGAGAAGAGTCAAATGACTAAAATCAGAAACAAAAAGAAGAGACCACCACTGCTAATCTTACAGAAATAAAAAAGACTATCAGGGAATAGAATGGACAACTGTATATAAACAAATTAGATAACCTGGACAAAATGAACAAATTCCTAGAAAGGCACAAGCTACTAAAACCCATTGAAGAAGAAACAGAAAATTTGAGTATAGCTATAATAAGAGATTGAATTAATAATAAAAATTACCACAAGTAATAAAAAAACTACCACAAGAATCTACAAAAGCCAA
Organism: Camelus bactrianus; assembly: GCF_048773025.1. NCBI lineage: Eukaryota > Metazoa > Chordata > Mammalia > Artiodactyla > Camelidae > Camelus > Camelus bactrianus. Next base: position 27,597,744 of record NC_133565.1, read on the forward strand.
ACTTATAGAAACTTATATAGTAGAATGATGGTTGCCAGAGGCTAAAGGGTGGGGGAAATAGGGAGATGTTGGTCAAAGGATATAAGCTTCCAGGTACAAGATGAATACGTTTTGGCAATTTAACGTACATCATGGTAATTACAGTAAACAATACTGTGTATATACTTGAAAGCTGTTGAGTAAATCTTAAATGTTCTTACTACAAAAAGAAATGGTAATTATGGAAGGTGATTGACGTGTTAACTAACCCTATTGGTTTATAATATGTAAGGGTATCAAATCACCACATTGTACATCTCAAATTTACACAATGTTTTATGTCAGTTATATCTCAATAAAGCTGTTTTAAAAAAACTACTCACAAAGAAAAGCTCAGGACCAGATGGCTTCACTGGTGAATCCTACCAAGAATTTAAAGAAGACTTAATACCAATCCTTCACAAACTCTTCCAAAAAACAGATGAGGAGGGAACACTCCCCAACTCATTTTTTGAGGCCAGTATTACTCTGATACAAGGATACCAGAAATTGACATGTCAAGAAAATAGAACTATAGATCATTATCACTGATGACTATAGATGCCAATATCTTCAACAAAACATAGATCTTCAACTTATGATGGGGTTACATACTGATAAATCCATCATAAACTGAAATTAAATTACTGTTAAGTCAAAAAGGCATTTAATATACCTAACATACTGAACATCATAGCTTAGCCTAGCCTATCTTAAGCACGCTCAGAACACTTACTAGCATATAGTTAGGTACAGTAATCTAACACAAAGCCTATTTTATAATAAGATGTTGAACATCTCATGTAATTTACTGAATACCATTCTGAAAGTGAAAAGCAGAACGGCTGAATGGGTACAGAATGGTTCTAAGTGTACTGGTTGTTCACCCTCATGACAGTGTAGCTGACTGGGAGCCATGACTCACTGCTGCTGCTGCGCAGCATCACAAGAGAGTATCTTACTGCATATCACTAGCACGGGGAAAGATCAAAACTCAAAGTATGGTTTCTATTAAACATGTATCACTTTTGTGCCATTATAAAGTTAAAAAATTGTAAGTTCAACCATCGCATGTCAAGGACCACCTGTGCTAGCTAACAGAATCTAACAACATATGAAAAGAATTATGCACCATGACCAAGAAGCTTTATCCCAGGAATGCAAGGCTGGTTTAACACATGAGTATAATACACCATATTAATACTACATGATTATCTCAATAGATCCAAGAAAAACATTTGACAAAATCCAACATCCTTCCATAATCCTTCTATTATAAAAACATTCAACAAAGTAGGAACAGAAGGAAACACCTTCAACCTGGTAAAGGGCATCTATGAAAAACCTACCACTAACATCATACTTAATGGTGAAAGACTGACAGTTTCCTGTATAAGATCAGGAACAAAAGAGGGATGTCCACTCTGACCACTTCTATCCAACATTGTACTGGAGGTTCTAGTCACAGCCATTAGGATTTATTGGGAATGTAAAATGGCACAGCAGCTTTGAAGAAGAGTCTGGGAATTTCTCAGTGGGTTGAACAAAGAGTTATCACATGACTCAGCAGTTCCATTCCTAAGTATATACCCAAGAGACTGAAAACATTAAATCCACATAAATATTGTACACATATGTTCATTGCAGCATTATTTATAACAAATGGCACAAAGTGGAAATGACCCAGATATCCATCAACTAATGAATGATTAAGCAAAATGTGGAACACCTACAGAAAGTTACTCAATCATTAAAAGGAATATAGTACTCATATATGCTACAACATGGATGAGCTTTGAAAACATTATGCTAAATTAAGGAAGCCAGACATAATAGGCCATATATTCCATGATTCCTTTACATTAAATATCCAGAATAAGCAAATTCATAGAGACAAAGTAGATTAGTGACTGCCATGAATTGGGGGTAAGGGTGGTTAGGGACTGATTGAGTAATAAAACTGGTTTCCTTTTGGGGTGATAAGATGTTTTAGAATTAGTAATGGTTGTACAACCTTGTGAATGTAATAAAAACCACTGAATTGTATAATTTAAAAGGGTAAATTTTATGTTGCCTGACTTATATCTCAACAAAAAATAAAGATAAATATAGTAGTCCCCTATTATCTGTAGAAATAAAATGACATCAATAAAATCCAAATTAATAATATTAAATTTAATGTCATATTGCTTTGCTGAAATTACATACTGTTTACAACATGGATATGCCTCAGGTTCTTTTGCATTTATCACTCCTACATTGCCCTGGGCTGTACGATGAATAAAATTTCACACTACTTTTCTCTATCAGAACTACCCCAGGCCTCCATTTATATAGCCCATCTTGACATCATTAAGTGATAAATGCGATGTTGGAGGAAAAGAAAAAGGAGCATCTAGGATAATCTGAGGACTTTGCTTTTTGGGTTAGCTTGATGAAATAGTAATCTTTAACTAAAACAGGAATACTTCGGTGGGGAAAGGTGCCTAGATTGGTTTTGATGATGAATTTGTAGTACCTGAGGGACAGCTAGATGGAGCTGTTTAGCAGGTAAATGGATGCATGGATTTGAAGCTTGCAATAGTGAGTCTAGACCTGAAACAGATTCAGAAGATAGTACCCTAGAGAATGATGGCTTGAAGTCAAAGAAGAACCTGTGAAGGTATGATCAGAGAAGTAGAAGAATCTTTCAAGAAAAGCAACACATGGGGGAAGCCAAGGGAAGAGAACTTTTTAAAAGCAGTATTGCTTTCCACAGAGGCAACAATTAGTATTGAAATGAGTCTTTCAATTGGCAGGTCATGCTGACTTCCGGGAGAGGGCTGAAAAAGAGACAGTAAGGTCAGTTATTTAAAGAGGCTTGGCTACCAAGGAAAGGAGAGAGAGCAGTGCCTGAAATGTAGGAGAGATGATTTTTTCTAGTCTGAAGAGAGTTAGTAGAGGGGAAGAGACTATGAGAACAAAACTTGGTTTAGGTCACTTCTCTACCCCTAGCAACTATTAGGGTACCTGAGACATAACAAACAAACAAAATCTGCAGAATGTTGAATGGAGAGAGGAAAAGGGTGAGGTCAAGCAAGAAGGGGATGATATTAGTAAGGAGGATGGGGAAGAGGTGATGGAGAGGAAATAAACATTTTCTGATCACCCATTAAACTTCAGCCTGTTTATGTTCAAAATCCTTGAAATAACCTGGAAAAGAAGGCATTACTGTTTCCATTTTATACTCTAACAAAGTGAAGAGATTAGATACCCAAGGTCATTCATCTGCTGAGGGACAGAGACAGTATGCACATACGGTTTCATCTACCCACAAAGCTCCTGCTCTTCCACTGCACCTTGAAAATGAACGTATGAAGTAAGAAAAAGACTTGCTCAATAATGAGCACAAAGAAGATGAGTTTCAAAAGGGCAGTATGAGTATCTACTAACATCTGAGGAGGATGGACAAGGAGCTACCCAGGGCAAGTAAAAGGAGTGATGAGTAATAGTGAGGACCTAACTGAAATTAATCCTGGAGCAGGTGGGAGCAGTTCAATGAATCATGTGGGTCTAATTTGGATAAGTAAGAAGTAAAGCCAGGAAGTAGCTGGATACCAAGAGAAAATGGAGAGGTCAAGGGCTTATTTTTTAGAGTTTACAATAATACTGAATGAGAAGCAATTTTAGAGGCACAAAGGAGTCGTCAATCACCGTCATCCCCATTTCACTTCAACAAACTTCAAATGCCCACTCTTGCTGGCTGCCCTATTTCTGTAATTTACTTTTATAACAACATAAAAACAAGGGACACATTTGTTCTGGGTTACCTGATCCCTTGTAGTTAAATAATCTTTGCCCTAGACGAGGAGCTTATTAAAAATGAACAATGGAGACCATCAAATTTCATAACTCTATCAAAGGCTTTATCCTCTCCCTGCCACCTCACATAGCACAAGATAGGGCCAGTAAACAACAGCAGGTACAAAAGGCTGAGCGGCAGAACCACCAGAGTTCTTGAATACCTGGCATAACACAAAGATTAACCTAATATTATCCCTTTGGTTCCTAAATATTTCCATTTAGTACAGTAGGGCTATTTTCCAATAGAATTGTACCTATTTTGTGGGAGTCAGTCAGCCAGATGAGAAATATAAACCTGTGCTTACTATAACTTTTCAGAAATATATCTTTTTCAGAAATTGAGGATTGTCTCTTCTGAGATTGCTGTATTTAATAATGGCAAGGAAATCTCTTTGATTGGACAGAAGTTACTGAAAAGGAAATACAGAACCATTAGAAATGTGTTAGTCCTATGACTTTCCATTCACCTCAGAGGGTACCACAAACCCACCCCACCTGTAAAGCTTCTGGACTTAACAAAAGCCCATCAACCCCAATCATAGCCTGATACCTCCATGGTCCTGACTCACAAACCCAGGAAAACCTGAGATCCTCAATATTATTAGCCAGGGAACACTAGGTAGTCAAACAGCGTATAAAACTGGATAGTTAGCAAATGAACAGAGCTTATTACTCTTAAGAAGCCATTATGTATAAAATTATAATTAACTTCAAGAAAGTTGTAGGTGTATCTGCAGTTCAAAGATTAGAAGGAAGATGAGAGTAGGAATATTTGATCCGTATACCTTTGGAGATCAAGGAAAATACTGGCTTGGATGGTTAAATGACCTACTATAACTTTCATTTCTTATGTTCATGTGACCTTCATGTAAGACCATGGCTACAGCAGAATATAAAGCTCAGGACTATTAACTCATCTCAAAAATCCAACTACTGTTCTATATAAACACATATACTTTGGCCTAACAGACTAGACCAGTGCTTTTCAAATTATAGGTAGTGATATTGACTTTGTGGGCTACAACCTAATTTTATACAAAATGAAATATAAAAATATCAGGATGCATCACATACAGTATGATTTGGTAAAAAAAAATTTTCTAGTATGTGTGTACAAAATTAATATTTATTTCTTACTGTTGGTTACAGTCTAAAAAAGTCTGAAAGCCACTAGACTAGACTGCATCAGAATTAATCAGCAACAATGACTCATTTCCAAGGTCTAAATACTTTTTCAAAATTATTGACTTAGTCCTCATGCAGCAGTCCAGTGAAGGAGATAAGAACAGTTATACCTTGTTTGAAAATAACTGGTCTCATTTTGAAAGTCAAACAGAAGTTCAGAGGGAATTAATTTTCAATCCATTCAACATATGCTAACTCTAGAAAAAATGAACCAAAAATTTATAATACTGATCCCTCTGAGTATGCATTTCCTCCAAAATTAAAGATGCCATTAGTATAAAAGTTCTACTCTGGTGACAAAAAAGGAAAAAGATCTAAATCCATGCATTTATTTTTTGACATTTTTCCTCACATAAAATTTTTTTAAATCTTCTGTGAAAGTCATTTTTATATTTGCTAACCACTACTGAACCTAACTGAACCTTATAACAACTCTGATCTTAAACATATTTTGATAGAAACTGAGAAGTTACTACTGTTATTAAGAATTTTCCAGTCTCCATGGAGACAAACATGTTACCACTGACTCTCGTACACTTTGAAAAGTACCTGCACTTTCAGGAAACCTTAAAGACTCTATAATTAGGCTTAGAGAATCCACTCAGAGCTTGAGTCCCAGTGATCAAGTGGGAAGAGTAGTTTATTCATAGACCCTTTTTGTATAGCAACACAGTCCAGTTTACTTGACCCTAAATCCTGAAGCTGTATGGAACCTCTAGAGATGACCCATCACACTCAGGAATCTGAAAGAGGTAACAATGGGAAGTCCCCACAACTCCCAGAACCTAGACCCAACTCACTATTATAAAGTCACAAGGATACTGCTGAAAGATACACTTGCCAAATTACAAAAGTATTTACTGAGACTTCACTAGGTTCCTAGTCTGGTGTTCCTAGGAGGTAATTATTAGGTACTTACTTAACAAATACTTCCTTCATGTATATTTTCACATTTGAGTACCAGGAAAAAAGAAGGGCGAGAGAACAGGAGTTATCACCCTCCCTGTTTTACAAAGAGGTTGTAATAAAAAGGACACCCAAACCTAACAAACCAAGACAGTTGTGGAATGAGGTGCTTGTCTTTTACCTCCTGGTCTAGTTGTCTTTCCCTGCGTGGCAGGAAATCCTGCTCAGAAATCTGGAGGATGTCATTCTGAAGGCTTGCACTCACTAATCATTAGATTATTTCATTCTTTTTACTATGTGGCTGTGACCATACAAATGGTACTTACCTAACTACAGCAAATCCTTATCTAGGTAAGAAAATATAATAGAAAAATTCAATTACTACCTCTGTTTTAATCAGCTGAAAGATTACATATACAAATGTCAGTGAAAAACCGTACACAGGAAAATGCTGTTTTAGGGGTTGGGAATGCAGTAAACTGGCAAGAAGTTATACTGGCTAGTAGTAGTGCTTATGATTTAGCTTCTAGGCTCTACTGAACCAGTAACTCTCATTACCCTACCTGATGTTCAAAGCAGATGTGCTCCCTTACACATAAAGGCTCTGGAACCTGTAAGAAGTCAACACAATGCTACTCATTCACTGTTTATTTTAATGGATCTCTGCTTCCTCTAAATGCACACTATCTTATTTATTTTTATACTGCTTTGTGTCAAAGGGCTTTCAAACAGATACAGACTAGAGAAAGATAATAAATGTTATAATAATAAATGTCCTCTGACTTAAGATTGCCAGCTTCTCAGCGACTTGTGAGCTCTACACATATACATATATACAGTCTTCTTATATACTGCCAAAAACTACTTCAGTCCTTCATCTAATCTGATATCACATTTCTTATGTTCTTGTGGCATTCTTCATAGTCTAGGATTAAGACACTTAATAAATGTGTGACTTTAGGTGAATTTTTCAGCTAAGTCTTGGTTCTCTTATGGGGATTTCTACCCCACAGTAGTGTTATCATATAATTTATCCTAACTTGTAATCAAGACACAGATATGATACATGATTTGATATATGTCACATATGATACATACATTCTGCCTAACCTGTAACCAAATAAATTAATTCAATTAAATATTTGTGTTTATTGACAAAGATTTTTTAAATATATGAATCATCTGCTTTTAGTGAGTATGTGAGAAAACAAGTATTCTCTTATTCTGGTAGTGGGTAAGATAGTAAAAACTCTTCTGAAGGATAATGTAACAATATGTAAATCCAAAGCTTTAAAACAAGCACATGACCCTTGACTCAGAAATATAATTTCCAGAGACTTGTCCTAGGAAAATAACTAATGATTTAGGCAAAAAAATGTTTCTCAAAGTATTCTTTTATAGTATAAAACTGGAAATAAGGTAAATGTCCTATAATAGGAAGTAGTTATAATTGTAATACATTAAGTCTTAAAGGAAAAAAATGTCTCACTGAAAGCTAAGAATGGTGAAATTCAAACCATGAAGAAGCTTGGAGTATCAGTTTTCTTTTTCCCCACCTCATATAAAGCATGTGTTTTTTAAATTGAGGCATTAGACACAGTATAGTGCACAAATCCTAAAAGTGCAGCTTGACAAATTTTTACATATGTTCAAACCCAGATCAAGATACAGAACATTTCCAGTGCCTCCTCCCAGTCTGTAACCATACCACCACCTCCACCTATCACAAACTGATCATCACTGATCAGTTTGCCTGTTTTTGAACATTATGGAATCATACAGAATGTATTCTCTTGTGTCTGGCTTTTTTTTCACTCAACCCTGTATTTCTGACATTCATCCACATTTTTGTGGGCATCAGTAGTCTGATTCCTTTTATTGATGAGTAGTACTCCATTGTACAAATATACTACAAATCTGCTTATCCAGTGTCGTGTTGATGGACATCTGGGTTTTCAGTCTTCTGCTGTTATGGATAAAGCTGCTATGTATGAGCATTACTGTACAAGTCTTTGGTGGACATAAACACTCATTTCTCTTGGGTATATGCCTAGACAGACTGCTAAGTCACAAGGTAGGCATGTGTTTAACTACAGTAGATCAGGCCAGTTTTCTGAAGCGACTGTATCAATTTACTCTCCTATTAACAATGTTTGAGAGCTCCTCTATAAAGTTTTTAAAATGTAAAAAAGCTCTTTGGTTGAAACACAACAGTTTCAAGACTTCTGGGAGTTTTTTTTTGTATTGCTTTTTCTCTTTCTTTTAGAGCAGGGGTAACAAAGCAGTGTTCAAACCTCAGGGGATACACAAGATGATTTCACGGGGTGTGAGAAGAAAACAGTACAACCTATTTTAGTTTCATATTCTTTCACCTAAAGAGTAAATTTTACTAATATTTAATATATAAATTAACACTAACGTGCTTATTTAGATGGTTATATTTATTCACTTTGGGCATATTCTGATTTTCTGCCACTTGTGTTTACCTGGTTGAGAATTATGGAACATCTACTTCTAAATGAACTCTCAATAAATGGACAAGTAGCTAATGGAATCCTACCAAGGTAACACTAATAATGAAAGAAGCACATAAGCAAACAAGGATATGGCCGAGCTGATAGTTCTATAAAATCTCTTTAGAAGGTAAAAACTATGACCATCTAGTCAGATCTCACAAGAAGGAGGCAAAAAACATTTCCAAAAATTAGTACTTTTAAAAGTACAGACTTAATTTAATACTATTAATGATATTTTGCCAATAGGATTTTTATAACAAAGTATTATTTATATCTTCTGTCCTCCCTTTTAATTTTTTATATTTAGTTTATAATGTATACAATAGCACAAAGTACATGTATATATAAAAGTAAAATTACACATATTAGAGATGCATGCTCAAAATTTTTTTTACCAACAGAGTACACAATCAAAAGGCTTTAGGAGACTCTTGTTTTAGCATAAATTTTTTTTAGTACTAAGCTAGTTAATCCTTAGGTATAAATGAACTTCTAATTTTTAAAGTCTATACAACAAGTATACTCCATTAGAAACAGCCAGCTGCTATTTAATGTTAAAATAATATATCTGAACAGGGAGGAGGACAAGAATCAACTGGGAAGAGGCATAAAGGAACTTCTTGGGTATTGGTACTTTTCTGTAAGTCAGGAGGGGCTTGCATTATACCAGTGTATACTTTTGTTAAACTCACTGAATGGTACATTTAAGATGTGTTTCAGTCTATGTAAATTCTACCTCAAAAGGGAAAAAAAAGATCTATAAAAAATATTGACCTCTAGCTAATGATATGCATGCTGAAGTGTCTAGGAGTAAATTGTGATGGTTGCAACTTACTTTGAAATGCATTAAATTAAGATGGACTGCTGTATGGACAGAGGGATGGATATATGAACAAACAGGTGATAAAGCAAGTAGAGTTCAATGTTAAGTGTAGAATCTAGGCGGTAGATATATGGATATGGGTGTTCACTGTACAATTCTTTTAATTTTTCTATATGTTTGAAATTTTTCATGATAAAATATTGGACAAATAACAAATCTACTCAAGAGTCGAAAATTTTAAATAGTGTAGTGATACAGAAGAAAAGTTAGAAATTCAAAAAGGAAAAAAGGTAGGAACATTCAAGTGTCACTGCATAGTGCTTTTACATACACTAAATCTGTGAAGTGAGAACTGTCCCTATTTTGCAGACTAGTAAGCTGAAATTTAAGATTAGAGAACATCCCCGAAGTTACAGAGTGTGAAGCCCAGCCCCAAACTGAAACCAACCCGACCAAATTTACCAGCTGTCTGAATCCTCTTGGCTCACATTCCTCACAAGGGGATTTCTAAGAACAAACAAATGTCTCCTCTATAGCAGAGAATTCACTTCTCCATTCCACATGGACCAGCTCTGACTGGTAGAAAGCTCCTCCCCACAGTCTGAAGAAATCTGTCTCCCCCATGTTTTTCCTCTTACGTTTGATTCCTTGTGGCTGTGTAGAATTCCAACATGATCATCCTTCATATCAAGCAACAGTATTTGAAAGGTGAATTAAGTAGGATTTTTTTCCCAGTAAGTATTTTATAACATCATCATCTACAAACTTATAGCTAGATATAAAATGGGGATGTTTCATAGAATTGGGATAAAACTAAAACAAGAACATTAAAGCAGACAACTGTAACTAAGAGTAGGGACTGAAATATCTTTTCCTTCCTTTTCTAACCTGTATCTTTATTTGGAAATTGCAACATGCCACTCACTGTAAAATATTTTTAAAAAATTAAGAGATGTAGGTTCTTGCCTTGAGGAACTCATGTTAAATGTGAACATAGAATTTTCTTTCCTGAGTGTATGGTATCTTATCTAACAACCTAATTGGTTTTATTTCCTCATTTTTTCCCCATTTTGCCTTGGTTTGGAAATATGATCTCTAGGAATTTTATATACAATTAAAAGCACAAGTAGAACCCCTTCTGAGCTCTTTTTTAAAAAATAACTCAAATTTATTTATTTATTTATTTTTATGTTTAATTAAAATATAGTCAGTTTACAATGTTGTGTCAATTTCTGGTGTACAGCATAATGTTTCAGTCATACATATAGATACATATATTCCTTTTCATTATTGTAAGATTACTGTAAGATCTATAAGATTGAATGTAGTTACTGTAAGATTGAATGTAGTTCCCTGTGCTATACAGTAGAAGCCTGTTTATCTATTTTATTATACACAGTAGTTGGAATCTGCAAATCTCAGAACTTCCAATTTATCCCTTCCCACCCCTGCAGGACTTTTTTGTTTTAAAATTACTACAGGTGGCCAACCTATGAAAGCAACACAGTAATGAAATTTTAAGTCTATTTTCTTTGACTCTCAGGAGATATTTTTTCAAAGGTAAGATTAAAGAAAGCCACTGTGTTACCACTTTTCACTATGTATAAACATATGTGCCCTATAGCTGTTTACTTCCTACTTGACAAGTATATTCAAGGGATTCCCTAAAGGACTCCTAAAGTCACAAATCTTGTCCCTTTAAGCAGTATGGCACTACAGTATGAAAAATAACCCGTTATTCTACCATGAAAACTTTGCCTTATTTAAGAACATCCTACAGTTCAGATGTGGAGAAAAGTTATTTGCACAGCCTCATGGAATCTGAATAAGACTTGTGCCCCTTGAAATCGTTGGTTGTTAGTGTTGGAAGGAATCGGGAAATGATCATTTCATAGTTGTAGAAATGGGTATTCAGACAGCTGAGATGATTAGCCCATAACAGAGCCCAGACCAGATGCCAGGTCCCCCAATTCCTGACCCAGCGTTCTTTCCATTTTACAGTCATGACAAACTAAAAAAAAGTGATTATGTCCACCCATTACTTCAACTTCACTAAATTTCAGTCTGGCCACCCATGATGTCACTTCCTTTTGTGAATAGGTGTATTCTGAGGTGGGGAGAAGGGGGGTCTTGGTATATTCACTTGCACATAATACAACATTTTAGAGCTTGCACTCATATTTATGCCACTGTTTCCCATGTTCTATTTCTTAGGGATACCAATATAGTCTTCAAGATACTTTGACCCTCCTTTTCACTGTATTTTTTATTTCAAACAATTACCTGCCAACTATTATAAAATTAAAAGGGATTTATTCTAAAACACAAAGCACATATGCTAGCAAAGGGCCTAATAAAAATTTTAAATGTTATGTATTACACGCAGATGCTTTCTAGAGAAAGAACCCAGCGACAACCTTGCTACATAGAAGAAGAGAGCTATTGTGGACTGTTGTGGGAGGCCAAGGATAAGGTCTGGGATCCGACCTGAAACAAATATGGAGGTGAAAAGGCACGAGGAGCTTCCTGGACCCACCAGCCAGTGCCAGGCTGCAAGCTCCCGGCTATCTGGTGCTGATTTAAAAGAACCAAGGGCACCAGGGATGCACGTACCCCAGGACAATGATAGGGCAGGCAGAGTACCCAGAATCGCGCTCAGGGAAAACTCAACAAGTCTGGATGGCGAAGGATGCACCGAGAGAGGGATGAATGACTGCCAAGAGGCTCCTGCTGGCTCCGAATGACCACTACCCCTTTCCAGGATTTGCCGCCGCGGGCACCCGCCGGCTCGCGGACAGCCATTTGCACTACGCTCCCCTACGTGCCCCGACGTTCGCCCGGGACCCGCGGTGCCTACCAACGACCCTGCCCAGAGCGGTGCCTCCACCCCAGGCCCGCTTCCCGGCGGCGCGGGCTCCGGGTCACCACCCGCTTTCCGGGAGGAAGGCAGCGGCGGGCCTGCCGGGGCCAGAGCCGCCTTCGAAAGTGGGCGGAAGGATGGCCGCCCTCGCGGAGTGCGGGTGCGGCCCGGAACCCTCGCCTCCAGCGCGGCCCAGTCCTCTCTGCTCAGCGCCGCCTGCGCCCTTAGCCCCGGCCTCGGTCGGCCGCTCGCGGCGGGCTCCGAGCTCCGGGCTGAGGCGATGGGGAAAGGGGGCGGGCGCGCCATCATGAAGGGGAAAATGGTGGGCGGGCGGGCCCGCGCGCGGCCGCCGTACTCACCCGGGCCGGCCAGTGCGGGTAGCCCTTCATCTTGGCGAAGACCAGGTCGCCCGCCTTGTACTCGCGGGGCCGCGGACGCGCCATCCCGGCCGCTCCCCTTCCTGGTCGTCCTTGGGCGCCGCGAAGATGCCGGGAGGCCGCCCCCCCGCGGGCCGACGGACTGCGCCGCGCTCCCCGCGGGCCTCGAGCCGGGCTAGCGGGCAGACGAGCGGCCGCTCCGACGAGGGGAAGCGGCGAGGCGGCGGCAGAGGCGAGGGGTGGGCGGGGGGCGCAGCAGGCCCGGCAAATCACCGCCCGGCAGCGGGGGAGGGGAGTCCCCGGCCGCTCGGCTCTCGCCCGCGCCGAGGTCCCCGCCGCCGCCGCGCGCGCTGCTCACAGGCGCCGCGTCGCCTGCCTCATGCCGCCGCCGCCGCCGCCGCCGCCGGCCTCCTTCCCGGGCTCCCGGGCTCCCGGGCGCGGCGCGAGCGCCGGGCCTCGCGCCTCCTCCGAATTCCTCCTCGGGCAGCGACCGCAAACACGATCTTATTATTGTTCTCGCGCGCGCTCAGCATCCCCCCCGCCCCGCTTCCCGCTCCCCTCCCCTCCCCTTCCGCGCCGGCCGGTTAATTCCTAGGTACACGGCCGGCTTTCGCGGAGAAACCGAGCGCGCCAGCCCGGCTGCTCGGCGGGCTGGCGGGCTGGCGGGCGGTGGGTGCGTCCTCCCCCAGCACCGAAGCCCGAGCCGGGCGGGCGGGAGCGCCTACTCCGGAGGCCGCCCGCCGCCCGCTCTCTTTTGTTCTTGGCCCGGAGCTGCCAGCCGCAGCCCAGCCAATCACCACCTGGCCGCCCCCTCCCCTCCAGTCCGCGCCACATTGGAGGTGCTCCCACCAGCGCCCCCAGTTCCCCGCCCATCTCCCGCTGACTGGGCTCCCGCCTGGTTCCCCACCCTGGGGCACTTCTACAGATGCTCTCCGGTGAGAGGGGCACAAAGGCGCTCCAGGCCAGGGACCCGCTGCTCAGAGCATCAGGCTGCTGGAAAGAGCACCCACCTCTCTGGAGTCAGTGACCTTGTTGGGGTCTCACCCTAGGTCTGCCCTTGACAATTCAGTGTGACCCACCCAGGGCAAGCTATTTAACCGGAGTCACCAGAGATTTTCTAATTTGCCAAGCCTCACAGTCGGGATTCGAACACAGATCTCCACGACTCCGAAGTCCAAGGTTATGCTTTTCCATGTTTGGGGTCTTACAGGCCTGTAGTTTGTGAAAGGGACTTACTCTGGTAGGTCACTTGTTTACAATCCTGGCAACATTTTGGACAAAGTTTTTTGAATGGCCCAATGAATGAATAAATGCGGCCTCTTTCATCATCCTGAAGCTCACCTTTAAGAGGTCAGCAGCTCCTGAGTGCAGGACTTTCTCTGGCCCTCATCTGGTCTCCTTGTTTGTGTCTGTCCCCTCTTCTGGGCTTTCCTGCCCTCTCCCCCTTTTATAGAAACTACAGTGTGTCCCATCCTCTGCCTCCCTCTCTTGCTCGGTAGAACTGTGCTTGTTTAACCCCTGCTCTTGTTCCTTTATGCTGGGCTTCTGATAATGGGGCTTTAAATTCTCTAGACTTACTGGGGGTTGTTTACTTTAATTGTGCTTGACGTTGTCTACTAATACATTTCCTTACGACTTGAATCTGATAATTTGCCTTTTTAGATATTTACTCTTCCTCACCAGAACTACAAGTTCACCTCCTCTTTTCTCACTGTGGAAGGCTAGTCTAAGTTCTTTTGCCTCTTTTGCAATAGCCTATGTCTGAGTCCCTTTGGGCTGCTATAACGGAATACTGTAGAACAACAGAAATTTATTTCTCACAGTTCTGGAGGCTGGGAGCTCCAAGATCAAGGCATAGGCAATTTAGTTTTCTGGTGAGGGCCTGCTTCTTGGTTCACAGAAACAGTCTTTTTGTTGTGTTCTTACATGGAGTAAAGGGGAGGAGATTGATGGAACTCTGAGATCTCTTTTATAAGGGCACTAATCCCATTCATGAGGGCTCCATCCCACTTCCAAATACATTGGGCATTAGGATTTAACATGAAATTTGGGAGGACACAAACATTCAGTCTACAGCAGCATGCTAATGTGTCACCCACTTCTAGGACTGCCATGTGTACCTGTCATCATGCCATCATGTCCTGCTTATGAACCTGCTTGTGAATGGTTCCTATATCATCTTATGTCAAACCCAGATCCCTCTGATCAGCTGCCAAAGCCCTACCTGTTTCACTGCTCTTCCCGTATGAGTCCTGCTTCCCTTTGGGCATAGATTAGAAATAGGGGAGAGGAGAGAAACGAGGGTGAGAAGATAGTCAGTTGGAAGCCATGGGAGGATTTTAAACAGGGACATGATCATAATTTGGTTTAGACAGATTACTCTGGTGGCCAGTGGGAGGTGGATTTGAGGGCGAGAGTCCAGAGGGAGGAGTTCAGTTGAGGAAGGGGTGGCTCTCACCGACAGAGAGAAGATAAGGGCTGAGATAGGGCTCGCTGACTCATTAGGTGGTAAGTAGCTAGGAAGACGGAGGAGTCAGAAACTATTCCTTGGTTTCTGGCTCAAGCAACGGGATGATTAGTTTTGACATTCACTGAGATGAGGAAATCCATGAAGAATGGGCAGTTTGGGGATGAGATCATGAGTGGTTTTGTGTGTTGAGACTTCATGGGACAGCTAGAGGGCGATGGTTTAGTGGAGAGCTGAATATACAGCTTAAAGAAAGTGGTTGAGATAGAACATAGAGATTTGAGTGACATCAATAGTTAAGTGGTGATTGAAACCACTAGGGAGATTCCTAGGAGACTGTGTAGAATGAGAAAAACAGTGGCAGGGATGGAGCCAGGTAACACCAACATTTAACGGTCATGCAGAACGAGGAGTGTGGTCCTGTTGGAACCAAAGAATTAAAGAATTTCCAGCAGGAGGGAAATGTCCAGATGCACACCACTGGGAGGTCAAGTAAGATGAGGAAGGAGATGGCTCCACTTAATCTGGTGGTTGAGAAGTATTTGGTGACCTTGTTGGGAACTGTGTCACTGAAATGGTGATGAGAAGGAACCAGAGAGCAGTGGCTTGGGATCTGAGTGAGAGGTGAAAATGTGGAGGCAGGAAGTGTAGACAGCTCATTTCCAGCAGTGGAGAAGCAGTAGCACGAAGGCATGGAGGGAGAGTTGTTCTGTTATGATTGTTTGGCTGGTTTTTAAAGATTGGAGAAAACTGAGTTTGTTATGAGGAGAAGGAGCCAGTAGAGTGGTTGAAGACATAGTCCAAAGAGGGGACAACTGATGGGATTTAGTTATATTGATAATGTGGTGATTTCTCCCAGTCTAGGCTTTGGTTTCTAATTGAGCCTTGGTCTGACTGCTCAGCACATATTTTTTACCTGCCTCTCATGTTCTATCAAGTCAGACTTAATAACACATGCACATGGGATCCTCCTTTAGGCTCCCTCTGACTGGTCACTGGGAATCTCCTAATGAACTTGGCTAAGAGCCCATCTGCCTCTGCAGCCAGGTTGAATGCAGACCACTTTGTCAACACAGTTTTGCCAAGGATGAAGCATTGCCCTGTGGCTTTCACTGCAGACAGAGTTTTCAGACTGGTTCCTCTGCATTTAAGCAAAGGATTGTTCCTGTGGCTATTCCAGAACAAGGCTCTATTCAAATATTTAACAGATAATAAGTAACTCTTTAGAGATACCACTAAGACCATTAAAAGAGCCAGATGTATTTTATTTTAGTCAGTATGGCTCCAAGAGCTGGTCTATTTGCTATGTCAAAATAGAATACATTAATTTTACTTGAAACTTGGAAAGAACTCCATTCACAAATGGTGGTAATATCAGCTTCCTTTGATCACTTTTGATTTCACCATCCTCAAATCCCAATGGGCTACTACATCTCTCTGCTGTTGGCTACCGAATCTGTTTTTTACCACTCCTCTTCTCACACACATCCACATATTTTGTTGACCCTGTCCTTTTTTTACCTTCCCCTTTTATAACTTGGCTCAGCTTTCTGATAAAACTCTTAACAGTTCCTTCAAATCCTGTCCCCCAATTCACCCATTCCATGATGCTTCAATTACCTAAAATCCACTCCTCCTCCCCAAATTATGTATGGGATGTAGAAAGTATTAAAGGCTTGAAGAATTAGCAAATTTAGCTACCAGTTTTGCTGGTACTGTTTCACTGTTTGTGTATATGCTGCTGAAGAGAGCATTGGATAAACAGTTAGCTTTCATTTCTACATTGATTTATTAAACAAATATTTGTTGAGTCCTGCCATGTGCCAGTCACTGTGCCAGGTCTAGGAGTCATGGAGAACAAGGAGGATGGTGAGAGAATCACAAACATGTCAGATGAAGCAGTGTTGCAGGAGTCCCAAGAGACTAGGGTATCAAACTACAACCATCTGAAGGGCTGCTGTGTTTAGGGAAGGATGTGGGAGAAATGATGCTTTGCTAGTTCTAGGCCTAGGCATTAAGAGGCGTAGCAGCTTCTGTTTTCACCCTCTGGGAGTACTGACCCACCTGTGTAAATAATTATAAATATCCTGCTGGTATGAGGGGGAGGGGGAACATGGAGAGAGACAGGCCCTGGGGAATGAAAGACTACAGAGAGAGAGAGAGAGACACCCAGCCAGTCCCCAACTTTCCTGATCCCCATAGTTGAGGTGCCAGATATGTGGAAGCCATTTTGGGTCCTCCAACCCCAGTGAAGCTACCTTAGCCAACATGGCACAAGCTATCCCTACTGAGCCTCATTCAAATTGCAGAATCATGTGCAAGTAAATGGTGGCAATTGTTTTAAGCCACAAAATTTTGAGATGGGTTGTTACGTAGAAACAGATACCTGAAGCAGGGTTTAATAGCAGATTAGAATTCTCTGACACAAATTGTAGCAATGTTTTCTTAGCTCAGTCTCCAAAGGCAATAGAAATAAAAGCAAAAATAAACAAATGGGATTTAATCAAACTTATGAACTTTTGCTCAGCAAAGGAAACCATAAACAAGACGAAAAGATAACCTACAGACTGGGAGAAAATATTTGCAGATGATGTAACCGACAAGGGCTTAATTTCCAAAATATACAAACAGCTCATACAGCTCAATAACAACAACAAAAAAAAAAACCCAAACAACCCAATCGAAAAATGGGCAGAAGACCTAAATAGACATTTCTCCAAAGAAGACACACAGATGGCCAATAGGCACATGAAAATATGCACAACATTGCTAATTATTAGAGAAATGCAAATCAAAACTACAGTGAGGTATCACCTCACACCAGACTGATCATCACTAAAAAGTCTACAAATATTAAATGCTGGAGAGGGTGTGGAGAAAAGGGAATGCTTCTACACTGTTGGTGGGAATGTAAATTGGTGTATCTACTGTGAAGAATAGTATGGAGGTTGCTTAAAAAACTAAAAGTAGACTTACCATATGATCTAGCAATCCCACACCTGGGCATATATTCAGGGAAAACTCTAATTCAGAAAGATACATGGATGCAAATGTTCATAGCAACACTATTTGCAATAGCTAAGACAGGGAAGCAAACTCAATGTCCATCAACAGATGAATGGATAAGGAAGATTCCCGTGAGTGCCCACACACACACACACATACACACACACAGATGAATATTACTCAGTCATGGAAAAGAATGAAATAATGCCATTTGCAGCAACATGGGTGGACCTAGAGATTATCATACTAGATGAAGTAAGTCACACAGAGAAAGGAAAATATCCCATCCTATCACTTATATGTGGAATCTAAAAAAATGATAGAAATGAACTTATTTACAAAACAGAAACAGACTCACAGACATAGAAAACAAACTTATGGTTACCAAAGAGGAAAGAGGTGGAGGGATAAATTAGGAATTTGGGATGAGCAGATACATACTACTATATACAAAATAGATAAACAATAAGGTCCTACTGCATAGCACAGGGAACTATATTCAATACCTTGTAATAAACGATAATGGAAAAGAATCTGAAAAAGAATCTATCTATCTATCTATCTATCTATCTATCTATCTATCTATCTATCTATCTATAAACTGAATCACTTTTCTGTATACCAGGAACTAACACAGTATTGTAAATTAAATATGCTTCAATTAAAAAATAATAGCAGATTAGATACAGCTAAAGAGAGCTAGTGATCTGGAAGATAGGTCAAGGGGAAAAATATTCAGACTCAAGCCCAGAGAGATAAAAGGAAGGGAAAAAACTGAAAAGAATGTAGTATAGTCACACTAGCTTTCTACTGGTTAATATTTGTAAAGTATTTTCTATTTATAAGATATGTTGAGGAAGTCTAATATGAAGTCTCAAATGTTGAGGAAAGAAAGAGAATGGGATAGAAGCAATATTTGAAGCCACATGGCCAAGAATTTTCTAAAACTGATTAAAGCGAACAAGCCATGGATTGAAAAGTATTTTGGATACCAAAATGATGAATTACTTGGGTTATATATATATATATATATAGAGAGAGAGAGAGAGAGAGAGAGAGAGAGAGAGAGAGAGAGAGAGAGAAAGAGAGAGAGAAGTTAAAATGCACAAAAAGTGAGACAAGGTAAACGGAGTAAAAGGAGCCTAGGTCATAAGATAATACAGAAAGTGACAAAAGCACTAATATATTACATTTTAATAAGTTGAAGGTTCATGTCATGATCTCTAGGATAAGAACTAAAAGAATAATAAAAGAATTCTCAACTAATGGGTGGAATAACAAAATAGTAAAATAATACAGAACCCAAAAAGGTAAGAAAGGAGAGAAAAAGGACATAAAACAGTGGATTAAATAGTCATATGGCAGATTTTAACCCAAACACATCAGTGATCACATTAAAGGTAAAAGGAACAAATACTCAATTACAATTAATAGATTGTCAGATTGAATTAAAAAGACAGTCAATCTTATGCTTACAATAACTTAAGTAAGGTTATTGAAAGATTGAAAGTAAAATGACTCACAACAACAAAAAGAAAACCTTGCAAATACCAACAGAAACTGGCTTTACTAACATTAGACAAAATAGACTTTACAGCCCAAAGCATTACTATAGATGAGTGGCTCTCAACCAAGAGCAATTTTGCCCCCCAGTGGACATTTGGCAATGTCTAGACGGATTTTTGATTGTCATGACTGGGGTGGGGATGCTACTGGCATCTCGTGGGTAGGGAACAAGGGTACTGCTAAACATCCTACAGTGCACAGGGCAGCACCCCCTACACGTACCCAATAAAGAATTATCCTGCCCAATATGTCAATAGCACCACAGTTGAGAAATGCTGCTGCAGACATTACATAAAAATAAAAAGGTCAATTTACTAGAAAGGAATCAAATGCTTAACTTGTATACACTAATAACATTACCCCCAAATATATAAAGCAAAAAGTTGATAAGGAGAAGAGACAACTCCACAATTATGGTGGGAGATTCCAACTCATTTCTCTTAGGAACTGATAGACTAAGTGGGTAAAAAAATAAATATGAATATAGGTGATTTAAATAACATAAGTAATAAGCACAATTTTATTGATATATTTAGAACACAGTATCAAATATCTATAGAATATATATTATTTCCAAATATACATGGAACATTTACCAAAATTGACCATATGCTGGCTCTAAGAGTTAATTCTGACAGCTTCCAAAGGATTAAAATTAGGCATGGTCTATTCTCTGATGACAGTGGAATTAAGCTGTGAAGTCAATAACAAAAAGAAAACGAGGAAATTCCCAAATATTTGGAAATTAAACAATATTTTTATTGTCTAATTTTAAATAACCCAAGGGTCAAGAAATTACAATGGAAATCAAAATATATTTTGAACTGAATAATACTGGAAACACACTGCATCTAAAAGTGTGAGATGAAGCTAAAGCTGTTTAGAGAGTCTAAAATGCATATATTAGGGGGAAAGGGATGAAAAGCAATTATCTCAAGCATTTATCTTCAGAACTTAGAGAAAGAACATAAAGGTACACCCAAAAAAGGAGAAGGAAGGAATGAACAAAAAGCAGAAATTAATAAACCATAAAAAAAATCACAGAGAGGATAAATAAAGCTGGTTTTTAAAGGACTAATAAAATGGATAAGCTTCTATCAAGACTGATCAAAAGAAACAGAAAAAGAACAAATAACAAATAAGAAGTGGAAAGTGGGACATCATTTCAACTTCTACAGATATTTAAAATAATTTTAAAAAGGCATTGTGGACAACTTTGTGCGTTTGCAAATTTAGATGAAACTGATGACATACTAGGAAAACACATCTTACCAAAATTCACACAAGAAGACAGAGAAATGTGAATAGTCCTAATTCTATTACAGAAAGAAATTTCATCTATGAGTGAAATCTTCCCCCAAAGAAAATCCAGGCCCAGATGGCTTCACTGGTGTATCATACCAAACATTTTGGGAGAAATAGTGCCAATTCACACAAACTCCTTTAGGGACTAGAAGAAGAGAGAAGACTTTCCAACTTGTTTTATGAGGTCAGCACAATCTCAGTATCAAAACCTGACAAATGTAACACAAGAAAGGAAAACTGTATACCAATCTCTCTCACAATACAGATAAAAAAATCTCAGCCAAAATATCAGCCAACCAAATCCTGTATACATAAAAAGAATAATATATCATGACAAATTTGAATCTAATACAGAATGCAGGTTGATTAATATTTGAAAATTAATGTCATTCAAAACATTAATATATTAAAGGAGAAAAATCACATAATCCTTTTTCATAGATTCAGGAAAAGTGATAAAATTCAGCATATAGTTTAAAAATTAGCAAACTAGGAATAGATAGGAATTTTCATAATAGAATAAAAGATATATACAAAAATCTATAACAAATATCATAGTTAATGGTAAAATATTGAAGAATTTCCCTAGGACTGTGAACAAGGAAAGATATCTACTACAACTCCTTCCATTCAAGACTGTACTAGATTCTTAGCCTGTCAATTAAGGTAAAGAAAAAAACCCAAAGTATGAGGACTGGAAAATAATAAACAGACTGTTATTTGCAGATGACATAATTATGTGTGTACTAAGTCTAAAAGGATCGGTAGGTAAACTATTGGAATTAATAAGTGAATTCAGCAGTGTCACCAAACAAAAAGTCAATATTGAAAAACAGTCAATTGTATTTCTATACACCAGCAATAAACAATTAGAAAATGAAATTTTAGAAAGGTTATCATTTGCAAAAGCATCAAAAAACGTTAGCTACCTAGGAATAAATCTAAGAAAGATTTATTAGAACTTTCCATAGAAACTATAAAATATTATTTAGAGAATTTGAAGAACTAAATAAATGGAGAGGTATACCATTTTCATAGATTGGAAGACTCAATATCATAAATGTGTTATTCCTTCCCAAACTGATGTATGGATTCTAATTAAACCAAATTGAAATCCCAACAACTTCTTTTTTTTGGTGTGGAAACTGATGAGCTGATTCTAAAACTTACATGAAATGCAAGGAGGCAGCAATAGCCAAGACAATACTAGGGAAGTGAGTAAAAACACAAACAACAGAGTGTGAGAAAATATTTGCCAGACATGTAATCAACAAGGGGCTTATATTCAGAAAATACAAAGAACCCCTACAAATCAGTAAGAAAAAGCAACAATCCAAAAAAAGATGATTAAGAAACTTGAACAGATACTTCACAAAAGATGTTAGACATATGGAAAAAAAATGAACGAAAAGGTTCTCAAATCATTAGCTATCAGGGCAATGCAAATTAGAATAGTAATAAAATAACACTACCCTCTTACCAGAATGGCTAAATTTAAAAGTACTAATGATACCATGTGTTGGCAAGAATGTGCAGTAACTGACACTCTCAAATGCTGGTGGCAGAAGTATAAATTGGTATAACCAATATGGAAAGTAATTTATCATTATTTTACTAAAAGCTGAAGATATTTACTAAAGTTTAAGATAAAGCGATTCAGTACTTAGGTATATAAATGTGAATATAGATACAACAAAAGTCATGTACAAGGGTTTACTTAGAAGTATTATTCATAACAGTTAAAACCTGGAATCAATCCAGTGGCCATCAACACTAGAATGGATAAATAGTGGAATAGTCATATAATAGAAAAATTTATGGGATGCAATACCCATAAATACCATAACTGCTATCATATATAATAATGTAGATTAATCTTATAATGTTGAGTAGAAGTAGTGAGGTATATGCAAGAATAAGTACTACGAGATTCCATTTACAAAAATTCAAAAGTTACCTATAGTATTAGAAGTCAGGATAGCAGTTATCTTTAGGAAGGAAGATGGAGATAATAGTTGGGAATGGGTATAGGAGAATTTTGGATGCTGGTAATGGTCTGTTTTTCCATCTGGAGGTGTTTACACAGGTTTGTTCACTTTACAGTAATCACTCTGTACCTGTTTTTTCACATCTTTATAATTGTTATACTTGAATAACGTTTATTTCAAAATAAAAATGAATGTTAGGTTTTTGGACCATGGCTTAAAAATTCTGAAAGCAACTCCACTTATGAGCTTTTATGTCTAATGTTTGCTTTCTTTGAACAAATCTCTAAAGGATGAAGGGGATTTCTGGCTTTCAAAGTGACTTCAGGAATGGGAGATAATTCTTAGAAGGTATATAGAATCTTTTCCAGATCATTAAAGACCTCTTACCAATAAAGTTTGAACTTCTCAAGGGGAGAGACTATTTCGTTCACTTCTGTATGCCCAGCACCTATCACAAGATCTGACCCAGCTTTAGGCCAGGGATGCAAATAGATTTCACTAACTGTGCCAGCTCCAAACTATTAATAATGGCTGGCTGGAAACACGGTGTAGGAGAATGTATTTGAAACTGCATCCAGGATCAGTGGAAGAGATTCTATGATCAGCTAGCAGTGTCTGCCATGGGTACCAAGTACAAAATGGTGGTACATACAACATACATCAGACCATGGGATCTTGGCTGATGATGCAGAGCATTGACTTAAGAGCATTGTTTGCCCAGGAACTCACCATAGGACCAAAAGGCTTTTAAGCTAATAATGGATGATATGAGAGAAAAGTCAACAATCAATCTGTAAAACTAATTACTGTGGAGGAAGTAAGATTTGATGGAAAGAAAAATAATAGTAAACGATGTTGGCAGTAAGTCAAAGTGAAGTAGAAAGGGAATCAGAAATAGTACTTATGATCTCCAATGTCTACACATCAACTTTTCCCAAACAAATACTAGTTTTCACAGAATGCTGTTTTTCAGGATATTCACAATCAGGTTTCCTAATATTTGTGAGACCCATGTCAACAGTATAAATTGAAGAAGCCACATATATGAAAACACTTAAAAGTTATAAATCAAGCTATCACACTGTTAGATAAAATATGTTCTGCCCACTTACTTTGGCAAACGTATTTTCAAAATGATAAAATTGAAAAATGTGTAAGAGGCTATATAGTCTTTATGTGATTGAAAGATGGCAAAAATCAAAGATGAATATAATTATTACTATGCATGTCTGGCTGTTCTGTTGATGGGCCAGAGATGTTTGTGTCAGTAATAAAATAAAGGCATACATGGTTAATCAATTATTTTTATATTTATTCCATAACATTTACTTCCTAGCCTTCATTTCAGCAAAATCAAGATTTACATAACATGAATTTTATTGATAATATGTCAAATTAGACATTACTAATATCTGTAATATACCAATAGTTTTTGGATGATTTAAAAATTTTTTAAAATTATTTCAATTTGGAGAAATGTTGCCTCTGCTGAGGCAATAACAATTATAATTGCCTATATACGCAAAGTAATACCTAGATTTGGAAACAAACCAAGAAATTTACACATTTTATGTGTAATGTACATTGTGATATGCAACAATAGGGTTGCCTATATAAAATGATGATTATTACAGAATATTCTATAAAATATTTTAATTACATAATATAGTGTTAATATTTATCATGGTTTTTATCATCTCCTAAAGGAATATCTGGATGCATACAGTATTTCTTCAGTTCTTTTAAAATGTGTTTCAATATTGAGATATTCTAGAGAAAACCAAAAATAGCAGTCAGTATCTTGCTTGATTGGTGCAAATTTCTCTTCAAAAGAGACTACCTCTTGATAGAATTTGACCAGAAAGTGGTCTCCATAGAATCAGTATTAGATCATTTGTAAGTAAATCTTCTTCATAATCATGCAAATTCTTTTGTTTTCATGTTCTGATATCTTAATATTTTATTGGACAATCACCTTTGTTGCATATTTCATATGTAGTTTCTTTTGATTTAGAAAAAGATTTTCTCTAAAATTAAAAAATTAATTCCTTAAAAAGTGAAATAGTTTTAAAAAATAGACTTCTGCTAATATTTTTAGTAGCAAGCAACAGTTTATATCAAGTAACTGTGGATAAGGCAAATTCAAAATTATTTTAATTTTCTAACAAATACCATGATTCATTTTTCATAGGAGGATTTTCTGTGGTTTCACTGAACTCTTTTTGGGTATTTCATATCTTGTCTAAATTAAATCTAACTGCCTTAACAACATTCAATTCTATTATAATTAGTGTCCTAGAATGATTATAAGGTCAAATTTTATATATTTTCATCGATACTGTTCTATCTTTGGGAAGACCTAGAACGATTGTAAGGGAGGGAAAAAAGCTATTCTATAAACTATAAATTCTATGACTGGAGCCTGAGAATTGAACTAAGACAAATTAACAGGAAGAAAGGCACACAAATTTTATGTGATGTTAGTATTTTAGTTTTTACATGCATGGAGGCCTTCATAGAAAAGCAATTAGGACCTCAAACAAGCAGTTAGAACTAGGAACTTGTATACCATTTTAACAAAGGGGGATCAATATTGAGAAATGACGAGATAAAGGAAAAGGGGTTCGGGCTTCTAGGGGAGGTAGGGGGAAACTAATGGAAGATAATGGTTATTCTTGTAAGATGTGTTTGCGCGAACCTGTTGTGGTGCTGACTTTCTGTCTCCAGTAATAAGAATTGTTTTCATCCTGGTATGGGACAGGGGAGAAGGAACATCTTCATAAAGGGAACTTTATGTTCTGCTTTTAGGGAAAGAACATTGTTTTCCTCATTTGCAGCTTCTTAATTGCCTTCAGCTCAAAATAATCCTTTGCCAAAGAGGCATATTATGAAGTGGCATATTCTAATCTTCTGATCTCCTACAATTTCATGTATAACCTTTGAACTGTTTCCAAGAATGTCTCTTATCAGAACAGATGAAGCCATATCTTTTAATATCAAATTCAAACAATACCCCATCTATGGCACAAAGAACACTTCTAGATCTGGGGCCAAAATTCTGGCTTATACATCCTTTTCTTTTTAACTCAGTACCCTTGACAATTTTTTTCCAGCTTTACTGAGACATAACATTGCTTAAGTTTAGGTGCATAATGTGATTATTTGACATACATATATATAGTGAAATGATTACCACAATAAGGTTAATTAACACATCCATCACCTAACTGTAACCTAATGTAGTCATCATTTTTGTGTATGCGAGGTAAGAACTTTTAAGATTTACTCTCTTGGCAACTTTCAAGTATATAATTCAGAAGTATTAACTATGGTCACCATGCTGTGCATTAGATTCCTGGAATTTATCCATCTTATTATAACTGGAAGTTAGTACTCTTTGACCACCATCATCCATTCCCCCCACCCCTGGAAACCACCAATCTACTCTCTGTTTCTATAAGTTCAGTTTGTTTTAGCTTCTGTATATGAGATCATACAGTACAGCTGACCCTTGAACAAAGCAGGAGTTAGGGGTGCTGACTCTCCCACAGTTGAAAATCTGCATATAACTTATATTTGGCCTTCCACATATGCAGTTCCTCCTTATCCACAGTTCCAAACCTGTGGATTAAACCAACCTCAAATTGTGTAGTACTATGATAGTTACTATTGGAAAAACTCTGAGTATAAGTGGACCCATGCAGTTCAAACCCATATTGCTCAAGGGTCAACTGTATTTGTTTTTCTATGTCTGACTTATTTCACTTAGCATAATACCCTCAAGTTTTATCCATATTGTTGCAAATGGCACAATTTCCTTCTTTTTTAATGTCTGAATTTTATTTATATATATAAAACAAAAGAAGAACAAAGAGTGTTTTGCCCACCATCCAATTTTACAAAGATTAACCCACTGTAGTTGCTAACTGACAGTGCATTCTGTGCTTCAGGCAGAAGAAATTAAGGTGACAACAGAATGAAGCACTCTGCTTCAGACAGAGGAAATTAAAGACGATAGCAGGCTGCTCTGTGCTTTGGACAAGCAGGACCCTTAGATAGTTAGATTATCTTAGGAAGAATTTAACGAACCTAGCTTTTCACATCTTCCCATACATAGAAAAGAATTAACATCATTAATTTTGTCTTTCTGACTAGTGGCAATCTTTTAAAGATGCATACTTGACTCCATGTATTCCCCAGCACCCCCTGCCCCAAATCATATACAAACTATCCTCCTCCCACTTTTTCAGATCTCCCAGGCTATAGTCCTCAGCAAACTTAACTCACAACTTACATTGCACATTTTTCTTTCAGTCGACCACACACCCACCCCCAGCCCCCGCCAACACCACATTTTCTTTATTCATTCATCTGTTAATGGATAGAAACTTAGGTTGTTTCCATATCTTGGGTATTATGAATAATGCTACAGTGAATACATGAGTGGCAATATCTCTTCGAGAGAGTGACTTTAAATCCTTTAGATATAATACCCAGAAATGGGATTGCTGGATGATATGGTAGTTCTATTTTGAGGATCCGTCATACTGTTTTCCCTAGTGGCTGCACCAATTTATATTCCCACCAACAGGGCACAGGGTTTCCTTTTCCCCACATTGTTACTAGTACTTGTTTCCTCTTGTCTTTTTAATAATAGCCATTGTAACAGGTGTGAGGTGATAGCTGATTGTGACTTTGATTTGCATTTCCCTGATGATTAGTGATATTGATCACTTTTCATGTATCTGTTGGCCATTTGTATATCTTTGGAAAAATAGCTCTTGACAATTTTTGACATTATGTATATAATTTATATAAAACCAAAATGTTTTAATTTTAACTTTAACTTTACAAGATTTTAACTTTAAACTTTACAAAATTTTTTCATGAAAATAAAAGCATTTGCTATTCAAGTATAAAATGTCCACTTAACACCAAGGTAAAGAGTCAGTATTATTTATCTCATTTATCTAGATGTACCATATGCTACATAATACCATACAGTGCATAAAAACATATGTGTTTTATATATATATATATATAGTTTTAATTTAGCATTGCAACATATTCTTCAGCCACCCTATTCAGCTGTTGGCCGAAACCTTTCTAATTCACACCAGAATGAAGAATTGGAATACAAAGAAAGGAAAAAAGGAAACTCAGTCCTACCGGGAGAAGATATTTTGTTATGCAAAAATGTATTGTATTCAAGCTATCAGAGAAGGATTTGACATGTTAATTTTTCTTTTCTCTTACCTAAGCACTTCTCCCACTCAGAACCTCTCCAGACTCCCAGCTGGTGTTGATAATCCACACTGGCAGCAGAGCCACCCACAAACTTTCATTGTGTTTTAACACAGTCACCTTTGGTTTTGAGGATGCAGGGAAAGTGATGCAGAGAAGCTTTTCTGTGCACTGATAATGCTGCCTATGAAGGGGTGGTAAGGAATAGCTGTGGACACACATACTGCATGTAGCTTCCCTGCTCACGTGTGTACTCCATGGTTCCTACTGATTTCACTTACAAAAGTCCAAAAATAAAATTATTAAGAATATCAATATGGCAACATCAGAGCTTTGAACCAAGTGCAGGGCTCCTCTGAATGTATGCGCTGTGTGACTGCACAGACTAGATGCCTTCAAGCTGACGCTGTGTGACCAACAGAGTATGGTGGAAGTGACATGTATGACTGCCAAGACCAGGTCCTAACAGTCACTGTAACTTTGGCTTTGCTCTCTTGGATTGCTCGCCCTGTGAAAGTCAGTCACCATGTTTTGAGGACACTCAAACAGCATTGTGGAAACGCCTATCTTGGGAGGACAGCCCCGGGGCAACCTTTGACCAACAGTCAGTGCAAATTTGCCGTCATGTGAATAAGCTGCCTTGGAAAAGGATCTTCCGGCAGCATCCACGCCTTCAGATGACTGCTGCCCTAGTGAACATCTTGACTGCAACCTCATGAAAGAACCCAAGCTAAAACTACCCAGCTTAGTCACTTCTGAATTCCCATCTACAAAAACTACCAGAGATGATTCACCTTGATTGTTGTTTGAGTCATAAGCTTTGGGGTGATTTGTTCTACAGCAATAGATAACTAAAGCAATGCTTTAATTCACATTTGCTTTAATCGTAGTAAGATATGGCACCCTTTTACCTGCATAATGGCTACTTATTTTCTTTTTTCTTTGAATTGTTCATGTATTCATTTATTTTTATTGGGTTGTTTATCTTTATCTTACTGATATATACATGGCTGACCAAGAAAATCAGCCTTTTGTTGGTCATATGTACTGCATATGTTTTTCATAGTTTATAATTTACTCTTTTGATTTTTTTTATTGCAGAAGTTTAAAATTTTTATTGTGGTTTTAATTGACTAGTCTTTCCCATTATGTCTTTTATATTTTGCTTCAAATACTAAAGGCTTTTCTCATTCCATAGTTATAAAAACATTTATCTATGTTTGTTTCAGTATTTTGATGGTTTCATTTACATTAAGACTTTTGATTATTGTAGAATTTGGGGAGGGGAGGGCAGTGGAGATAGAGAAAGTGAGAGAAATACAACCCCACTTCACAATAGTGAGGTCATTATACACTTTCAGTTATTAAATCATCCTCTCCACTGATCTGAAATACCATCCTTATCATATCCCAGACGCCTGTCTATTTTGGGGTTTATTTCTGGACTCTCCATTCTCTTCCATTGATTTGTCTACTCCTGTGCCAGTGTTACTCTTCTATTTCTGGATATCCTGGATATTTTCCTGTCTTTCACTTTTCTAGAATAATTTTGGGATCATTTTTCAAATTCAAATAATTTAATCAATAACCCTTTGTATTTTTATTGCACCAAATTTATAAAACTGAGCTTCCCTATAGAAGAGTAAAGTCTGTCTTTCCACTGGCTCACATCTTTTTATGTTTTCTGGTAGACTTTGAAGATTTTCTTCATTAGGTTCTAAATATTTCTTATTAAGTTTATTCCTAGGATTTAAAAAAAATTGAAGTATAATTGATACACAATAAACTGCACATCTTTATAGTGTACAACTTGATAAGTGTTGACAAATGTACATAATCATGAAAGCATCAATGCAGTCAAGATGATGATTATATCCATAACCCCCCAAAGTTACTTGGTGCCTCTTTGTAATCATCTCTTCCCCAAGTGACCACTCATCTGCTTCCTGTCACTATAGATTAGTTTGCTTTTCCTAGAATTTCATACAAATGGAATCATGCAACCTGTACTCTTTTTTTTTTTCTTTTGGTCTGGCTTCTTTTTACTCAGCATAATTATTCTGAGAGTTATCCATGTGGTTCCATGTACCCATAGTTCGTTTTTTTTCATTGTTGAGAGCCACTACCTTATATGAATAGACCACATCTTGTTTATCTATCTGTTCAGGGGCTGAAGGACTTTAGGGTGGTTTCCAGGACTTGGCTAGTACAAGTAAAGCTGCTATGAATATTTGTGCACAAGTCTTCATGTAGACACGTGCTTTGTTTTTCTTTTGTAGGTACCTAAGAGTCATATGTTTGGGCCATATGATAGATGTATCCTTAACTTATTAAGAAACTGCCAAACTATACTGCAAAGGGACTGTACTACTTGACATTCCCACCGGCAATGCCCAAGAGTGTTTTGGATCCTATTTTGTTATTAGTTTCTAGTTTTATTGAATTATTAAAACAGAATGGGGTCTGATTTTTATCCTACTTTTTGGAATTTATGTAGGTTTTCTTTATGGCCTTACAAAAGATTGATTTTTAGAAATGTTGTTTTGGTACTTGAGAAGAGTATTCACTATGCTCGGGTGTCGAATTCAACCTTATTGATTATACAATTCAGAGCCTTTATAGGCCTACTTACTTTTTGTCTATTGTAACTGTCAGGTGCTCAGAGAAATAAATTATAGTCTCTTAACTGCTATTACGTTTTTGCCAATTTCTTCTTATCATTTTCTGAAGTTTTTGTATTATGAATTTTATTTATTGCAAGAAGATTCATGACTGCTGTAACTTCATTGTCGATTGTTCCCTTTAACATTATAAAGTCTCTCTCTTTGTTTTGTAAATACTCTTTCATTTAATTTAGCCTTACTCAATTTTAAATTATTACCTTGCATAATTGTTTTTGCTAAATCTTCAAAGTTTTTGATTATGGAAATTTTCAAACATGCAAAAGTATTAAAAAAAATTGTATAATGAACCTCCATCATATCCATTATCCAATTCCAACAATTATCAACCGGTGGCCAATCTTGTTTGTACTCTGAATACTTCGCCAAATCTGGATTATTCTGAGGCAAATCCTGATATTCTATCATTTTATCTGTAAACATTTCAACGTATATTTCTAAAAGTTAAAGACTCTTTGAAAAGAACTACAATACCATTATTATCCTTTTAAAAATTGACAATAATTCCCTAATATCATCCAATATCATAATCAGCATTCAAATTCACCTTTTTCATAACTTCACCTTTTAATTTTCTTGCCCCAGATATGGAATCAGTCATTACTCCAAGAAGCCCTGATTCTTTTAGTGGGTAAAGGTATTTCTGGATTATGCGGTCCTAGGTACTAAGGGCTATATTTTTTATGTTTTCATTTGCCTGCTATGGCTATGCTCATAGTTGGTCTTTCAGCCTTTCAGAGTCATTTTATTTTAGATCCATGAGTTGGGTTTTATTCATTAATACATTCTGAGATTAGAAAAATGAACTGGGTTATTTCCATAGTTCCTGAATGTATAATGGAAATAGACATATTTAGCAACTGCAAGAATCCCTACACTGGTTTGCTGATCTACTGAGTGAGGACTATTATGATAGGAAGAGCCAAGTAGAAGACTTTGGAACTTTCTTCCCCCAGCAGGATACAAACCAAAAGCATACCTGGAGGAATTTCAGAGGTCAGTGCCACCATCAAAGACTTAAAAGATACAAAGATGTTGATTCTTTTTTTTTTTCTTATTGAAGCATTGTTGATTTACAATGTTGTGTTAATTTCTGGTGTATATAGCATAGTGATTCAGTTTATATATATATATTCCTTTTCATGTTCTTTTTCACTATAGGCCATTACAAGGTATTGAATATAGTTCCCTGTGCTATACAGTAGGACTTTGTTGTTTATCTATTTTATGTATAGTAATTAGTATCTGCAAATCCCAATTTATTCCTCCCCACCCCCTTTCCCTTCTGGTAACCATAAGCTGTTTTCTATGTCTGTGAAGGATGTTGGTTCTATTGCATATCCATTTACCTTTGCTGTTTGGCCTGCACAGAAGGTGGTTGGAGCCTGGAGAACGACAGTTGATTATCCTTAATGAGGTGAAGGTGCCAACTGCAGTTACTTTTGAAGATGTAATGTCTTTCCTGGAGCAAATCTTAGTACACAGCTGTAGACGTAGCAAATGACTTCTTTTCTCTACGTCAGTTTACAGGGTCTCCTGAAGCAGTTTGCTTTTGTCTAGCAGAGATAATGGTACACTTCACTTCCCCAAGGCCATGTCAACCCTCCTGTTTTCCACTATGATCTAATCGGCAGAAATCTTGGTTGTCTTGACATCCGACAGAAAATCAAAATAGCCCACTACGTTGATGATATAACGATAACTGGTTCTGATGAGCAGGAAGTTGCAGGTAGCTTCTATGTCTTATTAAGATACATGTGTGCTAGAAGGTGGGAGACAATGGCTACAAAATTCCAAGAGTTAACCAGACAGAAGTTTTTGGACCTCCATGGATCTAAAGCCTGTTGGGATATTCCTTCTAAAGGAATTGACACATTACTCTATCTTGCATGCCTACCATTAAAAAAGAAGCAAAAATGCTTGCCTCTTGAAGGAAATACATGCTACATCTGCGTGTGTTCCCTCTCATTTATAGAGTACCCTGTCAGTTTTGAGGGGCCTCCAATGAGAAAAAGCTCTGCGGCAGGTCTAAGCTGCAGCGCAGGCTGCTTTG
The DNA here is from genome assembly GCF_048773025.1 of Camelus bactrianus. Lineage (NCBI taxonomy): Eukaryota > Metazoa > Chordata > Mammalia > Artiodactyla > Camelidae > Camelus > Camelus bactrianus. The sequence continues at coordinate 27,630,582 of NC_133565.1, forward strand.
GCGCTTGGGTCCCATGACCCAGATGTACTTGAAAGGTCTACGGCACAAAGTGAATGGGGCCTCTGGAAGGCCCGAAAGGAGAAGAACAGGACATGTTTCTAGGATTTAGGAGCAAAGTCACACCCCATTCTCCAGTTGAGACCCAGCTCCTCCCGGGTTCTGGTAGAGCTAGAATGCTTAACCATGGGACATCAAGTGGCTATATAATCTGAGTCCTCATCATAGACTAGGAATGATCTGGCTCATTAAGCCATAAAGCTGAGTACACACAGCAGCAATTCATAATTAAACAAATTGTATGATAGAGATCACAATTAAGCAAATCCTGAAGGCATAAATAAATCATGTGTGCAGTTGGCTCAGACTCATATGATGCCTATTCCTACCTCACTGCTTCTTCTCCTCCTATTTATGCCTGTACTTTGTTGGTGAACTCCTTATTATCAATCAGCTGAGGAAGAAAAATTCAGATCTAATGATTCTTCACAAGACAGTGGCACCAACAGGAAGCAAACCACTGTAGCACTATAACCTTAATTAGAAATATTCAAGAAAGACATTATTAAAGAAAAATTGTCTTACCTAGTAGAACTTCAAGTGGTCCGTTTTGTTGACAACTCATTCAGTGTGAAATAATTAGAGGTGAGAATCTATATTCAACCATGGGCAGAGGTTAAAGAGTTGGCCAGTTGGCCAGGGACTTGGCAAGAATAAGATTGGAATTCAATGAAAAGGAGATCTAGGGAAGAAATGTGAAGATGAAACTCTTTGAAAGAGCACGGAGTGTAAGGATATTTGTGGCCCATGTGAGTGTTCATCAAAGGGCATCTACCATAAAATAATTAACTAGACAAGAAGACATGATCTGAGGAGGTCAGCCAGCCCTTTTCCCAGTCACCTCAGTGCTTGCTGAATGTTCCATATTCAAAGTGACCATAATGGCAGTGGTGGGCTCAACACGTAGACTTCTCTCTCACCAAGGATGATGCAATTGAATGTCTAATCTGCCAACAGCATAGGCCAGTGATGATACCATGGTATGAAGTGGGTAGTAATTTGTTCTCATTGAAATAATCACTTGGATTATTATGGATATGGATTTTCCTTCTGTCTGCAATGCTTCTGATAGTACCACCCTCCCTGGACTTACAGAATGCTTTATGTGCCATAGAAGTATTTCCTATATCACTTCTGACCAAACAACTCATTTAACAGCAAAGGAAGAATCACAATGGGCTCATGCTCATGTCATTTCACTGGTCTTACCACATACTCCAACCAGAAATACCTGGTCTGAGAGAATCGTGGAATAGCCTACTGAAGACAGTTACAGTATAAGTTGGAAGACAATACTCTTAAAGGTTGGGGTATATCCCAATGAATTTTTTTCTTCCTGAGCCAGTGATCAATATATGTGCTATTTTTTCCCACAACCAGAATACTCAGGTCTTGGAATCAAGGGGTAGAATTGGGAGTGTTCTTAATAATCCACGCACAAAGTTTCTGCTTTCAAATCTGATAGATTTCTGTAGAGGTCTTGGTTTCCAAGGGAGGAATGTTCCACTAGGGAAGATAATTGATTTACATCCTTGAGTTACAAGTTGAGATGATCACTGGCCATTTTGGACTAAGATGCCACTCAATTAACAGGCAAAGAAGGGGGTTACTGTATTGGCTGGGGTGATGCCAGTTATATTGGATAACTGAGTTGCTAAGACACCATGGAACTCAGTGGATTCTCTAAGGCACCTCTTAGTACTTCCATGTCCAGTAGAAAGAAAGTTAATGGTAAACTAAATGAAGGTGACTGGGGATCAGATCGTTCAGGAATGAAGGGTTGGGTTACAACCAAAGAATCTGGGTCTGCTAAGATACAGGCTGAGGGTTAAGGGGACTGAAATGTATGGTGAGACAAGAAGCTGGATACAACAACTGCAGCTTGAGTACCAGTTACAAAAAAAGGATGCAACAGCATGTAAATTTTTTCCTTGCTTGATATATGTATCTGTATATACATTATTTCTTCCTCCCCATTTTTCCCTTGTTAATTTTATATAAGGCTTAATGTTAGTCTTTGTGTTCCAAATGGTTCACATGGGATACTAACTGAACTATATGAGAAGTTAGCCTCACCCAGAGATGGATATTGGAACTGTTAGGTTTTTGTATATTGTTTGTCTGGGAAGAGGGTGATGGCTTTGTTGTACAAAAGATGGTTGTATCCTGTTATGTGGAAGCGTGGAGTTGTTATTCTTGTCTTACATCCCTGTTTTTTGGCATTGTCCTTCTAGACATTATCAGAACCCTGCCTGATTTTATTCCCCAATATTGGTAGCTTGTCTATGTTTCAACAGTATTCTTAATCTTTAGAGTTGAGAAACTTCTCCAGGATACGTCTCAGTTTTGATAATACTATATAATTTTTTTCTCTGCAACTTTGTTTTCAGCTGCCTAAATTTGAAGATGTAGTTATTTTTTCATTTCAGGGGTGTTTTCATTCATTCTAATTTTGGGCCCTTTTTTTTTTTTTTTACATTTGTTTATTCTTTATTTAGGAGTATCATTTACCTGTGTATGTCTTCCATATCCATTTTTTAAATCTCTAATTGCTTTTATTTCTTTGTCTTTTTCCTTTCTGTGAGATTTTTTTGGGGGGGAGTGGAATTCATTACCTTCCTTGATTTTTATTTACAAATTAGTTATATAGAGACTTTTTTGCTTTTTGCTCTCAATTTCTTTCCTTATCTCTGAAATCTCCCTATTATTCTCCTTAGTCTATTGTGTTATCTTCGCATATTTTATCTTCTCTTTCGTACATTTCATGTTCTCTAAATTTGAAGGCACAACATAACTTATTTCCTTGTGTATTTCCTTCTTTTTTCTAGGATGTGTCCACTGACAGAATAGACTTTTCACCTGCTAAAAGACCTGCCGTCATTTCTCTGGTAGCCTCAGTCTATTTGTTGTGAATGCCTTTCTAAAGGCCCTAGATGTGACTACACTTATCCTTAAATTCACCTTCATGAAGAAGTTACCAAGGTACTTGTAGTAGTTAGGGTTCCCCAGAGATACAGAACAAATAGAGTGTGTGTGTGTGTGTTTGTGTGTGTATGTGTCTGATGGGGTAGGCTGGCAGGCTGGAAACTCAAGGAAGAGTTACAATTTGAGTCCAAAGGCTGACTGTGGGCGGAATTTCCTCTTTCTCAGCGGAGGTCAGTCTTTGTTCTATAAGACTTTCAAATGATTGAATGAGGCCCACCCACATTATGGGTGGTAATCTGCTTTACTCTAAGTCCACCAATTTAAATGTTAATGTCATCCGAAATACACCTTCACAGGAACATCCAGAATAATGTTTGACTAAATATCTGGACACTGTGGCCCAGCCAAGTTGAAACAAAATTAACTATCATAGTACTATACCAATATTTTCTGAATGGTTGGTATTGAGAAAAAAAATGGGTAAACAGAAATGGGCAAATTATCATTAGATGTGTTAAATTGGATTTCATCAGCCAACCATACTTTAGAGAAGCCCAAAGCTTCTGAGGTAAACAACTACACTCTTTAATAAAGGCTAATCTGGTATGCAGCATTTTATTCATTCAAAGAAAATTATAAGTGAATCAATAACTGTCCCCACAGCTTTGGGAAGACCAAAATTTCTTCCAAGCTATTAGAGAAAGAAGATAATTTGCACCAGCTAATGATGAAAAGGAAGCACCATTATCACTCATACAGACCACACCAGATGTCCCAGGTACCACCTGTGTTCATTTTCCCCCTTTCTCAACTTCCCTTTGGTTAAGGGCTCCCTGTCCCTGTGGGACCCCAGTCTTTTCATCTCCTGCATCAAAACTCCCCCTCTACTATGTAGGCCCTTTCAAAGACCATAGCATTTGGTACCAGCATTTTGTGACTGCCTAATATTTATCTTACATATTCATCCTTTTCCTGATGCATAAGACTACAAGTTTCTCAAGGATCCATGTCTTATCTCTGGAGGCCAGCACATAGGGTGGGCAGGTAATGAGCTGTTAACATCTGTTAAGAAAGACACTATGCACTTTTTCTTAACATTGGATTTACAGGGTTCTGTAGAAGTGTAATATCTTTATATAAGACTTCATATAAATGGTGACTTGAGTAAAGGCAACCCACTCCTATCTCAATCCCAACAGAAAAGAACTCAGGAATTAAAAAAACTGGAAAATGTCTTATTGCTTCTATAGAAGAGGACCATCGTATGGCAGAAAGTTAATTTCTGGAAGTCACAGTGAGCTGGAACATGATCAAGAAGAATACCAAGAATTAATTTTAATTCCCCTTCCAAGAAGGTAGTTGAACCTGTGGATTCTTGAAGAGTTCCTAGGGTTTTTTTTTTTGTTTTTTTAAGATGGGAGGGAACACTGAGAGTGGGCTATAGGACAGATAGGCAACACTCAACTCATTACCTTCTTGTCTATAAATATCAGTGACATTTGAGGGTCTGGTTCATGGCACAGAATCTCTACCAGTCATAGAGAAGAAACTCTGTAGAGACCTTGGCCCACTGCCCTGGCTTCCACCCTATTCTCTTTGAGAGGCTTTATTGCTGAACTGCAACAAGTTCTTTACCTTCAGTTATGAAGGGAGAATGCCACCAGCACCTGAGTCATGCGTGAAGTGATCAAAGAAGAATGTTGGGGGCAAGCACAAGGCATGGATGGAACACTTAGCAGCCAAATCTGAATAAATACATGCACATACAAAGAAGCACTATTCTGTGACTTGAAAGGAGGCTAGTCAAGTTCTCACAAGCCAGAAGAGCACACAACAACAGGAGGCATTTTGTTTTGGGTTCTCAAAATTCAAGAGAACTTCCAAGTATCCCTGGATGGTGGTGGCCACCTAAATTTGTACTTTTCCATACTTTCTCCAAAAACTATACAGATTAACAAGAAAAACAAATGATACCACCATTAACCTGTGACTTTAGCATACTAGAAGACAGAGAACACTATAAACTTTAAATTCATTTAGTACATGTAATTGCAGCTCTAAGACTAAAACAAAAGGAGTGGCAAGAGTGGAGACTAATATGTAAAGGGGATGATGGAATAAGTTTATGGATTGTTGTATAGGCAATAGGTGGGAGTCAGTGGATACTTTTCATAACTGACTAACCTAGTGAATAAAAAACATGTAACTAAGGTTATTGTAAAAGCTTTAACTAAAAGGGTAACAACTAAACAAATTTTCTATGACTTGGCAAACCTCTCTAAATATCAAAAGAAAATTTAAAAATTAGAACAAAGAAAATACATCAAATAGAGAAAGAAATATGATAAATATACATATATAGTAATTATAACATAGAATAAGATAGAATTGAGGTTAAACATATAAGTCATATCAATAAAAGTGAGTGCACTGAACTCATCTAATAAAAGAAAAGGATTTACAAGTTGGCTCATAAAGCTGATATGTATATAAAGACACTGAAAAATTATTCAGAAAGGCTAAAAATAAAGAAATAGGCAAAATATACCAGGTGAAATGGAAACAGAAAGCTGGAGTTGTGATCCTAATATCAGACAAAGCAGTATTTAAGTCAAAAAGCATTAAGCATAACAAATAAAGACATTAAAACCACAAATGACAATTCAGATATAATAATTATGGATGGCTATGCACCAAATAATGCAGCAACCACCTATAACTGTACAGGAGATGCAAGGAGACACAGATACAAACACACTAATGGTAGGAGTCTTTAACATACCACTGCAAGTACAAGACAGGTCAAATGGTCCAATAAGTAGGAGTAATAAAGACTTAAACAGTATAACTAATAATGTAAATTTTATGCAAATAAAAAACTTTAACACTTCGATTATAGGAAATATGCCTTCTCAAACACACACAGATCATTAGCAAAAACTGATCATATATAAGATCATAAAGGAAATATTATTAAATCCCATAGAGTAGAAAATTACTAGTAACATTTTCTGATCACATGGAATAAAACAGAAATTAATAACAAAATATTGTTAAAGGTCCATTTAGAAATTTAAAAATCTTCTATTAGGTCTAATTTTTCCAAACTTTATAGAACACCTTACAAAAACTGATTGTATATTGGGCTACACAGAAAACCTCAATTAACTCCTCAAAGCTGAAATGTACAGTACATCTTATCATGATATTATAAAATTGGAAAGTAATAACCCAAGGTTAGACAAAGAAAGAATCTTGTAAAACTTGGAAATGAAAACAAAACAATTTTATTATATCTTGGATCAAAGAGGAAATAAAAATTAAAATTTTACTACACAGAAAATAATAATAATAATAATGGCATTATACTTTAAAACCTAATTTAAATTAAATTCTTAGCACCAAATTCTTACGCTTGAGTGAGAATGAATGAATTGAGCATTCAACTTATGAAAACAGAAAATAAACCCAATAAAAGCAGGAGTAAGGAATTAATAAGGATAAAAGCAGTACATTAGTACGTAGAATGAACTAGTATTATTGATAAACAAATTGAAGGAAAAAAAAAACACAGATTTCTGTCCAGATTGATCAAGAAAGGAGAAAGAAAACACATGTTTAAATTAGCCAAGTTGGAGAATTACCATTAAAATTGGCAAAGTAAAGGCATTTTTTTTCTCCCCCTCCTACTCCCTCCCGTCAAAGCTCATCAAAAACAACCATCGAAAAGAATTGATCTACGTTCTGCATTGGGCATATGACTTCCTTTGATTTGAAAGAGAGACAGGAGGAAGCAGGAATTTTGTGGATTCCATTTTCTGGAAGGTTGGCTGGGGAGGGGTCTATCCTTGGGTGCAGTGTGGCACTTTCAGGGCATCCAGACCCAGTGACCGAGGTCCTTCCTGGCTAGTGTACGGTCTGCAGTGGTGGAAGAGAGGTCTTTGCCTGGTGAATCATGCTGTGTGGATAGGCAAACATTGCTCCTGCCTATGTAGTCGCCAAACTGATTTGCTCTCTGGCTCTCCTAAAGGTCTTGTGAGCCACTTAATGTTTTTTGATAAATTCCTTTTCTGGTTATAATAGCTGGAGTGAGTTTTGTAGAAAATGACCAAGAATCCTCACCGATATGAGGAAGGTCAGAGTCCTGAAAAATCCATTGCTGGGGGCAATCTTCTCCAAACATTTTTGATGGCAAACCACTATCAGAATAAAATAGATACACCCCAGCATATATTTATTACCCTATAATTTACATCCAAATATTGGTATGTTCAAGAATTATATAAATGATAAAACAGATTAAAGGGAAACATTTAAACTGATGAGATTTTAATGGACTAAACAATATTTAAAGCCAGATCACTTTTTTTTTTAATTAAAATTTGGTCAGTTTACAATGTTGTGTTAATCACTATGTACAGCACAGTGACTCAGTTATAGGCACATACATACATATATTTCTTTTCATATTCTTTTTCATTATAGGCTATTTTGATGTGTTGAATATAGTTAGTTCCCTATGCTATACAGTAGGACCTTTTTAAAAATCTATTTTATGTATAAGTAGTTTGTATCTGCAAATCCTCAACTCCCACTTTATCCCTCCACCACTCCCCACCACCCCCCGCTTTCCCCCAGTAACCATAAGTTTGTTTTTTATGTCTATGAGTCTGTTTCTGTTTTGTAAGTAAGTTCATGTGTGTCTTTTTTTTTTTCAGATTCCGCATATAAATGATATCATATGATATTTTTCTTTCTCTTTCTGGCTTACTTCACTTAGTATGACAATCTCCAGGTCCATCAATGTTGCTGCAAATAGTATTATTTTATTCTTTTTTCTGTAAAGCCAGAACACTTTTTATTTTACTGGTATAAAAATCCATACTTCAAATACTTTTTTGGATTAAAAATGACTTTTTTTTTTCCCAGTAGATCTGATTAGATTGTTGTAATTTTTACTTTGTAACGTGGCTGATGAAAAGTTCATTTCTAGTAGTAAAAGAGGTGTTCTGTCTGCCATTTTTGGCTGATTGTTTTGTCTGTGCTTGCTTTAGCATTGTTTTCACTCCATAGTGTTTTTAATTTTTTTTGCTTTGTTTTGTTTTTGTTTTGGCAGGAATTTCTGTAAATTCCTTGTTCACTTTGCACTGGCTAGGTTTTAAAATTAGATAACGTGATGGCTAATCCTTTAAACTAAGCACACATAAGCTGTGTATCTTTGCAATACACTGAGAAGGAAGGAGGGAGGGCGGGAGCCACTGTCAGCTCCTCTATGTGTGTAGCTTCCAGTCTTCTGCTTATGCACCGCATGTCCACCTGACATAGGAGCCAAACAAGGGTGCCCTTGTTGGACTGTGTATTCAACATCAGTAATGATGGACTTCTTTCTTTTGTTAAGATAAAAATAAGATCAACCGAAGTGCCATATTTCTTTCCTGCAGCCCATTTGATTATCTCAAGTACCTCCTGGGGAGTGAGAGTTCCAACTGGGAGACTCTGGATGGGAGCAGTGAGAGCTAGAAGCAGGTGTCAATCATGAAAGAAGTGGGGCTGTTCCTGTACAGATCAGTTGGACATTGGAAAGGCAGGGGAGATGGAGCTGAAGGAAAAGTGACACTGGAAGGCCAAATTTGTTGCTTGTGACTTAGTTTGTGTGGCTAAGCGTGGCTCCTGAGAGGGAGCAGTAATCTCCAGACCATAGCACAGGGATGTGGGACTCAGCCTCTGAGCCAACCACCCACTTGAAAAATGGAATATGAAACGAGAGTTACTCCCAGGACAAAGGAAAGTTGTGAAAACCACTGTTATTTGGTTAACTCAATGGACAGTTCCAAACTCTTTGTTGCCACCTCTACTATAGAGGCAAATAATCTCTGCTTTCCCTGCTTCTTTTGCTGCTAAATATGGCCATGTGATATGGTTCTGCAGTGACACATAAGTAGAGATCTGGTGGGGACTTCCGGGAAAACTTCTGCTTTTCTTGATAATACAGAAAAACATAATCAGTGCCGCTCCTCTACCCGCTCCTACTTTCAGTGCAGGACTGGATTCATAGCAGCCTCACTGTTTCTCGACAATGAGGGAAAAGTCAAGAGAACTGCAGAGATGCTGGCCCTGGCCAGGCTGGGCCACTAAACAAACAAATCCTAACAGTTACTTATACCTAGACTTCTTGTTACTTGAAATAAATTCCATTTGACACTAGTTTTTTGAATTTTCTGTGGTATGCTTCAAAGCATTCCTAAGTGCTATAAGATACCTCCTTCTAGACTAAAATTATAGACCATTTCTCTTCATTTCCTCCCTCCTCTCAGCCTCACTCAGGTCCCCACTTTATTCTTCAGCAATTAACCACCCCATTCAAAGATTAAAAACCAGTAGAAAGAAACTTGCATGGGTTATGTGCATGGAAACAGCCAAAGTAAAGGAGGGAAGGTATACAGGCAGTTAAAAACCATACATCTCAAGAAGAATTACTCTGTTGGAATAAGGAACTCTTAGAAATGTATAAACGTAAAAGCCAAGATAATATAATAGCCAAAATAAGTATTCTTAGATAAAAATGAAAAGTAAGTGATTAAACAAACTCTATTTTTCTTTTAGCAAAAGAAAGAAAAACGATGGAAAGATGTTGGCAGGGTGGGATTTTTTTTCTTTGGTCTTTTTCTGTGTTTTCATTCATATCCCCCAGCCCCCTCCATGAGTTTGTATTACTTTTGCATTTAGGAAAAAAATGCATTATTTAAGAGAAACTACCACTTTATTATATCCTCAGGTCTCTACTCTGGTCGTTTGGATTTTAGGTCAGAGAGACTACATCTTTCTTTAACAAAAGCCATCCTGTCCTGTGCTTAGTTTTTCACCCAGGGATTGCACAACAGTTTTCCTCCCCTGTCCCTCAGGAAGGTGTGTGGGCACATCCCACCTGGGATCCTGACCTCAGGACATCCTGGTCAGCAGCCAGCAGACCCCTCACCTGAGATGCTCTGGAAGAGCCAAGGGGGATCTAACCTGTGGGCAACAGGAGTGGAACTGAGTAAGGGTACCTGGCCTAGTTGAATTCCCGTGACCAACTGGCCATGGAAGTCTGCTGCCCTAGAATCTCAGGCAAGCCTCAATGTGTTGGTCTCACTGGCTCAAGTCAGGAAGAAGGAGAGCTGAGAGCAAGGAGGAGAGGATGGGAGGGACTAGATCTAGAAGCAAAGGGAGCAGTTGGCTGAGAGCTCTCACCTCCTTGTCCTTCCTCTGAGGCCAGAGGTCACGTGGGATAGCTGGGCCTGAGAATCGTCTCAGCGGTGTCCTTCATGACCCTACAGCTTTGTGCAATCCTCCACCTGGAAAGTGGAGCTGCTCTTGCAACCCTTGTGGGGATATTGTAAAAACCTGTGTTATGTGCTCTTGTAAACTATACGGTGCTTTCCAAACACACATGAATCAAAACAGTTTATTAATAATAATGAAACGGTGGGGTTGGCTTGGTTTATCTCTGAGTTTTTTTTTTGTCTGGGAGCCTCTCAGGTTTTAACATTGAGGTTTGGGTCTTTCATGACTAAGACAATTGGATTTTCCCCAGCAGCTTCTATTGACTCAGTTAAGGATTTCAATAGGCACAGAGATGATTTAAAAAAGTTATTTATTTATAAACACAAAATACTTAAATTCTCCTTTTCCATAGTAGGAAGAAAATAGATAATGTCTAAAATGGAAGGTTTAGCGATAGCAGTAGGAGCATGTGACTTAGAAACAGAGAGACAGATGTCTGTGTTAAAGGACTGAGAGAATTAATATTGTCAAAGTGCTCATTCTACCTAAAGTGATCTACAGATCCAACATAATTCCTATAAAAATTACAATGACATTTTTCATAGAAATAGAAAAACAATCCTAAAATTTGTATGGAACCACAAAAGACCCCAAATAGCTAAAGTAATCTTGAGCAAGAACAAAACTAGAGGTTTCACACTTCTTTACTTCAATCTATGTTACAAAGCTATAATAACCAAAACCATATGGTCCTGGCATTAAAAACAGACACACAGACCAGTGGTACAGAAAGCCCAGAAATAAACCTACACATATACAGTCAACTAAGTTTTGACAAAAGCACCAAGAATACACAATGAGGGAAAGGATAGTCTCTTCAATAAATGGTGCTGGGAAAACTGGACAGCTACATGCAAAGGAGTAAAATTGGACCCTTATACTATACAACCCCCCTCCCCCAAATCAAAACAGATTAAATATTTAAATGTGAGACTCGAAACCATTAAACTCCTAGAAGAAAATATATGGGAGAAGCTCCTTGCTGTTAGTCTTGACAATGATTCTTTGGAATTAATACCAAAAGCACAGAAGACAAAAGCAAAAATAAACAACTAGGACTACATCAAACTAAAAACTCTCTGTACAGCAGAGGAAACTATCAACAAAATTAAAAGGCAACCTGTGGAATGAAAAAATATTTGCAAATCATATATCTGTTAAGAGATTAATGCCCCCAAAATATAATATAAGGAACACATACAACTTAATAGCAACAAAAGAAAAGAAAACAAAATAGACCTCCAAAAAATCCTGATTAAAAGATGAGCAAAGGACCTGAATAGACATTTTTCCAAAGAAGATATACAAGTGGCCAACTGATACATGAAAAGATACTCAGTATCAGTAATTATTAGGGAACTGCAAATCAAAATCACAATGAGATATTGCCTCATACCTGTTAGGATGGCTATTATCAAAAAGTCAAAAGATAATGTGCTGGCAAGAATGTGGAGAAAAGGGAACCCTGTGCACTGTTGGTGGGACTGTAACTTAGTACAGCCACTATCAAAACCAGTATGAAGGCTTTAAAAAAAATAAAAAATAGAACTACCATTTGATCTAGACATCCCTCATCTGGGTGCATGTCTAAAAGAAATACAATCACTATCTCAAAGAGATATCTGTGTTCCCATGTTTGTTGTAGCATTATTCACAGTAGCCAAGATATGGGAATAACCTAAGTGTCTATTGACAGATGAATGGATAAAGAAGATGTATATATTTTTACTCATGTATTATTATCATTATTTATAAATATTATTCAGCCTCATAGTTGAACTCATAGTAACGAAGAGCAGAATGGTGGCTATAGAAGGTGGGAGTTGGGGGAAAATGGGAGATATTGATCAAAGGGTACAAAACTTTCAGTTATAAGTTCTGGGGATCTAATGTATAGCATGATGACTATAGTTAATAACAATAATAATAATAATAATAATAATAATAATAATAATAATAATAATAATAATAATAATAATGTATTATATAATTGAAATTTGCTAAGAGAGTAGATATTATATGTTCTCACCATACACACAAAAGGTAATTATGGGAGGTGATGGATATATTAATAAGTTTGATTGTGCTAATCATTTCACAATGTATTCATATATCAAAACATATTGCACACTTTAAATATATATAATTTTCATTTGCCAAAAATAAATATTTCTTAAAATATAAAGGTACAAACCAAACTTCACAGGGTCTGATATTCAGAGTCAACCATTATGTCAGGCTTAAATTTTAAATGTGAAACTTTGGAAAACATTTGTGTAAGGGGGTGGGCCAGCCTCCTTAAGGAGGTTCTGGTCACCAGACTTTACTGACCAATTCCAGTGAGCTGGACCAAACACAATGTCTTCTTAGAGGAGGTAAAGTAACTCTGGAGTCTGCAACAAGTTACTGAGCTTGTCTCTATAAAACTGACTTTGGAGGGATTGTCATCATGTGCACTGAGCACCTACTCTCAGCTGGGTGCCATTCGAGGTGAAGAAAGAGGATACCCTGGGCCCTTACCATTCTCTTAACCTGGCTTGAGTAGCAGGGCAGGGTGGGGCAGGACGGAGTGACTTAATATGCAGACACATCTCACAAATACACTCAGGGCAGGAATCAGAGCATTTGGAAGGACATTAGAGATCACCTACTGTATGATTTGAAGTCTTTTTTTTTAAACATGCAGTAATACTAATACTATTAGTATTAAAACCTAATATATGAAACCAGATAGAAGGGGAATGAACTCCTCTGGGGGTGGAAGTGGCCCACTTGGCTACTCCTCATACCTGCTCTGGCCTGTGAGGCCCCTGTGAGGTTCTGTAGAACAACTTGAAGTACAGTCTGAAACCACCATTTTATAGATGGAGAAATGAGTTAGAGATGGTTAAGGCCCCACTACTAGGGATGTACAAAGGTGGAAAAAGAATGAAATGCCATTTGCAGCAACATGGATGGACCATATGAAGCGAAGTAAGTCAGAGAGATAAAGACAAATCTCACATGATATCACTTATATGCGGAATCTAAAAAAAAGACACACATTTTATTTACAATTCCACCACATCATTCCTCCATGTGCGGGCTGGTTGCAGAGTTAGAGGGGCCCTGGTTTCACGTTCTATCCTAGGAAGGCAAGTGCCAAACTGGGGAGTGACAGAGGGAGCCTGTGCCATCTTACCCTGAACCAGTGTCCTAGGTGGAAGCACTGAACTCCAGGAAGCAAGCTTAAGAACATTCAGGAAACGTGTCTTCTTTTCAGCTGGCCTTGGAATTGGAGGACATGGATGGGTCATGAGGCGAATTTCCAAAAACATTTCCTAGGTCTGATCAGGATTCAGGTAGCACACAATGCCAACTGCAATAACCAAGGAATTCCAGCAGAGGGCACTATTCACCAACAAGCTAAGAAGCAACCGCCCATCAAAGAAGATTGGAAAGCCAAGAAGCTCCTTTAAAAAACGTTTATTTTGCTTAGTATTCGCAGCCCTCTGCAAAGAACATAAAGATAATGGAGCAATGCAGAGTAATTAAGACTTAGCAATCACAGATTTCTAGGGTGTAGATTTAAAAGATTCAGGTGACCAATCAGGCATTCAGTTCTTCATACAGTTTGCCTGAAGCCACTTTTAAAGTTTCTTGGAAAATATGGTTTTAATAAATAGCCAAAAGTATACCTCGCAAAGAAGGAGTTGTGTGTGAGAAGGGAGGGTGACAGGGGCTGGGCTACCTGCTTAGGACTATACGGTTGATGTTCAGAGATTGAGACGTTTCTCTTGTACCCCAGCATTGCCAGGGAGCTGGGACCAGGGGTTCATTTCCCCAGATGAGTAAGTCCTGGTTCAAAGGTGTTGCCCCAGGGCGTCTCAGACTCCTTTGCAGATGCCCTCCAGGATCTGAGGGGGTAGGAGGAGAGGCTTAGAGAGGCTGTCTGAGCCAGGGGCCAAGTCTATTCTCCCCAGGAATGGGATGAGTGGCAGGACCCTCCCTTTTAGAAATGGTCTAGACCAGTGGTTCTGAACTGGGGGCTATTTTGTCACCCACCCCCACCAGGGGATACTTGGCAATGCCTGGAGACATTTTTAGCTGTCACAATTTTGAGGGTAGAAGCCAGAGAAGCAGCTGAACATCCTACAATGCACAGGGCAGCCTCCCCCCTCCCCCGATAAGAAAGGATTATCTGGCCCCAAATGCTAAGAGTGTCAAGATTGAGAAACCCCGGTCTAGACTTTAGACCAGGGATTCTCAAAGGGTGGTCTCTGGCCCAAGAGCATCAGCATCGCCTGGGGGCTTGTTACAAATGCAGATTCTCAGGCGATCCCTGAGACCTGCTAAATCAGGCTCCAAGAGCAACCTGTGCTTCAGTGAGCCCTTCAGATGATCTAGTGCATGTCAAGTTTGAGAACCACTTGCCCAGGGACGATAATGCTTGAGATTTAGAAGTCTAAGATGATGCTTCTAGGATATAATGTGCTTACACTCACAGCAGAACTGTTAAAATGCAGATTCTGATTTAGTGGTACGAGAATTTGTATTTCTTACAAGCTCCAGGTGATGCTGACACGGCTGGTTGGCTGGCTAGGGCCCACACTTTGAATTGCAAGGATCTGTGATATTGCTTCCAAAACTTGCCAGGTAATAAGGTAGACCTGAAGTGTATGTCGAAACTTCAAATTCCCCGAGGCCCACTAAGTAAACCATCTCCAGAGGAGGGGCCTATAAATCTGTATTTTTAATAAGTGCCTCAGAAAATTCTCATGATCAAGCAGGTCTGAATACACTGACTTCCGAGGGCAGGTTCAGGAGTTATTGATCAACAAAGTCATCTCCAAGTCCCTTTTGTCTATACCAGAAGTTCTCTACCCCAGCTGAGGAGAATCATCTGGGGAGCTTTGAAACTCTCCCTACAAGGGCCACAAAGCAGATGGGTTACATCAGAACCTCAGAGACTGGGACCTGGGAAGTGGTGCTTTGAAAAGATGCCCATATATCTGGAGAAAACTCTCATTCAAAAAGACAATGCACCCCAATGTTCATAGTAGCACTATTTACAATAGCCAGGACATGGAAGCAACCTCAATGTCCATCGACAGATGAATAAAGAAGATGTGGTATATTTATACAATGGAATACTACTCAGCCATAAAAAGACTGAAATAATGCCATTTGCAGCAACATGGATGGACCATATGAAGTTAAGTCAGAGAGAGAAGGACAAAGCTCACATGATATCACTTATATGTGGAATCTAAAAAAAAGGTACAAATTTTATTTACAAACCAGAAATAGACTCATGGGTATAGAAAACAAACTATGGTTACCAAAGGAGAAAGGAAGGGTATAGGGATAAATTAAGAGTTTGGGATTACTAGATACACATTGCTATATGTAAAATAGATAAACAACAAGGACTACTGTATAGCACAGGGAAATACATTCAATTTCTTGTAATAAGCCATAATGGGAAAGAATCTGAATACATATATATGTATGTATATATATAACTGAATCGCTTTGCTGTACACCTGAAACTAGCATTGTAAATCAACTAGACTTCAATAAAAAATAAAATTAAAAAAGTAGATGAAAATAGAGTTAAAAAAAAAGATACCCAGGTGATTCTAATGTGCAGCCATGTTTGAGAATCAGTGACCTTAGAAAACAGTCTGGCAGTTCCTCAAAAAGTTAAACATGTAGTTACCATATGACCCAACAATTCCACTCCTTGGTACATACCCAAGTGAACTGAAAACATACATCTACACAAAAAAGAGTACATGAATATTCATAGCAGTATTATTCAAAATAGCCAAAAAGTGGGAAAAAATCCAATGTTCAGCAATGGATGAGGGGAAAAACAAATTAAAATAGTTGTGGTATATCCATACAATGGAATATTATTTAGCCATAAGAAGGAATAATATATATTTCAACATGGATGAACCTTGAAACATTACGTTAACTGAAAGAAGCCAGATGCAAAAGACCACATATTGTATGATTCCACTTAAATGACATGTCCAGAATAAGCAAATCCATAGAGGTAGAAAGTAGATCAGTGGTTTCCAGGGGCTGATGTGAGAGGGGAATGGACAGTGACTGCTTAATGGGTATGGGTTCTGTTCTGAGGTGGTGAAAATGTTTTGGAACTAGACAGAGGTGGCGGCTGCACAACATTGTGAATGTACTTAATGCCTCTAAATTGTACACTTTAAAATGACTAAAATGGTAAATTTTATGTTATATGAATTTTATCTCAATTGAGAAAAGAAAAAAGAATCAGTGACCTCTAGAATTTCTTAATAGAGGTAGAGTCTAAGAAATCAGGCAAAATCTGGATGTGAGTGGATTAACTCACTCAGAATAAGCCCTAAGATAGGTCATACTTGTGCTCCCGTGGCCTTTGACCCTCTGCTAGAGGGAGTAAGTGGTTTCTGAAAGCTCGGTTGGAGGAACAGATATTATCAGATCCCTATGATTAAGGGCAAAGCTAGTTTTCATCTGTCAGTTGAAGTTGTATTGATTTGAGAGCTTGCTCCCAGAATCTGGGAGGCTTGTGCTTTTTTTACGTTCAAAGGCTGATGAAGAAAGTGATTGCTGAGATGAGTTTTCTTAAAGCGTGGGGGTTGTTTCATGTGAATATAAACAGGATGACCCACAAGGCTGAAGGTTTAGGGATGTGCAGCAAACTGACATTAAGTTACATTTATGTAGCCACACACCTGGGAGGGGAGACTGAGAGTGCCCAACCTTGAAGAGGAGAGGTCACAGGGAGATCACGACCCTGTGCCCTCAGTGAGGTGGGCCCAGCAGTGAGGGATGTTAGCGAGAAAAGTTGGAGGCTTTGCTTCTGGAATATCAGCTTGTGTAATTTTAATTTTTTTAGTATAGTATCTGTCTCCCTTGCTGGGCTCTAGATTCTGCAAGAGCAGGGACCGTGTCTATTGCATTTACCACCGTGTACTCAGCCGTGCTTGGCACATAGTAGGGGGTGTTCTCAGTAAGCCTCTGTTGATTGACAGCCAGAGGCTACACATAGAGCCCCTTGGTGAGGGTGAATGCTGACAGCACAACTGCCAGATGTGGGGGTGAGTTGGGGGAAGGCAAGTCTTACAGCAAAACTGACAACACATGGGTGCCAAGGACGGGTCACTCAGTACTCAGAGGGAAGGAGAGGAGGTCACCAGGGGTTTTCTGGAAGTGATGATACCCGAGCTGAGTCTCAAACGAGGACCAAGGGTTAGTGGGTCAGAGACTGGGAAGGCGGTTCCTGCAGAGAAATCGGCATATGCAGGGCCACAGGGGACTGACCAGCCCTGCGACTGTGGGCAATTGCAGGGGCTCAGCCTGCCTGAGGCTCAAGGGAAAGTTCTCGGCGGGGATGACACGGTTAGATCTGTCATGGGAGGACTCCCTCAGGCTGCTGTGTGGAGGATGGATTTGAGGGAGAAATAAAAGCAAGAGGCTGCTAAAATGCTCTCAGAAAAGGAAGAGAGGGGGGTGGAGGATCACCTGGATGAACCAACATGTATGATGAGCAGGAAAGCAGTTTTGTAGATTTGTATGAAAGGAAAAGTCTAGGACAGCGATGATGATGGTGACGAAGACGATGCTTACAGCTAACATTTATTGAGCACATCCGTGCCAGAAACTGTGCAAAGTGCTTCATATACACCGTGGCATTTTAGTCTCATCGTGAGCCCCTGAAGCAGAGGCTATTTTTATCCTCATTATACAGATGAGGAAACTGAGGCTCAGGGAAGCTGTTACTTAGCCAAGATCACCAGGTTAGTGTGTGGAAAAGCCAAGGACAGTCAGACCTGAAGAGCTATACTGTTAACCATACTCGGTACCGCCCCCAGGGTTTTAGTTTGGGTTGGCCGGGTGATGGCACCACTCCCTCAATCCGAGGAAGCAGAAGGAGGAAAATATTTGATTGGTGGGGAAATGACAGACTGAGCTGGGGACGAGTTGAACTGGGGATGCTGTGGATTATTCTGTGATAACCAATAGTCAACAGGGCAGCTCTGGAGGGTTCCTGCTGAAGGTGCAAATTTAGGAGGCATCAGCCTACAGATAGTAGTTGAAGTCACGGGGATGAATGAGACAACTTAGAGCAGGAGAGTGAGGAGAGAAAAAGGTGAGGGGAAGGGACCAAGAAGGCACTGGAGAACCAAATGTGTCCTTTGGATATGGCCATCTGGGTGTCACTGGGAACTTAGGGTAAAGGAAGCAACAAGAATGTAGTGATTAGGAGAGAGGAAAAATCTACTATTCTAAGGACCTTGGCTGTACAAGGAAGAGGAAAGAAGAGTCACCAGGAAAGATCAGGGGTCCAAAGAACTATTTTTTTCTTTTAAAATTAAGATGAGAGAGCGTTGCCAATGTTACAGGCTGGAGAGGTGGAACCATTAGAAAGGATGTTTGATAATGAATGGGAGAGGGGTGAAGTGATGGAGCAGCATCCCTGAGGCAGCTGCAAGGGTGAGGTGAGAGTGTCATCTTTGAAAAGCAACAGAATCCACAGAAAAAAACAGGTTTGAATCCACCTTGGACAGGACAGAGGGGCTTTAGAAAGGTGAGATCTGGCCAAAGGCTCCAGCTGCTGTGTGCTACATTCATAGCCACATTTCCAGAGGCCACACTTCACACAGGCTGCTCACAGCCAGTGACAGAGCAGGGGTACGATTCCCGGGGAACACATTCCCGGAGATGGGGGACTGCTTGGATGGTTGACCTGGGCTCAAGGACTCCCAGAGGCCTTGCTGAACCTTTCCCAGGTACAAGGCAGTCTCAGATACATGACCCAACCCTCCCTCCTTCTCTCCTTCACTTGGGGTCAGACCTGCATTGCATCCGCTGGCTCCTCCAGCCTTCCCTGGTTTTCTTCCTACTTTCTCTCAAAAGAATGTCTCTTAATAAAATCCTTGTACAGTTAGTCCTATTGGCATCTGCTTCTAGGAGGACCCAGATTAACACAGCCACCCATAGGCACACATGGATAAAATCAGGAAGATTGAGGCAGGGAGACTCTGGTCCCTCAATGGGAGGTGATAAGCCTTAGGAAGCTATGATCGTCTGCTTATGACAGCAAAGTGGGTGGTGGGAGTGCAGGGGGATCCTGGCCACCTTCCCACAGGGGTCTGCAGCTCACTGTGACTGTTTTCCAGGAACAGGATAGATTCTCAGGAGGTCCAGGCAGATGTGACCACCAGAGGATGAGTATGAAGACAGACAAATGATGTGTGTGTGTGTGTGTGGGGGGTGGGCAATGGGGGAGAAGATGAAGGGGTTCCCACCCAATTCTCTGAGAGGAGGAAGTGAGCTCATCTCTGAATATGGTGAGTCCATGGGGTGGGGTCTTGCAAAGTAAAGGTTTGCAAGAGTTACTGTGGAGAAAGGGAGAGACAGCTGACAAAGACTAACTGAAGACTAGTGGGGAAAGAGAATGGAGAAGCAGCAAGGATGGGAAGATATTTTAGGGTCTTGTAGGCCTTGGGAGGGTCTCTGGATTTTATACTAACCGATGAGGGAAGCCTTGGAAGGTTTCGAGCTGGGGCACTACATGATCTGATCTACGTCGTAGAAGGACATTCTAGCTACTGTAGGAGGTAAGAATGGATGCAGCAGACCAGTTAGGAGGCTACAGCAGTCCTCCAGGTAAGAGGTGACGTGGCCCAGAGCAGAGCAGGGGCAGTGCAGATGCTGGGAAAGGTCCCCTCTGATGACTGCTCTTCTCCCAATGAAATACGAAGCAGGAACACTGACATCACCTGAGGGAGGGAGCTGGACGGGTAAATGGGACCATGCTTTTATATCTATATTGGAAGGGTAGGAAAAAGAGGTGAAAACTTATTTTTAAAAAAACTGCATATTTAAGAAAGAAAGAAGAGGCTTAAATCTTTCATTATATTCCATTCTGAGCATTGGCTATAAGACCTATCTCTGATAGCATGGTATTATTTTCAAAATTCCTTTATTTTCCTTGATAATACATGGACACCTAGCCCCTCCTCCTCCGAGAGAGGTAATCACTTCATTTCTTTGGAACTCATGAGTTGCTGGAGTTCCTGTTTGGATGTGGCAGTAGTTACTGATTCCTGTCCAACAGACCTCCCCTGGGTTGTCAGATCTGTAAAATTCATTTTGTGTGTGTGTGTGTGTGTGTGCATGCGCACGCACACATGACCACATGCACTCATACAACAGGCAGTATGATGACAAAAATCGCGGTGACAAATGTTTGCCTTTTTAAACAAAAAGTGTGTCATATATTTTATTAAATCATAGAAAATTCATTTGTATACAAATTTTTCCGCTTTCAGGAAACTGGAATACTAAACAGCTGGGTAACAAAACAGTTGAACGATATATCTCACTTTAAGCAGAGACAAGTTTTAAGTTGTCACATTTATTTTTTTAAAAATTTTGAAATAATCAGTAACAGCATTATTGGCATTTTCCACCTTTGGGGCAGAGGAATAATATCTCTTTTAACCCCCCCCCCCATTCTCTTTAAGGATATTTTTCATTACTGAAACCAACCTTGAGTTTAAAAGGTGGTTAACTTTAAGTCTTAAAACAAAATCAATTTCTTTTTCCCTCCTGTGGGCTTGTAGGGTATTGTAAATGCTGAATTTCAGGAGATGGTCTCCTTTCACAGGACCGATTAAGCTCCTTTCTTACAACAGCAAATGTGTATAACGGTGCAGGATATATTTTAGAATAAGTTAAATATTAAGACATACAGTATGGCAATAATGTCCTATTTTTCTCTCTACCATTTAAATTCGAAAGTTCATTCTAATCTTACACATTTATAAAAGGGTGAAGACTGAGGGATCCAGTGATACTGAAAATGCACAACCACCATCAGAACCGTGTTCTCTAAACGCTTTGGCTGACTATATACAAACGGTCCTGCCAGACCTGCATTCGTTCCACGGGGGATCTAAATGAACAGACTCTGAAGTTCACCAAACGAAAATGGGCAGTGGTTTTGAACTTAGGCTGTCACGCGTTCTGCTTTTGAGCAGAGACCCAGAGGTCACACTGACATGCCTCAAATACTCACCCCAAATACTCACATAACATAAACACAAATTAAATATTATCAGACTTATTTTAAATTAAATTGAAGACCACTATTTTTAAGTGCATGAAGTATTTCTCCCTTAACTTCTTGAACACGTGTTACAGACAAGAACTAACATCCATGTTCCTATGTATTAGAGGCCAACCTGCTTCCTCTGAGAACTCCCTGGAGTAACACATGAGAGACTGGGGGGTGGGGAGAAGCAATTCTCCACTTGAAACGGAGGGAATAATCTCAAATAGTCATTTTTCCCAAACTCGAGCCAGGATTTCAGACTCATTAAAGCAGGAACTGGAAAAAGTGATCTTTGGGACTGGCTTCTGGTGTCACCTATGGTGACAAGTTTGTTTCCCTAAGACATTTGATTGGCCCTTAATACAACAAGCCTCACTTCAAGCCGCCCTTAGGTCCTGGGCCCCTGTTGTCAATGTGCAGACCTGGAGCTCTCCCAGGGAATGTGTAAACAGATCTGGAAAAAAACTCCGTTTCTGCAAGCTTTTGTTATGTCAGTGAAAAACCTCTTGGGGTAAGAAAAATAATAGGAAACGCTGCCCCAGTGACAACTTCCCACAAGGCTTATCTTTTGCTCATCCTGCTGTAGAAGGCCATAGTCAACTCAAATATTCTTTGCCTGGCTTGCCCCAAATGGTATTCGACAGAGTTAGAAACATTTCTTTGGACTATTTTATTCCTGAATTGTGACAAACGGTTATCTGAGCAAATGTGGTACACCACCTTGTTACTGGAGGTGATGTGGAGAGGAGGCCAGGCTTTTGTGCAGGTTGGGATTCTGGCTGTGTCTGTTTCGACTGCGCACAGACGAGAACATCGTGTTGCAGCCTGGGACTTTGCATTTGTGGAGCTGGCGGAGGTGCACGGTTTTGTAGTGGGCCCTGAAGGTCCCTTTATTACTGTATGTCTTTTGGCAGAGGTGACACGTGATGGGCAACCCAGAAGGCAGGCTGGCGAGGCTCCGGTCGGCCTTCTCCATCAGGACGCAGATGGGATAGTCATCTTCCCCGGGGGCCAGGCTCGGCCCGTCACAGTTCCCATCGCTGTCCTCCATGAGCATGGCGCCCTCCTCGCTTGCCCCATCTGAGTCCCAGGAGGAATGGCTGCTGCTCTCTGACTTCATGCTTGAGGTAGTACTCAAATCCAGGACAGTGCCCTCGCTTGGCGGACCAGAGTTGTAGCTCTCCAGGCCGGCGCTGTGGACTTGGGCTATCGGGTAAACCAGACTGCTCATCCGACTTGTTCCCTTGAAGATGACAGATGTCTGGGAGGCTTGTGGTGTGAAAGCCACATCCTGATAGGCCTCCTTGGCCACGTCTTTCAGAAGGTAGGCTGCACGGAAATGGTCTTCACCGCTCTCCAGTGCTTCTGGGGTCAGCACTTTTTGGTGGAGGTTTAGGTTTGAACTGTGTCTACAAGAGTGAAAAGATGATTAGCAATGGACTGTTGTTTGGTTGCTTTAAAGACAGGTGTCATTCTGAGTAGAGTGACACTGGGCAGGGAGCAGGAAAACCCGCAGCATGGGAGAGGTGATACTGAGGACTCGGGACACAATGTGTGTGTAGTGGACACTGCCCGCTGCGGTCTACCGCCTGTCACAAGTTAGCATTTGACCAGGGAAGTCGACAGAGTATGTAGTTCTCTTCAATGTCCACAATCTGATTGACATGTAACTTCTTATACCTCATCTTTAGAGAATGACTAGACCACTTCAGTTAGGCCAATTCAACTGGTACACTGGAACCAGGAGATCCCAGAAGAAAACTGGTCACAAACAGTAGGAACTAAGCAGAGGACTTCATTTCAATGAAACTGGGAATTATTATCTTCTGGAGCTGCACTGTCCACTGTGATAGCTACTCATCAATGGCTACTGAGCACCTACAATGTGGCTAGTGTCATTATGTTGAAATGATAGTATTTTGGATAGACTGAAATAAAATGTTACTAAAACTTGTTTTACCTGTTTCTTTTTACTTCTTTAATGTGGCTACCAGAAAATTCAGAAGTTCCTATGTGGCTTGCATATGGTCTAGAGCATTTGTATGCATATCACCACAGAAATTCTATGGGTGTGAAAATCTGACTGGCTAGAAATAGTACATGTGTGCGTGAGGGTGTATGTGTGTGTGCACGCATGCACCTGGTGTGCGTGTGCTGAATTTAGTTCATATTTGCAACATTTCACTATATACCAGACAGGTATTTTGCAGATGCAGCACTGTGAGCATACCGCCAATCGTCCACCCAATGATTACTCCTGAAGGGCAGATAATGAGTATCCATTATGACACATGCCGTTTACTCCTAAGATATCATTTGGATGTAACTTGTTAATAAATGTTGGCCTTGCTCAAAGATCCCCTAAGTTCTGACGAGCAAAAACAGCCCTTACAAAGGGGTACAGTCCTAAAGGTGACTGGAGAATTATTCCGGACAGGAAAATACCTTTCCCAATGAGATGAGAATGCATGCCAGGGTCAAACTGGGAAAACCCCCCTCAACAAAATAACAAAGAATCGAATTTTCTCTTCTATATCTCCAAAGACATATGGGGGGTGTTACTCATAAAATGTATAAAATTTATTACTCAACTTCTCTTTTTTATCCGCTTATACATTCTTTTTTGTGACATAATCAGAATTATACTTCCGGATCACCCACTTTGCAAGTAGCTCTTCACAACTGCGGCTCTGCCCTGTGATTATGTCAGCATCCTGGGCTGAAGGGGCAGGTATGTCTCGGCAGAAAACCAGACACTAGGCTGACATATAGGTTCTACTACTACATACAAGTGGTCAAAAAAAAGTGAGACAAATACATTTACTGGAACCTTGTACAGAAAGATCCCTGATGCAACAAAACAAACCTCTGGGCTCAAATCCCCAGTACCCCATGAACATCAAGAGCTAAACCGTGAGCTCCCCTCTCTCCTCCTTAACCATTCTCAGAGAGCTAGATGAATTTCCTGAGGTGCCATGTCCCTAAGACCACCAACCACCACAGCTGCAAAAACCCTGTGGACCATGTGTCAGGCTTTCTGCCTCCAGGACTTTGCTAATGCTATGCCTGCTGCCCATGTCTGCATTTCTTCCCTTCAATCTCTACCTCCCTGTCCCATTCTTCTGTTCGGTTTCTGACTATTTAGATTAGTTGAGACCAGTGGTTTTCAAAGTGTGGTCTGGGCACCCCTAGCGGTCCCTGAGATCCTTTCAGGATGTCTGTCAAGTCAAAACTCATTTCATAAAAATACTGAGACAGTGGGAAGGGTATAGCTCAACTGGTAGAGCACATGCTTAGCATACACGAGGTCCTGGGTTCAATCCCCAATACCTCCTCTAAAAATAAATAAATAAGTACACCTAATTACCTCTCCCCTCAAAAAAAAAAGCCACTG
This sequence comes from Camelus bactrianus, assembly GCF_048773025.1. Lineage (NCBI taxonomy): Eukaryota > Metazoa > Chordata > Mammalia > Artiodactyla > Camelidae > Camelus > Camelus bactrianus. Next base: position 27,655,391 of record NC_133565.1, read on the forward strand.
AGACATTATTTCCCTCTTTCAGTTTCATTCTCTCACTAGTATAGAGTTCTCCAGAGACTACATGGAGCAGACTGAATACAGAAGAAGCTGATATGAGAATCGAGTTGTCTTATATCAAGCCAGACACTAAAAGATACTTGGAAAAATGTAAAACAAAGCTACTTCCTAAGTTTTTGTTCTGGGAAATGCAGTTATTTTTCATAAAAACATTATGTTAACATAAATAATAGGATTATTACTTTAAGTGATGTGATACATGTAAATTTTTTTGTTTTAATTTCTAATACAGTAAACATTGATGGGGATAAACCCAAATAGACAAAAGCTCTCGCAGGTCCTCAGGTTTTAAGAATTTGTAAAGCAGCTGTGAGACCAAAGCATTTCAGGGCCGCTGGTTTAAACATATCTCCTTTCAGAAATCCGTCCCTAACTTCTCAGAGAGTCTGGTCAGGTGTCCTCCCATGCGCCCACAACAGCCTGTATTTTACCGTCACGTCTAGTGGCCACCACGTTCAGCTGTAATCATCTGTTTACTGGTCTGTCTCCCACACTGGCCTTCGTGGGCAGGGGCTGTGTCCAGAGCACCTAATCCAAAAGGTTCTTCAATATTTGTTGGCTAAATAAGTACCCAAGGTCCCTTCCTGATGGGTCCTAGTAACTGCTGTTGGCAGCAGTGGCGGCTTGAGGAGAGGAAGTTAGTTATCCTTATAGAGATGCAATTCTCATCTCTGACTCAGAAAAATGGTGGTGGACCCAGGCCTGTGCACCAAGTCCTGTTTAACATGGTATCATTTTAACCACAGATTCCCAGGAAAATGCAGCCCAAGTTCTAGACTACTAGAATTAGTGGTTTTACAATTAGAATGCAAGATGCTTTCCTATGGTGGAGGGGGAGGGTTGTATCACAAATAGGTCAGAAAATATTAAATACATGAAAAATAAATGTAAAATAAAATAGTAGCTTAAATTCAATATGTCTTCTAACTTAGTAGACAGTGTAGGTCAGAACAGTATCATAGTGATCAAGGATAAGCTGACCAATATGATGATCTCTTCTTTATAATAACAGCTTATTCATGAACAAACACTCCTTTTGGAGGAGGGTGGAGGAGGACTGGTTCACTAATTAGGGTATCCTGGTGCTTTGGTGCAACTTCCAGCTACAGAAGACAGGAATTTTAACTAATATCACCCTTGCTCCATCCTCTTTGCTCAAGACAATGAGGGTGTTCTTATGAGCCCCGTTCAGGAATGTGTGTGGGAGTCTATACATTTCCATCCCCTTAATAAATCAGGCACTACAATTTGGACTAAGGTGATGGTGGTGTTGAGCTGCTTCAAGTCAAGCTTGTCTGAGCAAATGTAACATTTCAATATTCTGTGAACCACTTAGCATCTATAATGCTGTGTTTCATCAGAGAGCTCTGGTCCTCTCCTCAAAGCCTCCTGGGGTCATCTTTTGGTATGCTTCCTCTTCCCTTTATGGGCTTGGGAGGAAGGTGACCTGAAGAAGGGTTGTGAGACTCAAGTTCATCAAGAAAAGCACAGGCAAGGTGGTAACGCCAGTGCTATGCCCCCAGAGTGATGAGTTATACTCTACACCCAGGCACTTTGTAAACAGCTTGACTCTGTGTGTGGGGCTCATGAAAACCCAGCACTGACACACTTCTCATCTTTCAGCCACACATCACAGACCCTGAAATAACCTGCTAATTGCCTTTATTCTTTGATATCTTAATATTTGAAAAACCTTCAATCAGGCAGTTATTCTTTCTTTTTAAACATAGTGGTCAACTAGAAATCAAAGAAAATATTTCATTCAGTGGACTTCATAGAATAAAATTAAAATCTGACAAATTTTGAGAAACTACAATCCTAATTTTAAAAGTTCCCTCCTAATGTGTGCACTAGTTCATGACCCCTTATCCCAAACCCCTGGGGCCAGATGTGTTCCTGAATTCAGACTTTCTCAGACTTTAGAAAAGCAGAATGATGAATATATGGTAATATCATGTTAATGTCCCCATAGTAAATCCATTGATATTTCTGTACGGAATATATATAAAAATCCACACAAAGGGAGAATTAAAAACAATAAAATAGTCTCAGATCATTTCAGGTCAGTTTTGTGGCCAAATGAATTTAAATTTTGGAACTGAAAATTCAGGAATGTGGATCTACAGAACACAGTTTCTCAATCTATGGTCCCTGGAACAGCATCATTGTCACCTGGGAATTTTGAAATGCAAACTCTCACATCTCGTCCCAGATCTACTGAAGCAGAAATTTTAGGGGTAGGGCTCAGCAGTCTGTTTCAACAACCCACCAGGTGATTCAGATGCATGTTAAAGTTTAAGAATCACTGCCTTGGAAGAAATGATTGCCACTAGATGTCTTACCTGTCTCTGCTCCTGCGGGAAGGGAACGTGGCCTTACAGCCCTCCACTGTGCACACATGCGTTTCTTTGGCGTGCATGTTCTTGTGATGCATTTTCACACCACAAGCATTTTTAAAGGTCTTCTTGCAGATGTCACACTGGAAGCGATTTTCCTCCTTCTGCCTCGATAATGCGTGCTGACCCATGTGCTCCAGCTCTTTGGGATCTTCAAAACAAGGAAAAGCCATTCCTCGGTTGGACAAAGCACTGAAGAGTCCCCCGGCCAGGAGGCGCTGCTGCAGTTTGATGTAGTCAGAAAAAGGAACACAGGGCTCCACCCCAGGTGTGAGGTAAGGTTCACGGCCATCCTCCTCCCCATCCCGGGGCACCACGGTCAGCACCGACGTGTGCTCAGTCTCCCTCTCCAAGTTGTGTGTGGCCTGCTCGGGGGTTCGGAAGATGGCTCCACTGGACTCCAACACCGGTTTGAGATGGCAGGGCCTCTCTCCTTCAGGGCAAGGCTTCCCTAAACTTCCTGACGGCGTGTGCTGCTCCTCGGGGACTCTGTCTGACCGGGGACTGCAGGCCTCCAGCTCATCTTCACTGACCACCTGCAGGGGCATGTCTTCATCTGAGCTGAGAGTGTGCCTCTTCTCGTCAGCTACCTCCACGGACTCCTTCTCTATTTTGATGGGCATACTGGACTTTCGGGATTTCTTCTTCGGAAGGGCATCAAATGGCATTTCATTGGAAACCAGCTGTTCTGGGATTGAAGAGGACAACAGGGGGAGGGAAGGCAGCATCCCAGGTGTGTTTGCCAGCTCAGCTGGAGTGGCTGGACTGCGGTAGAAAGGAAGGACCGGCTGGACAGTCTTCAGGTTGGGAAAAAGAACCCCGTTTTGCCCGATACTTGGGAAGGTTGGTTGGCTCCTGGAATCCTCCCCTGAACCAGTGTAGCCAGGGAGAGGCCGACAGTCTGGAGAAGTCACCCTGAAACCCGGGCGCCTGTAGCTCTCAGAGGCGGCCAGGTTCAGGCTGTTCCTCAGATCTTTGTCCCTGTTATTTCTGTTCATCGGCATGTGCAGCCGGGGGTTGGGGTTGGCGCTGTGGCGGTTCCGGCTCCTCAGGGAGCTGAACACCATGTTGCAGCCTTCAATGGTGCACTTGTGCTTGATCTTCAGGTGGACGGCGTTGTAGTGGATCTTGAGGGTGCCTTTGTCGTAGAAGGTCTTCTCGCACGCTGTGCAGAACACCCGGCCCTTCTTCGTGCCGAGGCTGCTCCTCTCAGACTTCACTTTGGCCTCGGGGGACAGCTGTGCCCTTTCTAGCTTTGTGACGATGTTGTATGAGCTGGAGTCACTTAAATGGGCGTTATCTTCCTTTTTAGTAACAGCATCTGGACAGTTTAGACACTGCTCTTTTTCAACCTGAAATGGAGTGGACCTGGAAGTTAAGAAGCTGCTGTCGGGGAAAGGTCCGTGGATTTCCTGTTTGGGGTCCTGATTCTGGTCCTGACCCTGCTCCAGCACATATGGTTCGGGCAGTGACCCTATCAGTGCGGGAGGCACAGGGTTGAAGAACTGGAAAGGCAGCATGAAAGTCATGTTGTTTATGAAGTTCTCAAAGGGGTGTATACTGCTGGGGTTTCCTTTGTCCACAGGGGCCGGGAGGCTGGCGCTTCTGTGGCTGCAGCTCTCGATGAAAGCCCGGATATCGACGTTTGCTGTCGAAGGCGGGATGACGACGGACTGCTCTTCTTTCTCTTGAATCGCCATGAGTTCAACTATGGACTTGGTCTCCCCAAAACGGAGGAACTGCTGCAGGGTGGCTACCTCCTCCTCGCTGGTCATGATGCTCCAGTGATCCAGCACCTTTCCTGACGCATCCTAAACCCGAACCAGGATTTAAAAGTGCAATCAATTTACTATTCCTTACCCTTTTCTCTTAGAAAGGAGTCATGTATGTGGTCAGGGCCTCCACTAGCAACAGAGAGCACTTTCTTGCATGTTAGAAAAAGACACCCCTGTAAGCACAGGGCTTGTTGAATTCAGCTCCCACTCACCCTTCTCCCCTAGGACAGAAACTCGGTGCAGAGAATAAACTGCACAAATGTAAGCAGTGGTCCAAAAGAGAGAGATAAAATTATTATCACTCAAGCCTAAGGGAAATTGGTGATTATTTTCCATCTTATTTCAAACCAATTGGTTGTCTTGCATTAGGCATAATAATTTTCCTCCACTAAAATTAAAATATGTATCATTTGAACAACAGTAACTTCTTTATCTAAAGAGTATAGATGGGGCAATCAGGCCTAGACACAGCTCAAGTATTTATTCATTGCAAGTTTAATAATCTTCCCCAAGCAGCTAACATCAAAAAACAAATGAACCTGTATTGATCTATTGCCTGTGTTCACAAAGCAGAGCTGTAATTACACTGGAGTGTTGGAGATCTTTCAAACTCTAGCAAGGCCTAACTTTTCCCAAAACTACAATAAATATTTTATCACAGAACATGTATTTGATGGCCTACTGAGATTTTTTACAGTGCATGTAAGAGTTTTGAAGATGATGAGGAATGTAACATCATAAATTTTTCATGTGCTAGAGGTTCAAGGTAATTGATTCCATATTTTTAATCCTAACACTAGAAAGCAAGATTATTAGGATCATTAAATATTGATCTATGTCATAATGTAAGATCATAATGCTGCTCTACATAAAAGGTGGTTTCTAGCCTGCTGGGGGTCCTGATTGCAAGGTGAGCAAACATGTTTCCACAGGAAGACTGGGGCATTAAAAGAGTTAGAAAGAAGTGGGTTCAAATTCTGGGTCTGCCACATATGAGTTAAGCCACTTCAGCAAGATTTAGAAGCACTCAGCCTCTGGTTTTCCAACTGGAAAATGGGGTTAATCTACCTACCTCATGAGATTACTGGAAGAGGGTCTAAGTCAACAAATGGTTGTTATCCGTGTTTGTTTTAATGATATGGCCCATCTGAGTCAGACTGAAATGTATGTTAGTCTTAGAAATACATTCATCCCCTGGTTTCATTGAAATTTTTACCAAAGTTAGCTGACATTTTCTAGTGTAGTGGCAAGGAAGAAAATGCTGCAGCTGTTTCATATGTCAGAGAGATGATATAATTCATACCAGGAAATATGTTCTTTGCTTGTGAAAATGCCTTGATAGCCTCTCTGGATACTTAGCATTAAGGCCTCACCCCTCCCCATCCCCCCAGCATGGTACAGAAAAAGAAATAAAACTACTCCACGTAGGAAAGAGATGAGAGAAGGGATGAAAGGCATGGAATGATGGAGAGACGCAGAGAACAGGCAAGAGGCCGAAAGAGAAGTAGGGGGGGAGAGAGAGAGAGAACGGGCAAGAGCACGCACACAGAAATGTCACAAGATGATGGAGCCTAGGAGGGAAAATCAGCAGTGCGATGGACGCCAGAAGGCTTTAAAGAACAGGAAGGTGTGGCATGAAATTGTAGCTGTTTGCTGTGCCGTTCTGCAATGTAAGTTCCCTTCCTCATCCCCAAACCCTCAGTAAAATCTGAAACAGATGATGTCTTGTGTCAGTAGACGGTCTGGAGATAATAAGAGAAATGGAGGTAGCACCGAGGGTGGGGCAAATGACTGTGGAAGAGCCGGCTGAGTGGAACCCAAATCAGAGAGTATGTAATGCTCTCACATCCTAGCTTTCACAGATACCTTGAGGAAAGAGCTGGATTTCTCCCAGAATATGAGGTAGGGCTTAAGCCATTAGAAAAACTATTAAAAGGAAGGATGACCACCAATGGCTGTAGCATTATATAGGCAACTGGGTTACATCTGTTCCACGGACATGAGTTTCAGAAGACATTCTAGGAGAACTGTGCCCACGGTCCCCATACCTGCAGCACGTATCCACGGATGTAATCCTGAAGGGTCCAGTCCAAGGCATGGAGAATCTGGAGGACCTCATCTTGCTTTAATACACTGAAGAGTCGGTCCAGTAGGATTTTCAGGCGAACAGGGATGGCCTGGGTCCCATACAGCATGAGGCTGCTAATATCAAACACCACATTGGACTGGACAATCTCCACCTGGCTTGCTGGATACACAGCAGGGATCCTCAACTTACTTAGAGCTGAAAAATCAAATTGAAGAAATAACATTGTTCAAGATTCTACTTTCAAGAGAAACACTGCACAGGAAGTAGGCTAGAGCTAACTCTCAGTTATCTGTTCAATAGAAAAACCACAAATATGCTGACAATTAATAATCTTAATAGCTATCTGGTTCCAAGTTACTCACAGGAACTTCTAAAATAAAACGGACTAGCCTGAGAGTCTTCTTTTCTCCCTTTCCTGTGGCATGCCCAAGGAGTAAAATGGCCACAAGTAGGGAAGATGCAAGGAAAAGGGGTAAAAACAAAGGTGGCAGATGCACAATTAAGAGAACAAAAAATCAGGAAGCACGGGGTCTAGGGAAGAACCTGAACTTGGGAATCCAACAGATCTGGGTTTGAGTCCTCGTCTGCCACTTGGAAAGTTAAACCACTGAACTCTATGCTATCCAAAGCAACAGCCATCAGCCACATTTAGCTGGCCAAATTTAGATTTAAGTTAACATTAAATAAAATTAAAAATTCAGTTTTCCTGTTGCACTAGTCACATTTCAAGTACTGAGTTGTCACATGTAGCTAGTGTAGGGTTGTCAGGTTTAGTACCTAAAAATACAGGATGCTCCTGTTAAATCTGAATATAAATTTCAGATAAACAATGAATAGTGGGATACAGTTAAGCCAAAAATAGTCATTAGGATATACTTAGGCTAATAATTATTTATAATTTATGCAAAATTCTCATTTAACTGAGCATTCTGTTTTTTACTGAGCAACCGTGGGCTAGAGGCTACTGTATTAGCACAGAACATTTCTATCATTGCAGAATGACAGCACTGAAGCACTATTTTCTACATCTTCGGAAGGAGGTTAATAGACACTTACATAGAATTGTTAAGATTCAAAGAGATAAAGCTCTTAGTCCGTTACCTGGCACACAGCAGTAACTTATAAATGCTAGTTGTCATTCTTAGATATTAAATCCATTCCTGAATAACTACAAGTTATTTAGAGGGAACACTACAGGCCAAGAGATGGGGAGAAATAAAGTTACCGTGGGCCACCCATCCATGTCTGCACTGCTCACACTGACGGTGGTTTATTTTCCCTGGTTTGAAGCTTTGGCAACTACAGTTCAGAGTGCAGCCGATAGCCTGCAAAAGAGAACACAGGGATACCTGGGCATGTTAGTGATGCGTGGAACACACATCACATTTACAGAACAAAACATATTCCTCTACTGAGCAATGTTCACTGAATGATGTGTGCCTATTCTGTGCCAGGCCCAGATATGTATATTGTATCCTGGAAAGAGGAAAAGCTGGCCCCAGATCTGGAGACAGGGAATACTCTACACAGATATTCTGCATGCGAGAATAGGCTAAAACACCAGAACTTTTTGTAAGAAAAGATAACAAGTTGGAAGGAAATATCCTGCTTGTTATTAAGGACATAGAATGGGTGAACAAGAGTCACATTCTCACTAAATCTCTAAGTTGACGACCAGAGCAGCAACCTTGAAAGGTACATACAGGCTGCCTTGGAACAAGTAAATGCGAGAACGATCAGAACTAAGACTAATGCACATGTGTAATTTGTTACCTGCCACCCCCTGCCCCCAAAAAGGCAGAGGCTGAATATCAAAACAGGTTTGAGGTCATGAAATGGTTGATCATGCTGAGGATGATTCCCTGACTCCACGCACTGGACCATGTGACTGACAGAAAGACATAGGCTGGACAAGCCGTGCACTGATGCCCAGTTGCAGGTCAAAGTGGCAGGTGTGGCGTGGGGGTGTGGAGTGTGCAAATTTACGGCTGAAACAGAAAATAGAGATGTATGTGTCAACAAAGTTCTAGTATTAAGAACAAAGCTTCACACATATTTTTAAGATGAATTTCTCAAAAGGGGATAGAGGCCTGAGGAAAGTAATCTATTATTAAAGAGAAAAAGCTCCCACAGGAGCTCTGTCAGTGAGATTCCCGGGAAGAGCCTCTGGGTGGAATCCATATGATTCAAGAGTCTTGATGCTGGGGAGTGCGTGTGTGTTTGGAGTGAATGAAAAAGCCCTACAACTAAGAGTTTAAACCTCCATGTGCCAATTAAGGGACTATGTGGCCTTGTGTGGGGACAGGGAAGAGGGGAATCTGGCCTAGGACACTTTAAAGAGTATACAACTAGTCTTCATTTAAAAAGCAGTTGCTGGTGGGATTGTAAAATGGTGCAGCCGCTTTGGAAAACAGTCTGGCTGATATGCACACAGTTACCATATAACCCAACAATTCCACTCCTAGGTATAAGCCCAAGAGAACAGGAAATATATGTACACACAAAATTTGTACCTGAATGCTAAAAGCAGCATTATTTATAATAACCCTAAAATGGAAACAATCCCAATGTCCATCAGTTGAATGGATAAACAAAATGTGGTATGTCCATACAACAGGATATTATTAGGCAATAAGAAAGAATGAAGTACTACAACATTGTAGATGAACCCTGAAAATACTACACTGATGAAAGAAGCCAAGTACAGAAAGTCACAGGTTGAATGATTCCACTTACATGAAATGTCAAGAAGAGGCCAATCCACAGAGGCACAAAGCACACAACTGGCTCCCAGGGTTGTGGGGAGCAGGTAGGGATGAGGAGTGACTGCTAATGGGTGGCAGTAGGGGGCAAAGGGGTATTCTTTTCCTGTTTCTTTTTATCATTTTTGAAAACAGCTTTAAATTGAGATAGAGTTCATGTATCATACAATTCACCCATTTAAAGTAGAGAGTTAAATGATTTTTTGTATATTCACAGAGTTGTGCAATCAGCATCACAATCTAATTTTAGAATATTTTCATTAATCCCAAAAGGAACCCCATGCACAAGTTTATGGTGGAATATGTTTCCATTTCTTCGGAATATACTCTTAGGAGTAGAACTGCTGGATCATATGGTAACTCTATGTCTAACTTTTTGAGAAACTCCCAAACTACTTTTCAAAGTTTATACTCTGACCACCAATGTATGAGGGTTCCGATTTCTCCATATTCTCACGAACAACAGTTATTGTTTGTCTTTTTTATTGTTGTTATCCTACTGGGTATGAAGTGGTACCTTACAGAGGTTTTAATTTGCATTTCCCTGGTGGCTAATGGTATTCAGTATCATTTCATGTGCCCGATGGACATCTGTATGTCTATTCAGATCCTTTGCCTATTTTTAAATTGGGTTGCCCTTTTAGTATTGAGTTATGAGAATTGTTTATATATTCTAGGTACAAGTTCCTTACCAGTTAAAGATTTGCAAGTATTTTCTCCAATCCTTGGATTACCTTTTCACTTTCTTCATGTTATCCTTTGAAGCACAGATGTTTTAAATTTTGACCACAGTTTTTTTTTTTGAGGTGATGAAATGTTCTAAAATTAGATAGCAGTGATGGTTGCACAACTCAATGAATATAGTGAAACCACTCTGTTCCTCACTTTATAGGAGTGAATTTTATGGTATGTGAATTATATTTTGATAAAAATATTATTTTAAAAAATCAGCCCACTACATGTCTGTTAGAATGGTCAAAATCTAGAACACTGACCAATATCAAATGGGGGTAAGGATGCAAAGCAACAGAAATCTCATCATTGCTGGTGAGAATGCAAAATAGTAAAGCCACTTTGGAAGACAGATTGGTTGTTTCTTACAAAACTAAACCCACTCTTACCATACAATCCAGTAATTGTGCCCCTTGGTATTTACTTAAGGGAGCTGAAAACCTACGCCCACACAAACATGCACATGGATCGTTATAGCAGCTTTATTTGTAAGTTCCAAAATTTGCAAGCAACCAAGATGTCCGTCCGTAGGCAAATGGATAAATACTGTGTATACTCAAATAATGAAATACTATTCAGCACAAAAAAGACATGTGCTAGCAAACCATGAAAAACATGGAGGAAACTTAAATGCATATTACTAAATGAAAGAAGCCAACCTGAAAAGTCTATATACTGCATGATTCCAACTATATGACATTATGGGAAAGGCAAAAATATGAAGACAGTAAAAAGATCAGTGGCTGCCAGGGGTTTAATGGGGGTGGGAGGATGAATAGGTAGAACACAGGACTTTTAGGGCAGTGAAAGTACTCTACGATACTATAATGACAGTAACATGTCATTGTACATTTGTCCAAACCTGTAGGATATACAACACCAAGAGTGAACCCTAAGGTTAAACCATGGACTTTGGGTAATTATGACATGTCAATGTAGGTTCATCAATTGTTAACAACTGTATCCTCCGGTGAGGGATGTTAATAGGGGACGCTATGCATATGTGGTGGCAGGGAGTATATGGGATATCTCTGTAGTTTTCTTTCATTTTTTTTTTCTGTGAATCTAGAAGTGTTCTAAAAAACCAAAATGAAGATCTTAAAAAACCAAAATGAAGATCTTAAAAAATCAGTGACCTTGCTTAACATTTACATGACTTGACTGTTATCTATAATTTCTTTTGGATTACAATGGGCTTGAACAGTACAAGTAGACAGATTTTTCAGGTGAAAGAATAGCACTCTTCATAACTGAAGTGTGCAGCAGAGAGCAACAATGCTACCTAATCCCTTCAAGAGGCTATCAAAAAACAGGAAATACAGGGGAAAAGGGTTTTGCTCTTTGTAAAGTCATACAATATAACACAAAGAACTCCAGATGATCACAACACTCTCTCACTCTAATAATGCATGATTCCCATCCGGTGAATCCCCAAAGGGTGAAAATTGTTCCACTCTTTTTATGTATAAAGTACACATATACAAAAACAGATAGTTTACAGTGTGATACTAAAATTTCACTGGGAGAGGCACAATTAGGAAAAAATTTCTAAAGTCTCTTTAGAGATGGTGGATAATGGAAAAAAAAAAGACTGAGAAATACTGTTCTAATGCCACAAATTATTTTACTTTTTGGTTATAGAATTTCTACTTGTATATACATACACAAATGAATTAAATGTATAAATGCACACATCTACATACCTATACACATAATCATAGTTATCTTGACTAGAGGATAAAAACAAGTAATGGTCAAAATCTAAAAGAGCACCTATGTTGCCCAGCTTCTCAAACTTCCCTGCAACTCGCTGAACTCCAGCTCACAGGTGAACCAATCAACAATATTCTCAACAGCGACCAGCACGCTCAGTACTAAGCCTCCGAAATATTTCACCACCCACATTCTATAAATATATGACTGCTTTAAAGTAAATTTTTAAAAGGAGAAAAGTTCTTATTTTGGATTAAGTCCCTCAAGATGCCATCCACTTTTTAAAAACAAGATTTTTAGAACTATACAAAGCGAATTCACATTTCATTTATTTGGACAATAGGACCTGCTTGAATCAGAGAAAGATGTCCTTGAGCTCATACTTCCTCTATCCCCTAAAGAGTCTGCTCAGAAGGCTCTCACTCATACAGAGCCCTCAGGAAACACTGAGTGACACTATCTCAGGTCCAGCACAGCAAAACTACAGAGGGAACAATTCCAAGTGCGTTTCATAGCCTTAAGGTTGAAACTCATTTTTTTCTGCATCTCTTGACACCTGACTCAGGATTTCTCAACTTCAGCATTATAGACATTTTGAGTTGGGTAATTCTTTGTGGTGGGGGGCTGTCCTGTGTATTGTAGGATGAAAAGTAGAATCCCTGGCTTCTACCCACCAGATGCCACAGTAACACCTCCCCCTTCCCCAGTTGTGAAAACCAAAAATGACTCCAGACGTTGTCAAATGCCCCTGGGGGCAAAACTGCCCCCAGCTGAGACCCACTGATCTAACCTGACTATTGAGTTTTAGCAGCTTCTAGTTTGGGGACTGAATTTAAAGCAGTTTTATCTGTAATTCCAATGTATAAATGCTGCTTTATAAGAAACATTCATATGGTTCTATATGAACCTATTTGAATAAGGCTTAATAAAGCTCATTAAACATCTATGGAAATAAATCTCAGAGGAATTATTTATGAACTAAAAAAGCTAATTACAGTGTCTAAGAAAACTTCCAATATTAAAGCCCTTTGGTTTTTCCACGCATCTCAGAATTCCACAGTGTAGTAAAATTATGGCACCATTATCTAAAGACAAATTAAAACTTCTAAAATGAAATCAAACCAAAAAATTCTAATTACAGGACGAAAAGTACTCATGTAAATCAAAATGGAAAACTTTTAAAATGTACATCCTTTCTTTTAGAATCCTGATACTTGTTCCATTCTTCAGAAACATAAAGCAGATGTTTGCAACATTCTGAACTCATCAAGACATGATTATTGCTTTTAACGCACTCATTTTAATCAGACTATTTCTGAATTGTTATTAGTCACTTTGATGTGCTACAAATCAACATTCAAAATTCTGGTTTGCTATTCTGTAACTATCATTCGCTCATTCATTCACCCAGGAATTACTGACACACATAGTATGGGATGGATGATTCAGTTATCTGCAGTCTTGGGATGGAAAGTTATGACCTAGTTTTTAGGTAAATTTGAGGGTCCCATTTCATCTCCCAGACACCCATGACCTATCTTCAGCTTGGGGAGATGCTGCCATGGACCTCTTGTCAGGAGATGCTGACTTGAACTCCTAGCAGCGGCCAGCCCAGGCACACAGTGGGGTAGGTGCAGAGATATCCACTGCTGGACAGTGCAGGCCTTTGATGGGACTTGAATTATCGAGCTTAAAAATAAAAACTGTTCACTTCAAAGCTGTTTGCATCTCTAGTACATGCAAATATTTTCATATCACTGAAGATAAATCCAGGGGGATATTCTTGGGGGACCAGATGGAAGGTGGGAATAGAAAAATTACAGAGGACTTTTGGGGTTTCCAGATTCAGGGTATTGATGCTTTGAGGGGAGTCATTTGTTATCTGGCTCAGGAACAAAATCCAAATGCATATACCAGACAGGTAGCTTTGTAGGTTCAAGTCACTTAGTCTGCATTGTCCAATACAATAGCCACTAGCCACACGTGGCTATTTAAATACGAATAAAATAAAATAATCAGTTCTTTGGTCATTCTAGTCACGTTTCAAGTGCTCAGGAGCCACATGTGGCTAGTGACTATTCTGGACAGCAGAGATGAAAACACTTGTATCATCACAGAAAGCCCTACTGGACAGTTCTGAGTCTGATGGTGAGACTAGCTATTCTTCCAGCATCTGCCCTCCCACATGGGGCATCTGTATGTATTAGGTGATCTCATTCAATCCTTGCTGTATCACTGTGAGGAGGGACTCATTCTCAGGAAACTTAAATTTATGGAAGATTTGTACTTTGTCCAAGGTCATGTAGTTCGTGATGTTTATGGGTTATGTATTATATGTGAGGCTTTGCAGTAAGCAATACCCATGTGTCACCTCATTTCTTACCACCATGCTGGGAAGTAGGTATTACCATCCCCATTTTATAGATGAGGAAGCTGAGGAACTTATCGGCTATGAGGATGGTCTCAAATTTAGATACTGGGGGTAGATTATATCTTGAAATATCAACATTTGGTACTAACTGCATTTGTATTTACGATTTTATTTAATTTCAACAGCAACTCTGAGAGTTGGACATTATCATCCACATTCTGCAGATAAGGATATTAAAGTTCCACATGGTAAGGAAACCTCATTCATTGAATAAATATTTACTGACCATTTATGAGCCAGGCATCCTAAACTCTGGGGGTTTACTCTGGGGATTAAAGTGTTGAACAAAAATGATGAGTTCCCTGCCCTCACGGAACTTGTATTCTAGAAAATGGAGAGAGACAGAATAAACAAGTAAACACACAAACAATACCTTCTCAAAATAAGGCAAGTGCTGTGAAAGAACTAAGCATAAGCAGAAAGCTCTGCTAAGTAATTTTCCCAGGTGGCATGGAAAGGCAGGGGTAGGAGTAAGAAAGTACCTTTTAGATAGAGTCATCACCAAAGGCTTTTGAGGAGGTGACACTTGAACTGAGTCCCAAAGGAGAGCAAGGAGCTAGTGAAGAACCAGAGACTGAAGGTGTGTTTTAGGCAGAGGGCAGAGCACGTACAAAGGCTCTGAGGCACAAAAGAGGCTAGAGTGTTCAGGGACCAAAAAAGGGGCCAGTGTAGCTGGAGCAGAGTTAGCAAGGTTAACGGTAGAAAACAGGGGTGAGAAAGGTGACAGAGAGCACTCTGCATAGGATTTTGTAGGGGAGGCCAAGGAAAACAAATTTTGTTCTAACAGTGAGCCTTTGAAAAAAAAGTATGAAACTAATATGATCTGCCTGTTAAAATGACACCTCTGGATGCAAAGCTAGGGAGCCTGAACTCCTTTCCCCTTATCGCACTGAGCATCTTTGACTGGGATGTAGTAAAATGTGCCATTGGCCTCAGGCAACCTGTGTCTTCCTTCCTGTTAGGCATATAACCTTCAGCTCCATGCCTTGGAGTCTTTGACTATAAAATGGGCTGGATATCTGTTCCTGCCTACCTCAGAGGCCTATTAGCCATATTAATGAGGACATACAGATGGAAAGCTGAAAAGACCAATTAGGTAGTTGTTGCTACCAGGCCTACAACATGTAGGATCTTAGATCCTCTGGGTTCTGTCCGTCTGACTCTGCACAGACAAAGCTAATTAAATACCTATGATAAAAACTTCCATACAAGATGCTCCACAATGAATTATTTCTGAAAGAGGCAACAAAACAATTGAAACTCCAAACCAACACCCAGTGACCAGCACTGGGTCTGATACTTGGTAAGCCTTCCACTGGTACTGAGAGAACAATGAATGAATCATTGAGAGAGCTTCCCCATGCTTACTAATTACAGATGCCCATCCAATATTCTGTTGCCCGATCTGCCTTGGTAAAGGAACTTTAAATAATTTTCACATCTCCTTTGGTGGCCAGGTGACCAAGCACTGATCAACGTGTACAAGTAGAAGTTGTTGGGTGGAGCTTTACGGAAAGCTCCTTACAAACAGGAGCTAACTCAGCTGGGGGACGTTTTTGCCTTTCCTCCTTCCTCCTTTTTGGAATGCGAACACGATGGCTGGACCTCAAGGCTGCAACCATGAGGCCAACGATAAGTCACGCCCTAAGGATGGCTCAGCAGAAAAGATGGCAACTATTATTTAGGAGCCTTTTACTAGCAGCCAAATGCAGTCCCTAATTAACACGCTGATCTTCCTACTGACTGTGAAGCGGGTCACAAAAAAATTACGTGAAAAATCGCTAACTACAGATCACTGAGGGCAAGTTTAGAGTCTGTGGTCCTCTCTTAAGTGTGAGATTCTAAGGCTATGCCAGATTCTCAGTTGTAAGAATCAGAATCCCCCAACTTGAAATCAAAGGACCCAGTATGCTAAATCACAAATCACTTTTTAAAAGTCACTGATCTTTAGAATGAAAATGTTTCAAGTTTTTCCAAGCTGTATTTTTAAATGTCGAATATAGAAAATTGCTTTTAATATGTTTGAGACCTAGAAACCTGCAGTGCGTACCAGTTTTTTGATATATACAAGATCTACATACAAGACAATCTATAGCACAACACATTTTCTAAAGTGGCTGGGCCACCCTAAGCTCGGACAGAGGATTTGATTTCTGTTCATCTACAGTGAATTTGTCATTCCCATTCTCTCTGTGTGCAGGGCTAGCCTACCTGGTTCAGGAAAATGCTTCATTCAAGAGTGGAAGGTCTCTACCCCACTGCTCCTTGGAGCTGCTCTATCTCTGCCTCTTACACACATTTTGTAGTTCTCACTTCTCTTACTAGAATTGGCTTTTTCTTTCTTTCTTTCTTTCTTTTTTTTTTTTTTGCTCTCTCCTCTCAGTTTTTCCTCTAGCTTCTCTTATTTTTTATTTTTAAGTTTTTCACTGTTTTTCTAACAAACGCAAACCCACAGAGGTATAACTAGGATCCTGAAAACAGTATCATCATTTACCAGATGTCCCAGGACAACTGGGATGAAGGGAGAAGAAAACCCATGAGGTCTTTTGTGAGAGGCAGCTTATCTGCTGCTGGTGGCACTGGACTGGAGAAATACACATGGATCAGGTGTTCATCATGCCATCATCTTCCATTAGTAGTTTAACAAAATGAAATCAATTTATTTAACAAATTGTTTTTGGGGGGTTCGTTGTTGTAGTTGTTTCTAAAGCATCTACCATGTACAGATAACTGTGGGGAGCCTCAGGGAGATGTAAAGATGAGGAATTTCCAGTGTCTGCTCCAGGGAAGCACATGGCTTCATCGGGGAAGAAAAGTCATATATCTTGATACGTCAAGAATTGCTGAATATGATCTGCCAAAAATTAGTGTGAGTTGTTCACTATATTGAAATTTAGCAATTCAAAAGATACTAAAAACAGATGCAAAACTCACTGGCTACCTTTAGAGGATGCTACGGAACCAAAAACTGGTTAACAAAGGGAAAGAATCAAGCGTGTATTCTTTTTTATACAAATTGTACTTCAGGGCAACCAAATCACTGATGAGACAAAGATTCCCTTTACAGAAATATTCCAGTGAATAAGTGAAGAATTAGAACACCAGCATACTGAAATTCTTAATGAAAAAGACAATAACCATGTCACTTGCCTCTGCATGGAAGGATACATACTTCTACATACGAGGTGTTCTTGCTCCCAGAAGTTCAAATCTGAATCATATTCGGCCCTTTGGTACAGGGGATAGAGGAATGTTTAAACGTTATCACGAGGAAGCAATCACCAAAATCCAGACTGGGGAGTACTCTATAAAACAAATGACCTAGCTTTTTCAATAGATAAATTGCAAAGAAAAAAGTAAAGTGTAAACCTACAGATTAAGAGACATACTTCACGGACCATATCTGGATCCTGATTTGAACAAACCAATGGTAATATAAAGTTTACAGGACAACAGAATAAATTTGAACCCTAGAAATTTAATGACATTAAAGAATGAATTGTTAATTTTTTAGGTGATACAGATATATTGTTTTTGTTCTAAAATAGAGCCTTTGATTTTAGAGCTACATATTTAAATATTTATGAATGAAATTATATGAATGCCCAGGATTTGTTTCAAAGGAGTCCAGTGTTGGGCAATTGTGAGGGGAACAGGCAGGGAAAATAGACGAAACAGGACTGGCCCAAAGATCATCACTGTTGAATCCCCAAGCACATAACATCAAGCTTCATTGAACTATTCTAATTTTGTTTGAAATTCTCTATAATCAAAAGTGAAAAAAAAAAAGATAAATCAAGACTCTATCTCTCCCCAAAATTTTAGTTTTGAGTAAGACAACATAAATGGAGAGTAATGTTATGTAGAGGCCAGAGGAGACTTCTTCCAGAAGGCAGCAGGCATGCTCTCAGCAGTGCATACAACACCGCAGTCCTAGGCATAAAGAAGGCTCACTCTGCACATATGTGTCAAGCCCAGGAACCTGGGCCACAGAGCACAGGTTTCTGTCATGGGCAGTGAGAGCTAGAAAGGCAAAATAGGGTGAGGGTGGGCTGTCCAGATGGGCATCCACGAGTCTCTCTCTTGGGTTCATGGAACTATCAGGGTTCTGAACAATGGGAAGACACTGTTTACTATGAGCATGGTTGAAAGAGGAACCTGGGAAGCCTCAGAAACCAAGTAGGTAGCATTTGCAATATAAAAATGACACTAAAGGAGAATTGACGGGATCTGGTTTCTCACTGCAAGAATGGGGACGAAAAGAGGCCAAAGAATACTAAGAGCGTGGAGAAGGGGGTCTGGCAGAGAAAGGGCAGGTGGGAAGTAGAACTCAGGGAACAGATGTTGGGCCAAGTCTACCTGTGAGCAGAAAGTACGCATGACACGCTTATAGTGTTCTCTTGCTGGTTAGTTCAAAGAGGGTGATGGGGAAAATACTTGTTCTTTTGATCTCTATAAATCAAAGTATAAACTCTGTGCCAAAATAATTTAACAGCTGTGCCTTTTTTCTTAAAATTATTAGTTCTAAAAACAGAAAACATAAAAAGTTGAAAAATATGCAAATATTACCTTAGCAACCAAACCAAATATTTCTTCTTTAAAAAAGCTAACAACAAACTATACAGATACATAAATGATACAGATACATTTTTTCCTTTATAATGTAAGTTTGGGAGACCTCAGTTGTAATCTTCAGAAATCCTTGATAACAAAAAAAAAAAAGTAAGGATGTAACTGCACATGCAGGGAGCTTCTGGACACAACAATCAGCCTTAGGAAAAAAGTAAAAGCCAAAACAAAAAAGGCATTTACACTTTAGGATAATTTTAACAAAGGTGGCTAGTTACAGAAACAATGCAATTTCACCACTACAAGCTAACACACAATAACAATGAGATTACGAACATCATTAAGTAAAACTTTGCAAACATTTCTTTTTGGGACTTAGAACTAGATTTCAAAAACTAAGTGTAAAAAAACCCCGTAGATTTTCCAAATGAAGTTTTTAAAAAGAAAAGATCAGACTTAATTATGCCATCCTGATCACTGCCTTAACATTCAGCATGGTATATCATGAAACAGAAGTGTCTGTATAAAAATTTTATCTTTATAATGAACAATGAAAGAAATAATCAGACGACGACAGAACAACGACAATGCTTCTGGAAGCTGACATAGAGCCGGAAAATAATCTTGATGTTTGTGTCAGTGTGTACTGAAGGATCACACAAATAATCTGTAAGAGGAATCAAACTAATATAACTCTACGAAAAAAAGTTAGCAGCCTCACTTAAGGTTACCTGAGACAACCATTTCCCTCCACACAGGCTGTTTGGACCTGGTCTTCACAATATTTTGTCTTTGTCCATTTGTCCATCTCTCTTTTCTCTCACATTAGCTGGGTGAAATTATCAACCCCACAAGGCAGAGTCTTTCTGTGATACATTAGGCTGGTTTACAAGAAGGAATCTGTGTGTGGACTGTTTGCCTATAACTATGATAAGTTTGAGAAGGTCCCAAATTGGACCCTGGTGAAGCAGGTCTGCTCTGTTCAGACCCACCCTTTCTGGATAAAATAAGCATGTGTCTGAATAGAGAAATGGGGCCACACCAGAACTTGGAATTTCCAGAATTAGTAAAAAGGGCTTCAAAAAATGACAAAATAAGAGGAAATAAGGTTTTCAGGTGGAAATCCATTTAAAAGGGGAAAAAAAGCCTTTCCAGATGCCCCTCTGTGCAGAATCAGTTATCTTTAACATCTTACAGATAAGTCATCAAAAAATTCTAAAATAAAATTTAAAAATCTATAGACTACTCAGAATAAAGTAATTTAAAAAATTTATTGACTCTTTAAATCTTGATCTTAGATACCAAAAAGATGGATGGCTCAGCACTGAGATTTCACCTTAGCTAGGGTATATCTAGTTCTTTTAAAACAGGGCTGTTTCTGACAAAAGTAACTCATTCTAAATGACATCTGTAGAGGTGAAAATTCACCCTGGGGTAAAGCACGCTCCTCCTGCAAGTAATTTACCTTGTGGAACCTTCAGGGCAACTCTTTAATGGCCACTGTCAAAATAACTTCTAAAGCCATATACAAAAGCTAAAAGACACTCATGCCCCTCACTCCGTATGCTGCGGTTTAGTTTCACGAACAAACTGAACTCTCAGAATGTTTTCCCATTTATATTTATCCCCAGGCATTCATAAATAATAAGTGTATGCTTAAAGAACAATTATTATTTGTTCCACAGGGAAACCTATATGGTTTTTCTCACCCAGTGGGTTGGTTTGTCCTTTTTTCCAAGCTGATGATTCTGAGGTACAGAATGTGGATATGGGCCTGGGACCCAGGCCTGACTGCAGCACCGGAGAGATGTAAAAATAAAAAAATAAATAAAAAAAATAAAATAAAAAATAGCCCTCTATGTAAACCTTATGCCTCCACTGCAATTACTTCATTTTGGTTAACATTTCTAGTGTGAATTACAACCAGAGCAAACAGACCATTGTTTCACATTCCAGTAGATATCAACGGCCAAATAACCATTTCAAACTAACCACTCTCTCTCTCTCTGACTGAAGGAGCATGTCACTAAATCCTTACTATTCTGAAGGGAATAGGATCTATGGGTACAGATGACGTTCCAAATTAAATTATGCAGACGTCTGAACACAGTTACGAATTCCCAAAGTATGGACAGTACTTGTGCTAAGTGAAGATTTCACCACTTCTCAGCATTTAGCTATAACAGGAACATGTTCAACTAACAGCTGAGTTGAAATAGTAATACTATCTTGGTGATATTAAGGTTAGCAAATTAGATAAGAAATCAAATGATGAGTCACATCTTATTCTTTCAGGTATGCCCAAAAGGATAAAGTTATTTATTAAAATTTTATTTTAGTAAAAGTGGTAGTTATCCTTTCACACCTATTTAAAGCAAAAATCAAATCCTGGACAATTTGTAACATATGAAGTAATATTCTTTTACATGTACAAAATTTTTATTTTGACGCTCAATTTTAATGAAGTTTTAATAATACACATCAAGAGATTTGGGGATAATTGAGAAGCCAGTATATTTATCACTGAACAAATTTTTAACACCTAAGCACGTATTTGCAACTAAGAGTCTTATGAAAAGATCCTATGAAATCCAGTAGCAAATTAAAACAACAAACAAGGAATGAAAGGACACAAGAAAAAAAATGATCTGCTAAATGCTGTTTTTCAATTCATGTACTGTCAAACCCAAATCTTTGCTGCTTTGATGAGAATATATTTTTAAAAAATTGTTGCTCCTTGGGCTCAAAGCTGTAGTAACACATGTTTTCTCCTACACACACACACACACACACACACACACACACACACACACACACACACACACACACACACACACTCCCTGACAGGGATTCCCAGGACACCAGTGGGGCCTCTTTTAGGCCCCTTAAGTGTTAACAGCAGAGGCCTGGCTGCGACCAGGCGTCTGGCCGGATTTAAATGCCCTGTCTTCAGAGGACTGCGGTGAGCACGGCCATAAAACTAGGGGACATTACTGAGCCTCAGAGTGTCTGATCCTCCCCTCAACAACACACACACAATTTTACTCATACAATTAAGGCTGCTAGTTGGCATTCCATTTAACTGTCAAAGTCAGACCGGTGGCAGCCCCGCAGCCACAAAGATGCCTTAAATGAGAAGAACATGTTTCTACACCGCATTTGAGAAAGTTTGGCTCCGAGCTATGCACTGATTAATATCAGATCTCCTCCTTCACTCGCCGCTCGACAATCTTGTCACATCTGGCTGACAAATCCTTAGGAGCTTATGCAAAGCCAGGCCGCCAGTGGGGCTGGGGTCTGGCCGGCGGCGCCCGAGGGGCAGCGGGGACCATGCCGCGGCCTCCTCCTCCGCCCCGCGGCTCCCGGTTCCCTGCTCCACCGCCGCCCGGGCGCTCGGGAAGCGAGCGAGCGCGGCGCCCACGGGCCGGAAAGCCGAGTGTGGCCAGAGTTCAAACCCGGGACGCTCGGCCCGGCCGCCGGGCGCTTGCAGGCAGCGCCGAGCCCAAGCGCTTCGTCGGCACCGCCGCCAGCTCCGCAGCCCAGTCCACTCCTGTCACCTGCAGCCAGCCCTTCCTCAAGTGGCCAGAGCCCACTCTGTGCCTCCCACGCGGAAGCACTAGAGCCTTAACCCAATTCCCAGGACGGTCTGACCCAGCGGGAAACCCCCCGCGCGGAACTACTCCGCGCCCGACCGGGCAGGTCAGCTGTAACGTTCATTAAAAAAGCCTGACCTTGCAACCTCCACGCTGTTCTGTCCCGGAAGCTGCCTGACCCGACCTGTCTGCGTCTTCATTTGCAGTTTTGTGCAAAAGATTTGCCCCCCCCCCCCCGGGCAGGAGCCCCCCGTCACTACCCCTCGCCTGTCTCAGCAATTCTCCGC
This sequence comes from Camelus bactrianus, assembly GCF_048773025.1. Lineage (NCBI taxonomy): Eukaryota > Metazoa > Chordata > Mammalia > Artiodactyla > Camelidae > Camelus > Camelus bactrianus. The sequence goes on from NC_133565.1 coordinate 27,677,795, forward strand.
ACGCTCAGTTCTCCGGAAACAAAATCTAGGTAGAAAAACGGTCACTTTTAAATATCAGATGTTTAATTCCTTCTGAGGTAAAAGCAGTTAGTCCCAAAGTCCTGGGACTTAGGTGCTGCTGAGGGGGCGGGAAGAAGTGCGGGGAGCAGACGCCGCAGCCCGAGCACGGCAAGACGGCCGCCCAGTCTCTCCCGACCCCGCACTATCGACGCGCCGAGGCCACCCCGGGGGCGCCGGGGACCCGCCCTGGCCCGCCAGCCCGGGTCGCGCACCGTGAGCGCGTCGGGCGGCTCTGGGACGCCGGGAGGCGACGGGTCTGCGCGCCCCTACGGGCCCTCCTCGCCTCAGAGACGCTCCCTCACGCCCTGCCCCGGGGAAGGGCCGCGCCGCCGCCGCCGCCGCCGCGCAGGTGGCCTCGGGGAGGTGGCCTCAGGCGCGACCCCAGGTACCGACCCGCCCGGGAACCGAGCGGCGTTCCCGGTCGCCCCGCCCCGCCCCGCGCCCTGAGGGGGCGCCGCGCTTACCTCGGCCATCCTGCGGCCGCTGCAGTGCCGGGGCTACCGGCGCGTGTCCCCGGCCCAGGCCGCCCCGCGTCAGCCCCGGCTCGGCGGGCGCCGCCGCATCCAAGCTCCCGCCGTCGGGGCCAGGCGCGGCGAAGTGGGCGGCTCCCCGGGCGCCCCGGCCGCGCGGCGCGGTGGCCGCCCCCGCCCGGCGCGCACCGCGTGTGCCCGCACGCCCGCCCCCTGCGCCCCGGGGGGGCGCCCCTCCCCCTATCCCCTCCCCCTCCTCCTGGGCTGCCGAGTGGCCCGAGGCTCGGGCGCTGCTGCTGCGCCGCCGGGGAAGCCGCCTCCTGCTCCCGCGGCCCACTAACGCGCTAAATCGATGCAGCTGAGGCGAGGCCGTGGCCCCCGCGGACAGCGCAGACCTCGCCGGCGGCCGGTGCGGAGGTGTCTGCCCCCGCCGGGCTTGAAGGCACTTGTCGGCAAAGACACAGACGTGTCCGTGTTTGCCTCTCCCGGGAAAGGGCGAAATGCTCTGAAGTTCTCTGGCTCCCGTCTCGGGGGATGCTTCTGACGCCCTACCTGCCCTGGGGCGCCCTCGGGTCCCACCGCGGCCAACAAGAGGGCTGTGCCAGCCTCGCCACCAGACTTTATTTCCAGAGGAAGTGTGGGGACGTGTCCAGGCTGTGGAGAAAGGGGGTCCCCAGGAGAGTTTATTGCGAATTCGAACAAGCACCCCACCTTCCCTTCTGGGCTCTAAGGAGTTATAGTCCCAGCTTTACCACTTTCCTAAGACAAGTGAACTCTCTGAGCCTCGGTTGCTACCGTTGTAAAATGGAATTAAGTTTTCACCTCTCTTATTGGGTGCTAAGGATAAAACGAAATTAAATGTCCTGAGAAACCAAACAGGAGCTTGGCCCCCAAGAGCAGATGGGGAGGGGCCTGCGGGGAGAACCGGCTTCCTGTCCTGGGGACAGAGCAGGCTTCAGCCCTGGGAGCTGACAGAGATGGCCCACAGCTGCTGAAGCGGGATCCAGCTTTTTTTCTGCACCGCACTGGGGCAGACACAGAACCTGAGGAGAATCAGGCCTTCTCTCCCTTTTCAGTTCCCCAATAGGATTCTCTGAAGGCTGGACTTGGGGGATCCTGCTTCCTTCTACCCCAATTTATCCTACCTGCCAGCCTGCTAGTGGAGATCCTTGGAGGGAAACCAATCCTTCCACCTTGTGGAAAAAGATGTGAGATGAAAGGAAAAAGAAGTGAGTTGCAGTCATTCAGACAGAGGGTGCTGGTTCTGACTCTGAACGACGCAGGCCTCTAAGTGGAAGAGAAGGGAAAGGAGGGACCAGGATGCATGTGCAAGAAAGTATGGGTATCTGGGCTTCATGGGGTCCAGAGAGCCCCTGCTTCCTGTGCCCTGCAAGCTGGACACACATATCTGGCGTTCTGGCCAGGTGAGTGTCCTGGGTACCCTTTCTTGCAGGTATGCGGTTGCCTGGACTCATGTGATGGCCTCTGCCCCTGCCTTACAGGTGTTGGGAAGATTCATTTTTTTTTCATATGGCAAACTGTAATATGAAGCTTTGCTTTGTGAATTCCAAACCTAAACCGCTTACCTTGTGTTCTTTTGTGGCCCCTCCTCCCCACCTCCAGCTTTTGGGCTTTTCTACTTGCTCCTCTTCTTGTCTTTCTTGCTTTTAGCTTTCAGGCCTTTCTCCTTGCTCCTTTTCTCTGCCTGTTGTAACACAATGCATCCTTCAAGACCTTTCTCAAATGTCACCACTTCTCAGAAGCCTTCCCTGATCCACCAACCCTCCACATCATGTGCCTTTGTCCTCTTCTGACCCCCAAGCACTTGTATCTGCCTCTCTTATTGTGCTTATTACATTCTCTAACTTGATTGTGATGCGTCTTTGTCTTAACTTCTTTGGTTATTACTCATCTTAGTGGCTTCTGTGTTATGAGTTGCTATAGCAGACAAATCTCAGGTTTTAGAGTTAGAATGATTAGGGTGTACCTAGTTCCCAGCAATTGAAAACTGGCTGAGGAAGTCAGCTTTCTTGACCTCACTGTTCTCATCTTTAAAAGTAGGTATGAAACCTGTCCCTGGTTAGGTTGCTAGGGCCAAATAAGACAGCTTCTGTTCTGTAAACTCTGTTTTCCCTTTCTGCTGCACATAAAACTGATTTTTGTACTGATTTAAATGTGTTACCAGAGGAGTCCTTGGAGTATTATTAAATGGCCATATATACTCATTATAAATACACTGAAACGTGTAAGACCTAGGCAATGGCCCACTTAAATACCTTTAATCTGTCGAATTGAAGGTTTTGGTCAGTATCTTTGTGTTTGTTGCAATAGCACTAGTTTTAGTAAAATTTTCCACTAGCAACAAATATCAGGATCAACCTGTTTAACTCTATTTCTCTTTACAAACAGGGAGGATTTCTGGCAATACAAAATTTGAAAACTTGAAAATAGCCTGCCTCTCTTAACATGTACCATTGGGAGCCACATACACATTTCTTCAAATATGACAATTTGGACCCACGTATGTGGAATCAGTAGGTCTAGATGAAAATTGCTAATTAATCTTCTGCAGATTCATTTAGAATCATATACTGGTAAGTGTGAGCTCTGAAATCAGTCCTCATATTTATTCCCAGATTTGATGGGCTTCTCTGCCACTCGTTGGAAACATGTAAGCAGAAGCTGGAACAGAGAAACCACCCTTGCATATAGAAAAGAATATGGCACCAGCTGGGTAAAGACCATCCAGATCACACTTCTCTTCTCCTACTGGTCAGTAATGGGACCTGGGCATGACTTTCCTGTCTCTGGGTCTCAGCTTCTTCATCTGGCAAATGGGGCATTCTGTGGGCCTGCCTGTTCTCATAATCCTCCCTTTTTGCTTCTGTGTGCTTATGTGCTTTACCCTTGCCACTTTTCGTTTGTGTCCAATTTCTTGTAGTGAGTATGAAAAACAGAATGTCTTCCCTAATACCAGGAATTTAAAAAATCTTGACTAGAAAGGGTAAGAGTTGAAAAGGCACAAAATAAGAAAATTCCTGTGACCTGTTCTTCTGGAGGCACAAAGCAGCTATTCTTAAGTGGAAGGCTTGGTTGGGTTGGTTGGTCCCTGAGCGAGGCCTTTCCAGGGTGGGTGTGCCCATCCTGAGACCCACTGGCATGTGCTGAGGGGCTGGGCAGGTTGAGTCGGGGGAAGCAGGGCAGGTGGGGGTTGTGTGGACCCTCTGAGAGCCAGTGCCTGTGTGAAGTGATTAGTTGTTATTCTCCTTGTCATCAGCTGGGAATGTGAGCTCTGTTTTGCCAGATTTCCTGAGTTTTCAAGAGAAGCTGGAAGTATTCTGATATTTAAAAGTTGGCAACTAATTCAAATTTTTGATAAATATGGTGTGAGTCAAACAAAATATGTTTGCAGGCTGAATCTGGTCTATGTATTGTTCATTTGCACCCTCTGCTATATACAGTGATGTCTTCTTGAGGCCTGGGCTTCAAGTATATAGTAGGTGTGCAATAAATGTTTGTAGAGTGAATATCACTTCTGATGGTGAATGGCTCACAGCCCACCTGAGCTTTAAATGGAATTCTCAAAAGCCACACAGAGATTAGTAATAACTTTTTTTGTGTTGGATTCCGAGTCCACTAATGGGCTGGTAATCTTACAGTATTTATACCCTGATAAGACTCCATATAGTTGTTAATGGTTCTGTGAAATACAGAATAGCCTTTCCTTGGAAAACTAATTCTCACAAGAAATTTTTTTCCCCCAGTAGGGGAGCTTGAAAAAAATTTCTTTTAATTAAAAAAAGGTATTTTCAATCATGGGATTGTTGTAATAAAAAGGAAACAAAAAATCTTTAGCTATGGAGGTTTAGGCACTACTGATGGGAACAGGGTATTACAGCAGGGCAGGTGGGTAGCCGCCTCCTACCTGAGCTTACCAGTGGCCTGGAGGAGGAGCTAGCCCAGGGCCAGTTAGCAGGAGGACTGTGTGAGTGCCAAAGGGGCAGGAGAGGGACAGGTGTTTGACATGGCAGGGTGGGCAGAGAGCTGTAGCTCTGTCAGAAATCTTCTGAGGTGGCCTCATTTAAGTCTTGCACATTCCTCTGAAGACGGTGTCGGGAAACAGTCAAAGGCAAGAGTCACATTTGCTCCGTCACCTCCCAGCCCAGACACAGACACCTGGTGGTGGCAGGTCTGGGCACATCTGCTGCTCAGCTCAGCATTGGAGCCTGACTAAGCAGCATTTGGGCCAAGCTGCCCCCACCCCCACAGCTGCCTGCTGAGGGTTAGGCTGGCCTGCCACAGGCCTGGCCCAGGTGTCACAACTTCTTCCCTCTTGCCACTGGACCACTTCCTGTTGAGAGGAAGCACCTTTCCAAAGGTGGCACAGGGTTTTGGTGGCAGAGAACTATTCCTGTTTCTCCACGTCTCACACAAGGCCAGGGGGCTGAGGAGAACAAAATGCCCCAAAGTTCCTGCTACATCGAGGGAAATGCACTATATCTTGCATTTTGGGTTTTGGTAGCCAAGACTGCCAAATCTCAAAGAGGAAGAGTGATAAATACAGTTGTAAATTCCAAACTGCAAACTAACCCAAGTCCAATTCTAAACTGCTTCCCCGAATGCGTTTGCATGTGATGCAGCTTGTGAGTATCAGTAACATCTTCTGCAATTGGGAAAGAATATTCATTTCTGACACTGACAAGTTGGATGCTTATGATGATTTTTTCAAGTGTAATGCTTGGAGAAAATGTTGCAAATTTGGCTACCATTGTTTTGACATGTCTGGGTTGTGTGAAGTTAGCTTCTCATTTAATCTGCCCTCTATGGCCTTTAAACAATCAATGACAGTCATAAGAAGGCTGTGGCTTGCCTTCCAAACAGCCATTCTCTCTTCACCAAGGCAACAGAAAGCAAATATCATCGGTGGATTCCTCCCTGGACATTTCAGTACTACAATTCCAACCCTGAACTCAAGGAGCTTTATTTCTAGGTAAAGTGTAGAAGAAATACTTGGTTGTTGAAAATCCTTATACTGGCATTTTGCACATTGAGTTGATGAATTTGGGGGGAGTTTTACGAGGACAGGATGGTTTTAGGAGTTTTGAGGGGCTGGTGAACATGCGTCAGAAAAATACTTTTAGAACATGGCATCGTCTGTAAATTTAACGACCCATTATTCAAGTTGAAGGAGAAAATATTTGGGTTACAATAACTGAGAATTCCAAATTAGGTCATATTGCTTTTGGAAATTGGGAAGGAAGGGTTAGGGAAGATGGATTATAGGATGGATTTTAAATCATTCTCAATTACTAACTGATATCAAACTTTAAAAACATTTCTTTGGGAGTTTCAGTGTATTCTTAAGGGGAAAGAGAGCTATGAAAAAACAAACTTAGAGCTATGAAAAAGAAGTATGCATTTTATGTTTTTGAAAAAGTAAAACCATCTTTAAATTCTGACTTATTAAAGTTAGAGGAAATAGATTTCTCTTTACAGACCTCGTCTCTGACACTGAATAAAAATTAATTAGTGATCCAGAGTCTACACATGAAAAAGGATTGTAGCAGATCCTAGGCTGTGATTGCCTCCTCAACTTCCATTTCATTCCTTCTCTAGCATTTAGCAGCTATGTCTTCTGGGTAGGTACCCAACCCCAGTCCCACAGGTGATCAGGTCTAGTAACAAATGCCTAGATCAGTCAGCACCAAGGTCTTTTCTTGGCTACAAGGATTGGTTCCAGGTCCAGTCAGCTCAAGGCTCAGGATTCTTGTTTGATAGTTAAGAGAAGCCAAGTTCTTTCCCCATAGTCATGAAAAAGGAGATGTTACCAGAGCCATCTTGTGAATAATAAAGGAAAATCAGAAAGGGAACAGAGCACATGTCAATGAGTAGAATTGAGACTATTGCAGGGAAATTTAGCCGAAGCTTTGATCAAACCATGTGTGAAGACTTTGGCCTTTTTAGATTTGTGAACAAGAGAATCACTTTTATCATGTAAGTCGGTTTGAGATTTTTTTCCCCTTATCTTCAACAGAAAGCTTCTCAGCTGATATAGAAACTTTGCATTCAGTTTTACTGGAAGATTATTCTGGGATAAAGGATAAATGAAATACCACGTATCCTCTGTCATACCAGTCTTTGTTCATTCTTTTGTTCTTACATGACATTGGGAGAGAACCTCTGAACCAAGGCCCTCAATCCGCAAACCCTGGGCAAGTGAGGAGATCCTTCTTATCAAAGCCCATTGCTGCTGTAGTCATGATTTTCTCCTTGGTCTTAAGTAAAATATTTTCCAGAAATGAACTGACTATATACTTTAATTTTTGAAGAGACTTTTCTTCTTGTCTTTTGAGATTCAGAGGGTAGGGACTGTCGATTTTTATTGTATCTAGAACAGTGCTCTTCTGTACACAGTAGGTGCTTTGTAAACATGGGCTTACCTATAAACATATACATGAAGAGATTTAAAAATACATTCCTGACTTGTAGCTTCTTAAAACTACCTTCTTGTACATGGCATAATTGAAGACTTCTAAAAATGTAATTGCCAACTACACTTGGAAATCCACTTTGTCAAACCGTGGCTTCTAACACCTTGTCTCTGACACCAAATCAGTTTTGATACCGATGTTTCCCAGAGGTGTGGCTTTTAATCCTCAAATTACAACACAAGTTTTAACAGGCCAGTTTTGTCTGTCACCAGGAGTTTAGTAATTAACAAAATGCCCCAGCACTAATGGTTTATCAAAAGGCCAGTGAGTAAGAGACATTATACAGGAAACAGACCTGGTATGCTCATGAAGGAACTCATTTAAGGAGCACCCCGGTTACATTTTATGCTCAATTCGGGCCCAGTCACTGAAGCTTACTCTAAGACTTTGAAGGGAGGCCAAAAGCAAGCCCTGGGCATAGATCCTATACATTAAAAACTAGTGACCTTTGTAACATCCATTCAAGGAATCACACACCTCCAAATCATTTTCACAGCCATGGGTATTTTGCAACAGCCTTTGTTAATACACCTTCTAATAAAAGTTAGTGGTTTCCTTGGGAGTCTGAAACAAGGCACACAACAGCCAGTGAGTAACCTGCAAGTCATGCTGTGGTGACAGTTTTGCTTTGTTCTGTGGGAGTGAGAAGCCGAGTCAGGACACGGATCACTGTCCATGAGCGTTGGGAAAGAAAGGTCCACACACTCCAAGAGGGGAATGTTTTCTTTATCTGAGGTGGCTGCCACGTCTTAAATACTAAAACATGTAGGTGTACTTGAGTAAAGAGAAGCGACTGACATTTCAGAGATAACGCAATAGAAGGAAAGAGAGAAGAGGAACTGGGTTGTTGGGCAGAGATGTAAGTTTACCCCTGGAAAGGTAACCCTTTTTTAGAACAGTCGCGTCCTCAGATCCTGACAGAAGGGTCCGCACATATCCTCACGCTTGCGTTTCTGCAGAGCAGACTTTCTGCCTGAACCTCCCCTCTCACTTTCTCTCTTCAGGACACTCCTAATGGATTGCAGATGTCCTGTTTGGTCAGAAGCACGTTTCAGATACATCTGCCCTTCTTGCTTTTATGCAGAAAACACCTGCAAATCTTTATCTTTGGTTAGATTTACCACACATTTGATGCTTTGAAATTTTGGTCCAGTGGGAAAAGGAGCATGTCACCACCCTCCTCCTGCAGTTGGATTCCATAATGGACAATAGCCTTTGGGGGAGATGTTTTCATTTTTCTTTAAAGATAATAGGAAGGCTTTAACAGTCCAGACCTACGTAGCTGAAGGCTAATTAACTTCTTTAGTCCTATAGAGTCTATGGGAAAATCTGTGGTGACTATGGGTGAACAGCTATCGTGTGTGTGTATGTGTGTGTGTGTGTTATTTTGTGTGTTACTTCAGGTGTTACAGCACCTGAAGAAGAGAGAACAGTGAAATGTTGGCAAACTAGCTAGGATATGGTTACAGGACCAGCTTCCTTGGATGTGCCTTAAAAATGCATGTGATGTATTTCCAATGAGTGAATAAATCCCTTGAGGCCTCAAGGAAGATATTTAACGTTTATTCATTTAACTTCAGGATATTCCATCCCAGCACCCAAGGAATGGCAAATGCCACTTAAGTAGTTTTGAGATAATAAAATAATAAAATTATGAGCTGCCTCTGGGAAGGCTGAGAAGGGAATCCACATTCAGTGTGGTTTTGTAAGGAGCTGGGAAGCTCTGGCTAGCTGAACACTAGCTGTGTAGCTTTGAGCAATACATTTAACCTTTAGGATCCTTGGTTTTCTCATCCGCTTAGTAAAGGGGATGGATTAAAGCCATTTGTTTATTCCACAAATAATTATAACACTGAAGGCCTTGCATGTGCCACACACTATTCTGGTGTCTGAGGACATGACAGACCCATTCTCTATCCTTGTGAGCAGCCCCTCAGCAGAACTGTCACTTCCTGATCACTTTCCATCATTCACTGCTGACACTGGGGATTGACTTAGAAATTTCTGCCGCACCTGGACCTTCATTAATTCCTGGATTTCAATGTTCGTGTGGTCTACCTATTTAATAGTCTAGCCCTACAATTCTCTGACCTCCTCAGTCTTCAACTTCTCTTCCCTTTCTCACATCTTTGTTCACACCCCACTGTATTTTGAACCTATAAAGACTTCTAGTTTCCTGACTCCTCTGTTTTCTCTACTAGTCTCTTCCTGGACTCTGTTTCTTAGCTATGGAGTAAGAATTCTGTTTCTATTATTCAAATTACCCTCTCCAATAACCCGTAACTCCCTGGCACCACTATCCTATAGCACCCAACAACCAAATCCCAAACCTGGATCAATACTGTAATCAGCCCCCTCAGCTTCAACTCCAGACTGAGTGTTGATGGAAAAGCAAAATGATGGTGGAATTGGTGTTACTGTTCTCCGCTGTGTCAGTCTCTGCCGAACACAGTTTCCCTGAGTTCTATGACATCTCCTGCTCCTGGTTCTCCTCCTTCCTCTCTCACCAGATCTTTTCCGTGTCCTTCATGTGCTCCTCTTCCTCCATCTGCACTTTTCATGTTCCTCAGTTTCTGTCTTCTGCCACCTGTCGTTTATACTTCACATTCTGCCACCTTTGGTTTAGACACTACGAATACAATATGAAAAGCAGTATACATAGTCCTAGGCCTGCAGACCACTGTGGGGCGAAGTAGTTTTTTCTAAGCAAGCTTGCCTTGGTGCCTCCACTCCTATCTCATCTGCCTAGAATAACCCTACTGGCTGAGGTGGAATGTTTGTTTTGTAAAATCAATTGGTGGCTTCCCATTTTCCCTAGTGCTATGGAAAAGGTTTTCTAACATGGAAATTATCTGTCTCGCTAAGATTTGACAGCCTTCATCTCTATATTCACTTATTCCTGAAACCTGCTGGTGGGGGTAGAGGTTTTATTTGTATAGTTTTTTTTTTTTTCTATTTGTTTTCCTTTATTACTCTTTGCAAGTTTTCTATTTCTTCTACTTTCAATTATTTATTTTTAGAGTGAAATGTCCATCTGATTGCCGTTTTTAAATGAAATATGACATAATTATGTGCAGTTATATAATAATTAAAAAATATAGCTATCATGTCAATTTTCTCTATTCGAATTTTGTTTTCTTTATTCTCCTAATTAGAGTTGCCACTATATTGTCTATTTTATTTGTTCCTTCAAAGCAGCTTCTTTATCTTTATTATTTTCTTAATCTAATTTTCCTTTGGATTTCTTTGGTGCTCCAAATCTAGCACATTAAGTTGAATGCTAAATTCTTTTAAAAAAATCATTTCATGCTACAGATTCAGCTCTGAATGTATCATTAGCCACATTTACTATATTTTCTTATATAATATATCCACAATAGTTTTTTCTAAATCATCTCTTATTATATTATTAATATTTTTCTTTGATGTTATATAAGGCTTTCCAATTTAATAATGACTTTTTTGTATTAAACCTTATGCTTTCTCACTTTACTACACTATGATCAGAGATTATGGCCAATATCATCTCTTTTTATATGTGTTTTAGAGTTAGGGCTTGGGAATTTTGGAAGCTGTTTGGTGGTTGGTGCTCATATTTGGATGGCTTAAAATAAAAGGGGTTGAAAGTACTAAGGTAGAAAAGATTACATCAATGAACTTTTCTTATGTCCTATACTTCCCTGATTGTTGTATTTACTATCCTGTGTTATAATTGCTTGGTACATTTAACGTCAGATAGGGTCAGACTTGTTCATCAGGTGTCCCAGTAGGTGCTCAATAGATATATTTGTTTACCAAATAAGTGAATATTGTTGGATTCCCTTTTATAAACCAACCTGAGAGTCCTTGTTTTCTAAAATGGTACCTGGTCTAATTGCTATACTTGCTCTGACTTACGAGATTTCATTACATGCTCTCTCTGTTTCTTTTCTATTTTCGTGCTGACACAAGAAATACGTTCTGTTTACTTTTGACTATTTGGAATCCAATCACCATATTGTTAATCCTAGTAATAATTTTCTTGAAGTGTTCTATAAATTTTTTGTTCTGTACTTAATCATAGCTAGTATCTTTTGACTCCCTTTCATGGAAAAAAGAAGTATTATGCCCTTCTGAGCTTCCCTCTTCTTTCTCTTCTTTTGCCCATTTTTCTAAAATCTAAAATACAATCAGACAATAGGTATGTTGGTTATATGTTGTTGTGTAACAAAATAAGTGACTTAAAACAACAGACATTTATTATCTCAGGACATGGTTTAGCTGGGTCAGGATCTCAAATAAGACTGCAGTCAATGTGTTGGCTGCAGCTGCAGTCATCCCAAGGCTGGGGGAGAATTTGCTTCTAACTCACCCATGTGGCTGTTGGCAGGGCTCAAAAGATTCACTTCCAAGCTCATTCATGTGGCTTTTGGCAGGTGTCAGATCCTGGCTGGCTGTTTGCAAGAGTTACCGGTTTCTTGCCACATGGGTCTATCCATAGGGTGGTTCCCAACATGTCAGTACTTCCTTCAGAGCAAGCAATGGAGAAAGCCAGAGAGAACAAGAGATGGTGAGCAAGATAGAAGCCAGAATCTTTTTGTAACTTAATCTCGGAAGTGACATCCCATTCCTTCTGCTGTATTTTGTTAAAAGAGTGTCACTAGGTCCAGCTCACATTGCAGGGTAGGAGGCTTCACAAAGACTTGGACTATGGGAGCCCCCTTAGAAGCTGTCTACCACAATATAAAACTTCCTCTTTTTATTCCTTCACAGTATTTTTTCTTTTGTTCCAATATTTGTATCAGTTATTTAGACATCAAATAATATCCTTTCCCTGTTACTTGTAAAAGCCCTATGTGGATTTTAATACTTATCTACATGACTTAATTTCAATAACAATCACTATTTTCAATTATAAGTTACTGATTAATAGTTCTTTCACTAATTCTGACCACAATGATTTGAAAACACTTGAAGAATCTCTGCATAAATGGCACTGAGCTTATTAATATTTTGTGTATCTGCAAATATCAGGATTTTTTTTTATTTTCCTGTTTTATGAACAACCTGTGGCTAGGAATGAAATCCTTGGGTGTCACAACTACATATTAGTGGATTGTAGATATTTCTCCTTTTTCTTTCAACATTGACTATTTCAGAAGAGATAGATGAAGCAAGTTTGATTTTTAACTGCTTTGAATATGACTTTTTCCCCCTCTCCAACTATTTATCAGATAATAGGCTTATTTTTTCCTTTGAGGTTTAAGAATACACCAAGATATGTGTTAGTATTGTTTCCTTTTTATTAATCTTATCTGTGATAATCTGGTGAGTCCCCTTGTTTCCAATGTAAGGGTTTTTTTTTCCCTCCAAATTCTGGGAGCTTTGATAATCAATTCCTAACCAGCTGTGCCTTCTTTATCAGGAATGTTTTATTCATAGTTTGGCTGTCAGGTCTGTGTCCTGTTTTTAATATCTATTGTCTTTGTTTATTCCTTTAAATATTTCATATTGATTTATTCTGTATTTGGTGTATCATTCTTCACATTGTCATCTATTTGGATGAATAGAGTCTCTGTAGTTTTCATTCTGCTTTTATTGCTTTTAATTAAGACCTAATTTCAGCTATTATGGGTATAATTTTGTTGCATTTTCTTTTTATGCTGATCTGTTTCTGGATTGTTGTAATGAATTCCTTTATGTCACTGAAAATATAAAGCAGCTTTATCTTCAAGTTTACCTGCTTGAGGAGGAAGATTTTCCCTTGGTGTCTGCAGAATTTTTTCATAGGTCTTATGCTCCTTTTTCCTTTGAACTTGAGTTTTTCTACAAGTTTTTAATGTGTTTGTCTGGAAGACTTGAGGGACTGGATTGCTTAAAAACTTATATCCCATGATTCATTTTAATATGGAGAGCCCTCCCTGGGACTAGTGCCAAAGATTCAATCAAAAGGATGCCAGTGACTCCCTTAGGAAGTTCCTGGATCTGAAAATGAAGGATAGACCAGGAATAGCTGCAGGTTAGCTCACCTAAATCTTTCTTGGAATAAGACTGGAGTATAAATCAATCAATAGATGTAGGTCACTCATTCCTTCTCTGCTGAATGGCTGAACAAAGAGAATCTAGAGCAGACCAAGTTCTTTCTTATTAATGCTGGTGAATTATTTCTTTGTTTTGGCTCATGTTTCAACATTTCCTCTTTATCTTATGCATCTTCAGATAACTTCTGGCCCAAACTTAAGTTCAACAGTTAATCTACCAATATATTTTCCCCTATTTTGGGTTCTCTGTGTTTATTCACACCTCCTTCCATCCCTTTGGGTTCACTTTTCTTCTTGCTGAAGTAAGTCCTTTGGTAGTCTTTTCAGTGAGGATCTGTGAATGGCACAAGCCTTTAGACTTTGTAAATCTGAAAAAGCTTTTATTTTGCTCTGACTTGTAAGTGATAGTTTAGCTGTGTGAAGAATGTTGAACTGATGGCTTTTATATTCCATTAGAAGTCTTCTGGCTTCTGATATTGTTGATGAGTGGTTCACTGTTGATCTAGCACATTCTGTTGCAGGAAGTCTGTCTTGCCTCTTACATAGCTTTATTTTTTTCTAATCCTTGATTTTTTGCAGTTTCATAATGATGTGCTTAGGAATGACTTATTTTCAGTTATCCTGCTCAATATTTGGTGTGTTCTTTCAGCATGAGGAAAAATTCTCCGTCAACATTTCTTCACCTATTGTTCTTCTCATTTGCTCTATTCTTTTACTTCAGACTCATATTAAACAAAGGCTAGAACCTCTCTATCCATCACCTGGGTTTCTGAACTGATCTTTGTTATTTATATTCATCTTTCTATGCTCGATTTGGGTAAGTTTTCTGGTACTGTCTCTCAATTTTCTACTTCTCTTTTTGTATCCAATATAGAGGAATATATTTTACATTAATAAACATATTTTTCAATTCTAAGATTTTTTTTATAAGTTCTTTTTCATATTCCCCTGTTTTTGCTTCATTACTGCCTATTTGATTTTATAACTTTTTATTGCTTTATTTTTTTATGGGTGTTATTCATTCATTTATCTCTTTGAAGACCCTAAAACATCTTAAAGTCATTTTCAGGTAGCTCTTTCATTGTCATTTCATCTGAAATGAATTCATCTACTCATTGTTGATTTAAAAAGAGTGGGGACCAGATACGGTATCACTGTATAAAACTGGGATTAAGACGGGACCCCCTCACCCATTAAGGAAGCCTGAGAAAACAGACTATGACTGCCACCTTGTCCTATGACTCTTAGAAAAGCCACATGCTTATGGTGATGGGAGAAGCTCCACCTGGCATCCCCGACCTGAGAAAAGCCATGTCATTGCTCAGTGTTTGGATCTGTGCTGTTCTGCATTGATCCTGGCTTTGGTTCCCCATCTTTCATGGGATACTTTTGAACCCATCAACTCTGCTTACCACTTGTAAACTTATATTTCTGATAAATGTAGAGTCCACGAAAGTGCTTATTTTCTTTTTGAGCATATTTTATACATTTTTAGTGTTCTATTTTTACATTTTATCTACTATTGTCATTTGGTTAGGGTTGGAGAGGGGCTCAAAGTGCAAACTTAACTCAATTTTGACAAAGTCCTGCTTCCAAATGTATAATTTATATTAGAAGTTCAGTATCAATTTCATATCATCTCTACATCTCAATAAGGTGTTCTGATTTCCAGGAACAATTTTAAAGTTCACTTACAACAAGCAAGTGTTAGATATGATTCTTTAATTTTGACTTTCTATTTTTTGCCTATATTGAAAATTAGCATAATCATATTATACATTTTTCTCCCAACCACAGTTTCTACCTAAACTTAAATGCCTTATGAATTTTTGAACTGTGTATATACGTCAAGGGATATGGCCATTATATTAAACAACTACCAGTGTAAGTTATTTCCAGCTCATAGTTCTTGTTTATACAAATTTAGTTTATTCTCTCAGGCAGAGATGTTTATTGATGACTTTGCTCCTGGCCCAGTGCAGTCCTGGGGCCTGGGGGCATTCAACCACACTAGACGTAGGTCAACAGAGGCCCTCCCTGCACCCACGGAGGCTCTGGACCTCAGTGCACACTTATGTTATGCTAACTGTGTCCACCAAACATCTGTGTAATAGTCAGAGCAAAGTGATAACGTGGAAGGCGGGGCATGTTGTCTCTGCCAGTGACTAGGGGAAGGATTTGAGGTGACAGTTATTGATATCCTCTTCTTTCTATCCCACAGTCATCAAGGAATACTTGCAACCTCTCTTCTTTGCTTCCTTGGTCCCAGGGTGTGTGTGTGTGTGTGTGTGTGTGTGTGTGTGTGTGTGTGTGTGTGTATGGTGTATCGCCCCCCCACACACTTATGTACCTGTGGCTACAAGGTATAAACTTTTCAGACAGCTGTCTTAGACCCCTACTGACCTGCTCTAAAGGAAAGACTCCTGTCCAAGTTTTAACATGAGGTGCTGGGAGCACCAGAAATGAAGGACACTGGGAGAGAAGGGGCTCTAGGGCTCATAGTGGGTGCTTAGTAGGCACTAAATCCAGGCTCCAGTGGCCAATGAAGCTGCGCAACAAAGGACTGCGTTTTGGTTCTGTGAGAGCCTCTAGGATGGTGCAGCCAAGAGGAGTGCTTCTATGCAGCCAGCCTATGCGTATTCTGAGACAGATGATGCCGCAGAGTGAAGAATGCCTGGGGAAACGTGGCCAGGAGAACTAGCACTTTACGGCTCCTCATTCACTCATTTTGGTGGTTTAAGGTGAGAAGAGTCAGTATATAAAGTCAGCAATACCCACCGTAACACTTGCACTGTGTGCAAGATGGAGAAGGGATTTGTTTGTGTTCTAAATTCTGGGGACATGATAGAAATTTAACTTCCTATTTTGCTAATCTTATTATATTATATTGGAGTTCTGACAAGCAGCTCTCACTCTCAGTATTTACCCCTATCACAAGAGTGCACTCTGATGTTTTCATCTATTCTGTTCAATTCTACTCTATTCTGAGTTCATTGTGTGTGTATGTGTGTGTGTGTGTGTGTGTGTGTGTTTTAAAGTCTGCAAAGGTACATCAACAGATGAATGGATAAACAAAATGTGGTATGTATACAGTGGAATATGTTTCTCCTTAAAAAGGATGGAAATTTGGTCATATGCTACCACATGGATGAAACTTGAGGACATTATGCTAAGTGAAATAGCCAGTCACAAAAAGACAACTATTGTATGATTCCATTCATGAGGCAGTGATAAATTCATAGAGGCAGAAAGTAGGATGGTGGTTTCCAGGAGATGGGGGAGAAGGAAATGGGGAGTTGTTTCATGAGTGCAGAGTTTCAGATTTGCAAGATAAAAGAGTTCTGGAGATGGATGGTGGTGATAGTTGCACAAAAATGTGAATATACTGAACACTACTGTACTGTATACTTAGACATGATTAAGATGGTATATTTTATGTTATATGGTCCCCCCCCCCAATACACACATACACACACACACACACAACACGGTGGGGTAGTTATGACAGAGCAAGTGAGTGTCTACGGGAATATACAGCAGTGGGACTCTGCCTAATCTGGAGTCAGTCAGGGAGGTCTTCATGGAGGAAGTGACATTTAAGCCAAGACCTAAGGGATAAATGAAGTTAACCATGGAAGGGTGTGGAGCTTAATGGCTGAAGAAGGCTCTAGCCTATGAGCAGGTTAAGCAGCCACCTCCCAGCCCTTATCAAATGGTGTGTGGGTTACTAAAGTCAACTGGCTTCCTGCTTTCAGTTTCTTTCCACCTACACTGATGGCAGATTAATTTTTCTTGAACACCACCTGGATCATGTCACCCTCCCACCTTCCTGGGTAATCCTTCCAGAACTTTTTTCTCTTTGCCTGCTGAATAACCTCTCTGCCTGGCACTCAGGACCCTCTTCACCTGGCCCCCATCCTGGCTCTGTAGACTTACCCTTCCGTTACTCCCCCGTGTGAACTCTTGCACCAGCCATAGCCCTCTACTATTGTTCCCTGAATGCAGCTCTTTAGTTCCTGCCTCAGCACCTTTGCTTAGGTCATTTCTCCTGTCAGGAACAGCCTCCCTTTTCTCCCCTATGTCCTGGTGCCTTTTGTTCCTTCAAGCACCACCTCAACTCCTTCTACTCCTCATGGATCCTTCTCTTTCTGGATCCTGTATCATGTTATTTAGCATTTGCTTTCTTGTCCTTTAACTTCACCCCTTCCCTCCCCCACCTCTGCACACATTACCCAGACTCTCATTCATGGTGAGTCCCTGATGCTTAGCACCACATCCAGGGGGCCAACAGCACTTGTTGGTACATAACAGTAATCATAACAATTAGTCCTATGGTCAGCAGCTTATCACCAGCTGGTGGGAGCTGGCAGACCCGGGGCTGATGTCCACCAGGGAAGCAGCCTGTTTACCCTCAGCCCTGAGCCAGGAGCCCACCTCCAGCACCATTGCATCTACTCCTGACATTCTTGAACTGAACATCCCCTGCCCAGGCCCTCCAGATGCTTAACGGGATTATCTGCCTAACAGTGCAGCCCTCCCAGGCAAGTGACTTGATCTAGAGAGATGCAAGGGGCAGTGACAAGCACAAGGCACATTTTCCTGAAGTCCAGAGTTTGGGGGTTGGGTGGAGGTGGGGAGGGCAGAGGAATCAGGTGGAGGCCCTGTTTTAACTCGGGAGAAAAGCTGCTTTCACAGGCTGTAGTTTTGCACAGCAACTCACTGCCTAACTATTCAATTGGCAAATGCAACCATCTTCGTGGGGCTTCGAGAAGTGGGGGCGGAGAGTGAGGAGGCGCGGGGGGTTGGGAAATCCACCTGGATGCCATCAGTCTTGCCAGAGTAAACAGAGCTGACAGGAGTGCTTGCCGGCAGCCTGGTACAGGTTAGGGGGGGTCACAGAAGCGGCCTGGTGACCCGCCTGCCTTAAGGTAGAGACGCTCTGGAATCTGTCACAAAGGACAGAGCTGAAAGCTCATTCCTCGCTGAATGAACTCGTTTCCTGGCATTCCACACAATTGGGAGTGCGTACACTTTTAAAATGTTTTAAATGTAAATCTGAGCTGGGATCAAATACACACATTTAAAGCAAAACAAACAAAAAGGATTCCCCTCTACCAACCTCAAAGTAGGACCCATATTATAGATGTCACTATCAATAAAAAATAATTTTTTAAAGTTCTTTCTTGGTTTTCTTGAAGCTTGAAGGTTTAGAAAAAAATAGCTGAATTTGTGAGAACCTACCACTTAATTATCTAGAACTCTCCAGTGCTACAGCAGTATTTAACTTGAGCAAAGGACCTTTACTAAAATCCTGTAAGATGGGAGATGGAAATTTCTTCCTAAGAACAAAAACTCGCAAACACTTAATTCTTCTCAGTGCAGCTGAGAAAGTGATAGCGGCATATTTAGCAAACTTTACAGAACTCTTCCATGTGCTATGCAAAGTGGGAGAGAAATTGTAAATAAAAGAATTTGAGTGACTAATAAGGAATTTTTGAATCGGGAGCCCTGGTAAGACTGTCATTTATTCCTCCCTTCAGCAGGCGCTGAGGTCCTCTTATGTGCTTTGCATGTGCTGGGGTGGATGGGGGCCACCCAGACATGTAAAGTCATGGCCGTGACCCTTGAGCTCAAAAGACACACAAATGGTTTCTTGTAAGGCTGAAGAAAAACAGTCACAGCCTAAACCTGCCTGTGCCCTCCAAGATGTCCTGCTGATTTGTTTTGTGACCTTGGGCAAGTCACTTCACCAGCTTGTGTCTTGTTTCTTCACCTATAAAACAAAGATAGTAAAACTCTGGTGCCTTTGGGGTATTTCTGGCACTAATGAAGGCTCATAAAGCGCTTTGAGATCCTTGGGATGAAAGTCTCTTCAAAACAGTAAAGCCTGATTATTATGCTTCGAACGTGACATTCCTATGAAAACCCCGGTCAGGCTCTTACCCCACCTCTCAGTGAAGATTTAACAGCAGAGAGTTGTAGTAAGTTCTTAAACGATGGAGACTCCCATTACTGATACGAAATATGCTGCTGCGAACTAGTATATTAAGGGCTATTATCATGAATAATTAAGGCCAGTTTCTACTTACAGATTAATGAACCGAGTATATGTTGTGATGTAGTGGATTTTCATTGTGGCTTCCCCTAGCCGGCTAATGTCATGAAATTTATTTATTCTCAGTGGATCCTCCAATTCACATGGATTAGCAGACTTACTTCACAAAATAGGTGGACAAAAAAAAATTCTAAGGGATACTTGTATTCCTACTGTAAGAAATAAACCCAATTAGAGCTCTCAGTACAGATGAAGAAGGTTCATTAATGGTAATGAAGGGCTGAGCTACGCTAAGGCCCTAAGTTTGTAATTAATCTTGTACAGATCTTCCAGCTTGAAAATACTGAAGAATATCAAAGTCATGTACATTGCTCCAGGCTAAAACACATACACGTGAAAAGGAGAGTGCAGGCTCATGCACAGACATTTTGGCTGATCTTGGACAATGCTCTACTTGTAATGATGCATTCACTTTGGAAGGTGGAACCATAATTAGATCAAACAAGCCTTTGGATAACTCGCTAATTTTGAATATTAAAAATCCATAATTTCTGAATTCAACAGCATTAAGAGAGTTGTCCAGAGTAAGGGACAAAGTGTGGATTTTAGAAGACATGGTTAAGAGGAATTATAGACACTAATGTGTCTGGATTAATAAGTGGAATGACTTAGGTTCTAATTGTCCCAAGATTATTTTAAGCAAATACTCAAAGTATTAGTGTTTACATTGTGTGCTCCTTTCTGTGATTTCTCTCTTTTCCTGTGATTTTTAAAATAACACTGCTGTTGGAGTTAGCCAACATAGGGTAATTAGTGTGCTCTGTGACTGTACATAGTGAGAAAGAAAAAGAGATTATTTCTGCTGGAGATAAGGGTCAAGTTCAGATTTCTGGAATGCTATTTGAAAAGGAAAAGGTGCTGGGTAACAGACGAGGGATGTTACCACAGTGAGCTCTGTCTTTGCAGCTGGGAAACTCATCTGCAGCTCACCTTGACGGGCCACAATACTGAAAAAATAATTAAGGCCATTCAGAACCATTAGGTTTATAGATAAGCAGGATAAACTACTTCCAAGAGAATCTGCAATTCCTGTTCTGATTTAAAGTTAAGTTTTCCAAACGTGCTATGCAGTGGGGCACCTCCATACCTTTGCTCAGCAAGTACCTCCCCACCCGTCC
This sequence comes from Camelus bactrianus, assembly GCF_048773025.1. Lineage (NCBI taxonomy): Eukaryota > Metazoa > Chordata > Mammalia > Artiodactyla > Camelidae > Camelus > Camelus bactrianus. Next base: position 27,698,069 of record NC_133565.1, read on the forward strand.
ACCGCCCTCCACCTGGGAGACTCCTGCGCATCCTTCAAGATTCTCTGTGGAGCCTTCCTTGGTGTTTCCAGGTAGAGAGAGATGCTTCCCTCTTGATGTTCTCAACACTCAATTTACATCCTCTTCTAGTGCAGCTTAACCTATTGCAAGTATTTCAGTATGCCTGCCTACTTCTCCCTTTAGGCTTGAGCCTTCAAGCACTGGGACCGTATCTTAATCACCTTTGTTGTGGATCTAGCGACATGGGTGATGTGACTAAGTACCTAGTGCCTAATACATGTCCCTTGACTCTAAAGTCAAATATTTACCAACCAGTGTAGCACAGGCACTGATCAATCAGAGCTGGCTGTAAACAATTCTTGGGGCTGTTCTGAAATAGCTGACCTCCACAGACTGCATAACAGGCGCTGGATATTTATTGACACAAATTCAATCGTAGCCTGAATTACAAAATGGGGCTTTTATGGCCCTAGAGCTAGGTATCAATGTTTTCCCACCTATAAAATGGGAGAGTAATACCCTTTTTGTGATATTGTTATAAATCTAAGATGAAGAATCAAATGAGAAAGTTCCTCATACCCAGTAGAAGTTGGCTGATTCTGACTGTGCCTGTGGCTAAATCAGCAACTATTAAAAGCTCTAGAAAAATGGCCCAAACTCATTATTTCAAAAGGAATCATTATCTCTCAAGTCATCAGGGATCCTTCGAGGAGTTTGGCCTGGAGCCCTTTCTGAGAAGGTTAAATGCAAGGGTCTAGGTGAGGAGGTACTTCTACTAACCTGCTAGCCCAGCCTTAGGTAAATTTGGAGATGAACAGTACCTGCCTGGTGGAAAATACCCTCAGGTCAGAGCTCTCCTGACAGCTTGCTTTCTTTAGGGCATTGGTTCTCAAATTTTGCTGCACATTAGAATCACCTGGGGAACTTTTGAAACTGTGTCCCAGGCTGAACCCAGATGATTTAATCAGAATCTTTATGTGTGTGTGTGTGTGGGGGGGGTGGTTAGGACCCAGACATAGGTATTTTATCAAACTCCCTTGGATTATTCCAATGGGCAGCCAAGTTTGAGAACCAGAGTCTAGGGCATAGGGGTCAGATCTAGATGCCCACAGAGGCTTGGCAGGTCATATGGACAAACCAATGTAAGACAATTGGGAATGGTGAGGACTGTGGTAAACTGGAAAGCACATGTCCTATTTACAGATTTTCAACTCTAAGAAAATGAATACACTGTTCAAGCCAAATGAAACACAGCTGTGAGCTGGATTTGACCCATGGGACATGGGTTTGCAAACCCTGCCTGTGCTAATATTGCCCGAGAGGCCGTGGAAGTTTCTCAGAATAGGTCAAAGCCAGGCCTCAGGAAGTGCTGCTGAAGCTATCAGCTGCATGCTTCCCAAGGATTTCCCCTACATTCCATTCTCTTTTCCCCAAGCGGCATCTCCCCAGATGCTATTGTTAATTGGCTTTTATTTATTTTACATGCTTTTACATTTCAGGTGCCTAGAAAATAAATTTAAAAATGCCGCTGTAGCACATGCCTACGAAGGTTGAATTTCATCTTGGCAGTAAGTTTTTTCACAGTGATTACTGCTGACATGGCTCTTGTTGAAGCTATTGTACACGATCTTCTGTTTAAAGGGAAGGAAGTAGATCAGGTCAGCCATTCGTTTTTTTCAGTAAAAAGGTTGGACGTTCTTCAGGACGGACCCCCCTCTCAAGACCATCCTTGCAGTGTGGGGCGTTTCTTTTCCGTAGAGGACTGAACGGGCAGACATTTTTATTTTTAAACCCCAGGTACAACCTCTGCTGTGTTCCTTTAACGTTCTCTGGGTTCAGAAGTCATTGACTAAACTGGGTGTGGCCTGGACAAGGCTGGACGAGTCCTGTCACATTTTCCTTCCAGCTCATCCCCACCCGTTATTAGTAAGTAATTCCCTTACTAGGCTGAGGCGTCTTCACGGTCCTTATCACAGGGTAGGCTTGGGTGGGATGGCAGGGCACTGCAGTTCTCATCAGTTGCCCCCAGGGGAGGATGACCCAGCCTCCATTTCCTCTTCCACTCCTTCTGCAGGTCTCCATACTCACCAGGGTGAATTAACAGCATCAGCTTCCCATCTGTAATGTTCAAATTTCTTTCCAGAAACTTCCCTATTTTGTATTGAATTGCTATTTCTTTATCAGCTTTGCAAATTGGTATCTTTAACAAATGAAATTGCTCGATCAAGGACAGTAAAGAAAAATGAACAGCACCCAACCAATTATCGTTAGATAATTATATAAGAATAAACAAGTGTATGTGGAATGAATGAATGATGCCTCACCTTAGACCATATTTCTCATGGACGCATAGCACACAAATTTCATGAGGAAAGATGAAGACAGGGTGTGATTCCATTTTTGGTTCCACTGCACATATTTGAGCATCTGCTCTGTGTCAGTCACTACGTCAGAACTGGGGAACAAAGATGAACAAGTAAGTTCCTGCCCTCAGGGAGCTGCCTGGAGAGTAGGGTGATCTAAGAGTGCTCCTGTGTGCCCAGCGCTCAAACAAAGGGGTGTATGAATTGCTGTGGGAGCACAAGAAGGAAGTGACTAACTCTGCCTTGGGGCACAGGGAACATCTAAGAGAAGCTGGGACATTAGGGCTGGGTCTCAAAGACACTCCCTTTCCCAGCATGAGCCTGACTCTAAGTCTGGGGACAACGTCTGTCCTCAGGAAAGAGACTTGGGCTCCATGCCTGGTTTCCCAGCTCCTCTTTCCCGGACACCTTCATGGGGAGAGGAAGGGGACAGACACATCCTTTAAAGGCCATCCCTTTCCGTCCCTCCCAGATAAAGACTCTCAACCTCCTCACCCATCACTTGGGGTACAAGAACCCCAGTGAGGAGAGACAGTATTGGGGGTTGATGGTCAGCCTCATAAATAAAATGGTAGAAGGTGAGAAAAGCTGAAAGGAAAGCTATGGTGCACCAAGGCTTGTGGGTGGGGCCGGTGGGAGTGGTCCAATCCACCAGGTTGGAATCTCTTATCACTGACATTGTTTAGAATTGTTCGTGATGGAGATAACAGAAAGCAGATAGACTTTTGGTTCTGTTATTGTTTTAAAATTCTCTACAAACAAGGCACCCATTATTCCTTGCATAACAGATGGACTCCTCCCATGCTGCCTGCCCCATACGTCACTGAATAAAATAACTTCTTGAAAGTTCAGGAAAAAACAGAAAACTCAAGACTTGCCCATGACTTGGGATTTCCAACAGGTTCTGACTCTGAATGTGCCCAGCATGTAGCATCTGGTGAGAGAGACTGGGGACTTGATCTGCAAACTCTGAATCCCCTGAGGATACAGTGCTATGAGGCTCCATCATGTCAGAAGCCCAGTGGCTGTTCACCCCTGTCTTGCTCTCCGGATGTGAACCCATGGGGCAATGGGATTGGGGAACAGAAAGGAGCCCAGGGAATCCAAGGAACCTCACATCTCCAGAATCAGGGGCAAATGGATATAAGGTGATGCAGGACATTTCTCTAGGACCACTCTGACGCTCTCAAAAAGAATAATCATAGCCCAGTGACAAGGTAAGAAAGTTTTCCCAAATGACGACGGAAAGATGTGTTTTGGACCCTGAAGTATAGATTTGTTGGTAAAGCGACCCTAAAAAGTCTAACAAGACTACAGCCAGAAAGCTTAGATTTGAATCTTGTGAGTTCAGGCGAGTTTACTTAACCTCTCTGTGCCTCGGTTTTCCATTTCCATCGGGATAATAATGGTACGTAGTGTATAGGGTTGCGGTGAGGATTAAATGAGCATTTCCATTACATGGAAAATGCTTGGAATGGAGCTGGGCAAGTAGTAAGTGTTGAGTAAATATTCGCTATTACTGTTAGTGGAGAACGAGCCCCATCAAACTGCTCAAATTTGATGTCATTTTCTGCTCCTTTGCTCAGTGATTTGGGGGTTTCTGAATTCTATCTGAGGTATTTAGGGAATTAAAAATTTCTCTAAGAACACATATTCATATTCTTCAAGAAGCTGCCAAGTGTTCTCAGGAGCAGAGCATCCTTTAGCAGAACCATGTGTTATTAAGGTAGGAAAACAGCATAAAGAATGTTATGGAGAGAAAATATTGTAGAAATATAGAGGAAATAACACGGTGGTAGGAATATAGCCGAAAGAATCGGGCCTCCAAAGCCACCCCTATTCTGTTCTGCAGTTTACTTATTACTCCTGGTTTCTGCTTCCTGTATATCAGTGTCATCTCAGAAAAGGGAGTGTCCCCCTCAATTTTACATTACATTCCTTTAAAAAGTGGAAAGTAATTGTTTCCTTATTACAAAAGCACTATATAGTACTTTCAGGAAAAAAAAAGCATAAAAGAAGAAAAATCCATGCTATTATCCTCACCCAGAGACACCCTCTGTAACACTGGGTATCCAGCTTTCTGGGTCTTTTATATCACATACACAGCTTTTAAAACAAAAGTTGGTTCATACCACATATACTATTTTGTAACCTGTATTTTTCACTTGACAATATATCATGAACATCTTTCCATGACAATAAATTTTAATTCTACATCATTTTTAATGGCCAAATAGTATTTCTTTTGCTAGATGGACCATTTTTCAACACAACCTTATTGTTTAACTTGTAGCTCCTTTCTGATTTCCAAAATCTTAAACAGGGTTGCTGATCAATTTCCTGGAGGATAGTTGTCAGGACACACTATTAACTATTTCTTTAGTATAAATTTATGTAAGTGATGTGCAGAGTCTCAAACTTTAAAGGTTTGAGATGTACCTTGCCAGATGTCTCCCTTTCCCAAAAGTCTGGACTCTAATTTATGAGAGATTTTTTTTTTATTCTTTGCCAATTTAGTAGACAAACTGTATCTTGGTTTAACATTATATATATTATTAAAGTATAGTTTAATTACAATATTATATTAGTTTCAGGTGTACAATATAGTGATTTGTTATTTTTATATGTTAACAAAATGATAACCCCCATGAGTCTAGTTACCATCTGTCACTGTACAAAGTTATTACAATATTATTGACTATACTCCTTGTGCTGCACATTACATCCTCACATTTATTTATTTTATAACTGTAAGTTTGTTCCTCTTAATCCCTTCACCTATTTTGCCCATCCCCCATCCCCTCCCCTCTAACAACCACTAGTTTCTTTCCTGTATCTATGTCTCTTTCTGTTTTGCATATTTGTTCTTTTGTTTTTTAGATTCCATATATAAATGAAATCAGTGGTATTTATATTTCTCAGACTTATTTCACTTAGCATAATACCCTCTAGGTTCATTCATGTTGTCACAAGTGGCAAGATTTTATCTTTTATGTGGCTAGGTAATATTCCATCATAAATACATAACCATTTCTTTACATATTCATCTGTTGATGGACACTTAGGTTGCTTCCATATCTTGGCAATTGTAAAAAATGCTTCAATGAACTTTGGGGTGAATATATTTTTTTGAATTACTGTTTCCATTTGTTTTTTAGATAAATACCCAGAGGTTGAATTGCTGGATCATATGGTAGTTCTATTTTTAGTGTTTTGAGGAACCTCTATACTGTTTTCCATAGTGGCTACATCAATTTATGTTCCTACCAAGAGTGCATAAGTGTTCCCTTCTTTCCACATCCTTGCCAATACTTGTTATTTCTTGGGTTTTTTGGTTTTTTTTTGATAATAGCCGTTTCTGACAAGTGTAAGGTGATAACCCCATTGTGGTTTTGATTTGCATTTCCCTGACGATTAGTGATAGAGAGCATCTTTGCATGTGTAACTTATATTTCTGATAGCTAATTATATTGAATATTTTAAATATGTTTTCCAGGCATGTGTATTTCAGCTCTTAAGAACTACCTGTTCATGTCCTTCGTCCATTTTCCTGTGGAGGTGTTAGTCTTTTTCTTTTTTACTAATTTGTGAAGTCTGAAAGAATAAGGTTATCCACCCTGCCATGTTTGCTCTAAATATTATTTTGCCGTTTACTATTTACCTTTCAATTTTAAGTTTTTTTAAACACACAGAATCAAACCTGTATTTTCCATTTTAGATTTAATCTTTGGTTATTCCAAGAATATATAGAGAGCTACTTTTCCTTTGGTAATCTTTATGGTTACATTTTAAAACCTAAACTGATATCTAATTCGTATACCATGGAATTCACTACCTAAAAATGCAGATTGCAGTAGTTTTGAGTGTATTCTCAAGGCTATAAAACTACCACAATTATCTAATTCCTAAACAATTTCATCACCCACCCCAAGAAATCCTATACCCATTAGCATCACTCCTCATTTCCCCCTTATCCCAGCCCTTGAAAACCACTAAGCTGCTCTCTGTCTCTATGGATTTGCATGTTCTAGATATTTCATGTAAGTGAAATCATAGACTATGTGGCCTTTGTGTCTGGCTTCTTTCACTTAGCATAATGTTTTCAAGGTTCATCAATGTTGTAGGACAAATCAATATTTTGTTCCTTTTTCTAGTTTCCATTGTATGGATATACATTTTGTTTATCCATTCATCAATTATCGTAATTTTATGATATGTTTTCTAGCGGGGAGTAGTATACGTCATTGGTTCTTAAAGTGTGGTCCTTGACCTTCAGCATCACCTGAGAATTTGTTCGGAATGCCAATTTTCAGGTCTCACCCAGACCTACTGAATTACTACCCCTGGGGGTAGGGCTTAGCAGTCTGTGGTTTAACAAGCCTTCCAGGTGATTCTAATGTATACTTATTTGAGAACCGCTGGTGTACCTATTACTCTTTAATATTTTTTTGATTCTTCTAGTTATATTAATTCCTCTGGCTGAAGTCTAGTGTTTTGGAACATGTATCCAGTTTCTAAGTTTTATAAGTTGTTAAAGTCTTCCCAAAGGTTTTACCCATGCTTCTTTCATTAGGGTCAATAGTTAACTGGTATTTAAATTTTCCTTTCTGTTTTTCTCTCGTTTATAAACTCAGTCAGGGTTTTCGATCAGATTATTATTCTTTTTCAAAATGTGGATTCTCTTCAAGAAAAAAATGTTCACTTTTACATTCAGTCTTACTTTATTTAAAAGCTTCTCTATTTTGGCTGGTTTTAGGGCTCATGTTCATTTCCCTGTACTTGGGCTCTGAATTACTGTAACTCATAAAAACTACTGTTCCCAGCATGCACTGAGACCCGGGTCCTTTTGTCTCCACTGCATCACTTGTGGAGACCACACCTCGAGATATACAGTATGTGTCACCATTGCCTGCCCTCTTTATGCCTGTGTTGTCCTTCTCTGTGTGGATGTGCAGAGACGGTTGTACTGGGTGGTGGGGGGCCAGTACAGGCAGAAGAGCTTCTGTAGTACTGCGCCCAAGAGGTGGGCTGCCTGGTTTTCTGGTGATGATAAGGAAGGCACAGTTATCTTGCTTTCCTCTTTCCTTTTGGTCTCTGTTTTGAGATGTGAAGCCAGATCATTCTGTGAGCTGAAAACTAAAGTTTATAAAATTTCTGCATTGTCCGCCTTTTGTTTAATATCAGTTCCTCACAAGATTTTATTACTTTGACTTTTTTTTCCCCTGGGAGGGGGTGTCTTAGTTTTCAGCAATGTGAATGAAAAAAATAAATGTTTTTCCCCTATGTTTTCATACGCATGTTAGTGACAAGTTGAGAAAGGATGTATTGGGTCATGGTGACCAGACACCAGTTTGAAATATAGTATCACATTCGCTTCAGAGCCTGTGTCTCAGGAGAGAGGCTCCTGTAATTCAGGATCAGGAGCCATGGCATTGCCTCCGTGGCATGTTAGTTTAAAAAAATCACATTTGGATGGAAAGGGACAGAGACAGTACAAAATGAAAAGAGGCCTTTGGACTCCCCAGAATTCTATTAGTGAGAAGCAAGCTAAGAAAACCATGCAGCTGCAAACACAGGTTGCCTTTCATGGAGAAGGAAGGAAAATGGGAAGAGTGGCACCAACAGCCATGAGAATCACCCCTGAGCAGGAACAGGACTGAGTCCTAATCAACAAACTTCCAACATTTGCCCAGCTGAATTTCAGAACTGCTACTTACCAGTGACTTCGGCATGCCTCCTGCTTTAGCCCTTTTTGAACAGAAGCATTGATAGAGATTATTGTATGCCTGTTTCGTCCATCGTATGTTGGGCATGTGTGTCTCCAGGTGGTGCAGATAACTTGTATCTTTAGTTCAGATCGAGAGGACCTGTACTCAAGGAGCTACCCTTAAGGAGCTACACCTGAGGAGTTTCAGCCACACCAGGACTTGGTTTTAATGATGAGCTGCTAGGTTTTGAGCGATGCTCAAATGGGATGAGATTTTTGGTGGCCTTGGAAGGGGGTAAGTGTCTTTTACATATGGGAAGAAGGTAAGTAATTCATGGTCAGAGGGTGGACTTTGGTGGTTTTAAAAATATGTCTGCAATTTAAAAATACTTTTCCTTCAAGAAGTGGACCTTAATTCTCCTCCCCATTCGTGTGGGCTGGACATAGTGACTTTTTTTATAGTGAACGGAATATGGTATGAAAGGTGATATGTGACTTCTGAGGATAAGTGATAAAAGACATTGTGGCTCTTTCTTATGCTCCTTCTCACTCTCTCTGGGGAACCCAGCTGCCATGTTGTGGGGACAGTCAAGCAGCCCTATGGAGAGGTCCATATGGCGAGGAAATAAGGCCTCCTTCCAATGGCCATGTGAATGAGTCATTTTGGAATTGGATCCTATAGGTCCCCTGGCTAAACCTTCAGATGACTGCAGGTCCGGCCAGCATCTTGATTGAAACCTCATGTGAGATTCTTGGCCAGAGCTACCTAGCTAAGTTGCTCCTGAGTCCCTGATCCACAGAAGCTATGAGATAATAAATGTTTGCTCTTTTAAACCACTGTGTTTTGGGGATAATTTGTTATACAGCAATTGATAACTAATACACAGACCCACTGTTATTCTGGCAGAGCTTGATTCCTGATACCTTTTGATTCTTAACACTTACCTGGAGAGAAGGATCCTGGCAAGAATCTCTCCAGAGACAGTGCATGCATCTCTACAAGAATCGTCAGCACCCCAGAACCTCCTTGAACTCCCTTGCAGTCATTACCCCTCCAAGGGCAGCTACTATGTTGACCTCTAACAGCAAAGATTAGTTTTGCCCATTATTGTACTTTACATAAATGGAATTACACTCTTTTGTGTCTGGCTCTTTAACTGAATATTATGTTTATGAGATGTATCTAAATTATCATATGTAATCATAGATTGCTCATTGTAATTGCCCTATGTAAAAACCCACAATTTGTTATCCATTCTACTAGTGATGGACATTTGGATAGTTTCCTTTTTTGGACTATAACAAAGAGTCCAACAATGAACATATAAAGATAAATTTTGTTATATGTGTATCTCAAGAGTAACAATGGAATATGTGGGTTACTTTCCACAGCTTGACTTTCAAACATGGAAAAGAGGAAACAGAGGGTTGTAGTAATTGAAATCCATGTTCCCAAAACCTAATCTGAATAATTTCTACTAATGAACAGCACAAAAGGATTCCCACTGAAACCATTCACTCTTGTATATCCACTGACTGCCTACCATGTGCAGTGCTGTTGAGGGAGAGCCTGGTCCTTTTCTCCAGTTTTCCACATAGAATAGAGTAAAGGGATTGGGCAAAGATCCACATGGCTGGGATCAGAGTAGAACTCTGTAAGAGCTAAAGAGGTACCTTAATGAAGGGAGTCTAGAGAGATCAAGCAAGGCTTCATGGAGGGTCGGTCTTAAATAATAGATATAATTAGACACTCAGAGTTGGGGATGGGGTAGGGAAAAAAGGATATTTCAGGAGGAGGAAATAAGAGAAGAAAAGTCACAGAAATTGGCATTATTTATAATGCCACTAGAATAACTTTATTAAAATTGATTTGAAGAATCTCAGAGGTGGGAAAAACAAATCTTCATTCCAGTGCTTCCCACATCGACATCCCCATTATTAAACAGCATGGCAACTTTTTTTTTTTACAGTAAAAATACCTCACTTCAGATACAGCTTTCTTTTGAACCAAAGCTAATTTTATTCAAAATTAATATGTCTGAAATGGAGACTTGATATAAGTTAAAAGATGCCAAGCTCATTTGTTTATCCACTGAACAACTATTGTATGTGTAACTTACCGTCTTACACCAGTGAGGATTCATGTGAATGAGGGATAGCCTAAGGCAAAGCATTGCCCAATGATCTTAAATGGTACACGGAGGGTTATGAAATGGTTAAGCAGCAGATTCCTGGGAAAGCTTGCCACAGGAAGCTTGGTAAAGTTGATGATATCTGCACAGTGGGGGAGACATTTTTAAGTTGTTCTCAGCCTGGAAATACTTCCCTTCACCAAAAACACCCAGATGTTGTAAAAGCTCCCTCATGGCCATGGTGATGATCAGAAATGCAGACTGCTGGAAGAAGAAAGAGTTTATGGGCAAGAAATGCATGGTACAAAGTCATAGCACTGACAGAGCCAGGCAGGGGGCATTTTGCATTGTATGTGCCAGAATTCATAGCATGCGCACAGGTCTGTGTAGTAGCCAGTAGGAACAGGAGTACCTAGAGCTCTATGAACTGTGTTGAAGAAGACACGCTTACGGTGTAGACCCTGAGAAACTGCAGAGAGAGCAGGAGCGAGAGCGCCCATCACTGTGGATATGAAAACAGTGAACAGCAAGGAAGGGGACTTTCTTACGCAATCTGCGTTCCTATGCAGTCATTGTTGAATATGGCATGGCATAGGACCCAGGAAAGGACATGTGGGTGAGGTAAATGGAAGACAATGACAGACGAAGAAGATTCAAACAGCGTGTAAGAGACTTTTCCACACATGATTAAGGGCCTCAGTGGTGCAGAAGTGGATGCAAACAGCAGAACCCCTAATGTTGTAGAGCATTTGCATTACAGCAACACACACACACACACACACACACATACACACACACACATGATTAATTATTCTGGACACTGTATCCAGCACACATTACAAGATGAACTCAATTCTCAATAATATGAGGCACCTGGATAAGACCAGTCCAATAGGTAAAAAGATTAAATGCAGTAATTCTTCATACTGCCTGTAAAGTCCTGGAAAAGAACCTTCTCAGCAGATTTCTAGACAAGGTCGCCTCTACCTAGTGATGAGTCCATTGTGTAGACTGGGCTGCCTGCAAGGGCTGCCTCGATGTGACCGTGAGGGCCCCATGATGTAGCAACAAAGAAAACCTCTGAACGTTCTCTCCCAGGGATGTGTTCTAGTCCTGCCAAAGACCAGCTCTCAAAATGCTGTCATCAGTGTGGTCGAATGCAAGGACCCTTGGGGAAGTGTGAGGGTGTTCAATCCCTCATTTTACAGTTAGAGAAGCTGAAGGATAGAGTAAGACTTATTCCAAAACCCCTACTGTTAGGAGCCACCCCTCTAGGCAAGACAGCTCCGCATTACTCTTTTTATGGAATGCCCTGCATTGTACAGATGTGGAGCTGGGGGCAGGGAGGCTGTGGCCTGTCCAGATCCTGCCAAGGGTCAATATCATACCTGGGCAGAAGCAGCCCTGGTTCTGGACTCCTTCTCCAGGCCTCTTCCGTTAGCACTGCTGCTTTCCTGTGGCTGGCACCCCCTCCCCTCTCCTCCCCTCTGAAATGTAACTGAAAATCCTTCCAAGTAGTTGTCTTCAAATCTAAAAATGAAAGTAGAGTGGCAAAGAGTCTAACCCTCCAGAAGAGGCGCGTCCACGTTGCTGAGGCCAGTCTGTCGCAGGTCAGGTGCTTGCAACAATGGCTATTTCTAAGAGAGGGCAACTTGTCAGGGGCAACATGGACAGGTATGTCCAACATGGACAGCCTCATGACAACAGCTGCAGAATTTAGCTATGGGATATCAGAATACTCAGAGGGTTTAATCCTCTCCCCGGCGGCCTTTTCTCATGGTATTTCCTGAGGACAGTGTGGGGCCTGCAGCGACTAGCTTTGGGTCTGACTAAGCGTTTTCTCTGGAGAGGAGCAAGCTGCAACCAGGGCCTCATTCCTGGACGGGTGTAAGACCTGGGGGAGAGGCAGAGCCAGGCAGGAGAGCCCGGGCTTTCGGCCTGGGGCCTGGGTGTCCTTCAGAGGAGAGAGAATCTGAAGGCATGTGGCTGTGCGTTTACAAATGTGTGAACTCAGCTGCAAGATACTGATAGGCTTCAGAAACAAGAACAAATCCAGAACTCTCCCCAATAAAGACAAGAGGTTTCCTTGGGGATATGTTCTTCCCCAATTGTAAAGTATCACGTATAGGAGGACCCATATATGCTGTTACATATGGGTGTTACAAAATTGTTTTATCTGAACCATGACCTTGGGTCGTCTATGCAAGTTTGTGGCAATTTACAAAATTTCTGTTTGTGTATGTTGAGATATTTATTAACCAGTAAGATCCCCAAATAGTAGTGAAAAATGCCCTTTTCACTACTCTGTGGTGATAGAGGCCAGAACAGTGGGGACCTTCATGGGTGGGCTGTCAACAGGGAGGGGTACAAGGGAGCCTTCTGAAAAGTTGGAAATGTCCTAAACCTTGGTCTGGGTGGTGGCTACGTGAGTAAGTGCATGTGTGAAAATTTAAAAGTCATCAATGTGTACACTTAAGATTTGTGAGATTTGTGCATTTTACTCTATGTAAGTTTTGCCTCAATAAAAAAAAGGAATATTAAAAATTTAAATGTGGTTTTTATTGCTTTAAATGCTTATAAACTAGTAGTTTGGGAAGGGTGCTTTTCTCTCCAAAAACTAAAACATAAGTAGCATATATCTCAAGCCATCTCTGGGCTCTCACTATAATACCTTTTGTGCCCAAGCTCTTACCTTGTAAAACATGACTGACTTTTAAGGGTCAAAGATGATTTTTCTCCATCTGTCATTCTCGTCCGTGGCAAATGTGGACATGTCATTCGGAATGTAGCACGGAGGCCCTGATGAAATTGGAAAAGCATGTGGAGATAAAAATCATCCTGGGATGAATCCAGACACTTCCTGCCACTCTCCAGATGTCACAGAGCTGGAAGCCACCCTCCCGGGGGAAGTGATTCAGCCGGCCTCAGCCAGATGTGTAGGAAGCCGCCTCGGACCCACATGCTAACACTGTCCTGATTGTGCGGAGCATATGCTTTCAGTCAAGAGTGAAAAATGCAGGCAGGGGCACATGCCAGGAGTCTTTCAAGCATGGCCCACCAGTCAGCCTACAGCGCGATGCACTGATCCGTCCAGTCAGCAGATGTGTGTCACCACGACACAGGCTGAGGCTGGTTAAACGGTAACAGAGCTCAGTGACCTAATGCACACACTCAGCCCTTCCTGAGAACCTCACGCCGCGGTTGTCATGCTGTGGGATGCATGTCAGCTTGATTTTGAGGCTGCCTAGAACATCTGCCCCTGAACAGCACGGAGTGGCAGGAACGCCCTTTCCTGCACCCACCCAGCAGTGTGTCAGAGACCTCGCCAGCCCGACAAACAGCCCTTTGGTGCCCAAGTGCAGAGCTTTAGCTCCATGTCATGGTGAATAATCTTGAGTGCAACTGCATGGCAGGCTGTTTTGGGAAAACTGTCTGGTCACTGGGTCTGGCTTTGCAGGGCCCCAGGCTGCCTGCAGGCAGCGGGGCCCCTCCCCCCAGCAAGCCTTCAAGGCTGCCACCTGCCCCTCCCCTTTATAGAACGACCTGAGTGTGGAATTTGCCCACATGTTCTAAACTCCCTTAGACAAACTTTGTAAGAGTCTTGCCTGATCTGATTAAAGAGGGGTCAATGTGCAGGCACATTTGCTCACGGGCACACTCACACACTCTTCTGGGTTTGAGAGGAAACAGTCACCCACAGACAGTGTCGTTCAGGGAGACAGACACGAGACAAGGGCAGAGATACCCCAAATGAAGCCAAAAAATCTCGTCAGGAAGCCTCTGTGTGCACACAAGCCCTTGGTTGGCCAATAGCAGCAAATATTGTTCTGAGACAGAAGTCATGGTATGTAGTTCTCGTGGGCGAATATAGTTGGGCAGATGTAGAAATATTTCTCAACAGTTGTTCCCACCAATTGTTCAGAAGCCAGGCTTTGGAGAGCTGTGCCCCCCTGTGCTTTTATCTGCAGACCTCCCAGCCTCTGTGGAATTCACTGATGCTGCATAAGAACTCCGTTTCCTGGGCATTGATAGAGCCCATAGGCTGTCATTTTTGGCAAAGGCACACACCTGTTCTCTTTCCACCCAGACACCAGGAAAGCCAAAACAACTTCAATCATCACTTCAGCTCATCAAAAAACTATTGCCTTCTTGTCCACACAAAGATCTTCCTTTATAACCACGGCTCTGGATGTGTAAGAGCTGATCGTCAGGATGGCAAGACCAGAGGAACTTCCCCGTCTGCAACGTGTCCCTTTCCTCTCGGTATCGGCAGAACACACTCGGGCCGTGCGAATGGACCTATCAGCCAGTTACTGTTTCAGTACCAAGCACTGAAAGCAATTGCTCAAAACTTGGCTGAACCTCACATTTGTGGGGTGGATCCCCTCCCCTCGCAGAGAGAATCCTCAGGGAAAAGCAGTGGCCATGATAATACATACCTGTGGCTCATCACCAGTCATTTACTTGGCTTTAGAATTTGTTTTTGTGCTTACATTGGAATATGGGTCTGCCTAAGGCTGTGGGAATTCACAGCACTTTAGATAAACTAAATGTTCTTCCCCTAAAGACCTGACTCAGGCAGAACCGGAGGTGGTTTAGTCTCCTCTTCTCCCTCCCCGCTCCTGACAGGTATTAGGAAGCCCCTGGTCTTTCCTCGGGAGGGCCAGGAGTCTTTGGCTGTCATTTGTGTCAAAGGAGGTGGCAGGCCGTGGGGAAGGCTGCATTGTCCTGCCACCTGCCTCTGTGCCGCAAAGTTGCCACCCTCTGACACCTGGTCCCCTGAAAAGTTTCTTACTTAACAGCATGGATTTGAGGGCCACTGAGAGGGCAAAAAGGGGTGCCTACCATTTAACATAAGTGTTTATTTCATAATTGTACCCTGGGTATTTCTGCTTATTTCATGAAAACTGTTGAGATGCTTCATTGTCTTCAGGGTAAAGGACTAGAGAGGTGAATATGAGGTAGGAAATTATAGAGGAGAGTCAATACCTGAGAAGGAATGTCATCATTAGAATGTAAGTGTCCCAAGGGCAGGAGTTTTGTCTGTTTTGTTTCTCCAGCACCTAAAATAGCACTTGGTACATGAGGGATAATTAATAATTATTTACCGAATGAATGAGGTGAAATAATATTTAAAAAGGCCTTCCCACCTCTAGAAATTCTGGGAAGTTGTTTTCTTAAAAACAACAAATAAATAAACAAAAAACCCTCAAACCCTGGGAAAATGCCCAAAGCAAAAAACCCTTATTAACTCTTGATTTTGAGAGGAAATGGTGAAGAAGGTCTACTTGGGTTTATTTGTTCATTCAGCATACATTTCTTCCACCCCAAGTACTGGGCCCAGAACCTGTGGGACTTAAGCTGATGAAAGAACGCAGCCCCACCCTCGAGGAGCTCCCTGTCCAATAGCAGACAGACGAGGGCCCTGATCATTACTGCACAATGTGATGAGTGTTTTCTAGTCCTGGAGAGGGGCTCCAGCAGCCAGGGAGGGAGTGACTAACTTCTGACTTTGCCTGGGGGCCGTAGGGAAGGCTGGGACTTGAAGCCTTAACAGGAGTTCACATGCCTGGCAAGGGGCAGAGAGAGAGGGAAAGAGTCCAAATTCTCATCTTGGACCATGGTTCCATCAGATTACACACTTACCAGAGTTGCTGACAAGGAGCCAAATGGACAAGCAAAAGTTGGCTCTTCTTTTCTTTTCTCTCTTCTCCTGGGAGAGATGCTAATGAACAACAGTGGCCAAAAGGCAGGTGAGAGTAAGGAAGAAACTAGATAATGGGCCAACTGGATAGCCAGCCCCTTCCGAATCATGTAGCCTTGGCCATATTTGATGTCTGCAATGCAGACTGAGGCCTGATTACTACATAAATTCTCCATCAGGCTGGGCCCTCAGAGGACAGATGTCCCAACTGTGACATCCATCTATTTAACCATCTTGCAGAAAGCCAGCCACTGGGGGCTGTTTAATCAGGACAACTTGATAGCATGATAGACAGAGATTCTTGAGACAAAGGGTAACTGCTCTTAAGAGAGTGGGTGCTGCTAAAAACCTGTTGCCCGTTAATTGCTGTGGAGTGGAATATGCCAAGGTATCTTAATTCAAATCTTACCTCACCATCCTAGGGACCTTTTGTTGCTGTAAGTAAGGATGGTCCTTGGTTCCAAGAAGAAAATTAAAGGCTGCTCCTGAGATGAGCACAGTCATTTGGATGAAAGAAAACACATGGTTGCATTTAGAGATCAGATCTCAACAAGACAGGGCACCACCTCCTGCCCAGAGAGGAACAGGCCACAGGATGCAAAACTGGAATTTATGTGAGAATGCTTTGCCCTTATTATAGCACCTCTAACAGGGGCTCTTGACACACATTTCAGGTGCTAATTAGTTCTTGCATCCGTGGCCATGGGCACATATTGTGTGTGCCCATTTTCCTGATGGGAAGACTGACACGGAGGAGATGGGCAGAAAAGATGTGCTTGAAGGAAAAGACAAGATGCCATGTTTGCTTAACTGTGATTGCTCTGGGAGAATTGTGCCTTGTTACTTTTGCCTGAGGGCATTGTTTCCTTCTGAGCTCAGGGTCTCTGCCCTGCAAGGTTTGGGTCCATAATTCGTCCCTGAATTTGAAATAGAAATGGCAAAGGCCTACATTAGAAGCTAAATGCTCATCAGATCACTGCTTCTGAAGAATATGGCTGTGGTTAAGGGCATGCTGTCTGGAGTTGGCCTTCTTGGGTTTAAACTCAGGCTATGGCACTTACTGGCTATGTGACCTTGGTAAGTTTCTCAAGTAAGAAATTGTGCTTCAGTTTCCTCAGCTGTAATGTGGCCTTGATAATAATAATGCTTTTCCTGTAAGATCACCGTGAGGATTAACTGATTATTTGTAAAACTTTTGAAACAATATCTGGCCCACAGAAAGTTAAACATTAAGTTGATCCGTATGAAATTACCAACACACGACTGCTTTTGACCTACAAAAGCAGCAATTTCATATGGCTCATTCTGATTTGTTTAATGATAAAAATTTTTTATTTAAATATTATCTATAAAATTTTATTTATAATAATCTCATATTTTCATTGTTATTGTGTTATCATTTAGTTTATAACTTTATTATTATATTTATAATATTTGTTTATAATATGCCTGTTTTTCATTCACTCACTCTTTCAAATATATTTTGAAAGCAAAGTGCAAATTCCCTTTTTAAAAAAAAATTATGTATCTCAGGTTGGTGTGGGTATCATGTGCCTGAATTGGTACCCAAAGCCAACAGCTAAGAAACAAAGGGATCAAGTAGCCTGCATTCTAGGGTCAGGAAACTGTGGCATAGGATTGCTGGGGGAAACTACATCTGCAGAAAGTGTGGGCATCATCCTACCAGCCCCAGCCTCTCAACACTGGCTGTAAGAGGAGGCCTGGAGGAGGACAGACTTAGCCTCTCAGAGGGAGAGGAAAGGGCTATTTACCTCTTTAAAGCCAAAGGAGGGAGGCCTCAGGGGAAATCCTTGTTAAATTGGTGGGATGTGGGTTTGATGCACTCCTGGCTCACTCAGGAACCAATGAGCCCTTTGACACAGCCAAATACAGCAGTTCCCAGGTGTGGAGGAGGACTCTTGGGGTGAGCTGCATGGTGGGGGTTGTGGATAGAGAGGGAGCAGGACCTACCTCCCCATCTCTTGGCCACTGGCCTTGGGTTTTCAGTCTCATCTAGAACATAAAATTGATTCTATACATGCCCATGGGCTTAGTAATTGGGGGCTGTCGGTGAGTTTGGGAGCCAGTGACCACTACTGAGTAGCCATCAGATGTATGTAGCAGGATGCTGTGAGCTGGGGCAGGAAGATACAGGATGAGAGTCTAAAAAATATCATCAGGGGCTCTGGCAGGTGTTCTGGAGGGAGCCTTTCTTTGCAGCCCTAATGAAGGCACCACCTGTTGGCATCAAGCCCATGTGTAGTGTGTTATATTAGGAGACCGGTAGGAAAGACTGTCTCCCTGGCTGGGGCAGGTGGGACAATATCTACCTTTTCCTTATTCTTCTTACTGGCCTCATTCTGGAAAGATGAAAGGAGAGGGAAGACTAATGAGAGAGACCAGAGGGACTCAAGTAGACAAAGCCACAGGTCTAGCCTTGCCTGAAGAAAAGGAGAGGATCTCTGAGTTGGATATACTAACAGCAAAACTTACGTACTGTTTACTTTGTGTGCCTGGCATGCTCCTAGTGCTTTAATCCTATGAAGTAGGTGCTATCATTATCCCCATTTTACAGATGAGGAAAATGGAGGCACGGAAAGGTTAAGTAACTTGCTCAAAGCTGATAGATAGTAAGTGAAAAGCTGGATGCCAACCTAGGCAGCTGGCTCCAGAATCTGTAATCTTTCACTGAACAAAACTAAATTTTAAGAATTGAAACAAGACTGTTCAAAACAACAATAACAGAAAAATGGATTGACAAAAGGAAGCCAAGAAGTTATATAACCAGAATAAAATATCATCAAGTGTGCTACTACCCAATAGGAAAGGAAGGCTTGACAGACCATGACTAATAGCAGATTTTTGATAAATCAAACAATCTTGTTCATCCACCCCAGAGAGTTGAGATTCCTTGATAAACTGCCTTCCCATAGCCTTTGTTCCTTCCCACAAGCCTGTGAGGCAGGCACTGCTAGTATTCTAATTATACAGGTAAGGAAACCAGAGGTTCAGAGAGGTTAAATGAGGTGCCCAAGGTCACCCAGTTACACGTCGGGGGTTGAAAATAGTTCTTATTGGCTTTGGAAGCTGAGCTTTGAATGGTTCTGTGGATGACACCAACATGAAGTGGACGTGGATTTTTTACCATGTTTTTGGTCTGGTTATATGAAGGAGAAAGCACAGTGTAGAAATACGATGTGAAGGAGAAAGGTGGGAAGACCCATGAGACAGAGGTGCACGTGTTTCCTTTTGGGTGGATAGGGGAAAGAGGGATTCCAAGTCACACCTCCTCCAAGTAATTAGACATGACAAGAACTAAGGGCATTACTAACACTTTGCAGGGCAGTAATAGTGATGGCTGTCATACTGGGCCCTTTCACAGCACTAGGTACAAAGGAAGCTCTGTATGGTTGGTTGAGCTAAGCTTCATGGTAACCTGAGGGGAGGGGTGGTATAAACCCCATTTTTTAGATGAAAACCCAAGGCTTAGAGATATTAAGTGACTTACCCAAGGACACACAGCTTATAAAGAGACAAGCACATATTAAAGCCAGATCTGTCTGATTTTAAGTCGAAACTCTTTCCTTCAGCTTGTGGTTGTCCTCCAAGCACCACCACATCGTTCCTCATTTGATTTTCATGGGGATTGGAGGCAGAGGAGACACTGTTATTCCCACTTTACAGACAGAACAGCAAGTGCAGAGGTTCTGCCCAGACTTCTGTCTGGAGCTCAGACCTGCATATGCAGTGACCCCCTGGACATCTCCACTCAGATATCCCACAGGTATCTTACACCCACCATGTCAGAAACCAAATGCATCATCTCATCTTCCTCCCAAACCATTCTCCTCATTCTTCCATTTCCTCATTGATCTAGTGAACAATTATTTCCCAGGGTCTAGGGATAAATAGTAAACATCTCAGTAATTAGTGATACTCTTTACCTAGTTACCTACACTAGAAATCTGGAAATATTCTTGCATTCTCCCAACCCTTCACCACCAAACATTCACCAAGTTCTCTCTATTTCTTCTACTAGATATCTCTAAAATCCATCCATGTATTTCAGGCCTTCGTCATCTCTTGCTCACCAAGTTCTCTCTATTTCTTCTACTAGATATCTCTAAAATCCATCCATGTATTTCAGGCCTTCGTCATCTCTTGCTAAGAATATTGCATCAGCCTCTGGATGTCTCCCAGTTCCCTCCTCCTCCTCCTTTTCTTCCTCCTCCTCCAAACCACTGTCCATGCTACAGTCTGAATGTTCTTTTTAAAGTGTACAACTGACTGCGTCAATCCCCCACCACCACTTAGAATTCTCCAACAGCTTCTGAAACCCTTAAGATGGCTTACAAGGCCCTCCAGGGCCTGGCCCCACCCCACATCTTCAGTCTCAGTTGTCACCACTCTCACCTGACACTTGTTTTCTGGAGCTTTGTCAAAGCAGCTCTCTCTCCCAGGATCTCATGTATTCTGCCCTCTCTGGCAGAATACTGTTGTGAATTTTTTTTTTTTTTTCACCAGGCTGATGCCTAGGCATTCTTCAGACCTCAATTTAAATGTCTCCTCCTCAGGGAGTCTTCCTGGACCCTGTGGATGAGGCAGTTTATCTCCTGTCCTAGCTCCCTCTACATTCCCTATCATACCAGTCATCTCATTAGTGTATTACCTTATTTAACACATCTCTGCAAAGACCATATTGTCCTGCCCACCAGTGGATACCTAATGACTCAATGAACATATAAATAAATGAATCAGTGAAGACCCAGAGATATTAAAGATTATGGCAAAGTTGGGAAGGAAGAAGTGTCTCTGGAGGCTCTGTTGGAGGGGAATTTTGCGGGGCAGTGATGACAGCTGAAGCCGGAGAAGTAAGCAGGGGCTGCGTGGGACTGAAGTGGCCTTGTTTGGACATTGTCTTGTAAGCAGTAGCATTTTGTTCTCACTGAAATAGACATGCACTCTGGATATAGGATTTGCCTTCCCTGTATGCAATGTTTCTGCCAAAACAATCATCTGTGGACTTACAGGATGCCTTATACATCGTCATGATATTTCACACAGTATTGGTTCTGATCAAGGAACTCACTTCATAGCAAATACATTACAACAATGGACCCATGCTCATGGGATTTGCTGGTCTTATCATGTTACTCACCATCCTGGTGCAGTTGGCTGGGTAGAATGGTGGAATGGTTTTTTGAAAAGTATGTTACAGCACCAGCTAGATGGCAATACCTTGCAGAGTTGGGACAAAGTTCTCCAGAAATCTATGTATGTGTTGAATCAGCATCTGATGCTGGTGCTGCTTCTCCAATAGCCAGGATTCATGGGTCCAGGAATCCAGGGGTGGAAATGGGAGAGGCACCACTCACTATTACCCCTAGTAACCCACTAGAAAGATTTTTGTTTCTTGTCCTATCTATGTTCAGCTAGCCTAGAGGTCTTAGTTTCCAAAGGAAGGAATGCTTCTACTAGAAGACACAATGATTCCCCTGGACTGGAAGTTAAGACTACCACCAGCCACTTTGGGCTCCTCATGGCTCTAAATCAACAAGCAAAGAAGGCAGTTACTGTGCTGGGTGGGGTGACTGATTCTGATTATCAAGGGGAAGTCGTACAACTATTCCATGATGGAGTTAAGGAAGAGAATGTCTGGAACACAGGAGATCCCTTAGGGCATCTTTAACATCACCATGCCCTGTGATTTAAGGTCGATGGAAAACCCAATCCAAGCAGGACTTCTAGTGGTTCAGACTCTTGAGGAATGAGAGTCACCCCACCAAGTAAAGAATTGTGACCAGTGGAGGTGCTTGCTAAAAGCAGACATGCAGTGGAAGCAGGTGGTTATAAAAACTAGCTATGAGCATGTAACCAGTTACAGAAATGAGTATTTCTTCCTTATTTTTTATGAATCTGTGTGTGTATGTGTATTGTGTAACACAAGATGGATATATTAGCTTTATATCATAGCATTTCAGTGTTGTTTTAAAAAAAATTCCCCAGGTTTATTGAGATATAAATGACCTATAACATTGTATATGTTTTGTTAACTTCACATCACGTATTCAAGAGATTTCAAGGAGAAGATTAAACATTATTCAAGGAGTTTGCATCCTCTTCTGGGGAAAGGGTTTTCAGTTGTTTACAGGATAGTTGTATCATGTTAGGTGGAAGTATGACCTTGCTATTGTCTATTTGGAGATTAAGTATGGTTTAAGGAGATGTGTATGGATGCTGAGCTGACAATGAGTGGACTTTTTTAAATTGAAATATCATCAATATACAATGTTGTGTTAATTTCTGGTGTACAGCATAGTGATTCATTTATACATACAAACATATATGAAAAGGAATATATATTATATATATATATATATATATATATATATATATATATATATATATTTTCATATTCTTTTTTATTATAGGCCATTACAAGGTATTGAATATAGTTCCCTGTACTGTACAGGACCTTGTTGTTGATCTATTTTATATGTAGTAGTTAGTATCTACAAATCCAGAACTCACAATTTATTCCTCCTCACCTCTTTTCCACCCTGGTAACCACAAGTTTGTTTTTCTATGTCTGTGAGTCTGTCTCTGTTTTTTAAATAGGTTCATTTGTGTCTTTTTTTTTTTTAAGATACCACATATATGTGATAGCATATGTTTCTCTTTCTGGCTTACTTCACTTAGTATAATGATCTCCAGGTCCATCCATGTTGCTGCAAATGGCATTATTTTATTCTTTGTTATGGCTGAGTAGTATTCCATTGTATAAGTATACACAACTTCTTTATCCAGTCATCTGCTGATGGACATTTAGGTTGCTTCCATGTCTTGGCTATTGTATATAGTGCCACTGTGAACACTGGGGTGCAGGTATCTTTTTGAATTAGAGTTTCCTCCAGATATATGCCCAGAAGTGAGATTGCTGCTTTATAGGGTAAGTCTATTTTCAGTTTTTTTAAGGAATCTCCCTACTGTTGTCCATAATGGCTGCACCAGACTACATTAAGGAGTGGACTTCTGATGGTTAATTTCATCTATCTGTTAGGCTGGGCTATAGTGCCTTGGTATTTTGGTCAAACATTATTCTGGATGCTTCTCTGAGGATGTTTTTGCATAAATTAACAGCTGATTTAACTGTTTTGAGTAAATCAGATTGCACTCTATAATGTGGGTAGGCCTAATCCAGTCAGTTGAAGGCCTTATTAGAACAAAGTCTGACCTCCCCTGAGAAAGGAGAAATTCTGCCAGCAGAAGGACTTTGGACTTGAACTGCAAAATCTGCTGTTGCTCGAGTTTCTAGCCTGCTGGTTTACCCCGCAGATTTTGGATTTGTCAGCCTCTGTAATTTTGTGAGCCAGTCCCTTAAAATAAATCTCTCTTTATGTGTATACATACACGTCCTATTGCTTCTATTTCCCTGGAGAACCTTGACTTATATAGATGTCTCTCAGGCAGCAGGGCAAGCTGATACTCTCCTCACCTATTGGACTCAGCATTCTCAAGTGGATAAATGGCAGGGGGGAGGGGAAAGGGTAGGGAGAGGTACTTTAGTGTTACCGGATGATACACCTGCACAGCAGTGTATTTAAACACAAAGAAGAGGAGCC
Source organism: Camelus bactrianus (assembly GCF_048773025.1). Classification (NCBI taxonomy): domain Eukaryota; kingdom Metazoa; phylum Chordata; class Mammalia; order Artiodactyla; family Camelidae; genus Camelus; species Camelus bactrianus. The sequence continues at coordinate 27,721,597 of NC_133565.1, forward strand.
TTTGTTTTCACATCCCCCAAGTCCAGGGCCAACAAGGTACCTCTGGAAGCCCATTTTCCTTGGGACCAGCCCTAGGGAGAGAGTCTCTGCTGCTTTCTCCATCAATGGAGGACGTGCCTCTGCTGTTTAGCCCAGGTAGGCCCCTCGCTCAGAGATCACCTGAACCATCACTGTCAGTTCTCAGATGGGAAAACTGAGGCCCAGCAGGGGAAGGGACATACCCAAAGTCACACAGCTAATTACATTTAGAACTAAATTAATTACGTATTAGAATGACAGCCTGGTTGCTGGGTTCTTACTCTAGTGCTGTTGACATGAACTCACCATACTGCTCACCTGTTTTATCTGTTTGTTTATTGTTTCCCTCTGAACGAGGCCCCTGCTCTGAAAAACACAAAGCTAGAAGGGCACTAGTCTGGCCCTTTGCTCTCAAAAGGCAAGTTTTTAAAACATTTGAGGGATGGTTGCTGATCTAAAGGGCTTTGATGTCCCAGCAAGGTAAACATTTAGATTAACAGCATGGTAATAGGTTGTAATTCATAATGTCACAAGGTTTTTAATAAAAATTTGGGAACATAATCCATGACGAGTGCTCTTAAAATGGTTATAAATCTAAACATTGTGTTCCCTATTGTGTTCTAATTGCAGAGATGTTTAAAATTAGTCATTTAGCAGAATAGAGATTTAATGCCATTTAGGCTATCAACAGAAATGCACATGACAAATTAAAACGATATTTGGACTGTTTAATTGGTGATTGAGGGGTTCTACCTCCTCTTCTCAAATATTTTCAAGTGTAGTCCACCTTAAGGGTGAGGTCTAAGTAAGAGACTCTCTTGAGCAACTCAGGTTTCTACAGTGTATAATTTTGGAGATTTTCTATCTTTCCTAATATCTAACTGCTGAAATCCCACATTTGCCAGACATTGTATGTTTTTGAGAGCTGTATTGAGTATTTTATAAACCCAGGGTTAGTGAGAGAGTTAAAATTTATTTGTATAGGGTCCCATCTTGGTAAACAAAGCTGTTGAAATCTGCAAGTAGTTTAATCATTTTTATTGCTATTATAAAATGTTTTGAAATTTAGCATTAGATTGAGAAATTCCCTTGCTGAGAATTTTTATGCCTGTGAGAGCTGTAGTGATGTATCCTTTTTTATTCCTATTACTGTTTATTTATACCTCTTTCCCACTTGATTAATATTGCTAAGCATTTATCAATGTATTGTTCTTTGTATAGACTCAGCTTTTGGCTCTGTTGATCCTCTCAACTGTCCTTTAGCTCTTTATTTCATTAATTTCTGCTCTTTAGTATTTCCTTTCTTCTCTTTTATTGGGCTTAATTTACTTCTTTTTCCAGCTTCCCAAGATAAAACACTCAGATAATTGAACTTCTGCTTTTCTAACCCATGCATTAAAGCCATAAATTTCTTTCTAAGCCTAGCACTAGCTGTATCCTACACTTTGGCATATCATATATTCATTATCATTTAATTCAAAATATTTAAAAATTGTCAGTACGATTTCCACTTTGACCCATGGGTTATTTAGAAGTATATTACTTAATTTCCAAACATTTAAAAAATGATATGTTGTTATTGATGTGTAGGTAATTGTACTGTGATTTTAGAACATAGTCTGTAAAACTTCAAAACTGAAATTTTTTGAGACATAATTTTTGACACAACATTGTATGGTTAATTTTGGTAAATGTTCCCACATACACTTGAAGAGAATAGTGCATTCTGCATTTACTAGGTAATGTGTGCATGTGCACATGTAATCAGATCAACTTTGTTCAGATCTTTCCACATCACTGCTTCTCTTTTGTTCACTTACTCTATCAGTTACTACTGGGAGAAGCATGTTAATATCATTTACCATGAAGCAATGCTGGGCTTTAGTCTTTGTGAGTGTTAGTCTTTCTCTGGTTCTCTCTTATTCCTAGAACTGCAGTCTTTCAGGGGCTCCAAATGAAGGCCTGGGGTGTTTACCCTCCTCCTTGGTGGTCCCCAAATGTTCGTTTCACCCTGCCCTTTGAGATTGCTGAAAGCTCTACTCAGCTTCTCAGCCGCCCCTTCACAGCTTTCTGCTGGCCTCGCAGTCTTTCAGCTGCTGCATTATGATTGACAGATGCCTCCAGGGAAAAAGTGGTGTCTCCGTCAGGCTCACCTCTCCCTGCTTCCTTCTCTCCAGGATCTTGGCCCCTCAGGTCGGCTGCCTGCATAGCTCTTCGATGACTTCAAATGCGTTTTATTTTCATTGTTTTTATCCAGTTTTTCTACTTGATTTCGACAGGAAGGGACCATTGCTGGAAGTAGAAATCCTTTTTCAGAGAATTTTTATCTCTTAAAAAAATACGTGGATATAAAATTCAAAAATTGAGAGGAAACTGACCCTAGGTAGAAAGAAGTGCCTTCTTTATGTCCTTCAGTTAAGAGCCTAAACCACAAGCACGGGTAACTGACAATGTGGTCAGTGAGATTATTCACTTTGTGTCCTTCCTCCCCAATTTTATTTATCACACAGCCAACAGTAATAAAGAAAAGCAATTAATTACCCACAGTCTCATTCTTCCAACAACCACTTTTTAAATTTTTATTTTAGGGTATATACCCTTAAGATATGTCCTTTATACATAAATTCTACCTGTGGTATCATAACTATATGTATTTCTCACTCGACGTACTTCATAAAGATATTCTATTGTCTATACAGTCCTAATTTTAATAGCTTTGTGCTTAAGCTGAGTTGCCTTACCTACTTGTTTCAGAATTTGAATTTCCTATGCAAATTGACTATGTATGTATCTACTTATTTGACAGAGGTCTTTATTTTTGAAATTGAGTCTGTCATAAGTACTTTAAAATGGCTTTCTTTTTAAATCCGTGCTACTTTATTTTCCAAGGTTTCATTATTTTTTTCCCTACACAGTTGAATCTGTCAAAATGTTTTCCTTGTGATTTCTTTGATTACAGAGAAATCAAAACATAGCTGGCCCCTTGCATTTGCTGAGGATATATTTTAGAGTTTCTACACATAAAGAAAGTTTATGATTATTGCACTAATCTACAGTTAGAATAATAAGGAAGAGGCAGGTGCTGGGAGGATACAAGGATGGAGACATGTTCTTCCCGTCCAGAGACTTGCCCTCTCCAGGGGGTGATAAGTGTTCCTTGCACATAGCTACTTGTGTTGACCCAGCTGTGATGAGGGGTGTAGCAGAGGTGTCAAGAAAGGAGCTGGGAAACAGAGTGAAAAAAGTCTTTAGGGGAAAACAAGGTTAGCGTTCTTTTCCCTAATGGGTCCTTCATACTTGGGGGAATCAGGGAGGACTTTGCTGTGGAGTTGAGTGAATAGGAGTTGTCAGTAGAAGAAGAATGAAGGAATTCTAGGCAGAGGTAAAAGGACATGCCAAGATGAGGAAACCTGTGGATGCACCATGAGGGTCAAGGAACAGCAAGCAAGGCATGGTTCAAGTGCAGGAGAATGGAGAAAAGTGGTGGCAAAGGCGGCGGAATGGTAGGTCTAAGCCTTTCCTCCTTCTCTGCCCAGTCATGATTCCTCTTCTCTAGGTACTGACATCAGCAAATGCTTGACTGGAATGAGGTTTGATTCTAAGGACTTTTGCATTTTCATCCAGATTAACTGGGGTAGAGCATATAGAGAATGTGTTTGAAGGGAACTTCTGGTACCTATTCTAGGCCACCATCCCCTCCTCTCTGGGGAAAGCCATTTCTATCCTTTCTTTTGCAGTTTGGATTCAGTGAAAATAAATCTTTATTGCTTAAATTGGCAGAAAGAGCCATGAGCATTTTCATCAGCCAGTTAATGAGAACTTCTGAATAACCCTTTATTAAGAGGACTGAAATCAAATATTAACACAGATCAGTGTTTTCAAGCTGCATGCGGCTGTTTCGAGAACTCAAATATCTGCATACCTATACCATTCTGGTAGATGGTGTGGATTGTATAGAAGTCTTCAATTTCTGTTAATTTTGGTTATGGACTCTAGGCTAGAATTATGATAGCAGAGTATAATTTATTTATTTGTTCCTTATGGAGCAAAAGTTAAATCAACACTGCCTTTTTCACCCTAATGATGACTTTTGTCATTCTTAATTTCTGCTTCTTCCTATCAGTACTGCACTACGTGTCTCCATTCACCCTTCCTGTGTCCATGGCAGACTTCACCAGTTGATCCTGAGGACTTTCCGGTTGAGTCACAACATGACCTCAGGGGCTTCACCATCTAACTCTCAAATATCACCATCAGTAGATCATATTTGTTTGTGAAATGAAACCTGTTTACTACCTAGCCCCATCTCTGTCTTTTCTTGATCTTTTCTGACATTGGAACCCTTACGGTTTGACCACAAATCTCCAGCTCTTTTTGCAGTTGCTGGCCACATTTACAGTCTCATTTTCCTTTAACAATGGAGGACTCTCCTAACATCCACACACCTGAAACATGGATGGCAAAATAGCCAGGAATTTCTGTACCAGCAACGAATCACCTACACAGCAGTCTTTCCCAAAACTGAGGAGAATAATTCTAGAAAAGAATTTGAAAATCCAGCCCCTTCCCCCAAATATTCCAAGCTGTGGGATTCCCTGAAAGATGTTTAAGTGTAAATGATGGTAAAGAGATGGCCCTGAAATGGCCCCAACATTCTGGCACAGGTAACTTTTCTTTATAAAGCTTCTATTTGAACTTATATGAGACTATTTACACTACAAAAATAGCTCATACATGTTTATTCTAAAAACAGCCACAAGATGTAAAGTAAAACGCAAAAGTCCCTTCACTCCTTTCCAATTCCCCAAGGGCAATCACTGTTGAAAGAGCTTTAAGACAGTCTTCTATGCATATGTAAATATATATGTGTCTCTCTCTACGTGTAGTGAGTTTTTTTTTTTTTAAACAAGCATGAGATTATACCATACATATTATTCTGGAATTTGCTTTAATTCCTCCATATGATTGATACATGTATGTGTGTATAGATACATGTCCTTCCATGTCAATACTTGTAATTCTACCTCATTCTTTTGGTAGCTGAATAATTTTCCAAAATAATTGAACTATTCTATAATTACTGGGCTTCTACACTATTACAAATAGTGCTATAAGGATAAACTTTCTGTACTTGTGTGTAAATATTTGTGTACTTATGTGATTGTTTCTGTAGGAGAGATAACCAGAAGTGAAATTTCTGGATCTAAGAATATGTGTTAGATTTTCTGAGAATATACCCTTCACTTTTACTAACACTGGCTATTATCAATCGTTTTCACTTTGGCCAAAAGAGTCATCTTTTACAAAAATGTTTACATTTCCCTGATCATTAGCAAGGTTAAACATTTCCCCACATATTTATTAGCCATTTATATTTCTTCTGTAAATTGCTTGTTTATATGTTTTGCCCATTTTTCTGAGGTTTTCTTTTTATTGATTTGAGTGTGCTTGAATGTATTTAGCCCAGTGGTTCTTGCACGTTGGAATCACCCAGGGAATGTTTAAACAGGTCCCACCTTGAGAAATGTTCTGATTCCAATGGGCTGTGGTGAAGTTCAGGCTTCCCAGGTGAGTCTGATATGCAGTCAGGGTTGAGAGTCACTGGTCCAGGGTGTGGCTACAGGAATGGGTGGCTTAGGTAGGATGGAGGACAAGGTTGTAGGAAACAAACAGTTAAGGAGCTGAGAGGCCAGGGTGTTAGGAGAATTGTGACTATAGTTATCTTGGTCTGCTTGGGCTATTATAACTAAATACCATAGACGAGGTGGCTTAAACAACAGAAGTTTGTTTTCTTGCAGTTCTGGAATCTGAAGTCTGAGCTCTGTACTCTTGGAGGCTGGAGGTCTCACAGGGTTCGCCTTCTGGTGAGGGCTCTCCTTCTGGCCTACAGACAGCTGCCTTCTTGTTAAGTCCTCACATGGAGGAGAGAAAGTGAGCTTGGGTGTCTCTTTCTCTTCTTATTAAGAAGACTAATCTCATAATGGAGCCCCACACTCATGACTTCATTTAAAACTAATTACCTTCTAAAGGTCCTACCTCCAAATACGATCACGCTGGGGATTAAGGCTTCAACATATGACTTTTAGGAGACACAAACATTCAGTCCACACAGTGGTGTCCTCTGTTTCATTACTCATGTTGTTATTTTGCATTTGCTATCTTTTTATCTTGATGAGACTAGTTAGGTTTGCTATGTTAACCCTTCTGGTCTCTTACACAAAGCACAGGCTACTTACTCTGTTCTCACCGCTTGTCCTGTATGTCTACTCCTCTTCAGTTTGCTTCTCTTTCCATGGCCACAAGTTCAGAGGACAGCCAGTTTATAGGGTTTCATTCTTTACTGTTTACCCCCAGATTAGGATACAGAAGCCATACCGTCTTGTTGGAGAATAGTGGCTAAAATGCTTTTATGCTTATTACTCTTAGTCACCCTCATTAGACCTATATAGTGTCTAACTTTTAGGAAATTTTTTTGGGGGGTGGAATCAGATAGGAGCAACCAGATTTGGACCGGAGGTAGGTGCACATGCCTTGGAAGCATAGGAAATCCTCGAATTGATAAAAAATGCCAATAGGCTGAAGGTAAGGAGACCAAGAGCAGGAAAATAAAAGGAAAAGTCAATGTGGGGAAGTGGGATACACAGGAAATCAGGAGGATGGTCCTAGTTGGCTCTGCTGCCAACTTTCTCCCAGCCTGACTTTTCCTATTGATAATAGAAGGGGTGGGGGGGACTGCTGAGGTCTCTTCCAGCCCTACAAGCCTTTGGCCAGGAAAACAACACCAACCTTTAACTCTCTATTTGGAATTTAATTGTCCAATGACAAAGGCTACAGTAAAATTTCCTTTCTTTTTTAGGATGAAATCTTGCCGTTAGGAGGAAAGAATTAGGACAATTGGGTCTAATGTGTATAGCTTCCACATCTTTACATCTTCCTGTGGTCCTAGCAATGCAATGTTTGCCAAACGTTAACCATGTTTTAGAGGGCTGTTTTATCCCGTAATGGTGTTTAAAGTACAGAGTAGTGGCTTTTAAATACGAATATTATAACACAACATGCACACATAAGGTACATTTTTAGAAAACTTCAAAGGAGAGTTTTGTAATACCAAAATTTATTCCTGAATTTCTTATCTGTCTTCATTCCTTCCTCAAATACCTGAGCATCTTCTATGCGCCAGTAGGGTGACCAACCATCTCAGTTTGTCCTGGACGTTCTTGGTTTTAGCACTAGAAGTCCCACGTCCCATGAACTCCTTAGTTCTCAAATAAATGGGGACAGCTGGTCAGGCACTCTACAAGGCTCTGAGTATAAAGTGGTAGACAAACAGACAAAAAACCCAAACAATTGTAATAACTCGTATATCCCAGTCATTATTTTTAAAGATAAAATGCATGTGATTGAGAGAAATCCTCTTTCACTAGGTCATATGTTTTTCCACAGAGAGCTCCTCAATTTTACTTTGGATGCAAGTCTGCCGATTACCAACAGATTGTTCTATTATATTTGACTATGGTAAAACTAAAACACTGAGAATTATGAAATAATAATCAACAAAATGTGACATTGTCTCAGGAAACCGAAATGGCTAGTTCCATATAAACGCAACATCTATTCAAGATGGTTAATGACTTACAGCCAACTTTAAATCATTCTTTCCTCTTTTTCCTCAGTACACAGTTTAATAACAGTTGGAAATGTCTGTACAAAGAAATTACCTTATGAAGAACTGTTGCTGGAGCATGATGGATCCACCCATTTTAAATCTGTACAGCTTGGTGATTTGCTCACAGTGAATGCACCGGGATAAACCATTTTAAAGCACTGGCACCTATACCATCTTATTTAACTTTCACAGCCACCTGGAGGTAGGCAAGACAGATACTATTTCCAGCTCACAGCTGAGCAAACTGAAGCTTAGGAAGATTAAATGGCTTGTGCAGGATCCCTCAGCTAGTAAGAGGCACAGCTGGGATTTGAACCCTGGACTCCTGGCCTGCCCTGTCAACCCCCTGGTCTGCTGGAGTGATGTATAAACCACAGAAAGAATGAGGGAGAGGAAGGACGGAGAGAGCTTACTAAGTCGCATTTTGGGTGGTGGGACACCAGGGGGGATAAATCTGCTTTATTTGCTTTCAATAAAGGAAAAAATTTGGATATTCAGCACAATTGGACTTAAACATTAAGACCTCTTTCATTAAATCTCACCATTTTCTATAAACAGTAATTTGTCCTCAAATGTTCCCAGGGTGGAGTTAGACACAGAGCAAATGTGTACCGAGTCCCTCTTCAGTGTGAAGACTGTAGGGGATTAAAAAAAGGTTAAGAATGCACAGGTTTTCCTTTGAGGACTTTGAAATTTGTAGGCAAGATGATATACAAATGGTTGCATTTCAAGAGCAATGTTAGGCCAGAAAGGAGGAAGAAATTACTTCCAGAGAACACAGTCAGGGCAGCCCTGTGGAGATGGGCTAGCACGTGAGTGGGGCCTGAGAGGCATTCAGTCTGAGAAGGTGGGGAAGAGCAGTTCAGGTGACAGGAGGAGAAGAAAGCAAAGGATGTTTGTTACGGAACAGTTTAATTTAGTTATGGAATCGGCAGTTTAGCTGGGAAGCTGGGCTGGAGGAAGCCCAGGCTTTGGTTCTCCAGCACATCCCTCTGCTTTGCCTAGCTCCCAGGCTGGAGCTGTCCCTACACACACCTTTGTTTATGCAGTCTACCTTCTCCCAAGAAGCTACCTGAGGGAACCGTGGAATTATATACCTGGCAGTTTGAGAACAAAGGTAAACAAAGGGCAGACACAGCCTGAGGTCACAGAGCAAGCTGGTAATAACATCACAAATTCCTAAAGGGAAGGGTAGTCTGGTTGCAGCTGCAAACGCCTACAAGGAGGAGGTAGGCACTTGCTCGGGTTCCAACATTCTCCATTTAATAAGCTTTTCCTGACCATAGCAGCAGATTGGTGCACAATGCGGACCAATCTGATTTGATTCTCAGTCAACCCAGACCTACAAGGTTGTGCCTCTCAGGCACCCCAGGTCACCTAAAAACAGCCAGTGTCATGGGCAAACAGGCTTCCTCCCTGACTTAAATACGGCCTGAAATGGTTGCTGATTCTGGCTCTCACTGCAACATTTCTGGATTAAATTTGGGGGCATCAGTACAGATATGAATTTAAATAGCCATGCATGCAAGGGAGGTGACAATATACGTGTCTACTAGGCAATGTGCATTTTGTTTTAAAAACAGAAACTTACATAGAACTCAGGGTTCAGTAATGTGGTCCATAATGAAATGTTCACAAGTCTAAGTTTTAACAGAATCAGAAACCAGATGCTGATAGCTTGTGTCTGCACACATAATAGAAAACAAGCTTTATGGGAGCATGGCCTTGATTACCTGATTCCCTGCTGTATCCCCAGTGCCTAGAATAATTCTGCTTAGTTATTGCTTGAATTACGGAATAATTCTAAGTGGTGGAAGTTACCACGGGGGCTTTTGTCCTTTCCTGCCTCCTGAGGCTGGTCAGAAGTGTTCTGTTAGATTGGAACACATCCCTTATCCTCTCTGCTCCTGCTTTACCTAAGGGGTTCACGGGCTTTTCCATGAGAAAACTGGTGTTTTAGCAACATAAAAAGCATGTACCCATGGATACTCAATAACTCACTCCCAGAAATGTTTCAGAGCCTGGCAACACTCAAGCCACTCTGCTTATAGGTTTACATCGGATTTTTGACTGCACAGTGGAGAAAGCCTGGTTGAGATTCCTGTACACACGGACTGCAGTCAGAGAGCCTGACTCCCATGGTGACAGAAGCTGACCGAACACTCCATTGCCAGCAGTTTTGCGCTCCATTCCTAGGCATACGGGACCAAAGCACTGATTCAGTCAGTTCCTTACCAGCCAATTCCACAAACTGACCTCACCAGGTCCAAGAAGTTCCCTGCTCCCTATTTTAAAACAGTCCAAAAAAAAAAAAAAATACACTTCTCATTAGATTTATTTTTCTTTCACATCATCCTGCAATTTAAGTTCGCACACACAGCCCAGAATAATTAAATGTGAAGTCAGACCGTGCCTGAAAGTCAGCTTTGTTGCTCTGAGTTATTACCCCTCAGTTCAGCTGACAGACCTTCCTCAGATGAAGGGTCTACCGGGGAGGGCTGAGGCAGGAAGACTGGAGAGGCGTGGCTCTGATTGGAGCTTCACAATCAAAGCTGCACCTTCCCCTCTTCCCTCCTCCACTACCCTCCTCTCTTGTTGGGACTCTCTTAAAGCAATCATGTCTTCTATGAAAGGCGAGGCCTGTCTGGACACGAAGCAGCCACAGAAGGTCCTCCAGGCAAGGCTTCCCATAGACAATTTGGCCAAATTCATAAATTAAGTTGAAAATTTGATCCTGCTTGCTGCCAAGCGGGGCTAATTAATTTCTGTAGAGACTGATGAACAGGAAGCACACTATTCACATTATTTCATCAACAATTAATTCACTAAGCTCAGATTCATTAGCTTCCTGGCATTTACCATCCCAAACAGTGTTGGAAGGTGTTTGTAGAGGGAACCCGGCTATTTTAAGCCTCCTAGAGAACACCTGAGGCTTAGCTGCCTCCTTGCAGGTGACTTCACCCTCCCCTGGAGAGGACTCATTAAAGATTGTTTTGCAGCCCTGGGAGGCAGGCCTGGGTGGTGCTCCATTCCTCCCTGGGATGTTCTGGAACTTTGTGGCCTCCCTGGCAGGGGGAATCCATGCTCAGGGCCTCAAATTAATCACTGCTTCACTAATGAGCTTTACAAATGCCCCAGGGTGCTCCCAAGGACCGGAAGCTGGAAGGAATGGAGTTCTGGCTCAATCGGTTTTGGGGCTTCAGGTTAGTCTCCCCAATCTCGCTTGTCCTTCTTGGACTCCCTCCAGACCAGCAGCACTGCAAAAGGACCTAGAGCAAAAGGCCCCCAACTCAGAGCCATTCATCAGTCAGTAGGCACCTGAGGCAATCATGGTTGCAGTCAGGGAAGGCTTCCTGGAAGAAGAATAACATAAATACTCCACAAGAGTGTAGGCTCCACAAGGACAGGGACCCTATCTGTTTTGTTACAACTGTATACCCAGCTCCTAGCACAGGTCCTGACAGATAGTGGTGCTCAGTAAATGTGAGAGACAGGAAGAAAGGGCAGGGAGGGAAAGAGGAGAGGAGGAATGACCAAGCTGAAAACTGAGATGACTGAGCTAAACCCAGATAGGAGAAATCGAGTGGAGATGGCAGTCAAAGCCATGCTGTACAGTTGCACAGGTTGTGCACTGCACATTTCTGAGGGCATCATTCACATCTATGTAAACAGACCTAGAATTAGGCAGTACGCAACTTGCATTGCTACACACAGCAGTCCTAGTAACAGGGATAAAGCCAGAGTATTTCAGGCTGAGGGCACAACATGTGCAAATGTCTGGAAGTAAACAAGGAAAATGTGGAGTGTTGAGTAACTAAAGAAGCTCAGATTAGCTAGAAATCTTGAGGGTAGAGACTGTATTTTCTACTTCTCTGTGTTCTCCACATGGTACCTCACACGTAGTGGCAAGTGAGAAATGGTTCCTGAATTTAAGTAAGCCTCAGGTTTCCTGTCAGTACAAAGCAAAGGGAACCCAGGACTCCATGCTGATGTCAAGCCTTATGGCCATTCCTGGCACCATAAGCAAGGTGCTTACTTCATCAGAGCCCCCAAAGATGCGAGAAGAGATTTACATCATTTCCAGGCATTGTGCTACCCCTGGCAGGAGAAAGAGGACTTTCAATCGTGCCAGCTTTCCATTTTCCATTTTCTCTTAGAAGAGTGACTTTTAGGTAATTGCGGCCTGAGTTTACTTTCATTGTACTCTCGCAGAATGTCAGAGCTGTAGAGGGCTGTATAAATTGTCTTGCCCAGTCTCCATTTTATTCTTGAGGAGACTATGCCCGGAGAGTGAAAGAAAGTCATCCAGAGACACCCAGCTAGTTGGCAAAGGAGTCAGGGCTTCAACCTTGTCCTTTGGAAGTTCCTGTACATCAGAAGTCTACAGCCAGCATTCCTCCCCTCCAGTGCCTGCCATCGCCCGACAGTGCATGGCCAGCTTGATGGTAGGCAAGGTATGGTCAGTGGTCCTAGTCAGCTTTGAGTCTAAGCCGAAGTGATGAGTCCTAAGTGATGCTGTGTGGCTCCATCCTCCATCATGCAACCCTCTAGAACCTTCTTCTGCAAGCCTCTTGACCTTAAAGAGCATGTGCAAAGCAGACTGCTGATTGGGCATCAAAAGAGAAAATTAGATGAAAATGTTTGGAGAGAGCCACTTTCAACATCCCTGCCTTCCCAAGGAAGCGGCAAGTCGCGTGTCTGCATGGGACAGGAACTTTGCCTGCAAACCTGGCTTGGTGACAATGGGCGTCATCATTTAGGCTGAGGAAGAACCATAAGGAGCCCTGCAAGGACACGCTTGTACAAGCCAGCCATGGGCTCGCACACAGGGAGGTGGTCAGGTCCGTTCACCTGGCTGGACTCCGCCCTTGTGATGAGAAAAGGCCAAGGAGAAGCCTGACCAGGAGATGCTGGCTCTCATTCTTGGCAGAAGCCACACACTTGACGTTTTCTCTGTTCATGAATTCCCTTTTTTGTCTGTGCGTAGTAAACTCGTGGCTAAAGCAGGCTTTGGCCCACAGGGCAGGCAAGTCAGAGTAGCCTTGATGGTAGTCTCCTTCAGAAGCCCTGACTTGCTCAGACCCTGCATCACCAAGGAGAAACCACCCATATTTCATCCTCCTGTGCTCTTTTCCCTGGGACAGTTCTGCTCATTAGTGCTTTCACATTTCCCTTGGGTGATGTCAGAAGCAGGATTTTACTCAGGCTCCAATATTTGAACATTTTGCAAAATATGTTCAGTATTACCCTCTCTCACAACGACAAACAGGAAGAGAGGTTGTGTTTCAAAGCTGAAATTCTTCTTTTAAGAAAGGCTGAATAAATTTGCAGCAACAGGGATGGACCTAGAGATTATCAAACTAAATGAAGTAAGTCAGAGAAAGACAAATAAGATATGATATCACTTATATGTGGAATCTAAAAGAATGGAATAAACGAACTTATTTACAAAACAGAAACAGACTCACAGACATAGAAACTTATAGTTACCAAAGGGGAAAGTGGGGGAGAAGGGATAAATTAGGAGTCTGAGATGAACAGATACACACTACTTTATATAAAATAAACAAGGATCTACTGTATAGCACAGGGAACTATATTCTATATCTTGTAATAACCTATAATGGAAAAGAATTTGAAAAATAACACATGTATAAAACTGAATCACTTTGTTGTGCACCTGAAACTAACACAACATTGTAAAGAAAGAAAGCAAGCTTGAATAGGCAAAAAACGGGACACTTCAGGCCCTTCTTTACAACTCTAAATTAAGTTATTGAAAATACATAAAAATGGGGGAAGTCTGCTTTCACGTTAGAAACAAGGTAAGGGTGCCAAGGAAACACTGGAAAACTTCAAGGAATTTGTTTAATTGAGAATAAATGGCACAAAATGAAAGAAAGCTACAACTCAGATTCCTGAGAAAGTAGCAAAACCTCATGGGAGAAATAGAGCAGATCCTGGATGTCAGGAACATCTTCTAGTCTGATGGGGTGAAAGTTGGAGGGAAGGAGAAGGAGACCCAGGGCTGGGGCCTGGGATTTAAAAGCAGCACTAAGCTGGAAAGTTGGTGGGCGCGAGGACAGGGAGGGGTGGGATGAAGCCTTCTAAACAGCCAACTTCCAGCCAGCAGCCCCTGGAGGTAAATCAGGCAGATCTGAGGGCTGCTATGCTGGAAGGTCTGGTGCAGAGGCGGCTTCATTCAGCCTCAGGTGCCTGGTGGCATGGAGGTATTGTGGGAGCTATTGGCTGAGGCCAAGGATTGGTGGCGGGGGAGGGGTGGCCAAAGGAGAGGATCATAGTGTTGGCAGGAGGGGAGGACATTTATGCACCAAGACCAGGGCCCTAGGTGAAGAATCTAGTAACAGAAACATTCAGATGCAAGGATCTGAGCTCTCCTTCCATATACTTAGGTGCCTGGGCCACTGACCTGTTCCCTGTTTTGAGATCAAAAGGAAAACTAAATCAAATGGCAACATTAAAGCCAAGCTGGGCAGGAGGGAGGATCAAGAAGCACTGAACGTCCAGTTTTGTTTTGTGGGGAACGAGGAAACAGTTCTGAAGAAAACTCTTGTACAAGGATGAAAAACCCAAAGAGGAGGAGACTCCGTGGAATAATGATGATAATATAATAATAGTAGCAGCAGCGAGCATTTGTTGGAAAGCTCCTAAATGCCAGATACAAACTTCTAAGTGCTTTAATCCTCACAAAAACCTCTAAGGCTTATTATTATTATTACCCCTATTTTACAGATGTGGAAATGGAGGCTCAGAGAGGTTTGGGAACTTGCACAGGATAGAAGAGAAAAATCACACTTTTGAAAAATATTTACTGCAAAAAATACATTTTACGTGGCATCTGCTTTATTCTCCCTATAAAATTCAGGAATGCTTTCAAGATACAAAACCTGCATTAAGATGAAAGAAAAAATAGGAAGGAAGCTGGATGACATAATGATAAAATGATGTGCATCTAACATGTTATGGTGGAATTTGAAGCCTTCGAAGCAGTAAAGAGCAGAATTTATACCGGAGAAAATGAAAATAGAATCCATATCTTCATCTGTTGAAGGCATGGAGAGAGGGAGAGTGGAGAGGGGGTGATGTTAAGGTTTAGAATCATTAGATGCCCAGGCCCAAGACTTGGTTCTTTCATTGGAAATATTTACACATTTTCATCCGCCTGGAAAGATCTGGATTTGATCCTGCCAAGAGTAAGAGGATCAAACCAGATGACTTCTTTGTATGTTTTCCAGCTCTTCCATTCCATGAGTTTTCTTTCTATCAAGTAGCATAATTGGGTCCTATCAAAAGTTAGGTTTGAGGCATTGTGATTTTGGGGGGTGAGACTCTTAGATCTATTTACCTTTCTTCTATTAAAAAATTCCATAACTTGCCTTTTCTGTGGGGCCCATGCCTCCCCCACTCTGAGGCTTTGTACTTTGGGTGGGTCTCTCTCCCCCGCCCCCAGCTCCCACGGTGGCACTGATGGTCTTCAGCTCCCTTTTCACTATGGGATTTTGAGCTAAGCGGCAGCAGCTGCCTTCTGACCCCGAGGGGAGATACTGTCTGAGAACAAAAATCAACACACTGGAAGAACAGAGCTGTGCTGAGTACTGATAATATGGGTTGGCCCCTGCAAGAAGTTGTGCCAGACACTTAGCCCTACACCAGTACTATCCAGGAACATAAGCCAATAAATTCCCTTTTTTTCTTAAGCCAACTTGAGTTGGGTTTTCTATTACTTGTTAACGGAAAGAGTTCCAACTGATTTGGTTGGGCAGAATACATCAATAATACAGTCTAAAGGCAACCTTGCTTCTCTGAGAATCATGGGCATTGGGTATAGCATTAATGTTAACATCCTTGCTCATGAGAACATTCTATCCTAAGATACTTTTTAAGAACAATCAACAGAAGGAAAATCAATGAGCTGTACATAAATGGCATACACATAAACAGAACTTCATTCATGTGTGTTTTTAGTATTTTCACTGACTTGAGGGCTGCCTTCATAGCCAGGTTACTGACCCTCAGGGCCTCGAAGACCAAAGGAAATAAGAAACTGAGAGGATTGAAGGCGATGTGACTTGTTTCTCTATCCCAATGCCAAGCCCACCCAGTTACCGAGACAAGCCTGTTGGTCTCCAAATGGGTAGAAACACTCCATCTCCTGTAAGATATTCTTTGGTTGTGCTAAGGGAGAAAGAGGGAAAAAGGTGAAAATCTTTTTTGTTCATCTAGCAGACTTTCCCCACTCTCTCATTCTCTCTGGCCATACTACCTCCCTCCATTTCCTTAAATTTGCTGTGCTTTCTCCTGCTTTTTCCTGCACATATGTTTTCCTTTGTAGTACCTACCACTATAGGTCATAAAATGCTTCTCGAAGTTTATTTGTTGAATGTCAGACTCTCCCTCAACAGTAAGGTCCGCACGGCAGTGGCCATGTACATTTCAGCCTCTACTTTATGCTCAGAGGGCAGCCAAACAATAAACAAGTACATATTGAATAAATGAATGAATAAATGTGTGAATGAGTGCTTGTTGCTTCTTTGGGGTTCAGAGAGATAAAGGAGTGAATTTCTTCCTACATTATTTTTGACTGAGATTTTTTTTTTCCTAAAGCTTTTTCTTTAATAAAAGGTAGATATTTTGTCAGCTGATTTTGATCTTCAATTTCTTCAGAGGAGGAGAAGGGAGATAGGAATGCTCAGAGCCCAGTGGATGCAGGAAGGTGGGACTTGGTGCTACCTAGAAACTGATTCTGTGAGTTTATCTTTCTTTGGATGTGGGAGTGGGCTGTTTAGAGGAGGGAATGAAAGCTATGTTGATTCCACTTCTGGAAGGGAATCTAACAGCTGCTGCCAGGAGTCATGCAGGTGGTGGGTTCTGGCTGATGGTTTAAATTCTAATTTGGGGTAAAAGAACATTAATGTATTTATCCTGTTTAGAATTTTCTAATTTGCCATATCTGCAGACCTTGGAGAGCTACAAAGGGAGTGGAATGTGAAGCAAAGAAAAACAAGTTCTCAAAAAAAAAAAAAAAAGAAGAATTAAGTAAATGATGCTTCATCCATTGGGGGGATATTATGTATCCATTAAAATAGACTAATATGAAACATGATTATGCTATAGCCTTAAGTCTAAAAACAAAAATGAAAAAAGAAGTAGGACCCCATATTGTAGCTACAGAATAATAACAACTGGGTTGATAAAAATACCCTGCCTGGCAGGGCCTGGCTTACCTCCCCAGCAGCATCTCTTATCACCCCTCCTCCTGGAGGCCCCTGCCCTCTGCCCTCCAGCCATCCTAAACCCACATTTCACTCATGCCTTCCTCCCATTGCCACCCCTCCCCTCTCCTGGACGACTCCCCTTTCCTGATTCTTCAGGTCTCAAATGTCTCTTCCTCTGGAAACCCTTTCCTAAACCCAGAGTCTGAGAACAAACCCTTGCCCCGAGGTCAAGTCCTGCTGGCATGCACTTCCGGGTCATCACACTTACTGGGTCTCTTTTGGCTGTGGGTTCTGTGAGGGTGAATGGGCCATTCCTGTCCCATTCCTAGTGCCCAGCACAGTGCCTGGCACAGGGTCTCAGTAAATTTTTGTCGACTCTACACCTTACGAAAGTAGTCCAAAACGTTGCCAGTGGTTGCCTCTAAAGTGGCACAACTAATGCTAATTTGTTTTCCTTCTTTCTACTTACTTTTCTGTATTTTTCGAATGTTCTGCAATAAGCATGGATTACATTTATGATAGAAAACAATAGCAACCCTTTGACTATAAAACATCTGGAGAGGGCATGAATAGGAGCAATATAAACTGTGTTTTATGTTTTCTTTTTTTCATAGAAGAGCGGTGGGATTTCATCTGCATTTTTAAGTCTTTATCTAGGGAAAACCATACAAATCCAACAGGAGCGACACAAAGCCGGCGGGCTGTGCAGGGCTCTGTTCTGACATTCTCCCAGCGAGCTGCATATACTGGTGGATCTCACCCTGGCGGGCAAGGGGTTTTCAACTCTGTTTCCAGCAACCCACTCAGGGCCTGGAACAGAGCAGGCACTACTTAGCAAATGTTTGATAGATGCCTTGATACCAGTTTTAGGGTTGAAACGAACTCGGGCTGATGCAAAGAAATGCACACTGTGTTTTGTGCTGATGTTCTAGAATTCTGAGGAGGCACGCTAGGGGGAACTTCACTCAGAGTCAGAAACAGTAGCAAAATTGGTAGGTCTATAAATGTGCAGTTATACTTCATTCATCTCAAAGTAAGATTTAAAGCAACCTCAGTCTTTCAGGTGATGGCTAAAAACAAAACAAGCGAAAAAAGAAAAAGAGAAAAAAAAGAAAAGAAGGAAAAAGAAAAAAGAGGATGCTCGTTTGCAAATCCTAACAGGTTCACAAAGGCCAGGCTGTCCGGTTCATGCCCTGGAAACCCCCTGGAGCTTGGCACAGCCTCCCTCAGAGTCTGTTTATGGGGACTTTGGATACTGTTCTAATGAGCACAACCTGGACCTGTCAAGAGTCCCAGGTCGTCACATCCTAGGGCCGTTTTGCACAGGGCACACTGCCTGCCATGGCAAAGGCATCTGGGACTTTGCTCACAGCACGATATAAAGGACAAAACACCAGGACTAGAAAAGGCCCTGAAACATCTAGTGAACCCCACCCCTCCTTTTAGAGACTAGAAGCCCAATTAGAGAGGCTAACGAGCCTGTCCCAAGTCACACGGCAAAAAAAGTAAATCTGTGATATATAATTAACAAACGAGCAAGAAACTCCCAGGCTCCTGGCTCCCTGTGCCAAGGTAACTGTAATTGAGGGTCAGCATGACCACAAGAGATCAAGGAAGGCAGGAGAGTGAGCCCTGTCTTCTAGGGTGATTCCCAGCAAAAATTCTTTTATAATTTTTAATTGCTTCTGAAGAGTGATTATCCTCAGTTATCTAAAACACTGATTTCTGGGCTATGTCCCGATATCTCCAGACAGAAAAAGAACTCCTTAAATAGTTACTTATTTTTCCTATCTGTTATTACAAAAAGGATTCAATACCACCCCTCCCCATCACACACTCACAGTTTTCCATGTCATTCCATTGGACAGACTGGGTGCTTTATGAAGGCAGGGTCCAACTTGCCCATTTTGTACAGTGCCTGGGGCAGAGGTTTTTCTGGATGAATGAATAAACGAACGAACAAATGAATGAATAGTCAAGATTTTGTAGTCAAGCTGTCCTACTTAACTTTCAATGTAGCACACCCATGTCTTGAGGCCAATTCTTAAAATCCATATTGTAGATGCATTTGGTATGACAGGAAGTAATTAAAACACACTATAAGCATTGAGGGAATGCTTGTCAATGCTCATTTCTATAACCAACAAACAGTGTGGAAACTGCATTTTTCTCTGTAAATCAGGGCGTGCTGACATGTGGAAATACAAAAAAACACCAACACAATATGTAAAATCTAGTTGGGAAGAAAAATCACAGAAAGTAGCAATCCTCCATATTTTTGGTGCAAGATTTACACACACGTAGTTTTGTATTTCTTTTGCTAACTTACCTTTCCTCCACGGATAGCTGTTAAAATCATTTTCCCACTGAGTTTCCTTATTTATCCCCTCCTTAAAATTCAAGCTGTTATTTCTTTTAATGAGCAGAATTTGGGGATATAGTCCTACTTATCTGCATCTTCTCTGAGACTACAAATTATCAGGAGGCACCTCATGTCTAGACACCTGCAGGTGTCATTTGAATCACTGATTTAAGCTGTTTACACCCCACGTTGTTTTATTTATCCTTCAACATCAGGTCTCTGTTTAATTAAAATTTACTTTGGTCCTCCTGGCGAGTGCCGGCCCCATCTCCATCGCTGCACAGAAGTGGTTTTGCTCTTAATTCCGTCTTTGCCTCTGTCTGTTCTAACAGAGGAACACTCTGGCCGCCCAGACCCTGAGCTTGCTTTCCTTGAGTGTTGGAGTCTTGAAAACCACAGGCGACTGCCAAGGATGTCTCCCATTTACAAGCTGTTCTCCAGGCCAACACTGATCTTCCCCAGACGCTAAATCATAATCTTCATGTTTTTCGTATTTCACATTCTAGCCACAATTTCAACATCCCATCCCCGTGACATTAGGGGATGATAAATCAGCAGGCGGGACAGCTCCCCTGTACAGACTGGTACGGGCGGACCGGGCTCTGCCAACGCCCTCACTCCTGCCAGATGTCAGCGCCCGCGGGGTTAACCCTTTCTCACAGCTCTGCCTTCCCCTGTCGGCCAGAATCTTCCCCAGGCAGCTATTTTTAACAACATAACATAGCTTTTATTTCTTTTCTTTTTAAACTTTCCTCCTTTTTGTCTTTTCCCTCCTTGTCTTGCCAAACCTAACAGTACTTTAAGGCAAATAAAAATGCTATCAAACTACAGGCAATGTAAATATATTTTTTTCCTTAAATAAGTTAGTCTGCATTAAAACTGTTTTGCTCCCTTCTCTTCACTGAATATCATTAAAGGAGGATGAGGGTGGGAAAACTTTTTTTTTTTTTAATTTTAAGGTGGAGAAAAAAATTTTTTTGCTGTTTTTATAGTTTAAGTAGCTTTATTGAAATAATTTACATAACATGGAATTCATCTGTTTTGCCAGGACAATTCAATGGTTTTGGGTGTATTTATAGAATTGTGCAACCATAACTGTAATCTAATTTTAGAACATTTCTATTACCCATCCCCCCAAAAAAACTCCTCAGTCCGCATTTGCAGTTACTTCTGTCCCTACCCATACCAGCCCCAGGTAGCCACTAATTTCCCTTCTGTCTCTATAGACTTGCCTTTTCTAGGCATTTCATACAAATGGAGTTATACAGTAGGTGGTCTTTTATGTCTGGCTTCTTTCACTTAGCCTAATGCTTTTGAAGTTCAGTGCTAATGGCTTTTATTAGATGGCAAAGCCGTTTGGAATGGCCAAACTGTCCCAGAAGACTACATAATCTAATATGTACATGCTAAGTATGCTCTCAGAATACATGCTGCATAGACATGTCCCATGCAATAGAATGAGAAACTCACTCCTCTGTTTAGGGTCAAGTTCTAAGGTGCATGTGTGTGGTGAGGGTGAGGAGGGGGAGGGAGGTAGGTCAGTCAAGGGCCATATACAAATACAAAGCATCTCAGCTACTAGTTTGTATTGGTTTTGTTTTAGAGAAAAATTCAAACCATTCAATTCACCTGTTATTTAAATGACAGATCAAGGCCAGGTAACTTTATTAGATAAATACAAGGGCTTTTAAACTCCCTCCTTTTATATCATATGTTGAGCTTATATATGTTAAAGCACTTTGCATACTGAAATGATATGCTCAGGGAGAAAGTATTTTTTATGTTAACTAATAGTATATGCAATTAAGGGAATGAGAAAGAGGAAGTAAGACAGAATGGGAGGTCAAAGCCAGGTAGAAGGAGGAAGAGAGGAGTGAAAAACAGACCGAGATTTGTGGGGCCAGCAAGGAGAGGCATGAAAGAGGGTCACCTGTCCCGCCCCTGCCCCAGTTATATTCTCAGCAGTTAGTGATGACTTTGCAGCTTTTTGGCTGCTCTTTCTAACTTTCATCATGGAATATTCACAACAGCTTCCTTGACAAGGAACCCTTCTCCCACCTGAGGGTTATGGCCAGCATGTAGGTTCACAGCCATGGCTACACATTAGAATACCCTGGGGAACTTTTAAACTCTACCCATGCCCAGAGCCTGCCTTTAGAACCAGCTCGCAGGTGATGCTGCTGCTGCTCCCAGGCCACACTTACTTTGACAGGTGAGGAGCTAGAGAAAATCCAAGTTTTTTTTGTATACGTGGGGTGTTCCATCATCTGTCTCTGCTCCAGACTAGCAGCATTAGCATTACCTGAGAACTTGTTAGGAATGCAGACCTCTGGGCCTTACTTCCAGTTTATTAAATCAGAAATTCTGAGGGCAGAGCCTAGCAACAAATTGTTTTAACAACCTCTATAGGTGATGTTGATGGACAATAAAGTTTGAGAGCCACTGATCCACTTTTATGTCCTAAATGTGCAATGTCCCTCTATATGTATTCTTTCTGGCTGGAATACTTTTCATCCCCCTAACCCTCTTTTACCCAAAGATCTCCAACAAACTCCTATTCATCCTTCAAAACACATCTCTTCTGTGATACTTTCTATCCAGTGTTGCACTGATAAGGGTCTAACAGTCAGCTCTCCAGAACCCTGATTTTATAGCATTTGTCAATTTCAAGCTATCAGTGTGAAGATGCTGAAAGCAGAGCTGGGACGATATACACACTTGCTAAGAAATGGGCTCCTGCCAGCTGGCTCCAGCACACCATCACCTCTATCCTATACTCAACCCACTGTGTTAAGTGTTTGGTCATCTGTCTTCTTGCTCTGTGTTGCACTCCTTGAAGGCTGGTTCTGTATCATTTGTCTGCCTTCTTCCATTATTTCTAAAATGGGACCTCCACGTAGAAGGTCCTTCATATATCTTTAATGAGTTGAATACAGCCTCTGTTGTGTATGTGTATGTATGTGGGTATGTATGTGCACACCCACGTACACAAATGAAATTTTCAAAATGAAAATTGTTCAGTAGTGAGATAATTGTTTTAACTTAAAACATTAATTTTAGGTTGAATGTAATAAAATGTACCCTCTATATTTTATTCTAAGATTTGGGGCACATGGTAAAGTTAATTATGATGGTGTCCATTAGAAACCTTGTGAATTAGAAACACTGCTTTTGTTTAGTTTTAAAGTATGTACAGTCTTACTGTACAGCACAGGGAACTACATTCAATATCTTGTAATAGCCTATAATGAAAAAGAGTGTGAAAAGAAGTTTATGTAAGTGTAACTGAATCACTTTGCTGGATACCAGAAATTAACACAACATTGTAAACCAACTATACTTCAATGAAAAAAAAAAGTATGCACAGAAGTGGAAGGCTTCTGGTGGTGGCCTCACCTGGGGGAAGGACCTGAGAGCTGGGGGAAGTGCTTCTTGCTCTGCCGTTGACCTGGGATCAGGGATCCCCATTCCGCAAAGGAAGGCGCTGCATTGGATCACTAGCTCTGAAGATCTACTCTATCTATGGTTGTTAATTACAATTTAAGACTCCAAATGCTCTTGACGCTGAGAAGAAAGTGTGACTTCAGAGATGTTTTCTCCATTAAAAAAAAAAAAAGTCATTCTGTTTTATGGAAAGGGTTAAGTATCTAATATGCCCTGAAGCATCAAGGGTTTGTCTTGGCATCTTGTCCTCCTTCTTCCTGATGAATTGCCTGACACTTCCCTGATCCTGCAGCTCATTTCTTTAGAAAATAACATTTGGTTCTAGTCATGGCAGAAGCCCTGGCTTTGCTGATTTAAGGCCATAAAGGAATGTGACAGCAAATTTAAATACTTTCATATCTATAAGAGTATGGGGTCCTGAAATAAAAACGTTAATATAAAACACTCTGTGTTGGCTCCTTATGTACAATAGAGTTCTCTTTAACTGTCAGTGGTTCAGTGACTATTAATTCATCTCTAATTCTCTTTAGGAACTGCAAAACTTGGATTGAGTTACAATTTTCTACATTGCTTGGCCATATTAAGACTGAATTGTAATTTTAGGATTCAGATTTCAATGAATGAACTTTGCAGTATGAACAATTAGGAAACACCTTTTCTCTCGTTAATTTAATATTGCATTTCAATAATCATGGCATTGACTTGGTAGAAAAAGAATTTATCAATACATTGTATTTTATGATACAAATAAACAACTGTGCCAATGAAAGACTCTTCAAGAAGGCTTCAATATTTTTGACAAGAGGAAGGTGGGAGTTTAGGAATAACTGTTCCTTTTGAAATTCAAAAACATAAATTAGGATAATTGTTTTAGAAAACAGAGCTCGAACTTATCAGCACATTTCCTTCTCTAATTAAGCAGCTTATTTTTCAGCTCATGCTTTAACTCTAGATACTTGTCACTTTTGTTAGTAAGCACTGATTGGGCCCATCTACTTCAAGATCATTTGTATTATCCCTTCATTTGGGTTTACAACTTGGGTTTCAACATTAGGTAGAGGAAAAGAATAAAAGCTAATTTTAAATTTAAGCAAATAATGAATTTCAGAAGAGACCTCAGCAATGTTTTTATTCATTTCCTGTTGTGGTCGCCTTAGCATGTCAAACTGAAAAGTATAATGGTGGAATTAATTACCTTCCCTACAAAAATCAGTCCAGGGCTCCCAGAGTTCACTCACTGGTTCCTCATTCTCTAGTTTCAAATTCCAGAGGGCTCTTCTTTCTTCCCTCTCCCTCACATTCCAGATCCAGACGATCATTAAATCGTGCTAACTACTGTTTGTAATGCATCTAGAGTATATCCTCTTTTTTGTTCCTTATCAACTTGACTGTCAACTTGAAAGTGCATCATAGTCACCTGGAATTGTACATTTTTATTTACAGTTTCAGGACTTTTCCCCCAAGATTCTGATTCAGGGTATCAAGGTGGGTCCTAAGAAATCAGCATTTCTAACAATGTAGTAGATGATTTGGGCGCCTGAGAGGATGGGCAGTAGGAACCAGATGAAAAGGAAGGAAGCATGTTCTAGGCAATGAGGCTGGGAGGTGAGAGCCCTGGGCAGGAGGAAGCTGATAAGGAAGGACAGAATGAAGGACAGGGAGGCTGGGAGCAGCTTGATGGTGCCAGCCCAATGTGGGGGGCCTCCCAGGCCCTATAAAGCGGTCTGCTTTGAATAGGTGGGATATGAGGTGCCCGTAAGTCTCAGCTGAAAATGTCAGTTGGGAGCAGTGAGGAGGATCAGTAGCAGAGCTGGATTGATCATTAGTTCTCTGGGAAAGAAACTGTCAATTACAATGAGAAGGGAGTTAAAATAGAACCCCACTTATTTATTTATTAAAATTTTTTTAATTGAAGTATAGTTGATGTACATTGTATGATTCACAATTTTTAAAGGTTATACTCCATTTATAGTTACTATAAAATATTTGCTATATTCTCTGTGTTGTATTATATATCCTTGTGGCTTATATTATACCTAATAGTTTGTACCTCTTACCCCCCTACCTCAATGTGGCCTCTTCCTACTTCCTTTTTCCCACTGGTAACCACTAGTATGTTCTTCATATCTGTGAGTCTGCTTCTTTTTTGTTATATTCATTAGTTTGTTGTATTTTTTTTAGATTCACATATAAGTGATATCATACAGTATTTATCTTTCTCTGACTTATTTCATTTAGCGTAATGCCCTCCAAGTCTATCCATGTTGTTGTCATGGCAAAATTTCATTCTTTTTTTATGGCTGAGTCGTATTCCATTGTGTGTGTGTGTGTGTGTGTGTGTGTGTGTGTGTGAGACATCTTTTTATCCATTCACCTGTTGATGGACACTTAGGTTGCTTCCATATCTTGGCAATTGTAAATAATGCTGCTGTAAACATTGGGGTGCAAGTATCTTTTTAAATTAGTGTTTTTGGATTTTTTTTGGATGTATACCCAGGAATGGAGTTGCTGGGTGATATGGTAGTTCTATTTTTAGTTTTTTGAGAAACTTCCATACTGTTTTCCACAGTGGCTGCACCAATGGACATTTTCTCAGCAACAACATAGGAGGGTTCCCTTTTCTTCCCACCCTCGCCAACACTTGTTATTGGTGTTCTTTTTGATGATAGCCATTCTGACGGGTGTGAGGTGATAACTCATTGTGGTTTTGCTTTGCATTTCTCTGATGATTAGCAATATTGAGCACCTTTTCACATGCCTGTTGGCCATCTGCCTTTCCTTTTTGGAAAAATGTCTATTCAATTCTTCTGTCCATTTTTTAATCATTTTTTTATGTTGAGTTGTATGAGCTATTTATATATGTTGGATATTAATCCATTATAGGTCATGAATTTGGGGTGGTAAAGAAGCAGAAATGAAGGCTATTCAGTTTTTCCCTGGATAGGTAGTGACCTCCTTTCATCTAAGGCACATGGGCTTTCAACACCTGAGCTAATGAGCAAACTTCCCTTCCCGTATAGCTCCACCATCTTTGTGCTAATATGGAGTGTTCAAAAAGTTCAAGATTTCCCTTTTGAAGAAATAGTCCCTTTTAGGTAATAAGCCATGGTTTAAGCCATGCTTGCTTCAAAGTGTTTGGCATTTGCTTTCCTGACCAAGGGATTCATGACCTAATGTTATCTGATCATGACAGGTGTTCTGAGTGAGGTGACTAGTCTGCACTACCTCACAGTGATTCTGTAGGGTGGGTCTTACTATCCATACTCCCCTCTGAGGAAGCTGGCCTGCCATGGCCCTCCGCTGATAAGTGGTCATGCTGGGATGCCAGCCTAGTTCTGTCTGACTCTGAATCCTGGTTACCCCACCCAGACTGCAGTTGCTTCAACTGCATAAATTCCAAAATGACATGACCGCCTTCCCACCAAAGTTCGTGACCTTTTTACATTCCAGACAGATCTTTCTAATTGAGGTGTAGTTTCTTCAGTCACTAAAGGCACAGTGCTTGCAGCTCTGCCCCGCAACCTCCCCTTCGCAAACCACACAGAGATCCAGCAGAGAGGAGCTGCTTCCCAGAACTGCGGTCTGCCCTGCATGGTGCCATTCTTCCGCCTCTGCCTCACAAACGCAGAAGCACGCCCGAGCCTGCCTCGTGTGTGGTCCCGCAGCTCCGACTGAGCCCTTTCCATCATAGAGAGAAATCGCATCCACTTAGCACCCTTGTTGAAATGCTAGGCACTGTGGTAGGTGCCCGGCTGGACGGTATCTCATTTAATCCAGCCAGCACTACGAGCTAGCTGCTGTCATCTCTATTGCCCTTGTGAGGTACCTTAGAGGGGAGAAGTGACTTCCAAGGACACCTACTGGGGGGTGGCAGAGCTTGGACTCAGCCCAGGTCTACCTGCATCTTAAGACCACTTTATTACACCATCTCTCAGCACAAGGATGAAGTCACAGCAGAGGACTCTCCAGGCTCAGAGCTGAGCTGTCCCAGGAAGGATTCAGACAGGAAAAATTAAAAAACGTGACTGGTTAAGATAATCTGTCACTTCTTGGCATGTTTCGGTGAGAATTTAGTGATTTGAATGATGAGTCTATTAAATCCCACATATTCAGTAGTGGCAGTCCACTTAGCAGTGTGTTCTTTGTGCCTTTTCCATACTAGTGTTTAACCAATTAGAGATTTTAAAAAATCTGTTTCTAATTGGAGATGTTATGAGTGGCTTTCACTACCAGACATATTTCTGACAGAAAGCCATTGATCCAAAGACCAGGAAACTTTAGCTTGAAGAAAGGACAGAAGTGAAACAAGTGAAGGGAAAAAAAAATCTTTAGGTCAACACAGCTGATCTCCCAGGCTACCCTCAGCCTGGTTCATTCTGGAATTAAAGCAGAACAGCCATACAAAAATCCAGTGAAGGTGTGGCTTAAAGGATCGAAAGTGTGCACACGTCCCCTTATTCTGGGGGGTACCACTGTCCTTGGTCTTAGGAGATGATGAATCTCCCATGGCAGGCATGCTGCTGCTCCAGAACCAGACCCCAGACCCTTGGCATCCTTTCCTGCCTGGCAGCCTCCTTTCAGCTAGCAGAGCAGATGCACTCAGAATATTCAGCACACTGGCTACTAGGAGTCCGGAGAGAATCCTCCCCCATGTCTCCACCCATGTTGCTCGGGAGATGGGGGAAAGGTGGGGTGAGAGGAACCAGGGCACACCTGTGCCCAATTGGGAAGGAATTCCCAAATTTTCCATCCCATATGGAATCCCTCTGGATTTTAAAATGGAAAGCAGAGTAAGTTTATGAATTTTATAGATCTTCCATTGTCTTTTTTTCAAGCAATGAAGGGGTTTCTCAGGAATCTCCCAGACAATGTGGAATAAGACACCTCTGAATCAGGCACCCAGGAAGCCCTCTTTCTTGCAGTAGTTCTAGAGTCATGACTTCTAGCCAAATTCCCAGCCCCTGAGGCTCTAGACATGAGATTCATGATACTCTGCTGTGGGCTTCAGGGGTTATAGGCTCTGAGAATGCCCTCTGAGTATATGTAATATTTTGTGAGTTTGCATTTTATACAGTTTTTTTTTTCTCCACAGCTGTCATCAGATTTTCAAAGGACCCTTGAACCAAGTTTCATTTACCTTGTGTTTCCGAGGCAATGATCAAGTGGGACTATTTGGAGTTAGGAAAGAGGAAACTTTCAAAAGACATGAATTTTAATACAAAGTGTGGTGTTTTGGTGTTTTGTCTTTCCTCTGTTGGAAGGCCATTGAGGGTGAGGACCTTGGCTTAAGAGACTTCTTCTGGGTGTACTTTGATAAGCTGGTCTTATTTCTATTGTTCCAGGTGCCTGAGAAGGGAGCAGAGCGGAAAGTGGGCAGTAGGAAAATGCTAGATGCCCTAAGAAATGCTCTTCCTTTTCTCCCTCCACAATTAAACTTCTTCAAAGAATGGTCTATCTTATATTCTCTCCAGTTTTGGTCCCTGATTCATCTCTCAGAGCTCAGCAATCTGACCTCTCCTCTCACTAGTCTAATGAAGTTGCCCTCTTCCAGGTCGCCACTGACCTCCATCTTAAATGTCCTTAAGATGCTTTTCAATTCCTGCCCTACTTGACTTGCTTGTAGTTCTTTATATGGACTTAAATAATTAATCTTTATCTATCTTAGTCAAAGTATGCACTACCTATTAGCTATTAGCTATCATTAACATACTCTCTAGGAAAAGCAAGGAATTTTAACATTTTAAGCACAAAATCTGACCCTGATAAATAACTTTGATATCAGTATTCATACATTCCTTAAATATTTATTGAGGACCTACTGGGTGCCTATCACTGTGCTGGGTCCTGATGATGCAACAGTGGGCCAGTCTGTGCCAACAAAGTAGCTTTCTACATGCTACAGGAAAGGAATGAGTGGGGTCTTAGAATAACTCTGTGGTTAGGATTTCAGTTGCTCCTACTAGAACTACATTATTTATCTAGGCTGGCCTAGTTCCCTGGAGAGTTCAGTCCTTTAGAAAGTTAAGACAATCAAAGGGTACTTTTCCATTACACACACACACACACACACACACACACACACACACACACAGAGTCAGCAAGAGTTCAAAAGTTGGGCTAAAGTGATCAGCAGGACATCAGTTTTTTAAAGTAGGTTTAAGGGACCCAAGGCAAATGTATATAGATCAATTTGGCCCCAGGCCCCCAGTATAACTTATAGTATATTTGCAACTCCAACTTGCAAGGTTTCCAATTTGGCAGGGAGAGAAGGCTGAACATGGAGCCAGTGTGGATTTGAATACATACCCTCAGGCATAAAGGATGACCAATCAAGGCAGTAACAGGATGAGAGAGGGATTTTCCTGTTGTCTTGGAATTACAGTTATGTTAGTAAGCTACTCATCTCGAGAGAATCCAGGGGTCTTCCAGCAGGAGTGATCACTCTCTGCAAAGCTTGCTGGGAGATGTGGGGAGACCCAGCTACTTCCCTCCCTCACAGTAGAAAGATCTACAAGGAGGTTGTTGGCCTTGGAGGGAGTTCATTGTGCATGGGCTTTACTTCCCCTTCTCCATGTGGAAGGAGGAGTGGTGGGGGAGCCTCTCCAAGGCCAAGAGATGGAGACTCCAAGAGGAGCACCAGTGAGGACCTCAGGTTCTAGGCAAAGGGGGCAGGGATGGGGGCTGGGAGGATTCACTTCCTGAGTTCCTGCTGGCTGAGCTGCAGACCATGTAGGTGGTCAGTGGGAGGTGGAAGCGCAGGAGTGGACGTGGTAAAAGTCCCCTGGGAAGAGCACCCTGGGAACCTAGGAGCCTGAAGTATTGTCTTTTTGTCTTTTCAGTTCCTAGAAACACACTTTTCAAAGTCCTCAAGACCTTCAGACCCCTTTCCCAAGCTACCAGACCTCTGCAGTTGACAAGAGGCCACTCTACATAACTCCTGGGGTGCTTCCATGTAGACCACAATGTGAATTGTGCAAACAGTGGGTCAACCCATGGTGCCAGTTGGGATGTGTTCAGCTGGAAGTAACAATAAGCCACAAATGGCTTAATCCAAAATGGCATTTACTGTTCAGTTAACAAGAATCTGGAGCTAAGTGGTTCTGGGACTGGTGCAGCAGCTCACCATTCCAGCGAGGACCCAGCCTCTGCCGGTTTTTGTACCCTCCCATCCTCGGTGTGCTGGCTTTTTGTCCACTGCTTGTCTCCTTGGGATTACAACAGGGCTGCTGTAGCTCCAGATGTCATATTTTGACACCAGTGGCCCAAGGTCAGGGCAGAGGGGCAGAGAGATAGAACCATGCCTTTTGACTGTGAAGGGCTGTGGTCCAGAGTTCCTGTATGTCTCATTGGTCAAAACAAAGGAGAACAGGATTACTCTAAATGGTGGAGGCCAGCCATGATGCTTGCCCTGAGGTCAAGGATGCATTGGGGTCCTTTTATCAGTAAATAGGTTTAGTAGGCAATGATTGGAGTCCCCCACATCTGTCTTCAATTGTTTTCTTTGCTAAGCTAGAACATAGGTTCATTTCATGTATTCCTTCCTTCATTCATGAATTCAGTGACTGTTTATCAGATGACTTCTATGTGGCAGGCTCTATGCCAGGTCCTGGAATCACTGGTCAACTCTTTAACAACACACTCAGGAGTTCTCTCTGTCTCTTAGTCCTGTCCCCTTCTCCAGAGCCTCCTGACCAGCTCCAGTTCCAGTTCCATTTCCAGTCTAGCTCCATCATTTGCCTCCTTAGTTCTCACAACTGGTGAGAACATTTTTGATTGACCTGTTAAAATATTAGATTTTTAGCCTAATAACTGGATTTCGGACAGATCCCATCAACTCTTACACTTTTCCCTGGTAGGTTGCTCGCCAATCCCATAGGCGACTATTCCAAATGTCTCCCATTTCCCATTCAACCCCCAGCCTACTCTTCTCATCAGAGGTTTTCTATTTCCTTCCTACGGCAAACAGAGGCCATAAAAGCAGTTACCCTGGCTTTCCTGCCCTCTGCACACGTACTCGGTTACCATAATGTCACTCATTCTCACCTAGAGCTCCTTTTTTTTTCTTGAGCCCCACCTCAGATATCACCTCCTCTTTAACACCTTTATAATAGTAACAATAATACCATCACTAACATATATTAAGTGTCTGGCCCCAGACTGAGCATTTAACAGGAATTGTCCCGATTTCATCCTTACACAAAACTGTGAGGAGGGCATTCTGTCCATTTGGTGGACAAGAAATGAAAACTTAGGTTAAGTAACTTGCCCAGCATCAGACCAGGGTGGAGCTTGGATTCAAGCCTGGATCTGCCTGGAACTCAGAGTCCTGCTCCCAAGCATAGGGTGCAGTCTCCTTGGGCTCACCCAGCCCTGTCACTTGTGTCCTCTCTGTGCACGCACACACATCCTCTCCCGACACATCCACCCTGCTGATGACATCAGTCTCCTGTCTGTTTCCCCACTCCCAGTGCCCAGAGGGCAGAGATTCTATCTGATTCACAGTGTCCTCCCCAATACCTGCCATTCCTGTTGTGTGGAGGCCACCAGTGGAGTTTTATTGACTGAGGGGACGAGGGGTGACACCCAGCAGAGAGCTGGACTGAATCAGGGACTGGTTCCCAGCAAAGTGGTTACTCTGCTGTGAAGTGGGCAGTGGCAGGTTTGGGGTTTACCTCCTTTCATCATTCACTCATTCGTTCATCCAGCAAATATCTATTCGGTGTCTTCTGTGTGTCTTCTACGTTTCAGGCACTGCTGGAGACACAGTGGTATCAAAGCAGACAGAAAATCCCCGCCCTCAGGAAGCTGACATTCTAGGGGTGCAGGTAAACGTTTTCTCTGGGCACTTTGCCCAGGTTTCCGGTCCCCATTTCTTTCCCTCTTTTTCCTCAAGGCTGGGACACTTAATAGGTGTTCATTGTCAGACTTCCTTGTATCTCCTAAGAGTTGTATCTTCTATGATTATTGCTCAGGGCAAACCGTAAACAAGAGTAAGTACTGAACAGACTGAAGGCTTAAAAGTCACCTCCTCCAAAAGCCTCTGCAGAAGTGCTGTCCTCCACAGGGCTCCTTCTCTAGTCTGAGGCGCTTAAGGCTCCGTTTCCCATTTTTCTGTGACCAAGTTCTGAGCCGAGTCAAGAGTGCTTTGACTGCCTTTCCCTACCATGTCAGGTGCCTTTGCTTCCCCTCTTCTGGGCCCAGAGCACCTCAGAGTCTGGAGCTCACCCTCCTTCCACCCCATGATGCCGGGGTGGGAAATTGCTCTTGACCTGGTCCAGAGGCAGCTGCTATAGTCATTCCATCAACACATCCATCCGTTCTCAGTCTGACTATGGGGTCCATTCATTGCACACATCAGGAGAGATCACAGACGAGGAATGGAAGCCCACATATCCTATATGACCCCTTAAGCTCAAAGAGAGAAATGAAGGCTCTTCCCTCCCTCTTGCACTGCTGCCTGGTGTGCAGGGACCATGTCCATTCTGCTTGGGGTGGGGGAGGGAGGTGCCCTTGAGCAATGAGGATTGCACACCTACCTACACCACCTGTGGCCCGGAGGGAGAGCCAGAGGTGGGGCGTGGCTGAGTATGGAGGCTCCTGCCTCTTCCAGGAGCCCCTGGCCACCCCAGGGCGATTTCAAAGCCCTGAGCCCTGGACTCTGCTACTGATGGTGCGCCCCAGGCTGTCATGCTGATTGCAGGGTCACAGGGAATGACCAGCTCCGGGGCAGGGCTGGGAGTGAGGATTGGTTACCCACACGTGCCCAGGGTCCTCCAGGTGTCACCGGACAGGCACCTGCCCTGCCCTCTGGTCTAATTAGAGCCACCTCGAGCAGAATCTTTTCCCCGCTGCAGTGTCTGAGTCTGAGTTTTCCTAGGCACCCGTGAGAAGGCCCCAAAGACCCAACAAGAGGGGATGTAGCAGTGTATGAGCAACGACCCGACTGTGTCGAATCTAGGTTCTGGAACCTGCAAATGGCTTAAGCCTCTGATTCTCGAAAGACCCCTGCGCTCTCCTCTGAGGACCCCGTGGGGCAGGCAGTGGCATCCTGGGACAGGACATTGCCTTTCCCAGATTAAGCCCCTGGCAGGCACTCCCCAGCACCGTCAGCATGAGATCAGCCTACCAATGGGAATTTCCTGTCCTCAATTACTGACTGGAGACTGTCCCCACCCTCTACCCATCATGGGCTCCCAGACTCACTGAATACCTCCGGCATTCATAATCAGGCAGTGCCAGGCCCTTCCCTCCAGGCCTTATCCCCACCACAGATGTGGGACAGGTTTCACCATCAGTGGCAGAAAGCAGAGCCATGTGGGGGAGCATGTTCGGTGGCCTGTGTTCTCTGCACCAGACAAGCCTGCTTTCCTGAGCAGTGGCCCCACTCTGTCCCATCTTGGTTTCACCCTTCCAGTGCTTGGCAGAGTGAGTGCAGGGATCTCTGGGGAAACTAAGACCTGTCAGCAACAAGGTGCCCTGGGGGCCCCACTAAGGAGTGCGTGGCTTCACTGAAGTGAGGAGACGGCACAGAGCAAATGCTGAACAACATTAGAAGATGCAATTATCAGGTGAATCTTAGGCTAAGAATGTGAGTAGTCACCACAGAATCTGTCTCTCCCTAGTCAGATGATGGTGACACAGACCCCTCCCTGCTGGGATGTGAGCCCAGGTAGAAGTACCTGGGTGTGT
Organism: Camelus bactrianus; assembly: GCF_048773025.1. Classification (NCBI taxonomy): domain Eukaryota; kingdom Metazoa; phylum Chordata; class Mammalia; order Artiodactyla; family Camelidae; genus Camelus; species Camelus bactrianus. The sequence goes on from NC_133565.1 coordinate 27,755,012, forward strand.
GCATCTGCCCGTTTCAGATGTGCTCTGCACACGACAGGAACACAGTCAACCTTTGTTGGCTGTTCAAGCTGCAAGGATCATGCGATTGTTCCTAAGGCTTATGCCCTGTCATTTCTGGCTAAGGGGAGAGGGATTGTCTTGAGCCAATATGTGTGTGTGAGGGGGTGGGTGGCGGGTGAGAGGGAGGACAAAGTGTCTCAGAAGCCGTGGGCTCTGATGGGACTGGGTCAGGACTTTGTGTGAGGTTCATTAAGATAAGGGGTGAAGGCAGGAGCAGAGGGAGAGGCAGGGTGGGGTTGGGGTGGGGATTCTGCGGGATAATGGGGCCCACGTGTCAACATGTGACCAGAATGGGAGAGGGGACTTCTCCTCACTCTGGCAAGGGCTCAGTGTGTGAGGACACCGGGCACCCCGGGCCTCACGTAGGGGTTGCTATTTGGAGTTCCAGGAGATAGCGTCCTAGGGTGTGCATCCGTCTGGGCAGGTCCCTTTGGTCACGGTGTCAGTCACAGGCGCCCTCAAGTGGCTTCAGAGCAGCACACCTGAAGGAGGGGTGAGCACCCGTGATCCCCCTTCTCCTCTAAGAAATAACTTGGCCAGGCTTTGAGGGAGCCTGGAAGAGTGGCTCAAGATGGGTCAAGAGACACTGAAACCGGAATGATTTTTGAGACTGTGTCCCCGTTTGTATCCACAGGCTCGAGAGAGCTGAGAGAACTTGAATATTTAAGAATATATTTTCTTCTTCTTATTTCTCATTTGTCCCCCAATAAAATAACATTTACAAATCAGTATTTGTGTGCGAAGAAAGTGTGGATGACACAGAGAAACCACAAAAGGAAAATAAAAATGACTTGTAAGCTTATCCTCAGAGGTGACTACTCTATATAACACACATATTGTTTGTAATTTACCTTATCCACTTAAAAGTATATCATGAATCCCTTCACATCAGTAGGTCTGCCAAAAATTATTTAACCAGTCCTTCTATTGGACATTAAGGTGGCTTACAACTCTAAGCTATAAAATAAAGCTGTGTTGAACAGCACTACAAGCAAATCTGTGTACACATGCAAAATGAATTTCTTGGGATAAATTCCTAGGAAGATGGTCAAATAGTGTGACCATTTTCCAGGCTTTGATACACGTTGGCAAATTGCCTTCCAGAAGGTTGTTTCAATTTATACTCCCACCTATAAAGTAAGAGAATATCTATTTACCCACAGCCTCACCCAAATTTGGTATTATCAGTCTTTTAAAATCTTTGTCAATTTAAAAGTAGAAAGTGGCCATGTTTAACTGTTTAAATTCCCATTTCTTTGATTTTTAGTATAGGTAAGCAACACATCTTTTCATTTTAAATTTTCTTCTTAACTGAATTGCCTGTTTAGGTCATTTGTTTATTTTATTGAATGCTTATTATGTACCAGGCAGTGGGTGTTTTCTATTTGGTATGTTTAGCTTTTTCTCATTAATTTTCAGGAGCTCTTTATATAATATTATTAGCCCCTTGCTTATCATGTTATGAAGACTTCATTCCTGTTTCTCCTTTAACTTTAAGCTTTTTTTTTTCCTTACAGGAGTTTTAAATGTTTATGTAGTCAAAATTGTCCACTTTGGTGTTACATCAAGAAAGGTTTTCTCCTGATAAAGAATACAAAAATATAATTTTCGATTCCCATTCATTTACTATGTTTTCACTGTATTTAAATCTTTAATTCCTCTTGTATTTATTCTGGTGTCTGACATAGGTAAAAACCAAATTTTTTTCCCAAAAATTTGGCCAATTTTTCTAACACTATTGATTGTGAACTCTGCCTTTTCCCTGAAGATTTAACATGTAATTGTTTTGGTTAATAATTTCTTGATTTTTCATGTTTTTTTTAACCATTTGCATTTCTTTTTTTGGTGAATGTCTATGCATGTCCTCTGTCTGTTTTTCTGTTAGTGCCTTCATCTCTTATGGGTTGGAAAGGATATTTTGTGCATTGAAGATACAAATTCTTTTTTGCTCATTGTGTTGCAAATGTTTCCCCCGGTCTGAACTCTAAGAATTAACTTCCTGGCATAGAGGCTTTACATTTTCTTTAGATATATTAATCTTTTAACTTATGGTGTCTGATTTGGTTGTTGGGCTTAGAAAAGCCTCCCCTTGCCAAGGCAAGGTCATATAAACTGTCACCTGTAGTTTACTTAGTTTTCTTCCTTCTTTCATTACTTCCTTCCACCATCAACTCTAATTTATTTATAGTTTATTTTGATATGTTTTATTAGGCAACGATCTGCTTTTGTCTTTTCCCAAGTTACCCACTGATCCCACTATTGTTTATTGAATAATCCTTTACCTTCTTATTTGAAATGTCACCTTTTCCATATACTAAATTCTTGCATGTACCAGGCTCTGTGTCCTGCCTCTGCCCCACTTTTAACTCTGAGATTGCCACCTTACAAATGCATCCTTCTTGGATCAAGCCAACCCTCCCCTCTTCCTGCTCCTCCTCTCTGGCTGCTGAGAGCTGCTTGGGAAATTATTCAATTCTGCTGGTTGGTGCTGTTCTAAAATCACAGTTTTCAGCCTTAGATGGACCCCTCACTTTGCCTTGCAACACCCTTTCCCAGTCTTGCTACAGCCATTTCAATCTTCCATCTGCTTCCCCCTAGTCTACCCCATCACCAGCAGGTAACCTCCCCTTCTACGTGGAGAAAACACATATGATCTATTGGATCTCTCTTGACTTTTACCCACCCACAACCTTCCCTCTTTGAGGAATAATAATTATCAATATTTACTGAGTGCTTACTCTTTGCCAGGCACTGTTTTAGCCACTTTCCACGTGGTTCATCTCACAACAACTCTCCAAAGTGGGCCTTCTAATTATCCTTGGATAACAGGAAAAGAAACTGAAGTCAAGTTATGTAATTTGCCTAAAGTCACACTACTAAGAATGGCTGAAAAGTGGGATTCAAATCCTGGTAGTACCTTGAGAGCTCAAGTTCTTGATCGCTCTTCTCTGCGATTCAGTCTCGGCGTTGAGTTAACAGATGGGGAGAGTGGATTGCCTTGGTTTTAGTCTTTGTTCACTGGTGTGTCAGTAAAATCATTCACTTCCTCATATATCCAATTCTTCACAAACATTTGAGCTCCTTCTATGTGCCGCCCACTGTTCTGGGGATACAGCAGGAGGCAAGACCAGAAACAGTCTCCATCATCCTGAAGCTGATAGTCTACTGGGGCCGATGGAAGCTGACCAAAGAATCACACCAACGAACACAAAAACACATCTCAAAGAAATGTTCCAAAGGAAAGGAACACAGTTCTTTGAGAGTGGACAGTAAAGGGTGAGGAGTGTGGGTGAGGGTGTTAGGAGAAAGCCTTCCTGAGAAAGTGACCAATGAGCTCAGACCAAAGGATGAGGAGGAGTAAATCAGGCAAAAGGCAGGGACAGACAGGATCCAGGCAAAGAGGGGTGCGTCTCCAAGGGCTCTCTGCATGTTTGGTGAAGTGTTGGGAGAGGTTGCTAGGCAGACACTCAGAGACTCAGGACCTCTCTAGCATCCCCACCCAGGCTCAGCCCATAGCTGCCCCAGGCCACGTCCCTGAGTAATGACCTTGGACCTGAAAGGTGTGAGAGGAGAGCGGTGAGCTGTCCCTACAGTAGTAACTGCAGTGAGTAACTGCGGCTCTTCTGCCCCATGACTTGTACCCATGTATGATGCCAAATGACAGCATTTGACTCAGATGCTCCTGGCTTTCACAATGGTAACAACTCTTTATTATGATTCTCTGTGGGAGGAGAAGGGATGTCAGTTTACAAGGTAAACCTGGCTTTCACTTGTGTTTGGGGAGGGCCCTCCTTTCCCGTTACCTCATGTCTTCAGGTGCAGGGACTTGCGTCAGTGAGACACCCCTCACCTCTAGTCCTGTTCCTTGCTCTCTTTGTGGGAGTGGAGTGAGTTATCTGATTAGAAAGGAGCTGACATAAGACTGGTTCATGTTTCTTAACTTGGTGGTGCTGACCTATCAAAAGCCTGTTGCTCTCCTTCCCCCTCACCTGCTACAGGTACCATCATCCTGGAAGAGTAGATGTCCATTACTGACCTGACCTGACCCATGGCCTGTCCAGGGGCAATATGGAGGCATCATGTATACTGCGCATGTGGGCAAGCCTTTTGGCCATGAATGTAAATACACATTCTCCAACCAGCTTGTTAATATCAAAGCTGATGGCTTAAATCTCTGTCCATCTGCTTCACATGTCTTATATTTATCAATTGGTTCCGTATTTGGGAAAGGAAAAAAGGAGTATTATTTATCAACTGTCCCCCCAACCCACCTGTAGGACATGTATTGAAAGCATTTTCTCCATTTAAGCTTTGTGGTACTAAATCAACCTCTCTAACTAAATGCAGGTGGGGATCTCAGAGAACACAAGGATTAATGCCCACTCCCTTCTTCCATTCCCGTGCTTGGGAAGTAATGGGGGATCTGAATGGAGAACATGGAGACCTCAATTCTAAGCTCCAACATGACATCTGAAGCTGATTTCCAGGGTAGACACACCTCCAAGCATAGCAACAACATACCTTACCACCACACAGAAATTCTATCAGTTATCCACAATTTTGGATCATCCATGCCTCTGCAGCCCATCATTAATGCAGGTGCTTGGGAGATGGTATCTGGCCAGTGTCCCAGAGTTCACATTAGCTACAGAGTCCAAATTCATTTTGGCTGGCGATGCAGCCTCTGCTCTACAGTGTGTCCTCCCCGCACGTTAACCAAAGGCACTCCATGGTCACTCAGCTAAGAGCTTTCTTAATTTTTGTCCTTGTTTCCACCTTAGGACCAACCAGAGAAAGCCAAATATGCACCCCTAACGAATCACATAGGACACCCTGCTTCTAGTTATCCCACCTCCAGCTTCCCCATGCCAACAGCCTCCAGTCAGGGCACACCTGAAGCCTTTCTTTTTTTTTTTTTATTTTCCCAATGGTAAAGCTTTCTTACTGCTCTTCTTGCATTTGAGTCTCTGCCAAAGTGCCGGTGATGGTGGTTGACTCTCTTACCACAGCAAGTTCAAAATAAATAGCCATTGCTTCCTTCATTTGGTTGGACTTCATTTATTTCCACATAGTATGTAGTAGATGCTCAATAACGGCTGAGGGAGGAAAAAAAAAGAATGAAATACAGTTAGGAAATTAAATTAGATACAATTTGTCCCCAGTTTTATTGAGATATAATTGACATAACATTGTGTAAGTTAAAAGTGCACAATGTTGTGATTTGATACACGTAAATATGTGCAGTTTTATTTGCCAATTACACCTCAATAAAGCTGGAAAAATCCACACTAAAAAATAAAGAAGGAAGGACATAGGGAATCCGTTTACCTCCTTTGCTTAGAGGGACTACTAGTTTTCTGCCATTTGACATAGTATTTTGGCTTTTGTTTTAAAGTAGCCACTCTCTAAAGCATTAAGTGCTTTTCATCAATATTTATTTAATTTCTTCTTTAAAGGTGGTCCCTTGACTTTTGTAGAAATTGACAGGGTAAAGTAAAAGCACCTTGGCTTCCACCCCCATATTTCTATTAAATATCCATGAAGATATGCAAATAGAAAACCAAATCTCCCTCAGCTTTGGGAAGTCAGGATAAAATTAAACACGTGTCACAATCTGAGAGGAGTTGGTACTAAATATATCTCCAGTGGGGCTGGATTAACAGATAATTCCTCCATGCCTTTTAGTGTAAAACAATGCTAAGTAACAGCCAGCCGTGGCTGACCTCCCCATCAATATCCCCTAACTCACTGTTTTGCCAGCAGGACTGACCAGGCCTCTCTAGAAGTGTCTCCCCCTCTGGTGTCCCAGCAGCACATAAATGGCTACGCCCACCAGAGCCTGGGGAGGTGGGCAGGGAAGATTTTATCTTCAGTAGAGGATGCCAGGGCTGAGACAAAGGAGGCAGCTAAAATCTCTCCTTGAAGCTTCCTCCTGGCTTCATGCACAGGCAGGACTTAAAGTCCAGAATTGGCTTCTGTTTTCCTCCTCATCCTCTGGAGCAATATCCATCCTCACAGAGGCATTTCTTCCCGACACGCTGGGTTGGGGCCCTTTGACTTGCCTGGGGAACTAGGATAGAAGAAAACTCAGGAAACCTGCCCACAGCCCCAAATATGACAGGGAGATGGAGCCTCCCGAGGGACCCAGGGACAATCCAGGCACACTGGCCACTCTCCACCCTGGGCACTGTTTGTTAAAGGATGGCTGGTGCACCAGACAACAGAGTGGACATGGGTTTAAAAAACTGGCAGCATTTGAAGACAAACATGGCACTGAAGACTGCAATAAGAGGTTTTCTCTGAAATACATCTCTTGCAGCAGAATTTAAATTCCAAGGGGACAGACCCATTTCCATTCACTCTTTAATCCTAGCTCCTAGTACTGGGTTTGACACATACTTGTCATTTCATAAATATGTTTTAAACAATGAGTGTAACACAAAAGTAGTTTACAAAGTAACTGCTTTGTATTTTTAATAAACAACAAGACATCATTTCCTCTTTTAAGAATGATCAGGCCATGAAAAGAAAAGAATGCGATGTCCCATCTGCCTGAACCATGGTGTTAAGATGTTTGCTCTGATTCAGTAGGTCTGGGGTAGGGCCTGGGATTCTGCAAGGGTCCACAGGAAGCCGGGGCTGCTGGGGCACATCACACCTTGAGCAGTAAGAACTTAACAGTCTGGGGAATAGCTCCATGCAGGAAGCATTATTTCTGTTCCCATCTCTCAGCACCAAGATGGACAGATTACATCTTATGAGATACAGAAAGTGCAAGTGATGGTCCAATGTGGAAGCCAATTACTTTGGAAGTTAAAAAAAAATACAGAAAACAATGTATATTTTGATTCAAATAAAAAGGAATTGATGTTCTTGGGCAGGTTTGCTATTCAGAAACAAAAGCTTTTTATCATGCTTTGATTAAAGGTAAGGCACTTTCTTAATCTGGATCCATTGACTGAACAGCTGGACAAATCTCAGTTTGGAAAATTATTGCCAAATGTTGTGGAATCTCCCTTACCATGCTGGTTCTACGGTTTGGTTGGAATTCTGTGCTTGGGACAGATGGATGTTGGGGAAAATTACTTTGCTTCACTAAGTGTTGCAGACCCTGGGACTTGTGCGTGATTATTACCAAAACCACTGGTAACAAACACTTTTCCAAATTATGACTCATTCCCCTGAGCTGACTCTTCACAACGTCTGCTTGGCCGTGCCGTCCTGATCACTCCTTTTGTCATCTGACTTGCAGACGGGTGCCTGATCTCCTTTGATATACTGTACATGACATCCTAACAAACCCTTCTCTTTAATCAAAGGAATCAGACATATGCCACCGTCAGAAGTCGGGTGGGGCGAACACAGAGCAGATGTGTTCCTGCAGGTCAGATGGAATGAGTGGATTTGGAACATACACTTGGCATAATCTTTAAATTAACCCTAGGATCTAATTTTAAAATAAAACCCCACATTTTTCACAGGGCAGAGACATTGTAGCCAGCAGGTTTTAACAGCAGTGAGAAAGCGAAAGTCCTGAGATAACTTTTCATAAATCCATTTAGAAGGATAGCATTATGTGTGAAAATTCTTGGGCCAGAGGGTCTCACCTCTTAAAATATATAAAGAAAAAATATTTTCACATTCAAACACCAAAAACAATATGTATCTGTGGATTTTAAAACAGCCTGCAAATAAAGGCAAACCTACTACTTGCCTTCAGATATTAATTTTTTAAAATCATAATGCTGGATGTATGTCCACAGTGGTATAGAAATAATTTAGTATTACTTTTTCTAACAATTCTGCAGGGTTGTTTTCTTTCAAAAGGGGAACAGATACTCAACAAAAGCTCTGTATTGTGGGACCTGCTCAAGAAGTGCTGGGATGAGATGCAGATGGGGAGCCAGAGGTTGGGCTAATTATCTGACAAGAACCCTTTTAAGCCTGAGATATCTGAGATTCTGTGTCTGACACAGCCACCCATTTCCTTCACTCCAGCTCAAGGCTGCTACATGTGGTCAAGGAAGGGCTATACTGGATGTGGCTATCTGGGTCCAGTGCCCCCCTCCCTATCCTTGACCTGCCTGTTCTGGATACCCACTGCTGCCTGTCAAGCCTGTGCATAGCAGGCTCCTATCCTGCCCTGGCTCTTCTCCCAGTTCACCTTCCCTGGCAAATATACACCTGCCCCTCCCAGCGCTACCCTTTGGGCCAATGAATATCATTTCCAGAAAGGAAGAGACCAGTTAGACTGCTCTCCTAAAATTCTCCCCTTTACACACAAACAGGCTCCTTAATTTCATCCTTTTCACTTTTGGGAGACAGGGTGAGAAAATAGAAAAGACCATATTCTTTGTTTATGTAGATTTGAATCCTAGCTCTGCCCCTTACTATCCGATGACCATGAGACACTGCTTTATACCCACGTGCAACGTAAGCTGGGAAATGCTGTCTCTCACTTGTTGGGCAAGTGTTCAGTCAAAACTGAGGAAGTTCTGTTACTAAAAGGAAGAAGGAGAATGGATATTAGGAGACAATTAGCATTTTCTGCCAGAAAGGTGAACGTGATCCCAGTCAGGAATGAGACTAAACTGAAATATGCTCCTCAGAGAACTTTGTGGCCTTCCCCGAAGAGTAGAAGAACCAACCCCCATGTGCAGGTCAGGGTCTGAAGAAAGGCTGTTACACTCACAGAGAATATGCCTGGTCTGGGCCTTCTGAATTCCCTCATTCTGCTGTAAGATTCTTTACTATTTGAACTGATGGATGGTGAATTTCTCTAATGAGAGTGGGAAGAAGAAGATACCATTCAAGAAGAAAAACAGAAAACGCCAGAGGCATCTGTCACGAAACATTTTGTTTGTGCGCTTTGTGTTTTGTGGCAGCAGTATACTGCGAACCCCACCAGTAAGCTGTCGCGAGGTGAAGATGGGCCCCACTGTGTGCAGCAAAGGAGGCAGCTTACTGAGATTGCCCTGTCTCCTGGGCCTGCAGAGAGATGATATTTTTGCAACAGGAAATTATTCATTAAGCAATGTTCAGTGTGACCCTCAGATAAGCAGTAACAGCAGAAGACCCTGAATGAGGCCTTAGTATTTTGAGGACAGATGATCATAGCAAGAAATATTTCAGGACCCCACAAAGTAAAAGCCACCCCAAGTAAATGAACCCTCATAATATTTAAGATACATCTTGCATGATACACATACCATCTCCTACTCTGTGCCTTTGTTATTTGTATACATATCTTCATTTCTTTTCTCATTATTCTATTTGAATGAACAACAGAGTAAAAAAATATAAGTTGAACAGTTTTCCACAAAGAGAAGGACAGAATGCTCGAGGTATGATCTTGTTGTAATACTTAACATACAGAACAGGTCATGGAGTTTTGGTAGAAGAAATGGAAAGAGAAACAGTTGACTCGGAGAGAAGATGTTTGCTAAATTCACACAGTGTTATAGGGAAATTAGCGGCTAAGCATATATTCTTTTTTTATTCTCTAAGCAAAATTGAGAGGACCAACTTCTACAACATGGAAGCATTTCCAGATTGCAAAATTATTCCAAGAAAAGAAAAAATAGTTTGCTAATATAGCAGTACTCGGTGTAGACTTCCAAACACTGCCAGGCCCACAAAACCTGTCTGAAATTAAGAAGTAACCCAATGATTTATAAAAGAAAACCCATTCAGAATGGAAGGGAGGAGGCAGGGATAGGACAATTATCTTTCTGTTATTCTCAGTCCAGAAATTTACTTCCTGCTGCTGCTTCTGTCCTGTGGCAGCATCATGAGAAATTGTCCGGTCAGCATCTCCAAGGGACTAACATTGCAAACAAATGAATACAAACTCTCAATGCTCACCTATTCTGTTTGTAGACAAGACGACACTTGAAGCCTTGGAAAAGAGTGGGAGACCCAACTATACTCATGCAAAAGCAACATACTTTTTCCAGAAGACCACGGTCAATAGTGGGAAATGCCTACTGGCAGGAAGCTTTTAAATTACTGAGACCATTAGACGCAGCAGATATGATTTGAGCAAATATCTCTTCGAGTCAAAATATGAATGGATAATGGACTCTATGAAAGGAAGGATCAATGAGGCATTGCAATTTGCAAATACAGAGAGATGGACAGATGCCCGGGGAGGCAGTTGGATGTTGGGATTACACCTCACCCAGGTTTTCATGAAAGCCTTGAACTTGGAGTAAACAGACTGGCTATAAAGTGTAGCAGTTATAAAATACTTGACATCTTTTGTAAGATTTCAGTTTAACACAGTGGTTCTCAACCAGAGGCAATTTTGCCCCTGGGAGGACATCTGGTACTATCTAAAGAGATTTTTATTTGTCACAACTGGTCGGGGTTGGAGTGCTTCTGGTAGAAGCCAGGGATGCCAAACTTCCTGTAATGTGCAGAATCTCTTCCACTCTCCACTACAACAAAGAATTATCCAGCCCAATAAATCAACAGTGTCAAGGTTGAGAAACCCTAGTATAAGAGAAAAACTACATGAACGATTTTAAAAAGGGGCAGTAATCGCTACTCTTTGAAACAGAATGTGTACCCTAGAGCATGAAGTTGGACCCTTCTAAGGAAGAGGGAGAGAAGCTGTATTCATGTTGTAATACTAGTCTTCAGGACAAAGCAAGAAGAAAAGACCTGGAAACTGAAACAGTCCCTGTAGCTGAGTTACGCAGTTTATCTTGGTCACACTTTTTGTTGCTAGCTAGTTCTGATAAAATCAGTCACTTTTGAGAATATTGAGTACAAAGTAAAGTCATAGCAAAAAATTTATTAGTAAAACATAAAGAATGTTGTTGTCAGTCCTTGTGGGCTGCTCCAAATCTCTTGGATCTAGGTTCAAAGGCAGATGGGAATGCTACAAGAGCAGGGCTACTGTGCTGTCCAGATTCCAAGGCAAGTTGCACAGGGCCACGATGTTGGAAAAGCTCGTTGTTTTTGGTGTTTGAATCAGGAGACCAGCTTGGACTTGTGACAAGCGCGTATTTCCACCAACAAATGCCAGGGGGTCTGCCAGGCTCCTCCTCTAGCTTTTTGACTGTGTCTTCTGTAGCATGTGAAAGAAAGTCATCTATGTTTACAAGTCATAAAATAAACTAGGATTGGGAACAGCACAGAATTTTGTCTCAGTTCAAACATTTTATGTTTACAGATGTCCATGAGTAAGCTGATTTCCCTGCTTACTATTTAAAAGTGATTTATCTTCACTGTACTGCTTAGCTTAGAAGAAGCATATCCACACCTTTCTCAGTCTATTCTTACACTTGATTTGAATTGAGTCTCTCTTGAGATCTTGTTATATCAACTCTCCCCTTTCCTGTAAATTCCTTTGAGTTCCCTCTCCTTCCTTGGCTCTCATCCAATGACTGGTTGATGAGGGAATATAAAGGTCCAGCCCCTTGTGTGAACTTGGGATATTTCCCAAGGACTATCCTAGCTCCAGAGATTCCTGGGGGAAGGACTGAGGCTCTTGTCAAGATAGCATTACAGTTCATTTCCTTTCTCTGCCTGATCCTGCTTCTATACCCTCCCTTCCAGAGGCATTGATCTATGAGCAATCCCTGATAAAGGTCCTGCGTTATCAATTTTGTCTCAGCTTCTTCTTCCCAAGACACCCAACTGGGGAAGCAAGTGCTGGCTCTCAGCCTGATCTCTTGTCTCCATCTGGATTTCAGATCTGGACAGCTTTGACTCATCAAATTTCGCATTTTCCTTGTATTTTTTCCATGAGTTTTGTATGGGAAAGGAGTGAAAATACCTTCATTTCTTGCTATATTTAAGAAGAATACAGAGTCAAAATAACTGACTCTTAAAATTTAATTTTGATATAGTAATTTCAAACTTTTAGAAAAGTTGCAAAAATGGTACAAAGAACTTCTATATACCCTTTATCCAGATTCACTTATTGTTTGTATATTTCCCTCCATTTTCTCCTTTATCATTCTTTCTCTCTATATATACACATATACATACCTGTATATCATATATATGTGTGTATTATTGTTATTATTTGAACTGCTTGAAAGTAAGTAGCAGACATTGGACCCTGTGATAGGCTGAACGTTTGTGTCTCCCTGAAAATTCATATGTTGAAACTTAATCCCCAATGTGATGGCATTTGGAGATGGAGCCTTTCAGAGGCGATCAGGTCATGAAGGTAGAGCCTTGATGAATGGGCTTAGTGCCTTTATGAAAGAGATCCCACCGTGTTCCCTGTTCCTTCTGCCATGTAAGGACACAGTGAGAAGATGGCCATCTGGGAACCAGGGAGTCCTCACCAGACCCCAGATCTTTAGCACCTTGATCTTGGACTTGCCAGCCTCCAGAAATGTGAGAGATAAATTTATGTATGTTGTCTAAAAGCCACCCAGTTTGTAGTTTTCTGTTATAGCAGCCCATACTGACTAAGACATCCTCCATATCCCTAAATACTTAAGTGTGTATTTACTGAGAACCAGGGCATTTTCTTACATAATCACAGTTCAGTGATCTCAGTTGGAAAGTTTAACACTGATACAATACTCTCTGTCAATCCGTGGTCCGTATTCAGTTTGTTAATTGTCCCAATTATGTCCTTTATAGCTATTCTTTTCTGGTCCAGAATCCAATCCAGAATTATTCTTTGCATTTAGTTGTCATGAATTGTCAGTCTCTCAAATCTGGAACAGTTCCTACCTAGGGCTTTTTTTTGCCTTTCATGACTTTGACATTTTTGAAGACTACAGGTCAGTTAGTTTATGGCATGACCCTTGATTTGGGTTTGTTTGGTGTTTCCTCTGATTAGATTTAAGTTTTAAATTTTTGGTGGACATGTCCCAGGAGTGATGTGTTACTGTCTGTGTATCATGTCAGGAGGGACATGATGTCAGTTTGTCCCAGTGTTGGTGAGGTTAACTTTGATCACTTGGTTAAGGAGATGTTCACCAGATTTCTTCTCTGTAAAGTTCTTTTTTTCCCCTCTTTGTAATTACAGGAGCTACCTGGAGATTATGGAAATATCCTTTTACTCATCAAACTTTTTACCCACTAATTCTGGCATCCACCGATAGTTTTAAAACTATTACTCCTACATTTACTATTTCTTCTATGTGTAAGGAAGAATTGTCTGCATATATTTATTTACATTAGAGTGGACTTCTGGGTACTTAATTTTATTCCATGGGTTTGAATTCATCCAATTTTATGCTTAAGTTGTTTCTTCATGTTTATTTAATTTGATTCCAAAATGGTTTAAGATTCAGCCAGTGGGATCCTTTTTAGGTAGGCCTCTGTGTCTTTTAGACATGCCCCCCCCCCCCTTTGAAGATACCCATATTTTCTGGTGGGACAAGATGTTTCTGGTTTATATTGTGCTTTCCCTGCCCCAACACTGGAATTAGCCCTTTCTCCAAGGAGCCATTATCCTTTTAGTGAAGAATGACATTTAGAAATCAAATCTGGGCACTGAGTATGTTTACTGCTACTGGAGTCATTGCTTCTAGGCCCTCTCAGCTGTCAGGGCTAGGAAAAATGTGTGTGTGTATATAATTTATATACATATTTATGTATGTGCATATATATATGTATTCTTAGATCTATGTTTATATCAATCTGAAAATTTAACGCTTTATATTATAAACCATTCATACTGATACCTCTATTCCAATCCAGCACTGCAAGATTTATTCCGGTCTTCCTCTTTCTATTTGCTAACTCCCTTCTCCAATAGTGAAAAATTGGCTTCCATTATCCTCAATAAATTTACTTTGCTCCAGCCTGGAATACACAGAAAGTAGCTTCTGAGTTACTAACATATCCTACTCTGAAAAGGCCAACCTACTAACTAAAATGAAATATGTGTTTAAAGGTCTTTTTCTTTTTTAGGTAAAACTTACATACAGTAAAACGCATAGATGGGTCTTAAGTATACAGTTAGATGAGGTTTAATCAATGTATACACCTGTGGAACTATCATTACAATCAGGACATGGGATATTGCCATCAATGCAGAAAGTTCTTTCATGCCCCCTTTTAGTAAATTCTGGTCCCCTAGGGAAACTACTGCTCTGAATTCTATCACTACAGATTAATTTTGCCTATTCTTGAACTTCATATAAATGGAATACACAGTATGTACTCTTCTGTGTTTGGTTTCTTTTATGAAACGTAATAGTTCTGAGATTCACCCATTAATCTCAAATTCATGTATGTACATTCATTCATTCACACATGTTGTTGCGTGTATCAGTTGCTACATTTTTTACTGCGAAAAAGCAGTCCATTGTGTAAATATTTTGCTATCTACTTATTCTCCTACTGATGGATGTTTGGTTGTTTTTGGCTATTATGAATGAAGTTGCTGTGAACATTCTTGTATACGTCTCTTTCAGGAAAAATGTTTTTGTTTTTCTTAAGTAAATACCTAGCATGTCATAGGATGATTGTATGTTTACCTTTATAAGAAAATGCAAACCATTTTCAAAGTAATTGTGTACCAGCAAATTAGTTTATACCAACAGTATATGAGAGTTCCATTCGCTCCACATTCTTGTAAATATTTGGTGTTGTAAATTGTTTTAATTGTAGTCATTCTAGTGGATATGAGATGATATCTCATTATGGTTTTAACTTGCATTTCCCTGATGGCAAATGATGCTAAGCATCTTTTCATGGGCTTACTGGTCATTTGTATATCTTCTTTTGGGAAATGTATGTTCAAAGCCTTTTGCCCATTTTTACTTAGGCTGTTTGTCTTTTCATGTAGATTTGTAGGAGTTCCTTAAATATATTCTAAATACAAGTCTTTCTTCAGGTATATGTATTGTGATGATTTTCTCCCAACCCATGGTTTCTCCTCATTTTCTCAATAGTGTCTTTTGATAAGCAGAATATTTTAATTTTGATGCCACCTGGTTTATAAAAAAATTCTTTGTTTTTTGTCTCCTTTATAAGAAATATTTGCCTATTCTCCTATTTTTTATTCTAGAAACTTTGTAGTCTTAGCTCTTATATTTAAATCAGTAACCCACCTCAAATTAATTTTTGTGTGTGGTGTGTGATAGGGGTCAAGTTTCATTTTTTTCCACATGTTTATCCAATTGTTTTAGTTTCACTTATTGAAAAACTTTCTTTTCCTCCATTGAATTGCCTTGGTGCCTTGGTTGAAAATCAATTATATGTGTGGGCCTATTTCTGGACTCTATTCTCTTCCATTAACCTATTTATCTGTCCCTACGTTAATAACACAATCTCCTGATTACTGTAACTTTATAGTACATTTTGAAATCAGGTAGTGTGTGTCCTTAAGCTTTGTTCTTTTTCAAGATTCCTTTGACTGCTCTGAGTCCTTTGCATTGCCACATATAATTTATAGTTAACTCATCTATTTCAACCAAAAAAATGTCCTTGGGAATTTGACTGGAATTAATCTGCAGATTAATTTTGGGGGAGAAATAAAATCTTAGCAATAATGTGTCTTCCAATGTGTGAACTTGGTGTGGACTTTGATTTAGACCTTGACCCTTTGAATTTTTCTCTCACCATGTATGTGTGCATATATGTATGCATGTATGTATATATGTTGGCCAGCTCTGCTCAATAGAAATTTCTTTACTCTTCTTCCATTGAGCTGAAAGCTATAACTCCAACTGCTAACACCTGCCAACACCTGCCTTCCTGGCTCAGAAGCAGGCATATTACGTAGATAAGATTATTTTGGAAAGAGTTAGCAATAAGAATGAATAGAAGAGAGACATGGATTCCTCTGTACTTGTAGGGAGCACAGGCCATGGCTCTCCTGTATGATGGTCCAAGGTGGCTCATGGCACTGGTGGGAAAGAAGTGGTCAGAAATTGGGGGGAAGCATTTAGAGCTCTGATTAGGGAATTCTAGGGGAGAGATAAATTGTATAAGTTCTGGCTAAAGTGACTGGTTATTAGAAAAAGTGGCCCCCTTAGGCAGATACATCCCGTGTAAATAAATCTTTCCCAAAGGAGCATATATCCCATTCAGGGCAAGGCTGAGTCTTTGGGTCTGACAGATAAATAGACTTTCCCTTCTCAGGTCTGGTCACTTGTGTGAATATTTCACTGAAGCAGCAAAATATTAAAATAGCTACTATCCATTGGACACTTATTCTGTGCCAGGCCCCATACTGCCATTTTACATACATTTCATCTTCACAACAACCTTTTGGGATAGGTAATATTACCTATAATTTATAGATGAAGAAATTAAGGATTTGAATGGTGAAGTGCACCAGGACCACATGGTTAGCAAATGGAAGAGACCCTGCACTAACTCCCATGCCTCCTGGTCTCTCTACATCGCACTGATCTATATTCATTTTAAATCTCACAGCCTTAGTGCCCCTGAGACCTCATCATCCTGGGGGAAGCCCCATAGACGTCTAATTTATCTTCTTGGCAACTTCTCTTCTCCATAAATCTAGACCAAGGCCAGGGTGAGCTTCTCTGTCAGATTCAGTCTCTGCTGTGCCTTAATTAGCCCAATGGAGATGGAACACCATGGCCATCAGGCCTGGAAATTAGGCTTGGGAAATCCCTGGTGGTGTTTAGGCCATTATTACTCAGCCTGGGCTTGCTTCTGGGCTTTTAAGTGCATTAGAGCACTCTACATTGACTTGCCTGGCTGCTCCATGCTGGCTGACTTGTCAAATTACCTCTCATTTGTACAGCTCACCTGCTGTTGTTGAAGCACTTTCCTGGCATTGGGAGCTACTGGTTCCTCCTGAGGCATCTGGGGACTGGGCCTAGTTTTACAGATAGGGAAGCTGAGACCTGGCTATATTGAGTAAGTAGTATTTGGTCTTCTTCAAATGCTTCCTGTTTGTAACTGGAGTGATTTCTATGTTGTTTTTTTTTTTAAATCATGTGGCTGCATCTAAAGTTTCAATATGGCAGTTTAATGAGCTTCTAAGTGAGGCTACGTTTGGGGTATCAAAGTGAAGCAGAGAGGAAGGCCGATTCATTATTGCATGTGACCACCCAAAGGAATAGCTTAGATCCTGAGGTTGGCAGTCATTGTCTCAGTTATCTGGATTCATGGGCTTGTGGTCTAAAGTTGCACAGCTGTTCATATATTCTAACGGGAAGTGATTTACCCAAGGCTGCCCAAGGGTGACAGCAGAACCAAGACAGACCCGTGGTCTTGTGACTTCACCAGAGCATCGTGCTGCCTCTCATAGCATCTGCTATGTATTAGGTTTGGCAATAGACAGACACTTGGGATGGGGCTGGTTGGATGGAGTCTGAAGGAGATGTGTAACCAGGTGCAAAGCAGAGTCTCTAGAAATGGTCAGGCAAAAAGAAACCCAACAGCCAGTGACTGGGGCCAGGGCCTCAGTCCCCCGAAGCTCTAGCAGAGACATGCTAAATGTAGGAGTCAAAGCAGCCCACCCTGTGAGCCAGATCTCATAGTGGAGGTAGAGCCAGGGTTGGTGGGAATGCCTTGTCCTGGGCCAGCCTGCCAGGAGCAGTGACCTTACTCCCATTGAGGGAGGGGAACCTGAGGACTTCCTACCTCAAGTTTGTCATTCTGGGATGTAAGAGTCAGACTGAGCTTTTGAGCAAGGACACTAGGGATGGGGAGCTGGGAGGGGCCAAGGTCACAGCATGTAACAGGGGCTCTTGGGCAAAACTTTCCAGCTCTTCTAAGGTGGAAAAATAGTACCTCTGACTGCTGTCCTGATATCAAGATACCTCTCCAGCTAGTTGTACCAATTTACCCCATCGAAAGGCATGTCTCTCTCCTTCAGTAAAGTTCTAAAACTTTAGATATATAAAAATTATTACGGGAGGTTGTGAAAATGCTCTTTCTTCAGCACTGGCCCTATAGTTGGTCTGATAGGAGGAGGCAGCTCTGGATGAGGGGTAGTGAAGTAATCTGCGTTTTGAATAAGCCAACCGGGAGATTCACAGGCAGATGGGAGATCATGGAGACATTTTTATAAACACTCCCCAGTCCCATTGGCACTCACCTCTGGCCAGGGCCACATGCAGAAGGGAGTCTCTGGCATAGCAGCCTCTGTCCAGGATCCTCAGACTTGCTGCTGCTGTCCCAGTCCTGTCACCCAGGTTCCTTGCCTAAACATTGGCCCAGTCTCAGTCTTGTGGTCTGATTTTGTAGTTTGGGTATCTGCTTACTGTTCCTCAAATTCTTAGCCCTTTCTTGGGCACTCCAAAGGATTGGCGTCTGCTACAAATGATCTCTTTTTTTTTCTTAACATATTTCTACTTGAATATTGTTGGTATGTGGAATTTTTAGGGTCTGGCTACATTAGATACTGAAGTGCATTGTTTGTGATATAAGTTGCAAGTATTTTCTCAGTCTGTCATCCTTTTATTTTGCTCATTTTAAAAACCATACAATTAAAAAATATTGCTTCTGGATTTTGAGTGATAGTTGGGTTTTCTCGTGTGATAGAGATAAGTATAAATAAGATGGCAGAAAATGTTAGGGAGATTGATGCAGCTGGTATCTAAGAATACCAGATGGAGGGCAGAAATGGCTGAGGCAAGTAAGCCTCCCTGGGGCCTCAATTTCCCTTCTTGTGGGAGAGATGCCCCCCGCCACTGCCCCGTTCCCTCACCCACCCTAAGAATAACTTTTAGAAAAGATAGCCCTAAACTTTCCAGTGCCTAAAATTTCCACCCAGAAACATATAGGAAATCTAGGGGAAACCACTAACAAGAATATAGTTAACATGTCAAAATTTTCTAGTTTTCCATCCGAAAAGTGTGGCCCAGAATAGAGATCCTCTAAGGTTGTGGGAGGAGGGAGGGCGGGACCGAAACTGGAAAATCATTAGTTGCCCTTCTGCATCCTGTCTGGGATTGTTAGATCTGGGCAAAGCTGGCCGAGATGCACGGCTGTCTGAAGTAGGCTCATCCTGGGGGAAATATGGATTCTGACCACAGCCGTCCCTGTTTCAAATGTTATTTCATGTTTGAAAGCAGTGATATAGTTGATAAAAGAAGGTAAAAGTATCTGTACTTGGTATGACTTAGTATTCATGATATTGTCCTGAAGAAAGTAACTGGCTGGAGTTTCTGTGGCTGCTGCTTCTAAAATAACCCCTTGATCTGGACATTTATCCCAAGAGGCTGCCTCATTTCTAAAACTCTTCCTTACGAGTCATGTCCTTTGAATAATGTCCACACCCTTTGAAGCTAAAGCAGAATTTCAGAAGCTGTCCCAAGGCCTTTGAAGACAGATAGGCAGTCAGTTTTGCTATTCTGTAGTGGCAGAAGTGGACTGATGGTGAAGCAATGAAGCTTAGCCCTCAAAGCCTCTACCTTGTTGGGATCCCTTTCCAGGATCAGCAGGTTCCCTTCCAGGACTAAGTGGAAAAAGCAGCTACCTCAACACACCTCTGTTCACTGCTTGAGCGGGGTGTCCATCCTCTACATGTGCGCTGTCTCCTTCCTCATTCCCTGCTAGAAAGCCACTCCTGTGTCCCCTCACCCCAGTAACACCCCAGGCCCTCACTCCAAGCTATTGAAGAGACCAGGAGTGCAGTAACAGAAGGCATTAACAAAAGGCTTTGAAGCTGAACTATTTCTAAACTATCAGTACTAAAAAATATATTTCCATCAGGCATGCTATGCGAAATACTGAATTACTTTTCTGGGCTCTCTATAGAAAATAATATCACAAAATCAGTGTCATATGAACAAGCATTCAAAGTCAGAGAGTGCGAAGCCAGAAAGGGTAAGAAAATGTGTAATAGGGTTGTGTCGAGCAATTAGTGGATGGTAATGTTGATGATGATAAGTGATTTTCCTAGATTGTCCAGTCATTACTTTATTGCCTCTCAGTTCCTACCCATCCTTCTTTGCTCTGCTTTGTGATGCTGGGATGGGCCGTGTAAACATTTCTCCTTCTCCTGCTGGCATAACGTCCAGATTTGCCAGAGAAGAGTGCTGGAGGGGCCCTGGAGGACAAAGATGCTTCTCTTCCTGCTGCTGGATTTTCCTGCTTCTCCTCCCTTCTCTACTCTTCTCGCTTCTGGGGCTTTTGGCCAAACCCTATAGTGCTTCTCCCCATGCACACTTCAGGGCCACCCCAGTGGGTAGTTCCAGCACTTTCTGCCAGCACTGCAGCCAGCTTCTGGCAAGTCTCCCAGGCACCCAGTGGGAGGATGGCCAATAAGTCTTGCTGGTGCCCTGATGGGCAACTTTCCAGTGAGTTTCTGCTGCGGAAGCTTTTCTTTCTTTCTTTCTTTTTTTAACTGAAGTACTGACAGTTACATTGTGTCAGTTTCTGGTGTACAGCACAATGTCCCAGTTATGCATATATATACATATATTCGTTTTCACATTCTTTTTCATTAAAGATTATTACAAGATATTGAACCTAGTTCCCTGTGCTATATTACACTAGTTAACATATATGCACCCAATTTAGGAGCACATAAATACATAAAACAAATACTAATAGACATAAAGGGAGAAATTGATGGGAACACAATCATAGTAGGAGACTTTAACACCTCAATAACATCACCAGACAGATCTTCTAGACAGAAAATCAGTAAGGCAACAGAGAAACTAAATGACACAATAGAACAGTTGGACTTGCTTGATATTTTTATGACATTACATCCTCAAAACACAGAATATGCAGAAGCTTTTCAGCAAGTTCTCCTCACACCCCAGAGGGCAGAGGGCAGCTCCTCAATAAGTTTAGTCCACACCCTAGCAGGTGGTTTACTGCTTGTCAGACCTGGCCTGAGACCCCCCAGCAAACTTCTCCACCATCCAGTGGGCCACACCCATACCGCCTCCATCGAGGTCTGAATCTCAGCCCTGGGGGGGTGGAAGGTGGGAGGTGAGGAGTTCTTCCAAATTTGTTCCTTCCTTGGGTACTCAGCCCTAGAGGCTGCAGTTTTCCCCTTTATCCACTATTTCCGTACTCCTCAGATTTCATCAGGGAGGCTCCTGTATTCATCAGAGAGTCTGAAGGTACACTGGCCATGGACTGTTAAAGGAGAAACTGAGGTGAATTAAACACTCCTAGCTTCTTATCCAGCTCTTGGGGTCTGGTTCATTGTTAAGGGATTTGGGACAAGTATGGAATTGGGAGCAAACTTCATATTGGGCAAAGGTTTAAGCTAATAAAATCTGTGACAGTTTCCCTTTTTGAGAACTTGAACTTATGCTGGAACATTACTGCCTACACCATGGTCAACAAATTCTCCTAGATTGTGCAGGCCAAACAGTGTCTTCTAAGTTACCTTGGGAAACTACTAGGGGCAGAGCAGGGAGGCAGAAAAACTTGCAGGAGAAAACAGATGATCTACCCAGACCTGCAAGGTGATCACACGTGTTCCTTGGGGAGCATGCTAATTTGGTTTAATGAATTTTGGTATTTTCAGCATATTCATGTGTGCACATTGAGTATCCTTAACAGCAAAGCAATTGGCTATGTGTCTTAGTTGCCCAATTCACTCTTAGGGAGATGACAGAAAACACTTGAAATGGGAAAAGTAGGGCTTGAGGAATTCCCGAGGTAAGAGGAAATTGACTGTGTTGGGGAGAGAACAGTGCCATCTCAGAACAATCAAAATCATTTTTTGATGCCAGATTTTTCCATCCCACCTTAAAATTTGGTTGTCTGCACCATTTCTCTGAGACTACTGGGAGCTGTTACACATTTGAGTGAGGAGCATTAAACTAGCACCCCCTCTCTACTCAGTCTTCATTTGGGACATCAGTCTTGGGTCCTCAGAGGCACATGGGTCAGTGCCCCTGCCCCACAGTCATCTGCTCACAGCACTGTGAGATCCAAGTCCAAGGGAATAGTCCACACAACCAACCACACCAGTGGCTGACCTAGAACTGTAGTTTCAACCAGAAGAACTTTCTCCAGTGGTATTTCAATGATCATCTAGACTTTCATCTCCTCAGTTAAGAGCCTAATCTCAATTTTTACTTCACTGACTCTTTTCCATGGATCAAATCTCCTATCTAAGCAGTACCTAATAAAGAATCTGTGTGCGGGATTCACCCAGATTAGGTTACATTAGATGCAATTATATTAGCATGAATGATGGACTAATGTTGATGGATTACAGAACAGTTAATCTGGCCCTTCAGTCAATTCTTAACTTACATTCAAATGATAGACTCAATCTGTCTGGAGTAAAAGGGGTGGTAGGGAGTAGTCTACCCATTTCATCCTCATATGCCATTTAGGAGTGGCAGGCGCTAGTTTTAGGGGACCTTTATGGACAATCGTGTTTATTTGTCTTCTCAGAATCTCATCCATGCTTGACCTCAGTCTGTGATAACTACTTAGTGTGTGAGCAGAAATAGTTTCCTCTGAAACTCTTCCTTGTCACCCCCACCCCCCATTCCCAGTCCTTTTGTCCCTCATATTCTCCCTAAAGTGGCTGCTCTTGGCCATGGCCCTGGGTGCACATTGTCAGTCTGGGGATTAGCCCTCTGGAGTGGATTTCTCTCTTTTGCTCATTGCTGGAGACAGGGTGGAGGGAGTCTCAGATCCTGCTAGAAGGATGGAAAGGGCCATTATGGTCATCTGGTCTCCAGGTGGATTATCTGAACTATATCAGGTATCTTGTGCAGTTGGCATATCTCCTGTATTTTATTATCCCGAAGAGTGTCTGCCTTCTTCCCAGATTTGGGTTATGTTATGAGCATCCTTTTCAATTATCGTGGCCTTGGAAGGCATGGGCTCTAGAAAGAGAATGGAGGAGAGAAAAACCACAAAAATATTTTAAATATATTGGATGTATTAATTAGTATTTTATGATCCCCAATCTTTTTATTTATTTATATAACTTTAAAAGCAAACTTCAGTGGAGTTGAATACACTTGTGTGATAGCTCTTGCCTCTTTTCATTCTAACCATCTGGGCAGGCCTCCCTAATTTGGTGTAAGCCCTTTGTATGCTATATAATTTGCTTAATACTTCCCTATGTTGTACCAACTTCTGTTTAAACAGTAAAGTGGAATTAAGACACTTAAAAGAGGAAAATCTGATACCTTGGGTATAAATTCTGGGAATCTGTTAAATATGTATTAGAAACATGAAAATAAAGTTGAATTATCCTTAGAAGGAGTGGCTAAAAAAATAGTAATTGATATGATCAAAAGTAGAGGAAGCAGAAAGATATTAAAATTTACCCAAAATATCTCCAAAAGAGTGGGCAGGGGTGCCATGGACAGTTGTGCAGGTTGTCCAGTTGAGGAAGCAAGCTTACACTTCACTCCCCTGGTTAGGCGGCCATGGGAATACATGGATGCTGCAGGGGTTAGGGGCAGCCCTGAGAGCAGAGACTGCTTTATCATATGTGAACTAGAACAGATCATACAACTATGAGTTTTGGGGAAATGTATCATTAAGAGAATGGATATTTTAGCTCTTAGGCAAATTGGGCTTCTCCAGGGCGCTTCCAGCAGGCTGGGACCCAGATTGGAGGCACCTGGTACTTCCCTGCAAGGCACTTTATCTAGACCTTGTGGAGAATAGAAAGACCAGGCCTGGACCTCCAACTTTCAGATTACACAGCTGAAATGCCCAGTTTAAAGAACTAAAAAAGTTTTAGGTATTCAGAGCAACTTGAGCATTTCAGGCCATTCAATTAAATTATTTCCAAAAGCCCAAACATCTAAGCTTCTAAAGCTACTTAAAATTACGCCCCATGTATGTCTGGAAATCAAGGAAATATAAGACAACAATAAAAAGGTAAGACTGTATAAAAGGTGAACTTGGATCTCAGGGGAGGATCCTACCAGTGCCCTGAAGAGATGGGGAAGTGGCTCAGGTTCTTTTCCTGAAACTGAGGAATTTGGAAACTAGCTGGGGCCACGTCTGGAACATCCGGCATTTGCTGCCTGTGGGAAGGGGTTGCCCCACGCCTGGAGGTGTGTGTCAGGGCCAGACTTGTGGAGAGCTGGATGCAGAGAGGCAAAGAGGAGATGGGGCTCCTTTTCCTCACCATCAGAGGGAAGCAGGGGAGGAAAACGTGGGTTCCCAGGATCACATTCAAGATGAGAGGAGGGGGCTGGAGGGAGCAAACACCAGATGGACTCAATTTTCTATATAAAAATCAAGTGAGGTCGTCCAGCAAGCATCAGTGAGTGGAGAGCAAAAGCAGAATGGAAAACAGAGAGGAGACGGGCCGTTTTTGAAGTTTTTAGCCTTAACCGTATTGCACGGGGGTGGCCAGGATTAGGTAATTGGTGATTTGTTTTTAAGCAGAAGTGATGGATCTGCAAAGGAGAAACTTCAGAGCATTTGTTCATTGTCAGTGATTTAAGCATTATGATTTAATTCCTGTTTTTAAAATAGCTGCTCTATGTAGTCAAAATCTTTCAGTTATGAACTTTATGTAATTCTTTGTGCATTTAGAGGAGTGCACATATTTTAAGAGTACAGCTTAATATATTTTCACAAAGTAAACCCTCTCATGTGCCCTGCACCCAGACTGAGAAATGGAACATTAGTAACCTCCAGAAACCTCATTGTGACCCCTTCCAGTCCTGACTGCCCCTGGATCACCAGGATCCTGATTTCCTACAGCTTAGATCAGATTTGCCTAAAACTAAATGCACTTTAAAGTCAATCCATGCATGCTCTGCAAACCCACGGGTGAGATCTTCAGTCACTCATTTACTTCTCAAATTTTGTGGGGTGACAGAATTCATCAGGTTCTGTGCTGGTCGATGTGTGTGTGTGCATGCGTTTGTGTATCTGTACAGACATGGGCCAGACAAAGTTTTGTCTTCCAGAAGCTTGCCTGAGCTGAGCTTACCGTCCGTGAAGAGGATGAGTGACAACGTGTATGTCAGTACCCCAGTGGTCCTCCATCACTTCAGCTGCATTGACTCTCTTGTTGCCAAGCATGAGTGGGCAGACGGTGTGTGAGAGTCAGGAGTCAGGAAAGATCACAAGGATGAGATGGTGCTAACCAATCCAATACATGCTTCCTAAGCTATGTTTTCCAGCTCAGAGTCTGGTAGGGAGGAGAATAAAGCCACAACTTACTACAGAAATAAGGGTCATATTAGGGCCAAGTAATCCAGCCACCAAATACACACCATGTGATACCCAAATGACTGCCCTGGTCAGGGAAAAGCACCCTGAGGGACAGTGGTAGGGACGGATACTGGCCAGCGCACTAGGCTCCAGCCTCTCCTAAGGCTGCATGGGCCTCTCCATGGAAACCTGCTCACAAGTTTAAAATATCTGCTCCTGCTGGATAAATAGATTCATTTCTGCTGGCCTAGCCCCCAGCACAAGGCCAAGTGCATAGCAGGTGCTCAACAAGTGTGTGTTAAGTGAACGAACCCTAGTGTACTTTATTGTTTGTTGTTGTTGTTATTTGGTGGTGGGGGAGGAAGGTAATTAGATTTATTTATTTTAACAGAGGCGCTGGGGATTGAACCCAGGACCTTGATGCATGCTAGGCATGTGCTCTACCACTGAGCCAAACCCTCCCCCTCCCCTAGTGTACTTTAAAGCAAGGAGTATTCAAATACATCAAAGTTCTGATTCTCTCCAGGCCGACTGGGTGGACTTTTGAGGCTAGAGTTTGAGAGGGGCCAGTCACCTCTTGTTGGGGTCACTTTGTCTCTCCGAGCTCGGTCTCATCCCTGAATGAGAGATTGCACACTTCTACAGGGTTGCCATGAGAGTGCACAGTGGGCCTGGCACGTCCCATGCACACTGTGACTTCTTTCCCTCTGCATGTCCAGGGGCCTCCTATGGCCTGGGCCACAGAAGGTGGCTGCAGATGACTGGTTCCATGCTTCAGGGGTGAGGGAAGTCTATGGTTTGGGCAAAATCTGGCAAAATCAGGCTCAGAATCCCACATCCACTTGGGCCAAGGTGATGACAAATAACAGCCTCTAAAGCTTACCAGCTAAGTTGCTGAGCCACAGGAGAGAAAATGCTGCCCCACAGCCAAGGGAAACTCAGTTGTTTTCCATCCATCCAGTGCGTTAAACACCAGAGCCGTTTATGGTGCATGTCCACTGTTCATATCGTGAACATGTGTTACACTTAAAAAGCTGCACCCCGGTCTCTACAAGACTGTCGAGGACTTTTCATTTTCATTTACAGCCTTTCTACTCAAAGTGTGGTCCCTGGACCAGCAGCATTGGCATTACCTGGGAGCTTGTCAGAAGTGCAGAATCTTGTGCCTTGGGACCTACTGCAGACCCAGGGAATCAGAACCTGCGTTTGAACCAGATTCCCAGGGGGGTTGTGTGTACCTTAAAGATTGAGAAGTGCTGCTCTAGAGAGGTGTGGAATCACACATTTATTTGACTTTGACTGTGTATTAAAATAAACTTCTGCTGTTTCACTTTGAGGTCCCTCACTGCCCCCTATAGACCATAATCATAACAGCAATAACGAACCTCAAAATACAAATCAACTCAGACACTAAATAAACTTCTCTTGTATGATTAGAGGCACATGCAGAACAAGTGGGAGATTCTTGAAATACCAGATGCTAAGTCCATTTCTGTTACATTTGTAAATGCACCAAGTCCTACACTTAAGGGGAACCACAGTTTTTTCTCACAAGGGCAGTGGAAAGAGAAATAGAGTCAATCTGGGGATTGATTTAGCTCCTGAAAAATGGGGGCTCTTAGAAAAATGGCTCGTAGGAAAATGGGTGGAGAAAAGTACCCTTTTCAGTAGCCAAACAAGCATTCTTTTCTTGAAGTTGAATGTGTCATCCTTTTTGGATTTTCTTAGAATGATTCAATGATCTACAATTTCATAATTGTCGCCTCTAAGTCCTGAGAACTGGTGTCCTAATGTTCTTCAGTGTTTCATTTAGAATGTTAAAAAAGGGGGGGTTATAAGGGGGGGGAATTAACATTTTTTCCTCAAGGGGAATGGGGACAATGGGCACAGTCAGAGCATTAGTCCCAGCAGGTGCCTGGAGTAGAGACAGGTAGAGGATACATGCAAGCTTGGACTGATGGGGTCTAGGGTCAGAGTCTCCAGCAGAGAAGGGCCCACAGACTTCTGTGCAACCCTGAGTAGTGACTGGAAGAGGAATAAGCCATGTGTAATAATGATATTAATGAGAATGTCTCATGATTTTAACAAAGCTTCCCTGGGTCCTACAATGCCTGTGAGGTTATTGTTATCAACCTCATAGTCCACTTAAGGAGCTGGGGCTCTGGCAGGGTCAAGGACAAGGCCACAACCAAATGGGAATTCCCTGTCCTCCATGGCAGCACTGCTGTGGACACCGACCGAGGTGTGCCCATGGAAAAACCCTGTTTCCTGTGCTCCCTCCCTCTGCTGACCATTCTGGCAGGGTTCCTGGCCCTTAGTCCAGCCTCTGGCTGCAGAACTGACTCATGCCATTCCACGAGAGTCGGTACCAGAAGGACCACTGCTCACATCACCTTGAGTATGCAGCACAAACAGCAACCCCTCACATTTCCGTGGCCCTTTAACGCCATTGGCTTTGACCACAACTCCTCCCTCATCACCCCCTCTCCAATTTCTTGTTAAATCTAATACATTACCTTGGATCTTCACCTTCCCTCTTCATTGTTATTTATTCCCTAAGTGAATATGTTTAGAGAGTGGCTCTAGGCCTCCATGTCCTCTTCTGGCACTGGGAGCCCAGCAGTAAATAGAGTAGAATAATCTCTTGCCTTTCTGGAGCTACTCTGTCCAACACAGTAGCCACTAGCCACATGCGGCTATTTAAATTTTAATTAATTAAAACTAAATAAAGTAGAAATTGAGAGCCACAGCTTGCCTACTGGTTATCGGTATTGGACAGCACAGATAGAGAACATTTCCATCATCACAAAGTTCTGTTGCCGCCTTAGAGTTTTTATTCATTCTGGCAGTGGAGTTGGATGATAAAAATAGATATTATTAAAATATCCGGTATCTAGAGAGCTAAGAGGGAAAGATAAATGGAGGAAAAGGGGATAGATAGTGATGGAATTGGGATGCAGGAGGCTGCTTACTAAGCACTGGCTCTACTGGCCACTTCCCCTTCTTGAAATTCCTCCTTTGGTACCATGACACTGTTCTCGATTTGTTCTTCTCCTCCCTCTCTGGATAGTGTTTTAGTGACAGAACCACCCTTCTTAAGATTCTAACACAATGAGAACTGAAAGAGGACCACTGATTAGCTAAAGTCCCAGATGCAATCCAGAATATCAAGGTATTCAAACTTCAGCAACATTTTTGCACTCAGATCATTCAGATGAGCTGCTGTGACAAGACTAGCGGTGCAAGTGTGCTCTTAAACAGCTTTGAAATACAAGTAAATGACATGCAACTGACCACTGTCTGAAAAGCTAATGGTTTCTAAAGGTTTACTTCTGCCCCTTCTCAGAAGCACCACAAGGTGGCAGCAGTAGTTTACAAAAGCCATCAAGTCATTCATTCCTCATCCCTGGCATCTATTTATTAGAAGTGAAAAGTAGATCTTCTGGGGTAAAATGTGAAGATGAAATCTGCACCTATGTAATTAAAAAATACTAATTAGAATTACACCGTGACCTAAAACTCTAACTGGAAGATTACAGAGTGCCGAATAATGGAGTCATGTATTGTGTATAACCATTAAATGCATTAACTCACCAGTTAATTATATTTGCTCTCACCGTATGTTGGTTGTAGCCTTCAACCCTCATTTTTAAGTACGCAAAAATACTTCAAATTTTTCCTCTTCATTTTAAAATGGCAAGATTTCCCTGGCCTTTTCTTGAACTGATCAATTGATTTTCCATCAGCTTCATGTAAAACAATAAGTGAAGAAAATCTATACATTTGTTCCCAGTTGTGATCTTGCAAGTTCAAGGCAAATTGCCATGTTCGACATCTGGGATTCATCATGTCTGCTCTGTTACCTCATCGATGGGCACACATCTTTCCCAGATGTGCAAAATACACGGTCTATGAAGTTACAAGGAAAGCAAAATAATATCCATGCTCTCAACTTTCTGCTGTGACCAGGTATGTGGGGATATTAAACCAAGGGAAGGAATACTTCTAGGTCTGGTTTATCTAAATACTTGGCACACTGCACAAATGCCACATAGTGGGCCAAACCCCACCCTTTCATGCATGAGTAACCCCGGGTGTCTTCCCAGAAGGCAGTCTGGGTGAGAGCTTTTTTTCAGGAAAAATAAAGCGTAAAGCTGGAAACTGAGAGGCCATGGTTAAACCAACATTTTAGGCTTGTTTAAGACGTTAGTATTTGAACCCAGCTCCCCAAAGCCTGCCAAGAACTGCAATCTGGAGCTTATATCAGGCCACAGGCTTAATGTCATGGAATTCAAGGCAAATGGAAGACATAAATCCATGTCTCTTTCACACCCCTCCCTTTTATAATATTATTCTCTAATGACCATGGTTGATGGGAGCAATTATAACCATGCTGCAGAAATGGCAATTTGCACTTAGAACTGTTCAGGTCTTTGATGCACTAATTTCACATCTGGGAATCCATTCTAAGGAATTACTCCTAACTACAGAAAGAAATCCTAATATGGAAAAAGATGTTTAATGTAGCATTATTTAAATGATGAAAATGGTGGGGGGAATCCCTTAAACGTGTAGTAATAGAAAATGATCAATATAATTTGACACATCTACATAATTGGTTATTAAGTTGTCATGAAAATAATGTATGTGAAGACTAGACAATATAGAAAATATTCACGTAATTAAGAGAATAAAGAAGGAAATAAAGTAGTATGCATAGTCATGACCCTGCTGGGTTTAAATTTTGCTTAAGAAAAAAGACTGTAAAAGAAAAATATGCCAAAATATTGAGCAGTTGTTTTGATGGTGATTCCAAAGGTAAACCTTCCTCCTTTTTACTTTTTGATAGTTTCTAAATTTTTAAGTGTTATTGTATAATGGATACTATATACTTGTGAAAACTTTTATTTTGAATTCAAAATAGCTTCACTATTCTTTCATCTCAAAATTTCTGTTTAAATTGTCTTCTCTCCATCTTTGCCTCCCTGGCCTAAAACCAGCATCCTGCACCCTGGTCTGGTTCATTTGCTGTTTCAGACAAAGGAAACTGGACCCACTCTCGCCCCTGCTGGAGGCTTCTCAGGTGGCTGGGGCCAGAGCATGAGCTGGTTTACGCTAAAGGAGATGACAAAGTGGCCCTTGTCCATGTGCCCTGGCCATGGCTCATTCTAGTTGTGGCTTCCCTACAACATTTAGTCATTGATGTTGATAGAGAATCTAAGTTCAAATATTTTATGGAATAGTGGTAACCACTGGTTGGGTAAAAATTGTGTGTATATTTTACAAAAGTAAAGAGGAAGAAAAAGCAAAGGAAGCCCTTGTAACAGATAGATGCTAGTGAGAGGAGTATTTGAAAGGGGAAAAAATACAGATAACATGCCATAAAAATGACAAAACTGAGACCAAATATGTCCTTTTCATAATAAATGAATGAATGCGTTAAATTTCTCTAGGAATCTCTCTAGGAAATCTCTGGGAAAAGACATTTAAGATAGATTTTGGCTCCACAAACAAAATTAAATTTTATTCTATTTATAAGAGCAAATGGCTAAAACAAAATGAAAGGTCAAAAATAAGGGAGGTATACTTAAAATTTCTGAGAGAGTAGATCTTAAATGTTCTCATGTCACCAGAAAAAAAAAAAGGTCATTAAGTGAGGTGATGGAGGTGTTAACTAACCTTACTGTAGCGATCATTTTGCAGTATATATGTGTATTAAATCACACTGTACACTTTAAACTTATATAATATTACACTTAATCTCAGTAAAGCTGGGTAAAAGAAGATACAAGAAGAAAAAGACCAATTAGGACATATGAAGCAAAAACAAAAAGTAGGGACACAAGAAATGACATGTGACAAAGTAAAATAGAAGCAAAAGCCATAAGTTGGATAAAATATGTTATTTTACACTCATAAAATTCCAATCCACAAGGAAGATATGACAGTCATATCAACACAGGTAGAATATGACAGCCCTGAAATATTTAAAGCTAATCTCCCAAATGTAAGTCACTGCAGACATAATCATAATTGTAGCAAGAGATGGTAGACTACCTCTCTCGGTCTTGGGTAAGTGAAGTAGAAAAAATCAGGATGAAATCTGAAGAATAAACTCAGAAGATTTATGAGGTACATGATGGGATACAATTGGAGACGTTGATCCATATACTTCAATCCCTGCCCAATATTCTTCTGCTCCTGCCCACCCAGCGAGATTTGTCACTCATGACAGGACCAGACACAAGGACTGCAAGCACTAGATTCACCAGCTGGCCTGACCCCAGGACACAGAGATGTGAATGCGCACTAGCATAGCACTCCGTGGACCAGGGAATGGAAAGGGGAAGTGAGAGCCAAGGACCACAGGAAAGGAACCGAAGAGAACACCCAAACCTCTGCCAGAACATGGGCCATCTGTCCAGAGTGCCAGAGACAACCACAGCATCCTTCTTGTCATTGACCTTGAAGACCACCGAGTGCCCAGATATCCTTCAGTTTAGAGTGATGATGGTTTGTGCCTCAAGACTCTCCCATTGGTTTCATTCCATGTAGACAACTGTGAAATAGCCCAAGACATCTGTATACTCCTTCCCCAAACAGACTGAGGAGCTATGGGCCCTTGAGTCCTGGAGGGGTGACAGTGATGTAAGAGACAAGCCTTGAACTGGCCAACATGGCTCCAGCTAGCATGAGTTTGAGGTCTCCCTGAGCTAGGAATTTCAGTGGAACACATATTCCTATTACCAATGAACTGAAAAACTATACCCTAGAAACCGAGACTACACATTATTTCAAGCCTTTATGGTACATTTATAAAATGTAACATAATTGGCTATGTAAAAAAATTCAAGATATATTATTTGACAATAGTACCACAAGTCTAGAATTTAGGATATCATGAATTAAAAAAATCAAACCACCTAGAAAAGATTTTTAAAAGTTGTCCTGAGTAGCATTTGGATTAAAGAGGAAATTAAAACAGCAATTACAGTGGGGAAGGTATAGCTCAGTGGCAGAGCATGTACATGCACAAGGTCCTGGGTTCAAGCCCTAGTACCTTCATTAAAAAAAAAAAAAAGCCTAATTACATCCCCCACCAAAAAGAATCCCCAAAAAACAAATTCACCAAACCACATACCAAAGATTTGTTCACTGTATGTGAGACAAACCTCAGTTTAATAAAGTCATGGAATGAATAAAATTTAAACAAACTGCAGTTACAAACTTATTTAGAACACAATTAGAAGAACTATCTCACATAATGAAAACAAGATGTGAAACCAAAGCCATACTCTGGAGGGAAATTCATAGTTTTACATGTGCCGATTATAAAACAAGAATATATGAAAAGAAATAAAACACACATTCAACCAAAGAGATTAAGGAGTCCTTAGATAAACATTAGTGGGCATTTGTGTTGCTGTTGTTTGCAGATAATTTTTTTTTTTTGGCTGCTTAGCCTCCAAAGCTTCTTTCTCTATTAGGGAAATCCACTGTGGTGTGGGTCTTATTAGGGAAATGCCACTGGTCATATCATCTAGACTTAGCTAATCAGATGCTGCCCCCTGGAACTTTGAATCTGGAGCAAGTGCCTGAAGAAGCAGGGAAGAGCTTAGCCTCCATTCTAATGGTAGTTGCAGGCTGTGGATCAGTGGCGGAGCCAGCGCATCACAACAAGTTGCCCGTGGACATGCTTGGGATCTGACCACTTGGATTCCTAGTTCCTGCCTGATCCCCCAACCTGGTTCCCCACACCCTCCCAAATCTCTGGGCTGCCTGATATCCTTGTGCAATATGTTCTTTTCCAGCTTAGGGTCAGTTTCTATTGTGAATAACTTCAATCCCCTGAACAAAACAGAAGGAAGAAATGTATAATAAAGGCAGAAATATAATGAGAGGAAAAAAAAATCTATAGCCATGATGAATAAACTCAAGAACTGTTTTCTAAACAACCAATAAAATTGGCAAACCTCTGATGAGTCTTACCACCGAAAAAAATTAAGAAAAATCACAAATACTTTTACAAAGGAAAAATATATATGAAAGATTCTGAAGTTTAAAAATGAAAATATGATGTACAATTCTATACTTGATAAAACGAAGAGATAAATTCACTGAATTTGAATGTATTATCAACCATGGAAAAAAGGCCAAAAAGTTAAAAAAAAAAAATCATCCCCTCTCCAAACAGCACAGAGCCAAACTGGTTTAGGGGGAAGTTCCTTCAAACCTGTGCTATTTAAATAACTCTTGGGCATGGAGAAAGAAGGCAGGTGAGCCTGTTGCAGGCAGCCCTGGACCCCAGTTGCCCCTGCATTAGTAGCAGTTCTCCTGGGGGGTTCTGCCTGTTGTGTGGACAGGCCATCTTGCTATGCTGTTTGAACTCAGTTGTCACCACCCTCACACCTGCTAGTTACCTATCTGTGGTTGGTGTCAGCTGTATATAGGCCAGTCAAGCCCACAGCACTCAAGCAAGTCATTACTAATTAACCCTTTGGATGGCCTTTTATCTCCTTCACTAAATTCATTAATTTTCTCCCATATCAGAGGAAGAATGCTCCTGTTTGCATCCACTAGGGGAAAGTGAGACAACTGAGGTACAGGGAGATGTAGTCGCTGGCCCAGTCCTCACTGGGATGAAGTCAGGGATAAAGGATTTGGGAGTTAATGGCAAAGGAGAGGCTGCATGACTTTTATTCTGGAGAAATGCAGGACACCAGGAGTGGACGCCAGGGAACAGGTGTATATTGGGACTAGGTCATCCCACATGGGATCTGTGGAGGGTCCAGAAAAAGGAGCTTCTTTTGTTTAGGTGGAGAATGGAGGAGGAAGGTGCTTGTTTCTTTCCACGGTAAGCATTGCTAAGAGTGGGTTCTAGGTCTTGTGAGCCTTAAGGACCTTTGGTAGCCAGATTCCCCTCAGATGCTGACCTGCTGGGGGGCAGCTCTGACACGAGAATCAACAGGATGCTCCAGACCCTTGGCCGGGCCTCCGCGCACGTGGGCGCTTTGGCCTCTGTGCAAAAGGACGCTCTGTAGCGGACACAACTGGTAGGATTTACCGAGGGAGGTGGATCTCTCGTCGGGTGAATTTCTCCGGGGTGCAGAGCGCGCTGTTTAAGGGTCCTTAACACAGTTGACAGTGGGCTCAGCACTCTCTGGAGGCGAGCACCATATTTATTAAATTGCCCAATAACTCCTGGGCTCCTAGAGGACCAGAATGTATCCAGATCACCGAGCGGGGATAAGAAGAAATAGCCCTGCCTCCCACAGGCCGCTTTCTCTTACCCCAAGTTCCGATCCCGTTCATTTCTCTCCCTAGGCGTATTTCGGAGCGTCCCTTTCTTAAAACAGAAATCTACCGAAAATGCGCCTGAGGGAGGCGATATTGCCCGTGAGCAAAAGCAGATTTCGCACCGAGTCCCAGAAGAACAGAGAGGTAATCCCTCTCTCCCCATCCAGGGCAATCGTAAAGCCAGATGCATCACGCCCTACGCCCAGCAATTAGCCTTGTGTGGCTCTGCTCTCCAGACCCCGGGACATCCCCACGCCCAGCTTCTTAGGCCCATTTTCCCAGCCACTCGGGTCCTCCGGGTCTCCACGCGACAATGAAGCGTGGGCGGCCCCAGCGGCCTCATTTGCATACCTCCGCGGCTTGGCCAATGGGCTGCGCAGGGGCCTTAGAACGCAGTGTTGCCATCTGCGTGCGCGCGTGTGTGCGAGTGTGACAGCGGCTGCGACTGTGGCCGTGGCCGTGGGAGGCGGGTCTGGCGGAGCCCAGCAGCGCGGGGACCGGCCCCAGCGCCCGCTCCCCGAGCGCGTCGCGGCCGCGTGGCCCGGTGGAGCCCAGAGACCATCCGGCCCCGGCCCCGCGCTGTCGTGATGTCGGTGGCGGGGCTGAAGAAGCAGTTCCACAAAGCCAGCCAGGTAGGGAGGCACCGAGGAGGGAAGGAGGGAAGGAGGGGGATTAGGGTCCCCTCGAGGCTCCAGGGGTCTTTGGGTCTCTGTCTCCCTGAGGGGCTTCTCTTAGGGCTGGATTTCTTCCCGCCTAAGAGGGCGCGGGGGTGGAGTAAAGGGCCGCCTTCCCTCTCCTCCGCTCCTTGGCGCCTCCTCCTTCCCAGCCCCCGGCCCCGGCTGTACCCCGGGCCACTGTAATTCTAAGAGGTTCTGCGGGGAGAGAACTGAGGTGGCGGGCCGCAGGGTCTCGGGCGCAGGGGAGAGAGTGGGCGTCCCGAGGCCTGGAGGCTCCACTCGGTGCCTCTCCCAGACCTGCGTGCGCGCTGCGGGAGGACCACAGAGAGTGCGGAGCCGGCTGGGCCTCCCAAAAGTCCCCCACCTTTTGGTTGGGAGCCCCCAGGGCACGTCCTGCCACCTCTGGGCAGCCGTGTGAGCGTCGGCGGTTCCAGGGATGCTATGTACTTGGCACTCGGCTGGGCCCCGCGGCGCTCCCCGCGCGCGCCTAGAAATGGACCCCGCCTGACTGCGCCCAGTTCCCGGGCTGGGAGAGGGTCTCCACAGTCGTCCTTCCTTGCCCCACCGTCTTCCTGGTGTCATTCTGGGGCTGGGCACAAGGCTTCTGCTCTTAAAGAGCTGTAAGTCTGGTAGGGAGATACCGAGACCTACACGTAAACAATTAGTATTAGACACGCCTCAACGCACAAGGGATGGCAGATAATATAGTAGGGGCATCAAGGAGAGCTTCCCGGAGGAAGAGTCCTGTCATTTGAGAATTAACAATGAGGAGGAATTGTAGTAGGGGATGTGGGTGGAAAGGAGGATGGGCATTCTGAGCAAAGGAAATGGGAAAACAGGCAGGGAGGCATGAAATTGGGGGGGGAGTGTTGACAAGCAAATTTGTATTCCAAGATTGCGGTCTCTTCCAGCCATGGGCAGAGCTCTCATTGTAAAATATATCCCACATCTTCACTGCTGGATCTGTTGCTCTGTACTTACCTCTAGTTTTGCTAGAACCAGGGTGGACAGATTTCATTCAGAATTCATGTTTCTGATAAGATCTCAGCCTGCTTCTCCCACAAATTGGTCCCTGAAGAGCAGCTGGAATTAGAGGATTCTCTTCTTTTGGCAGGCTCAGGCTGAAAGGCACTGCCATCCCCTCACTTTCACCTCTTCCATGAAGAAACTGGGTGATGCCTAGTTCCCTGCTGGGGTCACTGGGTGGACAGTGGTGTGGATTAGGGTGATAAGGGGTCCTGGATGAGAGGTCAATTAAGTGACCAGGGAGATGGTGGATTCACTGTGAGCTTTGGGCACTTTGAGAGGTCTGTGGGACATTCAGATGTCACAGGCCTGGAGGGTGAGGGCAAGGCTGGAGCTATAGATTTTGGGGGTTTTTCAGGCTAAACAGAGATTTAAAAATACAAGTGCAAATGAAAGAAAATGCACAGTGAGCTACACATAGACTCTAGGGAGCACCCACGATTAGGGATAATGTTTAGCCCAGGACTTGATAAGCAGTGACCACTCAATAAATATTTATTGAATAAATGAAACTTTTGGGGTGGAGGAGCACAGAAAGGAAAGAACTACTAGAGTGCAGGAGAGAGGAAAGTGTCATGGAAACCCAGAGATGCAGGAGCATTTAAGGGTGGAAGCAGTCAGCAGCTGTGAGCTCTGCACTGAGGAGCAGGCAGCCCAGGGGCTGAGTGCCACTGTGGTCAGGGGGGTGCCTGTGTGATTGCTGGCTGGCTTGCTACACTAGCTTCCTTAGCTCCGGGAGGGAACTAACCTCTTTTGAAAAATATTCTTTTATTGGGTATGGACTTCACAGGAGCAAATCTCAGAGATGAACAAGACACAGCCCTTGGATGATTGAAATTGGTTTCTGACCACTAACCAGAGTGAAGAGTTGAAATCCCAGGAAGTTACTGGCATTGGTGAAATATTATGCTAGTGATGAGGTCTTTTAGTTTAGCTACCCGTAATCAGTCCGTTAAAAAAGAAATGAGCAGAAGGGCTAATTTATCCTTTTTGTATGAGCTGAAAACTTTTGTGACTTTACCTGAAAAGAAAGACATCACAGATTCTTTCTGGGCTTTATAAACCACGTTTTGTGGTCAAAGTACCCAACTGATACAATTTTATCTGTTCTAGAAGTCTTTCTAAGAAATCTTGCAATGTGACAGATTTCATGGAGAAATTAGATTGGGCTTAATATAATAAGAGGGGAGCATGATAATAAAAAATGCCAGATGTTCTTCTCAGACAACCTTTTAACAGCAGGTTTTAATTCATGGAGAACTTTCCCAGAGCAGGGGAAAGGGAGTCCCGGATGATGTCAATGGCTTAATGATTCCCAGGGATCCAGGCTTGGCTCTGCCACTGACTAGCTCTGTGACCTTGGAAAAATGACTTAACCCACCTGGATGTTAGTTTTCTCTCTGTATAATGAATTAGAGGATTTAGAAGCTTTGTTCTAAAATTGATTATGGTGATGGTTGTACAACTCTGTGAATATACTAAAAATCATTGAATTGTACATGTTAAGTTGTGAATTTTATGGTATATGAATTATATCTCAAGAGAATAACATCTCTATCTCTAATCTATCCCAGTTCTGAACTTGTTAAGTAATTCACTTGAAGTATTTCAGAGAAAGACAAAGATTATAAAGTAGACCTTTTACAATTAAGGGAACCAGGACCATGACAAACTGAGATGATTTATCTCAGTAGTAGGCAAGGTGAAATAACTTATAACTTCCTGGTTAACTGGTCCTTCTTTCTTGATATCTTACCTATCTCTGCAGAAAAAAAAGAAATCCCCTAACTTCACAGAGAATGAAAAACTGTAAACCCCAGGGATTGTGCATCATTTTGGCAGCGCATGGAGACTAACAGGAAAGAGGAAGAAATAAACTAAAATGAGAAGAGTACAAGTTGAATTAATAACAAAATTTAATTAATCCTTTCCTTCAGCATTTGGGACTGTGTAACCCATGTGTCCCAAGTTTGTAATGAAATACCTTTTTCTCTTGAAAAGGTGTTTAAATAGAGCAATTTACTATTCTATTGGTAGGGATGCAGCTTGAGTTATTAGGGATAAATACAAATAGCTTTGAGCCGGCATTGTGGCTCCTTGCTAAACATTGTGTCTGACCAATAAAAATATAACTTACAATAATTGTATCTCGCCCTCATGAATTTGTATTCGTTATGTTTATTTCCCGGTAATTTTCTTGACAGCATTTATTGTTGGTGCAGGTTGCTTGGGCCACATCTGTGTTTGCTCTGACTTGGACACGGTGCATGTCCCTTCCCTTTCTGGACTTCCAGGAGCCCTGTCCCCCATGCCATGAAAGCCTAGTTTCATCTTTCCTCTTTTTCTTCTTCTCTCCACAAACTAACCATCTAGTGATGACAAAAGGTGGTGATGACACTTGTGGGCTTCATGTTAAATTTACTTCTTTTTGCCCTTATGTAGCAGCACCCTTTAACCTCTGTCATGTGACCCAGAAACACAATAGGGACTGGGAAGCCCCTAACAAAGCTGTTTTTTGTAACTTGCCTCCCTTTCGCTTTTGATGCATTAATCAGAAAAATGATGAGTGGTCATACATGGCCAGGACATTCTCCCTGTAATGACTGCACAGACTGGCCGTTAATGGGTAAGCACTTCAGAGAAGGATATTCTTTGTAAATTATGAGAATCTCAAGGGAGGCAGTGAATGTCTCTTGTTTCACTTCCTCACTAGAGAGAAAGATAAAAATGCACTTTGAAAAATCCATAATGATTAATTTTTTTCCTCTTAGATGCATCACAAAATATATTAAGCTAAAACATTCTTGCTTCTTTCCACATAGATTGCTTGATAAATTAATCCATAAATCTATGTGTTATCCACCTATTTTTAAGTCAGGGTGCTAGAGTAGATGCTCAAACTAAATTGATTTTAATTCTTTTTAATATCTGAAGAATACAGTGTAATCCAAACATTTATTACCACTGATGACTTTTTTTCTGAAGTAATGTCAGTTAGCCTACCACTTGGAATTTGATTAAAATGCATTTAAAAGCAGGGGTTTTGTGTGTGTGTGTCCCACTTTTTCAGATTAATTTTTCAGCTTTATTAACAAATTGACTATAAATTATATATCCTAATGTTAAGTGGGGGGGGGTGTATCACATGTATTTGAAGGAAGCTATTGGCATGCTTTAGCCAGAAAATAAAACTGCCAATAAACAGAGCTGATACATGACTATTTGGCCAAATAATAGGTGAATGTATTCTGGAGATTCTACATCAGCAAAGCATGGATAGCTAGATTTTGCTTTTCAGTAGAAACCTGGGAAAGTGTTGAGTTTGTGGGGAAAGATCTGGAGGAAGCACTGGAGGTGGGATGAGGAAAGCATTGCTGCAGTTGTAACTATTCTAGTTCTTCCAAGAGATACCTTCCCAATGCACTCTTCCCTTGCAGTTCCCAAGGTCATCCCCACATGTTTTTACAAAACACAGCACCAGCATCAGTGACCTTCCTGAGCCCAGTGTTGTTCCTTCTGACTTTCTTTCTAATTCATTGGATGATGCTGTCTTTCCCACTGGCATTGGACAAACCTTTCTCAAACACTGATGTCATCCAGTGCTTTGCTCGATCAAGTCATCGATCAGTGATAGGAGCTGCTGCTGTTTCAGGCTGGATGACTTGGGTACTCCCTACTGAACCTGATATCTGAGTCATACCTCTACATCTGCATCTGTTCTTTCTTCCTTCTGGGCACAGGTCAGAGGTCTGGAGAGACCTGTCAGTTAATGCACTGGTGCTCCTCTGTTTCTCCCAGTGTAGCAAGGACGGGGCACACCTGGCTGGCCTCTCCACTCTGCTTTGAACCTCGTCTCCTCTCATTTTCTCAGTGATTTTTGCTGCTGTTGCTGCATCTCTCTTCTCCGCTGCATCTTCTTCTTTCCTGGATCATTTCCATCGGCATATGGAATGCTCTTTAGTATCGCCTTTCTTGAGGAAAGAAAGAGACCCACTGCTCTTCTGGCTTATTTCTTCTCTCTCCTTTGCAGCAAAATGTTTTGAGGAAGTTGTTTGTTGCCCCATCTCTACTTTCTTTTCTCCCGTTCTCTTCTCAAACCGTCCTAGTTGGCTTTCTTCTCCACTGCTCTGAGATCACCTTGCCTAAGTGCTGAGTGGCCTCTAAGTTGCCAAGTCTGATGGTCACTTCTCTCCCAGCAGCCGATGGACCATTCTCCGCTCACAACTCCTTCTGCACTTGCGTGGTTTTCCTCTGGCCTCAGTGCGTGTTCCTTCAGACCTCCTTTAATGCTTCTTCTCATCCTCTTGAACCCCAAACCCTGGAGTGAGTACCCCAGGGCCCTGGCTTGAGGTAACTCCCCTTTTTCTCAGCCTTGCACTCTGCCAAGCTGTTCTATCCAGCCTCACGGATTCGTATACCATCTATACTTGATTACTGTCTAAATTGTATTTCTAGCCCAGACACTCCTCCTGAATACAGACCCGTAACAAACTCACAAGTCTAACTGCCTAGATTGCCTCATCTTTTGGATATTTAAAAGGTTATCAAACTTAAGATGTCCAAACCTGAACTCTTAATTTTCTCCACCCCAACCTGCTTTTCTGCTGGTGGTTTCTATCTCAGTCAATGGTTTGCTAATATTTTGTCATGGATTTTTGTTTCTGTATTCATGAGGGATTTTTGGTCTTTATTTTTGTATTGTCTTTGTCTAGTATTGGTGTCAGGTAATACTATAATGAAATGAATTGAGAAGTGCTTACTCTTGTTTTCTGGAGAAGATTATGTAGAATTGATATTAATTTTTTGTATACATGTATTATTGAAGTATAGTCAGTTTGCAGTGTTGTGTCAATCTTTTTTGAACATTTAGTGAAGTTTTCCAGTGAAACCATCTGGGCTTGAAGAGTTCTCATTTGGGAGTTTCATTAGTTTGTGTTTTTTAAGGAATCAATCCATTTCATTTAGGTTATCAGATTCATGTGTGGAAAGTTATTAACAATATTCCTCTATTAATCATTATCATCAGTTCCCTTGCTGTAAGTGTATAGGATCTCTTTCATTTTTGGTATCGGTAATTTCATGCCTTCTCTCTTTTTGTCAGTCTTGCTAGAAGTTTGTCAGTTATATTGATCTTTTCAAAGAACTAGCTCTTTGTTTCATTTTCTCCATTGTTTTGCTGTTTTCAATTTCATTGATTTCTGCTCTTATCTTTCTTTGTCTTTAGTTTTTAGAAGTTTGCCTATAATGTGTCTTGGTGTGGATTTCTTTTGCTTTATCCTGTTTGGGATTCGTTCAGCTTCTTGAATCTGTAGGCTTATGCATTTTACCAAATTGGAGAAGTTTTTCTAGTGCTTTTTCATCCCTGCCCTCTTTCTCTTCTTTTGGGACCCTGATAATATGAGTGTTAGATCTTTTGTTATAGTCCCACGTGTTACTGAGCTCTATTATTATTATTTTTTTTTTTCAGTTTATTTTCTCTCTATTGTTAAGATTGGGTAATTTCTATTATTATATATTCCAGTTCACTGACTCTTTTCTGTCTCTTCATTCTGTGGTTGAATTGCAGGTTGAATTTTTAGTTTTGGTTATTGTATTTTTCAGTTTTATAATTTGTATTTTGTTCTTTATACCTTCTATTTCTTTGCTGAAACTTTCTATTTCTTTGCTGAGACTGTCAATTTTTTCGTTAGTTTCAAGCATGTTTATAATTGCTTCTTGGCTCCTTTCAAATCTTTGTCAGATGATTTTAATGGTTCTGTAATCTTGATGTTGACATCTCTTGATTGTCTTTTTCATTTAGTTTGAGATATTCCTAGTCTTTGGCATGATGTTGATTTTTTAAAATTGAAGTATAATAGATCTACAATACCATGTTAGTCCCAGGTGTACAACATAGTGATTTACTGTCTAAACATTGCAAAATGATCACCATGATAAGTCCAGTTACCATCTGTTACCATACAAAGTTATTATAGTCTTATTGACTATATTCCCCATGCTGTACATTTTATCCTCATGATTCATCTGTTTTGTAACTGGAAATTTGTACCTCTTAATCTTCATTGCCTATTTCACTCATGCCCCTACTCCTCTCCCCTTTGGCAACCACTCATTTGTTCTCTGTATTTATGAGTCTGTTTCTGTTTTGTCATGTTTGTTCATTTGTTTCATTTTTTTAGATTCCACATGTAACTGAAATTATATGGTATTTGTCTCTCTGTCTGACTTATTTCCCTTAGCATAATACCTTCTAGGCCAATCCATGGTGTTGAAAATGGCAAGATTTCATTCTTTCTAATGGCTGAGTAATATTCCATTGTATGTATATACCACATCTTTTTTATCCATTCATCTGTGAAGCATTTTGGCCCTGAAATTTTGTTTGTTGGGAATTTTAAAAATTCCTAATTAATTTCATTACTGGTGATTGGTCTGTTCATATTTTCTACTTCTTCTTGATTTAGTCTTGGAAGAGTCTACATTTCTAGGAATTTATCCATTTCTTCTAGATTGTTCATTTTATTGGCATGTAATTGTTTGTGGTAATCTCTAATGGTCCTTTGTATTTCTGTGGTGTTGTAATTTCTCCTTTTTCATTTATAATTTTATTTGAGCCGTCTCTTTTTTATTCTTGATGAATCTGGCTAAAGGTTTACCAATCTTGTTTATCTTTTCAAGCGAACCACCTCTTAGTTTCATTGATCTGTTCTATTGTTTTTTTAATCTCAATTTCATGTAGTTTTGCTCTGATCTTTATTATTTATTTCCTTCTATTAGCTTTAGATTTTACTTATTCTTTTTTTCTCGTTCCTTTAGGTGTAAGCTTAGATTGTTAATGAGATTTTCCTGGGTAGGATTGTTATCGCTATAAACTTGCCTCTTAGAACTGCTTTTGCTGCATCCCATAGATTTTGGATGATTTTGTTTCCATTTTCATTGGTCTTCAAGTATTTTATTTTCATTTCCTCTTTGATTTCTTCAGTGACCCATTGGTTGTTTAGTGGCATATTGTTTGGCATCCAAATCTCTGTGTTTTTTGCAGCTTTTTCCTTGTGGCTGAAAAAGATGCTTGATATGATTTCAGTCATCCTAAATTCACTGAGACTTGTTTTGTGGCCTAACGTGTGATCTGTCTTGGAGAATATTTTATGTGTGCGTGAAAAGAATGTGTATTATGCTGTATTTGAATGGAATATTCTCTCTATATATCTATGCATTTATCTGGTATATGTATCATCTAGTCTAATGTGTCATTCAAGGCCAGTGTTTCCTTATTGATTTTCTGTCTGGATGATCTGTCCATTGATGTAAGTGGGATGTTAAAGTA
The DNA here is from genome assembly GCF_048773025.1 of Camelus bactrianus. NCBI lineage: Eukaryota > Metazoa > Chordata > Mammalia > Artiodactyla > Camelidae > Camelus > Camelus bactrianus. The sequence continues at coordinate 27,798,428 of NC_133565.1, forward strand.
CCCTACTATTATTGTGTTACTGACAATTTCTCCCATTATGCTTGTTAATATTTGCTTTATGTATTTAGTTGCTCTTATGTTGGGTGCATATATATATTTACAACTGTTGTATCTTCTTGTTGAATTTATCCCTTTATCATTCTGTAATGTCCTTCTTTATCTCTTGTTACAGTCTTTGTTTTAAAGTTTAATTTGTCTGAATATTGCCACTCCAGCTTTCTTTTTCATTTTCATTTGCATAGAATAACTTTTTCCACCCCATCACTTTCAGGCTGTGTGTGTCTTTAGATCTGAAGTGAGTCTCTTGTAGGCAGCATATATATGGGTCATATTTTTGTATCTATTCAGCCACTATACATCTTTTGATTAGAACATTTAGTCCATTAACATTTAAAATAATTAATAATAGCTATATGTTTATTGTCATTTTGTTGTTTTCTGGTTGCTTTGTAGTTCTTTTGTGTTCCTCTCTTCTTTGTTTGCTCTTTTCCCTTCTGACTTGATAACTATCTTTGTGTTATGTTTGGGTTCCTTTCTCTTTTGTGTGTGTGTATTTCTTATAGAGTTTTGTTTTGTGGTTACCATGAGGTTTACATATAACAACATATATAAGATTACTTTAAGTTGATGATCTCTTAAGTTTGAATGCATTCTAACAACCTTGCATTTTTATTCCCTCTACCCCTACATTTAATATTTTTGACTTTGCATTTGCCTCTTTTTATTTTGTGTATCTTTTAACTACTTATTATGGCTATAGATGATTTCACTACTTTTGTCTTTTAACCTTCCTACCATCTTTTTAAGTGACTGATCTACTTACTACCTTTATTGTATGTTTGCCTTTATCATTGAGATATTTCCTTTCATAATTTTTATATTTCTAATTGTGGTCTTTTCTGCTTAGCAAAGTCCCTTTAACATTTCTTCTAAAGCCAGTTTAGTGGTGCTGAACTCTTTTAGCTATTACTTGTCTAAAACCTCTCTATATCTCCTTCAAATCTGAAAGATAACCTTACCAGGTAGAATATTCTTGTTTGTAGGTTTTTCCTTTCATCATGTTAAATATATCATGCTGGTCCCTTCTTGCCTGCAACGTGTCTGCTGAAAAGTTAGCTGACAGTGTTACCCCCTTCTATATAACTAGTTGCTTTTCCTTGCTGCTTTCAAGATTCTTTATCTTTACTTTTTGACATTTTAATTATAATGTGTCTTGGTGTGGCTCTCTTTGGATTGATCTTGAGACTCTGTTTCCTATAGCCCTCTGGCTCTCCTGTATGTAAACCAGATGCTCTGGGGGCTTGTCTTCCCAGTACAGGACTCTCAGGCTGGGAAGCCTGGTGTGGGGCTCAGACCCTTTATTCCTAGGGTAGGACCTCTGCAGTTGTAATTATCCTCCTGTTTTTGGGTTGCCCACCTGACGGTGTGGGTCTCGACTATACAACATCTCTGCCCCTCCTACCTGTCTCATTGTTTTCTTCTTTACATCTTTAGTTGTGGAAGATCTTTTCTGCTAGTTTTCAGATCATTCTTATCCATAATTTCTCTGTGAATATTTGTAATTTTGGTGTGCCTATGGGAGGAGGTGAGCTCAGAGTCTTCCTACTCCTCCATCTTGGCCACACCCTCCTGATGGTGATGTTTAAACTTGAAACTTATGCATTTTATTGTATGAGACTCTGGGACTTATTTAAATTTTCTGTTTTTACTGGCTTTCTTTACCATTGCTCTGGCAGGAGAAGGCAGTGGCACTGTTTTATTACTTCTAAGTGGGAGTAAATGTCCAGGTTTCTCACTCAGACTGTTGGCATTCATGGTGGGGTGCCTCCTTACTGCTAAGTGGGTATTGGAGTTCTGGTGCCTCACGAGGCTTCCACTGATACCTCCCTGGCTGGAATGGGTGGAAGTGCCTTGTTACTGTTCCCCATGTGGCCTCAGCTAACACCATGGGAGGTGGTGGCCTCATAACGACTGGGTAGTGGTAGAAGTCCTGAATCTCCATGAGGCCTCCTCTGATACCACCCCAGGAAGGAGGGTGAGAGGCGCCTTATTACCGCTTGTGGGAGCGGAGGTCCAGGCTTCCCCACATGGTCTCCACTGACACTGAAGGTGGGGTGGTGTGGGGCTTGTTACTGCCTGGTTGGCATGAAAGTCCAGGCTCCCTACTTGGCCTTCTCTGGCACCACCCAGGGGAAGGGAGAGTTGTGGGGGAGGTCAGGTTACCTCATTATAGCCTGGAAAATGTGGAAGTACCCGCTTTCCACTCGTTCTTTGCTGGTATGCATGGGAGTGGGGGGGTCACAGTTTTTTCTTGATGTTTGGAGGAGAGCTGGAGTAGAGCAGGTATCATCTAGACTCCCTCTGATCTTATCTGGTCCTTTGGCTCAAGAGGGCAGGCCTTTATTGAGTCTTTATTTATTTATTTTCCTGCACCTGTTGGCATTTCTAGGTTGCTGGCTTCTTCAGCTCCAAGCCTTGGATATAAGAGGGAAAAAGGAAACTCAGGAAAGGTGACCAAGGTGTCATTTCTTTGCTCCTGCGGTGCCTAGTCAGTGTGCCCCCTTCTTCCCACCTGTTAGGGCCCTCTTGTTTGTGTTACATACAATGCCCAGAGTTTTTGGTTGTAGTTAGTGGGAGGAGTAGAGAAAAGTATGTATCTATTCCATATTCTCTGAAGAGCGGAAGTCCTTCGAGTTACCCCAGTAAAATCCCTTCTTAGCAGATATGACTGTCCTGTTTATCCCTTATGGAATTCCAAGCCTTTTAAATACTGCCTGGAACTACCTGCTAATGTTGAGGGACCATTCAGCAGGTTGTGAGGACTGAAGCCTGGATGGCCTGCTTCTGTTGAAATCCAGCCTATTGTTTGCCTAGATCCCCTTGATCTTGGGGGAAGAATGTTCAAAGTCCAGATTTTTAATGAAATTTGCTGATTTTGAAATTACTGGCAATTAATTTAAATTTATAAATAGCTATGTAGGCCAAAAAGCATGTGTGATGAGTTAATATGGTCTACTGCCAAATGGTTGGCAACTTTTCGCTAAGCATCTTAGATTAGCACATACTGCTCAAACAGTTCATCCTCAGGTTGACTTCTTCTCAGGTTTGAACAGTAGAAGGCGGCTTCCTGGTCACCTGTGCTGTTGGCAGGACTTGCTGAGGAGCTAAATGTGGTCTCTGAAGAGATTGGTCTTGGCTTTTTGGCTGGGGATGTTCCTGGAAGCCTTATTGGAAGGCAGATTGGACGGAACTGAGCTGAGCATTTGACCATGAGCTGTTGTGTTAGGCTCTTGGAAGGAGCTTCGCTGGCATAATGTGGGAACTGTGGGATGATCAGGTGTGAGGGCACAGAGCTGTCAAGTCCTGATATGAATCTGACAGTGCTGAGTGGGCAGAGCAGCAGAAGGCAGGCTTTGATGTGAGTGGGCCGCCTCACTCAACTGCAAATGCTGGCAAGGAGTGAGGCTCAGAGAGAGCGTTGCTTGTCGTGACCTTTTGGGGACTATTTTGAGAGGAGGCTGCAAGGATGGATAGTTTCCAGAGCAGTCTGAGGCAGATAGGACCCTTAGACTCTCACTGAGACTTAGCACCTTGTAAGTAAAAGTCATGTATCTTAACATAGATGTTAATAAACTTTATGTAACTCATAAGATTTTTTTTTTAAGTTAACCAGCATCTTTGGGTTTTATTTATCCTGGATCCCCACAATTCAAATGGGATGTCTTAGATCAAGTACTTTTTCCAAGAAAAGACAGAGTCGTTGTCTAAACCACATGGTCAACCTCGTGGTCATCTTCAATGGCTGATTTCACAATATAATGGAATGACTCTCGGGACCAGGAGTAATGTTGAGATGTGAAGCAGTTAGCATATGATGGAGAAATTTCAGAGTGAAATGACCTATAACATTCCATGATTTGGCCATAAATTGCAAAGTCTTAGACCCTTGAAAGCTCAAGGCCAATAATTCACTTTTACATCTCTTAATTTTCAGTGGTGGATTTCTTTCCTGAAGACCGTGGATGGAGACCTAGGTTTATTCTGAAGGAGTAAAAGTGAGAGTAGGAGCAACTGAGAACATAAAGGAATTTCTCTTTAATTGTCCACCCCCCCACCCCACTCCCTGAGTGGGCATTGTAAAATCAAATATATTAAATGTGCCTTTTATTCAGCTCTGTTCTTTGATGTTTTGAAGCTAAACTTCCAGGAATTGCACCTCTGCTGCGGTTGGTGGAAAGAGCTGGGAACTGCAGAGGCTGGAGGCCTGCATTTGAATAGCGGTTGTGCCAAAAAGGGGGACCTAATATCCTCCCCAGCTGGCTGTGAGGACTCAGTGGAAGGGTGTGGGCCAAAGGGCCTTGTAAACAGTGAAGCTCGTTGCCAGGGGAGGTAGCATGGGATACTGGAAAAAGTGGGATTTGAATTTGGGAAAATTAGGTTTCCCCTGTTTGCCAAGAAGTGTGACTGGGAGAGTAACTTAACTCTCCTTGGGGTGGATTTCCTCATCTCTCAATGGGGATAATGAGACCAATATCTGGAATTCTTCATGGAAGTTTCCATTTATCAAGTGTTTCTTGTCTGTATGGATTGTAAGTAGGAACTTACACGTATGTAGTCTTCACAGCATCCTGCTCAAGTAGTTGCCATGTTCACCATCTTAACCAATGAGAAAAGATGAACAGCCCTTGAAAAGTGTGTGGACCTAATTCTTCCCTGCGTCCCAGTGTTTGTTCTGGAGTCTCATTCACAGGTGGTATCTCCTAAAGGAGTGAGGAGACCCAGAGAGGTAAAGGGATGTCCTCAGGTTCACAGAGCTTTCTCATCTTGGAGTGAGGGCTTGAACTCTGCAGTTGTGAAGGCCTCTACATTTGTTGTTCTTTCCTGTGTAATGAACGTGATTTCTCAATAATGAACTAATTAATGCAGAGGCTGGTAAACTAATTCTGTGGGACAGAGAGAAAAGGAATGTACTATTTTTGTTCGCCATGGTAATTGCTTTAAAAAGATAACTAATTAAATTGAAATAGTTAATCATATTTGAATCCATTATTTATATGTATTTTATTTTATGTACTAAGTGTCCAGGAACTGTGTAAGGATCATGTAGGACATGTCCAGTGAGTGTTTGATACAGCAATGTACGTCACCTGCTGCTTCGGCTGTTGGCCCTTCTCTCCCACTTCTCTGCACATGCTTGGGAGTGTGCATTAGATGTGTGTTTTTCTTGCTTTTTTTTCCTCTCCCTATTCCCTGGCTGTTCTTGTCTTTGAGGCTGACACCTATCACCCTGTCGATTATTGTAGACTGGCAGACCTTGCCACCCATCACTCCTGGAATCTACCATCATATCTCGCTTCTCAACTATTTTTGTGACTTCTTATCTCAGTTTTTCCTTTTTCATTCTTCCTCTCTGTCCGTATCACATCCCCCTTCCTCACAGGGATTATGGCTCTTGCCTAACTAAACTCTGTCCCTGGTTGCCACTAGCATACATTTGAACTTGTCATTCCCTTTCCAGGGACTTGCTGTGGCATCTCCACAGGCACAGGGTAGACTCTCAACTCCTTAAGATGGTGTGTGATGGTTTCAGCTCCTTCTAACAACGCTCAACCTCCATTCTCCAGCAGCCTTATTCCATCCTTTGCCTGTTCTGTTACTTCTGCCTGGAAAATTCCTCTCTATCTCCAGAGCCTGGAGAGCTCCAGAGCACCCAGCTTCCTTGTACTCTTCCTCATTCTCCTCCAACGCTGTTGCTTCCCCTCACTGCCCCCTGAGCCCTGGGTGTACATGGATCGATAATGCTACCTTTGTTGTGTTGAAATTATTTTGGTTACTTTTTGGGCCCTCCTGATAGACCTTGCAAGCTGCTTCTCACATGAAAGTCTTTACTTTTTTATTAAACAAGTTTTTTTTTTAAGCTAATTCAGTTTTAATTTATTTTCATCACTTTTTCTTCATGATTCAGATATTTTAAATTGCAATGAAAATTAACTTTCCATAATATGTCAGGGATTGGCACTAAAAAACTTCCAGACTACAAGTGAATTATACAAATAAATTAAAATATCAAATGGAGATCCAGTTATCAAAGTGAAGGCACTCACCATATTAAAAGTTAACAGTTATGTGTTCAGAGAGCGTAAAAAAGTCAACCTGCTAACCAACTGCTGTGATTTAAAGAACTGTTGCAGAGATTCGATGAAAATAGATTAACTTATAATAACTTGAAACAAGTATGAAAAAGAAATTTGTGCTTTTATTCGAATGATGTTAGACTTTAAATATGCCAATTTTGGTAATCAAATTATTCATTTTTTAGTAAGTAATGACACTATAGAACCGCAACAGTGGTCCAGCATCTTGTCTTCACTTTTCCTTTAAAGCGAGAAAAGGAACGCGAGGAATCAGAAAGCACTTGCGGGCATCAGTTAATCCAAGATACTGGCTTCTTGGTTCCCAAAGCACTCGCAAGGAAAACCGTCGCGGGGCACAGAGGGATGGAAGCACTTCTAATAACTGGAATCTCACGAATGTGTGTCTACATCAAGTCTCATAGGCTGTTTTTTTAACTTATCCTTTACTTGGTCCCTTTTTATCCCTCAAATACTAGTTTTTCCTGTGATTTTTTGCCCTCAAAGTACAAAAAGTATGAAATATAAACAAGCTTTTGCATTGTACACTTAGAAGTGTACAATTCAAGCATTATAGATTTATCTACTTACAGATAAATCCCATCAAATTGTGGACAACTCAGTAAGATATATATCAGGGCATAGAAAGAACTAACACCTACTTCTTTTCATTACACATAAGATTCAAATATTTAGTCTAAAGAAAAACTTTTAATCATCTTGGCTCTCCTGTGCATTCTCATGTTGATAAACTTACTAAAATATTCCTCTATAATTAAGTTTGGTCTTATTATTTCAAGTCGGGTTTAAAACCTTAAAACCAGCCATCCAGACAAAAAAGGCAATCAGAAAGATTATTTCTTCCCCACCTCCCTAACCCCAACAGCTATGAAGTCAATTTTACAGCATGACCCCAAACACTGGATAGTGATGACAAATACTAGGTCCAGTTTCTTCATAATCCTTTTTGGGGAGGCATACATGGAAGAACTCAGGCATGGAAGCCAGCCAGCATGGATCCTTCAAACCAAACTGCATATCACTGCATTTTGGATATAATGACTTGTAGACCAGTAGGTTTTGGCTTCAATCTACCACCACTCAATTCCTCACTTAATTTCAGCCTGGCATCTACAGTTCTTTTCAAATCTCTTTGCAAGTGATGTCCTGAATCCTTGAACATGGTTGAACCTCCAGAGAGGACAATATTCTCATAGAGAGAACATCTGACGTCAGTAGGACAACTGTGGAAGGCAGCTATGCTCACCACTATACCACCAATGCCTCATGAACAGAACAACTGTGAATTACTCCGTCTACCACTTCCAAGATAGGTCAAGTAAAGCCTGGCTTAGCAAACTCTGGTTGAAAAAAAAATCAGTTTACAAGAATCTCTTATAATCAACACTAATGGAAAATTTCTTTCTTTGAGAGAGCATTGGTTCCAGTGTACTGTTTAATCTGCTTTGCTCCATCTGTGTCATACTTGTTCAACTCTTACTAAATCTGGGCAAGCATAACTGTTGTGTCCTTTAAAGCTTCCAAGGATTGCTCTGAGGGATTCCCATTTCTCCTTCTCTCAGCAGTTGCTGAATAAAATATGTTATATTTCATCCAGTGTTTGGAATGTGCTTAATACATCTGCCAATCACATACCCTTCGGCCACAGAGATGACATGAGTGACACTGTCTTCGCTGTCTATTACCATGCCAGTCAGGAGACTGTTCTCCCGCTTGTCTTGAGGTCCAGGATGCAGCTAAGGGCAAGAACAGCCTGCACAGAAATGTACAAGCCTGGAACATAATTTCAGCAGTATATTCCCTGTTTTTTGGTATGTTCAGTGGAGGTTTAAGTAAAACAAAAATAATAGTCTTCAGGTTCTGCTCTTAAATATTTAAAGATCACTTGATCCATAAACTTCCCAGTCTTTAGCTATACCGTGACGAGTTGGCCACTTTTTCTCATAGGAAGGTTTTTCTGTTGCTTCATCGCCAATGAAGAAGCCTAGGCCATCAGCACCTTTCATCACAGTCCTGTGAGCTTGCTCACCCACTTCTGCTGACTGCTTAATGACAAAACTCCGTGCCAAAATCCACCACACAGGCCGGCAGCTGTCTCACCATCACCTGCTGCTGCCGCTGCCACTGTCTGCTTGGTGCTAGCTGGGGCCAGGGTTGGGCAGCGGGAGATGGAAGCTATATGACCATCCACAACCGGCTGCCCTCTCTGCTGGGGAGTGATGGGCAGAGCCGGGAAGCAGCAAGTGAGAAATCAGCAGGCTTGGTCAGTGGCTGCCACTTCCACAACCCAGCAGGCAGGCTGTCCTGAAGTCTTTAGAAATGGTTGTTGAGTGACTGAATGACTGTTTATGCTTGCATTCTTTTCTCATGACTTAAAGCTCACAACTTTTGTAGAAATCAGAGGTTTCCAGACCCCCAATAGCTAACTACTGGGGTGTTGCACCAAAATTAAAAATTTCTTTTGTTGTATTAGTTTTATGTTTGACTCTGGCATCTGCTTTATTTTGAGCTTTGGCTTTTGTAAATTAGGAGTCGGAACTTCTTCACATCCGGGAAGTGTTATCTCCATATCCAGGAAAATTTTTTTGCAGTCAACCAACTAATCATTCCAGGAGTATAGTCATCATGCTAATGAGCTTTCTTTTGCAGAGATGTTGGGTACTGTGCAAAGTATTTTTAGAGGCAGCATCTTACTTCATCTTCATGATACCTCTATCAAGAAGATACTAGCTTTATTCCCCCTTTTACTAAGGTGGGAATTAAGGCTTGGCAAGGTTAAATAAAACTTGTTCAAGGTCATACAGCTGGTGAATGGTCTTGTAAGGATGCAAGGACAGGCCTGTGTGATTCCAAGACAAGTACAATACAGTACTTGTCACCATTGCATGAGATAAATCTGTTGCTACTCTCCAGTCTCTTCCTCATGATTTTTCATCTTTGCATAAGTTCAAGGTGTCGCTATCATTCATTTGAGCCATATGTCACCTGTTTCGTCTCTATTAAACAGAAGCTCTAAATCGGGGGTTGGCGAACTGGTCTGCATGTCAAATATAGCCCATCACCAATTTTTTTGTACAACCTATGAGCTAAGAATGATTTTTACACTTTTTTTAATGGCTGAGAAAAACAAAAGAATAATATTTTGTGACACCTAGTAATTACATACAATTAAAATTTCAGTGTCCACAAATAAAATTTTATTGGAACACATATCCAAGCTCTTTTTTGTGCATACCATCTATGGCCACTTCTGCGCTTTAAAATAAATAAAGCAAAGTCGATTAGTGTGACAAGAGCCAGCATGGAGCACAAAGCCTGGAATATTACTATCTGGTCATTTACAGAAAGTGTTTGCCAGCCTCTGCTCTGAGCTGTAAGTGTGGGGAATTTCTCTCTGCTAGTATGCACATTTCTGAAGCCCTGGGCGGAACTCTAGAGTGGTTTTGTCTGCATCTGCAGTTGGGTGGTGTGTTTTTTTGGAGGCTCTCCAATCACTTAACAATTCGGATTCATCCTGGTGACCTGGGAAGAGCCTTGGTCTGGAATATATTCTTCCTTTGTAATTCAGAAGACTCTCATGCCCAAAGGCACTTCTGGTAATGCCACACCGATGGCCACACACCGATGAACTCCTTTATTCAGAGTTTGCAGTGTGGCCTCATTGTAATTCCTCACCAGGGGAACCAAGCTTGCTCCCCCCCACTGATTTCCTCCACTTCCATCATCATTCCCGTCTTGTTTTAATTATTCCAACTTTACTTTGCCTTCTCCTTTGCTTCATTTTGAATGAGTCCCAATTTGTTTTTCTTGCCAGTTCTCTACTTATTTTTCCCAGGGCTTAAGAAATGATTCTTGAGGGTGATGTCATTTTCATGTTTATCTTCCCTCTCTAGCATGACTTTGATTAAATATGTATGTTTTAACTGGTGAACCGTGTTTTAAGGGAGTCGATCATTGCAAGGACCATGGCCAGTTTCAGCCTCAGTTAACCTGAGTTGATTTGTACAATAGCAATGGAATGTTTTGGCTCCTGTTGCAGGAGGAGTGGATCATATATGTTGTACAGGCTTTTCAGAAACTTCATGCAGAAATTATGTGAACCAGATGGTACCCTTTTGAGTTGCCAGACATGCATATTTTAAAGAAATATGGTGTATTTATTCTCCTTGGTAGACTTAGATGAGAGTTCTTTGGGAATGGAAATCAGCTGAAATTGGCCATAATTGAAAAATTCTTGGAAGCTTGTTATCAAAATAAGATGTGTAATATCAGAAGACCAGCATAGATTGTTAAGTAACATATATTTTTGAATTTATTTAATTTACTTCCCCAAGTATGAAAAGCCCTTTAGACTTCAGTAAAAAAAAAAAAAAAAGGTATACTCCATGGTATGTTTTTTCTTTGATAAGGCTATTGATTTGCTCACTGAGATTTCTTGGGGGCATTTGGGGCAGAGAGAATAGGTGGGTATGAAGTGGAGGAGATTGTATGGGCCCAGAGAATGAATGGAGAGTGAGGGCTGAGTCATTTAACCGAAAGCTAATGGGGGTCACGACCTGGGAGAACTTGCAGGTTATGGAAGGGGCAGAGCCTTGGGAGGACGCTGCTGGGTTTCCTCTGAGTAGGCAGGAGATCTCAATCAGTAGTAGTTACATCTAGGCACTGACTGAGCAGGGATTGCAGAGGAGGCTGGGTTTCTCTGCAGATAATATGAAGGTCCTAATGATGGGAACCCGGGAGCCCCAGCCAGGTAGGAAGGAGAGTGGAGCCAACTTGATTCTGCGCCGGCACTTCCTGGGGAAATGTTTCTCAGTGCCTCAGCCTCCTTACCTGTGAAATGGGGGTAATACTTCATAGGGCTGCTGTATATGTGAGACTTGCACAGTATCTGGCCCAGTTCTAAATTGGAGGGTTGTAGTGAGGGTAAGGAATTATGCATCTTAAGTGTTTTGCATATAATATGGTTCAATAAATGGTGATTTAATTATAATAATCTTTTAACAGGGAGTTGTACCACCTGCTGGTGAAGAGTTTGGGTTCAGAGTCAGGGAGACCTGGTTGGACTCCCAGCCCAGCCACTTAGTAGTGAGTGGTGTGACATTAGACGAGCCCCTTCCCTTCTGTAAGCCTCCATCTGCTCTTCTGTACGACGAGGGGAATAATAACTCCAACGTGGTAGGCTCAGAGAACTAAATGACCTAATGCATGTGAAGGACTTAGCACAGGGCTCGGCACATAATGAACATGCAATAAACACTGTTAGCTTTTTCAGCTGGCCTCCTGCTTGGGACAGAAAGTCAAACTCTGCTCTTTAAAGCAAAATGTGGCCAAGCTTCACCCTCACAAGCTCCTTATATGAGAACCCATTTCTGGGTCCCTGGGGAGCAGAAGGCATGCTGGGGTGATGACTTAGGTCTCTCAATTCCCCTCAACCCCTCCATAATGCTATGTGTTTCCATACCGCATACGTTAAGATCTGCATGTAGTAATTTATGACTTAAGGGCTAAGTGCCTATTTTCAGGATCCTTCAAAGATGAGCACATTTGGGATCAGCACTGCGGGAACTCCCCTGTTGTTTCATTTGTAGTGTTGCATTTGGAGGTAATATAGCCTGTTGGTTAGAGTGTTTTGGGGTGTAGGATAGTGTAGCTGGACCATGTATATTGTTTTCTTTGGTTTGGAGGTCCCCATAAGCAGACCTTGAGACAGAAACTTGTGGGGAGGTAGTTTTTTTGGTTGCTGTTGGTTTTGAGGTGATCCCAGGAAAACCAGGGGAGGAGTGGGGAAGAGAGACGGGGAAGAGAAGGAAACCAGTGAAAGGTGTGCTACCAAGTTTGAGGTGTGCCTACCTCTGAGGGCGCCGGGGGCCCAGGATTACTGGGGAACTCTCAGAGACTGTGTGGAAGCCACCTCAGCATTATCCCAACCAGAGGCAGGAAACTGGGGTGTTTATCTACCAACTGCCCGGCCATCATTGGCTGAGGTCTGCTCCTCAGAGTGTTAACTATCTGGTACTTCCAGGTTCCCCATCCTACCGTTTGATGTTGTTCATGTAGCTGGGAAAAAACCCTCCCACCTGGAAGTTGCAGGTATTTGCAGTAAATAGTCTTCTAGAGATGCCTCCTGGGGGACCATGGGCGGGGCACTGGTAGCATCTATATGCTCCCTTCCTCTGATGTGCAGTGTTGCCTCTGCCACCTACCAGCTCTGTGATCTTGGGTACACTACTTATTGTGCCTTGGTTTTCTCATCTGTAAAATAGACATAATAATAGTACCTCCTTCCTAGACTTTTGTGATGAGGATTAATTGAATGGCACTGGGTAGGATGCTTGCCACATAGTAATTGCTAAGTAAATGCTAGCTTTTATTAATATGTGATTATTTATTGAGTTTCTTCAGGTTCATTGTCAGTGTGATTAAATTTACCATTGTGTTGTAAGATGAAAGTCTTTGGAATGAAGATTAACTTTTAGTTGTATCTTTGGGCATCCAAATCATTTCTTTGATTTTTATTTATTTTAAAACTATTACAACAGGAATGAAAAAAATTTAAGATGAAAAAAACCCTTCTAATTCTACCACCTGTATGCCGTTATTTTTATTTTTAATCTTTCTGTTCTTTGGAAGCCTGTCAATATAAATTTATGTATCTACACTGTTATAATAATTAGTGGCAAACTCCACTTTTATCACTGTTGATCTAATACAAAAATAACAACCACATACCAGGCACACTTCACAGGCTTTAGCTCATACAGTTCTCACCACTCTATGAAGAAGAGGCTATTGTTCCTATTTAACAGGTGAGGAAACTGAGGTGCACAGAGATTATGCAACTTTTTTTTCAAAGCATACAGTTGGTACTTTATGGGGTCAGGATGAACCTGGGAGACCACAGAGCTCAGTCCGCCCCTCTGCTCAGGGCCTCTCGTGTTGGGTGACGTGGGATCCACCTTGGAAGGACATTCATTGGGATGTCTCTTCTTTCCTGACACCTGTTTATTTGTTCTTTATGGATTAAGGGAACTAATTCCTATCACAGAGAATGGAAATATGCTGAAATTGTCTTTCAGTGGATGACTTTAGAACTAGGGGTGATGTGGCACTAGGAGATTAGGTGGCCATTGGATTTGTATTTTGACAGTAATTTGCCAGTTTTGCTCTACTGAGGTGTGGAGCTGTTCCCCACCACTGCACTTTTGATATAGTTCACTTCAGAAATGGCTTAATTTATTTGTTTTTGACTTGAGTTACGTTACACCAGGCAAACATATTTTTCAAGAACTGAAATTTCAGGCTGGCAAAAGGAAACAATGCAATGCTCTTCTTTAGTCATGTATTTGAAAGCACATGATGCTGTGCTATGATGGCAGAACGTTCTCTAGCACTGTGTGAAGGTTTTTGGAGACTCAGAGATCGATTATTTATTTTTGATGAAAATACCTTCTTTCCCTTGTGCAGAGAAATATGTGGTTCAGGCTGCACTGAGAGAAAGCTACTCTTGCTGTTTCTGTCTTGCAGAGATTATGCTCTTGGATTTGGTATTTTCTACCTGAGGCAGTTCTACTTGAGAGAGAAATACTGTAAAAAGCCACTCGAGGGATATTGATACCTATTGTGGGGAAAGGAGTTAATTTTCTTATTGAAAGAAGACAACATTAAAGAAGGAACAAGTCATTTCCAATTTATTACCCAACAAAAAGATGGTTTTAATTTATCCTCTTACCTAGTGGTGTTTGAAAGTGCCCCTTTGCCATATCCTTGCCAACACTGGGTATTTTTATTCTTTTTAAATTTTGTCATCATGATAAATATAAAAACATGTATTGTTTTGATTTGTGTATATTGATTTCATTTGTGTGCTGACCATTTGCATTTCTTCTTTTGTAAATTTCCTTTTATTTTCCATTTTTTTCTACTTGATTGTGAGTTTCAAATTTATCTTTATATATTAAGTATATTAATCCATCATCCTGTGTCATGTAACAATTTATTTGGGAAATCCTCTATGATTAGACATTTGTGTTGTTTTCCTGTTTGTAATTGTTATTACAAATTGTGTCCAATTTTTTTTTTTGAACATAGAATAGTGTTTCCTTTGACACATTCTGTCTTTTCTATCTTTATGGAGTTCTTGTTGTTATGTATATTGACTACCCCTGCCCTCCCAGGGTGTATTCTCCAAATCTCGTTTCTTTCTACAAAGATAATACTGTCCTGACTTTTTTTCTTTTAAATTCAGTGAGGATTTTCTCCAGCTTGTCCTCTAAGTCTCTGATTTGGTTTCCTTTGATATACAAGCTGGCTTTTCAGTGCTATCATGTGTTTAATTTGACAGTTATGTTTTTTCTAAGGATAGAAATCTTGATCTCAATTTGTCTCTTTCCCAGAGATGCAGCGTCCCACTTAGGAATAGGAATAAGTGAACTGCTTTCACGTTTTCTTCTATTACTTTCTGATTCTTATGGGTGTACTTGCTTTCATTTCTCAAATTGGTTCCGTTAATTTGAACTATCAACTTTCTTCCTATGTCAAGTGATTTTTTTTCTTGCTCTTAAAGAAAGTGGCCTTATTGTGTCTAGTTTCAGCAGGTGAGATGTGCTCTGTCAGCCCAGAAGAGGTAAAAAAGGAGAGGCTTAAATTTACAGTTTCACTTTCTCCAGAGAAGGTTACTGTTACTCCCTGGAAGCAGGGAGGGCCTTGCTCTAGAACCAGTGCTGCCCAACACAACTTTCTGTGATGATGAAAATGTCTTAGGATCTGAGCTGCCTGATATGACAACCACTAATCACACATAGCTATTGAGCATTAGAAATGTGGCTAACATGACTGTGATAGAATTCTAAAGTTTCATTTAATTTTAATTAATTAAAATTAAAATTTAATTGGCCATATGTGGTGAGTGGGTGTGTACTGAATAGCATAGCCACCATGAGGCTATAGACCATGTGTGTTTTGTTTACTGCTGTGTTCCCAGCCCCGGTTTCACATGACAGGCACTTAATATTTGTGGAAGTAATGAATGCAGCTGGGGGAAAACTCTGGCGGGGTTTTCTTTAACTGCTGTGCCAACAGTTCCTTTTCCCTTCGTGTGTCTGCGCAAGGTATGTAAGGAACTCTACCTTCATTAGTAACTACCATGAATGCTCTTTTAGGGGCATCTGTGGGACTTACACCCTATGGCCCTTTATTTATCCCATTGTGTGTGCCATTCTGACCAGTGAGTGAGGGATCATCCATCCTTGCTTCAGGCATTCTTGCCTGCTTTATGTCTTTCAGAAATTTCTCAAAGCTTTTGCCAGGTAGATTGGAGTTGCCTCATTTTCCAAAGTGCATCTAGAGATTCTGAATTTTATAATCCTTGGTCATTCCGGTTATTCATTGAAGAGACTGTCTTTGCTCTGTTGTATTGCCTTTGCTCCTTTGTCAGAGATCAGTAGACCATATTTATGGGGGTCTATTTCTGGGCGCTCTGTTCTGCTCCATTGATCTATTTGTGTGTTCTTTCACCAACACCACACCACTTATTTCACTGTAGCTTTATAGTGAGCCTTAAAGTCGGGCAACATCAGTCGTCCAGCTTTGTTCTTCTTCAGTATCATCTTGGCTGGTCTGGGTCTTTTGCGTCTCCGTATAAAACTTCAGAATCAGTTTGTCAATATCTATGAAATAAGTTGCTAGGATTTTGATTGGTATTTTTTACCTTTTATTATGAAAAAATTTAAACATATAGAAAAGTAAAGAGAAAAATACAATGAATACCCCTGCCCCCATCACCTGCATCTCACAATTGTTAACATTTTGCCACCTTTGCTTTATCTTCTTTTTTTCCTGAAATATTTTAACAGGCATCATTACATTTCATTCCAAAATACTTCAGTGTGCATGTCTGAAAAATATAGGCATTTTCCTGCTTAACTATGCTACCATTATCACACTTAATAATGATTCTTTATATCATTCGATGCCCAGCCTATATTAAGACTTCCCTAATTGTTCCCAAATGTCATTTATACCTGGTTTGTACAAACCAGGACCTGATCAAGGACCACACACTGCCTTTGGCTGTTATACCTCTTAAATCTCTCTTTTTAAAAAGTTGAGGTGAAATTCACATAACATAAAATTAATCATTTCAAAGTGGTCAATTCAGTGGCATTTAGTACATTTACAGTGTTGTACAACTACCACCTCCATCCAATTTCAAAACATTTTCATCACTCCAAAAGTCCAAAAGTCTTAACTCCAGGATCAACTCCAAAGTCAGAAGTCTGAAGTCTCCTCTAAATACCCTCTAAATCAGATATGAGTGAGACTTGAGGTACTGTTTATCCTGAGGCAGAATTCCTCTTCAGCTGTGAGCCTATAAAACCAGATAATTTACGTGCTTCGAAAATACAATGGTGGCACAGGCATAGGATAGACATTCCCATTCCAAGAGGGAAAAATCAGAAGGAAGGGGTGATGGATCCCAAGCTTGTCCAAAGTCTACCAAGGCAGATATCATTAGATCTTAAAGTTCAAGGATAAATCTCTCTGGTTTGATGCTTTGTCTTTGGGACCCACCTGGGTGGTGATCCTGCCTTCAGGGTGGCAGTCCCATCTCTGCACCTCTGCCAGTTGGAGTCTTGCCCCCAAGTCTCTGGGTGGCTGCCATCTGGCCTGTTGAAACTGAGGTGATGCACCCCCTCCCCACCCCAACTACAGACTTTGAAACCAAGGAGGCAGCCCGATCATCTCTGAATCGGCTTTGGGATCATTCTTCCCTTTTCTTGAAGAATAGTACATGTTCGCAGCTAAATAGCTCTATGATCCAGTTCTGTTGGAGCTAACAAATTCCTACATTTTATCCTGTCTTAGTCCCTTTCAGTTCAAACTGGCAGTGTTTCCGCTGGGCTGGCTGAGTAGGTCTGTGATTCACACCTACACTAATCTCCTTGTCAAATGGTCGCTCAGCCATGTCCTTAGTGATCTGTTCAGAACTAGCGTTTTCTTTTTCTTTCTTTCTTCTTCTTCTTCCTTTTTTTTTGCAATATGGATAGGCTGAGAAATTTCCAAGTCTTTAGGTTCCAATTCCTTTTTGCTTAACAATTCCTTCTTCAATTAACTTCACTCTTCTCTCGTTTTACTATAAGTAGTCAGGAAGAACCAAGCCACTTCCCCAATGTTTTGCTGAGAGATCTCCTTGGCTAGATATCCAAGTTCTTAGGCTTACAAGTTCTATCTTCCACAAAATACTAGAACACAGTCCAGCCACATTTATAGCAAGGATCACCTTTCCTCTGTTGTCCAATAACATGTTCCTCATTTTCATCTGACACCTCGTCAGAATGGCCTTTGCTCTCCCTATTTCTACCAACATTCCGGTCATGAGTATTTATGTGTTCTCTGAGAAGATGGAAGCGTTCTCTCCAGGTTTCCTCTTCTTTCTGAACCTCCCCCCAGAATCGCCATGACACCCATATTTCCAGGATTCAGCTCACATCTCTCTGGCCTCTACCCGTTACCCAGTGCCAAAGCTGCTTCCACATTTTTAAGTATTTGTTACAGCAGCAACCCTCTTCTTGGTACCAGCTTGGGTTGCACAGCAAGATACCATAGACTGGATGGCTTAAACAACAGACATTGTTTCCCTCGCAGTTCTGGAGGCTGAGAAGTCCACGGTGCTGGAAGGTTTGGTATCTGGTGACAGCCTCTTCCTGGCTTGTAGACGGTTGTCATCTCGCTGTGTCCTCACGTGGAACAGAAAGAGCTCTAGACTCTTCTTCATCTTAGAAGGATATCGGTCCCATTATGCGGGCTCCACCTTCATGATGTTGCCTAAGTGTAATTACCTCCCAAGGACCCCACCTCCAAACACCATCACATTGGGGTTTGGTGCTTCAACGTATGAATTTTCGGGGTGGTGGGGACACTCAGGACACAGCAATACTGTGTACAGATATTTGAGTACCTTGTCAGTTCTTTCGGGCTATGAGTGGAATATAACTATGAGTGGAATTGCTGGGTCATTTTTAAATCTCTTACAATCTAGAAGAGTTTTCTTCACCTGATTTTTTTTTCTTGTTCTTTTCTCCCCTATGCCATCAATTTGTTGGAATGACCAGTCCCACCTTTGTGCTGTGTCTAATTGGCTCCTCATGCTGGTGTTCTAGCATGTTCCATTCGGCCTCAAATGTCCCATAATTTGGCTACGATGTTTTCATTTCTGTGGTCTCTTCTTTACTCAGTTCATTCTGTTCGATATATTGGCCTCTTCTGTTTTGCATGTGCCCTATTTTGGAGGAATGTGCCCTCATTTCCTATTGTGGACCCAAAGCAGTTTCTACTCTTCCCCGCAGTAAAGCTACGTGCAAGAAGGTCTTTGCTCTTATTCCTCGAGGAACTATTTTTGTTCTCTTATGCTTCAGATTCTGGTCTTAGGCCTCAGACTGTTGTGCTTCTGTTTACTCATCCGTGAATGAGCCCAGTGTTGGCTCATGGCTGTGATATGCTGTTCACTCACAGTGCCCTCCCTGTCCTCGCCGACTGAGGCCAGCGGCTGAACCGGTGTCTCCAGAGGGACAGTTCTGGCCTGTCACACATCTTGGGCAGCTCTTTTTGGCTGACATAGCTTCTTTTTCCCCCACCATCCTTTTTCTGACAAGTGATAAAATGGACGTCGGCCCTGCAGGACCTGAGGCCACCTCTGATCAATCTTTCATCCCATGAAAATGTGTGTCTGCCTGCGGGCACTATTCCCGGGTCACCCAGGAAGGCAGTTAGTCTGGTCATCTCTGCGCGGTGTGGGGTTGCTCCCTAGGAGCTGTCAATTCAGGATGGATGAGGAACAAAAGTTACTGATGAGACATAGAGACCCGACTTCTTCAGAAAGTGGTTCCCAGAAGTGTCAGGGAGTTATGTGGTTGGATTGAATTCCTTGAGTTTTGTGTAGGAGCAGCCTACACAATAGGAGTTCGAGTATTGATGGGGTCACTGCTAGCCCACATGGTGCTCTTCATGAATTAGAAAAAGGCTTGAGACCCTTGACTTCCGTGAGCAGAACATTGTGGTGCTATAGATACTGAATTTGTTAGAGGTCATTGGACTGATACTGCTAGAAAATTGTATGGTAAGTACACAGACCTTTAGCGTCTGTGATGGAAAGGGCCTGCTCCCTTGGATGTGGCACAGTTGTCACGGAACCACGTGCTCAGCTGCACACTGCAGCCACCTCGGGTTTTGTGCTGATGTTCACTGGTCAGTGATTATACACTTGAATTCCTTCCTGTCAGTGGAAGAGCCTTCTGATTCTGGTATATGGAAAATGACTCTTGTTCAGATCTCTTGCTTTTATTAGTTTTCATGGGAACTTGAGTGATCATCTAGGCACTGTTAGTTACCTGCCTCCCCTGACCCAGAACACTGATGTTGACTTTTTAAGCTGTGTACCAGGGTTGAATGGGGGGCCCTGAAAGTCCAGCATGGCTTGTGCTAGCGAATGGGGTGCCTTGTAAGTAGTGGGTCTGCTTTGTGGCTTATGAGATGCTCTGTTTCTCTTGATGGCATTCTCCAGGCAGATGTTACATCTTGTATGACTCCCAGGAAATGAGGTTGGCTCCTGAGTGTGACTCGAGGAATTAGACTCTTTAGTCCACTTTCCCTAATTATGATGATAAATACCTACATGAGAAGAAAATTCAAGCAGTACAACAAAGCTAAAGGAAAAAGGCTAAAACTTTTTACTTAAATTCCATTACCCACGGTTAGCTACCATTACCTCCATATCTCCATCCCTGCCCCATTCCCTTTTCCCACATTCATCTAATTTGCTTTTCCAGGATGTTTATTGCTTCCTCTGATGGGGGGTGAAGCCTCCCCCTAGTTCCCCTGTAGTAGCTGTTCTATTACCCAGTCCTTTGCCAGGGTGTGATAGCACAGGGGCAACTTTATGCTTTTGCAAACTGCATTATTCTTCCATAACTGCAAACACAAGGTTCCTGTCCTGTTGAATGGTCCAGTAACCCTGGAGCACAGCAGATTTAGATTTCAGTCTATCAGTGCTGTGTGATCTTGGGAAAGTCACTTAACTCCCCTGGCCTCCACTGCTATTTAAAGAGAGGCTGAACCAAAATGCAGGGGAATTAGGCCTATCTGAGGGAGAACAGCCTGTGGGACAGGTGTGTACCTGTTGTCAGTGGGGTCTAGTGGGAATTCTCTAGAGATAAAGGAGATGGCCAGCTAGCTAGGCACGTAAAAGGGAACTGAACCTGTCTCCGGGGCCTGGGCATTTTTTGCCAGGCTTGGGGAATGGAATCACCAGGGACAGAATTGTTTGGCCCACAGAGGTCACAGAGGTCTGCTAAGAGATTGGGAAGAGATTGATGACCTTGAGTGAGAGCTAACTTCAGGGAGAAGGACGAGGTTGGGACCCTCAAGACATCTCCATGCTTGGATATATATATAAAAATATAATATGTATTTTATATATTACATATATAAAAAATTTAATGTTTTATTTATTTATTTTTGTTGGGGGGAGGTAATTAAGTTTATTTATTTATTTAATGGAGGTACAGGGGACTGAAGCAGGACCTCCTGTATGCTAGGTGTGCACTCTACCTCCCCTCTCACCATTGGATATTTGACCTCCCTTTCTCTGTGGCTCTAGGCTGC
The DNA here is from genome assembly GCF_048773025.1 of Camelus bactrianus. Taxonomy (NCBI): domain Eukaryota; kingdom Metazoa; phylum Chordata; class Mammalia; order Artiodactyla; family Camelidae; genus Camelus; species Camelus bactrianus. The sequence continues at coordinate 27,819,238 of NC_133565.1, forward strand.
CTCTCTCCCTCAGTGGTATTGTGTTAAAATTGCCCCATTAATGGATGCTTTGTGATGGTTTGTTGTTATTTTTTGAGGACCTTGATTAGCAGAGGCTTTGCTCTACACACTGCACTGTCCCAGGTGACTCTCAGATGCTGGTCACTGGTCAATAAAGGCTGGAAGGACTCTGGGAGTCAGTAGGATGGCTCAGCCTCCACGTGGAGAGGAAGCCACTCGGGAGGTCTCCCAAGGATAAAAGTTTGTGGGCTGTTTCTGATAAATGCAATGAGTAGAAAATGTTATTTGTAGCTTTTGAAATATCCACCGTAGGTACAGTGAGTAAGGAAGGGAAGGGAGCTCTGATACCTGGTTCTTCATTCCTGGTTTCTGACACAGCTCCCAAAACCCTTGGAATCTCCTGAGTGATTAGAGTGTCTTTTGTATGCTAATGAGACAGCTGGTGGCTGAGGGCCCCTAGATAGCTTTAGGATGGGGGCGGGTCTCCAAAAAGATCAAGGCATGATTAGAGAGGTAGAATTTTTAGCCATGTCTCCTGACTTCCAGGGAGGGGAGAGGGTCTGGGGATTGAGTTAATCACTAATGGACAATGATTTAATCCATAATGCCTACTTAATGACACCTCAGTAAAAACTCTTAAATGAAGAGGTTTAGAACTTCCCAGTTGGGGAACACATGGAAATGCAGGGAGGGTGGTGTGCCCAGAGAGGGCATGGAAGCTCTGTGCCCCTCTTTAGTTCTTTGCTCTATGCCCCTCTTTAGTTCTTTGCTCTATGCATCTCTTCCATTTGGCTGTTCCTGTGTTGAATCTTTATAATTAAACTGGTAATGATAAAGTGCTCTCCTAAGTTCTATAAGCTATTCTAGCCAATTGTCAAACCCAAGGAGGAGGTTGTAGAAATCCCTGGCTCTGTAGCAAGTCGAACAGTGTGGGTAACCTGGGGACCCGATGCTTGTGCCTGGTGTGTGAAGTGAAGGCAGTGTTGTGGGACAGAGCCTTTAACCCTATGGAGTCTGATGCCAACGCCAGGTAATTAGTGTCAGAATTGAATTGTAGGGCACTCAGCTGGTGTTGGAGAATTGGAGAACTGGTTGTTGGGTGGGGGAAACGCTCCACGCATTTGGAGTGTTTTGAGTAAAAACAGATCACTATCTCTGATGCCTTTAAGAAGATGAATAGGCTGGAATATTGTTAGTCTGGGATGATGTTGAAGGAATTGGCATCAGAGAGGAGATCAAGAGAGACTCCTTCCCACCAGAGGCTGGCACCATCCCTGAGCTCACAGTCAGTGTTTCTCGAACGAGTGAGTTGACAACATGGACCCCAGTCTGGAAAAAGTTTGTTGGAGGCAAGTGGAGATGACCTTGTATACTTAAACAAAGTACAGTGAGGTTCTTTACCAAACAAGCCTAAGATTTTCAACTTGCCAATGTTGTATGAAACGTTGCTTTGGACTAGATCATTCTCTGCATTGAATTTTAGCATTTCTTCAAGAGCCTTAGCCTTTTTCTTTAGCATGCGTGCTGTATGTCCAATACAACACAGTAAGGCAGACTTTTCTTGTAAAATGGTGTAGATGAGAGGATCTGAACATCTCTCTGCTTTGGAATTTGTTGAAGCTTAAAGTGTAAGCAGAGTCACACATTCAAAATTCAGAGTCAGAGGGATCCATGCAGTGCTTGCACGGTGCTGGTATGGAGGCTGGTTTCAAAAGGAGCTTGGTATTTGTAAAGGTGCTCTAAGGAGTGGGAGAATAAATGACATCTTCAGATGCGCGTTCCAAGTCACAAGCAAACCCAGCTTGAAAATTTCCAGCAAGGCCTTTGGAAGACACAGAGCCTGACTTGTCTTCTTCATATTTGCTCAGCTCCCCCAGCATTTGGAAGAAGTTAGCCTGCTTGGGAACATACTGAATTAAGGAACATAGCCAACCAACAAAAGGGGAGAAAAATCTTATTTCAGACTAGACAAACCTTAGGCCCTTACTTCCTGATGTAATGCAGTTGGAAGGTTAATGATTTCTGTTGATGGTGTGAATTGGCCCTTTTCTCCTGTGTGCTTTTTAATGCATGGCTTCTCCTTCAGAGATCAAGGGCCTCTAGGAGCGGCTGAGAGGCTGGAGAGCATCACAGCTCTGCTCTTACCTGTTTCTATAATAGGTTTTATTTATATAAATAATTCTCCTGTTTAAAAATATGTAAATTTCCTGACTGGTTATTACTGAAATTTGAAAATCTACTTTTGTGTATACTTACTTGTAACTAATGACATTTACGAATATCCTTCACTGGTTTTCATTTCTTTTTATTGATTCATCTTGCATCTTCAAAGTATTCAGTTATTCATTTGAAACATATTTATTGAGTACATGCTATGTACCAGACACTTTTCTAGGTGATTGGAGTGTAAATGTGTTTAAAACTGATGAGTATATATATATATGGTAAGTTTAAAAGTGATAAGGACTATGGGAAAAAAGTGTAGAACAAAGGAAGGATGGATTGGAGCAGTAGAGGTGGGGTATGGGACAGTTGCAGTTTTAAATAGGATGGTCAGTGTAGGTCTTATTGAGAATGTGACATTTGAGCAAAGGCTTGGAGGCGAGGAAGTTGGCTGCGCAGATATCTGCTGGAAATGTGTGCTAGGCAGGGGGAAGAGCTGTGCAAAGGCCTTAAGGCAGGAGCCTGCTTGAAGTGTTTGAGGACCCAGGAGGGGAGTGGAAGGAGCAGAATGAGCGAGGAGGTGTAGGATGGTCAGGAAGGATGCGAGGCCACTTCTCTAGGGCCTTGCTGGAAAGACTCTGACTTTTACGCTAAGTGGAAAGAGGAGCCACTGCAGGGTTCTGGAATATTGGACTTAAATTTTAAAAAGATCATTCTGTGTTGCTCTTTTTGAGAATGGACTTTGGAGGGGCAAAGGTATGATCAAGCAAGAGGTAGGCTATTACAAAGGCACCTTCCCCAGGATCTTATAGGGGATTAAGCACTTGGCGAGCCTTTATGGAATGAATGTTTTTTAATACACATTGAGCATTTTAGTATGCTTAAAAAAAACCCCCACACATTTAAGAAATACACATTTTTCTTAGGAAAGGTGGGGACTGAAGTAGGAGGGCTGTGGAATTATCTATGGAACAGGATATTTTGCTCAAGAAGAGACAGGAAAATGAAGGTTGACTTGCTTTGGAGGTGAGGAATGGGGAGGCATGCCCTTCATGTACTAAGACCAGAGTCCAGGCCTCTTGTTACCAGGTGAATCCCAAGATTGGGGTAAATCTTGCTACTGGGGTAAACTCTCTCTGATGAACACTGTAGAGGGCAAGGGGGTGGCAAGGACGATTATGGTATTCATGTTTTACTTCCAGATGGTCACTATGGATTCTAGCTTTAAATTAGTTTGTATTTTCTGATCTCTCACCTCTTACTAGCTATTCAGCTAGGAGATCAGACCTTCTCAGTCATTGGTTGCTCAGTAGTGGGAGTAATGAAGAATTTTGTTTTTAAGTTAAGATTTCATATTTCAAATCCAATTTTTTTGGTGTAATAAATGTTGATTCCTGTTAAACTTGACAGGTTGGTCAGTGTTGATTCTTGTTCAATTTAAGAACTCTGTTTACACTTATAAGAAGATGACTTAAACTTTTAGAGAAGAAAGAGAGCAAAGTTCTTTAAAGAATATGCTATTTTTTATAATGCCTCCCTAATCATCCTGAAATATGAATAATTCAGGGATTTAACCTTAGAACAAATAGCAACTATCCTTTACTGTCTTTTAAATATATATATATATATATATATATATATATATTTTAATTGAAGTATAGTTGATTTACGTATTATCTTGGAGGAGTTTGTGATCACTTAGGGGAGATTCCTCTCCCAGCCCCCCACCTCTCACCCCCAACTTCACAAAATGTATTTAAAATTACACCCTAGGAAAGAATTCAAGCAGAAATAGTGCTCAGAAATACTTGGTATGAAGTTTCATGTTTCTTTTATGTGGTCCTTTCACTTTGGGCCCACACACTTTCCCCATCCTTATGGAGCATGCTCAATGCTAAGGAGTGAATGCATTAATGTATGGGTTTGCCCATCAAAGCCTTGTGTTGAAGGAAAAACAGAAGAGAGTGTCATGGAAGGCTCAGGGATTTTTTTTTTTTCTTATTTGGTAATACAAAGTGCTTTTTGTTATTAATGCATGTGCAATTAGACAACTCCATCCAGAATCCACAGCAGTTCTGTAATATGGCTCTGCCTGGTGCAAAATACCTCATTTTGTATAGAAATGCAGAATTGCTTCATGTAGACAGAATAGAAAGAATCTTTGCTTTATTCACATATGAATAAAACGTCTTTGTCCATGGAAAAGAAAAGTGCCTCTTATTGTTTAGAAGCTGTGTGAATTTTAAATTAAGCTGGTGGCCCACTATATTATATCTTTCAGGGGAAAAAAAGTTAGCTTTGCTTATACACGTTTGGGCCTGATGCCTCATCTGGTGGCATAAATGATTTTTGCTTCGCAGGTTGGTTTTTATCTAAAAGACATCGTGTTTGCCTCAGCCATCAGTGAATTGCTTAACAAATTTTTATAATTTTAACTTAAAAATTGCGGGGGGGGGGTTGTATTATTTATATTCTTTTGTACCATGAAGGATTTGAAGCTGTTTACCAGAAATTTAAAGAATGATGAATCATGATCAGGGAAAATATAAATACATTGTGGTAAAGTCAAGGCTTGTGGAGATCTGTGGGAGTTTATTTACATGTAAATACACTTGTAAGAAGGTCCATGGGGTTGTTATTGTCGATCTTCAAATTTGATGCTGAGCTTCCTGGCAGGCAAAGTGAAAAGAAGGAAGAGATCAGTTAATCTCTTCTCTGGATCTGGGAAGGAGTACTTAGAGCATGTCCACCACAAAGCAGGAGTATGGCATTTAGGCTTTCCCAAAAGAAAACTGACCAATCAGAAGAGTGGACTGAATAAAGGGATGCTGGTGGGCGCTGGCTCCCCTGTGTCTGTGCCTTAAGCCTTACTCTTCATAGAAGGCAGCTCCTCTGCAGTGACACCTGTAGGACCACACGTAGAGACAGGGCTGGAGGAATGCCTGGTGTCCAGTCACACCACCTCTTCAACTCCGCATGTGAATGCCTGGCTGCCTTTGAGGTGTCCTCTGGTCCTTAGCAAAATGAGAAAAATGTAAGGACAAATAAGGGAAAATAGTGAGTTTCTATCAAAACTGAATTTACCCAATTTCAAAAATTATCTTCTTCCTATAATTTTAGTATTGAAAGGTCCTTAATAAAATGAAACAGCAGTTAAAAAAAGTTCTTTCCTAAGAAAATGAAAACTTGAAAACACTTTGTTATATGGCATTATTATTATTATGGTAATATTATTGTTATATTTTATATCTGTTATTTTATTTTAAATATTTTATAATGTAATTACAATTAGATAACTAATTTATAATAATAAGTATAATATTTTATGTTATTATTATTATTACTTCTACTGCCATTATTGATATTTACTGCCTGTAAAATCCTAAAGTCTGGGGACTCCTATCTCTTGGACTGTGAACATCCCTATGAGCTGCTTGGTCTCTAGGGTGCCAGTGAAATGTCCCAGTTTGCTCTCCCAGTGTTCTGTGCATGTCCTCTTCCCCCTGCCCAACTCACCTTGGCTCCTGAGGAGCCACGCATTTGACCGTTACCATCTCTCCTGGGATTTCCTCTTAGCACCCCAACCCAGACAGGACACCTGCAAATTAACAGGAGTCCAGGGTCAGAGGGGAGTTTGTCACTTGGGGCAATGCTGAACCTAAAGGGAGCCGGGCTGTTGAATGGACAGTCATTCGTCACGTGGTTCTGCGTGGTGGCAGTAAGTGTCCTCCCTGAGGTGGGGGTCTCCCAGGGAAAACTGGGTCCCATGAAGAGACCTGGGATGGCCCTGACAGGTCCTCTCAAGGGGACAGATGCCACCTGTTACTTCAGCAAACTTGGCCTGTCCCTGCTTCCATCCATTGGTGGGGATTAAAACAAACACTTCAGGAACTCCCATCGCCAGTATCTTGATGGGACTGTGGGGAGGAAGCCTTTCTGAAACCCAGGCGCAGTGACATTAGCTACATAATATTGTAAGAGAGAGAGATAACTAGTTCAGTTGGCAAAAACAAACAAACAAAAAACAAACAAAACAAACAAACAAAAAACAAACCCAAAACAAAAAACAAAACCCTTGAGTAAAATGTGTTTAATACTCTTCATTTTCTTAACAACTCTACATATATTTAATATTAATCTAATCCTTGGCTTCTCTGAGGTCCAAATAGTTTTCATTTCAAAGCTCCTCCCAGGGTCAGAAGTACCAAGCGGTACTTAGTTCAAAGAATTTGCTTTTGAGCAGTGGCCAGGGCTTGAAAGCAAATGCTCTCCTGGTTACTGGTGTCTGAAAAGCTGCTCCTGGTTCTGATGGGTTCGCGTTAGGCTCTCCTGCAGCTTAGACTTAGAAAGCCCCTCTAAATTCCCTCTCTGTGAGGGAAGGCAAGCAAAAGGCGCCCAACAGTGTAGTCTGACACCAGCACCATCTCCCTGACCTTCAGGCCTTCTCTCTTCTCCCCCTCCCCTTGCCTCCTTCCCTCCCTCCCTGCTCCATCCCCCTTCTCTTTCTCCTTCCCTTTGTCCCCTTGCTTGTCGCCCCCAGCCTCTCTCCCTCTCTCTCTCCCTCTCTCTTGCTATCTCTCTCTCTCTCTCTCTCTCTCTCTCTCTCTCTCTCTCTCTCTCTCTCTCTCTCTCTCTCTCTCGTGCGCGCGCGCGCGCACACACACACACACACACACACACACACACACAGTCACAATGTAATCAGCACTGTGTTTCCCCACCTTTGCCTGGCTGTCACCTCACTCTGTCTCTCTCCCCACCAGCTCCCTCCAGATAAGGTGTTATTCTGCCGAAGAACACTTAGAGAATCCTCGTTAACTAGATCAAGGAGCAGCTGGCAACATTTTCCCTGCCTCTCACATTTAACAAAGGTTTTCTCTCCTTTCCTTCTTAACTTCAGAGCAGTTTGAAAACATTCCTTTAAAAGCATGTCTCCATAGCATCGGTCCTCATGACAAATCCAGATTCTCCTTTTCAGACAGATTTCAGCCACTGCGTGATGACAGTCAGAGTCTGACTTGCACAACAGTTGTACTTTCCCTGTTGTGAATCTGTGCTTCTCTGCTGGGTGTGTTTGTGATGTCTTCCCAGTTCTGCTTTCCACCCTGGTCCATTGATCCCAGCTTAGCGCTCAGAGGGTCTTTGAGAAGCTGTGTAATTGAGATAGAACTAGGTCAAGGTTTTGAACATTAAATGTGTGGGATGTTTGTTACTTGGTAAAGAAAAGGAATTTGTTTTCTGAAAGATCAATCATGACTAGGGAATAAAGACTAGGGAATAATATGACATGGTGTCAGAGCTTTCATGATCTTATTCAACCTCCCCTTTGAGCCCCACATCTACCTAAACTGTTGAGCCACGCTGGATGAGTCACCTTTGTCCTTCGACAGGCTCATATCTGCTTTTTGGTACCTTAGCTCATGCTTTCTTTCATCTGGGAACACCCTTTCCCCTCCTCTTAGCGCCTCCAAATGCTATGAATTCTCCAAGGCAGAATTCCCACCCTACTTCCTTTCTTAAGTCTTTCCTACCTGGCCAGAGCGCAGCCCTCACACTCTGCTGTAGGCTTACTTTTCGCTGCTCTGCTCTTTGCGGTTTACACGTCTGTCACAATGGGCTAAATCGTTGGCCGTCAGTGATTGATTCTAACTCCAGCCCCCCTCCCCTCCCTTGGAGATCGAAGGGTTTGGATGGAGAATTCCAGCCTTCTACTCACTTGGTCTTTCTGGTGACCAGCCCCATCCCGAGTTGTCTAGGGGCCCCACCTTAAGTCATCATCAGCATAGACTCAGAGGTACTCAAAAGGGACTCGTAAAGAATGACAAAGGACAGTCCCATCACTCAGGAAATTCCAGAGGTTTTAGGAAACCAGGGACAAAAGCCTTATATATTTCTTATTATACCACAGTAATTTAGAATCCATTCACATGGAAACAGATTGCTTTTAGGTCAGGAGTTTGTGTGCCTCTTTTGAACCCTTGAAATGTAAGCAGAGGAGAAGTGGGTTCCTCCTAGTCACAGCTGTCACGGGTCAGACTTCTGCTACTTGAGTGTGTGCCAATGCCTGGAGCCTGTGAATGTTACTTTACCTGGCAAAGGGACTTTGCAGTCGTGATTAAGTTAAGAATCTTGAGATAAGGGCATTACCTTGGGTTACCTGGTTGGGTCTGATGTAGTCACAGGGGTCCTTAGTAAGACAGAGGCAGGACGGAAGAGAAGGCAAAGTGAAGATGGAAATAAGAGATTGGAGTGAAGTGAGGAAGGGGTTAGGGGCCAAGGGATGCAAGTGAAGGTGACCTTCAGAAGGTAGAAAAGGCAACGACATGGATTCTCCCCTAGAACCTCCAAAAGGAACCAGCCCTGCCAGCACCTTATGTTAGCCCTGATTTTTGATTTCTGACCTCTAGAACTGTACAGAAATAAATCTGTTTTGTTTTAAGCCCCTAAATTCTTGGTAATTTTTTATAGCAGCAATAGGCTTCCTGCACTTGAGTTCATCATTTAGCAGCAGCGATGCCCAAGTATGAGCTGTGGATAATTGTTTTTAGCATTTCAAAGAATTGTCACCTGGCCCAAATAAACTGTTTTCACACTTTGCTTAATTGCTTGTGCTATATTTTAGTCCCTAGCTTTGATCACCTGTATGACAAATGGAATCAGAATGAATTCCAAAGCTAACAGGCAGAGGGCCTGACATAACTTCACAGAGATGACACGGGTGGTTTGGGAAGTGTTTTGCTTGAAAGCACCTGGCTGTAGGTAGCAAGCTGTGGGTTTGTCTTGGGGTGAGGGTGGGGTAGGGTAGGGTGCAGGTAGGAGGGTGAGATGGAGGAATGAGAGTTAATTCCTAGGCAGGGTTTCTCAAACCTGTGTGAACTAATGTCCCCCCTTTTATAAAAAGCTTCTTGTGTTGAGTTAAATTTAGCTTTGTTATATTGTTACTTAAATATGAATGAACATAAAACTAAACGTTAACTTACGCTTATAGCTTTAAGACAAGTATAAACTCCAAACTTATTTCAAACAAAACTACTAACCCAATAAAATTCAAATGAACACCACTGAGTTAATGTCATGGATAATGTTCTTTTGCTTGATCTAATTTGGCGTTCTCATCATGATTTCACACAGACTTGTAAAGTTCTAGTGTGTTATCTCTGTTTCAACTGAACTATGTTTAATTCACTATATGATATTGTTATGTTCAAAGAAGCAGACACATCACAGTAATTACTTGATTTATCAGGAACAGTTTTCAGACTCAAATGCCAATATTCAGTTGAGTTCATTTACGTAAAGATCAAATGCTGACCAGGGTAAACTGTAGTGTTTAATAGTGTACACGTAGGGGTGAAAAGTCAGGATTGTGACAACTTGTGAGGTGAGGGACGAGGTTGTGTTGGAAAGGGGTATGTGGGGACTTCTGGTTTGCTGGCAGTGTTCAGTTTCATGACCTGGATATTGTTTCTTCAGTCTTTGTGTGTGTGTGTGTGTGTGTGTGTGTGTGTGTGTGTGTGTGTACTAATTTTTAAAGGTATAAAACATAAGTGTGCAGATTGTTGGTTTATCTATAAACTGAACACTAGAACAATCCCATCAAGGACAAGAAATAGAACATTGCTAGCGCCCAGACCCCCCCTTTCCCCATGTGGCCTTTAAGACAGATATACTCCTCTCTCCCTAGCAATTACTATTCTCTTATATAGCAGTCACTTACTGCTTTTATTTACAATTGTATAACCTAAATATCCCTAAATACAATGAATTACTTTCACCTATTTTTTTTTAACTTATAAAAACAAAGCCACGTTCTGTATTTTCTTTTGTGTTTGACTTCTTTTCACTCACCATTTATTTTTTCAGAGCCATCCATGCTGTTCTGTCACTGTAGCTCATTTTTATCACGATATAGAATACCTAATTTATTCGTTCTCCTGTTGGTGGACTTCTGGGTTGTTTTCCGTTTTGGGCTGTTACAGATAATCCTGCTGTGAATTGCTTGCTGGATTGTATGATATACATTACTAAATAATGCCAAACTTTGTTCTGAAATGATTTTCCATGGTGGTTTTCATTTTAGTTTGTATTTCTCTGATTTTGAATGAGGTTGAATGCTTTTTCATATGTGTACTGGCCATTTGTATTTCCTTTTTTGTGAAGGGTCTACTCAACTATTTTGCACATCTTCCTATTGGATTTTCTGTCTTTTTCATATTGATTTATAAGGTATATCTTCATTCTGGATATAAGCTTTTGTCAGTCGTAGCTCAGTGTTATTAATTATTGTGATCATCTTCTCCACTGCCCTAATAGTGTCTGTTGATGAATGGAACTGCTTAATTTTAATGTAGTCAAATTGATCTATTTTTCCCTCTGCGGTAAGTGCTTTTATGTATTCTTTTTAAGACATCTTTCCCAATTCCAGTTTACAAAGCTATTCTTTATTTCATCTTTTAAAGCTCGATGGTTTCTGTTTTCACACTTAGTCATGTATGCTAAGAACAGTAGAGGGTCTGAAATTTTACCCTGCTTGTAAGCTAACAAGTTACCCTGCTCAGTTCCATGAGTGCTGCAAAAGACACAAGGCTTTGGGGTCAGAGACAAATGACTTTATTCCTCACAAAAATAGCAGCAGCCAGAGTAGCAGGATTTTCTTGTGCCAGTTCCTGAGTGCAGAGTCCCACAGGACAAATGTGAAGAGGCCCAGGTGACTCCTGTATGTGAAGGAGGTTGTCTTATAGGAGAGGAACCCCAAGCCAAGGCAAGCTAAGTAAGCCTGCCTGGCTTTTGCTTCAAAGGGAGACCTCCTCTTTATTTTCCTGTCCTTTTCCCTACAGAGAGACATCATATCTTCTAAGACAGGTTGCTCTACAGACATCTTTGAAAAGATAGTCTGGAACAAAGGGAGCAAAGCCTCTACTGACAAGACTTGTAGAAACATGAGAGACCTAGGGAGAATTATCTCCCAAAAGTGCCATCCACCTGTTACTGATGTGTCTGTGGTGGGAAGTAAGTTCTGTTATTTTCCATGTTGATTTTTAGTTTCATGTAATTATCCCAGCATCACGTACTGGTAAAGTGGGAGACTGCTCTATTCTAGGGGAACAGGTGCTGCTGAGTTAGACTGGGGTTCCTGCAACTGGAGGCAGAAAGGACAGAGCTCCATAGGACGTGTGTTCTTGGGGAAGGGGCCAAAGGAGGGAGAGGGGTCTGGGGTGGTCTTCTTCATCAGATCTTAAAATATGTTTGTGTCCATAGAGAGACAAACAGGACATTTGAAATAGGCCTGTATTTCTCTTAACCTGTTAAATATTCAGTATAAAGTTGAATTTAGAATCTGAAAGTTGAGTTATATGGATCATGGACCTAGAATTATCTGCACGGCCAGCTGGCCTCTTTCTGAGCTTTCGGGTTCCTCTTACTGATATGTGTCCTTCCATTTCCACTCTGAAAAGCAGTCTCCTTGGCAGAATAAATGGTAACCAAATGTACAGACTTCTGGGTGGAAAGTGCTATTTTGTGAGCAAAGTACAAAATCTGTAACAAAAGAAAACAAACTACAGAGCAAAAGAAATTTTGTATCATAATTCAGGGTCCATTTAAGATACAGAAACCATGCTAAGCGTTTCAAATAAGAGGAATTTCTGACTATACAGGGGTTTGAAGCCTGAAAGAACAAAAGTGGATGCTGAAGTAATTCAGAGATCGGTAACTTCAGGAAGCAGCTGCTACCTCAAGGTGCTGGGGGGCAAAGGGAAGAACTGTGATCTCAGAACCTACGAGGTCAGAGGAGGGACTGCCGTGGGTGGGCTCTGCCCTGAGAGGGTGGCGAGAGCTGGGTCTTGAATCCCCGAGATGACACCCCAGTGCTGGTGCCAGAAGTGCAAAGATTGGGTGCTGGGGCTTTTACGATGCTAAATGGATGCTGACAGAGGCGGAAGCAGGAACAGAGCCCTTCCCTACTCCTCCCACTTTCCACTGTCAGAACCTAACTAGAAGCCAGCGACATGGAAGCCTGAGAAATGTAGATTGCAGAGCAATAGCCCCAGTGTCACCAAGTAGACGCAGAGGGGTGGGGTTGGGGCTGAGAGACGATAGACAACCAGCACAGATTCTGAGCAGCAGATTGTTCAGATTAGAACATCCTACAACAGTACAAAAATTGTAATGCTCATTTTATTGCCGATTCTGGGTCAGTGTGGAGTGATGGTCAGCTCCCTGGTTTCTCTCTGTGACGTCCCAGCCCCTCGGCAGGGGCTGTGTCCAAGCTGAGGCTAGTGGAGGCCAGTGGTGCTGACCCTGGAAGGAGGCTCTGGGGCAGTGTTTGCTGTTTGTTATCTCCCTGATTACTTTCCAAAGTCAAGCTGAATTAGTTTGGGATGTACATGCGCTTTTGAGGTCAAAGCCAGAAGCCATATCATCTGAGGTCTCGTTGTAGCCTCTCCTCTCATCACCTGGGAAGCTGGGGCTGTCTGGGCAGGTGGGCAAGGAAGGAACAGGTGCAGAGGGAAAGAGGGAAATGATGCACTCAGTATGGAGCGTTTGAGTGGGGATATTCAGGAGGCAGCTGGATATGTGGATCTGGAACTCAGGAGAGTGAATTGGGGCTAAAGATAATAATTTGGGTGCCTGATGTAAGGGACGCTTTTGAGACTATATTTAATTTCCCAGGAGAGAATGGAGGAGTGAGAAGAGATGAGGGAAAAGTTGAAATCAGTCCTTGGAGAGGGCCCCTCAACATTTTCAAAGTGAGAGGAGTCTGCAAGGGCAGGAGAGACCATCCTAATAGAAAAAAAAAAAAAAAGAAAGAAAGAAACATCCTGATAGAAAGCTCTTTTTTGAGCTGTTATTTGCTTGCAACTTTCATCTCGGTGTTACTTAATTGTGCTGTAGTGGAACGCAGTTGCAACAACCATGATGCAAGTTGAAAATGCAGATCCCAAAGTGCTGCTTTTTAGGGACAATCTCCCTCAAAGGACATCTTCCACAAATGTGATTCAGGCAGTCAGTCCACACTCTCCCTGTCCTTTGCTGCAGGGCTGGTGGAGGAGGACGCCGGTTTTTGCTGTCCTCGTCTCTGCAGGTTTCTTGGACCTGACTTAGGCGTTGCACATGTGCTGTGATCACACTAGTGTTGCTGCCTTAATTTCCCTCTGGAATTGAGTTTGATCCATTGAGTTTCTTTTCTTGCTTTGTCATTATAGCTGCTTTTTAAAAAGCAAGATAACTAAATTTTCTGAGCCAGTAATTTCAGTTTGGCTGAGAAGAGGCAAAATATATGGAGTGTCTGAAATCTGCTTTGAGATCACAGAAAGGTCTTTTCCTGATTAAAGTATCCAATAAAACCTCCTGCGTGCCATTGTTATAGGAGATTATTGGTTAGTATGTAATACATTACCTTATAGCGGAAGAAAAAAGGCTCCATGACTGTAGCCTGTGCCGGTAAAAGCAAGTACAACTGAAAAAAAAATTACTACTATGAATAAAGTAAATAAGCTACAAGAATATATTGTATGGCACAGGGAATAGAGTTAATATTTTATAATAACTGTAAGTAGAGTTTTTTTTATTTTTATAAGAGTATAATCTTATAAAAATTTTGAATCACTATGTTTTACATTTAAAACTAATATAATATTGTAAATCAACTGTACCCCAATTTAAAAAATAAATAAGTGAAAGAAAAAAAGGAAAGACTGTGTGCTGGGGCTTTTGCTGCTACTTGATGGATGCTGACAGAGACTGAAAGGAAAAGAAAAATTTGAAGAACTGAAATAGTTTCCTTTCTTTCCCTCCAAACTGTAGATATGGTCCACTTTTTGAGAACAGCTGATATACCCAAATCTAAATTTATATGACAAATAGATATAAGGGAGATTTTTACATCATTAGCACTTTTTTATTTTACTAAAGGGATTCTTTGAAGATGCCTCTAACAAGCTTCTAAATTAAAAATGTGTTTTGAATTATGAAAAACAGATTTACACATAATTTTTCAGGAATACACATCCCAGAAAGGAAGTACTGTTGTAAAGTGTTGAGCAAGGTCGTGAAGGTTTTCATGGGAAGGCAAAGAATGTAACATTCATTTCTACCTTTTCTTTTCCCTTATCAGCATCTCAAAATAGACCAACTGTACATTGTATTGTTACTGTTTATTTGCTACAATATCAATGACGTCTCACTTGATTTTAGTCCTTTAGCCTTGAGCTCAAATGACATCATGGAAATAAGTGAGTACTTTAAGATGTTCTGGGAAGAGTTTGGAAGGGCAGGGTTGCATGGGAGGGTTTGCTGAGGAAGTGCAGGGTGGGCGCCCAGGAGGGTAGCGGAGGCCCTTTGGAGAAGAGACCAAGGTCATGAGTTGCATGGTCCAGGAGCCTGCCTGAGATTGGCTTTTTTCATGTGAGGGCACCTTGTTGAAGAGGGTGGAGGAGCCAAGCCCTCTAAGCAGCATTGAAGCCTTTCCACCTTAGCTTCCGCATTGTGAATTAGTCCATGTTAGCAGGATTTTTTTGCTCCCTGTGGCCAAGCTTTGGGAGCTTTTATGAAATCCTGGGAATGTTCTGGCCCTCAGCTCTCGATACAGACCCAACCTTAATTTATGCATCTGGTGGGTTTATTTTGCTTTGTTTTGGTTTCGTTTTGCTCTTATCCTTTTCATCTCTTTGTGACCTCAGATCTCCAAAACGAGCTGAGTGTGAAATCAGTCAGGATTCTCCTCCCTGAGACCCATGTGTGGGCAAAAGCAACAACCGCCCCAGTGACCACCAAAACCTTTCAGAACAGTTAAAGGGGAAGGTCATATTTGGTCTTCAGCGATGTTAAATTTAACCAAACAGCAAAGGCCAGGGGATGTGAGAAAGACTATGGAAAGTGATTACACTATATAAGATGATTTCTACTCCACCTGTTTTGAAGTTTCACTCAAGTTTGGCTCTTCCTGAGTGTCAGGGCGTGAGTAAGGTCAGCCTGAGAGGAGGTGACAGTGGGTCACGTGCACAGCTAGGGAGTTCTGTGGGGCCTTTGTGGCCTGGAGGTTTTTATTTGCAAAATTGTGGGTGAATCAGCCTTTTCTCCTTAAAGCTTCAGCACTTACAAGCTGCTGACCCACTGGCTTAGAAAAAATCTAGATGCTGTTTTCTTTGTTGTTTTGTCAGGAAAGATGTTATGTCCCCATTTCCAAAGAGAAGTCATATGGATTCATGCCTTTCACCTGTAACTTTCTGTTCAGCTGTTTTGTTCTTATAGGAGGATTTTTTTTAAACTTTCTGAGACTGTTTCCCATATAACTCTTGGAAAGTGACCCAGACAGAATAATAATGTTACTAATTTTGTGCTTTATTCCCTTATCTTGAAGTTATGAAAAGAGCAGATTTGCTTTCCTTCAATTAATCATCATGCTTTTCTGTTATTGCCATCCAGCAACTGTATAATGATTTTTTTTTTTTTAAATCTTAACTTCACTGAAGGTCTCTAGGCCAAGAGGTCACATGTTTGGAGATATTATGGTTTATTTCCTTGCTATCATTCAGAACCAAATTTTACTGTACTTTTATTAGAGAAGTGTCACTAACAGAAATTCAAACAATATCCTTAACATTTCCACAGATGATTTCAGTGGCCTTCAGTACATTTTGTGGGGGCAGTTACTGGCCAGGAGGCCTCCTGTTTGGTGTGCATTGTTCTAGTGCTGGGGGTACCATAACGAGTAAGACAGACAAGATCCTGCTCCAAGGACCTCACAGGCCCCTGCAGGAGGCTGGCTGGGAGCGCAGCATGGTAGGTGTTGTGTTAGCACATGAGGGGATCCACAGGAGAGGCGCCCAACTAGGTCTCGGGAGTCAGGCCAAACGTCTCAGTGAGACACTTGAACTAAGCCTTGAAGGTCTTGTTAGGGGTTAGCTAGGTGGGAAAAGCCTTCCAAGGCAATGGGAATAGCACGTACAAAGGCAGAAAAGAACAGGATGCTTCTGAGGGACTAAGAATTTAGGGGTGGAGGCATGGCTCTGAATGGGGTGGGAGAGCCACAAGGAGCAGCCAGGTCACGGAGGGTATGGCGCACTGTGTTAAGGAGTATGAGTTTTTATTTCAAAGGCTGCAGGGGGCCATTGAATCAGTGTGGGGAATGACATTATTCAGTTGGTGCTCTGGCTAGCTCCCTGGCAGCAGTGTGGCGGAGGGAGTTGAGGAACCCAGGTAGGAGGCTGACAGAGTAGTTCAGGGCTGAGATGGTGGCCTGAACTGAGGATGTGCGAATGGGAATGGAGAGAAAGAAGTGGAATCAAGACATATTTGGGATGTAGGATGATAGGACTTGGAGGCTGATTAATTAGGGGGTGGGGTGGGGTGGAGGAGTGTGTGTTGGATGAGAAAAAGAAATTAGAGTTAATTCAGGAGCGTCCAGAGAGGAAAGGGAAGAGACTTATGTCACACAGGCCAAGAAGAGAGGTACTTTGAAAAAGAGGTTGGTCAATAGAGTCAGAATGCCCATGTAAGCTAAGAGCTGACATTTATTTGGGGGATTTAGAAAGTAGGTCATTGGTGAGAGCAGTTTAAATGGAGCCTTCTGGGGGCACTAAACTTCTTTTTCAGGATCCTTTTGGGGAGGGTCCTGTTCATAACTTGGGCCCTACTTCTGGTCCCCGGGTTTGCTGACCTTTGATCTGCCCTGAGTTTGGGGGTGCAGTCATTTCTCCTCTCTCTAACTTAAGCCAAAGGCTCTGGTTCTTTGCTTCTGTCTGTAGATTTTTAAAAATTCGCCGACCTGTTGACCTGATTCTGCAACTCACAGAGGTTTCATGCAGACCAAGAAAAACTAATGAGGAAAAGAAAAACATTTGACGTTATAAAGTAGATACTAATTTTTTTCTAGGATAAAGAATTCTAAAAACAAGTAAGTCAGAAAAGAGTTACCAAAAATCCCTCTCTCAGACTTTTCTCAGCAACATTAAACAGTGAACTTGCAATGTCTCCAAAAGACTGAGAAGGGAATAAATTGACACCCAAATACTATATTTAGTTTGGTGCCTAGAGGGCACTCAATTTTGCCCAAATGCAAAGGTCTCCTCTCTAGGGGTGGTTGCAGACATTTGTGTATAACTTATTGTCACTTTTGTAAAACACACTTTTGTGAAGTAAGTGTGTGTGTGTGTGTGTGTGTAAATTTAGGGAAAAGGTGGGGAAGAATTGTCCTAGGCTGTTAACAGTGATCATAGCAGGAACAGGGGGAATCATTGCATTCAATTTTTATAATTAGGTCAAAATTTTAATAAGATTTGGTAATATTTTACATTTTGTATTTTTCATTTTTTTTCAGTTTTTAAAAATGCAGTTTATATGAAAGAACAGAAGCTATCACAGGTCAAGGCTTGGTTATACAATTCTTTATTTAAAACAAGGAGTTCCTGCTAATACATTAAAAAACCCGAATATATCATTTGTCTTAGAACTCTCTTTAGACTGCTACTGCTTGGTGAGCATTAGGAGTAAAACATACTCAGTGTCAACCTCCTACCTCCTCTTGAAGGTGATGAAATTTTCCTAGAATGGGCAGTAAGATGGCTTAAGGAGAATGGAATACATTTTTCCAGCCCAACTATTTCTTGTGGTTCAAAGCTCATTTTATCATTCTCCCGTCTGACCTTTTATAATTCGCCTTTTATAACTTTTATACTTGACATTGTCCTTAGCAGATCTTTGTGTACCTAGGTCAATGAAAAGGGTACCCAACAGAGCAAATCCCACAAAGGAAGAAAGGAGAAGAGTTATTCCTCCCAAACACATTGAAACCCTCTCTGGCCCCCATGCACGAATGGGTTCTGGGAACAAAAGTTCCCAGAAAGAGAGTGAACTTCATGATGAATTACATTCCCCCAAAGACTCTGCCTTAACCATGCAGGGTCTCTACAAAGAGAATTTTACATTTTTCTGTGAAAGGATCAAATAGAAAATACCAGTCAGAATCAAATTTTTAAAAAGGTCAGACTCATAGAAGCCTACAGCTAATAATCATTGGCTTGAGTACACACTGGCAAACTTTTAAGAAAACATAAATTATGGGGGGAAAATGTCAGCCTCCTCCATCAGCCCTAATTGGAAATGGCCAAAGAAATATAAAAAGGGATGGAAACCGGCGTTAGTGCTGGAAATTAGAGAAGTCTTCCACCCACATGCCACCAGCTTGGAGGAAGTTCTGTCGGATATGGTACAAACTACAAGAGGCTACCTCGGCCAAATCACAGATAATCTTTTCCAGAAAAAGGTAGGGTGTACAAAAAGTAAATAGGAGAGATTCTGCTAGTCCCTACCCTCCGTAAGAGCCTCCAGTTTCCAGATGTGAGAGCTAAGAGGGGTCAGCCTTTGTGCAGACTGGGAATAGTTGCTCCAATTGTCACCCCATTTCCCATAGTGCACCCACAATTTAGAATCAGCTCCTGAGGGAAGCCCAAAGCCAAGCCAAGCCTGATGACAGCAGACCTTGCTGATACACAGTGGGTGGGGCATCCAGAAGGTGGGTGGTCCTGGGCATGCTCAGCCAAGAGAGGGTTGGGCCAAAACTCTGCTTCTTTCTACTTCTCATCTTTTGTTTTCTTACTGTAGAGTCTGGGACATTTCTTTGACTCTGTCTTCCCAATAAGCAATTCATATTTCAGCTTTGTCCTTTAAGTGCTCATACTTTTTTATTTAGTTTTTTTTTTCTTTCTGATTGCTCCTTTTTCATTGTAGCCATTTCTTGTTTTATGCATATGCTATCTTCTCAAATGTGTCTGTGGGCATTAATGAGAACTTTTAGAAGTTGTCCTCTATGCCTTGATTATCTCTATTTCCTTTGGATCATGTTAAAGTTTCCTCTTTGATATTTTCTCTTACTCTCCTTGTTTTCCTCCAGTTTCTATGATTCCTGGTTGTTAGTCGATAAGAAGGAAGGACTAAGTCCTGGTTGGTGGGTGGCTGGCTTAGGTTTTGTCTGTTTGCCTAAGAGTCTTCTTACTGGAAGGAGTGAGTGTAGCTGGGTGGTTTGTTACTTGGTGGGTTTTACAATAGAGTGAGTAGCCGCAGGGGACAAGCAGGAAGGTTGTTGGGATGTTTGAAAGGTTCTGTAGCATATCTAGGATTTTTACACCCATTTTGGGGCCCATCTGATTATAATAGTCCACTCTCTCGAGTGTAGGTGCAGAACAAAAATTCTAGCTGCGTGTTGGTCAGTTGATATTATTTATGGCTAATATTTAATGGGACTTAACAGTGTCTGATGCTATTCTTTCATGTTAACCCTAGTATATGAGCTATAACCCCTATACATAATCAGCAGTGGGGCAGGGGTGTGGACCAAGATGGTGTAACTGCAGAATCTCTGCCCTCCGGTGTACAGGTGGGCACAGGGATGGAGCTGGAGGGCGTCCACTGATCCTTGTTGCTTTCTGTACAGTTCTTTTATCAAGCCTCCTGATGACTCCCTGAGGGCTCACTCTATTCTTCTTATGTTCACTTTATTTAGACTCAGAAGTTCTCTGTATTAATTTTTATCTTGGAGCAGTTTTCTACCATGTATATATTGCTCTGCTATTTCCTCAGCTCTGATCCCATCTGCTTTCTGTCTTCTAGGAATTTCTCACCATTTCTGATCTGCTGCTGGCACCATTTTTGTTTTTCAGCACTGTTATGCATGTGTCATATGCCTCTTCTCAATATGTATATATTCAAGTTTATTTAAAGATATTTGGTACAGTGGAGAGGAAGATGTGGGTATTCAGTTCACCATCTTGATTCAATGTCTGCGACATTTTCTATACGTTATCTATCTACTTCCGCTTATTGACTTTAATTTCTTTATCCTGCTGCTATAATGATTAAACTTGAAGGGGCATTCAGGGTACAGGAGACATAGTTGCCACATAATAACCCTCGGGCTTTTTGTTCTTTTGAATATAGACTATTTGATTCTGTATAGTTTAGTCACAATTCTACTTGCAGATATGGCTAGTCAGACATGAACATTATTTCCACTATTCAGACAGGGGAGGATGAAGTGGGCCAGCTTTGTTTGTTAAGCTTCCTGTAGATAATTAAATCATGATAAATACGATACATGCAAATGTTGAAAAGATTGAATGCAGGATTCACGGGAGGGAAGACTAAACATTTTTACTGAAATAAAACATACAGACAGGGAGGTGACAGGTCATACATACACAGCTTGATGTATTTTAACAAAGCGAACACTTCCACATAACCAGCTCACAATACCAAACATGAACAGCTCCCTGGCAGACTTCCTGGTAACCCTAACTTAAAGGTAACCACTACGTTGACTTCTGTCATCATGGGTTAGTTTTTCCTGTTTTTAAATTTTATATAAATGGAATAATACAGTATGTTTTCTTTTATTTTGGAACTTTATGTAATTAGAATCACACATCATGAACTTCTTTCATTCAGTTTTATGTCTGAAATCTACCCATGTTGTTGCATGTGGCAGGTGTAGTTCTTTGTTTTTAATTGCTGTACAGTACTGCATGAAAGAAATAATTGTGTTGTAGTTATTCATCCTACTATTAATATAGACCTTTGAGTTGTTGCCAGTTTGGGGTTATTATGCATAATGCTGCTTATACGTGAATTTTGGTGCACATAGGAGGAATTTCTGCTGGATATTTACCTAGGAATGGGTGTGAGTCATAGGGTATGGCTATTTATGTACTCAGTTATAGTAGATCCTGCCAAACTGTTTTGCAAAGTACTCATA
Organism: Camelus bactrianus; assembly: GCF_048773025.1. Lineage (NCBI taxonomy): Eukaryota > Metazoa > Chordata > Mammalia > Artiodactyla > Camelidae > Camelus > Camelus bactrianus. The sequence continues at coordinate 27,840,149 of NC_133565.1, forward strand.
CCAATGTATACTCCCACCAACAGTTTGTAAGTGTTCTCGTTGCTCCGCTAATCCCCAGAAGCACTTCTGTATTTTTGTTTTAAAATAATTGTAGTCATTTCTGGTAGAGATGTAGTGGCATCTCACTGAGGTTTAATTTGTATTTCCACGATGATAATGAGGTGGAAATATTTCCATATGCTTATTGGCTATTTGGATAACCCCTTTTTGTGAAATTGTCTCCACGAGGCTTTTCCCTGTTCTAAAAAATATTGAGTATGTTGCCTTTCTCTTAGTGACTAGTAGGAATTCTTTTAAATATCTGAATGTGATTTTTTTGTCAGATAAATGTGTTGAAAATGTCTTCTACTCTGTGGCTTGGTTTTCCACTCGCTTATTCTTCTCTTATTTTTAAAGAATTATGACGTATCAATCTTTTCTTTATAGTTAGTATTTTGGGAACTGGTTGAGATATCTCTTATCCCAAGGTTATGTTAATGTTTAGAATTTTTAAAGGTTTAACTTTGACATTTATTTTAAGATCACTGAGGAATTGTTTTTGATCTATGGTATATGGTTAGGGGTCCTAAATTATTTTTAAGAATATAAGGGGATTCTGAAATCAAAGACTTTGAGAACTAGTGATTTAGAGCTGGAAAATCTCCTGTGAGAACACCTTTAGCTCCATCCCACAAACTTAGATTGTATCTATATATTGGTATTATTTAAAAATATTTTCTAGTACACATAGTGATTTCATCTTTGATTCAGGTTAAACTTGTTTAATTTCCAAATATTTGGAACATTTTTCAGGTATTAATTTCCATATTAATTTCACTGTGGTCAAACATACTCTGAATGGTTTTAGACTTTGACCTTGTTGGAGATGTGTTTTATGATTCAGCATATGGTCTGTTTTGGTAAATGTTAGATGTTTACTTGAAAACAATTTTTATTCTGTCGTGTTTGCTGCAATGTTTTACATCTGTCCATTAGATTGTTCAAGTCAACTCATTCTACTGATTTTTTGTTTGTTTGTTGTATCAGTTACTGAGAGAGTTGTGTTAAAATATAAAAATATTTGGAATTGTTTATCCCCAGTTTTGATTTTAAAAGATTTTGCTTTATACATTTTGAGACTATGTTATTATGTCCATATAGATTTAGGATTGTTAGAGCTTTCTTTTTAATTGACTTTTTATAGTTTTTAATGTCCTTCTTTATTCTGGTAATAATGTTTTTGTCTAAAAGGTATATTTCATATAATATTACTATAGCTTCTCAAGGTTTTTTTTTGTTGTTGTAGATGTGTTTGTCTGATATATCTTTTAACATCTGTTTATTTTCCTTCCATATCATAGTTAACGTACGTGTCTTACAGGCAGAATGTAGTGTGTAGTCTCATATTTTGTAGTCTTGGCTGATGCTTCTTTTAATTAGAATAGTTAGTCCGTTTATATTTAAAGTAATATTTTTTCATTTAAATCTGCTATGTTATTGTTTGCTATTCATCTCATTTATTCTTGTTTCTATCTCCTTTCTTCTTTTGAATTAATCATTTTTATTATTCAATTTTGCTTCTCTAGCAGCTTGCCAGTTATATATTTATCATGATTGCAAAAGCAATCCTAGAGATTACAACATGCATTTTTAATGTGGTGGTGTCTTCCTTAAATCAGTGCTTTATCATTTCCAAGCAACAGAAAACCTCATTACAATTTAACCCTGCCTCTTTAGTGGTGGCTTTTGTGCTGTTTTCATGTTTTAAAATTCTGCGTATATTTAAAACCTCATAAGATACTATTATTGCTTTAAACTGTTAATATGCATTTAGATTTAACTTTCTAGTTCTCTTCATTTCTATCTACACTTGGTTGTTTTTCTCTGAAATATTTTCCTTTTATTTGAAGAACTTCCTTTAGTGTGTCTTTTGGTGTTTTTGGTGAGGAATTATCTCAATTTTTTTGTCTGATTATTTTTAAAATTTTGCCTTCATTTTTGAAGGATGTAGTCACTGAGAATAGAATTTTAAGTTGGCAGATATTTTGTCAGCACTTTCAAGATGTGATTTCATTGTCTTGTGGCTTCCATGACTTCTGTGGCAAAGTCAGCTGACAATCTTTTGTGTTGCTTTTTTGAGTGTAAGGTATATTTTTCTTTGATTGTTTTTAAGTTTCCCTGTCTTTGGTTTTTAGCAAAAGACTTGTACCTACATGTAGTTTTCATCATATTTATCCGTCTTGAGATTCATAGAAAAGCTTTAATCTGTAGCTTGAGGTCTTTTGACTCCATCAAATAATTCTTGACCACCTTTTCTTTAAATACTGCTTCTTCTCCATTTCTCTGTTCTCTCATTCTGGAGCTGTGAAATACATGTATGTTAGATGTTTCCCCTGTGTCTGATATGTTTTAATGCTCTTTTTTTTTTTTTTTTTGTATTTTCCATCCTCTTTCCCTTTATGTTTCAACTTGGAATGACATATTCTCCAATTCCAATTCATATATTCTCTTCTTTGCAGTGTTTAAGCCCTCTTTTTGAATTTTTAATTTCAGTTATTTAATTTTTTACCTATAATTTTCATTTGTTCTTTTTTTGTTTTCCAGTTCTTTGGTGGAAATCTACTTTGTCATCTATGTTCTTGAATATATTAGTCATAGCTAACTTTTTAAAAAGTCAGGTAATGTTGTTTATAACATTACATGTTTTATGTGTACCATATTATATTTCTAGTTCTATACAGCCTACAATGTGCTCAACACTAAAAATTTAGTTTCTATTCATCACCATATAGTTGATCTCCTTTACCCATTTTGCCCTCCATTCCTGCCCTTTCCCCTCTGGTAACCACTACTCTATTCTGTGTATCCACATATTTGTTTTTGTTTGATTTGTTCAATTATTTTGTTTTGTTTTTGTTTTAATATTCCACAAACGAGTGAAATCATACAGTATTTGTCTTTCTCCATCTGACTTATTTCACTTAGCATAGTACACTCAAGGTCCATCCATGTTGTCACAAATGCAAGATTTCCTCTTTTTTATGGCTGACTAGTACTCCGTTTATTCCTAGTTATTTTATTATTTTCCTTGTGATTGCAAATGTTGTTGTTTTCTTAATTTCTCCTGATAGCTCATTGTTAACACACAAAAATACAACAGATCTTTGTATGTTGATTTTGTACCCTACAATCTAAATGAATACAATATTGTTTATTATTCCTAATAGTTTTTAAGTGTAGTCTTTAGGGCTTTCTGTATATATAATCATGTCATCTGCAAAAAGTAACAGTTTTCCTTCTTCCTTTCTAATATGGATTGCTTTTGCTTCTCTTTCTTACCCAATTACCCTGGCTAGGCCTTCTAATATCATGTTGAATAAGCGTGGTGAGAGTGGGCATCCTTGTCTTGTTCCTAATTGTAGTGGGATAGCTTTCAGTTTCTCACTACTGAGCATATTGTTAGCTGTGGATCTGTTAATCATAGTTATTTTAAAGATATGTTTCAATGTCAGTATTGAAATTGCCTGTTGGATTATTTATTTTTTTCTTAATTTTCAGTTGTTTGGTTCAGTCTCCTGGCACGCTAGGTGATTTTTTATTTTAATGGCAGATGTGTGTGTGAAGTACATGAAGACTTGTAGCAGTTCTAGGTGATGTTATCTTCATCCAGAGAGAAAGTTTTATTCTGGCACATAATGAGGGTCAAGGCCCATAACCTTGATACAAACAGGGAACAAAATGATTTCAAGTTTGCATTTCAGGCTCTGTGAGGGTGTGTCTCTTTCTACCTTGCAGTTGGTCCTAGGCCTTAGGCCTTCAGGATCTGAACCAAAAGCCCAGGGTGTTTTCTGAGGTACCTCGTTATTGCGCATCCTGAGCCCCAGTTTTGTCTCATGATCACGGTGATAATGCAGGAATCTCTGCTTAGATCTTTAGCCTCCTAGCAGCCTCTTTGTGCTGGTAACTTAGCATCTTGCCTGGTGTATATGCAGCTTCGAACTGTCGAAAGCCTTGAGAGGAAGTTGCACATAGCCTGGCCGGTTTACTTCTTTATATTTCCATTTTTTCCCTGGAATTTTGGCCTCTTAGATCCTGGTTTCCTACGTTACAGTGCACTTCAATTTTCCTCTTCCCAGCCCAGTGAGGCTGCTGCAAGTTCTTGGCCGATGGTTTCTGTTCAGCTTTTGCATCCTGTGTTGCAAGGCTGGAATTTCCCCAAAGGGAAAAAGCAGCTCTGAGTGTCCAGCTCTTCTTGGTGCATTTCCCTTCTTCATGATTTTGGCCCTTCAGGTCCCGATTTCTTTGGATGCTCACTGATGCCTTTAGAGATTTAAAAATTTTTTTAAAAATTTTGAAATAAACTTAGGCTTACAGAAAAGTTGCAAAATTAGCACAAAGAGCTCATAAATGCCCTGTGAACAACTCAACAAATAACCTTCATTATTTATATTTATAATTGAATATTGCCATCATTTCCAAGCTGGCAAGAGCAGAGCATGACAACTAACTAGTTGAAAGAAAAAAACGAAGGAGCCAATGGAGAAGATGATATTTTTGGTTCAGTGTACACTATTCCTCTGAGATTTTTCCTCGTATTAGGCATCTCCCATGACAGATAAGGGTGAGAAGTGCTCTGTCATGTACTTTTCATACATTAATGTAACAATATCTACAGTTATGCCTGTTCGCCCCTGCTCCTGAATGCAGACGCACCTCAGTGTGTTCAGAGCATCCATGAACATCCTTCCCCCTCCCTGTGCTGCTATTGGTTCAGAATTCAATTTTATTGTTTTGTAAACTCACATATTTGCTTTTGCTTGTTTGTTTTCAAATCAGTAGTTACATGTGCCACCAGCACCAGAGCCTACCAATTCCTGTTCTCACCGTTGTTTCTTTGGTCCTTTCCATCTTGGTTCAATTTTTACTTCCTTGGTGAAGTAATTTAGCATTATTTTTATTAGAGACTGTGATGGTCTGTATGTATTTCTATTTTGTTCTGTCTTTCAAACAACAGTTTACGGAGACATAAAATTCCAAATTTTCACTTATTTCTTCTCAGCACTTTGAAGCTTTTCCTTCACTGTATCCTGGTATCCACTGTTGCCACGGAGAAATCTGTCAGTCATATTGGTGCTTTGGCTATTTGTTTGTTTTTCCCCCGTGATAGTTTTAGAAATTTTTATTCTTGAGATCTTGACATGTCTAGATGTGAATTAGTATTTATCTAGCTTAGCACTTGAGTGCACTTCCAAACCATAGACTCATATCTTCCTTTAATTGTAAGGGAAAAAAAATAGCTATTAACTCTTAAAATATTGATTCTCTTATATTCTGTCCTCTTTTCTGGCGTGCACATCGGATATTTCCTGGAGCCTTTCACTTATGCTCCATACTGATTGATTGATATTTCATAAGAAAAAAATAAAACCCTTTTTTCAAAAGAATTTTTTGTTCTTTGAGAAAGTTTCTTAATGTTTTCCAGTTTACCAATTCTCTTCCTGACTAGGCCCGGTCTAGAGTTTATGCATCTCTTGAATTTTTCATTTTCAGGACTACGTGTTTTTTATTTCCAAGATTTCTAATTTTGTAGAGCTGTTTAAGAATTTCCCCCCTTCTTGTGTAACCACTTGCTCTTTATTAATCGAAGTTATTCCTTTGTTTATCGTATTGATAATGGCTAAACACACATATCAAGTCTTTGTCAGATAATTTCATAAAATTATTTTCACCAGGAGTGAATTCATGTTGTGATCTGTGATATTATTGGCTATCTTACTTGGTGTTATACTGATTTGTGTGCCTTAGAATTTAGGTTTATAGACTTAATTTGAATCAGGGAAGATGTCTTTTTGTCACTTTTAACCCCTCTGTGCACGCTTCTGTCTAGCAGTTGTGATTTCTTCCACCTGGCTTCCCAAGGCCCCGATTCTGAGTGTTGGTTTCTGTTCTCTGGTGATATTGGTGTAAATCTCAATCTAGCCACAGAGCTGGGGGTAACCTGCTTAGTCCTTTGGTTTTCGGCCTCCCTGAGCCTGCAGATCCCCAAACACATTAACCGCAGACAGTGACTCGCATCTGGACATTTTTCCTGGCCTCTCTTTCTTTCGCGTCCCCCGGCTTTAAGCAGAGCTTGATTCTAGGCTTTCGTCTCACAGAACAGTTTAGATCCCTTTTTACCCAGTGGGAGCCAGACTGCTGGCTGCCAGAGCTTGTAGCAGACAAGTAGCCTGGCAAAACTGATGCTTCAACCCTGCTCACCGTATTGTATTTCTGTCCTTTTTCTGGTCCACCCAAAAGTGTCTTTTCTCTTTTTAAGCACTGCTTATGTTTCTGGTTTTCTTTTTTGATACTTCTTCTGTGATTGCGATGTAGTCAGTCTTAGGGAATGTATTAGAGTTGAATTTATCTAGTCATTTTGACCAGAATTAGAAGCTTCAGTATTTACTATAGCTTCCAGCACTTAAAAGAAATAGGACTGCAGTTTCTGCAACTATGGAATGAGTTCAGGAGCCCTATGGTGATCAGCCCTATCTTTTTCATCTTTATGTCCCCCCGTCACATAGTAGATGCTCAACAATATTTGTCGAATGATGGTCAAGTATCAAATATCGTCACGTGATCTAGAGAGCTAACACCATATGCGTATTTACTCTTACTTTGGCAAAACAGCTGAACATCACTGGGGAGTTCAGGAAAAGCAGAAGAATGATCATGACTCTTAACTTTGACACCTGTTGAGAAAAAAATCCCACATTGTTGTCTCCTTCCAAATAAGGAACAAATATTAATCACATTAGTTTCTGTTCTTTGAAGTGGGAACACTCATTCTACTGTACATACTGCTTTCTGAAAACAGAACACTGCCTCTGCCTACGTTTCAGCTTTTGTTTTCCTTCCTTCTCCCTTGAGCACTGTTCATTATGGTTAAACCAAATTTCTCACTGTTTCTTGAGTACATTTGTCCTACACTCTACCACTGAGCTATATGGTTCTCAACTGTCTGGAGACTATTGGTTTTCACAACGGGTGTGTGTGTGCTGCTGGCTCCTAGTAGATAGAGGCCAGGGGTGCTATTAAACATCCTACAATGCAGAGGACAGCCGCCTCCACAAGAAATTATCTGGGCTAAATACTAGGGTGCCAAGGTGGAGAAACTCTGCCCTACAAATTTGCTGCCTCCGGGTCTTTTTTCACATTGCCTTATGCCGGAAGGCCTTCCTTCGGTCCTGCCTGTTGAAATGCCGCCTGTCCTTAAAAAGCTAGTTCAAATGTTAAGCCTTCCAGGAAGCAGATCTTGAATGAACCTACCCTTACCCCTCACACCTTAGCCCCTCAGAATTCTTTCTGTGAATCACTAAAATGCCTGTCACTTAGTATGTTCACAATAATTTGTATTTAATAGTATTATTTGGTGTTGTTTGTATTGTTTCTCCCTTATGTTTTAGTTGATTGTTGGTATATGAACTCTTTTGCTGAAATGTGGGTTCCTGGGTGGCCAGGATTAATCTTATTTATCTGTTTCTTTCTTTTTTAACATTTTTTTATTGAGCTATAGTCATTTTATTATTTAAAAAAATTTTTTTAAATGTTTTATTTATTTATTTGTGGAGGAGAGGTAATTAACTTTTTTTTTTTTTTAACAGAGATACTGGGGATTGAACCCAGGACCTCCAGCATCCTAAGCATGCACTCTACCACTGAGCTATACTCTCCCCTCTTATTTATCTGTTTCTACTACAGCAACTTCCATGTGTTTTACATATAATAGGTGCATAATATCTATTGAATGAATGAGGAATGTGTATCTTCCCATGTCGTTAGTTATGGTTACTCTTTTCAACAATTTTCTTAAAGGACTTAGTCTAAAAAAAATCCAACAAGCTGAACCTGAGTTTTTTTGTTGTTGTTTGTTTGTAATAATTTGTGTCAAATACTGTGATAACAAATGACTATATAATACAATAACTTGTGTTTATTTCTACAGCTATTTAGTGAAAAAATAAGTGGTGTAGAAGGAACGAAACTAGATGACGAATTTCTTGACATGGAACGGGTAAGAGAACATTTTAATGTAAATTGTATAATAAATATGACTTTCATCGTGGTAGGAAATATACTGATACTGTGAAGGATATTAGAGTGGCGATCTCGGATGTTTGCAGTCAGGTGTGGCTTATGGAATCCGAAAAAGGTCAGTTCTTTCACTCTTCCTAGTCCAGATGAAGAGCCTGGATCTTGGAGGCGGGATATGGCTAACTGGTGCCCTCTCGTGGACAAAAGTCAGAATGCGCACAAAAGATGGTCAATCTTGGGAAACAGTTTAGGCCTAAGTAATTGGGACTATGTATCTTGGAGAGTCAAAATGTATTTCTGGGACAAGACTATTCAAATATATAAATGTTGACTCAGTGTGTGGAAGACTCTGTTCCCATGTGTTCAAGTTGCTGCTTAACAAACAGGTTTTATCCTGGTTCTGCCCCGAGGACCAGTTGGATAAGCTGTTTCAGCCTTTTCTGAACGTGTGCTCTGCTTGCCGCACACGGATGCTTTGAGGATCATGCAGAAAGTTAATGTGTATGAAAGCGTTTGGAAGAATGCAGCGCGCATGGTACAGAAGTGATTGTCAACAAATTCCGGAGGAAGACTGTAGATACTTTGTCCTTGAACAGTCTTCCTGGTCAGCTGTGTGAAGGAGTTTAGGTGGAGGCGGTCGTGGGACCACCACTAATTACCAGCTTCCTCAGTTTCCTTCCCATTTGTTTTGGGCCCTTTAAACACAGCCTTGTTTTAGTAATTAGACTCTCCAGATGAGAGAGGGCAGAAAGGACAAAGCATCTTTCCTCAGGTGTGACATGGAGGATATGGGCTGTCGCAGGTAGTAGAGCGTTCAGCAGACGCTGGGGAACCAGTCCCTTGGTGGCAGAGAGGGAGGTGGTTTCTTTCTTCAGGATACCCTAGACCTGGCCATGCTGTCCTCCAGGGAGCTCCTTGTTTTCTGGAAGAGCACAATCAACTTTCTAGAAATGTTAATGCCTAGATGGAAAAGCTTACTTTGTTTTGCTTTTGAAAAAAGTTCATTTCTGAAGATTGAAAAACATAGAACATTTAAACATCATTGGCATGTTGGAAATTACTTTAAGAATCACTTGATAAAGAAAGACATTTTGTGTAATTTTATCACTAACAGAATGATTCCATTGAAATGTTAAATGTAAAAGCACATCTCAGGAATTTTAGTTTCTGCTGGAAGACTGACACCTCTTGTTTACTTCCTTTCTCTCCCAAAACCTCAGTGAGTGACAGAAGAGATATAAAAATAAAATCTATTATCTGCTTTATTACAATACTGGAAAGCACAGAAATATCTAATATGTGACAAGAGGCCTTAAGAACTTTCTAGAAGAGGTGAATTAGGTGCTATCAGACCCACGTAAAACAAGACACAGAAACGACAAAGTAGTGGAGAAACATGTTCCATGACAAATGCGAACCATGCAGAAGGGGAGGAGCAGTAGTAATGTCAAAATAAAATTTGATGCCAAAAGAGTACTAAGTGGAGAAAGACGTTTTTAAAAAATTATGGAAGGATGTAGTCTATCAGGAAATTGTAGCAGTTATGAACCATTATACATCACACAGCATGGCATCTAAACATGAAAGGTAAAAGCTGTCAGAACCACATGGAGAACTGACAAAAATCAGTAAAAGATTTCACATACCTTTCTCATAAAATAATAGATTAAACTGACAATAATAGGCTCATAGAGAATTTGCATAAAATATGGTTAATAATTTCCATTATAAATAAATATAAATATCTGCATTCCTCAAATGGACAATACATATTCACTTCAAACTTCTTTAAAACAGTTTTAATAATCCAGTCATATATTGGGCTATAGAAACAAAACTCAACAAATTTCCCAGACTAAAATAGAACACAAGGTTTACAAGGAATCCTGTAATTTCCAAATAATAATTTCCAAATTCTGGATGTTTGGAAATTGAAAAACAGGTAAAAATAATTCTTATTTCAAGAGGAAATGAAAAGTAAAATTAAAGATCATTTAGTCAAGAGAACCCTATGTATCAAGACATGTGATACATGGCTACATCTTACCTGAATTTAGTAGGAAATAAATGTTGGAGAAGCGTGACTCACTGAAGCCAAAAAGCTAGGAAAATAACAGCAAAGTAAATCACTCTAGGCGAAAGGAAGAAATCAATACCGATAAATGAGAGATTAATAAAATAAAAAAAATGATGACAGTAAAAAGGTAGAATCGATAAGTCAGACCAAGAACTATTTGTTTTGAAAATCCACCTCTACTCCTGTGTGTGCAAGAGAGGCAAAAGGGGAAAACAAACTACGTGAGGAATAAGGAGGATATAATGACAGTGTGGAATCTTTAAAAAAAATTCTTTTTTTAAAAGAGAATACGACAAACAGTTACCAGAAACTAGGGCCGCCGGCGGGTCTCTAACTCAGGGACTGAGATGTCAGTGTGTCAGTGGCACAGGCTTTGGGGAACCTCAGGGCTGGAGTACCAATACTAGATGGAAGTTCCAGAGTTAACTGACCGGCAAAGATGCCTTCACACTGAGTGGACTTTACAAAAATAATGTTCACTTCTGTACTTTCCTCTATTTGTCCTGATGGTGTCCCGAGATACTTGCATTGTGTTTAGTTAACCTGAACACACACCCACCCCACCCCCAATATCCGCAGTTACTCTAGGAGGGAGGTTTTGTTTTTATTTTTTCAGACTACATGAGTTATTTTTTCATTGTTCATCTTGATTGCCCACACTTGCCAACATGTTTAGTGTCAGTCTCTTTAATTTGTAAAGGGTTTATTCCCAGTTTAGATTCCTGGGCTGTCCTGGAAGCAGGTCCAGCATGTGCACATCAGTGCCTGGGAGTTTTTGGCCAAGTGTTTCTTGACTTTTTTCCCCCCAAAGTTGTAGAAGAGTCTGAGTAGAAAGTATCTCTGTCTCTGTCTTCTCTCATCCTCACCCTTTGGAGGTGACACCTAGCTTCCTGATGGCTTTTCATGTCTAAAGAGGGTTGTGTACATGGAATGGAGCACTCTAAGTTGTGTTTTAATTAATACTGAATTTATATAAAGTTGTGAATTTAAAACTGAGTTCTTCTTAAGCCTTAAGCTGAACTTATGGATCTTACTTATAATTTTAGTAATTTCAGTATAAAGATGGTGATAATTTTTAGTTGATAATCATTTTACTTAAAGATTTATCACTATTTACATAATTAAACAAATTTTCTTAGACATTTCAAACTGCAGTACAAACACAATGCATAGGATTTCCTCAAATTTCACATCAAGTCTAAAGCAGGATTGTTCTATGTGCTTTCATTTCTTGTAACTCTAATAAAATATAAACACTGAGGTTATCAAATTCTCTTAAACAATTCAAAGAGCTTCATAAACAATTGAACGTACTGATGGGAGTTCAAAGTTTACAAAACTTGTTACCAGGTCAAATGCACATACACGCACGCCCACCGGCACACACAGCTAGCTCACTGGTATCAGTAATATGGGTTTGATTCATTTCTTCAATATCTTTTCTGTGCTGTCTTTTTAAACCTTCCTGGGGCCCCAGATATAAGCATTCAGCTTAAGGGGAACAAATAGAATTGCAGACCGAATGAAATTGCTTGTTTGAAAGCTTCTACCCCTAAAGAGATCACAGGTTTTCCCCAGACTGATTTTGTTTGTGTTATAAATCACTCTGAGCTTGTTTTTCCCCTAGCAATGCACAATAAACGTCTTTCCAGGACATACAGATCTTCCTTATTTCTTTCCCCTTGTGATTAAAGAGTATTCCTTTATTTGGATGTTTCACAGCTTATTCTGTCAGTCTCCTATTGATTATCATTTAGGTTGTTTTCAGCTTTTCAGATGTCTAAGGGACATCTTTTTACCTCAGTGCGGTTTGCTCATGTGTCCCTAGGTGATAAACCCCTGGAAGTATGATAGCTGGCCCATTAATAGGTACTTCCGCCTGGATCTCAAAAAGGTTGTATCATTTTGTATTCCTGTTGTATATGAAAGAGCCCATTATAATACCCTGTATTGGGTCTAATCAATTTAAAAAGTTTTTTTTTTAGATCAGTCAGGTGGGTGGAAAGTACCTCCTTTTTATTTACAATTTTTCTGAATCTTTTGCCAAATATTCATAGGCAACTTGTATTTCCCCTCTCTTGTGGATTGCCGGTTTATTTCTTTCCCTTCTTTCTAGTTGGGTTGCCTTTTTTTTTTTTTTAAATGGGAGTTCTGAGTATAATAGATACTAACACTTTATTTTTTTACATTTTACTTTCTGTTCACCACTTTTCTCAAAGTTTATGTGTTGTGTCTTTTCATGGTTCCACTTTTAAATTTATGGAGTCAGAATTCTGGTCTTTTTATTATGACGCTTGGGTTTTAGGTCATGCTTGGAAGATCCTTCCACGAAGTATTTCAGAATATTATCCTGTATAATTTAGTACTTTTACAGTTTTTTTTAGGTCTATATTTTTAATCCTGTATGTAGTGTGAAGCATGAAATAACTATTATTAATTTGCCAAGTTTTAACAAAAAAGAAAAAAAAATCAAAATTGTGATGGGATTTGAATTAATTTTACATGTTAATTGTGGAAGGATTTACATCTGTCCAAACTGAATTTTCCCATCTAGGAATGTGGCCTTTCAGGTAGGTATTGTGCATTTGTCGTAATATTTATTCCTTGTTATTGCTCATTTTTAAATTGCTCTTACATATGGGATCTCCTTTTTCTTTACATTTTCTTTTGGGCAACTGATGGTATGAAGTAAAGCTATCAGAATGTGTACAGTTAACTATTCTGTGTATTCTCACATTCGTTTTCTGGTTAACCAACAGCCAAGATTGCCCAAGAATGGTTTTGCAGAAGGAAAGATTAAGTCTTAACCTGGCAGGGAAGCCTTTGATGGTAACGTCTTCTGCCCACAGAAGAGTGTTTATTTTTGTAATAACACTAGTGACTATGATTCTTGCATTATTGGTTTATTGAGGTAGTTTCTCATATGAATCCTTGTTATGCCATCCTTATGTAAGTACAGAAATTCAAGTTCACCCACGGTTGAGGAAAGTTTGTCTCAGGAGTGTCTAGTCTTGGTTTTGAGAGTAATATATCAAATATATCGAGTAATTTAGTGGCATATAATAGCTTGTCCAAGTTTTTCTAAATATTATATTAATATTCATTTTAATGTTGAGAAAGAAATTAGTGTTTTCCACTATCATTGGGAAGAGCCATCATTGGAAGGATGTCCCAGAATCAAAAAGTTAAGAAAATATTGCCTTTTCCAAAAGTGGTGAAAACATTCATTTGGATTAAAATCATTATAATGGTGTTATAAGTATTAAATTAATGAAAGTCATTTCTCTGTTTGTTTTTCTGTATGTCGTTTACCAATATCTTATGTGTTTTTTTTTTTTTAAGAAAATAGATGTTACCAATAAAGCTGTTGCAGAAATTCTTTCAAAAGCCACAGAATATCTTCAGCCAAATCCAGGTAAAGTTAGAAAATGTCTTGGAATATTTAGTTTTTCATTCGCTGTCACAGATTCCAATAATCCAGCATGTATAGCTGACATGATCTGGAAACAATGTCCTCTGTGTCCAGATAATGAAATTCAGTTTTGTTTTTTTGAGTGACTGAAGGTAGTTGCTGTGAATCTTAGCTGATGACAAACAGAGCAGACACTTCTGTGAACCATGGTGACACTGTTTGGATGGGGTTTTGGTCTTAGCAGCAAGACACTGCTAAGCAAAGACGTTTTTAATGATACTCTTCAGAAACCTACTAAGTACTTTGTAAAGGTTTTCTTATTCAGTTGTTTTCTCTTTAAAAAAAAAAAAACCCTCTGCTATCCTTTTCTAACGGTGTATATGAATTTTAAATGGCTTTCACTTCATGGCTTTTGAGCTGATGAAATGAGGCGTAATGCATATGAAAAACAGTGTGAGACAGTCCAGTGTTACAGTAGCTTCTCAGCGGGAGGTCTCTGATTCCTCGGCATTGAAGCAGCCTCCCTTGACGAAGTTTTCCTAAGTTCTGGATGATAGAAAACCAACAGAGGGCGTCCGAGCTTTGAGTTCTGCGGGTTTCCAAATCTGCCTTTACTTTTCATGAATTTATTATTTGCACGTAACGACTGTGATTCCTTTGGCTGTAGGAATCAGCACACACTCAACCATCTGAAAATCTAGAAAATAAAACCTTTAAAACATAAATTTAAGAAAATATCATGGCCCAGGGAGGATGGCAGGTATACAGTTCTTTAGAATTGTACAGATGATTATGGTTTTAAAAACCATAATAATATATTTCTTCCCTGGCCTCCTCAACGATTGAACCACACAAGTCCCTTCTCCTGATAAATCAGTCAGCAAATATTTAGCAAATGCTTTCTCTAGGCAAGGGGCTTTCCTGTGTACTGTTAAGTTGGACAGGGAGCCTGCCCTCCATGAGCTGATGTTGGAACGGGGTAGGGAGGTGTTGACCAACAATGGAAGTGTCCACTTGACAAGAGGCCTCTGGTTATTCCTGGAGAAGAAGGGGGAGGCCTAGCAGCCTCTAATTCAGTTTAATGAACCTCAGTAACAGGCCTGCTTACATCCCACATCCTGCCCTGACAGTAGGGAAGAGGAGCAGTGTGTATGTGTGTGTGTGCGCACGCGCGCGTGCTGTGGGCGTGAAGCCTGTGTGCCTGGGGACCAGGAGGATATAAGTGCTTCTGAGGCTGAGGTGGGCAAGATTCAAAAAGGCTGACACCGTGAGTGTCTGAAGTCTTGCTACTCAAAGTGTGGTCCGTGGACCAGCAGGATCAGCATCCCCTGAGAGACTGTGAGAAATGCAGAAACTTGGGCTCATCCCAGACTGACTGGATCAGACTCTGCATCTTAACAGGAACCTTGGGTGGTTTTGCGTGCACATTAAAGTTTGAGAAACACTGGTTGAGAACACATTAAAATAAATATGTAATTATTAAAATAAGAGAAAATAAAATTTATCCCTTTACCAGCTAAAGTTACCTCAAACACCACCTAGCCTACAGAATAAAATCCCAAACCCTTAGCTTGGTGTTCAGTTCACAGTCACATTTTCCCATAGGTATTTCCTGACTTGTCCTGTGCTAGTTTCTTCTTCAGTCAATCCAAGCCTCCTCTTTATCTGCTGGTTATGTACCATTAAGCATTCCCCTTCTGAGCCTCACACTATTTCTGCACTTTGGGAGACACCTTTCCGCCTTCATTCAGCATGTTGTTATGTTTTCCTTTCCCTACACCACACCAATAACTAGGTGTGAGCTCCTTGAAGGCAGAGGCTGGCTTAGGTCTTTCTGGAGTTCCAGTAGTTAGCATGGTGTGTCGCACAGAGCCGAGATTCGTGAACACTCCTGGCCTAAGTCACAGAAAAGAAGGTCCCAAGCAGTGGCCGCCTATCATTTCCCTTGGGCCTGGGAGCTGAGCTGCACCTGAGGGGCTGTCAGCACAGACTCCCATTCACTCTGGGGACATCTGTCTCCTCCCGTAGGTTCTGCTTCCTACATTGAAGTGTGCAGTGGCCCTCCTCCATGATACTGAATATAATCAGTCTGGGTACATGCTTGGGGGGTGGGAGAGTGGTGTTTAATGACCAGTTGGTAGTTTGAAACATCCACCTCAGCAATTCCAATCTTAGTTTGCAATCGGTTCCCAGGAAAATTTGTCTGCCCAGGTGTCAGCGTCTGACAACGTGTTAGCTGTGGGTGGGGTAATGATAGCCCCAGGTACTATTATTTGGAGTCAACAGCGTGTGCCGTAATTTCTATTTCCCATCGCGGCTGTGCGACGGTGCCCTTAGCTCCCACCTTGGTTAAGATTCCAGAAAATCATGTGAGAACCTAGGTAGTTCACACATGGTCCCCTCATGTCTCAGGTCTCTGATATTTTGCCCAAGGCGACCTCGATTTCATCAGCCACGTTTGTTAAATGCCATGCACCTGTCACTCCACCTTGCCACTTTAAGGAATTACAAATGATAATGTTTTTAAGCATACAGAGCTAAGCTAGGAATGCTGAACACTGTGTCGAAGATCCGAGGACAGGTGAAAACCACCGGCTACCCGCAGACGGAAGGCTTGCTGGGCGACTGCATGCTGAAATACGGGAAGGAGCTCGGGGAAGGCTCCGCTTTTGGTGAGTGCTCACCCACCACCTGGGAGAGCCGAGAATGCGTCCTTTGTTGATACTGTGTTATGCACAAGACTTTCATTTTAACAACCCTTATTATTTTTTCATATTCTCAAAGTAATACATATTCAATGCAGGAAGTTTATAAAACACAGGTAAGTAAAATGCCAACATCACCCATAACCACTTACCCAGTGACTGATCCAGTCACACTCTCTCTTGTATATCCCCTGTACCTTGTGTTTATTCTTATTTATATTCACATAACCTTTAAAAGTTAAAATGGAGTTATAAGATATTTACCTTAATACCCTTCTGTAACCTGCGTATTCCCACGGACAATAGCGCAATCCATGTCATAAAACAATTAATCTTCTACAATATTTTTTAAAGGCACCCCAATATTTCAAGTATCATAGTTTGTTCAATCAACCCCATTTATTGGATATTTAGGTTCTTTTCTTTATGTAGCTGCTGCTGCTTTGGTAGCTTCCCAGGTACCCTGTGACTCGAGGGAACGTGTATTGAGAAAGAACTGGCGTCAGGAGGGCGTTAGCAGCAGATGGGCTGCTTGCTGTCCTGAGGAAAACACTGTGCTGTTGGATACCCTCTTCTTGGGGCCACAGAGGGGAAGCTTCCTTAAATGCAGAGACCTGAGTGGGTGGAGGCTGAGCCCCACGTACTCGTGCAACTGGAAATGCTAATCTTGGGGAAGGAGAGGGGATGTCAATCCATGGAGGTGCCGGCCAATATTCAGAATGTCATCTTTGGTGCCTTCAAAGAAACATATTTGGAAATGTTTCTGTCAAAGCTAAATTGGCTGACATTCTGTGGTGTGGGCACTGGAGACAGTGAGCGATGGGGCCAGAGGCAGTATCCTCTGTTTCTGACCAGTTGGGCAGGAGAGAGACCCCAGGCTCAGAAAGGACGTCTCATTTCCATCTCAGAACAAGTTAGGACCAGGCTCTGGGGAGTTAGTTAAGGAAACTTAGCCTCTCGGGAGGAATAAAGCTACAGTGGGCCAAAACGGGTCTTGGCCAGCTGCGGTTTAGAGTAACAGTTTCCACTTAGCTTTGCAAGGTCCTATAACACACACTATCTAGTTTATTTCTTTAAAAAAATAAAAAGTGAGGTGAGGTAACATTACTATCCTGTTTCACAGATGAATAAACTGCACATGCCCTTGACTTGTAGGGAAAACAACTTGAAGGTCAGAATTTTCTGGAAATGCACATTCTTAGACTGGGATTTCAGGTCTTCTTCAAGCCTGGGAGTTAAGAGACCCCAAGCTCTACCTTTTTATGAGATCAATTGGAAAACCCCAACTACAGGAAAAATAGTTCAGTCTAGTGCAGCATTTCCCAGAGGCGTCTTCTAGGAAACCTGCCACTCTCACTGTGCACAGCTACCAGGACACCTGCTTGCAAATTACTGTAGGGTAGCTGGCGCTGAACACTAGGGTGTCATCTGGCGAAAGCTGTCCATCACTGCCCACGCCCAGCATGGCTGGCCGCGGACCTCACTGCAAGAGCGGGCCCTGCCCACCCTGCTGAAAGGCTGTCCCATGTGACGCTGCCAAGCTTTGTTTGACATCAGAAAGAGTAGGGAGCCTTAGAACCGTCTCAAGGATACAAGGAGTGGCCTCAAGAAGACCTAGCATTTAGAAGCTGAGGTTTTGTTTATTTATTCCTATTGTAATCTTTACTGGTTAATACTTAGCCTCTGATGAATGAATCCTTTTATTGTTTACAAAGAGGGATTTTGTTTTGGAGCTTCTAAGGAACCCTTGGTGCCAGTTCACAAAACTACTGGTTTAAAAAAAAAGCTTTAACCCCATCTAGTGGCCTATATGGTAAGTGCCTCGGTCTGTCTGAGCCTCATTTTTTTCTCTATAGTGGAGAAAGTGCAGAAGTAGAAAGACTTTCCCTTTTCATTTTTCTCTTTTCTGGGTCACGATTCAAAGGTCCCAGACTAAGGACCTTGTTACATACCATTGATCATCACAAAGTTTTGGGAAAGAGTTAAATGAACGTCACTGTTAACTTGGAGTTGGATCACCTAAAGAACCTTTTTTATTTGTATTTCCTATTCAAGGCAATGCGTTAATAGAAGTTGGTGAATCCATGAAACTAATGGCTGAGGTGAAAGACTCTCTTGATATTAACGTAAAGCAAACGTTTATTGACCCACTTCAGTTACTACAAGACAAAGATTTAAAAGAGATTGGGGTAAGTTTTCGCGGCTATAAATCTCCCCATTGCTGCTTAATATGATGTTTATATTTAAAACCTTTAGAACATTTCTACAGGGACTCAATGAAAGCTTCCTCTTATTGTGAGTGGTAAAAAAAAAACAACTCAGTTATGTTTACCTGGTTCACTGGGGAAGAGTCCCAGGATCAATTAGCCCTTTACTCTGAGTCTTACTGAAGCCAGTAGAAGCCAAGCTCAGGACAGATATTTCTGCAGTCATCTCTCACGTAACAAAATGATTCCATGACTTCCGTTCTGGATTTTTTTGATCATCAAAATCATACCATCTTTTGATATGTTGGTTATTATTTTC
Source organism: Camelus bactrianus (assembly GCF_048773025.1). Classification (NCBI taxonomy): domain Eukaryota; kingdom Metazoa; phylum Chordata; class Mammalia; order Artiodactyla; family Camelidae; genus Camelus; species Camelus bactrianus. Next base: position 27,858,921 of record NC_133565.1, read on the forward strand.
CATTACTTTTTCAAGGAAGTCAGTATCTCGGAATCAACATTTTATATTTGGAAGATGTGCAAGTTGGGCCTCCAGAGCATACGTGGGAACTTTCAGGGAGCTGTAGTCAATCACGTGCCACTTGCTTGGCGGTGTTTTTGCAGATGTGCAAAAACAGCCTTGAGACTTTTACCCGGACAGAGACTTCTACTCTAGAGGGACAGCCCCTGTTGAGAACTTCTTTGGGCGCCCCCTTGAGGAGTTGAACGGAAGACCTTCCCCCCAAGTGCCTTCAGGGTGACCTGGAGGCAGCCCCAGCCAGCTCGCAAGGCGGCTGAACCTCAGGGATGTCCCCTCTTCCTTTCTTCAGGCCCAGTGCTTCTCTTGGTGGGGTCCCTGCACCAGCAGCAGCCTCGCATGTTAGAAATGCAAATTCTTGGGCCCTATTCCAGAGCTTCCCTTCAGAAAGGCCTGGACACCCGTAAAGGCATTTAGAATTTATGCTGGAACCGAAGGGGAGGGAAATTCGGGAAGGTTGAAGGGAAAATGGAAGCAATCATTCAGGAACTCCCAGAACATCCCTCTGCCCTCCCCACAGCCCACATGCCCCCTGCACCCTCCTCAGCTCTTCACTCCTGTCGTCCACTTTCTCTTCCATCTTAGGGAAGGTGATGTTCCTCCTGCTCCCTCAGGCCGGTCCTCCACTGGGCCCCAGAGTCCATCACCCTCACCTCGTCAGGTCCTTTGCTGCGTCTGTCAGTCATTCTGTCTCCTGAATCTCCCTTTTCCCTCTTTCTATCTGTTGGCTTCCTTTGGTTAACATTTAAACACACCAACACAGCAGCCCTTGATTCCTGGCTTCACATCTCACCCCCTCCAGTCCATTCTCCACACCACAGCCAGAGCAGTCTTCCTAAGATACCATCCCCCTGTAGCTGCCCCATGACGTGGGAATAAAGATCCAGTAAAGATCCCCTAATTACGGGCCCCTCCTTCTTTCTACCGGTCAATCGCTCACCCCTTCCCACTTGAACTCTCTGCCCAGCCTCACTGAATGACTTGCAGTCCCCAGGGGATGTTTTGCTTTGTGCTTTCCCTCTGTTCTCTGTCTTTCTCCTTTTCCTCTCCTCTCCTGGCTAAGTCATCTCACCTCTCAGGTCCCAGCTCAGGTGTCCTGTCCTTTGGGAAGCTCTTGTTCTCTCCCTGACTTCATCAGGGGCTCCTTCTGTGTTCCCTGTGCTGTGAGCATCACTGTGCTCTTTCTCTGCTGTTGGGGAGTGAGTGCTCAGGGTAGGGAGTCATGTTTTGTTCACTTTGGTAGCCACAATGCCTAGTGTGGGGTTCGTGCTCCCAAATTCTTCCTGAACAGATGATTCTAGGGAAGAAGAGACACTCTGAGTTGTGGGTATGCCAAAACATCTTTCCCAGATGTGGAACCTTAAAACCAAACATCTCATTTGCCGAAATACATAATACGGCATTTTTTCTTGTGCTGTTTTCCTTAAGAAAGTCGTACAAAAAGCCCAATGGACAACGTAGCTCTTCCACTTGGCCTGGTCCAGTAGGGTAGCTAGCCATGGACACCAATGTGGAATCTGAGCAGTGAGTGGGAGAGAGGTACAAAATACACATATACTTAAATGTTGCAGTTCCCTGTGCAAAAAATTGTTTTCTAAATGGCGTCTCTTGTTACTCAGCTTTTCTTTGATAGATAAACCATATAAATCTAAGTGTAAATCCCATAGATGGTCAAGAATTAAGAATCTAATATTCAGAGGGCTTTTCAGTCTCAGCTGTGCGCTATACGTACCTTGGACATTTAACACGTGACTGACGTATCTGTAAAAGCGTTTACGGACTCAGACGGCTTTCACAAACATTTCTTTACCCATAAACAGTCAGGCTAAGCCATTCTTGTCCTGGTTTTACAACCACACATGTGGAGGCTCGGAGGGATTTAGAGACTTGCCCAGAGTCACAGAACATATGAGAGAGATGCTTCTGACTTTTTGTCCCAAATGCTCTTTTCACCCAATCATTATGGAAATTAGAACCAGTGTTTTTCCACCAGAAGGAATAGTCAAGTCACCCTCGTACTTCAGTGGGACAGTCTGTTTTCATTATACAGTTTTGACATCAAATATTCCAGGGATTATAGTCATAAACTCCCTTGCCCTGTGCAATTATCTGCTCTACAGAACTTCTGATGTGGGATCCCTCATCCCTCTGCTTGAACACAAACTGTGATGGGGAACTTACTACCACACAAGGCAGTGCATTCCATGAACGGACAGCTCTCATGTTTATAATTGTTTTATTTTGTTAAAGAGATCATATTTTAAAAAAGAAATCCCACCATTTCAGAGGTTGCCTGTGAACATCTGTCCTCTTTGTGCATCATGTCCATTGATGGCATTTATTCAGCTTGTTCTGTAATTGTTTGGGAACTTTATGGAAGACGCAAAAGTATTCTAGAGGATACTAGAAATTTGTGCTCTTATAATATACTTCTTAGTGAGGAGCTGACGATAGTGCCAGAAGAACCATCCTTATTTTTGGCATAGTTAATTCAGTTGGAAATTATCTGGGCATTAATAGAATCTAAGTGAGGGGTCCTATAAGGAATGTTGGAAAATTAATCTCAGTACTGACACTGCGTCCTTATGTTCCATGTAGACACTCATTCGTTCTATAATCTATACACCCATCCATCTACCCATTCATTCATTCCACAAATATTCCTTGTGGACCTGCAGCGAAGGGAGCCTCTAATAGATGCTTGAGTGCATGCAAAAGAAGTGGAAGGTGGGTTCCTTCCCTTTTGACTTCAGGCTGAGAAAAATCAATGACTATTTTCATAGCAATGATGAAGATTTCTTTATGCCGTGTTTGAGTGTGATAGGTCTCTGATGAACTCCTTTGTCCCTTAGCACCACCTGAAAAAGCTGGAGGGCCGGCGCCTGGATTACGATTATAAAAAGAAGCGAGTAGGTAAGATACCAGACGAAGAAGTCAGACAAGCAGTAGAAAAATTTGAAGAGTCAAAGGAGTTGGCTGAAAGAAGCATGTTTAATTTTTTAGAAAATGATGTAAGTATTTAAACCAAACAGGAGACTTTAATGTGAATGAAAGCATTGACTATATGACAAGGGTCAGCATGTTGAGAAGCTCTGGAGCCTTAGTGGTTACAAGTTTCTGGAGTTTTCTGTAACCGTTATCTCCTGCCTCAGAAATAGCTTCAGACATTTGGCAAGTCCCAAGTCATATCTCTGATCTGGAGAAGTCCTGTTTATCCTGAATTGCTTCAGAGATGTGCTCAGATCGGTCCCGGGGAGGTGGGGCTGTCTGGGGGGAAGTGCATGGTCGACTAGCCTTTGTATTTGAGACCATAGCCTTAGCAGTTTTGCAGGAGGATGGAAAGCCCATGCCATGTGGTAATTTGCAGTTTTGCTAAGACCGTGAAAAGCACTGTGGGAGGCAGATGTTTTAGGTGGAGCAGCTCTTGGCTGGTGGGAGAGCCTCACTCATCACCCAGCTCTCTGATGCCTTCACTCGTCATAATGAACCTTTAGGATCTAAAAGCATGACCTAAATTTCCAGCTGTACCACAGTGGTGCTTGTGAACCTGAGGATGGTGAAGGTCTTGACACAGATCCCTCAGCAATGCTAACGTTCTGTTGTACCGTGATTCTTGCCACCAGCTCTTACTTTATTTGCCCAAGTGAAGTTAGATTAAATGAAACTAAAGAGGATGGTGACCCCCAACTGGGCACCGTGAAGGCCGAAGGTCACCCTTCTTTGCCTTGGTGATGAGGACTTGTCTGGCATTTTTCACTGCCTGATGAGAAGAACCCTTGGCACCTGTCCCCTCCAGAGGCCCTGCCCTAAGCCCGGCCTCAGTGATGCCAGGAGTTACCTCAGCCCAGCATTCGTTTTGGACCTATCTGTTGAACTTTCAAACCTATTGGGACAAGTCAGATGAGTTATTTATCTGCAAAACTATGTTCTACTTATAATAATTTATTAAAAGGTACATTGAGGTCTTGCATCTTTTGAGTCAAGTCAGACCAAATGTACTGAGCACCTTTTATCTGCCATGGTGATGTGGGGTGGGGGGAGTTATGTCCAATGTTAACAAGACATGAATCCTGGAGGAAACAGTTTGAAAATTCCCATGTCCTGAGTACCAAAAAGTACACCCTGTTTCTCCTTTTAAATATTTTATCAGGTCTTTTACATTTTATGAGAAATAAGAAGAGGTGTTACAGTTTTCCCTGTTTTGCTATGTTGTTTGTTTTTCCTTAAAAAAATATTAATTTCCTTGAAGTTGCCCCCACGCAATAGGCCATTTTGCTTTTGTTTTGTCTTGGATTGCCTTGCTGATTGAAGTCTTTAGAAAGTTTTTGCAGTGTGACATATCAGATGCGTGCATTCCTTATCAGGCCACAGCAAGTGTTGCCCTTCCAGCCCTGCACTCTTTAAAGTGGATTTAAACTCTGAGGTTGAATCTCATGTGTCAGACATGCTGTCTGCCCCATGTCCTTTATTCATGATCTTCATTTGTCATCTGCATTGATAAGCTATTGCAAAGAACTCCCTTTCGGAGGCCTGTCTCAGTTGCTCTGGCCTTGGCGATGGACCAGGAGACCTTAGTTTTCCCTTCAGTGTCAGTCAAAATCAGAAGTGATCCATTCCTTATAAAAGCTCAGTCATTTGTCCATTTGTTGACAATGACAGTATTCTGCTTGTCACAAATAGGTTACCCCCTCCCCACCCCACCCTGGCAGAAGAGCAAGGTGGTGTGTAACCCAAGCCCCCGGGGGCCTTGGCGTCGGCCCTCCAGAGGCACGAGCTGCAGCGTTTCCCCGGAAGTTTCCTGGGGCGGGAGGCACCTCTGTTCAGCTCTGAGGGGCCTGGGCTGCTCCCTCGTTTTAGGGCCTGGACCCACACCTCCGCCGGCAGCCAGGGGAGCCGGCCACTGAGAGGGGAGGAGACCAAAAGGACGAGCTGGTGAAGAGCGCCGCAGGCCCGGGCTCCTTCTCTCCCTCTTCCTGCCTTTCCTGCGCCGTCCTGAGCCGCAGCGGTCACCCTTCGTGCTGTGGTTGCTGATGCTCATAATGACGGCAGTGCTAAACGGGCTCCCGGTGGTGGTGATGGTGGTGATGCGGATGATAGTGAGGAGAGCTCGTGGTCGAGAAGCTGCTTTTGCCTCTTCCCCGTCCCAGGTTTATGGTTGAGGAGACTCCCAAGTTACTGTGGAAGCTCCAGAAGACTGCCTTCGTTCTCTTCTTGGGGCAACAGAAATTAGACCTAGAAAGGGACAGCCTTGTCCTTTTCCATGACAGTGTCTAGACCCTGCCCAGACGGTCTGGCAGTCCTCTGGATGGGGCAAGGTCTAGAAAATCTGCTCCATGTCACCCCTTGGACCTGGCAAGCTAATACTGAAATTGCCTCGTGCTTGGGGTAAGCAGTGGATTGTTGGGGGAAGACAGAGGACCAATGTGTGGTGGGATGAGGCAGACTTTGAACCCTCAGCCCTGTCCTTGGCCCTTCCCCAACAATCAGGCCAGGCCTAGTGGCTCTGCAGCCCACAGAACCCTGACTTCCTGCTCCCTCTGGGTCACCAACCTCGTGTCCAGCCTTCGTCACTCAGCCTCTTGTATTGGTGTCTGCTTCCTTTCACGGTGAAAAGGTCTAAATGAGGAGCCGTGCTTCAGGATGGCTGGTGATGACTGGGTTTCCTTCCAGGAACTCATCCTGGAACTAAAGATGGCTGGGATCTGTCTAATTCCCAGATTAAATGCAGTGGGTCTGCAGGCCCTGCCTTTGCCCAGTGGATCGGATATTCCATCTGACCTGGCACCTGCTGGACACCAGGTACATGCCTGCTTCTTGAGGGCAGACAGACTTGGTCAAACATGTGGCCTCAGGACAGGGAGGCAGGTGGCCTGGGCCCTGGCACTTCTTTCAGACACAACTGGGAGAAGCTTATAATATTGTGGGTTAGCAGTTGGGGGTATCAGAGCTGTTCACCTCAATCTGACTGATTGAGGAATTGACACAAATCAGACTGAAATCAAGGCACAGTGCTTTTAACCAATGGGAATGCCTGATGATTATAAAATACAGGCTTCATGGCCACCTGTGTTGGAGGGTACGCCACGGCCGACCCGCATCCACATCGCACTTTCTGCTCCTTGCACCCCCGTTGACGAAAGCCCCCTCAGTAGGAGCCAGCCTGACTCACCCACCTGGACACTGTCTGAGACAGGCGGCCTCTGGTCATGCGGAGCTGGGTTTTGAGGCAGAGAAGCCATCTTCCTCATTAAGGAACATTCCCCAATCTCGTCCACAGGCAGAGGGGTGAGGAAGGCCGGGGCAGAAGGCTTGCAAGTGTTCGCTCCAGGGAGAAAGTGGAGAGCAGAGCAGCGTGCAGGGAGGGAGGCCACCTGAGGCGGTGTGTCTGGTGCCGCCTGCCCGTCTCTGTCTGGCACTAACGAGGCAGACCCCAAAGTCTCACTCTCCAGGGAACAGGCAGTGTCTTCCCAGCCTTCATGTGCCATGGCCCTGGCTAAGACGCACTAAAAACTTCACCAGATAATGCCTAAAAAATTATTTGCCAAAGATCTGCCTGATTTGAGGAGAGCTCTGACCTAACAGACTTGGTCTCCCGTGGGTCTCCAAATGCAGGTTAGGCAACTCTTCCTAGGATTTTCTGGCCAACAGGCCATTTGTACGGGTTTCCAGGGTGTGGTTGCTCATCTGTCCTCAAATCTGCCTTCTCCCAACTGAGGGACAGACGGAGCAGCCCAGCAAGGATGACAAGCCAGCCCCTTGCCTAGAGGACAGGCTGTCTGTGGGCAGGGGCAGCTCAGGCCTGGGCCCATGGTGGTCCTCCCGCTGCCTACGCCAGGCCTAGTCTAGACCTTAGAGCCACCCTCAGGGAGCATGAGGTGGGCAGAGCAGGAAGCTAGATGTAGCCACCAGCTCTCGGCTCCTTCACAACCTACTTTCTTAAAGAACACAGACCCCAGGGCCAAGCTTCCCGTGCAGGGTCCAGTCACCCTGCTTGTCAGGGCCCCTTGATCTCATCCATCAGAGATCACTCCTCCTCCTGTGGTGCGGAAGGAAGGAAGGGGTGATGAGAGGGACCTGAATTGTTTACTCTGCGTTAATTCCTGAGGGAAAGTGGCCTCCATCTTTCAGCCTATTTCTGGCAGAGCTGGGAATGGGAGAATCAAAGGCAAGCGTCTCGTTTGGCCCCACACTATCGTCCTTGGGGGTCTTGTCGGTAAGAGCTGGATTGGAGACCTTGAGCATCACTTCATTTCTTGCTTGAGGCAGAGGACCCTCATTATTCTACATGCAGATGCAAGCCAGGAGGTGTTTTGGTCCACGAGCTTTCCCACAAGCTCAGAGGGGCAGGTCTATGGCTGATTACTTCTGCTGTGCCAGGCTGGGACTGGTGGGGCTCCCAGAAGCACCCAGAACAGCCCTCCCCTGAAGAAGGGCCGCTGTGTCCACCACCATTAGCTCTGAGGTGTGGGTGCAGGATATTCAGCAGGTTTTTCGCGGTCTCCACCGCCATTTCTTGGGAACACTGTCACCCACAGGCCCACTAACACTCTCCTCTGCTGTCTTTGCAGAGAATTTAATTCCTCACAACCTGAAATTATGGAATGTAGGTTTTTGACATTGGCAGGAACCAGAGCTATCAGCCAGAAGATGCCCATTTCAGTCTGGTGAGGCCAGGCACCTGCAGTCCTCTCTAGATCTCCTGGTACAGATTCCCCACCCGGCGATCCTCCCTCTGTCCACAGGCTCCCACAAGGACAAGCGGCATTACTAGATTCCAGGCTCCTGGGTTCTTCCCATTGGTTTAGGGTGGTGTTTCCCAAAATTCATTTCACGGGGTGTGGTATCTGTGACATTAATCATGTCTCTGTGGTCAAGTAAGTTTGGGAAACCCTGAGTTAACCAAAACTGTCTGGGTTTTCTTTGTCACAAGACTTTTCAGAGTCTTTATATGAATGTCTGAAAAATTAATCTCCAAGAGATTCCTGTGAGAGGCTAGACGAGGCGGTTTCTCAAATCTTTCAACCATAGAACTCTTCACGCCACTATTATTATTATTACTGGCATGACAAGGCACCTGTGACGTATGGAGTGTGACATTTAGGAAGCACTGGACCAGCAGAGAGCAAGCACGCTGAACCAAGCGCAAAAGACCTGAAATACGGTTCTGGTCTTGCTGCTGCCCAGCTGTGCGCCTCTAGGAGGACACCTTCACCTCAGAGTATCAGGCCCAAGAATGACTGCACGTGAGGAATTCTTTAGAACTGTAGAGCGAAGAATAAAAGTGTCAGGGATTATTATCCGTGTTATTAGTTTAATAGGAATTTAATGGCCTTCCTCAGCCTTTTGGCTTTTGCCTTTTTGGAAAAAGCATCTGTTTATGACCAGACTGTAAAATTCATGAGAAAATTTCCCCCGGCTTCTCCGAGGAATCCACAAAGAGTGGAGGTCTTTGATACGACAGAGCAAGAAATCATTTGGATTATCACAATTAAAACTGAAGATGGTCTCCATTGGAAATGCGTCATTTCAGTTGTGAAAGGGGAGGGCTTGCCAGGGCCCAGAAGATGCACGTTTCCTTATTCTTGCGTGCCAAGTACACTGCACATTGCAGGGATCTGGGCAGGGCATTACCTGTTCACAGCAAGTTATCTCTGTTCTCACCGTGGTCTTCAGAGTGTGCCTCTCTGCCCACAGACCTGACTGCCGACCAGTCCCTTGGTAACCGATTGCTGGAGAGTCCGAGGAGGAGGTTTCACAGCCCTGCTCCTTCTCAGCCACCGCAGTTTCCACATCCCTCTTGCACAGAGTTGATCTGAGTTGATCTTAGCCTTTACTACAATATGTAGTACCTTTGAGCCATTCTTCCTTTGGGTATAGCTCAAATCCTCTGCTGTTGGTTCACAGGCCACCCGATGGCTCAGATCCCACTCAAGTGTCCCTGGAGTTTCTACAGCTCCTGGGAATTTCTCTCACTCTTAGTCCACAGCAGTATGGGGGCATCTACGCTCTGCCCCCATCCCCTGGGCTAGGGTACCTCCAACAGCCTCAGTGGGTTCATTACCCCCGTGAGTTTGTTTCCTATAAGTCTCAGGATAATAACTCCCATCCCCCATAAGCAGGGGTCCCTGATCAGAGCTAGTCCCACTGTTAAATTTTGCTCCATTTGAGAATGAGCAAAGCAGCTCTGAAATAGCAGTGTCCTATTGCTGCTGAACTGCCACAAATCTGTGGCTTAAAACAACACAAATTTATTAATCTTAAAGAGTGGAGCTTGGAAGTCCTAAAATCGAGGTATTGGCAGGGCTGCATTCCTCCTGGAGGCTGTAAGGAGGAACCCATTTCTTTGTCTTTTCCAACTTTTAAAGGCCACCTGCATTCCTTGATTTCACAGTCCCTTCCTCCACCTTCAAAGCCAGCAGTGGGGCATCTTTAGCTCTCTCCTCCTGACCCTGCTTCCACCAACACATCTCCTTTTCTGACTCTGACCTTCCTGCCCTCCTCTCACTGGGCCTCCTCCTTATATTGGGCCCACCCGGATAGTCCAGGTAATCTCCTAATCCCAGATTCTTTACGTAATCTGCCATGTAAGGTAACATTTGAGCAGGCCTGGGGAAATAGGACTTGGACCTCTTTGGGGCTATTTTTCTGTCAAAAGCCTCTTCTGGTTTCAGGGTTCCATGAATCTCCCAGGTAGCATCCAGGTCCCCACTCCACCCACTTGTCACCCAGCAGTGCCTGTGTTCGGCCTCTGCTTCCTTCATCTCTTCTTCTGGGGAAGTCTGTTGTGTTACGAGTTTCCCACTTTAGGCATCGGAGCTGGGTGTGAGCCCATCTGTAGCAGCAAGTGACTGTACTCTCAGAGACGGGAGCTGCTTCCCTGGCAGTTCTGCTCCTCTGTGTATGTCATGTGACCCCTTCCAGAGGGCGAGGTCCCACTTTACTCCCAAGATGGCCCCAGCCAGGTGGCAGCTCAGGTCTCAGCCAGAAGTGGTCATCCCCAGTGACCTCCCCCGATTCAACAGGTGAGTTTGCCAAATTGAGTGGTGTGGCCAGTGGGAGAGATCTTTCACCTTCTGGACAGGCTTTGGCTCTTGCAAGGCCTGGGTTTATTGCAACCTTGGTTCTGCCAGTCCAGGTGTTCAATTCTATTTGGGGTTTGGGCAGCAGAGGCCACCTGCACACAGCTCACTGCTCACTACCTGGGGGCAGCTAACACCTCCATTTCCTGTCAAGGAAAGGCAGATGATCCACGTGTGGCACCCCATGGCTTCACTGTCAACAGAGACTTCTAGCTTAATGACCATCTCTTCAAGAGTTGCCTTGAGCACCTACTATGTGCGGGCACTGTATAGCACTGCTATTGTCTTCCAAGTTTTAAGGGGCCCCCAGATCCATTTCCTTCCTAAAGTCAGCCATCAAATGAATAGTTACAAAATCATCTCCAGAAGACATGATCTTGTATTTTAGCCACATCAGAGAGGACAGCCAGCCATCTCCCCCCTCCCCTCCCAATCGCACATGTGTTTCAAAGAGTATTCATTCAACTACCTTACCCTGTTCCCTTAAAAATTATAAAATGTCAAGCATATTTCACAGTGGGTCTTAAAAATACAAATCCGCCTTACTGAAGCCAGAGAAGTGTGGTGGAGACTTTACCCAGCACACAGCGTTTGCTCTGTAAGGAAGGAATTCCTTTCTGTAGCAGATTCTGCTGTGATCGTGTTAGGCCGTGGTGCTGGACTTATTTAAAAGTATGTGTGAAAGCCAGAGAGGTGAAACTTAAGAAATCCTTAGGCTTTTGTAGGGGCCAGTCTGTCTTTGTTTTGTTCATTGGGTTTTCGGAAATTTAAGGCTAGGCTTGTTGTTGTTCCAGCCACAGAGCAGAGTCAAGTAGCTATAATATGACGGGATTTCCTTGTGCGGAGGCTGATCCCAGCACGGCCCACGTGGAACTCCATGCTTGTCTGACGTGAACATCGAGCCCATGCTTAAAGTGGTGCAGGTGGGGAAGGAAAATGAAAGTGTAGACAGCTAAAGCATGGATTATAATAGCAAACACAAGCAGCTTGGATCTTTGAAGACAAACGAACCCATGGTTGCTTTTGCAGGGTGAGTGTGTAAGGCTGAACGAACATGCAGGGCAGGCTTGGCCCTAAACTGATGAGCACATCGAGGGAGGAGATGACGCAGAGGCTTTGGGGAAGCTTGGGAAGGAGGGGTTGATTCTGATTTGTGCCTTTGTCTGGTTCCAGGGTTCATGGGATTCATCCTGGGGCCCCCACCACCTCCGCCCAGTGGCCCTGCCTCTGAGGCTGGCGGAAATCAGCTTAATTAACCCGTCATTCTGTAGCAGCCCCTCAGCCACGTGGGGAAGCAGGGAAGGGTGCTCTCAGGCCCTACTGGAGACATCTCTTCCACAAATTATGCATCCCTAGGTTTTCCAGGCTTTCTTACATGACATAACTTTTTAATTTTATTTTTTTACATCCACTGTAATTTGGTTACTAATTTCATAAATGTCTTGGTTCATGGGAAAGAGATGCCAGAGTCTTTCTAGTTCGTTCCTTTGGGCTGTATGTTTCAGGGAAATGATTGTGTTCTGATAGCAACAAAGACATGTAGGGGCCTGGCAAGTCTTTGCCCTGGTCCGTGCCCTGCTCCGTGGCTTCCCTTCTTACCTGAGAACAGCTTTCCTTGCTTGGGTTCTTTATTTGACTTAGCTAGAAAATGCCAGTAGAGAAGGAAGCAGTTCATTTACTAAACGTTGGCTTCTCTTGTAATTGGAAAAGCTTTATCTCTCCGTTTTCAGATCCATGAGCTTTATAGCACGAACATCTCCCGAGAATATCATCTAATTGGAAAAAATAAGCTTTTTTTGTTGCGTTAAATCAACTTCATAATCACAAATAAATTTGAACATTTTTTTTCCCCAGCATTTATAGCTCTATATCACGACCTGTGTGATTATTATGCAGGGCTCCAAGACGAAATTAAATGAAATGGACCAGAGCCGAGGCAGACAGGGGGCTTCCCTGCAAAGCTGGGTCTTTGTTGATGGTCTCCTGTCTCTCTGAACGTTACCCAGGCTCTGGCCTCCATGGAGTAATTTTCCACTTCTGCTGCAGGTAGAACAAGTCAGCCAGTTGGCCGTGTTTATAGAGGCAGCTTTAGACTATCACAAACAGACCACAGAGATCCTGCAGGAGCTACAAAACAAGCTACAGATGCGGTAAGAGCCCTCACGTTCATTACAAGCCTGGGGCCGCGGAATTAAAATCAATCGAAATCAGTATCCCTGCCTGTCTCTCCATCTCCCCCCTCCGCCCCCCACCCCCGCCCCGTTCTGTTTTGAATTTTCTTCAGCTGGCGCTCTCGGTTGGGTGTGGGGTAGCACCGAGAAGATAAGTACACGGCTTTGGCCGATAGGACAGAACTGGGAAAAGGGATCTGGCAGCTTTCCCCTTGTTCTTTTCTCTAAAGCCCTTTTTCATGACCTATGTTTAGGGCAACCGGGCAAAGCTGCTCACTCGCCTTCGAGTTGAGCCCCTACAGAGCTGTTCTGGATTCACTGCCGACTCAGTGAGAGTTTAGCTGAGGGTGCTATGTCATATACCTCCCTCTGCAACGTCTACGGGTGTGGAGAAAAGTGAGATCATATTCAGAAAGTATGTAGTTATCTGGAAAAAAAGATAGGTTTTTACTTCACCAGCATAAATGAGCCTGTGTTCATAATATTGACTCTGGGAGATACTGAGTCAAAAATATCTTCTGAATGATCAAAGATTGCTGTGTTCCTTATGACTTCAATGATAAACGTATTCTCTATTTTTCTGAAAATTACTGATATATGTAGCATGCATGGTAACCCTATTAATTAAAATGATGCGTTAAAAAACTACACTATTTTTAAACCAGGTTTAATAACAGAAAATTGTTTTATACAGAGGATTTTGATAATGAATACATTTGGAGGGATTTTTGCTTAAATCAATACAGGGAAGACAAAAGGTCTGTCCAGTCTCTGAAGCATCCACTTTTGTAGGGGAGTAGTTCATTGACTGCTCACATGAGCATATTTTCATAATTCTATCTTGATATGAGGAGAAAGAGAAAGCAGCTAACATTGTTGAGTGCCCAGTTCATTCCTGGTACTTCCTAGATGCCTCAGAGACTTTTTGAGAGACAAATACTTCACAAATACAGGCATACTTCGGAGATATTGCAGATTTGGTTCCAGACCACCATAATAAAGCGAGTATTGTAATAAAAGTGAGCCACATGAATTTTTTTGGCTTTCCAGTGCATATAAAAGTTATGTTTACACTCTACTGTAGTCTATTCAGTGCATAAAAGCATTATGTCTAAAAACAATGTACATACCTTAATTAAAAACTACTCTATTGCTAAAATGTGCTACCCATCACCTGAGTCTTCAGTGAGTCCTAATCTTTCTGCTGGTGGAGGGTTTTGCCTCCATGTTGACGGCTGCTCACTGATCAGGGTAGTGGTTGCTGAAGGTTGGGGTGGCTGAGGCCATTTCTTAAAATAAGACAGCAATGAAGTTTTCAGCATAAATGACTCTGCCTTTCACAGTTTTTCTGTAGCAGCCGGTGTTTGATAGCATTTTACCCACCACAGAACTTCTTTCAAAATTGGAGTCAGTCCTCTCAAACTCTCTGCTGCTTTATTAACCAAGTTTATGCAATGTTCTAAATCCTTTGTTGCCATTTCAACAGTCTTCACCAGCAGTAGATTCCACCTCAAGAAACCACTTTCTTTGCTCTCCAAAAGAAGCAACTCCTCCTCTGTTAAAGTTTTATCGTGAGATTGCAACAATTCAATCTCATCTTCAGGCTCCACTTCTAATTCTAGTTCTCTTGTTAACTCTTGAGAGCCCTAGGATTTTCAGAATGGTAAGTGACTACTGGCTTCAATTTCGGGTCACCAACTGCATTAGCCTCTAACACAGTTAGCTTGTTCTTTGAAGCTTTGGAAGCCAGGCATTGACTTCTACTATGGCTGTGAGAGTCCTAGACGGCATCTTCTTCCAACAGAAGGCTGTTTCGTTTACACTCAAGATCTGCTGTTTAGCATAGTCACAGCTTCATTCGTGGTCTGAGCTTGGTCTTCTGGACAACTTGCTGCAGCTTCTACATCAGCACTTGCTGCTTCACCTTGCACTTTGATGTTACGGAGACGGCTTCCTTCCTTCAACCTCACGAACCAACCTCTGCTGGCTTCACTTTTCTTCTGCAGCTTCCTCACCTCCCTCAGCCTACACAGAAGTGGAGGGAGTTAGTGCCTTGCTCTGGATTAGGCTTTGATTTAAGGGAATGTTGTGGCTGGTTTGATCTTCTAACCAGACCACTCAAACTTTCTTCATATCAGCAATAAGGCTGTTTCGCTTCCTTATCATTCGCGTGTTCACTGAAGTAGCACTTTTAATTTCCTTCAAGAACTTTCCCTTTGCATTCCCAACTTGGCTAACTGTTTGGTGCAGGAGGACTAGTTTTTTGCCTGTCCTGGCTTTTGACATGCCTTCCACACTGAACTTAAAAGATTTCTAGCTTTCGATTTAAAGTGAGAAATGTGCAAACTCTTTCTTCCACTTGAACACTTAGGGCCATTGTAGGGCTAATAATTAGCCTAATTTCCATATTATTGTGTCTCAGGGAGAAGGGAGGCTGAGGAGACGGAGACAGACGGGGAAACGGCAGGTCAGGGGGACCAGTTAGAACACACACAACATTTATCAATTAAGTTTGCTGTCTTATGTGGTGCATTTTATGGGGCCCACAATAATTACAGTAGTAACATCAAAAAGCACTGATCACAGATCATCACCACAACAAATGTCATAATAAAGAAAAAGTTTAAAATATTGTGAGAATTACCAAAATGTGACACAGAGATAGGAAGTGAGCGCAAGTATTGGAAAACTGGTGCCGATAAACTTCCTCTACCAGGGTTGCCACCAACCTTCAGTTTATAAAAAACACAGTATCTGCTAAGTGCAGTAAAACAAAGTACGTCTGCATATAGTTGAAAAACTACATGTGGCATATTGCAGCTGTCACTTTGGGCTACTCAAGAATCAACATGTAAAAATCATCTCCTTCACGACCGTCACCTAGAACCTAGGTTTGTAGGCTCATCAAGGCTTTGCTTTCTTCATCAGATGTCTGACTGATCTTAAAATGTGTGTTTCAGAATATCGGCTGCGTCCAATGTCCCCAAACGAGAATACAAGCCACGGCCCATAAAAAGGAGTCCTAGTGAGCTCAATGGAGTGTCCACCACCCCTTCAGCAAAGACAACAGGTGAGATGACCACTCTGTGAGTGCTGTGTGCCCTTCCATGAGACTCTGGTGAGATGACCCTTCTGTGGGTGCTCTGTGCCCTTCTATGAGGCTCTGCTGGAGGCATTTGCTTACTGCTTATTGCTGTATCCTGTGTGAATTCACTGAGACACTGGGTTTCTGTTTTAGGTTATTTGGTGAATTCCCTTTTCCCCCTAGTAATGCCCCCTTTCCATCTTCCTTGTTTCGAGTACTCATACCAAGGAAGAATTCCATCACTTTATTTATTGCTTTCTCATGTGTTAAACCTTAGCCATAAAATCATCATGCTACATTGTCCTTTATATTTATGCTTTTAATGCTTTAAAATATCTTCTTTGGTCATGGTTTTGTATAGTCTCATTTCCAAATCATGATAGTCCTTATAGGTTCTAAGGACACAAATTAAAATAGTCATATATATATATATATATATATATATATATATATATATATATGTAAAAGTTTGAATTAACATTTGTTGAGCACCTGCTATATGCTAGGCACTGCCTTAAGTGCTGCCTCATAATTTTTTAGACAAATGGCATAAATATATTCCTGAATAAAATGATCAAACTGAGAAAAATAACATTCAAGTGATGTAAATCATGCTGTGATCACCCCCTCCATCCCAGCCCCCTCCCCAGATGTAGCCACTGTTAACAATTCGGTATGAACCCTGTCATAGCTGTTTACGTGCATAGATACATGCACTGTGTACACACACATTTTAGATTATTTTCTGTTTTTCGAATACAATCATACTAGCTCGACTGTTCTGCAGTTACCTTTTATAAATGTGTCACGATTTCTTGGAGTTATTTCCATGTCACGTATATGGCTCTATCCCAATATTTTTTAATGGCTTCATAGTTTTCTATTATATATACGATTTTCCTATTAATGGACATTAAGGTTGTTTCCAGTTATTTGCTAAAAGGAATGTCCTTTGTTTGCCTCCATATGCTGCTGGGCACGCCTTTCTTGGAAGAGAAATTGCTGAGTTAGAGTGAGTGCACAGTGTAAGCGGTAGTAGGTACTGCCAAACTACCCTCTGAAACAGGCACACTACTATGAGCGTAGCAATGCCTGCTTCCCCATACCCATGCCGTTAGACTTCAATTCTTGCCGCGTATTAATGGGTAAAAAAATGATTCTTGGTTCTGTGCACAACTTTTTATTTGAGATTCCACGTTAGTGGTGCCGTGACTTACTGCTGCCTGCTTGCCGTGGTTGTCAGGGAATGGGGATGCTCTGCTGAGTGAGATGAACTGGTTTTTAGTTTTCTGGGTGGTTGCATTCCTCGTGGCACTGTTTCAGGTCCCTGCACTCAGTACTCCTTCCTGGAGGCAGATGCCTCGGCTCCCAGGTACTTGGTACAAACCCAGGATAGGAGAACTCAGCACACTGCTCTGTTCCTAGAATGCCAGCCAGTCATCCAGCTTTCAGTTTCCACTTTGAGTTCTGGACATCCTCAGAACCCACGTTTGTTGCATCTGCCTTTGGGAACCACTTTGAACTTCATTTCCTCCATCTGCTGCTTTCCATCTCTCAGGCATTTTGTATATTCCTCATAATTTATGGTCTACCAACTGTGTTCGTTCTTGTTTTCCAACATTATTTGGAACGTGAAGACATACCTATTTTGTAATTAGTAGTGATTCGATTTGTGAAAGGAAGGCTGTGGTCTTGCACTCAATCTGCTGTTTGAATGCAAACTTCCTTTAAGTCCTTCAGTGTCATATGTCCCACTGGTTGCATCTCTCTGCTGTTTGCTACCCAACATGGCTTTAGGTGCCAAATGGATACAGACCTAGAGAACCTTAAATCACGTCTTGAGAAAATCGTTCTTTTTTCATTTCTCTTTTAGTCATTCTGATTTCAAGGAGATAGTAGTACAGTTTTGTGCCAGAATATTTTTAATGTCTAGTTTTAGCAGAGATGATAGGCCTCAGGCTAAAAGTCTTTTACAGGCAAGAGCACCTAGCTTGAATTTAATAAAATGATCTGTTTTTCATCATAATTATTCTCATGATTATAGTCTCTTTATAGCATGTACTTCTACTTTTCAATTTACATTTTGATGGAATGTTTCATTTAAAATTATTTGAATAAAATTGATTTCATTAAAATATTATCAAGAGGATACTCAGGTATAGTTCTCTGTTAAGTCCTTTTGTATTGTATTAGGGTAACACTCGTTTCTGTTTTTTTGAAAAAGAAAGACCCCCAGAGTGCAACCAATGCTCAACAAAATAAGATTTTCTCACTCAGGCAACAATCCAGGGAGAACATTCCATGGTTCCCATCCATGGCATCACTCAGGGGCCTAGGCTGATGGCAGCTCTGTCATCTTCATTGTCCTGGGACTTCCAAGTTGTCCCAGTTGCAGCCAGGCCAGCAGCAGGAAGAGAAGAAAGAACAGAAGGCTAGGCTGGACATTTCGTCTGAAGCCAGTGAGGCAGAAATGACATGCTCACATACCAGAAAGGGAACTCAGATCCAATGACCACGGGTAGTGGCACAGCAAATTGGGAAGTGCAGTCTCTGGCTGGGCAGCCACGGCCAGTTAGGATGGGAAATACACAGCAAGCACCAGTCTGTAAGAATGATGGAATTCTGCTGGACAGGAACTGTGAGGACCCCCTACTGTGTCAGTGAAAGAAGATTAGACCTGGTTGTGCTCTTTGGAAGGTGTGGGGAGGAGTCTGTCTTATCCTGTGGGCCCCCAGGTTCGTCTTCTCAGCAGTCTTCCGGATCTTCCATATCTTCACTTCACATCTGCTGTGGGCTTTGGAGAGCTGCCTCCTTTGGGAATTACTTCTGCTTAGGGGCCTTGAGGGTTCTTCAAGGTTCAATAGATGCAGATGTTTTCAGGTTAGGCTTACACTTCCTTTCATAATTCAGCGCCTCCAAAAATGTAATAGCTTCTGATCTGTATCTCCCAGGCACTTCCATGTGCCGGCATTCACATCCAAGTTTCTTTCTTAGAGCAGTTAAGACTGCCTTATTTCTTTGCTTTCTTGTCTAACCTTTCTCAACTTATGGAGGCTACCTTGAGGCCACCTGAAACAACAGACATGGGTGAGAAGGCAGTGCCTTTAGATTCATCTTTGCTGTGGAATGGGGTGCCTTCATTTGGTCTAGAGAAGTTTCTGAGAACGATTTGGAGCAACAGCCTGCTTACCTTCTGCTATTTAGGGTACAGAAGCAGTTAGCTTTTTAATGCTCTGTGACCCAGCCTCTGATTTTTCTCTTGTCTCTTTTATCTTTGCTTGCAAACTGGGCAGTTCTTGTCTTTCTTATAATAACTTGCTAGATTTATCAAGAAGGAGCTAACATCCACTAACATTCTGTTTTCTCCAGTTTCTTTCTCTAGAGCTGCTGGTATGTGGTATGCTTTCGAAGTCATCATAGGCAAAAGTTTTACCAAATGTTTTGCCACTACCTAACAAGGGCTTTCATGCCTGCTGTATCTGTTTCTTCTTTATCACTAACTGGCCACTGAGTCAATGCCACTAATTTTAGTTTTTATCATGACAACACTCCACTTCTAGTACCAGTTTCTGCATTAGTTAGGGTGATAGTAGTTACTGTTGTTAACTCAGGAAAGCAATGATTCAAACAAGATAGAAATTAACAATGGAAATCCAGGGCCAGAGAGTTCCTCTTAGGCAAATGAGTCAAAAGTGGCTCACATCACTTCCACTCCCATCCCATTGGGAAGACGTTAATCACGTGACCACAACTAGCTGCAAAGGTTGGGGGGGAAGGTTGCTAGAGAGCCACATCCTACCATCATATTACTGTGGAAGAAGGAAAGAGTGAGTTATGGTGTCCAGTCAGCAGTTTCTACCTCGTACATCTACTACAAATGTGTTGTGGAAGAAAATGTCTGAGCTCCCTGTAGGGCCCCACATAATTCATTTCTGTTAGAATGTGGTACCCTGTGCATTCCCACACTGCTTGTGCGAGTGTACATTAGGAAAACCCAGGGATTGACAAAATTTTTTTGTAGAAGGACGGATCATAAATAGTTCACACTTTGTGGGCTCTGTGGTAGCTGCTCAGCTGTGTTGTTACAGTGTGAAAGCAGTCGTAGATGACAAGAAAATCGCCATATGGTTCGCTGACCCCTGGGGTGACTCACTGGGAAATCAACTTAGCAGTAGCTATCAAAATTAATAAAATTGTTTATATACTCTCAGTGGCTTCATTTCTGGAAGTGTATCCTAAAGAAATAATTTACGCAAAAACATAGTCCTGCATCTATTACAGCACTATATAAAGAAAGAAAAACTTATACGTGGGAACAGCCTAATGATCGATATTAATTTATATACATTTGTCAATTGTAGGGTAATGGTTAAGTAGATAATGGTATATCAAATGGGCTATTATGCAGACTTACTCACATGGAAATTATGTAGAAACATAAAAATGTTTGTGATTTGATATTAAGTTGAAAACAAAGGTGCAGAGTTATAAGTATACTATGATTACAACTTTGTACATCAGTATCTGCCCTCAGGCTAAATGGTAGAGTTATGGATAATACTTTCCTTTTTTCGAGATATTCTTTAAATTGCATTTCAGTAAGGATATTTAAATAAACAAAAATGTATTTAATAATGGAAAATGGATGGCTTTTGAAAAAATGGTGTGCTTCCTTCTGTGAAGAAATTGTGTATCTCATTCCATTCTCCATTCTCCCGGGCCCCCAGGAAGCTCAGGGCCAGATAGATGTGAAGTTCAAGCACAGCAGTCATTAAAATGACCACAGCTAGTACGCATGCTCCTCCTCCCATTTGACGAGGGTGATCATGCAACCTAGTTTGCTCGGGGCAGTCCCCGTGTCCATCTGTTGCTCTAGTATCATCGTTTATAGTGCCCCTCTCCGTTTACTCTCAACAGTTCTCTTGTTTGAATGAAAATGTATTGTTTCCTTACTTTTTATGGCTTTACTTTTCTATTTCTGATCTGTAAAACCTTTAGTCTGTATTATTGTAAGCCATTTCAAAATTCCTGTTTAGAAAGAAGCTGGATATAAACAAACTAGAAACTTTGAAAACGAGTCCAACCCCAGCCTAGTTCCCTCTCTATATTATATGTGAATGAAGCAAAATCGGCAGACCCCAGGACCCCAGGACTCAAGTCCTGCCCACCTTCTCTACCCTTCCAGCCTGCCTCCAAACAGGGGGATGGTTCTTAGAGAGGGGACCTCCAGTCGAGCTCCCAAATGCCATGTTCTCATTTGCTATGAGAGAGAACTCAACTTTCCTTTGATGAAAGTGTCTTCATCTACCTATAGGGACATTGAATTTGACCTCTCAGACTGGTATAAAATAAAAATGAAAAAGTATTTTAGTTAAAGTATCACTTCATGAGGATGTAGGTGCCAAAAATAAGCCAGGGATGATTATTTGATGCTTTACGTACGTAACTCATTTCATCCTCATAACAATATTGAAAGGAAGTGATAATAATAAAAACAGTAATAAATAATACATTTGACAATATAACAGTTACACTTACTGAGTACTTACTATGGGCCAGGTAATGTACTAAATACTTCATACACGGTTCTGGTTCAATTATTACGTCCATTTTGCAGATGAGTAGGTGGAGGCTCAGAGAGGTTAAGTGAGGTTTCTCCAAGGTCACAGAGCCAGTGAGTAGCAGAGCTGGGCACTTCACCTTATAGATACTTCATTTTATATCATTAAGAAAGAATACTGAGGAATGTTAGAAAATGTTCAAGAGCATCGGGAATGATTCATTTCCAGCATTCTCAATCAGAGGGAATCCAGCCAGCAAGTGGTTGCAAAGGGAGTCTGTTGTATGCATCTGACTTGGAAGAAGAAAATACTGATAGGACAGTGAGTTCCTTGGCTTCCTCATCCAGACTGTGCATGTCAGTGCTTGTGTCCCCTCCTTCTTGGCCAGTAGCTCAGTCCCTAGGCAGATTAAGTTGTTAGAAGGATGGTGGTCAGCCAGAGATCACAGATGTGCAAAAGATGGCTTTTAAGAAGGCTCGGTGTCCATAACTGGATTCTCCATTGTGCAGACTCCTTGATGGGCCACTGTTTGACGTTTGCCTGTGCCTTTCATGGGCTGCCTCTTCTAAATTTCCCTTGGCGGTAGTCTTAGTCCCTAACTCCAGCACTGGGCTTCGTTGATTTGTAGGTGGAATTTGCAAGTGTTAAGGGGTCCTGTACTGTTTGTTTCTAAGGCACAGTTTCAAAAGAAAATGGCATTTTATAGCCTGCATTAATGGGAAATTACTTTCCATTAGGATTCTGAATGATTTGCACATAATGTTTATAAAGTGAAGGAAAAATGTCAAGCATTTCACTAACAATTTAAAGCAAAGCTCACAGGACTCTGCCAGAAATGAATTCCAAGAACATTTTCTTCAACATTTCTTCTTTCTAAAGAAAAAAAAAATGAGAGATGAAAGGACGGAGATCAATTAGGCAGGATCCATTGTGGGACTGAGATGGAATCTTTGATAATATCACTTCTAGGTACTTAAGAGAATGAATAAAGTGAGCCAAAAATGGAGAAGAGGAGGTGGTGGTGGAAATCACATCTTGAAATGATGGATTGCAGACAAAATCCAAGTTTAGGCCCTGGCTAGGAGAAACCACTGCCTGTCCAAGCCCCTGAGTGTGGGGTCATGACGCTCCATCAGCATACGCTGCCTCTGTGTCCCCAAAGAGAAAGGGAAGCCAAGAAAAGTCTTCCAGCTCAAACGTGTGCTTGGGTCGTTCCCAGAAAACCCTTGGCTTTGAGAAACATAGTATAGGAACTTGTGACCTATGCTCAAGTACCTCCCCTACCCTGGGTAAGTTGTCACTTACTGAATTATAAATGTAAAGACTAGAGGACAGAGTGTAACTTACGTTTTTTATCAGCTCATTTATTTATGAAGGTTTTTTCTTTTCACTGCTGTTCTTAAAGAGGACACCACTTTATATAATTACAACTAAGGGTTAATTGGGTCCAAACTGAGATCGACTTTAAGAAAGTGAAAGGCTGAAATGAGTGAACAAACGTGGGTTCCAAATGTGAGCCCCTGGCATTTCAGAGCGAGGCAAAATCAATCTCTCAGCTGGCTTATATTAAGACATTCTAACTCCCTTTAGGTATAAAAGAAACTTTTATAGACTTCTTGACACTTCTGAGGGGGCTCGGATATTATGTCTAGAGCCGAAGTCATTCTCCTCATTGCAGTGAAATCTCTAGGATTACATTGGAAAACAAACATTTATTCAAAAGTCAAGTGTGAAATTTGGAACTTAAAGGAGAAGAGCACTCTGCAAATAGAAATATATGTATTTTTAACCTAAATTTCCAAAGAGGAAATTAAAATTTCACACAGCAGTGACAATGGGGATTGCCCAGTCAGCAGGTTTTCTTTTTTTTCACTTTTTCCCTTCTGTCCTTTCCACTCTTTTCTTTTTTTCCCCCTGCCACAAGCCCTCCCCCGCATCCATTTCTGTATATATCAGTAGTGCTTCAGAGTCAGAGTTACTGACAGAAAAGTAAGCAAGGAAAAGAAGTCCCATGTTGTAATTCAGATACTGGCACTTATTTGCTGTGTGACCTTGGGTGAGTTTCTTAACATCTCTGGACTGACTTGTACTTGTCCCTAAGTGAAGTGATTGGACTCAATACATTGCAGGTTTCTTTTCCAACTCTAAATTCTGTGGCTGCAATATTTATCTTTTATGAGTACTCAGCATTCTTAAAAATTTGAAAAGTGCACAGATTGAATGTTTTATATTTTCTGTATTTTAAAAAATATTAAAAATTAAAATGTGAACTATGATGATTATTGTTGCCCAGTAGTCACTGATGCTGAGAAGGAAAAGAGTCCTTTACCTAGTTTTCATCTCAAGGAAGCTTTAGAGGGAAAGGTTTTCTCACTAAAAGAAATAGTTTCCTGTAATTCTTCTAAATAGTCTGTAAAAAGAGTTTTTGAAAAGCCTGTAGGATGTAACTTCTAGTATAGTTGTAGGAATTTTAATACTACTTGGCTAAAATGGTTATATTATCTCAAATGCATATTTTAAAACCTTAATATATTTTCTATAATGATATGCTTGGTCTTTAAGCTAAAATTTAAAATGCCATCATCTAATTATTAATATATGCGCTTCTGTTTTAAAAAATGGTGTAGAAGTTAGGGATTACAAACAGGGCACCTATGCAGCACAATTCCAGAGGACTTCATGTTTGAATTCACATGAGTGATGCCCCCTGGAGCTGTCGAGCGGGTGCGGCCTCGGGTACAAACCCTAATGCCAGATTATGGGAATGAGAGACTTAGGGAAAGTGTAAGAAAACAGCGCCGGGCCAATGATAGAAGTCTGACAGCAGACCTCCACGTCAGGAGCACGACAGGCAGAGGGAGTCTGTGGCCAACTTGAGAACACGTGCCCTGTCCAAACAGCGGCTGCTTGTTGCCCAGGAATGTGGACCTAGGGCAGCCAGCCTTTATGATTTTCCAAGAGAAGCCAGAAATCCTATATTTGTGTGCCATCTCCTGATTTTTAAATACTGGCAACTAATGCACCCTGCACAAAGCAAGGAGGAGGCCAAGCAAAACACCATCTGCAAGCTGGTCCTTAGGCTAGCGGCCAGGAAGCCAGCTCTGATTAAGGCTGTCGTTTGTCCTCCCTCTTCCCTTAACGCAGAGAGGCAAAGGCAACCCACAGGCGCTGGACCTGGTTGTAGCAGAGGGGTCACCTCCCAGGAAGCTTTGATACATAAATGGGCTGTGGCTTCTGAGAAATCTGTGGAAGTTCATCTCAGTACATGAGGGGAGGCTTTGTAAGGGTGGAGGGCACAAAGTCTACTAGTTAAACCCATCTTATATAACCCATGTAAGTTGTGGAGGGTTGGTACTAAGGTTAAAACAAATTACAGGGGCTTACTTTTATAGATTATAATGAGTAAGCTTGAGTTCCATTGACAAGTCATTTTAATAAATCACATCTCTTATGGATAAATAACGGGTTCTTATTTCCAGAAAGATAGTTCATAGACTTTTACTAGACTTTACTGACTAGTTTACTACTTAACTGTCTTAGCTTGAGCTGCTACTAAGTGGCTTAAAACAAACATTTATTTCTCACAGTTCTGGAGTCTGGGATGTTCAAGATGAAGGTGCCGGCCGATTCGGTGTCTGGTGAGGGCTCTCTTCCTGGTTTGCAGATGGCTGTCTTCTCACTGTGTCTGCACACATTGGCACTAATTCCATGCATGTGGGCTTCACCCTCATGACCTTATCACCTCCCAAAGGCCCCACCTCCAAATACTATAGCTTTGGGGATTAGGACTTCAACGTCTGAATTTTGGGGGGACACGAACATTCAGTCCACAGTATTAATCACAGATTAATACTTAAAATTTGCAGGTAAGGAAACCAAGGCCCAGATTTGATCTAATCCAGAGCTAAAACCCAGGGATCTGAAATTTCTATCCCATATGTTCTTATCAAGTAGACAAAAACAGTATTTTAGAGATATTGAACAAAATAGATTGTATGGTATTTATCAGAGTTATGCACCAATGCTGTGACTGGGTCAGCTAAAAGTTGTTAGCTTCAAAATTTTTTTGTTACAAGAGCTTGAGATTTTAGATCAGAAAAAAACCAAAAAATGACAATTTTTGATGGAAGCTTGAACCAGATATGCTCGTTCTAATTCAAAAGAGATAGTGTCTATTGGGTTGGGGGGGTGCCTGGCCCAGAGTAGACACTCAGTGTTGGAGAATGGGTCTGAACCGGAAACAGACTTGAAAGTTCCAGGTCAGTTTTTGCCCCAGCATGGTAAGAGATGAACTCTCTAGTTAGAGGGCACAGGTATAGTGAGTCTCAGGGGGATCTCGGGTCCCCTTCCTAACAGGGCTACTGATTCTACCTGGCATCAGGCGCTTCCCTCCCTGTTCCTTAGCTGCCCCATGGGTAGCAGAGATAATATGGAAACACCTCTGAACCCTGGACTTGAGACCGGGAAGCGAGCAGAACACAGGCTCACCCAGCCAAGACAGGTGTCACCTGCAGGCCTTACTGTTAAGTGGGTCAGAAGGAGACCCTGGCTTTCACTCCATACCTCTGGGTCTCAATTCTGTCATCAAAAGAACGGGAATTATTGCCCCAACTGCACGGGGTTCTTCGAAGGATTAAATTAGATCATGTAAATAAGAGGTGCTGGGCAGGATTGGTACTTCTGCAGAGTAAGAGCCTCGAGCACAGCGGCTGTTAACACTACATTATTGGTTATCTGATTCCCCAGCCTACAGCAGATTGGAAGCAGCAGATTAGAAAGGCCTGAGGGACTGCTTCGGGAAGGCCCACTGACAGCAGGAAAAAGTGACAGGTCGCAGCCTGACTACAAGGGAGGCAAGAGAGAAACTATAAAAAGCAGGAACAAAAACGCAAAAGGCACAGCAGTCTGGGGCACTTACTAAAAGACAAAGAGCCCTCCTCAGGTCAGTAGCTTCCAGTAGACCCCACACCTCGCACCCTGATGGGCACTTATGTCGACAGCAGTTGTGTGAATTACCTCTTTCCGTCCTCTTTCCCTACCACCAAAAAAAGAAGAAAAGCAGGAGCAGAGGGCTGTTATAACTGGCCTTTCCACTGGGATGCTCTGACCAAATGCTTCTGGGTAATGAAATTCCCAAAGTCAGGGCCAGCAGAGAAGAAGAGAGTATGGTGGGCTCCTTTGGTGGTCTGAAAATAAGCCAAGGTCAAGGACAGCTAAAGAGCTGTGATTTTTAGTGCTACAGAGAGAAGGATGCCCCCTGCCCCTCTGACCACGCCTTCTTCCTCCACCTCTATCTCCTTCAAAGTCGGGATTAGAAATACAGCCTTTGAGAACAGGCTGGCAGATCCTGGCATGTGGCAGAGAGGGAGTAGGGAGGGAGCACATGAGGTGGCCAGGCTGCAGGAATGCCAGTCCTGTCAGATGGCATCTCCACTCTGGTGTCTAATCCATCACCTGGAGTAGACACTGGTTTTGTTTGGTTATTTACGTACTTATTCTAATGGAAGCCTGAGCTGCTCACTTTGAAGCAGGACAGAGAATAAGCACCTGAAGGACATCCCTCGAGTGACTGGCAAGGAGAGATGGGCTGTGGGCAGACCCCCCGGGATCAGAGAAGGATTTAGGGGGCGAACACGCCTAAGGAGCGTCCCAACGCCCGGGATCTCCCAGCGCACGCCCAGGTGAGGATCCCCCAGCTCACTCCGAGCCCAGCTGATGGGCCACCCCCTCGGCCAGGGATGGCTCAGAAGCTGAGTGGGCATGCATTCACTAGCTAATAATTTTCAGAGCGGGCACATGCCATGGTGGTCCAGAGCACAGACCCTGGACCTAGACGGGGGTCACGTCTCAGACTGCTGTTTAATTGCTTTGAACCTCAATTTCTCCATCCATCAATTGAGGGAAATAGCATTACCTTATCAGAGGGAGGGTTTCTCTGAAAATTAAATCTGCTGATATCTCTGAGGCATTTAGAATATTGTCCTGGCACATGGTAGATACTAAATATTGAGAGTTATTATTTCATCCCTGTGGCTGACCGGGACTGCAGAATTAATTGTGGGACAGCCGCTATCGGAATAAAATGTGCCCGGCAGTTCTGTACATGTGAGTTGTCCTTTGCAGCAGGGACTTTGGGAAACAAAAGGTGGGGTCAGAGGAAGGGCATCCAAAGAATTTTCCTGCTGTTAAAATAAGAGGGGACCCAATATTGTTAGGAACTGGACCACATTATTGCCAAGAGGGAAGGGAAATTTATTTTAGGGAGAACGCGATTTCCCTGCTTATTGTGTGTTGCCAATGCAGCGCTGACTGACCAGCTACCTTAAAGTTCTCGTGGTAGGGTCTCTCTCTCTCTCTTTTTCCCTAATGATGTGGAACAGAGCTTGAATAATAAATATTTAACAGGGACACTCCCTTTTCTCTGTTAAAATAATCTTTGTTTCAGCACTTTAACAAGGAAGACTGTGTTTTTCCCACCTCTGCTCTCATGTTACGTGAAGCCAGGTCTCGGGAGTGAGAGAAAATAAACACGGGTGACCCGGCCAGGGCAGGAGGAGAGGCGGCCTCCTCGCTGGATGGCTGGGGCTGGGGATTCAGCTGCCTGTTCTAGAGCGCGCACGGCCACGGCCACGGCCACGGCGGCTGGCCGGGAGCTCACGTGCACCAGAAAGCGCGGAGGTGGAGATGGTGGTGTGAGACCCCAGGGGAAAAGGGGGTAGCTGTTCAACAAAGATGGGGCGCCAGGTGGGACCCATCCTTTCTGCTGGGAAGATCTGGGCAGAGGCGTGGCTTCGGATCCTGGGAAGCCAGGCACTCGGGCATCTAGTGCACGTGTGTGCCTCGTCCAGTTGGAAAGATCCCACTGACGACATTGTCGCCATTCTGCCTGCACTTTTGGGTTCCACCTCTGGGGAGAGGGAAAATTCACGCACTGTGACTCAAGTGGGCACGGACTTTCTTTCTTTATCTGAACTTACTTATGAGCCTCCGTTTAGACCAATGGTGGAAACAACTTAATCTTTTTTCCATTTCTACTGTTGGCCAAAAACAAAAAAAAAAATTAATCTTTTTTCCATTTCTTCTAATGGTGGAAAAAAATGTAATCTTGCCATTTCAAGGTAACTCCGTCCCTTCCAATAGAAAGCACAGACTGTCCACCTATTGCTTTGTCAATTCGAGATTTAAACCCAGTCAATTCAGTTGAAATTTGCTGTCAGGACTATTGGTTTTTCCTCAAAGGTTCTCTCCTACCTCCTTCTCTACCCCAGGAGGTTGCCTGGGCGCACGGGGGAGTTTAGGGAACTTTACGGTGACAGGTGAGGAAGCTTGTCTCACGCTTAACTGCTCCCACAGCTGAGATAACTCGTCACTCAGGGCTGGTCTGGGTCTGGGGCCCAAGCCTCTGCCTCTGGGTTGCCAGATCTCTGCATTCGGAGCCTGTGTGCCCAACCCCAGGCCCTCTCTGGTCCACTTGCCCCCTCGGCTTTTCCTCACTTCATGCTGGGACTCGAGGAGATGTGTTCACAGTTCGTGGGGAGCCCAGGGTTGCCCCCCCCCCACCGGCTCCCTTTCTGTTTAATTACACCACCTGCCATTTCCACTGTGCTCAGCACCCCCAGGTTGGTAGGTCACTTTGATAGCCTGCTTCTCCCAGAGTTTCACGGGGAAGTGGGGCTAAGAGCCCCCAACCCCGGGGTGGAATCCAGGGAGCACTTCAGCCTTCTTGCCTGCCATCGTCTCTCTCCAGGCCTCTTCCCTGACTCCAGGAAGAGCTCCTGTGTCTTCTCTGGATGGCAGGAAGCAGCCCTTCCCTCTCTACAACTTGTAATAACAAATCTCTGTGCTTTGAGTTCTTCAAGCTCCTTGGAACTCAAAAGTCTCCACCCCCACCCCTTTGCCTCTTAAATCTCTTAAAAGCCTCCCTGACTCTGGCATGAGAGCTGGAAAGCCTTGGCATCCACACCATTTCACAACTGAAATGGCATCATTTTTGAACTTCCAGGCTGAACATTGATTGCTTGTCTGTGTGCAGGTTCCACTGTCTCCCTAAAGTAAAGGGGGCCACAGCTACTTGGGTTGATGGTCCCAGGTGGCAAAAACAACCCAGCCTGGACAAATGCATCGGGTGATATTTCAGAATATCGTCCTGCTGCGAGTGCCGTTCAGGAGCGCCGGCCTGGGCTCTGGTGGGGGTGGGCGTAAAGGTGCCCCTACTGCTGGGGCCTGTGCTCTGTGCAGGAAGCGGTGCAGAGGCAGGTGGAGAGTCAGGTGCTCGCACCTTCCCTGAGTCG
This sequence comes from Camelus bactrianus, assembly GCF_048773025.1. Classification (NCBI taxonomy): domain Eukaryota; kingdom Metazoa; phylum Chordata; class Mammalia; order Artiodactyla; family Camelidae; genus Camelus; species Camelus bactrianus. The sequence continues at coordinate 27,888,165 of NC_133565.1, forward strand.
GGGAACTCTTGCCTGGGGACTCTCCACACAGGGGTCTCAGGAGAGATGCCATGTTTTGGGTTCGTTTGCTGATGGAGTGTGATGTGAGTATGGTCGGTTTCTAGCTCTTAGAAGAGCAAAGCAGGCAGTGTGGGCAGTGGTCCCTCGCCTGGAATAAATGAAGCGAGAAGTGAGTAACGTGTCTTTCCCCTGATTTGCTCAGTGTCTGTGTGCAGGAGTGCACACACAGGTCGTGGCTGGGGTGAGTACATGCCTGCCATTTAGTATTTATTTTAGTCATTGCAGGTAGCTTACAGAGTCAATGGGAAGAAAAAAAATATATATATATGTATATACACATACAATTAGGCCTGTAGTCGGTGTGACAGTCTGTGAAATTTCTTGGCAACCTATGGCAGTGGTTGATCTATGGATCATGTAGGAGCTACCATCAGGAAGGCGGTCATAGGCTGGGGTCTGGAGCCCTGGTGTCTCATTCTGGCTTTGCCATTAGCCCTGGGGCCAGGATGTTGTGGCCTCTCAGAAGCACTGCTGCCTCTTTGTCAAAAAGAGGAGGGTTCACAGAAGACCCTTCCAGCATAGACATTTTGTGTTCAAGGAAATGCTTCCCAAGACCACCATGGGGCTTGGCACCTGACTCTGTCTCTATTAAAAACTGGTAGTGGGAGAAATGATAAAAGAATACTAATCATTTATCAGACCACATTAAAACAGTTATTCATTAATAAAACTGACTTTGACTCAGTGGCTTGAATTGCCACAGGGATTCAGTGCCCTGCCCTCATCCATCTTCACACCCAGATGTGAGCTGTATTTCCAAAGGGAAATGGAAAGTTCTGTATCGCGAACACACGACTCCCCAGTGCCTTGAACTCACTGACGGTTATTCACTTCAAATTCAAGATAATGAACCTATTTAAATCCTTCTGCTCCCCAGTTCATGATATACAGATCTAGGGTGGGACGGGAGTCTGTCGTGGAAGGAGCCATCTAAATGCTGGAAACATCAGGTAGATTCTAGAGAGAATAGTGCGGGCGGTCCAGTTTTTAAAATGCTGACCTACCTGGATGCCACCACCTGGGAAGGTGCTTCCTACCTAGAGGGGAAGAAGAGGTCCGCCCTCCCCGACCGCCCCCTCTTCCCTTCCCCTGCCAGCTCTCCCAGGCTCTGGTCCAAGGAGTTGGAGGAAAAGAGGGCCATTAGGCTGGTGGTTCACACCCTCTCTTAGAAATTGGAAACACCTGAGAAAATTTCGAAATCCTGATGTCTGGATCCCGTTGCCAGAGCTTCTGACTTAATTGGTCTGGGGTTCAGCCTGGGCTTTTTTAATGTGCTGCCAGGTTGAGAACCCCTGCAGTAGAAGGAAATAGCGGGGCCACCTTAGTCCAACTCGGGACTGCCCTGTTGGAGAAATGGGTGCTACTCGGTGAATTTGCTTCCACCTCCCGGTCTCCCCCAGGACCAAGGGGCTTTTCATTTTTTTTTTAATTGAAGTATAATTGACTTACAGTGTTGTAAAGGGCTTCGCATTTGACTAACCCAACTTTGTCTTCTCTCTTTAGTTGGTTGTAAAAGACTTGGTGAGGAAGGAACTTGGTCTCGCAGACCTTGTTTGAACTCTCAGCTGAAGTCTGGACAGAGAGAGAAATAAGAATGTTTCATAATGATAGAGAAAGGGAATAGAAATGGAAAACATAAAATAGGATGGCAGAAGTGAGATAACATATGCAGATATTTCAATCATGGGAAAGGATTAAGCCCTCTTCTTAAAGGACAAAACCCATGAAACTGGCATGGTCTTGCCCCGGGATGCTGCCTCCCTGCCTCTGCAGACCTCCCTCTCTGGGGTGATGTAATGAGGACATGAGGTGTCTGCCGTTGGTGGTATGCAGGCTTCCCTGGTCTCCCTCTGGGTGGCATGTTCCGTCTACTGGGATGGCCTGTGTCCATGTGGTGGTCTCATGTAGATGGAGTGTGTGGTTTTCCTGGGGTAGATTTTAGCCCCTTTCCAGCCCCATCTTCACTGGAACAGTCAGGTCTCCCTCGGAGCTCATCAGTGATGCTTGCCTTCCAGCCGCTCTGTGGGGCATCACCGCACTAGGCCAGGGCAGCCCCTCAGGCTCTGCACATGCTCTCACTTTTGGCTCTTCTACATGGAACCGTGGGAACCACAACCACTGAGGCCACGTGTACCCTAGACTCTATAGGGAACTGGAGTGGAGCGACCATATGTCCTTCCCAGACACACCAAGCCACTGTCATAAGGTATCCTAGAAAGCATTCTGTCTTCAGAAACCCATAGGCCTAGATAATTGGGGGCATTTAAAAAAAATCAAATCTTCAAGTTGAAATATTTAAAAAAATAGAAAAATAGAGTTTATTTTATAAATTCTTTGACACCAAAACATGACCAGAATGTAAAAAGAAGTCATTTCACTTTTAAATATAGGTGTAAAAATATAAAATAGTAACAAATCCAGTCTAGACATAGGATAAATGTATAACACATAAGTATGATTTCCTCAAGGCATGCAATGGCCATTCATTTTAAAATAATCTTAAAAAATTAATCTTATTATTACTCAAAAAATATGATCCAGTTAAAATGGAAATGAGGTTTTGTGGGAGAAACTCAATACATTGATACTAAACTTTACCTGGTTGAATGATTTCATGAGAATAGGAAATTTTGAAATAGGAAATTGTTTTCTTATGCTTTGCAGATATTGCTTTTTTTATATATAAATAAGATTTGTGGCAACCCTGCGTTGACCGACCAAGTCTCTTGGCACCGTTTTTCTCACAGTATTTGCTTGCTTCATGTCTCTTTGTCACATCTGGGTAATTCTCACAATACTTCAAAATTTTTCATTATTATTATATCTGTTATGGTGATGTGTGAGCTGTGATCTTTGACGTTATTATTATAACTGTTTTGGGGCACCACGCATTGTGCCCATATAAGGTGGTGAACTTGATAAATGTTGTATGTGTTCTGACTGCTCCCCTTGACCTGCTGTTCCCCCATCTCTCTCCCTCTCCTCATCCTCCCTAGTCCCCAAGACATGACAATAGTGAAGTTAGGCCAATGAATAACCCTACAATGCCCCCCCCCCCAAAAGTTCAAGTGAAAGGAAGAGTCACACATCTCACACTTTAAATCAAAAGCTAGAAATCTTTAAGTTCAGTGAGGAAGGCACGTTGAAAGCCAGGACAGGCAAAAAGCTAGTCCTCCTGCACCAAACAGTTACCCAAGTTGGGAATACAGAGGAAAAGTTGTTGAAGGAAATTAAAAGTGCTACCCCAGCGAACACATGGATGATAAGAAAGGGAAACAGCCTTATTGCTGATAGGGAGAAAGTCTGAGTGACCCGATTAAAAGATCAAACCGGCCACAACATTCCTTAAATCGAAGCCTAATCCAGAGCAAGGCCCTAACTCTCTCCACTTCTGTGAAGGCTGAGGGAGGTGAGGAAGCTGCAGAAGAAAAGTTTGAAGCCAGCAGAGGTTGGTTCGTGAGGTTGAAGGAAGGAAGCTGTCTCCGTAACATCAAAGTGCAAGGTGAAGCAGCAAGTGCTGATATAGAAGCTGCAGCAAGTTGTCCAGAAGACCAAGCTCAGAGCACGAATGAAGGTGGCTGCTCTAAACAACAGTGTGGATGAAACAGCCTTCTGTTGGAAGAGGATGCCATCTTGGAATCTCATAACTAGAGAGGAGAAGTCAATGCCTGGCTTCCAAAGCTTCAAAGAACAGGCTGACTCTGTTAGGGGCTAATGCAGCTGGTGACCTGAAATTGAAGCCAGTAGTCACTTATCATTCTGAAAATCCTAGGGCCCTTAAGAGTTAACAAGAGAACTAGAATTAGAAGTGGAGCCTGAAGATGGGACTGAATTGTTGCAATCTCATGATAAAACGTTTTAACAGATGAGAAGTCGCTTCTTTTGGATGAGCAGAGAAAGAGGTTTCTTGAGGTGTAATCTACTCCTGGTGAAGATGCTGTGAAGATAGTTGAAATGGCAACAAAGGATTTAGAGTATCACATAAACTTAGTTGATAAAGCAGCAGAGTTTGAGAGGACTGACTCCAGTTTTGAAAGAAGTTCTACCGTGGGTAATACACTCCTAGACAGCATTGCCTGCTACAGAGAAATCGTTCATGAAGGGAAGAGTCAACTGATGCTGCAAATTTCATTACTGTCTCATTTAAAGAAATTTCCAATTTCCACAGCCACCCTAGCCTTGGACAACCACCACCCTAATCAGTCAGCAGCCGTCAACATCGAGGCAAGACCGTTCGGCAGAAGGATTAGGACTTGCTGAAGGCTCAAATGACGGTTAGCATTTTTTTAGCAATAAAATATTTTAAATTAAAGCATATATGTTTTTTTTAAGATACAATGCTATTGCACACTTAATAGACTACAGTTTAGTGTAAACATAACTTTTATAAGCACAAGGAAACCAAAAAATTTGTGTCTTGCTTTATTAAAATATTTGCTTTATTGTGGTGGTCTAGAACCAAACCTACAATATCTCTGAAGTCGGCCTGTAGAAAAGTAACAACAAGGAACTTGCTTTACTAATTATTAGCATTTATTTTAAAGCTATAGTATTTAGAATGATTTGATTAGTTACCAAAATGGGTCAGTGGAGCAAAGTAGAAAATCCTAAAGTAGATCCAAGTGCATATGATAATTAAATATACGATAAAGATAAAAGTAGCATTTGAAATCAGTGGAGAAGAATCGATTATTTAATAAATTGTGTTGAGATAACTGCTTAAACATTATTAAGCATAAATAATACCTTTATTTGCCAAAATCCAGGTGGATTGAAAGAAAATATTTTCACATTAAAAATTAATTTTGAAAATTATTGGGATAAATTTAGTTCAATATTTCTATGTAAATGTGGAAGGGAAGCCATGAAGTTTTATCAGTTTGACTGCTTATGCTATTTAACCTTTCTGCATGGGTAACAAAACAAATCAGAAACCCTTCTTCCCTGCTCCGTCCCCAGCACGCTCTCCAAAATGAAAAAATCAGATAAGCTAGGAATGCTGCTTGTGTCAAAAATGACAGATATGGGATTAATATAAAAGTTAGTAATAAAAGGGGCTCCTGATACTTAAAAGACAAAGAATGATCAAAAAATACATTGGAAGTGAATGTTGAAAGTTCTGGAAAAATTTATGTCTATAAACAGCCAGTTTACTTCTAGAAGTTTACCCTCAGGAGTTAATTGCACGTATTTGTAAATACACGTATCTTAGGCTATTTTTCAAAAAGTTATCAATGAAAGCCAAGAGAAAACAAGCAGAAAGATGAAAAGGAAGGGATGAAGAAGGGAAGAGAGAGAAAGAGGAACGAAAGAAGGAAGGAAGGAGAGAAGGAAGGAAGGAGGTCCTTTAAATATGCAATAGTAGGAGATAGGTTAAATAAATTGTTATACTGATCTAGTTGATAACTGGTCAGTAATTAAAAGTAACCTGGAAAGATGTTCACAATAATATATACAGGAAGATTCTTTTATGAAAACAGCTATATGTAAATACATAAATATATTCATGAAGGTATCTGGAAGCTTCTGTGCCATGATGTGAATTTAACATTGGCTGTCTCTTCGTTAGTGGTTTACAGCTAACTTTTCTCAGTTTTACATACACCTATTCTTTCTCTCTCTCTCTCTTTTTGAAATTAAAAAATAATTTAAAAATATTATGAAGACTTCTGGCTTGCAGCAACAATCCCAAGACCTCAGGCTGGTCTGCAGAGATTCTGCTCATCCCTCTCTGGTCTCACAGCCTGCCATGTTCCAGCTCCTGGTCACCAGTTCTAGGAATATGTCCCTAACCACCCCGACCTGCCCTGCTTCCTTCTCCTCTGAGCTTCTGAGCTATAAGTGGTACACAACCTCATCTTTGTTCTTTGAATGTTTCCCGTGTGTTGTGCAGTCTCCAGAAAGAAACTCTGAGCTCCCTGAGGCCAGGGGTTGGGCCGTGTAATTCTGCACCTCCCTTTGGCTCCAGGCAGAGCTGAGTGAGCCGCTGCTTCCAGGAGAGGGGCTGGACCGGCATTCTCGGGCTGAGAGTCCCGATAAGAAAAGCCACGGGCCCAGGGGGGCAGCGAGGGGCGAGGCCACAAGCACAGCACCCATGAGGCAGGGTGAGCCTGCCTGGTCGTGGGAAGGCAGGCAGGGGCCCGCTCTTCACGGTTCTTCCAGCTCTCCACCTTTGCAGTTCTCTGTGGGTAATTAGTCCTGTTAACCTGTACTTTTTGTCTTCACATGATGCGGACAGGTTCTAACATTGCCATGGACCAGCCCTGCTGTCGTGGTCTCTATGACTTTGAACCAGAAAACCAAGGAGAACTAGGATTTAAAGAAGGGGACATCATTACACTTACCAATCAGATAGATGAAAACTGGTATGAAGGAATGCTCCATGGGGAGTCTGGATTCTTCCCCATTAATTATGTTGAAGTGATTGTGCCTTTACCTCAGTAAATGTGTAACTCAGACTCTGGACAAACTTTCATAACTGAAATGAATTCGCACCAGTGTTCTCTCAGTGTGGTGTTATGCGGCATTCTTGCTCTTTGACCAACTTAATGACTTTTGTATGTGTGCTCTCTTTATAATGTATTTTGTATCAATTTAATTTGTATGAGTTTCGTGTCTTAGCTACATGAAAATACCTATTTCCTTTTTTTGCTGACTGTCCTAAAAGTCATTGGTTAAATAAATGTACGTGCTTCTTGTTGCTAAAAATAAATGGTAGCCGTTGCAGTTTTGTCCATGAACTGCCCATATTCCTCAAACTGTGATGGAATGCAACACTTGAACCTAAGAATTGCTAAATATTTTGTTTCCTGACATTACTGGTGGCATCTGGTCTTTTCCCTTCATGGTGTTTTAGCTGACCTGTGAATAGCCCAATAAATATGACACACTGTTGGCAAAAGGCCTTGGTTATTCTTAATGTTGAATTGATTTTTAAGTACAGTCATCAAGCTGCAGATTCCTGTGCCCACTCTGACTCCAAGCCCGACCCTGTGACCTGGTTGGCCTGTGGGACGGTAATAGTCTGGGTATAAACAGACTTGAAAAGCACTCAGCCTTTCCACCTGCACTCCTGCACCTCCATCTTCGCCATGAGAACGTGCCCAGATTGCCTGCCAGAGGGAGACGTGGACCAGAACTGAACTGCCTTAGCCAGCCTCCAAACCTGAGGGCCAAGGTAAGGGAGCAGAGACACTATCTACCACAGTTCTAAACATAAATGGGTACGAGATCTTCGTACGTGGATCAAGTTTATTTACCTGGCTGCTGCTTCCTTGAGGATATGTTCTTTTCTTCTGAGATTTCGCCATCACTCAAACAAATGGACGCCTGATGGGCGCATCTCCCAATTCAATAGGTGTTGCCAGGTGTGTTTGACCCTCAGCGTGGACACTGCTTAGCTTCAAGCTGGGATCCCACCCTCACCTTTGCCTTGCCTACTCCTCATCTCTTATTTTGCTGTAGAGGTGAATGGATTGGGTCCCAGCAGACTCACCTGGTGTCCGTCCTTATGACAGCCAGAGATCTGGCGGCACCAAGGGTTGGTCTCTAGGGGCTGACAAAGGAAGTATGAGCCTACTCAGTGTGAGTAAAAGTACAGTGATCAGGAAGGGGGAATGAAAAGTCATGTGTATGAAAAATAAGAGATCAGCTAAGGAGATCAAATGCTCACCTCGAGGTCAAGTCCAGAGAAGCACTAGAGAGATGTCAGAGCACAGAGTCAAGGGAGTGTTCGTGAACAAGGCCTAATGAAGTGTGTCCAGAAGTGTGTCCATAAAAACGCACCGTGTTTATGCACGTGGACTCATCTGCCTGGAAGAGACCCCAAACTTGGGCCAAGTTCCCTTGGGTCTTCTCTGCCTCAGAGGTAAGCCATGGGGAGGGGCTAGGAATCAAAGTGGATGTTATGGCTCCTTTAGGAAGATTTGTTCCAGTTCCTGAGATTGCCCTGGGACTGAGGGCCCTTGGGGACCCTCCTTTGGGCTTGGAGTAATTCAGGCCTGCATTACTGAGCAGCTGCCCTCCTCTCCTGCCCCATCAGCAGGAGGTGCCGGTATGTTCCCCTTCATGGAGGTGGAGGAGAAAGCACCTTCCTGGACCAGCTGTGTCATTTGCTTCATGTGCATTTTCTAATTTAATCTTCATAAAAACACTAAGACAGTTGCAGTGTTCCTATTTGCAGGTGAGGAAATTAGAATTAGGGGAGGTAGGTGACTCGCTGAATGAATGCCACAGAGCTCAGCTCTCAGGGCCATGCTGTTTCTCTGTCTGTCGTGCTAACCTTTTAGAGTGTCTGCCCCACATATAATTTCTACAGGGACCCCGTCAGCCTGAGCTTTGTGACCCTACCCACTGGTCACAGTTGATTGGACCAGGGGTATGCATCTAAACCAGAGAACACCTGTCAATCTCTTCCCTGGGAATCTGGAATTTTCCATATGCTTTTGGTGTTATAGACACTCCTTCCACACTTGGTCCTGTTTCTTCCCTTTTGCTCTCATTTACCTAGCTTTCGAAACTTCAAACTTTATATTATTATTTTACAGCTTGTCTATTATCTTTTATTTTAATCCACTTTATTGAGATTTTATCCAAAGTTTTTTTTTCTTCTCCTTTTTAGGTGTACTTGGAATTTATAATGGGTAATTTAGCCTTCATTTCAATCACTTAAAAGTGATCTGTTTTGTATTTTCAAACTCCTTTCTATTGGCCTTAAATATTTTATTTTAAAATGTGATGCCACTTTCAAATTTTCTTCTTTGTAAGAGGAGTCTTGAATTGTCCTCCTAAGGCACTCCATGAGAACACTCCTGTCCCCCCCGCCCCCCCACCACTAACTCCGCCCCACAGCACAAGTGACAGTCTGCTCCAGGAGTTCAGAGTGAGGGGTGTGTGTCAATCAGTGCCTTCCCCTCCCCTTCCCCTTAGGACTCGGCCTGTCTGCAGAGAGCACGTGTTCTGAATCACTCTTGGCCATGCTGTGTGCTTCGTGATAAAGACCCCGCACTGCAGGTGAGGCCCAAAGGAGTCCAGGGTCTTCTGTGCTGGGTGGTTAAGTCCGTCTGAGTGTAGGGTTCAGAATAAGGAAGCCCTCTTGCCCAGAGATCTGAGCCGCATTTTCCAGTACTGGCTTCTCCAGGAATAAAATGTTATTTTGGTTCCTTTATGGTCTCTATTTCTTTTGTCTTACTTCTCATGTGGTTCTTAATCGGGCCTCTTCCGGTACCAACTTTTGGCATATTTGTGCAGGAACTTTGAGAATGAGGCAGTGAGCATTCAGGGATTAAAGTAGCACATGGGAGAGTCTCATAGTGGGGCCAGGGCACGTGACTTTGGACATCAGTGTGTGGGCACTTGTGTCTTTGTCTGTGACAGCTTTCTATAGTTTTTATTAAGGCCCACTTTGGAATGGCCTCTGTGTTCGGCTGTCCAGACGTTACATGAGTTGAATAGTTTTTACTCCCTCTATTGTGTTATGTTGTTTAGGCCTGTCAACCATTTGGACTTTCTGCCTCTGGGATGATAAGCATTGATTTTCTATTAAGGTCCAAGTGACTGACTCAGAAATACCATGATTTTTCTGCATTAGCATCCCTCTGGGGCCTTCCTCCCCACACATGTTAGATGTGTTTGTTGGTCTTGGAGGTCTAGATTGCAGCTTTACGTTAAAAATGTGGTAGATATTTTTATCAGATAAAAAGGAAATGGGGCTACTGTTTTATTGGACAAAAGACCACATCTCACATGTCTTAGTCTTGGGAATCAGGCTGGCCTCAAAACTGTGTGAGGACCTACAGCATGGATAGTGGCAGGATAGTTTTGATGGTTTAGATGAGTGGTTCTCAGCTCTGCCTGTGCATTCAAATCTGGGCAACTTGAAAAAAAATAGATGGCCTACCCCCACCCCTATGTTTTTATTTAAATTATTGGGGGTGAGCCTGGGCCTTGATATTTTTTTAAGCCCTTAAAATAATTCTAAGGTATAGTCAGGATTGAGAACAATGCTTTCAATAAAAGAGGACCATGCATTAGGAAATGGAGATAAACTAGGGAAGTCCTGACTGGGGGGGGTCTTGTGATGTTCCAGGAAATGGTACCCCTCTTTCCCCGGAACATTAGACAAGGGTCAAAACAGGTGAGAGCCCATATACAACCTGTGTGTAAAAGGATAAGTTGGAGCACGTACTTTAGGATGGGAGCTGGAGGATATGCTGATGAGCCCGAGTAACCAGACAGGCGACCTAGTCCTAGAGGAGCTGGACCGTCATCACCTCCTCTCACAGGGACAGGCTGCATGGCTGCAGGCAGGTGGCTTCCAAACGAGGGGGCCTCTGTTACTCATGCCTAGTGCTAACCCGAGCTCACAAGTCAGATCACACAGTCTCCCTCCCAACTTGGCAGAACTGTTCAGGGCAAACCCCTTCTCATAGAAATCAGAAGAATGGGGGGAAAGTTATTCCTTTCTAGCTCTGGAGAATGAAGGTGAGGAACACACCTCAAAGACGACTCGAGTTTTCAGAGGCCAAAACAGATCTACATGAAAGGGAAAATGGAATATGTAGAAGATATATCCCTTATAGCTGCCTTTCAAAATGAGTTTATACCAGTGCATTAAAAAAAAAATCTAAAGATTGAAAAGCAAGAAATCAAACTCTGTTTATTTGCAGAGCATAAGATGTAGAAAATTCTAGGGAATCTACAAAAAATCTACTAGAACTAATATGCAGACTTATCAAGGTCATGGGATAGTAAGTTACTATATAAAAATTATATTTCTACATATGGCAAAAATTATTGAACTTAATAACTAAAATAGTGAAAAGCAATGCTATTTATAAAACATCAGAAAGCATAAAGTACTTAGAAAGTATTTGAACAAAAAATATGCAAGGCGTTGACAGTGAAAATTACAAAGCATCGCATAAAAAATTAAAGAAGACCTAAACAAATGGAGAGATATACTCAATATTATTAAAATGTCTGTTTTCTCCAAGGTAACCTCTAAATTCGATGCAATTCTAATAAAAATCTCAACAGTCTTATTTGTTGAAACTGACTAGCTGATTCTAAATTATATGGAAATACAGAAGTCCTGGAATAGCCAAAACAAAGAGGAAAACAAAGTTAGAGGACTTACACTATCTGATTTTAAGACTTACTATAAAGATACAGTAACTAAGACAGTGTGGAATTAGCATTAAGTTTAGATAAATAGATCAATGGAGTATAACAGAGGGTCTAGAAATAGACTCACATGTAAATTTATTTTCAGTAAAGGTGTTAAGGTAATTCAGTAGGAAAAGGAAAGTTCTTTTCCATAAAATAAAAATAAACCTTGACCCTTACCTCACACCATATATAAACATTATTTTAAAACGGATTGTAGACCTAAACATAAGAGCTAAGATCTTAAAGTTTTTAGAAGAGAACATAGGTAAATATCTTTATGGTCTTGAAGCAGGCCTAATTTCTTAGGACAAAAAAAGCTCTAATCCCAAGAAGACAAAATTGATAAATTGGACTTCATTAAAATTAAAAATTTCTTCTCATCTAAAGACACTATTAAAAAAAAATAAAAAGACAAATCATCAACTGGTAGAAAATGTTCACAGTACATATCTGTGACAGACTTATATGCAGAATATATACAGAGTTCTCATAAGTCAATTAAAAGCATTTTTAAATGGGCAAAAATTTGAAGAGACACTTTCACAAAAGGAGATACACACATGCCCAGTAAGCATATGAAAAGGTGCTCAACATCATTAGTCATCATCAGGGACTGGCCCATGGAAGGCACCAAGGAGGCCTAGACTTAAGCACTGAGTTTAGATAGAGGAACTAAGCAAAGGTAGCTACGTACCCCCCTCTCCCTCTTGGGAGCTGCTCATTTACCCAGAGCACACAGACAACTCAGGAATAGTGGTGGTGTGTGGTCTTCCTCTGCTTTACTTTATTATTATTGCTCTATTAATTCAAGATTTGGACAAAGAAAGGAATGCTGTTTGTTGGTTTCCCTTGAACCAACTTTTTGAAATAAAGCAACCATGCTTTTTATTTCAAGCTTCAAGCTGGTTGAGGCTTATTATCCTACCATTTTATCCTATTTTAGTCTGCATATATTTGTTCAATCTCTTTGTACATATTTATAACTGTCAGTGTGAAGCCACAGGAATGGTAATAGCGAGAGGACCACAGGCTGCCTCGGTCTCAGCTGTCACTGCCTCTGCCTCCTGGCTCTCCCAGTGCATCTGCAACTCAAAAAACAACCGTTCTTCAAAGCCTTGTGACTCTTGAGAGTCCAGAGACAGAGGGGTTAGTGCTCCCTAGAACCTCTACCAGGGAGGTGACACATCTTGTTTACCTTAAACTAATTATTTTTAAAACCATGGTCTCTGGTTTGCATAGCCAGGAGGAAGCCAGAGGAACAGGCTGGCAAGAGGCAGCCAGAAGGGCACCACAAAGGGAGATCCCCCTACCGAGGGGCCATCCCTGTGAGGTCCCAGGCCAGACGTGGTAATGAATCAGGTGATGCCGAGTCTCCTACAAGATACCCACCACCTCCTTTGCTTCCTGGCAGGGGTCAAAGAAGGCCAATCACAGCACACAGTTCTCTCCCCTCATCGTGATGGTCATTGTCGCCAGAGCAATGGCTACTGATGTATGTCATCAACCCCCTGAGTCTCAGTTATGAGGATAATTCCCTTCCTCAGTTCCCAGCATTCAAATAGAATTTTATGTAATAGCCACGTAGTGATTTCAGTGGGGAGTGGGTAGTTTGAGTGAAACATTTGAGTTCAAATCATCTTGAATCAAAAAAAAAAAATCATCTTGAATCAGAAGTCTCTCTACATGACCTGACATTTCATGTCAATATCAGTTTTTTAAAATTCCTTTTCCATTTTCCTTATTTATGCTTTGTAGAATACTAGTCATTTTGTTCTCAATTTTCCTGACCCCATACATGAATTTGGGGATACTTGTTTCATGGAGTTTTTTTGGTTTCTTTCTTAGTTTTAAAAAACAATAAAAATACACTGCTCTGGCCTAGATTTAATGAAATAGCATTTAGCAATTTCATGGGAAAGTTCTGAATAAGTCCCACTCTTGCTTTGATGGTGAACCAGAGACCCAGGCTAAGATTGAACGTCAAAACTTGCCTTGGAGGATTCAGGGTTGGGTGTGTCTTTCAGGACGAAGTTCGCAATGAAAGAGCAAAAGAACAGAGCTGAGAAAACATCCTAACATCTTTCATGCCAGACCCACTGAACCATATGAGCCAATGGTGAAGACAAAGGCAGGAATCAAAAGTGGCTCACAATGGTTGGTTTTTGTTTTTGAGAAAAAGAAATGTGATATTCTTCACTGTTTAGGAGAAATTATACACACACTACATGCACATTAGAGAACATTTAGAGATTCCTTTTTTGATAAACAAACATGGATAGACTGAGATGGTGAATGAGCTAGGTAGCTGGCGATTTCCAGCCACTCCATCAACTTCCATGGCTTCCAGTATCAACCGTATGTTGATCTAAACCTCCAGCCCAGGTTGTGTTCCTGATTCTAGACCTACAGGCATTCCCAGCTCAAAATGTTCCAGGTGAAGCCTTCATCTCTGCACTGCCTCTTTCCACCCAGTATGGTCCTCATCCTCTTATGTTCCCAATATCCACGAATGACAGACACTACCACCACTCACAGCCCATGGCAGAAGTCAGGGCATTAGCCTTGACTGTCTCTCCTTGGTACCCTACTCCTTAAATTGTTCACCAAGTCTTAACAATTCTACCTCTCTAATAACTGTCTCCAGTCCATCTGTTTTCTTCTGTTTCCACTACCACTCGTACCAGTTTAGGTCATCATGGGCTCTTGCTTGGATTATTAAAAATACAGCCAGAGTTATCATTCCTAAAATCCAGTCTTATTGTGTCATTGCTCTGCCAAATATTATACTAAGCAACCCATTGTGCTTAGAATCAAGTCTAAAAACCCATAGTATGGCATATGTGGCTTTGACAACTTGACCCCTGCCTGCCTCTGTCCACTTAGCTTTCGCCAATCCCATTTCACCTTGTGCTGCAGATGTATTAGTCAGCATAGACTGGTTTATGCTGCAGTAACAAATAACTCAAAAATTTCAGAGGTTTAATAGATAAAGGTAAACGCTTGTTCATACAAATTCTGCAGTTTGTTGGATGACTCTGTGGGTCAGCTGTCCTTCATGGTGTGGTTCAGCAATCCAGGACCCTTTGATTTTGTAGCTCTGCCATGTCAACACGCAGCCTCTATGTCAGCTGCCCAAGAGGAAGAGAGAGACGGAAGAAGCCATAAGCGCTTCTCACTAGGGAATCATAGTCCTCCAGGAGGATCCAGGAAGGAGACACATTAGAAGGGACTTGGTGGATATATAGCATTGTCTTTGCCACACCAAACAACTGACAAACACATGGTTGTTGAACTGGAACTTTCGTCTTTGGGCTTTTGCACGTTTTCCTTTTCGTCTGGAATTCTTACTTCACACCCAAACCTTCTTATGAATAATTCCTGCCCAGAACTAATTTTTTTTCTTTTGTGGAGGAACTGCATGGAATGCCAGACTAGAATCTCTTTCTCAGGATTATGAAATCTGGGACTATTCTAGAAACTGGCTTGTACCTGTCACCCATGAAATTAGATGTAAATTATGTCCCTTGAAATTTGATTTTCAAATCAAACAAAAATGTTTATTTGTATAGATTTTCACATCTCCCTGTGTAATAAAAAGAAATATGTTTAGATGGTTGGTTTTAAGTTGCTGAGCAACCAGCTCCCTAGTTCCGGATCTGATTTTTAAAATATTATATATAAGAAATATAGAATGGTGTGGCACACAACCATTATAGGTAAGCAAACATCCAGCCCATTTCAGAGTTGCTACCACTGAGAACATATTAGGAAAGAGAAAGGAGATGAACAAGTAACAGATGAACGATTTCTTAATTCTTTTTTTTTTAAAATGTAATAAAGTCATTGACTGTATTAATTATCATCACGTGACAAAGTATCACAAACTTAGTGGCTTGAAAAACACACATTTACCGTCTCACCGTTTCTGCAGTTCAGGAATCCAGGTGCAGCTTATCTCGATCCTCTGTTTCAGAGCCTTTCACAAAACTGCAGTAAAAGTGTCAGCCAGGGCCGAGCTGTCATCTAAGACTTGACTAGGGAAGGATGCACTTCCAGGCTCACGTGCTGTTGGCAGAACTCGGTTTTTTTGCTGGTTGTCAGCTGGAGGTCCTCAGATCCTTGCCATGTGGGACTCTGTTTTATAGTGGTGTACTCCATCAAATCCGGCTTGGGAGAGAGTCTGTCTCCTAGCCAGAAGGAAGTTGCAGTGTTACATAACACAGTCAAAGAAGTGACGTCCCATCACCTTTGCCATATTCTGTTGCTAAAGGTAAGTCCACAGGTCCTGCGCACACTCAAGAGGAAGTGATTACACAGTGGCGTGAACACCAGGACAGGGATCGCTGGGGGCCCTCTCAGAATCTGTCCACCACGGATACCCTACAATGTCCCCTCAGTTCCTTATTAGGCTGAGGGTGCATGCACACATACACACGTGTGAGTGTGATGGAAGTGGTCAGACAACAATTACTCGGGAGCACGTGATAAATTTACTCATTCTTTCCTAGATCGCCCCCTTAGCCATTTATATTATTTTAAAACAACCATTTGAGATAGTAGATTGTTCTTCATAGGAGAAAAACTACAGGAAGAACGTAGTTTTGATTTTTTAAAAACAATAACATCCTGTGCTTGTACTTAAAGTGTAGTTCTGACCTGAAATACTCCCTCTCCTAAGAAATCTTCAACAGCCCCATGACTGAATTAGTTACCATCCTACCCACAGCTTTTATAGGTCCCTGTTCTTACACCTCTGGGAACACTCATCACTCTGTACCACACTCGTTCCACAAGGCCAACTACAGGCAGGGACTGTATCTTATCAAGCCACTGTATTCCCAGGACCAAGCACACACCTGGCACAAGGTAGGCTGCCAATTAATATATATTGCGTTTCACTGCATTGAACCGGATTGTTTAGACCGAAAGCTGACCAGATGTGGGTGGTGGGATCTGAAGGGCTTTGGTTCTTCCCACTCACCCAGAGAACATTTTTGCCAGACTCTTGGTAAAGAAAGGATAAAAATGCTTAATTGGCTATCAGAACTCTCCCCCAAAGTTGTGTGTTTTGCAAAACTTAATACATAGGAATGTTTTTTTTTTTTAACTTATATTTGAAAAAAAGACTTTTCTTTGTGGTGTTTCCAACCCAAATATCACCAAGCTGACAGAGTAAGGAACACGAAGGGAGGCAGACTAAACAGGCGGGTCTCACTCTGCGGTGCCGGGTGAGTGACATGCAGAGCAGCCCTGGGGAGCACGCTTCTGTGCACAGCTCGGTCCTGGACGAGTCATAAGAAAACTAATATCACAATTTTAAGCAATAAAGTGTACAGAGTATGTTGGACTCTGTTCTTTTTGCTCAGGTGAATCAATTCTGGAATAAAACCTTGGTCTCCTTGAGTTGTCAGAGATGATGTGCTAGAGATGTAAAGTTTTCCGGCAGCTAAGGGTGAATCATTAAAGGAATATAGAGTGCCTGGTTTCATTTTCCTTTTCTTACAATTTAACCCTTTTGGGAGTGAATATTTTTCTAAAATGTAGCCTGTGCTTCCATATGTCCATAAACAGAATCCGATGGACAAGTGTACTTGTAAATCACCTGGATTCGTGAGCAGAAACACAGCCCTGTGTAATGACAGCGCGATGCTCTCAGGCCCCAGCGAGGTGAACAGATTGTACCAGATTTATGGTGTCTTTTACTTCTTTGGTGCCTTTTACAGTTTTTCTGTAGCCACTTTCTGCTGTCCATATCCCTTTTCTTAGCAGGTATTCTGTCTCTAATTTACAGCCTTTATTTTACTCTTGAAAACTAGATGAACAAACAAGTTAGCACTGTGTGCAAAGAAAGAATCAGTAGTGTTGAGTGAGAGCCAAGTGTTTGCTTATACACAGTGTGCTTGAATCTGATGTCAGCTGGATGCTCAGAATTCGTTTTTGTTCTGCTTGTGGGGAAACTTGGAGAGACTTCTAGAGCTGAGTTCTAGATTAGGAAGGTGTTGCTATGTTATATAAGCAAAGTGTAAAAACATTCTCAGAAGTTACACTGGAAGGACCTCTTAGAGCTTTCTAATTTTTATACTTTTCACAATATAATGAAGAAAACTGATGCTCAGAGAGGTGAAGCAACTTGCCCAGAACCACCCAATTTGTGGCCAAGCCTGGACAGGTAGGAGATTTCCTGACTACAACTCCAGGGTTCTCTACGCTGGCCTTGTGTCTCTAAGGGGAAGAAGACACGGGTCTCGTCAAGGGCAGAGTGCATGAGTTCAAAGGCACTGGCACATCTGCTCTCCCAGAGCATCTCTGTTCTGCTCACGTTGCTTGGTGCAGTCTGTGTGGACATACACGTTCGTGTGTGTGTACAGGTTTATCAGTGTATGTCATGCACACAAAACAGTCAGGTCGGCACCTTCCTAGCCCTGGAGCCTGGGTGAAAACTGGCCTTGGGTTTGGGGTCTGGAGAGTTTTCTGGCCCACCCCTAAAGATGGGGAACTTTTTAGAAAGAGTGTGTCCAACACCACCTCACCCTCCTGACAGCGATCTTGATGGGCTCAGGCCTCCCGCGTGGTGGCAGTCCCAACTCCTGAGCCTCCTGACTTGTAGGAAATCATGGATCTGGCACCCGAGGTGCTCCTTGGGGATCTGGGTGCAGGATGAGAGGAAAAGCCAAGAATGAGGGTGTGCCAGAGCACACAGAGCCGCTCACTGAGTAGAACCACTCCTGTCATACCGCCTCCCAAGGACTGTTTGTTGCTGATGAGGCAGAAGACTTGAACCCATTTTATAAAGTGGATTTCTGTTCCCAAGAAGGGCTCTGGACAGGCAGAAAACTGTCACCACTAGCTGAGCATGTTTCCCAGGTGGGGCGGGGGCTACCTGAGCAGCCGCGTGTGGTGGATGCCTTAGGGGTGGGTGCCCCGGCCAGACCCTCGTCATCGGCAGGCCCACCCATCCCCCAGCTGACGTGAGTGTCCTTCCCGGGGCATTGTCTTTGGCTGGTGAGACATGCCTTGGGGGTTCCACCGCCAATCAGCTCCAGAGGAAGCAAAGACCGACTAGCATGTGGGTACAAACAACACAGTCCTGTTGCCCGAAGACAGGGCAACTCCATGGTGCAGCCTCTGCTCCAGGGTCCCTGAGGATCAGCAGAGGGGCTAGACCTTCCCTCGGGCCCAGGCTCGCTCTGCTTCTGGCCCTTCCTTCTCCTGCGTCTCTTGCTCCATTACAAGTCTGTCCTTTAAGAGTGGTCCCTCGGCAATCTCGCACTCCTAAGACCCCCATGCTCACCTAACGTCCCCCCAAAGCATCCTCTCTGCCCACTGCGGTCAACTGTCACTTCTACAGGATTTGCCTGCAAGAGCTCCTTTTCTCCAAGTCTCCGACTCAGTCTTCTTGAATGTGCTTCCCAAGTCCGTCTCATGAGTCCTGCAACCAGAAAGAGTAATTCTGTATCAAGAACAAATTCAGGCCAAAGCCCTGAATTGATGTCACCTCTCTCTTAAGGTAAAATACACACATACCCCAACATCACTGAGTAACTTCCCTGGTTCTTTCTGTCTATCCCTCATACACATGGTGCATCGTTGAGCTTGTCTGGCTGGGGTCAGTAGATAGTGTGGGGAGTAGGAGTAAGAATCTCTTGAGACAGAAAAGGGAAACTGGGAACTCCTTAGGAAGGAAATGGAACTTGGTTTCTTAGACCTTTCAGAACTGAAATACACTGCCCTTGTCCCCAGGTGGTGGGGTTCTCATGGAGGCAGGTAGCCTGGGAGCCAGTCAGGGAGGGGCCTGAACTCCCCCACCTACCAGAGATAGACTGGTTGGGCAGTCACACCCAGTGGCCTGATCTGAGAGACTGGGCTTTTTTGCAATTGATTTTCTTACGTTTTCCCCTCTCTCCAATCTCCCCCCCACCTCCATGCCTTTAGCAATGTCTTAAAAATTATATATATATATATATGTATTTAATGGAGGTGCTGGGGGTTGAACCCAGGACCTAATGCATGCTAAGCATGAGCTCTACCGCTGACCTATACCTTCCCCTAGCACTGTTTTGTTTAAACATTTAGGCAGGCTTCGGGGGTGCAGGGTGGAGGGTGAGAGGGGAGAGTGTGTGTGTGACTGAGGGAAGACTGCATCTATACTTGGGCAGAGTGATGAAGGAGAGTTCTAAGCAGTGGGTAGCAAATCTGGGGACAGGACCTGTGAGGTCCAGCTAGCCCCCCATCCCCCCCCCCCCCCAGTAGAGACTGTCATCTGTGGCTCTTTGTTATTGTAACTCACAGCACCTTAGCCACACAGGTTGGACTGCTCTCCCTGCTACAGTGAACAGGAAGGTGGAGCTTCCATCAGGGAACTCATGATGTTTTCTCTTCTGCTTTTCACTCCTGACTAACTGTTCCTTGAAGGGGCTGGCCAGATACTAAATGGCACCTGTGGGAGAGAAAGGCTCAGCCCTCCTGGCCTCCTTGCTTAATGTGGGCACTCCCCAGGGGCTGGCTCAGGAATCAAAAGTGCCCAGGGGAAAATGAGACAGGAAGTCTTGCTGAGCCATTAATATCTTCAAGCAGAGTAGCTCAGCTGTTTCCAACAGCCCCACCGCCCCCTCCAACCCCTACTCCAGAGGCCTTCTGAGTGCCTTCCTGAGTCACTGCACCAGCATAATATCTCTTTGAATTCTCCATTTCATCTTGAATATTCATGTGATTTTTGTAATAGACTCCATGATACATCAGGGCTGGTTTTAGACTGTGAATGACATGAGAAGCTGTGTAGTCTAGTTGCTAAGAACATGCAGTGTCTAAACCTTTCTACATCAGTCTCCTCATTTGGAAAATGGAATTAAAAATTAGACCTACTCCATAGTGGTGGGCTAACTGAGTTAACGCAAGCAAAGTAGCTGGCACAGGGCTTGGGGTGCTGTGCATGTGCAGAAATAACATCATTATCCCTCAACCATTCCCTGAATCAGGAAGCAAACACAGTCAGCCCTCATTATTTGCAGATTCCATCTTTGTGAATTTGCCTACTTGCTAAGATTTATTTGCAACCCCCAAATCAATAGTTGCAGCACATTCATGGTCCTCTGATGAGGGGT
The DNA here is from genome assembly GCF_048773025.1 of Camelus bactrianus. Taxonomy (NCBI): domain Eukaryota; kingdom Metazoa; phylum Chordata; class Mammalia; order Artiodactyla; family Camelidae; genus Camelus; species Camelus bactrianus. The sequence goes on from NC_133565.1 coordinate 27,908,495, forward strand.
GAAAACTTTGAGTTGCCTGGGATGCATGTTCCCAGCTAAGGCCAATCAAGGAAATGCTGTGCCTTCTTTTGTCAGCTCTCCCACTGCAAACAAGCATGCTTTTATGGCCTATTCAGTGCCACTTTTCACATTTTTGTCTTTTTTCTTGGTGATTTTACTGTTTAAGATGGCCCTCAAGACCAGTGCGGAAGTGCTCTCCTGTTCTTAAGCAGAAGAAGGCTGTGATATGCCGTGTGGAGAAAATCCTGTGTTAGATAAACGTCATTCAGGCACAAGGTGTGGGTTTGATGTTAATGAACCAATAAAATATGTTAAATAAGATGTCTTTAAGGAGAAATACACACAAAATAATTATGTTATGTATTGATTGGCTGACAAGAACATTATGACCAGAGGCTGGTAGGACTCTAATCCTGTATTTTCCCCAGGAGCAGCGGTTTAGTATTCCCAAATTCATGCTTCCCTTGACTTTATAAGAACATAACAATGGGGACTAAGGAGAATTGGCATACATAGGTGCAGTCTTTCTGGTTAACCCTGCCCTCACTGACCAGTCTCCCCTGCCTCCTGCACACTGAATGTCCTCTGCTCCCTTCCTGCAAGATTCCAGTCATTTTACATGGAGTGGAGAGATGGTGGATTTCCCTGGCTAGAGGAAGTCACCAGAGTAAGGAAGGGAAGATAGGGGAGGAAGGTAGGCAGGGCTAGCTGCACCATCTGTTATGGACCAACCACAGAACAGGCAGGAAAGCAACTTCAGGGATGAATGATGGAGGCTTTAGAAGAGATACAGGCTGTAATCCTGACTTTGCAATTCATTGTGTACAAGTTAGGTATCTCCTGGGTCTCAGCTTCCCCATCTGTGAATTGGGAATAATGATACCAACTAACACCACAGGGCTGTCATGAAGATGAGTTGCACATAAAGAGCTTGGCATGTGGCTGGCACACACTAGGCACCCAAGGAAACGATGACTGTGGTAGGGCTTAGCTGGGGGCATAACGAGACATTCCAAGCAATCCCCGAGCCCTTGCCTTTATACCTGTGAGTTTAGGCCAAGGCCAGGGACAAGCCTTTTGCCTTGCTTCTCTTCACTTCCCCAAGTCCATGAGGAATTCACCCCACTCCCGGTCCCTGGCACTTCCACCCTAAATCCCAGACCTAGACACCCCATTATTTGGGCAGCTGCTTAGCTCTCTGTTAAGCATGGTCTGCTCATAGTTAGTGGCACCAATTCCCGCTTTAGAGGCACCGCTACTCGGTCGGTCGCTCGTGGTTCCTGGCAGCCAAGTGTCTGGGTGGTGAGCGAGCTCAAGGGAGTCCGCCGGCCCCTGCGCGGGTCCACCCTGGGCAGCCCGGGAGGGGCCACTGGTCTCCGACTTTGACTTTGGTCACGCCTGGCCCGGAGCGCCAGAGGCTCGCAGGCACGAGCCAGCGGTTCCGGGCAAACCTCCGTGTGGCCGCTGGGTCTGACTTAGCAGAGTCGGCGCCCGGGCCCGGGAAGGGAGGGTGGAGGCTCGGGGAGGTGGTGGGGGTGGCGATGGCATCCCCGCTCCCGGCTCCGGCTGAGGCGGGGCGCCCCGGCTGGCTCGCGGCGCAGCGGCCGAATTTCCCCAGCGCGCCTGCCGGCGGCGGCGGTGGCGGCGTCGGCAATCCCGGCTCTTGGCACCACGCCTGGCGGCCGGCCCAGGGCGAGGAGTGGCTTCCAGGAAGCGGGCGGAGGAACGTTCCAGCCGAGTCTCGCCGTCGCCGCGGCCCCGCGCGCTCCGAGCGGCCCGGGCCGGCCCTTCACGCGCTCCCTTCGTGCCCCTGTTGCCCCCGGCACGGGCGGAGGGCGCGGGGTCCGGGCGAGGGCGGGCGGGCGCCCGGGCGCGCCGTGCACTTGCCGGGCGGTGCAGGTGGCGGCGCGCGCCCTCCGCCTCTGGGTCCCGGCCAGCGCCGCGCTCCGCACGCCCGGAGGGGGCGGGAGAGGCGGGGCAGCCCCCGTCCCAGCCCCATTTAACTTCTCGGAGGCGTCGGCGACTGCGGCGCCGCGGGCTGGAGGCCGGCGTCGGGGAAGGTCCCGGTCCCGGGTTCCGCACGAGGTGTTGACGAGGCGGCTTCTGCCCGCCTCTCCTCAGCGTGCGCCGAGCCCGCGCGGCCCGGGCTGCACGTCCCAGACATTTCTGCGGCGCCAGGTGGGTGCTCGGAGCTCGGCGCCCGGGGGCGGGCAGGCGCTCGCCGGGGGAGGGAGACGAAGCAGCAGCCGCCGAACCGGCCTGTGGGCCTCCGAGCAGAGGGGCGCTACGCGGCCCCGGCGGCCCCCAGGGCCGGGGCGCTCGCACGGCTAGGAGACCTCGGGCCGGGCCGGCTTCGTGCGGTCCTGGCGGACTGCGGGAGAGGCATTCGGGGGCGCGTAACTGTGGGGGCGCCGCCAGGTCGAGCGCGTTCAGGTTTGAGGGTTTTCAGGTAGAACGCGGGCTGACAGCAGCTAGTGGTCTCGGGCGTCGGAAGTTCCGGCCGCTTGGCAAGTGGGTCGCGAGCGCCTAGGGCGCCACGGGCTGAGCTACGCGCCCGCAGCGGCAAGTGGGAGTGCGGGGCCGGGGCGCGGCGGGGGCGCGGGCGCGGGGACCGCGAGGCGGCCGGTGGTCGGAGGAGCGCGCCCCGGGACGGCTGGGGCGAGCAAGCCCGGGGGGCGCACGGTCCCAGGGCCCGCACTGGCCGCCTCCCTTCAGCCCAGAGTCGCCGCCTCAGGTCGGAAACAGCAGCACATTTGCGGATCGCATTAGGCCAGGCCCTTAATGCTTTCTCCAGATGGAGAGAAGCCACCGACCCGCCCCCGGACACCGGCTCCGCCAAGGCGCCCGCGAGGCGAAGCGAGAGGCGAGGGTGACCTCGGCTTTTCGGCTTTTCCAGGCTCGACTCATACTCATTTCCCTGCAGAACATCAGGAGAACTCTGAAGAACAGCCCCGCTGCCCTCCTGGTCTCAGAGGGCCTCTGCTGGCTCGCCCTCACCTACTTTTAGGAGATTCTGCTAGGGTGGCTCAGAGGCTGTGCCCTCCGACGCTCCCAAGGCAGCTCTCAGGCCTCTCTGGCTGCAGGGCTGGGGCTCTGAGGATTAATGTTGTCATTTGGTCATTGGGAAAGCCTTGAACTATCAGACGACCTGCGGTCCAGTCCAAAAATAGTCACTGTCCTGCTGTATGAACTTAGGCAGGTCCCTTCCTTTCTCTGGGCTGGCTTAGTTGGGTTTGGACTCATTTTTGCCTTAAGTAAAAGAAGCTGGCAGGTGCCCTAACCCTTGGGTCCATGCTGGCTTTCTGAGTCAGATGCCAATAGCCACACCCTGCTGTTGACAGATGGGTTGGGAAGTGGCTGGTGCAGAGATGCCTCAGCTTCTGGAGGGCTGGAGGTGTGGGTTACACACTGGAGCGGGTCTAGCTGCCCGCCTGACTTTGATGTGGACTCCTCCTAGAGAGAGCCCCAGATGGTCTGTACCCTGTGGTAGGTAGCTCCATCCTGGGCCAACACAAACCTTTCCAAGTCATTGTGTGGGGTTCGGGGTTCCTCCCTCTGATTGGTCTAAGTCATGGGTGCTGCCGCTGGGTCCAGAGCTGGTTGGAAACCAACTGTTCCCTCTTTTGTAGGTTAAAAGTGAGATCCCATGGCTTCCTGGAAGAGCCCCTGGTGGCTGCTGAGATGGATGGTCTTCATGCACACTGCCCTCCTGCAGGTAATAGGGAGGGCGAGAGGGATGGTAGGCATCCTTCTGTTTACTTAGGAACATTATTTGAGATCACTTAAAATGTGGTATGATTAATGTTAATCTTATACCAAAGAGAATCTAATTTTGTCTTTTACTTTAAGCAAATGGTACTTCTGGTTGACTTAGCTGTAAGAATATTCCAATCCATTGAGTCCTAATACCCCTGTACCTTGATACTACTATGAATACTATATACCAGTGATGACGTGGGGCTGTGATGGATCCTGCCTTTTCAGTCTAGAATGGCTGTCTGCATGGGCCCGGTAGAGACTTTGCTGCTAGAGGCTAGGATGCAATGAATGAACAGAGCTGAGGTTCTGGCCATAGCTCAGCCACTAAATAAGTATTCTGTGTTTACCTCAATCAACACATATCACACTGTTTTGCAGTCCTTTCTTTAGATTCCTGTCTTTCCCACCAGTCAGGGGGGACCCAGCTCAAGCATTGCATCCTCATTTACCTACAGAGCAGACTCAAACAAAGGAATGAAGCTAGTGTTGCCTGAGAGACAATAGGGAATGGTGGAGACAGTGGCAGAGTTGCTGGTACATGCTCCATCTTTTAAGATCAGCCTCTACTCAGCTGCAGGTGATCATTGCCATGTGACAAGCAAACCCAGGATTGCCAAATCTTCCTATTTTTCAAGATAGCTGGTTATCCAAACTTCCTGTGATATCTCCCAGTTTTTAAAGCATTGAAAGCCAAACAAATATGTTTGTAGACTGGATTCAGCCAAGCAGTTTGTACCTCCAGATCTAAAGGTGCAGAGCACCTTCAGTACTGTGTCCCGAGTGTTGCTGCTAGCCCATACAGTACCTGGTGTGAATTAGAACATGCTAGTCCATACGGTATCTTGTGTGAATTAATAGAAGGCAACCCTTCCCTGCACATTTAACCTCTCATCACATGGCTTGGTGGCCTCTGTACTCTTGGGGTTTGGCAAAGGGCCTGGCCCTTAACAAGGGCTTTCACATCTATTAGATGAGCACGCACACGTAAATAGATACATCCTGGGAGAGATTAATCAGACTTCTGCTTTTCATTTCACTCTCTGGGACTTAGTGCTTCTAAGGCCTCTTCAGCTCCAGTGCCCCATGGTTTCTGTGACTCATGCAGAACTGGTTAGTGAGGTACATCTTCTCCCCCATTATCCATTTTATTGATGCTACCCCATATTCACAGTTTAGTAGATCTCTTTTATTAGAACAAATGTTAATATTTTCAGGGTGATTTTCAGGTTTCTGTGGTCAGCGAGATGTAGCATTGGGGCAAAAGTGCGGAGACTTGCTTCTCCATCCCATCAGCAGATCTGAAACAGGCTATGAGATCTGCAGAGATTTGTTCCTGATCAAGTGGGGCTGAGGCTTCAAGGCGCAGGGTTTCATTTTGTCTTCTTCCACCCTATAAAATTTAAATGTGCTTTGAGGCAGTCTGTTGACCTTTGGCCAAGGGCAGTGTTTGCCCAGCTTGAATCACTCACTGACCTCTTTTGGATTTTTCCATATCTTTGTGCCTCTGCAGTGTTGTTTCCATGTATGGGGCAGTGCGCACAGAAGGTTGTAAAAGGAGATTTCAGGCCAGCGGCCTTCATTATCCACAGCATCAGCTGTGGGAAGCCCAGCTCCACCACTTCATGGCCTGTCATACAAACATCTCTGCATCTCAGTTTTCACGTTTGCAGACAGGGGGTATCTACTTCATTGAATTGTTTGGAGGAGTTAATCCCTTGCGAAGATTAGAAAAGTAAAAAGCAAAACAAAACGAAACTGTCTGGCCTGTAACAAGTGTACCAAAAATATTAGCTCTCCGCTGTTGCTGCCGTCATAACCCCTTGAAATGGGGGAGGCGCCTGTGATTCCGCTGTGGAACTGTAGGGGGCACTCAGGAGGCATCAGCTGAGGACAGAAGATGCTGCAGGGGCTGGAAGGAGGTGGGACCTGATCTTTTCATGGGAGGTTCCTGCAGGTGTGGGTGGGATTGTCCAGGGCAGTCCCATCACTGATCCTGGGAGAATGTTCTAGTAAAGGCTAGGTCGGTTTGGGGCCCTGCTTATGGGTTGGACACTTGGTTATTTCCCCAGGGTCAACCTGGGTTTGATTCAAAGCTGCCCCTCCCAGGTATCGTGGGATTTGGGCGTTGGGGGCCCTTGCCGCGTTCTCTAGTCCCTCCCCTTGTCTTACAAGTGCTGCCACCAGAGGGCTGGTGGGGAATTAATAGCCACGTGAGGATGGGCCACAGGGAGCATGGGATGTGCCAGCTAATTTAATAAAAACTAGATTTTCTTTATTAAATCAGTTAAAACTGAAACTTTTATGTTCACTGACCACAAGTAATTGTGATAGATTGCAGAGCAAGCCATGAGGTCGGCAGCCTTGTGTTTTTCTAACTCGTTCTTGACCATTTCTGGAGGAGCTGGCTGTTCCCTCACGCGGACAGCTGGAGAGGCCTCCCCGCTTCCTGCCACACCCCGGCCCTGGCAGCTTCCTGTTGCTCTGGGCCTGCTCCTGAGGGACCCTGGCCTCCCCTGCGAAGGCAGCTGCTGCTGCTCCAGCTCCCTTCCAGCCTTCGTCACCGAGAAGTCTCAACTCAGTGGGCTGTGACTGTGGGGCCAGTTTTGCCAAATCCATTCCGTTTCCATGCCTGCACGTGGCCTGGGGCAGAGTCACTCTCATTTATTGAGAGGCCAGTCCATTTCCCACTTGATTTCAGTCTCATCTCCCTTCTCTCTGGTCTAGGCTTGCCACACGGCTCCAGGTACCTGGAGAGGGCCACACCACGGTCCGTTCTCTTCTCACCTTGACCAGTGGTGAGGATCCGTCTTCCTTTTAGTTATTCCGGGTCCAGCTCCCAGGGGTTGGAAATAAGGAGAGGGATGGAGGGGAAGGGCCAACAGCTCTGGGCTGAACTGGATGCCCCTCTCTGGTGGTGCCACCGTCTCTCCTCTCTGGCTCTCACTGACTTTCCGCCATCTGGGTAGCACATGTGAGTTCGTCAGAGGGCGCTGTGGGACCTTCCTGTCCCGAGGCAGGAGGTCCAGCTCTGACTTGCCTCGTGCTGCTGGGATCTTCTTGCCCAGCAGGCAGCTCCGCTGGGTAAAGCACTAGCAGGAAGAGTCAAACCCAACTCCCTTTGGTGTTGTCCACTTGATCCGGAGGAAACGCACACGTCCTTGTCATACAGACAGTGGGGATATGGGGTGCGCCAGTGCTGCCTCCTCTCTGTCCTGCCTCCTCCCTGCCATTCTTTGTTCCTTGGTCTGCTGCACAGGAACAGATCAGTGGACCCAGGCTAAGCAGGTGCCTATCTGGGGAGTGGATTGCCCGTCTCCCCTTGCAGGCATCCGTGAGCTCTATGAGTGATTCTTTTCTTTCTTCAGTGCATCTCAGTCCTCCTTAGAGATCGAGGAAGGAGTGAGGTGGTGGCTGGTGATAACAGGACTTACGTCCCTTTGCAGGGAGCTCTAAGAGAGAGGTCCCCCTATGTTGGTAGCTCTCTTTAGAATGTGGGGCACTGAGCTCCTCTTCGTTGTTAGCTTTGGCCCCTAAACTGCAATGGGAAGGGTCCCACTGACTATCTGGATACTAAAATGGGGCTTTAGTCTTAGGGCCAGTGCTCGTCTTGGTGGTAGTTCTGGTTTCAGTGATCCTGATTTCAGTGGTTCTGGTGTGATGTTTTAAACGTTGTCATTTTAGGTCATTCTTGGTGGTTCTGGTCTCAGTGGTTGTCTTTGGCGTTGTTTTTGGTTTTGTTTTGGATCTTAATCATTCTGGTTTTATCAGTTCTGGGGTCGGGAGTGGGGAGTGGTTCTGGTTTCAGTCCTTTTGGATATTTTGGTGGTTCTGGTCTTGGTGGTATGTTTGTCTCAGTGGCCGTCACCGTGGTGGAGACTCTGGTATTAGCAGCTCTTGCCTTGGTGTTGCCTCTGGTCTTGATGGCAGTTCCCCCCCGTGATACCACCTGCAGTAACCCCAACCTTCGCTTTCACTCCACCTCCTTTAAATCAGAAGGCAGAACCCACGCTTGAGGGGTGGTCGTGGGTACAGAAATCCCCTGCCTCCTCCTGACCCAGTGGCAGATTCAATCTGAGTTGGTGGCTGCTGTCACTTCCCTCTTGAACTGAGTCCTCCATGAGCATTGGTTAGAGATCTGTAAACACTTAGATTCACCCTTTACCATAACTTCTTATGATATCATTTAATTTGTGGTAGGACCTTTTTCTTTTTTGCATCCTTTTAATGTTTCTCCCTTTCTTCTCATATGCGTGATCTTCTGATCATCCTTCCTCAGAACTCTTCAGCCAAGTTCTGTGACACTTTTCCTGCTGTTCCCTATCCAAGAAATACTTTTAAGAGAATGACAATCAGTTGATTGAGCTCATTGTCATCATTTGACATTCTGTGTCTAGAGGCATTGACCACTAGCAGGTAAATTGTGCAAATAAAACATTTAAATTGTAGAAAAATAGAAGATATAGATAAATGAAAGGAAAAATCAAAATCTAAAAAATTGCCTTAATATTACCACCCAGATAACAACTACTCACATTTTCATGTGTAATCTTCCAGACTTTTTCTATGCATAAATATGATATAAATTTATGTATATGTTTTGATAAATGGGATCATGCTAAACATACTGTTTTATGCATCATTTTTCAGTCTATAGATCATGAACATCTTTCCAATGTCAATACATATATGACTGCATTTTCATTTGTAATGACTGTGTTCATTGTGCTTTTGGATACACAGGAACACAGTCATTTGTTTAAATACATTATTTCTTTATTGGGCATTTGGGTTGTTTCCAGGATGGTTTGTTCGCTTGTGTTTGCTAGCTGCCACCTGCCGTGAACATTATAGGCTCACGTTTTTCTCACTTACTTGAATATTTCCTTAAAATAATTTTTCCTTAAAGGAATGTGCTTTGCTACACATTTGATAGACACTTTGGCCTTCCTCCTCTTCGCCTTGTTTTATTCTGGGTGGAGGTTTGCCAGTTGGATGCATACTGCAAACTGTGTTGGCACTGATGGTGGAGTCTGAAGAGAAAGACCTAAGCTTGTCCTGGAGGCAGACTCCACCTTATTACCAAGTTGCTGAAGTTATTGGATAGGTAAGGAGTCAGATAGATCCCGGGAGAATCCAGTGGGAGAATGAGTGGGAACTCTCACCTTGATTGTCACAAAATGGAAGAGGTCTGGTATCCCTGAGAGGTTTCTGTCTGCCTCTCTGCCTCTTCCATGAGCTGCAGATCAGCACATCCGTGAGCTGCTTCCTACTTCCCCCAGCGTATTCCCTGGGGGCCTCAAACACAATACTTCCTAAAGGGAGGTCCTCACTGCCCACCCAGCTCTGTCTCAGTGCCTGGATTCTCCATCTTCTGGTCATTTGATACAGAATCCTGGGGTCACTCTAGATGCCTTCTTCTCTGTTGCCCCTGCCCTCTACCCATTTGGCCACTAACTTCCATTTGTTCCATGTCAGAAATATGTCTTAAATCTGTTTTGTCCTCTCTGTTTCTGTTGATACCCTATGTTTGAAGAGTAGGATATCTGACAGCATGGGGTATGAAATAAGGATGAACAAAGAGAGTTTGTGGCTATCTGTCTTGTGGGGAGGACCTTGACGAGCATGCTAAATAAGTAAATGATAAAGAGGAGTCGATCCGGCGGGCAGCATGGAGTCCTGTGGGCCTTGGCCAGAAGGTGACAGGACGCACTACGTTAATACTCCACTGGATCACTAGAACATCCCAAGGATACTTGGGATGCTGCTGGTACTGTGCAGTTGGTTATGGTAACTTCAAGTCAGTTCACGAAGGTGCATGGGTGGGGAGTTAGTCATGGACAAGAGGATGTGAATATGGGCACCGTTTTAGAACCTGAGGGATAGAACTTGACAAGTGATTATGTGGGATCGAGAGAGAAAGAGGGAAGAATTGAAGATTCCTTTAGGTTTTGAACAAGTTTTAGGGACACGTGAAGGTGAAAATTCATCCTGATCTTGTGAGATTGATTATGTTTGAAGGAGTAGTTTCAGGGAGAGCTGTGGATTGCAGAAGGTGAGGCACTGAATGAAGAAAATATGTAATACCCCTTTAGAAGGAGACAGGATCATTAGAAAGGTTTTTCTGAGCAAAGTGAACACTTCAGTGTATATGTTCTTCAAAGGGATGCAGCCAGGAGAAAGGGAGGGATTAAAAATACAAGATGAAAAAACCAATTATATGCAATTGTTTCATAACAGAAAAAAGTAAGCAGTGTTTCCCCACTGCATTGCTAATGGATCTTAAAGCACCAAAATTAACATCTTATGGAAACCACATTTCAAGGTTTATGATTGTGATTGCTCTCAGTTTATTTTTACAAAGATGCTAATTTCCATAAATAGCATGGAAGCATAAAGCAATTTCCTTTCCAAGTATTTTATGCAATTACTTTCTGGAATTTGTCAGCACTGAACAGCTCCAGCCAATAAATGCTATAAATTATTGTGGTCAAATGCTCAGAAATGCATTTGTTTTCCAAGCTTTCATTTATAAATATAATAGCATGTTATTTTGAAAAAAATTTTAAAGGGAAGAATAACTCTATTTTGTCAATAAAAACATATTTATAGTATTAAAGGACTCTTTGAATTCTCTTTACTCTCTCATTTGAAATTCCCATTTTCCCCCGATTTAAAAACATAAAACATATTCAGTATTAAATATGTGGAAAACACAGGAAAGGACAAAGATGAAAAAAATCACCTTTCATTCTAACAGCTGTTAGAATTTTGTTGTAGGTGTCATTAATATTCTTAGAATATTAACATATATATGTATCTTTTAAAAAGTGATTACACTATATTTTGATCATAAGTTTGTAAAGATTTAACAATAAGGACTATTTCTATATGCCATTGCATATTTTATTTATAATAATATTTAATGTCTTCATAGTATTGCATCATTTGGTGTGCTGTATTTTATTAACTATTCTTTACTTCTGACCATTTAAGTTCATCAGTTTTTTGCTGTTGCAAATAATGCTGCTATAAAAATATGCTTGTAGATCCATCTTTGGTCACACTTGTGATTATTTTCTTTGAATACATTTCTAGAAAAATGTGTTTGTTGAAGCATAATTTTAAGGTCAAAAGCTATGCCGGTTTTAAGGCCAATATAAGATTTAAGGAAATTTTAGTAGTGAGAGATTCTTTTTTTTTTTTTTTTTTTTTTTTTGTAGTGAGAGTCTTGAAAACACTTTTGGGCCATTTATATTACTGTTTTTGTGTTTGGTCTCTGTAAGGCATTAGAAATAGTGTGAAAGATTTTATATTCATATTTTTGCCTATTTTTCTATTGAGAATCTCTTACTAATTTGTATGTGCTCTTTATATATAAAGAATATTAGTCTTTTTCTTTAATATATAGCACATAATTTCCCAATTTTATCATTAATAATTTAATTTAATTTTCTTTATATACTGACATATAACATTTTTAAGTTGTCTACTCTAGGAGTCTCTGAATTTAAGAATTCTTTGCTTTGCATCACACTTAGAAATAACCTCATACTGAGAGTAAGTAGATATAGTCTATGTTCTAGTCTTATATTTCTTTTTCAGTATTAAAATTTTTATTTTATAATGGGTTTAGTCAACGTATCTCCCATTCTCTTCCTGCGCTAATACCATTGTTTTAAAGTTACTGTGTAGCTTTGTAATGTATTTACCATCTACTAAGGCAAGACCTCTGTCTTCATTGTTATACTTTTGACTAGTCTGGAAGGTCTTTAACATTGTTTGGACAAGTTGCAAGGATGAAAATCCTACTGGTTTCAATGGCCATGGCAGAATGGAGGAGTAACAAGAGTTCATTCCCTCAAAACTATATGAAACAAACAAAAAAGAACAAAGTGTTCTCCAGTGAAAGCAGGAAATGGTGCCTGTTCGCAAACACAAACTATGAAGTACTTTCTCCGAGCACTGTGAGGTCTAGACCTGGGTGGGAGAGGGTCCTGCAGGCTGACACGTGTGTCCGGATTCTGAGCAGGACAGAGATTTCCCTGATAATGACCGTCACAGTTTGTGCTTACTTAATAAACTTTTGGTAAGAAGAGTGAAATTGGGGGCCTGGATGGGACTCAAAATAAATGAGCATTTTCTCCAAAGAGGCCTAGTTGACACCCAAAACGGTAAGGGACATAGAGTTGAAGGGGAAAACTGTTGACACAGAATTTTTGTCGTCTGGGTGCACAGCAGACCCTCGTACAGGGAGAGCCCGCCGAAGGCGGAGTTGGGGGAGGAAAGCAGCTCTTCTCTTTGCAAAATGCGGTGGATTAAGGGGGTTCCTTGGGAACCTCACTGATTTTTGAATGTTGAAAATAAAAGGAAGAGGTGACGCTAGAGAAAAGGAAAGAGCATATTTAGTGAGAGAATGAGCCAGACAACAATGCAGAGTTGAAGCTGTGGACACTCTAGTTCATTCCCTGATCTCAGGCCTGTTGTCCTTGTGCTGCTGCTCTTCAGCAAGCAGCTGACCCCATTAGGAACAAGAATATAGTAAACTCAATGGAATCAGCACTGAGGACATGCTAGATAGAACGGGCATTCTGTAAGATGAAATATAAAACAAACAAACAAATGATTATGGGAAAACAATAACAAAGGAAATCCAACATACATATAGTTAATGTTTCTTAGAAAGAACAGAAAAAATTCAACAATACAATCAGAGAAAGCTTTTCTCATTCTGTCTTCAGGTCTTTGTAAATTATGATTCTAAATTTTTTGGCATTGAGTATTTCTGAAGAGAACTCTGGGGCCAATCTGATTTTTTCCCCCTTATTATGCCTCATGTGTCTCCCCTGATGCATACACGATTTTTTCTTTATTCTAATGTCCGTATTTTCATCTGGATATGATGTGAATACGTTCTTATCTTCGTAAGTGTCTCTGTTTGTGTGTGTTTTAGGACAGGTTTTTTTTAATGTGGTCTTCAAATCTCTAATGTTTTTATTTTTTATTTTTGCCATTCTTTTCCTGAGCTCACGTTTTCTGTCGTCTTAAAATGTTTTCTTTAAACTCTTGTATTTCTTCCTGAACTTTTTAAAAGTGAGATCAGATTGTCTATAGTTTACTTGTGACTTTTTCTGAGTAATTTATCTAGAGATTCATGTTCATTGATCACATTTTATTTATGTTTGTTTCTATTTTTGAAAGTTTGTGTGCATTGATCTTGTGAGGGTTCTGTTCTGATAGGGATTCTCTTTTCAGTGGGGCTCTGCTCCATGTGAGTCTCATCCTTCTCAGATTAGCAGGCTAACCAGGTTATATTCTTCTCTTGGTGATGAAGGAGACACATGAGAGCAATTCCAAATGCATGAAGGTCTTTGTTATGCATTCTGCTTGTGTCATTTTTGTAAATCTCATTGACCGAAGCAACTCACATAGCTGAAGACACAGTCAAGGGACAGGGAAGTACCCTCTCCTACTATGAGGACATACCAGGTTATATGGCCAAGTCCAGAGTTATTGGAGTGGGCAAGTATTCTCCCATAGGGACTGTATGTATGTACAGGGTGAGGGCTGGGAGTGAATATTTTTGAATAATTAATCTAATCTGGCAAAGCCAGACCTTTCATTGATGCAGTATAGCTCTGGAGAGCATGCTTTAATTGCTACACTCACAGCATTGGCATAAACTAATATTACTCAGTTGGGAAGAGTCAACACTAATGAGGAATTGTAGCCAAGTCCCACTTCGTGCTGTAAAGCCAGCTGTCCTTCATGAGATTGACGTTCATATTAGATAGGGAGGCTGTGATACCTTCCTTCCTATCTTACTCAAAACTCTAGCCCTAAACCTTAGTCTGTAGCAAGTAGCAGTCTAGAAATTGATTGCTCTCAACTCCCTAGTTGAGTGTTACTTCAACTCTTCGACACTGACCCACAGGAGGATGTGCATGATGACTCTAGCATGTACGTATGTATGCGTTCACATTGCTGGAACAAAACTTTCAAGAAACAATGCTTATTCTTTCTATGAGTGGTTCACTATGGTATTTGTTTTTATATCCATTCCATCCCGATTAGTTGATGAAAAAATGGCTGGTTAAGACCTAATTAATTTCATCGCCCACTGATGGGCTGTATTTACAGTTTGATAAAAAAAAAAACTGCCCTAGTTAATAGACCCCATTCTCTGTCTACTTTTATGTGTAGTGTCCTTCTCGGGTATTTGGCTGGAGGGAAGGGGTTGATAAATGAGACTCCTAGCACAACTTCCAAATTCTGATTGGCCATCATCTAGTGTAGCTCTGCTCTCCTGGGGTGCTGTGTTCCCCCACTGAACTGTGGCCAATGGTGTACGTTTAAAGCCATAGTTTCCAACATGCTTGGCAATCAGCGTTCTTCAAAGCTATCTAGATGATCATACTCTTTTACTCCTCTGACCTGCTAACATGATGAATCATATTAATAGGTTTCCTAATATTGAATCATCCTTGTGTTCCTGGCATTAACTGTACTTGGCCATGATATACTGTCTTTTTAATATTCAGCTGGATTTGGTTTGCAATATTTTGTTGAAAAATACTGCATCTGTATTCATAAGTAATGTTGGTTGGTACTATATTTTCCAGGTTTTTATATCAAGATTTCTGTTAACTTTGTAAAATGGATTGGAGCATTTTCAATCATTTTTCCTTTTTTGGATAAGTTTAAATAGCACAGGAATAACCTGTTCTTTGAAGGTCTGAAAGAACTGGATAGTAAAATAAATGGGGCACAGAACATTTTGTGGGGAGTGAGTAGTTCTTTGACAACTTTTTAAAACTTTTTATATGATTATTGGACTTATTCAGGTTTTCTCCTGCTGTTTTAGTCAATTTTGGTAAGTTTCCTTTTCTAAGAAACCTTCTATTTAATCAAAAGGTAAAAATTTTGTAGGATAGAGCAAAGGGGAGTATTTTTGTAATTTTCAAACACATTTTATATTTTGCTTTAATTTCTGATTGATTTTTCTTGAGAGTATGCAACCTTTAAGATTTTAAAGTTTTTAAATGCTCAATTTTAACGTGCTCAATTTCATGAATGTTGCAAGGATATTTAACAATTTGACATTTCTCTAAATTTCCATGGATAATTGACAATAAATTGTATTCTCTGTCTTAGGAAATGTTGTTCTGTTATCCCCTCTCTTTCTTCATTGGTCCTTTCTGTCTACTCTGTGCTCACTCCCTGCACGAATTCCTGTTTAGTTCTAGTGGGTAACAGTCTATCTTGTTTTTTTCCCTCCCTTGGCTCTTACTGATCTTTGTCTTCAGGAAATCACCAGTGTCTTGTCGAGCTGTTTTTGTAAACAGAGACAGTTCTTTCCTTAAGAGGAGTAATGGGTTCGGGTGTTGGGTAGGGTTGAACTATGCTTTCCCATTTTCTGCTCTTGCCTCTGGGTGGTATTTTAGTTTATCCAGTAGGATCAATGATGAAATCTTCAGCATATTTGTTTACAAATATTTTTCTTTATTACCAAGTTGTGCCAGGTCACACTCCCGTTGGTAGCCTGGGAGGGTGCCTCTCACTGTATACTGACCAGCATTTGATAGCACTAAAAAATGTCAGTGTAATAGCAGTCCAGACATTTTAAACTCTTTTAAACTTAAAAAGTCCAGACATTTAAAACCCTTAAACCCAGACAGAAGTGACCACCTTGATTATCGGAGCAGGGAATTCTGAGGGTTGGCGTGGCTCATTTAGAGGTACACTTTAAGCTGTATTATAAAGTGAATAAGTGATGAGTCTATGATTTGTGAAAAGAGAGACCAGTACATGTTAAAATCCCAAGATAAGGCACCAGTGAGCGTGGAAAGATAAAAATACAAGCAAAACTTGGTGGCGCTCAGTGGCATCTGGGGGACAGGACTCCAGGTGAGTTTGGAAAGAAGAAACACAGTCCGGGTCTTCCGCTGGGGTAAAGGCGGGGCCTGCGGAGACCCTCTTCCTGCTTGGTTTGGTTCTCTGGGTGGATGAGAGATGACCTGCCCCTTTGCTGGACTGAAAATTGAAGCCAGCGGCGGAAAGGAGCCAGTCTGAATGGGAGGGCTGTGACTGCCTTCCTGGAGGATGCGCTGCTCATTTGCTCCAGTGATTGTGGTCCTCCTTCATTCAGGTTGAGAGAGAAGAGAACGTGGACTTGCCGGGATAGGCAGAGTGAAGCAGCTCCAATGCCCTGTGGCTGTTCAGATGAAATTCCTTTCAGTGCAAACGCTTCACACTTAGAATGCAGAGCCTCCTTTCCACGGAGTAGTGGTCTGTAGGACAACAGCAACGACTCCTCCCCACCCCTGTCCATGGCCCCCTGATGGAAGCAGGCTCTCCCAGGACCCTGCTCCTCAGGACAGTCTCAGTGGACCTACATCTTGGAGGTAGCCCAGTGGCTCTGAGCTGACCTGCAAGCCCTCCTTCGCATCCTTGGGAAGTCCGGCATGCGGCAGGCATCATTGTTCACAGCTTTGGGGGTGGAGCACTTGGGCTACACACTGTGTAAACACTTTCTGGGATGCATTAGCAGCTTCCATTGTCAGAGCCAGGAAAGCATTTGGTGCACGGGGCAGGAACGCGTGGAGTGGCAGGCGGCCATGCTCTGGCGGGCTCTGATCAGTCCCTGATGTGGAGAAGCTGTTTACCTGGGTGGTACCCACTGTGCATCTGGCTGTTGCCCAGTGGGTCCTTAGGAAGGCAGCTAGCAACCAGGCACTTTGAAAGACAATGGAAAGATTTGGGGTGGCAGTGGGGAACAGCCCAACCCATGCTAGGAAATGAACCAACCACACTTTATTATATAGGTAATTGATAAAAGTAATAGACCAGCACATACATGTACATAGAGCAACACATATGATCTGCTGATGCGATCCCAGCCTTTCTCAGTGGGGCATTGGTGAATCCTTTGAGTGTGACAGATTGAGTGTCTCTGTCCTTTTTGGCCTCACTGCTGATTTTTTCCTATGTTGTCAGTTGCTCCTCTTCGATGCCCAGCCCAGAGCATGAGGTATATGGAGGAAGCCTTGGCTCCCAAGGTTCTTCTGTGGCCAGTGCGGATAGATGTCAAGGTTTTTTTCTGCTTCAGGAATTACCAAGGGAAGCCTGTCCTTCCAAAGACACATGGCACACAGAACATAGGCATCTTTTTTTGACTGTCATGTGGAAGTGCTCCCTGAGCTCAGAGCTTCATTGTGTATTGGACGACTGTGGGATTAGCGCATAATCCTGAGACTCAGTTAATGAATCCATTGACTAACAATCTCTGATGAGGTCAAGAAAGAAAATGATCTTAATGAAAACTAATTTGGGACTAGAGTTGGCAGTAAAAGTGCAAATGGAGCCCTAGTCTATGTTCAGCATTTATAATTCAGATTCTTCCTTCTTCTCTCTTTGATAGTAAGGTGAGTATATATAGAGGAGTTTTCACTTCTTTGGTATGTTAGAATTCCTTTTATGGGATATGTGGTTTATAAATTTTTCTCTCCTGGTCTAAAGCTTGATTTTTTTATCCTCTTATTAGGATGTTTTGCAGAACAAAAGTTTTAAATTTTGATGAAGTCCAATTTACTATTTTTTCTCTCGTGGATCATGGATTTTGTTGTCATGGCTAAGAACTCTTTGCTAGGTCCTGAAAATTTTTGCTTATAGGCAAAATACCCTAACAAGTTCTTTTCTGGAACAGATTGTGTAGCATTGGTGTTAATTCTTTAAATGTTGGGTAGAATCCTCAAGTGAAACCATGTGATCTTGGAGCTTTCTTATTTGACAGGTTTTAAACTATGAACTCAATTTCCTTAATAGTTATAGCACTATTCAGTTATCTTTTTTTATGTTGAGTGAATTTTGGTAATTTCTGTTTCTCAGGGAATTGGCCTATTTCATCTACATTGTTGATTTTATGCATGTAGAGTGGTTTGTTGTATTATGTAATTATCCTTTTAATGACTGTAGGATCTGTAGTGATTTCCTATTTTGTTCCTGATATTAGTAGTTTGTATCATCTCTCTTTACTCTTTGTCAGTCTTGCTTTTATCTTTGTCAATTTATTGTTGTGTTGGACACATTTTGTTGATCTTTTCAAATAATCAGACTTTTCTTTTCTTTTCACCAACTTTTTTCTCCCCTTAATGGAGGCACTGGGGATGGAACCCAGTTCCTCATGCAGGCCAAGCATGTGTTGTGCCACTGAGCTATACCCACCACCCACTAATCAGGTTTTTTTCTTTCATTGATTTCCTTTATTATTTTTCTGTTTTGTAGTTCAGGGATTTTTTTTTTTTTTAAGTTTTTAGTGGTTTTTGTTGTTGTTGTTGTTGTTCTCTTTTGGGGGGGAGGTAATTAGGCTTATTTACTTATTTTTTAATGGAGGTACTGGAGCTTGAACCCAGGACCTTGTGCATGTTAAGCATGCACTCTGTTGCTGAACTATACCCTCCCCCCCACCTTATTTCAGTGATTTCTGCTCTTTATTATTTTATTCCTTCTGGTTGCTCTGGGTTGTTTTTTTTTTTTTTTCTCCTTATTTTCTATTTTATTGGGTGGAATTAAATAATCAATTTGAGATCTTTTCTTTTTTCTAATGTAAGCATTTAGTGCTATAAATTTCTCTTTCTGTAATTTGTTTTGCCATATTCCACAAAATTTGATATGTCTTACTTTAATTCACTTCTTTGAATTTTTTGTTTCCTTTGAGCAGTTCTCTTTTTCCCCATGAATTATTTAGAAATATGTTATTTAGTTTCTATCTGGAGAATTTCCTGTTACCTTTTTGTTACTGATTCCCAGTTTGATTCCATTATGGTCAGAGAACACACTGTATTATTTTAATTCTTTTAAATGTGTTGAGGTTTGTTTTGTGTCCAAAAATATGGTCTATTTTAGTGAATGTTCCATGGGCACTTGAAAAGAGCGTGTATTCTGCTGTTGTTGGTAGAGTGTTCTTTAAATGTCAATTAGATTTTGTTGGTTGACAGTGTTTTGTTCTTCTATATCTTTGCTGATTTTCTATCGAGTTATCATTCCGTTGCTGAGAGAGGGATTTTGAAATCTCCAACTATAATTGTGAATTTGTCTATTTTTCCTTTAAATTTGATCAGTTTTTCTTCAAGCATTTTGAAGCTCTGTTTGGTATATACACATTAGTGTTTATATGTTTTTGGTGGAATGTTCCTCTGTGTCCCTGGAAATTTTCTTTGCTCTGAAGTTTACTTTCTCTGCTTTCATGTAGTCACTCCTTTTAAGGAATTGCTATTAAATATAATATTAGCAAAATATATTGTTCTTTTTCTTTAATGTACATTTACTTTCAGCCTGTCTATATAATTATATCTGAAGTGAGTTCTTATGGAGAGCATATACTTGAGTTGTGTGTGTGTGTTTTTAATCCATTCTGCCAGTCTCTAGCTAATGTATGGTGTACTTGGTGTATTTCAACCATTTGCATTTAAAGAAATTATTGATATGTTATAATTTTATGCTATATAATTGTATGCTATTGTTGTTATAATTATATATTTGTAGGGTTTTAGCCTGCCATTTTATTGTTTGCTTTCTCTGTTTCTTATTCCTCTGTTTCCCTTTTATTGCCTTCCGTGGGTTTCTTGACCATTTTTCAGAATTATGTGTTAATTTATCTATAGAGGTTTTGAATCTCTGTCTTTCCCCCACCCTCTCATGACTGCTTTATCTTATCACAGCCTCTCTGAGTGAAGTGTAGAAACCTTACCTCCATTTAGGTTCTTTTATATTTCCCCATTTTAAATATGGTAACTATCTTAAATATTTTCTCTTTATACATTGAGCACCACATCAGATGATATAATTTTTGCTTCAACTGTCAAACATATTTTTTAAGAAACTCATGAATAAAAGTATATTTTATTATCTTTACCCCTATTTTTACCCATTATATTGTTTATTCTTCCTTCTTGAAGTTCCATGTCCCCTTCTGTTATCATTTACCTTCTTTTTAGAGAACTTCTTTTGTCCTTTTCTTTAGGGGTAGTCTTCTGATGACAAATTCTTAGTTTTCCTTCATCTGAGAATGTCTAGATTTCCCCTTTATTCCTGAAGCGTATTTTTGTTGGGTGTAGAATTTTGGTCTAAATGTCCTTTTTCTTTGGCACTTGAAATCTGCTACTTCCTTCTGGGCTCTGTAGTTGCAGATGAGAAATCCACTATTATTTGAATTGTTGTTCAAATGGAGGTAATGCCTTGTTTCTCTCTAGCTTCTTTTTAGATTCCTGTTTGAGCTTAGATTTCAGATGTTTGATTATTATGTGTCTTGTGTATTTCTTTGGGGTTATTTTATTTAGGGATTCAGATTCTCAAGTCTTTGGTTTTATGCTTTTCACCAAATTGTTAAAATTTCAGCCTTATTCCTTCAAATATTTCTTTTCAGCCCACATTCTTTTTCTTTTCCTTTTAGTACTCTGATAATATGAATTTGATATCTTTTTTATTATCCCGTAGGTCCCCAATGCTCTGTAAATTTTATTTTTAGAGTATTTTCTTTCTGTTGTTTAGATTGAATAGTTTCCCTTCCTCTTTTTCACTTTTACTGACCTGTCATCTTAATATGCTAAAAAAACTGCATCCAGAGAGTTTTTTAAAAATAATTTAAGTTGTTGTATTTTCAATTCTGTAATTTCTATTTGTTTCTTTTTTGTATCTTCTGTTTCTTTTCTGAGATTTTCTATTATTCATTTGTCACTTGAGTATTCATATTTGGTCATTGTAGCATTTTTATGATGGCTGCTTTAAAATCCTTGTCAGATAATTTGAACATCTGAGTCATCTCAGTGGCGGCATCTGTTGATTGTTTTTTCTCATTTAAGTTATGATTTTCCTGCTTCTGGTATAACAAGTGATTTTTTTTATTATTTTCTAAATATTTTTGGTATTATGTTATGAGACTCTGAATCCTACTTAAATCTGTCTTTTATGTTAGCAGACAGTAACCCTGCTTAGATTAGTGTGCAGGTCCTTGCCTTTGTGCGCCGTAATTATAAGAGCTGAGGTAGACCCACTTCTTTAGTTCACTTGATATTTTGCTCAGATGACCTATGTGGCTAGTGGCTGAGTCACTCTGCCTATCACTGCCTTAGGCACATCTTCCTTTACTTGTTTTATTTTTCTTCTCAGTCTTTCATTCATCCATTCCATCCCTTTTTAATTTACTTCCCCAGTATATGTTCGGTCTGCCAAAGGAGGCTTCCAAAATTGTTTATTCTTGCTGTTGACATGAAATACTGAATAGACTACTGACTGGTGTACTGGAAGAAAGAAGCATTTGGTGTCTAGTTGGAGAACACTGGTGTTAAAGGGTAGAGAGATTCAGTGATTGTTTATTGTACAAGGAAGCATGATGGTGATGTAGTCTAAATAAGACTAATTGGTCTTTCCCTTGGCTTGGCCTGAATCGATGCTGTTTTCCTTAAATTTTCCATCAGAGAGCAGATGTCATCTAATGACTTTCCTATAAATGTTTGCTTTCTTAGAAGTGAGCTATGTTTATTTCTCCAGTTACAAAAATGTGTTGTTTATAACGTGTAAAGAAAAAAAAGAAATGTGCATCTATTCTGATTTGCTTCCCATCCACTTTTCTCACTGTGTCATTACCCAGCCTGTTGTCAGGTGGACCAAACTGCCTTCATTAAATAGTGAAGAGGAAGACATCCCAGGCAGGACTTCTAAGCTTGCCCCGCCTTTATCGGAGGTTTAAGAGTATAAGGGAATTCACTTGGAAATATTTGAACTTTAGCCACAAGTTCAGATTAAGGTATTGGTTCAATAAAACAGATCATTCCTTTGAGTCAAGATGAAATTTGCATCAGTGGGAAGAATGAGAGAAAGTGGATGCAGTCATCTCTTGGAATCCTGGGGGGATTGGTTCCAGAACCCGATACAGATACCAAAATCTGAGGATGCTCAAGTAATTTGCATATAACTTAGGCACATCCTCTGTATACATTAAATCATTCCTAGATCACTTACACTACTTAATGCTGTGTAAATAGTCATCAACACAGTGCAGATGCTATGGAAATATTTGCCGGTGCATGGCACATTCAAGGTTTGCTCTTTGGAAAATTTTTTCCGAATATTTTCTATTGGCAGATATGGAACCTGCAGATGCAGAGGGATGACTGTACCTGGTCAGACCTTCTGTTTGTGACTGAGATAGGCATCGCTGAGTTCTTACTTACTATGCCCTTGTATGCAGCTTACTATTTCCTCCAGATAGTGTGGTTGGTCCTGTAGCCATGCTCCAGTCAAATGGAACTGCTGCCTCTTGCTTCCCTCTACTCATTCTCCCCTCTTCTCAATCCTTTCTCCACCTGCCCCTCTGTTCCTAATCCTAGCCATCTATCAAGATTCCAGATGTTTGCAAAGTCTCTTCCATCCTCTCGCTGCATACATCTTGCCCTGATTGTGTTCAACTCCAGAACTGAGTTAGTTCTATCTGTGTCCTTCTTCTCCACTGAGCTTCACATGTGATTCCTCTCCCGCTCTCCTTGAGTTCAGTGTCTGCTTTACCTTTGGGCCCCTCACAGTCTAGCACAGATGCTTGGACATCATGAGGAC
Source organism: Camelus bactrianus (assembly GCF_048773025.1). Taxonomy (NCBI): domain Eukaryota; kingdom Metazoa; phylum Chordata; class Mammalia; order Artiodactyla; family Camelidae; genus Camelus; species Camelus bactrianus. The sequence goes on from NC_133565.1 coordinate 27,930,860, forward strand.
TCATTTGAGGACATGCTCTCTGCCTTGGAAGAAGTTGGGGAGACATAACATGAGAAGCAAAGAACGGTTCCTGATGTAGCCTCGCTGGGTCCCTGATCCAGCCATGTCTCAAATCTACTCGGTGATCAACCCTGTGCTTTTCCTACACCCTCACCTGCCACGTTCAGGAGCATCTCTTTCCTCTGACTGTTCTGGGCCTTTTCCACACTGGCGCCATGTTTTCAAAGCCTGGGTCTCTCTTATGGGACAGCCTTTGCCATGAGACATCTTCAAGGCCTGGCTTAGCCTTTGACAACCTGACACCATTAAATCCAACTTTTTTGTTTTTGTTTTCTCATTCTGCTGTTAGGAAAAACATTTACAACTTCTCCTTCACGTAATAGTGCTTTATGTCCCTGGCGGCACACTTTGTGCTGATATTCCAAGTTAGGGATTCCTAGTAGATTTGAAATGCAAAGCAAAGATGAGCTGTTTACAACTTACAAAGAACAGCATTCATTTATCTTTGGAGAATCCGTGCATATTTCTCATAACTGTTCTATTTCTTTTTGAGATGTATGACTTGTTTGCTAAATTTTTTATTATGTAAGAATTAGAAAGGATTAAATAATAATGTAGTGCATACTTATGTACCTCCTTCCAGTTTAAGAAATAAAATAGTATTGGTACAAAAACCCAGTTACATTTTCCTCTTTTCCTTTCTCTTCTGTTCCCAGATGTAATGACTGTTCTGAATTTAAAGATTCTAATTCTCTTCCTTTTCTTTATGCTTTTACTACATGTTCCTAGACAAAATATGTAGTGCTATTTTGTAATTTTAAAACTTTATGTAAGTGGAACTGTGAATATTCTGCAGTTTGCTTCTTTTGCTCAACATTGTTAGTGAGATTCATCCATGTTGTTAAATGTAGCTTTTATTCATTCATTTTTTGCTGCTGTGTAGTATTCCATTGTATGATGACATCAAATGTATTTTTTCATCTTCCTGTTGGACGTCTAATTAAGGTGTTTCCAATTTTGTTTTTATGGACAATTCTATTACATTTTCTTTTTGTATGTTAATTTCTCTAAGATCTATGCTTGAGAAAGAAATTGCTGAGTGAAATGATACACCTGTCTTCAGCTTTACTAACTGCTGCACAAATTATTATCTAAAATCTTGGTACGAATTTATAGTCCTACCAAAAATCTCGGAATCTTTATTGTACTGTATTATCTTCAATACTTGATATTTTCAGGCTTTTTCATTTTTGCCAGTTTCATAGTTGTGAAATGGTTTTCTCTTTGATGTTATAATTTGTATTTTCCTGATTGCTAGTGGAATACCCACTTTTTTCCATGTTTGCCGGCACATGAGTTTCCACTTCTGTGAATTGCTTGTTCCTACCTTTTGCCCGTGTCTTTTTCTCATTTATTTGTAGACATTTATATATGATAGATACTAACCATTTGTTGGTTATATATCTTTTCTCAGTCTGTGACTATATTTTTACCTTTACGGTGAACAAAAATGTTTGAATTTTAATGTAGTTTCTCCCTGGCATGTAAGTTCCTGGAGAGCACAGACTTTGGTTTCTTTTGTTCACTAATGTGTCCCAAGTGCCTCGAGCAGTATATGGCAGATGGCAGGTGTTCAAAGTATTTGTGGAATAAATGAATGGATGGCTGTTTTTTCAGCTTATCATTTATAGTTTGCCTTTTCGTGTGTCTTTTAAAAGAAATCCCTTCTTACCTTGATGCCACATAGATACCCTCTTACATTTTCTTCTACACGTTTAGCCTCATACACTTTTGGCCCAAGAAAATTATTTTATATCCTGTATGGCTCCATGAAGAGGAAATGAATGGGTTTTCCAACAGGCTCTGCCTCTCTCAAGCTGTGATACTAGACAGCTCTCTTCACCCCAAGAACTCATTTTTTTTCCACCTTTTTTAAAAAGGGGGGATGATACTAACTGCCTTGCAGGGTTGATGTGAGATTAATTTAGATAAACGATGCCCAGCATCTGGTGCATGCCTGGCGCCTCACAGCCATTCACTATGTGGCTGTTTCTTCCTTCTCTTGTCTCTTCACTAAGGACAGCAAGGCTAGAGCAAGGCCCCAGGAATATGAAACCGTCTCTCCCTGCAGCAACTTCCCCGTGGATGTGGAGAAACCCATGATGGGCTCTTTCCAGCTTCTTTCTGGCAGCTCCCTCTTCCTCTTATCCCCCCCCCCCCCCCCCCCGCCTTCCTCCTGGTCTGGCCTCCTCCCCCCAGCCTGGGTTTCTGCCCTAAGCCAAGTAGCAGACGCCTCTTTTTTACAACCTGTCACAAACCCCTGAGTGGATACAGACAAGCCTTCGAGCCGCTGCACCATTTTTCCTTCTGAACACTTAAAGACACTTTTCATCAGAACGGGCTTGCTTTGAAAGGAGGGTCTAGGCTGCTTTCCTTGCATGGAAGGTTTGTGATTCATTTGCATTTCAGTTACTCCTAAACACAACCAGCCAATGACATGGGTCAGTTCTCTGCTCTTGGCATCGACTTGCTGTGGGAGGGGACCGACAGATTTGCCGCGACAGCAGGCCATCCGCTACGTAGAAGACTTCGACGGAGTCACGCGGAATTATGTTTGAATTGCAGCTGTGAAAAAGGGAAGCCCTTTCGTGCCTGAGGTGGCAGGCAGCATCGTGGTTAGAGCGTCTGTGCTGCTTCGTGGGTCCTTGTTCAGGCATCAAGCTGAGCTGAGTTGTTCAGCTTCATTTTGGGATTAGAACATTGGCTTTTTCAAGTGTGCTCTTGCAGTTAGGCCTTTCACGCCGTTCAAGGTGGGTGGCCCTTGTCATCAGAGCCAATAATTGATGTGGGGGTAGGACCCCCTTCTCAGGCATGGAGATTCTGCAGTGCCTCCAGGTCTTGATTATTCCTTTCTGAAGCCACTTTAGGGACCATCTGCTTAGTCCTGGTGAATAAGAAGCATTGGAAACATCCACCTGTCTTAGCTCAGTGGGATTTTTTCTCCTCAGAACTTTCAGGGAAGTAAGAACTACTCCAGAATCTTCTATAGTGCCATTGTTCAACAGAATGTAATGCAAGCTGTATGTGTATCTGTAAATTTTCTAGTAGCCACATTTAAAAAAATTAATTCTAGTGATATTTCATTTACCTGAAATACCCAAATATTATGAATATTTTAACATATAATCAATGTACAAATTAAAAAAAAATTGTTTAGGGGGGAGGTAATTAGATTTATTTATTTATTTATTAACAGAGGTACTGGGGATTGAACCCAGGACCTCGTGCATGCTAAGCACGAGCTATACCCTGCCCCCTCAAAGTACAGATTCTGCATGAGATACTTTGCTTTGCCTTTTTACATACTCACTTTTTGAAATGAGGAGTGTATTTTACACTTACAGCCCACCTCAATTCGTTCAAATGCTCAATAGCCACGTTGCCTAGTGGCTAGCATACTGGGCAGTGCGGCCGTAAAGGGCTTCTTGGAAAGAGATGGATCAGCACAGCTTGCCCACCTTTGCTCCCTCACTTAGACCACAGCTAGCTAATTTCCTCTGTTCTCTTCTTTCAGGGAGATAATGAATGTGGAGTAGAATCCTTACATAGCCTGGAGCAGGTTGAAATCCATCTCTCTTGCCCTTACCAGACTGATAAGCTGCTTATGATTTAACTGTGCTTGACTACTGTTTCAAAGTATCCCTCATTGTTAGTTTTCAGATTGGGAGGTTAAATAACTGCATAATTTGCGTACTTTAAAATGGCAAAATTTGTCTGAAACGCTCTCATGATAATTTCTTTAGGATATAAACCCCTTGAGGGCAGGATGGCAGCTGTCTCCTTTACCGCTGTGTCCTTAGTGCCTCTCCTACGACCTGGCACAGAGGTGGTGCTCAAAAATCCTGGAAGAATGAATGGGTGAATGTGCTAAGCCTGAGTGCTTTCATCCGCAGTGTTCTGTTTGTATGGTCGTTTTAGCCATTTCAGCTTTTAGACGTGGATTTGTTCTGAGATTTTATTTGGGATGTAGTGATTTTTGAGTAAATTTTTAAGGTTAAGATTGCCATCTGTTCTTCATTTGAATTTAAATATTTGGAAGTCCAACTTGCTGAAATGTGTTTCAAACCTGACCCTTGCCAGCACTGGGTAGTATATTTTTTAAAAAAGTCTTTGCCAATCTGATAAGTGTTTTAAATCTCTTTCTTATTGCTGGTGCTGTCATAAGTTTATTGGCTGTTTTCATTTCTTTTTTATTGAGTTTCCTATTCATGTCTTTTGCCCATTTTTTAAAGTTAATCTGTTCCTCATCTTTTTATTGATCTTTAAGAGCTATTTTTATACATTAACGTTAATAATCTTTGGTTATGTATGTTTAAAGTATTTTCTTATTTGATTATTCCCTTTTCAATTTCAGTTTTAATATTAACTCTATAAATATTTATATGGTTTCTGCCTTTGATGTTATGCTTCTAAAAATTTTCCCTGCAACAAGATCTGATATGCATATAAATATATTTCATTCTGTGCAGTTGCTATGTCGGAATAATTCAGGGTCATGCAATCCAGCAGCCATCTAAGGCGCCTGCCCCTCTGGCAAAGGGTGGGCTCTGGGACTGGTAGACAGAGAGAGGATTCCGGCTCTCCCAGCTCCTAATGCAGGCTGTGAAAGGTGGCCCAGAGCTTTTCTCCCTCTGGGAAGAGAATAGGGCTGGGAGGCGGAGAGGCTTTCTCCTGGTGCCTTGATGGGCGACTGCAGCTAGCCAGCTGGTTCTCCGAGGCCCCTCGGGGACATTGATTGTGCATCCTCCCCTGCTGAGGGGGGTCAGCAGCCAGAAGGAGAAATAACAAACAGCCCCCTCAGATCAGGCATCTCTTACATGGAACTGCTGCACGGAGCTTTCCTCGTACATGGAAGGAGAACTGCTCTGGAGGAGACAGAAAGAAACCGGAAAACCACAAACCAAGAGTATGTAAGGAGATTCCACGACAGCCCCAAATAGCTCTCCTCAGCTAAAAACAAAGAGATTTTCAAAGTGAAAAATTCAGCAGATGAGTTGAAGGACATCCAAGTGGAGGAAATGCCATCTACACCAGTGGGAAACCACGAAGTGTAAATCATGAGGGAAAAGCTAAGGGACTTGGAGAACAGATTTAGGAGACGAGGTATTCAAACAATAGAAACAGCAGAAGGAGAAAAAGCAACGGATGGAGAAGAGGCAACGATGAGACAACCATTAGTAGAAAGTTTCCTCGAATGAGGAAAGACTTGAGTCCGAAAGGGCTCTCTGGGCTGCAGTCAGGACTGATGGAAAAAAGACACAAATGGAGACATACACATATTCTGGTAAAATTTCTGACTTCGAAGGGTGAAGATAAAAGATTTTTACAGTTGCCGCATTATATTATTTAAAATGTCCAGTTTTCAACAAAAATTTGAGACACACAAAGAAACAGGAAAGCGTGGCCCCCACACATGAAAAGAACACAATCATAGAAACTGTTTTAGGAAGCCGATGTTACACTTCTTAAACACTTTCTTTTTTCTTTTTGGATTATTAAATTTCCCTCATTTTCTTCCAGTTTCACTGAGATGTCATTGACATATAGCACTGTGTAAGTTTAAAGAGCACAGCGTAACAATTTGACTTACATACATCCTGAAATGATTATCACAAGAGGTTTAGTGAACATCCATCATCTCATATAGGCACAAAATTAAAGAAATGGAAAAAAAAATTTTTTTTCCTTGTGATGAGAACTCAGGATTTATTCTCTTAACTTTCATTTATAATGTTCAGCAGTGTAAACTGTATTTATCATGTTGTACATTACATCCCTAGTACTTATCTTACAGCTGGAAGTTTTGACTGCCTTCATCCAGTTCCCTCTCCTCTCCCCCCACCCTCCACCTCTGGTGACCACAAATCTTACCTTTTTTCCTTTGAGTTTGTTTGTGTCTTTCTTTCTTTCTTCCTTTCTTCCTTCCTTCCTTCCTTCCTTCCTTCCTTTCTTTCTTTCTTTCTTTCTTTCTTTCTTTCTTTCTTTCTTTCTTCCTTTCTTCCTTTCTTCCTTTCTTTCTTCCTTTCTTTCTTCCTTTCTTTCTTCCTTTCTTTCTTTCCTTTCTTTCTTTCCTTTCTTTCTTTCCTTTCTTTCTTTCCTTCTTTCCTTCTTTCCTTCTTTCCTTTCTTCCTTTCTTTGTTATACATTTCAAAGTGATCACCTTGATTACGTCTAGTTGTTGTGTGTCACCACAGACATTGTAAATCAGCTGTTGTAAATATGTTCAAAAGTTCCAGATGAAAGATCAAGTAACTCACAGTGGGAAAGCAATCAGACTTTTCTTTCACAACTCTTGATTCTAGGAAATGGTGGAATATATACATACAATATACAAAAACATATACACACACACACAAAATTCCACTATTCTCTAGAATATGTATTTATACACACATAAGATCCACATACACATAAATATATATATACATATACATGTACATTTTAACATTTACATTTTTTATCCATATGGAATTGATTTTGATGCATTGATTGAGGAGGGAATCTGAGTTTGCCCTTTTTCCTCCTAATTTACCCATTGCCCCAAGAATGTATTGAATAATCCACCACTTTCCCGTTGATATAAAAGGCTGTGTTCATTTAGTGGTGAATATAAACATGCATATACTGGTCTGACTCAAAGCTTATTTTATTATTATAATTTATTTTATAATTATTTTGCATATATAGGTATTCTAATTTTTATACAAATTATTTTTACTTAATTGTTTGATTGTGATAATTATTTTGCATACACATAGAAAGTCATTTGTGTAACACATTGCTTAAAGGAAGATGGCCATATGCAGGGGTACAGTGGCCGCCTTGCACAACTGTACATGAAGTGACCCAGCAATGATGGTATAAAGAACACCTGTGAATCAACCATGGAGCTCATGAAATGGAATGGAATTATCAATACCCCTGCAGTCTCTTGTGTGTCCTTTCCTTATTGCACCCTCCTCTCTGCTCAGACGTCACCATGGCAAAAGGTGAAATTTGCATCTGTATGTCCTTTAGCCACTTGAGTATGCATCCCCAAATAATGTATTATGTGATGTGCGCCTTTTCTGAACTTTTTATATGAATGAAATCATACTGTGCCTATTCTGCTCAGTGTTATAGTTTAAAATTTCACTTCTGTTGATGTATGAAGCTGTGATCATTCATTTTCACTGCTCTGTTGTGTTCCAGGGTATAAATATACCACAATTTATCAATCCATTCTACTCTTGATGGTTTCTTTTCATACAGTGTTAGATTTATTTTGCTGATACCTTATTTAGGAATTTTGCATTCATTTCAAGAGTGAGATTGATACGAAATTTCTTTCATGTATTGTTCTTGTCTAGTTTTGTTATCAAGATTTTAATCTCATAAGATGAATTATTGGGTGTTCCTTTTTTCTATTCTCTGGAACAGGTTTTTTAAGATTGGAAGTATTCACACTTGGAATGTTTTGTAGAGCTCACCTCTAAAACCTTCTGGATCTATTTTCTTCATGGGAAGAATGTAAAATACTGATTCTATTTCTTTAACCGTTGAAGGCCCATTGAAAGTTTTCTTTTTTTAAGTCAATTTTTGATGATTTAGAATTTTTCTAAAACTTTTTTATTTCTCCTGGCATTTCAAATTTATTGGCCTACTTGTTTTCTTGAGTTCTGAAATATTTTGTTAAGTTTCATTTTCCTCTCTGTATCCTCTCTGCCACCATCATCTCTGTCCTGGACTTTCGTAAGGAGTCTCCCTGCCTTCTGTCTCACTCCCCCTCCAATTCATCTTCCATAATAATAATTTCACTCCTCTACTTAACGTCCCTCCGGTGCTCCCTAGGGACAAACACTGGCTTGAATCTGACTCAGCAGATCCCCTTCAAGACCCAGCCTGTCTGCCTCTCCAGCTCCTCTGCACTTCTCTCCGTTGCCATGCTTCAGCTGTGCGGAGCTACCCCAGTTCATCCAGTTTGCACTATTCTCTCCAGCCTTCTGGCCTTTGTGTTGCTCATTATACCGGTATTGTTCTAGAAGACTCTGTTCCTCCATCCTTTTCTCCAGTTTTCTAACAAATTCCTTCTTGTTCTTTACATCTCAGCTTGGTGGCTGAGACTGTCTCTCTGATGCATTCTGTGACCCTTACTCCACTCCCCCTGCCTCGAGCATGTCACTCTCACACGCTCCCAGAGTGTCCTGTCCTTCCCTCCCCTTGGGTAGCTCTCATCACATGGCTTCGGATTTTCTATTTACTGATCTCTTTCTCAGTCCATGCCCAACCCTAGACAGTGAGCTCCCTGAGAGCACGGACTGTACCTGCGTGTAGGAGGCATTGTATTAATGCTTACATTAAAAACTTGTTTTTGGAACTTTGTGATAGTAACAATCATGGTACATACACTTGTACAGCTTCCTCCAATTTAAAGAACACTACCAGATGCGTTATTTTATTAAATAGTTGCAGCAATTTTGGGGGGGTATAAGGTTTTTGGCTCTACAATTGAGGAAACTGAGTCTTTGTGAGCACAAATATACCTTACCAAGACACACTGGCTCCCTCTCTCAGGAGCCTCCTTTTTTCCTCTCTGTGCTGGCGGTGGCAGGTGGGGGAGACAATGGGTAAAGTCTTCCATGTTGACGCTTTTATCCTAAAGTTATTGTGTGTTTTTCTTTTAACACTGGGCCTCGTGTGCAGCTGTATCTGAGGTCCCTTTGAGTCAGCGAGGGGGTCGCTATGCAGTTCTCTCCTGGGACTGCTTTTGGTTCAAGAAAATGCAATGACTCTCACTACAGAAGATACCAGAGTTTTACTTTTTGGCTGCTGGGTACTTTTCTGCTCAGGAGACTTTTTCTAAATTCACACCAACAGTATTAATCTGGTAACAACAACAAAAAAAAATATAGTAAAGAAACAAAATCACTGCCCCTTCACCTTCTTGCCTGGGTTTCCTGCCACCACGTGGGGTTTTGGAGCTCATCTGGCCTGGTCTCCCCTGTTTACTGGCGGGATGTGTAAGACCCGGAGACGTGAAAGCATGCTGGCAGCCACATGGTTTCTGGTGGAGGTGGCCTGGACCCCCGGGCTCCCAACTGCAAATCCGGGCCCCTTTCTAAACTTGAGCATCCATCACCAATGTAACAGGTGTCCAGTGTCTCCAAGTTTGTCTGGCTTATGAATGTGATTTCCCACGTATCCGGTACCATTAATAAATCCAATCCTATGTTTATTCAGGATTTAAAACTAAGTGACATTTTCACGTCAAACAAGTCTAGAAGGATGTGATTGTGTTTTAGCATGCAGAAGAAAACCAGTCTTCATTCCACGTATCATGAAGAAATTAAAATCGTACCTTAAAAATATACCTGCTTAAATCCACAAACCTGCGTCACACCCGACACCCTGGTTGGATTGAACACTGTAGTTTGCATTCCTCCTTTTTTTTTTTTTTTAAAGTCAGAAGATAGTAACATTTATATTCTTCCTAAACTGATTTGCTTGTTAACAATTTCTTCTCCTGATTTATGCCTCCAGTGTGACTTTGTTACCACTGAATTGAAGAGGTTGATGTCAGTATATCAATTTTATAAAAGTATCATCTTTTGTTTTCAAGATGTCCTTAACATTTTATTCTGAACCCCCAGGATTTTTTTGTTTTTTGTAGTTTTTGAAAATCAGAGTGATGGCATTTTATGCATATGGAGCGAAGACATCCTGACTGTAAATCACTATCTTCCTATCATTTTGCTTGTTTAAGAATCCTGAAAGGCAGGAGCATCCAAACAGCAAATTTGGCAGCTCTGCTGACGTGTTTAGCACTGAAGACTTCCTGCCCAGCTAAGCTTAGAAAAACAAACCAGCTTAGGATGAATATAAATGTTTTTCAGGGTATGTGCAAACAGCACATTTCTGTCTTTCTCTTCTCTTGGAAGGCTGCGTTTTGAAAGCCTGTATGATTTCAGCCACACAGACGAGCTGTTTCCTGAAAGAAGGAAAGCCGTGAGGGTGAGAAAGACCTTGAATAAACATGACTATGTCCCTGATGTGTTTCTGGACTGTGTCAGGTTGGGTCGTGTCTCATTGCCAAATCAGGAAGGGCTGGTAACGCTTTTTTTCCATTTCTTTCTTCTTCCTTCCTTCCTTCCTTCCTCTTCCTTCCTTTCTCTCTCTTTCTTTTTCTTTTCTTCCTTCCTTCCTTCCTTTCTCTCTTTCTTCCTTCCTTTCTCTCTTTCTTTCCCTTTCTTTCTTTCTTCCTTCCTTCCTTCCTTCCTTCCTTCCTTCCTTCCTTTCTTTCTTTCTTTCTTTCTTTCTTTCTTTCTTTCTTTCTTTCTTTCTTTCTTTCTTTCTTTCTTTCTTTCTTTCTTTCTTTCTTTCTTTCTTTCTTTCTTTCTTTCTTTCTTTCTTTCTTTCTTCTTTCTCTCTCTCTCCACCCCCCTCTTCTTTCTTCCTTCCCTCCATCCCTCCATTCTGCCTTCCCTCTCTCCTTTTCTCTCTCTCTTTTTTCTATGGAGTTAACATGAATTCACAGGTATAAGCAGAGTTGCTTGACATTTAGTAGTGGGCTCTGAGGTTGGCAACAAAGACACTGCCCCGCATAGCTAATCAGGTGTCCAGTGGCCGGGCTTTCTGCATCCTTTGCCTGCGCTTGTGTTGTTAGGGCCTGGGTGGGGCAGGCTGCGGCTCACTGGGAGCTGGAGACCTTGGGACAACTGGGGCGGAGCGCTCAGGCCCGGCTTGGCTGCAGCCGGCTTGCTGCGCAGGCAGACAGGCTCCGGGGAGCCAAGGAGCAAAGGGTCACCCCCCTGCTGTAGGTAGAAGCAGATGGCTTCAGAGCCCTGGCAGAGCCCAGCCAGGTTCCTAGAGAGAGTAGACATTTTGAAACCTCCAAGGAAAGGGGCAGGCTCCAACTTGTCAGTTTAGAAAACAAGAAGTGATTGCCTAAGGGACCCTGGCCTGCCTTGGCCGACCCTGCCACTCTGGTTAAAACTGCAGTTTACCATCCCCAGCACTTCCAACTGCTCTCCCCTCTGTGGCACAGTGTACAAGGTCTTTATAAATTATGTTTGCTTTCTGTTTCCCCTAATTAGATTATGAGCTCCTTGAGAAGAGTGATTCCTGTCTGTTTTGTTGACTGGGTGACCGAATAGATCCCATGAACCCCAGGAAGTACTCGGACATTTGGTGCTTCAGGGAGTCCTTCCCTCCTTATTTGTACTCTATATTTAAAAAGCAAAGATGCCTTTTCTCTGCCAGAGAGGTAATCCTGAGTGTCCGCGGTGAAGAGGCTGTGGGAAAATACATATTTCACTTTAGGATCAAAGTGCAGATTCCACAGCTGGGACGGGGCCCTGAGAGCGTTCCGCCCTAAACACCGAGTTCCTGTCGGGAGTGGAAGGGACGCCTGGGAGAGAATTGCAGAGACTCCCCCAGAAAACCCCTCGCTCCTCCAGGGCACCTTTCCCGGTAGTTCTCACCATCAACCGTTGCTCGCTTTCCCCCAGTACACAGCCCTTCCCTTCTCTGCTGACTGTTCCGGCAGGAGGAGTGCTGCCCCTGGCCAGTGTGACTGGACCCGGGGGCGGGGAGGGTGGGGTGCGGTAGGGGGTGCACAGCTGATTAAGGTTGGCCGCCACCGTCCATCCGTCTAGCTGTTTTCTTTACCAGTAGAGCCTTGTTCGTGGACTACAATTTTCAGTTTTCTGCCTGAGGTATTTTAGAGTTATTTCCACGTGACATTTTGCTCACTGAGGCTCTTTCCAATGGGTCAGCTTCCTTCAAGATCTTGAAAAATGGACTCGTAAGTAAAATTTTTTTGGTGGTGGGCGGTCTCCAGGGCAAGAGGATCTGTATTGTGTATATTGGCAGGGGAAGGCTTGCTTTCCTCTCCCCATTCAGAGCAATAGTCAAGTTTTTAAATAACCCCTTGTGAAATGCCAGCGTGTTGTTCCGCCAGAGCGTTTTGGTCTTTCTGCAGCAGACAGAATATTCGGACATCAGTCATGCAGGGCCCTGTCGGGGTGCTAGGCCTATATCAGTTTTTCTAGGAAAGAAAGTTAATTGTTGAATGTCTCCTATGCACAAAGCCCAGTGCTGAGGACTGAAGGAGGTTCAGAGATGTACAGAAGTATTGTGACTTCATTTTCAGGTTTGCTCCTTTCAGGGAACTGAAAGGTGAAATCTGTTCCAGCAAGATCATTTTACTGATTACTCTTGGCTCTGTTTGCCAGCACTGATTAAAGATGTGTGTGTGTGTGTGTGTGTGTGTGTGTGTGTGTGTGTGTTGGGGGGTGTGGTGCAGAAGGGAGTGAAGGAGAAAGAGAAAATTTGAGAGAAAATAAGTGTTTAGTGGCAAATGGAAGAACAGAGCTATGAATGACATTTACTAGATCCGTTTCCAGTTTGCTAAAGAGTCTTAATACGGTATATTTAAACTCAAGGAAAGACCTTCTCCCTGGGACAGCTCATTCTGAATATGCACACCCACAAGGCACAGCCCACCTCACAGCAGGGCTCCAGCAGCGTCTGCTGCTCAGATTTCTTTTAAAAACGTGGCTCAGGGTGAAGTTAAAACGTTTTTTAAATGGTTTTTTGCGATGTACTCATACTCGGACGTTTATTCAAATGTCAGGTCGTTCGACCCAACAAGATCAAGGGAATGTATGAATGAGTTGATGGTAAATAGAGAAGATGAATCTTAAATCTGTAGCATTCCTTTTTTTTAAAATGACTCGGAAAAAATGTGAAAACTCATTGTCTTTCAGCCCACCCTTTCAACCTTTGCAAAGTTAATGTATCCTATATTTAATCAGGAAATTTGGGGGCACCCAAGACTTCGAAACGACTTGGCATGACGGCATCCTACTTGAAAAACCAAAAGGATCCAGAAGGTTTCTTTTTTTTTTAGTCTTCATTTCAGGTTCAGGACACCAAATCGGCATGACGCTTCTTGGAACAAAAATGTGCTTGGTAGGCTGAATTTAAATAGTATTAGTTAACTTGATTTTGCCCTCATGGGCCTTGGAAGGTACATACTGTAAAGTCCCATGGGCAATCAAGGTGGAAAGGAACAACTCCCAGAGATGTTCCTTGCAGACTGTCCCTAAAGCCTGGGGATTCTGCATGTTCCCTGGAACACACAGTTTAAGACTCACTAAAAAATTTCATTTAAAGGGACCTTCCACCCGTAGGAACGGTCTGAGCCTCCCACCCTGAGGCTGAATTCTCCCCTGCAGGTCTTGGTCATTAATTGACCTTGACTTCTTAGGCATTCATATTTCTGACAGTGACCTTAACTCTGCTAAGCGCTGGTGTCACGGGGGAGGAGATATGCAGCAGTGGCTCAGAGCTGTATCTTCTTAGCTTTCAGCTCTGTCCCCACCTGTAAGATCTGGTGAAATCTCAGTTCTTCCGTCTAGCATCCCACTTCCATGTGTGTCTGTGTCACTGCGGATCTGAAGTCTGGGGAAGTGTTTCTTGAATCCCCAGTGGCCAACTTGGGGATGTCTGAAATGAGGAGACTCTTAAGTGGGTTACGTCACTGTCAGCCTGGAGACAGGCTTTTCCTGGCCGGGTAAAGGGCCCAGTTCTCAGCCTTGTTTGTTCAGTGTTTGTGGCAGTGACAAGGAGGCAGATGGAGAGCATGCCGCTCAAATTTGGGCTGACACGAAGCAGGGAGAAAGTGATGCATACATTGGTAGATGGAGTCAGGATCCAAAAAGAGTCTGCACGGGCTGGAGTGATGGGCCAGATCTAAAGAAAGCATGAGTGACAGTAATGGTGCAGTCCAGCTCTTGTCCGTGCAGGAAAGACACGTAGTGGCCTTCATCGACTGCTGTTCCTTAGAAGTGGGTGGTGTGGTGTTTGGCTGTGTTTGCGCTCTGGAGAGAGGTGGATGTCCCATCTGCAGTGCTCAGACCAAGCTGGGACAGGGGTTTAACTTGGCCTGTTGAAAGTCAGTGGGAATCACACTGTGTTCTTTTTAACCGGTGACTGCTTGACTTGAGGCACGCTGGGTCCCGTCCTCCAGATTCTGAATTCCCACTTCTCCTTCACTTCTGTCTCCATCATTCATATCAGCCACACCTTTTGCTAAGTCTTGACAGGTGCTCTGTATCCTTTAGAGGGCACAGATGGAGGCTAGGACGCTGAAATCTCGTCCTCGAATCGCCATCCCATACTCACTTCCTCCTGCCAAAGTCAAAGCCTTCAGCCAGAAGGGGAGGTGGAGACAGCTGTGTCCTCAGGTCTCGGATTCCGAGTCCCTGGAGGGGCCGTCTGGATTCCTCCTGACCCCGTCCCTGGTGACTCGGCAGCTGTGGACAGTGGCTGGTGGGATGATGCGTTTTGGCAGTTTCTCTCCTAGGCCCTGGATCTGTGCCCTGGGAGGACTGCACACTTCCTAATTCGGCCTCGCTCCCCCCGCCTTCCCTTCAAATCTTGCTCCTTAAGAGGCCTGACCTCTTCAGTCTCTCCGTCCTGGGAGGAGCTGCCTGCCACCGAGTCCTCTTGACATTTAGGAAGACAAACCCCTGTGGGTGAGAATGTCAGTGCGTGTTCTTTGCCGCCCACGTCTTGTGCGGCCCATGAGGCTTGCTTTTTGGAGCCGTGAGTGAGCTTAGCCATCTCTCCTAAAGGAAGGCCCAGTTCTAAGGCTGCTTTCCACTGAGGGACGTAGGGAAATGGAACGGAGGTGAATCTTCACTCAGCAGCTGGGAGGTCGTGTGCCCCTCATTCAATTATCTGACCTCCTGGGTCGTCATGGCTTCTTCCTGTGTGAAATGAAGCTGATGGCCCCTGCCTCACAGTGTCGTGGTGATGACAGAAGGAGGCAGTGTTTGCGAATCCTAGCTCACAGTCGATGCTCAATAAACTCGAGTTTCCCTTCTGCCCAGATTTCTCTTCAAAGGACCTCTATGAGTCTGTTGTGTATGACTGTGGGAGATGCTGCAGGAGAAGTTCCTGCTCCAAGGGAGGGGTCGAGGTGAGACTGTCTCTGAAGTTCCTTCCAATTCTCTAACTCTGCAACTCAGATGTGTGCCCCTGCCTAGATCCTGCTCTGTTCAGACTCTAGAATTCAACTTAGTATGTGTGTGTTTGTGGGGGGAAGGGAGAGGTGGAGGAAGGATGTGGGGGACGAGGACAGAGCAGAGGGGCTGTTGGCCAGGGCACCCCATAGCTCCCTTGGGGAGCACTTCAGACTAGTTTGGAATCTGTGAACTTGCTAGATTCTGATGGAGCCCTGTTGCCTTGTGAGAGAGTGAGTTACCTGTCACTAAAGGTATTCAAGTAGAGGCTGCAGGGCAGTTGGCAGGGTTGCTGAGGTCGGCAGCCTGGATTAGATGACTGAGAAGGTCCCTTCCAGCCCTGGGCTTTCATTATCATGGGATGCCACGGTACAGACAACCTCAGACAACCATGGTGGTGCATGGTGACCTTGGTGCACCTTGCTACGACAGAGGGAAAGGACCTGCATTGCACCAGGCTGTAGCATTGGCTCCCAAATGATTGAAAATTTACCCAGGAGTATGGATTTTGATAAGAAGAGGTGAATGTAAAATCAGTTTTTCAGTAACACGGGGCGTGGTGTGGGCGTGGAGAGAATCTGGTCCAGCCAAGGGGCTGGTAGCCCTTATCCCTCAGGAGAGTCAGGGCTGCCGAGGAAGCAGGCCCTTTACCGCATGGCTCAGGTAGTGCAGGCCACCCGCCTTTCACTCTCACCACCTCGCTCCAGGTGTCTTCGGTGGGGAACAATGCAGGTACCATGTGGACACAGTCCTCTGCCTCGGGGAACTTCCTCCAAAATGCGGCGCTGAAATGGGCCTTGGGGGAGAGGCAGAAGCCTGGGACAGGAATACAGTGGATACGGTAGAGAGCAAACATATATCATTTTGCCCAGTCTGAATTAGGCAAGGGGAAAATAGCTCATTGGAGCTTATGAAACGTTTGTAGTTGTTTTTAACAGCATAGAAGCAAAACAGGCAAATACTCTGATTACAGAGGCTTAGTACAGTCCTGCTTTCTGCAGGAGGCACCCTTTGGGAGGAGACGTGGCAGCACTTTTGTTCAGCAGCAGGGCAGCAGCAGAGGAGCCCAGGAAAGGCAGCCAGCTCAGAGATGAGAAAGCTGAATGGGGCAGTGAGGAGAGTGATAGGGAAAAATGGATGGTCAGACATCCCTAGGACCTAGTAGAAGGGTGTCCAAGGGGGTAAGGAAGGGAGCTGGAGCTCAAAGTCAGCTAGGGAGCATGGCCTGATGAAGGCTTATGTAGACCAAGGGCCCTCATCTTGACAAAAGTGCATCCAGTTTGGATCCCATTCCTCTTCCTTCTCCAGAGCTTTGCATCTGTCTTTCTCTTCTGTCTCCTCCATTCTCTCTCTTCCTACTGGATGACTCTCGTAACCAGACGAACATGCCCCAGTATCTCCTATCTCCTATCTTTTCCCTCGGGCTATTGCCCTGTTCTGAGCCTCTCATCATGGTCTCTACTTCCTCATCTTCCATTCACTCCTCAAACCCATGAGAGTTTTCTCTGCCACGTCACTGTAACTACTCTTGTCAAGGTCAACCATGACCTCCTTGCTGCCAGACGCATTGGACGTGTCTCTGGCCTCATCTTAGTCTCTCAGCAGCATTCAAGACAGTTGACCAGTTGACCAGTTGACCACTCTGATGCCTAATCCTTCCATGACTCAGTATTTGTCTTTTCCCCCCTTAATTAGACTCTAATTGATTATCATTTTGAGTCTCTTTTGCTTACTCCTCCTCTTCTACTCACTTTCAGATATTAGAATTATCGAGGGCCCCAGACAAAGCCCTCTTGTCTGCCAAACGCTTTCTCTAGGGAGGGTCCTTTCCAGAATGATGCTGTAAATATATGTGTGTGTGAAATGAAAATGATGACTTCCAAATTTCTGTCCTCAGCCTTAGACTTCCCTTATGAGCTCCAGACTTGCATATTGAACAGCCAACTCAAGCTTTCCACATAGATGGATGTCTCATATCTCCCTGCGTATTTCCCTTATAGTGCTTAGAACTTAAATTTTCTTGTTTCTGAATCTATTTAATTTTAGTACATATCTCTTCCCACTCAAGTGTAACCTCCATGAAAATAGGGACCTTATCTTCCTTGTATGTCATTGTGTCTATAGGACTTGGAACAGTTCTAGGCATATAGTAGGTGCTCAATGAATCTGTGTTGAATGCGTGGTCAGTGAAAGGTTAGCATCCTACAGAGAGGCCTTGTGTATTCAGGGAGCTGGTTTAAGGTGCTCCAAGGCTGCTCTTGGCTCCTACTCTTTGGTAAATATATCTGCCCATGTCTTTGCATGTGGACACTTAACAGGTGCCAGCCCAGCTCCTGCTCTGTGGTGCTTGACAAGTCTCTTAACTCTCAGAGCCTTAGTTTACTCACTTCTAAAATAAGGAATTTGATTTAGATGACTCCTATGGTCGCTTCAGACTCTAAAAATTGTGATTCTATGAACTCTGAAGCCAGTACAGGCAAACAACAACAGTAATTCACCATGATTGATTATTTGTTAAGCATTTTGGTAATCAGCTTACATGAGTTATCTTAAGACAGAACCCATCATTTCCCAGCAGATAAGTAAGTTTTGGCCCTGAGGTTTAGGTGTGTTTTTATACTTGGTGAGATAAGGGTATTTTTATGCATGCTCCGACTTCTTAGGAAATGTACCCAGAAATAAATCTTATCATCAAATTCACCTCTGAGAAGTTTCTCACTCCTTCACCAAAAACCAAAATAGAAGGAAAAAGAAAGAGAAAGAAAGAAAATCCCAGAAATGATGGATTTGCAACAACAAAACTTAAGCAGATTAGCCACACCATGGCTGCATCGCTGGAAGGTTGTGGGAGGGAGGAGGGGGCAGGTGTCGGGAGAAAATACCGTGTGAGCCAGTTGGAGGTGGCCCAGTGTGGTAGCCGGGCCTAACAGCATCTTTTTTTTTTTTTTTTTTTTTAACTGACTGAGATTAAATGGTTTATTCCTACAAATTTCACAAAAACTTTTGTCCATGTGAACACAGGGCCTCGGGAGGTTTGCTTGCAAGGGGAGGGCCCGCCAGGTAAGCTCCAGCATTTTCATGGTAAATCTGCTTGATTCAGAAGATGAAGATTAGAGTAGAAAGTCCAGGGCGGAGACGCATGAGTGCCTCAGAGTGGACATGGCAAAGTGGGTCAGGCCAGCACCCCCTCCTCTGCCTCTTCACAGTCCGCCTCGTTGCAGGCTGCCCATGCGTTCTTTTTTTCTTTTTGAAATTGAGCTATAGTCAGTTTACAATGTAGTGTCAATTTCTGGTGTACAGCACAATTCTTCAGCCATACCTGAATATACATATATTCATTTTCATGTTCTTTTTCACTGCCTAACAGCATCTTGACCCAGATGCCTGGGGCGTCTCCCTATGGCCTTTGCCGAGAGAGGGCACTTGCCTTTCCCTGCTGCAGCCACTGGGGGGTGGATTCTCTTGGACTCAGCCTTTTCAGAGTCTGCCTGTCAGGGGGTCCTTACTGGGGCCTTACTTGTAACCAAGCGATCTTGCCTTTCAGACCACAGCCGAGAAGTCACCTGGGGCCTACTTCCTTCCTGAGTTTGCCCTCTCCCCTCAGGGAAGTTTTCTGGAAGATACAACAGGGGAGCAGTTCCTCACGTATCGCTATGACGACCAGGTAAGAATCCTATTCAAGAGCCTATTTTTGGCTTTTCCACTTGCCAGTGGGCAGGAAACAGTTTCTCAAAAATAACTTCAAAAAAGTTATATTTCTCCCTTGGCTCATCTAGTACAATAGACCTGTGACACCAGGAAGGACCCCAAGACCTCCGGGCAGCCCATGCCTGCACGTCGTTTCCTTCATAGTGTGTGGTTCTGGCGCTGACTGGGGCATTGACCGAGAGACACTTTCTCTTCCTCCCATCAGAGAGATTTAAGTGTTAAGTTATATATTTAAATTTGTTCATTTTCCTCTATCGCCAAATCCACCCTGTAATTCTGGAATTATCCCCAAGTTCTGTTTTCTGATTAACCTTTACTTTCTTTGCCGTCTTAGCTCTTAACTTCATTTCTTTTACCAGCACAAAAGCTTTTCTTTTTCAAGCCCATTTTCCAAGCAGGGAAAACGTATGCATGCCTTTGTGTGAGTGTGTGTGCCCACATGCGTGTGTGTTTAAACCACCGCAGGAAACCGGACTAGAGAACAAGGCCATGCTTGGCTGAGATGCAGAAACCGCGCACTCGGAACCATGAGTCTCTCCAGTCTTGATTTACACTGATGCCTTAGCAGAGTTAAAGGTTATATATGTCTTTGAAATCACTCACAGCACGTTTGAAATGGGGAATGTCAGTTTTGCCAAATGCAGAGGTTGCTAGCCAATGGGGTTTGAACTTGCGGGCAGTGGAGCAAACTGGGGTCGGGTTTAAGATGATGAGGGGCTTTGATGGAGGGCCAAGTGAGGAACAGGGCAAGAGTATCTTCTCACGGGACTTGAGGGGTGGAGGAAGGTGGCCCAGTGGCCGAGGTCCACGGTGCTGTTCTGATCTGTGTGGTCTGTGTGGTCTGTTTGGTCAAGGCCGGCAAGTTCTGGCTTGATGTAGGCAGGCCTAGTTAGGAGGTGAAGGAGATCAGTCAGAAGGGGCAGCTCTGGGAAAGTCAGTCTACCAACATGGGTCAATGTTAAGATGCGACACCAGGGAGGGGGACCTGGCTCTGGGGCTAGCTGGAGCTAGGCAGAGTGCCGGAGGTGACGCTGGGAGGAGGAGTAATTCTCAGACAGCGTAACAGGCTGATGAAGGATGGAGCTTGGAGGCTGGGCAGAGATGTCTGTAGCCCAGCTCAGGGGAGGCACCCTTGATTTTGATCCTCAAGGCTTCTGCTGAGTGGCCTGTGCTTGGTGTGTTAAGCTCTGGAGCTGGGGTTGGCAGGGACGGAGTGGGGTTGGTGGTGAGCGGGCTGTGAACCAGTGTGCCCAGCTGTGAGCAGGATGCTGCCCCTGTGGTTAGGGGCAGGGGTGGGATGAAACCAGTTTTTTAATCAAAAATGTCAACATTCAGTCATTTACGTTACTTGAATAGTGAGTGCATAAATAATTATCACGGGGGGCAGGGTGGGAGATAATTCTGTATTCATATTACAGAGCCCAGTTAATGCTTTGGACAGGCATTTGGGCCTGGTTACTAAGAGGGCCTAAACCATCGAGTTGCTTTCTGCCCTTCTCCCTGATGGATTTTTAAAGGGTTTATAATTTATGGCTCCTTTTAATCGAGGAACTAATGATCTAACAGGTTTTCATATGACAGCTTCAGAGAAACCAATCGAGAAGGCAGTAAAGGATAACAGAAGGTGTCTGGAAAATCACGAGCTATGTGCTTTTTAATTAAAGAATGGTTAATGCCTTCTCCAGGTTCTACAGATAAATTATATTGAATATAATACTAATATAAAAGCTAGTGAAAGAGGAAAGTAAGCCCTGTAGTCTTTCCAAAAGGCGTAAAGCAGATCTTACAAGTGTGTGGCACACTGTGGAAATTTTGTCCTAGGACATAGTGTTCCGGAGAGCCCCAGTGAGCAGCGTATGAAAACATTCTGCATTGTCCCCATTGTGTGTTTCTTTTAAGGGAAAGGAATAAGGTCAAACTGTAACAAGCCAATAATAGCACCTACCCTCTGCTACTACAGGCAAATAGGCCTTTGTACCAAACTAGGTGTATCTGTTGAATGCGCCTCAAGAATGTAATCATCTGGAGACTGTTAGCCCGTCACCCCGAACCTTGATTCTCTTTCCTCTTAGTGCTGAGTGTGCAGACTGCACTGTAGGGAGCTTCTCAGGGACTGGGGAAAAGTGAGAGCAATTATTACTCAATTTGGAAACAACCTCTGTCCTGCACCATACCACAAAATGTGGAGACCAGTTAAGAACATAGACTCTGGAGTCAGCCTGCTTTGGGTTTGAATGCTAATTCCAACACTGTACTTGCTGTATGACTTTGGACGTTACTTCTCTGTGCCTCAGCTTTGCCATCTGTGAAATGGGGATGTGGATGGTATCTACCTTGCGGAAGTGTCTTAAGGATTAAGAGGAGGTAATTCACATAATTCATGTAAGTCTCCCTGCACAGATCCTGGTGCAGGTAAGCACTTCATCTAGCTCTTGGTATTACTAGTAATATTATTTTCAAAGACTCATTTCAGAGAATCTCTGATATTCTTATGCTAAAGAAAAGAAGCAGATTCTCCATTTATATCAGGGGACCTCACACAATATGTTAAATTTATTTTTTATCAAAGTATAACATGCATAACATATAACATATCTGAAGTGTAGCACTTGATTAGTTTTTAAATATCTTTACACCTCAGGAACCACCACCTGGGATCAAGCAATTAAACATTTCCAACACCCTGGGATTCTTCTTATGCCCTTTCAGCCCATATCCCTCACCCAAGAAGTAACCACCATTGTGACTTCTATCACTGCCATAGACTCATTTTGTTTTTTACTTGTAGTTTTATAAAACTAACAAATATATAAACTGTGTAAATGCAGCCCTGCAGCACATACTGGTTTGTGTTTGGCTCCTTTCACACATTATTATGTCTGAGAGTTTCAACCAAGTTGTTGGATCCAACATAGTTTAGGGTTAATGTCTGTCAGTTGTGCTCTTCGGGAAGATGGTCTCATATTGGAACAAATTGTTGAGTGCTCATTGGATGGCATGCAGCATCGCTCCTGCGCAGAATTCCCAGGCTGTCCCGAAAAGGTTTTCAGGGCAGCCCCTCCAAAGATCCCATACCTGGGGCGTGGTGGGGAAGTTCCCAGAGCATTCTTTGTTCCACTGCAACAGCTGCTGGCATCCGTGGTCAGAAACAGGTGCAGGTCTGTGTGAGCTGCCACCCAGGGCAGTGTCTGTGCTGTTTCGTGGTGTAAGGACCTAACTGTGGAGTTTGCAGATCTGTGCCAGAGGCACTGTCCTGCCGTCACGGCGGCCTGAAGCCAGAGTGACAAAGTGCTTATGCCGTGGAGGCTGCTGTCGGGTTCCTGAAGTTGTTGGGTGAGGACCGGCTTCACTGGGAACTTTCTACCTGCAAAATACTCATTTGATAAATTGGGAAGAGAGCAGATGGTGCATAGGTATTTGCTCTCTTTGACAATCCCTATGGGACTTTTTAAAGTATTTTATCCTGGTATATTTTCATGAAGACCTTCAGGTCACTCTTCAAATGTCTCCTGGATTAGGTGTCTGGAAAACTAATAACCCTGAGGCCGGTAAAGCACAGCTGTGCTGTAGGCTGTGTTTAATGAGTCACATAAAAGGCACACTGTGGATTAGACAGGGGCCGAAGCAGCTTCTAGTGAAGAAAGCCCTTCTGGAGCCAACTGGGTAACAGTGCGGTTCAGTGCAGACGGGACTGGTCAGGCAGCCTTGTCTTGTTTCTGCCACTGATTGGCTTGTAATTTAACAAAGTTATTCGACATCTTTGCACCTCAGATTACTCATTTGTTTTGAAAAACAAAGTGACCGTATTTCATGATCTGAACTCCCTCCACTCTAAAATAGGTCATTTTTTGAAGCTACAAAAAGAATATTCTACATTGCAGAGTGTTAATTGGATCATTCTGATTATCGCGAAGCAGGCTTGCCAGTGGTGCAGTAAACTATTACTTAGAGAATCATAGAATTTTATAGCTGGTGGAGACTTTGGCTCAAATGCCTCATTTTACACGTCAAGAAAACAGACTCTGGATGTGCAAATGACTTACTCAAGGACACCCAGATGGTTATTTGGGAAAAAAAAAAAAGATTACACTTTAAACCTCAGGCTCCCCGACTCTGAGATACGTTCAGCTGCTTCTCTCGGAAGAATCGCCTAGAAAATTCTCTTTTCCTAAAAATCCTAATTCCACTGTTACAGTGAATAGGGCTTTGAACACCTTAGTAGACCAAAAGGGATAATGAGCTTCATCAACTCATTCTTAACTCCTTGAGGAATTTGGCATTAGCTATACTGATAGCATTTATGAGCAGAATTCTTATCACAATAGGAATGACATTGCTTCCAAGGGCTGGGTGAAGCATGGCAGCTGAGATGAAAACCCGCAGCCCTCCCACTGAGTGAGCGTGTCATTGGGATGAAAGCCCCCTGTCGTTTGGTTGCATTGGTCACACAAGGTAGTTAAATGAATTAGTTTGGGATGACTCGCTAAGGAGCTTGTGGTCGAAAGTTCTGCTGGCCAGCCAGCCTTTGGGGTAGATTCTTTACTCATTCCTCATGGTGGTTTTGGAGTTTTGTCCCCCAGAGGACCTGTTCTCTGTTCAGGCTGCTGAATGTTGGTTGGTTCTAGGAAGTGGAGTCTTGAATTCCGCTGCTTGTTCCTTCTCCCAGCGCTGACCATCACTCTGCCTGGGTCTCTTTCTGGGAAGGAGGGTGGTCAGTCTTTCCATCCTTACCCTCAGCTCACTGAAGCTTTAGACTTGGGGCCGCCTCGGTTATCATGGAGACTGACGTAAAAGTCTGCCCCAGGCTTTGTGGTTCTCCGTTGGAAGTCATTTCTTTTTGAAAAGCGTTAGGGAAAACCCTTTGTGTTCCACAAGTGATCTTTGCCTTTTGTGATTTATTTTTTGGCATTGGCTGGGTGCAGGGAAGTGTGGAAGGCTGTCTTCCCAGACTTGGTGGATTTTCTGCAGGACACTTCCTCCTTGTGGGTTGGCCACGGTGGAATGAAGGGGGTTAAAGCACACTTAGAAATTCATGCCTGGGGACACTTTTTCCATGGCCCAGAGATTGTCTTTTTCATGCACATGTTGGTGTAATATCTACCTTGCCACCTTCAGGCTATGAGGCACCAAAAGGCAGGAAAAACAAAAGCAAAAACAAGCCCATTAACTGGGATTCCAGGCATGTGGGATAAGGCTGGGTGGGTGTTCAGTTAGTGATGGGTTCTGACTTTCCTAAAATTAACGTAAGCATGGGTCATTTAGAAGAGAACACCTTGATTTCATGTCTCAGGGGTCCTTTTTTACCGTTTATACCATCATCCCTTCTCCCCTGTAACCCTCTGTGTCCCCTGGAGACTCCAGGTAAGGAGCCCCTGACTGATCTGGCATTTGTTTTGTCTCTTCCTGCCCACATTTAAGTGGACTCAGGACTTTTTTTCCAGTAAAAAGTGCTGTCACCTATCCTCTGATCTACCATCGCTTCCAGTGACCACTTGGGTTTCAAATTCTGATTGTTTCCTGCGGCTTTTTTCTACTCATTTCCACTCTTAAAATCTGACTTCTAGCATCTCCCTCCTCCACCTCCCCCTCACCTTAGACAGACATCCTTTTCAAGAGTTTCCTGAAGTCAAATCTAGATTTTGGTGTGACTCAATCTGCACCCGTAAAGTTCGATGTTTGTAAAATTCTGTGTTTGTGGGAACCCTAAGGCATTAATGACATCACCAATGCAGTCAGACCTGACTCTTCTCTTTCCTTCCCTGGACGCTGTTGACTGCCTACTTGTGTGATTGCTTGTCTCAGAATGCCTCTTCAGTTTGTATTTTATTTGTTATTTCCATTGCCAGGGGGGCAGAGGGCTGGATGTGTGGCCCTGACAGGCATCTGGAATTGTAGCAGGACAAAGTTGGAAGGAAGTTCAGGGATTCTGTTTGTTCAGGTGAGGAATCTGAGCCCCAGAGAGGAACAGCGTCTTACCCAAGATCACACAGCCAGGCAGTCGCAAAGCCAAGTGCCTGTTCTTCGCCCTGAAGCTCAGTTAAGACATTTTTACCTCTAATTTGCGGGAAGGAAAAGTATGAGAGCAATGCTTGAATGAATTTTTTAATACCGGTAGTAACAGTAATATATTAATAATGAAGTCTTTGTGTAGTCTTATTTCTAAACTTCTTTTAAATGTCTTTTTTTTTTCTTCTTCAACTATTATGGCAAACCCAATTTTCCTTTTCCTTAGTTAACTATTGATTTATGCATTCTTTCGAAGGACAAGAAATCTCTCTGCCGGGAGTACATCTTCGTCAAAGTAACTTCTTCCGAACTTTTCATGAATATCTTGGCCAGGAACTTCATTGTGGTTAAACTGTTGGCAGACCTCAGAAATATCACTTGACATTTCCAAGTTATTTATGTAATAGTTTTTAACTTGGGCAGTATACACCAACTTCTGAAATTTCTAGGGAAGGGCGGTGGATATAGTTCTTGGACCTACAGGGTATTGTCATCATCTTTTGGGGTCTCCATGAGCGGCTCACATATTCTCCACGTAGAAGAGTTTTCTGTGTTGTTTCTGGCCTGTGTGTATAATGTTTTTAAGCAGCACGCCATTTGAGTTTGAATAGTTCATTCCTTTGTTAGTGAGTAATCTTGGTCGAATGAAGTTATGCTCCTTCAATATTCCAAAGATTTAGCAATCTAAGGAGAAAGCGAGATCGTGGTCTGTTAGAACACAAGAACACATTAATTGCAATAATATTCCTCGTTCAGGCACAAAGCAAATACATGGACATCGCACGTGCAACAGTACATGCCGTTCTGATCGGCTTTGGCACGTGTGAGCCCTGAATTTCATGATCATCGGGCTTTTTGCAAATCAGCTCTTTCTCAAGCATGAAAGAATTAGGTCTGTTAATGGAAAGTCAATTCTAGGTTTCGAACCATGCAGGCATTTTCCTCTTCTAATGCTGTCTTCCTTGATGCATTTTTGGGGTACTGTGTGATTTTATTTTTAGGTACTTTCCTCAGATGGGTTAAATGATGGAGGCAGGCTGGTGAAGTTCAAGACCGTCCCAAACACGGCTTCCCATACACACCCCTCGCTGCAGTCAGGATTGCCCTCGCTGCCTGTGCCCAGACTCCTCTTCTCTCTGAGATCTGGTCAGTCCCTGCTCAGAGATGCACAAAGTCTTCAACCCCTTTGAGACTAGGTCACTTCCTGCTGCTCTGCTGTGTCATCCTCAATCCCTGGATGAAAGAAATCAAGTGGGCCCTCCTCTCTTCTCAGCTGTGAATTGTGCGTTTCTCTTAAATGAACGAAATGAAGTGAAAAAAAAACTTAATAATATTAAAATGTCAGAAACTTAAGGAGAAGATGACTTTTTAAAATTGTCACAATTCTTTAAAACTTATTAGGGAGGTTGCAATTCATGAAATTCATTATCCGGGCTCTTAATAGTCTTTCAAAGGGCATCAAAAAGATGCCAAAGGACCACTTAGGTACTTCTCCTATGGCCTTATGTATTTCCCTGCTGTTTGCATTCATACGACCTGGTGGAGAACCTGGTAACCAACAATACAATTACCTGGTAGAGAGAATGGCTAGATCATAGCAAGGGAGCCCTGTCCCATTCTTTCTATTCCTAAAGATCCCCGGAAGCCACACCCCCTGTTCTGTTGTGGTCCACTTCGGGCATAGTAAAGGGAGTGGGTTTTAGTAGTGTCTGCAGTCTTGGGGAAATGCAGGGCCAGGGCCAGGAAACTGGACTTGTAGGAGGCTCTGAGGATGGGGAGTAAGTGGCAGCTGGAGGACTGGATGGAAGCATGTTGTTTCTTTGTCTCGTCAGGGAGGAAGAACAGAGATCCGGAGCGCTACAAAACAAAGGTGTGTTGATTTGCTGGCCGGGTGAGAGAGAGTCGTGTCAAGCAAAAAAAAGACTTTGCTGGTTCTCTCCAAGCTGGAGTTGGAAGGGCTAGGTGCTGAGGCAGTAATGGAATGTGTTCCCTGTCGTGAGGGATTTTAAACATTGTGTTTGGATTGGCTTGTTTGGAGTTTGGGAATGTTTCTTTTCGTCGGGCCAGTTCTGGCGTGCATCCCAAAGGTGCAGGCATGGCTTGCAGAGAGGGTCCCGACAGGCTCAGGGTCTGAGGCTTGGGTCATTCCATAGACGCTGCTGTCAGCTCATGCTTGGGGCGTTATCACTCTGGACTGTGTTCTTGGGTGTGGACTTTGGGTGGCAAAGACGTTCTTGACGGCTCTTCCAGATGGCAGAGAAGTGGCTCTGGCACGTGGATGCCTGAGGCCAGCTGGAGACGTATCTTGAACGTGTCTGTGGTGTTCTTCTCCATCTTACCTTTTATGATACTCTTAATATGAGTCTTATGTAAACTTGAGTAGGGTGGCCAGCTGTCCCAGTTTTCTTGGGACTGAGCTAATCCAGGCAAACTGGGACTGTTGGTCACCCAACTTTCCAGCCTGGACTTTCTGTGCACTCTTGGGCTGGAGTTACCAACTGACATCGGTAGCCCTGAGGTCGGGGTGCTGCTGGCTACTGTGCTTGGTGGGCCATTCCAAGGGCAAGTAGGGGACAAATGTATAGCTCTCAGGGGTGTCCCATTTGGACATCCTCTCAGCATTGCCTTCCAGTGACTTTCCAAGCCTGGTTTTATTAATGAAACTTTCGTGTGTCCGTTCAGGTGTCTCCTCTCCACCTGCAGTCTTTGCACAAATTGTCCCAGTTGCTTGAAACACCCTCCTCTCCTTCTTAAACCCCTCCCCTTCCCCTGGCATCTCTGTCAAAACCTCGTTCATCCTTCAGCTCAATGGTCACTTCCTCGGGGAAGTTCCCTGATACCCTCCTCCCTTAACTTCCCACCAGGTGAGATTAGGTCCGCTCACTAGCTTGCTTCCACCCTTTACCATCCTGGGATTTTTTTTTTCTTGTAGCATTTTCTGCCTCTTAAGGAGGCTGTAAAGAACCTTCATGGGTGGCGAGAGGAAGTGAGGAGGGAGAAGTGGGTGTGGTGAGAGAGTGCACTTGGTCGATTTGAATTTCTCGTGCTCGTTTGGGTGCCATATTTATCCAAACAGCGAACCCCACGGGGATGCTGCATCATGAACTATTTCAAGAAAACAAAATCCAGGATCTGAGGTTTGGAGCACTTTCTGTTGAGCCTCATGTCCCCAGGGTCAGCAGTGATGGTCCAGGACAGTGATGGATGGCCTTTAATCTTGCCTCTCCCCAGAAACCACTTCAGTCACGTTCATCATTCTGCATATGCATAAATGCACAGTTGTTTTGGACAGGTTTCCACTTTTAAAAGTTCGTAACGCGTGGCTGCTCGCATGAACACATTTGAGTTACGTGGAAATTGATGTACATAACATAACATACACTCCCTTTCTGGAACTAGATTTAGCTAATTAAGTACTTTCTTCATCATGTCTTCCCTCATCCCCTTCGAAGTTCTGACAGTAATTCCCTGTCCTTTGCTCCGCTCCAGGCACAGTGATTATTTCCTCCTCTGACTCTTCCACTGGGCTCTGAGCCTCTTAGGGGCAGGGACTCTGTCTTTTCATCACCATAGTCTCAGATCTTACTTCATGGCCTGGCACATAGTAAGGGTATAATGAACATTTGCTTGTTGAAGTTTTCAATCCCTTGTCAAAAACCTTCAGTGAGTCCTGTTTGTTTCCTTCTCTGAAATAGCTCAGCCCTGTGGCATTCATGTCCCCACATAGCTTGGTCCAGGTTACCCCTGTTTCTTTTCGCTAGCCCAATGCTCTGGCCAAATTGGACTTCATGTCCTTTCTGACCTTTGCTTATTCTGGGCCCTTGGCACTGAGTGTCTGTCTTTCCTGCCATGCTCAGCTGAGGTAGCATCTCCTCCAGGTGGCTTTCAGAGAAGTCCTCAGTGTGAAGTGGCTTCTTTCTGAAGTTTGGAGAGGAGGAGCTCATCCTTGCTTAGGACCCCAAGGCTTCATCTGGGTTTGTAATTGTTTATGTGGATGTCTTCTCTCTTCTCCTGGAGTAAGAGCAACTCTAGGGCAAAAGCCTGTGCAACTTCTCTGCGTCTCCCATGGACACGGAGTAGACAGAAGACCTACCCCCGGGAGCGACAGGACTTGAAGAAATTGTACCTTTATTTCCGAGTTTTCTTTAAGGAATGAAATAAATTCTTCAAACATATGAATTATCCTTTGTTATAACAAAGAGTCTGTCCTGATTTCTTTCTTTCTTGTGTGTATGTATTCATTTCCATTTTTTACTCTCTATCTGCAACTGTGAGGAAATAATGTTCTTTCTTCCAAACACTCTTTGTCCAAAGGCTTGGTTGGAGAATCAGATTGTTCTCTGGTTTTGGACACTGGCTCTTCTGCTTTCAATTCTCAGCTCTTTGCACGCGGCAGACCATCCACGAGGAAAGAACTCCTGGGCCATTTGAATGAATCCTTCTGTTAATCTCTTCCCTCAGGGATTTAATGCTGACAGGGTCTTAGTTCTGCAAAGTTCAAAATGGTTGAGCAAATGTTCCTTTCTAATTAGAAAGGGTGGGTGGTAGATAGATCACGATTGGCCTTGGGTTTCTAATTGTGGGGCTGAGTGAGGGATATTTGGGGGTTCATTTTATGATTCTATCTTTATGTAGATCTGAAAATTTCCATAATAATAAGTAAAAAAGTAAGAGTTACAAAACAACAACAAAATGAAACTCAGCATTCCTGAGAGGTGGATATAGCGTCATTTCATATTATTAATAAGGAAGTTGCAGCTTGGAAGAGTTAATGACCTCACCAAATCTAGACTTTCTCAAGGGGCTAATTGTCCATTTTTTCCCATACTTGGTTGCATACTTAAAATTAAATAATACAAATTAAACATATCAAATTCACAAGACAGAAATTAATTAGGAGAACATCATGCCGTTAGATGCTTCTTCTACATATATTTCTTAAGTGTTTGGCCCCAGACCATACTAAAATACGATATAAAGTCGTTTTCAATTTAGTCCAAAGTTATATGTACAATAAATGAAAGTTTAATGTATTAGTATTCCATGGGGCTTTGTAAAAGCATCCCATGATGTTTCACACATTCTGAAACCAGAATGTGTTTGAGGAGTATTGATTTAGAGGTTGGTGACAGAAGGTATTTTGGAGTTCCAGCATTTACAAAAGGAAGAGTGTGTCAGTGGGCATTGCATTCTGAATGACTCTGTTAAGCGCTAAAATATTTTAATGACACTAAGTATGCCCTGCTATTGGCAGTGAAACGTGTTAGCATTAGCATATTTTACAAGAGGAGTCTATTTTGTGTTCTAACTTGAAGCAGCTTAATTTCCTGCCCCATTACAGGAGAGTGCTCTTATAACACAAGAATCCCAAATTCAACCCATTTTAAGGCATGGCTTTATTAATGCCAAGAACTTGGGAAACCTTGAGCTGGAATATTTTAAAGGCATATTTTAAGTTTTAAGACTTAAAATAATCACTGCTAGTTTTTAAGTTAAAGAATACTTCATTAAATTTGCCCAAGTTTATTGCAAGATATTAGAATAAGAAGCCTGAAAAATAAATGCAAAAATCCTCTTGTTCTAGGTTGAGACGATGAATATAGGAAATTTTCTTCTGTCCAGCTTAGTGTATGCACTCTCTCTCTCTCTCTGTATACACACACACAGTCACACACACACACACACACACACACACACACACACACACACACACACATAGAGTTTAATGTTATAATTTTTTCAGAAGGACCATAAATGCTTTTTAGGTTAGCAAAGTTGACCCATTTGGCAGAACTGTCAGAGGCTGTCTTGGAGTCTCCTTTTGTCTGCCATGTGTGAGCTTGTGGCTGTGCAGTGTACCTGTCTCATCAGGCCTCATTCTTGCCCAACAGCGCAGGAGATCTTTTTAAACAAGCAGAATTCATCTGATCAGCAATATCACTAAACACTGGCATACTTTAACGTTCATGAGCATTGATGGTGTTAGACCCGCTATATTCATACTGGCGACTCAGAGTTTCCTTAGTAAAGGTTTGGAGTGAATAAAGTGTCTTTCCCTCGTTTAACTCCTGCTTGGTTATAATCCAATTCTAGATCAATTTACCATTTTAAACAATATTAGCAAGGGATGTCATGGAACCTATAAAATGTTGTTCAGTTTGAGAGAAAGGGAACCTCCAGTTTTCTTAACGCTCTTAGATATTGTCTCCTTCCAAAATATATTTACAACAAGAAACCTAAGAAATATAGGACACAGACTGATTTGTTTTTCAGTCATTACCTCTAGGAACTAGCTTACAGCATCAGGAGGCACAGCAGGCTGGGAAGAGCAAAGACTGAAGAAGAGGAGATGAGTAGTTTCAAATGGAATCAAGATGCAGGAGGTATCAAACATTCTGGATTCAAGGATTCAACAAAAAATTGAATCAGTGAAAACAAATTTCAGAAATTCAGTAACAGAGGACAAGGTCAGGGAAACAGAATCCGTGAGAAGGACACTGTAGCTGTGCTGTACAGATCTGAGGGAGCCAACCAAGGTGCTAACAGATGACACAAGAGGTCAGGTGGGAGAGAAGACGAAATTAAATAAATGCCATAAGATAGCTTTGGTTTACTAAAACCTTTTATAAAAAATCCAAAAATATCAATGATGGATATGTTGATTATATTGCATTCTGATTTCAAAAAAAGAAGGTAGGAAGCAGCATCTTAGAATTTAGGAAATGCAGAAATAGAAAAAAATTAAGACATGGAGATGAATATAATGCACATTCTCTGAGTCTAAGGAATCCAAATAAACATTAGGAAAAGATGTTTAAGCAAAAACTATAAGCGTTTAGACATTAGAAAGCATTCTTCTAAAGCAATTATTGATCAAAGAGGAAATGAGAAATATAATTACATTCTTTGTAGGAAATAACAAAAATGAGAAGACTGTATCAAAAATCATAATTAATCACAATCTGTATTGAGAAGTAACACTATAACCTCAAATACTTTCAGTAAATATGAACATTTAATATATGCAACAAGTAGTTTTGGAACAATTGCTGAACTATTTAGAGAAAGTTAAAGTCTTTACTATATGCCAAAATAAATTCCAGATGGATTGAAGAGTTAAATAAAAATTAAACCATAAAAATATAAAAAGACCATAAAAGTAGATGTTTCTCAAATTTCTGATGGAGAAACTTATAATGAATGGAAAATGAAATGTTTTGATGGGTTTGACTACTTAGAAGGCTTAAATGTATATTTATTGAAAATTGTTCAAATGAAAAATTAAAGGAAAATAACATATAATACAAATTATGTTAGAATACTTACTATATAAAATAATTTGCAGGAAAAATTAAAGTAAATGGTAAAGGAAAATACTTTATTCTTTCAAATGGAAAGCAAATGACCCATTAACAGTCTTACAGAAAGATCCAACTTCACTTTTAATCAATAAAATGTAAATCCAAACAATGACCAAATTGCTTTCCCCTACCCCATCCCCACTTCCAGCTTTACTTTAAGAAAAGAAAAACTATGAAGACCCAGTGCTGGTGATTGTGATGGGAAAGATTAAGCTTATATGATGCTATTGAATAATAAGTGCAATGCTTTTGATAAGCAGTTGTGCAACCTGTATTAAGAGCCTCAAAAATATGTTTACTTTTTGACACAGAAAATGTCTTTTCTCGGAATTAAAAAAATTTTTTTTCAGCGGGGGTAGTTAATTAAGTTTATATATTTGTTTATTTCAAGTGGAAGTACTGCGGATTGAACCCAGGACCTCATGCATGCTAGGCATGCACTCTACCACTGAGCTATACTCTCCCCTCTTTTTCTGGGTATTAATTAAAGGAATATTCTAAGTTGGAAAAAAAAAAGCTTTAAAATTGCATTGGTCTTATCATTATTTATAGTATGTGAAAACCAGGAACAATCTAAATATTTAAACATAAGGAAAAGGCTGAGTAAATTATGGGATTCCTAAAATGGAATATTACAAATTTATATTATATACTTACTTTTGAAATAACTTGGGGAACATGAATATTATATTCACAAGTTAAAAGATTAGGTCACAAAATCATACAAGCCTCCAATTTTATTCATATGTGGACAGAAAGAAAAACATAAAAAAATAACCCAAGCTGTTAACAGTGCTTATCTTTGGATTGTAGAATTATGGATGTTTCAAATTTTCTTTTAAATATATTTTCCAGGGTTTTCTACAAATGACCATATAATACTTTGATCATGAAAACATGATTAACATTCTTTCTGAATAGTGATAAAGGACCACTCAGAGAGAATGACTAACAATACTGGCATACTTTGAAAGTTGGGGACAATTTTAATAAGTGGAAAGTATTGGGGAATGAATACCCAAGACTCACACTTATTTAATATTTTTCTTGTCTGGTGGGTCATTTCTTGTTTTGTTTTTCTTTGAAGAACTTCACTGAGAGACAGAAGACCTCACCTTTACTTTTGCGTTCTATGGAGAAACTTTATTTTCCTGTGGAAACTTTTTCCTTCTTTCATTTTTCAGAGCAGAGCAGTCTACAGGATTTAGCCTTGGGAATTGCATGTGTTCAGATGTTCAGTTTCACCTACTCAAACTCCTCCCTTGACATTTGAATGAAATCCATACTATAAGTTGAACATGAATATCTATCTATCAGTATAAAACCTAATCAATAAAGAATTGGCCTGGAACTGTAATTTGTGTTTCTTATTAAAGATGGTTGTGTTAAATCATTCAGTAGAATATTTTTGATTTTTGTGATTAAAAAGTGTAAAAAATTGAGGATGGATATGTTTAACTTGGGAAGAGAACCCCCTAGAAGTGTCCCCTTGCAGTTACACTCAAAATCTGAGAACTTGCACCCTGGTTTGAGAAATATTGCATTGAAAGTAAAACCCAGTTACTTTGGATGATCAATCAACTTGAACGTGATCATCACATAAATACAGAAGGGAGCAGAGAAATCATGTGGCTATAAGGTTTCCCCACCCTCAGATGAGCCACAATATGCTTAGATTAATTTTTCAGATTATTTCTGAAATGGAAACTCAGCATTAAAAATTCCCTGGTAATAAATACTGTATCTCTATGAATCTCAATTTGAAAAAGACCACCCATGGTTTCTGCTTTAATTTCTGAGGGACAGAACTGTCACAAAACAGGTGACCTAGTGGTATGCTACCTGATCTGCAGGTCCTAATTTTATCTCTTTAAGAGATGGATAATGTCTAAAAACTGAAATTAAAAATCAGATGTTTAACAGCTCATACAACTTAATAACAAAAAAACAAACAACCCAATCCAAAATTGGACAGAAGACCTAAACAAGCAATTCTCCAGTGAAGACATACAGATGGCCAATAGGCCCATGAAAAAATGCTCAGTGTCGCTAATTATTGGAGAAATGTAAATCAAAACTGCAATGAGGTATCACCTCACACCAGTCAGAATGGCCACCGTTCAAAAGTCCACAAACAATAAATGCCAGAGAGGGTGTGGAGAAAATGGATAGTGGTAAGTGATAAGACCAGGGCACTGGTCACCTAGAATGTCCCCAAACAATGGCTCGTCAAGCAGGAACTCCAGGAGTAAAGCCTGCAGAGTTTTATCTGGAATGCCACCTGAAGCCTGTGATGGTGAACTAAGAAGGCCTGAGGCTGGAGCATCCTCCTTGGAGTGGGGCTCAGGTCACTCTGTGTGGCAAAGAGAAAAGAAGGGAAAAGGAGGCCAGAAGCTGGAATGGACGTTGGGGTTTGAGAAACCATAGCTTGGCTTCACAACAAAGTGAAAACAAGCCTCGAGGCCTCAAAAGCTAAGTGGTTGGGAACAGAATCACACAAACTGATCGGCTGCTTTTTTGGTCATGGATGTGTCCTGAAGTGATGCTGAGCACCAAGAAGGTGTTATTTTCTAGGCCGTCCCTAATGTATGCTTTCCATTTAAAAAGAGTTAAGCTAAAAATGACACTCTGAAGGGCATCCTTCATTACCTGGAAAATTACTCATTTCCCTAATGGTGTCAGATAAATGAGTCATCTCTGTATATTTCATCCTTCTAACAGATGCTTCCTTTGTCAGATCAAAACGTATGAGTAGAACTGGGATTTAAAGGAACAGGTTGGAATCAACATTCTTCCTTAAAAATGGATTTTCCAAGAAAATTCTACTCTGTTTGAATAATAATGGGCAATAATACCTACTAGGGCTAGTCCTTTTACACTTAATAACAAGTTTGAATTGCAAGAAATACTGGAGAACTACTATGAGAAGCTATACAGACAGTGCTCAGCTCTGTTTTAACCAGTTGGTTATATTCCATAAAACCGTTCTTTTTATTCCATTGATATTTCATGGAATTTGTTGAATGTTCTTCATTTGTGCTAATTACCTTTCTACTTCTTAGGTAGGGCTAGATTTTCATCAGAACATCCCACATTCCTGTTTATCCTCTTTTGTGTTAAAGGGATCTGCTTCTCTAGAAACTGCCAGGTTAGGATACAGTGTTACTCTGAACGTGATTCCTGTCAGGCTGCAGTGAGCGCAGGGAATGGATGTTGTCTTCACGCGACATTTGGTTCATTAGAATCTGTCAAAATGGACTGGGTCCATTATGGCGCTTGGAAAGGGCACAATACTGCATTGTATTGGGGAATCACACTTTTTAAGGAGTTCCTGAGCTGGCATTTATTATAGCCTGCCACATTATTTCCACTTTCAGCATTTCATTAGATTTACCGTCTGGGTACAATCACAAGAGTGAAGTGGGAAATGTAATGTAAAATGTCTCCTTAAACCCTCCTAAACAAAAATGAACTGAATCTTTTATTCAATCCAGCAAATTGAGTGCCTAATATACAGCAGCTCTCAGGGATGAAATGAGGAACAAGACAGTGTCTGTTTTCAGCTAGCTCCCAGCCCAGCAGGGGAGCCAAATGGACAAAACTAATCCTAATGTGACGTGAAGGTAGAGGTGTTGATGGAGAGCAAAGAAGTTGATGGAGAGGCATGTTCTCTACGTGGGGATGAGCGACTCGAGCGGGTACTGAGCTTGTTGGGGAGAGACTGTGAGTCACAGCTTCTAAGTGTGACTGGAATTCTGGGGCTTGTGCTAAGTTCATTGTCCTTGGCATTCTTGTGGGCTGCACACATATGAGTGGAATTTAATGCCACTTTAACTCACCAGAGAAAGTTCGTGGGTCTCGAGGTTTGGAAAATAACTCGCTCTGCAATACGCAACATTTTAGGACAAATCTTTCAAATGATCGTGCCGTACTCACGAAGCTGTGTCTGATGGAAGCTGTCTCACTGTCTGGAGAAGACGGTGTTGATTAAATTTACAGGGGGATGACTTTCTTTAAAAATCTCCTCGAGTTTGTTGACAGCACTTGTACTTCATAAAACAGGGTGCACAACCCTGAATTTCATATGAGGAAAATTTATTAATTTTGACATTTATTTTAAATGCTTTAGATCATTTATTTGGCTTAGTGCCCAGAAAAAGCAGGAAAGTGACTTGAACATCAACCACAAAATGGCCCAGGGACCCCTTCCCGCTGGATAGACATCTGGAATGGTATATGAGGAATAGACATTGCAGGCAGACATTTAATTAAAGGTTGATATTCAGACTGGAGGGAAGGGTGGCGAGTCTCCTAGCATAAAGGGAATAGTGAGTCTCTGCAACAAAAATTGTTAATAGTTTTGTTTTATAATAGTGCTTTGCAGTTTGAAACAGTTAAACTATAGACTCTGAACTCATAATGACATTAAGTCCAGATAGTAATTTTTATGGCAACAATTTATGATGCATCTGTGTGGGCTCTTTAAAGGGGAAAAAGTCTTTGACATATATTTTGCAGTTTGTCTGCAAAAAAAAAAGAATTCTCTTTTGAGTTTTTGGGATCTGAGTATAGCACTTGTAAGGATTTTATTGAGTCATCTATTATGCTAATTTGGATTCACAGACATTATTCCATAGTTAATGACACTGGCAAGAATCATAATCTAAAAAAAATAACATCTTGTTAATTAAAAATTTTTTTCATCCTCAAGCTGTCACTAAGTTTGTACGAGCATAACAAGGGCAGAGCTAGGAAGTCCAGGGGTGGGATTCCACCCTGGCCCTGGAGATGTTCGTGCAGTAGTTTCTTGACCAAATAGCTGTAACAGTTCAGCATCACGACACCTGTTTGCCTGTGTTGTGAAGAGTTGCCTCTGCTCACAACCGCCAGCTCAGGGACAGGTGTGGCCATTTCTGGGCGGGAGAGATGCTCAGCAGATAGGCTCATGGTTTATAGATATGAACACACCAAGGCACCAAAGAATTAGAACATTTCTCCTCCAAACCATGCAAGCACACGTCATGGTTAGAACTAAGGAGAAATGAATCTCCTTTTCGGACCCCAGAAAGCACCAGGGGCAGCCTGTCCTGCTGATTTCCTTGGGAATGATGGCTGCAGAGGATAGAAGTATCTTTTCTCTAATTTCTCCTCTGCTAGGAGTGGGGGGCAGGAGGTGTCATGTCTGATATGACATCTCTGATAGGAGGTTATCCACCTTCTCTGTGAACACCTCCACATGGGGAGGAGCTTGGACTCCCAGTACTGGTTTTCTGATCTGATTATGTTATTTTCTGAGCTTCACCTGTAGTTCCATCCATCTAGTGGACAGTAAAACTCTATCTGGCAGCCTCACTGTACAAATGTTAAAGAATAAGGGTTTTTATTTTTTAAAAAATTAGATCTAATTTTAAACAAGATGGCCTATAAAGAGATAGGAGATCTGATATGAAATAAACCAGAAGTGGGTGACAAAGGAAAGACAAGGATAAGGGCATATGTTATAGCCCAAAATAAGACTAAAATAAAATATATTACAGCCAGGAATAAGACTAAAATAAAAATGCATGCCACAGAGGTGTGCATACTTACTACAGGATAGGAGGGGGCACATATTTAATTCTGAGCTTTCTAGCAGCCAACTTGGAGGGACAAACTCAATCAGTTACATAATTCATCGGGTCCGTAAGATAATAAATTAGCAGGAGCAAAACAATTCTTCTTTAAGAAGGAAAAAGCTACTGATTTTATTTAAAATAAAGCATTTAGTCCACAAAGCTCAGGATATTTGACTTTGCCAAAGAAACATTTCAATGTTGGACTTCCTTAACCTTGCTTACCAGATTCATATGAATGCTTATGTTCCAGAAGCTTCTCCCATTAAGAATCTTCTTATAGGTATTTATAAGGACATTTTTGCCGTCAAGGGGAGATTTTTCATAAACTAAAACATATGTATATTTTTGCATCTCAGTAACGTAAATGTTTGTTTTTTGCTACTGAGCAATGTTTATCAAACCAGCTACAAAGGATACTTAGTAAATTAAACTGAGTTTGGATTACCTATAATCTGCTGGTGTCAAGAAAGGAGGCTCACCTTTAAGACACACAGTAGAATGTGAAGGAGTCTTTGCCTAGGAAGAAGTTACCAGTGAAGTTTGAAAGTGCCTCAGTCCCTCTTATGTGTTCTAATGACCAGGCAGAGCAGATTTGGGGAAGCCCTGCATAGAGTGAAAACAAGGGAGAAATAGTCCCTTTTGACGTGACCTGCAGCGGCCACCCTAAGGACAGGAAGAAGCAAAACTGACTCAGCTTTGTATTACTGAGGCTCAAATTAGCAACAGTTTCAGGCTTATCTAACATATCATCCTGTGCAGTAATCTAGTGTCCGTAATAGGGAAAAGCAGTCCTTCCATTCTTTACTAATCCTGCGGGGATTATACTGGATCTTCTGTCAACCCTGGCATTGAGGTCCTCCCAAATGATTAGCTGCACCATGGAATATGTAGACTATCTAATGATTAGATAACCATTTTTAAAAATTAGACCTCATGTGAAAGAAAAGGAACTATTAGGAATTTTTACAAGAAATTTAAGATGAGAAATGACACTTTGGGTCAAGATGGTGGCTAATAGTCTTGGATCCACTTCATCACCTATTGCAAATCTGCAAATCTCATGAAATGACATCAAAGATGAAGAATAAGAACTGAACAATAGCCCGAAAAAAGAAGAAAAAGCTGTGCCAACAAACTAGAAATTCTGGGGAATTCCTAAAATATAAAGGAGGCCGTTCATATATGTGGAGAAATGGGACTATAGGAAGCTGTTGCCTGAAATATATTCAGGAGAAATCCTGTGGTGGGAGCCATGCCAAGGAAGTCCTAAGACTAGAATCAGCAGATAAAAAGTAGTGGGATTTGGGCCTGTTTGAGCAGAGCAGTATGTGGCAATATATATATTTTTTATCACAATGCAATAAAGCTAGAAATATGCAAGAAAAAGTAGAAATCAAGTCCACTCATAAGCAAAATGAAATAAGCTTCTCTCCTAAGCCAGTAATTATTGGATCAAAGATGAAATAAAATCCATGGTTGTAAGTTATCTGGAAAACTATGAAAACGAAAAATACAGAGAACACCTTATGTTAAAATACACAGCCTAAGCTGACTACAATCTAAGCTCCTGACATTAGAAAAGCAAAATATACCTAAGGAATTGAGAAGAAAAAGTTAATATAAGTGAAAGCAGAATTTTGTTAATTAGTGTAGTTAAGGACATTGAAAGTCTAAATTTAGCCATAGTTATTTGGAAAAAAGCAGCCATAAAATGAATAAACCTCTGGTTAGTCTTAGCCAAAAAGAAATAAGGAATAACACAAACTTAGGAATAACAAAGTGGAGTAACAGATAAAAATAATAAAGTATTCTTGGCCAGTAGGACTTTTCTTAGTTTGTAATCATGTATGTTTTTCCTTTCTGAAAGCCTGTCGTAGATTAGTTGCAAATCTTTGTACTTCAGATAATTGACCTGGATGTGTTTGTGTGAGGGGTTCTTTTTAGTGATTTTGCCTGAAATGAACCTCTGCGGTCTCTGTGTGCAGCTCTGACTTCAGCTCAGAAAAGTTTCTTCTGTACAATTAAAACCGTAAGTTGTGTGTTAGAATATTGCTCCTTGATCTCTACATGTGTTATTTTCTCTCTTGTTGTTTAAATTTCCTTATCCTTTTCATCAGCATTCTGGGAGATGCTTTAATATTTGCCTGCTCTTAATGGGGTTTTTATTTATGAATTTTCTGTTCTGTTTGTTACTGCTTAGACTTAGTTTGTCACTCTCTCTGGTATTGTATCTGTTCTTACGCCCTAATTCTACCTATATCAGCTCCCTTTTGGTAAGAGTTTGTTATCTCATCATGCCATTTTTATCTCTTACCATGTGTCCATTTGCCTTGAATTTAAATGAGTGGAAACAGGAATCTAACATTTACCTCTTTTTATTTTAATATATATATATATATATATTTTTGAAGTGAGCGTTCCTTGGCTTTTTGAGTGGTATACGTGTTTGTTTCCCTGAACAAAAGCATCTACTTTTGTAATCAATTTGACATTTACAATTATCTAATTTCTCTGCCTGCCACGGTGGGGGCAGAAGAAACTAATTAAAAGGTAGATATGAATGACTAGAATCCAACACCAGCCTGAAAGGATAACACACAACTTTATAACAGTTGTGTGAGGAGACTGGATAAGATTATTAAAAGTGTTGACTTTCAATCTAGTGTAATAATTAATGTTTATAATAATAATGGATTTAAC
Source organism: Camelus bactrianus (assembly GCF_048773025.1). Lineage (NCBI taxonomy): Eukaryota > Metazoa > Chordata > Mammalia > Artiodactyla > Camelidae > Camelus > Camelus bactrianus. Next base: position 27,971,318 of record NC_133565.1, read on the forward strand.
AGGAAAAGATTTCTTTAACCCACATAATACCTCAAAGGGCAAACTTTTTTTGTGTGGAAAGTTCATTTATGTAGCACAGTTAATTCTAATCATCTTCGAAAAGCAGAGCATTGCGATATAAAGATTAAATCACATTCATGACTTAATAATTGCCAAGGACACCAATAATATTTTTGTTCAAATTTACATGCTTTGGAATACTTCAGGTTCCATGATTTTCTCCATTCTCGCCCTATGTAAAGTAGAATTCTTTCCACCTCCACTAGATAGCCCATATGTTTCTTTCATGGACACTCAAGTAAGTGTTGTCTCTGGGGGTTAATTTTCAATCAGTGGCTTGTCAGCAGGGTTTTAGTGCTGATGATTTCCCATATATGCCTTTCTAGAGAAGCCATTTGTGTAACATCATAAGGGTGTGTTTGCTTGTTATATGAAATTATTTGCATTAATACATGAAACAGAAAGTGCATAGAGTGACACTTGATTTATCCAGTGCCAGTGGGCAATAGATGTTATGGTCAGTGGGCAGGCTTTGAAGCCAGACAAACCTAGGATGTACTCAGTGCTTTACCAAGCGACTATTGTAAATAACTTCTTTAATCTTCACAGCAACCCTTTATCACTTATGAGTGTTTTCAGCTCCAAGGAGCACAACACCACACCAATAGTTGTTTAAAGGAGTAGAATTGGTACAGTGGCTCAGTGACACCGTCAAAAATGCAAGCTCCCTTTCTTCTGTTCTCTCTACACAGCGTGTTGGCTGTTTCTCTTATTGCAAGATGTTATGACAACTTCAGGTGCCGCATTGAGGTCCAAAGAGGAAAGAAGGAGAGAAGAGAGGTGGAACCACCCATATCCCATTAATCAAGAGGAAGCAATGTTTGCCCAGAACACCCAGAACAGATGTCGCCTTAAGTGTCACTGACCAGAACTAGGGGGCACATGGCCACCCAGAATGCAAGGGAGGCTGCGAAAGTGGAAACAAGCTTGTCGTGTTGAATTATGACTCACCACTTGAAATTCTGTTGCTAACAAAGAGGGACATGGGCATTGCAGGTCAATGTTTGTGTCTGACACAAGCTCTATATTCTTTATACCCATGGGAAAGCTCATATTGAGATAGGATGAAAAACTGGACCAAAACCACCAGCTCTTGGGTGACAGGACATCAACCAAGGTCTATCTCACTTTTAAAACCGTGCTCCTGATTATTTTGCAGTAAACCAGGGTCATTTTATGAAGGACATCAGGGACTGTGAGTGATATTTACAATGATGGTTACACGACGAAGCTAGTCTTAGGTGAATACAGTACACTTCAAGTTTAAAGGAGATTGTCTTTTTTTTAAAAAGTGAAGTAAAATAGGAAATTTCCTTTCTTAACATCTGATGGAATCAATAATTTCCAATAAAGTAAGGCAAAGCTTTGTTGTGGATTTTCTGGGGGAAAAATTAAAGGACTGGAACTTTCTCATGATTTATCTCTGTTTGGACACCAAGAAAATGTCCATAGCTCATGGAAGTGACAGTCTAGATTAGGTGTCAAGGGATGCTGCCCAGATAATGAGGTCTAAAGGTAATTTGGAAATTAAGGAAGTATTGGGCTGCCCTCTTGCTGCAAGTCTCTGAAGTCCCTGTCAGCTGAGAGCCAGGTCTGGCCATTCCTGAGGTTTTCTGCTTCCCTGACCCTCCCGTTGCATCCTGTTCCTGGTTTGCTTTCCTCTGCTGTTCATCTTTCACTTCCTCTTTCCTCACTCAGAAAGCGTGTTGAAACCACATTTCATTATTTGGCACTTCAAGGCAGTAGTAGTACCCCCACTTTGGGCTTTTTCTGCCCTGGCAGGAGAAGTGGTTTCAGTAAGTTTTTCCATTTCTCACGTGTATGATTTCCTGTCAGGTACCTGGCCAGATCTGTCCACTCGTGTAAGAGAAGGCAGGATGCTGCGCCTCTCCCCTTTTCAGAGAGGGAGTGGCAGGCAGTGGCCCTGGCTGGAGGACTTTATCCGGGCTTTGCTTTTCCCCTGGAGGATGAGGTGATTTCTCTTTCCTTTTCAGAACGTGCTCATATATCACAAAATTCAAGCCTTGGCTCTAACTGCTCATAAGGGGTTTGTGTTTATTTTTTGTCTACTTCATCCAGTTTTGTTTTAATTAAGGCAAACCCATGTCTCCCAAACATCCATTGTTCTCCATGAGAAGGAAACAAAAGGAATCGTTTTGCTTGGCTGTTTAAGGACAGGGAAGTGGCTCCCATCTCAGAACATGGGTCATCCTGGATGAATGAGGGCAGCTCGCAGTGGGGCGGTCCTCAGATCCGGCAGACCCAGACTCCCTGGCACCAGAGGGGCAGCTCTCAGCCAGTGTCTGCTCAGCGTCTTCTGGAGTCTTCTAGGCCTGGAAGAAAGACTTTGTATAACATCCCTCATATGTCACTCCCTTTAAGCAAAACATGTCTTCTGCTTCCTTTTCTCTCCTCACCTCCTCTTGCATGTCTGAGAATACAAAAGCAGACTTACTCTCCTTCATTCTGAAGGGAGTGTGCATCCAGGTTGTGCTGGACATTAATTCATAAGCCATAGGTGTCTATGGGGATAGCAGTACTCTGCTCTCAGGGAGCTGTCATCTAGTAGGGGAGGAAGACTGACACATAAGTTGAAATGGATTGCCCGTTCAGGATCTGCTGTGTCTTCATTATCCCTAATGTTGTCACCGTTCGTCCATCCCTCACTATGTATGTGGCATGGTACTAGTTCCTGGGGACACAAACAGGTGTGAAACACAGTGGGTGCTTTTGGCTTCACTTGTAGAAAATGGAATCAATGACATAGAATATAAAGAAATAAAAAATGCTGAAAAGAAAATGCCCTGTTTTGTTTATACTTACTCTCATTTCTGTTATTTTTGGTTTGTTTCTTTATCTTTTTTGGCACTGCCAAAATTTTTGGTACATTTATTTTTGGTACTTTTCTATACAGATCATATTTTGCTTAAATCCATTGTCTCTGGTGATTCTGAAGGTTTAAATTTTATTATTAAAAATTCCCACAGGATATTTTTTAAGTTAATTAAATATGTGATCAAATCAAGTAAATGATTTAATGTAAGGTTGTCTTATAAATCTGTGTATGTGTGTGTGTGTGAACTTTCTTCTCTAAGAAAATTTTGGCTTTCCTTTCAACTTTGTGACTATTTCTAATGGTTAACCTGTACTGCTGATGTCTAACAGAGCTTTCTGTAATTACAGGAATTTTCTGTATAGGCACGGTCTAATACCATAGCCACTAGGCACACGTGTGCGTAGCAAGTACTTGAAATGTGGCTACTGTAGGTTTAAGGTCATAGTGTGGAAGCAGATAAAAATCTAACTGAGATGATACAGATCTTTAGACGTTATCACATTCTTTTGATAACTCTATGTACAACCCACTAGAATTTATACAAATATTTCCTCCGTTCTCCACAAATTATAGATACTGTTTGCTCATATGTTCACTGTTAAGGCTTCCTAAGCCCCTGCTCACCATCAGATTCAGCTCCAGTGATGCCTGCCTAGGTCTCCCAGGCTGTGGAATAGTTACCCTTGCTTGTTCTTTGAGTGCTTAGTACCTGCTTGCAGTCATGTGTTTTCCTTTCATCTTCCAACTAGATGAATCTTCTTAAGGACAGTAACTAAACTGGGCCTAGTGAATGTCGTTGATTGAATGAATTTTAACTTTGCTCACTTTTGTGACAACTCAATGGACCTGATCCTCAGCCATTTAGCAGCGACCTAACAAGGCCATTGTTATCCAACCAGGGAGACTCTCCTACCATTTTTAGTTAAGAAATTAGGATTTAGCTGTTAGTTCTTCCAACATCCGGGCCACCAGTCTCAGTTATGCTGAACCTCCCAGTTTCTTCTTCTCACCTGGGGTGACCATGGGTGGCCCAGAGCATGCAGACCGCCAGCCAATCCCAGAGGGAGAGGCACGAGATAAAAACAATATACTGGCTTCTTTCTTACTTACTTTCGTAGCTGTCAAAGAGTATTTCTTGTGGGAGTCTGCTTAAAGCCTGTGCCCCTAAAATGTGGTCTGGGTAATATTCTTGATGAGCTGTTGGCACAAAACCTGTGTTTTTCTATGTGAAATGGCTAACCATGGGTGGAAGTAAATCACTAAGGAAAGTCAAAAAAGTATTTTTTAAAAGCTTGATATCAATAAACGTGAAAACCTATGCGTCTTTTTTCCTTGGAAAGAAAAGTCTGCTGTGGATTGTCAAATATGAATGCTTTGAATATGGTTTGAGGTATGTCGAAATTAAAAGCTTCTTAAGACTATTTTGCAGTTCTTAATGTAGGGCAAGGAAGTATATAAAGTAATCTTCATGAACCGGCTTTAAAGTGGTAAGAAGCATTAGACATGTGGAGGGTATTTTGCTCCTGTGTGAAGAGTGAGAGTAAAGCATTTTGCATTGTTAAGGCTGTCTCAAGTCTGAGAGTTTTAATGATGCTTGGTTGTTAAATTGGTCTAGAAAAGTTGTTGTTTTTTTTTTGTACTTTAACCAGTATAAATCATTATAAGAGTAAAGAATCTAGGTTGTGTGGACATGCATCCTTCTAGAGTGGATTCTCAACCTCGCCACTGTTGACTGTTTGGGTCAGAGAACTCTTTGCTGTGGGGGCCTGTCCTGTCCTGGGCAGTGTAAGATGTTTAGCAGTATCCCTGGCCTCCATCCATTAGATGCTGGTAGCAGCCCCCTAGTCCCAGTTACAACCACCAAAAATACCTCCATTGCCAAATGTTCCCAGGGGACAAAACTACCCAGTTGAGAAGTATCCTTCTAGAACATTTGTTGAAATGTATGAGGCTGGAAACCAATAATCTGTAGCATCTGACTGCAGGCCTTGTTGGATCAACCTTGAGATGCCCTGAGGCAGTTTCCATAAATACTGATCACTGGAATGCCAGCCACCAATACAGGCTTCTTGGCAGGCATTCACCAGAGAGACCCTGAATTGCCTGGGTTTTGAAGCCACAGTGGAATGACTTCTTTGGAGAAAGGTTGGATTCATTTATTTATCAGAATAATTAACATTCAAAAATTGTATAGTTGTTATTTAAAAATACAGCAGTACAGAAAAGTAAAAGGGAAACTACAAATCACCCCATATTCTACTTTCTAGAAGTATCTAGTGTTCATATTTGGTAATAGCATTTCTAGACATTTTCACACACATGTACACATAGGATTTTGGATAGGATAAATAAATCGACGTGACTGTATAACAACACTATCACATGATACATGCCATTTTAAATTAAACATATTTAACTTTTGTGAATTTAATAGATGGTAAGAAAATGAAGTGGAACTGAGGGACTTGCCAAACTTGGGATGAATTTTCCTTTACAGAATCATAAATTATTTCCTCAAAGATATCTCTAAGAAATGACAAAAGATTATGAAAAACATTTGGAGGTTGGAGTTATGATGTTTTAAAACTTCATGCTTAAATTTTAGTCAATATTACTTGATTCCTTTGCAACTTTCCTCTATTCACGTCCCAATTTTTATCATCTATATACTAATTTAATATAATCCATGTTCTGTTCTACAACCTTAACTTTCCTGTTGTTTATTTGTGGTTCAATATTTGAATGGATTAAATACTCACCACCATTCCTTTTATGTGATTTCTACTGTTCTGTTTTTGAATTTTTGAACCATTTCTCGATTGGTTAGATATCTTTATCAATTTTTTTTTAAAGAAATGCTCCATTTCCTGAATGTTTTTCTTACATTTGAAAATGTTACTGTTGCCTTTATTCTTTCTATTTAGTTGTGGATACACATGAAATAAAATTGATCATCTTAACCATTTTTAAGTGTACAGTTCAGTGGCATTAAGTACATTCACATCATTGTGCAAACTTCACCACCATCCACCTCCAGAACTTATTTCATCTTGCAAAACTAAACTCTGTACCCATTCAATGGTAATTCCTCATTCTTTGGCTCCCACCATCCTACTTTCTGCCTCTGTGAATTTGTCTACTCTAGGTACTTCCTGAGTAGAATCATGCAGGGTTTGTTCCCTTTTTTTTGGTCTGGCTTATTTCACTAATTACAATGAACTTGAAGGTTCATCCATGTTGTAGCATGTATGAGAATTTTGTTCTTTTTTATGGCTGAATAATATTCCATTATATATGTCTTATGTCATTAAATGTTACTGTGGAGAAGGCAGACTTTTCCCCTTGCAGATGACTTTCTTCAGAAATTCTCCCTATGCACATCCTTTAAGGAGTGTTTCCTGTGCTTGTTTTAATTGGAGAAAACTATATAAAGAAAAAGAATAATGCTGAGACTAGGAAAACAAACTAATAAATACCCACCATGCAGAATTAACTACTGCTAATGTTTTGTCATATTTGGGTAACAGTATATTTTATCAGTATTTTGCACATGTATAGTTTAAGGAATTACTTGGGTTGAGTTCTGAGAGGCAGAGCTGAGATGAGGAGTCACATCCCAGTGATTTATTCAGAAAGTATTTCCAGTGGAATCCAATTAGGGAGTGGGAGAAGCAAGATAGGGAAGGCGAAAGGGAAAGAGCCCAGCAAAGTGGGTTTTCAAGTGAAGTCCCAGCCTCTGCCTTATCCTGTGGGGTGCTCCAGAGGGTAGATTACTCTGCAGACCTTGTCCTGCCTCAAGGCTGGGGGGCTGAGCCTGAATCTAAATTTTGAAATATATTAGCATAAAGTTATCATCTTTCATCCTCTTAGCATTTTAGAGCTTGCAGAATCTGTGGTGATGCTCCACATTTCATTCTTAGAATTGATTTTCTCTCTCTTTTTTCCTTCAATTGTCTTGCTAAAGAATTTATCCACTTTATTAGTTTTTATAATGAGCCAATTTTTAGATTTGTTGGTCCTCTTTCTTACATCTTATTTTTCTATTTCATCATTGCTGTTCTCATTTTCATTATTTCCTCCTACCACTTTCTTCGGGTTTTGTTTGCTGCCAATTTTCTAGTATCTTCAAATGACCTGAGATCATTGTTTTTTTTTTAACTCTCTTCTTTGAAAATATGTGTATATTTAAAAAGTACAAACTTCTTTGAAAGTACAGCTTAACTGCTTTCCCCAAGCTTTGATATGTAACATATTCACCTTCATTTGTTAAGAATATTTTCTAGTTTTCAGGGTGATTTCTTTTTTGACTCATGGGTTATTTAAAATAAACTTTCTTAATGGAAACCTACTGAAATAGGAGAAGGTATTTGCAATTATATATCGGATAATATATCCAAAATATGTAAAGAACTCATACAATTCAATGTCAAAAACCAAAAAACAACACAACTCAATTAAAACATGGTCAGAGGACCTGAGTATTTGTCTAAAGAAAATATACAAATGACCAACAGGTACATGAAAAGATGTTCACCATCACTAATCATCAGGGAAATGAAAGTGAAAACCACAATGAGATAACCACTTCACATCTGTCAGAATAGCTATTATCAAAAGGATGAGAAACAACAAGTGTTGACAAGGTTGTGGGGAAAAGGGAACCCTCATGCACCATTGGTCAGAATGTAAACTGGTGCAGCAAATTAGGTAAAACAGCATGGCAGTTTCTCAAAAAACTAAAAATATAACTACCACATGATCCAGCAATTCCTCTTCTGAATATTTATCTGAAGAAAATGAAAACACTAATTTGAAAAGCTGTAAGTACTTCTGTGTTCGTTGCAGTGCTATTACAATCGCTAAGAAATGGAAGCAACCTAAATGTCCATCAACAGATGACTAGATAAAGAAGATGTGGTGTGTGTGTATATATATGTATACACACACACACACACACACACACACACACACACACAATGGAATATTACTCACCCATAAAAAAGAATGAGACCTTGCCATTGTGACAACACGGTTGGGCCTGGAGGATATTATGCTAAGTGAAATAAGTCATACAGAGACAAATACCATATGATTTTACTTATGTGTGGAATCTAAAAAACAAATAAATGAACAAACAAAGCAAAACAGAAACAATGTCATAGATACAGAGATGGAACTGGTGGTTGCCAGAGTGGCGAGGAGGTAGACAGATGGACAAAATAGGTGGAGAGGATTAAGAGTTACAAGCTTTCAGCTATAAGATAAATAAATCACAGGGATGTAATGTACACATAGGGAATACAATCAATAATATTGTAACAACTTTGTATGGTGATAGATCGTAACTGGTGTTATTGCAGTGATCATTTAATAATGTATAAAATATCAAGTCACTGTATTGTGTACCTGAAACTAAATTAATATTGTATGTTAATTATAACTCAATAAAAAAATCCCAGCTGGGCTTTTTGCAAAAATTGACAAGCCAACCCTAAAATTCATATGGAAATACAAGGGACCTAGAATCGCCAAAACAATCTTAAAAGGCAGAACAAAGTTGGAAGACTCACTTCCTGATTTCAAAACTTACTGCAAATCTACTATAATGAAAACAGTGTGGCAGTGGCATGAGGATTAACATATAGATCAATGGAATAGAATTGAGAGCTCGGAAATAAACTGTCATATTTATGGTCAACTGATTTTTAATAAGGGTATCAAAACAAATCAAGAATCCTCTTAACAAATGGTTTGGCTGCATAACTTTATATACTTAAAACCATTGAACTGGGCACTTCAGGTGAATTTTATGATATATAGTTATATGTCGATAAAGCTCTTTAAAAATGATAAAGAATATCTCTTAATTTCTGAGTATTTGGAATTTTTTTAGTTTTATTTTTACTGATGTTTAGCTTATTTGATTTGTAGGCAAAGAAAATACTTGTATGATTTCAATCCTTTGAACTCTTAAGATTCACTATATGCTCAGCTTATGATTGATTTTTATAAACATTTTATAAATAGAAAGAATGTATATTTTGTAGTGGTTGGTTATAGCTTTCTATATATGTATATTCATTCAACTTGTAATTGAATTGTTTCAATACCCTGTATGATTACTGAACTTTTCACCTATTTGGTAAGTTGATATGAGAGTTGTGTTAAAATCTCCCACCATGTTGCAGAATATTCTATTTCTTATTACAGTTCTGTGAGTTTTTGCTTTATTTATTTTGAGGTGATGTCATCAGGCATACCCACTTTTAGAATTTTTGTTCCATCCTGGTGAATTCAACCTTCCAACATCATGAAGCATCTCTCTTTGGCTCTTCATCTTAAAGTCTACTTTGTCTGATTAGTGTAACTAAACTAAATTTGTTTTGGTTAGTAGTCTTTTTTCAATCTTTTATTTTCCATCTTTCTGGTCATTGTATTTAAGGAACGTCTCTTTTAAACAGAATATAATTGAATTTTCAAAATTCATCCTGATAATTATCTTTTAATTGGTGCATATATTCTATTAGAGTTTAATGCAATTATTGATATTTAAATTTTACTATGTGCTTTAAAAGTTTATCCATCTTTTCTGTGTTCTTTTTTTCCTCTCCATTTTGCTTTCTTTTAGGTTGATTGAGTATGTGTTTTTATTGTATCTTTTCCCACCTATTAATTTGAAAGTTATACACTTCTGTTCTTTTAGTGATAACACTAGAAATCAAAGCATGTATTCTCGACTTTCAAAATCAAGTATTAATTGGTCTTTTTACTTTCCTAAGGGATACGAGGATCTTAGGATACTGTAGTGTCATTTATCGCTCTTCTGACTTATAGGCCATTGTTGTCAGACATCTTAATGCCATATAAATATTTTAAATACCACAAGCCACCATAATTGCTGTTTCCTATAGTTGCTTTATTTAGAATTACCCACATTCTTATTTACCATTTTTATTTTTGCTCTTCATTTCTTTCTGTATCTCCAAGCTTCCTTCAACCCTAAAAACACCTGTTAATATTTCCTTTAATATTTCCCTGTCTGCCGATGATGAATTCTCCCTATTTCTGTTTGTCTGAAAATGTCTTTATTTCATTCATGGAGGATGTTTTTGTTTTTCTAGTTGCTCTCAGTGGGATTTTTGGTCCATGTTCCCCAGCCCACCTTTACTCTCCATTGGACTTATGTATTTGGCAACATTTGATTTCCCTTTCTGTTCAGTCTTACCTGATGTTGTATTGTACATGCTTCATGATGACTTACCAAAGTATCATAGATAATATTGTATTAAATCTTTCTTCATGTAAAGTAGATTTATATTTAGGAATTCCCTTTTAACAAAGAATGAAGTCAAAACAAAACAAAACTAAACTCTGTTGAATGTGGGCATTTTTATTTATGTTTCTTGCTACAGTTGGAGAAAACCTGGTTATGGTTATTTGCTAACTTGTCTATAGCCAGGAACATGGCACTCAAGGGGAAAAGATAACCTAGCTGTTCTCATCCATAATGCAGGGTTGTGTGGGGAGTGTTATGGAGAGGTGCCCTGTGTGATTCCTGGAATGGGCTCCCCAGTAACCATGATGTCCTATATGTTAGAGACAGCATAGGTGGGGTTCCAGAATGTGATTTATCTACACTCTTGGAAGTTTTATTTGAGCTTCCTAAATACACTGATATTTTATATCTGAGATACTCCAAAGGCAAAGCTCAAAGGTGCAGAGGGAGTAGACTTTAGACACCGAGCACCACGGAATAACTTCTTATACTGTGCCCTCTGCATGGACAACACTAAACTCAGTGTCCGGGGAAGACAACAGAGCACCCTTTGTTTTGTATTATTTTGAAGTTATTTGTGTGTGTGTTTCTTACTCACTGGAACTTCGTGTTGTTCTGTAACCAGACTGTGAAGAATCTGACATCGGTTACAAATACACCTGCCTATTGATTACTTCCAAACCGACGGTCATTCATCACCAGCAAGCTCCCAGCTGGGCCCCAAGGGCCAGGCAAATAGTCAGTCCTCACAGTGGCTGGATGGGGACTGTGCCAATCAGGAGGCACATGCCCCTTAAAAGTTGTGTGACCACCCTTAGTTGGAATTATTTCCATGTTGGGGTGTGGGTCCTGTATTGATTTCCTCTTTCCTTTTCCTGAGAAGTCAGAGATTTTTAATGAGAAATCTCCATATTTGTAAACATTAGCAAATAGTTTCTTTTTTAGCGGTAAACTACATACTTCGAGTTAGATGAATAAGACCCTCCAGGCCAGATTCCTCCCAGGCACCAGCCGTTTTCTCCCTTCCTCTTACCTATTATCTAGACACTGCTTGTATTTTGTACCCAAGGGCACCAAGCGTCTCATCTCAAGGTGGGTGGACGATGCTTGTAAGGCTGAATAAGATAAACATCTCTCACAAGTCACTCCATACGGAAACCTGAGAGTCACCCACACACCTCCTTTCTCTCTGCTTCTAGTCAGCTGCCGGGTCCTGCTGATTATACCTCCTTCAAACTTCACATCTGAAAGAGTAGATCCTAAAAATTTTCCAAGGAAAAAACACTGTATGTATGGTGATGGATGTTAACTAGACTTACTGTGGTGCTCATTTCTCAGTGTATGCAAATAACGAATCACTATGTTGTACACCTGAAACTAGTATGTTACATGTCAATTATGTGTCAATAAAAAAAATTAAACAAACAAACAAACCAATGACTACAACAACAAAGCCCCTGACATGTATGCCCTCCTCTTCTAGACACCGGGAGCGTCTAGCTTGGGCTCTTGTTTCCTGCACAGCCCGCGCAGTTACCTTCTAGCCCTGCGCTTCTGTGCGGCTCTCCTCCCTCAGTCCCTCCCCACAATCCTGCCAGAGTCATTTTTCCAAAATACAGTTTGCCAAAGTCACTCCTCTGCCTAAAAATATTCCAGTGAGTCAATAAATTACTGTGCTGGAAAGCATCCCTTTGCCCTCCGGATCCACCCTGTGCTGCCCCCGCCCGGGAGGCGCCCTGTAGGAAGGCATCAGTGGTCTCCCATGCCCTCTGGCTCCGGTCGGGTTTGGCCAATGGTGAGCAATGGATTGGAGAGAGGGAGGAAAGAAGTGTATTCATTTCCCCAGTGCTCACTTTGTGAGGTTGCTGTGGGCGGAATTCTTGACCAAAGGCCTTGACTTCTGTCAGCCAGTCCTTTCCATACAGCCTCTGCCTGCCTTTGTCCCGCAGCGCACGTGAGGCCCAGGCAGATGGCGTGAGTTGTCTGATTCCCCGGGTCTGCCTGGCCCTGGTCCTGGGGTACTGCGCTAGTCCTGCGGTCTTCCTGTACCCTGTCCACACCTTAGTGAATTCTGTGTTTTTCAATTGCTCCTCCAAATCCCCATCTAAATCTGCCCTCTCTTTGCTCCGGGACCTCGTTCTCCCACCTAATGTGATGGACTGGATCGCTGTGTACAGAAGGCCGGCCTTGCTCTTAGAAGTCTGGTGTGTTTCTTTGGTGTTCCTTCATCATGGCCTTGGTTGCTGTGATTTGGAAGCTCTTCATAGCATGTGTGGGAGATTTTTTTTTTCTTTTACTAGAACAATAGGCCAAATCAACCTCTAATGCAAGGATTGAGAGCAAGGGTGACTGGAAGGTGTGGGTGAGGAGGGCAGATCCAGGTCAGTCTATGCCTGGCTATCCAGGGGAGGAGGGGGTGAATGAGGGGAGGAATCACAGAACTGGGGCCAGCCTCCTAGGTAGTGGGGCCAGCAGGAAAAATCCAGGGGGAAAGAAGCTTTCTCAGAAGCTCTGCTGGACTAGGCTGACCTCGTCTTCAGGGAAGCAGGGCTGGTAGGTGCTGGATCTCTACCCACTGATCACCTGCAAATACCTCTGCTATAGGAGGAGGGTCTCAGTGTGGCGTTGAGGTTTTCCATGGGAAGCAGGACTTGGCAGACGTGTTTGTGTTTGGGCAATAATGAGAAATGTGATGTGTTTGGAATAAGGGATGCAAGAAGTGGAGCTGGAGAATGAGGCAGAGCAGGTCTTGGAGAGCCCGGAGGTACAGAACATGCGTCCTGAGGAACCAGTGAGGGACTTTAAGAAGGCGGTAAGATAATCAGGAACACATTGGCTAGGAAAGGGTGGACCCAGTCCTGGAGGCCACTGACCATCAGGGTTTTCAGCACACATATTTGTGGATATATATACTTCTCAGTAGAGGGTAGAATGGATGAAGAAAGGAGAGGTGTGTGCCCAGCACACGGCTTTAGATATGTTGCTATTTTAGAAATTCTGGTTGAACTGAATTGTTGAGTCTCTGTGACAGCTGAGTGACATTTTGAGTTATTTACCCAATTCATATTAAAATCTTCCATGTTGTTAAAGGTCTTAAAGTTGTATTGACCTGAAAGAATGTATTTACCACTACCAAAATCTGAGTCGTTTGTCAGCTGCTTAAATAACCTTTGTGGTAACGTTGGAATGGACATTTGTTTGATGTCTGGGAAGTAATATCCCAGTGGAATTTATTTTATTTTGAGTTGTTTTTAATATGGAGCTGTTAATATAGCATTTCCAATAAGTGACCTTATATTTGAAATCTGTGTTTAATTACTAACGTTTCTGCGAGACCAATAGAACTGTACTGTTCATTATAAGTCACAGATTTAAGAACTTGTCAGGGAAATATTTTATGATTTGATTTATGCATGCAGACCCAAGAAAGGCAAGAAGTCCTCCAGTCTTTGTGAGGTTGTGAACACATTTATCTGACAATACTCTTGGCTTTTACCAGCCCTATTATATAATGAGTAAACAATATCTTTTTTGAATTTTTCACCGAAAATATTCCCTAGCTAGAACTTTACTTAAGAAAATATGATTTCCTAAGAGATCTTTAAGCCTGATAATTTTAACCAAACGGCACAAAGTACGTTTTTCTTCTCTGGAGGTGTTTCCATAGGTTTCCCTTTAGTGTTTTTCCCCCTAAAAAAGAAAAAGAACTTTTATTGGGTATTTTATTGCACGAAGTATACATGTTCATTGTATAAAGAAGGGAAATGTAGATGAGCAAAAGAGAAAGTAGGGCAGTGTTGTAACTGAATCACAATTAGAAGGTAGAGATGAGCCTAAGACAGGAACTCACTTGCCATCCCACTCCACGAGAGGAGTTGGTAGGTGAGGCTCTGCCTGGTGCTTCCCGCAGAATTGGTGTGTTCGCTGGAGAGTATGTGCCCCGGCCCTCCTAACTGAGGCAGAAATGGCTTCTGCTTCGTCATCTCCTTGCTCTGGGGCCTTGCGTCTGCTGCTCTCAGTGACCGAGAACTGCTTCTGCCTCACTGAGCCCCCTCAGCCCCTCTCTCCTGCTGCTTCTCACTGTCTTGAGGGCCTGATCCGTGCTTCTGCTCCCAGGGCACTGAGCCTTGAACTCCACAAGCCCTTGGGGTACATGTCCATGTGTGAAAATTAACAAATGCATCCCAGTCTGGGAACATCAGTCAAGAACGCATATTCCTCATGAAATCACTTAGATAACATCGAATGCTTTTGAAAAACAGAAGTGTCGCTCTGCTTGCCATATAGAGAGGGAAGGAAAAGGAGAAGACTTCACTGAGATACGGAGAGAATGTTGTGGTCAAGCGATTCACAGCAGCAGATGTGTTCGATCCAAGATGCGGAATGCAGACTGTGAGTGATGATAGGTCGGCTGCTGTATTTGACTGGATTCCTGGTCTTTCAGGAAGGGCAGGGGAGGAGCATCGTGAGGAAAAGGCAGGCTTTGTCTGGGTCAGGCAGGAAGGGGGCTCCCCCACACCTTGGACATGTGGTTCTTGAAGCCATGAATTGTTCACCTATAAAACGGGGATTGGTAATATTGACGAGAAGGTTAGAAAGGATGTAGGAAAAGTACGTGCAAGCTGTGCTCACCCTGTGCACAAATGGTAGCTTCTTTATTCAGGGCCGGATTCATCAGCTCTTCCTTCAGGCCACACTTCAGAGTCTGGTCCAGAACAGGGTCACCGAGTGACATGATGTTGGTTGACTCAGGCTTGGGGGTAAAAAAAAAAATCTATAGATAGTGTTCAGATAACAACTTATCTTATAAAATATTAAAAACATGGAATTTAAATAATTACTTAAGACAGCTTATAGAGATGTTTGAAAAGAAAGAGTTGGGACTAGTGGTACTCAGCTTGCAAACATAGAAGTTGCCTCTTCAGGGTGACCATCAGGCCAAACAGGGATCCGGTATCAGTCCGCCATATTTTACCGTTACTGGATTTCAGAGCTGGGGCTGCCTGAAGTGGGGCTGCTGAATACCACTTCACTGAGGAGGCTCGCCACCACCTTGCAGCGGCCTAAGAATGCAGACCCCACCCCAGTGCCTGATCCAGGTCTTCCTAATGGCTGATTTCTTTCCTCCCCATGACTCTTTCTGTCTCCTAACACGTGGTGATGGTGACTGGTTTTATTTCATATTTTTATTGTAACGTTAAACGGTGTTCACAGATTCCAAGTCTGATTAGTTGGCTGCTTACTTGGCATTAGATCCTGCTTACTATTTTAAAACAGCAGAACTGTGCATATGGAATTCTGTAAGATTAGGGAGCTTGTGTCCAGTGTGTTTATCAGGGACTTGGGTGGAGCATGGGAGCTGCAAAGCTGAGCAAAGTGGCTCATATATGGGGTGACAGGATCAGGGTTCAAAAAGATCTCGACAGGCTGGTATTCTGGGCCAAAACCAACAAGAGGAAATTCAGTAGTGATTAATGTTAAGTCTTGCCTAAGTAAAAATGGGAGAGAGCTGGCTCTACTGTGGTTATTTTGAAAAAGACATTATTTTGAAGAACAATAACTTATGCTTCTACTTACTACTTTTACTTATTTACTTACTCCTTTTATTGAGATGCTGTGTGATTTGTTATATGTATGGTATTTTATTTAAATCCTGTTGGAGTATAATTGTCATCTCCATTTTATAGATGAGTTTTGGAAAGGTTAAGAAACTTATCCAGAGTCACACAACTTTTAACCATCATGTGATACTGCTTCCACAGTGAGATCCAATAAATGATGTGACTGAAAAGGGAAGGGAGGAAGGAAGAGAGGGAGGGAGGGAAGGAGAGATGGAAAGTTAGATTTCATCAAAAGAAACCTGGATCATAGGGGCACTGTGGGTTATTCTCAGATACGGTGTTGTATTCTGGACACTACATTTTAAGATTAAAATTGTGCCAACTTAAGTTTGCGCAGAGAGAGAAAATATTTGTGAAAGAGCTGGGACAATTGAAGGTACCAGATCGTTTGAGAAAGCTTGAGAAGGATTCTTCTGTAGAAGAGGATGGAGGTTCACTCTCTGTCCACTGCTGTAGAAGGATGTCAGTTCCTGGGAAGCAGGTTCTGTGTCTCTGAAGGAAGAATACACAAGCATAAATGTTCAGAAATGACCCTAGTGGCACTTTGCTCAGCTCCAGTGGGGTTTTTTTGTTTTTGTTTTTTTCCCTGAACGTTTGTTATCACCATGTTGCTGGTATCAAAGGGAAGAGAAGAGAAGTGGGTAGAAACTGGGGTTATCATTGCTATTCTTTGGAAAAAGCAGAATATGTGAGAAGGACAGGAAGACTGGTTGGTAGGAAGTAGCAGTGGGGTTTCAGAGCAAATCTGACCACCTTCATGGCAAGGACAGGAGAAAAACTCCAGGACCCCTCTTGAGATGTCATTTTCTCTGTTTTCTTAGGGGAAAATTGTTGTACTGATTCCACCAAAGAAACCAAAGTCCTGCATTTATAACTTGCCTATTTTAGTTATTTTAGAATCCAGATTCCTTTTTTTTTTTTTTGTAAGTAAAGGTGGGGAAGTTATGGAAAGAAACCTGACTCTAACTATAAACTGAACAGATGGGATAGTGGGAATAAAAACAAATTAAAACAATATTGTAAAGAACTCTCAACTTTCATTTTAAAATATATATGATGATGTTTTTCAACTTTTCACATTCAACCTATCAGTGTATCGAGTGACAAAATGAAAAATCAATTTCAGCTGTGTATATTTTAAACATTTACCTAAATGATTTAGACTTACCAAGCTAAAAGCCCAGTTGAATGTATTAAACTGCTTATTGTATTTTTTATGAATCAAAACTTTATTTTATACTGGGTTATAGACAGGACACAGTTCTATTTGGTGACGTTTAGTGTAGAAAATCGAACTGAACAGTGGTCTAATTAGAACAGTAAATAGCATGAGTTTAATTAGCCCTTCTTCCCGATGACAGATTTGATCAGTTGCCAGATATTTTTTCTTTCCTTTCACTTGACTGTTCCTGAAATATTGCCTCTGGTAGGGCTGCCTACTGTGCTATAAATAGGTGGCTTGGCCAGAAGCCAGGAAACCCACTGACCGTGAGACGCGGGTGAAAATTACTGGAAAACCTCCTCGTTGCTTCCCGCCTTTCTTCGTTTTACTTTTGAAGGTCCTCTCTACAGATCCCTCTCTTAATTAATTTATTTACTTTTGGTTGGATGAGGTAACTTGGCCTAAGGGCCTAAGGAAATGTGTGCAGTTATCTAGTGGAGTCCCCTGGTTCAGTTTATGAGTGGGTCAGGGTTTCCTTCGTAAACTCTCCTGGTCTCCAACCTAGAACTTACCTATTAAGTCCTGTCCTTCTTCAGCTTTTCTGTATGTCAACAAGATGCGGCTGGGTTTGTCTGCTTGCCAGTTTTCAATTAAAATTTCCATTAAAATATTAAAGTATTCACTTTTAGAAATCCTTACAAAGTGCAGAGAAATGGAAACAAAACAAGTGAAAATCACCCAGCATCTTCCCACGAACATTTTAATTAACCTCTTACTCCTTTTCCTATGCACGTTCATATTTACCAGTGTTAAACAGGATACAGGCTGAACAGTCTTCTTTAATGGCTGCCTTTTATCCCCAAAATATTTTTTAAAAGAATCTTCAAAATCCATAACAGTTCAGATAAAGCTAACATCCATCATAGCACCACCTGGCTTCATCAAATTTAATGTTTTGTCATATCTGCTTCAGATCTTTTATGGGAGGGCTGGGAGGAGAATAAAACGTTCAGTTGGCATTCCTTTTGTGTCTTTCCCTGGCATCGTTCACCCCAAGTCCCACTTCCTCCATTCTTAGAGGCAGTTCCCTATGTTTTCTTCCAGCCCATACGTTTGTATTTTTATGACTGCATCTCTTGGCGCGGATATTCATGTACTCATACCTTTATCTATAAGTGAAGAGATGGAAAATGCTATATGTTTTTATTTTAATGTAATTAAATATATCAGCCTTTTCCTTTATAGTTTCCACCTTTGTTAACATGTCTAGGATAGTCTTTGCTATATCAAGTCTATATGGAGTTAGCACCAAGATAACTTTTAAAATATTTTATGGTTTCAGCATATTAAATATTAGTCTCTGATATATCTGGAATTCATTTTGGTGTATTTTGTGAAGACGTTATCCATGATTTTTGTTAAACCATTCATCACATTGACTTGTGGTTCTATACTGCGTCCTTATACTTGGGTCTGTTTCCAGGCTCTTCTTTTTTCAAACTTAATAGATCTGAACGCTTATCGCTACGCCAATTCTGTTCTCTTTTAATTGAGGCAACTTCCCTCTAATTTCCCTTCTTTTACAGTTTTTTTCTTGGCTGTTGTAGACACTTACTCCACCAGATGAACTTTAGAATCATTTTGTGAGGTTCCAAAATAAAATCCCCTTTGGGATTTTGATTGGAGTTGTTATAAGTTTATAGATTAATTTGGAGAGAATTAACGTTTTTATAGTATTGAGTCCAGCTATTTAGAACCATGGTATGTTTCTCCATTTATTCAAGTGTACTTTAGGCCTCTTCGTAAAGTTTTGTAACTTTTTTAAAGTACATATCGTTTCTTTTCATACCTAGATCTCCATCTATCTATCTATTTAAACATTTTAACTCCCTCTCTTCTCTTTTCTCTAGAGTATCCTGATATAAGTCAATGATGCTGAGTCCAGAAGACAAATTAAACCAAACTGTATTCATGATTGACCCTTCTCTATTTTCTTGGAATAGAGCCTCTTTCAAGAAGTTGTAGAAATCCTCATGCAAAAAAGTTTCCTTGGAGTTAGCACCAAGTCTTTATGACAAACAGTTGTGAGAATTTCTTAGGTACAAGCTAGGGCCCTGCTATGAAAGTTATAAAGCAAAATAATAATAATACATATGATTTATATTCAGCCAATGTATTTAAATTTTGGAATGATAAAATTTCAGATTTAAACCCGAGCTTAAAAGCCATCTGGACAAAACCTTCGTAAGGTGGAAAGGTACTCATGTGCCATTGATTTCTATATGAAACCATTTTGTGTGTGTGGTTTTTTAAATGTAGCTATTCCAAAGCAAAGCATTTTTAGGCACTTTGTGAACAGCTTAGAATAAGATTCTGGAAAAACGGGAAGCTTTTGGGATATTTCTAGCATATTTGTCTATAATTTGTTGTGTCTTTTCATTTTTTAGACCTCAAGAAATGCTCGTTCAGATGAAGAAAAAGATAGCAACTGGGATGCTTGGGGCGACTGGAGCGACTGCTCCCGGACTTGCGGGGGAGGAGCTTCCTATTCTCTGCGGAGATGTTTGACCGGCAGGTAAGTGGCGGCTTTACCTGCTCTTCTCTGTGGCTGTCGGTGCCTTTGGATGGGTGAGGTTGAGAAGGCAACTTGGCCTGTTGGCTTTGGAAGGCACCATGATGGTGGTGTAACACCTGCTGTGTCTAAATTTTAGTCAGCCTCAGGTTACCATATTTAAATAGTAATGGCCTCATTTCCATGAGTGTAGCCATGCTCGTCCACAGGAGACTCCCAGCTCACAGCAGCCAGGGGCACTACACACTCTGGGCTTTAAAGGAGGGAAGGCTGGCTTGCTAAGTCACTGGCCCAAAGTTGTCAAGACTTGGCGTAAGAGTTGTTGCAATTTTAGACATTTTCTCTTCATTTTCTCTGAGCAATCCATTGATCAAGAAGGTAATGTGGATACTAACTACTATATATAAAATAGAAAAACAGCAAGGTCCTACTGTATAGCACAGGGAACTATATTCAATACCTTGGAATAGCCTATAATGAAAAAGAATATGAAAAGGAATATATATATATATATATATATATATATATATATATATATATATATATATATATATATATATAAAAAATATATATATATATATAAACTGAACCACTATGCTGTACACCAGAAATTAATACAACATTGTAAACTGACTCTACTTCAATAAAAAAAGAAGGTCATGCAAGTTCTGTGTTCACATCTTAGGTGTGTTTATCTTAAATAACATTTGTTAAAATGTAAGATGAGCTTCTTAAAAAATAAACGTAAGTTGTAATAAGCCCACACTTATCAATGCTGTTGAGACAGTCTGAGGTAATTCTTCATGAGGCAGTTTAAATTCCAGCCAAGAATTTTCACCTGAGCTCTCAGGTGAGACAGAGCCCCAGGTGGATGGAACCAGATGTGCTGGTTCTGGACAAAAGAAGGCCCCAAAATCTTGGCAGCCATCTTCAGATTTGGCATGTTGCCCGGTGAAAGAGGAACTCATGTAAGGTGCAGAGCAGAGACGCAGGGAGAGCATGTTTTATCTGGCTCAGGTCTGGGTTTCACCAAGGTTGCTGTTTCACAGCATACTGGAGAGTGACCATTTACCTTCTCTCTGCCTTGAGACAGCACAGAGCAGAGCAGACGAGAGGTGGTAGATTGGCCTTTAAGAGGGACTCTTAACCCCGGAAGGCAGGGGAGGCTGCTGGTGGTCACGTTGGTGTCATTATCTTGGGGCAAGTGCCAACTCAGAGCTTGGAACCCTAAGTAAATGGTTGCAGAACTGAGCCCAAGGATTAGTCTTGCACAGACAAAGTGGTACACCTGCTCCCCCTCTGCTATTACCTTGGAGAGGAAATAGACGCCCTGTTTCTCTAAGGGTGTCATACTATACGGAAGGATGATGGGATATTGTGTTGTACTAGGATGTGTTTATCTTGGTGAGGCCTGTGGGCAAGGGTCAAGGAGGGGCTTGATAGAGGATAGGTTCTTTCCCACTGAGGCAGAGGTTTCCAGTATGGAGACTGGTATGGGAAAGGTGAGATTTGGACACCTCAATCCAAATCTGAGTGATTCGAATAATTTGCGATTAATGGTAGGGCTCGGGTGGGAAAAGAGTGGGACTCTTCCATGTTTTGTGTTTGTCTTTTCTTTTTTAAAGTGTACTTGTGTTTGTTAAAAAGAATTAGAGGAATATGTTAAGGACCATGAATCTCCACTTTCATCCTGTTGTCTTACAACCAAAATGCTTACATGTTTGTTGATTATTTTATTAACTTTAAAAATTACTTCGATTTTTGCCTGGAATATGATTTTGCCAAGTGCGTGTAAATGTGTGTTTTCTCTTTCCTGACTGGGGTCAGCTGCTGACGGAAAGACTTCGGGTTAGGAAGGGCAGCTGCTCAGCCTCTTCTGCCTTCTCTGCACTTATTTGGAAAAGCAAATTTGGGCAGGAGCAGAGGAGAAGAAGGAGGACAGTTCTGCCTTGACTTTGGTCCTCTCTGCTTTGGTAGATCTCAAAAGTTGGCTTCTGTTGTGAGCGCTTTGATGGAATTTTCTGAGACACTGTCTCCTCCTTCCCCCAGTCCCTTGGGATCCCTGCCTGCAGTTCCCCTGAGATGTGGTACCCACAGTCCTCTGACTTGGTAAAACTGCTCTCTCCTAGGCTCTTGGACACCTAGGCATACTCCCAGCTTCTCCCTGTTTATGTCTACTCACCCCTCAGCAGCAGTCTTGGTAGGTTCCTAAGACCACCCTATGCTGGTTCTCTTGCCTGTGGCCCACATCTGGTTCACGGGAAATCTTCACGTGAACTTTGCTAAACAAACTCTCAAAGTTCTAGGAGCCAATGCAGCAGCACCTACTCTGCTCACACAGGCCCCTGCAGCTGATGTCTCAGCCCTTCAATTTCTCAGGTGTGAATTAGACACCAGCCAACTGCAGGAGACACATACTGAACTCTTCAGCTGGTGTCCCTAAAATTTCTTCCTCTCGATTTGGGGTTAGCCGATGGAAGCCCTCGTCCCTTCTCTTTGCTGGTGGAGCAGAGTGAGAGGTGGGATTGTAGCATAGATTTCTCAAAGAAATCTTTAAAAAGTCCTTATACTATCTAAGCCTCCAGCTCCAAGATGCCTTTTATACATTGGTGTGTGTAAGGAGTTTAATAATTGTGAATTAAACTAACACGAAGCCTGCCCTCATGGTTCTTATAATTTAGGGGGACAAACAGTAAGCAAGTATGTAATCAAATTAAAAGTAGTTAAACATTGTGTCGAGGGGGTAGATAACCCCTGTCGGGGGAAGTTCTCTGTGCTGAGGATCTATGCTGAGACCCGACTGCTGAGAGGAAGGCAATTATACGAAAGGGGAGGGTTATGGGACATAAAACTCAGATAGTGGGGCCAGCATAGGTAAAGGTGCTGGAGCAGGAAATGAAAAGAGGCTTTCACACCTGGAGAACAATAGCAAGGGAGAAAGCAGAATGGGCCAGTGTTGAAAAAGGCAGATTTGTAGATTGTGGTAATGAATCTGATATAAGAACCCTGAAAGACTGAAAATAAAGTATAAAATAAGATCTAACATGTGACACTAATTAAAAGAAAATTGGTGAATCTGTGCTAATATCAAAAAAAAGGAGAAACTTGAGGAAAGAAGCATGATCAGAAAATACAATTTATCAGAACTTGGAGGATGTACATCCTTATAGGGAAGTTCATAGCCCTTAACACGCATATTAGAAAAGAATTGGCTGAGAACCATCAATGGTCTAAGTTTCCATTAAAGAAATATGAGTAAATTTTAAAAAATCTACATACATGTTAATACATATGCGTATGTATATATAGATGTATATGTTTATCTCCAAGTCCCTATACTTCAAATATCAGGGATCTAGATTAGAGTCAGAATTATCAAGTCCCTTGTTAATTCATTTCTCACTCTCCATGGGAAAAATGCCTTTCTTCTGTTTGGGTAAAAATCATTGCTTTAGATCTATTGCAGCTTTGCATCACTATGGAGAATGAATAGGAAGCTGCGGTTGAGGGCTTTTGTGGGAAGGAACATTGCCTTTCTGCTAGTGAATTTCTTTTCTGTGATTTTTGTGGCTTTCCTGTATTTGGAGATAAGTCTCTGCGGTACCTACACTGGTGTACCATCCTTTAATTCAGTCTTGCATACAGATATATTGAAGTTTCTGGCTTGTATATAGCCTCTATGAATTTGTGGATATGCTGTAGAGATGATAACCTATTAATATATTTTGCTGTTCATTTCATTTCACTAGGCATTTATAAGAGGGAAGAAATTCAATTTGTGTACTTGGATTACCAACTGTATTTAAAATCTTTCTCCCTCTCCTTTTTTTTTTTTTTTTTTTTGGCTGAAATTTTACCTCTGGTAATTTGGAAATTATATATATATATCTCCTATTTTTATATTATTAGTGATTAAATTTAAGATGTTTGAAAACCATTCTTTAATAATTGCTTTGTTACTATCAATGCCGATAATAAAATTCTAGTTTCTTTTGATTTCTATTTGTAAGCTGGTGTATATTTTATGCTTTTCTTCTTCATTCCCACTTGTTATTGGGAATTTTGTTATTATAATTTGGGATTTTATACTCAGTTTCTTGGCACCATTTCTCCCTTTTATATATTTTCTTTCATCTTCATATTTCAAACCATTGTTGAAACTTAATTGTGTTTGTGTGCATATATTATTTCAGTGTTCATTGTCAGTCTTTTCAGTGCTTCATTCTGAATCCTCACTTTGTTGGCAGAGATGTGTTTTGAGCTGTGCTTCTGGAATTTTAATGCACATATAAATCACCTAGGGATCTTGTTAAAATATAAACTTGGATTCAGTAGGTCTGGAGCAGAGCCCAAGAGCTTTCATTTGTAGTAACGAATTCCCAGGTGATGTCAGTGCTTCTTGTCCACGGACCACACTTCAAGCACCAAGACTTTATAGCCTTTTTAATTTCAGGAAAAAGTTGTGTGTCTTATACTTTATGAGTCCTTCTATATCTAAAAATGTCTTTCTTTTGATGTCACACTTAAACAGCGAATGGCTTATTTGGGTATAAAGTTCCTGAGACACAAAATTTCCCTTTCAAGACTCAGAAGTTTTTTTCCCATAACGTTTGATATATAGTGTTGCTCACATACCTCTCAGGGCGCTTGATGTTTTCCCTTCTTTGGTAAATAACCTATTTGTTTTGCCTGGCTACCTACAGAAGGCTTTATTTTTCCAAGAGTTTTACAAGGTTGTGTCTAGCTACCAGTCTCTTTTCATTTATTTTTCCTTGGTACATGGCGGTTGCTTGTGTTGTATAGATTCAGATACTTCTTTATTGTAGGAAACTTTTTCTTCTATTATATCATTTACTGTTGGTTCTTGCCTCTTTGTTCTGGCCTCTTCTTTATGAACACCAGTTATTTCTGTCTGTCTTCTACTTTTATCATGTTCTTTCTAGTGACTTTCATCTCTTTTTTATTTTCCTTTGTATTTGAAAGCAGTTTTCAAATTTTTTTTTTCTGATCTGTTTTCTAATGATATTTTAAAATGCTGGTAGGGTGTATTTTTTACCTTACATATTTTTCCTTCGTTTTAAACCTGGCCCTTTTCTTGTGTGTCTATTGTCTTAATCATCCACATCTAATCATGTATACATTTGTGTCTCTTCTTAGTGTGATAGCTGGCCAATTCTTACTTATTCTTCAAAGTCATCCTCATTTAGGTAGCCTGTCTTGATATCTTGGTCTAAGTTTGATGTTCCTCTTTTGTGCTTCTTATTGTTGGCAAGATAGGACTCCTTTTATGGTAGGGACGTTAACTTTACCACTCTAAGGTCTAATAGCGAACATGTAATTAGGACCCAAGCAATGTTAATTGATTGAGTAAGTAAGTGAATGTGTGCTTACCCATCACCTCACATCTTTTGTCTGTGCTCTTCTTTGCCTAAAGCATCCTTTTCCTCCTTTTGGTTATTAACACATAGTTGACCTTGGAAACTCCTTTAAATTTTCATTTCTTTCTTAGAGCATTTGTTGGCAGTTCCTACCCTATACTAGGTTAGGTGATAGTCTTCCATGTTTCTACAGAATGTTGTGAATATACTTTTATGAGAGTGTATTTCATTGTATTGTTTTATTTTTCTATTTCCACAACTGAAACAAAATTTTTGGTGGCATAGATGGTGTCTTTCATCTCTTTGTCCTGTGTCCAACATTACTACTCACATGTGATGGAATGTTAGTATATTTTATTCCATAAATAAATAGATGAATGAATTAATAAATCCCAGTGTTAATTAAAAAAAAAAGCCTGCTTGACTATAGTATGGGTCTGTGGGATAGTAAGTATGGGTAATTTTGTGAAGAATATTGAAAGCTATGTTGAAGAATATAGACTTTTTACAAAGAGATTTCTTAAAGTTTTAATTTTTGTTTATTATTTTAAAATGTTTATGTATATATTATTCAGATATTAGACTTACTACTTTTCTCCCTTTACCAATTTGCTCTACTTTCTGGGACATTTACTTAAACTTATTTTCCAACTTTCTGAGTATTTTGTCTCTCTATTTTTTTTCCTGAGATATTTTTTGTTCCTTGAATTATTTTTAAAAAGGCAGTCTATCCCTGATTCTCAGGTACAATATCTTTGCTTTTATCTCTAAGCATATAAATAGATTTTTGGGGAGTGAAGTTTTCTTCTCCTTGCATAGTCTCAATTCTTTCCAAATTTCTGTTTTCTGTTCTGTTTTTCTGTGACTATATTTGTTACAGAATTATATTATTATATGTTAGAGACTTCTCTAAGAATTTTGGTCATCCTTTTGTTGTTGTTGTTCATATTTAAGGAAAAGAATTGTGACCTTAATTTTAGGGAGATGTGGCTGGTCTATCTCATTGCCTGATGATTTTTTTTAGGTATTTTATTTTGAGCTGTTCTGATTTCTCAGACAAAGATCTTCTGATTTCAGTATTCTAGGAACGAAGTTGGGCAGAAAGCTGGGCGAAAATTGATATATAGATTTATTTCACTCAAAATTCCAGCAAGTTTTTTGTTGTTGTTGTAAATTAAACAAGATTTTTCTAAAATTTATATAGAAAGGCATAGACCATACAATATCTAAAACAATTTCAGGAAAAAAAATAGATTAGAAGGAATCAGTCTACCTGATAGCAAGACTTATACAACTACAGTAATCAAAACTGTGGTATTGGCAGAGGGATAAACACCTAGATCAATGGGAGAAAATATTTGCAAACCACATATCTGATAAAGGACTGGTATCTATAGTAAGAACTTCTAAAAATAAACAATTAAAAAAACCAAACAACCTAATTAAAAAATGAACAAAAGACCTGAACAGATATTTCACCTAAGAGGATACACAGTTGGCAAATAAGTATGTGAAAATGTGCTTAACATCACTAGCTATTAGGCAAATGCAAATTAAAACCATAATGAGATATTATTACATGCCTATCAGAATAACTTTTTTTTTTAAAAGAAGTGACAACATGAAATGCTGGCAAAAACTCAGAGAAACTGGATCACTCATACATCAGTGGTGAGAATGTGAAATAGCACAGCCACAGGCAGTTTCTTAAAAAAATAAACATGGAACTACCATACAACCCAACAATTGTTCTTCTGGGCATTTATCCCAGAGAAATGAAGACTTGTTTTCACATGAAAATGTGAATGTTTTTAGCAACTTTACTCAAAATATTCAAAAAGTGGAAACAACCCAGATGCCCTTCGTGGGTGAATATAAAGAAACTGTAGTACATCCATACCATGGACTACTACACAGCAGTAAAAAGAAGCGAACCACTTATTCATGCAATGACCTGGGTGAGTCTCCAGAGAATTACACTGAGGTACAAAAAGCCATTCTCTGAAGGTTACATACTATGTGATCCTATTTATATAATATTCTTGAAATGACAAATAATACAGGAGTAGAGAACAGATCAGTAACTGCCAGGTATTAAAGAAGGGGGTGGGGTGGGTGGAATGAAGGTACAACTATGAAAGGCAACTTGAGGGATCCTTGTGGTCATGGAAATGTTCTTTATTCTAACTGTATTAATGTAAATATCCTGGTTGTGTTATTGTACCATAGTTTCGCCAGATGTTATCATTAGGGGAAACAGGGTAAAGGATACAAAGGATTTCTTTTCATTATTTCTTACAAATGAATGTGATTTGCAGTTGTTTTAAAATAAAAGATTTAATAAAATACCTAGAAATGCCAGGGAAAATAGGACATACATCTTTTAAAGTAAAGTTGAATGGAGAGCTATTCCATGTTCATGGATAGGAAGACTAAATACTGTGAAGATGTCAGTTTTTCCCAACTTGGTCTATAGATTCAATGCAATCTCAGTCGAAATAGCAGCATATTATTTTGTGGATATCAAGAAGCTTATTCTAAAGTTTATTTTTAGAGGCAAAAGACCCAGTATAGTCCACAAAATATTGGAGGAAAATAGTGTCTGAGGATAAAACTACTTGAATTCAAGACTTACTATAAAGCTACAGCAATCAAGACAATGTAGGGTTGGTTACAGAATAGACAGATAGATCAGTGAAACAGAATAGAGAGCCAAGAAATAGCCCTCCATAAATGGACTCAACTGATCTTCAACAAAGAAACAAAGACAATGCAATGGAGCAAAGACAGTCTCTTCAACAAGTGGTAATGGAAACTATTGAACATCAACATGTAGAAACTGAATGTGGACACAGACCTTACACTAACTCAAAATATATAACAGAACTAAATGTGAAACACAAAACTACAACTCCTACAGTTAACCTAGGAGAAAACCTAGCTAACCTTGGATGTGGCAATGACTTTTTGCATACAACACCAAAGGCATGCTCCATTAATAAAATAACTGATAAGCTGGACTTCATTAAAATTAAAGACTTCTACTCTGCAAAAGACAATGTCAAGAGAATGAGAAGACAAGCCACAGACGGGGAGAAAATATTTGCAAAAGATGTGTTTGATAAAGGACTCTTATCCAAAATACACAAAGAACTTGTAAAACTCAACAATAAGAAAACAAACAACCCAATTTAAAAATTGGCCAAAGACTATAACAGACACCAGACCAAAGAAGACATATAGATGGCAAATAAGCACATGAAAAGATGCCCCACGTTGTATACCATCAGGTAACTGCAAATTAAAACAACAGTGAGAGACTACTATACACCTATTGAAATGGCCATAATCTGGAACACTGACCACACCAAATGCTGTTGAGGGTGTGGAGTAATAGAAACTCTCATTCATTGTTGGTGGGAATGCAGCTTTGGAAGATAGTAAGATGGTTCCTTACAAAACTAAACACACTTTTTCTATATAAGTGAGCATTTAGTTCATTGATATTTGCCCAGAATAGTTGGGCACACGGAGACCTGCACATGGATGTTTATAGCAGCTTTATTCATAATTGCCAAAACTTGAAAGCAACCAAGATGTCCTTCAGTTAAGTGAATGGATAAATAAAATGTGGTACATCCAGACAATGGAATATTATTTAACCCCAAAAAACATGGGCTATCAAGTCATAAAAAGGCATGAAGAAAATTTAAGTACATGTTACTAAGTGAAGGAAGCCAATCTGAAAAGGCTACATACTGTACGATTCCAGCTATATGACAGCCTGGAAAATGCAAAACTATGAAGACAGTAAAAAGATCAGTGGTTGCCAGGGGTTAAGAGTGGGAGGGATGAGTAGGTGGAACTTAGAGGATTTTTAGGGCTTTGAAAATGCTCTGTATGATAATATAATGATAGATACGTGTCATTATAAATTTGTCCAAACCCACTGAATAGCCAACTCCAAGAGTGGACCCTAATGTAAACTAAATTTTGGGTAATTAAAATATGTCAATGTAGGTTCACCAGTTGTAGCAAAGGCACCACTCTGGTGGGGAATGTTGATAAGGGGGAAGCTATGCATGTGTAGGGGCAGGGGATTTATGGGAAATCTCTATTCTTTACTCTCAGTTTTTCTGTGAACCTAAAACTGTTCTAGAAAAAAATTGTCTTAATTAAAAAAAAAAAGTAAAGTTGAACCTAGAAGAAATTAAATGAAATCTACAGAGCTAAAAAACAAAGAGAAAAATGAAGGCCACACCAGTAAGTGCATAACGGATTCTGTGCCTGCTTTGAGGATGGAGGTAGGAGTTACTGGTCTCTAGGACTCAGGTTTTTGAGTTTTAATTTCTTCATAGTCACAGGAGATCAAGTCTTCTGTGTATGTGAGGCATACCATATGAACTCCAGCCCTAATAGAAAGGCAGGGCTGTTGAGGTCTATATATTTACTAAACAGATGGACTAGAAAAAAAAATAAAAGCCATACACCAACATAGGGAATTTAAATGTCTTGGTCTCAACAGTAAATGAAAAAAAATTTCCCACCTTGGTAACAGTGGACCTACTCTTTTGGCAAGAGTTTGAGGTGCATGTGTATTGAGCTACATATTTTGTATTTATTGAGTTGAATGTATATATCCCATGTGATTGTGGAAGCCTTGGGGGAAGAAATTAATATGAAAAGTAGTCTTGTTCGTCCTGAAGTTATTGCAGTAGTAGAAGAAATGGAGAGATGGGTCACCAAGCCAGGCTGTAGAGGAATTTTATTCCTGTCAATAGAGCCCTGCTTGTGATAAGCTCACAATCCTAAAATAGACAGTACATAAGGAAATATTCGTCACGAGTGAGCACCAGCAGGCGCAGCATTGAATATTTAAGGTAGGAAGGTCATACAGTTACCTAAATTGATGCAAAAGTGGCATTTGATAAGATGAACACATTCATAACTGAAGAAAAATCTCCACAAACTAGGAACAGAGATGCATTCTCTGAATCTATAGAACGTTCCTGCATTTTCTTGGGAATTCGAAAATTGCATCTCTTAGGGAGTAATGAAATGTTAGCTGTCTTGATTGTGGTAGTGGCTTCACTGGTATATATACATCTATCAAAACTCATCAACTTGTACATCTGAAGTATGTGTAGTTTACTGTCCAGGAACCATACCACAATAAAGGTGTTAAAAAAAAAAGAATACATCCACATTATGGAAAATAAGACCATGTTTTTTTTTTAAACAATGTTACTGCATTTTCTTTAACATTAGATATGAGGTAAGAACCCCTGCTGTCATTGTATATTCATTATTGTACCCGAGGTCCCATCAGTATAACAAGGGAAGAAAAAGAGATATAAAGTATAACAATTATTATTATTATTATTCATAGACTGCCTGATTGTCTAGATAGAACATCCAAGAGTATCTACACATGACATAACAGGACTCATGAAAGAGTTCATTAAAATTATTGGAAACAAAATTAATGCACAATAACAACCATATTCTTACACTGTAGCCAAAACTAATGAGAAAGCAAAATTTCAAAAAGACACCATTGATACTACCTATGAAATATAAGGTTCTTTGTAACAAATTTAGTAAAAGATGTACAAGGCCTTTATAAAATACTTAAAAGCTCACCTAACTAAGTGGAGCTGTATAGTATGTTCATAAATAGGACGTCTCCATATCATAAAATGCCAGTTTCTACTAAATCAATATTTTAAATAAGTGTAATTTCAATCCTAAGAATCATATGGAAATGCAAAGATAATGGAAACAATTTTGAAGGAGAAGGAAATAGAAGACTTGCCCAGACACTAACATTAAAAAGAAATTTAACTATAGTAGTAGCATGGGCACCAATAGGCCAATGTAGCAGAATCGAGAGCCCAGAAAGAGAAACATGCATAGACGGGATTTTGATATATTTTCAAAATGGCATTAAAAATTTGTGGAATTACACCTGAAGCTAATATAATGTTACATGTCAATCTCGCCTCAATTAAAAAATTATGGAGAAAGGATGAATATTTAATACATAGGATTCAAATATGATTATTAATATCCAAAGGAAAAGCATTAGCAAATGTCAAGCCGTATAAAGAATAAATTCCAGATGGATTAAAGTCCACTAATGAAAAGCAAATCTTGAAAACATTTAGAAGGATATATAGGAGAATATCTATATGATCTCTGGGTAGTGAATGATTCCTTAACTAAGACACAGAGGACTTAAATTACAAATATAAATTCGAGCAGGCTAAACAAACACTTTCCATAGCACAAAAATATATACTGTAAATCGAAAGAAAAGCATAGAGTGGGAGAAATTCTTGATAATGAATATAACCAATAAGGGATTAGTGTCTGAACTATTTAAATAACTTCTACAATAAAACAAAAGCAAAGCACACTGGTAGAAGAATGGGCAAAGGAGGTGAGTAAGAAATTGACAGAAGGGGAAACTTCATAGTCTAAAAGAAATGAAAATATTCACCTCACCAACAACAAAGTGCAAAAGAACACAAAGTGAGATGCTTCATATTCTTCAGACTGGGAAACTTTTTAAAGTATAAAAATGCTAACATTGACCTAGGTGTGTATAAAAGAAGAACTTTTCTGCACTACTGATGGGGGTGGAAATTGGTATTCTCACTTTACAGAGCACTTCGTCATTATCTGGTAATAGTGAAGCTGTAAGTACCCACAACAGAACAGTTCCACTGGAGTATGTATCTCGGAGAAATGTGTGCAGATGTGCCTTAAGTGATAATATAAGATTGCTTGCTGCAGAACCAACCTAAATCTTTACAGACTTTCAGGAAAATTGATCAATAAAAAATAAAAATAATTGATACATAAATTGGGGTATATTTATAAATTAGATTACTCTAGAGCCATAAAAATGAATGAATTAGAGTTGCATCTGTCAACATGGATACTCTCAAAAGCAGTGTTGGGACAAAAAAATAAATCAATCCCTGGAAGAATATACAAACTATGATCCTTTTAACTTAGTCACCTCTAACGAAGGGGAGGGAGGCAGGGGAATAGAAATGAGGAGTTTGGCAGGAGCTTCTCCATATTTGTAATGATACATTTCTTAAAAATAAATCCGAAGAAAACTTTTAAGAAATGATGGAGCTTACTGGCATGTACATGAGTTTGCATCATTCTCCTTACTATTTTTTTTGGACTTAAAACGTTTCATAATAAACTAATTGTGGGGACTCAAAAACAGTTCTGTTCTAAATATTGCTACTATATTTCCAATTACCATTCCTGGAATACTGCTTGTGTAACTCTTTTCATGTTTTAGGACTTATGTAGTGTTCTTTATAGTCTATTTACATACAAATCTTAATCTGTATTTTAAAGTTTGCTTTCAGGACTGAGAATCTCCAATTTTTTACTTGCTCCCTGAGCTCATCTAATTTGAATATATATCCAAAGCTAGGGGAAATCCTAAACCAAATATAAGAAAAAAAATCAAATGAAAGAACAGTATATTCTGAGGTATTAACAATAAGACAAGTGTATGGTGAGGTGATATATGTTCTTCCTCTGGCTTGGTTCCTGGCCTGAGGCCAGGTCTGCGGTGCACCCACTCTTTCCGTGACTCCGATACGAAACAGGGCCAGTAACATTATTTCTCTGCATAAAAATTAAATTAGATTAATTCAAAGGAGGGGCGGCAGGGTCGTTAATAATTCTCTCGTTCCTGCTCTCTACCTTTTAGGCAGCCCCAAACCTTATGTACTCACTCCCATGTTGGGAAGTTTCACTGTAATCTTGGAAGTACTCTGAGATTCTTAAGAAGGAAACCTACTTCCCTTGGAAAGCTTATCAGGTCTCTTTACCCTTGAACAGCCTTAGAGACTCATTAAATCTTCATAAATATTGAGCTCTTGTGGTCGATATTTCTTGGAAGAGGAATATGGAGGTGGTTACATAAAAAAAATAAACAAAAAGCTATCCTAGGGCCTTAGAAAGCACTTGTCTGTTGATCAGTGTGCTCCTTTAAATTCATGATTTAGGAAAGGGAGTGAGTGTGGCTATTTTGCTCATTTATTCCTTTGGACAAAGTTATTTCAGAATTTGATTACATTTAAATACACAGTCAGTTCTTTTGCAGTGCACACCATACGCCAGCCAGAATGTCTCTTTCTCCTGCAGAAATTTGCAATTTGATATTCTAGTCAAGTGCCAACCATGGGGAAGACAGGTTTAAGTTAACTACTATTTTTTTTAAAAATGATATTTTTTTTCTTCAAAACATGCTTCTCAGTTTTTAAGACACTAGTATTTGAGTCAATATATCAGCAAATGAATGTAATAAATTATAGTGCTATAAACTCCAGGGAAATTTTGTTAATGTTTTTAATGTAGCCTCTTGTGGAATCAACATATGTTTTTTATATATTCATAAATTTATGACTTCAGAAATCTTTAGTTTCAGGGTGTTATGAATGTTGTAATGGATAGAAAATTAGAAAATACATAATTGTGAAATGATGTTCTTGAATTTTCATATACTCTTGATAACCATTAGCTCTTACAAATAATAATTAGAATGAAATTAAAAACTTGGAAGTAATATTCCTGCAGCTCAGATGCTTTGAGCCAAAGGAATTATTTCCAGAATAAGCTGGCAGGTTCCTGCCTGGGGAATTAGGACTCCAGTGTCCTTAACTTTAAAATAACTTGCATTTCATTTTATGCCTATTCCATAAAGTGGTCATTCATTTTCATACTAAATCGTAACCAAAGCCTGCCACATCAGTGGAGGCCAGTCAGTGGGTTCAGTGTGTGTTAGGTTGGACGAGTGCAGCAGAACATTAAAAATGTCCACCAGGTGGTCGGGTTACAAAAACCTTACTACCGACTTGTTAAGAGAATTGGGAGATAATCATCCTGCATCTTTGTATCCACATCCTGGTGCACCACAAAGAGTAGTTGGAGAAGGAACGAGTCCCAGATGGTACTTTATATTTTGAGAATTCATGAAATAAAATGCTCCCTTTCCCTGTCACTTTGCTGCAGTTGTAGTGGGATTTGTAGTGAAGATGTACTTATGTTTTAGGTTCAGATTTTCAGGCACAACACTCACAATGCAAGTTCATGCCTCGCAGCTAACATAGGAGGTGGGGTATAGACCACGACCAAATAGCATACACAGCAGACCTGAGACACAGCTACCAGCTGCCATTGGCAAATATATTCTTTCCCTTTAGTGTTAAATTTTGCAAAGTTAGTTTTGTTTTTCATTTGAACAACCAAAGTTAAACAATTACTAAAAATGCATCTGAAAAATTATTTCTGAAGTTCTCACACACTTTTAAAGAAAATGTCATTCTTATAAGTTTCAACAGTTTTTGTATTCCAGTATTTAGATCAATTCAAATACTCTCTTAAACCATGTCTTTGTAATCTGCCTGCCCCCTTGAAATTAGAACTGAAAGCCTTTTAGGGTTGTAAGTCAGCATGATACAAAAAGATTTTGGTTATCACTTCCCTAATATGTTAGCTGCTTTCCTCAACTGGGGCTTTTCCAAAGTAAGCAGAGTACTTTAAATTACCCTTTCACTTTTTCTGTAATTTATTTTCTTCCTTCATCCACACATAATAAGCACAATGAAATAAGCCATGTAAGTCAATGACCTTGTCCACTGGCATAGCTGTTGTTCCCAAGAG
Organism: Camelus bactrianus; assembly: GCF_048773025.1. Lineage (NCBI taxonomy): Eukaryota > Metazoa > Chordata > Mammalia > Artiodactyla > Camelidae > Camelus > Camelus bactrianus. The sequence continues at coordinate 28,005,922 of NC_133565.1, forward strand.
AATGGAGTCACATCCCTTTGACCAAGAGAGAGACTTCTCCACCCTAATAAATTTTGCCTGTGAGACTCCCAGTTTGGTGCTTCTGGAATGTCTAAAATTTAATGTAGCCCTGTTGAGAGTTTAATAAATTTCAAAGTACTGTAACTATGATGAGTCACAAAGATGGAAATACACAGTGTTACAAAATACTAAAACTGGGTCAGCCTACTGTGATAATCTAGGAAGAGGCTCTAAACTAAAAGTCAGGAGAACTATATGAAAAAGGGGCAACTAATTGGACACCTCATCTGTCTCCAGTTCAGAAATTTAACTATTATTTAGACAGTGCTTTTGGAGCCAGCTGTAATGCTGTTCTTTTCACCCCAAAATGTCTTTCTCCCATATGCCCTCTAAATCCTGTTAGGGGTTTCACCTCCCAGAAAACACGAAGATGTGAAGAGACTGGGGTATATCCTGCAAATGGAACAGGAAGTATGGTATGAGATGTAGGTGGCGGAGGGTGAGTTTGAGAAGGGTTGCAAAAAAAGAACAAGCAGAATCAAAAGTGTATCAGATAATAAACTACAAAATGGTCACTACGGAAAAAGAAAATCAGTCATGTGGAGGGCTGGCTATAGATTTCTTAGAAGTATAAGAGAAGGTCAAGTCAATGAGATGTATATTAGAGAAAATCATAGATCAGAAAGGAAATAATAAGAGCAGAGAAAAGGACCTCTAACTTAAGAATGACAAGTGTTCTTAGAACAAAGGCAGTCATCAAAATTATAATCTGAGAATAACATACAGCACTGCCAATAAAGACCTCGAGTCTTCCAATCAAAGCCAAGGGACCCACCATTTTCAGCCCAAACTGATTAAACACACAACTAGATACATCCTGACTACAATGTTTACTTCAAATACTAACAAAACAAAACAACACTATAAGCTTCCAGGCAGAAAAATAAAACACACAGACAAAAGAATAAAAATCAGACTTCTCTGCAAATCTAAATGTCAAAGGTCAATGAAGGATATCTACAGTTTTGAGAGGAAAAACGGTCATGAAAAAGGTAATACATCTTGCTGCATTGCCTTTTCTATGTGAAAAGTAAAGTTCAGTAATATGCCAGACATTTATCCTTCTTGAAAAAACAACCAGTCAAATAATACTTAGCCAACCAAGAGTTAAAGCCTCATAAATGAAAAAGTCACATGACCAAAGGACTGGACTGGCATTTTTCAGCCACTTCTTGACATATATTCTAAATGTGAACTAAAGTGAGAGCATAAAGTTGTTCAGCAAAGCATTATTATAGTATATAAAATAAGCAGACTCAGTAATCCCACCTCTCAGTGTTTACCCAAGAGAAATGAAGATTTATGTTTTCACAAGACCTATATGTGAATGTTTACAGCATTTTTGTTCATAATTGCTAAAAACAGGACATCACCCAAATACCCAGTTGGTGAATGGATAAATAAACTGTTGTACATACACATAATGGAATACTACTCAGTAATTAAAAAGGAGCAAAGTGCAGATACATGCAGCAATATGGGTGGATTTTGTATGTATTATGTTAAGTGAAAGGAGTCAGTCCCAAAAAACTACAAATTGTATAATTCCATTTATATAACATTCTGGAAAAGGCAAAATTACTGGGGCAGGAAAAAAAAATCAGTAGTTGCTCGGGGCTGAGGGTGCGGGGAAGTTGGGCTACAAGTGGGCAGGGTGAGGGCTTTTATGGGTGATGAAGCTGTTCCACATACTGATTGGGGTAGTGCTTACACAGCTGTATGGGTTTGTCAAAACTCATGAAATCGTAGACCCCTGCAAAGTGAATTTTACTTTATGTAAATTTTAAAAGTAGGGGAAAAGAAGAGGCAGCATAGAGAACCACAAAAGGTAACGTCTATACAACAATGTGAATATACTTACAATACTGAATGGTATACTTAAAAGTGATTAGAATGGTAAATTTTATATTACATGTATTTTACCACAAGTAAAAAAAAATAAATTCAAAACTATAAGAAAAGCAATGTCTGTGTGATGGACTATTATGTAGTCACTAAACAATTTTTCAAAGAAATTATTAATAAAATGGAAACATGGTTATAATATTAGATTAAAACGAATACAAAGTTGAATGGCAGCATGATTTCACATCTGTAAATGTCATGGCAGAAATACTGGAAGATTAAATGCCAAAATATTAAAGGTAAAGGTCTCAATGATAGGATTATAAATGATTGATTTCCCTCCTTTATACTTCCTGGGTGCATTGTTAGTTTTCACTTACTCTTTTTGTAATTAATAAAACAGAATCATCAGAAAGTATGTACAATGAGTTATGTATGGCTGAAATAAACTTGTTCAGTGGTTTCATTTAAGCTTATATTCAAATCACACCAGCAAAAAATGACCTCCTCAGATCCACTTTTTAAAAGTTCTGTTCTTCCAGGACTAACTATTTTAAAATTAATAAAATAGTCATGATTGACTTAACTCAAGATGGTGAGTTAAGCCTGTGCTTAGCTTTTCTTACTCCAGATTTGCCATTGAATTGACCAGAAAAACCCAAAGGGTAGAAACATATAAACTCCATGGAAAAATTGGGAAAGGTACCATTTATAGAAAAGTTATCTTTAAGGAGTTAATGTAAACTGTAGAGCACCAAGCACTGCACTGAGGAAACAACACACTAGATGGAATTCCAAATACCCAAAAGGAAAGTTTGCCTGGAAAATGAGTGGTGAGGTCCCAGAGCAAGTGGCTAGAGGGGAGGACAGCGTACGTGGCAGTCATCCTTGGAGGATTCTCAAGCCTATATTTATATGAGTATATGGCTTCAGACTCTATCTGTATTGGTATCCTAAGAAAACCACCCAATTAAAAATAGAGTTACCATATGATCCAGCAATCCCACTCCTGGGCATACATGTGGAAAAGATGAAAACTCTAATTCAAAAAGATACATGCACCCCAGTATTTATAGCAGCACTATTTATAATAGCCAAGACATGGACGCAACTTAAATGTCCATCTACAAATGACTGGGTAAAGAAGATGTGGTATATATATATATATATATACACATACATACATACACAATGGAATACTACTCAGCCATAAAAAAGAATGAAATATTGCCATTTGTAGCAACGTGGATGGACCTAGAGATTGTCATACTAAGTGAAGTCAGTCAGACAAAGACAAATATCATATGATATCACTTCTATGTGGAATCTAAAATATCATACAAATTTGCAGAACAGAAATAGACTTACAGACACAGAAAACAAACTTATGATTACCAAAAGGGTAAGCAAGGAGAGAGATAAATTAGGAGTTTGGGATTAATAGATACATACCACTATATATAAAATAGATAAACAACAAGAAACTACTGTATAGCACAGGGAACTATATTCAGTATCTTGTAATATCTTGTAATAACCTACAATGGACAAGAATCTGAAAAAGGGCACATATAAGACTAAGTCGCTTTGCTGTACATCTAAAACTAAAAGATTGTAAATCTTCAAAATGCTTCCCCCCCAAGAAAGAATAACACCCCAACACTATTTTTGTGGCATCCATTTATTAAGGCCAGTGGCTGCAATAAAACATAAGCATTGCGTCAAGCAAATTTCTGACAGAGACAATTGTATTGGTCAGAGAGGAAAGTCATGGAGGGCCCAGCGAACTTGGGTGACCTCAGTAAGTGAGGAAGAGAAATTCCCTGACAGGGACGTTCTACACAGATGTTTCTGTCCATAGCTTTCCCTTCTTTTGCATAGGAAAAAAATGCATATGGACACTTCACACACACACACATATATACAGGCACACACACTACATTAATTTCAGTGGTTATGTATGGACCCTGGGGTAAAAACTGTGCTTAAATAATATTATTACATTACTTCAATTAAAGAATTCATTCTCTATTTAAATTGACACTTTCATGAGACTTTTTGGCCTTCAGTCCTTGTAAGTTATTTCTTTTCATTTAAACTTTGAATCTTTGAGGTAACCAGTGCCTGATTTTTATTTATTAATTTTTTTTTTTTTTTTTTTTGCTGCTTGTAACTTCCAGGAAATCATTATTTTCTTTTCTCCCTCAGGAATTGTGAAGGGCAGAATATTCGATACAAGACATGCAGCAATCATGTAAGTTCTGTAATGAAAACATATAATCTAATCAAGTGTGTTCATGTTTTAAGTTATAATATATACCATAAAGCTAATAGCCTCTTGGTACTGTTTGTGGAAAATCTGAATATTTGTTTAATTGACAACAGCTTTTGTATATCTCATCCCTTCCATTTATACTACCTTTTTAGGCCATTTCACATTTATGATCTAATTTGGTAAGTGTTTAATAAATTATGAATTGATAGAAACAATACATCATACCTGTAAATGCCTTTGAAGTTCAAAGTGCTCTTACTTACGTACAGTAAGTAAGAGTCATCTGACCCTCGCATCCGTCTCCGAGATGCTGGCGCACGAGGTGTGGTTATTTCTCTTTTTCTGGTGAGGGGACTGGGGCTGAGGGAAGTGAAATGACTTTCCAAAGGCCGCATAGGAAGAGTATAGACTTGAACTTGTCTAGTGCTGCTTCTCCTGATCTTTCAAACCACCTGTCCTGCCCCCTGCAGAATGTGTTAAGGAGTACTGTAGGTGACACAAGAAGATCACACAAAAGGAAGGGTTTGTACACCTCTTTTTCTACAGTGATCAGTACAAACAAAAAAGAAAATTCAGGTACACCAATGTGCCGTGCAAAATAAATGTCAGAAGGAACCAGTCCTGTATTCCACACAAAAGATGCCCTTTGTTAGTCCTATATACCTGAATCAAAATGACAGGAATTAAAAGGAAATTCTGAGACTCTGGAGATCAAAGTGAAATTTCAGATTTCTTTAAAAATCCATTTTTTCCCTCAATTTGCTGTAACTCGTTTATTTTAAATGTTTCACTAACTGAGGAGCTTTGTCCCTCTCTCTTCCTTCTCTGTCCTGGGCAAGCATTTCTGTTCTCCTGACCCAGCCTTTTCTTGGCGGGTGGCCGCAGGCTCTCGACTTGGGTAGGGGAGAGTAGGCAGTGTTAGCAAGGCCTTTTGTCTCTGGAGCCCAAGCTCCAGTCGTGTTTTCAGCCTATTTTTTATCAATGACAAAGCAGGGATGTTTACCTTGATCTTTCAAACTTGGGTGGGAAAAATGAGTGCTTGTTTACTGGGCACTTAGACCCCAGTACCACCCAGCCCTGGAGTAGCTGGATTTACGTCCACTACATCCTAGGAGGAATTTTGGGAGACAAAGCAAATCGATTTCACATGTCCTATGACAAACAGGATGGACTTGGGGTCTCAAAAGACACACGTGTGCTTGGTGCTCAGTTAAATGAGCTGGAAGTCCAGGTGGGGATGAAGGAGGAAGAGAGACTGACGTGAGCACAGACGAAGGCGGACATTCAGGCACACAGTCTGGCCTGCCTTCTCCAGCTAGCACGTGAGCGCATTAGCAGCCAGAGGGTTTTATGCACAAGGCTTTTACATCAACTACTTTTTGCCTGGGTCCACTTTAGTTTTTAATTGCTGTAAAAAATTACCACACACTTGGCTTAAAGCAACACATTATCTTACAGTTTTGGAGGTCAGAAGTCTGATACAGGTCTCAGTGGGCTAAAATTAAGGTGTCGGCTGGACTGCATTCCTCCTGGAGGCTCTAGGGAGAATCTGTTCCTTGTCTTTTCCAGCTTCCAGAGGCTTCCTGCATTCCTTGGCTTGTGGCCCCGTTTTCCATCTTCAAAGCCAGCAACATTGTATCGCTCTGACCATTTTTCTGTAGTCACATCTGCCTGTGATCAGAGCTGAATGAGGTTCACCCACCTGGATCGTCCAGGATAATCTCCCCGTCTCAGCATCCTTAACCTTAGTCAAAGGACGCCTTGTGCAAAGTCCCTCTTGCCATGTAAGGTGACATATTCACAGGATCTAGGGATTAGGTTGTGAACGTCTTTGGGGAGGGCGCATTATTCTGATTAACACAATGGGACAGCTCGTCTTCTCAGGCACACTGGCCTGGCAACTTCCTTGCCGTTACTCCAGAACAAATTTCACAACAGTGTGCTATCCAGTATGCTATTCAATACTCTGTGAAGCTATAGAGAGGAATTCATTTCAAGTGCCCAGATCAAGATATTACATTCTAGGATTTCATTCTAGGGTTTATCTGTGTGTCACTCTACTCTGGCTAATTCCAAAAGGCATCTCTTTTCAACACAAACGTTATAAGGGTCTAGGAGTGTTGTGTCATATAGTGTGGAGATAAAACGTAATCTACTAAAAGTGGTGCATCTAAGTTGCAGCGGTTAGGGCTTCGGTGTACTTGGGTGAAGATCTGATGCCCCTGAGGCTCTGTGTCTCAGGAGTCGTCGTGGTCTCTAACTGATGGCCCCTCAGAGGATTCTGCAGAAACCTTGGCCACTGCTAAGCTGCTGAGAAATGGATGCTTAGGAGGTAGGAGCTAGCAGGGAGGACAGGGTGTAAAGGTTGCCCATTTCTATTTCTCAGAGTTGGAGTTCTAAGAGAGTCCTTAGAGAGGTTTCATAAGACTATGACATTAATCTCTATGCTTGCCATTGCAAACTCAGAGTTTCCAACAAAATTCCTTATAGGGAAATAAGGGAGCGTTGTGGCAGGTCTTCCACATCTGTGGTGTTCAGGGCACCCCTCCATCCCGGTGTGCCAAGTATTTGCAGCTGCGATACTCCAGCCCCGCTGCAGACCAGATGTGGGTGGGTGCAGCCTCAGCGGCCATGTGGATGATCTGTAAGAAGTCTGTTTCTGCGCAGGAGTGATTAGGCGGGTGTGTTCCTGGGAATGCACCTTAGAAACGTTGCAAGGGTGTTGAGTGCCTCAAGTGGATGTCGACTGAAGAAGTACACAAGCTAAAAGTTGAGAGTTGTGTTTTATTCTGCGGACTTTCTGAGGACTTCAAGCCCATAAGACGGCCTCTCAGATCGCTCTGAGGGACTGCTCCGAAGAGGTACAGGAGGAGCCAGGACATACAGGAGTTTTTGCAACAAAGACCAGATGGAACATCCAAAGATCACTGTTAATTAAAGAAAACCAGCTATCTGACGTTCAGGAAGCTTTTCTGTGTATGGGAAGATGCAAGAGTCTGGGCTCATTGGAATCATTCTTTTGACGTGCACCTTGACTATACTTCAATAAAATAATAATAATAATAATAACAACAACAACAACAGCAACAGCAACAGCAACAACAATAATAGTTCACACTTAATAAGTAAATTCCTAAATGCTAGGCATTGTTCTGAGTGCCTTTTCATGAATAAGCCAATTTAATTCTCATAATATCCCTATGAAGTAGGTGTTATTTTTATCTCCACCTTTACAGAGAAGGAAACTTAGGTAACCCGTAGAGGGTCACAGAGCAGAATTTAACCCCAGGAAGCCAGGTTCCGGGCTCCCTGGACGTGTGTGTCTTGACCACTCCACTATACAATGCCTCTTGGAAAGAAGTGTGACGAAGTCTCATGCTTTGTCAGATAATGAAATGACACCACAGACAGCAGCAACTGAAACAAAGTTGCTTTTAACAACTTGGAAGCACATGGGTCGTGGAGGTAATTGGAGGAACATTGTACTTTCAGATTCTTCATAGAAACTCCAGCACCAGGAACGGTAGGGAGGACCTTCTGAACATTCACAGTTGTCCAGGGACAAAGGGCAGGGAAGGGCAGGGAAGGAGCTGAAGGCAGAGGCAGCTGAGGGGAAGACCCAGAAGTGAAGCCCTCCGTGGCCCTGGGCCTTTCACTCCAGCAGTCCCTGGGTGGGATGGGGGGGGGGGATCCCCAGCACAGGGGAGGATCTGGCTTAAGGACCCTGACAGCTGCATTTCTGACCTCTGCCCACTTCAGCAGAAAAGTTGGTTCCAGGCACTTAAGGAAAGATTTAGTGTTCTTCTGTTATGAAGTCTAGATGTGTTAGAGGTATGCGTTCAGAGCTTGTACACAAAGAAATTCCACTCCTGGTGGCACGTGCAGAGTGGGAGACATGACCAGGAGATGAGGACCACGTTGCTCTCCCGTGGAAACCAGGCTTCAGTTCAGCGGCTCTCCTTGGGTTCATTCTGCTCGGGAAGATGGGGCTTTGGGATGAAGGGCCTGTGAGCTGAGGGCACAGAACATGCCTGTGTGCAGTGCTGGGGCCCCAGGTAACTGTCTTCTTCAGACAGCTCTCAGCATGGACTCTGACAGCCATTCAGGAAAGAATTATCCTTATCAGGGGTGCAGAGAGCCAGTGGGGAAGTTCCAAGGGCAGTCGTGTGTGTCAGCAAGGAGGCCTACTACCTGAACTCGCTGACTGCGCATGTTTTTACACCAGGGTTCATGAGACTGAAGGTAAAGCTGGAAGAGATTAGAAGGAAAAGATTTTAAAAAAAATAAGTATATCATAATTTGGTAAGAGTGCTTTTGTAGCATTAAGACATTTTTATGTGAGCACAGAGGGAGGCGTGGCTGATTCTGCACAGTGGGGCCCTTGGGCTCCCTGACAACTTTCCAGAAGAGGTGACATTTGATGTGAGTCTTGAATATCCTTTATACGCTGGGTCCTAGGCATGGCTAATTTCTGACAGTTTTCTCTTAGAGGCGTTCTTTTCCTTCCATTGCTCCTGCTCTGGGCAAGAGCCACTTCCTCTCGGAGTTGTGTCCAGAGCTCCGGTCCACCCTGCTAGCAAAATGCCACCCATGCTACCCCCTTTCCATGTCACTCCCCTCTGTGGATTCTTAATGGTTTTAATTCCCCTCCCTTGCGTTCAAGGACCTCCAGAATTTGGTGAGATTCATCTCTTACTCAACTCACAACTTTCACTCTTGCTGGATAAGGCTGTGCCTCACAGATACTGAATTTATTTCTGCTGTTTCTCTTTTGCTTACGTTGTTTCTCAGATCTTGTCCTGTTCACATGGCACCATTCTTTAAATCTCATTTGAATTGGCACTTTTCCACCAGGCATCATTTGCTTTCTCTAGCATATAGTGGTCGCCTACAATAATTTATTTTTATGCTAGAAACTTTGGCATTTGTTATATGAGAGGATCGTGAAATTTAACTCAAACCACGACATGGATTTGAAGATAAAATGTTCAAATTTGCTTGTATAAAAGTCGTATTTCTCCTGAGTCCCTCCTCGCTGGTTATCTGGGGGGAAATTAAATATCTAACCCAAGTCAAAGCTTGGTCCAGTCCTATTACGTAAATCATCTTGTAGGTAATGGTCTGTCCGTCTTAGAGAATACTCAGCTCGTTAGATGATCTCCTTGTTTTGGCTTCTGTCCCTAAGTTGCCCATGAGAATGGTTTATGTATTCTCACAGCTTTAGGGAGAAAAGGAGATCCCTATCTTCAGGGGTCTTGGATGGTTGCTGGTTGTTCTCTGCTGTGTCTTACCCTCCCTCCCTTCCCTCTGAGCCTCCCCTCGCCCCTTTCTTCCCCTTCTCCTCCCAATCCCTCTCCTCCTTCTCTTTCTTCTTCTTTTCTATGCCTCCCAGGCTGGCTACCCACTCCTGACTACGCCAAGTCTTCATGATCTAGGATCCAGTCTTCCCTTGTTAGGTTTAGTCTTTCCTTATTAATTCCACTTAATCAGTTTTTAATTTAACTCTTGGACAACGATTTCATTTCCTTCACTGCTGAGTCCTACTGTAAGTCGACAAATACCAGTAATAACCCACTGTTTCAATGTATTCCATGCACGCAGGTGCTACATCTCCAATAAGTTAACAAGCTCACTAGGTAACTGATGGCTTGTATTCTTCTTTTGTGTTCCTCCCAACATGTCACCTAGGCAAAGCCCATAAAGTATATTTAATGAGTGAGTGTTTTCTGGAATGTAACTGATATGAAGAAATGCTTTTCAGGGCAAAGAAAGCAGAAGGATGTTAGGCCTTCAAGCTCCCCCAATGTCAACTAAACTTTAGACACAAGAATTGCTAGATTGTCTTGAGCCAGAGCATGGGACCTGGCTGAACCAGACCAGACAGGCTCGGTGTTGACACTGGAAGAATGCCAAGTAAATGAAGGCATTTAATGGAAGTAGTCAGTGTCCCCCTAGATGACTAGAAAGCAGTATCTTGTAATAGAATGCTTGTCGCCTTGGGAATCAGTCTTGGCTCTGTCTTATTCTGTTGTGTGTCTTTGGGCTAGTGACTAAAGACTTTCTAGATCACGGTTTTCTCCATTTATAAAAACAAAGGTAGTGGTAATCCCGACCTACCTAGCTCAAAAGGAGGTGGTGAAAAGAGAATGTCAGTGTCGATCCCTGGTAAACTGGGAAACATTATCTGGGTATAGGGTTGTCTCAATCAGGGATCATCATTTGTTAAGAACAGAAACCCACTCAAGTTTGCTCAAGAGAAACGGGATTCACTGGCTGGATGGGTGGATATTTAGAAGAATTTAGGTATAAGTACACCTTGAGGGACTGGACCCAGGAATCAGAAAGCGAGAAGCCCAGATTACTTACTCTTTCCATAGAAACCCAAGGTTTATCATTTGACCTTCTTTCGTGGCTAATTCATTCTTCTTTGCTGTGGGAACTGGCTTGTTTCACTTCAACAGGCATCTTGTAAAAGCAGTGAGCTAGCCCAGCCCAGATGGATGTGACTTCTTAGCTCCAGCTCTTCTGTTACAATTCCAAAGTCCTGGGAAAGACTGACCAGGCATGGACCAGATGTTCGCCTCTGATCACCAACTGTGGCCAAGGAGGCTGGGTCGCACGTACAAACCTGGCCACCCTTTCAGCAAGGACTCAGTTTAGGCTGGCCTCGTACACTGTCCTCATGACAATTAATGATTGTTAATTTTGTGAAACTTCATGGCTTTATGGGGTTTAAGACAGACAGCTGCCACTTTCATTTCCTAAGCAGGCTTAGGACAAGGGAAGTTGTTTCTACCCTGCTCTCTCATATTCTCTGGTTTGGGTTTCAAAGAATCAGATATAGAGAAAACTGGCCATGGCTAAGGAAAGGGGAGGGGGTATAATTTTATCTCTGATGATCTTCTCCATGGCCAGATGGAAGACACAGCCCTTATTCCAAGAGAGAAAGGTCTTCTAATTTCAATTCTCTTCAGTTTAATTGTTTCTTCCATAGGTGTGACCCAGGTTAAGGGTTAATCTTGCTAAAGAAAGAAAAAATGTGGATGCAACATAGGGGTTTGGAATGATTTGCAGCAACGTAGTACAACTAATTCCAGGGGAAAGTTTATTTATTAATTATATTTTTTTTATTCCCTTCCTACTTCCAGAAAGGATTTGAGGCACTTTATAAAGGCCAAAAGCATAAACATAGTGAAATACAAAAGTAAAGTAGTCAATAGGGGATAAATAGAAGAAATTATATTTTAAAATTCTGGCTGATAATTTATTAATAACTATTTACAGAAAAATAAATTTAGGCTTCTACCTTCCCTCATACATCAAAATAAATTCCAATGTAATAAAGAGTTAAATATAATTGATAAACTACAAAGGAGCTAGAAAAATAAATTTCAGTATTTATTTGTTTTCAGGGCAGAGTGGGAAAAGCATTTCTAAGCCCATTTGTAAAGAAAGAAACCTTAACAGAAAATATGAATAGAGCTGACTGCCTAAAATTTTAAAACTTCTTGATTTCATAAGGCATCAGAACCAAAATTAAATGGGGAAAATATTTTCAGTACAAATGACAAAGTATTGGTAACTTCACAGTGAAGTTTGAATAGCTTTATCTGTTAAAAATAATAAAAAGACAAACATTCCAATAGATAAGGACAGAAAACAAGACATTTTTTAAGGATTAATACAAAAAGCAAACATATATGGAGAGATATTAAACCTAAATAATGAAAAGAAAATGTAAATTAAAACAGTGAGGTTCTGTTTAATATTTATCATTGGAAAAATTTTAGAAAATTATAATGTCCAAATTGAAAAGATTTCATATTAAGAAAAGGGAACTTACGTAGTCTGATTATAATAATAAGACCTTCCTGGAGGGCAGTTTGGCAGTATTTTGAAAAGTCCATGAAACACACCCTTTTTCTCAGGAATTCTCTTTCCAGAAGTTTGTCCTTGGGAAATAATCAAGAATTTGTGTAAAGGTTTAGGTATAAGAATCTTCGTTATTCATTCTTCTTCTTCTTTTTTTTTTAATAGAAACTATTTCCAAAGTTTTTACCATGAACATTTATTACTTTTGTAAAAAGGGAAAAACAAAATAATACATTGCCTTTCTGGATCTGTTTTCTTTAATTGGGGAGTTTGTACACAGTGAATTAATCCCCATCAACTGGGAAGTTTGCAAGCAGCTTTGAAGAGTAAAGTAACATTTTTGTCATACATCATCTTGCTTTGGAGGTACTAGATGGGAGTGATCAGTAATTAGGTAAAAAGATCCTTGAGTTATCAAGACTTGTGCCAATATTTTTTGCCATTATGATGAGAGCTTTCTAGGGTGTTTTATTGAGAATTTATTTGTTTTTGTTGTAGACAAAACTTGAAAAAACTGTCTTTCCATCCTAGAGCCTGTGGAAGGCAGGCCCTTCGTACCAGTGAAGAGCTCTGTGGCTGGGGGCCTGGTGACAAGGGACGAAAGGAAACAAATTAAACAACACAAACAATAGCACAAACAAACAAAAAAAGAAACAAACACAGATTCTCACAAAGCACAGCAGTTTCGGGCCAGTTAAAATAACGGCGAATAATCCTTCACATTGAAATGGCTCCTAAAGGCATGGATGATAATTAATATTCCCTGTGAAGACCTTAGGTCACCTGGAAAAATTAAAAGCATTCCATTTTTCTTGTTTCAAAAAGAAGAGGGTTGTGTAATGCATCTGAAAATTTATATCCAAGATGGTTAAAAATAGAGCAAAATTTCGCATTTAAATATGGTCAGCTTTAGTTATCCGGACAAAAATTACTGAGTGGAAGAGTACCCAGATTCGGTGAGGTGGTCGGTCTCCTCCATTATCACAGAGGTACCGGTAGGATTCCACAGCTATAGGCCGGTTTTGAAGTTAAAACGGTGAAGGAATGAGGTGATTTCCAGGAGAGAGGCAGGTGGGGTCTGCTCTCCTGGGACTCTGGTAGACTTGGCCAGCCTTCTGCTGGCCCCTCTCACTCGGTGATGTGCATGTGGCCTTTTTCTCTTCCTCCAGGACTGCCCTCCTGATGCAGAGGACTTCCGAGCCCAGCAGTGTTCAGCCTACAATGACGTCCAGTATCAGGGGCGGTATTATGAATGGCTTCCACGGTACAATGATCCTGCTGCCCCCTGCGCGCTCAAGTGCCACGCACGGGGACAAAATTTGGTAGTGGAGCTGGCACCCAAGGTACTGGATGGAACTCGTTGCAATGCTGACTCCTTGGACATGTGCATCAGTGGCATTTGTCAGGTAAGCTACACCTGCTTCTCAGACCGCTGGCTCAAGGATGTGCCACCGTCACTCTCAATAAAGATAATCCTTTTCTTTTGTGCTTGTCTTTGTTAATTTTAATGTGAAAATATTTTAGAGAGTATTATTCACCTTTTGATTATGTTTTACTTATTTAACACAGGATAAGTTTTGCCCGTGTAGAACCAAAAGATTGTAATATATGACTTGCGATTTTTTTAGGTCAGTGCTTCTCCAATTTGAAAGTGCGTTGGAATCACCTGATGAACTTGTTGAAACACAGTGTGCTGGGCCCTGATCCCAGAGTTTCTGACCCAGTAGGTCTGGGGTAGGGCCCAAGAACTTGCATTTCTAACAAGTTCCCAGGAGACGCTGACGCTTCTGGTGAAAGGGTGGCATTTTGAGACCCACTGCTTTATTGAAGGGTCATGTTGATAGGCTCTCTGAGCTCTCTCATTAAAATTAATTCATTGTTTTCGGTTTTTGGGAGCAATGACTTATTTACTAAAAAGTGAACATGAGTGCGTTCCAGCAGATTTTTCAGAGTGGACTTTGCAGAGCTGTGATGAATGTGGTTGAGGCATAAGCCCTCACCACCTTTAATGGGTAAGACAGTATGTGGATAGCAGAGAAAGGATAGGATTCCACCCCCATCCCTTTGGTCTCTGGAAAAAAAATTTTAAATAACGGATGTCTACTATTCCATCTATCTGCTTATGCTCATAAGAAATTAGTAGTAACAACAGCAAATGAACCTAATCACCTACTAAGTGTCAGACACGACCAGGTGTCAGTGACTTCATACACTCAGATGAACCGTGATCTTCCTTCTCAAACTACCTTTTCCTTCCTACGTCCCTTGAACTTGAAAATGACCTCCAGCTGCTCCCCACAACTTGGGAGTCATTCTTGACTCACTTTCAACCCACACATCTAATCCATTGCCAAATCTCATCAATTCTACCTCCAAGGTCTATTTTGAATTCACCGTTTCTGTCTCCAGTGATGCCTTTCCTAGTCTAAGCCCCCATTAGTTCTGACCATAACCAGGACCTCCTGTCCTGATCGCCCAGCCTCCAACACTGCCCCCCTTAGATCCATTCTCCACACAGCAGCCAAGTGATTGTCTTAAAACCTAAATCATTTTGTCACTCCTCCCACCGAAGTCCCTAAATGGCTCGTCATTGCGTTGATGATGACATCCAGGATCCTTGCTTAACTTCCCAGGCTCTTCCCTAACTCTTCTCTCCCCTCTGCACCTTTTAAAAAACAGACTTAAGTTTTTAGGTTCAGAGCAAAATTGAGTGGGGTACTGATTTCCCAAATACCCCCTGCACCTACATATGCATAGACTAGTTCTTTGATTTTTTTTCCCAGCTGCTGGATCTGTCCATTTCTGATAGGGGAGTGTTGAAGTCTCCAACTATGATAGGGGGTTCATGTATTTTTTTCCTTGCAGTTCTGTAGGTTTTTGCCTCATGCATCTTGTTATGTCTTCTTGGAGTACTGACACCTTTATCATTATGTTCATGCCCCTGATAACGTACCTTGCTCTGCAGTCTGCTCTGTCTGAAATTAATATACCTACTCCTGCTATATTTTTATTACTGTTATGTCTTTCTCCATCCCTGTACGTTTAATCTCTATATGTCTTTCTATTTAAAGTGCTTCATGTGGACCAAAAACAGGCATCACCAGTGACCTCGGCTTGAGCAGTCTCAGTGACGTGGCTGGAGTGGACACTGGCTGGTGGCAGGATGTGTTAGTTTCCTGTGGCCACTTTCTGTCTCTGAGCCTCGGTCTTTTCAGTCCATATGAAGCAGATGTTACCCTGCTTGTAGGTCCTGTTTTAAATTCGTTCTTTCATGAACAATATTCCATGAGCCCAGCACAATAGCTGTCAACACAGGAAACCTACAGCCCGCACTGGTTCCCTTCCCTGGTTTCGCCTTGAGCTCTCTGACCACAGCCCCTTCTTCTTATTCGTTGTCTAAGGTGTATAGTCTGTTCCAGCAGTTTCCAAGGTTTGAAGCGGATTGCAGGATAAAGGCAGTTTTCATTGCTGAGTTAGTTCCTTTAAGATGTGTGCTTCCTATCATGTTTTTGTGATTCTAATGGATAAGTGGATTCTCTGGGTAGTAAAAGGTGATGCCTTGTGGGAAGTTGAGTGCTCTTCTGGCCAGTCTGTTCAGGTAAAAAGAATTGTGTGCACTTCTTCAGAAGAGACTCAGATGCCTCTCAGGTGAATTCAGTATCTTTCCTTCAACAGGATAACGTTCTCAGAAATTCCCTTTCTTGTACCATGTAGCCGTGGCCGTCCACAGTCCTTAGGATGGGAGAAAGTAAACCGTGTGATTCTCACCGATTGCCTTAGGATCAGTGAACCGAGCCCTGATGTTTCCTTGGCAGCGACTACAAATGATTTTTGCAAGTGTGTTTACAGTTTGCTCATTTACATGAACATGTCACCATGCTCCTGGGAACAACGTTCCTTGAGCCTGAGCACAGCCCACAGCATGAGGCAGCGAGACTCACTGAATGAAATTTGCTTCTGCTTTGGAGGTCTGATTTTTATCAGAAACGGGACCTGGTTGGAACCAGATCTGCAGAACAAGTCTAATTTATCATTCATGTTTATTGACTTCCTTGACGACTGGGTAAATGAAGAAATCACTTTGTGTTTCTAGTAAAAAGAAACGCTTAATGGTGCTTATTACATGTCAGGCGTTGTCTAAGCACTTTATTGTGAGGGCTCATCATGCACTAGGAGCTAGCTTTGGTCATTATCCCCACCTTGTTTATAAGGAATCTGGAATTTGAAGAGGCTAAGTAATATGCCCAGGATACAGAGCTTGAAAATGGTGGAACTGGAATTTGACCCCAGGAAACCTAATTCAGAATTTTGTCATCTTAAGCATTGCATTACCCTGATGATACCTGTACTTTTTCTATGGCTATAAGTACAGAAGCTTGTAGCTGAAAATAAGATGTGGTTCTAGTAAAGGACAGTCGGTACCATAGGGGAGTGATGCTTAGGGAGTTTAGTATAGAGGTTCCGACTCAAATATCTGCACACCACTCAGGGAGGAAAACCGCTCAGGCGTAGTCACAGTGGGTGACGAGGACTTTCGTGACCTGGAGAATACATGCCCGCTCATTGGGACGCTCAAGGGGGCAGCTATGTATACACATGTCAGAGTTTTTATTTGTCAACAGGAGCCAGGAATCTGGATTTTAATGTGAAATGCCCAGTTTAAAACAACACTTTGGTGTTAAGGACCCTGCTTTATCCAAGAGCAGTTAAACGGTGCTCCAATATAATAGAGGCTAGGTTTTCCTTCAGTACCCAACCATCCCCAAAGCTCAGTGGCTTAAAACAATTAAAGGTGACTGTTAGCTGATGCTACTTGTCCAACGTGGGTCAGCAGGGGGTCTCTGCCCTTTGAATGGCTCAGAGACCCAGACTGAGGGAGGCTTTATTGGAACATGTGTTTTACATAATCACCACAGCAGTGAGAAGGGGAACGTGTGACTCACGTGCTGACCCCTGAAGCTCCTTACAGAAGTGACACAGACACTTAGACTCGTATTTCGTTGGCCAAAGACAATCAATGACCACGCTTAATTTCTGAGGGGGTGGAGAAGTGCAATCCTTCCGTGGGCTGAAAGGAAAAGCTAAATATTTATGAATATCCCTGATGACCACCATAGCTCCCTATACTCTGATTTTTAAGGCAGGGATGTTAAGACTTTTTTTGCAAGGTAGAATCCAGTTTTCAGAGATCTTAAACAGAGATTGACTCAAAAAATTCTTTGCTTCTTGAAGGATTGAATTTGACTGATCTGGAAAGTTCGTACTTTGCTTAATATGGAGTCATGGCACTTACTTAAACACTGACTTCTATTAGCTGATTAGGGAGTCATATGCCGGCACTATGAAAGAATCCTTAGCTGAAGCAATGATTTATATATGAGAATTTATTCCCCAAAGCACTGCTCATATATTTTAAATATTTGTTTATCCTATCCCTATCCTGTGTAACTTGTCTGATTAACTACAGTGTAGGATATGAATCTTGTCTTACTAATTTATACTCTGTAGTGCCTGGCTCTGTAGAAATTGGCTACATATGGGTGTTAATAAATTTTATTGATATGTTTATTGATTAGTGGTTTTTAAATCATGACAGTTAGAGATTTTGACTTTAGGAGAAGCCACAGAAGTTGAAAAAACACTTCGGGCAACGGTTAAAAAGTTGTTCATGGTTGATTGTGATGAGATCTGAGAGTCAAAATTTAGTATTTCAAGGGCAGTGCTTATACCCTGTGAATCACAAGGCAGTTGGATCTTCTTTTCAAGTAGTATTTTTCTGTGATGTTTTCGCATGCCTTTTTTGGCTGTAAGATTGGGATGAACTGTAGCTTTAACATTTTTTAAACAAATGTAAGTACTCAGGGAGGTATTCGATTGCCCAAGACCCTGCAAGGCTCTAAACTCTCTTCACAAGTCCATCCTAGCTCCTAAACCCACACCCTTCCTGGATGACCAGATAGAGGGTGATTCTCATGCTCATGAAATGCAAAGTGCTCAGGGACACAAATGTGTGAGGACAGAGCTTGGCCCAGGAACAGTGTTTCTATAATTTAATGGTAGAATTACTCCCCTTGGAGAAAGTTACATGAACACAAGTTATTCATTGATTGAATCCCAACCATGCAAGTGTGTTTCCAAAATCAATCAGTCTTAAGTTATTCCACATGTACTTGTAAATATTAAGGTAGTGGCCTATGCAACTGGGTTCTTTGCTGTCTCTCTGCTGATCGCTAAGATGGGGAAGGTGTAGCACAGTGTGAAGATTCTGTTGGGAGATGACCTGAGTTTTAAAACCATGACTGGCACAATATTTTGGTTGTGTAATGTTGGAAAGTCATTTAACCTCATTAACGTTCTGCTGCCTTATTTGCAAAACAGAGATAAAAGTATCATAAGGTTGCTATGAGGATTAAACGAAATAACGTGTATAACACGCTTGGCATCATGCCGGGTACGTGATAAGCTTTCAACAAAAATCAACTATTATTATTAATATTTTACTATTATCTTTATAAAAATCATATAATCAGAATGAAAAGATCTCAAAAGATGTAGCTGCTCATCAGATAATTTAATCCCCTCTCCAATTTTCCTGCCAAGAAACCTTCTGCCTAGCCCATGGCTGAATAGTTACTGTTGGAGAACTCTGACTTTTCAGACTTTCTCAGATTGAACTAAATTATGCCTCCACCTGTAGCTTTCACCGTTTGAAAATATCGAGAACAAACGGAAACCCTTTCTTCATGACAGCCCTTTGTGAATTGGAAAACATCGCTAATCACGGGCTTGTCCTTGAACTTCCTTGGAACTTTTCCTGCATCTCCCTGAAGCTTTCATTTGATCCTTCTCCTTCCCTTCAGTGCCAGCATTTTGGAGAGAATAGTCTATAGATGTGGTCTCCACTTCCTCCGGTTTTATATTCTCTTCAACACCTTGGGTATAGAATCTGATTCAGCAGCTCCCCAAGGTGAAGCAGAGGGGCTCGACCGGGGAGTCAAACAAAATGGAAAGCAGAGAGATGCTCTTAAAACGGGCTCTCTGTTATCGAGCCCTCTGAGCGTTCTCATCACTAGACTGGGAGCTTCGCGTGTCTTTTCTCATTTCCTTCTTAGCAGACCCTGTGTGGGGTGTGTGTTATTAGCCCTACTTCACTCTTGAGGAAGATGAGTCTCCTGAGTTTGAATCATTGAACATCCTGCAGCCTGAAAGAGGTGGTGGGGCGGGCAGGTGGGGCGGGCTGTCAGCCTCCAGATTCTCTGCACTGAAGCAGCAGGCGTGTAAACACAAATGACTGTGTGTGGGGAGGTGGAGATGAGCGGGCTCCTCAGCTAATATCATTGGACGCGTATCGTGTAAAAGATGTATTTGTAAAATAAAAAGAAATATGAGACATAGTCCCTTTTCTCATATAAGGAAGCTCACAGTCTAGCAGATACACACAAACTCACAAAGATAATAATTCACAAGAGACTGAAAGATACCAGTATAAGCATGTTCTATGGGACATCTTAAAAATTGTTTATAAAGATTTTAATATATATAATGACCTAGAGATAGAGATATGTGGGTCTAGGTCTAGAAATTATAAAGAGAAGGAGATGCAAAGATACAGAATACAGACTAGCTCTCCATAGAGAGAAATGGATATACTGATGTTGAGATGTAGGTATTGATCGAGATTAAAACAGAGAAAAAAAATTTTAAATAAAACTAGGGACCATAAGGGTATACATCAATCAACTTCAGACTGAGGTCATTTTGGGAGAGAAATGAGAGAGTCTAGGACTAATGTGGGGATAGGAAGAGAGGGAGGTGGGTGGGGAGAAAGGAAATACCTGTGATGCTCCATCCATTTTCTGTACATAAAATATCTGAATAAAAATATAAATTAAAAACTAAGAGTGGGATTGTAAAGGGGCAGCTTCCATTCTTATTTTTTTAAATTATTTGGGCTTTGCGTCACATAAATGACATCATACTATAAAGGTTTATATATTAGTTGCATTCTAAGAACTAAGTGCTCATGAAAGAGAGCCAACTCATAAGTTTAAGAAAGGTGACACGTAAATACGGTTTCTGAAATACCTAGAGTCGCATCTCCTTGCGCTGTCGCCCGCTCCTGATCGCCGTGCTTCTGTCCGCAGGCAGTGGGCTGCAACCGGCAACTGGGGAGCAACGCCAAGGAAGACAACTGCGGCGTCTGTGCTGGTGACGGCTCCACCTGCAGGCTGGTGCGGGGACAGTCCAAGGCACACGTTTCTCCTGAGAAAAGTAGGTTTTAAACCCGATTCAACGTTACTATAAAATAACATGTACTTTAGACCGTCTGCTACTAGAATAACATTTTCCTAATGCTAAGCATTTTTTTAAATTGAAGTAGAGTTGGTTTACAATGTTGTGTTAGTTTCAGTATGTTGTTTCAGTTATATATATATATATATATATATATATATATATATATATATATTTTTTTTTTTTTTTTTCATATTCTTTATCATATCGGCTATTACAAGATATTGAATATAGGTCCCTGTACTATACAGTAGGACCTTGTTGTTTATCTCTTTTATTTAAAGTAGTTTGTATCTGCAGATCCCAAACTCCTAATTTATCCCTCCCCCTACCTTCCCCCCTGGTAATTGTGAGTTTGTTTTCTATGTTTGTGAGTCTGTTTCTATTTTATAAATAAGTTCATTTGTGCCATTCCTTTAGATTCCACGTATAAGTGATATCATATGGTATTTGTCTTTCTCTGTCTGACTTACTTCACTTAGTATGATCATCTCTAGGTCCATCCATGTTGCTGCAAATAGCATTGTTTTATTCCTTTTTATGGCTGAGAAGTATCCCATCGTGCATATATACACCACAACTTCTTTATCTAGTCATCTGTCGATGGACATTTAGGTTGCTTCCATGTCTTGCCTATTGCAAATAGTGCTGCTGTGAATATTGGGGTGCATGTATCTTTTCGAATTAGAGTTTCCTCTGGATATATGTCCAGGAGTGGGATTGCTGGATCATAGCGTAAGTCTGTTTTTAGTTTTTTATGGAATCTCCATACTGTTTTCCATAGTGGCTGCACCAAATTACATTCCCACCAACAGTGTGAGAGGGTTCCCTTTTCTCCACACCCTCTCCAACACCTAACGCTAAGCTTTTAGTTGGAAAGAACTTTTGACTAGTCTTCTAAAAGTCAGATTTCTTCCAAAAAGTGTAATAAATCAAATATTTGTTCCTATTACCTTTCCTAAGACTACCTGTTTCTTTGAACATTTGTCAATACAGAGTATCACTATTTTTTAAAATATTTGCCAATTTTAAGGTAAACTATGAGTTATTATTTCTTTTATTTGCCTCCCTTTGATTGCTACTAAGGTGAACAATATCATCATGCACTTATTGCTCATTTATACTTTTTCATGTTTCAATTAGCTGCTGAAGTCGCTTGCTCATTTTCCTATATGGGTGTTGATTTTTTTCCTCACTTGCAACCTTTCACCGTTTCATGAATATATACTATTTGTTTGTCTGTTGTACCTGTTTCTAATGTTGCTCTCAGTTTGTCATTTGACTTTCAATCCTGCTTGTGTTTATAGAATCAATAGTTTCTAAATTTTATATATTCAGAATTTTCTATCTTCCATTTCAATAATATCTGCTTTAATTTTTTAAAAAATATTTGGGGGTCAGTCAACTTTTTCTGTAAAGAGACAGATAGTAAATATTTTCGGGCTTTTCAGCCCAAATGGTCTCTGTCTCAACCACTTAACTCTGCTGCTGCAGTGCAAAAGTAACCACAGGCAATCGTGGGCCAATGGGTATAGCTGTGTTCCAATAAAACTTTATTTACAAAAACTAGGCTGCCGGCTGGATTTGACTCTCAGGTTGTAGATTGCTGACCCCTGCCTTAAAGGGAAAACATTTATACATGTACACTTTCTGCCAGTACTTTTTTTGTGTGTTTCTACTGTAAAATCACTTATCCCTTTGAATTTGTTTGGATGTAACTTATGAAATAGTGATTTTACTTATTCTCCCCAGATGGGGAGAACCTTACAGGAGAAGTGGAAGGTGGGAAGGGTTTTCCAGGCAGAGGAAACACACAGTTCATGGTGTGCAGCTGGAGGAAAGCCTGGACTCTCCTGAGGAACTACCAATATTGCACATTGGATGGGGAGGAAGATAAGGCCGAATAGCGTTCAGAAGGCGACCACAGAGGTCTTCAGTGTTCTGTTTCCCATTTCAGGTTAAGTGGAGACATTAAAACAATTTAGGCAGTAGGGTGACATGGATAGGTTTGTGATTTAGTAAAATAATTCTGGCAGCATTATTACCTGTGAGGTGAGCCTGGAAGCAAGGAGCCCAAAAAGCATGATGTTTTTAAATATTCAACAGTGTTTGAAATAATGAGGCTTTCCTCCAAGGGAGAGGTGGAGGAAGGAACAGATGGGAGAGATATTTAGGAGAGAGAGTCAGCAGAGTGATAATTCTTAGAATGAAGACTGTAAGAGAAAAGAAGAAGCTAGGATGATGTAGATTTTCCAGCTTGAGCAGCTGATCATCTGGGCAAGGAATTCATGGACAGGAGACACATATCAAAGATAAGGGCTCACCTCCTTGGGTTTTTCTTCTTTCCAGAAATTTGGCCCCGTAAGTATTCAATATTTGGTACCCTTCTGATATGTTTAAAGAGACGTTGATTATATTTTGTTTGGGGTTGAAGGTTTGATGGGAAACATGACAGTCCATTGTTGCTAGTGGGGAAACCCCCTCACTGGTGGTCTATCATTATAAATTAGCTGAGTCCATCCAAAGGAAGTGTATAGAATATATCAGGAAGACAAGAATACCTAAAGTCGAGGCGTTTAGCCAGGGAAGAAGTTTAATGGAATTCAACTGAAAAGAAATGAAGACCAGGTAAAAGCAGACCTTAGCAAAGCAGGATCACGGAAGCTGAAGGAATAAGTCATTCCAAAAAGGAGGTAATGATTAGCCATGTTAAATGCTGTTTGGAGGTCCACTGGAATAAGGATCCAAACATTTCTGTTTGTCAATTTGAAGCCAAATTTGTGACCTTAGCAAGAGTGGTTTCAATGAATTTCTGGCTGAAGCCAAAGCCTGATGGTAGTGGGTGTAGGAGTGAAAAGAAGGTGAGAATGTATCAAGGGAAGGATTTTCCCAGGACAAAAGAGGGGTGCACACCCACATCACATCAAGAACTGGTTAACTACAGGCACAGTTGGAGAACGTGGTAAGAAATTAACTGTGTTCCGTTATATTGGTTTTTTTTTAAACTCTGTTCATTAGGAGGTAGAGAAAGTTGCTTAAGTGTGAGGGCCCTCAAACAGACTCACAGATACAGAAAGCAAACTTGTAGTTACCAAAAGGGAGAGGGAGGAGAGGAGGGACAAATTAGGGCTATGGGATTAACAGATACAAACCACTATATATAAGATAGAGAAGCAACCAGGATATATTGTATAGCCCAGGGAATTATACCCAATATTTTACAACAACCTATAATAGAGTATAATCTGCAAAAATACCAAATCACTCTGCTATATGCCTGAAACTAACACAACATCGTAAATCAACTATACTTCAATAAAAAAAAAGAAGACTGAGGGTTCCCAGAGATTCGACAGTGTTCCCATTGAGGAAAGGAGGATAAGGAGCTCATCAAAGAGAGTAAGGAGACAGAGGAGTAGCTGCAAGGGCCTAGGTGAGATTGGAAACCATGAATTCAGGGAGGTTCCATGGGCTTCCTGAAGGAGCTCGTCTGAGTGGTGGTGTACCAGTGAGGCACGCATTCTGCTGCAAATCATAGAAAACCCAACTCATAAATACAGGAGTTTATGTATCTCTACTAACAAGAAGTCTGGAGCAGGCAGTCAAGTTTGGGGAAGCTGTTTCACAGTGTCTTTAAGGAACCAGGCTCTTGTCTCTCCTTCCCCATCCTTAGGGTATGGCTTTCATCTCCGTGGTTGCAAAGTTACTAGTAAATACTCAAACAACACATTCTGCACGTCAGATGATAAAGAAGATAGTGGAAAAGGCATTCTTTTAACCCTGTGCCCTTTAGTCAGGAAGGGAAGTCCTCCCTGGAGAATTTTGCCTTGTTGACCAGAACTGTGGCATGTGACAGAGTGGCCTCTAAGTTGCAGAGAAACCAAGTAGATAGCATTGCATCCATTCTGTGATTACTAATATTGCTCTAATGCTTTGGAATTACCAATGTTCTCTTCAGGCATAGCATCTCATTTAATTCCACCAGCCCCCTTACATTGCAGTTTTGCTCTTGTCCAACCCATTTTACAGATGAGGAAACTAAGGAACAGAGAAGTTAAAGAGTGTCTCCCATAATTCATTGTGAAAGGCAATATAGGGAAGTAGGTAAGAAATTGGGGTCTGGGGCCAGACTGCCTGGTGCTTACTAGCTGTGTAAGCAGAGCAAAAAAAATTTTTTTTAACTTTTCTGTATATCTTGACTTTCTCATTTTAAACTGGGAACAGCAATTGTACTGCCTTTGTAGAGTTGTTGTCAGAATTAAATAAGTCATTCATGCCGAGCATTCCAAATAGTATCTGTCACCTAGAGAGAGCTCAGTGAACGCTGGCTGCATTTTTATTAGAAATCTTGTTCACTTGGGTACCAAAGGATGTCACACCTCTAACAGAACATCTGTTAAATGTAAACAGACTTCTGAGTCAACTGGTCAGTCTGGACATTGTTTTTGAGAGAGCTGCTGATGGGTGTGGAGGACAGTCCTGTCAGAGGTGTCAAAACATGGGGAATCATAGGAGAAACCAGAGTTAGAGGGAAGCCCAGCTCTGGGGCAGGCGGTGCAGAGGCAGGCCGCACCAGGGCGCGTTCATTCACTAGGGCAGCTTTTGGGCAAGAGGACGAATGGATGGAAAATAATACCCAATAACAGCCAGCTGGGGAGGTTAGGGTTGGCCTTAAAATGTGTAGAAATTTCCACAGAAAAGACGTTGTCTTGTCAGAGTCAGAGAGAGATTTGAAAGCGAGATCATTCTAATTGAACCGATGTAGGAGGGGAGTGAAATTGGGTCAAGAAACCAGTCTTGCTGGAGATGCGTGCAGAGGCGGCCCTGGAACGGGAGGGGAGGGGGTGGAGGGCTGCGCTTGCTGGAGGGGGCCTACCTGCCTGTGCCTCATAGCGCCTCCCTCTGGGTGAGGCAGTTCATATCCTCTGTCTCTGTCCCTCTGTCTTCACTCTCTGGAAAAAAGTATGTGTACCCATAAGCCCTGAATTTGCCATTCTGATGTTTTTGAGGGGATCTCAGACCCCTGATGCCAAGTCATTCCAGGTTAAGAGTCCCTAAAAAAGCTGATCTTTTTATTAATTTCTGCCAAAGAAGGGCATCTGGACCGCACAGACAGACCCTTGAATGCAGCAAGTCGGGGGATGTGGTGAAAGCTGGGGGCGCCCCGTGGCTGCTGGCAAGTCCTCAGGCGCCATACGCTGAGTCCCGCTAAGGGCTAAGGCTGAAGTTAGCAAAGACGCCTGCCTGCGTGAAAACCCGATGCTTCTCATCCTTGCTTTTCCTTGCGGCCCCTTCGCGTCTGTTACTGCTCTGAAATTGGCCAGCTGAAGCTGTTTTTGGCTGGGATTTTCCATGGGCCATATGGAAGCACTTCCCCATAATCATGCTTTGTGTGAAAGAAATGTGGGAAATGAAGCCACGTCTCTCCCTGAGTACGCATCACCAGGCCTGCAGAGTCCACCAAGCTCCTCCGTGCTCACCTTGCCAAGCAATCATTCCTGTCTTCCCTGGGACTCGCACTGAACGAGGCCATGGCAAGGAGATGCTCTTGGCACTGCTCCGCTCCGGAGAAAGTGCACGAGGTTGCTCACCATGCAGTGAGGCAGATTCAAGGTGTAGGAGCCGGGAGCCAAAACCTTCGCTATGAGAAATATCAGGAATTAATCCACATGCAACACACAAATTTCCTGTTCGGAGGGAGAAGGGGAGAGACTGAACTCACCACTGGCATAAACAGCTTTGGCTGTTGCAACAGGGAACTGGAAGCCACTCAGCTTTTAAAGAGAGAAACTCTAAAACCGCCATGAAGAAGCAGGCACCTCTATTTGGAGCATCTCGATCTGTTACTTAGAGACTCAGTTTTGTCCATTTTTTGTCCATTATTTTGGTCTCGTCCACACAAGGGCATGCCTGAAAGAGACCAATAAATAAGTAAGCTGAGTTTGTCTGGTCTGAGCTCTTTGTAGAGTTGACCCTTGGACAAGACGGGTTTGTACTGCGTAGTTCTGGACTTTTTTCAGCAGTAAATAGTACCTTGCTAAACCATCTGTGGTTGGTTGGATCCACCCATGTGGAACAGCAAATACGGAGGAACTGTGTATAAGGAGGGCTGGCTGTAACTTATACTCAGATTTTTGACTGGAGGTGGGGTGGTGCTCCTAACCCTCAAGTTGTTTATGGGTCAACTATACGCTTTTACCTAAAACGTGACAACTAAGCCTACAGATACAATGATGCCCAAGGCTGACCTGGGACACCAGCATTGCACTTAACTTTGGACGTTATGAAGATAACCACACCTTCTTATAAAGCATCTATGGGTACACTTGACAAAAATAGGATCCTGGGTGAGGCGGACTAATGGGGCTGTGTCACAGGATAATTCTTCTGATGTTTTTTCTTCATGCACTGTTCATTTCTCCTTTGACTGTCATTTCCAAAAATAATCTGTACGTGTAACTTACTCCATAACAAAGAAGACTGTATCAGCTATAAAGGGCTTGCTAATGTGGTGAACAGTTTGGTTTTCCTTCCTCCCGTCTTCTCACACTGTCCCTTTCTGCCTCCCTACTCACCAGGCAAGATTCTGATGGATAATACCCTGATGCCAGAGCTGTGTGTAGGAGAGGAATATTCAAACCAAGGACCTTGTTAATTTTAAGGGGATATTTCCCTATTTAATTCACAAGAGAGAGCCTGGCATGGAAGGAGATCCCAAGACTGAAAACCTGGAGCCCCAGGCTTTTGCACTTGCCTCTCACTTGTGTTTGTGTGTATCTTCTAAGTCCTCTGCATCAAGAAAAGCAAGAGGGAAATGACAGGCGGGTTCTGTTGAGAAGGAATGTCATAGATTCACAGAGTAGCCAGACTGACCAGGAGCTCCCCAGCTTAAAGCCCCTTTTTGAACTGCCTGTATTTTTACACTTATGATGAAGTCCATGCCCCTTTGCATGACTTTCAAAGTCTTGTGTATCTGGCTCTTACATCCTGTGTGTCTTTGTGCCCCTCATTCACTAGGCTCCAGTCATGCTGACTTTCTGGAAGATTTTAGAATGCCAAGAGCCCTTCCCCCCACGGCATTTGCACCCACCGACCCCTGAGCCTGGAACGTGCTTCTCCCAGCTCTTAACGTGGCTTCCTTTCTCATCCTTGAGCTCAGCTGTCACCTCCTCAGTTTTTCTTTCACCAATTTACCTAAAGTCAGCCCTTCTTTTTCCTATTTCCAGCTTAGCCTTGACTGCAAGAGGTTTATTTCATTTACAGTTGACCCTTGAATAACATGGGTTTGAATGGCGCAGATCTACTTATACACAGGTTATTTTTTCAATGGTATTTACTACCTGATCCACAGTTGGTTGAATCCCCATATACGGAACCACGGATACAGAGAGCCAACTAGAAGTTATACCCAGATTTTCGACTGCCTGGGGGTGTCAGTACCCCCTAACCCCCAAGTTGTTCAAGGGTCAACTGTATTTATTTGTTTAATTTGTCTCTCCCACTAGTGAGGTGTTGTAACAACAGACGTTCTGTCTATCATTTCATCCCTAATGCCTGTGTAGTACTGAGCACGCCGTCGCAGCTCAGGAAACATCGCATGAGTAAACACAGGCTCTTTGATGGAGACAGCTCTGCTTCTCATTATGGTTCTAGTGAGACTGAATAATGTTGCATAACAGAACTGGACTGGAAGCCAAAGGCAAAGGTGATAACCTCAGCCTAGCCACTCGCTGTGATCTTAGGCAAGGTCACATGAGAACTTTGGCTTTTTTGTCCGCATCCTGAGAGTGTTAGCACAGATGATTTCTAAGGCATCTTTTAGCTCTGGAAGTCTGTTAAGTATATCTGTAATTTATTCCTTATTTTTCAAAAGCACAGATCTCGGGATTGAGTGGAGGTCAGAGAAATAAATCCCAGGATCTTATGTGAAGACATCGTTCACCCTTTTAATGAAAAGTTTCCACCAAGATGGTTTGTCTATATTCTTAAAGAGCCCAGGAAATGTTACATATTTGTATTTGTTTACACAGCCTTCTTGGCTCTGAATTCCCTGTCTGTGGTGATAAGGATGCCTTCCACCCTCCCTGGTACAGAGAGGGTACATTTTACCTGGGAGATTTTTCTCCTGTTTTCAGGGGGACAGTGCAGGGTCAGAATGCCCTTCTTGAACTGGCTGTTCCTCAAGTACCTTGAATGCACAATAAACCATATGCCACAGTGGCATATTTGGGGTGACACATTCTGAATCTCTGCATCCCAGTATGGAGTCAGACAGCAAATGACCGTTTAATCCTCACCAGGCTCTTGATTTCTTAGATGCAGTATAAAGGGCAGAAAAGAACAGTTATGCTATGATACTGGGGAACATGCGGACAGAAAGATGTTGTTAGATGCTGTGTGTAACTTAGCCCCCTCTACCGCGTGCTGTGCAAAGCTGGTCCTGGAAATGAGCAAGCACTACAGCATACACTGTTAGGCACTCTGCCGGTTACCTGCTCTTCTAGGGTAAAGGTGTTTTAAGCCATTTAAAGGTATATACCTCCAGGTTGGGAGCAGATGTTTCTACACAGACACGAGGGCTAATAGCTGAGGACACCCATTTGCAGATTCAGCAATAACAGACATCCACAGGAGCCACTCAGGGCGGGAGGGGGTGTCCTAGCAGGAGAGCCATAGGTATGGGAATCAGTATTCAGCTTGCAGCTGGTTGCTCTCAACAAGTCGAATTCCTGCCCTGTCTATTGAAAAGATGGTTGTTAATTCCTGAATTTTACTTTCCCTGTCTTTGCTCCTGGGCACATTTCATTTATCCCATTTCCATGTGAAAAGGCAGTTTATGGACAGCCTTCCAGCTGCAGAATCAGTGCAGCCACACCCTGACTTTCCTTCTTTCACCATCCACAACCCCACACTACACCCAACAGAGTGACAGATAAACTGGAATCCAAGTTGACTACCCTGCTTTGAAAAGGTGTCAGCCCCTGTACGACACAATGTCACACCAGCTAACTCGTTTTAGCTTAAATGATGCCAAGTGGTTATGGGTGTGTAAGAGCATTAATAAAGCCATTGTTTTTCAGTTGATAAAATGCTTTCACACCCAGTATCTCACTTTAAAGGAAAATAAGTATTATTTTCAATTTTCCCATAGTGTTTATTATTATTATTAGCACTAGCATTTATTCAGATACTTTTCTTCCTTTTAAAAAAAACTCCCTTTATTCCTTGGGAATGGAGAGTAGGGGAAGGGTGTGTGTGTGTGTTTGAACCTAAAAAGCAGAAGATAAATGCAGGGTCAAGAAAATAACATGAAAAATGCTTGACCGAAAGTTTTGTTCGGCAAAAAGCCCAACTGAATTTTAAAAAGTCAGAAAACAAAAACCAGGAATGGAAAAGTGGGAATGAGGTTGTCGAAGAGAGAGTAATAAAAGAGTATGTTTCTTTTCTTGCACTCCCATGGAATGTGTGTATTTAGGTTGGTGTATTTCTAGTTGGACTTTATAGTGAAAATAAACGATCTGATATAAATTACAGTCCTTCTGGGCTGAAACTGATGTTTATTGATTGGTTAATATTGTGTGGACAATTTATTTCCTGTACATCTTGCTACTTAGCAAAGCTGTGATCTGTGGCAGGAAATGAGACATAGAAAAAATATGACAGAACAGCTGGGCTTGAGTGTTTACGTGTGGGAGGGAAGTCAGGGGAAGCAAATTTAATAGATCCTTGGGTCAGTCCAGTGATTGCAAAATCAAACAAGGGAAACCCGTAAGATGAAAGCCTGCAATGAATGTACTTGTGATAGGTGAGTTTGGGTTTATACAATTATAACTTGGTCTCTACAGTAGAAGGATTAACAGTGTAGTTTTTGGTTCTGACACCAGCCATGTGGCTTAGGAACTTTGTGATCTTGGGCAAGTCACTTGAACTTGCAAAACTTCAGTTTTATTAATTTTAGAAAAGGGTTTTTATTAGAACAAAGGAGGTAATTAATCTCAAGTTACCTAGCATCGCGCCTGGGGCCATAGCATGGGCTCAGTGTGGTTTTAATAACTTACACTTACCCAGTCCTACTGGTGGTGAAGTTCTCTTCTAAGCCCTTTGCATATATCATCTTACTGAATCCTCTTAACAACCCCTTGAAACAAGTATTCTTATTTTACCTAATTTTACACATGTAACTGAGGCACAGAGAAGGTAGGAAACTTGTCCAAGGTCACACAGCATTTGTAAGTAGCTGGTATTCCAACCCAGGTTGTCTGGTGCCAGAGTCTGATCTTAACCATTATTCAACATTGCCTCTCCCAGTAGTTTTAGAGTAAAAATAATGCAAATGACATTTAAAGTGTGATGAGAGGAAGCCCTGGAAGATGGCACAGTGAGTAGCAGAATCAAGAATCTCTTACCCTAGATTTCAATGAAAAAGTTTTGGAATAGTTCCAAACAATAAAAATGTCCAGCAGGAACCAGTTCCCAACATCACCACAGAATCTGGATGTTCCTAGATGCAGACCTGCTGTCACCAACACTGCAAGTAGAGAAGAAGCCTTTCCTTGTCTTGTATGTTCTCCACCATGGGATTCTACACCATTAGGAACCATAGAATTTTAAAGCAGCCTGAGAATCAGATGTGATTGGCGGCCTCATAGGCAAACTTGTGATAGGAGGCTTCACGTGGTCTGCACTTAGCCTGTCCTGGAGCACAGGAAGCAGCTGGCTCCTACCAGCTCTGGGTCTGGCTCCAGACAGAGGGGGAATGTACCTGGAGGCTGTTTGTCTGGGATTTAAAAGTGCCCCATTGTAACAGGGGAGACAAAGAAAGCATGATAGTATTTACATCAGGACTCGGGGCATCTCAGGCAAGAAAATAACAAAGATGAGTATTTACTACCCACCAATGTTCAAAAAACAATCTTAAAAATGTGTGAATACCATTATAGCAAAATATATAAAGAAAACAAAGCTCTAGAGGGATGTAGGAAGAAACTGAAGGATGTAGAACTGCTTTGAGAGACTTGAACATATTTAAGTCAGTAAGTGGGATCTGCACAATGTAATTAGTAGTATTACATTAATAGGAATTACTGAGCATTGCATTTTGAGGGGATGTACTGTCTTTTCAAGCATTTATGGACCATTTACAAAAACTGATTCTATGCTAGACTCCAAAGAAGATTGTAAAAAGAAAAAAATCTCAGTAAAACAGAAACCATCAGAAGAGACCTCACCCTGCAGCTGCACCCATCCAGTCTCTGCTCCCTCCCATTACGGAGGCACAAGTGTCTGTCTTCCTGTCCAAGGCTAATTAATCCCTCCATCTGTGTCCTGGATTCCAGCCCCCTCTGCTTCCTCCGAGATCTCACCACACCCATCATCCCCTCTCTTTCCTTTCCTCTCTGTCTCCCTTTCCCATCAGGGCTAAATGTGACCACATCTCTCCCATCTTAAATAGAGCTATAATTTGCAAAACATGTATGTGTGTATACATGTATATATGCATATATAATGTATGTATATTAGCATATGTGCATGTGTATGTGTATGTGTATGTGTGTATATCTTTTAAACTCTCCACATCTCCAAGTCTTACCCTAATCTTTCACTGACCTTTTCTGACAAGTTTTGGAAAAACCGTTCACATTTTCTGTTTCTACTTTTTCATCATCATTTAGTCCTCAAACCACAGCCTCCTGTGCTTATGACCCAGTTGAAACTGCTTTTACAAAGCACATTAACCAGCTTTTTACTGCTTCATCCAAAAGGCATTTTAAGCCCTCAGAGTATTTAGTACTACTATCCATTCTCTCCTTAGCATTTTCTATGTCACCAGGGTTCTCACTTCATTTCTGGTCAGAATTAGAACGGTGCCATTTCCTGCAGAACGGTGAAGACGTGCTGAAAAATTTGTGACTACGGAACCACCCCCACTTACTTTCCTTATGACCTGGAGTTTTCCCTCACTACGCCCTGGGTCACTGCTGTTTGAAACCTGGCTCACAGGTGCTCTGGGAGCAGCATCCCGTGGAGACTGCTGGACGGGCAAGTTCTTGGGCTCCACCCTAAACTTCTGGGTCAGGAGTTCTGTGAGCGGAATCTGTGTTTTAACAAGCTCTCCAGGTGATTCTGGGAGGCACTGCCTTGTGAAAGTACCCCAGGGACATCAGATGTATCACACAGTAACTGGAGAGTTACAGAAACAAAAGGGGATGGCAGTGTAGGAGAAGGCATTTAAAACTGTACAGCACAGGTTACTTTTCCATAATCTAAGGACAGTAAATCCTTAAGGGGGGCTCTTATAGGTTGTTCCCTGTTTCTAGCCTTGCCCAGCTGCCCTGCAACATGCCTTTCTCTCCAAGGTAGTACTGGCGATTCGTTGCCCTCCACGCAGCCAAACATTTCCCCTAAGTTTGAACCATCTGGCTAAAATAAAAAGCCAGGGGTTCTGGTCTGAGAGGTTTCACTTGAATGTATAATTGTCAGTGGAGGATGATTGGAAAACACACACACACTCTCTCTCTCTCACACACACACCTACATGTGTCCACTGACACAGGATAAATGTTTCTCAAAGACACTACACCCCAGGTTCACACGATTTTGCAAGAGAGTTCTTAGCCCAGTTGATCTGGCCAAGTATGATTTCTTCAGCTTAAGGAAAGCTTTCTAATTTATTATTTTCAAAGCCATTTTTGTTACCTATGTAACATGCTATTTGTTTACTTTAGAAAATTTAGAATATCCAGGCAAAGGAAAAGAAAGTGGTACAGTTGACATCAGCCACACGGCCATGTTATCATATTAGTGTGTATTCTTCGTGGGGTAGGGGTACAGTGATTGAGTATGTATAGTACATGTTTATAATTTATTGTTGTAAATTAAGAATTATTTTTTGTAAACATACCAAAGGACACAGAAGGATGTAAAATAGAAGGTAAAAGTTTAGCTTTTGAATATTAATTTCCTCCTGATTTCCAAGGCTTAGACTTTTTGCCTAATTACTCTGGCTAGTTTCTCTAAAAATTTTAAATCAAATCGTGGTAATTGATATCCCATCATTTCTCTAATTAAATAGCAGTGTTTCTAATATTTAAGCTGTAAGTATATTAATCATGGTATGGGCATCTGGGCATTTGTAAATCACACTGCAAGCATTTGGTTTATTATATTTACAGAGAGTTTTTTTATCAGGAATAGCTATTGAATTTTACCAAATGCTGGAAACCAATTACGGTGATATGATTTTTCTACTTTGGTCTACTCATCTGGTAAACGATTTCCATAGATTTCCTAATTTTGAATCACACTAGCATTTCTTGGGTGAACAACGTTTGGATATAGTGCATAATTAAATTTACTATTAGATACTCATTTCAAATATTTTATTTAGGACTTTGATATTGAATGGAGAGTAAATTGAAATATGTTTTTCCCCTCAAATTTGTATTACAAAAAATTTCAAGTGTATGTAGAAGTTGAAAACAATAACAAAATTAACTTCTGTACATGCACCACCTGGATTCAGTTATTTACATTTTGCTAAATTTGTTCTATCTAGCTGTTTAGCTATCCAGCCATTCCTCCGTACAACTAACTAGTTGAGCCTAATGAGAATTAGTTACAGATATCAAAACATTTACCTATAAATACTTTAGAATCATTATCCTAAAGGATCCTAGAGGATCTAAAGGAGAAGGATCTTCTTTATATTACCATCTCATTATTACACCTAAAATATTACAGTTTCTAAATATTATCCGATCTCTAATCCATATGCAAATTTCTCCTATTGTCCCAAGAATATCTTTCATAGTTGTTTTGCTCCTCCCAAAAAAGTGATCCAAAGTTCACTTATTGTATTTAATTTTTCTCTTTAGTCTCTTTTATTTAGACCATTTATTTTTTCATAATACTGACTTTTTAAAGAGTGCATCCCAGTTGTCATATAAAATTTCCCGTATCCCAGATTTGTCTGATTGCCATTTAATTTGTTGATCTCCCTCAAGTATTTCCTATAAACTGAACTGTGAGTTCCAAGACTTGATTAGAATTGGACTGAACATTTGTTTAGTCAGGAACACATCCACAGCGATACTGTGAGCTTGATGCTGTACCCTAATCTGGAAGCCCGTGTGTCAGCCTGTCCCAGTCCTGCCAAGTTTGACCACTTGTCTAAGGTGGGGACATACAGATCACTCTGTATGGCGTTAGCTGTGGGCTTGTCACATATGCCTTTTATTATTTTGAGATACGTTCCTTTTTTGCCTGATTTGTTAAGACTTTTTATCATGAATGGATGTTGAATTTTATCAAATGCTTTTTCTGTGTCTGTTGAGATGACCATATAATTTTTTCCTTTTTTTCTCTTAATGTGATGTATCATACTGATTGATCTTTGTATGTTGAACCATCCTTGCATCCCAGGGATAAATCCCACTTGATCATGGTGTATGATCATTTAAAAATGCTGCTGAATTTGGTTTGCTAGTATTTTAGTGAGGACTGTTGTATCTATATTCATCAGAGATATTGGTCTATGACGTTTTTCTCCTTCTTGAACTTTTAAGTGGTTTAAATATAAAAATAAAGGTATTAAGATTTTTTATTTATGATGTGTATTATTCTAAATTATTTATTTTTAAATTACATTGATGAGGATAAGAGTCCCCAGTAGACTGTGGGGGAAAATGATGACGATAATCTTTGCTTTCTTCCTGATTATGATGGGAATTATCCTAATGTTTCACCGTTAAGTCTGCTGGTGGCTTCTGATTCCTTATCAAATTGAGAGTGTTTCTTTCTGTCCCTTTAAAAGGAGTCTTATCATGATACACGCTGAATTTCGTCAGATGCCTTTTTATATTAATTGAAATGATCCTAATGTTTAACTCATTTGACTGTTAATATAACCAATTATAGTAATAATTTTCCTAATGTTTAATTCCTAATGAATCAATACTTTATTTTACTCTATTTAGTCATGATGTGTGGTTCTTACGATAGAGTTCTGGAATTCATTCGCTCCATTTTATTTATTATTTTTATATCCTTAGTCAAAATTAAGATTCAGTTTAAATATTTATCTTTGTGATCTCTGTGTTTGGTTTGGGTATCTGAGTTATTTTAGCTGTGTATCACTAAGTGGGAACCTTTCAGTCTTCTATTATCTGCAACTTACTGTTTGCTTAAGGTTTTGCAAAACTCATCCAGCAAAACATTTTGGCCCTAGTTATTTATTTTCTTTTTTCTCTCTTCTTTTTCTGTAAAAAAATATTTTTAGCTTTTTTGAATTGTATTTTAAAAGTAACTCATCAGTACATTTTCACTATCAAAAACAAAAAATATGGGAGTATGGTTCCCTTCACTCCCTCCTAGCACTGTTTTCTTTCCTCAGAGGTAACCACTGTCAAAGGTTTGGTGAAGGAGGATGAAGAGTTATTATTTAGTGGGCTCAGACTTTCTGTTTTGCAAGATGAAAAATATTCTGGAGATGGATTGTGGTAATCTGTCTTACCCCACTCCCTGGCAACAACTAGTCTATTTTCTGTCTCTGTGAACTCGACTACTTTATATACCTCACATAAATGGAATCATATGGTATTTATCCTTTTGTAACTGGCTCACTTCACTTAGCATAATGTCTTTGTGGTTCATCTCTGTTATATAGCATGTGTCAAAATTGCCTTCCTCTTTAAGGCTGAATAATATTCCATTGTGTATATTTATCACATGATATCTTTCCACTCATCTGTGGCTGGATACTTGGGTTGCATCCATCTTTGGCTGTTCTGAATAATGCTAAGAATATGGGTGTACAAATACCTGTTTGAGTCCTTGTTTTCAGTTCTTATGGGTGTACCCAGAAGTTGATTTGCTGAATCATGTCGTAATTCTACATTTAATATTTTGAGGAACCGTTTTCCATAGTGGTTGAATCATTTTATAGTCCCAACAGCAGTTCACAAGTGTTCCAGTTTCTCCACAACCTGAACAACACTGGTTGTTTTCTGTTTTTTATTTTTTGCTTTTGTTTATAATGGCCATCCTCATGGGTGTAGAGTGGTATCTCCTTGTGGTTTTGATTTGCATTTCTCTAATGATTAGTGATGTTGAGCGTGTTTTTATGTGCTTATATTGGCATTTGTATATCCTCTTTGGAGAAATGTCTATTCAAGTCCTTTGCCCATTTTTAAACTGGGTTGCTTTTTGTTGTTGTTGAGTTGTAGGAATTCTTTATATATTCTGGATATTAACCCCTTATCTGATAGGTGATTTGCAGATATTTTCTCCCATTCCGTGGGTTGCCTTTTCACTCTGTTGAGTGTCCTTTGATGCACAAAATTTTGATTTTGATGTAGTTCAAATTATTTACTTTTTTCATTTGTTGCCTATGCTTTTGACATCATATTCAAGAAGTCATTGTCCATATAATTGATTTTTAACTTGCTTTTTTATTCATCAGAATATATGTTGGCAGTCTTTCCACACCAAGTAAGGTAGCTTCTTATCATTACTTTGATCAGTTGTAGAGTATTCCTTAGTATGGCTATGCTGCTGTTTATTTAACCCCTTCTGTAATGGTAGATATTTAAATAGTGTTCATTGTCTTTTACACGTATGTATATTAAAAACAAACAAACAGAAAATCTAGGAAGGATATTTATTGAAGCATTAGAAGTGATGATCTCTGAACAGCAGGATTAGAATTACTTTCATGTTGTCTGGTATGCTTTTTTTTTTTGCATTTTCTGATTTTAATAACAAATAGGTATTTTTATTTAATAAAACTTACACACAAAACAAGTCAATAAACATAGTGACATCCTTTGATCCAACAATTTCACCCCAGAGGCTATCAAAGATTTGTTCTCTGTAAGCTAAACAAACAAAACTCAACATTTACTTGAAGTGATTCATACGGTTGATTAATGTCCTAATGTCATTTAGCAATAGACTTAATGTTCAAATAGAGGACTGCGGGATAAAATTTCATATATGAGCTTCGATTATTTTATTGCCATAAAAATTAATTTCAGGATGTGTAATGATTAATGACATGGAAAAAAACCCTGCAAGGACCAGGATTTCTACTAGATAATTATCTAGGCCAGGGATTATAAAAATTTTTTTGGGAAGGGCCAAATGGTAAATATATTAGGCTTTGTGAGCTATATTGTCTCTGTTACAACTGCTTAACCTCTGCATTTGTATGGCACAAACAGCCTTAAATGAATGAGTATGGCCTGAGGACCCACCCCTTCAAAACCCTCCCCATCAAAGCAGGTAGATGAGGCCTGGGGAATGAAGGCATTTGAGGGAGTAAGCCAGTGCATTTATTTAAAGCTTTTTTTCATGTTTAAAAAAATGTATTTAAATGAAATGATGTGAATGGTATTAATATGCCTTATACAGAGTAGCTGCTTTCCAAAGATTTCTTGACAGTGAGATGGAAATGAAATATAGTTCAGAAAGCTTTGCAAATGCCCCAATTTTGATTGAGTTGCTTATTTTCATGGGCCTTTAGTGCACAACGTTTTTTTTACATTTGTCTTGTGTTCTTTCCCAGGGGAAGAAAATGTAATTGCTGTTCCTTTGGGGAGTCGAAGTGTGAGAATTACAGTGAAAGGACCTGCACATCTCTGTAAGTAGAATTAAATCTTAACATGCTTTTCCTTCCTGAAAATTTATTTAGCGAAAAAAAAAACCTCTTTCTTTGGGTTAATGGATAGGCAGACCAACATCTTAAGGATTTTGCCTCCCAGTCTGAAATAGTCCGTATCACTAGGGGATGATCTATACCCTGAATTTTTCAGTTCTCTTGCCCTAGTAGGAAATATACCAGCTTGGGATTAATCTCTTCATGGGAGAGGAAAGCAAGTTATGTGAAAAAAATTGTTTTTATATGGTGAGTAAACTAGGATTTGAGAGTCTTCTGCAGATTTTAGCAGTTGGGGACAAAAAAAAAGCAAAACAAGATTTAAAACACAGTACATACAGCTGACAACTGTAAGTTTGGTTGCCAGCACATCACGACCTCTGGTCTGGGGGGCGCTGAAATTACACGCTGGTTTCCCAGAATATGGAGAGTTTGAAACAATAGAGGATTGAAATTGTATTGTTTCTTTGGCCAAAGTGACATGGCATCTCCTCTATCTTAGCCTTTCTGGTCTCTTAGGACCTAAAAATACCAAAGTTCTGCTTCTCTCCCAAGGTCTCCTGTGGCCACAGGCACAACTTTCTTAGGCTTTTCCCAAGGAAAATGGGCCTTGGCCAAGACTGGGTCCCTGGCTTCTTGAGAAGCTTACTGTGTTCAGCACTATATTTCTGTAAAAAGTACAAAACTGTTTATAACTGTTTTAAAGCCACACAAATCAAGGTCCACTGGATTAAAATGCTACATATTTTGCCTTTTTTTTTTTTTCTGAGCCACCATCTTAGATTTTTCAAATCATAAAAATTTCTCAGGGCCACAAGCATTGTACCTTTTGGGGAGCTTTTAAATGTGTGTGTGTGCGTGTGTGTGTGCTTGTGTGTGTGTGAGTTTGTATATTTTGGATTCAGTACTGATATTCTAACTGGAAGTGTCCTTTGAGAAAAATTTATATCAAAATGTTAAAGTAAAAATGGTTAAGGTTGCCAAGGATATAGATTAAAATCTTAAAAAAAAAGAAAGAAATTCTGTAGTATATTATGACCTAAATTAGAGAAGCAAGAAGATATCTTTAAAACAGTGAGGGTGAACAATGATCGGAAAGTCTTTTTTTTAACTTTATTATATGAATTATGACTAAAAGAATGTGACTGACTTATTTAACTAAAATATTAAAATGTTTACCTCTATGTAATGGTCAGTTCCCTCAAGGCTTTCTCTATAATGAAGCATCCAAACATTTTAAACGGCTTAAAAAAGCCACAGCCCTTGATGAGAGTAAGTCTTCATTTCTGTCAGTGCAACCCTGAGGCTTGATGACAGGTGAAAATCATTCAGATCCAAATTTTGTGGCTCATTTGAGTGATCACATTGTGAAATACCATTTTGGATTCAAAACTATGAAGTGCTGAGCAGCATAATTCACAATAGCCGTAAAGAGAGAACAACCCGAATGTCCATCATCAGTGGATGAATGGGGAGATAAAATGTGGCATGTGTGGAATATTATTTGGCTGTAACAAAGAAGGAAGTCCTGACATACGCTACAATAGATGTGATCCTTGAAAACATTATGCTAGCTGAAAGAAGCCAGTCACAAAGGCCACATACTATCCGATTCTATTTCTATGAAGTGTCCAGAGTAAGCAAATCTGTGGAGACAGATGGTAGATTGGAGCAACCCAACTCACTCCTACGGCTCCTACGGCTGGAGTGAGTTGGATTGCTGGGAGGTAGGGGGCAGTGACTGTTAATGGATATGGGTTTTCTTCGGGGGAATGATAAGAATGTTGCTAACTTAGATTGTGGAGATGGTTTCACAATTCTGTGAATATACTGAAACTTTTGTGAAACCATCTTTCAAATGGGCGAATTTTATGGCATGTGAATTTTACAGCATATCGAAAAGATGTTTTAAAAAAGATGCAGGGACTGGGCCTGATTTTCTCATGATACTAAAGGCAATTCTTAAAAATTCAGCTCTAAAAACAGTTTTATAAGCTCTAAAAACAGAATAAGTAGCCAGTAAACAGGTTAAGTAAAAATGAATATTTTGAGGCCAAATGTTCGTTTACATACATATATGTTCTGGCATATTAGACATAACCTTATACTCAAAACTGGCACTGCTACAAGAATGGGGTTCAAAAATATTCCCATTTCTCCAAAGGTGGCAGATCTGTTGCTTGGAATATTTTTCCTTCTGAATAATCTCAAAATTGGCTCTAAAAGTGTTTCTGAAAGTTATCCTTCTCTGCCAGTGAATAGAATGAACTGGCTTCATTTACAAAAGATTTAGTTAACATTTCTGAACATCTAAATATAGAAGCGGCTTTATTTTCTTGATTTAGATCAATGTTTTCTTAATTTTTATTCAAAGATATATTCCTGAAATTAAGCTTACTTTGCAGTGATAAATCATTCTTTTCAAGATTTGTACTAAGTACAACCCTCCAAAAGTCTGCATCATTGAAACTGGAGAACACCCAGTAACGTAATGTTAGTCTCTCTGCTGTGGAATGGAATTTAATTACAGAACGTCCATCTCACATATTGCCTAGAGGTGCTTAGAGCCTAAATTTCCAGTCCTTTCGTAAGCTTGGCCTCAGCATTATACCAAGCACACAGCTCCAAATTTTCTCTAAAATTTCAAAAATGGAAACAATATGAGGGTTTCTGCAAAAGAGATTTTATTGTAGAAAAACTTCAGCATTGTGTTTGACTAGCAGTAAACTTGAGAAGCCAAGATGCCATAAATTGGAAACCTCCATTATCAATTGTAAGAATTGGGTTTTTTTTTTTTTTGTCCTCTACGCCCTGTCTAATGACCATATATAGAGATGCATAAATATGAACGTGGACACTGTGCATAGTGACCAGTCAGAGGAAATGGAATCCGAGTGAAGTATGCACATGTAAAACACAACTCTCAGCATAAGTCTGATGTGTTTATAGCCAAGTCAGCCATGCAGAATGCTCATTACATGTTTGGTGGCCTTCTAGGAATTTAAGGAGACCTCCTGGGGATGATTAGCATGACTCTGTCTCTTTTCAAAGACTCCTGGACTGAGTCTTCTTAGGGCAAGCCCTTCAACTAGAAGCATTTGGAAGCATTCATCATCCTTCTAGCCATTCCTTCTGAAAACAACTGGTCTGGGTCAAAATAGTTAAAGGCACCATTATAGACTTGAGTTGTGAAGATTTGTGGATTTAAGAGGGCCTTGGTTTCTGATCCTAGTTTTATCTCTTTGAGGGCACGCATCATCTCTTCCTTGACTGCTCTCTGCAACCCCCATCATGTTAAGCCTGAAGAGGGAGAAAAGGCAGTAGTGGGCAGCAGTGGAGCTGGGGAGGTGTTTACAGGTTTGCTGGGCTCTCCAGCCAGCACTAGCTGCCTTGCTGCAGAAATCACCTTGAGTCTGTGAAAGCTCTGAGAACAGAATGGCTGTGCGTGCAGCTATCCTGAGCTGTGAATTGCACATTATCACAACATAGGGCTACAGTACCTACCTGGGAATGCTAGAAATTAATTTTTAAAAAACGTATCCGTAAGTCAACACGTCATCTGAATTGCTGACTTTCTCAAACTCCTTTTCCGCCAATTTTGTAAGAGGCATGGACACTAAGGAGGAGCAAGGTTACCACCAGGAAAAGTGACGATTTTTGAAGAACAATACTTCCCTCCACTTTATTGTGAATGCATGCTAAGTGGCTTTGTTAAGCTAAATGATCTGAGTTGTTTGCATCCATCTGTCAGCTGTAAAAAGGTGGCTTCGTCAAATCACTCCCCGTGTCTGCACTTATCCAATTTGGACTCAAGTTACACAGTTGAGGTCAGAGCACCTGCTTTCGACCTCCTCTATATGCAACCAGGGTTTGTGACCCAGAGAGTGGGAAGCCTTCTGAAATCACTGGAATAAAGACATTTTATGATAAGTGGGGGAAAAGAGCGGTTTGGGTAATTCACATGCACTTGAAA
This sequence comes from Camelus bactrianus, assembly GCF_048773025.1. Classification (NCBI taxonomy): domain Eukaryota; kingdom Metazoa; phylum Chordata; class Mammalia; order Artiodactyla; family Camelidae; genus Camelus; species Camelus bactrianus. The sequence goes on from NC_133565.1 coordinate 28,047,892, forward strand.
ATGGATTTTCCTCCTTGCTTTCTCATATCCTTGTGACAAAAAATCTTGGACACCGTTGAAGCAATAGAATAGACTCAACATCCAAAAGAACCCCCCAAAACAAACAAAAAAACAAACATTAAACTAATGGAAATCCTGGCCTTTGGTTTAGAAGATGGATGTCAGACTGGTCTTCCCTTCCTCCCAGATCGCCTTCCCAGATTCCGACCCCCACTCCCCACCATCACTCTGCAGCCAGACGAAACTTGGACCGCTGTGCTCCGGGAGGTGAGCGCAGTGGTAAAACATTCACTGCCCCAGCACAGCCTCCCAACCCATTGCACACTGTTTGAATTTCATCAAGTCGTTTCAGGCTAAATCTCGGTCTAGAAACTCGGTGTTTCACTTGCCTTCCTCTTCGTGTGGATGGATTTTGTCCAGCTTCATTTGGGTTTGATATTACTGAGTGTTCACCATTTTTCCTCCTTTAAAGGACTGATTCCTTCAGCATAGGGCCCTCTTCCTGTCTCCGGTTTCCCATCTCATTTTTACTGACAACTCACTTTCTAACACTCAGTTTTATATCTTCATTGGAACTAGGAAATGAATTTAATCTCGCACTTTCCAAAACCCCACTGCGGTCACGGAGCTCAGGGCCAAAGCGGCTGGGGTTTTGCGCGCCTGAGAGTAGCCAGCATTATTCTTTGACCGCTAATGACTCCTGCAGATCAAGTAGCTCCTGTCCAGCCTTTGAATTTTCCCAGAAAAGTTCCCAGCCTGCCTGTCAGGGATAATCAGGGATGTCTCCTAATGCCTGTTATGCAGTCTGTCCAGGGCGCTTGAACTCCTGCAGCTGCTCCAGTGGCAGAGAGAAATCCGGCAAAGGAAAACAGCCCAGCACAGCAGCGAGTGGGTTGCAGCCTCCTGGTGCCACATCACTTTGTTGTGTTTTATCAGCGTTCCATTTTCAAGTTGGAAACAGAGTGAAGTTCTGGTTCTGTTGTGTGCTTTGTTCGAGATGGCTGGAGAACCATTGAATACCAGTGAGTCAAGTGTAGCTTCCAGAGTAGAAGAGGTCCTGGGAGGTCGTCTGTTCTGACTCTCTGTTTTAGAAATGAGGCAGTGAAAACCGAAGGCAGTGAGTGAGGGAGAGAGCTGAGGCCAGAAATGCAGGCCGACCAGGTCCATCAAGTGTGGTGACATTTGCAAAGTGACAGAGAAAAAAAGAGAAGGGAAAGAAAGAAATCACTTAAATAAAGAAGTGTTATTTTGGTTAAACCGTCAGCATTGTTCTGAAGGAAATCTAGAAGCACTCCTGCTCATTTAAGAGCACATGTGAATAAAGAGGGCACACAGGAGAGAGACCTTGGTGGTGATGGAATACTTCTGTATTTCGATTGCGGTGATGTGTCAGGTACCAGCGTCTGCTTCCTGGTTTTGATGGTGTCCTGTAGTTATGTAAGAAGTAATCATTCCGTTGGGTAAAACTGGATGAAAGGTACACAGGACCTCTCTACTATTTTTGCAACTTCCTGCAAATCCATAATTATTTCAAAATAAAAAGTTTTTTGATGCAAATTCAAAATTTCCCGTGGTTTTGTCTAAATAAAAAGTCTAGGCTTAAGATCTGAAAGGGTGAGAAAACGAGTTACACAGCTTTACTTTAAGTGACAGCAGCATCATAAAAAAATAGAAAGAGATGTTTTCTTCTTCCCTTTGTTGTAGACATGACTCCAAAGTGGTGAGTAGACCTAACTGGACCTAACATTCTTGTTTGCTCCTTTTTATGGGCAGCTAAGATCCTTACCTTCCACCAATACGAATCAATGTGTTTGTAAATTGAGTGGATGTACTGATAGTGTGTTAGTATCATCTATGCTATCACAGGTGGTTAAATGGCTTTTGAAATAAAATGCTTTTACGATATTCTCTGACTTAAACCTTATTTTTAAATTTTAGTTATCGAATCAAAAACACTTCAGGGAAGCAAAGGCGAACACAGCTTTAACAGCCCTGGAGTTTTTGTCGTAGAGAACACAACCGTCGAATTTCAGAGGGGCTCAGGGAGGCAAACCTTCAAGATTCCAGGACCTCTGATGGCTGATTTCATCTTCAAGGTAGGATGAGCTTCTTCGTAAATGGTATGCCTCTGGGGCCCAGCACATCTGGAATTTTAAAAGCAATTATGTTTGGTCAGCAGCAGCCATCAGTGACCATTTTCACACCGGGCGTGTGTCATTAGGAGTTCCGTCTGGACAGTCAGTTCTTAAAGGTTGTTCATCTCTCTCACGTTTCTGCTCCTCAACCCCAGAGGTCAAGAAACAGACTTCACTTTTAGAGTGGAATGATGGCTTTTGTGTTTATGACGTCTAGCTGCTTGCTGTGTTCAGCTTTAAACGTCTAGATGGGTCTGGTGGCCATGGGCAGTGGCTAAACACTCCGTGTCTTGACCCACGACTGTGCTGTTATTGCACTTGCTCGGCTTCCAAAGGGGAGAAGAGAAGACAGAGATTCATTCCTTACCCTCCTGTCTCTTGTCCTTGGTGCTGTCCCATAAGGACCATTTGTCTAGGTACCTGGCACAAGGTACCTAGAAACCTTCTTCCCTGTACCCACGAGTCTGTGTCCCCTCTTTTGGGTAAATTAGGGGCCTCTTCCCTCACTCAGAGGATATGAAGTGTAGTGGCCAATATATTTCCAAGGTGACACCATCTGAAATTCTTCTGATAAAACTGAAAATACCTAAGACGTGCAAAAAGAGGGGTTATTTCAGTGGATGGTATGTCTGATCCCTTTTTAGAAATACATTCAAAATGGAAATGGAAGAAAGAAAATAGGGTTAATCTCCAGGAGTATCTTTACCTGTGAAAAGACCCCGTGCCTTGAAAAGAACCTTCTATGTTCCACATTAATTTGTCAACGAATGTTTCATTGAGACATCAGTTGTGCCACCAGAGAAATGTCTTTGGAGTTAGATGAGAGTTGCTAACTGATGTCCTGTTGGCAGAGTCCAAGTGTTGGTCTGGGTGGTGGTGTTGTTTCGAAACTTCAGATTTTAAATGGTCAGCCTCTAAAAATCAAGAGATTTTAGCATGAAAATACTAGGGGGGGTTTTCTTGCTTCTCTTTAAAAAGGGAAAGATGTGACAACCAGCTTGCATTTTGCCATAGCAATAATTGGCCGGGGCTGGGTAACACTGCCTTCTCGTCAGGGCGCACTCTCTCCCTGGCCATGGTCCACACCACTCCGCAATGGGTTCCTGACGTTGAAGGTGTAAGTGTCAGCTGCCGTTCATAGACATTTAAGTTGCCATTCCTATACATCACTTGCCATTCATGGACTTCGGTGTCAGACCCTTGAAGCATCAACTCAGTGTTATTCTTTGACAGTAGCATTTCAAAAGGCTTTTGGAGGAAGCCATGACTGTCATCTGCCTTTCTATTCTCTTTCTCTCGTCCGTTGCTGGGCATCAATTCTGGCCTTGGTTTGCGCCTGTTAGGGTTTTTCCATTTGATTCTCAAGTAGTAAAACACACACACACAACTTTTAAAAAAAAATTCTCTTTTCATTCCTGCTCAGAGGATCTGTATTCTTCTCAAGTCAGTTTGGAGAGCTCTGACTGAGTAAGGGACATTTGTATAATGATGGGATAGGAGAAATAGCCACAAAGTTTACAATTTTAAGGTCCTGTTTGGTAATAGGATCAGCATGGAAAACATATCATCTATTGATCCCATGCATGAGAATATATATATATATATATATATATATATATATATAAACACATATGTATCTATAAACTGTTCACTTGTTTTTAGTAGACACACGTATATGTATATGAATATGTGTATGTGTGTGTATGTACATTTTGTTTTAAGATTTGAGAGGCTACATTGCAAGCTGAAAACACTGAAGAAACAATGGTTACTTTAGAGGGGACACATCAGAGGTGCCCTCGGGCAGTGATCTTGGTTTTACTTATAATATTCTAGTGCATAAAACAATTTTTAAAAAGAATCCAGTCATTTCTCACATGTGTAACTAAAATTACTTTATACCTTCTTGCCCAAATTATATATTCACGTCTTAATAGAATTTAGCAGCGTGTTGCCACTGTCTGAATTTGTACTCAGTCTTCTGTTGTCTCTGAGTTCTGATTTTCTCAGATTTAATAAACAATTCTGGGCTTTCACTTCCACTTTTGGAAAGCTTTTGATCTCTCTTGACTGGGAAGTTTTCAAAAAATAATATGTATGTATATTTATCAAAGAGGGTATTACACACAACTGTCTGACTCATGTGTAAACGGAACCTCATTTTCATGCCTACAGCCATTTTCTTTCATGAATACTGTGTTCTCAGTGGGAGAGAATTTGGCAAAATTGGAGACACTGTGATGAAGCAAGGATGACTCTGATGTTTTTCCCTGACTTACAGGCGTGTCCAAGTACTGTGGGTTTCTAGGAAATATCCTTTTCCATCAATTACTCTTTTTTTTTTTTTTGCTTGGAACACTGTAGTAGTACCTAGCCTCCATTGTTGCTAAGATAAGGAACTCTTTGCTCCCATGCAGCTCTTTTTGGCCCGGGATGCACTCAAATAATAGCTTTCCTTTGAGTGGGAGGTTGAGTGTGTGAGGTCCCTGAGGATGGTCGGCCTTGTATTTCATTGTATCACTTTCCATTCCAATCAACCAAGAGCAGCTGATCCAACAAAAGAAAGACCTGGCTTCGAGGAGAGAGAGGATGTGCAGACCTGCTCTGCCTCACTCAGTGCTCATTCCACAGAGTCACGGGCGTGCTGAGATGGAGAGACAGCCTCTCATCACTTCATGGATTAGACCTCATTTCATGGGCTTTTAATAAATGGACCATTGAAAACTTCTGTATTCTGACATGGAGAGTTAAATACGCAGACATCTATGGGATGTTAGATTCTTTCGTGGTGTGATGTGTGCATTCTGAAGTCTGGCCATTCACTGCACCAGTGAGACAAAAGTGTCTTTTTTCTTCTTTCTCAGAAGCTATATTTTCATGATTGGACCGTTCTTGAAAAAAAGCACTTTTTCTTCTTCCCAGTGGATTTCTCACTATACGTTCTTATTTTTCCTGAATGATCTGTTTCGCATGGATGATGCTTGTCACGCTGCTACTGGGTCCTGGGTATTTTGCAGTAGAGTCCCGGAGGCAGTCTTATTTTGCATCTGCAATATGTGCGTGTTGCCACCAGGTAGCAGTAGAGAGTCTGGATCCAGTGGGTGATGCTGTATGCTTTGCTGATTGGACCATGAAATAGGCAGTATCCATTCAGTGAGAATTCACTGAGTATCTGTGAGTAAATATGGGTGAATATCAGGTTTAAGTATATGCTTGTTAGAATAATCGAGCAAAATAAAATTAAGTGGTGTTGAGAAAGACATCTTGTTGCATGGTTAACTATTTTAATTATTGCTGGTGGCGTTTCCTACTCTTTTAAAACATACATCCATCTGCAGGGGATAAAAAAGTTTCTCTTCGTGGTCTGAAATCTTCCTTTTTATACTAGTTGTCGGTCTCCTTTCTCCCATTCAGACAGTTTGTGTTTGTGCAGGAAAAAATTTTCTGATTTCTTTTGCCAGTAGTTTTCAGCTAGGCAAGCCTGTTTCCAGTTTCCTCCAACCTCACTTCCAGATACCATTTATGTTTTCTACCTGCAGAATCCCTCTTTTCTTTCTGCGGAATTATGCCATCACATCTGACTTATCCAGGGATGAGAGGAAAATTGAAATTGCCTGTTTTCCTTTCTCTACAGAACAGATTTCAGCTTGGAAATGTGGTGCAGACAGTGGCTAAATTCATATGTTCATAGGTGTCTCAAAACATAGCAAGACACAACTTTTAGAGTCAGTGCATGTGTTAGTTTCCTGAGGACGCTGTAACAAAGCACCATAAACTGGGTGGCTTAAACAGCACACATTTACTGTCTCACAGTGCTGGAGGCTAGAAGCCCAAAATCAAGGTGTGGGCAGAACTGGCCCCTTCTTAAGGCTGTGAGGGAGAATTTGTTTCGCGCCTCTCTCCTAGCTTCTTGGACCCTTAGGTTTTCTCCCTTTGTTTTCACACCATCTTCCCTTTGTGCATGTCTGCCTCTGCGCCCAAATTTCCCCTTTGTATAAGGACACTAGTCATATTGGGTTGGGCCACTCTAATGACCTCATCTTAGCTTGTCTAGGTCTGCAAAGACCCTGTTTCCAAATAAGATCATACTCTGAGGTGCTGGGCGTTAGGACTTCAGCATAATCTTTTCTGTGTGGGATGCAGTTCAGCCCATCACGGTGCCTGACAGAAAAGAAAATGCACCTATCTCATTGTGCCTCCCAATCAGAATTCCATCTCAGGTGTTTGCCATGAATCACAAAGGTAGAAACCTCAGAAATATGACACGATATTTACTGTCATGTGGTCTGTTCAGGGAAATTTCTTGGTTAAAGCAGTTCAAATACGCTTCTACTAGTTACCATAATTCACAGCTAAACTATTTGTGTAAATATATACACAATTATAGAAAGAAGAGTTTTATACAAAAATCCATTCCATAAATTTGGGGAATTATTTTGAAGTCACCAAGTAAGGCAGTTGAAGTTGAATTCGTTTCCTTACCATTGTTATAAAATCACTTTCCTGATCAGAAGAAGTGATAAACTCTTGTAAATGTTGACATCTGCTTCTCTTTTGCCATGTTGTGTACTTGGCCACCTCCCACGTCAACAGAGCTGTCTGCCCTGCGGTCTTGCAAGTAGCGGGTGATGACCGGGCTGTCGTTAGCAGGAATGCAGAGAGTGAGCATTAATGTTCAACTTCTGATTCTTAAAGTTAGGATTTTTTTTTTTTTTCTCTTTTGGGTTAGACTTTCGAAAGGCAGGCTCGTGGAGAGAGATGAGGCTTCTACAAATTGATTTAGTTCCCATAACATTTCAAGGGCCAAGCTCGGGGGACTGAATCCAAGTGTTTCTTCTGCATTATAGAGAATGCCTCTACCCACAGGAAGGCTGAGCTGTGGCCTCACGTCCTCAGCGCCCTCCGCTCAGGAGAAGCATCCACTGTAGGGAGAGCCCAGCGAGGATGTGGAAGTTCTGCTTCCTCTGCCTCGGGGAATTGTAGGTGAAATAAGAAAATTGGGGACAGGATGGAGGAAGCAGGGTGATGAGCTGTGGTCAGGAGACATGTCTCATGATGGCAGTCTCTCTGCAGAGCAGGAGAGCATGTTAAGCAGGTTTTAAAGCTAAGATCAGACAAGGTGATGGGCTTCACTTTTCATTTGGAACCCCAAGAAGAAAATGCCTCCAAGGGTGTCCACCTCCATCCACTACCTGGGGAGACTACCTTGGAATGAAACTGGCATTAGTGCCATGAAATGTTTAGTGACAGGTTGAGTCTGAGCTCAGCTAACTGGAGTCTCCCTCCACTCCCAAGTGGCATGGAAAGTATCTAGAAAATTCCATGTTCTCTTGGCTGGCAGTCTTCCTGGAGAGGCTGACATGGGTCAGGGCCATATGACCCTGCAGCTGAGGGATAAAGGCAGAGAGACCATACATCCTAATTCAGAAAAGACCTAGCTTATGCCCGCGACCCTGACTTAATTCTTAGAAGCTCCTCCTTGCACCCTCAGAAGCATCCTGGACAAGAAAGCATCTGCTCTCCTTGGGAAGGGGCTCTAAGCCAGGCCAGGGACTGGAGAGGAGTCCCGGCCACACCACGGAGAACCTGCAGTCCGAGAGGAGCGTGGAGTGGGCAGGTCAGCAGAGGAGTCCACCGGCCCCTGGCTGGGAAAGAACTCGGCCGAGCTCACTGGCTCTGAGGCTCCTGGCGGGCCTTCCGGGGTCCAGAGGGACAAGGGACACAGCTGTGGGCCCAAAGACAGGATGGGGACCATCACACATAGATCCAAGGCCCCTTCCTTTCCTGCCCCTGTGAGGTCTTGGGCCGAGGACCACCATGGAGGAGGTCGGTCTGAACTAGGGGGCAGCTGAAGACTGGGCACTTCCCCACCTGCAATGGCAGTGCCTACAGAGACCTCTGCAAATGAGTGAGCCAGACCAACTTCATAGGGTTGAACTCAATTTAAGTTGTTTTCCCCTCACTCTCAGTTAGGAGGGGGCCTGTGAGGATCAGAGCAGTTGTAAGAAATAGGAAGCTGCCTCTTGCCATCCATCACCTGCCCAGAGACTGAGCTCTGCTGCTCAGTCACGGAGCACAAAACACAGACGGAGCCTTGGCGGAGAAGAAGACCCCTGCAGGTGTAAGTCACTTCATGGCTCTCAAGGTGTTAGTATTGGAGGAAAGGGCATTATATATTTAGTTAGTAGTTTTTATTTATTTTGAAGACATAATCTTATACCTCCCATTTTGCCTATTTTGTTCTCTAAAATAATACAACATAATGCCAGTGTTCTTGGAATTGAAGAACAAATATCCAAATATAAACGCCTTCTTGGGTTTAAAATTCTCTTCCAATGCTCAGTAATTCTCAATGGTAAAAACAGGGACTTTTTCCAAGGAAGAATGATGATACTGCATCACATTTTAATGATGTTTAAAGATATTATAATATTGATAAACCTCTAAACAATTGCTTTGTCCTTTAAAATGACAATGTGGAGAACTAGAATTGAATGAAATTTCATGAGTATTATAAATATAAGCTGCAAGTAGTGTGTAGCTTGAGGGAAATATATGCATGATTAATTTTTTCAGAATTATGTTATTACCAAAAAAAAAAAAAGTGGGCAGAGGGCCTGAATAGACATTTTTCCAAAGAAAACATATAAATGGCCAACAGGTACATGAAAACGTGTCCAGCATCACTAATCATCAGGGTAATATAGATCAAACCCACAAGGAGCTATCACCTCACACCTGTTAGAATGTCTATTGTCAAAAAGACAGGAGATAACAAGTGTTGGTGAGGATGTGGGGAAAAGGAAACCCTTGTACACTGTTGGTGGGAATGTAAATTGGTGCAGCCACTATGGAAAACAGTAAGACGGATCCTCAAAAATTTAAAAATAGAGCTACCGTGTGACCCAGCAATTCCGCTCCTGGGTATATATCTGAAGGAAAGGAAATCACTGTGTCAAAAAGATACCTGCACCCCCGTGTTCATCGTAGCATTATTTACAACAGCCAGAACTTGCAAACAACCTAATTGTCCATCAGTGGCTGAATGAGTAAAGAAAGTGTTGTACGTATATACAAAGGAATATTATTCAACCCTAAAAAGAAGGACATCCTACCATTTGCAACAACATGGATGGACCTTGAGGGAATTATGCTAAGTGAAGTAAGTCAGAGAAAGAGAAATACTGTATAATCTCACTTACAAGTGGAATTAAAAAAAAAAAAACACCCAAACCCATAGATGCACAGAACAGACTGGTGGTTGCCACAGGAAGGAAGAAGGTGCAGGTAGATGAAATGGGTGAAGGTGGTCAAAAGGTACAGACTTTACAAGATAAATAAGTTCTGGGATGTAATGTAAAGCATGGTGACTAACGTTAACAGTACTCTATTGTATATTTGGAAGTTGCTAAGAGAATTATCTGAGATACATTCAGGAGGAATGAACACGGGAAGAAAATTGAGCCTCTGACAGAATGGGAAAGGGAAGTGAATATTGGGAAGCAGCTGAATGCTTCTGCTACAATAAGGATTATTTATTTCTGTAAAATGTCTGGGCTTAATGCCTTTTCTTTCTTTTTCTTCCTTCCTTCCTTTTTTTTTTTTTTTTCCTCTTTTTCTTTTAGGTGGTAATGAACAAGACTCAGAAAACCATTTCAATTCCTCTTAGGCTTACTGATTTATTTGGGACAGAAATACTACAATTTCTGTCCAATTCAGAAGTGTCCAGTTCATCTAACTCTTCAAACTTAACTTCTCTAATGTAATCATAGCATTGCCTTATCATTAAAAAAAAAAAACTCAACTGTACCTATAATTGTGTCTTTTTCACTCTTAAACTTGTTCACTAGTTCCTCGTCAAAAATTTTTTTTTGTTCAAACCATTCAAAGATTTGTCTCCGAGACACCTAAGAACTGGATTTTGGTCTTGTTAACTCTCAGAGTTTATAAAAAAAAAGTCTATTTGTGTAAATTCTTATTTTTGTTTCTTTATCTTTACATGGTTTTATTTTTGTGATATATTTTTAGCTTCTAGAGCTAAATTTGTAATTCATTTTATTTTCAACTTTTGTTCTCCATTAAATGAATTTAGGACCATCAGTTTCCCCATACAGAAGTTCTTAATTTTGTCATGGTGTAGGTTGTTAATTTTTAACTTTATGCTTAAGCTATTTGTATATGTTTAGAATACCTTTGCCTTATCCAGGATCATAAAAATGTTCTTGTATGTTTTTGTCTCATAACCTTATTGTTTTACCTTTTATATTAAGGGGTATAATCCACCTAGAATTGATATTTGTGTATGTTATAAAGTAGAATCAATTTTTTTTCCCATATGACTATCCAGTTGACTCAAAACCATTAAGTGAAAAGACAATTCTTTCCCTATTTGTCTCAAATCCCAAATTATATATGTGTGAGTCTATTTCTGGACTCTGTTCTGTTTCATTGACCTATTTGTCTATTTGTGCCAATACCATTGTGACTTAGTTACTGTAACATTAAAACAAGTCTTGATATCTGGTAGTGTTAAGTTCTTTTCCTTCATTCAGTTAAAGTGCATTGTAATTTCCATAGTAATATTATATTCTTTGACTCTTTGAATATTTAGATGTGTAGCATCCAAGTATGTGGGAATTCTCCAGTAATCTCATCATTTTATAGCTTAATTCTACTGTAGTCAAAGAATATTATATTATTTCAATGTTAAATTCATTAAAACTTAATTTTTGGCTCAAAATATAGCAAATTTTAGAAGAATATGATACGTAGTCTTCTGTTGTTGGACACAATGTTCTATGCATTTATTAATGATTTTATTAAAAATTATAACCTTCCTGATTTTTGCCTGCTTATTCTATTAGTTACCATGGGAGACATGGTAAAACTACCACTATGTGCATTTGTCTGTACTTTCTATTCTTGTCAATTTTTGAATTCTGTATTTTGAGGCTAGGTGGTCAGATACACTTAGAATCATTACCTCTTCTAGTGACTTGACCTCTTTATCATTGTGAAATGATTTTCTTTCAGCCCTTTGAAGATATCTCTCCATTGTCTTCTGGCTTCCGTTTGTTCTGTTGAGAAGTCAGCTGTCAGTCTTGTTTTTGTTCCTTAGAAGGTAATGTGTCTTTTTTCTTTGCTTTCAAGTGCTTTCTCTTTGTTTTTGGTTTTCATCAGTTTGACTATGATGTGATCAGTGGATTTTTCCTGCTTGAGGTCCATGGTGCTTTATGAATCTGTGGCTTGATATCCATCATCAGTTTTTGAAGATTCTCACGTATTACCTCTTCAGATGTAGTTTCTGTCGTACTCTCTTTGTTCTCTTTTTCTGAGGCTCTATCCCACATGTCTTATTTCCACTTTCTTTTTATCTATCAGTTTACTAATTCTCTGTTCAGGTGTGTATAATCCAGGAGTCAGCCGATTACAACCAGCAAGCCAACCACCTGTCTTTGTAAGTGGAGTTTACAACAACCCCCATTTGTTTATATATTGCCTGTGGCTGTTTTTGCACTACACCAGCAGAACTGAATAATTGCAACTGAGAGAATATGGCCTGAAAGCTAACTTTTACTATCTGTTTTCTGAAGACAGTATTTGCTGAATCCTAGTGTAATCTATTAAGCCTACTCATTGAGATATTTATTTAAATTTCTGTGCTTTTTATTTCTACAATCACATTTTATTTTTATTGTGTTCTCCATCTTGTCATTTAATTTCTTGAACATTTTAGTCATAGTATCTGAGTCTAGGTCCTCTAAAAAGCAGAGCCTGAGGCAAAAGCCATGTGCTAACACTGATGTTTTATGATCATGGGATCAGAATGAGGTGTTGCTAGGCCCCTCAAGCAGGGAAACAAGACATGAAGCCAAAGCCAGGGTTATAGGAAGTGGTAGTGCTCTACTTCAGTTTAATTTTCTATCAGTTAATGCCCATACCTGGATTTCCTGTAATTCTGTTAGTAATGTCAATTTTCCCACTTTTTTGGTTGTTGTTAAATTTTATATTTTTTGTATACTTAGGGTTATTTTTAAGTTTTGTTGAACAAAGTTGATGAAAGATTAGACATATAATTTGAGACTGGATAAATTATTGCTTTTGAAAGACGGGTTAGCAGCCAGTCACCTTCATCCAACAAGGAACTAAAATAATTTGAACCTGGGCTTCATTCCCTTTGAAAACTGGACAATTTCCAGATAACTCTGATTCCTAGGATACAGCTTTCTGGGGTCCCAACTGACAGCCTGGGCTGTTTACCAACACTCCTCACCTTGGCAGGCCTGGAGCTCCAGGATTTGCTCCCCTGGCCCCATGAGTCTGATGACAGGCCTGCTCAGCTTCTCAGCCGCTCAGTCACCACTTGCAAAATGGAAAATGTCTTGAGCAGAAACGTGGTGCCAAAGGTGGTGCCAAATGTTGTGCTCACCTTTCTGGGCTTCCTTTGTGTCTGGGATCTTGGCCCTGCAAATCCTCACTACTATGGTAGCTTTCTGATGCCTTCAGATACGTTTGAAAAATACTTGACACAGCATTTTTACTTATTCTAACTGGGAGGGCTCATCAGAAACAAGCTATTCTTCCATGGCTAGAAGCAAAACACCTTACAAGTGTTTTCTGCCTCTGTGACCTCTGTGCTGTCCTCGCCCGTCACTGTGACCCTCCCTCCACACACAGCTCATGTCTGGAATTTTTTTTTTTTTTTTACCATTTTACAAGTTTTAAACTGTTGTATAATTAAATACATCAAACTATTACTTTTCACTCAACTCTAGTTTAGATTTACTGATAAGCTTTCCTGATTTATTTCATCATGATTGCTTCTTGCGTGTGACTACTTTCTTTAACATTTATATTAGTTCTTGTTCAGTAGTGTTTTTTTTTTTCCTAGTGAGGGCCTCTAAGTGGTAATGTTTCACTCCTTTTGTGTCTGAAAATATCTTTATTTCACTGATTACTGATTGATAATTTGATCATAGATTGTTTATAAATTGACAATTGATTAGTGATGAATACTTTGGTTAGTGAATTCTAGATTAAAAAATGATTGCCCTTCATCCTTTTGCAGGTATGATTTTATTTTCTGGCATCCACCATTGCCTAAGAGAAGTCTTATGCCAATCTGATTCTCACTACTTTGTAGGGAATCATTTTTTTTTCTATCTGGTAACTTTTAGGATTTCTCTTTATCCTTTGTTGCTGGGTTTTTTTAGAACGTCTGCTCAGAACTTGATGAGCATTATCAGAGTGAGTAGTCCTGTCTTTCTTAAGGTCTAGCAAGTTCCCAGTAGTTATGTAATCAGATATCTCCTCTTCATTATTTTCTCTGTTCTCTCTCTTGAGCTCCACGTGAGGCTGACATTTCTGGATCTGTTCCCCCACCAGCTGAACTTTTGTTTTTCCCTCTCCTTGTGTTACGTTCTGGGACTTTTCCTCAGTTCACTCATTTGTTCAACCACTAGGGAAGAAAAGAACAAAGAGGGAGAAGACTTGCTCCCGGAGTAAAATAACCCCCACAGCAAACTTACCTCTGTCTGTAGCTGCTTGCTCGCTCTCTCTTTGAATTAGTGCTGACATGCTTGTCTGCAGACACCATGTAGTTGTGTACCTTTGAGTTTCTTCGGCTGTGCTTTCAGATGGATTTTTCAAAAGGGTCTTCTTAAAGCTGCTTTAGACGCGTTGTTACTAAAAACGTAAGACTCCCCATTACGTGCCATGTTGTAAGCAAACCCAGATTAAGTCTCAGTCCCTGCTCTCGTGGAGATTAAAATCAAATGTATCAGGAAGGAAAAAAAGTTAAACAAATAAACAAAAAGTCCACCTGCATTTTTGTGAACTCGTTCAGAGACATGGAATTATCTGGAAAAATGACTCCAGGGAGATGGGTTGAAGATCTTCCGAGATCCCATTCTTGACAAATCGAGTTGAAATGCTATCATCTCTTAAAATTCTGGGACTCTTCACATGCCAGAATTTGTTGTGATAGATATGTGGTTGTCTACACAGGTGGCTTACATTCATCTCATTTTGAAAAGTGTGGAAAGCACTAGCTCCTTGTACACAAATGTGCTATCACCGTTCTCTCTGTCCAGACCAGGTCCACTGCGGCCGAGGACAGCGTGGTCCAGTTCTTCTTTTACCAGCCGATCAGTCATCAGTGGAGACAGACTGACTTCTTCCCCTGCACTGTGACGTGTGGAGGAGGTGAGGCACAGACTTTGTTCCTGAATGTTTAGAGCTCAGAGTTGGAGATGACACATTGGCCTTTTTGAAGCTGACTTTAAAATTATGTGGTAATTAGAGGCGTGTCATCTCACAGCATCGTGCTCAGTGGCCTGGAATGCTGCTGTGTTAATAAATGTGCATTTGCCTTGTTCTTGAAGACAGGTGAAAACTGGATTTGGAAACCACCCTTTACTTTTAGCAAAGAGCTGGAAAGACGTTTGCATGTGTTCTTTTCTTCATTGTCCTTAAAGCATGTCCTTTAAATTTTCTGTGGAAAACCCGAGGAACGGAGAGTCCAAGTGACTTGCTCAGTCTGCTCAAGTTAATGGCGGTGTTGGTTCTAACACTTAGATTTCCACCCTCTGTCTCCTCAGGTGCCAGAGTATAAACTTAGCAAAAAGAGTTTTATTTGATAAGGGGAGGGTCCTGCTTACTGTTTGCTTAGTTCAAGGTGTTCACAGACAGTTGAGGAAGGTCCTGGGGCTCAAGTGTAACCCGGGGCTCCCCACACATGCGGCTCATCTTTACAGGCTCAGATGGAGGATGATTGTTTATTTAACTGACCCTCTGGAGCAAATGAAGCGACCGGAGCCACTGTCAAGACAATTCTCTTTCCCTGAACTGAACTTTTAAATTGAAGAGTAAATGGTTCAAAACTAGTGCCAACCCAGGAGTTAGTTTCTCAAACTGCTAGAGGGACTTAATGCTGATGCTGCCACTAAAAGTCCCAGATAACATTACGTGGCATGTACCACGTCTCAAGCCATGTGCTGGAGTACTCACCATCACATTTATTTTTCCAAGAAAGGTCTGTTCTCGTGACTTCCATGTGTGAGCAAACTGAAACTTAGAAAAGGTAAAGAATATACTCAAGGTTGCTCAGCTAGGAAACAGCACAGCTCGGATCTGGCTCTAGGTCCGTCCGATGCCAGAGCCATGCTCTAAGTGATCTTCCCCTTGGGTCTCCCCCGAACCGTCTACTGCACCTGGGACCAGGTCGGTGTCCGCAGGCTCAGGGATGGTTCTGTTTGAAGAGCCAGAATAAATCCTCCTCCTTCAGGCCAGTCCAGCTCAGCCCAGCCCCAAATCATTTCCTCCCTCCAGAAGAAGATCAACTTAGGCAGAGTGAGCAGCTGAGCTGGGCTCTGGCCCCTGTCCTTTACACTGCGATTCTGTCAAGGAGGAATCCTCAGGCGATGTCAGCTTCTGTGAAGACGCAGGGCAGACCTCTCTCTTCTGGGATTCACACTCCCTGGGAAACCAGGAGGCAGGCACTTTTGTGGGGAGCTGTGGGCATCCCAGACCCCAGAAGGAGCTTGTGTCCCAGGGAATGGAAGGGAAACAGTTTGAGGGTTAAACAGGGCTCTGAAAAGAAAGGAAAAAGCAAATATTCCTCGTTTCCCAGTTAGTTCTCCCCAGGCCAGGCCTGGGCAGTAGATCACGTGGTGGTGATCCTACAGCAGCGCTCCTCAAGGTGGGGTCCCTGGACCAGCAGCCCCAGAGTCTCTTGGGAACTTGTGAGAGGTGCAGATCTTTGACCACACCCCAGGACTACTGGATCAGAACTCTGGGGGTGGGGCTCAGCAGTCTGTTTCCAAGGGCCCTCCAGGAGACTGGTGCACCCTCAGGTTTAAGATCCACTGCTCTCTAGGGCAACGTCTGACTGTCAGCTATAATCACGCTAACTGTACTTTTATGCCTTATCTGTGTTACCCCTGCGCTGTTATTTACTTAAGCTGTTTTCTTCAAATGGACCTTTAAAAAAAACTTAAATAACCATGTTTACCAAATAACTTAATATTACTACCTTACGTGGGAAACTGTTATCTCTTGTCATAAATAAAACACAATCACAAAAATCAATACAATGAAAATGAAACAATGGGGCAGACAATCTTTGGATCCCTGCCAGCTCTAATGTGCTCTCAGTTTTGAACCTCGAGATTATCGTACTACGTGAAGTGAGTCAGACAAAGACAAATACCATATGGTATCACTTATACGTGGAATCTAAAAAAAAGGACACAAATAAACTTATTTACAAAGTAGAAACAGACTCACAGAAATAGAAAACAAACTATGGTTACCAAAGGTGAAAGGTGGGGAGGGGGATAAATTAGGAATTTGGGATTAGCAGATACAAACTACTATGTATAAAATAGATAAACAGCAAGGTCCTACTGTGTAGCACAGGGAACTATATTCAATATCTTGTAATAACCTATAATGAAAAAGAATATGGAAAAAAATATGTGCATGTACACCTGAGTCACTATGCTGTACACTGGAAACTAATGCAGTGTTGTAAATTGACTATGCTTTAATAATAATTTCTAAAAAAGGGGCAGCATGGCATAGTGGGACAAGTAGTAGGGTTGGAATTTGAAGATCTGGATTCACTTCTTGTTTTTGCTGCTCATTAACTCTGAGACATCTCTGAGCCTCGTTCTTCTCATCTATAAAATAGAATGATTCCCATTATAACATTGTTGGGGGTTAAAGTGAGAATGGCATATCTTAAGGAGCGCACTATAATGCCTGGCACTTAGCGGGCACTCAGGAAATCTCCATAATGTCGGAATTGACACCTGAGTTTTGTCAAAGGTGCCTCTGTATAATCTACAGGTCCTCAGCCATCTCCCACTTCTGGCGTTCTCTGGCCATGAGTTATGTGGTCACAGGAGAAAGCTCTCAGAGTGAGTGGGACATACCTAGAGATGAATATTTTTTATCCAGAACCAGAATCCCACCAGCTTAAAACGAGTTGGATCATGGCTTCAGGAAGGACAGGAGTCTCTCAGGGACCCCAAATAAAAGCAAAGGGATCAGGGGCTTTTTAATTCTTACGCATCAAAAAAAAAAAACAAACAAACATCTCTTTCTTTTTAATTTATTCTCTAGCTCTCACACACAGTTAGAGAGATGCTCCCATTTAGACACACAAGTTAAAAGAGAAGCTTTCCACTCTGAGAGGGACGTTTCCTGTTTCTGATGGGACTCAGCTTAGTTCAGTTGGTTAAATTCTTGGGAGGAGAATAGATGTTTCTCATATCTGGGTGCCCAAAGGAAGACAGTCAGTCCTGCTGGAACGTTAAATGGAAACACCTGACTGTGAGACTGTCCACCAAAGATAGCGTTGGCTGTAAGATCAGAAGGGAAACTTCACACTGCTTTTGGGGTCCCTCAATAGCCTGCCATTTTCTGCACACTGGCAGAACTTCACTACATTTGTTCACCACGTAGGAAGGCCGTCTGCCTTATTTCTTTCACTTTTGGTTATCTCTGGACTGCCACAAAATTAAAGAGGAAAGTTAATTGTCTCTCCCTAAATTATAAACGACTGTAGGCTTCTCATCTCCTTCTTCTAGAAATATGTTTCCATTTAGAGCAAAGATTTTTCTTTGACTCAGGGAGCTGTGATCTCATTCTGTTATTGTTTTGAGGAAAATAAAAACACACACGTAAAACCCACAAAGAAAGCATTACCAAAATTTAATTATATTAGTAATCAAATCTATATGATTTGTGTAAATGGCATTTCAGAGTTGTGGGGTGGGGGGTAATTAGGAAAATTAACTCCCTGGTCTCCAAGGTGCTTGGATGGACTTTCCCAGTCTTGTCTGCAAGCATCTGTGTAGGACACTTGAGATCAGTTTGGGGGAAGTGCCACTGCCACCTGATATTGTAGACTTTCTGGCAGATATTGGCACCCAAGTAATATTTTATTGACTCCATTTGGATTTTCATTCCTGTGGTTTGGACCTTGCTTTTTATAATGCATAACCCGTCGTCCTTCCACTCAGCCATGACTTGTAGAAAGCTGTCTAGTAGTTTATAAAATCGGATTCTTCTCAGCAATCAGGCCTCTAAGTGTATTTTTAGAACTTTAGACCAATTGGCAGAGGCTGAGAACTTAACTTAGGGCTTTTTTTTTTTTTTTTCCTGAAGAGCTCATTCTGGTTTTGAAAATTTACCTTTTTTTAAACTTAACATGATACTTCTGTAGTGACAGGAAACCTGGAATCAAATCTTTCAGGAAATAGAAGCGTCGTTTTGTGAGTTGTTTTTTAAATTTACAGCCCTCGTGCTTTTGGAGCGTTCACTTCCCTCAGAGACTGTACGAAATGAATCAAATAGAATCAGGAATCAGTCTTCATTCCCTCCTCTTTGAAGGCTTGTGAGTCAGGGGGAGGTGCTGGCAGAAGTATTTTGTTCCTCTGTATATAGGCAATGCTTAATTCCCCAGGTAGAAAGCTTATTGTCATCAGAGGCACCCTAAGTACCCCAGGACAGGAAGTGAGTTAAAAGTAACAAGCAATGGAATATTACACAGAAGAAAGAAACAGCAACTCAGCACAAGGGTTGCTCTCAAAAATGTAATGTTGAGTGAGAAAAGTAGAAAACAACAGGATTTGAAACACAGTATCATTTATTTAGTTAAAACAAATACACACAAAACAACATTACATAAGGCAGATGTATATTTAAGGACAAACAAACAATAAAGAGGTGTCTCTGGGGGATTGTAATGGGAGTGGTGATGGGAGAAGAGGAAAAAGAGAGGGGCCTTGCCCAGTACCATGATGACAGTGAGGACATGTGACAATGACCTGAGGACAGTGAATAACTAACAGTCTGTACGTGAGGTCCAAACATTTTCAAAGGAGTCTACTGTAACTTTAGTTATAAGTGCTCAGACTAACACAGTCAGTTCAAGTAGTCATTCTCAATCTTGGCCACACATTTTAGACATCTTAGAGGAACCTGAGAATCCTGGGGAAAAAAAATTAATTTCTTGGACCTAGTGACAGTTGGCCCCGGAAGGGACCTGGGCATTGGTGTTTATGAAAGGTTCCCAGGTGATTCTGTTATACACCCAGGGTGGAGAACCACACAGTTAAGTTCCTTAAAGAAGAAAAAAAGTGTGCGGCAAGTGCTAGCTTTGCCAAGTGAAGACGGAATGGATGTGATATTCAGACGTTCCTGTTCTGCTGCTTTAGGTTATCAGCTCAATTCTGCTGAATGTGTGGATATCCGCCTGAAGAGGGTGGTTCCTGACCATTATTGCCATTACTACCCTGAAAATGTGAAACCAAAACCGAAACTGAAGGAATGCAGCATGGATCCTTGCCCATCGAGGTTTGCATAACTGCCCAGACCCTTCTTCCTTTAAAAAAAAAAAGCAAATCAATTGCAGCAGAGACTGATCCATCCTCTCCAGGTGACACATTTCCATTGCATGACCTTGAACATACACTGGCGGCAGGCACTGGCATTCACGTTTATAACCGTGGTCGGTAGGAACTGGGCTCATCAGCTCACTAAGCGCAGCCCTCTCTTGTGGGCTGTGCGCCCATGGGCTGTGCCATTTACCTCTTGCTAATGAGCCTCTTTGAGCGTCTTCTGCATACACAGCATGAGAGATCTCTCCGTCCAAGTACAATGTCTAGTCCATCTGCTCGCTGTAAATACCGGCAACTCACCATTTGAACTTTTTAAACTGTCACCCATGACCACGTTTTGACTTTTGAAGTGTTCACATTAAATTCAGTATAAATAATGCATCGTGCAAGGAAGTGAAAAGTTTTAATGCCAAAGCAGAAAAGCTATCCATAAACTATCCTGCTGCATAATTTAGTACCTGATGACTTGGATTGCCTGGGGAAGTTTCCTGGCTTTACTACAGTATCTTAAAATAACAGCACCATATCAAGTCCCAGAATCCCCCAGCTATCTGCCAGCTGGCAAAGGCAGACATGTGCAAGTGGAAAAGGAAGCATTCTCGGTGGATTTCATTTCCTGTCACTAAACTGAGCATTTCCTGTAGTCCCAGGTGTATGAATTATTAATAGAGGCTTTTCAAAGGACAAATTCTGTGAAATAAAATGGTTTTCTGACAATCCTAATAATATGACAATGTGTTAATATCCTTAATATATTTTATCAAAATAACCTCTTAAGATGATAAAAGCAAATAAACAGATCTAAGTTAAGAGAAACTCATTCCTTTGATTAATACATATCGCTAGTTCCATTTTCTGTATTTTCATATAGAACTGGGGGGGTTGTCAGAGATGTTCCTGAAAATTAAGGAGGTGGTGGCTTAATTTTGCGGGAAATGGAGCATAACATTTTGCATTTAGCTTTTAATTTGAAAGTGCTCTGTCTTTTAGGATGTCACATCTGTACTAATCAAATTAATAAATGTTAATTGGTTAGAAATTATATTCTCACGATGATTTCATTTGTAGTGATGGATTTAAAGAGATCATGCCCTATGACCACTTCCAGCCTCTCCCTCGGTGAGTCACATGTTTCCTTTTCCTTTTTGTAATTTGGTCTAAGTGGTTTGCAAGGAACTGCAGTATCTGTAGCAATAGTCTAAAATGGAAGAGGGACAGATATTAGACCCTTCACGGAGAGCTAGGGGGACACAGACTTCAACTCCATGATAAGAAAGATCTTTCTAAGAATTAGATGGAATAGGCAGCCTCAAAAGGTGATGTTTTCTGTCACTGGCGATGTCAAGTGTATCTTGGATAACTGGGTGTTACAGAGGGAGCTCAAGCATTGCAATTCACCAGAAATTTGAATGCCCTTTTACGCCTCGATGACTAGTATGGTTCTTCCTGACTTTGAGTTTCTGTGATTCCCTAGTAATGCTGTCCATTCGTGATTTATAGTTTAGAGACAGTTTGAAGATGCTTTCATAGTCTGTATTTATTTGATTCTCACGATGGCCCTATTGTGCTAATACATGAGGGCAGGTGTGTTACTTCCACTTGACGATAACCTTAGAGTCAAAGGAGTTAAGTACCTTGTGACTGCAGGTTGTGTGTAGCATAAGATTAAAATTATAAGATTCCAAGTCCAGTCCTCTTTCATCTGAACTACAACTGTTTTCCTGAGGCTGCACTTTTGCCATCATCTCTGCAAACTTGAAACAAACAACAAATAATGTGTTTTCACTTGTTTGCTTTGGAGCTGGGAACATAATCCTTGGACGGCATGCTCGGTGTCGTGTGGAGGCGGGATTCAGAGGCGGAGCTTCGTGTGTGTGGAGGAGTCCATGCACGGAGAGATACTGCAGGTGGAAGAGTGGAAGTGCATGTATGCGCCCAAACCCAAGGTGATGCAGACCTGCAATCTGTTCGACTGCCCCAAGTGGATCGCCATGGAGTGGTCTCAGGTAAGACTGGAGAACATGCCTCTTGTAATCAAATTTCAGATTTGAATGATTATTTGCTATTTGCCCAACACTGTACTGGGTAGCATGAGGGGTGCAGAGGTTGTGTGTGAACATGCTTCTGACTTCCAAAGAGCTTAGGAAGACAGTTGGAGGACCATGTAAGAGAACATGGTAGGCATCAGTGTAGGTAAGAATAACTAAGAACCGTGGTACACCTAAAGGAACAGATATAGGAACAGAGTTGATTGGGAGGTCTTTCTTGCCCTTGTAGTGCTCAACCCATCTTTAAGATGTGCAGAATTTAACCGAGCAAGAGCCTAGAGAAGACATCACTGTGGGATATGGCCAAGCTAAGATGGCTGAGCAAACGTAGAAATGACACGGAATGACTAGAGATTGGAAAAGGTCCTAAGTCATCTAGATTAAAGGGAGAACCCATGTTCCTAAGAATTGGAAGCTTAAGATGGAAATACTAAAATGGACATTTGAAGTGTGTTCTTGATCTAGTAGTTACTAAGAATCTTCACAATTCTTGTTGAAGAAAATAATGTATTATATTTTAAATACTTGAGGCAAGATAGACTGGCGCTGGGAAAGACCCAAGGTGGGCAGCTTATGTGAACATCACTGGGGTGTCAGGGTGGGAAAAGAGAAAAGAGCGGGGAAGCAGCCCAGAGGTATGAGAAAGCCTCGTGTCAGATTAGCTTAGTTTCCTCATTCTAGGGAGACGGCCAAGTAAACCTCCAGAGCAAATAAAGTGCAGTTGGAGAAGTCAAGTAGAAACATCGCACGTGTTGGTATTGAACATTTTAATCTTAAACTTTTATTTTTCTAGACTCGCTATTTTTCTTTAGCTCTTTTGAGTGATCTTTACATATTTAGCTCAACATATGCATGCATTCATCTATTTATTCATCTATTTATGTATTCAGTGTGTCAGCCACCATCCTAGGAAGGAAATAAAGCGTGCTCCTGCCCCCCAAAAACTCAGAATCCAGTTGCTGAATCGTGCATCAAATAAACCACTGTGATGCAGTGTAACACTGTGGTGCACGGTGTCGCGCGTCCTGTCCTGCAGGCACCCAGAGGTGGGGTGGTCCTCTCCACCTGAAGGTATCAGAGGAAGCTTCAGAAAGGAGGTAGCACTTGAACTGCAACTTGAGGAACAGAGATAAGTCTTCTGGGTGGAGAAGACCCACTTCCAGCCCCAGTTTTCGGAGGCTGCCTCCATCACAGTCCTTTTCCCATATCCCCAGCTCAAGATCATTACCTTCTACAACTTTGCTTGTACTTATTAGGGCAGGAGTTATTCATTCTCTTTGGTTCACACGCCGAAAGAAGTTTGCAAAATTACATACCCCTTCACATATATTTAGGTTGACATCTGAAATTTTTTGTCACGAGTTTAAATAAAAAATATCAAAAGAATGTCATTTCTAACATGTTGTGAATGCTAACATTTTAAAATAAAAGTGGTATAGCATTCAAAAAAAATGTCCAGTAGAATGTAAATGCCATGATGGTTTCTATCCTTGCCATCTTTCATTTTTAAAAATCATATGAACAAGCTCTTTTTGAATAATTTGAATATTTTGCATTATTTCCCCCTTGAACTCACATTTTTAATCCACTCCCCCCCCCACAGAATTTCATCCTAATATAATGTACTTTTATGGTTTAGAGCCTTTTATTGGTTACATTATTCTACTTTTCTCCAAGAAAATGTGTGTAGCAATTGAATTCATTTATTTTAATTTCCTATAACCATAAGGCTTTAGGTATTGGAAATGTTCCCCTGGATTAAGTTATTGTTAAATTTAATTTAGTACACAACCAAAACAACATAAATATATTTCAATTTTTGGCAAATAGTTATTACACATAGAAAGGAAATTTTCCTGTGAAATCTGTCTTTCTAGGAGATGAGTGGACCTTTAAAAATTAATGCATTGCCAGTGTGAAACGTAGGTTCAGCCGTAATTTTACTCCAAATTTTTATTGCCGATTTCTTGCTTTGTTTTGTTTTGCACGCACACACTGGGAAAGCTTGTTCACATAAATCAGTAGACTGAGAGGGAAGGGCTTTGTTGTGGCAAGGTCATTCAGTTCTTTGAACTCCCAAATTATATGCCAAAAATCACATTGTGCTCTATCATCAGAGATCAACACGACCTCTACAACCCGCAGAGCGTGTTCTCAGCTCTTGAAAGTCTTATCCATATGTTTTGTGTTGTCTTTAGAGCTCTTATTCCACTCCCAGCCCCATCAATATCATGACTGTATCATCACTTTTAATACCCAAAACGAAGGATTGTTAACCAGCACATCTCATTCACCTTTCTTGGCTCTTCATACTTCTCATTAAATAAAAAAAAGTCAAAATCATTCTCAGTGATGAGGATTTGCTATCATCAAGGGTGTATTCAGCTTGAAAGAGGAGTTCTGGAAATGTTGTAAACACAGCCCTGTTGGGGAAAATGTCCAATTTCCTTGAGAAGCTACTTAGGAGACAATACTCCCTTGGATTGACCAAGTTCCAGGCTAGTTAAGACCTTAGAACCGTATTGTTTTCTTTTTCTTTGGGCAGAATATTTTCCTTCTTGGCCAATGTAAAATGGCCTCTCAAGATCACATGGATTTCAAATTGGTACATGTGGGGGTGGGTGAGTCGGTTTCCCAGACGTAGGATGTAATCTCAAACCTCACTGAACTCATATCAGTATTTGTTCAGTGCTCCTAAGAGTGTCGTGATGAATAAGAGAGGTTTCCTGCTCTTCTGCTCTCCCTAGAGGTGGGTATATGCTGAAAAATGCCTCCACGTCCTCTGCAATGTGTCCGTGACAATTAAGACAGCGTCCATGGACTCAGGAAAGAGTCTTCAAGCTTTATGAAGCAGTGGCAAAGCCCTTATTTTGACAACAGGAGACGCAGGAATGGAATTCCACTCTGCCTCTTAGGAGCTATGTAACCGTGAGCAAGGTCCTTAGGTGGTGGGCCCTTTGTTTGCTCACCTGTTAAATGGGCATGAAGCCGTTAACCTGCCAGTGTGTCGGGCGATTAGTGAGATCACATCTGCAGAACAGTGCCTGCTCTGTAGCGCATGCACAAGGACTCCAGCCTCTCCCATGGGTGGATCCAGGATTGGCGGGGCCTGAAGCGTATGCAGTATGGAGGTGACTCTTTAAGAAGAAAGAATACGAAACACAAATATTGGGCATCTAAGCGAATGTTTATTTAGAAAAAGAAAAAAATTGTAAGAAATTACAGATTTTTGAAAGCTGACAACCGTAATAGAACTCTGGACTTTAGTTAATAATAATGTACCAGTATTGGTTCGTCAGCTGTAACAAAGATACCACACTAATGCAGTACTAAAGCTAGGGGAAACAGTGTTGGGGGGGGTGGATGGACTTTCCTGTACTGTCTGCTCAATTTTTCTACAAACCTTAAACAGTCCTAAAAAATAAACTCTTGATTTAAAGAATAAACCCACATACATACATACATACTCACCAACATAAGTAGATAAATTGAAAAGAAATCCTTGATGTCCACGACTTGAGAATATTCCATTCATAGGCAAGAATACCTTCCAAATCTTTCACAAATAATTCAAGGGGAAAAAAAACACTGACAACACAAAGTTTGTAAGAATGCAGAGAAAATAGCATAATATCTTCATTAATTTTAACTGCCTGATGTATCTGTAGCACGTTTTCCTAAACTTTTTGGCTGAGTTCTTTTGATGTCCTCTTCACGTGACAGTAGTTTTGCATGATCAATTTCCATACACAGATTAGAACGACAGTCCTCTAACATGATTGATCAAAATTTGATATTTTTAATTAATAGTTTAGAAAAGTTTCTTTTATCTTCGTGCATTGTGTTGGATGATGTCATGTGAATTTTTAATCAAATTTGAGGAAACCTATGTTAGGATTCTTTCATATTTGAGTGGAAAGATTTCAGGGCATTTCAATTTTTCTTGCGCTGTGACCTCAACTGAAATACTTTTCAAATGGAGAATTGAAAGGAGGCTTTGCTAGGGAGGGGCCCTGAGGCATAAGAATCATGGGGAATCAGCCTCCACCTCCTTCCTTCCATAATATTTTGCATCTAATATTCATGGAGATCAGTGGCTCTCCTGCATCTGAGACATTAATATCTTTGTGGATCTCTTCAAAGAATCTCATTGGCTTCTCTTCTCGTCTTTGAAGTGCACAGTGACTTGTGGCCGAGGGTTACGGTACCGGGTTGTTCTCTGTATCAACCATCATGGCCAGCACGTTGGCGGCTGTAATCCACAACTGAAGTTACACATCAAAGAAGAGTGCGTCGTTCCCATCCCATGTTATAAGCCAAAAGGTAACTCTGTGGTGCACTTTAAAGTTAAATTAAATGGTGTTTTCCAGCTCTCATACTAATATTGCAGCATTTACATTTCAACGTACTAGCTTTCTTATAAAAATTATTTTACTGACAGATTACAGTGGACCTGTCCACTTAGATAAAGAAGTTAGACCTGTGTGATTAATTGATCTGGAGGGGAAACTGAGCTCTTGTTCATTCAGTACATGTAGAGTGGCTCCCACCTCTCTAGGCTTATATTAATATTCCTTGGTAGGCATAAAATAATTTGATGCAGTCCCTGCCTTGAAGAAAATAGAGAAGGAGGATGAAAATGAGAAAGAGGAAAGGAAGGTTCCCCCGAGGTTTTCATTCTGTGTTCCCATGGTATTTCATGCATGCCTTCTGCTGCAGTGTAAGTTTCTTGGGGAAGGGACAGTGTCATCTTCATTGTTGTCCTACTGCCTCCCATGAGGGAATGAAGACTCTCATCTGCCAATCTAGATTTATAGATGCATTTAGAAATTCTTTTTTAGTTCCCATTTGTTCCACATGATTTAGCAGAAATGGGTAGCATCCATGGTTAGGAAGTCTTGGCATCGTCTCTTGGATATCTTGGATATATGTTCCTCTCTAGACATGATTATTTCCATCTACGTACTTTTGTAAGGTATTACCAACCCTCTGACAACTATTTCCTTTTGGAAATGGAAAAAGAATTACTCCCAAGTGTCAGTGCCAAGGAGCCGTCCTTAGTACTTCAGAGAGGACGGTAAAAATTCTTCTTCATTACTTCTGGGTGCATTATTCATACAAATAGCCTCATAACCTTCTATTCAACACATATTTGTTTGACGAAGTCTGTCTTCCAGAAAAATCAGTGGTTTCCATGCAAGGTACAAATCCTGATTATATAACTTCCTCAGTGAAAACTCTTTTTCTTTCTGCGGTTGACGGTCCTTTTATAGCCAGGTTCTTAGTGTCTGTGGTTCCCCTGGAACAGCCCAGAATGATTCCCTTTCTCATTTCATAATTAGATTATTTCTTTCTTCACATCTTAGGAAGTTTCAAAGGGCAGAGAAGCCCAGCAGCTTGCTCCTGCCTGCTAACTGTAATTGGTAATAATCTCCCTCAACAACTACAGCAATTAAAGTCTGAGAAAACCACAGCACAAACTCTTCTCCTTCTCCCAGGTTTCCGTCTTCTATGTTATTTGCTTTTCTCTATTAATTTCTTCATCAATGGGCAAAAAGATTTTGTGGCAAAAGGACGCAAACTGATGTGGTTGAAGGAAGAGCTTTAATATGCAAACAACAGAGACTGGTATTGACTTATAAAAGACATTTTTATGCTAACTTGAGTATATGCAACCGTCTCAGGGGATGATTTGGTTACATTTTGATAATGTGTTAATTAAAAAAATATATGACATAAAAAAGAATAAAATAATGCCATTTTCAGCAACATGGATGGATCTGGAGATCATCATTCTAAGTGAAGTAAGCCAGAAAGAGAAAGAAGAATGCCGTATGATATCACTTATATGTATAATCTTAAGAAAAAAAAAAAGGCACAAGTGAACTTATTTACAAAACAGAAACAGACTCACAGACATAGAAAACAAACTTACGGTTACCAGGGGGTAAAGGGCATAGGAAGGGATAAATTGGGAGTTGAAGATTTGCAGATACTAACTACTATATATAAAATTTATAAACAAGTTTATACTGTACAGCACAGAGCTCTATATTCAATATCTTGTAGTAACCTATAATGAAAAAAGTATGAAATGAATATATGTACGTACATGTGTGACTGAAACATTATGCTGTACAGCAGAAATTGACACAACATTGTAAACTAACTATACATCAATAAAGAAAAAAGAGAGAGAAAATAAACAAAGCAAAAATATGACAGACATTTTTGATTCAATCCAGAAGCCACTTAACGTACTGGACATTTGAAAAGCATGACTGACCTTTTAATTGATGAAATCTTCAGCAGATTAACAGTCATATATTTAACTCTTGAATGATTAACAATAATTAAGCTTGTTGTTTATGTTCCTTTTTTTCTTAGAAAAGGGTCCAGTGGAAGCTAAATTGCCTTGGCTGAAACAAGCACAAGAACTAGAAGAGACCAGAATAGCAACAGAGGAACCAACGTAAGTCCAGGACCTTTTATGGGAGCAATCAGGGCATGGCCAGTTAACATGATATATGTAATTTTTGTCCTCATTGGAGTACAATGATACGTTTCAAATCCAAATGGCCTGGATTTGCAGACTCTAGAGAGCTTGAGCTGGCTAGAATTCTTCTTTATTTCACAATTCAGCAGTCCTGCTTTGGCAGTGTCTGTGAGAAGCATAGGAAAGGACAGTGTTATTTAACTCAAAGCAGACCCAGCGGTCTGCTACAGTTAGGAGATTGGGGGCAATCCCTAGGTCGAGATTGATACATATGGTTTGACCAAGGATCATCACAATATAAAACAAGTCAGCCAGTCATTCCATGGTTAAGTAATAGCCAGTCTCTATAAAACCAGTGAAGGTGAAGTGTGTCAGGGTGGCCTGAGTGATGGTAAGGAGAAATCCCAGAGCTGCTGTGGTCTGGTGCATGGAAAGAATATGGCACTATGAGTCTTGGAGCCTAGAACCTACACCATGTTTACCCATGTGACCTTAGACAGGTCTTAAGTTTTTCTGTCTCATTCTCCTAATGAGCAGGCTGGGCTTGATCTCTCCAGGGTCCATCCCAACTCAGAAACCTAATGACTTCTGTCCACGTGGGATTTGGCAAGTCTGTGTTGTAACTATCAAGAGCAAATCAAAGAAACGTTGGGGAGGCAGAGGGTGGGGACCCAAAGAGAGCAAGGAATCAAAGATGCCCTGAGATCTCCAGCCTAGGAAGCTGGAAGAACACCAGCATCCGTGATGGACTCAAGGAGCTAGACAGGCCGCTGATTCCATGTCAGACACGTGCGGTCTGTGGCGCTGACAGGCTGTCTACCAAGAGAGCGATTCATAGGGCGTTAGAGGAGAGGATCTCGGAGGTGATCTGGCCAGTCTCCCTCTCAGAGCAAGCGTTTCTTCTTCAACACGTTCAGCGACGGGCAGAGTTCACTGCATTGAGAGACAGCTCCTTCTTCTGTTATTTGCAAGATTTTTTATTTTCTTGTTAAGTCAAAATACAACCGCCTTCAAATTTCTGCTTTCTGAAAAAAAAAAAAAAAACCCACGTCTATGCCTCATCCCACATGACAAGTTTTCACAAATTTGGAGAAAGCTGGATCCCGAGAGCCTTGTCTTTCCCAAGCTCATCATTCTTAGCCTTTTCAGTGGTTTTCATGGATTGTTGTTTTTAGATCCCTTACCAAGCCCATTGCTCTTTTCAGAACAGGCTCTCATTTGTCAATGTCCCTTTTAACTGTGATCCAGCCCAGCAGTGAGCCCCAGGCGGACGTGGATTACTTGTCTCCGAGAAGGCACCGTGCCTCTAGTGATGCGGGCCAAGAGAATTGGCACATCATGCTTGCGACACGTGCAGAACTTTTCCACGTGGACTACCGACAGGCCTGGATGTGACCCCAGGAGAAACTGCTGATGCTGTCAGGTGAATGGCCCCAGAGTGACTGAAGAGGGAAGAGCGTTTGGCTAATGAGGGAAGCATGAAGATCTAGAGGAAGAAGTGGATTCAGAAGAAGTGGATCGTGAACGGAGGAAGGAACAGACGCAAGGAGAGCTCATTGTTACAAAGACCAGGGGAGGAGACCGTTTAAGCAGGGGCGCAGCGAAGAGTGTTCACATTCTCAGAGAAAGCCGAAGAACAACTGTGGGGACTGAGTAAAGGCTGTTTTGTTTGACAAGAGGGTCTTTCTCAGTTAATTTTAGAGTAGTATCATAGTAGGGCAGAGAAGTAAAAAGTGGCAGAGCTTTAAGAAATGAATTCTAAAAAGGAAATGGGGCAGTGGGTATTTGACTACGAAGAAGGAAGATTGGGAGTCAGGTTAACAGGGAGGAGTGGTTAAATGTATGTGTTTGATTTTTGTTGTTTTTCATTTGAAGTTAGGACAGCCTGACACATAATTAAAAGATAATAAGGATATTAGACAAGTCAGTGACCACCCCTGGGCCTCCCAACTGTACAAGGAGGGTGTTAGGCTAAATGCTACCGGAATCTTCTCCCAGCTCTGGTCTCCTATGATTCTGTAAGGGAAGGGACCTATAAAAGGAACGGGACTTGAGACATCGGCAAGGGTGTATGTAGCTGTCACACGAGGAGGGTCATGGAGTTCTCAGTCTCAAACGGTGCATCCTACCAGGATCTTTTCTCAAGACACAATGAGATAACAGTTGCTAATCCTTCTGCATGTCCTCTCCTGGTTAAAGGGTTTGCTGTCCAGTTCCCCAGAGTAGAACTCTGCCATCATTCTTGCCTCTTGTTCATTCTTCCCTTATATGTAATTGCTGAGTTGTGACAGTCATACCCATCTACTGATATCTTTCTCAGTTCTGGCTCTCTCTCTCCTTTCCTTCTATCATCCTAGTCCAGGTCCTGAAATCACCTACAAGAGCCTTCCGATTTGCTCTCCACTTGATCCCCTCAAATCCACCCTCTCACCCAGAGTAGTCTAGCTAAGGCACAAATCTTTCTTTTCAGCGTTCATAATATCTCAGTGTTTCCCCATCACCCAAAAAGATTTAACGCTCGTGCACAAGGCCGCCAAGACTGAGCAGGCTATTACCCTTCCTGGCTCCCAGCCTCATCTCTGACCACTTCTTTGCTTTGCCTTGAATGGGATGCTCCAGGCACATGAAACTGTCGGTCGTTCCTTGCCTGCAACAACCTGCCACTCACCTCCATCCCTTTCATCGTGTTCTCCTCTCTGTTGGGAATGACCCGGCTCCCACCTGGTTTTTAAAAAGCTTTTTTTGTTGTTACAGAAAATTCCAAACATGTATAAAGGAGGAGAGAACAGTAGAATGAACCCCCATGTATCCACCCCCCAAGTTCAACAGCTATTCACTCAGGGCCATGCTGGTTTCATTTGTTCCACCAACACTGCCTCCACCCCACTGGCTCATCTCTGAAGCAAACCCAGACAGCATATCATCTCATTCATAAATATTTCAGTATAAATCTCTAAAATAGAAAGGCCTTTTTTTATTGATAACTGCAATATCATTTTTTAAAGTGTGGTCCTCAAATTGCTTCCTTTAGAATCACCTGTGGTGCTATTGAAAAAACGCAGATTTCTGGACCTCACCAAGTCAGACATTCTGTGAGTGGGACCCAGTCACCAGCATTTTTTTTTTCTTTTGACTCTGCCAGGTATTTTTTAAATTGTGGTGAAATATGCAAAACATAAAATTGACCATTTTAATCCTTTTTAAGTGCACAGTTCGTTGGTATTAAGTACATTGGCATGGTTGTGCAACCATCACCACCATCCATCTCCGGAATTTTTTCATCATCCCCAACACAAACTCTGTTCCCATTAAACACTCACTCCCTTCCCCCGACTCCCCCCCCAACTCCCAGCCCCTGGTAATCTCTGCTGTACCTTCCATCTCTATGGATTTGTCAGCAGCATTTTTAGCAAGTGCCCCAGGTGACTTTGGTGGGTGCATCCAGATTTGGGAACCATTGGGTCGGTTAGACCCTAGGGCCCCTTTTAAGGTCTGAAATTACTCTTCATTTTATTTAACTGGAAAAGAGAGACATCGTGTAAGTTACAGGAGGTTCAGGCCCCATTTCTTCCCCAAGCCTGCATTTTCTGTTGGCCCCACTGACTTTGCTGGTGGAGCTTCCTGTCCGTCTTCCCAGAGCAGAGCTAACATACCCTTTCCTCTTGCAGACCTCCACTTCCTTCTCTCCAGCACAGAAGACGGAGGCCCCAGCACCTGTTCCCTGGCCGAGCGGCTGCCTCCTCCCACCCTCCTGCCCTCTCTCCCTCTGTGGTCTCTCTGCAATTTTCCTTTATAACTCACACTGCCTGGCAGTTTCTGGCCTGTTCCTGGCTGTCTAGTGTGAAGTTTATGGTTTCCTCCCACCGCTTCTGACTCTGTTCATTCCCTTGATTTCCAAGCAAAACCACAACATATCTCAGCTTCCAGTTCATCCTTTTATTACCCCCATCTTTTGTGGTTTGGGGATGCTTGCTTGTTGACAGTGAACGAGAAGATGAACATAGCTGCAGTTCAGATCCCTGGAGGAAAGCCTGCCAAGCCCGCCTGGAGAAGATAAATATTTCTGCCTCTGTGGTTTACCAGGGCCCGCCCGAGCTCTGAATTTACATAGAGGGGCGGATGTTCAGAAGGCTTTTTTTTAATTAGGAAAATAAAAATTACAGCTTATAAAGCTAAGCCAGGGGAACTGCAGTTTTGACCTTCTTAGCTTTCGGCTGTGGAATGTGTTGACAGTTGATACTGTTCATTGTTGTTTTCAAAGTTCTTCCCTGGAGTCTCCCTGGTTTCTGTGGGATTCACAACGCTTCCTCAGTCACGCTACCTTCTCCCCCATTTTTCATGTATAAATACCAAGGAAATACTACAGATTTAGAACACTTTGTATGTTTTCTTTCCTGCTATTTTAGCCCCTCCGTTTATGGACTTTGTATTTGCTAAGATCACATTAGCTTGTATTCCAGGCATCTTTCTTCTCCCAGCAATAGTAGTTAACAACTAACATCGAGGCCTTTTTTTGTGCCAGTGTTCTACGTGTCCTATGCGGATTGACTTATTTAATTCTCACAATGACCCCCATAAAGAGGTGTTATTATTACTCTCATTTTAGGGATGAGAAAAACCAAGGTGCAGAAAGATTAAGGAATTATCCAGCATTTCAGATATTGGTTCTCTGGCATGTGATACTAGGGAGAGCTCCAATTTTGTGTTAGGAAACCTGAATTCAAGTCTCACCCACCCTTAGGTGGTCTAATAGGGCTGAAAGAGGAATTAGTGACTATATTATGGTATTGTGAAGCTTAGAGGGTCAGGGGTGGCTTCCTGGGAGAGTTGGCATGTGAAGTGATGCCCTAAGACCTGGGTGTTTGGTACTTGGGATGGCAGATAGGCCTGCTGGCCCATGGGGGACACACTTGGACATTGAGGTACTGAGTGTGGAGAGAGACCTGGAGGATAGGGAGGTGGTAATGGCAGCAAGGATGCAGCTAGAAAAGTCAGCACGTCTTGGAGGTCTTCCATGGTTCACGAGGGAATTTGGACTTCATCTGGAGGCAATGAGAGCCATCGGAGGATTTTTAATAAGTGATGTAATCACGATTGCATTTTAGAAAGATCTTTCTAGCTGTCTGCAGTTTGTTTCTAATTATTTACCATGATACATAAAACTGTAGCAAATCTCAAATTGCACATCCCTACATCCCTAATTGTCTCCTTAGGACACATTTGCTGTGTGGAATTTCTGAGCCAGAAGATAGGCACGTTGGAGGCATTCGATTTCTATTGTCAAATTTCCCTTTTAAAATTTAAACAAAAGATATATTAGTGTTCATGCAGTTATGAATCTTGTTTTGCTTTTGTTTTTCCCTCACAGTAATTTTTTAAATTAAATTTTCATTGAATTGGAGTAGATCTTTATGCATGTTTTTCTAGGAGATTATATGGATAGGATAACCTCTAAGATCCTCTGTATTTAAGAATGCATTTCTTAGACCTTCTCAGTTGAGTAGAAGCACAAAATCTTGTTTAATAAGGTTGCTTTTTTTTCCTTAAAACTCTGAACATGTGGCTCTGGATATTAAAGAAGAAATATTTGAGCCTAAACTGCCTTTTCTCCTTTTGTTCTCCATTTTTTTCAGCTTAGATTTAAGAGTTTCTCCCCATGTACTTAAAATTAGAGGATTTCACCAGAATAAGTCCAGAAATTGTTTTCTTTTCAATAATTTTGCTAAATAGTGAGGGCTTTTAGGACATAGATTCAAATCTTTCTTGGGTACATGAAAGTTTTCTTCTGTTATATTTATGCCTCTTTTCTATTGTTTTTCTTATTTATTCTAAAGGTTCACCAGCATCTCTTTTCTATTTTTAACATTTGGTGTTTCCCCCCACATCTTTGTCTTTTTTCCTCTATGTTTTGGAAGCATAACTTCCCTTCCAACAAAAGCACTTCCCTCCTCCTCATCATTGAATGGATTTCCATACTGTTCATTTGGATTTTCTTCTGTTGTAGAGCAAACTTTGTGTTATTTTTTGTATTTTTTAGTCTTTTATCAACCAAGCCAGAAGTTTTTCCAGTCATGTTTTGACTTTTTAACCACATTTTTATCTTTTGTTTTATAGAATGTTTCCCTGAATTTTATTGTTATTAAATTTTAAGTAGATGCTGTGCTATGTCCTTCTATTTCTGATATTTATCCCCAAATAATTTTTTCTTTCACTAATACGTGTTACATTCTTTTTCTTTTATACTGAAGAATTATTTTTATCAGTTGGATATTAGTGTTTATTTATTTGTTTTGAAATAAAATAAATAAATGCCGCCAAACAGTATTGTCGATTTTTCCTGGGATCCTTTTACTGTCATCTTGGATAATCTTAAAATACATCTCTCATCTATGATACTGCCGAGGCAGAGTAAAATAATGCCAGCAGCTACTGTGTAATTTTTGACAAATGACTTCTCTGTATCTCAGTTTCCTCATCTGTAAAATGGAAATAATAGCAATATTTCCTGACGGGGTGGTTGTTATGAGTAAATGGTAAGCTGTATGTGAATTACATAGAACAGTATCTCACCCAGCTAACAATGCGATGAATGCTGGTTGTTGCCGTTTTAATTTTATTGTAATTATTGAGCTTTTCACTCTGACTCTCTTTTAATCCTTACCTAACCCTATAAGGTTGAGCCTATTGTTCCTATTTTAGAGAAAATTATTGCCTTTGTATTTGAATAACATTTTGACTGGACACAGTATTCTTGGGACCCAGATTCTCTCTCCCAAATCTTTTGCTCCACTGCTTTCTGGTTTTGAATGTTGTGTGAGTCTGGGGTCCGCCTGACTTTTTATTCTGATAGGAGACTTGTATTTTTGTGCCTAGATGCCTGTGCAATTCTTTCTACATCCTCAAAGGTTTCATTTTTTTAGCCAGGTATCTTCATTTACTCTGGCTGCTGTGAAAAATCACCACAAACTTAATGGTTTAAGACAAGATGAATTTGTTATCTCACAGTTCTGTAGATCAGATGCTAGTAGAGTCAGCTGGTTTCTCTGGATCCCACTAGGCTAAAATCAAGGGGTCTCTCAGCCTGAACTCTTCTCTGGAGGCTCTAGGATGGAATCCACTTCCAGGCTCTTTCAGAGAGTTGGCAGAATTCCGTTCCACGCAGTCGTAGAGCTGAAATCCCCATTTCCTTACTGGCTGTTGGCCGTGAGTTGTTCTCAACTTCTGGGGCCCTCCTGCATTCCTTGGCTCCTGGCCCCTTCCATCTTGGAGCCAGCGACAAGGGGTTGAGTACCTCTTGTGCTTTGAATCTCTCTTAACTCATGTTCTGCTGCATCTCTCTAACTCCAGCCAGAAAATTTTTTTCGTTCTTAAGGACTCGTGTGATTAGATTAGGCTCACTAGGATGGTCTCCTGATCTTGAGGTCCATAACCTTAATCACATCTGCAAAGCCCCTTTTGTCGTGCAATGTAACATACTCAAAAATTCTAGGAATTGGGATGTGGGCATCTTTAGGGGAGGCATTAGTCTGCTGAAAATGCTAGGTTTTATGTTAACCATTTCTATCACTTTTCCTGGAGGACAGTGTACTTTTCCAAGCTGTGTTTTAGGCACATTTTTTTACATATTTATGAACACTTTTTCTGTTTCATGTGTTGCAACTTCTGCTTGAAGAGTCCAATTATTTTCAATATTGGATTATTTAGATTCTGTCTCGTTTTATCTCTAAAAATGGCATTAAAACATCCATTTTAGGTATAATTTATGTACAATAAACTGTGTCTGTTTAAAGTGATGCATTTGAACAGATGTGTCTAGCCACAGAACCCCAATCCCACTCGTGATACAGAACGTTTCCATCACCCACAAAAGCTTTCTTTGCCGCCCAGCCCTCCCTTCACTCCTCTAGCTGCTTTAAAAGCTTTTCTTTCTCTCTCTCAATACTGCGTTCACTTCCAAGTCTTGCCTCTATGTCATTAATTTGATCTTCAGCCATGTTTCTTCTGTTTTTTTTTCCTTCTGGTTCTGAATTATTTGTTGGATTTCTAATAATGTTATATTTCATAGTTTTTCCCCTCACCTCTGTAGTTTTCCATTTTATTCTGTTATTTTATCATCTCATGTCCAACCTCTGATATTCGTGAACTGATATTATTTTAAAGTTTTCCTATTGTGCAAAAACATAGGAAACTTGCTCTGTTTCTCTGGTTGTGTTTTGCCCAGATATGGCTCTTCAAATGCTTTCATACAGCTGTGTTCCTTTCTTTCCTTAAAAAAAAAATTACCGTGGGGGAGAAACAAAAACAAAACAAGATTCAGAACTGCACAAACTTTATAATGCCTTTTGTTTAAATAATAATACATTGAAGAAAATCATGCTAGGTTATGCATACATTTTTTTGAGTTGCCATGGCTCCCCTCCCCTCCTCCTCCAAATCACATGGTTAATTTGGACAGCTCTGACATTTATTTTTTAAGAAGACCTCTAAAGCGTCCTTGACAACCATCTTGAAACATCCCGGGCACCTAGAAAAACATTGGTATAACAATCATTTGCCTGGTTGGAAACTGAGGTGAGCCTTCCCACTTACCCACTCTCCTCTCAGGATTCCGAATCACTGAGACACAGGAGTCCAATGGGAATGAAAAAAAAATACTTCCCATTAAAACATAATCCCCAATTTCAAGTTTTTATTACTAAGGAGAAAAGAGAAAAATATTAATGACCGTAAAATTACAGTATACACATGGTTAGAAAATTCAAACCTTTTAAAAACTGCAAAACAAAAAGCAAAAGCCTCTCTCTTTACAAACTCCAGTTCCTGACATTTGTAATTGCTTCCTGAAAACAGAAATTATACTAACATATATAGACATCTATGCTATAAATATGTATCATATATGTACGCTGTATGTGCATATATATGCCCTCTTTGAATGTTTAGACAGGAGGTCATCATATATGAACTGCCCCATACTTGTTTCGTTTAACGATCTCCAAGAGGAGACTATTCCTCATCAATTCATATAGACCCGCCTCCTTCTTTTACAGTCCTCCGGTCTACCAGCTGAGCTGTTGAAGGGCACATCCCACCTCCTTCTTTTAAATTGTGTGGATGCTTCATCTTAAATTTAATCAGTCTCCTTCTTTCCAGTTTTACCCCAGGAAAGCAGCAAGCAAAGCAAAGGGTAAAAACACAGATATTTCTCCAATACTCCTGGGAAGTTGAGCAAACCCTCTCATGGAGAATAAGAATTAAAGAATAGAGTTCCCCACTAATCATTTTCAACACAAGAAACAAATTGGGGGGCAGGGAGGGGTTACTAATATTTCTTTCTTGGGCTCATTTAGAGCAGTGGTGTTTCAGTTGTGCTGACTGGGATGTGCTGTTGTGCACAACAGGAATGAAGTCTTACTGAGGGAAGGGAGGAAGGCGGGATGACCCTGAGAGACCCTCCAACTCTGTCTTTCTGAGATTTTAAACTTGAAGCCTTGGGACTGCATCTTAAGCAAACACCTCAGTGGCATTTTCTGCAGTTATTTAGGGCAACATTATCCTACGAATAGAGCCCTGTACCCACTTAAATGATGAAGTGATGCACCTGAATTTCCCCTCTTAAGGATGGATAGTGTGCATTCACGTATCGTAGTTTGGGGAGAAGTTTTGCAGTAAATGAACCTATTGAACATGCATGAACCCAAAGGTTCCCAAACTTCCTCTAGCACTGAGCTCTTTCCAGCCTGTTACTTGTTAAGATCTCATGATGCAAGTGTTGCCTTCAGAGTATCTTAAAAATATATGTCTCTACTGAATCTCTTTTTTAAATTCAGTGCAGGAATCAGTAAACATTTTCTGTAAGGGGCCAGATAATAGATATTTTAGGATCTGCGGGCCAAACAGTCTCTTGCAAATACTCAGCTCTGCCATGTAGCACAAAAACCACCGTAAACAGTGAGTGAACAAGTGACCACGGCTGCATTCCAATAGGTCTTTAATTACGGACACTTAAGTTGAGTTTTATGTCATTTTTGCAAGACACCAAAGATCATCCTTGTTTTTCCCCCAGCCATTTAAAACTATAAAAATCATTCTTTTTTGTTTGTTTGTTTGTTTGTTTTTGGAGGTGGTGGGGGTAATTAGTAAAAATCATTCTTAGTTAGTAGGCTGTGCAGAAAGAGATGGGCTGAATTTGACCTGATAGGCCATAGGGTGATCTGCTCCGATTTAGTAGATAATAATTTAGGATAAGAAATAAATGCTTTATTCAACCAGACTG
Organism: Camelus bactrianus; assembly: GCF_048773025.1. Taxonomy (NCBI): domain Eukaryota; kingdom Metazoa; phylum Chordata; class Mammalia; order Artiodactyla; family Camelidae; genus Camelus; species Camelus bactrianus. Next base: position 28,086,255 of record NC_133565.1, read on the forward strand.
TGTGACGTCTATGACATTTTCAAGCAGATTCGGAAGTTTTGTGTATTTATATATTAAAGAGAAAAGATATTAAAGCTGCATCTACTCTACAGAAAGCATTTGTTATTCTACAGTTTAGCTCCTAAATATTGAGACATTTTAATAAAACTCTACCTGTTAAGACAGGGTAAGTTTGATAAAGATTTCTTGAATAAATGCTGGTGAACATCTCCATGTTATAAAAGAAATGAATTAGAAATTGTCTCTCCACAAAGGTTTATTTAGTGCCAAATGTTAAAGAAAAGCTTTTCATGATGCTTTGCAAAGGACACAGCACAGAATTTGCATCATAAAATGTGTGCAAAAGTTTAGTGTACCTCTGGTGAAAAATTTCTTTCTGCTGCTGATAAAGTCTGAACATTTGTCAGCGACAGATTTTTGAGCATCCACAAAAGTATAGCTTTCCAAATGTATTGCAGTCCTTCTGAACGCATTTCCTTTTTTCCTACAAAGAATGCTTGCCACGCCTCCTTTTGGGGCCTCTCTTTAGTGACTGCCCTCTTCCCGTGGCTCCCTGGTTTCTCGCAGGTTCATCCCGGAGCCCTGGTCCGCCTGCAGCACCACGTGTGGGCCCGGCGTTCAGGTGCGTGAGGTGAAGTGCCGCGTGCTCCTGACCTTCACACAGACGGAGACCGAGCTGCCTGAGGAGGAGTGTGAAGGCCCCAGGCTGCCCACCGAGCGGCCTTGCCTCCTGGACCCCTGTGACGAGAGCCCAGCCTCCCGCGAGCTGGACGTGCCCCTCCAGGAGGAGGACAGTGAGATGACTTACGACTGGGAGTACGCTGGGTTCACCCCCTGCACCGCGACATGTTTGGGAGGTACTTGATCTTTTGCTTAAAGGACCGTTAGGTCTTGTGTTGCTAATGGCTTGAGAAATCACTAAGTCAGTTAAGCCAAACGTGCAAACTAGCAGAAGTGGAAAGGAGGTTAAGTCATCTGAACAACTGAAAACTATGCTTTTTCTTTCTTTTATTTTTCATTGTGATTATTCCAGAAAGATAAAGGATAGTGGCACTGTATCCGATGTTCCTTTGGCCTAATTGAGATGGAGAGAGAGGTCCCTAGTTCATAGAGAATAAGTAAGAAAATGCAGAAATGCCAAGTCAAGGCACTTGTGCATAAATCAGAACTGCAGCTTGAGGCCGCCTGGGGTTGCCCTGTCTGATGCAGCTCAAGGTCAGAAGCCATCCTCAGAAAATTCTTAGGTTCATCCCCGCAGATTAGGCCAGAAACCAGGGCCGAGCAAACGGATGAGCACAATTTATGTGTGTGTGTCCGTGTGGAGTACAGGCATAGCCGGGGGACCCTGTTAAGATTAGGAGGTGGCAATCAGTCAGGTGACCCTCTGAGGGTGGAAGTTGGCCCCAGGGTGCTGTCAGCATTCCAGGATCCAAAAGGCAGTGGATGAGCAGGGAGCAGGAGTCCCGATCGGCGTTCTCTCTCGGTTGGAAGTAAAAAGACAGAAATAATCAATGGGAAACCTAATCCTCTACCCACATGAAGGAGACTTATCTCATCAGGAATCCAGGGCCCCTGACATCCTGTCGCTGACTCCTGACCACGCCTTCCAGCCAGCTGTCTCGGCTGAAGCTGGAGGCTAGGCGTGCTCTGACTTTGGCCCCAGCCAATGGTGGGAAAAATAAGGAGGCCGCGGCCTTCCAGGTGATTGGCTCAAGAGCATGCTCCACCCGTCCTGGTGGCCCTGAGCCCGTTACTGGGAGTCCCCGGCCAGGTCTTAGAGCTCATGGCCCGGTCATTGTGCCCGAGCCTCTCACCCTTTGTTCCCCGGGCTCTTGAGTACATTCTCAGTCCTTACCATCCAGTGGCCGTGACTCGATGGTATCTGTCCTTCTCCTTTTCTGTGTAACTCAGCCTGCAACCCACCTGTCCTAGACACCAGTCCTTCCGTAAACCCAGATGGAGCGGCATGTGCTCTACCCCCAGGCTTCAGCGAAGCTACTGCCTGTCGTATGGAGGTACACACGTGGAAGTCACGGAAAGAACCCTTATTTGCCTCCAGACTCTCTCTCCCTCTCTTACTTGCTTCTCCCTGGTTCCTAGCAGCCCACTGAACTAGCCAGAAATGTAGTTCTCCGTCTCACTCAGATCCTAAATGTCTGCTCCATCTCTTCCCTCCAGGGCGTGTGGTCTCAGTTGCCCCTACGCTGCCTTATGTCTGTTGCTGCCCAAAGCTTAGCTCTTGCTCCCTCTGAGTTCAGGATCCTGGACGTTTCTTTTGTTGTATCTTGGAAACCTTAAGGCTGATATTCCCTTGGACATCTGGGGACTGATACCTTCTTGATGAGTCTAGGAAACCCTCTAGACATAGTCACCGAGATGCAAAAATGTTTCCCAACTCAAATGCAATTATAGATGTCTGGAGCTTTCTGCTACACGACTGCAAAATGCAGCTCTCTCTGCCACATTTGAGCCACTGTGTCGCCGCTGTGTCACCAGAGACTTGGAGCTCTGTCCCTCGTTGTTGGAGCAGAAGTGGGTGCTGCTATTGTGTGCATACCCCACATCTACTGTATTAATCTCAGGCTTCTAACTATGGTCATTGATAGAATTGCTGTTTCGTCTAGTACTCTGTCATCCTCGACCTCATTTCTTTTCCTGACTGGGAGGGCCCTCTCCAGGTGGAAAAGAATGGCACGTCGGGTCCTTGGAACTCAACGGACCAGTTGGAGTTGCCCAAGGAAAGAGGATCAGGTGAATTCTGATTCATTTGGGAGAGTCTGTTAGACTTCTGCTTTGGAGCCTGGTGCCAACATGTGAAGATCTGCTGTTGAGTTCCCGGTGCCCACTAAGGTGGCCCTAGGTTCCACCTCCAGGATGGCTGCACCCACTGGAATGATCTTCTATTTTTTTCTGCAACAGCTTTATTAAGATATAATTCACATGCCATGCGATTCATGTATTTAAAGTATACAATTTGTTGTTTTTTAGTATGTTCACAAAGCTGTGCACCCATCAGCACAATTTTAGGACACCTAAAACAACCCTGTGCCCTTAAGCAATCATTCCCCATTTTCCCTCAAACTGCCGCTCACCCTGCTAGCAGTAGCCTCTGGCAACTGCTAATCTACTTTCTGTTTGTTCTGGATATTTCATATAGATGGAATCACACAGCAAGTGGTCCTTTGTGGCCATCTTCTTTAATTTAGTCTGTTTTCAATGTTCATCCATGTTATAGCATAAATTGGTAATTAATTTCTTTTTGTGACTGAATACTGTTCCATTTGTATGGCTGTATCACATTTTATTTATCCATTCATCACTTAGATTTTGGATTATTCACATGTCTTGGGTATTATGAATAATACTGCTTTGAACATTCGTGTACACATTTTTGTACAACGTATGTTTTCATTTCTCTTGGGTATATACTTCGGAGTAGTAGAATGACCTTTGGATCCACTTAAAACACGCAAGTTTTGTGAAACTTGACTAATTGAGTTTATCCTTATTGGCACCGTGGACCTTTTGGTCTGCTGTGAGGAGAGAAATGCCTTGCACATGTCAAAAATGCATTTCAATATTCGTATGGTTGATGTGAAGGTGCCCATTTGCTTTCTGACATCCTCTTGTGTATCTGGAACACATTTTACAAATTTTAACAGTGATCAATTTGGTTCAGCACTCAATCTTTCAACACTCAGTTAAACAACAATTTAGCCTTGTGAGGGTGTATCATGTTGTATAATTCAGAATAATATCATTAAGATGAACCTTGGTTACCCACTAACCCAAATTTTACAGCTGGGGAAGCTGCGGGTCGGAGGCCATCACACAGTTCAAAATAGAAAATGAACAACTTAACTGTCATTCTTTAGAGGGGGTTGGTTGAACTGTAAGTGCATGTAATAAGCTTCTCAGCTTTGCAAAACATAATGTTTTTAGGGTCTTGGGTTCAAGCTTAACATTTCCTTTTAAGTATGTAACTAAATTTTATAAAACTGAAGAGCTAGGGCATGAAACCAAAGTCCTCTATAAATGCGGGGAACTGGACACCTGCCCTGTGCTAGACTCCATGGCTCTGCACCGAGCACAGAACAAAGACACGGCCCCTGTCCTGACAGAGCGCAGCTTTGGTTACTTTTTGTTTTACTGTCTCTACTGCATTACTTACAGGCAGTGATGCTGCCTCTCTGGGATCCATTTTAATGTGGTTTTAGAGGCTCGGCCTTTACAAGTCCACTTACGTGTGGTTTTGAGTGTGGGTTTTTAGCCCTCACCCTGGATAACAGAGAGGGTAAGTCTGTAATGACTGAAAACCACAGGAAATAGAATTTCCACAGACCTATAGTTATTTCTTCAACATTCTTGTTTCTGGTAAAAAATATCTGTATATATATATATATAGATATGCAAATGATAGATTTCCAGAAAGATAAACTTTTGGTCACATCATGATACTGTGTGTTCGTACTTTCTAGCTGGCCTTCACATTGTGCAGGAAACAAAAGTAAGTCCATTTGTTGTAATTACTGATGCTTGAGTACCTTTTATAAGTCTGCTTTCGTACTGCAGGGGCAACAGAGAATTCTTTTTTAATTCTCCAGAGTATGAAGAATCCAGACATACTCAATTTCCAGCTTCCAGAGTGTATTTGTGTGTGTGCGTATGCACCCCTATGTGTGTGTGTGTCTGTGTGTGTGTACGCAGATGTATACATCCTGGAAGTTATGCTTACCTCTTTTAATACTTTATGGTAAGGCTTTATAATTTACTACATCATGAACATTCCTCACCAGAGTCTTTCTTTTGTATCTTATGTTACTTGTTTCATTTATGACTTTTCGTTTTCACCTTCGTATTTCCCAACAGCACAGGCTAATAGTACACACGTGGACTGTGAGGGCTGGCCCCATTTGGAACGCTACGTCTTTCACTCCCTTTGGGCTAATTATTTAAGTTTTTAGTGGTTTATTTTTGTAAATAAGAAGAGCCATACTTACCTCATTAGGATTAATGAAAGGATTAAATGTGATCTTTCAACAAGATCATGTTGCAGAAGTGTTTAATCATAGTGCCTGACACATGGATGTAATAAATATTAATGGGATGATTGTTTTGTAATATAATAGTAATAGGTTATTCCTCTTATATTAGGGTACTGGTTTTTTTTTTTTTTAACATCTGATCTAACTAACTTGCTGAGCCTCTCAATGCATCTAACAGTTTTCAAGTTCATTCTTTTGAATTCTTCAGGTAAATAATTATCTACAATTGATGATGATTTTTCTCTTTCCCTTTCCAATATTTGTTTATCTTGTGTAAGTTTTCTATCTTACTGTGTTGTCCAGAATCTCAAGAACATTAGTAAACGATGTGGACGATGCCAAGCTTGCCTTGGCTTTGGCAATAGCAGGAATCTCTGTTTTTTCATTAAAAAAACAATGTCCTACAAATATTTATTGCATGTTTCTTTGTGCCAGGCCCTGGGCTAGGTGAGAGTGTCTCACCAGTTCCTATCTTTGGAACTCAAAGCTAGCAGGGCGAATGGGTTACTCACATAATCACACACGTATATGTGAAGTTACAACTGGTTATAGCAGCTTCAGGAGATGTACATGGATGGTGCTATGAAAGCATATAATAGGGGGAACTTGAGCTATTTAGGGAAGTCAAGGAAAGCTTCCCTGGAAACAATTACACTTGAACTTAAATCTTAAAGATGAGGAATTAATAACAGAGGGATTAGAGAGGATGGCATGAAGAGAAATCTCAGCAGAAAAAAGAGATCGTGTGGAAGGGCCCTGGGTGGCAGGAGGGCACATGGCACATTCCAGGAGCTGAGGCAGGCGGGTACAGCTGGGGTACCGGGGAGGACAGGGTTTAGTGTGAAACACTGCTAGAGAGGCGTGCAGGGGCCAGGAGGTCAGGCCTCGCAGGCCATGTTGACTGGGGTCTTTATCCCAAGATCAATGAGAAGCCATTCAAGTCATTAAAATGGGAGCAACATGATAAAATATTTATTTGTTTCAAAAAGGTTAGCCCAGTCGTCTTGTGAAAAAGAGACTAGGAGGGATGATCACAGATGTAAGCAAGACCATCTGGGAAGCCTCTGCCTGTTCCCGGCAGGGGCTTGGGCTGGAGTGGTGATGCTGATGGAGATGGAGGAAGCAGAGGACTTCGACAGATGTTGAGAAGGTTTGAGGAGGTAAAAATCTGTCGATGGAGTAAGTGAGAGTGCGGTGGCAGGTCTGAGTCCCAGGATTCTTCTCCGAGATGACGAGTGCTGACAGGAGGTCCGAGTTGGCAGGAGGAAGTCGTGGGTTCAGTTGTGGACATCGTGGTTTTACAGCGTCTTTAGGCTTCCAGATGCAGATGCTAAATAGACAGCTGAATGTGCGACTCAGAAGCAAAGTGGAGAGATCTAGACTGGAAATACGCATTGATGAGTTGTCTGTGTATGGAGGGAATTGAAGCCAGGGGTGTGGATGCAAGTCTTCAGGAAAAGCATACCTATGAGGACTGGGGAGGGGCGAAGGGTGAGCTCTGAGGACATTCAGCATTTAATGCTGGGTGGAGGATACTGAGCTGCAAAGTCCAATGAAAAGAAGAGACAGGAGCAAAACCAGGAGGGAGTGGTGGGTGTGGTGGGAACTGAGGTCACTGCGTCACGGCCACTGAGAGGTGAAGTGAGGTGAACTGAGAATCAGCCCCGGGTTCAGCAATGGGACATCATTGTGACAGAGTCAATTCCGTGGAGCGGTGGAGATGGGGTCAGACTTGATGGAGGAGAGTGACAGGTGACAAAATGGGGATGAACAGAACATATTTTTTTTGTGTGTGTGGCAAGATCCCTGATAAAGTAAACAGAGAGAGGGAGATGGCTAGAAGGCATTGTGGGTTGAGGGAGAGCTGTGTGTGTGTGGTGTTATTTAGTGACAAAGAGTCATGGGTACATTTAAAAGGCAATGAGACTATACACATAAATAAAATAGACTATTTACATATATAAAATAGATAAACAGCAAGGTGCACAGGGAACTGTATTCAGTATGAGGTAATAGCCTATGATGAAAGAGAATATGGAAAGGAATATATACATATGTATATGTATAACTGAATCACTATGCTATATACCAGAAATTAACACAACATTGTAAACCAACTATGCTTCAGTAGGAAAAAAAAAAGGCAATGAGAAAGCTCCAGGATGAAAGTGGAAGACAGAGTAATCAATAAATTTCCTGAGAAGATGGAGGGAATGAAGTACAAAGCCCAGTTGTGAGGAGCAGTCTTAAATGGTTGGAGGGGCAGCTCCTAATTGCAACTGGCAAGGCAAAGGCTAGGATGGATGTGGAAGTAGGTGGGTTTGTCTGCTTGCTTGCTTGCTTGCAGGAAGTCCCTGTCTGGTTGTTTCTGGGTAAGTGTGTGTGAGTATTTGTGTGTGAGTGGTTTGGTGGGTGAACACACACATATTTGAGGTCATGATGTAGCATTTTTTTATTACACTATTGACTATCATGAACTAGTGTTTAATTTAGGATTTTGCATATATATATGTATATAAAAGATATTGATGCATGTGTAAGTGTCCTCTTTTTAGCCTGATGGAGTACACGAGTGCCTTCCCACAAATGGGAAAATGGGACTGGAAGCTGAATTGGCCCACGTGGCTCATTTTAGCCTACTCCCTACGGAGATGTGTTCCCGACATGGTACATTAGCAGTCGCCGTTTTGTTCTCTTCAAATCTCATCAAATCATAACAGGCCTCTAGCTGTAGTTTCTTCCAGTCATTCTTGACATAATTGGTCCCTTCCTCTCAGGCTCCAGTGATGTTTGAGATGCCCTTTATAAGGCCAAATGGCTTTCAACAATCCTTAATTTTTACCAGCTGTCTCCTCAGCTGGTTCCTAAAAAGAGCTCACCTATTCAGAGTGCTCTAAAACTTGCGTTTTTGACCCCAAGAATGGCACTCCCCTGGCTCTATACCATATTATGCTTCTCCTCTTTTTCATTACTTGGGGGTTTACAGTAGCATCTACTCTATCATATTGGCTAAACAGCAGAGAGAAAAATAAACATGCTAACTGTTCTTTTCAATATGGCCCTAGGCTTGCTTCTGTCATAGGGCGTTGAGTAAGGTACCACCACATGGAGTAGATCTCTTTTTTCTTTCACAGATTTTGTCATCAGGGTTATACTAGTTTTGTAAGATGAATTGGACTTTTCCATACCTTTCAATAATCTTAAATAGTGCACATGATAGATGTGATCTGTTCAAAACTTTGGAAAAGAATTTATTCTTACAGCTGTCTAAATTCAGTTTTTACTTTTCCCTCTTGGGGACAGGATTTAGCGGGGTGGGGGGGGGAGTAATTCCTCCCCCTCCTTATTGTTAAATTCAAGATCTTCATTTTTAAGTGAATTCCATAATTTAGATTTTCTTGGAAAAAAGTCATCTATTTCACAATGATATTGAAACTATCATCCAGAGTTGTTCATCTAGGCTCAGGTTGCTTTAAGCCTTCCCCTTCTCTTTTTTCTTGCCACAGCTAATGTATAATCTAGTCATTCTTTTTGACCTAAGAGATTTATAGGAAATGACTTAAAAAGTTCTAATGTTTGGATTTGGGGGGTTAGTTGTTTATTATTCATTTATAGTTGGACTCTATTATCATCAGAGAATGTCACCTAGATAATTTCTGACTTTTGGAATTTAGTGCAGTTTTCTTTATAGACTAATAGAGGATCAATTTTTGTTAATGTTTCACTGGTGCTTAAAAAGAGCCTATTACATCTATTTCTGGGGGCCAAGGCTATTTGGTTATTAAATCAACATAATTTTCTTATTCAAATCATTTTCCCACATTTATTTTACAATTTGATATGTTAAATACTGAGTGGCACCTTGAAGGTTCTGACTATAGATTTTTTTTGTTGCTCTGGGTATTTCTTACTGGGTGTGTGTATGAGTGTGTGCGTGTACGTGATGTTACTTGGTGTGTTGAATTAGTCAAGATTTATTTGTAACAAGCCCAACTCAAACTAACCTTAAACCAACAAAACAGAATGTATTAGCTCATTTATTGGCTCTGTTTCCCCTCTGAGAGTCTGTGTTTTTACCCTCTAATTATTAATTCATTTCTTGGTGTAGGCTTTAGTTTTTTTTTTCTTTTTTTGCCAAAAAAAAAAAATTATTATTATGACATTGCAGAAATCAAATGTGAAAGGGAGGGTGTTGCCTCATGCTACCAAAGGAATTTGTTAGAAAAATTACATTGAAATTTCAACACGATTTATTTTACATCTTCTAACTGTATATTTGTGATTACTACCCAGATTTTGTTAAGTATAAGATGAAGTAAACTTGTTTTTACAATTTTGACTCTTACATTTGAAGATAAAGCTTTGCTCAAACCCCTTGAAGTGAAAAGTGGTGAAGTCACGTTGTTGTTTCGGTGTGTGGGATGCGAGATACTCTCGTGATTGTCTTTGGAAAATACACTCTACCTCAATGCGTATCCTAAATCACCCATTAGCCTTTTACATTCTTTTGAGTAAACTTGCTTTAAAATACAAAAATTTGTCATGAGTGTTGGGAAATTCCATCAAAATGGTTAACATGAGGTACCGTCCACTCAATCTCCAGAGAACTTTCCAAAATAGTCCCTGAGTGCATTTTTAAAATAATTTTAATTAAAAATTAAGGTATATGTGAAAGATAACTGAATTTTTCTCAGGTTAAAAAGAAATGAAACCTGCTAGACAATGAACATCTATGTCCCTGTAAAGTCACTAAGGAATTTAGACATTTGCAGGTGAGAACCCGAGTTGTGAAGTTGGAGCCTCTTTATATTTCAGGTTAGCCAGTGTTTATTTTTTTTTTTTTGTTTTTAAAGGTTCACCCTACAAAAGATTGCTTTGGCAGTTCAGGCTCTTTTATTGTTCCGTATAAATTTTGGAGTTGTTTGTTCCAGTTCTGTGGACAATGTTGTGAGTGCTCTGACGGGGGTTGCACTGGGTCTGTGGATTGCTTTGGGTAGTGCTGCCATTTTGATAGTGTTGATTCTTCCAGTCCAGGAGCACGGGATATCTTTCCATTTCTTTGTGTCATCTTCAGTTTCCTTCATCAGTGTTTTACGGTTTTCAGAGTATATAGGTAACCTCCTTGGTTAGGTTTATTTCTGGGTATTTGGGTTTTTTTTTTTTGATGCAATGGAAATGTTTATGCCAGTTATAAAATTCTGGGTTTTGAAGTGGAAAAAAAAAAGGGAATGAAGGGCTGCAAATGGCAAAATATCCTTTTTCCTTATGGATGAGTTGTATTCCATTACATGTATATGCTGCATCTTCTTTATTATCCATTCATCTATTGATATGATGCTTCCATATCTTGGCAATTATAAGTAATGTTGCTGCTAATAGTGGGGTGTATGTATCTTTTTGAATTAATTCTTATTTTGTGGTTGGCTTTATTCCTTTGATAACTATGTAAGTTTAAAAAGCTAAAGCTCTAAATGTTCTTAGAAACAATGAACAATATATATATGTAAATTTTAAAAATATGTGCAGTATATTGTGTATATGTATTTACATGCAGTACATTGTATATGTGCAGTCAAATTGTAACAATTCTACCTGATAAAACTGAAAAATGAAAAAAAAATTTTTAAGGTTAATGGAAGATGCAGAGATTTAAGACTGCATCCTGCCATGGCCAGAAACATAAGACTGCAGTGAAGAAAGCAGAAGAAAATTTAGTGAAAGGAACTGAACATTGCAAATACATATTTTATACATACTTTTGGCCCCTACTGTGTTCTGCAAAACATTGTAAAATGGTTGAATTGAAACATGGCATTTGGAAAAAGAACCAGAATCTTATAACAGAATCATATAACACACATTCTTGCATGAAACTGAATACATTTGCATATTTCCAATAGCATAGTCAGTTGCCATTACAATTTTTATTTGATTTTTTTCAGCAAAAGTTTGGTTTATATTTTGTTCAGTTCTGATTTCCCAGTGATTCTTTTGGTCTCAAAAGATAAAAAATAGTAGTTGAGACATGGGCTTTGGGGTCAGACAGACCTGTCTGGCCTCAAAGCAAAAATGTGCTTGTGAAAGTTCGTATTTGGACAAGGAGCAGTCACTGCTTTGGGAAGCTGGTCGGAAGTACTGCGTTTTGGAATCCCTGGAGTACAAAGGAACGACCACTGAATTAGGAGGCAGGATATCTAATTTTCAGTTTTGAATCTACGACTTTTTTGTTGTCGTGATTTCTCTCTCAATTGTTTCCTTATTATTAAATTAATAAAATGGACATAACAATACCATTCTTTGGACCTCACAAGATTATCGTGGGCTCAAATAACATAGTTAAACACACTTCGTGAGCTGCAAACCACTTTCCCAATGAGAGGCATTGCTGCTGTTCTTGCTAGTAATAGACATATTACTAATTATAGTCATGGTGAACAGGAACTCAGGCTGTATTTTAATCAGAGTTATACATCACATTTAGCACATATGCAATGAGATGGAGAAAGTGTTATTCTTTAGGAGATGATACGAGAATTCCTCTTAGGGACATTGCTGTGTATGTCTGGAAGGAACACTTTGATGTTTCATTTGAGGGAGTGTCTAGCTTTGAGTGCATTTAGAATGCACATTAGTCCGAAGGTGGATGGGGAGTCAGGGGTGCTCCTCAGTGTCTCAGAGTGAGTGTCTCTGGGGGAGGGACAGCAGAGGGGCTGAGTTTACAAGGGGGCTGAGTTTACAAGGTGACTGAGAGAGTGTCAAAGACTGGGAGGCTTTGGAAAATGCAGAGTTGTTTGCTGCACGTGTTCCCTGAAGTGCAGCCTGCAGCCACGCCGTACAGTCAAAAGAGCAGCAGCTTAAGACCGAGAAGTCTCAAGACCCGATTTTGTTTTCTCGCACAACAAGTTATTCTAAGTCATTTGCATTTTCTTCTCTTTCCAACCTCCAGGCCGTCAAGAAGCCATTGCGGTGTGCTTACACATCCAGACCCAGCAGACCGTCAATGACACCTTGTGCGATACGGTCCACCGCCCCCCAGCCATGAGCCAGGCTTGTAACACGGAGCCCTGCCCGCCCAGGTGTGTGCTGTCCCGTGCTCCCGGGACACGCTGTTTTGACAGGGTTGGTTCCTTCCGAGGGCTGCGTGGGAAAACCTGGTCTGTGCCTCTCTCCTAGCTTCTGGGAGCCCCAAGCGTTCCTTAGCTTACACACAGCCTTCTTCCTCTCTTTTCACATCATCTCCTTTCTGTGTGTCCCTGCGTCAAAATTCCCTGTTTTTATAAGATTACCACTCATGTTGGGATTAGGGCCCACTCTAATGACCTCATCCGAACTTGATCGTCGGCAAAGACCCTGTTTCCAGATAAGGTCACATTTACAGGTACTAGCAGTGAGGACTTCCACATCTTTTTGAGAGAACCAATTCAACCTATAACAGCATATAAACTCCTTTGTAACCCTGGTTTTAGATTCTTGAACCATACTTGTCATGACCACCCTCACCTCACCCCCTGTCCACACACACACCACACTCAAGTGCCAGCCCAGCAGACTTGCTCAGCAGCCACACTGAATTATCCGTTATGACCCATGCTCATGCTCACTCATGGCTTCTGGGCCTTTGCACGTACCGTGCCCTCTGCGTGGAGCCCTTCTCTGCCGTGAAATGAGCTAACTCCCGTAAATGTCATCAGTGGCTCCCTTCTCGCTGGCATAATGAAGTCCGACAATGTGAAACAGGATCCTAACCTGAGACCTTTACTGGGGGTGTGGGGGACTCTGAATAGTCCAAAGAGAAGTGGGGATGGTCAGGGACATGAGCTAGAGCCCTAGTTCTGCCTCCGTCAAGGAGCGTCAGACATGTCCCTTGGCTCTCTGGCCTAGCTTCTTAGTGTGAATAATGGTGAAAGGTGTTCAAGTCAAGGTCCCCAAGGTCCTTTCAGCTCTGGTCTTTCATCTTGAGCAGTGCTTTCTGGTTGCGTTTTCCACTCACGTCTCCAGAGCTCTGCCCGGTCTTTTTGCAGTTAGAATAATTTGAAATGCTCCGGGGCTTGTTTTAGTTCTAAGAACAGCAGCCTCTGCGTGCCCTGCCCGGGAGGCCAGGGCGGGGTTGAGTTTGCTCACCAAGTCAGGGCAAGATGGAACAATGAGTCTAGAAACTGTTTCTTCAGGTTGCTGAAGGCAGCATGCTGGTTTATTCACGCGCAGGACCCCTTCCCCTCATCCCTCAGCCTCAGCGGGAGTTCTTGCAAGTTATCTTCTTCAGCAGTGTCTTGCCCATGGAGCTTTCAAGCTAGGAATAACACAGCACACAATGTGTCTTGGCCACTTTGCAAAATTAAGGGTCTGTTTTTATGTGAAGAGAAATACTATTCCTCATTTCAAAGTTGCAAATTTAATAAACTTTTTGAAGGTTGAGAGTTATATTGGAAAAAAACCAGCAGAGACAAAGGGTTGATGCCAAAATAAAGGTAAGTTTACAAAAATGTTTTAGGTTCTAGAAACCAGTGGTGTAGGAATAACAGGAACAGGGTGTTGCACAATATTTTCCATACAAATATTTACGGACTCCAAGGGCAATAGCAGTAAAATATCACCCCAGGGCGAAACTTACCAGTGAGGCTGGGTTGGACAGTCAGTAGATCTCAATTTACCCAAAGGCAAATGTGTTTGATGTATTAGCCTGAACTCTCCGAGGTGGGGCGTTGTATGTTTATTTGCTCTTACGGGGTCACTCTTCTTGGTCTCTCCTGTAACTGCTGAGTGTCTGCTGGTTATGGAGTTTGCTTTTTCCAGGAGAGAGCCAGCAGTTCGTAGAAACATGCAGGGTTACATCATGGTCCCACTAGTCCCGAGAAGAGCCTTCTATGACAGGTTTCAACACAGCTAGATAGGGAAGTAGGAAAAGTAAGAGGCAAGAGTAATGTGTTTCTGTACCAACTTGTTACCCAGTTCTTGAATTTAAAATATACTCTGTGTAGTTTATTGTCTCTTAGTAAGAAATTGTTACCCATTTCTTGAATAAAAATGATCCCAATCCGGTCCCTTATGCCACTAATCGATTCTTCCAGTTACATACTTTCTTGAAAGATTGAGCATCCCAGAATCACTCCAAATTAGTTACATAGTTAAGCTGAATTGTTTTAATACTGCAACAAAAGCTTTCTAATGATTTAACTATGTAATCTGATTATCATCAAAGTATGACCTATGTATCTACTCTTGGTGAGTTCCCTCACTTCTGAAGCTACTGGAAATTTAGATATGAATAGGCTAATTTAATAGGTCACCTAATTAATATGCTTCCAATTAAGATGGTGTTTTAATTTCACGTTCTGCTCCAAATACAGATCAGTGATAGCTATAGTATTAAAAAGAGAGACGACATAGGGAAAAACAGCTACGTGGGCTAGGAAAGAAGTGGTGGGTGGTGAGTGGAACTGGACCTATGGTTCCTCTGGGCTTTAGCACCAAAGCAGTTAGGGTAAATCAGAGTTCAGATACTATGGATGGCAAGGACTGAACATCTGCCTTTTAATTCATGGGAGAGAGCCCATGTTTTTTGCTTCTTTGAGAAAGCAAAAAACGAACAAAAAAACTGCTGCTGATTACAATCTGAAGCGGTTGTTTGCATGAGGCTGCTCACCTGTGGGGATGGAGGACAGACACAAATGAGCCTTGTGACCAGACATGGCCCAGATTACCTGGACCCTTTACTACCAGCAAAGTTGCCTTAAAGATTATTTCAAAGGAATGTATTCATGAAGCAAAGAACTGATCCCAGAAGGAAGGTCTGAGATACAAGAATGAATAAAGAGCAAAGTGCATTGTAAAGACAGTTACTCCAAAAAAGAATCATCGACTGTGCAAATCAATAATAAGATTGACTTTATGAATTTAAAATCGATGTTGAACAGCAAAGCCTGGTAAAACTGGATCAAAGGTTGATTGGAGTTAAGGTACTTTAAGCCCCCTTGTACTGTTTGTGAAGATGGGAATAATTTTGATTAACTCTGGAAATTAAATAAGCTCTTTAGAATTCCAAGGATAACTCTTAAGAATGAAAGATAGCAGAGGAGAAAATGGAATTTAAAAATATAACAAACTCAACCAAACCTGAAAAAAGAAAACCAACCCAGGAGTAATTAAATGAATATGAAGAAGTCAGGGAAAACAGTTAGAAATCAGAAAAACCAAAAATAACCTTTAGATAAACACTATTTTTTTCAAAGAACTAACTTATTTTTTCTAATAATGAACGTTTATTACAAGAAAAGTCAGGAAAAAAATTGGCAAGTATAAAGAAAATTAAAATCCTATCACTTAGAGATCATCACTGTTAACATTTCTATGTATAATTATCCAGATTCTTTTTCTGCGTGCATTTCTAAGTGCATAAAATAATATGGTGATTTTATGACCTACTTTCTGATAAAAAAAATATATCATGAATGTATTTCTATGTCAAGAACTCTACATCTGCTTAATTTTTTAATGGCTGCTAGCATTGTGCTGTATGAAGAGACAATTATTTATTTTGCCCTTTAATATTAAACCTTTAGATTGCCTCCTTCCACTTTGTAAAGTTAAATTAATTTATTTTTATTCCTTAAATTATTTTTGCTGTTACATGCTACCCTGGAACAAACATTCTTTTATTAACGTACATTTTAAGCGTTTGTAAATTCCTTCCTCATGATGTATCTCTACAGTAACTAGTTAAAACTTCATGTTCATTAATAATTAAGTATCCAAGAATTAAAATAGTCATCACATACAATTGTTCACTCACCAGATGGGCAGAAACTTTTTTAAATGGCATCGTCCAGTGTTGATGTGGCTGTAGAAAGCCAGGCCCTCTCCAGTACTCCTGGTGAGAGTGTGACTTGAGACAGTCTTCCTTGAAGGCAGCTTGGAAATATGTATCAAAAGCAGCTGAGCTGGTTTTTCATTTTTACAGACGTTTCATGAGAAAACCTGATTTTTCCAAGATCTTATTGGAAAAGAATCATATGTATATATATATATATATTCCAATCCTAACATAAAATAATTTTCTTAGGGATATTCCAAATAATGAATCCAGGTGCCCTGAAGATTTCTTGAAGTGTGCTTTTGAGCATTTAAAATTTCTTTTGACACCCAGATAAATCATCCTTGCCTTAGGGATCTGTTCAAAACAAAACTAAGAGTTTATTATTGATATACGGTAATAAGTTAGGATGGGGATCAGTATGTGAAGAGCGGAGTCTGGAGGTCCCGGGAGGAACTTGAAACTGTCCCTGCTGTGGTTGTGGCACAGAGGCTCACTGGACAGTTAACTTTGCCCACTTGTGTTTCGGTACAGGTGGCACATGGGGTCCTGGGGGCCCTGCTCGGCTACCTGTGGTGTTGGCATACAGACCCGGGAAGTGTACTGCCTGCAGCCCGGGGGATCGCCCTCCCCTCCTGAGGACTGCAGAGAGGAGAGGCCCCACGCCTTACAAGCATGCAATCAGTTTGACTGCCCTCCTAGCTGGCACATCGAAGACTGGCAGCAGGTATGGCCGACGGGTGACTGCAGGGCCGCCAGGCTTCTGATGTAAGAGCCCTGCCTTGCGCTAACTCGAAAGGGGCCCAGCCCGCTGACCCACCTCTCTCTGTCTCCCCAGTGCTCCAGGACATGTGGCGGGGGCACTCAGAACCGCAGAGTCACCTGTCGGCAGCTGCTAACGGATGGCAGCTCTTTGAATCTCTCAGACGAACTGTGCCAGGGACCCAAGGCCTCTTCTCATAAGTCCTGTGCCAGAACAGACTGTCCTCCGCATTTAACTGTGGGAGACTGGTCAAAGGTAAGGGCCACTGCCAACTTCATAGTCTCTTCTTTTCTGATTCTCCTTTGTTTCAGCCTTTCAGTGTTTCCTCGCAGGGTGAGTGCTGGGGCTAGTGTGAGTTGAGGGGAGCGTCTGGGGTGCAAAATTTCCAGGGGCCCTCACTCGCTCTCGGGCTTGTGGAAGTGTCCTGGTCCAGACGCACACGTAAGGATTCGTTTTCAGTTTACTTCTTCTAAACCAAGTCCCATAACTTCTCTCTTTTGGAACTGCCACAGCCATTGTATCCCAGGATAAACTCAAAATCGGTTTGGTTCTTCTCTGCCTTATGTCTCCTTATGTGGAATTATCCATTAAACCCTGTCATTTCAACTTGCTGAAAACCTTCCATACCTTTACTTCCTCTGCACTCTGTTGACACCACGGCTGATTTTACCCTTTATCCTCTCAAACTCGCGTTAACTGCAATAAGCATAATTCCAATGTATCATTTTAGTGCTGGCAGGACCTAACAGTCTCGTAGCAATGCCTCATTTTTCAGGTGGGGAACGTGAAACCCAAAGAGCTGAAAATACGTTGCCTAAGCTCCCACAGCTGGCAAAGTAGGAGCAGAATCCATATGTTTTGACCTGATTCTGAGGGGTCTCTCTTTCATATTACATTGCTCGCCTGATTCCCTGCCTCCGTACCGCTCTCCCGTCTCCAAGCCAGCTAGCACAGTCTTCCCATCACTATGTCCATCCAGCCACCTCCTAAAGGTCATATTGCCTGAAAAATCAGCTTTCAGTTCCCCAGAGTACCCTGCAGAGCTTTCCTTAAACTGGTGGGACTCACGGTCCAGCCCCCTTTATTCTTACTCCTGCTCTGTCTTCCAGTCTTGCTGTATCCTGAATGTTTACAGGCTGAGGTTTTAGCACAGATTCTGAAGCAGGGAGTTGAGGTAGGTAATCAGAGTCCTAAAAGCTCCAGTCATTGCTCCAAATGTATATCTTCTGGGAGTAGAGAGGCAATCTAACATGGGAAATCATCTCAAGAAATAAGAAAGAGCAGTAACTGACATTAATGAATTTCCCCAAGTCCTAAATTCAGCGTACAGTCAGTACAGTCATGAGCTACCATTCTCTTCTCATCCTACAATGGCCTGGGAAACAGAAGCTGTCTCCATTTCTATAGACGAGAGAACAGAAGTACATTGAGATTAAGCAGCCTTCCCAAGGGTAGACCTAGGATTCAACCCATGTGTAATATGAACAGCGTACCCTTGTATTTCTCATGCAAGAACAGGGCTTTTGAGCCAAACAGACACATGATGGAACCTGCAAGCTCTAATGCCTGCATGTGACCTTGTTCAATATACTCAACCTGCCTGAGCCCCCATTTTCCTTTCTTTTACCGCAGTGGTGGTTGTAAGGATAACATGAGAGATTTCTAACCCCCTGAAGGAAAGTCCACATTCTTTTGGTGTAGATTGGATTGACAATACTTTAACCTGCGTGTCCTACAGTCTTATATTTTTTTCTATTTTAACTGTCTAGCTCAATTAAGTGCTGGTGATTATAAAGTATCTTAATGGACAAGCCACACAGGTCATGGGCCTCATCCAGGCCACCGAGGGTCTACATAAATGTGTCCCCAGACCTCAGAAAATGCTTCCAGTTACTCTCTCTGTAAAGTGAGGGGCAGAGCTTCGGGGAGGGAAGGGCCGTGCACTTGTGGAGAGACCTCTTGGCATTGGGAATGCTTTTTCTCCTTACTAAGTGTGACACAGGGACAGCCAAATGGGCATCTTTTTAGAAGCCCGGAGCTTGTAAGAGATGAGGATCTCAAGTCCCACCCAGACCTAAGGAATCAGAATCTGCCTTTGAACAAGATCCAGGTGAGGGAGTGCACGTTACAGGTGGAGAAGCATTTCCCCGCCTGCCCCTCACTGAGAGGGTTGCTTAGCCCTTCAGTGTGTCCAGAGGAGGGATGGCTCTGGGAAATGACTGCTTTGAGTGAGTGCTGCTCTAACCCAAAGGGAAGAGGCAGGAAAGGGGAAAGACAAGGTGTGAGCAGATGTGACAGGGAAACCAGGCACCTTGTTTTCTGGATGCAGCCAGGGAGCACCTGGAACCCCTGCCATGCTCTGCAGTACCACACCCTCCTCATCTCTCTTCTTTTCTCTGAGAACAAACAGGCTTTCACAGCTTCATCCTGTCTCCTGGAATGAACTCTTCTCACCAGCCTTTTAGCTGAGAGACTGATGGTGGCCTCCTTGCTTTCCTTCCCTGTCCATCTCTCTGTGAATAACAGATTTGCTGTTGTGGGTTATGTTTCACTGAATTAACACCCATTCCCACGTTTACTCGTGCTTGCCTTTGCTCTTGTGGTTACCCTCAAATCCTGGGCCCGGCTCTAAGCTTCCCTCCTCTGTGAAGTCTTCCACTCCCGAAAGTCATACAGCATTTCCCAGCTTTAACTCACAATGACCTAATTTGTATTGCGTTTTATGGGGAGCTACTTCCTGAGCATCCATATGGTCTTCTCATCTGGCTGACAGTGTCCTTGAGGCCAGTGGCCATGAGATCACTGACAGGTCCTTGGGCCCAAGAGACCTTTAAGCAGGTAAATACTCTTCCTTAAGGGTCTTTGCAAAGACGGGGGACATACAAAACGGTGTTGAAGTAGTGACCTGTAGAAAAGCTTGGGCCAGCTAACACAGGGCAGGAAAATCATTCATTGGAAGGGATTTTGCTGGGGGAAACAAGAGGAGACAGAAGAGGTTACTCATGTGAGCTGGGTTGGACCTGAGGCAGGTCAGTTTCCTAGGCAACCATTCTTCAAGGCAAGAGCAAGCTTGCGCACGTGCCAAGAGTTAGCCCAAGCACCGTCAAGACATCTTCCTGCTCCCAGCCAAGGCCACTTCTCTAGGAAACCTCCCTCTGGGAGGGCGGGCAGGTGTGCCCACGTGCACAGGAAGGCAGAGCCAACGTTCTGACTTGGGTCGGGCCCAGCGCACGTATGGCCCTGCAGTTTGTTTCCTGCTGGGTTCAGCTTTTCTTTTGATATTTGAAATTTTCTCTCATTGCAGAGTTGCTTTGTTTTGGCAGAGACTCTGATGCCAGTTGCCACCCTCCCTAAAGCTTTCTGCCAGGCTAGTCCCTCCACCACAGGATGGCTCCCTGGGGGCAGCCGTCCATCTTGTGGTTCTGGGTGAGGCTCTTCCGCATTGGAACTGGCCACTGCCCCTGGACACAGAAAGGCTGAAAAGCCACACCAGAATTTCCACTTTTCACCGAGCCAGGCCTCTCAGCCTGCAGCTGAAATAGTGCTCCCTCCCCGACACTAGCTCTATTCATGGCATGTGTGGGCTTTGTTCATTCGTTGGCTCATGCGTTTCCCTCAACTTCCTTAGATCTGAACCCAGTTTTAGGCAGAAAGGAGCCTTCAATTTTTACACTATTTTTTTCTAGCTACAAAAAAAAAAAGCATTGACTTATATATGGGACAATCTTCCCAAAAGGTGGATTGCTGCAATCCATATGCCCCTTGCAGAGGGTTTTGTGGCCCCATCCCTTGGACTGAAATCCAGTAGCCTGTTTTCATTCTTTGTTCTCTGTACTTTGATGGAACATTTGTCTACTTTGATCATTCTCCTTCAGGGTGTTCCTTGGTGTTTTTTAAAAATTTTTCCTAGTTACCTGACTGCATTTTTTTCTACTGGTCTGTTTTCTTCCAAATCTCCAAAAAGCTCCATATTTGACCCTTTGATTTCCATTGCTGCATTTTTCCTCTGTAGTTGATTCTGTGGCCTGATTTCTTCTCTAACTTCTGTAGGTGACTCTCTGTCACCAGGAATTGTCTCTAACCTTCTGTTCAATACCTTGTCCTTAGTTCTCTATGTAGGGTCGATCCTCATTATGGGAAAGCAAAGAAACACCCTCTTCACTCCCATGCAGCCCCACCACCTACTTCCTGTCTCTGTCCATGCACCAACATCTTTCCAACATTTGTGATCACCTCTGACTTCTTTACCTCCTATATTTAAGAAGGGTATTAATTACCTGGGCATGGGTACTTGAATGCAGAATATTCTTCAATTTTTGAAATATATCTGTATGCTAAGGGAAAAGGGAAACAGCTCTATACATGAGACATATTACAAAGCACAGCTCAAGATACGTCCAAGAACATGGATTTCCAAATACGACTTTCCAGTTTTCAATAGATGTATTAATTGTGACTCAAAAAGGCAGTTATGTGTTCATAACTGGCTTTGGAGAACCAATTGTAATCTCTTCTTACCTTGTATTCAGTGACATTAGGATGACAGCTTGAAATCAGCCATGATGGGAGTATTTATACCACAGAAACTGGCAAATGTTACAGTCAGAGCCCTTGTCTTCGAGAACTTATTGTGAAACATTTACTAGCACACAACTTCATGAAAGGGTTATTCACACACAAACCCACACACACACAATCTTATCAATAAGACAGTTTCAGCTTATTGATAAGACAGGTACTTAGGATGGAAACGCCCTTACTTGTTAACTGAAATAAAGAGACTTGTAAAAACTTCTTCTAAATTGAATATGCCTATTGCCACAGCCCTGCATCCTCCCATTCATTCACTGAGCTCTGAGATGATTGATTATCCCAGGGACCAGGAATCTGAGACAACCAAGAATACAGCCTTCAATGAACTCACAGCTTAATGAGGCAGACAGGTACAAAATTGAGTAAAAAGCCCAATAAAGGTGTCCCATCTCCAGAACTATGTGAAAATCAACAGGAAACATCTAAGTTGGCCCGAGGCCCAGGAAAGTATTGTGGAAGATGTGGCTTTAGAGTTGGGTCTTAAAGGATGAATGCCAACTGTGTGGAAATGAGACAGCAAGGTGTTCTAGGCAGTGACAGGAGTGTAGACACAGATTGTGAGTGAATCAGTCTTATGTGGCTTGAGAGTAGGAAGCATTAAAGATGAGGAAGAAGGTGAGAGGTGAAGGTGAAGTTGCAGCCAGATTAGGTATTTGGATTTATCCCTAGTCATTGAGGGCACGGTGGAAGTTGTTTGAATAGGGAAGTAAAAGGCAGGGTTTTTTGTTTTTTTGTTTTTTTTTTTTTTGATGGACGTACTAGGGATTGAACCCAGGACCTTGAGCATGCTAAGCAAGAAAAATCATGCAGAACAGTGAAGATAACTACACTGAAACACTCCCACCCCCTTACCCTCTTCTAACAGTACAGGAAAAAAATCTATTTCGTTTAAATAGGAGCATCAGCAAACCCTACAGAAGGATACTGTAAGATAAAAGTGTCAATAACATAACAACGTAATGAAAATTCTGCCTTGAGGCAGATGAATTGAATATAACTTACGATTCAAAATGAGTTAAAAAATCAAGAAATGTATAGAAGTATATCAGAAGTAGAAAAGCTCAGAAATGATATTAATAAGGCAGGGGGATGTGAAAAAAAAATAGCTGACAGGGTTTAGGAAAGAATTAGAAAACTAAGGGGGAAAAAATTCAGAAATGCAGACTAAACTAGAAGGAACACAAGAATGACAAGATGCAGGAAGCGTAAGTGTAAGAGAAACCAGAGAAAGAAGGGAGTTGAAAATAATCAATGAGAAATACAAAATAGTCAAGCAAAAGTGATAGATGTAAAAGAAAGAAAGGCAATCCAACATATATATATAATTATATATATATAATTAGAATCCTGAGAGAAGAAAACCAAAGCAATGTAATAGAACAAAACTATAACTAAAAGATTCAAATCACCATCTTGAAAGAACACACACCATACCTGGGAAAATCGACCCAGAATGGTCAATACCAAGACATAACTGTACTAAAACTACTGGATTTTAAAGATAAGGAATAATGTATTAGTGTATCTAGGCAGAAGGACCAAGTCACTTATTAGGGGAAGAAAATCAGGTAAGCATCAGGCTTCTCAACAATACCACTTCATTCTAGAAAACAGTGGAGCAACATACTTAATATAACAAAGAAAAAGAAAAAAAGAACATGTGAGCCAAGGATTTTATATCCTGCCCAACTGACCTTCGAGTTTGAAAGTCACAGACATATCATTACAAAGATGCAGGAACGCAGGGTCTGTTGTTCCCATGAGCTCTTGCAGAGGAATCTGCCATATTTCCATGGAACAAATCACAGAAACTTTGGCACAAGGTGCTGCTTTGGGAATTATAGTTGATGGCACTGATCTGGTCACTTCCTCTCGCTCTGAGTTGTGAACGTTCTCCAAAGGCATTCTAACTACGAACTTAGCGGATGCAGGTCATGTAAGACCTCCATCCAGAAAAGGAGTTTACAAATGATCCTCCCTTTCATAATAGGGAGAAAAAATCAAATACTGATCATTAAAAATGGCTTATGGGTGGTGATAGACAATCATTTAACCACTACTTTTACATTGTGTGGTAACCTCAGATAATGATTTGACTTGTTAAAAAATCATAATTTGCTGAGTGATAATTTTTAATTATTTGTTCAAAAGCTTACAAAAAACTTTCCTCCATACTAAAAAAATGTATTAATAATTGGGGCTTTCTGTTAAAGATGACAGTAAAGGCATTTAAGAAAATTCCATTCCCCTCCTTTGAAATCCAACAAAAAACCCACAAAGAGAATGAAAGAGAGGGAACAGTCTGTCTTCAATGAACAATGAAATGGCCACAATCACAAACTATAAATTATAAAACACACCTGCCAAAGATCGTAAAACCTGGACCAAAATAAGAGAGGGAAGGCTGAGGGCTGACAAGTATTTCCTCAGGCGCCGAACGGGATGTAGATTTCCCTAGGAGTAAGTGTGACCGTCCTGACAGGCCTACTCAACAGTTTTTTGAGTACAGAGACTAGGTGGAGGACCATGAGCTGCCCCTGAAAGCAGCGTGAACGTCCCTGCAGGACGGCTGGGGAGATGGAGAAACCTCAAGGAAGGCTGCCAGCGATGAAGTGGTGTGAAGGGAGAGGGGCAGCAGCCACTGGACGGTTACCCAGCGAGCCAGGTATTTACGAGGCTTTTTCCCAGCCACACCGACCACTCAAATACCAAAATCTGAAGAGAGATGTGGGCAAGGGAAATAAAAATCTGGTGACAGAGTGATGAAGACAACAGACTGTTATAAACACCCCAGTTCATTCCCCGACCCATGTTCTTCACAAACAGCCAGCTGCATTTAAAGCTCCAGCGTAAAGCTATGCATCGGGTGTGTGTGTGTGTGTGTGTGTGTGTGTGGAGGTGGGGAGGGTATAGCTCAGTGGTAGAGAGTGTGCTTAGCATGCATGAGGTCCTGGGTTCAGTCCCCAGTACCTCCATTAAAATAAATAAATCTAATTACCCCCCTCAACAAACAAACAAACTATGCATTAAAACTGGGGAGAAAAATTGAACGGGAAGAAAGAAGTCAGGATGTGGGGAAAGGAACAGAAAGTGAGTCACATGAACAACACAGCATCACAAAAATGTTCCCCACGGAAAAGAACCAACAAATAGGCTCTGTACTCCTGAGGAAATTAGAGCCGTGATGTCTGGGGAAAAGCGGGCTTTAAAATGGAATTTGAATTCCCAAAGAGATCATAAGTCAACAGAAGGAGATGAAAAGACACCTCAGAACAGTCAGGGAAGAAAATTTGAAAAGAAAAATTTTAAGAAGCAGACATAAAAGTTACTTTACAAGCAACAACAACAAAAATAATTTAGATGATTGAGAACAGAGAGCTGTAGTATACAAGCTGGAATAGCTCATATAAAATGGTAGGGAAAAGAGTCAAGGTGTAAAGTTGGTGTCAGAGGCAGTGGTGGATCTGGAAGACGGCGGAAGGAGATCAAACGTAAGCGACATCGGTATTTGCGAGAACAAAATGAATGGAACAGAAAAGCATTCCGAGATAATTCAGGGGAATTCACTTCCTTTAATAAAAGCTTTAATCTGCAAGTCATAATGGTAAACCACGTGCCAAGAACTATGACCCACTGAGACGCAGCCTGCTTAAGGTGCTGAACTTCGTGAGTCAAGAAAGAGCCCTGGGCCTCTGAGCATGAAAGGCAAAGCAAATAAACAAGAAAAATTCCCCGCTGGGCTTCCTGCGGCCTCACAGTAGCATCAGATGCAAGAAGTCAGTGGAGCAGTGTCTGCACAGTTCACAAGGAAAGCACGTACGGCCCGAGCGTTTTCACCTCGGTGGTTCTTCATGTAGAAAGGCAACAGAGGGGCAGTCAGAGAATGAGTACGTTCGCATAAGCCCGTCTTGAAAACGTTGCAGGGCCAAGGTGAGACACCAAGATGATTCTAAACAAAGAATACAGGAAGGTACTGATGCTGGTAAAAAAAAAAAAAAAAGGAAGATGAATAATAAATTCACTTAAATTCAGAAATAAGACTCAGCAACCAGCAAGTTGCATTTCAGAAGAGTGTAAATATCAGAAGTCTTGCCATTAGCTAAATGATTGAACAAAAACAAATGGGTGCTTGGAGAGGAGAGGTGGGTTGGGAGAAATGTAAATGTGCTTGTTTTCTCCTCTTTCTTAGCAGCAAGTCAATAGATACTCTCATAAGTCAAAATATGTCTGTAAAAATAACTACCCGAATCTTTTGTTGGTTTCTTTCATCTTGCTTATTAACTTCAGAAAGTTCTTTTGGAAATCAGTCACCTAATAGTGAGAAAAAAGATCAATCTTTCAGCAACTCTTTTAATTTTACTTTAGTCTTTTATCCTAATATACGTCATCAAATTGCATTAAAATTTTACATTAAAGTTGCACATGTACATGTGATTATGACTATCAAATATCAATGGTATACCCATAATTATTATCAAATATTAGTGTTATTTTATGTATAGCAGTTTGGATGGTTTTTTAAAAAAACTTTCCGTTTATACTTTTCTGCTTCTTGAAATTCTGATCATGGGTATACATTACTTTTTAATTTTAATTTTTAACTGAACTGCATATGACATATATTCTTTTCAGGTGTAGAACATGGTGACTTAGTGTCTTTATACATTACGAAAGGATCACCACAATAAGTCTAGTTACCATTGGTCACCATACAAAGTTAATACTACATTTTGTTGATATTATGTTGTTTTTAAAAAAGCAAAGTCATCTTGTTGTATAAATAAATAGCTAAAAAATAAACGTTAATCACAAGGCCAAAAAAAATCCCATGAGAATAAATTACTAGAAATTAGTTACTATCTCAGAAAGAAAGAAATAAGGAAGGAAGGAGAAAAGGAAGAAAGGAAGGGAGGGAAGGAGGGAGAGAGAGAGGAAGGAAGGAAGGAAAGAAGGAGGGAAGGAAGAAAGGAAGGGAAAGGAAAAGGAGGAGAGGAGGGAGGATTGGGGAGAAGAGAGGGAAACCTTCCATAACCTAAAAGATGTTCAGGCCTAGGAAATGCTTATGGGCATACCCATACACAAAACACCCCCTTGTTTCGCCATGGGAGGCCTCACTGTTGCTGGGAGCATGTGTCTGCTCACGCCCCGTTTGACTGTTGCACAATTCTCATTGCAGTGTTCTGTCAGCTGTGGTGTTGGAACCCAACGAAGAAAGCAGGTGTGTCAAAGGCTGACAGCCAAAGGCCGGCGCGTCCCCCTCAGTGAGGCGGTGTGCAGGCATCTCTCTGGGCCGCCTCTCGTGAGATCTTGCCATATGCCTGTGTGCAGGAGTAAGTATGGAAAGTCCGTGCGCCACCGGATCTTCTGACTCTGTTCGTCTCTCCCAGTGGCTTCATCTTCCCTAGAGCGACATATTTCTAATCTGTAGGTAAAGCAAATCTTGCAGAACTCAGGGCTGTTACAAGCGGCAACCAGTGTAACACTGAAGACCAAGACATAGCTCTAAGAAAAGTCAGTTTTAAGACACATCCACCTGCTTAACAAATGGATCTTTTAGGTTTCCTCGCTTGGATTTATATTTCTTATATCCTCCCCTCCACTCTGATTTCTTCTACTTAGAATTCATGAGTGTTCCTTGTAGAAGTGAAGCTGAAATACTTTTCTGGCTGACTTTGCGAACGATATACCGCGATGCATTCTATTAAAGGTAGATGAGCTAAGTATTTTTAAGTACAAGTATCTCTTCATTTGTGTAATCTAAAACTAGCACGGATGAAAAAATGAAAGAGCTTTGTTTTTTTTTTTTAAATGGCAGTTTAGACACTTCTTCCATTTATTCTAAATAATAAGCTTAGTATAAAGAGTTAATATTATAGCTTCATTATATCCAAAAGCTAATATGCAGGTAGCATTTGTCTCTGTCTTCGGCGTGCATGAGATCGTGAATGCACGTGTGCATGGGCGTGTTTCATGTAGAAAGCTGACAAAAAATGAGTTGAGGGCTGCCCCTGCAGCCGTTGAAAATAAAGCAGCAGAGCGATGGTGGGAGGTGGGGGAGGGGGTGAGGAACAGGCACCCTGGGAACACACGGCTTCTGGGTCCGTCTACTGCTTTTGTTTCTCACTGTCTTTCATTATCCACCTGAAAAAAGAATACCAATTACCTAAGTAATTACCTCCTGAGCTTACAGTAAGAAAAAAAATCAAAAGTAACTATTATTTTAATGCTTCTTAGGAAGAAAAATATATGTGAATACACATACATATATGTATTCTCCTAAGTTTACCAACAACTTTCCTGGAGAAACTCACAAAAGAAAGTAAGAAAAGCAATCATAGCTCATTGAAAAAAAGTAATAGCATTTATTGAGCTCTTATTCCGTGGAGTTCCTTGCAGGCATTATTGCATTATCTTATTTAGTTCCCAGCAACATTGTGATTCAGGTATTATCCTCATTTAGAGAAGAGCAATCCAAGACTTCGAGAAGGTATGAGACTTGACCAAGGATCTGTAGCTGCCAGTTGGACCTCTTGGCCTGTTTGACCACAAGTCTGTCTGAGTCCTGAGCCCACGCTCTTAGTCACCTCTCTATGGTGATTCATGGATAACATTCACTTTTTTTTCCCTGGGAATTCTTTGAGAACAAATTTTCAAAATCTTGAGATTCCAAAAATTTGAGATCCCAAGTTTTATAGTGTCCTGGAATCCGAGAATGTCCGTGGCATGTGGCGCAGTGTCATGCTTTCTATCTGATTTCTGTTAATTGTGGATGGTTGCAGAGCCATGTGGCTACACCGTAAATTGCCTTAGAGGAGAGTGAAATTAAATTTTGGCAGCTCTCTCTAAAATAATAATGGAATAACATGTGGGAATACATCGTGGTTATTAGGGCATGTGATGTGGTACAAGATGAAATTATAAATTATTATAGCATGCAGTAGAAAGTAGAAATGATAAGTTTTAGGGAGAAAAAAACAAGAAATAAGGCAGTAATATTTCTTCTTGACCCCACCCTACTCCCTAGCTTGCCAACACGTGGGTCATGGAAGCAAACAAGAGTCAGGAATGCATGCTCCCAGCCCAGCCAAGTCACCCTGAGCTGTAGCCTGGCCTCACGCCATCACTTTGGATCAATGGCCCTTGTTTGCAGAAATTTGGCTTCTCCCTCTGCACTCTCCTATGGCATCCTCTTCTCCCACCACCGTATCGGAGTCTAGGGATGAGCCCGGCCCTCATCCATCCTCCTTTCCCCTGCTGTCTCCGCACCCTTTTCCCTCTGTCATCACACACTCAGCACGTATGCTGCCCTCATCCTACTTTCAGATGCATCCTGTGCAGACCTGCAGGACACTTGCTCCCTTTTTCCAGGATGCATCACCACCAGGTCCATTCTTTCCCTCCAACATTTGCCAGCATCCAGGACAACCGGCATCCATGCTGATGGCTTTCTCACACCCTGATGCCCCAGTTTCCCAACATGGTCACGCTCACTGACCGCCGTCACCTTGGCGTGGTGCCACCCTAGCCCTTCTCACTTCTTGGCACTCAGATTCTTCCCTGCTCTTCCGCTTTCCCCCACCTCACCCCTGCTGACTTAGTTAACGCCTCCCTGTGACCTCTGGTTCCTCCTTCCCTGTTGTCCGCAAACTTTCTGCTCTTGTGCTAGAAACCATTCCTCTTAGTTTAACCAATTTCCTTGTCACTTAACCAATTCTATAGTCAGACTCAAATGCCTTTCCTTAACCAACCTGCCTCAATTACCCTGTTTATTTTCAACTCTGGTAGGTTACCTTTCAGGCAATTTTTGTTTGCTTGTTTTCTGGTTCTCTGACCTGAGCTACTTGAATTTACTAAAGGAAATAATATAGCCATACTGATTAACATACTTCATATTTATGTCATCTGATCTACCTGGGAACTAATGTGTGGGGTTTTTTCCCCCCAGTTTCCTAAGAATTGCCTAGAAATCCGCCATCACAGCTATTTCCTAACTGGCGCACTGACCCCAAGTTCCCATTTCTCTACCAATGAACTCGTCTTTTATTCCAGTAGGAATGTCCAGGCTCTGTGGTGCAATGACCTTCTGACTGTCCTCCTTGACCTCACATCTGCCCGCTCTGCTCACCAGAATGGAAATGTATGATCTTCTTTATATGTCTGACTCCTCAGTCACGGAAGGGGTCAGAAGACAGTAAAAATCAAGCCTGACTGTGCTGTGATCTTTATTCCCTTTCAAGGCTCCACTTCTAGAAATGTATCCTAATCAGTGTCTTGAGTTTAAGTAAAACCTTTCCTCTTTGGAGCAGTGAATTTTCTTGCTCTCGGTTTTGACCCTTTTAATGTGCAGCAGGGTGGAGGGCAGCGGGGGGAAGATATCTTGAGCTCCCCCTAGAGGCCAGTAGTGCACCATGCAGTCCAGTTATAACCCCACTGCTTCTTCCCAGACCTTCCCTGCATTCTCCCACCACTGGCTTTTACCCTTGCTTGAATTCTTCACTGCACCATATCTAGCAACAGACATTCTTCTCATTCTTGAAGGACCAGTACAAACCAGTAATCTTTCTCAGTTGCGCTTAATCTCTGAAAGGTAATATGACGTTGTGGTTAAGCCAGTTCACCTGAGTTCAAATCTCATTTCTTCCAGTATCTCATCGTGTGACATTGGGCAGGTGTTTAATCTCTGAGAGTCTCAGTTTTTTCATGTGTAAGATGGGAGTAGCAATTATACCTACCTAATAGAATTGTTCTGAGAATTAATGCCTAGAAAGTACTTAGAAATAGTGCCAGGCACATACTTTAGCCTCAAAAATATTAGTTATTTTTAATGTCATTACCTCCTTCCTCTAATTCTTATTGTAGCTTTAAAAGAGGATAAAATATAACAGACTAATGTGTGTTGTGGCTTCTGGCCGATTAGGGTATGATCTTATATGGAGTAGGAACACAGTAGCTCTGGACATTTTTTCCGTTTGGGCCCCCAACGTGCTTTCATAATGAGTTTTAACCCAAAGGCCTACTTTTCAAACATGGCAGACTTGGATCCTCCTCAAACTGCTGTTAAAAGTCTACCTGTCTGGGTTTCTAATCAGGCATCTGAAGAAAAGAAAGGATAACAGGAATGTAGTGTTTGATTTTAGATTTTTTTAAAATTATGACTCCTGGTTTTAAGGGTTCCCAAGTGTAGGGAAAGAATTCTTATTTTTCACCCAAGGACTGACATCAAAATGGCTGAGGGAGGAGAGGCACCCAGGCAAGACCTATATGATTGATCCCCTCCCCGGGGTTATCTCGAACCCACTCCCTTCTTTCCAACTCTGTCTCCCTCCTTGTTCCAGCCGAGGGTCTGCTTCTGCAGCTCTCCCTGGTCCTGGTCACACCTTGGACTTTACAACAGCATTCAGCCTTCCTGGCTTCCACTCTTCCTCTAAGCTTTCTCAGCTCCTAGTAATACCCACCCCCCACCCCACATGACATATCTATGTCCCTTGGAAACCCAGCCAAGTGCAGGGCCATCTGGCCAGCACCCCTCTTGGGCTTGTATCACCTCCCGCAGCATCCAGCAACATACATGTTATTTTTTCTCTTGCTCAGTCATTCTTTCAGTTAGTCATTCTATAAACAGTAAGAGTTTACTATGTACCAGGCCCTATGCTGTGCCCTAAGGACAGGGATCATCTTTCTGCCCAGGCGTATATTGTTTTCAGTGTCAGATGATAGCATTTCTTTATTAATTCTTTCCAGCAATCATTCGAGTGCTACTGTGATTTAGATGTTATGATACAAAATGAAAAATATTCATTTCCTTGTCTCTAAGAACTCACAGTCCAGCGGGAGAGAGACATATGTAAATAAATAAGAAGAGTAAAGTGCCAAGGATGTCCTAATAGAATGCAGAAGTGCGCGATGCCCCTGGGGGAGGTCAGGAAAAGTTTCGTAAAGGAGGAACCTTTGGACAGAGTTCTGAAAGATAAGTGTCCATTCATCAGACCCACATGGGATACAGGAGAACCTGGGAAAAGAGAGCAGTGTAGACAGAGGTGGGGGATGTCAGGTGGGGTGGTATGTTTGGGAAGATTGCAAGCAGTTCCACAGGATTAGAGCAGAAGTTGAAGATGGGTTATGATGAAGGAGAAAGCTTGAGAGGTTAGCTGTAGAGGATCTTGAACTCCATACTAAGGAGTTTAGATTTTATCCAAGAAGGAAGTGACATGGTCAGATTTTATTTTGGTTTATTTACTCGGACAACTATATAGATATACTGGAAGACTATGAGAGTGCAGGCAGGGGGTCTAGTTAAGGGAATATGGCAATATCTAGGTGAGAGAGTGTGAGGATGGAGGCAGTCAGGATGAATTCTAACAGTGTTTCAGATATCCCATCTAAGTACACGATGCCGGGCTAGAGTTGGGAGCTAAAGGGACAATGGTGTGCTTGCAAATGCTTAACAACCGGCTCTGGGGCAAGAGGGTGTGGAGGACGGGGAGGCTGCTGACATTTGTTACCTTTGCTGATTTCTGTGGTGTAAACAATCCCATCACGGCTCGCTTCCGGGTACCAATGTGACATCATTGAGTGCAGAGTAGGAAGTGGATACTAATCCAATCTGTGAGTCAGTGAGCAGTAGGGCCAGCATACCACTGGACAGGGAGGAATCAAGGTGACTGGTTTCTGCCTTGAGGAAATTGGTAGAAGATGAAGCCATTAACTTAGGGCATATCGGAGGAGGAGAATCATTGGGATGAGATGGGGAGGCAGAGATAATGTGTTCAGATGGTAGTATTTTAAAACTGAAGTACCAGGGAGAGATTTCTAGTAAGCAGTGAACAGTTAGGTCTGGAGCTCCCGAGAGGTCTAGGTTAGACAGACCAACTTGGGAGGCATCAACCTAACTTTGTTAGTTACAACTCTAGGTTCATCCAGGGAAAAGCTTTCAGCAAGAAGAGAAACAGAGGAAGTGACCATGCACAGACCCCTGAGGCATAGCCACAGCCAGCAGCACGCTGGCAATGAACAGTGGTTGGAATCCAGAAGAAGCGTTAAAACAAAAAAGGTGGGGAGGAGAGATTTCTCCATGAACTGGGTGATGAAGGATGCCAGATGTCCTAGAAGGGTCATGTAAGAATACTGAAGAGGGGCATTGTGTTTGTCACTAGGGGACTGTTGGTGGCCTTTCCCTGAGAGCTTTTAGTGGGATGCTGTGAGCAGAAGCTAGATGACCCTTGGTTGAAAAGCGCCTGAGAACCAAGTGTGGAGAATATTCTTTAAGGCTGGTGAGACGTTTACTGTACAGTCTTCCACGGGGCTTCGGGGGGCTTCACAGCTCGCTTAGCGAGTCCACCCGCAGCATCCCTCGCAGCCGCCTCTCAGCTAGCTGTGCTGCCGCCCTCAGAGAAGCCTCAAGAGAACGCGAACAAAGCTGCCCAGGTTCTCGATAGAGCTCCCAGGGGTCTTCCATGCTGGTGGAACGAGCGGGACTCAGCGCCGGCCAAGCCCCCTCTTGCAGGGCTGGACTCTGAGGGGCCAGGGTTCCAGCAGGGTCATGGAAAGCCCTAGAGGCTGATTTGCAGCCAGAGCCCATTCAGGAGTGGCAGGAGTCAAACGCTGGCGAGACCAAGTGCAAACATCCAGCGCAGATGGCTCGGGGCAGAAACCTGGCTTGGCAGCAAGACTGAGAGTCATGGCCAGGGTATGCCTGGACTTAAGGCAGGACATGAGCAAGCGAAGAGCAGAGGAAATTGCTGTAAACAGCCCCAGGCACCAGAGCTGAGCTTGGCTGGGTAGGGCAGGCTGGCCCAGAGGCCAGAAGGAGACTTGATAACGTGACAACCATCTTGAAAAAGGCAACCTGGTCGGTGACACAGTTCAGTGTTCATTGGATAGGAAGCAGACTCATTACTCAGAGGAAAGTATAAGGATTCCTGATGGTAAGACCACAAAGAGATCCTCCTGCATCCTTGTTACTGAGGACGCCTCAGGTTGCAAAGACTTCGGCAGGATTCGCACAGAAACACAGATGCCGTTCCTTACTTTCCCTTCCCTCTTTCCTGGTAGCATCCCATCAGACTGCCTTTGAGTTAAGACGATGAGATGCCCTGGGGCTCCGTCTTTGCTGTACCTTTCAGTCGCCTGGAGAGCTTTTAAATTCTGATAACCAGGCTGTTCCCCATAAGACAGAATTTCTGGAGGTGGGATCCAGGACATTGAGATTTTAATAATAATGATGATGATGATGATGATAATGGCAGCAACATTTGAGAGCCACTGCCTACGGTCAGAGTTGATACTGAAACTCTACATAACCAGTTTGTCTCTACTGGTTGTTTAAGTATGGAAATACTTCCCAAAGGGTTAGTAAATAGCCTCTGTCAGAACCCCATGACTGTCTCCCAGCTGCTTGGACCCTTCTGCCAGGAGCCATCTGACCTCCCCATCATCTAACAATGTTGGGAGAGGGAGCACCAGTGTTAGAAGCCCCTGGTCTGGTGCTCCAGTGGACATCTGTCTGTTCTGGCTGACTGTGCCCCTGCCGCACAGATTTAGTATTTGGGGCAGCATCTCTGCCTATAGTAATGGATGAACCGTCGATTTAGCAGGAATCCTCTTCCTGCTTGTGATCACTGTTGAACAGCAGTAAGTTCAAAATTCTATGCTGCCAACCAAAAGATAATCTATGTGCCATGACTGGCGGAGGTGAGCTTGACCTCCTCTGCGGAGAATCTAGATCCCAACAGGGAGACGTGTATCCATGGCTGGTCATCCAGCTCCACTTGGAGATGAGCTGAGGGGAGCATCCACGGGCAGAACCCTAAACAAGGGGCCCGGCCTGCCAACTGCATTGCTATGGAACTTGCATGCAAACTCATTACGCATGTCCCTCACCTAGAACATCCTCTACCATAGAAATTATGCATCCACCCCCATTATTTTCCTGAACCTACTGGCACCACAACACCCCAGCAGGCAGCCAGACCCTAAAGGAATCACAGACCACCCAAGAGGAGTCCAGGAGTTGTCCCGGCAAACCAGGGTACCAGTAAACACACGGGAGCTAGTGCCTAGGGCCTGAGAAGTCCATCTAAGGGGAGTCTTAATCTGGTTCTTCTCCCAACATATCCCTGTCAGCGCTGCAACCAGGAGGGGTCATAACTGGGATCCTCCAAGGTGCTGAGGCCCCTCGTCTCATGACCTGGATTCCACAATGCCTTCATGGGAGTCCAGTCTCTCTTCCATCACTCCCTGGTGGCTCCAGGCCCTCCAGCCCACCCACCACCATCTGCCCATGGACCTAAGTACATCTTCAAAGAGGAATCAGCCTTCTGCCCACATCATGCCCCTTACTCACAGCAGAGTCATGCCAGGACACCTTGAGACCTTCCCGCAGGTGAACCGAGGGAGAGAAATACTCCTCCTGGGGGATGGGATCTGAGGAGTATCCATTCATCCATTCGCTGGAGCCAGTGCCCTGGAACAAGTAAGAGTCAGCCCGTCTCTGACCCCCTCAGATGGCCCTGTGGCCTGCTGGCTGGACCTGCCTTTGTCAGCCGACAGCAGTTGTATGTGAGGGCTTAGGTGTGCCTGCTGCTGTGCTGTGTACTTGATGTAAATGCTCCAGCCTAACCGTCATGTTCCTCTGGTGAAGGTGCTAACATTACCCCCACTTTATAGGTGAGAAAACTGAGGCTCAGAGAGAGTAAATGACTTGTCCAAGTGGCAGTGGGAAGATTCAAACTCAGACTCGTCTGGCTTCAAAATACCTGTTCTGCCTTTTCTTCTTTCTTGAGCTCCTGTTTCTTCAGGCCCCCATGCTAGTTTAACTGACCTGCTGCAGTTGGCCAGCCTCATCCTCCTTTTCAGATCCTTCCCATGCTTTCACTCACCTGCCCACTCTCACTTTCTCCTTCAGATTGTGTACCCATGGCCAAGCCATACCAGGTTCTCAGGGGCCTCCCTGCCTGATGGTGGTGGCCCAACACACTGGACATCTTGTTGATGGAAACATTTAACCATGTAACCATGCCTCCCCCAACCAGGCTTTATAAAATAATGTACATGTTTTCAGGCAATTCATTCCAACCTGCATTCTCTGCTGCCAAAATACTAGGTAGTTGTGAAATTTACCCCAATCTATGGATGTATATCACTATTTTGGTTTTAGTTCTCAAATATTTTAAAAGGGGGAGAACAATTTTTAAAAATAAGATAAATAAAAATACGAAAAGGAATATATATATATATATGACTGCATCACTATGTTGTACACCAGAAACTAACACAACATTGTAAATCAATAAAAAATAAACAAATAAATAAAAAGGAAAAAAAAAGATCCATTTGTTGACTTGTGTCAGCCTTGGAAGATGACTGTCAAAAAGTTTTCATTATTGAGATGTTGCTCTTTGTTTTCTTTTCTTTCTTTTTTCCCCCACAGAAACGAAACCAGAGGTGAGGACAAGGCTTGGCGATCAGGGTCCTCAGATCCTCGGTGTCCAGAGAGTCTACATTCAGACGAGGGAGGAGAAACGCATTAACCTGACCGTCGGTAGCAGAGCCTATTTGCTGCCCAACACATCGGTGATTATTAAGTGCCCGGTGCGACGCTTCCAGAAGTCGCTGATCCAGTGGGAGAAAGACGGCCATTGTCTGCAGAACTCCAAACGACTCGGCATCACCAAGTCAGGCTCACTGAAAATCCACAGCCTCGCGGCCCCCGACATCGGCACGTACCGCTGCGTCGCGGGCTCTGCCCACGAGACGGTCATCCTCAAGCTCATTGGCACTGACAACCGGCTCATCGCGCCGCCGGCCCTCAGAGAGCACGTGAGGGGGTATCCTGGGAGGGACCCCAACGAAGCCAATAATTTGGGAGCCACGTGGCATAAAATGAGGCAAATGTGGAGTAACAAAAATGAGCTTTACCTGGACGACGACCACATTCATAGCCAGCCTCTCTTGAGAGCTCTGTTGGGCCACTGCGGCCCTTCTGCGGGGAACACCGACTCCTGGGAGCTTAAGAATAAGCAGTTTGAAGCAGCAGTTAAGCAGGGAGCCTATAGCATGGATACCGCCCAGTTCGATGAGCTGATAAGAAACATGAGTCAGCTCATGGAAACCGGCGAGGTCAGCGATGACCTGGCGTCCCAGGTGATATATCAGCTGGTGGCCGAGTTAGCTAAGGCGCAGCCGGCACACGTGCAGTGGGGGCGCCTGCCCGAAGCGGTGCCTCCCGCGGCTCAGCTGAGGGGGGGATCAGGAAGCGTCCTCCAGAGCGCGAAGGTGAAAAAGGCAGGCAAGCTGACGTTCAAGCCAAAGGGACCTGTTCTTCTGAGACCAAGCCAGCCCACCTTGATTTCCTTTAATAAAACAATAAATGCAAGGATTGGAAACACAGTCTACGTTACAAAAAGGACGGAGGTCATCAATATACTGTGTGAGCTTGTTACCCCCAGTGAGGCCACATATACATGGACCAAGGATGGGGCATTGCTACAACCCTCAGAAAAGTAAGTAAAGAATCCAGTGTTCACTCTGTCCTCTGTCATACCT
Organism: Camelus bactrianus; assembly: GCF_048773025.1. Lineage (NCBI taxonomy): Eukaryota > Metazoa > Chordata > Mammalia > Artiodactyla > Camelidae > Camelus > Camelus bactrianus. Next base: position 28,123,009 of record NC_133565.1, read on the forward strand.
TCTTAATGGTTATTCCAGTTTTCTTGAAAATATTTTCAAATTCCTTCTCCTTTCCAACAGGACTTTTTAAGAAAGAACCTCAAAAATGTTAGGGTATGTTTTTCACATATGCATTGGAATTCTAACAATGAATCATACTGTCCCAATCACTATCATGCAGATGTAATGCAAGATGCTATGAGACTGAGTTTAAGCATATATAGACTTGCTCTTTGCAGGGCACTTAACCTTTGCAAATAAAATCAGTATGAGGCCGTTAAAAAAGTAAGCATACCTGTAGTAACCCTACATTACGTAGGAACTGCAAATCAGCATTTACAGTGCCCTTCCATGTCTGGGAGATGTGGTATCTCATTTGAACTCACAGCAGCCCCGTGAGTTTGGCAAGGCAGGGGTTAACACATTTCTGATGAGGTAGTTGAGAAACAGAATCTCATGACTAATTCATGGCCAGTCAGAACCAGGGATCATATCTCCTGAACACTGCCAGCAGTGTTTGAAGATCACAACAAAAACAATTTCTATATCATGTAGTTTTTTATGTCATGAAATCCAAAAATAAAATGATAAGGACCAAATTTTTTTGAGATTTTCGAAACACAATGTTAAGTCACACATGATTTTATTGTGATCTCCATCTGTGACGGTGCAAAAATGCTACGTTTCATCCATTTTACATAAAACAACAGGGGATAACAGAAATACTAATTCACTTTTGTGTCTTTACTGCCTCCAGATCTTGTTTGTACACATAGGACTGTGGACATTTGGCTTTCTTTCAATTTGCATTTAAGAGCTCAAGGGGCACCTTATCTGCCTCTAGGGATTGTTAAAAGACACTAACAAAACATCAGATGTTAAACTGTTCCACAAACCATAAAGTGATTTTAAAATGCAGGTTTTATTTTTAGTATGTCTTTTGTGCATCACTTAATATGTGAAACATGAAATCTAGGTAAAATTCAATTTTTAATAATAAATTATTAGGTTATGTCTTAGAATGAAAAGACAGAACAAATTTAATTAAAAAATTTTTTTTGCCTGGAACTCTGAACTCAAGAGTGTAATGAAGTTATAAAAGTGGAAAAAACTTTCCGTATCAACTAGCTTAGCAGTTCTCAACTCTTTTGGTGTTAGGACTCCTTTAAACTTAAAAAAAAAAAAAAAAATGAGAAGCCCAAAGTGCTTTTTTTTGGGTGGGTGGGGAGGTGATTGGGGTTGTATTTATTTATTTACTTATTTTACTAGAGGAGGTACTGGGGATTGAACCTAGGACCTTGTGCATGCTAAGCATGCACACTACCACTTTGAGCTACACCCTACCCACCAAAGTGCTTTTGTTAATGTGAGTTATATCTGTTGATGTTTACCGTGTTAGAAATTGAAACTGTGAAACATTTAAAATACCTGTTTATTAATCCTTTTAGAAATAACAATAATAAGCCCAATTCTTGTTCACATAAATAACATAATTTTTGAAAAGCAGTATTTAAAAAAATTACTGATAGTGGCATTATTTTACATCTTTGCAAATTTCTTTAATGTCTGGCTTAATAAAATACAGCTGGATTCTCCTAATGCTTCTACACTTCATTTGTTGTGATATGTTGTTTTAATTGAAGTTTATGGAGAAAACTTGGCTTCATACAGATATGTCAGTTGGAAGGAGAAGGAAAATTTTCACAGCCTTTCCAGGTAATTATGGCTATTCTTCTTTAGTCCTACCCTAAAACTAGACAAGGGGTAGTTTCTTAAAGGTTAGTTGGAATGTGGAATCCAAAACTATACTAATGAGATTTTGGTACTCAGTTACAATGAAATCTATTGGTTTATCCTGCACTTTGAATTCATCTTTTAACTACACAAGATTTTAAACATCATACATTGATCTTTGGGGAAATATTGGCTCACTGAATTATACATCTTCAAAATATTGACACATTTCATTATATAATATAAAAAATATGTATATTCTTTAATATTACTACCCAGCTTTTCAGAGAAGTCTTTGAGTTTAGGGAAGCAATCAAAGTCACATCGGTTACCTATTTTCCAAATTCTGATCTTCACTTGAAAGCTTGAATTTTTATCATCTGCAACAAATATTGTCCATTGTTTTCCTTGAATTGGCCAGCTCATTTTTGTCCATGAGAAAAACAGCTTCCAAATACCCTAATACGAATAATCATGGTGTGTCTGCCAGTTGTTCTTTCAGGCAGAAATGGGATTCCATGGAGAAAGCAGCTGGTTCCGCCAGCAGGTCACACCATCGCACCAGCATCCTTCGGCACGTGGCGCAAGTGCTCTGTGCCTACTTCCTGGTTTGTCATACAGAGTGTTAAAAACATACACCCAAGAGCTGAGATTTAGTAAAATGAATACGTTCTACTGCTTCATTAAGAACATTCTTAAGGGAATCTGGCATTTTTGTTTTTACTGCAAATGTGTGGTGGCACGAAGAATACAGTGACTCCTGGTACCCTTTGGTGCCATGGCCTTGGTCCCCGTCCAGGTGCCAGCAGTTTACCCACCACTGCTTTTACTACCAGTGCAAATGTCAACACAGTGAAAAAGGAAAATCGTGGCTTAGTACTTATTATTATGAAAATAGTTTTGACCTCATGGACCCCTGGGCTCCTTGGACCACCCTTTGAGGACACCCCAACAAGTTCACTTCAGAAACTTACCAAGAAACAGAGGCTGAGAAGGTTGATCAGTTGACCGGTGGCATAAAGTGCTACAGGGAGGAAGCAGAGCAGGGTCAGTTTAAGTCAATGTTTGTTCAGTTGCGTTTATTGTAAATAGTTTGACTTGTTCAGATGGAATTAACATTAGCTTCTGAGGCTGAGTCTCCTGGAGATCCTATAAAGAGGTTTTCACATGATGCCTTCCACTCAAATGTGTTTCTGTACACTTTAAGGATCAACCATTTAATATCAAAGACATCCAATATGGCTCATAAAAGTTTTTGTTTTTAATTCTTAAGAGAATTTTAAAAGAACTATTTGTATTTCCATTTTTTTCTCAAACTTACCTGATTAGTTTTTTCAACTTATGTTTCATTTTCTTTATGTAGCAAAGGTTCTCGCCTTTAGATGTATTTTTCTGAATCTCATAGATCTTTTCAAATGAAATAATTCAGAAATGGAATTACGTTTCTGAAAGCCTCTCTCAGATAAGAGGGAACAGTGTAGGCGTGGAGTATGTTTGGATGCCAGCTGAGTAAGATATCCCAGCGAGGAAGGGAAGGCTGTGGGTGGATTCACTGGGGATGATGCCTATGGAAAGATCAGCTTTGTTATCCCTTCAGGCTAAGAATAAGGTTGTGCAGCAGGGGCCAAGATCGGATTCCTTAAAGAACTCTACCTGCTGGTTCTCCAACCTGCAGACTGATTCAGGCTAGATACTGGGTGGCTCCACCAGGCAGGAAGGTTCATGTGTGCTCAACTATTCCTTGATTCAGTGATTTCTCACTGTGCTGTTAAAGTGAGGCCAACAAAACAAAGGAATCATATATGTGAAATAATTTAAGAAAACATTTTAGTGTATAAACATTTTTCAAGTCTAGTTATGAGTTACACTTTTGTTCTTAACTCTTCCTTAATAGGGATTTGACAGAGAAAGTCTGGCCCTAGTAATAACTAAGTCTGCCACATTCCTGTTTTTGTTCTGGGCAATTAGGCTGTTTTGAGTTCCACCCACCTTTGTATATTTCATCTGTGTGTTGCTGGGGAGCTTGCATCCTCGTGGTACATTTACTCTCGACCGTTATTCTGTTCTGATCATTCACAGATTTAGTCATTAAGTGTTTTTAAAAATTTGCTATATAAAAGGAACTGTACTAAGCATTCAAAATGTACAGCTGTGAATAAGATTTGGTCCCTGCTCCTGAAAAGATCACAATCGAGTGAGAAGAAAAAGATATTTCATTAAGTGAACATGTGAACCAGAGCGGAAAGAGCCCAGAGGGGGCAGAAGATAACTCTGGGAGCATTGGGGAAGGCTTTACAGGGGAAATTACATTTGCCCCAGGACTCAGTGGGTAAGTCGGAGTTGGCCAGACATGGGGAAGAGCCCTCCAAATAAAGGGAACAACGTACGCTACAGCTCAGGGTGATGAAAGATCACAGAATGTTCTGGAAACTCTGAGGTTCATTATGGCTGGAGCATAAGGCGAGTGACCCACGTGAAATGACAGGAAATGAAGTGGCCCAGTTCGATTCACGAAAAAACATACAATATTTAGTCGCCAGAACAGTCCGTATTAGCTAAGATCTGTAAAGTGGGAAGAGGCAGGGAAAAAAGTAGTTTATGGACCACTAGTCTAGACACGCTAGAAGCAGTTTCAAATCATTAAGAAAAAAATTAAAATTAAAGCAGAACAAGCCCTCTCTCCCATTCCCTGAATAATCATCTCATCTGTAAGGATGCACCTGACCAACTCTGATTCTCAAAGTGGCATTTACATGCAGGTGTTTATGAAGATCGAAAAATGGGAAACCATAAGGAGCTCACACCGTTTAGCCCTGATTCTTAACCGTGCAGTCAAAATCCAATACATTGCAGCTTCGGCTCTGTTACCTCCACTGACTTCTTCACGCAGTGATCGTGAGACAGTGACCACCGCCAGGCAGCAGTGACTAAAGGTCCACTCCCATCCACTGTGAACATCTGAACTGAAAATCCAACATCTGCAGTTTGTTAGGAAGGATTTGGGGAGAAAAAGAGGGCTTAACATTCAGCAAACTAACGTTTGCTCATTTGTCTTTTTTTAAAATATGGTGGGTTAAGCATTGAATCCATCCAGAAAAGTCTGTTCTCACGCAAAGTGAGATGGGAAGACCATCTCCAAGCACAGTCCAGCTCTACCATTACAACGAGTGTAAGCCAAGAAGAGAGACTTTTCCACCCTCCAGTCTCCGGAGTTTCCTGCATATAGGCAGGAAGCTTGACAAGATCATCTTCTGGGATCCTTGCTGGCCCCAGGTCAATCATGCTTGCCGTCTTCTTTCTCTGTGAGTTGCTGTCGTTCTAGAGGGGTTAAATGCGTTACATGAATGCATCCTCTTTCTAACTGTTCTATAGAGTCGTTTTGGATGGAATGGGGGAAATGCAGATACAGAAACCCACGAAGAAAGAACAAGGAATATATGGCTGTTCTGTAGCCAATCATCACGGTTCAGATGCGGAAAGTTCTCCCGTGCTGTATGCAGGTAATGCCTCTTGTTGAAATCTGGAATGCTTGGTCTTTGTTTTTGTGTTTAACATTAAACTCAGGAGCAGCAGTTTTCACACTTCAGCGTGCCAGAGAATCCCCTGGGGGCTTTGTGAAAATGCAGATTCCCTAGACCCGTTCCCAGAGGTTCTGATGCAGCAGGTTTGGGATAGAGTCTGAGAATGTGCCTTTTTAACATGTTCCCACATTGTGCCAGTGCTGCTGGCCTGAGGACCACACTTTGAAAACAACTACTCTAGAGTTCACTTTCTAAGAACTGGGAATTAATGAGACGGGGTTTAACTGGCAGTGTTAATGGTATGGATTTTTCTTTTTTAAAGTGCCACCAGCCAATGAAAGACGTTAAGTATCCTTTAAAGTTTGCTCTATACCTCCCAATGGCATAGCCACCAATCCTTAGAAACACTTCCAGGAAGTTGTCACTCTAAGTTAGTGTGAATTGTCCTAGGAGGTAGACAAAGTCATTTTAATATTAAAGTGTGCTTTTATTATGACGGAGTATTTTTAGGTGGCAAAGTTGTAAACAATACTTCCTTGTGGCAAGCTCATGTTCTGGGATTAAAAATAAGAGAGTTATCCTCTAACTGTCTGCTCTGTGGGTTCTGGTGTCTGTGGCTCAAGTAAACCAAGATGAGGTGAGGGACAGTATCAGGGATTGCAATCCAGCATTTAGATAGATGACTAAGCATTGAGCTTTATGGCCAGTAAATCACTTCTTTAAATTGAGGAGGTTGGACCAGTTGATTTTGAAAGCTCCTTGAATCTGTATAGCTTGATGCTAAGTCCCTCTTCTGACTGAGTTCCCAAGGTGGAGTCTTCAGCCTTGATTTTCTGTGCCTTCATCCTCTTGGATTTTTCGCTCCTATAAGGATCCACTCCTTTCCAAAAACATCAGTTCCAAGGTTCTGGAATTCCTGGGAGGAATAGAAGTCTCTCTTGTAGCTCACAAGTCTCCCCTTAAGTCCACGTCAGAACAATCCAGATTCAACAGAAAGCTGGTGCAAGGTCCTCAGAGGCCAGAGGACATGTGACAACTCCGGCCCTTTCCCAGCCCAAGAGTTCCTATCTTTTCCATTCTCAGGTTAGCGGTTCAGTACCCCAGGCACTCCAGGAGAGAACGGAACATTTAGTCACCTAAGTGTAATCGTTCCTGAATTCTCTTCTCCAGGATACATGATTACCAAACAGCTAGCTTAAAATGTTGTTCTTTCATGTGTGATGCATGGGTGATAAAACAGGTTAAGGAAATGTGACCTCTCCCTCCAGGAGCTCACATGCTAATGGTAGAAGAGGGAACCAACCATGGCAATAGTTCTACAGTAGAGGAGTGTTGCCTTCCCTGACCCCCTGCATGCTACTGAGAGACCCCTGGTCAACCAGCACCTTTCTCTGTCTCGACACCCATCGCCCTGTATGGTAATAGTGGCTCCCACCAGTCTGTGAGTAGCTTGAGGTCAAGAATGGCTGTTTTCCAACTTTGTCTTCCCATTGTCCAACTCAGACTCATTTCCTGAGTCAGTTCATGAATGAATCTGGTGAAAGCACATAGTTTTAAAATCCAGGAAAATAAAAGTCTGTATCAGATCCTGATTTTTTGCAACCTTGTTTTTATTATTTTTTTCCATGCAAGTTTTATGCAGGTTTGTTTCAAATTTTCCTTCCAGAAAAAGAGGCAGGTGGTCCCAAACCCTGGTGTGTTTTGATCCTGCTGTAGCTCATCCACAGCTGCATGGCAGAGACATTGTGCCTGCCCTGCCATACCTTCTTTGTTTCTTATGAACTTCTGAGTTCCTTCTTTTGCAAATTATGAAAGAGGACTTTATCCTCAGTTTTGGTTATAAAACCAAAATATCCTCATGTCTGCATATGGTTGTTGCAATGCATCTTTGTAGATATCTCTTCGAATGGATCCATCTGTCCATCCATCCACTGAGCACCCCTGGGCTGTGGATGTGCAGGTCCCCCTGGGGCACCGCAAGGGATACAGAGAGAGCCAGGAGTCTGCTCCTGCTCTCAGAGAGCTCAGCAAAGTTTACCAGGTGCAGCACAGTTTGCCAAGAGCAAAAGCCTGAACCTAACATAGTTTCCTGCTCCCTTTGAATTAAGAGGCGCCTGTCATCTTGTCTATTGAAAGAAATATCACCAGACCGAAGCACAATCATCTCTCTGTCGTGATTGGAGGCATCGTGGAGGCACCCCTGCGAGCAAGTGTGACAATCCAATGTCCTGTAAAAGGTGAGTGTGGTCATTTCCAGTGAGAGGGCACAAGGCCATTCCAGTGCGGCCAGGAGACACCAGCTGGTATTTTGGCATCTTAGTTAGACAGCCCTACAGGCTTGAGAATCTGGTTTTCCAGCACCCTGACAGTGGGTCTGTCTCTCAAAGGTGGGTTTACAGCAGCTTATGAGACCAATGTGAAAAGCAGAATGCAGTTTACTCATCCCCCTGAGGACTGTGAGGGCAGTGTCCAGGCCCTGCCCTATATGCTGTCATGTTCCTATTGGCAGGACCAGAACACACTGTCCCTCTGGGCAGATCTGCACCAACTTCCAGCAGGGGATTGCTTGGTAAGCATGGAGTCAGAGCAAGGGGGTCTGCTGGAAATCATGAGCTGCATCCTCCAACTAGACCAAGACTGTGCTGTGCAAGGCCAGGTTGGACAGTGAGAACGTCAAGGTCCTGTGGCTAGACTCTCTATCCTGGACTGTCCTGGGGTGAACATCACCAGTCTGTGCCTCAGTGGCTCTCTCTGCTTTGTTTACAACAGCAGATAAATCTTTCCAACTGACTCATCCTTTCTTTAATAGAAGTAACATTTTCGGTCTGACTTTGTCTTAATCTAGGGCCATTCTGCCTCTTTAAGCCATGGATTCTTAAGTCTTAACCTGGGCCCAGACATCCACAAACTAAGATCAATGTTCTGTGCTGCACACATGTATGTTTTACTGGGGCCAGGGGCCTGTGTGAATAGCTTTTTTTTTTTAATTGAAGTATAGTCAGTTTACGATGTTGTGTCAATTTCTGGTGTACAGTATAATAGTTCAGTCATACATATACAAACATATTCATTTTCATATTCTTTTTCATTATCGATTACTACAAGATATTGAATATAGTTCCTTTTTCTATACAGTATAAACTTGCTGTTCATCTATTTTATGTATAGTTCTTAGTATCTGCAAATCTCAAACTCCCAATTTATCCCTTCCTACTCTATTCCCTCTCTGGTGACTGTAAGTTTGTTTTCTATGTCTGTGACTCTGTTTCTGTTTTGTAAATAAGTTCATTTGTCTTTTTTTTTTTTTTTTTTAGATTCCACAAATGCGTGATATATGGTATTTTTCTTTCTCTTTTTGGCTTACTTCACTTAGAATGCAATCTCCATGTCCATCCATGTTGCTGCAAATGGCATTATTTTATTATTTTTTATGGCTAAGTAGTATTCCTTTGTATAAAAATAGACTTACCATATGATCCAGCAATCCCACTCCTGGGAATATATCCAGAAGGAACTTTAATTCAAAAAGATGCATACACCATAATGTTCACAGCAGCACTATTTACAATAGCCAAGACATGGAAGCAACCTCAATGTCCACTGACAGATGACTGGATAAACAAGTTATGTGAATAGCTTTGACTGGTTTCTCAGAGACTTGTGAATGCCTCAAGATTACGATCTCCTATTTTAAGGTGACTTTGTGTATGCCTGTCACTTACTGTGCATTGATTTAATTCTCTGGGAGAAGTGTATTTCCCTTGTTTCCACGTTCTAATGGGGTACCTGGAGTTGCAGCCACTTAAGCTGAATCTTGCCGAGGCTGGAGAGCCCAGGACGACTGGAGAAGCCCTTCTTGCGGTTCTGGGTACCACCGTGAAGGTGCATGTCATGACAGGATCCTAGGACACAGCCATCCAGTCTCAGGCTCTCCCTCCCTGGTAATGGTCAGTTACTTGCCATGTTTCCAGAGTTGCACTGTCGGCTCCACAAACAGTGGAAATTTGCTAACTCCCAAGGTATTATTTTTCACCCCTTGGAAGTCCCTTGGCCTACACAGACTTTTGAAAAATCCCTCCAGCCTCCCAACTGACTCCACCCACAAATATGTGAGTTTTCTGGCAAAACACACCTACCCATACAGAAGGGCCGGCATTCTCTGGCCGCAGCAAGGCGAAAAGCAGAACGGAACTCCTAGGTTGCCAAGCCACAAATGTCTAGAGTTCCTTCTGCCCTACACCTGCAGAGGATTCTGCAAAATAGATCTGACTTCTATTAAGAGAAACCTCGACTTTTAACATTACTTCCTAATTTCTTACTTCCACACCAGTTTACAATTAGGCTTTCTAGGGGACGAGCCATTGAAAAGATCGTGGGGTATTATTTGCTCTTGTAAGTCAGGGACTGGATTCAGTGGAAACAGTTTTTGTGAGTGAAGCCTCTGGCTAAGACCATTAAACTTGTCTCAGTTTATTCTCCGGGCAGGCCCAGTCGCCATGTGGGCTGTCTCTGACCGCTCCCTGACTCCCTGACTCCTGCGGCCCCCTCTGCCCTGGGCTGTGCTCCCTTGATGAAGCTCAGAGTTGGAAGCACGCCTCTGGGAGCATGCCCCTGCCCCTCCCTCCTCCCAGTTCAGCTCTGAGTAGGATTGGGCCCATTTGGTCTTGACCTGGCAATCCTCCCCTGTGGACTACACCCCAGAAACTCATCAGGAGTCCTTTCCTTCTCAAAATAAACACCTCCTTTTGAGTTTTGTGCCATTTTCAATACGCCTGCAGGGAACTTAACTGTGTTTTCTTATGAGCAGAAGCTGTAGCTAACTTAGCTGTTTATGGAGATTCATCTTTTTAAAGACAGATGGTGAGGTTGACGAAGAGCTGGAAGACTTGGGTTTGACAGACAGGTCTGTCATTAGCTGGTATCTGACCCTAGGTGAGTCATGTGTCCATCCTACTCTCATCTCGACAGTAGGAAAGCTGCTCTATGAGTGGAAGGCGGGACTTGGTTATCACCTGTTATCGCTGGCTGGACGAGGGCATTGTAACATTACAGACTTGAATACTGCTTTACAAAGTTACACTTTCATACTGCAAGTTGAGATGACTTGTCAGTCAGTGGCATGTATACACTTTTCTTTTATTTCTCAGTTGTCCTTAAAATGGTTTCTACTAATGATATAGTGAGCTTACCTGTAAATGTATTTTAGACAGATTCATCGTTCTTGGTTATAGCCAAGTGTGCTGTATTTCACCCATGTGGTGTGGATATCAGTAGTGAGTTCTCTAGTCACTCTTAGATGGTATTTCTAATAATGATATCAAATAATAGAACCTGAAAGTCTGTATTTATAAGGGTTAAAATTCCAAGTTGCAAGAGTTATTTGTCTTACTCTTTAAAAAAAATTTTCCTCTAAAAATGTGAGGAGTGGGGGAGGGTTTAAGCTGCACCCTCTCTGCCACCTTCTGGTAAGAAAGGAGAGCTCACTGGAGGAAAATGACCAGTAAAGGTCGATAGCTGCACATTTTTTTTCTTATGTTAATGCTTGGTAAGAACATGATTTATCCTCTGATTTGCTTGTATGTGTGTATTGTGTCGCTTGCTTTTCTTATTCCTTAAGCTCTTTAGAGGTGCAGCTGATCTGAGTCTCTGCTCCAAAGCTGGGCTCCACTTTAGCCTCTGAGAAACTCTTGGCAAGCATCATACTCACTTTAATGGTTAGACTTTAAAACCTTCCCATTAAGGTCAGAGATAAGGTAAAGATACCTTTATCACTGCATCTGTTCAATACTGTGTTAAAGGCACTAGCCAGTGCAGTAAGATAAAAATATTTTAAAAGGAAAATGAAATGTGATGTTTAGAAAAAGTTCTATTTACAGACAATATAATTATCTGCATTGAAAAATCCAAGAAAATATACAAAGTTTCAGATCTCTAAATTCAGTGTGATTCCAATTATTTTTAGAAAAGAAACCCCTACAGGATTGCTGGAACTTAACAAACTGATCCTATAATTAAAATGGACGAGCAAGGGACCAAGAACAGCCCAAACATTCTTGAAGAACAACAAGGTAGTTCGTTCACATTTGCTCTGTCAGCTCTAAAGACTTATTATCAAGCTAGAGTAATTACAACAACATGGCATTGGCAAATATGTAGACAAATGAATGGAATATATTGCCCACAGCAGATTTAGGCATCCATGAACAAAGTATTTAATAGCAGTACAATTAAAAATCAATGAAGGATATACTATTAAGCAATGGTAATAAGATAATTGGTTTTGATAAATAGGTATAAAAAGAAAACTCTACCAAAATAAATTCTAACTGGTTTAAATGCCTAAAATATGAAAAGCATAACACATTTATCATGAAATATAAGTAATATCTTTATGATTTGAGGATGGAGAAGGTACAAAAAGCACAAGGTATAAAATAGAAGGTCTGCTAGGTGGTGCTAATGGTTGCACAACTCTGAATATATTAGAACTGCTGAATTGTACACCGTCAAAGGGTGAATTTTATGTATGTGAATTATATTTCAATAAGCTGTTATTTAAAAAATAGATAAATTTTCTATGTTACAATTTAAAAATCCTGACCCCTGCAAGACACTATCAACAAATTTAAAAGTCAAGCCACACTATGGGAGAAAATATTTGTTATACAGTATCTAAGATATATAACTAGCTTCTGCGAATCAATGTAAATAACAAATGAAAACAAAAATAGCCAAGGATATGAACAGGCAGTTCTTAGAAAGTAGAATCCTAATAAGCATATGAAAATTTTCTTATCCTACTAATTAAAAAATTAAAATAGAAGTGAGTTTCCATTTCATAACTATTAGGCTGGCAAAACTTACAGAGTTTGATTTTCCAACTATCAAGTGTTGGCAAGAATGTGGAGAAACAGAATCTCATGCAGTGCTGATTGGAGTGTATGTTTGAAGAATTACATTAGAGAACAATTTACTAAAATATGACCAAGTCAAAGATGCTTAAAACCAGAAATTCCACTTGCAGATATAGCCTTGTAGCAAGGCAATGGTTACTAGAGTGTGAATTGAACCTTTGTAATAGTGTATGTGTGTTTATGTGTGTAGAGGGGTGGCAGTGGGAGGAGAGAGATTGATTACAAGAGAAAGAAAAGACTAAAGAATCAAAGGAAACAAACTAAATCTCTGTCAGCAGGAGAAAGGACACATGGTAACATTCACTTGCTGAATGCTATCTAGTTGTAAAATGAATAAATTAGAGCTACAGGTGTCAACATGAATAAATCTTCAAAACATAATCCTTTCAAAAGGGTTTTAAGAACATTCAGTTGGGAAAACATAATCTTTTCAATAAATCGTGTTGATACTACTGGATATCCACTTGCAAAAGAATGAAGTTGAACCCCTACCTTATACGATATACAAACATTAACTCAAAATGAATTAAAGACCCAACTGTAAAAACTAACAGTATGAAACTCTCAGGAGAAAACAGCCATAGTCTTTGTCACTTTGAATTAGGCAATAATTTCTTAGCTATTACACCAAAGGTACAAGCAACGAAATAAACAGGTTAAATTGGGCTTCTTCAAACTTAAAAACTTTTGTGCTGCAAAGGACACTGTCAAGAAAATGAAAAGAGAATCCACAGAATGAGTGAAAAGATCTGCAAATCATATATTTCATAAGAAAGTACCCAGAATTTAAGGACTCTTGTAACTCAGCAAGAAGAAGACAAATAACCCAATGTAACTTGGACAAATGATCTGAGTAGACGTTTCTCAAAAAAAGACACAAACGACCAGTTAGCACATGAAAAGATTCTCAACATCATTAGTCATCATGGAGACATTAATCATAACTACAATGAGGTGCCACTCCACACACTAGGATGGCTCTAATCAAAAAGATAATAAAAGTGTTGATGAGAATATGGAGAAATTGGAAACCTCATGCATTGCTGATGGGAATTTAAAATCATGCAGCTGCTATGGAAAACAGTTTGCAATTTCCCAGAAATTAAACATATGACCCAACATTTCCACTGCTAGGTATATACCCAGGAGAAATGAAAACATATGTCCACACAAAAACCTATACCTGAATGCTCCTAGCATCCTTACCCATAATAGCCAAAAGGTGGAAACAACTTAAATATCCATCAACTAATGGATGGATAAACAAAATGTAGTGTATCTATACAATGGAATTGTATTCGGTCATAAAAAGTAATGAAATATTGATACATGCTAAAACATGGATGAATCTTGAAAAATGATGGTAAGTGAAAAAAGCCAGACACAAAAGATCACAAAGTGGGTGATTACATTTCCATGAAATGTCTAGAATAGGCAACTCCATAGAGACAGATTAGAGGCTTCCAGTGGCTGAGAGGAGAGGAAAGTAGAGGAGAATGGAGAGCCATGACTAATAGGCACAGGTTTCCTTTTGGGTGATGAAAATGTCCTGGAATTAGATGTGTAGTGATGACTGCACAACCTTATGAATACACTAAAAAAATCACTGAATCGAAAACTGTAAGAGGGTGAATTTTACAGTATTTAAATTATATCTCATTAAAATCGTAGCCATAATGCTCACAGTATAATAGCATTGAAAGTTTAAAAACCTGCAGCACAATCATGTATTATTTATGACTGTGTATGGAGGAGATACACAAACATCCATGGGGAAGACACAGACCGGTGTCAGGATGGTCGGTACTCCTGGGAGAGAAAAGAAGGAAGGGAAGTTCAGGGGTGGAACTTGAGCTCTGACTGTAAAGCTTTATTGCTTAAACAGGAATTAAAGCAAATAAAGCTAATCACCTTTTACAAAGTGTAAACTTACTGGCGGGTATAAACTTAAGCCCTACACCCCTGTCACTTTTAGCCCCCCATTTTTAGAAGAAGATGGAGAAAATAAGCAGGTAAAGGTACAAAATGAACTGCACGTAGTGTGAGTACAGGCAGACGGGGGAGTTAAGGGTCTCCCCAGGTCTAAGCAGGGTGCTTGGTACTCCCTGAGATGCAGAGCGGGAAGGGAAGCCTTTCCTATCCGAGAGATGGTGGTCAACTTCAGAAGAAACATATTACATGAATTTAAAAGTATTTTCTTAATTGGAGGATTTTTTTTTAGGGTTCAAATGCTGTGAAATATACCTAGAGTTCTGCTGACGTCTAACTAAGTTATTAGCTTTCATTACTGGTTTCAATAGTTTCCCTCACAGGGGAGGATTTTGAGAAAATTTTTGTGGCGCAGCAAGATTACATGCTTAAATTCCTGAACATCGCCTCATCTCTCTGACAATTATTTTCCTCCGTCAGCTGTTGGTTTACATTATATAGTGTGGTAATGGTAGTGATTTAACATCTTTAAGACACAAATCCCTTTGACCATCCCCCCCACCAAAGAAAACCTTCTCTCTCCAGAGAAATACATTTACCCACAAAGTTTTGCATGTAATTTTCAGAATACTTCAAAAGAAGACTTGAGGATTGTCTGCCTGCTCTTGTTTTACGAACTGAACATTCTGATGCTTTTGACCATATTCTAAATTAAAGCTGACTTCTTTTCCTTCATCTGTAGTTTTTGAAACAGATACTCTTCTATACTGTTTATCTCTTTTTTATACCATATACAATCCTTGAAATAGCTAATATTTTTTAAAGTACATTTAAAACTTCTTCTTCCACAAAAAGCCTATCCACCTCCCTTGTTTTTCCAACTTCTGCCTATGAGACAGAAATGTCCCCCCCATCCTCCTCTCTTAACCCTATATTCAGTCAAACAATCAATCATAGACAGTGGGAAATTCCGTCCATCTTTCCATCCACTCAGCAAGCCTTCACTAAACATCTGCTAAGCCTCAGCTGGCTCCTGAGTACACAGAGATGAGTAAGATCTGGTTTCTGCAGCTGTATAGACGAGGAAACTGTGATATAGCAAATGCAAAAAAAAAGTGTTTATGAAGACACATAGGGGAGAGACTAATTGAGGCTCCCAAAGGATCAGAGAAGGTGAACAGAAGAGATGACACTACAACCAGGCCACTTGGAACAAAAAAGGAAGGCCATTTTTGTTGAAACAGCGTGTATGCAAAAGAAAGAGCATGTAGGCAGAAGCATAGGAACGTGAGAGCCCCTGGCTTATTTGCAAAACCATGAGCAGATCCATGTGCCTGAAAGCTGAGGGTGTGAGGGAGAGTGGTAAGAGGTGGGTTTGGAAATCTACGTGGGGACCAGATTGTGAAGGGCTTTAAATGTCATGCTAAAACCCTTGAACTTCCTTTTACTGGAGGCGGGGAGACAAGAAATATTTGAAGTAGAGTAATGGTGTGAGCCAATCTGTGTTTTAGGAAGAGCATTCTCTGCCTGCAGTACGGGTGGCAAGCTGCAGGAGAAGGAAATTGCAGAAAGCCGTAGGTGAGCTCGGTGAAATTGTGGCAGTGGTCATTGGTTGGATTGTGGGGCCGGTCACTCCAGATATTAAATTAAGTTTCTATGCCTCTGATGTATCCAAAGGGAAGCAGGCATATCTGGCATTTAGCAATGGATGTGTCCTTAATTGAGGACCTGGGACATAGCTGTCCCCAGGGTAGGGCACATAGAGGTGAGTTAAACATAGAAAGTTTATGCAAACATAGAAACATTGCAAAGAGCTAAGGCATGTATGCTGACAGGCAGCATCTCAGTAAGAAAAACCATCAACACTCATCATCAAAAATAACTCGAGTACCTAATGTGTGTCAGCTTGAAGAGCCTACGAGGTGGATATCATTATTGTCTTTGCTTTGCTAATGAGCGAACGTGCTCAAATAGATGCAGTCACTTACCTGTGTGCATATATGTGACAAGTGTGGGAGCTGAGATTTAATCCCAAGTCCACGTGACTCCAGAGAACTGGAGGGAGACGGAGGCTCTGGGCTTGAGACAGCAGAGTGAGAGCCCTGCGGGGGTCTGAGGCGGGACTTATGAAGTGCGGCAGCTTGGGGACAAGGTGTTGAGCTCAGGTACAGGCAACAGCCTGGGCTCAGTCTCCCTGGAGAATTGTCCCCTGGTGTGAGGTCTAGGCTCCAGGTAGAGTACACTGATGCCTGCAGGATGCCGGCCAGTGTTAGGCCAGAGGTCTGCCCGAGTGTGCCCGTTCTGTCCCCAGGAGCATGGAGGCCCCACCTTGACAGGTGCTTCCACCATCACTGCAGCTGCAGGAAAGGGACAGGGCACTGTCTGGTCATGGCTCCCCACTGCCTCCCCCAACCCTCCATATACTTGCCCCAAACCTCTCTGTACTCATATTTGGATTACTGATTCAGTGGATTAAAAAGATCTTTGTAAACCAGCTATCTGTCCTTCGAAGATCCACTGAAGCTCTGTTCTGAACGCTCCTTGAAAGATGACTGTCCTCTCACCTCTTACCCATCTCAGTTTCCCATTTGGAGGAGACAGGAGTCGCTATACAATCAAGAAGGAGAAAGAAATGCTAGAATAAGGAGTTTAGATATGCAAAATGAGAAACAGAAGGGGCAACTCAAGCACCCATCGCATGTCATGCTCAGCTGCGGAAGGCCACGCACTTGGGCTTCTGTGTCTGAAGATGCTGAGTCACACCATCTCTTGAAGCATTCGGCCCCCAGCTGCTGTGGCCAGTCCTGCCATCAGCAGCACTGCTCGTATGCCCACGTACCTATACTCCACCCCTGTCTTCAGTCCCACCAATATGTTTCTCTGTCCTGAAAACTTCACAGCCACCCAGCCCCACGTTAACCTTCACACGGTAGAAACAGACTGACCCACAAGGACTTTTCTCATGTCGTTTCATACTATGCCCGTCTACTCCCTGTCTTCCAAATAACCATGCATCTTTCTTCTGTGTGCCATCAGTAGATGGGTGGGTAACCCAGCGGTTTTCAAACTAGAGAGTCCATGGAACCTTGTTAGGGACCCCAGTCTTACCTTTCAACCCTACCTACCCTCTCCCCTAATATACTGTTCAGGCAAAAGACCTCCACGTTTTACAGTTTTGTCAAGTGGACCTCCTTCTACACACAAAACAATTTGTTCACGAATTGGTTCTGCGGCTAGTAGTGTTGGAAAGCTGCCGGTTGGAACACCAGAGTAAGGCTTATGACTCATGGCAGGTCCCTGCTCCCAAACTAATATATAACCTCTCCACAGTGAGGCCTTTTATCAGATTTAAAATAGCTTTTACCCCTGTGGTTTTTCCATTACCACATTTCTGATAGAAGACTCATTAAGCCCCCTTCAGTTGTAACGACTCAGTCCTGATGGAGCCTGCTGGGCCATGTGCTGAATTCCTCCTCTGTGCTGTCTGACTTCAGGTCTTCTCTTGGTGATCTTCTGAAGCTCGGGTTTCTACTGTAGCAAGCCGCTGCACTCCCACGAGTCTCCGAGTGATGCCTTGGGCTGGCCCTGGGTTCTCTTGGCTCCTCAGAAATGCTGTCCTAGCAGGAGCCGGAGGGGCTGGTGCAGAGCTTCTCAGGCGTGTCTGATCTGCTAGTGAACCATGGGGAGGCTTTTTTACAAGGCGGTAAGAGCCAACGCCTCACACCGATCACATCTAGTTATCCTATAAGAAAGGTCCTGGCTTGCTCTCTGCCCCCCAGGACCCCAGACGTGGATGGAGAACACGAGATAGCTGTGGAGGCTGGAGGAATCCCTCTCGTGTAAAACGCACAGAGCCATCAGAAGCCCTGGAATGACCCACTCGTCCACTTTCGCTCCTTTGCCTTAAGTGTGTCCTCCAAGCAAGAGAGCGGGGCCCACCGGGCCCACACAGGCTAGGGGCTGAAGTACAGCAAATTTTGTTGGAAGTCAACCCCTAGAAACTGAAAAACACGAGAGCTTCTCAGCTCAGCCTGAAAAAGGCATTCAGGAACTATCGATGGAAGAGAAGCAGTCTTCGTGGGGATGACACCCCACGTTAGGGAGCAATAACATAGGACCAGGATAGAATGCCAGCCTCTCTAGTTACATCCCAATTTGGGTGGCCCTGTGTTTTCCTCTTATTTTTCATTCATTTATTCCCACTGGTTTTGTATTTGATAGTTCAACACCCATGTGCTCATTTTCGTGACTGACGAATAACATACTAAAGTCATTTTATTATCATGCAGAGTGTCAGTTCAGGCCGGGACATCACCCCTCACCCCACCCCACCCTGCCCCAAGAGGGTCTGATTTAATTTGTTTGAAGTATGGCCTGAGAATCAGAGGGTTTTTTTTAAAGCTCCCAAGATGATTCTAACGTGCAGCCAAGGTTAAGAACCAGTGCTTTAGCCGTCAGTGGGCCAAAGAGTGTCCTGGAACTTAGCTCAAATGTATCTCAAAGTGGGAGACTTTTCCTCAGGAGACAGTGAGTAACAGCGTGACCAGAAGCTGTGCTTAAATGGCAGAGCCGGGGTCATGCTCTGGGCTTATTCCAAAGGTGGGGTCAGGCACGTGAGCAACTGATACCTCAGTGTCCAAAGGTCCTCAGAGGAGGAGTCCGCTTTGGTGTCAGAGAGGGTCATGGAAGAGAGGCCTTAAGATGGATCTTTAAGAACGAGTAAAATTTTCCAAGTGGTCAAAGAGAATAGCAAATAAGTCCCCAGTGGAGAGAATTCACATAGAAAATCTCAGTGTTACGCGCGGTGAGGTGTGTTTCAAACACAGTGGGGTTCCCGGGGCTGGAGGATGAGATGAGCTGTCGTTAGCAGCGGTACGCATACCTTGAAGGGTTTTTGTGCTTTCCTCTAAGAAGAGTAAAAGCTATGGAGTCAGGAAAACTGAATCTTATCCCAGGAGAAAGGAACCACTTAACAGAGTAAGTGGGAGAAGCTCATAGAAACGAGAGAAGAGTCAGTGCCCCGGGGGAGGAGGAGAGGGAGCCTTGAGGAGTCAGCCCAACCTGGAGATGTCACCCCGGGAGCTCCACTGACAGCCGCCCGCGTGAAGTTCTCCCGGGTTTGGTGGTGGTGACAGCCAGTCAACGTGCAGGTCATGCTGCGTGACTTCCAAAGGATACATTTAATGTAGCTTTTTTAGGGACGTATCAAAGCTTTTTGTTCATCCCTGTCCCAGTGTTGCATTAATAGATTACCAAAATCTCTGTTTATCAGGAAGGGCCCCGGCCTGTCCGAGGTTGTCCCCGTTTGAACTGCTGCTGAGGGGCTCGCTGTGCTGGGCCCCGCGGTTCCCACCACTTGTGTGGCTCCAGCGGGTACCGCTGCGCCTGACTTGCAGCAGCTCTGACTTTGAGTCTTATTCTCCAGGGAACCGCCGGAGGTTTTTGGTTTTGAGATAATACATGGGATAACTCTGGTGGGCCCTTTCTAGCCGAGAAATGAGACCCTGGAGGACACTAGCCAGGAGTGAGCTGCTTATCGCTCATGAGCTATGCCTGTTGGAGTTAAAGAGAACCGCTCAGTCCCGAGCAGAGCAGAAGCCCAGGGTTGCTGAGAGGTCAGGCATGACCACGCTGGGAAGAGGACTTGTCAGCACCCTTCTCTGGCAGAAGAAACACATTCTTAAAAACCTTTGGGGAAAGACTCCTGATTGTGGAATTGGAGATAGATGTTATGACCCAGATTGTTTCTAAAGTCCTCAGATCTAACCCCTCGAGGACCTGATCATGCCAATCTGTTAACATCATTTTACTAGAGAGGAGGAAGTACTTCCATGGATAGCCAGGAGAATTCTGTGAATGGTAAAAGCCGTAGCCTTATATTTGGGGGAAGTTCTGGATATGACATCATTGATAGTGCTTTATGTCCAAAATACATGATGACGTATTTACTGCTGAAAGAACTGAGTATGCAGTTAACTCATAAGAGAAAAATGCCTTGCAAAGTGTGCAACACGGTTCAGATTGACCTCGCAGTGGAGAACAGTATATATATACCCTTTGTGCTAGTAGCTTTGAGATACTCTCTTTGACAATGAAACTGTGAACTCTTTGTTTATTTGTTTCATTTATTAGTAACAACTGGCTCTGTGCTTGGCCTGCCCTGTGTTCAGTTTGCTTCTAATCTTATAAACTGGCAACATCATTTCTTCACATTCCCTGGAGGTAACTAATGGTAGCTGAAACTTTCAGTTGTCATATGTGAAACAAATACAGAATATTGTGTGAGTGTTGAGTAGCTGGAGGAAACAGATGAACAAAACATACAAGTGTAATGTATGTGATACATTGATATAAAAAATCTTGCATTTTAGAGCGGGTTGAATAGGCCAAGGATTTTAGAGTGTAGGAAATTTCATAGGCCTTTCCAGAATGGAGGAAATGTGTTTTTTAAATAGTGAGTGTTTTAAAGACACCCCAGAGGTGCAGACTTCTTGCATCACATGTGTCACAGCCCCTCCACATCTGAGCTTTTTTTCCATAACATTTGCCTTCCAAAAACGATTTCAGCATTGTGGAAACAGAACTTTGAATATTTCAGAGCTGTAAGTCTTGGGGGAAATGGCCTGTCTTTGAGGTTAGATAAATAAGTTTAAACTATTTCTGACATTTTATAGCTGTTTCAACAGAGCAAACATTTGTAGTTTTGAAAGACCACAGAGAGCAGGGCTCTGAAGCATCCCGTCTGGGCTTCCTCTGGCCTCTGCCGTTCTTTGAGAACACTCATATGTGTCATGATGCTCTCGGTGCTGAGTTGCATGGTCAGCTTCTTTCCTCAGCACTGAAGACCCTTGTCTCCCCTGTTACAACTTAAAACCTGAAAAGTTTTGTTTCATTTTCTTAAATTCGTTGTATGTGCAGTATATCACTATCTGTGGAAACACAGTATCATGCCCTTGCCGTGCTGAGGTTTACGTTTAAAACGTAATTGTCTTTGACCCCCATCAGTTCCAGGGTCTGGAAATTCCAGAGCCTCCTGCATCTGACTTTGGATAGTTCTTGGGGGCTGACATTGGCCAGGGTCCTCTGCCTCTCACTCTTTCTTGGGTCCTCCATCAACCAGGATGCAAAATTCAGTTCCTGGACTGGTTTCTGCTCATAGCAAGACATCCATTAATACCAAGCATTTGGCAAAGTTTTCAAGCAAGGCCAGAGACTCTAGGATCATGGCAAAGGCACCTTGTCCCCTAGCCCTTTTGCTCCCTGATCTCCCTCACCTTCAGCACTCCTCCTTGGGTTGCCATAGGAACTCCAAATTCTTCTTTCCCTCTTATGCGGCTCCTGCCTACAAATGCACGTATGTAAGACTTGTAAGGTGCTCTGAAGGAAAAGCTGCACCCTCTTTAAAAGACAGTATGCCGGAGTGACATACTATAGAACAGAACAACTTCTCCGACCCATAGTTCATTCTGTTCAGCTTATCTCAACACACTTGCTGGGTGTGAGCACGCGGGGGATTCCTCAGGAGCGTCTGCACATCTCAGTACTGAAGGAGCTGGCGGGCTGATTGTTGCCTGAGGCCTCAGATGAAGTTAGAGGCCCATTGAATGTGACTTGTTAGACTGCTGGAGAAAGAGGCAGCCTCCTGAGAGGCACCTACCCTCCTGTCCTCTGCTGAGAGCCTTGACGTGGGAGAGGCTGAGGCGCAGCGTTCCAGCCAAGCCGTGACCCAGCGCCTGCAGGAGTGCCGGCCGTAGGAGGCACTTGCAGGAGACTCAGAGGGTGGGTGGATCCCTGGTTGCATAAAGGGGAAGGGGCTTGGTGGTAGGGGGATTGAGTGGCCTATGTGTTGTCCCCTGCACCAAGCGATGTAAGCAGAGGCATGAGGGACTTAAAGGACCTAGGAAATTAGAGTGCAACAGAATAACTAGTGAGCCAGATGGACTCCAAAAAATAGTGGTGGGGTTTGCCCTTTCTTTTTTTTTTTAAATTTCTGCTGAGCAGTAAATTCTGCACAGATGAACCCCAGAATTCCTGAGTGCCGTGTTCCTACCACCATCCTCACCAGCTCAGCTCTGCATTTCAGAATTTCTGGGATGGGGAGGTGGGGTGTCTTCAGGGAGCATCCTGAAACGGGCGCCAGTCCCCCTTGTACAGTTACCTGCAGCTCAGACGTCCGGTCAGCTGAACTGTGGATGGACTCTGGGGGTCTGTCACCAGCCCCAGTAGCCGGTGGACCCTGGTCACTCTAGGATGGGGCAGCCAGAGCAGGACAGCACTGCAGGAGTTGAGACCAGACCCCACTAGGTGCTCTAAGGTGATGTCCTTCCCTTAGGGTCTCAGCTGAACACAGAACGCAGGGGCGGAAACGCAGCAGAACGTGTCTCATGCGGCCTTGAGGACGGGAAACCCTGAAAGTCAAATCGTCCTCTACAGCTGTCTTAGTTTAGGCTGCTACACAGAAACACCACAGACTGGGTGGCTAAAACAACATTCATTTCTCACAGTGATGGAGGCTGGGAAGTCCAAGATCAAAGTGCCTTCAGACTTGGTGTCTGGTGGGAGCCCCTCCTGGTTACAGACAATAGACTTCTCGCTGTCTCCTCACATGATGGAGCAGGGGAGCTCCAGTTTCTTCCTCTTTTTATATAAGGGCACTAATCCCATCATGGGAGACCCACCCTGATGAACTCATCTAAACCTAGTTACCTTCCCAGAGCCCCATCTCCAAATGCCATCCCATTGGTGGGGTAGCGCTTTGAAATTTGAATTTGCTGGTTGATGGTGGGGTGACAAGGCATGAACATCCAGTCCATGACAAGAGCCATGAACACTTTTAATTCAACAAACTCTTACTGACCGCTTTCTGCATGCCCAACTGACAACAAGAAACTCCCAGAAAGATACAACACTGACCGTGACATAATGTTGTAAATGGGACAGTGTTTGCATGAATAAAACACCATAGGAACTGGGAGGAGTATTCAAGCAAGTCAGGGTCAGAGGTCCACGGGGGCTTCCCAGGAGATGTGAACAGGGCCACGAAGAGGAGCGCGCCAAGGTGACAAGGCAGGAACAGCCCAGGCGGAGTGAAGAGCATGCGTGAGGGCAGCTGGCAGGCGAGGGCAGGCTTGTCGACAGGATACTGAAGCAGCTACGGTGTGGGGTCTGTGGAAGGAGGGACATGGCAGGAGGGTTAGGAGGTAAGGCTAGGAGTGTGGGTGGAGATAAGTGGTACAGAGCTGACATGCTTCTGAAAAGGCGGGCAGGGACCAGCACTTTGCTCCCTCTGACTTTGCATGAGGAACCGTTGGGAAGTAGGCAATCCAGCTAAGAGCTTGTTTCGTAACTATGGCAAGAACCGTGGCCCTAAGCCACAACAGTAACCGTGAGGATGGAGAAGAGGGGGCTGATCCAAGAGCATTCTAAGTTAGAAGTGATTTTTTTTAACTTGGTGGCAACTTAAACATGGAGGATGAGAAGGCAAGAGCCAGGAATGGCTCTGAGGCTCCGAGGTGGGGAGGTTGGAGAGATGGGTGCTGTAATGGTGACAGGGAGCAAGCATACGAGGAGGAAAGAGGGAGGACGTGGAATCTGCTACGGGACTTACTGCGTGTGATGTGCCCGAGGGACGTGCTGGTGGGAGGTGTCCAGGAGACCACTGGTTTTGAACTCAAGGGAGAGGTTAAGACTGGGTAGGGAGATGTGGCATTTTCAGCATAGGAATTATCACTGTATTCTTAAAAGCTGGTGAAATTGCTTAGTTGTGTACCGTGAGAAGGAAGAACTTGGGCCAGATTCTAGTGTGGTCTCACTTTTCTCATCACAAACTTCTTATTTCCAATGGTTTCTTTTGGAACACAGTTATGCCAGTTTGTTCTGAGAAGTGCATGCTGGTGTGGCCAGTTGGCCATCTGAGTTGTTTTCATACCTAAGGTTTTAGTCCAGACTCCCATGGTTACAAGGTACAAGGGTCAGAGAACCACCTCGAACTGGCTTAAGAAAAAAATGGAGAAATTATTGGCTCTCGACACTGAAAAGTCCTAGGATACAGCTAACTTTGGACCCATCTGGATCCAGAATCATAAATGATTTCATCAAGAATCTGTCTCTCTCTGGCTCTCAGCTCTCTTTCTTTCTCTCTTTTTTTTTTTTCTCCCCCTTTATTTTGAGATGATAGGGGCAGATCACATAGGGTGAATAAACCATCATAACCATTTTGTTTTTTGTTCTGAACGAAATGGAAGGCATTGGATGATTCTGAGCAGAGGAATGACATGACCTGACTTTTACATTTTAGGAGAAACACTCTGGCTACTGTGTTGAATGAACTATTTGTTTGTATTTTCTGGAAATTCAGCCCTTGTCAGTCACATCATTTGCAAATATTCTCTTGTTGGGATGTTTTTGATTACTCATTCAATCTCCTTACTAGGCATCAGTCTGTTCAGACTTTCTATTTCTTCATGATTCAGTCTTGGAAGGTTCTATGTGTCCAGGGATTTATCCATTTATTCCAGGTTGTCCAGTTTGTTAGTGCATGACTGTTCAGTGTAGTCTCTTACGACCCTCTGTATTTCTGTGGTGTCAGTGGTAATGTCTCCTCTTCCATTTCTGATTTTATTTGAATCCTCTCTCTTTTTTTCTTGGTGAGTCTGGCCAAAGATTTGTCAATTTAGTTTACCTTTTCAAAGAACAAGCTCTTAGTTTTATTGTTTTTTCTTCTATTGTCTTTTTAGCCTCTATTTAATTTATTTCTGTTCTATTCTTATTCCCTCCCTTCTGTTAACTTTGGGCTTTGTTTGTTCTTTTACTAGTTCTTTGAGGAATAAACTTAGGTTGTTTGTTTGACACTTCTGTTGCTTCTTGAGGTGGGCATTTATCAGTATGAACTTCCCTCTTAGAACTTCTTTTGTTGTATCCTATAAATTTTGGTTTGTTACATTTCCATTTTCATTTGTCTCCAGGTGTTTGCTTTATTTCCCTTTTGATTTCTTCTTTGATCCTTTGGTTGTTCAGTAGGTGTTTTTCCATGTCCACATCTGTGTGGCTTTTTTCCCAGTTTCTTTGTGAAACTGATTTTTAGTTTCATACAATAAGGGTCAGAAAATATGCTTAATAATTATTTCAAGCCTCTTAAATTTATTAAGACTTATTTTATGGCCAAACATGTGATCTATCTTAGAAAATGTTCCGTATGGACTTGAGAAAATGTGTATTCCATTGCTTTTGGATGGCATGTTCTATAAATATCTGTTAAGTCCATCTGGTCTAATCTGTCATTTAAGGCTGACATTTCCTTACTGGTTTTCTGTGTGATGACCTATTCATTGGCGAAAGTGGGGTATTGAAGCCCCAGACTATGGTTGCACTGCTGTCTATTTCTTCCTTTAGGTCTGTTAATACTTGCTTTATATATTTAGGTATTTCTATGTTGGGTACATAAATATTTATAAATGTTATAACTTCTTGTTGGATTGACTTTTTTATCATTATGTGATGCCCACCTTTGTTTCTTACTACAGTCTTTGTTTTAAAGTCTTCTTTGATATAAGTATGTCTACTCCAGCTTTTTGTTTGTTTGTTTGTTTCCATTTGCATGGAGTATCTCTTTCCATCCCTCATTCTCCATCTGTGTGTATCATTACATCTAAAGTGAGTCTCTTGTAGGCAGCCTATGGGTGGGTCTTGTTTTCTCATCCATTCAGCCACTCCGTGTCTCTGTGTTGGCTTCTGTCCAGTAGACGAAGCAACTGCCTCTCCCACTTTTGAAGGCATAGCCTCATGTAGGAGATGAAGCTTGTTGTTCAACCCTCAGCTCCTGATTGTCTCTCAAACCTTTGTGCTTGTCCAAGCAGCCTCTTACATTTTTAATAACTCCTAGTAGTTGAGGATGTGCCAGGACCCTTCCGTATCCCAGAGGGAAGGATCTCAGCACCTAGACTCAAGCTGACTGGAGGCTAGACCCTCAGGATCAGTTTTTTTTTCTTTAAGTGTGCAGATACATGCCGTCCTGTGGGACTGCAGGTGTAACCCCTGATGGCCACCAGATCAGAAGACCTGGGGGCGTCCCCTGGGTGGCAGTTGCTCCAAATGAGTGTCTAAACTCTTCTCTGGGTGGTACTGGTGAGCTGGAGCGAGGCAGACGGAGAGCACCGAGACACAGCCACAGCCTCCATTCCTTGAAAGCAGCTTCATAGGCCACTGAATGTGAGCCAAACCTGAAGCCATCCCCTTGGACCAAAGCTCCAGGGCAAGCGAAGAGGCCTCCTTCACAGAAAGACTGTGTTTCAATCTGCTGTCTGTCCAGTGCTCTGGTGGTAGTAGCCTACCCAGAATGACCTCTCTGATTGCCACAGCCCTCTGGGACCCAGGAATGCAAGCCCCTACCCTGGCCACCAGGGCCAGGTGATCAAGGAGCATCCTCTGAGTGGCAGCCACCAAAACCAGGGCACCTGATGTAAAAACCAGGGCACTGAAAGTATGGAAGGCTTCCCTCCAGGAAACACTGACACTGCGGAGCATGGCAGAGGCTGACGCTCAGAGGTCTCTGGAAGGGATTGCAGCCAGCCCCAAGATGCAGGTTGAGTCAGACGTCGTGGTGCTTAGCTGACAGGCCTCCTTCAGAGGAAGCAGGAGCACCTGGGTCCATTGTCTCTTGCTGTGCCCTGGGGGTGATAGCTGTTTAAGAACTTTTTCTCCATTGGTCACAATTCTGTGGGACCCACAAGCATAAACCCCACTGGCCACCAGATCCATGTGGTGCAGAGGTGGCCTCTGGCAGCGCAGAAATCAGGGTGCCAGGCAGGAGTACGAGCTCTTTTCTGGGTGACACCAATGATTACAGTCTCATGGGACTGGAACACAAGCTCCTCCGTCCTCCAGAGCTGGGCAGTCAATCCAGAGGCAGCTTGCAGGCAGCAGCCACAAAAATCAGAGCAGACGTGTGTAAAAGCGCCCTTCTGGGAGGTCTGATGCTCCAGAGACAGCAAAGGGCGAGCACGACGGTGGCACCCGTCAGTCTCCGCCCTGATGTGTGCCAGCAGGCTCCTCGGCGTGTGTGCTCAGTGAGATGCCTGCCCCTCCGGCCTCAACACGCTGACAGTAATTTATCACGTACTCCATATGGACCTGCTCTTCCTCTGATTTCCCGCTTCAGTTAATGGTACCACTATCTACAGGCACGTCATCCTTAAATCCTTCTTCTCCTTGATTCCCCCATATAAAACCAGTCACCAAGACCTACTGGTTTTTCTTCTTTAATATTTACTAAGTTAATCCATTTCTCTCCGAATCCATGGCTCCTGCCTTTGTCTGAGCAGCCTTCGTTGTCTCATCTCAGTTGCTTCAGTGACCACAGGTCCTCCTGGTCCTCGCTTCCCTTTTCTCCATTTTACACCACATCTAGACCCATGTTTCTAAAGCAACAATCTGATATTTTTACCAGTACTTAAACTAATTAAACCATTTCCTGTTTCCTTTAGGATACATTCCACCAAACTCCTTACTACAGAGAACAGATTTTCATTTTATGGGCACTTGCTCACCTCCCTAGTTTTATCTCTCCTCACTCCTACTCCATGTACTTTAAGCTCCAGTTATAAAAAAAAACAACTTATGATTCCCTAGGTGCACTGTATTTTTCTTCGTGTCTAGGCCTTTTTCATGCATGCTGTTCCCTCTGCCTAAAACACTCTCCCCACCCCCTTCAGTTGATGTGTTCCTCCTTGTCCTAAAGTGTTGTTTAGATGTCCCTTCCTGTGGACATTTTCCCCGTCTTTCCAGTCTGTATTAAATACAGCTTTTACATGCCAGTGGCATCCAGTGTTTACCTTTATCATAAGCCCTTATGTCCTTTCATTGCAACCATGAGTTTCCCTTCAAAGCCTCCTTTTAAAATTGAGTTTCTTGAGGAACTTAGTTCTCCATCGTATCCTTCGCACCAGCATGGAGTCTCACATAGAGTAGGCGCTTCATAAACATTTTCTAAATGAGTGAAATAATCGTAATAGTTTATTGCATTTCAAAATATGATACACAGTCAAAGCTGTACTCAAAAGAAAATTAAGAGCTTTAGATATTTTCGTTCCGTTAAAAGTCCATTAAAATAAACTGTTAACTCAAAGACTTAGAAATTTCCATGTAAGCCAGAAATAGAAGGCAATTTCTTTGATTTGGCAACAACCATCAGAAAACAAAAGCAAACGTTGCACTTAAGGATGAAATATTAGTAATATTCCCTTTAAAGCTGGAAACAAGAAAAATGTGCTTGCTGTACCTGTTATTGTTCAGCATTGTTCTAGAGACATCAGTTAACATAGTGTGATAGTTAATAGAAATTGTAGACATACATGTGACAAAAAGAGATAAAATTATCTTTATGTACAGGTGGTATGATTGTTTCCCTTTAAAAAAGCAAGAAAATCATTTGAAAACTATTCAGAATAATAAAGTTCAGTAAGATGACTGGATACAAGATAAATATGCAAATGTTCATTGCTTTCTTAATTGTCAGCAATAAACAACTATAAAATATATTTTAAAAGAGCCTGCTTAGTGTGGCAATAAAAATTATAAGATGCCTGGGAATAAATCTATCAACAAATATATAAGGAAAGAGCATATATCTCAGTGGTAGAGTGCCTGCTTAACACCCACAAGGTCCTGGGTTCCATCCCCAGTACCTCCTCTGAAAATAAATAAGTAAACCTAATTACCTCCCTCAACAAAAAATTAAAAAAAATTTTAAATAATTTAAAAATTAAAAAGAAATAAACAAGATCTACTTACATTGTGGTTAAGAGAGAATTTCTGGAGTAAACTGCATGGGAGTGAATCTCAGATCCATAGTTTACTAGCTGGTGACCTTAGGAAAATTTAACCTCTGTGTATTTATATTTGTAGAAGAAACAGTGAAAAAGATACATGCACCTGAGATTAGCACTTGTCTGAGTATTTGGGTTCCGGCCTGGTAAGACAGAGCCAACCATGACTGCCTCCCAGCAGGTGGGAGTAACTGAGAATCAAAGCGCCCCCAGTGTTCACAGAGCGTGTGTTCTGCTTCTTGTCAGGTGCATTGCAAATGTCATGATGACAGCGATGACATCTCTTCTTTGCCAGAAAGCCTTGCTGTGTCTGCCACAGGCTGTGTAGCCAGAGGCACTGCAGGAGGAGAGGACATCCCCCAAAACCAGTTACCTAGGTTGATCTCAGGCATCATGAGACGCTGCCCCAGCTCTTAAAGACCAAATGAGGTTCTTCTGAGTTTCGCATCCCACAGCCACACAAACTGCTAAGACTTTCCAAGATTTGGGGGAAGATACTTTTTCAATTCCTTATGCTCCTCTCTGTGTCCAGAGATGTTGCTTATGGTCTGTGCTCCTCACTACGTCGACCCAGACTTGAAATGCAACACTTTCTATTCTCTGAAATTATCCTCTTTTGCAAAAGCATGAATGAACAAAATCTATTTCCCTAAAGATTTTGTATTCCTCCTGAGGGAGGAACATTTCATTGCATATGCACAGCGAACCACTTAAAAGATCCGTATTTGGTATTTTTTTTGTCTTCCAAAGCCTTTCTTGTGACAACCTCCTGCTAGGAATTTCTCTCTGTGTCTCTGCCTCCGTGTTCACCCAGCTTGACCAGCTCCTCTTTGCCAGCCACTCTCCCATCACCGCCACTCAGCTTCAACTTTCTCTCCCTTCCCAACACAGAGCAATCCCACCTTCTTTGGCTCCCACCCCTTGACTTATCTGCATAAACCAATCAGGTGCTCAGTAGACCAAAGCCCTTTGCCTTAGCAGCATTCCCCACCTGCCACAGAGGAGCTACAGAAATGGAAAGAGCCGTTTTTCCTACTCTGTGAGATTAAACTCATTTGCCGGCTTGTGTTCAAAATGCTAAACGGTATTTGTCATCTGGTTCTGTGTCCCTGTTCTTAAAGGAATTTGCCTTTGTCGTATTTGTTTTTATTCCAAAGGTGTCCCTCAGCCTAATGTAACTTGGGTGAAGAAAGGAGGATCTCTGAGTGACAATATTTCCTTGCTTTTCAATGGATCCCTGTTGTTGCAGAACGTTTCCCTTGAAAACGAAGGAACCTACGTCTGCACAGCCACCAACGCTCTTGGAAAGGCAGTGGCAACATCTGTCCTCCACTTACTGGGTAAGCATCAAATTCTTGTTGTTCTCCAGGTGCTTCCTGGAATATGTACAAAGTAGCACCTGGCTTGGTTGATTCTGGAATCGAGTAAACAAGTGAGCATTAAATGGTCTGAACTATTGCTGCCACTGCCCGCTTTCAAACAAGCGCTTACCTCACACTCCATCTCACCGGTTCTCCCGCTAGAAGGTGTGACTTTCTTGCCGCTGCTTCTCCGCCTAAGAGCATACGCTCAGATATACACTTTCCTGGCCAGAATCCGGATCCTTCAACTTCTGCCTCTAAACCTGCTTAACTCCTTACCTCCAGTGTAAGCTAGCACTAAACTCTGTTCTAGTCAGCATGGTTTCCTGCCGTATGATCCAGTACACACACACACACACACACACACACACGTGCACACACACACCCCCGCCCCATGCTGCTTGCCTGGAAGCACACACACACACACGTGCACACACACACCCCCGCCCCATGCTGCTTGCCTGGAAGCACACACACACACACACACACACACACACACACACACCCCCGCCCCATGCTGCTTGCCTGGAAGTCTGGCTTTCAGGCACCCTGCTCTTTCACGTCTAATGTTGTTTTTTTGCAGGCCTAAGAACATAATATAGTATTAAGCACATAGTAGGTGCTCAATAAATACCAATCAAGTCTTAAGACAGCTTATATTTGGGTTGGTGGTGTAATTTGGGGAAGGTCATTACAACGTGGCCCCGGCACAGGATGGTAGGCTGGCTTCTGCTGCTGTCTGTCAGGGATCATATCTGGAGCTCACCAAACTCCTGTCACCAGAATGGACGTTAAATTGCTGGGGTTTTAGGACTTAATAAATAATACTCCTCTTTCCTGCCAGAGTTTGGAGCCAATTGAGATCTAATCACAGAAGTCGGCTAGACTGACATTAGAGATCATTTATCACTCCCCATTGTATCTCCAGCACCTAACACAGGTGTAAGTGATAAATAAATGTTTCATAAATGAATGAAATTGAATCATTGGCGGAATTGGTATGAAAGTATAGTGTCCACCGATGAACTAAGAGGACGATAGGAAAGCGCTCTCTCCATGACTTTTCTTGCTGGCGATTAGAGGAGCCTGGTGATGTAAATAGACAGGCAGTTGGAATAGTTGTCATGCACGAAGCACTCTGATGTACGTTCACTCTTTTGACATTTCCAGCAGCACAGTATTGTGGGCAGTCATCTTTTATCCTGTTGTATAAATGGGGAAACCAAAGGCTCATAGAAAGTTTCTATTAGGGACCAAATATATAGTCACCTCCTTCAGTGTTCTTCATGCACCCCCCTCCTGGACGCTCATTGCTGATAAGAAAGGTGCTGGTGTACCTCCATGTGGCCCTTCCCAAAGAGCCTCTGTGGTCCTTGAGAGTCTTAGAGTAGAAGATTTTCAACAAATGGGGTAGGCCAAACCCATCTGATTCTTTTTTTTTCTTAAGTACAAAACTATTTGCTGTTTTACTTGTTGATACAGAATCCTACAAGCATCTGCAGCAAGCCCACAAAGCACTTCTGTTGTCCATACTGATAGCTCAGTATTCATTGTATGTAGAATATTTCTATTAAACAAAACAAAGATATTCACAAGAGGCTGTGGAAAAACTCATGCAATTAACAAAGACTGCAATTTATAAATTAAAAACTTAGTCGTCACATAATATACAAATAATTGTCCATTTTTAGGTGAATATTATATGTCTCATACTAGTATGTTTTCACAGGCAAAAGCTGCTGCACAAACATTTGCTAATGCAAATGAATGGAATCTTCGTAAATTCTGCTTTTATATTTAACCCCCAAAGTGGAAACTTTTGCTATTTTTGATGATGGTCCAAATGAAGCTGACGTCTGTGAAAAATGTCCCAATTCCTTTGCGTCTCACCTGGGGGGCAAACCCATCTGATCCTTGAGTGCCTTCCCCAAGCTCCCTGAGATGTCCCAGCCTTATTCCTTGCTCCTCCCCGACCCCACTCATGGGTGTGCATGGCTGTCTCGGTTCTGCCCTGCACACTTCTCCTCTCAGAAGCCTCTGCAACCAAGTGGCTCCTGCCTTTGATCATGTAGTCGAGGGATCAAGAATGTCCTGTATCTCATGAGATGCAGCATTCCTCCACCATCCTTCTGCTCTTATACGCACAATTCACAACCTTCCTGAAAGCCTGAGAGCACTCTTCACCATGTGAGTTCCCCTGTAAGACATCATCTCTTCTCCTGCTCCCAAAGTTCCTTGGAGGGGAGGCCCTTTGTCAGACCTAGCTGCTTCCTCCGGTCCCTCAGGGGATTCTGGTGAATGTATCTTTCCTACCTTGCGAGTTAGGCTATAAACCCTGAAAACATGCGGAGATGCCGCATTAATTGGCTTAGTTAACCACTCTAACTAAACCCCTGGAGCACCCCACATACCCAGCCCCACACAGAGCTCCCAGGTCTGTGGGAGCCTGAACATCTGGGACAGAGAATTCTGTTGGAAAAGGCTTATTCCCTAGGATTCCTCCTCTTTAAGAATGCTCAAGCTGGAACAAGAATTAGGTAAATTCTAATTGGTAAATAAGTGTTTTTTTTTTTTTCTCAGAACAAAGACAGTCAAACAGTAAGAGTGTATTTCCCAAGGACCATAAAAAGCATATACTCCAGACGTCCAACACTGGAACCAACAGCAGTGAGCCAACAGGAGAACCACTACCTTCAGGTCTGGGATTTTGACTTTTTTGGGGATTTGTTGGTGGTGAGACATGTGCGAGGAAAAGGATTTAGTTTAAAAAAAAAAAAAAACCCTCCACGTTTTTGTAGTTTGTAATAAGTAAAATTATTCCTAGGCATTCAGCCAGCTTTTCCCTTCCCCCTCAACCCTTCTGTGGTTCAACTTGCTCCTTCTATCCTGAAACTTTAAAATAAAAAATCACTCCTGAGAATGCCCAAAGAGCTCACATCCCAAAGCCCATCATTTGTGGTAACGCAGGTATTGCTTTTCCAGCTGCAAAACGATCGCCAACTTGGCAAGTATTAATAGAGGGAAGATTTGCTAAGAATTGTGGAATTGATTCTTTCATTTTTCTTCTTTCACAAATATTTTTTTCCACACTACTGACTTTGTTATGCATCAGTGCTCTATCAGAAGAACCTAATCTAAGTATTTCAAGCTTGCAAAAACTTCAAGAGGCCAAGGGAGGAAGGTAGAGTTAAGAAATCAGAAATGCAAAAAGACACAAATGAACTTACGTACAAAACAGAAACAGACTCACAGACATAGAGAACAAACATGGTTACTGGGCGAAAGGTGGTGGTAGGAAGGGACAAATTGGGAGTTCGAGATTTGCAGATACTGACACTCTATATAAGATAGATAAACAACAGGTTTCTTCTGTATAGCAGAGGGAACTATATTCAATATCGTGTAGTGACCTATAATGAAAAAGAATATGAAAATGAATATATGTACATATATATATGACTGAAGCATTGTGCTGTACACCAGAAATTGACACAACATTGTAAACTGACTATACTTCAATTTAAAAAAAACCTGTCAAAAAAAAAGAGAGAGAAGTCAAAAATGCTAGAATCTCAGGGAACCTGTAGTGATGATCTCAGCTCAAAAATGAATAAATCACAGGACACACAGAAGCTGCTGTTAGACCTCGTGCTTCTTATACCGACTATGTAGGAATAATAATGACTATGTCATTTCAACCTTTTAAATCCTGAGCTAGTGCCTTTCATTTGCAGAATATCGCCTACAGGATATAACTCTGCAGACAGAGATTTGAGAAATGTAGCTCCTGGGCTTCCAACCTGCTGAGATGCAGGGAAAGCGTAGAAGGGCAATACAGTGTTGAGCTGCCAGTCAACAACCCATCCAGCTCATGTTGGTTGTGACCTCCTCATCTAGGGTGTTTATAGGGCATTTATTTTCTTCTCCTTAGACATTATACTACCATTATTACATGCACTGCTGTCCATTTGTTCAGCACTCATCTCGGTCTGTTTGGGCCACTGTAACAAAATAGTGGAGACCAAGTGGCATATAAACAACAGGCGTTAATTCCTTGCAGCTCTGGAGGCTGTGAGCTCCAAGCTCAAGGCACCGGCAACTCCGGTGTCTGGGGAGAGCCCGCTTCCTGGTTCACCGACAGCCTTCTCTTCTCTATGTCCTCGTATGGCAGAAGCAATGAAGGCACTCCCTGGGGCTTCTTTTATAAGGGCACTAATCTCATTCAGGAGGGCTCCACCTTCATGACCTGATTATCTCCCAAAGGCCCCACCTCCTAAGACCATCACGTTGGATGTTAGGATTTCACCCGTGAATTTGAAAGAGACACAAACATAACCACATTCAACAAGTACTTGCCCGGGGCTTACTCTTGCCAGGGCTGGGGATACAGAGGTGACCTAGCCCTTGAGAAGCTCACAGTCTAAAGAAGGAGGCAGTCATGTAAACAGGTGTTTGGAATCAGTGTGACAAGTGCTGTAATAGAAGAATGACCAAAGCACCGAGGAACATGGCAGGTCTGAGGAAGGGACCCTAATGCTCTTTGGAGAAGTCAGCCAGGTCTTCACATAGGTCATGATGTTTGTCCTGGGAAGAGGAAGAGCATTCCAGGAAGAGGAAGAACATTCCAGGAAGAGGAAGAACATTCCAGGCAGAGAAATCGGGATGTGCAAGGCAGAGAGAAGTTCCCTGTGGCATGGAACGTGAAGATCGAAATGACCCCCTCAAATCAGTTAATAAAAAAATTGGATATTCACGAGGCTGAAACTGCTGGTAAAGGTGGAGTTTTGGGGATATTTCAAAATTTGGTTTATTGGAACTACCTACATTGTTCTGCCGTCTCCTACACACACATACACGCATTGTGGAATATGCCAACCCTTCAGGGGTTAGCATTTCAAAGATACTCATTAACTTAACAATTGCTGGCTGAGTTCCTAATATATAACATGTCCAATCTGAAGGACGGGACATTCCAGTAGGAGAGAAGGACAACGAACAAGTAAACAGATAAATGTGTAAGGTATGTCTGTGTAGAAAATCTATAAAGAAAACAGAACAGGGTGATGAGATACCTAGGGATGGTTGTAGCCACTTTAGTGAAGGTAGGACCACGTGTTCACAAAAAAATTCATGTAAGAATGTTCATAGCAGTCCTCACTTCATAATGGCAATTAACAGCAGAATGGATAAACAAACTATGGTATATTCAAACAATGGGATATTATTCAGCAATAAAAGAGAAATGAATTACTGATATGCACAGCAATATGGATGAATCTCAAAAACTTTTGTTAAGCAGAAGAAGCTAAACACAAAAGAGTATATATTGTATGAAGTCCAAGAACAGGTAATACTGAGGTACACTGATAGCAAAGAGCAAGTAATTGCCTGGGAGGAGATGGGAATTGATTAAAAAGAGGCAAGAGGAGATTTAGGGGGTGATGAAATGTTATAGACCTTGCTTTGGATCATGGTTACATAAGTACATACAGTTGTGAAAACTTATCAAACTGCACACTTGATATCTGAGCATTCTGCTGTATATGAATTATACCTCAATAAAAAAAAAAACCACATTTTTTAAAAGAAATACATGTATGTCCTGCCTTGAACTATCAGCGTATCTCATGAAATGTGGCCTGGTAGAAAGAGTTCGATCTGGAGCCAGACACCCTGGGTTCCAATCCAGCTGACACATGAGGGACCCTGGGCAAGTCACTTAGCTTTTTTTCAGTTTCCACCTCTGCATATAAAAATAATCTAATTCACAGGATGGCCGTAAGGATTAAATAGAAAAATTGATGTTAAAGTGTTTAACTCAATACCTGTCATCTGGAAAATGCTCAGCAAACTTAGCTATTTAGAAAATTGTTTTAAATGAA
The DNA here is from genome assembly GCF_048773025.1 of Camelus bactrianus. Classification (NCBI taxonomy): domain Eukaryota; kingdom Metazoa; phylum Chordata; class Mammalia; order Artiodactyla; family Camelidae; genus Camelus; species Camelus bactrianus. Next base: position 28,159,151 of record NC_133565.1, read on the forward strand.
CTTTAATCCTGAGGGGCCAACTAAAAATTATATACTGTTCTGCAATGATGCCATATGCAACGTAAGACAAAAATTCAAAAATCAAAAGGAAAAACTGGAAAACAATTAAGTTAAAGAAATCACTCTGCTCTGAGAGGGCGCCTGTGGACACAGCTGGTAGCTATCAATTACTTGCGATTATTACAAGAAAATCTGGCACCTCCCGTGATCGTACACAAATCTGTCATCATCGCGTCCTACCTCATCTTTTGACCAAGTGTCAAAAGGGAAGGGAAAAACTGTTTGGAACAGGGACCAACATAGAAAAGCTGTAATTATTGGAGGTGATCAGTGTCAGCTTTTCTAAAGGAAAGTCCCGTTTTCACCTTTCCAGATGTCTCCATGACAGATTATTTACGCAGCTTCAGGACTGTGCTGAAGTTTAGATTAAGAATTAATGGAAAAGTAAGGATGGGACTGAAATGCCTCTTTAACCTTTCTGCTTAATCCCTGCTCCCTGCTAAATCATCTTTCATTTCTCCACCTGATCTGCTTGTGAGAAATGGAACCCACTAGGATGTCCCCCAAGAGGCCCTCCTCTCCTGTCCTCCTGGCTCCACTTGGAGAGAGCTAGAGGGCTGAGGAGGCAGCCCCTGCACAGAACATCTCCTCCCTCTCCCTGGGAGTTTTCTGGCAGATCCAGCTGGTCTGCAATAGCCCCTCTCCCAGGCTGTGGTCCAAGGGCCCCATTCTGGCTGCCATTCCACCAGTTATTACAGTAAGCTCGTTGAGGGAGAAGGAGATTTAAAGGACCCCCTTGCACTGTGTGATGGCTTACTCTCTGTGTGCTACTTAAAGGACCAGACAGGCGGCCAGCCAGAAAACAGCTCGTGGTGGGCTTTGGCCTTGTCGTCTCCAGCGCATCATCGTTTCTCGCCCAGGGTTGTCATGGCATTCATTTTCTTTCTGCAGAGCCTTTTTGGGAGCTGGGCAACTGGACACAATGTTCTGCCACCTGTGGCCACCTGGGAGCCCGAGTTCAGAGACCCCGGTGCGTGATGGCCAATGGGCAGGAAGTGAGCGAGGCCTTTTGTGGTCATCTCCAGAAGCCCCTGTCTGGGTTCCAGCCCTGTAACATCCGGGACTGCCCCTCGAGGTATGGATAGTCACTTCTTATCTCACCAGAACCAGGTTTTTGCCGGTTTTAAAACACACAGTAATTTGGATTTAATAACTCAGTCACTAAGATTTACTTACCGTGCACTGTATCAGGCCCTCTGCTAACTGCCTTATGTGGGGCACTTCACAATCACCTACAAAGCTGACGCTATTCGTTTTCTATTTCACAGATGGAGAAAATCCCTAGGCCACACAGCCACAAGGGCCAGAACTCAGACTGAGATAATCTGATCTCAGAGCCGCCGCTCTTAATCACTGCCCAAGTCTGCTGCCTGCACTCGCACTGCACCCTAAGAGCGCGGCGAAGCTGATCTCATGGGTTTACCTAGGAGCTCATGCAGGGGGCCAGACTCACTAGGGCTGCTAGTTAAAAGTTCTGTTTCCTAGACTCCAACCCAGAGGTAAAACCATTAATAACCTTACTGTGTAATAGATGACACTAATCGATAATTTTGTAAAAGTCCAAAATCAAACGCATGATCCCCACCAAACCCGACCCATCCCCTGTGTTCCAGCCCACAGCGACGGCATCCTAAACTCCCCTTCTCCTCTCACTTCCATCCACGCTTGTCAATTTCCACTGTTACCACTGGGGTCCAAGCCATCATCATTTCTCACGATGATTTCTCCAGGAGCCTCCTGAAATTAACACAACATTGTAAAGCAACTATACTTCAGTTTTTAAAAAATGGAATTCTTTTCCCATCCAAGTCCAGGGTTCCCTTAGAGAAGCATGGGCCTCTGGTTAGGAAGCCCTGCTGTGTCATGTCCCAGCAGCAGCTTGAACATCTTCAGTGGCAGAGCTCTCTGTATCTCCAAGGTGTCCACTTCTAAGATTAGTCTCCTGAAACCATCAGAGTATGAACTTTAGAGTCAGATAAGTCTAGAATTTAATCCCAGCTCTGTTGGCATGTTAGTGATGTGACAATAGCTATTTGACCCCACAGACATTAGTTTCTTCCTTAGAAGAATGGGAACAACATGGCAATTACATAAGATAACATGTAAATATCCTGCTGCAAAAAGAGCTTATAGGTGCCTTAAAAATACTTTCTTCCCTTTGTTTTCAATCAGTTGAAATTCACCTTTTTGAAATCTCCACCCGACTGTGCCCAAGCTCTACTCTCTGAGGCTCTCACGTACTTGAAGATGGCTCTACCCCACCTCTGTGTTGGTTGGTTCTATGTGGTAATTCTGTCGCTTCTCTGAGTAAAACAGAATCTGAGAGTAGGGCTGGGGGTTACTTGTGCTGCTGCCCTGTCCCAGGGAGACGTGTGACGGCCCTGACACATTCATCGTGTTAGGATCCGGTTTTCCTTTGGAGGACGCTCTCTGTAGGGTCTGTCATACCAGTCCTTACTAAGCGCCTGTGGATTTTGTTCCTAGGTGGTTCGCAAGCGTGTGGTCAGAGTGTTCCGTGTCCTGTGGTGAAGGATTCCGCAGTCGGCAAGTGACATGTAAGCGCACAAAAGCCAACGGAACTGTGCAGGTGATGCCTCCAAGAGCGTGTGCCCCCAGGGACAGGCCTCTGGGGAGAAGACCCTGCTCTGGTCACCCGTGTGTTCAAGGGCTGGTTGACCCAGGGAACCAGGTAATCCCGACAAATTCTACTGTTTTGATAGTAGGATAATCATCACCTTGTTTCTAATACTTTTTTTTTTTAATTTTGTGGGGGGATCCTATTGGGCTTTAAAATGAATGTATGTATCCGACCTCAAGGATTGCATTTAGAAGTCATAGTGTCTCTGTCTTCCACTACAAAGGCAAACCAAGGTTGTGTCCCTCTGAGTGCAGCAACTCAATAGCAGAAAGTCCAGGACAGACTGGTTTGAGGCAGTAGGAATAAGAGCAGGCTTTAAGAAAAGGAGCAGAGGAACATTAGTAACATGTGCACAAAAGTGTCAGAACCCATATCCCAAATGCTACCTTGAGTAATATTATAATAAAAAAATACTTGGGAAGAATTTTAAAGAAGTGTGTAGGACCCTGTATTAGTCTGCAGGACCGCCATAACAAAATATCCCGGACTGGGTGCCTTAAACAGCGGAAATTTATTTTCTCACTGTTACAGAAAGTCCAAAAGCAAGATGTTTTCAGGGCTGGTTTTGGTGAGGCATCTCTTCCTGGAGTGTAGACAGCCACCTTCTCTCTGTGTCCTCACATGGCTTCTTCGCTATGCGCACACAGAAAGAGAGAGATTTCTGGTGTCACTGCCTCTACTTACAAGGACACTATTCCTATTGGGTTAAGGCCCCATCCTTATGGCCTCATTTAACCTTTAACCTCAAATAGACCCTATCTCCAAATACAGTCACATTGGCAGTTAGGGCTTCAACATATAAATTTTAAGGGGATTCAGTTCTGTCCATAACACTCCACCCCCTAGTCTCCCCAAATTCATATCCTTCTCATGTGCAGAATATATTCACCCCATCCCAATATCCCCAGAAGTCTTAACCCATTGCAACATTGATTCAAAATCAAAAGTCTCACTAAATGTCACCTAGATGGAGGATGGGTGAGAAATGAGTCATCCTGAAGCAAAATTCTTCTCCAGCTGTGAACCTGTGAAACCAGACAAGTTGTGTACTTTCAAGACACAACAGTGGGACAAGCATAGGATAGATATTCTTATTCCAAAAGAGAGAACTCAAAAAGAAGAAAAGGATGATGGGTCCCAATCAAGTCCAAAACCTGGCAAACATGATTCCACTAGATCTGAAGAATCTTGAGAAGAATCTTCTTTGGCTTGATGCTCTGCCTTCCAGACACACTACGGCAGCAGCACTGCCCCCGTGGCCCCAGGGAGCAGCCTAACCCTCATGGCTCCTCGGGGTCTCCCTGCCCCTGAAGGACTGGCCCACTGAAATCGCGGAGGGAGCCCCACCGTCTGAAACTCGGCGGGGACCACCCTTTCCCCAGGGCCTGTAGTAGGAGCGGCAGCCCTGCTGATTTCTGAATCACCTTTGGGTCATTTGTCCCTTTTCTTGAAGAAGAAAGCATGTTTGCAGCTGAACAGCTTCATCATCCATCCTGTGGAATCCCCAAGGTTTGAAAGCCTTCATTTACTGTGTTCCTTTTGGTGCAGACTGGCAGTGTCTCTGCTGGCGCAGTCCTGCCTCTGTGCCTCACTTCTGCTGGGACGGCTGCCTCACTCCATGCTGACCTCCTCATGAAGCGGCTGCCCAGCCGCACCTTTCGTGTCCTCTCCAGAACGTACTTTCTCATTTTTTCTGAAGTACAGATGGACTGAGAATTATCCACATCTTCAAGTTCTGGTTGAACCTTTTTTCTTAACAATTTCTTCAATTCATCTCTCTCCTCTCACATTTTACTGTAAGCAGTAAGGAGGAGCCAACTTGCACCTGGAACACTTTGTTTAGAAATCTCCTCAGCAAAATACCCAGTTTCATCACTTGCAAGTTCTCCCATCCCCAAAGCAACAGAACACAATTCAGCCAAGGTTGGGTTTTTTTGCCACTTTATGATGAGAATTGCCTTTCCTCCAGTTTCCAATCGTATGTTCCTTCTTTCCATCTGAAGCCTCACCAGAATCACCTCTAATGTTCATATTTCTACCAACATCCCCTTCAAGGCAATCTAGACTTTTCCTGGCATGCCCCTCAAAACCCTTCCAGCCTCTCCCCATCACCCAGTCCAAAGCCACTTCCACATTTTTAAGTATTTGTTAAAGGGGCACCCCACTTGTCAGTATCAGAATCTGTGTACCTGCATTAGTTGGAGTTTCCTGTAGGAAACAGAACCAATAGGGTGTATGTGTGTGTGTGTGTGTGTGTGTGTATGTGTATGAGCCCAAACTCACAGCATACGGCAAAATAAATTCTGACCTGATTAAAGTACTCAATATAAAAGTAATTAAACTGGAACAGAACTATCCTGATGGGAAAGACCTTTTCAAACATAAACCAAATTTATAAGGAAAATTAATTGTAGTTATGACTACATAAAAATTTATGAACTGCATGTCAAAAATATTTTTTTTCTATAACTGAGTTCACCTCAACACACAAGCCTCCATTTTTGCTCAGAGCAGGAAAACCCAAACTTGGCAGTAGCTTATGGTTTTAAGCATATTCATTGCTGAACCTAAGCCTGATCCAGTACAGACTAGCCCTGCCCTTTTCCCTTCTCTCCAGATGTGGTTTAAGTTTCTCAGGGAAAAGAGGAGGAAAGGAAACTGAGGTGTCTTCCTGGCTCTGAAGGAGGGCTATCTGGTCCTCAGAGCTGGGCTTCCACCCTCCCTAACTCCCCTTGTGGACAGCTGATCGCCTGGAGCTAGTCTTTGGCAGTCCCGCCGCAGCACGTGACTTTGGTACCCCAGCATGCGCGAGCTCACAAGGTTGTGTGTCCTGCGTTGTGCTTTTGTTCCAGTGTCCTGGACATTGCCTGGGTCGTGCGGTGAGGACGCAGCAGCAGCATCTAGTCTGTCAACACCACAACAGTTCTGACTCCGGCTGTGATGACAGAAGGAGGTAGGGGCCCCACCCTAGGGCAGCACACCACCTCTCCTGCTCAGTCAGTGACTATGACCACCTGAAAAGCAAGTCATCTCTCCTGTATTATAACTGCCTCTCATAATGGACAATTCCTCCTAAACTATGATTTCTTGCAGTACCATCCTCAATAACCTGTATTATACTGAAATGTTAATTAATATGTGCTATTTATAATCACAAATTACTTGGATGTTAAAAATACAGAGATACCCCAAAGAGGGAAAAAAGTAGCATTGAAAATAGACAGATATCTTCCCCTCTATATATACAAAGCTGGTGAAGCCTACTAATACTTCATTTAGGTTTACAGATGAAATCTTCCTAGTGTTTTCAATGAACTACTTTATTCCTCTGGTTAGAAACTGTTTGATTAAGACACGGACTCAGTGGGTTAGCAGAGAATAAAACAAACTTTTATCTTGTTAAGGGGATTAAACAAGAAAAAATGTTCTTGCTTTTCTCTTATCTAAAAGTCTGAGCTGGTAGATGGTTTAGGAGTAGGAGAGCTTTGTTCCATGAGGTCACCCAGAGACACCCAGACTCCTTCCATGTGGCAACTCCCCATCCCAGAGGGCGTTCCCCAGCCAGAGAGACGGAGGAGAGAGCTGGGAAGGCACGCTAAAGGGGACATTTGGAGATCCACCACTCTCTTTTTGTGTCACCTTGGACTACCTAACCTCCTAATCTGCAAAATGAGGTCTTATTGTTCATGGGATGTTATGGCTGTGAAGTTTTGGTTAGTTGGCTGAGTGGGAAGCACGCAAGCAGCCTGGGTCATGGAAGATGCTCAGCACGTGGCGCCTCCTTTCTCCTCCACGCCCTGAGTCTTGCTGGAGAAAAGGAGATGACCTTGACAATTGGCTGAGTTTCCATTTTGAGCCTTCAGTAAGGTTTGGCAATGTGGTGTCAGCTGCATTTCCTATTCCCCACAACACAATTCAAGCCAGAACCACTCTCCTCAAATGGAAAATGTTTGGAACAGCTGCCCTTATTCTCAACAGACAACCTAGTTTTCAGTTTTGCTCAGAAGATAGAGACCACACACAGACTGATACGCATCACCCCAGATGTTTTGCTTTGCCCCCTCAAAGATGCGTTTACAATACAAACACATATGTGGATTCAGCTTTCTTTATAACATTCCAGACACATTTTTCTGAAAATTGCTTTTTCTACTTATCAATACATTATAGCCTTTTTTTTTTCCCATCTGAGTACATAAGAGTCACCATATTCTTTTGAATTATTATATGTAATATTACCTCATTCCACTGCTGATGGACATTTGATTGTTTCCAATTTTTGCTATTATAAACAAATGCTGCAGTAAACATCCTGGAACATAGATCTTTATGTACAAAGGGTAATATTCTTACAGATTTTAGATATGGAACTGGATTAACAGTCATGCTCATTTGGGTACTACTCAAATTGCCATCAAAATGTCTATACCAACAGTATATATTTTCATCAACATTATATAGATTTTCAATCTTTTAAAACTTTTGCCTATCTGATGAATGAAAAGTTATAACTTCTTCTAATTTGTACTTTTCTGGTTACTTTTTATGATGGCTCTTTGTATTTTTTCTCAAACCCATCCACTTTTTTTCCATCTTTGCCACCATCATCCTTGGCCAAGCCATCCAAATGGTCTCCCTTCATCCATGCATGCTCCTTTCCAATCCAGTTCCATACTACAACCAGAGTAATCTTTCCCAAAATGCAAATCTGACCATACCACCACCCCACCCCATCTCCCTGCTAGATTAACATCACTTCAGAGGCTCCACTTGCTCTTAGGAAAAAAGTTGACCAAAATCCACAATGTGGCCTATAAAATATTGCACAGCCAAGTCCTATGTCCCATCACAGCCTCATCCAAGACCTCACTCTCTCACTCTCTGTGTTCCAGCCACACTGTCTTAATTCAGTTCCTTGTGTCTGCCATGCACTTTCCCACCAACAGCAGCAAAAACAAGAAGCAGAAAATAGAGAGAATAACAGATGTTGGGAGGTTCCGTACCTGAAGTGGGGTTTTAGAGAAAGAGATATGGAAATGAACTGAAAAGCAAGACATTTTTAAAAGAAATCATAGAAGAAAAATTCCCAGACCTGAAAGGGAAAAGAGTCAAGCTGCCTTTCATTTTCTCTATTGCTTCTGCTTCCTCCAGGACTGGCTATTCAGCTGTGACCCTGGTGCTTTTCTTTCATGCTATTTGTTTTCCCCAGACAACTGTTGGTTTATAGATGAAGGATGAGTTTAGTTTAGAGAGCTCCTGTGGGTTGCTTTTGCAGTTTTCTGGCCTCCTTCCCCCCCCCCCCCCAGACCTCTTCCACTGACTGTGCATGCTTACTGTGGGTTTGCTGAAGGTAGATAAGGTGTTAGATCTCCCTTTATGGAGAGATGGAGCATGGAAGGGGAGCAGTGGCCCAGCTGGAGGCCCCCAGTTGCCATAATATGGCCTCAGTAAATGTAAACACCTCAGGGTGTTTTATAGGGAGTGATGTTATTAGAGGCCTTGAGCAGAGGATCAGTGGTGAGCCGGCTGTCTGCTAGCCTCTTCCATAGGCCCTGGGAAGGGTTTGGGAGGTGTGGCTTCCATTGAAAAGAGTTACAGAGGGAGTGAGAATTATCAAGGAAGAGCTAGCACATTGCCCATTGTGGCAAGAGGACAACATGAGGACCTGGGGAAATGCTTGAGGACCCAGAGAGTTTGTTCCTCAAAGTGGTGATTCCTCACCTTAGCCAAGAGTCAAAATTACCTGGGAAGTTTCTTAAATAGAGATTCTTGGGCCTCAACTCAGAGTTCATGAATCAGAATCTTTGGGAGGGAGTGGAGCCTGGCAATCTACATCTCTTTAAAGCTGCCCACGTACTTCTGAGAATAAGCCAGCCCTGGCATCTACGGCCCAGAATCAGTAGTTCCATCTGGCTGATGATGAAAGGGGTTATTTGCGGTAGGAGCAGAGCTGGACTGAATAGGAATGAGAAACTGACAAAGGCTAGTAGAAACAGGGTTACCTTATGATTTCTGCTGCCATTTCTACTTTCACGTGTTATGTGGAAAAGCACACAAACTCCATTAGTGTGCACGGTGTCGGTGCCCAGACTGGGTCCCCCTAGCTCAGGCGTCCCAAACCCCAGTCCCACCCCATCCCTGGCCTGAAGGAAGCGATGCTCTCTGCTGGGCAGGCTTGCATGGTTTTATTGGGTCCTTGATGACTAACCTCTTGGGCTTCAGCATAGGTGTTGTTCTCTAGCTTCCTGGGCGCCTCTCATCTTTTATATTTAGGAAGCTAAATAGTTCCTTCAGGCTTCCCACTGGCCCTACCTTCTATCAAAACAGAAAAAGTGGCTGTATTAGTTAAGGTCCTTTGGGCTGGAAACAGCAAAAGTCAACTTGGAATGGTTCATACAAAGAGAGCAGGAGACTTCGTATTAGGACAGGACCGCTGCTCTTGCATTCAGCAATTTGGTGTCTTTTAAAATGTATTCTTTGAATATTTGTTCAGCTTTTTCCAGTCGAAAAGCTGATCTTTGCATAGGGGGACGGCTAAGGAGTACTCTGTCTCTGCCCAGCTGTCCAAAGCAACTCAGCTTTTGGCCTCTAAGATTCATACCCAATGGGGAGAACAAAAACCCTGCAGTTAACAGGAAAACTTCATCCCTCCTCTTCTGAGAAATCTTATAAACAAGTTTGGTGTGACAGTGTTGTTTAAGTAAACCCTTTGATGGAGTCTCCCCCTACTGGCCAATCAAAGTATTGCTTCTAACTATGTGTAATACTAGAGAAGTTCAGGTGATCACAATTTTCTCCATCTTATGACATTTCCAGTGGTGTTTCAACACTCCTTACAGATTATGTGCCCCAATAAGGAACCTTTTATAGATATACCAAAATGTCTCAAGAATTCAAACGGAGACTGCCATGAGACCTCAGGAAGGACTGTTACCAAGGGATGGAAAGTCATTGGGGGTGATTCCTTCTCTCATCTATGAAGCGCTGTGTGTTTCTGCTTCATTCTTTGTTCTTTCCGAGTTTTTTTCCTACTTCTCTGGACTGTGTGGCAGAGTATAACCTATAAAAGTATTGAATCACCGCGCTGTACACCAGAAACTAATATAATATTGTAGGTGAATGAAAAAAATTAAGTACCTGATGTATAAGGTGGTTGTGAGGATTAAATGAGTCAATCTATGTAAAGTATTTGGAAAGTCCTCTGGAACATGGCTATCCAAAAAATATAAATATACAGCGGATCCTTTCTGACAACAACAGCAACAGAAACAGAAGGCATTAACTTTCTGTTCTATTTTAAAGGGTAAGGAAACCAGAGGTAGATCCCTCTTCCCAAAAGGTCTTTGTTAGTTCCCACGATGAGTCGTGGTGTGACCTAAATGTAAACCAGGAGCACTTCTCTTAGCAGACAAGATTGCTCACACACCACTTCATACTCACACGAGAATGTATTTCAAGTGCTGATATAAACAGAACTTCAAGTCTGTTAACAGATGTCTCATTCTTCTCTTCTTTGCCTAAACTGATCTGCTCCAGCTTTATCAGGACAGTGCATCTTTTGAGGTGTGTCCCTTGACTGGGTGTGGGAGGCTAATGGAAACACGTGGTTTGCTTGCCTCTGTTAAGATCACGATTCCTCCCCCACTTTGCTTAGTCAGCCGGGAGCAATGCAGATCAGTTTCCTGTTGCATAGGGTCCTAGTTGTCAAACCTTTAATACATCGAAAATGTAGTATGGTTAAAGACTTGATCCCAGCAAGAAGTGACACCCCACTTCTCCATTTTCCTTTCTTTTGTTTGTTTGTTTCATTTCAGAGCCACCTGGAGGAGGAACTGCTCATCAGGGGCTTGTGACACGTGTTGGCGCCCCGGCCCTTGGAGGCCCTGTACGGCGGCCTGCGGCAGGGGCTTCCAGTCTCGGAAAGTCGACTGTGTCCACACAAGGAGCTGCAAACCAGTGGCTGAGAGACACTGTGTGCAGAAAAAGAAACCCGCATCCTGGCGGCACTGCCTGGGGCCTTCCTGTGACAGTACGTACCCCGCTCAGGTATCACGACTGCCCCCGAAGCCTTGTCCAAACCAGACCACCTGGTGCCTTTTGCCAGGGTCGTGTCCACAGGGGCTATTCTGAATGGATGTGGTATCTTGGGACATGAGGAGATTAGTGGCTTTGATGTGGGTGTAACTGGGTGTTCTTTAGAGAAAAAAAGAGTTGAGTGAGTAGGGTGGTCAGTGGCCTTCTGATGAACACTGGTAGCCTCTGCAAAAACTCCCTTTTGCCTGAAATCTCACCCCCTAAGACAGGGACTCATCCCCTAAGACTCCCCATAAGATGGGACTGGCAGGTATGCAAATATCCTGAAGTTGTACGTAAAATGTAATCTTGTATATATTTTTCCAAGGAGTGGGTCCATAGCTTTGATAAGTTTTCCTGGGGGTCCATGACCCTTCAAAAGCTAAGCAGTGCTGCGGTGAGCACTGGGGGGCGGCCCGGTGGCCTGAAGGGCTGGGAGGTCCCTGGAGGCCCAGCCACGAAGCGAGTCCAGTGCATCTCTGACTCCGCTGCAGAGCAGTGGCTCTAACCCAAGCCTAGTTTTTTCACTTCACTCTGTGATCTTAGTTTCTGCTTTTCATAAATCAATTGCTTTTTTTTTTAAACTAGGTTTCTAGTGAGCTACATGTTAAATGGAAATACATTTTTTTCTTTACAGGAGACTGCACAGACACAACTCACTACTGCACGTTTGTAAAGCATCTTAATTTGTGTTCGCTAGACCTCTACCAACAGAGGTGCTGCCGGTCGTGTCAAGAAGGCTAAAACTTTTGGGGGAGGGTGGTCAGAATGCTGCTGTGAAGATAAAACAAAAATGTAAAAGCTCTTTTCCCCTTGTAGCTGGTTCAAAACATGTATTTCTTAAAACAAACAAACAAACAAACACACTCTAGATTCTACCAACAGAGGTCGATGCAAAATCACCACCGTTAAAATTTGTTACTGTCATTTCCCTGTGGTTGGGTTTTAACTCTAACTCTTTTAAATTATATATTCCAGGACTAACATCAAACCCCCTGGCAGGCAGGCCATTGCACTTGGGACCTCGTCCTGTCCTAATCAGGAAAGCACCGAGGTCACCTGCGCATTGTCGCGAGCTGCCTCTTCCTGTAATTTGCAGACGAGTATAGAGTGGAGCATCGAGAGGGCTTGGGAAGCACAGCAACTGATGACGTCTCTCAGTTTTAGGGTTTCAGCAGGTTTATAAGGCATTTACGTTCTAGAAGCTCTGGCCAGTAGTTGTTAAGTCGTTGGCGCTAATGGCATTTTTATGGATCCTTGAGTTTAGTCTGTGAAAAAGAGACAGTCACTCTGGACAGGCTCATGACCCTGACTTTTCCAGGGATCATGGTGGGTGGGGTGGGGGGTGGGATGGCGTCTTGTCCTCGCTCTTCGAGAACCTGTGGAAGAAAACACAGAGCAAATGTTGCTGCCATTTTCGCAACTACGGAAATCTATCTGTGACCAAATGAGGCATCTTGGAAATCAGAGGGAAAGCTAACCTCTTCTACTGATGGTGAAGATTCAAAGCTTTCTTTTTGAAGAGCTGTGAATGAAACTTTTTCTAAGCACTATTCTCTTGCACACAAACAGAAAACCAAAGCCTTATTAGATCTAATTTATGCATAAAATAGTATTTCTAAGGATTTTTATTTTGGAAAAATCACAAGAAAGTAATCTAAATTTGAAACGCGATCATTGAAAGGAGTTGTTGATGGTAAATAATTGTTTTAATTTGAACTGACTTCTCAGTAAATCCAAAGCAAATTAGGGTTAGGTTGGCAGGTGCAGTGAGGATGAGGGGTTAAAGTTAGGATCTGGTGATCAAGTTTAGGGTTAGTTTGGTTTTAGGATTGGGTTAGGTGAGAAAGGAAGTTAAGTTAGGGCTAGGGCTAGGGTTGGCTTCAGGAATTAGAGTTAGGGCCAGGTTAGGTCAGAGCTGGTTTGGGTTTAGATTGGGCCGATGCTGGTGTTAGCGATGACGTGTCAGGGTGGAGGTTAGGTTTCAAGTAAATGTTGCTGCTGAAGGATTTGGGGACGAGAACTAAATTGTAAACTCTAAAGCTGATTTCATTAGGGGGCTTTTTCCTTACATGCTACCAGTTACGGCTTTAGATGCCACACAACGCCAAGTAAGTGGTCACACTTCTTTATTCCGTGTTGCACTTGCCTGTTCGCACACCATCTACAGCAAAGTTCCCTGAAGCGGGAGTGCTGGACTTAGTCCCCGACCACTCGTAAGTGGACAGTGCGTTCCGGCTTTGGCTTTGTCTGCGGACAAGCGTGCTGAGTCTCTCTGCCCTATCCCGAGCGTCAGGCCTCTTGTTCTAACTTCAGCCTCACCGACACTGGGATGAGCACTACTGTACGCGGAGGGCTTGGTGGTTGGGAATGGATGCGGGAACGTGAGTTGTTAATCATCAATCACACTTGATTGTTGAAGGTTTTTAAATTAAAAGAGAGATCATTTGTAAAATACTCTTTGTATATATTTATTATATGACTTAAAGGTGCAATATTTTATTTTGTACAGAATGTAATAAAGACATGGGACATATATTTTTCTTATTAACAGAATTTCTTATTAAATTGCTTCACCTTTGTATTTAAAGTTGCTATTTTTCATTTGCTATTGTACTTTTTGTTATCATTCAGATGGCATTCCTGTGTACTGTATTTTACTACTGTTTCTATCACATAAGAGTTGGTATTTCTCTTTCATGATCCTTAAGTAATTCAGAAATAAATGTACTTTGATTATTCAGTGGCATCCTTATAAATAGAGGTGACTTATTTGCATTCTGTTCTTGGTAGCCTTGGGTGTTGTCACCTTGGCTGCCTCCTTGTGAGTCCAGGAGCAGCCCTTCTGGGCTCAGGGCCTTGGACTGCCCTTTGGAGAGTGCTTACAGGATTCAGGGCAGATCACACAGAGATTCACTCTGACACCCCCATCCCAGTCACTGACTTCCTGTGAATCACAGTCAAAAGAATGTCAAGGGCAGAAGGGGTGGAAGGGAGTCTCAAATGGACAGCTGGAAACAGGTATGGAGGTAGGTGTGGTTGGGAGAATGGAGCTGGAGGAAGTAATACTCTTTTATTTTTGGCCACCGTAAGGAGTTCACGGACTGACTTGAGATGTCTGCACCCAGAGGCTTTTTAGCAGCACTTGGTGAGTGACCCCTTCAATTCCTTCCAACTCATGCAGTTGACGGGTTTGAGCTGCTTAGGTCCTCTTGTATGTGGATTTCTTTGAGTAGTAAATACAACACCATCTGAGGTTGGTTGAATATGTGGACGCAGAACTGCAGATACGGAGGAGTGGAGTATAAGGAGGGCCAACTGTAAGCCATAACGCAGGTGCGGGGAAGGTTGGCACCCTTGACCCCCACGTTGTTTAAGGGTCAGTTGTATAGGGCTTTAAGACTGACAGTGAAAAAAAAAAAAAAAAAGACTGACAGTGAGTCTTTATAGAAAATGTTCATGTGATTGGAACTGAGATGTCCCTTCATTTGCCATGGGCTTTGGAGTTTCCAAAGTCACTTGGTGAAGATGAAAATTAACCATTTGACAGTAACTTGTGAGACTATGTTAACCTCACGAGGCTGAGCCAAAGCAATGGGACACCGCAAACATCTCAACAGTGTACTTCCTTCTTCCTTTTTCATTCTTTCCTTCCTTCTTTCATCTTTCCTTTCCTCCTTTTCACCTTTCCTTTCCTCTTTTCTTCCTTCTCTCTTCTCTTTCCCTCTTCCTCACTCCTCTTTCTTTTTCTTTCTATCTTTCTCTCTTCCTCTTTCTTTCTTTCTTCCTCTCTCTCTCTCTTTCTTTCTCTCTCTCTCTTCCTTCCTTCCTTCTTTCCTTTCTTTCTCCCTTTTCTTTTTTTCTCTCTTCCCTTTCTTTCTGTCCTTCTCTACGGCCTACATAAGTTACAAGGAGTAGAGAACATTAACAGGAGAGAGAGGAAAAGTTACAACTTTATTTCCAACTCAGAGGAATTTTTCTAGGAAACTCCCTTTATTTTTTTTTTTTTTTGGCAGTTTGAAATATTTTTTAAATCTTCAGTAACTATGCAAGGACACAGAAAAATTCAGATTTCACAGTAAAAGCACTGATGGGTTCTCTCTTATGTACAGTGTGACGAATTCCCAAATGTTCTGTCTTTTACATACTGGCATTCGGGGATTTCATCATTTTTCCACTATTGCCCTTTTTTTTTTTTTTTCTGCTCGGGTTCTGGTCTCGGATCCCACGTTGCATTTGGTTGCTTTGCCTCTTCAGTCTCCTCTAGTCTGTGACGCCTCCTTAGGCTCTTCTTGTCCATCATGATCTTGACACTTTTGAGCATGACGCTGGCTAGGGATTTTACAGAATGCCCCTCAGTTCGGGGTTATCCAGTGTGTGGAGTGAGGTTATGTGTTATTGCCTGTCTCGGTGTGTGGTATCGGGGGGATGGTGTGTCAACATGAGCTGTTACTGGTGATGTTTACCTCGACCTTCCGGTGGTTTCTGCCAAGTTTCTTCTCTACAGAGGAAACTATCAACTAAACTCTCCTCAGTAGAAGAAACTACTATTTTTCTCTTTGTAATTAATAAATATTTATTTTAGAGGCAATACTTTGAGAATATGCAGATATACTGCTTCTCTTTAAAGTATCGTCCCTTAATTGGAGTATCCACTATGGATTGTGCCTACAACATGAAGATGTTCTAATTGTGACCTTCTGTTTTCTTCATTCCTTTTAGTTTTACTAATTGGAATCCTTTGGATAGGAAGTGTTGTTCCTTATTCCCATTTATTCACTTATTTATTTATATCCATATAGACACACACGTGTATATGCAAATGTTTTAATACACATACATAAATATACACATATATTTATACATACAAATTTTATATATTTTATATATTTAATAGTATATTATATTAGATGTTATAAATTATATATATTTTAATATATACAAATGTATATACATATATATATATGTGTATTTGGGGGTTGAAATCCAACACTCATTATTTTATTGCTCAAACTATTCTGGCTTTGGCCATTGGGAGGATTAAAAAGTTGAGCACATATACACTAACCCATGAACGCACACGCGCGCGCGCGCGCACACACACACACACACACACACACACACAGAGCTATTTTTATTTTCTGCATCTGTGAATTCATACTGAAAGCTTGGATGCCAGTCCAGCACTGTGGGGTCATTATTATAGTCTAATCTTTTTCTCGTTTGTGAACTTCTTTCTCTGACAGGGAGGAGCCTGGCTCTCATTATCCACCGTGTATTTTCTCGGTGTGACCTTAGTATACACATAAAGTAGCCTCAGAATTGCTAACGCATGCCCCTGTGAAAGGGGAAAAAATGACCAGCTAGAGGACAGTGTTTGTATACTGTTCTTTTGTCTTTTGCCTTACAGTGTCCAGTCACAGCACTCTCCCAGGCTTACTCGGGCCATCCCGTCTTCCCACCTCCTGCAGTGTGGTTATGTGATTCCTTCGTACCACAGTTATGCTCATTTGTCACAGACTGCATTCTTCTTGGGTTCCCCCCACAGCCTGGGTGACGGTTTTTGTAATTCTACGTGCAGTTACATTGAATCTGTGGTTTCCAGTTTTAATGGTTTTGACAAATTCAGGGTTGTTTGTCTACCACCACACTTTCTTACGTGACGGTTCCAGCATCCCCCACGTTCACGTATTCTGCTTCTTTGTGGTCAGTTGTTCCCCCTCTCCTGTCCCCCTAGCATTTACTGATTTATTTTCTGTCCCTATAATTTTACCTTTTCTAGAATTTCGTGTAAGTAGGATCATACAATATGTGGCCTTTAAGGTCTAGCTTTTTTCACTTGCTGAAACACATTTAAGATTCATGCATGATTTGGGATGAATCAATCATTTATTTCTTAAATTGGCTTTCTATGGCTGTACTATAGATGTTTATCATTTTTTCAGTTAAAAGACATCTGGGTTGTTTCTAGTTTGGGCTGATTATTAATAAAATTCTGTAAATATTCACCTATAGGCTTTTGTGTAAAACTAAGTTTTCATTTCTCTTTGATAAATACCTAGGAGTAGATTTGCTGGGTCATATGATATGTGGATATTTACAAGGAACTGTCAAACTGTTTTCCAAAGTGGCTGTACCATTTTATGTACCAACAACATCTGAGTGTTCCAGTTGCTCCAAATCCTTGTCAGTTGATATTTTCGGGGTGTGTGTGTGTGTGTGTGTGTGTGTGTGTGTGTAGGTGTGGGTGTGGGTGTGTTGTGTAGCTATTCTAATAAGTGTGCAGTGGTATCCCATTATAGTTTGAATTTCCCTATTGATTAATGATGTTGAGTATCTTTTCATATACTTATTTGTCATTTTAATGGGTTGAATTGTGTCCCCTTACCAAAAAAAAAAAAAAAAAATCTAACCCCCAGAATGTGACCTTATTTGGAAGTAGAGTCTTTGTAGATGATGAAGTTCAGATGAGATCATTAGGGTGAGTGACATTGGCGAAAGTCCTATGTCTGTGAACCTCAGTATGACTGGTATACAGGTGCATGCACACAGGGAGAAGATGAAGGCGGAGACCTGCAAGTCACGAAACACCGAAGATGGCCAGCAAAATTCCAGAAGCCAGGGGAGAGGAACGGAACAGATGCTCCCTCACCGCCCTCGGAAGGAACCAACTCTGCCAACACCTGGGTCCCAGACTTCTAGCCTGTGAGACGGTAAATGTGTTAAGCCACCCAGTTTGCGGTACTTTGTTGCAGCAACTTTATAGACTAACTCACCAATTGTGTATAGCCCTTGGTGAAGTATCTGTTTAGATCTTTTACCCATTTTTTTCCTCCTGTTGTCAAATTTTAAAGGTTCTTTATATATTCTGGACACACATCCTTTGAAGTCTGTTTTACAGATGAAGAAGCAGGGCTCAGACAAGGAGAGTGACTTGGACCCGGTCACACGTTAGCCTGTCTGTGGAAGAAGATAGCCTTGCCCCTGCTCTCCCGGACTCCCATCTTCAGATGCCTGCTGGCAGGCAGCATCTCCCAGCCACATTTCCTTGTTAGCCATTATAGTTCCGTACTGTCTGCAAATAAAGAAGTGTTAATGGGGATATTGGAGGTGATGGTGAGGTAGCCCTGGCCACCCTAGAGAGCAGCTATCAAATGTGTGCCATGTTCAGGGATAGGTTGGGGAGGGGTGACATTGGTGAAAGTCCTATGCCTGTGACCTAGGGTAACAGTCTGCACATCCACGTGGAACAGCATTGAGTGGAGACAGAAGAAACGCTAAAATGGTAGCAAAATGAAAGTTCCCTGATGTTTTGTTGGACACTGTGATCCTTTCAAAAGTATATTAACAGCATTCTTTTTAAACAGCCTTTTTGCAGTTTGCTAACGTGGTTACAAGGTTCACCTCCTCCTCCTCTGATGAATGTGCAGAGGTCTCCTCTCCCCTTGGTATTAGCAGGTCCCCCTATCACACAGCGATCCTCAGAGAGGGCCGTAGTTTTGTATAGAAGGCAGCCTGTAAATCTGATGTATTTAGGGGCTGGGGTATGGGATTCCCAGCCTCTGACTGGTGCACACTCCCCTCCTTTCTTCCTGCCGTGAAGTCTTTGTTTTTAATAGTCTTTATTTTTCAGAGCAGTTTTAGGTTCACAACAAAATCGAGTGGAAAAGGACAGAGGGTTACCCTACATCTCCTGCCCCCACACATGCACAGCCTCCCGACTGTTAACAGCCTGAACCAGAGGGTATATGTGTTACAATGGGGGATGGGACAGTGACATGTCGCAATCACCCAAAGTCCATGGTTTACATTTGGGTTCACTCTTAGCGTTGTTGTCCAAGCCTTTCTTTCTGATGTTTGAGTCTGTGGTCTTATTTTGCACAACAAGGACACGCAGGGAGTCAGGTGAAGGTGGGATGGGGTAGGGGTGGGAATTTCCCACTGCTTTTTCTCTCCAAATTGTCCTCCTTGCTTCATGAGATTCATCCAAGTTTGGTGTAGTGGAAATTCCTTCTCAATCTGGCAGATGGTTAAATAACAATGCTAGTTTCCAGTGCTGTTCAAATGTTGCGTGACTGTGTGTGCACTCCTGCGTGGCACTTCAAGGGGACCTAAGGGCATGATGCGTCGGGGTTGCTACTCTCCCCCGCCGTATCTCAGGAGGCCCTTCCTGAACTCCCAGGCTAAATGTCCCACGTACACTTTGTTCCAATTTCTTTCTTTTTTTTCAGTAATGGCTTTATTGAGATGTAATTCCCATATCATATAATTCGTTCAAGAAAAGTGTACAACTCAGTGGATTTTTAGTATGCTCTCAGAGCTAGGCAATCATCACCCCAATTGTATTTTTGTTTTGTTTTGTTGGTATTATTTGCTTTCTGGTTTTTAAATTGAAGTACAGTCAGTTACAATGTGTCAGTTTCTGGTGTACAGCATAATGTTTCAATCATACATAAACATCCATATATTTGTTTTCATATTCTTTGTTCCAATTGCTATATTCACATCTATTATATTGAAGGTTAGATTATGGTGGAGACACCATTATTCATCTTCGTGTCTGCAGCCCAAGGCAAACTGCCTCAGGAAACCTCAGGAGATGCCTTACTATGGGTGCCTTTTGTCACAGTGGAGACCACCCCCGCTAGATCACAGAGGGATTTGAATATCCAGCATCAGAAAATGGGCCAGGAGGAGAGCTGTAATATTCCCTAATTTTTCATTTTGAGTATATAAGAATGTTTTCTGTTAGAAAGGTAAGCATATCTAATTATGTACAGGTTAACCTAGAAAATATTTTATGAATAAGCTCTGTTTTCCAGAGAAAATTGGTTACAGAAATGATTTCATGAAAGCCCATTTCTTTCATTGATGCTTTATTAGTGTTGCATAGACATATAAAATTCAACGTAATTTTCACGACCATGAAAGTAAATAAAATTAAACTACTTCCACATAATTAAAAATGCTGATGACCTTATTCTCAATTAAGTATATAGTTTGAAACAATTCTAAAGCTACAAGAGACTAAACTTTATGATAAAATAAATCATATTCTCCCATAATGCAATCATTTATCAAAGGAAAAAAACAATGAGTTTAATTCGTTAGGAAATTTTCAACATTTGATAATGCAGTATGTTCTACTTCATTTAATGCCCCCATTCCATCCCTCCCTCCCTTTTTAGCACTAATCTTCACACTGGAGGGGGAGGAGGACATAATTATGCCCATGCTGAATCGGATTCTTCTTTGCACTGAGACTGGGAATGGTAATTAGGTGCATAATTACTTAAGGTTACCCTGAAGATTTCTTTAGAGCTGTCAGTCATTCGTAAAACTATTCTTGCAAATGCTTTTTCCTTTTTGGAGATACTGTCATTCAACCACATTCTTCTCCTACCCAAGCTCTCCATTCTCTGTAACAACTTTTCGGGGGCTTGTAAAGCTTTAGAGGGCAAGACTCTTCGCAGAAATCATACTACTCAGGAGCTCGAAGCAAATGAGGTGATTTTACAATCCTTGCTACAGGCCAGAAAGTGAGTGTGGCGTAGGTAATTATCCTAATTTGAAAAAGGAGAAACAGGTTCAAAAAGAGATTGACTTATTAACAGTCCCTGGCATTTGTTTAGCACTTTTACTTTATGGATTACAATGTATCATATGACCTGACGCTCAAAGCAAAGTTTGTGTGAGGCAGGCCGAGCAGATATGAAGACACTGAGACTCAAAGGAGTCACTTGCCTACGGTGGCACACACGGAGAAACTGATGTTACTGGAACTTGAACTCAGGTGCTTTGATTCCTGGCCCACAAAGCCTCTACCCGTCACGGCACAGTGCCTCTCACTAACTTGAGCATGGTGAGGAGCAGTGGACTCAGGCCACGTTGTGTAGATGCCTTGGAGCCTGAGAGGAAAAAATACTGTTGTCTTGAAAGAAGAATCCACGTCTCATTTTCAGTGGTGTTCTAGACAGTCCTAATGCACTTGATAAATGATAACTGGTATGTGAATAACCATATAACTGTCATCATTATAAACACAAGTGCAAATGATAATAGATTGAGACAAGCTGCCAAACAGTATGTTGGGATTAAAATAGTTCAGATGGGAATGTACATTATTCAGCTTTCAGAAATGCATATTAAACAGTCTGGGTCGGGGTTTCAGACATAGCAGAGTAGCTCCCTAGCTGTGATCTATTGAAGGTCGGCCCTTGAAAAAAAAATTTTTTTTAATAATAAAATAAAAAACAAACAATCTTGGTTAAAATACCAATACAAAATGGATTTTGAAATCCTGATTTCCTGTAATAAACTTTCTAGACTTCTTATTTAAAAATTTTAAAAATGATTTGTTTTAGCTCTCTCATAAATTTTTTTCTACTATAAAAAAATTGTTTTTGCCCTTGGAAAACCAACATTCTGTTAGCTTCCTTTTCAACATGACTTCATGGTTAGAAGGCCTTCACTGTGGGAGTGATCTTGCGGAAGAATCTGTGACCTCGGGAATTTGTGTTTTCAAAGATGTAACCTGGAGGAGAAGGATAGCTGGCTGGGCAGAGTTCCCGCTGCTTTGGCGCATACTCTGTGGAGTACATGGTTACGTCATCAAATGGAATCGAAGTCTTAAAGGCAACATTTGAAGGTTTGCAGCTCTCCGTTGGAATCAGTTCATGTGGCACATAGTGAGATCGGAAAGTGCTCAAACCATCAAATTTTCCAGATGGGTTGGGAATCTGCTGCTGCTGCCTAATGAGTCCTGGACGACAGCTCTCCCACGCTGGGAAATCCTCCTTCATGGTGCTTTTTCCTTGGAAAGGAAAACCGTTGTTTCTTCTGTGGGAAACTGGCCTGATGGGAACAACCCGCTTGGCCGGGTGCGGAACGTAGTCCAGGTGGCTTGTGCTGTCGAACTGCATGGTGCCCGCAGGAGGGACGTACTCTTGTACTTTCTTGATTTCAGGAGGTGGGATTTCCCATGGTTGAAAACTTTCACGGAATTCAGTGCTTCCTTCAAACTGAGCATTTGGGGCCACTCTGGGGGGTGCGGGTCTACAGATTTTTGCCGTTTCACCAACAAGACCCTGAAAGTCATATCGGTGAGTTGTGAGATCCTCGAAGGGTTGGTCAGATGGCTTGTAAACTTCCTTTGGCCTTGCAGACTTGAGTTCTAGCTGGTAAGGTACGTAATCCAGGCGATGGCTTGTGGCATCGTTAAAGGGGGCTGCAGGGCGTGTGACCGCAGGGCTGGGCTTAAAGCTTTGCCTCAGCTTTACCTCCTGAGGAACATAGTCGTCCTGAAAGGTAGTTGAATTTCCAAATTTCACAGTAGGGGGATTGTAAACTTGTTCCGGTTTACAGAGTTCACTTTTCTGAATGTCCCAAGCTCTATAATCATCTTGAAAATTAAAAAAAACAAAAAGCATGTTTAAATACTGAAGAAAACAACCACCTTCTAAAAACCATGACTGACCTCTCTCTCATGGCCGTATTACCATCATTCCATTTCCTTTGGGAACCTGAGCACTAGTCAAGTATGAACTTTCACTGATTCCCTCAGATTTATTCTTTTTTCATTTCTACGTTCCTCTTCCTGTCTCTCCACTTTAATATATACAACTTCCACGTTCAGATTCTTCTAATGATGCAAGAGAATGGAACTTCTGGGCCTGATCCCAACAGTTTTTGAAAGCCCCAAGGGCTGTTTTGGGTGGAGCCAGAGTTTAGGAGATTATTGCTGTGTTCCCAGGAACTGGTTGGAACTTTTGCTATAATATATAAAATGCTAAAGTAAACCCTAAAATCTAGGGCTCGACATAAAATCAAGGGCCCTGATGTGTGGGCAAAAGTGATGTGGGTATTACTTCTTGCTTTGGGGGAACTCCTCAAAGGAGAGGAAATTTCAGCTCCGTTACACTGGGATTTAGCATTAAATAACCTTAATTCTGCTTCTTGCAGCTTACCTAGACCATGGATAGAAAGCTGACGTGCTTCTATTTCAACTGAGGGTTATTAGGTTTTCCATTCCTAGATGAGAAAGGTAGAAAGCTGAGAAAAACTGTAAAATTGACCTCACTTCAAAATATTTATTTCTAAATACCAAAAATTAATTTATAAAAGACAGGTCCTAAGGACAAGGCGAGGCAGAGGAGCCCTTCATTCCTTCCAGTTCTGTGCCCGCATCCTTTCTCGGGGCCCCTCCTACCTGTAGCCCTTGGGGGGCTTGGCAGGACTGACTGCCTGGCAACCCGGCTGCCGAGCCCTGCCCCCTGGGTGCCTGGGCTGTTCCCCAGGGCACTGAACTGGGCTCTTGACCCACATAATGTCTTAATCCTCAAGAGCATCCCAGGGAGCTCCACAAGAGTCCTGGCCTGGGCTATGAGTTTGGGGGGGGAAAAAAAAAGACGGAAGCCATACAAGATAAAGTATTCGAGTCTAGACTGAAGTCCAGGCAATGTTTACTGGAAAGGCCAAAGCTCAGATGCTTGTTATGCGAACACCTCTGAAGAGAAAAGTTCCTCAGCCATAGATATTTCTGCCAAGATGGCCAGGTTTTAGACCAAATGATCACTCCCACTCTCAAGCTACTGACCTACAAACGAGAGTGAATACCGGACCCAAGGGCAGGCAATCTTTAGGCTGGTAGAGACCTGGCAAGAAACAACGTGGCAAGCGAAGATGATCTACGTCAAGCATATTCTTGTTCTTGGGAACCTAAATTTGAACATACAGAGCCAGATAAAAGTGAGAGAAGAATCTAAATGGATGCCGTCAAGCAGAATTGGAGCACCGTGGTGCGCTGACAGCTTCAAAACAGACCCGTAAGGAAACAGAGGTGACACACAGGCCGCGGAGGCCTGTGAGCAGGATGGTGATCAGAGAAGCCATGTAAAGGGAAGCGATGCTGCAGAGGAACCATGCAGCTCATCACAGAGATGGAGGGAATAGCTCTTCCTTCAAGCTTCCTCTGTCCCTGATAGCTTTTCATTCCAGGTCACGTGAAGTTTTACCACAAACTCACTTTTTCTTGAGCCACCAAGAAGGAATCTCTGTTGTTTGCAATCTAAAGTGTATAAAATTACCACACTGTTTTTCAGTAACTAAAAGGAAACCATAGGATGTTATTGGAAGTCTATGGTTCCCTGTAAACATACAGGGAGAGTCCTTGTTGCCGAAATGTCTACAAGAGAAAGATGTTATTTCATCAGAGAAACTAAATAGAAGAGAGTATTTCTCCCTTACCAAACCAGCTTTGGTTTTCAAAAGGGAAGCAAGAATTTGGAGACTATTTAATTTATTTGAACCCCAGTATGCTCAGTAGAGTTTCAACTCATTCTGGGATGTAAGGAAAGGACAAGTGCCAACATATGTGGCATGTGACACATCATGACATAATGCTTGTTCAATGGCATCCCTTGTTTTCATGTTTTGAGTCAGAGAAAACTAAGTGACCGAATTTGGATGGGAATCCAGTTCTCTTAACTCTCAATCAAGCAAATGGTCTTTTTTTTTTTCACTATGCAATACTGTTTTAGCCAAAGAGAAGTTTTTTCCTAAGCCATAGGGACTAACTTTGGCAACACACCAGAATTATGATTTGATATTAGATGTCAGAGCTGGACGTGAGTTTTAGTATTTTTGGCCCTTTCATTTTTGAAACGGCAAGTTACCTTTATAGGTTGGGACAGTGTCCAGCTTTCCTTTTTTGACTTGTTGTCTCTCCAGAGGCCGGACTATTGCCACAGGCTGTACTTTATAAGAATTAAAATCCCGTTTGTAGGTAGTACCAAGATCAATCTTTCCCTGTTTTGCTTTATATTCTTCTGGCACATGGCGAGGTTGTTTGACTATTTCATAAGGACGATAATCTGACCTGAAATATATAAATTTGAAACATAGCCTCATAGGTTCTTTTGTGTCTAATTATTTCAGTGCAGTATTGACATTGTCAAGTCTTTTTGTTTTCACTTGAAAAGTCTAAGAAGATATTTAAAATGGTGATGGTTGATAAACTACTTGAGTTTGTTGAATTCCTTTATGCCCTATCCAATGAATAAATGTCTTAAGAAAAATAACTGTCAAAGATCCTAGTTTTCAAAACATCCTTATAGTGGATCCTCGGTTACTTGGATCTTACATAAATAAAATCTTCAAATAACTGAATTTTTTTTCTGACCTAGAAGGTCAGAAAAATTTTTTTAATAGATCCCCTGGGTCCACCTTGTCAAAATCCTTATTCCTATTGAAGACTTTAATAAACTATCTGAGCATCCTCTCTTCTTGCTGAAGTCATGCTGTCTTCCTGCTCATCATTAAATAATCAATGAAATAAGTAATTTATGTCTAAACTCTGGCTTTTAGACATAAATCATATTCATAGTATGGATGTGAGTCTGACTCATCTTCAGATCCCCCAGAAACCCTTGCCAGGGACGGGAGTCATATGGCACCCCAGCCTCCCTGGGCATTATAAAACATTATGTGGCAGAGGCAGTCATCAGACACCCAGGTTGTCTGGTGGGGTGGAGGAGACCACAGACTAATCAGATTACAGGGTCCAAACCCTGGCTCTGTCGTTCACTAGATGTATGATGTTGGACAACTTCGTTAACCTGCCTATGCTCCAGTTTCCTTAGATAGAAAAGAGGACAATAATACCATCTATGTCACAGGGTTGTTTTAAGGACTGACACATGTCCACCATACACCTGAGTGTTTAGAACACAGTAAGAATAATATGTTAGCTACTGCAATACGACTACAAGTCTTCAAAATTGCTTTTTTTTCCCTTTTGGGACTCCAGCGACTGTTTCACTCATTTTATGATTTATTTAAACCATCTTGTATTAGTAAATATTTTCTGTATACATCCATAGCTCCAAAAACCAAAACTCACTGAACCCCTTCTCTATTCATGATAAAACTTCTTAAGACTTTTGGCTCCATTTTGTCACCTGCACCCACCCACGCTGGACCCCTCTTCAACCCGCTTCAGCCTGGTTCCCAGCACTGTCACTTCTCTAATACAGCTTGAAGGTTCACAGTGACTTCTATTGATTAAATCCATCAGATGTTTTTAGTCCTCATCTTACCTGACCTCTCAGGCAATAACTGACATTACTGCCCGCTCCCTCTATTTCTGGCAAAGTCTCCCCTCCTGCCTTCCTCGTTATTTCTTCTGAGTCTCCAGTGCAGCTTCATCCTCCTCTCCTCGTCTTTAAGGGCTGGAGTTCCCAACACCCAGGCCTGCACACTCTCGTCCTCTCATCCAGTGTCCTTCCCGAGCACAACTCCTCTACTCCCACTTTCAATTTCCACCTTTATAGAGATGCCTCTCAAACTTGGATCTTAGTTCAGACCTTTCTCTCGGCTCCGTATCAGTGTTTACAGTGGCCTCTTGGATATTCAATGGCATCTCAAACCTTAGTATGCCCCTAATCAAACCACTGTTTCCCCCAACAAATCTGGTCCTTTGTGCTTACTCCCTGTCTTAGTGAAATACATCACCGTCTCTTCAGCTGCACAGTCAGAAACCTAGGACTGACCCTTCATGCCTCACCTCCGCTCTGTATTTAGTTCCTCATTAACTCCTGTCAGTTTTGCCTCCTAAATCTCTCTTAAATCTAACTGATTTTTCTCTCTCTCTTCACCACTCTTAATATTCCAAGTTTTCATAATACCTCATTCAAATCAATTCACTAGCTTCCTAAACTCATTTACTAGTTCTCTTTCCAGTCTTTTCTCACACTGTCCCTGAAGTAATCCTTTCAGGTGTAAATTTGACCAGGTTATTCTGCCCTCATGTCCCAAGCCTCTTTCTTATCCCCTTTACATACTTCCTTCAAGACACAAACACACAAACCAACAGAACAAGAAAGAAAAAGAAAACTTCAGTGGCTTCTTATTGCTCTAAATATACAGAAAAAACTGAACGTGGCCCAAAGGCCCACGTGGCCTCGTTCACTAGCCTCAGTTCACACTGTGCTTCCTCTTGTCTTCCTTCTTTGATAATTCCCTTCTTTCATGTCCTCCTGCTACATGCTGCTCTGCCTGGAATGCACTTTCTTACTCTCTCAACTCTAGTTAATTGCTTTACATGTTTCAGAGTTTAGCTCATTCTCCTCATTTCCCTGATAAAGTCAAACCTCTTACTCCGGCTCTCCAGTTGCCTTGCGCCTATCCTTCAGATTCTACCACTGTTGCAATTTCATACCTATTTTGAACGATGTTGTTGATTGCCACCTTCACTAGACTGCCACGTCTGTCAGCAGAGAGATCATGACTGTTTTTGCTCATCATTGTGTCCCAGGTGCCTAACATAGCACCTGACACTTAACAAATGCTTAAGAAATACTATTTAGTGGATGAATAATAGTAGAAATCACGTACCTCTGCTTCTCAAGACATCTGAGGTGTTTTTTGCTCTTCCCAAATACCAGCTAGAGGGGAATAGGCTAAAATGCAATCAGGGAGTGGAAGGATCAGGGAGAGGACAGAGAGAAAGCTTAGAAGTCTTAGTCGCTCCAGTTAGATTAGTTAAGTGTCAGACAGTATCCCCGCAAACCCAAAGCGGCTTTCTATGGGGGAGTGGTAAGGGGTAAATGCACTCTTATTCATCTGACATCCCCAAACATTTGACATGTCTGGAATCATACTTTCAGCGCAGACTTCCTGCCAACTCTGGCAGTCATCTATTGTGCTACAACTGTAATGCTATAAAGGATCAAAAGTCCTGTACAAGTCCAGATATCTGCTCTTTACAGTCTCTTCCTATATTATAGAAACATATAGAATAGAATGACACCTTATTCCTTGTACAGATAAATCAGCTACTTTCTGCTTCCTAGTCAATGTTGTCAACATGAGGGAGTCAAGCAAGAGTTCCAAACACCTATATAGCTCTTGGAAATACTGCTAGTTCCCTAGTCAAAACACAAAGAAAAGTCCTAGTGTTTTACTAAGTAGAAAGATGATGTTTTAAGAAATGGAAGTTTTAGTTTTATTGGCATATTTAAACCTTTGGGAGTTGAGACTTTTTTTAATTAATTTTTTTTTTTTTACTATTAAAGGCTACCTGAACAAGGCAACTGAGAAAAATCTAGAACTGAAAAGAAATTGCCTTTTTAAAGAAAGAATGACAAGTTAAACTTTCTTGATTATAACACTTAGAATTGGTTAAATGCAAGATGTTTATTCATAAATATGAACATTATGAATTTTATTTCAAATCTCCATTATGAATCATTAAGGCATCAAGGAAGAAAGGAGTAAAGGTGAAAAAAAGAGCAACCATTGCCTTTGCTCTATCTCAACTAATTGTTCAATTCCTTCATCTGATTTACTATGATCTGTCATTATCTTGTTTACCTAATTTTTTGTTTTTGGACTATTGTTCCCACAAGACTATGAACAACAGTAGGGGAAATCCCTTCTTTGTGTTCCACACCATCCCCAGTGGACAGTCCACCACCGACCCACTGCATTGAGTCTGCAGCAACAGAATCACCAGCAGGGCTGGTTAAAAATGCGTATCCCTGGGATCCACTCCATTATCTACTGACTATTTTAGGTGGAGCTCTGGAATCTGCAATTTTAATCCTTCTAGGTGATTCCAAATCACACCAAAGTCTGAGGGCTATGGAAAATCTTCAAATTCCTGGAAGAGCCACACACTTACAGAAGTAACTGGAATCACCAAAGCACTATTACTGCATGAGTTGCCTGAAAGGTGAAAGGTAGGCGTATTGGACTAAAAGTCTAAAGGTCTCCACCTGTGCTATGTAAGTCGAATGAGCGCTATCTGAAATAAAAAGAAAAGGGATAGCACTACAAATTAAAGCTGTTATAGAGCATTTTAAAACCCTTATATTGTAGAAATCTGATGTATGCATTCCTTGAAAGCAAGAACCTCTATTTATTGACATTTTTACACTTAATGCCTAAGGTTGCACCTTGAATATAGTGTGCATGTTAACAGAATAAAGAAAAGAATTAACCCCTTGAATTGACAAAGATACAAAGAGATCAAAAAAGCTGAGTCCAAATGAAAAGTTCAGGCTTAGAAGGACTTTTCTGTCTCACACACTGAATGAATACTGACTGCCTACTATGAGCTAGGAAGCACTGTACTGGGTTTCTGGAAGTAGAATGCCGAGATAAGAATAGACATAGTTCCTGCTTTCATGGAACACTGAAACTAATCTGATGATAAAATAATAGGAAGACGCTTTGGGAGCTTACATAGGGGGCTTTTACCTAGACTGAAAGCTGGGAGAGGTGTCAGAGAAGGCTTTGAATTGAGATCCATAGGCTGAAAGGGTATTAACTAGGGTAAGAGGCAGGAAGAATCCCAGGCAGCTGAAATAAAATCTTGGAAGGTTCTGTGACAAAGGAAACCTGGTACTTTCAAGAAATGAAAAATATCTGATGGTACAGTGACCATAAAAAAGTGCAAAGGGCACTGCAGTGAAAATAAATCAGAGAAGCACGTAGCGACTAAGCAATGAAGGGGTTTTGGTGTATAGTAAACGTAATGGGAAAATAGAGTATTTTCAGCAGGGCGGTGATAGGATGAGATCTGCATTTTAAAATGCAGGCTAGAGTTGGAAAACAGATCAGAGATGGAAAAACTAGAGTAGATACAGACATAACAATTAGGAAGCTACTGCATTCCCCTAGGTGCTGGTGACAGTGGAAAGCAGATAACACAAGAGATTTTAGGGGGTTAAAAAAAAATCAATAGAACTTTTTATTTCCCTTTTTCCTTTTCATTTTTGTCATCTAAATTATCTTTCTGTTTTTCTCAAGTCGTGACTCAACTGGTTTTTTGCTTCTTGGATTGGTTCAACTTACAACAACTAAATAGTTCAATTTAAAGAGTTGAAAAACAAACAAAACCTTTATTAAGACCAGAAGAGTCAGGAGAAAAGTAAGTAAAGCAAATGGTTTCTCGATATTTACTTAAATGTTGTTATTCCTTCCATTTTACTGTGACATGCTCTGAATTCTTCCTTGGGTTTCAGACTCTGAGGTGGAGGCACATTGCCATACGTAGGATATTTTTCCAAATACTCAGTTGTGGGACAAGACATGCCAGAGTTTTCATAAATCCTTGTGGTTCCATGCGGACAACGATGTCGCCTGTGCAAACATAAATAAACTGAAAGATTAAGTTCACCTTCAAAAACATTTTGTATAATTGCATTTTAATCATAGAACCTTCAGTAAACTCAGAATCTCTAAACTTAAGAGCAGCTTTACTGAAAAACAAAACCAAGAAAACTTCTGTTTACTCTGCAGTCATGTTTATAAAAACAATGCATATATTATGGTATATCCTGATGTGGTAGAAACTCTGGTTTTGCTCTGGCAACAATTTAGTGTGTTTTCTTATACTAAGCTGAAAAGCTAACAAGTAAACTTCCCAGGCCCCTTGCAGGCAGTTTCTACATACAATTCAGGTTTCAGGTTTCACTTATTGGATGTAGTCACGTGAGACTCTAATTCAGAGAGAGCTATGTAGGGGGAGAGGTAGGGCAGGTCCATTTTGTGTGAATGGATTGTAGCTGTGGCACAGAGAGTTAGGGGCCAGCAGTTGTCAGGCAGCATCTTGGTTTGCAAGGTGGCTTCTTGACTTGGCAGCTCCCTGACCTTGGCAGTGATGAGTAGTTCTGTTGCAGTTTCTTGATTGTGGTGGAGGCAGTGACACCTGGCAGCCCTGTTCTGTGGTGAGTTTTCTGGGAATTTTTCCTGAAAGCTTAGTTTGCAAACTGTTTCTTCTTTCTTGCAACAATTCTGTGAGCTGTATATTCTCCTTAATAAATTCCTTTATGCCTTAACTAGCCAAAGTAGATTACGTTGTCCATAACTAAGAACCCTGATCAATACATCATATACATGAATGGCATGCAGTTGTTAAAGGGAGTAAGGCTCTTTATGCATGGCCATTGGAAGGTGCGGAGATTGTAAACAGTAAAAAACTAGGTTGTGGAATAGTATGCCTCTCTCTCTCTCTCTTTACAGAATGCAGACGTGAAACTAGTCAAAGAACATTTGTTATCTGTGGGGATAGGATTATGAGGGATTTTCACTACATTATAGATATTTTATTTGAATTTTTATACTATGTTTCATGTAGTATGTTTCTTTCATAATCAGAAAAAAAAGGATAAAGCTCTTAACAAGTAAACAGTTTAACTCACATGAGCAATTGTACATACAGGCTGCAGAGAAAAATATGTTATGAGATAGATGATAGTTTTGATGGATATAGTGAAACAGACAGACATTTGAAATGATTTAGTTACATAGTATGAAAAAAAAAAGATTCAAACAGCAAGATGAAAAACTAGCAGACTCAGGTCAAAATTTCCCTGAAGCGGTCTCTTGAGGATCTTGATCCTCCTGGAGAGAAGCAAGGCACTGAAATACTAATGAGCTTGTTCTCCTTGTTTTTTCCCCTCCTTTGTTTCAAGCAGGTAATCATGACTCGGATATTTCCCTGTTGCAGGGTTTTTGGGAGTGCAGAGGATGGAAGATGCCTGAAGTCAACACTTTCCTGTCTTTTTAGAAAATAACTCATGTAAGAGATGAAATCAGGCGTCCTTCTGGAGATGACCCCCTCCTCTCAGAAGCCCTTCCTCTTCATCTTTTACCTCCTTCCTCTCTCTGGGGGAATTGTTTCCTCTTCCTTCTTTTTCAGTACAAGACAATCTGTTTCCTCTTAGGACCTCTCTCCAGAAGGACACCTGATTTCATCTCTTCCATTAATTGTCTTTTAAAAAGACAAGAAAATGTGGGGTCTTTGCCTCACTCTACCAGTGTACCAGGAGGTGAGGCCAGATCTCAAGAGTGGGCTAGGTGAAACCCTACAACAGTGGCTCCCAGCTTTGCCAAGATTCTTGTACCTCAAACATAAACCTGAAAACAGGGGTGGCAACACTCTGGAAGGGATTATATAAACTTCAGCAAGAGATATTTCAGTGGGAAGCATTACCATTGTTTATTAAAGCCCAGAGAGGACTCCTCCTGCATTGGCAATGCCTCACAGCTCCCTGGATTATTTTACTGCCTAAAGAAAAGGAAGCCTCTAACAT
Organism: Camelus bactrianus; assembly: GCF_048773025.1. NCBI lineage: Eukaryota > Metazoa > Chordata > Mammalia > Artiodactyla > Camelidae > Camelus > Camelus bactrianus. The sequence continues at coordinate 28,191,020 of NC_133565.1, forward strand.
CATGAAGACTGAAATTTCCTGACAGCTGGTTGACAAAAGAACTTGAGTTGGATATAAATTAACTTAAAGATTAGAAAAAAATTAATTTTCTTGCACATCACGATTTTTAGATAGGAATCATACCCTCAAATGTTATTGTATCTTTTAACCTACATGTAGTTATTAATTACAAACAACGTTTATCATGAAACTTGCTTCCATCAACATGCAGAGTGTTTTCCCTCTGGAGGGGCTTACAATACGATGGGAATGACATATTCATAATATTTACTTGGCAAATAGTGATCTAATCCCTGGGTCAACAGGGAAGCAGAGGAAAGAGAAGACGGTGTTTATAGGTGGTTGGAGGTTGTTAGGCAAGACTCATAGACCAATTCTGGGTTTCAGGGTGGATACTATATATTACCTTTTCAGTCAGTCAGACCCTAAAGGAGCGCTGCCTGGATGGGAATGGGAAAGGGAATACGGTCAGGCTCGGATGGAAAACTAGATATAGAAGGACGCTTAACGCGGGTTGAAAATTCATAGACTTGCACACCGTTCTGATCTTCTTCCGTTTTCTTTTATGTATTTATTTATTTTTAATTTTGCGGGCATACACTCCCAAGTCGCATCAGATCCCCCCACTTCCCCAGCCTGACATCGGGCCGCTACACATGCGTAGACTACCCGCCAGGCTGGATGGCACTTCAGTTTGCGCCGCTGGAGAGGGAGCAGGCAAAGCACAACTGTTTAAGCCGCGGTAGCTGGCGGGTGCGAAGCGGGCATTCGCTGACCCGGGTAAGTGGGGACATCGCTGCGCCCGCGTCCCTACACCTCCGCCGGGCGGCCACGCAGGGCTCGGTCCCGCTAGGGCCCAGCTCGCTCCCAGGCCCCGCGGCGCCCCAGGGGCCGTTTCTTACCCGCAGGTACAAATCTGACACAGACACCAGCTCCTCATGCTGCTGCGGGCTCGCGGGGTCGGCTCCGCGGCTCCCCTGCGTCCGCCGTGTCTATGGTGCCACCGCACCCGCCGTAGTCAAGGCAACCGCGGGAGCCCGGGTGACGGACGCGGCGCGGCTTCCGGCGGCGTCAGAGACGCGCGTGGGTCAAAGGTCGTGCGTCCGTCAGCCCCGCCTCCGGCGCGCGGGCGTTGAGGAGGCGCCGAGCTCTGGGTGCTTTCGACGCGCGTGGTGTGGCCCGGCGCGGACTTCCGAGCGGGGCTGGCGGGGCGGCGGGAGCCGGTGAGTGCGGGCCGGCGTTCGGTGTGGCCGTCCTCCTCCGCCAGCTCCGGGCCGTAGGGGGACCCGGGTCGCCGCGGCGGCGGGTCAGGGAGCGAGGCTGGGGGCGAGCTCTAGCTGGAAGTGTCCAGCCCGGGGCCGGGGCGGTGGCTTCTAGGTGCGCACCCGGGATCCTCAGAGAAAAAGGGAGTGGTGGTGAAGGGAATGTGAGATGAGCTTTTGGGTTTTTTTTTTTTTTTTTAATGTAGAAAGGAATGAAAGACCTTCAGTGCACCTGCTTGGTAAATAAGCACGTGACCCAGAACTTTTTCGGGCTGGAGCAGTAATAAAGCTGGGCATTTCATCTCCAGCGAAAGCAAGCGGGAGTGATAGAAGGAAGGACTTGGGAAAAGGTCGAGGACGGGGAGGGAGAGTAGTCGGCGTCTTCTCTCCCTCCTGCATGCGACCCTTCCAATACGTAATCACTGACCTGGAGAGAGTTACCGGAGCACAGAGTGCTGGGCAGAGTTACTGGTGCCGCGGTGCACGCAGCCCGCACGAGCTGTGTGATTCACCGCAGCCGCCTGATCTGGAAGGATTAGTAAACTCCACAAGTACAGTCGTGATACGGTATTTGCTTAAGTGCTCAAACTGGACTTGGGCCTAGGTGGGTATATCCCTTCAGTAAGCGTTCATTGGGTTCTTCCTTTAAGGGACCTGAGTTTTGTCAGCTCCCAGGATTAAGAAAAGTTTTCATGCCCGGACCTGTAGCCATTATATAACATGTTTAATTTTTAGTCACAGGAAATAAGTGATCATGGTGCTCGGTAGTTTGGATAAGATGATTCAGCTCCAGAAAAACACTGCTAACATCAGGAATATCTGTGTTTTGGCTCATGTTGACCATGGTAAGAATCCATTTTAGATGGCTTATTTACATTAATAAAGGGGTGTGTCTCCACTTGTGTCAGTGTAGTGACACCATGCGCAGCTGAGAGTGATGCTTGTTAACCTGCAAGTCTCATTTCCTTTAAAAGTTTGATGTGGGAGGAACACGCTGTCAAGTATTTGAAATGAAGACAGCTTACTAGTGATTAGCATTCTTCTATATAGCATACTGCATTGTTTTTTAAATATGAAGTATTTTTGAAATGGCTTTGTAATATAAAAAGTCTGTGGTCTTGACATAATATCCTCAGAACCTGTGTTACATGGTTCTCTTAATCTCATCAGATGTTTATCGAACTTCTGCTAAGCTCAGGGTATTTTGTTAGGTATGTCAGAAGGTAGGGGTTTATGAACAGGGCACTAGAAGTGATCTGGGGCTTGAGGCAGCACAGCATGAGAGGCAAAAAGGAGACTCTAAAGGTTGAGAGAGCTGGAGGATTGGGAAGCCAGGAAGAAAAGGCTTCATAGCATGATTAGTGTTAGGGATGACCCCTGAGGAGTGACTCAGGATGGGAGAGGGGTTCATACATTCCGAGCGGGAATAGTGTCAGCAAGGGGAGAAAGAAATGTCTGTGACCAAAGCACAGGACATGGGAGGGGCGGGGATAGCTAATGCGTGATGCTTAGCTCCTGACAGACATTGCTTCTGTACCATGGCATTGCCTCTTGCTATAAGCCTACTCTTAGTTTCAAACTCCTTCTTAGTTTAGGTAGCCACAGCAAAGTGACCAGAATGAGCGTGTGGAATAAAAACTATATGCCATCCTGAAGGTGAGGGAGTAAGAGATAAAAGCGATGAGGTAGGCTGGGCCATATCTCATAGACCCTTCATGCCCTCATAGACCCTTCATAGGAGACGGGTTAATGCTCCAGCTCTGGAATTAGACAACCTGAGTTGTAAACTCCGTTTCAAGTTACCTTGCCTTTTTGAGCTTCAGTATACAACATCTGTGCACTGGGATGAAAACTGGACCTACCCTAGAACATTGTGAGGATTAAATGTGATAGTAATGAGAAGCCCTCGGTAGAAACATGCTTTATCATGAAGATGATGATTAACATTTATTATTAGGTAATAGGGCGCCATTGGGAGAACACAGTAAAGCAGGAATGTTGTGATCAGATAGTACATTAGAAAGATTAGTCTGGTGGAAGTGTTTAGGATGGATTGAAAGGCAGGAAAGAGGTTAAGTGATTATTGCCGTTGATATAATAGCTGAAGGGAAGTAGTGTGGGAACTAATAATGGATTACTTTGTAGGTGAAGCCAACTGAAAATGAGTTTTTATACAAATCTAGTGACGAACTCTACCCCATGAGTTTTTATAATTATGCTGCTCACATTTTAAGGACATGAGGTTTGACAGAAGTATTTTTTTGCTTTATGAATTAAATCATGTTGGCAAGTCAGTGATGTGTGTGTGTGTACAACAAATTACTTTTAAACTTACTATTTAAAATTATGTTAAGATAGTACTGCCCTAAAAAACCTGTGATTCATGTATTCATTCAACAAATATTCATTGACTGTTTCTTATGTCAAGCCTTGTTCTGGCTCTAGGGATACAGCTATGAATAAAGCAAAGTCCCTGCTTTCTTGACACTTGCATTCTGGGGGATATATGCTTGCCACACTTAGAATGAGTTCTCCTCCATTGGATAGCAGGAAAGTGATGCTCTAGGATTATGTACTAACACATAATATTTACATGGCAAATACATTTTGCAGTATTACAGGTCTAAATGGATACTTAAGTATACAAAGAAGTTAAATAGATTCCTGGGTTTAGGTTTGGATACTAGGCAGCATTGGTCGCTACAGTGTAGCTGATGCCCTCCATTGGCTTGCAAACAATAGGAGTTATAGGGAATTTCCTGAATTTCTTTGCCAAATAAGTATTTTCTTCAGAAAAATTAACTGGCAAATGCTAGCTAAGGCCGTACATGGGGAAATGTGGCAGAAGCTTATGTTCTATTGTTTCTTGATGATGTTTTACCCAGTATCCCATCCAGTGAGGCAAATGATTGCTGTGCCATCCTTTTGTCATTCTGCGCTGTCAAGGGTTTAAGTTTATAGGCCTGGTCACTCTTATGGATGTCTGATGACTGATGTAATAATTACAGTAAAACTGATCAAATTCTTATGGGACAGATTTTAGTAACTATGAAAATGTTGTTTGTCAGATGTTTTATATTGTGATTGGCACAGTGGTTTATCTCATCATTTAAGAGTCTGTGCATTTTGCTCTGTGTAAATTATGCCTCAGTTTAAAAAAAAATGTTTTCTGTGCTTAAGAAAAAGTTGCTTGACAATTTTTAAAGTGAGGCTGTTGAGAGCCACAGGATTGAAGATACAGATTACAGTGCTATACAGTCTAGAGTCTGACCTTCCAGATGGTGCTTTGTTGAAAATTTAAAATGCCAGCCAGTTGTGTCTTGCTTCACTTAGTATAAGTAAATAGGAAATATTTGCTAAACCAATTCTTATGATTAGATGTTAAATTTGTAGATACAGTTTACCCACCTACTCCTTTAAAAGAATAGATTGAATTAATATTGTTATTTTACCAGGAAAAACTACCCTGGCTGACTGTCTTATATCTAGCAACGGGATCATCTCAAGCCGCCTGGCAGGAAAGGTATGTTATGTCTGATAAATACTTGCATTTCGGTAAGTATTAGTAATCTGCAACGAGATGAACCATTTGTTGTGCTCTTAGAGATCCAAAATGTATACGGCATAATTCATGTATCTAAGAAGCTGCCAATTCATTTAACAAGATAAAACAGATGTTGAGAAAAAGCTCCTTCTATGTTGCTTTATATTACTTTATGTTAATATTTTAAAAGCACAAGAATGAGTTTTTGCCACAAGTCAAATGATAGCCTGGCATGATTGTGGAAAATTTTACAGGTGGAATAGATTCTTCACAGGGGGAAGTAACATGGATAAAGTGGACAAAGGTTAATTTGTAGATAGCGTTTGATTTGAGAAGAACTTTTGCCTAGAGACAACTGAGAGAGAAAAATGTGCTGGTAGAAAAAAGTGTATCCCATTAAGAAGACCTTGAAGGCTAACCTAAGTACCAAAGGAAGGCTTTTGAAGCCTGAGGGTCATGATGAAAATCATGTTTTAGGAAATAATTAAAGAGACCTTTGTTACTAGCTGTGAATTGAAAGGACTTGGAATAATTTATTTCCAGTAGAAAAATAGAAATATTCCTCCCCTCCATGAATTTAGGACCTAGTCAGCAGGATTTATCAGGTGACTGGGAATATAGAGAAGAGGAAATGGGGAAGCAAAACTGAGTCAAAAAAAGTAGACCTGAGAGACTGAGGGAAAAATTGGGCATTTCAGGCAGGTTGGGTGGAGAAGTGGCCCAAGGTACTGTCTATAGGAGGCTAAAGAAACTGGGTTGAATGAAACAATAAAGTGGTTTTATTTTGCCCACTTGAGAAGTTAGAAGCAGTACGATAATGCTAAAGTAAATAGATGAAAGGAAATAGTAAAGCACAAATTAATGAAATAGTAAAGATCAGTGAAGCCAAAATTTGTTCTTCAGAAAGATTGCTGCCACTAACAAATATAATACAATATTGGGGGACACATGTCATCCTACATTTAGGGTGTGGATCCTGATGTCAAGTGTAGACTTTTATTAATAATGATGTATTGATACTGGTTCATTAATTGTAACCTACACCCCACCACTCACTGATGTAAGATGTAAGTAATAGGGGAAACTGTGTAGGAAGGGAGGGGGTACTTGGGAACTCTGTACTTTCCAATCGGTTTTTCTGTAAACTTAAAATTGCTCTAAAAAGATAAAGTCTACTACTTTTTAAAAAATTGCTAGCAATATAGACAATTTATGATTATCTTGCATGACAACTGATAAATATCTCCTTGATCAAGGAGAAAGGAAAGGAGAAAGAAATACATGGTACTAGGAAAGAAAAATGCTGCAGAGATTAAAAACGTAATCATGGGACATAATGAACAATTTCATGACAATAATGCTAAAAATTTAAATATTTAAAGCAAAAATCCAAATCAGTCCATTTTAATATTACATTTTAACTCATTGGGAAATAAGGGTACATAATGTTACATTTTTACAGTTAAGGTACATGGACAGCAGAGAAGATGAACAGATCCGAGGGATCACTATGAAATCCAGTGCCATTTCACTACATTATGCAAAAGGTAAATCAATCTGTGTTTAAAGAGCAATAGTTTTATATCTTCTGTGTCCTCCTTTCTCTTCCTGAATAAATTTCACGTCCCAGTTTCTTTTGCTTTATATTCCACGAACTTCATTCTGGCCTCTCCAGATGATCTGTTGTCAGAGTCAGGCTGTCCAGACTTGGGTGCAGATGGGGACCTCTGACTGGCATGAGGGCAAAACTGGCTGTTTACACCAGCCCCCATCTGCCCAGGTGACTATATAGATTTCTTCACAAGGAAGGTCTGGAGTCTTAGGACCTTGCTGATTCAGCCTTACTATCCCATTTCCTGGCCAGGTCCTTGTTCTGTCCTGAGGCCTGCCTGCTGGATTTAGAGTCTTAGTTACTTGACTGTGCATTGCCATGAGCATTTAGCTTGTTATCCCCAAACCAGGACGCCATTTTGAAGTAACACTTCTAGGAATTTATCTGACAGAGATTGTCATACAGGTAGGTGAGATACACGTTCATTGGTATTCACCCAAAAGTTTGTATTAGCGAAAAGAATGCCAGCACCTTAATGCCTGTCTTTGGAAAATGGTTAAGTAAATTGATGTATCCATCTGTGAAACACTATGCAGTTGTTCAAACAACTGTTTGATCTGCATATACTTATATAGAAAAAATAAAGTAAGAGACAAAAAGCAAGTTGCAGAGTAAATACTTATAAGATTTGAATGTGTTTTGGTAATAAAAATATAAGTATGCTGATAAAGGTGTCTGGAAGGATACATACCAAAACCTAACCAGAGTTATTAAGGACTAGATTATGTGAAACTTACACTTTTCAAAATATTTATTTTGTACTGTTAGGAAATTTTACACAAAATGCTTATTTTTATAACTAGGAGAAAATAATACAGATGGATTTCATTTCCCTAATGATTGACCTGTGGTTTATCCTTCACAGTGTCGTGTCTCTGGCACTGACACCAAGGATCATACTCTGTGGGGCGTGGCTATTCTCTTTGAGGTCAGTCTTGAAATATTTTTTGAACTAAATCAGGTTTGAAGCTTTTAGGTACATGAATTCCCGATGTTTAATATTTAAAGCAATGCCTTATTTTTAAAAACTGCCTCTCACATTTTAAAGGGTATGTCCCCATTCTGTGATCCAGTGAAGGCGTCAGTGGTCAGCTAATTTCTTATCTCTTCGTATTTTTACAGACATCAGAGAGGTGTAGCCTTCCTTTTTCCACATTGATACTATTAGTTGGTTTTTATTTGAAGAGGACTTTAGTGTCAGTTTCAGTTGCTCTCTGGGCCTTGTCTCCAGTTCCTCCACCCCCTTTTTTAATCATTTTATCAAGGTTTATTTTATATACCATGACCTTCACCCATTCCAATTCACTTTTGTCTTTGGAATAGAGTATTGTAGGAGAACAGCTACAGGACCCTGGGAATTGAATGGTCTAACTCTGTTTGGTTGAACTCTATACCCTTGGTCAACTTGCTGTCAGATTGTTTTGGATATACCTTCCTGATTGCACAGAACTGAGGCTTAAGCTAGCCTGGGTTGGGTGGGGTGGCCTATTGAAAGAAAATGTGTGAAATGATATTGGAAACAATATTCATGAAAACCAAAAGGCGAGAGCATTAGTGGAGTGGCATTGCAAAGAAATTGAAGCCAGACATTGATTCTGGATCCAGGATGGCTCCAGAGAGCGTCAGTAAAAGTTAATGGGTCTTCCCTCAGGAACTCCACTGGTATCCTTGGGTTTAGTTCTCTGTTTTCACCCTGTAAGTCTCCTATCTTACAGCTTTTGCCTATTCTTAGTGTCTCCATCTTCATAAACTTACCTTGCCCTGATCCTTCATCTCATCTCCTGTTTTTCCCTATTAGATATAGGACTTCTTTTTCCCTACCTTCAAAGTTTTAAGTCATTTGGGAAGAGTTCCAAGACGACCTGGCTCTGTGCTGAGCTCTGCGTCTCTCAGCTGTGAGACTGTCCACAGCAGTTCTGCTTTTTCATAATCAGATACATTTGGGAAACTAGGTTAAACAAAGCTGGACAGGCTTCTTCAATACAGAGCTTCTCTGAGTCTTTAATGTGTATTGTGTTGGGAGCCTCCCCCTTCCAACCCCTGAATTTCTCAAGTTTATTTGATCACACAGCCTTATTTTTTATTTTGCTTATTTTCAGGTGGAAGCACTTGGTATATCTTCCTGTTCTCTTCTAGACTTGACCCTTCCATTCCTGAATAAATTTCAGGGGGTCTGGAATTGGATGGATAATTAGGAAAGGATGGATGGATAGATAGACAGACAGATATATACGTATGTTTGTTTTTCTTGATGTTCCCTAAAAGGTCTGTAACTCCAACAGAGGACAAGCGCACTGTTGTACAGGAAACCTGAGATTCCTGTGTGAGTGCATTTTTAGATTCTGTAGAGAACCTGATAGCAAATCCAGTCTCTGAAACTTGTGTATCAGGGCCAGATACTGTCAGACAGCAGAGGGGAGTGCTTGTGCTTCTCCCACGCTGAGCTCTGGAGCTTAGCCAAATGAACAAGCGAGTGTTGTTTCCCCAGCTGCAACGTATAAAGGCATTTGCAGTCACTTTACAGGAAGTGACTAAGGTGATAGATTGACCTGGGTGTGTCACAAGAGCTTGCTACTGCTTTTGTGACCTTGGATAAATCTCTTCCCTTGTGGGGGCTTTAGCGTGTTTATGAAGTGAAGGGTTGGGCGAAGAAAACGCTGAATGATTTCAGTAATCTCACAACTTTTGTCTTATGTTTTATGGGTGCAGATAGAACCCTGGACCTTGCTAGCATTGCTCATTTTTCTCTAGTTTATTTGGATGGAACTGTATGCTTATCCAGAAAGGTGGCTGTGAGACTGGTGCTTTGAGACCTGACAGTAATAAAAGGCTCAGTTAAGGACACACAGTGGCTATTGTTTCAGGACCCTGGTTCTTTGACTTTCTTTAGGGATGTCCACAGTCCTCTCTGGTTGGAGTCTTCCCTGGTGGGTACATCCGAGCCTATATTCCTTATAAAACAATTTGCCTGAAAAGCTGGGAAGCAGGGGAAGGGGTGGTAGGCACTCTGTTGCTGATTGATGGCAGTCTTTCCCAGAGTCCTACTGCATTTTGGAATCCTTAACCTAGTGTTCAGAAATTCACTACCAGTGGCGTCTGGCACGTGAGATGAAATGTATGCCATCCTGAGTGTAGTGTTAAGGGTATGACTTTGGAGGGTATGACTTAGATGGTTTTGAACTTCCACTGTACCATTTTGAATTCTTTGATCTTAGGCAATTTACCTTAGAGTTGGATTCTAGCTGGATGTCCTTCGGAAAGATATTTAACTTTTCTGTGCCCAGTTTCCTTCCCTGTAAAATTGGGCTAACGGTAGTAACTACTGCAAAGAGTTGTTATAAGTAAACATTAATGTCTATAAAATACTTAGAAGAAACACCAGATAGTGCCCAGGTAGGCAGTCCACGGGTGTGAGCTCTGGCTGTGGTTATTGTAGGGTTGTTGCTATTTTATCATTTCAGTGATACCTAGAGCACTAGTCAAGTCATCAAGTTGTTAAAATTCCACTGGGGAAAATCCTTTAAATGGCCCCAAATTATCATAGTCAGCCCTGTAGTAGTTCTGGAGCACACAGAAGTTGAAAAACACTGAGTTAAGAGGAGGAGCAAAAGTAAAGTGTATGTGTGTGTATATATGTATGTATATATATAAAATATATATATATATATAATATATATACAGATGTTTGGTCATTTAATTAATCATTTTGCTGTTAAAAGAGAATTAAATCAAATTTAGCAGTAAATGGGGAATGAGTATAGAAGTCTAATGAATTGCTGTTTTTCTGCCTGGTTTACCTAATTATGTTTTAATGCCACATCTCTGTAACCTAGGATGGCCAGTTCTGGTTTGCCTGGGGCCGATTTGAGGCTTAATGGAATGTGGGACTGACTTTGGCATTTGGTGGGATGTGAGACTTTTAGTGCTAAACCAGAACAAATAGACATGAGTTGTCACCCTTCTATAAGCTTGAAACTTTTGTTCGTTGTGAGGATTAAAGGACACTATATACGTGAGAGCATGTAGCACACCTTTGGGCACATAGTAACTGCCCTTTAAATTTTTGTAGCATCGCATCTGGATTTGGACTGAGCATATTCGCGCACTGCTCTTTGAGGAGTCGTAGGGCAGTGGTTGGCCACCTGCTCTGTGTCTTTTCCTGTCTTGGCCCCTTTGAACAGCTTTCACTCTCAGCATTAGTTTCTTTTAGTCTCAACTTCCTAATCTGTAAAGTGTGCATAGTAATATTTACCTCTTGTGGATATTTTAAAGGTTCAATAATGTGTGATGAGCATATTAAAAGTATTTAGCGCAGTGCCTGGCTCACAGTCACACTAAGCTCTTAATGCGTGGTAATTACTAGAGTCATAAAGCCCTTTAACATTTAATACAGTCGCTCTTTGGACTCAACAGCTCCATCATGGGGAATTCCTAAACTGAAACGGTAGCTGTTGATTGAGCTTTTGGCTTCTTTAGCTTTATTCAGTCGTTTCTTAGAAACTCTCTTACTCCAGGTTGCCTGAAAATGTGTGTTTTCGAATTTCATTTCAGATGAGGAGGAGTACCTGATTAACCTGATAGACTCTCCAGGACACGTGGATTTCTCCTCGGAAGTGTCAACGGCCGTTCGCATTTGTGATGGGTGCATCATTGTGGTGGATGCTGTGGAAGGAGTCTGTCCACAGGTAGTGGGTTGAAGGGTGAAGATACTTAACTGGTTAAAGAAGGTGGAGAGAGAGGAGGAACTGACTGTCAATTCCTGTGTGCTACTTGAGACATTCCGCTGACAGTCAGGAAGTTGGTTTTACATTGATAATGCTCCGCTCTACAGTGGAGTTAAATCACTGAATTTTGAAGGAGAGTTAGAGAAAATGACTTTAAGATACTTTGATGTGTCAGTGATATCTGCTTGGAGAGGGACTTAGCAAAAATTAGAGAAATGTTTAGGAGGATCTGAAGTTTTTATTCCAGTGGAAAAGTTTCTGAGCTGTGAGAGGTTAGGCAAGCTCTCCCCTAGGTGAGAAATTCTCTTCTGTTGGCTTCTCAGTCTACACTCAGGCCTCCTTCCCCCTCCACACACACTCTCCCTCCTCCTTCCCTCTCTTACTCTTTCGTATCCTTAATCTAAAGTTTGTTACCTTTCCCACCAAAGTTCAAAAAGTTCATCCCTAAGTCCAAGGTGAACATATAACTCTGGTCGACATGAAACTCAGTGATTTTCTAAACTCAGTTTTTTAAATAATTTTTCTTTGAAACCTTATGTTTTATCTTTAAGAATGTTGTCACCTTTGTGTCCTGCTTCTTAATATACCTTTGTTTTTTTTTAATGTTTTTAGAAAAGAATAATAAAAGGTTTAGATTACAGGCATACCTTGGAGATACTGTGGGTTTAGTTCTGGACCACTGCAATAAAGTGAAATATCGCAGTACAGCGATTCACATGAATTTTTTGGTTTCCCAGTGCATATAAGAGTTATGTTTACACTACATTGTAGTCTGTTAAGTGTGCAGTAGCATTGTGTCTAAAAATAAAAGTACATACCTTAATTAAAAAATACTCTGTTGCTAGAAATGCTAACCATTTCTGAGCCTTCACTGAGTTGTAGTGGTGACATCAAAGATCACTGATCACAGATCACCATAACAAATATACTAATAATGAAGAATATAAAATATTGTGAGAATTACCAAAATCGGACGTAGTGACATGAAGTGAGCAAGGGCTGTTGGTAAAATGATGTGGATAGACTTGCCTGATAGAAGGTTGCCACAGACCTTCAGTTTGTTAAAAAATGCAACACCCGCCAAGCACTGTAAAGTGCAGTGTGATACGATGAGGTATGCTTGTAGAAACGGAGGAAATTTGATAATTCCAAGAAGACATGCCCTGCTTATTCTGTAGCTTCCCCTCTGGTTTCCCCCCAGGGCACAGGGACCCCAACTAGAGAAGCACAGCCTTTGTCTACGTAGTGTCTTAAGTGTTCTGACAAGGTGCAGCAGATTAACAGACCTGACTTCTCAGGAGCAGGGCAGTGGTTAACTCTGAGAGATGGGCTTATGATCAGGAAGGTGTGCACAAGGGACTTCTGAGGGTCTGCTCTGTTTTCCAACCTGTGTGTTGGTAATGTGAGTATTTGCTTTCTAATTATTGTGTGTGTGTGTGTGTGTGTGTGTGTGTGTATAATTCCATGAAACTCTTCACTATCTTTTACACAGTTTTCTTTATCGTTAAATAAATTGTCAATTCCATAAAGGCAAGGGCGATTTTTTTTTTTGGTCTGTAGTTCTTTGCTTTTGTGTGATGGACTTTGTGAATGTCTGGTGAGCACCTGTGTCTGATTGGCATGGTCTGAGTTGTGATAAGGAAGTATGGAAATGAGCTGATGGGTACTCAAGATTTTCTGATGTGCTTTAAATATTTCAAATCATGAGTTTCACGTTTTCCTTTCTGTTTCACTCAGACACAGGCAGTTCTGCGACAAGCCTGGCTCGAAAACATCCGTCCGGTTTTAGTAATTAATAAGATAGATCGCTTGATAGTGGAACTGAAATTCACCCCACAGGAGGCCTATTCTCACCTCAAGAATATTTTAGAACAGGTATTTTATCCTTTACTTCAGTATTTTAGAAATTGTCCCTCCAAAAAGAGTTGTAAGGAAGTTGCTAAGTTGAGGATGAGGCATTGCTATAGAAAATTCACTTACTTAGATTCCTGTGTGTTGGAGTCATCTTACTACAGGGGTCCCCTCCATCTCCTGGAAGCTCCTTGAGTGTAAAGCTGAGACAATAGGTTTTAGTGCTCTCTTGTTTAAAATCTTATAGTTTGGTTTCGAAGCAAAGCAACATTAGGAAACTCTTTGATTTTTTAATTACCTGTCTTTAGATGAAATTTTACCCAAGCATTTATTTATTTAGCAATCATTAACATAGCTATATGTTTGTTTTGTGCTAAGGATTCTAAATATAAAGGCAGACAGGTCAGTGTCCCTATTTTCAAAGATTTCACAGTGTGGCAAGAGGAGGTAGATACTTAAAAAAGATATTTGGAGAACAATGAGATAAACCCTGGGTATGATTTGAGAGTGTAAATGAGGGCCACCTCGCTGAGACTGGGTCCAGAGGGAAGGGAGAGTTAGGGAAAATCTCACAATAGAAGCCTTGAGATGGAGGAAAGATAGTGTTTGCCAGGTAAAGAATTGTGGCAAAGGCCTTTAAGAGAGGAAGAGTGAGATATGTAAAGACATAAAGAGGAAAAGCATAGTACAGTGTTGCAGTCAAAGAACTGCAAATCATTATAGTTGAAGAATTAGATTGTGCTGAGTGACGACAGGAGGTGGGAGTAGAAGGGAATACAGGGCTTAGGTTGTGGTGAGCCTCGTATACATGCATGGAGGTGTGAGTTGTCTTCAGGACAGTGGAGCACCATTGAGGAGACCAACTCGAGAATATCTATTTGCGAAAGGAAAGAAATGATAAAGGTAGAGCAATGAAAAGGAATGGAGCAGTGGATCTAATTTCCTGTAGAGGCAGACAGGGGTGGGTACAGGTGAACTACTCCTGCCCCCTGGAAGAAGGGCCACTGGTATTCGTAGATATAGATGGACTTACAGCTTGGATTATGGGGAACTTGCAGGATTTCTGAGTAACAGGTTCCATTTTCTCTCTGAAGTAGGACTCAGATGACTTACTTGGGAGTGAAAATAGTTAGGGGTTAGTGGTTGAAAGAGGGCCAAAGTGAAAGGTTCAAACAGCTGATGTGAGAAATGGTGAGGGAGTTGACTAAAGTTATAAAGTAAAATTGTAGGGGTTGGAAATTGTAGGCCCTGGTACTGAAGAACAAGTTGAAGACATGACATATTAGTGTTTGTATTAAACTAATAAACACAGAAGTGACCTTTCAAAAGTCTTACAGTGTAGTTTTGCTGGGTTTAGAAAGAATGAGTTAGCAAGTTAATGATTGCTGTAAATGTCCACTGTGGTTAATATGAGCCCAAGCTGTGCGTGATGATTCTAAGCTTAACAAGGGTTAGACAGCGTGACTCCCAGTCATGGGCATGCTATGCATCTGAATGACATTCTGCCATTTTACCATCTCTCCTAGATTAATGCACTCACAGGAACTCTTTTTACTTCTAAAGTCCTAGAAGAAAGAGCAGAGAGAGAGACTGAATCCCAAGTGAATCCAAATTCTGAACGAGGAGAGCAAGTGTATGACTGGAGCACTGGCTTGGAGGACACGGATGATTCTCACCTTTACTTCTCTCCAGATCAGGGAAATGTGGTGTTTACAAGTGCCATAGATGGTTGGGGCTTTGGGTAAGTCTGTTTGAATCTAATTAAATTGCTTTGTGGATATTACACACAATTGATTTTTTAATTAAAGTTTTTATTTTGAGATAATTGTAGATTCACATACAGTTGTAAGAAAGAATACAGTGAGTTCTCTTGTTCTTTTCCATAGTATTCCTCTAAAGGTGGCATCTCGCAGAACTGCTGATTGATGGTAGTTGATACAGTCCATCCACTGACACAGTCCATCACCGCACAGAGCCTTCATTGTGTGCTGTTATCGCCACACCTGCTTCCCTCCCACTCCCAGCCCCTCCTTAATGACTAACTGTTCTCCATTTCTGTAATTTCTCATTTCAAGAATGTTACGGAAATGGAGTGGAGCAATATGTAACCTTTTCTGGATTGGATTTCTAGCGTAGTTCTCTAGAGACGGCTCTCAGCTGTTGGCATGTATGACTGGTTGGTTCCTTTTTATTGCTTTGTAGTATTCATGGTATGGGTGTACAGTAGTTTGTTTAAGGAATCACCCATTGAAGGACATCTGGGTGTTTTTCTAGTTTTGGGCTATTATGAATAAAGCTGATATAAGCATTCATGTATAGGTTTTTATTTGAACATAAGTTTCCATTTCTCTGGGATGAGTGCCCAGGAGTGCATTTGCTGAGTCATAGAGTAGCTGTATGTTTAGTTTTTAAAGAAACTCACTTTTTCTAGAGGGGATGTACCATTTTACATTTCTACCAGCAATGTGTGAGTGATCCTGTTTCTCCATATCTTTACCATCATTCGATATTGACCCTGGTTTTTTTTTTTTTCTTTTTTTTAGCCGTTCTGATAGGTGTGTACTGATAGGTTATTATGGTTTTAATTTGCATTTTCATACAGCTCATGATGTTGAACAACTTTTCGTGAGCTGATTTGTCATCTGTATATCCTCTTGGGTGAAATGGCTCTTCATTTCTTTTGCCCATTGTATTTTCTTTTTTTTTTTAATTCAACTAAAATTGACATGTAAACATTATATTGATTTCAAGTATACAACATAATGATTCAGTATTTGTATATATTGTGAAATGATCACCACAATAAGCCTAGCTAATATCTGTCACAATACAAAGTTAACAGAATTTTTTGTGTGTGTGATGAGGACTTTCAAAACAGACTCTTAAGAACTTTCAGATACACAGTACAGTATTATTAACTATAGTCACCATGCTATATATTGCATTCCATGACTTATTTATTTTATAACTGGAAATTTGTACATTTTGACCCCTGTCATCCGTTTTGCCGACCCTCTACCCACTGCCTCTGGCAACCACCAGTCTGTTTTCTTTATATGAGCTGCTTGTTTTTTGGGGTTTTTTTTTGTTTGTTTAAGATTCTACATATAAGTGAGATCATATAGTATTTGTCTTTGTCTTTCTCTGTCTTCTCTCATTTAGCATAATGCTCTATAGGTCTCCATGTTGTTGCAAATGGCAAGTTTGCATTCTTTTTTATGGCTGAATAACATATTCCGTTGTGTGTGTATATATATATGTCCTGCATCATCTTTATCCATTCATCTGTCAGTGGGCACTTAGGATGTTTCTGTTCCTTGGCTATTGTAAATATGCTTCATTGAAGATGGTGTGCATTTATCTTTTCAAATTAGTGTTTGGGGCTTTTTTGCATAAATACCCAGAATTGGAATTGTTGGAACATATGGTAGTTCTATTTTTAATTTTCTGAGGAACCTCCATAATGTTTTCCATAGTGCTTGCATCAATTTACATTCCCACCAACAGTGCACAAGAGTTTCCTATTCTCTACATCCTTGCCAACACATGTTTCTTGTCTTCTTGATAATAGCCATTCTAACAAGTGTGAGATGATATCCCATTGTCATTTGGCTTCAGTTTCCCTGGTGATTAGTGATGATGAGCATCTTTTCAGGTACCTGTTGGCCATCTGTATGTCTTCTTTGGAAAAATGTCTTTTCAGATCCTCTGCCAGTTTTTTAATTGGATTGTGTTTTTTTTTTTTTTTTTTTTTTTGCTATTGAAGCTGTATGAGTTTTTGATGTATTTTGGATATTACCCTTATCAGAAATATGGTTTGCAAATATTTTCTCTTATTCAATAGGTTGCCTTTTCATTTTGTTGATTATCTCCTTTGCTTTGTAATCCCTTGCCCATTTTCTAATCTTATTTTATTTTATTTTTTTTACTGTTGAGCTTTGAGAATTCTTTATATATTCTAGATGTTGGTCCTTTGTCTCATATGTGATTTATAAATATTTTCTCTCAGTCTAGAGTTTGGCTTTTCATCTTAATAACAGTGTCTTTCAGAGCAAATTTTTTAATTTAAGTGAAAGTCTGGTTTATCAACTCTTCCTTTTATGAATTATGAATGCTTTTGGAGTTAAGCTTAAGAAATCTGCCTAGACCTAGAGCCTGAAGATTTTCTTTCATATTTTTTCTCGAAGTTTTATAGTTTTTCTTTTTACTTTTAGGTCTGTGACCTGTTTTGAGTTAATTTTTTTTGTATAAAATGATCAAGTTTCATTTTTTTGGCTGTGGGTGTCCAATTACTTTGGCACCATTTATTGACAAGGCTATACCTTCTCTTTTGAATTGCTTTTATACCTTTGTCCAGTTGACATATTAGTGTGGGTCTATTTTGGAATGTTATGTTCTATTTTATTGATCTATGTCTCTGTCTTTCCACCAATACCACATAATCTTGATTACTGTAAGTATATAATAAGTCTTGAAATTGAGTGGATTGTTTCCACCCACACTCTTCTTTTTCAAAATTGTTTTAGCTGTTCAAGGGTCTGTGTCTTTCCATAAACATTTTATAATAGTCTTCATCTATATCTGCAAAAAAATTTTGCTAGGATTTTGGTGCAAAATGCATGGTAAACTTGTATGTCAATTTGAGGAGAATTGATGTCTTTACTATGTTGAATCTTCTAATCCATGGACACTATATGTTTCCATTTACTTAGATTTTCTTTGATTTTTTTCATTAGTGTTTTGTAGTTTTCAGTATGTAAGTTCTCTACATATTGTGTTAGATTTGCACCTAGTTTTTCATTTTTTGGAGCAATTATAAATGGTGTTGTATCTTTTATTTTGGTGTTCACATACTCATTTCTGCTATATAGAAATACAATTAAGTTTTGTAGTTGATCTTGTATACTATGATCTTGCTAAACCTACTCATTAGTTCTAAGAGTTTTTCTTGTAGATACCTTGGGGTTTTCTACAAGATAGTTATGTCATGTGCAAATAGGGACTGTCTTATTTCTTACTTTCCTGTGGCATTTTCTTCTCTTGCCTTGCTGTTCTGGCACGAACTTCCAGCACTATTTGAAGAGGAATGGGGAAGGTGGACATCCTTGCCTTGTTCTTGATCTGTGGGGTAAAGCGTTCGGTCTTTCACCAGGTTGTATAATGTTACCTTTAAGTTATTTGTCAAGTTGAGGAAGTTCCCCTGCATACCTTTTTTTCTGAGTGTTATTACTATGAATGGGGTCAGATTTTGTCAGATGCATTTTCTGTATCAGTTTATAATCCTGTGATTTTTTCTCCTTTTAACTGTCAATATGTAGTAGATTACATTGATTGATTTTTGAATATTCAACCAATCTTGCATATTTTTTGTAAATTTTATATACAATTGATTTTTAAAACTTTATTCTTTGAATAAATGCAAAATTCAGAAGGTACAAAAATGCGTACCATGAAAATCTCCTACCCTGTGCCTTCGCTTTTTAGTTCATTTTTCCATAGGAAACTAGTTTGTCCTGGCAGTTTCTTGTATGTCGTCTGGAGGTTATTTATGTGTATATGAGCAAATACATTATCAGCCTCTGTTATCTGCACTAGCAGAAGTTAACATGGAAAGAATATAACTGTACTGAAGACGTACACATGCTAGGCATGGAGCTCGTCACTTTAAGTATTTCAGTGAATTCTTAGAACAGTTAGTCCTTTTAAATAGGTGATACTGTTTATTATCTAAGATTCAGAGAGATTCGTTGATTTGTTAAACAGCACTCAGACACCGAGTGGCAGAGCTGATGTTAAATTTAAAGTCTGCCTGGGACTGAAGTTCATACTTTCTTACCATGGTGCTTCTATGGGATCTTCACTACGGAACATAGGGACCTTTGTTTCTTCTGGTTGCCCCTCTGGATATGTACACGCTTGGGCTAAGTAATTAAATGGTGTCAGGTCTAGAATGTCGTAGGCAATTCATTACACTTCTAGCCACAACCACTACTGACTTGTGGAATCAGAAAATTCAAAACATTATTACGTAAAATGTCTTCAGCTCAGGTAAACAGTTGTGGAAATATAGTGAAATTTACTTTAGCTGTGGGCTTAACCTTACATAGAATTTGCAGGGGTAGTAGAACTGGAAATAATGCACCAAGTGAAACTAACCTTGGCTGTTCCTTGTTCTCCTTTTTATGGGAACTTGCTCTTCAACTTCCTTTTGAATGAATGCATTTTGCCTTGGGCAGTATAATAAGTTATAATACCGTAATTTCTCCATGTAGGTCTGTGATAAATTACAGATACCTTAGTTGATTTCGTGCCTGTGAAGGCCATTCCAGACTTAAATAAATTCAGATAACGGATATATAATGAAAATGGAAATTACAAACCTGTTGAAAATGTGTACTTTTCATATGTGGTCGATGACTTACCATTATGACTTTCTGGGCCTCAGTTTCCTCATCTGAAAAATAAAAATATTGATCGAAGATAATCTCTAAGGATTTCTTTGGCTAAAAAGTACAGTAATTGAGGCAATCATAGAACAGGGTCAGAGCTGTTGCTTTCCCCATTTGTAGGCATTCTGCTAGTGAGCCACAGGATGGGGGGCTTGTCCTTTGCTTGTGATGATTTTCATAGGTAATTGAATGTTTTACGCAAATTTTAGTCTAAATCTCACAAATTGGAGAAAGCTTATTATGGGAAAGTTATGAGCAGAGGCTTAAATGACTAGAATGAGGGTAACTTCTGTATCCCTCACAACTTTGGACACTCTTGCATACTTTCAGTCAGTAAATGAACTCCCCTGTGTCAGAGAAGGCCATCATTGGAGAGAAGCTAGTGCCTGTTCTCAGCAGGTTGATACGTTAACTAATGGGAAAAGGGTGGTGGAAATGAAAGTCCTGTAGACCCTTTCCTTCCAGTTTTCCTCTAAAATGTCAGTGAATGGGGAAAGTAGGCAACCTCATGTGTCACAAAAGGTGGGAAATGAGCACATTTCAGAATTTGGAAGATGGTTCTATAAACTCTCGTGTAGTGGGACAAGATGAAGAAGTGTGACTAGTGTCCATGTGGCCTAAATCTGCCCTGTTGATAGTTGTTACTCCAGGAGAATCTGCTCTGGAAAAGCAGAAACACATTGACTTGGGTAGGTGGCAGCAACAATCTAGTTCCTGCTTAAGGTAAATAGAACTGGGGCCCCAACCTTATAAAACAGGGACAGGAAAGAAGAGACAGTGAAAAGCCCCTCCCGATAGTTTTGTTTGTCTTTGTACCCCAGTGTCTTAGGATCCTGCAGTTAACATTAGTCCGCTGGGTAGCTTGGACACAAAACAGTATGTGGCCCCGTAGTTCACGCTTGGCCAAGTTGTCGTTCAGGAGGACAGGCAAAAAGATTGACAGGCCGGTAACGTCTCAGAAAACATGCTCTGCACATCTTTTTGAGACTCTTGTTTAAAGTTACTCTCTGGAGGAAATGAATTTAAATAGAATTTAAGAACGGAGACATGCTATAAACTTCCAGTGTTTTAAAATGATAACTAATGGCAGATAAAGGAATAAGAGTATAAAGCAATAATGGAGAAAGTTAATAAGCAACTTTGGTGGTAACTGTGAGGTGAAGAATGAAAAGGATGAAAAACAGGATTTTGAAAGATTTACGCATCTGTATGTGTAAATAAATGATTGCATAGAAAAGAGTTTGAAAAAGGAAATTTGATTTTTTAAAAAATTCTGGAAGTTTACTACACAAACATAAAGCATAATGGACAGATGGTAAACACCAAAGCTTTGGCTCAATATGTCAATCAAATGTGAACAGAAGAAAGTAGGTTTGGCAATTTTAATGATAAACAAAGCAGAATTTATGGCAGATGTGGCATGAGGATCATTTTTATATGGATAATTGACATATTTCTGTAGTAAAAAGATTAATGATCATAACAACAAAGCTCATGAGACAAAAATAGAAGTATAAGTAGAAATCTACAGGCATGTGATTTGGGGGGATTTCATCATATCACAGTCAGACTGGACTCAAAACTTAGATTATGTAGGAACATACCGTTTCCTGCAAAAAAGATATTTCTTTTAGGTCCTTTATCCACATAGTGCGGATGCTGTATACAGCATCCTTATTTGTCAAGTGACTGCTCTCACGTGGCTGGGGTTTGCAGTAGAGCAGACCTGGTGCTAATTGGTTTCTCTAAGAGCTGAGAAGAGTTAAGTAAGTATCTGTCCGTCTCCTGTTTAATCCAGGATACTAAAAGAGCCCTTTTTGGGGGCAGGTTCTGGCTGTTGATCTCATTTTCTTTGTGAACAGTGGGCACTGATAGCAGTGAAGGGCTGAAACAGAGTTTATTGTTGGCACAATTGCGATGGGCAGCTGGAGCTCTGTTTCCTTGGCCACTGTTCCTCTTCCAGGTTATACACATGCAGGATTAGGAAAGGGAGCTATAGTGTGAATTCTGATTCCTATGAACGTAGGGAGGGTTGGACAGGAGCGTAGGCTCTGGAGCCAGACTGCTGGGGGTTTGAATCCCAACCTCACTTATTACCTGTGTGATGTTTTGTGCTTCATTATCCTTTTCTGTAAAATGGGGGAGATAATTAGTACCTACCTGGTAGGATAGTTGAAACGATTATGTTCAGTCAGACATTTAAAGCACTTTGAATGGTGCCTGGCACAGAAACACTCAAGCGTTAGCTGTACTCATACTTATTTCTGTTGTTATTAATAATGTGAACACCTGCTTTTCTTTCAGAATTGAGCACTTTGCCAAAATCTACAGTCAAAAAACTGGCATCAAAAAGGAAGTTCTTTTGAAAACCTTGTGGGGAGATTATTATATAAATATGAAGGCTAAGAAGATTATGAAAGTCGATCAGGTAACGTGGCACATGTCCCTTTTGATTGTGAGTCACATTCTTGCCCTATGAAAGCCTGTACTGCGGCACCTCTGTACGTTTGGCCTTGGTTTATGCGGGTCAGTTTATGAGGGATTTTTTTACTGTATGTATTTGATTAAAGTTCATGACTCTTATATCCAGGTATTGTTTAAATAAGAGTTCTTTAAATGTAGGGAACAAAGAACTGCCTTTTCTTTTTCTTTTTTTTTTTTTTTTAAAGCAAAAATCTCAGCTCCTGGGCACTTGAACTTGAAGACACATATTTTGCTTCATTCATTTGTATGTTCCCTTCGTAAAGAGACAGCTCGTTTAGACATCCGTGTGGCCCGCACCATATTGTTAGTCTCGGCTGAGACCTTCTCTCACAATGCCAGTCAACATGCATTGCTGATGGGGAGAGGCAGGTGCTCCCTGGGCCACTTCATTCTATAGATTGAGGTGATGTAGGGCTGCTGGATCACATTGCCTCAAAGGATGCTTTTTCTTTCTTTTTTTTTTTTAATTTTTAAAAAATATTAATTGAAGTATTGTTGATTTAAAATATTGTGTTTCTAGTGCAACATGATTCAGGTAAATATATATATATATTCTTCTTCATACTGTTTTCCATTATTATAGGATGTTGAATATAGTTCCCTATTCTATGCAGTAGGACCTTGTTGTGTATTTATTTTATATATAGTGGTTTGTTTCTGCTAATCCCAAACTCCTAATTTATCCCTCCCCTGCACCCTTTCCCCTTTGATAACCCTGTGTTTGTTTTCTGAGTCTGTTTCTGCTTTATAAATAAGTTCATTTGTATCATATTTTAGATTCCACATATAAGTGATGTCATATGGTATTTGTCTTTCTCTTTCTGACTTACTTCACTTAGTATGATAATCTCTAGGTCTGTCCATGTTGCTGCAAATGGCATTGTTTCATTCTTTGTTATGGATGAGAGTAGTATTCTGTTGTGTATATATACCCTACACCTTCTTTATCCAAAAAATGTGGAGCACTTCACAGGTTTCGTGTCGTCCTTTCACAGGGCCGTGTTAGTCTTCTCTGTGTCGTTCCACTTCTAGTACACGTGCTGCTGAAGGGAGTGCAGGATGCTTTTCTTGAAGCTTTTTTTTTTTCATCTGAAATTTAGTATTTTATAAATTTATTTTCATTAAATAGCATATGTATTTCTTTTAGAAAGTACTCGTAAGTTTATAAAGCTACAGGAAAGAAAAAATAGCAGAAGCCAACACTGCTAATGCTGTGGTTTTCATTTCTTTCATTCTTTCTGGATAGATACGTACATCCCTCAGTTGAGATTATACCGTTTATATAACGTAGTTGCTTTTTTGCTTGACATCATACTGTGAACATATTTCCTTGCCATTAAAAGCTCTTTATAAACAGTATATTTAAAAAGGAGCCAGTGTAATGAAGTGGAAAAGAGCGTGGTTTGAGAATCCAACTCTGTGTTTGAATCTCAGCTCCACCACGTAATAGCTCTGTGATATTTGTCTCAGTTTTTTCATCTGCAGATTGGAGATAGTAAAACTTACAGGGTGGTTATGATAATTATATGAAATATCCAGGGAAAGTCTCTAGAACAGTTCCTATCACATAATAAGTACCCTATTATTATTTTATTTTGTGATCATCACTTATATAATCATTCTCCTGAGATTGGACATAGTTTTTATTTCTGTTTCTCAAATGTTTTGATATTTTAAGTAAGGCTTTGAGAGACATCTTTATGTATATATTTTTACGTCTTCATGATGACCTTTTTTTAAATCAGGCATTGAATGTGTGACTTAGTTTCCTAATTCCTTGCCAGTAGCTCTTCAGACAGAAGGTGTCAGTTTATTTCCATCTCTTGTATCCATCTCAAAGTGCTCTTGCTATTACTTTGCATAGTTTGCTAAGAGAAACAGTAGGGAAGCTTTTTTGTTTTTTTAATATCCTCTTCCTTAAAGTTGAACATTTTTCATGTTGAGGAACATTCTTTAGAATGAAGTCCATGGAAATTTTAGGGTGAAGTTGTAACTGTCAGCTTGGGTACCATGTATTCCTTTCATGGCAATAGAAAGGCAGCTGCAAGGATGTGTCCCCTGAGGGGTCTCGTTTGTGAAGTCCATGGTTCCCGGAGGAAGAGAACAGTGGGCTATCGTTGATTGTGGATTATTGGCTGTTTAAAGCGTTCTTACAGCTACTTTCTTGTACTTTATTGTTGAATAAATATTTTCTAGGAGAAGTGAAACATACTGATGATAAAACATTTCAAGAATGGACATGTTAGATACCTGTTAAATACTCAGAAATTTAAGCCCGTACATTCTTTTTTACAGGCAAAAGGAAAGAAACCTTTATTTGTACAGTTGATCCTGGAAAATATATGGAGTTTGTATGATGCTGTCTTGAAGAAGTAAGACTATTATAAATTGTTTATCTTTGAGCAGTATAATTTGCCTCACTCTTCAGTTTGAGGAGTCACACTTCAGAAAGCTGAGATAGACTGAGAAAGTGAACAGAGCCTTTACAGAGGGGTTGATTACAGGGCTCAGAGGCAATTTAAAGAGTATATGTAACCTAAGAAAAGGGTGACAGGAGGGTCAGAACAGCAATATTTTATTGAGTGCTGAGGTGAAGAGATAAAAGGTTGGGAAGAAACATTACACGTTTGTTTTTACAAACTCAGTCTAAAATAAAATAGTAATTGTGGTGGAAAACGTGCTTGATATCTAGGCTCATTAATGGGGAACTTGGGAAATAATTTGCCTGATACAACTAGCAAAGAAAGTTTGCTCTGTGAATTTACTTTCTAAGTTATTCTAGAGGCAGAGTACTGATTTTTCAGTATTTATTTGTAAAACTGCTTTACCAGTTGGCATAGCTTGTTTACAGAGATTGTGGGATGGTGCTTCATGGGAAGTTTTAAAGAAAAGTTCATTTGGAAAGGTTAAGAGTAGGGGTGAGCAGTTCTCTACTATGGCAGGAGCTCCTTCAAGCATTTTTATTTTTTTGTAGTAAAAGTAAAACACTAGAAATAAATGTGTCAAATAATGTTGAGTTTCTTTTCGTCACTGCTCCTTTATATCTTTATGTGATCTCTCTCTCTTCCCTCACCCCCTGCCCCTAATCTTGTATGTTTACTGTAGGGACAAAGAAAAAATTGATAAAATCGTGACTTCTTTAGGATTAAAAATTGGAGCCCGAGAGGCACGACATTCAGACCCTAAAGTTCAGATCAATGCTATTTGCAGTCAGTGGTTACCCATATCCCAAGCTGTTCTTGGTATCCTTTATGTTAATGGTTTTTAATGAAATCATAGATTGGATAAAACAAGAAACAACAATGTATTGTTGGCAACCAGGAATTCCTCTGAAAATAACACAGCCTGATCCAGAGTAAGTCTTCTGGGGTTATTTGGTGTTCTACCATGGAACTGTGTTAAGTACTTTAAAAATGAATATACTAATACTAATTAGGATTAATACTCATACCAATCTGAAGGTTCTCTTAAAATAAGCATTTTTAATTTTTGTTTAGAAATCTGTAAAAGTGAAAACTCTTAGACTGAGATTTATATGTAAGCAGATAATTTAGATGTTTGTGTTAGATCACTGGTCCATTTTAGACCTATATTTTGTTTAGCTTGTTGATATTTCCTGTCACATTAGTGCTGCCAAAAAAACTTGACTTTAAATGGCTTACATTAACTAAAGTAATTTTATAGATTTTCACTATCTTTTTTTCATTGATCTGTATGTACTCAGCATTGCCCATGTGATGGGCTGGGGGTGCAGTGTCCTGGCAGTGGTCCAGCAGTGGACCTCACCCCTGCAGTGACACTAGCCCTGGTGGGGGACCTTCTTGTATCATAGCTAGTCGCTGATTGTTGTTTTATGACAGTTTACATAGACTGAAACCATATGAAAAATTTTGAGGACTTAAAGGACACAGGTAGTCAAGTTCCTAAGCTTTGTTGTCCTCACTTGTTCCAAAGGATGTCAGTATTAGAATATCTATCAGGAGGATCCTTTCTGGGCTCTAGATAATCCGTGAACTCCCTGAAATTGTATCCATATTTTGAGATGTGATGCATAAAATACTGCTGCTTTATGGCCCAGGTGTTGTATGGACATACATTAACGTCAGTACTTAGTGCGTTCTGTGAGCCTCTGCCATGGCGGAGGGCACTTGCTCAAGGCTTTGAGTCCTTAACAGCAGACTTCAGCTATGGTGTGTCAGAAGCTTCCTAGTCCCCTTGGCATTACCGCTGAGAGAGTGGAGAAACTGATGTGCACAGGATCACAGACGTTTGACTCTCTTCCACCGGAAACGCAGGCACTGAAAGCAGGTGAGGTAACACTGAACTTGCCGTGTCACATACTTCTGATTGTCCTAAGTTAAGGCCACTCTAGACCGATTTGCTGAATGCTAGTGTACTAAATGACCAAAGGGCCAATTCCACAGATAAACAATTTCACAAGTAGCCAAATTAAGACTAATTTGTTTGCAAAATAAGTTTAGTTTCATTAAACTTGGCCTGATTATTTATGTAAGTCCAGTAAGAATAGCAATTGACCATATAGGCCCTTTTAAATCTGCTTTGCTGGAACTTTTCATAAGGAATCTCTAGATTGAACTTCTAATAGCCTTGGGAGGCTAAGAAGACAAGCCAAATATTTGCCATCAGAGCTGACTGGTTAGTCTTAATCTCTTCTTCCAGTTCCTTTCCATCTCCCTGACTTTTTAATTGTGGGGTGCCCCAAGCAGGGCTTCGTCTTTGGACCTCATCTGTTTCCTCGTGCAGTCACTCCAGGTGATCTCATCCAATCTCAAGGATTTACGTAACAACAACATGCTCATAATTTCCATGTTTCTCTCACACCCTTGTATCCAGTTTGTCTGTAGATCCTGTTTCCTCTTCCTTTGAAACAGACCCAGAATTTCAGCTACTTTCCAACATTGCCGCTTTTGCCTCCCTGGACCAAGCAGCCTGGTTCTCTCACCTGGTTGTTATAATAGCTTTCTAACTGGTACCCTGCTTGTGTTCTTGATTGACTTTAGTGTTTTCTGAGCGCTGCAGCCAGAGTGATCCTGTTCAAGTCTGAGTCAGCGCATGTCACTCTTCCTCAGAGTCTTCCAGGGTTTTCCCTGGCAAAAACTCTGATAGATAGCTAATTCTTCCTTCCTGGGGTATTTTTCTTCTCTGAATTTTACTGTTGAATTTTTTATGTGTAAATTATTTTGATGTGGGGTGAGTTAAAAAAAAAATTACTACCCAGTTGTTTTATACCACCAGTGTAGGTTAAGAAGGAATGTCAATGTGTTGACAGGAAATTGTTAAAATTTATAGATTTAGGGAAAATTGACCTCATTATAGGATTGGATCTCAATTCATTTCTTAGATTTTTTTTTTGTTACTATCATACTAAGTTATTTTTATCTTTTATTTTCTACTCTTTTTTGTGGGGAATTGGAAAAGCTACTGATTTTTATGTACTTTATAAACAAGCTACCTTGTTGACTACTGACCTTTGGAAAAACTCCTCAGTTCTGTCCTTTCTCCGGTGGAAACATTTGCCGGGGCTCACAGGGGATGGGTAAGCCCAGCTCCAGCTGCGGCTCTGTGCAGGTGCTCCCCCTGCTCTCCCTCTGCCCTGTCGGGTTTGCTTTTCTTTCCTCATTTCTGCCAGTTCTGTTGCTCTTGCTCTGCTATTTTTCTAGCAATTTTATACTTTTATAAGTGGAATTTTTATCATAGTTGTAAAAGATTACAGGTTGCTAATGTATCTAGATGATGCTGTGCTCTAAACCTCCTAATTGTTTTCAGAAAAATCTGGCTTTTTAGTAATGGGAAAGAAAGTGACATTGTTGCTTCCTGTTTGTTTAGCTTTTCTGAAATGTGGAAGTGAAGATACTGCTCCAGTTATTATCTTCGTTTCCAAAATGTTTGCCGTTGATGCTAAGGCTCTACCTCAGAATAAGCCAAGGTGAGAACAAAGGGGAAGTTGGACTGGGCCCGGGAAATGGCCTGTGTTTGGTGGGCGCAGCGAGGGTATGGGCGGGAACGTGCAGATAAAGCTTTTCCTCCTCAACCCAGAATTCACACTGAGCAGCCTCTGTGGTAACGTAGAATTTGCACAGTACTATATCTTCCCTGTGATGCCTCTGGAGGAGATGGTTGGAATCGACTCTGGGACTGTTTGGGTGAATATAAAGTGGAAGAAGAGTAGTAACAGTAGTAGTAGGCACAGTTAACTGTTAGCGAGCATCAGGTGGGTTCCAGTCTAAGCCTGTCTTGTCTAAGTCAGTAGAGATTTATGGGGGGTGGGACTGGTGTCCAGTCCTGGTGGGGGGTCTTGTTTAGCAGGCAGGTGTCTGAAGAGGATAGCAGTGGACAGTCAGTGACTTAAGCAGCCACCTTCCAGGGTAGCCTAGATGAAGTGAAAAGGGGTTTTAGAGCACTTGACATCAGGATTTCCAAGAGCATGTGGCCACTTAGAATGCACGTGGGCAGTGCCCTATCAGAATGGCCATCTGTATGGATTCTGGAGCTTCAGAAGAGAGAAGGGGAAAGTGGCATGACTGGGTGGGAGGTGAGATTATCAGCCAGGTGTCCAGTCAGAGATGAGGTAGAAAGGCAGGAATCATAATGCCAAAGGGGAGGGGCAACAGTGGGGGGAGGCCCAAAGCAACAAGATCACGCAGAGTGGCCCAGCCCCCCAGACTAACATACAGGCACACCCGCACACTGCCTTTTCTCTGGTGGTTCTTGGATCTAACACAATGGCTGATACTCACCATTTGACCTTTTAGTCCTGCTGAGTTGCCAGCCTTTAGCTTGACCCTTCCTCTTGGACCCCAGTTCTCCATGAAGATACATTTTTGTGCTTGTGGAGAAACCTCAGTGTCTTATTGAGGTCTCACGTTTCTCTGCAGGGATGTTCTGAGCCCTGATATCTGTTACTCACTCCCTTCCTTTCCCTGTCCTTTGCCTCATTGAGGAGCAGTGTGGGTACTGAGAAAGCTGCTGTTGTGTGTGGCTGTGTGTGGGGACATGGGCTCTTGGATGTCAGTTCATAAGCTCAGAATGGCTTGGGACGCAACGTTCTCAGTGAAAGCCTCTCTCCTGTTGCTACAGCGAGGGAGAGGACTTGGAGAAACCTTCCGTCTGGAAGGGACCAGGGACCGATCACTATCTTCCCCAGCCACGCTAATACTCGCTGCTTCTCTGCTTGAACACACTTGATGTCGCCAGGTGTTAACATACTTGTGATGCCCTGTAGACCTCTCACTCAAGAAGAGATTGCCGAGAGGCGTGAGCGTGCAAGACGAAGGCACGCGGAGAAGCTCGCAGCAGTGCAGGGCCAGGCACCCTTGGAGCCCACCCAGGATGGGGGTGCCCTTGAAACAAGTCCAAAGGGAGAAGAGCCAAAAGGTACAGCTTTCCTAAATAGGCTTCGGTGAGACATGATTTTTACTTAACTTCAGCTCCTGGGCTTTTAGCTTTAAAGGTAGCTTTTATCAATACTCTTTCATTCTTAGTGTTTCCTTCCTGAAACTGGGCCACGTATAGCATATTTCCTGTTCCCTCTATGCTTGTAGGCAGTTCCTGGGTTGGGGGGAGCATTCTTGGCACTCATTATCCTTTTGTTTCTGGCAGGTGATGAGCAGCAGGTGGAGAGTGTGACCTCTAAATCTGTGCCCCAGGAAGGAAATGACCAAGAGTCTTTTATTGCATTTGCTCGAGTCTTCAGTGGTGTGGCTCGAAGAGGAAAGAAAATTTTTGTCTTGGGGCCCAAATACAGTCCTCTGGAGTTTTTGCAGCAGGTAAGAATTGGAAGTAAAATAGTATGTTGTTTCAAGGTTGTGATATCTTTTCAGATTGGTCAAGATTGGTGTTTACCTTATTGATAGATTTATTTTGTCTCTGGAAGGGCACATTCAGGTGAATCCATATACTTCCTCTTGTGTTACTTTGGTAACATTTGCTAAACCTGTCTCACTTAGTAGCATTTAGGAAATTAAACCGGAATATGAACCTTATGAATATGAAGTTTTCAAACCTTATTTAATTAATTATAAGACTTTTTTCTTCAAGGCTAGAGGAAAGAACTGGTAAGAAGAGGTGTTATGCTGGAGCCAGGGCAGTGGCAGAAGTTCCAAGAATGTGGAGATCCCAAAGCCAGGTGGCACAGGCCAAAGGCACGGGCAGTGAGCAGGTGATAGGCAACGGTTTCTTGGCAGGCAGATCCCAGAAATTGATCAGGAGGGTCTGAAAGTAGGCAGACAGCCAGCATCTAAACATGTCTGAGCCAAAGGGCAGATAAGAAAGCACAGGCTAGAGCTGACTCAGAGTATTTTTGGACATAAGCCAAGGTGTATATGTAGTAATTAAATGATAAAGGTCATAGGGTGATAATGCCAGAGGTCTGGGGAGCCAGACAGGATCAACAAGAAGCAGTAAGTTAGGTTTACAAGATGTGCAGCATCACCAGCAGAAGAGCTCATGCTCCTCTCTTTACGGATAAACCAGGGAAGCTGCTGTACTTGGCTGTGAATGAGAGAGAGGGAGGTGGCAGTTGAAGGAATTGTACGCCATCAGCTTTTCCTTGCCTTGAGTATGTATTCCATCAGTTTTAGCAGTTTAACCCTTGGAGACTGCAACGCTGAGTGGTGGCTGAATGGTCCCTGCTAGTCTGTGGCGCGTTCTGATTTGGCAGGGAGCACAGCAGTCGGTACGTGTGGGTTAGATTTCACAGGAGGCTGAAAGTGCTGTGACGGCATGTGTGAAAATCCGTTGATGTTAATCTTGCCGTCCTGGTTTAGACATAACTGATGGTTTGTTACGTATCAGAAAAGGTTAAGTGCTGGTTAATTTTTTTGTTTTTTACTCTGAACTGTGAAGATGAGTAAGGAATTGTTACTTAGTGCAATACTGATTTATTGGGTATTAAAAGTTCCGTGAGCACTCCAGTTTCTCTTCTGTACATACGGTTTCTTTGCTCTTGTAGGGCTAGAGGTTGAAATCGACTGTTCATGTGTCAAACGACTCAAGCAGGAATGATCAAACGAACTGACAGCACAAATAACTCCTTATTTCAGTAATTGGAGCCCCATAAAACCTAATTTTAATTATTTTTTTAAAAAGTGAACTATTTCAGACACAACCCTACCTGGAATTTTGTGTTTGTCCTTTGTGTTATTTTTTCTATTGCTGCATGTTACAGATTACTACAGATTTAGCAACTTAAAACAATGCATGTTTTATCCTCTCACAGGATTTGTGGGCTAGGACTCCAGGCACAGCTTGGCTGCTCCTGCTTAGGGTCTCACAAAGCTGCAGGGAGAACGTTGACTGAGTTGTAGTCTCATTTGGAGACTCGACTGGGCAAGAGTCTGCTTCCAGGTTCACTTAGGGTGTTGGCAGAGTTCATAACCTTGTGCCCAGGGGACTGAGGGCCCCGGACTCTTTCCAGCTATTGGTTGTTGGCTGCCCTTAGCTCTTGGAGGCTGCCTGTAGTTTCTTGTCATGTAGACTTTCCCAACTTGGCTGCTTCCTTCATCAGGCCAGAGAGGAGACTGTAGAATGAATTTACTAGCAAGACAGAGTCTTGTAAAGATGTTAATGCCATCCTGGGAGTGACAACTCGTCACCTTCGCCATCTGCCATTGGTGAGACGCAAGTCACAAGCCCCACTCACCCTCAGAGGGAGAGGATTGCACAAGGAAGCAGGGGTCATTGGGGGACCACCGTTAGTCCATCTGCTACATCCTTCTCTTGTTTTTCTCTATAGTTTGATACTGTGTGCATTACTAAAGAATGTATTGTTTATGGACTTTGTTTAAGTGGAATCTTACTGTAGTTATTCTTATACTGTCTCCTTTTTTAACTTTAATCCTGAGGTAGATTTATGTTGATGCTTATTCCTGTCATTCATCCATTGTTCACTGCTGCGTAGTACTTCATTATAGAGATAAATAAACATTTTCCTGTCAGTATGTGTTTGGACTGCTTTCATTTTTTGCTAATTTAAACAGTGATACTTTGAATATTTTTATATAGATTTCCTTGTGCACATTTGCAAGAAATTCTAGGTAATGTACCCATAGTGGAATTGCCTGGGTAATAGAGTGTGTATACCTTCAGCTTAGCTGGATAATTCCAAATCGTCCTCAAAGTAGTGCTGACTGCTCCTCCCAGCAGCAGTGTATAACTATTCCAGTTATACCACGTCCTCAGCAATATTCGCTATTATCAGGCTTCTGATTTTTGCTGATCAGATGGATATAATATGGTGTTTTGTTATGGTTTTAACTTACATTTTCCTTGTTACTTTTGTAATATGTTTATTGGTCATTCATGTTTTCTCCTGTGAAGATACCTCTGGGTCATTTGCCTGTTTTTCTGTTGTGCTGTATATATATTTTTTAATACTGGTTTTTATATATTTTGAATACTAATTTTATATATTTTTGTATATTCTGGATACTAATTCCTTGCCAGTTTCAAGTATTGCAGATTCCTTCTTCAGTTTTTGGCTTGTCACACTTCTTATTTGGTGTCTTTTAATGGACAGTAGTTCTTAATTTTAATGTAGTTGAATTCATCAGTCTTTTCCATTATGGGTTTTACCTTTTGTTTAAGAAGATTAAAATTACGACTACACTGAAGACACAAAATTTTATCCTATGTTTCCTTCTAAAATTTGTTTCGCCTTTCATGTTTGAGTGTTTAATTTGATGTTTGTATTATAAATGGTATAGAGAAGGCATCCAATTTCATTTTTGTCCCCATACAAATAACCAGTTGTCCCAACACCATGAATTAATTGTCTCATCTTTCCCAGTGATCTGCTTTGTCGGTTCTGTAGTAAATCAGATTTCACATGTACATTGGTTTGTTTCTGGGCTATTAGACTTCATTTTTTTTTTTTTTTTTGGTCTGTTACTGTCTCTGTCCAGTGCTGTCTTCATTTCTACATGTTTTGACACCTGAAAGACCAAATTCCTCTACCTTGTTTTTCTTTAATCTTGTTTATTCCTAATTCTCTACTCTTCTCTGTGAAGTTTACAGTCAGCTTGTTGGGTTCCTTGAAAAGCTCCAGTGAGCCTTTGGTACTGCTTTAAATCAGTACATGTATTTGGCATGAATCAACATTTTGTGGTACTGAATCTTTCTATCCATGAATGTGTTAGGTATAGCTTTTCATTTATTTAGGTCATTTAAAATATGTTTCATTGAAGTTTTATCATTTTCTCCATAAAAATCTTTAATCACTTTTGTTAGACTTATGCCTAGCTCTCTTATATTCTGTTGTGATTCTAAAAGTTACTGTTTTAAAATGTATAAATTTTCTATTGCTGATCTATAGATATATCATTAACTCGTGTACTGATCTGTGTCTGGCCACTGTGCTAAACTGTCTTACTGATTACAATGTATCTGTTGCTTGTTTGAAGTGGATAGTCATACTACTTGTGCATAATTCTGTTTCTTCCAAGTTAATCCTTATAGTTCACATTTCTTTACGACCTATCTTTAGAGCTACCCTGCAGAGTTGTCACTGAATCAGAACATGTACATTTAAATGTAGCATGTGCCTGGAAAGGTCATCCTTTTCATGAAGTTTCCAAGTCTATCCTAACACAATAGCTTCTCTCTCCTTTGAGATTTTGTGAATTTACTTGCCTGTGCTGCTTTTTTTTTGTCGCTCATTCTGTGTTTGCAGTATTAGTTATCTTTATATATGTTCTATCTGGGACATTTTTTTCTCTTCACAGCACTAGCACAGTGCCTTGGGCCTGTGGGTACCAAAGATAATTTTATTGGTTCCTTGGTTGAAATGCCTTCAGGTCACTTGCATTTATCTGGAGATACAGAATAATTTAAGATAATATTTTGAATAATTTGAGACAATAGCTCCATAAGAACAAATATGATGTATTGTCTAGGGTATCCTGGCTGTGTGTGTGCTGTGTCTTCTCATCAGAGACCCCAGTATTTCACTGTGTGCTCTCTTCCAGGTTACCAGTGTAGCATAAAATAGCCGTTGCTTGGCCATTTCATTTCATTTCATGTCATTTTTGTTACATCTAACTACTTTTCCAAAGTTACTCATTTTCATGTGTTATTCAGCACTAGCACCAGCCCTTGTTATGCTTAAAGGACATTATGATAAGATTAAAACAACTTCAAGTAATAATGGTAATAATAGTAGTAATAGCATAGTAGTCACCAGAACTGGCATATGACATGGTTCATATAAATACTAGCAAAGGGCTGTGGGGACTTTTGCTTATTGGTTAATGTGATACTGCCAGCTCACAACAGAACTTATATTACTTAGCCATAAAGCTGATGATTATGTGGAATTCTTAACAATTCTAAAATATTTAAGAGGTTTTACAATTTCAGAATTTATTTTTAAAGTGAAACTTATTTTTATGTCACATGATTTCACATTTGCATGTTTCAGGTTTTACATGAAATGTGACTGCACTATATCTTACTAATGAATAAAAGTAACTGTAGATATTAAGTAACATTTTCATTTGATGCCTCCTAACTTATCTTCTGTTACTTTTCTTTGCCGAGGTGCCACTAGGCTTCTCAGCCCCACTAGATGACCTTCCCCCAGTCCCCCACATGGCATGCTGTGCTCTGGAAAACCTGTATCTTCTTATGGGAAGGGAGCTGGAAGATCTAGAAGAGGTACCTCCAGGAAATGTGCTGGGTAAGGTGGCGCTGTGTATTGCATCTGTGCTCCGTTCTGAGATTACTTCACATGTTACTCAAACTGAGTGAAATCTTTGAAGGAAATGACTCTGATATTGTTTTTGGTTTGGTTATTTTTTTCCTGGTGTCCTTAGACTTAAGCTTAGAGCAATTGAGTAATTAGCATGTACACCAATAACTTGCTGTAAATTATGGTAGTTCCGTTAAAAAAATAAAGTCCTAAACTTTAAGGAGATAACATTAAATAGCATTATATGGATACATTTTATTGCTGTAGCTATAAAATATAAACAAAATTGTATTTTGTACATCTTTTGTTTGTATTGTGAAATATAATACAAACGTTTGTAAAAATAAAATACAAACAAAGTTAACGTTTAAAATTGCCATTATGGCAGGTTGACATTTCATTAAGAATGGAGTGAGGTAAAAATTCCTAGTACTTTTGTCATGAAAATCTTCCCTGGCTCAGGTCAGTATACCACTGGTTGAAGAAAGTCCGAAACTAGATTATCTCCAAGGTCCCTTCTAGCTTTAAGTTTTCAGGCTTGTGTTTTTTAGAGAAAAATCTTATTTCGGTTATTAGGCCATTTCCCCTCCTGGTATTCATTAGAGGGAACAATAAATTTTTGATATGATTTCTTGGTTGGGTTGACAACCCATTTCAGTGGCTCCATCAGAACATCTTAGAGTCAGCCTGAGAGTCAGAATTACCTTGTTTTAGGCAAATTTTACTTGTTCATTGGTTAAAAAACTGGGGCATAGGTAGCAGTAGCAGCAGTTTCACAAGCCAGGTGTTCAATGAAAGCAACTTCTGAAAGCTAGGAGTAAGTTTAAGGCAGGACAGACGAGAAGACCAAGGATTCTGAGGTGAGGAGCAAACAGCACGCGGGAAGGCTGACTGCCCGCAAGGGTGACGCGTGTGAGGACGCTGGCTGTCAAGTTTCTGGGACCAGGTTTGTCAGCCCAGTTGTTGTTACTGTTGTTGTTTACTTAAAACACGTTTGTCTTCGTGGGGGACCAGGGGGCTTGGAATGAAAATAATTAAGTTGAGTGGCTGAATGTGATTGAACTAATCTACACTTTCCAATTACCTGTTGCCTCGTAATAAACCACCCAAAGCCGAACGGCTTACAAGAAAAATGGTTTTTAGTTTTCCTTAAATCTGCAGTTTGGGCATGGCTTGGTGGGACAGCTTGTCTCTCTTCCACATGGTGTCAGTTGAGTTGCTCAAAGCCTGGGCACTAGAGTCATGTGAAGGCTCTTTTCACTCACATGTCTGGTGGTTGATGCTGGTTGTCATCTGGGACCTTAGCTGGAAGTGGCACTGGGGCTGAAACATGTGGCCTTTCCAGATGGCTGCTTGGCTTCCTCGCAGCACGGTGGCTGGGTTCTGCAGGTGCTCATCCCAAAGGCAGAGGCAGGAAGAAGCTGTGTCAGCTTTTATGACCTAACCTCTAAACCCTTCAGCCTCATTTCCATCACATTCTCTTTATCAGCAGTGAGAGTCACTAAGATCGGCCCATACTCAGAGGGAGGGAACTAACTACACCTTTTGATGGGAGATATGTCAGAATTTGTGGTCATGTTTTAAAATGACCACACCACTAATCATAGATAATTCCATGTTTCCTTTTATGTTTTAGCAGGCCTGTGGCAGGACACATATTACAAATTAAGACAGCAATGTTTATAGTGATCAGGCAGGCCTGTAAACTCCATCTTTTTTTTCCTCTTGTTAACATAGAGAAAAAGTTGCAATTCCTATTTTCGTAAGAAAATAGTAGAGAGTGATATGACTGCTACCCATATGCTTTTCATCAGAAATGATACCAAGGCAGATTTATCAGCTACAGATGAAAGTTTTTGTTGGAGAAGGAAATGAAAACATTATATGCATTCTTGAACAAGTCAGTGAATGTAGTCATATTCTAAAGGAAAGTTCTTTTATTGGCACTTGAAAAATGCAGATTTCACATTTGAAGTCCTCAATAACTCACTTAGAAAACTTACACTGACTGATAAGTGTGGTTAGATTTTATGGTCTGGAAATAGTCTATTTTAAGTTTAAAATAACTTAATTCCAACCTGATGTTTGAAAAGTTGGTATGGATGGGACCAGAGAGACCTTACTGAGTTGAACACACAATAGCCTTTTGTTCAATTCTCTACAGAGAATATCTCTAAACATAAATGTTTGCTGCAGGCTCCTATTAAAATGTGAGGGGAAATTGAATTAGGATTCCAGATCTTTAGCCTTTTCTTATACGCTTTCAGATCTCTTCCATATGGTTAAATCTTTGAAATTTCAGGGGTATATTCTGAGAGGAAACATGATATTCCTTTTTTTACAACATGAGGAAAATAATAAATATTAATTAGCCTTTTCCTGAAATGGTTATAGTTTTGCCGTGGTTGGTTGCTGAGTTGCTAGGAAATCAGTGTGGATTGAATGAAGTATGTGTATGTGTGTGTGAATCCTTAGTCATGTGGGGTGACTGAGGAGTCAGAAGCCTTTGAGAGGTTTTACTGGCAGATTTGATTTGATTATTTCAAGGGAAATCTCAACAGTTTGTGACTCTTAAGCCTTTGTGGTGCTTTCGTCATACTTTAAATTCACTTACTAGTGAATTTCTCTTAAATATACTTTATTATCAACATTTCCACTTGGAAAGAATCTGTTTTAATCAGTAAATAGCCAGTTACCTTACTAATCATTTCTTAGTATTAATAGTTTCAACTGATTATTATATTTTTTTAATTGAAGTATAGTCAATTTACAATGTTAATTTCTGGTGTATAGCAAAATGATTCATTTATACATATATATATTCCTTTGCATATTCATTTTTGTTATAGGCTTCAACTGATTTTAATAACTTTTCTTTTACACATGATAATGATTTTATTCTCCTATTTCCTAGTAGTTATGTGTGTTATTTCTTTGTATTTTATATTGCTTATAACTCTCATGTGCCCAGCTAAGCTCTGGCTTGGGGCAGGTTACCCATAAGCCAACTATTCCAGTTTATTTATTTTTTTCCAGATGAATAGCTGTTGGGCCATCACAGATAAATCCTCCCCCACCTCCAGGTTTTACTACCACTTCTGTCATAATTAAGTTTCTACAAATACTGTCGTAGTCTGATTCTTGGCTCTGTTTTCTATTCTGATGTATTTGCCAGTCTATATTGTTTGGTTTTGGTGGTTTCAGTCATTCTTTCTTAAGCTGGTATTATCACTATTCACTTTAATAATTTTTAGCTGTTCTTGGATATTTATTTTTCCATATGTACTTGATATCATTATATTTCATTTCAGTAAATTAAATATCCATATTAAGACATTCTATTTATAGAAGTAAATCGTGACCACCTTCTTTTACTGTACAACTCAATAATAATACAGAAAAAACTAGGTGAGTGTCCTTCCTGGGGGTAATCACTATAGGTGTTATCAGTGCAGTGTATATTGTTTCAGACTTCTGTCCATGCATAAGCACACATGCATACATACACATGTTCTTATAGTAAGAAATAACTTTATGTGTGTGAATTTATAAGTTCATTTGGGAAGAACTGACATTCTTACCATATTGAGCCATTTCTAGCGATGGGGAGGGGAGCCAGGAAGGGGCTGTGACTTAAACCTATGTTGTTCTGCTCTCCTAACTTATAAAGTACTGAATCATTTTAAACCACTAAGTTATACCAATAGTAGTCCATTCTGGGGAGAAGCCGTTTCCATTTTCGTACAGGTTCTTTTGTCACGGGCCCCAGGCCTGGCTGTCTGAGATTGAGCCAGCTGGCAAGCAGCCAGAATTCCTTCTGCGCCAGGGTCTTCCTGGAGAAAAAGCCTTCTGCCTTCTTACTTGGGGTATTTATGAGCTCCAGGAGCTCTTATTTTTAACCCATGGCGAGACCAGTTGCTCTCTTAGTGGCATAAATTAATTCTAGGATGCCTGGCTGACCTTTAATCTAGCTCCATCTTTCAAATTTTCTGGCATTTGGATGAGACCTTTTCCTCTGTTGACATAGCCTTTCCCTAATTTTTACCTTTCTTTGGACATTTCACTTGAGATTTAGGGGTAGAGGGATTTGGGGAAAAGAAAAGTGATATCAGTGTCTTTGATAAGCCTTCCTTTCTCAGGATCCAAAGTCTCTTAGAATTAAAATATGATGGAAGTTTAAAAAAATAAAAGCATAGCGAACTATTGTGCTCTGAAAAGACAGATCTTTGCTTACATTTTATAGCCTGGTCACCCTCTCACATGCATGTATTTCACGCTTACTGTATGTTTGGTTCTATATGACCCACTCGGTTAGATTTCTTATGTTGAGTGCTTAAATTTAATCTTACAAATTATTTATAGGCCCTTCACAGTTTTTATCCCAAATTAGCCAGAATCTCTTTCATGAGAAACAGCACTGGGTGTGCCAGCTGGGATCTCTGGCAAGTTGGCTACTTTTGTGGGAACTTTCAGACCTAAAAGTATATCCATATAAAATATCAGATGATCTCATGATAAGCCTTTCCTACTCTCTTAGTTGCTTTTCCGGGAACCTTCCTAGTTGCCCACATCTTGGGCTTTTCTGCCTTTTTAATTACTTTGCTCACTCCCCTCTATGCTTCGTTCTATTTGGATTTCTCTAGGTGATATTCAGAAAGCCAGAGGTCCAGAGGTCATTTGACAGATAGGAATTCCATCCCTCTAGAGCTCTCTTCTCACAACCAGGAGCTTTAAAAAAGCAGTTCTCATCCTAATTGTATGCACAAGGACTAGCTGCACGCGGCTGTGCCTCCACAGAGGTCCAGAATAGTTTTCTTAGCTTTGAACAAACTCAGAAGCATTGCTGCTTTCTCAGAAAGCTCAAGCAGTGATCATCATTTATACCAGCCTAGACTTCTGGGCAGAGGTTGAGTGGGCTAAGTCGGCTCTCTGAAGCCACCATGGGATGTTGAAAGGCATCTGCAGCCTTCTGGCTCTAGCAAGGGCCACGGCTACACTGAGATGAACACAAGGGGGCAGCCTTTCCCACGGATTGTCATCATGTTGAAAAACAGAACAAAGACTGGGATGTCTGTGTGAGCGTGTGCGTGAGCTGTGCTCTGTGCCAGAGCCCCTGTGTAAAATTCGTATCTTCTACCTCTGTATTTATAAGGATTATTAAGGTGTTGGGTGAAGGGCATATGAGTGCTGAGTAGGTTTTGTGCTTTGCTGGAGTGAAGTTTGTTGACACAATCAGGATTACTCTGTGTAGTTACTGTGAACTATACCCCCTTGCCCAGCCCAGAGTCTTGCAAACATGTAGGCAGGCTTTTTTTATTATCAGAGGTTGAGAGTTCTGAATCATTAAAATAGAGAAATTGAAATTAGTTTAGCTTGTTATTTGAACCTTCTAAGAATGATTTCAGAGCAGTAATTTAAATTTATTTTGGCCCTTTCTTTCTCCTGTCTCTCCCACCTCTCTTCCAAATACTAAAGGCATTGTTTCAGTTGTATATTTTTTTCCCTTTGGTTTCCTCTTTACCTTGGAAATTGAGTTATGACTCCTTGGGTTGTTTCTAGTTGAAAAAAGCATTATTATGAAAATATATGCTGCTTAGTGGGCAGCGAAACATGATATAAAACATCACTAACGTCCTGCTCTCCTGTGCAATTAGAAGCACATTGTCACTAGTTTTGCTTTATGTTTCCCAGATGACTGTTTGTTAATTTACAGCAGTTCAGCGCTTAATTGCATTGATGATCATATTTCAAAGGATTTGGGTCTATTGGTTCAAGTGCAGAATTGAAGTAAGGGTTGTTATTCCTTCACTGTTGTATCTAAATCCATCTTATTTGACTGTGTAATGGCTGGAAGAAATCAGATATGCTTTGAAAATCAAAGGCAAAGCCCCTGTCCCCTGGGCACAGGAGTAGGGTAGAGAGAAGAACGTTTTCTTTTTGGTCTCTACGGAAGCGCCCGTTAGATTTATTGTATAATGGGTGTTTTTCTCCAGTGCCACACGCCTTCAATTTTTCTAGAATGATATTTGTAAAATTTGGAAGTCACGGTGGCCGAGTGGTTAAGGTGTTGGACTCGATATTTATAAAATATCATTTTCTAAACAGTTTACATAATCAATGCCATTATATTTGCATATCTTTTGTTAACTGATCCCAATAGAGATGGCACATAGGTAAATGCACTTGAGAGATACATTTAACCAATATTTACTGAGCATCTATTGCACACCAGGTGTTCAGTGACTCATTTTTGTTTGTGTTTTCTGATTTAAATCTCACAACAAACTTGAGTGGTGAATTTATTATCTTCATTTTGCAGGTGAGAAATCTGACGCTGAGAAGGTTTTCACTTGTTCAGCAAATGGCACTCGCCCTTAGTTGCCAGATTTTGTGTTCTGTACAGTTGTGTAGCTGAGATTAGTTACTGATTCTCCTCACTTTCTGTGATGGTTAAAATGAAAATACGCTATAATGATTTTTGGCACTCTGCTTATTAGGTCCTTGAATTTCATGGTTCATGTAGTCCCGTCCCTTCTTCCTGTGAAAAGGGAGTTTGAGACTCAGAGAGGAACTAGGTCTCCTCCAGCTTGGGTCGTGAGAGTGGAAACTAGAACCCAGGTCTTTCCTTTTATAAGGGAAAAAACTGTTGGAAAGGAAAGGAAGAGAAATAGCCTGGACCCTCTCAAAAGAGAGAAACTGAACAATGAGAATTTGTCGGGTTTACCCAGTTTGGAAAGAGAGACTGTATAGAGGTGAGATGTGAGGCACCCCACTCCCCCTGTCCCCACGGAGAGGTATTTTCCATTGGCCCCTTATGCTTCCTCACTGCTGATGTCACACTAAGAGCCTAGATTTGTTTTATGTCCATAACTCATAGGCCCTTCAGTGTTGTCTGGCTCGTCCCACCCCAGACCCTGTGCTTTAGTTCTCACCACTTCTGAATACATCAGAATGTTAATAAATGTGTTTTCAGGTATAATTAACATGTAACATTGCTTACGTTTAAGGTGTACAGCATGTGGAATTTGATGCATTCATGTCTTGGGATATGATGACCACCGTGGTGTTAGGTACCACCTCTGTCACGCCACATAACTAATTCTCGTTTCTTTTCTGTGGTGGGAACAATTAAGATCTAGTCTCTTAGCAACTTTGAAGTTTGTAATACAGGCTTGTTGTCTAGAATCACTATGTTATGGTTTAGATCTCCAGGAATTATTATCTACTAGTTGCAAGTTTGTACCCTTAAATACAATCTCCCTGATTTTCCCACCTCCTGGTAACCAGCATTCTATTCCCTGTTTCTCTGAGTTTGGCTTTTTTTATATTCCACATAT
Source organism: Camelus bactrianus (assembly GCF_048773025.1). Classification (NCBI taxonomy): domain Eukaryota; kingdom Metazoa; phylum Chordata; class Mammalia; order Artiodactyla; family Camelidae; genus Camelus; species Camelus bactrianus. Next base: position 28,232,989 of record NC_133565.1, read on the forward strand.
AAGTGATAACACATAGTTTTGTCTTTGTCTGACTTCTCTCTCTAAGTGTGCCCTTAATGTCTGTTCATGTTGTTGTAAAAAGCAGGATTTCCTTCTTTCTCATGGCTGACTAATGTTTCTCTGTGTGTGTGTGAGAGAGAGAGAGAGACAACTTCTTTATCCAGTCGTCTGTTGATGGACACTTAGGTTTTTCCATGTTTTGGCTATTGTGAATAATGCCTCCATAAACACGGGAGTGCAGACTTCTCTTTGATATCCTCGTTTCATTTCTTTTGGATGTATACCCAGAAGTGGGATTGCTGGATCGTATGGTAGTTCTATTTTTAATTTTTTGAGGAACATACATAGTGGTGAACTAATTTACATTCCCACCAGCAGTGAATATATCAAGATTTTTATACCTCTGTGTTCCCGCACATGCTCTCTCTTCTCCTCCAGTGTTCTCTTTCCCTTCACTGCCTGATAAACTCAGGTTCAAGGCCCAGCTCAATTGCCCCCTCTCTGTAGCCTTCCCCAGCTGCTCTGGTGGATCACCTGGCTCCTTCCCTTGGGTTCCTATACCTCTTTTAATACATTTCTCTTAGAACATTTATTCCATTATATTGTTTATGTTTTTAGTTGGTGTCTCTAAGCTTCTGGGCTAGGGTTCATCATTCTTTGGGCATATCCAGTATTGAGCCCAAGCCTACTACACATACTTTACTAGGACACATATTCTAGTGTGAGTGTGAGTGAACAGATGAATGACTGTGTACTACCCTCCCAGTGGTACCTTTTGAGCACAGAGATGGAGTAGAATTTTGAGCAGGAGGAAGGGAGAGTCTTGAGAGTTCTAGGAGATATTATTACTGTTATTTATTAGTTTGGTGATTTGGCTTTTAGATTGTATATGGGGAAACTGAGGGACTACAGATCAGAAAGGGAGAATGGAAGACAGAAGTTCTAGGAACTTGAGTATCCAGCATGTGACCACCAGTCATATGCTCCTGGTTTGTTTCCTTGTTGCTTCTGATGTTCGATGTGTTCACCAGGAATTAATTTCTCCAAGGACCTGCATTAATTTAGAGGTGCAGAACTTGGAGTAGACAACTAGGCTGGGTGTCGTGTGCATTAAGTGTGGCTGTTTGTTTTTCATATGTAGATATATTAATCTGCCCGGATACGAGACACCTTAGGGCTCTTCACAGCCTGAAATCTCATAGCTATGAGAGTTTGTAAGCAATGTAACATTAGTCTTTTCAGGTCTTTCAGAATATCTTCATTTTTCAAGTAACTTTGAGCATTTTCTGGATTTGTTTGACCCAGGAAAGTCTAATTTTCTATATAAGTCTAATATACCCAAAGTCTTTTTTGATAAGTTTGAAAAACAGGCCCCTTTATGAGGTTAGACAGGTTTATAACCCAATATGTTAAACTTATGTTAAAATAGAAAATTGTCTTTAAAAAATAAAAAGCCCAAACAAGTAGAAGGTATTAGTTTACTGGTATAATTATAGATAATTCGGGTATATTGATTTTAACTCTAAATGATGTAAAAATATTTCCAAAACTCACATCATGACCAAAAAAGCAGAAAAGCTGTAGAAAGAATATTTTGTGTGTACCCTAGTTTGTTTTCCACTTTTTTCAGTATACCTCATTGGTCTTCAGATTCTGAAAACAGGACTGTGGGGAGTGGAAAGGAAGATGATCGTTTGTACCCATTAACTCCGTCTGCCTTTCTTAGTAAAGCAAACTGTTTTTATAACTAGGGAGACATCGCAGCCTGACTTGCTCAGGGCATCCTGGTTCATGCCTGCTGTCTTGAAGAAGCTATTAGTAGTGCCCCCTTTCTCCTTTGAAAATGCTAGTTTGGATGATGAATCCTATTGTCACGCTGGTTATGACTAATATGCTTTTCCCTTGATTGTTGTAGTTTATGCTTGATTTTAATACTTTTTAGTGCATCTTTCCCATATTTTTAGATTTTCTAATGTTTTAAAAGGCGTATCCTACTTATAATTCTATTAACGGCTGCCCCTTACTTTTTCAAATCATTCTTTAAATATGAGTCAATACTGAAATGTTATTCATGTATCCCACCAACTTAAGACAGATTATAAATTCTTTCAGAATGGCACCTGATTCATCTTTGTATCTCTGACAATATCTAGCATTATGCTTTGAACAAAGTAAGTGCTCAAGAAATATTTATGGAATGAATCTTAGGAAACAGTTTAGTCTTGTAGAAAGAAGGGTGGATTTCGGTCCAGTCTGATAATACAGTGAATGTTCTTCAGGTGAAGGAGCTGGGACTGAGCCAGCGATGGGGATACAGTCAGCCCCACGGTGACTCCGACCACGCCAAGTTTAAGAAGAGATTCCATTTATCTCATTTTGTTGCCTGGGGACTCTCAAATAAGTTTTCAGTAAACTCTTTTTCAGTTAAAGTTCTTTCTGGAAGATTACACTCCTGCTAAATGTAAAGGCAAAGGAGTTTTCCAGTGCTGTGGCAGAGAGAGAGCAGCTTGATTGAGCCACTGTGGCCACCAGCAGCATTGGCAACGTGACTGTGTCTAAAGTTAGGAGAGACCAAGTGGAACAGTAGTTGGAGAGCCATGCAAGGGGTGCATGGAAGAGATTTTTGTGAGCAAATTCAGTTGACTGAGCTATGTGTATTTCTACAGAATAAGTTTGCCTTCTTAATTTGAAAGCTAGGTGTATTCAGTAACGGTTAATCACTTCTGAGCCAGAAGAGGGAAGAATGCCACTTTTTTAGAATTTAAGTTGTAAAATATGTCTTGTACTTTCTCATCATAGGCAGTTTACAACACCAGAAAAAAATCAGTCTTTTTAAAGGCTTTGCCAAATTTTGCTCTGGCTACGTGCCTCCAAATTTAGGCAGAATATGGACGACTTAACTGTGCTTACATGTAATAGTGCTGCAGACTCTCATGACTAAAAGCCTTTGAGCTTTAGAAAGTATGGTCATCTTTGAATCTATATTTGAAGCGTAAGTTCTGCTTATCTGCAAAGCTGAAAGGGAGTTAATTGGTTGTAAGTAAGGCAGATGTTATGGATAAACTGAGCACAAATATTCTCTAAGTCCTAAGTTATTAGATAACTGCTTAGCATATGATGGTCAGTGCTCAATAAATTGGTGAATCTGTATTTTTTTTCTCTAGCAGGTATATTTGATCATAAAGCTCACTATTCAGTTTTCAGGATCCAATAATCACAAACCATTGCATAATCCTGGAGTGTGTTCTTTTTCTTTTATTTAAAAAAAAATATATAATTTGAATTGTTTTCTGTTTTAGAAGTTACACGTTCTTGTTGGCAAATTTAGATGGTACATTTTTATTTTTATTTCACTCATTCGGATTTCAAAAGTAATACTTGCCTATAGTAAAACTCCGAACAATAACAGTGTCAGAAATTAATAGTTTCGCCTCTGCCACCACTTCTCTGATGGAATCATCGACATCAAATTGGCATGTATTGTTCCATAGGTTTTCTTTATACAGCGTGCACACTCGTGCACACACGCGTCTTCTGCCTCTTTCTTTTGCCCTTTTTTACAAAATGGTGGTTGAATATATTGTTAGTTTTGTACAGCTCAGCTCACACAGTGTGAAGAGGCACTGCGCTGTGAGTGTGTACATCTCTTCTGACACACTTTCAAGTTCATTACTGCTGTTAATGCCCTATCAGTTCACATGAGCCTTTCCTGCCCCATGGTGTTGTGAAACCCAAATAAGGCAATGCTTATTAAAGCAGTTGTTAAGCATAAAGCTCTTAGTAAGCATGATAAATACTAATAATTATTTATGAATAATTCTAGTTTTTGTAATTCCTACAGGACAAAATGGTACATCTGCTTATACTTGACTTATTTTAGTAGCTTCCATACATTTCTGCGCCTGGTTTTACTTATTGTATTTGTTACTTTAAGTTGCAGCGTGCCTGACCTTCTTTGCCTCAACAGATGTTAGAAAAAAAATCCCATTTGTTGTGTCTTCAGCAGTCCTTTTCTTCCATGTTTTTGGCTGTATCTTGGCCGTATATTCCTGGGTGAATGAGAGTGATATTATAAATTTCATTTAGTTAACATGGCGTGTGTTGGGGTCTAGGATTTCTCATGGTTTGTAAGTCCATATCCATTGTCATTGTGATTATTTTATCACTAGCTAATCAGTTACAGCCAGCGATTTTAACTTTGCCACAAGTCTAAAGTTCTTCTTTGTCAGAAAGACCACACACAGCCCTTGAAAAGTTACTTTCAAATTTGATCACAGAATTTCCAAATGTCCTCCAAAAGAGTGAGCATGATGGCTTTGAGTGAAAAACTGGGGCGCTTGACCAAAGGCTCTCGGTTTGTTTCTAATCATGTATGGGTGGAGTGTAACTTGATTAGAGTTGACTGGCCTGAAATGATCCCAGTAAGATGCAGAACTGGATCTGGATTGAAGTCTCACTATTTTCTGCCTTTGTCCAAGATTTAAGGGAATCATCGAAATGAATGAGTTTGGAATTTCATGTCCAAATCCATTTTTAATACTACTATCTTATGTTTTTATAGCACTGTATGCTTTTCAAAATGCTTTTATCTATAGTATTTGATCTGTCCAGTCTGCTTTTAGCTTCTATATTTCAAAGGCCAGTAATGGCAGGGTTGGAAGTAATACCTATTAGAGTAGTGACTTTGAAAACTTTGAAATGATTTCCAGGTGTTTTAGATAGGGCACATTTGAATGGGGAAACTTTAAACTTTCTTTTGTATCAAAGAAAACTTGAAGTAATCTTAGAAATTAGCAGCTCATTTCTTTCATTGTTGTTCTTCTTTTTTATACGAATATATATAATTTACTGAGATGTGGATAATAAATAATATACTGAGGGAAAGCTGTGGTTGAGCCAAGGAGAAAAGGGGGCAAAGAAAACTCAATTTTCCTTAAATCCCTAAGGTGGTGGAAATGCATTTTAAATAATTTTCATGACAGAAAGTCCTTTTTTTTTTTTAAATCACAGTAAGCATGCAAACTAGAATGGAAAAAAATCAAGGAGAATCAGAGAATAAAATAATAGCTGTGCAGTATATACCTTGGGGACGGTATATTTTATTGAGATTTTACTGGTGACCTAGTATCCATTTTTAAAATGTCCCACAGACATTAAAGATAACTTGTGCACGCACACACACACATACACCTCTGTTAAATCTGTATTAGTGCTTCAGGACATGAAAAAGATATTATTTGAGACAAAAGTAAAGCTCTCTTCTCTGATTCTACTTGCTGACCCTTTCTTATACCATAAAGATAATTGCATCACCAAGATGGCAAAGAAATTTCCAATAAATCTAAAATCTTGCTTCCACTTTTTGTGAAGACCAAAGATTAGAACAGGAACCTGTGTGCTGTCTGTTACAGCCCTTCACTCGCAGAACCAGCATGGGTGCTTCCTCTCTTGGCGTGAACATAGAAGACATCAGTGGACGTATAGAAAGATGTGGCATTTCAAAAGAAAGAGACCAGTTTGACCCACAAGAGTGAATAGGACTATTTGACCCGGAGAAAACTTAGGATAAGAAGTTATTATCCAAAGTAAGATTAGGAGGCTACTGCATTGATAAAATCAGAGCCTGTAGTCAAAAAGATAAATAAATAAGTGATCTGAGAGGAGAAAAAATGTATACACTGGAAATTACAAACGTGATTGTAGGATTTTAAAACAAGGCTGTGAGGAATGGATTTGATACTGAAGAAACCTTAATCAGTGAGAGGAAAGCTGAAGAATTCTAATAGAACTGAAAAGAAAAAAGATAAAAGTTCTGAGTGAAAAGATTAGAAACATGGAAACTAAACACAGAATTCAATATAGATAAATATGTATACTAATGTGTATGTGTGTACACTAGAAAAAAATAATGGGAGGAGGTTTTCTGTGGGCTTGGGTCCTCATAGTAAAACCCCTGAGTGATGAGCGTAGTTGCAAATGGGGGCAGGAGCAGGAGAGAGAAGGCTCCTAGAAATATTTCAGACAAAATCAGAATGTCAAGAGTAAAAGAAAATATTTCAGAAAATCTGGATAGCTTAAAGCAGGATACCCACTAAAAAAAGGAAATGCAGTTGGCATCAGGCTCATCGTGGCAGGGGTTTTAGAGACAGATTTGCTTTTTCTTCACTGAAGCATTGGCTTCATGTGAATGTGGCATGGAGAAATGAAGTTCTCCTAATTTTTTTAGCTTAACAGTGGACTTACATTATTCACTCCACTCTTTAAGTTATTCTTGTCCCAAAATCCTCAGATGAGAGAACTTTCCATTTCTTTGTTTTTAAGATGATCCTTATTTTGGCTGTGAGGTTAATTATTTTATCCTAACCTTTTTCTGTCAATCTCTGAGAAATTTGGTAGTTAGGAATTTTCAACTTCTTCCTTGTAGTCTACTTAGCTTCCTTTTTTTTTTTTTTTTTCCAAATGTGGGGACAAAAATTCTCAAAATACCGTGAAGGAGATGAAATGCTGGGGAGACTGTTCAGTAGGGCGTGGAAGAGCACTGCAAAGTGTGTCTGCGCTCCCTCGGGCGGTTTGCTGTGCCTCCCGTTTTTGAGCAGGGATGTCGTTTAGTTTTGTGGTTGGTCCTGCTGGGGAGAGTATAGCCAGGCCCTGATTTAAAGTGAAGTGTGACTTAAGGAGCAGGAGGAGGACCTGGTTCCTTCCCAGGGAGAAGACCACGATGCTCATGGACCTCCACCTGCACCAGGAAGCTGAGCTGAGCACTTCACAAGTCACCCTGAGTGCAGGGTTTTGTCGTCTCCACTGCTAGGAAAACTCTTTTGAAGCTAATTAACGTTCCTAAACATCAGTCTCCGAGGTTGCTGTGAATGTGTGTTACGGTCATGATTTGAACGTTCTTTTTGCTTCTGCTGTTTCCTGCGGGTACCGGGAGAATTTGCTCTTCAGAATCCTGTGTAGCTCAACTGCAGATATTTTGCATAGTAATACGGCAGTCAGTGCTTTCCAGGATAGATATTTTAAATGATGACTTCCCTAACGATATCAAAGATGAAATATTTAGATTAAAAATGACTATTAAGTGGGGTAAGGGTAAAGCTCAGTGGCAGAGTGCATGCCTAGCGTGCATGAGGTCCTTGGTTCAATCCCCAGCACTGCCATTAAAAATAAAAAACCTTATCACACTCCGCCCCCAAAAAAGAAAAAATAATAATTATTAAGCACTGATTATAAGGATAACTATAAGATTGGGTCACTTTTCTTAGCCCCTGTTCTAGCCTCCTTCACCTCTCTCCTCACCTCTGAGGTCCCAGACTGCCACAGCCCCATAGAATGTAAACCAAAACCATGGGCATGAGCACATGACTGGCTCCAGCCGGCCAGGAAAGGCGAGCCTTCATTAATAATATGTACTGCTCGAGTGTTCTGCTCTTGGACTCATGAGATAACCTTCTGATACTGTTCTTCTGGGCAGACTTCCCGGTACTTTGCACTTTTTAGGGAATCCTGTGCTTGGTTTTGTTTTAATGTTGGCTTCAGTAACTCCCTACGAAATTTAACCAGCTGCCAACTGACCCTGTTCACAGAGAACACAGGGCCCATTATAAACCCAGTGATAATATTCAAAATGGCTAAAACTGCAGTGCTTCAGAGCTGCAGGGTACATTTTGCTGGACCATCCTTAGAAACTTTGTTACTACATTTCTTCCAGCTCCTTCCATCAGATTTAGGGAGGGAGGGTGCAGTTTATCACTAACCCTCCTCTCCTCAGCCGGCCTTTGCTGCAGTCGGCGGAGTAGTAGTGTGACATGCTCCGTGGAGCAGGGACAAAAGGGTCGGTGACCAGTGACAACTAATAATGGAAGGTGGCTGAGTGGTATTGTGACCCCACACCCTAAGGAAGCAAGTCTCTCCACCACCACCACCAAAATAATGAGATTAGCTGACCAAAGAAAGAAGAGAGAGCTGCCTGCTAAAAACCCGACTTCACCGCCAATTTTATTTTTATCCTGTGTGCTTGAAGAGTTAGGCAGATACACCCTGGCATATGTGAGGCTCTCAGTTACTAAAGAAAATTAAGTTTACATTCAGGACAAAATTATTGTAAAATATGATTATCAGCTTTTCTTTCTCCCCACATTTGAGAAATGGATCCTTTTTGCTACCAAATGACTATACAGTCACAGGGCTTCTCGACGAAGATTCCCTGGGTAAGTCCTCACATCGTTGTGCCATCTCCCACCAACCGGGGCCAGAAGTGTGCTGTCGCCGCCCAGCTCTCTTTCCTGCTGGGTGATCCTCTTCACCTGCAGACCTCATTGTTGTCTCTCCATCCCCTGCCCTTTAAAAATGCCCCGTGCCATAGAGGCTCCAGCCTTGACATGAGGTTGGATGCCCAGTTTTTCTTCCCACTTGTTTGTCGCTGGTGCCTTTACAGGCTGACTGCTCCGCTCTGGTAATTAAACCTGACATCAAGCCACATTTTAGCTCCTTATCCTTCATAACTAGAAAATGTGATTTCCAGGCAGCTTGCTATCCTCTTCTGCCATTTCTGGGTGGACTCAGGTTTGTCCCTTCCTAACAGAATAGTGCTTCACTTGTCGGTGACCAGTGCTGGAAGCTTTTCCTTTGTGAGCTGGTTCCTGTGCTTCACGAAGGAAACCTAAGTTTGGGTTAGCAGCTACCGCAGACTGTTAGTGTGCACCAGACCTACTGTCAGCCACAAGCTGAAGACCTTTTCATACAAATGACTGCCTGAAAATGTACCTGTGTGGGCAACTGATTTTTTTACCTACATGTAGTACTTTACTCTGTTAAATTTATATGTGGCACACAGAGGGAATGGGAAACGTTTAGGGGTTTTATGGAAACAGAAGTGTTGGGGAAGGTGTGATAGCTAGCTTTCAAGTATTTAAAGGCTTGTATTATTCCAGAGAGTAAAACTAGAGGCAGTGGTGTGATAACAAGGAATGTGACTTGAATACAACTATACGAAAGCCAAGAAGAGCCTGCTCGGGAGAAGCAATGTCTTACTCATTTGCCTACCAGAGAACTTGTTGTGCAGTAGGTGTTCACAATGATAAGTGAATTCTCACGCGCGCACACACACACACACAACTTAGAATTCATGCTCCTGCATCAGGGAAGCGGGCTGCTGTGACCATCTTCTCTTAAGGGATATATGAGGGAGATTTTGCATCGCAGCGGGTTGTTTTAAAGCAAAGAGGCTGTCAAGCTTCTTCCAGTTCTGCACCTCTGTTCGTGTGATTAGTTCTGATTTTCTTACTGTCACCGAGGATAGTAAATCCGATTATGTATCAAGTAACTGATTTTTTTTTCCTTTCTATGTTCAAGTATAATCACAATGGAAGTGTATCTAAATGATATTCCTGCACTTGTATGCAAAAGCAGAAGTACAAATTAACTCTAGTCTTTTTTGTCGTCTGGGGATCATTTTATCACAGTTAAATTCAGGACAAGGTCGTATATTGAGATTTTAGAGGGTGCCGTATATGTATGGAAGGGGAATTTGCTGATAAATCATAAGACCCTAGATGTGTAGAGCTTAAAGGAACTTGGGATATTTTATCCATTCCATATTCTTTGGGAAGGGCTTACTTTGATAACCTAGCTGCTCTCTGTGACAGTCAGGTTTACCTGTGTACCATGGGTGTCCTCTTACCAGGTGTACAACGTATTCCAAGTACATCTCCTTATATCCAGAGGGGAAGGGAAGAATCTCATTATTAATGTTGTTTTACTCTATTCTGTTTTTTTTTTTTTATCATAATATAGCTTAGAGTATTTTATCAGTGCTGTGTCTTAAAATACGTTATCACATTCAAATTTACTGTATTCTGTTTCATGGCTAAATAAATTTTATGAATGTACCACAAGTATTTTAAACTAGCTCCTTCCTAATGAATAATTAGTTCGTTGTTTCGGTGGTTTTCCTGTCAGACAGTGCTGTGATGACCGTCACTGTATTTATGTTGTGGTGGCTCTGGGTTTTTTGCCAGTTTGATCACAGCTATTCCTTCATTTTAATTGACACTTAAGAGAGGTGAAATTCACTCATTCATTCAACAGATAACTGCTGAGAGCCTACTAGATTCCAGGCATACCTATTCTGGTGATTATCTGAATAGAGAGGCAGTGAGGCCGTAGTAGGGTGGGTAGGAGATAAGAGATGAGAGAAAAGGAGACGGCACAGCCAAATGGTTGATGAACACCTGAGGTTCTCTGTGTTGCCGGTGGAGGGGTAGCAGCTGGGATGAAATACAGCTCGTGCTCTCTCCCCTTTTCCTTTCCTGATTGAATTTACGTGGTCAAAGGACTGTCGTTTGTCCTTTGAAGGTTTCAGTTGATGTTCATTGTGACCCAGTTTCCCTGTATGAAAACATTCATAGCCAGGGTCCCTGGTGTTTACTTGCCCAGCCCTTTTGCCCCTCTGCAGGGATGATCCTGGGCACAGATGCGTCTTCAGAAATTATTGCCACATCCTCTCCACCCTGGTGCACTCTGTCCTGTGTGCTAGCCAGCTCTACAGAGGACGGGGGACCCACTGCCTCTTTGTCCCCGCCTTTTCTTCCTCCTCACTTCTTCTTTACCAGATCTGTCATTTACTTTTCTGTCAGTGGAGGAAAGGCATGTGAATGAAATTTCAATGATTTTGGAAAGGACGAGAAATATTGTAACTATTTATTGGTGATGAAAAAATATAATTCACTTTATCTGGAATTCATCGAGGAAGCGTGGCCTAGAGGAAAAAGCCCTGCCCTGAGTGTCAGGAAAACCGGGCTCTTTCCAGAACTGCCAGGGACTGGGACCCAGGATCAGCTCTTCCCCACTGTCCCCCTCAGAGACCTCATCTGTGAAATAGATGAGCTCTAAGGACTTGGTGAGTTTACATTTCACATTTCTGCCTGTAGATCAGGGTCAGTGCTGTTTTACAAGCATGCTAAAAAGTTGTGTGCAAAGCTTTAAAGAAATCCCTTGATGTTTACGAAAACAGACTATCCTAGAGAGGTTTTGTTTTCTAGGTGAGGCATTTACCAACCTGATACGGTATTGCATCTGGAAGCCTAGCTGCTTCCATGTCTCCCTGAAGGCTTTTCCCCCGACCGGAGTGTACTCAGTCGTGTGGCCTCTCTTCTGCCACCTGAGCCAAATACCATGCGCTGTTTTCTTAATGTAGAACAATAACTCAAATAGTCATAGCCTCAGCATGGACTGCGTTACCTTCTGGGGTGCAGTTGTGGGGCATATCCAGATATTGGTAGAACGGAACAAGAAACCAGACGTGACTGGGTGGTCCATTAGCTGAGCCTCAATCTCCACAGGGAGGGATGGTGTGATGCCTGTCGCTTCCTTTACCTCTTGGCCCAGCCCTTTGGCTCCCATGCCCGAGGCCTCTGAAAGGTAAGAGTAAACCCTGAAAGAGTTGACCTCTGTAAGACACTGGGTCACAAGCACTGTCTTCCCTGTCACAGCGTGTAGCATACACAAGAAGCATTTCCCCTGCATCCGAGACCCCTGCAGAGTTTTGGCACCATGACAAAGCACGGCAGGTGTGAGCTCGTGGGCCTTTGAGGATCAGCTCCTGGGACGATGATGGTCAGGAAGATGCAGGCCTTATATGAACTGGTGGGGACAGAGAGCCAGTGGGATTTGACTATTGTTCATCTGACTCCACTTTGTAGGCACAGACTGGGAAGCCGCCAGTAAACGGTTTGCACTAGTCTGTCTTATGAAGGCTTCTTTACAGATGCTCTCTTAGCATTTCAGTGTTTTGTTACCAGGAGGCATCCTTTAGTTTGCGACAGGTTTTGCTAGGGACTAAGCTTGTTAATAAATCAGAAGGACACTTGTGGCTGTCGGAGAAAACATACCCAAGTGCCCAGTGGAGTAAAAAGAAGGCCTCTTGACATACCTTTTTAATAGGTCTCCTATTTGGGGTCCGTTAGAAATGATAATCTTACCTCACAGTGTTTCTGGGGTGTTTGCCAGACTCATATACACAAGGCCGCTGTGGACCATATTATGGAAATAATCAACTGGAAATGACTTTCACATTATTTTGCTGACCTACTTTTCACAGCACTTATTCTCTGTTTTTCTTAGAGCCAAAGGAACATTTCCCATGATGTGAGCTGAGATTATTTTACTCTGATGGTGGTTAGATTTCAGCAGTGGTAGCTAGTAAAAATGGAATGAGACACTTGGAAATTCTTGGGTAATGTGTTGGACGATTTTTATACGTAAGTAAAGGCAGCTTTGGAGAATTGTGCGATGTTTGTTGGGGATTGTTTTATTTTCTCCCCAAAGTGAAGCAGACCAAAAACCAAGAAATAGCAATCATTAGGGTATCTTCCAGTGGGTATCTGAAAGGACCAACCTCTGAAAGAACCACGGAGTATCAGGAACCAGAGGGTAGACAGAAGTGTGCAGCCAGGAGGATGAAGAAATGATTTGCTCAAGGACAGACATGTTCAGGAGAATCTGTGTAAGGACACTGCGGTGAAAGACACCTTTCATTAGTCCTTGGAGGCTGTTGGGGGAAAAGATACAGGAGACAAACCATGCTCTCGCTCTTTTGCTGCCAGGTCTTTTTCAAGGGCTGGGAAATGGTTTTTCTTTATTAGCTGCAGCTAATGGCGTCTGTAAAAGACTCAGAAGCACTTTAAATATCCATGTAATTTGTGCCAAATAACACTTCTAAGTAACTTTTATTGATGCATAATAGTCATATAGAAAACTATGCAAATCTTAAACCACAGCCTGATAGATTTTCTTAAACTGAACATATGCCAGTGTTACTAGCATCCAGATCCAGAAACAGAGCACTGCCAGCATGCCAGAAGCCAAGTGCCTTTCCAGTTACTGCCACCAGCACCCTCCACCCCTAAGGGTAGCAACTCCCTTGGCTTCTAACATCATGGATGAATTTTACGTGTTTTTGAGCTCTATATAAGCCGGGTCATAGAGAATGTGCTCTTGTGTCAGGCTTCTTCCATGCATCGTTCTGGTTGTGAAATTCATCCTTGTCGCTGCATGTGGTTGTGATTTGTTCATTCTCGTTGCTGTATTGTGTGACCGCCACAATTTATCTGCTCTTCTCCCAGTGGAACATTTAGTTTATTTCCAGTATCTGGCTGTTATGAGTATTGTTGCTTTGAATATTCTTATACATGTCCTCTTGTATGAGAGAACCTGCTGTGTTACAGGGTAGGTTTATGCTCAGACTTAGTGAGCTAGCCGGTTTGTGCTTCCACCAGGAGTGCTTGAAAGTTCCCGGGGCCCCGTATCTTGGCCAACACTTGTGTGTGTTCTCATCTGGGCCATTCCGGTGTGTATGGAGTAGTAGTTGGTTTCCTTGATGACTAGTGGAGTTAAACTCCTTTTTATTTATTTATTGACCATTGACTTTTACTCTTCTGTGAATTGCTGTTAAGTCATTGTCTACTTTTTTTTTTTTTTTTAAGATTCTCTGCCTTTTTGGTATTGATTTGTGGGCATTCTTTATATATTCTGCATGAAAGTCCCTGGTCGGATATATTTACTGCGAATGCTTTCTCCTACCCTGAGTTACCTTTCTGCTCTCTGATGCGGCTTTTTGATGAATAGCAGTTCTTAATTTTAATCTAGTCTAATATTTATCAAGTTTTTTACAGTTAGTGCTTTTTGTTTAAAAAACCTGCTTACTACAAAGTCATGAAGAAGTTCTGTGTTGTTCTTCCACAAGTTTTTTTTTTTTTTTTTAACTTACGAGATTCAGACCTGTAATCCACCTGAACCGGCTTTTGTACGTGGATGAAGTAGAAACCAGATTGATTGTTTCTGCCGATGTGGATATGCTATTGACTTAAAGTCATTATCAAGTCCCCACTGTGCTGCAGTGTCACCTTTGCCATATTTCAGTTTATATCGTTTATATCCATTGGATTCTGTTAATGGAACCTTTTTTTAAAAGCTCAAAAGTTCTTGTAGTTTGTGTCTAATAACTGTCTAATAATTTTTAAATTTAAAATGGTCATTTTAATCTCAACACTAATAACACTGTTACAATTTTCATTTTTAGTTAAATTTCTTTTAATTTTATTTATAAATCCTGTGTACGTAAAATTTTATATCCTGCTTTATCTGTCTAAACAGTCTTGAAAATTCAGCTTATTAGAGGCTGTATGGTATTTTATTGACAGGAATAGCATATTTAATTAGCCAGTCCTGTATTGCTAGGCATTTAGCGTATTCTTAGATAGTGATGAAAGCTGCTGCCTTGTAGAAATGTACTGACCTGTCATTTTACAAGCGGGCAGCAAATGAGAATGGATGTATCAGTTTGTTCGCCTTTTAACTGCGTCTGCACTAATCCAGCCCTCTGGTATAAATTACTTTGTCTCTGATAAAGGAGTTTAATTGCTTTACAATACCAATACCAACCAACTGTGCTTTCATAATATTATAAAATTAAAACCCATTACTACCATAATGTAAAACCTCAGTAATATTTAAGGTGATACTAATATTTAAAAAATCCAACCTGTAGTTCTTATTCTTACTTCATTGATATATGAATTGATCAGTCCACAATAACAGAACCACTTGGAAAGGTGCTTCACACAGGGAGGTAATGCACGCACTGGAAAAACTATTGGCTGGAATTAAAGTAACCTCTATGTGCTTAACATTTCACTAACATTCTAATATTGTTACTTTTCCCCCTTAGGAATTGCATTTCTTCAGTAGGTTCTAATATCGAGTATTAGAACCATATGCCATGCCACACATGGCAACTGTGCCACATCAAGACGCAGACATAGGGCAACAGTCACGGAAACCTCAGGCTCCCAGGCTCAGGGATTGAAATAAATTATCAGCAGTAACGTGACTGAGTTTTTCAAATGCTTTAGGAGCACTTGTAATACTAAAATGCAAGAAAATTGTGGGATCTTGGTCTTCTTCATCTCTGCTTCCTCCGTGGTACTCAGCACAGATCTGTAAACACAAGTGTCGGTAGACATTTGCTGACATAAATCTAAAAAGCACAGGGATTATGTGAAATACTTCTTTACCATCTGTGTGAAGCCCTGCTCTCAAATAAATCACAATATACTAGACTATCAGTTTCCTTGGGACCCTCTAAATTCCGTAATTCCTGAATTGACTTTGAGGAGAATATTTACCATTGGAAAGGCGATGGTTACCAAGGATAAAGGACACGAGGTGGCATCAGATGACGCAGGCTCACATCTGATGCCAGGGTGGCCTGTGAGTGGGTCTGGAGATCAGGGTCTTTCTGTGGAACTAAGATTGATCTAGTCCTTTAGTCTAAGGCTACCAGACTCCTCACTCTCAGGACCTCAGTTAACCTCAAGAAACATTCCAGCTCCCTATCAGATAGGAATCCAAGACTCCCTCTGTGGACACCAGGCACCAGGGAAATCCAAGTCTGGCAGTCCAGAGGTGAGAGCACAGTTTCAGTTTCTACGATCTAAATTGATTGATGCAAATGTAATGTATTTACAGCATAATCCCAGGGTTTATTGCCATGTGATAATTCAAACAATGCAAGCGTTCAAGGCAGGAGCAACAAAAAGGCTGGGTTTGTTTTTTTTAACCTTCTAGTTAAAAAAAATTTTTAACAATAAAATAAAGTACCTTGCAGTATATAAATGTTCCAGTTTGACTATACTAGACGGCATAATCAAGTCAGATACTTGTAGTCACCATGGAAGTGACAGCTACGGATGCAGTTTGATGCAGATGCATGGTACTGAGGATCGGGTGCCGTAGGACAAAGTTCCTGACAATTCAACATATATTAAACTATGCAAAAAAAACACTTTGTTATTAAAACAGAGTTCAGTATAAACTCAGATCGTTATAAACAGATTTGTCCAGCAGAATACTCAAAAACTGTGCAGCTTAGGAAAAGTCTTTGTGTGGGAAATTTTCCACACATTCCAAGGCACTTGTCCTTGGCCCTGCCCAACAATGCCAGTAGCCAGCCCCAACCAGAATGTCCCCACTAGTTACCAAATCGCCTAGATGTGTACCACTACAGTTGCACCGCTGTTGGTGGTAGATTACTGGTACACTATTGAGCCTACTACCCACACTGTTTTGGGATATGCAACTAGAAATTAAACTGGTAAGTTGCACAGTCTGAGCATATTTGGCTGAAATCACAAAATTGTTCTTCCACATAGTTGTGACAATTTTTGTTCCCATCTCCAGTTCGTAAGACCTGCATTTTCTGCACGTACTTGCCAACACATATTTTCTTCAGACTTACACCAGTTGTATTAATGTGAAACAGATACATCATTGTCTTAATTTTACATTTACCTTATTATTAATGAGATCAAGATTATTTTTTGCATGTTTTTGAATCCTTAGAGCTTACTTCTCTTCTAGTGTCTTTTCTTGGAACTAATCATATCTTTGTCCTGTTGGTTGCCCTGTCTTTCTCATTGATTTGTACTAGTTCTTCATATATTATGCTTACTAATCCTTTGTCTCATTTAAACATTGAAAACGTCTATTTTATAACTTTTTACTTTCTTTATGGTATTTTTGTTTTATAGTTTTTATAAAATAGTAAGCCTTACCAGTCTTTACTCTTATGGTACCATCTTATGATTTGTACTTTCAGTTCCATGTGAAATTTATTTTTCTAGATGGTGTATGATAGAGATGGCAATTACATGACTTTTTTCCATCTCATTAGCTAATTGTTTCACTGCTGTTTACTCCCTCTTTTCTACCACTGTTTCCTCTTTGTCATTGTCACCTTCCCACACGTGTGTTTCTGGGCTCTTCATTCATTCTCATTGGTCTGTTATCAAACAGACCACCGTTAGTACACTATGTACACAGTCGTTTTTCTTAAGTTGTGTTACTTTCTCTAGAAAGGAGTTGTGACCAACCCTTGCTGATTTTCTTTAAGCTGATCTGCAGTTAACAGAAATAGCTCAGTTTGAAGTGCCCTCTCTAATTTCACTATTCATTTGGTTTTTCTTTCTTTGATCCATTCAACTAGGATCTTTTGTGTACTTGTGATGAAGTTGCCATTTCATCCAGAAGTGACTCTGCTTCCTGTTTTTAATTGGAAATATTTCAAATTTAAAGGTAGAAGAAATCCGGTTACAGTTTCCTGGTTGTGTAAAGCCATACATCTTTTCATTTATTCAATCTTAAAACAAATTTCCAGCATTGTTTTAAACTATACTAAGCATTTTATTCTCCTACGTGCTAAACATTGTACATTTCCTCCATTTTATTGAAATGACTTGAATTAGAATTACATCTTTGAAAGAGCATCACTTAAAACCATATGTTATTATACAAAATGTAAATTTAGGTCAGTGGGACAGGATACAAATCTTATAAGTGGATCTGATTATGAATTTGTGCCTCATAGAGAAGTTACAAAACCTTCTTTGCAGTTAACTAGTTAATAATACATATGAAAAATTAAATATGCAATTCATGCCATGTACCAGAAAATTCTAATTGATTAACAGAACTTAATGTTTTTGTTACTACTGTAACCATTATAATCAGCACTGCCACCACCTCCATTTAGTGAGTTCTTGCTCTGTGCCAGGGACTCTCTCTATTTGATTATCTTACTTAAGGCTCACCGTAACCCTTTGAAAGTACCACATATTACATATATGCAAACTAAAACTAGGGAGAGATTAGGTGGCTGGCATAAGGATAGAGCTTTAATTAAATTCAAGTCCCTCTGATTCCAAGTCACACATAACAAAAATGCATGTTGACTAAAGAAAAAAATTGATGACAGTTGCAAGATTTCAGCGAAATGGAAATGAATGGGATGAAAATGTCTTTTCAGTCCTGCTTTTTGCTCCGCACTGCAGCTGTAGATAATGACTTTGGTTTCTCACTTGGGCCTCCAGTGGTGCCATTTCCCCCCACCTCAGCACTCTCCTCCCATAGCATCTGCCTAGATGTCTCAGATGCTCCTGTACGTCCGCTTCTCTAGGATGTCTGTAACCTCTCAGTTTCTCTCTCCACATAAACAGACCTTGTACTTTTCCCAGTATGACATTTATCACGTTATATTGTAATTTCCTGTTTATCTGCCTTGGTCCCCCTCCAGATTTTAAGCTCTGAGGACAGGTTTACTTGTTCGTTAAAGAAACTTTATGAAGTGCCTAGTTGTGCCCCTGTCCTTAAAAGTGAATCATTGAGAAACTAGCCAAACGCTGAATAAATATCTGTTCTTTGAAAGCACGGTTTTCTAAGCTCTGAAGTTTAGACACCAAATAGAAAAAAACTCAAAAAGCTACTAAAGAGAAAAAATAGAAGCAAAATGAAAAGGGAAACTATAGGTCTGGAGAAAAAAATATGATGAGTTAAAATGTTTATTACATAAAGAACTAATACAAACGATAGGAAAAAATTACGAACCTAGAAGTAGAGGAGTGCTTTGACTAAGTAAGCATTGCCTAGTTTTCCAAATCAGAAATCTGGATTTTATCCTTGTTTCTTCCTTTTCCCTTCTTCCCAGCTGCTCAGTAACCACCGAGACTTGATAGCTTAACTCCCTTCTCTGTATTCCATCTACATCTCTCCATATCCGTGGCTTTTAGTCTAAACTTGGCATGATATTCACATCTCTTGATAAGCTGTCTCTGTTTCCTTCAGCCTGCTGTTTCACCAGCCCCTTGGTGTGCTCTGTGCACTAGGTAGTAACAACCAGCTCTGTCGAGTCATTCTGTTTTGCAGGAATGGTGGTCTGGCATAAATGGAAGTGGTCTTGGGGCATAAATTGAGATGCCACAGTGACACCTAATTATAGCTCTCTTACTTGATTCAGGACACTGATGGCCAAGTTTCCACCTATTCTCAAATGTAGACAAAGATAGCAAGCCTAGGCATTTCTTTTTTAAAAAAAATGTATATTTTTCATTCTTAAGGTGTTGCTTTTTCCATTTACTGTAGTCTCTCTTCTGAGAAAAGGGCCCCAGATCTTGATGTAACTTGCTTAAGAAATATTATTAGCTGATTATGAACGCCATCTTTCCGAGAGGAAAAAAAAAATCTCGCATGGTGATGTCATTGTTGCAAGATTTTTCCCTAGGGCCTGCTATAACACCAAGAAGTTAAAAGGGCAGCTGATTTAAGGGGCTTGTTTGGCACAATGGACAGACTTGGCCAATCCTCTGAAAACCTTAGCAATACTGATCTGCACTGGGGATGCTGGGCAAGCAGGCTTGGAAAAGGCACACTTTGTATTTATTGTACCTGCCTGCCTACCTACCTCCATGACAAGAGTTATAAAGTGCATGGATCCCCTGATATCCTTTGTAATTGACGCAGAGAGAGCAGGATTTGAGATTCCACGAAGGATACAGAATAAGGGCATAAAATTAGAGGCAAAGGATATAGGCTTCTTTGATATTCAAAGATGGAAGGACCTAGAACAGAAGGTAGCTTCCAAAACCAAGGGTTTTCTAGGTTCTCATCAACCAGCCTGAGAACCTGTAATTTAAAAAAAAAAAATTTTTTTTTTTAATACTCATCTGAATCCTCATGTCTCTCCCAAAGTGGTGTTTATTGCTCTCATAGGCCCAGGACTCTGTAGACATCCATGATATATGACTTGTATTTACTGTGAAGTTTTAAAGGACTCCATTAACTCAGGCTTATTAAACAGTTTAGGAGGAACAGGTTGATGGTTCCGGGTGCAGTAATGTTAAAGTTGGCTTGAAATAAAACTGTGGAGATTAGGAGATCATATTCCAGCTAGAGCATTAACATGCTTTCCCACAGAGTTTTTTTTTAATCCCAATAATATTTTTATACCAGCAATGAAAGAGCACTTTACAAATCCAGACTTTCCTGAAGATAGTAATACTGTTCTCTGTCCAGACAACTAACAGGCTCTTCCCTAGGAAACAGGGTTAGGATTCAGTAATGATTTCATCGCCATCCTGCTGCCAGTGTGACCTCGTCCTAGATTGGTTCAAACTGTACAGCGGGGGCTTGTTAAAGACAAAAGTTGTCAACAAAGGCCAATCCATCTCTCAGGCCCCACACAATATTTTCAGTGTCATGAAAGGTGTGCTCCTTAATGTTGCTTGATTCTGGAATACTTTTTTTTTTAATTTTTTACAATTTTTGAAGGTTACTTTCCATTTACAGTTACTGCAAAATATTGGCTGCATTCCTTGAGTTATATAGCACATCCTTCAGCTTGTCTTACACCCAGTAGTTTTGTGCCTCTTACCTGACCCACCCCTATATTGCCCCCCGCCCCCCACTGGTAACTACTAGTTTGTTCTCTGTATCTGTGAGTCTGCTTCTTTTTTGTTATATTCACTGTTTTTGTTGTATTTTTTAGATTCCACATATAAGCAAAATCATACAGTATTTGTCTTTCTTTGTTTGACTTACTTCACTTAGCATAACCTCCAAATCCATCCATGTTACTGCAAATGGCAACATTTCATTCTTTTTATGACTGAGTAGTATTCCATTGTATGTGTAATACTGCAGCTTCTTTATCCATTCATCTGTTGATGGACATTTAGGTGTTTCCATATCTTGGCATTTGTAAATAATGCTGCTATGAACATTGAGGTATGTTTTTCAGATTAGTGTTTTTGTTTTTTCGGGTATTTACCCAGGAGTGGAATTGCTGGATTATATTGTATGTGAGTGATATGACCAATAAGGGATTAATATTCAGCATATATAAACAGCTCATACAATTCAACATCAAAAAAAAAACAAAAACCCTATTAAAAAAAAATGGGTGGAGGAACTGAATAGGTATTTTCCCAAAGAGGAAATGCAAATGGCCAGCAGGCACCTGGAAAGATGCTCAACACTGCTAATCATCAGGGAAATGCAAATTAAAACCACAGCAATACATCACCTCACCCCTGTCAGAATGGCTGTCTTAAAAAAGAACACAAACAACAAATGTTGACAAGGATGTAGAGAAAAGGGAACCCTCTGTTGGTGGGAATGTAAATTGATGTGGCCATTATGGAATACAGTATAGCGGTTTCTCAAAAACACTAAAAATGGAAACATTAGAGAAAGCCTAGAAAAAAATTTGGTCTGACAGTGTTTGCAAAATGCTGATTTTTGATTAAGAAGAATTTGAAGGGTTTGGTATACAGCCTGGTAAGGGCCTGTGTACCCCATGGAGGAACTCAGCATTTACTCAGGTGTCACCGCAGTCTGTGAGCTAGAGTTCACTCCTCAGAATATCTAATATTCCTTGTTATGTAGAGAACAATCAGGACCAGACAGGACCTGGAGCATTCATTTTCAGTTAGACAAAAGTTACTGATGTTTGTATAAAAACAAGCTAGAATTCTTGGCATTTAGTAAATTCCTTTTGGTCCATATTCCTCAACCTGTCTTTTATTTAAATCATATGCCATGTATATATATATATATATAGAGAGAGAGAGAGAGAGAGAGAGAGGGAGAGGGAGAAACATTTACATCCTCTCGAATTCTTGAAACAAATTCATGCCATGCTAATTTTGGATTTTTTTTTCCTGACCTATCACTTCCCCTATCCCAGAAATTCTAAAATGATACCCTGAAGGGAACATGTCCTTCAGCCCCAGTTCCAGCTGAAAAATGCTTTAGCAGGTATATGTTATGTGAAGGAATTATTCCTCCTTAATTGTTATAATTCTGATTTAAGCAACTGATGTGAAAGTCACATGATTTAAATAGAAAAAAGTGACACAAAATTGTATGGATGTCAGTGTAAGTTATGTGTGCCAATAGAGGAGGGAATAAAATAAATTTATCAAAAGAAAGTGACAATTTTAGAATGATGTGATTATGGATATACTGTGTTTTTGTTTTTGTTTTTGTTTTTTCAAAATTATACCTGATGGCATTATTTTTAAAACAGAAAGCTTGTTTTAAAGTGTGTGTTGTATAAATATCGTTGTACATTTAATAATTGTCTGATAGTACTTGAAGAAATTCTCAAAGTAATTTTTAAAGCATTTTATTGTGATTCAGTCATATAACTTTAGTGGTTCCTTTCCTATATTTTAAAATTATATTAAAAAATAAGCTCAAACAATGGCATATAGTATAGATAGTGAGGTTTGTTTTGCTTTGGTTTGGTTTTTTACTCTATTTGGGAAACAGCTTTTTCTATAGCATCTTACTTTTGACTAGGAATACTGTGGTATTGACTTTTTTCTTTTCTGTTTTTAGGGGAATTATAATCATGTTCACAAATCTGGGCATATCTAAATATCAAGAATAGATTTGGTGATTTGAACAGCAAAATGTAAACCAGAAGTTTAAAGAGACAGTGTTCAAAATATACTGACCATCTGTCTGCAGCCTACATCCCTGGTGATACAGAGGAGAGACCAGCATTTATCTTTTCACTGAGACCATGTGCAGTGTGTGCAGGAAGGAAATGCATGCTAGTCAGAGGTCAGAAGCAGGATGGATAGGATTTGAAAGGGAATGTTTACTGTGGGGTTTTCCTAAACCCCTGGCCTCATGGGAAATGTTACTTCTGTGGACTTGGTGGAAGCTTGGGCAGACCCAGATCTGTTACATCACGGTACGTGGGGGTGTTAACAAGACGCTGTAGCCAGGTATAGATCTCTCTGTGTGCTGGATGAGAAGGACAGCGCTAAGAAATTTAGGCCGTGACCAAATAAATACATCGCAGGCACTGGAACTGAATGTAGCATCTTGGAAACTTTAGTCTGAGGAGGATCCCCCGCACACATAAGGTCTAGAAGTCATGTCATGCGCTAAGCCGTTAAAAAAGCTAATGATGCTTAGAGCGAGGCAGAAAGGGATTAAAAAGATCTGACGGATGCCTTTGAAATCCAGAGAGGAGTTGGTGAAAGTAGAAGCAGCACGTTCTCTGTGGCCCTTTGGGGGACTGCATTAAGGCCATGTACAGATGGGGGAGGCACGTTTTAGCATAATGTAAGGAAGATGCTCTTACAGTGGGTTCTATCCTTAATGTAGTGGGATGGTGAATTCTGGATGCATTCAGGTGAGGAGGTTAGAGGGGGCTTCCACACTATGTGGTCAGACTAAAAGAAATGTCTAAGCCATCTTCCAAGCTTGTGTGTCAGAAGCCTCTGCTTCAGTTCCCTCCACCGGGCTGAATCCCCTTGCCCTGTGCCTTTACATCCATTTCTCAGCTGAAGGCAGCAAACTTGTTTCCTTTGTTTCCTTCTCATAGTTGTTTGTAGCTCAAGATGCGAAAGTAGAATGCTGATTAAATATCCGGGCCCCTCTCTCCTGTGTCACCTCCTAAAACAGGTAGCCTCCCCTTCCATGCCCTCCTCAATGTGTACCTTAACCCAGAAGCACGAAAGTGGCCCTTGTGTGTGTTTCTTAATTTGTTCTAAAATGTTGTCTGCTCTTACTCTGGATGTGAGGTTCAGTATAACCCCTTCTTACTTTTTGAGGCATTCTCTTTGCTCCTTTCTGCTCAAAGACGAGTATGTGCCCTTTAGAGTCTCATGCAACTGTCAGCCAGGAATCTGAAGTGGAGAGGGGGCTGAGGGGGGCAGGGGAGGGAGGTGAGGAGGTAACTGATGCTCTTTTCTAAACCTGGGGTCGTGGGGATGGGGCTGAGGGGCAGTACTCCATAGCAGTGTCAAATCCTAAGTCTCTAAATTCCATTTACCCATAGGCAAGTAGATTGGCCGAAAGAGATGATTTCAGTAGAGATCCATCTTCATCAAATTAATATCTTTTACAAACTAAGGGTTACTATTAGAAAAAATTGGCATTTTCAGATAGAGATATATATGGACGTGATCGTTTCTGTGGTCGAAGTAGGTATGTTTTAGCCCAGTTTGTTACAACAGGATTTGCATATGTGAAAAACAAAAATGTTTAGCAGAATTTTTGTAGTGTTTAACAACAATTAAATAGTAGCCAGTGGGGAGAGAGCCACAGTGCAAATCTGCCTCGTTCCCTGCAACATTTTTAAGTGTTTTTCCTCTGTGACATATATGCTGGGTTGATGTTGTTATTTTTCTAACGTAAATTCAGAGTTTATCATCTTTTATTGACTCCATGGATCTTTTCCTCCCTACAGGAATAGGAGGCCTTCAAGACTTTGTGCTGAAATCGGCAACACTGTGTAGCGTGCCGTCCTGCCCACCTTTTATACCACTCAACTTTGAAGCCACCCCTATTGTGAGGGTTGCTGTTGAACCCAAACACCCAAGTAAGATGACCTTGTTTTTAAAAGCACGTGATGTTCGTTACATTTTGTCAGTGTGTGCATCTCATGCTCGAGTCCTTGTGACTTGTGTGAGCAGCATGCTGTGACGTTTCGTGGGGGTACGTAGCAGGAGTAACCTGCCCAGCCATGAGGCCATGCAGGCCACCAGCACTTCAGGGGGGCACCTCACCTCCGTCTTAGGGACCTGGCATCTTTAGGCACCTCTGTCCCCCAGGGAAACTGTGTTCTCTGCATCCCCCAGAACCCTGGCACAGGGTAGTTAGTATCTCAGGAAAGCTCATGTTTTATGTGACTGGTTCTCAGAATCTAATCCCAAGCTCTTTAGTTGAAAATTCCTGTGTGCCTCTTCGCTCTACGTTTGCTAGATCTTCTGGACACTGAGCATTTCCTCTCGTTGAAAGTATTTCCTGCCTCTTTCTGCCTGGCTGTGTGATGCTCACATATGCTAGACCCTGTAATAACTCATACTTAGTCCTTGGTTTATACTGTTTACCTGGCCAGTCCCCACTGACTCTTGTGATTTACTTCCCCTGCCTGTGGCTAACCCCCCCTTCCCCATGCTTGATGGTGGTCAGTGGGACTCTCCAGACTGCTTTAAGGGAACCAGAGAACAGTGTGCAAAATGGCAGTTTCCTGTTGGGGTTTCTAATGGCCTTACTGCCCCTGCATCTGTACACCCCTCCTCTCCCCAGAGCTGGGGCCTTCCGAAAGCTTGTCTGTGCCTCAGTTTCTGACATATCCTTAGCCACTGAGCATCCCTAGGACACTGGAGCAGATGCTTGGAGAACTGCATCTCTGGGCTGCCATTGTGGACTGACAGCGCCTTGGCAGCCGCATGGGTTCTGTGTGATGCCTGCTTCCTCTTTGTGGACTTGTCCAGATCCTGGCCCCTCATGATTTGCTCTTTTATTCTGCTTGCTAACTGCCTCTAACTCCAAGAAGCTCATGTAAGACAAGAGAGCTCAGTTTTATTTACATTGTGACATTTGAGTCTAGCAATCATGATTTATTCTTAGGCATTTCTGGTACTTACTTATATCTTATTTCTTATTTAATTCTTATCTATTCCATTTGGATCATGAATTTTAAAATATGGATTAAAGAAATAATTGATAATTTAAGATACAGTGTTTTAATAGACATTTATCAGTTTTTGAACTCTGATAGCTGTGTGCTGCTCTGTGCTGTTACCCAAGCGGAGTGAAGCCCAGTCCTGCAGGGCACAGGACCAGCTCCTGGGCCGCTTTGGCGACACGAGATGAGGGGTCCTAGTACCTAGTTTACTTCCTGTCTCATAGCAGACTCTCAGCAAGAGCAATTTCCTTTTCACAAACAAGGTAATCTAATAAATAGAATTACTTAGGATTGTCCATCTGGATGCCAGAGTTTATTTCCTCATATATGTTTCATTAGATTTTTCTGAACTCTGTAAAAAAAAAAAAACAACTAAAATGATTAGAAGGGGGCACCCAGTTCTTCATAATTTTAAAAGGAATGTTGCTACTTTTCCCCATCAGATATATTGTTTTTGCTGGCTTCACCATGCATGTTCTTAATTGTGTTACTAAAGTAGCCCATTCCGTGTTTCCATGTTTGAATTTTATACTCATTGTTCTACCTTCTTGGTGTTACCATGGTGTCAGCATCTTATTTTACTTTTAGAATGTCTGGGAATACTTCTCTTAATGCTGTCCTCATTCCTCTGAGCCCTCAGAGGATATTTATCGTCTCTTTACCCTTTGTCCTGGTTTCTTTTGCCCGTCCTTTCCTTGGGGCTACAGTAGCCCCTCTCTCTGTGGATCACATGTCTGATGACTACTGGGATGTCCCACCCTCCTGTACCTCAGCAGTACAACCCCGAGAAGCGCTGGGCAGATGCATTGTTCATTTTTGAGTAGAACATGGGTCCCCAGTCCCTCTTTTTTTTGTTTCATCCTGACAAACTGGGCTGACTAATCTAGAAGACAACCTTTTACTCTTCTTTGGGTGTGAAGTAATTCTAAACATTTGTTCTTCCACTTTCCTTTCTCTGGTTTCCCAAGCTGAGGTCCACATGTCACAGTGGCCACCCCTCAGCTCCGTGCCCACCTGGTCTACTCAAAATCCAACACCCAAACGGAGAACTACAGATGCCCAAAGCCATTATTATTTTCAGCATCACATTGATGCTTAGGATTTGACATTGATTGCCTCATTTAATCCTCTCAGCAGTCCTGTGCTGCTTTTTATCCTCATCTTCACATAAGGTAAACAGAAGCTTAGAGAAGTTAGTTAACTTGCCCAAGGCCTTACATTAGCAGTTAGTAAGTGGTTGCGTCAGGATTCAAACTCCTGCTTTGGGGACTGTTCTGGATCTTTATTTTTGGAAATCCCAAGAAATTCTATTTTCCTGAGAGCAGAGTTACTGGTTTCCAGAATTTTTTAATCTTTTATCCATATCAGTGAAAAGAAGAAAAGCCCTCTATACATATGTTTATATAGATATATGAGCTTTCGTGCTGATGTTTCATGTACATAATGAAATACAAATTATTTTAAAAATTGAGATGAAATAACTGTCTTTAAAATATTCTTATTTGTATTTGATGGAGATACACACAGTGTATAAATAGGTGCGTATGTATATTATTTATTTATGATTGTGGTTTATAACTGTTATTAATTGTCTAATACTGCCTAACTTATTACTCCAAAATGTAGTGGCTTGAAAGAACAATAATCATTTACTTTTCACAGTTCCTTTGGTGAGGAGTTTTGCAAGGGTTCAGTTTGGGGATGTCTCATGCAATTGTAGTCATGTATCACCTTGGGCCACAGCCATCTGCAGGTTTAACTGGACTTCCAAGGTGGTTCACTCATGTACACTCACAAGTTGGTGCTGGCTGGGGGCCTCAATTCCTCTCCTCAGGGACCTCTCCTCGTGGCTGCTCGATTATCCTGGAGCACAGCATGGTGACCAGCTCTAGCCAGCAGGCCAGGACACTGGAGCAGAAGCTGCAGTGCCTCTTGTGTTCCAGCCTTCAGAATCACACATCACTTCTGCAATATTCTGTTGGCCGGACAGGCCAGCCCTGACTCACTGAGGGAGGGGCCTGCACAGGAGTGTGACTAGCAGGAGGTGAAGATGATTGGGGCCCTCTTGGAGGGTGTGTGCCACAATAATGCTTCGTTATTTTTGAAAATCTTACCTTAACACTTTGTAACCTAGCTGTGCAAAGGTCTGCTTCTAGGTTCCACTTACTGCATCACTTGATTTTAACGGCTGTTGTTACTGAAAAAGGCGCCTCACAAAGTTACAAAGTCCAAATGGGAGAAATGCATCGTTGGCCGCCTTTACTAAGTCATAATGTCCATTTTAAAGTCCCGTTTACTAGTTATATAAAGGTTTTGATGAAATGCAGATAGTGATTACTTTTTCTGATCTCAGTTTTTCTTATATTAGTTAGAAGATGTCAAGTTTCATATCTTTAACAAACTATTTATTTGGAAGATTTTTAAACAATTAGCTTCCAGTTTTTAAGAGGTTTTGTAGATGACATGTTCATGTTGTTTCTGGCAACAAAATGACTCTAATGTAAACATTTTCAAATATCTGATCTCAGAATGTTGTCTCCATATTCCAAATATCTTTTTTAAAAGTTTTCTACTTGGCTTATTGTTAAACTGTCACCTTTGCCATGAAGAGACAAATTTAAATGAGTGGGTTTTTTAAAAAATTCATTAGGTTCTCATGCTAGTGACATTGTTTTTATTTTGTAAATTGACTGTTGGAGAGCTGACAAAAAGCTTTGTTATTTTTTTAAAATTTTTCCTGTAGGCTCTTGTGATATGTATTATCAGTGGTCTTTTTGCAGGAGCCTTTTTAAGCCATGCTCCAAACTCTGTGAATATTCATTTACCGCTGGATAGTATCTGTAAATCCACTGAATTAGGCAAAGGAAAACGACAGTATGCTGTAAGTGCGGGTGCCCGTCTGTCCCACATACAGTGAAATCCCTCTCCTGTTGTTCCTCAGCAGTTCGTGCGTCCTGTAGGTGGCTCATGACCACGACCCAGGAGGGTGCTGGCACCCAGCATTGAGTGTGGGCTCCATGGCTGTCTGCCTGCAGGCTTCAAAACCAGTGCGTCTGTGACCTTGAGCACAAGTACCTTAGCGTCTTTATACCTGTTCCCTCATCTATCAAGTGAGAACAGTAGTCATCCCTGCCTCATCGTTAATGAGTTCACACATGTTAAGTGCTTGTCTATAAAGTGTTAGTTATCATTTGGAAAGCATATTTAAAGAATAAATAGATAATGGAAAAACAAACAGATGTGGGATAGATATGGATAATCACCTTGAGTAGCATATATTGGAAGCCACTGGTTGCAGAAAGCTCCCGTGGTTTGTTCTGTTCGACATGTTGAAAACCAGACATTGAACAATTACTGAGTCCTTCCTTCAAATGCAGAAGTGAAACAAGACTGCATAAAAATGGCTTCAAAGCCAAGGTCTCTGTTGAAGAAGCAGCAAAGGAATTCCTCTGAACTGCCTTCAGTGAATAGCGGCCGCTGCGTGTATGAAAGGGGTGAAAAAACAGCTGGTTTTTTCCCTCAGCTCCCATCAGCTATGGGGAATAAGCAGCTGGACACCAAAAGCACATGCCACATGGAGTGCGAAGGTGCCCCTTAGCTCACTGAGCAAAGTGGCTGGCTAGTGCACTACAGCTGCAACCTAAAGGGCATCCTTGTTCTAAAACCCACAATTCTGTCAAGCAGTTTCATAAACAGTTATTTTAAATATGAAGTTCTGGTACAGTTTCGTGAATTGGGTATCATATTGAATGCTGCTTTTGCTTATTTGTTGATTTTACAGTTTTATAGGTAGTGTTTGGGGAAGAGTTCTCTTACATTTCTTGATACCTAATACGTACATTTGTAATAAGATTTAGGTGGTTTCACAAATATAATGATGGCAGTTTATATTAGCTGAGTATTTGAAGAACTTATACATCAGCTTTGGGAGTCTTGGTGAATTTGTAAGTGTCTCATGTTAGCTATGTGTACAAGTAAATTATTAGAAGGTAGTTTTCTTCGCATTGCTTTATTATTTGAAGGAAAAATAAAACATTATTTTGAGAGTTTATTTCATTATGCTTTACTCTTCAGTTTTCCCATGGGAATTGTCTTTATATTAGTCCTTATCTTGTATTTAATGAGTATTTCATTTTGTTAACTTAGGTGAAATGCCTCAGCTCGTCAAAGGAATGAAGCTGTTAAACCAAGCTGATCCCTGTGTCCAGATTTTAATTCAGGAAACGGGAGAGCATGTATTAGTCACAGCAGGGGAAGTCCACCTTCAGCGATGCCTGGATGACTTAAAAGAAAGGTTAGGTGATGACAGAGTTGGGAAAATGATAGCCCCAGAATCAGTGGGATGTTGTGTTTCCTAAACCTGTTCAACTTAGACTGCGGTATGTTTTTGGAGAAAAAATGAAGTGCCCCCAATTAAACATGAACTGTTATTGTGTTATTATATCATATATTTAATTTTTAATAACTGGAAAACAGCATTCACTGCTAGACTTGAATAATTCTGCACGTTTAGCTTGAGTCGTAAAATATCTTCTCATATGTGCGCGTTTTACTTTAAACATACACACACAGAATATCAGGGCAGCAAAGCAAAATTGTGTTTTGTAGATTTAGGCTGTGTTTTGGATGGGCTTCCTTACCTTATTGACGTGGCCTCTACAGTGTAAGCCTTTAGTAACTCTTTGTATTTCTCCATCTTGTAGATATGTAGGGACCCCAGATCTCTGTGTCTAAGTTACATTTTTCCTCTTTATTCCAGAAGTAATACGTGTTTATTGTAGCAATTAGGAAAATACAGACGATAAAAAGAATCATTTAGTTGCCATGAAGAGATAATTATGACCATTACATTTGGGTTCATAAATCCCTAGTCTGTTCTGTGCCTTTTCAAGTATCTGTAGAGATCTATGCGTACAGTTCTGATTAGTTGGTTAAGATAAACTTCTGGCAGTGTAATTTCTGACTTAAAAGGTTGCATGTTGTATTACTGGCATACTTTTTAGGCTCATGATCCATATTATCCTTAAGAAAGGCTGTTCCAATTTACACTGTAACTAGCACAGTGTATTTGAAAGTGTCTCTTCCCTTAAACTTTTGACAACCTTATATATCATAATTTTTAAAAAATTTCATCACTCTGAGGGACAAATAAAAGGTGTTCATCATATATTTTCTGTGCTTACTAAGGATAGTGAAACATTTTTTAATGTGTTTATTGACCATTTGTTTTTCTTTGGTGAATTGCCCTGTAATGACCTTTCTTCCTTTTATTTTTAAATTTTCTGGGACTATAATAATCAAAATAATTATAGATAAAATAACAATTATAAATAATCAACCTAATTATATACTAAGTATTATATGTTAGTCACTGTGTTAAACTTTGTCTCATTTAATCCTTAAAACAACCTAGTATAATTGGTGGTGGTGGTTGTAGTGGTGGTGGTGGTGGTTGTAGTGGTGGTGGTTCTGGTGGTGGGGGGGGTGGTTGTGGTGGTGGTTGTGGTGGTGGTGGTTGTGGTGGTGGTGGTGATTGTAGTGGTGGTGGTACTACTTACTACTTACCACTGCGGCTGCTAATAGGATAGAGTAAGAAATGCTGCGGCTGCAGCACCAGCCTTACAGATTTTGTAGAAACGTCTGCTGGATTGGGAATGTTCTCATTTCTGTTCTTCAGTTTAAAATGGCATTGTAGTAGCCTTTTCCTTTATTAAATGTTTTCATAGCCATAATTAGTACAAAATTAGAAGGTAGATTTTTTCCATCTCTTTCATGTTGTCACCATTTTCTTGGAATTTCTGAAGGTTATAATGTTGGTTAGAGGATAATGCTAATTGGATAAATTATAAGGCTTAATGTATTTTAAAATAATTTAATTCTCAGAGATTTTTTTTTAAGTGTTAATTAAGAATCTTAAGAAACTTACAATTAGTAAGTAAATTCAGCAAGGTTGCCATATTGAAGATTAATGTGCAAAATCTCTTGTATTTCTATAATACCATTAATAAACAGAAAATGAAAATTATTTTAAGGTTAAAATTTATGGTAACAACAAAAATATCAAATACCTAGGAATAAAAATGTATTCATATTTATAGGTTCTCTATGCAGAAACTGTAAAGCGAGTTCTTACGGTGAGGATATCAAAACTTACATAAAGCTGTAATAGTCAACTGTGTGGTATTGACCCAAGGATAAACAAATAGATTAATGGACTAGGAGAGTTCAGAAGCAAATGGCCTTGCAGAGCAGTGAGGAAAGGACAGACTTTTCAGTAAATTGTGCTGGCAGGTTGAATATCCATATGGAAATAAAAGAAACTTGACCTCTACCTCGTTCACATTGTCTCAGATTTAAGGTGTATTATAAATTAAAAATCATTAAGTGCCTAGAAGATAAAATACAGGAGATTACCTTCAAGACTTCAGGGTAGGGAAAAGCATCTTCAATAGGACATTAAAAACATTAATGACAAAGTAAAGGTTTGATCATCAAAAGATGCTATTAAGAGAGTAAGAAGGTAAGCTGTGGGGTTAGAGAAGACATTTGTGATACATGTAATAAACAAAGAACTTCTAGCCCCAGTATATAAGGAAGTCCTGCAAATAAATGAGAAAGGCAGCAATCTACTAGAAAATGGGACAAAGGCTTGAACTAGTACTTCACAAAAGAGAAGTTTAAAGACCAGTACACATTTGAGAAGATACTCAACTGATTAGTAATTAATGAAATGCAAATTAAAACCAAAGTGAGATACCTTTACAAACCCACCAGGATGGTTGAAACTTTTTAAAGTGACAGCATCAAATGATGGCAAACATGTGGAACGATAGGAATTACCTGTACAGCTAGTGGGAATGTAAATTGGCACAACTACTTTGGAGCCTAGTTTGGTATTATCTACTAAGGTAGGAGATAATTATTTCCTATGGGTTGGCAAATTACTCCCATTTCTACTCTATATATACTTAACTCCAAGCCGGACAAATTGCATCAAGAATACTCAAAGCAACAAAAATTTTAATAGCCAAAAGCTGGAAACAACTCAAAATAAAATGGATAAGCAAATAATGGTAAATCCATATCATGGAATTCTATAGAATTCTCACAACATAACTTACCACATAATGTTGAGCAAAAGAAGCCAATTGAAAAAAAAATTGATTGTATTTATATAAAGTCCAGAAAGCAGGCCGTTTCATAGAGGATAGAGGTTACATATTTAGATGATAAAAATAATTTAAAACGGGATTACAATAAAAATCGGGCTAGTGGTTACCTTTTCGGGGTTGGGAGAAGGCATGAGAGGGCCTTCTGAGGGCTAGTACTGTTTTGTTTCTTAACTTGAGTAGTAATTTACATAGGTGTTCACGTTGTGATAAGTCACAGATCAGTAGAGTTTTGTTTTGTGCACTGTTCTATGTGACTATTAAATTTTACAGTTATACTGACAGTAAGAATATGCATAAAATTCCAGAGGTTTTTTAGTTCTCATAGAAAAGAACCTGCCTTCTATATATAAGCTGCTTTTTCAGCGCTCACAGACACGTTTAGGATGCATTATGTACAGGCGTGGGAGACAAGGAGACTACCTGTGGTCTCTGGGCCAGAGGAGCTGCCAGCCTTCTCAGCAGCCGCCCCTCGAGGTAGTAAGGAGCAGACCTGGCAGCAGCCGCAGAAGTGCTGCTGTCGCCTGAGCCCGCTCTGCTGCTTTTCAAGTCGTGACAGGCTCTGCCCCGTCAGGATTTCAAGAACCTTTAGCCCTGAGGCGCTTTGCAGGTGTGACAACCATACACACACACTTCCACTTCCATGGCGTGGAGTGGTTTTAATTAATCTTAGAAGTGATTACTATCACTTCTAAGAGACTTCTTGGGAACCTCAGAGATTTAAAGAACTAATAGGACTCACAGCCCTTTTGACGTTAAAATACAAGGAAAGGAGGACAGTGTCATAGATGTGTTCACTCTCAGAGTTTCAGTAGCTGTACAGTTGGTTTTCTTGAATGTTCTAAGTATATGAACATACTTTTCCTAAATAATGATAATTTTAAAAATATTTTCCTATTTCTAAGATTTCTAAGTGCTTTTCTTTTTTAAAAATCAAGAATGGATGTTACATTTTACTGAGTGCCAATTTAGCATTTTTAAAGATGGTTACATAGATTACTTTGTAGACACTTTTAATGTGATATATTATTTTCACAGATGTCATAATACAAATCAATTTTTATAACCTATAATAAAAACTACTTAGTGTTGTGGTGAATTATTCCTGTAATATGCTGTTTAATTGAATTTTTCAGTATAGCATAATGGCTAAGAGCATGGATTCTGAGGTCAGATCTAGATTTAATCCTAGCTTCTCCACTTACTAGCTTTATGACTTCGGAGAATTTACTTGAGTTTCTCTACAAAATGAGGATAAGAATAGACCTACTGAAGAAATAACACACGTAAAACACTTAGTATAGTGGCTTGTACATAAGCGATGAGTAAAAACAAAAAATACACACAAATATCCATTTTTTCGTTGTATTTTATCTTAGGTACTGTATCTCAGTTCTTAGGTCTAAGACTGAACTAGTTTTGTCTATGTCTGCTGTCTTTGTCAGGTTCAACTATAAAGTAATTTTAAATTAATACAGTGTCAGGTAGACATCCATTTATTTTCCACTCAAAACATTCTTATCTAAATAGATGGTTTATTTATTTTGAGAATGAACAAAGCAGTGAAATTCTAGGACATGTAGAGAACTCCCTGAAGGTGGTATGTTCCCATTAGAGATAGTCTTTTCAATATGAAATGAAAGCAGTTTTTGAATTCTGATATAATATAAATTACCAATATTTCCTAGTAAAATAATTTTTATATTTCTGTGTTTTTGCAGAATATTCGTTATGTAATATTTCTACATGGGAGTTTTGATGCCATTTTGATTATAACCTTCTATTATTTCTCTTGAGTTTGTCTGTAGGTTTGCAAAGATTGAAATCAGTGTATCTGAACCAATTATTCCATTCAGAGAAACAATCACAAAACCCCCAAAAGTTGACATGGTCAATGAAGAAATAGGCAGACAACAAAAAGTTGCAGTCATACACCAGACCAAAGAAGATCAAAGCAGAATCCCTGAAGGAATACAAGTTGACTCTGACGGGCTGATCACCATAACAACTCCCAATAAACTTGCCACGCTCAGTGTTCGAGCCATGCCCCTTCCAGAAGAGGTCACTCAGATTCTGGAAGAAAATAGTGATTTAATTCGTTCAATGGAGCAACTGACATCCTCTTTGAACGAGGGCAAGAATACTCAGATGATTCACCAGAAGACGCAAGAGAAAATTTGGGAATTCAAAGGAAAACTAGAGCAACATCTAACAGGGAGGAAATGGAGGAACACCGTTGACCGAATCTGGTCATTTGGCCCGAGAAAATGTGGGCCCAACATATTAGTCAATAAGAGTGAAGATTTTCAGAACTCGGTATGGACAGGCCCAGACGGCAGAGCTTCCAGAGACACCAGTAGATACCGCGATTTGGGCAACAGCATCGTGAGTGGCTTCCAGCTGGCAGCCCTCTCTGGCCCCATGTGTGAGGAGCCTCTCATGGGTGTCTGTTTCGTTCTGGAAAAATGGGACCTAAGTAAATCTGAAGAACAAACAGCAAGTGATAAACAGAATCAAGAGCAAAGTGGTCTGGTGAAAGCGGGACACGGGGAAGGTGAAACCTGTGCTGGTGGAGGTGAAAACCAAGCTCTGCAGGGTGGCTGCTCCGAGCCCTTGGAGAAGAAGGCTTCCCAGAAAGCAGAGTCTGCGCTCACGGACTGCTATGGACCCTTCTCAGGGCAGCTGATTGCCACCATGAAAGAGGCCTGTCGCTGCGCACTGCAGGTGAAACCTCAGCGTCTGATGGCAGCGATGTACACGTGTGACATCATGGCCACCGGTGACGTGCTCGGTAAGGAACGGGAGGGAGAGGCAGCCCCTTAGATCACAAAACTTAAACTCAGTGGATGTTTTTTTGCAGAAGCTACATTAGCATTTAATATATTAAGGATCTAGGAATTTGGAAAGCCAGAGGGCCTTAAATATTAAAATCTTTGAGTGGTGGGGGGAGCGGAAGTTTGACAACTGAAGATCATTTCTTTTTCAACAAATAGAAAGACTTTTTTGTAATAAAAGTTCTGGTAAATGAAGTTTAAGCTCCTCATATATGTTACCATCCAACCTGTGCAGTATTTCTTCACAGGGGAATAGCCACATCAGTCTGAGATGATCGGAGTGATGGGACTTTCATGAACTCCTAACACAGAGGGCTTCTGCAAATTCTGGGACTTTACTCACTGCTCTTTTGTCAAATCCTGCTCCCGATCTTTCTCTCTTTGCGAGAAGAACCTTTGGGATCTCAGGAGACGTTGAGCCCTGGCACTCAGTAGCTATTTTGACTTTTGACAGATGCTACTTCACTGAGACTCATTTTCTTCACCTATGAAAGAAGAAGATAATGATTCACTGGAGGTTGTGAATGGTAACATGAGAAGAGAGGTGTGGGGCCTAGACCCATGCCTGGTGCACAGTAGTTCTGCCCACTTGCGATCACGGAGCTGCTTCCATGTGAGGAGGGTAGACGAGGGAACTGAGACCTAGATGAGAGAGTGGCCCCAATTACTAGGTTTCCTCTAGCTCTGAGGTCCTCTGAGTCAATATGTGGTTATTTTGCATTCTTTCTAGTAAGGTTCTTCTGATTAATTCCTGAAAGCATAAATCTAAATTATGGTTTTCCCCTCCAAAGAAATTTAGGCTTGCATCCCCGTAAGGTTCCTGTGACAGGAACTGAGAGTCCATAGCAGCATTTCAGAAGCAGTTGGGTTAAACAAAGCTCCACAGGATTGGCTACTCCCGGACTGCTGAAGGCCAGTGTGTGCTGTGAATCAGATCTGCAAACATGACATGGAACATGCAGTGGCTTTAAGCCCTAAGCTACGCTCCGCCCTTAGCTGGCGTCTTCTTTTGCCTGCTGTGATGTCCTCTTAAAACAGGAGTTAGAAGACACAGCAGAATACCTTCCGTGACCCAACATGTGTTTTGGAGCTATTTATTTTGGGTGTGGAGGAACTCTCCTCCTTTTTTCCCTCGTTGGGATCATTCATGATTGAGATTTTCAGACTCTTGTTACTCCCAAAAGGAATTTTATCTTAGGATTGTTATCCTAAAATCCGTTTTGTTTTTCTTTTCTTTTATGTGTTGGAAATGATCCTTCCCAGAGGCTGGGGTCCATGTAGGTCTGTGCCTGTCCTTCCCCTCCCTGAGACCCCTGGGAACATCCTGGGAACACATATTTCCCCCCCACATTGCCATCTCTCCTACTTTATCCATTTGGAATGGCATTTGTCCTTTACTTTCTGAGAGGACAGATTTTAAGCCCAACACATGAA
Source organism: Camelus bactrianus (assembly GCF_048773025.1). Lineage (NCBI taxonomy): Eukaryota > Metazoa > Chordata > Mammalia > Artiodactyla > Camelidae > Camelus > Camelus bactrianus. The sequence goes on from NC_133565.1 coordinate 28,269,747, forward strand.
GCCAGGATCAGCTGTTGGCATTTATCAGCCTGAAGTTCCCAGCAGACTGTTGAGTCAATCCTCTATTACCCATTTTTTCATTTCTATTAGGAAATCACCATCAGGACCCTGCGTGTGACCACGCAGTCCCTCAAAATATGACTTGTCATCCCTGCACTTCACACCTGGCCATCAGGCTCGGTTCTGGCACCTTCTGGGGAGCGATGCTTTTCCTGACCCTTAGGCTTACTGGTCCTCTTCGCTCTTAGGAGCAAAATATGTCTTTGCTGTGCCTTGTCCAAGTACAAATGTCACTGTGCTAGGCCTCACTGACCCCTATGAAGTGGCAACCGTGTGTATGTGGATTGTTTAGTACGGTTGACCCTTGAACAACACAGGGCTTAGGGGTGCTGGCCGTCCATGCAGTTGGAAATTCAAGTATTATTTTACAGTCGGCCCTCCCCATGTGTGGCACCACATCTGTGGAGCCAACCAGCTGTGAACTGCACAGGGCTATAGTTTGTCCTTAGCGTGAAAACCCACGTATAAGTGGACCCACGCAGTCAGACTCGTGCTGTTCAAAGGTCCACTGTAGACCGTCTGTACCAGTGTCACTGGTCAGCCTTCCTAATACATTTCTCAGAGAACAACTGACTACCGCACCCACTGTCTCACAAAGAAGCTATGTTTAGATTTGATCTGGATTTTTTTTTTCTCCTGATTTGGTTCAAAGCCCTCTTGCTTAGACTAGAGACTCTCCTAAGCCTGTTTCCTCGTTGCTTGGAGGGATCCTTTGGTGCTGATAGTCCGCCTCTAGCATCCAAGGTCGTCAGGATAGTCAGCTCTTCACTTCTTATGTTTTCCTTTTCCTTTCTAAATCACCACCTTCAACTGGAAAAGGAAACGGGAGACCTCTGTGTTCCTGAGGCCTTTGCTTTCTGCCTGGATATTCAGAGATCTTCCAGGAAGACTTTAGACTGCTGAAGGTTGCTTTTATTCTCCAAGAATTGGCACAAGACAAGTAAAAAGACAAGTTCATATCTTTCTTATTTAGCAAGATGAGTTAGTTTCTTTTTAAAACTTACTTTTTTCTACATGGATTGTTAAATCCTTTTATAAATGTATAGAGTTGCTTATGGTTAAAATGGGAAATTTTGTAGAAAATAATCATCTTAAAATTATTTTTTCTAGGGAAGTAATCCCAAGAAAATGACCTTCTTTCTTGTAAAATTTACTTTCTTAACGGTATGGTTCTAAAATCATTTTTTACCCATGAAAATTGCCTTTAATGGGCTTCGGAGGATATCAGAATTGGTTTGTGTTTTAAACTGATCATCCTGTAAGTAGTAAATTGTCTCCTTTCATATTTCTTTTTCTGACCTGTTAACATCTTTCATTTTTGCTCTTCAGTAAAACTTTGGCAATAACTTCACATATAAAAGTAACTTTCTGTTAGATAGTTTTTAATCTATTATAGTTCTTCTATTTTATTTATAGGGGTAAATGCTTTTATTGTTAGAACATATGTATTTTAATGTATTTAAAGCATTCTTAATAAGTATCACTGTTTACTTTTAAAAACCAATTCTCATTTCACACTTGGGGTTCTTTTATGTTTCACCAGCATTTTATAATTCAGTTCAGCAAAAATGTATTGAGCTGCATATGCCAACACTATGTTAAGCACAATTCCTGCTTTGAGAAGTGAGTTAAGATGAGAAAACTTAATTATGTAAAACAATTAGTAAAATACAATTGAAATTCAGTGAATAAATACGGGTTTTTAGTGAAATTTTGTGAGAAATTTGGATTAGCAAAATCTAAAACAAGGTAAATCTTTTGAAAGTGATTGTACTTTGAAATGGGCCTTGCTGGAGGGAGTAATTTTGAGTTCATCAAGTAGATGTTAAATTGGCTTGACACCACAACACTGAAGACTCCTACGGAGCTTAAAGGAAACTGCTGCCTAGTTGGTTTTCTGGGCACTGTGGCCTCGGCACTGCATCTCTAACCCTGGACGCTGGCGAATTGAACGGCAGTAAAGCCTGGCCTTTAGCCGTGCTACGTGCCTTTTTAAATTTGGGTTCTTACCTAGTCTTCCTGATTCTGTCAAAGTATTTATTACTCTTACCAGCTTCATGTCAACTTTGGATTTGATCACCACGCCTTCTGAATGTTTAAGTAGCTGTTTATCAGAGTAAGGACACAGAGCTGTCAACAAAGCACTGACACTTCACTGAGGACATCCTTCCAGGGTGGAGGTGACTTGCTAACATCCATTTTCCAGAAACGTTGAGCTGGATTCATCTGTGTAATAGCACCCGGCCTGATTCCCCACTATGCCCCCAGCATACTTCACACGTTCGGTTGAAGCCCGTCTGCATCCTGCCAGCCGCATTTGCTTGATTTAGCAGTCTGTTGCTCTGTGACAAAAGGAAAAGAGGGTAGTGTGACCCAGTTTATAAGAATAAGAAGTGCCCACCAATTTCTTCTTGTGTGTGTGTTTTTAATTGAAGTTGTACCACAGGCATTACCAACAATAGCAGAAACCGCAAGATGAAAGAAATCTTCCTTGGAAATCCACCTGTCATTTTTCATCTTCTTTTGTCTTTGTCCATATTAGTACGTTTTGTATAGCTATTACGCATTATAGTAGAGACAGTTTAATGCTTTGCTTTCTACATTTGTTATTTATTTTATAAGCATGCTTCCATTTGGTACTTAGTATTCATAATTTTCATTTTAACCTCTGCATAATATCCTATCATTTTGATAGGCTGTAATTTACTTTGCATCATCCCCAAATTGGAAATTTACATTGTTTTCCTGTTTATTTACTATTAGAGATGACATTGCTGTGAACAGCTGCTTCCTTTCCTAAATTCTGGGGGGGGGGGGGAACTTTAATTGCCAAACTTTCAGCTCTAAAGATTGTAGAATCTGCAGACCAACCTCCCTGCCTGTTATGGAAGAAGAAAAAATACATACAAGATCTGTAATGCCGCGAAAGACCAGATTAGGTTCAGTGAAGCCCAAATGGTGAAGAGATTACTTTGATCTCGGGGTATCACAGACGATTTCGCAGAGCGAGCTGTTTTTGAATGGGCTGTAAATGATGAAAAGGACTTGAGTATAGAGTTGGGCTAAGAGTGTTGTAAGTTGAAGAAACTGTGAGCTCAGAGAGGAAAAACCTCAAATGTGTCCTGTGGGCAGTGAGTGGTTTGCCTTGGCTTAGAGCGTGGAGTCTGTGCTCTGCTCTGGGGTTGGCAGTCACAGGAGCTGGAGTGGTGGCTTCCTGCCAGGTCATAACAGACCTGGAGCACAGGCTGGGACAGTCATAGTGCAGTCATTAAAAGTGGAGCCCTGAGCAAAACCGTCTCAGTTGGTTAACTGTTCTGTTGCTGGATTTTTTCCTGATGGATGCCTCTTCCCGGGTGCTTTGCATACAGTAGAGCACACGGTGAGCTGTCTTTGACTGAGGTATGGTGGAGCAGATACCCAGCTGAAGGTATATCAGAACATTTGCAGTCAGAGGCCACAGGATCAGAAGTCCTCATTGACAGGGCCGCATTCATTTCTCAGTGTCACAGTGGCAGCTGTGGAGGGTCTCCAAGTGCATCCAAGCGCTGGGCACACCTGTCATGAGCGCCAAGTGCATTTGGAAGATTTTATTATAGCCGTTTTCCTTTGTTCGGTGATCCATCACTGTGTCCCAGTTTTAGGATTTAGTTTTAGTGGAATTAAAACTGAATGGCTCAAAATTACATGATTAATTACATTCAGTTTCAGTTACAATTACTGATCCAAGCCTGCTGGCATGACCCGTGAAGGAAGGGGGTGGGGCTGTGGCCACTGCAGCCCAGCCAGGCGGCGCATCCCCACTGACCCACCTCTTCATGGTCTGTTTGCCTCAGTTTACTCATTCTTTCTCCTTCCCCACCCCGTTGTTTTGCATTTACATCCATAAACCACCTTAAAACTTTCCTTAGAATGAGGTAGCAGGGTAAGAAAAGATCACTAAGTTCACACATGTTAACTATTACAGTAAATTTTTCCCTCATATGACTCTCAGGCAAATTGTATATAGCCCAGGGGGATCGCTAATATAGATAATAATTATTCTGCTTTTCTCAGAGCTTTTCTGACTGTACCTAAAATATTGCTTTCAGTTATAGGTACTGCATTTCGAAAGCAATGTAAATAAATTGTAATTCAAATAGGAAAATGATCAGGATGGAACAGGAGAGAAACATGTCAGAGAAAGACTGGAGGTGTCTCGGCTGGAAAAGAGAAGGCTGGATAGCTGTCTTCAAGTAGCTGAAAGGCTGATCTGTAGAAGAGGGGTGAAATCTGTCACATGTGATTAAAATCTGGGACTAACGGTTAGAAACTTCAGGGGAACAGATTTGAGGCTCAAGAATTGTGTAACGATGAGGGCTGTCCAAAGATGGAATGGGCTGATCCAGAGGAAGCGAGTTTTATGAGTCCACAAGCAGAATTTAAATGATGTCTAAGTTCCCTTCTAACCCACCATTCTGTGATTCTTGACTCGCAGATTTTCTACTGTGAATGACTGGGGAAATGACTGTTTAAAGTGGGGGGGGGGGTGTGCTGTGTTGTGGAGATGCCCTGGCAGTCCCAATCCCAGTACACGTGAGATTGGAGGTCAAGTGAGAAGCCTGGCTTAGAAAGTCTCAGGAGTCCCAGGCATAAAGTGAATAATTTAAACCACACAAATGAGAAACAAATGGGAACTCTCTGAGGTAAAAGTCTGTTCAGAGGAAGTTGTACCCTTAAGAAGTATTGTAGTAGACAGTAGAGTGATGGTCAGAGGGCCAGGGGTCAAAGGAAGGTAATGCTAAGACTGGAGAGAGGCGTCAGAGCGGGTGTTGATCAGTAGCTGCAGAAACCACAGAGAAATCATGGAGAATGAGGACTGAGAAAAAGACTTTTCAGTTAGGGATATGAAAATAACTGAAATTTCAAAGAAGCAGTTTAAATAGAGCCCAGGGCCACTGGTGGAGCCTGAGTGTTGAAGAAAGAACCCACAGTGATGGAGTGAGAGGCCGCCCGTGAGGGCGTCTGGGGAGGGAGGGGGGAAATGTGTAGGCCGGCAAGGGAGACGAGAGGAGGGCAAGGGGGGGGCCTGTCATCGCTCGTGCAGGTTTTAATCTGTTTGTTTTTATGCTAAGCCTAGAGATGCAGAAGGCCCATCAGAGCTGTAAAGGTTTATTCTTAGACCTTGGGACACAGTGGGTTTCCTGCCATTTGTTTTCTTTTATTCTTCCTAATCACCACTACTGGGGGAAATGAGTCAGAAGAGTTTGCCTGTCTGACAGTTTTACTCTGTGTCCTCAGTTCCTACTCTAAAAAATAAGCAAATAAACAAAGATGGGTGGCACACACACCGGATCACCACCCTGTCACTTAGGAGGGCAGAATCCTGGACTCAGTGTGGTAGTCAGAGGAGCCCTTGCTCTGCTTAACCACAGCATTGTACATTTTTAAGGATGATATATTCATAGATCACTTTTGTAATTCAACTTATTTTTTCTAAGTGATATGTGAAACAGGCGGCCTTAATGAGCATGTCCACTAGCTACAGCAAGTTCCTCACAATTGCCTGTGAATCTCAGTTGCTCTCTGTTCTTTGCAGTCTGTTCTGCTTTCTTTTTGAAGGGATACTTTGGGCTCCAGAGGGACTCATAAAAAAAAGCCAGTCAGAGGGGAAGATGTCTCCCTCCTGAGTGCAAGGCAGAATGGTGCCTAAAGATGAAATAAGAGAGCTAGCAAGAGGATGTGCTAGAATTTTTGTGATATGGCAGTAAAAGTTGGTACCAGGTGTTAAAGATTCCAAAACACTATCCGTTTTCAGGGAATAAAACTCTTGTACCACTTAAATATTATTAGCTTAAAACAAATACGAGCGAGCATTTATGCATGTGTGGCTTTAGTTTTCGGTATAAAAATGTCATGGTGCCAGTTGCTTGCTTTCTAGGCCCAAATAGCCTGTCATCTTTATAATCATCATCATCACATTAATCATGTCTCATAATTATTGAAATTACTTTAACCTTTGCAAAACCCAATCACACTCATATCATTGGATTTCACACCCAAAGACAGCTCATAGTGAAATGGTTTCAAAAGTTCCTTTTAAAAGCCTCCTGCTTCTCGTGCTGTGTTGAGGGGATTGTCTTTGGGTCATGCAGTTTGGGGTGACTTCACCTTTTGTTATCTTTTGTTTCTAATTTTTGTATAGTTGTCCTGCTTTACTTTCTAAATAAACACTTGAAAAGTTTTGTAAAGCAAAAGCATGGGGAACAAAGTTACTCCTTCGTCGATTGTTACAGGGTGTAGGGGCGGTCACAGCTTTGTGTGGCTCAAGGTATGTAAGTGGTCAATGCGTTGAAAAGATGTGTGTCTTTGCAGGTCGGGTCTACGCTGTCTTGTCAAAGAGAGAAGGCCGAGTGCTGCAAGAGGAGATGAAGGAAGGGACGGACGTGTTCATCATCAAGGCCGTGCTGCCCGTGGCCGAGAGCTTTGGCTTTGCTGACGAAATCAGGAAGAGGACGAGCGGCCTGGCCAGCCCGCAGCTGGTATTCAGCCACTGGGAGGTACAGACCCAAATCCCCCTTCCCTCCTTACTGTTTCTGGATGTGCCTCCTTGTAGATGACGCCGAGGGTAGCAGCCTACTTCCCAGGCCCCTTGGCTCTGCTCAGTCACGGTTTGGAGAAAGCAGGTGGCGTCCTTTCATCCGGATTGAATGAGCCTTAGGGTATCTGTGCTTTGTAATACACACACACACATATTCATTATTCTTTTAATTTGATATAAAATTTAAGACAGAACATTAAATCCTTTGTTTCCCTCCAAAGACATATTGTAGATTTTTAAGAGAAAATCACAGACCTTTTGAAAGTGAAACTTTCAGATAATGTTTCTTCTTCTGGGGAAAAAATACTTCTAGCATTTAGAGGCTGCATTTAGAGGCAAACAGTTATGCTTCTTACAAGGGACGGCTTTAAATTATTATGTTACATATTCTTCAGTTCCCATTATGGAGATTTGAGTCTCCTGTGGCTTTGAAGTGTTATGGAATGAAATGGCTCATCAAAACACTCTGGTGTCAGTGTAGGTAAAGGTAGGTGACAAAGCAAACTTTATCCGTAATCAGAAAGGCAAACCTAACAGATCCACGTTGGTCGGGAGAGTGGGAGAGAAGAGGTTGTAAACACACTGTTTTTTAACTTAGGGTGAGAAAATAATACGAAGAAAGGACAGGGAGGTCAGACTGGCCTTCCTCAACAGAACCATAGAGGAAAAGCAGAAACTGGCAGCTAAGGAGAAGGACGCTGGGCTGGAGGGTGACCCATGAGAGAGGGCAGGCGAAGGACAGCTGGAGGGCGTGTGCAGAAAGCAGTGTGTTGTGTTTCAGGACAAGACCTTCAGGTCAGGGATAGCATTTTCAAGCTCTAGGATATAAGTAGAAAGGTGATTTTTTAAGAAAGCAGTTTTGTTGTCACTGTGTACAGGGACCCTGAATAACTTGGCGTTATTCACTTGTCCCGTGGAGGAGTGTAGTTTAGTGGAAGGAGCTGACTTCAGTGTCAGGAAGGCCTGGTTTCAGATGTTAATTCTGCCACTTACTTGAACAAATTATGGAACCTCCCTGAGTTTGTTTCACCCCTGCCCCAAGATATAAGGTGTATCGAATATGTAGCCTAGTGCCTGACACTGGGACATCCTCCCTGGCACGAAGATCGTTTCCCTGTCAGTGTTGCTGGAGTGTGTGTCGTGTTCCTCCAGCTCCCTCTCGGCAGCGTGGCGTTGCAACAGACTCCACACAGACCGGCCAGTTTTCTTCCTTAAACTCTACTTAAAACTCACGGTTTAGGTTCAGTGCTAGGCTCTTTTTATTTCTTTCACTTTCTTTCTGCTGGGCTGCTTTCTCTCAAATACTTTGAATGAGTAGTTTAAATTTAGACAATATAGGGGAATGGAAATAATTGAGGCAGAACTTTCTCTTTAAAATGAATTCTGTAGTCAAGTAAATCTGGCAAAGTAAAGAAAGGTGACACTTCAGAAAAGCTGGCTTTGGACAGGACAAATTTAATTTTAATTGGGCAAGTTCAAATCATCTAAATTGATGTGAGTGAAGTCACTATTCCAAACGCTTAAATGTGTCTTCTTCTCCTTAAAAAAGAAAGTTAACATTCTTAGTGCTTGAGAGAATTAAAGTTAATGCTGTTCCAATTTAGGTTACTTTTTTTGTTAGTATAAACTGTATTTTAACAGTGATTTACTATGAAATTTTTCTTGCATCTTTGTCTAGAAATTAAACAATGTTTTGATGGTTTTATTGGCTTATATCTGAATAGATGCCATTGCTGTACTTCATTATGTAAAAAACAGTAACACAAAACATTAAAGTTAATCCCCACGCTTATGGGTAGTGATTTCTCACTTCTCCAAACTTCCAGCTTTTTGGTTTTGGTATTTGGCACTCAGCTTTTACATGAGAACACAAGCCAGTAAGAAGTAGAAGGAATGGGTTTATAAAGGCAAGCTCTGAAGAGTAAGAACTATGTAGTATAAATATATCATGGATGTTCCTAAGGAAAAACATCCTGTCGCACGTGTTTTGGTGACCTGTGATTACGGGGCAGCGCAGCTAAATGGTACTTAGAACTGAAGAGAGACTTACTGCACTTCCAAGTAATGACCTTGAGAAGCGAAACGCTTTCTTCATTTGTGCTGCCATTGCTGAAAACTGCCTTCAGAACTTGCATCTCATGCTTCTGAATATCTTAGAGATGACAGGTCCTCCATCTCATGAAGATGGCCTTGATTAACACTGGCGCAGAAAACTGGGTTATGGTATGTTTGGTCAGAACTAAGAGAGTGTGATCCCTGGGACTGTCTGTAAATACAGATCCAGAACAGATACTCAGAGCTGTTGTAATGGCATCATTATTAGAATTCATATATTCATATTTGAATTCATGTATTCTGTTGTTTGTTTAAACACCTCAACAGTTTATATTCACTCTTCTCCTTGAAAGTGATTTTATAAAGCACATTTTAAAAAATGTATAAATTAAAGTTCTCATCATTTCCCAAGTGGCAGATATATTGTTTAAGAAGCAGACAAGGCTGCTCTATCAGAGGGGTCTGAGAGTGGCTCAGGTACGGCAGAAGGTTGTCTCTGGAGTCTGGGGAGGCCGCGCCGGGCTGCTGCGCGGCTCGCGGTGGAAGGGGCCCGGGCTCCTCCTGCTTTGCTGCCTTTCTCAGCACTCAGCTTCCGCGGGTGGTCCAGAGTGGCCGCTCCGCCTCCTGCCATCCCTGCACTCCAGCCCTGAAGAACAGGGCATGGGAAGGGGGCAGACTCCTCCCCTCTAAGGGGACGTTGCCCGAGTCTCCACCTCATCCCACTGCCCAGAACAGATCATCCAGCCACATCCAACAGGGCTCCACCTAACAAGGAGGCTGGGAAATGTAGTCTTTAACTTGATCAGGAGTCAGCAAACAATGGCCCATTACCTGTTTTGACAAAAAAAATATCCTGAAATACAGCCGCACCAGTCCATTTCCGTGTCTTCCGGGGCTGCTTTCAAGCGGCCTTGACCGGCTGCAGCGGAGACCGCGTGGCGCACAGTCTAAGATGTTTACTGTCTTGTGCTTTATAGAAAGAGCGTGCCTACCCACCCCGCACCCCAGAACCTAGGTCATCTGTATGCCCGCCTGGAATACCTGTGCCAAAGAAAACGGGGAGAATAGATAGTTAGAAACAGCTAGTATAAAAACAGCAAGTGTTTACAAAATGAGCCATTTTTGTCAGTGTGAAAACCATAATGGTTTTTCAGCCTCCTTTCTCTCTCAAAATTAAAAAAAAAAGGCTGAAAATTAATCATATATACCTAATAGTAGTTCTTGAAAAAAAATACTAGTTTTTGGCTTAGTTATAGCTTGTTACTAAAAATCAGCCCCTTAATAAATAACATTAGAGAAAAATGTAGTCAAGAAAAGTCGCTGCAGTTTTGTACCATCCTTCTGTCATCCCCTTGCCACCTGTCATGGTCCTATTCCCAAAAGCTTCAAATCTTTGAAAGTCTTGAAAACTACATTATAATTAAATGTCATTGATCTGATATTTTCTGGCTGTCTCAGTTTTTCCCCCCGTAGTTAGGTTTAGAAATAACACAGTTGTTGAGATCTGGCTTCTCACTCCAAGGCACTCTTTTTCATTTGTATTCTGCCACACCATATAATTTACAATCAAGAGCTTTTGAGAGAGAGTGCTTCAAAAAATAGAGAAAATAAAATTACAGGCATTTTCCATGAGGAAACCTTTGAAGTCAGCAATCTCATAATTTCTCTTTCTATGTTTTACTCTTCCATGAAAAAGGAAGAAAAGGAGCTAATAACAGGCACAGAAAGAAAAATATTACCCACCAGTGCTGTTCTACACGTATGTCAGCACAACCTCCACGTTTGCCTCATTAATACTGAGATTACCCCAGGGCTGGGCTAAAGTTCATGCCGGGTGAGGAAGACGGGCATTTTGGACATGGTGTTTCCCACCTGCGAGCCATAATCATGGTGAAAATTGGGCAAAAAAGTTGAAGTAGAGCTCCCAAAGCTTTTCCCTTCTAAGCTTTTTTGTTTCTGCTTTTTTTATGCTCAGGGCAGCAGCTAGCGCTTGGGCGCCTTCTTTCCTCTGAGCTAGAAAATGGCGTTCTCTGCGGCCGTGGAGTCGCAGCGCTGCTTTGCCACCGCAGTGCACGAATTCTGGGCGAGCCAGTTAGGAGAAAGCACCTTTTCTTCCAAACTGATGGCCAGCTCGGCTCTGCCGCCTCAAGGGGCCCTTTCTGCAGAGCATCACTAGACAGCCTTCAAGACCACCTTGTCATTGTCCCTCTAGGAAAATTTCCTCCACCTCAAGGAAACCATCATGGGTAATGCTCCTCCTGCACATGCACAATCTCCTGTCCTGTCCCGGAAGTCAGTCCTTTGGATATGGACCTCAGGGAAGTCCACGTCCAAGTTCACCACCTCCTTGAACATCACAACTTGACTGCTGTCATCTCAGAGGGCCTGAGCCCTTCTGCCAAATCCGGCTTCCAGATTAACCCTTTCTCAGCTGCCCTCCTTTGCCTGAACTTTGCCCTTCTCCCTTCCCCTCAGGAGCAGCCTCAGAGAAACTGTCCTCAGTATGCCTTCCGCTGGACTTGTCTTCCTCACCCTCAGGGTGGTAAAGGGTGTGAGTCCAGAGAACAGAGGAAGGAAGGCTGTTTACATCTGCCTCCACTGTCTCTGCCTCTGGTCCGGGCAAAATACATGGTCCGCCTGGCCAGCTCACCAGGCGCTGAGTAGAATCTTGGAGCAACAGTTCAGAATAACCAAGAATGACTGTATTTGTCAGTCTTGGCTGGGGGAAAGGCAAAATGAATGAAAAGACACTGCTACCCAGATATATCCTAGTGAAAGGGAGAGTGTTTTCTGTTATATTATTGACAATTAATAGTTTTCGTCCTTCTTTAGTGTTACGTAAAGGTTCTGAGGAAAGAATAATATACACGTGACAAGTTTTGTTGACTCCACTTCCACTGTTCACGCCTCCTGTGATTCTTTATATTTATTTGTATTTGCCATTTCTATCAAGCTTAACTCTTCACTGCTTAACTTTTATTCTTGAGCTAAGACTATTTGAATTAGTATTTGAAATTAAAGTATACTTGTCTAATCTAGCACATTCTGTCACCTTCTTTTACAAGATCATTCCCAGCGACCCCTTCTGGGTACCGACCACTGAGGAGGAATACTTGCACTTCGGGGAAAAGGCTGATTCTGAGAACCAGGCCCGGAAGTACATGAATGCCGTGCGAAAGCGGAAGGGTCTTTATGTGGAAGAGAAGATTGTGGAGCATGCAGAAAAGCAGAGAACCCTCAGCAAAAATAAGTAACTGCTACTACTGGCAGATTCTTCTTTGTATGATAAGTTAAAAAGTATCACCTGGGGTTTGATACTGGGAAAATTTCTTTACACTGCATTATCTCTGTGCCGTCACTTTCAATAAAGTCGATCCACATAGGTATTTTACAGAGAGCGTTAGAGAACACGTTTCCAAAGTGTCTTTTTAATTGATTCTGGTACAAGGTGAGAGGTGACTATGCATACTGCAGTGGCACCTTCCCACCGCCCTGTGTCTAACCCCCGAGGTCAGACGACTGCCGTGGTAAGGGCAACCTGCTCAGCGCTGGGGACGCGGCGTGCAGACCCCCCGGTGGGCTGTGTCCTCTACACTGAGCAGCTGCACCTCTGCTGTCTTCACAGTGTCACGCTTCTGATGACATCCTCCACTTAAACACATTTCGTACTTAATCATTGAATCACAGCATTTAACATCATTTGGAGAGACCACATACTCGGGAGACCAGCTACCTTTTAGGCAGTTTAACCAAATCACTGTTACAGCTAATTCACCTCATGGTTTCCTTGTCTAGCAAAACAATGTAATGTTCAGCTGCAAGCCTTTAAACCTTCTGTTCTTACACTCCCTCATAAGCTGCATCACTCATATTTAAATGTTCATGAAAGTTGCCCTATACATTTTTCTTTTAGAAAAAAAGGTAAATTTCTATAATTTTTTTTAGCTGTTTCCTCTTAGCCTTCCTGAAGGGATATTATGTGATGAGTTTATTGCCTTTGTTGTAAATACTTTTCCCAAATCTCCTCAGTTGCCTCATTCAGAGAGATCCCCATATAAGTAACAAATGCAATTCAGTCAAAAACAGGTTTTGTAATTTTTGATGTTGCACTAATACCTTTCATAGCCAGTTTGAAGAAGGGTTCTTTTTCAAAACACATAAAATTATCAGACCAGACTTTGTTTCTGAAATGCTTTTAATGGCGTTTTTCAGTAAACTAGGTCATTCTTAATACCAGAGCCCCGGCATAGCTGGTCGAGTCTCACTGACCCAGACTTTGGGGAAAGTGTAGCCAGATAATTCACTGTCTAAGTTGAACAGATACTGATATCTGAATTAATTTAGGAGAGTTATAGCACGTATTGGTTTAATCTGAAAACTTTGATAACACAGGAAAAGCCAGCACATCGATTTAAAGCATTTGTAAATAACATCATTCAAACTGCCAGATGTGCTATAAAAAGTATTCTTAGACTGTACACTTTATCAGCAAACGCTGCATTTAATAGAGAAAAGAGGCATAACCCAGAAGGAGCTGAGCTCTGTCTGCATTCTGTTGGCCCTGCCAGATGTGCTGGTGTGGGGGAGGTGGTGCGTCAGGGGACTGATTGCCTCTCTTCCTTCCCCGCGTTTGGAGAGAGAGTAACGACCACGAGCAGGCAGGCCAGGGAGGCAGCTAATCCACCATGCGAGCAACCTGCCCTGTGGTGTAACTTGTGGTGGGCCCCAGTCATGGGGACCACATCCACGTGTGACAGCTCAGTGAGACTTCATGTCCCCGGGCCATGTTTAAACCCTAGTAGCCTCAGTGTGCTGAAATCAGTGGGAGGGAACCAAGAGGTTATCAGTCCCAGAGTGGAGCTGGAGTGCTCCTACTTGCACCGAGGGGCTGGTTTCTTACCGTCTTCTGTAGACAGGCCTCGGGGACAGTGAGGAAGCCACAAAATCAGGACCCTCACTCCTGGAGGATTCTTGGCGTTGAGGGGCTGAGATCTTAGGGGACAGTCACAGGCAACACCATCAACGTGATGCCTCTTCCCAGCCAACCCCAGAGCCCAGGTGGGCCCGGGGAGGGGAGTCCAGCAGGGGCCTGTTTCTTGGTCTAGAGTTTCCATAGACCTGAAGGGAAATACCCATCTTCTGTTATGACCCAGGGGTGAGTGTGTGTGTGTGTGTGTGTGTGTGTAGGGAGGGAGAGAAAGAGAGAATTGTTGGATCCTCACACGTGTTGTATGGAAATAGGGAATAGGGAGGAAGTCATTATGGCCTGGTAAAAGTTAAATTCACAGCCCGTGGTCCCATATCCCGCTCAGCTGCACCTCTTGGGAAGCCCTACTCCAAGTACATCACAAAGGCATTCCAGGGATTACTGCCTGATCTGCGTTAGGATCAGAGACATCACCAATAGAGGATGAACCTTCACTACAGCAGAGGAGGAGGGGAGGACTTGGAACATCTTCGTATTTATGATGTTTATATTCTGCACCTAAAACTTAGGTAAAGCTACCAATGTCCAGGATACAAAATCATTACCTACACTGGCTCACGTTTGTGACTGGTAAGTTTAGAAAAATAATTGATTCAGAAATCAGGTTAACTGTGCACTTGTAGCTGAGAATAGGGAACTGGATAAGAAATAGCCCTTCTCTCCTGTCTTGCAGCAGCCAGATAAGGCCCAGAGCTATAGATGGCTTTTCCTGGAGCCAAAGCCCTCCAGGTGAATAGGTTATCAAATCCCAGAATTAGAAAGTGTGCCATTGTGAAGCAGTCAAAGTAATCCTTTCTTTTTAAGGCAAAGACCATTTTAAACTTGCTAAGCTAGGGGAAAAAAATGATAAAATAATAATAAAAGCCAAGAATTTAGATCAGATTCTAAAAACAGGATTATGAATGTCAGCCCAAACACAAACCAGACCGTGGGAGTCCTAAGACTTTCCTTTGATCCTGTTGTCCCATGTACAGAGCCCACTGCACAGAGAGCATCTCCCCATGATTTAGGAATGAGCAGTGGGGACTCTAACCTGTGGCACACCTGCCCTGCGGGGCACCAGTAGATCCGTATGCTGCAGGCTGCAGGGAGGCAAGGGAGCTCCTGCCAGAGGAGACCGGCAGGGGGAGAAGGGGACGGAACACGAGGTTGGTTCCCTGGAAGGGCTGAAGTGAAGGGGCCAAGGCCCCCCCCCAACCTGGCCATCCCTGGCCCAGGGCTGGAAAGCCGGAGACTCTGGAGATGAGGTTTCTTCCAACCCACGTGGGAAATACAGAGGGCCAGGCAACTGTATTCCACCCCGCAGGTCCCTCCCGTGCTCGCCTTGGCCTCACAGGCCTGGGAGTGGGGTTGGGGTGGGGCGGGGGGCGAGTCCCTGCATTAGTCATCTGCGCGTCTCTGCCAGGTCTCTGGTCTGGCTGAGATGATTTTGTATGATTTGGGTTCATGGCAAAAGGCATAGCCGCTCTAACTCTGTTGCCCCAGATTTTGTTGTGATTTCTCCTCAAGAAACAGCCTTTAGTGCCCAATTTAGAAGGTCTTTTCACCACAGCTGCAACTTTTACCTTTTTGCAAACCAGTGACCTTGAAGAATTTTTATTTATTAATTTTTGAATGACCTTTTGTAGCATTTTTTCCACAAAAAATAGTTTAATCTTTTTTGGGGAAAGAAATTTCTGTGCCCCTCAGAGCACTGATACCATTGGGTGGTACAGCAGTGCGATCAGGAGCAAGGAGACAAGAGCTTAGAAGCAGGAGGGCTCTGGGTCCTGTCACTCCTACCGGGGTGACCCTGGGAGGCTCTAAGCCTTCCACCCCTCAGATGTCAGAGAGACGGTCATTTCCCACGTGAGAGGAGAAATGAAATAATCCATGTTAGGGCACAGCCCCTGGTGTATTGTGCCCAATGTATTAAAAGCACATAATAATTGTTGCTTTTTTATGTTTGTTAAATCCTTGGGCAGCTCTGGCGCACTGAGAGAAAAGAGATCTGAATTCAGGCTGAGCGTGCAGTCTGCTGACCTGACAAGGCAAAACTTCAAACTGATGTTTCACTTTATTTTTCTCTAATGGCGTCTTCCCATCCTGCTGACCTTCAGTGGTCGGGACCTAAGAGGGGGGAGGGTGGCAGTCCTCTGAAGTCCCAGGTGTGCTCGCTTTCTAGGGACCTCACTTGTCATTGTGTTTCCTTCGGGTTCAGTTTTACACTGTAAGCAGCGTCCCTTGTCAGATTAGGAGCTATCTGTCCCCAAAGCATAGCAAGTAGGATCGGCCACCCCCAAGATTCTGCATCTGTATAGTTGGCCTTCGGACAGTGACTGTTTCTTCTTAAGACAAAGCCGATAAGGTTGCCACCCAGGCCTATGGACTGCCCTTCGTTGATCCTCTGTGAACCCCAGCAGTCACTGGTTACAGCTAGAAGACAAGCTACTGGCAGGTGCTTGGTAACAGGGCTGCGTGGGCTTGGCCCGGCCGAGGTGCCCACTTCCTGTTTCTGTGTGTTGCCCTCTCCAGCGTTCCCAGTTCCTGAGCCGTCTCTGTGCCAACTCCCTTTCCTCCCCACCTGCTTCGGAGGCAGCGCTCGGGGCCCGTCTGGCCCTCAGCATGGGCCGGGCCCGCTCCTGTCTGTGGACCCTGGCAGGCTCTGACTTACCACGACTGCCAGCCACCATTTATTCCACTGTTTACCTTCCATGGCTTTACTTTCTTTTCTCCCCAGCCTGGACTCCATCACCAACCACTCCAAACCCTTTCATCAGTACACTGGCTTTCTTCTCCCTTCCCCAGCCAGCCACATCCTCCAGACATAACCATGGCTGCCCAGACCTGCTCTCGTCAAGGCCCTGGATGTTGCCTTCGCTGCCAGAGCCAGGGCTTCCTCTCAGCCAGCCCTCTGTGACTGTGCCCTGGCACAGTGGCCCATTCCTTCCCCCTTTCAAGAGCAGGAGGGTCAAGAGAGCCTTGGAGAAGGCAGCTCACGGAGAGGCAGCAGGTGCGGGCACCACAGTCACTGAGGAGCGACTCCCAGGGAGCCCATCGCGTGTGCGCACAGACAGCGCGGGAGGAGCTCGGCGACAGCGGTGGCTCCCGCGCTGGCCGGTAAGTGCCTGGCAGCAGCCACGGGGGCGGGGAGGGCCCGGGGCCTCTTAGGAGAGTGGGGGCGGGCTGCCGGCCTGCGGAAGCTCACTGGCCCAGAGGTTGGCTCTCAAGGCCTGGTCTAGAGGAGCCCCCCGACTGCAGTGGTGCCCCCACCCTCCCTGGATCCTGCTGCTGCTGCAGAGGAGAGACACTCTGAGCAGAGGGAACAGAGGACCAGGGAGCTGCCTGAGACCAGACTGAGAACGGGAGCCAGGCCACACCAAGCCCTTTGGCAGAGGACCTCAGAGGTGGTCAGAGACCTTGGGTTAAACCGCCTCCCCTCTGGTGGTCACCTGGACCCCACGTTCAGGCTGGTTATGTCTCTAGTAGTTCCTGGTTGTCTTCCCTAACAATACCCACTAGACAAAAGCCTTCTGGAAATAGCAGCCTGCCGTTCTTTTGGAAAACCACCTCATTTCAACTCAGTCCGTGAGGTCTCAGTGGGTTTGACCTCACACACCCACATAGGACCCAGGATGGGACAGTGTGTTTAAGTCCCTCGGCCTCTTTGGTATGGATGAGAGACCAATTTCTGAACAATTTTGTGTATCTAAATTCTGTACCTTAAACCAAAGCTACCCCTGGACTTTCAGCTACATGAGGCAGAGAGTTTCCTCCCCTTTTTCTGTTAAGATCAATTTGAGTCGAGTTTAACTCACAAGCAATGAAGAGTTCTGACCAGTACAACACCTTTGATCATGCCACCCTTTTGCTCAGAAAAGTCTTGTGGTTCCCACTGTCCCCACACCCTCGCCCTCTCTCCTTTCCTTCTCTCAAAGCCCAGGTCCAGTGCCATCTGTATTGGGATGTCACCTTTCTCATTGCCGACCAAACGAGCTTATCTTTTTCTGAGGCCCAGAAAATTTGTATCTCTTTTATGGTACGCAGGGCGTTCTGCTAAGTGTGGTTTGTGTACACATCCTGACCCATTTACTTATTTGAAAGCTTGAAGGTGAAGATTTTTTATACCGTTCTGTGCCTTGCATGTAGTAGATGCTCCGTAAATGCTGGTGGAAGTGTCCTGAGCAGCCTGAGGACATTTAGTCACGTGGAACCACACTAAGAGCACAGTCCTCCTGGCTCTCCTCCAGTGCTTCTCCTGGACGCCACACTGCCTCCTTCCTGAGAGGTCTTGGTAGAGCGGACGTGTGGAAGAGCAGTGGTACTCAAAGCGTGGTCCCCAGACAGCAACACCAGCGTCACCTGGAAGCTTGTGGGACATGCAGATACCCCACCGAAGACCTGAATCGAATGGGTGGTCTCAGTGAGCTGTGTTTTAACAGGCCCTCCAGGTGATTCTGATCCACACTTAAGTTTGAGAACGACTGCCACAAAGATTTTCATTGACATTTAAAAAAAAATACACTTTGCACTTTTTGAAATTTTTCTTATCTACTTCATGATTTACAAATGGAAATGCACGCTATTCATCTTCAGTCTAATTTTAAGTAAAATTTGCAAAGGCCTCATTTGGATAATCAACTTTCTTCTGTCTTCCAGTAGATACGGAAACCCTTAAGTCTTTCCAAGAGTGCACACTGTTATTTTAGGATGGGGAAACTCGAGGTCAAAGGAGGGAGCTAACCAAAAAGTATTCAGTCTGAAAAAGAGCATCCACGTGCTGTTGGTTCTGGGCAGAACATTGATGGAGGAAGACGCTACTTGCCACTCAAACCCAGTTGGAGCGAAGAAAGGAACCAGCTCAAAGATCTGGGGCGCTTCTAAATGTACTGTTAAGGAGAGAGGGTTGGATCAAACTGGAAAGGTTGTTTGAACATCAAATTTAGATGTTTCTTTTTTTATTTGCCCTAATTCGAAAAAGAAAAAGGAAAAAGAAGTGACCTCATGAGATGTCTATTTATGAATGTTTACTCCTCTTCTTTCATCTTTTTGTTAAAGAGTGTCTAGAAAAATCAGAGCCAGGAGAATTTTTCTGTAAAGTGAGATAATTGAAAATACACACTTTTCATTTTCCATACTACCCTTTCCAAAGACGTTTTCTTTTGTTAAAACAGCGGCATTTTGGGGAATGTCAATTAGAGGTGAATTCATTTTGTTCTCAAAGGCTTTGAAATGTTTTAAAATTGCCACCACTGCACCACCACCACCCCTTCCATCCTTCAAAATAAGTAGGATTTAGCATTTGGAAAGGAATTTGATACAGAAGAGGCGGGGCTTACTGGTCAAATACTTCTCTGAAAAAGGCAAAAGTACCCTCAAGCGGGTGGTTCTCCCTGGGCATCTCTTTGAGAGCTAATTCCCTTCCCCAGAAAGGGTTAATAATATTTCTTAAGTAACGTGCAAGGAAGGGGCCGGACTCATGTGAGCTGAGCTCACCCAGCCCCTAGTCCGGGGGGTCACTGTGCCGGTGGCCCTGCTCCTCCTCCCCCTCCCAAACGCTGCAGGAGGCTCGGGGTGCAGGGCTGTCACCTAGGCCCTCATCTCCGGGCAGCACAGCTCCCTGTCCTCTGGCGCTGTCCCTTCCGTGCATCCTCTCACCCCCACACTGGTCCCCTGCCAGCTGCTGCCGCTGTTCACCGAGCCACGCTCCTGCCAACACTGAGGAGATGATGGACTTTTTTTTTTTTTTCTTTTTTGATCTCTTCCTTTTTGTGCTGTTATGTTGGAAAGGCCTCGAAGCAGCGGGCCCTTGTGTCCTGGGTTTTTCTTGGAGTTTTGTGTGAATCAGCTCCTTGGCACCCTGCTCTCCGGAAGCCCAGGCAAGTGCCCCCACGGCTGAGCTTGGGATGGATCCAAAAGGCCGAGACTAGCTGTACTCAGAATTACCACCACCGCCTTATGCTCCTCACTCAACCGATTGCGTTTGCTGCCTTCCTGCAGGATGTCTCTCTCCAAGGAAGTTCTGAGTCCCTACAAATAAAATCGCCTACAAACAGCTTGTTCTACCTCCTTGTCATGCCCACAGCTCCTTCTAAGGGGGCCCCTCAGGCCATTATTGTTTATAAATATGCTGGTGGCAGGGGCAAAGCTGCCGTTGAATCCATCCGCAGTTTGCAGTGGGGTTGACAACGGACATGATGTCAGTAGAGGGAAACGGCACCCCTGGCAGCTGTTGACTCTGACCTGGAGAAGCAGCTCCGAGTGGCTGGCTTACTTTGGTAATACAGTTAACCCTTGGACGGTGCGGGGTTTAGGGACACTGATGCGCCTTGCGGTCAAGAATCTGGTTATAACTTTCCACGGTGCCACATCAGCGGACTCAGACAACCACGGATCATGTAGTACAGAGTATTTAGTATTGAAAAGCAGGTGTAATTGGACCCGTGCAGTTCAAACCTGCGTTGTTCAAGGGTCAGCTCTATGTGTTAAAATGTAAGCTGGCCATACACTTTAACTTAGATATCTTTTTAGAGATCTCTTCTGTAGAAACGTTCACACAGGCGCACAAAGATATCCAAGCAAGGCTGTGAATAACAGCTCCCAGAGGGAAAAATACCAACACCCAATGAAGAATTGTTTATATGGGTTGGAGGGGGCATAGCTCCGTGGTGGAACGCGTGCTTAGCATGCACAAGGTCCTGGGTTCAATCCCCAGTACCTCCATTAAAAATAATAATGATAAGTAAATAAATAAACCTAATTACCTTCCTCCTCCAAAAAAGAAAAAACCAAACAAACAAAAAACAAAAAAAAGAACTGCTGATAGAAATGATGGTGTATTTGAACAATGAATCACTAACAGCCATTAGGAGGTTGAAGAAATCGTCACTTAATGACATACAAATCCAAGTTATATTGGAATAAATTTTTTAAAAAGCTGCAAAACTGTACTTTGACTCCATTTTTATCGTTTATAATGTATGTATGCATTGTGAATAAATGCTCAGAAAAAACCTGAAGACATTTACAAGCCTGTTAAATTTATTATCTCTATGGATTTAATTACAGACCATTTTTCTTCTCAACATTATGTTTCTCTATTAAGATTTTCTTTCGCACATTCAACATGTATTAGTTTAATAATCAGAAAAGAATAATTAGATGAGATAAACAACCAAGAAGCCCTCCACCATCACTTAAACAGCCCTGCCTTCTGGTTGCAGAGAGGCAGAGTGTGTTGGCTTGCACCTGGAGTAGACGGTGTTAGGTGGGCACCTTGTGGGAACTGTGCTGAGAGGACGGTTCTGAGAACCTGGCAAGCAGAGTTGGAGTCACGGCAGGCATCGTGCCCGGCGTGCAGAGCCGGCCCCCGGTCCTGCTGCAGGCTGGCACGAAGGGCAGGGGAAGAGGACCCCCAAACCTGGCGGCAAAAGCCGGACCTGCTCCTGGCAGAGCCCACCCTAGGGGTCTGTGGAGCATGTCAGCAAACTGCCAGCTGTGGGTCCTGCTCAACCGACACCCTCAGTGTCCCTCTTGCACACCTATCCCCTCTGCTGGGCTCCCGGAATTGCACACATACACACCATCTCCGGTTCCACTACCAGCAGCTGTGGGGTGGGGCACCCAGTTCAGCCGCCTGCTGACTGCTCACCCAGATCTCTCCATCAACAAGGATGGGGGGAATCTAGGTGACATACAGCCACGCATCCAAGGTCCCAAGAGCTCTGCTCTAGAACGAGGACTTGGACAGTCACTTCGATCCAGTTGTGAAGCCCTATGTCAGTGGTTCTCAAAGAGCGGTCCCCAGACCCGCAGCAGCAACATAGCCTGAGAGCTGTTCAGAAATGCACGCCCGACTTCACCTCAGACCCACTGAGCCAGACACCGGGTGTGGACGGGCCCCCTCGTCTCTCCGGCTGACTCTCATGCACTCAAATATTTGAGAACCGCTGCCCTAGACAATGGTGAGGAAAGGAGGCAGGAGTGACTCTGAGTTCACCTAGGATCTGCATTTCAGATTTGTCTCCTGGACTAACTTCCCGTGAACCCACTGCGGGCTGTGAGTAAACACTGAGCACCTGCCTCGCTAAACCTCTGAGCCCCAGGGAGGGAAGACCTACGGTTCCTTCCTCCTGGCCCAAAGGGCAGCCGAGGACAGAGCCCAGACACCTCTCCCGCTAAGGCCTGGGACACAATTCAGTCTCAACGCCCTGAGGGCTCTAGAGAGCACAGCTCCGTGTTCACACCTCGAGGGCCCCACCGCGGAGATGCTCTTAGGGATCTTCGAGAACTAAAGTCACGTAAGAGCAGGTGGACAAGAGCCAGAGGGATGCGATTCCATCTGGGTCCCGGTGACGCCGGGGCCTGAAGAAGCACTGCTTATTCGTAAAGGATACATTTTCCAAATCATGTGGGCTCCTGGGACACGGACACACACACACATACACACACACACACACACACAGATTACTAGTTCTTTCATTAAGTGGAGTGAGCTTTGGTCACCTTCCCTCTCGGTTTTAACATTATTTACATACAAGAAGTAAGGGTCTCAGCCTGCAGATGCCCTCATACAGTTTGGAGGAAGCAGAGTTGGAAAGAGCACACATGAGACTGGCACCTCTCTCACCAAATGTACCGATTCCTCCACAGGATGAGTCAGCATTTCTATAATGATAATTAATATTTTTTGAGCTCCTGCTGTGTGCGGACTCCATTCTAAGCTCTTTACATGGATTACCTCCATTAAATGTCACCGTAACTTCCAATTACCCCTTCTGATAGCTGAGAAAACTGAGCCCCGGTCGGTTACAGAGCTGGCTCACCATCACACTCATTGGCACGTGATCAATTAAACGACTAATCAGAGACATGACGCGTCTCATCGGTTAAATTCTTCCATCGAGTAGGGCCCTCGTGAGCACCTCCAGCGCTGGATCCTAACGGTTGTCGGTTGGGATCTACTTTCTCAGTGCTCCGAACCGTGGACATGATGAGGGTTGGCAGGGGTGTGAATGCCGGGGGCCCGAGTGGTCGGGGGGAGGACTCAGCCATGCACAGCCTGGCCTTGGCCCTGGGGGTCATGACTTTGGGTCCGCCATCTTTCACCAAAGAGGAAAATGCTTGGTCAAATCTGCCTATATTTACAATTTCTTATCACCTGGAAAAGACACCCACACTTTGAACCAAGGAGAGGCCAGTGTTACTGGTGGTTTGACTATTCGTTTATCTCTATTTATCTCTGTCTATAAAGTTGAACTTTAAAAATTGGAGTAGAAAGTAATCATTCCTGCTTCAATTCTCTCTGTTCTCAATTTGGCCCTCTCAGATTCTGGCTGCACCCATGGTTGAGACAGCCAGATTAAGGGGTTGAGGAGGTGGAGATGGGGCTGAGTGGGACCAAAAAACATACTCGAGCCAGAGCCCAGGATGTTTGTAATTTTCCTATGGGTCTTCCAAGGAGTGTCCTCCCCATAGGTCATGTGTCCCCAAACAGGCTGACTCGAAGAGCTCTTGGCAACCAGGGAACTCACCCCAATAACAGAAGCTGCCATGCGCTGGGCCCTTAGGTGTAGGCACTGTGCCAACCAGTTTACCCCTCCAAACCCATTAATCACTTACCACATCCAGGATTCTAATGCCTCATGACAATCGTCGGAGGCAGAGACTCATACAGGTGAGGAACTAGACGCAGAGAGGTGAAGGGAGCTGCCCAAGGGCCCACAGCTAGCAAGGGGCAGAGCCGGGATTTGAACCCAGTACTCACACCAGACCTCATGCTCCCAAGCCCTGGGCTAGGCTGCCTCCCAGTTGACTATGATACGTACTAGTTATATCCCCATGGACAGGTGCTAATCTCAGGGGCACTGAACTTAGATAAATTCCTGAAGGTCACACAGCCAGTAAGTGTTGTGAGAGTCTCAGACTCAGACAGCCTCGCTCCCGAGCCTTGGCTCCTACATGATGCCCCAGGGCTCCGGCATGCCGTTTCTAAGATGAAAATGAGAGCCAGAAACTGCAGAAAAGCACAGCTAGCTAGGTACACTCAGCCAGACCAAGAAGAAGCTGCTAAAAAACATTAAACTTCATCTCTTTCATAAGAAGCATATTGTTTCCAAGAAATATACCCAGTCTAGTTTTCAGCGGAAAGACTTTCCATATCAGCTATGGGTTCTATGCCCTGCGTTCCCGTGGTCTGTCTCAGAGAGACTGGGGGGGACACAAATGCCCATTTCCTATGTGAGAGGCTGGCTGGGTGTATGGTGAAGGGGACAGTGGTTGAAAGGGTTCACGTCTAATGGGCTCTTTGTGGTGGGGTGTGGGGTGTGGGTAGAGAGGGAAAGAAAGAGAATGGGAGATGTTCCACTGAGAATGAAGGACTAGAGGTGAGATTCATGCAACAAAGAAACATTTACTGGGTTCCAACTACATGCCAAGTGTTGTATCAGGCACTCAGGAGGTATTGGCAACCCTAGTTGGGGAGGAAGATATTAAGAAAAGCATCTATTGAGAGGGTGAATTTTGAGCTTATCTAGGCCAGGTTGGGTGAGGAAATCATGTTCCAGAAAGAAGAACAGCACGTTCAAAGGCCCTGTGGCAGGGAGAATCTTCACAGGTCTAAGGAACTTAGACAAGGCCAGCATGGCCAGAGCAGAGAGAACCTGGGAGTAACCTCTGCCATGTCAGGCAGGGCCCAGAAGGCCATTTGAGGAATTGGATCTTTTCCCTAGGAGCAGCAGATGTCTCCAAGGATTCTAGACAGGGTGACATGAGCTGACTTACGTTTTTAACTGGTCACTCTGCCTGCTCTGTGGTTGCCAGATGGGAAACTATGGTGGTACGTTAGGCAAGAGGTGACTGTGGCTTGACATGAGATGGTGGCTGTGAAGATGGAGAGAAGTTTGTACTTGAAACATAACAAGTCCTCTTATGGTCCTCCCTTCATCTCATTTTGCTTTTCAGTGAAAAGAGGAAGAAACTGGCCAGGCTGTTGGGGGAAGGACAGAGCCAGATGGCGCTGGGGAGACTGAGACCCAGAGGGCTGGGCGAGCAGGGACTCCTCGTGAGGTGGGGAACAGGTATGGGGGCAGAAGGGACTGGGAGGGGCAGGAGGACAGGCAGGAAAGGATCCAGACTCTGAGGACTCTGGCCGCCTCTGGGAGGCCCTGAGCAGAAGTAACAACGAACCCCCAGTCATTTATGGTGAGCCCAGCACCACAAACCTTCTGTGGAAGGAGGAGGGGAATGTAGTCCAAGGCCGCCCAGCACCCACAGAACAGAGGGTGGGAGGAGGGTATAAGATGGTTCAGCTGAGTTGGACGGTCCAGCCCTTTACATCACAGTCAGTGGTGGGGAGGGGGCCGCAGCCCCATGTTCCAGGGGCCCCTCCTCCGTCAGGTGCTCACACACGTGCGGAGCCTCGGTCCTCAGCCCTCCACTCTCAAGGTCACCCAGCAGGGCTCTCAGAGGGACTGCTTCCCCTTGACCCCCTGTGTCTTCTCCCTGGTCCCCTGAGACCCTCAGCCTTTCATTCCCACCCCTTCCTCTCCTGAGCTGGCTATTGGCCTTGGCTCCGGCTGACCCCTCTCACCACCCGCGGCTGGAGGAAGAAGGGCGTAGGAGGGAGCTCCTCGGGGAGCCTGGCGCTGCACTGAGGCTTTGCAGGCATCGCCGAGTCCCCCATGTTGACTGCGAGAGGACCAGGGACCTGCCCGGCGACTGGCAAAGTCCAGATGCAGGGCCAGGCCCTGTGGATCCTAAACCAGGGTCCTAAACCACCCTCCGTGATGGGGACAGCAACTCTGGGGACGTGAGAGAAAGGAGGTGGTGGCAGTAAGTGTGTTGGGGAGCCAGCGGGTGCCACCTGTGACCATTCTGCTGTGGCCGGAGAAGCTGTCCAGCACAAGTCAACAAGACACAGAGGCTGCGGCTCGACCTCGGCCGGGGGGGGGGGGGGGGGGGGAGGGTGTGAGGGGAGGGAGGGAGGACGGAGGGAGTGAGGACAGACGCGGGGCCTGGGTGGCTGGAGAAACTTTCAGGAAAAACGGCATTAATCCCGTCTCAGGGACAGCGCTGTTTCACAGCTTTCCCAGCTGAGTGGAGGGACACCACCAGGGCCACCCTGCCCACCACCCCCGGAGAATGGGGACTCTCCCGAATGCCGCTGAAATGCCTGGCTTGAGGTTCTCCCAATGGTGTATATACACAGTTCTGGAACTTTCCCAGCTTTTAAAACAAGTCTCTGCTTAAGACTTAAAGTAGGGGTTCTCAACTAGGGATGAATTGGGGCCCCAGGGGACATTTGACAACGTCTGCAGACACTGCTGGCATCTCGTGGGTGGTGGCCAGCTGCTAACCGGACAGCTCACAGGACAGACCCCACGACAAAGAGGGGAGGCAGGGAGGCTCTTCCATCCTGTTTGAGTCCCAGGGTGCCCATCCTGATGGGCAGGGAAGGTGGTGGAGGATGCCAGATGGTCACGAGGGCCCAGGCTGCAGCTTGAGAGCAGTGGTGGGATCCGAAGGACCACGTCTGCACCCACCTGGTGAGTGGGATCCTGCAGGCCCCCTGAAGAGGTTTCCAGGCTGTCCCCAGCTTTTCTGCGGCACAGAGACAGACGGTGCACAGAAGACTGAGACTGTCCAAACCCCATCATTTCAGGGGGAGGTTAGGCGAAACTCTACTCAGGGTGGAATTTCCTGGAGTCTTTCCCTCATCCCCTCATCGCAGAGGCAAGGAAGCCAAGGGCAGGGGTGGGGCAAATCTGCTCCCTCTGCCGCCCAAGGGAGAAAGTGTCACTTGGAAACCTGAGAGAGTCATCTAAAGGACAATTCAGCAGCTACATACTTGAGAGACTATGAACCCAGGTCCTATTTTATCCCAAGGCAATGTGGAAACCACAAAATTCCCATCAAGATGGGAAAAAAGCTCTTCCTGGCCCAGCCAAGTCATGTGTCCACCCCCCAGGCCGCCCCCACCACATTCCGGTGACGCGCCTGTTTGCAGCCTCTCTGGCTGACCTCAGGCCTCCAGGCCGGTGGCGCTGGGGCCCAGAACCCGAGAAAGTGCTTTGTTCCCCAAGTGGATGGCTTTTCAGAGATCGACCTCGCAGCTGTCCCCACCCCAACCCCCGCTTCCCGCCCAGGACCTACCCCGGGGACCAGCACCTTCCTTCAGAAGTTGTGGCAAGATGCCCCAGGCGGGCTTGGCAAGGTTGGAAAAAGAAAATACTCTCCTTGTGGCTCATCTCTCTGCCTCAAGCGTGGCTTGCGCGTGGCCTCTCTCGGTGGCTGCGGTGGGCTTCTGGAATATGCCTGGGAGCCCCTCGCCTGCAGGGATCTGGGCTCTGTGGCCCCTCCTTCCTGGACTTGCATGGCACCCAGGAAGGCTCAGGAATGAAAAAGGAGTGAGTTGCTGGGAGATACATGGGAGACACCTGGTCCTCCCCGCGTACCATGCTGGTCAGCATGTGGTCTGAATTAAGGCATTTGAGATGGTTTTCAAACCATGCTGCTCTGTGTGAGGACTTCACTTGGCTCCTGGATCCGGGAATCCAAGGGTAGAAGTGGAGGCCCCTGGGGAAATCTGAATAGGGCATGAGTGTGAGACGCTAATAAGAAATTCCAGATCATTCTGTTAAGTGTGATCACAGTATTTGGGTTAAGTAGGGAAGTGTCCTCATTTTTCAAAGATGCAAAGTGAAGTCTTTGACGGTAAATTGCCACGATATCTGTAATTCACTTTAAAATACTTCTTCTCCCAAGAATATTACACTATCCTCCTCGCTGTCCTTGTCTGCAGAACCTGTTCATAGTGAAAAGTAAGAGTAAAAGTAAAACCGAAAGCCTGCAAGTCGTCAGGTTCCTCATCTGAAGGGGAAAACGCTGCTCTGACTTGGACGTAAAGGAAAAGCATGTGCGATGGATGGGTGGGGGGTTCTGCTTCCTTCAGTGAGGGCGGGGCCCCCCCACCCCGGCTGGCCCCCTTTCCCACCTTTTGGGCCAGCTCACAGCCTGCCTCTGGTCCTTCTTCCGAAAATGGGGATGAAGCTGTGGCCACACAGAGAAACTGTGGCAGAGCATCCATTCATCAGCTGTTTGTCCGGTCATTCAGCCAATGTCGATTGAGGGGCTGTCATCTGCCAGTGTGTGGGCTGGGTGCTGGGCACACAGGGATGAGTGAAAACAGACCCTGCCACTGTTGAGCTTATAACTGAGTGGGGGAGGTGGGTGCTAATCAAAGAACCAGGAGACTGGATGTAAAATTACAACTAAATAAAATGACATGTTATGAGAGAGAGTATGAGAGAGAAGAAAATGACTGAGCCAGGAAGCTCAGTGTGGATGGAGGGGAGAGTGGACGTGCAAAGGCCCTGTGGCTGGAGGGCTGCTGTGGCTGCTGTGAAGGGGAGTGGGAGTGGCTGGAGCTCAAGTGGAAGGCAGCCGTGGAGATGGGGATGCCTGCCCCCGGGGCGACTACTCCTGAGGTGCGGAGATTCACTTGGCTTGTTTGGGGTCTGCTTGTTCTTTCTTGCCAACTTGGCCCTGCCCCCCACTTCCCACGGTGCTGCACAGCACCCTGAGTCTAGACACACCCCCGACCTGACTCCTATTAGGTTGTGGACTCTGTGTCCTTTCTAGTGGGGGTCATGTCACCCCTTACCATGGCAGGTCCCTGGGTCTCAACCCATGGCTGTCATCCACTGGGCCCCTCCAGGCCAAGGGAGGGCTGGGGAGCTCTGACTCAGACTCCATCTCACGCTGCCAGGTCTCCACGGGTACTCGGTTCGCCTGCTCCACGTCGTGCACCAGCAGAGCACGAGCCCCCTCCCCTTTTGGCTTTTCCCTCATCTTAACATCCACCCCCACCACGGGATTTCTGCGGCAGTGGGGAATCTGTGACACACGTCTGACTCCGTTGCCTCTCTTGCTCTGTCTCTCCTCCTTCCATGGTCTGTCAAGAGGAAATAGCAGATTTCCATCCCCTCCTCTTGTCTGGAAGAGTCTCCTTGTCCACAACACCCCCTCCCTCCCCTGGTCCTAACTCCCAGGGTGGCTGGGGTATCTTCTTTGTGTGCTAGAAGAAACTTGACCCAAGTCTACTGGGCTTGACATCAGATAGTACCTTAGATAAAATATATTGGTTTAAGACTTCCCCCAATAATATTCTTATTATATCAGCACATTTGACTAATAGCGGTTGTTGTTGTTGTTGTTGTTATTATTATTATTATTATTATTAATTATTCCCCATCTGAGAGGGTTTCTTTTGGACTCTGTAGAATTACTTACTCCCTTTTTAACCCAAAAGCCGTACTGGGCTCACACTCACCTGTCTCTGCCTGGAATCTTCAGTTTGGTGACACAGCCCATGACCCCCAACCTTCAGGCTCTAAAGACAGAGCCTCCATGTGCCTCATAGGTCTCTGTGCTCTTGGGTTCACCTGTGCAGACCCAGTCCCAGAGGAGCCCGAGGAGCCCGGCTC
Organism: Camelus bactrianus; assembly: GCF_048773025.1. Classification (NCBI taxonomy): domain Eukaryota; kingdom Metazoa; phylum Chordata; class Mammalia; order Artiodactyla; family Camelidae; genus Camelus; species Camelus bactrianus. The sequence goes on from NC_133565.1 coordinate 28,298,890, forward strand.
TCTGCCGCCCCCTGGTGGGGCCCTGGCGTACTGCCCTGCCCGCCCTTGGTCGACTCTTGTGACCTGGGAACAGCGGCGAGGTCCAGCCAACTGGCCCTGCAAGAAAAATGTGAGGGAGGCTAAATCCCCACTCGAGGTGGGCCTTACCACTCCAAGGTACCTTCACCTGTAATCTATTGGAGGGATAAAAATAAGGAAAGAGGGAAAATGAATACTTTTTGAGTTCCTGTTATGTGCCAAGCTCTTACGAAACCATTTAATTACGTTGTTTCATGACAGACTTGTGAGGCAGGTGATAGGGTAGACAGAGCCGGGAAACGAGAGTTTAAGTGTGTGAGTGGCAGAGCTGGGTTGCTCTGCACGCTGCTTCCTCTAAAATATAGAGGTAGCATCCAGCAAAGAGTTAACAGGGAGGGAGCAGAAGTACTCAATTCCTGCTTTGCTTCCAGAAGAAATAGAGATCGGGATGTCAGAAAGCCCCTTGCAGTTCCCAGAGTGCCCAGCAGGGGCAGCAGGGAGCCCACTCTTCCAGCTCAGGGAGGGAGGTTATGCCAGCTAGGATCCTCCTCCACTCTGCGGCCTGGCTCCACCTGCTCAACATCTGGACAGCAACATCGGTCACCTCTAGGACCAGCCATGGCCAGGTCAGTGGGAGCCTGGCTTGGGAACAAACGGAGAGTCTTCTGGGCAGGACACAGCTCCCAACATAGCTGTGCCCATCTGTCTGGGTCCTAGTGCCTGACTCACACCATCCGAGGGCTTCAGCCTGCCCCTGATCCAGCCCAGGCACCTGGCTGACCAGTGCTACCTCCTACCCCACCCTGATCCATTGGAGACAGCTGCTCCCAGGCAGGTCTCGGTCACCCATGTTGGAAGACACTCTTTCTCCTGCCCCAAGAGTACAAAGCCACCGTCCAGACCTCATATCCTTGCCACTCATGCAGGTTCCTGTTCCTGCAGCACAGCCAAACAGCCTTCTGATCACAGAAAAAATGCTGTGAAGGCGGCTCTGATTTCTCATGGGTTCTGCTGTGTTGCTTTCCCGAAAGGGTACATTCATCCACCAGGGCACCAGCTCTGTAAGTATACCGTTCACCAATGCCTCGTCAGCAACGGAACTGAAAAGTAATTTTTAAAAAGTGTTTTGCTAGTTTCGTGGGTGTAAAATGGCACTCAGTCATTGAGTTGAGTTTGTATAGTGATTAATGTTTTAACTATCTATTTTCCAGTGAGAATTGGCTTTAATTAGGATTTAAATTCCAGCTCTGCCTTTTACTAGCTTTGAGAACCAGGAAAACTTACTTACCTTCTCAGTACTTCAGTTTCAACATCTGTGAAAATGGAAATCATAACAGTTCAGAGTACAAATGCTAATTATGAAGATTAAATGCAAAACAATACGTAACACACGTAGCACAGTCCCCAGCACGTAGTGAGTGCTCAATGAATTGTCACCAGTGGTGCTAGAACAGAAGACCACCCTCACTTAAGCCTAAGTTGTTTCTCTTACATATTTATAAGAACTTAATAGATTTGAACCCATGATCACTTGTGATGCAAATATGTTTTGCAGTCAGTTTTCTCTCTTTTAGTTTGGTAATATTTCACTTAAAAAAGACTGGTATCTCTGTGTGGTTGATTCCATTCCTTTCTGTTTCCTCTGATTATTTGAAATCTGAGAAAACATTCCCCAGCAAGCCTGATACATCCCCGTTTTATATTCTTTGCGTTGAAAGACAAAGTGATATATAAGTGAGAAATCGGTGGACGGGGCTGAGAACTACGATGTGCTGGGTTTCCCAGCCATGTCCTGGGGGCCTCAGCCGGCAGGTTTTCCTGTGCAGCTGTGAACATCCTTAGAATATTCTGAGAAACTTTGGCCCAATTCCATAAAAATGTCTGAAAATTAATCAGCAGGCATGCTCACCAGCAAATGATGAAAGATTCGTTCACCATGTATTTATAATAACCCACTGTATTATGCAAGGTCCAGGCTTCTCATGGATCCTGGGGGCGATTCTGACGTGGAGTCTATACGCTGGGATTTCACAGTCGGGAGAGGAGCCATGTGCTGGAGACCCTCTCTGCTCCACTAGGTCCACTCGCCAGTCTTCTCTAACTGCTCTGAGCCCTGGGACCTCCGTGGGCTGCACTGACACGTTCCCTTGCCCCCGGTTTTCTTACTGGGTTCAGCCAGTGGGAGGCACTGGCAGGACAGCAGGGGGCGCAGAAGAGGAAGGCTGGGGCATCTGTTCCCCCATCTCCCTCCCTGCCAGGCTGCCCTCCGGCAGTGTCTGTGCTCTTTCAAGGCTGCAGCTCCTATTGGGCGACCCTCTCCCGGTTCCAGGATCCATCTCCCCACCTTGTCCATCGTTGTAGTCATGGCGTCCAGCAATTTCTAGCCTGGGGGCGCTACGGCTTCCTTGTTAGCTTCCCCTAATCCTGCCACATCTTTGTAAATTGCCCCTTTGATTAAATGCTCTTCAGCTAATCATTTGGAGTGTGCCTGCCTGGGCAAGCGGGCCCTTAAATAACTGTCAGTGAAAGAAGAAAGGAAGTGGCCACAGAGCCGTGTCCAGGGCAGAAAGAGGGCAGAGGCTGGGGTCGTTCTTCACCTGGGCATCACAGAGAGAGAGAGGAGAGGAGAGGAGGTGCTGTTTGAGCTGCACCTTGAGGGTAGAACTCGGGTGTGCAGGAGGACAGAAGCAGCAGCGGGGGACCGGGACCAGAGGCGAAGAGAGGTTGGTGTAGGGCGGTGGTGCTCAGGCTGTGGGCCAGCCCAGCAGCAGCAGTGGCAGCAGCAGCAGCAGCAGAGATGCACATCCTGCAGCCCCCCCGTCCAGACCTGCTGAGTCAACTCAGGGCGGAGCCCAGTCATCCACGTTTTAACAGGGAGATTCTGATGCAGTCAAGTTTGTCACCAGGGTTGGATAGCAGTTCAGAGACTGGAGTGGGATGGGGAAACGCAAGTGGGAAGACAAATGGGCCCAGGGTGGGCAGGGTGTGTGGCATGTGCAGGGCCTAGACAGTTGGCAGTTTAGACTGTGGGTGATGGGTGCTGTGAAGGGGGTATGTGTGTGTGCACCTGCGCAGGTGTGGCATGAGCAAAGATGCTTCTAAGAGTGAGATTGGAGAATGTCCACCATTAAAAAATCCACAAACGATAAATGCTGGAGAGCGTATAGAGAAAAGGGAACCCTCCTACACGGCTGGTGGAAATGTAATCTGGTACAGCCACTATGGAAAACAGTGTGAAGATTCCTTCAAAAAACTAAAAATGGAATTACCTTTAATCCAACAACCTCACTCCTCGGCATACATCCGGAGAAAACTCTTAACTCGAAAAGATCCACGCACCCCAGTGTTCACAGCAGCACTGCTTACAATAACCAGGACATGGAAACCTCTAAATGCCCATCGACGGATGACTGGCTAAAGAAGCTGTGGTGTACACATGTATACAGTGGGATACTACTCAGCCGCAAATAGTAAAATAATGCCACTTGCAGCAACATGGATGGACCTGGAGATCGTCACAGTAAAGGAAATAAGCCAAAAAGAGGAAGGAAAATACCATTTGATATCACTTACCAGTGGAGTCTAAAAAAAAGGGGGAGGACATAAATGAACTCATTTACAAAACAGAGTCAGACTCATAGACACAGAAAACAAACTTATGGTTACCAGGGGGGAAAGGAGGGGGGAGGGAAAAAATTGGGAGTGTGGGATTTGCAGATACTAACTGTTCTATATAAAATAGATAAACAACAAGGTCCTTCCGTATAGCACAGGGATTTCTATTCAATACCTGGTAATGGCCTATAAGGAAAAGAATATGAAAAGGAAAATAAACACACATATGTATGAATGAATCACTGCGCTGCACACCAGAAGGTGACACACGTTGTAAATCGACTGCACTTCAATTGAAAAAAAAGAGTGAGATTGGAGGCAGGAAGATCATCAAGGAGGTGACTGTCGCCAGGCGGAGGGAGTCCTAAGGCAGGGCTTCTCCACCTCAGCACGATGGGCGCTGGGGCCAGGTGACTCTGTCGTGGGGGCTTTCTGTCCTGTGCACTGAAGGAGGCCTAGCGGCATCGCTGGCCTCTCTCCGCCAGAGGCCATTAGACCCCTCTGTTGTGCCAACCAAAAAATGCCTCCAGACATTGTCAAATATCCCCCGGAGGGCAAGTCACCCCAGTTAGGAATCGCTGCCCTAGGCACGGCTGTGGGACCGAACGCCCAGGGCCGCGCGGCTGTGAAGTCAGTGGCGCTCGGCCACCGACTGGAGCAAGAGGCCTGCGGTGGTTACAGGTGAGCGATCAGACAGCAGTCAGGTTGAGGCTCTGATTGAAAACTGCTCATTAGGAATTAGGCATTGATCTGTTCGGGCAAACCGCTTTCAGGAACCTCCCCCAGTTCGTTCAGGTGACGCTGTTCCTCAGGGAGCGCCAACGACAGGGGCAGGCTGAACTTCCCAGCCTCCAGAACTGGGAGAGGCAGTTGTCAGCGTTTATAAGCCGCCCCGTCTACGGTGTTGTGTTACAGCAGCCTGAATGGATTAAGGCAACCTACTTAGGTACGTAAACCACCCCGCCTCCCGTCCAGTGCCACAAGCTCGGGGTGGCTTCTGGGGTGGTTCCTGGACTCTGGGGACTGAGCTGGGACCTATCCACCGGGAATTCTGTGGGAGGTCATTTTGAAGATTTCTAGAGCTGGCTTTTGATGAGCACCTTGAAGAGTAAACAAGAGCACAAATGGAGGCGAGCTCTGACTTCCCAAATCTCTTTCCAAATCTTTACTGCGGTCCCTCAAAGATTGTCAAAGGAGAATTTCACAACCCACAAGCCCTCTTTCCTCGTTACCTTTGCTCTCGACGACTCTCACATCCCAGGGTTACCCTGAAGTAACTCCTTCCCAGTTCCTCAGCTCATGCCCTAAGAAAAGCTGCCCTGGAATCTGACTTTGGCTGGCCTTTGACTCCCCTTCTCCTCTTCCCTCTCTTTAAATCTCTTCTTTTTACCTATAAACAACTTCTCCACCCTTATTCCAAATCAGTTAAGGAAGTCAGTTTGCCCTCTTGTGATTGTTTAGCCTCTTCAAGATATAAACGAGTTTTGTCAGAAAGCTCGGGGGGAAGGTACAGCTCAAGTGGTAGGGTGCGTACTCAGCATGCACAAGGCTCTGGGTTCAATCCCCAGTACCTCCTCTAAAAATAAATGAATAAACCTAATTACCTCCCTCCTTCCCCATAAAAAATAAAAAGTTATGGTAACTGTAACTTTAAACAAATAAATATATAAGAAGAGAGGCTCTGGGACCAAGATGGCAGCCCTTCCCCCTCCCATGGAAGGAGGGGGAAGGGAGACGTGGCCGGAGATGGAATTTGCTTCATTAGGCTGTAGGAGGGGGAACTATCACAACTATATCTTCATTTTTTAAAAAAAAATTTTTCTCAAGCAGAAATGCCATTCTTAGGAAGTAAGCATCCTTTCATGTCCGGGCTGAGGCTTCTGACAAATTGTTGAGATGGGATATTTGTCATGTCCTAAAAAATCTCAGAATTGAAGCTTGACTGTGCTACTGTTGTAACCCAGTAGCAGAGGAGACTCTCACCGACCGCGTGCCCACAGGTGACATTTAGGGGAGATAAAGGACGCCCCGAGCCTCAGGTAGCACACAGTGAAGGAGGGATAGGTGACCAGATCAGAAATGCCCCGTGTGGGTGAGTGGGATGTGGTTTATTACTGAGTAAACAAGGGTTGTCCCTTGATCTCCCTGACCCCAGTTCCTCCCACCCCAAAGATCTGTGTGAGAAAGGACAGCAAAGAGGGTGAAAAGGTTTTGAGAAAGACAAAAGACTAGGAATAGACTTACCATATGACCCAGCAATCCCACTCCTGGGCATCTATCCAGAAGGAACTCTAATTCAAAAAGACACCTGCACCCCAGTGTTCACAGCAGCACTATTTACAACAGCCAAGACATAGAAACAGCCTAAGTGTCCATCAACAGATGACTGGATAGAGAAGATGTGGTATATTTATACAATGGAATACTACTCAGCCATAAAAATGACAACTTAATGCCATTTGCAGCAACATGGATGTCCCTGGAGAATGTCATTCTAAGTGAAGTAAGCCAGAAAGAGAAAGAAAAAACACCATATAAGATCACTCATATGTGGAATCTAAAAAAAAAAGAACATAAATACAAAACAGAAACAGACTCATAGACATAGAATACAAACTTGTGGTTGCCAAGGGGGCAGGGGGGTGGGAAGGGATAGACTGGGAGTTCAAAATTTGTAGATACTGACAGGCATATGCAGAATAGACAAACAAGATTGTACTGTGTAGCACAGGGAAATATACACAAGATCTTGTGGTGGCTCACAGCGAAAAAAATGTGACAATGAATATATGTGTGTTCATGTATAACTGAAAAATTGTGCTCTACACTGGAATTTGACACAACATTGTAAAATGACTATAACTCACTAAAAAAATGTTTAAAAAAAAGATTTTAAGGAAGAAATTGCTGCCAATGCCCCTGCAAAATGGTCAGAGCATGAAGCAGGGCCAGCGTCTGGGGGCGCATCTGAGGAGCGCGGGGGGGGGGGGGGGGGCGCCTGGCAGACAGCCAGCGTGAGCTCAGCAGGGGGCTGGGCGGAAGGCTTTTCACTTGGCCCCTTGGCGTGTCTGTGACCAGAAGGGAGCTCAGCTATTTCCTCTCTTTTACATCAAAATACAGGATTGTGGCCGGGTAATTAGAAACTTTGTTTTTTTTCCCCTGCCGGACCACAGGACAGCCTTGTATCGGCCAGATTGCTCCCAGTCTGAGCGCTGGTTGCTCCTGGGCTGTTTTCCCAAGTTCTGAGATGTTACATATTTGTCTTTGTGCTGCTGCCATGTGTGGTGGTGAGCGTGCAGTTATCTGTGAAGGTCTCCCATTATTTTCTTTAAATTTCCATTGTGAGGCTGAGAAGAATTCAGCCCTCTCTGCCAATAGCTGCACAGCTGGGGTCTGACAAGTTGTGAGCTGGTCGAGCCCCTATGAAGCCTGGTTTCTAAGGAGGGGGGTGCAGTCAGACAAACTGGAGCCTCTCCAGGGGCACTTTGTCAGGAGGGAGCACCTGGAAAGCAGGTCAGGTATCGAGAGTCTAAGGGGATGGAGGCCTTTTTGCACCCCCTTGGGCATTCCATCTTTGGGCAGTTTGTGCCCCGTGCCTCGTGTTTTGGGTCCTATAGGTGCACAAATATCTCAAGAGTGTGTTTCCAGGGATAAGCAATTATGCCAAATCTCAAATGATGAGATTACAGAATAATAGAGTTGGAAGGGCCCTTTGAAACCAGGTTGTCCCCCAAACGATGATTTTATAGAGTTGCAGACAGGCGTTCAGAGGGCACCTGACTTGCCCAGCATCACACAGCTGGTAGTGAGCAGGACCAGAACTGGGCCAGGCTTCTGGCTCATGCTTCCCCATCATCTGCTGTGTCCATGAGGAAAGCGGAGGGAGGAAGGGGGAGAAAGGGAAGCAACCTACAGTGGATGAGCACCTTCTATGTGCCAAGCACTGGGTTCAGTGGTTTCCAAGTTCATTCTTCACTCAGCTAGAGGTTCCTGAGTGCCACCAACTTGGGTTAGAACTCCAGGTCAGCAGCCTACAGATGTACATCGGGGGACCTTAAGTAGCTGCTGAATGTCACCAAGGGACAGACATCTGTGCAGCATAGAAAAGGAAACTCATCAAAATGACAATGGCTTTTCCACTCGGACACCCTAACTTTGATCCTGGAAGGGTCGGGAGGGTTCAAGGGCTCCTGGAGGAACCAGTCAAGCAGGTAGATGCTGGATGCCGCATAAGAAGCCCTGGACCTGATCCCACTGTGAAAGTCTCTGAAAACCGTTCTTCTCGTCCCCAGCCGCTCACTTTTGGATGCCGTGTCTGCTCTTCCCGTCTCTTTCACACACATCCTGGTGAATCGGAGTCTCTCTGACTGCGGTCCTCAGTAGACGGGGTTATGATAACATAACAACCGCAGCGACCGACATTTGCTGCGTGCCCAGTAGCAGGCATGTTACATCCAGTATCTCATTTAATCTTCACCACCACCCTATTATTCTCTCCTAGTTTATCGTTGAGAAAATTGAGACCCAGGGGAGTTGACCCACCTAAAGTCACCCAGCAGAGCCAGGACTCCACACCAGGTCACCCTGACCCCAAGCCCGTGCTCTTCTCCCACGAACGGCCCTGCCTCCTCGCACCACAGGGCAGTTACGAACGGAGCACTTATTTACAACTGTGGTTAAAAGTGTGTGAAAAAATTACAAGCACGAGTATAAATGTCCTCTATTTGTAAATAAAGGCAAGGCTATTTGGAAACTCAAAAAAAAAAAAAATACACAAAGGGGAAAAAAAAAACAAGAAAGCACTCAAAACTGAATTTACACATTGTTCAGCCAATAGTAACAACAAGAACTGTGTGGTTTAACAGAAGGTGAAAGCTCGACGGAAAACCAGCGAAGGCTATGACTAGGAAGCTAAAGAAAAGAAGTGATGTGAATGGTCCAAAACAGATGAAAAAGTCAATTTGCTAACTAAAGGATTACAAATCAAAGCAAGAAAAGATTTGGGGAAATGACACAACTCCATGCTGCGAAGGATGTAGGGAGACAGATGGTGAGATGGGCGCCTTCACATGCTGTGATGGGGCGGGTAAGTCTGAACGGTGCTTGTGTGGCCAGGGCTCCTTGAATGACACGTTTTGGCCTTAAAAATGTGCACAGCTTTGTCAAAGCCAATTCGCCCTTTGAATACACAAAAAAAAAAAAATTATAAAAAACATTCAGCGTTAACATTGTTCAGGAGAAATCTGGCAAAGTGTTCAAATTTGGCAAAACCATAAGAGTTACAATAAAGAAATATGATGTGACAATGGAAACCTATGCATCTATTAAAATGACTGTGTAAGATTATTTAAAACATAGCAAACATTTGTAATAAGTTGTTCAGTGAAAAAGTAGTTTAGAAAACTGCATGTCCAGGGTAACCCCAATTGTCTTAGTTTCTGGCCATCACCCAGTGATGAATGTTCACATCACCAGCAGTGAGATAAGTCCACGTCGTGTGCGTCCTGACAGGACGTGCTGAGAACACGTATCGCTTCTGGGGTATCTGTACCAAAAATTGCAAACCTGAATGGAACCACGAGGAAACCTCAGATACCCCCTGACTGAGGGACATCCTATCAATTAAATGTCCTGTGTTTTAAAATGCCAAGCTCATGGAAGGTGAAGTCTTACAGATTAAGGGAGACAAGAGGCAGGAGCATGACGTACAACACGATGCTCTGGACTGGCTGCTGAGCCAGGGGAAAAATTGCTAAAAAGAACATTATTAGCATAATCGATGCCATTTGAATACAGACTGTGGATTAGATACTAGTATCAGTGCTAAATTTCCTGATTTTGATACTAGCACTGTGCGTATGAAAGAGAGCTACCTTATTCTTAGGAGACAGACACCGAGGTACTTAGGGGTCAAGGGCATGATACCTCCAGCTTAGTCTCAGACGGTTCAGAAAATGAGTGTTTGTCTATAACATGAGCGTGTTGTTAAAGTGAGGTGTTCTTTCATGGTCATGATAACACTGAAGACATGTATAAACATATTAATGTTTAATTAGTCTTTTATAAAAAAATAATATATATATATCCGAATTGATGGGGGGAGAAAGGGAGAGAAAATAAAGGGAGAATAAAGGGAGAAAAATCAAGCAAATGGGGCCAAATGTGGACAATCGGTGAGTCCGAGTGAAGAGGCTGTGGCAGCTCCTTGGACTCTTCTTGTAACTTTTCTGCAAATCTGAAATTACATCAAAATAAAACCTTACGAAGAGACTACACTGAAAACTGTCTTGTTATTCACCCAAATAATACTTTGAATAACACTTTTGTTATCACGCTTGATTTTTATCTCCATCTTTCTACAGACAAGTGCCTCCTAAAGTGGTCCACGGTGAACGTCTAGAACCACATAACTGGCTCGTTCGCAGCGGCGCACAGACGTGGAGCTGCCTTTAAAAAAAAACAACTGCAACCATGCAGTTCTTTTCAGGTTTTTGATGTCAACTCAGGTATAAAAACTTGGCAGTCACCTGTGAGTATTAAAAAGTCTGGTCCGGACTAAAATGTCTATTTCACATCCAGCCGGGAGCGCTTCCTCCTGCCCTCGCGCTGGCGTGAAGGTGGTGGAACCAGGAGGTGGCTCTGAGGCACACCTCTTTCCCTCTCCTCCCCGTGCTCCTCTTCCTCCTCTTCTCCCCTTTGCTTCTGGGCTCCAGGTGTGGGACAGAGAGTGGAGGGAGCGGAGGCAGCTGACGTTTCCCCACTGACTGGGACCCTTTCTGGTAGCAGGAGTCCGAGTGCTGCTTCTCTCAGGAGCCGTGTGTGTGAGGTCTTCAGGGCTTCCCCCTACACGCCTTCCCCCTGCCCCCAGCACAGGAGGCACTGCCGCTTCTGTGCAGTGTCTCTCCACAACGCCTCGCTGCTCTGGTCCCCTCGCCCAGCAGGTGATGTACCCCGGCACCAACTGGAAGCCCCAAGGTCAAAATGTCCACAACTGACCCCCCTGTCTCCCTCTTCCACTCCACCAGACTGGATCCTTTTCCAGCATTTCCCAGTGAATCAGATCACCTTCCACCCAAGCCATTCTTCCCACCTCCTCTCCCTCCCCCATTCTCCATCATCACCATGTCTTGTCTTTTGTTCCTGAATCTTTTCCCAAACCAATCACACTTGTTTTTAAAATAAGCTTCTGTCACATCCAGTTAGTCCCAGCGTCCACAACATGCTGTGATCGCCAGCCTCCAGACCTTTAGACACGTCTTCCTCTCTTCTTATAACGTCCCTTCCCAGTCCCCCGGCCCCTTTTCCTTGGCCTGGTTGATTCCTCTGAAGCTTCTGGTCCCATCTGAGAATGGACTGGCCAGAAGGAGGTTATCAATGGGCATGGATTACACAGAATGGACTCTGAGTCTATGGAACAGCCCAAATGAAGATGAGAACCCTCTCCCTCCAGTTACGCAAGGACGGATGTGTTCAGGTTGTATTTATGAGCTGGATGCTCAAAGGTCAGGCACCAGGAATCTTTGGAGCTGCTCTGGGTTTAAAGCTCCTTTAACTCCCAAAAGCTGTCCATTTTCCCAGGGTGCTCTGTACCCTGTCCCAAAGAAAGCCACACAGAGGGGGTTTTGGAGATGATCTGGGGATGCTTTTGGAGAACCTCCTTCTAAGATTCACCTCCCTCTAAGTGATTACTGGTCCGCAAAGGTGGACTCAGTCTTTACACAAATTTACAAATTCAAATCGCAGAGCCTTGAGAAGGGCCTGGACCCGGGGTGGGGGTGAGATGGTGCAGCAGCAGCTTAGTTTCATGAACTTCCTGCCAGGTCTGGCTTTTCTGATCAGAGGCTGAACTGAGGACAGTAACAGCAGCCTAGAATGTTTCCCATTCTCAGGAGGATTCTGGTATCAATATGGGGGGCAGTAGCATTAGGACCATGGACTCCAGGGTCAGGAAGACTTGGGATCCAGTCCAGGCTTTGACTCTTACTAGCTGTGCACCTGGTAGAAGGTTACTTCAGCTCTTTGAACCTCAGAGTCCTCTGAAATAAACTGGGACTGCTAACTGGAGCATCATTCTGAAAGGGTCCCTGTTTTCCCTTCCAGAAGAGCAGCCTTAGAACTGAATTCAAATGACTCCAGTCCTTTCTGCACCTGTAAGGACAAAAGCAAGTGCTTGGAGTGATGATTTAAAATAAAAATTGTAACTTAAGGATTCACTTCATAAAAAGCAGCATGTGCTGTGCTCCCCCCCCCCCCCCCACTTGGGAAAAGAGTGCTTAATCGTGGATTGGAAAATTCCTTTCCTTGTTTCAAGAGAGTTCTGTGGCTGTGGGGATTGCATTAGTGCTGCCGCTGCTTGGACTGACTCCCTGGAGCTGCCCTGTGCTGCAGGGCTCCTGGTGCCAGGGACACCAGTCACAAAGATGGGTGCCAGTTTTACTCTTTTGCATGTGAATATCCAGTTTTCCCAACACCATTTACTGAAGAGACCATCGTTTCTCCACTTAGTACTCTTGGCTCCTTGGGCAAATATTCGTTGAACTTACATGCATGGACTTATTTCTGGGCTCTGAATTCTGGTCCATTGGTCTTTGTATCTGTTTTTATGCTCATACCATACTGTTTTGATTACTATAGCTTTGTAGTATCATTTTCAATCAGGAAGGATCACGCCTTCAGTTTTGTTCTTTCTCAAGATTGCTTTGCCTTTTTGGGGGTCTGTTGTGGTTCCATTCACATTTTAGGATGGGTGGTTCTATTTCTGTGAAAAATGCCACTGCAGTTCTGATAGGGATTGCATTTAATCTGTAGATGCCTTTGCATAGCATGGCTATTTGAACAAAATTCACTCTTCTGATCCATGAACGCAGGATCTCTTTCCACTTACTTTTGTCTTCTTCAGTTTCTTTCATCAGTGTCTCATGGTGTTTCGTGTAGCACTCTTTCACTTCCTTGGTTAAATTTATTCCTAAATATTTTGGTGTTTTCGATGCTATTGTAAGTGGGATTGTTTTCTTTGTTTCTTTTCCAGGTGGTTCATTGTTAGCATATACAAAAGCAACTGATTTTTGTATGTTGATGTTGTGTCCTGAAACTTCACTGAACTTACTAGTTACAACAGTTTCTTGGGAGTTGGAAGTTGAGGGGGACTTTTTAAAGGACTCATATTCGTGACTGAGGTTCTCTTTGACCGTCAGTGGAGAGAATCCACAGGTTGCCTTAAGGGCTGGCTGAGGTATCAGAGGACAGAACTAGGATCCAGAAAATATCTCTTTTTAAAATTATTTTTAAAACTGAATCTTAAGTTCTTTTTTTAAGCTTTTCTTTTGGGGGGAGGGGAGAGGTAATTAAATTATTTATTTATTTATTTATTTATTTATTTATTTATTTATTTATTTATTTAAATTGAGGTCCTGGGGGTTGAAGCCAGGACCCTGAGTGTGCTAAGCATGTGCTGTACCACTGAGCTATAACTTCTCCCCACTGAAAATATCCTGATGGGCCTGGATGCCACCCTGTTGCTGGCAATTGCCTCACTGCCAGATCTGGGGCCCTGGCTAAGTAGCAGTTATGTGTGTGAGTGTCTAGGGACAGCGAAGGAGCCAGTGCAAGGATTCCACAGGAAAGGAGAAGAAAGGGCTTCCAATAGCAAGACTGCGACCCAAATGCTGGCCCACAGGCTGTTTACTATTTCAGGGGCTGGTGAGACCACACCTGCCTGTCGTACTTGGCTCCCAGCCCCACAGACCTTCCCTTTCTCGAGCTCCTCGTCCTCTCCTCTAATCCCCTCCCTCTTTCCTGTCCATCCCACCTGGAGGGCTTATTTCCTCCCACATCTGCCCTGGAGCCTCCTCAGCCTTCTCCTTGTCCTGGGGCCAGCATCGAAGGTGATGCTCTAAAGCTTCTTTTTCCCCCCAGGACCCTCTGCCACCCTTCCCTCTACCACCACAGAGATGGATGTTTGTCCCTGACCATCTCCCATCCCAACCCTTCAGTGGCTCCGACAGCAGTAACGACCACAGCCACCTCTTACTAAAGCCTAACCCACGCCAGTCACTCTGTGCTGGGCAGTGAGCTGCGGCTGGTGGGGGAGATTTTTAAATAGAGTTGCTCTTGGCTGCCTCTCTGCTCTCCTACTCCCCACCCCGCCAACACACACACGATCAGTTTAGCTAGTCAGTGATTTCTTTCCAAATATCAACCAGAAAGAAAAAACACAGATGTTTTCTGGGGGTGCTAATTAGTGAACGGTGTGTTTGTCATTACCCGTGAGAGATGATTGTCAGCAACAGAACAAACACACGCCCAGATGGAAGGAACAGCATTGCACCACTGCACTGTGTTCTTTTGGTGCATTCTTTAAGCAGAGCTTTACTGGAAAGGGAATTAGGGTGTGCTGAGAACATACTAGATGCAGGGCTCTGTGCTGAGGATTGAGTGTTTGCAAGCTCTGGGTGCCTGTCTTCCCTAGGAAGACCCTGGGCACACACTGTGGTGACCGAGAACCCGGTAACACTTGCAAATGCTCCAATACTGAGATGAACAGTGCAGCGAGCCCAGATGTCAGCGTGCATCTCCTGGCCCCTTCACCCCGTGCAGCCTCCAGCCTTCTGCCCCTTGGCGGATTCTTCCCTCTGCCCTTCCTCCCTCTCCCTTTCATCCCCTTCCAGAGCCAGCTTCAGGCGTGTCTGAGTCCATAGAGGTGCCTGGCAGAACAAAAGGGTCTTTACAGGATGGGCTGCCCCTTCCTTCGAAGGCTGTTGTGGTTATAAATAGCAAAAACATTTTCCTCCTTTACAGAATCAAGTTTCATGAACTGCGAATTCCCCACCTTGTGTGCTGCTGTTGAGCCCCGGGCACACGGACAGCCCTGGACTTGGGTGCCTGACACGGGCTTCTTTCCCTGGCTTACCTCGGAGGTTTGCCCATCTCTGCACGACTCCGAGGAGCATGAGGATACCCCATTGCCCCTCACCTGGGTCGTCCTCCTCTCATGTATTGACCATGCCCTCTCTCCGGTCATCTCTTCAGGAAGCATGCACGAGGAATTATCTTTCCTCTTTCCTCCTCATCCTCCTTCTTCTTTACATTAATGGACTCTACTTTTGAAGAACAGAGCAATTTTAGATTCATAGAAACATTGAGCAGACAGGACAGAGAGTTCCCATGTACCCTCCCATTGCCACGTTTTTCCTATTATTGTCATCTTATGTACCAGGATGGTACACTTGTTAGAATTAACGGAACAATATCGGCACTTTATTATTATTATTTTTCATTGAAGTACAGTCAGTTACAGTGTGTCAGTTTCTGGTGTGCAGCACAATGTTCCAGTCATTCATACACATACATATATCTCTTTCACATTCTTTTTCATTAAAGGTTATTAAAAGATACTGAATATAGTTCCTTGTGCTATACAGAAAAAACTTGTGGGTTTTTTTTAAAATCTATTTTTATATATAGTGGGTAACATTTGCAAATCTCAAATTCCCAAATTTATCCCTTCCCACTCCCTTTCCCCAGTAACCATAAGATTGTTTACTATGTCTACAAGTCTGTTTCTGTTTTGCAGATGAGTTCATTAGTGTCCTTTTTTTTTTATAGATTCCACATATAAGTGATATCATATGGTATTTTTCTTTTTCTTTCTGGCTTACTTCACTTAAAATGATGATCTCCAGGTCCACCCATGTTGCTGCAAATGGCATTATTTTATTCTTTTTTATGGCTGAGTAGTATTCCATTGTATATATATACCACAACTTCTTTATCCAGTCATCTGTCTATGGACGTATAGGTTGCTTCTGTGTCTTGGCTATTGTATATAGTGCTGCTGTGAACATTTGGGTGCATGTATCTTCTTGAATTAGAGTTCTCTCCGGATGTATGCCCAGGAGTGGGATTGCTAGTAAGTCTATTTTTAGTTTTTTGAGGAATCGCCTTACTGTTTTCCATAATGGCTGCACCAAACTGCATTCCCACCAGCAGTTTAGAAGGGTTCCCGTTTCTCCACACCCTCTCCAGCATTTATCATTTGTGGACTTTTTCAATATTGGTACATTATTATGAGGTCCATAGCTTATTCTGATTCCCTTAGTTGTTCCCTAATGTCCTTTTCCTGTTCCAGGAGCCCATCCAGGACACCACCTTACACTTAGTTGTCATGTCTCCTTAGCCTCCTCTTGGCTGACTGTTTCTCAGACTTTCCTTGTTTTTGGTGACTGAGACAGTTTTGCGGAGTTCTGGCCAGGCATTTTGTAGGATGCCCCTCTACTGGAATTTATCTGCTGTGTCACTCACAGTTAGACAGGGGTTGTGGGTTTTCGCCAGGAAGATGACTGCAGTAAAGTGCCATTTTCATCCGATCGCATCAACATCGACAGTATGGACTATTGGTGTGATTTACGGCTGCTGATGTTGACCTTGAACACTTGGGTGAGGCAGTGTTTATCAGGCTTCTCCACAGTGAAGCTACTCTTTTTGGCCCCCTTTTCCATTCTGTGGTCTTTGGAAGGAAGCCAGGACACAGAGCCCACACTTAAGGGGTGGGGAGTTACGCCCCACTTCCTGGAGGAGGGGTGTCTACGGGATGATTTGGATTCCCCTGCGCCGGGCATTGTCCCTTCTCACTTATTTGTTCACTCATTATCACCACCAGTGTGGACGCAGGGCTATTAATTTCATACTTTGGTTTATAATCCAATATTAGTTTATTTATTTTGTTGCTCATAATGTCCCAGTTTGGCCTTGGGGAGGCCCTTTCAATCCGCCCCGTGGTCCTCTGACAAACCCCCATCTACGTGTGTGCCCTGAAGTTTAATCACGTTTCTTCCTTTGTGGCACCACGAGATGCTTTCTTCTTGTCTTCTCATCCCAGCTCTTGGGTCTTCTTGGTCTTGTTCTCAGTCCTCTGTCTCATGAAATAAAATAAATGCTTCAACCGCCAGAGCACCAAGCATTTGCCGCCCTTTCCTGTGGGCGGTCCAGTGACTGCCCACATCTCTTCCTGGCTGGGCAAGCAGGTTTCAGTTAGTCACTACAGGACACCTCTGAGTCTGTATCTTCTGTCTCAGCTTAGGATGACTCAGGCATGTTAAATAACTGGGCCTGAACCACATAGAGTGGAAGCAGGACTTGAGCCCATGCCTTCCCTTACACAATGTGTTAGCCTCACCTTGGAAGAGATGCTTCCTTAGCTTCTCGGAGCAAGTGCAGTCCCAGCATCCCTTTGAGGGAATACAGACCTCCAGGTCTCCCCCACTTCCCCTCCTTTGAAACGCTTTCAGTGGACCCCTCAGGACCATCTCTTTCAGGCCTCTGCCCATCCCCCAGCTCTGTTGAGGGGTCTGGAAACGTACCTGTGTGTGAGATAATGGAAAATGGGTAGCTGGATAACGATTACAACAACGAACCATACCCTGTAAGCAGCGCTGAGATCCATCCCGTACTAAAACCTGTCTCCGCTGGCGGGGGAGGGGTGTGACCCGTTGCCTCCGCTCCCCACAGGATGGCTTTTGGTGGATTTCCAGCGACATTCCGTTGGTAGTTTAGATAGAAATGAGCACTGGGCAGGGGGAGGGGAAGGGGAGAGGAACAATGAAGAACACAAGGAACCTGAGCTGTCAGTTAACCAGAGTGCAGGGAACCTGAGTTGTCAATCAATCAATCAATCAAACATGAAACCAGGATCTAAAAACAGGAAAAATAAAGGAACAGCACTATTTTTGCCCTCTTGGACTGGCCCGCTCCCCGTTCTCAGGAGTGCACTATCTTTCACTGTTTTTTTTTTTTTTTTTTTTGCTTCACTAATAAAAATCTTGCTTATATCATGCTTTTTGTCTCTCGTCAAGAATCTTTTTTTCAGGTGACTAAGAACCGAGGTAATTCTTATTTCCCTTTTCCTGGTAACAATTCAACAAATGCAGGGGAAAAAATAACACAAACCGAAACCACTCTATTTTTATGAGAGGGTATGCATATTTATACGTCAGTCTCATATTTAAATGTTCCAGTTTGGGCTATGGTTTTTGGAAAAAGTACTGTTTTTTTCCTTTTTATAGAAACATGGTTCACTTTGAATTGTGGCAGTTTTTTTTTTTTTTTTTTTTTGAAAAGACAAGGCTACATTTGAACTTTAGAACTAAAAGAGCATCTGGTCCATAGCCACCACATAAACGAGATTTCAGGAACTCCTGCGGGGCCTTACCAGAAAGGGGACAGAGGGGTTGTCAGCTGTACGTGGTTGCTGGGGCCTGTGGGCCTGACCACGAGCATGTGACTGGGGCCCGAGATGAGGGAACTGAGCTGAGTCAGATCTTCTGCTTGTCTCGGCACTGGCTCTGCAGAAGGCTTAGCCCAAAGAGATGCCTCGCCACTGCCTGGCTGGGCCCCCTCCTCCCTGCCCTGCCCATGCCCCCGCCTGAGGCCAGGGCTCTGATCGCAGCTGCCAAGGGCCGCCCCACGCCGCAGAGCCTGACTCCTGGTGGGGGAGGACCGCGCAGAGCGGGAGGCGGAAGAGTGGGGCTGGGAAGTGTGGATGGAATCGCTGAGCCCACTGGGTCCGCAAAGGAGCCTGGTTAATGTCTGCCCGGAGGGTCACATGCTCTCACAGGCTGTCAGGCCCACCAAGAGGGAGGGATGGATGGGAGGATGAACTCAGCAACTTTTCGATGCGGGGGGTAAGAAAAACCACCCAGTGCAAATCCACATCCCACTGACCGGCTCCCCCTGACTTCCCGGCCTCACGTTGCGCCCTGGGATTAGCCCCCTATCGGGGCCCACTCTGGTTGCTTTACTAAGTACCAGCAACACTGGAGCAGCTCCGGGCGCAGTTTGAAGTGTGTTACAGGTGTGCGTTCTGTCTCTCTCTCGCCTCCCGCGTCCCTGTGAGCACATGGAATCATTAGCCTCAGTTCACAGATGACAAGGCAGAGGCTCAGAGAGGTTAGTAAGAAGTAGCGTTTGGACTCAAAGCAAACTCCCAAGTCCGGTACTAGCCTCTGGCTGAAACGCCCTCCCTGGGTCCCACCCGGGAATCACAAGACCCGGAACCTGATTCTCTGTCACTAACGGGCTGGGTCACCTGGAGTGAGTCACTCTCCATCTCTGGTCCCAGATTCATTATGAGCCAAATGCAGCTAATTCCAGTAGTTCCCTCTCCAGGGTTTTCTGAAGAAACACATATGAAAATGATATGTTACAAGTGATGAGACAGCCTCCATCGCAATAACGCCCCCTTCTCTGCAGCCGCGGCCCAGCTCGCTCCCGCCCCTGCTCGTCTGACCCATCATTTGGAACTTAGCTGGGGTGGAGCTCTTCCAGGGGGCCTTCTGTGCCCCTCAGCCCAACTGGAGGGCTTCTCCTTGTACGTTCTGCTTCCCCATCATGGGGCAGGGACGGCGTGGCTCCTGCCTGGTTCAGCGCCCAGCAGAGGGAATGCTGCTGGTACAGGCCTGAGGAATGACAACCGGGTCAGACACCTGCACTGATGTGTGACTCAGTCTCGAGGTTGTTTGGGCACCTGTTGGACCCTGCTAATGCTCCCCCCCTGCCCCCACTCCCACTTCTCCTCTGTGCTCCCCAAGACCGTCTGTAGTGTCCCACCCTCTTGCAGGGTCACCCCCATCACGACACTCCCGCCTACCACTGAGCCCCTGGGCTGACGCTGAGCAGTCAGAGGACAGGTGGCACCGGTGAATGGCGGAGGTAGAGGCGCCAGCTGTGAGGGCTGACCATCCCCCACTGGCCCCGCCACCGCCGCCTGGCTTCTGGGGCTCAGGGAGTCGTCTAGGCTGGGTCCCTCTGTTCTTAGCTTAGTCAGGGGAAATCCCTACCTCTGGCCAAGATAGAAATAGAAGCAGCCAGCTTAAAAGCCACCCCTCTCCCCTGGGGTGGAAAGCCATCAGAGCCTACCACATTCACTTTATCTAAGGAAACATCAGATTTGCTCAAAATGAAATAGAAAAATGCATCTCTCCTGTGTCTGGAGTTCCAGCCACGCAGTGCACAGTCAGAGGGCTCTACACCCTCGTAGAGGAATCACTCTCTTAATAAAGTCACTGCAAAGGAAGAGCCGTGGCCACTGATGTGCACAAACTAAGCATGACTGGGCTACGCCTACGGGGGTGGGGACAGACGGACAGGACACCACCACCTTCTGTGGCTACTTGTCGCTTGTCTTTCAGGGAAATCTGCCCAGACATTCAGCAGACATTTGCTATTAGCAAAACCATTCTCCCATTTCCTGCTGGAGTGATGAGGAGTAGAAATGCTGGTGGCCAGGAGCAGGGCCCAAGCAGATTTCAGAGACAGAAATGTAATTCTTAGTGAATTAAAACCAACAAACAAATAAACTCAGCAAAAACTCTCTGCAGTCTAGAATCTTCTGGGAAAGTGCAGTCCCAAATTACAGAGTCTCTTTCCTTGAAATGAAAGCTTCTGTCTCGAGACGTAATTTATTCTCTTAACCATTTTGGAAGGAAATTGCTCTCCCTGAAGCCTGAGCTCCTTGAGAGCAGAGCTATGTCTTAATCTCTGCGTCACCCCTGGTGCCCAGCTGTGAGCGTTGTCCTCAAGCTATTCTTTTTTCTTCCTCACTGACAGAACTCCTGTATTGTCGGCAGCTACGGCAAAACCCTGCGCTTCCCATTCTCCCTGCACATAGAGATGGTCAACGAGATACAAGCAAAATTGGGTAAAGCTTCCTTTAAAGCGGTTTGAAAAAGGTTGATTGAGGTGCCTTTTTGCCATTCCCCTTTCCTCCTCCCTCCCCACTGACTAGAATTTAGGTGTGATGACTGGAATTGAAGCAGTCATCTTGTGATCATGAGGAGACTTTGAGGCTGGCAGCCACACACTAAGAACGGTGAAGCAGAAAGACAGCAGGTTACTAATGAAATCAAGAAACCATCACAGCAGTCTTGGACTCCCTACCTCTGGGTTTCCTGTTACGTGAGAGAAACCTCCCCCCCTACAGCTTGTTGAAACCACTCTTATTTTGGGTCCCTGTAACTAGCAGTCAAAAGCAATAGCTCACTAACACACCAGCAAAGAGCCTGGCATGGAGGAGAGGCTTGGCAAAAGATTGGATAAATGCACGGTGTGGTCTTATGATAAGTCCTCAAGACCCTGAGGTGTGCAAGGCTGGCAGGCGTGCTTAAGTATGTGCAGTGCTCAGAGATGTCATGTTCTCAGGCGTTGCCCCAGCGCTCATGTCGTTTGCTAGTGTGTTGATATAGTTCATTAGAGTTGTGGGTCTAGATTCTGATGTTCTGTGTGTACATGTGCTGTGGTAGAAGAGAGGCTTCCACCACGAGCGAGAAGCCAGGTACCACGTGTGATGCTGGTTGGAGGAAAAAGGGAGATGCCTGCTTAGCACCTGGGACGGTGATGGTAGGAGGACCGTCACTGATGCGGAGGCTGGCTGGTGAAGGGAAGGAATAGATGGGACATGTCAGTTCCTAAGTAGGCAAATTCTCTCTCTCCCTACAGGTTATCTTCCGCTTGTGGACCTCCCTTCAGCTGGGGCAGCAAGACCTTGTCCCCATCACCACTCACCGCATCCCAGCAGCGGGAGGCACCGACTCACCTGCTGCGGTCCCTGCCTGCACATCTGCCCTGCTGGTTCAGGATCTCAGACCCAGCAGGTGGCAGGCCCCATGGGGAAGGGATGGAGCAGATATTTTATTAGATTTTACTTAATTTAATCATAAGCCAGTGACTTATTTGTATATGTTTCATTCAAAAATGTTTTAAATTACTCAAGTTTTACATGTTGGTTGCAAAACTTTCAAGCAACTCAGAAGCGCATGTAGTAAAAAACAAAAGCCTCCCTTTCCCCTCCACTTTGCCTCCCCCAGGGGTAGACTCAACCCTTATGTACGATTTGAGACATACACTTTCAGCTGTTTTCTGGGCGATCACACCATATATATATTTTAATCTACAATTAACCCCCCCCAATATATCATGGTTATCTTTCCATGTTAATCCATATATATTTAACTCATTCCCTTTTATCAGCTCCATCATATCCCATTGTATGGATGTTTGATAATTTGCCAAGTAATTCTTTGGCGAAAAGCATTTGCATTGTTTCCAATGTTCCACTATTACCAAGAAGAAAAAAAAAAAAAGCTGAGCTGAACAATGGGCTTTCCTGTAAGATAGTCCAAGGGTAGAATTCCTGGATCAGAGGGCAATTATAATTGATCTATGATTGATCAACAGGTGCCGTCAAAATTTCCTCCCCAAAGTCCCTGTGCTCTTATCCTAATAAACAAACTTGATGACTAACAAGTGCGAGTGCCTAAGTCGTACACGAGCTGAACGCCTGTCACCACACCACTGCTCATTATCTGCTGACAATTCGACCTTTACGATTAACATCGAAAGTCGCCCGACACATGCTGACATCTTGGTGAAGGGCCGGCCCCATGACTAGAGTTCCACACCCTCTGTTTCCAGTGGGACTTTGGATACCCTCCCCCTTGTTGTCTGCCCCTCCAACTCCTCCAGGGCCCTGGCTTTGACATCCTGGCAGACCCTGGCTCTTCCCCCTCGAGCTCCCGTGCATCCCTCACAATGCCTGAAACTATTTGTCAGCATGTCTTTGTCTTTTTTCTCCCCACAGGTGGGCGATTCCTGGGAGGCAGGGACTGATGACCAGCCAGTTATGCAGAAAGTGTGCTGTATAACAGTCAAGTGATGATTTCTGGGCATCTTTTTGTGCCTGTTGGTTGCTTTCTGAACAGCCCCCAGCTCACCCTGAGCCTGGTAGATGTTCAAGCAACGCTGATTGCTGTGTACAGTCATCCTCCCCAGAACCCTCCACACCTACCAGTGATAAAGCTGCCCTAAGGGGTAGAGATGAGGCAGTGGAGATTGGCCAGTGGGTCAGTTAAAGAGAGAATGTTCGGACTCGCCAACAGGGAGAGATGAAGGTTGAAGCCTTGTGGGTATGTGGGTTCTGTACCAGGAGGGTCGGGGAGGTGGGGCAGGAGGAGAGATCACAGGTTGTGGATGGAGAGAGGAAGAGCAGCCTGAGAGGAAAGGTGATACCAGAGAGAGAGAGGTCAGAGGTCGAGGGGATAGACTTCCTGGAAAGTCAGGGGAGACGCAATCAGGGGAGACTTCCTGAAGGAAGGGGACTCAGGTGGCTGGGAGGTGCAGGTTTGAATCCCAGCTCTGCCACTGACAAGCTGTGTGATCTTGAGCTTAATGTTTAATAAGCAGCTTCCTCGAGTGTAAGATGAGGATAATAAGCCCTACCTGCTGGAGTTAT
This sequence comes from Camelus bactrianus, assembly GCF_048773025.1. NCBI lineage: Eukaryota > Metazoa > Chordata > Mammalia > Artiodactyla > Camelidae > Camelus > Camelus bactrianus. The sequence continues at coordinate 28,321,805 of NC_133565.1, forward strand.
ACTAAGGATGAGATGAAATCATGCCCCTAGTGTGGTGCCCCTAGCACAGAGAAAAGAGTGGGAACATCTCTGCTCTGCTCAGTGATCTGCTCAGAACAATTAACCATATTGGTAAAATCGTCTACCGAGTATTTCCCTGATAAGGTGACCCTTAAGAGATCTAGACATGCATCCGTACTGCAAGTACTTTCTCTCCAGACTCAGTTCTCCCAGTGCACACCACCCTGATCTCACTCCTCTGAACCTCTTTCTTAAGACAGCACTTGGAGGTGAACACTGGTCTTCAGTGTCCTCTGGATGGAGCCCATGAGCTCACGTATAGGGGACTCTCTTAGCCTCTCCCACTCGCTCCACATTATTCATGAGTATTTACATTTTTATTTTGAATATTCTAATTATGCCATTGCCTTATCATGAGCTTGTGGTTATCTGAAACTCTTAGGCATTTACTTCTACGAATCAATTTTTTTTGGCACCAGGTCAATTGTTTTTTTGTTTTGTTTTGTTTTGTTTTGCTGCCAGAGTTCACCCTTATTTGTTGAGATCCACCTCGTCATAATTTCAGACTCATGGGATTTTTTTTTTGAATCCTCATTCCTCTGTCCAGAGAAATGTCAGCTAATATGGTTTTCCTAGCCAAAGACAATGGTTCCTCACCACCTTTGCCACTTCCCTCAGGACTGGTGCTCCCCTCCAGACAATCCCCCAACGGGTGGCCCCCAATGCTGGGCTGGTGTGTGGTTCCCAGGGCCCGAGTGGGACATTTGCTCTCGATAGGAAAGTCCCTTTCCCCTTCTGTTTGTCCAGCCTCAGATTGTGACTGATCTTGGTTTGCGTGGCATTGGTTGTTCAGGAGAATTTTTCTTCACGTAAAATCTTCCATTCATAGGAGCTGCTGCCTGGAAGATCACGGACAGTTTTGTTTTATTAAGAATCCAGTTATGCCCCAGGGATTTCCCTATCGCACAGTAACATTGCTTATTCTTCCCAAAAAGGGAACGGGAGAGTTTGGCAGGTTCTGAGCACAGCTCTAAATGGCTAAAAGGGGCTGTCATCTCTGCGGTCAGGCATCTCCCCCGAAGGAGTGGACCTTCAGAGGGTGATGGATGAGCAGAGCTTAAGATCAAGCCCCAGGGACAAACACACAGTGCACTTGAAAATGTCTGAGCAAACATTGCCCAACAAAGAGTGTTTTGGAGTCTGCAGGGAACACGTGTGCTCCACGAGGGCTCTCCAGGCAGGCATTTGTGGTTACAGCACGCTGCTCACTGACGGTTTGCTTTTGGCCCCTTCCCAGACCTAAATAAATAAAGATGATTTATCATGTGAGGCATGGGAGTTTCCCTTTATAAATCGAAGTATAGCGTAATGGGAATATAATGGAAGGCTTATTGTCTGGGAAAGGAATAAAATCCTGTCTGACATTATGGCAGTAGGGTCTCCCCTGACATTTTGATTCTAAGAGGGTTAGCAGTGTGGAAGCGGAAGGTGTCAGGAACAAAGGCATCCCCTTTAACTCTAGAACACTTTCTTTCCCCCCAGAACACTTTCTTTCCCCACATCAAAAGCAGTGGAGCCTTACACATCTGATCGTGACTCAGCTAAATCCTTAGAGTGAGATGACCCTCCTTGTAACTCCATTGGAGAGTCCCTGTATTTCCGTCATGTGCGTGCGTGTGCGTGCGTGTGTGTGTGTGTAATACAGATAACACTTTGGACCAGCACTGTCCAAAAGCACTTCCTGCCATGATGGACATTTTCTGTAGCCTGTGCTGCCCAATACTGTAGCCACCAGCCACGTGTGACTATCGAGCACTTGAGATGTTGCCAGTGTGATGGAAAAACTGAGTTTTTTTAAAAATTACTTTTTTTTGGAGTGGGGGGTAACTAGGTTTATTTATTTATTATTATTATTATTTTTTTTTAATGTACGTACTGGGGATTGAACCCAGGCCCTTGTGCATGCTAGGCATGCACTCTACCACTGAGCTATACCCTCTCCCACCAGAGATGGAGGGTTTTTTTTTTTTTAATTGCATTTAATCTTTTTTTTTAAAGCTTTTTATTGGTGGGGGGGAGGGTACGTAATTAGGTTTATCTATTTTTTTTATGGCAGTACTGAGAATTGAACCCAGGACCTCCTGCATGCTAAGCATGTGCTCTACCACTGAGCTATACCCTCCCCCTAATCTTAATGAATTTTAAGTGGCCACGTGTGGCTGGTGGCTACCATACTGGACAGCACAGCTCGACACCACAGAGCTGTTTTTTCACGTCATTGACTCACCTCCTCACTCTCTCTGTCTCCCTCATTTATTCAACAGAACTTCTCTTAGCAGCTTCTACCTGCTGGGTGCTGAGCGGAAGTCTTACAGCCTTACAGAGGTCATAAGCCACAGAGAGCGTACTGTCTCAAGGGCAAGAAGGACATGTAAAAAGGTAATTCTGGGCCAGTGTGGAAAGTACGGTAACAGAGGTGCCAACAAAATAGTATTCAGGAAGGCGTTCTGTGTCGGCAGAGCACTGGGAAGAGCTTCAGGAAAGAGGTGATGTTTGGCAGTGTGTTTCAATAATTATTTCTAACATTCAAAGAGGAAATATTTACAATAAAAGTATTAAGAATTCAATACTTAAAATATGTGAACATTCAAAATTAATATAGGTTAATGGAATAGAATAAAAGGCCCAGAAATCAACCTGACTAAGAGGAAAACATTAATAGTTAGCATTTTGGAATAAGATAGTAAGGAAAGATGATCTGATAGGTGCTGCTGGACACCTAGAAAAGTAGGAGGCTAAGTGCAGGTTCACAACATGCCAAGTGCTTCCAGGTGCTGTGTGTCGGGTGTTTTTTAAACACAGATGTGTCCCTGCAGGTGTTCCCCTGCCATCCTGGGGGGCAAACTGGCATCTGAACAGGCAACCACCGGTATGCCCGGTGCTCCAGGCAAAGGCAGCACGGGGAGCTCTGGGAACACCCAGGAGAAGATCTCATCCCAGACGTGGGGGCCAGCGAAGGCTCCTGAGAGGAAGGGAAAGCTAGGTTGGGGCCTAAAGGTGGAAGGAATTACCTGTGGGAAGGAGTTGTTTGAGTGGAGGAGGGAGACTGAGGCTGGAAATGCCTCTGTGAGTTCAGGGGTGGATGGAGGAGAGAGAGGGGACTTCTTTTGAGAATCTGACTATGAACAACCAGAGAAATAGGGCAGGAATGCTAGGCAGGTGTGGAGCGAAGGAAGGGAAATTCTGGAAGGAAGGAGAGACTGGCACCGCCTGACTTTGTGATGGGAAGAAAGCTTACGTGAGGGAGAATTTGAAGACACAGGAGAGAGAGAGAAAAAAAAAACTAGAGTGTGAGCGGGTAAATGATGAAGCGGAGCTCCACAGAGGCAGAAAGGAAGGGACCCAGGGCCGAGGTAGAAGAAATATATAGACAAGATTCTTTTGGTTTGTTTTTGTTCTTTTAGGGGAGGTTGTTTAAGGAGCTCCGGGACAAGGCACAGTCTCGTACAAAAGCACCAAACTTTGCTCCGTGGGAAAACACAGGAGTACAGAAAAACCGGGCTTGCTGGGAGAGGGGACAGCGTTTCAGCTGCCTGTAGGATGGGGAGGAATGTTCCCAGGGCCTTCAGAGGGCAGTGGGGGCCTCAGCCTCAGGGGCACGGGAGTCAGGGGTGCCCCTTGGGATTTGAAGAGTGAACTGCAGGAGGCTGGGAGTGGACCCCCAGGGTGGAGGAAGGACCCCAGGAACTGACGGGGTGATGAGAAGGAGGATGGTTGTGGGAGGTGGGTAATTGTCTGTGTGTTTTTCTGCAGTGAAATTCACACAGCATAAAATTAACCATCTTAAGGGGAACAATTCAGTGACATTTTGTACATTCACAGTGCTGTGCCAGCAACCCCTCGATCTAGTTCCAAAACATCTTCATCATCCCCCAAAGAAATTCTGTATCTGTTAAACAGTTGCTCCTCATTCTCCCCTCCTCCTCTGGCCCTGGTCACCACCAACCTGCTTTCAATCCTGGCTGCACAGATTACTAACTGCAATATTGGGCACGATCCTTTATTTCTCTAAGTTCCTTGTTCTCATCTCTCAAAGAGAGATCCTAAATATATGTACTGCAGAGGGTTCCTGGGAGGAGTAGATGAGAAAATGCAGGCAGAGGGTTTTTATCATAGTGCCTGGCATATAGTAAGTGCTCAATAAACAGTAGTTTTTATTATTATTCTTGCAGGTGATGAAAGAAATGCAGAGTAAAGCACTGTTGACTGACCATCTCACACCTACGGAATCAGCAGACAGAGCAGCAGCAGTGACTACAATCCTCAACGGCTGAGAGTGCAATGAAGCGGATCTGGCCATAAATTGTAAACCAGGATAGCTATTTGGAAAAGCAATGTGGCAATACAGACATAACGAGCGACTAGAAAAATGGTCACAACTTTTAAGCCAGGGTTCCAGGTAAGAGTACAGTTGGAGCCTTACACATCATATGCTTAAATAGTTTTGACTTATAAATCAGGTTGCAAACTATTAAATAAAATGCATTCTATCCTTTTATTGTGATAAACACATTTTCACAACCACCTAAGGCCAGGCTCAGCTTTAAAGTTCTGGGTTTCCTGGAAGTTCCATGCTGGAATGTGACCAACTGGGAGGTGCCAGCCGTTGGTCCCCAGACCCATTCTCTTCCTAATTTCTAGGTCATCTGTCATTGGAAAGGACCTCCTGTCAATGTGTGTGGACACTCCAGGCCATGTGTCCAAACTCTGTCCACTACCCCAGATCCACTTAGCCATTTCTTGGGTCCAGCTCTGTGCTCACTGTTGGTGAGAATGGACTTCAGGAAGAGAGGTCTTGGAGCAGGTTTGGAAATGAGCCTGGGGCAGGGACTTCTGGGGGTGGGGTCCCAGGTACCTGGAGTTGAGGGGCACTTCAAGTGGGCATGTCCCTTCGGCCTGAGGATTCCACACCAGATCAGGAGGGATACAGCCAGAGGAGGGACGGCGGGACACCTCTTGCCTGATCCAAGTGCATGGATTGCTTTGATCCCCTCCTTAGGATCTCTCTAAAAGAAATTTTATAAAAAATTCAGCAGAATAAAGGGGCTGTGGGCACAAAGATAATGATCACTGCATTATATTTGACATTGAAAAAAACCAAAACCCTAACCTAATGTCCTAAAGTAGAGGAATGTTAAAGCAATCAACGGTGGTAAAGCTCTCCTGAGAAACAGCATGCTGCCACTAACACCGGTAACTGTGACAACCATGCAGCAACAGGGATAACGTCCAAGGAGACGCAGAACATTAACAAAGTCTGGCACCTGCGTAAACATCTGTACGCACTGGGGGAGCCTGGAAGCCAGTCTGCAGAAAAGAGAACAGTCACCCGGTGGTGGGGGTCGGACTAGGGGGGACTTGCCCCCCTCATTGTCTCTTTCCTGTGGCTGGGGAGAGGTAGGGACTTTGAGGGGACTGGCAGGTAAGAGCTGGTTGGTTGCTTGGGTGTCTTTGCACACTCTGCTTACGATTGTCAGAGATAGGAACCTGCTGTCTGCCACATGGAAGCCACGAAAGCTCTCTAACCCATCGTGCCTGCTCTGCGCAGGTTGGAGACGTCCTTGCGCCCTGCCAGTCGTGAGCCCCTTTCTGCTGCGTGCCTCCTCCAGGTGCCAGCACGCACCGCAAACCACGCCCACAGCGTTTGCTCTGGCTGCTCCGGATGCTCTCCGCCGCATTTATTGAGCATTTATGGTGGGCTGGGTACCAAATGTGCCTTGTCTCGCTGGCTCTTCGCAGCACTCCAGTGAGCAGCAAGCCTCAGCTTCCAGGACTTAGACACCGAGGATTGGCTCTGACGTCACACATCCGGGAAGCAGAGGAGCCAGACTTTGAACCGCAGTGTTACATTTGGGCACATTAACCAGGAAACCACAAGGCAAATGTTCCCCTTCTCTGCCATGAACGACTGCCTGTGTCCTGTCGGGCTAAGGGGCTCAATCAAAGCAATATTTCCATGATCGTGAGAGTGTGACGGTGCTAATAGATTAATGATTGCCTTTCTGGACCCTAGACTGTCCCTGTGACTCTAACAATGAAGATACATCAGTACTTAATTTCCATTGTAAAGAGTGAGGAGAAATCTGCTGCTGGTTCTCAGTAAGGAAGAGCCAATGATAACATAAAACAAAGTGGGGTGGGGTGGGGTGGGGTGAGGGGACGGGAGGTTGGCAAATTACAGCCTGGGGCCTAAATTGGACTTGCTGCTTGTTTTCCTATGGCCCGGGAGGTAAGAATGGTTTTATATGTTTTTAAATGGTTGAGGGAAAATATAAAAATTATATGAAATCCAAATCTCCATCTTTTTAAATAAAGTTTTATTGGAACACAGCCACACTCATTCATTTACACTGTGTATGGCTCCTTTAGTGCTATAACAAGCAGAGCTGAGTGGTTGTGACAGAGAGACTGCACTGTCTGCAAAGGCAAAAATATTTACTGTCCGGTCCTTTACAGAAAGATGTGCAGGAGGACCACAGACTATCCACAGAGTGATGCAGGAACAAAGGAAGTGGCCGAGGGAAAGAGGAAAACGTGTGTGTGTGTGTAGCTCCTGTGTTCAAAAAAGAACTCAAACCAAGGGGCAAACAACATGAAGCAGGAAAATGTTTGCAGAAAGTATGAAAGAAAGATTTGATATCTTATAAACAGTTCATAAAAAATAGATAAGAAAAACATTAAGGGGCCCAGAATTAAACAGGCAAGAAATAGGATCAGAAAATTCTCAGAAGAGAAAACATAATTAGTATACAACCATAGGAAAATGTTCAGTCTTAGTAGAAATCAAACCAATGCAAAATAAAGCAAGGAGCTATGTCGATGGACAGATCGCCCAAACAGGAAGTCAATAAGGAAACACTGGCCTCAAATGACACATTAGACTAGATGGACTTTGTGTGAAACTTCCAGTTATAAGATAAAATAAGAGATGTAATGTACAACCTGATAAATTAACACTGCTGTATGTTATACATGAAAGCTGTTAAGAGAGTAAATCCTAAGGGTTCTCATCACAAGGGAAATATTTTTTTTATTTCTTTGATTTTATCTATATGAGATGATGGATGTTCACTAAACTTGTTGTGAACGTTATCATTTCACAATGTATGGTAAGTCAAATCATTATGCTGTACGCCTTAAACGTGCACAGTGCTGGAGGTCAACTATATCTCAGTAAAACTGGAAGAAAAGAATCAGGCAAGGAGATACACATTCAATTACAAGGCGAGTGAAGTTTAAGAAGTTGTTACTGCTGTTGTGGGGGAGGTGACGTGACACAGGTGCCCTTCTCTGCCAGGGAACTGGCCCAGGCCTGTCGGAAAGTGATTTGCTGCATTTGGCCCAGTAATTACACTCATGACGTACATTCTAAAGAAATCATTCCATAAGCCGAAAAACAAACTTTTTAGAAATCATGTAAACCGAAGTGGGTTATATAATCCTTGATAGATTCATTAGTATTTAGAATTTCCCAGGTTTCCCTGATAACAGTCACTCTGTGCAGATCATGGCCTCCCTCCCTGGAAGATTCTGATTCAGTAGGTCCGTGATGGTGCCCCGGAATCCACATTCCAAGGCGATCCTTATCTTCAGATGAATCTGGAAAACATTGACAGAGGAAATATATGAAATGATGTCATGATGTCACTGAAGCTGAAGTTTATAATGGAATTCTATTAAAAAATACGACATTTGAAGGACGAAGAATGTCAAATGAAATAAAAGAAGTATTTGTGAAGTATTTGTCTAATTCAACAAATGTTTAGTGAACACCTAGTGTGTGCTAGGCAGAGAGAAGTTACAAAACAGACACCATCCATCCTCAAGGAGCTTAGTGTCTTACAGGGAGATGAGCAGTAAAATCAAGTAAAATAAACCGAAAATGACCCCTACTTATCTACCTGGGTGGTGACTATCTCTACAGATGTGCCTCCCTCACTAGGCTGAGGGGCCTTGGAGAACCAACTGCTTAGTAGCCTTGTGTCTTCAACTCCCAGCAAGTGCTTATCCCTCTGCAGTTTTGCAGGAAGGAGTGTGTTACATGGATTTAGCAAAGAGGTATGTACAATAGGAGCAGGAAGAGAGTTAATCACTGCCCAGAACCGTGGCTGAATTTTGCATAGTGGGGCAGAAAATATTTTCTTTAAGGTGACCTCTGGGGACATGCAGACAGAGGTGGGGAAACCCACAGAGGGGAATAGCTGCCCTGGGCTGGAGGGGCCATGTGGGGCTCCAGGAGCTGATATTCTGGGTCAGAGGTTAGAGCATCTGCCCTGAACCCAGGATCAGTACTGACCTAGGACCAGGCACAGGCCTGGATGGGGACAGAAGCCCCTGCAACTTGGCCTCCCATTCAGGAAGAGCCTCAAGTTTAGACCTGGGGTTACCGCCAAATGAGGTTATAAATTCAATCGCAGAAATACACCAACAGGATTGGAAAAAACCTTTTGTGCTTGTGTATCATGACTGAGCTGTATTGTTTCTGATGTAGTATGAACAGTTTTTAATAAATCTTATAATTATCCGGGAACTAGCATAATCGTATTGCTATAGAGTTGGTTGATGTAAACATTTAATATATATGATAATTTTTGTAATTCTGTGTTGGCATTTCTTCTTTGAATCAAAACATATTCTGAATCCTCAAACACTGGAAGTCATTTAAACCGCTCTTGACTCTGAGCAGTTGTTCCAGAGGAAGAATGCTGCCTGGTGCCCTCAAAACCCTGAAAGAAGAGGGTGTGGGGCTTGTTTCTGGAGTGTAATCTCTGTGTAGTTCATCTTTGGTGTTAATTTGGTCCTTTTAAACTTCCCAAGTTAAATAGGTTGTTCTGGTGCTGTGAAGAAGAGAGGTTGCTGAGTGGGGAGAATCTTGGGGTCTCTCTCCCAATGTCCCCGCAGGGAGCAGCCCCAAGGGGTCTGGAGGGAGCAGAGCTGGGTAATTAGAAGGGGCAGCAGCCCTTGATGAATCTAAGTCTCCCAACCCTTCACTCATTCCAGACATCTTCCCCTGGAGTTTCTGGAAGTGGGATTTACTGGTGCGGGGCAGATGGTGGAGACAATGGGACCTGCTGGTCCTGCTCTTTGGCAAGCTGGCTGGGTAATGCTGGCCCAGGCCCCCCTCACGTCATCACCAAGAGCCCGTGCAGCCGGGACATTCTACATCAGTTAGGCTCAGAAAGCTCATTGCACAACAGTAAGAATGAAACCCACACATTCCAACACGGGCCCTCCCGTCTGTTTACAAGCTTCCAAGTTTTCTTTGTTGAATCCCACAGGTCCTAAACATCATGTCCACTTTCCTTCCAAAGTCTTATTCCCACGAGTAACATTTTTATACTAACCCTGAAGCACGAGTCTCTTGAAAGTAGCCACAGATGCCAACATTCTCACAGCAGAGCTCAAAAAGGAGACTTTTGTTTGCACACATTTACCCTCCAAAGCGCTTTGAGAAATTAGGAAGAAAACGAGATGCAATTCTGCCAGTTACTCAGCCCTCAGGACTGTCTTACAGTGGGTAGTCTGTGCCCAGGCAGGGATTCCTAGGAAAAGGAACTAAGGCAAACATGTCTTCAGCTAATGGGACCACTGAATTTCATCTTGCAATAAGACACCATCAGAAGTGCCATGCAAACATCTTTCCCTGCCAGCATAAGTTCCTTGCAACCCAGCAACCCTGTGCTTAATCAAACAGTAAGCCAGCCTAAGTGGTCCATACAAATTTAGACTACGGAAATTCTAAACAAACTGTACTACCATGACGAGGTAGGAACCCATACATGGCTTGGGGCCTGCAAACTAAGTTCTAGTCACCTGTGTGACCGCAGCCTAGAACTGCCCTTAGATCTGGACAAGAAGGGCCCAACCCTGGCCCCACATTTTCAGAGGCCGTGTCCTAGCTCTCCGGCAGGCATGGTCTTCCTCTCAGGGAAGGTGTCTAAAGGGCCAAAGGACACAGAGCACTCAAGGCCTGTGCCGCCCCATTTTAGGTCATTTTCTGAGGGCCCAGGATGCTGGAATTTCCTGCCCCCAAACTCCAAGGCCTGCTTCTGGCACTTGAGCTCAGGCTCTTTGCTGAGTCCATCCTCCAGAGGGCAGACCACACTGAAGCCCGTGGGCTGGCACGTGGATCCGCAGAGAACTGGTCCTGTGGGCTGACATGCGCATCTGCAAGCAGGCCTCTTGTAGCGCTGGTGGAGCTGGAGGGAGTGAGACGGGAAGGGAGGTGGCCTCATGCTGGCGGAAGGCTCTCCTCCACCCAAATGCTCTGGTGCAGAATTCCAAGGAGCCTGAAAAGTCTAAATTTGGATCTGCCCTTCTAGGTCAAAAACAAAGGTATATATGTCAAGGTTGAGGCATAGAATATATCATCTTTAATAGTTTGCTAGTGTGATTGGTTAATGTTAAATACTTAGACATGTAACATGTGGGCCTCCGCTTGTTCTAGGCCGCAGTGTTGGGGGTTGGCTTGCTTCAGGTGAACCTCTCCAGCCCGCGAGGCTTGAAGCTTCTCTGCACCATGAAGTCTCGGGCTCCAACACCTCTATCGGCTTTCCAGCCCTTTCATTCTTTGAGTGTTAGCTGATGAGACTGAAACTGATAAAGAAGAATGAAATTCATTTCTTTCCACTGATGTTTTGGGTGGAATTCTTTTGGATGCAAGGGACAGAAATCCAGCTCAAGTTGGGTTAAGCAAAACAGAGGGTTTTTTTTTGGTCCACTTGTTTAAGACATGTTCAGATTTAGTTGCTCAAACCTACACTGCCTATAATTTGTTTCTGTTTCTTGGCTCTGCACTTATTCTGTGTTGGCTTCGTTTGGGGGCAGCCAAGACGGCCACCAGCAGCTCCAGGCTTGAATTTGGCAACTCCAGTAGAAAGAGAATGCTCCTTTCCTGAGCGGTCTGACAAAAATCCTAGGTAGGATTCTCACTGGCCCTGCTTGGGTCACAGGCTAATCCTCTGAACCTGAATCATCACGACCCACTGGCCAGGCCGGGTACGGGGAGTGGAAAATGTCAGCCTCACTTGAGCCATGTAGACAGTGTGGGGCAAAGGTTCTTTTTCCAACAGGCAAAGAGGGGTTCTGATGCTGGAAGAAGGAGCGTCGATGCCAGGTGGGCAAAACCAACAGGTCCTCCAGCAATGCTCACCACAGGCGCTGTGAGGACAAGGGCCGCGGAAATGCACCAACGTTCATGGAAGTCAGAGGCAGTGACGCGGTGAGGGGGTGGGCACGTGTGCTAGGGCAGTGGGTGAGGTGTGCCCGGCCTCCCGGCGGCTACAGCTAATTGGACTCAAGGTGAATCAATCCAATTGTCTCCATGATAAGCTTAGACATTATGACTCAGAGGCTCTGGAAAGATCTGTTAGGTATTTGGACTGAGGAGATAGCTAATGGAGATAAGCAGAGAAAGGCAGTCTGTGTTTCCTGCCCTTGACAGAGACTCCTGGGTCCTTCCGACTTGTTTCCCTGGTGTGGATGTGGGTGTGTTGGAAAGCTGCATGGAATAGATTGCTGTTCTGCAAACCGCAAATAACACCAAATGTGATCAAAACACAAAGGCCGGGAAGGAACGATGTTTTTTCCTTCTGATGCCTCTTAAGAATTCAGTCAGATGTTTCTCCAGAGCGTTTTGATTTTTGCCTTCATTTTTCACACACATTGGGAGAAGCGGGCAGGGAGATGTGCTCCAGGAAGGCCTGGTTGTGTTCAAGGTCCGGGACAAAACGGTCCTTCGGGGAGAGGGGACACGCTGGACAGAGCTAGAGGGAAAGGCCATTGTTTGGGAACCTGTAGCTTCTACCCCAAAAGGTAGACCGCAGAGAGCTTTGGACACCCAGGCCACGTTTGTGGCAGCCGCACCTCTCTGATGCGTAAGACACAATTCCCCAAGAATTTTATATAAAATCAATGGCCATCAACTGAATCTGATTATCAACGCTTTGGGGGAACCCACACTCCCCTCAGAGATACTCCTACAATCCCTCCGTGAAGTGGAACACAATTGCTTCACAGCATTTGTATAAGATCATATTTTTTAAATCAGAAAACAAAAGCATGAGTTTTGAAAACATCAAGTGGCCAGGACCAGCGATCTGAATGAACCCAATGTCTGCTTCATGCTGTTTCCACTAACTGCTGTCAGAGCCAAGTTGAGGCCAGATTACAGAGCCTGACTGCCCTGAGCCAATCTGTGTCTGGAAGAGAAGGAGTGAGTGCTGACTTTTTGAAAGTAAACTGTGTTTTAAAAGCTCCAGGGGGCTGTGCTATTTAAAGGAACAATGGAGTGAGTGGAACTGTAATGAGGGGGACTCCGGCTTTGGGCTTTGGAGTAACCAGTTTCCCTCTGGGGTCTCCTTCCACTGACTGTGACGTGAATAAACAAACCCTCTGTGATGGGGAGGTTCTTAACCAGGGCTGTCCGTCAGGATCACCTGGGGAGCTGTAGCCGGATACACAGCCCCCGCCTCCCCCCATCGGTCCTGAAGCAGGATGGGGGTGCGAGGGGCGGAGTGCAGAGGGGAGGGCTGCGCGAGCTGCCAACTCCCCGGTAACTCCGCTGCTGCCAGCTTCTGGTTAAGAACCGCGGCTAACGGGTCTTATTTAAACACTTGAGTTTTTAATTCTGCAAAATCCCATTGCCTTTAAAATGGGGAAAACACTTTTTCACTTCACCTTTGGGGAAACCAGCACGTTGCGTGCCACCGTGGGACGCTCCCCATCCCCCGCCCCTGGGAAGAAAGAAAACACGCGGAGAAGAAGTGATGCTGGCCGCCTGGAGGAGGTGGTTCTCCTCAGCACTCAGATTACAGGAGGAAAGGTGGGAGTTGGGAGACTGCAGGGAGTTCAAGAACCAGCCTTTTAATTAACTCGACGTGCCAGATAACGAAGCCATTATTGAGAGTTTCTTAATTGAAAGTGGGAAAAGAGATTAAAAAAATATTTTTGAAATCATCTGGGATGAACATTATTCATTTTCAGATCAGGAAACAACCTTTTTCATAAAAAAGCGACTGGCCACTCTGAGCTATTCAAAGGGAGCGGGCTGGCCGGCACAGAGCCTCAGCGGCTCTGTTCTTCTGTCCTTTGGTAGCCTGTGACTGAGTGACAGAGGGCAGCCTGGTTGATTGCATTCGTGTACGATCGTTCCTGAGAATTCTACCTGCAGATCACTTGGGCCAGCGTGTCCTTGGTATTTTTTTTAGCTGCACCTCCAAGTGACCTAGCCCTCTGGCTCTGAGGCCAGCCACAATGAAGCAGTTTGTTGTCTCTTGTTCATCCACGCTTTGCGTGTGCAATTTTCTCTGCATGGAATGCGACCACTTCCCCTTCCCTCCGTCTTCCTTCCCTTCAGCCTCCAGACTCCTCCAGTCTGCTCATAAGTCACCTTTCCAATCTTGGTTCAAATGCCTCCTCTGAGGACATCTCTGATTCCACTTGATTCCATCACCCGGGACCTCTCGGTGCTCTCGACCGCCATGATAGCAAATGGCTGATTGTATAAAGAGTGGCATGTTCATGTCTCCCCACCAGCCACGCTCGTCAGCACTTACTGAGTACTTCCACATACCAGGCACTGTGCTAGCACTGGACGGATGTTCTCCTTGGATCACTGAAGCCACCCTGCCAGGTAGCTTTTACCATCACCCCCATTTCCCTGCTCAAGAAACTGAGGCTCAGATCTTAGTAACTGCCCACATCTCACAAGTAAATACAATCCAAGTCCTTCCTACTCCTGAGTTTATGCTCTCACTGGTCATATAAGCAAATGTGGGGCAGAGATTGTCTCTTTTATTTGTATCTTTGATGTCCAGGTTAGGGTTGGTGCTCAATGGCTCATTGTTCAAAGAATGAATAATCAATGGCTTCAGGCTTTGGCAGAACCCACCCCATGCAGATCATTCCCTGAGGTGTTAATTACCTGCCAGGGCGCCCTTCCTACAACACCTGTGACACCAGCCTGCATCAGAGACACAGGACGCAAGCAGTTTGTCACAACAATAGAAAACATAAAAGGAGGTAAGGCAAACCCAGGTGGGCTGCTGAAAGCACTGTCAGTCGTGTGTGTGCGTGTGTGTGTTTGTGAAAATTTACTCCAAAAGCCGAGGGTTTTAAAATCAATATGACTCTATTCCACCTATTTGAGATTTTCATCTTTTTTATCTTGAAGAGAATTTAAAAAGTGTTGACCCTGACTGACAAGATTCGGATAGGACAGTAGATTGGATAAAAGAATTGTATCAATGTTGAATTTTCTGAAGTTGGTAACTGTAGTATGGGTTTGTAAGAGACTGCCCCTATTCTTGGAAAAAGTATGATGAAGTATTTATGGGTACAGGGCTATGAGGTACCCACTGATTCTCAAAAGTTTCAGAACGTAAGTGTGTATATCTGTATCCATGTCTATGTGGTGTGGGAGAGACAATGAGAAAGCCAACGGGAGAAATGTTAACAATAGATGAATCTGGGTAAAGGATATATGAGTGTTCTTTGCACTATTCTTGTTTTTGCAACTTTCCTGGAAGTTTGAACTTATGCACAGACGAAAAGTTAAAAATAAAAATTGCTGACCCTGGGAAAAATGAGCCCATCAGGGAAGAAGTGTGATGGATGTCTTTCTTTGAAATGCACAGAGCAGGGGCTGTGAGGGGGCAAATGCTCCCGGGTGGAGTGAGAATTCCTTCAGACTGACTGGTAGGGGCTGGTTTTCTTTCCTGATTTCTGTGTCTTGAATCTGTTTCAAGTTCAGCTGGCCCACTTCCGTGAGAGGCGGTTGGGTTTCCTTGCAGATGTGACGCTGGGAGGACAGTGTTGCCTCTGCCTCCAGAAGCCACCCGACACGTGCTGGGGCGGACGCACAGATGGTGTCAGGCCCGCGGCCGCAGATGCAGGTCCGTCCAGAACAGTGGGGCTGCAGTTGGATGGCCCCCATCTGCGCATCGCAGGACCGTGCGGACAGTAGCGTCTGTGTGGCTGCAAATTCGCCCACTGTGAGTGGGGACAGTTAGGGCTATCTGTGAACCTCACATCTGCTGACTCCATTCATGGTGGCGACACTGTGGCCCTCCAACTGTAGACCTTCTCACCATAGGCCTGCCACTCAGATGCCAGGATAACCACCCCCCCCACCAAACATTTTCTGAGCGTCTACTATGTGAGCTCACTTCCTAGATGCTAGGCACTGTGTAGCATTTTATTGAATTCTTGTGCAAACTCCATGAGCATTGTGCAATTCATATCCCCCCATTTTCCAGAGGTGGAGACTGAGACCCAGAGGTTAAGCAATTTCAGAGGTAACATGGTTAGAAAAAAGTGGAGGAGAGATTTCCTGAACCAACCTGCAGCCTCACAGGGGAGAGTCCACAAGGAACTTTAATACCAGGCTGAAGGAAAGGGGTGCCAATGAGAGACCCTAACTCTTGGCCTGGAGATGAGAAGGGAGAGGGCCCACTTTTGATTCTGGGGTTAGTCTGGGAGGCTTCATGGAGGAGGTGGCCTTTGTATGGAGCCCAAGAGGATGATTTAAAAAAATCACATAAGGAAAATCATTTTTAAAAGAGGGGCATTCAAGACAGAGAGAGCTGTGTCAGTGGAGTAAACACGTGGGAGTTGCATTATTGACCGAGCCCTTCCTAGGAGCCCTTCCTTTAGATCCATCGACTCACTTAAAGCTACAGCTCCCCGAAGTGAGCCCTATGACCACACTCATTTTATAAATGAGAAACGAGGCATCGTGGCATGGCAGAGGTTATTCATGTCTAGTGGGGCTGCAAACCCGAGAGCTTAAAAAGTGCTTCGTGATGATGGCTAAAAGATGATAATGAGGAGGAGGGGAGGAGAGGGAGGCGGAGGGGGAAGGAGAAGAGGAAGGAAAAGAAGCCGCAGCATTAGCAGTAACTGGAGGAGTAATAGCAGTAGCAACAGTGGCGGCGCAGTAACAGCAGTAGCAGCGGCAGTAACGGGGCAGCACTAACGGGAGCAGTAGTGACAACATTAGTTGTAGTAATAATGGTAGCCGTGGTAGCGGTAAGGGGGGGAGTGCTGGTGGTGCTGGTGGGTCGGGGCTTACATCCTGGAGGGCTTCAGAAGCTTCACTAGGAGTTTGGTTTCTGTCCCACTCTGCCTTAGTCTTGATCAAGCTGGTCATCTCCTCAGTACTGACTCCCTGCTTGAGGGCATATAAGAAGCTTTTAAAAAAGTGTCAGGCTCATAGGATAAAAGATGCTCAGGAGACAAGATAGTCCCCCTTCCTCAGTCGTTTCCTCATTCTTTTCTCAGTTCTGATTCTGGTGTTTGATGTTGTCCCAAATCCTGCAAAACGCCCTCTGAAACAAACCTACGCTTGTCCTGCAGTTTGCAGGTAACTTAGAGGAAAGGCCTCGCAGGTGGCTGCCACGGGCAGGATGGAGAAGACGGGGCGGACACCGCAGTCCCTGGGGGGTGGGGGCAGCTCATTCACAGTAGCCAGGTCCGTCCTCAGTGCAGTTCTGGAGACTGGCAGCAGGGGACACCGTGTGAGGGGCAGGAGACCCACCCCAGGGTGTGTCAGTTCCCTTAGGGCACCCACCCCCACCAGCCAGGGCCACTTGCACCAAACCTGCACCAGTCTAGCTCCAGAGATCATGACCTTGACATTGACAAGGTAAAATCCAACCTGAGCACCTCTTCTCAAGATATTCTTCCCGTATCTGTTATTCCCAACTTTTTGGTATTTGCTTTACTTGGTTGTTTAATGTTTTCAATGCTTCTTAAACACTTTCGTTTTATACTTCCCATTTATAATCCTTCCAGCTAGAGATTACATTTCACTTTTTTTTTCCCCCTGAGATGTGGAATTTTCTTATGACATCTATTTTAATTCTCTGGTATGGTTTACTAGTGAGTGTGCTTACTCAAAAGCATTCTTTCACTTGTATTTCTTTGGTTGTCAGGGTCAGTGAATCTTCTTTATAAGGCTCCATATTCATTTTACTACAGTGATAACTTGTAATAAATAAAATTATAGAAGATTTGTTTTATTAATGTAACAAAACTGATCCTATTATTAGCTAAAATTTCCAATAGCCCTGTTGACATAATCTTTATCACTTGAACGGAAATGTAAGGGGAAAAAATATTTTTATCATGAGGATAAACTAGATAATTGTTCAGAGTTATTTGTGAGAATATTACAGCTGTATTCATTAATTTCCATCTTGACTTTTGGGGTGATGTTTAACATACACACATAAATTCTTTAGGTTATAAAAATATTCCTTACTTTTTAAAAAAGTTATGAGAGCAGAGACCACGTAATCATATAAAGTATTGAAAAAGACTAAAGAGTTTTTACTACTTTTTTTCCATTCGATTTTCTATCCTTTTATAAGAGGACTGACAAGAAAACCCTAAAACCCTCATCCACTGGACTATGTCTACATCCCCCCAGCAAGAAAGACACATTTGTTACTTGCCTAAGTAAGGACTAATATTTCTGTTTTACAGATGAGAAAACCGAAGCTCATAGACTAGGCGATGAGTTAAATGTCCACAAATCAATTGAAAAAAATTCAAAATTTCACCACTGATAAAATTCACTCGTCTACCCAGCCTGTGCATGAATCCTCTGTAGGTTTCTCCTGGGTAAGTGTTCCTCAGAGGTTTTCGAGCATCACCTGCGAAGTGGCCTGCCCCTACCAGTGACCAGCCTGCTGCTTAAGGAAGTTCTTATCCTGTGCCAGTATGCCTTCCAGTGGTTTTTATCCTTGTTCGCCCCACATAGAACACACCTCCCATGGAGTAATTCTCTAAGTATCAGAAAACTACCAATCCCCCCATTGCCCCTTCCCACTCTTGACTTTTTAAACATCTCACTATTCACTGAGCACCTATGATTATGCAGGACTTTATCTATTATTATTATTATTATTGTTATCGTAACCTGTTTGTCATTCTCAGCTCTGAGGAATAAATATTACCAGCCCCAAGCTCCTCTTGTCTAAAGAGTCATAATTCCTTCAATTATTTCTCTTACATCATGTTTTTGAGGTTTCTCACCTTCCTGGTTATCTTTTTCTGGACACGCTTCTGTTTGAGAAGGTCGGCTGAAGGCTGGATTCTGGAGTTGCTGATGTGACCCTGAGAAAATCAGTTTATAGAATGGAAATGACAGTATACCCTCTGTGGGTATGCTGTGAGAATTGAATGAAAAAGTAGCCAGGTGTTAAGCAGTGTGCCTGACTTGTATTATATGGCAGTGCATCACAATTATTTTGTTTTATTTCCACGGTATGGAAGTCCCCCAAAGAAGGTACGGTGCTGTTGTGATGACTGGAAGCCACTGCTGGTGCCTCATCTGTCTCTCCCAAGCAGGGTCACACAGCTCCTTGAGACAGTCCCTTCCCCAAGAGGTACTGTTTAGTTCAGGAAAAATAGACTGGAGAGGAAAGGGGCATGGGACTGCCTTTCTTTAGATATTCCCCACCATGGGCCCCTTCCTTATTCTCTGCTACACAGACTTGGGGAGCAATTGCAGAGTTCCTTTTAGGTTTGATACCAGCAGTTTTGACTGTGAGACCACAGCACAGCTGACCGATGAAACACGAAAGGGGCTCGCTAGAGGCAATACCAGATTTCCTGAAATTATAAGAGAACCAAGCACATCACCTTGGAAGTCAGGACTCTGGGTGCCTCGCCCACTTTTACTATCCACAGCATTGATGTTGGGTCAGCTTACCTATTTCCGGCCTTCAGTTTGCTCACTGTCAGATGAGTTTGGGACCAAACACTGTTTAACATCTAAAATCTTAATCTTCTATGGCTTTTGTTAGTTTCATAGATAAGGGTTCAACTTAAGACTTTGGAGGAAAAAAGGGTAGATTCAATTGCAAAAAAATGTTTGAATTTCGCTGATTTATTTCATCTCTGCTCAGAAAGAAGAAAGCGTCCCTTCTTTCTGAAGATCGGTGAGTTTCGAGGCTCCTTGTATTCCCCTGTATCGGAGATTTTTAAATTACCTTCTCTTGTTCTTATTCCTTTCTGATATTGCAGAATGGTTATTACTGATTATTAACTAAGTAATGTTTAAATTTTAGAAGTCAAGCTACTTGTAAGGCCCATTTAATAAAATTTATGAAATTTTCTTCCTCTTTATTCTCATAATTCCAAAAGCTTTAATGAAAACAAGTGAATAGATGTGAGCTAGGATTAGCTTAGGGGGTGTGTGTGTGAGTGTGTGTGTGTTTGCTTCTATTTACAGCAGGGATGGGAGTGCTTTCTAGTTTATTAAGGCTTTTAGCACTATTTAATTTTTAAACTAAGCATGCATTATTTTTAAAAATTAATTGAATAAAGATGTATGTCCAGAACTTGAACATACAGAAAAGTAGAATGAAAACAAAATTGTGACCCACTACTTAGAGAATATCCATTGTCAAATTTTGATGTTTTTTGTTCTAGTTTATTCAATTGCTTTTTCCAGTGCTTACTGAGTGTTTAGTAACACACACACATTCCCTCTCTCTCTCTCTCTCTTTTTATTCATTCAATAGAAGGAGAGTATTTCCCATATTCTTAAAATATTCTTAAAATATAGGTTTGTGTTCCATGTGTTATATGTCATGTATGAGTTAACAATATAAAAACAACAGAATATCAAGAAAACAAAAATGCTTTGAGTCCCCTCACACATGTGGTCATTACAATCCTGTGGGAGAAGAAGGGCTGGAAATATTTCCAACTTCCGGCTGAGGAGCCATAGCTGAGAGATGGGAAGGAAGTTGGGGTTTGTTAAGATCACAGGGTCAGGTACCACTTATCAGCTTCGAGACTCTAGGCACAATAGTGGATCCAATATTTGCTGGGCCAGAAGATTACATCATTTTGGGGTCCTCCTTAAGGAAAGGATAAAAACTTTGCTCTTGAAAATTTTGCAGGCAATCCTGTAAATAAATGGCCAGGGCCCCTCCCAGAGGTGGGGAAGTGCCTGTGTAAGTGAAGGGCCCTGAAGCTTCAGTTTTACCTGCTTCAAGGTAAATGTGCCTCTACTTGGGCAGGCTTAACTGATTTTCATCTGTAAAATGGGGATAATAAAAGTGTTTGCCACAGTAGCAAAGAAGATTAAATAAGATACTGCATTAGAAAGCATTTGCTGAAACTGCCAGGTACATAACAAGTGTTTATTCTATTATTATTCTATTATTCATGTGTTAAGCAGTGTGCCTGACTTGTATCATTCTGTGATTTTTCTATTATTATTCAAAATCATGTACTTGTGGCTGAAGTCTTTTGAGCTGCTTCCCAGAGACTGTTACTCATGACACCTCGGGCCTTCTCAGTGGGGCTCACTCACTCATTGAATAAGCATTTATTGAGATCCTAGTAGATATCTGGTGCTATGCTAGATGCTAGCCTCAATTACTTCTCACACCTCGTCTTTTGAAAGCACAACTCAAATGTCCACACATCTGGGAAGCTTTCGCTGGATGCTCGGCAGATTCACTACCGTAGGGATGCTTAACTCCTGCTGTGAACTGGGTTTGAAAATAACCGGGGTTTAAGGGAAAGGAATCCCTCTGACTTGCTAACCTCTGTGGCATCAGCACTGTCCTCTGTGCCTATAATGAAGTAGGCAGGGGCTCAATAATGTTAAATGAGTTTGTTGCTTTTCCATGAGGATTTTAGTTTCTTTCGCCAGCTATTTGGTTTGCAAGTGTAAGCGAGATGTGTGCAAAATAGTCTGGATATATGTACAAGGTGGTTTCTTCCTAATCATGGTTGTTTCTGAGTGACTTTGTCTTTTCTTACTTTATGACAATTCAGCTTCTCTATTGTCTTACCAGATCACATTCTGCAAGTGTCTCTCTTGTGCTAATAAAAAAAAAAAATATGGCCACATGGGGGATGTCTTTAGGGAATGTGTCCTGTATCAGGAAAAGTAGTTAAGCTCTGAGGTCCTAAAGGAGCCTGGGAAAATCTAACAAGAAACTTTGGGGTTGGGTGTATTATCTATTTAAAAACAGAACTGGGCTTTGCAAGTTTTATGGTGTCTTGTTAAAGCCATTAATTGAGAGTTAAAATTTCCAGATCGTTACTTTTGTAACAGCAGTCAAGTGTCAGAAAATACCCTGATCAGTCAGTACTGGATACAAATAGATAAGACAAGAAGTGGTGGTGGGGAAAGCACCCATTTACCAATACATCTACTTAGGACCCTGCAATTTACAATAAGTCACCTTTCACTATCATTATCCATTGGCTACACCAACCCCTTGAGGTAGGTGGGAAGCGGAGGCTAGCTTCTTTTTGCAGGCAAGAACACTGGGGCAGGGCTGGACTGGGAACCAGATCTGTCAGCCCTCAGAGTTCCTGCCACCACAGTTGTCTCCTCCTACTCTCAGGAGGGCCTTTGATGTCCTGGGTGTCTTCAGAAAACCCTGCTGATCTTTGTGTAGGATTACTGATGCATTCTGGTCTGTGGAGCATGACCTGGGCTACATGGAAGGTCACGGGCACCTCAGAATTGGCACCTTTCCATGAATTCCTGTGGTCAGAGTTTTAGCTTATCCTTCATGTGGGCTGAGATGTGTGATTGCACCGAACATTTGCACTTGCAGGCAGGTACAGATCCTGCCTTTCTCATCTAGCAGGGAAGATAATAAGCATATTACTTCCATGAAGTGTTGTATTCATCTTCCCGGGAATGACCCAGGGACTCTGAAGCATCCAATTCTCCAAACCAGTTTCTGAATTACCCATTTGAAAGCTTAATGCTGCAGGTAGAAGGGCGGTGTCCAGCAGGGCTGTTCCCTCGCACAAGCAACCTGGGGAGGAGGGCACCCGTCTACCTGGGTTATAGACCTCATCATCAGTGGAAGTGGAAGAACAATTTTACCTTCATCATGTTAGTTATCTGAAAAAAGAAACCTCAGTTGGCCCAATCAGGGGTGTATGGAATTCCTAGAAACAGAGTTGAGAGGCCAAAAGTAGCCTGTTGTTGACAAGATGCAAATGCTGAAGTCTTAGGAGGGCCTTTCCTGTCTGCCTTGGCGTCTCACTTGGTGGCCCCGAGTCAAGAAGTTGAGGCTGGGCCTCCTCTGTGGCTGTCCCCAGCCAGGACCCTCCATTCCGAGCCCTCCATCTGGGCTGGAATCTTCAAGGGCACTCCCTCCTCATTCTCGAATTAGTTGGGCTTGAGTCCATAAACCAGGTAAAAAAAATACAAGAATTCTGTACTGGAGGTCTAAGTGGTGGTTCTCAGAGGACTCAGGCCCAGCCTCACCCCAATCTCCACCCCCTCACCAAGCCTTCCCTTCGACAAGACACACACGCCAGGCTCAGGGAAGCTGACGTAAACATCCTGAGGAAATAACCACAGTAAGTGGCTTCTAAGTCTCATTTCCCTAAGGAAATAATCAGCACCTCTTCGCCAAGACAGCTCCAGGTGAGTGAGGAAGGAAGGAGGAACACCTTCGTGCTCCGTAAAGTAAAGGCTTTCGTCTAACTGCCTGGTCTGATAACAGAGCGCGCTCCCATCTATTGTCACGTTCGTATAATTCGCAGAACCCGCGACGCAGGTAGGGCTGGTACGATTTCCCCTATTTTACGGATGAGAAACCGAGGCTCAGGGCGCTCCCTCACTCTTCCCCGGGTCACGCAGGGAGCACTTGGGGGGAGCCTCTGCCTTCGAGCCCCGAGAGCGCCCCGAGGCACCACGAGGATTCCCGAGTAAGCCTGTCTGCGGTTGCGGCCACACGGCCTCATTGTCCTCAGCAGGAGTCCAGATGCGCGGACGCTGGCCGGCTCCGCGAACCGCGGCCCGGGCGCTCTGCGGAACGGCGCGGGCCAGGCGCAGGGGGCCCGGCGAGGCTGGCGGCGCCGGGAACAAAGGAGAGGAGCATGCGTGCGGACCGAGGGGACATCCGCCCGGGCCGCAGCAGAGGGGGACCGGGCGGAGAAGCACCGAAAGACAGGCGAGCCCCGCACTGGCCCGCCCCTCAAAGCCTCCTTTCTTCTCTCTCGGGCTCGGAGGCGGCCCCGGGGAGATCCGGGAGAGGGCGCAGCTCGCTGTGCCCGACGGCGGGTCGCGTCGCACCCTCACTCCGCCGCAACCCCCACCCGGAGAAGCGCACAAAGGGCGGCAAGGCGGCGAGCGCACACCTCCCTTCGGGGCGGGGCCGGAGGAGGGGCTGGCGCGCGCTCCTCCGCGCCAGCCTTAAAGGGCCCGCCCGCTCCTGCGCACACTGCGCATGCCCGACCGTGGCACGGGGAGGGACCGGAGAGCAGCGGGCGCGCACGCCCGCGCCGCCCGCTGGAGGCATGGCCGGCGTCCCCGTGGTGCCGGCGCGGCGCTCGTGCGCGTGTCAGCGCCCGCAGGGTCTTCTACCGAGCGCGGGGCATGTGCAGAACCCCGGCGCGGTGCATTCCAGAGGTCGCCTGCGTCTGGGCTGGCCAGGCCCACGCTGCAACCAGTTTCTGGCTTTCTGATCCGCAGTTTCAGGGCCAGTCCGGCGAAGTGCCGCCTAAGGGGACAGAATTGCGGGCTCGCGCGCGCACGAGTGGAGATGCGGGCGGGCGTATGCCTTTGTGTCTCCTGTGCTCCCGTGCAGGTGGGCAGCCCGCGCCGGGAGCCACTTTGCCAGTGTACACCAGGAGCTCTAGACCTGCTTTTCTTGTCCGAGGGCTGGGATCACCCTTTTGGGCAGACAATAGACCCTTTTCCCAGCGGCACCTTTGAGTTCTAGGGGTGGTTTATTGGGGACACTAACGGGACTTTCTAAGGATCGCTCAGAGCTGGGCCCTTGGTATCAGAGTTGGGCGCGTTTTCTCAGTCAGGTGAAGGAGGAGACCTGGGGACAGTGAGCGTCCTCGGCTGATAGGTACAGGCAAGTGTCCCGAGCCTGCCGGTCCCGCATTAGACAACAAAGAGAGGCGTTAGCGGCGGCGGGGGAGGGGCGCGGCCGGGAGGACGACGGGGCGGGCTGCGGCGAGCGCGGGGGTGGGGGGGCGCTCGCTCTCCGCCCGCTCGGCCTGCGGCCTCCGCCCGCCCCCGGCCCGGCGTGCGCCAATCGCCTACCCCAGCGATAGTGTCAGTAGCATTGTAGTGTCAGCTCCCGCCGGTGACGTTGCGCCTCCCTCGTCCCCCTCCGGAGCCGTCTGGCTGCAGAGGCTCAGTCAAGAGGCGGGGAGGAGAGGAGGAAAAAGCGCTGAGGGCGGGCGGGCGGGCGGGCGGGAGGGAGTGGAGGAGCCGGGGAGGGGCTCCTTAAAGAAACGCTGCTGTCGCTCGCCTGCTTGCTTCTCGCTCGGCATTGTGGCCAGCCAGCCGGGCACTCGGGGGGCACGCGCGGCTGCCGCTCGAGCTCTGCCCCCACCCCACCCGCCAGCAGATCTGGGGTGGGGACCCAGGCGGGGGGTCTTGCAGCCACTGCCGGGAGCGGACAGCAAGGAGCGACCCACTCTCTTCCCCGCGCCTAGAAAGGAGCAACGGAGCCCTCTGCAGCCGGCCGGCCTCCCCGCCCCTGACCACTCGCTTCCCGGCTGCCTTTGTGGCCGCAGCTTTTCGCCGCCGAGCCTAGGGCCGGCGGGGGCGCGGCGCGCACGGCCGAGCGATGCCCAGCTCGCTGTTCGCAGACCTGGAGCGGAACGGCAGCGGCGGCGGAGGGGGAGGCGGCGGCGGGGGAGGCGGCGGCGGCGGCGGCGGCAGCGGCGGAGGAGAGACCCTGGATGACCAAAGAGCCCTGCAGCTCGCGCTCGACCAGCTCTCTCTGCTGGGGCTGGACAGTGACGAGGGCACTTCTCTGTACGACAGCGAGCCACGGAAGAAGAGCGTGAACATGACCGAGTGCGTGCCGGTGCCCAGTTCCGAGCATGTCGCCGAGATCGTGGGGCGGCAAGGTGGGTCTGGCGGGGATGGGCGGCAGGCGGTGAGAGGGTCTTGGGCCACCGCCCCGCGGGGAGGGAGGGAGAGGAATCGAGATCCGCGGCGCGGGGGAGCCTTGAGGAGGGAGGAAGAGCCGCGCGATGGGCCGGCGCCCCAGACAAAGAAAGTGCAGGCAGGCTGTCTCCCAGAGCCGCGCCGCGGCCACCTCGGGATGCACTTTCTCCTGCGAAAACCACTGCCTTCTCCCCCAATGCCCCCCACCCAGTCCACCCCGGGAAATAGAATTTAAATATAAGATGCTTGGGGGAGGGGGCCTCTGATCGGTCCTTTGGGAGGGGGGAGGAGGAGGAGTGAGCATCGGATGGGAGGAGGATTCTGGATTTCTGCTACGCGGAATGGAGCCCAGAGGAGGAACAATGGGTCCCGGGACTGCCCCCCCCTTCCTACCAGTCCCCCCGCGCAGGAGAATCGCGGCTTCGGCCACCTTCTCTGAACCCCTTTGCCGCGTCTTCAGGGCGGACGGCGCGTCCCGCTGGATCCCAGCGGCATCTCCCCTGCTGACTTTTTCTGAGATTCTCGGGTTTGGCTCGGGACGGCTGCAGTCACTAGGGGAGGACTGGGCAGCCAATGGGCTGTTCCTCGAGGGCCTCGCGAGTGGAACCGCTTCCCAGCCCGTGGCGCGGCCCGGGGTCAGTGAGGGAGCCGCCCCCTTTCCGCCCATCGCGTGTCCTGCCTTCCCGCTGCCCAGGACTCGGGCTGTCCCAGGCCTCCGCGGTTACCCTGGGATAATGGGCGTGTCTCTCTCTCTCTCTCCCACTCCCTCCCCTGCACCCTGGCTCCCAGGTTGTAAAATCAAAGCGCTGCGGGCGAAGACCAACACTTATATCAAGACCCCGGTTCGTGGGGAGGAGCCTGTCTTTGTTGTGACGGGCAGGAAGGAGGATGTGGCCATGGCTCGAAGGGAGATCATCTCTGCCGCCGAGCACTTCTCCATGATCCGCGCCTCTCGGAATAAGAATACGGCGCTTAATGGCGCAGTGCCCGGGCCACCTAACCTGCCGGGGCAGACCACCATCCAGGTGCGAGTGCCCTACCGTGTGGTGGGGCTCGTGGTGGGGCCCAAGGGCGCCACGATCAAGCGCATCCAGCAACAGACGCACACGTACATCGTGACTCCCAGCCGCGACAAGGAGCCTGTGTTCGAGGTAACCGGCATGCCTGAGAACGTGGACCGAGCTCGTGAGGAAATCGAGGCGCACATCGCCCTGCGCACTGGCGGTATCATTGAGCTCACAGATGAGAACGATTTTCACGCCAACGGCACAGATGTGGGCTTTGATCTGCATCATGGGTCCGGCGGGTCCGGCCCAGGCAGCCTCTGGAGCAAGCCCACCCCCAGTATCACGCCCACTCCGGGCCGCAAGCCCTTC
Source organism: Camelus bactrianus (assembly GCF_048773025.1). Lineage (NCBI taxonomy): Eukaryota > Metazoa > Chordata > Mammalia > Artiodactyla > Camelidae > Camelus > Camelus bactrianus. The sequence continues at coordinate 28,348,154 of NC_133565.1, forward strand.
TCTAGCTACCGCAACGACAGCTCCAGCTCTCTCGGCAGCGCCTCCACAGACTCCTATTTCGGCGGAGGGACCAGCGGCAGTGCCGCCGCCACCCCGCGCCTGGCGGACTACAGTCCCCCTAGCCCCGCGCTCAGCTTTGCTCACAACGGCAACAACAACAATGGCAATGGATACACCTACACCGCGGGGGAAGCTTCTGTGCCTTCCCCCGATGGTTGTCCTGAGCTACAGCCCACCTTCGACCCGGCCCCCGCCCCACCGCCTGGGGCGCCACTTCTCTGGGCCCAGTTCGAGAGGTCCCCGGGAGGCGGACCTGCAGCTCCCGTGTCCTCTTCCTGCTCTTCCTCTGCATCTTCCTCTGCTTCGTCCTCCTCAGTGGTCTTTCCTGGGGGCGGTGCCAGCGCGCCCTCCAACGCCAACCTAGGGCTGCTGGTGCACCGCCGGCTGCACCCGGGCACCAGCTGCCCGCGTTTGTCCCCGCCCTTGCACATGGGCCCGGGGGCGGGCGAGCACCACCTGGCTCGCCGGGTGCGCAGCGACCCGGGCGGAGGGGGCCTGGCCTACGCCGCCTATGCCAACGGGCTGGGGGCGCAGCTGCCGGGCCTGCAGCCGTCGGACACGTCCGGCTCCTCGTCCTCGTCCAGCTCCTCCTCCAGCTCTTCCTCCTCCTCCTCCGGGTTGCGGCGTAAGGGCAGCCGCGATTGCTCGGTGTGCTTTGAGAGCGAAGTAATCGCCGCCCTGGTGCCCTGCGGCCACAACCTCTTCTGCATGGAGTGCGCCAACCGCATCTGCGAGAAGAGCGAGCCTGAGTGTCCGGTCTGCCACACCGCGGTCACTCAGGCCATCCGCATCTTTTCCTGAAGGGAGCGCGCGCTTGCGTGCACCACCACGCAGGGGAAGGAGGACCCCCTTCCCTCCGTCCTCACTTCCCAGAGCCTCTCTGCCTCCTTGGTGCCCACCTTCTCCTCCCCCACTGCTCATACTCTGATCGGAAGAGGAGCTTGGAAAGCTGTAGTATCCGCTCATTTTTTTAAATTTAATTTTTAAACAAAGGAACTTGCCAGGATATCTGCATCAAGAGTACTGTAGCCTGGGAAACCTCTGAACCACCTGAAATGCATGCTCTATAAATAATAGGAACGGCGACATTCTAGTAATGATAGTTTTTACACTGTACTTAATAGGAAGCTTCCAAAAGAAGAAAACCCCACAAGTTTTCCATTTTCTTAAAGTAGGAAAAAATGAACAATAATTATTATGATGAAGATGATAATAATAGTGCTATGGGATGTGTGGACTGTTTTAGTGTGTTCCCCTTTGTGGCTGGGTTCCTACGATGCTTATTATAGAACACAGTGGATCCTTTTTGAATGTTCGTGGAAGGGCCAGGAGTTCCTGTGAAACCAGGATACTGCAGCTTTATTAAAGTTAAAGGAACTGTAACATATCTCTTATATATTAAAAACGTTTAAAAGTTTTAAAGAGAAATTGCATTAATACAGATTGAAGTATTTTATTCTTTTTTGACTTGAAAAATTATATTTCATATTGCAAAGATGTTTACAAGTATTTTAATTTAAGTTCAGTGAACTTTTTTGTAGCTGGGTTAAATCTTTTTATTTTAGTATGGCCTTATGGCAAAGAACACTGTATTATTTTAATAATCACACAATTGTGACGGAATTACAAACCATAAGATGTGTAATGTTTTGAACAGTATTCTGTTGGGATGGAGATTTTATAGGTTCAGACAAATCTTCTAGATCTGCTTCACCCAGCATATTTTCTATTCAGTGATATAAAGCATATTTTATTCTATATTATTACAAAAAAAACGGAAATGTATAAACATGTCAAAAGGAACTGTTGATGCTTTTTAACATTTGTATAAATAGAATTCAGTGCAAGTTACAAAAATTCTGTTGCACCACTATAGTTTTAGTATTTCTATTTTAATACATTTGTTTACCACTTGTTTATGTATATGTAGGTGATGTTACTTGAGCTTAAATGTACTTTACTGAGCAAAGTTTAAAAAAAAGGTATATTTTATTTTATGATAAAGGGCCTTTAACCTCATGGTCAAATACTAATATTATATTTGCTGAGACAAGATTTGAAATTGTATCAAGAGTTTTATTTTTCTGACATTTAAAGTTCTACATAATAAAGGTAAAACTTAAGTAATGGTGCTACTTCATTTTTTAAGTATTTCTATATAAATAAAATATTGAAGAAAATCTATCTTGTGTGGTGACTTGATTTTTTTTAAGCCTCTCGGAGTCTACCTGTGTAAGGAATCACTCTTAAGGGCTAAATTGAAAGATACAACTTCCAGGCATATTATGTCAGTATTTTATCCATTGAAAGAAAGAAGCCAGAGTTATGTTTGGCTGGATGGTTAGGCCGTGGGTAACAAGTATCTACTGAATCAGAGCTGAGTTCATCATTAGACATTGTGGGCACAGTGCTTAGGGTCCATGATACTTTTAGGGGCCCAGGAAAATGTTTAATTTCTCTTGAAATAAGGGGAAAAAAACTCCAAAGGGAATGGGAATATTCAAAGGAAATGTCTTAATTTTCAGGCCCACAAAAACCTATTAAATTCTGCTGAAAACATCAAGAACACAAAGTGTTAAAGTATTGAAAGTTATATCAAAAATAATTTTAATGATACGGAGGAAGGCACAGAATTGCCTAGGGCTGGGAAGAGCCATAATCTGCCCGGTGTGGGCCCCTTGGAGTGGGAGGGGCCTGAGGGCTGGCCTTGCTGTTGTGAGTTCCCACCTAAGGGCGCTTTCTTGGGGGAAGCCCAGAGATGACAGTTTCTGCTTGCAGAGGACCTGGCTGGATTTGAGCGCTGGTCTTAATAGGCTTCTGCTTGTAGGGCAGGCTAATTGGTGTTGACAGGCTGCGGGTGTTAACTGTTTGTTGTTGTTTGAGAGAAGTTTTTGTTTGTTTTTGGCAGGCTACACCTGCTCCCTGGCTGCGGGGCTTTGTCAAGGGATGGAGCCAACATGCTTTCACTTGACTCGAACTCTGCCTTCCAGAGAGCGTCTAGGAATGGCCAGAGCCTGCCACTGAATTTCCAGCAGACTTCCTGGCTGAGCTGACCCCTGGAGAACGGTGTCTGCCTGGAGTGAGTGAGGCAGGCTTTTATTTTAATCTGTGTTGCTGGGTAACATTTGACAGGTGAGTCCAAAGAGTAGGGTCTAACGTATATTGGTGAGTCCTCTTTTCCCCTCTGTATTCATTTTTATTTGTCTGGAAATCTAGTCACTGCCTACATCATAGCTCCTGATGTGTTTAGTTTGAATGATTCTGTGAAAAGGCAGGAGACGGGCCTTTGGGGTGGGAGGAGAAAAGGAGTGGCCCTGCTTGGGAAATTTCTGGCATCATCTTCAGCTCTGGAAAGTTCCCAGGCAGTGTTTAACTGCCTATTTTCTCTCCCTCAAGGACTGGAGGTTAGCTGAGGCCTGGCCAGGGGCAGTCCGATCCCCTCTTTCTTTCAGCTGTTCAGAAATGCCTAGAACAGAACCAAGAGTCTTTTTACACTTTCTTCTTTAGTAACATCACTTTGCTTTTCTGCTTTAGCAGGGTGGTTCCAGGGCAGGCAAGGAAAAAAATCAAAGCCTTGATTGAGTGAGTTTCTCCCGGGCTCTTGCACACGAGATTTTTCGTGGTCTCCGTATGCTCCTTTGGAAAATGAAAAAAAAAAAAGATCAGATTTTGAGGCTGCCGACTGCCAGTGGATGGCCTGTATTTCTCTGCGGTGAGAGGTCCCCTTTGTTGACATGAAATTTGGGGATATATTATTAATACAACCAGACTTCTCGAGAGGCGAGAGCACTCTCTACCTTTGGTTTCCCTGCAGGGCAGGCCCTTGTCACCAGCAGAGGATGTGGACACATGCTAGTGGTATGAACTTTTTTTTTTTTTAAGGAAACTACAAAATTTGTTTATTAAAGAAAATTTTCTTAATGGAGGTACTGGGGGTTTGAACCCAGGACCTCATATATGCTAAGCACGCACTCTACCACTAAGCTATACCCACCCCCTACTTCTGCCCCACATTACCTTTTAATCCAAGGCAGGCCTTTTGTCCCATCCCACCATCCCCCAAATGACAACTGTGGAAGTGGCCACTGGCTGTGGAGGTGTAGGTTTTCCAGCCTGAGAGACAAGAGGTACCACATTTATGTCCTGCAAGTGCCAGCAGCTTCCCTTTCTACTTCTGCAGCCCTCTGAAATCTGTCTTTCTGCAGCCACAAAATATCAGCTAACAGACATCTTTGCCCCAAACTGCTGTTCCATGTTTCTTTTCTGTATGCAGACTAGTGGTTCTCAACTGGGGGTGATTTTGCAAACTCTCCCCCACCCCCAACTTGGCAATCTCTGGAGACATCTTGGGTTGTGACAATTTGGGGTAGTGCACTTGGCATCCAGTGAGTAGTGGCCCGGTATGCTGACAAACATCCTGCAAAGCACAACAAAGAATCATCCAGCCCAGGGTTGAGAAGGCCTGATGCAGACAAAGCGAATGTATCTCCCCTGCTGTTTTTACAATGCCTTGAAATTGTTGACCTTGTCCTGACATTTAAATGCATAACGGTTGACCCTCAGTGGTGTGCTGGGATTACCCACTGCCCAGGGTAGCTCTAGTGATATCAGGAATATTGTGGGAGAAGCCAAGTTTGATGGGTGAGCACAGGAGGTCAAAATTATTTTTATTCACTCGAGTGAATTTTTATTCACTCGGGAGTGGTAGATTGCATTCAATTAATACTAATGTTTGCGTGGAATGTTCAAAGCGCTTTTTATTTCCCCTTCTCTCCTGTGATCCTTTCTACAACCCTAAGGGAGAAAACATTGAGGTTTTACTGTGCCCATTTGGCGTAAAATACAAATACTCAAAATGTAGTCCTTCCATGCAAACCTGGGTTTTCTAGCTCCAGCTTGCAGTCTGCCTTTTCAGGCTGCCTGTAGCTAGGAGACAAATTTACAGAGAAATTCTAGAAATGGACCCCGGTACAGCTTCTCTTCCTTCCTCTTCCCCTATTTCATGGTCCCCCATATCTGACCAAAACTGGCTCCTGGGAAAACCTCAGTTATCTTTAATGAACTTCAGGCACTAAGTGATAGAGCTTTTTATCTCTTAAGCCTTATCTTTCCAAGAAATTTGAACAAATTTGCTCCCTCTCAAAGGGGTTTGAGTGTGCTGGCCAGTGCAATGCTGGCAGTCACTGTTCCTAAAGCTTTATGGGGACACGGTTACCTGGGGAGAGGTGGAATTTGTATTGACTAAACTTGCTCTTTCTCACCCTAAGAGGATCCTTTCCTCCCTGGCTGGGGAGCAGGGGCCCTTCTAGTGCTGAATCCTGTCTCCCTTCTGCCTTCCTCCCTTCTCTGACTCAGTCCAAATCTGACAGGTGATGCGTAAAGTGCTCACATCTCCCCTGTCGCCCTCCACCACTGCTACAACCAAGCTGCTTTCCAGGAGGGGAAAATGAGGGGGAATTAAACACCCCCTGCACCAGTTCAGTGAACATTGGTGATGCCCGTCGTAGCTCACTGAGTCCTCACTCTGTGCCAGGCACTGTGCTAAGGATTTTTAACCCAACCCAGTGGGGTGGGCATGACTAAATCCATTTCAATGATAGGGAAATCAAGTTGGACTGAAGCTAAATGATTTATCTCAGGTCACGCAGTTCATAAGCATTGGGTCTCAGATTCCAACCTGAGTATCTAAATCCAATGTTCATACCTTTACCACTTCAGAAAAATAGTTTTTATCGGAGGTATTATCAGGAAAAAACGAGCACTCATTCGTCAGACAGTAGCCAGCCGTGGGGAAGATGTTCCTTCTTAAGGCTAAGTGTAATTGACCTGAGAAACAGAGCAGGGCCCAGTTACTGTAAGGACTCCAGGACACACAGCAACGCTGCTGAGAACCCAGAGCACGGCTGGCACCTTATGGGCACAGGGGCGTTTTCTGCAACATGTTCTAAAGCCTTGTCCTCTCTCGACTGCTTTGTGACCAGTCGAACAGTGAACACTAAGCTAATTCTATGGTATATTCTTTCCAGGTAGACAAAAAAAAAAAAAAAATTAGCATTTGATGAGGATAAAATGAGTACAGAATTCTCTCTTAAAAGAAAAAATCTCCATAAAAATGTCACATGAGCTAATTTATATAGTGACTTAAAGATGCCAAAACCCTGACTGAAAAGTGCAATGTAGTCAGTTGTTTGGTTTCCAAAATGCCAAGCTCTTTGTTTGGTTGTTTTTGTTTTGTTTTATTTTGTTTTCTTCCTCTCTCACGCTGACTTCACTTTCTAGGGCGTTTTTTAGACCCTGTAGGGTCTGGGCATCACATAAAAATGGCACTGTCGGGGGAGGGTATAGCTCAGTGGTGGAGCGTGTGCTTAGCATGCTCAAGGTCCTGGTTTCTATCCCCAGTCCTTCCATTAAAATGAATCAGTAAATAAGTAAACCTAAAATTGTCCCCCCTCAGCAAGAACGAAAAAACAAACTAAAAATAAGTAAATAAATAAAAAGGGCATTGTCGATGCTTCCACCCCCTGAGTCTTTAATGCTGGTTCCAACGAGAGCACGTGTTTTCGTGGAAGGTGTGGGTGAGACAGAGGACAGGTTTGTGACCTACTTGGCTCATCTGTGGAAAGAGAGAGGGTTTACTTCCTTCTGGAATGATCAGACATGCCTAGTCCCTCTTTGGGGCTTACCTGAAACCCTGGACCTCCTGCCACCGTGACATTGGCCAGGACTTCTCACAAGTGTTTGTCTCCCTGTCTTTTCTCCCCTCGAGGCTGAGAATGCCTTGAGGGTAAGGGTCTCATCCTCCCATGTCTGTGCCCCCAATATCTGGCACAGAGCCTTGCCCATAGGGATGCTCCATATACAAGAGGATAAGCAGTAAAAAGGGTGTTTTACTTGAAAAAATCTGCATGGCTGTCCACTGGGGACTTGTTTATTAAGTTATGTATCTTCCACAGAGTGCAATTCTCTGTGTTATAATAAGTGGGAGGGTCACCTTGATGTCCCTTGAGCCACATGTAAAGGATGGGCTTTTTGGAAAATAAGTCTTTCATGCGTGGAAAACTTTTAGAAGGCTGTCACGATAGGTGGTCTTTAAAGATGGCCCTCAATGATCCTACCCTCCTAGTGTTCACCCTCTTGTGTAACCCCCACCCCTTGAGTGTGAGCTGGACTTTGTGACTTGCTTCGAGTGACAGAATATGGTACAAGGGATGTCACTTCTGAAATTAGGTTATAAAAAGACTGGCTTCTTGGATGTCGTCTCTCAGAGCTCTTGCTCTGGTTGGAGTCCGGTGCCGTGTCCTAAGGCAATCCTGTGGAGTGGTCCATGTGCTGGGAAATTGAGGGCAACCCTTGGGCATGAGAAACTGAGATTCTCAGTCTAATGGCCTGTGAAGAACTGAGATCCACCCATGACCACGTGAATGACCTTGGAAGCAGATCCTCCCCAAGTTGAATCTTCAGATGAGACTGCAGCCCTGGCCAACATCTTGACTGAGTCAGAGATACCCAGCCCAGGCACACTGATTCCTGACCCATAGAAACAGAGAGATAATGAATATTTGTTGTTTTAAGCCTCTAAGCTTTAGGGCAATTTATTATGCAGAAATAGAAAATGAAATACAGATATGCAATTAACTGTTAAACAGTGGTCATCCTTGGAGAATAAGACTGGTAATTGGGGGTGATAACAGAAAACTGGCTCTACCTCTTCCTAGCTGTGCATCTTGGGAAAGTTACTAAACTTCTCTGTGCCTCATTTTGATCATCTCTGAAATGGGGATAACAATAGCAATGTACCTCAAAGGGTTGCTCTGAGGAGCATTTAGCATAATGCAGAGCTTATGGTACATGCTCTCTATCAGTCCTTATTTTTGCCATTATGATTTTTTCATTTGATATCCTTATGCCCTTTGGTTTTGTTTTTTTTTTTTTTTTTTTTTACCATCCAATTATATTACTTTCATAGGTCAAAAATCATTAAAAAAAAGTTGAAGTCGGATGTATGAGTGGTGTTAGTCTATTTTGCCTGGACCAGATCTTCTACCTCTGAACATGATGATGGACAACATAGCTTTAAAAATGATACAATGCTATTATTTCATTTTGTGTAGGAGACATTGCACTTTTTCAAAATGCTTCCGTATTAATCATCTCACGGCAACCCCATGAGGTAGCGGATAATACGGATGTCATTATTATCCTCATTTTACAGCCCAAGAAACTGAGCTTAAATACGTGCCCAACAGGGAGTCTGGTGACATGGAGACTAGAGATTTCTGGAAACCCACTTCTTTCTAAGCATGCCCTGTGCAGACACAGAGAAGGCTCCTGCCTTTATAGAACAGCCAGACGTGACTCTAATGAGTTATGTGTAAATTTAATACACTGCTTACTGAAAATAACCAAACCTACCACTCAGGGGTTTAGAGTCCAATGAAACACACTTCTCATTAAAGCTATGATGGCAATGCCTTAATATTCCTCTGATGAGTCAGACGGCACTTCAGCATCGGTGAACTGTCCTGCAAGAAAATTATCACTTATAATCTCTGGGAAAAATAGCACTATGATATTTGGAGTCACACAACCACACTTTGATGGTATACCTCCTAGACGGGTTAATTCATCCATGTTTCCTATTCAGGGAACCCCGTTGTTCTGTTAACTCTGCTTTTGCCGTGAGACTTTGGGAAAATCACTGGCCTTCTTTTATCTCCAATTTTCTCAGCTAGACTATTAGAAGGATGGACTAGTTTATTGCTGGGTGAACTGGTCCCTTGAGAGGCCTACATGATAGTAACCCAGAAAAGGACTATAAAATAGAAATTCCTGGATCTACTCCTTGAAATTCTTAATGCATTTGGGATCAGGCCTGGAGAGCTGCAGGTTAAAAAACTCCCTATCTTCCTTCAGCAGGGGATGGTTAGTTAAAGATACAAATATTATCTATCCCTTAGACAACTCTGCAGAGTGCTGTTCAGAAGAATTAAGCAGATTGATTTCTGTTGATACTGAACAATGTGTATTCTTAAGAGGAAAATGTCAAGGTACATTAGAGCGTATGTAGTGTGCTACATTTATATTAAAAACTGGGTGTGGGGAGGAAGACTGGTTCATACCTCTTCATCTCGTTCACCTAGGTCTCTCTTCCCCCCAGGCAACTGCCTGTTCTCTGAATCTATGACTCTTTCGGTTTTGTTATCTTCGTTCATTTGTTTTGGTTTTTAAATTCCATATAGAAGTAAAATCATACAGTATTTGTCATTCTCTGTCCAGAAAGTCATCACTCTTGTGCCTTTGGGCAGGTCTCACCATGAGAAAGCTAGTCCTTGATGGAGTCAAAAACCCGAAACTCCCCTCAGTAGTTTTCATTTAATTTCATTTATGGGCCAAGTCACATTTTCCTTTTACCTGGCAATTCGTTAGAGGTTTGAAGACCCGACCGTGAGACCCCGACTGTCTCACTTCCATGCTGCACGGCTCCAGGGCTTTCACTCTTCTGTCAATGATGTCCTTCGGGCTTGTGCACCTTAAGCTCTGGTGGCTCATGACCGGACACTTGTATTTCCGGTGTGGAGCAGAGCAGGAGAAACTCCTTCCACTCATGTGGCCTTGGGAGGCGCTGGCCTTCCTGAAGGCCTAGGCACACTGCTGGCTCACGCTGGAGTCAGTCCTGACACGGGCCATGCAGGCTGCAAACTCACACTTGCTGTCAGGTCTGTGGCCAGCTTGAATGAGTGATGGGATGGAGAAGAGGATGAGAACTGGCCCCACTTTCCAAGTTGGCTCTGCCATGATGTTTGGCCATGGGCCAGCTGAAGACGTCGTCTGTAGCATCCAGTTCTTGTTCCAAGCACTTCAGGGGACTCCTTGGAGAGCAGTGGAGAATGAATTAGAAACCATAAATAGACTGGAAATCCTGAAGAGGCGGCAGAGCACTTTTAAAAAAACCACTTTCTTGAGGCATGATTGACAGATAAAGTGGAACGCATTTAAAATATGCATCGCCATACATTTTTATGTACGAATTTCATGTATTTAATTTGATCAGTAGACACCTGTGAAATCATCACCAACCTTAAGGCCCTAGACGTAATCCGTCATCTCCCGGAATTTCCTGTTGCCCCCCTTGTCTCCAGAACTTACTTATCTTGCATAACTGAATTGTTATACCCTTTGACCATCGCCTCCCCGCCTCCTCTCCCCTGGGTGTTCTACTCTCTGCTTCCCGGAGTTTGGCCGCCTCAGACGGCGCACAGAGGTGAGATCATGCAGTATTTCACCTTCTGTGGCTGGCTGTTTTCACTTAGCATAATGTCCTCCAGACCCATCCTTGTGGTCCCAAATGGCAGGACTGCCTTCTATTTTTCAGGCTCTCTCTCTATATATCTACCACATTTTAAAATCTGCTCGCCTGTTGATGGGCACTCGGGTAGTTTCACACCTTGGTTATTGTGACTAGCACTGCAGTGAACATGGGGGTGCATGGATGGCAGAGTATTTCTTGACTTTTCTCATGGAGTCTCCTTTCAATTCACACAGACACTACCTCCCATGGGGATGCAGGTTCCCCTCCACTGTCTTTTCCTCCCTCTTCCTTCCCTGCCATGATCCTCTTTATTTTGTTTAATTTATTGAAAAACAGTCAGTGTACAATGTTGTGCCAATTTCAGGTGTACAGCGTAGTGTTTCAGTCATCCATATACATACGTATATTCGTTTTCATATTCTTTTTCATTTTAGGTTACTACAAGATATTGAATATAGTTCCCTATGGTATACAGAAGAAATTTGGGTCTTTATCTATTTTATATGTAGTAAATTTTATATATAAGCAATTCTCAAACTCCCAATTTATCCCTTTCCACTCCCTTTTTGCCATAATCTTTTTGACAATAGTCTCTATACTGTCCTCCCATGAGAGTTCCAGCTCCATCCTAAAGAAGGTCTTCAGAGTCCTCCAGGTTCTAACATCCCCCTCATGGTGGGAGCCCCATGGAGGCCGCGTACCACAGACGATAGTGTAAGCCTTTCTGAGTCAACAGAGAGGAGCATTTACAGGACAAATCTTTCTAATCCTGACATCTCTCATAGCACAATGTCTAGATATTATTTTACTAACATGCCTTTCTTTTTTTTTATGTTTAACTTATAAAAATACACCATGGTAAAATATACCTAACACACAACTTACCATTTTAACCCGCTTTTTTACTAGTAGCCCTAGTCTATACCCACTAGATAGCAGTAACATATCCCCAGATGTGACAACCAAACATATCTCCAAATATTGCCCAATATCACTGGGGGAAATATCACCCATGCTTGCGAACCACTGCCTTAACTTCTAGATCATAATCTAAGGGTAGAGAAAATTAACTTCATCATCTGTGAGTTCAAGCTTACTGCCCGGGGCCTATATTTACCTGATACAGTGGTTCTCAGACTTTATTATGTGGAAGAATCACCTGGGGGAACATGTTAAATACAGATTCTTGTTTTTTTTTTTTTTTTTTTTTAACTCCACTAAAAACTTGGTGCAATAGTCTAGGTTAGGACCGAGTAATCTGAATTTTAAAAATTGCAAAATATCCTTATAGTTTATTTATTCAACCACTACGGAGTCGTTTATGCCTCTTAATCCCCTTTCCCTATCTTGCCTCTCCCTGCCCCTCTCCCTGCCCCTCTCCCTGCTAGGAACCACTAGTTAATTCTCTGTACCTGTGAGTCTGTTTCTGCTTTGCTCTATTTATTCATTGGTTTTATTTTTTTCAGATTCCAAATATAAGTGATAGCATTCAGTATTTGTCTTTCTCTGTCTAACTTATTTCACTAAACATAATACCCTCCCTCCACATTCATCTATGTTGTTGCAAATGGCAAAATTTCATTCTTTTTTATGGATGAGTAATATTCCATTTCATATATATATACCCATTGTTTGTGTGTATAAATGTATACATATCTTCTCTTTTAAGTGTACAGTTCAGTGGCATTAAGTACACTCACCACGTTGTGCAGCTATCACCACCATCCATCTGCAGAATCTTTCCATCATCCCAAAATGAAACTCTGTCCCCATGAAACAATAACTCCCCATTACCTCCTCCCCACCAGGTCCTGGCAACCACTGTTCTACTTTCTGTCTCTATGAATTCAGCTACTCTAAGTCGTATTTCTCTTTTTTTATTTCTGTATGTCACAGACTTTCTGCCCTTGGGGAAGGTGGATAGGGAAAGACATGGTCCAGGAGAAAGAAGCTTTTGTACATGAGCCTAAGAATGCTCTGACCGTGTTAAGAAATCGAACCTTGCTCATTTCTACCCACAGGCTCCCCCGAGAGCCCAAGTGAGGACCTGGGGAGGGGCTCCATCTGTTGGGGATGACTTCAAATAAGAGAAGAGCTGATCTTCAGCAGGAGAATTGGGGACCATGGTTTGTATACGACGTGAGACAGTTTGTGTCAGGTTTATCTTGATTATGTATATTAAAAAGTCTATTTCCATATCCTTAGGCAAACTGCAATTAGAAGCAAAGACATGACGGGCATATAAAGGAGAAATGAATATCAAGAGAGGACCTCACCGTGCTTGCTTATTTCAGAGTGGTGTGTGCATATGTGTGCATGCACGTGTGTGTGTGTGTGTGTGTGTGTGTGTGGCTTAAAAATGTTTCCCAGCCTTCTCATGGGTGTGATTTTTACATAATTGTTATAACCAATGAATATACAACTAGAGAGATTATCTGAAAATCTCCATGGTTGATTTCTAAACATACTGATACTAACAGGTGACAGGGACAGAATTTCTGTTTACAGGAAGAAGTGCACTTCTGAGGGTTCATTGATTTAATCTTTTTTGAAATTGTTTAGAATTTCTAGATTTTTTAAGAAGTATAGAAAGGTGGCTTCTAAAATTTTTCTTAAAATAGTAGTTATGAAATTAAACTGTGGAAGCCAGAGAAGAAACAATAGTAACTCTTTACAGAAGAGATCTCAGAGGGAGTGGCAAAGATGGAGAAAGAACATCGAGGAAAGAGAAGAATCATTGGAAAAAGGAAGAAAGATCAAACAAATAGGTGTACACGATGCAAATAATCAATAAGCAATAGTTAAGAGGAAGGACATAATGTGCCACTGAAGTACAAAATGTTGGAAACAGGGGTTAAAACACATTGAATAAATATTTTAAATGCTGTGTGATGGAGACGCTGCCTTTAATCCTCTGTGTGAAGCACTTTATTCTAAGAACCACTCACAGTGTTCCCTGTGAGCAGGTTTATGTACCATATCATGTATGTAATAACACAGGAAGCAGTAAGGCATACGATGGGGATATACTTCACCCCCCAGACTCACTAAATGTTAGATCTGAAAAGAAAAAAAAAATTACTAGCTGTATTTAAATGACATATAGGAATAAATACATGCTCTATTTTCTTAGTAACCATTAGAATTTGCTAACAAACATATCTTACACAGGATCTAGCTTGCGTTAATTAAATATCCAAGACCAACATTTGTTACTAGGAAGCTTTTAAGATCCATTTATTATGACTAGCAGTATTTCAGATCTTCTGTTTCTATGAGCCTGTATATCAACGTGTAATTTTCATAAAAGTTTCATTTCAAGAGCTCAGTCTTCATTCGTGTACCTTTAGACTAAGTGCCAGCTACATTCCAGCAGTTCCACCCCGAGAGGAGATCGAAATGAATGAAAACCTCCAATCTATATTTTCCATTTAGGGAGGGAAAAAACACCTCACATTTTACTCAAACCTTTATGAGAAGTTTGAGACTGGGTGAATCATGGAAGGAGTGGGAATTTGAATTTACTGCCTAAAAATCTTGCCTTTTGCTTGCTTAGTAAGGTTGGGCCGGCCGGGTAGCTCACTGTAAGAGAGTGAGGAGTGATCCAGGTGTAATCCAGGTCTCCAGGTTCTTGGTGGAACTAGTATTAAATTTGGAAACCAGAATGAAGTCCCTTCCAGGGCAGCTCAGTTAATCCTTCCTTAATGGTTAGAATATTGAAACTCCTGCATCCAAACCAATCTCCAAAATTAATCAGTCAAACTTAGAAGCTTCTCAAAACAGAGCAATATGCAGGGTTTAGAGCCCAGAACAGTAAGAATGCAGAAACACATCACTGTGTGGTCCTATCTCATGGAATCAAGTGTGTGACAGGACTTTGTGGCCACCAGCAGTCTGCACACAAGTTGATCCTATTCAGGGAAGGAGGGGCCCCTGTGTGAGAGGGACAGACTAAACTCTTGGCTCTTGCTAAATGATCTGAGAATCTCTCTGTTGGTTCCGTTGTTCTTAATGGCTCATTAAGTTTAAATGCAATTTACTGGTTGGCCCTACAGCTCACTGAACAGTCATCTTAAGTCAAGAAGATTTTTCCAAATGTTGGATTATATCAAATGATGGTTGAGGTCACACGTAGGGTGAGAGTGGGGGAGGCAGCAGAGCAGGAGACTGCCTGGCTGTGTCATAGGGGAATACGTCCAGTTTCAAATAACAGAAAAGCCTCCTGTCTTCGTTTGCTAGGGCTGACAAAATACCACACACCGAGCGGCTTAAACAACAGACGTTTATCGTCTTATAGTTTGGGAGGTGAGAAGTCAGAAATCAAGGCATCAGCAGGGTTGGTTTCTTTTGAGGGCTGTGGGGAGACGCTCTGTTGCAGGCACCTCTCTCTGGGGTGGAAATGGCCATCTTCACATCATCTCTTCCCATTATATTCCCTCTCTGTATATCTGTCTCTTTTCAAATGTTCCCTTTGAATAAGGACACCATTCATATTGGATTAGGACCCACCTTAATGACCTCATTTTAACTTGATTATTCCTATAAGGACCCTCTCTCCAAGTAAGATCATATTCTGAGTTACTGGGGGCTAGGACCACAACATACCTTTTTTTTTTCGGGGGATGCAGTAACACTTCCTATAGTGGCTTAAGCAGAATCTGAGTGGATTTACCTACAGGCAGTCCTGGAGTAGGCAGATCAGCATTTGTCTAGTGGCTCAGAGACACGACCCAGGACAGCAGCTCTTTCTGTCTTTCTGCTTTGTCATCTTTAATGTGCTTGATGCCTCAGGGTCACAAGATGGCTGCTGCACCCCCAGGCCTCTTGTCTATAGTCTCAGCATGAAAAAAGGGGTGAAAGGGCAAAGAAGACCATAAAGAGGCGTGTTCCTGGTGTGCCTTTGCCGTTTCATTCAGGGACTACTTCTCACTGGCCAGCACTGTCCTGTGGTTGAGAAACCAAATATTTTTAGCTGGACACAGTGTTACCTTGAACAAACTCAGCATTATTTTGGTAAAGATAAAGGATAAAGTTGAGAGGGAGGCAGTAAATATTAGACCAAAAGCAGTAAAACTACTTCAGGAGCTAAGACTGGAAGGGCCAGGAATTTGCCAAAGTCAGAATTAGGGCTGAGGTCATCAGCCAGGTAGTTGAATAGGATCTGTCAGAGCTTGGCAGGGGCCAGTGGGAGAGGGAATGGGACCTGAAACCTAGAGAGAGGATGAACAACTGTCCCTTAGAGGATAAACGGGCTCAAAACAGTCAACTTGCCAATCCATGGCCTGTTGTTCTCCTCAAGGAACAGGGCCTTGTCCAAGGCTTAGCACTGACCTCTGTTGATGCTGCTAGAGTGGCTGTGGTCAGTGGGAGTCCACGCTGTGGGTCCCATCTCTCCATTCGTGTGCCTATTTTGCAAGTTCTGGGATAGCTGATGACAAAGGCTGGCTGATGCCAACTGGCCAGGTCATGCTGTCTAGTTGGTTGTCCATTGTCTCTTCCATGGTGGGTGCTTTCTGGTGGACACGAATGTGTGATACAAAAATTATCACATACTGGGCCTACTCCCACATTCACCTGCATGACTACCACATACTTCCTCGTCTCCAACCTTCCAGTCCTCTGCCTTTTGGGTCCCTCGGCTAGACAGACCACTGACCCTTGCTCAGGAATCTGTGTTCTCCTCTAGGCCAATTCTCTTCCACACAAAGTAGATTAGCAGGTATACAGCTCTTCTGCTGGGAAGATTTTTTTTCCCCTTTCCCTGGTCTTTCAGGACCCTGAATGTGGCTATCATGCAGCTGCTGACCATTTTCAGCTGGTATCCACATACCAAGCTGACCCGTCATTGAATCAAGCTTAGACCTTTTCTCCTCCTTCAGTTGGTCCAATAGGACCCATACAACCCAGGGAGCTGAGAAGACTGTTGCAGTGGCTAAAGCACCCATGCAGCTTTCTTCTGCTCCCTGGTCCTGTGCTGCCTCAGCTCCGAGGTAGCCTTTCCATCTTCTGATGGACCGTGCTGTGTCCATCCGACCTTATGACTTGGAGGACCCAGCTCACAATGGACAGCTGTGGACAGGTGGCCACAAGGTGCTTCATAATCAAGCATTTTATCCCTACCAGGGCCCAATAACACACTGGGAGCTGTTTCTGGAAAGTCATAGAAATCTCCGCCGTGGATGGTATGGCCTCAATCCAGTTCCCCAGAGATCTGCTTGTGATTTTTCCAATGAGCCTTTGCAATGAACTTCACACTGTTGTCTTCTGCCACCCCAGACACCTCCAACATTACATGGTTTGCCAGATCGTCTGGCCCATGTGGCAGGGCTGCACAGAGCTCTTTGCTGCTTTGGGCTTTATTTGAAGCTGTCAGCCATCTGTGTCACCCAATGTGTGGGCCAGAGCAGCATTCCTGGATGTGGAACCCCAGGAAGCCTACCGTCCTCCTCTGGGGTAGCAACACAGCATGTAACAATTTGTCTTTTACTTTGGAGGTGATATCTTAGCATGTCCCTGACCTCTTGACCCTCTTGATAAATTGATTTAAAAATTTTATCAAAGGGAGAGTTCCCTGAATCATTTTTGATTTTTACCTCCCACCTCTGGATTGTAAGTGTCTTACCAAGGCCTCCGGAGTGATAGCCAGCTCTGTTCATCCTGTCTGGGGAGCACCATGTCATCGATGTCACGGGTCAGTGCGATGTGTGGTGGGATGTGCAGGTGCTTCACAGCTCCACGCGATATCGTGATAGCAGGAGAGTACGTGAATACTGCTGTCTGGTCCATGGGGATGCACACTGTTTGGGGTCTTTTCTGATTGGAATAGAAAATGATGAATTTGCCAAATCAATGATGGCATACCTTATCTCTGAGGCCTTAGAAATCTGCTCCCACAGTGATAGCACATTCCACAGGGTAGCTGCAATTGAGGCTGCTACTCAGTTGAGCTTGTGGGAATCTATAGTCATTCCCTAGGATCCATCTGGTTTCTGGAGGGTCCATACTGGTGAATTAAGCTGAGATATGATAGGGTCTACCAGCCCTGGCTCCTCGAGACACTTATGGATGGCACTAATCTCTGGCGTGTTCCCTGGACGCCACATTGTTTTCTGCTGGGCCACTAGGAGAGCAATTTCAGAGGATTCCATTTGGCCTTCTCCACTATGACAGCTCTCACTCCACAGGATAAGGACCTGGTGTGGGAGCATGGAGGGCAGAAAGATGGATCCTTAAAGATGTTTACATCCTAATCCTCAGAACCTGTGAATATATTACCTTATTTGGCAAAAGAGACTTCACAGAAATGATTAAGTCAAGGAACTTGAGAAGGGGACACTATCCACAATCTTGTGCGTGGACCCATTGTGCGGTACTTATGGGGGAAACAGGGAAGCAGGAGAGTCAGAGAAGATGTGATGACAGAAGCAGAGGTTAAAGTGATGCAATTGCTGGCTTGGAAGATGGAGGAAGGGGCCTTAAGCCAAGGAATGCGGACAGCCTCTAGAAGCCAAGAAAGGCAAGGAAACAGATTCTTCCCTAGAGCATTCGGAAGGAACATAGCCCTGTTGACATCTTGATTTCAGCCAAGTGAAACCCATTTTGAACTGCTAACCTCCAGAACTATAAAAATAATATTTTTTTGTCATTTTAAGCCTCCTTTTATGTGTATATGGTGACATGTTACAGCAGCAATGGGAAACAAAATGTGGGGCAGGGGGTTACCCCCAGCTGACAAGTAAGTCAACCCCAACCATACACTCCAGGACTGGAGAAATGACTACCATGCATGCCCACTAGTCCAGTGAACCAGCTATAAACTGGACTTGAGCCAGAGCTCCATTGAGTGCATGGTCCCTGTCAGCACTCCCCGCTCCCAGCTCTAACAATGAGGTCATGATGAAGTTCTGGGTCTCCAAGTATCACTGCCCACTCAGATTCTGTGTCCAACAATACTTGAAATGTCAGGGAATTCCCCTTTCTCCCAGTGGAGAGTCGCTAGAGTATTGATCCTAGGTCTTTGGTGAAGGACGGAAGGAATCTTTAATAGTATATACTCACTGTGGTATCACAGGGTCCTCTCTCCAGGCATCCGGCTGACTCTTCAGTCACTGGGTTCTGGATCTGCAGTTGGGTTCTGGTCTGGGAACTGACCTAGGGATCGTGACTTTTTCTTGGGGTGATTCCCATCAACCTCCTACTTTCATTCTTGACTTCTTCTGACTGTAGATGGTAAGCAGTACCCTTGTTGGCTGCCTGTCTATATTCTTCCCACGGCATGGTGCTCTATAAGCCAACCCCACAACTCTCTATGGGTCAAGATCCCTTGGCTGCTCCTCTGGTTCACAGTCATTGTGGCCTTCTGGCTTCCGGGAGTGAAGCACTGCCATCTGGCCTCTATTGCTGTGGGGCCCCATCATGCAAATTGCTATTAGCCAGACCAGCTTTGTGAGTGCCTCACTTACAGTCAGCTCTATCCTGCAGAGGAGAGCCATCCCTGGGTTGTTTAGCTCATGGTCCCTCTGGCCAGCTCATTCCTGGTGGCCTTGGTGCGTGGTGGGTCTGCCTGGGCCTACCCATGGAGCATAATCCTCCAGGGGGTCTATTGGCCTCATGATACAGCCATTCCAGCATGCCTACTGCCCTGAGCTTCTTTTTCCTCACTTCACCTTTGTTTGCTCAAGTAACTCAACCATGTCCTCCTTGCTTACTGTGAGTCATCTCCAGTCTTCTAAAAGCAACCATAGTGTCAAGAAATTATCCACACCCCCTACACACATATGCACACACACTAAGACACTTTCTCAGGTTACAGCCTGTGAAGTCTTTAGCAATTAGGCAGCCACCTCAGGGCAGGGAAAGTGGCCCACCTTCCACTGGAGCTGGGGTCCTCCTTGCTGATCAGGCCATGAGTCATCCAGTCCCAAGACCCCATCCTATTGCCTACTTTCTTGAGCCACTCCCGTAACCACTGTGTTAGTTTGGACCCTCTTAGAAGTAGATGCCAAGGTGCAATTAGTCATGCAAGATATTTATTGAAGGAAAGTCCTGTGAAGGATGAAGGGAAGAGGGGGCAGGAGCAGGTGGGAATTTTCCAACCACTCTGCTGACCTGACACCTGTCAAGGGAAGAGAGGGAAGGAAAGAGGCCAATGGGGACCCCCAAGCAGAGATGTCCCATTAGAGGAGTCCTGTGTTGGGCGGGGATAACCTGGCCCTAGTACCTCTGCTGGGCTTAGAGATGGAAGCCATCTGGGCAGAGAGAGGCCTTAGCAGAAATGCCGTAGCAGATCCCCAAAGTGTGTCAGCTGGAGGGGATCACCTTCTACACCTCCTGCGGCAGGTGCCCCTGGAAGGGACATGGAAGTGTTGTTTTCACATGACTGCACGTCAGCAAGACGTGTTTTTTTTTAATTGAAGTATAGTCGGTTCACAGTGTTGTGTTAATTTCTGGTGTCCAGCACAGTGACTCAGTTATACATACATATATGTATGCATATATACACACATATATTCCTTTTTATATTCTTTTTCAATGTTGTCTGTTACAAGGTATTGAATATAGTTCCCTGTGCTATACAGTAGGACCCTGCTGTTTATCTATCTTATATATAGTAGCTAGTATCTACAAATCTTGAACTCCCAATATATCCCTCCCCCACTCCTGCCCGGTAACCATAAGTTTGTTTGCAATGTCTGTGAATCTATCTCTGTTTTGTAAATAAGTTCATTTGTGTCATTTTCTTAGATTCTGCATATAAGTGGTATCATATGGTGTTTTTCTTTCTCTTTCTGGCTTATTCCACTTAGTATGACAATCTCCAGATCCATCCATGTTGCTGCAAATGGTATTATTTTATTCTTTTATACGGCTGAGTAATATTCCATTGTATGTATATACCACAACTTCTTTATCCAGTCATCTGTCAATGGACATTTATGTGGCTTCCATGTCTTGACTATTGTAAATAGTGCTGCTGTGAACATTGAGGTGCATGTATCTTTTTGAATTAGAATTTCCTCTGGATATGTGCCCAGGAGCGGGATTCCTAGATCATGGGGTAAGTCTATTTTAAGTTTTTTAAGGAATCTCCTCACTGTTTTCCATAGTGGCTGCACCAAACTACATTCCCACCAGCTGTGTAGGGGGTGTCTTTTTTCTCCACACCCTCTCCATCAGCAAGAGTTTGGATGGAGAATCTGCCCAAGGGAGGGCCCTGGGAAGGGGTTGGGCCACCAAGATGTTGGAGAAGGGGCAACGTAGACTTGAAGTGGGATGATGAGGGGGGTTTTTGTCCAGGCTTTTCAGGTCTTTTGGTCACTGTGGCCGTGCAAGAGCACACTGCCTACTCAGAGAAAAAGGGGTCAGATTTGTGGTTACCGGAGGTAGGGGTGGGAGAAGGGGCATTGGATGAAGGTGGTCAAAGGTAAAAACTCCCAATTACAAGTGAGTAAGTGTCAGAGATGTAATGTACAACCTGGTAAGTATAATAACACTGCTGTGTGTTATGCATGAGGGCTGTTAAGACAGTAAATCCTCAGAGTTCTCATCACAAGGAAACAAATTTTTCTTCTATTTCTCTAATTTTGTGTCTATAGGAGAGGATGGATGTTGACTAAACTTAGTGTGGTAATCATTTCATGATGTATGTAAATCAAATCACTATGTTGCACACCTTACACTCATATAGTGTCATATGTCAATTATATTTCAATAAAACTGGAAGGAAAAAGAGAAATAATGTGGTGGAAGTGCCCAGTAAAAAAAAAAAAAGCAGATGACATGCATAGCACAGTTACTTCATATACACCTGTAACACTACTGTAAGAATGAACACACAAATGCATGAATGAATTTCATCATGACTCTAGGATAAGTTGCAGGATAAGCACTGACTAGCTCCTCGGTCCGTCCTGCACAGTGACCTGTTATGTGCCGGAGAACGGCGGGGAGTGGGGGGCACTGCCTGCCGCGACTCTCCCTCCATCTATGCCGATTAAGTATTTTAAAACCTGTATTTTATTTTTTTAAAGCTTTTCTTTTCGGCGAGGGGGATTGGGTTTATTTATTTATTTGTTTGTTTTTTAAATTTGTTTTTTTTAAATGGAGGTACTGGGGATTGAACCCAAGACCTTGTGTGTGCTAAGCATGCGCTCTACCACTGAGCTATACCCTCCCTGCTGTATTTTGTTTTGAATGTCGGTGAATGGGAAGGAAGGAGTAAAATTGGGGACCAAAGAGGGTAGAATAGAGAAATGTGATCCTAGGTGAACTCTTAAAGAGGTGGTTGTTAGTTGGATGGAAGCACAGGGGCAGAGAAAGGGCAGGTGGGAGGACCAGGGTTCCTAGGTTGAAGGAAGGCGTCAGGGATGACTGACCTGACGGGATCTGCTGCAGGAACTCCTGCTCAGAGGTTTACTCTGACATGAGACCTGTGGCCCAGAGAAGAATCCACAAACGGTGATGTGCCAAGAAGAATCAGAAGCCAGGGGGTAAAGGACTGGTGAGACCCTATTTCTCATCACTCTGTGAGACAAAGGGAGCTCTTGATGGCTGGGGCTTGGGGGAGGCAGAGACGGAGTTTCTCAGGGACAATGCCTGGGATTAACCAGAAGGGGGCAGGGTGCTGAGAGTCAGGGTGTACGCTGGGGAGTGGGCAACATGCAGCTCTGAATCCCTATATTGAGAAGTGCTCAGGGGCTGAATGGATCTGACCTCAATGTGAATTCAAAAAGAAACCAGAAGCCCATGGGAGCTGGGTGGGGGAAGAGGGCACGGCACTTCAGACAAAGCCCAGAGCCCTGATGATGCTGTAGTTTGGAAGCCAGGGTCCTAACACTGCTGCAGCAAGGATGGACATGGGCTTTCAGTCTCTCCACCCCTCCCCCACCTACCTTGCACTCAAGGATCAAGAAACTTGCAAGGAAGTAATTCATATTTTTCTTATTTTAAAAAAAAATGGATTTGCCTGACTCAAAAATGTGGAATTTCTTGTTCAACACTGGTACCCTGCCACATTTCACTTCTTGTGCCTCTTTCCTGGTTCCTCCTCCCCGCTGGCCTCTGCTGTCCCACTTCCCTTTCTCCATCCTCCCGTCCTTCTGTCCCAGGACTTCTCCTGATGCTCCGCTTTGACCCTTGTCTTTCTCTTGCCCTTTCACTCTTCCGGCTGCTCTCCTTGCCTCTTCCTTTCCCCTTCCTGACAAATACCACTGCCCCTGCCTCCCCCCTGCCCCCACCACTTCCTGCCACAGCCCTGCCCTCCTAACACACTGCAATCACACACGCACACTTTCACAAACTCTTCTTCCCTTCTAGTTCCCGGAGCCATGCTTTTGACTGAGGAATTGGCTTCTGACTGCAACGTTTTCAGACACAATAGATGTTGATTATTTGACTTCACTCTAAAGGTTAATCTGAATTCAAGAACTTTGACTCGAGAGGCAGATGTTTAGAGAAAGGCAGTTACATTACTTCCAAGTCCATAGATAACCTGCTGGAACGTTGTCAAGGGAAAGGAGAACACCCCTATATCAGGAAATCTTGTAAAAGCCTTGACGGAAAGTTAAGATTCATTCTTGTTCCCTAAACACATTTGCTGATATAAAATGCCTTACCTTTAAAGAGGTCAATATTTCCACTACTTAAACTACAAAATTACTGAGGAAAATCACATATTCCTCCACTGAGATAAAACTGAATTTTGAAGGTGTAGTAAAAAAATTTTTTTCAAGTCTTGATCGACAGCTTCATCCAACATTCAACAAATGAATGTTGGAATTAAAAAAAAATTAAACTGATAGGTGCTCAACAAACACAAAATGCACAAAATGGGCCATGATTAATTCAACCAGGTTATGTTTTCTTTAAGGTGAATGTAATTTTGTCATTAGGTATTTCTATCAAGAGTCTGTTTGAGCCTGCATACTAACTGGATATTCCCCCAATTACTTGGGACCCAGAACTTGAAAAGAGGGGAGGGTGAGCCTCCAGGGAACAAAGTTGATGAGGATTTCATAGACTGCCAGGCTAGAGAGAAACACACAGATCTCTTGCGACCAAAACCCTTAGGGCAAGGTTTCTCAGCCTCGCCATCACTGGCATTTCAGGACACGTCATATTGGTGGAGGGCGCTGTCTTGTGCATTGCAGAATGTGCACCAGCATACTTGACCTCCACCTGCTAGACACCAGCAGCGTCCCTCCACCCTTGTGTGACCATCAAAGATGTCTTCAGACGTTGCCAAATGTTCCTTGGGGGTCAAATTGCCCCCACTTGAGAATCTTCCCTACATTATAAACAAGGAGTGGGGATGCAGAGACCTCATGGGGATTTCCACTATGGAAGAAGAAAGATCTTTCAATCAGAGAATCCCACCAGGCCCAGGCAGCTAAGGAGGGGTCTTTCCCCAGGCCAACAAACTGGACCTGTGGGGCATCAGAGAAGCAGTGGAGGACCCTAAAGGAGGAGACAGTTGAACAGGAAGCAGGGACCATGTTTTTACACACTGGGGACCCTCTTTGCCCATTCCAAGCCTTTGAGCTCGCAGGAGAAAGCAGCGTTTGTTCTCCAACAGGCAAAACAAACACAGGACCCCCGGTCAGTTCCAATGGGACCCTTGAAGATGAGACTGAATCTGAAATAGCAGAGCTTGTTCCTGAGACAGTGAAGGGAAGGCCCCAGGCAGTGACCCTGGCTGGAGTAGCTGGTTACTATTAGTGGCTTCTTGGCCTGCTGCCAAGAGATAAGAGACGGCAAAGAGAGAAACATGTCCAGTCCTGCGAGAGCAGTGGGGTGAGCGGAGACAGCAGCTGCACAGGCTGGAAGAGCAGCTGGACAGGATGCAAAAAACAGGAGGCTTGGAAGGAAGACAAGGAATCCCCTGCTTCTAAGATGAGACTGAGGATAAAGCCCTTCAACCTGGGAAGGGAAATCGATGAAGTGGGATGTTTCATCCTGTTTTTCGAGGCTCCCCGTCAGGGGCCTTTGAATCTGCCACCCATCCCCCCAGCTCCTGATTGCCCAGCAGGACTGGCCCCAGGAGCA
Source organism: Camelus bactrianus (assembly GCF_048773025.1). Taxonomy (NCBI): domain Eukaryota; kingdom Metazoa; phylum Chordata; class Mammalia; order Artiodactyla; family Camelidae; genus Camelus; species Camelus bactrianus. Next base: position 28,372,566 of record NC_133565.1, read on the forward strand.
GGTGTTCCAGGAAGAGGCTCAGAATAGCTGACCTTAGAGGGACACCCATGCTGGAAAGAAGAGGGTGGAACCAGGGCCTAATCTGGAAAGTAGAGTTCAGCCCCTGAGCATAAGCCTCACTGTTTCGTGGGAGAATTTCTGTGGGTGGTGGGTAGATAAAAGAGGTTCTAGGAATGTCAGTCGTGTGTGTCCAGGACTGACCCTTGACCCAGGGAACCAGTTCTAGGCAATATGAAGAAACCAGAACAGCCAGTAGACTGTGTGGAAATCTTATTGCACAGGAGATATGGGTTTCCATCCCTTCCTCTAAGTACCACCGTGTCCCCCTTTCTTCCCAGCAACCCCCTGTAGGGAGAAAATCTGTCTCCTGAGATCCTTGCAAAGAGTTGGAGAGAGCCTGTGATTCATGAAGAAATGCAGATTTAGAGTCCAAGGCTATTCGGCTGGAAGACGATTGTTTTTATTTAAGTCCCTCACCCATACATCCAAGGGGGAGAAATCCATTAAAATTCTCATCTCTGACTGTTGTCCAATGCACGGAGAAGGGGGCCTACAGACTACGGTTTCACAATGCGATTACGTAGAAGGGACCAAGAGGCTTCTGGTAGGAAAATCTCCAGGGATGATGTCTTGGAGGAGAAACTGTGTGAGTCATCTTGTCCTCGTGGCCCAGCACCCAGTCTGGCAGAGACAAGACAGCAGCATATGTTTGTAGACTGCTCTGATGGATTAGGTAACTAATGAGAAGGTGGATGTCTCCACCAGTGCGGGCTTCCAGAGGCTGTAGGTTGCTCTTGCAGGGAAACACAAGGCTGGGTGGGGAGGCTGACTGTGATGGTCCTTTGCTCCCAGCTCCAGTTCTGATCCTTCTCTTGTCCTTGAGGCAAAGGTAGCCCCAGGGTAGGGAGGAGCTTAAAAGCCAAGACCAGGACCAGGGGGGCCTGGAAGGGCTCGTCCATCACTGAAAAATCCAAGGGACAGCACGCTGAGCAGTAGCTAAGGAGTCTCTTCATGATAGTGGCTTTAGGACGTCGTCAGTCCCCGGGCTCTGCTCTGAGTGGTCTTCCCTGGACTGCTCCACAGGGAACCCCCAGGGAGCTTGGGGCGGAAAGGGCTGCTAAGGACTGAGAACATTTTGTGGGTTTGTCTGGCTTCAGGCATCCAACTGGTCGCATTTGAAGTTGCCGTTTTCACTTGGGATGATTCGATCAGTTCTGAGATGTGATGTCGAGAACAAAACAGGCTGTGTGTGAAGGAACAGAGGAGAAGGGAGGTTGTCTGGGTCCTGGGGCCAAGGGACCATCTTGAACTTAGAGGAAAGGATAGAAGCATGTAGCCCTTGCGGTGGGCTGCAGCCTTGTGGGTTGGCCAAGAATGCCTCAGTGACAGTAGCCGGAGGTGCTAGGATCCTCTTGACCTGCAGTAACCATGATGCAGGCCTTGGGAATCGCATCTGAAGTGGCTCGGGAAGCCATCTCAGAAGGCACTGGCTTTCTAATGAGGCCGGAAGGAGTGGGCAGAAGGAAACCGTAGTACAATCATCTGCCTACCGCCAAGTTGGAACGTCTTGTCGGGACAGTGCTGGCTTCAAGGGCAAAGAGGAGGAAAGGCAGAGGGAAGCCTGGATATCCCCGAGGGTCAGGCGGGAGAGTCCTGAGGCCTGAGGGGGCATTTCTGGGCTGGGCAGAGGTTCCCCTGGAGACCAAAATTATCTAAGAAGCATTTAGCCAGAACATCCTTTTCTCCTCATGGAAATTTGGCCTGCATCCAAATGATGGCTTCCATCTTCTCCCCGAAATAAGGCCCATGGCTCAGTATGTGTGTTTCCTCCCTCCTTTTGGAGAGAAGGCGGTTAACAACACAACAGATATTACAAGGAATCGTCCACTGACATCCATAGTTCCAGCATTTCATATCCCAGCTAGCCCACTCATTTACATACAGTATATGCTCAATATAAGCTTGAGGCGAAAGCACTTGAAACAGCCCATAATTACTTTGGCTATTTCTATATCGAGAAACCAGAACAGAATGCTAAATTAAAATTTGCGAACTGGGTGTATGTGCCAGAGCTAGCTGACAACCATATACATCTTCTCTTCTTTTGGGGAATACAGCTAGGTGACATTTCCAAACCTCCCTGGCAGTGAATGTGGTCATGTGATTGAATTCCAGCCAAAGGGATCTGCCCAACATTCAGGCCTCCCACATGGCCTCCTTGACCTTTTCCACCACCCTTCGCGATGGTAGCTACGCCAGACCCAAGGATTCTGGGCTCCTGAATTACCGCTGCTAATCAGAAATGCCTATTTTGGATGGACAGGAGGCAGCAGTAAACTAATACTGGCTTATGCCCTGAGAGTCTGCCTTACAGCTAGGGTGACTTACTGAATTTAGAAATTGGTACCTGGAATCTTGAAGTGAGGGGTGGCTGTAACAAAAACCTAAAATACAGGGCCTTGGCTTCCTTCTTAATCTGGTAGCAAGAAAATTGCTGTCGGATGACGGAAAGATGGAGACGCACATTATGCAGGGGCAAACGTTTGGTAAAAGTGTTACCATGGATAATTCCAAACACAGGCTCTCTGTCTAACGGAACTGCGGCTCTAGGGCTGTGTTGCTTTGACTTTTTCCTCTTCTTGTTCAGGACAAGGGCGTTTCAGACACACACACAAACATCACTCTATGTTCGACCACGAAGAGAATGACTGAATCCCCTTCAGACTAATTTTTCCCATCCTTAGCAGGAGGGTAAATACTCTGTCACAGGCTGGTTACGAGGATTCAGTGGAATAACAACGTGCCACGTGCTGGGGTGAGGGCAAGGCCCATAGGAGCTGCTCCATAAATGCTAGGTTCAGACTCATCTGTCTCGCTGTCTTCTGTCCCACATGGGACCTGTCTGGGGCCTGCTACACGGACGAAAATGGATCTAACGCAGTCCCGTCATGGAAGAGCAGGAACGGGAAACAGAAAGTGGAGGGTCTGTTTCACTGCCCGCCCCGCCCCCTGCGCCTGCCCCTTGGCTCTGACCCCGCAGGGAGAGGAACGCCCGCCTCCCCGTGGCCCGGACCGGTCCTCACGCGCTCCCGGCTCACGTTTTCCTCTGCTTTCCCCCTCGCTCTACTTGCCCTTTCTCCTTCTCCAAGCTGCCACCTCTACCCCCAGCCGCCTTCTCCTTCTCCCTACGGTGTTCCCATTCTCCCAGGACACCTGCTCTGTCGTCATCCCAGCTTTGTCCCCGGCTTTACTGCTGGTCGGTGCTCCCCGGACGCTCTCCCATCTCCGTCTGTGCTCTGGTCACACTGTTTTTGACTCCTGGGCCCCACTGGTGGCTTTTTGTGACACTGCACTCATTTGCCTTGATGGACAAGATCAGTCTGAAACGGGGGCAGGTGAGTGTGCTGAGAGACACGTGGATCTACAGCGTGCTGACGGTGCGGCTGGTAGAGGAGAAACAGCTTTTTTTTTTTTTTTTCAAATGACGAAGTCTCATAAGAGTGTTAACAAAAATATGATTTGCAGTGTTTAAATATAAATCCTTCTGTATGAAGCGATATCTTACTAAGAGGTCTACGTTTCTTCGTTCAGCCACTGAGCTTAGAAAAATCTTACAGTCTTCAATACACGTAAAATCCCATTTTGCTTCTTCTGCGGAGGAATTACTTCTAAACCTGGTTACACGTAACGATTCGACAACAAAGCCAATTAACAGACGGCACTCACTTGAAGAGGAAGGTGAGTGACATGGAGCCCTTGTCCCCAAGAGCTCACAGCCCGTTTTATAAATCTGGTTCCAATTAAATTTAATTACCAGAGCCTCTTAATGTCACCCTTTAGTCTGCACGGAGAAAATACCAAGTTTTAGCCTGTTTAGTTTGCAGTTCAGGGAGGACTCCTAACAAGGAAAGCAAGCCATCCGCCCTTCCTTACTCTGCTATTAAGTAGCAATTAATGTCCACTTTTCTTTCTTCCTTGCTTTCATCTCTCAGCTCATTCCAACCCTGGGTAGAATGGTAACTTCCTCATATATATTTATGTGTATATGCAATGACTTTCTCCATTTTACTCCACCTCCGTTCCATTTGGATTGAAAATCAAAAAAGATGTAAAAGAGGGGAACATCTGCCTCTGGGACGAGGCCACCCACAGGCCATACCTTGGACGAGTTTCTGTCCAGTGCTGTCCGGAGTGGACCCAACGGCAGGAAGGACCAGATAGAAGGAAGGCACTAACCTCTCTCCTGGAGCCTCCCTTCCAGAGAAGCAGTGGGTGGTGAAGACTAAAAGGAGGCACACCCTGGTTTGGGAATCCCTTTTCTTGCTGGACAGCCAGCAGCTGAGGGCAGCTGGGTCACACATGCCTTCACCAAAGAGGCCAGGAGCTGTGGCCCTGGGGTGGAGTCAGGGGAGAGCCAGCCTGTGTCTGGAAGAAGGGTTGGGGCTGAGCAGGGCTGGTTTCCTCTCGGTGAGACTGTCAGCCCCGTGGGCCCAGGGCAGGCGTTTCTCTCACCGTATCCGCCGTCCCTGTCATGTAATCAGTACAAAGCAGGTATTTGCTGAGCGCAAGACCATTGGACTCATAGGGTACATGTACTTCAGGCAGTTGAAATCTGCACTGCTTTTTTTCTAGACCTGTTGCTTTTGTGTCACAGAGAATATTCCTGCATTGCTCTGCTAGGTTGGAACTTCTGTTTCCTGACTTCCTTTTTTTGTTTGTTTGTTTCTCCAGATCCATCAGTTATATAAACTTCAGAAGGCACCGCTCCATCAAAACAACAGTGTTCTACTGTCTTCTACTCCAGAATCACTGATGAGAATCTTCTGTTTAATTCTTGATTCTTTTTTAAGTGACCTGCTTTTCTTTCTCTAGCGGCGAGGAGTTTTAGGACCCTCTGCTCCCTTCTTGCTATTCTGAGACGTCACAGCGATGTGTCTGGTTTGGGTCATTTCTCAGCCATCCTCCCCCAGCTTGCTGTGGGGACTTTTAATGTCAAGGTCAGTGTTTGCCTTGAGCTGGGGGAAATTTTCCTTCATTTTTGGTTGGGATTCTCCCTGTTCTCATGTATCTTTCTAGAATTTATGTTTTAAGTGTTCAATCTTCTAAATTTGGTGCAGACACCAGGGAGAGTTCCTCACTTTATCTCCCCACTTTTTCTGTCGACAATTTTAAGAACACACATAGGCAATCGTATATTTAATATTCTAGAGCTTGCTCTTGCTTGTTGTTTGTTGTTCTTTGTCAAGTCCATCAGGCCTTTGGAGGAAGAGGTAGTGGCTAAAATATGTGCGCTTGTTCCTATGGAAGGAAAAGAGAAGAGGTCCTGGGTGGAGATGCGGGAGTGACGGCTCAACACGGAGCATGGCCCGGACTGTGTGGCCTGCTGGTGCAGGTCCGCCCCGGCCCAGCCCCACCCAGAGAGCAGTCCTGGAGCACGCTGGCACAGGTGAAGGACAGTTTCAGCCTCTGAGCCTTCTTCAAGGAGGAGTTGGAGTCAAGACTCAAGCACTTGGAGCTCAAAGAGAAAAAATATGTATATATATATTGGAGATGTGGTAGCATCAAATGTCAGCCAAGCCGAGAACACTAGATGCCAGAAAAGATGTGTAAAAAGAAAGTGGGCCCAGCAGGAAGAGGCTTGCTAAGGGAGAGCCACGAGGCAGCTCAGTCTTCCTCAGCTGTAGGCAGACGTCTGAGGAAAGCTGACCCAGACTCTTCCACCTGAGAGGACAAATATTAGAGAGGGGCAGTGGGTCCCTTGCAGTGTCTCCATTCCATGACATGTAGGACATCTCGGTGCACTGACTTTCTCATCACTCAGTTGGCACCCGCAGTGTGCTGCTTCTGCTCAGGGAAGAGACAGAACAAGTGTCCACAGAGCCCAGGACAGGCTGAGAGGGACATGTCATCCCTGGAGAAGGGAGGGGAGCCGGGACCTCCCCCGCGTGCTGAAACCCTCAGGAGGCTGAGGGGAGCCCTGCTGCCCGCTGGGAGAAGGGCAGGACTCCAGCGGGCAGTGGGAAGCTAGGGGAGGGTCTCAGGGAAGGCGGGGTTGCCTGGGGGGAAGGTGGCGGTGGAGGAGGGCGCAGGTCTTGGTGCAGGTGACGGACCAGAGCTGACAGAGGGCATGGGAAAATCTGAAGGGATACAAGCAGTGGGTAAAATACCCTTTACCAGGTACTCCTGTGTCACCCCTTCTTCCAAGAAATCCACACACAGAGAAATAATTTCCAATCACAGAGAAGGGAAGCAGAAGGTCTGTGATGCAGGGAGAAACCAAGTTCAAGGCAACCAGGGTGAGAGGGGTTGGTTTTTGTCCTAAAGAAAATCTTATGGATTATCTTCTCGAGTTTTATAAATCTGTTTGCCATCACATTTCTCAATGTGGTGCCAATTTTTTTTTTCTAAAATGAGAGTTATAGACTCTTGGTGAGGCAGGAGAGAAGAGGAAGGAAGGGTAAAAGCCTTGAATAAGGAGTCCATAAAGGTTGAAATTACCCGAAAGAGCCTGGAATCCCAAGGGTGGACTCTGACACGGGCTCTTGGTCAAATCACATAATACGTGTATTTTTCCTGTAACGTCAGACCATTTATTAATATGCTCTACTTTCTATCTTGAAATAAAGAGTAGGAAACAGGAGTGTGTATGTTCTAGTGGAGGCTGTTCCAGAAAGAACTTGGGAGCGGCACATCTGTTACAATTACTCTGTGATGTGACGTCTGCCATACTGCCTTGCCCATGTGCTGACTGCATGGCTGGACACTTATTAAGTACAGCACAATTATTTTTGGTAATTGAGAATTTCAGGGACCATAAGTTGCCATTTTAAAGGGGCCAACAGTTTGACATGCTGAAATATCTGTCTCTCAAGACATCTGGAGGTTTGGACAGCAGGCAGGGGAGAGCAGACACTTAGAACGGAACATTAGGGGGATAATCACAGGGTTTCAAAAACCAAAAAAACTTCAAAATGTTAGCCTCTGTTTTCTTTTCACTCACCCACCCCTCTTTGCTGTCAACTTGAAACAGTTAGAACTTGTTGTGGCCACTGCCCTTCGAGGCAGAGAGATGCTTGTTTTCTTTCTCTTCCTTCTAACCATATGCCTTTTAGCAATTAGCTGATTTTTTGACGGTCAGCTTTTAAATTAGTAAAGTGAGATTAATAGTAAGTGGTCGTTTCTGCTTTTCTTGTTGGTTGTCTTGAGAAATGAGATTCTATCTGTGAAATCACTGTCACAAGCCTGACATGCTATGCAGCATTTCCCAGAGCAGAGAGGCTGCGTGCACAGGCCGGGGCAGCAGGGGACAGTAAGGGATGATCCAGGGTTGAGAGCTGGAGGAAGGGTCGTGAGGTGTCTTGCATGAAGGTCAGGTGGAGTGTGGGCTTCGGACCTTTTTAGGTAAGAAAGTGCTATTGTTTTAGACGTTAAGTTCATCACTTTCAACTCTGTGGAGAGTGAATTTCAGGAGGACAAGTTGAGAAGCAGAGGGACCAGAGAGGAGACTGTTACCATAAAGATAACAAATGTGAGACTAGGACAGTGGGAAGCAGTTGAGAGGACAGCAGAGGAAAAAGAAACAGGAGGCAAAAACAAAAGCTCGTGGTGACTGGATGACTGAGCAAGGGAGGGAGAAGCCGGGGGTCAGGGAAAGACAACTTGGATTTTGGGTGTGGATAGAAAAACCCCTAATTCAGAGAAGGGCAACATAGGGGGAGAAGCAGTTTGGATGCTCTGAATTTGAGGAAACGTGGAATGTGGAGGTGGGCACATCCTGTCAGCAGCTCGATACAGAAATTTAAAGCTTGGGGAGAATGTCAGGGTTGAAACTGTTGATTTGAGGGACATCAACTTATAGCTTTTTTTTAAACCTTAAAAATGTCCTCAGAGAAATATAAAATTTGAAGGCGAGTCGGGCAAAGAGAGAGACTTGGAAACAGCAGCATTAAGAGGTGGTGTGTTTGTTTTTTATGGCTTCTGTACAAATGAAAAAAGTGGCTGGAAACAACATCACTGCATATACTGCAGAGATGAAAAAGTAATGAGATGCTGTTATGAATAACTTTGTGCCCCATTTCAAAAAACTGATAAAATGCACGATTCCCTAGAAGAATATAACTTATCAAAACTGACTCAAGGAAAATGGAAAACATAAATTGCCCTACAACCATTAAGGAAAGAAATCAATAATTAAAAATTCTCCCCCAAAGAAATGCTTAAGTCTAAAGGCTTTAAAGGCAGGTTCTAACAAGCAATTAAGGAACATACAGTTCTTGTCTCACAGAAAATGTTCTGCAAAATAGGAAAAAAAGGAATTTTCTCCCCCACAAAAGCAAGTATAACATTGATACCCAAATCAGACAGAGACAGTAAAAAAAAAAAGGAAAACTTCAGGCCCGTTTCAAACATGGACTCATGAACAAAAAATTAGAAAACTGAATCCAGCAGTATGTAAAGGTGACAGTACATTATGACCAAACTGGATTTACCCCAGGAAGGTAAGAAGAGTTTAACTTTGGAAAATATCTTCACGTGTTCTGCTACATTCACTGATTAAAGCAGAAAATCATATGATCATTGCAATAGATGCAGGAAAAACATGTAAAATATTAAACATTCATTCATGGTAAACTTTTTTTTCTTGCTGCCTGACAAATTCTTTAAAATTCTAAATAAATATAATTTTATCTTATTTTTTAAAATTTATATATGTACTGTTCATTGTTTCTAAGAACAGTTTAGCTTTAGCTTTTTAAACTTACATAGTTATCAAAGGAATAAAGGCAACCACAAAATAAGAATCAACAGAATGCAGTAATCTAATCATAAAGGACAGTCAGATGTACTTACACATATTCAAGAAATCAGTCATCTAAGCTATGAATAATAAGTAGTTCATTTGTGTCCTTTTTTATTTATGGTAAACTTTTAACAAACTAGGAATAGAGGGGAACTTTCTTAACCTGTTAAAGATTATCTGTAAAAAAAATCTATTGCGAAGATGAATAAGACAGAATTCCTGTCCTCCAGGGGTTCAAAATCAGAAGGTGATAAGCACAGTCCCCGTTACAGCTCTGAATCACATAATCATTTTTAAGTCCTCTTAACAGAGAAGAAAAAGAAAAAGTCACATCAATTGACTCATGCATCACATTTTAAATTCTTTTTATATAATAATATTGCTCAAACGTTCCCTTTTCTGTGACCTGACCATGTAATCTTCCAGATCTTATTGCACCATTTTATCTGTAATTAGATTCTACATGAGAGTTTTTAAATGCTTTGCTAAAAATCAAAGCTGTGCTATGAGCATGCTGCTCACCTAGTTTACATGACATTTTGACTCAGAGTAAAAAAAACCTCTGGTGACATTTTGACATAATTAAAAAAATTTTTTACTACTAAGTACATGTGTAAATCCATGGTTTTAACCATCCCTGTGTTTCAAGGAGATTGGAAGCTCATGAATGGGGAGAGAAATGGAGTGAACGTCAAAAACAGGGGAGAACAAATGATAAAGGTGGAGAAAAGGGAACCTTCCTACACTGTTGGTGGGAATGTAGTTTGGTGCAGCCATTATGGGAAACAGTATGGAAATTCCTTAAAAAACTAAATAGACTTAACATATGATCCAGCAATCCCACTCCTGGGCATATATCCAGAGGGAACTCTACTTCAAAAAGAAACATGCACCCCCAATGTTCACAGCAGCACTATTTACAATAGCCAAGACATGGAAGTAACATAAATGTCCATCGACCGATGACTGGATAAAAAAGTTGTGGTATACACACACACACACACACACACACACACACACACACACACACACACACAATGGAATACTACTAAGCCATAAAAAGAATAAAATAACGCCATTTGCAGCAACATGGATGGACTTGGAGATTGTCATGCTAAGTGAAGTAAGCCAGAAAGAGAAAGAAAAATACCATATGATATCACTCATATGTGGAATCTAAAAAAAAAAATGACACAAATGATCTTATTTACAAAATAGAAACAGACTCACAGACATATGGTTACTGGGGGTTGGGGGGAGGGATGAATTGGGAGTTTGAGATTTGCAGATGCTAACTGCTATATATAAAATAGATAAATAACAGGTTTCTTCTGTATAGCACAGGGAATTTCATTCAATATCTTGTAGTAACCTATAATGAAAAAGAATATGAAAAGGAATATATGTATGTATATGTATGACTGAAACATTAAGCTGTACATCATAAATTGAATAACATTATAAACTGACTATACTTTAATAAAAAGAAAGAAAGAAACAGGGTGAGAAGCAGCTCAGGGGTAAGGGGAATAAGTAAGGATATATTTTGTGACCTTTATTCGGCAATAAAAAAATTTGGCAGTTGAGTGGTCTTTTGTTAAAGGGTCAATTGATAAGTGCAAAGGTCAAAATTTCCACTCTATCCTGAATTTTCACTTCATTCTTGGGTACAATACTCTCAGAAAATTGGGTGAGGCTTAGGGAGGAGGGGAAAGAACTTTTGAATACATTGCTTGATAATAAAATGTTTAAAGTTTTTGAATGCCTTTAAAAAATTTTCATGTTTATATTCAGTCATTTTATTGTATTTTCAAAAATATCAGTTCCTAATTGATTTAGGGTAAAAAGAGGTCCTTCACCGCAAGTAGTTTGAGAAACACTGAAATAGGCTCCATTCAAATCAAGCAATGCTCTTCACAAAGAGGCACTGCAAACATGAAAAGACACGCTACACAATGGAAGAAAATGTTTGCAACACATGTAACTGACAAAGACCTAGTATCTAAATTGTATAAAGGACTCATTCAGATCAGTTAGAAAAATGGGCAAAAACTTGAAGAGGCACTTCATATAAAAAGAAATCTTAATATCCAATAAACATATTAAATGGCCTCCACCTCCTTAGTCATCAAGGAAATGAAAATTAAAACCACAATGAAAACCACACATAGTCGACAGATTGGCAGAAACTTAGAAGCGCCACCAGCCTAAATGTCGGTGGGGATACTGCAAGTTACAGGAACTCTCAAACATTTACTGCTCCTGAGGGTCTAAGTTAGTTCAACTACTTTAGACAACTTGTTGGCAGGATCTGCTAACATGGAATGTATATACACTCTCTGACCCAACAATTCCTAGGGACCCAAAAGAGATGTGCTACATATGTGAACAAATGGCATGTACAAGGGCATTCACAGAATCATTACTTATAATAGCTCCCTAATGAAGACAACCCTGATGTCCATCAATGGTAGGAAGTATAAATAAATTGTGGTATAGTCACATACTGGATACTCCATAGTGCAGCTCTCAAAGCAGGGACCTTGGACAAGAGGCATCAGCGTCACCTGGGAATTTGTCAAGAATGCAGATTCTTGGGCCCCACTTCAGACCAGAATCAGAAATTCTGAGGCTTGGTGCTGTTTTAACAAGCCCTTCAGATGATTCTGATGCATGTTGACTATTGAAAAACACTGGTCTGCAGTGACAAAAATGCATACATTTTTTTGAGGGGGCAGCAACATGGAAGAGTTGCACACACATGTGTCCTAGATTTTTCAAGATTTCTCCTCTTACAGAAATTTCAGGGGATTGACTTCTCTGTAAATTCAGAATGTCTCCATGCTGCAATGGTTCTTGTCCAGATAGTCAGTTCCAACTTGGGGTCAAAGTATCATGGTGGGGAGTGGTCGGTCTAGAGATAGAGGTCACCAAAGGGGTCTGGGGATGAAGGGGTGCCCTTGGGCCCAGGGGAATATTCGGATTCTGACATGAAGTCCGTGGTCAAGGCTGGAGCTGAGGTTACCAGGATCCATGCTGGCATTTTCGGGCTGGGAACTCCCAGGACTAGGTATGGTTGAAGAAAATGAGTTCTGTTGATAAAAGTTCCCAAGGGTCTAGGGGAGGAGGTTGGTGGAGACTGGATACCCCTCAACTAAGAGACTGGTAGAAGCAGAGGCTCTGGGTGTGCACTTGGTTCAACTCTGGCTCCGTATCTCTGGCCCTCGGTTATTGCCTTGTTTCTGCTGCCAAGGCAATTCAGTTTGGTAGGCCCTGAGCTACACCAGTTGGAGAGTTTCTAACTTTGGTTTCTATTCCTTGCTGTAGACGGTGTGTTCTGGTGTTGCCTTCCTGGGGACCAGATGGATTCCTGAGATTATTATTCCCTCACCCTTCACTTTGACCTTATTTTATTCAGGTATTCCTTAAAGTTTAATAATTAAAAAAAAAGTCATCAGGTAGATATAAAATCAAATGTTCTAAGGTGTCAAAACAATCTCATTAAAGCACTGTGTACCTGAGCGGCTCCTGGACAAAGGGTAGATCATGACAACAGAACATGCTTCATTGAACTCATCCAACCCTCTGAGTATCAATACTGTCTATAAATTATTGACTTCAAAATTTATGTCTTTGGAAGCCCTCTTCTCTAAGCTCCAGATGTAGACTAATAGCTCACGTGATATTTTCACTGCATCCTAAACAGATAGATTCTGCCTCCACTGACTTCTCGCCCTCTCTACCTTTCTCCTCCCCCAGTCTTCTCCATCTCAGTCCAACATTTAGCCAGGATCCAAGCCCAGGGGTCCTCTGTGGTTCCTCTGGCTTCCACATCACTTGCAACCAATCTGCCAGCACATTCTTTTGGTTCTTCCTTTGAAATATATTTTTAATCCAAATATATATTTGGATAAATACTCTTTCTCCCAAGAACAACGCACAATCCCCTCTCTCCTCAATTTCTGCAAAAACCCTTTAAGAGGTCTCTTTTGTCCACTCTTGTCCCCTTCAATCCATTCTGCAAACAGCATCCAGTATGACTTTTTTTGAAATATGTGACTCAGATGACTTAAATCCCTTAGTTAAAACCATGCTATGGCTTCCCATTACCCTTGAATAAGATCCACACTTCTCGACCTACCTAGGAAGGGGTCTGGTCCCTGCCTCCTTCTTCCATCTTTTCTCTGCTCCTCTTCCCCCAGTTAAAGTCACTTTGGCCATGCTGGCCCATCTTGCTCTTCCTCAAACAGAACACAATCATTCCTAACTCAGGGCCTTTGCCTTTACTCTTGCTTCCCCCTGAAATGCTTTTCCTCCAAGGTGGTCACGCGGCTCACTCCTCATCATTTGTGTCTCTACGCAGAGACATCTTTGGCTATTTTATCTGTAACAGTACCTGCTTCCACCTCCTGCCTCAGTTCCCTTATTATACACATTATTTTCTTACAGTATTCACTATCCTAAATTTAATCACTATATTACTGAGTGTCTAATTGAAAGATGATGGTGTTGGCAGGACTATAAAGCAAGGGGAGAGATGCATGTAACAGAAAAATTGGCTGGATCATATCCCTTTAATCAAACATTCCCAAGCACCAACTATGAGCCGGGCACAATACCAGGGATCAGAGTTAGAAAGATGAAGTAGATGTAGTCCTGAACTTCATGAATCTCAGCGTCTAGGGTGATAAGAGGTATTTTCAAGAGTGCTTGGGAGCATGAGAAGTGGTGTCTCTTGCGGTTATGGAAGATAATACAGAGAGTTTCAAAGTTTGATGAGTAGTTGCATTCGAGGAAGAGGGACATGGAAATTCTGGAACTGACTCCTAGGTTATGAACTTGGGCAGCTGGGAGAGTGGTGGAACCATCAGTCTGAGATCAGAGAGTGGGAAAGCCTGTCTCTGACAACCCCTGAGGTCTCCAGGAACCCCGTGGCTAGAATCCACAGTGGTAAAAAGCCAACAGTGGTTGTGCTCAGGACACAGCTGGTGGTAAGGAAGCAGGAGCAGAGTAGAATCGTCAGCAGGAGAACTTGAGGTCAAGGTGGATCTGGAAATCTCTCAAGAAGGTCTGGATTACTGGGCAGTCTTTTCTGGATCCAAGTTCTCCTGGGCTCTGCTTTACCGGTCATTCACATTCCTCTTCTATCTGTACTTCCCAACAGGGATCTCCTATCACATAGAAACCCATCCCATTCTACACGAAGTCCAAAAGCTGGGGCTCTGAGATGACCCATTAGGATACATTATGATCTATAGTCTTGAGCTTTGATTATCCCACTTTTCAAGTTACAACTCTTTTTTTTTTTTTTTTTTTTTTTTTTTTTACCTAGTATTTAAGCTTTCTTTGAATTAGTTTCTGGAAGCTGATGGGTTTGTATATATAGAGTCCTAATCATGGAAGCAGGCTGGACCCCATTCAGTACTGGGCATACACACACACGGCTTGGCTCCATCCAGACCCCAGGAAGCTGGTATCTGAGGCTGTTGCCCCCAGCAGCCTTGTTGTGGGTGCACCGTGGGAAGCCAACATCAAATGCAAATTCTAACCCCTGGTCCTCACCTCCAAATTTCACATAGAGTTACTAACAAAAGTAGGCAAATCAGAGTGGTGACTTTAGTACATAATTTAGGCTCAAATTATGACTCTTTCTGCAAACAAATCTTTGTCCTAAGCATTTTGGTTGTCACTGAGAATGATCTGAGTCAAAAGTTCATTTCCATGGCGTGTAACCTGGAAACTTTACGTCTTAAACAAGAAGAGTTTGTAGTGTCTCAGAAATATTTGAATACATGTTCCTCAATTAAGCAGAAGACCTAAAAGAGATGCTCAGGAAACACTTTTATTTTAAACACATTGGCCATTTATAGCCTGGTTCCATAAAGAAAAAAAGTATGCTTACTGCCTGCTAAGGAGCTGTACAGTCTGGTTTCCGAACACAAACTTACTAAATAAAACTGCTGAAACAGTTTTGCGTTCTCAAAGTCTCATTTTCAGGTTGTGGCCTCCCCAATCCCTGAAGTCTGTATTTTAGCCTAAACCCAGATTATTGGAGATTTTTGCCTCCAGTGATGTTTAATATTTGGTTTACCTTCTTCACTTATTCACCTGAAATGAGTGGTTGGTGATCATGCGGTGGACTCAGCTCTAGTGTAAAAGATATGCTGTTGATGGTACACACCATGTACATCTTTTTTTTAGTACCTATGTGTTTACTAGAGGACAATTTATGGAATAAAGATTCTGTTAGGAAAGTAGTTTGGAACCAGAAGTTTGGTTAATCAGTATTTATACAAGGCATATAAAACTTAGGGAGTGACGACCACCTGTTTACTTACTTTCAAAAAGGCTAACATCATATTTTGCTGGAGGGTGACATTCAAAATTTTAGAGGAATGAGTGAGGTGAGAATGTCCAGTAGAAAAAAGGAGGAAGCAGTAATGGGGCGGGGAAGGGTCACTAATTCATAGCATTGTTTCCTAAACTTTTTTTTTTTCCTATCCATCAATAGACCTTTAAGAAGTCCTTGGAAAAAAAGGATTTTATAGCCAAAAAAAATTGAAAAATGCTGTATACTGTATCTCCCTTTTGGAAATTCATAGAGCATGATAGTGCTACCAAGGTTCTGAGAAAAATCTCCAACAAGGAAACCGATCAACTGTGTTTAAGTGGAGCCTAGAATGCTTGGGGAGAAACACATGTTGATATTACACAATCTACGATTGCGTTAGTTAAAACAGAGTTCAGGCATTATTGCTTTTCTCCATGATTCTGGGGCTCCAGGGTAAATACAGGCGACAGGTACCAGACAGGGGAGACTGAAGAAAAGTTTCAGACAGTGTCAGGAGCTGCCAATCAGGACCGGGTGGAGAAACCAGAGACCCACAGTGAGAGCCACAGGATGGGGAAACAAATGGTCCTCATGCACTTCCCTCTGGCGTCTAATCACCCCTCCACAGGGCAGTGCACCTGACAGCAGCCTCCGTTCTCCCTTCCTGCCTTTAGTCCCTGATTGCTCAAAACAAACAAACAAACAAAAAAAAACAACAAAAAAACAAACAAAAAAACAGAAAAAGAGAAAATGATGTCACAGTAAGGATCACTGTGTGAAATTTCGTGATTCTTTGTTCTTTCTGAGTGTCCTAAAATTAGAAATGGGAGAGATTGAATTTATACATCAGGTGAAGATGTTTTGATTAAAATCGTATTACATTAAAATTAGCAATCTTACTTCTGAGAACAGATTTTAAGGGAACAGACCTAAGTATGAAAAAAAATGCAATTAGCTGTTTCTCTATTAGCAAAAATATCAGGTACCTAAAGTTTCAATGATAAAGGAGTAATTAAATAATCATGGTATACTAACCTGATGGAATGTTACTTATCTGTTAAAAGAATTATGAAAATTTTATAGCATAGAAATACTCATATTAAGTGACACAAGTTTACACATTAAATATAACTTAAATAATATCAGGCAACCAGAAAATCTATACAGAGAAAAATAAAGCAAATATATCAACATGAAAACAGTTTTTACTTGGGTGGTGGGCAAAAGATAAGTTTTCTACTTTTCTATGTTTTTCAAATTCTCTAAAATGAAACAGGATTATCTTTATAAAATGAGACATACCTAACAAACCTCAGTTCGTATAGTTTAAATGATTACTCAGACAGCTGTAATCTGGTCTGGTTTAATCAGTTTTCAAAAATGTAACTGAAATGTTTGATAAGATTACTTATATAAAACTACATTTTCTTATAATTTGGATTTAGGTACAAGTGTAATTTTTAGAATGTACATGTATATTTTACAGCAGATTAATATTCTAAGAGCTAATTTTGCAACTACATCTAGATTCTGAATTTTTACTTACCTCATTTATTGACCTACCTGTAATTACGGGCAAATGAACAAATTCATTTCAACAATTGTCATGGGTCTTAGGGAAATAATTTTTATTCTAATGGTTAGAACTGCCTCCTGGACATCATTGCTTGGGCCTTTACATTTAATATTAAAACTAATAAATTAAGCTAAAAACCTCTTCCTCCCTTGCCATCCTCAGAACCAAACCAAACCAAACCAAACCAAACCACAGTTCATGACGCATGTAACCCTTCTGAAGTTGTGATGCCTCTGTTTGACTCTTTGCCATGCATTCAGGGACCAAAGTTTGTATCCCCAACTTTTGTATTCGCTTTCTGTCCTCAATTCTCTTATGTTCCATATCCTGGATTCTCTCTCTTCTAGATTCCCTGACAACTTCTCCTCTAGCCCTGCCAAGCCTATTTCTCCTCTTCCTTTCCCTCTGATTCAGATCATTTAGACACGTAGACACGTGAACACATGCACACTCAGCCCTCCTTGGGAGGAAGGGACGGGGAGGCAGCTCGGTAGACAAAGCCAGGATCCTGTAGTTGGCGTGGGGATCTGAGCGCTGTTTCCCTTCATGAAATCCTCATCCGTGTTGTCTTTAGATCCTCCCTTCCACCCACACTCATGCAGCTGGCCACCATGTCTTGCGGATTCCTCCTCTTGGACATCTGAAGGCCATCTGCTTGCCCTTCCGTATCCAGTTCCCCATCTCGGCTGCTTCTCACCAGGTGATTTCCATCGGCCCCTGATATGACTCCCACTCCTCTGCCTAAGCCTTTGTGCAATGGACGGTCCCCAAATTAATCTTCTTCTTACCATACGTGTCATTCTTCTGCCCAAAAGTCTTCAATCACTTCCTTTTGTTCTCAGAATCAAATCCAAGTGCCTCAGAATGGCATTCAGCTTCTTGTGGGACCTGGTCCCAGTCTCTGTGTTACCCTTATACTCCCATTGAACAACTTCTGGAATATATTTTGCCTCTTTGATTCGCACCCAAGCTCTCCTCTTACCGTCCCAAACTTTACTTAAGCACTGTGTCTCCTCCTCAGTGTGCTATCCCCACTCAGCTTGTTAAAGTCTTCCTCATCCTTCAAGGTTCAATTCAAAATACCACGTTTTCTATCAAGCCTCCGCTGGTTCTTCTGGCCAGAGGACCTTTGCCTTTCCTGTGCTCCTAGGGTTCCTTTGCTCTTAGTTTTAGTTATTTTTAATCATTGCATGGTCATTTCTCTTATCTCCTTGGAGGAAAGGATGGCATTTTGCTCACCTTGGACCCAGCATGTTTTCCCGCACATGGTAGATGTTCAACTTTGCATCTTCCCAACATGAACTATAAAGAGCTGAGCAGTCTTTCTGTTTACAAGAAATATTTATGCCCTGGATGTTTTCCTTCCACGGTAATCTTACACATTTGTCAGCATGAGCATGTATTTCAATGCAACTATCTTAATTTAAAAGTGGGTTTTTAAAATTAACAGACATACATTACTGTATAGAAAATAGATGAACAACAAGGACCCACTGTATAGCACAAGGAACTATATTCAATTTCTTGTAGTAATATATAATGGAAAAGAAGCTGAAAAGAAAAAAAATGTATGTATGTGTATGTATAACTGAATCACTTTGCTGTACACCTGAAACTAACATTGTAAATCAACTTTAATAGAATTTTTTTTTAAAAAAGAAGGAAGAGATTAATCTGGAAAAAATGTGGGGTTTTGAGAATGAAAAAGAGGAAAGCTTGGGTGACATGATGTGAAAACATATGTATCACATTTGCTGTCAGTCCAGTTTTTACTTTCCATTCTAATCTATTTGTTCTCTAAGAGGAGGTAACGTGAGGTTGAGATTAGTGTCCCTTCTTCTAAATGCCTGGCAAATGATTTAGTTCTCCTCAATGTGTCTATGCAATCAATTTTCTGAGAACCCTTAAAATTTAAACTTTTACTATGGTCCATGGACTATTGCTTATGATCATAAAAACATTGAAACAGTGACTATATATATTCCCAATTACTATATAATTATGTATTCTAGTAGAAAAAAATCATTTCTATTCATCTTCAGTATATCTTGAATTAGAACAATTTGAGATACAATTTGATTTAAATAAAATAGATTTTAAGTTTTAAAGCCCACTTAACAAAAACTAAAAAAAAATATTTTATTTATCATGGTACTGGAAAAATTTTAATCAGAAACAGACTAGCAGGTGTGTCCTGCACGCCCGGCATGTGTTGATCTTGAGAACGTTTTTGGTATGTGATTTGAGGCTGTGGCACCAGACTCCAGGGAAGAATACATAATTCATTACCTCCGTCATTTTCACAGAACAGTATTAATGAAGCTTCTCCTTGGGCTTGGGGCCTGCTTGGTTGTTTCAGAATTTTGGTGAGCAGATTGAGTGATAATTTTAGGCTTCTAAAATCAGCCTGTGTCCCCTCAGTCACATGATGTCATAAGCAGCTGGTGTTGCCTTGGCAACTTTACAGAATAAAAATGCTGCTTTTGGTGAAACTTTGGGTCATGTGACTGAGCTCTGTAGCTGGGGAAGACGGCACAAAATTATTACTTACTTCTCCACCAAAACAAACCCCGATTTGCATAAGAGAAAAACAAATCCAGAACTCAGAGTCCCATGTGAATTAATTACCCGCCTTGCCATCATCTGAAAGCCAAGATTGTTTGACTTTGTGATTTCAACATGCTCTGCTCCCTGCAATACTCTGAGATTTGTCTGTTCCTTTCCCTAACCCTCCCTGTGACCCAGGAAGTTACGTCTGTTTCCAAGGAGTTAGCAAGACCAAGAGAAGAGGGACAGAGCAAAGCATCTCAGGGGAGGTCTGATGGCCCAACATTTAGCCCATTTAGTGCTCTTTCTAGCGTCTCGTGCTTTGCTGAATCCAGTTATTGCCATCACGTTGCTGTGTGATCTGGGGACACTAGATCCATCTCCTGGCTAAAGATTGCCTCCTCTATTGCAGACAAGGGGTTTACTGTCAAATCATGGTGTCATCCAGTGACTGGGAAAATCAGTCGTCCATAAGATATGAGTAACCCAACAGTAATCATTTAGGCGTTCACTTTATATAGCAATTTGTAACAAATTTATAAACAAAGGACAATCATGAGTGTATATATCCATTTTAAAAAACAAAAGTTATTTTGGTTTTTCAGATATTTGAATAGGTATATCATTAGCCTCAGGACTTGGTCAAGCAACTGAATTGGTTTTTTTCTGAATCTAGATGATTTATGGATGATATACGAGTTCCTATCATTATCGACTATTTAAGAACTACAATACTATACCACTGTTTAAGCTCATTACATAATTTCTATTTTAAACAAAATAAACTATATATAAATAAAATTTAAAAATAAAATGAAAAAATTACTTTGTGTTTAGCTTTGTGTGATTATAAGCACCAACTTTTAAAAGAATATTGGAAAAATAGAAAAAGATAGAATAAAAATTACATTATCCTGTCACCCAGAGGCATCACTATCACCGTTTTAGAAAATTTGCTTCCCTTTTTAAAGATGTTTCCATATAAACAAATTATAACATATATTTCAATACACACACACACACACGCGCGCACAAGCACACAATGTTACTGGTCTTCATTCACAATTAAGACTCTTTCCCTATGGCATTCATACATTTCTGTATCTACTTATTTCCCTAGCCGTCTTACACAACAAGTAATTTAAGGTGGCTTTAATGTGCTTTTTAACGACTCTTACTTTTTTGTCTAACCATTTCCATGTTGCTTGACTTTCCTAATATGGTGCTATTATAAGTAATGCAACAAAATTCTTTGGGTTTAAGAAAGAATACAACATTAAAGTCCGTATGAAAAATCTTCAGGCTCTACAGACATTGAAAATTCACTTTTCCAGAAAAATTGTCATTCACTCCATGAGGAATGAATGAAAGTGCCAATTTTAATACATCCTTGACAGCATTGAATCACATGAGGTTTTTTTTTTAAGTTAGCACTCAGTACCTAGATCTCGATTTCTACCATTTTCCAGCTACAGGAATAAGGCTTCTTGAAGAAGGGACTGATTGTAGGTCCGGGATAGAAAATACACAAAATGAGCCTGGAGCACCTTGTACTGCCAGAAAGTAAGGAAGTGCTCAAAAAAGAAACTGATGGAGGCTGTATGTTAGAAGGTCTCAGGAACCAACTAAAGAGCACCCAGTGGCCAAAGTTGTGATGGTGTGAGCAGCAAAATCAAGTAGGATTTAGATTATAGCCTAAGTATAAAATAAATACCCATGAGTCCAAACCGATATAATGATTGAGTAAATAAATGAAGGGAAGAGAACAGACAAATCTCTCTTGTAGAAGAATTCCAAATAAACGATGTGGTAACTCTTGCCCGCAAGTAGGTGGAGCCTAGCTCCCCACTCCTTCAGTGCTGGCTGCACGTAGTGACTTCCTTTCAAAGAGTGAAGTGTGGAAACAGGGGAGAAGAAGAACTTACCATGGAGAAATGTGACAAACCCTACCCCAGACGGGCACTCGAGGTCATCATGGTCAGTCATGTTGACAGGGATAGCCATGCTGTCACCCGGCATGACGGGACGAAAGTGGCACTCTACCTCTGGGGTCTTCCTCCCCAAAAGATGTAATCCCAGTCTGTTCGTGAGAACAGCCTCCAGCAAAGCTAAATTTAGGGATGCACTCCAAAATCCCTGACCAGTACTCCTCAACACTGTCTAAGTCATCAAACACAAGGCAAATCTCCAAAAGGAGCCTAAGGAAGAATGACAATTATATGTAATGCCATAATTGTTATTCTCTCACCTGACCGCTTTTCTTTGGTGATTTAACAAATTCAAAATCTTGGACAGTATTTAAAGGGCTTCGACTTCAGACAGTAAATTTGTTTCCTCCCCCCTCCCCCAACAAATAATTACAAAGCCATGCATCACATTTAAATTTTCAATTAAGTGGAACTTATTTTGGTATAAGACTTCACGGAGGGCTATGACTTGATTTTTATCCAAATGAAGAGCCTACTATATCTAAGTTATTTGTTATATAATTTATTCTTTCTTTGCTGATTTCAAACATTAATATTTATCACGAGCTCAGTTTCTACATACATATCTGGGTCTATTCCAAAATTTTTCTTCCTGTCCCTTAACTCAATATACTTTCCTCCCTTCTCTCTGTCACCTCCGCTGTACAAGCCACCATCATCCTTTTCCCATATTACTTCAAAAACCTATTCTCTGTGCTTCCACTATTCTCTATAATCCATTCTTCATACAGCAACTAGCCTGATGTTTTTAAAGTGTAAATTCGATCATGCTGCCTCATGTTTAAAATTCACCCTCCTTATCAAAATAAAATATAATCCTTACCATGATAAAGTATACTCTTTACCAATATAAAATCTCAACTCCTTACAGTCTCTTCACAAGCTGACTCTCCTGTCTCCAGTCCCCACCCCTCTGACCAGCTCATGCTCTTCCTGCCACACAACCTCCTACTGAATCCTTAAAACCATGCCTTTCCCTACGTCAGGGGTTTTGTACACACTGTTCCTTGTGTGTGGAACCCTCTTACCCAGGTTTTTCACACAGTCGACTTCTCACCCCTTATGTCTCCCTTCTTGTATCGTTTCCCTTCTAATTCCCAGACCGCCTTATCTCGGTGGGATGACCCTCTGTTGTCAGTTCCTCTCATTTTATCCTGTTTATTTCCCCCATTGTGCTGAGTGTCATTCTCTTTCTCTCCCAGGGTATCAAAATATGCCACCGAGCATGCCGCTGTAGCATAAAGGATATTTTGAGCTGAAGGCAAGAGAGAAGCAGACGCAGGAAACCCCCGCTGCCCTCCAGCCATGCCTCAGAGCCGGGCGGGGGTTTGTAAAGGTGTCCCTTTCCTGCACCAGGAAGGACAGAACCCGCTAGGACTCCTGACTCTTATCAGCCCGGAGCACAAAAAGTCCACGTAACAAACCTTACTGAAATAGCCCTTATCTTCCTATAGTTTCCCCCATATGTTTACCTTCCCACAGTTTGCTGCCTCTAAAAACTTAGACCCTTTTCCTCTGTCTTGTCACTTCTCCACAAATTTATTGTTCTTTGTTAAAATGCTATATCACCCCCAAGTCCTAACCACTGCCTGAGCTACTCATTGCTCATTTCTCCCACACGTACTCACGATGCATGTTTTAAACTCTGTTTTTCTCCTGTTAATCTCTTTTTCTGATCTAATCTGCAGAGCTACAGCCAATAAACCTAAGACAGGTAAAGGAAAAAGTTAAGTTTTTCCTTGCCTACACGCTCTCTCTCTCCCCTTTCTCCTCAGATTTGCTGAATGCCCTTCTCCCCACCCCGTCCATGAAGGCAGGGACCTTGTCTATTTTGTTCATCACTGTGTTCTTAGCACATCTCACATAGCATGTGCTCAATGATTTTTTTTATTGCATAAATGTTAAATGAATTAATCCAGTTGGCATACATATCTTGATACTAGTAACACATTTTAGATCAGTAAGATACCTTATTTTCTAGTGATTTTAATACATTTACTCTTCCAGATGAAGTTGTAAATTTTTGGGGTTAAGTCAAAAATATCAAATTATAATAGAAATTTACTTTGGTGATAAGCGACATACTTACCATATCAAACCCTTCCATCCAGGAACGTGACGGCTTTCCATGTTTCAGATGTTCTTTTTAAGTCATTCAACAAAGCTTACAGATCTCTTCATATAAGAATGTTTTACCTTTTTATCCCTAAGTGTTTTATATTTTTACCTTTTTCTTGGAGATGGAATCTTTAACATTTTTATTGGTATACAGGCAATTATTGACTTGGTATATTTATTGTAATTAATCTCTTTACGAAACTCTAGTATATTCTAATGATTTTTCAGTTTGTTTGCAATTTCCAGTCATCCTATTAAGTCAGTTTAAGACAATAACACTAATTTTTCTTTTTCTATATTTAAGTTTTCTTTTAAAATTTTCGTTGTGCTATAATATACATTAAAAAGTCATCATTTAAACCATTTTCTGTTGTATAATTCAGTGACATTAAGTACATTCACAGTATCGTACTGCAACACTGTACATTTCCAGAACATTTTCACCATCCCAAGCAGATACATACCCCTTAAACAGTAAACCCCAGTTTCCTCCTCCCACTAACAGCTGGCAATCTCTATTTTATTTTTTGTAAGTCAGTCATCCCTGTTTCCATGGGGAATTGGTTCCAGAACCCCCTGCAGATACTAAAATCCTCAGATGCTCAAGTTCCGTACAGAAATGGCAGACTATTTGCATATGACTTAGGCACATCCTCCTGTATACTTTAAATCATTTCTAGATGACTTACAATACCTAACACAATGTAAATGCTACTTACATAGCCATAAATGCAATGTAAATGCTATATAAATAGTTGCCAGAGCACAGTAAATTCAAGTTTGCCTTTT
This sequence comes from Camelus bactrianus, assembly GCF_048773025.1. Lineage (NCBI taxonomy): Eukaryota > Metazoa > Chordata > Mammalia > Artiodactyla > Camelidae > Camelus > Camelus bactrianus. Next base: position 28,396,715 of record NC_133565.1, read on the forward strand.
TGAAATGCTCTGACAATTTTTTTTCTTGTATATTTTTGATCCATGGTTGGTTCAATCTATGGATTGGAACCTGTAATTACGACATGCTGACGCTATGCCACATTTTGTTCACCCATTCGTCTGTTGACAGATTTAGGTTGTTTCTATCTCCTTGCCTTTGGGAAAAATTGGTGTACAAGTGTCAATTTGTTTTGGGTACATACCTAGGAGTGGAATTGTTTGATCGTATAATAATTATACTTAAGTTTTTTTGCTAGTTGAATAGGCAATCCTTTTGGGGAGAAAATGCACATACTTCTCTTGGTCCTCACCTTCATAGTGTTTCACCATAAATTGTGATTCTTTCTCTTGCATCAAAGTAAGCATTAAAAAATAATGTTAATAAACCATTTTTCTCTTCACTTTTTAGGAAATATTTATTTCTTGATATCAGGAATATATTTTTATTTTTATCAAGCTCTATTTCAGTGTGTATTTTAAAAATAAAAGACTCATTTTTCTTCATAAATTATGGTAATAGACCTTCTAATGTATAAACCATTCTTAATTTCTTATTTTAATGATATCTTGATATTAATTCTTTTTACATGGCATTAAATCAAATTTCCCCCTTTTTTAAAATTAATCTTTAACTTCATGGAAGCTTTGTATGCAAATCTGGCTCGTACAATTTCTGCTGTTTGAAATTTGTTAAACTTATTTTTCTGGCCAATTATATGATCAATTTTATGCTTCATGAATTTTAGATAAGATTTATTCTAAGCATCACATTTTCTTGTTCTTTTATACATTTGCTTAAAAGTTGTGTTCGTATTTCTGTATCCTTATTAAGCCGTTACCTGTTTGATCTGTCACACCCTGACACTTGGTATTCAGTTCCTTCTATCTGTATTCATTTCTTTTTTTACTATATACATTTCTGTAAGTAAGTAGATGCGAAGTTACTCAACACATAAAGATTTATCATGGTTAAATTCATTGCTTTTTCATTGTGAATGGAGTTTATCAGGATGAAATAACTATCTTTGCACCCTTTAATGCTTTTTTATTTTCTTGAGCTTTATTTTATGTAAATTGATGAGTCGGCTTTTTTCGTTTTTGCTTGATATAGTTTTGCCTCTTGTTTTGCTTTTAATCTTTTTCACTATATTTTTAAGAATGCCTTTTGTAAACATCTGTCTGTTGGGTATAACAGTACCCCCCACATTTAGCAGCTTAATGCAAAAACAAACATGTATTATTTCACACAGTTTCTGTGGGGCAGGAATCTGGGATCAGCTTATGTGGGTGATTCTGGCTCAGGGGTTTCTCGTGAAGCTGTAGCCAGGATGCTGGCTGGGGCTGCAGCCATCTGAAAGCTTGACTGGGGCTGGAAGATCCACTTCCAAGGTGGCTCACTCACATGCCTGGCACATTAATGCTTGCTATTGACAGTAGATAGACCTCAATTCCTCTCCATGGGGACCTCTCCATAGGGCTTCTTGAATGTCTTTAAAATATGACATCTAGCTTCCCCAGAGGGAGGGATCGAAGAGACACAGGAGGAAGGCACCACATCTTTACGGCTTAGCCTTAGAAGCTACACACTATTATTTCTGCAGTATCCTGTTGGTTACCCAGGTCAGCACTCTTCAGTGTGGGAGTGTGACTCCCAGGAGGGGAGAATCCCTGGGGAGGTCTTGGAGGCTCAGTACCATAGCATAATTATCTCTCGGACATAAAAGGGCGTTTTTACAAGGGGCAAGATTTCACGAAATTAGTATTTTCACTCTTTCTGCAAGGACATTATTAACTGAAACTGGCATTTTAAAAAAGTATAGGAGAATGAAGAGTCTAACGTCTAGTAATACAGTTCGGTGTCATTGCTCTGGTTCAAGCTTAGGTCCTAGAGTTTTCCCCACCATTGCTTTAGTGCTGTCTCTGCAAATAGCAACACAGTGAGAAAGGACCAATAATATCATTGTACTATTATGAAGATAGTTTGACTTTATGGATTCTCTGCAAGTGTCCTGGGACCCCCAAGGGGCTGCAGACCACATTTTGAGAATGACTGACCTAAGGGAAGCTTTCTTTTATTCTACTTGAGATGATGATTCTCTTCCTTATTTTGGTATATTACTCAGGGATCTTAGTCATGTCTGTCAGAGAACTGTTCCATTATCTTCTGTGTCTCACTTTATTTTTTATCATTTTCATCTATTCTTCCTTTTTGTTTAAATCTGAGAATGATTCTCTAGCTTTTTTCCACATTACTGATTCAATTTGCTGCGCCACCAACTTTTGGCATTTTTTATGTCCAGTGAGGATTTTTACTCTTCTTGTGTTCTTTTTTTTTCCCTTCAGTTAATCCTTCTCTCTTGTCTTTCCCCTCTACTCGCCTGTTTCTACTCTCCTTGCATGAAAGATCTCTATTCTCTGATACGCTGAATTAACAGAGTACATACAAAACGCACCCCCCAGCATGTTCTCTGGGGGCCCGTCTGTCTCTCCCACCCTGGAAGCTCTCCTTGTAGGGACTCCTGGACACAGATTGTGCGGTAGTGGTGGTCATACTCTGTTAATGGCCATCAAGAAAATGTACCAGCAGCAGTGACCAACTGTGAGTTTGGCACAAACCCTGTCTCTTTGATAAGACAATGGGAGAAACAAGACATCACACCTTTTTCCAGGAAGTGCCATCTGAGTAGATAAAGCCTGCATTTTCTCGAGAGGTGAGACGTGATATTTTTGTCACCTTCTTCTGCCTCAGAGTTGATGGAGATCCTGCTCAGATTCTGAAACTGGCATGTTTGTTAGACCTTGGTTTTGGTGTTGTGGACTTTTATGTTTCTTCATGGAGATTTCTTTATATGTTTCTTTATAGAGGATGAGAACTATTATAAACCAGGGTAAATTTTTATTTTTAAAAATTTTTCCCCTGAAAGAACTTGAAAGATTATAAAGATTCATTTGGGATGTAAAAGTGACACACAATTGCAGCATATTTTTAAGTAGGTGAAGATTTAGAGGCAGCACCGATCAAAGCCTGTAACTTAATCTGTTTTAGTGCTCCGTGGCATTTCATTTCTTATTTTCTTTGGTATCAGTTTTAAAAACTCTATGGAAGTTATCACCCATGCAATGTTGGGCTGATTTTTAATAGGAGTGTAACTTAAGGGTACAACTTCTGCCCAACATTGTTGTTTCATGCTTTGAACTGGGGATTTTAAAGTTTTAAAACCCTTGAACATTTCGTGATAAAAACGTCCACAGAATCCTGGAAGAATGCATTCAAATATTAATAGTTATCTTTGGGCAGCAATAGTATAAGTAAATTTAATTTTCTTCTTTATGTGTTTCTGTATTTTTCAAAACTTTCATCAAGTTATTGGTTACTATTTTTTTATTACACAAGTAATACCCCAAAACATGTGAGTTGTATAAAAATCCAAACAATACAGAAGAAATCAACTACTTCATTTTCAAACCATTTCCCAATCCTTTTGCCCGTGGCAACCATTGTCAGTTAGATGTGAATCTTTCCAGTCCTTTTCCAGTACATTTATATTCTTCTATGAATAGATGTGTGTTTGGAATAAACATCCTACCATATATGTGTTTCTGTACCTTGATTTTTTTCCCTCTGCTGATACGTCTTGGAAAGCTTTCCAGGTAAGGATATGTAGATCCATCTCATTCTTTTTACGAGCTATGTTGTACTTCATAATATGGCTACATCATAATTTGGTTAACCACTTCCGTATTAATGGAAAGTTAGTTTTTTCTGTTTTTGCATGATTACAAACTGGTGCAATAGACGTCTTTAAATAGACAGACACACACACACACACATATATATATAATTTTGCCAAAGTACGTGTATTTTTCTAAGATAAATATCTAGAATAGAAATGGTGGGTCAAAGGACACATATATTGTAGCAGGTGCTAAGTTGTAAAGTCTTGAACTTGGATATGCAGGAATGGGCCACTAAGCACCCATTTCGGCCCTTGGCAGAAAACCTGAATGCCCCTGAGGGTGATAGTATGCGTCCTGGAAACAAAACCTGGAGGAGTGAGGAACACTTTCTACAATGGCTGTGCCTTCTCCACCTGCTGAGGGATGGCGGCAGCTGCTGTGGATGAATCTGTATGATGATGAGTCTGTTTTCCCTCAGCACCTGGTCCCCAAGGACTCTGCGAAGCCCCAGACCAGCAGTTGCAAGCTGATGGAGGGAGCGTGGTGCTGGCCTCTGGGATCTTCCCAAACGCACTGGCTATAGACACTTTGCTGCTGTTGGACAATTCCCCCAGGTAGCTCAAGAGTACAGAGGGCAAGCAAGGTGGAGAAGAAGGAAGGGAGGGGCCTGCAGAGAACCAGACGGTTTCACGTATACAGCGCTTCCCTCAAACGTGGCAGTCGGTACTTCGTCTAGTCAACGCAGTAGGCTTACTCATTAGAGAAAATTCTTGGCAAAGAGTTCTGCTTATCCTTTTCCTTCGTTATTTAAGTGGGTGATACAAGAGTTGATAAATGTCACTGAATTTTTTAGTAGTGAAGATCGTTAGGCTTAAGAGCTTGCGAAGACCTCCCTCACCTATAAACAGCCACACTCCAGCGTGCCACAAATAGAGCCCAGGGTCTCTGCGCCCCTTTGCTCTTTTACTTCTTTCTGCCTTTTCCGAGTGTCCTTGACTTAGTCACACGAGGTCAGCAAGTCTAGGCTTACACTGAACTTCCCTTTCACCTTGCATCTTCCCACGTTCATCTTTCTGCCGATGGCATTTTGTCAGTCTGTCCCATACGCCGGTGACTACGCTCTTCCGTATGGTAAGTTATTGAATTCTTATAACAGCTGTAATACCTGCACGCGGGACAAAAACCAAGAAGCACGAAGGAGAGTAGAATGGAAATTTAACTGCCTTCTCACCGTAATCAGAAGTCTCTTTCTCTCGCCAGTCTTTATTCACATTGTACAAAAATACGATTCTTCACCTTGATTCTTATCTTTATTTTATATATTTATTTCACAGTGCCCTAGTGTGTGGAGTTCCTAACTGAGGTACCGGGACATCCTGTGGACCGTCAGGTTTAGGCAGCTGAGGGAGGACCGCTTTTCTGTCACACGTGCTCGTAGGCCAGTCAACATACGTTTCAGCTGTGTCACACCCTCTGTGTTGTGCAGATGACTGCTCCCAGCATTCTCTAAATTTGTTGAGGTTCTGTGCAGTCTGGTGTCCTAAAAAAGCCATAGACAGACCTAAAATTTATTTTAGTCATGTAGATTAGCATTAGAAACACCAATGGAGATAGGAAGCAATGAAATAACAGCAGGGAGCATCTGCTGAACAGAGAGGGCCTTCCTGGGGACCAATTTCAAATGACAACATCCATTTCAGGGCTTGGTTTTTAGCTGGGCAGCTCCCTGACACTTTCCAGAAACAAGGTACGTGGCACTCTGTAAATGCTGGCTGAGTTAATGATCGAATGCCAGAAAGTAGATCTAGCTGTCTGGTCATGGCTTTCAGCAGCCCAGCTTAAGAGGTGTTCTTGTGCAAATCAGAAGGCAAGTTCTCATTTATGAAAATTTGGAGGCAGGAAAAGTTCAACTCATACTTCCATAAAAATCATGAATGTGATCCTGGAAGTTTCCGGCTAAAGAGACTTTGGAGGACTTTGATCTTAGAGTGGGTAGCCAGGAAAACTGAGTCCAGAGGAGGGAAGGGACTTGCCCAAGATCTCCCAGTTGGTGTGTTTAAAGCCTGTTCCCCAGTCTGCAAGTTGGCCTGAGCTCTAAACAAAATGTGGTTACCACCTGCATCTCTTCTCTTAACTGGGGCGTGTGCTCTTTGGATAAAATCTCTTGTTTGACTTTCTGGATATACACACTTTCAAACAGGTTTTAAAAATTGCACTTTTGGAGTTAACTCTTACATATAAAAAAAAGAGGATTACGTTTCTTTAAATCTGTAAGTTGGCTCCATTTCAAGCATACTCGCCCACCCTCTGACAAAGGAACACTGAATCCACCATCTATGAGCATTGCTTCCTTCCTACATTTCAAATACCAAATCTAAAATAAACCCTAAAGTCTTGGTTGAGATTGAGTTTATGAACTCACACATTTGAAGCTCAGCGTTGCTGTGAAACTTACAGGTCCTTCCCTCACTGGTGGAAATTCACATGCACTTGGACGAGCATATTCCAGATCTGTGTCTCTTAACTGGGGCATTTGGTCATTAAGTATTCATAACGTCATCTTTATTCATGTCAGCCGAGCTTTTTATTGCCCTGCCATTGCTTTCGTTAACAGCAAAGTGGATGTGTTTATTTACACTTACACAGGAAATGAACCGAAGTTTCCTGGTGGTATGGGTTGCACACTAAGTCATCCACTATACTTAGCTTAATTAGACTTCACACAGATCTGAAGCTCGCTTTTCTTTCCTTTCAGAGGTAATTTCTGGAAAGGGCACAAGTAGAATCCAGGGATTATAAAGAGAAGATGAAGCTCAACTTGTAGTGCTTATAATTTATTAACTTATAAAAAACCCCTGAAATGTGTTTTGATGATTGACAGACACATAGATGATACGAGGCAGCCATGAATCGCTGTGCGTAAAATGACTTTACTCAGCAGCGTTTATAATAAAGAGAAATTAATAATTCTAGTAATGAAATAACCGTGGCTCTTCTATATTAAAGTTTATAGAGCTGCAAATAAGTGATCACAGTGAATAAAAGGGGCAGAACATTTAACTTACTATTTTTAAATGCAGCAAAACACTTGTACCTGGTCTGGAAACAACACTAAATGAAATTTAAAAGTGATACTTGCTTCTTATCTGAATTTTCTAATTTTATTTTATTTATTTTATTTTTTGAATTTTCTAATTTTAAACCTTCCTTTTGTGCCTTGTGTGAAGTCATCTATGTGAAGAATTCAAATAGCATAATTGAAATAAACAGAAACTCATTAATAAGCCAAGTAAGGACTCTGAGAGATGAAGACAGCATCATATCTCTAACCTTTTTTTTTTTTTTTTAAAGCATTTGGAGAAAGTAAGAAACTGAGGAGATTTCTCCAGGGTCACACATAATGTGTGACAGAGCTGTGACTGGAAGCACCTTTCTTGACATCAGGTTAGTGCTCTTTGCAGTGTCTCCTGCTGTGACGAGACCTCTGTTTTCCTCTCCAGGTTTATTCATTGCTATCATGAGTCTGGCAGCTGGCCTCTTTTTAGGTTTATAGGAAACACTTGACTCCTGGTGCTTAGCACCCACGCAGTACATTGGAGGCATGGTTGAGTGTGCAAAGGAAGAAAAAAAACATCGTCCTTCAGATAAATGTGGAGAACAAAAACAAGGGCAGGTAGGTTGGGCTTCTGATTGTCCTTTATTTAATCAGTCAACTATCCATCCATTTCACCATCAATCATTCATCACCCATCCATCCATCCATTCATGCATCCATCCAGCAGATATCAGTGAGTGTCAACTGCTGGCCAGGCTCTGTGCCGGTTAAAGGAGGACGCAATGGTGAACATAACAGACATGGTCGATGCCTTTGAAAAGCCTTCCAACCAGCCAGGAATACAGACATCAGCCAAACAGTGAAACAAATGTTTGAGATATTAGAGCTGTGAAAGAAAAAAAAACCAAAAACACATCATTTTGGGGCAGAGAATTTTCTCTGAAGTAACGCATTTGGTCTGAGGTCTGAAGAAGGAGTAGGCATTAACTAGGTAGAGTGGGGGTGGTAAAGAACATTCTAGGCAGAAGGAGGAGCCTGGGTGAAAGAAGGAGGAAGTAAGATACATTAGAGGAGCTTAAGGAACAGCGTGACTGGAGCCCAGCCCTCCAGCCCTCCGCTGGAGAGTTGAAGGTTGAGGGAGGCAGACCCCAAGGAGCATCATCATAAGCTGTCATTAGGAATTGGGTCTTTATTCTAAAAGCAATGGGAAAACAGTAAAAGGCTTTAGAGATCAGATTCGCTGTCATCCTGGCTGCAGTGTGGGAAATGTTTCAGAAATGAACAAGAGGAGATAAAAGAAGACAGAGAGGCCATTGCAGGCATCAGCAAGAAACAATGGGGAAGGCGGGAAAGAGAGGTGGCCACAGAGACAGAGAGAATACAGGGAATAAGCATCTATTTACAGGCAAAAATGGACAGAACTTGATGAGTTGATCAGGAGGTTTTTGCGAGGGGAGGATGTCAGTGACGTCTTCCTGGATTCTGGCCTGACAATTTTGTGGACAGTGGACCCGCCACATATTAATGGAGCGAAATAATCTAAATTCTTTGTCCCTCAGTTTATTTGTAAAATAGTGCTAATAAAGTGCCAACCCTTAGAATTCTTGCGCAAACTAGGAGATTTATGGAAGTCACTTTTATTTATTTTTTTATTTGGGGGGTCAATTTTCTTTTTAAAAAATTTTTTATTGAAGTGTAGTTGATTTACAATGTTAGTTTCAGGTGTACAGCAGAGTGATTCAGTTATACATATGCACGTACATATATATATTTTTGCACATTCTTTTCCATTATATGTTATTGAATATAGTTCTCTGTGCTAGATGGTAGGTCCTTATTGTTTATCTATTTTATACATAGTAGTGTGTCTCTGTTAATCCCCAGCTCCTAATTTATCCCTCCCGTGCCCTCTCCCATTTGGTAACCATAGTTTGTTTTCACATTTAGTATGTACGGCACGGTGTTGGGGATGTGGGAAGCAGAGAGTGTCTGTTTGCTCTCCTTATTTTTGATATTTGTGAGAGGAGGAGTCTTGGAGGAGAACCAAGTTTGAAGGGTAGATAACGTGTTTGGTTTTGGACACACTGAATATGAATGATCTTGGAGAGATCCAAGTGGAGATTGCGAGTGGACAACCAGACGCGCTCATTCGTGCGCTGAAGTGTGGCCTGACGTTTTGGATGGTAACGAAGCTTGTGCAGTGATGAGCCTGCTCAGGGACGGGAGGCCGGGTAGTAATCTGAGAGCCTGGAACTGAGTCCCTGGGGAAAACAGAATGGGCATGTAGAGGATGGAGCCTACAAAGAGGAAGCGAAAGCACAGCCAGGGGATTAGGACCGGGACTGAGGGCAGTGGGACCGCATGAAAGTCAAGGGAGGGGGCAGATGTTTCCAGAGAGAGAGTGTCACCGGCGGCGCGGAGGCTGCTGGGAAGCCTTGTTGGATGAGGACTCAGCAACATCCCGGGGTTCATCGCTCTCGCTGCTGAGCGACGGGCTCATGAACGCCTCTGGGGGTTCGAGAGTGAAGGGAAGTCGAGGAGATGCTGTGGAGGAGAGGAGAGACGATGCAGTCCATCCCTCCCACTGACAGAAGGACACAGGGTTTCTGGCTCGGCTCCTCCCACTCATTTTAAGTGAATGTGTGCTCTCGTGTCTTACCAGTGACACTGTCTTACAGCTGAAGAATTCTGATGAGAGGTCGTCTTTTCCAGGTCTAGGAGTGTCAGAGGTTTATAATCATAGTAACCAAAGAGAGCCAGCTGGTACTGGACCCACATGGGTTTGCTGGAACCCCACTACTGCCCGACAACTGTAGGTGCCCCCAGGAGGTTCTTCCATGTCCTGTTTTGTACCCTGTGCAGCCGCCCTTCTGAGCCATTCCTCATGCTGGTCAAGGGGGCCCGCAAGGTGAAAAGCACGTTTCTCTGATGAGAGCACAGCACAAACACTGTTGTTTCAGTAACATTTGCCTGGATGTTGTGTTCTTAGAATGACGGAATCTCAGGGTTGAGGTTCTATTGAAAGCCAGTATGTTATACACACACACACACACACACACACACACACACACACAAGCTAACTGTAACAGGGGCCTGATGTGGCCCCATCTTTGCATGTTGTCTGTTAAAAGAATTAAAAGTCCTTCAGCATAATAGAACTGAAAACACTGCTGGTTTCTTACTGAGTCTCTTGAAAAATCTCCAAGGGAGAGGACAGGTGGATGGAGGGGAGACATTCTTGTCTTAAAAATTCTCTCTTTCCACATCTCCTTCTCTGAGCATCCCCTGCTGGGACTGCAGCTGTTCCCATGAAACAGCGCTCGGCGCCCAGTCCTCTTTGACACCCCATCTCTTCTCTTGCTCTTCTCTTTTATTTCCCGGAGTCTTTCTACTCATCACCTGCAGCTGCTATGAACCCCTTCTCTTCCACTAGAACTGCTTTTCTCTCAATAATCAATACTTCTCACTTCACTCTCTAAGTTTCGATGAATGAAAGATTTGTTCTTGGTGGCCTCTGCAAAGACACAGGAGGTGGGTTCCTGTGTACAAAGACCTTCAACCTATTATCTCAAAAACGGGAACTCCTACGCTACCCACAGGAGCCTTGGGACCATATACAGCAGCCTTTCATCTGTAGGGAAGAATATCTGGGATCAGAAGGCATGAAAGAGCTGAGATTTTGTGCATGCACTGCGGCTGTCCATTTGTGGGCCAGAGTGGGCCAGGAGCAAAAATTGGATTTAAGCTCCTGGGTGTTGATAGATTATTTACCAGGTTGCTGTAGGGACTACAGAGAAAGAGGAGAGGAGTGACTGGGCCTGCTTGGACTTCTGCCTGCAATGCTGTGACTTTGGTCCTGCACTGTACGTGGCTCTCGCTGCTGTGTGTCTGGTTGGGCTTTGCTACATTCATGGAAATGTCTCCAAATGCAGACAGAGACCTTAGGGAGGCTCCGCTCTGTCTTTCAGTCCGGCCAGTCGGCCGCCCCACGGCTCTTTGCCTGGAGCCGGAGGCTCTAGAGACAAATCTGGGCAGAGGCTATTCATGAAAACACATTTTTTCTCTCTGCCCTAACTAATCAGGGATCTAATTCCTTGATTAGAATCTACCTTTTCTTTCTAGTAAAGTCCTGGCCCAAGATCATCCAGATTTATTATTTTTTGACCAAACTTATTATGTACCAAACATTATTCTAAGTCTTCTTGCAAATATCAGACTATTTAATTCATATTAACAAGCCTATAAGGCAGGTCCTGTTATTACGCACATTTTACTGATGGGAAAAACAAAGGCACAGAGAGGTTAAGTAGTTAGCCTGAGATCACACAGCTAGTAAATGACAGATCCAGCGTCTGAGGCTACGTCTGCTTCCTCCAAGTAGGTGCTGTTTTCCATTACCCTCCTTGCCTCTCAGAGGTAAACTTTCTTTGCCATCATATAACGAAGGCATCAATGAGCAAGACGAAGGAGGCTTATAAAACGGGCATGATACCAGGACCGTCTCACGGGACACGGGAGCAGGTGCTATTGTCAATGTGGAGCATCTTGCATACTCCTCGGCACGTGGTCACTGCCCGAGAGCCATTGCTGTTCTTACAGATTTAGAACATAAAAGCCCATAAGGGTGAATTGATTTGTTCAAGGTCACAAAAATAGTTGGCTATCAACCAGGCCGAAAAACCCGTTCCCCAGGTTGGTCTAGCGGACACTTGGGCCATTTACTTCTCTTCCCAGGATGCTTAAGTAAAGTCATTCAGCAAAATGCCACAACATCTCTAAGCTTGTTTCTCAAGTTGTAAGAACAAATTGCCGTGGGCCCCGCGGTGCCCCTGATGATTGTGGTCACCAGCTGTAAACATGCTTTTTGGTTTGGTCAGCCCAGGCACACTTGGATTCTTTTTAATATGTACAGAATTTTCCGGGACTTAATGCCGCCAGAATGTCAGAAAAGTTAATGGCAGATGTGGTTGTGGAAACGTTCTGTATTTTTAGACAACCTTTAATTAAAACACTTTGTATGTCTCAGGGACCAAATCATACGTTGCCACTTGAAGGCTGTCAGAAGGGGAAAAAGTATACAAAGCTTCTAAAAGCAGCTTTGCTTATTTTTATCTGAGATGGAGTTGGGAAGCCTTTGCAGGCACAAAGCTGTATCTCTTGCTACAAAATTATATGAATTTAATACACAGGGAAGATATGCAAAGAGTTCAACACAGTGCATTTAATTTGCTACAGTCAGTGCAGCGTGGGGGTCAGCCTGAGGGCAGTGAGCTCAGCCTGGGCCCCTCCCCAAAGCCTGGTGACCTGTAAGACCTTCCTAACAAGTCGAAGCAATTGCTTATTGGCTCTGAGCGCCCGAACGCAAGGTGGCCTGGGTGACTGCGCTAATGCAGTCTTGTAGGTTCTTAGAGTTGCAAGTGATCGTAAATCTGTCTCAAGGAGTGGCCATTTTGAAATAGCTGTTTGAAAGCAACTGTGTTAGAATGTAAAAATAGTGTTTTTATTGCCAAGTAATGTGCACAACAAAATTCTCTGCCGTCACTCCATTCCTGAATCCCCACCCTTTCTATGTGGTTTTAAAATATGTACTGATCTTTGATGCTCCTTCCTTCAAGGGGCAGAATCTAAGTCCCCTCCTGCTGCGTGTGGGCTAGACTTAGTGGCTCACTTCTTGCAAAGGAAATAAAGTGGAATCTTAGTATCCATTTCTGAGACTGGATCATAAAAAGCACGAGGACTTCCTCCTTGCTTTCTCTTTTGGATCTTTTAGCTCCAAGCCCTAAGGACAGACACTCAAGGAGCCCTGTGGGGAGGTCACGTGACTCGGAGCCTAAGCCTCCTGCCAACAGAGCCTGAGTGAGCTTGGGAACCCAGTCAAGCCCTCAGATAACTGAAATCCCTGCTGACATCTTGGCCGCAGCCTCGTAGGAAACCCTGAGCCAGAACCACCTGGCTCTACCACTTGCAAATTCCTGACCAACAGAACTCGCTGGACAAAAACCGTTTGCTGCTTTAAGTTACTCATTTGCGGGTGATCTTACACGCAGCGGTGGGCAGCCAAAATGCATCCCTAACCCCCAACCTGCCCTCACTCTGAGCTGGTCTCTCTCCCTGACGCCCACTTCTCCTTTTGTGCCCCAGTGAGCTCCATGCACCCTCGGGCAGCACCCACACTTTAGAAAATGAAGCCGGGGATGGTGGGGCTGGGGGACCGCGAGCATCTTCGTTTCTCACAGACTTTGGGAATAATAATTTTTTTACATAAACCACAAGTTCGAAATTTGTTTTTAGAGCTTTTCACAGTGTACCCCCGGCAGCATCCAAACCTCTTGCTTATCTTCATGTTGGTAGGTTAAGAAGAATGCGGCCAGCACCTCATAGGAGTTGGAAGAATTTTAGTCCTCCCTTTGGGCCACATTTTTCTGGTGCCATGGCTTTTATGGGCAGACTGTCCCTGCTCTGATGATACCAAGTAACCATTCTCCACCCTGAGCTACCAAACGAGCAGGCTTCCCCAGGGTCCCCAGGAATGTCCAGAATGCTTAGCCAGAATCTGAAAATACTTGGTTTTCTCTTCTCCAAGTGTTTAAGATGCAACAAGGGAAAGAAGAACTGGGGAACCATCACAACGACGATTTCTCATCCTTGCATCCCTTCCCCTGAAGATGGACATGCGCCACGAGGACCGAATACCTGCAGATGGAACAGGGCTTTTCCGTAGATGCACAGTGTACAGTTGGGCGTGTGTTTCTTGGAAAATTTTTTGTTTCCAAGACAAAATATAATCACTGTTGAGAATGAAGAGAAACTATTTAACAAGAGCACATAAAGGATATTGGGAATTCTTTGACAAGACACACGGAATACTAAAATCAAGTAGCAAAGACTCTCAGACTGTTACAACTTTTTTTTTCCCAAACTATTTATATCAGAAAAATCAGTGGCAGCTGAACTCTACCAGGTATGGGGTTTAAAACGTACTAAATTTATAGCCAATTTCCCTCTGGCACTGAATGACAGGATAACAGGCATTTATCTTTGGCCTTTTAGCTCCATCATTCCTGGCATTTAACAGAAGCAGGTAGAATTTTAAAAAAAATGAACAGACTGATCTGCAGTGAAGAGGGGGGCATCAGAAGTAGGAATTTGAAATGCAGTAGTGAAGAGGTAACTTGAGAAAATACAGTGAAGGATCTAAAGGTTTTTTTTTTTTAATTTATCAATTTAGTTTACTGCATTGGGCTTGAGAAATTAATTTTTCTCTCTCAACTTTCAGCCTAGTTATCAAAGTAGAACAGGATTCATTTCATTTCCTAATTCAGGGAGCCTGAGAAGAAGTGGCAGTTTTGCCCCACTCCCATCAGGGAGACAGAGAAAGCCACAGGAGGAAGATTCTGGAATTCTTCAAGCTGAAAGGGAATGGAGCTGATCCTGCACTGCGATCACCAGCGGAGCCATCACTAGCCTGATGGGGCAGCTCCTGGACGGGGATGGGCCTCTGGGGGTGGGTGCGGGGAGCGGCGCATCCTCAAGTGAAGGGACAGAACTTCACCTAATGTAGGACTTAATATTGTAATTCGAGACACTGTTGTGGGGCCATTCTCCTCGTGACAAACTAGAAAGAAGCCAGGAAGCCCCGATGAAATAAAAAGTACAGATGCCTGGCCCCGCCCCTGGAGGTTAGGATGGGGGTCAGTTAGGGATGGGAATTTCAGTGCTTGCAAGCTCTGTGGGTAATTCTGATGCACAGTTGGGACGAGAAACTCAGCGCGACGTTGTCGTTGGGCAGTGGATGTTGACAACCAGAGAGCCAGCCAGCTAAGAGATGGGGAGTGGATGCGTTTCCAAACCCAGGCGGCCCTAGAGCCGGTTCCTGATGGATGTGGGGCCTGTGAGCACAAGGGGTGGGAGAAAGGGAAGGATTAGCCATGTCATCAGGAGCTCACTTTCCAGGTGCAGGGGTAGAGCTGCCAGTTGCTTCTTTTTCCTCTCGACCAGTGTGTCCCTGGAGAGAACACAAACTCACAAGGTTGGGATGTGAATGAAGGAGAAGTTTAATGCTGCCTCCTGTCTCCCTGATCCTGGTGGGGAAGAAAAGAGAGGATCCTGGGGGTGTCCCCACAGCCCACGGGACCCCTAGGAAACTGGCCTTTCCCCATGGAGTCAGGGAAGAGGTAATATTTTTGTCACTGGATTTTGGTGGGTTCCAGAGAAGCAGGAGTTGCCAAGAGAGGCCTGGGGCCCCGGTTTTGCAGAATAAGTGGGTACAGTCCTAATGTTCATTGAGAAAGGCCAGGTATGGTGTGCCTTGGTTGCGCAGGCAAATTCTATTCTTTGTGAATACATACCTAAAAGCCAATTTATGTGCTTATATTTTAAATAAAGCTCTGAGGACTATATTCAAAGTGATGTAGCAGAATCATCATCCAGCTTTCGAGTGAAGACCCACAGACCTCAACCACTAAAACGAGCGGTCTGTTGGCTAGAGAGAGAAGAAGGCTTGTTATAGGTGGCATTTGCCTGGAGGACACAGGGGCCCAGGGACGGGGTCCTGGAGGGATGTCCCATGAAGACATGAGGCGATCTTGTGGACGGAAGAGTATGTGCGAAAGTGTGGAGCTAGGCAACGACGGGGGACAGGGAGGCGCCAGTGGGTCTCTGACCGTTTGGCTGGACTTTGGGCTGTATGGAGGGAGCACGCGAAGCTGGTGGGCACTCGCAAAGGAGTTTGAGAATAAGGCTAAGGGGTCTGGGTGTAATTTTAGGGGCCCTGGGAAGCCGTTAAAGGTTTTGGACGGGAGAGTGTGATGCTACCTCTGAAATAGTAACCCAGGGCAGCGAAGCTGGAGGTGGAGGGCCGCTGGGAACTGTACGTGTGTGAGATGCAGGAATGAACACTGAGATGGTGGCTGTGAGAGCTGGGAGAAGGAAGCCCATGGGAGGAGGTGTTGCAGAGGCCGGGACTATCAGTTTAAGGGAAAAATGAATCGAAGAAAACTCCCAAGTCACCGGCCTGGGTGACTGGATCCTGCGTATGCATCGTTAATAGAAACAAAGAAAATGGGAGTACAAGCAGACTTCGGGGTAGGGGAGGGTGCAGCTTTGGATGGCCTAAATTTGAGATGCTGCCAAGGCATTGGGGCGGGGTGCTTAGCAGGCTGTGGGAGAATCAGGACCAGGAAGAGGAAAGCCTAGGAGTGTGGATGCAGGAGTCATTTGCAAAATGGTGCTCGATGGAGCCCAGTGACTGGTTGGCATCGCAAGGACAGTGGAATGGGAGAGTCCACATCCCCAGCAATATGAGGTACCATGCCAGGTACTGTGCACCACCCTCATCTTTGAAACGGCTCTATGAGGTTGACATTATTCTCTGGTTTTATAGACACACAAACAGGCTCAGTGATGCTTATAACAAGGGCAGGCAGCAGCAGGGCTGAGATTCAAGACCAGGTCTGCATGCGTTAAACAACCCTTATCCACCCCCCCCCCTTCTAGAAATTAAAAATCCTTCTAAAAACAAACAAAAAACAGGAAGGACAAATGCTTAGAACAGAGGACCATCTTTTGAACTGAGTATATTCAGACACATGGCTCTTTTATTTGCATTTTGAAAATTCATTCTAAACATGCATAAGTCAGAGGACTGTCAACTGGGAAAGAACTAACATATGAGAAGGAGCATAAGCTCTGCCGTCGTCCCGGCGCGCTTGGATTTGAAGCCCCACTCTACCGCTTGGTAGCCATGGTAATTAAACGACCTGCCTCTTAGTTTTCTCCTAGGGAAATGGGAACCACCAAGATGCTGGAGATGAACATTCGACACAGTGGCTGATGTGCTCAGTAAATGTCAGTTTCCCCTCTCCTCTTCTGCCTTTCCCAGTATCAGGTGGTTCAGAAGTCAATGTCATTGTGCCTTATTTTAATGGCTCTCACCTTTTGGGTCCTTGGTAGGTGACGGGTAGGTGACAGGCGTGAAATGTGATTATTAAAGCAACAGAATGTTGTGTTACGGGTGTGGTAGGCAGAATCATGGTCCCCCAGAGAGGTCTGTGTCCCAGTCCCTGGGAAATTAAGGTTGCAGACAGAAGCAAGGTGACTTGAATGGAATCAGATGGCTTTAAGACAGGGAGATTATCCTGGCTTATCTGGGAGGGCCTGGTGTCCTCACAAAGGTCCATAGAAATGGAAAAGGAAATCAGAAGAGTGAACCAGAGAGCTGGCAGAGTGAGAAGGACTCAGGCCGACATTGCAGCCCGATGTGACTTTAGAAGCTAGGAATGGCACAGAAACAGATTCCCCCGGGAGCCTCCGGAAGGAGCTTAGCCCAGCTGACAAGCTGATGTGAGCCCAGGGGGACCCGTGTCAGACTTCTGCCTGACAGAGCTGCAAGGGAACAGGTTTGCGCTTACGTCACCACTTGCGGTAATTTGTTAGAGCAACGTCAGGAAACAAATGCAATGGTGGGGCTGGGAGGGCCGGCACCAGTCATGTTGCCCGGCCCACACCTTGTATAAACGAGGGCCCTGAGGCCCAGAGAGGCCCAGGAAGATACTCAGGAAGGAATCTGCCTTGTTGGGAAAAGGATGGACTCAACTGGTCTGCCCTCTCTGGCAGAGCCTCGGCTGTGTCTGCCAGCGGGTCCAACTGGTCCAGAGAGGTGTTCATCTGACCGTCCTTAAATGACAGCTAATGGAAGAGCATGAGTGAATTCGTCCTGTGGAGGAACTCTGTCCAGTTCATTAAAAGTTACTCTAAGTCTAATGATCTTAACACGTTCCATGTCCTGTGCCGGTGGGTCTGCCGCTCACAGCTAAGAACTTCTTGGGGAGCCTGGGGCAGGTTTAGCTAGGTGTGGCCGGGGGAAGTGACCCTCTCCCTCCCAGCCCCTTCTGTTTCTCACTGTTTTGAATCATCCTGGTTCCAGTTCATTCACCCAGTCTCTGTGCCATCTCACCTTTCCCCCAGGCCACAGTGATCCGGTTCAGCACAGGCACTTCCTCGTCAGCTGAGTTTTAAAAATCAGTTTTTGGTCTTTTTATCTGCGGGAGCTCAAATTTCATTCTTTTCCCAAGTCTTGACTGGCTCTGTTCTGGTAAGGGTAGCTGTCCAGTTTCTAGTAGGCTGCTTCTAGATGGGCGTGGGTCTGAGATTCAGAGGAGATCAGATGCTTTTCTCTCTCTCAGCCAGGGCTCTGCAAAATACTGGCCTTGGCTGTCTGTCTTAGGAGACGCTTACACCCCTGGCCTTCATACCTCTCTGCTAGTGGTAAAGCCCTCTGTGACCAGGGGACCCTCGAGCTTAAGAACTACCAGCACAATTGTCCCAGCAGTGGACAGATGTCTTCAGGAAACTGTTCTCTGAGTGGCCCACCCTGGCATCCTCCTTCTGGGCTTCTGTTGTGTGACAAACAGTTCAACAGCTACCATGTCCTACAAAAGGACCTGCTTAAGATTTTATAAAACACTGATTTCCAAGGACCCTCCCTGCAAGCTCTGACAGCCATCCTGTTATCTCACTTACCGCCTGCCTTCTTACAAAGAGGATGGCCGTGTACTGTCATGTGGAGGCGAGGAAAAGGGGTGTCAGACTTTCTGAGGACGTGCAGGCAGCCCCTGGCTCCTTGGTGGTGGAACTCATGGCCTGAGAATTGCTTGGACTGTGACATTAGGAAAGCATTGGTCCTTCTTAATGTTTTTACAATCCCTGGCTTCCGAGCAATATGATTTTCTCCAACAATGTCATAACACCTCCTGCCAAAAAAGCCCGAATAGGTTTTTTTTTTTTTTTTTTTTTTAAAAGACATAAAGAGCAAAAGGAAGTGAAGAAATTCAATCCGATGTCAGGGCAATGAAGAATTTTCATTATATATGGTCTCCATAACAAAAACAATATACTGTTGGAATATCCATTTTAAAAGTGTCAGGCCCAAAAGCCTTCTCCTTAAAAACATCAGTGTGCTTGTATCAATGGGACATGGTTTTGATTTGAATTGTTCTTTGTTCTAAAGGTGCTGCCTACTTCTTCCACCAAGCATTTTGTTTTGGTCCCTATGTCTCTCGTCCTCTTGGACCCACATGCTTTCTCAGCTTCAGGGGCTCAACGTGAGGGAGAGGAAGAGAGAAGAGGAGGAATGTAGACTCCTCACTGAGGGGGCCCCTCGGCTTTAACTTCTGTGCTGTGGTCCTTGGCCCAGAGGCAATGAAAAGAAGAACGGAGTTTTCCCGCAAGGACAAATGGCTGTAGCAGGGTTTGATTATCTGCCTGGGCCCTGGTCTTTTTCTTAGTTTTGGCCTATTAACTACTGGGTGAAGAAGGGTCTAAAGCCCAGTGGGGAAGTGTTTATATGAGAGTCTGGAGTATTACTGTAAGCAAGAATTGACTGGCGTTCCTCCGAAAAGATGCTGAAGTCTTAACCTGCCGTACCTGTCAATGTGACCTTACCTGGAAGCAATCTTTGCAGCTTGTCAAGTTAAGGAGAGTGAGTTAGGGTCATTAGGAGGGGCCCTAATCCAGTAGCACTGTGCCCTTATAATAAAGGGGAAATTTGGACACAGAGACAGACGTGCAGAGGGCGAAGATGGTGTGAAGTCACAAGGAGAACACCGTCGATAAGTCAAAAAGTGTCTGAGGCTGCCGGAAGCTAGGAGGGAGGAATAGAACAGATCCTGGCTCAGTCTTCAGAAGAAACCAGCCCTGCTGACACCTTGATTTCAGACTTCTAGCCCCCAGAACTGACAGACAGTAAGGTTCTCTTGTTTACGCCACCTAGTTAGCAGTACTGCGCTATGGTAGACCCCAGAAACGAATACAGTGGCTACACTGAGGATGAGTGGGAACCTACCAGGTGAAACACTCTAGGTAAGAAAAAAACCACTCCGGCCAAGTGGCAGAGGTGGGAGAGAGCATTTGCACCGGAGCAATTGTGGGGAGCTGGTGAGGCCAGGTCGTGAGAACACACAGAGGGGGCAAGGCTGGTGAAACAGGCACGGGCCAGCTGCGAAGAGACATTTTTGCCCTATGTTTTATTCTGAGGACAACCGGGGGTTAATTAAACTGGGAAGCTGAGGCTGGTCAGCAGATGTCCAGCTTGGGATCCCGAGGGGAGAATGGTGCCATCCAGAAAAGAAGGGGGACAAGTTTTAGGACCGTGGAGAAGATGCTGAGGTTAGTTTGGACATGTTGGATTCCAGGTGCTTTTGGACACTGGAAAGGAGATAGTCAATTATCAGTTAGGAGTCTGGAGTCCAAGAGAAAGATCTGGGTTGGAGATACGGAGTCATCACTTTGAAGTGGTGATTAAAGCCAGGAATGTGGACATGTCCCATTCAGAGAAAATCAATGGTGTGAAAAGAGAAGAGAGGTGAGGATGGAACCCTGGGAATGACAAAGTTTAAGGGATGGGGAGAGGTGGGGGAGCCCGTAAAGGACCTCAAGGCGAGGCGAAGAGGCCAGGGGAGAATGTCGCATGGAAATGTGAGCGGGAGAGAGAGCCAACAGGAGCAAACGCAACAGGAAGGCCCAGCTGGCAAAGACGTCAAGGCACAGTCAACTGGACGATTCGGAGGTCACCGCTGACGGAGCGAGAGCGGTTTCAGAGTGAGCTGGTGGGACAGAACCCAGTCTGCGATGGTTTGGGGACGGAAGTGGAAAGAAGTTACAGAGCTATCTTGTATCTGCTGCCGTTTCAGGAAATCTGACCACAAAGGGAAAAAAAGGAAATCAGGGGATCCCCGGAAGAGGCACTGGGAGGAAGCCCCGTATAGAAGAAGGAGGTCCGTGCACAGGGAGAAGCAGAAGCCGGTAGCCTGGGAGCGCGTACCTGGCACGTCCACCTTGTCCCTCCCCGCTGTGCGCGTGGAAGGATCCCCTCCCTCGCTAATAATAATAATAATAATAATAATAATTGTTGTTGTTGTTGTTGTTGTTGTTATTATTATTATTATTATTATTATTATTATTATTATTATTATTATTATTATTATTATTATTATTATTATTATTATTTTATTATTTTGCTTAAACAAGTCTAGATCTCTGTCGTAGAGGTTTGTGCACCGGGCCGCTGGAAGACCCGGGATGGATGAGTCCCCCTCCGTTTCAGGCCCCTCACACTTCGGTGTCTCGTGTTGTGCGGAGGCTCGCGCCTGCTGCAGCGAAGACCCCGCCCGGCAGGGTGAGGCCGCCTCCGAGGCGGGGAAGGACGGAGCGCCCGCAGGCTCTGCAGGCGTGCTGTGGGTAATCACAGGGCCCCCTCCACCCCGGGCCGGCACGGGCCCGGCTTACAGGAGACGTGCGCTGTTCCGATGAAGCCTCGCCACGGCGGCCGGGCGCCGGCCCCGCTGTGTCGCCGGCCCCGCTGTGTCGCCTGCGCAGAGCACCTCCCTGTCAACCCCCGGGTTACAGGGTTGTATAGGATGAGGGCTCACCCTGCAAAACAGAGATTTCACATTTAAAGCTTGACGTTTTCAAAGTCATCTTCCAACAAGTTACTTAAATGTCAAACTATTAGTTTCAGAATCTGACAGCATTGGCCCTTGAATAAAGGGGGGCATTTTGCCTCCTTACCTCTGCCCTTTTCCTCCGCATTTTAGAGTTTCCAGTAGAAGAGGGAACCAAGCATTTACTGAAGGCCTAGACTTTGCTATATGCCAATGTAAGTGCATTCATAGAGGCTTGCTCCCTCAGTTGTCACACTGTGTTTGCAATAGAGATATCTTGATTCCATTTTTTTTTTTTTCAGATGAGGAATGGCTTGTAAGTGAGGGAGCTTGGATTCAAACTCAGCTCAGTTTCCATCTCTCCTCCACTCCACCCCCTCCCCAGTCCTTGCTCAGCAGCCTATAAAGTCAAGATCTGTGCAAGGCGTCTAGGAAAGGACACGTCATAAATGCAGAATGCATTTCTTGTGCCTGAAGAGCAGTCTGTTGCAGAGTAGTCTGACTTCACTTGAAATAGAGAAGACTTCAGCCTTTGAGCATTTGAGGAACGAACTCCTCGGTTCTCATTGAAAACCTTGCAGAAATTCAAAGAAAGGAGAGACCTCTAAGAGATACTGTGGTCAAAATGACTTCCTGGAAGAAGTGAGACTTGAACTTGGTTTTGGAGGACGGATTGTTTGAGAAGGTAAATAGGCCATTTTACAACCAGGGGACCCTAGAGGCACATCCAAAAATGGGATTCTAGTTAAGGATTTCTGCAAGATGTTTAGGACGTTGACTGGACCACAGTGAAGGTTTAATTATGATGTGGATTTGGTCAATTAAGTCAATCAAGTCAGTCAAGATGATCTAAAGCCCAGTATGATAGACAAGAGGGAGCTATTGCAGAACTTGAGCAGGGAGCATTTTCCATCCATCCATGCATCCATCCATCCATCCATTCATCCACTCATCCATCTGTCCAACCTGTAAACACTCAGTGGGGATTATTTATGAGCCTGTCTATTTGGAAGTTAAAGCACACATGGCTGAAATTCTCAGAAGAATGTGAGCAAGGCAACTAGAAGGCAAAGATTTTAAAGAGAAAATAAAGCATTTTCTTATCTGCCTGCTGAAATTTATCATTCATCCTTTAAGGTGTCCCTTGAATGCCACTTCCTCCATGCCTCTCTCAATGACTGGTTTCTTATTCTTCAATTAGAGTTACTTTTGAACATGTCCCATCTCCTCAGCTGGACCCTAAGCTCAGAGAATGGATCCTCTTCAACTTGTAAACATGAACAATATGCAAATCTTTGTATCTAGTAAATAAATTTTGATAATTAATTATGTGTCAGGTGTGATGCTAGTTGCCAGGGGCTACATAGTTCTTTTTGGTGGATAGAATTGATGTAAAGGGAGGCGGCTAGGTGTTTCCATGGCCCATCTTTACTGTAGCATCCATGGATTTATGAGTCACTGCTGGACAAGGGAGAGAGAAGCCTTCTAGAGTGAAAGCAAATGCTAAAGAGACAGTCCTGGGAGCCAGATGATCCTTTGAAGGGGGTGTTGGCTGTGTGTGAACAGCAGCAGCAAGACTGAAATGGGCAGAGGAGCATTTTACAGCAGAACCCTCAGGCCACACTTGGAGGCACTAACAGTCACTTGGGTCTGCCGGATGCACACACAGTTTTGTCTTACTCTGCATCGGTCTCCTCATCTGTGAATGTGTCCACATGGCCCTTTGCAGGCTGGGACCCAGACTGAGGATGCTTTAGTTGCTTCAGTCCCGTGAAGACTGTGGTCCCTTGGTTCCTTGCAACACTCCATTGGTTTTGAAATCATCAGTGAGTGATGTTCCTTAAGATGCCCAATCTCTGAATTTATTCTCATCTTACACACTGATAAATTCTTGTTTAATGACTGAAAAATGCCAGGAGAGCCTCTGCAGAGACAGAACAGGTGAGACAGGACAAAAGGGCATCTCTCTGGGGCATCTTTTCCATTGTACCTCTGTGCCTTACCTCTGTTATTTTATCCATTTAAGATGAGCTATTGAAATAATAATGGAAAGAACCAGACTTCCCAGTCACCAACTGTCTGTCACAGATGTAGATTCTGAAATTGACATCACGGGATTGGAATTCCCTAGGATGCAAGTGTCGAACGTATTATAGGTATGTGACAACTTAGAAACACTTCAAGAAATTATATGACCCAAAATGTTACATCTTGTATTTGTATGAGCCAACGGGCTTTTTTTTTTTTTTTGAAAATAGGCATGTTGGGTGGGAAGGTGTATGCTTCACTATTTGAACGCCAGACCAGTTTCATGTGTTATTCTAACACGCTGCTAATCCTGTAGATTTCACATCAGCAGATTTGCCCAAGTGCATTTCTGCCAAATGAATATACTAACTCATGTTGAGTTATAAAGCCCCTTTATCTGACAATTGCACCTGTCACAGAGTATCCTCAATTTGCTTAATTGAAGATATTTTTCTGAGGTAATTTGTTTTTCTTTCTAGGGTTAAAAGTCTTACACAATTTTCCTTTTTACTCACATCTGCAAAGGTTCTCAGAATGCTTGAAAATGAACACTACATGGTCTGTTTTAAAGTCTTAGGTGATTTTCCCCATGGGGCATATCCATTTACTTCTTAAGGTCTTGTAATTCACTTGAAAATGTACATTTACTCACACTAATAAAATTTTCTTCCAGCTATATATTTTCCTGCATTACATCATCTCATTAAGCACTAGAATCCCTCATGCCTGGATTTCCCCCAAAGATTGTGGGAAATTTGTGACTGGCTCCATGAAATGAGCTCTTATTCTGTGATGGTTTAAAAATAGTCGTACCAAACCACAGAAACATATTGCAGGCGACTTAGATTAATGCCTTTCCTCTGTGCTCAGGAGCTATTAGGTGATGGGGTCGGAAAGAGCCTTAGAGATCATCTGGGCAAGACTTTTAGTTTATAGATAAGAAAATTGAGTCCCTGAGAAGTAAAATGATCTGCTCATGGTCCACAGTGAGTCCTTGGCACCTCCAGCCCTGGAACTCACATCTCTGGATTTCCTATTGCGAAGTGAACACGTCCAACTTTCATGCTTGGAAACTAGGAGAGCAGAACATCTGGAATCCTAGGGACCTGTATTAAAATCTCAAATTGATTACTTGGTATTGAGTTGTGGACCTTGGGAAAGCTAAGCATGTCTGTCTACTCACTTCTAAAATGAGTACAATAATAATGGACTCCTCAGAGAATTGTTATGACAAGTAAATGACAATCTGTGCAAGGAGACTGATACAATGTCTGGCATGTAGTAACTGCTCAATGATTGGTAGGTAAGATTCTTATTATTTTTTATGGTTATAGGATAAAATCGAATATATTACTAGCATGAAGTGATCTGAAGGAAAAGTGATTAATTTCCATAAATAACGGCTTGAGAAAGAAGTATTGGATGTGTGTGGGAGATGGAAGAAGTTTTTGCTGTCATCTTGCTATTTCAAATTGGCAGTCTACCCACTTGAAAGTTGAGTCTTGCCCCAAATATCTGATCCTGCAATTAGGGCAGGATGCCACTAGGTGGCAGTGGTTTCTTAGTCATGGTGTTGTAATTTCAGTCACCAAATGGATGATTAAAGGAAAGAGAATTTAAACATTTTGCTATTCATATCCATTTTAAAGTAGATCCCCTTATCCCCACCACAGACACGTATTTATTAAAATACTGTGACTGACAGGACTCTGAAGGCAAATATACTTGGGCTTGAAACCCTTCTTCCACTTCTTAGACCATCTTGGGCAAACCCGTGTGTAGCCAGCACACAGATCAAGAAACAGCATTACCAGCACCCCAGATGCCTTCCTTTACCTTCCCCAAGACATCATACCTCTCAAGGTACACACTGTCCTGACTTCTGTCACCATACACTTGTTTTGCGT
This sequence comes from Camelus bactrianus, assembly GCF_048773025.1. Taxonomy (NCBI): domain Eukaryota; kingdom Metazoa; phylum Chordata; class Mammalia; order Artiodactyla; family Camelidae; genus Camelus; species Camelus bactrianus. The sequence goes on from NC_133565.1 coordinate 28,421,821, forward strand.
ATCTTTGAGCTTAATGTGAAGAGACTCATACTGTTAGTACTCTTTTGTGTCTGTTTCTCTTTGCTAACTATTCTAATTTTGGGATTTATCCACTTTCCTTTGTGTTGGTTTATTTTTCACTAAAACACAGTATTCCATTGTATAATTACAATGCTATTTACGCAATATACTACTGATGGACGTTTTGGTTGTTTCCAATTTTGGACTAGTAAAATATGGTACTAGGAATTTTCTTATAATATATTCTGATGCCTATATGTATGCAAATGATATGCATAAATTATAGCTAAAGCTACAAATTATACTTTAGTACATACAGACAGTTTTCTGAAGTGATTGTATTAGTTTATACTTCTGTGAGGTGCCTATGGAAGTGCCAGCTGTCCTATGTCTGCCAATAATTGGCATTGTTACATTAAAATTTAAAAAAACATTCTAGCAGGTGTATAGTAGTATCTCTTTGTGTTTTAATATGCATGACTGATGATTAATAATGTTGAGAACCTTTTCAAACATTTATTAGCCAATTTGAGATGATTTTTTTGTGAAGCTCCTGTTTAAGACTGTTCCCTAGGGTTGAATGGTATTTATTCTTCTTTTAAAATTGTTATGTAAGGGTTCTTTATATATTCTGAGTGAAAATTTTCTTCTCCCCATTGGCTTGCCTTTCGTTTTTTAATGGTGTCTTTTAATACACAAGAATTCTTAATTTAATGAAGTTCAAATCCGTGGACATGGTGTATTCTTCTAATTATCTACGTCTAAAAAATTCCTCACAGTAACATTTTATCAGTTTCTGTATAGTCTTTCACTTCTTATTTGTGGACTGTTTGGATGTTACATCATGTGTGCATAAGGATAATTATTTCCAATACATTCTTTAATACTATGAACTTTCATTTATTTTTTTCTTGCTTTACTTATTCATGTTAACAAGAATTTCTAGCATAATGTTGACTAGAAATGGCAATAGTGACATTTGTCTCATTTCCAAACTTAGGTGAATCAATTTCAATATTTCACCACTTATTAAGTTTACTATATATTTGTTTTATAGATTCCTTTTATCAGATGAAAGAAGTTTCCTTTTATTCCCAATTTGCTAAATTAAAAAAAAAATGAGTGGGTGATTAATTTCCCAAGTGCGTTTTTCTCTCATTTATTTATTCTCCATTTTTATGCTAATCTGGTCATTAATTTTTAAATGTTAAACCAAGTGGCATTCTTGGAATAAAACCAACTTGGTTGATCCTTATTAATTTTCTTTTTAATATATCACTGGATCTGATTGGCTCATAGTTTACTTTTGCATCTATATTCATGAGGGAGCTTGGACCCTACTTTTTGTATAATTTTTTTTAAGGTTTTGGAATCAAAGATATGCTAAAGTAAGAACAAAAGAGATGGGAACTATTCCTACTTTTCCCTATTCTCTGGAAAAGTCTGTATGAGCTAGAAGTTCTTTTTTAAATATTTGAAGAATTTACTGTTAGAGCTATTTGAGCTTGGAGATGTCTTTGTGGGAAGGTTTAAAATTAGGCTTTCTATTCCTTTCATAGATACAGGAATAGTCTAATTTCCTATTTCTTCTCAGTGTCAGTTTTGATAAGTTGTATTTTTTTCAAGAAATCTGAAGCTTCTTATTGATATGTAGGGTTTTCCACACATCATCTTTTACGCCAGCAAGACCAATTGGTGATGCAATGGTTTAAAAACAAAACAAAAAAACCTCTGTGACTGTCTTCATGATTTTCTTCCGAGTTATCCACTCTGCCCTCCTTGCCAAATCTGCAAGTTTTCATATTCTTACTCTTCTATTTGAATTAATTCATGACTCTGTGTTTTCTTTAATTGAATCACATGTCACTAAAGTTAAGTAGATTCTATTCAAAGTCTACAGGAGGTTTCCAGCGCTCAACACCTTAACTATAGTCCTGCTTGATGTGTTAATTGGTAGTGCCAGCCTCACAAGGCATTGAAAATTTGGCAGCTTTTAAAAATTTTTAGTTACTTGGCCATGTAGTACAAAAAAGGAGCAGATTCAGCTGAAGCAAAGACAATGTGAATAGCTTAACCAAGCTTGGGCACCTGCACATAATGACAACCACCTCAAAACTACTGCAAGTCTGAAAATTTCATGGCGTCATCAATCCCAATTTTAGAGCTGTTCAACAATATCGTATAACAGATGAAATATGATAGTTCTTTAAAATACAGTGACACTTATCAGACTTTTTTTTCTCTTATAAAAGTCTTCATTTTCGCTCATGTGTAAGAAAGCATTTATCCATTACAAGACTGGAAAAATATATGCCGCTATTCTCTCTTATTTGTTTGAGTTCATTTATTGTAACATATTTAATATCATGTCATGTAAACTTGGAATTTATTTTGAAGAATAATTTGAAGTAAGGATCTAATTTTATGTTTTTCCGAGTAGTTATAACTGAATATATCATGAAATACTGAACTATGGATGTCGGTGTTCCATATGTTTAAGACGTTCCTCTTTTTAAATTTGTTTTCCTTTTGTTATTTTAACAGGAATCCAGTTGGGTGAGGTGGATGGAAACAGAAAGGGCTGTTCATTCAAACGTCCCTATCCCAAAGAAGCTTCTGAGTAGTCATGTCTTTGGACTGAGAGTTCCCCTGAGGGTCTATTCACCTTGCCTGCCCACAGAACCTAGAATCCACTGTAACTCACGCTGCCATTGAAACTTTCTCTCACGTCCATGATCTCATATGGCTCTTTGGAAACGCCTGTGTGCTGGAAGAATGAGAATTGTTACCATCCATGATCCCACAGCTCGTAAATGGAAAGACCATGGCTTGGGTGGGGCCTTGTGACCACGTGTCCCCTTCCATGACCCATCCAGTGGCCATCTTTGGAGCTTCTTCACTGGGGTTTGTTACATCTCCTTGGGTTGGCCATTTCTTGTTCTTTCTTCTTGCAACAACTGTGTGATAAATCCTACACTTCGGAGACAATTAATTCAATGAACTTTTATTAGTAACTATGAGCATTAAAAGAAGGGATACGTGAGAGTGCAAGTATGTCTTTCAGTATGTTCTCTCTTCTTCTTTTCCGAATTCCTTAGCAAACCTCTCGTCACATCTCACTGGGTCACCTGCTTATTTTAGATGAGTCCCAGGAGCTGGGGAAAGCCAGGCACTGACTGGCTTAAGTCAAAGACCTGAATTAACCCTAGGGGGAGTGGGAGGGGTCTGACTCTGACTGAAATAGGCCAGTCAGGATCCATCCAGGGCACTGAGTGTTGGGTCAATTTTCCTCAAAGCGTAATGGATTTGTAAAGGCAATGACGAGCTGAAATGAAATTGGGTAGCGTTAGGATGGAAGAAGAGGTGAGAGGATGCTGAGTAGCCAACCACCAGAAGCCCCTTACGATGCCACGCAGCAAGTAGAGGAGAGTCCAGAGGGGAGAGAAGATAAGTGACCTTTAACTGTTTCTGTATGGAATGCTCCAATTTTAACTGATTAAATTTCTTGTTTTCCACCCCTTGATTATTTGACCCCTCCTACATCATGTGTTCCCATGTAGATGTCCACACTCCATGCACAGGCACATATACGTGCGTACGTATACAACCAAGTCCTCCACTGTCTTCTTCTTCATACTCAAGGGACAAGTTTACTCTCAGAACTGCCAAGTATTCCAAATCATTTCAGGGACGACTGCAGTTTTGATCAGTGGCCTAATGCATTTGAATAACCATCCTAGTTTTTAGGTTAATGATGGCAGAAAACGCCAGTGGCTCTTCATTTACCCTCCCCGACTTTCCCACTGACATAATTATAAAAATAGATGGAGATTTAAATTTCCAACAAAGTTGGAAACCAGAAATATTATTAAAAAGCTTACTAGAAACCAGGAGGAATTTCTGCTTTACTGAACTTAAAAGAAGTTCTAAGGAACAAAGTTAAGGCTATATAGGGAAAAAGAGGTCATAGGAAATTATTTCTCCATTATAGAGTCTTTCTGTCTTTCAATCTCTCTCTCTCCAACTGACTCCTGGCTTCCAATTTCCAATATGCTAATGGAGAAATGAGAATTTAGCAACTGGAAAAACTGTGGTATTAGCGCAAACAGGAGACTCTTTTTCCCTTTAATGTTTTGACAAGGAAATAAATATACACCACTTCAGACTAGGAAGTTGACCAGGCAGATCCTTCCTCGGGTTAAGTAAATTGCAAATCACAGACAAGTTGGCTTGGAATGGGCCGAGATGTGAAGTCCAACAGGAGGCGCAGAGATAGGGACTGGGACTAAAGCAAAACCACACACACTTTTTATGAGCAACTATCAAAACGGAGATCTCTCTCTGATCAAAGGACTGAACGTGGTAGAGAGAGAACATGGGACTCAGGAAGCCAAGGAACAGTGTGCTTGGAAAAAATTTATGATGGGAAAGAACAGAAAATTTTTAGAAAATGTCTAACTTGAGATCAATAAACTTGAGGAAGCCAAGGATGAGATAAAAACACAATAGACTTTGATGAAATGGAAGATTACTGTGATAAGGAAAGCTTTTAAGGAAACTAAAATTTAATGACTTCTTTAAATAGTTGATAACAGATCTGAACACAAAAACTTACAAAAATGTACAGAATACTGCATTCCTTTTCAATTTACATGGTCACCAGAGCTGATTTCACGTTCTGTACTCCTCCCGCCTTTGGACAGATGTCTTCAGTAGTTCAAAACTTACTTTTAAAATGTATATTTAGCATTTTTTAGTGAAAAAAAATTTATAAATTAAGTTCCTCCTTTACTATTTTGGCTTTTCAAAGAAACCTAACGTCAGTGAATGCTAAATGTGCTATTAAAACTGTTCCAAATGTTAATAAATCTGACTTTTAAACGTTTTGGCCTGTGTTGCCAATTAAATGTGGCGTTTAAGCTTTGTAAAGTTACAGGTGTATAGAGGAATTTAGGTCCACAGCTTTAGGAAGTTTAGAATGAGTCTAATAAACTAAATATAGTACTTTGCATTAAAAATGAAATCATCGAATCAAAACTGCATTTTTTTTTTTGACACATTAAAGGTTTGTGGGAACCCTGTGTGGACAAGCATTGTTTTTCCAATAGCACTTGCTGACTTCAAGTCTCTGTGTCACATTTTGGTAATTCTCACAATATTTCAAACTTTTAAATTATTCTTATGTTTGTTATGGTGATCTCTGACCAGTGATTTTTTGATATTACTACTATGACTTGCTGAAGGCTCAGATGATAGGTAAGATTTTTTAGCATTAAAATATTTTTTAAAACTTAAAAAAGAATTTTTTTTCCAGTGGAGGTACTGGGAATTGAACCTGGGACCTCATGCATGCTGAGCATGAGCTCTACCACTGAGCTATACCAACCCTTTTTAAATTATGTACATTGCTTTTTTAGACGTATGCTATTGCACACCTTAAAAGACTACAGTATCGTGTAAACATAACTTTTATGTATGCTGAGAAGCCCAAACATTTGTGTGACTTGCGTTATTACTGTGGCTGGATTCAAACCCACAATATCACTGAAGTATGTCTGTGTCTATCTAAGAAAGGAAAGAAGAAGAAAATTAAAATAATGATAAGAGTAAGACCAAAATGTGCAGGCAAATAAACAAACAAAAAAGCAAAAATCTTCAAAAAAAGTCAGCTATATTAGTATTATATAATTAAGAATTAAAAGTCTAAAACATTAAAATTGATGGAAGCTATTTTATTTTGACAAAAAGCACAAGGCTCCCTGCAGACCTAAGGGTCAGGAATACACATGCAATGACTAACATGTCGTTGACATAGACAACAAAATGTTTCCATATAAGGTACACAAAAAGAAAAAGTTTGAAAGGCCAGAGGAAAAGACTGTAGCACAGTTTCCTACATCTCTGAAAGATCGAGCAGCCAAAACTAAGTGAGAATATGGAGAATCTGGATAATAACATTGCTGAGTCTAATTAAATAGGCCAAATTGGAATTTGTACCTTACAAACAGTTGAATACCTTTTGGTAAGAGTTCATCGAACAACTATAAAATGTAATTAGATCACAAAGAAAACCTTAATACATTTCAAATGGGAGAAATGATACAGTCCATTTTCTGTGATCACAAGTGTCAATCACATGGGAAAAAAAATTGAAATCCCCCCCCCAAAAGAGTCAACTTGAACCTGTGATTTCAAACATCTTAGAAGACAGTGTAAATGAGACTTCTCCACATCGGACATAAAGGTGTTCTGAAAGTAGCGATGAAAGGAAGGGTTATGGCTCACAGAATGGAAGTAAATGATAAGAATGGGGGAGGAATTCAACTGATCAAAGGTTCCATCCAAATTAGAAAAGGAAAGGCAAACTAAATCTGGTGAAAACAGGAGGAAAGAATAATACAGAAATATCTCATTTTATTGCACTTCCTAGATAATGATTTTCTTTAATAAATTGCAGGTTGGGGCAACTCCGCGTAGAGCAGGTCTACTGGCACCGTCTTAACAATGGCATTACTTTGTGTCTCTGCGTCACATGTTGGTAATTTCAGCAGTATTTCAAACTTCATTAATTATACTTTTATGGTGATTGGCGGTCACTGATCCTTGATTACTATTGTAATTGTTTTGGGGCACCATGACCTGCGCCCATATAAGGTGACAAACTTAATGTCGTGTGAGCTCTGACTGCTCCACCGACTGGCCTTCCCCCACTCCTCTCCCTCTCCTCAGCCTCCCCATTCCTTGAGACGCAACAACTCACTGGGCAACTAAAAAATTTGTGTGTCTCTCTTTAATTGTGATTTTGCTTTACTGTGGTGGTCTGGACCTGAACCAGCAGTATCCCCAAGGGATGCCTGTATTAAGCCAAAAATTCACAATTAAAAGACAACCAACTATGGAAATTTTAAAGAACTCAATCTAATCTCTCTTTAATTCTTTTTTGGTGAAGGAAGAAAGAAAAGACTATAGATGACTTTCTGTATAATTAAGAACATATATTTGAACATCTCAAAATGCAGACTAGTTTTAAGGAAAATATATGCATACAAATTTACATTAGAAGTGGCATCTTGAAAGATGGAATAACTAAGATTTCTAGAGCTGCCCCGATTTACACTTAAAAAAGGGCATGTGTACCTGGATGGATTGTTTTGCTGGTTAGGTACATTAAATATACAAGAAACAGAGCAAGGAAATACATGGAAAGTTTTTTTTTTATTCATGTGTTAATAACTTTGGTAACAGAATTGACACACTGCCCTACCTCTGTACAAAAAATTATAATTTAATTAAAGTTATGAAAGGAAGCAAAAAATCCTGAATATAACACTAGCAAATTGAGACCAGCATTCTACTAAACGAAGATGAATTCATGACCAAATGAACAACACTCAGAAATGCAATAATTAATTTGATGTCAGAAAAATTTTACTATAATATTTATCCATAGGTCAAAAAAGTCTCAGTGGTAGCAAAAGTGGCATTTATTTAAAATTTAAATTTAATTATTGATGAATAACAACGAACTAGAAATGGAAAATTCTTCCCCAGTACGATCAAGTTTCTCACCTGCTCTCTCTCAAGCCAGGCGTCTTAACTTATAGTCCAGCGTAGAGCCACTGAGTGACAATGACACTGAATTCAGCTGGCGGAGAACAGAAAGCAGAGTGTGAACAGAAAGAAGAGTGTGAACACAGTGTACGTGCTTCTGAATTTAAAGGAAATTAATACTGGAAGAGGTCAGAATCACAGAGAGCATTCTACCAATAGAAGCTGGTCTACCCTTGAAGGATTCCTTTGCACCTGTGAGTGTTGATCAGGAAGGTGGCAGAAACTAATGCAATAGCCATGATGTCCACTTCCATGACCTTTAGAAGAGAAGACAGATGGAGAGGCTGCTCTTTGAGGTTCCTTAGAAAAGCAATAATTTGATGTCACTGACCGACTTCCTCAGTGAAAACAGAAGAGCCATTTCCTAGAAGAACTGGAAGAAATGCAGCCTAGGGCTGAAGACTTCTGCAGGAAGGAAGGGAGGAAAAGACCTATCATTAATCGAGCTACAACAAGGTGGTTTTATGTAGATGATCTCTAAAGTTTACAACATCCAAGGACAAAGACTTTTATGCGTGTAGCATAGCTGAATATTTACACACACTACTACTTACATAGGCAAAAGATACTTTTCAATAAAAATTATCAGGCAACATGCCACACATACAAAAAAGTAGGTAAAACATCCATGTGCAGCTTGGTGAAGATTAAGAAAATGTACACCTATGTGCCGTCTCCTGCTTCAGAAGAGCTTTCCAGGGCTTCAGCGCTGAGCTATGGTGTCAACTTCTTCAGTCACTTCCCTGCCCTCCCCACAGGCTAAACCACCCACTGGGGGCATGTTTGTCATGCATTTGTGTTTCAATACTTACGCATAAACCAACAACAAAACGCTGTTTAGTTTTGCCTCTTGTAGAACTTTATACAAGTGCATACCCGGTGTGATTACAACGGCCGTGAGAGCGTGCCTCACGCGTCCTTCCACAGGAGTGTACTTGACCTAAGGCTTACCTCTAAACTCCGGAGTGCATGGGTGTTAGGGCCGAGGCCACTTGCCCTGCGCAGCTCCCTGGTGGTGACTCACTGTGGTGAGCGAACCGAGGTAGACCTGTTCTGGGAGACAGGCCCTCTCCGGCCAACTTTGGCTCAAGGACTGCCTCAAGCACCTTTCTGAGACCGCTTTGCACTCCAGGATGCCTCCCCCCACCTCCTCTCCCTCTCCCTCACTGCAGCCTGATGTCTCTGCCAGACTTCCTTTTACATCAGCATTTCCCCGAATAAAAATCCTTGCACACTTAATTCCATCGTGCTGTCTGCCTCGTGGAAGACTTGGCCGACGTCGCGGTCTTTTTTGGGCTTGTTTCTTTTGCTGAACATTTCCTTTTTTGAGTTTCATTTATGTTGATATGTGAATTTCACTCATTTTCTCAGCTGTATAGTATCCATTGTTCATACATCACACCTTATTTAGCTGTTTATTTGTTGACGGACAGCTGTATTGTCTCTTTTCCTTTTTTTCCTTTTCTCTCTCTCTCTCTCTTTTTTTTTTTACCATATAAATTAGAGGCTAGAAAACAATGTCCTAAGGGTCAAATCCACCTGATTCTCTATGGTTCTGAACAGAAAAACGGTTTTACATTTTCAAATGGTAAAAACCAATCAAAAGAAGTATAATATTTCATGGCACATGGATATATGAAATTCAAATTTCAGCATCCACAAAAAACTCTGTTGGAAGACAGCCACGTTCATTTGTTTATATATTGTCTAATGATAGCTGTCCTGCTACACTGGCAGAGATGAGCAGTTGCTGGATGGCCTGCAGAGAAAGAAATATTTACCATTGGGCCCTTTGTGGAAAAAGTTGGCTGACCCCTGCAATAAACAAGCTTGCTATGAATGATCTGGTGCGTACATGTAAAGATGACTTAGGGTATGGTCCTGGGAGAGGAATGTCAGGGCCCTAGGATATAGACATGTGTAACTTTATGAGGCGATGCTAGACTATTTACCAAAGCAGTTGCAGTAATTTTCTCTCCTACAAGCAGTGGATAGTGTTGCACGGGCACCACGTTCTTGCCAACAGTTGGTACTGTCCAACTTTTCAATTTTTACCATTTGGGTGGATGTGAAAAGTTTTCTCCCTGTGGTTTTGTTAAGCATTTCTTTAATGCCTAGTGAGACTAATGATATTGAACATACGCTTATGGTCCACTTATGTTTTATTTTTATGACCTTACTCTTTTTATCCATTTTCTCTTGGGTTGTTTGTCTGCTTCTTGATTAATTCGGGGAAGTTCTTTGTGTATTTTATACGTGAATCCTTTATCATTTAATTCATTGAATTAAGTATGTCATTTAATGTATGGTCCATTTTTTGCTCTCTTTTTGTATTTTTTGATGAACAGAAATTCTTACATTAAACTATTTGTTGTAGAAAATTTCAAATACAAAAATAGAAGCTCCTGATTTTAATGTAGCTGAATTTTAAATTTTTTACTTTTTGATTTGTAATTTTTATGTTTTAAGAGACCCATCTAGATCCTCAAGTCAGAAAGATATATATAGAGGTTACCATATGAAAGTTTTATAATTTTCCTTTCATTATCAAGTCTTGAGTCCCCTTGGAATTGATTTTTATGTCTGGCATGGCGTAAGTATCCAATTTCATTTTTTTTTTCCCCATATGGATACCAGTTGTCCCACATCATTCATTAGAAAGGGCACCTCTTTTTTTCTCCTGATTGGCAATGCCTACTTGATCCTATTGCAAGTTTCATACAGATGCAAACATGTGTCTAGGCTCTCTAGTATTTCCTACTTATTTATTTGACTATTCTGACCGATTCCCTATTGTTTTTTTTCTGGTTTGACTGACACGGTTTTTTAAAGTGCATTTTCACCTTTTAAAAAAATTTTCCTTTTAATTGAAGTATAGTCAGTTTACAATGTTGCACCAGTTTCTGGTGTACAGCATAATAGCTCAGTCATAACACATACATACATATATTCATTTTCATATTTTTTTCATTATAGGCTACTACAACATATTGAATATAGTTCCCTGTGCTATACAGTATAAACTTGCTATCTATTTTATATATAGCAGTTAGTATCCGCAAATCTCAAACTCCCAATTTATCCCTTCCCACCCTCTTCCCTGCCTAGTAACCATAAGTTTGTTTTCTATGTATGAGTGTTTCTGTTTTACAAATAAGTTCATTTTTTAAGATTCCACCTATAAGTGATATAGTATTTTTCTTTCTCTTTCAGACTCACCTTTTGTTACATCTCTCTCCTCCCCAAATACTGTGGGCTAGAATGGGTGGAATTCCCCCCTACCCTGGTGGCAGGAATTTCTCTACTTCATCTCTGAGGTCCATGGTTTACAGTAAAATCCTATGGTCTACAAGGTGGCCAGGCTTGCCTTTGATAAGTGAAAAGAAACATTTGGAGTTAAGATTCTTTTTTCCCCCATGTTATTTATTTAAAGCTTGGCTTTCAACACTGCTGTCTTGCTGTAGGATCAAAGATTATAATAAATCTCTTTTTCTCTTTGTGTTCCTTCTGTAACAGGGTCAATAAATACAAATTGACACATACAACATGGAGAGTGAACAAGTGGAGTAACTAACAGCTGCTGGGGTTAGCTAATTATGTGCAATACCAGTGTCTGATTCCTATCTGTTCAAAATGATGTCTTAATCAATTACTGATGCTTAAATGATATTATGACTTCTACACAATTAGCACGGTCCCTGGCACACAATAGGTGGGCTCAACAGATACTGACTGCTCTTTCAATGTTTCTAAAATCTCCCCAAATGATGTTCTCATTTTGAAGGTGAGGCTGTATCTGTGCCCCTAACCGGACGGTTAACTGCACACCAATCGTATCCCCTTCTGAACTGTCAGCTGGTATTATCCTCTAAGCCTAGTTCAGTTCCAAGTTCCTTGAGAGCAGACACCATTACTTATGTCTCCTTGTCTGCTGGTGCACAGTGGGTCCATTCTTCCCACGTTATTTGTCCATTTTGAGCCAGAATCATGTTGGGTACTGGGAACATGAGGTGGGGTAAGGTCAGTGCTGCAGGATGGAGCCCCATGAGTGCACTCAAGTGTTAGGACCTCTGGGGTCAGATGCCAAGGTGACCAGAAAACACTCCACGGGAAAGTGACTGCAAAGCTGTGCTTTAAAAAATGAGTGATGTGTACCAGGTGGACCACACATGGAAGGACTTTCCAGGAGAGGGCGCTGTGTGGACAAAACTCTGAGGTGTGAAACAAAACACACAGAGTCAAGGAGTGGCCTCAGTTCAGTAAAACTGGAGTGCGGGTGAAGCCTTAAGGAACAGCAAGAGAAAGGGCTCAAGAAACTGACAGGGCCAAGTCATAACCATAGTAGTCGAACAGTTTTGGACAGGGAAGGGCATGGTCAGATTCATCTTTCAGAAAGATGCCCTTAGCCTAGAAATGGATAATGGATTTGAAAGGGCCAAGACTGGAGGAAGGGAAACCACTTAAAGACTACAAAAACTGAGACGGGTGCTGTGGAAAATAAAAGAATATAGAATATGTGGGTTTGGGTGCCTGATTTTTTTTTTTTAATGCTTGGTTTAATGGCATGTTGGCAACATTAATAGATGAAGTATGGACTGGGAATTTTGATCAGCTTCGTACATATAATTTCCCATTTAATTCTTACAGCTGCTCTGTTAGATAAGGACTGTTTTCATCTCCATTTTACACATAGGAAAACAGAGGGCACAGGGGGAGGGTATAGGTCACCTGGTGAAGTTGTATGCTCAGCATGCACGAGGTCCTGGGTTCAATCCCAGGTAACTCCTCTAAAAATAAATAAGTAAATAAACCTAATTACCTCCCCCCTACCAAAAAAAATAACTTTAAAAAGTCTGTTAAAAAAAGAAAAATAAGAAAGAAAACTGAGGGCACAGAGAGAATAAATAAATTACCCAATGTTATCCAACGAGTGATGTTCAGAGCTGAGAGTCAAACCCAGGCAGACGAGCTTCCCCTGAACAACGTGCTCTACGGGGAAGGAACCTTGGCCGAACAGGGTTAGGGGGCGCTGTCCTTCAGCTGCAGTGCCTCCAGGTAGTGAATTCCAGGTTAAGGCTAAACAAAAGAATAGGGGAAATGGTGCCTACGACTCCACCATCTTCCCAGGATCCAGCCAGCCCATTCTGATGCCTTCTTGTCTATCAACTCTTGAAAATGTGGAGGCAAATGGTGGGGCCACTAGCAGCAGGCGCCTGGGCTGACATGGGGGCAGGCTCACACCTGAAGTGTTAATTTTTTTTTAATTCATCCCATTGACACAATTGACGTTTCATTCCAACTTATTTGAAGTTTTGCACAGATAATTGTTTTGTGACACTGGAGAAATTTTGGTTTGTTGTCATGAAAGCAGACAGACATGGAACACATCACAATTAATTCAGTGGGTATTGCAAACATCCTCCCCTCCCCCAGCTGATACATTTTCTAGCAGAATGTATTTCTGCATATTTCTCCTCCTTCTTCTTTACAGTTTATCATGTTTAAAACCTAATTCTGAATTTGTAACAAATTCAGTGGGCCAATTCCCTCAAATTATTCTTTTTTTTTTTTTTTTTTTTTTTCAAATAAAGGGATGGCTTCTTCTCTTAGATGTGAAAATCAGCCGAATCTCTGTGCTGTGATGTGAGTTCTCTGGTGCCTGGGCAGCTCCTGCTGATGCCTTTGTACTTTGAGCTCAGCCAGCTTGGCTCATGAGCGGCGGAGAGAAGGTTTTGAGACTCAAGGTAGCTTTAAAAGCTTCATACCTTATAAAATCCAATTACTACTTGGAGTGAATGGTGGTGTTAAATATAGTTGTTCCTCTATAAAAGGTATAAAAGCATCCCTTAATTGGAATTGAATGCAGACTCCAAAAAATGCATCTTGATTAGAGGGGGAGAAAAGGCACATGAGACTGCTCCCTCAGTTTCTTCAGTCTGATCCATGTTTATAGCTGCACACACATCCATACACAAACAGATTCGTATCTATTGTTATGTGGGTCAGGGAAGGGGTGTTTCTAATGTCGCTACAATCAGCTGCTTCCTGGCAATTTCTAATCAGAGGAAAGGTGCCAATGCAGCCCTGGGTTTTGTTTTTTGTGCTGCTGTGAACATTAGGGACTCTAACCTCATATGTGAACATGTCTTGAGGTCTCTGGAATTGGGAGGAAGCTTTCATGTAGCAAAGGTCCCAAGTTCCATTTTGGGAAAGGGTGGTACATTGAACCCCTGATGTGGTTGGTTCCCCAAGGCCATCCTCCCCCCATTTTGTTCGAGTTGGATGCTGTCTCTAAGAATGGTGGCTTGAGAGTTGGGGGCTGGGTTGATGGGCGGATACCCTTTCTTCCCAATGATGTCATCTAAGTTTAGGCTGCTGGGGATGAAACTGAGGCCCCAGACTCAAACTCAGGAGGCAGATATCAGAGAATCTGCTCATTCACACTGTGAAACACAGCTCAGAGTGGCACCGAAAGGGATTTCTCGGGGACAAGGGAAGTTCAGAAAGACACAAAAGATGCAAACTACCACCCAGAGGGGATTTGGTGCCCAGAAGAACTGGCCTCGGGGAGCCCTGGCCAGCCCGAGTAACCCTGGCTGCACTTGAAGAAGTGTCTGGGCAATCTCTTTGTTGCAGTCTTTTCTTCCAGTGTAAGGGATGTTGAGAGGGGAAAGAATGAGTTCGGTTTTAAGCCGGTGGAGTTCATGGCCCCATGGGACATTCAAGTGGAGAGTCCAGCAGACATCTGAGTAGTTGGAGATTAGGACAAATCCTTACTTTAGATAAACAGCTGGTCCCTCTGAAACCACTTGGAGTTTCGCCGCTTGTCGTACCAGGTCTGGGTGGATATTGAACAGGGCATCCTACGAAGGTGAGCTGTGTGGGCATTAACCTTGCTTCTGGGATGATGGAGCTCGGCGCTCGTTTGGAGCTGGGTCTCCTAGCGAGTGAGCACATGGCAGACGTGCGTGGCGGCCAACGCCCCGCCGTGTCAGCTCTGTCAGCCCAGGGGCTAATTCCAGGACCAAGATTCTGCATGTGAGCTGATCAGCGAGGATGAGGGTAACATCTGCAGCACACAAATTTGTTACCTTTTTTTTACTTCCAAACATCCACAATGTTATAAAACCACATTTTTCAAAAGCGAGATTATTTTTTCAAGTCTAAGAAAAGATGACGGGTGGTGATGACGGGGCAGGGGAAAGGAAGGAGCGATTCATTGTGTCACTTGTGCTTTTGGAGGTGGGACAGACTTGAATTTTGTAGAAAACTGGTCCTGTCCCCTCTGACACCAGCTAATGATTTGTCTCCATGGCTGTGTTTAGACCTCAGGCTGTCATCACCTGCGATGTGTCTCCTGCAGATCAAAGAGGGAGGCAGTGTACAACCGTGCCACCGCCCGGTATTGCCTGCACAGAGGCCCTCAGCGCCGACTTCTCGGGTACCCGGCTGGGGTTCTGCACATCATTACCCAGATTAATGAGGACAGATGGGTTTCTGTATAATCAGCCTTATTCTGCTGCCAGTCTGATTTGGTCGCCAGGTGGAATATTTCAGTAATGAATTCTTACAAATATAGCAACCAATTCTGACTTAGAGGGGAGAAAATAACAGCCCCGGGTGTTAGAGTGGGAAGTAAGAGGATCCTGCATTATTCTGCTCGAGGTCTGCCTGGGCACTCAGGCTGCGGGGGCGACAGTTTCAGTTATCTTAACAACAGGTAACAAAGGGGAAATGCGGAGCTTAAGTCTTCCCTTTTCTTACCTTCTCCCCATCCTTCTGCTGCTCTTGGCATCCCAGGCTGTACCTGTGGTTAAAATGCAGACCTTTCTGGGGGTACTTCCGGGGCTCATTTATCAAGAAAACGGGAGATATCCAAGAACTGGGCACACGAGGGATTTACGTTCTATCTGCTGAGATTCGGAGGATGGATGCAGGACTGGGCTGGAAAGAGATGAGGATGAGAGATGAGATGAGAGGTAGAGGGGTGGGGGAAGGCGCTGGCTCTAATGACAGTGTGTTGTGGGCATGTCTGGCCAGCACCACATGAACCGAGCAGAGTCACCTGTCAGTCCAATCTGTCAATTCTGACAATTCACCAATCGTCGGTGCTCTTTTGTGAGAAATAACAAGCCACTGTATCTGCCAAAGGAGGTGATAAAAGCATTTAACCTCCTCTGTCATGGGGGCTGGGGGACAACCATCAGTCTCCACCTCAAATTATAGAGTACTGTTACTACCCCCATTTTCCAGATGAGAAAGTTGTAGTAAGAGGGTGTTATTTTTCCAGATTCACACGCACACATCTCTATAAACAGCCAGGAAAGGCCAACTAACGAACTCCAGCTGCCAGCTCTTTAATATGACATTGCAGTGCTCTCCTGGAAAACCTACCCAGTCAAAACCCCATATAGTCTTAGAATATAAAATCCTAAAAGCAAAAAAATGATAAAATTATAAAAATTATATTTAAAATATAATTATATGAGATATAAATACATAAAATACAAAACATTTGAACTGGAAGGGACATTTAAGATCCAGTAGTGCTCAGAGTGTGGCCCCGACACCCAGCAGCACCAGCATCCCCCTGGGAACTAGAAACACAGATTCTCAGGCGCCAGCCCGGAACGTTTGAATTAGAAACTCTGCTGGCGGGGCCCTGACATCGTGTTTTAAAGCTGACACACGTGTGAGAACCACTGAAGGGTCCAAGCCCTTCATCTTAGAGACTCGATCCAGGTCATTCAGCTTGTAGGTGGCAGAGATGGAAGTGGAGGCAGAACGGGCAGTGAGGTCACCTGTGTTCTGTGATAAACATTTAAATGATAGATTCTTCCCCAGCATGCACGTGGAAGGAGATTTTGCATTTTTGGACAGCATCAGATGCACACACCTCATTAAAAATTTAATAATAATAATTTAAAAAATCCTCAGGACAACGTGCAGGCATTGTGTTGTGCTCTTACGATAGTTCATTAGAGGCTCAAGCAACCCAGCAAGGTGGGTGTTAGTACCTTCATTTTGCAGAGGCGGGAACGGAAGTGCAGAGAAGCTAAACAAATTCGCTCAGGCCTCTAATTAGCAAGCCGCAGATCCAGGATTCAAATGTATCTCATCCAAATGCAGGTCTGCGTGAGGCCAAGCAGGTGAGCCTGTGGGTGGAATGCGATTCTGAGCCTTGGCCTTGCTCCCACACGAGAAAGGAGCCACGGGCTGAGGATCCTGTCCTCAGCCTGGCTTCCAACAGAAAACTGCTGAGAACTGGACTCATGCTGGTCCCCGCGAAGGCTTTCCTGAGGCTGCAGCTGCGGTCAGGCCGCTGGTCCAGGCTCACCTTTCCCTTCCTGGGGCGCCGTGGCCTTCTGGCCACCTCAGAAAGGCTCTGCCTGGGTCTAACGTTGCTGGGGCTCCACTGGCCAAGGGGGAGCTGGCCTTGGCTTGGTGGCCTGGGTGACCGGACCGGGGAAGGAAGAGGACGAGTCATCAGGACCATGAAATTTCTGCCAGCATCTGGCCAGCTGTTGCCCATCACTGGAAAGCTGGCCGGAGCTTCCCTTGGGGCTGGTCCCTGGATTGTGACCATGTAGAGGCTGTGCCAGCTCCTGGCTGGGGTTCAGAGAGAAACTAACCTGCCGGCCTGCACCCACGGGGCCCCCACACCTGAGCCTGAGCTTGCCGGCTGGAGGGGCTTGTCCGAGAGTGACGGGCTGCCACAGCTGGAGGGGACTTGATAGATACTGTGGCGCCATGGTCTTCAGACTCTTTAACACTATCAGACACCTTTCTTCAGATGACATTGCAATCTGTAAAAACCAGTACAGAGAACTTAGAAGTGGGACTCACTCAGAGCCCGGGGGGTGCCTGGGAGCCCCCGGCACTCTCTGGAGCAGTTCATCTCTCCTCGAACTCCCCGGCTGTCGAGATGGAAACTGGGGACAACGGGTGGGGCGGAGCCAGGGCCCCAGCCCATGCTCGCTGACTCCCGGTGTGGCCCAGAGGACTGGGGCCGTTCAGGGGCTGTAGGAAGAAGCTAGGTGGGCCAGGAGACCTGTCTGTCTGTCCAGGGCTCCCCTGAAGAAGTCACGTCCAGGCAGGAATGGGAACTCTGTGAGAATCAGAGCAGGCAGGAGAGGTCTGCGCCAGGCCCCTGGAGGTCACTCCATGCCACGGAGCCAGGAGGCCTGGGGTCCGCTGGGCTCTATGGGCCCTTCCTTAAGGAGATCGGGGTCTAGGGGGATGGAGGAAGGGGCTTCTCAAAGCCGGGCCCTTGGAAGAAGACAAAAGCTACCTCTTCTGAGACTGGGTGAAGACTCTTGGGAGAAAGCTGACAGATGGGTGGCACCACATAGGCACTGGATCACCTTGTCCCCTTCTGAGGAAGATGTCAAAGGGAAATGAGAGTTTGTTCCTGTCCCTGGGGGTGGAGGGTAGGACTTAGCTTAAGGAGGTGCCACTGGCCAGGCGGGGAAAGAGGAGCAGTGGGGACCCATGGCTGCTGGGGGTTGCCGTCCCCAGGAAAGCTCTGCAGCTGTGTCCCACAGAGCAGAGCCTGGCCGTCCTCGAGTCTAGACTCCCCCAATCCCGTTGGTCTTCAGGGTTGACCCAGCTGCACCAGCCCCTGGCCTTCAGCCAGATTCTGGGCTTTCTGTGGACCCCGGACTTGCCGCAGACCCAGCTCGCTCTCCCTGCATGTGCTGCGCCCGCCCTGGTTACTGGACTCTTCTGATTCTCAAAGTTTATCCACATCGGGGCCTCATGCAGCCCACTGACCCCTATTTGATGCCATGGACTTTACGTGGCTGAGCATTTGTTTGTTTGTTTTCAGACTCAAGACGTTATCCTGCTCCTGCTTCATCAAGCTAAGCTCGGGGAGTGGAAACTGTCCACCCCTTTGCACTGTCACCGAGAGTCTGCTTAGCACGGTGTTTGGCTGGGGTCTCGGAGGCTGTACTGTGGTCAATCCTATGTGTAAGTTCGACATAGCGTAATACATCCTCCTTTAACTATTTAAATGACCCCAGCATATGCTTTAATTAGGGATTTTATCAATGGCACATCTTTTTCTACAAATCCTAATTTCCCTTGAATGAACTGGTAGAGGGTTGATGCTCAATGCGTGGGCTCTGGAGTCAGACAGCCTTGGGTTGTGGGTAAAGTACTTTCTGCTGTGTGACTTTGGGCAAGTGACTTAACCTCTCTGAGTCTCACTTTCATCATTGGTCAATATAATTGGGACAAAGCATAGACAATGCTTAGCACAGTGCCCGGCCCATGGTAAGCCTGCAGTCAACTCTGACTTCTTAGAAGAAGAAAATAGCCATTTCTTGTTTGCTTTTTCTTAAGCTAGCCGACTTTGTAACTTTTCCCTCCATCACCTGTCCAGCTCTAGCCCTTGATCCTGTTTTTCCACCCTCTATTCATTGTGAGGCTCACACTAACACCAACAAGCCTGAGGCCCGGGTTCCTGATTTCCCCCGGCGTTCCAGCAGGCCCCTCCGTCTTTCTTTGTCCCTTCCCCTCGCTGGGCTTCTCCTTTTAACTTTGATCTCCAGACTCCTTGTTCTGAAAGGGGGCCCTTTTGAGGCCTCCAGCTCACTTCGTGTGTTAGACCCTCCGTCCTTTTAAAGAGCCCGGCTGGGAGGGTAGGCAGCGATGCCTCTTCCCTTTCGGTGCCCGGGTCACACGCTCCTTTCACTCGTGTAACGAGCCTCTGCCTCTTGTCTCCACTGTGCCCTTAATTGCCTGTTACACTAGACAGCATGCCAACTGCTCTTTGCTGAAACCCAGCGAAATCACACAATAACGATCTGCTAATTTCTTCCAAGCTATTATTTATTTATTTGCCTGCTTTTCTCTTTGTGACGGTGAAGGGACTAGGGGTGGAACAGGAGGGGGGATTTGTTCATTAGAATGTATTTACCATTTCTGTGATCATTTTCTCCCAAAGAGGCCTTAAAAATTCCTACCGAATGTGATGTTTAACTTTCCATCTCTCCGACATTTAAAAACTAGATCTCTCGTTCAGGAATTTGCACCCAGCATGGGGTCAGGGTAGGGACAAGCCCATCCCAGAAGGAGCTGACCCTGGCTAAGGGGCCCGAGGTGGGCAGGGCTTAGGGCCAGCTTCCCCATCGGGCAAGATCCAGCCCGGTGCCTAGGGCCCATCATAATTGTAGGGGACATCAAAATTCCTTAATTCCTTTTCAAATCAGAAGGTAGACAAAAGAAGATGAATATAGTCAAAGCTAGGTCACATTTGTCTTTATATCAATGCAGTTGTAAAATACAATTTTCAATATTGTTTCATGGAGGGAGGGGCCCATGAAATCAAAAGCAGGGCTCATGGGGGATAATACCACTGCCCAAGGCCACAGGCTCACTCCCCACTCCCTCCACCCTGGCCTCCTCTCGCTAGCTCCCTCTTTCTTTCTATCTCTCCTTCTCTCTTATAAATCCATGTTCAATACCTGAACAGGAGGAGGTAACGGCTCTCTGAGGAGACAGATAGTGGGGCAGCACAGGGCTGAGCCTGGCAGGGCCCTCGGGGCTCCTCCTGCTTTGCAGCAGGTGCATTTCTGGCACTGGTACTGAATTTCCCTGCTGTTGCTACTACACTGATTTTAAAAAAAGGAAACTCACCAAATGACAGATGAGGGAGGGAATCCAAAAATCAGGTGTCATAGTTCCCAAATCATTTTTCAACTGTAGAATATGGAAAAGATGACATGAAAGCATTTACAAAGTATGAGAGAGAGATATAGCGAGAGACAGATACACACACACTCACACATACACATACACACATGCACAGATACACACATAGGGAGAGAGAGACACAGAGAGACACAGCCACACACACACAGACATACACACACGTACAGAGCCAACCAAGCAGGTGCTGTCCAGGTGGAGGGGTAACACCCCCCCCAGTGCCCCCTCACAGGTCCCTGCAGCTGACGCTGAGTTGGGGGTCTCTCCATCTGGGCGAGACAGAGGTCTGTGGAAGGTGCTGTCTTATTAGAGGCAGACCCACGCTGCCCAGTCCCAGGGTGCCCTTCTAACATCCATTTTCCTAAACCACACTTGAGAAACCTTTCATTTGGTTTGGCCATAAGAATCCATTGATAAGCCTTAAGGAACCCCAGGTGAATAAGATGAATTTGGGGGCAGGACAAATAAGAGATGTCCAGTGTTACCAAATCCTCATCCCCATGCGAGGAACCAGGCCTTATCTAAGGTATCCACGTGCAGTCCAAGCCCGGGGCCCCTTCCACATATTTTGCTGCTTCTTTAAAGGAGACACTCAGGAGAAGAATGTGACAACGAATATATGTATGTTCATGGATGACTGAAAAATTGTGCTCTACACTGGAAATTGACACAACATTGCAAACTGACTATAACTCAATAAAATAAAATAAAATAAAATAAAATAAAATAAGGAGACAGGGAACCACCTGGTCCTGCCCTCTCTCTCCCCTCCTGTCCCTCCAGGTCCTGCAGATCTGACAGGGAACTTGCTCCCTATCTACCCTGACTGGCTCATCCTCAGCACGAACCCCGCAAGCCAATAATGCTTTTAAAGCCCTTGAAGAATGTTTTCAATTATAATTCACGTGGCTAGGGCTCTGCTCTTTCAAAGTCTGAGTTAGCAGGCTGGTGGCAGCTGCCAGAGCTGTGAGCCAAGCAGGAACAGAGACAGAGGGAGGGTGGCAGCAGAGGAAGGGATCCAGGTTCTTTATAAACATGTGATCATGGGACTACGTGTCATTAGAAAACCTGTGTTACGTTCGTGCAAGCAGAAAGACAAAGGATGTATAGTTGCACTGCACACTGTAGCCCTATGCAGTGTGTCTTTGAATATCATATATTTGTATGTATAGGTTCATTTACATACACACACAAACATACTCTTATTAATAAACTTTGGGTTTACAGAAGTGGGATATATTTAAATGTTTTTGTCACCCGATATTCACCTTTCCTGTCCCCCCCCCTTTTTACTGTTTTTAATAACATTTTTCTGTTATTAAATCTTCTATATCATCTTGTTTAACTTCTTGCATATTATTTCTTGCACTGAACAAACGGTGATGAATTTAATATCCTCACATTGTAAATTGGTTAGTTTATTTCCAGTAGCTTTGTTATCGTAAAGGTGCAGAATAATTTACAAAGACAATTTGGCGTTTTATTTTTGCCTTTGTAGGGAATATGAAAGGATGCGAGTTCTTTGTGTTCCTTCTCCCCAGTTTTCACTCTTCCTCCTTTTAAGAAGGGAGCTCAAAGTCTCTGAGCTCCTTTGTGGTGGGGGAAGAGGCGGTGGGGGGGGGGGCGTGAAGACAATTCTCTCTTCCTGGCTTTTGTTTGGGTGAGTCTCAGTTTATTGAGGGGATTATGCAAAGAGGAAGGGCAAAGTGGCTTTACGTGCGAGAGGAGCTGTGGAGTCAGAAAAAGGCGAGGAGAGAATGGAAGGATTGGGTCTGGGCCTGGCAGAGCCCCGGGGGTGGGGTGGGGGCGCAGGGCATCAGTGAGGATGGCTGCTGAGGGCTGACGTTGGGCGGGGGCTCTCAGCCTTGGCAGGCAAATGTTCCTCTCTCCCAGCAAGGCACACAAGCAGGGGGTTCCCGGCCCACCCGAGGCCCTACCCAGCTTGGAAAAGGAAGCCACACTTGTCCACCAAGATTGGACTCAGTGTAAACTTCCTAATTCTTTTAATTAGGGGTCCCAGGAAGAGAGAGGCGTCTTCAAAAAGAACCAAGACTTGTTTCCCACCTTCCTCGTACAATTGATTTATTTAGATTTAAAGGTTATAAAATATTGATATTTCTTGCATATTCAAGTCTGCATGGTAAGAAACCTGCTCCACAACTAACATTTTAGTGAACATCTTTGCACCCGTCTACCATTATTTTCTTGAGATGCAACCCTAAAAGTGGACCTGTCAGGTTAAAAAAGATATATATTTTTTTAAAGGCCTATGTTATCCTCAAATAATGTTGACTTAATTTTCACACCTCTCAGTATATTCAGGAGTGTTCATTTTCCACACAGCAGTTTCTTGTCTCTGTCACTATTGAAATCCTGACGTTTCCTGCCTTGGTGGTGGAGGAAGTTTTCTAATTAGAACCTGGTTTGACTTTCTGGAAGGAATCCCCTGGAATCCTTTCTCACAGGGGGTTCCATGAAGGAATAAAGCCATGCAGAAAGTGATCTGAGTGACTATTTCCAATTCTCCCAAGGTTGGTACATAGCTGTGAACCATTACCAAAGAAGGTAATTCATTACTTATAAGATAAGTAATGCCTTGGGGCTTAAGGGGTTGATTTTGTCCTGGAAGGAACCTGGTAGGGAAAGGCTGCTAGAGAGAGCCTTGTTCTCTGGGGCTCCTGGCTCCACCCTCTGGAAAAACCTTTCCTTTCCATTTTCCCATGGTGACAGCCTCCTACTTCCTGTGGTACAAATGGCAGGTGGTGTTGCTGTGCGCCATTCTTCGGTCCGCAGGAACAGCTGTAAATCTTTACATTGGATTTTGAACCAAGCATAAATATGAATGTCAGACCAACTCCCTGGGCCAACCAAGCTGCTCTTGATCAGTTTATAAAACAAATTGCTTCTTTCATTCTGTTTCCTTTACCACACCTTTAATAGCAGGTCTTCACTTGTATAAAAATGTGATGCATTACTCACTGAGAAATTTGCTGCATCCTTTGAAGAGCAATTGCATGTCTGGCTTATCTCTACTTCTTGCAGGTAAAGTCCTGGAGAGCAGGAGCAGGTGCTAGGTGTAATTTGCATCTTCTCCAGAACCTGTCGTATGGGGACAGCCTGGGGAAATAATTGTTGAATGACTAAAAGGAGGAAGCCCAAATATGTTGGCCCTTGGCTTTCCTTAGCCTCTCTTCATTGAGTTGGAGCATTTTTGACTCTTTCCAACTACCTACCAACAGGCCTGTTCTGTCAAGTCTGTGCTTGTGGGAGGTACGAATGTGGTAACAGCCCAAGGAGTTGAAGATCCCCAATCCAATACGATAGCCCAGGCACAGAATTATGGAAGGCACTCTGAAGAGCCCAGAATATTGCAGTCTCCCTGTGATACCCAGGCAAGAGTATGGCACCCATGGCACCCAAGAGGAAGTAGCAGTGACTTTCTGTAGGAGTTGAGAAGATGATGGGAATGTGCAGGCTTGGAAGGTGCCAGAAAGCTGGACCATCTGTAGACAAAGCAGAGCTCTTGCCTTCTTTCTTGCTTGGAGATTGATAAAGAATCCTCATAGTTTATTCTGATAACGAGGCTTCCCCTATCATTGGCTATCTTTTGGATATCTCACAAAGGTATCTTCATCAACAGAATGATTTCTAGTTGTTCTAGAGTCAGCTAGATCTGAGTCTGAGTCTTGGCTCTGCTTCTACTAACCAGCTGTGCAAACTTGGACAAGTTGCTTTGCCTTTATGAATCTTTGTTTCCTCATCTGTAAAATGGAGATAGGAGGATTGCTATGAGAGTTAAAATGTATTGGAAGCACTTAGCTCAGTATCTGAAACAACGGAAGAGCACGTATTAAAATTCCTTTAAGTACAAGACAAAACACAGATGTTCAGGATTCACAGGCAGTTAAGAATTCCCCAAGGATGTACAGTGCTTTACAGCTTGCAAAATGTTCCCATTCTCCTGATCTCTGCTGAACCCCACAAAAGCCCTGTCATTAGGGCTGCTATGAATTCAAAGAGTTTGGGTGGCTTACCTGGAACTATTCAACAAGTAGAGATGCAACAGGAACCAGAACCAGATTTTCTGGCTCCCTCCCTGTCCTCATCAGCCCCTGAAAGTCGTGATGTCCAGACCACACTTGTAATCTGATTTCAGCCTGTGTTATTCAGCTTTAGATTTGAAAAATGTTCTATTTCTCAAGATGATGACAGAAGTCTGTAAAAGCCAGCTGGCCAAATTATAAAATTACATTTGTGCTTCATTACTAATAGTTATCAATTTTTTGGTTATTTATTCTATAGGAATTAGGCACACAATTTATTCCATCTGGTTGACCACCAGAAGTGTCCATGGTGGGAATTTTCAGAATTTGTCTGTTTTCCCCCTCAAACGTCCTTAGATCAGCGATAGAGAAACTCCACATTTAGTTCAATCTCATTTAGTTATAAACAAATGTTCTACCACTCATGTTCCATCTCAATTATCTTCAGCAAACATAATTATATCTGCATGGAAGGAAACTTCCCTGGCTCGAAAAAGCACAAGCATTCAAGCTGTTGGTACTGGAAGAACATGGGAGGTCATCTCGCTCAGAGGGTTCCTTATACAATTGGGACATGGAGTCCCAGAAAAGGGGTATGGCTTTTCCAAGGATGCAAAGGTGTAAGACCCCAGGATTTCTGACTCCCATTTCTTTGTTACTTTGACCACGACGCGCTATGTCGTCCTCTGAGATTTTATGCAAGAGCTGGTTGAAAAACAAAAGAATAGGGCAGAGGGACCAAGGGGAGCTTTTGAGAGACAACTTAAAAATTGGGGAGCAGGTAGATAAAAAGGTAGAAAAAGATGGATGGGAAGCCTGGTAGCAGCTGCAATGTTGACTCCAAGGTCTGGAAGGATATGAGGGTTATTTGGAATAATAGATGTCCAAAGTCCTGGACACAGGCAAAGGAATGTGGAGGGGAAGTTATAAAATTTGTCTTCCTATTAACAGTCTAGGGGTGCTTTAGGAAAAATAAAACAAAAAGCTCTTTCCCCTTCAATCTCAGAATGTCAGTTTCTCCAGGGCAAGGAGCTTGCTGTGTTCTGGTCTAGCCAGCGCATGGCACGTGGCCAGCACACGGCACACGGCAGGTACTTGTGGACTGAATATAGTCTCTTTAAAATTGTAATTCATAATGGCCTCTGGTGTTCCACCAAAGGGAATGACAGTTATATTAATGTGATTAAATAGGCCAAGAAGCTTTCTAGCCATGTGCATTTATTTAGCTAATCTATATCCCGTGGATTCTACGTTGATTGTTTGAATCTCCTGTGACATATACCCCAGCCAAGACAGTTCGAAACAGTTATAAAGCGTAACAATTTTAAATCAACCCAATTCTGAAATAAAAATCATACCGACCTTTATCTGAATATTGAAACAACCCTGAAATGCTGTGAGTGGTTTTGTCTTCTGTATCTCTGCAGATGCTGTTCCCCTTGCATGGAATTACTTCCTCCTCACCCACTCTGGCTGACCTCGTCACCCGGGAAGCCTACGCTATGGCTTCCTGGGACAGGTTCTCGCTCCGTCATGTTCCTGCTGTACAATATTTGCCTTTCTTCAAGCACTCCTATCACATGTTATTTGCTTGTGTTTGGTCTTTTCCACTGATGAAAAGCTCCTTGAGGAGGAGTCATTCAGCTACGCTGTAATAGAAGCATTTCTAATACCAGCATAGTTCCTAGATTGTTGTAGAGAGACGAGATGTTTTACAGACCTAGTGAATGAGTTCAGATTAAAGTTGGCTGCTTTTCCTTTCTCTTCCTGTGGTAGAATGAAATGAGCACTAATACTGGAGTGAGAAACCTGGTCGTCTATGCTTTACGCCTGTGGTTTGGGCAAAGTGGCTTGAACCCTCCACATTGGTGGGTCTTCTTAGTTGCAGACGACAGAATCCTCCCTACTTGGTCTAAGAAAATGAGATCTCATAAGACATATACATAGCTCACCATATCACAGGGCGCGTGGAAGCAACAGACACATTGTGAAAGAAACAGAAGCTTGAAGTTTGGGGGACAAGTCCAAAAACCATGCCACTGAATTAAGCCACCAAAGGGGCTTCTGCCTCTAAATTGTCAGAAAGCTGCCCAGTTTGGAAATTCTCACCACAGCGTCCCACTCTGGAATCACACTTCTCTGTTGAGCTCTGAGCCAGGAAAAGGAATGTCTTGAGCCTTGCCTCTCTCCCCACTTGTCAATTCATCTGAATGGTGGAATTAAAACCATATTCGGGACTCCAGCCTCAGGGAGGCTGGGACGTGTTTTTAGCTTTCAGTCTCTGACTTTGGGGAGACATACTAGAAGTAGGCTGGAATGGAAATTGAGTGAGGCAACCCACAGGATCCACTGCTCAGCACCTCAGGTTCCACACAAGCCCAGCAGTGTGATTGCGGCGGTGGTGATGATGATGATGACAGGTGACTTTCATTTAGGCACTTAGCATGTGCCATGTGCTGCTTGGCAGCCTTTATATGTCTTTACTCACCTAATCCTCAGAAAAATGTTTACATTGTTACAATTTCCATTCTAGAGCAGTGGAAATGGAGGTGGAAGCAGCTAAGTAACTGGCCCAAAGTCACGATGCTCTTAACAGCGGAGGAAGAGTGTGGGCCCATGTTCTTAGCCACCTCTCCTCACTACCACACAGAATTGCTGAGTCCTTCAAATAAGAGCATGCATGTCATATTGCTTTGTCACTTGTGAAGGAAGCATCATGCAAGATGCTTTATTATTATTATTATTTTTAATGGGATTGAACCCAGGACCTTGTGCAGGTGAAGCATACGCTTTACCACTGAGCTATACCCTACCCCTACCCCTATAAGTCACTTTCTTAAAAAAAATTACAAAAATTGTAGATCTGCAAGAACAGAACTCCAGAGAACTAAGAGGTCCCCATTTCATGGAGGAAGTGACCGAGATGCTTAGCCATGGGGATGGGTTTCCGAAATCTCAGTCCCCAACCCTCAATCTTGTTTCCTTTACTGTATCACACATTTAGAAATGATTGTAGAGATTCTAGAAAGAAAATGCAAGCGTCACAGACCTATTCCTCCCCACACCTTTCCTTCTAAGGCTGTGTGGGGGCCACTCTGTGTCACAGCTGGGTGAGGGTTTCCTTTGGTGGAACTGGATTCAGAAAGGGTAACCCTGAAAGCTGAATTGTTTGGTAAAGGCAGGGAAGACATGGACAGGCATTTCAGCTTTTAGAGATCAATGCTGTGATGAAACCCACATAAAAGAATCACAGTTTGTAGAAATATTAACAAAAGAGTTTGGGCACAAATTATATCTTTTGCAATAATACAGTAGAGACTTTAAAATTGAATACTGTCATTGTTACAAGAGTACAGTTCCTGCACACAAAGTCAGATATAGCGGGATATTTCCAATTAATGTGAGGACTAAAGAATACAGTTTGGGTGCACTGACTTGAACAAAAGGTGCCAAATAAATAACATTTCATACCAATAATTGATATAAGAACTAAAACATTAAATACATAGTTTAAAGCATCACGATGACATGCAATAATTTTCAGCTTTTTTATTAAAAATGGTTTTAATTTTGACTCTGTCTTTAAAAGCTTCAATGTTAAACCATATAATGCATTGCTGTGCTCAGGATTGAAAACTAAAATACACTCAATGACTCATGTACCATAGTAATGGCCAAATTGTAAGGAATTAACATGGGAGTTTAACCAATTACAGATTTTTTCCCCTGCCACTGTGGCGTAACATACTGGCTGAAACCAATTTTTGTGATTGCACTTATGGTCAAAGAAGTAATTCTCGTCTGCCCATACATTTCAGCAATGCATTCTAGAATCCTTATGTGATGTCCACCATCTTGTCTTTTCATGCCTTGGAGTCTGGAAGTCTCTATACTGTTTACCTCGATCAGAGGTTTTGAAAACATCGGTGTGTCTGTTGTGCATTGAGCAGGAACACGGTGGCTCAGAGCCAGGCTTGCGGGGTAGACAGGGAAGGCTTGATGGAGTCACACTTGGCTTTTGCATTTGCTCTGTGACTTGTTAACTTCATAACTCGAAACAAGAGAGTTAGCGCTGATTCCCAACTTCTGCATCTCATTACCCACCGTGTGACGTGTGATCTCAAGAACATCCCTTTATTGCCTTTTTTTTGTTGTTGTTGAGGGGGGAGGTAATTAGGTTTGTTTGCTTGTTTATTATTTATTTTAATGGAGGTACTGAGGATTGAACCTAGGACCATGTGTGTGCTAAACACACTCTACCACTGAACTACATCCTCCCAGCCACCCCCTTTATTGCTTTGAAGCTCACACTCCTTATCTGTAAAATAGGGATAAATATTAGAACTTTGCTTACTGGGCTGTTTTAGGACAGGAGAGGTGACCCACAAAGTTCACGGCACAGCGCTTGGCACGTGCGCGCACGGTAAGACCGCAGACCACCTCTTTCCTCCTTTCCCCGGCGGCGATCATCCCCTCCTTCCTCTCATTTTCACTTCTAACCCCACTGACTGGAAACGTTGTGATTTCACCTTTCCCAGAGCTACCTCACTCTTCCAAGACTTCTGCGAGTGAGTGCACTAGACATCCGGGCTTTTTGCCTGTTAGGCATCAATGACCCCATTTTTGGCCATCATTGTTCCAGTTTTTCTTAAGGCTTAACGGCATTGCAAGATTAGGAGTCCTTGGCGAGCAGGTGGGCATCTGGCCCACAGGAGGCTGATGGGGTGCGCTCACCGGGCATTTAAACCTTGAAGGGAGACAGCTGGAGCTGACGCATTCAGAGAAGGCCCCTGCCACTAAATTCCTCTTAGCGCTTCCATAGTGGGAGGCTGTTTCCGTAACTTATACCCACAGTGAAGGGACCAGAATCAGACCTCCAGCTCAAGTTAGCTCTAAGTACGAGCGTCCAAGAGGAGGTCAAATTGTCTGACCACCCTGGCCTTTCTCACCCAGCTGGCAAAGCCAAAGACCCTGGAAGACCAGAGCAGGGTGGGAATGCCTCTGGATTCGGAGCACGATCGCCCTCATCTGGCAGCCATTTCCCCTTCTAGAAGCCTCTCTCCACCTACCCGTCTTTCTCATTTTACTTATTTTCCACAGAACACTCTTGCCCAGATTCCCTTCCTTATTCTCCGATCCCTCTGCCATTTGTACCACCAGCACCATCTACTAGAAATACATGTTTCTTGAAATAAAATTTTTGCAGGTACCTTAACAGAGAACCTAATAAGAAATGCAATCGGTGAACTCTTTGCATCTTTTAT
The DNA here is from genome assembly GCF_048773025.1 of Camelus bactrianus. Lineage (NCBI taxonomy): Eukaryota > Metazoa > Chordata > Mammalia > Artiodactyla > Camelidae > Camelus > Camelus bactrianus. Next base: position 28,451,453 of record NC_133565.1, read on the forward strand.
TACTGTTAATTTTTCTTTAATGAGCATCCTTCTTGTTTCGAGCCCACTTCGCTCTGCTCCTGGAACAGAATGTCTCACCACGAAACCAGGGCCTCAATCTGGAGCCACGGAGCTCCTTCTGTTCTTGGAAATACTCGGCTAGATTCTCGCTCACCGCCCAGCCCCCACTCCTTTGGTTAAACATTAGTTATGCAGAGCACTTTTTTTTTTTTTTTGAATGAGATGCCACCGCTCATATCTGACACAGTGGTAACGTGCCTCCCTAGTCTCTGTCTGCCCCAGTTCCTCCTTGTTGATCCAAATTGGCGTGTGACATCATTCCTGGCAAAAGGAGCCAGTCAGGGGAACATTCATTCGTTTGAGTGCATGCATTTCAATGTCACTTTGAAAGAAAAGCTCTGTGATGGCTTTTACCATCTTAGAAAACACACACCCTTTGGTATTAATGGTAATTTCAAAAAAACATTTTTATATCTCCCCTGAAATATTAACCTTTTTATAGCTTGCTTAAAAGCAGTCGTTAAGCCATCAATGGGGAAGTGAAAGGGTTCTAATCGGAGTCTTTTCCTACAGGGACCGTTTTATCAATAATCATCAAGCACCACCCAGCTGGGAAGGAATAATTCACTGGCTTCTTACTTTCACAAAGGAATCTGGGCCATATACACACTCTTAGGCAATAAACACCAGACGGGAGGATGGAAAAGATTCATAGAAAATGCTAACCCTGGTTTGGTGAATAAAGCAATTAGCTGCAAAGATATTTTGCAAGTAGGCTTGTAGGAGACACTACATATTGGTTATCCAGACCACTGACACACTCTGTTTTCCCTCTTTCTCCTCTGCCGAAGAGGCTGTGAAGCTGACACCTTTTCTCTGACTCCTGTGCAGCTGGGGTGGCCCTGCGACCCGTTCTGGCCAGTGAGCTGCCTTCTGCTGAGACTTCCAGCTTCTCGGCTGAGGCTCTCCGTTCTTCATCTGCTTCCAGTGTGTTCATGACTGCTCATTGCGGCATTTTCGCCATGCCTTAAAGTCTGCGTCAGATAGCTCTGATCTCTCTTTCATGTCACTGTTGGCATCTATCGATTGGCTTTTTTCATATCAAGGTATTCCTGGTTGTTGGTATGACAAACGGCTTTTGATCGACTCCTAGGCATTTTTGTATTATGTTACAAGGAACTTGGTCCGGTTTAAATCTGTTTTAGCTGTCTTTTTCCGACACCATTCCGGAAGGGGCAGGGAGGCACTCCTTGTTAACAGTCAGGTGATGGCAGGAGCCCGGGTTCTCCCCTCGGCCTCTGTTGACACCCAGTGGTTATGGACGGGGTCCTGTTTGCTGCTGGGGAGGGTTTCTAAAGCCCTGTATGGTCACCTCGGACTCTGTGGGGCGGCAGCTCATTACCAGTTGACAATGATGAAGCTTGTGGCTCACCCCTTGGTCTCCTCTGACACCGTCGCATGTGTGTGTGGTGTGTGTATTTGTTGGGACAACTTGTCACAACTTTGTGACACTTTTTTCCTGGAGTATTTGGCTGGCGTAGAGAGGTTATCATCTAAAAGATTTCTGTTTTCCTGCTGCCCCTTTCCTAGTCCTTTGGCTCAAGAGGACAGGTTTTGTGGGGCTTTCTGTCTGTGTCTGTTGGCATTTCCTGATTGTCTGCCTCTTTGGCTCCCAGTCTGGGGTGTATAAGGCAAAAAGAAAACCCAGGGAACTCACTCTGTTTTGTTCTTTGAGTCCCGAGGTCTCCAGCTGGTCTGTCTTCTTCTCTCCCTGTTTCAGAGTCTTCCTATATTCATTTTAAATACAACACCCAAGGCTTTTAGCTGTGTTTAGCCAGAGGGATGAGGAGGAGAAGTCCATCTACTTCTTGGAAGTAGAAGTCCACTGGAGGTGTTCTGAGGGCACGTGGTGAGCTTCATTTACAAGGGAGAGCTCAGCTGCTAGGACCCTTGGCTCTTTGCTCCGTGCCTTCCCATGAACCTGATGCCTGGAGATGGGGTAGCCAGCCACCCGGTGACCCTGAGCATGAAAGCCAGATGCAGCAGGTGGCAGAGCTGGAGCGTAAAGGGGGCCCAAGTTGCCACCTTCTGGGTAGCCTGTCAATTCTCGTTACAAGAAAAAAAAAAAATCCCCATGTGTTTGTCACTGTTTGCATCCTCCTTGAATCCTACCAGGTTCACAGCTCATTTGTTACATGAGGTGATGAATCAGCAAGTAGCAGTTCTCCCAGGGGTCTCATGCTCTTTCTCAACTCTCCTCCCCTTAACCTTGAGTATATTTTGTCCATGGGCTCAACCCTGCAGGGATATTTTTGAGCCTTGCAAAAATGTGCACCCTTTGGTGCATTTGTCTTCCTTAACATTGTTTCAGTGAGTCATTAGAGGTCATCTGACAAGAAAAATAAACGTGCTTTAATAAACTGAGGGGTGGGCGAAATGATTGAAGGGTCTCAAAAGGTATGAACTTCCAGCTATAAAATAAATAAGTCACCGGGACGTAATGTATAGCATAGTGACTATGGCTAATAACGCTGTATTGCATATTTGAAAATTGCCAAGAGAATATATCTTAGAAGTTCTCATTATAAAAAAAGAAAAATTTGTAACTATGTATGGTGATGAATATTACCTAGACTTATTGTGGTGATCATTTTGCAAAATTTACAGATGTTGAATCATGATGTTGTGCTCCAGAAACAAACATAATATCACATGCTAATGATACCTCAATAAAAAAGACAAAAAGATATAATATATTTTTTTAAATGGGCAAGTCTGAAATAACCTATTTCAGATCCAATACTATGAGTAAAAATGCCTTTATCTTTGTAGAGCTTTACAGATTATTTTTAAAAAACTTATTTATGTATGTAAAATCTAATTTATGTATATATAAAGATAATATAAATATATAATACATTTATACAAATACATAAAATTATAAAAATATCTATTTGTGTAAATATGATTTATAGGTTATAAAAATACATGTACATGTATGAATATATATAATCTCATTTCATCCTCACTACAACCCTACAGGCTGGTTACTAATATTTCCTCCATTTCACAGGTGAGAAAATTGTGATTCCCAGAAATAAAGCAATTTGCCCAAGATCTGACAGCTCACAGAGGATGGAGGCACTGAGCTTCAAAGTCAGACCCATCTGACTTTGAAAGCAGTCTCCTGACCACCGGGCATCCTGTTTCCAAACATCACCCTTTACCATATTGGACAAGAGGGACAGGGAGATTTTTAGGTGCAAAAAAAGTCAGAGCCTTGAAAAGATGCTTGATCCACCAGTGCTGAGCTGTAATCTACAGGGCAGTTGGCAAACTTTTTCTGTTAAGGGCCAGATAGTAAATATTTTAGGCTTTGCCAGCCATACGGTCTCTGTCACATATTTTGTTTTATTTTTTCCCCCAACATCTAAAAAAATATAAAAATCATTCTTCACTCACAGGCCACATAAAAACAGGCTGCTGGCTGCACGTGGACCAGCATGGAGCAATCGAAGACCAAGGGGCCCGGGCTTCCCAGCTTGCGGGGCTCTTTGCTCCATGGGGAACAGCCCTTCTCCTCTCTCACCTGCACAGAGGTGGGGGGAGGTCCAAGTGCGGTGACGAGGGAGTGCTGAGCAGGTCGGGGGGACGTGGGTCTTGGGCTAACTCACACAGCTCCTGTGCCTACTCCTGTTGGTGAAACAGAATCTAACTGTCTGTTAATCTGACGTGCAGACCAGGAGTTTCCTGCTTTTTCTCATTAGGGCACATTCCTCAGCTCCCATCAGGATGTGTCCTTTAGGTGATTACTAGATTTGAGTACTGGGCCATCTCTAGGAATATTTCCCAGCTGGTAGCAGTGGGGATGCTGCGTGAGGAAGAAGGCAACATGAGGCCAACATCCCTCCTGGGCGGTCCTAGCTCTGCCACTTACCAGCTGCGTGACTCGACAAATCCCTTACGTTCTCTTGGTTTCATTTCACTCACTTGAGAAAATGAAAGGTTTTAGATAGATCATCCATAAGCTCTCTTCCACAGTGATGCTAACCTTACACTCATGGTTGCATTGAAATCCCCGTGTCCTATGCAACCATCGAATTGTTCGGTTCATTAACTGGGCATCCACCTTCCACCTGTTGAGATCTACGGACTCCGTAGTGTGGCCGGGTGTCTTGTAACTCTGTACTTTAGGACAAAAGCACTTGGACTATAAAAGGTAGAAATGAGAGTTTGCTGCTACTGAGATTATGTTTGGAAATCAATGTGGAGAATTAAGAAAATATTCAGAACTCAATTTTAACTTTTTTCCCGCAATTTCCTGGATAATTCTTCTTAGCTGTAAAGTCACTCCTATTTTCCATTTCCTTTGTTATGTACCAGGAAGCATGAACTTTGCCCAAATATACATCTTTCATAAAAGAAGTCAGATTTGGGGTATTTCTTTCCATTTCTCATGGCCAATAAGAGATGTTATTAGCTTCCTTGTGAAACATAAGGGGAACCTTCTTGGAAAATTATTTAGCAATACATATGGAGTCTTAAAAATGTCACTACCTTTTGACCCTGTAAGTCCTCATCTATTAATCTATTTTAGGACAGAGTAACTAATGCTAACAAATTTATGCACAAATGTATATGCATTAAAGCATTATTTACATAGGTATTGGGGAAATCTTCAATATTTAGCACCGAGGAAATGGCTAAAAAATTATGATACCTCTACTCAGTGGGACATTATGATACAATGAAAACAATGCTAACAAAGATGGATCAGACCACAGATATAATTTTAATGCAACAAGTGACGAGCAGATTATAAAAATTAAGTGCATTGTTTATGACTGTGGAAGAAAGGTAACATGCTACCAATTGTGCATTCAGGTGATGCACCATGTGCTTTATAATTATCTCATTAAATACGCACAGCAAGCCTGAGGTGAATAACATTATTGCCACGTTACAGGTGAGGAAACGGAAGCCTAAAAAATATAAGTATCTTCTTCAGGTTCACAGAGCTAGGAAGTGGCAGAGCCTAGATTTGAACCCTGGTTTCCCTGATTCTAAAGCTTTGCTTCTAGGACTTCTTGTGAATTACCTTACAACATCATGAACATTAATAACAGCAAAATCCAAGGAGGTGTGAGTGAGCTCCGCCACCTTCGCTGAGGTGCCGTTGACTTCGAGGCTGGATGAGCGGCTCAGGGATGGCTGGGACCTCATGGCACAATGCCAGTGCTCCCAGTCCTCCAAGTAGGGAACGTTCCCTCTGGCTTTTCTCCGGGCAAGCGCACTCTTCTCCCAAGAAGAGATCGGGTGACTGGCTCCACGACCACAGCGGGAACAAATTGCTGTTCTTCGGAAAGCTCTTGGCCTTCAGGGACCGTTTGGGAAAGGAGTGGTTCCAGCCTTAACACTTTGAGCAAGCACCTCCCCATCCTCCTCCATCCTTTCCTTCTTCCCTTTCACGTCTGCATGTGGATGTGATAACAGCGCTCGGGTCGCCGTCGGGCTCTTGGAGGAGAGGCAGGGCTTGCGCGCTGAAACTGAGCTGTGATTACCTGCCTCTCCGGCACACGTTAGTTGAATAAAACATGTAGTCAATAAAACACAACGAAACAATAAAACTAAGCCCTTTGGTGCTCTCTTACTGGGTGTTAGGCAGCCCAGAAACCTGCAGGCATGTAAAGGAGAGTGAGGGAAACTTTACACTTGGAAGAACAAGGACACTCGGGCACTAGGCTGGAAACCTCGCTGGCTGAGCTCAGGCTGGATCCCATGTGCACCTGGAGACGGTAAGCTTTGGAAGCTGCCCGTCCTGCACAGGCCCGCTGTGAGATCTTGTTAGGAGCATGTACAGAAATGTGCTTTTCGTTAGGGAAGTCATTGATCTGATCAAAATGGATACATTTCTTTTAGATGATAAATTTATGAGCTCTGGGCAGAGAGATCACTTGTAGCCCTTCCCCTCCTGGGAGGTGGGGCGGGAATTCTCCGAGCCCGGACTGCAGCGAGGGCCAGTGCCTCTAGGCTGTCATTTAAGAAAGTGGTCTTTTTAGCAGTGGAAAATTGCAAACCAAACCTCAACGCTTTCCTGGCCCGGTGAGGACCAAAAGAAAACCAAGTTTTTATGGTTGGTCCCTTGTAAGGACTTGTTGAAAAGTAGGCCAGTGCAATGTGTCTATTTTAGGTTTTAGAAACATTTGCTCCTCTCACAAGAGGTATTTTGAATTCCTTTGGGATGAAGATTGTAACCCCAAACAATTCATTAAAAATATTTGGGAGGGAGCCTAATTTTACGACAATTGTTGACATGATGGTGACTGACAGTGGGGTCCCAGTCTGAGCCTCAAGGATGCCCACTGCTGCGGCCCAGACCTGCCTCTGTTAGTCCAGGGAACTTGCAGGAGCCGTGCGCGCAAGGGATGGAGACGCCCCCCAGCGTAGAATGAACCCTAGTGGAAAAGAATAAGATTTAAAGAAAGAGAATAATCTTGGCCAAGTAATGCAAACTGTCATCAAGGAGGAAGGGCCATCCTGAGCAAGCCTGCTGTATTCTTGTTTGGATCCGTCTCCCAGTTGCCTCCCCTGAGTGCCACGCGGTTCTGCTGAGAGCCTGTCACATCTGAAAGTGCGGATGCAGTCCAAGACACTGGGGCACAGGCAGATTGAGAGCCCAGCATGATCAGAGCCAGAGAGGATTCTTCAGAGGTGCCGGGTGCGTTCCGGGTGCGCCCAACAGAGAGGGCTGCCGCAGCAGAGGGCTGAAACCGCAGCGGGCACGGGGTAACAAGCGGGATGTTGTGCAAACACGCGCGAGAAGCTTCCTGGGTTCTTCCAAATTGAATTGTGCATGTTGGGTGTGCAAATGTGTTTCAGCTGTTTGTGGGGGTGGGGTGGGTAGCCTTCATCCTGGACTGTGATCCCACATCAGTGGGGCTGGGCGGGAAGAGAATAGAAACACAGGATCCCTTTTGTTTCTTTCATGTGAGTCTTGAAAAGAGACAGATGAGTATTCCACAAAGGTGTCAAAATAAGCTGAGCCTGGATAGGTAACTAGGCTGAGGTAGCTGGGAAGCCCGCCCCGATGGATTTATCCCGTTGCTGAACTTTATGTTTTAAATTGTTTCTTCCAAGCCAGCACCTGATGTACCCACGACCCCGAAATGATTTCAGAGGAACGGCTTCTCTGTGTTTCTGTGCTGCGGTACGTGTGGGACACGTCCTGGCTACACGGGCAGGACCAGGGTGTTCGTGCTATTTCATTATATAGAGGGGTGGCTGATGCCACAGGCTGAATTCCATCCCACATACTCAGAAGTCATGACTTATGCTTCCTACCTGATCATGTAGGGTCAGTTGTCACCTCATAATACTCTCCCAAGTAATTCCTCTTGATTTTCTTTCCCAGTTTGCTCTGAGTGAAAGAAAACATGGCTGTTCGTCTTGTACTGGTCAATGACGTGTTTCCAGAGGTCATTTTTCCTCAGTGCTTGGAGTAACTGTTTGTTACTAAATCAACAAACTGCTCTGTAAAAATGGTTCCGCAGCACCAGCAAGCAATGACGGTGTCACCTTGGTCGTATCTTTTGTTCTCAAGATTCTAAACTCCTGAGTCCCCAAAACACATTACTTTTGTCTTGCGAGCCTCCCCCTGGACAATCCTAAGCGCATCATTTTTTCACAAGGAAAGATTTTAGTCTTATCTGTAAACGTTTTTCATCTGTCCATCCATCCATTCATACGTGCATTGTGCCTTCCTTCTATAATTGATGACCTACCATGAGCTAGTGATTTAAGATTATATTTCCATCTCTACTACTTTCTTCCCTCCCCGGCTTTATTGAGATATACTGGACATATAAAACTGCATAAGTTTAAGGTGTAAACTGTGATGACTTGATACAGGTACACACTGTGAAATGATTACCGCAATAAGGTTAACATCTCCATCACGTCACATAATTACTTTTATTTTTTCTGGTGAGAACATTTAAGATCGACTTGCTTGGACACTTTCAAATACACAATATGGTGTTATAAACTATAGTCAGCATGCAGTGCCCTGCTGGTTTCATTCCCTACCCAAAGGAGAGTTCACATCCGTGAAATACAGCTGCAGATGTTGCCTTAACTCTGTCTGTTGATTGAATTAGTCAGTTTAGCACACTCTTTTGTGGTTACCCTGGAGTATACAGAACAGAATCCTGACTTACTAAAGTATAACACAACTGACTGCTTTAACCATTTTCCTGACACCAGTGGAAGGCAGAGCCAAATTCAGCCAGAGCTCACTCAGCCTTTCTGTCTCTCCAGTATCTTAGCCCTCTGATGTGTTTAGATTAAAAAAATAAATATTGTTCAGCAGATGAGTCCATCTGAAATAACGTGGTTCATGAGTGCTGAAATCGGAATGGTTATAATTTAAAAAGTTGGTGGACTTTTTGATTGAAGCATAATGTACATATAGTATATTGGACGAGGTATAAGTACACAGTAAGTTCATTTTACAACATGAGCATACCTGTGTAACCTCCACCCGGATCAGGAGGTGGAACTTTGACAGCATCCTAGCAGTCATTCTCACGCCCCCTAACAGCCACCGCCTTCTCTTTTCTCCAAGGTGGCCGTTATCCCGATTCCTCTAGGTCGGTCATGCTTGGTTTTGAACTTTATTTATATTGGATCATTACAGTTCATATACTTCTGCGTCTGCCTTCTTTCATATGTCATTATGTTTTTAAGACCCATCCATGTTGATGCATATATTCGTTCATTTTCATTGCTGTGTACTAGTCCACTGTTTGGTTATATCATCATGTGTTTGTCCATTCTACTCTGGTCTTTCCAAGAATTGATACACATCCTGAGGGGCATGATATATTGCAGAAAGTTGCTGACGTAAGTAAACTTCCCTTCTCTCCAAGATCTGGCTCCTCAATTCCCACTTGAACTGGTCATTCTTAGACGGCTCAAACATTTTTTTAAAATATTTTTCAGTGAGAACATAAGCTACTCCATTATAATCTACAGCTGAATTTCATTTATTTGTTTTCATCCAGTATGATTGTCCCTGTCTTTTGATTGGTTTGATTAATACATTTGCACTCATTATTATTATGGGCTTTTTGATATATTCGTAATAATTTCTACCATATCACTGTCCTTTTTGTATTCATACTTTTGTTTTTTTTTTCCCTTTAATCTTTTCCTGCTAAAATTATCTATGTAGCACCCCACTTCTTTTTCTTTTCCTGGACTGTTGGAAACTATAGAGTACATTTCTGTAATTTTAATGGCTATGCTTTAATCTATAAACTAAATATAACTTAGTCTGAACATAGCAGATATCGTAACACACTTTACCCATTAAATATCCTCCTCCACTCACTTGATATTGTTGCTTCGGTTTCTAGGTTAACCGCTTTTTTTTTTTATACCAAAATTATCATTGCTATTTTTTGTTTCACATTTAATCATGTGCTCAATATAGCAATTTTCCATGTACACTGTTAGGTTCACATACATTTTTCCTCTACACTTGAAAAAAATAATTGTTTAAGTAAATTCTGTGTGTGGTGAAGCATCCTAGTGTTTATGTTCTGTCGGAAACTGCTTTCTTATCTTGCCCTCATTTTTGAGTGATAGTGTAGCAGGATTTAAATGTCTTAATTGACAGTTTCTTCCCCCTCAACAAGATGTGTGTGAGGGTGAACCTTCCTGTCGTTCAAGGGTCAACTGTGTATATAAATCTCCACGAGCACTTCCATGTGTATTTATTTCTATGCCTATTTGTGTGTATTGAAAAGCATGAGTCCACACCTATACCTTCAGTGCCAACTCAGCGTAACGTTACAGGACTCATCCCAGTATCCTCTCTTTGCGTATTTATAGCTCTTTCTCTTATGAGCGAGACCGGATCCCATCAACTCCAGTGTCGTCACTTCTTTAATTAATCCCTCTGTAGGTAACTAATCTCCTATCACCATCGCCACCCCCTTCCCCCCTGCTTGTTATTTTTGGGCCTCCTATTCCTTGTATGCAAGCTTCTCCGCTCTGTCCACGTTCCAGCACACTGTGCTGGGCTGACCCCTCCCCCTCACGTGGGGGGTCCCTCACCGTCCTCAGGCCCCAGACCTTGGCACCAGGTCCTGCTCTGATGTGGACACCGTCTTAGCCTTTCAGTTTTGTTTTGAGGGCTCATTCTGAGCGGAGAGATTAGTTTTAGCTGGGTTTCATTTTTGTTCTTCATCTCTCTTCTTCTTTGTCATGATCTCGATGTAAAATACTTGATGTATTTCTATCGATCTATTTCTAGATGATCCCGCCCCCTCAACCTCTAGGCTTCTGGTGCAGAACCAGGTCTCACGGCAGCTTCAAGGCTCTCACTCAGCTGTGTTATCGAGGGTATCACAGACCCAACCACAGAGCCAGGAGACGTTTGTCTCTATTCATTGTGCTCAGACCCCTGCAGCTCCATGACGTCCTAGGAAATAATAGCTGTAGGAAGAAAGTCACTTGCGACTTTTTCCAGCCTCCTTTAAAGCATGATGGGGCGCTCTCGACTTCACACAGTGACCTGACTTTTTCTTATTTCGTTTCCTATGGAAACATTCATCTGTGTCACCGTCACGTGAGCAGAGCTCCTGGACACCACTCTCTTCTTTCAGATCCCAAATCCAACAGTTCCTCCACTTCATTTCTATTCATTCCCTTAGGTCTCTGCTGCACTTGCAGTCCATGGACTTTTGTTTTATTTTGAGTTAGTAATGTCATTTGACTCACCTACGAGACCGACTATGCTTTATCACCATCAAGTACTCTGAGCCAAGCTAGTGGGTTGGAGTACTTCTCAAGCACTGATCACTATGTTATCCTGATCCCAAGTCCTTATATTGGCTTCTATTCTTACTTGACTTTTAATTGATTAAAAAAATGTCTCCTTACTCCACACTTAAAGAATAATCATTTCTGGGAAATGGGCCAACTATGTGGATGGTAACAGCTGAGCTGTTTGCATCAGATTACCACGAACATTCAAGTTGTGAAAGTGAGGTTAGCTTTTAAAGTCTCTCCGACTGCTAGATGTGCAGACAGGGGTCATGCGGTCTCAGTCGTGGGAAGGAAAAAAATGAATATCAACATCTGACTTACGTCTCCTGTTGTCTTGGAGGAGAAGTTGGGGAACCTGTGGTTTGTCTGACAAAAGTGTGATTGAATCAGACGTAGCCCTATTCTTGCCTTCTGGATCTTTCCTTTTTTTCTTCATAGTTTTTGAATGTATTGTTTTAAAACCTGAGGGCTAGTGGATTGTTGTTCAGAAATATGTGTTGCCCTGTCCCCCACCTCCCTGAGCGAAGTCTGCTTCTCTAATCCTCTGACAGTGGGCGTGGCAGTCACTTTCCCTGGCCAGGGAGTGGACCGGCTGTACCAAAAGTTTAAAACGCACTTCTGCAGTTGGGCTTGCTCTTTGGTGCTTTTACTTTTACTATGAGAAGAACATGCCTGGGCTAGCCTACTGGTCCCAGGAGGAGGATAACAGACACGTGGAGCAGAGTGACAGCAGCCTGAGATCCCAGCCAAGCCAATCCTACGCCAGCCAGTCCCCAGCTGGTCTGCAGTTGCACGCAGGAGTTTACCAGGACTGGGAGAGGCACCCAGCTGAGATCAGCCTACCACAGTTGCCTTCCTGTTCATTCACAGATGGGTGAGCTAAAGAAATGCATACTCTTCTATGCCACTGAGATTTTGTGGTTATTTGTTACACAAAAATAACTAAAATATCTGAGGCAAATGAAGGGTAGCTGACATGCTACCCCCAAATATGCCACTTTGGCATAAGGTTACTTTGAGCTGAAGGCAATGGAGAAGAAGTAGATAGAAGAAAAACGCCCCGCCCACTTCCTATCTGTCTTTGAACAGGATATAAATTTTAAAAGGTGTCTCTCCTTCCCTCTCTACCAGGAAAGACAAATGTTAATCACTGGAAACAACTTTAGACCCTATCAGCCTGCAGACAGCACCACAGGAATCTATATAACAAATTTCACTAACTAGCATTTATCTCTGCATCTGGAAGCCCAAAACTGCTTTCTTTTGTCCTGTCATTTGTCCACAAATTTGTTGTTCTTTGTTGAAGATGTTCTATAAGCCAGAGTTCTAAGGCATTGTTTTGAGCTACTAATTGTTCCTTGGGTTTCTCCCATGTACTTGTAAGGTATGCATGTTAATAAACTTCTGTTTGTGTTTTCCTTGTTAATCTGTTGTTTGTTACAGGGATCTCCACCAAGAACTCAGAAAGGTAGAGAGAAAATTATTTTTCCCCTCCTACACAAACTACATGTCCTCCATTACTTCCATTTCTTGCCAGAAACTGGGCATCCCATTTTGAAACCCCAATCTCTTCTTCCACTTGTCTTCTAACATTATTGTGTCTCAGCATCTTTTTCTGTTTCCTTTTCAGGACACCTGCCTTGTGTCCTTATGTCTAATTAGAACTGGAGTCTTGCCTTGTCTCTCATTCTTCCTTCCATGGATTAGGGCTATGCCCAACCCTAAATCCATTGGCTGAGGCTTACTGTCTGTTGATACTTGATTTTTTTTTTTTTCTCTTAGCTTAATATCTTAGGGGATATTACCCAGTCTGTTTCTGAGCTCTACTCCTCTGTCATCAGAGAATTCCTCCTCCTGTACCACTAAACACTAACGCCTTTTAAAACTGCTTTCTGGACTTTATTATATTTTTTGCTTGTCGTGCTTTTAAACCTTGTTATTTTCTCACTAAGTAGCACAGTAATATTTAGAATATACAGAAAACAACCAGAGCCGGGTATAAGATTACTCTTGTTAATATTGTATGATGTATTTTACCCCAGTGTCAGAGTGAGTCTAGACCTTGGCCCTGCCTCTGCCTTTCTTCTCCATTTTGTTGTAAGTAACTTGGCCAAGATCCACCCCGTTTTGAGTTGTACCTTGAGAATGACATCATGTAGATTTATGGTGGTGGGTTGGGATTAGGTGGGTGGGTGGGGGTTAGGGAGTGAAAATAGAAGCCATCAACTCTTCATCAAAGATGAGACAGAGAAGAAAGAAGGATGAGACTGAGCTACCTGGCTGTGCAGACATGCACCAGCCATGGGATGCACTACTTTGCTGGGATTTCTGTGACTGGATTCTCATCCACTGGTCTACCAACCCAGAAGTTAGGGCTGGTGCTCTTGGGCTAACCCACTCCCTGTTGTTCGGTGGGCCCCCTTTCCATCTCGATGCTGTCTGTTCCCCTCTTTATTCACACCGAGTTCTTATAGGAAGGACGCACTGCCAGCCTCCTTTGATATTCATCACTCCCCAGCCCTGCCTCCTTGACACCGCCCTCCAAGATCACTGCTTGGACTTGAGTGTTCCTAGGTCTCGTTCACTACTCCTTACACACTGTCTTTTGCAGTGAGTTGCTTCTATTTGAGGCTAAACAAAAAGCATGGTGAGTCAATCTTTCTAACTTTGGATATCAGGGGTCACCTCTTTCCAAGTTCTGTGGGCATCTCCTGTGGCTCTCTGCATGTTGTCTCCAAAACCCCGAGATTTGATTGATATATTCACCTCCTCACAGGGTTGTCTAAAATTCACTGGCCTGGTATTTGACTTGGCAAAAGGCTGAGAAGGAGCGTGTGGCTATTTGCAGATAGTGATAAATGCTGTTCTCTCAATGGAAAATATAAACCGGTGATGGATTACCCGATGCTTCTTGCTTACTTTAAATTGAAACATTCTATTGAACTTACCCTAACTGCGGAATTCTTATAAATAAACAACCCTTCTTGGATTTTATGACTGTGGGCTCACTGCCAAGTGCAAACATTCCTAGTCTGTGGCATGAAAATCCAGTGAAACAGAACAGGAAAGGTAACTGAGAGAGTGATGGAGAGAGAGGGAGGGGGGAGAGAGAGAGAAGTTAGAGCTCCTTTCTTGGAAGCAATCAAGTCTGTGGTTGATTTTGCAAAGTCCTGGGCATCCAAAGGCTCGGGAGAGTCCTCCATTCAGCGGGGAGCTAGCTCGCCAATAGCTACAGAAACTCCGGAAGGTTTTGAGAGAGCAAGACCCGTGCCCCCGCCCAGCTGGTGCTGGGCTCTGTCACTCTCCAGTCTCCCTGCCCCTTTTGAAGACTCTGAGGACGCGCGACCTTCTATTTTGAATATCAATGGGTGAAGTCAACTGTCCCCTAATCTCTCTACCCAGGGCTGGGACAGTTCCAGTGTTTTGGATTAAATACTCCAGCACAAATCTCTTTAAACCTTTCCCAAATAAGAAATGATGCGAGGCGCTCTCGTGAAAGGGTCTGGCTCCCAGGGAATTAAAACCTTCGGCTCTGTTTGCCGTGCCGCGAACAAAGCCGCCGGGGCTCCTGCCTTCCAATTGGCTGGGGCCGTTCTGTCCCGCTGCGGAGCTGCAGCCCGTGGCCTCACACCCTGTTTGCAGGGCCCGGTGGCCACCAGCATCTGCACTGGGCTTGTTTTTTTTTTCCCCCTGCATCCATTATCCATCTGGGGTGGGGGTGGGGGGGGGTGGATGCACCAAAATTACCAAAAATGAAACCTGCACAGCAAGCAAAGTCAAATAGAATGACTGGACCCTTTGCTGCGTTGCTTAACGGCAGTTGTCACTTACTTCCTCAGGAGAAGTAGGTGTGCTTTTATTTGACTGGTAGGACGCGACTGTTTCTCCGCTAGTTTAGATTGGTCCTTTATTTTTCTCGCACACGCCTGGCAAAGATGTAATCATCTGCTTTGTGGCTGTTGTTCTTCTTTGGCCTGGGTGTCAGAGATCCAGGTTGCCTGGCTTGATATTAAAAGCCTGAATAACTATTTAATGATGTCAAGACATTTAGTGAGACATCACTGTTGGTACCCTACTCTGGGATGGAGATGGGTGAACACATGCTGGTGTAGAAACTAAGCTTCACCCAACTATTTGTTGACAGGTTCCAAGGAGACTTGCCTTTACACAAACCCTTGTGTAAATTGTTCCTTTTCTTTCAACTCCGCAGACTGTGGAGAAGTGTTTACAGAGGGGACGGAAATGGTCAAAGGGTCATTTTAGAAATACGACCAGGCTTAAGTGAGGAGGGGAGCTGAGAGATGGGGCGAGGCGCTGAGTGAGAACAGGAATTCAGGAGAGGGAGTGGATTGAGGGGCTGTTCCTGAAGGCAGGTGGCCTGCACTTCCTGGGGGTAAGGAGGGAGGGTGAAGGTGTTGAGGGTCACTCTTAGTTTCCACTGTAGGCGGTGATGTGGTCGCAACTCTGTTAACTGAAATAGAGAAAGGAGAGGGCCCGGCACCGGGCTTCATTCTGGCTGGAAAAGATGGCGATGCCCACTGTGAGTGCTGAGAAGACCTTAACAGGGAGGCTACGTGAAAAGCGTAGGGAAAGGCCCGGAGACGATGCCCTGCCCTGGGGCTGGGACAGTGGGGCTGTGACCTCCTCCGGCCTGAAGGTGGAAGGGAGAAGTCACTGGAATCCGGGTCCAGGGAGAGCTGCAGTGTGAGGGCGGCCCAACAGGAGCTGTGACCTTCAGGAGGGGGACACAGGCTGCTCTACACAGCCAATCCAGGCTGCTGTCTTTCCAATTTTCTGCCAGGGGACTCAGCTGGCCAAGCACAGCTGGAAGCCGGGAGCAAGGGAGCCCACTGAGTCAGTCCACCCGGGTCAGCCTCTCGGAGCACAGAGCAGGGTGGCAGGCCGACAAGTGGACCTGGAGGGGCGGGAGGAGACACCCACAGAGGAATTCTGCTCATGAGCTCTGTTTTGCTCAGGATGGATCTGGGGCTACTTGCCTTTATACTAGTCTAGAGCTTGGAAAGAAAGACCGAGTTTGATTCATAGCTGGGGAAACATTAACTGAAATGCACAGACGAAGCACTTAGCGCCGGGACCAGCACGCTGTGTGCGATGGGTGGTTATCAGCCGTTATTACTGATATTACTGATAGATGCTGCGGGGAGGTGACATGAGTGACGGTTAGACGTGACAGTCAGGAAATGGCAGGGTTAGTCTAGACCGCAGAGAGTCCGGTAGTGAAGGCGAGGTGAGCAGGAGCATGTAGTATGTGTGCACTTCTCTTTTAAGAATTTTGATAGAAGAGAGGACATGGAGAAGTAGCTACAGGGAAGGGAGGAGATGAGACTGAAGGAAGGTGTGCTTTTTCTGGGCACGGGGAAAAGTCAAGGGTATTTACGGGGAACGGGAAGGAGCCCTTAGAGAGAATCAACCAGATACAAGCAAGACGGTCCCCACTGCTGCTGGAGATTGCAAACTGTCCTCAGAATTCCATTTTCCCCTTTTTCCACAGTAGCAGATATGTAACTGGGTCCGTGACTGCATTTCCCGGAGCCTCCGGCAGGGAGGTAAGGCCACTTTGCTCTGCTCCCTCCAGTGGCCTGTGAGTGGAGGTGATGCTTCACTTCCAGAGGGAGGGGCTGAGACAGAGGGAGCCCTCTTTCCTCTTTTACCAGCTGGATCCTGGGCTGCTCCACCCACCTTGGACCATGTGCATGAGGGAAACAGCCTGGGGAGGCGCTGTCCGAAGTGCCCCTCTGCAGCTGGTCAGTGAGAGAGAGCTAAGTTTTACTATTCTTTAAACCGCTGATTTTGGGGATCTCCTTATTTCGGTAGCTTACTGTCTCCTAACTAGTACACTCTTTCAACACCATTCAAATGTCGGGCTCTTCACGCTTGCACGCCTCTTTTATTTTTTAGTTATTGAATAGACTTTATGTTTTAGAGCCATTTTAGGTTCACAGCAAAATTGAGCTCTGCCCCTCCCCCATACACATCCTCCCCGGCTATCAGCATCTCGGACAGGGCGGTACTTCTGTTACAACTGATGGGCTTACTCTGACACATCCTTATCACCCAAACTCCACAGTTTACACTAGGGTTCACTCTTGGTGTTGTACATTCTGAGAGTTTGGACAAATGTGTAACAACATGTGTCTACCGTTAAAGTATCATACAGAATAATTTCACTGTCCTAAGTATCCTGTGTTCCATTTACTCATTTGCCCTCCTGGCAACTACTGATCTTTGTACTGTCTCCAGAGTTTGTCTTTGCCAGAATGTCACAGAGGTGGAATCATACCGCACGTAGCCTTTCCAGACTGGCCTTTTTCATTTAGGATTATGCATTTAATTTTCCTCCATGTCTTTTTGTGGCTTGATACTCATTTCTTTTCAGTGCTGAATAATATTCCATTCGCCAGATGTACCAGTTTATTTATCCATTCACCTATTGATAAACATCTTGGTTGTTCCAAGTTTTGGCGAATGAATAAAGCTGTTGTAAACATCCACATGCAGGTTTTCGTGTGGACGTAAGTGTTCAGCTCCTGTGGGCAGATACCAAGGAGCAGCTGCTGGAGCATATGGTAAGGCTATGCTTAGTTTTATAAAAAACTGCCAAACTGTCTTCCAAAGTGGCTGCACCATGTTGCACTCCCACCAGCAACAAATGAGGGTTCCTGTTTCTCCACATCCTCACCAGCATTTGGTGTTGCACTCTTTTTTTTTTTTTGCACTTAGAAATTTCTATCTTTTATTATAATGATTTGGTACAAGGTCCTTGAAGGCAGAGTCTATGACTGATCCATGCTTTTAGCATCAAAAACACACAGGAGTCATCTTCTGTTGTTGAATGAAAGTAAGAATACATGAATCGGCTGGCCAGTCATTCTGGCCGTGTGGAAGCTTGGTGTGTAAACCCTGGAGGGCGAGTCAAGAGAGCTGAACCGAATAGTTAGGTTCGAGCTCTTCTGGTTCTGAGCAGGGCAATGTCTGCTCCCAACCTCAGGTTTCCTGTATTTAAAGTGAAGATAATATGCTGGGAGGTAGCTCAGCTCCTGTCAGCTTCCAGCGATCAATGGTTTGGGGTCCTCTCTGCCTGGAACACTTCAGTTGCTCCTGATTGTTTAGCTGTGATGGTAGGAGTTAATCTCACTTCCAGTTTCAACCTAAAGCTCACTGCCTTCGCGGCATCTTCCTGCTGCCCCTCACTTCCCCCGGACGGGACTGCTGCCTCTTTTCACACCTACTGCCTGTATTTTCCACATCACAAAAGTCACTCTGCTCAGTGGTGCTTCTTATTTGTCTGTTTCCCCAGCTTAGCACAGGCTTCCCGAGGTCCTGTCTGAACTGCTTCCATTATCTCCCCTGTCCCAGTCCAGCCCAAAGTAGCAGCTTAATAAATATTTTTATAATGAATAATAAATGAGTGAGTGAATAAAGGAATAAATGGGTCAAGAATTTATTTTTTTTCTGTTTAATAGAAACACTCTTTTCAATGACTACATATTTATTTTCTTAGTTTCCTGGACCTCAGCTGCAGTTTCTTTATAATTTTGTGGATTCATTTGCATAGCCATGGAAAAAATACAAAAACATATGCAAACCAGGGTAAGCTGCTGTTTTTCTGGCTGTATTTTCATCTCCAGTGTCTCGTGGGCTAGTTTAGCCTTACTACAGACTTACAATAAGACACCATGTGCTTCCAGGCAGTTGACGGGAAAGATAATACAAACTAATAATTATTAAAATTGTCCAAAGACTATTTAGACTTATTCTTAAATCCATGGTTCAGGGATTTGCTTGAAAGGAAGAAAATGAGAACTCAGCTGGTATCTCACAGCCTATCCTAAGAGAATTAACTCCCTGGATTCCAAGGCAAGCCACTAGACTCTGATTTTAATTTAGATTCAGCCACAGTTTAGACTAGTTGAGTGACTAAAGTGGAGGTGGAGAGGAAGAGACGTATTTGAACTCAAATCTACGTAAGCGGGATATTACCCAGGTGGAGAATCTTTCTTTCACTTTAAAACTTGGTTATGTGCGCCTCGTCACCTTTGCAACAATTATGCTCAGTAAGTAAGTGGTAGGTAGGCTGTCATTGGAAGCTTCTAGGGTCAAGCAGGGATACTGCAGGTCAGCCCTCCAGAAGCGGGTTATGACTGACGAACACACCAAATGATGTGTTGCTGACAAAACTCTCGATGGGCAGAGAGAGGAACCCTCCCTTAACACCGCCCTTGTCCTGTCTTCCTGGAAACTTAATCACCATGGACTTTAGAGCACATTTGGAATCTGTTTTCCCTTCCTTTCTTTTTCCTATTCGTGATGGGGCCAGAAGCGAGGTAGTCCTCTGAGAGCTGATGAGGGTGCTAAAGAGATAACTTGAAAAAAATATTTTAAGTTGAAAAGAGGCTATAAGTTTTATAGTGATGGTTCTTAACTGGGGACGATCCCCCCACCCCGACCCTCCCAGGGGACATTGGATCATGTCTGAAGACATGTTTACATTGTCACCACTTGGACAGTGCTACTGACATCTGGTGGGCAGAGGGCAGGAATGTTGCTATCCATCCTACAAGGCACAGGGCAGCCCCTCAACAAAGAGTTACCAAGCTCCGAATATCAGTAGCACTCATCTATTGACAGTCCTGATCTGCTGTGTTAGAAAAATAGAAACAGACGCCTCCCAGCATCTCTCTGCATCCTTGCTTTAGAGCATCTGCTGCTGTCATGTCTGGTAGTTTCAGGCATTAGCGTAGTGAGAGTTCAGCGAAAAAGGCAGTTAGGAGGGGTAAACCCAGGCCAGGTCTGGGGACAGTGGCCTTGTCACGCTGCTGGTCCCTGTGTTGGCAATCAGCTCTTTAATGCACAATGTCCTAAGGACTCTGGTTAGTTCTGAATGGCCTTATGGTCTGAAAGGTTGAGTTCAGCGGGTAGAAGACAGAGGTATTTGGTAGAAAGAATATCAACTTTGGAGTCAGATACAATTGGATCTACATCACGTACTAGCTGTGTGACCTTGGGCAAACCAGTTGCCCTCTCTGAGCCTCCTCCCTCTCCCTCCCATCCACAAAGTAAACATAGACTATGTTACCTTTCCTAAGACTTGTTTTTACATTTCAACATTTCTGATATTGGGATGTCTCTTACAACTGAAGGCGTGTCACAACTTAGTTGGAAGTGAATTTTTTTCTTTAAATGATACATAAAATAATGATATTTCTTTCAACCTGTAGTGTCTTACATTCTATTAAATGTGGTTGTAATAATAATCACCTACGGGCAGCTGTCAATCAAAAGCTGAGCTAACCCCAGGCTTTCCAGCCTAGTGGAAGTAGAGGGAAAAACAGCCTCTGTCCAGGTCCCTTTAGAATTGCTTCACTCCTTCCATTCAGAGTTCTACCCTCATCCTGGGGAAGGAAATGGGTCCTATTTTTGTGTCCTAGATGATCCTTCTTATATTCCGGCCCCACTTCTTCTGTGGAGAGAGAGTTTGTGTGTGTGTGTGTGCATGTGTGTGCATGCACAGATCCTCTGCGGGGCAACTCTTGGCAGACCACATCCAAGGAGACAGCAAGGCTCCCAAACACACTCTCTTCAGTCAAGACTGGCTCAGGAGGTGGGTTGTGCTGAGGCAGTGGGTGGGCAGAAGGCTTTTAACACCTGGAACAGTGCTGAGCAGCAGATGGCAGATGTGGACACACAGAACGAGAGCCAGAGCTGTGTGTATGCCCCAAACGGGCGCTGCCCTGGAAGGCTGTTTTCCCATTTAGCCTGAGAGAAGGTCACGATAAATTAAATGCTGGTTGATAATCATTAAAAATTAATACGGAAACGATTAAACTGCGTGTTGCTGTTTCTTCTCTGACTTTTGATACCATTTCTGGACACAGCAATTGAAGTTAATAATAGCCATGCTCTGCTCTTAAAATAGACTTGTTTACAATGAGTCTGAAGGGCAGCATGTGCCGAGGGACCCGCCAGCTCGCATCCCCTGGTTATACCCCGGTCTGCAGGCACCGAGCACCTGGCAGCCACGCCCACACTGAGGGCAGGTTTCCGTGGAAACCAGGCAGAGCTCCTCTGAGGATGGAATCGTCTCTGCAACAGGACATGGAATAGCATGTTTAAGATTGGCAGAACCTAATCAACACCATCAAGAAGCGATAAACCTACAAGAGAATTTACCCAATATTGACGGGCATTGGACAGAGGAAGAAGTCCAGCCTTGTCCTAAGCCTGACTCCTTCGGCCTCTGTGTAATTTGGGTGGTTTCTTTAACTTCTCTGAGCCTCAGCGTCTATACGGGGGGCAACTCTTCTACATTGTGAGGATCAAATAAATTACAATGAATAAAACTCTTTAATATAAATAAAAATATTTACAAGAAACTATACTCAATACCTTGTAATAGCCTATAATGAAAAAGAATATGAAAAGGAATATATATATGTATGTGTAATTGAATCACTATGCTGTACACAGAAATTAGCACAACATTGTAAACCGACTATATGTCAATAAAAATGATAAAATAAAAGCATTGAATAAAATGCAAAGATTGCCCCTCATGTATATGAGCCATTAGGAATTCTATTTGCCATTTATCCTTGTTTACAAAGATCTAGATTTTTTTCTCTTGCATCCTTTCTCTCTATTTCCGTCCCAAATCCCCACACGGAACCCTCCATTGGGCAGTGAGAGTGTGAACGAATTATTCAGTAGGTGCTGGAGTATCTGGTTAAATCTGACAGAGCTAGTGCACCGGTCACAACTCTTTCCAAAGAACAGCATGTGGGAACTTCCATTTGTTTGTCGTGTGTTCTCAGCAGGCATTTCTGTCTGCAGACAAATACTCTTGACCTTAGAAGAACTTGAAGAGGACTGTCCTCTGGGCTCACTCGTGTGTGGGATTTAGACGAGGCCCTGAATTTCAGCAGCAGCTTTCCCTCCCTGCCCATATCTGATTGAGGTTTCTTCCAGCGAAGGCCGAGAGCACTCCAGGTCGGGGAGAGGTAACCTGATAGTTCATAGGAAACCAAAAAAAAAAAAAAAACCTTGGCCCATTGGTCTTTGTTCCTTTCCATGTTTCATGACTGCAGTTTTGCGCCTAGGCTGAGGAAGTCAGCTGCTGCTGATTTATTTTAGACTTGAATTTAAAAATATGATTTTCACTTCAGCTCTTACCAAGATTGATGAAAAATGACCCATTGGGTAGGCTGGACTGACGGGCGAGCTGCGGAAATCGCAGCTTCTCTAATATGAGCCTGATGCTTTTGTGGGCTTGGTACAGACTGATGGAAACTCAGGGCTTAGCGTTTTGGGGTGACTCTCCCATAAAGCAGCCGGGATCCAGGCTTGGGACGTCATAACTGGATAGGAGACGGGTAATGTGAGAAGGAGAGGCTTGCTGGGAGCTCAGGACCGCCAGCAAAATTGCCCCTTGGCCCTGCCAAATTAGATTGTCCCTGGCTATTTCCAAATAGGAGGGGAATCTAATAAGAAATTGATTTTTTCCTGCCTATCTATAATGACATTTCCTTAAAAAAAAACTTCAGGAGGTCAGCTTTGAGTGATTCTTTGGATTTCCAGCACTGAGAACATGACTAAAGTCTGAGGATTGATACTTTTTTGTCCTGGAGGATGTCAGTACGTAGCTCTAGGCCCCAGTTTCCCCACTTACAAAATATCGGGCTCAGGCAGGTGTATCTTCAATGCCTCTGGTTTTAAAAGTCAGGTAATCCTGATGCTTCTTTTGTTCTCTTTCTGTTACCGACAGACTTGCTCTCGTGGGAGAACCGGCCTTTTCTCCTGGTCTTTATTATTTTTCACACCACGACCACCATAGAAATCCAGCCCCAAATGGACACTGCCAGTTTTAATTTTGTTTTCTTTCTTTTTTTTTTTTTTTTGCAGGGGGAACTGGTTTCTATTTTTAACACAGTCATTCATACATTCAAAAAACATCTGAGCGTCTAATATGTGCATGACACTGTGCTCACTACCGAGAAGGTTATAGAGATAAACCAGAGAGGGGTCTGCCTTAAAGAGCTTACCCACGAGTAGCAGAGGTGAGACAGGTGTGTTCATGCATTGCACAAAGTGGCAAGTTTGACATGTCCCAGGAGGGGAGGATAACGTGATAGAAGGGTTCGCAAGGGGAGGGAGCTGCCGATCACATTTGGAGGGCGTAACGAATACCTATCAACTTTCCACTGCACCCTGCTGATGGTTTCAAAGTGTGCTTGTTGCCGCTTCCATCCCTTGAGATGTTCCTTGAAAAAAAAGGGCCCCTTCGTGAAACAGGTTGGAGAGATTTTATCACCTCCCTGGGAGACTCACAAGGATTATTAGTAAAGGTTCTGAAAAGAGGACCCACTGAACTTTAAGTCCCGCCCTCACACATCTCCTTTTCATGTGTTGGCAAGGCACCTACTAATGTCTTTGGGAAAAAATTACTATGAGAAATGCTCTGGAAGTAGATAAAGTGCGAGCTTGAGGGTCAAAAAGCCTGGGCCTGATTCCCAGCACTCTCTTCTCCTCCCGCCCCCCCACCCCATGCGTTGGTCATATTCAAGTCTGAGCAAATACATTGACCAGCCCTTATCTATTAGCAGCCTGATCTCGGGCAAGTTTATTCTTTGTGCCTCTGTTTTCTCACAGTAAAATGGACATGGTACTAGTGCCTTCCTCACAGGGTTGTAACCAGGACTAAGGGAGTTAATATCTGTAAAGCACTTGGAACAATGTCTGGCGATAGTAGATGTTACATAAATATTTGTTTCATAAAATAAACAAGGGGCCCTGTGCTCAATAGTGAAGCGGAACCTCCAACCCCTGACTTTGGACTTCGGCTCCCAACCATGACTTATTCCTAGGATTTTGAATCTGGGGTTTCACATTGATATTTTTTTAAATGTCGGAGATGTGGCTCTGTGCCGCTACAAATGGATGTACCCAGCATGCTGAGTCTCTTCAAATTGTCTAGTAACACCCCGTATCAGCACATCGCAGGTCCAGGTAGAACGTTGGAGATGGGAGATGCTGAGAGCTCATCTAGTCCTGTCCTAACTTACAGAGCCCAGAAAAGAGAGGGGCTTCCCCAGCTGAGACAGCTCATGTCCACAGAGCAAGGAAGCAAGAGAAGAAGCCTCTAACCGGAGTCATTCCCAATACATTCCTCTTGGCCCTTTGCCGAGAGTTTGATACAAGTTCTGCCTTGGGACTCTTGCAGGATCTGGACGCAGAAGGCTCCCAGCTGGTTCTTGGGAGCCTCCATCCGTAAAAGCGAACCGGCTGCCAAGCGAAGCCAGTCAGGTGCTCCAGGCGACCACGCCTGCCCCGCTGACTGAGCCCTTTCACGGCGCACGGTTTGGGGCCTGAGGGACCCCCACGGTAAACGCAGTTGAAGGGAATGGTCTGGTGAGACTGGCCCAGTGCTCCAACCGTTTTTCAGAGAAGTCACATCACATGTGCAAATTCAATTATAAACGCAAGAGGAAATGCAAGGAGGGAAGGGGAGCAATCTGCAGGGTGGAGGGAAGTTGGCCTTCCCTCCCTTAGACGAGCTCACCCCCTGAGTTCCCACAGGATGAGGAACGTGACTCATCCACCTTCTCAGCCCATCCAGTCTCCAGAGTCTGAGCCGCTCAGCTCTCTGGGCGGGATGCTGGTCGTTAAAGCCCTGTCCTTTTTGGACAACAGGGGCCAAAATGCCAGCCAACTATTTCAACAGGGGCCCTGTTAGGGAGATCCCGGCCTGTTCCAGCCCTGAAAAAAGTAAGTTGGCTTTTTAGACCTATTGAGTTGGGACTTGCAAGGTAAAAGTTGACTCTCCGTGAGTTTGCCGTTTGTGATTTTGAAAGGAAGAGAGCTGTGTTTCCGCTGTGTGTCTGGTTTCGGGAAGTTGACATGCCCCGACGCTGGCTGTGGAGGAGCCACCTCAGGGAAGGTTCCAGCACCCCACCTGAGAATATGACCTCAGCAGGCTTATCCATCCAGCCATGCTCCTGGGTCCTCCATCTTCCTTCTGGGGAAGCATCTGGTGTCCTGACCTCCTTCTTTCCTTGGCTGCC
Organism: Camelus bactrianus; assembly: GCF_048773025.1. NCBI lineage: Eukaryota > Metazoa > Chordata > Mammalia > Artiodactyla > Camelidae > Camelus > Camelus bactrianus. The sequence goes on from NC_133565.1 coordinate 28,476,364, forward strand.
AAGCGGAGCACACAAATGACCCCGAAGCCCAAGTCTAGGACCCCTGTGCTCTTTTGGAAGACAGACCTCCCCCATCACGTTCTCCATCACAACAGTGACATGCCAGCACCACACGTTGTGTCACACTTTTCTTCCTTCTTCATCTGGCTTGATCCCCACTTGACCGTGAGACAGGCTCCGCTCGTGCATCTCGACAAGGAGACCAAGGCTCCCTGAACGATGGGCAGGGAGGTCTAAGCTAGGATCCTGACCTTCTGACCCTGCATCCTGGGACCCTTCCCGCCCCCTCCCTGCTCCCAGTGGGAAATCCCCTCCCGGGCTTGTTTTAAGCCTTGGCCAAAAGCCAGAGTCCGAGCAGGTCTCCAATAGGCAGATCTCTTAGTTAAGCTACAGGAAAAGCTACTTAGGCAAACCCCAGTGGCTCACACTCCTGAAACACGCAGCTCTGAGGACCCAGGTGGAAGGTAAACAGTTGACCACTGAAGGCTGGAAAATGCACTTCCTCATCCTTATTCTGGTGTAACTCATTTGAGAGATTCGGCCAAGTTAACTCCCATCCCTGGCCTTCAGTTCCTTCCAGAACTAACTGTCTGCGACTCTGGGGACAGAAGGAGCCCACGTGGAAGATATCCCTGTTTGTCCATTCCTCTGGCTCCCCCTTGACCCTCCCTCACTTCTGAGGAGAAATGCAGAAGTCCACATCTGAGATGTATTCATTTGCCTTCTTTCTTGGTCTCTTTCCCTGTCCCTCTTCCCTTCCCTTTTTTCTATCAATAGAGCTCTTTGGTCTGATCACAGTTATCTACTCCTAAAAATAATTACCCAGTTTATACATCCTCCGAGTAAGCAACTCCTAATTTATGTGTGCTGTCTGCTGCAGCCCTCTTTGGGAAATTATAGGTCTTTTTCATCTTGATTTACTCTTAACTGGATAGAGAATGTTCATACTGCCATCACACACGGAGCCAGAAAAGAGCTGGCCATTTCCCCTCACATATTAGAATCATAATGAATAGTTCGAATATGACATCATGGTCGTTTCTATGCCAAGACACTGTGGGATCGTATTGAAAACACTGCATTAGCTTAGAAAATGGATTAAAACAAAAATGAATTGGAGTGGCTAATGCAAAAGTTGATGTTGCAACATGAGGCTCAGAGGAAAGATCCCTTGCTTGGTCTTCAGTGCAAAGTGAACCATCCTTTGCAGGGAGGCCCCTCACACCTGCCCCCACCCTTCAAGGACTGCCACTTGGGTCTTATTTGGGCCTGGGGCTGAAGGAATGCTGCTCTGATCAGCCAATGCCTAATTTTAGATTTAATGTTCATTCCCGTAGAAACGTCAGAAGGAAAGCCAAGTTCATTCTCAATCCCCTCAAGTCTTCCCTTCTCTGAATCAGTCTCAGGGAATCTCATTCCCTTCTTCCCAATCCAGTCTCAGGAAAACAAACAGATCCAAGAAAAGAGGTGATTTCATGGTCTCACTGTCACACCTCCAAGCATCTCAGGAAAACTCAGAGAGAGACCTTGAATCCTGCAATTTGGTGTCTTCTGCCAAGTTGCCCATGAACTCCAGCCTACCTTTGCCATCCTGAATTTTATAAGACAAGGACTGGGCTGACTGTCCCCTGGATGGGCTCTTGCCTGAGCCAGTGGTCAGATTTCCTGTAGGGGCTGTAACTCAGCGAGAGAGAACCCAGGCGGCAGAAGCCTTCTTCTGGAGGAAGCGGCCTTGGTTTGGAACAGTCTGTGACAAGCCAGGGGCAGGGTGGAGGGACCCCGTGTGCGGTGGGAACAGGCAGGGGCTCAGGCATCACAAGGAAGCCGAGGTGAAAAGACTGGATCTGAGACATCGGATCCTGGTTCTGGGTGGGGGCGGGGGGACGGGCGTGGCGGGAGGAGAATAAAGAGTTGGGGGATGGAGGCCCCCATTTAGGAGTGCGGTAACTCCCTGTGCCATAGGGAAAGTTGCTAGAGTTGGGCATGGCTTTTGTGCACGTGTGGGCTTGACTGGCTGCAGAAGAACAAAGCCTTTCAGAGGAGGAGGGGCCAGCAGGAAGGCTGAGGGTGGGACCTGGGGCCGCTTCTGTCACCATCACCTGAGCACTTCATCAGTCCCCCTCTCAGACCCTTACACTTTCGCCACGTTGACTCCTGCCTGCGTGAGGCCGCTGCGGTCCTGTGGAGGGGTGGGGAGGGCGTGAGGGGAGGAGCTCGTGTCATGTCTGGGTCAGTGTGGTGACAAACGTAAACACTGCATGCGCAGCTGAAACCCAGAGGAGGTGGTCCTGAGAGTCGGCGCCTCCTGTGATTTCACAGGAATGTTCTGGAGTGTTTTACACTTTCTATAAACTGTAGAATGTGAGACTCATGTTCTGAAGAAAAAGGGAACTGGCTGCATCTGGGTTAAAGCTACCACATGACATCGGTCCTGCCAAACTCTGGCTGGGGGTGCACGCCCGGGAGAGGAGAGCCCCCTTCCCTTCGGGGACCTCCCCCTCGGATTCAGCTTAAGGAGTGTGCTTACCTGCGTCTCTTCCACAAAACCACTCTTTCTTCTTCCAGCTCTAGGGGCGGATCTTCCCCTGAAATCTGCATTTCCCCATGGATGCTCTGTGTATTGGGCACCCAGCCCAGACCACGTGTGCTCTGCTTTCCTACCTGGCCAGTGGATTTGTTTGCAAAGAGTGTAGCAGGTCCTAAATGAAATGCTGGGGATATAAAAAGAAAAAGCCATGCTCTTGCCCTCAGTGAGCTCACAGCCTGTTGATGACAATAGACACTGAAATAAATAATAAGGTGTAATAAGTTCTGAAAGAGTCTCGTGCCAGGTGCTCTAAGCAGGTAAAAGGAAGAGGCATTCCTTCCACTTGAGGTTGGGTCAGGGTGGGGGCATGAGTCAGGGACATCTTCAGAAAGGAGGAGACATGCAAGTTGGACTTAAAGGATGAATTTTTCCGTATCCATGTCCATTAGGGCTTCGGTGGAGGTACGTGCTTGGGTTACATCGCCAGTGACAAGCCTGTGCTCTGTTTACAGAGGCTGCGCCACGCCTGTTTGTTGTTGATGGTGATGAAAGGTGTACCACCACGTGAGCAAGTCCAGGGAGAGAGCATCTTCTCACTAGAAGGGGCCTCCTCTTCTTCCAGATCAGAAGTGGCAAACAGTTGTCCTACAGAAAGTATTTGGGCTGTAGACATTTGCGTCTGGCTACACCATGCTAAAATACGGAGTGAGTAGCCAACCTTTAATATTTGGGGGATTTCACATAAGACCCCACATTTCTAGTGTCCCTGGGGGAAAAAATAACAGATACGACATTGGATGTGGGGGCTGAAGCTGAGTTATAGCTGAGCTTAAGGATGGGATATGAACGCTTCCATCTGGCCCTGGTGCTCACCTGGCCACTTCATTCATTGTGTGATGCTTGGCTCTTGAAAGCTGTCGCAGCTCACAATCCCTGGAAGAAGCTCCCTCCCCTCCACTTCCTTTCTGGGTTGCGTAACAGATGAGCACATGGAGACCTAGGACGGGGAGGGACCTGCACGCAGTCACATGCTACAGGGCAGGGACTGGAGCCAGGCCTGCTGACTCCCAATTCCCCACAAGTAGTTAGCCAGCCCAGAAAAAATAACATCTCCATTGCCTGAAATACAGGGTAATTTGCCTTGCACTTACAAACTCAAGGGGAAATTATCTACCCACTGTAGAATGTTAAGTTGAGACCCTGGAAACTGAAAATTGAATCTTGAGCTAAGAAGTAAGAGCATGAAGGGGAAAAAAAGAGAGGAAAACTATAAAAGAAAAAGAATCAAAATATGTTTTGCATCTTGGGAGCTTTAATTAAAAGTCTAGAAATGCTTATTCTTAGAAAATGATAACAAATCATTTTTGAAGGGAAAAGATGGCTGCACAGATCACTTAATTAACATACCATGGATATAGGAAAGCTGTAATAATTAGATGTTGTCTGAATTAAAATAACCCGAAAGTTGAGGAACGAAGCAGAGTTATTAAAACTAGGATGTGAAATAACCAGAAGTCATGTTTTGTCTTGGCTTTATCTGCAAAATAAAATTTCTGAAACTGTAGGTGGTTTAATGGATGAACACTCTTTGCCTTCTGCCTTTGCTATAAGACGAAAGTTTGTTTATGTAAACTGATTATTAATATACCTTGGTTAGGAGAATTATATCAGAGCCTTTGGTCTTGTCTCTACAATATCGATTTGCCCAAAATAGTCATTCACAAAATATAAGTACTTAGATCTGAACTTACAGGATGTACCTAAAATGACTTTATCAATTTGAATGCATAGAATAAAAGAATCATAGTATTTTAGACCTGGAAGGGATACTTTAAATCAACCCCCTCAGATGAGGCGACAGATTCAGAGGGAAAAATAACTTTTCCCAAGTCATGCAGCTAAATAGAATTGGAAGTGGGAACTCATTCTCCTAATATTCTGGATGACTTTGGAAATCTGTGAATCTTACTCATGGACGTTTTATTTTTTTAAAGGAGCCAAGGCATTTTACAAAATTAGGACTGTATACATTGTGTTTATAAGCTGCTTTTCCCACCAAACCGTAATTAAATCCTCAGCATGAATTTAAATGCCTGCAGAGGATGCTGCTGCTGTCCGACTGATCTAGAAATCAGGCATCGCTCTCCCAGCGTCGCACATTCACAGTTTTCCGAAGTTCACTATTAGAGTAATTCTTGTGAAAATCCTTTTATCTAGGTCTTTGCACATCTCTAGGATTATTTCTTTAGGATATTTACCCTGAAGTCAAATTATCCATTAAATTCTATGCCTTTAGATATTTATTAACAACTTTATCTTCATAAAAATTATCCCAATTTTACCTCCAAGGTAAGATGACATCAATGTGCTAGTAAATAAAGTTAAAATAGTCTCATGTTTAAAGGTAAGCATTCTTTGAGCCTCCATATGCTAATGTATATTGGTGATGAACTAAGAGAGGGTATACTATTAAAAGTATTACCAACTATGTAAGGACGGAACATTCCCAACCGTCTTTAACGTGTATGCGTGTGTGTGTGCGCGCACGCACTGCATCTGAACCTTGGGGAATTCACTCATGTTGAATTAAAAACAACTTGGTTAATGTTGCCTTGGATTTATTTTCTTGCTTTCATTTAGCTTTTCGAGTTTGATCTGAGTTTATTCATTTTGTTATTGTTTCTTTCTTTTAAATAATGAAAGCATTAAGGCTGTGGATATTCTGAGTACAATTTTAGCCATGCCCCACTGGCTCTGATATGTAGTGATTTCCCTGTGTCACTGCTGTTATTTTCCAAACAACATGTAACTGCAGTTTAGGTATTCCCTCAGAGATGGACTTCAAATTTCCGAGTGATTGCTTTCCAACAATTTGTTGCTAATTTTGCTCCATTAATGGGAAAAGAATGAATCCTATATAATTTTTACTTTGGGGAATTTATTGTTGTTTTCACTTTGCTCTAGAAGATAATTTTTTTTTTTTTTTTGGTAAAAGTTCCATGTTTATTTGAAAGGGATGAATTGACCGTGGGTTACGAAGTTTATTATTTTCTGTTAAATATTACTTTAGATTTTATTATTCAATTTCTTTATCTTCTGTGGTTTTAGTCTATATCTATTAAAGAGAGGTATGTTTAGTCTATATCTATTAAAGAGAGGTATGTTTTAGTCTATATCTATTAAAGAGAGGTATGTTTAGATCTCCCTTTGTGATTTATCTTCATATTTTTAAGTTTTAAATTTTCCTGTGCTTTAGATGATGATATTTGGGAAAGTTTCAAGATAATTATGTATTAATTCTGCATAATATCCTTCTTCAGCACAAAATAACCTGCTTTATCCTGTTAAAAGCTTTTGCCAGGAATTCTAATTTATTTCATATTGTCTCTTCTTTGTCTCTTGCTTGCTTTCCTGGCATTATCTCATGCCCTCCATTCTTTTAGGAAGATATGCATTTTACATTTATTTATGTATTTATTTGAAATTCAATTTAAAGAAGTAGGCAATACATACCCATATTAAAACATCCAAGTAGCACAACATTGTACAATGAATAGAAAGTCTTTTTCCCACTGATGCCCCCAGTATCTCCCCTTGCAATAATCACAGTTGCTTTTATATCCTTCCATTTCTACGCTTATGTAAGTGATCAAGTGCACACACATACATTTTCTTAAAAACCAAAATGGTAGCACACTTTGCGCTTTGTTCTGTAATTTGCTTTTTTAATTTAACTAGAGAATATTTCGTATCTTTTCATCTAGTTCCTCCTTTGTAAATGCTGCAGAGTATTCCATTGTAAAGGCTGTCAGAATTTATTAATCCATTACTATTCTGATGGGCATTGAGGTTTTAAATCCACTGAGTCCAAAGTTGTCATTAACGTCTTCCCCTTCCAAAGGACACACCTGCTTCTCTTTCAGTGTGCCCTCTATTTGGAAATGGCTTACTCTCTAGTTGTTTCAGCCAGGAACCTTAGAGTCATCCATGATTCCACCCTCTCCCTGATTCTCCACATCTAAATCAGTCACACAGGTCTGTTGAGTATGTTGTCCCAAGATCAGTCAGATCTGTCCTCTTATTTCCATCCACCTGGCCATCACCCTTACTGAAGTAGGGACCATTCTCACGCTTCTGGATGGTTTCCGCATTTCCTCTCCTGCCCCCCTTTAATCTACCCTTCACCAGTGTCAAACTGACCACTCCAAAATGCAAATCTGTTGAGAATACTTTCCTGTTTAAAACCAGCCACTGGTCTTCCATTGCCCTCAGAATAAAGCTCATTGTTATGACTTGGTCTAGAGGGCCACGTGGGGTCTGGCCCCACTGTTTCAGTAGATGCCTCATTCTTTTCAGTCCCACCATGCTGATCATTGGCTTTCAGTTCCTTGAATTTGTCCCACACTTTCTCCAGAGCGGGTCTTTTCACAGGCTGTTTCCTCTGACTTTAATGATTTTCTGGGCAGCTTTCCTCTTGGCCTAGTAAACTTCTCCTTATCTTATAAGTCTCAGTTTAAACAATTTCCTCTAGAGATACTCTGCCCTATATCACTCGGACCTCTGCTTCCACTGTCATGTCCTCTCATCTCCTCCTTCTACTCTGACACTCCTGCCCCCCTCCTATTGCTGGGAAAGTAAAGTAGTGCAGTCACTATGGAGAACAGTAAGGAGGTTCCTTAGAAAACTAAAAATAGACTTACCCTATGATCCAGCAATCCCATTCCTGAGCATGTTTCCAGAGGGAACCTTAATTCAATAAGACACATGCACCCCAATGCTCACAGCAGCACTATTTACAATAGCCAAGACATGTCCATCGACAGATGAATGGATAAAGAACATATATGTATACAATGGAATATTACTTAGCCATAAAAAAGAATAAAATAATGCCATTTGCAGCAACATGAATGGAACTAGAGATTATCATACTAACTGAAGTTGATCAAATGAAGACAAATTTCATATGATATCACTTATATGTGGAATCTAAAAAAAGGATACAAATGAACTTGTTTACAAAACAAAAATAGACTCAGACATAGAAAACAAATGTATGTTACCAAAGAGGAAAGGGGCAGGGAGGGATAAATTAAGCATTTAGAATTAACATACACACACTACTATATATAAAATAAATGAACAACAAGGACCTACTGTATAGCACAGGGAACTGTACTGAATATGTTACAATAACTTATACTGAAAAAGAATCTGAAAAAGAAAAAGGATCGACATATAGGTACATGTATAACTGAATCACTCTGCTGTACAACTGAAACTAATACAACACTGTAAATCAACTATACGTCAATTTTTTAAAAGTTAAAAAAAAAAAGAACTCTTGCTATTACATTTAGGGCCCATCCAGATAATCCGGAATCATCTCCCATCTCAAGATCCTTAACTTAATCACATCTGCAGACATCTGCAACAGTGACACAGTAGGATGGAGACATCTTTGCGGGGCCATCATTCCGCCTACTAAACGTCATGCTTTATACTCTCTGTTTTGGAAGGTGGTACAGGAGGTCATCTTATTTCAGAAATATTCTCATCCCCAAAGTGTTTCAAAATCTGGGCCTTCCACAGGGTTAGATTCATGTATCTGGAAGATTGTCTTCTGGGTAGCTGGGGATTCTGCAGAATAAGGCGGCAGTGTGCTCCGACCCTGAAATTAAACATCTTCAATGTGTAACTGTGAAGGTACTGATGGGGGAGCCTGTACTGGACCGATGGAGATCATGGCTTCCTCACTTTGACGCCTTACGACCTTGGGTGAGCCACCACCTCTCCCTGAGTCTCAGCCGCCTCATTTGTAGAGTGAAGACTGAGCTAGCTGAAATGCGGCCACTTTAAGCACTGAGATTCTATAATTTCACATCCAACCACTTTCCCTTCCCACACTCCCTTGCTCTAAAAAGGCTAAATAATTACCTTTCTGCAAAATAATCAACAGTTAGGATTTCATAATAGCTATACCCCATTAGAACAGTAGAGACTTCATCAAAGCTTTTTGAAAAATAGCTTCACCTCATCCCAGTTCATTGCAGAATACAACTCCAGGAGCAGAAAAGAATCATGCGACCAGGAGTGACCACCGTGCCTCCATTATTCACAGCAAGTGCAAGTTCAGGCCGCCTCTCTTTGTTTCTTCCACACTAATGGAATCTTGTTTCACCTTTAAGTTGACTTTTGTAGTCAGCCCATCAGCTGATTTTTTTTTTTTAACCTGGAAGCTTTTTAACGACTATTTTTCTGTTACAGAATAGTGATTTATAACCAGCACATTATAACATTTACCTGATTTGGAAATACAATTAGCCATGCCTGTTCTTTTTTGGAAGAATTAAAGACCATTTTAGAGACTTAGTATTGACCGGGTTTCTCATTTGGCACAAACAGGTTTCATGATATAGCAACGCGTCCAGTGCATTTTCTACTTGCCTCTGACTTTAGCAATTCACTGATGATTTGCCGGCGCGGTTTGGGATGATGGAGACTGTGCAGGCACAGAACGCAGGGTCCCCTGACTGCAGTTGTGTCAGCGCATCTGCATTTGCTGCATTTAACATTCTGCTTCTAGAAATGGCTGGCTCAAGCTCACTTCAAAATAAGTGAAAATGAATTTGCAAGACATAATATACCTAATTTTAAAAGCCTGCCATAGAAGGTAATTTGCACAGCGTGACAATTTCCCACTCTTATGTTTTTATCTTTTTATTGGGGTAGAGATGCAGAGGAGAGGATGTCCGTTCCCCCTCCTGGGCTCCTAAGCATGTGGGAGAAAAACTGTGATAAGAATCTGAACCAGCCCCTTCCACTGTCATGCTCAGGCCTCAGCCAACCTTCTGTTCGGTTGATTTTCTGCAGAGTTCTTCTCGTGCTCCATTATGTCCTCCCCTGCAGTGGTCTCAGATTTTAGTGTGCATAGGAATCCCCTGGAGAGCTGTTAAAATGAAGATTCCTGGGCCTAAACAGAAGAGATTGGGATTCAGGAAGTCTGGAGTGAGACCCTGAAATTTGTGTTTTTAACCAATTCCCAGAAATGCCCATGTAGCTGGTCTGTAGCCTCTGCCTCGTGGGGCCAAATAAATACTAAATACGTCAAGTAATGAATCAAGCACCCACCTCGTCATCTCTGCAGTTGCTGCGTCTCTTTCTGTCTGCTGTTCATCTTGTGTGTGTGTCTCTCTTCATTCTCTTGAAAGAGGAGGGAACTTCTCATTCCAAGTTCATTAGAAACAGCCAGAAGACATTCTCTAAAGCTGAAAGAGGAAGTCCAAGATATTTCAATCAACATTTTCTGAGCACCTGACAGCATCACACTTGCTGCGTTGATTGGAAGAGAACCGCGATGGATGCTAGAGTCCTTCCCCAATGGGCTCGTTGTACTGAAGGGCTTAGAGCTGTCCATGCATGTGCGACACCTGAGTCTGTCTCTCTCCAGGGGTCAGTTAACCCGCATCAGAGGCTAGGCCTTGGGGAGGGATAAACTGGGAGTTTGGATTGGCAGATAAAAACTACTATACATAAAATAGATAAATAACACGGTCCTGCTGTATAGCACAGGGAACTATATTCAATTTCTTATAATAAACTAGAATAAAAAAGACTATGGAAAGGAATATATATATATGTATGTACACTGAATCCCTATGCTGTACAGAAATTAACACAACATTATAAATCAACTATATGTCAATAAAAACAATAGACCTCAGGAATTCCTGCTGTCATTTCCCTGGGAAATTTTTCTCTGCCCCCAGTCTTATTATCAATGGGAACCACGAACTTCATCCTTCAACGTTACTCCGTGTCCTGGGGACAGTCTGGAAGTCACAATGTCTGTGTTCTACTCCTGGATTTGCTGCTAGCTCTCCCTCCCTACGACCTTGCCCGCCCCACTTCGGGGCCTTGGTTTCCCTAATGAGGCCACTCCAGATTTAATAGCCATGATCGTGATTCATAACCAAGATTTCCCTGGTCGCTGAAGCTCTGGGCTAGGTGGGATCTGATTGAAAATAAACACACAAAAAACAAGCAAACTAAAACAAAGCAGCAGGTGGGAGATCTCCAGGAGCAAATGGCCTGGAGCAGGGCAGGCGGAAGTCCAGCTGGTCAACCCATGGTGTTCTCCTCCTGGACAGGTCCTGGAGGCTGGGCCAGGTGCTCCGTCCACCTCTATGGCCTTTGCCCCTCACAAGCTCCAGATCTCAGCAAGCCTGGCTGGAGGCCTACTGCTGCCCCTTGTCACTCAACATGGTGTAAATAATTCTTTATTTTCCTCCTTGCAGTGCCTGGCCCTTCCTGAATGTCCTTCTTGAGGCACTTGGGATACGATTCTTTCTTCTTGGGAAGAGAACTAATATTAGGCACCTCCTCTGTTCTAAATATTTTATGGATATTAACTATTTGATCTTTATAGAATGCTGTGAATTATCTATTGCTATTCCCATTTTACAGATGGAGAGACTGAGGTTCAGAGAGGCTGAATTATTTGCCCAGCTTGCACAGGCAGGAAGTGTGGTCCGCCTAACATCAACACCCGTGCTTCCCACACCACAGTGTGCTTTCAGGTTATTATCACTTTCCTCCTAAGTCTTGAATCTCTGAAAAGTTGAGGTCTTTTTCCCAATGATCCCTACACACATTTCAGGGACTTAAGAGCCGTCTGCATGCGCATGAATTACTGGCTCTGTGCCGAATTCCTGCGTGCTTTCCCCTTGCCACCAGCCTTCCCCCTCTCCGAGGGGAGCCTCTCCTTTTAATTCTCACTTCCCAGTTTGACACCCTTCCCTTTCCTGTAGGCCTTTTCTTCCTTGATACACTTTTTATTTTAATGTCTATTTTTCTACCAAAAGCTTCAGTTCTTCCCCCCACTGGACTCTGTCCTCCTCCAGTGGCCAGGAGCTTCCTGTTTCCACGTGGAGTCTATGGCCGCGCAGGGAAATGATGCCACTCGTGGGGCCCCACGGCGCTGAGCTGTGACCCGTCGGCACAGAGAGACACTTGGTGACTTTTTAGTGTAATGAAAATATGGAAGCCTCCGGGCCTCCCCGCTGGCTGGCCCTGTGATTTTGGACAAGTTTCTTAACCTCTTTGACCTTGCTTTCCACGTCTGTAAAATGGAGATCATAGCGTCTACCTCTTGAAGCTGTCGTGAGGGTTAAAAAGATGATGTGTGCAAAGGGCTTAGCTCAGCACCTGGCTCATAAGCGCTTAATTACTACACATAGTTTTATGATTAATGGCTACCTGTGGAGCACGCTCCGGGGCCTACCCTGACTACCCCTGGGTGGGAACATTGCTGGAAGAATTCAGGAATCAGTTTTAGAGTCCTTTCTAATCCTGAGACCTTGAGGGTTTATGATTCCAGGGATCAAATCTTAATTTCCGGGCCTTCTCCTCAGGCAAACACACACGCACTCACGCACACGCACACGCAGTTTTCATTATCCATCTGACCCCCTCACGTCACTGAGGCTGAAGATACTTCAAAACCCAGGTGACTTTATTTCACTTTTGGAGGAGGGTTACTTCAACACGAACCTCTGAAGTACTAGAAAAAGACCGAAAGACACGAAATGCTAAAAATCAGAGGTAAATCCTGGTAAGCGTTGGAAGAGTTCAAAGGGTGGAGAAAGTCATGCTCAGCGGAAGGTTCTAGAAGGATGTGAGTCTGAATCAGGGCTGATGGAAGGGCAGCGGCCTATCCAAGTCCAGTGAGTATTCAGATCTAGGGTTTGGAATTGAGGCTGGATGATTGCAATGCCCTCACTGCCCCCCCACCCCCCACCCAGCACGGGACAGTAAACTCGTACAGGTAATGTCTGTAATAGAATGAGCCTTATTTCATAGGACGTAGAGTTTACTTTTGTAATTTTAAAAAGTTACAAAGGCTTAGTTTTCTTGTATTTTTTTACTTCTTTGATACATTTTTTAATTGAAGATAAGTGTTTGATTTCAAATCTTTATACAGGAATAAAATAGAGGATTATGACATGGTTTCTGCAGAAAAATAAGGTCCACTTGACAGTAACCCACTCACGGCAAGGTGCTCAAGAAGGCTTCTTGAGTCATGTGGGACTTGTGAGAAAAGCACGAATTTTCCCAGTGGATATTGAGATCACAGAGGGCTAGGTCTTTGTCTTAAGGAGCTTGCAGAGTGTTTTGCAAGTAGTAAATACTCATTCAATATTTCTTAAATTAAATAAATATAATTAAACCCACAGACACTGCGTCTGTGTTCTTCCTGTTTCTTCCTCATCGTCCCAGACTTTTCCTCGCATGGAGTTTCTGTCGTGTCGAGTGTCTAGTATGACTCCCCTGGCAGACTTCCAGCCCACTCTCTTGTTCCAGGTGTAGCTGGCAGCACCTGTCCTCAGCGGTCCTGCATGTCTCATGCTTTCTCTTCTCAGCATCATAGGATGCCTGCAGGAGTCTGCCCAGCGCTCTGATGAGGGCACAGAATTGGGAGAATGAGGGTGTTAACTTCTCCCAAATAATCCTTAATCAGCGTGGGATGGATGCTCGTGATTAAAACCTCCTTCTTCCACATCTGGGGGAGATTCTGAAGGGCATTCCGTGCAGCACCCCGGTAGGTACTTGGGGGACTGGACGGCAGCCCAGCTGCCCACAGCACTCACCAGCTCAGTAAGCACCCTTTGACTGGTATGTCTTCTTTATCATTAGAATCTCCTCAGTTCCTCACTCTCATTCCCCGATCATTTTCAAAACACACCACCAGGACTGAGTCCTTTGTCTTGGACTCCACTTCAGGCTGGGCCTTGTGTGAGTGCTAATGAGATTCAGCCGGTTTACCCAGTAGGCACCTACAACTGTCTGGGTTTGCATTTGCACTGTCTTCCTTGCTGCGTGAGGGCCTGGAGGTGGGGATGATCTGAGATGATTTCCAGGGCTGGTTTCAAGCCAAACAAAAAGAACAGATTTTCTTGTCTCTTTTAGCAGCACTGAGTGTGGCTGGTCTCACTCCAGTTGGCAGGCATTGTCATGACCAGGAGGGGTGTCTGAGGACGGGAGCGTTCCTGCTGAGCCTTTAGGACGGCTTAGGAAATACCTGCCAGCCCTGTCCTGGACGCCGTGCATTTCCGGGGCTGCGTTCAAGCAGGGAGCAGAGTTCCTGTCAGCTGCTCTGCGGAGCTCTGGAGAGAGCGGGCCATTATTAACTGACAATGACAGGAAGCAAGTTCCTGTTCAGTTTTCCCAAGAAAGGGGTGTGTTTTTGTCTCCTCTTGGGGAGTTGGATCCTCAGAAGAAATTTAACAAAGCCTCAGGTGGAATTTCTATCTAGATGGGAACAGATTATAAAGAAGATCTTGTCACTTATGCAGTATCTTTGATGATACATGCTGCCATTTTGTAAAATTTAGGTTTCAGCCATCAAGGAGTTTCTTTCCTAATCTCCTCCCTCCTCCGAAGGACCAGACTTGCAAAGAGGATACCTACTCCATTGCCAGTAGACTGGAGATGGCTTCAGTCACATGGACTCCAGTTCAGAAACATAAGACAGCGTTTTAACCCATCTAAATTCCTATCCTGAGATTGTCTTCTGTTTGTTTTATTTTGTTCATAATTTAGATATTATACATGTTTGTATAAATCTCAATTTTTAGATGTGGGGGCACATACGTGTCCATGAAAGTGTTTGATTCCTAAGAGTAGTTTTAATCTGAGGATGGGGACCACAGCTCAAAACTTGGAGCTAAAGTCATCCTTGGGAGGTAATCCTTATTTTAAATTTGTATTTTGACATATTTTCAGAGTCACAGAAAATTGGAGGAATGGCAGAAAAAGTCCTATATATCCTTCACCAGATCCCCGTAAGTTTTAACATTTCACCACATTTCCTTTATTAACCCCACCCCACGCACATATTTTTTCTTCTTAACTGAGAGTTGCAGACATGAAGTCCCTTCGCCCTTAAGTACTTCAGTGTGCATTTCCTAAGGAAAAGGAAGGTCTCTTATGTAACCACAGTAAAATGATCAAAATCAGGAAAGTAACATTGACCCAAAACTATGAGCTAATCTACAGACTTCGTTCAAATTTTGCCAGTTGCTCAATGATGTCTTTTATAGCCAACGAAAATCTCAGATCATAATATTGCATTCAGGTGTCATAGCTCTTTGGGTTCCTTCATTTATTAAAAAAATAATTTCTCAGTCTGTCCTTATCTTCATGAACTTGACTTTTTTGGAAGGTGCAAGCTGGTCATTTTGCAGAATGTCCCTCAATTTGGATTTATCTGATGTTTCCTCATGATCAGACTCAGATGATGCAGCTTTAGGCAGGAATGTCACAGAAGTGCTGCTGTGTCCTCTGCGGGTCACACTAGGAGACACATCAGATCTGTTTGTCCTGTGACTGGTGATGGTAGCTCTGGCTAACTTAGTGAAGGTCGTGTCTGCAGATTTTTCCACTCCTACGTTATTATTCTCCCTTTGTAGTTTTCCCTTTGTGTTATTTTCCTTTTGTAATCATGTGGGGAAACCCTTTGAAATTCTGTAAATATCCTCATCACATTTTCAGCCACTAGTTTGAGCATCATTGATGACTCTTGACTCATTGACTCTTGTGAGAGTTGCCAAATGATGATTTTCTGGAACATGACTCTTAAGAGTTTAGTCTTTGGGTTGACCTTCAGAACAATTTTATTAAATATTTACACAAAAATCCTTATTGGGTCTATTAGTCATCTTGGGCCGTCATGACAGAATCCCACAGATGGAGTGGCTTAAAACACAGAAATTTATTTTCTCACAGTCCTGGAGGCTGGGAGTCCAAAATCAAGGGGCCAGCATGGTCTGTTCTGGCAAGAACCCTCTTACTGGCTTGCAAACAGGTGCCCTCTTGCTGTGTCTTCATATGGTAGAGAGAGAGGGAAGGACGGAGAGAGAACTCTTCTTATAAGGCCACCAGTTTTATCCTCTTCGGGTCCACCCTTATGACATCATTTAACCTTAATTTATCTTAAAACCCTATCTTAAAATACCATCACTTTGGGGGTTAGAGCTTCAACATATGAACTTTGTGGGGGACACAGTTCAATCTATAGCATTGGGATTGTAACTGTCATTGTATCATTTTCATAAATTAATTTTGGGAAATTGATACCTTGGCAATATGGAAACTTCACATCCAGGAATATGGCATTTGTCAATTTTTTTCATCTTATTTTAGGTTATTTAATAAAAATCTGTGATTTTCTTCATTTATACACAGCATGTATTTTGTTTACTTGTTTGTTAGTTTTTTCCTTGCCATTCCAAAGGGAATCTATTTTTTATTATGCTTTCTAACTAAATATTTCTAGAATATAAGAAAACTCTCCTTGATGTACTATTTATTTCATGTTGGCCTATTTTTTTCTAATAATTTTCCAATTTTTAAAAATTTTTTTATTGATTTATAATCACTTTACAATGTTGTGTCAAATTCCGGTGCATAGCACAATTTTTCAGTCATACATGAACATATGTATATTCATTGTCACATTTTTTTCTCTGTGAGCTACCATAAGGTCTTGTGTATTTTTCTCTGTGCTCTACAGTATAATCTTGTTTATCTAGTCTACAATTGATTATCCTGAATTTCCTAGAGATATTATTTTTTAAATTTTCAAACAATGTCAATTTGGTCAGTTTCTTTCTAATATTTACAAATTTCTTTTTCTTTCTGTTTTTCTCATCTTATTTACTTCCTAGAGCTTTCAGATCAATATTGAATACCTGTGATGATCATGGGTAACAAAGATGTGATCTTGATGCTAAAAGATAAATTCTCTTGAGTTTAATGGTAGTAGGTGAGCACAGTATAGGGAGGAGCTGTGGTGGGGGTGGCGAGATGGACTCTGGAGCCAAACTGCGTGTGTTCCAATCCCAGCACCTCTGCTGATGAGCTGGGTGAACTTGGGCAAGTTGCTTAACCTCTCTGTTCTTGGTTCCAACACCTGTAAAGCAAGGCTGGTAATGATGTGTTCCTCTCAGAGCTGTTGGACAAATTAAATGCATTCATATATGTAAAGTACTTGAATGTAAGAGACTGGCATATAATAAATTCTATGTCACTGTTTGCTGCTGTTTGTAAATACAGTGTTGTCTGCTAGCTTCGCATATTTTTAAAAAATCATTTTAACAAAATATCACATTTTTCCTAGTTGACTAAGAGCTTTTTCCAGAATAGATGTTTAATATTATCAAATGCCTTTTCTTTTCTTCCCTTTAATTTGATGAACTATAAAAATAGATTTCTTTATATTGAACCATTTTTGAATGCAGTAAAATAAATTTTATCTTGACATGATGTACAAATTTGTTTAAAAATCATTTTATTATGGGAATTTCCAAAAGTGAAAAAAATAGAGAAAAAGGTATAATGTACCTTTATGCCTAGCTTCAATAGTTATCAACATTTTGCCATTTCACATACTTCACATTTTCTAACACTCAAA
This sequence comes from Camelus bactrianus, assembly GCF_048773025.1. NCBI lineage: Eukaryota > Metazoa > Chordata > Mammalia > Artiodactyla > Camelidae > Camelus > Camelus bactrianus. Next base: position 28,493,364 of record NC_133565.1, read on the forward strand.
GTATATTTTGTCCAATTTTGCTTGTGGCAAATCTTGTGTTGTTTTTACATACTTCTGGATTTTATTTATTAATATTTTATTAAAAATGTACATCTATATTCTTAAGTGAGATTGACCTAGTTTTTGCCTGTGCATATGATGTATTGGATCATGGTTTTTTTAAATCAGGTTTTTAAAAATCAAGGTTATATTCATATTGCAGAATAAAAATTGCATTTTTATATTATCATTTTCTCTAAAATTTCCTTTTACCCTTGCCGTTCCTAGATTCAGCTCATCTATGGCTGCAGCATCTAAAGCTTACAGAATCAAGCAAAGGATAACACAGTAAAAGACAGAAAATAAAAGAGTTACTGTTAGGCTGGAGGTCTAAATAAAAATTTTGAAAGAATACATGAAAAGCCAAGCTTGTAAAATAAATTGACTCTGAATTGGGGGATGGAGAAAAATTCAATATTAATTTCAGCAGATGTTGAGAAGAAAACAAGTCTCTTTGACTCCCCACCCTAGGACTCCAGTCTGGCAGGCAGGGAAGGATTAATAGGATGCTTGGTTAGTGATGGGGAGTGAGGAGAGGACACCCATCATCTGTTTCCCAGGGAGGGTGAATAAACAGGATGGTCCCAGCCAGCACTGCAAAATAGCACACAAGATGCCTTTGTGTGATTATAAAAAGGTTTGTCTCAGAAGGGGGACCATTATTTCCTCTTTAATATCAATGCTATTTTTGAAAAGTATTTTTTAAATTCCCAAGTGTTTGAATTTCTTTGGATAAGCTTTTGTTCTCAACGTCTTTGTTCATAAGGATATTTTTTGAATTGTCACGAAAGACTGTAATGTGCGATTCCTAATTTTTGAAATTATTGAGTTTTGGTGTTCTGACATGAAATCAAGTTTTGTAAATACTCTAGAAATATTTGAGAGAAAAATGCATTCTGTGAATTATCAAGTTTCAAAATGTGTGGCTACTGAAGAAGTTTACTAAGTTTATCATTAGAATATTTCTATATCATCATATAATTTTGACCAACTTGGATCTTTAAACATGAGAGAGATGGAGTAAACTCTTCCATGGTGATCAGGGTTCTGTCAGCTCTTCCTTCTGCTTCTACTAGATTGGCTTTAAAAATTTTCCATGATAATTATGCAAAGAATAAAATTTCTTAGTTGTTAGCATTCATTGTGGGTTTATTTTTATTGTTACGAAATGCCATTTGTTTAGAATTTTTCTTAGTAGGATAACAATATTGCTATCTTTTAAATTTTTTCTTGGAACCTATTCACTCTTCCTTTTATTTTTAGGAAGAAAATGTATGTTGTTTTAAATAAGATGTGTCCCTTACAAGCAACAAAGTTGAGTTTTATTATTTGATTCAATATTAGAGGCTTTGATTTTTTAATTGTATTTAATACATTTGTATTTAGTGTGGTAATAGATGTGCCTGATTTGAATTATTCTGTACTTTCTATCTTCATTTCCTTGATTTTTTTTCTTTATCATTGTTTTCTCTACACCTTACACTGGTCTTTTGTTCAAATTTTATTGCTTTTTTCTTCCTTCTAGTATTTTAGAAAACACACATTTAAATAAAAAATTCTACTCTACGTTACCTTAAGACAAAAATATATTGAACCAATATCTTTCTATCAAAAGCAGAAATGAAAAGGATTTATTGCTCCATTGGGGAGAAATTTAACATGCTCTAACTTTATCCCCGCCCTTTGCATAACTTTTTTGTTTTGTTTTGTTTCTTTGCATGTTTTTGTGTGTGTCTGGGAACATCTAAGACTTCATATCAGCCAATATATTTATTATTAATGTTAAGTTAAATAATTAAATAAATCAAACAATGTCAATCAAATAAGTGTTATTGATATTTATGTGATGAAGCCTTTTTTCTAAGAATGCTGTTGGATGCTTACATTAAGCTTTATAGTCATATTAACAATTATTTAGATGCCACTCCAAGGTTTTCTGATTTATATCTGTCTTATTACCATTGCTGTTGAAAGCTATCTTCTCCATCTGGCATTCTTTATTTTGATACATCTCTGTCAGCTGGGGTACTTTTTCAAGAATTCGATTTTCTTTAGGAAGTCACTCGCATATTTTTCGCACGTTTTAGGTTTTTCTCCTGATTTCACACTTTCTGACACTCAAAGAACATTTTATCCAATTTTTGTTGTTGTTGTTGTTATAACAATGAGTTTGGAAAGGTGATTAATTGGTGATTAAATGTTTATTCTCAAATCATCTTTACTGAATTTGAAACATAACTGTGTCTTTCATATTCCAGGGCTTCTGTTTTTGAAATGCCACTCTCATGTATGAAATTCTCCTGACACGGTTAATAAATTAAATAGTAAAGATGATATTTTTTAAAAAGTAATTCTACTAAAAACCTACAATTTTATGCCAAGTCCTGAACACACGATGACTTGCTACTCACTGAGTAGGTGATAGTGACAAAGGGCCAGGCCAAAGCCTCGCCATGACCTCTTGGACAAACTCCTCAACCTGAATTACTCACCAGTTCGTGTCCAGATTTAAGACCCATGCATATGTGACAAGGGAACAGAATTCAGATTAACTGTGCACTTACAGTTTTTCAAGTACTGTGCTAAGTCCTTTGAATACCTTATCCTAATTCACTCTAATAAGACTCCAAAGAGATAGGTTGCATTATCACAATTTTGCATCTGAGGAAACTGAAGGTCAGTTCCTGATACATGTGACAAGCCCCAACCAGTTAGGTGGCATTTGTGCCTACGCTTGTCAGACCCTGCACCTTGCCTGCAGCCCAGCTATGCTGTCTTAGAAAGATGCTCTGCTGGTTTTGACCCATGCTCTCCGTGTCTTGTGCTCTGCTTAGGATGTTTGGAACTTTGCCTGGGGATTGAATCCATTGGAATGGGATGTCAGTTTTCTCCTATGGCTGCTTCTCTTCTGGGCTTGTTAAAAATCTAACTAATTTATCTTCATTAAATGGTCACTCTCGAATATCAACTCTCTGAGAATTCACGACCTTTCCCAACAAAGCCCTGGGAGGAAGAAGCTTCCTGTTCTCAACTCTACCTTTAGCCTCAGCCATCGTCTCACCCGCAAAACCAATTAATCCCTAAACAGAATTAAAATAATATTAACCTTAATAGAAAGGCTTTTAAACATAATTTTAGGTGATTTCATATATACGAAAGAATCTTTAATGAGGGTCTTGCCCTTATATTTATGCAGAATGCTACAGTGGTGAAGCTCACTCATTCACGTATTATTTAAAGTAAACTTTTTTGAGAACCTCCTATGTGCTGGATGTGGTAATAGATTTTGGGGAATCAAAGATCAATAAGATACAGTCACAGTCCTCGAGAGCTCATTGTCTGGTAGCATGATGTCATACAAAGAGATATACTGTCATATAATGTAAGAAATGCTGTGGCAAAGATGTAAATAAAGTGGGAGGGGGCCATAACTCAATGACAGGAAGCAATGGGGTGAGGTTGATAGACTTTTTAGTTCAAAATGCCACAATCCAAGAATTCTATTCACAGCCAAATTTATGGTTCATGAGTACAGGCAAAAGAAAGACACTGTCAGATCTGCAAGCTCTTAGGAAATATACTGCCCCATATTCTCCTCAAAAACCTTTACTTGAAGGTATACACTAGGCAATTATGAGATAAATCAAAACAAAGAACTCAAGCATGGAAAAATTGTGGCACAAAAGGAACAGAAAAAAAAGCCCTAAAATATTTGAAAGATGGATTAAATCTAAATAATTGCAAAGTGAGAATATATAAGGGGCAAAGCGTAGATCTGGGAATTAAACAGTGATGGGCCAAAATCCCAATTCCAGCACTTATTACAGGTGTGAACCTCAACTTCTCCAAGTCTCAATATTTATTTTTCATCTGTAAAGTGATGATAAAATGATAATCATTGTGTAGAAATAATAGCCATCATAACAGGAGCTTGCTGTGTTAGGAATAGCACTAGTGTCTTAGAGACACTTAATCTCCACAGCCACCCTGTGGGGTAGGTGTTGCTGTTACTCCCATTTTGCGGATGTCAAAGCTGCTAGGGTATCTTCTCCTACCTCATAAACATATTTTGAAGGGTAAAATAAGGTATGTATCTTAGCCCATTTAGGCTGCTAAGTAGCACACCAAAACTCCATAGATGGGGGGACTTAACCAATGAGCATTTATTTCTCAATCCTGGAGGCCTAGAAGTCCAAGCTGGAGGTACCAACAGACTCGGTGTCTGGGAGGGCTTGCCTCCTGATTCGTCGACAGCCATCTTCTTGTTGTGCCTGGGGTCTCTTCTAAGGGCACTAACCCCATTCATTAGGGCCCCACCCTCAGGATCTAGTTATCTCCCCTGAGTCCCTTCCACTAATGCCTCACATTGGGGTTTTCAACAGAATTTCAACATATGAATTTAGGGGGGCACGATCGCTTAGTCCCTAACAGTATGTAAATGGCTTTGCAGAGTTTAGCACAAACTAAGCAGAGCAGCATTTCTTAAATGCTACTGTAAAAATGTCATTATCAAAGCTGTTATTCAATACTAGTATGAATATTTTTGCCAGGGTGGTACCAATGAAAGAAGAGACAGGCATAGTGAAGAGATGGCGGCAAAATTACTACTTGTAGGTGATGCTTTCTACCTCTGGGAAGACGCAAGGAAATAAACTGAAAATGTATTTGAAGTGACAGAGTTCATAAGAGGGCTCATGTCAAAACAAAAATACAACCACCAACAGCTCCTATGTACTAGAAATAACCAGTCTGAACATGTAAAGGAGAGATTCTCATTCAAAATAACAACGATAAAACAAATTACACACCTCAGAATAAATGTAGCAAGACATAGGCTGCATTTATTTAAAGGAAACTACAAAACTTTGATGAAGAAAATAAAAGAATTGTTCATTAATTTGAAAGAATACTGGATGAACGATAAACACTTGGGAAGATTTTGTGCTGTAAATATGTCACTGTCCCCGACATAAATCCATAAATTGACCACATTACCTGTGGAAATCTCAAAGGTAAATTTGGGGAATACTGTCACTCAATTACAAAGTTCATCTGAAAAAATAAAGTGAAAAGAAGACAAAAAATATCATAAAAAGGGGTGATGATGAATGCCTTTCTCTACCAGTTAACATGTATTTTAAAGTGACAATAATTCAACATTGTGGGTCTATCAAAAGAGTGCACATACAAGGAAATGAAAAAGAATTTTTAAAAATCCAGAAATAGACCCAAACATGCATAAAAGATTTTACTATATGATAAATGTGCTAACTTCAAATCTTGGAGAAAGATTGGATCACACAATAAATATGGAAATAAGTAAAAGTATGTTGTATTAGTCAGGGTTCTCCAGAAAAACAGGTCAATTGTCACCAGGGTGTGTGTGTGTGTGTGTGTGTGTGTGTGTTTAATGTACAGAAGTTTGGGATATTTAAAGAAGAATTTTATGCAGTCAGTGTTCTGGTTACGTATTGCCACATAACAAACCACCCCAGAATCATGGCATGAAATAAGCAGTTTTATTAAGCCCATGAATTCGAGGATCTAGAATTCACACAGCTTCCTCTAAGTAACGGAGCCACCTGCCACCTTCTCCTTGGTTTTGGTCAGAGGAGGATTTCTGTGATTGTGTACACAATCAGCCATGCTTACATATCCTAGTGAGCTTGACGCCCTCACTGAGGGGAAGGCAAGGTCATCCCATGCTCAGTTATGGAGTCCTGGAGAGCTTAAGTGACATGCCCATGGTCACGATGTGGAGGGCAGCTGGGCAGAGACCTCAGGATTTAAAGACATTTTTCAGGAAACTTCTGGCCACACCTCCCTGCTGTAAGATATCTGTGAGCTTTTAGATGCTAAAAAAATAAATGAATAAAAGCTAGGAAAGGAAAAGCCACGTGATGGATGACTGCTACCGTTGCGGTCAGTGCTACCACAACAACACTGACCACCGAGAGGGGTGATGCTGGTAGCGATGGCAGCTTGGTTCTCTGAGTCCTGGCACTGGCTTCACCTTGGGGAGACACACAGAGGCATGGAGGCTGGGGGAGCAACCAGCATGTTCCCGGAAAATTTCCAGAGACCTCTCTGCCTGCTCAGAACCCATCGGGATAAGGGCTGGGGTACTGGGAACAGGTGAATTTTGAAGCACCCTCAAGAGAAAGGCTCAGAGGAGGGGGACACCCCACTCCCTGGCTGATTCTAATATATTTATAATGTGTTTTGATGGTTTCCAAGAGCCAAGGCTCGCAGAATGCCAGACCATTTCAGGACTGTTCAGAGTTGGTCTGGCTGTAAAGATGCACTCAGGCAGATTTTTGTGTGTGTGTGGATGGGAAAAATGGGACAAATCTTTAAATGCCCCATGTTGCTGCATCGCCTTGAATTTGAACCTGGGCCGTGACTCCGGACGTGTGACAGCCATTTTTTAGAGAAATGCTGATTTAGGTCTGGCTTTTAACTAAGTATCACAGTAAGCAGGAGGCATGATAGTCCTTGAAGAACCGCAGGGTAACGGTGTCATGAAAGCATCCCAGGCAACCTCACCGTCCGCACCTCCAGCTCTGCTTTTCAGGCCAAGGTAACCGAAGCCTATCTTAACCTTCAGCACTCCAGCATTCAGGAAAAACAAGAAACAAAAACAAAAGCAGAACGAAGACCTGACTGCCTGGGACCGGCCGATGCTGCCTGCTGCTGACTTTTGGAGAAAAGCAGTCAAAGGAAGAGCAGAGAAGCCATTGTCCCTGGGCTCTGCTCTCGAAGGGAGAGGCTCTGTCATGTGCCCTGATAAAAATAGGCAGGAAGGCACAAGGTGGAAATTAAACTGAAGCAAATTGTTGGTGTCTTGACACCAAATATATCTATTGACCTGTCTCAGCAGTTTCTTTAGCAACCATAAATCCTCCCATGGGCTCATTAAGAGGTACAGAGAGGCTGGGAGGAAGCAATTTGTCCAAAAGCCTTACAGGGACACCTGGGCCTGGGCCTGGCAGGTTCCAGCCATCCTTTTTTCTGTAGGCGGTTTAGCCCAATGCCAATTCTTAAGAAGCTAAGACTTACCCGCCTGTTTGGTTTTTTTTTCCCTTGTCACTCATCTCATTCAGTTTCTCCCCATAGGATGTCTTATTTCCCAGTCCTTTTCTGTTTCTCACCTCCTCACGCCCACACCCCAATTAAATGATCTATGTTTTGATTCTCTCAATGCTCTGATCCTGCTGGTTCTACCTAGTCAATCCGGTGAAGCAATTCAGATCCCTGGGTACTGCCTGGTGATGGACAGAGTAGGAACTGGGTGGCCAGGAGGTCAGATTGCTTTCTTAATTGGGTCGCCTTGGGCCTTGGTTTCTTAATCAGTAAAATGGGTTGCAAAGGCATACATCTCAGAGTCTTCATTTTCCCAGAGGTCCCTCGGTTGCTGGAGGAGGGAAGCTGAGGGCAAAGGCTCCACTCAATCTCTCCCCACCCCAATCCCTCTTTCTGCTTCCCACCATCCCCCCTCCCCTTTGCCTCTTCATCAGAGCAGCCCAGTTTTTGCTTGTTTCATCTATTGAGATGCTGTCATGATCCAGGATTCATCCAAGGGTTTCCCTGACCTTTGAAATCTAGATTTTTTTTTAAACTGAGAGCTTTGATTTTATTATTTAATTATTTAAATCTCCTTTACAAAAAAGATACTTAGTGGGGAAAAAAAAAAGGTTGAAATCAAAATAGCACCATTCTGGCTCGGCCTGTAGCACTGATTCCATCATCTTAAAGAAGTCATTTGTTTTCTTTGATCCTCAAATCTTCATATGTAATGAGAGAATTAAAGCTTATGATCTTATCAAAATTCTGAGTCTGTACATATGCATACAGAAAATATGAAAGAGATGTAAATTCACGTGTGTGTGTGTTTATATGTGTTTCCATGTCCACATTCACACTTAACTGTGCATCTTAGTTTCTCAAGAGGAAGCAGAGTATAAGCAAGGGAGCCGGAGCAGGTGACAGGCAGCGCCCGCGCCTACATGGCAGTGGCGTTGGAGCCGTGCTTGGACACCGGTGGCAACCCAGGGCTTCCTTTTGCCTCATGTTCCGTCCAAGGGAGGCCGCATCGCTCCTCTGGCCTCCTCCGTGCCTTGCCTTTTGGATTTCTCGTGGGCTGCTCTGCCCTGTCAAGTCACCCTGATGGGCAACAGCCCTTTTCATTGCTAGAACAACAAATCCTTGAGTTTAATAACCTTTTTTGAAGGATGCTTCTGGGGAGGGGGTGCATCCTCCACATGCAGTCCTCTGCCATCTCACCAGCTCCCTGTTGCCTTCCCAACCCTGCCCCCCGACCCCATCCCTGGAGGGCTTCCCTGGGAGTTTCAAATTCTCCCCTTCAGTCGTATAAGGCAAACTTCCCCTGCTTGCAAAGCTTGGCGCCAGCCTCAGCCCCTTCCATTCTAGGCATGTAGCAAAGGCAGTTTTCCAAGAACGACAGTAATTCCTCCGCCGAGAAAGAGTCTGGTGCTGTCTTTTAGGCTGTCACATTTTCCTCTTTCTTTGCATAAGACGACCATTTCTTTTGTCGAAAGGGTTTCATGGCTAAACTCAATCTGAAAACCACTGCACATTGCTGTTCTCTTGTGACTCGAGCATCTATGAATTTTATTACTGCCTGATCAGTAATCCTTCCAGATAAATCAGTGTTTTCATCCAATTAAAATCTTAGCTAACTTTGCTATTTTAATTGTGTACTATCTCATCATGCAAAACTCTGAATCAGTAACGTTCAAACTGTAGGTAACATTTGTTTAGGAAAGAAATAAAGTAGAATGGAAACTATGAGAGCGCATTAATTTAGTAAGTGTAAATATTTTTTCATGAAACGTTGGTTTCGCTTTTCTGTGCGTGTGTGTGCATGTGCGTGTGTGTGCATGTGCGTGTGTGTTCTGGTTCACAAAGTAAAAGAATTGCTTTCTTACTGTGGGTCACAGTCCAAAAGTTTGAAAATCACTGCAGCGGCAATCCGATAACAAACACCCGGGGACTCCAAACTCAGTTCTAGCCCCGCCTATTCTACTCAGCTCTAGACCATCATGCCGTGTTATTTCAGGGGTTTTTTCCCCCCTTGGTTTGTTATTGTTTTAATTTTAAATTAATGTTTTAATTAATTAAATTAAATTTAATTTAAATAAATTTAAATTTAAATTAATTAAATTTAAATTAAATAAATTTAATTTAATTAAAAACATTACAGACAGAACTGAAGCTGAGACACCCCCATGTACCCCGCCTTGATTCCATCCTTTTCTTGCTGCTCAGTGGTCGCTGCACAATGTTGTAGGCATCATTCTCATGCGTTTTTTTGTGCTATTATTCCATATTAAGCCTGTGGAATTATTTTATGTGTTTTATGCTGTTACTTATTTTAAGTGGTTACAAAGAATAACATTCTGGAACTTTTTATTTTCTCTCAAGACAATAATTCTCAGATTTTCCTGGCTAGTATGTGTGGCCCCTGTTCAGTCATGTTCACTACTGTATAAATATACTGAAAGTTACTTACCATTTTATTCCTGAGGGACATTTCATTTAAAATTATGAAAAACATTGCAGTGAACATTCTTGTACATCTTTTCGTCCACATGGGACAAAAAACTATTATAAAACTGTTTTATAAGCCAGCAAATATGCCTTGATTAAAGGGAAAGACATGCCGTATTCATATTTATAGTGTCAATTTCTCTAAAGTAAGAAAATTAGGTCCCCACCTCATACCTTAAAAGAATCAATTGTAGTATGAATTAAAGGCTTAACTGTGCACCAAGTAAAAAGTAAAAAAAGAAAATGCAGGAAAATATTTCTTGGTGTGGTGATAGGAAGAATTTTTTAAGTACTAAAGCAAAGGACAAACAATAAGGGAAAGGATTCAACTTTCTACTTTTTTTTTAACATTTAATGCTTCTCTTTTTTGGAAGATACTAATATAAAAGTTAAAATATGATTGATTCACAACTTTGAAGAAGATATTCGTAATGTACGAAATTGACAAAAAATGGTAGTATTTGAATTTAAAAAATCATGACACCTGGCAAGCTGTCTCTTCTGCTTAGCCAGAGACCCACTCTTAAGTACAGTTTCCCTGCTTACCTCTTATTTCCTGAATGACTAAATCTGCTTTTCCACATTGGCTGATGTTTCTCCCTCTTTGAAAGACGATTTAGTCTCACCTCCATTTCCCTGTGGGAATTTTACCTAGTCCTAAGGCCCAGATTTACCACGGCTTCTCCAGATTCACATACGTGACTTTGAAGACTCCCCCCACCTCAGTCCTTCAAAGCAACTTGTTTAATATTTTTCTTTTGAAATATACCAGTCAGCTTTCTAAAATAAGTTCACCCTTGCATCAAAGGCTAAACATATAGCTGGAGACCAACATCGAATACCCCTGCAGCTTATAAAGGATTAAATAGTGACCTCCAAGAATTCGTGTCTCACCCGGATTCAGAAGGTGAACTTATTTTCAAATGGGGTGTAGATTTAATTAGTTAAAGACTGAGATGAGATCATACTGGATTACGGTGGAACCTAAATCTAATGACTGATGTCCTCAGGAAAAGGAGAAGACACACAGAGACAATGAAAGCCATGTGAAGATGGAGGCAGAGACTGGAGAGACGCAACCATCCAAGCCAAGGAACACTGACATTTCTAGGAGCCACTGGAAGCTAGGAAGAATCAAGGAAGAATTCTTCCCCAGAGCCATCAGAGAGGACCTGGCTCTACTGACACCTTGATATTGGAGTTCTAGACCTCCAAAAGAATACATTTCAGTTGCTCTGATCTACCCAGCTTACGGCAATTTATTACATGGGCGATGTGTCAGAAACTAACACACAGCTTAGGTTTATAGGCTAATCAGGCCATTATTCTTCAAAGTTTCTGCCATACGGTGACCTGAAGCACATCTTTATTTCATTTATTACCATGGCTTGTGCTGTATGCATTGACTGAAGCCACCCTAGGTATGCTGGCCACAGTCGACTATGACAGGGACCAGTGAGGAGCCAACGACAGTGGGCCGGACATGAGGAAGTCATCTTTGGGGTGACTTGAAACCAATTTTGCCCAATAGGGACACTCAGTATTGGAAAGTGACGGTCACATGCAATCTGATCTTTCTCTGAAAGTCAAATCCTAGGTGAACCCTGAAAAGGTTGGTCACTTAAGTTTTAATTACTATCCTGATTGCTGTATTACCTGGTCAGTTCTTAATGATGCCAGGGTAGGTATCAAACCTGGACACATTGGAACAGAGAATGTTTGTACTGTGATCAGTTGACGTCCTATGTTACTCCATCTTCCCACAGATCCTAATAATAAAACGCCATTATCGATGGGCCCCTTGGCTCATCTTTCTTTACATTTACAAGAAATCTGAAAAATAACTTTAATGTAATCTCTAAACAGTTTATTTGCAAAGGCCTTATTACATCACATTTCACCTCCTCCGAAAAGCCTTCTCTGATTCTCCCAGGCAAAGTTAACCTCTCCTTTCTATCTCTTTGCTATAGTACAAAGCATACGGGAGAGATTATTTGAGTTCACATTTCTGTCCCCGCAGTAGAACGAGTATCTCTGTAGGACAGTGTTAGATACTGCTTTGTCTCTGGACCACTGTATCCTGATCTGATATCACACTGAATGTTTGTGGAACTAGTTATTAACTAGCTTGCCTCCCTCAATAATGTGTGAGCAGCTTGAGGAGAGTGATTCTGTTTGGTTCGTCTTTGTATCTCCAGGGCTCAGCAGTAGCCAGCATCCACATAGTAAATGGTCAATAAATCATATTCAGTAAAAGTCCTAGCAGAGCTGAGTGGTAATATTAAGTTTTGCCAATAGATGTTGCTGTGATAACAAAAGTTACCAGTATGGAACACCCACTCAGCTAAGCACTTGTCATCACACTGAATTCCCCCAGCATACCTTACCCTGCAGGTGAGGAGATGGAAGCTCAGAGAAATGACGTTGCCCGCCCAAGATCACTCAGCTAGTAGGTTGGGGAGCCGGATTTGGAGCCAGTTTCTTCTCCTTTGTAAATCTGTCCTTAATCTTTATCAGTGTGCCGTTCTCTGGCCTGAAAATTCTTAACTTTCAGACTTAAAGTGATATTAATATGTGTAAGTCACTAACATGAACGACTAAATAACTTATCTAAATTTTAGATTTGTGTCTTAGATTTACTGTATTACAGTGGTTCACAAATGGGGGCAATTTTGCCCCCAGGGGTTATTTGACAATATCTGGGAAGAGTTTTGGTGGTCGTAACTGGCGGTAGAAAGGTATTTGGCATCTAGTTAGTCGAGGTCAGGGATGCTGCTGAACACCCTACAATGCATAGGACAGCCCCCCAACAACAAAGAATTATCCAGCCCAAAATGTCAATAGTCATGAGGTTGGAAACCCTGCTATGGTGGGACAGAACAGCTATTTGGACTTTAAACTCCTTTCATATCTTAGTACACATATTTGCCTTTTCCAGTAAAAAAGATGAGTGTAATTATCCCTGTTTTATAAAAGAAGAAGACAAAGAAAGCACAGAGATGGTGATTTGTTTAAGGAAGAACAGAGTCTGGGATGGAGTCTAACTGGACCAGGATGGCTGACACCTCCTTTGGCTTTGCTATCTCAGTTATGGAAGTGTGGCTTTTCTGGGAGAGAGATCTTCGTTAATTTGTCTGAAATCCAAATATAGGAAGCAGGAAAAGTGAGAAAAGTGGCTTGTCAATGGCTCAGGAAGAGTGGTTTTTGGGGAGGGCCCCTTATTTTCTAGACATGAGAGTAACTTTCCGTATAGTAGAACCACAGAGAGTTAAAACTGAAAGGTTGCCAAGACCATTAGCCCCCATACCCCTAAGTGCTCCGTGATAAGAACTGAGGTCCTGAGAAGGGAAACTGCTTGGTGTCACCCAGCGAGAAGCATCCTGGACAGAGCTGGGTCTCCTGACTTGCAGTTCAGTGGCTTTTTCTCCACCCTCTGTTGTCCTCCTGGACTAACGGCAGAGGGAGAGTTTGCGATTTCAAGGAAATCCTCAGATTTTCCTTTTGCAAACCTGGGATGATCCTCTTATAGTAAAATGGAGAATAATTGTCTCAAAACAAGAATGCTAGGATTTAAGCATCAAGGGTATTAGGCACTCAGTCGGAATGCGACAGCCTCTGGGCCCATGACTCCATTAACAACAGACGCCAGTGTTTCAGCAGCAATCCCGAGGCTTCCTTCCTGCATTATAAGCGGATGGAAAGAAGCAGTCCTGACACACAGTGATCTATGGGAGGATTAATGCAGGTGGACTTAACCGCAGCTGAGATGCTGGTGCAGCTCGTGGTCCAGTCACATCCTGTCTGACCGAGGGAGCGGAAGTGACAATCCTAAGGCTCCGGATTTGGCCAGGATTTATGATCTAATTGGAAGTGCTGGTAGGAGTGGACGGATAGGAATCCAACCAGCTTGGAGACCGATGGCCCATGGGAAGCGGCTGGTGGAGACAGACTCCCCAGGGTGAAAGGCATTGGCCCTCCCAAAATCAGGCCATCTGGCCAAAAGTTAATTCTCAGAAACCCAACTACTCAAAATTCAGTTCATCAAATGACCAACTCATTAAACTTATATTTATCAACTGTAGCTTTGGAATTTAAGAGCTTTATGGGACCATTTTAGTAGCTTTGGCAGAAATGTTCATGCTTGCTTACTGATTATATAATAAGATTTTCTAATTGTGAACAAATCTAAAATTGTTCTGCCACCTGAGAAACTGGCAGGCAAATTCTAAAATTCTAAAAGTTTGACCAAAGAGAAATCATGATAAGTGAACATTTTTTTTCATGTAAAGTGCTCGTTTTCTATAACTCAAACTTCTATACCGTAAATGTGATAAGATTTTTTTTGTTAATTCTGATATCTTTCAGTGCCTTTAAAAGCATTTTTCTATTAAAAGCTTTCCATCATAAGTATTGCCCTGCTGATCCCTCAAATCAGCCTCATATTTATTTCCAGCAATTAAGGTTTTAAAGATAAACAAAATGAAGAAAATGTTAAAGACATCAGAACTGACTGAAAACATGTTGCTAAAATGTTGAAATTTTCATTTCTAATAAGGAGCAGTTTGGATGTGCTGACTGGTTATAGTCGGCAGAAAAATTAGACATAAAATGTTAAAGCCATTCAAATCAGGAGAAAGAGAATGAGAATTCTCAAAGAAATGACTGCTGTGGACTGTGTGTTTATACCTCAGATTTCATACCTATTAACTATAAATATGAAATTGTGAAGACGGATTAAAAATCCTAATCATACTTAAAGATTGGTAAAAACGACAAGAAGACATTAAAAAAGAAACAAACCCGCACTTATATGGGCAATTAATCTACAACAAAGGAGGCACCAATATACAATGAAGAAAAGACAGTCTCTTCAATAAGTGATGTTGGGAAAACTGAAAAGCTACATGCAAAAAAACAAGCTAATTAGAAAACAAAACCACTAATTAGAAAAGATATATGCAGCCCTATGCTCATTGCAGCATTATTTACAATAGCCAAGATATGGAAGCAACCTAAGTGCCCATCAATAGATGAAGGGATGAAGAAGATGTGGTGTGTATATACAATGGAATATTACTCAGCCATAAAAAGAATGAAATCTTGCCATTTGCAAAAACATGGATGGACCTAGAGGGTACTATGCTAAGTGAAATAAGTCAGACAAAGAAAGACAAATACCATATGATCTCACTTATATATGGAATCTGAAAAACAAAACAAATGAACAAACATAACCAAACAGAAACAGAGTCATAGCTAAAGAGAACAGGTGATTGCCAGAGTGGGTGGGGGAGGGAAATAGATGGGGGAGATTAAGAGGTACAAACTTCCAGTTGCAAAATAAATGAGTCACAGGTATGAAATGTACAGTATGGGGAACACAGTCAATAAGTATGTAACATATTTATTTGATGACAAATGGTAACTAGATAATTGTGATCATTTTGAAATGAGAAGAAATATTGAATCACTATGTTGTATAACAGGAACTAATACAGTGTTTTAGGTCCATTATACTTCAAAAACAAACAAACGAACAAACCCATAGAAAAACAGATCAGATTGGTGGTTACCAGAGTTGGGGGCTGCAGGGAATGTGGAATTGGATGAAGGTGGTCAAAAGTTACAAACTTCCAGTTATAAGATAAATAAGAACTAGGCATATAACTTACGACATGATAAATATAATTAACACTGCTGTATGTTATACATGCAAGTCAAGAGCATAAATCTTGAGTTCCTATCAGGAGGAAAAAAGTATTTTTTCTATTTCTTTAATTTTGTGTCTGTAGGAGATGGATGTTCACTAACTCATGGTGGTAATCACTTCATGCTGTATATAAGTCAAATCATTATGCCATACGCCTTAAACTTACGCAATGCTGTGTGAAAGTTATATCTCAGTAAAACTGGAATAAAAAAAGATTTCAAAATTGATTCTAAAAATCAGCATTAATTGAAACATTCTCACAGAACATGCTGAAATTTTGGTTTCTGATAATGAAATGTTTAGCATTAGAAAACTATATTTCATTACTGAGAATAAAGACTGAACATTTTTAAAGCCATCACATAGTCATCGCTGAAGTAGGTAAGAGCATTTCTGATACATAAGGGGAATGTGGTACATTTAGCAAATTGTTTGGTCAATTGTTTTCATCAAATTGATGACTCCATGAACTGAATTCCAATTCTCTGGCTTCTGACGAATTGACTTTGAGCTGGGTGCACGCAGAAATTTGAACGTTTGTGGTTATGGGGACAGAAGACAGAAGCTGTGTCCAGGGATTTCTAATTACTCTGTGCAGGGTCAGCTGGTTCAGGGTTCCTGGGGTTAAGGACCGCTGTGGAGTATGGGTCAAACAACGGACCAGGGACCCGTGATTACGAGTCTCTGTAGCCCTGAGGGGCCCGCTGAGATCCATGAGCACCGAGCTGTCCTGATGACGGTCTGAGCAGGTCAGGCCTGCTCCCTGGCCCACCGTCCACCTCCCTCAGCTCTCTGCGCCGTGGCCATCCTGAGCGCCCGGGGTAAAGTAGAATCCTTCGTCTCTTCCTACTTCCTTATCTGCCCTGGCTGTTTTTCACCTGTTTGTTTATTTGCCTTCCGTCTCCTCTCGCTAGACTATAAGCTGCATGAAATCAGGACTGTGTGCTTTCTTCTCTGCTGTTTGCCCAGGGCCTAGAAGAGTGCCGACCCTGAGAACACGTTCAGTAAATATTTGTTGCATGAATGAATAAACGAATACGTGGGTAACGTAGGGGGACCTCCATGATAAGGCCCTGGCCTCTCTCTAACCTGCTCCTGTTTTATCCTCCTGGTTCCCGTTCTCTCGCTGCACTGAAAATATGCAATCATTGTTAACAGGTAAAGCTGAGCTTTTCTTACCTGCCCTCTATTTTTTTTTTCTTTAAAGTACTGCTTTTCTTGCGTAGACCCCCCCTTTGTGGCTTGGCTCATGCTGTGGACTCCTGCTCATCACTCGGTCGCCCATGGAGTCCCCTCCTGGTCACCTGGAACCTCTGGCCAGGGGCTGCCTCCCTACTCGGCTTGTCCCCGACACTGCTTGCGTGGATCCCCGAGGCAGGTAAGCATTCGTTCACACAATTCGCTTGCGCTCTGCTCTGTGCTTTCTTGCATCAGAACTGTACCTCAGTCACCTTTATTTGCCCAGCACCTGTCATAGGGCCCAGTAAAGGCTGATTGAGTAAGTGAGTCTGTGCCGGGAGACAAGCAGTGTATTTGTTGGCTGAGACCCACAGGAGCAGATACACAGGATCCTGACCATTTGGAATCAAGCCAGACCCCAGGGACAGCCGATCACACAGAAGTGGCACATCCTACCTGCCTGGGACTTGCCCACCTGAGGCGAATTGGGCTGAAGCACCAGGGAGCCACGTGTTCTCCTGACTCCTCTGACTTCAGGCCTCAGAGACAAGAGAAGTGCCCAGCGATGATTTCCCCAGCCTCTGTTCCCTTCTCCCACTCACAGGGTCAGAGGGGGACCCCAAAGGACTGCATTCAGCCACTCTGTCGAAATCCCATCTCTCTGGGCTCCTCCTGGATCCTAATAACAGGATGGGGGTACATTCCCACGTCCTGGGTAAATGTTGCCTGGGAGCAAAGAGGGAGAGGGGAGCCGGGCGTCAGGAGCTCAGATCAGGGGGCTGCTCAAAGACGGCGCCGTGCTGCATTTAGCAGAGGTGGGTCGTGATGCCTTTATTCTCAACTTCCCCAGCCACCAGTGTTGCTGGTGGATGTAGCCTGTGTCCATTCTTGTCCCGTCCCAGAAAGAATTCAGAGACAAGGCCCGGAGGTTAAGAAAGTAAAGTGGGAATTTATTAAGGGATGGATAGTACACTTTCAACGGGAGAGCAGGCTCAGGTTAGAGGCTACCTTGAGTTTTTTTGGCAAGTTGGCTATGTGGAGTGTAAAAATGAATGGGGGGAACATTCACTGGGGAGGGAAGGGTTTGGGGTCATAGTCCCTGATTTTCATCCCAACTCCACCTTCCCAAGGGTAGGATGGATCTTTGTCCTTATTTAGTCTGGATCGGAAGTGTCATGGCATCAGTGCAGGATGGGTATTTCTAATCTGCAAAGCTAGTTTTATCGAAATGAGGGCATAATGAGCAAAAGGTGACATTAGGACATGGAGACTCCTGCCTTTCCCCACCTCTCTTTGTTGGCCTCCAGGTTTCTTATCACCCCAAAATATGTGCCTGTTTATCAGCCCAGAGGCTCCTGCTTTTCTTTCTCTGCCCGGGGACCCCTGGTGCTTACATGATATAGGGTTTCCGGTTTCTGGCCTGTGCCCCACCGTTCTGCCCAGTTCCTGCCATTTCTCTGCTCATATCTAGTTCTCTGCCTGCTCTAACATTAGTATCTGGAAACAACTGAGTCCTTGGCCCTGATCGCGTCTCTTCCACGGGGTGGGGGTGGGGGCGGGTGTGGAGAGGGGAGGGCGGCAAGGCCTGAGCTCCTCTGAAAGGCTAGCAGGCTGCCAAGGTCCCTGGATCCTTCTCCCAGGTAGGGGCAATGATATAAACCAGACTGAAGATACACCAGCAGGCGCATCAGACTCTCAGCCTCCTTTACAGACTGTGTTAGGACAACCTGCCCGTTAAGGGGACATGCAGTGACATCCGTCTAACCCTCTGTGGGGTGGCAGAAGAAGGAAGAATGAAGGCGGGCGCAAAAGTAGTTTCCATGGCATCCTCCGTCACAGAGTAGATGACTATAGGATTTCTAAGTACAGAACTGGAAAAATCATCCCATGTCCTTCCTTGGTTTTCATCGCTTCCCATGTTGAGAACTCAGATTCCATGACTCTCTGGATCTACAGCCTCTATAATTCTCTTGTTGGGCGTCACCGTCTGAGAGCAGATGCTTCTGTGAAAATGCATGGAAATAATTACAGGAAAAAGTCTCCAAGAGGCATCGGCCAAACAATAAATGACAAGATGCCTTTGGGCAGAAATCTAGAAAAGACTCATGTGAATTGTAAATGACACCACAAATTCTTTTTCTTTTTCCCAAATACAATTTTGGCTGTTTGCCGCCTTGAGAGCTTAGGTGGCCATCTCTGTAATTTTCATCAGCTTGGACACACATTGAAATGGAACCAACATTGTTAGCCCAGCTTGGGAGCTGCTCTCTATTTTTTCCCACTCGAATACCAGCCTTACCAAAGAGAGTTTCAATTTGAGATGCGTTCACTCCCTGAGCAGAAGCCCCGTGGAAAATGATTCTTGAGAGGACATGCAAATGTGCCAGTGACCTACATACAGAGCCTATAAGCCCATCAGATTGCTTCTGCCACTTGAAACCTGGGGAAAAATGGAAAAATAAAATTGCATGTGGTATGTTGTGCTCCACGAAGCTTTTCCAGGGCTGTTTTATAAAAGATCATTCATTAGGAACATTTTCCTTTGTCTTCATGGCTTTGCCAAATGACACATTTAAACTGGACGTGGTTATTCATGGAGTAATTAAGGTGTGAAATTATTGCATTTGATGTTTTATTTCAGGGTTTTAAAACTGCATGATCCTTTCACAACTTATGGCATCGGGAGCTTTTAAAAAAATGGAGGTCAAGGGATTCCATAGCTGGCGTAAACTACACACACGGGTAATACATCCTTGCCACTTTCCTTAGGCTGGGCGGACGAAGGTTAGCTCACCTAAACATTTCCAGAGTTTATTTAGGGTTAATAAAGTCGATTAGTGTCAAGGAATTGGTGGGGGTGGCATTTGTTTTCTGGAGGTCTACTTTGGGTTGAGGCACAGGTCAGAAATACAGACTTTGTCTCTCTCTGGCATCGTTGGGGCTTACCTTCCTCGGCTGGTGTGCCTTCATCCTTCCATTTTCCCGCATGCCTGGACACCGTGCCCCCCACCCCAAATAAAGATTGGGTAGGGCTGCAGTTCACATTGGAAACAAACAGGAAGAGATGATGAGGTATCAAAAAGCCTTTGAGGCAACAGCATCAGAATAAGAACAGGGGAGAAAAGGGGAAAGAAAAAAAAGGTCAAATAGTCTCACTCATCAGGGGTCTGTGCTTTCCTCAAATCCAGCAGCATACAGACCTGCAAGTCTGGGTCCTTCATGCTCAGACACTAAGTCACTTGCTCATGGTCACCTGAAGCAGGTGGCGGCTAGGATTTTCATATCTCAAAGGCCAGGAGAGAATGGCTGGATTGGCTTCCCAAGCCTCACAGAAACCTCCCTTTCCCAAGGCCGTGTTCAGAAGACTCAAATTGCAAGTTAAGTAGACTCGGCTATTTAAAACTCCTGTGACTGCGGTGGGCATGTCTCCTATTCTTCAATTTCCTCTTGGAAGCTTTGTGCTTCTTGGAATCTAATTTCTCTGCCTCCTTCCCGCGTTGTTTTCAGTCAACCACATTTCATTGTCCTTAATTAACCTGGAGGTATTAATGCTGAGTACACAGTTTAGAAAAGCTTTGTTTCTGAAATTAAATTTCACCTTTTTCACCCTTCTAGGAAAGATTGGGGCAGCCAAAAATATATGGGTCATGTTTCCAATTATAAAACACCAAGGATGCTATTTTTCCTCCTGCACTAATAAAAATAGAAATGAAGGAGGGAAGCTGAGCTGTCTGTATGAAGTCAGCGGTCCCCAACATGGCTGCTGCAACTGCCAGTTGTTAACCACCAACTGGACTGTCTCACGTGACCAAAGAGGCTGCCTGGCAGCCGGGGGGGATTTTTACCCAGCAGAGTCGCTAGGTGGCACTGTCATTAAGAAAGGATTAGAAAGTGCTCCTCGCTATAGACCTGGTAAAGGCAGTTAAGCACTTAAGATAATATATGCTTAAAAAAACCCAAAACATTGGGGCCTTAGCCTGTGAAATTGAGCAATACAGGCAAATTGTTCCAAATCTTTGAATTTCTGGAGAGTAAATGCTTGGGGGTGAGTAAGGTGACGAACGGAGATCCTGGGAAGCGGGGAACAGAATTGGTAAAGGCTCTTAAGTACTAAGCAGTGTTTTAGAATTTAAGTAGTTCAGCATGTTACGGCTTCGGCTTCCTATGGGAATAAAGAAGAATGTGAAGTCGGGACTGGAGAGCAATTTGATTAAGAGGAGTTACAGGACGTCGTGCTAGAGATTTTATCAAGAGAGACCAGGAGGTCACTGAAGCAGGAGAGCGACGTGATCTGTAAGTTAGGAGGCTAAAGTCAGTTACAGGTGGGAAATAATCAGTGAACTAGCACCTTAACACAGGAGATGAAAAGTAGCCCGTGGGAGGTTTTAGGGGGGCTTCTCCTGGGTGGGGGCATTGGGAGAAGGGCAACTGTGGGTGACTCTCACCGTAGTGTTCCTTTAACTCTCTAATATTCACTATCATCCAAGGAGAGACTCTTCATTTGTAGAGGATCTTCAAGACGTCCGACACAGTGCAGAGCCATACTGACACCGTGGCCACCCAGATCCTGCTCTAGAGAACACTCAGACTCTTGAGACAGGTCAGTGGATTTTGGCAGCATGCAAATGGTAGGAATTCCTGTTTGTTGTGCTTACGTCTTTCTCCCGACTCTACCTGCAGCCCATGTTGCTGGTGTTCTGTTCTTGTCTCATCAGATTTTGCATCTACAGGGTCAGACAGCCACCCCCACGCAGCAGGATGGAAGTGCTTAGGAACTGATGCTCCCAGGAGCAGCCCTCGCTGAATGCTTGATGGATGTCACTGCATAATACTTTCCCCGGACCCCTCCCACAGACGGACAATGCTCAGGCTTGCGTTTCCCAAAGCTCTGCAGCAAGATGAAGCTTTGGCTGCCCTCAGTGGTATCTGGCGTTCTAATGGACGCTTTATTGGTCCCTTCCCTTCTGAGCCTCACTTCCCGACTTCTCTATCAGTGCCTGCTGGGACCATCTCTCAGCCTGCTTGCACACTAATCTTCCTTTGTCTCAGGGGGACACAAAGTAAAATAATATTGTATCAGTCCTGAGCTCTGCCTTCGGGAGAAAATATACTTCCAGTGTGGTAGATAACCGAGGCTAGACTCTTTTGCTAGGAACAGCAGCATCAGTATCACTTAGTAACTCCTTAAAATGCAGACTCTCTGGTCCATCCCTAGAGCAACTAATCAGAAACTCTGAAGGTGAGGTTGACAAGCAATGGTTTAAAAAAACTTCTAAGAGATTCTGATTTAGGCTCAATTAGTCTGAGACCCACTGCTCTAGGGAATTCTGGCTTAGAGAAGATTAAGGGTACATTTTCAGAATCTTCAAATGTTCCTCACCCTTCCGGTTGCTCTCTTCTGGGTGTTCCCTAGTGTAACATCATTTACAATGGGTCCTACACTATAGGTCAAAATTAACCCACTGGCTTATAAGTCCAACAGGAAACACCACTGCTGATCCTCTGCTGAGGATCTAGCTCTCTCAACTAAATTTGAAAAAGCTCTCCCAGAATTCACTCCCCTCATCTGTCGGCAGCTACTGGTGACAGCCACAACAGTAAGAATGTGAGGCAGGAGGACTCACATTTACACACATTGTCTGTGTCGTTTCTGTAAGATACTGTTAAGAGATGTGGAGTGATGAGACTGTCGTGAAGAAGGATGCTAGGTTTCTCAGGTGTGCACTAATTATTTGCCTTGCCTCGGGCTCTATAACAGAAGCCACTGCAGCGCAGTGTTAGGAAGAGAAGCTACAGACCACCAACCCCCTCCCCAACCCCGCACAAGGACTTGGCAACAATCATCCCACAATCTGTATGAACTCTGTGCCAACTTTGCCCCATTCTGGTGCTATTACTGTCAAGCTCAAGACCTTTGGTTCTGCCTCTTCACCAGTTTTCCCTGTTGATTGACCTTCGTATTTCTTCAACAGATGTGGGATCCTTCTATATGCCACACCCTCTGGCTATGATGACTTCTGATGCTTCCGATGTGAATTACCTACCCCACCCTTAGCCCCAGAGAATATCCACTTGGTTCTATCTCCCTCTGACTCCCCCATCCCATTTATCCTAGGTATTGAGACAACATTTACGGTCTAAGACGTGCGCCAATGCCATCAGCAGAGTGGGATTGATCTTGGGACATATGGCAGATGATCCTAGGCTTAACAGGCAGCATTTTTTCAGGGAACAGTCAGGGTTCCATTTGGTCTTCAATCAGGAAGCAAGAGGAAGGGAACCAAGAAACCTGGATATGGGAAAGTGATGCTGCCATCTTCCCACCAATGTGTCTCTGGATGTTTTGTGCACAGGAATCATATCCATACTCAGCAGAATGATCAAGGATTATCTCCATCCCCTTTGCTCCAACCTGAATTCACCAACACCTCTTGAGATATTCCTTGCGTGACATGTCCTCAGATGCTCCCATCTGCTCACCTTCTTGTGGCATCTATCACTTACCAGTATAATGCTCTTAAAATACGGTCCCTAGGATGGAGCGAAGCACTCTATTCTGATGCAGAAGATGCAGAAGGAGATGCTGTCTGGCTGCTTTACTGACCACCTCATACTCTCAGCTCTTACCTATTTAAGCTTGCTCGTGGTTCCTTAGTTTTATTCTTCTTAATTACAGAGAGAAAATGTGGGTTAGAGAAAACCGACTGCCTTTTTACTGATAACATTTACTGTCTCCCCTCCTTATCATGATTATATGCCACCTCCCCTTGGAAACCATCCCGAGGCAGGGATGAAGCACCTCCTTCCTGATCTCTTGATTTCATTGTTCTGTTTATCTTATTATTGCAGCTGTGATCTTCCATTTCTGAACTTCTTTTTGTTACTAAATACAGGGAATTATGTTTTAACCCTAATGCATAGGATAGTGCTTGGGAGAGAGGAAAAGCTTAATCAAAGTCATAAATGAAAAAGATATTTCTGGATATGTAGCTCCATCTCCAATTATTTTACATTCTTTTCCTTTTTAAAATATGTGCGACTTTATTTCTGGGACCTCTATCCTGTTTCATTGAGCTATGTGTCTTTTTTTTTTTTTTAATGCCAGTACCATGCTGTTTTGATTACTATGGTTTTGTAATGTAGTTTGAAGTCAGGAATTGTGATGCCTCCAGCTTTGTTTTTGTTTTCCTTCAAGGTTGCTTTGCCTATTCGAGCTCTTTTGTGGTTCCATATAAATTTTAGGCCCGTTCGTTCTATTTCTGTGAAAAATGCCATTGGCATTTTGATAGGGATTGCACGGAACCTGTAGATTGCTTTGTGTAGTATGGTCATTTTAGCAATATTAATTCTTCCGATCTGTGAGTGAAGAATATCTTTCCATTTGTTTGTGTCATCTTCAATTTCTTTCATCAATGTTTTCTTGTTTTCACCTCTTTGATTACATTTATTCCTAGGTATTTTATTTTTTTGATGCAACTGTGAATGGGATTGGTTTCTGAATTTCTCTCTTTTGATAGTTTGCTATTAGTGCATGGGAATGTAACTGATTTTTTTTAATATTGATTTTGCATACTGCAATTTACTGAATTCATTTATTAGTTTTAACATGTTATGTTCCTTTCCTTTTCATGCCTAGCAGGTGACTTTCTTATTCTCTTTGACCTATATGAATGTCATTGACTACACTCCTGCCAGCTTTGCAACCTGCAAGCTTTGCAGCCTCTTTTGTGTGCTCTTTCCCTAAGACCATCAATCTTTCCATCTTCATTCACCACAGACATCCACAGATATCAGCCCTAGGGAATGGGAGGTTAAAAGGATCTGGTTTGACTTGACCAGTGCCCTTTCTTCCATTCACAGCCAAGCTTTTGACAAAAATGGAGGACTTCAGATCCTCCTCACTCATGTTTAGTCTAGATCGCAGTACCCCTTTTTCAGTGGTACCAAACCTTTCTAGTGAGGCTTATGTTGCCAAAGTATTAAATCAAGATTGGTGGGTGCTTGTCAAAGACATGTGAAAGTGTGGCTGAGATAACTCTCAGGACTCTTTTAAATCCTCAATTCCAGGGTTCTATTATTCATTGCCTTATGGTTCAGTTAAACACAAGATTTCCCAGACTGAACTATACATTGACCTAAGAGATTTATCACCACAGCCTCTGGGACTCTTTGCATAATGATGCAATAGATTTTCAACCAAAATGATGCCCTTCCCTTGCTAATAAAGCAGCCCATTCAGGTTTAAAAGAGGAAGTCCAAGTCATATTGCTGGACCCAGTCAGATATACCTTCATACCACCAGCCCTGTCCCATCAAGGCACTCCTCTGTTTCTCACTTCTTTTTTTTTTTTTTAACTAACTTTTTCTTTTTCTCACCTCACCTTTGAATAGATCAGTCAAAACACTGAGGGGAAAGGGAAGTAAGGGGAAGGGTTCTTGAAAAAGTCAGTGGGGGAAATGGCATAAAATTATTCTTCTTTTTAAATAAAATTATTTTTACAAATAAGAAATGGGTAATTATTAGCATGTAGACGTTTACACTAAATGGATGGCAAAGAACTGGAATATATTATAAAGTGCCTGTTTTAATATCTGTATCTTGGTGGTTGCTAGGTTACACTGGTACTTGTAATAACATTAACAGCAGCTAGAAATATGTGTAGACACTTTCCTCATTGAAAATATTACTGGCAAGAAAAGGGACATACTGCTGGCTAGCACAGTGATATATTATATGTTTCCTGTCGCTTACTAAAATGCATCTTAGTTATTCATAGTATTAGTGGTTCAGTTTAGTTTTCCATGAAAATTGTTAAACATTGTGATGATGTGCCTTGAATTGAGGCATCTGAGTGGTGGATACCTCTGTCTCCTTGAATCATAACTATGTTCAATTCCATTGTCTTACTCTATTCCATTTCATTCGATCCAAAAGACCCTTCCTGAGCACCTACTAAGGGCTGGGCACTGTGTTTGGACACTTGGGATGTAGAAGTGAGTAAGAGAGTAATTGGATCAGAAGCAGTCAGGAAAACAGCTTTTTTCTTGAAAGCACAGCAAATAATGTTTCCTTATTTCTGTTTTAAGAATCTTTTCATTACTGTGTATCAAAGACGGCAGCGCTTAAATTTGCCAGTGGCTGTTAGTGGAGGGGTTAGCCTGCTCTTGGTTTGCACTAGGTAAGGCTGAATTAAGCAGTTAAATCAAATACATATAATGCAATTATTGCTTTGCCTGGGTCTGGGTAAATCTCATGGGAGCACAAAATTATCAAAGAATTTTAAATTGGAGAATAGGGAAAGGAAGAAAGCTCTAAAGACTTCCAAGAAGTAGTGATCATTGAGCTGAGATTGGAGAGAAGAGAGGATTTGGAGATGAGCAAGTGAGAAGGAGCATTTCCAGGGGAGCAACGAGGGTGTAACATCACGGGAAACGTGAACACTTGTTCCCTGATCACCACCATTAACTGAGCACATGCTCAGCATGAGACCGTGATTTAGTGCTTTGCCTGTATTAACTTAGTTAATCACAACCCTCTGAAGTAGATAATCGTTACCATTCCATTTTAAGAATGTGGGAAGGGATAACAGAATAAGCAACTAGATAAAGTCGTAAAGTTAGCATATGTCCTGAAGCTGGGGTTCCAACCCATACAAACTGGCTTCGAAGCCTGAGTTCTCATCTATTACATGAGTCCAGTGTGACTGGCAGGAATGGGATGTGGTGGGGAGCAGTCTGGTAGGTAGGAGAGGGCTAGATTGTGCTGGGCCTTAAATGTCATGTTAAAAGTATTTATACTTGTCTCTTAATATGATGGAGAGCTGATGAAGCATTCCAGGCAGGGGCGTGATTGGTTTTTGATCCACATTTTAGGAAAGATAATTCCGGTGGGAGTATGAAGGCTGGACTTGGGTGGGGAGTACAGCTGGAGATATTTTTTAAAAAATTAATGAAGAGGATATCATAAAAGTCGAGATGAGAAAATTCAGCCTAAGAAGTACTTTTTGAGCACCTAAAGAATGGTTCACAGAAGCTCAGTTCCTTATAAAAAATTTTTTTAATCATTGGTCTTCTCATAACCATGAGGCTTGCGAATTCCATGCATTCCTGGCACCATCCAACATCTGAGCTGAGCCGCTCCGGTCACCTTTTCCCTGCTGTCATGTTCCTGCTTCTCCTCGCTTACTTCTTAGACTTTTCACCATGGAATCCAATCTTATACATCGTACCCCATGGAACTCCCATTGTTGTGAGGACATGTTCTACGAAAACTCCAGCTCCCTCACCAAATGCTTACCTCACCTTTTGCCTTAATCAAAGTTTGGATCCCCATGAAGGACAGAAGAGCAGCCCTCACTAGAGGGGGCATCTTGGTGGAGAAATTAATGTCCTGTGTCCACTTCTCACCTTTCCCAGTATCACATCCCACCTGGCCTCATTTCCTTCCCATCCAGCCTGAACACGAAAGAGCATCATCCTCCAAACCCTCTTGCTCACCTTCCAAGTCCTCACCATCCTATGTCTTTCTTCAACGTCCACCCAGTCTGATTCAGTCTTGGATTTTTCCAATCACCCACCTCGTGGCCCTACACATGAGTAGCCAAGCAACCATGGAGAAAAATCACTGAAAGCTGCAGATATATGACTTGTAATACTTTTATGTAAATCTGGTCACATCCTTGTCCTACTACCAGCAGCAGCAACTGGAAACTCTCACCGCTCAGCTCTAAATTTCCCTCCTTGTCCGTGCGCTCTCAGGGGATGGCTTCATCTTGCACACGAGAGACCCCTCTCCACCCTCTGTCTTCTTTTCTCCTTTTACATTAATGCTTCCCTTCAGCTCAGCTCTGAACTGATCTTTTCTCTTCCATCTGTGACTTTCATACCCACTGCTTCTCTATTTCCAGGGACATCAGGTCATCGCATGTTTCTAACCTTTAATTTCTTCTTATCTACTGTCATCTTCTCTATGGTCCATGATCATGAGCAACTCTCTTGTACAGGAAAACAAGTCGCAAAGAAGCAGCAGCCAGCTCCAGACGCCTCTGGTCCTTCCGTGCCAACACACACAGCCGTGTTGCGTAAATTGCACCTGCTTGAAAGTGTGGGTCACACCCTCTGTCCTCATTTTTTTTTTCATTTCTCAACATCCCATCTATTTCTGAGTCCACTGAAATGTATCTTCTGCTCTCCCCACCCAAAAAAGCCATCGCTGCCAAAGTCATTAATGTCATTATTGTCGCTAAAACCACAGGCAATTTCCATCAGTACCTGGCACCTCTGATCACTCCCTTAACTTAAAATTCTATTTTTCTTTGAATGTGACATCACCAAAGGATGGTTACCAGAGGAAGATTATGGTATAGTTTTTTGTACAAAATCCACCCTTGTTCAAATGAAAGCATCCATGGGAAACTGCACTGCTTACGGTGGGACAGAAATAAGGGATGATTGCTACTGGTTAACTCCTCCTGCAAAGTATTCTAAACCTTTTCCTCTACAGCCTGTAAGGCCTACCTGCCACCCTGCCTATTTTGCAGGAGGAGAAATCAGGGTCCTGGGAAGTGAAGGGATTTTTCTTAAGGTCCCACAAGGTCAGAACCAGGGCCAGGGCCCATTTCCGCTGACTCTAAACACAGTGTCTTCTCCATTCTCCAGTGGCTTTTTAAGAATATTATGAACAACATGATTTTTCTTCTCTTTTCCTGATTAACCCCTTCCTCCTTTTCCTGCTTTCCTTCCTTGCCTCCTTCTCTTTTTCCTTTTCTTTAACTTTCTTCATTGTTTGCTTCTTTCCTTTTAAGAAATGTTCAAATATTCATCTTTTCTTTGCTTACCCCTCACCTTGCGTGAAAGCCACAAGCTTTGTTTGTATGCTTATCATTGGGGGCTAAGATGCTTGCCTTGAGGTCATTAACTATTAAACTTAAAGAGAGATAGACTTCCTAAGTGTTCGACGTGTCCACGGTATTCTGTTCTCCAGCCCATGAGCAGAAAGTCTCAGTTCGTTGACAGGGAGACCAAGCTGTTTTTAGTGATGATGAAAGCCTCGTAAAGGATGAGGTGCCCCCTCTGGTCTCCGCTGTGCCTCCCCAGATCCTGAGCGCTTCGCATATTTCTTCTGACCTTTACGCTAAACAGTTCTCATGGCAGATTTAAGAGGCATTCTGTACCTATACCAAATCTCTCCTCATTTCTCAAATCCTTCTCTGTTATTTTCAAATTCCTATCTCATTTAATAATTTATCTGCAAAATCCCTTCACTGCCCTCAACCTGAGATTTATGCCTGCCATCTGGCAAACGTACCAAATAGGGGCACCTTCTCATATCCACGCCAGCTCACTACAGACGGAACACCCTCCTAAAACTACCTGTCATTCCTGAGTTTGTTAGACTTTTCCACTTGGTCTGGTTCAAAGTAGGGTGGTGCAAACCAAGCTCTTACTTGGACTGTGTAAGTTCAGTCCAATGCTTTTTTTTTTTTTTTGAAATAATGTTTTTTAGGGGTTTTTTGTTCATAAATAGTAAACTCAAAAAGAAGGAAAAATGGGAAATAGATAATAGCACAAACAATAAAATAAAAAAAAAAATCATTTTCAATCCCACCTTCCAAAAATAACCATGACTCTGGGTTGGTTGTGTATTCCCTTTATTATGTATGCTGAGGTGTGTTCTTTCTATACTCAGTGTGTTGAGAGTTTTTATTAGGAAAAGATGTTGAATTTTGTCAAATGCTTCTTCTGCGTCTATTGAGATGCTAATACAATTTTTCATTTCATTTTATTAATGTAGTTTATCACATTTATTAATTTATGTATATTGCACCATCCTTACATCCCAGGGATAAATCTCACTTGATCATAGTGTGTGATCCTTTTAATGTACTGATGAATTCGGTTTGTAGCACTTTTTGGAGAATTTTTGTATTTATAGCCACTGGGGATATTGGATGGTACTTTTCTAGTAGTACCCTTACCTGACCTGGCTTTGCTTCCAGGCTAATGCTGGCCTCATAAAATGGGTTTGAAAGTATGTCTTCCTCCTCAGTTTTATGGAAGAGTTTGAGAAGAATTGATGTTAATTCTTCTTTAAATGTTCAGTACAATTCATCAGTGAAGCCATGCGGTGCTGGACTTTTATTTTTTGGGAGGTTTTGAATTACTGTTTCAATCTCCTCGCTCTTTATCAGTCCGTTTACATTTTCTGTTTTTTGCATGATTCAGTCTCGGTAGGTTGTATGTTTCTAAGAATTTATCAGTTTTTGTCTAGGGGATGCAATTGATTGACATCTAATTGTTCATAGTAGTCGCTTATGGTCCTTTGCATTTCTGTTCTATCAGATGTAATGTTGCCTCTTCCATTTCTGATTTTATGTATCTGAGTCTTCTTTTGCTTTTTTCCTTTCTTAATTGATCCCAATGACATTACTACAACATCTCAGTGGTGTTCGTATTAAACTATTTCACTTCTAATCTCCTGTGGCTTTGCTTATAGTTAGGATGCTATTTCCTTTTGGTTTTCAGGTTCATACTTCGTATCTCCAGGGCAGCAAGGATCAGGCAGCCTCTGCAGCCCCAGCTCATGGGTCCCTTGTCCCCGTGGCAGGGCTGTTCATTCCCTGTTCTGGTCTCTGACTGTCTTCACAGCTCACTGACAAGAGTTCATATGAAAGAGAACACGCTGGGAAAATCTCAGGCAAGGTGCCTGGGAAACAGATTAAAAACAAACATACAAAAACACACCAGTTAAATTGGAGAATAATCAGTTTAGGCTGACTTTCAGAACTTCCTACCCAGCCAGTGGCAAAGAGGAGAATGTTCTTTGCAGTTAATCATTTGTCTTCCCTGGAAAGGAAAGGAAGAATGCTGCACTATGTGAAAAGTGTTCCCCGAGGAATGCGCTCTGTCTCACAATGAACTTGATCTTGGTAAAAAAGCCCCAAGAAGCCCCCCTGCAGCCTCCACGCTGACAGTCTCAGGAGCTGTTTCAAAGGGGAGGTGTTTGTTGAGACTTAATCCCAGAAAACAATTTTCTTCTCATTGATGGATGGAAGTGAGTTACGGAAACTTGGAGGAAATATGGAAAATTATCTGAAATGAAGCAATTTGGCTTACTTCCTTTGGAAAGAGGCTTTTGTTCAAAAACATTTATTGAAAAGCCATCAATATTAAGTGTGTTTTCATAGCACTGTGAGATGCTCAGAGTGCTGTTCGGCTTTTGTTTTTCAACCTTATAGGCTCTGCTCACTTTTGATTTGGAAACAGAAGTTCTCATTCATATTTCAAAATCCTTTCATGAGCCTCATGAGCATCCCAAATACAGAAACTGAAATGAGGAGAAGATGGTAAATACAAATCAGGTGTTTCCCTCCCAGACCCTCTCCCGGGCATGAATGGCAGGCTTAGGGCATCTTACTAGGCGTGCAAATTGCTCTTCTCTCTGTGTTTGGAGACAAGTGTCCAAATCTCATTTGCAGGATATGATGACTATTTGATTGGTCACCTCTCTCTCCTCTTTTCTACTCAAATGCATACGCTCTCTTACACTTTCTCACTGTGCTCTCATTCTGACTCTGCTCCTGAAAGCGTGTCTCTGCTGAGCTCAGAGAACATTTCTTCAGCAGCGTATGTAAAGGATCACATCAAAAGAGGAAATTGCATTTTAAAAGCACAAAATCAGGTGGAAGGAGAGAAGAAGGATGCGGACAGTTCAGTTCTGAAGGAGTATGTGGTTGCCCTGGTGTGGCTCTACCCTGAACTTGGATTGTGTGATTGTCCTGACTGGGGATCTTTAGCGTCTGCGACCATACACAGAGATTGCCATCAGCAACGGTGGGACGGCCATTCCCTGAATGTGATGTGGCTACGGTTACAATGGTCTCAAGGAAAGGGTAATAAAGGATGAAACAATGAAGCTTCATTCTCTAAGTCGTCACCGCGCCACAATACAACATTGCATTACGTTTGGTGACTATACCAACATCCACTTATCTGTTCGCCTGTTGGTGGACATTTGGGATTTCATTTTTATTTCATTTTTGCTTTCAGATTTTCAACTCAGTACACATGTATGTATAAGAGATTTCACTGTAGGTTTGCAGACAAAGCATTTAAGTATAGGTGGGGGAAAACACACTTAAAAAATAGATACTAAACTATAATTTTTTAAAAAATGTATGCAAGTTTCACCGAAATACTTTTAAAAGAACGTTCATAGCAGCAGCATTTTTAATAACCCCAAGGTGGAAAATACCCCCAAATCCATCAGCATAGAAGGGATAGAGTTAGTCATGAATGACATAAATACTGTACAGAAACGAGAAGGCGTGTACTAAAATTAAACCACGTGCAACATTATGGATGAAGCTTATAAAAATTGTGCCAAGCAAAAGAAGCCCAACAGAAGAAACTTTTTCCTGCATGATTCTATTTATGTGTAGTTCAGAAACTGACCAGACTAATCTTTGGTGTTGGATGTCAAGATGGTGGTTGCCCTTGGCGAGACGGGGAGAGCAACTGGAAAGGGACACAGAGGTGGGGCCTGGATGCTGGTCATGCTGCTCCTTGCGCTGGAGTCTAGCTCCATGAATGTATCCCGTTTATGAAAGTTCATCAAGCAGTACGCTTGTGACTTATGCATGTGTACACGTGTGATTTGTGGTCGATGATTTTCTCTAAGGTTGCTACTTTAGTAAAACATTCAAAAAGTGACTGTTCTCCAAGTGTAAAGACAAAAGGGGAAATCTTCTTTTTATAGGAGTCCCTGGTGGGTACCTCTCAGTTCCTAACCTTGTTTCCTGGCCTCAGGCCTCCCTCCCTCCCTTCCCCACTCACCCCCCAAGAGTGGTGTCTTCCAGCATCATCCCCCTTTTCCACTGAGCCCTGGAGCACAATAATCCATGGCCTCACCACGCCCAGAGTGGGAGGATTCATCCTAGATCCTACAGTAACACCCTGGGGACCCTTGCCATGGCAACCCAGGTGGGACGTTAGCATCCTAAGTCGGGTTGTGTTGAAGTCTCTCCCCTGGTGGGAAGATAAGTTCTCTCCCGCTTCCCTCTCATCCACGTACACACATTACCCATGACAAACAATCCATGTTAAGGACCAAAAAGGAAAGACTTTTTTTCCTCTAAAAGTAACAGAAAATGCATCTCCCTACATCTTCTCATCTTCCCGCAGTGGGTCAGAGTGCAGTCACACTGTCTGGTTCTGGATATTTCTATGGATGTGAGATACTGGATACAGCCGTTAACTACTCAAGGCTCCAGTTTCTTTAAAGCGGGTGTCAGGGTGAATCCCCCTGCAGGAACCGTGGGCTGGCTGCGTGGAGGAAGCTACGAGCAAGACCTGGCCTCTCCCAGGCGCCTGAGTTTCAGTGATGACTATCACTGTGCCCTTGTCCAGTGGACCCAGGGCACCCAAGGAGCACAGCCACTTGTCCTGGAAATGCCCCTGAGCCGCACGAAGCACCAGCAAGAGGAGGGCAGCTCCTTGGCAGGGCGTTCTCCCACCCCAGCCATCTCTACAGGGGATGAAGGGCAGCGTGTGCACTTTTTCTTCTCTCGTCCAGAGCAAACCCCAGGAGTTTCTGTCCTCCAGTTATGTGTCTTTTCTGATTCACTTTCAGTGCATGCCTGTGGGCAGAGGTGGGCAGGGACTATTAAAGGGTGAGGACTCCAAGAGCCTCTTGGACTCACAAACTGCGGTGTGGGTCCTTCAGCCAGGGCTGTGTGTGTGTGTGTGTGTTTGTGTGTGTGTGTGTGTGTGTGTGTGTGTGTGTAAAACGGAACCACTATGCTGGACACCTGAAACTAACACAACGTTGCAAATCAACTTATCTTCAGTTTTTTAAACGACAAGGTTAGTAACTGAGAGGTACACGCTGGCAGACTCCTATAAAAAATAAAGTTCAGTAAATGTTTGTTGCGCCCCTTGGCTCCTCTGAGGCCACTTCCTCGCTTGGAAATTACTGGAGGGCTATGCCAACACGTAACAATGACAGAAATATCTGGAGAGCCCACTATGAATGAAGAGAGATGTCTGCCGGGAAGTTAGAGGCATGGGACAACAGACGGTGACAACTCTGCCATCGTACATGCTTTTTTGCTTCTGCATCTGTTTGCCTGCCCTCCGAGCCATGCGCCTGGAAGGCTCAGCGTGGATGAAATGGTAGCGGGCCTTGGGGAACGGTGGCCAGGGCACGCCTGGCCCGGGGAGGGGGCTGTCTCCCAGGCCTCTCTCTCCAGATGTTGCACGGGAGCTGCTCACTCCCACTGCTGTTCCTTTATTACAACAGTTGGGAAATTAAGGTTCAGATAATTAACTTCTGGTGCTTCTTAAACCTGTCAGACAGAGGGTCACGTGAGCACGTGGAGGTTGCTTTTCCCGGCCAACCGTAGTCAGGAAACCTCTCTCGCTGGCCAACTTGGCAGGTGTTCTGGAACAGGAGTCCTGGCTGCTAAGTCACCAATAATAAAACTTCTGTGGGTGCAGCATTGCCAACTGGCTCCTGCCCTGCTTGCTCCTCTATGGGAGGACGTCTGTCCTCTGCGGCGGCAGACCTGGTGAGGCTCTGGCAGCAGCAGCCCCCCCAGGGCAGGACTGAAATGCTCAGGAGGTCCCTCTATGCAGCACCTGCTGCTTCTTCACTCTTCCTTCCTCCTGTCCCCTTCCCCGCCATTTGCTACTCACCTCCACGCCCTCAGGGTTAAAGGCTAAACACGGACTTCCCCAGCACAGTGGGTCATGGAAATTGCTTCCACTGGATAGACGCCCCCCTACCATCCTTGTGCGTAGACTCTCCTGGGCACACTCCCCACCCTGCTCCTCACTGTCACCGTTGCTGGAGCCCAAGATGCCCACAGGAGACTGCCACCTCGCACGGTGGTCATCGTAAGGACTATAAGCAGGTGAACGCCCTCTGTCTACTCCCAATGGTCAAAAGGACAGGTACACATGAAACTCTGTCCTGGTCCCTGTGGTGGCAGAGTAACAGCCCCCAAAGCTGTCCACATCCGAATTCCTGGAACTTGTGGACACGTTGTCTTACATCGCACCAAGGGCTCTGGGTATGTGATTAATGTTACAAATCTTGAGGCGCCCCATCAATTGTATTCCCAGTTCTTGCCATTTACTTTCATGTCCGCATCTTTGTTTAATCCCTTGCCACCTTCTAGTGTCTTTTTCCCTTGATACCAGCCCCTGGACAACATCCACCCTCGCTCTATTGTCAGGCAATGCTATGGGCTTTCTGCGTGCTAACTCCTAGGCCCTGTTTCTTCCAAGGCAAATTCCCCCGCATCCTATTCTCCCACCCCTTGGAGAGTCCAGACCGCCCACCAACTTTTTCCCTCTACAGCTCTGCCACTGTTTGCCTTTCCCAGGATTAGTGACAGTATGTTGTATCAGGCTAGCCCAGTCCCAAGAAGAACCACATGTTAATTTAACAGAGAAAACATCTCATAAAGAATTGCTCATTAGTTATTAAAGAACTGAATGAGCCAACAGAAAATACTATGAATAACTAGCAACTACCATCCTTACGGCGGAGGGAACGGAAGGAAAAAGTTGAAATTATCTCTGAGTTGAAGGTGAGAATTCTGCGAAAGAGGCACTGCTTACCAAGAGCCAACGTCTCTGAACTTGGAGGAGGGCCCATGGTACGGGAACCCAGGCTTCCAAGGACATGCGCTGGCCAGTTGTTCCTGGCTTCTGTGAGGGTGTGAACTGAGGCTGATTCTGCAAAGCAAGAGCAGAACAAACTGTCCACTGGATTCGTTTGCTTATCCTGGAACAAACTGTGGTTGCCAGGAAGAAGAAGAGTCTGGGGTCCCAGTGTCAGGAACAGGAATGAAAGCATACTTTCTCTGAGGGTTATCAGATTTAGCCAATAAAAACACAGGATACCCAGTAAAATGTAAATTTCAGATCAACAACAGATAACCATTAGTGTAGGTTTATCTCATGCAATATTTGGGGCACATGTACACTAAAAAATTATCCGTCGTTGATCTGGAATGCAGCTCATTTTGGTGTCCTGTGTTTTATCTGTCAAGTCTGCTTCCTCCTCCAGCCTTCTGATCTCCCTCCAGCACCCCAATTTCCAGACCTCACAGGAAGCAGCTGGCAGAGCAGAAATGTGGTTTGCAGGGTCCTGACTCCAGCACAGTCAAGATGAGCATAGTGGGGTGGTTTTGGAGCTGAGATATGGTAACTTCATAACCGGCACAGTGACTTACTGTCACCTCAGCCCCTTCCTCCTTCAAAGTCCCATAGGCACCTATTTGATTGCTTATATCCACAGTTAACATTTTGGAAAATTCTAGATCCTGGAAATCTCAAACTGCCAGTCTATGGGGCAGGGGAAGTGGGAGTAAATTATAAATGGCACACTGCCCCATCTCTCCGTGCCCCTCTCTCAGACTCAGTTTTCATCCTGTGCCTTGGAACATATCCTGGGCCCTCATTCTGCAGTGACTTTGCATCCTCAGCTCCTCCCACCTTGGCCTGGAGTAGCTGTGAGCAAAGGACAGCGGTGGAGGATGGAGAAGGAGCGGGGGGCACAGACGTGAGGAAGGGTCAGTGCTCTTTGTAAAATGACTTCCAAGTCTCTGCTTTTATTTTCTCCCCTGAAAAAAACTAGAATTTTTTTTTTAACTCGGTCACAGAATGAACAACATCCTGTGAACAAAGATGAACAAACAGAGCCCTAACTTCTGTGGCTGATTTCACAGATTTTTGACAGGTCTCTGGCTTTTTCAACAACTACATGAGTTCTCCTGGGACCCTGCCAGAGTTAGGACAGGACGTGCTGGGTCCTGTGGCTCCCTGGTTCCATTCAACCCCCTACTCCTTTCTCCCCTCCAAGGTGCTTTTTTTGTAGCCTGATGTCCAAGGACCTGCGCATCTGACATCCACCCGCTTTGGCAATCTTAGATTTCATTTCCACGCTAGTCTAATTTAGAAGGAAAACATACTCTTACCCAAACATGATCTGCTTGTTTACTAGAAACGCATCCTTCGAGGATTATTGTCTTCCCCTAATCACAGCTGAATGTGAGTAGATGTAAGCTCTCAAGCGACCAAGATAATCCTCCCTGAGATATTATCAGCGTGCTTTTTATTTTTCAAAATGGAAACAGCGTCAAGGTTTCTGACCGTGAAGGTAACACATATTTGTTATACAAAGTTCAGGGGAAAAATACAAATTAAATTACAACGATGAAAATACATCACCCAGAGAAAGTCACAATTTAAAGCTGGGAATGTAAATGTCCAAATATTTCACTAAACACATACACACACAGTCACATACCCCCTTTGCTGTGATTTTATTTTAAAAAATAGCGTATTACTCATACTAGCTAAGTTTCATTGCAGCAATAAATTAACTCTGGATTCTCAGTGGCTTAATAAAACAAAGTTTATTCCTCGTTCATACTTTTGCAACACGGCTGGCAGGGGCTCTGCTCTACTCAGCCACTCAGTGAGCCAAGCTCACAGAGACTGACCGCACGGTCTGGACCCCGTGGTTTCCTTGGTTGTGGCGGGATGAAAAAGAGACCGGAGCATCAGGTGTTGGCGTCTTACTTCCTCGGCCCAGAAATGACATGAGTTACTTTTGTGCACATCTCATTCGCCAAAACTAGTCATGTGATCCACCCAATTTCAACGAAACTGAAAAACATGACTTTCTGCGTGCCCAGATTAGTGAACACTAGCAATGTCTCCCATACGTGGGTTCACACCACACATATTAGTTTATAATCTGCTGTTTTCAGCCAACGGTTCGTCATGGGAATCTTTCCATGTGTCATCGTCACTTTTAGTGGCTGCACAGTATGCTACCTTAAGATTGTACCAAGCTTTAATGACATAATCCCTCAGTAATGGTTGATTAATGGTTGATCATTAGCTGTGTTTAATTTTTCTCTAATCAGAACAATAGTGTGAAGAACATTCTTGTGACCTGGTCTTTACGCAGGTGCTGAATTATTTTCCTAGTGTGAATTCTTCAAAATGAAAGAATATGCATATTTTAAAAATAATTTGTTACATACTGAGCCAAAGTTCTTCAGAGAAGACAAACTGATTGAATCTTCAGAGCAGTGGTCAAATGTTCTTTTCCATACGTTGTTTCAAGGACTAGATATTAAAATTCTCTGTTAATACTATCAATAGAAAAATGGTGTTTTCTTTTAAATATTCTGTTTCTTTGTCTCTAATGAGAGGAAGAAAATTTCATGTGTTTATTAATCTTTGAATAACTTGTTTTGTGAACTAACCCATTATTTCCTTATCCCGTGGGAGTGCTTGTCTCTTTGCCTGTCAATTAGTATATTAATATATCATACATATGAAGTGCATCAACATTTTAGAAAATAAATTACAAATATTTTCCCAATATTTTGTCTTGCAACTTTTTATGGGATTTTTAATTGTAAAGAAAAATTTAATTTCCAAGTTATCATGTATAATTTTTTCACTGTATCTATCTTGGTGGTTTTCATGACAGCTTGATCACCACTAAGTGTCTCGTCACACCTTCCCCACTGCCTGCAGGATAAAGTCACTTTGTACACAACTCTGCTATAACACATATCACTGCATTGCACTTGATTTATGTATCTGTTCATGTCTTTAGACTGCAAGCTCTCTTTGGGGCCATGCTTAATGTTATGTTTCTCTCTCTAGCCGCAGTACCTGGCACACAGTAGACCTTGTTGAACTGACTGTTGAACTGACTGATGAATTGAATGAGTGAATGAATGAGTGAATGAATAAAACAGCATTCTGAATGCTGAACTTGCAACCTGCACCCATAAAGTGATAGAAAATATCACACATGTTAATGTCAAAATCTGCCTTACTCATCCAGGGGAATACACTCTGGAAGTTACTGAAGAGCAAATAGTTTACAGCTAGCTGTTTTACTGAATGTCTCATGCAGTTTAATTTGGATGGATTGCAACTTGGAAAAGCCTGGAGCCAAGGTAAGCTTTGGAAAGAACACGGTCCATAATTGATGCAGCTAATGACCACTTCTGGGTAGCTGGGCCACATGTGAGCGCCCTGTCCTCAGCCTGGCCTGGCCACAAAAGCTGCCGTTTGAGCAGCGCACCAATCACATTAGCCTTTTCAAACCGTCAACAGAGGAGCTTGAAGCAATCAGATTTCAACAGCCAGTTAACCCCTCTGGATGATGTCTGTGTCGCACTTGATGCGTTCCCGTGATGAAAAAGAACATGACCAGCTACCTGAAGGCACCCTGTCCCCCAAGTCACCTTCCCACCATCAATTTCCTGCAATTATCATTATCCTGTTTCGTCCATTAAAAAAACAAAAACAAAAAAACGTAGAACTGAGTGAAGAAGTTGGAGCTGAATATGAAGGATGCTCAGTTAAAGTGTGTGGACCCCAAATGTCACCTCTCACACTAACTCGGGTGGCCCTGGTTTATGCACAACAGAAGCCCACCTGGTACACTCACCTCGCAGGTAATTTATACTCACTTGCTATGGTTGAACATTTCACGAGGCGCCTCCTCTCTGCGTCACCTCTGAGGCCTCTCCAGAGTCTCTCAATGAGGGAAGAAAGGATGATCTGGGTGCCAGCAGACCACCTTTGGGATTAAAAGAGATACGCCATGAGGAAAGGATCTCCAGCCTTTCTCTAGTTATGTTTAATTTGTAAAGTCACTGGGAGGCAGGAGGGCTCTATCGCGCACGCACAGCACACTCCAGGTTGCAAACTATGCCTGCGTCTGTTCCTTCCTGCTTCCCCTTATGAACCCCACCGTTGTCGTCCGCATTTGGCTGACAAAGAAACAGGTTCACACAGGCATGTCATCTATAAAAACCTGATAATTCGTGAGGGTGGAGGTAGAGCTGGGATAGCCATGCCCTCTACGTGACCAGGATGGCAGTCGGGAGATGTTTAATCACGTGCATTTCATAGAGGAGAAGCGTGAGGCTCAGAGATGTTAAGGGACCTGCCCTGGGGAGCACAGCTGAGACTCCACTCCAAGGCTGTTGTCCATTCTGGCATGTGATGCTGCCATTCAGAGAGTGGCGCTGCCAGCACTACTCATTGGTTAGCAGTAAGCAGAGCGAGGGCCTGGCAGTTTGGAGAAAAAGAGAAGTAGGTAACTAGACTCAGCACAGTGACTGACTTCATTGCACGATGTTTACTTTCCATTCATACGCCACTCAGCGTGCCTCATATATTTTTAATGGGAACATGCTATTAACGCCAATGGGATTGATTTTTAAGGAAGCACTAGGAGCGGCAAACATGACTGCGGTGCGGTATTGACTGAGACCCATTATCCGGCCACATTTGCTCTGACCTGATCATTAGCCGACAAAGAGAAACAGGACGTCAGTGTGTTTCAACAAAGCTGTGTCCAAGAACGGGAGAAAGCCCGAGCCCGCCGTGGTTCTGAACACATGAATGTTCTGAACGGCCCTGCATGAAGAACTGGCCACAGGGCCCTTCCACGGATGGACAGAGCAAGGAACTGGAGGGGCTGCTTGCCACCCCCATCCTCCCCCACTGGGCTCAGCGTCCTGCCAGCAACGGTGACATCAGTGGCTCACACAACACACAGAAGAAAGCTACTAACAGACTCCAGAGCCAGATGCTCTTTGTGCCTCAGCTTCCTCACCTACAAAATGGGTATAATATACTTAACTCATCCACGTCTTGTGGGGATTAAGTGAGTTAACAGACACGAGGCGCTTAGCGCGGCTCCTGGCTTGTGATCTGAGCTATGGAAGCGCTCGCTATTATTCTTGCTGCTGTTACATCTGGAGGAAGGAAAACACCATCAGATCGATCATTAGCAGGGTGCAGATTCTCCACGTGGTTTCTTAGCTGTGTGATGAAGAGATAGACACCAATTCTCTTTAGTGATGGACATTTACAATGGGATAGAGAAAACTTTCTTCCCCGGAAGTCTTTGGGCAGCCCCGTATTTGCTCAGAAGTGCCAGTGATAACTTCTGGTTGTGAAGGGGGTGACGTGGGACTCACAGAATGCCGTTGCTAAGTGCCTCCTCCGTTTGCTGGGGTTTTTCCCTGTAGGTCTTCGGGGGCATTTGAGCCCTTACGGGTCTGGGCAGAGCTGAGTCGTACTGGATAACAAAAGTCTGAGGAACTGACATAGTGGTAAGGCCAAGGAAGGCCTCTGACAGAACGTTTATATATATTTCATGTGGGATTTGGAGTGGTCTGTAGTAAAACTTGGGAGGTAAATCTCTTCCTCTGCCCCTTCCATGCACTCTCTGATAGAGCTGTCAGATTCACATAGGCAAAATGTTCGTCTTTAATTGGAGTCAGAAAGATGTGGGGGAAGACAATGATAAGCAATATGATACCATGAAAAAAGCTTAAAACAATGATGTGGTTGGGATAGAATAATTACACCAGCATTGCTTATTCCAGGGTCATTTGGGACCACCCTTTGGGTAATGAATTAGCAATCTAGATCAAGGTCATAGAAACGTGCACATCCTTTATTGAACTCTAATCCTGTTTCTGGGAACTTATCCCATTGAAATAATGTAGAAGCAAAAAATTCTGAATTCTGAATTGAGTGTCGATAGCAGAATTAACTTTGAGAAGAAAAAAAGAGATCAAATCTTAGAAAAATGGTTAAGTGAAGAATTTCATAGCCACTCTGTGGAAGCTCTGCTGGTCATTAAGATGGTAGGGAGGCAGGTGCTAAGATAAGTTGGCCCTTCCCTGCAGAATAACCATAACCAAACCCACAGCACTTGTTCTGTGGCAGTTAGTGTTCCAAACACTCACTCCGATTCACTCCTCTAGTCCAGATCACACCACCAGGAGATACTCTAGTCCATGAGCTACATACTCTTAAGAGCATTCTTATTCTAGGGATGAGAAAACTAAGGCACAGAGAGGTTGAGTGACCTGTCCAAGGTCACACAGCTAGTAAGTTGCAGAGCTGGGATTAGAATCCAGGCAATTCTGATGTGTGCTTTTTTTTAACCACTACTCCATGCCATGCATGTTGGAGGGGAGAGGAAAAGGCTGCCCCAAAGAAGGGAGGTGTTGTTCTTCTGGAGAAGAGAGGAGGGGTCGGCAGGCAGCCCAGCACTCACCACTGCTTGGTTTCCTTGTTTGTAGAACAGGGCTGGCATCTGCCCCATGTGGTTGTAGCACAGATGAAATGAGAAAATGCACGGGAAGGGCAGAGTCCCTGGCAGGCGAGGCATCCTCGGTGTCTGTTGTCATTTTCTTCTCTCTTGGTGTTTGAGTAGCCCCTTTGAAAACTCCAGGCATCTGTGCTAAAGAGAAAGGGGTGTGTGTCCAGGCTCAGAAGGGGAAACCATGTTTGCATGTGGCGTCCGGACTGGGGAGAGAGTCCTAGAGGAGAAGATGAGAGGCAGGAACAACCTCTGGGCTTTGAGGCCAGGCTTCCCATGCAAAGATTTCCCTTTGAGGGCTCCAAGCTTGGGGACCCTGTGTTCTGTGTTATGAGGAAGCTGAAAACCCTCAGGAGGTCATAACGGGGATTTTCATGGTTCCACAGTTTGACACTGTGCCTCCCCAAGACTGACGCAGCTCCAGAGGCAGATGTGAGTATATTTGTTTAAAGGGGAAAAAGCAAACTTGAAAAAGTGCAGCTGGGGAGTGGGGCACACTCCAGCCTCCAAGGAGAAGGGAGGTTTGAAACAGCCCAGAGGGGGCTCCCCGTGGCTTTCCCGAGAATTGACACAGAGGAAGCTTCTGCTAGTCCAGTTGCAGAGGCGAAGGAAGGGCACCAGGCATCCTTTCTGTTTGCCTACCCTGCTCTTCTGAGATGCCCGAGAAAGGGCAATGGTTGAAGGGGTAGGGGATGGACACACCGATAGGGGGCATCTGAAGCTGAGTTTTCTGCTTCCTCATCTCAATCCCTTCTCTTTCTGACCTGTGGATCAACCCTCATCAGTGCCTTCTCTCTGCTTCTCATCCACGGCACATGTGTAGTTAGGAGTAAGATCTTTAAGAAAAGTTGTCCCACCAAGATCACTGACTTACTCTAAGCCAGGCAAGGAAGAAGCTGACTTAAGGGCAGCTCCCCAGACTCATCCATCCACCTTGGTCCAACTACACTCGACCTTGTACGAACACCACATTCATCTCTATGCAAACCTCACCCACCCAGGAGGCTCTGGACTTGGCATACCAGGGGGATGGAAGGTATTTTTGATTCTAGTTATGGAAAGGAAGTGGGGGGAGGAGCTTAATATTTCTGCCAGAATTCTCCATAAGATCAAATTTCTGCCTTTTTGTTTTTCAGTGGAGAGAGCTGGGCTGACTCCACCTAAACAGATCATAAAATGGCCATGTTAATTGCCGTTGAAAAGGAGGAGCTGCAGTTGACTTTGATGTGAAGTTAAGAGAACGGATTCTTGTTTATGGTTCCTTTCCAGAGATCAAACAGCACCACAAGCCTCAGCCTCTCCTGACATTTACAGGTTTTAAGCGTTGTTCTTTTCAGGCAGGAAGATTCCGAATCAGATATCCATGCCCTTGGGCTACATCAGGTAGGAATTAAAGAGATATTAGGGGAACTTGCTCTTTTTTTAATCTCGAAACGTGTGATATCTTTAAATGAGTGATGAAAGGAAGAGATTTCCTTTGTTCACATCATCGGAACAGCCATTCGAATTGTCATGATTTCTGGAGAGGAAACTGGAATGATGTTGGTAGATTATCTAACCCTTGATCACATCAAACTCTGTCACCCTTCTCTCATTACAAGCTTAAGGACGCTGACTTCCACCGCCAGGTTCAGGTAAGAAAGAGTGTGGTTCTGCCCACTGAAAAGCCAGGCTTTGATTTTGTGATAGGCTTTCATGGATGATCAACACTGATTAAGGAACTACTGTGTGCCAGGAGCTGTGTCTGGCACGGGGTCAGTAGAGGTGAATCAGATTCAGTGCCAGCCTTCAAGGAATTCACAGTCTTGGGGACAAAACCTAGCCCATTCATTACAATGCAGCCTGACAGATACTTCATCATGTTGGTGGAAGTTTCTTGGGGAGCACTCATTCTGACTCGAAGATCAGAGAGGCTGTGTCTTGAAGGATGATGAATAGAAATTCTAAGATCCAAGACATGGAGAAGAGACTCGTGAGCAGCAGAGAGAGCATCAGGCAAGAGGTTTGAGGGAGAGAATGTCATTTGGGAGAACAGAGAGTGGTTTCCCATGGCTCGGGGTGAGGAGCACGGTGGTGGATGTGGAGAAGCAGCTGGTGAATTTACAGAATTAGAAGCGGGAGGAGGACATGGATCCCAAAAGTCTTGCAGGTCATGTCAAGGAGCCAGGCTGTAATTTAAAAGAGCAGATACCCAGCCAGGCAGGGCTGTGCATGATCATCTGTGACTCTGAAAACACCAGCAATAGCATTAGGACAGAGCTGAGCTTGGAAAGCAAGGAGGCTG
Source organism: Camelus bactrianus (assembly GCF_048773025.1). Taxonomy (NCBI): domain Eukaryota; kingdom Metazoa; phylum Chordata; class Mammalia; order Artiodactyla; family Camelidae; genus Camelus; species Camelus bactrianus. The sequence continues at coordinate 28,537,317 of NC_133565.1, forward strand.
AAGGTGGGGAGGCTGAGATCTGGATGATAAGTTAAGAGAACTTCAAAATGGTAACAAATGGAGACTAGAGATGCAGGATCAGATCCTAAATATATTTTGAAGATGTTTTGCAAAAAACAGATTTGTTAGAAAACTTGAGTTTAGTAACTTTGTCCACCGCTTATGGGCTAATTGATACCGGGGAAGACAATCTCTCTATGATGCCATTTTCTTGTGCTCTAGAATATGCAGAGTAATAATAACGTTAGTCATACCCGCAGATTGAGGATTGTGGGGACACACTGCACAGACTGTCAGCTACAGGGAGACTCACTGGCCAAGGGCCTCGGCTGCTGGGCTCTGAAGTCTGTTGCTGTATTTGCTCCCAGGCCTTGCTTTGTACACGATGCTCCCAGCCGGTGAGTGAGCTCGGCAGGGATCTGAAGAGAGGCCTGCTCATCAGAGGCTCAGGATGCCTCTGCCATCTGACTCTGCCTTGTAGACTTTCCAGTGGCCTTGCTGAGTCTCCCTTAGACCGCCTGGTGCCTAGGACACCCCCACCCAGCCTTCTCTTTCTTATTCCCTTGGATCAAACTAGCATCGTGGTCTCCCGGCCTTGCCCAGTTCCTCCTTCTGTACTTTTCCTTCCAGGTGGCTGAAGTAATAAAATCCTTGCATCTTTAATCCTGGTTTGCCATCTGCCTCTCAGGGGACCTGGACTAACCCAAACTGACAGACTGATTCGTAAACCCTGAAACTTTCTGCAGTGCACCCCAAATACCCACAAATTGAGGAATTTATAAACAAAATGTAGTGTAGCCATACGATGGAATGTTATTTATCCATGAAAAAGGAATGAAGTGCTAATACATGCCACAACATGGATTAACTTTGAAAGCATGAGACACTCTTAAGCAAAGTTTATGCTAAGAGAAAGAAGTCAGGCACTGAAAGCCATAGATTGTACGATTCTACTGATATGAAATATTCGAATAAGCAAATCCATAAAACCTGAAAGCAGATTAGTGGTTGTCAGGGGCTGGGAGGGGGCGGGGGGAAGGGGAGCAACTGCTTAATGGGTATGAAGTTTATTTGAGGGAAATGGATGTTTACTGGGAAGTTTATTTTAGTTCTAGACCTAGAGGTGATGGTTGTGCAGCATTGGAAATGTACTAAATACCATGATTTTTAAACTTTAAGATGGTTTAAATGGTCAATTTTGTGTTGTGTGTATGTGACCACAATTACAAAAAACACTTTATGTAGGTATTAGTATATTATTATTACAAAAATAGTTCCCCACCATCTGCGTTCCCCCAGATCCCAGCTGGGAAAATTCTTCCTTTCTTGGCCTCTGCTTCCCACTGATCCACTGAAACGCTTTCACTAAATTTCCCAATGGCCTGGACACGTCTCACACTTATCTCACGGAAGTTCTCTGCAGTCTGTGACACTGATCACCCGGCCCTCTTCTCTTGTCATCAGTATGATGCCCTTTGCTCCTTTAAGACTTGGTGGTCCCCAAGGTTTGTCCATTGTCCCTTCTTTCTCAGTCTGTTCTTCAGAAACAGTGACCACCTCTAAAAGTACAACTCACCATACAGTGTCCACCAAGTCCCCAACCTGAAGAGCCCCATCTCCCCCTGGAGCCTTCCATCCCCGCACGTCTGGACCAGAACTCACGAGGTCTCTTTCTGGGCTTCTTATCCCAGTAAATGTCACCACCATACACCCACTGGGTTTCACTTTTGGCTACTCCTTCCCTCTCGATGCCCACATCCAATTTGTCTACACTGCCATCAAAGTTATCACTTATGTATTGTTTAAATCACATTATAACAACCCATTTCCACCGCTTCAGTTAAGATCCTCGCCACCATTCACCTGGGCCACACAATAACGTCTGGCTGGTCTCTGTGCCTTCCTTACCTCCTCTTTCCAAAACGTCCTCCTTATCACTGCTAAAATAATGCTTCAGAAACGGCAACCTGACTCCATCACTTCCCAGCTTACAGTCCTTCAGGGTTTCCCCATTGCCTCCTCCACAGCATGACCACAAAGCCCTGCAGAAATCACCTGACTTGGGCCTCACGCCTCTCCAGCAAGTCTCTCCTCCCAGCCCTCGCTGCCCTTCGTGCTGGCCCGGGGGTCTCAGCCCTGGCTGGGCATTAGGATCGCCTGGGGATGGTGCTTGAGTGTCCCTCCCAGACATTCTCGGAGGGGGGCCCTGCACACTGGTGCTTCGTTCCCAGACGCTGCTGTTGCGTAGCCAGGGGTGAGCACAGCTGTGGCCCAGCCCTACTCATGAGGGGTCCCCCTAAAGCCTCCTAGTCCCCGAAATACAGAGTAGGAGGAATCCAGGTAAGAAGCCACATCCCTTCATCCCCAACCCTGTCATGAGGTTTTTAAGGAGTTTGCCACCCAGGTATTCCTGGAAACCTGGCGCACAACAAAATGGCACTCTTGGTGCCACCTAGCTTCTTTCTTTTTGCCTCTTGGCAAAAGCATATGAAGGACTTTCACTTACACCGTCCTAATGCAGGGCCTCTCGGCCTGGGCACTATGGACATTTGGGGCTGAATAACTCTCTGTTGTGGGGGACTGTCCTGTGCGTCATAAGCTGTTTGGAAGCAGCACTGATCTCTACCCACCAGATGCCAGTAGTGTCTGCAGACATCGCCAGATGTCCTCTGGAGGGCAAACCCATCCGCCGCTGAGGACCTCTGTCTTAAAGTGTGCAAAAGCACGCTGTAACCCTAAAGCACTCTGCAGATGCACAGAATTATCTCATTCGTTATTTCCAACAGCTGAGTGGTTAGTCATTGTTCCCAATTTATAGACAGGGAAATAGGGCAAGTCATTTAAAGACTTGGCCTGGGTCACACTGCAGATCTCTCATAGCGGGTGCTCTCTAGATTACACTGCAATCCCCGCAAGCTTCTCTTCTGCATGGTTTTAATGGTTCTCTCCTACAGGAAAGGGTGCTGTCCCCAAGTCACCACCAGAGGATGTCTCCGAAGGTTCCCCATGCTGTTTATTCCTGGGCTTGATAGGATAGGGGGCCCACACTATTTTTTCATCTAGAGCTGCTAGCATTGACCTCACTACATGCACACAGCTCTTCTAAGACAAGTGGGCAAGCGCATATGCTTGCAAATGAGACATGCGGATCCTTCCTAGGGTGTGTTTATTTCAGGTCAAGTTCTCTTCGCAGGGGCGTGCACAGCTACTGAGGGTTGCATCCCTGTACTTAAATGGCATAAAATGCAATGTGTGAACAAGGTACCCCTCCCCCCATCTCTTCCACAGTCACAAGAGCTAATCTTATTTGGCCTGCCAATCATGGGAGGCTTCGTTAATCTCATTAAACGAAGCCAGTGCCTCTGATTTCCTCATCCTGCTCTCCGTTCTCCATCAAGGAATGGTTTTAATAGCCCAACAAAGGGCTCAGCCCAGTGCACCATGAATTTGAGATAATGTCCCGTGCTGGGCTAACTGAACTCTCCTGCCAGCCAGGCTGATGCCATCTGCCCATTTATTGACAGCCTTGTCAGCAAAAATCTGGAGTCTGAGGGTTGGCAGGCAGCCAGCTTGCTTTCCACTGTCTCCCCAGCATCTCAGTAACAGATGTGCCTCATGCCTGGAGTTGCTGCTGGCAAATCGCTGCCCGCTCGTGTTGTTTATCGGGGTGGAGGGAGGGCAGGAAGGGATACATGTTTTCCAGGAAGGAATCTGTATTCCTTTCCAGGTTCTTTTTTGGCAGATTAAGAAAAAAAAAGTACTTGAAACTGACTTTTCAAAATCTGAAATAATCAGCTTATTGTTCAAAACTGAAAAAAAAAAAATTGTTCCAAACCAAGCAAGCCCTTGAGGTGCCAAATCAAAAGTTATGCAGTTTCCGTGGACTTGAGTATCAGCTACAATTCATTCCCCTTATGACCCTCCTGTCCTTGGAAGATGCTTTTTGATTGTATAAAAGCAACAGAGTTGGGAGGATTTTTTTCCACAAATAATGCCTCACCCATAGTGTGTTCTCCTCTTCAATCAATGGGAATCACTCAGGGTGTTTACTGAATGAATCAAGAGGAATGTGTGACTCAGTGAAGAGACCATTTGTATGTCCTTGATAGAAGATTTTCTGGCAATACCTCTACCTTTAATGTAGAAGACAAGGGAAGCAGAATACTTTTAAAGAAATGAATTGCAGCTTCTTTATGGAGCTTTGTACACATGTCCCAACCAGCCGTTCCAAGATAGACGTCACAGTCCGATTTGGAGCACCTCGTAAAAGCAGTTTTGTAAGAGGATTTTTTTCCCCGTTAAGTGTAAGGCTCTTAACCACGGCTTCATGCAGGCTCTGTGTTTGTCCATTCAGCCATAACAAAGGGAGACTTGGATGTGGAAAGAAAAATAGTGTGGAGGGATTTACACCACATTGGCACCTAGGAAAGGGATTCACCTGGGAGGTGGGAGAAAGACAGCTGGTGATGGCAGGGGCATCTGCAGCTCCCCAAGCTGGGGAGGAGCTCATATAAGGTGCTTCTCTGTTGATTACTCCTCACTGCTGTGCATGTTGAAAAGGCAAAGCTCCTGAGTGGGAATCAGAGAACTCACCAGTGAGAAGACCCAGGAGAGGACCTCACTCCCTGCACAGGGGACTGAGCCTCTCCCAGGATGTTCAAGAAATAATTTGGCCCCTGGGAGGCACCAGAAGCCTCACACCACTCCTGGTGTCCAGAAGCAAGTAGCAAAACCGCGCGGGCTGCGTTCTTGCCTGGTGTTGCCCTGCTGCTCTAAGACAAGTGCCACTGTCTTCTGAAGAGCTAGTCTCCAGCATAAATAAGACAATAAAAGCCTGATGCAAAGGAGTGCAGAGCACATATGATTGTAAATACTGGAGAACGCACAGTTAAATCTTCAGCTCTGGCACCGAAGCCGCAGTACAGTAATCACCACTTTGGGGATGTGCATTATGTTTTACAGTTTAAATGTCATTTTCAAATGCAATTTCTCATCCAACGGAAGGTTGTCTTCCTTGCTGATGTCCAGGCTGGACTGTCCACTCTGGCACTTACTTCAGGTAGGACAACAGCTTGGTTCCATGCCCTCCCACGTTAAGACCTAAGCGCGTGCTAGCTGCTGAATGCAAGCGAGACCAACAGAAGACACCAAAGTATGGCCAGTGCTGGCGATCCAGGGGAGGTGAGGTCCTGAGGAGTGACCTGCAGAGTCAGAGCGGGCTCACGTCACGGCCAGGGGCACCCCTTTACTTGGCCTCTGGGACAATGTGGCGACGGGACAACTTTGCCAAGCCAGGGCCTCTAGGACACACCGGAGGGCGAGGCCATGGGGAGGGAGCAGAAGGCTGTCATTAGCTCTAATTGCACTAGAAGCACTGGGGGGCCCTTTCTGCAGAGCAGGGATGGGCATCTTTGCCTGGCAAGAAGGCACACCCACCCCAATCACACCCTTTTAATCTGTCTCCCAAATAGTTGTTGCTCCCAATTCAGTGGTAAAACGTAAGAGGACACATTTGCTGCTGACTGAGTGAGCAGACACTGGCTGGACTAGGATCTGGGGACCAGGGAGCCTTCTCTCTCCAGCCATCATGAACTTTGGGGAAGGGCTTTCAGGACAGCAGGCAATGCCGCTTCCAGGCCCGTGTGCTCCCCCTTACCTTTCCCTCCCGGGAAGCTGAGCAGCGTGGATTCTGCTGCCTCCACCAACTGGTGCCCCTGCTTCCACCTCTGCCTCCATTCCCATGGTGTCTGGCAGCTGGTGGGATGCCCACCTCTCTCTCTGCACTGACGCAGGCTGCAAGGACCCAGACAAAGGCCATTTGGAGCATGCGCGACTAAGAGAGCCAAGAACAAGGGTTGCGTTTTATCAGTGCAGCCTTGATGCCAGTCAGTTCCTGCCCTGGGAGCTTTGCCCTGTGGTGCTGGAGCAGGAGGCTGAGAGGCTGCCTGGGCTGAGGGATGCTCAGCTATGAAAAGCAGCCTGTCTCCTTCCCGGTGCAGAAGACGCTGCCTGCTCCGAGCCAGGAAAGCCTTCCTCTCTGCTCTGCCTTCCTTCTCAGCTTAGCCGGGCTCAAGGGGACCTCGCACTTCTAGCTGACGCACAGCTCCAGTAGCTGTTGCTAAGAGCTGCCTGGCTGGAAATGAATGGCGATCAGGCGTGGAGGTCGCAGCCTGCCCTCCCTGGCCCTGGATGCTTGCAGGCTGAGAGCTCCAGGCAGGAGCAGGCAGGAGTCACCAGCAGTTTGTTCTTTGTTCAGCCCTCCAGCCAAGCTCGGCTGCAGCCGCTCATTTTTCTGTGCCTTAATACCTGCTCTGAGAAGCAGGCGTTGCCTGGCAGGCAGCCAACGGCCCAGCTTCTCCCCCACCTTCCACTCCTGCTTTCCCTGCCAGAGCAGGAAGGGGCTGAGCCCACCACGGTGCCACAGCAGGGCTGGAAGAAAGGCTCACGACCCCGCCCATGTTAGGGACCCTTGCTTCATTCTCCGTGTTGAGCTGCCAGCTGGCTCCCCGCAGGGATATGGTCCTAAGCCTGCGCCAAACCAACACTCTCCCTGGACCTGACATTTAAAGCTAATGAGAGAAACAGTCCAGGTGCAAGACAGTTTGGAGCCATGGGGACTGCTGGACTGTCCCGTTTGTAAAGGACACTTCTGCTCAGGCCCCACAGGCCTAATGGTGTCATATCTCCCAAGTTTTCAAGAAAAGCCCAAAATTCTACTTTTTGTATAACTCTTTTGAATTTTTACTATTGGAAAACAATTCCAAGTTTTCTGAAGCAGTTAAGCAAACCACCTCTGCAGGATGTGTGGGGCCCAGGGGCTGTCAGGGTGCAGTTTCTGCGTTGTGCAGATAAAGCCATAAACCCCTGTTTGCGGTATGGCTGTGGTCACCCCAGCTGACTGCAGTCAGTCTGCCCGGTGGACTCCTCAAGGGTTCTGCACCCTTTTGGTGGCTGCATTTTGCTTTGTGTTCTTGGGGGCTAGCTGAGGTCTTTCAGCACAGCAGGAGCCAGAAGGAAGCTAAATTGTCAACAAAGAGACTTCCCCAGGTCTAGCCTTGCCCGGGTCCAATGTTTGATCTAAGCACATTAGTTTTCTATGTTGTGTAACAAATTACCAAAAACGTGGCTTAGAACAGCACAAATTGATTATTGCACAGTCTGTGGGTCACGAGCATGGCATGGGGTGGCTGGGTGTGCTGCTCAGGGTCTCAACAGATCTCGGCCAGGGCTGCAATCTCACCTTCCCAGCTCATTCAGATTGTTGGCAAAATCCATTTCCTTTCAGTTGTAAGGATCTGAAGTCCTCAGCATCTTGAGGAAGCCCATTGTTCTCTACCATGTGGCCTTGTCTACAACATGGCAGTCTGCTTCTTCAAGGCCAATCAGAGAATCTCTCCTGCTTTGAAGCTATCATTTCTTTTAAGGACTCGCCTGAACAGGTCAGGCCCACCCAAGATAATCTCCCTTTTGATGAACTTAATGTTAGCTGATTAGGGACCTTAATTACATCTGAAAAATTCTGCCACCTCTTCCCATTTAGCATAACCCCACTGCAAAAGTGAAAACCATCTATTTACAACTCCACCCACACTCAGGGGAAGAGGATTATATCGTGCATGCACGCAGGGACTGGGAATCTCAGAGGGCACGTCAGAATTATGCCTACTACACTAAGAAAAATTCCTTTTCTCTCTGATTTTAAATTATCCATTAAATTAAGGTTATGCCAGATGATTTCCTACATCAGCTTTTTAGATCTAAAATGGTACAATTGGCTCTCAAAAGGTACATTGGATTACAATAACTATTATATTTTCTATTGAAACAGCCACCAAGTGGGGTTCCCAAGTTAATTCTGAAACAAAGCTGATGTTTCACTCAATAATTTACATTTTGTTCAGGTCTTGGACAGGTGACATTTAAGGGACATAACAGGTTCACGAATACCTAGGCATTAGAGTGCTCTTCTTGGTGGCATCGATCTAGATAATTAAGATTTGGTCTTTTATGAACAGAGATTCAGCTAGATCATAAACTTGATTGCTTCTGGGTCAGTGTTGGTTTACTGGCAGTGAAAGCTTCTCAGGAGAATGCTGGGTTTTTGTTCCAAAAGCTGAGTTTCCCTCCTTGTGCATCTTACACTCCAGGAAGGAGGGATGAAGGCTGCAGGCACCAGGAGAATCACTTGTTCTGGCCCTGCTTTTTGTTGCCAGTTTTCTCCTCTGCCCCGCCCTTCTGCCTGGTTACTTAAAGGGAGATACACCTTCCACTCTGGGTTAAAGTTTCTTTCCAGAATGTTTGCAAGATCTTCAGATCACAGGAACCTCAAGTCTGGAGGGTGAAGGTGGTGCCATCTGCCTCCAGAGAAGAAAGGATGAATGTCAACATCGTCAGAAGGATGCTCTCCGAGGGACACGGGCTCACATGTACCAAAGAACAACCAATCTGTCAGCAGCCAAATTTCTCTACCCCAAACACAGCAGCTCATTTCTTAAGAATTAAGCAAGTCTGGGACTGTTGCTCTCTGCTGTTTAATAGCAAGAGGTAAACGCCTTGCTTAGGTCTTTTGCCAGTTGGTAAGCAACACTGATCTTTTAATTCTCCTGTTTCTAAAGAAAGGGCTAAGGATTCCGGAAAGCTCTTTGCTCTAAAATCTGCAGGCTGGCGTGAAGAGCTTTAGCGTCAGAAAGAAAAGATTAGGAACCTTCTAGAAGTGCTTGCGAGCTGCATAAGGAGAAACATCTTCTGGGGAATCATTAAAACTACAAACCGGCTGTTCTTTCCTTCCATTGTATTTGTCTGTGGCTTCTGCTGAGCTTGCTGGGATTTACATGTGGGTTTTACAGGACAGCTGCATGCAGGACCCTTCTTCCTGATTAGGAAAATGTCCCAGATTAAAACAAATAAACTTGAAAACACAAAACAAAAATCAACGGCAAGTACAAAAATAAAACCTTCTATTTCCTCCCAATTCTCATCCCATCTTCCATCCCGAGGGCCTTCATACCAAGCCCAGTGATTGGGCTTGGCAGCAAAGCTTTGCCGGAATGCTTTTGACATCGACAAAATCAGAGGATATGAATTAGTGGGCTGAATCCGCTCCTGGTACAAGTTAATGAACAGTCTCACTGCATCCTCTGTAATTATAAGTTTTGCCTAAAGTCTCAAATTTTTAAGTGTTTAAAAGATACTTTTGATCAGTTTGGAGCATCATCATTTAGTGGAAAGGAACTATCTTCCAGTGGATTGAGAACTGGACAATGAGTTAGCCTGGTTGTGCTCTGGTTCTCGGTACACTGCCAACTTGCTGTGATGTTGCAGGCTCCACCCCAAACAATTCCTGACCTCATTTCCACATTTGTAAAAGGAAGGGAGTTGGATTTGATCATCGATTTTCAAACCTCTACTCCTTGGTGTCTTAGGATTCTATGGAGACAATTGAAGGACTACAGGATTGGTGGTATCTTAGTCCACTTGGGTCATTATTATAAAATAGCACAGACTGGGTGACTTACAGAAATTTACTTCTCACAGCTCTGGAGGCTGGAAGTCTGAGATTAGGGTGCAGCATGGTTAGGTGAGGGCTCTCTTCTAGGTCACAGATTTCTAATTGTGTCCTCCTCACACAGTGGAAGTGGCAAGGGCATGTTCTAGGGTCTCTTTTAAAAGGGCACTAGCCTCATTTATGAGGGCTTCATCCTCATGACCTAATTACCTCCCAAAGGCCCCACCTCCTCATACTATCACTTTTGGGGTTAGGTTTCAGCATATGAATTTTAGGTGGGGCACACATTCAGGCCATAGCATGTACATGATATTTCAGTCTAGCAAATGCTCTACCATCTTTCTACAGGAGGAATTTATTTCCCCACTCCACTGATGTTGGTTATGGCCATATGATTCGCTTTGTCCAGTGGAATTTGTGCAGAAGTGATATTGTGCCAGTTCTGAGCAGAACTTTCAGTGATATCTCATGTTTCCACCTTAACCTCTTGCATTCTTATTCTCTGCTGTGAGAACATCAAGACCTCGGTAGGAGATGGTCCTTCAGTCTGGTTGGACAATGAGAATACATATGGAGCAAGATTCTCAACCTATTCCCTAACTTGGGTCAGAGCCATGACAGCCATCTCATAGACCTGGGAGCAAGAAATATGTGTGGTGGTAAGCCACTAAGACTTCGGGCTTGTTTGTTATACAGCTCTTCTATGACAAAAGTTGACTGATACAGGATCCAAATGAGCTACTTCTTGGTCCCCAACTCTACTTGCAGTTAATGAAACTCAACTCATTACTGTTTTACGTACTAGCTTCCGCATGGGTGGGACTTTATCTGAATAAAATAATTCTTCTGCTAAACAAGAAAACAAAATATTGACTGTATTTAATTACTTTTTTAAAAAGTTTCCATCAACTCATGATTTCAATATTTTGTCATCTTAAAAATATACATTTCAGATCATGTTTGGTTTTCATTTCTCCTGCTGCAAAATAAGCAATAAAATAAAATCAGGACTTTAGCAAGTTAAAACAATTACAATTTTGAATAAAAACTACCTCTAAATATTTCATGTCCTTATTTTTATTATTCATTTCCAGAAATTAAGTTGGCAAAGCCATTTAGATATCATTCCAGCTAGGGAGTTCATGATAGATTACTTTTAAATGCTTCTTGCAGCTCTGATGTTTTCAAAGTCAGCAAATTGTCATTTGTTCAAGAAGGGATTTTCTGCAGATTTGGAAAACAGAACAAGGTGTAGAGACATCTCAAGGCTGGTCACATGTACAGTGTGCAGTAAACTCTGACCCTGAAGGAGGTGTGCCCTCAGCCCTGGCTGATCCCAGAATTGGCAACCATGTGACATGGCTAAGTCCTGAAACTCACCTTTCCGTCCCCCACTGGCAGTTAGTCCCATCAGCAGACCTTGTGCACGGATGGTCTCAGATGCAGTGGACTTTTCCTACCCATAATTCTCCTCCTCCGAAGCTAACCTTTTTGTATCCTATTTAATCTGTGTCCTGAAAGATAACCTGCAATCATATCTACTAAATAAAATGAGGCCAAGGGTTTCAAGGTGATGCCAGATGAAGATGCTAACCTTCTCAGGAAACTCGTCTCCCAGAGGTTTCCAATGTTTTAGTCCAAAGAAATGATTCATGATGGGTGTTCCAGACACGCTAGGAAGCCTGCTAAGGAGCTATTTTTAGATTTTTGCACCAGTTTAAAGACATTCAGTGAACAGCACTGGCCCTGGTGGATTATCTCAGCCCCAGATCCTGCCCTCTCCCTTTGCCCTCTGTCCTTGGAAGGTCATTCATGTCAAAGGACATGCTCCACAGACTGCTTGCCCCTAAAATTTTGGCCAAAAAGATATTCAAGTTCTGTGACCAAGAATTTCCTCTAAAACGACCTCAGTTTCCTCATCAGCGAAAAGAGCAGATTGGATTAGATGTTTTATTTTTCCCTTCCTTCCATGTCTCACTTTTTAGCCTGTTCTTTTTTTAGATGTAAATTATTTTAATTATAAGACATTCTGAATATATAAATATGCACAAAGAATTATCTAGCAGATCCTATGCATCCACCAGTTAGACTGAGCAGATGTTAATTTATTTCTTCATATTTGCTCTGGGTCTTTTGTGTTTAAGTCACAATCCAATTTTGAAAATGCAAAAATATGAGAAAAGGGCCCTTTTAAAGTCACAAAGTTGTGGTTAAGTTAGGAGGAAATCACATATACATTACTAAACAATTATGACAATGAGGACATTACATACGGAAATCAATGGAAGAGTCCTAAATCCAGAATCAGTAAAAAACAATCTGGAATGCTCTCCCCATTTACCACAGCACAGAGAAAACAAGCTCTAGAAAAGCGAAAGAATAAAGGAATTAATGGAGATAAAATTAGAAACAAACAAATCAGGAGAAGGACGTGTGCCCTAGGAAGAGATTGTACAGAATGAATTAACTCCTCCAGAGTGTGTATTAAACGACCTGGACATCTGCCCAGCTATGAAGCAAACCAAACTTCAGTAACAATACCTAATAAATAACCAAAAGGCAAGTGGCGTGGTGGTGAGTGTGGCTGCCTTCCAGACATAACAGCCCGAAGACACCCATTGCTGAGCCAATTCAGAACATTCATCTAGAGTCAATACAGCCTTATTGAATTCGAGAATGTCTTAAAAGAATACTGTGACCAAGAAGGGATTAATCCACAAATGAAAGTTAAGTTGTTAGGAAGTATATTACTAAATATATAATAGTAGATAATATAAGGAAAAGAGTTTTGAGGACAGTATGCTAAGTGAAATAAGCCAACGAGAAAAGGACAAGTACCATATGATTCCACGTATATGAGGTACCCAGAGTGGTCAAATTCATAGAGACAGAAAGTTGAGCACGGTTGCCAGGGGCCAGGGAACACGGAAGGTGATTACTTAATTGTAGATGGATGCACACAAGTGTGAATGTACTTAACACCGCTGAATTGTGTGTGAAGATGGTAATTTTTATATGTATTTTACTACAGTTATAAAAGAAAAAGTAGAAATCAAAATTTCAGTTTGTATGTAAACGTGAAAAAATTAACATCAATTTCTGACCCAACTCACCATAAAATGCCAGAATAAGTATAATTAGCTTGTCTTAAAAATCCTAAAAAAAACTATTAAAATCATGGTTTGCCTTACACCTGATGGTTTCCCAGAAATCAGAAAAAAAAAAAAAAAGGTAATGCCTATTTAATAGAATTTTTCTTTTTTTAAAAAAAATTTCTAGTGAGGCAGTTAGGTTCTTTAATGTATGTATCTTTTAATGGAGGTATTGGGGATTGAACCCAGGACCTTGTGCGTGCTAGGCATGCACTCTACCACTGAACTATACCTTCCCTCTTAGAATTTTTCAATTTACAAATGATAGCAGAGGGTTGTTTGCCTCATTTTTCTCGCTAACAGCATCTGTTTTACTTCTCTCAAAGAATGTAATATTATTTCTGCTTCTTAAATATATTAAAATTTATTTCGTGATCAAAACAAAATCTTCAAGCATCGCCTAGATCCTCTAAGAGAATGTGTGTTGTCTGCTTTAAAAATATAGTTTTTCATCTTTGCCTATTAGTTCTACTTCAGTAATTATATTGTTTAAATTCTTCCTACCTTTTTGTTTGTTTGTTGTTGTTTGCCCACTTGTCCTCAGGAACTGAAATCGGAGCATTTAAGTAATTCACTATAATTACATTTCTATTTTTCCTTCTTCTCCTAACAGTTTTTCAATATGTAAACCATGTTCAACACTCTTATTTCTTCACTATAAATCATGTCTTTACCAACCTAAAGTGATGCTTTTCGTAGGTTGGCAGAGATGCATCCAGGACTAGGGGATCTTTCGGATCAACTCGTAAAATTGTAAGCGCGGTGGACTGGAGAGCCACCGGCCGATGTAAGTGGCCACCTGACCTCCCTATGGTAATGGGACCCTCGCTCAGCTTGGCAGCAGTAACACTGGGAAGGAGACATGATGAGATCACCCCATACACCTGGTGTGGAGGTGAGGGTCAGCAGACGTTCTGATGTTCTGTTACAGAAAACCACCCTTCAGCACACACTGAAGTGAGGTGGCTTGGACACTGAGGTCCTCCCTCAGCCAAGTCCCACCCACACGCTTCAGCCTGCAGTAATGGGCATGCTCACAAGAAGCCGCAAAGTATGGAATTATTCAGTAAATGTCTTCTACATAATTTCTGGGCAAACAAATGTCAGGGAGGGACCTTCCCTTCCCTCATTTAAGAATAAATAGTCAAAAATAGAGCGTCTATATAAAAAGAATCTGCAATATCTGGCTCAAGATGATGGCTTGAACTAACCTTTAATTCTCAATCCTTTCATTTTTCCATTGAAATAACTACAATATAAAGGAGTGAAAGTCTATCTAAAAGTCTGAAAACAGGAAAGAATGCCACAACGGTACAGACGCACTGGGGACCTTCTTGACTGGTACTTCCTCCAATCCTTCAAGAATTTCCAACCAGGCTATGGTTCAACATATGTGAAGTGGACAAGGTCCCCACCAGAACCACCAAGAAAAAAAAAAATCTATTTGAAGTTGGGAAAGGCAAGGGCTTGAGGTGGTAGCTTTTTGGCAGCCAATAAAAGCAAGGTCAATGCCATGAGTGACCTTAGGGAGTAGACTGATGTGGGCAAGCAGGGCTATTGACCATGGCACTCCTCCTGGAACCCAAGGGGTGCATATGGTGTATAAAGTAAAGGGAGGGCAATGCCACAGTGAGGGAAGGGGGCAATGCCGCCACCCATCTTAGGCTACCACTCCAAAAACATAAAAAAAGGACACTGCAGGGCGGCCTCTGCTCTGTATGCTACTAAGTCCCCTAATAGTTCCCCCGCTGTGCCTCTGTCTGCTTTGAATGTCTAAGATTCATCCCTTAAGGTGTCGTGTTTCTATTTGTGATTTAAGGAACAGATTTATCCTTTTTGACCCCAGATAGCCTTTCCATGTTTATTCATTTTGTTTTCTTCAATTTCAATCTCCTGATCTTAGCTGAGAGCCAAGTGGCTTTTTCTTTCTATGGAAAGAAATGATCTTTTTACCCGTGGAAACATTAGTCACCCTGCCTCCCTCCTCATTTGAAAATTTCCTTCTCCTGAGAAGGTGCCAGCATCACGGGTGCGCACTCACTCTTTTCCCTCGGGATCGCTACTGGGACTGGTTTCTGTGGCCATCACTTCTTTAAATTGAAGCGTGATACGCGGCAGCCTGTGATTTGAAGTAGAATTGAGGCCTAATGGATGGCTTACCACATCACGCTGCACTTCCAGAGATTTCGCTTACAATAGTGTCAAATGTACTGAGATGAATGGGTTCCACCCTTCCATGGAAACTGGAAAAAGCAGAGCCGAGTTGACTTACAGATAAAAATTATCCACAACTGCTCAGAAGCAAAGGTCAAGAAATGATGCTCAAAGACTTGTCTTTACTAAAACACTTCAATTATATAAAACCTGAAAGTCCATTCTCATTTTTAAGTGAATACATTAATCTTCTAAGGAATGAATGAAGACATTGTCATGAATCTAGGGAGAGAGAATAATTTAGTCCTGACTTTCATCATCCCTCCAGGACTAGATGAAGGAATAGACCAGTCAATCAGTTCCTAAGACACTGGTCCATAAGGGGCACCCAAGCCACACCACCATGGTGGCTGAACCCTAGGGCAGCTCTAGTTGTTAAACGGTTTTGTTCAAGTCTACAATCATCTCCCCTCAAGTGTGGCCCATAATCCTCTTTCCTTGAGTGTGGGTGAAAACTGTGATTTTTCTCAAACTAATACAAAATAGTAGACTATGGTGAAGGTGACAAGATGGTACACCTATCATTATTGTACAGTGTGTGTGTGTGTGTGTGTGTGTGTGTGTGTGTGTGTGCACGTGCACATGCAAATATATACAAGAGTGATTCTCCATTGCTATTTCTGAGTAAGTAAGCTGTCATGTTGTCAGAAGGGCTATGGAGTGGGACCCCTTGACAAGGAACTGCAAGGTCAACAGCTAGCAAGAAAGCTGAGACCTCTGTCCTCCAGCCGTGAGATGAATTTTGCAGCAACCTGAGGGAGCTTTGAAGTGGACCTTTCCCCAGTTGAGCCTCTGGTGAGACCCCAGTCCTGGCCAACAACCTGGCTTTCCACCTGGAGGGACCCTGAAGTAGAGAATCCAATTAAGCTGGGCCTGGATTGTAGCCTCCAGAAAACTGTGAAATAGCAAATGCATGGGGTTTAAGTTTCTGAGTTAGTGGTCATCTGCTATGCAGCAATGGAAGACTAACGCAACCACGGAACATGTGACAAAGATAGAGAAAACAGTATTTGCCAGGGTTCATTCAAGGGCAGTAATGAGTGTGGTTGGAAGAACTAATGTCATCAGCCACTGAGCTTTGGGGTTAGAATCTTTAGAAGCAAGTTCCTCTATTGTCTTATGAGGAGGGGAGGACTAGTCACGGAAGGGATTTTGGTTGGCCGAGTGGTCTGTGCAATTTTGAAGTCAGAACTAAATTACTCAGAACAGGGCTTGTTGCCTGCCACCCACAGACTTCTCTATCTTTCCCCTGCAGGGCTCAGACTCAAAATAAATGGATGTAAAACAAATATTTAAAGAACGTTATTTCTGAAGGGTGACAATTATTTTGTTAGGGTCACAAGGTACACCAAAAGACATACTTGAACTTGGCCACTGAGGACTCAGGAGAGCCCACCCAGTTTGTGTTGAGGTCCTGTTTTCCCATTGGCTGGGGTGAGTAGAGGAAAGCATCTATCTCCAAGGACAGCCTCCCAGTCTAGTCTACAATTAGGTTTCTGGGAACCTCCTGTCTTGTGCTGTTTCTCAAACAAGGGGCTTTCCCTATGCACTAATTTTTTTTTTTCAACTGGGCTATCAGTTTAGGAGCTAAACAGTTTTTTGTTCCCTACAGAAAATGTAAGATACTGAAGCTGGTTGGTTTTCCTGAAGGTGTAGTGTCTCTTTCCTCAAGTAAACTGAATCGCAGACTTCCAACAACCACTTCTCTTAGCCTGTCTGGAGAGAGGTGGAGACTTAATAGGAAATATTTCCGAGAACACTTCCTTCTCACCGACCTGAAATTCTTATTACATCCCTTTGTGTTGTTTTATTTTCCATTGCAACAGTAATACATGCTTTGAGCCATACAATTCAATCAATACAGGTGTAAATGTGAAAGTTCCCATGAATATCTTATACTCCAATGAATCCCACTACCGTATCCTGAAGTAACCGTTATTACAGTTCAACGTGTGTGCACGTGCATGTACACACACTCGAGGAGAGGTTTTATATATAGAATTGGGGCCATTATTTATATTTATTGCTCTGCAAATTTTTAACCGTGAATGTCTCATTGCCAATTCGTAAAAATTCCCCTCCTTCTATTTAATATCTGTGGATTATTCCATTTAAAAAATGCATTGATATCATGATTTCTTTACTGATGGACATTCAGGGTTGTTTTTTTTTTCTATTTTTCCTGAATACATAAATGGGGATCTTTATTAATCTTTATACACATATGCAAATATTTCACTAGGAAAGATTCCTTAGTTGAACTGCTGAGTCAGTAGGGTATATATATTAACATATTGATAGACAGTTGCTAAATTGCCCTTTGTGACAACTGCACCAATATGTACTCACTCATTAGAATATGAAGGTACGCATTTCCCCACCTGCCTGACTACACGGGATATTATTTAACATTTTGCCAATATGGGTGAAAAATGAAATCAACAACATGGTGTCTTTCTCCCTGGCCTCTCCTTCACAAGCTTCCCAACCAGATGATGAACTTTCTGCTCTTCTCTTCCACTCCAAGGCAAGGAGGTCACATATAATTCTCATGAATAATTTATATTTAAATTATATTACTAGATTGCCTAATGCTAACTCATTCATGTAATCTGGGGACTGCATTTTCGTTGCAATGTTCTTTTAATTTGCTACTGCATTCAATTTGATAACACTTTGTTTAGACTATTTATAGTTGTAAGTGAAGTGATTTACAATCTTCCTTTTTTAGTTATTCTTGTCTGGTTTTGTTATAAGGATTTTGCTAGGCCAGTAAAATAATTTGGGGGAGTTCTCCCATTCTTTTCTGTGCTCTGAAACACCTTCTATTACATAAGAATTTTTTATACCTAGAAAGTTTTATAGAACTTGCTGGTCAAACTTTCAGATCTATGTGCCTTTAAAGATGCAGATTCAAAATGAGAACAAAAATCTTTCTCTCACAACTATGAATAAAAACAGTTGGAAATATCACATTAAATTGATGTCCACCCCAACACACTCATGCATGGGACTGTAATTTGTCAAGGAGACAACATATAATATCTTTCCAATTTGGATCAGCTAGAAGGAATTGGAGAAGAAACTTCACCATGAGGGAAAAAACAGAAAGGCTTGAAGAGAAATAGCTGAACTGGACTGACCACAAAGGTTTTTGGATGACCTTGACCTCTTTTAATCACAGAGACAAAACAAAACTTCCGTTCAGCTGGGTTGTAGTACAACCCAACTTCTCAGGCTGGTTTAGAATTTTTGAGCATGGGTGACCTTGTCATGAAAAAGTTCTCTTCCCAGAGGACTCACAGATCAAAGTATCATTTTACTTTGCAAATACACAAAGAGTTTAGCACAGCATCTGGTTCATGGAAGGTATTCAATAAAAGTTGGTTTGCTTCTCCCAAATACATAAAAAAAATTCATTTTATCTAAATGTATTCATTTCTGTGCTCATAGAAGGAGAAGTAGCAGGTAGTGGTGTTATTTAACTTAGTAGCTGGAACTGAATGCCTGCTGTGTGAACTTCAGATGCAATCAGAATTTCAGGGTTTCAGCTAAATCTGGACATAAAAAAATAAAATAATTTTATAAAGGCACAGCAAAACCCGTCAGCCAAACCTTATCCTTGGAGAAGGTTACATTTTCAGTCAGCTTCCATATGGATCTGAAACTCCTTCCCTGAAGGTTTGGCAAGTTAGAATCCCAAAATGTGTAGAGGTGGCCAGGCATGGCTGACCCTGGGGTTTCAAAAATAATTAATGAATCAACCTTCCTCTTGCAAGAATTTCAGCTACTCCTTCCCTGAAGGTTTGGCAAGTTAGAATCCCAAAATGTGTAGAGGTGGCCAGGCATGGCTGACCCTGGGGTTTCAAAAATAATTAATGAATCAACCTTCCTCTTGCAAGAATTTCAGCTTTGGCACCTGATTCAGAATAATTCTTACTACATCACACATAAAACAAAAATTTTGGCTTTATTTTCACAGCTCATTCCATACATTCTTTCCATGTTTTGACACAATTCACTGGTTCTAATATAGGGAGAGCTTTGTGCTTCGTTTTAATTTAGTAACCGAGAGAGGCATTGTTTTAAGAATGGCTAGGTTAAAAATCAGCACACGCAGACTGGGGTTCCAACATGCCAAACATCTGTTGAATGCGAACAAAAATCAGATTGTTTAAATATAGCTAGATGTTTGATATCACACGGAAACACTCTGTGATCAGAATCCCTGCCTGTAAGTACAGACAGCCGAAGATAAACACATATTGTCTATGAACTCTCCATGGGTTATCATATACATATATATGTACATGAAACCTTCCATTGTCTACCCAGTTTCCACTCTCCCTTTCCTCCTTACTAATAGAACGCCAGTTCTGAGATACATCCAGATAAAATACTCATTTTCCCCAATTTGCACTGAAGCTAGGGGTGGCTATGTGATAGAATTATGGACAATAAGACACAAACAGAAGTGAGATAAGGATTTCTGGTAAATGTTTTAGTTTTCTTTTTTTTCTTATCATTTTGTTTTTGTTTCCCTTCCATCCACAGCATTTTATTTTCCTGCCTGGAACACAGTATTGATGCTGGAGTTGGCCATGAGGCAACATGCATTAGACTAAGAGCACATACTAGAGGTGGTGGCGAGGACAGAGATGGCTCCTGGGACACTGACTGCCTGCACTGGACTACTTGTTATGTGGGAAAAAGAAACCCTTACGTGCTTAAGCCGTGATAGTTATTGTTATTATTTCCAGCTGAACATGACCTAGATTGGTGTTGTACAGACTTCCTAAAATTTCTTTTTCTTAAGTCTTCATGATCATCTCTCCATTTTAACTCTTTTGGAGGGAACAGTTGGAGCCGTTTGAAGAATGTAGAGAGAAAGCCGTGGCATTTGTATTTTCTCTACACTGATCTTACAGTTTCATTCAGAGCTAGTGAGCCACATCAGTGTATGTGTGATCATTTGGAAAAGGAAACAATGTAAGTTTTTATAACCAGGGGGAAGGCAAGGTCTAGGTTGCTCCCAGGTCTCCAGTTGTAGATTTTTTCATGAAAGTTACACCAATTGCACAGACTCATGTGTCTGGGGGTTCCCAGAGACATCAGAGCATCACCTATCATGATTCAATGGCTTCTGTCTCCAAGAAGATGATCTCACAGGCTCAGGAATGTCCAGGAATCACTGATGGTATGTTTGGTATTCTCAGAATCGACCATACAGCAAACCACTCAATAGAGCAGAAATCTGGCAGAATGTGCATGTAGAACCGTCCAGATGAGGAGCCATCTGTCCATCTGTCCACGCTGCAGCCCTGACTCTGCTGAAGTCTCAGCTTCCTCTTGCTCCCTTGTGTGGGGAGAGAGTCTTGTCCTCAGTGAGGAATATTGATCCTAACACACTGAGCTCCAGGTGAATCTTTTATTGATATAATTGGGACTAGAATTAATGACCATCTAATGACCAGATTGGGTCCTGATAACTTAGGGCCACAGTTCTGTTCATGTTTGTGTTCAAGAGGGTTAAAATAATAAACTGTTTCTTGGTTATTTAAAATGATTTTTCACTGCGAGAGTCATCAGGAGCATTGCAGCTCAACCTTCCAGGGTCCCTAGCACACCTCTTCTTCTCATGCCCTGACCTCACATACCAGAAACTCAGTTCATTTCCTGGAAGATTGTCAGGGTCTCTCACTCCTATTCTATCTACTTCTGAAACTGCACTTGGGTCCCTCCTGTTTATAGAGAGTGTGTAGGAACAAAGAGAAAAGGAAGCAGTCCGTGGAAGCAAGCTTGCTGCTCAGCCCTGGAGTTGGGTCAGGGATTGCAGAAAGCATTATCAGCAGATGATCTCTGACCCGTGGTCCTCTGCACCCTCCCATCTCATCCACTTCCACGGAAAATTAACAACTGTTTACAGAAACATATTTGAGAGACAGGAGGAATGTTGACAACATTAGTCATAGACGTGTCTTAGCCATGTGGCTTTAATAGAACTACTGTGACAAAAACTTCCAAATAGTTTACCCCAGGAAAAAACCTACACTAGCTAAAAACAGTTTTGTTTTGGTGAGTTGTGTTAAAATATTTAGAGAAAGTAAAAGATGCTTGGAGCCCATAGAACTTTTGACTGAAGCCAAGAGATTCAGGTGGAAGGCCAAGGGGGAAGTGAGGCAAGGTCACATCATCAAGGGAAGTGGCCATGTGTCTCCACTGGGGTGAGACTTGGAAGGTGAGGAAAAAGGACATGGAAGTCCAGGGCACGTGGAGTCAAGCTCACTAAGCTTTTTGCAGAGACAACTGTGGAAAGACTGGACAGCAGTGCTCTAAAGGGGAGGAAAAGTGTACCAGAGAAAATAATTGAGAGTGGCTTCCATGAGAGTCACCAAGACAAGAAAAAGCCTACAGTTGGGTAGCGGGGGCAGCAGGGAGGGGCTGGGCCAGCCAGGCCAAGGCCCAGCCAACTGGCTGCTTAGCCTGTGGAAGAATGTAGCTGGAAGTTCAAGTTCAAGGCTCGAGAAGGCAGAAAAAGTGCTGAATGAACTATTTTTGTGTCCAGATAAAGTGAAACAGACCTGCTGGAGACACAAACAGAGCCAATACGTCAGACAAGCACGAGAAAAAGAATAAGGTTAGATTAAACCAGGAGCCATCCAACTTTCCCTGTAAAAAGCCAGACAGTCCACAGTTTGGGCTTTGAGAGCCATGAGGTCTCTATGGCAACAGCTCAACTCAGCCCTTGTGGTGCAAAAGCAGCTGATAAATAAAGTTTTATTAGAACACAGCTTCACCCGTTTGTTGACTATTGTCTACAGCACTCTAGTTTAAACTTCACACAATCCTCTACCCCCAACAATTACAAATGTGAAAACTCTTCTCGGCTCTCAGGCTGTGCAAAACCAGGCAGTGGGCTGGGGTCATGTTTTGCCAATTGCTGGGTTAGACGGTGAAGACCCCGCGTGGGGGCTGGGGGTCGAGGGGACAGTGAAGGGTGGGGAGGGCTGTGCAAAGGGCAGAAGTATATGTGTCAGGTCAGGACACCAGATTCAGGGAGCAATAAATCTTAGGGGCTGGAATATTCATAGCGTTTTTGTCCTTTAACAGAAATATCTTTCTCAATTTTACAAGCATAGAGTAGCATGCAAATATTTTATTTCTATTTTAAAAGAAGGAGCTATACTAAACAAAAATAAATGTATTTTTGGTTGTCATTCCTTCCCCTCTTAGTTTTTTGATGTCTGGAAGAAGTCTCACCCATCTGGTGAGGCCCTCCCTGTGGGTACCACCACTCACCAGGCTGCTGTCTAGTTGCAAAGTTCCTTGGAAGAATTTCTGTAAAGTTTTATTTTTCAGGTGGTGGGGAGGTAATTCGATTTATTTATTTATTTTTATTTTTATTATTTTTAATGGAGGGGCTGTGATTGAACCCAGGACCTACCACTGAGCTATACCCTCTCCCCATAAAGTTTTACAATATTGTCTCTGAAATCCACACCTTCATTAACTGACATTAGATCTGTGAGGAGAATGACTTTATTTGGAATCTTTATTCTTTGCTTTGGAGCCAGCCTGTGCTAAATTGCAGGCTTCCCGGCAGCAATCTGCCACAGCCGCCCTCTGAGAGCGTCTTTTGCAATGTTCCTCCACGGGAATTTATACTTTTTATTCAGATGAGGCACTGAGATAATTGAATTTGATGGGAAATGATTCCAATTGCCGATTAACTAATTTGGGAGCTTCCTTGAAGCCAGACAGCGCATTGGGGCAACCTCTGCCTCCTTTTTATCTTAGTGTCTGCATTTCCTTCAAATAATGCTTGGGACATAGTACGGGCTCAGTAAATGTTTGCTGACTGACTGCATGGACATGTGAGGGGGTAAGTCCTGTCAGTCAGTAGGAAATAAACAGAGTGGGACAGAAGACATTTATGATTGCTGTGCATAACATAAAATCTATGTTTCTAGAATTGTAAGAAATTGCCTGCTATGGAAGTAGTTAGAGACTGAATTACCTGGTTAGTGTGCCTTGGTTTTTGTTTTTGTTTTGTTTTTCCAAATCAGGGAATCTGAATGTTTTCAGTTTGGACAGCATATCATTTGTGTACGACTGTACAGCCAGGATTATTCCTAGAGCAAGTTCTTGCCCAGGATTTGCTTGTTAACTGTCTACTCTGAGATGTGGGTGGGACAGGACCAGAATCAGAGATGTTTTAGTGGTTATATGGTTATATGTTGAGGGGCCTTGTGGAGATCTGGGACAGTTTGGACATGTGGTCAGGCCATCAGGGATGAAGGTCTATGATGACTGAGGAGTGGGGGTGCCTTATCTATCTTTTAACCCAAGATTAGACCAAGAGAAAAGCAGGGGAGACCTGACTTGCAGTCAGATTTGGGAAGAACCCAAACTCCCTTACTTTGGTTCATTGGTTTGTGTTGTTATTATAAATATCTGGTATGAAATCAATGAGATTTTTTCCCCATCTGATTCTTGCCCTTCAAAAAGAACTGAGAGACACAGGTAGTATATGATTCCCTTATAGAGGGATGAGGGCACAGGCTTAGGGAAATGGTATTAATGTCGGTCAGGTGGAAGCCAAGAGGTTCAGGGAGAAGGGGCAATGAAGGCGTGAACTAAGATCACATTGTCTAAGGAAATGGCCACGTGTCACCATTTAAGTGACACATATTTGAGGGACTCAGTGTTTACTTTGTGATCCTGGCTTAGGGTCTCCTTAGATTGCCACCCCCACCCCCCATCTTCTTGGGGGTAGTTCTGGATCTTGATTCTGGGGCAGGTGGGACTGGCATGGGTATTGAGTAAAATTAGCCTGCTCTGACTTCAGCACATGGGGTCCAGACAGGCCAACGTACTTCTTTATTCAGTCATCAGAGGGATGGATAATAATTGCACATATGGTCACTGAAATCTGTTTCCCTTTCAAAGTGCTCATGGTCTGGCTTGAGCTGGGTTGAGATTCTGCAAATGGGCACTTGGGCAACTGCTTTTCCATGTTGAAGTGTCAGAGCATTGAAGATCAGCTCATAATCCTTTTTTGGCCCATAACTTCCAGAGTTATTGCAAACCATAATCACAGAACGGAGTTGCAGGCTATTCATGTGGCTGCAACTTTTTTTTTTACAAGCTTGTGCAGAATGTCAGGAGGGAAACTCTAGTTTGCATTTTTATGGGCAACGTGAAGAATGCTTTGTAAATATCTTAAAACTGAAAAAAAAGAAACCAACCCCAACTGGAAACACACAAACACATACACACGTGCCCCAACTCCAAGAAAGCTTATTTTTGCTAATCACAAACATCAGGTATCTGGTGATCAAGCAATTTCCTGGCAAGAAATACTGCAAGACAAGTCTGGAAGGGTTTTTACAAATGTTGACTGGCTCACGGACCACAGCCCATACCCAACGTTCACAGGATCCTAGGTGTAGAGCAGTTTCACATACTCTTTGGGACTGCTCTCTTCCGTAATGAAACCTGGGAACAAAACAGCCATGGAGTAATTTGAGTCTAAATAGAAAATGGAAACATATGTGGGAGATGTTGCTGGAAAAAAAAAAAAGAGTGAACATTTGATATTGTTAATAAGGATTCAAAGGATATTTAGCTGCTCTGTTGGTTGGCGTAGAATCAGGTGAGGTGATCCACATGCTTGGCGCACAGCCAAATCCACGAGAATGACCATAGCTAGCAACTGGATTTGGCAGACTCAGTAATTAGGGAGCGTCTCCAGGAAGATGTATGTACACAGCATTCACTAATACCGAGCAGATAGCCAGCCCCAGGAAGAGGTTTTGCTGTATCAGCATTTAAAATCCACAAGGCATTACACGAGCTACCAAGTTAAAATCACAACTCCCTGCACTTCTTGGAATCACTGAGTCAGAACTGGGAGGGGCCCGAGAGGTCCCGGAGCCTCAGTTCCCTTTCAGGGTCCCTTTTCCTTTAAGAAGTAGCATCCCTTTTTTCTTCTCAGCCTTTGATTAAGTATTTCCGGGGCAGGAGGCTCATTACCAAAGGAGCGCTTTTGTTGGATACCTATCTTTGTTATCACTTTTTTTTTTTTTTTGAGACTCTCTGAATTTCTACCATTTCCCTTATTCACCTTCTGAAACCTTTCCTAACCTGCAAGACAGCCCTTAGGTCTTGCAAGGCAGGTCTGATGCTAGCCCTGGGACTTCTCATTGGTAAATAGAAAACATTAAGTGAGGTGGAGACAGAAAATCCAAACATCAGTGCTCACACTCACTTACAGCTCTTGGGGAGACTCGAGGGCAATGACTGTGTCACCAGATTCTAGTGGCTGCTTGTCTCTTCTTCTCTGATATTTGCACCTCTTATTTCATTGTATGATACCATCGGATAATTCATCGGTACATCAGCGATTCTGTCCAAAAGGTATGTGGACTTTTTTCCCTCACATTTCTACCACCCCCGGGTTGGTCTAGACCACTGCATCAGTTTCCTGAGGCTTCTATAACAGACTGGGGGGCTCAAACAACAGAAATTTATTGTCTTGCTGTTCTGGGGGCTGGAAGTCTGAGACCCAAAGATGGGTAAACAAACTGTGATACAAAAAATGCAATGAAATACCACTCAGCCTCAAAAAGGAAGGAAAATCCACAATCTGGATCAACCTTGAGGACACTCTGCAAAGCAAAATAAGCCAGTCACCAAAAAATACTGTCTGATTCCCTTATATGAGGTACCTAGAGTAAACTCATAAAAAAACAGGTAGAACTCTTGATTCCAGGGACTAGGGGGAGGGGAATATGGGAAGTCATTTTTTAATGAGTATAGAGCTTCAGTTTTGCAAAAGGAAAAGAGTTCTGGAAATGGGTGGTGGTGATAGTTGCACGACAATGTGAATGTACTTAAGATCGCCGAACTAAACACTTACATATGACTAAAAAGGAAAATTTTATGTCATGTGTATTTTATCACAATTAAAAGTAATAATTAAAAAACAGAGACAAGAACTCAGAAACAAGGTAATTTTAATACTATATTCAACTATATTCAACTTGGCAACAAATTTAAAACCTAGAGGAAATAAATGATTTCCCAGAAAAATTAATTCAGCAACATGGACTCTAAGAGAAGTATGAAACATCAAATATCGTAGAAGAGATTGAAAAAGTAATTAAAAATTTACCATTGTAAAGGACCACACAACTGTGTGGGTTGACAGCTGAATCTTATTGTACCCTAACCTGGACAAATTGTTCCAGTATCACTTAAATTGTCTTGGACCATTCCGTGGCTCTCAGCCTTGGTTGCAGACTGGAATTACTCATGGAGACTCAGAGAACACTGATGCCTGGGTCCCACCTTCAGAGATTCCTGTAGGGGATTAGGGGTGTGGCTTGGGCATTAGAATTTTTTTTTTAAGTTTCCATGTGATGCTGATACACAGCTAATGTTAGAAACCATTGTTCTAAACAAACATAGAAAAACTCCAAAATCATTTATTCAACCCTACTTTGTTTCAATATTGAAAACTGACTTTTAAACAGTATGAAAAGAGAACTGTATAGACCATCCCCACAGCTTAGCTGCATAAATCTGAATTAAATATTTTGAATAAATGAGCATAGATAGGAAAGTTTAACAATAAAATGTCAATTCTTGTAAAATTAAATTTATAAATTAAGTGCCATGATAATTAGAATCCTAACCTGAACTTTTATTAAATTGAATAAAGGATTTTAAAGTTCATATGGAGGAATAAACATCTAAAAAGAGCTAAAAATAACAGGAAAAAGAAGAACAGCAAAGAAAAACAACCTTACATGACCTCAGAGCACGCTGTCAAGCCAATACGATCTGAACAATAAGGTATGATTATTGGAAAAGAATAACAGAGCAGTGCAAATGCAGATTAGATTACCAAATGGGTGAGAATTACATTTAATATATGACAAAGCCACTCTACCAGTTCATAGACAAAAGAGTGCTATGAGTGATTGGCTAAAAATATGGAACAAAGTGAAAATGGATGTCTGTCCTATACCATAAATTCCAGAGACAAAAGTTAACTAAACAACTGAAACAATAAAAAATTTTCAAGAAGATATATGAGACTTTTCATACTATTGTCTAAGAGTGGGAGAGACCTTCACCAAGACTGGGCACCCAAAGGTAAATATGAACACGGATGTCTCAAAATTAAGCACGTTCATAAGGCAAAAGATCCCAAATATCAGTCAACAAATAAATAATAGCTCTGGGTAACGTAATTGAAATCCATACGACAGATGGAAAGTTACTACGTAAAACAGAAAAAGCACTCCTGCAAACTGAGAAGAGAGTGTGGCACAATCCAAAGGAAAAGTGAACAAAGTGTATACAATGATAATTTACAGCACAACTCCAAATGCCTCAAAACATAAGTTGCTCAAATGCACTGTAGTCAGGGAAATAAAACTGAACTAATAACAATGAAATAGCATGTCACACTCATAGCCTAGTGGAAATGAACAAAGAGATCTATAACCATTGCAGGGAAAAATCTAGGGAAAAGGTACCCTTATCCATTGCTGGTGGCAAAGTAAATTGTTAATCTTTTTTGGAAAGCAATCTGACAACATCTATTAAAATAATGTATAGTTTTTGACCTACAAATTCACTCCTGGGAAAATATTCTCTAGAAACAAAAGCCACAGTTCATAAGAATCTATACACATAGATATTTATTACAGCATTGTTACTTGTGGCAAAAATGAGAAAGAAATGTGGTGTCCATCAAATGTGGTGTCCATCAAATGAGTCACATGCCTACCACTTGATTTAGAAAACTATCCACAAGTATTTTTAAGTAAGGAAAGGAAGTGGGAAGATATATAATAAGATTCCGTTATTGCAACACAAACAATAACTCTTTCCAAACAAAAGACAGTGTGTGTGTTTGTGTGTATGAATAGAATTGTATGGGTATAGAAATATATTCCTGATTAAGTGAATAAATAAGCTTAAGTATTGTTGTAGTAACTCAAATATGTGTAGGAGCAAGTATCTGTATTTGTTTGTATCCAGAATAAAGTGTGTGTGTGTGTGTGTGTGTGTGTGAGAAATTAAGGACAGAAAAAAGAATACACATATGATAAAATATACATACATTTATGTGCATAAGGGGCTAAGCATATGAATGCCTATGTATATAAGAATAAGAAGATATCGAATTATACAGCAGTAGTAACATATGATCAGATTATGGGTATAATTGGGTGCACGTGTACACAAGGATGTGGATGGAGTTGAGATTGGGGCGGCGCGTAAAGGTGGGGAAGAGCTAATGTTACGGTAGTAGTCAGATGGGAATGAAGTTAAAGATGGACCTCTGTGTGAGGCTGTGGACCTGGATGTGGATAGAATTAAAAGCATGAATCTGGATGCAAATTTAGAACTGGATGAAACTACAATCTATTTTCTTCTACACCATTATATACAGGATTTTATAGCTGTAGCCCCATTAGATTATAAACACAAATTTTCTGACTGTATAGGATTATTCATTGGATTTTTTTTATCTGTACCAAATAGGATTTTTATTCCACATCTGTTTAAGATTGTACCTACGTATATACTTAACTCCATAAATCTACACGTGTGTAGGAATATATAAATGCAAATACACATGTTAATGTATCTGTGCTTTCATTATAAAATTATGAAAATGAATCTCTATATTTTTAATATCTAACAGTTTGTAAATATATCTGTGTAGAAATTCTTGGACTCGTGTAAATAAATATATATCATTTTATGTAAGCGTATATAGACATTTATGCATGAATCCATGCCGGTAATGAATTATGTAAAATACATCTGTATCTTCATAAGGGATTATGCAAATAGATTATTTATAAAATGAATTATGCAAAAGGACATTTTGTTAAGATTATGTAAATAGATCCATGTCTTTAGAGGATGATCCAAATGTTTCTTTCTCTGATTCCATATCAGATTATATAATGATGTCTATCCCAAATTATGTCTATCCCAAATTAACGTAGCTTGACCTACAGAATGCTAATACATGAATAGTCCCTACACAGTGTTCTATAAACGCATGGGTGTCTGCTTACTATTACAAAGTATTGCCATATCAGTAATTTTGTCTGTTTAGAGTGCATAAATATATCTTTAAAGATTATGTATATCAATTAGCATCTATAACTTTATATATTCAGAATTAATTACCTATCTCAGTATGGTATTATTTAGGGTACTAGCTCCTGTTCCTGTACAGAGCCATGAAAATGTCTGTGTCACTACTGACACAGTTTTATGTCATCAGAGCTCCCCCATGTATCTGTACAGGATTATGTATAAATACATATAGTTGACACTATGTAAGATTATGTATCTATATATCTGTGTATATGTGTGTCTGGATCTGGAACTCGTTTAAAATTACTCAAATGTATCCATATACCCAGTCACGCAGGATAATGTAAGTTTATTTGCCCTAGGTCTGCAAATGCATTTGTGTTTGTGTACGCATAGTACCTGTTATCACTGAGAACGCACAAGCACATCAGTCGCTGTGTGTGATTACACAAGTGTCACAGGCCAATTTCTTTTCCTGTTTCTGACTCTGAGCACAAGATACAGGTCTATGCACTAAGCGGTTATGAAAATAAATCTACCATTAGATCTATGTTGTAATGTGTAATGCATCTTCCTAGGCTTGTGTAAAAATGTTTTAATCTAAATCTCTATAAGACTAGGCAAATGTGTTTCCTGAAGTCTTTTTACATTAATTTTAGACAGTTGCTCAAGATGTGGACACACATCAACACACACCAATGTGAATATGTCTGTATCTAAATAGAGACATAAGTAAAATTCATATTTATCTTAAATATTTTGTTGTTGTGAATATGTGATACATATAAACTTACATATGTAACATACATATGTTATGAAATGTAGTAATTTCAGGATTATCTGTGAAATCATGGCACAACATACAAAATGAGAGTGTTACCAGAACCGCGTGCTCCTTCTGTATATCTTTCTGTGTCTCTCTCATAATTCTAGATTTTTAAAAACAATGTCTTTCCTTTCTAAAATAGTAATATCTCAAATATACACATCCCCAAGCAATATATTGTTTGTTTTTCTTTGTTAAGTAGCCTGATTTTGTGCTCTTCTGTGACTTTTTTCACCAAAAATGGTATTTCAACGTTCACCCATGTTTTTTGTGCATCTCAATTCATTTCACTGCTGTCTAATTTTCTCCTAGATGCGTGTGTAACAGTGTAATAGTTCTACCAACAAAGTGCCTATACTAATTGAACAAAAACAAATTTCCCCTATCAGTGTACGAGTTTCTGTTCATTCACGTGCCTGTCAACACTTGGAGTTGTCAGAATTTTCCATTTTGGCAACATCATTCTGATTATTAATGAATTTGAGCACCATTTCTTTTTTTTTTTTTCTCAGTTGACCACATGTAATTCCTTTTCTGTGAAATTCCTGTTTAGATCTTCTGCCAAAAGGTTGCATTGCCTTTTCATTTCATGTGATGATGGCAGAAAAACTGCACCAGCCTCACCATCACCTGGGAGGTGTTGGAAATGCAGAGTCTCAGAACCCATCCCAGAGTTGCTTCAGTTCAACCAGATTCCCAGAGGATTTGTGTTCACTGACGTTGAAGACAGACTACTTCAGTGGTGCATTTTTATGTTCATTTATAGGATTTTCTGCTTAGGCATTCAAAGTTTAAATGTGACAAATATAGTTTTCCCTTTTGCTACTTATTTTTGTCTCTAATTATGACCTTCTTGATAAATAGGCGTTATTACTGTTAATGCGGTGGAATTTATGAATGATTTTAAAGGTTAATGCTTTAGTGTCTTGTTTAAATAGCTCTTTCCTATCCCAAGATCATGAAAATATCTGCCTCTATCTAAAGAGTGTTAGTTTTCCCCTTACATTTTAGAATTAAATCCAATAGAAATTGATTTTTGTGCAGGAGATGGCATTGGAATCCAATTTCATTTTTTTCACATGGATAATCAATTGTTCCAGAACTATTGATTGAATAGCCCATCATTTCCTTGATTACCTGCAATGCACCTCAGATACCTATCGAATTACCCTGTGTGTGTATGTTTGTTTCTGATTTCATTATTATGTTTGATGGTCACTATCTCCATTTTCATCAGTTTTTGCTTTCTATTTTTGAGGCTACATTATTAGATACATACATGTTAGAAACTGTTGTGTATTCTCGTGAATTAAAATTTTTATCACCCTGTAGGTAAACTCTCTTTCCCCAGTAATGCTTTTGGTCTTAAAGTCTACTTTTCCCGATTACCATCTGCATAAAACACACAGTTGCCACAACTTCCTTTTGATTTATTATTGTCTGGTATACTATTTTTTGTCCTTTGACATTCAAATTGTCACCCTATGTCCTGTTGTACTGGCAGCGACCCCCTCCACCACCATTATCTGTATCAGTCACCTTAGGCTAGGATATGCCGCCATGTGAAAATGGATGATTGTTTGTGTTCTTCGTGGGTTTGCAAATTAGCACAGAATAAAGACTGGAGACATAGTAGGAGGCTGCTAAGATAGATTCTATAAAAAGTTAAGTTTCCATATCATTCTAATAAGCAATTCTACTACTAGGCATCTCTTTTACAAGAAATATTTGAATGTATGTACAGAGATGTCGGGACAAAGATACTTACTTTAGCATTGGTTACAATAGCGGAAAACTGAAAAGCACTGCAAGGGCTACCCATCAGGGAATGTTAAATAAATGATGATGCAGTCATACTACGGGATACTTCTGCAGCCATTGAATAGAATGAGATCTCGCTCTAAGTTCTGCTGTAATGACACCTCAGTGGAAATAGGTAAATCTTGGAAACATATAAAAGTGATTCTATAATTCCATTAAATAAAAACAAGAACAAACCACCGCATTCTGCGTTTGTATATGCACATATAGAATGTAAACATATGACATAAAAGCTGGAAAGATACACGCCTAACTGTTGGCAAAAAGCTTACCTCTGAAGAGAAACGCTGGAAGTGGAGGTTGGAGGCTAATGAAGGGGGGTTTGAGCATTTTATTCTAGATGCGCCTCTATTGTTTAAGCCTTTATAAAAACATATGATTGTGTTGTGTATGTAAATTAATCACTGGATGAATAATATGATGAACATTTAAAGGCAATGAGAAGGCTGAAGTGAGAAAGAGAGATGTGCAATGAGGACAGTGTGTGTGACCAGTGTCATCAAATATTGAGGTACCTCTCAAGGTGGAAAAGTCCTACATTCATTTCGTATACACCCAGAGGGCAGGAGGATGGCAAAAATAAAATCAATTCGTCTCTCAGAACTATCTACAAATAGGATGGGCTACTTGTGGGAAATAGTGAAATTCCTGGCCTCGGGCATTTTAGGGAGTAAATCCAAGCCCTAATAAAGTTTGGGATAAAAGACATTTAATCTAGATGGCTTTAGAGCTAGAAGTTTCTGATTTCAGTTTTGATAGGTTGCTTCTAGGAGCCACCACCTATATTCTGAAACACATTGTTCTTGCAATTGAACTTTGGCTCCTCGAGAGGTTCACAGGAACCCTTGGTCCTGACTGTTGACTCATCATTTTTCAATGTATTTGTGGTACCAACTTCCCTAAGAGCTCCTTTAACAGGAAACCTCAGCCACACCTCAACGCCCACCCCTCAGCCTTCTGCAAGAGAAGCCTCATCCCCCACCATGTATTTACTATTCTAGTTCCCAGAAAAATAATGAGAAACCCATGTACTGGGTTCTAAATCCTTCTATGCCTTTTTCTCACGGCAAGTTTACCAAACCTGTCCCGCTTTCACTTATATTTCACTGGCCAAAGCCATATGGCCATGTGCAACTTCAAGGGTGGGGACACAAAATCCTCTTGTGAGAGCAGAAGAATGAGAAATGTTCGTGAGCACGAGCAATATTTACCATAATAAGACACCCTCACCTTTTAGGGACAGCCTTATATTGGGATTCCTAGTGTTCTGGGCATTTTTCCCCACTCTTAATAGACGTTCTTTTTTGGAGAAGTTTTAGGCGTATAGCAAAATCGAGTGGAAGGCACAGAGGTTTCCCACATGCCTCCTGCCCCTACACATGCACAGCCCCTCCTATTTCAACATTCCCTGTCAGACTGGTACGTTTGTTACAATTGAGGAACCTACACTGACAGGTCATTGTCACCCAAAGTCCATGATTTACATTAGGGTTGACTCTGGTGTTGTGCATTCTATGGGTTTGGACAAATGTGTAATGACGCGTATCCTTCAAGATGGTATCATACAGAGAAGTTTCACTGCCCTGAAAATCCTCTGTGTTCAGTCTACTAATTCCTGCCTCCACCCTCAGCCCCTAGCAATCACTATGAGGGTGAACCGTGATCGGCCACCTGGACCATGGGCCACGTGCACACCTAGGCCAGTCATGCCTGGAACCCTTCCCTGGTTAGACAGGACAAAATTAGGACAAGCCTACAAGGGGTCAGGCTGTGGGCTTAGAGGAGGTTCCTCAAATGTCCTACTGTGGTGGTGGCTAAATTCTTCTCTGCCTTCAGGAAAATTTCAATCCTTGACCCAGCCCTTGGTCCTTTTGCAGAATGAGGATTCTAGGGGCAAATGTGGCAGGTTACACTCTATCTTAACCCCTTCCACGTGGTCACGGATAAGCTAAAGCTTACTCTCAATCCACTGAACCTCCAACCCTTGAGAATTTCTTTGTATCTTGGTCAATTGGTCAATTAATTCCACACTGGAGTGGTGCTGCTCACACTGTTTCTTTCAACTGTCTGCATTCATCCCCCTGAGGGTTCTCTCTCTCTCTCTCTCTTTCTTCTCTTTCTCCTTTATCTTCCCATTCTTTTGTCTCTTACTCTATCTTTATCATGAGGTCATCTTCCTAATGGGATATTTCCTAATGAGATATACGTGACTGAGAATAGATGAGAACTGTCAGAATTTTAAGCCAGAGAAGACCTTAAAAAGTGTTCAGTATTACCTTCTCCTTCTTGCCAACTGGTCTGCCTTTCACAACTGACCCTGAGTATTTCCCATGCAAAGCTGGCTACTCAAACCTCAAATTTGCCTTTTTTTAAAAAAAAAAAAATTATTTATTTTGCGGGGGGAGGTAATTAGGTTTAATTACTTATTTTTAGAGGAAGTACTGGGGATTGAACCCAGGACCTCATGCAAGCTAAGCATGTGCTCTACCACTTAAGCTATACTCTCCCTTCAAGTTTGCCTCTTTTCTGGGAAGTCAGATGCTTAGGAAATGAATGCCAGTGATGAACCACAATGCAGAGGTCTATGGCCCATGGATCAAAATGTTCATTTACTGAGACTTTGGTAGTAAGAGCATGAACATCTATACTCAAGATTCATTCACCTGGATGTCCCAGCATTGAGTGAGCTCATGTGCTGTCTGATGTGTGTGTGTGTTTTTTTTTTTAATGAAAGACATCATTTATTTTGTGGGATGTTGACATGGACATAGCTATAGCTACAGCGATAGGTCTGTTTTCCCTACAAGAAAGTCTCACCTTGAGGGACATATATCCCTAAGGATCTCTCCATGCTTTAAAAGTGAAGTCAGAACATGGCAGAATTCATCATCCTATCCTTTTAATTAGCACCCTTTCAGTCTAATGTTCAATTCAGGGATGTGGCTTCTCAGCACCACACCTGATTTTTATAGAGACAGAACTAACTCCTCCCTGCATAAACCATAATTCTTCTCAAATGATGGAGGGGAAGTCTCGTTCAAAAGAGCTGAACGTTTTTCATGATGGATTTAACCACTTGTCTCACATTATCCCAATTAGAGAGACAAGTTTATACCTCCATAAATATCTAGTGTCTCACCTGTCACAGAAGATCAAATTTCTCTCATTACACTGCAAAGAACATTAACAACATTGAAAGACACGACATCATATTTGGTAATAGTACCTTATGCTAGAATCACTCTCCTGATCAATCGTCTTCACTTTTGTTTCTGAAACAGAGACTTAATTTCTCCCCTGAGCACAAAGAAAAAAAGATTTGTGGTTTTTAAAATATATACTTATTTGCCTTAATAAAAGATACAAATCTATCCAAATGCATTCAACAATGTAATGATAAATTTGAGAACAAATAATTTTTAAGATCTTAAAAATAAAATCATCATAAAAAGGAACAACACATGAGCATGCTGTTTGATCACTCGGAAGCCTTTGAACCGCACTGTGCCTTTTAAATGGCATGAACTCTTCCTTCAAGTTAGAAGAAGTTTGGCTTCATAGGAATTGCTTTTCTAATGTAAAGCAGTTTGCAATTTTTAAAATCAATATTCCATTTATGAGTCATGTCTTGCTAAAGTGGATAATGTAACGCCTTAATGGATGGAGATGGATCACGGCAAAGAGGTCAGAGAAGGAGCTGCTGCCATTAATAATACACGTTCTACAAGGTAATTGACAGATAGCGAGGAGGCGAGGCTTTAGACTGTTCCTGCAGGGGCCTGGGGATACAGGATGTGTACAAAAATAGCAGCTGATTTTAAGAACAGCATATGTCAGAGAGACACACAAATTTGTATGAATATTAGCAAGTCTTTGTCTTCAGCAAACAGCTTTTCTGCTCATTCAAAAACGGTGGGCAGTTAATTACAGAAGAACTGCAGATGATTAGAGAAATCAGGAAAAATTAAATGTGCTGGAAGCAATCATTGCAGCAGGCACTGGGCATGACGTACCTCTGCTAGATGATTCATTGTTTATATTTTCCTAGTTTCCTACTCACAGATCATGCAGTTGATCATTTACCTTTCTGACGATGCTCCAGAGTCCAACTTTGAGACATGTGCGCACATGCAAAATAATATATATGGATGCACATGCGCACACAACGCTTTATACGGACACATATATCTATGTGTCCCCTTTACGCACATATTCACAAAATTATACACGCACACACACTAAGCAGACCTCGTTAAATGTTTATAATCCTATCATCAGAATTACATATGTAATCACATGGTACAAAATTTTGAACATAAGCCTTAATTGAACATTGTGCAGGATGTGGCCTCTTTGCTGTGAGTCCCACTGCCTCAGCCTCTCTGGAATGGCCTGAGTTCTGCCTCGACATCTTGTACACATATGTCTCCTAGGAACAGCTGCCTGGGAGCTCAGCATTCTCCCCTCCGGACCTCCCCAGTGTGATCCAGCAAAAATGGCCTACAGAGGCAATATTCCCAGCACTTCAAATGAGAAACCAATAAATTCAGCGTAAATAACCTACCGCTGGAGGGGGTGGGCACAGCACAAATAGTGTATAGTCTGAAATGCTCAAGCAATTCAAATCAGAGTGGACGCGAATGATCAATCAAATGATGGTAATTGGAAAGTTCACTCACTGAGGGGGCTCGCGGAGTGCCCACTTACTTACACGCTTTATATTTTTACAACTATCCTGCCAAGAGGGTGTCATAGTCCAAATTTCATTGGTGAGAAGATGGAGGCTCGGGGCAAGGTAAGAAGAGTCATTCTAAAGACCGCACACTCATCTAGTGCCAGAGTTAGCCTTCACGTCTAAGTCCTTGGGCCCAAAGCATATACTCTTTATGCTCTGCTACATCTGATAAGGAGTTCATGCCCAAAACATACAAAGAACTCACACAACTTACCACTGAAAAACAAACAACCTGATTAAAATGGGCAGAGGATCTGGAAACACATTCTTCCAAAGAAGAAGCACAGATGGCCAACAGGCACATGAAAAGATGCTCAACATCACTAACTACCAAAGAAGTGCAAATCAAAGCCACAATGAGATATTATCTCACACCCATTAGAATAATTATTATCAAAAAAACAACAAATAGCAAGTGTTGGTGAGGATGTGGAGAAAGGGAATATTTGTGCATTGTTGGCTGGAGTATAAATTGGTGCAGCCACTATGGAAAGCAGTATGGAGATTCCTTAAAAAATTAAAAATAGAACTACCATACGATCCGGCAACTCCACTCCTGGGTATTTACCTGAAGAAAGGAAAATCACTAATTAGAAAAGATACATGCACTCCTACATTCGTTGCAGTGCTATTAACAATAGCCAAGATATGAAAGCAATCTAAGTGCCCATCAATAGATGAAGGGATAAAGAAGATGTGGGGTGTGTGTGTGAATAAGAGTATAAATGAACTTAGCTTTTCCAGAAGTTATTTCAACAATATAAAATAAGCACCTTAAAAACATGCATGCCCTATGACTATTTTCAAAACTTTAGCATAAGGAAAGAGTCCTACAATCTTTATGCTTAAAAATATTCCCCAAAACCTTGTTAAAAACCCTACAACATTGAAAATAATTTATATCTATATTGGTAATTGAATAGGTTAGCCAGTGATGCTAGATTTTTGCCTTAGAATAAAATGCAATCATTAAAAAGAGGTTTACAATATTCATTGACTACTCATGCTACCATGTTAAGTGAAATCAAGCAGAATGAAAAATTATACCTATAGAATTATCTCAACTTTGGAAAAACAGCCACATCTATGACTGGAAAAAAATACTACGGTGATAACAGTGATTCTTCTGTCTTCGTTTTAATTAATTATGCAATAAATGCATAATCTGACAAAACACAATGAACTTGAATTAAAGAAAAGATGGTAGGACAAAGCACTCCTGTACTGAAGAATTGATTTAAACATGCTCATCTTCAGTTTCTTCCCCCGTCACATGGGGACAGCAATCCTTTCCTCACAGACACTGAAGCTAGTGGTCCAAGAAGATCCCCAGTAAGTGCTAGTTCTCCTGCCTTCCCTTTGCAGCACCCTTGGTGGGATGCTTAGCTTCTCAGGACCCTTGAAAACCCACAGATATTCTCTGACAGAGTGGGAAAACTCCATTACTCCTGTGATTTTTGAAAACAATAAACTAATAAAGAATCAAAAGGCCCGCATCTGGAACCTGAACTCACTGACCACCTTCCTACTCAGGTAGAACTAAAGCAAGATGGTGGACCCACTCCCCTAATGCGGCCTGTGGTTCTTCATCTTCTTGGGAATCCTGAATACACTTAAGAATCTATCATAGATTCTCCCTTTCCCATACATGCCCACATCTGCCAGATTTTGCATATAGCATCTGGGGACTCACAGGTGCTCTGAATTGTCCTCAGGCTGTGAAGCTTCGGCCAGGCACCCCACAGTGAGGAGGGAGAGGAGAGACTTTGGAGGCTGCAGGGAGAGTGCAGTGTATCCATTCTCCCCGGCCTTGCCCTCATGTGCCCATTTCTCAGATGAGGAGGCCAGCTCAGAGTTCAAGGGCTCTGTCAAGAATCACAGCACGCGATGGTCATCAGGACCTTAACTCCTTCTGCTGCAACAGTTCCTCTGCAACAAACTCAGGGCTCACAGTGTCATGGTGTGACAAGGAGTGATGAATACCAAACCACCCTTGCTCTGCCTTCCCTTTAGAACAAAACCTCGAGATAATCCTGGGAGTGGAGATGCTACCTGAAAATCAAATGGGTCCTAGTAGTCATAGAAGTCCCAAGCAAATGAAAGCAGCTCTTTGAACCCAAGATTCAAAGACACAAAGGAACATGGAGAGCCAAACCAGTGATCTATACTCATCTCACTTCTTAGTGGTATTTTTATGCAAAACTATTCATCATCCTGTACTATTATCACAATCAAACATGCCTCTAGGATAAGCTGTGGCTAGAGAGAGGGTTGTCAAAAGTTGGCCCAGCACCAACAGTCTCTTAGCACAGCGCTTCACAGCAGGGCTCGGCAGCTTTCGCCCACCCCCACCTCCACCCGCCCTGCACAGGGCCAGAGAGTAAACACTCTAGGCTCTGTGGGCCATATACAGCCTTTATCACTTGTTTTCCCTTGTCTTGTCTTTGATTTTACAAGCCTGGAAAGTTACACAAACTACTCTTAGCTTGAAGACTGAACAGAAACAGCCATTGTTTGCCTACCCTCGGTCTGGAGTGTAAACTCTGAAAGAGTGCCCGGGTTCAAAACCTGATGTACCACTTCCAGCTGTGTTACCTTTGGTGAGTCACTTAACTATTCTGTGCCTCAAGAAAATAGGCGGTGGGAATAGCGCTTCCCTCCTAGGATGTGCTGAGGACTTAATAACTTAATGCATAGGAAATACTGAGGAGAGCAATGATATCACTGACAAAATGGAGGCCTTGGCTCTTATCAATAGGTTTAGAGGGAGGGTCTGAGCCTGGCTGGTTTTCCCAGAGTTATTCCGGGCGGAAGTCATGGCAAAATGTCAACCAACTGTTCTTTTCTTGCGGCATATTGTGCAGGGGAAGGATAAATACTGTCTGCTTAGAGTATTAAAATAGTTCCCATATGCAGAGTGGGACAAAAATAGCTCTTACCTTACAGGGTTGTTTTGCAGAATAGCTGGAATGATGAATATGGATCTGCTCATTATAACGTATAGCTCTAGTTATTACTGTGGGAGAGGCCTGATTATAATGACTAATTAGACGAGAGTGTCTGGCAAAACTTTTCTCCGGGTGAGACCCCTGATGTAACGTATTCGAAGCCTGGTTAGTTGATACATTTTCTTCCTGTTCTTCCTGAGGCTCTGCACTTCCACACGGTGCAAACTGGGCCCTAGTCCCTCCTCCAGTGTTGGCACCGAGCGAAGCGCCAAGTAGAGCACTGTAGCTGGATAAATAGATTTTAAATGAAATAGCTTTATTTTTTTTAAAGGAATAATATGACGATCTCATATTTGTGTGCTTGCTTGTGCTTCCCTCCTTTTAGCAACATTTTTAAATCACAAAAGACTTCCAGTTCAAGATGGCTGTCAGAATAAAACACATTGAATGCCCAGGATCCCTAGGAATTACAGAAGGAATTGCACGCACACAAACAAAACCAGCCATGCGCACATTGGAAAAACAAGATGAGGCTGTCCATCGTATCTCATAAAGCTAAAAAAATATAAAAGTAAAGCATGATCTCACCTCCAGGCCTCAGAGCTTGCTATTCTGTCTTTCAAATCCATTTATAGACTTCCCTGTTTAAATGTCAACCAATTTTAAAAAATGAAATAAAAAGGAGAGACTCCAAAGATTCCTGAAAGGGGAAAAGAATATGGATCCAACAAGAAAAGGGAAACAGAGGCTCAGATGCATGCAGGGAGGGTGGCTGAAAAGATGGAAGTGCCCTGGAGGCCCTGCTGGCCAAGGGAGCAGACAGCAGAGGAGCAGGGAGGGAGGTGGTCCAGGGGATACCACAGAAGAGCGGAAGGGGTTGTCTGGTCCCTCTGTTTCACTGCCTTGGGTCAA
Organism: Camelus bactrianus; assembly: GCF_048773025.1. Lineage (NCBI taxonomy): Eukaryota > Metazoa > Chordata > Mammalia > Artiodactyla > Camelidae > Camelus > Camelus bactrianus. The sequence continues at coordinate 28,577,563 of NC_133565.1, forward strand.
GCATCACATGCAGGGTGCTGGAATCTGAGAGACAAGATAATATATTGCCCAGCTGGCAGCCTTAGGAGCAACAGGGAGCTCCTCTACCCAAAGGCGTCACTGCTGGACGCACATCCCACCCATACTTGCACTCAGAAAGTAAACCACGTGAGGTTCCTCTCTGGACGAGTCCCTGAAGGGTATTCTTCAACAAAGCAAAATTGATATTTGGAACATATAAAGACATTTGTCTCAAAAAGAAATTTTAAAAATCCTCATGGAAAAATGGGCAAAAGTCATGAACAGTTAGTCCTGTTCCTAAAAGATGAAACACAAATGATGAAAAATCACATGGCAAGATGCTCAGCTTCACCAGGGAGGGAATACCAGTCAGAACAGAGAAATATAATCTTTTACTCATCAGAGTAACAAACTCTTATCATATCAAATATTAATGATGTTGTAAAGAAATGAACACTTTTATTCACTGCTTTTGTGAGTGTCAGTTTTTATAGCTACTCCATAGTACAATTTTGGCAAGGTCTTATTAGAATGAAAAAAAAGTGAATATCTTCTATGATTCAGCAACTCCTTGTCTCAGTTTCTACCTTAGAGATGCACCTGCAGGTGCCCAATGAAAGCACAAGCTTGTTCATTGCAGCCGTGTTGGAGCAGGCAGGACTGCAAACAAACTTAAACCTTGGAATAAATGCGCCACGTACATCCAGACTATGCAGTGCTTATAAAGAAATGGAGGCAGGTCTATGTGTATGAAAGTAGAAGGGTCTTTAAAACATATTGTTAAATGAGAAAAATACAGTTCATGGAACAAGATGGATAATATAACAAGATTTAGATATAAAATCAAACTCTCCTTCATACAAAACCCAAAGAGAAATAGAGACAGAGACAGACGGGGGCGGGGGGTGGCAGTGGTGGGCAGGGAGAGAGAGAGAGAAATTTAAATTCAAAAGTAAATAGTTTTAATAGTGTAATCTAGCCTCAAGATAGAAAACTGAAAAACCCAAAGAAAAAAAAATAAACACACCTCTAATCTGATCACAAGAAGACAACCACATGGAAGCATTTTGCTGTATTTTCTTTCAGTCCGTTTGCAATTATATGTCCAGGCTGAGCTGGAAAGGTTGATCTGCAGGGGAATCTCTTCTTTTGGAGGTGAGAAATATATTAGTGTTTAGTGAATAGATGTAGAGGAAATGGAGATGTGTGAACCCTGAGAATTCAGGGGAATACATATGGCTCGCTGACACCTTGTGGAGAAACAGGAAAAAAATGAGAGGCAATCGCAAAATATTCCTGGAACTTGGAGAGTGGATGAGGCTGGGACCCCTGGAGCTGGAGGGAGTGGTGCAGAGGGGCTGAGTGCCCCTGAAGTGCCCATGCACCCCTTCTGTTCACCTCATTGATGTTGTGTTTATAACAATAAAATTACAAAGAGAACAAGCAGATACAGGTGGAACGGCTCACCTGGACAGGTGCCGAGTCTGTGCAGCAGACAACATGAGATCGGGAGAACTGCAATTGCAATTACAAGGGTTAAATCTAGTAACTCTAGACCCTGCCTGTGTGGGAATTTGGGCCAGTTCTGATTTCCCATGTCCCAGAAATATTGTCCATTTCCACTATGTTTTCAAATTTGTCATAGAGTTTTTCACAGTATCTTCTTATAATTTTCAAACATTTTCTTTATCTGTGTTCATTTTTTATTTGTTTTTAATATTATTTGTGCTTCATCTTTCTTGATCGTATTTGCTTGACGTTTGTCTGCTTTATGAGTCATTTCAAAGCTTTTGGTTTTGCTGATCAAATCATTTCTGGGGAAGGAGAAATCTTTTTCATTAATTTCAGCTTTTATCTCAATATTTCCTTCTTCCAGATTTCTTGGGGTTTCTTTTCCTGCATTTTCACATGCACTTGTAAGATCTGGAATTCCATCTTCTCTGCATTGCCTGTGCGTAGCCCCAAGGTGGCAGAGCATATGGCTAATAAAAAAATAATAACAATGAATGAGAAAAGGGCCTGGCTCCTGGAAGCGGAGTAACCTGGTGAAGACCTTTGATGAAACAAGTAGGAGGTGAGAGCAACCTCTCGTCTTGGAGGGAGCTGCCTGAATGAGGGGCGGAGCTTGTCCTGAGAGCTCAGATTTAAGGAGCAGTGTTCACAAGGGAACTGCGCTAGATCACGCAGTCACCCATTAGATCAGGAAGAAGAAAACACTTGTGGCTTAACTGCTGAAATTTTCCTGCCCCCACACCTTCCAGAGAAATCTTGGTATCGGTTATTTTAATTATTATGTTTACTAATAAGGCCTCCGTATTATGAGTAAAATTAAATATCCAAGAGCTACAGACATACGACCCAGAGGCCCCGGAAATCAAGTTAGTAATTCTGGGTATCAATAGATCTATCCTCTGTCAAGGGCAGTCTGTTTTCTTTTCAGTCCTTGATTAAGGTATAGCCACAGTTAGCCTACTTTTAAAAATGCTTATTTCTACCCACCCTCCAAAAATCACTACGAGCATTTTTCTACACTGTTTCAAAATTTGAAAATCTCCCCCAAGAAAGGCACTGTGGAGAACAAAAAACGAGATCTCCAAGATACTTGACCATTTCAAATCGGAGAGAAAAATTTGCATCCAAACATGACAAATAATCCCACTCACAGTTTTGGATTTTTTTAAAATTGAAACATAGTCAGTTACAATGTGTCAGTTTCTGGTGTACAGCACTCACTGTTAATGTAACCATTCCTCTGACTTTGAATTCCTTTTCTCAAGCGTTCAAAGGATGCCTTTATGCTAACCTCGCAGCACTAAGCAGTTTTTTTTTTCCCCTCCAGTTTCTGGTACACCCACCGGAAGCATCTTCCACTGCTCTGCTCCCTGTTTCTTCCATCAGCCTGTTGCTCATTGGACTGGGTTTTACATTAGCCTCTTGTTACAGCACACAGTGGTTTCCTCAGTGACACAACAGACCCAGTGCCAATAAACTCTCTTCGAGGTAATGTAAAGCATATTTGAGCACAGGAATGACTGCATTTTCGTGCCTAAAAATAAGCACTTGTATATCATTTTCCAAGAGAACGCTGCCTCTCAGCCCAAGAGGCCACTTCCTACGCGGTGAACCCTTTATGCTAAAGTCATCACTATGTGGCTGGAAGTGTGGAATTCACGTTTCATTATGTAACGCAAAGGGAGAAGCCCATCCACAAATCTCTCTTTAACTCCACCATATCCCCTCCTTGTTCAGAAGGCTTTAAAAAACCAAACCGCACCAAACACACTTCAGTAGAGAAGCAAGTCCCACCAGGGCTAATCTACATGGAATCTACATGGAGAGAATCTTTACTTTTATAGTACTAACAATAGCTAGCGCTATCTTTCTTAATCCTCATAACAGCATCATGAAGTTGGTAAGATTATATTTACAAAGGGAAGGCAACCACTTCTTATTTTTACCCAGATGCGGCAAGTTTACTGTGCTGCGCTGGCTTTGCTTACATATAAAAAGTGGTAGATCCAGTTTCCTGTGATTCCACCATTTTGTGCAAAGACGATGGCCGTCTGAAACTCATAATAAAACCCCCCAACATTCCAGAAATATCTCGAAAAACATAAGTTTTACTGTTACTCTTTCTTTTTATAAAATAGTACATGTTCATTATGGAGAATTTGAAAAAGATAAAAAATTATAAGGAAAAAAAGAAATTGCTGGTATCCATACAACGTACAGAAACCAGTGAATATGTTGCTCCGTTACCTTCTAGCATCATTTCTATGCAGTCTTACTTTTGCATATTTTGTTTGGTGGTCATATTACACAAAAGTTATGTACCTAATTTTCCTTTTAACTGTATATTTTTTGACATTTACCTGTTATTATAAACTCTGCATCACATCTCATTTAAAAGCTAGTTAACAGTCCATGGGGCAGAGTGTGTAATTTAACCAATTTTTATCCCATTGATGAGGTAGTTAGGCTGTTTCTAATTCTTCCTTAATATAAATTAGTGCAGTGAACTTTTTAACTCAAACATATTTGATTACACATCTATTTTCTTGGATATATTATTTTAAAGCATATAAATATTTGATATATTTTACCAAAGAACTTTCTAAAATAACTTGGAAGCTCAAGGCACTCTGCACTCACTCACCATAATTTTATAAATTTTACCAAAACCACAGCTTTTATCCAGACAGATCTACGTTTGGGCCAATTCACCGCTGTTGCGACTCTGTTCTCTGTCAGCAGTCCTATACCTGGGTTCTGTACAAGGTGTGCTGGTTAAAAAGAAATAGACTGGGCCTGCGTCTGTGCTTGAGTCAGCAGCAAGGCCCTAGGCACTCTGTCTTGAATAACACAGGGAGACGTTTCTTTCACATTCGCTGATGACGTTCGTTTTTGTTTTCTGGTCTGTTAAAACGTTCCCAATCCATCAATAGGAAAAGTGTCTCACACACACATACGCACTTTCTATTTTTGGAAACTTGAAATAAAAATTCCATGGAAGGTTTTTCCCTAATCATTTTAATTGCTGCTATTTCATCTAAGTTTTATTAGCGCCTCCAGAAAAAATATTTTAACTTCCCCAAAGCAGGTGGTAAATGGGAAACATGCTTTCAAAAGTCAATTACTGCCTGCCCCTAATATTTGCCCCCTAATTCTTTATCCTTTGCAACTCTTTAAAAAAAAATGGTACAAGGAAGCCAAGTTTATTGTAGAAAACAAAGGTAAGCATTAATGAAGGAATAAAAATAATTCATAATATTATCCTTTACAAATAAACACCTGAAATTGTATACATTCCAAATGTTTTTATGAATATCCAATTATATGTTTGATTTTGAAGTATAACCACTCCATCTATCATATTTTGCTAATGGCAAAATTTCACAGTTTTAATAGGACTTAAGAGTATGCCCTGTTATGAAAGTGCATTAATGCCCACAAGTGTATTTTGTACCATAATGTGATTGGCTACATAATACAATATAAGGACACCTCATGGTTCATTTTGTCCCAGTGACTCATTTTATCCATTTCTTATGGTTCAACATAGAGATTGTTTGCACATTTTTGATTTACTTATAATCTTTCATTAAACTTTATTTCTAAATTTTTGTTACATCCTGAATTATTTGCTCAGGCAAAATTCCTAGAAACACAAATACCGGGTCAAAGAGGAGCCATGATTTTTAAAAGTTTAAAACAAATATTTAAAATTCTAACATCTGTTAATTATAGAAAATTAACAAATAGAAATAATCAAAAAGTATTTGAAATAATAATAGTTGTACCATATGCACATAATCATGTCTGGGTTAATTTTTTCTCCAGATCTTTTTATGTGTATCTATTTAACTACGTGTAAATAGATGTAATATAAATTTTCTTACAATTGAGCTATATCTGTATTTCAGAAACATATCTGTATGTCTAACCACAAAAATATTTTACAACAGGTTTACTGCATAGTAGATACTTGTAAATACTTGTTGAATTAATATATGTGAATAAAAATAGGATGATTCTGTAGATGCTAGACTGTAACTAGTATTTTTACTTACAAAATAGCTTTAGCACCTATTCATGTTAATTATTTTCACTCATAACATTTTTATAATGATTTAATAGAATTTATAATATTAATAGAACCATTTTGGAAATAACAACAACAGCACAATTAAATAACAAACATATGCCAAAGCTGAAGTCATTGGAAAATTTAGAGCATTTACTATATTCTAATATAAAAATGAAGAAAAATAATTGAAATTGATACTTAGTACAAGAGGTCAGAGAATGCATAATTCAATAAACATACGGAAAAAGAAGCAAGGAATTAATAGCAACATACATTTTTAATGAATTGGGAAACTAATTTAGAGTATAAATATACAAGAGTTAGATCTGTGGGGAAAAAAAAAAAAGAATCAACATTCCTCACCACCACCAACTGAAGAATTCGAATACTACTATTCTAAATTCTCTGTTCCCCACCAATTACCTAATGACTTAGAAAATAACAATATACGTGCACATATACATATAACATGATAGCAATAATAGGTAGATAGACTAAAGGAAAAAGCAAAAGGGCAATTGTAAACTATTGGGGAATAACTGGTGGAAAACGTGTACAAGAATTCTTGTATTGTTTTTTGCAACTTTCTGTAAGTTTAAAATGATGTCAAAAGTTGGTACAAAGACTTTGGAAAACTGGAGTTTTAAAAATAAAGTTAAATGTATACCTGACTCATAATCCAGGAATTCCACTCTTAGATATTTACTCAAGAGAAATGAAAACACATATTCACAAAAAGACTCTGACAGAAATATTCATAGCAATCTTAGCCACAGTAATAGAAAAGAGAGGAAACAACCCAAATGTCCAACAGCAGAAAACGGGATAAACAAAGTTGGGGTATTTATAAAATGGAATACTACTTGGTAATAAAGAGGAGTGAACTACTGAAACGCGGGACAGTGTGGTTGAATCTCAAAAGCAGCATGTTTAACAAAAGAAGCCAAGCATGAAAGATGACACGTGGCATGATCACATCTGTATAAAGGGCAAGAATAGGCAAAACCCATCTAGAGTGATAGAAATTAGTGCAGGGGGGTTCCGGGGGTTGAGGATTGACTGGGAAGGGGAATGAGAGAAGTCTCGGGGGGGATGGAAATGTTCTCTGTCTCGATTTGCGTGGTGGGTATGTGAACATTTATAACTCATAGAATGTTATCATTAAGATCTCTGTGCATTTCAGAAGATACAAATCTCATCTCAATTTTAAAACACACTCTGGAAAGGCAGCACATACCATATTCAGGAAATGTAGCACATAATGCAAGAGGCATTCTCAAGTCAGTACACAGGCTTCCGATATTACCAGAAGTGTCTAGTCTCTGGATTTTCTGACTCACGTCAAAACTTCAAAGCAATTCCTAAAAGTGAGAGTTGGTCCCCAGAGCAGTTAACAGGAAAGTAAGAGGCCCCGGAATAGTGATTTGACAAGATTCCTGGAAAATAAACAAAGAATCGATTGAAAACTGCTAACTCTGGCAATTTAGAAAACCAGTTACAAAATGAAGTCGTAAAAAGCAGTCACTTTTTTATAAAACATAAGCTATTAAAATATAAGGGAGAAATTTTAATAACATCAAAAATATAAAATGTCTACTATAAATGTAAAGGAAACACATTGAATGCATTTAAAAAAAAAAAAACCCTATTTAACCGTACTAAGAGGCATACAAAAATAAATGGAGAAACAGCCAATGTTTCTGGATAAAAAGATTCATTACAAAAACATCAACTCTCCCTCAATTAACACAGAAAATATCTTCTTAATCAAAATCTCAAACTAATTTTTCTTTAACCTTGACACATTGTTATCTACAAAAATAAAGGTACAATGAAACTGTCACCAGAATACACAGCCCAATAGAACAAAATAGAAGTTGCAGATATAATTCTAGTTATATATTTAGATGTAGAATATAATGATTTTGTTATTTTAAAAATCAAAGATAGAATAGAATTTATTCAGTATATGTTGCTGGAACAACAGAATAGCTATTTATCAAGAAAATAATAATTTGAGATTTCTAGATTCTATCTTACCACAAAATAAATTTCAGATGGCTGAAAATAAGAGATTAAACTACAAAAGCATCAAAAGAATAGGTGAATATTTGTATAATTTTAGATTTGGAAAAACTATAATATCAAAAATAGACATAATGCTTTCAGACACAACCTAACAATTAATATATTTGAATATCTAACAATTGTTTTTCTATAGGCCTAAAAATACAATTAAAAACAAAAGACAAATAAAAATGGGAAGATTTTACAACATTTATAATAGATAAAAGTATGTTAATGTCCTTAACATATAAACAGCTTTCCCAAATCAATGAAAACACATATTTCTAGAACATGGTTTCTCAGCCTCAGCACCATGAACACTTTACTGGTGTAAAGAGTAATTCCTTTACTGTGGAGCCTGCCCTGTGCATGGTAGGGTGTTTAACAGCATCCTTGGCCTCTACCTGCTAGATACCAGTAGCCTCTTCCCAGTTGTAACCACCAAAAATGCCTCCAGAGATTGCCAAACGTTCCCCAGGAGGCAAAACCCACCCTAGTTGAGAACCATGGATCCAGAAGAAAATTTTCAGAAATTTTCTCTGGTAGAGGCATTACATTTCCTTGAGAAAGGCAGATGGGGGATAAAAAGTAAGTAAAAGGAATATTTACATCTGTCTTTTAAGTTAACCAAGCCTCACAGTTCCGTGGGTGCTCGTGCGGCGACACTAATCATAAGATTTAATCAGTTCTGCCTCTTCTGGTTCAGACAGGAAGTCCATCCTTTGCAGATGTCTTCCCAGGACCACAGAAGGGCCGGGGCATGAGTCACATGCACCCTAGCCAGTCTCCTGCTGCTGCTGCGACAAGTGCCTCCATTTTTGTGGTCCACTTCCAGCTCCCATCAGACTCCGTCCACCATGGAACCTTCCAGTCCTTTCCAATGTGCAGCAGCTACCTGCCACTGTCCCCTGCAACCACAAACCAGGGATGCCATCCCACCATCCACAAGCTTTCTATTCCATGAGGGTCTGCTGGTCCTTCCAGAAGCCACCCACAAATGTTACTGGTCCCCACTGTCAAGAGGGTTGCCCCCATCATTTACTGGAACCCCCCTCACATGTAATTCTTCCTCCTTCTAATTTGGAGTCACTGGTAATACACTTCCCTAGTCCCTCTGCTCTACATCACTTTCTGGGAAAGAAAAGGCATGAGTCAGCACGTGACAACTTCCTTCAGAATGAGCCCACCTACACTCTAGACAGAAGCAGTTCCTCAAAGATCAGGGCATGCAGTGGGCACCCTTCCCAAACTTCAATGATACTACAGGGTTTTTTTTTTCTCCATTTGAAGTTTTCTTTATTTCCATCAGTGTCTTTTGGGGGAAGGTAGAGCAGAGAGGGCGATACAGACAGAGAGGGGCCTTTTCAGGATAATTTGCCCTCAGGCATGTGCTTCCAGAAAGAGACTGGTGGAGAGGCTAGTTCTTTGGGAGAGGAAGTACAGTGACCACTCGGGTGAGAACTCTGGGTCTCAGGAGTATCCAAATAAAGCATGGCACATGGCATAAGCCATCTCACTGCCACCGAGACATGCCCTGCTTGTGCTGATCCTTGTCAGCATGATTGGAACCAGAGCAAGAAAGCAAGGAAGGAAGGGAGGGAAGGAAGGATGATTCAAGGAAGGCAGGAAAGAAGCAAGGAAAGAAAGGAAGAAAGAGAAAGAAAGGAAAAGAAGAAAGAAACCTGGAAGATATCAACACGTTGTAGGTGCCAAGAAGAACCCTCTAATTCCGCATGTCCAGTGGATGCGCTGATCCTGCATCTGAGAGCATCGTCCTTCTCAGTTGAGAGAGAATCACAATCACTTATCTGCAGTGTTGTACCTGCTCTAGACCCTGAGCCGCCTTTGGCTCAACTGCGGCTGCCACTCAGCGGCTGTGAGGATGTGGCTGAGGTGCTGAGGGAGGAGGATGGACAGAGAAGGTGGTGGCATCCAGCCAGGCGAAAGAACAAGCAAGAAAGACACGGAGGCAAGAGAGAAGCAGCACATCTAAGGTAAAGGCTGCAAGCAGAGCAGGGTGGTTACCAACAGGTCCATGCGGATGGGCCTGTGAAAATGATTCTGGAAAGGCGGGCAGAGGCCACGCCATGAAAGATCTGTGGACTTTACCTTGTACGTAATAGGAAGTCAAAGAAGGGTTCTAAGGAGAAGAGGAACAGAAGGAGTTCACCCTGGTGACAGATTTTGGGGGCTGGACCTGCCTGGGGTGCTAGAAGTAACTGACGACAACGCCAAGATGAGAACTCGGCTCACTGTAATTCCACATTGCTTATCTTTCTTTTATGCTTGCACTGTGTGTGTGTGTGTGTGTGTGTGTGTGTGTGTGTGTGTGTGTGCTGAGAGAAGGGCCAAGGCTGGCAAAGGTTGGAAACAGATAATGCTCATTAATTAATTCAACAATCAGTTTGTTGTGGGGTTGAGCAAATGAGTGGTGATAGGGAAAGGGCAAACGTGCTTGAGAATCTGGGAAAGGGAGTCCATTTCTGGTGCATTGGTTTTGATTATTTCTCAGCTATATAAACATCCAAAGAGATGACCTCATATATTCCACAGGCATGACCAAAGATTATGGCACAGATGTTCTGAAATAAACAACGTCAATACAGGCACATAGCTGCGCCGCCCCGTAATGGCCCCAAGAAGAGCTTAGTCCATTTTTTTTTTTTTAACATAAACCACAAAGTTAAGGCTAAATCAGAAAGAAAATAGAAACCCTTCTTCATCTGCCCTGGTCTTGGTTTCATGTTTTATGGATGGCCCGGGAGGCTCTCCGCACGCCTTCCTCCACTCAGGAATTTGTGGAAGTAGCGATTCTCCTGTTGACAGGATTCTGCTGAGAACTGAATTTTCTGCCATTTTCATTACTTTTTCTAAACGTTCCACAGTTCTGATTTTTTTTACAGACAGCTTTCCACTTGATACTGGCTGTAGCTACTCTAAAAGTAACATCTACGCCCAGAAGGCTGTATATTGTACGCTTTTGACTTGAGATTCTTCCTGGACTTCACTGAGAGCAAGGACTAGGCCGTTTTTTGTTTTGTTTTGTTTTGTTTTTCAAAATCTCCCACAGTGCCCAGCACATGTCACAACACACAGCAGGCGCTTCATTCTCAGCACTGCTTGCTGTAAGTCTCTCTGGAACAAGATGCCAAAACTGATGGTTGCACAAATGGGTGGACTGGGGCAGGAACTGACAAGACAGACAAGACCTTAGCCTGGACTGGTTTCACACTGAAATGGAATTGGAACCAAGCCCAGCTTTGACTAACAATTAAACATTCTGTCATTCAGGTTGGTGAGGGCTTGGAACCAGACTTAAATTATTTTAATAAACAACAACAAAAAATATTTCACCTGAGAGCAAACTCATCTCTCCAACAGCTAAGAAGGCCGTCGCGGCCACCAGCTGCTGGCGTAAGCTGAGATCTGTGCAGCTTCCCCATAGTTGAGATCTTACATAAAGAGCTTTATTCTCTCAAGGAAAATGTTCTCTACAATATTTAATATAATTCACTTAACTCACAAGGACCTAAAATTATAAAACCTTTTATTAGTTATACTATTATACTGTGCAATGGCCAGATTTTAGGCTATTATAATCTGTTCCCAGAAACGGCTCCAGGGAAAATATTTTTATTACCTAGCAAAGAAACTTGATTTTAGACCAAGATATTTCTGCAGAACTTTTAAATATAACTATTATTAAATATAATATGTTTCACATAATATTTATGTAATAAATATTATATATTTAATATAACTCTAACTATTATTCAATAGGTACATGAAATTCTATTTATATGTAGTAATAAAGAGTATATACAAAGACCAGAACAATGGAAGTGCAGATTCTAAATAGTTTACTATCAAAATTAAGCAGGTGTCATGCCATCTCTATGAATACGGGCATTAATATAGTAGATTTCAGTCTGTGGCGAGAGTAATTTAAAAAAAAGTAATGAAATATCCCTACATTGAGACAATAGTTTAATATATTTATGAATTTTACCTTAGCACTGTCTACATCCACAAGCAAGTTTATTTATTATTTATTTATTTGCTGCACAAACATCTATGTAGCAACAAAAATGACCTAGATCAGTAGCTTCAAAAATGAATGAATTGCAAACCTTACCTTTGAATAAGTCATGTGGTGATGATTTGACATGGAGAAATGAACTTTTAGAGAGTGCCTGTTATCTCAGTCTCCTCACAGAGACATGACCCACCCTGTTACAAAGATGAAAAAGGAGGAGCTCAGATCATTCTGTACGTTATTTTTAATTAAATACCCAAGGTTGGTGATGGTGTAGGAAAAAAATGCGATTATACTGCTCATAGAAGGACACACGGAGACATTTATAAAGACATCCTAGAAGGTATTTGACGGGACCTTAATCAAAGCCCTAAAAAGTACATACCCTTTGATGCAGCCATGTACTCTAAGGAAATAATTAGAGATATTTATAGACATGTATAGACAAAGCTAATTATAGCTCAATTATTTTTAAAAGCAAAACTGAGGAAAAACCCAAATGTCTAATAATGGGAAACTGCCTATCTAGCCCATAAGATACCCACTATAATGATATAGTGAAGAATATAAAGTAACAGAGGAGAGTGTCGTGGTCTATTGCTGTATATAAAAAGAGAAGCTTCAAAATAATGCACGGAATGATCTAGTTGGTACGGGTTACATACATATGTGGTTATGTATTATGTGTGTATTATGTTATATATATATACATATACACAGGATATGTACATGGAACCAAAGGACAGAAGGGGATATACTAAAATAATGTAATTAGTACACTTACTAATTTATTGTAGTAACTCATTGCATTTTTAAAACAAAATTTGTGGCCTGTGTAATGATAAAATTTGAGAAAGATACGACTTGGAATTAATAACTCCATAAACAGTCTTCAGCAGAAAATAAAATTTACATCACCCAGAACCAGATGTCAGACAAGAACAAAGTGTTGTTAATCTCAGTTCTATTTAGTTTCAGGTGCTTCAGATCAATTTGGTCCTGTAATTCTTAAAAAATTCACAGTAGGGCAGAAGCAAACGTTTATATTAAAATTTAAGGAGAGATTCAGTATAAAATACGTAGAGATGCTAAGAACTGTCACTATGTAAAGCTATATTTTCAACAGGAGGAAGACAGCAAGAAACAAAAAGCGAATGGTTACACTAATGGAGTGGAACAATTATTTTGCAAAACTGTTCTTTGGGTTTTACCGATTCTTTGTGAGGCTTCTTAATGGATGCAAAAGAAGTCCCAGGCTTGTCCTTTTGCTCCTGCCTTCCTTACCTGTTTATACAGGAACAATTTGTGTGCACTCAGAATTGGCCACTGGGTTATTTAACCTCTCTGTTCACTTTAGAATAGAGAAAAGTGCCTTCTGGTTCCTTAGGGCAGGTCTTCTCCACCCAGTTTTCTTAAGTCGGAAAAAGAAAATAATAAACACCTGTGATGCATTAATCTCTTGATTCTACGAAAAAATTATTATTATTTTTCCAATCAGGAAAAGTTTCTTTTTGCCTAACCTGTTTCCTTTGCCCAATTCTGTCACATCAGAGTTCAGAGCCCGTGTTCAAGAGCCTCAGCAGAGATTTGTCTCTATTATAGTGACCTGTGGCTGGTTTCCAGCAGGTTAAGGACTCCGTAGATCGGACACTTAAAGGAGCCAGTGGGTTTCCTCCAAAACACTTTAAAAATACTCACCTAAAAGGATAGTGTGTGTATATGCTTGTACCTTACTTTACTTGGATAATATCTAAACATCATTTCATACTAGGTCTGGTTAACACTTATACTTTGTTTTTGTTAAGAGTTGTATTTTTGCATAGAAGAACAACAGTGGGTGGGAGAGAGCTCTTTGCTGAATGTGCCCACTGCGAAGACACAGCTGAGTTGTGGTGAAACTGTCCAACTTTCAACCAGAGAGAAACTTTTTCTAAAGGGAGATGCACGCCTCTTCTAAGAGCCCCTGGTCTCCATGCCCTGTCCACCCTGCTCTCCCATACCTTTTCCATGAGGAGGTTTAAATCACAGATGATCCGCGATCTGGCACAGATCTGAGATCACGTTGTATTTTATACCATTTCTTGGAAACAAAAATGAAGGATGAATTGTTTCGATTATGCTACATCACACCTAGGAAATGACAATAATAAACCAATTCACAGTTCTGGGAGGTTCAAAGTTTGCTTGTGGAGTTGATCATTTGGAAGACTGAATTGACATATGCCCATGTGCCCAGCACACATCCAAGAGCTCATTCCAATATATTATATTCCAATAGAGGCGGCTGAACTACTGCTCTGAAGACAGTCTCCTTGAATTGTGAGTCAGGTGCAAGGAGGCCGGAGAGTCAGCTCATACTGCAGAGGGAGAAGAATCCAAGAGTGAGAATGCTTTTGAGACTTTGTTACCTACAAGTCGTGGCCTTGGGTAATCCACTAAGTTCTCTGGGCCTCTGTTTTCCCCCCCTGAAAACGGAATTGAACTATTACGTCGGAGATCTCTTTATTTTAACTGCAAACTCATGCACACATTCTGATATTCATGATTAAAGTCATAATAATAATTACTAGTCATAAAAATAATTAATAGAAACTATAATGATAAATATAGGAAATAATTTTCAATGTGAAAAAAAGAAGGCAGTTCAAAATATATTTTTGGAAACCACTGGATTCAAGAGTAGACACACTTCTGGGACATCTTGTATCCAGAGGAATGGAGCAAGAACACAGTTACATAGTAAGTTCTAAGTATATTTAATACAATTCTTTGAATTTGGCTTTGAGGGCCCTCCTGCCGCAAACAGCCACAGTGGTGGAAATATAAGACAAACACAGTGATTACAAAAAGCTTGAAATAGATATCTATAAAATAAATAAACAAGAAGGTCCTACTGTATAGCACAGGGAAATATATTCAATATTTTGTAATAGCCTATAATGGAAAAGAATCTGAAAAAGAAAACATATATATATGTTTAACTGAATCACTTTGCTGTACACCTGAAACATTGTAACTCAACTATACTTCAATTAAAAAATTAAATTTTTTAAAAAGTGCTGGGCAGAGGGTGGGGAGAGGAAAAAGATATGGGATATTTATCTGAAAATAAAAGAAAGGAAGAAAGATTTTCTAAATGGAAGAATCAGAGAAAAGGCTGGGAAGGTTATTTCACTGTCAGTCAAGAAGAGAGGGTCACCACCTAATGTTTCATTATTATTTTGACCCAGGAAAGCATTTTGCATGGACTCAACAGACAATTTGAATGACTCCCCCGGTGCCCCTTGTCATAAGGATCATGTAAGGACTTTACAGAAAGGTGCCTAGAAGTCTACTAAGATTAAAAACAAAAAACTCTCCAAATACGTATGTAAGTTTCTGTTTTGTCTTTAGATTCACTTCAACTTTCCAGGTCTGATTTTTCTCATCTGAAAAATGGAGATGCAAATAACTGGCCCATCTTCCTGTCTGGGTTTCCATGAGAATGGGATACCTGTGGAAAGGCAGTGTATTCAAAACGAAAAGTAAAATACTAAACACACAAAGGGGAAAAAAAAACCCCTCTGCTTGACAGGTAAACAGCATTGCCCTCCACATTGTTTCACAATCGAAGATCAAACTGTGGTTTTCTTAGGGGACTTGCCATCATTTAGGAAGACAAGCACTAGCATGAAAGCATTTCAAAACTACTGTTACAGTAATGTCACTACACTGATGCCCAGAGGGAAGATGTCACTTGCTGATCACTAATACTCGGACACAGCCCAAAGCGCCAAAAATCAATTCTCCAAAAGTCAATTAATCAGAAATAATTTTACAGAATGATCAATTCACTTCATAACTATTTTACCAAATGATTCGACCCGACCCCTGCACATCCTTGATCCCCTGTCATCCTGCATCGACCCCGTCCTTGTCCCTCTAAGTGTCCAGCCTCTGCCTTTGCTTTGGCTTTCAGTGTCCAACTGATTACAACAGACTTTGAGGAATCTATCAGTTTTTGGTGAATAGGTGATTTTTAGCAATTTTATTTATTTATTTATTTATTTATTTATTTATTTATTTATTTAGCCGATTGACTTTAAGCCTATGAGTTCCTTTTTGTCTTTAAACAGACACTTTGAATAAAATATTTGCAAACAGTATTTGTTACATAATTAGGAAGCAACCATCAGGAAACTAATATTTAAGATTTTTTAAAAATGTGTTTTCTTGAGAGAAAGGGCAATGGTTTAGACAGACTTGCAATTTTATTTTATTGGTTCCTAGATAAAAAGCCTAAAGACACACAGTTGTCAATTCTCAATTTTCAGCCCCTTCTGACCTAGGCTTTTTTTCCCCCTGGCAAAGAAGTCACACCGGTTGTGCAAAAAAAAAAAAAAAAAAAAAAAAAAAGGTGGGGGGGGTGGAGAGCAAAAGAGCTACCTTTATTATCTGTGTCTTTTAAAACTTCAGACACGCTTTTCACATCCATAGTGACTTAATGGAGTCTAACAACCAATTAATGGCTTTAAAACCAGCGGGGATCCTGTTCTGCCCCATAACCTGAAATGAATTATTGATAGATGCTTTCAGCGCTGTGTCCTGTCAGATATTTCAAAGTCAATGTCAGCTTGTGCATTTTCTCATTCAGTCTCTAGTGAGGTCAAGATTTGTGAAGCGATGCTCTCCCAAAAGGTAAAAAAAAAAAAAAAAAAAAAGTCAGCTCCCTGCAAAGTGTGGAGCTAGACATAATTGGCCTCTCTTTAAACCAAAGCTCTGTAAGATATGAGCGACCTCTCCATGCATGAGTGTGACCAGCAGTGTGAGTCCCTCAAAGCAGGTAGAACCGTGCACATGAGAAGGGGAATGACATTAGCAAGTCCTTTGCAGTGATAACAATAACTTTTCACTTAGGCTTATGTTTTCTTTCACTCAAGTCTTAGAACAATCCTGTGAGGTGGGCAGGGCAAGTTATCACTGTTTGCACCTGATGTGGAGAAAAGAAAAACCTGAAACCCAGAATTATATAAGCTCTTCCTTCCCCCTTTTCTTTCCCCTTCTCCTTTTTCTCCTCCTCCTCCTTATAATATCTGTGTCACAATGGTGCAAGTTTTATAGCTCTGTTTGACAATAATACGGCTCCGAAAAGGTGATTTTTAATGGCTCTGATTTTAATGTCATTCTGCTCTGGCAGTCTCTGAGTTAGCCATTTCTTAGCCAAATAATTAGTACATTAGTAAAGTGTTCCTTTTAAGTGTTTTCAAACTGACTGGTGGCTTAAGGATAAAAACAATAAAATATAATGGGTAAATATGTGATTAAATAATAACCCTTAGAGAGCTTTTAAATACAAGGCACTTTGGGCCATGAAAGTATTTTATATACACAATTTAAAACTTTGAAAAATCTCTTACTAAAGTAATCTCTTAAAAAGGAACAGTAATTATTGCTAATTACCCATATGCGAATATGCCTCCTACCTGCATGTATAGTGTTTTGTTTTGCTTTTCAAAGTTAGTTACATCCATAATTTTTTCTGGTGTGCCACTGGGTTTTCATAATTATCATTTTAAGGAGTAAATATTATTTCATTTAGATCATCCCCAAATTAAGGACTGATTTCCTTATTATTGGTCATCATGCTCTTACTGGGTTTTCTCTATAATAAGTAATGCAAGAGAGAATGTCTTCACATATACAAAATGCTCACTTATTTGATTACTTCTCTTGATAACTTATAGGAATACCATTAACAAATCAAAGGATAAGACTACCTTTCTGGTTTTGGCTATGTATATTTTTACTGACCTCTAAAATTCCAATGTAACACACCAGTAGTGGGTAAGTATCAATGCCCCTTCAGGATCATCAACGTCACTATCGTCATGTTTATCTTTTGTAACTACACACACTACATATTATGTGGCATCCTTAATCTGCACCTTATATGAAAACATAATATCTACCCATTAATAAAACCACGTGGTATAGACACATGAAGAAACAGATTAGTAGAACAGAATAGAAAGTTCATAAATAGACCCCCAAAATGGGACACAGTTTAATAATGTATGCGGGGGGTTCTAAAATCATTAGGGGAAAAGACTGCTTATTCAATAAGGGAAAAAAATGAGTCGTTTTATAAATTTAGAATAAAAAAATGGTTTTTAGCTATAATACAGAACATAGAAACCATAAAGTACTGATAAGTTTAACTACGTTAAAAAAAAATACAAAATTCCTGCATGGTAAATACCACTAGATGCAAAATTAAAAGATAAGGGGGTTAATTATGGCAAATCATACGGCACGTGTGTGCGTGCACACATACACACCACCCCACACACACACACACGCATCAATTTCCCCAATGTATGACTAGCTCCCACAGATTTACACCAAAAGAACTAAAAATTCAATTAAAAAATGGGCAATGGATATAAACAGACTGTCCACCAAAAATACATATAATTGAAAGAAGAGGTATAAGGAAACTGTCTGTATTATGTTCAAAATTTTTTCTGTAAATCTAGAACTAGTCTAAAAGATAAAGTTTATTTTTAAAAAATGAGTTAAAAAAATGCCAAACCTGCAGCCAACTTAAATTAGTATCCAGTTTATAATCTCTATGGTCATCAGCATGTGTCCTGGTGTTTTACAAACACATGGAAAGATTCATCTGTAATTTTTTAAAAAGTAAATGAGGAAGTCACTTCAGATTCACAAGACTGAGAGACTGTTGCTTCTCAATGTCCATCACTTAAAGAAACACTAAGGATTGTTCTTCAGCAAACAGAAAATGGAATCCCACAGGGAAGAAGCAGAACGAGAAGAAGGAACCTATTTAAGAAATGGGTTAATGCTTTGATTCATTTCAAGTGTTCTGTCAAATGTTATCGAAAGTGCTACTTCTGCATAATTTATTTTACAAACATAAAATGAAGTGCTCAACAGCAATAACATGGGAACAGTAGAGAGAAATTGTAGTTAAAGCTTCCTTTTGTATTGCCTGGTGGGGGAGAGAGATACATTGATTAATTTTAACTTTAGACTTCATTATATCAAAAAATACCTGTTAAAAAAACCTCATCACTAAAAGAGAATGGGATGAATAACTACCAAACCAAAGGAAAGAAAATGGAATAAAACAAAATTGATTACTACTAATAATAGTAAAGATAAACATACTTAATCTCACACTCTGTCCCAGGTTAATACCTAACTCCTGAGGTGTGTGTCTGTGTGTCCGTGTTGTGTATGTATTTAATTAATATAACAGGGGACAGAAGGGAAAAAATAAAACACAGGCAAAATATGATAATTACAAAACAAAAAAAAGATGGTAAAAATAAGTCCAAATCTGTCAGGAAACACAAGAAGTATAAACAGATTGAATTTAAAAGGTACAGATTCTCAAATCAGATAAGAAACACAATTCAGATATATGATGTTTTTAAAAATATAATCTAAGGCAAAATGACAAAGAAAGGTTGAAAATACAGGCATAGCTCAGTGATATTGTGGATTTGGTGTGGGACCACGTCAATCAAGCAAATATTGCAATAAACCAAGTCACAGAAAATTTTTGGTTTCCTAGTGCATAAAAAGTTATGTTTTTACTATACTGTAGTCTTTTACGTACGCAGTAGCATTTGGTCTAAAAAACCATGCATATAACTTAAATGAAAAGTACTTTATTGCTAAAGAATGCTACCCATCGCCTGAGTCTTCAGTGAGTCATAATCTTTTTGCTCATGGAGGGTCTCGCCTCCATGTTGATGGCTGCTGACTGATCAGGGGGGTGTTTGCTGAAGGCTGGGGTGGCTGAGGTCATTTCTCAAACTAAGACAACAGTGAAATTTGCTGCCTTGTTTGACTCTTTCTCTGTAGCAGGCAGTGCTATTTGATAGCATTTTACCCAAGTAGAACTTCTTTCAAATTCGAGTCAGTCCTTTCAAATCCTTCCTCTGCCTTGTCAACTATATCTATGTACTCTTCTAAATCCTTCACTGTCATTTCAAAATCTTCACAGCACCTTCACTAGGAATAGATTCCATCTTAAGAAGCCACTTCCTTTTCTCATTCATAAGAAACCACTCCTCATCCGCTCAAGTTTTATCATGAGATTGCAGCAGTTCAGTCATATCCTCAGGCTCTACCTCTGATTCTCATTCTCCTGCTGTTTCCACCACATCTGCAGTGAGTTCCTCCACTGAAGTCGTGAATCCCGCCACGTCAACCATGAGGGTTGAAATCAACTTCTTCCAAACGTGTGCTAATGTTGGTATTTTGACCTCTTTCCATGAATCACAAATGTGTCCTTCATGCCATCTAGAATGGTGAATCCTTTCCAGAGGTTTTCAGTTTACTGTGCCCCTTAGAGGAACCACTGTCTATGGCAGCTCTAGCCTTACAAAATGTATTTCTTAAATAATACGACCTGAAAGTCAAAATCACTTTCACTTTGTGAAAATGTATGATATGGTGACAATTTTTATGAAATTTTCCTAGTTCATATTATACTGCAATAAGATGCTTTTGAAAAGTTAAAATCAAAACTAAGTTTAGACAGCTTTTGAGGTGTGTTTCATAATCTCACAGAATGTATAATCTCATCTGATAAATTAAAGATTGAAAGCAAAAAAGTGTTCCTTCCAACAGGTTGTGGAAAATCATTAAAAAAAAATCAATACACATTTAATGGTCAGAGTGAAACAAAACAAAATCTTAGTAAATCAATAGGAAAGAAACTCTCAATAAATGACTTAGCTACAGTCTGTAGTAAACGTCCCCCTTAATGATGAAGCTGTACACACACTCCCATCATAAGATAGTGTAACGGTTAACTTTGTGTGTCAGCTTGACTGGGCCGTTACTTCTGGGTGTGTTTGTGAGGTTGTCTCTGGAAAAGATTGACATCTGAGTTGGTGGACAGAGTACAGCAGATGGTCCTCTCCAGTCCGGCGGGGGTGGGGGCAGCACCCAATCCAGTGAGGGCCTGAGGAGGACAGAAAGGCAGAGAGAGGTTGCATTCGCTCTCTGCCTGACTGTGGAGCTGAGACATCAATCTTCCTGCCTCAGTGGTCCTGGTACCCAGGCCTTCAGACTCAGACTGGAAGTGACACCACTGGCTCTCTGGCTCTTAGGCCTTTGAACAAAACCACCAGCTTTCCTGAGTCTCCAGCTTGTAGATGGCAGATCATGGGACTTCTCCGCTTCCATAATTTCCTGAGTCAATACCTTATAGTAAGCCTCTTTCTAGATCGATCGATTGATCTATCTATCTATCTGTCTCTGTAGCTATATCAACATCTCTATTTGTTCCGTTTCTCTAGAGAACGCTAAAATAAATAGGAATAAGTCAGGACAAAGATGTCCATTCACATCAATTCTGTTCCACACTGAATTTAAGGTACTAGTTAGTGCAGAAAGAAAAAAGAAAGGGGATAAGGATTGGAAAGGAAGATAAGAAACTGTCACTCTCACATTCTGATCTCTTCCACAGCACTTACAGGCATGAACCCTGGCACCAGGCAGTGGTGATTTGCATCTCGGCTTCGTGGTCTACTAGCTGTGGGACCCTGGGCCAGCTACTTAACCAGCCTGGGCCACGGTTTCTGCATCTGTAAAATGGAGACAGTAACTATACACTTAATAGGGTTGTCGTAAGGATTAAATAAGATCATACATGTAAAGCATGTACTGTTTACAATAAATGTTCACTGTTATCCAGTATTAATAGCTTTAAATACTTACCACCTTTTTTATTGTTCAATTACTAACTCTCTTTTTGGTTCTTCTGTTAATGTGATTCCACGTTCTTTTTGTTTTACCTTCAGAGGCTACAATTGTTGGCCCAACCAGAGCATCCCTTCTTGTTTCCTGGTGTGCTCAGAAATGGTTATCATTGGTTTTCTGTGACTTATAAAAGGCTCAAGAGGACTGTCACTCGCTGTGCTATATACTTAATAACTGACTTTTTTATTTTTTCAAAGAGCCCATCAGTTCCTTATAGAAAAGGAAAACAAATATTTAAAAACCAAAAATTCTAACCATCTGTTCCTTTTGGCTTACAATCGACCTCTTGAGTGTAGACAATTTATGGAATTCAGCAAGGCCTGGTAAATCATATTTGACTCTTATCTTTATCTTACCTTGATCTTTGAAAAAACAATCCATAGATCATTTTCATTTCAGGAAGTAGCCACAGGTCCTCGCTACAGAATGTCTGAGGTGCAGCCATTTCTAGGACAGAGCGATGCTCAGATGAGTATAATCCGGCCTCTGCCCTCAGGGGCTTGTAATTCAAGAGGAAAACAGCTAAGACTTCGTGAGGTAACCCGCTGGTTACTGGTTACCGTGACAGTGGGGCCATAGGACTTCCGAGCAGAGAGCCGTCACTCAGAGCCAGGGCTGCCCCCTGAGGCTCTCTCCTCGGAGGCCCCGAGGGCTGTTTCTGGGTAAGGCGGCCACACAGACCACGTGGGCCTTAACATCCCTGTCTGAATAACGGGGTCGGCCAGCGAGTCAGTGGCGCTTTCTACTTGGGCTAATGGGAGGTGTCTCACAGAGTTGAGTGTCCCCCCATCCTTGGGGACACTGGAGTCCCGGGTTTGGCTTCTGGCAACCCAGATATCTCGGTAACCCTTTGTCAAAGGACCCATCAGTGAACTCTCGGAGGCAGTTTGGACACCTGAATTAATATCATCTAGTTTTCAAATGAGTGAGGGTTTTGTATGCGTGTTTATTTTATTTTTATTTTTTGCAGGCTCAGCACTAGAGACCTCTTTTTAAATCCTTGAAACAACCAAATACGAAGGAGGCACAGAGAATGCAAAGCACTTGGGGCAAGACCCAGCGGGCCCACATTCAGTTCTCAGTGCCCTGGAACAAAAACCATTTTCCTCGTGGGCCAGTTATTAGAAAGAATCTTCGAGAGAGAGAGCTGGTGGGACCAGATTAGAGGGATTCTTCATAGTGCAAGAGATGCAGAGTAGAAAGGGCTACTGCTGCCACCAGTGCTGTTGGCTCTGGAAGGGCCTGGGAAGCGGTCAGCAGGAGGGAGCCCGCCGGCCACCATCAGATGTTTGGGAATACACAGTGGGTGCAGGACCGTTGTCTTGTGCCAAAAGCAGACTGCAGGGGCCGCTACTTTGAGTCAGGGGCTGTGAGTAGGGGGACTGGGGTCAGAGAAGTAGGCAACATCCCCGTGCGCGGTGGCTCTCAGGAGGGGCCTCTAATGGCCCACCAGCCGGCAGCCCGCCCCATCCCTGCTGGGATCCTCCAGGCTGGAGTCAGCCAAGCCAGGACTCACAGCTGGACAAAGATTCTCAGATTCAGAGACAGGTACACACACATGCATGACCCAACGTGGGAGCAAATGGATACCGCACAGAGGATTAACAAACCTGACACAAAGAGTGACTACCATCCAGGGAAAGAGTCATGATACGTTATGATACGTTATCATGCAAATCAAACGCAATGATACATTAATATTCACGAGAGGTAATAGCACCTATTGCATCTATAAAAATTCAAGTAGAAAACTCACTGGCTGAGATAAATGGCAGAAGGGACACCGTCAAAGATCAAATTAAGAAAAGCGCATGTTGAAGTGAAATAAAGTCCCCAGAATGCAATACAAAGGGGCTGGGAGGTAGACACAACGTCAAAAACGTTATTTGGCAGGCAGATTCCAGAGTCTCTATGTCTGTTTCACAGGCGTGCCTGAAAGAAGAAACAGGGAGAAATGGAGGAAGAAGATAACCAAAGAAATAGCAACAGGCAGAATTCAGTCTCCAGTAAAACTTCTGATGATTCTCAGTTCTCTGGCTTTAGATCAATTGGCCTGGGACCTACAGTGGAAAGCTGACTTGCAAGGTGCCTAAAGCATCCCTGTTTTTGTTTCCTGGACTGTAGGTGATATATTTCTGAAGCAGAAGGAAGCACGTGCCAGCCTGCAGGGGCCACACTGGGCAGTGGGAAAGAGAGCAGACGCTGGAGGCAGAGCACAAAGGTCCGTGTGTCCATCCTGCGGGCTCAGAGGGACACCTCGGGCATCTAGTCATCAAGCATTTATTTAGCACCTGCTATGTGCCGGGCTCTGCTCTTGGCAGGGAGACTAGTAAACTGGGCCAATTCCTTGCTCTCATGGAGTTTGCCTTCTAGTTGGAATGACAGGCAATGAACCAATCAATATATGCTTCGTTCCAAGTCGCGATACGAGCCCTAAAGAGAAATGGAGCAGCGAGAGCGGCTGGGGGTGATCAGGACGCGCTTTTATTTTCAGTGCTGGGAAAACCTCTCTGAGGAGATGATATCTGAGCCCACATCTGAAGCATATGAAAGGCTGACCGTGTGAAGACCCGGGAAGGAGGGCCTCAGACCAAGAGGACAAGCAATGCGTGGGGCCGGGAGGTGGGAACAAGCTCAGTGTGCTTGAGGAAGGGCTAGGAAGTCCCGGCCCCCGTTCCCTCGCTTGTAAAGACGTGGCTGACAGCAGTCCCTCGCTCATAAAGCTCTGTGAGGGTGCAACAGCATAATTCACACAAAGCAAACAGCACACTTCCTGGCACGTGAAACTTTTCCAGTAAATGTGAACTTTCATCCTCGTTGTCCTTAAGAGCCTTTTGCCTTGAATAGTTTGTAAATTACCTCTGGGCAACATGCTGCTCCTTTATGGTTAATTTCTCCGAGGCTCCCTTGTTAAGAATATGCAAATCACACCATTAATATGCTCTTCTCTCTCCAGGGAGCTGGTCTCCAAACCAGGCCTTGCTGTTGACTGACAGCTGCACTCGTCCCTCTGGGCTCGTGGGGTGAAGGCTTCCTGAGACGGTAGCCGTGGGAAACTCCTGGATGCTGGGGCTTCGTGGTCTGGTCTCTACCCCTCTAACTTTTCCTCTCAATTCACTTCTCTTTCTGGACCCTGGTCTGGGCATTAGGAGACCCAGACCCGAATCCTGACTCTTCATCTCTCTGATCCTTCTTGAATTTCCTCAATTGCAAAATAAACAAAAGAATTTTGGGGTGGCATTGGGGAAAAGCTGAAAAATCAAAACAGCACCAAACTACTCAGCAGTAATGATTAACTACCACTGTATAACTGTGTGTCAACGGTCCCTACAGATACCCGCAGTACACTTCAGTTCCTCTGATGGCTGTTTGACCACTTGTCATTGTTTGTCCAGAATCATTCTCCATCCAAGCAGACCCTTTGATAGAAACTGGTGTGTGTGTGTGTGTGTGTGTGTGTGTGTGTGTGTGTGAGAGAGAGAGAGAGAGACACAGCTCTTCAGACTGATTTCATTTTGGATCAGCCTGCCTGCAGGACACAGCCAATCTCTGCCTTTCCATGACGTTGATTACCCAGTCAGGTGTTGTCCCTGAGGAGGAGTGATGAGGGGTGGGAAGGACGTCTGAAGTCTTAGAAGGTTGGAAGGTTGTCTTTGGGCTCTATTGCAGGGCAGATGCAAGACCCAGCTCTCCGACCTGGCACAGCGGTTGTAAAACTGTTCATTTTTAAATCTCTATCTTTCTGACTCCTGGATCATGTTTCTCAATAGTAACCAAACTATGGAGAAGGGAAAAAAATATATAATTATTCCTCTGAACCCCAGGAACCACTTCTTCCTCTCAGCAGGGAGACCAGCCTTTGTTCAATGCATTTAGTTTAATGGTCCTTCTAAAAGATTTCTCTGCCAGAGTAGGCATCCTCAATTTCAACAAATACCCACATTACACAGTGATCAGACTGTAATGGGCTGAAAAGAGCTTTAAAGTAAACTTAGAAGCAGTAGACTGATATTTGACACAGGAATTCCCAGCCACGGTGTGACAACACCAAGGCATGCTGTGTTGTTATCGGTTGTGCGTTCATCCCAGGTTTTCATGCTAAACATCAGATACTGATGCTGTGAAAGACATTTTTCCAAAGGGAAACATGACATTTATGAAGTGCCCCTTGCACGTGAGGTGCATTACATGTGTTACATCTAATCCTTAGAGAACCTAATAAATTGAAGTTCTTTTTTTTCCCATTTTGCATGAGAAAACTGAGGCTCTAACAGATGACACTGGCCCAAAGTTACATGGCTGGTGAACAGTTAGAGGCAGAATCCAAACCCACGTCTCCCACGGTCCCTGTTTTTCCATAACCCCCCGTTACCCCGCCCCCATCTACTGACTCTCTTTTGGAAGATGCACCAATATTTAGGATGAGAGATTCTGTGTTTACGAGGGCAGTCCACGGCTGTTTTGTTATGCTAACTCAGAGCTTCAATTCCCTTTAAAACTGAAATACAAGCCCAGATGCCTTTAAACGACATTTCAAGGCACTCATCAGTAAGCACTCCTCAAGGAGAGGATGTTTATGGTTTCTCTCTCCATTATGATGTCTTTTGAGGAAATGTCTCTCCTTTTACAAAAGGCGGGGCCCCTTCACCTGCGCTCTGATTCACATCCCTGCCCACCTCCCTAGGAAACTTTTGTCTTTCCATCAGTACCTGAGCACAGTCATGACTGAGTGTCTCCCCTCCTTTAACAAACAGACGGCTCCCACCCCAGGCTTCATTTCTTTCTCTGTTGCTATCCTTACTCTTTACCCTTCCGCAGATGCATTATCCACGGCCTCATCTCTTAATCGCTCCTCAATCCACTCAGAGATGTCCTTCTGCCTCTATACATGAAAGAAAGAAAGAAAGAAAGAAAGAAAGAAAGAAAGAAAGAAAGAAAGAAAGAAAGAAAGAAAGAAAGAAAGGAAGAGAGAAAGAGAGAAAGAGAGAAAGAAAGAGAGAAAGGGAGAAAGGGAGAAAGGGAGAAAGAAGGAGAGAAAGAGAGAAAGAAGGAAAGAAGGAAAGAAAGAAAGAACGAAGGAAAGAAAGAAAGAAAAGGAAGGAAAGAAAGAAAAGGAAGGAAGAAAAAGGAAGGAAGGAAGAAAAAGGAAGGAAGGAAGGAAGAAAAAGGAAGGAAGGAAGGAAGAAAGAAAGAGGAAGGAAGGAAGGAAGAAAGAAAACAGGGAAAGAAAGAAGGAAAGAAAGAAAAAGAGAGAGAGAGAGGATGAGAGAGAGAGGAGAGAGGGAGGTGGGGGGAGAAGAAAGGAGGGAAGGAAGGGTGTTCTTGCTAAGGTCACTCCCATCCTCCATTTTACTAATCTGATACATAATTTTCATTCTTCTTATTAGCACACTTTGCAGTGGCCTTGGTTTGCCTGCATATGAAACCAAAGCTAACTGATACCCAAGTCGCTGAGAGGAGGGAGACACCTGAAACTGAGGACCAGGGAGCTGCCGTGCATTTACTTGGAGCACCTCGGCCCGTTCCAGCATTTATTCACGTCTTCCATTCACTCTAGACTGTGAGCGTTTTGAAGGCAGGGACTAAGCCATCATATTTTTGTACCACTGAATGAAAGAGCCTGTCAGTATAGGGAAGTTCAGCAGGCAGGTGGGAAGGACTTTTGTTTGCCTTTATGAAGTGTTTCGGGGCATCTGAAGAGTGGGAGATTTGCCAGGATGATAGGTGAAAATAATGAGATCTCATAGCAATCCTTGCATTCTATAGATTTTTTTTAAATTTGGAAAAAAAAATTTTTTTTGGTTAACTATTTCATGTCCATTACAAAATTTGGAAAAGGTAGAAAAGAAAATGTATGTTAAATAACCAAAGCCCCATCATGAGTAGTAGCTATTAAATATCTAAATAAACATTTTGTTAAATGCTGTATTTAATTGACAAGGTAACTGAAATAAGAACTAGCTCAGGGCTGCACTACTAATTAGCGCTATAAGCAGAGGAAGAACCTAGATCTCTACCCCACACACCGCTGCTGTCCCCCCTGTGCAAACCCGCCTCGCACTCAAGGTCAGTCAGAGATACACCAGTGTGTATACAGTGCTCCATTTCTTTTGATCTGCAAGGCTGTTTATCTTCCTGTTTGAAATCCGTGTGTGTGTCTGTGTGTGAACCCGGGATATTCTGAGATATTAACTAGACTTTCTCTTTGCTTTTTAATACTATTTCCTTTTCCCCACTAGTCAGGAGCTCATGAAAACTCGTTGCATGGACTGTTCTCATAGCAGAGGGCCAGAGCCCAGGCCCTGGAATAATGTCAACAACAGACATCAATGAAGCTGCTGAATGGATTTGTTAAACTCATAAATAATCGTCTTTAAAGCCAAGGTTTTCAATTGCAGCATGTGTCTTTGGTTTGATTATTTGTTTTTGAGGGAGAAGGGAGGTCTTCTGAGACTAAAAAGACTAAGAGCGCTAAAGGAGGAAAGCATAAAATTTCTTTAAAAAGCCCCAGAGTTTGGAAGGAGAATGCATACTGTTCTAATATCTCGCTCCTGCCCAAAAGGAAATAAAAATTCAACACTCTGGCAGGAGGAGGACGTGCTGCTTCCCAGATGGGTTTGGCAAGAAATTCAGAGGGTTGTGGGGGGAACCTGAGAGCAGAGGTGATTTATGTCTTGCTTCTTGGGGTGACATTTGTGCATTTCTCATAAAACCAGAGAGGCGGAGTAGCAATGACTGGGTAAGGTGCTCAGGGAACAAGGACAGAGGCACCTCCAGAGTCCTGAACACCCAGGACTGAATCAAAGCAACCCATTGTGGGAAGGCTCAGGTCAAGGAGGCAATGTGTGTGCCACTGGCCATTCAAGGCCATGAGAGAGGGTGCACATCAAAAGTGTATCCTTTGGACCAAAAGATGAATGAAACGGAATAGAGAGCCCAGAAATAGACCTACATAAATATAGCCTACTGATCTTTGATAGAAAAGCAAAGGAAATACAAAGAAGAAAAGATAGTCTTTTCAACAAATGGTGCTGGAACAACTGGGCATCTGCACATAAAAAAAATGAACCCAGATACAGACCTTACAGCTCTTACAAAAATGAACTTAAAATGGATCATAAGCCTAAATGTAAAATGCAGAACTACAGGACTCCTATAAGACAATACAGGACAAAATCTAGATGACCTTCTGCATAGCTATGATTTTTTAGATACAACAAAAGCACAATCCATGAAAGAAATAATTGATAAACTGGGCTTCTTGAGAATTAAAAACTTCTGCTCTGCAAAAGACACTGTCAAGAGAATGAGACAACAAGCCGCAGACTAAGGACATATCTGGTACAAAACTCTTACCCAAAATATGCAAAGAACTCTTAAAACTCAACTTGAGAAAAGAAACAACTTAATTAAAAAATAGATGAAAGACTTGAACAGACACCTCACCAAAGAAGATATACACATGACAATAAAAAAGAAATGAGCCATCCAGCCATGAAAAGGCATGGAGGAGGCTAAATGAAAGAAGCCAATCTGAAAAGGTTACATATGTCTGCAGCCATACTGCCCTGAGTGCGCCGAAGCTCTCTTGAAAAGGCTGTATACCATTTGATTCCAATTCTATGGCAATCTGGAAATGGCACAGCTAGGGAGACAGTAGAAGGATCAGTGGTTGCCAGGGATGGAGAAGAGGCATGAATAGTGGAGCACAGAGGATTTTTAGGGCAGTGAAACTCCTCCGTATGACACAATAATGGTGGATATAAGTCACTACACATTTATCCAAACCCATAAAAGGTACAAAACCAAGAACGAACCCTAGTGTAAACTGTGGAGTTTGGATGATAATGGCGTATCAGTGTGGATTCATCCGTTCTAACAAATGTACCTCTCTGATGGGGGATGTCCATAGTGGGCCAGGCTGTGTAGACGTCTGTGGGGGTGGGAGTTACATGGGAAATCAAGGTCCTCTCCACTCAGTTTTGTGGTGGACTTAAAAGTGGTCTATAAAATACAGTCCAATAAAAAACAGTGGATGCTAACAGGTCATCAGAGACTTCATGGGAGTACAAATCTGAAGGAAGAATTGTGGACCCAAACATCCTATTTACCTTGGTGTCAGTATCCTTTCTCCTTCTTCAGCCTCAACTCCAGAACTCAGATCATCCCCACAGAGAAAGGAAGAATTGAGAAGAACTTAATTCTGAGATGATCTGAATGGTTACCCAATAGACTGACTCTCAAACTGGAGGTGACTGAGTTTATCTTGAGTTGGTGAGATCCGCTTTTCTGGTATCCACAATATTGAAGCCTTAAGAACCAAAATAATTGGCTAGAGTTCAATTATAGAGAGAAATAAAGAATATCACACACCTGGATTTTTGTCACTCTGCATATTTAAACCTGCTGTATGTGCGTTAATCAGTTACATGTAAAACTTTGATCTTAAAAAAGAATCCTCCAAAAAATGCATAGGACTTATCCCCATTCCAGCAAATATCACTTACAAAGTGGCATCTGATCGGTGAGACACACCAACACATGTCCTTGAGGGCATCTTCCCCACCTGTCAGGGGAAATTCACCTTTTCCCATTGAACCTGCCGTTCTGTGGTACCAAGTACACACAAGCCTCACTGGCAAGGCTACCTGGACTCAAACACCACCAAACAAGCCTTGACATCCAGAGACACAGGCATCTCATGGCCAGTCAGCCCAGGGATAGAAAAACTCAGGACAGGGAGCCAGGTAGTGTCAGCCTCGCTCCTCAGAGAGATCAGACAGAGGTGGGCTGCCCATGGCCGACTGGGGGCCAGTGAGTGGAAGCCCGTTTCCTTCCACATTTCCCCAGAGACAGGACGGTCACATCCCAGGACTACAGTCTTCCTGCCTCGATGTCTTTGCTCATCCCAAAGGCTCCAAAAAAGACAGCTTTAGTATTTGGATATCTGGGCAACAAAAAATTTCTTTGGATTAGCTCTAGCCGAGCCAGGGCAGCCGGGTGGGTCTTTGAAAAACAGGAGCCTGAGCTATTGCTCCAGGAACCAAAATTTTAAATATATAAGGAAACTCACTTGAATATTTGCAGAATGGAAAAGGGAAGAAAGAATTTGGAAAACCCACAGAGGGCGAGGAAAAAAAAAAAGACAGAAAGACTCAGAAATGTGCTCTTGAGGAGACGAAAAAACCGTCTGCAACTTCTACGGGTTCTCTCTTCCTGAATCTTCTCTATGCAAAGCAAACCATCCAGATTGGCTGCAGTGCTGAGAACAGGGCCAGAGTCATGGAGCTATAACTGTCGTGTAGAGATTGTGTTGAATGCCAGACTAGGTTTCATTCTCAGCTAAAGAAATCTCCTTTTTGTAGAATCTTACTATCTGGTACATGACCTCTAAGTGCAGGAAATGTGAGCAACGGACAGAAAATCTTCCCATGCTAAGGCACTACTGGAGTAGTGGCTGGAACTGGAGGGGGTGGCAGTCTGATATTTAAATGAAGGCAGTGTAACAAAGTGGCATAATAATATGGCATCTGAGACACATTTAATAATGAGGAAACCTACAAACCCTTAGTAGAAAGTTGAGTGAAATTTAAGGAAGATCAGAAAGAAGAGAGAGATGGAGAGAGGCAATGGAGACTTAGAATACAAGCAATTCACCCAACAGAAAATTCTGATGACACTTTACTTAAAACATAAAATAAGAATAAAATAAATGGAGGTGTAGTGTAGAACTAGGTCAGAACTAGCGGTAAATTTAACACCATTCAACCAAAAGATCAGGTACGTGCTTAGAACAGAAAGTAAAGGATAAAGGGGGCTATCTGGCTCATATTTGAGAGACAGATCAAAGCGATTGGGAGAAAGAATAACTGGCTACAACTGGAAGTGAAATGAATAAGAAATGGATCACAAAGTTGGTGAACAAACAGATGTCCAGCTGGCACAGGCTTGAATGATGATGGAGATTCCAAAGAAAATCATTAACTGCAATCATTTTAAACAAAGGCAGGACAAAAAAATTATAGAAGTAGGATGCACAATGAGAAATGCCGACTGCAGTGGGGGGGAGGGAACTGGCAGTGGGGAGGGGCCAGGCTGTGAACGCAGAGGGCATCTCCTGACAAACAGTTGCTGGCAAGAGGATTTGTGGATTTGTATTTCCTAGCTGCTCAGGATTTGATAACCCTCAGGCACACTGCTTTCGGGGAGAGCTATATAGAAAGTGGGCCACACCCCAACCCAGAATGATATAATGTCCCACTGCAGATCTGTCTCTATCCAGAGATAATGTGGAAATCTTTTAGGACAAGACCTGAACTGGACCAGGATTACCAAGAAAATTACACAAAGACATCAAGGATAAGACATTCATTTAAATATCAGTGTTGATGTCATCTTTGGGATCGTACACATTGCAGGTGGAAATAGCGTCCTCCCTTGGTTATGAGAGTTGTCTGTGACACAGAAGGAACTTCTGAACCTTGGGTACCTACCCTCACCGTATGTTTGACCCAAGAGATAACCATTTCTCCCTTTGTCGTGAAGGTGGTCAAGATTGGAAACACGAAAGCAGTGCTTGAGCATAAGAAAAATTTAGAGGGCTTTTCCTCTATGGAAAATGTGGCTCATTATCAACACTGACTCATGAAGCACTGCCCTGGAGACCTTTACTCCTCTCCATTTGGGTAAGAGGCAGCTGGTTTTTCCCCAGTGTTCCTGCCCAGTTCCTGATGGGTGTTAAGTACCAGGCTCTCAAATATAGTATCACCTCCTGGCCAGTCTGCCCTGAAGGTGGGGAAGGATGATGACCAAGCTCACCACTAAACCCTAGCTGACCTTCACACAATTGAGGCTGCTTGGGTCTCCATGGGGGCGCCAATTAGATGACACTTTGGAGAGAACCATCAGAAGTCTATTATTTCCTAACAAAAGTCAAGTGCAGCCCTGGAGAAACGTTTTACCTCTTCCATGCATCTCAGCAAAGAACACACTGTGCTGACTGTTTCTATTTGGTCTCCTCCCCACCCCCCCCACCCCGCCCCCACATAAACCGAGAGCTATTCTCTCCTTTTCTCTGCCATTCTCCACCCTACTTTGTAACTCTAGACTGAACCTAATGGACCGATCACCCAGGTTGCCTTGTCTGCTGGCTTCGGGTGGGTTTAACCAATAGGAGACACCATCAAAAGACAGAAGAGCTGGAGGAGAGAGGAGCGGAGGTATTGCTCGCACACTTGCTTCCTACTGTGGCTCAGAGGTCCCGAGAGTTGCTATGTCCTTCAGTGACTCCAGTTTCGACTGATCTCCATTGTCCTCAGCTTTTGCTCTCAGTGGGCTTTCATATTACCCAACCCTAACCTAATCCCGTGCTCCTTTGGACCTGGGCTGGGGGTAACAGCTTCCTGCTCTTGTTGGTTTCAGGGCGCCCCAAGCGCCCCTGTTGGGTCTCTCCCTACACCGCCCATATTACAGCTGTCTGGTGCTGCTGCAGTCCTGACTCATCCCCGCCCCAACCCCTGTGACGGGGGGATAACTGAGAATACCACGATCGATCGCTCTCGCAGTGGAGATGCTGCTCTTGCAAATGAGCTTTGCTTAAAACCTGTGCTACTTCTTACTCTCTAAAGTGGACGCTCTGCATTTTCTGTGACCAGAAAGACAGAGAGAGAAGAAAACTTCGGAGACTGGTTTTGAATATTACATGATTATCAGGCTTGCGATTTCTTCTAAAGCAGGTAGCCAGCTGTGCCAGCGACTTTTACCTTTGTTCTTTTTACTCCTGGCATCACTAAGACTCTTATCACAAAGAACATACTCAAAGAAATTCATTTAATCTCTTTGATGTGACACTTATTTTTAAGAGAAATAAGAAAGTTTGAAGGAAAGAAACAGCCCTCACTAATTTAGGTAAGGAAATTCCTTTGATTTCAACCTAAATCTTAGAGTTAAAGCCCCTAGCTAGTTTTCAAGGGACCACTTACTGATAATTTTAGGGCATAACAAAAATTGTGAACGTAAGATTGAGACATCAGTTTGGGTATATCATACTTGCCGACAAATTATTTTACTATGAATTCCGGAAACTGCACACCCTCATCCTTCAATTTTTTTCCTAGATTTCCTTCTAATCATTGTTGATAAGCAGATTTATTTGGGGTAGGCTATAGGTTACCTTTGTGGATATATGCATTTCTATTCATTTTGTTTCTCTTTATGGACTCTTTTAAAAAGAGAATGGCAGAGTAGGAGTAGATCCCTTGCAACTCAGCCTTGACCAAGACAAAGACACTGCATTTCACTGTGATAGTGAGAAGGAGGCTGAGACCTGGCTGGGCAGAGGGGAGGGAGGGATGGAGGCAGGGCGAGAAGCTGCCATCTCCGGAAGTGCTCTGAGATAAGGTTATTACCCACCAGTACAATGAGGACCAGGCTGGGGCTTGGAGAAACGTCCACAGGCAGCCTTGGTGTTTCCCTTCTCAGCAAAGCAGAACTGATTCTTGTAATTAAGTTTTTCTTATCGAATATATAATTAATTCTGCAACTCAGAAGCCAATGAACTAGATGTTGTCCATTCTAGGGATGGGTAAAGAAGCTAAGGCGATTTAACCAGGAAAAACTGACATGACAGCTGTCTTCAAATATCTGAGAACTAGCCATCTGGAAGAGAAGATGCACTTCTGACCAATGGATAGAATTAACAGAGAGACAGATTTGTGCTCAATCTGAGGGATATTTTCTAATGATTATAACTGTCACACAATGGAATGGATAACCCGGGAAATGTTGAGACCCTACATGTTGGAAGTGTCCAGGTTGGCACACCATCTGTCAGAGATGCTATCAAACCAGATGATTCCCTTTTAAAAATAACACTTTGTGATAATTAATAGAGTAGAATATGTCCACAGGAGGCTGTTTGAAAACAAAATATTAAGAAGAAAAGATGAATCCTTACCCCTACCATCCATAGTTGACCATCATTAACAGTTTGATACTTTCTCTGTGTAATAAAAATCTACATATGTACTTTTGATACGAGATAGGATTCCAGAAAATATATATGTATGGATTCATATATATATGAATTTACAATCTCAAAAAAAATTCTTCATCATATCCTGCCTGTAATCAATCACATTATATTTTAAGATATTTGCTCATTTGATAGATAAAATTGCTCTTCACTTTTTAATAAAATGAATTTCTGTTATTACTAATAGACTGGATAATTTGTACCTTTTTATTATTTATTTGTATTTCTCTCCTCTTCAGCTTCTTAATCCTATTAAATTGGGGTGCTGTATTTTTCTTACTGATTTATAAAATATCTTTATATAGGGAGACTAGTAATACTTCATCATATAAAGACAAATATTTTTGTATGTACCCCTAAAATTTAAGTTTGTTTGAATGTTTGCAATATCCAAATGTTCTGTATTACTTTTTAATCTGTATCCTCTTGATTTGTCAAAGACTAAGAGGAGTATGGAAAAGTATCTCACTGTATTTATTGTTCTTCTTTGTATGTCTGTTAATATGTCTAATACAGGGTATATTATTTCATTATGTGTACTATTATATGCCTTCTCATATCTGAGTCCTTAAACTTTTATTCATTGTCCAGTAGGTAGTGGTACTTCCTTGAATGGTTGGTTCATGAAGAATAAATACATGGAGAGGATATTATCTGAGTCCATGCATGTTACAAGATGGCTTAAGACTGACTTCACATACAACCTAATTACTCTCCAATGTTAATAGCCCTTTATGTGAGAAGATTTTCTAAATTTTAGGAAAAAGTTCATCTATGACTTCTTAATCATTTCTTCTCCATCCGCCCCATTTTCTCCTTTGGTGATTTCTATTATATTTTTAGTGGGCTGGATCCAAATAATTTCAAATGAGATTAAACTTGTGCAGTGAGTTGATCTGAAGCCTTTTGGCAGTCTGAAGCTTGGAAAAGGAGGCGAGAAAAGTGAGGATAATGAAAAGGCGGGATGATGTTGAGTCCTAGGTCAGCTCTGGGAACTGGACCAAAGCCTTCCCATCCCCACTGTGCACCAGCCAGGCACTGCCATTACCAGGACACACAGAGGATGCCCAGAAGCTTGCTGGGTGCTGACGTTCCACGTGGGGTCTCCAGGTCTTGTTTTCCACTCTTGAAGATATTTTCCTTCACATTCATCTCTTTATCTTTTTCTTTAGATTTCTGGAAGTGTTTCATTAAATGGTGTTCTAATTGATTGATCTGTTTTCTGTGTTATTTAGTCTGATGTTCATATTTTAGTATTTACTTGAAAGGTGGCTTTCCTGATCTCAGAGATTTCGTTTCCACTGATAGACTTTTGAATCTGATTGAAACTAGAATAATTTTTCCATTTTTAAAAATTCTTACAGTGTATCTATTTCATAGGAATAATTTGCATGATTACTCACATCAGCCATCACCACCTCCCTTTTCTTAACCACTGAGCATTCTCATATGTTGTGTGATTTTTCCCTGTTGGGTTATTCTCAGAGATTTTAATGATGTGTAATACAGTGTAAGCTCTGCCCGGGCAGGGATCACAACTGTCTTGTTCATCATCATGCTTCTTGCCCCTGAAATATTATTTTGCACATAGTGTTGATAAACAGGATTGTCATTGCAAATTTATCTATTACACAATTACACAATTAATATTTATTTTTAGTTTTTCTACACTAAATAGCTTTTCAAACATTATAAAATATTAGTCAGTTTGAAGATACCAATGAATTTTCCTTGCACCATAACTACATTCTCAAAATACCATGTTAAATATTCTCTTTTCTCCACATCATTTGAAATGTTATTTTTACTTTACGCTAAATCTTATATTAAGTCTGTTTCAGTGGTCTGTAGTTTGTTCTCGAGACAGTGCGCTTTTAATTGCCAGAAATTTATCACATATTTTTGTAGTTGAATTGCCAAGTCTCCCCTCATTATACGTT
The DNA here is from genome assembly GCF_048773025.1 of Camelus bactrianus. Classification (NCBI taxonomy): domain Eukaryota; kingdom Metazoa; phylum Chordata; class Mammalia; order Artiodactyla; family Camelidae; genus Camelus; species Camelus bactrianus. The sequence goes on from NC_133565.1 coordinate 28,614,006, forward strand.
TGATTCAAAAAGTTTATTCAAAAATGTCTTGACCTTTCTGCCACGTTCATTTGTCCACACAAATGTTAGGGTTCTCCTGTCAAGACAAATTATGTGACTTTTATAGTGATTATGTTTCAGTTACAGATTTATTTCTCAGCAGAACACTAAAAGTCAATAAAGCAATAATTATTGAATTCTGTAGGAAGAAGGATCTAATCCAGATATTTCTTCCCATGAAGATCATCTTTCAAGGGTGATGGAAACTGAGACACATTCTCAAATATGCAAAAGTTCAGAAGCATAGCATCCATATATTATTGTTTTAAAAAGCCCTTAGAACACCAAAATCTGCAGGGAAGAAGCAAAACTAAGAGCTCAGGAATGAGGAAGTCATGATAAAATAAAACCGATGGTGAGAATTTAAGCTAGCTCAACAGAGTATAAATCAAAACAGTGGTAAAGCAGATTGTAATGCTGAACGTGTATATATTTTAAAAATAATTCTTGAAGTACAGAACCTCCTGCACTTGAATTATACTTTACTAACAATGATTAGAATTTAAAACCTCAGGTTACATTAGCAAAGACAGAGGGGTAGGAAGTAGGCAAATGGGAAAACAGAAGCACGATCAATCATCACCCTTAAATAAGAGAAGCACAAAATATAGACAAACCAGCTGAAATGTTTTCAAAAATTTAAAATAATTAGTGAATATAAAACTAGGATGTATAATTTTTAAAACACTGGCAAAGAAAAAAGTTCTTTTAAAAGGAGATGGAAAACAAATTTTAAATCCCTAGGAAAAAAAAAAACCCAACATAGAATCAGATAAAACAAAGTCAGTATAGGAATAGATGAGATGCTTGAAAACAATACATCTTAGTTATATGATTACTTGACATGGGTTAGAGCTTCCTGTTAAAAAACAACTTCTTCCAGCTATGATAGAAAAAATACCTTCTCTAACTATGCACTTTGTAAGAAGACACCTAGAACAAAGAGGCAGGGGAAGAAAAATATAAGGATCAGTGAGGATATTTAAAACAAATGAACATAAAAGGAATTGACTTGAAACCATCGCAATGTAGGCTTTAAAATGAAAAGTTTTATGTAAGACAAAGATGGTCATTTTATGCTGATGTAAGTTCATGTACTCCATTAAAATGAAGAAAAAAAGTGAATGCAGATTGATAATCCATGAAAAAAAACCCAGCAGAAACCCAAGTGGAGGGAAGAGGCCACTTGAAGCAGAAGGGAACGTGGAGATCCTGAGCAGGGCTGACGGGCAGAGGATTACACTGGAGGAGAATCTGGGGAGACTCTTCCCTTTCAGACTTACCCTTCAGCAAACTGGTGCCGCGGGGAGACAGTGAAACAGCAGTGCAAGCCGAGCACCCCATAAAGCTATGTGGTCACAGCCAGAGGAGACGAGTCTCAGAGGGTTTCAAAGTCTGGGGAAGGGCAGACTGAGATGGGAAGGTATTTGGCAGGGAACAGGGCATAGAAGGTTCATCCATGATCAAGTTCAGAGATCCTGTTCTCTGTGGCACATCATCTAATCCTTCCTCCCTAGAGTTTTGTCTCTGACTGCACATGACTTGCCAAGACCGCTGCTCTCCTTAGTAAAACAGGAGCTCCGGGAGAAAAGCGTCAAGAGGTCTAAGACAATCTGCATACACTGTTGATGTTTTGTGGAGAAGAAAGAAGCAGACGTGTAAAATAAATATAGAAATTAGTCTGAACTAATGGAGAATGTTGGTAGCATGATGTAGAAACAAGCAGTTGTATGATAAAACCAATTACAAATACCGGATACGAAAACTGTGAGAATTGAGGTAACAAACACAATCCATGAGTTGAACAGCAAAATGCCTGTGGCCAAAGAACAAATTAGTAAACAGGAGAACAGGTTAAGACCCCATTTCAAAGGCATTAGGAAAGGTAGAGCATTCGAAAATAACAAGAGATTCTCTTTTGTCTTACTCCTTAGTGAAATGAAATGATCAACCAACATTTATATTAGAATTTCATTCATTTGTTTAGTGACATGAGTGCCTTCTTTCCTGAATTGGATAATAATCAAGCATTTATTCATAATCTGATTTTGCCAAATCACGGTTGAATTTCAATCAGAGTTTGGCTATACACACAAGAGTTCAACAGAGATCAATAAATCATTGTGAGATAAAGAAAGAAAGAAAGAAAGAAAGAAAGAAAGAAAGAAAGAAAGAAAGAAAGAAAGAAAGAAAGAAAGAAAGAAAGAAAGGAAGGAAGGAAGGAAGGAAGGAAGGAAGGAAGGAAGGAAGGAAGGAAGGAAGAAAGAAAGAAAGAAAGAAAGAAAGAAAGAAAGAAAGAAAGAAAGAAAGAAAGAAAGAAAGAAGAAAAATAAATAAGAGAAAAGTTGATGTAGTTGATTAAGTCCAATGGCAATAACAAAGGGAAAATGTGATTTATATAGAATACTATTTACAACAACAACAAAAACAATAACATTCTTAGTAGTGAATCTAACAAATGTAAAGGACTTGTACTTATCAATTATAAAATTTTACTGAAAGACGTACAGAAGACCTATATAAATGGAGAAATGCCCCATGCTGGTGGTTAGGAAGACTTTATGTCAAAATGAAGTTAATTTTCCTAGATTTCACACTACTCCAATTAATAGAGTTTTTCGTGGAACTTGACAAGATGATACTAAATAGCCAGGTGTATCTGAAAATGAAGAACAGGGAGAGGATATGTGCTTGACTAGAAATCGGGACTTGCTATGCGGCTGTATTACCTAGAACAGTGTGTTGTAACACAAGGATGAACAAATTACCCAACGGAGCAGGGCAGAGAGCTGAGAAACTAACCCCCACATTATAGAACTTTAATAAATGATAAAGGTAGCAGAACAGATCACTGGGAAAAGAAGTGACTACTCAAGACATTGAGCTGAAAAATATTCATATTCGAATAAATATTCATGGAGGGGAAAAATTAAGTTGTATCCTTACTTTACATGAAAAATCAACTCCAAAAGGATTAAAAGCTTAAATGTCAAAAGAAGATGGTAAAGTTTTAGTAGAAAACATAGATGGATATCTTTCTGCCCTTGGGATTGGAAAAGATTTCTTAAACAGGAACAAGAAGGGTTTAAATATAAAAGAAAAGATTGCTAAATTTGGCTATCTTGAAATCTTAATCTTACAAAAATGAAAAGATGTTACAAACTGGGAGAAGATATTTGCCACATGCATTTAGAAAAAGCTAGACCATTCAACAACTATTGCTGGGGGAGAAATGGCTTATTTAATGAAGGAAAATAATTTTGGATTTCCATCACACAATATATGCAAATTTCAACTCTAGAGGGATTAATAAAAGCTATAAAGATTGATTATTTTAACCTTTAGATGGCAAAGATCTTAAGCTTCCAAAAGCACAAAACTTTAAAAGGCATAATTTTATACATGACTAAATCAAAATTAAGAATTTCTGCTTAATAAAGGACACCATAAAGTTGACAGACAGCTGACACACTGGAAGAATATATTTACTTATTAAGAAAAATGGATAGATAGTTTCATTAAACAATAGAAAAATGGGTGACCGATACGACGAGACATTTCACAGAGGAGAACCTTAAATGGCTAACTAGCATATGATGAAATGTTCAGTATCACGGTAAATGAATTAACCGATGAGATTCCACTTTCTAGCCACCAGATTAGTCCAATAAGAGAGCCGAAGGATATCTGTTGTTGGCAACAATGCTGAAAACAAGAACCTCTCTCTGTTGGTGGGGACAATTGGGCCCTCCTAAGTGAAATTTCACAGACACAACCCACCCATCACTTTACTGAGTGTCCACCCTAGAGCAGGCGTTCTCGGTTGATTCAAGTTTGTCCCCAGGGAGCATTTAGCAACACCTGGAGATATTTTTGGCTGTCAGAATTAGGGGTATCCTGTTGGCTTCTCCTGCGTAGAGGCCAGGCGTGCCGCTAAACACCCTGCAGTGCACAGTGCAGCTCCCACAACTAGGAAATCTCTCTCCAAATGTCTGCAGTTCTGAGGCTGAGAAACTCTGCCCTAAAAAAAAGCCTTACCACACGTGTGGAAAGGGGCTCATATGTGGTTTATCCCAGAGCATTGTTTGTACGAGTGGGGAGTTGGAACACATAAGGGTATGATACGAAATCAAATAAAATATAAAACACTAACGTACGCAGCAGATAGAAGCCACAGTAAAAGAACACAACGGTGTGGATAGATAGATCTCAACAGACAGTGCTGAGTGAAAAAAGGCAAAGACTGAAATTAAATCTATAGCTTTAGTAAGTTATATAAATTTAAGATACACATACACAAAACAACATTATACTTTACAGGGACGTATCATTTCAAAAGGCATTAGCAAACATATTAAAGAGTGCACCTCTGGAGGAAGACAGAAATGATGCAAGGAGAAAATAAAATAGATTAAATAAAATTAACTTCAGGAAGAAAGAATCCTGGCTTGAAATAATGATGCGATGTGTCATGAAAAATGGAGGAATATGGCTAATTCGACACCTGAAACCGAGGTAAAACAAACAAATAACCGATAAACAGTTTACCAAATTTAAACCCATTTGCTTTTAAATTTAAAACACTCTCAAGGAATGCTTGGGTCAAAAAGAAAAACAAAAGCGGTCACAGACTCCACAGACCATAAAAACAAAGGCAATTTTGCATCAAAATTTATTAGATATACTCAAACTTTTATTCGGTATAAAATTCATAAGGCCTCTACAGCTTTTATTATTAAACAAGAAGGAACATAAGTATGTGACCTAAAGAGTCACCTCAAAATCTGGGGAAAATGACATCAAAATAAACCCAAGGAAAGTTGGGGGAAGGAACTGATGATGACAAATTTAATATGAAAGCATCAGAAAACAGAAAAGAACTGGTTCTTTGAAAATTAAAAAAAAAAAAAAAAAAAGAGGAGGAAGGAAAGAAAATAGCAGACAAATCCTGGCAGATGTAGTCAGCACTAACACAAAGGAAAACACTTCTCTGAACCGTCCGGCTGAAGGCTATGGAGAGATTTGTCACATCTCAAGCGGGAAGGCCGGGGGAGGGGCGGTCTCACTCCCAGGTCAGCGCCCGGCAGTGGGAAGGGCGTTATGACCCGGCACTGGTCAGACCCAGCATGGGCAACCGGCTCCTCCGCGGTTCCTCTGCGTCTGGCTGGGCTGCGCAGTCAAACACCAGCTCCGCGTGCTTGGTCTTTGGTCTGCTGTCCAGGCTCATGTCTTCTTCCCGGAGGTCCCTGCCGGCTCTTGTGCCCGGATTTCTAGCTTTCTGCCTGTTGTTTTGCTTGCCCTTCTCCCATCAGATTCTAGCTATGGTGTCAGAGTGAAATGATCCCTGTGCACAGAACCCCAGGTACAGCCCCCCAACGTGATTGGAGGTTCACACTGTTTCCGACGGAGCCCCGCTTTCTCAGGAAGACCATGCCGAGCTGTCCCTCATCCTGGCCCCACGGGCAGTGTACAGCTGGACTCCCAGGAGGACTGTGGCAGATGAATGATACTTCTCCCTAGCTTTCAGTCCTGCAGACTTCCCTCCAGGTATGCTCTACTGTGGTCATTGTCATCAATGTATGGGAAGGGCCAGAGAAATTAGGCCCCTCCAGTGGAATCCATCACCTTCTTACTCTTAAATTCTTCTAACCGTCTATAAAGCCATCTTTAGCCTGTGCTCCTGGGGAAGACAAAACATACCTCCTCCTACAGCTTATCTGCATCCACTTTTTATATTCATAGCACATAACTAACTATATGTTCAAGAATAAAAAGAAAAATTGCCATCAGTTTTCTTTAAAAAAATAATTTGCCTATTTAACTGCAAAAATAATGCATCCTCATTTTAAAAAGCCAACACTACAGAAATAGTTGGAGGAAAGAGTTGGTAATCTTCCTCTGCCTCCTCTCCAATTTCACGCACTCCCCTCCCCTGTAACATAACAAACGTTAACAATGTGAAGTATATGTTTTCATAGCTTCCTCTCTATCTGTTCACATATACTGTTGGTTTATGTTAAACGTTTAAGTATATATGACCTCATCTTTGTGGACTGATGGGAAACCACAGCTCCTGTCTGGCGTCCCTTTGTTTCACAGTTAATTTTAGTGGTCAAGTAGTGAGTAAAGACCCAAAAGAATGTGTGGCTAAATAACCAACTGGACCACAGGACCATGTCCCAAGGAGGTCACTCTCTTTGGTTTTTAATACAGAATTTCCAGTTAGCAAGCAGAGTTAGCTAGACTGATGACCCAAAACGTTCTGTACTAGAAAACAGATCAGGTTCGAAGATTTTCAGTAAAACCTGCTTTTCCACTACCATCAGCTTTCCACATTTAAGAGAAAAACTTTTTAGGAGAAGCTAATAAGGTGACAGACATCTGGTTTCTAATCACTGTGAAATCATAAGCAAAACATTCACTGTTAAAAAAAAAAAACTGTCACTTGTTGAACATGGACACTGCTAGCATAAATGATCCCTACAGGCCACCCCAGTTTCATCGAAAACCCCCAGAGGGAACACAGAGGGATGTAGCCCCTCAATCAAGTAGAAGTGAATCAGCTAGAATCTGGCTACAAGGACCAGGTTTCACAGGCAGCCCTCATCCTGCTGCTCTGATCATTTCAGCGGAATTGCTCCAATTCAGGCCTGGTATTTGCTGAAGCTGACTTATTCTCCAAACTACAGGGAGATGGCTTCACTAAATGCTAGTCTGGGCAGGTACAAATATTTGCAAGGCCCCTTTGAGTGTCTATTCCTTGCACATGAAATGAATGTGAGTTTGTGAGGTTTGGAAATGTCAATGAATAGAATTGCCTGATCACCCAAAGGACTTGCTTTGTGGGTGTGTTTAGAAGTGGAGAGGTGTGATGCGTCTCATCAGCAAAGGGAGTGTCCATGGCAACCAGCCCCAGGTTTCCTTGGAGATACTGTGCTTTGGCTAGAAGCCAATGCAAGTGCATTGCATTAGAGTCCAGGAAAGAACAATGACACAACCTTTGCACGGGGACAGATTGCTGCAGACATGCATTTCATGCTAGAGACGGATGTGAGCTCCATATAGAGGAAGCATGCAGCAAACACAACAAAATTGAGGATTCTAAAACAGGAAGTCTTGAAACAGGGTCCATACTGGCCCTAATCTCAGTTGAGCAGAGGAAGCTACGTGAGTAAACCTTTCAAGCAATTTTTCCAAAGATCACCTTTTACCAATTAAGGAAATAAATATTTTTCCAAAATATAAAAATGTGAAATGTGAACACAGAATTAGAGGGCCATCTAAAATTAGAAAATTAAAATTTAAAAAATTGAAATTAAAATTAGGAAATTAAAATTTAGTAAGTGAAAATGATGAACACAAAATTGCAGAGCCCACGAACATCATAATCTTGGTATTGAAGTGTTTCTATTCAGCTAGGTCTCTCTCTTTTCTAAGGAAGGCAGCTGTTTACATTGTTGTCTCTCTTTTATTTTTCTGTCTTTTACTTTAGGAAAAAAAGAGGAGAGAGGGATGGAGATTTTAGAATAGTTGAAGAGGCTCTGAGGAATATGCAGTGAGAACCCAGATGAGAACTGAACAGCAGTACCGACGAAAGCAGAGTTAACAGCCTGGCTGGCTGTGCAGTGCACCTGGTTTCTCTCATGACTAATACTAAATTATTAGTGCTAAATGGAGCCAGTTTAGCATCACTGCTAAACTGAACCAATGTTTATGCCGTGCAAATATTCCAGGAGACCTGTGGTTGAATTCCTTTTTATAGGCTTAGAGCCCCATTGACATTCATTGTGTATTCCCTGCGAGTGTGTGCGTATGTGTGTTTGGGTGTGTTTACTTCTTGGGGAAAAAAGAAAACAAATTGTAACTGTTAACTATTATTCCCAACTTGAGACCCATAATGATCTGGGGGCATTGTTCTCAGAAAGATCAACATTACATTGTAGGAACAAATAGACGTGAGACAGCTATGTACCAGCTTGCTTTTCGCTAGAGCTGCTAAAGAAGAGGAAGGGACCTGCCTATTAATTTCACTTCAACAGAAGGAGTAGTGTTCTCATTGGATGGTACCGCTGCCCATCATTTTTGCCTTCAGAAGAGTATTAGGAGGAAAAGAATCCCTCTCCTGTTTAAGTTAAAATGACCCAAGTCCTCCGTGTCTGTCCCACAACACCAAAGAGGAGAGTTTAGTTCTACTCAGATGTAAGAAATGAAAATTAGTCTCAAAAGCAGAGAGCTGAATACTCAGGCAGAGAGTATTTTACTATTCTTACACAAACTACAAGGGGGGTGTGTGTGTGTGTGTGTCTTTAGAAAATAAATGAGCAATTGAGTAACCATTTGACTGGTCTCTAAGCTTCTTAGCATCTTGAAATTTTGCCTCATTGCTCATTAAAATATTCAAGTATGTCTAGTCCACAGAATGAAGTCCCCTCTGATTTTGTCAAGCACGTAATATAATAAAACATTTAGAGAGTAGGGCAACATTCCAAATTCTCTCTTGGTTAACCAAACATGTGAAGGATTATGCTACTCAGAGTAAAAGGCTATGCCTTTAAACTGCCCAGGGAAATACTCCACCGTCCAAGCCTGCTTCAGTGGTATACTGGTAAACGTTCAACAGTCAGCTCTCTAGGTGCGGAAATGCCCTGATTTGTAGCATTTGCCAATTTCCATGGTGTAAAACTTCCACTGTGGCTGATTTCAAGCTACTGAGGGTTTCATGAATGGCTTGCAAAATTCCTGAAAATATGACATTCAACTCTTGCAAAGCGGCACAGACAGCTCCAGCACACCACTGCAGATGGGTTTCCAAATCACTGCTGAAGTAATGGAGTAATGAAGTAATACTCTAAGTGCAGACAAATTTACCAAATGCAACAAGAAATAAACATCCTCTTAGACATGGAGTTTAAGTCCAAAGCTTAAATAGCTTTTTGTAGAACCGGATTCCACAAAAGGTCCAAAGTTTGTGAAGAGCCATTCTATTCCGGTTTACATTTTATTTTTAATCATGAAATAAACGGCATGCTCATTATAAAACAATTGGAAAATGCAGAAAATAATTTTCTTGGGAAGCCCACGGCAGTGCCCCTCAGGAACTAATCTGAAAGTCACTGATGGGAACTGAGAAATAACCCAGGGCTTGGAAAACTGAAACACATTTTCTGATGTGTCCCATACTCTGTGAATTGATTTCACCAACCTTCCTTGTCTTGTACTTTGCCTTTTTATATTGTGATAAAAACCTTTGTGCCTCAACAGCATATGTCTGAATCTCCAGGAAAGGGTTCTGCATGATCGGGAGGAAAAGTGACACACAATAAGGTGGGACCCTATCGTGGAGTCATCACTTTTACAGTCACTGATTTAAACAAAGAAGTCCCTTCACCGAATAAACCATGAAATTGCAACATACAGATGGAGATTCAAATCACTGTTAGTATGATTGTACAAAGTCATATTTAAGATACACATCATTCATTTATTCCATTTTAAAAAGTTTTGGAGGTAACATGGTCATCAAAACACAGTCTCTGCCCACGTGGAATTTACAGACTAGGGGAGAAGAAAAGACGGCAGATACTCACGCACACATAGGTATATAATTACCAATTCTAGTGAACACCATCACAGAAAAGGACAAAATACTATCAGAGTATGCCAGGTGGTGTTTGATTTGAGATATAAAGGGTGAGCGGGAATTAATTAAGGGAAGGGGATGAAAGGGGGGAACATCCCAAGCAGAGGGGGTTGCTTGTGCAGGGATCCTGAGGTGGGAGGTGGGCGGGGCCTCAGCAGAACTGACTCTTAGCTGCTGTGGCTGGAGACTGAGGGCTCAGGGGAGGGTGGAGTGGATGGGGCTGCAGAACTGGAGGCAGGTGCCAGGTCACGAGAGCCATGGGGCGCAAGGCTCTGAAGTCAAAATGTAATGAATATTAATCACCGAGATCTACTTATCTAGCGTCCAGATCATGGGCCCAAAAACTGCTCTGTAGGGCAGAGGGTCAGGAAGAAGGGAGTCAAAGTCGGCTTCAGACGTCCCTTTTCAGGGAGGATCAATATATCCCAAATAATTTTTGACATAAATTTTAATTATTAGTGATAGCCAACTTAAAATAGAAACAAAATGCATAATCTCTAATATGGAAAGAAGGAAAAAGAGGAATCGGTCAAGAAAATGTCATGAAAACAGATAAATTAGAAAACAACCACTCTTGCCTTCTTCCTGACTTAAGTGATTGTTTCTTTAAATAAAACATCAAGCTCCAGTCAGACATTTTTTAAATTAAATGTAACAGAAATGTATTTCAACCTTGGTTTTAAATTTAGGAAGAGGTGGAATTTTATTAAATACTTTTTTTTGTCAAATGCTGTTTTTATAAGATCTACTAATATAATTGACTATGTTAATAAATTTCATGATGTCTAATTAACCTTGCATTCCTGAAATAAACCCTACTGGTAATTTTCTTTTTATACACTTTCTGCTGTGACTAAAAATACTTACCATTTGCTGGCCAAGATAATGAATAAAAATATATATAATAAAGATGTTATTATTAATATAAATCATGGGAGTATGTACCTGAAAAGCCAAAATGATCAACTAAAAAAGGAACTGTACTAAAAATCAAATTGAATTATTCAGAAATAAAAAGCTAATAAAGTTCATCTGGTGTAGTGCTTACGCAAGAATCTCTTCTTACCTCTTTCTCTCTCTCAACATGGGATGGACCTCATCTCCTAGATTTTTTGAGTAAATAGTTTGGAGACAATTGGATAACCACATCTTCACACAAGTTTGATCTGGACCTCAACTCAATTACTGAAACAAATCTCAGATGGTTTAGAGGTAAATGTTAAGACGGAACATTAAACAAAGAAGAAGAGATTATGAGCCTATGTTTACATGTGAAAGACTTTCTGACACAAATATTGGGAAGCATTTCGGAAAAACTGATTGACTTTATAATATAAAACCCCCAAACCTGCATACATTTAAAGATGTAAAAACATAATTGAAAGGCAAATAAAAATTGAAGGAAATGTTAAAAATATATGCAATAAGTGATTGGTTTCTTAAAAGTATAAGACAATTTTTTAAAAATCATTTTAAAAAAACTGAACATCCTTTTGAAAAGAGTCATAAATATGAAATCTGGTCAAGGAGAAAAACCAATGATAGTAAATACAGAGCTTCCTCAGCTTTTAACAGGTTCATCCTGATAAACCCATCGTAAGCTGAAAATACCATTAAGGCAAAACTGCATTTAATACACCTAACCTACTGGGCACCATAGCTTAGCCTAGCCTACCTCAAACATGCTCAGAACATTAGCCTACAGCTGGGAAAAATCATCAACACAAAGTCTGTTTTATAATAAAGTGCTGAATATTTCAAGGTGACCTTTGAACAACATGGGAGTTAGGGGTACTGACCCCCGTGCAGTGCAAAATCCCAGTATAATTTATAGTAGGTTCCTCTGAATCTGTGTTTCCACAACCTGGGATTTCAACCAATGACGAATTGTGTAGCAGTGTAACATTTACCACTGAAAAAAAATCAGATATAAGTGGTCCTTCAGTTCAAACCTGTGTTGTTCAACGATCGACTGTAATTTATTTAAGATTGTACTGAAAGGGAAGACAGAATGGCTGTATGTGTAAAGAACCGTTGTAAGACTATTGGCAGTTTACCTTCGAGATCACGCGGTTGGCTGGGAGCTGCGGCTCACTGAACATGTCCAGCATCATGAGAGGGTATCCACCACATATCACTAGCCTGAAAAAAAAAATCACAATTCAAAATTTGAAGTACAGTTTCTATTAAATGCATATTACTTTTGCATTATTGTAAAGTTGAAAAATTGCGCCCATCATAAGTTAGAGACCGTCTGTACATATCCGGGCAAATATTCAACCTAAACACCAAAGATATGCAAATCAGTGCAACAACGTTATCTTTCAGTAATCAGGTTGACAATTATTCAACTGGTGTGGGTTTAGGTAAATTAATTTTTTATTAACATTCTGATTCATAGACAAATAATTATTACAGATTTTGATAAGAAAATTCTTAAAAGTTTGCATAACTCTTGAAGTACTAGTTATATTTTTAAATTTTGTGAAAATATTTGCAAATGTACAACAAAGAGCTCTCCTTGAGGTCACACATTGACATGGTTAAGAATGCAGACTTTGGCTTCAGGCACCTCAGGTGTACTGTTCAATCTGTCTAAACTTCCCTTTCTCCATCCCCAAAATGAGCAAAATAACAGCATCTGAGTTAAAACACTCTGATGATTAAATGAGTACTATGTGTAAACATACCAAAGTGCTCGGGAAATTTTGTGCATCAATATTATTTGTTTTATTATCATTATTGTCATTATCATCATTATTTTCAGATGGCCAAATTGCATGTGGCACAAAGTCTGCATTTAATAAAAGTCGTTTATTTGTGTATTCACAGAGCCCACTACACTGTGAGCGCTTTCCCAGACCCTGGGAATACAGCAGTAAATCCAAGTCCCAGTCCTCACTGAAGCTGCGTGTAGTGGGAGGGGTTCCTGCACAAGCAATTAAACAAGATGATTTTGTTTGTCGGAGACAAACTATGGAGAAAAATTAAGCAGGATCAGAGCATTGGAGGGAGGCCTTTCTTCTTGATAGAGGCTCCACATTTGAAAAAAAAAGTTAAAAACCTGAAACTACTGATGAGCAAATCATGCAGATATTAAAAGGAGAGAGAACAAGTGTAAAGGTGTTTGACATCTGAAGCAGCGAGGGGTCAGTGCGACTACAGCTATTTAAGCAAGAGAGAGAGAGGTGTCAGGCAGACAGTGAAGTCTAAAACACCGAGGGTCTTGTGGGCCACTGTCAAGTCTTTTCTCTGAGAGTGATGGTAAGATTTCCAGCAAAGAAGTGACATGACCTGATACACATTTCTGAAGCATCCCTCTTGCCGCTGTAGTCGGGCTCAAGGTGAAAGCAAGGGGATCACCCAGAAGCCTAATGCAGCTTCTGGTTAAGAGGCATCATTAGTGGCTTGGGCTAGGGTAGTAGCCAGAAAAGTGGTGGAACACTGGATGTATTTTGAAGGAAGAACTTGCTGAAAAAAAAATCAGAAGATTCAACATGACTGTAAATTTTTGGTGTGGCCCACTGATGGACTGAGACTATCACTTCCAGTCATGGGGAGGTGTGCAGTCAGGTGTTCAGTGTCGGGCATGTTAAGGCTGAGACGTCTATTGGAGATCAAGAGGAGACACTAGGTGGGAAGTTGGCTGTGTGAGTCTATTTATGTGTTTCCAGGGAATATGACCAGCTGGGGCATGCAAATATGAGAATTTTCTGCACAGAGATGGTATTTGAAAGTCATGCAACAAACTGGAAGAGATCAAAGGAGTGAGTGCAGATGGAGTAAAACAGAGGTCGAAGAACTCAGCCCTGGAACTCTCCCTTACTTGGGGTCAGGAAATGGGGAAAGAGGAAAGAGAGGACCCCAGAAGCCAAACGAGGACAAGGTATCGAGAGAAGAATGGTTATGAATGAACAGTTATGTGTTGCTAATCAGAGGACTGAAAAGACAGACATCATGAGGGTAAGAACATTACTCTAAGTCCTTGGTGCTCAAAGCAGGATCCCAGGACCAGCAGCACCAGTATCACCAGGGATCTTGTTAAATACGCGGATTCTTGGGCTCCGTCCAGATCTACCACATCAGAAACTCTGGGGGTGGGGTCTAGTAGTCTGTCTTAACAAGCCCAACAAAGGATTCTGGTGCAGGGTCAAGTTCGAGAACTGCTGCTGTAAGGGGATGGGATTATTGTCAATTTTTATTTACTTCTCCTTTTTCTCCTATTAATCATATATATTTTTGCCTTGAGTATAAATGATCCATAATGAGCCTCCACTTTTAAAGGATGCAATGTCATTTATCTGGGTTGAAGTTGCTGAATGATCCAGTTGAAATACTGATATATTTCTTTGTAGAAGAGCTAAGTTATTGAAAATAGCTAATTGTATATTTCAGAAAAGTACTCACATGAAGCTAAAAGTGTTTATCAAGTCACCACCTAATATGTCATTGCCTCCTTTCTTCTGTCAGCACTGCATAAACATTGCTCTGGTAAACAAAGGTGGGTATATCTGACATGCTTTAAAGTCATTAGGAGAAAAGGCAAACATAATTTTTAAAAACCTTTCCCATCTTTGGTGTACAATGTTATCAGTCATTTTGACTGTCACAGGGCAATCTGTGCACCCTAAGTTGGTGAGGGGGTATTGAAAAAAAGGTAAATGTTGCACCCTTCACATTGAGAGAAGGGACAGCGTAGGCCTTTTATACTTTGGGTATTACATCACATTTTGGTTTTGTAGTTCATTCATCTCAAATTTCTAAAAAGCTATCCAGAAGCTCTAATTTTTATTACATAAACCATATGGGAATGTAAAAACTCCAACACATCATTTCCAAGCCCTGTTCCAGGCTTCCTACTCCCAAAGAGACATAATGATGAAGAAATAGCTTTAGTTTTAGCAAGCATTTATTTTTCCCCACCAGAAAAATAAAAAGGATTTCAAATAATTACTTCAGGTTCGTCTTTTGCAAGGTTTTACTCTTAGGATTTAGTTTGCCTGTGACAAAGAAAAAATTAAACAAATCCAAAGTATCTGAAACAAGGTAACAGTTTCTTTCTAAAGACGTGGAGAGAGACAGTCCTGGACTGACACAGTGCTTGTGGGTGCAGAATCCCAGTCTTTTGTATTCTGCTGGGGAATGGCCTCCATTCCCAGGGTCTCCTTGTAGTCCAAAATGCCTGCTGTGATTCCAGCAATCACATCTTTATTCCAGCCCACAAGGAGGAGAAAATGAAAGGCCAATACACCATTTTAGAATGTTTCCCACAGTCATGCACCCAATTTCCGCTTATATACAGTTGGCAGAACTCGTTCACAAGGCACCACGTGGCTGCCAAATCACTTCAATTATGCAGAAAAAAAAAATCATTCAACAGATTAAAAATCAGGTTCTGATCTAAAGACAACACACACACACACACACACACACACACACACACACACACACACACACACACATACATTTAGCAATTTAGGAGTAGAAGGAAATTCTTTACCTAGATGATAAATATACATAAGAAACAAAACCAAACCTATAGTGAGCATCACCATTGATGGAAAAACTTAAACATTTTCTTTAGAATCAGGGGAAAATAGAACACCCACTACTCAAAAAATGTGCTGGCCATATTGTAAGACAAGAGGATAAGGATTAGAAAGAAAGAAAATAAACATCATTGTTTATAAATTATATAGTTACCTCATAAAAAGCCCTTTGGAATTTTAGATTATCTCCCATTAAAAAAAAAAGATTGAAAAATGCAATGACATTAAAATTTAAAACTTCTATTAATCGAAGACATAAGATAAAAAAATTTTAAGTTACAAATAAGGAGATGCTCACAAAACATGTAACAGAAAGAGTTCAACTTTGGGAGTAAAATAATAAATCAATAAGAAAAAGATAACACAATTTTAAAACCGAGCAAGCCAAATAATCAGACATTTCCCAATAAATATATGAAAAGATACTCCTCTTGATTAGTAATCAAAGAAATGTAAATTAAAGTCACAACAAGAAACCAGTTCATGCCAAGCAAGCTGGCCAAAATCTTAAAGTTCAGATGTTACCAGTGGGCACCTCCGGGCTCAGACACTGGCGCAGGCACTATGAGTTTGAAAATCTAGAGTTATCTAGTGAAGGTGTTTGTGAAACACCCTGTGATCCAGCAGTTCCACTCTCAGAATGAATATCCTCGGTGGGAGGGTACAACTCAGTGGTAGAGCGTGTGCTCAGCATGCATGAGGTCCTGGGTTCAACCCCCAGTACCTCCATTAGATAGATAAGTAAACCTAATTACCTCCCACCAACAAAAATCTTTTAAAAATTAAGAAAAAAAACCTAATAAACTTCATCCAACATATATTTAAAAAATAAATATCCCTGATAAGGTCTTCCACATTCTAGAAGACATATTTAAGAATGTGTGGTGGTTGATTTTTACGTGTCAGCTTGACTGGGCTAAGGGATGCCCAGAGAGCCAGCAAAACATTATCTCCGGGTGTGTCTGTGAAGGTGTTTCCACAAGGGATTAGCAATTGACTCAGCAGACTTAATAAAGAAGATCGCCCCCGCAGTGCAGGTGCGCATCCTCCCATCTGCTGAGGGCCGGAACAGAATGAAGGGCAAAGGAAGAGGGGAGTTTGCTCTTTTTGCTTGTGCAGGGACGTTGATCTTTTCCTTCCCTTGGACACCATTGCTCTGAGTGCCTTCAGACTCTGACCATGACTTTCACCATTAGCTCCCCTGGTTCTCAGGCTTTTGGACTCAGACTGAAATGTACCACTTGCTTTCCTCATTCTCCAGCTTGCGGACAGTAGACCGTGGGACTTCTCAGCCTGCATAATTTTGTGAGCCAACTGCTAAAATAAATCTGTCTGTCTCTCTATATATAAATATATAAATATATAAATGTATATATATATATTTAGGAATGGAAGGAATGCATACATATATAGAATGAGTGTGTGTGTGTGTGTGTGTGTGTGTGTGTGTGTGTATTTCCTATTGGTTCTGTTTCTCTGGAGAACCCTGAATAATACTTTAATGTCATCTTGGTGTTTTTATTACAACAAAAACAATTGCACACAATCTTAATGCTTGACGGAAAAATGGATAAGTAAATGTGGGTATATTCATAGAACACTGGGCAGCAGTGAAAACAGGGGAATTTCAGCTGCATGAATCAAAATGGATTATGCTCTCAAAATGGAAAAAGGAAGTCACAGAATATATATCCCACAACCCATAAATAGATGTCTAAGGACATCTACAGAGAGTTCAGAGATGCACAAAACTAAAATGCACTGTTTATCAGTGAAAATCTATGTGTTAAGATTTAAAGACAAGCAGAGGAATTATAAGCACAAGATTCAGGTCAGAGGTTAATTCTGGGGGGTTAGGACAATGAGGATTCATAGGGGACCTCAAAAGTATCAATAATGTTCTAGTTCTTAAGCTACATGAGGTTTTTGTACCTTATACACTTTGCTTTAATGTACATAGTATTTCATAACAAAAATGATGCATAATATAAATAAAGTGAGTTGAATGCATATCACCGCTCTGTCCATATGACTAGTCTTCACTGAGGATCGTTTTAGAAATCAAACTAAATCTTACATGAATCTCATCTGTTGCATCTGGTGTTACACTACCCGCCGCCGCCATCATAAAGCATTTCCCAAAGAGAGGCTTGTGTTTCCGTGCAGCCTGGTTTCAGATGATAACAGGAGAGTGATCCTCATCCTTCGTCTTTCTTAGGAAAATGCTCCAGTCTGATTTCTTCCAGAGCCAGCAGCATTACTTCCATTTGCAAAATCGGCTATAAGCCCCAGTGACAGGATTTCCTATGGTCTTCCCCTCCTTCTCAGTTGCATGTCTCCTGCACTGTTGCTGCTCTCACATCTCTCTCCACCCAAACTTCTCAAGTCCAACCCCACAACAAAATTCTCCCAGAGCAAACTAAGTAATCGACTTCGTCCCGCCACCCTTTTTCAATGTTCCCTTTTCATGCCAGCAATTCTTTCTCACTTTTTAAATGGAAACAGAGCAAACCAGTCTCTTTCCTGGTAACTGCTCAGCTCCATCTACCCATTTCCCAGATTCTGTTCAACCAAAGCATAGAAACTGGGCCAGGAAACTCAGACCATGCCTTAGAAATCTAAAAAAACCAAAACATAAATACAAAACAGAAACAGACTCACATAGAATACAAACTTGTGGTTGCCAAGGGGGCGGGGAGTGGGAAGGGACAGACTGGGATTTCAAAACGCAGAATAGATAAACAAGATTATACTGTATAGCACAGGGAAATATACACAAGATCTTATGGCAGCTCACAGTGAAAAAAATGTGACAATGAATATATGTATGTTCATGTATAACTGAAAAATTGTGCTCTACACTGGAATTTGACACAACATTGTAAAATGACTATAACTCAATAAAAAATGTCAAAAAAAAAAAGAGAAATGAATGAAAGGTGGAATGTATGTACATATATGTATGGCTTGGACATTGTGCTGTGCACCAGAAACTGACACATTATAACCGACTATACTTCAATTAAAAAAAAAAAGAAATTGATGAAAGGGTCATATCACCAAAAATAAAATTTTCTGTGGCAGAATTGTTCTTTAACAGAATTTTCTCTCAGGAAAAGTTTAAAACACTTATAATTTAATACCTTTCTTTCTATTTCAACCATTTCTGTGTCCCTTGGGGTAAGAACACCTTGATAGTGTGTGGTGTTAAGAACGTGGCCTTTAGAGTCTGGCAGACTGGGGTTCAATCCCAGGTTGAGTAAATTATTTAATGTCTTGGCATCTCATTTCCTTCTATTAAGTTGGGCTATAAATGCCTACTTACTGGGCTTTTGTGAAATTAAATAGGGCAATCCTCATAGAGCATCTTGTGGAAACTCTTAACCCTTAGAAGGCTAGGCATTCAGTAACTGGTAGCTCAATTATACATTTAATACTCTTTTAGAAGCAGTAGAGGGAAAGAAAATGTCAATCAATGACGGGTCCCTTGGTGATCTAACCTTCCTATATGAGAAACTCACTCAGAATCTTGCTCACACACACACCACTGAAAGCTATACAGTGACACATAGTTATTGTTCAATTAGTAGTGAGGACTACACAAAGAACAGGGTCTTAGGGACAAACGCTGCAAGAGTTCAGGAGAGTTCTGGGTGTGGAGTTTTCAAAGACAAAAGGGAAAGAGTCCATCATTGCAGGGAAAAATTATTATATTAGCTGAGACAAGTGGAGGCCTGATTAGATCCTTCCATTCATTCATTCATAGTTCTTCAGTTACTTCAGTTGTAACAGAATGAACCTATCTACCTTGAAAAATAATTACAACCCTGTCTCCCCTGCCCGTCATTGCTTGTTCCCTTCTCCCCACCACCAGCAGCTCTGAAACAGAAGGACCACAAGGAAAACAGGCAGCGGCTGGTTGCTCTCCCGCGTGGCTCCAACTGCTTTAACATCTTTGAGTGATGTGCAAATTCTCCTCTCTCACCCTCATCAGTACTTGTCTTCTGCACCCGTTCAGGAACAGCAGTTTCCAGGAAACACCTGAGCAAGAAGCAGAGCCAGGACTAGCAAGAGTTCCTTGCATCCTGGGAGCAGCATTCCCCGTTGCAACGTGCAGAAGGTGAAAGGGGAGACAGGCAGAGACTGATAGCAATGCTAATAATAATAGTAATAATGGAACCCATGGGACACAGGCTTCAACCATTGGTTTGTCCAGATGGGTCTTGTAACTCTGTACTCTGAACGTCAGTCGTCTGGTCACCTGCTTAGTTGATGAGAAAGAAGTCGAGTCTTTTCCAGAAATCACCCTCCCAATTGTATTTCACTGAGAGGCTGGAAGCCCAATGGTTAACAGCGTAGCACTGGAGCTGACGTTCTGGCTTTCCATCCTTATTCTGCCCCTCACTGACTGTGTCACCTTGAGCAAGGCAGTTACAACCTCTGCGTCAATTTCCTCATCTGTAAAATGGGGATAATATGGTATGTACACCCCACAGGATGACTGAGAGGAGTAGGTGAGCTAAGATATCAAAATGAGCATGAGGTAAGAGCAAATTGGTATTACTATTCGGAGTCAGAGGGAGGAGAAGGCAGTTCTCACTCACGATCAGAGCTCTGGGCTCATTCTGCTGCCTTCTGTTCTGACGCTGTTCTGGCCCCCCTTTCACTCCTACGATCACTTCCGTTTTGCCACCCAAGCATCACCGACCTCCGTGGAACTGCTGACCTCCCTGCGGTTAGTACCCCACCGCCCGCGTTCCCGCCTGTGTTGATGGCAGATTGCTGAGCGTGAGTGTCAAAGGAGAGTAACTGGGATGGGTTAGTAGGAGAGCTCCTCTTAGACCAGCAAGATCACACCAGGGCAGAGCTCACAGTTGCTGGGACTTGGACTGGGAACTGCGCACAGCCACGTGCTGTCAGGGTCCCATCTGAAAAGGGAATTCAGACCAGACCCAGGTGGGCAAACGAGAGACCCAGTGCAACGCAGCACTTCCACACAATGAGGAGAACCCGGAAGGGGCATCGAGGGCCCTGAGAAAGCACAGGGCTGAACGTCCGGAGACAAAGAAGCAAGAAATACAACACATGATTGCAAAATGGAAGAAAGGAGCCCTGGTTTCACAAAGTTGAGATGAAAGAAACTATGCTGGGGGAAAAAATTCCTTACAAGAAAGATCCTGGAAAAGGATTTTTTAAATTTTTAATAATTGTGAGAAAATCTGTAAGTTCCTAGCAGAAAACAAGTTACACTAAAAGGAACAAAAATTGAGATAATATCTACATGACAAAATGCCAGAAAAGAATAAGGCAATCTCTTAAGATTTGAGAGAGAGAAAAAAGTACCCTGAGACCTCAAATTTTTTTACCATTCCAACTCTCCTTTGTCAATAGAAAGAGAAAGATATTCTTAAATATATGAAAACATCGAAAATACATTGTCTACATATCCTTTGTGAAAATTTTACTTGAAAACATAAGGCAGTCAACTGAAATACAAAAAAGAATGCAAAAAACTAAAGAGTCGGAGCATGGCTGATTAGACCCACTGGCAGGATTTCCTTGCTCAGGATTTCTCGATTGTTTGTTGATGTTGTTTTTTTAAAGTAATTAACAATTCCTAATGAAAACAATGGCAAATGTAGCTATTCTATTCTAGGAAAAATATTTTTAAAAATAAAAAGCAGTGTTGCTTAAAGCAACTGGAATCCTGATACTCTACACATATAAAAACCATATTAAACATCCTGTGTCATTTTGAAAGAAATAGAAACTAATAAATAAAAATTTTAAAACTTAATAAAATTAAGGCCGATACTAACTACCTCTATAATCATCTTTACCCTAGTACGTACTGACATTCCTTGTAACTATACTTAAAAATCAGTAGGTACACTTTGCTTTCAACTATATAACATTACATTTAAAAAATGAGAAAACACACAAAAATGTTTACTCTGGAAGGTGGGAACCTGGATAATTTGCAATTCTTCATTTATGATCTTTATTTTCCAAAATTTTCTACCTTAAACAAATACATATTAGACTGAACACATACTACATTGGTGATCATAAAAATGATATAAAAATATTATATGCAATTAGAAATCTGCTATATGATTAGAACCATGTAAACACATACTTTAAAAAGTCCTGAAAGTAGTTACAACCAGAGCTTAGCAACGATTACTTCTGGGTTGCGGCACAACAGGGGATTGTTTTTGTCTCTCTGCTACTTTTTCTGGATTTCTCAGATGTTCTATGATGAGCACATGATATTTTTCTAGAGGGAAATAAAACAACAATAAAATAAAATAAATCCAGGGGGCCTGACCCAGCAGAGCAAAGTAGAGCAAGGAGAGCTGCTCTAGTTTTGAAGGTGAGAGATGTTCTCAAGGAATTTCTGGGCACCCCCTGCCCTTGTCCTCTTGTGGCTGCGACAGCCACAGTCTTCCTCCTGCTGCTCCTGAGATAACGTTTAAGTGTACGTATGCAGTGTATTTGTATGCATGTGTGTGTGTGCATAATTATACTAGTAATACACGAATATAATCTCATTGCAAAAATTCAGACGTTACAGATAGAGCTAATGTCTCTCTTGATCTCAGCCCCAATCCTTGTGTCCAATCCAGAGGTCCACTTGATGGTTATACGTTATAGATGTGAATTTGCCAGTGTGTTCACCATAATCCAGGCTCACAGTAAAATCCCAGCTCGTTCAGACCTTCTTATCTGCAATTATATGTCCATACAGAAGTTTCTAATATTGATTCATGGGCATGTGTTTGCATAAATGGTATTTTAATACATGTGTTGTTGACTCAGCACTGTCTTATGGGAAACCTTCTCTGCCATCCATGTAACTCTATCTTTATATTTTTACTTAGTGTGAATAGCAAAAAAGTGAAAAAGAGTAGGATTTTTAAATTTAAAAAACTTTTTTTTTACTTCAGGCATTTGATAATTAGTACCAATTTTCATTGAGATAAAAAAAAAAACACTTAGCAATGAACATGCTTTCTTCTGCACATTTAAAGTGGTTCTCTATGAGGATGCTAGGAATTAATGGAACATAAGACATATGTATTTTTAATTTGACAGATATGGCCTTCTAATGGCTTACCAATAAGCCTTCTCACCAGCAATATGGAAAGAATGCTCATGTTTTCTCCAGTATTATCAAACTCAATGTTTTTTGACACCTTCATTCTGTTGGATGAAGAAGTATTGCTTTAATTTGCATTTTCCCAATTACTGGTAAGGCTGTGTCCAAATTTTTGGTCTGCTAGACTTTTAGTCTCTCCTACCTCACCTCTCAATCTGCTCTAACCATCTTAAGCCCTGCTACCCAGGTGGGTATACCAGCTGGCTGGTCTAGATACTGTGAATGCAGAAAACAAACAAGAACTTCTGCAGGAACTGCTGTCTGGCTATGTTCAGCAGGGAATGGTGCATGGCCACTGAATGCCAGCCTTCCCTTTATTGGCCCCTTCCTCGGTAGTTACCTTTTGCCATGGAAAATCCATTGGCATGATCATCAGAAGATTCAGGTGTAACTCCAGGTTTTTCCCCTTCCTGACTCTGTACCTTGGGTGAATTTTCCATGCTTTTTTGGCTTCACATTCATCATTTATTAAGAATAGTGGGTACTACCTGTTATGCCTACCCTACAGCTACAGACGTGCCCTCCACATGTTAAGTGTGTTTCCCATGACCCTAGCTCACAGGAAAACTCCAGACTACTTTATTCAGTGCCAACTCATATGGACTTTTCCCTTCCTGATCCCATTCCCACACAGGTTATCCAAGTTTCCCACCTGATGCCAACGAAGGTCTAGACTATTGGTTGATGAGTCATCCACAGACAACTGGTCAGCTGAGGGGTCAGCACTCGGTCCCTTCTGCCCTACTTTTTGGTCTTGCAGAAAGAAGACCCCTTATCACCTACCTACTTCAAACACCTGTTCTTTCTACTGTTTCTCTCTTGTTCAGGTTATCTTCTGTCTCTTCAATCTTCCTTCATAGGAAGGTCTGGTCTCATCCAGCTTAAAGAGTAGAAAACTGGCTCTGCAATTAGACTTTTGACCTGGTTCTGTGTGGGGTGGTGGTGAGGAAAAGAACCAGAGAGGGAGATACACAGAAAACACACATATGTTTTGAGTTGTAATCCTGTTGCCTAGGGTTGCCCTGCTGCAAGCAAGATGGGACAAACAGACAATTGGTATGTAAATTATTGAATACAATCTCAGACAGATCACTGACTGATGGTGATCCTACTACTTAAGCTTAAGGCTCTGATATAGATGGTAGCTAAAGGCATGCATAAGATGAAACTGCCCAGGACAATCACTGAGATGAGTCTTGAGGAGCTGAGAAACATAATAATGAGTTCGTTCCCTTTACTGTTGAACTGGTAAATAGGAATCAGTTTTGGGGAAGGACTTATATCCTCTATATTATAATGCCTTTAACGGCAGCCCTGTGATAAAATTTGTATATCCTATAAAAATAGTTCATTTTGCTTACATTACTTTCATAAGCTATGTTCAGTAAAAGGACATCATCTAGAACTTTATTACATTCTCAAGCCAAGGTTGTAGGACTGTCTTGGACAGACCACAGCTAAGTTGGAAAACTTCCTAGGATGGGAGCATCCTGATTTCTTGTTCAACCTGAACATTTTTTAAGCAATAGAAAATTGTCTGGCTGTTGTATTTAAGGTTAGGTTCACTAAACTGAATCAAAGTTTAGAACAAAAAATGACATAATACACTCAACACTCCATAATCTACTCTCAGATAACTCTAAAATCTCTTGTATGGAATGCATTTTCCATTTTTGGCAGAAGATTTTTCTTCATAATAATCTTTGGCTTTAAGTAAGGTTTCAATTAGTATACAGGCGAAGATAGTGGTGGTGCCAAAACACTCCTTCCCACAAGCCTCTTTAGAGTACCAAAAGGTCATTGAAAGACAAAACATCTTTCAGCAGCAGCAAGAGAAATGATCTTACCTTCTGAAAATCCTGACTTAACTCCCTCTCATAATTCATGCAGCAGAAAAATTATATGTTAATAGGCCATCCAATCAGAGGCTCCCCACCTCCCATGTTCACCTGTTCATCCTTTCCATAATCACAGCCATTAAAGTGTGGACTCGGGAAAGAGACTGACTGAGTTCTGATCCTAATTCTCAACTTAGAAGCTGGGTGATCTTGGGACAAGTCACTCCCCCACCCCCCATTCTCTGAATATGGAAAGTCTTTAATTTTTCTAGTAATTAAAAAAATGGCAACAGGATTTCCACTTCTAGGTATGACGGAAGAGCTTATACAAGACCAAATCTTTCACCGGGAACAAATATAAAAATCTAGTGTAATAGTTAAAGAAATAAACAACAAAATAGCTGCTTGCAGGCATCAGAAAACAATCAAAGCAGGCAGAACTTGAGGGGCCGATACGGCAAAGAGGAGACATCGAGGTGAGCAGGGCCATCTCTACTACTTTTTTACTTTTCTAAAAATCAGTTTTATTGAAGCATACTTTCTACAATAAAGTGCACAGAGATTAAAAGTAAGTTTGATGAGTTTTGATACATGTATATACCTGTGTAACCACCATCACGTTAAAGCTACAGAACATTTTCATCACCAAGGAAACGTCCCTTGTGCACCTCTGCTGTCAAATCCCAGCAACATGCACTGCCCAAGGCAGCCACTGATCAGACTTCTATTGCCATAACTTAATCTGCCTGGTATAGAACTTCATTTAAATGAGATCATCAGTGTCTAATATAGTGCATCCACTTTTTTCACTCTCTGTGTTTATTGTCAGATTTGTCCATGATTTTGGGTTTATCTTGGGGTCGTGCTCACTGATGATGTTTCATGTATTTTGAAGGTCTGTTATTAGATAATATGCTTATAGGATCATTATGTCTCCTTCATAAACTAAGCCTCTTGTTATGACAAGAATTATCACCTTGAAATCTATTTTCTGATTATCAGTATGGCTACATAAGCTTTCTTATGCTTACTCTTTGAATGGTATGTATTTTTCTATCGTTTTATTTTTAACTTTAAGTTTGAAGCATGTCTCTTTGAAAAGAAAAATGAGTTGGATCTTGCTTTTTAGCTAATCTGAAAAGTCTCTTTTATTTGGAGTGTTTAATCCATTTACATTTAATGTAATTATCAATATAGTTGGACTTAAGACTATTATCTTATAATTTATTTCCTATTTAGTCTCTCTGTTCTTTATTCCTTATTTCACAAATATATTTTTAGCATTCTATTTTATTTTTCTATTGGTTTTTTAACTCCTATTATTTGTAATTGTTCTAAAATTACAATATGCATCTTTAAATTTTTACAATCTACCTTGAATTAATATTATTATAATTTATGCACACTGTAAGAACCTACAATATAATTCCATTTACATTCCTCCTTGTCCTTTGTACTATTACCTCAAACATTTTAGTTCCAAGCATTATAAAACAAAACCACATTGTTTTCACTTTTATTTAAACAGTGAATAGAATTTTAGAGAATAAAATAAAGGAAAATATTCTTTATATTTACCCTAATAATCCATGTCTAATGCAATTCACTTCTTCCTGAAGATGTGAATTTCCATATGCTAATCTTTCTTTTGTGTTATATTTATTCTTAAGTATTTTTTAGTCTTTGATATTATAAAATGTCTTTTTAAATTTAATTTTCCAATTATTTGTCACTTCTATACAGAGACAGTATTGCTTTCATGTTAACTTTGTTAACAATGAACTCATTAAATTCATTTACTAATGCTAACTTTTTATCTTCAGATTATTTTGGGTTTTCTTCATTACAATTATGTGTCTGTGAATAAAAACAATTTTATTTATTCCTTCCAAATCCTTATGACTTTTATTTATTTTCTTACCTCACTGCACTGGTAGAAGTTACACTAAAATAATGAACAAATATAGTGCTAGTGAGTTTCCCTCGATCTTTCACAATTTCATTGGAAAAGTTTTGAATATCTGATTGTTAAGTATGATACTGAGTGTGAGCTTCTTCTAGATACCTTTACCAGATAAAGGATGCTCCTTTTCAGTTCTAATTGACTAAGACTTATCTTTCTGCTATGAATTGAAAGTATGATTTTAATATGTCCATGTTCTTTTAGCATCTCTATTCTCATTAAAGAGGTAGTGTGTATGTATTTATAATAGTTAGTGTAACAGCATAACCATGTTACAAAAAACCAATTACATTAGAGAAAATTACAGGTCACTCTCTCTCATGAACACAGACAAAATATTACCAAATTGAATTCAGAATATGTATAGCAGAAAATACATCACAACCAGGTGAGATTAACTCCAGGGCTACAAGATTGGTTTAATATTTGAAAATCAATTAATAAACATCACCATATTAAAAACTAAAAGAGAAAAATTATGTGACCATCTCCAAAGTTGCAGATAACACATGGCCTTATTTAACACAAAAGATACATAAAACATCGACACTAAAAACTATAATATATTATGGACATGAAATAAAGAGAAAGATATACCATGCCCATGTGTTAAAAGAATCAATATCATAAAGAAGTCAATTGGCACAAACTGACCTGTATATTGATTGATATTTAACACAATATCAATCAAAATCCCAGTATTTCATGTAGAAACTGAAACTGGATGACTCAAATGTATATGAAACTGCAAACGACTGAGAATTGTTCATCTCAAAGAAGAAGAAAGTTGGAAAACATATACTCCCAGATGTCAAGACTTACCATAAACTGCAGTAATAAAGAGAGTGGTATTGGCACAAATGCAGACAAATACACCAAGGAAACAAGTTAAAGAGTCCAGAAACAGACCAAACACATATGCGATCAGTTGATTTATGACAAAGATGACACAATATTACTGAATTGATGTTCAAGAAATAGTGCTCATTTGATTAGAGATCCGTATGGGAAAACATTCAAACTTGACCTTGCCTTCCTTCACAAAAATGAAATCCAGATGAACTGTAGATAAGCCAACCCTCCTTTTAATCAGATAGCACTGATAGGTAAAGTTTTCTTAAACAGAGCACAAAAAAGTGCTTAAAAAAGTAATAGATGACAATAAAATTAAGAACTTCTGATTATCAAAATAGATCATGAAGAAAATGAAAAGACAAACCTCCCATTTGCAATACATGAATTTGAAAAGAACTTGCATCCAGAATAGGATGGGTTTGTAAAAATCAGTAAGAAAAGGGGAAAAATATTCAAAAGGAAAAAAATTGAGTAAAAAGTTTAAGCAGATAAACTTCACGCAAGAAGATGCTGGAATGGCCAATAAGCACATGAAAAAGTGTTCATCTTCATTAGACATCAGGGAAATTCAAATTAAAACCGCTATGAAATACCACTATACATCTGCTGGAGTGGACACAGCACAAGAATGTCTGTAATGAAAAAGGTAGAAACTGCTTAGTGTTGGTGGTGATATGTGGAACAACTGGAATTCTCATCCATCTGGTGGGAATGTAAATCACAACCATTTGGAAAACTGTTTGGCAATAGCTATTAAAGCCGAACAAATGCATTCTATACGACCCAGAAATTCTACTCCCAGGAATTGATCCAGAAGAAATTCGTATTATGTATACACATCTAAAGACATGTACAAAAATGTTCACAGCAGCATTATTTATGTAACAGCCCAAACTGCAAACTATTCTATGTTTATCAATACTAGAATGGACAAATAAAATGTGATATATTTAGACTGTGGAATAAACAAAGGACTGCTACATGCAACATGGATTTCGTAAACATGATGAGTGCTCTAATCCAGATAAAAAAAGAACATATTCTATGATATCATTCATAAAAAACTTCAAAAACTGAAAAAACTAATCTACAGTGATAGAAGTTAGAATGCTGGTGACATTTGGTCGTGAGGTAATGACAGAAAGGTATGTTGGGACTTAGAGGATGCTGAGAACAATATTCTATTGTTTTATGTGTATATTCACTTTGAAAATTCATTGGGTTGCACATTTCTGACTTTTGCAATTCTGTGTTTAAACTGTACTTCAAGTTTAAAATTACTCAAAAAATCACATTACAAAGCATTAGTGAATGTCTCATCAATTTTCAAAACATAAATAATATTTGTGAGATAAATATTTGTGAGATAAAAAAAGGGTCATTAATACTCTCACATATTACTGGCAGAAGTAGAAATGTCTATGGTTTGGAAATAAAGCACAACCAAATTCTACTCCATTCTACTTTTCAAGTTATATGCTTTCATAATCAATCCCACCTTATCTTCATAATAAGTATGGAAAGCAGGGATTATTATCAACATCATACAGGTAAGAGAACAGGTTCTGAAAGTTTAAATGATTGTTCGGTGCCGCAGGACTAGTACGCAAGGACCTGCAATTTTCACCTGCTACTACCATCACTAGAGAAACCTCCATGACGACGCTCGTCAAAAGAGACCCAAGTGAGATGTGGCAGTTGGGAGCTCTTAATATGAGAAAAGAGCTGCAGGAAGGCCTACTTTATTGCTTTACTTATAAGACAGAACATTGAAAACCTAAACATTCAATAAAAGTGTATGCTTCAATAAATGAAGCTCCTGAAAGGCAAATTATGCAGATATTATGTAGTTTTTAAAAAAGGTAATTATGATTTTTTCTATTAACTGACTCATAGAAGCCCATACAAAAGATGTTATTAAATGAAGACACTTCCCAGCAACACAGAGAATGCTTAGACTGTAACGTTGAGAGGCAAAATTAATTCTGCTGAAACCATGAGTGATACCTCTGTGAAAGTTATGTGTGCATGTGTGACAACGTGGGGAAGAAATTGCCAGACACAAAAAAAGGTGATGTTTGATGACAGTGGGCACTTCAGGGAAACTTTCTTCTTTTTTTCTTTTATTGCTGCTACATGGTGTTTGCGCAGTTTATTAAAATGTGAAAAGAAGGAAGCAATTGGTAAGCAAGAATGAATAGCCCAGGTTACTGGGGATAAGGCAGTTCTTTTCAAGGCATTTAACTCAATGGGAGTATATTGAGGATAACAGAATCATAAATAACTTAGAGAATAAAAGAATCTTTGGGGAACTGGAAAGAATGTGTACGTGGTTCTCTCAAGGTCACTTACTGGCTTACTGGCAGCCAGGACTAGAGCACAGCCATTCTGACCACAATAAAGGAATTTAAAAATTGGACAGTTTAAATAATAACGATACTTTAAAATAAAAACAAAGCAACAACTACCCACAAAAGCAAGACTTGGCCAGAGATACATTTATTAAATTAACAATTCACCTTTAACTAATATAAGTAATATATAGCATATCATATTTCTCTTACGACATTTTGTATCGCCTTTATATTAAGACTCTTACAGCATTATTAGCATTCTCAATAATTTTCCACAATGTAGATATACGTTGTTCAAGGAGACGTGGACAAAGTAATGTGATTTGCTTAACTGTGTCATTTTTGTCTCTCTGATTCCTCAAGTTCAGAGAATGCTCATCATACATCTCTTTTTCTTCAACTTAGCCTTTATTAGTTTTATTCCTTAAACTCCAACACTTGGTATCACTCTATCAGTGTCACCAGCAAAATCGTTTCCATTTGCTTTGGTTCGTGACAATGAAAAAACAAACCCACCTCCTCCCTGTCTGCAGTTATGTTTAAAGAGGATGGAGAAGCTAAAACATAATCTGGACACATTAAAAATATCATCTTAATTTATAGTAGCCGTTACCCTGTGCAGGATTAAAAGGGGGTTGGGGCAAACCCTCATTGGAAAAGCAGTGGACATACTGGAAAGAAAATTTGGGGGGGACGTTTGGAAAAGGGTGATTAAAAGTTAGATTTCCATGCTCTGTGCCAGTGGGTACTGAGGGAGGAGGGGGGCTCGGGGTGTACAGTGGCTAGACAGACCATTAAATTGGTATTAAATGCTTTTCCATATGAAGGAAGTGTCCTCCTGCCAAAAGCCAGGAGCTGAGAGAGCCATTTCCATGCAAATGCTGCTGTGAGCGCGCTGGGTAAACTTGGAAAGATTAAAGGGTCACTGGGGTGAGAACCTGGGACGCAGAGCCCGTCTGGCTTCACTTCCTTGCAGACCCGGGGAACTTGGCACCAAGCAGCAAGATGAAGGGCCTATATAAACACACAAACCCACTGACGATTTTTTTCCGAAGAATTAACTCAACCAGAAATATATTACAAAAATAGAACAAAGCTGGCTTCCATCAGTTTTCACCGCACCAGCCCATAAAGGATTTCTTGTACCCTGTCCAAAGCAAAGTGGAGGAATGACAGCTCAGGGTCCAGACTTCTCAGCGGTGGTTTCCTCCGCTGACCACGGCCTGACCTCCTTCCTGAGCTGAGCTGGAACAAAGACCCCATTGAGTGAAATGCAGCCCATACGCAACAGGAGGGTCTCCCAGACTGACTTCCTCCACTGAAATCCTCAAAGCGGTTCATTTGCAAAATCTTTCTAATAAGTACCACGTGGATTCCTGGATACCCCTGGGACCTTAGTAAGAATTTCCCGATGGTGCTCAGACCCTGACCTGTCTTAGCTAACCCTAGCTGTGAAACAGCAATCGGCCTTGCAAAGCAACCTTGGGCTGTCTGAAATAAAGAATGTTACAGACATTTGGAAGTCTTTTAAAAATTGGTCCCCAGCCCCCTTCATGTTTACAGTTCTGGTAAACGCATTATGTTTAGTGTGAAAAGTATTGGTTTTAGAATCTGACAGACTTGGACATTCTCATTGATTATTGGATAGTGACCTGAAAAATTTATGTAAACTGTTCTTTATTAGAAAAATGGGAACCATACCTACTTTGTAGCATTGTTAAGAGAATTAAATAAGAGAAGTCTAGCATTTGACACACAGGGGGAATTCAATAAATCTGAGCTTTCTTCTCTTCTACACAGAATCTGACTTGGATTTAACATGAGTGTCCAGTATATCCAGTAAGATTAGAAAGTGGTGGGGACATTGTCTTGGGATTATAAATAACGATTTGAAACTATTATTCATGGCCCAAAAATTCCTTACAGAATAGCATTGTAAAATGTCTTTGGTCTAAGGCTATACTATCAACCCAAACCTGTCTTTGTATTTGGTTCTTTAAATACTCAGAAAGGAGTTGAGAGTGCCTATTGGAAGGGTAACACAAAAAAGCCAAAGGGAAACCATCATGTGCTAAAACCAGGGAAATGCTTAGAAGAGAGAAGCTGAGAGTATCATAAAGTCAATGACTTCCGCACAAAGCATGACTTTTCACATTGAACTCTATCCAGAATCTGCTGTCTTCTCACAAAAGACAGAATGGTTTTATAGCCACATAAAATCCCTGCCTCTGCCAGGGCACGGTGCAGAGGAAGACAGAGTGTGAATTAAAGAACACACAGTCCAGAGCAGAGACACGGCCCAAGGAGGGAGGTCACGCCTGTGTTAAACAGGTATGTTTTGAAGCGTGCACATTTGCAAGCCCTAGGGTTTGCAGAGATCTGCTAAGTGCCTGGCTGAAAAAAAAAAGATGCTAAAAGGTAAAGAAAAGTTTGTTTAAGACTCGTACTTGATGAGGATAAATCTCAGACTGCTGACAACAAAGAAACTGAGTTGTTTGTTTATTTATTTAGTAACACTGGGAGGTGACCATGGAATGACATTTGGCAAACGGACTGTGGGGAAACAAAGGACATTCCATAGATGATGCAGAATTGAAAGCACTGAAGAAGGATATAACTCAGTCTGGGCCAGAGCAAAAACATTTCTCTTAACCACATCTGGATCAGGAATTTGCCCGTTCCCTAGGGAGAAAGGGTTGGGAGTTAATACCAGAACCATATTTTACGTTATGTGTCATCTGTTGTAAATGTACGCCGTAATTAACTTTTCACATAGACTGTGCATGCAGTTCAGTCCATAATGAGGGCGCTGTCAGCTTCACCTAAGCTTCCTGGTTTTCCGATGGAAGGAGTTCCTTCAGGAATCGTTGAAGATCTTTATCTGACCTTAGCAGGCATAAGAAATCATTCAAGTTAGAATCCTCTTAACCAAGTTAGGAGCTGGAGACAGACCCTTAGACGTATCAAGTTTGCACCGTGGGAGTGAGAACGACACTGTCCACAAAGCCTCCAAGTGTCCCCAAGATACTGGACCCTCTTGAGTGAATTATTCTAGGGAAAAAAAAATTACTGTTTTTTCCCTTAAACGTTATTCCAGACATCTTTCCATTGCGTACACTTAGATGGACAGAATCATCAACACAGTGAAATTGAAAGGTAAAGACTGAGATGGGTGGGCCTGCGAGAATACTGACAGCCACATTTTTAATGCAGGGAGCTAATCAATATCCTCTAGAATTGAAATGTTATTACAAAAAACAAAAGACTCCAACTGTTGTTCCAAGGATGAGGGTGGGGTCAAGAGAGACTCTGCACTGTGACTCCTAGCTACAAACAAGAATCTTTTCTTTATTTGGTCACCACTTTGGGGAATTCATGGCTTTAAATTAATCCTCCCATCTTTCTTTAGATTGAATACTATTGGTGAATTTTGTTGTTATCGTAACAAGTTTCTATTCATTTTATTATGTGTTATAAAGACGGGATTTTTTTTTTTTTCTTATTTAGGTCTATTCCATCATCTTAAATTGGAACTCACCAGTTTTTTTGTTGTTGTTGTTGGCCTGGCTATTGTAAATAGTGCTGCTATGAACACTGGGGTGCAAGGATGAAGAGATAATTATTTATAGGCCACACTCCTTATAATAAAACTTATTTCAGGGTAATTCTGATTTTAATTCCAATATTCCATGTCCAAATTTTGTCTTACATGTTTCTGCTTATGATCACAAGCCTCTCAAGATATAAAAAACAGCAAATAAAATAAAGCAAAAAATAACAATGAAAATCAAAACAACACCGCCTCCCCATGCCCTAAAAATTGTGAGGCCAACTATCCAAAGTTTTGTTTAGGGAAATAACCACTACTCAGTTTATGAATGACTATACTGCTAACAGCCCTACTACAGTTTGAAAGAGTACTTGACTTGTATTTCTATTAATTGCTTTAAAAATTGTTAGTAGATACGAAAAAAAGTAAAAGACTGACAAATTTCCCTAGAACTTAGACGGAAAGGAAAAGGAGATTTTAAACAATGATGAAGCAGAAGAAAAGCAATTCTAATTTACAGTCGCGAGTTGGGAATAAATTGATATAACTTGTAGGGAGGGAAATTTATCAGTATCTTTCAAAATTGAAGGGGCATATATCCTTTAACAAAATTCATCAAACTGAATTCTTAAGATCCAGGCATTTTATTGTATATTAATGATATCTCAATTGAAAAAAATCCCTCTAAAGTTCTGTAACCTCAGTTAAAGAAGATAAATGCTGGATATTAGAAACAAAAATCTTCTATAATAAGAAAACAGAGGAACATCAAAATCTAATTAGTGAAATTGAAATGTATATACAGAGGCTTTGATTTTTATAAACAAAGAACTGAAAATACACATTCTCTTATAATTCCTATGAATTTGCCCATTCCTTCCAGGTTGTCCATTTTATTGGCATATAGCTGTTCACAGTCATCTTTTATGATCTTTGTTATTTCTGTGGTGTCAGTTAAAATTTTTCCTTCTTCATTTCTGATTTTCTCGATTTTGGCCCTCTCCCTTTCTTTTTTGTTGAGTGTGGCTAAAGGTTTATCCATTTTGCTTGTCTTTCCAAAGAACAAGCTTTTAATTTCATTGATCTTTTCTATTGTTGTTTAGTCTCTATTTCATTTATCTCTGCTCTCATCTTTATGATTTCTTTCCTTCTATTCACTTTGGGTTTTGTTTGTTCTTCTTTCTCTTTACGTGTAAGGTTGGGTTGTTTATTTGAGATTTTTTTCTTGTTTCCTGAGGTAAGCTTGTATCGCTAAAAACATCCCTCTGAGAACTGCTTCCACTGAGCCTCAGAGATTTCTCTTACTGGTTGTCTCTCTCCTCCCTCTTGAATTAAATACCTCTTTGCTTCCTTAGAACTGTTTGGAATACTCTGCCTTTTATCACATTATATAGTAATTATGGCATACTGTCTCTCTCTCACACAGCAAACTCATCAAGGCTCATTGTCTGCTTGAGTCTTGAATTCCTAGTGTCCAACACAGAATTTGGCGCATAGATGACTCTCCACCAATGTTCACTGAATGAATATATGAATGACTTTGAATGAATGATATTCCTACAACCTGCTGTGTATTTAGCTCCATCATGATGAAGGTGATTCGTCAGTATTTGATATTCACTGTTACTCTAGCATGAAGAAGTAAATCACTGAAGATCTGGAATGCTAACATTGAAGGGCTGCTGAGTAAATCTTTGTTTCCACATAACAATATTCTTTATGTAGCATATCAATTGACACAGATTGTTCTTGAAACATGAGGAAGTTTTTCTCTGCTTCTCCCTTCATTTTTCAAATGTATTGTCTTAAAGAAAAAAAAAGCTACTATGTCACTGCAGTGAGATTTATTTTAATTAAACAGTTCAGATGCACTGAGTCTATAGCTCCAGCTTTTTATCTACTTCTCCATCTGGTTTAATATCTCATTTCATATCAAGTTTCTTTGGCCTTTTCGACCATCAAGTTCAGACTTTCTAATCTCTAACACCTTCTCTTTTTTCTTCATAATTAAAGCTATGTCAGCTTTGCTGAATTCAGACGGCCCTCCCTGTCTCTAGGGACCTACTTAAACCTCACGGATGAACAACTTCTGCTGTTTCATTCAAGATGTTTCCCTGCAACTTGTCACCTATGCGATCCCAAACTCTGGAGCTTATCTTTTAACAACCACAAAGGTTGACCAGAACTCTTAAACTAGCATGAGTTATAGCATCATTAATTGCAAATACATTCTTTAGGAAAACTATTTCCAGTCCTTACAATGATTTTTTTCCCAGAAATTTTCCTAAAACCTGTTTTGAACTCTTCTTTAGCACTTAAATCACATGCCCCATCCATCTCTTTATACATCTGTTGAGAGAAAAAAATTGGGACAATTTTTCTTTTTTTGACAGATATAATTTCTCAGTCTAATATTTATCCATCTCAAATATTCCATATCTCCCTGGACTATTTCATGCTGGCCATGTTTGTATGAGTCAACTCTCTCCAATCTTACCTTGCTGATGCACAAGATTTCCTTGCCCCATTCCTTGAAAACTGTTCATAAAAATGTTTGGAGACAGAGAGCAGGGTCATCTAAAGAGCCATGGTGTTCAGCATTGACTGCCTGACTCCCCTTTCTTCACATTGAGACTCTTCTGTAAAACATTTCAGCTTACAGAAGATGAGCAGGGACAGGACAGAAATCATCAAAGCAGCTCTGCCATGAACAACAGACTAATGTTCTTCTAATTCTATTCCTTACCTCGAGCTCTGAAAAGCCCAGAATGTTAACCTTGCTTCACGCTGTCATCCCCACCCCGCCCTCACTCCCACCACTCCCCCAGTTCCCACGTGTCTGCGTCTGGGTCTGCTCTGGCTCTAGTTTCAAATGTTCTGTGCATGATCTCTTCAACGTCTGTTCTCAGTTTTCCTCTTACTTGATTAATTCTTACCCTCATCAATCCCTGAAGCTTGAAAATGTTTCAAGCACGCTGTTTAGATTCCTTCCTCTTTCCTCCCAAAGCACTGGGCAGGGCTCATTTTCAGTTGCGTTTCTTTGTCCAACAGCTAGTTTGCATTTTGCAATCACAGATACTGTCCCTTGTCTTCTGTCCTCAGTATAGACTCTAGAGAGGCAGTACCTGAACCTGACTGGCCACTGGAACCTTATGGGTAGCTTTTTAAGATAATGAGAGAGAGAGAGAGAGAGAGGAGAGACATTGATTTTCATCAGAGATTTACTAGATTTGATTTTCCATTGTGAGTCCTGAGAATCCTTATCATTAAAAAGCTTACCAGGTAATTTTAATGATCAGTCTGTAGCTAGATCATGGGCATGTATCAGAGAACAGATGATCCGATGCTGACTCTTGAGGGAGGGACCCAAGTATTCCGGGTCAGTTACAGATTATTCATGATGGTTGTGATGAGCTGAGGGTCTGGAGCCCCATGGAACAAGAGTGAGTGTCTAAGAACTACAGACATGGGCAGTAGTGAGTGGCCAGCAGGACCAGGAACAGGAGCCAGGAAAGCCAGCAGCATGGTGAGCCAACAGTGGCAATGACACGCGTCATCAGCAGTTCTTGGAAGATTATTCTTCTGACAAAATCTTAGCTGCTTTGCCTCCCAGAACCTGCCCTCCATCCGCAGCCTTCCCATGGATTCTGTAAGCTACCAAATGAACCCATTTTCTGCTTTTGTTTTTATTTCCCCCCATATTTTAAGGGCATACAATCTTTTTTTGTATTTTAAAGTTATGATATTAAAAATGTATAAAACAATAATAGTAAGACCATAAGCCCATCGCCCTCATAAAATTAACTTTATTTCTGCATGTATGGATAGGCATACAATCTATTTTAATTCTACAAGTTTAAATCTTAAAGGGTAAGATTTTTACTTTAAGCCATATTCTCTATTTATCAGAGTCACATGTGAAATAGTATCTTTATCTGCAGTAAGAAGTTTGGCACATTTTGCTTTTCCATCTGTCCTGTTACCTGTCTCCATTTTTTACTTTTCCGCATTCTTAACATTATAGCATTTTAGATTATTATTTTTATTTTACACATCTTTTTAAAGAGTAAAGTCTTTAACATCATCTGCTTTTTTTTGTAGCCAGAACGTATTTTGGGTTAGCTCCCCTCAATTGACTTTCATGCCCCAATCAGACTTTCTATACCACAGTAATCTGATTCTTAAACTCATAAATTGGCTTCAACTCTTTAGAAGGATTATCTTTACAAATAAAATTTTTAAGCGAAGTGCATGATGTATTTTTTGAGACCTTACATAGCTGAGA
Organism: Camelus bactrianus; assembly: GCF_048773025.1. Lineage (NCBI taxonomy): Eukaryota > Metazoa > Chordata > Mammalia > Artiodactyla > Camelidae > Camelus > Camelus bactrianus. The sequence continues at coordinate 28,651,241 of NC_133565.1, forward strand.
ATAGCTCCCGCCAAATGAGAGCATAAAAGATCTTGGATGGGTATACTGAAATGTCACCACCTTTGCTTTCTCCTCTATGACCCCTATAACTGCTCTATTTTATTTTGAATGCCATCATTACACTAGATAAGTATGTGACTGTGCAAGTAACAATTTGTTTCATCTCTGCCTAGATGCTTGTTGGACTTTCAAATAAATATAATAATATTAATATTAAGTCTGCAATTCTGAACCAAAGAAATCAGAAAACAAGCAAACAAACCATGATTCCAAATATGCACATCCACTGGCAGTTTCCCATTTTCAACTCTCTCCTACAACCCTTCACTTGAAAAGCATGCCCCTTCTAACACGCACGGAGCCAAGTTTCCTTGCCGCCTGTTGCCTGAGATCTGAGGAGACGGCAACTGTTCGAAGTTGGGTCCTGTAGAATAGTGATCTGACTGCTTAACAGAGGAACACCAACAGGTAATATCACGCTTTTTTGTTTTGCTTTCTTTTTGTGCACAACTCTGGGTTTTGGAGAAGGTAAATTGAGCCTTTTTTTTTTTTAATACATCTTCAATTTCAAGAAACAAAAGCAAATTGTACTATTAGAGAAAAAACAGTTTCCTCAATTCAGCTCCGTATGCTTTATTACTGATTCCCATTTTCCGCAGGTATCAGTGAGCAGTCCCGAAAGGCTGCACTGAGGACAACTAACCAGAGCTCTGAATCATAGGACCCGGCTAGGTCCTTGACTACTGCTTCTTCCCCATGTGTTCTACTCTTTCCTTCTAGATTCCTATCTTAAGAGCATTGGATCTTTCACAGAAAAGTCCACATGTCTCCTGTACACCTTAAACTTACTCACTGCTGCATGTCAACTGTATCTCAATAAAACTGGAAGAAAAATAAATAAATAAAAACAAAGTCAATTGTATCTTATACACACACACACACCCAAAGCCCACCTGTCTTACCTTCTGATTATTTTTATCTCTTTTTACCCCCAGTTCTTGGAGAATTTAATGATGATGTGCTTTAATTCATTAATTTACTTCCTTTGGATTTCACAGAGGAGCAGCTAGTGGTTAACATGGTTTCGAGCAAGCATTAGAACCTACTGCACTTTTCTGGGTCTCCTAGCAACGCCTCCACCCCATGGAGTGCTGGTATGGCTCTTAGTTATGGTACGAAGCTCCAACGCCAGAAACAGGAATACGCATTTGACAATCGTAGTACTGCGTCCCAGTGGACACAGTGAAACGTTCAGATATGGATTTGTGACTTTCTCCAAAAGCAGAGTTTCCTTTGGGGTATTTTGGGGGAATTTGAGGGGACTATTTTTTTTAGCATTAGGAGCTGAAAGCATGTAACCTTAGGGTTTTCTGATAAATATCTTGCCAGGTACTTTAAAAGTTTGAACAGAGAAAGAAAGGTTGAGGCCAAGGTAAAAGAAAAACAGAGACAAGACAACTTGCAAACTAGATGAAGTGGATGACATCATTCGAGCTTCAGAATCAATCCATGCCTGAAACTAAACTTATTCCTCAGGAATATCCAGGTATGTGATCCAATAAGTCCTTAAGGTTGATCTATTCTATTCCATGAAGCCAAGAATGCTCATTATTACACCGGATCTGCCGTCACTGCCTGTTGCACTCTTCGACTAGTGATGTGTTTCCCATTTTCAACAGTAACACTATGCTAACCCTGTATTCCTCCTCCTCCATGACTCCATGCTGTCATTTCATAAATGAAATGAGAGATTTTCAAGCATTTTCTTTCAGGTTCTAGTCTTTCAGAAATACATATATATTTGTCAGAGATATCAGGTGGCTCTTTTCTCTATTACTGAATCCTTTCAAATGTCTGTTCATAAATATTGTTGTTTACTTAATTTAGTGGATATGGGCTAATACAGGTTTTCTTCCCCATGATTGTGCACATTCTTATTTTGATCTTTTAGGCATGGATGAGAGAAATGGTGGGCAATTCAATCTGATGAAACTTTAATTTCTAAGATTAAGGACTCAGCAACTGGGAGGATCAAAAAGACAGTTACTACCAAAGGAATCATAGAAGGTAGTTTTGATCATTTCTCAAGTTTTTATTTTAATGTATCTATTATGGTAGCCAAAGTGATCTAAGTTACTACTCTTAACTTCTCAAGCTTTCAAAATCCTTATCTGATCATTGATTATTCTCCACCTTTATTTAGCATGTTTTCCATATAAAATATTAGTTAAAATCAAGCATTATCAATGCATCCCTATTTCTGTAGTGTTTGGTACTAAGTACCAAACCTATTCTCATTCTCATTCTCTCATTCTCTCTCTCTCTCTCTCTTTCTCTACCTGTCCAGCTATCACTTCTGTCAATCCTGGCTGCCCTAAGAAATACTAGTTGGCATCTACTGAGAGCAGCCAGTTATTCATAGTTCACATCTCTGTAATTGTTAACTGTAATTGGCTGATCCTCACTGACTCCATTCTTGATAGCACTGTCTTTCGATGAAATTTTCAGAGTTCCTATTTGTGCACTGTACCTTTTCTTAGAATTAAATATTATTATAAATGGTTTCCTATTATGTAATAGTAATCGTAATAATCATAATAACAAGAAAGTAGATTTCAATTTAAGTTTGAGGAAACAGTAGTAGCTACATGTATTTGCATAGACTGCTGTCTTAAAACCCAAAGGGGTGTGGTCAGATTTCTTAGGAGTAGTGTTGCTAAAATTATAAAATATAACCATACAATTTATTTGGTAGATTGTTGTGAGTTGCCTCCCCTTCCCTTAATCTAAGGCTTGCAGTAAAAAAACAGGGTTTCTATTGTTTGTGGACTTTTAAATGATAGCCATTCTGACTGGTGTCAGGTGACACTTCATTGTAGTTTTGATTTGCATTTCTCTGGTAATTAGCAATATTGAGCATTTGTTCATGTGCCTATTGGCTGTTTGTGTGTCTTTACTGGAGAATTGCTTGTTTAGGTCTTCTGCCCATTTCTGGAACGAGTTATTTTTTATTCTTAAATTGTTTGCGCTGTTTATATATTCTGGAAATTAAGCCCTTGTCAGTCTCATCTTTTGCAAATATTTTCTCCCATTCTGTAGGTTGTATTTTTGTTTTGCTTATGGTTCCCTTTGTTTTGCAAAAGCTTATATGTTTAACTTAGTAAAAAGTCCACAAATGATAAATGCCAGAGAGGGTGTGGAGAAAAGGGAACCCTCTTACACTGCTGGTGGGAATGTTTGGTGCAGCCACTGTGGAAAATAGTGTGGAGATTCCTCAAAAGACTAAAAATAGACTTATCATATGATTCAGCAATCCCACTCCTGGGCATATATCTGGAGGGAACTCTAATTCGAAAAGATACATGCACCCCAATGTTCACAGCAGCACTATATACAATAGCCAAGACATGGAAACAACCTCAATGTCCATCGACAGATGACTGGATAAAGAAGTTGTGGTACATTTATATAATGGAATACTACTCAGCAATAAAAAAGAATAAAATAATGCCATCTGCAGCAACATGGATGGACCTAGAGATAGTCATTCTAAGTGAAGTAAGCCAGAAAGAGAAAGAAACATACCACATGAGATCACTCATATGCAGAATCTAAAAAAAGACACAAATGAACTTATTTATAAAATAGAAACAGACTCACAGACATAGAAAACAAACTTATGGTTACCAGAGGGGGAAGGAGGTGGAAAGGGATAAATTGGGAGTTTGAGATTTGCAGATACTAACTAATATATATAAAATGGATAAAGAACAAGTTCATATTGTATAGCACAGGGAACTATAGTCAATATCTTATAGTAACCTACGGTGAAAAAGAATATGAAAATGAATATATGTATGTTCATGTATGACTGAAACATTATGCTGTACACCAGAAACTGACAGAACACTGTAAACTGACTATACTTCAGTGAGTATATATATATATATATGTGTGTGTGTGTCTGTGTGTCTGTGTGTGTATATATATATATATATATATATGAAAAAATCCAACAGCTGTTTGTATGTAGAAATACAATAAATTTTGATTAACTATTAAAAAAATAGGGTTTCTAGCAGTTCAGATATAATCATTTTTCTTCACTATCTTCCCCTTTTTTCTACTTTTTGGAGGCGAGTATTTATATATTAGTCATAAGTTCTTCATCACAAAATGTGACATAATTGGCAACTCATGGAAGACATGGGAATTTTCTCTTGTCTGCAGAGTAATAGTTTCTTATAATAAGAAACACATGTGAGGATTTTTTTTTTTTTAACTATGTCTAGACTTGGGATCTTTCCCAAGAGAGCTTCCAGGTGTTTATCTAAGCATAACAGGCCAAATTACTACATTTTAGAGGCTGGGAAGTAGGAATGGCGTAACAAAAGTATAAACGTGACTGGACAGCCTCATAATTCTAAAATGAATTTGGAAACTGGAGAACCTTGAAGTAAATTAATATGCTGGAACTATGGGTTGAATTTAATGAGAATTTCTATTTGTTAATCTTCAACTGATGCTATTGGTCTGAGATCTTTTTTTCACATTTGATGCTGCTTTGTCGCTTGTAAAATGTGAAGTTCCCTAACTTAGTGCAAAATATCCACAGTTAGGCCTGTGATCTCAAGTCACTTAATATTGTTGCTCTAATTCAATGTGAAATTCATAAGGTTCACTTAGATCCAGATTCAGAAAAACCCAGAGAGCACCAATGTTAACTCATTATAGAAAGCCTGTTCATAAATTTCTCTTTTCCTCCTTGAAGGAAAAAACTGAACTCTTCAAGATTCTCAAAAGGAAATTTGCTGTGGCAGTCACTCACTTATTATCTTTCATCCAAATCCACTCCCCCAGGCCGTACCTTATGATCCTGGGTCATAGAGTATGTTTCTTTGCCAGATGGCTTCATGTTAGGTCCTGCCAATGTGGAAGACTAAGGGGTTCGTGGAAGGCGAGGTACAGGAGAGAGCTTCTTTCTTCTTTTCAGCATGCTGATCTTGCTAGTGTCACCTCAACAGGGGCACCTCTCCCCAGCAGCAAAAATCAGTTCTAGACTGCAGTTTCTTTCAGCACTCCCGGAACTATCATCCTGGACCTCCAGAGTTCTTCAGCTGCAGAGATCTGAGTTCCAGCTCAATGAGGCTCTGACCTCGAATTTCTATACAGTCAGTCCTCCAAATCCACTGGTGACCCATCTGTGGTTTCAACCAACCAGGGATTGAAAATATTTGAAAAAAAAAAAAAGAATTCCATTGTTCCAAAAAGCAACACTTAACTTTGCCATGGATCAGAGCTAACTACATAGCATTTACATTGTATTAGGTATTACGAGTAATATAGAGATGATTTAAAGTATAGAGGAAGGTATGTGTAGGTTATGTGCAAATACTATGCCATTTTATATAAGGGACTTGAATACCCACAGGTTTTGGTATCCATGGGGGTCCTGGAACTAATCCCCTGAGGATACTAAAGAATGACTGTATTCTGATAATCCCAAATGCTTTCCTTTCCTTTCTCTCCCAGTCCGAAGGGTGGTAATTTTTTCTTGTGTGTGTGTGTCTCTGTGTTGTCTGGGCTCCCTAAATGTGTCCTCTGTTTTTTTGTTTTTCCAAGAGATCAATAGCGTAACCAATTCCCTATAATTAATTCTCTCAGTTAAAATACATATTATGGTTTTTACTCTTATGACTGAACCCTAAAAGATACAGTGTTAATAACAGTCCTAGAAAACAGATCTTCAACGATGGGATACTGGTTTGTAGCTCTTGTTTTATAAAACAAGCTTTCAACATCAATTTGCAAGGACTAGCAGAAGTTTGCTTTCATCTGATATATAGTATATATTCACAGCCTTAGACTGATTTTGATTCTCCTGACCTCTGCCCTAATACAGTCCTCAGAGGTCTTTTTTTCTAATTGTTGAGGTTTTTTTAAAAAGTTGTAGTACAGTCAGTTTTCAATGTTGTGTCAATTTCTGGTGTACAGCATAATTTTTCAGTCATACATATATATACATGTATTCATTTTCATATTTTTCTTTTTTCACTTTTTTATTTTTTTCTTTTTTAACATTTTTTATTGAGTTTTAGTCATTTTACAATGTTGTCTCAAATTCCAGTGTAGAGCACAATTTTTCAGTTATACATGAACATACATATATTCATTGTCACATTTTTTTTCGCTGTGAGCTACCACAAGACCTTGTACACACCATATTCTTTTTCATTACAGGTTATTACAAGATACTGAATATAGTTCCCTGTGCTATACAGAAGAAACTTTTGTTTATCTATTATATATAGTAGTTAGTATCTGCAAATCTCTAACTCCCAATTTATCCTTTGCCACCCACCTCCCCTCTGGTAACCATAAGTTTTTTTCTCAGAGACCTTAATCATCTTGACATTCCACAAACATCACACTGACCCACTACCAAGATGACATCACACTGCTTATGCCTAATGCTCTACAGTTAACAAGGATTATAGCTGGTTTAATAAGATACGTGTGAGCCAGAGGGTGGGAGAGGAAACCCAAATAAAATTCAGGTGCCTGTCACTTCAGTAAAGTTACTCCAAGGTACTCAAGGCACCTCAAGCAAAAATGAAGAGCCTATGGGGCCTCTTGCAATCTGCAACAGGAGAATCACAGTGAAGATTTTTACAAAGCCATAGCCTTTTTGTAGACTCAAGAGCTAGAATTGTATGTCTGCTCTATGCCTATGCAGCCTTGAAATTCTAGGAGCTGTCTTGTTAAACAGGAGCCTTTCCCCTACCTTTCTTCAAAGATTGGATTCCCTTATCAGTTTTTTTTTTTTTTTTTACAGCCCAAACAAGTATATGTCCCTTGTTCTGTAAACTTACAAGAAAGAACTTGTCAAGATTGAAGATTAACAATTTGTCAAGTCACAGCCAATGGGCACATCCCTTGGCAACTCCACCAGTTCTCCTTCAGGACTTGGTCAAGACAGTTAGAGGAAAAAGTGTAAAATACACAGCCTGACTTCCTTCTGGGATACATAGTTCTCTTACCCTCAGGTTTTTCTGGTGCTTTTGTGGGGTTTTCCCTATCTGGTATCTTTATGGATAATTTAATTGAAACTTTAAAATAAAATTTGAACCATTTTAATTCAAACTACCACCTTCTCCAAAGCTTTGATGCATAATTTTTTGTAATAAAAGGAAAGCCATATTTTAAAATTGTGTTGCATTAGGTCTGCCAATAATACTTTCATTGGACCGTAAAATCACAAGCAATTAGTATAATAAAGACAAATTAGAAATAATACAAGAGCTGTTTTTGAAGCAGACAGATTTAGTCATCAACTTGTCTGTCTCTTGAAAAGGCAACCAACACTGAAAATACTACTTCTTTTACTTTTTAAAAGATAACCACAAACTACTACTAATAATTACTAATCAGCATGCAGGTGCAAAATCCACCATTCTACCACAGTCTAACGTCTGCCTAGAAATTACACAGATGGAAAATTTAATTTTCTGTCGCCTTGATGAAGTTACTATGACTCTCCAAGCCAATAGTTGCGTTGTTAAAATAAAACAAAGGCTCTTCTGGATCAAGAACTATTCCCAAAAGTTTGTTCCACTTGAGAGCACTTGTTGAAAGCAAGGAACGAATAGATGACAAATGCTAGATTAGTGGCTGTTGCCGGTTAGTTTCTTTTCAGAACGAATTTCATCTACATGACTTGAGGTGGACGGATGACACATTAATTTTTCCTAAAGGTCAATGTGTCAATAATCGGTAAGCTCTCTCCTAGTACCCAGGTGTCCTCATCAATGCTTTAGATACTTTGAAGAGTAAAAACGTTTAAGAGAGGTCACTTTACACTCAAGAAGAATCCCAGTCAAGCTAGGAAGAAACCGTAGGCAACTAGGGGCAAAGACAAGATGTGCACGTGTAAGAGTCACATATACGAGGCTGATTGCTTAGTTCTCATATCTTGTTCCCTGCTGGATCCTGTTGTAGTACCTCTTGTGGCCTTCAGGTACCGTAACTCTTCTTGCCTCCTCTTAAGTGCTTGAAGATAGTCCTGCTACTCCGACACCTCTTTGAGAATCAGAGAATTCTGTGAAGCAGTTTTAGACCTGTCCTAACAAACACAAAACTCATTCAGGAAGGAAGGGTTCTTACTCATTGCCACGTGCTGTATTACGAGATTACCAGAGTTCAGAGGTACCTGAAAGGCTTGAAAATATATCACTACATTTTTCATTTTCAAGTCAAAATGAGTATAAATGACAATTAAAAAAAATCTACTTTCGAAAAGTTTTGCTGAAGGAATCACTTTTGTTAAGAGACATGGCAATCTGTCCTTCCACTTGTGAGAGAAGCATGACTTGAGGCAGGAAATATGACTTACAACATATTCAATCCAAGGACCTCACTTAACTGCCGATTCTGTAGTGTCCAGTGCTTCACATGAATGAATTTCTTAAGGTAAGATTCATGAAAAATGACGTTTGTTACAAAAAATGTGGATAATTGTACACCACACTGCAAAACGCAATCACAGTTCCAGATCCTTCTAGTATACTCAGTGGTGTGCTGGTAATGTGCATTAACCAGCTCTCCAAAAGGAAAGTCTTGACTTCTAAAGTTTGCATCGTCCCTGGTGTAAACACTCTGAACATGGTTGATTTCAAGCAACCAACTTGATGGCACTGGAAAGACACTTGCACAGTTAGCTCTCATGAGATTAAGTGAGTCAGCGCCAGCACACCACTAATTTTAGGTAAAATTTCACATTCTTTACACTTCAATTTGCAGTATTGCAAACAAAACACAGAATTTCCATGAAATACGTTTCTGCTCGATAAGTTTAAAATATTTTATATTAGGAATTGGATGACATTTGAACAATTATGAAACATCTATCTTGCAACAAGTCAATGTATTAGTTTTAAAATAATAATATAAAAGGTCTTAATAATAATAATAATAATAATATAAAAGATCTTAAACACTGGTAAGGCAACCATATGTCAATTAAGATACCTGAATTTTAAAAGTGAATGTAGAGATAATTTTGATAACATTAATTTTTTTTTTTACAATTTTAATAGAAGCAAAGATACTGGAATCATTTTGTGGTTTGTTGAAATGCAGAACATAAACTGTCTTAACTGGACAGAAAACATATAAATCTGATAATTCTTCCAGTCTTTAAAGAATATTAAAGTTTTACACGTAAGAATTTCAAGCATTATTTTAAAGTACTTCTTTATATTGACAATTTTTTCAAAATCCTACATCTGACCTCAATATTGCCAATTCAATATTGCTATTTTTTTCCGTATTACTTTTTCTCAAAGTGGAGTGCACAACTAATTAGTACCAGTGCCTTGTATGAATTTTTATACAAATATTCAGAATAAAGACAAAAAAAAATTTAAGCTTTCCTGATTTGGTATTCTGCAATTAAGAAAACTGCTAAGAAAAAAATATGCATTGCATTTTGAATCAAGTGCAGCAGGCAAGTGAGAGTTAGATTTCTGAGTCTTCTGGAATCCATCCCAGTGCCACAGACCTGAGAGGCCAAGAAGTTATTATATTTGAGACTCCATATGTCTTATGAATGCTTTTCATCCACATATGTTAGAAATTCTTGACTATTATGTTGAAATCTGTACATTTCTTATGTTAAAGAGTGGTCTTCTTTATTCGAGTTTGAGTAAATTGGAAACCACGGCTGTGGTCCTTTAAAGGCAAATTTGAAAGACTATTAATTAATTCTTCAGGATTCAGTTCAAAGTAAGACCTTGAATGGACTTTAGCCAAGGAATAAAAGGAATTTTGTAAATATGCTTTCCATATTTCATTTATTTATTCATTCATCTGTAGATGCATTCATTATTCACATGTTCATTCATTCAATAAACACTGAGTCACTACTATATGCTAGACATAAGACAGGGCTGAGAATAAAGCCAAGAACTGGAGGGACACAGATCTTGCCCTCATGCTACACACAGACGGCCAGGAAGAGAGGCAGTACACAGCTGTCACTGAGGGGTTGATCTAAAAGAGGCATTGCAAGGCACTAAGGGGATATGCAGCAATGGAATCTGGCATCTTCTTGGTTGGAGGGAGAAAGATCTCTCTGAAGAAGTCCTATGTAAGCTGCGAGATGACACTTGTACATGAAATTTGTTTTCTTAAATCCTGTTTTAATGAAAACTTCCTAGTGAAATTGGGCAAAAGCAGAATGAGCATTGGAGATTGCAGAAAGGTCCTTATCATTTTCCTGATGACAACATTAATATTCTACAAATAAAGAGCGTGTGAAAATGTTCCCTCTTATTAGTGGATAAAAACTCTGGCCTTGACAGGTGATTTCTGTTGATTAACAACCCTCGGAAGTCAAAGGAGTCATCAGTGATTGGAATAATTTTGTAAAACCTCTCTTGATAATTCAAATGAATTGCCCAGAGTCACCTGAAAGGATGTTTAGAACAATTTAGATGAATGGAGATTTGTTGAACGAGGGGAATTTTCCAACAACATTAAGTCATCAAATTCAGAAAGAGGTAAATGAGGTAAGTACTATGAATCTTCTTATGGCCAATGTTTTAGTTAAAAACTTGGAAAGGCAAATAAACAGAAAGGAAACTAAACTCACCCAATTCCCCACTCAGAGATTAAGTTTTGTCAACATTCTGGCGTGTATCTCCAGACTTTGTTCATATGTATTTTCTGAAAGACAGATTAAAGGTAATAGCATGAGTAAGATGCCTGGGGAGAGAAGAGAGCGGCTAGAGGTTTTGCTCCCCTGCTCTCCTGATTCATGAGTTTGCACAGGTTATTTCACTTTCTCAGCCTCACCCTGTTGTAAAATGGGACTAAACGTCATAACTGTACAACAGAGTGGTGGCCAAATTAACTGTCTTAATTCCTGCAAATGGCTCAGAACCCTGGGTTTGGTGAGGGGCGGGGTACTCCCTCAGTAAGTGGTGACTCTTTAGCTTCTGTCAGTGGTTTTCAAACTGCAGCTGTGACCATATTCACATGTCATGAAACTGACTTAAGGGTTGTGACCATAAAAAGGAAGAGACGAGGAAAGGGGGTAGAGATTGCGTAAGACTCGTTCAAAGAAGAAAAATGAATAGAAGAAAGTTAGTTTTGTAAAATGTTTATTCCAAGTGTAGCAGGTGGGAAGGGCTGTGAACTGCATCATTAATGTATTTCTTGGTGTGGGTCACAATCAACAGGGTGTGAGAAGCTCTGTTCTAGAGCATCACACAGCCACTGCCTTGGCACCACCTTTGCTCTCTCAACAATATACCATGGACAACTCTTTATTTCATCCAATATTCCTCTCTACAATTTTAATGGCTGCATAGTATTTACTGAAATGAATAGAGCTTAAATTGCTTAATAAATCTCCTAATAGTTTGGCTCAATCAGAATTTTTTTAATAGACAAGAGCTCAGATAATTTACAGATTCTGTAGTCTTTAAAAAGACAATTCATTAAGTGCATCACTCCACACGATTTAAATTGTATACTTTTGAAGATGCTCTGTTTAAGTAGCTTCACAAATCAGAAAAATACATATTTATTACAGCATTAATTTTTTAATGACGACTCCAGAGACTCAGAATGAATAGGATGCTTAAGATGGAAAAAAAAAAAAAAAAAGTAGGGGGCAGGCTTTGTTCAGCTACTCCACCTGGCAGAGCAGAGAAAGAGGCAGGGATGCAGTGCCTCACACCAGAACACATGGCCTTCTCCAGCCTTTCCTCCAGATACATTTCAGTGTCTGTTTTGCAATACACATGGGACTGTGGTTATGAAGCAAGGTCAGCTTTGCTTCAGGATCGCTTTTCTTTTTTCCCGTCTCCTGCTTTTGCTTTCTCTTGTTCTTCTGCACGTGGGTGTATGTGTTTGCCTCTCTCAAGGTCACAGTACAAAACCTGAGACAGCCAATCTAGCAGCTAAACGCAGGGGCCCTACTGTTAGCCAGGAGCCCAGAGAAAGCGCTCAGTAACCTCAGGGCACACACGCTCTCCTGGAGGAGAGGAGACTCACAGTCTTTGTCTTCTCTGGCTCTTGGCGCCTCATGAATATTTATTAAATTGAACTGCATTGTTCTCCACTGTGATGTATTTTAATCTTGTTTCGCAAACACTGACTTCCATCCATTTATAAAAGTATGCATTTCAGATGGGAAAGGTAAGTTCTGCAGTAAAATAATTTCATTCATTTATTCCAAAAAAGGGTTTATTGAACTTGTACCCTCTGTCAGACACCCTCTGAAGTTCTAGGCAGTAGAGATGGAGCAGTGAACAAGATCGACAAATCGGTTCCCTCTAGAAGCTTGATACTTGCGGAGAAGACAGAAAACAAACAAATAAGCAAATCTATGCATATAAAATGTCTGATGTTAGTAAGTGTGAAACTGGTGTATTGAACAAGCACCAATTTCTATTCTCCTTCTCTCTCCCCTTGTTAAAAATATATTTAAAGAGAAGTGAGCCTTCCTCTGTCCCTAGATGAAACTTCCAGCAACTTCAAGACATTTCTGCTCACATTCAGTTAAAAATCAAACAAACAACAAGCCAACAAATAGCCTTATGATTCAATGTGATCACAAGTATCATCTCAATTTAGTGGTTAGAATGCCTGTTCTTATGCAAGAATCCAGAACTCCAAACTTGAACCAGTCACACCTCCTCCCACCCCTCCCTGGCTGGAGCTGACTTTGTGCTGGCCAGGGCAGTGGGAAGAGGGACAGAGTTATCCTCTCTTTATCCCTGTGGCCTTCTCCAGATGCTAACTTGAGCTTCAGGCCCTCCGAGCTGGAGAGAGCTGACCATGTCACACATCCCGGCCCTGGTGGGTGGAGGGTTCCAGCTGAGTCTGCCTCTCTGCAGTGCATCTGTAGGTTAAGCTTTGATCCTCAGTTGGGGGCCCCCATTACAGCTCCTGAGTCCTGGGGAGTCATTCTTCCTGGGGAGGACTTCAGTGGCTTCGGCTTTCTGCACCTTCATCCACGTCTTCATAGCAAAGAGTCATGCATCACTTACTCTGGTAAACCCTGGAGTGCAATGTGATCCCAAAGCAGACAGCTGCGTCCCGCTGAGCTGGGCCACCTTGCAGTGCTCAGGCAGGAGCTGGTATTTGTTCATCACGCATCACTCCCACTGGACCCCAGTCTGCAGGAAGCCCAGGGATTCCTCTAGCACTGGGGCTTGAGATCAGAAGGTAAGGATTCGCAGCATAGCGACACACCTGTTTCCACAGGGAAAAAAGGATCTCCCCCAAACCCCTGACATTTCTGTGTATTCTTGACAGGCTGAATCATGGAGCCACTTTTCCTACATTTTTTTTTTAAGATTTTATCCATGGATGTGAGCGTGTATGTCTCACATCCACTCTGGTGAAAGCTCTTGTACTCACACAATTAAAGGGAGCTGGGAGAAACCCATCCAAGGCACGTACAGGGCTGGGGAGAAAAATAAATCAGAGTGGATGGAGGGAGCATGGGGTAGGGACAGGATGCTGTTTTATATGGGCTGGTCAGAGAAGTCCCCTCTGAGAAGGTATTAAGTAGAGACTTTAACTGCAGTAAGGAAATTAGCCCTGGGGCTATCTCTGGAAAGATCATTCTAGACTAAGGGAACCATAAGTGCAGAGGCCCTGAGGCAGGAGTGTCAGGAACACACCAAGAGGAGGGTCAGGAGGTCAGGAGGCTGGAGTCCACTGAAAAGGGGTAGGAGAATGGTCGGTGAAGCAGCAGGAAGACAGCTCACATCTGGTCCCATGAGTCAGGGTAACAACCTTTGGATTTTATTTGAGTGAAGAGTCCTTATTTCCTTACTTTAAATGGCATGAAAACACAAGAGAGGAACTCTGCCACTATAATTGAGCATAAACCATAGTGACATGTAATATTACTTGGGACATCAGCTTCGTCCATCAGTTGGTAACTGAGACTCTTCACTTCAGCATTCTCATTAGCACACACATGAGACTTAGGACACTGTAAATGAATAAACACATGCTATTAGGTCCAAATGATTTGCCCCACGGATTTCTTTTTTATTAAAAGACGATCCTGAAGGGAGACTCACAATTCCAATGTCGTATGTTCTCTTCTTAAATATGGGTTAGTATCGTTCTACTCCTGGGGCCCCCTCCTTTCCTTAGAGATCTGAATCCAGGTGAAACGAGTTGGAAACGGTGAAAAGCAACCCTGAAGTGCACACTGAAGTGGCGCAGGGGCTACACAGCCAGGTGAAGTCAGTGGCCCGTGTCCTCCTCCGCGTCAGGGTGTGGACAACAGATCAACAGCCCAGAGGAGGCCGAGCCCCGGCTCACATGTGGAGCGGCCTCTGTGCTGCCCTGGAGCCACTGCTCAGCAGCCTGGAAAGCCCAAGGCTGTTCCAGCTGGCCTGCCTGGAGCCTGGCTCTGAGAACAGGCAGGCAGCACGCGGTTTCAGAGGCGTCCATCAGCCAGTGCAGCCAGAGAAGGCCCGCTGCACCGTAGGGCTGGATTTGTGTCCAGGTGGGTGGAGAGAATTCAGTGCTGGGAAATTGTTGCCAGAATAGGGAGGAGCCCCTTTTCAGCTGGAATGTGTGGCAGGGAAGGGAGGAAAGGGCTGGAGAGAACAGCAAGGGTGTGCTGATAAGCATGCGTGCACCCTCATCTTAGTCCTGGGAGGCAGCAGCTGGTGGATGTGGGCCCGTCTCATCTGTGCTCTCGTAGAAGGCGGCACGTGGCACACACAAGAAAGCCAAGGCTTCCAAGCGTGATTCTCACCCGTGTCACAGGCTGGGATCACCTGAGAGATTTGATGGGCTAGTGCGTGGTCCACGGCCCCAGACATTCTGGCTTGATTGGTCTGGGGTACAAGCTTACCATGGGGATTTTCGGAAGCCTCCCAGCTTACCCAAAGGTGCGGTCAAGGTTGAAATCCATAGCTCCAAGGCATGACAGCTGATCAGAATTTTGCTTACCAACTGAGTTCTTGAGGGTCCAACACTTAATGCTCAGGGTCGACTTCATTAGACACAGCAGGCACAGTGCTATGGCCCATGACACTTTTTAGGCTCTATAAAAGTGTAACAATTTTTTTCTAATCAGGAGAAAAACAATATGAATGTAACCTAGCCTGGATTATAGCCATCTTTATACCAGCATAGTTGTAAAATATGTTTTAATATTTTTTATGGAGGAAGGGACTGATGAAGGCGAAAATGCCTAGAAGCCCTCAAAAGTCATGATGCAGCCCCTGCGGGCCCTTACCCTACCGGTCTGTGAAATGGGTTCATACGGAATCACCTACCCCACTGGTTACTATGAGGATACATAAAGGCTACTTCCATCTCCAGCAGATGAATTTGTCTAAAATCAACTTTGCACTTAACTGCTCTCTCATACCATTTCCCCAGTTATTGCCTTGAAGTTTTATGAAAATATTTTATTCTTATAGAATCTTTTATCTTATACGCATTTCTGGGAGATAGCAAATTCCATGCAGAAGAGGCAACCACAGGCTTTGCACATCACAGATGTTCAACTGGCACTGGTTGTTTTGAACTGGGTGGGGGGCAGTTGGGCAAACACTTCAAGAGATCAGATCTTTGCGGCACATGTGTTGCTAGGATCTCTTACACACTGGGGATGGGAGAGCTTTTAGACAACATCTTTCTGTGGTTCCCAAATCTGTGTGACCATCAAGATCACCCAGGGAGCCTCGTCCTCATGTCAGATTCCCCCACATTAGCACATCTAAGGGCAAGGCTGTAGCTGCTGTGTGTGTGTGTGTGTGTGTGTGTGTGTGTGTCCGTCCCCAGAGGAGCAGAAGAATCAGCAGGCCTGGGAATCACTGCTTTTTAACGTCCTTGTGCCAGGTACTCTCTATTCACCTCTCCAGATCTGGTCCCTTCCCTTCTCTACCCCACTCTGCACCCCATAGGCAGACTCTTAGCAACTACATCAATGGGCCTACTTGCCTTTTGGGTTTCGGCTGGGTACGGCCCATGGAGGCACAGACAGGAGAGGGAGGTGGGAGCAAGTATTTCTCTCCCTGGCCTCCCGCCCCACGATGTCCCTCCGCCCCTGGCCCAATCCCGCAGCTACAGCTCTCTGCAGGATCTGGGAACTACTCCCTCCCCTTGTCCCTCCAGGCAGCTGAAAACCCCAGTCCCCCAGTGGGTCTCCATAGCCCACTCCACCCTTGTAAACAGGCCCTTCATTAAACTCAGCACAATCACCTCCTCCGGACGGTGCCACCTCTTTCCCGCTGGGACCCCGAGTACTTTTGTCCTGCAGTGTAATTTTCTTGCAGGTGATCCTACCATCCCAAGATGATCGCCTTTGGGGTCTGGAAACGCAAATACAATATAACACCTACATTATGTTATTACAGCGTACTCTCTGTGGATTAAAAACAAAACTAAAGCTAACATTTATGCTTTGTTTTATCCCTACAGCACTGTATGAGATGGTTATTACCTGCACTGTTAGTTGAAGGCATCAAAGCACCATAAAAGGGAGGTAATGCTGCAGCTCGCACTGCAAGGTGGTGGTGGAGCTGGGCCCCAACGCAGCCACTGCCTCTCCCCCGGGCCCTGCATTCCCCTCCTGGGGTGCAGTCCTCAACACCCCAGGGAGGAGGCAGCCCTCACATCTGGCACGCGGAAGGTACTTTTCACCAGCTGGCTAGCTATGGCTCCTGGACCGTAGTCTTCTCAACTGCACCCCAGCCTTGCCTCAGATTCTGGAAAGGCCTTGCGTGAAATAAATTTTTCCCTTGTGATTGATGGGCCTAAAATTCATGCCATGAATCTGGGGGCCCTGGGCTTTTCTTCTTGTTTTTGCTGAGGCAGCACTATAAAACATAATGTATGGCCACGTCGGAGTGGGTATTTTCCAGGAAAAATGCTTGCTTCTACTTAAGTTTTATGGGGGTCTCCACTTAACATCTCCTTTGGAGTGCACACAAAGCTTTTCTGGTTGAGTCTATCCCAAGGAAACCCAAAGGACCAAAAGCCACATCATATACACTAACAGATGAAGGGGAGGAGGGGCTCTTTTTAAAGGAAATGGCAGACTTTTTTCTTATCTTTAACTGTTTGTAGGCAGACAATAGGGTGAGTGGGAAAACATGGAAGTAATTCTTTTCATTTCCAGGAATCACTTACTAACCTGCATGCTGAGATGAGACCTAGAACAAGACTTTACCCATTTTGAGAAACTCTGGATCTCCAGACTACCTTGCCACTTCCCTTTTGTTATTTAACTGTTTCTGGGCTTCAATTATCTCACTGAAATCTGAGAGACTGCTGTCCATTTAAAGGGAAACTGGAAGGGCTATGGCAGATAATAAAAGTCGACACACTACACTAATGTAAACTATCTTCTACCTTTGTGATCTTTAGACCACACACTTTAAAAATACTTTTATGTTGAGTTTTGCCTTTTATTCTTATCACATAGATTTGGTCCCTTGAGCACATTTCTATTTTTCCCCTACAAATATATTATCTCAGGAAAGCTGACCTGATGATGAAGTCAATGTCTTCACTCCAGCCAACCACTTGGGGGTGGAGAGTGAGCACGGCACCCAGATTTGTGACAACGCCACTGGGGATAGACAGAGTTGGTGTGAGTCCCTCTTCTCCTCCTATGGGCTTTCTAATGAGGACCAGGTCTTTGTTTAAAGATTTTCTTAATTTGTATTAAGATTTTCAAGAGGATGAGAGCAGAGCATGAAACCAAGCATAAGTGGGGTCTTTCTAAGGATTGGGGCCCTGTGTGTCTGTCTGCATGTGACCTGGTGTGTATCTTTGAGACATTAACTGCTCTGGGCCTTGGATTTCTCACCTTTAAACGGACGGGGAGTGACTGTCAGGGCAAATGGGCAGAGCACAGGCCTTGGCACAAACAGAAGCTCAGAAAGCAGAGCTACTATTCTGTCATTCATGGTCCTTCCCAGCATCACTTGGCTTATGGATTATGAGCAACACTGATGCTGCTTTAGTTTCTTTCTTGCATTAATCACTTTTAGCACAATGAGCAGAGACTTCAGTAGGATCAAAGGAGCACCAGACCTAGATGAAGTGGGGCTGGTGGTTAATTGTCTTTACCCAATGTTGATTAGTATGATCTATTAGGTTGAGTCCAACATTAGCAGCAAAAAATATATATATATATTATTTTAAAATGATTTAGAGGGTAAATAGACTAAACAAAGAAACAAGACAGAACCTCTTAGAACATTACATTCCTAGTAGGCAATGTCAGGTCATCAATGTATTCAGGGATCAGTCAACTACACCCAGCAGACCAAATTCAGCCCATCACCTGTTTTTATAAATAAAGTTTTATTTGAACACCACATTCATTCATTAACACTTGGGCTGCTGTCACACTGCAATGGTACAGTTGAATAGTTGAAACAAAGACCATTTGATCCACAGAGTCTTTACAGAAAAAAGTTTGTTTACCCTTGGTTAATACAGCCTTTGCTGAGTTGTGTGTGTGAAGCAAGGTGACAGATGAGAATGCATGTTCCCTGTAAAAGGAGCAGCACTGCAGAAACACTAGTCAATGAGTCCTGAACAATGACCTGCCATGGTGCTGGGTCTGCTACAAGGCTGCTGGAAAAATAGGAAGAAATACACAGGATGAAGTTAAGTGATCACCCAGTCAACTCTTTATTGGGTGGCAATTATGGGCAAAAGCCACTTGGTAATTCTCACCTCAGGGATGCAGTGTGGCTGGCTGAGCAGCTGGAGTGCCAGACCAGGGCTGGGGAGGGGGGAATAAAACAAAGGAAAAAGAAAATAAAGGAAAACGTAGGCTTTGTTCAAAAAACTCAAACCTTCTCCATTTCCTATTATAGTCTCTTTAGCTATGACATAGTTAAATTTTCAGCAGTGGTTTCTCAGGGAAAAAAAATCCCAGTGCTTTGGGAAAGCTGCCAGTCCCTGACATTGGAGCCCTCTGGGTTTTGGGGGTGGCGATAAAGAGACCCACATTCTCCTCCATCATGAAAGGTTAAATATCCACATTGAACTTTTAGAAGTACGTGTTTAATGTTGCTGCTCAGCTGCAGAAGTGCTAGGAGCCTTAATAAAGGTATTTAATGTGGGCTTATCCAGCCCCCAACACATGCTTCCCTGTTGAGATCAGGGCGAATGTTCTTTCGTGCACACACAAAAGCCAGACTGTACGAGCAAGCTAGTCTGCTGCAGCGCTCTTGGCAGATTTCCACCATTGTTATGATGGGCAGAGGGCCACGGGGTGATTTGCTGCAGGGAGGCTGCAGCCAGGGCTTCTGCCCAAAGCGCATCAAATTCTCCCATCTCTAATCACTTGACCACCCGCCCTTTCATCTACAAACCTGGCCCCTGTGCCGCACCGTCCACTATCTTGCCAAATTCAAATAACAAGCTCCAAAGCAGCTCCTGTTGCTGGATGGAGCACACCTTCCTCTAAGTGGGGATTTGTATTTCCTCTCTGGGCACAGAGCCATGAGCTGAAACCGCCTTTCATCCTGAGGTGGGGCTGTGCCGACTGATGGTTAGGGCTCTCTTCTGGGTCTCTGTCAACACATGCAAATAAGATGATAAAATTCAGTGTGAGCCATAAAAACAATTGCCTTTGTAAAACATCTTCTTTTCTTGTCTCAATGATGGTCTGTTTTATTTAAAAATAACCACCTCTCTCTTTAGGACTATGCAGACCTGATGCTACTAACCCACCTTGTTATATTCCTGACTATTGTAACAAATCACCTCTTAGGAGAAAGGTTCTGAACTCTGTGGACCCCTGAGGACTCTCATCTCTCCATCAAATTCAGATGATGATAACCACCTCCTGCTCATCTTATAAGGATGTTATAAAAACATATGAGATCATGTCTCTGAAGAGAGCTCCAAGAGTGAAGCTCAGAGCCTGTTGTCACATCCCCCTTTCTCCACTCTCTCCTGACCTCTTTTTCTCTACTTTTTGCTCACAGAATTCCACTCCCAGGGAGAAGAAAGTTCCCTGCAGCAATCTCACACTCAGTATCTCCCCTACATCTTTCCTAGGGGCATGTTCATTATGAAAAAAAGAGGGACCTAAAAATGGTGTGCAGTGACCAGCACTTACATGTTTACACTGAAAATAAGGCATTTTTGTTCTTGGAGTGCAGCAAGCACATGCATTATTGAAATGTTACATAATCACAAAATTGAGGCCGTACCAACTTCTTGTTGGATAGTCTCCAGATTCTCTCAAGTGTCACTTGCATGCTCACCGGCCCCTCTCAGGTAGGGGTTCTTTGCAAAAAACAAACAACAAAAAATATCTCTTTCCTCTCTAGCATTCCCCCAACACTTCTATTTCTCTGCAAAATGTTCCCCTTGTGACACCATTTCCTTTGAAAATCTCTCCATTGGAACCAGCTTCTTTTGCATTGGGTTGAACACCACCTCATCTCCCAGCTCACTGAGAAGAGTGCCCGCTCGTCAGCCGGTCTCCTGGACTCTGTCCTGTGGCAACCTCGGGCCTCTGCTTCCTTCCTTCCTCGTGTCCTTCTCTCCTGATATCAAAGCTGCCTTATGTATTTTCTCCAAAGCTGATCTATCTGGTTGTGCCCCTGATGCTAACTGGGATGTCACCTAGCAAATTATGTCCCCTGTTCTTGGAATCTTAACCTATTTCTCCTCCACTGAATCATCCCATAGGCTTACAAATATGCATATGTATCTACACTTATACCTATATCAAGATCTTCGGGAAATTTACAAAGTTGACTTAGGGAAACAAAGTAAAGACGTATTTAAAATTGTAAAGGAGAGGCTTCCGGGAGAAGATGGCGGAGTAGAAGGACGCTCGCAGGTCACCCTCTCCCACAAATACACCAAGACCCACATCTACAGACCCACTCAGCCAACCAGAGCACCTGTGGAACTCCGACAGAACATCGCCCTCTTCAAAAGATAAAGACGCCAAAAATCTGGTAGGAGAAAAGGAAAAAAGAAAGAACAAAAGGCAAAGCAGCGCGCGGGACGAGTCCCGCGGGGAGGGAGCAGCAAAGGAGGACTGGCGCTCGCTCGCTGGGTCTCCCCTCTCCAACTGAGAGGCCAGCGGGACGGAGGGGGAGCCTCCGAGGCTCGGATCTGTACAGAGCAGCCCTTGACTAACAGAACTAAGTTAAACGGGCACAGAGCGTCCCCCCGACACCCAGCCTGAGACGCGGGCCGGGAGCGGCGGGCAGGGCCAGGCTGCACAAGCCCGGCGGAGGACTGAAGTGGCTGCACGGAGGGAGCCCCGGGGGAACGCAAGGGGCTGCGCACCGTGGCTGTGGGTGCACAGGGCAGAACAACATGGGCCCTCCATAAAACAGCAAGGTTGATGTGCTCTCGGGGGAAGGGTGCACACCCCCATCTCTGAAAACCCGCGGAAAGTTTTCGGGGGAAGAGAGGCGGGGCTCAGGCACAGCCGCCATAGCCTCCGCGCTTAGCACTCAGGCGGCGGCGGGGGCGAAACCTGCATCCGCACCGAAGGGCTTAGCAGCCTCAAAGGCCAGACTGAGACCGGCCTGCAGCCCGGGGCAGATAGGATCCTTCCAACCTGGTCCCTCAGAGAACTTGCTCCACAAAGACAAACAAGGAGCTGGGTTTTGGCTCGGAGCAGGGACAGAGCTGTCCCTCGGTCTTCCCCGAGCCCACCCGTGGAGCGCCGACCAGGGCGGAGCGCCGACCAGGGCGGAGCGCCGACCAGGGCGGAGCGCCGACCAGGGCGGAGCGCCGACCAGGGCGGAGCGCCGACCAGGGCGGAGCGCCGACCAGGGCGGAGCGCCGACCAGGGCGGAGCGCCGACCAGGGCGGAGCGCCGACCAGGGCGGAGCGCCGACCAGGGCGGAGCGCGCAGCCGCACAGAAAGCGGAGCTACCGGCGGCGGCGCAGGTAGAGCGAGAGCGGCCCCCCGCCTTTCGGGCAGGAACACAGCCCCTGACCGAGGTGCTGGGAGGGGGCACGACCCGCCCTCCTACCCGGCCAGTCTGCAACATCTGACTGCGGCATCCGGAGGGGCAGCGACCCACCCGCCCACAGCAGAGAGCTGCACCTGACCCAGTGTTAGGAGGAGGCGCGATCTGCTTGCCGACAGGTGCTGGGAGCAGCACAGAAGAGGGCGCCAACGGAGGGCCCCTGAAAACAGCAAGCTGAGCTTCCAAAACAGGACGAAGACAGAAAGACTTCACATTAAAAGCACACAGACTCCAGGAGAACACCGACAAACCCCCCCCCCCTTTTTTTTTAAATCTGTTTTTACCTGTTCTATTTTCTATTACTCTCTTAATCTTTACTTCTTAATTCATTTCTATTTCTTTTGGGTTTTGATGTCCTGCTATTGATTAGACACAGATTTCAAATACATCTATTCATCTCCCCCCCCTTTTTTGTAAAGGTTTTAAAAGGACGTCTCAACCCGATTAATACTCTGCTTCAACTCACTTTTCTATTATTCATTATACACTGTTTTCAAACCCTCTTTCTCCCTTCTTTTAAAATTCTTTCTCTCTCTTTTTTTTTTTTCTTTTTTTCCTAAGTTCTATTCCTAAATAGGCATCAGATAGATAAAATCCTTAAGGACCAAAATAAACAACTGATACTCCATAAACCACAGTGCCAAAGAGGTATGAGCAAGATGAAGAAGCAGAAAAACCTTTCCCAATTAAAAGAACAAGAGAAATCCCCTGAAAGAAAGATCAATGAAATAGACATCGATAGCCTACTACATCAAGATTTCAAAAAAGGAGTGATTGAATTGCTGAAGGAATTAAAAGAGATAGTGTTTAGAGATATAAAATATGTCAAAAATGAAATTGAAGCTATAAAGAAGAGCCAAGTAGAATGGGTAAACTCATTGACAGAGATGAGGAATGATCTAATAGCTGTGCAAAGCTGACTAGATAATGCAGAGGAACGAATTAGTGATCTAGAAGACAGGGCAATAGAAAGCACCCATTCAGAAGAACTACAAGAGAAGCAAATAAAAAATAATGAAAATAGCATAAGGGACCTATGGGATAATATAAAGCGTCCCAATCTTCGCATAATAGGGGTCCCAGAAGGAGAAGAAAGATCAAAGGGGATTGAAAAGGTTTTTGAAGAAATCATGACTGAAAACTTCCCAAACTTAAAGAAGGAATCAGATATCCAAGTACAGGAAGCTCAGAGGGTCCCAAACAGGAAGAACCCAAATAGACCCACACCAAGACATATCATAATCAAGATGGCCAGAGTCAAGGATAAAGAAATGATTCTAAAGGCAGCAAGAGAAAAGCAAAGAGTAAGTTACAAGGGAACCCCCATAAGGCTCTCAGCTGATTTCTCTACACAAACACTACAGGCCAGAAGGGAGTGGCAAGATATATTCAAAGCCCTGAATGAAAAAAAGATGCAGCCTAGGATCCTTTATCCAGCAAGGCTATCCTTGAGGATAGAAGGAGAAATAAAGAGTTTCACAGACAAAAAAAAAGCTGCAGGAGTTTAGCAACACTAAGCCCATGCTAAAAGAAATACTGAAAGGGCTACTCTAAATAGAAAAGCAGCAGGATGCTACAGAAATGAGAAACGCACAACTGGAAAGGTGATAACTCATGAATTACAAATAAAGTAAACATGAAATTATAAAAGAAGACATACAAATCACTGAGAGTGGGAGAGAGAGGCAGGGAAATATAGAATATTTTTTTCTTGTTTAATTTTTTTTAACAGTAGGATGGGTTTGAGATCATGATACTATCAGTTTAATAAAAAGTTATAGTAATGGGTTGATAGATTTACAAAAAAGGGTAACCACAAGCCAAAAATTTACAAAGGAGTCACAAAAATTAAATAAAATCCATGATAATACAAAGGAAAATTACCAAACCACAAAAGGAAGAAGAAAGGAACAAAGAGGATATACCAATTCAACTGCAAAGATAAGTTCAAAATGGCAATAAACACACATCTATCATTAATTACTGTAAATGTTAATGGACTAAATGCTCCAGTCAAAAGACACAGTGGCAGACTGGATAATAAAGCAAGAACCTTCAATATGCTGCATACAAGAGACCCACTTTAGGGAGAAGGACACATATAGATTGAGAGTGAAAGGATGGAAAAGGATATTCCATGCAAATGGAAAAGCCAAAAAAGCAGGTGTTGCAGTACTGATTTCAGACAAAATAGACTTTAAAACAAAGGCCATAAAGAAAGATAAAGAAGGATATTTTATAATGATTAAAGGAGTGATACATGATGAGGATATTACACTCGTTAATATATATGCACCCAATATAGGAGCACCTAAGTACATACAAGAATTACTAACAGAGATAAAGGGGGAAATTGATGGGAATACAATCATAGTTGGAGATTTTAACACTGCATTAACATCACTAGACAGATCTTCTAGACAGAAAATAAACAAGGCAACAGAGAAATTAAATACTACAATAGAAAAACTAGATTTGGTGGATATTTTCAGAGCATTGCACCCCCAAAAAATAGGATATACATTCTTTTCAAGTGCACATGGAACATTTTCCAGGATCGATCATGTACTTGGGCACAAAAGAAACCTCAACAATTTTAAGAAGATAGAAATTATCTCAAGCATCTTTACTGACCACAATGCCATGAAACTGGAAATCAACAACAGAGAAACAAAGGAGAAAAAAAGGAAAGCATGGAGATTAAACAATATGTTATTGAAAAAACAATGGATCAATGAGGAAATCAAAGCTGAAATTAAAAAATACCTTGAGACAAATGATAATGAAAGCACAACCACTCAAAACCTATGGGACACAGCAAAGGCAGTGCTAAGAGGGAAGTTTATAGCGATACAGGCCTTCCTCAAAAAAGAACAATCTCAAATAAACAATTTAACCCACCACCTGAATGAATTAGAAAAAGAAGAACAAAAAGCCCCAAAAAGCAGCAGAAGGAAGGAAATAATAAAGATCAGAGAGGAATTAAATACAATAGAGATTAACAAGACCATAGAAAAAATCAACCAAACCAAAAGCTGGTTTTTTGAAAAAGTAAATAAAATCGACAAACCTCTGGCCAAACTCACAAAGAAGAAAAAAGAGAGAGCACAAATTAGCAAAATAAGAAAGGAAAATGGAGAAATTACAACAAACAAAATAGAAATTCAGAATATCATACGAGAATATTATGAAAGACTATATGGAACCAAACTGGATAACCTAGAGGAGATGGACAAGTTTCTGGAAACATACTGTCCACCAAAACTGAATCAAGAAGAATCTGAACACTTGAACAATCTGATCACTAGAAAGGAAATAGAAATAGCAATTAAAAACCTCCCTACAAATAAAAGTCCAGGACCGGACGGCTTCACCGGGGAATTCTACCAAACACACAAAGAAGAACTCATACCAGTCCTTCTCAAACTCTTCCAGACGATTGAAAAGGAGGGATTACTCCCAAACTCATTCTATGAAGCCACCACCATCACCCTGATACCAAAACCAGGCAAAGACACTACAAAAAAAAAGAGAATTATAGGCCAATATCACCGATGAACATAGACGCCAAAATCCTCACCAAAATTTTAGCAAATAGAATCCAACAACACATAAAAAAGATTATACCTCATGACCAAGTGGGGTTCATCCCAGGGACACAAGGCTGGTTCAACATACGCAAATCAATCAGTGTAATACATCACATCAACAAGAGAAAGGACAAAAACCACATGATCATCTCAATCGATGCAGAAAAAGCATTTGATAAAATTCAACACCCATTTATGATAAAAACTCTCGCCAAAGTGGGTATAGAGGGAACATATCTCAACATAATAAAAGCTATATATGACAAACCTACAGCCAGCATAGTACTCAATGGTGAAAAACTCAAAAGCTTCCCACTAAAATCTGGGACAAGACAAGGATGCCCACTATCACCACTCCTATTCAACATAGTCCTGGAAGTCCTAGCCACAGCAGTCAGGCAAGAGAAAGAAATAAAAGGGATCCAAATTGGAAAAGAAGAGGTAAAAGTGTCATTATATGCTGATGACATGTTACTATATATAGAAAACCCTAAAAGGTCCACACAAAAGCTACTAGAGCTGATTGAAGAATTCAGCAAGGTAGCAGGTTACAAAATTAACGTTCAAAAATCAGTTGCATTTCTTTACACTAACGATAAATCAACAGAAGAAGAAAGTAAAGAAACAATCCCCTTTAAAATAGCACCCAAAGTAATAAAATATCTGGGAATAAATCTAACCAAGGAGGTGAAAGAATTATACACAGAAAACTAAAAACCATTGATGAAGGAAATTAAAGAAGACTTTAAAAAATGGAAAGATATTCCATGCTCTTGGATTGGAAGAATCAATATTGTTAAAATGGTCACACTGCCCAAGGCAATCTACAGATTTAATGCAATCCCTATCAAATTACCCAGGACATATTTCACAGAACTAGAAAAAATCATAATAAAATTCATATGGAACCATCAAAGACCTAGAATTGCCAAAGCATTACTGAAGAGAAAGAAAGAGGCTGGAGGAATAACTCTCCCAGACTTCAGACAATACTATAGAGCTACAGTCATCAAGACAGCATGGTATTGGTACCAAAACAGACATATAGACCAATGGAACAGAATACAGAGCCCAGAAATGAACCCACAAACTTTTGGTCAACTCATCTTTGACAAAGGAGGCAAGAATATACATTGGAATAAAGACAGTCTCTTCAGCAAATGGTGTTGGGAAAACTGGACAGCAGCATGTAAAACAATGAAGCTAGAACACTCCCTTACACCATATACAAAAATCAACTCAAAATGGATTAAAGACTTAAATGTAAGACAAGATACAATAAACCTCCTAGAGGAAAACATAGGCAAAACATCATCTGACATACATCTCAAAAATTTTCTCCTAGAAGAAATAAAAGCAAGAATAAACAAATGGGACCTAATGAAACTTACAAGCTTCTGCACAGCAAAGGAAACCAGAAATAAAACAAGAAGAAAACCTACGGAATGGGAGAAAATTTTTGCAAGTGAAACCGACAAAGGCTTGATCTCCAGAATATATAAGCAGCTCATACGACTCAATAAGAAAAAAATAAACAACCCAATCCAAAAACGGGCAGAAGACCTAAACAAGCAATTCTCCAAGGAAGACATACAAATGATCAAAAAGCACATGAAAAAATGCTCAATATCAGTAATTATCAGAGAAATGCAAATCAAAACTACAATGAGGTATCACCTCACACCAGTCAGAATGGCCGTCATTCAAAAATCCACAAATGACAAATGCTGGAGAGGCTGTGGAGAAAGGGGAACCCTCCTACACTGCTGGTGGGAATGCAGTTTGGTGCAGCCACTATGGAAAACAGTGTGGAGATTCCTCAAAAGACTAGGAATAGACTTACCATATGACCCAGGAATCCCACTCCTGGGCTTGTATCCAGAAGGAAATCTACTTCAGGATGACACCTGCACCCCAATGTTCATAGCAGCACTATTTACAATAGCCAAAACATGGAAACAGCCTAAATGTCCATCAACAGGTGACTGGATAAAGAAGATGTGGTATATTTATACAATGGAATACTACTCAGCCATAAAAACCGACAACATAATGCCATTTGCAGCAACATGGATGCTCCTGGAGAATGTCATTCTAAGTGAAGTAAGCCAGAAAGAGAAAGAAAAATACCATATGAGATCGCTCATATGTGGAATCTAAAAAACAAAAACAAACAAACAAACAAACAAAAACAAAGCGTAAATAAAGGACAGAAATAGACTCACAGACAGAGAATACAGACTTGTGGTTACCAGGGGGGTGGAGGGTGGGAAGGGATAGACTGGGATTTCAAAATTGTAGAATAGACTACACTGTATAGCACAGGGAAACATACACAAAATGTTATGATAACTCACAGAGAAAAAAATGTGACAATGAGTGTGTATATGTCCATGAATAACTGAAAAATTGTGCTGAACACTGGAATTTGACACAACATTGTAAAATGATTATAAATCAATAAAAAATGTTTAAAAAAAATAAAATTGTAAAGGAGGTATATTTGAAGTTGATAATACTACTAGACACAGAAATATGTACTAAAGCAGTAATAATTAAATTATGCTTAGCCCACCAAAACTTTCAATAAATTGTATTGAATGAATACATGAATATCCATTAATACATGATAGAAAAAATAAAGAATAAACTTCTAATGTGTTATTTTATAACCATTAAGGCACAATCTTGAATAAAATTAACTCTATTATCTCATAGCATGCAAAATAAATTCCAAATAAATTGAAGAGTTAAATAATTAAAATATAGAAACTACAGAAAACAAAATATTTCCAAAACTTAAATCAAATTGACCATCAGATTTCTAGAAATGACAAAAAGTCACAAAGTTAAAGCTCAATGAACTACATTTATATAAAGCCAAAATATTTTATGTAAGAAACAATGAACTAAAAGAAAATTAAAATAACTAAATACAAAGCATATACAACAAATATGACAGAGAATATCATACATACCATCAAAAGAATCATTTCTTCATATATGAGAAATTTTCACTTGTAAACTATGTTATTTGCCAATTTTTCTCTATTTTCCTTATTAATTTGTAGGAGCTTTTATTTTATATATTATTCAATATATTACGCATACTGAATCACTGTGCTATATATTTTACAAATGTATTTATTTTTCCAATTGTTTTCAAAATTAGTCTGATTTTTTTAAATGTTTATGAAATACAAATCAATCATTTTGTTTATAATTTCTGCTTTCAGTACATGCTTACAAAGGCCTTCCCTACATAATTATAAAAATCCATCTATGTTGTATGTTTTTGTCTGAATTTTACTTTTATTTAATATATATTTTTGTTTTTGTTGAAAGTTGAAGAGAGATCTTGCTTAATTCTTTCTGCACCATTATTTTCCTAACACTAATTTTTGATTAATCCATCTTTGCCCTGTTGATACAAAATTCTGTTTTAGCATACACTTCATTTTAGCAGACACTTGCACATAAACAACATACATGCACCAGTCTGAGTTTTAGGACCCGATCAATTGATTATGATGCTGGTGCCAGCTACTCAGATTGCATGAAGCTTTCTAATACATGTCAACCTCCAGCATAGTAAGTCTGACCTTATCCTGAACATTCTTGCACACTTACTTACAAACTTTAGGCTCACTGAGTAAAATTCCTCCAAATATTTCTTTAGAGTTTTGAATAGGATTATGCTACATGCATGAATTAAATTGGGGGAGCACTGATGACAATCACACATGGCTACGTGCTGCCTGTGAATATATAACCAGCTCCAGCCTTTCCGGAGTTCAACTTGGCAATGCAGATCAAGAACTTTACAACTACTAACACCCTGAAACCCAGCCATTCTGGTCTTCAGCATGAATTCTAAGTAAATAGTTAAAGATGTCCCAAAACAGACATCTATAAATATCTTGCAGTTTGTCATGTGAAAATGTTGGCAATACACAAACGTCCAGTGACAGGCTGAATAAACCACGGTGCCTTCATACAATGAAATACAACAGAAAGTTATTAAATAATGTGGACAGTTGTTCACCTAGAAAGTACCTGCAAAGCAGCATTATGATTCCATTTTGTTAGAAATTACGGCATGTGACTAAACAAGCAGATTGCAGACAGATACAGTGGTGTGCTGATCAATGTTTAACAACTGGCTCTCTGGGAAGAAAAAGCCCTGATTTGCAGCCTTTGCTGCTTCCTGTGATGTAAATACACCCACCATGACTAATCTCAAGGTAACAACACTACATCACTGAATGCAGAGTTGGGAAGAAATGTGTAGCATCAGCTCTCCCAAGCCCATATAAGTGTCTCCAACAAGCCACTGGATGGATGGGGGGAAAGGAAGAGAGAGCTACAACTCCATGAACTTGAGAAAAAGTGGAAAAATGAAACTAGCATCATGGCGGGCACCTGAATTCTTTGTGGGGTGGATCTGGAGTGGCTGAGGATAAGCATCCAGAAGGATAACCCGAGAGATGGCCGAACTGCTCTGCACCAAAAATGAACAGGAATTAACTGGGGAGTCTGGAGAGAGAAGGAGAGAGAGAGAGCAAGACTGAGCAACGGTGGGAGGTTGGTCCTCAAAGTCCAAAAATGGCTAAGGAAATACAAGGAGCAGGAATATTAACAGTGTGTGTGTGTGTGTGTGTGTGTGTGTGTGTGTGTGGTGTGGGGGTATGTGTGTGTGTGTGTGCAGAGGGAAGGGTTAGAGCAAGGCAGTGAGCTGACTGGATTTAGGGGAAAGAGTGGCTGTACCTGGGTGAGAACAATGCGGGTGATGAGAAGGGGTGGTATTAATGATTATTTGGGAGGTACAGCTTCTGGGACTTGCTGCACTTCTCATGCAGCCAGACTGGCACTGTTTTGCAGACTAGTAACAGAGTATCCTGATTTATGGTCCTTCCAGTGAACCACTCTTGGGGGGAGTAATTATATTTTATTATTATATGGCACAAGTCTACTATACAGTACACTTAACTGGTCAGTCTTACCCCTTAAGAAACATAGTTTTGACTGTGTGACGCCTCTGCTCAACAACCCTCCAGAGCTCCCCAGTCGCTTTTGTGAACTTCACGCTCCTTGAAGCTGCTCTCCATGAACTGGCCCAACCCGCCTCTTCAGTGTATCTTACAGGACTTTTCAAGACATCAAAAGCCCCTGTCAAACCCATCACTTGTTCCCTTAGATACACCCTGTGATGGCAAACTGTATGACTGTCAAAAAACTTACTGTCCTTCCTTAGTGGGTCCAACCCTGAGGGACAAATGCTTCTTGTCCCACTGGCATCGGGCTTGACCTGGTGACGTGGTTCTGCCCAGTGCAATGGGAGTAAGCTTCTGTGCAGAAGCCGAGGAGCCATGCCTTGGTTCTGTCCTCATCCAACTCCCCTCCCATGAGGCCAGCTTGTCCCCAGTGCACAGAAGACCCTGCAGAGCGCCATCAATCGAGTTGGAGGACCAAAGCAAGGGCCGTGGCACATTTTTGAGGAGAAAAGACTGAGGAGTGAGCTTCTGGGAACCTCCAGCTTAATAGTGACCCCACACACAGACACACACACAGATAACTTAGCTTCCTCCCTTCCACCCTGCTGGACCCCCTCTCTTGACAAGCGGTCCCAGTAGGGTGACATCTGCCCAGAGACCTGGCAGGGTTTCCTCTTGCCCTCACAGATGAGCCCTGGGGTGCCTGTCCTGGGAAGCTTGAGAAGTAGCCGCAGGGAAGCACTCACACTCCCCACCTTGTGCAGGGATGGGGCTGCGCTGTTCACAGGTCACGCGCAGCTCTAAATGTGTCTGTCTCCACAAGAGTGTGAGCTTCCGAAGGGCAGGGCCCTTCCTGCCCATGGCTCCTCGTCCTCCCCGTGCCTATAGAATGCTCACTCCTTGCCAGTCAGCCAGGGCCAGGCAGCAGTCAAGAGTGGACCAACTCTCCAGCCAGATTTCCCAGGTCTGACCCCGCCTCTGCCACTTACCAGCTATGTGCCCTTGAGCAATTTGCTTAACTACTCTGTAAAATGGGCTGATAACAACAGTATTTACCCACAGGGCTGTTAAGAGGATTAAGTCGGCTAGTAACTGTAACACCCCTGGAATAGTGCCTGAACACTCCCCTCCCTTAATTCATGTTTGTTCAATAAACACTCCCTTCTTATAGACTAATCATCTAGCTTTTCCTAGGTTGATGGAAGTGATGTTTGCTAATGCCTGATAAATAACAAAGAGCTAGACAATTCTTTCCAGTTACGTAAAGTGTAAAGGACAGACCTAGGACAAGGCATTGAAATGGGTTCATTCATTCATTAGCCAGAAGATATCTATTGAGTGCCACTGTACTAACACTGTGACAGTGAACAAAGCAAAATTCCCTACCCTTGTGAAGGCATCTCATAGCAGGGATTGGAAGGAACAAGACGACTAAGACAGACATCCACACCATGTTAGATGAAGAAAACCGCCAGAGGGGAAAACAGGTCAGGAACGGGAGAGAGGGCTGCACACTTAGATGAGTGTGGCCAGCAATCAAAAGGCCTGTTTAGGGAGGCAGATCTTTAAGGCAGATTGTTTTCAACAGCCTTTTGTACAGCTTGGACAGTAGATGATTCTAAAACCCAGTTTGCCTCTCTCCCAAGTCCCCCATCTCAGGTGATGCAAAGCAAGCAAATAAGTGTCTCAACTTTTTGCGTGTTCCCAAGCTAAACATTTAGCTTGGAAACTCTTCTATGAACATGGCTGCCGGGCCAGGGTAAGCAAACCAAATGGACCACATCTATGTTCGCCGAATTCCGTTTTGAAAAGAGATTTTAATTAGAAGCTGCAATGACTGAAAGTTCCCTGCCCAGAGGACAGTTGGCTAAACAATTCACGAGGAAATAAAAAGGGAGCCTGAAGCAGAGGTTGCAGATTACTTCTCCTTCTGAACTCTGCATGTGGAAATCCCAGGGTGTTCAGGAAGAGCGAGTAATTACACAAGAAGGCTCCTGCCAAAAGGAACACAGGCCCCGACATTGTGCTTTCAGCTTCTCACACTAATAGGAATCAACCCTGCTGCTATGATTTGATAGCTTCTGGGTTTATTTATCATTTCTTCTACAAATCTCACTCAGATCCCAGTTTTAGAACCTCTGTCATTTGTCATTAAGACTAATTGCTCGTGGGAAAGGAGCCTGGTTTCAGATGGAAAGACCTGAAGGGCGGGCTTGCTTAGGCTGAGCCGGGCGTATAGCTCTCCTTGTAAAAATGGCATGCACATCTGTTGTAAAGAATGGACACAATACGTGAAATAGAAATAAAAACATCACGTCCATCTTTTAACGTTCTGATGAGCATCCTTTCAGACAACTCTGTATGGGCCCACATTCTCATTCACACCAACATGTAGACAACTTTTTGCTGTTCTACCACTGGTCTACTGCACTGGACAATGTATCATGCACCCCTCACCATGATACATACTTCTCATTAAATGGTACCTGTACACCATTATTTATTTGAGTTCCATATTGAAGTCTGTGTAGATTTTTTTTTCCTATTTTTTAACTATTAATAATTCCAGGAGGACCAGCTTTTCACATTGAGTGCTTACCTGCTTAGGGAAAATTTGTTGACCTGGGATTGATGGTTCAATCACAGGTGGATACAGTTTGTATTCTGATGCACAGTGCCAAACAGCCCACAAAAAAAAGATAAGATGTTTCACGCATCCACAAATAGCACAGGAGAAGGCCTAGCTGCCCATACACTTTCTAACTGGAACTCCAGGGCTCTGGTGAACCAAGTAAAACTCATAAATTGTCCCAATGTCCAGGCAGGAGCAGGGAGCTCCTCTCGAGCCCTCCCGGCGCACTCCTGCTCTGAGCCTCAGCCACACTGCACTACTTCCTGTTGACCAAACATGCCCCACTCATCCTACCCCAGCGGGTTTCATGGTCCCCCGTCTGTCATTGCCCTGTTTTCATCTCTGTAAAATCTTCTCTTCCCTTCCAGGCCACCCGGGTCAAGGAAGGCCCACAGGATTCTTCTCAGTCACCATCTGTCCCTCCCACAGCACTTGGTCTCTTCTCTCCTATGGCCCCCAACATACTCTCTCTTCATTTAACATTTGTATCTTGGGTTTACAGCATCTTCCTAAAAACTGGAGGGTAGAAACCTGCCTCATGGTTCGGTACACTCTGCAGCAGCTCCTCCCAGGGCTAGGGGACCAATATAGATCCAATGACTCGTCCTGATGGATGTCTCAGCTATGAGCAGCCTGACCAGCTTCTCAGCAGCCCGAGAGATACTTTCGGTGTGAAGAGATGGGGAGGTTTGAGTTAGGGAGGATAGAGTTGAATGCAATGTTAGGCAAGTGGACCCTGTTCTGACTCCCATTTGCTACCATCACATACATAACTGTCCAAATATCCAGAATCTCTGGCTCCTGGGTCACCCTGGAGATTCAGTTTGGACTTGGTTTGTGGTGTGCCCTGAGATTCTACAACCACGGGAATTGACAGCATCGGCTCTGGACCGGCTCCCCATTAGCTGGGGCTGCCAAGTATCTCAGAGCAACTGCACCCAGTAGATTTCTAGAAGTCTGTGAAAACCACAAAAGAAGATAACCACTCAAGTTAAGAGGTGAAATTTGTGCAGATGTCTCTGCTCGTATTTAATGGTCAAGAAAAGAAAAAAAAAAAAGTAAATGAAGCAAAACATACTATATCCTCACCAAAGATATCAAATGCAGCCAGAAAGCTTTCAGCAATCAAGACAAATCCAACACTCAATCACTCAAAGCTGGTGTCAGAGCCTCGCTCCGTCTGGACTCTCTCCGGGCTGGCACACGGGCATGCCCTCCTAGAGGAGCTGTGGGCAGACCCAGAGGCCAGCACTTCACACAGGACCTCGGCTTCCAACTCTTACATTGTTGTCCTCTGCAGAAATGGATTTGGGGTCCTAACAATTTTGCAAATTTAAGTCCAATTCTGCTTGAGGCAGATCTTACATTTGACTATGCAAATACTGTCCCCTAGTGGGGATTTAAAATAAAACGCTGCGAAATCTCAAACCTCCTACCTTTGTATTTGGAAGGAATTTTAGAATCCTGTGTAACTCTCATCTCATAGCTGAGGAAACTAAAGCCCAGACAAGAAAAAGTGACCGTTCCAAGGTCACACTAAGGGACAAACTTAGGAATAAACCAAAAATCTTCATTGCCATCCTATAATTTGTAACATCTCTGGTCACAGTGAATGAAAATATCCTTCTGAGAAAACTATACATTTCTTGGGAGGAAAAAACACTCTAGAAAGGGCCATTGTTCTTTGTTTTGCTGGGGTTTTCCTTTTGTTCTTTTCTTTGTTTTGGTATATGAATACCCTAGGTATAAATTCTATTAGCGGATTTCACTGTGATTTTTACTTTGTTCTTTACATACACGGCAAATCTTTTACAATGATTATCATTTTTACAAAAGCCATGGGCAATTTTCCAAAAATGAATCGTAACAAGACAAAAACAACTATATTACTTAAAACATTTCACTTGGGGAAATGACTGCTCTTCAGTGTCGAAAACGTGGGGATTCTGTGACTCTCAACTGAAGAAAAAAAAATCAATACTAAGTTTACTTGTATATTTTCTTTCACCTTTCTCCTTTAGATCCCAGCACGTTTAAAGGAAAATGAAAGAAGGAAAAACAATTTTTTTCATTTATCTTTTCTCCTGGTCTGAGTCTATAGGCCCCAGCAGCCAGTGGCTCTAGAAGCAGAGAACTTACCTGTGCTCCGGCCAGCGTGTTAAGCAGAAGCAGCAAGGACACGGAGAAAGGAGAGCCGGTGAGCCCGCCGACGGCCTTCAGTCTCTCCTGCTCCCCCTAACTCGGAGCAGGGGGCACCAGCCCAGCAGCCCCGCGGAAGCCGCAGCATTTCCCGTTCTCCTGTCCGCACATCCGGGAACTTCGATCCCAGACTTAAAGCCTCGCCGTAAAGGGAGTAAATCTCGCCCTAAATCTCGCGAGCCCTAATCTCGCGAGGACACGCGGTCTCTTGTCTTCTCTCTTGGTGTTTTCCCGCCTAGCGCGGAACCTCACCCTGCTCTCTCTTGGTTGCTGAGAAATTACGAAGTAAATGAATGTGTCAAAGAGGGATCTAGATTCAGTTAGTATTGCTTTAGCAGACCCATGAAAACTCTTCTGTGCCCTTAGAAAACCGGACTAACAAAACTCCACTAACAAGGTGAGTGGTCATGATGGTAGCTGTTAGTATTGTTAACTCGTGGTTGCCTTCCCTGTGTTTGGATAGCACTTTGCAGTTCACAACACTTTCACATGACCAGCCACGGCCCCCCGTACTGTATCCTAAGACGCAGTCACTTCTTCTTAGGTTTCCCTGTAGTCACCGCAGCCCCCGGGGTAGTGACATCAGCCTCATCTTAGCGCAGAAGTGATGCTCCAGGATGTTGGTAACTGGCCGAAGCCACGTCATCAACAGGTCGGAGGCCTGGGATTCCGCCCCGGGCTTCCTCCTGCTTCCTCAGTGTCTCCCCTGTGGCCAAGGGAGGGAGGACACTGGAAGGGATGTCTGGCCGATCCACACGCTGACACGTGCATTTTTCAGAGGCGCTAAAGGCTTAGCCTGAGGATCGTAATTCAGGCCTTCTGACTCCTGTTTCCTGCTTGTTCACTCCCGCAGAGCTACCTGCCGACGGAGCTGCAATCTCCAGGCCTCCTCAGGCCTAACCCAGAACTCCTCACCCCTCGGAGAGGGGGCTGGAAAGACAGGCGGGCTGCTCAGCCCCACTCACAGCAGGAAAGTGGGAGGCTAGGTCCTGTGTGCCATTCCAGCCTCATTTACCGTTAGATGCAAGGGCCCTGTCTGGAATTGTAGGGTTTTTTGCATTGAGGTCTCTTTTGCTTGAATTAACTGTAGTTACGTCAGCTTTCTTTTGTTTAGTTTTACCCCATATTATTTTTCCATCCTTAATTCCCAGGCTTTCTTAACCTGTGTGCCTTGTGTCTTGTGTGTCTTTTTTTATAGAGTTGGATTTAGTTTCTTTTACCAAGACTAACAATCTTTATTTCATTGGTATATTTAATCCATTTACTGATATATTTGTACTCATTTCTACCATTTTAATTTGCCCCACCTTTCTATTGTTTTTCCTTTTTTTTTTTTTTTTTTTTTTTTGTCCTTTTCGATTGAGTTTTCTTACCACCCTCCTCATGGCAGTTCTGGAAATGCTAAGGTTACCACATACTGTCAGGGCACAGCCAGCTCCACATGTGTTTGTCCCAATGCAGTCCCACTTTCACGTGGCTTCTGGAGCCAGAAATGCTCCTCTCCTGTAAACTGTGCAATGCTTTAGAAATGGATGTTGTGCTTATTTTTTGTTTAGTTTTAAATCAGACATTTTAGGTCTGCTGCTATATTGTCAGGGGTAAAAAAAAAAAAAAAAAAAACTCTGTATTTTTTCTCTATTCATTTATTTATTCAGTCACTTACTCACACAGCAAGTATTTATTGAGCACCAAATAGGTGCCAATATTGTTTTAAACAAGTAATACAGTAGGTACCCTTGTAATCTGATTTTATTTATTTGCTTGATATATTGTGGACACATTTCCTGGTCATTGAGTATTCTATAAAATCATTTTCATGACTTTATACCATTTGTTTTTATTCATATTGATAATACATCTAATGCCAGATATTAGACAGTAAGATTATTTTTTAAAGTGGCTTTTACGGGGGAGAATATAGCTCATTGGTAGAGTTCATGCTTAGCATGCACAAGATCCTGGGTTCAATCCCCAGTATCTCCATTAAAATAAATAAACCTAATTAACCCCCCGTAAATAAATAAATAAATAAACAGATAAATAAAAAATTTTAAGTGGCTTTTGTAATAAGCCTTGTGATGAACATCCCTGTGGGAAGAGTTTCATGCACAGACTGCACAGGGTAAAAGTTTACATTTGGAATTTGTGTCTTAGAGGGTAAAATAAAAGGCTGAAATACAATGAGAATTTAATGAGAATTCAATATCTACATTAAGAATTCAGAGACTAATTCTATTATTTCAGGTGGAGAGGGAGAGAGACTTCCTAGGAAAAATTCTAAATAAGGCAAAACTAAAAAATTTGACACTAAAAACTACATACAAATTTTACATGTCTGTACATAAAAAGCATAAAATTACATGGCAAGCAACAAAATGGAAAAATATTTACAGTGTAAAACAAGGGTTAGCAACTGCGGTCTGGGGGCCAAATCCTACCTGCCTCCAATTTTTTTTTTTTTTTTTAGGTTTTATTGGCACACAGCCACGCTCATTCATGTGCTTTTTGTCTACACTGCTTTCCCACTAGAATGGTAGAGCTGAGTAGTTGTGACACAAAACGTCAAATATTGACCATCTGGTCCGTTACAGGAAAAGTCTGCCAACCCCTGATACAGATGACAGAAGTTTAGCATCCCTAGTATTAAAAAACTATTACAAATCAGTAAGAAAGCAACCCTGACTGAAGAGATCATTACTCAGCATCTGTTTGTGCTGGACCTTGTTGCTGAGAATGCAGTAGGAACAAGACAGACAGTCCTTGCTCTTAGGGAGCTGCTTACAAGGGACTGAGGCAGGTATAAGTGTATTAACAAATGAATAAAGTGATATAATTCCAGGTATCAGTAAGTGCTGTGAAGATGCTAAAAAAACCAACAAAAACAGCAGTAATAAACTAT
This sequence comes from Camelus bactrianus, assembly GCF_048773025.1. NCBI lineage: Eukaryota > Metazoa > Chordata > Mammalia > Artiodactyla > Camelidae > Camelus > Camelus bactrianus. The sequence goes on from NC_133565.1 coordinate 28,689,577, forward strand.
GTTGGATTTGGGACCCAGGGATGTCTCTGGCTGGGAGAGTTTTGACTGTGGTCCTCAGTGGAGTTCATATATGAGCTTGCAATCCTTACATTGAGGATTAATTTGTAATGTCTGGAGCAGGTAGAATTAACACCACAGTGAAAAGCTAAATGTGGGTATTATGGTATGTATCCTTCTAGAATTGTATTTGTTACTCTGAAAATAGTTACATATCTATGAATACCGGGACAGATGGGAAGAGATTATATTCTATATTCCGCTATATAACTTAGTTTACTAAAGTATCCTTCTACAGCATACTTGAGGATTGCTCTGCAATTTAACAAATTTGCTATGACTGAACATTTACTTTTGTTTTCATTTATTTTCTCCTTCATAATTTATGAAGTACTTTGTGTGGAATAGCCTTATAGTTGACTCTTGACTTAATGATTTCCTTGGGAAAACCTAGAGGCACATTTGCTAGATCAAAAAGAATTCACAAGTTTAGGGCTTTTGAGATACATTGAGAACCTGAGTCTGAGACAGTTTGCATTTGCATTGCCTCTGATGATTAATAAGATTGCCTGTTTTCCTTCATGCCATGAAAACATTTAAATTATTTTCAGTGTGATGTGGGTAAATGTTATTTGTCATATTTTAGTTTCCAAGATTTTTATTCAGATCAAATAATATTTATGTCTATTTGTATATTAACTTTTTAAAAAATTCATTTTAAATTCTTTGCCCATTTGTCTGTTGTGTTTTGATATGATAACTAATTTGGAAGAGCTCTTTACTTGTTAAAAATAGTAACCCCTTGTTTTTAGGTATTTTCCCCAGTTTGTCATTTCCCTTTAATTTCTATCCATGATGTTTTATTGATAACAAAGTAATTTCCTGTCTTGTTAATCTAACCCATTTTTCTTTGTAATTTCTACCTTTGATGTCATTTGTAGAAAACTTCCCCAAGTAGCCTGTATTTTTACCTACTATTTTCATTATAACTTTTCTTCCATCTTAATATTGTAGGGGAAAAAACCCTTTATTACTCTTCTCATTTGAGTTGTTTTTTTTTTTAATATATATATTTATTAAAGTATAGTCAGTTTATAATGTTGTGTCCATTTCAGGTGTACAGCATAATGCTTCAGTCATACATTAACATACCCATATTCGTTTTCATTTTCTTTTTCACCAGAAGTTACTATAAGATATTGAATATGGTTCCCTGTGCTATACAGTATAAACTTGTTGTGTATCTATTTTATATACATTAGTTAGTATCTGCAAATCTCAAACTCCCAGTTTATCCCTTCCCACCCTCTTCCCCGCTGGTAAACATAAGCTTGTTTTCTATGTCTGTGAGTCTGATTCTGTTTTGTTAATAAGTTCCTTCCTCCCTCCCTCCCTCCCTCCCTCCCTCCCTCATTCCTTCCTTCTTTCCTTCCTTCCTTCCTTCCTTCCTTCCTTCCTTCCTTCCTTCCTTCCTTCCTTTCTTTCTTTCTTTCTTTCTTTCTTTCTTTCTTTCTTTCTTTCTTTCTTTCTAGATTCCATAATAAGTGATATCATATGGTATTTTCCTTTCTCTTTCTGGCTTATTTCACTTAGAATGACAATCTCCAGATCCATCCATGTTGTTGCAAATTGCATTATTTTATTCTTTTTTATGGCTGAGTAGTATTCCATTGTATAAATATACCACAACTTCTTTATCCAGTCATCTGCCAATGGACATTTAGGTTGTTTCCATGTCTTGGCTATTGTAAATAATGCTGCTGTGAACACTGAGGTGCATGTGTCTTTTTAAATTAGGGTTCTCTCTGGATATATGCCCAGGAGTGGGATTGCTGGATCATTTGAGTTGTTTTAAACCACTTGTTCTTTAAGATAAAATTTTTGTGATTCTTTATTTTCAACCTACAAAAAAAATTCTGTTAAAATTGTACTTAAATTATAGATTTATTAGGAATAGATTGAGGCATTTATATTGTCTTCTCAGGCAAAATTTCCACTTATTCTGATCTTTCACATTCCTCAGTAAATGTTTCTTTTCTTTCTTTTTTCTTTATACAAGTCCTACAATTTTCTGTCAGTGTGACTACAAGATTTTTTTAATACTTCTACTGTGAATGAAATCATTCTTTCATTATACTTTCCAACTATGTATTACTGGTATATAGCAATTATATTCCCTTTGTACATTTAGTTGTATTTGTTTTATAACTTTACCTTTATTGAAATTTTCCATCAGTTCAAATAAATTTTATATTATCTTTGGTTTTCTATGTCAATAATATCATCAACAAAAATGTAATTCTTTATTTATTAAATATTTGTATTATTCATTTTTCTTGTCTGGTCAAAAGGGACTGAAATTCCAAACCACTATTAAGTAATAACAGTAACAGGAGATATTTATAACTTGCTTATAATTTTAATGGCAATCTCTCATGTTTTTCACCATCAAATAAGAGGTTTATTCAATTTAACATAGACATCATTATGCTACTAGGAAATGTCCTTCCATTCCTACCTTATCAAGAGCTTTTGCCCAAATGAATGCTGAATTTTAACAAACCTTTTTGCAGGGAGAGATGGTAACACCTATCAGGTTAATTACGTTACTGTATCTGTGATCTTTTAACCTGACCCTCTATATTAATATATTGCATCCCACTTAAAGTTCCTATCTTCATAAAATAAAACCTCATGGTTTCCTTTTCTGTCGATGAACTATGAATTCTCTGCAATAATGTATTTTATTTAGAATTTTCCTATATTACTTTGTTTTTTACATTTAAATCATTAATCCATTTGGAATTTACTTTAGTGTAAGATATGAAGTAGAAATAAACTGGGGTTTTATTTTTACAAAAATGGTTAGCCAGTTGTGCAAATACCACTTATCAAAGAATCCAAAACTTTTGAAATACAACATTTTCATGGAATAAAAATATTATGTGATTGTCTTAGTCAGCTGGGGCTGCCATAACAAAACCCCATGGACTAGGTGGCTTAAACAACAGAGATTTATTTTCTTACAGTTCTGGGAAGTGGAAGTCCACGATCAAAGTGCCAGCATGGTTGGATTCTGGTGAGAGCCCTCTTCTTGGCTGGCAGACAGTTACCTTCTCACTGTGTCCTCACATGGCAGAAAAAGAGAGAGAGAAAGAGCTCTCTCTCATTCTCTTCTTATAAGGCCCCAGCCCTGTTGGATTAGGGCTCTACCCTTACGACCTCATTTAACTTCAATTACTATCTCCAGACACAGTTGCATTAGAGGTTGGGGCTTCAACTTACGGATTTTGAGGGGCCCCAATTCAGTGCATGGCAATGATGTAATATGCTATTTGGATCCAAGACACAAAGAATTGAGTTAATCAGACTCTTCAGTACATGACATGCTGTCATCACCAGTCTGTGCAAAGCAAATCTCTGATTTTCCTTTCTCCTTACTTCTTGTGCCATTCTCCACTCCTGCAGACACATAAGCTAATGTGTTTCCCTAACTTTTCTGGTATGTATGTATTTTTAATTACAAACATCTCCTGTTATTATCATTATTTAACATTAATTTGGAATTTCAGTCCCTGTGGTCTGACAAGAAAAATAAGTAAGAGATCAAATGTTTAAGAAATGAAAATATTAACAGTTTTGCAGTTGATAAGATCATCTACATATTTGTCATGTTGTGTATCAAAGTTATAAATCTATATGTAGACAGTAGAGTTAGAGATACAGATCACAAAGACACCATACATATTTAAGACAAATATAATCAAAGACATTATATTATCTGTATTGGTATAAAATGTTAGACTAATTACACCCAAAGGTGCTTCTAATTAATTGACATAAATCATATTAGGTTGTAGATCTTATTATGCTCCCTACTTTCAAAATCAACTTAGGTAAGAAAGATCTTATTTAAAAAATATCTAGAAAGTTACTGTAAAAGATATAAGGAGTAAGTTTGAACATTTAGTATTATAATGTTTATTGTAATCTATAAAACAAAACGCAAGGGAAAAAGGAAATAAAAGTACTTCCATATTAGAAGAAAATTCTAGATCTAAACTATCCAGGATGGTAGGCCTTAACCACATAAATTTATTTAAATTTGGATAAAATAAAATTTTAAATTCAGTTCCTCAGTTATACTATCCACATTTCAAGTGCCCAATAAATATATAAAGCTAGTAGCTACTCTTTTGGACAGTGCAGATCTAAGACATTTCAGTCATTGCAGAGTATCCTGGCAGAGAGTTCTTTAACTAGGCAATATCAGTACCGTGGAAATGGGGAAGGGAAGGGTGATGGAGAAAAGATGGTTCCTTTTCAGAGATACCGTGTCTTTGGAATACCACTTTAAATTAAAAAATAGAGATTTTCTAAAGTTTCACTTTGTATCTTTTGAGTATATTTGCTGAGATTCCATGTATGCCTCCATTTATTCATTCACTCTTGAATAAATATTTGGGTTCCTGCTAATTCCAGGTCTTTTTCTAAATGCTAGTCATAAAAAGAGTCTTCTTTTCTGATACTTTTATTCTATTCAGAGGAGACAGGCAATAAATAAGTAAACAAATGACACATAGGATAGTTTCAGATGGTAGTAAGTGCAGTGAAAAGTTAACTAGAGTCTGTTGATGCAGAGGAGATTTATGGAGTGTCTTTGGGGGCAGAAAGGAGCTTCTTTCTGCTGAGATGTTTCAAATGGAACATAAATAATGAGGAGCCTGCAGGTGATGGATTGCAGAAGAGTGTTCTGGGCAGAGGGAGTAGAAAGTGTGAAGGCTCCGAGCAGTAAGGAGTGTGGAGTATTTGAGAAAATCAACAAATTCTAGTGAGGTTTGAGCCCAGTGAGACCTGAGGAGGCTAGAAGGTGAAATGGAGAGATGGACAAGGGCAGGTCACGCAGGGTCTTGGAGTCCATGAGGAGGAGTATGGATTAAGTTCTTAAGTCATTGGGTGAAATTAACAAAGTTCCATACAGAATCCCTTAAGTTTGGATTAATAAAGTAATCTTAAAGTTCATATTGAAAAATAAATGGCTTGAAATAAATATAATTATGAAAAATGTGAGTGATCCTTCTGACTCAGATAAGAAGTCCAGAAGATAAAAGAAAAACAATGGGCATATTTGATTACATAAGGTTTTTGTTTTAATTATGGAAATAATTTTTTGCAGGTTGGAACATGTTAAAGAGTTTATTATTATAAAATTTTAGACTGTAAAATATATCTTGACCTTTGCTCTGATAAGAGGCTATAGAGCCAGGGGTACTGGTCCCAGCTTCCATCACTAGGAAACACTTGGGGGATGTCATTAATTCAATGGATATTTGTTCTTTTGTGCTGGGCACACTTTTAAGTGAGTGATGACCACAGCAAGGTCACGTGGAGCTTACATTCTAATGGTTAACAATGAAAGGTGATGGTAATGAAGAAATGTGGGAAGCCTATGGAATGCATTGGGGGAAGGGATTCTACTTTAGATTGGATGATCAAGGAGAGCCTTTCTGAGCACATGGCATTGCATCGAGACCTGAAAAATAAAGGAAACTAGCCGTGCAAAGGTGTGAGTGAAGGGGGAGAGCAAGGGCAAAGCACCAAGCCATCAGTGGGCCTCGAGCACTTCATGAGGCATAGGAAGCACCATGAACTTACGGCAAAACAAGCGTAGGAGAGAACCTTAAAGAGAGATACTGTCTTGGCAGTAGTAAGGAATGAAGAATATTGATCTGGTAGACTAGAGTTTCTCAAGCTTGGACTGTTAGCATGTTGAGCCAGATGATTCTTTGTTAGCAGAGGGGGATGTCCCTGTGCACTTCAGGATGTTCAGCAATATCCCTGGCCTCTACCCAGTAGGTTCTGATAGCATAGCTCTGGTTTTAACAACCCAAAATTATCTCCAAATATTTCCAAATATCCCTTGGGACCCAGTTGCCCCTTGTTGAGAAGCTTAGTGCTGGACTGTCCTGTTCTTCTTTTTCAGCGTCGGTACTAGTTTTATTCTTAGATTTATTCACAATATCTATTTGGAAGACAGAACCGCACCTTCTTTAAAGTCGGATTTTCCGTGCACCAGACTGTGGGACAGTCCTCTTCCTTAACTTCAATGTCATGGTATCAGTCCCCACCAACCCATGACTCCAGCTGCTGGCAGTCGTGGCAGCCAGGCTGACTTAGCTGTCCCTACTTCACTTACCCGCAGCGGGGGGATCGTCGTATCACAGGCTTGTACTCACCAATGAATTTTGGCTGGTAACCTTCCACTTTATCAGAAAGTATCAGACGGAGCCTCACAAAGAATCTACTGCTGTGTCCCAAGTCAGCGACTCTAATCCACATACTCCGAATGTCAGCTCGATTTCTGTTTCTTGGCAGCACCATAAGACACCTTACGTCAGATGCTGCAGGACTGAGCAGCAGTGGCGAGAGGAGAAGAGGGTGTAGGGTGAGGCAGTCTGGGCCCCTCTCTGGTTGGTCTACTTATTGTGATAGGTGTTCTTTGGGTTGAAACCAATATTGTATTTAATTGGCACGTGGTTAGTGTGATGGTGGAGTTTATGTGTCATCTTGACTGGGTCACCGAGTACCCAGACATTATTCCGAGTGTGTCTGTCAGGGAGTTTCTGGATGAGATTAACATTTGAGTCTGTATACTGAGTAAAGAAGATGGCCCCTTCCCCAATGCGAGTCGAAGACCTGAAAAGAAGAGAAAGGCTCTCTAGCAAGCAGAGAAAGACTCTTCCTGACCATCCTCAAGCTGCGACATCAGTCTCTGCTGCCTTCAGACTCAGACACAGATTGGAACTTACCCCACCAGCCCTCTCGGTTCTCAGGCCTTTGGACCTGGACTAGAACAATGCTGTCCTCTCTCCTTGGTCCACCGGCTTGCTGACTGCAGAGCCTGAGGCTTCTTAGCCTCTGTCATCTCAGTTATAAATTACATATAGCATAGCAAAACGGAACATTAAATAAATATAATACATATATATATATAATAATATAGCATATGTGTATGTATGTTGTAATATCTAATATGTTACATATTATGTACATGTTATATATATACATAGACACACAGTTGTCCCTCAGTATTTATGGGGGGATTGGTTCCACGATGCCTGAAGATACCAAAATCCATGGATGCTCGAGTCCCTTATGTAAAATGGTGTAGTACTTGCATAAAACCTACACACATCTTCCTATATACTTTAAATCATCTCTGAATTACTTACAATACCAGTGTCAATGCTGTGTAAATATTTGTAAAAACAATGTAAATTCTGTGTAAATAGCACATGGCAAATTCGCTTTTTGGAACTTTCTGAAATTTTTTTTCAGATAATTTTATGTATATATATAGGGAGAGAGAGAAAATGGAGAGAAGGAAAGAAGGAAGGGAGAAAGAAAGGGAGAAAGAAAGGAAGGAAGGAAGAGAAGAGAAGAGAAAAGAGGAGAGGAGAGAAGAGAAGAGAAGAGGAGAGAAGAGGAGAAAAGAAGAAGGAAGGAAGAAATACTAAGGAGGCTGAGAAGTCCCAAGGTCTATAGTTGGCAAGCTGGAGAACCAGGAGAGCACATAGTTATTACATATATATTATATAATAAAGAGATTTATTATAAGGAATTAGCTATTGGTTCTGTCTCTCTGGAGATCCCAGACTAACACAGATAGGATTTTAACTTAGGCTTTCAAACCCATAAAGAAGAGTCATTGTAGGGGGCAGAATAGATATTTTTCAATCACACACATGGCAAAATGATATTTTTGAAATATTCATAGGCACTTCCCCACCCTGCCAATATTTACTCCATCTTTGTGTTTCACCCCCAACCCTTGCTATGCAAGAGCTGGATTATTCTCTGCTCATTATTTCTGAAGGAGAATGTGACAGCAGAAAGAAGGAGATAAAAGTAGCTGCTGTCTGGCTTTGATATTAAAAACACAGGTCTTGAGAGAAAAGGAAAAGAATGAAAGATTAGACAAAAACTTTAGAGAAAAACAGGAGAGGACAGGGAAGGCGCCTCTTCCTCCTTTGCCCCCACCCCCTACACTTACATACATACATACATACATACCACACACACGTGCATTCAACCTAGGCCTGAAGGGTGAAGAAGAGCCAGGAGGGAAGTGAGGGGACAGGAGCCAGCAGGGTCTGGGGCAGGGAGCACACTAGCTGTAGGAACTGGGTCACTCCTCCAGATCGCCTGACCTGCTCTTCGCAAGGAGCCTGTCCACTGTGTGAGCCCAGAGGCAATGCCCATTGCCTTTTCAACAGTGTCCCTCTGACAGCAGGCAACCCCTTGCCCATTGGTTATGGAGCAAGAAGGATGCCCTTTTGCCCCTGACCCCTTAAAACCCTTAGCAACATCCCAAGACACTTCTGTGTCCATTACCTGACTGTGGCCACCAAATTCAGTGAGGCTGGGGATGGTGTGGAAAGGAAACCCTCAGAGCTTGGTTACACAAACTCCATCCAGGTCAAGAAGTAGCAGTGAACACGTCTTCTGAAGGTCACAGGTGGCTCCCCGCAGCCTGCTATTCTATGCCTTCTGCAAAATGGCAGCCGAGCCATCACCCTCTGCTTCCCATCAGCACCAGGCACTTCGCTGGGGTACTGGGAGATACCTTATCCCCCTAGTGGCCCATCGTCTCCATCTTTCCCAGTCTAAGCTGCTGTGAACTTGAGGCTTCCCAGAGGTCACAGGGTGGTTGATGCTCCCCTCCATCTGTATGTCCTGTGGAAGTTCCCCTAAGTTTCTGACATATTTATGACTTAGACTGATTTCCCCCTCCTATTTCCGTATTTCTTTGGTCATTTCAGTGGAACTTGGAAGGGAGAGGCTTTACCCAGGTGGACTAAATTACTTCTCTTGAAATTCAAGTAGGCATTGTCTTTTCCTCATGTCATCTTAACTTCACCACGGTTTGTAAAATAGTTTTGAAGTTTCTGGAATTCGAGCAATGGTACAAACCCTTCCTCATCTGTGGTCATTTTAAGGGGGAGGCGTGATAATACATTTACGAACATGTGGCCTCAGATTGCATGTTTTCACCAGATTCAGTAGGTTTCTTTTAAATTCCAGCTCTAAGTTGACAGAGTGTACAGAAATCTCTGTTCTGGGATTATTTCTGCTGTTTTAGGTGTGGTCATGGATGCTCTCTGGAGCATTTGGACATTGACAAAAACTAATAAAAATTTGAAAATAAAAGAAAGACATTCCCTTGTGTAATACCAATACATGCAGCTGCCTTCTTCATTTTCTCCCGTGCTGTGTAGACAGCAAGCCAGAATTCATTCCCCCTTTGCACCTCCTTCAATTCTTTCATTTTCTTTATTGGCACTTGACATGAAAGAAAATGTGCAGATTTAAGAATGCACTTTAGGGTCTTCCTCTCTGCCAAACTTGCTTGCAAATTTTGCTTCTGCTGGAGGATAAAATGGAACACTCTTGACATTGCCAATATTCCTGACTGTAAGATCACTTAAGATATTACTTTCCCACTTAGCAGTCCCTGAAAGTTGTTCTCCTCTGTGATTTGATACAGATCTTTGCCAATTTGCTCTATTTTTTTTTCACTTTTAACATATTTCCATGCAATATACAAACGCCAGTGTGCAAATCATCCTGAAGTATTCACATCCTAAAATAAAGTTCCTGTTCTTTTCCTGTGAGATTATAAAGCTGAAAGTAAAGTTTAAGAAGAAAAAGTAAAAGACAAACCCAGACGGATTGTTTTCATTTGTGTCTGCTCTCTTAGTGTCGCAGTGGTGGTTTCTGCAGTGCACCCTGAGAAGTACTCTAGCCACCCCGACCAGATGGTGAAACTCGTAAGCTGACACCGAGCAGGACATCCAGAGGAAGGTAAAAACCTTAAAAAAAGTACTGGTATGAATAACGAAAACGCCCCCGTGGCCTGGTCATCACTGAGTTCAGATGTTAAGGCTGGTACTCTTTTCTGTACCCTGACAAGAACAAGCCCAAAAGGAAACTGAAGAGACCCCTAGCAGATTCGAGGGGCTGCGGAATTAATAGTGAATCTAAACGGGGCCGACTGCCATTATGGGAGTGCCGGGGACGAGGACCCCGGAGGGAGAGATGGCTGCTTCTCGGAGGGCCTCATTCCTGCCTCTGAGGATTTCAGAGTCTGGAGCAGACACTAGAGGCCCAAACTTAGAAGAGGTCAAAGGCAAGAGTATGAGGGTTATGACCCTCTCACTGGGGTCAGCTCTTGAGACCCCGACACAGTCCTGTGTCAGCTCAGACACAGGCCTGGCTGAGCAGGAAAAATGAGGCTTGACTGCTTTCCTGTGGAGCCTGCCTTTCCTCTTCTTTCCTCAATCCTATGGTTTCCATAGTTATTTTTGGCTTATTTTAGGGCTGATTAACTGTTGTTGAGAGCTGACCTCAGCCAGGCACTGCATTAATTGCTTTATGTTCCTGATCTGATTTGATCCACACAACCCCCCGCCCCAAGTAAGGACCACTATTGCCCCCGTTTTACGCATCAGGCAAGTAGGAGGCATATTAGCCGTGTGCTCAGGGCCACGCCACCCGTAAGTGTTCACTCGACCTGTGCTGTTGCCACCAAGCTTTGGGTTTCTTCATGTTGGACTAATACACTTCTTTCAAAGTACCTCAATTTATTCTATCTCATTTTAACCTTTTAAGCTTTCAGAGTTTCATCATCCCTTTTATCTCTCATTTTTATAATCATTTAAAATTTGTGTCTATTTGTCCTTTAAATATTTTATATCTTCTAATATTTACCCTTTAATAATTTAACATCGGCATAATTTTTATGTCCTTTAATGTCTGAGCTTTAATTTCCAATGGTGAGCACTTTTCCTGGCACATAGAAAAATTCAAATTAATATTTTTTGAAAAATGAGTGAGTTTCTAGCTTTCATATTTCTGATTTGTTAACTTGCTCTATAAGTTTCCTTTTAATTATTTATCCTCTTTTACTTTTTATTATTCACCCTTTTGTAGTTTAACTTTGACATAATTAGGTCACTAAGTTCTGAGAGTGGTTTTCTCTCTTGTGATTGTTTCAGCTTTTCCATAGGTTGTTAATATGTTTTAAACTTTTAATTTTAACTGTCAAAGTCCTGATTTATCATTCTTTTGCCCCCTCTTAATTTCCCTATGTATAAGTTCTTAAATTTCTGTTTTCCTTAAACTTTTGGTTTCTTTTTCCATGTTACCATATGGTCTCACCTTTTTATTTACTCATTTTCCACTAATCATTGTTCTACTCTGAATCTGGCTTTTAAGTGCATGATTTGGGAGAGGGTGGAAGACCAAAAATAAATCCTCTTCATGTTCTTCTCCATAGATTCTTCCTATCCCATTGAATTCTGCTGGTATAAATAGTCACCAAAAAAAAAATTTGTACCAGGAAAGAACAACTAGACAACAGGTATCCACGTAGTAGGATGAATGTTAAGCCTCCTTCACTATCAGAATAGACGCAGGCACAGGCACCAGCCAATCAGAACGATGCTGGCTGCCCACGACCTTCCAGGCTGCCTGGAGAGGACTAGCCGCCAATCAGGGCCAGGGAACCCATCTCTAAGAAAGGGGAGACTGCCACCTCTTTCCTTTTTCCTTCAGAGGACGTCCCATTGGAAATTTGGGGTTGATTATTCCTTTCATTTTCTTCATGGTTTACCACATACCTGTGCAACCTTAAACAGTACATTATTTAGTTTTTGCACTTCAAAAGCAACTTTTTGTAAATAGATTTATATTCAATGCATTATTTTAGGACTACCTTTAATTCACCAAGACTAAGAGGCATCCTTATTACTGTCTGTAGCTGTGGTTTATATGTTTGGGGATGGGGTAGTAATTAGGTTTATTTATTTACTTTAGTGGAGGTGCTGGGGACGGAACCCAGGACCTCATGCATGCTAGGCATGTGCTCTGCCACTGAGCTATACCCTCCCCCCATGTGGTTTATATATTTTTATTGCTGTATCATATTCTATTGTGCAAATACACTACATTTATCCAGTCTAAATCATAATGTGTGTTTGGATTTTCCTTAGATTGTTTTGTCTTATTACTAAGCTATGAACATGTTGATTCCTGTCTCCTGATGTGCATTTGCAAAGGTTGGTTTCCAGATGTCCAACCAGTTATCTAGAAATGGAACCAGCAAGTCTTAAGGGATGTGCATCTTCAGCTGCATTAGAGACTGACAGATTGTATTCAAATCGTGTTATACCAGTTTACACTCCCTCCAGTACAGTTGTAAGAGTTCCTGTTTCTCCATGCCCTTGTCAGCATTTGATTTTACACATTCGAATATTTTTGCCAACGTGGCAGGTGTGAAGTGAAATATCATTGTAGTTTTGCTTTGCCTTTTCTGAGTTCCAAATAATAGCCATGGTCTTTTCGTAAGTTTTGTTGGTCATTCATTTCTTCTTCTGTATGGTACCCGTTCAAGATTTTGCCTATTTTTCTACGAAAGATTTTGCCTATTTTTCTACGAGCCATTTTCTTTTTCTAATTCATCAGTTAAAATTATTCATACATTCTGGATATTACACATTGTCTCATCACTTTATTTATGGGCCTTTGGTTAAACATAAGTTCTTAATTTAATGTCGCAAAATGCATCAGCCTTGTCCTCTGGAGTGTGCTTTATGTTTCTTGCTTAGGAATTCTTCCCATCGCCAAAGTCGTGAGCGTATACTCCTGTGTTTTCCTCTGAACGTTTTATAGCTTTGTCTTCTACACTTAAGACTTCATCTATTGAAGAACTAACTTTTGACCTTGTTCATTCTCTCTATTACATGCTTTATTTCTACTTCATTAATCTGTCTTTCTATCTGGTATAAACATTGATGATCCTAAACACATCCAGATAAAACTTAACCTATACATAAATAGAAATGCTTCAAGTTTCACAGTGGTCATTTGTTTAGAAGATATGAAAGAGTTTTCTTAACACACATACATGGATAGATGATAACACTTCATTTAATTCTTCAGACCTTGGAGAACTACCAAAATCTACTAAAACTTTTAATGGCCAGAACTGCATTTTCAAAAAATAACTGCAGCTGGTGTAGGTGAGATCATGGAATCCTGAGTGATGTCACTGACTGTAGGTATTCAAGAAGAGGGTTTAGTTGGGTCTCACTGGGTGTGAGGGATGCCAGAGAACAGGTCAGTATTCAGTTTATGGTTAGTGACTATTAATTAAGACAGAAAGTACAGTAGGCTAAAGTCTGCGTCCCCCCCTTTAAAATTTGTATTTTGAAATCTAATACCCAATGTGATAGTAGCTGGAGTTTGGGCCTTTGGGACATGATAGATCATGAAAGTAAAGCCCTCTTGGAAGGGATAAACCCCTATAAAAAAGACCCCAGAGAGCTCCCTTGCCCCTTCTGCCATATGAGGACACAGTGAGAAGACAGCCATCTACATCTCACCAGACACCAAATCTGCCAATGCTTTGATCTTGAACTTCCCAGCCTCCAGAACTGTGAGAAATGAATTGTTTTCAAGCCACTCAGTCTATGGTATTTTTGTTATAGCGGCTTGGAGAAACTAAGACACAGATGTATGGGACTAAAAACAGAATCAAAGGTTGAGAGTAAGAGTAGGCCAGTCAGGATCCCAGTAGGAAAAGATGGCACACAAATTGGATAATTTCATGAGTCCATGGTCAGGATTACCTAAGCTGCAGCTTTGGTATAAGGATGCAGCCAAGCCCTTGGGACCCAACAGATGCAGGGAAATACATTTCCAACCTCTCCCCCCACCTTCCAGTCTTTTGCTAATGCTCCTCATTTGGCAAGCCCAATTAGAAGCCAAAAGGAAAGAAGCCTCTGATGTAGGCTAAGCTAAGTCTCTCTGGACACAGAGCAAGGAGCTAAAAGGTAGTGAGTGCATTTGAAGGGACAAATGGGTGATTTGCAGCACAATAAGCAAAATGAAAGGATCTTTTTCATGTTCTTTAAATAATCAACAGAAAAGCAGAGACAGGTGAAACAGTATTGGCAAGGTGTCTAAAGCCATGGAGTGAGTTCTTCTTGGGGGCTCTTCATACTTCTCTCTATATGCTTTCTGAAATTTTAAAAAGTAAAAAGAAGAAGAAAGAAGAGGAGGAGGAAGAAGAGCAGGAAGAGAAAGGGGGAGATGTGATTCTACTGGTTCCATTGAAAGTTAAGCCTTGCACACACATTATCCTCAATACGTGTTTTGCTTTTCATCGTGGGAAGGTCTTGTTAGTACACAATGAAAGCACTGCAGTATCTGGGAAGAGAGAAGAGAATACAGCCAGCCTCAGAAAAAGGTGTGGGGAAGCAAAGACATGATGGAAGTCTGACCATTAGATTGTCGGGGAGCAGACAGGAGAAGAGATGGCTGCACAGAAACAAGGACGCAGAGCAGCCTTCTTGAGCACCACCCTACTCTCAGACCACGTCAGCAGGAGGGAGAGTAGCTGATACGTTACTGCAGAGAGGAGAAATAGCAGCCCCAGAAGATACTATCCTGCACTCCAAGGTAAGCCATGGCCATCTTGGAAAGTGAGATGGAGAGAAAGCGTCCTGTGCAGCTGGAGCAGGAGCCCCTCTGGTAAGACACCACCACCCACCCCACCCCTGCACAGGTGAAGACTGCAGGACTCTGCGTTGTCCATTATTTGGGTTCAGCTTTGACCTTTCAAGAGCTTTGCTCACTCCTTAAGAAATAGGATGCAGAAACCAGGGTGGGCGCAACATCAGGAGTCAGGTCATATTAAGACTGGGTTCCGAGCTATCCAGGGTAGCACAGGTATGGTCCCTGTGGTCCAAGTCAGAATCACACAATTTTCAGACTTCTAAACGTATCTACAGCTGGCTCATCCTATAGCTTGGTGGTGATGCACACAGAATTGTGGTGTCAGACGAACTTAGGTTTCAACTCCAAATACTAAAGCGTGGCAAGTTATTTAATTGTATCAGAAAAGGAGCAACATAAATATATGTACTTTATAGGGTTGTTGAGATTAGATGCAAACAAAGAGGAAATAGTTAAGATCTCAATAACTATTATCTGTGATTATATTTACCATTTTATTTATTTAGTTTTTTTTTTTTTAGTATTTAACAGTTTTCAAGTCACTTTTTTTTTCTTCTCTTTATTGAAGTATAGTCAATTTACAGCATTGTGTTAATTTCTGGTGCACAGCATAGTGATTCATTTTTGTGGATATATATATATATATATATATTCCTTTACCATTGTCTTTGAATGCTGTATACCCAGTAAGTTTTGTCCTAGGCATTTAACCTACATTTTATTTGGTCCTCACAATAACCACCAAATTATGCTAAATCACGTTAACATTCAGTGAGCCAGGCTCAATTTGTTAAATAATTTCCTTGATTGTTCAGTTAGGAAACTTAGGGGTCATAGTTTAAATCTGAGTCTATTTGATTAAAAACACTTGGTAATTTTCACTACATGAGGCTGAATTATATTTCAGGTGATTCAGAGAATTTATTTCAAAATGAAGCAATGCCTAGATAAAGATTAATGTATTAGGTCCTAAGTTCAGTTTCTGTCTGAATATTGTTTTTTCCACTTTATTACTTTAATAAACAAATGAGTTTTTAACGTAAATATGGAAAATCGGGGTGAATGGAACAAATCTCATGGATTAATAAATAAGTGAATCTAAGCTTACTCTTTGAAATATATTTTTATTATAAAATATTTCAAATATTCAAAACTACAGAGAATAATACTGTATCACCTCATGTACTTATACCCAGATTTGACACATGTCAAGAATTTTCCATATTTTTTAAGAAGCAGAGCATTACTGATAAGAGTTGAAGCCTTAATCTCATTGTCCATCCTGCTTTTCTCCCCCCAGTAGTGATAACCACTTCTTGCAGTTGGTATGTATCTTTGTCCAGCTCTCTCTTTGCAGAAATAAATAATGTGTCATATTGTTTCCTTGATTTTAAATTTCATATAAACTATCATACTGTATATATTCTACCACTTACTTTCATTTGCTCAACATCATTTATAGATAATATATGTTCTTATATGTAATTCTAATGTAGTTATTTTTACTGTATTATAATATCCATACAGAATCTAGTATATTTATACATTATGCTGTTAATTAATTTATTCATTCTACTATTGTTGGGCATTGAGGCTGTTTGCAATGTTTGCATTAAGAACAGTTACAGTGCACACTTTGGCACATGTCCCCTTGAATACGTGTCTCTAAATGTGGGATTCTAGTCCTGGAGTGTTTCCATCTTCAGATTAAGTGAGTATTTCTTGGGTATTGCAACTTTGTTCCAAACCTTATAAAGACAATGAATGACAAATATTTTTGTGCACTTTTTCAATGATTTTCTTAATTTGTTTACTTCTTTTTTTGCTTACCTCCTAACTCCTTCCCAACTATAGATCTCATTCCTTTTATTAGCTAAGAATATCCCATGTCACAGTTGAACCACAGTTTGTTCAGCTGTCCTCCTTTGGGTGAACAGTAAGGTTATTTCAATGTTTTATTTGGCTGCTACAAACAACTGTTCAATAGGCATTCTCACTCATTACACCCTTGTCTACTGATACTGTCGATCCCCCAAATTAGACTATTAGGTCAAAGTTTAAATGTACTTTTACATTTTAGTAAGGCTGTAGCAGTTTTCTATTCCCACTCGTTTGGTATTATCTCTCTTTTAAAAATCCTTTGCTATTTGATTTTGTAGCAACCTACTGACTTTATAGCAACCATCTCTTCTGCCTGATTGACCATTAAAATTCTCTCTGGTTGAAACTGCCTGTTCATCTTCTTTACCCAATTTTCCATTGGGCTTTTTTCGTTACCAACTTGAAGGAGCTCTTCTTCATATGAATAATATGAAATACCTTTATCTGTTTCATCAAGCATTATGGTTATCCTGTTTGACGACCATACCCCCAGCTCTGCACACACCTCTCTTCCTTGGTAACACAACCCTGAATTTCTTAGACATCAGGTATGAGATGCTCAGACCCATGAAAATATGTCATATTGATCCATAACCCATGATGGAAATCTCCCTCTAGTTTCCAGTATCTGGTGTGGAAGTAGCCTTGGGTCCTAATATATCCAATATAGATATAAGAGAAAATTTATGGGAGTGGAGACCTTCTGTGAAAGATATGCCAGCTCCCCCCCCTCAAAAAAAAAACAAAGATGAAGCTAAAGAGGCATTGGGCCGTTTTGGGTGTGGGGGATATTATTTGCAGCTGAAATCATCCTGATACATCAGTTACACTTACTGCAAATATTTTCTCAGTTGTCAGGAAACTTTGAGTTTGTTCATATCTTTTGTTAGGCGAAAGGTTGTTTTATGCTTTTAAATAGGGCTGTCTTTCTTTAAAGATGGTGCATTCCCCTAGGTGATAGAATGGTTGCTGCTGTTTTACACTCAAGTTTTTACAGTGCTGGGAATTAATTTTTTATAAGATATGATGTAGGGATACAGTTCCTTTTTTTAGGTGAATAGCAAATTGCTCCATTATTGAATATTAAATAACCTATACTTCCCCACAGTATGCAAAATGGAGCCACTCCACTGACTTTTTATCATGATGTTTAATAAATGTATAAACCATGTGGTGTATCCTATAGTCTGACTAAATAAGGGAGGAGCACACAGCACTGGCCAGCGGTTCCTTTTGAGAGATGCTCTCTGAGCTCTCCTTTGGGACAAGACACTCCATCCTCCTCCTGCAGATGCCCTGTACTATGTCTGTCCTGGGAAGAACACTCTCTCATAAACTTTGGGAAAATTGCCATTTTTAATTTCACCACTATAATGAGTCTTCAAATAGTCGCATGAAATTTAATCTGGGGGAGAATAAAATCTCTCAAATGTACTTTCTCTCTGGCGTGAAAGGAAACCAGAATGTGTCCTGGGCACACTTTTTCCTGAGCCTTCACCATCTGTGTGTCATTGAACATAATCTGAGAGACAGAGTTGGGGCAGAATTACACAGCTTTTCCCCAAAGTGGATTTTTCCATGTCGCAGGCAGTCTGACGGTTCTATTCTGGCGCTGGTAAGTCTTCCAGTTTTTCCTGGAGCCAGCCAAGCTTTTATCCTGTTAATATGTACTTTCAACTTTATTAACAAGAGTGACTTACCAAACAAGGCTTTTCAAAAGCAGCAAAATCAATGGCCTTCCTTTGCTCTGACTCCTGGGGGCTGACAGAAAAGTAGACCCGGGTTAATTATGTTTCTACCACATGTATTTCTTGGAAGCTTCGGCAGGGGTGTGTCAGATTTACAGTGGCTGTTAAGAAGAGCTAGTGCACTTTCATCTGCATGCATAATTTATGCTAATGGAACACATTTTCCGTGTGTGTATACAAAACACTAGCAGGTTGAATTGTGTTCATGGAATGGATGCAATCAGGAAATCACATATGTGGCATTTTCCTCTTCTGCAGTTTCAAGTTTAATCCAAAACACGGAACTACTTAACGGTGATTATAAATGCGTGCTACATTGAAAAGATAATTGCTTTTACATTTTGTCAGTTATTTGCTAGCATAAACTTCCTTTATATGTGGATTTCTTCCCAAATGCCTTCCAAGTGAATAAAGTCACCATTTACAATAAACTATGAACTCCCACTTTGTTGCAGTTGGGAGGTTTTACAGTGTTTTCTGCACCAGATCTTCTCAAATGCTGTATAGAAGAAAACAAGTTTTTTCCCCCAATGCATCACTGACCAATCATTTTGGAAAATATAACAAAAGTGAATTGTTACAAAAACAAAATTTAAAAAGTACAGAATATAATCCTCAGGGATTTGTTTTAATTTTTCGATTAAGGAGACATAAGGTTACTCATTCTGCCAGATTGTTATAGAAGTTCTAACACTTACTCTCAGTTCCTATATTTATCTCGTTGCAGACCAGCGAGACCAGTGATAGTTCAGGAGGGGACTCCTATTCACGTCCCTATTTTGAGTAACACTGCCCTAGATAATGACTGATAAAGGAACATGTGTGACTTTCAAGTTTCTACTCTGTAAGGAGATGCTTAGAAAGGTAATAAAAGTGTCCCCTGTCTTTGTCTAAACTGCACAGGTTTATGGGAGCTGATGATATGCCCTAGACTGATTTCTGAAAAGCTAGCTGAGACCAGGATTTTCTTCTGAATCCTGTTTGGTTGGCCACCTAAATGTGTGAATAAATCTCTTTGAGACCCTGTTAAAGAACCAGAATTTAGGGAAAAGTTTCCTGAGAATGAGTGCTCTCAGAGTGTCACAAGAACGTCTCTCAAATCTGCCCACTTCTCTCCCTCCCACTGCCATCACCTGGTCTAAACTGGCACGCCCCTGCTCCCCTCTGAACTCCTGCAGAATCCGTCTGCAGTTCCACCCTGGTTCCCTTCCAAGCCATCCCTTGCGTAAGTCCCTTCTGTGGCTTCCCATCCCCCCAGGGTGATATCAAGATGACTGACCATGACATAAATGATCTTGTCCGCATCTATCTCCCCAGCATCTTTGTCACTCTCTCAACACCCCCAGAAAACAAGGGGACATAGAAAAACTCAGAAGCCAACCCGAAGTGGCTCTTACCAGACAAAGATGGGGAAATTTAAGCAACCATAGGAGTAATAACTGTATAGATCAGACATGCCAATAGATTTAGATCCACATGTTCACAATAACAGTTTTAAATACATGTAGATGATCTGGAAAATACGAGGGAACTAACTCATTATTCTCAAAGCAGGTGACGAAAGGAAAGACACAAGCATTTATTCCGTCTTTGCTATACAAACCATACCTCAGGATAATCAAATAATTGATAAGGGAAAGTTTTTCTTCATAGAATTATTCCAACAATAAATGAAGAAAGGCTATCCGCAGTTTGCAGCCCCCTAATGGAATAGTCGATGCAGGTGATGACCAGTAATGGGAGTATTCTTGCTGAAATACTTAATCAAGAGTCTAGATCCAGCTACAGGTTTCAGGAAATACAGGCGGTGGTGAAATAGACTACACATGCTATGGGGACGCAGCCAAGAATATCTAGAGTATGAGAATTCTACGAGGGTGAACAACCCAGTTTCTCCAACAAATAAATGGCAAGTTGGAAATCTGTAAGTTAAAGTACACTTATATGATGGAGCAACCAAATGTCACTTTTAGACCTTGTTTGGATTTTGATTTGAATGACCCATACAATATATATGTTATTATATACTGGTTATGTAGATATGATATACACATTAGTATTTTATATATTAATGAGTAAATTAAGAAAACTTGAACCCTTGATATTGAGAAGTACTGACAGTTACGCTAGTTTGATAGTGGTGACGTGGCTGGTTTTATAAGATCCTCTCTCTGTTAGATATGCATACTGAAGTGTTACAAATGAAATTGTGCAGTGCTTAGGTTTGCTTCAGAATAAACCAGTTGGGGTAGGTGGAAGGATTAATACGGGACTATAGATGAACTTGGATTGACCACGAGTTAATTGTTGAAACTAGATGTTAGGTCCAGAGGGGTTCGTTACTCTGTTTTTTTGTAATATTATGTTTGAATTCTTGCAATGAAATAGTCTTTCACTAAATCGCCTGTAATTTCAGGCTCCAAGATAATCACTACTTGTAACTTTTTAGCCAGTATTTTTCTATGCATATATATAAATATATGCATATAACACATGTAATTCATATCTAGTTTGATTTTTAAAAGAGGCAGTTCTATACATAACCTTCTCACCTGGCCATTTACACATAACCGTATGCCATGATTGCTTTGCGTATCATTAAATATCCTTCCACAATATTATTTTAATGACTTCAGAGGGCCCCATTAGATGTATATATAATTATTTTTTTACTATATTTACAATTTCTGTATTTTTGGTCATCTGTATTATTTCTGCTGTATTACTGTTATAAATAATGCTGCATTGAACTTCCTTGTATGTTATTTTTTTCAAAGGATCATTTTCTCAGGAATTGTTTCAGATATACTGAAATAAAAGACAGAAAAAATTTAAGACCCTGCACATTTAGTGTCATATTGCCTTTATGAAAATTGTGACCATTTTATCACTCCTCCTTCAGCAGTAAATACTATCAACTTAAAAAGTGGATTGAAGCTGTTTTACGCTGAGTTTTTTTTAATCTGCTGCAGAACATTATCAGTGAGCTACCTTCATTCTGGAGGGGACTTCAGACAGAGGAAGTCAGTAGCCAGCTATCCTCAAGGCCAGCCTTGTCCTGCAGTAACCTTTGGGCCATACCACCCCTGGGGCACTAAGAAATAAGAAAAGCTTCCCAGTGAACTATGACATGTCATGGGCTATGAAATACATCCTGATTTCGAAGATGAAAATGTGGAAAATTTTGCATTTTATAACAAGAGTATGGTATTCCCTTCCTGTCGTTAACTGATTTAATAACCTGTTTATTCAGTATATAATTCCCTCATTCAGAAACATTTTCCAAGTTTCTCATAGTAGTGTTTAGATACTGTTTAGAGCATCAATGTAAGGATAGATAAGAATGGGTTCTCTGTCTGCCTTCAGAAAGGCTGAGGCTTAAGTCTATGTAACTAACTACAATACAGTATTTTCCTGTTAGAGCAGAGGTGAATAGGAGATATTATCGGAGCAGAAAGATTAGCACACTTGCTGTTTTTCCTGGGGAGATTGGGAAGCATTAGTGAAGACCACGCACGCCACCTGCCCTTGAAGAGGGAGCCTGTTCCTCCGGGCAGAGGGAGGCAGATGTGCAGAAGCACAGCTTGGCCCTGGTCCGGCCTCTGAGCCCAGCTCCTGGCTCATTTTCCTCTCGTAAACGTGCGCTTCAATTAGGTGGGGTAGTAAAGGTGGCATTTCAGCCTTGGCTCCAAAAATCAGAGAAACAGGTTTTTTAAAGGCTTCTGAGGAATTCAAGACTACAATAGATTGCCTCTGATGCTGGGGTGAGAATCTCAAATCAATGCAAAAGGTTAGAAGAAAAAATGTGTAGCTAAATCTGCCCTGGGGAGAAAAAATGTCTCCTTTAAATTACCGGGACTCGAGCTCTTGAAGTTCAAAAGACATGATTATTTTTTTTCTTCATTGTTCTGCACGTTTAAAGTGATGCCTTTCTCTTCCTTCTGGTGTTTGGGGAAAAGTCTTGGGAAGGCAAATGAGGAAGATAAAAGGATTCTTTTCCCCGGCCTCTCTCTCTCTCTAGTCTCAGGGTTGAATTTGCCTGAGTAGGATACTCAGATGATGTGACTTCGTTCACATCACTTACAGAATATAAAGCAAGTAATTTAAAACATTTAAAGAATTTAGCGCAAACTAAAAGACAAACCAAAGGAAACCATGAAACACGTAAGTCACATGAAGTCATGTAAAAACACAACAGATAAAAGCGTATGAACACAATATTATTATATATGTATATATGATATATTTTCATATATATAAACAGAAAATCCAGAAGCATATATACCAAATTGTTAACAGTGCCTACATCTGCGGAATAGAAACAGGAAAAAAATTGGAAGGACATTCATTTTTAACTGTATCTAATATTATCTGCATTTAAAAGCAGTGCTTACGTCTTCAAGTTGAATAATTATTTAAAATATGAACTTGTAGTTTAAGTCTACATGTCGTTCTGTGTTTGTTTTGAATACATCTTTGCTCTTTGCTTTTTTTTTTCAAGAAATACAAGTTTATTTGAGAAACTTGCTTCCAAATTACTTTTATGTGTTTTAAGAAGCCCCAAGGAGCATCCAGGAAGAATGTTCCCTCCCCCACACCCATATAAGTGGTTGGGGAAGGAATCTGAAAGATTAAACATTTAATCAAAAGAAATGGGAAAATGCACTAAATTTTATTAAATGCCTTACCAGTGCCCAGCTATTCAGTGAAAGTGAGGGAATCAAAAACTATATAAAAACTAAAGAAGTTAATTTTTTTTCACTGCAAATTTGAGTAAAATTGAGTAATTTTGAGAGCTAATATACATGCATGTCTACCTAACCAACCTTTTCAAAAAATAACAGAATAACAAATGAAAATAGATTAAAACATTCAAGTAAAAGACAAAACCTCATAGACTGGTTGATATACACCAAAAATATAAACCTAAGTTTATGCAGTTTAAAAGGGAATATTTAAAACCAAGGAAAACAAATTTATGTTAGACAAATATGTATTACATTTGAAATGTGAAAAATGAAAAATGTTGTAAAAGGAAGTCATCTATTGGAAAGAGATCAATGGAAATGAATTATTATCATAAACCTTTATGCAAGGAATGATATATCCTCAAAATAAATAAAGCAGATTTTTAAAAATTTTATGGACAATTCACAGCAAAATATGATGTCTTGATTTTTCTTCCTGGGAAAAAAAATTCCCAAAGTATGTTTCTTTCCTGATACTTACATGTTGTTTGTATGTTTATACCCTGGAATATTTTTGTCATTTCCATGTTCAGTCCTTAAATGTGTTTAACCTTAGATCCTGCCCCTGTGTTTTCTCCAGAAACAGGTAAATGGATTCTTGCTGAATTAGGTAAGCACAGTTAGGAGTCTCCCTTTAGATCTCCAGGCGCTATGCCATTTGACCAACCCAGAGGGAGAAGATGGACCTGGGGCCCACAGAGAACCTCATAATAGCTCTTCCTCTGGGCACTTTTCCCTCACTTTGGCATGTGTTTTGTACTGTACCTGATATGAAGGGGCCTCCTTTCTGGTGCTGGAGTAGTCCCACTTTATCTTGGACCTGTTTCACCAACTGTCAAATTTTGCAACAGAAGAAGAGTCTCCTTGAAATTCCTCCTCCAGAATCATTGCTGTAGCTTTGGCTAGTTCTGTGATAGTCTTGCAGTCAGAGTCCTTGGAGCCAGCTCACAATAATAAATGTAAATGGATCAAATTAAAAGGCAAAACTTCATAGAATTCAAAAAGCATACAGGATTTGGGGGGAAATTTTTTTATGTCCTTTACTGGAGGATATAAAAGATCTAGAAAGAAAAAGGAACACTATATATATATATATATATGGAAAGACATACCATATTCTTATGTGGGGGAAGTCAGTATCCTTAACCGATTACTGTACTTTCTAAAAAATAATATATCAGTTTGGTGCAGCTCCAAGCTCATTCCCAGATATTATTTTGGGGGAGGATGGGGATGGAAGAAACAATGCAGGGAGGTTGGATACAAAAGTTTTTTTTTAAAAACCAGAAGAATTATAGCATTTTAACAAGGCAACTAAAAGAGTACAGAAATTTTAAATTAAAGGAACTGAGAAAGCTTTCATAAGCAAATATAAAGTAAAAATATAAAGGATAAGGCCAGCAATATAATACTAGGTAAAAAATGGTTTCAAGAGAGAAGGCCCTGAATGGGACAAAGAAGGTGATTTTAATTTTTAACCTAAACTTGGAAATGAAGATGTGATATTTATGAATCTTTGAATTAAATAAAATCACCTTTAAGTTTACCCTCCTTAAGGTTACTCTCCAGTCATCTTGATTGGAGTTGTAGATGTCTCTCAAATTTCAATCACGAGATCACAGGTAACCTTTTGATTTGATCCCTCAGATGACTAATTATAACCAGTATGTATGTGGTTCTCACCAATTTACATCCAAGTGTTGGAGGGGACCCTTATTTTCTCCTCCTTTTACTGACAACAGATGTCAAGGTAGATAAGTTTTTTTCAGAGTGAGATTCCTCTTGGTGGATACAATCAATCAATCTTTGAATAGTGTAACCCCAGGCTTCATGGCTTCTGTATTATTTTTTAAAATAGGAAGAAAGGACATAATGAGGAAGAATTTTTGGATCTGCTGTTCACTTCACCAGCTCTGAGGTGAAACTGTTAGGTCAGAACACCACTGAGATGAGTCAGAAGGAGTCAAAGGAAGAAAGAAACAAAGAATTATCTTGGATTCATTGGAGGGGATGCAGGCAGCTGGATCATCTGTGTAGAGGACACACATTGTCTTCAGTAATCGCCACAAACATGGTCCTCTTTTGCATTATTGAAACACATTCAGACGTTTGTTACTGCTGAGGTATTTTACAACAGTGGGAGAAATTGCTGTAGGAAATAGAACCTTGGAAAGAAAATTGTAAAAACTGTATCTAGGTTAGGTGATCATTTCATTTTCAGCACATACACAAAAAAGTCCAGAACAGTGAAAGAAGCATGCTGGTCTTTTCATCTTTATTCTCCTGTGTTGATTCAAACATCTCTAAGAGCTATTTCAAGAACTGTTTTCACACATTCACTGATTTTGTTTCTTTTTTTAAGCTTTCTGGAAGCAAAACCCAAGCTGTCAGTTGCAGCCATGGAGATAAACAGAGATCTGAAAGCCATCACTTTGAAGTCCTCTTCTCTTTTAACTATTCTTAACAGGATGAAGCTATCCTGACTCCATGATAGATCACCTAGGGAGCTTTTCAAAAACCCCAGATGCTCAGGACACATTCAAGGCCAATTAAACCTGAATCTTGTGAGGCGTGCACCCAGGCACAGCAGAAGTAGGTGCCTCCTGGCAGCAACTTTGTCTTGGGACCCAGATTCATGGATAGTTTCTAGGTCATCATAATAAGCCCTTACGTTGAAATAGCTTTCATTTCTCTCACAAATACGATCTCATTTAATCTTCACTGCAAGCTGCGTGGTGGATCAGACTCTCCCAATTTTACAGGTGAAGAGATTTAGGTTCCAGTGAACTTGTAAATGTCAGACCCAAGTGTGCAGCCCAGTGACCTAAATCCAAGGATAAACTAGATCTTCCTGAACTAGACCCTTTACCAGTTTCCCACTGACTTAACTCTCATTACAGAACTCCTACAGAAGAGAACAGCTGGGTCCACGTTGTCAAAACTTGAACACTAGGGAAAACTTCCCTGGCTTCCATATCGGTCTCCTTCTGGTGAGAGTCCTGTGACTTGGAGTGAGTATTGAATTCTTGGTATGGATTAGAATTCTTCATGGGCTCATACAGTCCTGTGAGACAAAAGAATATTTATTAGTCTCTTCCTCTGGTTCCTGGCATAAAGTTCCTGAAACCCTTGTAATTTCCTAAGAGATAAAAAGCACTAGAAGCATCTTTCATTCTAATAGGTGGCCTCCGACCCCAGTTCTTGACACAGGGCTCCTGGAACCTTTATACTTTCTGCAGTGAGAGGATGTCTTTTGTTCTAATGAGCTGACTCTGGGTGGGCAACTAGATGGGAGCTGGTCACCGGAAAGACCAAGACATGATTAGAAGTGTGGAATTTTCAACCTCACCCCTTATTCTCTTGAGAGGGAGAAAGACTGAAAATGGAGTTATTTTTAATCATGACTATCTGATGAAACTTCCATAAAAAAATCCCCAAAGTACGGGGTTTGGAGAGCACCCATATTGGTGCACATGTGGAGGTGCTGGGAGAGTGGTGCTCCCAGAGGACGTGGAAGCTCCATGTCCCTTCCCATGTACCTTGCCTGACACATCTCCCCCGTCTAGCTGTTTGTCTGTATCCTTTATCATGTCCTTTTACAAACCAGCACATGTGAGTAAGTGTTTCCCTGAGTTCTGTGAGCCATTCTAGCAAATTAATCAAACCCAAGGAGTTTGTGGAAAACCTCCAATCTACAGCCTGTTGGCAGAAAAACGGACGAAAACCCAGGCTTCTGAAGTGTGTGTGGGTAGAAAGAGGGGCAGTCTTGTGGAACTGAGCCCTTAACCTGTGGGAACTAAAGAACCAAATGGAAGAGCTAAAACTATAAAACTCGTAGGAGAAAACATAGGTGTAAATCTTCATGGCTTTGGATTAGGCAGTGATTCCTTAGATGTTATACCAAAAGCATGAGCAACAAAAGGAGATAGATAAATTGGACTTGAATTGGACTTCTTTTTTAACTTCACAAGGATTAATTTAATGGTAAGTAAATTACTTCTCAATAAAAAAGAAAAAAATTATAATGTTGAACAGAAGAAATCCAAGCACAAAAATTCTATTTGTATACATTTCAAAAGGCAAAACTGTAGCATTCAGAGATTTATACTTAGATGGTAAAACTATAACAAACATTTATGTTTCAAAGGACACAATCGAGAAAATAAAATGACAACCCACAGAACCAGAGAAAAGTGTTTGCAAATCATAGGGACTAGTATCCAGAATATATAAAGAATTCTTACAACTCAACAATAAAAAGACAAACCAATTTAAAAATGGACAAAAGATTCAAATAGGCAGTTCTCCAAAGATATACAAATGACCAACATGTACATCAAAGGATGCTCAATATTATGAAAAAGCAAATCAAACACCACAATGAGCTCCCACTTCACAGTCACCAGGATGGTTATAGCAAAAAGATGGATGATAACAGGTGTTGGCAAGGATGTGGAGAAACTGGAACCACCACACATTGCTGGTAGGAGTATAATATGGTGCGGTTGCTTTTAAAAATTTGGGCAGTAATTCGTATATTCAAATGTAGACTTCCACATGATCCAGCAGTTTCACACTTTGGTATGTAACTAAGAGAAATGTAAACATATGTGTACACAAAAACTCGCACACAACTGTGTATAGCAACAGTATTTTCTTCTAATAGCCCCAAAAGTGGAAACAACCCAAATGACCATGACTTCATGAATGTGTAAGTAAAGCATGGTATATCCTTATGTTGGAATGTTACTCAGTCATAAAGAGAAATGAAGTTCCAATATATGCTATAAGGTAGATTACCTTGAAAACAGTATGTTAAGGGAAAGAAGCCAGACACAAAAGCCACATACTGTATGCTTCCTTTTATATGAAATATCCAGAATAGGCAAATCCACAAGGACAGAAAGTCGAGTAGTAATTGCCAGGGCTGGGAGAAAGGAGACACAGGGCGTAACTGCTAATGGGTACAGGGTTTCTTCCAGGGATAATAAAAATGTTCTAGAATTAGTCACTGATGATGACTGTACAACTTTGTGATGATACTAAAAATCACTGAATTGTACACTTTAAACGGGTGAATTTTATGACATGTATTAGTTCTCAATTTAAAAAAAAGAAAGAAAAAAATCATGTTGAGCAGAAGTATCCAAACCAAAAAAAAAAAAAAAATCCCATTTAAATAAATTTCAAAAGACAAAGCTGAACTATAGTGTTAAGGAATACATACTTAGGTGGGAAGACTATTACCAAAAAAAAGTTAAGTGATTATCGTAAAATTCAGGATGATGATTATTTTAGAAGTTTAGAGGTTTTTGGTTTGGAGGCAACACATGAAGAGAACTCAGGGTGCTGGTGGTACTTCATTTTGTGGTGTGGGTGGTGGCCATCTGGCTGGTCATTTTATGATAACTCAGTAAGTTGCACATTTATATAGTATACACTTGTCTATTATGTGTTTTATTTCACAATAAATGTTCTTATTATTTTGTTAGAAAAAGCCCATGAATTAGATGCACTACAATTTAATCATTCCCATATTGTTGACATTTCAGTTGCTTCCAATTTTTCATTATTCTTAATAACACTTCAATTAACATTTTTGTGCAAAAGTCTCTTCCCGTATTTTTTTTATCAACTTGGGATAGATTTACATATGTGGGACTACAGAGTCAAAGGATTCACATACTTTGCAATTGATGCTGTGAGCCCTTAAGTGTAGTTTTCCTTTGTTACATGTGGTTTATTTCAACCCAATGTTCCAGTTTTTCAAGGCCTTTCTGAATTCTGATTCTGTCCTCAGAGATGTTAGCTATCCCTTCTCCCTCCAAGGCATCTCCATCTTCCTCTCAAGCAGGCTCATGGACCTCTCACTGCAAGCCCAGGTTGTGTAGTGAGCATGGTTCTGCTCCCTCCTGGTTACATGCATAAATGTTTGGGATCATATCCAGAGCACTCCTGATAAGGAAGCCTTGTGGCTTCCAGCAACCTCTGCTCTGCAATGTACTCTTTTTTTTTTAATTTAATTTAGTGGAAGTTCTGGGGACTGAACCCATGACCTCCTGCATGCTAAGCATGCACTCTACCACTGAGCTATCCCCTCTGCCCTGCAATGTATTCTTAAAACCACAATGAGGTGCCATCTCCACTGTCAAATACAGCATTCATGACTCATACAGATACAAAATGAACGTGTGCCCAACTTTTTCTTTCACTTCAGTTAACAAAAGACCAGTAAAGAATGGTAAAACTGGTTTAGAGAACAGTTCAAGGAATGAAGATTGACGGAGTTAGTCGGTCCAAGAAAGGCTGAAATGAATTTGCTGATAGATGCAAAACTATGTTGAGCCCCAGAGGGTATTTAAACACAAGTTATCTTTTTACCAGACAGAAATTCACAGGTGAGCATGTAACTCCACAGTGTGTGGGTACTAATCAAGTCAAATTTAGGCATCTTTGGCTAGCTGATAAATAACCTTTAGGGGAAGGATTGTGAAATAGTGCCCCAGAATGACATTTAAAGGATATGTAGTCATCCTTTGGCTTTATTTCCCAGTGTTGGATATTTTTTCTAACCACACTTTTTCAGTGGCCCTGAAAAAAATCACTGGGTCTGTCTTTTGCTATTTCGAAAATACTGAGAAACTTGGGTAGATTGCATTGTAAAATCTAAGTCTCTACATAGAAAACATTTTTTTTTCCTAAGGCCAACTCAGTTCTGTTTTGCATTTTTGCCCACAAAAAATCAGCTTTCCTTTGTTGACACCATTGATGTTTTGCAAGACGTAAGAAATCTCCCATCTTCAAATGTCTGTGGACAGAGCACACGCCCCTGAGTCTCCTAAAACTGTTTCAGATGATTGGGATAGGTGCACGTGTGCTTTCTGCTGAAAAAGGAAACAAATTTCCATGACCAGAGTTAAAAACACTGCCAAGTGGGGCCTCTGCCCCTGTTATTTCCATGGAATTAGCCACCATATTGCAGGGAGCTTTTGCCTTTCCTTCATGCATGTCCGGCTGCTTTCTTTACAATCACTGGTTATAAACCCTGCTTTTAGTCACATCCCTCCTGTCTGCCAGCTTTATCCTTCCTAGGGGACAAAAGGTACCCATAATCCTCTGCAGCACCAACACATCCACGCACGGAGTAACACTGCCAGAAAGGGAAAGACACGCAGAGGTGCCATACTCTTGGCTATTATATTTTGCAAAGCAAGCAAACAAACAAACAAGCCCTGCTGTTAATGAGGCACTGCTCCTTTGTTACAGTAATTTCTGCTCTTCTACATTTTATTTGCAGCCTGTCTTTGTTAAGAATTCAGACACACTCTAACATAACATTTGCATTATGTGAATATATATATGAATATATATTTAGCATAAAACAGTTGCAAGACACCAAGAGTAATTGGTGCTAAGGTTAGAGTTCCTATGTAAGCTGTGAAGTAAAAAGTCCAAAATCCATCTTAAGGCAGGAACGATCCATCAGCGTGTTGGAGGTTCAGTAAGCCATGTTGTCCTTCAGTCAGTCCAAAACAAATGCCTCAAGCAAAGCCATTAAAAGCCTCTTTCAACTCACAAATTTTATTTTAATTAGAGACTAGGGTTCTTGGTAACTGAAGGAATTGTGCCTTAAATAAGCTTTCTATTTATATACCCTCTGAGATACTATTTTTAACAGAATTTTTTTCTTATTTGAATAAGAGGGATGGCATTCTTGGGGCCAAAAAGATCGGGGGTAGGAAAGATAAAAGAGACAAAAAGCAAGATTTCAATCTCTCTCCAATGGTGGGTAAATAACATTTCACAGTGTAACGGTAGTAACGGCAGGTGCCATTTACTGAACACTTAATATATGGCAGTCATTGTGCCATGTGTCTTATAGATGTGTAGCCGTTCATTTACCTAATATCTATTCAGTGCTTCTTGTGAGTCAAGCACCGTCTGTATGCCCTAGCCCCTAAAACAGGAAGTTGCTGGCCTCTCAGTTGTTTGTATGCTAAAGAGAGGAGAGGCCATAAACATAGAAATAAATACAAATACACACACACATTTTTAAGCCACTTTACTGAGGTATGATTGACATACAAAATGCTGTGCCTATTTAGTGTATACAATTAGATTAACTTGGAGCTAAGCATTCACCCAGGAGGCCATCACCACAGTCTATGCCATTAACGTATCCATCACCTTCAGACATTTCCTCCTGTTATTATTATTACTGCGTGCAATAAGAACACTTCACATAAGACCCACCTTCTCAGCAGATGGGAAGGTATATAATACAGTATTACTAACTACCAGCACTATGCCACATGGTGAAGCTCTAGCTCTAATTCATCTCACATAACTGAACGTTTGTAAGTTTTGACTGGTATTTCCCAACTTCCCCTCTCCTCAGGCCCTGCCAACCAGCATTCTGCTCTCTGCTTCTGTGAATTTAACTTGTTCAGATTCCCCTATAAGTGAAATCATGCAGTATTTATCCTTTTGTATCTAGCTTATTTCACTCAATACCCTCCACGTCCATCCACGTTGTTGCAAATGGCAGGATTTCCTCTTTTTTAAGGCTGGATAATATTCCATTGTGTGTATACACCACATTTTCTTTATCCGTGTGTCCACTGATGGACATTTAGATTGTCTCCATGTGTTGGCTACAGCGAACAATCCTGCAGTGAACATAGGAGTGCAGAGATCTCTTTGAGATCCTGATTTCAATTCCTTTAGATACACACCCAGAAGTGGAATTGCTGGATAATACAGTAGGTCTTTTTTTTTTTTTTTAAGAACTTCCATATTTTCCATAGTGATTGTACCAATTTACTTTTCCACTAACAACGTACAAGCATTCTTTTTTCTCCACATTCTTGCCAACTCATCTTATCTTTTGGTTTTTTGTTAATAGTCATCCTTAAAAATGTGAGGTGATATCTTACTGTGGTCTGACTTGCATTTCCCTAGTTATTAGTGATGTTGAGCATCTTTTCATATATCTGTTGGCCAGATATATGTATGTCTTCTTTGGAGAAATGTCTATTTTATTTCTTTGCCCATTTTTAATCACATTATTTGTTTTTTGCTATTGAGTTGTAGTAGTTCTCTATATATTTTGAATATTGACCCTTTGTCAAGTATATGGTTTACATTTTCTCCCATCCCATAATTTATCTTTTTATTTTATTATTGTTTCTTTTGCTCTGCAGAAGCTTTTTGTTTGTAGTCCCACTTGTCTATTTTTGCTTATCCAATAATTCATTGCCAAGACCAGTGTCAAGAAACTTTCCCCTATGTTTTCTTCCAGAAATTTTATGGTTTCAGATCTTATGTTTAAGTCTCTAATCCATTTTGAGTTAACTTTTGTGTATGGTGTAAGATAAGTGTCCAATCTCATTCTTTTGCCTGCGAATATTTAGTTTCACAAATACCATTCATTGAAGAGTCCTTTCCCATTGTGTATTCTTGGCACTCTTGAATTTTGGTATACCTTTGTCAACACACACACACACACATGTGTGTATATATATATATAGTTTTAGAACCTGAGACATACCTTAAGGAAAACAGGCTAACAGAATAAGAGGTAACTGGACTGGGCTGGAGGAGGAGTATCTTGTCCAGATGGTCAAAGGCCTCTCTGAGGAGGTCTCATCCCATGAGATGACATGGGGAGGAGCTTTCCGGGCAAAGGAAACACCAAAGGCAAACGCTTTGAGACTGAATAGAGTTTGGCATGTTTGAGAGACTCAGAAAGAAGTCCAGCAGCCTTGCTGGGTGAGGAGGAAAACTTTTGAGGGTTTAAGTCAGAAAATAATGTCTCTGCTCATTTTTCGAAGAGCGCTCTGGTTGCTCAGTGGGGAACGAATGGTAACGGGATAAGAACAGAAGCAAGGAGAAGGTTAGGAAGTCACTGAGTTGGTGCAGACAAAAGATGATGATTGTGATGGGGTTTACCAGGGTGCATGGCAAGAAATGGCAGGTTCTGTTTATATTTTTGAGGTGGAGTGATTAGGATTTGATGATGGCTTAAGTACAGGGTGTGAAGTCGGGGGAATTAGAGATGAATACGAAAATAGACCACTGTTCTCCTATCTCCTTTCCCATTATGGAAAAATTGATACAAGATATAGAAAACCCACCACAGCAGTCAAACAAGTGTCCCAACACAGTGCATAACGTGTTTAACTTTGTAAATAAGTAGGTGAAAATTTATAAACCAAAACTGTCAAAACAAAGATTTTTAAATGATATATATCTGGATTATGAAGGATGGTTAAAGAACCACTCTGACGCCCAAATGGTAAAATGTAAATGAATCCAAACACTCTGAAGAGAAATTTGAAAATTTATTTTCAGTCATCTTCATAGTATATGCTTTCTCCAGTAATTCCACCTCTTGGAAAATATTCTAAGGAGATAAATATATGAACTATACTTACATTCAAAAATTATTCATTACAATAATAATAAAGGAAGATTAGAAACAATATAAATATTCAATGATAGCTAAATTGTTAAAATATGGTACAAACATTTATACAAAAATTATTGTCATAATTTTTGTGATTATAAAATAATTGTGATATAAATAATAGAGTTCAAAAAGCTTGATAAAAAACTTCATATGCATAAACATACATGTGCATACAAATAACAGGGCGTAGAACTCTAAGAGGCTAAGCATGGTTTTCTCAGAGGTCAGATGACAGCTAATTATTTTCAGAATATCTACAACGAACTTATATTACTTTCTTCCTCCAGTGTTACAGAGGCATGATTGACAAACAATAATTCTGTATATTTAAGGTGAATAATGTAATGTTTTGATATATACATTGTGAAATGATTGACCTTTTATCATTACAAACTGTACAAGCCCCAAGAAATCCAGAGAGATTTCTGGGCCTTGATTGTGGCCCCACCGCAAGATATGACCGTTGCTGGCAATTTCCACGGCCTGGTGAGGGCAGGACTGCTGCCTGAGTCCGCCTCTCTAAGCTGGGGGACATCTGCAGGGTCCTCCTGGGAGTCTCTTATATCCACTCTTGTGTTGGATTTTCTTTCTCATGTGACTGACACATTGATTGGCTTTTCTCTTTCTCTGATCCTGGCTGTGAAAATTGTGCTGAGAAGTCTTGAGGTTGGAGGCGTGCTTCCCCGAGACTTGTGCTGGTAAAACACCTCTTGTGATGTTCCTTTCACGATTGAAGTGGGGGGTGTGAGACGGGGAGTCAACTTGCTGAGCCCAGGTCACATCTGCACACAGTACCCTAGCAGCCGAGCTGCTACACTTCTCCCGGCTGCCAAGTTCCCTCACGTGCCAGCAGGAGGAGGACGGGGAGAAACAGCAGAGCGTCACTTCAGGGGGACCCAGTACAGTTGTTTTTGCCACTCTCTCTCCTGTGATCTCACCAAATCAGGACCCTGTCTGTCTAATATGTGTAAAGCTGTAAAACCAATGAAACCAAAGATACACTAGCAAATATCTTTTGCCACAATGGCCATATCTAGCCAGCTACAGAAGCATACGTATAGGTGATTAATTGGGGTCCAAACACAAAGCAGAAACCAAATTTTCAACCTGTTTTGGATGCATAGTCTGACTTGAAAACATTGTGAATGTAAGTCGGCAAGTTCTTCCAAGATTGTCACATCCAGTGACTCCAATCTTCATTGTATCAATTCTCAAATTTTATTTAATTTTGTATTATTAGTCTTTTATGAAAAACTTTTCTTGTATGATCATTCCATCTCTCTTGGTTTTTGGAGGAGAAGCAATACCCTGACAAGGTGGTTGCTGAAGGGTTATTTAATCAGCATTCTCATAAATTACACATGTTTTCTGTCTGATTTGCATAGAGGGAAATTTCTTAGGGCAGAAAGAGTGTCTTCCATATTTTAATTTGATTTCCAGGCCTACTTACATTTGCTGAAACTCAACACACTTGTGAGTCTATAAGGAGGGCAAGTGTATTGTGTGATGTTATTCGGCTTCTTAAAACCTCTAAAGTTGGTTTCCTTTCCTGGAAATTGAACTCCTACTGTAATACAAGGATATAGGCATCAAAGGGAACTTATTTTTATCACATATTAAAGAAGAGATTTTAATACACAGTTGATAAATTGACAATGGCCTCTTGGCAGAAAGTGATAACAGAAAATATGGCTGGAATATCAAATAAGAGCAATAGGATAAAAAAGTGCCAACTCTGTCAGTTCTTCCAGACACACAAGCTTGCACCTTCTCCCTAAACGCACCAGTTACTTTACAAAAGGTTTTCAAAGCTTGTCAATTTCTTTTGAAATGCTTTGCACAATTTTTCAGTCCCTTTCATTACCAAATTCTAGATTGAAACTTAAGTGTTTTTTTACAAGCCTGAAATATTGCAATATCTTGTATTTCCTCTCTAGTCTTTCACCTACTGATCTATAAAACAGCGACATTCTCACTTTTATTATATGAGTTACCTAATTAAAATACCCGTAATTACCTCCTCAGTCAGACTCAAGCTCTTTAGACTGGTAGGAGAGTAAAAAATAAAACCACAGTAATGATAATGATACTGATTGTGGCCAATTTTTACCGAGTATTTATGTTCCAGACACTTTTCTATATGTTTCACTTGAATTTAACTCATTAGTTTTCACAATCACCCCATGAGGTAGGTAAGGTGATGTACCAGTTTGCCAGATGTAAAGGCGAAGGGCAAGGCTGAGCTGACTCTAATCCCAGGCATGGACACCCGGGCAGAGGGAGAGCTCCTGAGCCTGGACTGAAGCTGGAAGTGAAAGGGAAGAGCGAGCCAAGGTGGTTAGAACCATGCTTTCCAAGTAGCTAGTGTACGTGGTGGTTGGAGGAGAAGCCGGTGGATGTCCCCAGAGAAGCTATGGAGAGTCTTTATGGTAAACAATACTAGAGGAATTTAGGATCAAGGAGCCTGCGGTCAAAGATATCAGGAACAAGTCAAGCACACAATGCTTCTTGAAGCAAAATCAAGTCCAAATGTATTCCAGGAACAGAAGGAGAGGGTCAGCGTCCATTCTCATTGGATGGTTCCGAGACAGACCAGTGTGTTCAAAGCCTCAAGGAAAGGCAGGAAAGTAATGAGACTGTTTCTTCCAAAATTATCTAAATGCAGACTCTTCCTCTACTTCCATATCTTCTACAAAATTGTTTCTGGACACTTTGCCTATAAGCTACTACTCTTCTGATCTCACACAACATTCAGTCTCTATAAATGATAAACTATATCATGATTTACTATTTGACATTTTATTTATGTATGTTTATATGCCCCTCCTAGTTCCAAGAGGAATTTAAAGTATTATCATTTAGTTTCTTTTCTGTATGCACACAGTCTTCTCTATGTACATTATAGTTCCCTCCATCTGTTTGGCCTCTGCTTTCCAAATAGCACGACTGTGACAGACCCAGGCAGAGGTGTTTTTCTTTTAGGGACCTGGTATATTCAGGTTTCCACCCTTCCTGCTTAAGGAGAATGGAGAGTCAACTTCCATCTCCCAGAAAGAGCCCTGATGACTCTAAGCTCATGACAGGGCGCTGCTTGGGGAGGGGAGTGGGGATGGCATCTCCCTTGGGAACGCACATAGGACAGAATGATGGCCAGTGGAGCATAGGCAGCAGTCTGCTGGGAGATCCTGGAAAAAGTTGTCCCACTCTTAAGAAGGACTCATGATAAGAGAAGCCCTATATTGTCCTCTGGACAATGTCTAAACTAAATGATGTCCCTGGAACTTCTGAAGTCATTTAAAACC
Source organism: Camelus bactrianus (assembly GCF_048773025.1). Classification (NCBI taxonomy): domain Eukaryota; kingdom Metazoa; phylum Chordata; class Mammalia; order Artiodactyla; family Camelidae; genus Camelus; species Camelus bactrianus. The sequence goes on from NC_133565.1 coordinate 28,726,304, forward strand.
ATAAGAGAAACTAACCTAGTGATAAAGCTGGTGCTAAGGATGGCAGAGCAAAGAGACGGAAGCAGTCAGGGTCTGTGAAGGTGGCAGGTTCAAGCCCCAGATGTACGGTGTCCTCCTCCTTCCTCCTCTGAACTTTCAGTTATATGAAATAATAAATGTGCTTAAGACAACTTGATCCTGGGTGTCTGTTTGTTGGAAAGTTGTTCCAACCCATGGCCTGGCACGGCCCTTGACACATAGTAGGTGCTATACTCATACTGGCCGATACGTTGAATCAATAGTTCAGTACGCTGAATTCAGATCAAACCATCACAAAGTAAGAGGGATTATCACAGAGCAGTGTATTTGGTTAGCTGTCATGGAAACTGACATCTAGTTGTAAAATTTTTAATAGGAAAATGATAATAGTACCACAAAAGTTCTGTGCAAAGATATAATATGATGACACATGGTGGTTTTACATACTGTGGTGATGCAATATGGTTTTATACTTCGTTGTGAATATTGGTTACTACTAATGGTTATTGTATTTCAACAGACACCAACTCTTATTTTTTAGAAGCAAAATATAATTTAAGATACAGATTGTGGTAGTGGATTGTTATTAACTGCAGTAATGCTGGATCTCAGAATCACATAATTTTTTTTAAAAACTACTTTATATAAGCTAGTTTATTTGTTCATTATTTTATAGTCCCATGCCTAGAGCAGTTCATTAAATTAGAAACTCAGTGGTGTCATTTATGAAAGAATATGAAAGAGGATGAGAGTTAGGTTATTTCTCCATTTAACATCTCTAGTTTATCTCCTTAAAACAGGTCATATACTTTAACGAGTGTCTGTGAAGACTGACCCCAAGTTTGGAGGATTTTTTAAGGATGAGTCAGTTTTTCCTTTTTTGTTTTCTAGCATGAGGGTAAAGAGATCAACCCATTATTCCTTAACTAAAACTCACAATTTAGAGATGGAGATAGAAATGGAAGAATACACAGTATTTCCTTTAGTTTTTCATAACCATGGTTGTAGCAAAGTGACATGACCTCTGTTGACCTTCTCGAGCACTCTAACGTTGGTTCATTACCACGTGTCAGAGCCATGCCTGAGGAATTAATGCTATGGGTAATGGAGCAGTTGCAAGAAAACAGGCATGGTCCCAATTTTCCGTGACCAGGTTGAACCGTGTGAACTCTGAGCTGCAGGACATCAGGAACCAATGTTTTATTTTCTTGGTCTCGGTCATGTTCAGAAACATGAAAGCAAACTCCAGGAACTGTCCTGCTGAGATCATTCTAAGAGTCAAAAGAGTAAGGAGAGGTCAAAGGACTCAGCAATTGCAGAGTCTCAGGTTACAGTTTGAAGCCAAAAATTTGAGCAGATTAGCAGAGTGAGGCTTTTTTTTTTTTTTCCTTTTCTTTTCATTCTTTTGTCTCTCTCAGATTCTGCGCAACCAGGCGGGCATAGGGTGACTATTTTTGAAATCACATCCAAGGAAATAAGGATTAAATAAGATCCATTAAAGCACTTAGTGGTGCCTTACTTTCTTAGAACGTGGAAGTTAAAATATTTAATTTTTCAAGGAGACAACATACGGAAACCACCTGGGAGCTAGAATGTGCACTTACTTAATAAGTCTGTGAGTCAGCTGGGGCTGCCGCAGCAAAATGCCATACACTGGGTGGCTCAAAAAGCAGAGATTTATTTTCTCACAGTTCTGGAGGCTGTGAGTCAGATCAGGTGCTGGCAGATTTGGTTTCTTCCAAGGCCTCTCTCCTTGGTTTGCAGATGGCCGCCTTCTCCCTGTGTCTTCACATGGTCTCTGTGTGTCCTCATTTCCTCTTTTTATGAGGACACCAAGTCGGGTTAGGTTAGGGTCCACACGAATGGCCTCATTCTCGTTTGACTTAAATTGCATCTTTAAATGCCTTATCTCCAAATACAGTCACATTTTGAGATATTGGGAGAGGACTTCAACATACGCATTTGGGGAGAATACAGATCAGCCCATAACATGAAGTTAGAGATAGTAACGTTAGAGATGCTATACCGAAATAAAAATCATGCCAAGTTGGGCACCAGTTTATGATAAAATAGACTAAGCCAGAAGCACTCAAGACTTTAAGAACTTGTCCATAAGAGTTGTCCAGATTGCCCCAAATCTGTCTTTTTTTTTCTTTGTAATCTCATAGGCTACATAATTTTTAAAAAATATAATATAGTAAAAAATCACATTATAATATGTAGTGCTTTTATTAGTATCCAATGCTAATGTGTTTACACAGTTCCATCTTGGGGTACTTGGTTCGTGAATTTTTAAATGCTTAAGCACATGGTGCATTTTTCATTATCATGGTGTTACTGCTTTCAAGTTTCATTGCCGTATGGGGAGACAGCGTGTCCTGTATGAAAATAATTATTTCAAATGTGTCGAGGTTTGCTTTGTGACTTAGGACTTACCCAAATTCTAGAACTGTTCCATGTGTATTTGAGAAAAAAGTGTATTCTTTGTTAGGTGCCATATATGTCCATTAAAATCTATCTTATTTACTGCATTAGCCAACTTCCCCGTTTGTGTGATGTGTGTGTGTTTGTCCTACAGTTACTGATATGGGCTGGGGAAATTCCTACTGTGATGAATTGGTCACACTTTCCCTTGTAAGTAGTTTTATATATTTTAATGCAATTTTATGTATTTTAATGCAAGTGTCTCTCCCTGGTGAAGTGACACATTTTTTTTAGTCATGTCCTACCCTCATTGATGTTTTTGTCTCAAAAACCATTTTGTTTGATATTAGTAGACATCAGCTTCCCTTTGGTTAATATTTGCCTGGTATATCCTTTTTCACCTTTTACTTGCGATATTTCAGTCATTTCAATGTCTTTATATGGTCTTTTATTCTCTTATAATCAGCAGATAGCTAAATTTGGTGTCTTTTTAATCTTATAACACAATCTCTGCCTCTCAACAGATGTGTTTAGACTTTTCACCTTTTTGTGTTATCAATTATTTAGTTCTATTTATCTGAAATTATTTTGTGCCATTTTCATTTTTTTGTATATTCTTTTCTCGCTCTCTCTCTTTCTTTTGATTAATTACACACATACACACTTATTCTGTCATCTTTTCTCTATAACTGGAAGATATACACACTATTTTTATTCTTCTAGGAGTTCTGCCAATCCTCAAATTCACAGCAGTTGGTTTGGAAATTTTTTCTTTGTGAGTTCGTACTTGGCTAAATGTATTCTCTGGGAACCCCGAGGGCTCCGGGTGAAGGATCATCTTCTCCGGAGAGGATCTGCATCTGCTTCTGTTCAGTGCCAAGGGCCCTGCCAACCTGATACCACTTTAATTTCACTTTCTTAGCTGGGGATGGTCATGGCTCCGCAGGCAGCAACCATTCACTCCCCAAGCTCACATGAGGTTCAGCTTTGGGTTCCAATTTTTCTGGGTGAAAATTTTTGCTTGGTTTTGTTTTACTTTGTGGTTTCTTTGTCTGTCTGTCTGTCTGTCTGTCGGTTTGTTGTCCCCAGTCCAGAGCCTGGAGGAGATGGCCAGATCTCCTTGTTGATTGATGCTCTGCCCCAGTAGGTGTAAATGTTGTAACCCCCTTCTCTGAGGGAATGTCCCTCCTAAGGGTCCCGACTTGATGTGGTGTCCCAGGCTCAGCTCCCCTCCTCCTCATGCAAAGCCCTAATCTCTTGTTCTCCCCTTTGCTGTCTTCAGGGAAGCTCTGGGATCTTTGCGTTTTCATACTCTGGATTCAGCCCCCTCCAGTGTAGTTTAGCCTTTTACTTTCTGGAAAGTTCAGTGATGCTTTTACAATATGCTTGTTTTAATTTATCCAGCAACTCATTATTTTGCAGTGGCAGAAATTTTCATAACACTGAGACCACCATTCTGATGGAGGCAGAAACATAAAAAGCACTTTTCATCAAGTTGAATATTGAACTTGATCAAATGCATTTTTATCCTGTATTGAGAAATGTTTTCTCCCCTTCCATTTATTAATTAGTAACATTTATAGAGAATTTACAATATGCAAGGCACTGTGCTCTGTGATTTGTGTTCCATCCTATCTCATCCTCAAATCCTGAAAACCCTGAGAGAATGTCCCAGACCATTACTCTCTAGAGATGGGATGTGCTTACAGGTAATTCTTTGCCAAGAACCCCCTTTTAAAAAAAAAAGTTATGAATTTTACTGATATGAAGGGTATGTAGCGCATAATTTAGAATTAACAATAAAATATACAGTACTCTTTATTGTTAATTCCACAGAAAAGGCCCCTTTATCCACAGTCATCCACACAACTCAGTTAAGTATCATTAAAATGGGCAACTTGCTATAGATGTCATTGTTCAATTGTTGCTTAATTATATTGCTTAATCTTTTTAAGTTTCTATTTTTTCACCTGTAAAAAGAAGGTAAAACTAATATCTACCAGGCAGGGTTGTATGAGATGAAATGGGAAAAAGAAAAAGTAGGTACAAATGTAGTACTGTACTTGGATCATAATAGATGCTCAATTTATCTGTTCATTCATGCAGCAAATATTTAATTGACTACTTTTGATTTACTGGGCAGTGGGCGAAGGGCTGGGAATGGAGCATTGAACAGGCACAGACACGGCCCCCACCTTCATGGGGCTTGCATTCTGAGGGAGGTGAAGGAGGCTACGTAACAAATCCCACAGCTCTGCTCGTCATTACAGTTGTGATCATTTTGATGAAGGAGACGTACATGGTGAGATGGCCCAGGAACCAGAGCTAATCTCAGAGTCTGGGAAGGCTTTCTAGAGATACTGACAGCTAATCTTTCCCAGCTTACCTGGAATTCTGTTAGACGTAATGCAATCTGCAATACAAGTCTGTAAATGCAGGCAGAATCCAAGGTGTTCCCTAGCGCCCTTCTAGAGTGGTGAGCTAGTGGAGGTCCCATGTGTTTGCACAACTCTAGATAGAACAGCAAAATAAGCCTGAGATGGTGACAACAGTTCTCTGCTCTTTTTTGAGCCTGGATGTACTTCTCAGAAATGTACACCCTTTTGTGCAACTGTTCATCAGCAGAACTCTTGTGATGTTGGGTTCTCTTTTTCATCACTATTCAAAAAACACCCCACTGCTCCATCACCGGAGAGAATATATTCTTTGAGATCCCCTGCAGTCCCCTCTTGATATGCACTGTCTTTTGCTAAGGCATAATTCAGTTATTGACATTGATATGATATTCTCTGGTAATCACTTTGACCCCAAATTATATTTTAATCAAATTGCATAACCAGAAGAAAGTAAAGAAATAAACCAGCCCCTCAGTCATCATTCACTCACTCATTCAGTCCAGACTGAGCCTTTCCCAATGTGCCATATCGTCTTCAAAGGCTAGGTATACGGTAGGAGCCAGTCAGGAAAGGTTCCTGCCTGCTGTAACCGTAAACTCTAGGGATGGGAGGTAGACAACTAAGTATCAGATGTGATGGGTTTTACTTTGAAAAGGGCTTGATGAAAATAAGAAGGGAGGTTGAGAGAATGCCTGGAAATCATTTGAGAGAGAACAGTCAAGAGAGGTCTCTCCAGTGAGATGACACACGAACTGGGAGATGAGACAAAGAGCCAGGAAGTGAGCCAGGAAAAGAGCCTTCAGGTCCCCCGGGCACACTGGGCTCCAGCTGCGGCAGGTTTCTCAGTATAACGGAATTCAGCCATGAACGCAGGCTCGAAGGGGCAGATGCTGCCGGTGGGGGGTTCAGCTGCGACCCCGCTTCCCTAGCAGGTAGCTTCTTCACAGAAGGCTAGATGTACAGTGTAGCCGGGGTGAGGTGCAGGTGGGGGTGCCTCTTCGGTTCCTTTGGGTAGAACCTGTGTCTGCAAGATCAGCTAATACCTGATGGAAGGAGGTTAGGCGGGGAGCGACTGTTGGTGAGAACCGCCCGTTCCCTGCCAGCTGAGCCTGGTCTTTTCAGTCATGGGTTTAGGCAGCAAAGTGTGCAGGTCTCCGATTGCAGAACGATGCAGTCAGACTCGCCCTGTGGTTTGTGAATCATCTCCCAGACTTTTTGAAAACAGCTGGACCGCTACCTTCAGTTTTTAATCTGATCTTTCTCCCATGACGTGACAAAAGACCATAGCAGGACTTGCTCTCTTAAAACAGAATAAACCACAAAGACTGAAGTCGTGTAGACCAGACCTTCTATGTTCTTGGTTTTATAGCAGGTATTTTTGTATGTCTGACTGCGTTGCAACAAGAACTTTCACAAGTAAGTTCTGTAGTGACACATCTTTGAGCACTTCCTTAAATCTGTTCCAGAGAGAGAAGAATCCACCTCAAGGGGTCCTGCAAGAACACAAAGCCTATGTTTTTTGCATCAGAAATTTCCACAAGCACGAGTCTATAACAGTCACGGGCCTGCGCAAAGACCCTCCCTAGATAGGTGTCACAGATGGGGACTTAGTGACAAACAGGGCGGTTTCCCTCAGCCCGCCTGTCTCTTGTAAGCAACACAAAGGCTCTTTGGAAATGGAATTCTGGTTTTATAGTTCTCTGGTGCCATCTGGAGGTCTGATGCTAAATTCACATCCAATAATTTATTTCTGCAAAACTGGTTCAAAAGTGGCAAAGAGAAACGAGTACATAATTCCTAAATGAAGACTCTTTGTTGCATCCGTAAAGGTGAAGCGAAGCAGTGGACTGAGAAAATTATTTAGATAATTTTGACCACCTAGCCTTCCTAACGTAGAATCAAATGGCATGGTTTATCGTTTCTGTAAAGGGTGAAAAAGGATGAGCTGTGCAGATGGACTGCCTACACTGGAAGGACGCATCAGGCAACTGTTCAGTGTTTGAGTAGACTCAGGCTTCAGCTGCATTAACTCAAATTCAAGGCTTAGGAAGACACTAGGAAAACATGGGAAGCATTTTTATTTAAGAGCCTGAGTTCTGAAGACAGTTTGCTTTGGTTCGAATACTGCCACCACCAATTATAAACTGTGCGATCTCAAACAAGGCATACAAGTTATTTTCTCTCCTCCAAAATGAGTTTAACGGTCTGAACTGTATAGGGTCGTCGTGAGACTCAAACGACGTCATGTGTGTCAAGTGCTTCCCGCAGAGTCTGGAGCTCAGCGCTCGACAAACATGGAGATGTATTAGGCGGCCCCAGACCTGTCCCAGCCCTCCACCCAGGGCTGGGAGGCGAGCTCCGGCTGGGAGGGGCAGGCTCTCTGCCGGTGAAGGTAGTGAGTGCTTCCTGGAAGGGTTAAGCGTTCAGCTGACCGCATTCACCATGTGTGGCCTATCATCGAAGCATGAGGTCAGGCTGGACATAGGAAGATGGCTTTGCTTCTGAGAACAAATCATCAGAGTGCCTTTTTGCAGCTGGAAGTCACACCCAGTGCAATTCTGGGAAAGGCAGCCCATGGGACTTCATGTACTGGATGCTAGTTGGTGAACAAGATCTGATGCCTCCCAGGGAGAATTGTTTTCATGCTTCACAATCTCGTTGGGGACATTATACAAACACAGGCATGATTCCTGTTTAGTATGGAAAATTCCACCCTGGATGCACACAGATGAGGGCCAAAATCTTCAGATATGGGTGGGACGGAAGGGAGGGCCGTGGTCTCCAACATGTTGCCCATTGAAGAGGTAACGAGGTCGGGTGTGGTTAAAGCACACGCTGCACAGAACGTGCTTCTCCTTTCTCTTAAATTCACACGAACATGACATGCAAGTTAACTTCTGCAGCAAGGACGCAGGCTTACTGTATTAGTGATTGCTATTCTTGTAATATCAGTAACACCCTCTGACAATCAGGTAGCCTTTGTAGTTTGCAAAGGATTTTCATAAACAGGAACAACCCCAGAGAGTGTTATTTTTTATACATACTGACTTAATAAATGCAAAGCACCTCAGATGGTACGTGCCACATAAGCAGGGCTACATTTATTACTATTGTGGTTGTGGTGGTGGTGGTTGTCCTTAGAGGCAAGTGATGTCTAGATACACTTGGCTCTAAAACTAATTTCTTCATAATGTGTTGCACCATGTAGATGTGATTTTAAAATATATCCAATATAAGATGCAGTCTTTAATGAGGAAAGTAAATGATTGCTTTGAGAAAATTAACCTCTTTACGATCAAGTTGTTTGTCCCACAATTGAATCTTGATAATCCCTGGTATCATTCTCAGCGTTAAAAGCTGTCTTTGATCCCTAGGTGATAAACTCAAGCTACTTAAGATATTGCCCGTTTAAACCGGTGTAACTGGATTTATTGAACCGTCTAAACCCAATAAGCACAATGTGAAATGGTTTTTGCTTTTCTCTGATCTTCGCTTTCAGACTCAATAAATTGCATCTCTCCTTCTCAACATTTAAGGATGCTTTGGGCAAATCTCAGAGCTTTTCAGTCACTTCCCGGCACTAACGTGATATTCAAAAGCCCTCTCTAGTCCAGTTCATTTTGAACTTCAATCTCTTACCTGACCTATCACCCGTCTCCTGCTCCCCGAGACCTGCCAGGCATCAGACCAGAGACTTGAGCGTGGTGTGATACACACTGTCTCGAGCCCTTCTCCCTCCCTCCTTTCTGCTCCCACCTTAGAACAGGGGAGGACGACTCAGAGAAAAGGTGCAGAGGTGTTTTTATTTAATTGGTGTTATTGCCCATTCTGGCAGCAAAAGTGCTCTGTGTAGGAGGCTGACTGTTTTGTGAGGCATGTATGTGTTCCTTTGGGGACCGCATAGGTGGCTTTTTCAGGTACATTTTCTTTATAACTTGGGACAGTCACTCCAGCTTAACCCTTCTGTAAGCCAGCTCCTGCCCCCAGAGAGATGCCCTCATCCTCGTGTTTTGTGTGAGGCTGTAGCTGCTCCCGCCTGCCCACTGGCCCACTTTGGTGAGGTACCATCAAAGTCATGCAAGCCTGACAGCCTTCCACAGTGTCCACTTGAAAAGCAGGAAATCTGCCCACCCGGCCACACCAGATACGGGGTGGGGGCGGGGGGAGGGGGCTGGCTGTAGCCCCTCTGTCCGCCATCTCTCTCCTTTCTTTTCCTTTGCTTGATTAGACGCAGACGGCACATAGGAGCGGTTCACTACTGACCCAGACGTCTAGCCAGGGATGGAGATGCCCACAGCCCCCCACTCACACACACACATTACTGAATGTCCACATCTCTGTCAGTGATTCTTAGTGCACTTCTCACTTTGCCTGGAGGAGCAGAGTGAAAAGCCTCAGCTTTCAGCCAGGACTCTGCAGGGTCCCATCTCTTCCTGAGCCTGGTCTCACCTGCACTGAGGGATGTGGTGGACGGATGGTACCCAGCCCAGTTCTTCTGTCTCTCGGCAGCTCCTGCACAGCCCCTTTGTGTTCAAGCACCGCCCACCCCCAACCTCCAATTTCCATCATAGACATTAGTTTCAACGTAGTAATGTAGGAATACAGATGGACTAATGACACATCGACCACGCATGACATGGGGAAACTCGGGACTGTCCGCTAAGTCGGGGCTGAGACGAACTCATCCATGTAGATCTTGGAGCACTTGAACAACCTGTAAAATGTACTAAGTAGGAAGGCAATGACATTTATAACCAGTATCACATTTTAAATTGATAGAAACTTATGTGAGCAGAATTGTTTCATCCTTTTTTCTCTGAAACTGCCCAACTACACGAGGACTCCCCCCCTCAATACACCAAGAGGAATTCGTAGATCACAACTTGAGAAGCATAACGGAGGAGGCTCTTGGCTTTAAAAAGCCAACGACGTTGACGCCTCCTACCAAATAAATGAGAGCTGTATGCACTGAATGTCTGTGTCCCTCCCCCGATGCGTATGTTGAACCTCTAACCCCCAATACGATGGCCTTTGGAGAGGTGGTTTTTCAATTGGTGCGGCTGCTCCATTGTTTGCTAAGGAAATTAGTGTAGGTGTGAACCAGAGACCTCGCCAGTCATCCCAGCAGAATCCAGGGGTAGGGATGGGATTACACGAGCAGACACACCACCAGCTGGGATGAAAGGACACAGAGAAAGCAGGGCGGGATGGAGGTAGACCGCGAACAGGCACCGTTCTTCAACACGTGGAGGAGACTGACCATGGAGGCAGTTCGGAGGTCATTAGGGCCACCACCTCCATTTCAGCAGGCCAGCCGGCCTCTGCCCAAAGCCCTGGCAGTGGGCTCTGCTGGAGCCCTGGGGATGAGACCTTCACAAGCAGGGCTTTGAAGATTTATTTCTCCCTTTTGGAACAGGAATGTCTATCCGACACCGGACATCCCCTTTGTGTTTTAGAAACATATAACTTACCTGGTTTCACAGGTTCAGAGCTGGAGAGAGGTTTTGTCTCAAGATGAATCAGACCTCGATTCTCACACCTTTCTGATTTAAATGGTATTTAGAAGAGACCGTGGACTTGACTTGAGAGTTGATGCTGGCGTTAAGACTTTTGAGGCTGCTAGGAAAAAATGAATGTATTTTGAAGGAAGAAGGCTATGAATTTGGTGCGGAGAGCGGGGAGAACAGGTGCACAGTTTTATCAACTGAATGTGTTTCCCCCAAATTCGTGTTGAAGCCCTAATTCCCCACATGATGGTATTTGGAAGTGGGAAGGAGGTAATTAGGTTTAGCTGAAGTCCTGAGGGTAGAGCCTTTGTGATAAGATTAGCACTTTTATAAGAAGAGGAAGAGACCAGAGCACACTGTCTCTCTGCCACGTGCCACGTGAGATACAGCGAGAAGATGGCTGTCTACCAGCCAGGACAGGAACCTTCAGTTGACACCGAATCTGCTGGCGCCTTGATCTCGGACCTCCCAGCCTCTAGAACTGTAAGAAAGAAACACCTGTTGTGTAAGCCGTCCAGTCTATGGTGTTTTGTTACAGCAGCCGAGCAGGCTTTTATAGTAGCATATATGAGGGGGAGGGGGAGGGCACATGTGTCTTTTCCTGGGCATAAATGTCAGGGTAGTTGAGAATTGGTGAGGGGGGTTAGCCTGGTGCAGTTCATCTCACATTTCAGTGTAGTTCAGAATCATCCCTTCTGGCCATGTGCATGGACTTCACCCTATAGAGTATGATTCAGTAGGTAGTGGGACCCAAGATCTTGAATCTTAAACAAACATCCCAAATGATTCTGATGCAAATGATTCACGGAACTGACCTTGAGAAATACTACCTTAGATCACGTTTAAGACCTCTCTGAATCCTAAAACTCTGATTCCATAAACTCCATACGACCTTCCTGTCCCTGGAAGGACTTTGTCTGATACAAGATGATAGTGCATCGGAAACTTCCCACCAGGTTTTTCCGCACTTGATGAGACATTGAACTCATCAGTCTTTTAAACCTTTTCCCATTTTTAAAACGTGTTCGTTCATCATGCACAGCTTGAGAGCTTTCTTCACCTTCGCCCACTGGTGTGACAAGCTGACACACGGACACTGCTGTCCTCCTCGGGTACAATCTGTCACTCCACAGTCCTGGAACAGGGGACAAGAGAGTAAGGACCAGGACAGGGGTTGAGATTCAGGATGACAGTGAAGGCAGGGAAGTCTGTCTCAGACATACTCAGCACCAAGTGCAAGGAAGCATGGCAGGTGATGATCTGACTACTCATGTATGAAGACGGTCCTGCAAGAGACCCTGGACTTGAGTCCATGGAGTTCTGGGGGCTTCCACAAAACACATGATGAGCGAGGATGTCCCTGTGCTTTTAACAGGGAGGCTAGACTGAACAGGAGCCGCTCACATCAGTGCTGGGAAACGGCCGATAAGGAATTTCATGTCACAAGTAATCAAGGGAGCCCTGCGACAAGAATTACCCAAGAAAAACCAAGAGACTTAAGAAATACAGTTCTGTGAAGGGTTTACTGCTCACTTTATGAGAAGCCTGAAATGTATCTAAGATGCACTGTCTTCTAGAAAACATCCAGCATGAGCAGAAACAAGGATATCCAACACTTTCCCACAATATGTCCTCAGAATCTTCCCCTTAAAAATATGTCTTGGAGTCAACGTGCTTCTTAGACAATGCACACTAGGGCTAAATAAAAATAATAATAAAATAAAGAATATTCTGGAGAATTATAAACAATACTCTGAAATTACGTTACATTGTTAGCTCTCTCTTTTAAATCAAATTATTTTTTCCAGGTAATTTGAAAAGTCAAATATCACTACAAGGTTTATAATTTCTTAAAGGGCTGCAGTCTTTGAGGCTTCCTTTTCTAACCTCTAAGATAGCTAACACAAAGTCCAAGAGAGATGAAAATTCTCCTTCCACAAGCATGGAAGTGAGCTTGGAGGGTGCTGAGCTGGTCTGAATTCGTTCAAGTGCTCTTTCCTAAACTCATCACTGAAACAGGGGGATGCTTATAGTGAGGGACTTAATGCCAGTCAGGACCCACTCCTGGAACTGGACAAAGGTCCCTCTGAATCATACCTCATGGCTGCTATCCGGCAGTGGCAGCAGTGGAATAAACACTGGGCAGACCAGTAACAGAGTCCACTATACTGCTGGTAACACTTTTCCCAAGCTCCCATCACTTTCTCCCTGTAGTAGACTGACTCCTAGTCCCCAAAGATACCCAGGTTCTAATCACGGGAACCTGTCGATAGCAAATCCCTGGACCTCACACGGCAAAAGAGACTTTGTAGATGTGATTATGTCAAGGATCTTGAGATGGGGAGATGATTCCAGATTATTCAGGTGAGCCCAGCAAAACCACAAGCGTCCTTGTAAGAGTGAGGTGGAGGGGGATTAGACAGAAGAATAAGGCCAGGTAAGGACTGAAGCTAGATGCTACCCTGCTGATCTGAACATGATGGAAGGGGACATACGCCAAGGAAGGAAGGAATGCAGCTCTAGAAGCTGGAAGAGATTAGGGAAAAAATTCTCCCCCAGATCCTTTGGAGGAAGTGTGGCCATGCCAACACCTTGATCTAGATTCAAACTGACTTTGAACTTCTGACTTCCAGAACTGTAAGAGAGTAAATGTGTTCTTTTAAGCCACCAAGAGGGTGGTAATTTGTTACAGCAGTCACAGGAAACTAATATACTCCCTAGTTCCCTAACTTTTTTTTTAAACCAAAACACACTCAAATCTCTGCTCTATTTCCGCTTCCCATCCTACGGTCTTCATCATGTAGATTGCCCGAGCCCTTCCCGAAATCCTTCTCCCTTCTCCTCTACGTTCTAGAACGTCCTTCTGTATGTAATTTTTGATTCTGCAGTGCACGCACACACACAAACAAATCTAGGAACTAGTTAAACAGAGAGCCTTTAACAGCTAGAAGAAGCTGAGTGTAGGCAGAGGGAAAGTTGGCTTTGCCAGTGAGGAATCTCTTTGTAGATGGAGGGGAGACACAGGCATGGAGCGAGACTATGGACAACTAAGCCTTCATGGTTACATCCTGCACAGGGACCTATATTCAATGGCTGGTAGTAAACTGTCATGAAAAAGAATATACTTGTATATGCATAACTGAATCACTATGCTGTACACCAGAAACCAACACAACATTGAAACTCAACTATAGTTCAATTTTTTAAAATGTTTTTAAAAAGTCATATCCTGCCAAAAATAGCCAACCAAGTAAAATTACATTAAAAAAACCAAATAATAAAAGGAAATACAAAGTGAAACATAATTGGCTGATGAACTTATAAGAGATTATATGTTTAGTTTGCTGACTAACCATCAAACAAATGCAAATTTAAACCACATCATGATTGCATTTTTTCACTTAACTGCCTAAGATTAAAGTAGTTGCCTAGTGTTTGAGAGATAAATTTTCATCTCATAAAACGCTCACTGAGAGATTAATGGGTCTAGCCTTTTTTGAGAATAATGTGCTTCAATAGCGAATCTCTTTAAAATATGCATTCTGTTGAATCAGCTGTCCCACCTTCAGGAATTTATCCTTAGGAAAAGATCATGAACACGCGGAACCTTTAGCTAGAGCTATAGGAATGTCCTCAGGAGGAGTTTTATAACAGCAAGAAAATTAAATGGTAGAAATAATATATGGGTGAAATCATCTTTGCTCCATCTGCATAATATATTATTTACGTCCTTTTTGCCAAATGACAAGAAGGCATCATTGACCTCACCATCCTTTTCATAGGCCTGTTTTATATTAGTCTTAATATCTTAGTTCTCCAACTTTTATCTTCTAGCCAACAGTCTAGCCACAATTTAATAAAATTTGAAGTTTGCCCCTATTGGGGAGTGATGGAAATGTTAACTTATCTTGATCATGGTGGCGGTTTCACTGGTATATATACATGTATCAAAATTCATCAAATTTGTAATATGTGTAGTTTACTGTGCAGGAATCATAACACAATAAAGGTGTTAAAATATTTTTAAAGAATAGGATAGAACTAGGATGCAGTAAACAGTAAAAAAAAAAAAAAAAAAAAAAATCAAAACTTTTAACTGTATCTCCTAAGGAAGATTAGAACTGACTGGTTCAGCCCTTTCCCCGGGGCACCGGCCACGTCTTAACACTTCCTTGAGACTTTTTCTTTTCTTCCATCACCAGCTCTAATGATTTGCTTTCTTTCCAAGACCATATATCACAAAGAGTAGGATTTATCACCTCATGAGATCTACTCTTCTCACAGCTAAGAGTAAACTAGGAGACAGCCGTCCTGAAACACAGATGTGGGGACCCCGTGGGCCTCGCCTTTTGGGTGTAAGTGACATTGGTTGCCTACATCAGTCATGCACAGGAGAGAGCTGCAACGTGCCCTTCTTTCTCTCGTGGAAAATTTCATGGGCTAAATACCACCTTTTCTGGTCTTGTGACTGCAACTCTTGCTTGGTTTAGCTGAACTCTGCCTTGTCACACACCTGCCCACCTTTCCTCTCAGCCCTGCTCATCGCGGCACTTTGGGTCTGTCTCTCCTGAACGGAAGAGAGCCGTGTTCTGCTTTTGATCCAATAAAGTAATTTTCTCCTTATAGATCAGGTAAACCCATTAGCAGTTATTCATGTGACATATTTTGTCTTGGTTCTGTCATATTATTTTGTGTAAAAGTTTCTGCTTTATAATTTTAAAAGCTTTTCAAAAGCCAGGTGGCGGGCGTGTGTGTGTGTTCAGTTTTTTGATGCAGGTATATCCCTCTATCTGAAAGTTCACTTCAGCCACTTGCCTTTTACCAGAGACCTGCATTAGTACCTGTTTTTGCTAATGGAAAGAAATCTGAAGAGGATTTTGAATTCTATTAAAAAAAAAATTTCCGTGCTAATGTAGATCGGAACGGGAGGGACACTCTTCGCTTTAAGTCATTTCAGCTTCAGAACGGTTTCATAGGAACGCTCTGCGTGGTGATTTCAGATAGCCGGGGGAACCGTATTTCTGAAGGTTTGTCTGTGCGCTCTGGTGATGATCTATATGACATTATTAAATGCCATCATTTCTTGATTTCTTTAGATACAGTGGGGACCAACAGTGACAAATTAGCAAATTTCCTTTTCTTTTCCCCACTCCCTTTCCTACAACCCTATTTTAATTTATAGTATTATGTCCCTCCCTGTTGCTTTTTGAACTATTAAATAATATGATTACTTGATTTAAATTAAGCTTTGGGGGGGTAGGGTATAGCTCAGTGGTTGAGTGCATGCCTAGAATGCGCAAGGTCCTGAGTTCAATCCCCATTACCTCCATTAAAATAATTAATTAATTAATTAATAAAAACCTAATTACCTCCCCACCAAAAAATTTAAAGTAATTAATTAAGCTTTATTCCACTTTAGCACCTAGGACCTTGTCATACCCTTGATCCCGTCCACCTCTGGACCCTTCTCCCCTGCCCTCCTACCTCTGTTCTCTTTTAACCTTCCCCTGCCCTCCCAACCCATGTCACAGGACACCAGGGGATTCTTTCTAAGTTCATGTGATTTCAACGCTTCAGCTGACCCTCAGGGTAAAATCTAAGTTCCTGATAGTAATGTACATTGTAAGATTTTGTTCCTTTTTTAAATTCCACTCCCTCTGACCCCTACATGTAATGATCAACCACTCTCTTCTCTGCCCTGTTAACCCCCACGCCTCCTTGAGGTGTCAGTGCAGATGCCTGCTGTTCTGGAACACCCACCCGAGTCCCCGGCTCTCCCAGGTGTTCCCACAGCACATCCACCTACATGAGCACCAGATACCCTGTACTTCCCTGTCGGCTGGTCTGCCCCGCTGGACTGTGAACTCACCGGGAGCAGGCACTGTGTGGAGCACCAGCCTGTCCTCGCTTCCCGGCACATTAGCAGGCCCTCTCTTGAGTGAAAGAATGAAGCGATGTCTTCGCACAGTCCATGGTGCAAGTTGGAGTCCACTTCCAAACGGCTGGATGAAACCTGCCTGCCGGGTTTCAGCTGACAAGGGGTGTTTGTTTCCCATGGAAGGTGCTGACTCTTGGATGGTTTGATGTTCATAGTACTAAGCCGGCGTGCAGAGCTGAATTTAGCCACAAGATGGAGACTTCATCTCAGTCCTGGAAAGCCTTGCAGCTCCTAGAATTTCTGTACTTAAAATTTCAGGATGAAATGACTGCATTAATTTCTAGTCCAGCCTCTGGCCCCGTCTATAAAATGGAGGGGTCACAGAGAGGTCACAGAATCTGTTTTCAGCGGACAGGAAGGAGAGATTCTCCTGCTGATCTTGAAGAAATAAACAGCTGTGATGTGAACTGCTGATGAAGAGGACCCCAGAGCAGGGGACCAGGTAGGGCCAGACTCGTTCAGGAGTTTAGACTGGATTTGGAATAATTCAAATTGAGCAGTTTCTCATGGGATGAAGGTGATGGCACCATTCAGTCTCTTTAACAAGGTAACTCAACACATCCTGGACATCCCTGTGGATGGGGCGGAATAATAGGCCGAGTTGTAGGGCCAGCGTGCAGGAAAAAGGTGGAAAACATTGCACTTTTTTTCTGGCCTTAAAGGTAATGTCTTTAGGATGGGAGCCCCTAAAAGCTGTCGTCATCGTCTTCAGGTATCCCTCCCACCCATCTACACCCAGTGAGAAGGACAAGGTGTAGCATCAGTCGATTATCACAGGGAAAGACCTTTCCCAATCAGGGGCTGCAAACATGAAGAGAGGGATTCTAGCGTCAGTATTTTGACATAGGTCTCTCTAAGCCCAAGGAGGCAGGAGTTGTCTCCTTATGTGGCCTTACCACTACCAGGCCTCAGCTCCTGGAAAGTAAAATGAGTCTGTGTGCATCCTACACACATGTTGGGATCACCTAATTTCATCCCTGGTGCACTGGAGTCTCTTTTACCTTTCTGAACCCCCTACCCCCTAACAAAGCCAGACAATGAGACATCAGTCCGTCACTGCAGAACCAGAAGACAAAGGATGCAGATACTTGACTGTTAAATTCAAAAGCTCAGTGGTACCAAGATGGGCAACTTATCTAAGTAAATGATAGAAGGGGCTGAGGGAGAGCCAGAGAAGGAAGGGCCAAGGTAGACAAGAAAGAATAAGGTCCAATGATCTCCAGCAGCCGAGGGAGCAGGCATCATGAGTCACCGTGACCTTAGAGCAGAGTTGTCTTTCTTTCCGTCATCAAGGGAAGATCAGAACTGGAGAGCAGCCACCACTGCTCTCAGTTCTCCAAGGAGAAGAGCATCTGTCTGTGTGGTGGGAATTTGTTCTAGCCTCCATCCAGCCCATGCCATGTGGATATCCCTCGTTCTGTGGTACAGAACACATTTCAGCTGTGCTGCACCCACAGGATGGCATCCTGGAATCCTGCAGCACGGTGGGGTCAAAGGATGTTATCCTCCTGGCACATTATGCAGAATATTGCCAACCAGGAAGCATTACCCCAGCTCTGGTGTCCAGAGTTTTTATTGAGGTTTTATTATGTAGGCACAATTGATTGAATCATTGACCATGCAGTTGAAATCAACCTCCAGGCTCCCTCCATTCTCTAGAGATTGGGCTGATATCACCTGCCTCGAAGCCTCAAACCATTTAATCACACAGTTGGTTTTTCTGGCAGGACTGGTTCCCTTCTTGAGTTATTCCCTGAGCATAAACTATCAAATGTTAGCCTCAAAGGCCCATGAATAATGAAGACACTTCTACGATGCAAGGAATTCCAAAGGTTTAGAGTCTTCCACCTTAATAACAAAGACACTTCTATTATGCAAGAAATTCCTAAAGTTTAGAGCTATGGGGACAACGGTCAGAGACACTCTTTATTATACACCAGTTAAAATATAAGGATGGTAACAAGAATTGGTTGTGGGAGGTGTCAGTGTTCAATGTCAGATTGTAGTTGCAAGGAGAGTGATAGTTGTAAAGTCAGAGTGTGTGAGCGTTCCAGGGCCCAGGAGGTGGAGTTAGGGAACAGGGGACTAATGCGTAACGAACAGTCTCAAAGTGTGAAAGAACAATGGCATGAATCGCGCCTTCAAGTAGAAGGGATTGGACTCTTGGGCTCTTTCAAAAGCTGCCGTCTTCCAGTGTTCCTGTGTGGCCTTCTGGCAGTCATATCTCTAGTGGCCTCCTTTTTCCTTAGAGTACCTCAGTCTTCAAGTACTGACCCCGCTACCCAAATACACATTAAAACACTTCTTTGTGTCTACCCAGCCTCGATGGGGAGACTTCCTTTTTTCACTCCTATTGCATCAAGGCTGAAGACATTGGGAAAGAATCCTTTCTCCACCTGCATTTCGTCATGGACTAGGTCAAAGTCATGGCTTTTATTCTCATATTATCAAACAAAACCCATAAGGACAAAGGAGATAGTTCACTTACTCTTCATTTCAACTCCTCCCTTGAGAGGAGTTCATGTCTACAAACTATAAATTTAAAGACTAGCTTAGAGATCCCATTCTGAAGGACAGGCACTCTGATCCAGACCATCTAATCATGTGGTTTCTCACATAGAGAACTGTCTGCCTGGCCCGTCCGACCAGCCCTCCCGATATGCCTGGACATGACTCCCCCATATGAAGGGACCTAGCCCCAGGCTGGGGACAGGGGCTCCTATGAGTCAGAGATGAGGGAGCTCCTTATGCAAGGCTGGCTGTGGCCTAAAGAGTCAGTGGATTCTTCATGGGGAGCTCAGAATTCTAATGCAAATTTACAGAAGCTCTTCCAAAAGGAGCTTTGTTTGTGTTGACTTGTTCTGTTTATTTGAAATGACGGTGATCCCTGTTCTCCAGGAGCTAATGACATCATTGGAACAAACAGTGCTGCGATTGATAGCCTGCTTCTCTCTGTTCCGAGTAACAGGCACCGAGGGCGGCCTTGGGAAGACACTTGGCCAGACTTCCATCTATTTATCTGCATCAGGGCTGGCGGACACTGTAATTGCATTTGCTTCATTTCCTATACAATTTATAGGAAGATCATCGAGCAACAGGAAAGAACAGAAGTCAGAATATATGAGAATGACACTGAAAGGTTTAGGCTGGGCCGTTGGGATTAGAAAGACCAGAAAGGTCTGCTTCAAAGACTTACAAAAAGGTATGAAACAAGGCTGTCATTCTCTCCGTGACTGTCATTCCTTGAGCCAGTATTCTTCAAATTTTATTTCAAAACAGTGAGACCATTGATCATATCAGTAGAGACTATGTAATTACACTGTCGTGGCATAGTAGGTATTATCCATTAAGTCTCTGATCTGTAGGAGTCATCATGAAAGAGGTCATATTCAACACCACCAAAACTGGCATCTGGCTCATACCTGAGACTGATGTGGTTCCAGTGATGCTGCAGGGAAGCTCTTCTCCATGCAGTGACTCAGGGACCCAGCTTACTTTCATCTTGTGGCTCCGCCATCTCAGCCCATCACCTCCACGGTCACTGCCAAGGGGGATAAGCCATGTAGATGGGTTATACCAGCTCTTAAATGGCTTGATCTATATTTAACGCATTTTACTTTGGTTCCCATGTCCTTAGAACCAGGCATAAGACCTGGGCTAATCACAAAGGTGTTGGGAAATACAGTGTTCCCAAGTGTCTGTGAAGGACAGAAAAAACAGATATGAATGAGTCCTGATGGTTCCTTCCTTCCTGCCTCGTAAGTGTCCTTATTATCAAGCCTCTGACAGAGGTGCACTGTTGCAGTGCGTAGATGCAACGAGTGCACAGGAGGTGCTTAGTGAACGCTAGCTTTTGTCCTTGTCTATTCTTCCATGTCATCAGAGTAAGTGTGTAGTTCGCACAAAAGAAATAGCATAAAAATAAAAGGAGAAGATGGCATTCGGACAGGCAGCTGAGAGCTTTGTTTTCAGTACCTGACACTACCATATTTTAAAATAATCTTTCATTTTATAGTAGTTCTCTATTTAAAGAAAAATGGTAAAGATAATACAGAGAGTTCCCGTATACTCCACGCCCAGCCTCCCCTGTGTAATGTCTTACATTAGCACGGTACATTTGTTACAATTAATCACCCAGGCAGGGCTTAGACAGTATCATTTATCAAAGTCCACACTGTATTAAGGTTTCCTTAGCTATCACCGCCTGGCCTTTTCTGGTTCGGGGGTCCCATCCAGGATTACATTAAGTCATCATTTCTTTTTCGACTCCTCTTGGCTGCCATCACCTAAGCCTTCGGTTCCAGTTCCTCTGATCCATACCCGGTGTCTAAATGTCCACACCCACGTGACCCCTGCTACGTATCTTGTAACTCCCTCCTTTGTGCCCAGTGGCTGAGGCTGAAAGATAAGTGGATAACAGAGTATCAAGGCTGCGGTTTGGAGCCTGTGTCATTGGAGGACAATTGGGGACGGCTCCTACCTGTCCCCAAAGACCATCGTAGCTTTTCCTCTTGGGTAGCCTACAAATCACCTCCACTGTCCTTTCAGAATGATAAGTCATCTTTCAAGGCTTACACTAAGCCTCTTCTCTTCTACCCTTCTGTAGCTCCAAGCATCTACCAAGCTGAAGGGTTCAGAACATGTCACCCCAAAATATGGCACTTTGGCATATTGATTATTTTGAGTTAAAGGTGCTTAAGAAACAGCCAGTGCAAGAAGGACACTCCCACCTTCCTTGTCCCCCTGAAAATGGGAGGTGAATCTCGCAGGTGAAAGGTGCCCTCCCTTATCACCAGAGCGATAGAAGGTATCCTTATCACCAGAGACAGGGAACTTAGAGCCAAGAAATCGGTAAACAAACCTTGTTACTTCTTCACCATTTCCTGCCCTAGCCCAAATCCCTTTGTCTTGTCAATGCTTCGCAAATTTGTTGTGCCTTTGTCTACAAAGAACAAGAGCTTCCTTCTCTGGTCACTTCTCCAGGTCTTCCTTCTCTTGTGACGTCTTCCACCTTCACGCGAAAATGCAATGACATGTGTACGCTTTACTCCTGTTAATCTGTTTCATATTAGTGTCATTCTTCAGCTCAGCCAGAGACTCAAATTGGGTGGAGGAGAATTTTTCCTTCCCTGCATACCACAGCAGTTACCGCACTGCACAGGGATTCTTGCTTTGTTTGCCTGTCATCCCACAAAGCATCACGTTGCTTTCGGGAGAGGACCATGTAGGTTTTCTGTGTCATCCCTCAGGGAGTGCACAGAACCAGGCACAAACCAGACAGCAAATGCTTGGTGAGGAAGCACGGGAATGGAGGGGCTCGTTTACGCCTTAGGCGTCCTGGTACATCTGCTTGTGCTCCATGCCCCGGCCATGGCAGCTCATCCCAGAAGAGGCCAAGTTTGAGAATTCTACCATGGCCTTCATATTAGGTTGGATTGGAGGGGACAGGGGAGAAAGGCTATGGACAGCAGGCGAGGAATAGACATTTTTTAAATGACAGGACCAAAGGATTTCTGCCAGAAGGGAGAAAGGACAGGAAAGGGTCAACCCAGCTTTCAGAATAAACAAGTCTGGATTTTAGCAAGCTAAACTTTTTTTTTCCCCTCCTGCATGTCTGTTGACTGCCATCTCTATTTTATGGCCATTTGGAGATCATTTGAGGTCCATTCCATAATTGTTTTCTTGCTAAGCTTCCTTTATGCAGAAAAATGATAATACAGTTAGGATGCTTTCAAAAGTCCTGGGGGAAATTAATTTGTTTACAGGATTGTGTATCATATGGTTAAACCAACAAGGAGGAACAGACGGCTCTCTTTCTCAGCAGAGCTAAACCACTGCCCAGTGAGGTCACCAGGCGGGCGATGTTTGCAGGGTCCCAGTGAGCTCAGCGTGGGCTCTCTGTTTTGTACTGTGGCCATCCAGATGCATCATAGCGCCATTCTTTCGAAGGTGGCTCCCAAATCATCCTTACCACAGGGCTGCTCTCGGTTACACTAGCCCAGCTCTTTGCTCTGGGATTTCGATCGTCTTCCCTGGATGCATGTGTGCAGCCCTCACACCTCTTCTGCTGTCCATCCCTGCACCTTCCTTGCCTGTGTCCTCATGAACTTTTTCTCTCCATTTGACCACCACTCAAGTGCTTTCCTGGCATGTGGGTATTCCTCCTGCACCCTGAGCGCTAGCCTGGAAGAGAACCGTGACCACACTCAAGCAGATGGCACAGAGGGGTCAAAAAATAAGTACACAAAAATGAGAGACAATAAACTTAAATAAATGACTGGCCTGAATCACCTAACGGTGGACTGTAATATAAAATTTCCAAGGGATAGCACTGGATCATACAGCTTTATTCTCTATCAAGTCGGCACTATCACAGTTTCCAAATTTGCAGGGTAGAAATTTAATAACCATAATCATCTAATAATCAATAATCATGGCCCTATCATAATCAGCACTAGTTTGTCTTCCTTTTTTAATCTCACGCAAGATACCATTGAACAGATTTCATCCTTCCTGCAGCTGGGCTGGGACCGCGTGTTCACTTACACGGTACAGTCCCTCTTAGAGGTCAGCCTGCTTCCCTGGGAGCTCTGGGCATGAATCCCTGTGTTCCCAGGCCTCAGCAGCCTGCTTCCCTCACCCGTGGCTGACTGTAGTAAATGCAGACACCCAGAGTTCAGCTCCACATGGGTAATTGGCTACTGTTTGGGCTTATTTATTAGACTCAGATGCTTTTTAAAAGAGGGAAGGCAGGTTCTGGATATGTTCTGATGGCCGAATTACTTTGCATAAAAAGTTACATTTCATTAATAACTTCACCATTTACCTTTTTAATGTTGAAAAAGTATATGGCCCAATGTTTTACATAAATCTATCACAACTGTATCTTACATTTATGAACATTTACTCTGCCCAGCCCTGTTCTCTGCTTTCTGTAGATACTCACTCATTTTATCTTTAAAAAAAAACCTTGAAGTAAAAACTACTCTTAATCTCGTTTTGGAGATAAAGGGACTGTATTCCTTTCCGAGGAGTGCTGACACAAATGACCACAATCTTGGTGGTTGAAAACAAGAGAAATTCGTTTTCTCACTGTCCCGGGGGCCAGAAGTGTGAGCCGGTATCACTGGCCAAGATGAAGGTGAGAGCAGGTCTGCTTCCTCCAGCGGCTTTCAGGGAACCTCTCTTCCAGCCGCTGGGGGCACCAGCAGTCCTCGGCTTATGGTCCCCTCACCCCGCCCTTCAAGGCCAGCATCTTCAAACCTCCCTCTGCTCTGTTTTCACGCCGTCTCCTCCTCTGTGTGAAGTAAAATCCCCCTCTGCTGCCCTCTCACAAAGTGACATGTGGTTGTTTTTAGGGTTCATGCAGGGAGTCCAGGATGACCCTCCCATCTCGAGATCCTGAACCTAATCCTACCTACAAGGCCCTCCTATTTTTTTTCCTTTTCTTTTTCTGTTACCTGTAAGATAACATTCATAGCTCTTAAGGATTAGGATGTAAATATATTGGCGGAGGTGGGGAGCATTTCCAGCCTGCCTCAGTGACACTGAGAGCATCCTCTGAGTTTAAACATTACCATAGCAATGTTCGTTTATATTAATTGTGAAATGCACGTGGGTAGATTGTACCAGGAGCGAAGACATTGTGACACAGGTGCTTAGTAAATATTTGCCAGGTAAATGAATGCAGAGGTCCTCCTGAGAGATGAGAGAGAAGGGGAAAGAAAACAGTGTGAACATGGGAATTCCATCCAGCAGAAGCGGGGACAATTGTATGTTTCATTTTTTTTTTTTTTTTAATTAGGGGGAGATCTGCGGTAGCACTAGAAACTGGGAAAGAGAGGCTTCAACGTACTAAATGCTTCAAGTTCCTGGAAGATATGGTAAAATGGAAGATGATTAGAGGCAGCTCTGATGGCCACTTCAGAACTCGTGTGCACAGGAAATTTGAGGTGCATTTAGCAGGAAGTTGCTAGAGCCCCACAAACACCACTATTACAAAGGGGCAGGGGCTACATATGAGGATGGGCAGTGGAAGAGATACGGAGCCTCCCTTGTTCTGCCCTTTTCCTTGCTGTAGCTTGAAAACATTCAGAATGATAAGCAAAATGTGGTAAACACATCCAATGGCGAATGAGTCAGCCTTTAGAAGGAAGGGAATTCTGACACATGCTACAACATGCATAAGCCTTGGGGTCACGATGCTTAGTGAAATAAGCCAGTCACAAAAAGACAATACTGTATGATTCCAATTCCATGAGGTACCTGGAGCGGTCAAATTCATGGGGACAGAAGGCAGGATGATGGTTGCCAGGGGCAGGAGGGGGGGAAGAGAGGAGTGGAGAGTTACTGTCTAATGGGGACATAGTTCCAGTTTTTCACAATGAAGAGAGTTCTGGAGATGGTTGGTGGTGATGGCTGCACAACGACGTGAATGAACTGAATACCACTGAACTGTCCACTTAAAGTGGTTAAAATGACAAATCTGAATATTCAGTATTAGACAGTAGGGACAGAAGTGATCGAAACAATTATGGTCACTCCAAACAGGAAGTCTCCAGCCTGGGTATTTTCTGTAGATTCTGACAATCTCTGATGTGGCAAGATCTTCCTACCACAGAAAAGTCCCTAACAGAGCAGGGTGGGAGGCAGACGAAGCCACATAAGGATCTGAGGACGAGGCCATGCTGAACAAAAGAACAGAATGAGAGAACTGCCCTCTGGTGCAGGAAGGGAGGCGCGAACAGAACAAACACTCAATTCTTCTTTTTAGGATGCTCCCAGCCTTGCCTCCCCACCACTTTCTCGCCCCACAAAGTCATCATCCAGCAGTCCCCACCCGTGAAGAGCTGAGAGATGGAATCCACCAGCATCCCTGCAACAGGAAGGAAAACCACAGAACATGATGGGGGAGCAAGTATCATACAGGACTAGACTACTTCTTATTCAAGGAGCATGAATAGAAAAAGAGTTAACATGGAGCCCAAGTAAAAATGCTGCAGCATCACAAAGGAAGTGAATGTGTAGCTCTCAAGAGGTAAAGAAAATGCACAGTTCAGAAAAAAAAAAAAAAACTTTACTACAGAAAACAAATGGTAACTCTGAGACCATATTTGCTTCTCTCAGTGACATAAAATCAAATGCTTCTTTCTGAAACAAGAGATGCAGATTGATGTCATAAGAGAAGATGGTGAGTTATAAAGGAAACCGGAAGAGTTAAGAAAAATGTGAGTGGAGACTGACATGGCAAAATGAAAACTGGATTCGCAGAATCTCAAGACATCGGGTAAGAGTAATCCAAGCTCCTCAGTAGTCTTGAATGAAAGGCTAAAGTCAAGGATTATAAAAATAAGGGAAAAGTGTAAACATGGTAAAAGGAAGGATGTCAGTCACATAACACAGGTCACTGAGCTTTTGTGTGTGTGTCTTACTCATATTTGTTTATTCAAAAAAAATTTTTATTAAAGTATGCAGTGTAGACAGACCAAGTTACTAACACACAGTGGGTCCTCAGGAATCTAATCACAACTCCCACTTGGCTCTTGGCCCTGTCTGAGCAACGAGTTGGGAGGAAGGGTTCAGGGAGAAAGTTAAACTGCCCTGGCAGAGCAGTACAACCATCTCTAATTTAAGAAACAAGAGTAGCCACGAGAGCTTTTCAGCCAGGGTTCAACCAGAGAAGCAGAATCAATATCTAGGGTTTGTTATAGGGGTTAAAATCACCTTAGTCATGAGAGGTGGTCCAGTCTAAGCAAAGACATTGTTTTTGCCTCTGCTCTTGGGCCAAAATTGCTCTAGGTCACATGGACTGGGAGTCAGGAAGGAGAGCCGAGTGGGAAGTGATGGGGAGTGAGGACAAGAGGGCTTCCTCCCTCGCCATCCTCCCCAGAGTGACTGGAACCCGCACAGGCAAAGCAGAACCCACCTGTGTCTCCCATCACCTCGACCTCAAAGATGCAGATGACTTGGAGGAGTGGTCGGTGCCGTCATACACAGCTGCACACACACGTGGCCCAGGGCTCGGAGAAGCTGGAGGGAAGATCCAACGGAAGCCGAAGGAACTGAGGGTTGGGATACAGCCCCAGGACGACAGGGCCAGCCAGCAGCTCAGAGACCCCGTGTGTGACGGGCCACCGCCCCTGCTGCCCTTCACCAACCTGAGAGCGTGGAAAATGGCCACCCCTTCTCTTCCATCTTCTAAACCCGTCCGTGTCTCTCTTTTGTAGCCAGCCACAACCCAGAGCCGCACAGAACAGGGGCCACTGGGAAACACATTTCCAGCTTAGCTCCGTTATCACAGTGCAGAGCTCCCCCAAGAGACAGGAAGACCCTATATTTGGAGTCTCTTTTCTCACTGCAGATCCACACCCCTCCGCTGCCCAGGAGACTAAAGGCAGCGTTTCACTACCAGATGCCAAAGGGTGCTGCTGGTCGGGCTTCTTGCTGATTCTGCGAGGTTCAGCCTCCACGGAGAGCGCTCAGCCGGCTCCCCAGTGATGGAGGGCGCAGCCCCTCGGCCACGGCCACACTGCGGAAGCTGCTGGAACAGCAGTGAGGCTGGAAACAGACGGTGATGCCAGATGCTGGCAAAAGGGAGAAACACAATAAGAAATTTTACTTCTGCCTGCTTTTTTGCCAGTTGCAGCTGCCTCTACCTCGGGCTATTAAATCTCTAAACAAGTAATAGAAAAATCCCGGAAGATTTGTAGGGAAGATTGTCCCTACATTTGTGTGTACAACACTTAAGATGAGAATAGAATGTGCGCATGAACTATTGCTGGGCACACACAAGGCCAAAATAGACCTCTCCTCATTAGAAAATCAGCAAATATGGGTGGACCTATGAAAACATGCTTTAATCTAAAAGAAGGAGGTAGACTTCAAAAAGGAAAAAAAGGGAAAAGGGCATTTAATTTTTTTTAAGTCTTGGTTGTGGGAAATGAAGTAAATTTTAGGGGAGAAATTGCTTTAAGGGAAAGGATTTTGAAAGGTCATGATAAAGCAGGAAATGAAAATGTTACATCAAAAATACAAGATGAAGACATGCCAATAAAAATTGAAGGAAGAAAAGGAATATATTTTCCTGAAAGAGAGGATTTTTTTTAATATCACACTTAGACTAAAGCAAGAACATGGTAAACATCGCGGTTTGGTGGTAGGTCAGCATATCACAGAGGTGTCTTGTTCTGTTCTGTTCACTCAGCTGATCCGTAGATATTCCTCGGGCTTCCGTCAGCTGACGGAGACATAGCACTTCTGGGAAGGATTGGGGAGGAAATGCTGAGAGGAGGCCACCCCTCCTCAGAGACAGCGCCGGCCTTGCTGTCTAAAAGTCCCCCCAGATTAGGGAACATGCAATCTAAACATCATAGAAGAAAAATGGCAGCCGACTACGAAATGATTGCTTGACAAGGAATTCAGCTGCTTTCTTTTACCCCAGTTTTTGAGAAAGTTCGATTTTTGTCCATTTCCTAGGAGTTTATGTGTTTAGAGATAGTCACCTGTGCCAAAGAATTTTTTTTTTTTTGAGAAAGCATAACTGCAGTGCAGTACAGGAAAGCTCTATAATTTGTACCCCAACTGCAACCAATCTGATCATCAGTTCCTCCTTCTAAAGGACTCTGTTGGGGTGGTGACTGTCTTCGCTTACTGCAGGGGGCAAGAGGAGCAAAGGACAACCCCACCCTCCAGCCCTGCTGTCCATCACTCACAACTGTCTAATGAGTAACAGAAGTGTTGCAGTTTCCCTGATGGAAATCTCAGAGTGTCTGCTCAGTTTCAAACTTATTTGCAGCTGATGATTTCAGGAAGAATTCAACAACTGCAACAAAAAATTTGTTCTCATGTCTCAACAAATCTCGGTATTATTTACAAAATTGAAAACAATTCGTGAATGTCTTCCCTAAATCACATTTTCCAGACCCGAATCGTATTTCTAAACTTCAAACAAAAGCTTTTAGAGTCACTCAAACAATACAACAGGCCTGTAAATAATATCTCACAAACAGAAAAGTCTCTCTTGTAAAATCCAGAGCTAAAAATGTGGTAACTTAGAAAAGGGAGCTTGGCGTGGCTGCCGGGACGCAGGCATTACCTCTCAGGGATGTGAATGTCTCAGAATAGTTCCCTTGGCCGGAGGGACGTGTCTTTAACTGATGATGAAGGCTGTGCATGTTTCTGTTCCTGTAAGCTAAGCCATCTGATGATTTCTGCTCAGACCTCCTGGGATTTATAACAAAATTTTATTCTTTTTTTTTTTAACTGAAGGGATTTGTGTGTTATACAAATAGACCTTCACTTGCTGCTTCTCTCCTTTCCCCTTTATTATCTTCTTCCTTCTCCCACCACCCAGAACCTGTAAGCAACTGGTCTAGGAGATAATAGTTTCAGCCCATTTTGACATTGGATCCTTTCTGATTTGTTTAGATGTTTCCACTGTAAGCACTGGAGGGATTTTTAGTCATTTTGTCTTTATACACATGCTGGCTTACCTTAAAACCATCAGGCACATCGAAAGCCTCTAATCAAATTGTCAGAGGAAGTCAGATGCACGCCCAGTAATTTATCCCTTGCATTCGGAACGAGACATCTCCTGCCTGCACTTCCTCTTTCCGCCTGGCCCTCGGGAGCCTGGAGGAGCTGGGGCCCAGGGAGGAAGTGGGGAAGTGAGCCGGAGTCCCTCGTGCTGGGATTGAGGAGCAGCAATGACAGCCTCACCTTGAACTCATCACTAAAACGAATGCCAGGTGGACTTCAAGACATTTTTTTAATCAAACCAAGGAACCCATAAAAAAACCGCAGACAAATTTGAGCACATTAGCACAGAGAACTATATTCAATTTCTTGTAGTAACCTATAATGAAAATGAATATATGTATGTATATGTGTGGCTGGGACATTGTGCTCTACACCAGAAACTGACACATTTTAACTTACTATACTTCAGTTAAAAAGAATTTTTGAGCACATTAAAACTCATTTTATCAATATGAATAAAAACACATCATATCATAATCTGTTTTAATAAATCTCTGTAGTATACTTCAAAATTTGGTATTACCCCTCCCTACACCTCGAAAAGCTCAAGTGTGTGTATATATATATATAATATATGTAATATATATATAATACATATATAATATACATATATATGCAAAGAGACAAAAATGCTCAAAATAATTGGTTGCATAAAACTAATATAAAATATTTCAAATTTTGAATAAGTATTTCAAAATAAGGCAAAGGGGCCTTTAGGAAAAGGAGGATGAAAAAAAAATCTTTGAAATGTTCGGAAATAGTCCATGTAAGTAAAAACATCTAAAAGAATGCTCAAAAAAACGGTCAAGAGGCTGAAAATAACTCTGCTGTATATGCCATTTTGTCTGTCTGATAAACACAAATTGTATCTAGTATTACTAGTAGAATATCATGTCTGATGTCCTCAAGCAAACTGACAGGCAGGTGACCTGGTCTCCCAGGCCCCCAAGCCCATCTCTGGGTGAGGGCTGGCTCTGGTACCCGGGCCTCTGCTTCCTTCCCGTGCCCTGAGCCCCAGGTCTGGACGCCGGTCTGGTAGCCCTTGAACCTTAGGACCCTGGGCTAGGGCTCTGGCTTCCTTTGCCAGACAGTAAGAGGGGTCTAGTTATTTCCTAATGAATTAATGGGGGAATGAACGAATGCAGTTCCTCCCCTACGCCCCACACCTGGAGCTGCTAACAGATCTCCCTTCTTTCCTGTTGCCTGGCGCCTCTCATTCACGTACCACATTGTGGAGTCTCCCGTGTATGAACCAGGAGGCGTGTTCAACTTTCTGTCTCTCATTTCTGTCTCATTCCTGCACCTCCCCATTCAGCTAATGTGCAATTAACCTTATGGCAGGCAACCTATCTCTTGTGTTCATTTGAAAATGGAGGCTTATATGGTGAAACTACGGGAAAGTCCGGGCTTGAGGATGAATGCTTTGACAGACAGTTGTCTGTCACTAGGATTCTAGTGAATGGTACTGGTGAATGGTGAAAATGGGACCTTGCAGGTGACAAGGGACCTGGGTACCATTCTGCTGGTGGCTGGGGAAGAGGAGAGGGAGCTGCTGATCTTTGCCCGAGGACCAGGATGGGCTGGGCGTCCCATTTGACAGCAGGAGATTTATTTTCAGAATATTTGTGTGATCATTTAATCTCTCTCAAATTCTGACTTTCTTCCCGTGAAACTCTAGGAAACTATTTAATCTCTTAGCCCCAGAATCATAGGATCATCACACTCATGAATGTGACTACGTTTAGGAAATGTAAAATATAATAAAAAATTAATTTGAATATTATGAATATCACGCTGAAGTATTTTGGGGTGATGAGTCATTATTGCTGAAACCTACTTTTAAATGGTGTCGGGGAATTGTCACAATTATTGTAAACTGACTACACTTCAATTTAAAAATTTTTTAATAAAAAAATAAATGGATGGGGGAAGGTGTATCGATAGAATAAAGCAAATGTGGCAAAATGTGGCAAAAGTGATGAATCTGGGATAGAAATACATAATATTCGTGGTACTGTTCTATCAACATTTCTGTAGGTTTAACTTTTTTCAAAATAGAAAAAAAAAAAGCTGAGAGTAGATAAAAACAAAATGTATGATGGTGCCTCTCCTGGACTCTGCTCTGTGAATGGGGACAAGATTCTTACTCTCTCTACACTTCTTTCTAGATAGTTAATCGTGACAAGCTATGCCTTGCATTCTCCCTAACCAGTCGTGTAACAGATGTAAAGTACTTTGCAAACCACAGGGCCCTTTCTGGGCACAAGGGGTCACAGATGTGACTATTTGGGAAGCACCAAGTGATCCTAGATCACCTGGCCAAGCCTCTTGCCTTTGGCTGTCTTGATTCCAGCCAATCTCTGCTGCCACAGCCACCTTCACATACATATGCATGATTGGCTTCCTGGCTTCTCCGCTGCTCTGATCATCGGCTACAGACGTGCAGTCCTGCTCCTGAGAACTGGAGGGCAGGGCAACTTGCAGATCCAGTTCAGAAACCTCCGGTGGGAGCAGACCCCTGCCTGCCAGCTTCCCAGCACCCTGCCCACCCCCTACTGCTCACAGGCAGCCTGTCGCTCCCATGAAACCATCAAAGGCATCCCAGCGTTACAGAAGCATCCGGAGAAATACCAGCCAGCACTGCTTCTACCAGGAGTCCCTGCTGCTCAGGTGAGCCAGCCCCATCCTTCCACTGGGCGGTGAAGTCAGGTTTGTGAGGAGGGAAGGCCTGGGTCACCCGTGCTCGAGTCTGAGCAGCGGACCAAGTCCCCGTCCTGTTGGGTTCTCCTTCAGAATGAACTCAGAAACTCCTTTCTCCAGATCCCTGTACAGCGAGGGTGGCAACCTTGGCCATGTGCACAGAGGGTGATGGCTCAACCTGCTTCTGATCAGAATCCAAAAGCCTGTATTGCAACCTGTCTGTCTTTCTGGCCAAACCCACAGGCATGCTTTGTCTACTTTCTCTCGTTTACTCAATCAGCGATATCAAGAGAGAGTAGACAGTTCATCTGTCATAATAAATGAGATTTCTGTTGGAAAAAGCCTCAGGCTGATTAGCAGTGGGGGAGTGTTATTCAAATTTGTTAAATATTTACAAAGGTATATTAACACCTCCATTAAATTTGGAGAAATGGGAGACAATTCTCCTTTGAGTAAGTAAAAGCAATCTGAATTAGAGAAAAGCAAAGGAATTATTTTTCTCTTACTTTTAACTGCATCATTGATCAAATAGCCACGGCAGAATATTCTTATCGCCTCCTGAAAATTTGCATTAGGATTAACATATTAATTGTTACTGGGAATAAATGTTGCTACATGTTCAAAAGTTGTTCTCCCAGAGAGTGACTATTTCCCTGAAAGATTTGTCCATGTAAATTTGCTTAGCTAATTTCTCGTTCACAGAAATTGCTGCCTGTTTGCCTCTGTGATCTCTGATTTCAAATGAATCAAAGCGGCAGTAAGGAGGGGTCTCTGGATGAGAGAGTTTGGTTTCTATTTATTTTATATCCAGAGTTAAGGGACAGGGAGGTGTCCTTTCTCTAAAATCAGCTGATCATTTCAATAAGCCTAAAAAAGAAATTGTTTTGCCATCAAAGACGCTGCTGTTCAGGAATCGTACATAAGCACTGTCATGGTTCCTTTTATGACATCTTCTGATAATATCTTTTATCCTACGAGAGCTGTAGCTTTCACTGACCCACCAAAGTGCTAGAACCAGGGAACTGTGTTCCAGTGACTGCTAATCCTGCAGAATTCTCTCTGCCTCCCTGTTCCCTCCCCTTCACACACTAACTTCATACGATGACCTGGGGCTGTAAGATGCTGAACTTGCCCAGGGCAAGATCTTGGCTGGAAGCAATTCTGCTAATCAGATTTTGTTCTTAATGCCTTGATCCATTCAGCACCTTGGATGACAGTTTTACCGCTGATGACACAGGGGACAGCAATGATCCAGAGCAAATCTTCCAGAATATACAGTTCCAGAAAGATCTCATGGCAAACATTCGCTGCCGACCCTGGACCATGGGACAGAAGCTGAGGGCACTGAGGTAAGGATCCCAACAGCATTTACTGGTTATTGCAAGTATGCTTACCATTAAACCACCCTGCCCCTCCCAGGGAGACGAGGGAGACAGGCATAAAGACCCATGTGACAGTCATGGGGCTGACACTCTTGATCTGACTTAGGGAACTCATAAGCATGTCCGAGGGGTCCAGCTGGTCCAGACAGGGCCTCCGTGTGTGTGTGTGTTGTGTGCACGCGTGCGCATGTGTGTCTGGCTCGAGTGTGTGTGTTGGTGGAGAATTTGGGGGTTTTCTACCTCCTCTGTAAATAGTAGATCTTAGCACTATGCCTAGAGGTGAACAAAATAACCAAACTCTCTAGAGACAGGTGTACCATCCAGAATGAAAATAGATATTAATTTTACCTGCTTGGTTATGACCTCCCTCGAGGGGGAAAAAAAACCTCTGTGAGATACTTAGAATCATACTGGAGAGTCTGTTTAGATAATAATGAAGAGCTAAAGATGTGAAGACGGATTGCCTGGCCACGTGATATTAGGTTCTTTTCATAATTTCTCTAAGGACCAGTTCCTTTCTCCTTAAAGGTGAGGTGGTGGTGAGGACCAGCACCGACTTCCCACAGCAGTGTTTCCAAAATGTTGACTGTTAAGCCATCAGGGTGCTGCTAACGACAAAAACCCCTGGCAGCCCTCAGACTTACTGAATCAGAAACTACAGCAGAGGGCCCCAGCATTCTAACGGGCATTCAGGTTGATTCTTTTGCAAACTGAAAGTTTGAGATTCATGGAGAGCAGTTCACGGATTAAATGCCATGTGATATTCAGCATTGTATCTGGTCTTCAGTAGTCCCTCCCTGCAAGTGAGTAGTGATTGACGGCGCGGGTGCCCGGGATCACAGCAGAGGGACTGAGCAGAGTGGTCCTGATGAGCCGCGCGGCTGAGCCACTCTGACCCAGGACGCGGACCTTTCTGGAGAAACAGACCCACCTGATCGTTAGGCACACACTGTGTGGCCAGGATTAGAACCACTGCCGCATCTTATTTTTTAGCGCCTCTTTCTAGATGCCAAGCAGATTGCCCTTTCTCTCCAGTCTGCCATTAGGTTTGCATTTCTTTCCCATCAGATCACGCCTTTATTAGATTTCCACTCCAGGCACTGTTCTTCCAGCCTGGCCAGTGACCCAGCCTGCCCCTCAGGTGGCTGCGACAGACAGCTAAGGTTATCCATAGTTTACGCTCCCAGAAGTTCCCAATTAATTCTCCATGCCTGTTACCAGCTCTCGTCACTTCCAGTTCTTTGAGTAAGAATGGCATTTTTCAGATGAGAAGGCTGATACTCAGAGACGGTAAGCAGCTTATCCCAGGACACACAGCTGCTGAGTGCTAAAATTGAGCTTTAAAGTTTGGCTTCCTGATCCCAACTCCGATATTCTGTTCTATTGAAACAGAGGGATCCTACCCAAGTAATCACTGGAGTAATTTATCTTAAAAAAAAAAAAAAGTCATACGTTCTATCAGAATTTTAAAAATCATACAGAAATGCTGAAGATGTATGATTATCTAAACTGTAAGAGGGTGAGCTTTTTTAACCTGGGGGCAGAGCAAAAGCACACGATAACTTCTCTGTCAAAGCACTTCAGAAGCAAAAGAACAAATCAGGCCTTCAGCCCCAAGCGTGGCCAGGGCGCTCGGCCGGGGCTCCGAGGTGGCCGACGCCAGCGAGGCCTCGGCCAACAGTCCAGCTCTTGGAGAGCAGCTCGCCCTCTGAGACCTGCATTTGTCATCCCCTTGTCACACGTCTCCTCCCGGTCACCTTGAGAAGCTACTGGAGCAACGCTTCACTAACTGCACCTGCCGAGACTCGTCCTGGTGCCTCTGTGGGAGGCGCAGAGAGCACCGGACCCTGACTGCTGGGGGCCCGAGGGAGCGTGGCCAGCACAGATGAAAGCAGGGAGCTCTAGCTGGGGTCCGGAGCAACAGCCGCTCGTCCGGGAGGACAGAGCGCACACCTGTTTCCTTTGTAGGAAAGTACGTGCCCGGTGCCGGTGGAGTCATCGCTGGTCTGTGATGGGAGGAGGTTAGGTACGGTCCTCCTGCTGCCTTAGCACCAACTCAGCCTCCATCACCCTCGCTCACCCTCTCTCTCTCGTGGGGTCACTTCAGGCCTCTCTCACCCCAATTAGCTAGTGGACTCTTCCTGGGTAACCACTCTGTTTCATGCACCTCCGTATTCCACTCTGCCTAACTCAAGTAAGTGTGCAGAAAATGTCTGCAGGACAAAAAAATAATAAATAATGAAATGAAATGAATTATTTTTTCACTTGTGTAGGCCTGTACCTTCTAGATGCTCTATCGGGCAGAATATCAACCCTTCCCCTTGCCTGCGTGTCTGGTTCTGAGCAGAATGCAGCCGGTGCATTGGCGGGGCTGTGAAGGTGGGGCGATGGCAGTGAAGGTGGGGCGATGGCAGTGAGGGCAGGGAGGTCCCAAGCTCAGCACTCTGTTAGGTCATGTTCGGAAGAGATCATACTCTTTGTGGAAAAGGGAGTTAGATAGTTCCTTGTGTCTCTCAAGAAAGGTATCCAAATCAGTGGGTGTTGCTGGGATGTTCCTTGGGTGACACACACCAGAACTTCCTAATGAGTAAACTGGTCAAACTGGCAAACTGAATGATTCAGAAGAACTAAGTTCTTCGACGCTGAGCATGATCAAATGTTCAACCACATGGGGAGCTCATCAGTGCAGAACCAGATGAAGTCACCTTGAAAAGGACATTCATCTGTTAGAGTCTTTGACTTCGGTCTGTCCCATGGCACTAACATTTGTTTTCTAATCCTGCAGTTCGTTTACATCCACACGTAAACCATCCATCCTAATAAATTCAGTCCATTTTCAAGAATTAACCATTTAAGCAAGACATCAGTTCAAGTCACCAAAGGGGGCAGCTAGTGAGTCAGTAGTTGGTCTGAGCTAAATCTGGTTGTTCGTGGCTTCAGAGACGCAATTTTCTTGCTCACATTAACCAGATACCACCCTTTTTTGAAGCAGATTCTCTAGGGTGGGTCTGACTTTCACTTCTAAAAAATTAATTGCAGGGGGAAGGCTTCTGAGATTAAGTGGAGAGGCCGAGACGCTGGTACCTGCTACAAGGATTTTGAAAGCTCACGATGCCCAGCCAACAGCCAGAATCAGGGCGGGGCATTAAGAAATCCAGTTGCAACTGATGTTGACATTAATTCATCATCTCCTATGAATTCGTGCATTTAAATCTTAAAGAAAATACTTTCAAGGGTGTTTTTTGGCTACCAAAAGTCAGGAAATGCAAGATTTGTGCCACTGCATCTCACTCTACGCTGTTGGGCAGCCTAGTCCCTCTGCACTTCCACGTGCTTTGCCAAGACGATCGGTGTGATAAAATCATGCTCCTCATCATGGTTTTCTCCCCTCAGACGAGCGAAGGACATTGTGCTGAAGTTTGAAGGGAGGCTGACCAGGACCCGAGGCTACCAAGCGGCAGGCGCAGAGGTAAAGCCCCCACACACAGACGCGCCGCCCTCCCTGTGGTCTCCGGGCCTGGGAAGCTGTGCTTGCCCTTGCACGTGCCGTGGTACACAGGTTGTGAGCATCCGTCACTAACAGCTGTAGAGCAGTAAGGTGAACTGGAGGGTCTGTGTTTCCCAAAACTTGAATTTTAGTCCCCAGCGCCACCACTTACTAATTGGGTGACCCTGGGTAAGCCCAACTCTTAAAAAAAAGAGGATACCTTCCCTTAGAAGAACAATCTAGCCTCTTTCCTGAATTAATCCCGCTCCTTCTTGTAGGTTTTAGTTACTGAATATCTTACAGTGCAAAAGTTACAGGCGTATTCCAATGCTCATTGTATAATGCAGTGCTAACGTTTTTGTTTCTTATTTTTCCCATTCAGTTACTTAAAGTTAAACTTTAGGAGGCCTTGACATATCTGTTTTTAAAGACATTCCAAAAATTTTCATAAATGTTTAGAAGACAAAGAAAAAAATAATTTCTCCTTCTAGGATTGTCTATTTCCCAAGGTAGTATCTTTTTTTAAACTTCACATTTCACTCATTGGATATATAATTTTCACATCAAAGTAATTATGGTATACAGGTATTTTTGTCTGGATTTTTTTTTTCACTTAACACCATAACAAGGATTTTTCTCCATGCTGCTATGTAGTTTTTTTACTTATCATTTTCAATGACTGTGTAATATTCCATCAGATAAGTGTATATTAATTTAATTAGTTACTTATCTGTTGATGATACTTAAATAGCTTCTAATTTTTCATTATTAGTAACAGCCTTGCAAAGACTATCTTTACACAGATGGCTTTTCATATCTTTTAAAATTTTCTAAAAATTTCTAAAACTTTTTCTAAAATTTTTTAGAATTTTCTAAAATTCTAAGAATTTTTAAATTCTTTTTCTTAGATTATAATCAAAACTATGATCTCTGTAGAAAAGAGTATGATCCATCTTTTTTGGCTCTTGATAAATATTAATAAATCATTTTACAAAAGCCTTAATAATTTACACTGCCACCCACAGTGAAAGAATTTACTGTCCTCATAGTCTCTCCACCTCCACTGAATATTGTACTTTTTAAAAGTTTGTTATTTTAACAGATAAAAACTGACAGATGCAATCTTTTCAGATTCTCTGAAAAAAAATACCCTTAGTGAAGTTTAAATTAAAGCTGTCATGAATTTTACATAACTGATAAATTAGAAAACATCAAAGAATCCCCACGGCCCTGCCTTAGCTTGCTTGCTTCTTACACTTCGCAGAATCTACCTGAAGGCTCTAATCCGTTCTTACGATCAAAATTACTCATGACTCCTTGTGCTTCTCACACTATGATGAACCTGGTGGGATAAATGTACAAAACAAAATTAGGTTTTTATAAGCTTATGTGCTGCCAAGCTCTCTCTCATTTTCTCTAAATAAACTGTATGAAACGCTACGGAAAAATGTTTGAAAAAATATAAGGTCTTTCACTTGGGTTCAGACAACCTGTAAAATAATTAACCATGAAAAAGTACTGGGGCTTTTAGTAACCGTGACCTCAGTATGGATTATAACTTAATAATGGACTGAATGTTTCGAATCAGAGCTTTTAAAGTCAGAATGGTGATCTGAATTTTCAGCCTTACCTAGAGATTGCCCAAAAGTTTTCAACCAGCACTTAGCAGACACAGCTGCCCCAGTCCTTTCAATATTACCAATGGCCCTGCAGAAAACAGGTCAATCTAGTTCAGTTGAATCCACGCATCATGCTTTGTGCCGGGCACTGGGGGGTAAAGAGGTGGCTGAGGCAGTTTCTTCTGTCCTCTGGAGACGCAGCAAAAGGTCAAAGAAAAGTCATCTTCCCACCATGTCTTCCTAACACTTTGATCTGTCCCCTCCTCATTCAGAACATCATTCCTCTACCTTTTTTATGTTTAGAATTTTTTTTCACACTAGAAATTTTGATACGTATCACTGAAGATCAGCATCCACTTACTCCGCCTGCAAAGTAGAGAGAAAATAGAAGATGTCTAGCCAGTCTGCATTATCGCCTGCAGTCTAATGAGTTTTGTCTCCATTTATAGTCATTGGTTTCTATCATAAAAATGATCATTTTGTTTTTCAAATAGTAAACTTTACATAACCACACAGTCTCCCATGACTCCCGCTACTGAGATCCTGGTCACCACTCACCAGGGCTGCCACTCTGTCCTCTCTTGGGAATCACTGTTCCAGAACACAGGGCATCCTCTGGAGCCCCTTCCAACTCTTTCCCACCTGCATCCTCTGTTCACGTAGGTTTCTTCCTGATTCTAGCAGGAAAACACTTTTATTATATAGTCAGTCTGCCTTTAGCACTAGCATATTGCTGTGTTTCATAAGAAAACACGGTCTGAGTGTGTGACACCACCTGGAGCACCAGGTATCACGTGGGCAGAAATGCTGCACTGGGCACACAGAACAGCAAACACCGGGAGTCAGGGCACCTAGGTCCTTCCGCCATCGTTTCTCTGCTCTCGGTAATGACTTTGGAAGTGATGAGGTTTTCGTGTTTGAGTCTTAAGATTTCTTCTAGTTCTAATAGTCTCTGTCCTTGGTTTCTCACATGATATCGACAGGGGAGGTCATCCTTCCTGAGAAAGCTTCATGGCATGATTTGGCAAGAACACTTCCTCTGTGAAGGATCTAAAGGCTCCTGTCCATGATGGTGTGTAGACTGACTGGCCTCCTAACAGATCCTCCTGCTTCTGCTCACGTTCCCCCATAATCCATTCTCTTCCACATAGGAGCCAGGGAATTCTTTGAAACAGTGAACCACTCATACCGTCTCTTTCTTCAAACAATGAAGATAGATAGATAGATAGATAGATAGATAGATAGATAGATAGATAGATAGATAGATATACAGACAGACAGACAAAGTGTCATTTAATCACACTTAGAATTATATCCAAACTCCTTCCTCTGGCCTGCCCGATCTGGCCATTACCTCCCTATTGGCTCTCATGTCAGTGCTCTCTCCTTCACCCCCTTCTGTAGAACGCCCAGCTCACTCTAACCCACAGACTTGTACGGGCTGTTCGCTCCTCCTAGATAGTCCCTCTACCAATTTAT
The DNA here is from genome assembly GCF_048773025.1 of Camelus bactrianus. Lineage (NCBI taxonomy): Eukaryota > Metazoa > Chordata > Mammalia > Artiodactyla > Camelidae > Camelus > Camelus bactrianus. Next base: position 28,765,791 of record NC_133565.1, read on the forward strand.
TATTTTTCAAAATATTGATTCATCTTCATTCAAGTCTCAAGTATGAGCACCCCAGGTAGACGTTCCTTGACCATCTGTTTCAAAGAGCCTCCTCCCGCAGTCCTAATGGACTGGCCCCAGGTGGCATTGAATTCTTTGTTGCTGCCTCCCCTCTACCTGAATGCAAATTCACAAGTCTTGTTTACTATTTGCATCCATGCTCCTGGAAACACAGCCCAGGTGCTCAGTGCATACTCTGAATGAACACACTTTTCACAAACTATAGTACCTGTTGTTAGAACCCATTTGCTCCAGGTGAATTTATAAACCGTAACAAAACTCAATAACCCAGGCCCACAGTTAGAACCTGTTTCTTCTAAGTTTGGTTTTTGGTTTTGCTTTATTTTGTTTTCACCTTGCTCTTAAAATCATGATTCATTCCAAAGTTTCAAGGCTTTTGTCATGGAGATTTGGTGCAAATCATCAAAGAAGCGTGGTGGTTTTCCCCATAACTTACCAAGTCTTGGTCATTAACAAATCACGTTTCATCAGTCACTTTTGCCTCACCAGAATGAGCGCTGGGGAGTCATTCATTCTATTGCTCTTTAAGATGAGTTTTGAGCCCCTGGCTTCTCAAATAAGCACCAGAGGCCAGGGAAGGAGGCTTTGCTCTGCTTTCGTCTATTCCATGTACTGAAATTCTCACTGAAATTTGATTGAATTTTAGATTGAAGGAGCCCTCTGAATCCCACTGATTGAATCCTACTTCTTCTTGTACAGATGAGGAGATGGAATCTCAAAGAAAGAAAAGGACTTTCCCAGGGCACAGAGTGACAACGAGGTTGAGCTGGAGCTAGAGCCTCAGGTCTCTGGTCTCCCACCTGGTGCTTCTCACACTTTAGGGCTTCACAGTGGACCAGAAACTCAAATGCTTTCAACACTAAACCCTCACCGAAGGATGTTAAGCACCCTGCCTCCGGACACTCTGGGGGATGAAAGATCAGAAACCCTTGGTCCTCCTCTCTGTGCAAGAGGAGATAAGCCAGGTGAACCACATAGAGGCAAGGCAGGATGTGATAAGCATTATCAGAGAGACCAAAACAGTAGCTGGGGGAGTTTACAAATGGAAGAATGTATTTCTGGCTACAGAGAATCTGTGTGAGGGCTTCAGGAGCTTGGCTGTATTTGAGTTGGGTCTTGAGCAGCAAACAATTCTAACTTCTGATAAAATTCAAACAGACTTTCATTTCCAACCAGCCGTCCTGGCCTTAGCAGACACATTCAGAATAACATAATCATGCGTGTCTGCACCAGGACCACGTGCCGTCTTAGAGTTCAGAATGTTGTAATTACATTTGTAATGGCCCTTCTTTTGGCAACGATATCATTTGCTTCCAACACAAACCCAGATTGTTTGTGTGTTAAAATGAACAACCTGCCAAGGTCGTGGGGGAGCCAGCCCAGTGTCAGGGCACAGTTTTCACATTTTGCTTTATTCTCCTTTGAGAAAAAAAAAAAAAAAGACTTGAACTTTTGGCAGTTGCATCTTAAATGTACAAGACAATTTCCAGACCTTATGGTGGCGCCTTTGGCCAGGAGAGAGGCTGGAAAAAGAGCTCCAGCTGCAGGATTAGAGGCACACAGTGGGGTTCATGTTTAGGATATGTTCTAGACTCTTAGGATGGGAATTGTCATCATCAGGGAATTTGTTAGCCATGTGGATTCCTGGGACCCACTCCCAGAGAAGGCCAAGTGGGTGTGTTTGGACGTCATTCCTCAAGCAGAACCCCCCGCTTTAGTCCTCGCAGCAGGAGTGCCCTGAATAAGGCAGGCCGCGGCCCTAGAGAATATGCGCTCGGCGCAGACACCCCCACTCAGAGCCCAGAGCAGGAGCCCTCAGCTGCGCAGCAGCACAGAGAAGACAGGGGTTGCACTAGTCCTAGGGCTCCCTAAAGGTCTGTGAAATCAATGAAAGAGAGCAGCTGGTGTGTCTGAGAGTGGGGAGTCTCTCCTCCGCTCGGGACCCTGGTGCCACCAAGTCAGCTCTAATCCTCTAATCCTGCTCCCTCCTGTCTAGCTGTGGCGGAAGCTTGCTCGTCTGGCCTGTAACTTTGTGGTCATCTTCATCCCCTGGGAAATGAGGATAAAGAAAATTGAGAGTAAGTCTTGGCACTTGGAGGGGTGAGGTGGGGTTGCGGTCCTAGTGGCCAGCCAACAGCATGGTCTGAGATGGGACTGGTGCGTCCTGGTCCTTACACTGGGCAGCCAGGGGCGCCTGCACCCGTGGTGCTGACCTGGGCTGGACCTGGGACAGTGGAGACAGAAGACGCGGTGTCTGTCCCCACCACCTCCCAGGATAAAAACAGCCCCACATTCCACTGTGGCTCTGCTGTTCTCTGTTCTTTGCCTTAGTCAGACACAATGCAAACCCAAAAGGACAGCGGGAACAACCATGTAGATGAAGAAAAGGGTAACGTGGGCAGCTGCAAAACAAAAATACAAAAACTCGCATTTTCAGAGAGGTGATTGTAACCACTTAGGAACCACCTCCTAAAAAATAAATAAATCACAATCACATTTACAAACACACACACACAGTACAAACACACCCTATGCAACACACAAGACCAGGAATAAACTTTACTAGAAGTCTGAAGTAAAGAACACTGTAAAATTGGGGCGCGGGATATTAAAAAAAAGTCTTGTGACAAGACTTAGGATGATTTAGTATTTAGAAGGTGTTGATTTTCTCAATATCAATTTACAAGTTTAATGCAATTCTAATAAAATTCTCGATGTAATGTTTTTTGTATTCAACAAAATGAACTCATACGGAAGAAAAACATGAAAAAGACTAAATGAAAGCTTTTTTAAACGGAAAACCACAAATGAACTTGCATAGCCAATAGGTTAAAGTACATTATAAATGCTATAAAAATTGAAACAGTGTAGTGCAGTGCCAAGATGATGCTGGAACAGTTGAGTCAACTGTTTTAAAGAATGAGGTTAGATCCTTCATTTTAACGTTCCGTTAAATATTTAAATACAAAATAGGAAACCATGAAAGAATTTTTTAAAAATAGAAATAATGTGATCTCAGAATGGAAGGCTGTCAAACTATAAAAGAAGAAAATCACCGAGAAAAGTACTGTTATATTTAACTACAATTAAAATTAATTTTGCACACGTAAACAAGTAAAGCTAAAAGTTAGATGGCAAATTGAGGGGAAAACATTGTCAACATTTAGATGAAACTAAGCACTTTCTACCAGCTGGTGGAAATGTCAATTGGATGATATTTCTAGGGGGAAGTTATAATTTGTACCAAACATCTTCAAAATGTTTATACTCTTTGATAGAACTCTTCCATCCCTTAACAACCAGAGACAACAACAGCCACAACAGAATTAATGCACGAGGCTGTGTGGACACACTTGGTGCCCTGCCCGGATCCCTTCACTTGGCTGGTCCGCCTTTTCTCAGCTCCTCAGGGTATCGGCTGCTCTGACTCATCGCTGCCCCCTTTTCTGGGAGATTAGCCTTGATCCCCATTGTTCCAGATGTCGGGCCCTCATCATCTGCTCCCCCAGCTCCACTGGGCAGCTGAGAGGCAATGACCAAGGGATATTCAAGTCCAGTTTTTTTATTGAAAGGGGTTCAACTCTGTGATGCAACCTGCCCTGCAGAGCTCCCCATGCGATCAGGCTAAGCCAGGCTCCAGCTGAGACCACATCTCTGCTTAGTTCTTTCCCCCTGACCACCCCCGATCCCCAGTCCCCTTTCTCCTGAGAGCACTTCCTTAATGTATCACGTTAGCTGAACCCTTTCCTCAGGCTCTGCTGCTAGGAAGCCTGACCTTAGACGGAAATTGCTTCCTGTAGTTATTTATCCTAGTGAATACTCTACCTATGAGAAGTTAGACACTTCGGGACTATCAAGTCGTGGGGGAGAAGTTAAATAATGTATGGAAAAATCATTTGCTGGGACAATAAAATTCAGTTTGTAGGGAAGTAGCTTTCATGAGAAAATGCTTGTAATATATTGATAACTCAAGATGCGTGTTGTAGAGAAATGCCAGTTTTATGCCAAAAAAGTATACATATGGAATAATAATGAAGGGTTACACTAAAAGTTTACCAGAAACTAATTCTAGTAGTGATTTTAATTTACTGACCTTGTAATAGGTAATTTGGGGGTTTCTTTGTGATGTTTTATGTTTTTCTACTTATTATGACAAACAAGCTAGATTTGAAATAAAAATTTGAGACTATTTTTTTTAAGTATGGCACAAGTCTGCCTGCTCCCAGAGTCATCGAAATATCACCCACATCCTCATCCAGCTTCTTCTACGCTCCCTTATTTTCTCAATAGAAATTTGTTCTTAAATGCACTTTTTAAGAATAACTTTAGACGTATGGAAAAGTGGCAAAGAGAGTTCCCCTAACCCCTTCACCCAGGTTCCCCTAACATTAATATTCAGCGGAGTGTTACTCATTTTGAAATTAAGATAAAAGAAAAATCCTTGGAATTCTCAAAACCATGCAAAATAAAAAAATACACATATCAAATTCTCGAAGGACATTAATACTTCCGAACATACATGAAATGTTTTTAATTTGATAACAGCATTCTAGATGAGTATCACATTAGGATAATTATTAAATTTGGAATTTTTTCTGCATGTATTACATGTCGATATTACTGAACATCTTAATCCATCTAAATGATCATTTGGGTGGGACACCCTGACTGGTACAGTGATGGAGTTCTCACTATGTCGTGTTGATAGAAGGAAAATCAGTGTGACTTCACAGAGAACTTCTTGCACTGCGTGGGTTTTATATCAGCTGTTCTCGTTTTCTTGTCTCTCTTTAGGTCATTTTGGATCTGGTGTTGCCTCTTATTTCATATTCTTGAGATGGTTATTTGGAATTAATATTGTGCTCACGATTATGACAGGTGCTTTCATTGTCATTCCAGAGGTAAGAAGTAATTCAGGAGAGTAGGAAGTGCCATTTGTTGAAAAGAAGAGACGTTTTTAAAAAGAAGAGACGTTTAGAGCTGTAGCATAAAACAGCTGCCCTCATTATCCTCGTGGGAAGGACAATCTGTGCGTTAGAATAGGGCTCGCAGACTTTTTGGGTAAAGGGCCAGGTAATGAATATTTGCAGCTTTGTGGGCCATGTGGTTTCTGTCACAACTACTCAAAACTACCGTGCAGTGCAAAAGCAGTCCTAGACGGTAGGTAACTAAATAGTGTGGCCGTGTTCTAATAAAGTTCTATTACAGATACTGAAATTTAAATTTTGTATCATTCTTAAATATCACAAAATACTATTCTTTGATTTTTTTTTCTAACCATTTCAAAATGCCTAAATCACACTTAGCCCTCAGGCCATACAGAAAGGGGCTATGGGCTGGATTTGGCTTATGGGCCAGTTTGCAGGCATTATGTTAACATAAAACCCATTTCTCAACTAAACTTTCTCCTCCCAAAGTAAATGGGGCCATTTCCTATGCCTTTATAGAAACCTGGTGGCCTCAATCTTCCACCCATAGAAGCCACATCCAGCCCAGAGAGAGTACACCCAGACAGGCCCCCATCAGGCAAAAAGAAAATCTGGCCACCCGTGATTAATTTTCCATCAATGGGAATCAAGCAGAATCCACTCCCGAGAAATCTCACATGTGCAGCATCTTCACCGGGGCATGGAGATCAACGGCCCCCTTTCTTCTGGTCCCTCCCACTCAGAGGACCACGTGACATCCTTTCCTGTCTCACCAGCTCATTGCAGGCCAACCCTTTGGAAGCACAGCCAGCAAGACCATCCCCACGGAGCATGTGGCATCTGCCCAAGACTTGGACACCGTCTGGTCCCTGGGGGTGAGTTTCAGGCTTGGCCACAGCCCCGCCTTGAGGGAGTGGGTGAGTGGGCCTGCGTGCTGGGACCTGGGAGTCAGCAGTGACCCCGAGGGCTCTCTCTGCAGGGTTACCTCCAGTACTCTGTCCTCTTCTACGGCTACTACGGCAAGGAGAGGAGGATCGGGAGAGCGGGCTACCGGCTGCCCTTGGCGTACTTCCTGGTGGGGATGGCAGTGTTTGCTTACAGCTTCATCATTCTCTTAAAAAAGTATGTCTGCTGAATTTCTCAAAACATGATGCAAAATGATACACATGATCTCATTTAATTTTATCAGTACCATGTAAAGTTAAGGCATAGCTCTGCCCATTTTACAGACGAGGAGACCACGGATAAAAGAGATATATGCTCATTTCGACCCACACTGATCGAATACTTACTACTTTGTGCCGGGCTCTGCGTTGGATGTGGAGAGGCAAGAATCTCATAGACGTAACAGTTCGTGTCATTTGAGACAATGTAGTAACTGCACTAATAGCGATGTGCACGCGATGGTCTGGGTGACCAGAGGTTGCAGAAAGCAAAGCATCCTCCTTTGAGTGTATGTTTACCTCTTGTCTGTGTTGTGATGCAGTCGAACATGCAGTTCGGTACTGAGAGGAGGCACAGCGGGAAGAAAGCAAACTGGCTGGGGCAGGAGTCCTGCACTGCCCCCTCGTGAGACCACAGCTACTCACTTCCCCTCTCTGGGCAGATGGCTGTAAAATGGGCAGGTTGGCTCAGAAAATTCCCAGTTTCCCTTGCAGCTTTCACATTCTGTGCTTCCGTGTAGGGGGCTAGATCCATGCAGACTGCCAGAGAGGCTCTGAGCCCAGGGAGAGCCTGGCCTCCACCAGCCTGGCTCACCTGCCACTTCTCTCTGATTCCTGGGTACTAGTATGTCTTCAGCACAATGCCCCTTGTGGCATTTTAGCAACGTGCCGGTAGAATTGATTGGGATTTTAAAAAAAAGATAAAACAATCACCACCATCATCATCAAACAAACAAGAACCTAAGGAAATGCATAGCAACTTGAGGACCTTCAGTTCACGGGAAGCTTTCCAGCTTAGCCTCCAGGTGGCCTCAAGACTCCACCTAGAAGACAGACTCTTTGCTGGATGTTACAATTTAAGAGACAAGTTGAAGTGAACTCAGGAGCAGGAAATAGGGGTGGAGAGGAGAGGTAAAAACCTGTAACAGGAGAGATGGTCTAATGGACAGGGACTTGCGCCTGAGGAGGGAGCATGGCTCCTGCCTTCCCATACAAGGAAGTGTCGTGTACAAGAGGGACCCCCCATGCTGGTGAGGTGGAGAAGCGTTTCCCTCAGTGGGAACTCCAAAAAGACTGATTCAGCTCAAAGGAGAGAATTTTGTTTCACCATCACAGCTGCACAGAGATGTGCCCACACCTTCAGGGACCTCCCAGCCACCACAGTGGTGGGACCACTTGTCCAACACCCTCAGCCAAGGATGGGCCATTGGCGTCTTCACACTGTTCGGAGGGGCTGGCTGAGGACACGAGCCCTGAATCCCTCCAGTGCTGTGCTTGCCAGACCCAGACGGGCTGCCGGCTCTGTGCCCCCAGGGGCTGGGCTGACTGCTGGCACTGTGCACGCGTGACCCCTTCCGGATCCTCTCTTGCAGGATGGCTAAGAACTCCCGCACCAGCCTTGCCAGCGCGTCCAGTGAAAACTACACGTTCTGCTGGCGGGTGTTCTGTGCCTGGGATTACCTCATTGGAAACCCGGAGGCGGCAGAGAGCAAAACCGCGGCCATTGTGAACAGCATCCGGGTGAGTAAGCCCGCCAGCCTGCCGGGGCTGCCGGGGAGGGGCGCGGGGCCGGTGCTCTGCGCACCGCGACCGCTGCAGTGTGAGCCGGGGCCCTCTGCTGGGAGAGCCGGTGGTCCTCTCCCCGCAGCGCTCACAGGCCAGGGCGGCCGTCCCCACGGTGAGGCGACACGCCCCCGCCACCACGCCCCAGACAGTCCGGTGCAGTACAGGAGGACAATCCTGGACCTTCTCTTTATCTTTTTTTTTTGATTGTGTCCTTCTAAAATTTCAATGCATCTCTGATAATTTGCAAAATAGATTACTACCACATGGCATGTCTCTAACTTGTCAATAAGTGAATACATATATGTTGGAGATTTACGCTTTTAGTGTTAACTTAGAAGATAAAGCACTTGAAAGCATTCAGAGACTTGGGTCAACTGTATAACACAGACAGCGAAATGGTGCCCCCTTTGGAGAAAAAAAAATCATTTAGATCATTTCAGTGATCTAAGTAATTTACTTCTCCATCTCTTCTTCCCAATCCCCAATTTGTTTATCTAGTTATTATTAGATAAAGCACTGATATCAATAGAATCTTATAGAGTGAAGTCTAGGCATTGAAGTCGTGATTGAAAATACTGGATAAATCATTTCTTTCATAAACAATGTATAAAGATTTATGATTATTGAGAATGCCAAGCTCTCAATACCGAATGTGTCTTTCTTTAAAGGAGGCTATTCTGGAAGAACAGGAGAAGAAGAAAAGCAAAAACCTGTATGTATTAAGACTCCCCGTATTGAGTACATTGATAAGCTGTTTTAATTCGGTACCAAAATCACCAGACTGTATCTTATTTCCACACACTGTCAGGCAGCTCTTCTTTCTTCTTAACATCTCTCCTTCTGGTGATGTGGCCTGTGAGGACGCCATCATTTCTCCAGAGCAGTATATTTAGGAGTTGTTCCTCCTTTCATAGATCCTGCAGTAAGGATGAGAGGTCTGAGAAGGAGCTGCTTCCTGCTTATAAAAGAGGCCTTTTTAGCACAAATTTCTAGTTTGTTAAAGCAAGCAAAGACTAATTTTATTTAGCGACAAATCTCTGACGTCCTAAGACACAAACCGCATGCATTTCTTGGTAACGAAGCGTCTAAGGTGACCTCTCAGATTTGAAGCTCTTCTCAAGGTTGGGAGGGCCTCCTGGGTGAGGGTGAAGCCAGCGCTGATGACACGGAAGGGCCGTTCCCAGGACAGGGGAGTGACCCTGTCCTCCTGGGACAAACACGCCTGCCCATCCAACACCCTCGGTGGCTCTTGGGCCCCACGATTAGTTCCTACGTTGCAGAAGACCTGTCCAGAGGGACGCCGCGGACCCAGGGAGCTGGCCAAACACCCTGCCCCTGCGAGGAGCAGGGGTGTCACGGTGGGACGGACTCTCCCCAGGGAGTCGGAGGAGGGATTGTAGCCCTTGCTTTGTCATTGTGACCTCGAAACCCCCTTGACTTTTCTGGGCCCCCACCTCTGCACCTATGAAAAGAAGGAATAGGACTCCCTCCGTGCTTCTCAGCGGGTGGAGAGCGCCCACCCACATCAGATCACCTGTGGGCACTGCAGACACAGACCCCTTTGGCTCCCACCCTGATTTACTGCGATAAAACCTCTAGGAGTCAGACACAAGGGTCCACATTTTTAGCAGGTATTGCAAAGCAAAACTCACAGGTGATTTTCACATTCCCTGAAATTTGAAAGCGACAGCCATCCCAAATCCACTCTAGTTCAAAAACATCTCATTCAGTGATTCGTTATTATAGGAAACACGTCAACCCAAAAACCTATTTCTCATCTCTTTTCCACAAACAAATCCTGAAGCCTCCTGATTCTGTCAAAACTTGAGAACAGATGTGTAATAGGCCTTCTGGGATATCCAGGGTATTACAGCAGGAGGTGGAAGGAAGAGGCTGGAGAGAGGGGAAACTAACATGTGACTGGCTACTTTCCCACAAGCCCAGCACATGCGTTTGCTGGTGCGATCACCATGAGGACCAGCAAGTGCAGGAGGAAGAAAGAGAGGGACCATATGTGCAGGACCTGCCTCAGGGGACCACGTGGGTCGCCTGACCCTACAAATGATGACAGCGTGGTCGGGGGACAGGGAAGAAGCACTAAGATGGTATGAATGGACCTTACCCTGGAGTCTTCCATCTCCAGTGCTCTATGATTTGTTACCTAAAGCTCTCCTCCACTGGAAAATAAGGTGGCATTTATCATTTCATTTAGGAGTGAGTTTCCTCATTACACAGAGGAAGGGCTAAGATGCATGTAAAAGATGTCATGACCTGCCCAAGTCACCCAGAGGGTGGAAACGCCCTGTGGGAAGGGGATGGTACACTTCTCATGTGCCCCCCCAAACCTCCAGGCCACATCTCTTTCTCCAGCCCCTGCTGCCAGGCGGTCTGCCAACGGCTGCACACACACGGCTCGGACCCCTCGCTGGTGCCTACTGCTCACTGCCCAGGGCTCCTCCGAGGCTGCAGCGTGGGGCGCCCGTGAGATCCCAGTCCACGCGCACGCACGGGCACCTAACAGGCTGGTGCAACGCTGGGAGTTAGTGCTCTGGGGTCGCCCTGGACCAGGAGGGAACAGGATCAGAGAACAATTGCTTCTCTTTATCACCCTGGGCGGCAGTTCCAGTTCCCAGCTGCGTTTCATACGCCCAGCTCCACCACCACACCCCTTGTCCTGCGGCCTTTCTCTCCTGTCGCACTTCCCAGACCTTCACTCACTTTCTGTCATCACTTCCCCCAAAAAACTACTCGCAAACACCCCTCTGCCTGAGGTTCTGCTTTCAGGGGAAACAGACTAAGACTGGCCCCAAAGTCAGAAGAAGATGCCTTAAAAATAAGGCAGTTGGAATCCGTGGGTTTTCCTGCAGCGCTGGAAAGAGCAGATTTTTTCAGGTGACACTGGAAAAGTGTAGGTAAACAGTAGCATCACGGTTGACTGGGACAGCCGCCCGCGCTCACCGCCTGCGGCCCGGCAGCCAGGAAGGGAGGAGCCCGCGTCCCGCTCCCTGACTTACCTGCTCACCTAGCAGGTCATTGTGAAGTGCTCAGCTGCGCCGGGTCTGTTCTAAGAGGTGAGAATACAGCAGTGAGCAAGACTAGAAAAACAAAGTTGAGAGCTTACATTCTAGAGGGAAAAGACAGCTAACCAACAAGCAAGTGCGTGCATGGTGCAAGGTGGAGTCATTACCTCTCCCTTCCCCCGCCCCGAACTTGAACTCCTATAACTGAAATATGCATATGACAGGACTCCAATTTTAAGTGGCAAAGCAAGGACTGAAACCCAAATACTCAGACTCCAGAATCTGTTTGTGTGTGTGTGTGTGTGTGTGTGTGTGTGTGTGTGTGTGTGTTTAAAGCCCCACTGAGGCTGGTGGCTTAGATTTATAACTCACTGTTGATCTCTTAAGAGATGAGGAGTTCTGGGGGGAAGAAAGAGCTCTGATTCTTCAGGGCAGAGAACCCACTTGGCAGTAAATGTGTTCCCGGGCTTACCTGGCGCTGTCTGTGCACTGAGATGCTCCGGGCAGAGCGCCGTGTACCGCCCTCACGCCTGCCTCTCCCCGCAGGGCAGTGACCATCTGCCTGAGGGTCGTTGCCAACATCCTGGTGCTCCTCTCGCTGGCTGGGAGCATCTATCTCATCTACTTCGTGGTGGACCGGTCCCAGAAGCTGGAGCAGTCCAAGAAGGAGCTGACGCTCTGGGAAAAGAACGAGGTACCCACGCCGCAGGAGCCGCCCCTCTGTTTCCATGGTGTTTCTTAAGTGGGTTAGCTGGAAACGCACCACAGAAAAATTGTAGTCTGCTTGTTCTAGAGCGCAGACCACAAGGGCCTGGAGGTAGAGCGGCACCCCCCAGGCTTGGCTCAGTTATTTCCCTGGTCTAAATCAGGGAAGATTTTTGATTCAGAAGCACCTTCCTGTGTTTGCACGTGCTTCACCTTTGAGTTTTGCTGCTGACCGTGCTTTGCTTTTCTCGCTTGATGTTTTTCCATAGACACGTCACAGACACCGACTTCACCTAGACTTGCGTTAACATTGCACTGTATTCCATCACGTGGGACAAAACTGACTATGTGGTGATTATCGAACGTTTAGGTGGTTTCCATATTTCAAAATCACAAATAACAATTCCTGAACCATCTCTATGCCAATAACTTGGTTTTTTTTTAAGATCTTTTCCCTCCACTTAGGTGAATATTCCCATTAATAAAAAATCACCAAGGGGAATGTTATGGACAATTTTATAATTCTTAATATTTGTTAGAAGACTGTTGTCCTGAAAACTTGGTCCAACTTACCTATAAGATTTGAATAGCAGAAATAACACAAATGCCACCTCTCAGACCACTTGTATGAAAATGACCATCATCTTTGGGATTTAAAAACAAAGTGTGCAGGTGATACGGTGATTATAAATTTATCCTCAACGTACAGTAGTTTTTCAAAGTCTGAGACTGCATTAGACGGTCTTATCCCACATCTTTTGCTGTTTTGCATCAATGAACTGGGTTCTGTAAATGTGTGCTTGTGTGTCGATGGCTGACACAGAGAGGTATCTAAACAGATAGACAAGTTTTTTGAAGCTCTATTCATAAACTATGTCTTACTTTAGCTCACACCTCTTGGATACCAGCTAAATCTCCTCGTTCATTTGTCAGACGTACAGAAAAACAAGAGCCAGGCATAATTCGCTAGACAATTCATCTTCCATGCACAGAACGGATATTAAATTTCCTCTTTTCTATTCATAATAGCTGCAGTTATTTCCTTCTTCCATCCAAGCGAAGGGAAGGATAAATAGAACGAGATGGTCGTTGGGGAAGGTGGCAGAATAGCCAGTGAATCCCGGATGGCACATCCCCATGTCTTCAGATTAAGGAGCCGTCCTGAAAGGAATCGACCCATGACAAAGTGGCAGCGGCCTTTTGAAAATAGCAAACTAGCAGAGATTTGGGGGACGGTTCCCATGCAAGAACTGCATGACCCTCAGAATACCCCCGACCAAGTATTAGGCTAAGAGACCGACTGTGAGGTGAAGGAGGCTGGGATGCTGGACCCCAAGGAACTCAGCCTAGCCCGCACTCTCTTGGTAGGTGAGCGTGGTGGTCTCCCTCGTCACCATGCTGGCACCATCAGCCTTCGACCTCATCGCCGCCTTGGAGATGTACCACCCGCGGACCACGCTGCGCTTCCAGCTGGCGAGGTACGGCCACCCTGCTGGGAGATGCCTCATTGGGGGTCACCTGCCTGGCCACCCATGGGGGGATCTAAGTCCCTCGAGAGCCAGGGCTTGCTTTGTTCCCCCCAAAACTTAGCACAGAACTTCCCCTGTGGATGCATCTCAAGCAGGATACCACAGGAGAGAAGGGCGAGAAGGAAGAGGGAGGGGAGGCAGGGAGAGAGGAGGGGCCGGAGAAGAGGGAGGAATAGGCAGAAAAAGCAGATACCAGGGAAAGAGGACAGAAGGTGATGGAAAACATGCCCTGTTTGCCTCACTTCCAGTCCCTCCATGGGTTGACTGTGCAGAGTAAGAAAAACCCAAGCTGTTTTTCCAGACGTAAGACAAACATAATACTTTGCTTCCTTTAGCTGACGCCGGCCAAACTGACTCTGAGGGTCTTGCCCGGGGCCAGGTACTGTGAACACAGAGATGGAAGGGTCCCCATGGTGCCCAAGGGACTCCTTCCACAGTGCACAGGGGAAGCCAAGGTGAATCACAGAGATGCCCCCTCCAGATGCCCTCGCTCTGTTTCCCTGCTCACCCCCTGCACACAGGTGGTCACAGGTGTGAGCTCTACCCCTGCGGAGATCAGGAGGCCTGTGGGGCTGGGCAACTCAAAGCTTTCATCTGGAGTCTTTTCCTCATGTTAAATCTGCTTTTCTCTTTTTCACCAACTGGCTTTGGCTTCATGATTCTCCAAGCGCTAAGCTCTGTCCTATGAGGGATTTGTAAACCGGCCACTTTCCTTTCTCATCTCATTTTCCCAGGCAGGTTTCTGATAAGACTCAAGGCTGCATCCTAGGAGGTTCAGTGATGTGTTTCCAAACTTTCCAACTCTGGGGAAACCGGCATCCAGTCTTCGATCATTGGCTGATTGAGGTGGCTGCTGGCAGATTCCATTTCTCATGGTTGCCCACCTATGAGCAGGTGGAGCTGTGCCCACGGGCCTCTCAGCGCCTGTCTGGCGGGTTCAGCTAGGATTTCAGAATCAGACCACTGGGATCCCGAATTTGTATCCTGCCTAAATTGTGGTCGGTCTAGAGCCGTGGATTTTGTGTGATGCTCTGGTCTCTCAAGGTGGGCTTGTGGCTTTCAGGGTCCTTGTGTTGTATCTGGGAAACCTCTACAGTCTGATCATCGCCCTCTTGGACAAAGTTGACAGCATGAGCATTGAGGTGAGTGCTCCCCACTGGGCACTTGCCCAGCCAACCACTGCCCCCCCATACACACACACACACACACACACACATACATACACATATACACACACAAAGACAAGTATACATATGTACACAGAAACACTACACAGACACACACATACACAGACACACACGTACACATGTACACATGTACACACAAATACCATATATGCACATACACAGACATGCACAGATACACACACATATATATACACAGATATATGTATATCTAGATATAGATCTATATCTAGATAGAAAGAGACAGAGACAGATTATTCCCAAGCAATGCAATGATACCCTTGGTATTCATGATAGATTCTTACTTATAAATACACGGACAACCTTTTTTTCTTCCCTCTCTTTCTCCACAGGAAGCTGCTTCCCAAAATAGCACAAGTCACTGGACAGATTCTGCCACGTTCACCACCAGGGCTGCCTCTGAAGAAGAGAAATGGTCCACGCTTGGGCCTGGGGTAGGGCTCAGGAGAAACAGCACCTGGGCTCTGGAAGAGGCCAATGTTCCAACTTACACCTCACCTCTCTCAGGGGCCAACAAGACCACCGTCTCCACCCAGCGTCCACAGGACCAGTGCTGGGAGACCTACGTTGGGCAGGTGCCTCCCTTTCTCCCTTATAAAGCCCTTCCACGTCCATTTCATCACTTAACCCCAAAACACAGATAGTAAAGAGCAGGATGAGGGCCCGAGCCCAGGCATCTGCTCCAAACTTAGCGCTCAGAACCACTCTGCCGTTCACCTTCGCTATATAACCTTGTCCAGAGAATCTCAACCCCAAGGTATCATCCCGTGACAACACCTTGAGTAGTCTCCTGTGGTTCAGAAGCATAGGATTTTTTCCTGGTTTTGGTAATGCTGGCCTCAGATGTCAAAATTCAAATTAACAAATATTTATTGAGCCCCCTTTGTGTACCAAAAATGAAGTTGCCTTTGGAGGGGACCCAGTGGCTCAAGCCATGGGAGTGAACAGAGAAGGGGGGGCCCTGAGGAAGAGGTGGAGGGTGGGAGGGGCAGGGCGTGGGGGCATCCGAGGACACCTGTGTTTCAGGAGCTGCTGAAGCTCTCCATCATCGACATGCTCTTCACCGTGGCCAGCATTCTGCTCATAGACTTCTTCCGAGGACTTTTCGTTCGGTACTTAAGTGACTACTGGTGTTGGGACCTGGAAAGCAAGTTTGTAAGTAAGATGCCGTGTCCACTGGGGAGGTTCGTATGGCTAGATCCACCCTTTCCTGATGTCCATCCAGGGAAACTGATGTGGCCAGGAGAAAATACGTGAAGGAAGAGGGAAAGGGTATACAAAGCTGAATTTCCATTTCTTTCTTACATCACTGTCTGCTGGGATGGCCACATGGACAGTGATCCCTGTATATCTGTGTGAGCAAAGAATTGGATGTGTGTGGCTGTAATGAACTGGTTTATGCAAAGAGTTCTGGAACGTTTTTTGATGCAGAAGTTCATTTTCTCTTGCAGCCCGAATACGGAGAATTCAAAATAGCAGAGAATGTGTTACATTTAGTCTACAACCAAGGAATGATTTGGTAGGTGTCAAAGCTTCTCCCTGCCTCTGCTTACATCTAACTTGGGCTAAGATTTTAATTTACTTAGTCTGGACGGGACGTGACAGTAAAAAACACAGTCATAAGAATCCAGAAAGGATGTAAACAGTTTCTAACTGAACTATTTCACATGTCTAGTCATTTTAGTCGTGGTTTTCTAAGCATTTTACAGAAAGGAATGATGAAGGAAATTGTCCATTTTTGGGCCCTTAGCCCCCTACGCTTGCTCCCCCTTGCCTCCATATTTTCACTTAGACACCGAGGCCAGGTGCACAGCCATCCCCTAAACTGACAGACCCATCCAAGGGGGAGACCGGGAACGTGGGACGTCTGCCCATTCAGGGCAACTCCCAGCCAAGGCAGTTCCTAAAGACACTGAAGGTGGAAAGAGATCATCCACTCCACGTGGATGTGTGTCTGGAGGGGCACGGCAGGGAGCCCCTTAATCGTCCCTCCATCTCTGACTTTCCCTGCTAGACCGCCAATAGTGCTATTTGTTAACATACAAGCAAAGGAAAAAGAGGAACCCTGGATGTTCCAAACATTCAGAATTTAACGCAATCTCTCTTTCTAATCATTCAGTAAGATGTAGGGGGAATTGAGAGATGTTACATAATATTCCTTTACTCAAATTCTATATTCTTACAGTCCACTTATTTTGAAATGTGTTTTCACAAATACAGTATTAAAAATAATACATAATTGAAGTATAGTCAGTTATAATGTGTCAGTTTCTGGTGTACGGGGTAATGTTTCAGTCACACATATACATACATATATTCATTTTCACATTCTTTTTCATTGTAGGTTACTACATATATTGAATATAGTTCCCTGTGCTGTACTGAAGAAATTTGCTTTTTATCTGTTTTGTAGATAGCAGTTAGTATCTGCAAATCTCGAACTTCATTAAATGAGCTAAAATATGTGAAGATGTTTAGCACAAGGTCCAACAAAAGTAGCTGCTCTACACACGTTGATTAAACCTGAAAGTCAATAATTTATTAACGTCACCCTTCACCACAGATAGGCCAAATCTAGAGCTTGCCAGATACCTAGCTATCCATTTATCCTATTCCCCAAAAGAGGACCTTTCCTTTGCTAAATGGGACGACAGAGACCAGCCCTTAGCACCCCTATGCTGAGAGGATATTTTAAAATAGGATCACTACTCATCTGCAGAAGTGACTCATCTCCAGAAGGTGGAGGGTTGGGGTCCCGGGCGTTCGGGGGCTTCTCCAGTTCTTTAAGTGCAGAGTGTGCATCTCAAGCTCTCAGAATCAAGAGAGACTGGAGGAGAACAGAAGCTAACTGCCCTGCCCTGTGGTTTCAGGATGGGGGCCTTCTTCTCCCCCTGTCTCCCTGCGTTCAACGTGCTCAAGCTGATTGGGCTCATGTACCTGCGGAGCTGGGCTGTGCTGACTTGCAACGTGCCCCACCAGCAAGTCTTCCGTGCCTCCAGGTCAGTGAGCGTAAATCTGCTGCCCAGAGACCTTCCATCAGCCACATTCGACTTATGCAGGGCACCCTCCAGCCAGGGGGTCTCCCCAACTCTCTGCCTGCCCAAATCTTGTCTGCCCTCCAATTTCATTTCCTCCTTGAAGCCAAGGCCAGTGCCCCACCCTGGGAATTAATCGTGACTCTCCTTAAGCTCGTGGCACATCTTTTAAAACTTTTGACTGCACTTTAGTGTGCAAATCACAAATATTTGGCTTGATGAATATTCACAAACTGAACACACTCTGTCACCAGCCCCCAGCTCAAGAACCAGACTGAGAAAAGCCCCAGAAACCCTCCTTGTACTCAGTTTCAGTCGCTCCCAATCTAACAGCATCATCACTTCAGCCAGTTTTTAATTTTATGTAAACGGAATCACGCTCAGCATGAGCTCCTCGGTTTCTGTCTTCTTTCCTTCGATATTGTGCCTGTGAGATCACCTCACTGAGGGCGTGTACCCCAGTTTCTTCACCCATCCTCCTGTCAGCTGCAGTGAATAACGTGATCATTCTCAGGAGCGTCCTTTGTGGGCCGCATACCTAGACGTGCACTCACTGGCTTGTGGACCACGCATGCAATCACCTTCAGTCCACAGCGCCAACCAGTTTTCCAAAGCAGTGGCGCCCTTTCCACTCCCACCAGCGTCACCTGAGTGTCCCAGTTGTCCCACAACCTTGCCAACACTTGTTCTTCTCTGCAGTTTTCATTTTAGCCATTTTGGTGAATTCATAACATATTTTGAACACCTTGATTGAAAGTCATTTATTTAATTTTTACATAATCGTTATTTATGCAGGTGTGTATCAGTGGCTTTCAGACTTCGTGATGATAGCCAGCATGACAGTGTATTTATATTTTACCTAGTGACCAGTACACAGAGATGCATACATTCATATGTATATATTTTGTATATAATTTGTATAGCATGTGTATAACCACTTATATGTGTGTTTGCATATATAAATACATGCATACATATATACATAGTAAATATGCATACATACAAACATGTATGAATGGATACACACACATACATAGTATCTATATATTTAGTATATATACATAGAGAGAGAGAGAATGTGTGTATAGAGAGAGAAAGTTTCCACAAATTGACAGTCACCTACTCCCTACATCCTATGTGCCCTGATATTTTTCTGTTCCCTTTAGTCCAGTCTATTTCATTAGAGACAGAGGGACAGAGAGTGCTGGCTGAGATCCTCCAGGTTGACAGACCACCCATTCTCTTTGCAGAACCGTGTACAGGGCCTTGAACACAGGGGAGGCCTGGGCAGCCAAGCCCCCTGACACTGAGGGCCCGGGGCCCAGGGCTTGATCAGGCAGGGCATTTACCCCCAGCAGCCAGGAGCAGAGAGGAAAGAGGTGGAGAGAGACATCCAAGTGAGAGAGTCAAGAGCCATAACGAAGGTGACGAGCCATCCTCAGACATAGGGGACAAGTTCAAGGCTGGGAGCAGGAGAGGGAACCACTAGGTAAGGATTCGGGTGGGTGGGGCAGAGATTCTAAGGTTTTCCCCCGAATTAAGCTTCTTGTGTGATGGCCACAGGTTCACCCCTCTCTTGGTTTGAGGTGACAGGTGCTCAGCAAGTGCTTAGTAGACAGACAGGTTGGGCTGGATGGCCTATGAAGTCCCTCTGGGCGCTGATTTCTGGTTGGCTAAGCTGCCCATGATCTTACAACAGACCCTTTCCTTGGCAGCGATGCAGGGATTTTTCTGCTTGCAAAGCGTCAGGGCTGCAGTTTCTGTGTCGGTCTTTGGAAGGAGGGGTGCATATGCGTCATCGGCCGCTGGCCATGGAGCGAACCTGGCGCGTGGCACTTGATTTCTTTACAGATCCAACAACTTCTACCTGGCGATGCTCCTGTTCATGCTCTTCCTGTGCATGCTGCCAACCATTTTTGCTATTGTGCGCTACAAGCCCTCTCTAAACTGCGGGCCATTCAGGTGAGTTATTTTGGTTCTGTCAGCTCTGCCTGGAGCTGCTGATGACTGTCAGGGAAGGACCCCGGCCTTGAACTGAATTCTTTTTCTGGCTCACGGCCCAGATCAACAGCAGAGAAAAAAATTTCAAACTTGTATCTTGTATTTTTGAATTTTTTATTGAAGTATAGTTGATTTACAATGTCGTGTTCATTTCTGGCGTACAGCATAATGGTTCAGTCATACATGCATATGTACATGTTCTTTTTCATATTTTTTTCATTATAGATTACACGATATTCAATATAAACTCATGTCTTTTGAATCCAAGACCAGTGCCCTTTCCTTGCTAAGGAGGCTGCTCTCAAGTATGATCATCTCTGCGCTCATCTTTAAAAGACACAGTGCACTTAGAATCAACAAGGGAAGCGACATTGCTCCAGTGCTAGAAATAAATTCTGCCTGGGCCATCTTCCCTGCCAGAACTCAGAGAGCTTCTATTAAAAGACAGTCCACATCACCTTTGATTCTGCAGTATCTAACTGCGCCAAGACAGGAATCCCTAAAGTTATCTCCACCGAGCTAGCATTTGCTTTAAGTCAGTTTTGATGCATATCTGTAACATTTGGAGTTTATCTTTGTGTACATTACTCACACACACACACACACCATGGGATCATTGACCCCCTCCTCAAACCTACATGTTAATTAAGTGACTAGTTCAGATGCAATCATCTTAGGAATGTTACATGTCTTTCACATTCATCAGATATTTACTCCAGCTTTGTAGCTGACCTGGAGGATTGGATTCTAGCCAGCTAGCCTTTTTTTTTTTTTTTTTTTTTTTGATGACTTACAGGATCCTTCTGCCAAAAAGCAATATAATCTGGAATGATGGTTTTCTTTCTGACAGTGGCCAAGAAAAAATTTATGACATCGTGTCAGAGACGATCAACAAGGACTTTCCCGCGTGGTTTGGCTCTGTGGTGGGGTACATCAGCAGCCCTGTGGTCATCCTGCCAGCCGTGCTGCTGCTCTTGTGAGTAACTTTCCTGCCAGCTTTGGGGGTACTTCTGCGTGTTTGGCCAACAAGAAAGCGCTGCTTTCCAATAATCGCATAAAGATCAGTGAGTTCATTCAGAAGTCACTTATGGAGCCTGGTGACCTAAGGAGGGCCGTGGAGTCACACCAGGGCCAAGGGGGTGCGACATGACTGATTCACCACCAGCATTTGGTCAATCGCCCTGGCCACTGTCACGGGGTTGAATGCTTCTACCATTATCTCATTTTCCAGAAGTTTAATATCAAAAAGGAATTTTACAGTACAGCTGAGTAGCATCCGTTTGTTTTAACTTAAAGAAAAAGAGCAGCAAGCAGTGGATCCAATATTCCTAACATGACACACTGTAAGATGCTCTCCTGTCTTCACATCTTCCTTATCGCTATCGCCCGTGCAGAATTCCAGGTCAATGCAGGTGGCTTTGAAAAGCAGCCCCTTCCCAGTGTTCCCCAGCTTGAGAACTCACGGATACCTTTTGTCCTTGGGGGACAGTGGATGGTTCGTGGGCAGCCCACCTCTGGCAGGGAACGTGGCTTTTCAGTTGGATGAAGTACCCTCACTGTTCCATGCTGTTCCGTCCTAGCATGCTCATCTATTACCTTCAGAGCATCGCAAGATCCTTGAAGCTCAGCAACCACCAGCTCAGAATGCAGATCCAAAACGTAAGTATTGTGTAACCTTTGTGCTTGTGAATGTGAGTCAACCATCTGACTGATTTCACCGGCCAGGGAATACAAATGAGGTCACATTTTCAAATTACCAGGACTCTTGGCCACTTGCTAGGGCACAAGGCTGCCCCTCCCTACCAGGTTGCCCAGAGCTGTTTGCAAGAATACCCTGGACAGCTCCCAATGGCCAGGAAGGAGCCTGCCAAGGGCCTTCCCTCCTCTCCAAGACAACTTGCCGATGCCCTGAGCACTTCAGCACCCCTCTTGTGGCCACATCAAGCTTGCAAGGTGGTGGACTGTTCTCCTGCTGTACTGGACTGGGCGGCGGGGTGAAGGTCCCTCCTCAGTCCCGTGTCAGTTTGGACATCTGAGTCCAAAGGCACTGTTTGGAACCAAAGGCACACCTTTTTCATACCTTTTCAATTCTAGTTGTCATTACCTTCTCTCCCATCTGGGGCTCAAACCACAGATCTCTAGACAGCCAGAGGGAGATCAGCACTCCCCAGTTCCATAATATCTCCTCCTCTGCACAGCCAGATGCTCCCCTAGGGCCAGGACTAGGTGGAGGCAAATGCCAAATTGAGACGCACACGCTCTCAGGGTCACACCGACCCTGCATTCTCACAGCCCCAAGAGTGAGCACCTCCTTGTATTTGATCCCAGTTACCCGACTGCTTCAAGTCAGCCCCAGAACCTCATGCAAAAAATTTCCACCTTTCCCAGTTTAAAAAAAAATAATTCTCATGAATATCAATTCATGTGAAGAAACACCAACTCATTGCATCAATAGTCAAATAAGACATGCACTAGGAGTTGCAAAGGGCATTTTTAGGGAAATATGCATCTCCTCCATGTGGTTGAGCCATATTTTCTCTTTTGTGTCTCAGGCAAACCATTCTTAGTGGAACTAAACATGGTCTATCAAAGAGCTGCCCCTAAAAATAAAGCTTGCCAGGGATAAAACTGCAGAGCTCAGGTGTCAGCATTGATTCATTCAAGTACCAGGCCTGAGTCCAGAGCACGCTGTCCCCAGGTGACAGCAGTAGCTCCGCCATGGCTCAGCATCTGAGCATGATGCATACGTCGTCCCCGCCCCCAAGAACAGGATTTGTTACCCCTTCCTGCTAACCCCCAAACAAACATATGATTATCATTTATGTTTTAGGCAAGATCTGAAGATAAGAAAAAGGTTGCCCAAATGGTAGAAGGTAAGTACAAACAAAAATTCCCACTGTCTCATTAAAAACACAGCAGTTTAAGGGACACTACTGGTAAAAAAATTCCTGATGAACTGTGGTTTTCACGACTAACTAGACACACTAAAGTAAAATCTAGGGATAGAAATGTTGATCTAAATCTATGATTTTTACATCCTGCCCAGGCCTGTGAACAACCCCAAAATATGTCTGAAATCAGAAGGAAATGTTGAAGTAGGAGAGAAGCACAAAAACCTGGGGAAAACCCGTAAGAGCATCTCGGCCCTGTGCACTGTTGCACACTTCCTCTCAGTGGCCCACATCTTCCTGACAAGGCCCCCTCCCCAGGGTCTCTGCCCCTTGAGTCGTGTCCTTTCTGGGCCGCGCCTGCAAAGCAAAGCCACGTGGGCAGGTCCAGCCGTGAAAAGAGATTCCCGAGTGAGAAACCCAAACCCAGCAGGCACGCCTTCTCCTCCCGTCTTCTCCAGCTGCACCTGGACGCGCTCGTTCCCGTCCCATCGAGGGAAAAGGAAAGAGCCTCCCTGCACAAAGAATGGAAATACGAGGAGCAAAAGGCTGGTGTGGGCTGAAGGGAGGACAGAGCGGGCAGGTGCAGCTGGAGGGAAGCAGGTGGGCCACTTGGGGCCACATACCGGTCCTGCTGTGAGCTGGAAGGACCACTGGGCAGTGGGAAATGGCACAGTCCATGTTGTCCCCCAGAAGATGAAAGAGAATGAGATCCAAAAAGCCTCTGTGGGCCCACTCTGTGTGTCCGCCTTAATGCAGAGCCACGTGGGAGAGGTCTGATCCCTTCCACGAAAACGCCTGAGTAAGAGTCAGGGGGCCTAAGGGTGGTGGTTGCCCCATCCAACAGCCTGCAGGTGAAAACTGCTGGGGAGAGAGACTGCAGCTCCTGCTGTGAAACTCCGCTGGAACTGTCAGGTCTTCTTTGCTAATGGAGCATAACTCAGTTTAGCTCCACTTGTCTTCAAAAGCTAGGGTTTCCATAAACTCTCAGGGTAGCTATAGCCTTGTCCAGTGTCCACTTACCAGCTCAAGACCACAATGTTTTTTCAGAACCGTTTCCAAAAAATCGTAATTATCATCTAAGCTTAGTAGATAAAGAATCAGAGCCCCAAAGCTGGTGAGTAACCCACTCGGCCTCACGGGGGCATCAGATGATGCGTCTGCAAGCTTCCGGGCGTGTTGGCTTCCTCCTGCACAAACCTGCCAGCCCCGGCTCTCTGTGAAGCAATGATCTGAAGCATGGAGTGTTTGTCGCCCATGGGTTAGGTGTGCCTGCAAGTGCGCACGGCTGCTTGGAGACGCCCCGTTGGAAGTCAGGACACCCCTGCAGCTGCACCAGCCTGAGTGTGCCCTGCCTTGGGCTTGCCTTCTCATCACCCTCCCTCTTCCTGCAGCTCGCATCCAAACCCAAGACGAGAGCACCAAGAGGCTTCCAAAGGACAGCGATCTCGGCAGCCAGCTGTCCTCCACTCACCCGGCGACTCCCCAGAACAACGGTAATGTGGTCAGTTTCGACTCATCAAGCAGCAAGAGTAGCAGGATAGAGACCGTCACCCACCCCGCGCCCCGGAGTCCCCGGCCAGGGCCCGGCAGTGCCACCTCGCCCCTCCCTGGCTTCTCCAAGTCCAGGCTGGAGCCCAGCACTACCAGGTGAGCTTACCTGCAGCTCGGCAGGAAACCTGCCTCCTGGGTGACACCTACCAGTGACGGCCCAGAGCCATAAAGCGCAGAATGAAAAGCCACCAGGGCTTCAAAGGTCTTAACAGTTTCAGGAAGTGAGAGCCTTGAATTCCATTTCTGCCTGAAGGCCACAAGGTCAAGGGCTGCCACAGCTGACACTGAGAAGAAATGAAGGGGCGAAGTTCACCCAACAAGGCAAACTCTTCCTCCTCGGCCTCCTGCCGTCTAACCGTGAGCCAACCTTCCTGCCACCCTAGGGTATTTATTTCCATAGCCCAAGAAAAGAGCATGCCTTAAAAACGCTTTTGTCCTTTATTTTTTGCACTCCAGACTGGCCAGATATTGGCAAGATGATCTTTTAGCTCTAGGCTGCCAAGTAACTGGCAGGTTCACCTCCACATGACACAGGTCTGTTGCTTCAGTCGTACCTGCATACGAGGAGGGCAGGGGAATCCTGCACGGCTTCCACGGAGGGAGGACATCCAGAAGGATGTGCTGACCCCAGCTCAGCTGGAGAGTTACATCTGAACTGAATGTAACACGGTGAAAGCAGTGTAGATAAAACATAAGGGGTTTGGGTTTTTTGGATTTTTCAAAAAGACAATGACTAAGTTAAGAACGAATTTGAAGTCTTGCTACATGAGGAGTTCTTTTCTTGTATCTATTGGGCTTTGACAAGGAGGAGGGATTCCAATAGTCTTGGGTAGGTGTCAACTGAAAAAAAAAATGCACAACCTAAAAGTTGAGAATTATGTTTTATTCGGTGGACTTACTAAGAACTATGGCCTGGGACACGGCCTCTCGCATAGCTCTGAGGGACTGTCCCAAAGAGGTCAGGAAGGAGCCAGGATATACAGAAATTTTTTGCTGGGAAAAAAACCGCAGAGTATAATATCAAAAGATTAATTAGCACTAATTACAAAAAAAAATCCTGACATCTCAAGTTAGTGGTTTTAGTGCTTGTCTATGTATGGGAAGAGGCAAGAGTCTGGGCTCACTGCAGTCATTTTTTTGATATGCATCTTTACTCTCTAGGGCCAGTATCTTGTTTTTCTCTATCCTGAATTCCCCTCAGGGTGCACCGTCAGGGCTACTGCAGTGGCTGATGGCTTTCCATCCTTTGTTTACTGAAATGAACTGGGACATTCTTTGCCTACGTAGGCTACAGAGGAAGTGTCCTAGAAGCTGGACAGCTCCATGGCAGAGGTGACGAGGGGCAGTGTTCCCATTCTGTGCTACACATGACTAGTCCCACTGTGTGCTCCTGGACCAGAAAAAGGAGGGCTCCATAATGAACACATTAGCACAACACTCTTTGCCCTCCGTGGAGGTTCACGGTGCACAGCGTCACACTAAGGCTCCTGAGAATTCCAGCAGGAAGGGAATCTGTTGAGCCCAGTCCTCCAAGTGCTCCTATGCGTGGAATCCACCAGACACCCATGAACATTTTAGAACCAGCTGCAGTGAAAATGCAGCGAAAACTGCTGCCCTGGGTCTCTGTGCTGGGATGGCACGGGGTTCTGAGAACACCCAGGCCCCAGATGCTTAACCACCTCTGTCTTTCAGGTATCCACATGCAAGCACAGGTGAGCTTCACAGGAGCAGATCCTGCACACCTAGGACGTTTACAAAGCACGTGGAAGATGTTTACTCAGAGCCTCTTTTCCAAAAGGACATTCAGCAAATTAACCCTCCTTTTCCTGGATCCAGGGTCTCGGACTTGCTGCCCCATGGTCGCAGGTCCCATGCCCCCAGATACTATATCGTTAATGAACGTGACTCTCACCAAAAAAACCGGTCAGCTTTCTGGCCCGAAAGACACTTCAAGGTAGATGCTTTTGAGGACACGGTGGAGATGTACCCCAGGAACACACGACAGTGTGTGTCCTGGGCCTCCCGCCAGCCTCGCTCTCCACAGCTAAGTGAAGAAGAGGGCGAGATTCTGAGGAGAGAGGTGTTCGAGCAGGCTTTCCACCCACACTCCCTGACTGACCTCCACGGGGCTTCTCATTTTTATGTGGGCCAAAGTTTAGAAAGCCGGGCCCTGACCTCCGAGCCCCAGAGACGGACACATTACAAGTCTTGGAATGATGGTTTCGAGGGCCATCTTGACAGGCCGATGTACATGCACAGAAAGCCACGCTCCCGGAATTTCCAGTACCCACAGCACCCTCTGAAGCCCAGAGTTAAGGCCAAGTTCGAGCCGTCCCTCACAGAATCCGACTCCATGTCAGCAGCGTCCAGCAGTGACCAGCAGAACAGCAGCGCTGACCAGTACCTCCAGGTCACCCGCAGCCATGGCAAGTTCCTGAGGTCTGCGGGCCAGCTCGGCAGGAGGAAGGCCCTATCTCGGCAGGAGCTGACCACGGATCTGCATGACCTGGTTTATTCAGACGTCTAGGGCCTTCTTCTGGAGTCCCGTTCGTAGAGATCAGAGCCCCATTAGAGTGCAGCATGGTGTGACAGTGCATGGTCCCTCCCCTGCTGGAAACAGAGGTGAACACAGCCAGGAGCTGAGACCCCCGGGGCCTTGCGCAGGCCGCTGGCCGCAGCCCCGAGACTCACACAGCTACGACTCCCTGTTCTACACCAACCACATGCGAGTGGGCTGCGTCCAGCACCTCGGGCCCGTTAGGCCATCATTTCAAAAACCTCAGTCTTTGACCTCCATTCAGGGTGATCACAAATCGTTGGCAAGGCAGACAGCTCATCTAGTTGCAGAAGCTTCACCCGACGTGTGTGTGCTTGTCCTCGACCTCACAAGTGAACTGTTTGTATTGTGATGTTGTCTTTCAGCGAACAAAACTCAGCCCTCCCTGACAAGCACCCCGGAATGAGTGGGCCGCTCGTAAAGATTTCACAATGCTCAGTTATTTCATATCAATAATCAGGTTAGTAATGTCAAGAATAACTAAAATTTATTGAAAGCTTACCATACTGTTTACCAGGCTGTGTATCTGTATTAATTAGGACACCTGGGTTGGAGGCAACAAAATTCCCAAGGTTTCTTGGTTCCTTTAACTGGGAGGAGTGGGAATCAAGCTGGCTTCAGGCTCAGTTGGACCCAGGCGTCAACTATCTTCAGGATTCTGTCTTTTCAATTCTCAACTCTTTCTGTTTGTTGACCTCGTTTTTGCCTACTGCCCACAGGGTTCCTCCATGTAGGTGGAGGAGGAGTGTACACCCACAGAAAGTTCCATGTTGATGGCATCCAGACAGTGAGCCCCAGGGAAAGAACCAGGGTCGTCCCTCCACACTTTTATCTTCACCCTCTTCCATGTGCTTGGTCTCGGGCCGTGGCCGAGAGCTCCCTGGGACACTGAAACGTATTTGGGAAAAGCCTGGCCCTGCTTCCAGACACCTGCGTCTGTGTGAGAGCGGGGAGCCGCTCCATCAGGATCAGAGACTCAGCAGGTCCTGCCGCATTCCTAAGAAAACCCGAGTCTCGCCAGTCCATGTCCAGGGCTGCGAGTATGTGTATTGCCTTTCAGTGAGCGACTCCAGCACTGAGTACTGGGCTGCACTTCAATGTAGAGAAATTTAAAAGAGGCAGAACGGCACAAGCGCCCGTGTCCCCACTGTGTCGGCAGCTGTTGAAGCTTTATTCCCATCTGGCCACTTTGCTATCATTATTAAAGGAGATCTTACAACTGTCATCAGAATCTGCTCTAACCCCCACACTTAGTTTCATTCCCCTCCTGCCACCAGGAGTTCAGCCTGGGTCCATTCAGCCAGCCGTGTATGTCGTATGCGTGCATGTAAATATAGATGTATAAGATTCATCTACCTTACGTGAGGATGTCTTACTTAGGTAAATGCTGTCATGCTGCATGTATCGTACATATTTTCGTTTTCGAGGTCAGTTGAAGAAATATACAGATCCAGCTCACTCACAGCAGCTGCGTAGTATTTCATCATATGAATAAACGGTACCATATTGATCCATTTCTTACTGATGGACATTGAAGTCATTTCCACTTCTTTGCAGCTAAAAATAATGTTGCACTGAACATCTTTCACACAGCCTCTGCTGCCCGCGTGCTTGTGTCGACTTAGAAGCGGATACTGGTCCTTTGAAAGGAGACCTCCCTAGCTCACAGGGGAGGAGCACGCTCAGCTTTCCTAGCTGATCCTTTATGAGTCTGCATGTGCCCAGACCCCACGCAGACTCCCTCTGCAGAGGATGGGGGGGCATTTTTTTTCTTCCCAGCCTCCCCAGTACTTGATATTGCCACACTATGTCATTTTTACCAACCTGATGGAAAAAATATACGTGTTCCAAGTTGTTTGAGTTATTTTGCATTTCTTTGATTGGTAGCGTTTTCCCCTCTGTTGACCAGCCATTTGCATTTTTTTCTTCTCTGAACTGGTTGTCATTTTTGGTCATTTTTCTGTTGACAGGAGCCATCACCTCTAGCCTTTATCAAGTTTCAGCAGCAGAAAGCTCTATATCTACACAATCAAAATGCCTTTGCGTAACTGATTTCACAATATTCCTTTGGCTTTGAGGAATAGTCCATGGCGGGGGTGGGGGCGCGGGGAGATGGTTCATGTCTGCCTGGGGCTCCGACTCACTGGGGACTTGTTCCCCAAGATTATTAAAAGTCTCCCCTAAAAATACGTGTATAACAGACTCCTCTCAGGTCTCAGGGATCAGAACAGTTGTGTCCATTAAATATGAAGAGTGAGTCCTCTTGGTAAGGACAGTCTGATACGCATCTAAGGATGATTCCCTTGGTCGCTCCTTATCTTTCTGAATTCGTGAATGTCAGGCAACTTAGGGAAAAGTTTCCTATGCACCTCTGCAAGGCTAGCGCCCCTAGTCTGAGGCAGTATTCCTGTTTTCCTGCTATTCTGCATTTGTGTTTCTCTTCTCTTTAGGGTTTGTAGGTTATTGTGTGTGTGTGGTGTGTGTGTGTGTGTGTGTGTGTGTGTGTTTTAACCTTTGCCCATTCCATTGTAAACACTGCACATCCTTATAGGAGGTAAGAATCAGTAAAACATACGAGCAAACATGATCTTTAAGAACAGAAACTGGGTGTGGTGTGTGCCACAGCTGTGTCACTTGCTAGCTACGTGACCTTGGACACCCTACGTGGTCCTCAGTTTCTTAACCTATAAAATGGGGAGAGTTGTCTCTACTGCTGCCAAAAGATCGGCCCCCACCCCTGTGGAGCCGAACTGAAACTCAGAGACAGGGTCTTAGTGCATAGAAGCAAAGAGACAGCTTTATTACTTTGCTGGGCAAAGGGGACTCACAGCAGGCCAGCGCCTTCAACACTG
Source organism: Camelus bactrianus (assembly GCF_048773025.1). Lineage (NCBI taxonomy): Eukaryota > Metazoa > Chordata > Mammalia > Artiodactyla > Camelidae > Camelus > Camelus bactrianus. The sequence continues at coordinate 28,794,854 of NC_133565.1, forward strand.
TAAGCCCTTCTTGGGGATGGGGCAGAGTGATTATATAGCCATGGCTCAAACAATAAAGCATAACAATCAACAGAATTATTTTCTTCTCATAAGACTCAGTGGCGTCACAGTGTCTCCAGGTGACCAATTCAATAGAGGCTAGTGGTTGTCGCTCTTTCCATCTCTTTATCTTGTAAGTGCCCGTGGCCTGGTCTTCTTGGTAATTCAAGCTATTTTGTAAGGTTACAGTCCCATGACCTCCCTGGAGACAACTCAGAAAGCAACTATGATTATTGCTTTCGATTAGTGGAATAAAGCAGAGACAATCAAATTAATAGCTTCATTTTAACAATGGGCCTGGAGCTGTGAACAGCAACCGGTCAGTCAGGTTAGCTGGCCAGCTTAAGAGCGAGCAGAAGATGCAGCAGTCTGTTAGCCTAAGTGCGGCCATTTTATTAATTCTCCTTCACTGCCTCGTGACGTGTTTGGTGCTGTGAGGGTTAAACGGCACAGTACAGGGTAAGTGCGTAGGACAGTGGGTGGCGAGCCGCACCTGCTGATGATCAGCTGTTGCTCAGTGAAGAATGAGTAAACACACACATGTTTGCCGAGGGCGCTCACAGAGCGCCTGCCGGAGCTAACGTAGGAAACACACATACAGTTCATCATCAGTGTCTAGGTAGAAAGCAAACTCCATTTAGGAGCTTTTAGGATTGGAGCACTTGTGTTACCAGTCACAAGTTTGTACGCCCGACACACTATGAGGTCGAACAAACTGAAAGGTCAGAGTTCGGAGCAGAGAAAGGTTTATTGCAGGGCCGAGCAAGGACGACGGGGTGGCTCATGCCCAAGAAAACCCTGAACTCCCCAAAGGGTTTCAGTAAAGGCCAGGTAAGGTGGGGGTGGCTCACAGGGTGCCTGATCAGCTGGTGAACAATTATCTGATTGGTCGATGGTGAGGTAATGGGGCTGTGAACACTATCAATCTGAGGCACCCCAAGGTCTAGGGGCCACGTGTTCTGGATCATCAAATAGTTAATTTCTTCGATTTGGTGGCAGTTTTTAGCATCTGAAAAACTCAGGAAATATGCATGAGATACTGTTCTCTGAGTACTTCAGAAAGGAGCTTACAGCAGAGGATATGGGGGAGGGGGCTGTCCCAGGAAGCTCCCAGAAGGTCCTGCTTGGCTACCTTCGGACACTGGGGCTACACCCCCTTGGTGGTCTGGCGGTGGTTTGGGTTAGAAGTCACTGGGCCCCATGCCTCATATACACCAATTTAAAATTCAGCTAGCATTTCAGTGAGGTCTACTCTGGACAACTGGGTGACTCAGAGGCCAGAGGACCCCTTGAGAGGGGCTCTGATGGATGGAATCTACAGCTGTCAGTCATTCCTTCTACCCTGTCAGTCTCACCTGGGCTTCAAGCAGCTTGCTAAATAGAGAGCCACCCCAGGCCCAGCCGAGCAGCTGTGTAGGCAGCTCCCACCCTCCACTGGCTCCATGCAGCTGCTCATCCTGCCCCGTCCCGGATTCCAGAGGCAAAACAGAGCAGACGCCTGCCCACAGCTGTCCCCACCTCACCCGCGCCCACTGCCAGTGTACGTAGGCCTCAGGGATAAACAGTCTGCTTCTCCAAATGTTTCATATATACCCAGGACTTCCCATTTTCTGGCAGCAGAGATTAGTCTCTTACAGTGCTAGAAAACTTTTTAAACTCATGCTCCATTTGGATAAGCATAAAAATCTCTTGAAATGTCAATGTCTACCAAAAGTCATTTTCTACAGCAAGACTTACTTTCCCTCAGCTTTGTTTTCGTGGTGTTTTATCCCCAAACAAAATTCTAATAGGCTCCCGACTGAAAGGGTCTCAAGCTACGGCTTTACAGACACACTCTACATGGAATTTTTTAATTATGCTTTTTAAATTTAAGAACTACCTGTTAGTAATTAATATATTAAGCAGTATATGATGATATGAAATGAAAAAGAAATGTCCTTTGGTATTACCCCCTACTGTTAACAATTTATTCTGTTTATACCTTTCTAGAAGGGACTATTCTAAACATATACATATATAAACATGTACAACATATATGTAGACATAAAAATAAAAACATATACAAGCACATCTCTAGTAATTTCTCTTTCCCGCCCAAGATTTATATGCATGATATATGATATGTATATTATCAATAGGATATTATATATAAATGTTTACTGTATGCCAAGCAATTCTCGTTGCTGTTCCTTTACTAAACCCTTTAACTCACATGTCAACCCTACGAGTTAAGACTAGTATTTTTCTCATTTTCCAAATGAGGTCGCAAAGGTCTGGAACAGTCTCTAACTTACCAAGTTCATAGATAGTAAGTGGCGATGCTGGGATTTGAACCCTGGGCCATCTAACTTGAGCAGTGATCTTCTTATCTACAGAACTGTTGTCCTTCGATTTACATATTTTGACTTTATATATTATGGATATCATTCCCTGTCAATGCACATATAAAACATTTTATTTGATGGGGTAAGAATTTAAATAATTTTAAGTAATTTTTAAAGTTAAGTTTGAAATACCATTAATTTCCTTCATAGAATGTGAATTGCTCTTGGTTAGACTAATTCACTGATAACAACTCATACTTCTAGTCACCTGGGCTCTACTGGCATTTCTGATTTGTTCCAGCCCCACATTCCTTCTTCGGTGCCACATTATTTTAACGGATACGTAACAATCCACTAGATGAATATCCTGTAACTTTGTTTAATCTATGGACTAAAATAATGAGTTGCTTCCAGTTGTAAAATCTATCTCCTACATCTTTGTGCAGGAGTTGCTGTTTCAAAAAACAAGCAAATTAAAATTTTCATGTTATTTTGCCCTCAAACAATTACATAAATTTACACTCTCACCCACAGTGTATCCAAACAACTGTTTCTCCATACACTCACCACACAGGGAATTAACAAGCCTCTCCAGATTTGTCCCTCAGGTAGGTGTACAAAGTGCCCCCTTGTGTGAATTTGTAATTCCCTAACTGTGAGGGCGGTGCTGCATCCTTTCACATCTTTGTTAGCCAGGTTAATTTATTTTTCTGCCAAGTGCCTGTTCATATCTGACACATTCTTTTTGTCTGTTGGGTGGTTTGAAAATGCCTTAATGATTTGTAAGAGCACCTTGTACATTAAGAAAATTTACTGTTAGTTAAAACATGCTCCAATTTTTCCCCTCAGACTATAGTCTGACTTTTTATAATATTTTGATGTGTTTAATTTTTTAAACGTGGTTAACATAATGGTCTTTTCTTTTATAGCTCCTAGGAACCTTCACATGCACTCCTTCACTAGCCTTTTGCAACAGCACAGGGAGACATTATTATTGTCCCATTTCACCTACGGGCAAACAGGCTCAAAAAGGCTGAGTGACTTGCCCAAAACCACACAGTGAATCGTGGGTGAAACTGGGTCTAGAACTTGGACTCCCTAATTCTCCATCCGGGCTCCTTAACACCTTGGTAGCCCATCACATCCTCCAAGAAGAGTTTTCAAGTAGTCATTTTCTTTATACTATTTTCTTCAAACCTTTAAATGAACAATAAGGGCACAACACAGAAAATACAAACAGATCTCAGTGTTTGATCTTTTCAAATATTTAATTGGTTATAGCACTGAAGAGGAGGAAAGGAGGCTGGGGGAATGTGACCCCACTCACTCCTCCAGGTAGAGGCCACCCAGGTGCACAGAACTCCCTGACCTCTTATCTAGAGTCCAGCTCTCTTCCAGATGCCAGCGCATCTCACTGTCTCCTGTACACCGCTTAGAGGTCTTGCAGGCACCTCCAACTAGATATGCCCAGAACTGAACTCTTAATGTTCCCCCTCGAGCCTGTTTCAGGCCCATCTCAGCTAAGCTACCAGTGGCTCAAGACAAAAGGTGGGAGTCATGATGCTTCCTCCTTTTGCACCCCCCCCGCATCTGTCACAGAAATCTCTATATTCCATCTTCCAAACACTCTACAAGGGGTCCTCTTCTCTCCACCTCCACCGCCTACTCCCTGCTCCAGGTCACCACCACCTTTCCCATTATCACTACAACTTCCTAAGTGACCTCCCAGGCTCCAGCGCACTCCCTCCTGCACCCCTGCAAGAGCCGCCCTGGAAAGGTATTTCTGATGCAAATTTCACCATCGCCCCGCCAGGCTGAAAGCCTCTGCATTGAAGACAAAAGTCCACGCCCCTTATACAAGCCTACGACGCGGTCCGTGACGTGGCCCAGCCCACTAGGCTCTTCACCGCGGGCCCTGTAGAGCCCGGGAGCTCCAGGGTCCCTCCCAGAGCCGGGACCGGCGGGAGGCGGATCCCGCAGAACTTTGCCCGCGGCGCCCGGGACTCGACGGGGCGGCGTGCGCCCTGCGCTGGGGAGGGGTCGGGCGATCTCCAGCTCTGCCAATCTCAGAGCGGGGCGGGACCCGTCCGACGGCCTGGACCAAACCGAGAGCGGGGGCGGGGCTCCGGGCTCTGCTCCCGGTTCCTGCTTTCCGGCTTCCCAGATCCTAGTCCCTGGCCTCCGCCACCGCTCACCACACCGGCGACCCCGGAGCCTCGTGCAGCTTTCGGCGCAATGGACCCGGCGCTGGCCGCACAGATAAGCGAGGCGGTGGCGGAGAAGATGCTTCAGTACCGGCGAGACAAGTCAGGCTGGAAGATTTGCCGGGAAGGCGTGAGTGAGCAGCTGGGCGGGAAGGGGTCGAGGGGCCTTTGCTCCTTGGGGCCGGGGTCCCAGAAACCCCCAGGCTCCTCCTCTCCCAGAGGTTTTCTGCACTCCAGTCCCCCAGGGCTGGATTGTGGAGGAGACTCCACTGGCGGTTGTTTCCTTTAAAAAGATATATCGGGCCTGTTGTGTGCACAGTGACCCCGGGAGGTAAGTATCTGTCCCTTTCATTCAAAGATTTGGCCAAGGTCACCTGGCTGGAGCCAGAAGCACCGGGCTCCAAAGCATTTACTCGTTCCTCGGGGCGTGAGCCCCTCTCTGCGTTCCCTGGCCAGGGGATATGCTGCTCACCAGACGCTTGGGGTTTTTAACAAGCAGACCTAAACTGCTCGAGGAAACAAGACTCGTGGTAGCTTTTAAGGTGGTTTGAAAACTTGCCAGTGCTCCTAGAGTCAGCCACTTCAGACCCCAGACCCCTTTGCCCACCACGTGCTCCTGCAGGGCAGCTTTATCCAGGACTGGTCCCGACTCTGCCACGTATCAGGTGGGTCACCTTGGAGAGTCGCATCTGGAGACTCGACTTCTCTTCCAAAGAACAGGGATCGGGCCAGGTGATCTCCCAGGGCCCTTCCAGCGCTAAAAGTCTGCGATTCTGTGCCTTTTGACAGAACGGAGTTTCAGTTTCCTGGAGGCCGTCTGTGGAGTTTCCAGGGAACCTGTAAGTGCATGCCTTGTTCAAAGCTTGTCAGGTGCCCCACCTTTCCTGATGTTTCTGTGGGTTTTCTTCCTAAGAGACGCTAATCGGCCCTAGCACCTGGAATCAACTTGCCAGTTATCTTCCAGAAAAGCTTCCGTGTTTAACTAAATCGTTTCCTCGAACTGTATTCTTGTGAAAGCTTTCCTTCTGTCCATTTCCGCCAGCCTGAGGGGAGGTGGGCTGGTACACTTCAGCCCCTTCTCTGCAAGGCTGTCTGGAAGAGCAATGACAGACGTGGCTTCTAGTCCTTGTATGCAAGCCCAGGATTAACAAACTTGATTGATACCTTGGGTCACATTCCTCTTTTGTGCTCCAGGTACCGAGGAGAAGGCATTGTGAATGGGACACCAGAGCAGGTGTGGGACTGCGTGAAGCCATTGGCTGGGACCCTCCGAGATAAATGGGATGAGAATGTGGCCGGTTTTGAAATTATCGAAAGCATCACTGATGTAAGTCTTTCCGAGCACTGTTATTCTTAGACGGTAACCTGACTCTGTGCCCTCTGCAGGGGGTCAGTGACATCTTTAGGCAAAGGGGGTACACGGCGAGCCCCCAGCACCCAGCAGACACAAGCCGCCCACTGCTTGACACTCGAGCCCAGCCTCAGCCCAGGTACAGGTAGGAAGCAGTGAGACTTAGAGGGGTAGAGGTGCCCGCGACACAGCTGAGAGAACATCGCAGCCGCTGATGAAGGCAGGAGTGCAGAGTGAGTGTGAACTCGCGGGGCACTCTGAGCACGCTGCAGTGCCTGGATTGGATGCGTCAGCACTAGTTTGAAATACTGTCCCTTGACAGGATGGGACCATGGTAATGAACCGAGTCCTGGCCAGAGAGTCAGGCTTCTGTGCCGCTGTGGGGCTGTGCCAGGGGGCAGCCTTTACATGACAGCTTCTCCGTTGGTAAAAATGTGTGGTGTCTGGTCTGGTGCTGCCCAGCAGAGCTTTCTGCGGTGATGGGAATATGCTACCACAGCGCTGTTTAGTACAGTAGCCCTGGGCCCACCGTGGCCACAGAGCATTTGAAAGGTGCCTAGTTTGAAGAAATAAATTGTTAGTTTTATTTAAGTATCATGACTCTCCACGTAAACTTAAATAGCCACATAGAACTTGTGGCAACCATAATGGACAGCACAGATCTAGGTGGTCCTGTCCTGGGATCCCCTGTACTGTTAAGAATCCACCTCATTTTGCTTAGAGGAGTTGAGGGGGAAAAAAAGAGAGAGACGTAGCCAAAATGAATTAAAAAGTTGCCTTGGGGAAATGTTGCTGGCCTATTTTTTTTTTTTTTTTGATTCTGTTGATTTTTATTAGTTCAGATAATTTGCCGGCCTTTTTGATTTGAACAGTGTCTTGATTTTGGCATCCGTGGACACGACACCCCCCTGGACGTTTCCATAGATGGTGTTGTGAAACCTCAAGCCAGAGTTCTTTGCTGGTCCGTCACTCAGCAGGACCCGGGTGTTCTTAGCCTTGACCAAGAACTCATATTTCAGTTCGTTATCACAAGAGTTTATGTCAGTGTTTCTTGAAAGGCAGGGCAAATAATGTGGGGGCACAAGGCGATAGTAGGTCTTTAACAGTCAAAGCTGGAATGGCATCTCACGTAGTGAGGTCAGCCCACTTCAGTTCTCCTTCAGCCTCCCTGATAACGTGAAGGGGAACAACGTCTCAGTCAGGTGCTCGTGTGCCTTTGACACCTGTTTAACACTTGCGGATCTCTTTTATCACAGAACAGACAGCTGGCCTTAGGCTCAGAGTTAGAATTTAAATCCAACCATCCCTTGTATATATATTTTGCAATTGCCTTTTATTTATGCCAAACGATACTTATTTTTTCATTTTTAGTTGTTAAATAGCTTCCTTTTAAAAATAAACTTAAGTTTTAAAAAGTAAGCACATTTAGATAAAAATATTAAGTGAATAATAGGATAGGTGCTACCAGAGATAGAGATAGGAAAAAAATTGTGACAGTAGTAAGTAAATAATGATACACAAATGCTTGAAGTTAAGGAAACACGGGTTCATGTCCTTCAAAACATAATAGAATTGTAATGACAGAATGCCCGTATATAGAATTTTCTTTCTGCAGATAAAAGTGGCTGCATTTTTTAATGTGTTTAGATAGTCTATCTTCGCACAGTGAGTGGTAGGACATGAGAAAAAATGAAAGGTTTAGGAAATTATAGGAAAAATCTTAAGCTGCCGTAATAATGATTAAAATGCTAAGTGCTGCCATTTATCGAGTCCTTTTATACTCTGCCACGTGCTCAAAGCATTTCAGTTGAATCCCTGTGGGAAGGACACAATTTCACAGAAGTAAAGAGATGCACCCAAGTTCACCCAGGTAACAAGTGGCAGAGCCGGCTGATGGCTCCTGACCTCTTAGTCACCCCCGGGTCCTGCTAACCTGATCCCCTGGCAATGTGTTTTCCTCACGGTTCCTGTGTAACCACCTAACCACTGCCCTTTCCCGAGCCTGCTAGGGCCATGGATCACCTGTGCTCAATTCTGCTTCTGTGCACACTGTGGAATTTGGTGGGTGATGCTGCCAGGGTCCCTCTCCTCTGAGCACCCTGGGCATCCCTTGGGGAGCATGCCTGCTTCCCTGTCTGGGGCCGCTGAACCAAGCTGCACAGAACCCTCCATCCCTGGCACCCACTTCCCTGAAGGCTGAGCCCGTGTCAGCAGGAAGCAGGGCTCCCCCTCCCTGCACCGCCCCACCCCTGCCATACCCTGTCTGACCCCTCAGTCCTCCAGTGCAATGCTCTTCAGACTTTTTGCTTGCATACCTCCAACAGATTTTTGAGAAATTATGTATCATCCCCACACATCTAGCTGACATTTAACACTTAGTTGACATCTAAAATTTTCATCGTAAATTGCAAAGCATGTCATTTCTAATGTGTGATAAATTTGACAATTTTGAACCAATGACATCATTCTTTTAGACATATAGAAATAAGATAAATTTGTATTTATCACCAGCCATTTTAAAAAGACATGAACAAATTTTCCTTACTCAGAAATTTTATATCGTTTTTTTCCTTGAACTCAAATTTCTTTTTTTTTTTTTTTTTCTTTTTGGAAATAATATGATTTTTTGTTTTTATTTAGTTAGTTATTTTACATTTTTTTATTGAGTTATAGTCATTTTACAATGTTGTATCAAATTCCAGTGTAGAGCACAATTTTTCAGTTATACATGAGCATACATATATTCATTGTCACATTTTTTTTCCACTGTGACCTACATCCTTGAACTCAAATTTCTACCTCATGTATCCTCCTGAATTTTATCCTAATAGATTTATTCTTGAAAGTCATCATCCTACATCATAAATTCATATATAAACTGAAATTAAATTTTTAAAAAATGGGCTGCCTGTGACCATCAGGCTCTAAAGTGTTGAAAAAAATCTGAATTGAGATATGATTGTAATTTATTAAAATAATATGACTATATTACAACTATTGAAGGACCGTTCAACATAAAAAGTAAAATAGTGTCCATCTCTAATGAGGTGAATGGGAGGTCTTTGTTCTAATTAATTCATGTGACCATGAAAAGATACGACATTGCTAGAAAGACTCAGCCTTCAATAGACGTTAACTGCAAAAAGAAAAGAGAACACAGGCTGCTGGTAGGCTCAGGTTTCCGAAAAGCAGAGAAGCAGCAAACAAGTGGTAGCTTTTTGTCATTTAGTGAAACAATGAAAATGCAGAGAAAGGGCCCTTCCTTGCAGATTGGCATTTAACAGGATGATTTTGACAAAATCTCAAATATTCTAAGGTAGATCATGGACAGATGGACAGGTGGATGGAAGGATGGGTGGATGGAGGGGAGACAGCCACATTACAAGTTTATTGCATTTGTAACACGTGCTGCCGCCTTCCGCCGTTCTCACCCGTGTCCTCTTCATCGTGTTCTCCAGACACTCTCTTCAGGGCTGATGCATTTGTAACAGCAGTCAGGAGTGGAGGCTGTATAGTTTTTCTTTTTAAAAAAGTCTCATCACTTCTGCCATTCCTACTACAAAATATCAGAATTCAGAAAAGGCAGAATTACCTTGTCTCTAGCAGCACGCATTGGCCTTTAAAAAGAATATGCTGTAAGAGGGGGAAACACGAGACTCTGACTCCCATGTGCAGGGCCGTGGTTAGACACTGAAATCAGCATCGGCAGGTGTCCCTCTGGCCCCTGGGGGCCTTACACCCCAGGGCAGTGCGTGACTGGAAGATCCCAGGTAGGCAGGGTAGGTGGCACCTTTCGGCAAGTGGGAAAGGAAAACCAGCGCGAAGGCGCAGCCCGTTCTCAGGCTGGTTATTTTAGGAAGAAGGACCCACGGAGGTTGAGGCATCTGGAAACTGATTCCCGGGGCACCTACTGGAAGGTTCTCAATCTCATGCTCACCTGGAAGACTCAGACCCCGAGGTCAGAGGCTTCTCAGCAACACACGGTGCCCTGAATCTAAACACTGAAAGGGCAGAGACACAGGGGGAGCGATCTTCTCCAGTCCCCCCAGAGCTCTCAAGACTCCCATCCTCAGGCCTGACCTGAACTTGTGACCTTGAAAGGGCGGGGTCCTGCTGGTGGAGCGGAATAGTGGGGTAAAACATGGGGTGAGTTTGGAGGGCCCTTGGCTTGTAAAGTGGGAGAATGGACTTGGTGGGATACCCTGAGCCTGGGTGAAACTCAAAGGATGCTCCCTCCTGGGGCTGGAACCATGGGAAACCAGAAACACACATTTAAGGAGGCACTGCCATCAGGGATAGGCAGGTGCAGGGTCAGCCTTAGAAAGGAATGGCCTCTCGCCTCATCCTAGTCCCAGTTCAAGTCTCATCACCCCCATGAGCTTTGTGGTGAATTCTTTCTCCAAGCCTCAGTTTCCTCACCTGTCAAATGGATTAATGATACCTATTTCTCAGAGTTGTGAGTGACCACTGGGTGCTTTGTCCAGCCAGCTGAGCTAGATGCTCAGTCAGTGACAACTCTAGGATCTTGGGGAACAAGCTCAGAGGGGCCCTGATCAGCCCTGGGCAGCTCGGGTCACAACCCTAGATTTTACAAACTGGGTCTTTTCTCGTGCCCCTTGGCACTTCAGGAAAGCTCACCCTGACCCTCCAGGTCACAGTGCCACCCTGCCATCAGTGCTTTTCCCATTTGCCAGACCCTAGAGTGTGGGAAGGGGTTGATGAGCTCAGATCGGACTCAGGGCGGGAGGCACTGGCTGACCCTCAGAGGCAGCTGCACTCCCCTTTGCTGTGACAGACACTGTGCATCTGCCGAACGACCACCCCCTCGGCCGCCATGAAGCTCATTTCTCCCAGAGACTTCGTGGACCTGGCGCTGGCCAAGAAGTATGAGGATGGGACCATCAGTTCCAATGGTGAGTGACGGCGGGGCTGCTGCCCAGCCTTCGTGGGACGCCGGGCTCTTTCTCCTCCACACCCGCCCGGGACCTCAAGGAGAGCCGCCCAGCTGGACGTCACCGGCAAGCTCACAGCCTGGGCCCCTGTACCTGTGTGTGCCATGGAGGTCTGGGATGGGAGAGCCCACGCCCTAGTCATTGGAGTTGTGATTCGCCCCAGTCATCTGAGTTGTGAATCACGGATTTGGTCCGCACCCCTGATCATCCCTGCTGAGGCTCAGAGTTTGTGCCCTAGACACGCGGGGTTGTTTGGCTTCATGGGAGCCCAGGGTGCAGTGATCCCTGGGATCCACAGTGTGCCCTCCCGGGAGGGCTGTGGGGCTATCGCCTCCCCCCTTCCCAGCAAGGAGCAGAGTTCCTGCCGCCGCCGCAGTTTGTGTCCCTGCCTTCTGAAAGCTACGGCCCCTGCTGCTCCTCGGAGTCTTCCCCACAGGGGGAGGCGGTGGGCGCATCCACATGTCTGTTGGCTGCGGTTTGAGACAAGGGGGACCCTCGTCCTCCTACGCCCAAGCCTTACAGTCTGAAACATTCTCTTCTCTAATATTCTGGCAGGCTTGGGGAGCTGTAAACGTGAGCGCATGTATGTGTGCGTGTGCGTGTGAGTGTGTGTGTGTGTGTAAGGGACAGTGGAGGGTGGGGCGGTAAGAAGAGCTCAGGGCCAAGTAGCAGGGTCACCTGCTGACAGGCTCCGGGTGAGCAGTCTGCACGCACAGGGGGTGCCCAGGAAGGCCCTTCAGTGGTCGTGGCCCGACTGTCTGAACTCGTAGCTCACTGACCATCTTGCTCTGTCCTCCAGCCACCCATGTGGAGTATCCATCCTGTCCCCCAAGGCCGGGTTATGTGAGAGGATTTAACCATCCTTGTGGCTGCTTCTGCGAGCCTCTGCCAGGGTAAGGATCACCTCCCGGACTGAATTACATGCCCAGACTTACCTGACTGTGGCTTAACTGAGGACATTCTGTTCAGTGGGCACCTGAACTGTGATTCACAATAGTAAGACTGCCTCCCAGTCCTGTCGGCCTTGACATTAAGAGCCCTGCACGTCCTTGTCAGAGACGTAGGACACCAGAGTTCTAGGCGCCGGGGAAAGAATGGTGGGGAGGCGACGTTTTTGATGCAAGGAATCCTCCCTTCAGCCCCAAGCAAGCTGGGCAATTGTCATGGTCCCATTTAGCAGAGGAGGAAACTGAGGCTCAGAGAGGTTGAGTGGTCTGTGCAGGGCCACTGGCTGGCGGTGCAGGGCCTGACTGCCCAGCCTCTGCCTCCGAGAGCTTTGCTGTCCCCACCCTGTATCCCACGTGGTGCTTGTCTCCCCTCAACGAGGAACGAGGTGGAGGTGTTTGGGGCTGAAGGATGATTCAGAGAGCAAACCAGGAGTCGGCCCCAGACCTAAGCTCAGGTTTTTACCAGGAGCTTTCTGTGCGGTAATCACCTGAAGGTCACTAGTTTATCCTGGGAGCCAGCCAGATTGACAAGGAAAGAAATTGTGCCTGAGGGTGTGTCCCTGTCACCCCGCAGTCCATGAGCAGACACCAGGAGGGGTAAGTCTGTGCTGTTGCCACATCACCCTGGGAGTAGGGCCATGGTGCTGTAGCATTTTACGTAAAACCCACGTCCACACCTCCGTGTAATGCTTTTGCTAAGCCGGCTTCCAAACATCTTGTGGAAGACTTATATTAAACACAGCAAAGCTTTTGAGTTTGAAAATAATAGCATGGCTGCAGTCCAACACAGTTCCCCTTAACACACACACACACACACACACACACACACACACACACACACACACACACGAATTTTCAGAATAAGAGGCAGAGCCCTTTCTCCACGGCCACCTTCTTTTAGGAGAACACACAGTATGATGAGGATTGTCATGCCTCATGGCAGATAGCAAGGGTGACTGCTCGGACTTTGTAGCTGGGGCAGTTGGAGCCAGAAAGGTCCCACAAAGCCCAGCTGAAGTGAAGGTTTTCACCCAGCTTGATTGAAGCCTTTTATGTTCCCAGTAACGCTGTCTGCCGAAGTCGGCCACATGCAGGGTTAGTCTCCTGAGCGGGGGGATTAACTCATTTTTATTCTTACAACAACCCTAAGGTACTGTTATTGCCGTCAGTTTTTATCTAAGGACTCTGGGGCACAGAGAGGTTATGTAATTTACCCAAGATCACACAGCCAGGAAGTGAGAGAGCTACAATTTAAACCCAGGCATCTGACTCCAAAGTCTAGCCTCTTAATCTCAGTATTGACCCCCTCAAAACAGACAAGTCCTCTTGGAGTTGAGATTCTAGTGCGAGCAGGGTAGACAGACGAAACTCAAGCACAGTAACTCTCAGATGTACAGGTATGTCATTATCAGATGTTAAGTGCTTTGGAGAAAATTTAGACCAGATAAAGACGCCAGGGAAGGGTGGGGGAGTGCAGCATCCGGGGGTCATCAAAGGCCTCCCTGATCAGGCATTTGAGTGAAGCACAATGCAGAGAGCCTTGGGGATGTGGTGGAGGGTAGAGGGGGTGTTCCTGGCAGAGGGGTGAGCAGTACAAAGTCCCTGAGGTGGGGGCAGAGGAGGGGCATTTAGAGGTCACAGCACAGAGGCCATGGTGCTAGATTGCAGTGATCTGGTCACCAGGGCAGCAGGGCCCGCACCTCGGAGGGCCGCGTGGGCCGCAGCGAGGACGTACGCGCTCTCCTTTGAGTCAGCCCGTGGTGAGGACCGGGAAGCCAGAGGAGAGTTTTGAGCAGGATGTGCTCTGAGCTGGCTTTCCAGTGCTGTGATGCACCTGGAGTGCATGAGGTCGTGAGCAAGTGACAGAGGTGACTGAGCTCAGGGTGGCTGCAGGGGACGGGAGAGGTGTGGATTCTAGTTGTCCTCCGGACTGGGGGGTCCGTGTCAGAGCAGAGGCAGGAGAGTCATGTCATCTATGGAGCCCTGCGCGTCTGCGTTAGTCCTTATGACAGACCGGTGGTGGCCGCCCTTCCCTATCCCAGCCTCCTCTGTGAGAAGACGGGGCGGCTCCAACCCCTCTCTAAGCCCCCCTCTGCCCGCTCTGTTAATGATGTACAAGCAAGAACCGCTGTTCGCCGTGGCCGTGGCACTCTGCAAGGTACCAGGTTTGCCTCTTCCACCGTGCACATCACATACTTACCTCCTACCAAGCCCCATCCTCACCCGGAGGAAAGCATGGATGCTGAGCAAAATTTCTCCCTCACCTGTCCGTGCTTCCAGACCAAAGAGGATACTGCTGAGAGATGAGGGTCTGAGGTAGCGTGGGGGAGGAGGAGCAGAGAGAAGACAGGGTCCCAGCAAAGGTGGAGGGGCTGCGGGTTGGTGAGTAAGGAATAGAGGCCGATGGTGCAGAGGCGCTGAGATGTCAGGCAGTCTCTGACCCCCGGACTTGGGGCTTTGTGCAGAGACTGCACGAACAGAGGAGAAAAGCCACCGCCCAGGGCAGCAGGTGCTGTCCTGCGTGGTTGTTCATCTGCTGGCCCCGCCCCCGTCTGTGCATCCGGGAGGGAGGGTGGGGCTCTCCACTTCTCAGCCCTTGACCCTCCATCACGTCAGGAAACATTCCGTGGGCAGGTGCAACGCTCCGTGGGGTTCCAGATGAGACTCTGATGCTGTTGACGGCACCATTCAAATCAAATGCCAAATGGTCTCCAAGGCCTGGCCTTCAGGAAGTTGTGACAGTGTAAACCTCCTGTCCCTACCAAGTTCGGTCCCTTCTCCTCCCATACGTGCCCCTCACTGAATCTGACTCTGGCTGGTGGGTCTCACCCCCCTCGTGGCCCTGAGCATGAGGCCATCACATCTGCAGCCTGGGGAGGTCCACCGAGTTGCTGGGTTTGGTTTCAGGACCCTGCCTCTCGACTTCCAGCCCAGGTCGGTGCCCTGCTCCCTCTGAGCTTTGCCACCCCCTTCACGTGTGCCCAAGTTCTTGGTCCAGTTCTAAGTCAGCGGTTCTCACGGTTTTGACCTAAGCCTTCGTTGTCCTCTATTATTCAGGGCATCAAAGGGCTTTTGTTCATGTGGAGTATATCAATATTTACTAGATTGGAAATTGAAATGGGGACTTTTAAAATATTTATTTTAGAAGAACAATAATACGTTGGTTATATGTTAGCAAATTTTTTATTTAAAAAAAAAACCCTACTTTTTCAAAAGGAAAAAATAGTGAAGAGTGGCCTTGGGGATATGGATTTTTGGAAATCTCTTTAATGTCAGGTTTCGTAGAAGCTCTACCTGCTCCTGCATTCAGTCTGTTGTGATATCATACATCATGTAGCCTCTGGAAACCCCCACCTGAAGCTGTTGGCAGCTCCAGTCAAATAAAATGCTAAATGGCCCCCATAAACCCTCTGCCTTCATTGTCCTGGCCATTGGGAAGTTTGTGAGAGTGAAGTCCACTCTAAGAGAACGGAAGTGAAAAAGACAAATCATATCTGAGTGCTGTGATGCAAATAGCTTTGACCTTGCAGACCCCTCCAAAGGGTGTCAGGAACCCCCAGGAGCTCCCAGGCCATTTGCCCTTAATGGATGAAGGCAGCCTCGTGTCTGTCCCCCTCCACCAGGACCCGGCAGAGTGAGTTCTCCGAAAGCCTTTGCCAAATGAATCAGGCACAGGGAACTAATGACCATCCTGGGCTGGAAGTGGGGGCTCCTCCTCGCTTGACGGCCTGGCAGGGCCGTGGAAGCATCCATGAGAGGGTGTGCTCACATCCTGAGGAGGAGCAGGTCCAGAGGGGGCCCCGGGGCAGTGAACCAAGTCCCTGTGTCTGGGCCATTTCCCTGGGTCGGCCACTCTCCGCCTGCCCTGATGCTCAGCCCAGCCTGGTCTTCCTGCTCCAGGCACGTAACAGCCCTGCCTTTGCTTTCACAGGGAGCCCCACAAGACCAGTGTGGTCGCGTTCTTCCAGACCGACCTCAGCGGCTACCTCCCGCAGGGCGTGGTGGACTCCTTCTTCCCCCGCAGCATGGCCGGCTTCTACGCCAACCTTCAGAAGGCAGTGAAGAAATTCTACGGCTGACGTCCTGGCTTGTTGGCAGAGAACTGGCATGACTCGTGGAGCTGCAGTTACCGGGACACTGGAATGCCTTTGAGAACTGTGTTTGTCCCTTGAAACCCTCTGACGGACAGCTCTCCTGGAGCATCAGCCAAGGGTGGCCCTGGCCCTTCCTGCTCCTCCTTCCACTCGGCTCCACCTGGGAGGAGCTTCTGCCATTTTCCAAACACACCTCCTCCGGCCCCCAGGCACCAGACAGGGACTCTGCCCTGGTTCCATGTGATGCACTCGGGTCCACAGCCTTCTGTGCCAGTCACTCTCGGAGACCTCGTTTCCCCGTTTGTCCAAAAGAATCACCATAGTTAATGAAAACCTGGCTCGGCCCCTTTGGAGCATCCCGAGCTCGCTCAGTCCTGGGCTGCAGATCCCTGGGTGTGCCTTTCTGGTAACACCGTGCCAGATTTCCCCCTTAAGAAGATGGCAACTTGGAAAATGATGTTTAAAAAATGATACAAGCATTCAGGAAAAATACTTTCGATACTCCATGAATTGTCTCTTCCATTCAAATCATTTTCCTCTCTTTTTTTCCCCCTGTACAAGTTTCAGGCACCTGGCGAAACCAGGCAGCTTGAATCTGCTCCAGGCAGCACACTGGAATGCTTACACGTGGAAGTCAGAGGAGAGCCTCCTCTCCATGGACATTTGCCTTTTCTTGTCCTCTGTTATAGAAGATGGAGCAGGGGTCCTCTGGCCTCCAGGCCCTGGTCGGGCCGTACTGCTGTCAGCAGGAAGGAAGCAGAGCAGACCCCGCCGCCGCTGCCGCCGCCCCCAGCCTGTTAATCTGGGCCAAACTGCAGAAGAAAGGACTCACTCTCATCATTGGCCATCTGGATAAGTTGCCTACTATTTCCGCGTCTCAGTGCCCTCATCTGTACAATGGGACAATTCCAAGCTCTGGAGACACTGCTGTGATTACTAAAGACAGTGTCCGCTTGGCACCATCACAGGGCTTGGCATGTGGCAGGCGAGGGGTAGCCATTTGTTACCCTCTCCTCCCCGGGCCGGTCCTCTCGCTGGCACAGCTGAGCACACGTGGAGGGTCTCCTGTACTCCTCTCTGCTTACTTGCTCTGCCACTGGTACCGCCCCTGCTAGGAGCACCTTTCCAACCCAACCAACCAAAAACAGGTTTGCAAATGTTTCATATAATAGATTGTACTTTCCAAAACTAGCCCCAGCAATCTTCCCCCTCTGCTTAAAGCGGGGCAGGCCTGGGCCAGCTCTGACAGAGTACGGCAGAAGTGATGCTGTTCAACCTTGGCAGCAAGGTCAAAAAAGGATGCAGCTCCTGCCCGGCTCTCGCACTCTCTGGGGACACCTAGCCACCATGCTGAGGAAGCCCAGGCCACAGAGGGAGGCCAACGGTAAGTGTCCGGGCCAACAGCTCCAGCGGAGTTCCCAGTCCACAGCCAACATCAGGGGCCGCAGGTCTGCGTGAACTGACCCTTCTGGGAGTTCCAGCACCCCCCACCCCAGCCTGTGAGTTGCTCCAGCTGATGCCAGGTGGAGCAGGATGAGTCACACCCTCCAAGCCGGCCCACGTGGCAGATGCATGAGGAAAACAAAGGTTGCTGTTTCAGGTGGTTCGTTACAGTTATAGTACTTGGAAAATCTGCAAAGCCAGGCATGGATTTCATACCGAGTCGTAATATACCCATTTTATTTACACCACGATATTACCATTAAGCTCTCTCTATACACAGTCTACAGTCTGTATCAGCACCCGGTGTGACTCTGCCCTAACTTGGGACAACCCTCTTGCTGCGTGGCGTCCCAGAAGGTCCAGACCTGGGCAGCAGCCCCCAGGAAGCACACCCGTGCTTTCCCCCAGGGGGTGGGGGCTAGCAGTGACCCTGAGAATTAGTGGTTGTGGGGGGCTGCGCGCTCTCGGCTTTGGCGTCAGCACTGGTGTCCGGCCTAGGGGTCTCCGGTAGGCGTGGGCCCCTGGGACTGGAGACTCTTCCTCCTGATGACAATCGTGACAGGTCCATCAGGCAACGCCTTGATGATGTTCCAGGCTTCAAACCGTGTGAGGCCCTGCGCGGCGGTGCCGGCCAAGTGTAAGATTTCATCTCCCGGCTGGACCGTCTCACTCTGTTCTGAGGCCGACCCTGAGAGGGGAGAGGAGGTCATGGATTCCGTGACTGACGGGGGAGTAAGGCGTCACCGCCTGCCCCTGGTCTCTGAGGAGCCAGGACAGCTCAGAAGGGAACTGGTGCCCATCCCTCCGGAGCTTGCTGGTGGCTCGAAAATGAGACATCTCATAAAATGGGGACTCTGAGGTTGGCATACCTAGCGCCAGCTCCCTGTGGCCCATGCTGTCCCCAGAGAAGGGAGATTTCAGGCAGCGCCAAGCCAGCGCTGGGCCGAGGAGACGCCCATGGGTCTCAGAGGACTCCCGGGAACTGAATCCTCCTCGGAGCCTCCCTGGGCACCGTCCCCACGCTCCACTCCCTTCACATATGGTCTCCCTACTTCTAATGAGATCACCAGGCATTGGGTGCTATGGGGATGGAGCTGGTGGGATGTTTACAAGACAACCTTCACAGGACTTTTGGTTCTGAATGGCCTGGAGAAGACCCCTGGGTCCGTGTAAGAAGGATGTAATCACATACGGCTCCCACTCTTTTTTTTTTTTTTTTTTTTTTTAATGGAGGGACTGGGGATTGGACCCAGGACCTCATGCATCCAAGCAGGCGCTTTACCACTGAGCTCTGCCCTCTACTCCCCCTCACTCTTTCAAAGGTACCTGTGGAAAGAGAGCTATATACTGTTTATGTTGGAAGAAAATTTCCCATCTGTTTGACACAATGATACTCAGAAATATTGAATGAGATTATGAGATAGTGGTAATGATAATAATAATTTAAAAATAAAGTATATCGGGCAATTATATACAGCAAGCATGTTGTTAACGCTTTGCATTGATGGCAGGAATCCTGGGAGGCACCTACTCCTACTGTTTATTCCCTTTCTACGTGGGAGGGAACCAAGGACTCAAGTAACTCACCCAAGCCTCAGCGCTTCTGAGTGGTGGTGCCTGGGTCTGAACCCAGACCCTGCTGCAGAATCCACAGCCCTTGGTACCACATCATCCTGCAGCCAGTAGGCTCATCCCCATGTAAGCAAATGGGACCAACATGGGGAAGTGATTTGCCCAAGGTCATGCTGCCACTGGAATCCAGGTCTCTTGACTTTGAACCCTATGATCACTCCAAGTCGACCTTCCAAAGTTAAAAATATTTTCCCTGGAGTTGGAGTAAACATGGATTCCCAGGGAGCCTCCACGTGAGCCTCAGCCCGCCCCCTGGGTTCCAGCAGCTGCAGCGGATCTCCCGTTAACAAGACCAGTCTGCAGCAGGAGCTCCCAGGGCCGGGGAGCAGAGCTGCAGGGCCTTCAGGTCCCCACACTCAGAGCCCTCAGACACATGCCTGCACGTCTCTTTATAGACAAGGAGCCCAGGCCCAGAAGGCAGTGGTCACTCAGCAAGTAGGAAGCCGAGCCGGGGCTAGAACCCAGGCCACGCGCCTCCCCGCCCACAGCTCCTTCCTCTGTCACTCGGCGGGTCCAGCTTGAGAAGCCGTGAAGACTCGGGGGGGGGAGTCTATGTGATAGCTGCAGTCCATGCATGATTTTCACAGGAAACCCGAGTGACCCCCTACTCTAGGCTGGCCTGCTGCCCGATCCATGATGAACAAAATCTCACAATTTTGAGTAAAGGCAGGAGCTGAGGGGTCCAGGAGGAGGGTGAGGCGAGGGAGGCCGAGCTGTGCAAGCAGAAAGTCAGACTCTGTCTTTATTTACAACTTGATGGTTTGTTCATTATGGATTTTTGGAATTCATTTTGATTTTTAAAAACATTGCATCGAAACGGTATGTATCTTGATTACTGAGTATTTTGGTGCCCCCAGGGCAGTGCCACCTGGTGCCTCACCCCAGTCCTGGCCCTGCAGGCTGCACCAAGCCCAGAGCTCGGTCACTTACAAGGACCCAGCAGAGAGGGGTTAAGGGGCTGTCTGAGCCAAGGAGAAAAGCGAGAGAAAGCAAAATCGAGTCCTTACCAGGCCTGCTGGCCTCCCCAAACAAAGGGCTTGGGTTGTGGGAAACCAACATGGCCCAGAAGGTGCTCAGAAACCTTTGGGGGGGGCCAGGCCAAACACCCACAACTGCAGGGAAAGCCAAGAGGCAGACAGACACACGCCGCACCTTTGAAGATCCTGTTAACGGTGAGAGGCTTGTCCCCGTGCAGGGAGCCCTTCCCTCCTTCCAGACTGAAGCCCAGCCCTGCAGAGGTCTTCTCCAGCGTCACCGTGCAGACCGTGGCCTCTGCTGCTGAGAAAAGCATGGAGGTGTTGTTAGGGACGGCCTCCTCCCCAGGCCAGACACCCGGGCAGCAGGCGAGCCTGGCTGTTGCTGCCGGCAGAGCTTGGACGCGTGCACATGCAAACCCAGGCCGGCATCCTGGGCAGCGTGCAAGGCAGGCCACGTGTTCTGGGGGCCACCAGGTACTGAGCCGCTTCACCAGGACTGGCCTCGTGTGTCCAAAGGTGGTGTGGCCCACGGGGCTTCGGGAGCGAGGGACTTACTGGGTTCCACGGAGACGTCACTGGCCGCTGAGGCCGACGTTGCAGAGTCTGTGGAGGAGTTCAGGTCGGGTGTGGCCTCCAGAGCTGGCTTCCTTGTGACAATCACAGCTTGCCTGGGGTCCCGGGCTTGGCGGAGGATGGCCAGAGCGTCGTTGTGCGTGGCCCCTTTGAGGGACTTGCCGTTGATGGAAAGAACCTCGTTGCCCTTCTGAATAGTCCCTTCCTGGGAGGCCAGCCCGTTGGGGAACACCCTGTGAACCTGAGCAGAGCAAAGGAGGTCAGATCTGGATTCTTGTGGGAGGAGGACTTGAACAAGTCAAATCCAGAAGATTCTGAGGCCAAAGAAAATGAAACTAAATGTGTTCTAGATCAGGGCTGCGGATTCCAGCCTTCCCTCCTTCTCCACCCAGAGCAGAGATCATTAGCAAAAATGGCCAGGATGGCCCTCAGAATCCTTCCCAACACAATGTCCTGGACTGTATCACTACAAACCCAGTTAGCATTCAGTGAAAACTTTTTGCTTTATCTGCTCCACATCAGCATTTCCCAGAGTGATTTCCTTCAAACACTGATTCTGTGTCATATTAATAGGCATTGTATAATAGGCAAGTTTCTCAAGTCTTAAGAAATTTAAGAACATTGAAAAAAAACGTAAGCTCTCAAAATGTCTAATTTAAAAACATATATGAGAGACTCTACAGTGCGAATCTGCATGCTGATTCTCTAAGAACGGGCAGTATAACACAGTGATTTCCCCCAAAAGCATTTCAGCAAAGAATCTTTTTTTCATAGACAAATTCTCAGGCCCCATCTCCTGCAGAATTCCTCTCCTAGGAAGTCTAGACATTTTTAAAGCTCCTCCCCTAGAAATTATGATCCTTTAACTCCAGTTAAAAGGGACTAACACCCCCACCCTCCCGTTCCCTTTCTGGAAGTATGTGGGATTAAAAAAAAAAAACTTGTGACTTCGCCTCAGCCTTTTTAATGATGTAAATTCTAATGTGTTTGATTAAGAGGACTGAATGACAACATGCTTGGGCAGTCACTAAACTGTGCTGTGTGCTGTTTTGCAAATTATCTTTTGAATGAGGTTCTTTGTTTCTCTAAATTGTTTCGGTGTTAGAAAAGTTTTACGTGGTCAGGTGTGCGGTCAGGATCCTCAGGCTGTAAGACCCAAGTACGAAGCAGGACCTACGCTCTGCATCTTAGGTCCTTCCTCTACAAAGGAAGCATCGTGCCCCCCACTCCCCATCCGGAGGTGTGGGGAAGACGAACTGAACGTGTGAGTTGGCGCCCAGCTTGCCTGTGGTCACAGACAGTTGCCCAGCGTTAGTTCTCTCTTAATGAATTTGGAAAGGAACAGAGATGCTCAAACACAGAAGGAGAAAGGGGAAGTCTGGCGCACGTGATCAGCCACTGCGTTTAGTGGCGGCAGTGTCTCGGGGGGGCTGGCCAAACGGGGTGCAGAAAAGTCCCTACTCAAGGAAGGTCAGAACCCCAGATCCAAAGTGCTATTCCCACAGGCAAGTTCTCTTTTCTTCTCTTCAAATAGAAAGTAAACTGCACCACCAGGAACCTCTTTATGGGGCTCTGCTCCGGGCTTAGTGACAGAAATAGGTCCTCATTGGTTTCATGTGCTTTTTTTTTTTTTTTCCTTTGTGGCAGAGAGCTTGCTTGCAAAGAAGGAAGTTGCTGCTCACACACGATGGGCTCAGAAATGGCCAACAGGAATGGGCCAAGTTACCACTGCCGGGGGACGTGCTGCGTTTAATGCTGACCAGTGCGGTGAACTGGAGGGGTTTTTCAGCTGGGCGAGGAAGTCCAGATGAATTCACATAAAAGAGGCACTGAGACAGCACAGCCATGGGATGAGAGCAGTGCTTTGGAGAAAAGAAGCGGCCACGTGACAGCTCGGTCCATGAAGACGGGCTGACCAAAAACCACCTGGGTAGCATGCAGGCGACCTACCGAGCGGGCGGCGGGCAGCGGCTAGTGCTGATCAGACTGTGTGGGCCAGAGAAATGTGTTCCACGGGAAGAGACGCAGATGGCCTGGGGCTGCTTCCCCCCTCACTCTTACCCTGGCTCTAGCAGGTCCTGAGAGAACAGGGGCTGGACCACGAGACCTGGTGCCTCGGGTTTATCCTGGGATGTGGGCTGTGCTCTGTGAGCAGGTGTAGGAACTGCTTCCCGTTCTTTCCAGCATGACCCCACCCAGCCATCAGACCAGCTTCGCAACTGTCCTGTGAACACCCCCAATCTCCAAGGGGGCAAAACCAGGAAAACAGCCCCCTCTATAGGCTTCCCAAGGCCTCTTTCTGTCCAGGTGAGGCCTCCTCCCAGCCAGGGGCGCTGTGCCACGTACCAGGGCCAGGTCTTCAAAGCTGGCTGTGGACCCTTCCATAAAGGACCCTGTGGTCATAAGTCATTCTTGCCTAAATGTTGGTGGCTAACGGGTTTCTGGTCTCTGTGTCCAAAAGGGACACGGCACTGAACACGATTTGCTTTGGATCTTTTCTGCTTTGTTGTTGTTGAGGTGAGATTCACGTAACATTCAGTTAACACTTTAACGTGTACAGTGCAGCGACAGCTAGTGGGTTTGAATTTTTAAAACATCCCTGCAGACAGAACCATAAAAAATGCGGGAATTGAGGCTTCAACCTTGGGAAATTCTGACTCAACAGCTCTAGACTGAGGCAAAGACACCTGCCTTTTCTGTAATGCTCCACAAGTGGTTCAGATTTCTTTTGGTAAACTGAAGCTGTTTTGTGTACTCAGAGACCTTTTTAAAATTAAGGATCATGATTTCCCTGTGCTGTACAGTATAATCTTGTTCGTCTATTCTACATTTTGAAATCCCCGTCTGTCCCTTCCCACCCCCCACCCCGCTGGCAACCACAGTTTGTATTCTATGTATAACTGAAAAATTGTGCTCTACACTGGAATTTAACACAACATTGTAAAAGGACTATAACTCAATAAAAAAATGTTTTTTAAAAAAAAGGATCATGATGAGGGTTGACTACGGGGGTGGGGGGAGCGGACACAGATGACAGTTACTATGCTTCTTGGAAAGGATCTTAAGATTCTACCCAGTGGCCGGGGGTCCTGCGTTCCTCTGACCCTCCTGGTGGGTGCTCCCCACGCAGGGCCACTGCCTCTGGCTCTGCTGTGCCCCCAGGGCTGAGCCACTCACCGTGATCACCTTGTTTTCCAGATCTGCTCCCCCTGCCAAGCTGAACCCAAGGCCAGCGCCTTCCTCCTTGTGTAGGATGGTGACATGGATGCTGTCTAGTTGCTGCAGAAGGAAAAACATGTATTAAACAAACTTCTACTGCAACAGCATGAACAATTTAACAAGTGTTCTCACATCAGGCTGCTCTGATCTCAAACCCCAGTTCAGCCACGCTCTGGGTTATGTCACCTCCTCCGACCCGTTTCATCATCTGCAAAGAGAGGACTACACTTTCCAGAGTCATGGGTAGCTCAGAAGGAAAGGATGTGTTTGAAGCAACAAGTAGGGCTCTTTTCCTCTCCTACTCGCCGCAGCTTCCCCCACGTTTGCACTTGGGTGCTACGAAGTCCGCTGGAAACCCCAGCATGCGGGATAAGACAGCGGGGCTGCTTCAGTGGGGGACGCTATGAGGCCAGCCCGTGGGACTCCGGGTCAGCAAGCCCAGGGCTCCGCCTTGCAGAAGTCGGTTGCTCCTTGCCTCCCCCTGCTGCTCCGTGGAACACAGCAGCAGCACTACCCAGAACACACACACACACACACCCCTGGGCACACACAGTACTTCCCGGCCTGGACATGGCTCACCTGGAGCCAGAACCGTCCCTCCAGGCTGTCTAACTAAAGTCACAGACCCTCATTCTGGTCACGATCAGGGCTCTCAAACGCAAATGCGTGCAGGGCCCAGGCAGACGCCGTCAATGAGCAAAATGGGCAGACGTGAGGCATTTAGGAGTGACGGGGACTGCAAGGAACTGGAGAGCACGGCTCCTGCTCAGATGGGCCCGCTGCTACATAGGAATGCGGACCCAGTGCCAACACAGTGTTCCCTTGATAAAGACAGAGAAGCCAGAAACCCAGGCTTTGATTCAGGTTTTGTAATATTTAGAATATAATAATTTTTATTCAGTATCTTGTAATAGAAGATGACTTCAATACTTACAATGAAAATAATATGAAAAAGAATATATATATACACACATGTATAACTGAATCACAATGCTGTGCACCAGAGACCAACACAACATTGTAAATCAACTATACTTCAAATTAAAAAAAAAAAGAATATAATAATGTTTTACAAATCACCACGCAGACCAAATAAAACATCCCTGCAGGCTCGCGGGCCTTGTTTGTGCCTTGGCGCTAGGGAATAACCTTATGTCAACGACTCCCCCTGCTCTGACAGCACCAGAGCACCCGTGGTGCAGCTGGCCCTCTGCTCCTCTGACCTGGTGGCCCCAAGACCCAGGAAGGAGGAGGAAAGAGCAGACCCCGCTGCCCCCGCCTCACCCCAGCTCCGGCCCAGATCCCCCAACTTCTGCCCAAGTATCAGCTGACTTGTCCTGTACGAGGCCTCTGTCAAGTTGGAAAGCAAATATCCTCCCAGGAACACGGCAGGCAGGATGGCCCTTTGTGTTTGATACAAGCACTTCTGCCTCTGTTATCCTGTTCGAATCAGGCCCTGGGGACAATGGTCCCAGGGCACAGGTGATGAGTGAGAGCCACGGAGGAGGACTCCTGGCCCAGAGCACCCTGTGTTCCTCAGGTGCCCACAACCTTGACCTAGGGGATCCCAGCGATGGTGGCCCCTTATCCTCTCATCCCAGTCTGGATGATTCCAGTGCAGAAAGGCTGCACGGACCCAGGGCGGCCCAGGTGGGTGCAAGGCCTGTGAGCCTGCGCTCGCCTGAGCTGAACAGGCCCCAGCTCTGCCTGGCCACTTCCTTTCCGCGCACCTTTGGGTCATGCTCAGAATGCAAAGAGGAAGTGGGACTTTCAGAATGACTTGACTGAAGTGTAGGAGCCCTTGTGAGCCCTGGGATCAGTCACTTCTCAGAATGCAGGGCAAGTCCCCAGACGAGAGCTCAGAACCATGCTGCTTACAGCGGACAGCGTGCTCCCACGCAGCATCTCCCGGAGACACACGCCAGGCCGGCAGCCCCTGGGATGCGGGAATAGCGCTGAACGTGGAGACAGAAAATGCCGGCTCTGGGACCTTGAGCCTCACCTGTCTCATTTATAAAATCGTCACGAAGATACAATAAGTTAATGATTGAAAGCACTTCCTGAGCTCCAAAGCTCCCTGCAGTGGAAGGTCTTCCTGTGGTCCTCTGCCCCAGGCAGGACACACACACCTGGGTCTGGTGTCAGCCCCTGGGAGCTGCCTTCTAGACCTTGAGGAGCCCGGGGCCACCTGAGCGGCTCCCCCTCCGGCCTAGCTGAGACGACCACACCGCTCACAGCCAGACCTTCGTCTCTATAAAGAAACCTACCTTTAACGTCGCCTCGTCCAGAACCTTCACTTCCTCCATGAGCTTCTTTAATTCCTCGGAGCTCAGCAGGGAGATAACTGATTGGCCGGACTGAGAGGTGCAGTGGTCCCAGTCGTCGGCGTCCGTGGGCTCACTGAGACCCTCTGTGTATTCTCTCAGCTCCGAGAGGCTTTCACAGGGAGAAGAGTCATGATATTAATAAGAGCTGACATCTCTTGCACAATTACTTCATTCCAGGCCTGGTGCTGAGCACCGATGTGCATTCTATTATCTGGTGCAACAAACCACAAGTAGCTATCAGCATCCCTGCACTCCAGAGATGAGGAAATTGAGGCTCAGGGAGGGTAAATATCTTATCTATAATCCCAAGGCTCTGAAATGCTGAGATCTGGGAATCCCAGATCATGGTGTGTCTGACACCAAAGTCCGTGCTCTAAACCTTGACACCTCACCCAAGAGAACAGCGGATACTTTGGACCTACCTGCACTCATGCCACAGTCACCCGCAGGCCCCACACCTAGATGGTCACCACGACTGGTGTCCTTTCAGACACACACTCACTCGGCCTCCTTCACAGGTGTTGCCAGCACCTGCTCAGCCTACCTTATTAGCACCTTATCACTACACCTAGTGCCCACGCAGCCAGTAACTGGCCGTCCTTTTTCTTTTGAGCCCATGTTGGTACCCATAGCTGCTGTGTGTAATGACACTTCTTATTTTGCATGAAACTGTGGTTTCAGTAGTAGGAATTATTCCTCCCTCTGACTGACAGGCAGGTGAAGGGGGCCTCAAAGCAGTAAATTCTAATGGTGAGCCCCCCAGTTCCAGCAGGGGAACAGACTCTTAGCCAGAAAGAGCCATGTTAGAAGCTAAGGGGCGCGATTCTCCGGCTGACCGACCCCAACGAGCTACGCGTGTGTTGGGCTGGCCCTTCGGCCCCCGCTCCGGGCGCGTCCTGGCAGAGCTTTCCTGTTCCCTCAAGGTCGCTGGAACCTCATGGGGTATCTGGGTCAGTGGGCCTAAAGCATTTCTCAGCAGCATAAGAACAATAAACAAAAGTGATAAACTCAGAATTGTTCTGCTTAAAGAGGGAAGACTAAACCCCAGCCCTGCAGCAGGAGCTCTGAGGCGTCGTTGGGAGCCCCCTAGTTTTGGGGAGCAGGGCTCGCCCAGCTCCTGATTTCAACTTTAGGAGAAACTGAAGGTGAGTGTGGAAGGAACCAGCTCGTGGTCAGGGCGTCAGTGCCGGAGCTGGGACTGGGGCCCAGTCCAGGGGCCTGAACCCACATGCAGAGTACAAGTGGATTCCTTTGCGGGGGGTGGGAGGCAGCAGGAACCCTCAGTGGATTGTCTCCTGGCCTCCGTCTGGTCTTCCTGAGCAATGGCAGGACACGTCCAGGGTGCATTAGTTCCGAATATGCATGGGCAATTCACCAGGGGACCAGTTCTGTCCCCCAACCTCCCACCCCTCCCAAAGCCAGGTGTTGTGAAAACCCCTCCTTAATACAAAACACAGATGTGTAACACACACACATGCACAATAAAGAACCATGGAACAATCCTTTAGCATCCCTGAGAAACTTTTGTAAAAGATACATAGGATTATAAGAGAAAGAAAGACGAGGAAGGTGGACACTGGGAGGAGACACTCACTTGAGCGAGAACCCCGTGTCCGAGGCAGGAGTTTCAGTAGAACCATTTGCTGCGGGGTCTTCCCTGGACGCAAGCGGTGGCGATGCCCCTTCCTTGGGGCTGCAGGGAGTCTGGCCGCAGGAGACTGAAGACGGAAGGCACAGCAGGGACTTCATGACCGCCGATGACACCTGGCTGCTGATGGAGTAGAGTTTACTGGTCTTTTCATCCAGAGGCTTCATCTCGCAGGACTGGGTCCTGCTCAGGGGGAAGCTCCGTGCCCGCTGGCTCGGTATCTTGACCACGGGGCCTCGAGGCTCCTCGGTCTGCGTGGAGAGCAGCCTCGAGACAGGGTCGGGGTCCGGGGGAAGGGTTTTCTGACTGGGCTGCGGTCCTGAAGGAGGGGTCCCCGACACACCCGGGTCGCTGGCCTCCGGGGTGGTGGGGGAGGCCCGTGGCGGCTGCTCCGGCTCCAGCCGCTGCTCCACGGAGTGGGGAGCTTCTCGTCCCAAGAGACCAGAAGCCGGTCCTCCATCTTGCTTCCCGGGAGGTTTGGCTGCCTCCCCCAGGGAACTGGAGGGCTGGAGGCTCAGTCTCTGGGCTCCTCTGTCAGGCAGCTGAGAGGAGGAGCCAAAGGTTTCAAAGGAGCTGATTCTCTGCTTGATGGAGGAGGAGGCCCGCATGGGTGGCCCCAGGGGCTCCCTGGAAGCGGGTGTTGGCTGGGTGGAGGAGGCGGCCTCCGGCAGCCGCCTGGGGTCTGGAGCACGATTCCGCAAACCTTTCAAGCTTTGGCGAAACCAAGCTGGCTTGGGGGCCACCGGAGGCCCCTTCTTCACAGTGCTGCTGTCTGCCGACTTGCATACTTGGGCGACACCACTGGTGGCATCCAGCTTTGGTGCAGTCCCATCTGGGTGGCCCTGAGTCCCAATGTCTTCACCCAGTCTGACGCTGGGCTGTAGAGGCACGTGACTCTCACTCATGATGGGGCTAAAGAGATTTTTGATGCAGTCAGAAATTCTTACCCAAGGGTCTTCGGCTGTGGTGTCCAGGCTACAGTCCATCCGAGCCTGCCTCTTAAGCAACGGGTGTTTTATTGGGGACGTTTGTGTCACTAGGGAGCAGAAAGGTCAAAGTTGTGCATTACATCTGACTGCGAGCTTTCTGCCTAAGTTCCCGCTTCAAAGATGACCAGCGAGGAGGATTCCCGAGAAGGAGGTGAGCAGAAGTGGGGGACCCCTGGCTGGGTGAGCTACTACCCTAGGTGCCATTACCTGGCTGCAGTGCAAACAGGCAGGGTCGCAGAGCCAGAGGGCCAGAGCTGAGAGTTAGGGCCAGAGCTGAGAGTTAGCGCCACAGCCTCCTAGCGCTTCAGAACTAGAAGAGTTCGCACAGAATCTCTAGTCTGATCTCTGGCATCGTATAACTGAGGAATCCAACATTCAGAAGGGAAAGCGGTCATCTGATGGCCAAGCCAGGGAAAGACCCCATGTATCCTGATTCCCCTACTTTCGCGTCCTTTCCACTGTACCAAGTAGCCTTTTAGATAACTCATTAAAACGTTAAAAGCCAAAGTAGATTCTTACTTTTTAAACTTTCAAGCCAAAGGTTATGAACCGGCAGCCATATTTGGTTTGGACCATCCATGTCATTAACAAGCAATGTGGACATGCGCCCCTTCAGATGGGGCGCACCCCACTCAAGGCAGTAAGAACCCCCTTTCTTACCAGGTCAGCATTTCACACATGGAAGCATGTGCCTGGCCCCCGAAGTCACGTGAGCTCGCTACTCTCCCTACTCGAAGGTAATTAACGCCTTTGCTCAGCAAAGGCGTGTCCCCGCTGCTTGATGAGGCAATGAGAGGGTTCCAGGCAGAAGGGAGCTTTGTGACAATGACTCCCAAACTTGGCTGCACACTGGAATCTGGAGGGTCTACAAAAGCACTGATGGCTGCCCCAGGTTCTGATTTAATACACCTGAGATGCAGCCAGGGCACTGGCATTGGGTCATTCCAACTTGCTCTGTCAGCCATGCCCTGCCAAGTTCAGCCCCTCACCAAGGGCACAGCGTGTGAGGTCTTTCTTGGAAGCCAGCCTTGAACAAGCCAGAACAAAGGAGACTCTGTCCCTGATTCTTTCCCAGAGACAGAGGGAGGCCGGCCCCCAAGCCCTGCACAGCCGAGAACCCAAGTGGATGTGTGACTCTTCAGTTACCCCCAGGTTTGATCTCTCCCTGGTTAAAAGAATGCTGCTCTGGCTCCATACTCTGGGGGATGCTTGGTAACAGAAGCAACCCAGGACAAGGAGGACCGATTCCTCCTGCCTCCTGCCTCAATGCCAGGCCTCGAAGGATGCAGACCATGCAGAGCATTAAGCCTTGAAGATACCAAAGAGAACTTCCACATGATCCCAAAAACTGGGGTGGTGACTGCTGAATCCAGGGCTTTAGCAAGGAAGTCCTGCCCTCTCAGTCTGGTTCTGAATTTACACACTGCTCTCTGTTGTAAGACTGTAGTCAGACATTCTACAGGCGAGGCCTTTGCGGACTGGGGTGAGGACCTCTTGCCAGTAGAACACCAGGGCGTTTCCTGGTGTGTTCCTCAATTGGGATGACTAAGGGACGGGAGAGGGGAGGAGGCGGAGCCTCCAATATTAGGGCATCTGCTCTGGGTGAGATGTGCCAGGTATTTCCATTCAAAACGTCCCTTAACCCTCCAATAACCTTTCATGTACTTATCACATAATGTTTCTCAAATGGGCGTATGGTTTGTAGCCCCATATGTATTGCTCTGCCACTCCTGGGAGCTCCCTGATGGCAGGAACTGGTCTGTTTTCTCTCTCATTCTTACTCCCTCTCTCCCTTTTTCCCTCCCACCCTCCTCTCCTCCTTCCCTCCTTCCCAAGAACCTAGCACAGGGCTTCAAGAAGCCAGCATTCAATACGCGCTTGCTAAATTGAATCACATGTTGGGATTCTATGGGATTTCCCACCCCTTGCTGGTGAGTGAATCAAGGCTCAGAAAAGCAACGAAAGTCACCCAGAATCACATTTGTAAAGGGCAGAGCCAGGTTTCCTACCCTGGTCTTCCTGACCCCGAATCTGATGGTCTTTCTAGCAAACCTCTACGCATTCAACTCATCTCAGCATTTCCAGGGCACCACGTGGGCACAGCCCTTCCACCCCCTCTACATGAGGCCGTGATCGCCTACAACATCCCATGCATTCTCTCTGAGCCTGCGTCCCCAGACTTGGAAGTACTGACTGCAGCTTGCTAGAATGTTGTCCCCCTAGAGGCAGTGGCCACCTACTATGGTTGGGTGGGAGGTCTTGAACCTTTTCCCAAGGTCTCCATTCTCCAGCTGACTATCTGCCTGCGTTCCTCAGGCACTCATCCAACCAGGAGGCTCCCACCCTGGACAGCACCCCCACTGCCCTGCTGCCCTGCCGCCTCCAGGGACGCCTGACGGTTCATTAGCCCAAGGCCAGCTGTCGAGGTGCGCAGAACCCTCCAGTGCTCTGGAAAAACGCACATCCCCCCCTTATCACTGGACCTTTATCTGGAAGGTCCTTCCTTTCGGAAGATGGAAATGGAAGCCTACCCGGGCTGGCTCCTCTCCTGGCCGGCTGGCCCTCTGAGGAGGATGTCGTCTGCGGGCCAGCTGCAGCAGGTCCTGGGCAGCAGGCAGCGGCGCGCGGGGCTCTCCCTGCTGTGTCTTCCTGCAGAGGCAGTGGCGGAGGTAGCTCTCTGGCTTCCTGTGGTGTAAACAGGAAGCGAGACCGTGTCAAAATGGTGGCCTCCAGCTATGAAGGCAAGGCACGCTTTGGCTGTGACAGAAGCGCCAGCAGGAACCACTTTAGTGAGAAGCTCAGCCCTGCCAGGAGGGTCCTCTCCTCCACCGTGTGGACTGCATCACTGATCCAGGGAGCCCGCCCCTCCTGGGCATCCCTCTGCTTCCAAGAGCTAGTGTCCAGAACACGGGCTCATCCGGTGGACATCTGTGAGGACCCCGGGCTCCCTGTGATTGGGAGAAGAGGCTTAGGAGTGTGTAAGGGGGCCGACACTTCCTCATTTACCATGGCAACCTGGCAAGCCACCTGTCCCAGGTGGGGACAGCACAGGGTAGAAACCAGTAGGCAAAGAACCGCCCTCAAGTCTTCGCTCAGCTAAGGTCAGAATACTCAGAGGAAACTGTGTTAGTTGCTTTCTACATTGTTCTGCATTATTCAGTTATTTCGGAAGCTGTGAAGGCTGACAAGTGCTCAGGACGGGGCCCCCCGCTTCCCTTTGCAGCCCCTAGGTGACGTCCTCAACCTTGGGCAGCAGGGGTCCCTGCCGGGCCCAGACGCCGTCTCAGGCTCCTTCACAAAACAGCCTGGAGACGAGCTGGACCAGACAGCAAGTAACTGCATGATGCTTGGCTAGAATCTGGGTTTTCATACAGCATGAAGGAGGTGCCGCCCGGGCCCAGAGGAAGCAACCAGAACTGGTTCCGCCCCAGGGCCGTGCAGAAGGCTTCCTGAGAGAAGTGCCGTTTGTCCGGTGCTTGAGCAAAGGGTAAGAATTCTCCAGGTGGAGAAGCCGGGAAAGAGTGTTCCAGAGACACAGACACACACGGTGGAAGGAGGAAGCGCGACACCAACCCAGGAAAACAAAGGCGAAGGCAGGCGTCATCCAAGTGATGCCGCCTCTGTGTGACTGTCTGCAAGGGGGGCGCCCTGCCCGGCTGCGCTGGCCTCCCCGCTCTGCTCGCTGCAGTGTCAGATGGAGCGATGGGCTGGCTCTTCAGCAAAGCTGTGGGCTTCCTCCCAAGGAGGAAGGAAGATAGGAAGATAGGAAGGAAGGAAGGAAGGTAGGAAGAATGCATCACTTGGAACTAAAACAGAAATGGAAGACGTCCGTGGCCTGAGATTTAATACCTACATTGACAATAGACCTTCTTTAGGAATGAACGTTCTACAAAAGTTAGGAATGTGTTCACAAAGCGCTGCCCCAGCGCAAGGTCCCTACGGTAGAACTGAGTTCTAGGGGAGGGTTTTAGAAACACTGAAAGACCAGCCAACTCAACGGAATCATTGTGTTTCCTGCTGAAAAAGCAAGATGTGGCCGTGACATTAGAAGCTGAAAATAATAGAGCGATGGCATCTAAGACACTCAACAGCAGGAGGAAAAAAAAAAAAGGCATGTAGCTGACTTAATTTCACCCAGTTGGGAGCTCTGTAAGGTGACATCTGTCCACATCCGTGAATTGCTGACACTTTCACAGACCGATGCTCTTGGTACCAAGCACAGTAGCGATAGCAACTTTGCATCTTGGAACAGATACAGATGTGTTTTGTCTTTTCATCAACACACGTGATGATGTATCCTCTTCATGAGAGGTGTTCTGTATTTTTTAAATTAGCTCCTAGAATAAATTTGATTTTACTTGATTTTTTTCTTTAAGTTGTGTTTCCTGCGCAGTGCTTGGTGAATGAGAGAGGGAGAAGGGAAAGAAGGAAGGCAGACAGACCTGTGGACATGAGAGATAAAGTGTTTT
This sequence comes from Camelus bactrianus, assembly GCF_048773025.1. Taxonomy (NCBI): domain Eukaryota; kingdom Metazoa; phylum Chordata; class Mammalia; order Artiodactyla; family Camelidae; genus Camelus; species Camelus bactrianus. The sequence continues at coordinate 28,828,042 of NC_133565.1, forward strand.
GTGGGGTTTTTGTTTTTTTGTTTTTTTTTTCAGTCACAAGTGATGGTTTGAGCTCATTTTCTATAAGGGAGAAAACTAGTCTTTTGTTGAAGATGATATCCCAAAGGTCATTTTGGTTGGGGAGTTGGTCCCCTTGAGTTATAGCAGACGGGAAGGATTTAGGGTTGTCACAGACACTTGAGAAGGGTCTTGGGACTCTGGAGAGAAAAGACTGGGGGAGACAGAGGGTAGGGGACAGAGAGAGAGAGAGAGAGAAGGAGGAGGAGGAGAAGGAAGTAAGTGGTGGAGGGAGGGAGGGAGGGAGGGAGGGAGGGATGGGGAGATATTATTCACTGGGGCCAAGGAGAAAAACACCCAGTGAGAAATGCCCAGGAATGGTGGGGGAGATTTTAAGAATGACATGTAGCAAACAGCCTCCTGTTTTTCTTGTGCTGTAATCCTTTCCCTGTACTCCCCAACGCCCAGTAAAATAATGTGGTGTTGGTTGTGCTTTTGTAAAAGGCTGTGGAAGGGTCTGTGGGCCACAGGGGAAAACATGGAGGGACAGAGAACCGCAGCTGCAGAAAGCGAGAGGATGCGGGCAGGAGGGACGGATGCTGCAGGGGCAGCACAGGGCGGCAAAGACCAGGGACTTCTGCCTGCAACCAAGCTCCTTACCTGTCTTGCCTGCAGAAATCCCGCTTCCTCCTCCAGCAGCCTCAGCTAGGGGGGAGAATGCCTGCCCCAGATCTGGCCCAACCTGGCCAGATGGCCCAAGGGCATCACCCGGCAGCCCTAGTGGGCCCCAAAGACCTGCCCTGGCAAATCCACTCCTGTACTGGGGCTCCAGGAACAAAGTAAAAAGCCTGGCTTCTCAGCCTCTCTGTTCCTAAATGCCCTCCTGGACTTACAGGTCTCAGGCTTGAAGGAAAATGAAATGTTTGCTTACAGGAGCAGAGGGGGAACCACCTTGCCAACTCCATTGTGAGTTGCTAACCAGCCACATCCTGTCGGCTCTGCAAAACTGTATTTCCTTTTTGGTACCCTGGTTTCCCCTTCACTGCCGCCCCTCCTACTCAACGCCTTCCTCCCTGGGTTTTCTTACTCCTCCTGAAGTTTGCCAACCCTCATACAGACTGCTAGAGGGGATTTCCAGAGGCCCCGGTTCCGCCTGCCCCGGAACGCAGCCGCCGGAGTGAGGACATGAAAGACAGCGCAGCCTAGTGACGAAGCGGCCCACTGGCCATGTGAACCTCGGCAAGTCCCTCGGCTCCCTCTTTGCGTGAATGGGACCCTCATCCCCAGGCGGCTGTGAGGCTCAACTGGGACAGAGCACAGGAAGGGCTCAGCGCAGCACTGGGCATGAAAACGGCCCTGGGATGCAGCAGCTGCTGGGCCAGCAGCCTTCCCTCCTGTACGGGAGGGCGACGGGGCTGCAGAGAAGGGAAACCAAGGTCTGCCGGGGTGTGACAGAGGGACGGCCATTGCAGCGGACACCATTATGCCTGAGATTCTGTTGGGCATTCACTTGGCTGGTTCCCTTTAATCCTCACACCAGCCCTTGGAGGGAGCCACTACATTTAGCCCCAATTAACAGGTAAGGAAACTGAGGTGCAGAGAGCTTGTAAAAGCAACCTTAAATTCCAGTGTGTTACGGATGGGAACCCAGAAACCTATCAGCAAGACCGGGGCTGCAGTGAGAGGCACCAAGCAGCAAGCCCATCTTCCTGCACGAGGTCAGCCGTAAGCGTGAGCCGAGCCCCGCCTCTCGGCTGGAGCAGGAGAAACCCTTTTGCCCACAGCTAACCCTCTGCTAACGCTCGAAACGGTCCGGGCCGGTGTGGAAGAACACTCAGCCCATCACCTCTCTTACCGGGCCACAGGTGGGCAAGGTGTGCCCAGAAGGGCACAGGGAGTCCCCTCTCCCTTCTAGACTCTTCTGAGTGTCGCTGTCACTTTTGAAGTATTTTCTGGGTGGAGGCTTGGGTTTCGAGGACGTAGGCTTTCTCACCAAAATCTCGAAGGATTTCTTCAGCCTCAGTGGCGGGTGACCGCCCCGGCCCTCAGGGAGGGGTGGGCTCTCCTGGGCTGGCCTGGATGATGTCACGGGGGGCACCCCTGGCTCCTGCCGCAGGGGCAGGCTGGGGCTGTGTGCGCTGACTTCCAGGTCAGAGGGCGGCTGCTCTCCACCGCTGCTGGGACTCCCCCCCGGGGACCCCGACACGTAGCTGCTGTCGCTGCTGGAGCGAATCATGACCTTCTGAGCCCTGCGATGCGGGGGTGCCGAGTTCTTCTCCCGCTCCTTCTCCAAGGTCGGCCGCCCGTGCCAGCTGCTCTCCAGCCTTTTGACACCTGCATCAGAAGCACAAGGGAACCTCCAGCCCCGGCCTGGCTCACGACTGCCATGGGCAGCACACCGCTCGCCCAGACTGTCTGCTTCCCATCGGAGATCACTTTGGTTTGGAGCTCAGCAGCCTGGGGGCTGGTGCCCAAGGATGCCTTTAGGTTGGGAAAATAATTTAAACTTTCTGAGTCTCCATGTGACGGATACTGAGATGCACCCCCTGAAGTGCCCTTCAAGGCAGGGCTTGAGGTCCCAGCAGAGTGCGGGTGGCAGATGGCCTGCAGCTGTCAGCCCCTCCAGGAACCGCCTCACCCGAGGGGTAGCTAGTCTCCAATAACGGATGGAGATGGGGCTGGAGAGGCCCAGTCATCTCTGCCAACAGGACAGCTCTGATGGGCCATTTGAGCTCCAGGGGTTGGCTGAAGCTGCTTGGTATCATCTCAGCTCGACTGGTCCCTCTGCCCAGCCTGCTACTGGGTGGGTCCCTTTCACAGGTGTGGGTCCACAGGCTGCTTCTGAATGAACATCCTACATGCTAATAGCCATCTCAGAGTCGGCCTCCTGGGGACCCAACCTCTAACACTCCATTTCCTCATCTGTAAAATGGAGATCATAATTCCAGGGTCACCGGGCATTTTGAAGCTCAACATCAAAGAGAAAATGCTGGTGAAGGTGCTTTGAGCCTCATACCAAGAGGTTACAATTCTTTCCAGAAATGAGGGTGATGCGAGGCCAGAAAACCATTGTTTGCTAGCCAGCGTGCCCTCTTTCTTTTCTCTCCCTAGTCAGCTCTTCTTCCTGGTTCTCAACCCCTCGCCACCCCCCACCCCATATTCGCAGCACCAGGGCCAACCCCCCCACCCCAGACGCCCTTCTCTCTAGCAGCAAACTGTGGAAGATGCTCCTTTCCTAGAATCCCAGCTCAAAGCAGTGGGAGTTGACTGAGGCCGAGCCTCACCAAGAAACCGAAGCCAACAGCTGGAGAACTGGGATCTGCTCGGACGTGGTTTATGGTTTAGACACTGTGCATCACAAGGAATACCGCTGAGGGGGGAAAATGACCTTTTCTCAAAATGTAACTTGAAAACAAAGTAAAATGTGCAACATAAAAAGAATTGCTCAAACTCCAGCTCATTCTGCGAGGCCAGGAGAGCCCGGGAGCTCCATGAGGGAGCACCTTGGACCTCAGGAGAGAACCAAAGCCAGCCGAGCTCAGAATTCAAATCCTCTTTAAAAAAATGTTTTCTTTTGCTTTTTCCTGATCATAAAATAATGCATCTTTGTTAGAGAAAAGTCAGCCACAAGAAAGAAATAAAAGTAAAAATTCACCTGCAGCCTATCAGCCAGAGATAACCTTTGCCAAAAAAATTTTCCACTGGGTTCTTTTCTTGAGCCTATATGCATGTTAAGTGGGTGCAAATGGCAGAACATCACTGAAATACAATGTTGTGTCCTGTCCTTTTCTCTGAACATTTTCCACGCCATTTAACCTCCTTGTCAATATCAGTGCTAATGGTTGCACGTTGTTCTATCGTGTGGACGTTCCACGAAGACCTGACCAACGCCTAACAGCCGTGCATGGAAGTCAGCCAGCCCAGGTCCCATCCCAGACCCTCTGTGCACGAAGTGGAGTGATTTGGGGTAAGGAAGCCCTCAGGGCCCCCCTTTTTCCTAAAAAATATGCATTAAAATTATATGTGAAGGTTCAGGGAAATGATGCATTAATTAGCCCATTGTCTGACATCATAAGAACTGAATGTATGTTAGAAATTCTATTAACAGATATCATTATTTCTAAAGATTCTATTATTTGGGGCTAGGGGTTGAAATCTCAAATGCCTACAGGGACAACTGTGAGACTGGCAACGTGGTAGAAGATAATGGGGAAGGGTGGAGACCACAAAGAACTAGAGAGAGTTGCTCATTTAAAGCAATTCAGATTCAGACCATTTTAGAATCTTGTGCCTCCCAAACAAACAAACAAAAAAAAATGAGCCAAATGTAGCTGGTGGACTCCTAGCTTTTGCCCCTGGTCAACAAAGCATGCTCATTTGTGATGACCATTACGTATTCCTGGGGTAGAGGGTGAATTAATGGCTAAACTCAAAGATTTCTAAGAAGACAAAGATACTGCAAATGAAAGTCCACTATCTCCTTACCTTCCAGACTCCACTGGTGCCTCTCCTTTCCAAACTTGATGTTCTCCACAGCCTGGGCCACAGCTTCTTTGAGTTGCTGCTCAGAGACCTAGAGAATATCATCACCTCCTCAAGTAAACCGTGGAGACTCCTGCGGGAGGACCAGAGTCCTGCACCAGCTCCCAGGCTGGGCCCCTGCATTCTGCCTTCTTTCCTTCAACACCCACTCTGCAAATCGCTGACAAATTTAATTTCCAAAAATAGCCGGCATCAATGGTTCCCTAGCATCTTCTAGGTAAAGTCCCTACTCTGTCAGTAAAGGGGTTTCTGACTCTCCAACCTTCTCTCCACTACTTGCTGCAAAACTCCAGGTAAAGTTACCACTTCAGAGTTTACCTCTAGGAGCTATTCCATTCTTGCAATGATGTCATGACATCATCATCATTGTCATTACCACCACCACCATGGACAGCAACATCACAACCATAACCATCACCACTTTATTGTCATAGGTAACTAATCACCTGAGAGTAACAGTTAAGAGTGTGAGTCTTGGAGCCAAACAGACTTGTGTTCAAGTCCCAGTTCCCCAGTTCCTAGTTGCATACACTTGGACAAGTTGCTTAACCTTCTAAACCTCAATTTCTTTTTTCTGTAAAACAGTAACAATCATAGGACCTACTTCACAGTAAGAACATAAGGTTTAAAAAAATGAATTGTTTGACACCAAAAGCACAGGCAACAAAAGAAAAAAAACAGATCAACTGGACAGCATCAAAATGAAAATATTCTGTGTCTCGATCAACGAAAAAGACAACAGAGTGAAAAGGCAATTCAAGGAATGGGAGAAAACATTTGCAAATCAGACTCTTATAATGCAACAACAAAAACAAACCATCCAATTAAAAAATGGGCAAAGGACTCAAACAGACATTTCTCATTTCTCCAAAGAAGATATATAAATGGGCAAAAGCACATGAAAAGATGCTCAACATAACTAATCATTAGGGTGATGCAAATCAAAACCACAATGAGATATCACTTCACACCCATTAGGATGGCTACTATCAAAATAACCTCAGAAAATTACAAGTATTGATAAGGATACGGAGAAACTGAAACATTTCTGCACTGCTGGTGGGAATGTAAAATGGTGCAGTCACTACTGAAAACAGTATAACAATTGCTCAAAAAATTAAAAATGGAATTACCATATGATCCAGTAATTCTACTTCTGTGTATATAAAAGAATGGAAAGCAGGAACAAATGTTTGAACACCCACGTTCATAGCAGCATTATTCACAGTAGCCAAAAGGTGGAAGCAATTCAAGTGTCCATCAACAAATGAATGGATAAACAAAATATGTTATACATATACAATGGAATCTTACTCAGCCTTAAGAAAGAAGGAAATTCTAGCACACGCTACAACATGGATGAGCCTTAAGGACATTATGCTAAGTGAAATAACTCAGCCACAAAAGGACAAATACTGTATCTACATGAGGTATGCAGAGTAGTGGGGGAAACTAACTTCTGATATTTCTTGCTTTATGTAACCTTCCCTTCTGTAACCCCTGTATTCTCCTAGTCATTACCAGTCTGGATTGCAATTATTTCTATGTCAGTCTCCTATCAAGAGCGTAAACTTCTGGAGGACAGGACTGTGTGCTAGGAGCTCACTTCTCCTTGTATGCTCCATGCCCAGCTCCAGACAGCTACATAATGGGGACCCACTGGAAGCATGGATGAGTTAACCTCTTCTATCTGCTAGTAGGAGCTCTGGGTCCCTATTTTCCTGTCCAAGAGCTTGTAGCCCAGCTGCAAGCACTTCCCTAAGCTAATGCCCATCACCTCCTCATCTAGGAGTTTGTCAGAGGACCTCTGCTGCAGATGCTTGGTACTGCAGACACGTGGAGTGGCTTCTCGGAAATTCGGGTTCACACTTGGTCAACAACGTCTCTATTTTCATAATTTCTCATTCCAATCTGAGTACTGGAAGAGTGGGCCTGGGTAGAAGAGCATGTCCAGCAGGTGGTACCTGTGGGTCTGGATGTCGGCTAACAATGATGGGGACTGGACCCGGACTGCAGTGACTCAGGATCGCATAGACTTCATTGAGTGTCATGCAGTGCACTGGGGAATCGTTGATCTCCACAATCTCATCACCACACCTGCAAAGGCATCAGCAGGAAGCCATCAGCAAGCTCCTCAGTGTGGCATGTTCACGGCTGCCTCCCTAAGGTCCCACCCCTTCCTGGGCTGTGTAATCAGACCTAAAATTCACCGCAACAAGTAGATCTCCTCAGCCAGCTTCCTGACTGACTTAGCACACAGCCAACCAAGCAGCACATCGCACACCCCTCTGCTGCCAAAATGGGGACGCAGACCCAGAGTGGGGCAACGGTCACAAAAGTTGGTCACTTTTTTCTGCTCTTTTCTGTTTAACTCAGCTCAGTCAAGATTGGGGGCATAGTTTAAGCCATTTAATGGATTAACCAATTAGCTACAATTGAACCAGTCATGTCCTCTCCTGGGTCCTCAGCGTCCCCATGGGTAGGGTGGCAAAGTGGAAGGGTGGGCGGGACGGGCTGAAAGGTAAAGAAATCACTGGGCAAGGGAGCAGTTGAGGTTCTTGCAAAGAAAAAAGAAAGAAGGAGGGAAGGCGATGGGGTTGATTCTTGTTGTAAGATAGGAAATGGGTTATCGGCAACCCAAACAGAAAAAAATATGTGTGTGTATATATATATGGTAAAAAGATAAGATTGCATCAACACATAGAGGATTTGTACAATCTAGTCTCCTTGTTTGACTAAGGCAATCATTCCGACTCTGTGATCCTGTCCCAGGTAACAGCACAACAACTCGGCAAATCAGCTGTCACCCTCCTGCCTACGACAGCAGCAAACCCATCTCTAATCCAGAAGCTCCTTCAAGATACCATCCTAAGCAGGGCTTGTATATACTGTAGTTATAGGAAAACCTTTTAAAATATGGCCAAACTCTCCTGGTTTACTAAAACCTAAACCCAGTAGAGAAGACATACTTGAAGATACACTATGTGAGAGAAACACAGAGATATACAGCGTGTCAGATGCTATGTGAGAGAAGACACACCATATATAAATGCTGGAGTGAGAATAAAGGATTGTAATAAGTTAAACTGGAATGAAATGTTATTGCCAAATCCAGATCACTTATTGGAAATAAAATTTAGACTTTCACTTCTCTTAGAAGTTATTCACAAAAAGATATACGTGGAATGCCTAAAAGTACTTTGTTTATGCCACCAAGAAACTGAGTTGATATCACTGATCTGCTTAGCAAGCTTCTTTTTCCCTACATACCACGCGGGTAAATCTCACCCAAGCTCCTATTTATGTTACTATACAGTCTGTTAGTTAACGACTGAATTAAAGTGTGTTCATTTCATGTTTTCCGTTTCAGACTGATATTCTCTGAGACAATGCCTCTTACACTGCAGTGACCATACATATCCCCAGGGATCTAGTTAAAAGCAGATTCTGATTCAGTGGGTCAGGGGAGGGCCCTGAGATTCTGCATTTCTAAGGAACTCCCAAGTGATTGCAATGCCACTGGTCCAGGAACCACACTTAGAGGAACAAGGCTGTGAGCCGTGCCTGGATCATTCTAAATGTCTCAGCTCCAAATCAGTCTCCTGACACTCTAAGGGATTCCTTCCCTCTGTTGTAAATCAGGGGTCTTTTCAAAAACAGAAATCAGAACATACCGGAGCCGTCCATCCAGATGCGCCACAGATCCTGGAGAGAGGGTATGAACGAAGATGCCGGAGATGCACTGGAAATAGGGGACGCTGCACAGGCCGATCCCCAGCCCAACGCCAGCCTCTGGAAGGCAGAACGGGATGCGGTGGGGGGACTTGTGACTGAGCTTTCCCACGTGTGCACTAGTCTACACGATGCCCAAACACGGTCCTGCGTTAGTGGGTGCCCCCTATTTACTAAGACATTCTTTCCACCCATGTTGATGAAGCATCCACGTGAGTAGCAGTCTTTCCTAGTCTAGGGTCAGTAACGGTGACCCAGGCAGATAAGGATGCTAAGGTCAAGTAGGGAAAGAAAAGGAAGGAAGGGAGGGAGAGATGGAGGGACTGAGGGAAGGAAGATGTCAGGAGTGGTAAGTATGATGCAGAGAATTAATGGGGAATGCACTAGAACACAACAGGATGGCCACTTCAGAGCCCAGAGTGGACAGTATTTAAGCTAAAATACAACACAAAGAAACCAGGGATGTGGTGATGGGGGCAGTTCATTCCCAAAAGAGGAAAGAGCCAATGCAAAGGCCCAAGGTAAGAAGAAGCATGTATGTTGTGTGGGACGGAAAAGGAGGCCAGTGTGGCAAGAATGTAGCCAGTCATGGGGACAGTAGTACGAGATGATTTAGGAGAAGGAGGCAAGGGTCAGCTTAAACGGGACCTTGTCAACAAGGATGTATCGGTGAAAGGATGCTATTCTGTACTGAGAAGGGATGCCATCAGAGTGCTGAACAGGAAATGACAATGATCCAACCTCTATTTTTACAAATAGGGCTGGCTTCTGGGAAAAGAACTACAAGGGATCAAAAATGGGAACACAGATGGGGTAGGAGGGTGCAGCTCAGTGATAGAGTGTGTGCTTGGTGTGTATGAGGCCCTGGGTTCAATCCCCAGTGCCTCCGTTAAGGAAAAAACAAAAATAAAATATAAACACAAGGCATCTTTAAATAAACAAATAAACACAAGGCATCTTTAAAAAATGGGAACAAGGAGAAAAGTTAAGAGGCAATTTTTGACCCAGCAGGTGGCTTCAACTTTACCACTAGTGAAGACGCAGAGATGGATATACATGGAATGTACCTGGAAGACAGACTTGCTAGTGGACTAACTATGGAGATTTCATTGATAAAAATTAAGATAACTTGGAGTTTTGTTTTTTGTTTTTTGGTTTTTTTTGGCTTTAAGAACTCAGAGACTTTTTGGCTGGAATAACTGGGTGGATGACAGTGTGATTTACCAAAACAGGAAGACTGTGGAGGACCAGAATCATGAAGATGGTGACGAGATGTCTGGTTTTGCCCATGTCACTCTTGAGATGCCTATGAAATATCCAAGCGGACATGTAGAGTAGATAGTTGGGTAGATGAATCTGGAACCCAGCAGGGAAGGCAGGGCAGAAGCTTACAGTTTGAAAGTATCAGCATGGAAGTAGTGTTAGGGTCATGGGCTGAATGGGTCCCCCAGAGTGTGTGGGAGAGGTGGGGTCTGGGGTTTGCCAGCATTGAAAGGACAGGAGAATGAGGGGCAGCCAGGAGGAAGGACCAGATGGCATGGCCTGGGAATAGGACAAAGACCTTCTTATGGTTTGCATCTGGCGATGACGATTTACGGAGCACATTCAGGAAGTTCATGAATGTTTTCGCCTTCCGATACTGGTCCTGCCAGCAGTCCCATGCGGGTTGCCAGGGCAACTGTTAGCAACCCTATTTGACAGACGCATAATTTGGGTTGTGACGTGGCCCACAAACAAAGGTCAGAGCCGTTTCCAGAGCCCAGGTTTCCTGATCAGAGTGAGAGTTCTTCAGCCTAGTGGGCATCAGAATTGTCACAGGAACTTATATAAATTGGAGATTCGCGGGCCTCACCCCTAACACTGCGGAAGCACGATTTCTGGGGGTAGAGATTAAGACGCTGTGTTACACACGGCAATCAAACAAAAACCCTGCCTAACGTATTTCTGATGCCGCTGATGAGAGGAAACACCACCCGAGACCAGGGCTCTGCCCAGTGGCCCACGGAGCCCAGTAAGGAGAGGAAGAGCCGTGATTCAGCCCCTCCGCCCCGTGCCTGCTCAGGGGACTCACGGCGGGAGCCCTGGGTACAGCTGGTGGCAGGTGCCAGCACACACCTGGAGGGGCCTGGTACTTGTGCCAAGCACCATGCCAGGCTTGGAGGCACGGGGATGTCTAACCCTCAGGTTGCCTGCAGTCCAGCAGGGAGCCAAGAAATGCAGGAGACAAAGCTCCACGCAAGGAATTAATTATACACCCTCTTCATTCACTTCTACGACGTATCTCAAATCCCTCCACCCCTCTCCACCTCCACCTCTCCATCCTCTCTGACCCAGTGGCTGCAACTGGTTACCAAGCCTCCCGTTTTGTCACACGTAGGCCATTCCCTACAGGGAAAGCTGGGAGGGATTTTTTTAAAGCATATGCTGATCGTGTCACTCCCCTTCTCAGGAATCCTTAAAGGGCTTCCAACTGCGATTAGAAGAGAACTGCGCTGTAAAGTCCCACCTGGTCTGTCCCTCTGCCTCCGCCAAGTGCTCCAACATCACTTCCCACCCTGCCCACCTCACTGCAGCCACACCCGCCTTCCCTGCGCCCCCAGAATCTGTTCTGGCCCCTCCGCGGGAGCCCAGCCGCGTGCTAGCTGCCTCTTCCTCCTCCAGGACACGGCAGAGAGGGCCTGCCGGGCCACCTGCAGCCCCGGGGGCTGGCGAAGGGACTGGATGTCGATCCCAGATGTCTGAGCTTGAGAGAACCTCGATCCTCCGCCGCCGCAAGTAAGGAAAAGAGTCCCAGAGGGGACGTCGTGACCTGCTCAAGATCTCCCAGCAGATTAGATGTAGAGCTATAACTGTGTGTGTGTGTGTGTGTGTGCGTGTGTGTGTGTGTGTGGCCCGGTCAGAGGGTGGGGGAGGCTGGGGGGAGGTCCCCCCGGGAGGCAGCGCCCCTACCTTTCTGCAGAGACACCTCTACCATGACTCTGTAGCTGGGCTTGGCGGTGCCGGCCGCAGCTTCCGGGCTGTCCAGAACCAAGGGGCCGCAGTCCTTGGTGACACACGTGCTGGAGCTCAGGGAGCGGCACAGCGGCGGGGACAGGTGGCTGCCCAGGGACGGGGGCGCCGTCAGGCGGGTTCTCACCGTGAGGGTCAGGAGCCCCTTTTTGGCTTGCTGAAAGGAAAGAGGGGGCTACAGCCTTCTGCAGCAGCGCAGCGGGACGTGAAGAAAATTGGCCTTTGTGAATAGCAGGAGAAGACTTTAAGGAAATGCAGCCGTGTGTGTGTGTGTGTGTGTGTGTGTAAATGTCTGCATACACATATATAACATATATTTGCATGTATGTATGCAGATATGACATCCCTTTATATGACATAGATACATGCCAGAGTCTTGAATTGAACTCAACAGAGCCTCAAAATGTCTTTTAGTGATTGTCTTAAAAACTTCAAATAGATTGTAATACAAATACCCAGAATAGTTTAAAACAGTTCTATAAACCTTAGATAGTTTGACACATCTCCCGGCAAGGGTCCTGATGACACTATTATTTTCTGAGTAAGGTCTTTTTTTTTTTAAACACTGTGTCAAGATCGGCATCAGCTGGGTGACCCTGGCAAGGATCCCATGTTTTGAATTTGTCAGTTTGAAGGAAGGGGGAGTGAATGCTGGGAGCTCGGGTCCCTTGTGAAGGCCCCAGAGTTTGGCCCTATATTGATAACAAAGGGTCACCTTGAACTTCTGCAAAGCATCCTGATGTGTGAGTCCAGCCATTGATTCACCGTTGAGTTCCAGGATTTCATCACCTATCAGGACAGGGAGAAACCGTAGCTGAGAAGAGTGTTGCCCAAACAGGGGCCCTTCTCCCTACCTTGAACTCCGGTGTCCCCCCCCGCCCCGCTTTCTGTGCCACGCACGAAGCCCTGGAAAGAACATTTTCTCACTCAGGGCTCTCCCCCAGGGAAGCAGACAGGGCTGCAGTGCTGGGCCTTCTCCGGTGTCTCTTATCTTCCGTAGAGACATGCAGGGTCCTCAGCCAGGCACACAAGGCCTGGCCTGATGGGCTCCCTGCCCATCTCTTGGCTTCACCTCTTTCCCTCCTGCCTCCATGCCCCTCCCACCACTCACTCCCCTGGACCATTTCCGGATGCGATACACCGGCCTTCCCCACCATGGTCTACGCAGCTACACGCTTCTAGTTCCACCTTGTTTCCGTGCCACCTTCTCAACGCACAGGTACGTCTCCCACCTTCCTCACCTACCACGTCTTGATCGCTCAGTCTGCTGCCTCCGTACCTCATGGCACAAGCATCTACCTGGTGGTAACCCGTGACCTGTGACCCCTAGGCTGCCAGCTCCCCAGGACGGGGCTTTGTTATATCAGGTGCTGGATCCCCAGGGCCAATTCTGGGTGAGGCCTCCCAAGTGCTCAGTAAATGTGGCTTGCATGTCATGTTTCCAGACTGCAATGTGGGCCCCATTTTGCGGAAGAAGAAAGTGAGCTCAGGGAAGTCCAGTCATTTGGCAAAAAGAGTTAGAGCGTGGGTCTTTTTACTCCAAGTCCTATCTTCACAACACTACACACCTAATAGAATAATTTTCTTCTGAATCCAGAAATCCATTCTTCTGTGGAGGGAAAACCACCTTCTCCCTTTCATTCGATCCATTCAGTACACAAGCCAGGAGCCCCTCCTCTGTATTCCACGCTGTGCGGGAGGTTCTGGGGCCAGTGTCATTTTTGCCCCGGGTTTCTGGTCTCATTGCTGATGGCGAATCCGCTGCCACCTCATTATGGTCCCATTGAAGAGACTCCATCTTTTTTCTCAGGCTGTTTTTAATACATTTTTTCCTTTGTCTCTGATAGTCTGAAGTTTCACTCTGAAGCGTCAGGGTGCTTCCTCGTACTGAAGTTCACGCCTTAAGATAACTCTGGAAAATTCTTAGCCACGACCTCATTGATATGGCTTCCCCTCCTTCACTCTCTTCTTTCTTTCTAGTTCTTATTCGATTATTTCGGACCTTCTCAACCTAGTCTCCATGTTTCTCCAGGACTCATCTTTTGCTTCTCTAGTGCCCTATGTGGCCCTGCTGGATAATTTCCAGTTCACAGATTCTCCTGACACCTGCATTTAGTCTGCTGTTTAACCCATCCGTTGAGGTTTTGTTTTTTTTTTTTCAATTTCAATGACTTTGCTTTTTTTTTAATTTCTAAAAGGTACTTTCAAATCCATCTATTTTTTCATTGTGTCCTATTCTTTCCTTGTTGTTTTTATATTCCTTCTTGTATCTTTTAAAAGATCTTATACATTGAGAAATGATCACAGTAAGTCTAGTTAATCTTAGTCACCACACATAGTTACAAGTTTTTTTTCTTGTGATGAGAACTCTTAAGATCTACTCTCTTAGCAACTTTCGAACATAACAATACAGTATTATTAACTGTAGTTACCATGCTAACATTATATCCCCACGACATATATTTTATATCTGGAGGTTTAAACCTTTTGACCGCCTTCACCTATGTTGCTCGCCCCTGCCCCCTGCCTCTCGCAACCACCAATCTGTTCTCTGTTATCTATGAGATGCAGGGGCGGGGGGGGGGGGGCCATGTTTTAAATTCCACATATAAGTGAGATCATGTAGTATTTGTTTTTCTCTGTCTGACTTATCTCACTTAGCATAATGCCCTCAGGGTCCATCCATGCTGTTCTAAATGGCAGGGTTTCATTCCTCCTTATGGCTGAACAACTGTAATCTTTATTTTCAACTCATTTTCTAGGGGAGCTTGTTTTTCTGTAGAATTCCCATACCCCTCAGGTTGCTGCCGAACAATTTTTCCTTTATTTCCAATGGGCATCCAGGGTTGTCACTGGCTCAGAACTAGTTTTAACAGTAGCTCCTCAGCCTGGGAAGTCCTGAGCTCCCTTCTCTTAAAGGTGGTGTCTTTTCTCCAGCCAAGAGCCACGGACAAAGTGAAGTTTCCTCCTTGCTTCTCTTGGCCTGCTGGCCTTTCCCGACAGCAGCTCTGCAGCATGAGGGCTCTCTGCAGGTTCTCAGAGGTGGCCGGGGGCCAAGGCCACCTCTCCTGCCCCTGTGTGGGCATTCGAATCCCGGCCCCTGGGCCGTAGGCCCTGTGAGCAGCTCCAGGTGCTACTGTATCCTCACCTCCTGAGAATGTCACACTTAGAGTTACAGTTGTTTCTTTCCTAGAAGCTGGGCATTTCCATGTCTTTCTTTTCAGTTCAGATATGCCATTTTATCCAACATGTCTGTGTTGACAATAAAGGGGTGAGAAAAATATTCCCATCAGCTTAATCTAATGTTCAGTTGCTAAAACTAGAGGAGAGAAATGAAAGGATCAGTCCTTTTCCTCACATGATTCAAAGTTGAGGAGTAAAAACGGACAAATTAAAAACTCATCAAAGTACAGCTAAATGCTGGAGGAAGCCTCTACCCAGAACACACGTGAGAAACACCCGTTCTTAATCACACAAGAGGCTGCACTTTCAGTCTTCAAGTTAGGAGAACGTCCAGCCCAGCGGGGCCACGGGAGCCCAACTCCAGGCTCTGGGAGAGTCTTTATCCTTCCTTAGCCATATCTGGTGGAAGCTGACCAGCCTTGGTTTTTCCAAATAAATCTTACACAATCACTTTTTTTTTGGAAGGGGCATACAAATGAAAAATTATCAGCTTTGATCTGGACACCAAATTTTTGTTGCAACTGATATATTCCTCGTGAACTCAAGGACGGATTCTAAAACTTCACTTTGGAAAGAAGTTACAAAAGGCAATTTGGTCAATTATTCGAGGCTAGAATCAAGGATTGCAAAATAGCTGAGTGTCTTTTCACTGACTTTTTACGACGGCTATTAACTAAGCGAAACAAACATCCAGAAAAAAAAAAAAAGAAGGAAGCTTGGCTTGGGCAGGCTTCTCTCTGCTTGCCACTTCAACTCCTCCTCCACCTTTTATTAAAACAGAGAAATACAGGAGATAATAAAGCAGACGGGACACAGTCTCAAGGCTCTGATCCCCCTTTCCTTCCTTCCTCTCAATGGCTCCACTGCGAGCCTCTGGATTTAGCTATTCCCGGCAAGCCGTGCCTCAGCCCCCTTCTCTCTCCTCTCTTCCCTGCCTCCTTCATCCACTCTATAACTTCAGCTATAACCCTAAAATCTACATTTAACCCTTGCTCCCTTCCCGAGCTGGGACCCAAATTTTCATTCACCTGCTGGACAGCTCCACCTAGTGGTCACCTGGATACCTCACTCCACTCCGCTGTAAAAACCTTAATAGCCTCGTTGGCCTTCCTTTTCCTCCTCTTCCTCCACCTACTGTTTTATGTAATTCATCTTTCTCTAGTTTACTGAGAACAGAAACCTTCACGAGTTCTCTGACCCACCCATCAGGTGCCACTTCCAGAGGCTGCTGCTCCTCCCATTGGCACTTTCTCCTCCCGGGGTTCTTATCTCAGGGCAGACACTTAAGAGCTGGGGCCTGGCTCTCACAGCCGCCTCTGAACTGGTTTCACTGCTTCTGGTGTCTTGCCAGCCCACTTCATCTCACACTCAGCTTCCTGAATCATCTAAAAACCCCGGTCGTAGCTGGTCCCTCCCAAATTATAAAAACCTTCGAACGCTCCCCACTGCCCATACAATAAAATCCATATGCATAATCCTGCATAATGTTAGAGTTGGCAAACTTCTTCTATAAAGCACCAGAGAGTAAATATTTTAAGCTTTGCGGGCCATCTGCTCTTGGTTGAGACTACTCAGCACCGCACCAAAGCAGCTGGAGACCAGCGGTGAACGAGTGAGCGTGGCTGGGTCCCAGCAGAGCTTTTCTGCGGAGGCGGAAATTTGAATTTAATTTCCACAAAGGAGTCAAACATTCTTTTGACTGTTTCCAGCCATTTAAGAAACATAAAAACTGTCCTTCGTTCTTTATAAAAATAGCCAGTGGGCCAGACGTGGGCTTTTTTGTTTGTTTGGTTTTGGTTTTTGTTTTTGTGGTTTGCCAACCCTGCCCTAAACAAGTTAGGTTATTAAAGGTAGGCAGGCTCCCGGTGTAGTTTACAGAAAATGGCTGGACAGAAAAGAGTAAGAAAGCCGTGAAATCACTCCTCTTCAAAGATCTGTGTGTGTGTGTGTGTGTGTGTGTGTGTGTGTGTGTGTGTGTGTCTGTGTGTGTATGTGTCCCAGGGTCACACCTGCAGTGTCTTCCCTCTGCTCTTCGACTGCCTGCCCCCCAATTCTGCCTCCTGGTTAGAACCCAGAGGTCTCCACAGGCCAGTCCTATTGCCCGATAACCCACATGTGACTGTAGGGTGGAACTGGGGGCGGGGAGAAGACCCTGCCCCTCCAGAACCAGGAGGCAGCGATGGGCACTCAGGGAGGCATCTCAGCTCCCTGGGCCCCCTCCTCTCTGGACAGCCCTCCCCTGAGGATATGAAAGAGCTGAAGGGAGACAGTTGATGGGAGGAGGGTGGGCAGATGGGGAGGGACGGCAGCCCCGCGGACCATGAGCCCCACAAAAAAAGGGATCCCGTCTGATCTCCTCTGTGTTCCCAGAGCCCAGAACGCAGTGGCTCACAGAGAATGTTCACCCAGCTCGTTAGAGGCATTGGGGCCGGCTCCCCCATGGTCGCGGGTCAGGGAGGGCAGGGAAAATGAAGAAAGGGGATGTTGATGGATGCCAGCAACTGGGAGGGGCCTGGACGAGAAAGGAGAAGGCAGCAGTGGGAATAGGGGTGGGGGCAGACAGACGCCTCCATCTTCTGCCACAAGAGCGGGACCGAGTGTGCAAACAACCAGCCAACGAACGTGCCAGTCATGATGCGGCCATTGGTGTGACATGCCCCGGTGCTTGCAGACCCCCAAATCCATGCAAGCTGGGTTCTGAGGGCTCAAGACACATTTTTCCTTCCCAGTAGCTTCGACTGGCCAGCAATTCTGCTTTTGATTCCTCAAACGTTGCCTAGCAGAGGCCGGGAAACTCACCTTCTTGTAGCCTTCCGTCTGCGGCCGCTGCTCCCCCTGCAAAGATGGTTTTGACGTAAATTCCAATGGGCCCATAAATGCTGTCCTTTCCGCCAACAATGCTGAAGCCCAGGCCCTGGGAAAGAGGGGAGAAGGGGAGGTCGTCAGATTTCGGAGGTTCCATGCTCCTCACTGGGCTGCTGTTTCCTAAGGCTCCTCCCCAGCCTTGAACAAGGGACTCAGGGAGGACAGAGGTGTCTTTGGTCCCAGAGATCTCAGGACCTAAGGAACGGGAAGGTGGTGACTTTCAGGCCAGACTGGGCTGGGTGGTGTCTGGAGTTTTGCATGAGTCTGAGGTTCCCCACACAGAGGGCGTCTGGATGGAGGTGGAGATGAGCGCCCTGGCTCCGCCCCTCTGACTGCTAATTCTGGGCAGATCACTTCCTGTCTCTGAGCTTCAATTCATCCCCTTGTAAAATGATGTTGATATCACCTGACTCACAGGGTTGTGTCTGAATACTGAGCGAGACACCTAGCAACCACGACTAACCCATCAACTGCAGTAATAATGAGAGCAGTGCCAGGGGAAGTGGCACCCCGTCTCCTACCACAGGCTGTTCACTCCCCTTCTGTTCCGCCCCCCATCCCGCCTCTCCCTTTGCGTGGACATCACTCCAGCCCAGCCCGGCGCTCTCCCTCCTGCCCCTGCACTACCCCCGTCTCCCTCCACTAGGTCAGGAGCAGCCAGGCGGCAGCAGGGAGGAGGCCAGAGGCAGGGGACACAAGTGAAAGATGTGAGTGGGGTCTACTGACCGCAGGAAGAGAAATGAGGGCGGGATGGCTTCGCCTGCAGACCTGCAGAGAGTTAGGAGAACCAACTGGGCGGACCCCGCGAGCAGCGAAGGAAGGGCACACAGCCTGCTCTATTTTGCTGACAACTGGGGAGCTCCCTGCTTCCCAAGGAGGCTTAGCTCAGGTGGCGATGACCTCCTGTCTAGGCTGTGAGCTCCCCGAATTCAGTGAACGCATCTTATTTGTCAGTGTCTGGCCTCTACAAGGTGCTCAAGAAACACACGTTGTGGGTGGAGGGTAGAGCGGGTGCTTATCTAGCATGCATGAGGTCCTGGTTCAATCCCCAGCACCTCCAGTGAAAAAAAGAAAAGAAAAAGAAACACATGTTGTGGAGTAAAGGCATGAAGGCCAGTTGGAGGCCGGGCCTTTGGGTCCACCTCGCAAGCATGCCAGGGAGTGGTCAGCAGTGGTCAGCAGCCTGGCCCCCGGGGAAGACCCCTCCAAGGGATGGCCACCATGTAACAGCACCACTGCTCATGGCGATTTCGCTGAGGCCAGCAGCTGCTCAGAGCTGGGTACGTGCGTCACCCCTGCACCACAGAGATGGCAGGTCGGCGTCTTCAAGGCCCCACAGGGAACCAGGGGAGCAGGGGCCAGACAGGAAAGCTGTGTGGACAAGGAGCTGTCCTGAGCTTCTGATGAAGGTGGTGGGTGTTCCAGGAGGGGAGAGACGAACGGTGTCCTGGAGTAGCACAAGGGTAGGACAAATGAGAGGACGGGGCAGGCAGCTTCTGGGCTCCTGAGCGGCCCCCAGCTTCTTTCACCAGCCCTGGTGAGGCAGGGTGGTGTCGTGGTTAAGAACAAGCTCCAGGGTCAGACAGTCTTCATTCAGCTGCTCACTAACCAGGCGCCCCTGGGCAAGTCCTGTGACTCCCCGACCCTCAGTCTCCCAGGCTATTAAAGGGCGATACTGATAGGGGTTTGTGAGGATTGAAGGAATGATCCCTGCAAGGCCCTCAGCACAAGGCCGGGCTTGGCAAGCTGGTTTTATTGTTAGATTTTGGCTCCGTCTCAAGCACTCGTGGGTCGTTCTAGCTCTGCGTCCTCCTCCTCCTCCTGAACCCAACGCTGGCCTCACTCCTACTTGTCATCCCTGCCAGCGAGGAGGTCTAGGTGTGTAGGTTGTTATCAGGCGGGTGGTGGGAGGCCTGACTTATTTCCAAATCCACTCCCCCCACCAGGCTCCCGACACCAAATAGCTGGCTGCTTTCCATCTCGGCCAGCTCAGTCTGCCCTGGGACACATGTGCCCAGAAGTCTATTTATTGAGTATACAATCTCCACACACCAAGATAACTTACACCATTTCTGATCATCTTTGCACGTTGGTGCCCTTTTCCATATTGCCCTCCTTTGAGCATTGCAGACCATCTAGAAGTCAACCACGTTAAAAATGCTTCTCCCAAAATTCAAGGCCAGGTGAGGGGAAAGCACTGTGATTTACTATCAGAAAGAGGGGCCCTCGCAGAAGAGTCAGCATTGGAGACGTCAGGCCCTTGTGATCAGAGGAACAGTCATCTCAGCACTCCTCACTTCTGTCCCCCCGTTTACCTCTGCTGAGCTCCCAGGGGACAGAAGGAATGTGTGTGTGCGTGTCTGTGAGAGAGACAGACAGAGACTGACTCCAGATGTGTGGGGGCCCTGCCTCCGGGAAGAGCATAAACAGTGCTTAGATCTTCCCTCCCAGCCCAAAGATCACACGAGGTGGGAAAAAACCTCCCCTTCCATTATTTAAGCATCCCGGTCCCTTGGGCTGGTCTGAGAACTCCGCAGCAGCCGCCCGTGTCCACCCCCGAAGTTCCTGTGCGTGCAGGTCAGCTCCACGCCCAGGGCAGCGCGGGCTGCAGGCAGCACAAAGGAACACTTGGGGTGTCCCACCACCACTGCTGCTTCTGTTCCCCCTCGCAAAATTTCTCCATTGTGGGGCAGAAATCAGTCCGAATGCGTGAATTTTGGAGAGACATATGGACTGAATGTTTGTGTCCCCCCCGAAATGAATATTTGAGGGGGAGACTTCAGAAGGGGACTAGATCATAAAGGTGGAGCCCTCATGAAGGGGGGAGGGGGCAAGAGAGGGGTAGGAGATTACAAGGCACAAACTAGTATGTATAAAATAAATAAGCTAAGAGGGCACATGGTGCAGCACAGGAAACGTAGCAAATATTTTATAATAACTATAAATAGAACATAACCTTTAAAAACTGTGGATCACTGTGTTGTACAACTGGAACTTACATAATTGTATATCAACAATACCTTCAATAAAAAACAAATAAAATAAGACAAAATGAAAGCAAAAAGAAAAGAAATGCTCATTTGTTTACATATGCACTTGCTTGGTTTACAAAATATGTTTACTCTAGAGAAAAATGCTACCTTGGTCAAAAAAAAAAAGGGAATGAGCCCTCATGAATAGGATTATGCCTTTGTAACAGATCCCAGAGAGCTCCCCTGCCCCTTCCGCCATGGGAGGACACAGAGAAGGAGGCACCTGTAAATCAGGGAAGGGGTCCTCAACGTACGTGGAATCTGCCGGCCCCGAAAACTTGGAGCAGCTTGGCTCCCGGGAAGAACCCTCCAGGTGACAGCAGGGGTTCTCCAACCTCCAGAACCAGGAGAAATAAATGTCTGTTGTTCAAGCCTCACCGTCTATTGGTACTTTTGTAATGACAGCCTGAACTAAGACACTATGCAGATGATGTGAATTTAATCATCAGGTGAAAACATCATGCCAGGAACAAACTGGGGAGCACTTATCCTAGCATGACCTGCACAGCGCGGAGCAAGCCCACTCGTCGCCCTCTGTGTCCCCACCAGGCAAACTGACACTCATATACTGAGCTGGAATCACCATGTCCCTGTCCATCCTTCCTTCCCTTGACACGACAGCTCCTCAGGAACCAATGCCGAGCCAGTCATTTCTGCTGGCAGCTGTCCTGGCTCACCTTGGCCTGGCCCTTCATCAGCACGATGTTGGAGATGACGGACGCCTGGAGGCCCCCAGACGGCTGCACGAGCTGAGCTGTGCTGAGCGACCGCGTTGGCCTCGATGTGCCCTGCAACGAGGGACCGGTGGGGGAGAGGATGGGTCAGCAGGACGGCAGCACCCACTGCACAAGGAAGGGGAGACCCAGCCAAGGGGAGGATCCAAATCCCCTCTCTCTGAGGGCCACAGCGTCATGGCTGGAGTGTGGGTAATGGGGGGGGGGGCATCTGGTGGAGAGGGGCTGTTTCTGATGGTCCCAGGTGCCAGCTTGCTGAACCCAGTCTCCCTGCAGACCAGTAGTCAGAGGCTCACTAAGGCTTGTCAAGGGAGTGGATCCCGGGTCTTGTCACAGACCATGCTGCCCCAGGACAGTGAGTCCCACTACCAGAGTCCCAAGCAAAGGCTGGGAGGCCAGCTGTCGAGAATGCCCTCAACAGGATTCAAGACACGTTCACTGAGCCCCCATTTTGTGCCAGGCACAGGGCGGTGGATAGAGGGGCAGGAACCCAAAGACGTGAAAACTCAGAACACAGATTCTGGGGGAGGCAGCCAGGTGGCTCAGCGCTCACAGAGAAGTAAAGTGTGCCTGAGACACATCTGGCGCACAGGACGCAGCCCCGGGGAGGGAAGACAGCGCTTGCTGGTGACATCTTAGACCTGGGAGCCCCACTGCCTGGGTTGTCTCCTGGCTCTGCCAACGATCAGCTGGCAGAGTGACTCAGCCCCTCCGTGCATCTGTAAAGTCACCTGTCACTTCGGAAGTCACATCTTTTTCTATCACTGGAACAACTATGCTTCCCATTTCCGAACGAAAAGCGTAACAGCTCAAGGAAGGGGAGGGAGGAGAGAAACGAGGTTTTCAAGCATCTGTGCTGTACCGCGTGGGGAGACTCAAACATCATGTGACTGCGGAGCCTGCCCTGGGAGGGCCCAGAGTCTGCAGGGGAGACAGATGCCGACATAAGTCGTGACACAAACGAGGCGCGCTGGGTGGGCCTGTGAGAGGGGAACAGACAGTCTCAATGGGCACACGAAAAGCGTAAGGGTCGTGCAGCTGGAGAAGTCGGGAGAGCTTCCAGCAGAAGCTGCGTTAGGAGGGTTTTTAAAGGCTGGGGTGGGGTTTGTAGAGCTGGAGATGAGAGGCAGAGGGGCAGGGTGCCACCGGCAGAGGGCGCCGTGTGACCACAGGTGGCAGCGTGAGGCGCTTTGCCTGCACTGTGCCTGGCGGGGGCTGGCGGGGGTGACACGTGCGGGGACTCCGTGCTTCATGCCTGCTAGCGCCCAGTCTGCACCCTGATGTCCCAGGGTGGGCAGGGCACTGACTGGGGAGCCACCCAGGGCTCAGTTCAAATGCTGGCCCCTTAGGGTTTCAAGCTGTATGAACTCAGACAGCAACCCCCTTGCCAAGCCCCCGTTTCCCCGCTGTAACGTGGAGCTAACATTACATTCCTTTCTAAGCTTAAGAATTAGAGGCAATATATGTAAAGTAAGTCACCGTCACAGCGGCTTTAGCACAGGCTGTAGAACCCTGAAGATCCGAAGGCAAGTCCCGGCGCCGTCTCGGATTAGCAGTGTGAGCTCGCACACCCGCCTTAAGGTGTGCCCACTTCCCTCGCCCACCTCCCAGGGTCACTGTGCAGGTGAAACGAAGGGGTCCCCACAAAGCCTCAGCGCAGGGTCTGCACGTGTGGAACGTTCTCTGCTTATGAGCTGCTAACAGCATCAAAGCAGCAGGGGCTGTAAGCGCCTGGTGCCCCCGGGCCACTCAAGAGGGGACCATTCCTAAAGTGGTTTTTTGCTTGGAGAGGCCCTCCCCCACGAGGCCACACCTCCCTCCTCTCCGGGGTCCCTTCATTCTTACCACAGCCCTTCCGGCCGGACAGTCCAGTTGCTGAGAGAGAGACTTCCTGTTGCTGCAGAGGGAATAAGGCTGCCTGTCTGTGGAGGCTGCGGGTCTCTTGCTCGCTGGGAAGTCAGTCTCTCCTGTGCTGTAGGGGTTAACACCTAAGCCAGGCGAGGGGAAAGGGGGAAGTCATCTGTGCTCTCAAGGAGTCAAGTGAGACCATCAGACCCCTCTGACTGCCAGCCCTCCTTAGCCAGGGGCCAGAGTGACCCTGAACCATGGAGTGCCCGGGGCCAGGAGCACAATGGGGAGAGGGTTCCAGGAGGAGGTGGGCGGCATCCTCGTT
Source organism: Camelus bactrianus (assembly GCF_048773025.1). Taxonomy (NCBI): domain Eukaryota; kingdom Metazoa; phylum Chordata; class Mammalia; order Artiodactyla; family Camelidae; genus Camelus; species Camelus bactrianus. The sequence continues at coordinate 28,851,309 of NC_133565.1, forward strand.
ACCTCCACACATGCTGTCTGCACCACAGGGTACAGGCAGGACTATCACCTCCATTTCACCCCCAACTCAACTCAACGAGAGTTGACAGACATCTCCTATGGGTCCAGCAGTGGGCTGGGCTCTCAGGAAACCACAGTGCTCAGTCAACTCCAGTCCCTGCTGCCAGGGGGCTTTCCTTCCCAACCCAGGAGAGCGAGAAGGAAAGCACAAAGGATGCCCAGGACGGACAGAACCAGGGGAGAGCCTGCAGGATCTGCTGTAGCAACATCCAACTTCCCAATAGCCTCTTACACATGCACGCACACACACACACACATGCACACACACACACATACAATCACGCACAGGCACATACACACCCCTAAAACAGACAGGCAGAGAGTCAACTCTTGATTCTTTGGAGATCTAAAAACAATGCAAAGCAATCATCTTCTTTCTCTTTGCGAGGAAGCCCAGACCTCCTTGCATCCAACCAGGAACCCTACTCGACTGCATCCAGCTGGAAAATCTTCAGAGATTATCTGCTAGTTGGAGATTATCCCTCATCGTCTAGAGCAGCGCTTCCCATGGAAATACAATGCAAGTCACACATGTAATTTAAAATTTTCCAGTAGCCACATTAAGAAAAAGTCAAAAGAAAAAAGTGAGGTGAGAATTACTAATGTATTTTATTTAGTCCCTTATGCCTAAATGCCTGTTGCCTCAACATACAAATATGATATGAAATTCTTAATATGGTGTTTTGCATCCTTTTTTAGTTTTATACTAAGTCTTTGAATTCAGTGTATCTTTTACACTTCTGAGCATCTCCACTTGGATGAGTCACATTCCAAGAGGTCAAGATGTGGGCAACGGCCACGGTCCTGGACAGCACAGCTCTAGAGACCCAGAGAGGGGCAGGGCTTTCTTAGTGACCCTCCACTCAAGTGAGCAGACAAGGCTTTGGTGGAAAATTCCACCAGCGAAAGACGTGAGATTGGTGGTGGTTCCGAGGGAGGAAGGCAGGTTAGAGCAGGGCTTCTGGTTTGCTTTTATTCTTAGGATGGCAAAGACGTAAGCTTATTTATAGGCTGAAGAAAGGAATTCACTGCCTGGAGTGGGCTGAGAAAATGGGACAGAATGGGAGTCCTTGGGGACGTGAGATCCCTAAGGGAGGAGGAAAGGGGCCAAGGCAAGGGGTGGGCGGTACAGTCTCAAGTATTAATTAATTAATTAATTAATTAAACCTGATTGATTAGTTAATTAATTTAACTGAAAGGAAACCAGACATGGTGATCAAAGTTGAATAAACCTTCCAAATCACTGCAAAAGTTAAACACACACACACACACCACACAAACACACCACACACACACACACACACACAGAGCAAGAGGCAGAAAACAAATGACAAGCGACCATAAAAAGAGAAAGTACAAAAAGAACACAAGTAAAAGCAAATATTCGTTATAATAATTATGATACTGAAGTCAATGGCTTAAGCGTGTCTCTTTAAAAAGATTGCCAGATTTGCCTTCAAGATCTAACTGCGTATCGGTTACGAGAGATAAACAAAATAAACAAAAAGAGTCAAATAAAAGAGTGGACAGAAACGATCAGTGAGTGGTGCTGGAATCAGCCACTTGGAGGAAAAATTTATCTAGAGTCTTGCTTTATGTCAAGCACCAAAATAAATTACAGCTGGAGTAAGTCTGGAAAAAAGGCAAATCATTTAAAAGCTAGAAGAAAGCACTATGTAGGAATACTTTCATGGATGTGGTTCTGTGCTAAACAGTCTTCATATTATATAACTTCTATGATCCTCTCCTAAATATGTAATCAGATATGATAAAGGAAACATGTAACAGGATGTATCTATAGCTATTTTGACAAATTGGAAGCAACTTAAGGCTGTCGTAGTGTAATAATTAAGTAAGTATAAATGAGAGCAAAAGCCTGTACAACTGACATACTTTGAAACAGATAAACAGCAAGGTCCTACTGTACAGCACAGGGAACTACATTCAATAGCTTGTAATAGCCTATAATAAAAAAGAATATGAAAAACAATATATATACTTATAACTGAATCACTGTGCTGTACACCAGAAACTAACACAACATTGTAAATCGACTACACTTTAATAAAAAAAAAAAAAAAACAGAAGAAAACACAGCCAAATATGTAATAGTTCTCTGGATGTGGAAGAAACTTTTAACATTAGACAGGAAAAAAACTGTTAGATTTGATTATGTAAAGATGCAAACATCTTTATGTTAAAAAAAAAAAAGAAAAGAAAAACAGCAAACTGAGGAAAGCATGTTCAACAAATAAAACAGCCAAATATTTATTTAACCAAGAGACTGTTCATAGATCAATGATAAAATAATGATCATCCCAATACAAAAGGAGCTGCACCCATAAGGAGGGAAATAAACAGGTGAAGGACGCTGCACTGCACCCGCGTGGAGAGCTGCTCTCCCCTCCGATTTCAGAGGCACGCGTACCGGTCAGGGTGTGACAGAAGCACAAGGCACACTCAGCTAGGACTTTGAGAAGACTGAATGAAGGGGCCATTTACAAAGAGTAGTCAGGGTTTAAGAAAATAACAAGACCTATGAAGGTACCGGGAACTGGCATGAGCAGGAAGCCTGAAGGAGCGTGGGAGGCCATGGCATCACCAGCCCAGCGAGGCTGGGACCAGGACACTGCCAGAACTGCAGGGCCGAGGCAGGAGGGGCAGGGGGAGAAGTCCCGCGGCTCTCGCTTCCACCCTCCAATCTCCTACTGCCCCTCTCATTGCCTGAACTCAGCCAGAAACCAGAGGGCCAGGGGGCCTGGACGATGCCACCTGAATGAGTGTGAGCCCGGGTGCAGGCGGGGCTGGCTTCACGGGCACGCGACCTGTGAAGCCACCCAGAGCCCCAGACTTAGACGGTGTTCAGCTTGGTTTAATGCTCTGCTGTCACCATCTTCAAATTCTCAATAATATTTGAACAGGGGTCCCACCTTTTCAGTTTACATCACTGTGCACAAACTGTGAAGCTGGTGCTGAGTGCGAAACAAACCAGGAAAAAAAAGAGCAGACGACGGGTAGGGGAAGCAAGGAACAGGGAAAACCTGCATAGCAAATATTTTTTTAATTATCACCCAGTGTGGGCTACAACTGAAGAAACAGGTATTCATACACACTATTAGAGTATCCGCCACAGAAATTTGGCAGCACAGATCAAAACCTAAGGTGTATTTACCTTTTGAAACTCCATTTCTAGGATATTATGCTAAAGGGGGAAAAAGTGATTCAGAAAAAGGCAACTATCCGTCCAAAAAAAGGGTGTGATTAATTTAATCCCGGTACATTCTGTAACAGAGTAATATGAGGCTTAGAGAGTTTCAGGGACTTGCCCAAGGTCACACAGGTAATTATTTCTGGAAGCAAGATCTAAATCCAAGTGCCTTGGCTCCCAAATGTGAGCTCTTAACCGTGCACCAGTCCACTTGCCTTGTATACCTGGTCCCCTAAGAAAACCATCACAAACTCGAACAAAATTTCATGGGCCTCAGCAATGTTGATCACGTTAATGAAAAGCTGAGAATAACTTAAACTACCCAATAACAGGAAGTTGGTGAACTAGATTACGTACATTCATACAACAAAATACTAAGTACCCACTAAAACTAGCGTTTACAAAAGAATGTCCAATGACATGAGGCAAGGGGCGTGTGTGTGTGTGTGTGTGTGTGTGTTTGTGTGTGTGTGTGTGTGTGCGTGCGTGCTTCCTTCAGGCATATATAGGCACAGAAGGGAAATAACTGACAATGTTAACATAGATTGTCTCTAATATTAGGATTTGGCATGGTTTTAACTTCTTCCTGCTTTTCTGCATTCCCCACACTTCCCTGACTTTGCATAGCTCTGTTCTGTCTGCAACAACCAGGAGCCATGACAGCTTCCAGCCCCAACTCCCATCCTGTCACTGGTGAGGCCCTGGGAGAGACAGCGGCCTGCCTAAGCTCAGAAGCATGTCAGAACACAGCAGGAGTGAAGCCCTTGTCTTTTATCCTCTGTGCCAGGTCTTCCCAACACAGCATTTGAAGTCCGTCTAGAGGAGGAGTTGACTAACCACAGGGAGCTCCAGCGGCAAAAGCAGACGTGCTCTATGAGGCTCTGCGTGGCCACACATGCCATGGAGGATGCTCTCAGAGATGCAAGCGGACCACCACTGTGGGATAGTCCCGCCAGACTAGCAGACACCCACCCTCCCCGAAATGCCCCCCACCACTGGTGTTCCCTGATACCTGGCAACAACTAATCCCTGCTCCTAAAGACGGTTCGATGACACACTTACTGGTTGAGTTGCTGCGTGTCCTTTGGTGACAGGCTTTGGGAAGCAGGAAGTTACTACTTGGTGCATCTAGTTTTCCGGACTTTTCTCGGGAGGAAGTTGTAGAAGTTTCCTGCAAAACAGTTTCCATCTTTTATTCAGCAAGTTAGTTCGAAGAAAATAACATGCTTATAAAACTGAGATTTCAACACTGATCATGGAAGTACTTAGATTATCTGTCTCCTCCACTAAATCACAGGATCTCTGAGGGCAGGGATTTAGAATTATGGTCATTCATTAACTAATAGACAAATTAATTCATTTAGTAAAGAATATTAATTATAACATTATATATTTTATATACTACTACAAAGCATATAAATTACAATAAAGAATAATAGATATTGCATAAATGCTGAATAATGCAATAAATGTTGAAAAATGATGTTGGCTATTACACGTCAGGTTCTTTGTTAGGCATTAGTGACTTAGCTGTGAATAAGACAGAGAAGGACACTGGTCTTGGTGAAATGGCATTTTAGTGAAGGAAGACCAACAGCAAACAAAGATAGAAGATAATTACAGAGAATAATAAAAGCTAAGAAGGAACGAACTAGGCAGTGACATGAATGGGAGGCTGAGAGGTCTGTTTTAGAGAAGACGATCAAGTAAGTTCCATTGTTCTGGCACCTAATAGGCACTTAGAAACATGCATTGAATGACTATTATATAAATAGAGTTCTTGATATTGAACCATCCATGCCTTCTTGAGTGTACCGTGATTTTATCATACTGCTGATTTCCCTCTGTGAAGATTAGATGCAGGACTTTAAAAATCAATATTCTGAAGTTAAATTCAGTTATTATTCTGTTATTCCTTCTTCCTTGCCATCTTGATCAAATGTTCCTTGCTTCTTTTTTATACTAACAATTCGGAAACTCTCCCATTGTACTGAGTTGATAAGCAGCATGTATTAGACGACATACTTGAACTCATCTCGATCAGGGTCAGTAACAAAGGAGAAAACATATGACCCTTTCACAGGCGAGATGAGAATTTGAAACAACTTTCCCTCACTTTCCTCTCCTCATCCTGGTATTTTAGAAACAGAGGATAGAGATTGATAATGAGGATAATGGTATGAATTATTTTACTTCTCTTCCCAGAACTGTTCTTTGTATTGTTTTCCTATTTCATATCTTTATTAGCCACAATGATCTTGACTTAATTCTTGAGTTATGTTGGTTTTATTACTCACTATCATAATCCTTAAGAAAGGAAGAGAGAATGTGTATGTGTGTGTGTTTTCAGGAAAGATGTACAGACAGAAAGCTCTCTGAATGTTTGCATGTCTGAGAATGTCTTCTGTGGTCATCACACTTGAATGATCTGCTGAGTACAGCATTTTGGGATATTGGTTATTCTACCTAGAAACTCAGGTTGGCTCAAATGCTACCCTGATTTAGTGTTCTAGCGTAGAGGTTTGTAGGAGGTACCTGCCACCCTTTTCTGATAGATTTGTCTTATTCAAAGCCAGGCTTGGCAGTGCCTGGTTAATTTCACGTGCCAAGTGTGTGCAGACTTCCAGCACCTGGTGCATTTCCCAGAGTGGAAGGAGGATCTTTGTTGCCTATCTCTGTGCACCAAATCACCCACCCACCCCACCAGCCCCTGGCACTGGGAGCTGGCAGGCGTAGGGGGGTTCTGCTGGCCTCTGTCCCATTCATTCCCAGACCTTCCCCTCCCGTGCAGTCCACGACAGGCTAATGAGCCCTTCCCTCAATCCAATCTCACCTGCACTATGTCATGCAGAAAGTTCTCATGGGTTCCAGAATGTGGCTGGCCCCTTTCCATAGCTTCCTGTTCTGACATGCATTTCTCCCTGTTTGAATTTTTTTTTTTTGATAGAAATTTCTAAGAGGTGGAGGAATTAATAAAGTGTACTCTGTAACCACCTGGAGCCAGAAGTCCACTCACAGCTTTTTTTTTCTTTTTAAAATTGTATCCATTTCTGACACAAGGGGATCCTGCAAGAAACCACAGATCAATTCCCTTTTATTTCCCATATACACCAATGTCTTCCTAGACACTCATCTTCCTTCTCAGCAGCAGATGGTGCTATATCAACCCGAACAAAATTCTCTCTCTAACCAGGGTAGCCCAGGGAAGTTTTTAAAGGAGAACAGGGATTATACAGAAAGTGATTTAGTTCAGTTGAACTCTTGAGACTATATTTCTAGAACTTAGCACAATGACTGATTCTTTGAATTAGCTGTTTTATACAACAGAGTAGTCAAAAGATACCTCTTAACTACAGTAGTTCTCAAAGTCATGCCCTCATTCTAATATCAAGGCTGCCCTCTAACATTATTCCCACTTCTTCATGTTCTCCAGTGAGACTATGAACGTAAGTAATAAAATGTGATTTCAGTAGCTCTTTTGGGTGTACGGAATACAGAGGAGCTAATAAAACAGTCAATATGCCTACTTGTTCAAGTGAAGTCTTGTTTGCAAAAGCACAGTTGAAATGTGTATTTTCCCCAAAACATCTAGTAAGAGGAAGACAAATAAGTAGATGAGGTATACACAAAACATGGACTACTAAACATCTTTTAAAATGATGTTTGGTATTACCATAGTTAGTTAAAAGAAAGATACTATGATCTGAATAGAGTCGGACTACAGTCATGTAAAATTGGCATAGGAAAAGGACTGTAAAGAAATATACTAAAATAGTAACCCTCTTTCATTCATCATGTTTTACTAAGCATTTACTGTGTGCTAGGCCGTCTTCCAAGGGCGAGGGTATGGCAGTACACCAGAACGCAAGGTCCTGCTCTCGTCAATTGGCAGGAGTGTGTTTGGGTGGTGGGATTATAGACTCTTCTTCTCTTTTTTTTACATCTTTCTGTATTTTTCATGTATTCTACAGTGAGCGTGTATTACCTTCCCAATCAGACCAGTAGAGTGATGAATTTTACATTTGTTTCAACTGTCAGATTAGGAGACTTAAAGTGCCTTTATTGTTCAATTTCTTTCTTCTAATCCTCTTTACAAAGCTCCCTGTTCAAAATATGATTTAGAAATTGCTTGACATGTAAAGCCAATTATGGCAGGAGGATCATAGAAAGCGGAGGGGTTTTTTTGGTTCTGTTTTGTTTCTGGTCCAGGTTATCTGGAAATGGTTAATATCACATTCAGAAGAGGGAATCTTCTCTTCCAAAAGAAACTGAACTGGCCGGATGAACCCCTTGGCCGGCCTGTGCTCTACATTTCAGGGGTTCAGCCCTTCCTGGCCATGGCGCAGGAGCAGCAGCCTCTGTGCACGTGGAGCCTCTTCTGCCTGCACAAAGCTGAAAGCATGAGCATTCTCCTTCACAGCTCTATGTCTTCCAACCCATGCTGTCTCAGACACAGATGACAGGCGGCTGCTCCCCTCCTTCTGCCACGTAGCCAGTCTCTGAACTAGCTGGACGTTTCAATAACTTGCGTCTAACCAGGCTACTGCCAAGCTCTTGAACAGTCATGAAAAATCGATGTGCTTCTCTTTGGCACGGCTATGACATGAGTTTGCTTGCTGGATGGCGACTACAGGGTGGGGGGATGGAAATGTACTAGCATAAACAGGAGATGAGATCTCAGTAGCAACGGTCCTACTGCCTAGCACAGGGAACCATATTCAATACCTTGTAATAGCCTATAATGAAAAAGAATATGAAAAGCAATATATATTTATGTGTATAACTGAATCACCATGCTGTACACCAGAAATTAACACAACATTGTAAACTGACTCTACTTCAATTAAAAAATAAAGATTTAAAAAAAATCTATATGGTCCCTAAAAGCTCCCTAAATAGAGGCAATGCACAAGTTCTGTGGACCTTCTATTTCCTGGATATCCACAAGGATCCAGAGCTCATCCACACTCAGGGCTCATCTCAAGGTATTGTTCATTCTTTTTAATTCATAAAACCTTGCACTTAATGCTTCTCCATCAGAAATGCACAGTGGGAGAGAGCAGAAAGAGGGTCATGGGACCAGCAGCATTAAGCCTCTATGCCCCTGGGCTTGTCAGCGAATTGACTGGTCTCAGTATTCTCTTTTGTAAGCTGAAGGGGTGGACTAAACAAATTCTATTAAACAAAAGCAACTTCTGTGGTCCTTGTCAGCTCTATACTTTTGAATGTAACTGATGACTATGTTCGAAGAGCTTTAGGGCTACTGTCCTCTCTGAAATGATCACACGTGAGATCACTCCCAAGGACAAAAATATCTTCCCTAGGCTCCCAGGGACGCCTGGTCACTCTCCGGCTAGGATGTTCTGGGTGGAATGCTTTCTCATCAAAGCAGGCTCTGTAGGAGCCCCACGTACATGTGCACAGCTTGGCTCCCGCGCCAGCCCGCAGAACAGAACTCTTCTGTTCCTGCTCCCAAGGTGGGGCTGCTCTCGAAGCTGAGGATTTGTCACTGAAGTCAGAGGCTGGCAAAGTCATTTCCAGACACATTTCTCCTTGTTCTCATCAGAGGCTGCAACCCAAAGCAGCAGCATCACCTGGGAGGTGGTCTCTACATTTATCAGTCCCACGGGTGCCTAAGTGGGGAATGAGGTGGACTGTCCAGAGTTCACTTTATGGTATTTTTCCCAAAGTAAGGATCAGTCACGTAACTGCTAAGACTTAACAGCCAACCCCAAGAAACAGAAAAAAAAAACCCATGATCCTCATGTAACCAAGGAATAAACCCAGAAGGAAGATGCAGAATTCTGGGACATTTTTGTCCTACAAGCAATATTATTCTGGAGTCTAAACTCCTCCCCAGAGGTGAGAAGGCTCTATTGCTCTCTTAGAAGGGTTCACTTTGTATACAGACCCTTGACATTACTGACAGAGCTTAATGCTTCTGGAGCTTGGTGACTGCATTCCTCTTAAATAAAAGCTTTTCCATCTTCTCTTTGAACTGGGCTGCTATAGCTGCTCCAGCCTAAGGGAGCCACAAAATAGAATTCAACTGTCCTCTTGATCAAGGCTTGTTTCCTGTGGTTGGGTTGATCATGCAATAGTAGGCTTTGATCTTTAAGTCATGAGGATAAACAACTGGCCCCGGCAGATTGGTTCTGGGATGGTCACATAGTCATGAGGGATGCTGAGGCCACATACCTCCTGATATGGAGAGGAAGAGTGGAAACTAGAAACCTAGGCATCCTCCCGAAGTCCCCCTCTCCTCCTGTGGTCCCTACAGGACCACAATCACCAAGTCCTTGTAATTCTACCCTCTCAAATTTCCCCAGCACATCTATTCTTGCTGCCTATGTTCTAGTTCATGGTATTCCTTTTAGATTAGACCATTAGCATGGCCTAGAGAGTCTAGGAAAAGTATTTTTAAGAATATTTTTAACAAATGGTCTGGGACAACTGGCTAACCACAGGTAAAAGAATGAAGTTGGACCCCCTTCCTCACACCATACACAAAAACTAATTCAAAATAAATCATAGACCTACATGTAAGATCTACAATTATAAAACTCTTAGAAGAAAATATAGGAGTAAATATTCATGACCTTGGGTTAGAGAACAACTTGGTAGATTTGACATCAAAAGCACAAGTGGCAACAAGCAATTCTCCAAGGAAGAAATACAAATGATCAATAGGCACATGAAAAAATGCTCAATATCACTAATTACCAGAGAAGTGCAGATCAAAAACTACAATGAGGTATCACCTCACACCAGTCAGAATGGCCATCATTCAAAAGTCCACAAATGACAAATGCTGGAGAGGCTGTGGAGAAAAGGGAACCCTTCTACACTGCTAGTGGGAATGCAGTTTGGTGCAGCCACTGTGGAAAACAGTATGGAGATTCCTCAAAAGACTAGGAATAGACTTACCATATGACCCAGTCATCCCACTCCTGGTCATATATCCAGAAGGAACCCACTTCAAAATGACACCTGCATCCCAATGTTCGTAGCAGCACTATTTACAGTAGCCAAGACATGGAAACAGCCTAAATGTCCATCAACAGATGACTGGATAAAAAAGATGTGGCATATTATACAATGGAATACTATTCAGCCATAAAAATCAATAACATAACGCAATTTGCAGCAACATGGATGTTCCTGGAGAATGTCATTCTAAGTGAAGTAAGCCAGAAAGAGAAAGAAAAATACCATATTCACTCATATGTGGAATCTAAAAATAAATAAATAAATAAATAAACAAACAAACAAACAAACAGAAACAGCCTCATAGACATAATACAAACTTGTGGTTGCCAAAGGGGTAGGGGGTGGGAAGGGACAGACTGAGATTTCAAAATGTAGAATAGATAAACAAGATTATACTGTATAACACAGGGAAATATATACAAGATCTTACGGTAGCTCACAGTGAAAAAAAATGTGATAATGAATATATATATGTTCATGTATAACTGAAAAATTGTGCTCTACACTGGAATTTGACACAATATTGTAAAATGACTATAATTCAATAAAAAAAGTCTTTAAAAAAGCACAAGTGGCAAAAGAATATATACATAAATGGACTTCTTCAAAATTAAAAACTTTCTGTGCTTCAAAGGACACCATCAAGAGAGTGAAAAGACAACCCTCAGAATTGAAGAAAATATCTGCAAATCATTTATCTGATAAGGGACTTATATCAAGACTATATAAAAAACTTCTACAATTCAATAATAAAAAGACAAATCTAAATTTTTAATGGACAAAGGATCTGATTAGATATGTTCCCAAAGAAGATATTTTTTAAAAAAGCCAATAAAAAAAAGATATTCAACATCATTAGTGATCAAGGAAATGCAAATCAAAACCAAAATGAGAAAACCACTTTACATCAATTAAGATGGCTATGATCACACTCATTTAACATCCACTAATATATTTGGAAATAATATATTTGGAGGTTTTGGAAAAATTAGAACCCTCATACATTGCTGGTAGAAGTGTAAAATGATACAGATGCTTTGTACACAGTTTGGCAATTCCTCAAAAAGTTAAAAGAGGGTTACCAGATGACCCACCAATTCCATTCTTAGGTATATACTCAAGAGAAAGGAAAACGTACTTCCACAAAAAAAAACTCATACACAAACGTTCAGAGCAGCATTATACATTACAGCCCAAAAGTAGAAACAACACAAGTGTCCATCAGCTGATGAACAGATGAATAAAATGTGGTATATCCATACAGTGGAATATTATTTGACAATAAAAAGGAATGAAGTACTAATACATGCTATAACATAATGACCCTTGAAAACATTACAGTAAGTGAAAAAAGCCAGGCACAAAAGACCATATATTGTATGATTCCATTTATATTAAATGTCCAGAATAGGCAAATCTATAGAGACAGAAAATAAGATTATAGATCATCAGGGATGGGGTGATAGCATGTGTCGGAGGTGAGGTAGGAATGAGGAGTCACTGCTAATGGGTAGAAGGTTGTTTTAGGGACTGATGAGGATGTTCTAAAATCAGATGGTGGTGAAGTCTTTACACCACTGTGTAAATACACTAAAAACCATTTAACGGTACACTTTAAACAGGTGAATTGTATGGTATGTGAGTTTGATATTTTTATTAACGATTTACATGGAATATTCACTTATTCATTCATTCATAATCTCCCTGCCCCCAAACTTTTCTGACTTCAATCCCTCTGCAGTCTGCTGACAGCATGATTGTACTTTCTGATTAAGTCTGTGGTGGATTCAAGACCAAAGCCAAACTCCCCGGCATGTCACTGAAGGTCCTTCCTCCTCCAACACTACTTAAATGTAGAAAGGCATTGACATGGTTGTCTACAGTTGTTTTAATGTACCTGATAGGACTATCCCTTCATTACCCTTCTTCTCAACTATTCTTACATGTTTGTTTTTACAAACACATTATAGAATTATGTTGCCTGGTTAAAAAAATTATTCCTCTTACTAATTTGGGGAGAGCTACCTTAAATTTGAAAATAACTTTAGGGAATACCACTTCTCTAAAAATTGGATACTTTTCTCCAAAAACAGGGTCTATATTTCTAATTATTTAGTAGAAATGGCCCTCAGTGGAATTTTTATTACATTAAGTCCAGTGGGACTTTTGGAAGGATTAAATAAAATAATACATGCCAAGTACCTAGTTCAGTGACCAGCAAGAACCCTAAGAATCCAATCACTTCCCAGGTAGTGTCAATCTACCTCCCAAATACTTCTCAACTCTATCATTTCCTTTTTACAGTCTAGAAATTTATTAGAGGAAATAATAAGGCAAAATACACAAAGATGTGTATACAAAGATCCTCATCATCACGTTGTTTGTAATAGAAAACACGGGGGAAATGTTCAATGGAAGGGAAGTGACTGTAGATGTTATGACGGGAGATTTCTGTTTCTGGCAGGATGGTGGACTAGTTACTTTCATCCTTCTGCTTAAAACAAGTAAAAATGTTGGATGGAATGTAAATGTATCAATGAAATAGCAAATGAGTAAGAAATTCTTGAAAGCCAAAAAGTAAGTAAAGGCTGCACCACAACTTTCCTGAGAGGTAAAGCAGAGCCCATAAGTTGGCTGCTGCTCTGAACCGTTTTATGAACTGACTGAACTTAAACTTCATCTTCTATAGCTTTATGGGATGTTGGGAGCAGGGAAGTTCTGGTTCCTTCTCAAGATGAGAAGTTTAATAGGACTCTCCTCTTACACAGAGGGAGCCCCAAAGGATTTTATCCTCATTTTAAATGTGAACTGGAAATAAATCTATCCCACCCTCAGGAACTGCATGAAGATTGTCAGTCTGGAAATGGCCCTAAATGGAAGGAGGAAAATCCTTCCTGATTTGCTGGTGAATAATAATTACCAGATGGTCCTCACAAGAGTTGGCAACCCTAATTCATACCACATGGATGTCTTAAAAAAACAAAACCCTAGACAAGAATTTAGTCTAAAATGGTTCCAGGCTAGTACTGCCCCAACCACCTGGCGGAAGCAAGTTCAAAACTTCTCTAGGGGAAGGAACCAGCTTTGACTTAAGTCACAAAGAGTCCTGCAGAACAAGTGACAGGTCTTATGAGATCTCAGAGAAAAAAGTAAGAAAAAAATTGTTTAACATAAAGCACATATTGGAATAACGCACCATGTGAGAGAACCAGAAGTAGCAATACACATCAAAATCAGACCTGCAGAAACTTCAAATTGTGGAAATATCAGACACAAAACTTTAAAATATATTTAATATGTTTAAAGAAATAAATGAAATAATTGAAAATTTTTGAGAGAGAAACTTTCTAAAGTTTCTAAGCAGACTTGAAAAAGAACTAAGGTATTTAAAAATAAAATTAATAATATGAAAAAATGAGTAGAAGGATTGAACACTACATTAGACGGCACTGAAGAGAAGACAAGAGAAATGAAATATAGATCAGAAAAAAGAAACAGATGGCAACAAAAAGAGGTGGAAAATATGAAAGAGAGGTTAAGAAACATTAAGAAAGAATGAGAGAGCACAGACCTAATCTGAGTCCCAGAAAGAAGGAATAGAAATCATCAGAAAGAGACATAATGCATTGTGATAATGCCTGAGGATTTTCCAGTCCTAATGAAAGACATCAATCCACAGATTCATGAAACTCAGTGAATCCCAAATAAGACAAGTAAAAAGACATGCATATTTAGGCAGTTTCTAGTGAAACTCTAGAACATCAAAACATATGAAAGATCTTGAAAGTATCTGGAGAGAAAAGACAGACTATCTTCAAGTGGGCAACAATTAAAACTCATGTCTCAACTATAATCATACAAGTCAAACAACAGTGAAATAATTAATTCAGTGTGAGAAGAGAAAATAACCAACAACACAGAGTTGTATACCAGCTAGGATATCTTTTCATACAGAAAACCTGAGGAAGTGTGCCACTGGCTTATCCTCACTATAGGAATTTCCTCCAAAAACATGTTTTTAGGGGTAAGCAAAGTGGTCCCAGTTTGAAGGCCTGTAGTACAAAGAATGGTGATAACAAGACAGAGTCAATATTTGGGTAGATCCAAACAAATAAACAATTGACTGAAATAATACCTGTGATTTTACTAATAAAAAAGATCTGATTACCTGAAAACATATAAGCTAGGGGAGGGTACTTTTGGAATGAAAATATTCAATGGCTTTTGTATTTTTCCGAAGGAGGGTAAAAGTAAAATTTAATAAATTTTACACTTTGAAAACCTGACTGTGCATGACAAATTTTCTGGGATAACCATGAAGTAATAGAAATAGAGTTATAAACTGAACCAAAAGAAGAAGAGAAATTAAATAAGAAAAACAATAAAGAGACAAGAAAGCAGATAAAAAACAGGAAAAGTAGAATAAATACTACAAAATGAAATAATTTTGCACACGTGTGCGTGCATTTAAAATAAGTACATACAATCCAGCTAAAAGACAAAAATTATCAGGATGGATTAACTTAAAATTTTTTAAACACTTTATATTTTTAATGAAAATTTAATTTTTTTAGAGCAATTTTAGGTTTACACAAAAATTGAGAGGAAGGTATAGAGATTTACCATATGTGTAGCCTCTGCCCCAACACGTGCATAGTCTCCTCCAGTATCAACATCACTCATCAGAATGGTATATTTTTTATCAAAAATGAACCAGTATTGATATATCATAATCCCTAAAAGTCCACAGTTTGCCTTAGGGTTCACTCTTGGTGTTGTATATTTTACGGGTCTGGACAAATGTATAATGACATATACCCATCATTAGAGTATCGTAGAGTATTTTCACTACCCTAAAAATCCTCTGTGATCTGCCTGTTCATCTTTCCACCCCTGGCAACCCCTGATCTTTTTATTGTCTCCATAGTTCTACCTTTTCTAGAATGTCATATAGTTGGAATGATATAGTATACAGCCTTTTCAGATTGGCTTCTTTCACTCAGTAATATGCACTCCATGTCTTTTCATAGCTTGATAGCTCATTCATTTTATTGCTGAATAATATTCCAGTGTCTGGATATACTACTGTTTATCTATCTACCTACTAAAAGACGTCTTATTTGCTTCCAAATTTTGACAGTTATGAAGAAAGCTGCTATAGACATTTGTGTGCAGGTTTTTGTGTGGACATACGCTTCCAACTCACTTGAGTAAATGCTAAGGAGGGTGAATGGTGGGTCACAATGCATAAGTACGTTTAGCCAAACTGTCTTTCAAAGTGGCTGTACCATTTTGCATTCCTAACAGCAATGTATAAGGGTTCCTATTGCTCCATAGCTCTGCCAACATTTGGTGTTGTCAGTGCTCTGCAATTGGCCATTCTAATAGGTGTATAGAGGTAAACTTGTTTTAATTTGTGTTTCCCTGATGACATATAATGTGGAGCATCTTTTCATCTTATTTGCTATCTGTATCTCTTCTTTGGTGAAATGTCTGTTAAGGTCTTTGTCCCATTTTTTAATTGAGTTTTTGGTTTCTTATTGTTGAGTCTGTATATTTTGGATAACAGTCCTTTATCAGATGTGTATTTCACAAATACTTTCTCCCAGTCTGTGGGAGAGTTATTTTTTATAGTATGTTAATTAAAAAATTTTTTTCATTAAAGGCGAGGGCTTTGAAAAGAAGAAACAAAACCATCACTCTTCATGGAAGACTTGATTATCTATGTAAAAACCAAAATGAAATCTATAGACAAAATATTAGACTTACAAGAGTTTGCAAGATGCTGAATATAATACCAATGTACAAAACCAAATTGTAGTTCAGCTTCTTGGAAGATGGAGGAGACATACTTTCCCCTACTCTGCCCACTAAGTACAACTAAAAATCCTAGATATTATATATAAAGCAAACATAAGAAGACTCTAAATGGTAGAAAGAAGACAGACCAGGCAGAAGCCTTAGGACCCAAGAAACAATAAGGTCATGAGGTCCCTGGGACCACTTTTTGCCTAATACATCCCAAAATTGTCCCTGAAATCAGCAACCTGAAATTGCCAATGGGGCAGACAAAAAAGTTTTGATCAAAGTCTGCCTGATCTCGCTAGCCAAAGGACAAGGAAAGGGACAGCTTAGCAAAACAGAAATAGACAATAACTGTGCTCCTCTGCCAAAGAAAAACGGTGGCCCTAGCTCCACCCATGCCTAGACACCCAGCCTTGCCGGCTATGATGACGCGCTCCACCTCCTCGCCAGGGTGGTGTCAGAGAAGGCTGAGTTGAGTGCTGAGAGTTTGACCCCTGACCCATGGCAAAGAAACCTCTTAACTCACAGTGTGAGTGAAACTACTGGGAGAGAGAGGGCGACTGTAACTCAAACCTCCGCCCAGCAGTAATGAGAAGCCCCTCACCTTGGATGGCAGTGGAGGCCAAGTGGAGAACCTGCATTACTAGCTTGACCTGGCAGTAATGACGCGATTCCTCCTCCTTCCGCTGCAGGAACAGTGTCAAAGAAGGACGGCTAAAATGGAGTGTTTAAATAAGATCCCAGGTCTCATAATAAAACACAAAAATATCCAGGGTTCAGTTGAAAGTCACTCATTATATAAAAAACCAGGAAGGTTCCAAGTTGAATGAAAACAAAATCAAGAGGTGCCAACCGTAGGATGAAAGAAACATTAGAATTATCTGACAAAGCTTTCAGAGCAGGAATCATAAAATATTTTAATAAGTAATTATGAACATGCTTGAAACAAATGGAAAACAATGGCAGGTCTCAGCAGAGAAATAAAACAGATAAAGAATCAAGTGGAAATTTAAAACACTAAAAAATATAACTACTGAATTTTAAAAAATGGTGAGGGGATGAAAGAATCAATGAGTTAGAAGACAGTACAACAGAAATTACCCAATTTGAGCAAGAAAGAGAGAAAAAAGGCTAGAAAACATAAGCAAAGCTTCAGGGACCTGTGAAACTATGACGGAAGGTTTAATATTTGTGTCATCAGGGTTTTGGAAGAAGAAGAGAAGGAAGGTAGGGCTGAAAAAGTACTTAATATTAGCAAATAGAATTCCGCAATATATAAGAAGTAGTATAGAAATGGTTGTCTGGGTGGAGGTGGAGGTGGTAGATAAGTCAGTGTGGTTATGAAGGGGCAGCAGGAGGAATCCTTGCGGTGATGGAAACGTTCTGTGTACCGACTACTTCAACACCAGTAACCTGACTGTGATGGTGTACTATAATTTTGCAAGATGTTACCACTGGGGGAAACTAAGGTATATGGATCCTTTTGTATTACTGTCTTACAACTTCATACGAATCTACAATAATCTTGAAATAAGAGAATTTAAGTTAAAAATTATTTTAAAATCCATTTCTATATGCCAGGAAATAGCCATTAGAAAATAGAAGTATTTAAAAGATAACACTTACAATTGTATCAGAAAATAAAGAATACCGAGGAGGAACCAATCCAACAAGATTTATGTAAGCCCTTTCTGAAGAAAAATGCAAAACTTACTGAAAAGCATCAACTAAGGCCTGAATGATGGACAGATAGATCGTGCTTGTGAAAATGGGAGACTTCTTACTATTATGTATGTAAATGTAAGTTCTTCCCCAAACTCATTTACAAATTTAATGCACATTAACCAAAATTTCAACTATTTTTTAGAACATCACAAACAGATCCTTCAATTTTTATCAAGGATCAAAGGGCCTTTTAAAAGATACAGACCTTAATAAGAACAAAGGGAAATAAATTTCCATACAAGAGAACAATACTTATTTTAGCACATAATGATTAAGACAGTAGAGTTTTGGCATAACAATAACAAACTGACCAACAGAACAGAACAGAGAACCTAGGATCAACCTCACATTCAGGTGAGGGAACTAACACCATACATCTGTGGGGAAAGATGGCCACTGCAACAGTGGGTGCTGGGACAACTGGTTAACCCTGTCAAAAAAATGATAATGTACCGTATACTTCACCAACATCAATTCCAGGTGGGTTAAGAACCTGAAATACAAAAGGCAAAATTATAAGATATTCCTAAGAGAATAGACATTAAAATAGAACATGTTCACTTTAGATAAGGATAAATTTTTCAAATGAGATGCAAAAAGCACAAACTATGAAGGACATGATTGATAAATGCCACGTTAAAATGGAGAACTTCTACTCATCAATTAAAAGAGTAAGAGGACAAGTGAAAAGCTGGGAGGAAAAAAAGACCCGCAACTCAAAAAGAAAAGCAGAAAAAGCGTGGATGGGCAGGCATATCAGACATGAGGAAGTTCAAAAGTTCCATAAACACATGGAAAGATGTGCAAACCTACTAGTAACGAGGGAAATGCAAATTGCAATTAATATGAAAAAGTGATTCACTAGGCCCCAGACTGGAAAGTTTAAATGGCTGAGGATATCAAGAATTGATGAGGGTGCAGAGCGACCAAGAAATTTACATCTGTTGATAGAAGGGTAGATTGACGCAGCCACTTAAGAAAATAATTTGGTGTATCTAGCACAAGTGAAGATACCTGTACCGTAAAATCACTGATTCCACACCTAGCTTTATGCCCTATTAAAACTGCAGAAATGTACCATGAGACCTGCACAAGAATGTCCAGGGCAGTATCGTCTCTAAAGAGGAGCAAAAGGGAAATACCCTTAGTAGAGTGGATAAATCAACTGTGTGCACACGACAGAACACCATGAAACCGTGACAATCAACGACCCACAACAAAATTAAGTAACATGAATGAATTCCTGGAACATAACGCTGAGTAATAGAAGCAAGTCTACCAAAGAGGAATCACCATGCCACTGCACTGACATCGTCTTCCAAAACAAGTGGAACTGAGACTTCCCAGTTCCAGGACAAGGTGGTGTCAACTCACGTTCCTTCTCCTTGCTAAACACAACTAAAAATCCCTGAAAATTATTCAACAGATAACAATTTTAAAAAAAATTCTGAATGCCAGAGAAGAGAAAGCTTATTGGCTAGAGACCTCAGGACCTGAGGAATGAAAATATGGTGAATTCTCTGTGTTGTTTTTATTAAGTACTATACACCCAGACTGAGCACTGGAGAGACCTGCAACCCAGAACTGCCAATAGGCAAAGACGAGAAACAAACAAACAATGGTGCCCTTTCCTCTCTGGCCTGGCCAAAAGACCAGGAGAGAGGGAAAGACCAACAACGACCTAGTGGGAACCCCAGCTCCTGCCCCACCACCAGGGCACCGTCAGGAGCATATGCTGGTAGCAGCAAACCCTGGCAGGTGTCCCCACCCCTGTCCCACAAGTAGGGCGCTGGGAGGTGGTCCAGTCTACCTGCAGTAGTGGTGGCAACAAAGCCCAGGCTGACCCAGACCCCACTGTCCAACTGGGGCACAAGCAGAAGGGAAAGCCGCCCGTCGGGGCAGGATCGGCTGAGTGCTTCATTTTCCTGCCCTCCACCTAGCGGCAAAAGAGACCCAGGCCCAGCAGCTTCTGCCCGTCCCCACCCTGAGTGGCAGGTGGTCACCGGGGATGCCAGGCAAGCCAGGGGAGCTCTCTCCACCCCAGCAGGCAGAACCGCGGGGGTTAAGCAGGAGCTCTAGCAGTGCCAGAAACACAAAGCAGACCAGAACAACACTGCGAGGGCTCTGAAGATGAAAATGCCATTACAACAAGAGCCCACAAAAGTAGTCCAGAACTATATACCAAATGCAAGCAGGTGGCCACCTGCTAAAATGGAAAATTTAAACCAGATCAAGAGACTCCAACATAATAATGAAAATGACAAGATATAATTAAAAGTCATTTCTAACAACAAAAACCAGGAATAGGAACCATATTCAATATCTTGTAGTGGCCTATAATGAAAAAGAATATGAAAAAGAGTACATATACATATATATGTGTATATGTATGTATAAATGCGTCACTGCTTTGTACACCAAAAATTAACACAATATTGTAAATCAACTATACCTCAATTAAAAGAAGAATCAGGAACATATGATTTGAATGAGAAAAGACAACCACTGATGCCAGTACTGAGATGAATCAAACGTCAGAACTGTCTGACAAGGTTCCAAAGCAGCCAGCATAAACGTGCTTCAACAATCTCCACAAAGGCTCTCGAAACGAATGAAAAATTAAGAGAAATCAACCAAGACACAGAAGGGGTTTGTTTTGTAAAGAAAGAAGCAAACGGAGATTCGAGAATTAAATGCAAGAAACCCAGAGAAACTAACACCAAGATACCTCCTAATTAAACTCCTGAAAACCTAAAGACAAAGAAAAAATTCTTAGAAACAACCAGTAACAAGTTCATACCGTACAGCACAGGGAACTATATTCAATACTTTGCAGTAACTTACAGTGAAAAAGAAAATGAAGACGAATATATGTATGTTCATACATGACTGAAGCCTTGTGCTGGACACCAGACATTGGCACAACATTGTAAGCTGACTATACTTCAATAAAAATATGTGTGTGTATGTATGTATGTATGTATGTATATATATATATATATATACACAAATAAAATAAATTATGATACATTCATGTGATGGAAACTTACACAGCTATTAACATTCTTTCAGACGCTCTCCTATCACCAGTACCCAGCATTCATTCTTCAGTGGGAACATATAGATTCGTCTTTCTGTGACACACAATTGTGGCAGCATGTCCCAGAAATCCAGAGGGAGAAGGCTGTCTCAGGGAGGGATGGTGGCCGCTAAAGGGTAAAGGGAGGGTCGGGAAAAGCTTCACGGCAGATATTGTGTTGGCGCTGGGCCTTAGGGAATGACTACGACGCGGATTCATGAGAGTAAGTGTCAGGAAGGTGTTCCAAGTGGAGGGGACGGCAAGGGCAGAGCTCGGAGATGGTCACCAGTGGGCTGTATGCAAAGAACAGGGAGAAGCCTGGGGCGGCTTGGAATGTGCACATGAGGGGCCATATTGAGAAACAGCTGGAAAGGTGGATAGTTTACTTCTTCTTCCCGATTTCTCTTCCCCTCCTGCTTCTTTCCACCAAATTCCTTTCCACCAACCAAGTGGTGTCCCATCAGAACCAATGAGATTCAAAAGACCAACTTCCAGGCAGATCGCTCCAAATGTCTTTTGACAATGGAAACAACAAGCAGAAAGCACGTGGAGTTTGGGAGACAGCAAGTGCCTGTTAATCATACCTGGGGGCCGCCCGGCCCGTTTCCTGCACGTGGACCGCCCTGGCCTCCGTCCCCACCCTCCCCCCAACACACAGGGATGTGGCTGGCTCCGTGGGAGTCCTGGAGCCCCAAGCTTCCCTCCCAGTGGCTGCTCTCCGCCTCCACAAGCTGCTCTTCTGTGGCAGGAAGGGGCAAGCGGCCAAAGGACTGGGTTTCCCACTTGCCAAGGGAGGCCGGGCCTCAAAGCCACAGGCTGAGCTGCTCAGAGGCAGCAAAACGAAGGGACTCATCTGCTCATGGAGGGCCTTGACCACCCTCTCCCCACCCAACAGCACATGCCAGAAACTCAGGCAGCTGACCTGACCTCATCACATCCTGAGTCACTCTGCGTGAGTGGTGACTTTGCCTAACCGATCATTTGAATTTGTACAGAAAAACAGGATTTTCCACACTACAGAGGCCATTCCCATGTGGATCAAAGCATTCTGCATCTTTTTAGGAGGGCAGCCCCAGAGGGTGGACCTCCCACACTTCTGGTCTCATCTGCTGCTGTTCTATTCCCAAAGCGAGTGTCCAGTGACTCCAGACCCCAAGCAGTGGGAATGCCCAAAGCAATGTCCAATGTAAACCCATGTGTTGGCTCAAAAGACCAGTGCAAGCTCAGGCTGTGTCAATAGACCCTCGGCCTTAAGGGTGGCCTCATTATACTCATTTATGCAACCATTCTTTCCACAAATATTTATAGAGCCATTACCATGTGCCAGTTCCCAGTCGAGGGTGAATAAATACTGGGCTTCAGGCCTCTTTGGTGATCTGCTAATATTTAGCTGGAGAGAAACTGAGAAACAAATGAGGTGGGAGGCATCAGATTGCATCAAGGGACCTTGTGTCCCCAACCCCATCTCTCTCCCCTTGGTCTATCCTCTCAAGAGCAAATCACATCACTGGTGTGCACAGACCGAGGCAGGAGGGGTGCCGGGGTGGCTGTGTGCTGGGGTGTGGGGGTTGATGGTTAGAGAACTGCAGGTGTCCACACGCTTGCATGGAGGCCACTTGTGCCACTGGACAGTGCTGGGAGTAGTAGGAGAAAGGGGATCATGGCCAGTGGCCAGGAGCCAGGAAAGGGCTCTCCCTGTGTCCTCATAACCCAGCACAGAACGCTGAGCAATCCAAGAACTTATTTGAACTTGGCTATCCAAGTACTTACAAAGGTATGTTTGTCAAGGTAGGAGGGCAGAACATATTTTCAACTTGACTTTTAACTTTTAAACATTGAGACATCTGACATGTAGATCTTCATTTGTCCTCTTGTCCCAGGTCCTGCCCATGTTAGAGGCAGAAGGGAAGTGATCTCAATGAGAGGCCCAGAAATGCAGGAAGGGATGAAGAATGATGGAACGGGTGAGCACGTGCATTAATGTAAGTGAATGTTAACTCTACAGAACAGTAATAACGATCTGGTCTTGAGTTTTAAAAATACGTAGACTTGAGATGCATGATGATAATGTCAAAATAGTAGGCTGGTGTAAATGGACTTGTATATTCTAAGGTCTTAGTGTTGTCTGAGAACTGATAAAAGTCCTAACTTATGTAAGACTGTAATACATTAAGAACATAGCTTGTATATTTTAATGATTAAAAGAATGGTAAAAAAAAAATGTGTAACTAACAAGCTAATTGAAGAGGAAATGGAGTAGTAAATATATATATATATTAATCTAAAAGAGGGAAAGAAGAGAGGGTAAAAAACAAGTTTAAAACTTTTGGGACAACTAGAAACCAAACAATAAGAGAGTACAGGCAGATCCAAACATACCTGAAATGACATCAAATAGAAATGGTATCAATACTCACTATTATAAAATAAAGATTGTATGATGGAAAAAAATAACCTAATTACATGCTGTTTACATGAGCTATTCCTTAAATATGTGAACAAAGGTTGAAGATAAAAAGAGGAAAACAGATACACGATGCAAACACTAACCAAAAGGAAAAAATAAAAAGGCTAATGGCTCAGAATGGAGATCAGAGTTAGACAGATAGATAGATAGATAGATAATAGTTAGTTCTTGACTTATAAAAAAAGATAATATATCATGATTAAATTGATTTTATTTCAGGAATGCAATATTATTTTAACATTCAGTGGGGCAAGGACAGGCTTTTCAAAAAATGGTTCTGGATCAACTGGATAGCCACATAGGAAAAAAAAATTTTTTTAATGTGTATCATGCAAGGTATACAAAAATCGACTTCATATGAATTAAAGATCCAAATGTGAAAGATAACACGACAAAGCCTCCAGAAGAATCATGGGAAAATATCTTTACAACCTTGAGGTAGGCAAAAATTTCTTTAAAAGGACCTCGAGTAAGTCTGGAGTGGGGCTTGATCTGTGGGGTGTAAAAGTGTCTCCCTCCCATTCCCACCACCTCCTTTGGCTCCCCTGCCCCCACCGTCTCCCTCTGCATTTTGGCCCCAATCCCCCCCGCACACCCCGCCGTCTGGCTCCCTCCAGGGAAGCACTGCCTACAGCCTTCGTCCACACTCGCTGAGCCTCCTGGAGCATCAGCTGGGCCTCGCTCACTCTCCTGTTTCAAGGTTGCTTACATTTTACACAGACTGAGCTGGACCCATTCACCTCCAGGGAGGCCCCATAAAGAAGGACATAAATCCTACGCCTGTAGAACACTCAGGGGAAATGAAAAACAACCTAGACAGCTCCTTCGAGGATATAATTCCCCAACGACTCACCCTCTGTATGGGACTCTTTCCATCAAAAAAAAAAAAAAAAAACTGAACAAGGAGCTCAGGGGAGGGGACAAGGGACAGGATTAATCATGCTCACCCTGTCCCCTTCTCTAGACTGCAAGCTCCCTATGAGAAGGAACAGTATCAAATGTGTTTCTCCATCCCCAGAGGATAGCTCATAGCAGGTGCTTTGCCAGCGTCTGGGAAACAAAGGAAAAGGGATGAGGAGGGAAAGAGAGGCCGGTTTGGGCAAGCTTCAGTCCCACCTGACTGGGCTTCCTTCCCTTTGGCATCAGCATCCTACTTAAAGGGCATTTGAAAATCCTCTTTTCATTCGGACAAAGACCATGGGTCTGGAGCAGCCAAGGAGTCTGTGCATCCCCACCTTTGAAAGGTCTCAGTAAATCGCATTTGTCTTTGCTAGGTTGGGGAATCTGGCTTTTAACATTCTTCCCCTTGAATGCATCTCAGGGGTCTGGAAGCTCCCCCTGAGGAAGGAGCCCCACCGATCCCTGAATGCCCAGGACAGATTCAAATGCTTACTCCAGATTCGGCACATCCCTGCCCAGCCGGGGCACAGCCCTGGGCGGTGATTTACTTCGTCCCAGTTGCGCCAAACACAACACATCCAATAAGGCTTTTTTTTTTCAGTTGGCTGTTTATCTAACTTCCTCCTTTTTAATTTTCATATTAGGCGTTTCTAGAGGAGAGGCTGATGTCACAGGGCCTCTTTCCAGATGTTGTTTTGAAATCCATGTAACCATGGCATTGCTGGAAGCTGAGGAGTCCATCTGGGCCAACTGAGTCACGCCTGGGTGCAGGGCAGGGCAGGAGCAGGGCGGGGACTAGAGTGTCCCTGCGAGAAGGGAGAGGGAGGGGGGCGTTACTGAGTACACAGAGGCTCCTCCAGAAAAGATACTGGGGCCAGTTGTCACCTCTGACCTTCCTGCCCTGGCACTTCTTTTTTTAACGCCTTTGCTGCGGTATGATTCCTGTACAGTAAAGTACATATACTTCAAAAGTACAATTTGATGAGTTTTGATAGATGTATATACCAATGAAACCACCACCATAATCAAGATAGCTAATATTTCCATCATTCCCCAAAAGGTGCCAATTTCAAATTCCTAATTTATGCCTTCCCACCCGCTCTACCCCTTGCTAACCGCAAGTCTGTTCTCTATGTCTGTGAGTCTGTGCCCTGGCACTTTTGATAAGGGACCTGCTCAGGCAACTGAAACCCTCACTTGCTTAGAACTCATTAATAGATGGTAAAAGATCACCTGTGGTCCTTAAAAAGAAAAGAAGATCCTGGGTTCTGAGCTGACCAATACCCCTCTCTGCCTTCCCAGGTCATCCCTGCCTCAAACCTGACTCAATGTGCACTTCTGCCCCGACCCCTCCTCAGCAAATAAACTTCTTTCCAGCCTGAGTCCCCCTTCATGTCCCTCTGCCCATTTGCACCGCTATGATCTGGATTTGACTTGTCTACTTGGAGATCCCGCTTTTGCCTTCTCTAGGATGCCCCTCCCCAGACAGAGCTGCATATTCCTCCTTAGCGTCCCTACGATTTCCCTTACAGATCTGTAGCCACGCCCTGAAACAGGACGGACCCGTTTCCTCCTGTCTTCATCGTTAGCCTATGAGCACCGCAAAGCTACAAGTCTTGCCCATTGTCTGACACATGTCTGAAGGCACTCAGTAAATGCTACTGAATTCATTCACTACTTCATTATCAGTGTCAGCCAGTGTCCCCACCCTAAAACAGAAATAATAAAAATAATAATAATAGTATTTATTAAGCAATTACTATGTGCACTGTTTTAGGTAGATTTTCTCATTGTAAATACTTATAACTTTATCCTCATAAAACTCATACGAAGTGTATTTTATTATTGACGTTCTCCATTTATTTAGTGGATGAGAAAATGGAGGCACAGAGAGGTAAAGTGAATTGTCCAGGATCACACAGCTACTAAATGGAAAAGCTGGACTCAAACCCAAGCAGTCAGACTAGTGAGCCCGCACCCCTAGCCTTGAGCCACTGCCCCTGAGACATACTAATGCTGCTGTGACCACCTACTCCCAAGGTTCAGGTGGGAAGGGGACAATGAGATAGAGCTGTAAAAACATTTTTTAAACCAAAGTATGGTGCACATGCAGATCACAGAAAGATGAAAAAGGTGCAGCTTGTCCATGACCCCTTGCCAGTTTCCTCCCTCGTGCCCGTTCATCCAGCTTCCCCAGGACTCCAGACTCCTGCCCCTGGCCGGGTGCCCAGAACAGAGCTCCAGACACACTCTCCTGGGGACGGTGGCCCCCGCATAAGCACTCGGTGCATCTCACCTCCCCGTCTTTGCTTGTGCAGTTCCCTCCGCCCGGGATTCTCTCCAACCCAATCCTGCTTTGTCAAATGCTGTGTCCCTCGGGGAACATCTCACCTTTTCCCGATCATTTCACAGCCCCAAGTGTTTCCCATCTTAGAACACGCCATCTCCTTTCCCTGGGGTTGGTCAGGTCAAATCTTGCCATTAAACTTAATGCCTCACATCCTCTCACACCCTACATCCTTCCATCCACAAATGCTGTTGGCTTTGCCTTGAAAACAAATGCCTACCCTGACCATTCTCAGGTCCTCCATCACAACCCCCTCCATCCAAGCTACGTCATTTCCAACCTGGGTTACTGTTGTAGCTCTGCTAACCGGCCTCCCTACGCTCCATCCTCGGCTCAGCAGCCAGCGTGCTCCTTAAAAGGATCATGTCACTCCCCTGCTCAGTCTTCTGACATTTTCCCATCCTTTTTAGAATAAAATTCCACGCGTGGTGCCTGGCTACCAAGCCAACTCCATCTCCCCCCTTCCCCTTCCCTGGGTACCCCATGCATGCTCTTCTCCTCTGTGCTCCACCTGCACACTCCTCTCCTCATGTCTTTGCACATGCTGTTCCCTCCGCCTGGAATGCTCTTCCCCCAGATGTTCAGATGATGCCCTCCTCCGCTCCACTCATGCAGGTCCTGGCTCACATGTCACCTCTTTGGAGAAGCTGTCATGATCGCCTTTTCAAAAAGGGCAGTGATTCCTTCTCCTCACTCTCTATCCCTTTATCGTGTCATTTCCCCAGAGCCCCTCCCTATTTCATATTACATCATATGCTAATTGGCCACCATCTCTATCCCCCAAGCAGAATAAAAGCTGCCCAAGGGCAGGGACTGAGTCGTTTGGCTCACTCCCCAGAACCGGGCCTGACATGGGTCAGTACTCCATATAGATTTACTGCAGGCACTGACGCCCACCCCCATAGACATGCCCCCTCCTTCTGAGCTCCCTGCAGCCCTCCTGGAGTGTATCTCTTTACTCCAGTTTAGACAAGTTCCTTGAAGGCATGGGCTGGACCCCCACAGTGCCTGGCACATAACAGGTGCTCAGGAAATGCTCGTGCAATTAAATAGAAGCAAGTAAAAGTTCATTCTTGGAGTCCACTAGAGTCTCAAAATGATTTTTAAATTACATTTATCTGAGCTCTAACCTGGACCAATCAGTATTATCATTAATAAACTTGGCTCTCAATTGGTGGACTGTAAACTTGTCATATTTGTGGCAAACCCAGAGCCTGGCCAGCCCGCCCCCACACTGGCAAACCCAGTGGGCTGCTGGTCCCTCCTTCTATCTTGTCGGGTGAGTTCAGGTCATATCAACAGACACCACCTTGGCGGAGATGGAGCAGCCTCTGCTGGGTGGGGCCTCCTGGAGGCCACTGTGTCTGGAGACGATTGGGCCTGACCTGCTAACCTGTTACATAACGTTACATGATGTTCGTTATTATACACATGTTAAGCAACGATTTTCCTCCTCGAGGAGGCAAGTTGTGCCAAAGCACTGAATTCCCTCCAAAGGTACCAGAATGCTTTCCCTATTTGCTGCTGATGGTCACGCGACTGTGCCCAGCAGGACTGGGCGGGAAGGGGTGCAGGAAGCCCCTCTGGGCTGGCCCATCGCTGAGCACGCCGCACTGGCTCCAAGGTTCAGGGCTGCTCGGACCCTTGAGAAGAATCCCACCTTTGACGGGAGGCTGAATACGCACTACTTGACAGAGAACAATCCGAGAGTAAAATTCTTTAATCAGCCTCTACCTCGCGGTACCCTGCAATTTCCACCTTGCTGTGATAGCAAATATTGAAATACGGTCCAACGGAAAACGTTCTGAATTTTGGCAGGTCTCCTAACCTTACTTAGCTTTCCCTCTCTCCCTTATGGCTCCGCTTGTCACCTTCAGCAGTGACACGGCTGCCGGACGTGGCAGGAGCAAACTCGCTCAGCCTGCACTCCCAGCCCAGCTGGACATAAGGGCTCCTCCTCTGCCCGGGCCCCACCTGTCAGCTTCCATCAGGTTCTCCGCTGGCTGTGATCTGAGCTGCCTGTGGGATGCTGGCTATCTGCTGTCTGGGGACGAGACCTTCCCAGTGTACTGACTGTTGTGTTGCACCTGGCATTTTCCAGCAGGGATTGAGGCTCAGTTTACCTTGAGCTGACACAGCACCTCAACGGACCGCTCCAGCAGGAAGGTCAGCTGAGCTTGTTCACTGCTGTGCTCACTCATATTCCACTGGGCCCTGCCTCAACTGCTTCCCTGCTCTCGGTCACAGAACGCTGTGCCTTCCTGACTTTGGCATAAAGGGGTTCGAAGACTTTAATTCACAGCACCGGAAGCCAACGGTGGGCTCCTCCGGCCCCACAGCTCCTGGACATACCTTCATGAAGAACATTCTCCTGCAGTTCTTGCCTCGATCACTCCCAGCTGCCTGGAGCTGAGCGGCCTCGGAGGGCAGCGTGAGATCAGGAACACTGCCGGGCCCAGCCTCCGACGTGTCTGCCAGCTGCACAGAGGAGTGGAAAATCCCCTCCTTGCCCTGGCCCAGGGAAATCTCAAAAGGATCCGGATATTTCTCATCAGGGCTTGAGCCGTCGTCACTGGTCTTAGCATTACAGAGGATCAGGGACCGGGAGAGCGACCGGAATTTTGTGGATTTTCTGCTCTTTCCCGAACGGCTATGCGGCTCCATCCTCAGAGAGGAAGTAAAGCTGCCTTTCTTTCGTTCCTGATCTCTGGCCCTTGGCTGACGGCTGGTGACTGGACTGGGCTTAGCCACCACTTCATGCGTCCCTGGAGGGAAGAGAAAACAGGAAGAAGCCATGTGACTTGCTGCTGGCACGTGGAGCCAGACAAGAATCCTGGAGCTGAGACCAGTGCCCAGCACGGTGCCCGTGAAACAGGACAGATGGGAGATCGTCATTCAGTGTCACTGGTCCTTCCAGGTGCCGCCGTAAGGGTTTGGTGAATCCAAGTGTTTACCACGTCCTGCACCCCCAGGCTTCTGGAAGACGGAGCTTCTCTTATCCGAGCCCTCATTCTACAGATGGGGACACTGAGGCACAGAGAAGGGAGGCGCAAACCCAGAGCCACAAAGAGCTTTCACAGAAGAGCCGGTGATCAGAGTCACAGGAGGGCCTTTGAGGTCCTAGCGACCTGTGCTTTGTGATTTTTAAACATAAAAACCATTCTTCAAATAAAAGTCTACAGGGGACTCTGGACTATACAGTAGGTCAGTGGGCCGGGGTGGGGGAGGTGGGCACAGAGAGGGTAGAAGGAAACTAAGCCACACTTTCCTGTCCCCTTCTGCTACCCCTGGTCACTCCTGCAGCATCTCCAAGGAAACCCGAGAATTCACGGAGCCCAGCCTGGAAGACTATTGGTGTTCGTGCCCTCAATTCTCAGATGAAGAGCCTACGAACCAGGGAAGTTGGGCATCTTGCCTGATGCTGACACCCACAGCCGTCTGAGTGCAGAAGAAGGGGAGGCACGGTCAGCGCGCGCCGCAGGGCTGAGCACACAACAGGCGCCTGGCCAACCTGCGCACCCTGCCCTGGGACCGAGGTCACCCCTGGCCGGCACTGCAGCCAGGCTTGGTCTCCTGCTCGGTCGCCTGTCCCCACCGGGGGGCCAAACTCTCACAGGCTGACGGATCAAAGGCTGTCTCCATCTATCCGTCAAGAGGCGCAGACCATGGATTCGGTCTCCACGAGGCAGGCGGTGAAAGGAGCTCTGGGCCCAAAGAAGCTCTGGCTCAGGCCCAAGCCACAGAACAGAGCCTGCTGCCGGAGTGACAAACCGTGGGTGCTCTTGGCCCGCGGGTGTTGCCGTCTGAGCAGAGACCTTCCAACGTTTCATTAAGTAGGAGCCCTTGCACGTTATATAATCCCCCAAAGAGAACTTCCTCTTAAAAGAAGACAGTGTTTTTCAATACCCAGTTGCCCCATTTTATTGTTCTCTGTATTAGCATTTTAGTTTCATCAATTCATCCACCAACCACCTACAGCAACCAATAGCAACAAATTAAAATGAATGAACGAGAAACCACTGGAGAGCCTACTATATACACGACACCCTTCTTAGTGCTTTAGTGTAAGTTAATTCAGTGTCGGTCCATTTCATCAAGCACCCTCTTGCCAAAGTCCTGGCCTCCGTCCTTCCGTCTCAGATAACAGCAAAGCCCCAAGCACAGGTGAATCCAGTCCTCTACTGAGTTCCACGCCTGCTTGCAGGCTTCCGAGCCCTGCAGGGGACAGACACTTCCACTCCCGAGCAGATTGGCACCGTGAAACATTCATGGTCAACAACTGGGCCTCCGGCTCCAGCCAGCAACTGTACAGTGCGTGCGTCCATGGTTAACCCAATCGTACGTTCCCAGTAACGACTGTTTCAGAACTTCACTCTCTGCAGAACTAGATTTACCTCTCTCCTCATCGTAAACAGATAATGTCACCTTCTGCTTCAGAGAAACACAGAAGTTCTCAGGTAGGAAGCCCCCAACTTTCCACCACTGAATTTACAAATCCATCTGCCATCCATACATACCTGTACATTCCCTTTAGAGTGAGACTTCTGCCCTCCTCTTGAGGCCAATCCACCCATCTGTTCTCTGGGTCCCACTCCTCAGTCTCCTTAGGCTTAGCAACAATAAAAATAATGACAGCTAACATTTATTTAGTGCTTGTGATGTACTGTTCTAATTGCTTTACCACTCAGTCCTCACCAAATCCTTTATAGGCTCCACAGATATCCTCATTTTACAAAAAAAGATAACGGAGGCACAGAGAGGTTAAGTAACTTTCCCAAGCTCACACAGCTAAGAACTCAGTCAACGAAGGCCTTCAACCAGGCAGTCTAACTCTGGAGCTCGCCTGCATCTTCGTGGTGGCTCCACGCTGCCGCTGATATTAACCTCTTCAGCCTCAACTTCGCCCTCTGTTCTGGGTTTTATCATCAACGTGTAAACACACTCAAATTGTTTGTCTTTTAAAAACTATGTGTTGAATCCACGCCCTCCTCCTGTTACCTGCCTCTCTTTGATCCCCTTCATATCTTCTTTTTTCTTTCTTTCTCTTTATTATGGTAAGAACACTTAACATGAGATCTGCCACCTTAACAGATTTTTTTAGTGTACAACACAGTGCTGTTATCAACAGGCACAAGGCTGGCAGTGGACTCAGCCCTTCCTACCTTCTCGAACAAACATTTTATGGTCCGTACTTTCTGTCCAAAGGCTCACCTCCCCTTTAAGCCACAGCCCAGAGTCTGCTTCCTTCCCCGAAAACCACAAAAACTCTCTTTGATCAGTTCTGCATTTTACCTGCACCAAAGACATGAACCCAAGCCCAGAGGGCATGGTCTGCTTGCCCAAAACCTGCTTTCTTTCTAGAGGATTTATTAACCTGAATATCAATGCTCAGATCTCTTGGCTGAAGAATACAAAGAACTCAAGCTTTTAGAATCGTCCTTTTTTCCTTTTTATTATTTGCCTTTACTTCCAGATGTCACCTTTCAAACCCAAACTGTAAATGCTCTCCTTCCTGCCACCATCCCCCAACACGGGAGTTCTTCTGCATTCCACCAATCCACCTTCCCGGAGCCAGCAGCTCTCAACACCAGCATCACTGTAAGGATGAATATATCCAACCCTCTGTGCATTTTGTTCAGCATTAATGAGGACTCCCCATAGTTCACCTGGGACTCATGGAGAAAGCAGAATGTGTGTGTGTGTGTGTGTGTGTGTGTGTGTGTGTGTGTGTGTGTGTGTGTGTGTGTGTGTGTTGGTCACAGCCAGCACTGTCCACAGTTCATTAGGCATTTGAAATACTGAAAGATAATCAGAATTTAAAATCCTTCTGGACTTTTGTTCATGCTCTACAGGGAGGATATACACATGGAGCTGCTGAGGGCCACCATGTAAAAAGGGCTTCCTAAGAGTGAAGCCAACACAGAAGGTACAGAATTCACAGAGGAAGCAAAAGAGGGAGAGGAAGGAAGATCGAGAGAAAGAATGTGAAGGACGGGTCTAGATGATACAACATAAGCACCCAGATGCAGCCATGCCTGAAGCCACGCTCGCTATCCATTCACTTATGCAAACTAATGAAACCTCTCCTTTTTTGCTTAAAAAGAATCCTCCTGGCATAGTTTTTCTTCTGTCTGATGCCACTGGCATAAGTTATGGAAAACAGAGACATTTAAGGACCAAGAGGCTTTTTAAAACTGTCCTTTATTCCATCCTAAGCCCAGAAGAGGAGCTGGTCACCCCCAGTCAAGGCCCAAACTCCTCTCTCCTTCAGTGCCTGGCTCTGGTATAAAAGCCTCTTGTGTTCTTTTTTCACCAGGCATTGCCACAGTCCGCATGGACTCTTAGAATTCAAACCCAATTCCCTTTCTCCTCCACACCCTCCTTAGCCTGCAGCAGGTATCCCAGCAAAGGGAAACTCAATCACTGGTCATTTTCTGGAACATCAACATTTGGGGACCTTTGGGACACAGGTACAAGGCTGTGTGCTTCACTCAGCGGTAGAAAAGTTGGCTGCACGTAGGATTTAGGAGACCAGAGGGCTCGAACTCCGTGGTGGAAACCAGGCTAATCCCAGTGGACCACTGCAGGAGTGTCTGATGAGTACTGTCAGTGTTTCCAAATAAGCTTCTGCAGAGAGCACTGGGACTTTCTGTGGCCTTGGCTCTCACGTGGGATGGGAGACTGGCAATGATGCACCACAGGGGAGGGAATTAACCCTCTGGTCCAGAGCAAAGATGCTTTGCAGAATGAACCTTGTCATTAAGGAAAGTGTTAAAAACTAAAGGGAATGACTGCAGAAGGGTTGTAGAGGAGAAGCCAGGACTGGACTTCTGTGGGATACTGCGTTCCCCCGAGGCCTGGCATAGAGAAGGAGAGGAGAGAGAGGAGGGAGAGAGAGAGAGAGAGCAGGGGGAGTAATTGAAAACACAGTGCCGTGGTCACATGGTTCAGCTTAGCTTGGTAATTGTGCTCAGGACACTGGAACCAGCTCTTGCTCCCTAATGGAACCAAACGTCAGCAGAGCTTGGGGGCAAGCCCGTGCCCTTCCCCAACTCCAGCCCCCTTTCAAAGGTCAGAACTCAGGAGCTTTCTCTGATTGTGCCCTGGGCTCCACAGGCACTTGCCAGACTCTTGTCAGATCTGCTCTGCCCCCAGTGGATCTGGTGGGTCCCTTCCAGAGGCTTCCCGGGAAAGCACAGCTATGGTTTCTGACAGGACTAAGCAAAGAGCACCAGCCGCTCCCACTTCCCAGCAGAAAAATCCAAAGGACCCGCTTTGCCCCAGGAAACGGCTCTCCTGCTCTGCAGAGGCCTCTCCCCCGACGCCAGGAGAGTATTTGCTCTTTAGGTAAACCTTCCAATAGAACGCTCGGGCCGGTAGGGGCTCCCCCTCACGCATAGGAGAGGATCTCACAGCCAAAAGGGATAAGGGCTGACTCATCGCCACAGCTTTCCACATATGTTTAGACCAACCTTGGCCGAGCTGTCATCTGTACAGAAAAGCTCAGCGCAGTGAAATGAATGGTTCCTCCTTTAAAGGAGCTTGAAAAACTCCCAGATCGTGTGCCTGGCGGGGAAGGGTCAGTAAGTGCCACCTTCTCTCCTTCTCTCTTTCCTTTGTTTTCATCTGTTCATGCAGCGAGCACTTGCTGAGAAAAACAACTATGTTCCACGCAGGGCAAACCTCACCCGCTGGAGGAAAGGCCACACTGTTTCCATCTGGTTAAAATACACTTAATTCACTGGAGAACTTCGAGAGGGTGACTAACCATATGGAGAAAGGGGAACTCGTTGATAAAATGTGTTTCACATTTCTGAATTCTTCCACAGTGTTCTATATCAAAGGCAGTTTTTCAAGTTTGGTCACTCTGGCCCAGGGGGTATTTTTGGTCTTGAACTGAAGAGTGACTCAGAGATAAGAAATGAAGGGAAGAAATTTATGGCTCCTGCTTTTTCTAAAAGAGTATCTTTTATAGGATTCTGTGTGATCGGTGGCTGGGACCAATGGTGTGTGTCTGTATACATTGTTCACAGGACCAGACAAATGGCACAGTGCCTCACAGTCTCCTTCCCAAATGGTAAAGAGGGCAGGTTGTGTTGAAGTTAGTTTTATACTCTCGGTCTTTCTTCCTCGGCACAGTAACCTCCAGGACGGGAGACCATGTCCCAGAGCTCTGCCGGGGCTTGGCACAGAGCAGGGCATTTGCACATCCAGTGAATGAATGAATGATGGGTGAACATCTCAAAGGTCCCTCTGTCTTCAGTTGACCTTTCCCACACCAATATAAAGTGACATGTTCCCAGGTGTGATGGTTAATTTTCTGTGTCAGCTCGATCGGGCCAATGGGTGCTCAGATACCTGGGAAAACATTATTTCTGGGTGTGTCTGTGAGGGCATTTCCAGAAGAGATTAACATTTGAATCCATAGACTCAGTAAAGAAGATCTGCCCCTCTCCCTTGAGGGACTGAACAGAAGGAAAAGGTGAAGAAAGGGAAAAATCACTCTCTCTGCTGGAGCTGGGACAGCCATCCTCTCCGGCTCTTGGACACCTGGCTCTTGGGCCTTTGGACACAGACCAGGACTTACACCGTTGGCTCCCCTGGTTCTCAGGCCTTTGGGTTTGGACTGGACTGTATCGCCAGCTTTCCTGGGCCTCCGACTCACAGATAGCCGATCGTAGGACTTCTCAGCCTCCATAATCATATGAGCCAATCCCTCATAATAAATCTCCTTCTTTATATCTATCTATCATCTATCTGTCTATCTGTCCATCTGTCTATCCATCTATCTCTATCTATCTATCTATCTCCTATTGGTTTGTTTCTTTGTAGAACCCTAATACACCAGGGGAAACACCCCATCTAGGCCCACAGAATGAAGGACTCCAGGTGACCAACTGACATCAGAGGGACAAGGGGCTGCAGTGGGCTGCTCTTCAGAGTAGATGACAAGTTAGAACATCAGAAAGACATTCTAGTGGGGAGGGTATAGCTCAAGTGGTAGAGCACATGCTTAGCATGCACAAGGTCCTGGGTTCAATCCCCAGTACCTCCCCCAAATATAAATAAACAAACCTACTTACCTCCCTCTCATTAAAAAAAAAAAAAAGGAAATTCTAGAATCTGCTCCTGGGGAAAATCCTGAAGACACGTGTAAGAGGTCCTCAGACGGGCCACCGCGCTTTCAGCATCCTGGAAGGCGATCGAACCCATCAACACGTAGGTACAAATGCGCCAAAGCCCAGGCCTCTGAGACGAAGGATGGAGATGCACAGGGCTATTCCCCTTAGCATGTATTCCCTCCCAGATGGTAAAGGCTGAAAACATAATTAACCTCAAGAAGAGCCTAGATACACTGGAGAAAGGCACATCACCCACCACTGTTCTGGGGGGGACTGGCTAAGGCTGGTTCCTCATTAAGTCTCAGTGCCTGGAGCAGGGCTTCACCTACAGGAGACCCTCAATAAACGCTGTTGCAAGTGAAGCAAGCAGTCAGCTACACAAAGTCCTCCTCACGGGTGTTTGTAACTGGGAGGAGTGACAAGCAGGTGTACAAACATCCTGGCGGAGGGTTCAGACTCTGGAGGTCTGCCCCATATTACCTGTGTGACCTCAAGCAAGGTACTGAACTCCGTTCTGGCTTGGGTGGTCACCCACAGAGCAGAGATAACGATGCCAACCACTGTGAGAATGAAAGCAAACAGTTCGGAGAAGGACTCAGCTGAGCGCCTGACCCGTAACATGGACTAAAAAAGAAAAAAAAAATTTACTCAAAAAGAAGTAAAATAGTGGAAGCAACCTACATGTACATCAGTGAGAGATTTTATTCAGTATGCTATGGAGCACTGACACAATGGGACACGATGCAACCAACACCAAGACTAAAATACGCAGATATGGAAAGAGGCCCACGGCACACGGCAAAACTAAGAAACACCATAAAATACCCGTATCAACTGGTTTGGGTTATAAAAATGTACTTGTATGAATAAACACCAAACTGTTAATAATTTTGTTTGGAAGGTGCAGTAAGGTGCTGGGGGGGAAAGGTATTTACAAAGAGCTTTTCTGTTCTACTTAACAATTTCCTATTCCAGATTTCTTTTGACAATAATCGTGTACCCCAATTAGAACCAAAAAAATTAAGCTTTCTATTTTGAAGAATAAAACTGAAATTTATGGCTAATTTTTGTTAACTAGGCATTCTGATTAACCTTATAATAATTTTCTCAGGTTTGAAAATATCGGGATGAAACGTTTATTGAGACGGCCTCAGATTTACAGATGAATTTGGGAAGAAAGTCTTCCCATCCAGGAACACTTTTTTAATTGTTGTTTTGTTTCTATATTTGTTCAGATTTTCTTTTTAGACCTTCAATCCAATTTTGCATTTTTCTTCATATTAGACTTTAAATACATTTTTCCCTCAGCATTATGTTCCTATATTGAATGGAATCATCTGTAAAATACTTTTTCCTAATTGGTTATTGCTTATCTATAAGTAAGTTGTAGCTTTTATATATTGATTTCATAACTGGCAACCTTACAGATCTCTGTTATGCCAGAAACTATTCAATAGTTTCTCTTGCATTTCCAATCGTGATTTCTGAATGTTAATAAACTTGCCTCATTTTAAAATATTTATACCACTTATTTCATTATTTTCTAAGTTTACTGCCTAAAGTTTCCAGAGCTTTAGTAAATAATGGCTACAATAGAGTAGTTCCTTCTAGACATTAATAGAAATTCTCTATTTTTATGGTAAGAAGGCTATTGATGCCTAGATCAAGAAAAAAAAAATTTTTTTATTATATTAAGGAAATAGCCTACTACTTGTAATTTGGGAAGTATTTCCTCCAAGAATGGATGTTGCTTATTAAATGCTTTTTCAGCTCTTTGGCCCTCCTGTGTAACATTCTTCTTTTGAGTTCTCAGTGTGAAGACACAAATTACTGGCTTTCTTAAGACTGAGCCCCCTATATTTTGATCCCATTGGATCCAAGTGCGCAATTCTTTTGAGAATGGGATTTAGGCTCTTTGTATCTATGCTCACGAACAGCAATGTCCTGTCATCTTGTTTTCTGCTGTCTTAGGTTGTGCTGGTGTTGTAAAAGGAATTGGGAGCCCCGGCATAACTGCCTACTCTCTGAAATAGTTTACTAGCTTAAAATATACCCAGTGAAAGTCTGAAGTCGTTTTCCATAAAATCTTTTGGTGCTGGCATCACTTTTGAGGTGGTTCTTTGAAATTTTCCATCATTTCCTTGGTTACTGGTCTATTCAATTTTTTTAAAAAAACTTTTCCTTTGGCAATGTGGATCCCTGACATTGTCTTCATAGACCCTCTGGCCAGATTTTCAAATTCATTAGTAAGAGTTGTCCATTATAGACCCACAATTTAAAATGTTTTCTCTGAAACTGTACACACATGCTCTGTCTCTTGTGGCCAAAGTTGTGCCTTTCCGTTGGTCCTCCTTCTTCTTTGCTTTGATTTACTTTGATTGAAAAGATCTGTTCTATCCATCCTTTCAAAGGACTCATTCTTAGAATTAGTGAGAAAACATCTACTCTTTCTGGCTCGCTTTCCAATGTATTTATTTCTGCTTGAGTTTTACTACTTTTTCCCTCCTATTTTTCTTCTGTTTATCTTGTTCTTTTCTCCAGCTTCTAGAGCTTAATATTCACTTTCCAAAATCCACTGTTTCTGTTTTACAAGGAGAGCATATCATGCAGGGGTGACCTGCTCTGGCTTAGAGCCCAACTAGATCTGGGTTCAAATCCCAGTCCGATTATTTACTAAGGGTCTGACCTTGCAAATCTACTTAACTTTTCTGTGACTCAGTTTTGTTGTCTGTAAAATGGGGATGACCTTAGGAGCCACCTCAGAGCAACTGTGTGATAACAAATGGAGACACTGGATGTAAATCCCTTAGTAGAGTTTGCTGACTGGCTATTATTGCCACCATTGTCATCATCATCATTATTATAAAAAGTTAGAAATTCTCCTCTGAATATCCCTTTGGCCACAACCCATGAATTTTGAAACGTGATGCTCTGATTGTTGTTATTTTAGAGATGGACTGTAACTGCAATTTTGATTTCGAACTTAAGCTCAGTTCTTTTAGAAGCTGCTGCTGTTATTGTTAATTTCTTGTGGTTAAATTTCCAAGATTTAGCCTTGTTGTTCTTGCAATTTTTTTTATTAGAAAATTCCAATTTAATTGCATTGTGTCCACAGGATGTGTCCTGGACACTTTTTATTTGTTGGGATTTATTGAGGCTATTCTGTAAGCCAGTATGCAATGTGGCTGAAGTTTTAAATGTTCTGTGCACATTTGAAAAGAATGATTATTCTGTTTGGAGTTTCAAATATGATATTAAAATACATATGTATGTATAGACTCAATCTTACAAGTCATCAACTCTTTACATTTTGTCTAAAGAATCTAAAAAAAGCTTAGAGTGCATTGAAAGTTGGCACCATTATCTGTAATATATTTCCAAAAATGTTTGTTTTACATATTTCAATGCCTTTATTAGGTGCATAAAGTTCTCTGATTTTCATATCTCCACTGTGTGTTCTTCTTTGATCTTTTTGTAAAAAGTACCTCTTGATCTGTTTCACAGTTGCCTCAGTTTTTATTTTGTCTGACAGAATTAACATGGTTACCCGACTTTCTTATCTGCATTTGCATGGGTTTTGCCCACCCCTTTATTTTTAACTTCATGTGATTTAGTTTTAAACGTGTCTCTTACAAGTGGGATGTAATTGGATTGAGAGGGAGTGTTTGTTTCTTTGGGTTTTTTCATTTCTCTCTTTTTAAGCAGAATCTGGGCATCTTCCTTTTTAATATATAACCTTATATCTTGTCCTATGTCCCATGTACCTTGTACACATTTAATGTGCAACCTTATATCTTCATTGAAATGTCTTCTTTCGACATGTTTTGTTCTGTCCTCTTTACTTGGCTTCTTATTGCCTCTTTTTTTTGTTTGTTTGTTTTTGTTTTCCAGGCAAATCATCATTCACTCTTTCTTGTCCTCCTTGATGAATCAGAGGTTTTACATTCTATAGTTTTATATTATTGGTGGCTCTGTGAAGAACTTTTGAAAGTGAGATTTGAACGTAGATGTTTCCTTTTCATTCACCCCAGGGAAGACACGGTATCCGACGCCTCTCCCTCCAGGTGCTGGGAACCCTCTCCCTTCTTCCTGACCCCCCTTCTCAGACTGCAGTTCAGAGCCAATGGCTGTTTGCGGGACACTGTGTATTACCTCTTACAAGATTATTTTTACCATTCATATTATTTCAAACTCCTGTTAAGAACAATGAGTGAGGTTTAACTACCTCACAGCTGACTTGGATCCGGGATCCCTGCCTTGGGTGATGGGGAGAAGGCCATCTTGTTAAAAGAGAAGATCAGGTGTAACTGGGACTTAAAATGCTCTCCCAACACATCTCTGCCTCCAAATCCCACCCAGCTGCCAAATCCCCACTCAGCGTTCTACAGTGCCGCTTCTCAAAGTCTATAAACCATGGCTTATGGTAAGAATTTACACTTTATATCATTATACACACCACATAAATACACGGAGGATATATACATATATAAATATCAGTGAATACATACATACAACTAAAACAAAAGTTTCGTGAAATAATATACTTACCATGGTATAATAATGTAAAAACATGAGAAAGATAATATAAAAATGATTTTGCTAAGAACCTGATGCATTCTGATAAGCTCTATTCTTCTTTATCTATTTAAA
Source organism: Camelus bactrianus (assembly GCF_048773025.1). Classification (NCBI taxonomy): domain Eukaryota; kingdom Metazoa; phylum Chordata; class Mammalia; order Artiodactyla; family Camelidae; genus Camelus; species Camelus bactrianus. The sequence goes on from NC_133565.1 coordinate 28,891,661, forward strand.
AAGAATTGATCTCAACCCACTAAGTTGATTTTCAGTCCACTGATGGGTCACGTTGGAAAACCACTATCCTAAGGTTTGCCCTGATTTCTTACAGTGATTCTATTTAAGGGGATTTGCTTAGGTTCCTCGTTGAGGTCCCTACTGAGCCTCTGAATCTTTTCACATATTCGTGGCTTTCCCTGCATTTGCTCATCCTGACTCAGAGACCTGTGCTTATCCAGGTTTGATGGGTGGGACGGATCCTGAAATTCCCTGCTCAAATCTTTCCTATGCGGATGGAAGACTGAGGCAAGGGCTCAGGCTGACCTAGCTTTCCTTTGCCAGCTGAGAGCTGCGTGGGTAGCAGGGAGGGCTCACCAGAGCCAGCTGTCCCAGGAGTGCAGAGAACATCTGGATCATTTAGACAGCACACTGGCGGGTGCCACCTCCCCTGGCCAGGCAGGGTAGCCATGTCCTCACTGCCGTGGCTGTCTGCCTGCAGAGCATTTCTGGCCCAGTTGTGCGGCCAAATCTCAGCCAGAAGTAAGACCAGCAGAGACCCCCGGTCTGGGTGGTCCCCAGCCTCTGGGTCACTGCACAGAGGCACTGCCAGCCTCCCGAGCTGCTCCCCACCCATGCACACCCTCTCCCCCAGTATCTTCAAGTGTGGCAAGCAGAGCCGCTCCCAGTGGGCTCTGCCCTTCCACCCGGGCATCCTGCTCCTCCACGAGCCGTCCTCAGCACTCCGTCTGCTCTGCATCCTGCTGTGCAGACCCCTCAATGTTTCTGCCATAGCTCGCCTAGCTAACAGCACCCACAGATCCATCCTGATTTAAGCTGCCATCCAAAAGAAGAACTTGAAGTAAACTCCTAATTTCAGGTTGCCTTCCTAACCAAACTCCAAACTCTTTGTTTATTTTTGCCTCACTGGGTATTTTTCTCTCTGCCTATATGCATTATATTGCGAGTCACACTGATTTGTGTCTTACTATCAAAAATATCTCATACATGAAAATGGTTTGCCAGCCCAAATGGACAAAGCAAATATAAGGTTCTATCGTTAGAGCTAGGATGGCTGTTACATTGATACTGTGCATTTATTTTGGGACAACTATTTTCCGAGATTCGTTGTGTGCCAGGCAACAATGATGTAAAGGAGAAAGACATAGTCCCTTACGGCCTGTCAGAGAAGATAGATGTCTAAATGGATACTATTCCTAGCGTGCGGAGTTTGATGATAAAGATTTGAATCAAGTGCCACAGTCCGAAGTGACCTTATGTATGGTTTCCCCAAGGAATCGGCCCACGAGCTACAGCTTGAAAGCCGAATGAGGGCCTTCCCCGTGGAGAAGGGAAGACAGAATGTTCTGGAACAAGCCTTTCCAGTAGACAGAACAACATGCAAAGGCACAGTTTATTTACAGAACAGAAACAGACTCACAGACGTAGAAAACAAGGTTATGGTTACCGGTAGGGGGGAGGCAGGAAGGGGTGGGAAGAGATAAACTGGGAGTTCGAGACTTGCATATACTAGCTAATAAATATAAAATAGATAAACAATAATTTCACACTGTATACCACAGAGAACTATATTCAACATCTTGTAGTAACTTATGGTGAAAAAGAATATGAAAATAAATATATATATGTTCATGTATGACTGAAGCATTATGCTGTACACCAGAAATGGACACAATATTGTAAACTGACTATACTTCAATAAAAATATATATATAATAATTTTTTTTTAAATACACTCAAAGTTTTAAAAGACTCTTCTGTATTCAGATCAGAGCAGATCTCTTGGTGACACTGGAGCCAGGGGGTGTGAACAGAGGGGAAAGGGCCCAAACTGCCCATCCGGGTAGATGAGCAGTTGTGGCTAAGGAAGGAAGACCCTGTCCTGCTGGAAAGTGGATTTCATTTCAAATTGCACCCTCCTCCTTCCACCTCCAAATACCGGGGTCGGTGGGGCGCCGGCTGGGGTGCAGAAAAAGGAGGGGGGGATCTTGGCAAGAGGGCAGTTCCCAAACTCCTGGCCTGCCTTCAGCCTGAAAAATTCTCCTTCTAACTGTGTACATATGAATTTTTATGTAAGATTTCAATTCTAAAAAGGTTTCCATGGATCAAAAGAATTAGACAACACCTGCTGTAGGTAATCATAATCCAACTCAGATTTCTTTTTCGCCCTGTGGATATATGACTGTCTTTGGGTTTAGGGAACAGAAGTATTTGTGGAGGCACTTAGCGGAGCAGTTACGAGTGTGGATTTGGGAGGCAGGCGGGCTGGGGTTCAGTGCCACTTTCTAGCTGAGTGACCCTGGGCCAGTCACCTCATCTCTCAGTTTGGGGGGTACACTACCTAACTCTGGGTTGTAAGGCTCAGATGAGATGACGCAGCGAAGATTTTAGCACAGAGCCTGGGGCAGGAAGAGCGCACGGGAAATGGCTGAGATATTAAGTATGGCTAATCAGCATTAGTGGGGCTGAGTAAGTGAGCAGCAGGGGCTTTGAGAAGGCGACTGGCCCACCCTGAAAGCTCATGCCTCCGGCATGTCTGGAATACAGCAGGTGCCCCCTCCGGTGGTCATAAATGTCGGCTACCACGTAACTGCAGGACAGAAAAGAGAACGGAGGAGAGGAACGGAGTGGAGCCCTCCTGTCCTTCCCAGCAGCCTGGAGAAAGGGCAAGAGGCCGCAGAGCAGCAGCCTGGGCCGCGTGGGGAAGGCTCGGTGCTGGGCTCCTGGGACAGAGGCGCCCCCTTCGAGGGGCCTGGCCTGAAACGGGAGCATTTCACTTGGCAACAGAAGGAAGTGGCAGCTTCCCTGTGTCCACAGGGCACAGGAATCTGCTGGGTTTCTGAGTCCTCTGACAACGGAACAGGCACATTCATCAACCAAAAGAACACTGACCATGGGCCTGAAACCACGCGGAATTAGTGTAAAGCAAGTGGACCCTCATCTAAACAAGTGGAATGACTGACAGGCAGAGGGAACCCTCTTCCCACGGTGCCCACGCGCCGTGCCCGCCTTGGAGAGGAGGAGCCTGGCAGGCAGCGGGGAGGCCTCCCCAGTGCCTCCGCTCCCTCCTCTCCATCCTTCCTTCTGCCTCCTTCCACATCCCCAGTCCCAGGGATGAGGCCTTGGCTGATAAGGTGGAAATTCCAGAACCAGAAGTTCCTGGGGCTGTGGTGTGAGGAAAGTGACAGTCCTCTCCCCAAGCAGCCTTTCCCCCCTCACTCGGTAGCACAGGGCCACCCAGTTCCCACCTAAGCAACCGGCGCCTGCTCCTGCCCAACCTCAGCACAGCTTCCAAACAGGAAACTGAACGCCAGCAACCAAGCCCTCCCCACACAGGTCACGGAGGCCAGCCTCCTGCCCCCGTTAACTGATCAGAGCCACTTCCCAAGGGACCTTCACTCCCCTGGACCCACCTACCTCTCTGCTCACGGCCCCTGGGGCTGCCACCTCCTTGGCTTCACTCTCCAGCTGCCCAGCAGAGACCAAGGCACCGTTTACCCCAGGAAAGCCAGAGCCCGGGCCTGGGTCAGAGCCGGCAAAGAATGAGGAATGGATGCTCCTTTCTCACACAGAAGCTGGTCTCCGAATCGGATCCCAGGCTCCGATGGCTGGGATGCTGTGAGTCAGACACTGCTTTCACCACCTGCTCTGGACAGGTGACTCAGGGCAACTGTGTCCAGCCTGGCACGGGTTCGCTCGGAGACTCCCGACCCGAGCCATCTGACTTCTCCACGTGAAGAGGCTTGATCCAAAAGGGCTGTGCTGCCAGCACTGGGAAGCTCAGCCTCAGAACAAAGTCCACCATCTGCTGGGCTGGCAGAGGACACGCAGGAGGCCAGCCCCGCCCAGGACCCCAGCACCCAGCGAGGCTGCTCACTGCAGCCCCAGTCAGCCCCCGCCTTCTTTGGACAACCCGGAAGTGGCCGGGCGGGTGGACAGAAAGGTAAAGGACATCACTCAAGCCTCCACAGGGTCTGGCACAAACGTCAGCTCACACAATCTTGCCCTCAATCTAGTAAATATTATCATAATCATTTTACAGGTGGAAAAGCCGCTGCACAAAAGCTCATTGAGTGCCTCCTACGGGCCAGGCCTGGTGACCCTGGGTTGGAGCCCATCCCTGGCTTAGCGAAGTCCAGCCGCTTCCCAGAGGTCGCCTGGCTAGCAAGTTATAGAGCCTGGAGTCCAGTCAAGACCCACCTGACGCCGTAAGGCCAGGCTCTCTTCACAGCATCGCGTCGCCTCTCTGGGCCAGGCTGTCCTTAAAATAAGAAACTGGCCCTCAGGAGCCAGTCTGGCCCTCAGGCCAGCAGTGGGCATCAAGAAGGACGCCTCCAGGGGAAAAGAAGGGAGGGGGCAGTAAGTTACGTAACACGTTCGAGCACAGAGAAGATTTTACTAGAAATGCAAATTTTCAGGCTGCAACTAGTCCTCCAGAATCCGAAGCTCTGGGGGTGGGGCCTGGCACTCTGCTTCTGCAAGGCCTCCAGCTGACTCTGGTGCCATCTCAAGTTCGAGAACCGAGGACTTGACTTCCGTAGAGCATGCTGAGACCCATGGCATGAAGGGACAAGGCACTTCTGTTTGTCCCATCAGGATTTTCATCGTGTGACCAGCGTGCTTTTCCCCCGCAGGTCCCCTTGGAGAGCCTAATGTAAGGGTGACATTTAACCCATCTGCCCTTCAAGAACATCCCACACATCTCTCCTAAGCACAGCCTCTGTGAGCCGTTTGTGTGAGCCAGGCTGGGGCTTGTGTGTGGCCCTCTCTTCTGAAAAAATGGACTTGTTTTCAGATGCTTACCCTCAGATGTTTCGGGGCTTGCTGGGCGCTTTAATCAGGGTGTAGGTGCAACTCGTAGGAAGCCCCTGGAATTCCACGCAAGCCTGCGGAGATCTAGCTACGGCTGTGAGACCCAGGCCCACAGTCACAGGGAGGCACTCTGGGGACAAAGCTGCCTTTGTCAGCGGGTGTGGGGGACAGTTCCACATTGCACAGCTGAGCCTGGAGGGCAGTGGAGTAACTTCTAAAGTGCAGGGAGCATGGGCTTCCATCAGGGCCACCTGCCGCCCTCACCCCACAGCCTCCTTCAATTCCCTGGGCCCACTGCAGCTGGGGCTCGGGCCCAGGGATCAGCCCCCAAGGCTGTTTCACTGGCAGAAAGGCTGGGGGGGGGCAGTTTGGTAGCTCAGGCGTGAAGAGGCCAGCCTTCCTCTTCCCAGATCCTGCAGCCTCCCTCCTACACCAGGCCGGAGCCCTCGCCACCTGGGCCTGAACCCAGCTCCCGCCCCTCCATTTTCAGATCATACATGCTGGCTCACTCCCAGAAGGTACATTGAGTCCTGCCTGATCTTTACTGACACAGGGTGGATTCCCTCGAGGTGCAGACTGTATCCCATCAGTGCCCGCCAGGACCTCGTCCAGAAACAGGAGGGCGTCTTCCCTCTGCGCCCTCATCTGCTCCACAGCCCAGCACGTTTCCCGCCTAAGGAAAGGAGGGCAGATGCAGCTGGCAGAGCCCTGCGGCAGTTAGAACTGGGGCCCCCGACCTGCATGCCAAGCTCGGCCAAGGACTGCTATGCGATCGTGCTCACATCTTGGCTTTGGTTTACTCACCTGCCAGATGGAATTAAAAACTCCCACTGCAGAGGGGCATGTCCCCAGCCTTGGACCTTCCTCTGAGTTCTAAACCCTTTCTTCCCCCCACCTGCTTAACATCTCCTCTGATGGTCTAACAGGTAGTTCAGACTTCACACCATCACCCAGTACTCTTGATTTCCCCCAGTGAACTCTCTTCCTCCCCGGCTTCCATATTTTGGTAGTTGTCACCATTGCCCACTCATTTGCACAAGGCAAAAAAAAAAAACAACAAAAAAAACCCAAAACCATATCAAGGAGGTAAGAACATGGGTTCTGAAACCAGAATTCCTGGATTCATGGCTCAGGCCTGTCCCTGGCCAGATGGGACATCACGGGCGGGAAGAGGCACCTCTCTGCAGATTGGCTTGCCCTCCCATAGGATGGTTACTGCACCAGGACCTGCCTCCCAGGGCTCCTGCAGACTAAATGTGGTGACACTGGGAGAGCTCCTAGGAAAGGCCTGCCAGAACAAGCCCTCCGTGTCGGCCTTTATTAGTCTTGATCTGTCCTTCTCTCTGTTTCTCTTGACTCTCTCCTGCTCTCTCCCCTCCTCTCTTCTCACATCACAGCCAATTTATCAGCCAATTCCCACCAGCCCTACCCCCAGAAGACGTGACAAATCCAACCTCTTGTCTCCATCTTCACTGCCACCGTCCTAACTCGACCACCATCGCCTCCTCGCTGATAACCACACTCCCCTTCTAACCGGGCATCGTGCTCCTCCTCGGGGCGCCATAACCCACTTCCACACAATAACCAGGTCAGTTTTGGGAAAATATCAAATGGATCATGGCACCCACCTATATAAACCCCTCCTAGGCCTTTGCATTGCTTTTTTTTAAAAATTAATGTATTTATTTTGTATTGCAGTACAGTCAAGTACAATGTGTCCATTTCTGGTGTACGGCACAGTGTCCCAGTCATGCATATGTCTACATGTATTCATTTTCATTTTTTTTCATTAAAGGTTATTATAAGATATTAAACATAGTTTCCTGTGCTATGTAGAGGAAACTTTTTTTAAAAATCTATTTATATATATAGTGGCCAACATTTGTAAATCTCAAACTCCCAAATTTAGCCCTTCCCACCCCCTTTCCCTGGTAACCGTAAGACTGTTTACTACGCCTGCGAGTCTGTTTCTGTCTTGTAGATGAGTTTTTTTTTATTTTTAGATTCTACATATGAGTGATCTCATATGGTATTTTTCTTTCTCCTTCTGGCTTACTTCACTCAGAATGACGATCTCTAGGTCCATCCCTGTTGCTGCAAATGGCATTATTTTATTCTTTTTTACGGCTAAGTAGTATTCTGTTGTATGCATTGCTTTTTAAAACATTTTTAACTTAAAAAAAGGCTTTATTTTTTAGAGAAGTTTTAATTTTACAGAAAAATTGTGCAGAAAGTACACAGAGTTCCCATGAGTTCCATGCACAGCTGCTTCTGTTATGAACATCTTGCCTTAGTGCAGTACCTTCTTACAACTGATACATCAACACTGGGACAGGATTATTAACTAAATTCCATAGCCAACACTAGGGTTCGCTCTTCGGGTTGTATATTCCATGGGCTTTGACAAATGCATAATAACATGTACCCACCATGACAGTATCACACAGAAGAGTGGGTCATTGGCCTAAAAATACCCTGGGCCCCACCCAGTACCCCTCCCCCAAGACTCTGCATTGCTTTTTCAAAATAAAATCCAAATTCCTTACCATGTCTCAAAAGACTAACATCTTGCCCCTGCTTGTCTTCCCTTTTCTGAACAAGCCAAGCCCATGTCACCCTAAGGCTTTTGTCCAAGCCGTTTCCTCTTCCGGGAAGTTTCCACTTCCAGATCTTCATGTGGGGGGCTCCTTCCTGCCCTGATATCCTAAATGTGGCCTTTCCTGTCCACCCAATCTATACCAGCCCCGGGTCCTCCCTACTACATGCCCCTTTTCTACTCTCTTCACAGAACCATCACCATCTGAAGGTGTCTTGTTAGTCCTTGAGTATCACTTCTGTGTCCCACCTAGAAAGCAAGCACCCAAACAGCGACTCATCAGCTTTGCTCACCGCAGGCCCTAGGACATGCCCAGCCCAGAAGGGCTCGGTAAACATTTACTGACTGAATCAACCCAAAACTGAATGAATAAATAAATGACTAATGCCATGTAATGAGCTTCTACATTTGTTTGTACTTTAGAGTTTACAAAGAACTCTTGCATACATCTTCTTAATCTAATTTACGTGATTAGACTCAGATTTAGATGGAACTTAAAAAAACAAACGTATTCACGCCCTCTCTCCTAGTGTCTCAAGGCCACAGATGAGGAAAGAGTGAGAATGTTCTCTCCAAGGGATGAGAGTTTATTTCCGAGAGCATCCATCACCCTTCGGAGTGGACAAGCAGAGGGGGGAGGGTTTAGTGGGGAGGGTGTAGCTCAGTGGTGGAGCACATGCTTAGCATGCACGAGGTCCTGGGTTTAGTCCCCAGGACCTTCATAACTGCTCCCCGCTAAAAAAGAATACAGTCGCTTAATTTAACTTGTAGCTATAGGACGAAGGAAAATACCTGGAGATACAGAACCTTGACTGTCATCTGTGCAGCGCTTGCTGTGGGCCGGACACTGTGCTAAGACTGTCCACACAGCGTCTATCTCCGCATTAAGGAGATAGGGTTGGGGCCATTGTTCATCCCTGTTCTCCGGACGAGGAAGGGAGAAGGAGGATGCACGAGGTGGTAGAAAGCACGGGGCCAGCATCTGAACCCGAGGTTTATCCGACAACAACGTCCAGGCAATCCTGGTCCTGGAAATAAACACTGAATAAATAAACTATGCCGAGTTGAGCAATCTGGACCTCCCTACCCATCCCAGTCAGCCCAGTCACATGCGCGGGTTGAGAAAGGGTTAAACACCACAGCCGGAGGGGATGGTCTGCCTTGGATGGTGCTTTTTCAAGGCCAAGATTGAGATGGCTTGCAGGGCCTGCCCCCACCCCCACCAGGCCACAAGAAAAGGCCAGGTATTAATGAATGACACATCCAGGAAGAGAAGGAGGGGGTGAATGTTTCCACTCAGCAAGATTTTGGCAGGAACTGTGTGTTCAGTTTGGGGTCTTGCCTTTCACAAGGGTGTAGAGACAGTCCCTCGTCTCGTCTGGCTCTTATGGGGATGCCGGGGATGCTAGAGCTCCCCCAGCAAGAGGGCCGGACCCCTGCTGGTGGGTTTTCAGACTGGATGAGGGACAAGCTGAGGTGGAGCGTGCTTGGCCGGGGAGGTGGCCGGTCCCCGCCACCGGCACCCCTTCTGCCCACACAGTTATCTGAGGAACGCCGCTTCCTGCCTTGCATCAGAAAGCAACATTTTTCAAGATGAAGAAATCCCTACTTTCTTTTCTTAATTTGTTATTGTCATGACATGACTGACTCAATAAGTAAAAATTTTAAATCCCTGCCCAAGGTCGCAGGCTTGTCTCCCCCAGGCTTGAAGTTCCTCCAGATGCTTTGTGCCTTCTCCCACCTCCGCACCTCAGCGCACGCACACGATGTCCTTTCTAACTCACAGAGCCCCTGCTTCCTGGCCAACTCTCATGTGTTGTTCTGGGTTTGGCTCAACATCACCTCCTCCAGGAAGTCTTCCCTGACACCTCCCTCCTAAATCACTGATTTAATTAGGAGCTGCCCTTCTATGCTCTCGGCGCTCTCTCATCTGTGCCTTAGCCAGTAACTATGAGATCCTGGATGTCAGGGACTGTGCCTCCCCCAGCCCCTCTCTATCTGTAGTCCTGTACAGTCCCCGGCACAACATGGACATTAAATAGCTGTTAGGAAGAAGGGATGAGAAGAGGAAAAGTAACAAGCAAAAAATGCAGGAAGAAGGAGGGAGACAGGGATCTCTGTGGTCAGATGCATAGACACAGATACAATACAGAGACAGACGGCTATAACTAACTGCCCTGCACACCCGGGTATGTACATGCACGCTCCAGCCACAGGCAGGGTACGCCTGGGAAGAGCACTGGTCCAGGAGTCCAGAGGCCTGAGCTCTTACCAGGCTGCTGCTGACTGGCTGTGTGACCTGGGATAAGCCACTCCCGCTGCTGAGCTTCAGATTTTTCATTTGTGAAATACGTTATTATGAGACTTAAATAAGAACGCAGTCACTGCCTGACACGTGGTAGTAATTCAGCCGACAGCAGCTTGCTCTGCCTTCTCTCAACAGCACTCCACCCTCCGTGCCCCAGATGCCACTGGCATCGGGGAACACCGGCAGCGTGCAGGAGCCAGGGGTCCCTGCGTTTGGACCCTCTCCATTTCTGTCTCATACCATCACAGCGATTCAGATGCTCAAAATATATCCATCCGACACTGCATGCAACCCATTTTGGCTGCTCCTGTGTTCATCTCCCCAGTGACAGATGCAGGCACTGGCTTCAATTCCTGGACCAGTCTGGACCACAGCAGGAAGCAGAAGGCGGCCCCGGTGAAAACTATTTGGTACCCATCACCCTGACTCAGGATCCACGGGGGCCCCACGGGGGCCCCACGGGAGGCCCTAGGCGTTCTCCCCACCACCCAAGGGTCCAGCTCCTATGACAGGGCCCCTGCTCCAGCTCCTCTGTCCTGGTCTGTTCCTAACTCCACGGTCAGACCCCGGAGCTCCAGCTCTTAATCCCGTACCCCTCCACCCTGCACCAGTCTGTATCTGCTTCCTCACAGCCCCGAAAAACCTTCTGCTTGGTGCCACTCGCTTCTCCCAAAGCCTCAGCCCGAACTCTGCACTTGAACCCCTTGTGAGGTCTGCCCCGCAGACGCGGGGGCCTTTACGACCGAGGGTTCTGCCCCCATGGCCAAGGTAGGACAAAGCAGGTACTGTACTTTATTAAACCAGGCCTTTAAATCTAGTCACACATTATGTATTATTAGTAAAAACGGAGACTAGCAGGAGAGGGTATAGCTCAGTGGTAGAGTGTGTGCTTAACATACACAAGGTCCTGGGTTCAATCCCCAGTACCTCCATTTAAATAAATAAACAAACAAACCTAATTACCTCCCACCTAAAACAAAACAAACAACTGAAAGAGAAGGGGCATGGTAGAGCTTTCTGGAGTGAGGGTAATGTTCCTTATCATGCTAAGAGTTTGTCTTACATAATTGTATGCGGTTTTTCAAAATTAACTTTACATAATTGTATGCGTTTTTCAAAATTAACTGAATGGCACATATAAGATACATACATTTCACTGTATGTAAATTTTACCTAAAAGAATAATAGCAATCAAATACTGAACTTGGTTTAATCAAACACATGCTAAAGTGTTTAGAGGTGAAGTGTGGTGATGCGTGAAACTTACTTGGAAATGTATTCAAAACATAAGAGATGCAGGGATGGAGAGGGGGTGCAGGGATGGATGGTCGTGCGACAAGGTAAACTGAGTAAAAGGGTACTTGCAGAATTTATATAGCGGGTATATGCTTGTCGACTACAATTCTTTCCACTTTTCTGTATGTTTGAACAGTTTTCATAATAATATTCTAGAAAAGCTACAAATGAAAGCAAGCTAAGGAGTCACTACTTCGGGGGATGGTGAAATCCACTGTGTCACTGATGTGGTTTTCTGAGGCCATGATGGTGATGGTTCTGATAACTCGGCAGGGACTGAGAAGCCTAACACCGAATGGAAACACCAGCACACGAATCGGTCTGTGTGTAGACAGGGATCACTTGTTATTTCTCAGCCATGTGGTAACAACACGGGCTTTGGGATGAAACAAACCTGCCTGGGTTCCAGTCTCAGTCCTGCCCCTCCCCATTTGGATAAGCTCCCCATGCCTCCTTTTTGTTCACCTACAAAATAAAGACAACGGGGTATGTGCCTCAAAGGCTTGTGGCAGGGAGATCCAACGAGTCTGGCCCAGCAGGACACTAAATCAGCGCCTGGTGCTGACAAGCACCCAGGTGAAGGGAGGTGCTTAGTAATTACAGAGAGGTTTCCAGGGGGCACCGGTGGGGGCCAGCCACCAGATGTGGAGAACAGAGATGACTGGCTGACACATGGAGAGAAAGGCTCCTGAGGCCTTGAACCACCAGCAAAATTTCTTTTTCCCTGAGCCAACAAGTCACCATGATGAGTTTTTTTTTTTTTTTAATGCTGCAAGAAAAACAGGCTGGATGGAAGTATGCTTACAAAGCTCACAGTGCTTAAGTTAAGCTCGGAAGATTTGACACTGTCCTCTTTCCTCATCCCTGTTCTGCAGCATGCTGTTCCCTTTACCTAGAGCTTGCTTCTCCACCTCTGCACCCCACCAAGCTCCCGCACCCTGCACACAGTTCAAACAGCGTCTCCTCAGGGAAGCCCACCCTGATGCACCAGACTAGGTCGGTTCCCTGGTTAGAGCCTCTCATGGCACCTACCCCTCTTTGTCATTATATTTATGTGTGTGTCATTGTTTGCCTCAAGTCTCCCGTCAGATCCCCGGAGTCCAGCACAGTGCCTGAAGCCCAGCATGCTCTATATAAATCATGGGTTGAAAATGAATTCCAAGTGTTTAAGAACGTGACTTCATTCTTTGTAGATTGAAAAAGAAATAGAAAATGGGTGGTGGGGTGGGGAAGGCAATAAAATAAATCCAGCTACCATCTATCTTTGTCCCAGGCAACATCATATAGCTCTTAACTATTAAAGATGTATGGTAGTGTTCACTGTGGTTTTACTTTGTTTTGGGGAGAAAAGTCAGGGTGAGGATGGAAAAGGAATACAGCAGAATTCTCCTTAAACCTCTCCCCGCCCTCCTCCCCGTCTAACAGGCACAGCCTTGCCCTGATGACAGCTGGCCATGGGGACTCACATGGTATCTTGATTCCACTTTCTGTAAGAAGGAATTGAGGCACCAGTGGAGGAGACCGTGTTGTCAGGGACACAACCAACCACCTTGTCCCATACTCAGAATCTGCAGCTGTGGAATAGCAGAGCTGTAAGGGTCCTTAGAAACCATCTCTGCTTCAACACCCTTCCATCCACCTTGTAACAGGGACAATGAATGCAAATTAAAACCACAATGAGGTATTACCTCACACCAGTCAGGATGGCCATCATTCAAAAGTCCATAAATGATAAATGCTGGAGAGGATGTGGAGAAAAGAGAACCATCCTACACTATTGGTGGGGATGTAATTTGGTGCAGCCATTATGGAAAACAGTATGGAGAGTCCTTTAAAACTAAAAATAAAACTACCATATGATCCAGCAATCCCACTGCTGGGCATATATCTGGAGAAAACTCCAATTCAACAAGATATCTGCATCCCAATATTCATTGCAGCACTATTTACAATAGACAAGACGTGGAAGCAACCTAAATGTCCATCTACAGATGATTGGATAAAGAAGATGTGGTGTATATGTACAATGGAATACTACTCAGCCATAAAAAAGAATGGAATCATGCCATTTGCAGCAACGTGGATGGAACTAGAGATTATCATACTAAGCAAGTTAAATTGGACAGAAAATGACAAATATCAGATATCACTTATATGTGTAACCTAAAAAACATGCAAATGAACTTATTTATAAAACAGAAAACAGACTCACAGACATAGAAAGCAAGCTTATGGTTACCAAAGGAGAAGGGAGGGGAAAGATGAATTATGAGTTTGGGATTAACATAATACTATAATAAAAAGATAGTATTAACATACTACTACATATAAAATAGACAGCAACAAGGTCCTACTGTATAGAGAACTGTATTCAATATCTTGTAATAACCTATAATGGAAAAGAATATAATATTAAATATCTTGCAGTAACTTACAGTGAAAAAGAATATGAAAATGAATATAAGTATGTTCATCTATGACTGAAGCATTATACTGCACACCAGAAACTGACACATTGTAAACTGACTATACTTCAACAAAAATATATATATACCAAAAAATATATATATATGTATATATAACTGAATCACTATGCTGTACACCAGAAACTAACACAACATTGCAAATCAACTAGAATTCAAGAAAAAAAATTTTTTTCAACTTGGTTCCAGCTCAAGGTTGTCAAAGGATTAGCTTAGAAAAAAGTGCCTTCATAAACTAAATATTTTATATATCTGACTGATCCATTTTTGGTCTTATTATAAAATAAAGGTATTGAAACACACACACATACACAAAAACCAGGGGCAATGATATGTGAAGGGGCTTATCCAAGGTCACACTGCTGTGTAAGAACTTAACTGGACTGGTGTCCATGCATTTAATCCTCAATCTTGCAGTTGCTGAACTCAGAGAAAAGAAGGGACTTGATCAGCGTGCTTGAGTGATGTCACGGGTGGTCACTCAGACAAGCTCCCAACCCCGGGACCGAGGCACTCATCCCCTGAGCTGACACACAGACTGCCTGGGACAGCTCACAGCAGAGCCTCTCTCCAGCAATCACCCTCGGCTGGAGGGAGCTGCCTCTCCCAGGGTTGTGCCCCCGGCCCCAGGGCAGCCCACACGCAGTGACGGGTCACTGCCAGGTACAGAGCCCCACGGGGTCAGCAGCACTGGCTGAGGTCTGTGTTGTAGCAGCCTCATGGCCCAGCCTCACGGCCCTGTGCGGGGTGAGCCCTCACAGGTGTCGTCCCCAGGAACACTCTCCAGTGACCTTCCACACACAAATCTCTTATCTCACAGTCTGTTACCACGGCAAGACCCCATGTAAATAAAAATGAATAAAATGGTTTCACCAAACACCAAGCACCTACTAAATACCAGGTCCAGCCCAGTCCTGGAAGATCCCCCACTGCTGGGAAATGCACCCTGTAATTCACCTCTGAGGAGGGACATTCTGAGTGCCTGGCCCGTTTTCTCTAAGGCGGGGAGGCCACGGCCACCTGGGGCCCTGGAGCACCTCTTCTAACAACCCCAGGGGTGGGGCGCTCTGCGAGGGTCCCTGTGTCACACTCGGGAGCAGCCACTCACGGGTGTTGAAACGTTCTCGTATCACACATATGCTGCTCAGGCCACTTCGCCAGCTCCACCTCGCTTATTGCACCCGTGGTCCTGTGTGGTAGGCATTTATGATCCCGCTTCGCAGAGGAGGAAACTGAGCCGTCGCGAGCTTAAATACCTTTTCCCAAACCAACGAGCCTGTTCATCTCAGAGCCAAGGTTCCGTCCCGGTAACCAGACCCCTCAGCCCTGGTTCTTGGTCCCTATGCTCCCCTGCCTTTCTTCAGAACTCAGAGATGCCTGAATAGAGCCTAACCAAATGGGTCCAGGGTTCTAGCCTTATCTGCCATGTCTCCCTGAAGCTGGGAAAGTCAGAATACGCCTTTGACTTGCCTTGCTCTCCTCTTTAAAGAAAACCACGTGTTTACTCTGTTATGCCAAAGTTACGACAGAGCTGAAGCTTTGCCAGTGTTGACTTTAAAAGCTGGACTGAGGGGTTAAAATTCCTTTTCCTGATGCCTGTTTGTTTATGTTTCCGGAGCAAAAGAAGGAGGTGGCCGTAAGGAAGGATCTGACCCACCGGGCAGTACCTGCAGGCTGGCAGGGAGTCGGGCCAGTGTACCTGGAGCCCCTCCCAGTGCTCAGATCTGTGAGACACAGAGCAGCCGCCTGCTCCAGAGACCTGTTCTCCGGTCCCCTCAGAAGCTGAGCAGCTCCCCCTTCTGTTCTGCATCCCGCTCTAGGGAGCCCAGCCAGTGGGGACTCTTGACAGCTTCAGCATTTAGACACGGATGCCCTCGCCCCTGAGTGAGGAAGAGAGGGCAGGTAGAAACCCGGCTCACTCTCACCCCCTTGGGGGGTCCCGCAATACGCCCACCCCTCACCCTCTGCCAAGCAGCCTAGTGAGCTCTCAGCCAGCCTCTGCAAGGACAATGCAGACAGACAGGGGTTGTGTCCTGCTGCACCACACACGTGCATGCACGCACACACACACTCACACACACTCTTATACACACACACACACCCCACAGCATAACCAAAACTACCCTCCCTATGCTTCCCCGACGCCAGGCAAGTGTCAACAGAAGTCCAACCCTCCATCCTCACCTCCCCAAGAATCCCCGAGAAGCAGCTCCACTTACCATTCTCCCTTTGAGGGAAGATTCTCTTCTGTAAACTCATGCCGGGGGCTTTGAGGATGAGGGAGAGCCCTGAACAGTCCCTCGGAGTCCAGATCAAGAAGTCGTGGGAGATCTCCGGCAGCTTCGAGGGCTGGAAGTATTTGAATATGAGTTAAAATTACAAAGTAACTCCTCGTTAGAACTGCGTTTCCTCGGCAGGGAGGGAGGGAAAAAAAAAATCCCTTCCCCTCTGCCAGCAAATCTTTAACGTCTCAAAACGGTCGCTTCCAACTCCTGCCCTCCTTGTGAAGCAAATGTGTATAAGGCAATGTTATTTCACTGAATCAAGCCCTCAGATCATAAGCCTTTTCCTGTACCACAAACAGAAATGTAAAACCTCAAACTTTCCTTTGGACTCGGAGTCTGTGCGACTCCGTGAGAGGGCAGAACACAATGCTTTCTGAGGTCTAATGTATGGAAACTGTGCTGAAGTGTTAGGTCATCCCAAGTCCTGGGCTCTGCGTCCCACCCCCCATCCTAAATCTTTCTTTTTTTAACGAGTTCTGGTGTGTTTATGTAATTGCAAGGGACAAACACAACACCTCAAATCCTTGCCCAAAGTTGAAGTGATTCATTCTCCCTCACACACCACACACAAACACAGCGCCTGTTTAATCCAAGTGAAAACGCCTTTCATAAAATCTGCAAAGGGCTGGGGCAGAGTGACGCGTGGTGAATGCAGCCTGTGTCCCCAGAAGGGCAGTTGGGCTCGGGGGAAGGCGGAGACTGACTTTAATCAAGACAAACAGAAGGCGCTCTGACTCCCGCCCATGTCAGGACAAGGAGGGATGAAAGAAAAGTGGGCGCTCGCCCCGGGGAACTGGGATATAAAATGTCTCCAGCCTACTCTACCCAACTTCCCCTTGCTAGCCTTCCCATACCAGGGGGTTTATTTTTAGACTTGGACAAGATGTACTATTATTTTAAATGGCCAATTTGATTGCTGGGTTAAATAAATCCTTGGATTCCCCCACCAAAAAGACCAAAAGAATATACAATAAGTGGGCAAAGAGTCAGAGCTGAAAACTGGGGAAGAATGTGATGGTTTTCGGGACACAGCAATGTAGAGAGCGGACGGAAGGGAAAGCCTGCTCTGTTTGAGAGAGAGAAAAACTCACCAGGGAAGCAAGCAAAACAGACCCTGGTCCAGTTCCTAGGTTACCTGTCACCTGCCAGGTGGCCCAGATCTTCTGAAGGGCCATAGCTGCCTCTGGCCCTTTGACCGATGTCATTCCCACATCTGTAGTCTTAAAGAGCCACCATCACTTGGTCAAACCACCTCCAGGTCACTGTGATCACTGTAAACCCCCCAGCTTTCCCCCCACACATCCCTTCAATAATCATTTCCCAAGGCTGCGTTGCAGGTTGCCAGAAAAACCTCTGCTATCAGCACCTGGAGTCAGAACAGCTCCCTGAGAATCATCCTTATCCCAGGATGAGGGCTGGGATCCAGAGCTGGCACCACTCTGCCGCCTGCTCTGCCTTGCTCTGGATAACCAGTTATCTGCCCGGGCCATGAGCCTGCAGGATGCTACAGCTATACAATGCATGCAGCACTATGAGGGCCAGAAACTGGCCTTGCATTCTCGTGGTACCCAGCGGCGGCAACCATGCAAAGACGGCTAGATAAATAGGGAATACTTTGCAGAAATTAAAATGACGTAATAAAGTAAGCTTTATTGTCATAGAAAGATGTCCGCATTACATTGCTAAGTGAATTAAATCAGGTTATAAACACAGAGTGTGTAGTATGATCCATATACATGAAAACAAGATTAAATCTGGAGAAGTCAAACTGGGTTTTTTTTTTCCCCTTCATGAGCTTCCCAACATCCACTGGGCTTTCCAATATCCGTTATGTTCTCCCCACAAGTCAGAGAAAAGCAATAGCTTTCAATTCATATCACCTAAAGGATGACAGAAACATTTTTAAATTTAAAAAAATTTAAGTCAAGTCATTGGCGTTGGAACAAAGTAGACTTTGTTCAATCAACAGCAAAGGCTGTAATTTTGAAAGCCATAGCTTGTGATCATATGAATTAAGCCTTTGACAAATGAATTATTACTGTTTGATTGGTAGGCAGAATAACAGCCCCTCTAAAGATGCCCACGTGCTGTTCTCAGGAAGCTGTGAACATGTTGTATTACACAGCAAGGGAATTAAGGTTGCTAATCAGCTGACTTTAAAATAAAGGGATTATCCAGGTGGGCCCAATGGAATCACAAGGGTCTTTAAAAGTAGGAGAGGGAGGTAGAGGAGGAGGTCAGAGTCAGAAAGAGAATTGAAGAAGCCACACTGCTGTCTTTGATGACAAAGAAGGGGGTCATAAGCCAAGGATGCAGGTGGCCTCCAGAATCTAGGAAAAGCAAGGGAAAAGATTCTCCTCTCCAGTCTCCAGAAAGAAATATTAACTCTGCCAACACTTTGATTTTAGCCCAGCGAGACCCATTTTGGACTTTTGACTTCCAGAACTGTAAGATATTACTTTGTATTGTTTTAAGCCACTAATTTTGTGGCAATTTGTTACAGCAGCAATCAGAAACTAACACTTTTGGATTTGCTTTCATTTTGTTTGTTTCTCCAATGCCAAAAGCTTGGCTTTGACTACAAAGAGCAAAGCCTGGAGGATACAAAGCACAAAAATTATACCATCAACCCACAGATTTGGGTTGTGTTCACACGATGATATAAGCAAAGCTATTTTCTTATTTAAAAGAAGATAGAAGTCTGCCCAACTGGAGGGAGGATGGAGTTCACAGACCACAGGCTGGGGCCTGAGAAGGAATCCCTCACTCTCCCCCTTCCTAGTTGGCACCAAGACACAGGGGCAGTACACACTGGGGACAAGACAGCACAGAGATCTGCATCCCACCTTCTGCCTGAAAAGCTGGCAGGAAAGAATCACATTTGAGTGTCCTGAGCCTACTCGGGGTGGAAATGTCCGCCTGGGATATTTAGACCAAGATCCTGGGACAATCCCCTGAGTCTCCTACGGTGGAGGGGGTGGTGGCTGGGGTGGGAGACAGTGTAGCTGAAAGTTCCCTGTGCCTTGAAGAGGTACCCAAGATGCCTGAACGAGCCAGCTGACCCAGGGAGCTCTGGACAGTTAGATGCGGAGGAAGCAGGGTTACCTTCATGGTGAGAGAACCAGATGCCCTGGCAGCCAACATAGTAGGAATGGAACCTCCCAAACAAAGGAGAGGCTGACAGGCCGGGGGCAGTTCTGAGCAGGCAGCCGGGATGCTGGAGGCTCAGAGCACTTGGCTGGTGAGCCCACGATGATCCTCACTGCTGTTGGTGCAGGATGGGCCATACCTGGAGTGCACCCCAAGGCTCCCGAGTTCCAGGGAATTGGCCAGGCCTGCAAAGCCTTCCTCCTGCTTCTGTTGACCAGCCTGTCCACTCCCTACTGGACCCAGAGCCTGTCCTTCCGGGTGTATTCCATCTAATTTAGTGGCCCCTAGCTTGGAGAACGGACTGTGACACCTATCCCTGCTCCATTCTCCCAAACTGCAAGCTATGCCCCCACAGGGTTCCGATGTGGGCACCTTTCCCTGAGGGAACAGCCCAAACCAAGTCCAGCTCCAGCTGCCCTCCTACAGAATGGGTCTGTGGTATTCCCCAGGCTCAGGCCACAGCAGCCCAGGGTCCAGTTCCCACAGCCCACGTCCTCCCATTCCCCTTTGCCTGGGCATCTCAGCTCCCTGCTGACATTGTCAGTTCACACTTAACACTGAGGAATGAGCTAAGTCATTGTTTTGCAGGCATCACTCCAATGTCACAAACCTCTAAGGTTTTGCCTCTTCATTCTCCATCAGGGCCTGTACGGCCAGTGGCCTGTTCCATCACCAGATACGGTCAGGACTGTTTCCCACACATGCCCACAGGTGGGAGTGGGAATGGAACCTCCCAGACAAAGGAGAGGCTGACAGGAGGGACATGTGACGGCCTGCGTGACAGTGACCCCAAGGGAGCCCAGGGTGGCTCCGTGAAAGCCAGTAAACTATTTTTTGGTCTAATGTGTAATCATTAACCCAAATGTCCTTGTCCCTGTGGATGGTAAATGCACCTAAAAAATCAATGTTCTTGTTCAACCAGCCTATTCATTTTAAAACGTTTACTGCCTTGAAATTTCACTTTTGCTCTCAGAAAGTTATAGAAACAGCCTATTGTGCCAATTTATGGTATTTACAATGCTTTACCATTTTCAATTATTTATTTTAAGGACAAATTGAACTTCCTACAACATTCAAAGATGTGCAAAAGCACAGACCGGTTCTCTAACCTGGTGACCCCAAATCCCAGGGAAAGGCGCTGAAATTCCAGCAGGTCACCATGGCCGCGCTGGATACCACGGAACCTGCTTAACTGTTAAGGCTCTAATAAGGATGGTCCGTACTCATTCTCTGCACAGATTAGAAAGAGCTACCCTATGGCATACAGCACTGTTTAATCCTCATTGCTTCCTCATTTTATGGAGGTGGAGACGGAGGCTCAGGGGCGTTGAGAGGCTTGCCTGGGGTCACAGAACTAAGAAATGATAGGGGCGAGGCACCTGGTATTCTCATGTAAAGGTCAGAAACTTGCCTATGACAGTGTCTCAATCAAGAACTAAACAGATAACTGCATCAGTGACAAGGACCTATCCCACGTGACCCCAGATGGGAAGGCAGGGATCTTTGGTACCCACTCCAAGCCGTGGGGGAGCCAACACATAGAACCATGAAAGTCAGAGGTGGGAGGGCTTAGGGATGAGCTAAGGACAGTCCGAGAGCTTTTAGGAGGACCAGACCCTTTTTATGAAACACCTTACGTGGAACATCAGTAGATACAATAGATCAGCGTGAAGTTGTTCCGGTTGAAGGCAGGTGGCAAGTCTGTTGCCCTGGCCTCCAGCATCCCCCTTTACCTCTCAGGCAGCCCCCTTAGAGCCCTGCCCAGCATATCTGGAAAACAGCAGTCCTAAAGCAGCCCCCTCACCACACAAAAGGGGACACAGAGGCGTAGAAGGGAAAAGGACTCACTCAAGGACAGAGGATCACAGAAATGCGAGCATCCTCAGGGCCACCCACTCCCGCCACTCTTCTGCCACCAGAGTCCCTTTCAACTGCCCCTTGGTGACCAGTCCACTGCACATGAAGACCATGCAGAGAAGCCCTGTGATGCCCTGGTCAGTCTCCTTTGTCCACAGGAGCTCCCCACACAGGGAGACATCCTGCAAATCACAGAGATGGATGGAACTAGCTTTGTCAGTCTTTCACACACTTGATCTTTGTGAAAGCACATCTACAAATATCTTAACCCGTCTTGTATTTTTAATTTATTATAAAACACTTTCTGCAGACCCGGTGGTATAAAGGCTTTATTCTGGAAGGCTTTTCCTATTTCACTGCAAGAGTTTGGCTCTGAGAGCGTGTGTGTGTGTGCTTTACAGACACACACATATATAAACACCCACACATATACATCTGTATCATTATTGACCCATGGCCAATACACAGAATTCCACAAATATTAAGCTGACCACATATGAGCCCCAAGAACAACTGAGAGGCAAGCACAGGCCACAGGGAAGAAACCCACAAAGACACCTGGCATCGGGTAGTCAGCTCAGACCAACACGGATTTCCAAGGTGCTTCGGCAGGGCTGCAGGAAGCAAGCGGGGCCCAGGGAGCAGTGAAGGCACAGGAATGGCTTGGGAACCAGAACCGGCATGAAAACTCCGGGTGGTGACTTTGGGGCATCACATCTCCTCTCCCTTGGAGGGGTAGGGAGGTGAGCAGCCCACCATTTGGAGGGGTGAGCGAGCTTCCTCGTCCTGCCTCAGGTCAGGTTAGTCCTCCAGCGGAGAGGTGTCTCAGTGGTCCAGCTGGGAGAGCCGGGGGAGGCAGCAGCGCGGGGGGAAGGCTGAGGTGGAGGCTGACAGAGAGTGCTAAGCCAGGGAGACGAAGGACTACTCCCTCCAGGGGAACTGGATGTGCTTGGAAGGATGCCGCCCTGAAAGGGGCCCAGGGTCCACCCGAGGCCAGGTCTCATCTCTGAGGCGGCCTCAAGTACAGAGGGTCGGCACTGAAGGCCAGAGATCACTTTTCAAGGGAAGCCCACGAGCCAAGCTGTAAAGACCAGACCCCAGGCCTGTGTCCAAAGCGCAGACAGAGAGGACGTCGGGGAGCTGAGGACACAGCGTGGGGGTGGACTGGACTGGCCAGAGGGTCCGCAGTGAGCTCAAGGAAGGACAGGAACTCCAGTGATGGGAACACAGACTAGACTTCGTGGAGGAGGTGGTGTTAAGCTTGGCCTCAAAGGCCGTCTCCCTCCCTCCAGGGTGCCCTCCCAACCCCTCCCAGGCCACTTCACGCCTTCCTGGCCCCCTATGCTGGCCACGGAGCCTGCAGGATCACCAGGGAGGCCGTCAGCCCGGCACCTCCCCAGCACCAGTCCCCCTGCAGGCTTGGAGCTCACGTGGGTGGTGGCCTCCGAGCCCGCGCCGCCTGCAGGGGACACAGCACGCAGCTTCTTTGGGGCTGTTGTTCCTTTCCTCTTCTTTCCACTGCCCT
Source organism: Camelus bactrianus (assembly GCF_048773025.1). Classification (NCBI taxonomy): domain Eukaryota; kingdom Metazoa; phylum Chordata; class Mammalia; order Artiodactyla; family Camelidae; genus Camelus; species Camelus bactrianus. The sequence goes on from NC_133565.1 coordinate 28,913,973, forward strand.
AGGCTCATCCTCTGCCCCTCTGTCCTCAACGCCTTAATCATCTGCTTCCCTTGTCCTTTCCAGGGATCCCATGTGCAGCTGACACTTATCCTATGCTGATGAGAAGCAGGGGAAAGGCTTAGAAAAGCCCCACCACTGAGCTCCCCTCCCTGCGGCCTCTTGTTACCTTCGTGCTGCTCCTGCAGCTACTCAGCGCTTCCCTCAGCCTCTCTCCTCCCCCGCGGGTCTCTGAAAGGCCTGAGCCCACGCCCTGTGGTCAGTGGACCTGCCTCCAGAGAGCTGGCCGTCACTTGCACAGGGGAAACCTCCCCCTCACCAAATAAATAGGCAGATAAGGCCCCGAGAAGTCGCTCCAGCCCCAAGTCACACCGTCAGATGGTCACCAGCATGCTGTGGTCCTCCCTGAGACCACGCTGGAGCAACTGCCACAAAATCAAAGCTCGGCTGTCCTCTGCGCTGTCCTCGCCTCGCTAAGGGATGGAGTTTTCTATAACCAGAAAGAACAACTTTCACTTCTTCTCAAGCGGCATTCAGCAGTCAGCAAACAGCAACTGAATGGCCACTGGGCTGCCGTCTTCAGGAGCTGTCGAATGGAGAGTGACAGAAGGGAAAGAGACAGTTGCATTGCAATGGGGTGGGTCTGGGGGTAAAGCCTGGTCCTGGGAGATGTGGGAGGACAGACGAAGGCACAGACCCCGCAGAGGCAGGTCAGAGAGGCTCTGGACTGATGAGCTGACTCTTATCAGGTGAGTTCAGGTGAGCTAGGATGCTGAGCCCGGCCATGCCAAGGAAGCAGCGAGCACAACAGTGTGGAGACACAAAACAAGAGGGGTTCAGGAACCACAATCCAACATGCAGAAAATGCTTCTGAAACCTCCTGCGTTTTCTCTCCTATCGCCCAAGCCAGATAGCTGCCAGCTTTTCCTGACTCCTTTCCCTTACCTCTACTTCCAATTCAAGTCCTTCCAGTGGACATTCCAAACATCTCTCAAATGCACCGACAGCTGTCTGTTCCCTCTGCTGCTCCTGGGCTGAGGCTCCCATTGCATGTAGCCAGGGTAGCCCTAGCATCTCTTAACTCCTCTGCCTTCCTCTGTCTTGCTGTCCTCAAATACATCCTCTCCCACAGCCACAGAAATCAGACCTTCATACTTTCTACTTAGCACTTCTCTGGATTCCACAGAAACTATCTGATGAAATCCACACCGATGAGCAAGAGAGGGAAGAACCTCCATGACCCCATGCACCCCTGCAGCCACAGCCAAGCCCTCACCTGCCTCAGACTCCAAACTCCAACTGCACTGAAACCGTGCTAGCTGTCTGCACCCCCTTGCTGTTTCTCACCTCCACGCTTCTGCACGTGCTGTCCCCTCTCCGACTTTGCCTGACTCACCCTTCGATCCTCAGCTCAGGCCTCATCCTTCTAAAAGCTTCCTTTGAACGCCCCCATCTCCAGTGTGACTGTGCCCCTTTCTCATGCTGCGGAAGGGCCTCTGTATATCTCTAATGCTGCGCTTTCCAGGGTCCTATGGTCATTCATCTACATGCCCCTTCCCCCCCCCAGGCTGTAAGTTCACTGGGTCTTAATCATCTCCACGCTCCCTTATCTAACTCCGTGCCTGGCGTACCAGCACTCAAGGCTTCCCGCACTAATTAAACAATGGCATTGGCCACTGAGGACTAGCCCTTCCAGTTACTAAAATCGTGAAGGCAGAGAGAACGGCTGGAATGAGGAAGAAAAGGGTGAGAGTGGTTTGGACGGACTGCTCATCATTTTTGGACTGCTGATGTTAATGATTGATTGACAGGTCAATCAACTTTTTCCCATTTCTCGCCATTGATTTAAAATTATCTGAGAGCATAACTTAAATTTTTTTAGAAGCACTTATTCTTAGAGCATAATACTCTTGCAGTTAGTTGGCGAGTGGGCTACAGAGCACAGAGCTGCCTGGTGGGCATACGGATGCAGGAGTTGGGGGTCAGGAGAGAGATCTGGCCTCAGGATAGAAATCTGAGCCTCAGCGGTGTTGAAAAAGTAGTCAAAGGCAAGGGCCCAGATTTAAAATAACGTAGAAGGTACAATAAGAACAAGGGGCTCAGGATGAAGCCTTGGGAAATGCCCACATTTAAGAAACAAGCAATGGAAGAGGCATGCAACCTCAAGACAGAGAAGAAACTAAAGAAAGAAATAAAAATTAAGAAAGTTCCAACACAGAAGCCAAGGGGAAGGGAGGGTCCATTTTGTATTTTGTTTAGTCTTTGCTGGCTTTGGGACAAAAGAAATAAACTCCAGGAACCTCTGGCAAATTAAGTCGGCCTCCCATCTTTCTTGGAGGAAAGACTAAGCGTTCCCCTGGAACGAAACAGCTGTCATTTCTAGGGTGTCAAGGAGGGGATCTGGGGGGGAAGGACAGATGGACGTAACCAAGCTGAGGATCTGGTCAGGGATTCAACCCACTTCCCAAACCTAGTGCTAATTTGTGCAGCCCACAGCCCATTTCCCATAAATTGAAATCCCTGTGTATTTGAACGGAAATATAATCCACGTGTTCATGATTCATTTGCACTTTATGTAACCAAATGTTGGGCTGTCGTTGTTTGATGTCCAAGAGACCATCTGAAGAATCTTTGCAGCCAGAAGTCATGAGCTGCCAAAGAAATGAAAAGGAGACCAATCTTGGCCAGCCCCGTCCCTAATCCAAGGCAGTCCGCTGGCAATGAGCAGGTACAGTGTGAAAGACAGAGGCACCCAATCTGCCAGTTATTAGATCACATCTATGTTCTGTGTCTCAAGCTGCGAACCCCCCACACTAAACAAGCCACATCAGCAAACAGGCAATGCCTGGAGAGGCACCCTCATCTACGTAACTATTTGGTTACTGTTGAACATTGAGATGATTTCCAATTTTGATATTATAAAGCTACAACAAAAATCTTGGTTCTTCGATTTTTGTCTACATCTCTCATTGTTCCCTGACAATAAGTTTCCAGAAATAGAATTGCTGGATCACAGGAGATAAACACGTTGTTAAACTGCATTTCAGAAAACTTGCACTCAGTGACCCTTTTCCACGCAATGCATGAACTTGTCTTTCTCATCATCCCTTCCCAAGCATTGTACACCATTAAAATGAAATAACACGATGAAGTATTAGGAAGTTATTAAAAAGTCATGTTTCAAAAACTATTTTACACAGTATGGGAAGCTATTCATAAGTATAAAATCGTATAATTGAATAACAGTAGACAAGGAAAAACTCACTTTGATTTAAACTATTACACAGGTGTGATGTATGTTACGTCAGGCAGAACAGCAGTTCGAGTACATGAAAAGATGCTCCACATTACGAATCATTAGGGAAAAGCTCAATGGTCTCTCCGTCAAGCCAGACGCGGCTGCTCTCTGTTCAGAGGACTATCCTTCTAGGGCAATGGTCAGCAAACTTTAATTTCTTAAGGGCCAGGGAGTAAATATGTTAGACTTGTGAGCCATAAGGTCTCTTCTGCAACTATTCAACTCTGCTTGCTGGAGCCCAGAAGGAGTTACCCACAATCTGCAAGTGAATGGGCATGGCTGTGCTCCATGCAGACTTCATTTACAAAACCAGGCAGCAGGCTGGATTTGGCCAGTGGCATTTGCCAAGTGCTGATCTAAAAAGTCAAGTTAGCTGCCCTCTGCACATCTAGCATTCAGTGCTTTAGGGGCAGGACAATAGCCATAGCATCTCCATTCAAAGAGAAGGAAGGCAGGAGGCACCCAGGAGTCACTGGTCCATAGGTCTTCTGAAATCTCCTGGCCAGCCACTGTGAAGACTTCCAGCCTGGGGAGAGGGCGTGTTCCCTGATCAGTCCTCGAGTTTGCTTTCAGGAGGGCACTGTGTTGTTTACTGCTCTCCAAGGACATGTTTTGGAAAGTTCTTCCTTTTCCATTGCCTCCTTGGCCACATGTGAAGTAGACTAGGAAAGTATGTCCTCCCTGGGGGCTGCAGAGTTTTCAGTGGAATCTCAGGGTGATCATAGGGTTAAAGGTCTCAAATAATCACAGGCTTTTTAAGGACAGGATTTTTTTTTTTAGCAGTATGACTCTCAAACTCAGTAGTCAGTTTCCAGTTTCATCTTCCAGGAACCACACCCATTGTCCTTTCAAGACTTGGCCCCCAGATCTGCTTTATTTTTTTTATTCCACACCCCCTCCCAGGCCTCTTTCACTCAATACAACAGTGGCTGCCTTAAGGCAACCTCCAGCAACCAGTGCGAAGGTCACAGCCTTCTATTTGCTCTGAGACAGTATAACCAGAGGGAAATTTTAATAATAGGTGTTAGACCCACACCTTTCATTTGATTTTTGCCCTGACTCTAACTGGACACCACCTTGGGTACCACACCCTTAATCTGAATTTGCCTTTGGCTTCTCACAAAGTCTTTCTCAATCCCATTTCTGACTCTACCATCTAGAGGTGGCTAACTTTTCCAACCTTCATTCCTGGCCTTTCTCCATTCCCTCTTATTACTCTTGGAAACCGGCCGATTCTTTTCTGTGTGCATCTCTTCCTTGTAACACCTTGTTAAACACCGCCAGGAACAACCCACAAACTACCAACATTCTATTTTCCAACCGCTTTCTCCAGAGGTACAAGCTCATTAGGAACGAAATGTACTGTCCAAGTAATCGCAGGAGACCAGGCATAAACAGTTCACCGCGACATCACAGGAGCGGACGGGGCCCCCCCAGCCCGCCTCCTCACCGCCGGTTACCTCACCAACATGTCCATGCCACGCAACTTAGGTTTTTGCTACAGCGGCGTCTCACATTTACTACCAATTTCTGTATTAGTCAGAATAACGTAGTGTACATTACGATCACAAATTCATCACCAAATTCAGAGCTTTCACATAACACTTCACTTGCTTGCTCACATAAAGTCTGACATGAATCTGGAAGCACTCTGTGGCATATAAGGTATCTGTTAAGAGAACCCACTGAAAGTTAGAAACACTTATTTTATTTTCCTCAATTTTCTACATTGAGTATTCATCACTCTGCCACCAGAAGAGAACTACAAATACTTAAATCAACAGGCGATCCAGTTGCTTGGGGGATGGATATGGTTCTCAACAGTTCAACTGACTTGCCCCTTTGAAATCTACATTCTCTGTATGGCCCTTTCAAGAATCTCTTTCAATGGGGGAGGGATAAATTAGGAGTTTGGGATTAACAGATATGCATCACTATATATAAAACAGACAAACAACAAGGACCTACTGTACAGCACAGGAAACTATATTCAATTTCTTGTAATAACATACAATGGAAAAGAATCTGAAAAGGAAATATGTATATGTATAACTGAATTGCTTTGCTGTACACCTGAAACTAACATTGTCAATCAACTACACTTCAATAAAAAATAAAATTTAAAAAAGTTTCTTTCAAGATTATACACAAATGTATAGACCCTTCCTTCTACTGGGCTGGCCTTTACTAGGAGAACCCTTCCTGATCCCAAAAGAATCTTAGAGTCTCTCCCCTTTCTGTTTTCCCACAGTCCTATGTATGTACTGGTAGCCTTTGGCTATAGTAGTCATATTTTTTAATGTATTAATGTGGATTTCTGGATCTCCAGTCACACAGTGTTCCTATAAACTAGATCTGTTGCCAGAAAGGGATTTCCCAATTGGTTTTCCGGCCCCATTTCTCCCTGGCTTATCAGGAAGCAGGTCTGGATGCAAAATTCCTTAGTATGGTCCAGAAGAGTGAGAAAATACCTCTGGCCTATGAAGGAGACTTGGATGCTGCCCAAGAGAGGGCAGGGCGTAGAGGAAGTGAAGAAATTGGAGCCACACCTCTGGTCCCAAAGGCTAATGGACAGGAGGGGATATTAGCAAGAAAAGGGGAAGGGATGTAATACCTTGACCCTGATGGCTTAGGGAAGTGGAGGAAAATGCTTTTGCCCAGTTCAAGCTGGACTCACCTCTCAGGCACGACCATAGGGAGATTACAACCCACACAACCCAGAGGGATATCCCATCAAACTGAACTTGAGATATGGCAGGACTAGGGAGGGAGCCCTTGAGTTTAGCATTAATGAGCTGCCTCCCATCCCTCTGTGCTGTGCACATGATGAAGAGGTTCCGTTGGTTGAAGAGGACAAGCAGAAGTCAGCTAAGGGTCTGGCTGGACTGCTTAGCAGAGAGGTCCCCGCTGCAGGGACGAAGAGGCTTATACCCGAAGGCATTAGGACAGCCACAGTGCCATGGAGAACTGAGGTGATGCTACGCCAACCAGGAAGGACCAAGAAGTCCTGACCAAGCCAAAGGAGAGGCCCGATCACTAATCACTCCAACCATAGACTCCCATCGTCAGGTCCACAAATACCAGGGGAGGGAGCTGGTCAGCCCCTCAGTAGTTACCAGTCCAGGGAGCAGAGCAGACCAGGTGCCCCAGGGCAGAGCTCAGCAAGGATCTGAGGATCCAACAGGACAGACCACAGACTCAAGGACCTGCCTGCTCCCCGCATGCCATGCACACCTGGCAAGCCCTCCACATACCCCAAATGCCATCTCGGGGTAGAGAAACACCATGAGGACAAACTTAAGAGACCAGAATTTTTACCTAAGGTGATGTTTGAATTGCTGCAGTGGAATAAGATTCCGGGGTCAATTCGGTCTAATTAGCTCCCTCCCCCTCATCCCTTTGTGAAGAAAATCACAGTGGCTGCAGAGTGTAAAAGTTCTTTGCTTTTCATATCCAGATTGCAGTGTGAGTAAATGTTCCAACCCCGCCCCATTTATTTCTCTATTTCACAAAACTGTGAACTCTGCAGCCTCAAGCATCCTATGTCATGGGTCCCAGGGGACTCCAGTGAGGGATAAGAAGGCAGGAAGTTTGAGAAGGTTCCTGGTGGATAGGAACCAAGATTAGAGGTAAGCGTGGAGACAAGACTAATAATAGAACAAGGTTCACAGTCCGTGCCTGGAGGTGTGAAGCAAGGTGCAAGCAGGGACGTGGAATGAACAAGTCTGGAGAGGTGACGGGGACAAGTGCTCTCTTGTCATGCGGGGTGTTCATGTACGGGTTGAAGACGCCACAAACTCTTTTCCAGGAATGTGCCAGCCAAGTAATATCCATCCCCAATACCTGGACCACAAGCAGGGGCTCGAGGAATGAATGAACAAGTAAAATGAACACACCTTGTAAGGATGCTTTTGATTGAAACAGCTCTTTTGCCTCTATTTTTTAAACATTTTGCTATCAGTCAGGTTCCGACCACACTTCATCTTAAGCACCTTCTCTTGGGCCACCTGCTTTCTGCAACGGTGGAAGCAACAGAAGTCACAGTTATGGACTCGACCAAATCAATACCCTTCTGGCCAAAAGTCTTTCCTTGAAAACTAACGTCCCCGGAAAACTATAGAAAAGGAACCAGAACACGTGGGGGATTGAGGAAGACTTGGCGATGATGACATGGCCAAGAGGGGGTGGTCAGAGGAAACCTAACTTGCACCAGTGGGTCAAACTAACATGACACCAAGTGGAAAAAGAAAACCAGAACCCAGAGAACCCCGTCACCCCAATACCTGAGGGTACAGATCACCGGAGCAAAAGTGTGTATCTTAATTCTCTCCATCAGCTCATCAAGTTCTCTCAGTGGCTCATTTGGTACAAAACGAAACAAAGAGGCAAAAGCTGTCATTCGTACTCCCGTTGTCTCAGACTCAAGTCTCCTGGTCCAGCCCGTACGCGCCCCCTCTCCCCTAAGGATGTCATCGAACACTACAGAGCAGGTGGGGAACTGGATTTGACCTCCAGCCTCAGTAAAAGGTTCCTCTGAGGTGCTTGTGCAAGGGGTCTGCTCAGCCAGCACACCAGAGCCCCCTCCCAGCCCAAACCCAAAGGACTCACTCAGTCACTTAATAAGCACCAACTGAGCACCAGCTAAATGCCAGGCTCTGGGCTACTTGTTAGGGACGCCGCAGGGAACAGCCCGTGGTGCATCCTCACTAGATCCCTGCAGGGGCCACGGACAGGGAGAGCGAGCCTTACCATGGAGCTTATCTGATGGTGCAGGGGGAGGGCAAAGGCACCACCTCTGCCGGGAAGGCCAAGGGACACTGCTTTGAGGACAAAACGGAGGGGGCTGCACTGGGATGGCTCTGCATGCCTAGAATCCACTGGGTCTCTAAGAATCTGTGACTGTTCCTGTGAGCCAGATGTGAGCCCCATGAGAGAGAGAGAATGTGGGCATCCTAGGTCCTGTCCAGCAGGTGTCCTAGGAGAGTAAACGGACCTCAGCAGGAAGAATCCAGAAATATGAGGGATACCCAGGGGCCGAGTAGGGAGAGGGGTGCGTCTGTCTGCAACAGGAAACTCTAGGTAAGATCCTGGGATGGGAGACATGTCTAGAGGACTCACTAAAACCCACAAGGTAGACACTCACCGTGGCCATCTGTCAAGATGGGAGAGTGCAGAAGCTGGGTCTCCCAGCGGGGCCTGTCAGGAAGGAATGTTCCTCATGTCTTGATCTCTTTTTCTTCCCCCAAGCCTCAACCCCAAAAGGGTCAGAAAGAGCAGTGGGTAAGATGGCGGAGAAGACCCACCAGGGCCTCCTGCCAGCAGAGCGTCAAGCTGGAGGAGGAAGGAAGGCTCGATTTTCCATCAAGTCCAGAACTGGATGATTCCATGGGAAAATGACATTGTAATTGCTACACTGAAACCGAAGTTTAGTGTTTAACAATATAAAATGGTTAAAGGACCCTTTACCACAGAAGGGACTAGTCGAGTATTCACCTGGGGACCAGGGAGGAACTACCGAGCCCTGTGGAACAGGAGGAAGGGCGCTTCCTCGAGAGACGGAATGAAGTTCCTTTATGATCCCACCCCGTGCTTGTTCCAGGTTAGGGCTATGTAAGGAAGACAGAGAGGAGAGGCGGGTACAGGTGGAAAAGGAAAAAGTGAGGGAGATGGAAGGGGGGGGAGGGAGAGGGTGATGGGAGGGAGCGGGAGAGAGGGTCAGGAGGCGGGCAACTAACGGTGAAAAGGGTAGAGAGGTCAAGAAGGGGGGAGAGGAACCACCCCTATGCCACTGCCCAACTAGCCTTCCCCCTTCCCCCTCCTCCCCTGACAGCAGGCACCATCAGCATTCTTCTCTCGGTGGCTTCGCGCTGCCAGCCCTTGAGGCCTCTCCACTGGCGGGCACGCCGATGCGCCCAGAGCAGCCCTCACGATGGCAGAGGGGAGCGAAAAATAAATCTCCTGCACGCCCACCCCCAGGTGGGGGAACTGAGGCTGTCTTTCAGGCTCCCCAGAAGGATGGAGTCCCAGGTGCCCCCAACATCACCTGGTTATTAAAGCATCTTTTATTGACTTTTCTCTCTTGCAAGTTTCACATCATCTCAAATAGACCCCCATCAAATAAACTGCTTGCACTGGCATCTCTGTCTCCAGGTCTATTTCCCTGGGTGCCCAGAAAGCCATCTCCTGCCCACATCCATCCAGGAGTAGAGGCTCTTCCTCCAGTCTTCGCCTCTCCAGGGCAGGGGGAGATTCTAACATATCTCCCCTCACCACTACCAGCCATCCCCAACAGGGCCCCCTTCTGTTGACTGTCCCTGACCCTGACCGTACTACTGTCCCTTCTCGGGAGGAGGGGAAGGATATAGCGCCAAGGGCTCTCCCCACAGCCGCCCAGCCCCCCGGGGATCCCACCAGCCCCAGGCAAGCTGAGCAGTGTCCTGGTGCGGCAGCTAGCGGCCCCTGGCACTTTAGTCCAAGGGTGGTGCTGCTTCCTGCCCGTCTGTTTGGGAGCACACACAGGAGACATGAGCAGATGTCTGGCAGATGTTCAAGCTTGCTCCCATCGGCCAACAATAACACGGCACAGAGACGACGTTGCCGGGAGAGAGGAAGGGAGGTGGCTCCTGCCCAGCAGCTGGGGACAGCCATGGGGGACACCAGCTCCTGCTTCCTCTGGGGGAGGGGGGAAGGAGGCAGTTCGTGTGTGACCGGCATGCAGTGAGTGAGTATGGACCCCAGGGCATCAGTACTCCAGGGCAGAGCCCTGGGGCAGTCAGCCTGTTGCACTCAGCAGCCCCCAGTGAGCCCCCAACTCCAATGCTAGGCAGCCCGGCTGCCCTGGGAGGCCTGGAGAAGCTGCAGGATTTGGGTCCATCAGAGGAAAGATTTGGGGCCCAGCATGGCCCATGGCCCCCTCCTGGACAGAGGGACATCTCTAATGCTCCCTCCGCTAAGACTGGACACATAGCCACTCTTGCTCCGCACAGGGCTCCAGAGAGCCTCTGCTCATCTCATCCTCAGATCTGGTACCCAAGACAAACCCCACACACCACCCATCCAGGTCTGCAGGATGCAGCTGGGTGACTGAGCCCAGGCAAGGCAGCCTACGGGTGTCAGAGAACTGAGCACTGCCTTCTGCTAAGACCCGTTTGCCATGGACTCATGGCAGTTCACAATCTTCCGCATGGCCCCCATCCTGGCTCCCCTCTGCCAGGGACTACATGGCTTTGGAGCTGAGAGGCTCCCTTACGCTCTCCCTCCCACTCATTCAATTGTGCCCTGCAGGTGTGGGTCTCCCGTCCCCCTTAGATGGCATTTTAAAGCAGCTGTGAATGTAGAACTCGAAGGCGTACTTATGGTCACTGCCCATAATGCACTATAATATTGCTCAATTTCCAGTCTTACTGATTCAATTCAATCCAACAAAAATGCGTCAAAAGCTTTCTGCAGCTTTTGACTCACTGATTAAGTGCTCTGGCCCTGGATCCAGACTGCCTGGCTCCCCTGCTTAGCTGCACAACCCTGGGTAAGTTAACCTTTCTGCGTTGCAGTTTCCCCTCCTGTAAATTCAGATAGTGATGGTACCCATCTCACAGGTTACAGGGGAGGATTCAACTGACTGACATATGAAGAGGTGCTTAGAACAGTGCCCGGCACCTAGTGCTATGATGTTGCGGGTCATGATGATCTTCTAACCCTGGGGACACAACTCCAAATCGGTTTTCCTGCCCTCAGGGAGCTTGCAGTCAAGCATAGCACACAGTGTAAACACACAACTGCAACTCTGAGTGACAAGGACCATGGCAGAGGGAGTGTGTACAACGCTGGGTGACTCAGTTTACCTCTCCAGGCTTTCACTGATTTACGTGTAAATGAGGGAGAAGAGTGAATATTTAATAGTATGAACATTGAGGATACAGAGATGAAAACTGGATACGCATACATGCAGCTTCTGTACTTGAAGAGCTCACAGTCACGTGGGAAGGACTGATGTTAAAAAATCAGGATGCAGCAACGCCAGGCAGCAAGCACCCAGACAGCAGACACACATGACACCTAAGTCACGATGATAATGACTGATGCTACTGATGTGCTGCTGGACAGGATGCTAGATGTTTGGCACACACAGTCTGACAGCAAGCCTCTGAGACGGGGGACAAATGTGTCCTCATTAGCCCTTTTTTAACCTATGAGTGAGTAGAGGCTCAAAGAGGCACAGTGCCTCCCAAGGTCACACACCTAGGAAGCGACCAGTATCCTCACTGAGTTGCCTGACCCCAGAGCCAGAGCTCATAATCGTGACCCGCTCCTGCCTCTCTTGAGAATACATTATGTCATGTCATTCAATCTTATAAACAAGGCCGAGAAGAAGTCAGTAACCCAGCCGAGAAGACCGAGGCTTGGTGAGGAGAAGGACTTGGGTAAGGCTGGAACGCAGCAGAGAGGGCTTTGGAATCACCACCCAGACATCGTGCTGCCGTCACTAAGGGCAACTTGGGAGCCCAAGGTCCCAGGCCCGGGTGCAGAGCCCAGTTTCCTGGGGAGAACTCCAGACGTCAGACGGAATGTCTATAAAAAGGCCCAAAGGGGCTGTATCCTAACCTGAACTCCCCTTGGCACAATCCCTTGGAATGCTGTTTAAGCAACCTTTACATATGCCTAATACATCGTTTCTTTTACAAGAAAAAAAAAACGAACTGATACCCTGACTGCAGCGCTTTTATGGTTTTTCCCCTCTTAAAATGTACATTTTGAAAACGGGAAACTCCCTCGTATTTTGAAATTAAGCTCAGCAGTTGAGCAACTGCGGCACTGACCTGTTAGCATTTTTCACAGTGACATCTTGTGGCCACTTTGGAAAACTGCAAGGCCAAATCGGCAGGAGAGAAACCTGTCTCTTCGTTCTTTTTTAAAATTGAAATAAAGTCAACCTACAATATTATGTTAGGTTCAGGCATACTGCATTGTGATTTGACATTTGTATACACTATGAAATTATCACCACAATAAGTCTAGTAACCATCTGTCCCCATACAAAGTTATTGCAATATTACTGACCATTTTCCATATACTGTGTATGTATTACGTCCCCATGGCTTATTTATTTTATGACAAGAAGCTTGCACCTCTTAATCCCCTTCACCTGTTTAATCAACTACCCCATCCTCCTTCCCTCTGGCAAACACCCGTTTGTCCTCTGTATCTCGTGGGTCTGTTTGTACTTTGCTTTGTTTGTTTTGGCTTTTAGATTCCACATGTAAGTGAGGTCACACATACGGTATTTGTCTTTCTCTGTCTGACTTGTTTCACTTAGCATGATACCTTCTAGATCCAGCCAGGAGACTTCAACACTTGTATGAATCTTACCCCAGTTAGTTCCGCTCCCCAAGGGACTCGGCTGATTGTGTGGCTGATCAGCCCAGACCTCTCAACAGTCATTGTCATCGGAGGTGGGGCTCAGCTGCCCCTGCCCTGATCTGGCCGATTTCCGCACCTGTAAAATGGCCAGGTGAGATCAAGTCAGCTTGGGTCCCCGTGGGCTCTGACACTGTTACTATCACTGCCTTCCTTCAGAGGAAGAAACAGTGGTATCCTATTATCTTCATTTGAATGTGCTTTGAAATGCTTATTGGATTCTTAAATTATTCCTCGGAATAATTTCCAGTTCACGACTTTCGTCTTATTTTTCTAATGGAATGTGTGTGGTTTTCTCTGGCACTTGTAGGAGTTCTTTATATATCAACCAGTTTCCTTCCTTATAACATGGTCTCCCTTTTGGAATCAAACCCAGTAACTTAACCAGCTTCCACTTATGCCAAATTTCCAAAATAATTGAATTAATATGAAATCATTATCAAATCTATAAATGGTTCTAAATGGTTATTCCTTAAAAAAATAAATAAATGCAGCAGCTATTTCCCTTCTTAAAAGCTTCAGATGATGACAAGAGACATTGAGTTGATCTACTAACGGAAAAAACAACATTTCTACTATTTTTACCTTTGGTGAAGGGATAGTAGAAAAAAAAAATTCATCTAGTGAGGAGAGGCCAGGGATATGTCAAACATCTTATAAGGCACAGGACAGCCCTCCCCACAATAAAGAATTATCTGGACCAAAAAAAACTGAGAGAGGGAGATTAGAAAATCTTGGTTTAGAAGAAGGTCTGGAAGATCTGACTTGGTCCTGCCCAGTTCCACTACTTAAGAGCTATGTAACTTTAAGCAAATCACTTAACTTCTACAAGCTACTGCCACCTCTGTAAAGGGTATGGGTTCATTCATTTGTTCATTCATTCACTCAATTGATACTTGGGGATAGGGAATACAGCAATGAACAATATTCAATCTAAGCCCAGAAAAGAGTGAGAATTAAGTGAGGAAATGAGCGTAAAAACCCCTTTATAATTTTGTTACATGCGCAACAGACCCAAGGCAGAAGCTCCGATGTGACCACACAGGGTGGCAGAGAGGTCACAGTGTTCTCTCCATTCAGTAGCATTAACTTTCTAGTTATTGACTGTATTTGGCCATTTCTAAAATGTACAAGGATTCCTTTTTCATATTTCAACATCTTTGAATTAAAATGACTGTGCCCTACTGTTGCCATCAGCCAGGTGGCAGTCACACCATAGCTGTCACTAAGTACATGCTTGCAAACTTGGTCAGTATTCCTGAGGTATTAAAACCCTTTGGTGATTCAGTCAAGGAACCACTGAAGGATGGGTCAAGGAAGAAATGTGAGCCCCACGCTGCCTGAAAGCTTTCATGGACACCTCATGGTAGGAGCAAGAATGCACCAGAATTGGTCTAGATGCTTACAAACAGTTCACACTGTTAAAGGCCTTCTTTCTCCATATAGAGCCCAAATCTACCTACCTCCAAGTCTGGTTATGCCTTTTAGAGATACACAGGCAAACCTAATTCTACTCAGCTAAGCCAGCGGTTCTCAAGCCAGGCTGGACATTTAAATAAATTAGTGAGTTTTTAAATGCTGATACCTGAGCTCCACTCCATATCAATTCCATAAGGAGCCCTAGCGGTCGGCTCGACATTTGTATTTTTAAAAGCCTTACCCCAGAATTTCTAATTTAATGGCCCACCGAGAAAACCCTTTCCTTACCACCCCAAGGAACCATCGCTTCCTCCTCCATCTCCAAAAGCAGTGGGTCTCAACACAGGCGGCACATTAGAGACATCTGAAGAACACTGAAAATGCCCGATGCCCTGGCTGTACCCCAAACCATTCATTCGGAATTTCTGGGCTAGGGTCCAGGCATCAGTAATTGCTAAAGTTCTCCAGGTGAACCCAGCGCACAGCCAAGCGAGAACCAGCGCCCTGACTCCTACAGCGCTCGACGGCAAATGCCTGCCTCCAGGAAGAGGGTCAACCCACACTGGCTTGAAGCTGCATCTATTTAAAACGTATTTACATAACCTGTGACTTACTTTCTGCCTCTCGGTATACAGTCGTCCCTCAGTATCCGTGGGGGTTGGTTCCAGGACCCCCAAGGTTACCAAAATCCTGCGACGCTCAACCCCTTAATCCGGCGTCCAAATCTGCGGGTTCCGCATCTGCAGATTCCTCATCTGCAGATTCAACCAACCGTGGATCGTGGATCCTAAACACAGTCAGCGGTTGGTTGAATCCGCGGATGCGAAACCGCAGATACGGAGGGCTGACGATATTTATATGCAAAACCCTTAGCGCTTACCTTTACCTCCTGGGCTAGGCATCTCTTCACCCCATTATAACACCTTACACATCATAGGTACTCGGTACTCGACAGAGAATGAGTAGATGGACAAACACATGGAAAGATAGACATTTATTTTATCAGGAACTTTCTGATCACGCGAATGCTGCAACTAATGTGGTGGTTTCAAAGATAAGGTAGAAGTAAGAAGATTCTGCAACTTGAAAATCATTACAAAATAATAGACTGGTCAAGTAGAGGTCTTGACTCCCGCCTTCCACCCCCCACCCCAAGCCAGAGGAAGAAACAAAAATACAAGAAGGAAAGAACTCGAAGGAAATAACTCTAAGGTAAGGCCACAGGCCACAGCAACGCACTGTTTATTTCCTGGTACATTGGGGGGGGGGGGTGGCCGGGACGCGGACAGAGGGTGGTGCCAAAAATTCAGTAAAGTTCCGATAGCTTTATTACATAGACACAGCTTTAAAAAGTAACACATAGCCCTTGTCGAAGCTGCTGCTACATAGGATTTAAATAAAGGAAGCTGAGTCTTCAGAATCTGGCCATCTACAAAGGAGTATCATCTGTCACCTTCAAAATACCATTTCTGAGCTATTACCTGGGGAGAGGTTTGGGTTTTGGTTTTTTCCCTGCATCCTAGACTTCCACCGTTAATTCAGTAATCTTAATATAGCCTTTGTTTTAAAATAATGTTCACAGAGAGTTCCTGAAAAATAGCCTGAGGCACGACCCAACAGTCGAATTCCTAATAAAGCTGCGTTGGATGAGAGCACGCATGCCTGACGGGTGTGTTACTGCGCCCCCGGGCCCGCCACCTGCTCCAGGGCCCGCGTGTCCTCTGCCGGCGGTTCGGGGCGGTCCAACATGGTGGAAGAGTCCTTCCTGGGATTCCCAGTTACCAACATCCAGTGGTTCTTCGGCTTTTCGACTCTGTGTGAATCCAGGTATGTGTGAGCGGCGACCTCTGCTTCCTTTCCAAAATAGGTTCTGGGGCAAGAAAGAATTAACACTGATTGGAAGTGGAATTACAACCCTCTGTAAACTGTTCATTTCATCTCAAAAGCACCTAAATCAGCAGACTGCTGTGTAAAGCCCTTGCGGGGTCTCTAAAACACAGTGTTTGCCGGCAAGTTTCACCCTATTTGGGCAAGGATCCCATTAGAGCTAAAATCTTCTGTGGGGAAGGACTCATATAATACAAAGGGCTCTTACAGGCTTTTTCCCACGGTCAGAGTTCTACATAGTGATATTTCGTCATCGAAGAACTTTTTGTGTGTGTAGTCAGCCCCTTTAAACTGAGCTTCTTTGCCTGTATTCACAGACCCCACGCCCAAGCATGGCGTTTTACTGTCGCCTGCAACACAGTACCTTAAGAAAAGATGCCGGTGGGCCACCAGCCCGCGATTGGTGTGGCAGTGATTGATGAGAATTTTTGCATTTGCCTTTGAAGATAAAGAAAGTATGTTATTTGCATTATGAATTAAGGCCTCCATTTTCCTAAAAGCAAAAATTTGGAAATATACTATATATTCATTTACATAGATACATGTGGAATAACCTAGAAGCCAAACCATAATGGATTAATTAGAAACATGATTGTAGATACACCTATGATGGAACATTATACAATCATTCAAAGTCATATTGGAGAAGATCTTGGACAACTTGAAATATGGTTTGTGGTGTTTTTAAGTGGAAAAAATAAGGGTATTCCTGATGTCCTGTTTTTTGGGTTTTTTTTTTTTTCGGTGGGGGAGGTAATTCAGTTCACTTATTTATTTTTTCATAGAGGAAGTACTGGGGATTGAACCCAGGACCTCATGCATGCTAAGCATGTACACTACCACTGAGCTATACCCTCCCCCACCATGTCCTA
The DNA here is from genome assembly GCF_048773025.1 of Camelus bactrianus. Lineage (NCBI taxonomy): Eukaryota > Metazoa > Chordata > Mammalia > Artiodactyla > Camelidae > Camelus > Camelus bactrianus. The sequence goes on from NC_133565.1 coordinate 28,930,860, forward strand.
TTTTTTAAATTAAATTTAAATTTAAAAAAATAAACATATGCATGGGAAAAGAAATAACAGTGGCTTTCTCTGGAAGGTGGGACTACTGGTAATCTTCATGTTATTTTTTTATTTCTCTGACTTTCCTTAGGCAAATATATATTATGTTTATAATCAGAAAGTAAAAGACATATTATTTCAAAATCCTGCCTCATGTAAGCTAAAAGCTGAGCAAAATGGGGAAAAGCAGCCTCTGACATCTGGGAGTTGGCCTGGCAGCCAAGGCTGCGCGTTAGTGGTCTCCAGTGAAATGTAATTTCACACCATGCCCACATCAGACAAGGCCACGCTGCGGCCATGGTGGGTCAAGACAAAAAGAAGACCACTTTGTGATCATGTCTGAACACAGCAAAAACATGAGCACTGTCCAAGCCACAAAGTATCAAATGTCCTCCCCTCCCTGCGAATAGGAATGTCTGCTCCCTCCTTACTAATGACAGCTTGCGCTGTGCTCTGGCCTGCCCTCTATAGATAAGATGTAGTGAGGTACCCTGCTTCCTGACACCATCCGATCCAGGGCAAAGCCCCACTTCCTGGGACCCTCCCTAAAATCTCCCAACCACAGCCCCAAATCTATAATATGTCCTTTCTGACAGCCTCTTACTTAAACACCCCAGTTTTCCATGGTGCACATTCTTCATCACTGCAGCCAGTACTAAAGCCCACTCATTTGACCACAGATGCTCCTGATGGTCTCTGGCCAGTCCTCGAAACAGCTCAGTGCCCACCAGACCTGCCTTCCCATTGGGACACTGTCTCAGGTTCCCGTCCCTCAGGGCCCAGGGTCCTGAGAAAATGTCCAGCAATGACAGTCTCTTTAGAAATGAGGACCTAACAGAGGCCTGGAAGAAAGCAGTGTCATAATCCTTACAATTTCAGGGGACTGGTTCTCAGCCTGATCTCAGTTTTTATAAAGCTCTATAGGTGATTCTACGTGCAGTCAGAGGAGCAAAGCACCACAGCAGGAGGCTGCCACCAGGCAAAACAGCGCTTTCCAAGCTTGAGTTACAAATGAAAAAGGGAGAGTGAAAGTACATAGAGCTCATAAGGCATTGGAGCCATGACAAGCCACTGTTTTACACACAGGAGCAAATCACATCCATTTCATAGCATGAGCGCACACGTATCTCTTCCCCAGGCTGTGCTCACCGGAATGGGGAAGCCTTCATATTCCAGGCGTAGCTGGGGGTCGGGGAAGGCAGCCTGCCAGCAGTTCAGGTAGGAGTCCTCATCTGTCAGGTACACTTCCTGGAGCCAAGACCTCTTCGATGACCTCATCAGGGTCCTGTGGTCACTTGACAAATATAACTGAAAACAACAGCAAGCAGATGAACTACATCATAGCTACTCGAAAAGCTGGGGAAGAAAGAAGCTGTCCACTGGTGGGACCACAAGTGTGTTCAAAAGCAGTTTTCAAAAGGGAACCCTCCTACACAGCTGGTGGGAATGTAATTTGGTGCAGCCACTATGGAAAACAGCATGGAGATTCATTAAAAAACTAAAACTAGAGTTACCATATGATTCAGGAATCCCACTCTTGGGCATATATCAGGAGAAAACTCTAATTCAACAAGACACATACAACCTGTTGTTCACAGCAGCACTATTTACAATAGCCAAGACATGGAAGCAACCTCAATGTCCATCAACAGATGATAGGATAAAGAAGATGTGGTGTATATATAGTCAATGGAATACTACTCAGCCATAAAAAATGAAATAGTGTCATTTGCAGCAATGTGGGTGGACATAGAGATTGCCACAGTAAGTGAAGTAAGTCAGACAGAGAAAGACAAATAACATATGATATCACTTATATGTGGAATCTAAAAAGTGACACAAATGAACTTATTTACAAAACAGAAACAGACTCATAGACATAGAAAATAAACTTACGGGGAGTGGAAAGGGATAAATTGGGAGTTCGAGATTCGCAGATGCTAATTAATATAGCTAAAATAGATAAACAAGTTCATACTATATAGTGAACTATATTCAATATCTTGTAGTAACTTATGGTGAAAAGAATATGAAAACAAATATATGTATGTTCATGTATGACTGAAGCATTGTGCTATACACCAGAAGTTAACATAACATTGTAAACTGACTATACTTAAATAAAAATATATATATACAAAACAAAACAAAAATAAAATAAAATAAACTTATGGTTACCATAGGAGAAAGGGAGAGGGGATAAATTAGGAGTTTGGGATTAACAGATATACATTACCATATATAAAACAAACAACAAGGACCTACTGTACAGCACAGCAAACTATACTCAATAGCTTGTAATAACCTATAATGGAAAAGAATCTGAAAAAGAATATATATATGTGTGTGTGTGTATAACTGAATCACCCTGCTGTACACCTGAAACTAACACAACATTGCAAATCAACTAGACTTCAATTTTTAAAAAGCAGTTTTCAAAACCCCTGTTCTTCACTGATTGTGTGAGAACACTCAGTTTTCCTCTCCCTCAGAAATGCTATCTCAGAACGCTGAGACCACCCGCCCCACAGCACCTCAAGGTGCTCCTCCTTCCTTTGAATACCAGACTCAGACCGCCTTTCCTTCTCGTGCATGACTCCTCTTTTTCAGAGCATTGGGCCTGGATCAGTATTTTACTCATTATAAATAATGTTGCATGAAAATTATTGCGTGAAGTGAAGTTCTCTTAAAGCCAACACTAGCACAGCTGATATGCATATGTGAGCCTCCGAGGGGGCCTCGGCCCCTCTGGAATTAATGTCCACACTTGGAACTTATGTCAGTGATCTGGCTGCCCATAACTTTGCCAAGAGCCACCCCATCCTGCTGAAAAGTCGGAAATGTTAATTTCTCGTTGGCTGTTTGCTGACTCACCTTCACCCTGAACGTGGTGGTGGTTTCTGCATATTTTGACAGGTTGTCATTAAACACCTTTTATACGCAAAGCTGTGCCGTAAAGTGCTATGAGGGAGGCAGAAATGAGTTACTGCCCTCAAGAGGTTTTCCAACTAGCAGGAGAGATGACTGAGCATAGAAATGGGAAACACTTGTAGGTGTGGCCATCCAGCAGGCACGCAAAGAGCTGGAGGAGGGCAGCAGTGAGAACACATGCTCTCCCAGGGCTCAGGAAAGACTCCGAGGAGGGGGTGATACAGTACCAGGGAGCCAGAGAGGACGAGCGTGGACAGGGAGGGTGGGCACATATTACAGAGGGCTTGAAGGCTACAGTAAACAGCAGCACTGAATTCAGAGGGCCGTGGAGAGGTGCCACTGACTTCTCAATGAGATGAGAGCTGAGCAGAGCTGAGCTCTAAAGGATCAGTTTAACAGCACCCTGCTAGCATGGGATGAAATCAGGATAGACTAAAGCAATCAAGCCACAGGGTCCTGGACTGAGGTACCGGCATTGGGAACAAAAAGACAGGCCTAGTCGCATTATGAAAGGAGAGCCATGGGACTTGACAATTAGCTGGATGTGAGGCGGAAAGAGATGGGTCCAGGATACACTATGGCTTTGGCCCTGGCTGATGCGGAGAATGACAGTGCCAGTCAGAGCATCAAGAAAACCGGGACCTCAAATGGCAAGTAATATCTATCTCAGACCACAAACTTTGTTAATATAAAGAAAAATAATAATAAAATCAGGAACAAATCTAGAAGGCCTCTATCACCAGATTTTTTTATAAATACCCCGAGGTGCCTGCTAATTCGAAGACAAGGAACAGAAATAAGAGATGTGAGAACTTAAGAGATAAAAGTGTCGTCATTTCAAGATGAACTGACTGACTGCATACCTAGGAGTCATAAGAGAATCAACTAGAATTAATAAGAGTAAGTGACTTCATCAAAGGTGAGTATAAAAATCAACGTCTTTCTTATATTTTTGCTGCAACTGTCAAAAGGGCTTCCCTTCAACAGCTTCCAAAATAGAAGATACCAAGGAATAAACTTGACCAGACCAGTGTAAGATCTGTGTGAAGAAAACCACAAAACTCTAAAGAGATATAAAGGAATAATTGAATAAACGGAGAGACATCTTGGAAGAACAAATATTGTAAAGCTACCAAATATGTGAGTTTTCTTAATTGTACAAATGCCAATCAAAATGCCAAGCGATTTTCTTCCCCCATGGGGGCAGAGGGACTTGAAAAAAATTATTACTATGTTTAACTGAAAGATCAATTCCTGACATAAATTCAGACAAAGAAGTGTAATGAGAAGGAACTCGTCTTACAAGTTGTCGAAGTGTATCGTAAAGCTATAGTCCTAGAATAAAAATGAACATCTCCAGTTCAATGGATCCAAATAAGAAGCTTAGAAACAACCATATATGCTAATTTAATATATGCAGCGTGTCAGTGAAGAAAGGAATCACTAGTCGAGAAATAACACGATATGACTGACTAGTCACTTGGGGGAAATTTAGATGTTCACATAAACCCCTTATCAAGATAAATCCCAAGTGGATGAAAGAATAGACTTAAGCAATAGTTAAACTCCAGACATCTAAAAATTAACACAAGTTCTTTTTATCATATCTTTGGAGCAGACTTCAAAGGATCTGAGAGATGGAAGGAATGACAAAGAAAAGCACTGAAAGACTTTACTCAAAAATTGATTAAAACAACTGCAACTTAAAAGCCAAGTAACAAATGGGAGGAAATACTGGCAACAAACATGATGAGATTTTCCAATCTGTGGAAGAGCAGATATGGAAACCCAAGTCAATGAGCAGGAAAGGGCAGATGATTTATAGGCGAGAGGAGACAGGAGATGGGAGAGAGAGGTGGGAAAAGGAGGAAGAAAAAAGGCGGAGAGAGACCAAGAAAAAAAAATCTAAATGTTGTAGTGCCTGTAATTTTCCCTATATTTTAAGACTTTTCTCTTTCCCTTTATAAAAGAAAACGAGCCAGAGGTTAGCAGTGCCAATCTCTGGATCAGACAGTGATGATTAACTCTCCTCTTTCAACAATTGGGCATTCCCTCTAATGGCCACATTTAAAATCAGGCTGCACATAAAATAGAACAAAATAATGCCATCTGCAGCAACGTGGATGGACCTGGAGATTGTCATTCTAAGTGAAGGAGGCCAGAAAGAGAAAGAAAAATACCATATGACATCACTTATATGTGGAATCTAAAAAAAAAAAAAAAAGACACACAAGAGCTTATTTACAAAACAGAAATGGACTCACAGACATAGAAAACACACTTATGGTTACCAGAGGGGAACAGGAGTGGGAAGGGATAAACTGGGAGTTCAAGATTTGCAGATACTAACTACTATATATAAAATAAGCAACAAGATTCTTCTGTATGGCACAGGGAACTATATTCAGTGTCTTGTAGTGACCTATAATGAAAAGGAAAATATGTATGTGTATGACTGAAACATTATGCTGTACGCCATTATTGCTGGACACAATAGTGTAAACTGACTACACTTCAATTTTAAAAAAGGACTAAAAAAATAAAATCAGGCTACAGCTTATCATCTATGGTGTGTCAGAATTGAATTGCCAGCATTGGTTTTATTAGTGGTATAATAATAATAATAATAATAATAATAATAATAATAATAATAATAATAATAATAATAATAATAATAATAATAATAATAATAATAATAATGCCACATCATACAATAATGGAATCCCTGGTTCAATTAAAAATGTTGTGTAATACCAGCTCTGCCACTTAGTAGCCAAATGACTTGGAGCAAAATCACTTAACTTGTGCCTCCGTTTCCCCATCAGTAAAACAGGAGGACAATAGTCCCTACATCAAAGCTTTGTTGGGAGGAGTAAGTGAGTTAATGTATGTGAAGTACTTAAACATGTAGTAAGGCATAATAATCTCCATTGTATACATGAGAAAGACTCAAAAAGTTTAAATAACACCCAAAATCCCGTCCCATAGGCATGCATCTCAGCTGGAATTCAAACCACGTTCATCTGGTTCTATTACACCACCTAATCCCCAAGGTGGAGGTAAACAGCAAGGACTTATGCACCCTGAATTATGCAAATTTGTTAGCATTGGTGACATTAAACAGCTGTCAGATTATTATCATAGGATTCAGTTATTTAACTTACAAGTGGAGGTGGTATACATTTTTGCTTTATATCAACTGCACTACAAAAAGTTTTTTTTTTTATTCTTTAGCTTGCAAGGATGTATTTTTGTAATTTGTGACATTAGAAGGGAGGAATTGCCCCAAAAATGCCTTGGAGAAGCTGTAGGCTGAAACCATAAAGAAGCCAGAGATGGAGCCCACATCTCTAGGGTTCTCTGTCCACTTCAGTAAATAGCCATCAGCCCACGTGGAAACAAAAATGGCGGGTCCAAAGTAGACGTGCAATTCGATGACTCACCATTCTGCCTTCAAATCCTCCTGCTATCCCGAGGCGAAAGTTCTGCCCGTATCTGAGGACTTGACCAATGACCTCTCCAGCTGCACTGTCAGTGGAGGACGAGCATAATGTAAATTCTCTGTGTTGGGATCATTCTACAGCTCTATTTTTTGTGTATGCAGTTTTGTTCATAGTTTTCTTAATAACATCTATTCATGGACTGTAACTGAAGTAAGTCACTAACCAAAAGGTGTTTTCTTTGGGTCTTCAAATCTTGCTGGCACCTAGTCTCTGCCTCCCAACATAGTCAGACACGGAACGTTCCCGCTTGGTGAGCCTAGGGTGGACTGAGCACATCACACTGTCCTACACTAATGACCTGGGCTAAGTACACTGACATCTGTTTTTGAATTGAAGTATAATTGATAAATAATGTTGAGTTTAGTTTTAAGTGTATACATAGTGATTCAACACTTACGAAGGATTATGAGATGATCACCAGGATAAATGTAGCTACCATCTGTCACCATTTAAAATTATTATGGTATTTTTGACTATATTCCTTTTTCTGTACATGACAGCCCCAGTGCACTGACATCTTTAGAGAGAAACAAGGTAACACATTTGTAGGCATTTAGTACAGTCTTCCCTCTTAAACTTCCAGGAAACAGAAATTGTGATCAATTTTTAAGTTGTTTTAACATAAACCATCTGTATTCAAAAGAAATCTAAATTAAAGACTTAAAGGACTGGTTACATCGCTGTAATATAAACTTGCTGTCACAGCTTAGTAACAAGCTGAAAGCAACTGATTTTTAATTGTAATTATGTATCTATTCTCTAAGGATTTAAAAGCTCATTTTCAGAAATTCAAGTACATCTTTAGTGGACAACGAATTTTTAAGTAACAAATCCCACGTTCTGCCACCTTGCATTAAGCTATATATTTCTGATGTAGAAATAACATAGCAACATTAAAAACAATGAAAGCATTCAAATAAGCTCAGAGCATTCTGAAATGTTGCTAGGAAAACCCACTTTGCTTCTAGACAGCATGTGAATTTAACTTGCTGCATCCAATACCTTTGAATTAAGCATTTTGAATTGAACTCAAATTACTCATTATCCTGATGTTTAGAGTAAAGGGACTGTAGAGGCCCCTTGACAATAGTTCTCAAGATAAGAAAGCAAGATGAGCATCACAGAGAGTGTTCATATAACCTTTGCTGTAATCCCGGGGCATCCTTAAGCTACAAGTGAAAACTGGTATTTATGATGAAAATGAGATGGAAATTGAAGTATCTTTACCACAAAATGGTAAAAGTGTTTCTGCCAACCGGGATCTTGGTTTGAGATGCGCTCAGGCCACAGGGCACCTCTAAATCGTCACTCAGATGGACTTGCATTTCATCTGGGGTCATACACAGGCTCAGGTCCCCGCCCAGAAACAGATGAGCTTCTATCTCAGGATGGTCGGGATTCACAAGCATCACTTTGTCGCCATAGTGAACGTATCCATCTTCAGATACGGAAAGCTGCATCTACAATTTAAAAAGGAGTTTTAGAGAATTTTAAACATTGTTGGGTTTGTTTCTAAAGAGAAAAAATGGTATTTTTCCAAATGATAACTCACTAATGGAATTTTTGCTAGCTTAACATAACTCACGTGTAATTTCACAGACTTTTGAAAAAGAACACGAATTTCAAATTACCTGTCTCAAAAGGTTCTCTTTTAGTCTTCTGTTTCTCTGTATGAGAAGTTGTCCCTTATCCCTCTTTGCTAAGAAGTCTTTCATGAGCTCCTGGTTAAAGAGAAAATGAATGAAACCCAAAGAGTCAACAATCGTCCTGAATAATACAGATACTTAAGAGTTTTTAGGTCAAAAGTACATCAAGTTGAAAAGCAAAATTTAAGAACAGAAAAAGAAATGTGAGCATAGTGAGAAATGGTGGAAATTTTTTAGCATTACTTTAATATTTTCACTTCATTGTAGAATGTTTAGAAAAATGAGAAAGACACAAAAAAAGAAACATTACTTGTGATTACTCCAACAGGTGACAATCATGAGTAACCTTTGGAGGTCACGTGTGCCCCCTCATTGAGGTCTCTGCTAGCTGTGTGACGATGGACACTGGAAGGGGCCACCCCCACCCACCCAACTAGTTCCTAAAGGATGGCCCAGAGTCTTGTTAAGACCACCATACGCGCGACGACAAGGCCAGTAAAAGGGGCACTCAGGAGAGCATGTGTGACAAGTGAGGGGCGGCAGGGTTTCTGCTTGGAGCCTCCCTCCTCACCTGGGCCGCAGCTTGTGGGACTGCAAGTCTTTAGGAACAGGGGATGGGGGAACTTAGTGAGGCTGAGGCACAGGCAGGGGCCTTGAGAGTTTGGGAGGGAGGCCGAGGGATGCGTGTGAAGAGAACAAGGGCCTGAGACCTGCGTTTGCAGGACGACCAGCGCGATTCCTTGGGCGTCCAGAGCGGGGTGGGATTTTAGGGGCATTAGGTATGTGCTGGGTGAGAAAGGAGCGTTGGGATGTTCAAAGCAGGGGCGTGCATTTAGGCGGGACTTGGGAGTCCTGGGCTGTGGGCGGGCAGCGCCCAGCCACGCCCGCCGTACCTCCTCCAGGTAGACGTCCTCGTTCCAGTTGCCCATCCGGACTCGTGGACCGTACAGGTTCCGCGCCATCGTCCCCAGCTCTCCGGCGAACAGGCTTCCGCGGGCCAGCGCCTGTGTTAGCGTGCCCGTCGCCATGGCGACCCAGCCCCGTGCGATTGGCCAAGGTCCGGGACCCTGCTGGCCAATAAGTGACAACACACGAGTCGCGCTGGGTACTGGCGCGGCCCCGTTCCAGGGGCTGTCACCGCCCTCCACCCCCACACCTCGCCCAACTTCCACCCTAAGGGTTTTCTGGAATTTAATTGCAAAGAAGGCAAGAGAAAAACTCAAGCCTACAGACCTCATTGTCCTCAGTGCTCGCTATAGAGAAATTTTTAACTTTTTTTCTTTTAAAATTTAAACGAAAATTGCTTTTAAGTAGAGTATCCCTTGCTTCGGGGGACAGCGAAGAGGAGTTTTGAAATGGAAGCATATGTTGCTTGCAGCCTATTTTTATAATCAGCAGCAGCAGCATTTTCAGCCTCATCGTAAGACAATACATGCTCCGTGTGGAAATTTGGAAACCAAAATGACACAGAAGGAAGGAGGCAGGGAGAATGACTCAAAACTTCACCGCCTCCAAAGTAAGAAATACATCATGTTAGCATATTTGTTTAAATGTTTCTGAGGTGGTCCTCATTTTCACAGACTTTACAGCATTCCTCCTCCCTCTCCCAGTCTCCAAGTGCAGGGACAAGCCTATGATCTGCAAGAACTCTTGATAAAACCAGAATACGCTGGAGCCAACATTTTTTAAACAAAATACAGTTTTATGAGTAAGTAAACAGTTACCGCAGAACTCCCTGGAGCTTGAGGCTGGTTGAATGCGTTCAGTAATGCACCTTTATTTAGTTTCTTCTAAGACAGGGCAGAAGTGAAAGACAGTGGGACCTTTCTTCCCTTCAGCAACCCCAGTCTAAAGAGAAGAGAATTCGCAAAAACAAATTACTTCATGAAGAATGGAATGAGTGCGATTACAGCTGTGCCAATGAAGGGCCACGGGAGTTTAAAGAAAGATTCATTTCTACCTTGGGGGATGGTGAGAAGGAGAGTGGAGAGAACTATGTGCGGTGATTGAGGGAAGGGGGACTTTGGAGCCGAACTTGGACTTGAGCTGGCAGGCTGCAGGGTGGAGCACAAATGAATTCCCTTACTTCTTAGAACATGTTTATAACAGTTGCTTTGAAGTCTTTGCCTACTAAGTCCGACAGTTGGGCCCTCTCACAGCCTGCTCTTTTCCCTGGGTATGGGTCACATCTTCCTGTTTATTTGCAGGTCTCATAATTTTTTGTTGAAAACTGAACATTTTAGATAACATATTTTAGGAACTCTGTATACTGATTCCCACCCCCCAGTGCCTGTTGCTGGCTTATGCATCTGTGTACCTGTTTCGTGACTTTGGCTAGACTGTTAGGTGAGGTCTATTCCCCAACAGTGTGTTGTTGTCTGATGCTATTCTTTGTTCTGGGGTTTTTTGGGGGGGGGGCAGGTAATTCAATTTATTTGTTTTTATTTTTTATTGAAGGTACTGGGGACTGAACCCAGGATCTCCTGCATGCTAGGCATGTGCTCCACCACTGAGCTATACCTTCCTCCTGCTCTGATGCCATTCTTCAGGGGAACAGCCTTGAACATGCACAGGGTCCCCTGACCCTCTAAATAAATCCTAATATGATAAACAAAGTAACATAAAGAAGCCTCTCACAACTTAACAACACAGGAGAGTTTAAAAGTCAGGTGATAATAATAAAACTATAAACATACAAGGAGGCGTTCTTTTTTTTTTTAACTAATTTTTACTTTCATTTGTGAAAATTGTAAAATCTTTCTGTTATTGTAATTATAGTATATTTTATTTTCACTTTCCTCAAACCCCCTCAAAGTTAAGACTAAAATAGAAGTGCACACATACATCGCTAGTCTCTGAGTAATTTACTCAGGTCACTATATAGCAATAAATATCTTTTTAAATTAGGACACCATCTCCTCCCTTTTATGGTTATTGTGACTTTGACATAAACCAGGTATACACTGGAAAACTCATTTGCTATTTTTTTTCATGATTTGATGAGGCTCTTGGAAAAATTTAATTGGAGCCTTTTGTTACTTACTTGTGAAACATCTGGCAGGGAAAGAAAAGCCAAAGAAATACTTGGACGTGATCATCTTGAGAAAAGTAGGAGAAAGTTCAGATATTGAGAAAGAGAAATGAGAGTTATCATCCTAGAAGCAAGGAACTTCCAGGCGGTGGAAAATAAGTTTTCAAGTCCTCATTGGACAAGAAACACGGTAGGTCATCACTGTGTCTTAAAGAAAAAAAAATGGAACTGAATCACTCAGCTTGTGCAAGCATTTTTTTCCCTGAGCCTCAGTATCTTCATCAATAAAAACGGTTAAGGATTATTTTACTGATAACTCTGTAGGAAGCATTTCTGGTCTGTTAATGGAGATGGGAGGGGGAAAGAGCTCTGCTGTGTGTGAGTCTGAGAAACGCTGGGTTAAACAGCTGTCCTTGGCGCAGCCCTTTTCAGAGCCTTGAATGTAATGGCTCTCACTATAAATCCACAGAAAGGTAACACAAACAGCGTCGCCCGAGCTAAGTTCACCATGGAATACATTTTTTAAGGCTCATCTTCTAAGAACAATTTTTTAAGAACTCTGACGCAGAGATTTTGTGAGGCTCCAATGACATAATGTGAAAAACAGGTAGGATTTGGACGCGGAGATCAAAGAATCAAGGTAAGCACTTGCCAGACAGAGGCAGCAGGATGCGGCCAGGCACGGAAGCAGAGAAGCTGGAGCTTCTAGGGGCCAGAAAGGAGCACATGGCAATGCACACGAGTGGGGAGAAGATGGGGAGGGATCTGTGGGACCAAGTCCAGAGCTGTGGATTTTCCCCTTTAAGTTGAAGAAAGCATGACAGTTTCAAAAGAGGAAACCGCCAAAGGGCAGAACTGAGCTTTGGAAGTTTGCTGGGGCTACAGGCTGTGGGCTTCAGGCAGAAGGGCCAGGTAGGGGCGGGGGCAGGAAGCTGGGTTAGGAGACAGCCTGGGGAGAGGTGATGGGTGTGCTTGAGTAGATGGGCAGAAATGAATGATAAAACAGCTCAAGTCAGGATGGTGAGCACTTGGAAAATGACTGGGGATGGGGGTGGGGATCAGGGGACTCCATCCTATTGTTCATCCAACAAGTGTCACCGAGCCCAAACCCTGTGCTCAGGGATGAACAAGGGAACCACGGGCCCTGCCTTCGTGGAGAGTCAGAAGGAGGACACAATTCTGAGCAAGTCCATACAGAGGTGAACATGGTGCCAAGCAGCCAATGCGGGAAAGACTCCTCCAAAAGGATGTTGGCAAGTGTTTTCCCCCTAAATAACTGTCCTTTGACAAAGTAGGTAGACTCCCAAAAGTTCTGATAGAACTGCATCATTGTTTTGTTAGTATCTTATCTATTCGCTCCTCTCCAAAGACCGGAGGGTGGTGTCTGCCGGGGAAAGGGTCTCCCCGTCTTTTTTGCCTCCATCTGTTTTCCCTTCTGGTCACATCAGACCCCTGGGGAACAGACCACCAACACTGCACTTGTAAATACAGCATCAGAGCTCAGCCTTCACCCCAGGGGCAAGCCTGTGGGACTAGGAGCTCTCTGTCCTTCCTTATTGCTCTTGGCGATCTTGCAGGAAATCAGGAGTCCCCCTCCATCAAAGCTGGCCTCTTGAGTGATAGGCTGGCAAGTGCTCTGACGTCCTGATAGCAGGGGACACTTCCTTCTGTTTACAATCCTGACTTCTGAGGAGGGTGTGCTCTGTTTTACTCATCTCCCCGGTGGGTCTGGAAACTCTAAGGTGGCCCCAGGACAAGGTCTGGCAGCAGGAGCCAGGAAAAGCCAAACTGTCTGCCTAAGAGAGCAAGAAGAAAGCAAGTTTCCCAGTGCCCAGAGGAAGGGGTGACCAGCAGGACAGAAGCTCTCTGGGGAGGACTTTGGACTTCCCACAGACATGGAATTGGGGCTGCCAGCCATCTTTTCTGGACCACAAAGAGCAAGGAGGATGTTTAGCTTCCAGGAGTGTCTTTCTCTTTTAAAATCACCAGAAACTAATTTCAAACCTTTTTCCCCCTTTTAAAGTGAGGGAAGTGGGGGGAAGCTATAGTTCCATGGTAGAGAGCATGCTTAACATGCATGAGGTCCTGGGTTCAATCCCCAGTGCCTCCATTAAAATAAACAAACAAACAAACAAACTTAATTACCCCCCAAAAATAAATTAATTACATTTAAAAAATAAAGTGAGGGAGCCCCCCTTTTCCAACAAAAGCAAGACCAAACTGAATTACATAAAACAGATGCAAATAGCGAGCCCCCAGACGTCCATCGTGCCCCACGGGGGTCACTAAGCATCTACAGAGCCTAGTTTGAAAAACCACTAATCTAGTTTGTCCCACGCCTAATTTTACAGGTGATGAAATTGAGGCTTACAGAGTGGGACTCCACTACGCAGTGCCTGGAGTTCTTGGGGAGGAAAATCAGGGGCTGGAATCGATGTCACTTACCTCGCAGCCCAGGGCTCTTTCTGCTTCCCAGCCCTCACCAGTCCCTGTCCGTGGGACCACTCATCTGTTGATCACTGATTCATTAATCTTGCCTTCCTGGTCAAAAGAAAGTTCTGGCTTTTTGTCCAATTCAGAAAGATACAAATAGAAGCATTTCACACATTGAGGGCAAGGTTAAAAATGCAACAAGGATTAATTTGTTTGGGTCCATTTCTACTATTCTTTTGCTATGTGAAAGCCAGTAATTACAAACATGCTCTGGGAGCGAGACAACCATGCAGACACTTCCAGTACAACGGGACACAGTTAAGAAGTGAGCCGGTTCCAGGAAACTCTGGGGGGGCGTCAATGTAAAGACACATTTCCTCAAACCGTCAGCATTTCCAGTTCCTTTTTATCGGCTGGGAAAAGATACAGTGCCCCTTCGGTTCACAAATGAGGAAACGGAAGCACAGAGAGCTTATGGGAAATATTCAAGTTAGCATCAGAGCCAGAACTAAAACCCACCTCAAGAGTACAGGAAGAGAGGAGGAAGAAAGAAAGGAGAGAAAACAGAGAAAAATATGGTGTTGTATCTTCATAGCATTCCCAGGTGTCCCACCACCCTTGCACATATCATTTCATGTGGGTACCACCATTCCAGGAGGATGGAAAATCATTCTACCCTCCATGGCCAGCTCTGTGATCTGAAATGCAAGCTCTGGAGTCAAACAGTCCTAGTTCAAGTCCCAGAACTAACCACCTGCAGGCTGTGTAACCCTCAGGCAAAGTCACGACCTCTCCTTGACTCAGTTTCCCCACCTGTGAAATGAGGAAATAATAATACCCATTTCTTATGGTTATTGTGAGGCATAAACGGGACTGTGCGTGTAACACCCTTGGCACAGTGCCTAGGACGTAAGTAAGCACTCAGTAGAAACTGCTACTCATCTTTTTGGGAAGACTGACATCAAGAGTGGCTTAACCAAGGAGTCTTCTGTTTGCTAGACTCATAAGTTTGGAGTTCAAGGGAGATATCATTTCGCAAATGGAAAAACAAGACCAGCCAGGGAAAGAGAAGTGTCTACAGTCAGACAGCTAGTGACCCCAGGACTCCTCCTAATTTCCTCCGTTAGACTCTGAGGCGCCAAGTCAGAAGCGGGGAGGTGAAGCGTGTATGTAATTCACAAATAGACAGTGATGGAGGTAATGCTGAACCTCAGAGCTCTGCGTGGTAGAAACATTCTGTATGGGGGAGTTCATTATCTATAAAGGCATCATTCTCCCCTGTCCTAGGGTGAGATCCATGGGCCAGGAGGGTGGCCTGAACTGCCCAAAAACACAAAGCCAGGGCCAGTGCCTGGCCCTGGGTAGAGCCCTGGACTCACTGCCTTCAAGTCCAATGCTCCCTGAATCATACAACTGTCACACCCTCCAGGAAATGGAGAGAGAAGTTACATGCACAACAATCCTTGGGTTGTCAAATTTCTGTTTCTAATGTCCTTCTAGGGACTTCTGTGAGTTACACTAAATGGTGGCTTCAACTAAGGCAGGGACACGCTATTTATCAAAATCTGATGAACACCCTGAGAATGTCTGGGAAGCCTTCTCATCTGCTGCTGTTGAAACTGCAGCCATGATTCTGGAAGGCAATTTTGCATGACATTATCAAAAGCCTGAAAAATAAATGTACTACATATCTCTAGGATATTGTACCAAGATGTTTATTTTAACCGGAAAAAAATGGCAAGGAACCCACAACTCAAATGTCCCATAATAACGGGTTGTTTCAGTAAATCATAGAGGATGTATGTTTTGGAAGGCTATGCGACTAATAAAAATCATGGCATAAGAGCAATATTTAACGATTTGGGAGATGTTCACAATATAGTAAGTTAAAGTGAGTTTGCCAAGAGTCTTGTAAGATGTAAGTTTTATAATGTGAGACATCCATTTTAAATGAGTATTTTAATGTATTAAAAAGAGTTTAAAATGTGCATTCATAGGAAAAAGTAATATAGTTTATAAACATATCATGATCCATGTGTACAGTCATATGTAAATATGCACACATGCGACACATAAAACACCATGTATAATCATACGCATGTGTCATCTACATAATTTATACATATATAATCTATACACATATATAGACTATACATTCATAGCTGATGGGGAGGGGGTATCAGGTTTTCCACATGAGCATGCATTTTTTTTTTTTCCTGGAATGAGCATGCAATTTTTTTGTAATCATAAAAACAAAACTCTGAAGCCCTTCTGGCCCAGTGGCGTTCCACACCTAAACTAAAGCTCCGACCTGTGTCACAACAGGAGGTAAAACGTCTCAGTGGGTCAAGAAGTTGGGACCACGAATCGGAGCCAATTTTCTGCTCGAACCCCTCCAAGCACCTCACTTAGCGATATCTGCAGCTTTTTTACAGTCCCGTTGGACCTTTTCTCATGCTCATTGGTAGTTTGTCATCCAGAAGTGCTTGTGAGGACAAGGTCTTTTCTGACCTTTCTTTGGAGGGGAGCTTTATAACATAATTGGGCAACTGCGCCCTCGTGTGGCACCTCATGGGTACAGGTTTTTGTCCTTAAGGAAAATGTTAGTGTCTACTGTGTCTACAGACAGAGACAAGATGGCCTATGGGCTCAGGACGGGAGACCCTGGTTTACAAGTGGGTCTCTGATCCCAAAGGGAGCTGCTAAATTGGGCTTCTAGAAATTATAAAGCATCTTCCCTAGAAATGATAAACACTGGGATTAAGAATCAGTCAAATGTCAAAAGCCTACTAAATCGTTGTCTACTTGTAATAGTCTCAGCTTCCTCTCCTGTAACACTGTTTTGCATCATGTTCTAAGAGGACCAGAATATATGAGGTTTCCCAACGGGATGCTTTTATCGCCTTTGATGTTTCCTCTATTTGGGTTTTCTTACTCAAGACACTTCTTCCCCATGTAATTACTATTCACTCGTAAAGACAATCCCAAAGGCCACCTCCCTCAACAACACCCCCAGACTGAATGGAGCCGCTTGCCCCTCCCTTGGCTCTCAAGACACTTTGTATTTTTGCTGCAAATCGCTATCATTAGCAGTTTTTCTTGGCAATGAGAAATTTGGACCAGTGTAAGCTCCATGAGGACAGGTTTTGTTTTTGGTTTTGTTTTTGTTTTTTGTCCCTTAGCACTTAGCACAGCTCCTAATACATAGTAGGTGTTCAAAAGCACATGTTGCATCAAAGAATTGCTCAGGTATGTATTCCTCTTTCCCAGCTCCCTTGGGACCATCTCTAGTACAGTCCAGCACAAGCATGCTTACCCTTAGTTACAGTCATAAACGTTATTCCCTGAAAATGCCCAGCTACACCCACCACCCATCCACCACTGAGACTTTGCACGTGGACTTGGCAATCTCTTGTCAGCTACAGCCTTTGATTCACCCAGAGCTCACATGAACTCTGAAATGAGCTGCAGCATTAGGCAGGCCTCAATTTCCCCAGCATCATGGCCTGATTAATAGGATTCCTTCCTCTCATGCTCCCAGCATGCTCTGAATCTTGGGGGCAGGCAGGAAGCCCTCTGCTATTTGTCCCAGGTGAACTGCTCTTCCTTCATGTCTGCCAGCCAGCTGCCGGAGTGCCCCTACTGTGCTCAGCTGCTTTCTTGCCTCCTGAATACCCAGGACATCTTCCCAGACCCCCAGCAGGCCCTCCATCCACACCCACAAACCAAGGCACACTCCTTCCAGCCAATGCCGGGGGCAGGAGGTGGCTAGTGCTTATTTGATAAATGGATTTCTCTGTTCCTATAACTTGGGTGCCCTGGGACAGGATGAGCAGATGGAGGAATTGCGATCCAATCCAGTCGGAAAACCATGCTGAGCCCTAGATGAGGGCTGGCCGCTGCCACCCTGGTCCAACCCCAGCCTTGTGAACCGAAGTCAGAACACATCTCACTGCAGAAGCTGTTCCCTTTGCTGAACATTCCCACAGATGGTGGTTACAGGCCCCAACATGACGACAGTGCCAGAACAGGACCCTCTCCTCCCCAAAGCATCTGCTCTCCTATCCTCCCCATGTGTTTGGTTCCCAAAGAAAAATCACCGTAGAATATGCAGAAATTTCCTCTCTCTACCCGTGCAGCATTCAAAACAGCCTTATTTGTTTTTCCCTGGAAAATGTTGGTTTTCCATAAATACCCACATTCATTTGATAAACACTGATGAAATGCCTACTGTGTGTCAGATATGGAGCTCTCTGTGGCCTTGAAATGAGCTACCGGGGCGGCCATGGAATCGCCTGCAGACTCCCACATTTGGCGTATCAAGAAGACAGCCCACAACCTGCGATCCCTCTCATCCACCGCTGGGGCCCTGCTTGAAGGCCTCAGTCAAGAGATGGCAAGATAACAAAAGTGCACGCCCTTTTTGTGGGGGAGTGTAATAGCTCAGTGGCAGAGTGTGTGCTTGGCATGCACAAGGTCCTGGGTTCAATCCCCAGTACCACCATTAAAAAATACATAAGTAAAGAAAAACTAATTACTTCCCCCCCTGAAAAATACAAACAAAAATGAATAATTAACATTTTTTAAAGTGCATGCCCTTTGGATCACCAACACTATTTACAGTATTTCTCTAAAAAGAACAACTCTACAAGTATAAAGTCAATCACATGGGTGTATATCAAACGGATGCCGAAAATAGCCAAAGAGAAAAATATAGTAACCTAGATATCAATCCACAGGAAACTGGTTTAAGTAAATTATGATACATATCTCCAGTGAAATATTATACTTCCCTTAAAAATAATAATAGACATCTATATTTATTTACATAAAGAGACGCCCATATGTGCTGGGTTGAATGGTGTCCTCCACCCCTGAATTTATGTTTACCAGATGTAATGAAGTTTAAAAGAGGTCATATTAAACTAAGGAGGGTCCTAACCCAATGGCTAGTGTCCTTATAAGAGGGAAATTTGGATCCAGACACACAGGGAGAACACCACATGAAGATGGAGACCAAGACTGATGTGATGAATCTATAAGACAAGGGACACCAAGGATTTTCAGAAACAACCAAAAGCTAGAAGAGAGACATGAAACAAATTCTCCCTTGGATCCAGAAGGAAGCAACCCTGCCAACACCTATATTTCAGGCTTCTAGCCTCCAGAACGGTGTGGGAATAAATTTCTGCTGTAGCCAGAGTTTGTAACAATCTGTCACAGTCATCATAGGAAACCAATACGCTATGTAAATAGCAAGCTAGAAAATACCATATACAGTATGACACTATTGATGTAAAATTGTATACAATGATACCCATGCACAGAAGCTTAGATGGATGCCTAGAAACACTTAGGGGTCCCCCGAGTCTGCCTTCTCTGTTCTGCCCTGTGTTAGGGGGAAAAAAATCCACTAACTCTAGCTTGTGAATATAGTGTCTTTATGGATGATGTCTGGATGTCCGGATGTCAAAGGAAGAAGCAGTTGATGTCATCATAGCCTGCCACCATCCTGCTTACCCTTCCTAACACTCTTCCATCTTCAAAGTTCACATTCCCTGTTGGCCATGCCCCCAGAGGCCATGGTCCCACTGCTTCATTCATGGTGAGGAGCAGCTCTCTGGCCGGTCTCTATTCCCTAGCCATCCTGGAATTCAACAGCTAATACACCCCGCCCTTAAACCAAACACTTTCTAGCTCGTGACTGGGGGGCATAATGCATGGATTTAATTTTTCCAAACTTGCAGGTTGGAAAAGTCTAAGACTTAGATGTAAAACATTTGGAAAGAATTCTTTTACGTGGTTCTTCGGTGTGTGATTGCCAAAAGCAATCATTCTAGAACATTCCATAGAAGGTCAGAAGTGTGCCTTGTCTTTCTTGGGTTGCTGCATTCCTTTGGCACAACCTAAGGCCCAATTGTGGGAGAAAACACCTGCCCTGCAGCTCCTAGTTTCCCTTTGAATGTGTCTTTCCATGTCTTGAGACTTGCCACGGTTCAGGCTGGAGCTATCTAAGCCCATTTCCTCACTCCAGCCCCAGAGGAGGAGAGGGAACCAGTTCCCATTGTCCTCGGCTCCTATCTGACCTCACACACTAGCTGGCACTTGAAGCAGAAGTTGGCACCAGGGCTGAACCCAAATCCCCAGCCCGTTGGCAACAACAGTAGGACCAGAATTTCCAGAGAAGCGTACTCAGCTACCCCTACCAGACCCAGACACAACCTGCCCACTATTTCTCTCACAACTTGTCCAGATATCCTAGGTTCACCAACATGTAGGTTCTTTTCAGGGAGCATGGACCAATTACCTCTCATAGAATGAGGTGGAAATGACCTACAAGTCCAGCATCTCCCTCCCTTCTGTTCTTGGGTCACTGCCCATGGCCTTGCCAACCCCAGTGTGAAGGGCTTCGGTTGTCAGGGCGGCCGCTCTGCAGGAGGAATCTGGAGCAGCTGGACAGCGCTGGACCTAACAGACTACCACTCCAGCCAGCCAGAGCCCCTGATCTGAAACTCTTTTCTAAAAGGCACAACTAGTCTACACTGAGGACCGATTCTTTGAGAGGATTTAGCTTGCCCTCACACGTCCATCCCTCCCACAGTGGTAACAAAATACGGGTCCACCTAACTGTGGGTGATCTTAAACTTCATTTCAATCCTACCTGCTCCACCAAGAGCTTCCGAATCCCCTGTCTTGAAAGCAGCCGCCAGCACTTCAGCCTGCCTCTGTTCAGTTGTCAACAAGACTTGACTAAGGTCTACGAAGCCGGCTCCACGGCTCCACGGCTCCACGCCCCCTGCCACAACTTTCTGGCCACCCAGCTTCACTGCATTCGTGGGAGAATGAAGAATTGGGGGAAGAAGTTGACTAAAACGCCTGTCTCTGGATGCCTCCTGGTAGTATTTGATTGAGCCAATCCCTGTTTTTCATGCCAAATTCTACTGCTATTTTCTCTGCTTTGCAGAAAAATTCCTGATTTACACTACCTCCTTGGGAATCTATTTGCTCATTCTTCATCAGTGGAAAAGAACTTGACAACCGACTCCATCACTTATTAGTTCTGTGACTTTGAATAGGTTTTTTTCTCCCCTCTCTATGCCTCTATTTTCTCATCTAGAAAATGGGGATAGTAATACTCCCTCCCTTGTTCACTTATTGCAACAAGTCAGTGAGTCAGTGGATTTGAATAACGCCAAACTCACGCTAAGTGCTCAACGAATGCTGCCTGTGATAACCATCGTCATCGCCATCATCGCGACATGCTTCCCATTCCTCCAGCTAACAGTTCTGCAGTAAACTGAGCTATCTGGTCCTTTAATAGATGCTCCCTGACGGCCTGTCTGGCAAACTCTCAGTAACCGTCCTTTATTCTCATCCCTTAGGATGTTCCATGCCTACCTGCCACCTCCTCATTGTAGTCAATCCCATAGACCGAATTCTTCCCTTCTGAACGAATACTCAGTTTAAGGATCCAACACCAACTTCATTCCTTGCCCCATGCCCTGTCTTAGCCTATCAGCCCCGGATCTTGAGGTGTCTGCAAGCTAAGCCAGTGACCCTTTGGGTTTGTCCGCCAAAGACAGCAGCCTGCTCTCTCCAGAAGCAATCCAAATGTCTAAAGAATTTCTGTGAGCCAATTCCATATTGGATTTATGGAACACTCTGCAGAGACCATCTCCTCCCACGTTTCCTGCAAGAGGTCTTGTGCAGGAACTGGACTAGAGAAACTTGCCAGGACCCAGTCCAGCAGCTTCTCAGAACCAACCCTCACGCCACAGCTCAGGTGCCAAGATCATGGCCATGATTTTCCTGATCATCTCCCTGGGTGAGAATATTCTGAGCACTGTTACTGTTTATGCCAAATAAATCTGTAATTCCTGGCACCTTTCTCCTAACAGTTGGACTGCCATGTGATGGAGCCATTCTCTGGCTCAGCTCTGGGAGAGGATAAGATTCAGTCACAATTAAATGCCACGCTTGGTTCAACATCCAGATGGCACTTGCCATCCCCCAAACTACCCTCAGAGCTACACCTTTTACCGTGGAAGAGAGCAGGGCTCCAGTCTGCAGTATGGTGAGGCTGGTCCAGGCATACGCTTAGATCCCTGGAGAATGCCCAGTCACTGTCTTTAGAGGATTTGGAGGATGCCACTGGTATTGAAGCAGCATTGCAAAGCATCCCTGCCAGAAGGACCCAAAGCAAGCAAAGTCACTAATGGAGAACCTGGGGGAACAGAGCAAAGGAGTCATCCCTAACACTAGGGGCTGGACATGCACTGGCCTGACTATTCCAATTTTAACATATTGATCTGCTTCCATACCAGTGGGCAAATAGCTGTTGACCCCTAAGTGTCCCTCTGCTCCAGTGGCTTCCCCAGATTCCCTTCCCTTCAGACACCAGACATCACCCCCACAACACCACCATTATTCAACAATTCAGGATAAATATTTGGCATAAAAGCCAGTCCCTAGGCTCTGCCCCTGGACTACCTGCTTCTTTCTGTTGGCTACCAGCCCTAGCTGGACCCACTCACAAAAGGAAGCTAGAATTGATCAGAAATGTGATACAGCAACTTTGCCCCAGTAAAGTAGCATCGTGAAAAACAAAACATACAGATCTAAGGATTTCCTAAACCCCCTCCTTCAGCCACCAAGCTGGTGGCCAAAGCCTTGAACGAGAAACACAGACTTGATCAGCCAGCCCTCCACCATGGGAAACAAAAGGAGTCACCACATTCAGGACAAATCAACTGGGGACCCAGGGGATCGCAAAATGCATATTTGGGGAAAAAAATACCTGGCCAACTTAAGCCTCTGTTTGGTGAGAATGAGAACTCTCAAGAGATCAAAAGTGGAGACGTTTTAAAAAATTATTATTTCAAAGATAAAGGAAGATGCCTATAATCATCTAGGCACAGAAAAGTTCACAGGCAAAGGAATAAAAATGGAGCTGGCCTAACTCCTCACCTAATGGACCAATAAAAGTCTGAGCAGAGAAAAGTCTGGAAAGCAAGATTTCAAAACCCAGCAAGTTGTTGGTCATGATTTAAAGCAACAGAAAGACACTCCAAGTATGTATCAGTGCAGAATATGCCTCTTAATTAACTTTCTTTAAAAATATTATGTAACTGGGCTATAAATTAAGTTAAAGAACTCAAAAATAGTAAGACTTTTATAAAATGACTTAAGATTATACAAACACTGAAAATATATGTATTCTATAAGCATAAAAAAAGCATAGAACTAAGATGAAATAATTATAGTGGATAGACTGACAAAATAATTCACTGTTATATCATTCTTGAAGAAAAAAAATACTTAATAATAATGAACATTAAACTGTAAATTTTTTTATAGTCAAAAATCCCAGACTGTACCAAAAGCCTGGGAGTCAGGCAGGGGTGTAAGAAATTAAAAGTGGAAATTTTCTCTCCTTATGATAACTTTTACTGAATATCTGCAAAGTGTTTTAAATGCTTTATATGCATCATCTTATTTAGTTTAATCTCACATATTTATGAGGTAAAGATTACCCCCAGCTTAGAGATGACAAAATGGATGCAGAGAAGTTAATTACTGGTATAAATAAAAGGAAAAACCGTTAGAAACATGATAGCAATGACAGTACAACATACTTTTATGTCTAATGAAATAGATTTTTAAAAATAAGGATTTGTGAAGTGATGTCATTAATAAGTTTGACTTAACAGACATTTAGCCGCTCTGGCCTCAGTTTCCTCATCTGTAAAAGGGGGGGGTGCTTCCTGCTGTTGTTCTAAGTGTGCTAAGAGGATGCTTCAACTCAGCAGACCGACGTGCAGGTCAGGCTACTTGTGGGGCTTTCGGAATCTCCAGAGCGCAATTTTTAAGGAGAGGTTCATTCCAGAATTCTGGACTCAGTTGGAAGAAAGGACCAAAGTTCCCTTCTGCTCTCAGTGACATTAGGGACCTTCATTCCTCCAGTTCCAAAGTCATGGAGCATCCTGAGAGGGGCTGCTTGGGTCCTGCTGGGGGTCCTGGAAGAGTCTGGCAGCGAGACTCCTTCATTAACACACAAATGAAAGCAGGTGAGCTCCTGGTCTCCAGTCCTCAGCTGGTGACCCTCACTCTCCCTCCTCTGGCTAACTCGTTCCCTTTGGGGTAAAGGACCGGGCAGGGCTCCTCTCTGGTCATCTGCTTCTGGAGATAAGTCCATGATGACTCCCTGCAGCCTCCCATTCAGGAGATAAATTTCCTATTTGGGAGGAAATCACACCCCCTCGTCCCCAGGGGACTGGCTACATCTCCCCGCCTTCAGCAATGGTGGGAAGTGCCCACACCCATTCTTCCCAACCCTGGGGGATTCCAGCATTTGCAAGTCCAGAGCTGGAAAGATAAACATCACTGCTTATCCCTCACTCCCTCATTGTTCCTCTTCAGCCACAGAAAAGGAACTGAGAACCCGGCTGCATGGAAATCCACCCATCTGCAGGCGTTGTTAAGGGAACCGCTGCTTTAATTTACACGCAGGGGCTCCTCCTTTTCCTCCTGGCCAACACCCCCACCCACCCCTTAAGGGAAAAAAAAAACAAAATTTTGATTCTTATTTCCAAGGTAAGCCTTACAAGCCTGGCCCTTTGAACCCCATCCTCCTATATTTCCAGAGATGAAACTTTAAAAAAGGTATATTGGATCCAAGTTCTGTTTGCCAATGGCAAAGTAGATATCACTGTAAAAGAATATTATCCTCCACTCCCAATGCCTCCTCCATGGGTCCCAACTGCCAGCTGATCTCGATTCCTAATGTTTTTGCCAAATGTGGGGGGGAATCTGTTTTCCCTCCACTATTCTTTGTTTAGACTGTTCCCTTGGTCAGAAATGTTCTTCCTTCTCTACCTCCGCCTTGGAAATCTTTTCCATCCTCCCCAGTCTAGTTGAAATGTCCTTCCTCCAGGAAGCCTTCCCCCTTCTGGTGTCCTTTCCCCGAATCACTCTCTCTTCTTCAGAACTCCTCCAGCCTTTTCTTTGTCCCTGGATGTCAGAACTGACTCTGTTCTGCCTTACATTCAAGTTCTTGGTCCAACTGCTTATCTTCACGATAGACCAACTGTAAGCAATTCACAGGCAGTGCCATTTCATCATTGCACTCCCAGTGCCTGGCATTTAGCCTGGACCAGGGCCATGGCAGTGGTGATGGTAAGAAAAGGACGGGGGTGGGGAGGGGGGGCGTGGATGTCATGTATATGTGTATGTGCGCATGGATTTACTGGGGGGACATTTACACCTCACTCTTTCCCAGAAGAGTCTAAGGAAGCCTTAGAAACTGAACACCACGCGAAAAATTAGAGTAAAAGAGAACAATGTGTTTCAAGGCACCTGGGATGAGTTGTTTACTACAAATGATTGCTGGATTTATCTCTGAGTTTCCTGGATGAAAGGGAAACGTGCTGGCTCATATACTTTGCATTGTACAATAACTTTGGAATCAGATTGGAAAGAGAAATTTTTCCTGGCACCGTGTTCAAGGAGAAATTTATCAAGTGAGTCCTTATATAACAGACATGAGGTAACACAATGAGCAGCATCTCCAACCGGCTTTGTTCAAAGGAAGCAAACGTCCTCAGATGGGCAATTCTTGTGTTCAAACACAGTTCAGAGAGATGGGATTTCTGCAAGGAAATGAGATAACGTGGCCCATATCCAGGGCTTTTTCTATATTTGTAGAAGTCTTGAGAACTTAGTTTAAAAAAAAAATTGATATGAGTTCGTTTAATATCAGGTTTCAAAGATCTCATTTAAATCCATCTTTAAGATCTTGGTGGCCGGCTTGCAACAGCTCAAGGCAGACAGAGGCAGGGAGTGAGCCAGGGGCTCACACAAGAATCCCCCGACAAGGGGCAGACTCCAGAGGGGCTCGTATGCGCTGAGGCGGGCAGGGCTCTGCGTCAAGGACAGCCAGCGTCTGTCCTTCCATGGCTGATGTCGAGGAACCCACTATTCACCGCAGGGCACGCCCAGTCCTGATTAGCCTCAGAGGAGACTCAAGAGAAATGTGGGAGCCACACAGACGCCATGACAGACAAGGAAAGAGACTCGGGAAAGACGCAGTTCAGGACAGTAACACCAGGCTCCGGGTCTGAAGGAACAACTTGTGGACAAAAGAGTGTCGCCTGCCATTTCAGCAAACAAAGGATGTTGAGGCCATCAAGCCGTCGGTCACCCTGAGGGGATTCAGAGTTGAGAAAAACAGGGTACTGACCCTAGATAGCTAAGGTGCATATCAAAGGGATAATTTTAGTAAGCCCAGACGCTTGCATCTTCCCATACTTAGAAAAGCGCTCAATTCATTAGCTAGAGATGTCTGGTTTTCCTTAATTAGCAGTAATCTTTTGATGTTCCGACTACCTATATATTTGCAAAAACCCTGGCTCCCCTCTTACATCTTCAGAGCAACCCCTCAGAGCGATGTGAGAGTCCGCGTCCGGGCTGAACTCCTCAGCAAGTCCGCCAAATAAAACATAATTCTCAACTTTTAGGTTGTGTTTTTTTTTTTTTTTTTCAGCCGGCAGACTCAACGCTGAGACTACCAAAACAGCAGGCAAGGACCCCTATTTTCTGCCTCACGCGGGACTGGGAGCCTTAGGGTGTCCATCTGTGAGTTTCACAGACAGGAAAGAAAGAAGGCAGTCGACCATCTCAGATGATCCTCTTCCTTTGTATGGGAGGAATCGAGGTCCAGAGAACGTCTCTGACACCCAAGGGCTCAGGTCTGTGGCGACCACAGAGAAAACTCTTACGTTCTTCAGTTCTAAGTTGGCTGCCTTGTCTCCATATAAAGAGGAGAGCGCTGGCCCTCTGGGGCCTCGCATGCATCTGAGGAACAGCGGCATCTCACCGTGAGCCCGCTGCTGAGACGTCTCCAGGGCTCGCCACAGAGATGTGTATGTCTTGAAGGGGCTGTCTCTCTCTGTCTCGTCTTTCTTCCTTTTTTGCATTTACTGCAACTAGAGCACCTTCTGAAAGGCGGACTCAGTCCTTCCCACTTAAGTGACTCCGGAAGCCTGGCCCCTTCTCTCTGGGGGCATTTCTGGATGAGAAGAGGGCTGGTCTCTCAGTACATCTGACTCCAGTGAGACTTGAGAGTCAAGATCCCCAAAGTCACCTCAGGCCACCACAGACATCACAAGGTTGGCAAAGAGAGACCTCCCATTGTCCTTATCAGTAGGTGCCATGGGAAAGGAGATGTCAGGGACAGAGCATCAAAGGCTCGAGGAAGGGACCACCAGGATGCCTGGAAGGAAAAGTAAGTGCGGTTGGAGGGAGAGTATAGCTCAGTGGTAGAGCGCATGCTTAGCAAGCATGAGGTCCTGGGTTCAGTCCCCAGTACCTCCATTAAAAAAAAAAAAGTAATTCTGTATTCCCTTTCTTGTTTATGTGCTGTAGCTTTATTCTGGTAGCCCCGGTGTGGACATTCTGCAGCCAAGCCAGGGAAGTTCTGAGATGGACTGTCTCAGTTTCGTTCAGCAGAGTCCAGTTGATAAGACTGAAGACGCACTGCTGGTTGAGCTGGAAGTGCAGGCGTGGGGACCACTGTGCGGGTGAGAATCACTAGGTGGCTGACGCAGTGAAGATGCAAATTCCGTCCTGCTCCACAGGAAGTGACACTAGAACCTGGGGCAAACCGCAACCTTTCACTCTTATTATTGTTACTACCACTGCTAACAGCCAACAACCCTGAGTGGTATTATGGGTCTGAACTGCTTAGCAGTCAAGGACAAAACTGTGACGTGTGTTTTCCCAAAAGTAATTAGATATATTTTCATTTAGCTGAAAACTCTAGAGCATGAAATTAATTAATTGAATAAATGTTTTCTAAAAAAAAAACACGTTAATAACTTATCCTGTTAAATGACTGTCATCTTAAGCACCCACAGTGCGCCCATCACTCTATTAGGCACTTCACACGGATACTGCATCTGATCTCTACAGCAGCTCTGCAGGGCACACCTGTTCCTTCCAACCTTAGAAGAAACAGCACAGAGAGCCAGGGCCAAGATAAGGAAGGAAGCTCTTAAGAAGTTACTTGTCACCATTTCATGGTCAACCGGAAAATAAATGTACAGGCCAGATGTTCCTTCAGTCCTGCTCTCTGCATGCAAACCTAGCAGATAATTGGGGAAATATGGAATAAAGAAACCAGCCTCAGAGCTCACGATGAAGTAAAGAACCCTCGAGGCTGAATCCAAGACCAGCAAGACCAGAAAAATCATCTACAAGTATTTCCAAGCAGCCCTAGTTTCGGCTAGCCTACCAGAGGACCTCCAAGGTGCTCCGGTATATTGCACTTCATTTCCTCCGCCCAGTACCCTTTGAATTAGATTTCTTTGTGTTGCTGATAAAGAAAAAGCAGTACAAACAATTAGGTAAATGGCTCAAGATCCTGGTTAATCTGTAACAAAGCTGGGATTCGAAGCCCAGCCTAACTGCCTGCTCCTGACTGGCACACAGCTATTGGCAAGCTGCTGAAGTGCATGATCAGGAAAGATCATCTTTTTTTTTCTTTTTTGAGTTTAAAAAAAAAAAAAAAAAGGATGGACTGCTATCTTAGGGGAAGCCACTGGGTACACACAGCACAGCTGAAAAGGGATAAGTATAGTTTTTGTCATCTTTCCTTCTTCCTTTCCCTCTTTTGTTCCTTTTTTTCCCCCCCTTCCGCCTAATCTCCTCATCTCCCTGTCTAAAAGGGACAGGGTCTCTGCGAGACTAGAACTCCCTTTCTGTTTTCTTTCTCCGGGCTCGGGGTCATCTGGCGCTCACGTGAGAGTTGCCATAATTATGAGCGCATTTGTGTGGCTCAGGGCGGAGGGAGAAGAGTTAGCTCACTGCGGGGCTGGGAAAGGAATGGCCTTGATCTAAGCTGCAGCCTGGTTCTAATTTTAGCAGCGATGGAGCGCTGGACTTCCTGGAGGTATCAGATTGCCCGGGCTCTCCTGCTCCCCGCGCTGGGCTGACACCAGACATGTGGAAGAGATTCAGATCACAAGAATCACCAAATCAGGTCACACCCAGGTCTCATCCAGCCCAGCCTCTGTCTCAGAAAGTAGGAATACGGAGTCTCAGACGGTCGGAGTTTAGCCACCTCCTTGCAAAACTCCTTTAGTTTATAGACAAGGGCAGAAGGAAAGAGACAGAAACACAGCTCTCCAAGATGAATGGCCAGCAGAGCCAGGTCTCCAACCCAGGGCCTCTGGCATCTAGTCTTGTGTGTTACCTGCCCTGTCAACCTCTCGAGGTCACTGCTGTAGCCTGAGGATATAGTCTTGCCCTTTTGAAGTATGAGCCACCAGGCCTATTTTAAAATAATTTTCCCTACTAACTCTCTCTATATTTTTAAATTTAGCAGCAGACGCTGAAGGCACTTGGATTCTCTTCCCTTTAAAAACCAGTGTAAAGACAGCATGGCCGCACTGAAGAAAAAGCAAAGAGAAAACAAAGTCCCCCACAGTCCTGTCACTTTTATGTAACAGCCACTGTCCTGCGGCTTCCCTTCCAATCAGTGTCCAAACGCAGGCATTTTTGCGTGCTGCTGTCACATCGTGCAAGTCATTTTATAATGTATGTTTACTCAGCGTGTACACAATCGGTCCTCTGTATCCGCGGATTCACCATCTGCAGACTCAACCAACCAAGGATCGAAAATATTTGAAAAGAAAAAATTTTCGGAAAATTCCAAAAAGCAAAACTTGATTTTGCCCTGTGCTGGCAACTGTTTACATAGCATTTACGTTGTAGTTACAGTCATTTCCATAGCATTTATATTGTACTGGGTATTATAAGTAACACAGAGTCGATTTAAAGTATGCGGGAGGATGTGCCTAGGTTATGCAAACACTATGCCATTTTATATAAGGGATTTGCGCTTCTGTGGCTTTTGGTATCACAGACGTCCTGGAACTAGTCCCCTTAGGATACACTGAGGGGCGGCTGCATAAGCATTTTTTTCTAAGTTGATGGACCAACTGAAGATGGAAGCATCATCATTTTCTAAATAATTCCCTGTAAATAAGAAGATCTTTCTTCTTATAAATTATTTGCTTAGGATAATTCCCAGGAGTGTAGGTCAAAGACTACGCAGTATTTTTGGCTGTTGATGCATATTGTTAAAAGAGTCAAACCCAAAAAAGTTCCAACCAATGACACAACTACCTGCAGTGAGGGGGAGACTTCATGTCACTAGAACACGCTTCAGAGATAGGAAACTACTATTTCAACAAGACTGCAAAACCCTTCTGTGCAAGGACCAAGACTGGCCCCAGTGATGTCTTACAACACCAAACACGTAGTAGATGACCAAGGCCCATCCAGGCTTGTGACACCTGAAACTTAAACAAATCAAGGAGCCACCTTTAAGAGAAAGAATATGAAACCACCAAAATAAAACCAAGTGTGGAAGTGACTTTTTCAAATGAGGGGCAAAAAATAAAAACACATCACCATTGTTTAAAGGGCCTAAACACAACAAATTCACAAAATAGAAAAAATATTTTCGCAATTTTCCCTCACTCACTGCCTGGCACCTCTCTTTAATACTACATTTCCTATATCTTTGGCTCCATATTCTTTGGTACCTTCTTCATATGATGACAGTTTTCAATATCAGTTTCCATAGCAAGACTAGAAGGCTAACGGGGTTTGGGGGTATGGCTAAGTGGTAGAACGTATGTTTAGCACGCGTGAGGTCTTGGGTTCAATCCCTAGTACCTCCACCAAAAAAAAAAAAAAAAAAAATAGAAAACAAATTCGGTCTTTCCTCTGGCATGGCCTGATCAAAGTCGTTTATTACTATTAATATGTTATGAAAGTTTCCTTCAGCTTCGTAACTTGTTATTAGTAATATCACATAGGGTTTAGAATTTTAAAATTTGAGACAACCTCTTGGTCAGGTTTCTTCTGTGCATAAGAGGAATTCATCTTCGTGGGTCGGTGCTGCTTTTATCATAAGTTTAAACCAGAATTTGCTTTCCTGATTTGGGTAGATCCCTTGGAATGAACTTTATGTTGCAGTTGCATGTAGAAAGCAACCTAGGTGGAGGCTGAGCGTATTTCAAACTTTGTTTCTCTGCCAGTATCCACGTACTTCCTGTGCCGAGGGCCGCAGGGCATCTTCACACGGGCTACAACCCCTGGCCCTACCGCTGGTGACAATATGGGGCTGATGAATCAGAGAATGAGTGTTCCTGAAAGCTATTCCTGTACAGAGGATGGGAAGCAAAATTTAACTCTACTTGGAAGGGTGAATCATAAAAATGCATCCCACCAAACCCAAACTAGATGTTATCTCTACATCGATTCCAGATCCCAAACAGACCTGCAGCCACCCCAGTGCCAAACGACACGGAGGAAATGACTAGGGAGGAAGTCAGAGTGCGACGAGACAGCAGTCTTAACCAAATGTGGTTAAAAATATCGCATGTGTTCAAATTGTGTAAACACATAAGACCATGTGAGCTCATGTCCAGGACTCCTCCCAGGACCTTGGGACGGGGTCCGTGTGAGGACGAGCACCTGAGGCTGAAGCTTCATTTGCTTCGTCTGTGAGTTACTCTGAATTAATTCGTACACTGGTTTGCTATAGTAAGAACTTTTAATTACTTTAATTGTAGTAGAGTGTTCTTGCAACTGAGAAATTATGCTAAGGAAAACCTTTTTTTCATTTCAAATAATTGGCATTCCTCCCTGCAGAGATGATTAAGAGGAAGATGAGTGCCAACCATCACCCCACCTCCCTCACACTCTGTTAAGCAGACAGTCACCAGGGGACCAGGGTGCAAGAGTCACTCGTAGTGACTGGGGGGCTTGAAAGAATAGGAAATTAACACCCAACCCTGGGCTGAATGCTTGCTTACTCAGAGTAGTGGTGACACGCTTCCATGCCTATTGGAAAAGGAAGGAAAGAAATGGGGAGAAATGGCAGGTGGAACTTGGGGGGCAAGGGGCAGTTTGAACTCCCACAATTTGGAGGGTCAACGATACATGGATTTCCCTAGACTTACCCTATGACCCAGGAATCCCACTCCTGGGCATATATCCAGAAGGAACCCTACTTTAAAAAGACACCTGCACCCCAGTGTTCATAGCTGCACTATTTACAATAGCCAAGACATGGAAACAGCCTAAATGTCCATCAACAAATGACTGGATAAAGAAGATGTGGTATATTTATACAATGGAATACTATACAGCCATAAAACCCGACAACATAACGCCATTTGCAGCAACATGGATGTTCCTGGAGAATGTCATTCTAAGTGAAGTAAGCCAGAAAGAGAAAGAAAAACACCATATGAGATCGCTCATATGTGGAATCTGAAAAAAAAAACCCATAAATACAAAACAGAAACAGATTCATAGACATAGAATACAAACTTGTGGCTGCCAGGGGGATGAGGGGTGGGAAGGGACAGACTGGGATTTCAAAATGTAGAATAGATAAACAAGATTGTACTGTGTAGCACAGGGAAATACATACAGGATCTCGTGGTGGCTCACAGCAAAAAAAAAAGTGACAATGAATGTATGTATGTTCGTGTATAAACTGAAAAATTGTGCTCTACACTGGAATTTGACACAACATTGTAAAATGACTATAACTCAATTTTTAAAAGGTAAAAAAAAAAAAGGATACATGAATTTCCCATAGAGGGGCAGACACAACAAAAGCAGTCAAGACTGCCTTCTTGCTGGTATGTCATTCACAAGGGACGGCCAGCAGGTAAGAGAACCTCACCAGCGGGAAGCTCTGGAATAGATCATCAAGGTGGGAGGTCGGGGTAGTAAGAAGACGTCAGGCCAGGCCAGAATGAATCTCCCATATCAGGGAACTGCGGAGGTCGGAGGCTCCTTCCAAAAGGGCCTTTCATAAGACTCACGCACGGCCCCCACAGAGGAGCCACCATCTGAGCACCTGCTAGCCAGGCAGCCATGATGGACAAGCAGCAACCATCGAGAGAGAGGACCATGGTAGCACCAATCCCCAACGCACTGGAGGACAAAGTGACCCAGAAGAAGGAGAGGAGGGGTTGTAAAAGAGAAGGTCAGTCCCATCCACTGCAGGTCCCTCAGGCTGAAGCCCAGCTGGGCAAGGAGGGAAGTGGGCATTAAATTCAATATGATCATGAAGTTCTATACTGAGGCTTCAGATCTGCCTGAGGGGACTCTGTCACAGAGCAACTGAAGGCAAAGGAGTAGAGGCTTTAAAAAAACTGACTCTACCGCAAGTTCAGACTGTTCGATGAATTATCCATAAACTTGAAGAATTCGCAAAAATAGATTAGGCAATCTGCTGTGGGACAAGAATCATCCTTCAAATGGGTTTCTCTGTTCTCTTCCATATCCCCTCGATGTGCCAGCCCAAAACCGTCATGGTTGTCTTTCGTCTAATGAATTCCCCAGTTAGTGGGAAAAGTGTTTCTCTACAAACCTCTGGTTTATTCATCAAAGTGATAGTCATGAAAAATAATGCTTAAAAAGAAAAATGGGTGCTTTTAACTTTTATCATCCATAAGTCTTCCAAACATAAAGGAGAGTTCAGATTTGCAATGATCTTTTTCTCCTTTGGGAGTTCTCTTGACCGTCTAAGCCGTGAGAGGCCACACGGTCCAGGGAAAGGGACGGTGATGGTCACTGGTGCACCTGGGCTTCAGGTCCTTCCCCGTCTGCTGTCAAGTGCAAACCTTAGCCTCTGTGGCAAAGGCTTTCCCCACTCTCAAAGAAGGCACATGACTTCTCCAGGGTCTCCAGATTAGCAAGAAGCAGACCCATGTCTCAGGACTGCGTCTCCCCACCTCTGCTTTAGTGGCCATTACTGTATTGCGGGCGTCTCTCCTTTCTCGGCTCTGTAGGCTCTGAAGGATGGCAATGGCATCTTTTTCACATTTGTATCCCAGCACCTGTCCATGCCCCTGGCGTGGAGTAGAAGCTCAGAAAGTGTTCAATGAATAAGCACAAAAGGCATGCACTGTGCAAACAGAAACAGCGCGTCAGCATTCTCTTCGGTAGCGCCCATGGTCAACAGTGATGAGCCCCACTTGATCTTCAAAGTAAAAGGGAAAAATGGGAACGGAAAACAGCAGAAAGTGGAGGACGCTGTGTCTTATGGTGTGGCTGACCAAGGATAACAATGACATCACTGATAAAGTGCGCCCATCGCCCATCAGCACGCCACTTGTAGCCGGGAAGAAAAAAATCTGCTTTAAAAGCTGGCTGAGAAGATTGCCAAGATGTGGAGTAGAAGGACACATGGCTCACACGCTCCCACAAATAGACCAAAAACCACATCTACACGCAGAACAATTAGCACAGAATACCAGTGAACTGTGGCAGAGTATCCCTTACATCAGAAACACAAGGAGAACCCTCACAAGACCGGATAAACAACACGTTTGTATTGTATGGCCCAGGGAACTATATTCAGTATCTTGCAGTGACCTGCAATAAAAAAGAAGATGAAAAGGAATATATGTATGCATATGGATGACTGAACATTATGCTGCACACCAGAAATTGACACAACATTGTAAACTGACTGTTCTTCAATAAAAAATTAAAAAAATAAAATAAAAGCTGGCTGAGATTTCAGGCATTTTTGTGTGTTTTGTAAGGAGGCGATCCTAATTATGTTTATAAAAACACTTTGATGGGTCTTCTTCAGCTCGGAAAGGTGAGCCAAAGAGAAAATGAGCTGCATAAAATACTAACAGGAATTTGGGGGTTTCCCTCAAATTAAACGGCTGTGGGGGCCCCAAGTCTTGGAGAAGAGGAGAGACAAATGTCCCCACAGAAAGTGCACCCCAGCTGCAAGGTAGGGACCCAGAGTGTAGAGAGTAGACGGTCCTGAGGAGGCCCAGGGTGGGGTGGGGGTGGGGCAGGTATCGCCTCTTCTACACAGGCCTCTAGTCCCCATCTGCTACCCCCACATCTTCCGTAAATGTCTCCTAGAGACACAGGTGTTGTCCGTGGCTGGAGGAATGCAGGGGAAGGAGCTGGACTGTAAGTCTGATAAAGCTAATCGAAGACAACAGCATTTACGACACCCGTTGCAGGAGAACTGGCAAACAGAGTGCTGAGAGCGGGCCAGGTGTGAGAAGAGGTGGACAGGACACAGATCCCTCCCTCCCAGGACACTCCAGACTTTGGAGAGGCTCCTGGACTCCCCACACTGTGGGGTAGAGCCACCTTCTAAAAGCCGCCTTCCAGCCGTCTTCTCGGCATCCCAGCAGAGGCTGGCGAGACCTTTGCCCCAACCACTTCCGCGGACACCACCTGCTGACTTCCAAAGGCCAGCCCTGCATTTTTTGCCCAAGGGCTTTCTCTCATCACTGCAGCCTTCAAGACCAGCATGGCAGCGGTATGGAAGAGCAAAGGGAATTAATGCCCAGCCTCCTGCATCTTAGACAACCCTCAACCAGTGAGTGAAGAGAGGAGAGCCAGTGGGTAAATACCCAGCTCCCTTGCCCCTAGTAGAGGGGAAAACTCTGAGGTGTGTTTCTACGTAGGTTCCAGAGAGTCCCCTGCTGGGTTCAGTCCTGGTCATTCTTGGTGACAGCTTGCTTGAGAAAGCACCTTTAGTTGGCTTCCTTCCCTTCACTGTCTCACCTCCCCACACTCCTCTCTTCACCTCCCAAATAAAATACTTGCATCAACAGCCTTGTCTCAGGATTGATATCTGGTGGAACCCAAACTAAGACAGGCATCACGTGAAAGAGTAACCCTGCAAAGCCGAAGGGCCTGGGAACACTCAGAGGACACCGGGGAAGTCTGATGACGCAGGAAGCCCTTCTCAGACTCCACATCAGCTTCAAACAAAGATTCGGTGTAACATATGTGTGTGGCTGTTTCCATAAGAGTGCCCTTTAAGTGCCAAATGCAAATCTCTTTCCACTTGCAAATCACCTTAAGCATTCTTTCTTGCTGTGAGAAGCATCTGCTCCTTTAAAAAAAAAAAAATCCATTAGAAGAAGCCAGATGGAGTCCACGATATTTTTATTTGTGACAGTTTGACCACTGGCCAAAAGGTCTGGAGAACAAGAACTGCCCAGCTGGGCCATTCCTCTTCCTTGGTCACTTGGTCTTAAGAGTCTTGGGAGGCGCCTCCGTGCTCATCTCTGTCAGTACAAGAACAGTCCCCAGAGGGAGGCCGGACATGGTGGTGCGTGGAAGGGAAGTGGCCCGGCCACAAGACACACCAAAAGCTCCTGCAAAGGGACTCTGTTACCAGCTTGGCCAGCCTCTCTCATCTTCTAACCGTGTTTGCTCTCAGCGCCTCTCTCAGGCCACCTACAGCTGTGGGACAAGCCACTGAAATCCGCAGTGTCGTCTGGATGCTCTGCCGATGTGAACACTGGCCAGTGCTGGCTGGGTGAGCCCACAGTGCTGCTTGGCCAGCCTGTCATCCAAGTACCTTCTCCATGGGGCTCCATCCGGCAGCATTCCCACCTTCGCCCCTCTCCTCAGGCCTCGCCCTCCACGCCCAACCCCTGTGAGCTCCCTCCCACCTCAGAATTCCTCACTCTTGATGCTGGTCTCCTCCCTCCCTCCCTCCTGCCTCAGAGAAGAGCCCCCCTTCCCCAGCGCCCACCATCAGCACCCTGCCCTTCACTCGCTTCCCTTCCCCGCTGACTTTTCTCTCAGGTTGAATCCAAACCACTGTCTCCCTCCTCTTCAGCTCTGTCACTCTTTCTACGCCAGCTCTTACATGGAGACCTTGAGGCCCACAGAGCTTCCACTGGTGTCACTTCTTTTCCTTGGCCACCTGGGGCCCCATCCTCAGTCACACAAGCAGCTCGCTTGTCAGGAACTTCTGCCCCAAATCAGTACCCGTCCAAGCATCCGCCACCCCTACTCGTCTCCCAGCAAGAACCCAGCCAGAGGCAAATCGCGCAGCTGCACAGATCAGCATCCCTGCTTTTTGTACCTTACAATTTCTGGGCCGCGTCTCTGAGCAACTTCCTAATCACAGCTCACTTACACCCCTTTTGCTTCTAATCCGATGCTCCGGTGAATGTACTTTTTGAGGAACACGTTGGTTCCTTTCTCTTGGTAGGACACGTCCCTGAGATCTGGCTGAGTCACTTACCAGGCATGAAAGTAACACGTATTATTCACAAACAGTCCCTGAGACCAAGAGACAACTAGGGAGACAAATGAACGATAAGCCAGGGCTGGTGTGCATCTGTATTTCCTGCCAATAGTCCCCTTGAAGTAACTCATTGGCCAACCCATGGCCAGTTGACTTTATTGATATCTTACTTCCTTGGAAAACATTCAGTTTTCTAAATGATAATGTGGAAACCTGTTTGCTTCATTTTATTTATATCTATCATTTAAGTCAGAATTAATATGTGTATAACAATTCAAACAGAAAAAGATGTCTCAAAAGTAATATCAATCATCTGATCCCCCCGCCCCACTTCAACCTCACTCCCTTGATGTAACTTCTTACAAGGAGGAAGGGGGAATTCCACCACAGTCTTGATATGCAGGGGGGGCCTGAGCTGGTTTTGACTCTTTCTGTCTTTAGGAGGGAGACTTCCCCTTCCTCATCACCACCACCTGTATAGGTGTGACGGAGTCTCATCCCCCATTCTAGAGAGTTCCTGTGTCAGCCCAAAGGATGGTGATATATCCAAAGAAGACTGAGCAAACTCAAAGGGAACAGTAAGGCTTTCCAGCACCTCTAAGCGGTCCACAAGCAATAAGCAACAGGCAAAGGGGTTCCTGTCATATGGAAATGATAAACAAGTCACATATCTCCAGTCTCAGTACAGACCCTGTACAGTACTCACCCCAGTGGAGGATGGAGAATCTGAAGATGCTGACCCAACTCCTATCTTATTCCTGGGAACTGATGATAAGTGATTCAGGCATATTCTGAGCCATCTCTTCATGACTGGTAAGTGAGATAATTGGATATCCCAGCCTGAAGCTGACAGAAGGGGTAAAAAGAAAACAGTTTGACTGAAAACTCCTAACCACAAGTTTCTCTTCAACAGGCAGCTCTGAGGTCAGAATTATACCTGCTATATAGCTTAAAGTTTTCCTAAACCCTAAACCCAAAGCTTCAAGTAGTTCTAGGTTAGTAGTGTCCTATGCATCTGGCAAAAGCAAATTCAGATTCTCTCTGGATTAATTTACTTTAGAACCAGGCTTCAAAATGTTTCCACAGATAAGGCTCCAAGATTTTTCCCACTCGTAAATCATAAAAGACACTGGAAAATATGCCATCATGAGTAAGAGACAGCAGAAATAACAAATAGCAGAATCAGAACCACAAAGACTATATATAATGAAGTTATCATCTACAAAATATAAAATTAGTATATACAAAAATAAAAGTGAGTGCTAAAATATGATGAATGAAGAAGAGATTATAAACAATGACTAGACAGAGATGAAGAGAAGCAAATGGAAATGAAGTAAAAAATAAGTTCAGTTTTAAAATTCATTTATGGTTTTGGACAGCAGAATCTTTAGAATATAAGAGGCAGAAAATCAAAATTAACTTGTTGAAAAAAAGAGAAAAAGGTAGGGAGAGTTTCTCAGTTCACGTAGCTAAACCAACTGAGGGTCAACTTCAGGTGGAGTTTGGTCTGATACTCACCCAACATGACCAGGATCTACACTCAGTTTTGCTTTCTTAGTCACCTCATGTTGTCCTCTACTGTCCCCCCTTTCCTCTCTCTCTGCATCTCACCCCACCCCTGGCAGTTCAGTCCGCTTTTATGGCTCAAAAACTTAAGATAAACGCTCAGCGTAAAAGAGAATTTCGTACCAATATCTCTAGGTTTGTTCTGATTGGACCAGCCCTAGATCACATGGCCCAGTACTGAACCAATCACTGTGGCCAGGGGGATAAGTCCCCACCCCTTCCATAGAAGGGTGATAGGGTTCTGTTTTTTCTGAGCGTTCCCTTAGAATTAGCTGTCTATGAGTTATCTCTTGCTGTCTAATGAACTACCCCAAAACTTAGCAGCTTGAAATAACAAACACTTACTATCTTACAG
Source organism: Camelus bactrianus (assembly GCF_048773025.1). Taxonomy (NCBI): domain Eukaryota; kingdom Metazoa; phylum Chordata; class Mammalia; order Artiodactyla; family Camelidae; genus Camelus; species Camelus bactrianus. The sequence continues at coordinate 28,969,483 of NC_133565.1, forward strand.
TTTTCTGTGGATTAGGAGCCTGGGAGTGGCTTAGCTAGAGGTTCTGGCTTAACAGTTTCTAGGGAGGTTGCAGTCAAGCTGTCAACTGGAGTTAAAGTCATCTCAGGACTCTCCAGAGGCTGAAGGATCTGCTTCCAAAATCATCCATGTGATTGTTGGCAAGCCTCAGTTCCTTTCTGGTTGTCAGCCAGAGACTTCAGTTCCTCACCACATGGGCCTCTGCATAGGGCTGCTCTCAAAATGGCAGCTCCTTCTCCCAGAATGAGCTTCTCTGAGAGAGAGAGAGAGAGAGAGAGAGAGACTAAGAGAACAGAGACCAAGATGGCTGGAAGACATGTTTTTTATACCTAAACTTGGACCTGACACACCATCACCTCTGCTGTGTGCTGCTGGTTACACCAACTAACACAGGTACGATGTGGGAGGGGAGTATACAACAGTGTTAATAGCAGGAGAGGATCACTGGGGATCTTGGAAACTGGCTCCCACACTCCTCCACGTGACCTTGAGAGAACTGGGTTCACCAGAATGACCAACTCATTCCAGTTGCCCAGAACTGTCCCAGTTTTAAAATGCAAGCTCTTCATCCTTGTAACGCCTCTCAATCCCAGGCAAACTGGGATGGCTGCTCACCCTAAGAGTGACCCATCTTAGAAGAAATGAAGAGAGATTTATCACAGAATATTAGATATTAACTCATCTGACACTTCACTTTCTCCAGGGGGACACTAAGATCTTGAGTGCTGCACCCAGTTTCCAATGCACTAGGGGGTTTTCTCCACCCCATCAAGCAATTCTCCAACACCAGCTGGATGTCCTACCATTCAACTCAATCCAGACACTCTGGGTATCTCTATTACCAGAATATAGTATTAGATTCCACAGGCTGAGGGCTCAGTCCCACAAGTGCCCTCCACTTCAGATGCCAATCACAAATCCAAGTTGTTAGGTGTGTTTCTGAAATACTGGCTATAGATCAGAGGTTCCCATGATCCCCTCTTTGGGTTCAACTTGCTACAGCGGCTTACAGAACTCAGGAAACCAATTTACTCACTAGATTACTGGTTTATTACAAAGGATCTTAAAGGACACAAATCAACAGCCAGATGAAGAGATACATAGGATGAAGTCCCGAAGGCGGGCGCTTCTGTCCTCGTGGAGTTTGGGGCTCCACCCTGTAGTGCATGGAACTGTTCTGGTTCACCAGACGTGGAAGCTCTCGAAACCCTGTCCTTTTGGGTTTCTATAGAGGCTTCATGACGTAGGCATGATTGATTAATTCACTGACAATTGGTGATTGATTTAACCACCAGCACTCTCCCCTCCCCGGAAATCAAGGAGCGGGGCTGAAAGTTCCAACCCTCTATTCAAGGTTGGTTTCCCTGGCAACAGCCTCCACCCTGAGGTGCTTTCCAAAAGTCACTTCATTAACATAAACCCAGTTGCAATGGAAAGGGGCTTGTTATGAATAACAAGACACCCATTTCAACATATGGATTTGAAGTGATTTCAAGAACTAAGGACAAGAGCCCAAATATTATGACAAAAGATGCCCCATCACCCTCATCACTCAGGAGCTGTGAGTCAGGAGACCATGGATGAAGACCAAATACATCTTTCTTAGTGTAGATCGCAATATCACAGATCTACAGGGGAAGTAACTTGCCCAGGGTCAAACCGTGAGATGGGGCAGAGCTGAGGCAAGAACCCAAGTCTCCTGCTTCCCAATCCATGGCTTTTTCCTTCAAGACTCCACACTTTGATGATAAGTTCAGCTCCTCCTTGGAGAGCAAGGGTCTTCACAATAGTCCAGGAAACAGTTACTTTGGAAACGACCACATGATTCCATTCCTTTTAGACCTCAATAAAGTGAGACTGTGGCCCCAAAGGAAGTGCTTAGAGCCTAGGAAGGGACAGACAAAAAGTGACCATCCATGTAACAAATAATCAAGACAAAATTCAGAGCAGAATGATTTGGGTCAAGCCCGAACGCTCTTAATTCAAATTTCATGATAATGTTAGGCAGATCACTTAACTTCTCTGAGCTCAGCTTTCATATCTGTAAAATGGATATAAGCCAAAGATTTCAAGTTCCAATCTTTCCCAATTTTTCTGCATTTTTTATTCCTCTGATGTTCAGATTGAATGGCTTGAGCTCCCAGACCCTAAATAAAGAGAAATCAATCAGGGCTCTCCTCAGTAGTTCCTCACATTCTCCCTTCTCTCTATTGAGTCAGCAAACATTTCATTGAGCATCTATCTGCTATGTGCCAAGGACTTTCAAGCAGCAAACAAGACATAGGACTCCTACAGGCATTCGTAAGTCTCCCTGCTTTTCTCTCTCTTTCTGGGGCTACCTTAGGAAGCCCAAATCTCTCCCATAGGATCAGGTAGAGTCATTCGGTGCTTCCTTCAACTCCTCCCTGCCACCCAGGCTGTGCTCAGGGGGCTTTTTCTTTCTCAACCTCATCTCATCAAGGTGTCTCCTTAACAAGAAAACATCACTTGTCATGAAACCTGCCCCTCACTCTCCGAGAAGGCAAAAGTGAACGCAGAGAGTTTTGGTCTTAAATGGACACCACTACTTCCTAATCTGCTTGGGGTTTTTGGCAGCTCAAGGGAACTAGTGTGAGGCTATGAGAGCGTTACAAAAATACGAAGTGACTTGTGTGTATACAGAGGCCTTCAGGCACTTTCCCAAATTCTAATGTTATAATTTCCCCATGTCCTGATGCTCTGTTCTCCCCCTTTCTTAACCTGCTGGGGAACTGCGGAGTTTGACCAGATGGAATAAATTGAACCTTATGGGAACACTTCTCTACAAAGAAGAAATCTTGTAGGAGTGGTGATTTGGAGAAACGTGACTTCTCGGCCCCAGACGTATGATGAGTTGGGCGAGTTATGGCTTCCAAACCAGAAACAAACTCTTCCAAATACTGCAGGGGCTGAACTTACATCAGCCCCTGACTCCTGCGTGAGGGAGGCCCATCAACATCCTCAAGAGAAAGACAGCGATTCCCTTTTTCAAAGGGAGCCCTGTGTTCTGTTTCTCTTGACACACAATGATAGTTTCGATTGCAATTTGAAAAGGCAGAGACCAAAGGGAACTCCAGGGACCGCCTTGGCTTTGGACCTCATTAAATAGCTCCGATTTCTTTCCTCTTTGCTTAAGTAGATAATAATATTGCCAATAAATACAGCCCAGTGTGTCCTCTGCCAAAAACAGGACTAGACAGTATTTTTAATAAAGTAAAAAATTATGTTTAGGAATAGAAATTTTTTATATTTCACAGAAAATGAGAGTCCACAGAGTGCAGGACACTGCCTCCAGCCATGAGAGATGTGACGACCAGGACAACAAAGTTATTGAGAAGAGGTAGTTCGGAGCAGAAGGAAACAGCCACACCAAGAGCAAGTAGCCAGAAGGATGAAGGAATGGCAGAGTTTGTAAACACGAGGTCTCCGGGTTCCAGACGGGAGGGCAGGCATTGCTGCGGGAGGGAGCAGCCTTGAAACCGACCTGTGGAAGAATCTTTGGAAGGGTCTGAAGACAAGAAGAAAAGCCCAATACATTGAGCTCCTTCTTCAAAATAAATAACTCATTTCTATCTTATTTAACAATCCCAATCAAGACCAAGATTTGGGTTTATGTGCTTAATTTTCCTACTCCCCCAGATTTTAATGGAGATGACCCCCCCCAAAAAAAAACCGCTTTAATCTGCGAAATACCACATGAGCAGTAGCACCTTAGGAAAGGTGAGCTCTCAGCAGCGTTCCAGGCAGGTAATCACGCCTTTATATGCTGGAGAGCCACAGGGCTCAGTCTGAGGACCTCCTACTGCCGAGACTCGCTCCCTGGCATGAGCTGTCCAGCCCTAGGGCTCTATAGGTGATGCATTCATTGTCCCAGATGGATCCCCTGTCTGCCTGGACTGCCATCCCTCCTTCCAGCCTTGTCCCCCTACTTTCCCCTCTACACACAACTGCTCCTTCTAAAACCCAAGTCAGAGCATCTCCCTTGCCTCCTCAAACTCAGCAATGGCTCACATCCTGCTCAGGGTAAAAGACAACACTCCTTATGAGAGTCTACGGGGCCTCACCTGATTTGACCCTGGCTACCTGTGATCTAATCCCCTGCTCTGCCTCCCCGTCTCCCTCCACCCCAGCCACACTGACTGTTCTGATGTTCCTGGAACACGCCAAGCGTTCAGGACCTTTGCCCACGCTGTGCCCTCTGCCTACAACACTCTTATCCCGGATACTCATATTCATTATGTCTTCATTTCCTTCTGGCCTCTGCTCCAATGTCACTTTATCACAAAAGCCTTCCAAGGTCCCCAATTCAAATATCATTCCCTTATGACCCCCGTGCTCTATCTCTTCAACCTGATTTGATTTCTCCCCACTTAATGCATTCTTATCTATCAGTGTACTACATATTTGTGTGTTAGTTTGCTGTCTGCCTTTCCCTCTAGAATTTAAGTTCTGTGTACTGTCTCCAACCCTTGGAACCCTGCCTGGGCACACGGTAAGCGCTCAATAAATATTTATGAATGAACAAGTGAATGAGTCAATTAATTTACATGCCAATGATTTCCTTTTTTTTTTTTTTTGCAATCTACAGCAGAGATAGGGCTGAATTGTGTGGAACATGTAAAAAAGCACTGCTAGCGTGGAAGTGGATTAAATCTGTAGCCGACTTACAAACACTCCTGGGTCAATCAGTAGGGGCCAGAGGAGAGGGTCATCGCTGGCACAGTTCCCCTTGGAAACTGCAGAAAGTGCTTGACTTTCTGGGCAGTAAAATAAAAAAAAAAAACAACTAACGTATAACACTAACAAGACAAGCAGCAGACCATGAGACAGGCAGCCCAGATCCCCCTTCAGGATGAAAGGACTGAGTCCCCCAGCTGCTGGACATGTTCCCAGTGCTCAGGCCTCTTCTGAAAGAGGCTTGGCGGATGGCAGCTGCTTTGTCCAGCTGCTTACTCCCTTCTCAGGTCTTCTCACGTCTGATGACTGTTAGATGTAGAGGTATGAAGCTCGCCCCCAGGGCTCTCCTAGCTTCAGAGGGTTTTCTAGCTTCAGAGGCTTCTGTGGGGCTGGCTGGGGCTTCTTGAGACTGAATCACAGCCTGGTTTTTCCCCTGCCCATCCTGCTTCCTCTCATACACCAGTGTTGATCCCAAGGGTATTCTCAATAAGTTAATAAATTTCCTTCCTGCTAGTAGTCCCTGTCTCAGAGACTACACCCAGGAAACTCCACCTGGGACGACATTTCAGAGAGATTACTCTGTGTTTAGGGTTGGCTGGAAGGCACGAGATTGAAGGTAAGGGGGTCAGACAGACCCAGGTGTTCCAATAGGGGAACAGATTTTAAAATGGGATGTATTCATCTGTTGAACTATTATTACACAGCAACCAGATAAACTAGATCTAAGTATCCAAATGGGCTAATCTCAAAAACACAATTTTGAATTTAAAAAAAAAAGAAAGAAAAGTTGCAGACTATATACCATATGTTAGGATTTCTTCATTTTTTAAAATGCACAAAATAATACTATATATTGTTTTCAGGATGTAAAATACAATAAAAGCATAAAACATAAACCCGAAGGGCATCCACAACTTTCATGATGGGATTTTAAGGAGGAAAAAGAAAGGTTGGGGCTAAGAGAGAGTACAAAGGGGATTTCCGTGATATTTTATTTCTTGCTCTTGACAAGTCTGAAGAAAATGTGACAATATGATAACATCAGTTAAATTTCGGTAGCAGATTATGTAAGAATTGTTGAATTAGTCTCTGCACTTTTCTGTACTTACCTTTTTCAAAATTATAAGAAAAGATTATTTCAGAGCCCTTAAAAAAGTAAAATCATGAAATAATCAAAGTACTATGTAAGTAAAATTTAACTAATATAAGAAACAAAAAAGAACTTTCCAAGAATAAATGAAAATATAATCAATTTGACTTTAAAATAAAGTATAGAACAAAAAAACTGAATGTAATTAGAAGCCAAATGACAAACTGCAAACAAACTTGCAATAAAATGGCAAAGAATTAATACTCATAATTCATAGTTAATTAAGAAAAAAGTCTATTTATAAAAAATAATGGGGAAATATAAAAGGGGGATCCACAAAAGAATAAGAATAAGTAGATTAAGAAAACCAACCCTACTACTAATCAAAGAAATGCAAAGTAAAATATCTATTCTTAACCCATCAAATTGGAAAATATTTTCTTAAACATGATGTCCAGTGGTCAGGGAACCCAATGGTGACAACCTAAGCCTGTCCTTTTTTTTGAAGCTCTAATGGTAGATAACAGCCATTTCTGTAGGGGTGTAAAACAGAGTAAGATAGGCCTCTGCTAACTGAATAGACATTTTTCCAAAGACGGCCAACAGACACAAGAAAAAGTGCTCAATCAATTAGGTGATCACTTATCATCAGGGAAATGCAAATCAAAACCACAATGCGATATCACTTCACACCTGTTAGGGTGCCCATCCTTAAGAAGACAAGAGATAACAAGCTTTGCGGAGGATGTGAAGAAAAGGGAAGCCTTGGGCACTGCTGGTGGGAATGTAAATTGGTGCAGCCGCTATGGAAAACAGTACGGAGGTTCCTCAAAAAACTAAAGATAGAACTACCATATGATTCAGCAATTCCTCTTCTCGGTATACGTCCACAGGACACTGAAGAGATATCTGCACTCTCGTGTTGACTGGAGCATTATTTACAATCGCCAAGACATGGAAGCAACCTAAGTGTCCACTGATGGATGAATAAAGAAAATGTGGTATGCACACACAAAGGAATAACATTCAGCCATGAGAAAGAAGGAAATACTGCCATTTACAACATGGATGGATCTTGAGGGCATTATGCTAATGAGATAAACCAGACAGAGAAAGACAAATAACGCATGATATCACATGTATGTGGAATCTAAAAAAGCCAAACTCAGAGAAACAGAGAGTAGAATGGTGATTCCCAGGGCTGAGGGATGGGGAAACTGGGGATATGGTGTTTAAGGGCACAAGCTTTCTACTAATGGATAAACAAGTCCTGGAGACCTAATGCACAGCACAGAGATTATCATCAACAAGACTGTATTATAAACCCCAAGGTTGCTAAGAGACTAGATCTTAATCATCTTCAGCACAAAAAAAGAAGTAATAATTATATGAAGCAATGGAGGTGTTAGCTAAAGTTAATCATACTACAATATATAAAAGCATCAGATCAGCAAGTTGTACACCTTAAACTTACACAGTGTTATATGTAATTGCATTTCAATTAGGAAAAAAAAAGAGACAGGTTTCTCTAAGCTGGTCCATGTTCACAGCTGGAAGGAAGGCAATGTCTGCACAGACTGGAGGTCCTCAAATGGAGATCTGCTTCCTTCCTCAGCGCTCCCCAGCCAGCCACACACAATCTAGTGGTGGCCCCTTTGTTCTGGGGCCTGTGTTTTCTCCTCCTTGGCTTTCCTAAAGCCTTGTTTCTCCCCTGCTCTCCAGGCCTCACACGCTGCAGCAGCCCTCTAGGCCTTTGCATCTCAGCCCTGCCTGAGAATCCCTTCTGTTTACCCACTTCCTTAAACACTTGATCTTGGGCTCTGGAATGTTACCCCACACTTCAAATTCTGTTCTTTCTATTTATTTCTAAGTTAGGAAAAGAAAAAACAAAAACGAAAAAAATAAGAACTCTACATACCTACATCACAAACCTCCCATTACAGAGATCAAAGTGACCCATCCTTTGATTCTGTGAATTTCTCACAAGAGAACAACACAGACAACACACTGCAGACAAATACGCAAGGTGACCAACTTGTCCCAGTTTGCCTGCACTTTCTGGTTTGAGCACCGAAAGTCCTGCATCTCAGTAACACCTTCTGTTCAGGAAAACCAGGGCAGTTTTTCACACTGGGGAGGATCCAAAACCCTCTGGCAGTAATGTGGGGCACTGTCCTGATGCTCAGAAGGGCTTGGTGATTAATTGGATAGAGGCCTGGCTATCTCAGGAACCTTGAAATTCTATCTGGCAGCTAGCTAAAAATTTAATGTAAATATTTCAATATTGTCAACAGCAAGTAGAGTATTTCCCTCAATCAAGCAATAAGAGTCAGACTGAAATTCTCACTCAGAGAATTTGTGAAGTTCCTTGTATTTATTGTAGGGCAATTACCCACCTTCTCACACTGTGTCCTCTGCTGAGGACCACACTGGTCATTTGTCTTAGATCTTAGTATTAAGAATGTCTGGGTTTCACCTGTGTAGTCGGCTTCTGGGTTTCTTATGGCTGTTTAATGCTGTTTTCCTTTTTACCTTGGTTGCTTATAAGGCCAAAAGTCAAGTTTGCTTTCAACCCTCGAACAAAACACGTAAGATACATGGAACATATTCTGGACATTGGCTTTACCCACAGCTTCATTTTATTTTTCTTAGTCTAATTTCCTATTCTTATTTCTTGCATTAGAAAATGTTGCATTCTAAGCGGGGGAGGGTATAGCTCAGTGGTAGAGTGTGTGCTTAGCATGCACAAGGTCCTGCGTTCAATCCCCAGTACCTCCATTAAAAATAATAAACAAACAAATAAACTTAATTACCCCCCCCAAAAAAAGCTTAATAAAAAAGAAAATGTTGCGTTCTATTTTTTTCATTCATTCCACAAATATCCCCTTTCAGGTGCTAGGGATGGGACAATAAACAAAGCTAAGTCCTTGTTCTCATGAAGCTGACATTCAAGCAAAGAAAGACCGACAAAAAAATATAAAACAAATGCATTAGGTAGTATTAGGTGCCATGAGGAAGGGGAGGGGATGCTATTTTTGATGGGTAGTCTGGGAAGGCCTCTTGGATAAAGGGACATTTGAGCAAAGGCACAAAGGAACTGAATCAGTGAGCTTCAAGGAAAGGGAAGACTGAGCTAGGCAGAGGAAAGAGCAAGTGCAAAGGCCCTGAGGCAGAAGACTATTATCATATTTCAGCACTAGCTAAGAATTCAGTTTGGCTCCAGAGAAGTAAGTAAGGAGGAGAATTGGTAGGACTTGAGGTCAGAGAGCAGGGGAGCCAGATCAGAAAAGATGTTGTAGACTCTAGAAATGACTTTGGGTTTTATTCTGAGGAGAGGGGAGCCATCAGAGGGTTCTGAGCAAGGAATGACATGGTCTGACATATATTACAAGAATCATTCTGACTGCTCTGTTGACAATGGCCTTAGGAGGGAAAAGATAGAAACAGGAAGATCAGAAAGGAGGCAACTGAATGGTCCAGCCAGGAGATGCATACAAGATGGTAGCAGTGGAGGCTGCAGGCAGCATGCAGTCCTCAGCACATGCTGAAGGTAAGGCCAACAGGATATGCTAAGGGGTTGGAAGTACAGTATAAAGGAGAGAGAGAAGACGAGGATGACTCTGAGAAGCTGGGAATGGCATTGAAGGAAGGTAGCATGGCACAACACAATGGCTCTTAACCCAGCAAGCCTACTGCAATCACCTAGAGAGCCTGAAAAACCTACCACTGGCTGGTCCCACCTTGCATGGAATCTGTTTTATTGGTCTAGGGTGGGGCCTCAGCACTGGGGTTATTTGAAAGCTCCCCAAAAGAGAGGACCACTGGAAAAGTACAGAGGACCTTGGGTAGGAGCCAGACCACCTGGGTTCAAATCTCTGCTCTGCCACTTCCTAGAATGAGACTTTTGGTAAGTTTTCACAACTTTAAGGCTCAGCTGGTTTCTTTAACTGCAAACCAGGAATAATAAAAACAACTCTTCAAGATTACAACGAAGAGTAGTAATGTGTACAAAAAGGGCCTACCATATATTGGCTGTTCAAAAATGGTAACTGCTACTATATTTATTGCATAGTTTTAGAATGAGATAAAGTAGAATTAAATGTAAATAATAAAAAAAGAGGGACTGCTTGATTCTATCTTTCCCAAACTGGTTGGACTACCCTGCCAGTTCATGGGTACTCCCCTGCCAATAGCTAAAGGGCCGCTTGCTACTCCTGAGTCAGGAGACTCAGGCCGTGGGAGAAATCTCTTCCCAGATCCGTTCTAGTAAAAAGGGTATTTGTCAGTGGTGCCACACCCTCACGTCCCTGCCCAGTCACATGACTCTTAATGCTGTTGAAATGAGCTGCTCCTGTCCATGCGGCTCAAGATTTAGGGGTATAGCAAGTAAAGATACACATGGCAAGGACAAAGGGCAAGGTCATCAGCCCTAGGTGACCTTGAGGGATTCCTCAGCCAGTGATGAGGAGCAGGGCTGGCTTGGGTCTTCATGGATGGTCTGCAGTTTTGCAATGGTTTTTAAACGAAGCAGACTAGTTCCTTCCCGGGTCTTCCCAGATCCAGCACCCTGACATCACCAATACTTACTATATGTTGGGATCCTTGTGTTCAGGGGAACTCTAAACAAACCCCTCCTTTATCTGCTCCCTTGTTCTCTCAAGCATCCACCTTAATAACCATTTTTTTTTTAATTCAAGTATCAAAAATAAAAAACCATGCTCACTAAAGCAATAGGAGTCACACTGAAATTCTAACTCAGAGAATCTGCTCTAAAATCTTCCATGACAAAGCAATGACTTAAATCCTTTAGGAATCAGAGGTGTGAAGCCAATGTAAAATTTGTGATTACATGCAACCTCTCACATCTGTCCCCGAGGAGTAGGCCGCCTCATCAGGACTCTGCAGATTCTCCAAACCCAATTCAAATGAGCTTAGTCAAGAGTGGAATTTATCAAGTCAATAGTCAAATCATGGGAAAGGCAGGGTGGAGCCGGCCTCAGAAATGAGTGGAACCCTGAACTCTGTTTCCTTCTCGAGCCTCCCGATGTTGGTTTCATTCCCTTCTGATTCACTTTTCACATTGACCACAGCACTCTGACATTAAGAAAATCAGGCTTCTCTCTTCCAGACCCCGTCTGAAAAATCCTATAAGATGACTTTGTTTTCCCTGGCTTGGATCATGTGTCCATCTTTTTGGCCGTGAAGTCAAGTTCTGTTACCATATAACAAAGAAAAGGGCTGAGCAGACAAAAGCAATAGATGTCTAGTACAATTCCCCTCAGTCACAGCCCATGTTTATACAGTCACTGGTCCCTGAACATTTGGTCTCAGAACTGTACTTTCTGGCTACAGTGGCCGCAGAAGCATAAGATGTGATCCAGTCTCAGAAACAGCCAAGATCCCTTCTTCCCTAGTCCATCCTCAGAGACTCACAGCTTCTTTCTCAAGCAGACATGAATCTTTGCAACTGAGTCACATTTTACAAAATCCTTTGTCTAAAATGCTACATATTTATCTAAATAAATAGTTTCAGGTGGCTATAGGATGACTAAAAGTCACTGCTGTAGATTACTCTACAAGTCAACTTTCCTTCACTGATTCCAGACCAACGCAGGGAGCATCTCCACCATGAAAAGCATTTATGATCGTCTGTTGGCCTTTACACTAATTCCCACAAACTCGGGTTTCCTTAACTTTGGAAACCACAAATTTCCAAAAATGATGACAAAGGGAAAAATGGAAGATGCTGGTGCAATGAAGCATAAATCCCACCTTCTCTGCCTTCCAAGCTGGTGGGAAAGAGAGGAAGGAAGCTGGATGGGTTGGAGAGGAGCTTGGGAATTCTAACTAATATCCTCCAATGTGGAGTGAAGTTGACCTGGGCGAGTGATTGCATAGCCTGGGGAAAATGTGCAAAAACCCTTGCCAGTAGGAGCCCTGACTTACCACTTCAGTAACTGGGCAGCCAGTGGAACTGGAAAGAGGTCTGCTGGCTGCCAGATCAGTCTCCAGGCTCAGAGCTGAGTTGGGAAAATGATGTGAAGGTCAAAGATGGGTCTCCCACTGCCAGGAAACAGATGCACACCCTCCTGCTTGTGGAGTGAGCCCTGGAACGGTCCAGTAAACATTTCAGATCAAAGCCAAGTCCATGCCTTCAGGCAAGGCTGCCCACAAACTCTCTGACATCTCCCTTCCCGCGTGGAGGGGCCACAGGAAGGCGGAGGACACTGTGAGCTATTCTCAGACTGCAGCGAGGATGGGCAGGCGGGCAGGCTCAGACAAGTTGGGAAGCGGAAAAGTTCTGGAAAAAAATAAAAGAGATGCTAATAATAAGCACCAAGGCCCAGTGTGTTCACAGGTGAATTCGTTCATCCTTCCAAAGAACACATCATTCCATTCCAGAGCCATGCATACCTGAAAAGGACAGTACAAAAAAGTTAACTTAGAGGAGTTACAAATTTAAATGACCTCACAGACCAGGCAGGTGACTAAAGTGTGTGACGCTGACTAACTGAAAACACGGAGTGCACATTTGTGAGGGCTGGATTCTGGGGACTGGAGAGCGTGTCCAGTCTAAAGGTGGCCACCACTCCAATCCCCAGTCTTTTCCATACAGGGACTCAGGTTCACTGCATCATCCTGGTTTTTCAAGAAAAGCTGGAGTTTTATTTTTAACTCCTCCAGTTTTGAAATATCGAAAGGCCAAACAAAATGTGTCGACCACCTGGGTGTGGCTCAGGGCCGTCAGTTCTCTGATCCCTCCTCATTCACAAATTGTACTTATAAATATTGACCTAATTTTTTTTTCAAAGTCAGCAAATATGTTTTAGTAGCACACTGAAAGAATAATCTTCAGTGACCAGGTGGACCCATCGTTGGAATAAATATCTAGTTCAGTATTACAAAGTCTATTAATATAATACATGATATTAACAGATCAAAGGAGAGAAAGCATGAGACTGCTTCAGTCAGGCACTTTACAAACTCCAATACGCATTCTTGATTTTTTGGCGGGGAGATAAGGAGGGAGGTAATTAGGTTTATTCATTTAGTGGAGGGCTTTCTTGATTTTTAAAACAAAAATCACCCTTAGTAGAACGGAAATGCGCAGATTTCCTAGACTGCCCAGGAATTTTTATTGGAAGAGATAAAACTCAATTCAAACCATCTTAAGGAAAAATATAAAAGGAATTTTTTTATTGACTCACATATCTGAAAAGTCCAGGTGTAGCTTTGCTTCAGGTCTGGCTGGAGACCAGAGCTTAACAAGATCAGAACTGACTCATTTGCCATGACTTAGCTCCACTCTTTCCACGTTGGCCTCATTTTCTCCAACTACGGGTGGCTTTTTCCTTGTAACTGGAAAAGATGACCACAAGAAACTCACCTTTAATTCATATTTAAAGTTAGTAGTAGCAAGAGAAAGAAAGAATGTCTCTCCCCAGTTTCAGTAGGAAAGTTCCAAGGTGGATTCTAATTGGCTTGGCTCGGGACATATGTATATTTTGTAAATCACGTATCTGACAAGGAACTTGTATCTAGAATATACAAAGGACTCTTAAACTCAATAATAAAATGACAAATAACCCAATCAAAAACCAGGCAAAGGATCTGAATAGACACTTCTACAAAGAAGATCTACAAAGAGCAGTTAAGCACATGCTAAGATATTCAACATTATTAGTCATTACAGAATAAGAATCAAAACCACAAAGAAATGCCATTTCACACCCACCCTAGTCAAAGAGACAGACAATAAAAAAATGTGTTGGCACAAATATGGAGAAATTGGAACCTTCATACACTGCTGGTGGGAATGTAAAATGGTGCTTTGGAAATCAGTTTGGCAGTTCCTCAAAAAGTTAAACTCAGAGACACTTTAAGATCCAGCAATTCCCCTCCTGTGTATGTACCCAAGAGAAATGAAAACGTATGTCCACACAAAACCTTGTACACAAATCTTCATAGCAGCGTCATTCATAACAGCCAAAAAGTGAGAACAATCCAGATTTCCTTCTACTGATGAATGGATAAGCAAAGTGGCCTATCCAAACAATGGAATATTATTCAGCCATAAAAAGGAATGAAATACTGACTGATGTCACAACATGAATGAACCTCAAAAGCATTATGCTAAGTGAAAGGAGCCAGACACAAAATGTCACATGTTCTGTGAGTCTATTTTGTCCAGAACAGACACAAAGACAGAAAGTAGATGAGTGGTTGTGAGGGGTGGGGGGGCACGGACAGGGGTGGGTGTGGGTGGGAATGACTGCTGATGCACCCTGAGGTTTGTTTTGGGGTGACAAACATGGGATGGAATTAGTTGTGATGGTTACACAACGTTATGAATATTAAAGTGTACTGAATTAACTGTACACTTTAAAAGGGTGAATTTTGCAGTATGCAAACCACATTTTAATAAGAAAACTAATTTTAAAAAGAATTTCATAAGGTGACTAGTTACACAATTGATATATAACAATTAGTAGCTTTCCTATGGAAATAATAACCAATAATAAACCATAATGGAAGAAAATCTCCTATGTATAATAGCAACTAAAAGATTAAATACCTAGTAATAAACTAGGAATTGTGCAGAATCAATACAAAGAAACCTTTTTAAAATATAAGTAAGTCGAAAATTTGAAAATTTCTATTTTTTCCTTAGAGTTATTGCTGTAGTCAGGAGTTTCCAAATACAATATCAAAAAGATTATTTTGAAACTTATTGAGATGTGAAATTTATCTGGAAAAATACTCATGCAGAATAACCCAGGTAAATTTCTGAAAAAGAGAGTAACAGACTGATAGAATAGACAGAACTATCCCTAACATATACTGTCAAGCTATGATGGTAAAAATAAATTGTACTAAAGAATAGAACAGAATAAAGGGCTCATATATAGACTTAATTACACATAGAATTTAATTTATAATAAAATTTGTATTTCAAATGAATGGGGGAAATTAGAAACTATTCAATAAATGATGTAGAGACAGCTAAGTCTTTGGAGAAAATGAAACTGAATCCCTGCTTTACTCTTTATATCAAAATAAACAATTGACAGGTCCAAGCTTGAAACAAAAAAAATAGACCATAAGACTTATATTCTGGTTCATATCATCACATAGAAATGTTTAACTTTCATGTAACAAAAAAATTACAAATAAAACCAAAATATGTGACAAACTGGGCAAAATATTTGGAGCAAATATGAAATGGAGATTTTTTTTTATTATGAAGTATGAATGTAAATCAGTTTTTTGAAAAGCCCATCAATCTGACTGAAAGCAGGCAAAGGGTGTGAACAGACACTTTGCAGAGAAATAGATACAAATGACTGACAAAAAGTGTTCAACCGCATTTATAATTCTTTTAAAAAGGAGGTTTTTTTTTTTTTTTTAAATGAGATACCATTTTTCACCCTTCAGGCTGAGGAAAATTCAAATGCTAGCCAGGTGTGAGAACACTGGCCCTCTTACCACGGGTGCATAAATTGATGCAACGTTTTGGAATGTCACTTGAGCAACAGCTACCACATTTCACTTATTTGTGAAATACATGCATGTCCCATAGCTAGGAATTTGCCCTACAATTACACAGACCAAAGATTACCAAGATACGTGTGTGAGAATGCTCACTGCGGTGCCGTTGGTTATAACTGAAAACAAGGCAAAAACAATACAAAATAAATAGACACATCCTCCACTGTGTCCCAGATCTGACCTCGAGAGCATCGTGCCCACTGTGGCCAACTTGTCACCTTCTGGAATGTTCTTGTCCCCAGGGGACACTCTGTCATCACCCATACCCAAGCCACAAAAAGGCATTTTGATACCTGGTGATGCTGACCCAAACTGAGAGTGACTTAACTCAGTGGAACCCATGACTGAATGGAGCTCGGGGCTGTGAGCAGACTTGACAGAAGAGGGAACGGTTCTCTCCAATGTGGCAGTCTTCGAAAAGCTAAAGCCAACATCCTATCCATGGCCGGTCTCCTCCACAACAATCAGTTATTAGAGGTCTCACTGAGCCAGAGAACATCACCTGCCCTCTGAGACACTTGCAGAGTATACTGGACCCTCAGCCCCTAACAGGAATGGAGCTGGAGACTTGCAGAAGGATGGGATGGACAGCTGGGTAGCGGGCTGGTGGCTGTGTAAGTGTATGCTCTGGGAGCTTTTTTGCAGCTTGTATTTGATTTTTTTTTTTAAGGCATTCCAATTGCAACGGTATCCTGGAAGCCATGTGAGGAGGGAGTTTCGAGAGGGCTAGGATGATTAACAGGTCCCAGGGATTTAGAGAGACTGCCTCGGTGGGCAACCCATGAGCTGAGAAGGAGGCCTCTCAGGGGAGGGTGGGGGCAAAGCCAGACTGCAGGAGAGATGGAGAAAATCAGCAAGGATCAAGAGACACGGGAAGTCAACCTGCTCCCCAGAAGTCTGGGAGTGAAAGAGAAGAGCTGCGGGTTCACCCTCACTTCCTTTACCTCTGCACATTAAACCACTTGCCACAATTTGTCAGGGGTACCTTCTAAAGATTTCCTTACTCTTTCCCTTCCTCTCCATCCCTCCGACCTCCTCCCTCATTCAGGACGTTGCCATCTTTTTTCTGGGCTTAAACCACCTTGAAATCCATCTTCTGTGTGTTCTCATCACCCCGTTTCTGGAATTCCAAATTCTTTGGTGGCAGAATTGGTGGCCCTCCTCCTTGTGCCATTAGCTCCTCCGTGATTCCTCAGCGGTTGAGGAGGCAGTGCTGTGTGACTAGTTCTGATTCTTAAAACAGGAGTATCAGCTCCAGCTCCAGGCATTGAAAATCCCCGCTGTTTTTCCCATCAATGTGACCACCATGTTCCCACCGGTTCTGCTACAAGACAGCAGAGGCACTTTTTACCTAGATCCCTGCGTGACTCTATGGAGCAGAACCCCCAAAAGTTCTTTCCTGGACAAGTGGCATGAGCAAAACATAAACCTTTGCTGTGTTACATCACTGGGGCTTAGGGTTAGTCTGTCACTTAGCCTGCCTTGAATAATCTACTGACCAAGACTTTTTTTTTTTTTTTTTTGCATAAAATCCTTAAGCGTCTCCCGCATTACCTATTAATTAGAGGGCAAACTCTTTGCCCTGACCTATAACGCCCACTGTGGTGCAGCCCTCACCTGCCTCTGTAACACAGCATTGCTATTTTCACACATTCTGTTTCAACATCAGTAGGTTTGCTTCTTGCTTCCAGGCCTGTGCTCCTGCTGTTCCCTTTATCGGAGCTGCCCCTTCCACAGCTTCCCTCTTGCAGACAATTTCTGTTTACTTTCTGAAGATAAAACTCAGAGAATCACCTTGACCAGTAAGCCTTCCTTGATTTCCTCCCTAATCCAGGCTAGATAAGGTGGCCGACATCACGGTTCCCGCATTATCCTATTCACTGTCACAACGACAGTGAATAGCTCACTAAGTACATCTATCAACGCACTTGTCACACTGGCCTAGAGTCACTTGCCCTTGTCTGTTTCCCTCCGCAGACAAAACCCAGGGCAGGGACTACGTTTTATTCAACTCCATAGTCCCCTCATCTAGAAGACTCTTTGAACCGTAGCAAACGTTCAATAAATGCTTGTGGACTGAGGAGTTAAGCAAATGGATTGTGCTTGATGATAGCAGGCTCATAAACATTTGTGTTAATGGGGCTTTTTTTCAGTTCCAGAGACTAACGACCCAAGGTCAGCTCAAGGAAGAAGGGGCCGGCGGTGAATCCCTGAGGAAGTGGGGGCCGCAGAACTCCCGACCTCACCAAGACCAGCTTCAGAAAGTGACTAGCTCCAGTGGCCCGACAGCCCAGGTGTTGGTCGGGTGCCCAAAATAAAACAAAACAATCTGCCAGAGAGCATGCAGAATAGGATTCCACCTATGTTTAAAATGTTTTAAATCTTATATAAAGTTTCAGAAGGAAATGTAAGAACCTAGAACAGCTTTTAACTTTAAGAAATGAGAGTGGCGAGTGAGCTCTGGGGACTGAGGGAATGAGGTGGTAAAAAAGTATTTTATTTTTTGTTTTATACCTTCTGTATTTGTAATTTTGAAATTTTTACCATGAGTATGTAATACGTTTATAATTCATGAGATTAGCTCAATCTTTTTTTTTTTTTTACCTTTCTGTGATGACATGGTCTCTCTCAGGCGTTCCGCGCTGGACAGCTTGACTCTGGTGCATCTGGAGTATGACAGGCCTGGGGCTGCCTCCCACCTGGGAGGGGCCCCGCCCCAGGAAGGGATAGCAGTGGGCGGCTTGGGCCAGCTGCTCCGAACTTTAGGGAGAAATGGAACACTCTCTTCCCCTTAATGAGGCTTTCCTCCTTGTCCTGCCTCGCCTCTTCTCACCATTGGATGTCAAGGGCCAAGATGAGGGTGTGGACCTTGAGGAAAGGGGCCAAGGAGGCTGCTCAGCCTTTATTTAACTCTGGCCTAAACCAGAGGAGCCAGGAGAGTTCTGGGGCTCACACGCAGGCCTGGGTAGCTTGCCAGAGCCAGGGGGTCCACAGAGGGATCTGAGTCCAAGGGCCTTAATGAAAATAGAAGAAACAAGCCTGGCCATGTCTTCCGCGCACAAATCTCCCTAGAAGACTTACAGGTACAGTAGATGTCACAGCTAATAGCCGGGGTCAGCTAGAGACTGTCCACTCTGAGTGACGTGCCAGACGCCTCCTGTTGGCCCTTCTGACCTCCCCTCCACCCTTCCCCACCCTCTTCTGTGCCCAGGAGGCTGGCTTGCATGCATGGCATCCCAGTGCTCCCTGGCCCTCTAGCTTGCTGTTGGGTTTGGCCAGTGGGAAACCCCAGGAAGAGGGAAGGAAGAGAGTGAAGTCTGGGTATTCGTACTCCAGATTTCTCCTTGTGAGCTTGCCTGCAGTTGACCATGTCCCTTGACCAAAAGTCATTGCTCCTCTCAAAGCATCTTCTGTACAAGACTCTCTTCCTCCAGATTCCTGTGACTGGTCCCTCCCGTTGTCCCTTTGAGCTGTCCAAGCCCCAGATCACTGCATTACTCCCCTAACTTCCACCCTTAGAATCACTTCCTTTATCAAATCCTCCTCAAATGATCTTAATTTGAGTATGATGTTCATTCTCTCTTGGGATCCCACTTGACAGAGTTTTTATCCATAACTATATATGGAGGGGTGTTTATGTCTGGACTTTAGGAAAAGGGCAAAAGCATGTGTTGAAAATGGCAAGGTCCACTCTATGAAATGAAAACTACAGAAAATGTATATCCAACCATCCACACAAGCGTGTCCCCCCGGGGGACTGGTAAGAACCTATAACCAGTGTGGGAAGAAGAAGAACTCTGTCTAGTCTACATGATTGCCTGTGTATCCTATACCATCCAGAGCCACCAGAGCTGGGACATCTCCTTTTTGCTTCAGGGAACTTATCATGGACTTTTCACCTTGGCTTGTGCACTGCTCACTCAGCTGATTTCTGCAGGTCCTGCATCCTTGCAGTCCATGCTGAACGTTTCCAGTGCCGGGCTTGCCACAGGTGAATGGGCTGCCTGATGCTCCTGCTCTGTCTTTCCAGCTCGAGCCCCATCAGTGAGGTGCGAGCACTGCCCTCAGGACAAGGGGGTGCTTTAACTGCCTTCTGACAGGGTCAGCTCCTACCAGGTAAGCTCACCGATAACTTCCCTTCTCATTAGCACTTCCCAGGTCACATCACATATCTCCAGCTAGGGTTGCTCCAAAGAAGCTCAGGGCCATATCCCTGCTCCTCTGCCTCCTGCTTCACATGATGTGGGAAGAGAGAGGCTAGTCTAAATTCTTTCTAGAAGCTGGGAGCTCCTGCTGGCTTATGCTTTCAGAAACACACAAGAGTTCTAGTACTTTGTAGGTGAGCCCCAGGGTCCACATAAGTGTGTAAGACAGTGTTAGAAGAAAGGGATTCACAATATTCATTTTGGGGGGCACGATGGTCCTGAAAATGAAGAAATCTGAATTCTAACCTGGTTCTGCCACAGACCTGCTCTGCAGCTTTTGAGAAGTTAAGTTTCATTTTCAGGTCTCAGTGTTCCCTTCTGTAAAGTGGGGGCAACTGAGCAAGAATATCTCTTAGCTCTTCCAGACTCAATATTAAAAGATCTAATGTGATCAGTAAGGAGGACTAAGGCCTCCTTCTCTCTTAGGAGTCTTAGACTTTACAGGGTCATCTGTCCCCGGGGCTCTAACCCCTGCCCTGAGACAGTGGGGTGAACAAAGCTCATTCTGCTCTACAATCTCACAGTCACTTTCCACTACAAGCCAAGTCAGTAACAAGGGAGTCACTAAGAATCAGTCCCACAGAGTTCCCATGGCCCCCCAACATCTGTTAATTCCTGGTTGCCAAGTGGGGTCTTGACTTCAGAGAAAGCTGAGACTTTCTTTACACCAGGAGGTTTTACGCTCGAAGCTGCCTGTGAAATGTATTCAGACAACACCACCGATTAGTCACAGTGACACTGTTCTGCATAAATGTTGAAAAACCATCTGCTACACAGGATGCTGGATGTGGTGGGGCAGCGAGAAGAGGGAGGCCCATCTTTCCAGCGCAGAAGGCCCTGCATCACTGCAGGGCTGCAAAGCAAGGGCTCTGCACGCCAGGGATAGGCGAATTTGCCTCCTTTCACAGGAAATGGGTGAAGCCCGGCTTGAAATTATTACTCAGACGTTTTGTGCTGTGAAGGAAATGTCTTCTGATAGCACAAAGCTATTGGTTTCCTGTTGTGAACTGAGAATTTCTGGCTTGCCCAAGAATGGACAGGAAGGGAAAGGGTGGCTGTCCCTTGGAAGTCCTTGTTTAATGAAAACGCCAGCTCTAGGGCTCCCAGGACAGTCCACATGGCCTGAAGGGAGGTTGGAGGCTGGGGAGAGGTCATGTTAGTAAGAGAGGCAGTGTGAGGAGTACAGGTGGGAAGCGGTCAGCTGTGGGGCTATTCAGATCCACAAACATCGCTGAACAACTCTATGTGCGGTGAGTCGGGTACACCAGATGGCTTAGCCAGTCCTCTACCTCAGCATACCAGTCTTAGTGGTGGAAACTGATACAAAAATAATTTTTGAATAACATGATAAGGGCTAATACGGAGCTATCCTAGAGTACTACGGCGATACACTGCTGTAAGTTTCCACCTTTTTCTTTTATACCTTTTCCATTCAGTTTCCCCTATTTACAATGAGGGTAGGGACAGAAGTAGAACTAAGTTATTTCCAAGTCGGTAGCAATAACTACTGAGCACAAAATATATTCTAAGTGTTTCCTGTGCATTTTCTCATCTAATCCTCGCAGTAATCCTGTGACACAGGTCCTGTGATAACTTACTGAAGGTCACAGTTAACAAGAGCAGAGCTAGATTCTAGCATCCCTCTTCCCATCCCTGCTCCCCATTCTGGAGACTCCCTTCTTCAGTATGTTTAGGAAGGACAGGGTTTGCCATAAGTCCCAAGTCTGGTCCTAAGTCATCCTCTTGGCATGGTACCCCATCCTGCTTCTGTCCGCACAGCTGCTGACCATCCCTCTCTTCACTGTTGGTCCAGCCCAGCAAGTTCAGGATTATCCACGTCCTTGCGGTGTTGTTACCACCATGAGGCCTCCTGGAGGGTGAGGTAGGAAACCCCAGCCTCCCCTTAGAGACTTACCCCAGAGGCCCCCACAACGCTACCTTGCAGGGCTGTATTCAAAAGGTTCATTTTAACTGAAGAGTTTGGGTAACTAAAGGGAACTGAAATGTGGAGGAAGACACTTCCCATGGTTCCCACCATCAAAAAAAAAAAAAATTCTCTCAAGAAGTTAAACATTAGCGGGTGATGCCGGTTCCTAAGCTTGCTCCCCCTCTCTGAATTTCCTCTTCTCCTTTCTCCTCCGTGCTTCTAACCCTCACTGGACACCCCAAAGCACTGTGGGCTTTGCCTTATAACCTGCCCTCTCCTCCCTCCCAGTAGCAGGTCACAGTAACCTACAGAGAAGGGCAGAGAGGGCCCCTGACTGCTACTCGTACTCTTCCTTGTAGCACACATTTGCCTCATTGTGTTTGTATACCTGTGCATGGTAGGGGGAGGGTATAGCTCAATGGTAGAGTGCCTGCCTAGCATGCACAAGGTCGTAGGTTCAATCCCCAGTCCCTCCACTTAAAAAATAAGTAGATAAATAAACCTAATTACCTGTGCATTGTATTAGACTGCTGGGTGGCAAACAACCTTCTCTGATTGAACAAACAAACAAATAAAAGACAACTCATAAATGTTTTTCCTTAATCCTTAGCATTCTGAGTGCATGTGTTCAAACACTTGTGAGATTTCAAACAAGTGTCTTCCAAGGGCCAGGGATTCAGGACAGAAATTAACAGAATATTACTGTCTTCCGGGAGATAGATGGTTCTTAGTCTAATGAGGGCACTGTCTGCAGCTGACACTGTGGGTTGGGGAGCTAAGTGCTTGTTCACCTACCCTCCCTTCTAGCTAGAAATGGTTATACAATACACTTCAGGTCAATGAAATACAAACAAAAGTCTGTTGAAGGGTGTTCTGGAAAAGCTTTTGCTGTTACATGAAAAGAGGGACAGATACAGACAGAACTTCCTTGCTTCCTGTCTGAAATGCAGACATGACGCAGTAGCCATCTTGTGATGAGGAGGGAGCAAGCCAGACGCTATGGATGGTGGAGTCATACAGAAAGTCCCTGTGTTTCTGACGACATTCTTGCATGCATTTCCCAGCTATGAATTGCCTGCTTTTGTGTATTTTATTATGAGAAAAATCACCTGCACTAGTTTAAGCCACTGTTTGTAGTCAGGACTCTATTGCTTGAATGCGTTCCTGACATTTACCTACATGAGTAACACCAGCTATGCAAGAAGTGCTGGATTAAGAGGCAAGAAAACCAAGTTGTGAAAGCAAAGAAGAGGAAGGCTCCCAGAAAGAGGCAGCATTTGAGCCAATCGTGATGGAGCAATCAGAATTTTGCAGATGCACTAGACGAGAAGGGCACTCCAGGGAGGAGGAACAGCATGTGCAAAGGCGCAGACCTAGTCGAATGCAGCAAGGGAACTACCAGAACCTGAGTGCAGATTAAGAATGAGAGCGAGATGGAGCCAGGGAGAAAAACACAAAGGCAAAATCAGGAACCAGTTTAGATTTTATCTTCAGAGGAACAGGGGAGTCCTTGAAAGCTTTAACACAGGAAGATAAACGGGGCTTATAGTTTGGAAAGATAATTCTGCAGGGAGAGTACATGATGGATGAGAGAAAGGATAGAGAAAAGTGTGGAGGATGCTGGGGTATTTGGAATCTTACATGCAAGAAACACTGAGACCTGAACTAAAGCAGTGGCTCAAAGGAAGGAGAGGATTGGGTAAAAACATTGGAGTCTAATCTTAAATTGTTAAGAACTGCATGCACACGCGCGCGCGCGTGCGCACGCACACACACACACACACACACACACACACACACATGCATATAAAAACCGGGCAGCTGAATGAAGTGAGTAGTCTAGTGACTTCTCATGTTGTAATCCAGTCACCCCTGGCCCTCCAAAAGGAACGGGCTCTCTCTCAACAAGCGAGGAGAAGCGATTTATCCCACCCTGTGATTTCAGATTAGAAGGAATGACTGGCTCTAAACTGCATTTTATAAAACACTGGCATCCCATGAGATATTAATAGGTAGTCTAAAAAAAAAGTTCACTATTAAACTGAGTAAGGCAAAGTTAAATAGTGTTATTATGATTGTAAATCATCTCAGAGTTTCTAACAGGCTAATATTTATTATAAACATTATGCTCCAGACTAATTTGAGGCTCTTTGTTTGTGGAAAGCCTGGTTTTATTACAGAATTCTAGACATTTCTAGAAGAAGAGTTTGCAGGATGCCGTTCCAGGGTGAGGAGTCCTTAAGGAGTAACGGACCCTTCCTCTCTAGCCCTTCCCTTCCCTGCCGAATTCCCAAGCCTTGCTAGGAAAGGAAAAAAGGCTGTGTTCCAGGACTGAGGGTCAAGTTCCTTCAGTACAAGAAAAAGAGAAGGCAGCCACCAGCTCCCTTAAAGGATGGGCAGTGGGACTGAGAACTCGCAGGAGAGACAGGCAGGAGGGAGGCCAAGGAGGTGGGAGCGGCCGTGGACTCCCTTTTGCTTTACGCCGATAGCAAACCCTCTGCTTAGAGATGCCTTGGCTCACCCAGGCTGTTGATGTTTCAAAGCCAAGAAGAAAGTAGGTGAGAAGTAGAGAAAACTGGAAATGGGGCAGGAGAGGAACACAGGGATAAATATAGTGATCTCATTCTACATGTTCCTCTATTTCCGTCCGTTCTCTCTTCCTCTCTCCCTCCCTTGCTCTTCGTCTCTCTCTCTCTCTCTCTCTCTCTCTCTCTGCCAATTATCCAGTTATTTGATTCTATTTCCCTGGTTGGAGCTGTCTTTTTAAACCCAACAAAACTTCACTTATCTCATATTTAGGATCAGCTTTGTACACTTTAGCAAAAAAAAAAAGGAAAAGTGGTCCTAGAGATTGCAGCTGGGCAATAAAGGTTCATTGTATTTTTGTATTTTTTTAAAGCTAAGGTAAAGAAACAAACTCAAAAGGTCCTTTGCCCCACTATGGGACTAGACTTGCCTAGCACTCAGAGTTCTCATAAGAAGTTGTAAAACAAGCCAAAATTTATAAAAACAAAACCAAAGAATGCCAGAGAAGCAAAAAGTCCAAATAGGCATGAGGTTTTAGTGGTAAGTATAGAATTTTAAAGTTCAAAGTCCTGACGGGTCACTGATAAGCAACTCACAGCAACCCACGCTGCAGACATAGCCTGCAACATAAGTTCGGGATGAAAGATGAGAAACCGCCTTCTGACCCAGTGTTCCCAAAGCCTTAGCCCCGCGTTAAGCTTTCATCATATCAGAAGTGTAAGTAAATGCTGCAAATTTACCTCCCCCTAAAATCATTTGAAATTTTAATTGTTCTGGTTTCCTTTAAACCTTTTCAGTTTGGTGAATTTGGAACAATGCATTTTTAATTTTGTTTTAGTCAATGCCTATCATCTGCAGGAGGGACCAATTTTTTTTTTCTAATTTCAAACTTTAAATGTCTTATTCAAAACTCCCAAATTCAGTCAGTGTAAATGAAATTTAAATAATTACACCTGTAAATGACCTCTTTTGCACGTTTGGTTAATTTACACTTCTGAAGTTATTAAAGCTTAGAACTGTGCCGAGGTTTCTGGAACACTCCGCCACACACCTTACACATGACCAGATGCTGACGCGTCATCGGCTCTGGGGAACGGGGGGGTGGATCTTAAAGGGCTTGGGATTTTCCCAGCTTGTGGTCTGGGAAGCTGCAAATGGCTTTGGGATCCTCTCAAACCTGTGTCTGCCTCTACTGCCCCCTCTCCCCCACCTTATGGAAGGACTAGACCCTGGCTGTGTTTTCGGATGGGGAGGGAGGTGGCGGCACCTGCAGGATGCTTGAATTTCACCTTTTTGCCCGTCTTTCTCTCCTCTGAACACCAAAGGGCTTTTACACTCCATTTCTGCTTGACAGTAATTTCCCACTCTTCCTTCTCTGTCCCATGAACTGCTGTGTCCCTGTCCTCTCCTCCGGAGGCAAATAAGCCCTGTGGTTTTGGTTTATTGGTAAAAGGCTGCAGGGAAAGAAACAGACAGACGATAATCAACCAGAGGGAAATTGGCTACTTGAAGCTAACATATTTTTTTTTCCCCTTTCACACAAATGTCCTTTGAATCTGAAGGGACAGCCTTTCCCATCCTTCTATTCCAGCCATTCTGAACTTCTGTTGTCCATCCTGGTCAAGAGGGTACTTGATACAGAGGCTGATTCCAGGGCTGTTCTGATTCAGAAGGTCCAGGGCAGCACCTTCAGTGGTCCCCGTGGCCACTCGTGGAGGAACTTCCACTTAATCCCACCCTCTATTGGGTCTCCTCCCCGATCCTCCTCTGCCAGACGGCGAACCCGAGGAAATGAGGCGAGTCTGGACATATGAAAAGTTGCAGCGTCATGCTAAAGAGTGTTTTCTTTGGACTTAGAGTGGGTTGTGGACCCCGATCTTACTTACGATCAATATCCTCAACTGTAAAACTGGGTGACCAAGGGTACCCTCTTGATTAGACTATGATGAGCATTGCCTGAAATAATCCATGGAGCACACTGCTTGGCACTCAGTAAGCCCTCAATAAAAATAAGCTATTCTCACTTCTAAGTACATGCAGCCTACCAGTAATATCTATTTTATTTCCCAGTTGTTCATAAGCCATCAGTTTCATAGACCCTTCCAGAAATGTGCCAGAAGTTAACACTCACTCACTGTTAAGAGTTTCTGGATCCCCCTTTTCCTCTCCCTTCATTGAAAGAACTCAGAGCAATGCTGACCATTCCTAATTTCTAACGTGACCCCTCCCTTTCCCACTGCCCTTGATTTCTGGAAGATTACGAACTGCTTCTGCTTTCATAGCTGCACTTCCTCTCAGGCCATTGGAATTTAATGCATCTGAGCCCAAAGACTTGAATCCAATTAAAGTAGTTAGGCACTCTTTTCCTGCCCCATCTCATACCTTTATTCATTCGTTCAACAAACATTCTTGAGTAAGAGCATTACGCCAGTGCAGTGTTAGGTAGAGGATGTCAGAGCTTGTGGTCTAACGTCTTAAACATCATTCCCTTTGCGTGCCACTTGCTTCCTTCTTTTTAGATGACGGATGATTCCCCCTGCTGCGGAGAATGGGATCAAAGTCGGAGTTGAGCAGATTTGCTTCCTCTTTGTACCCTGATCATTTTACATCATTTCTTCCAACCAACCTTGTCTTGTCCTTCCTCTCAATCTAAGCAGAGCCTTAAAAGATGCTCCTGATGAGTTCAGCATTTCCCCAACCCTCTGCTCCTCTCCAGTCCTACTTCTGCATGTAGCCCCACTTCCAGGTTTTATTTATGATGCGAACCTGTGTCCTGGGAAAGCTTCTGTGCCGCCCTCCTAGTTTCCCTTTCCTCTCTCACTGTGAAGGGTATTAGGGTAAGCCTGTTTTTGCTGCAGTAACAAACACCACCCATGTCTTAGAGCAACAACAAACAATGGCTTAATTCTTGTTCACTTGGCCAATAATGACTCGGCAAAACGGGCGGACAAAGGCTCATTGTCCTGTACTGCATCACCGGGACAGTGTGGCCTTCTGGTTATTGAGCTGGGGGAGGAGAGCATCCGAGGGCCTCACGCCAGCAGGAAGGTGCAGCAGCAGGGTGTGATGCATGCACGTCACTTCCATTCACAAACTAATGGCCAGAACTTGCCACATGGCTCCGTCTAACAGCATGGGGGTGAAAGGGTGGGGAAGTGAGTACCAGGAAGGAAAAGAGCATTTATGGGTGAACACAAGAAGTTCATACCACAGGCTGACTCACAATCACACGATTAGAGTTTCATTTTTCAGACCCTCCCAGTCCTTAAGCCACTGGAACTCTTGGGATCCCTTGACCCTAGCATCGCACCTATTTCTTGCCGACTCTCCTTTTCGAAAAGCTGTGTTCTATGTCCAGTTACTCCCAGCCTTTCCCTTCTTCACTCCTTATTCTTATGGTGAGATTCCTTGGTGAGAAACTCTAGGTGTACCAAATTTATTCCCGAATACCCTGCTGAGACACCTGAGAAAAATCTGATCTGAGCAAGATGGCCCTGATGGGGATGATTAGAAGACAGGAATGAGGGGGCTAGAAAGAGAAGTGAAGCCGGTGGCCAAGAAGTGAAGGCTTCTGCTGAAGGATGGGGAGAGAGCAGACCAGGGAAAGGAAAGTGTCACACCGGAGCCTTGCCTAGATGCTCAGAGCGGTGCCTGCACCAGTGGCCCCTGCATCACCTGGCTCTCAGCCCCGCCCCACACCTGCAGGGCTGGAATCTGCATTTTTAACTAGATTCCCCAGGGGCTCCACATGTACAGTGCAGTTTGAGAAGCCCTGCATCAGCACACTTCAGAGCACACCTGTTGGGAGGGAAGATCTGGAGAAGATCTTTGGAACTCAGTGAGAACGGCCAGACAGAATTCAGCCAACCCATCCCTTAAAAACAACGAGGTATTAAACAGTCACAGGGTACAGAGGCTGCCAGCAGTGGTGGTGTAATGTACATATTCTCAGCAGCAAAACACAATGAATTTAAAACCAAGGAGGGAGGAGATTCTGAACAATTTTTACCAGGTAAGGAAAAACCAAGAGGAATTATGTAACACGTTATCGGTGCTGCTATGACATGTGCCGGATGTTACTGACTTTCTCCTCACTTAGTATCGCATTTTAGTAAAAGCACAAGTACTGGAATGGCTTCTCAAGGTCCCCTTGCATCTTCAGCCTTTCCGTGCTCGTTTCCGTAAGTATAAATTCCCACTAGAGTGTCAGGATCAAACTATCCCTCTCGCCCCCGCTCACTGAAGATGAAGAGATGACAGCATTTGGTTTTGTCACTTTCAAATTCCCAGCCTTCTTAACTGTCAACTCCCCACGTCTCCTTTCTCTAGACTGTATGGGTGTCCCTTGTACCAGTACCATAGCCCTTCTTCATTTTAGGAGGTCACAACCCCAAATTTACAAACTATTCTTCACTCTCACATTGGGTGAGTCATTTTCCAATGGCGTCTAGAGTCACCAGAGCTGGGGGCAACTTGGGAACAAGTCCCAAATGAACAGATGAAAGGCAAACCGATTTCCTGCAAAGGAAGGGCTGTTCCCTGCACTTCTGATATGCCAGGCTTGTTCACTCTTTGGTTTGAAGAACGACTTTATACTGTCTTGGATCTAGATAGAAATATAGACATAGATTCAGATATTTGTTTATTTATTCATACACAGATAGAGAACATGTTCCCCATCCAGCGCTCAGTGAAACTGACACCAACACACCAAAAGATGCAGAGCAGAACAACGGAAAGTTCCTTCAGCATTCAAGGCTCCAGGATTTAATCATTCCTGACACCTAGTTACCCCTCTGCTTTTGGACTCAGCCCTTCCTTAGAGACCATGAGCCAACCCCCTTTTGTACAAACTCCTTCAAGCTAGGTTTCTGTTGCCTGGAACCAAGAGACCGAAGTCATGCTCCAAGGCCTCACCTCTCCCTCCTAAGGAACGCCTCTCTGGGTAGGCCCCTCAGCCAGCTATAACACACTATACTATCGGAACATTTTAAACACAGTGGAAACAGAAGCGTGAGGACTTGCATTCATATGCTGATGCTAGTACTGGAATTAACCACCCCCCTCCCCAGATTAACGGAAGAAAAGCTTTGTCCCTTCTGCAGTCTTCTACACCAAGACTAGCTAGCTGGGGGAGCAGGCGCCTGTGAGCAGCTCTGCCTGTCTGACAGCATCTCCAGAACAATTCAAATGCCTGACCTGCTCAAATCAGGCAAGAGGGCATCTCTGGGTCATATTCCAAAACACTTCCACTAGAAGCCTTGTGATGTGGGAGAATGAAGGCATTCCATTGCCTCTGGGGCTTGGTGAGTCTGGGAAGGAGAAAGAATGTTTTCTGGAGAATCTACATATGTCAGGCTTTGTGTATTATCTCAGCCGGCAATCCGTTGGCTTACCTATGCCGTGGCAGTGAGGGTGTAATCATCACTTTACAGAGGAGGAAACTGAAGCTCAGTGACAAGCTCAAGGTCAAGGTCACCTAACAGTAAACGGCAGAGGTAGGATTTGAACCCAGATCTGTTAGACTCCAGAGCCCCTTCTCTTCCTCTGCAGCCGTGCCTCTCAGACTGCTCCACGCACACAAATCACCTGGTGACCTTGCAGAAATGTGGGTTCTGATTCAGTAGATTTAAACCTTAGGGTAGGAACTGAGTCCACATTTCTAACAAGCTCTCAGATGATGTCGATGCTGCCAGTCTCCAGACCCACCTCAGGTAACAAAACTCCAGAGAACAGCATTGCCCCTAGAGCTTCAGTTTCTTGAGGAGGGATTTTGACTTTCATGGACCACAGATTGGTAGAGGTTGAGCTAATTTTACATAGCTCTCGTGGGGTAGGGAGGCCTCCTGCTAACATCTGGGCTACATAAGTATTTAGTTGTACAGAACGCAACTCTTTTTTTTTTTTTCTTCCCCTAGATGCAGAGGAGTTTGAAAATTCCTTTTTTGGTCTGCAAGCAAAAGCTTCCCTGGAGACAGAAGACATCTCCTGCTGGACCCTGTTTCTTCCAGGGCTTGTTCTGCCCTCCCCAGCTCTCCGCGTCACCCCGGGGGTCTGTGGACATCCTGATCAGTCAGCCATCAGCCAGCCTGATCTCCTATTCCCTCCCTCCCCGCATGACTTCCAAAATGTTACAATTACAGCAATTATGCAAAGTGCTGTAAGAGATGGAACTGTGAGGAATGGATTATACAATGGAGCACATGTCATAAACCCGGGGGAAAGTTCAACTTTTCAGGAAAAACAAAAATTTTACAAAAAAAATTTTTTTGCACACATTCCAGAAAGGAGGGTGGGGGGTGGAGGTTGGGCAAAGAAACTTGGCCCGGGGATACTCCTAGCTTAGAGTCTCGGAAACCTAAAAGGACTGTTGGCAGTTCTTTGCCGGGATGGGTGTGGTCCCCTCTCATGACAGCTCCAATACGCTGCTCAAGGACAAAAGTGGCTTTGAGCTGCATCTCAAGAATAAGATGTTGCTATGCCTTTCCTTCATGATACTAAATTTGAACACTGATCTGCAGCTTGAACCCCATCTCCCAACCTGTTTTACAGCTGCCACTTAAAATTCAACCTATCAAACCCTGCCAAGCACGTGTTTGGCAGCATCGATGTAAACTGAACGCACACACACTCTGTGAACCGGCAAGCCCACTGCTCGTCTTGGGAGCTTGTGCACCAGACACAAACAAGGCTGCTCCTAGAAGCCCTAGTCCTGACAGCGCTCAGATGTCCACACAGCAACAGGAGGTGAGATAAATGAATTGTGCTACATTTACAGAGTGGAATACTGGGACTGGATGAATGATAAGTCTGTGCAACAATATAAATGGAATTTTACAATGGCTGAGTGACAGACAAAAGGAATCTAAGGTTTTGGAAGTCAGAATGGTGGTCTCCTTGGCAGGAAGGGAGAGGGACAGGCGGGGGACAGAGGGAAAGGTGCTGGGGTGCTGGTAATGCTGTTTCCGCATCTGGACACACGACCGTGTTCACTGGGTGCAGATTAATCACGGTGTATACTCATGATATGTGTGCGCTCCATGGATATAAGTTATATTTGAATTTAAAAGTTTACTTGAAAAAGACAAAGCTTCACATTCCCCTCTAAATTACAATCTCTTTTCTTTGAATGATTTGAAAGCAGCCCCGGAAGGTGTGCGCATCCTCCCTCCCCTGCCTGTACCAGTCTGGCTCCATGGACTCTGCCCTGTAACTGGCGTGTCTCCTCCCTTCCTTTCCCACAGCCGCCTCCCCAGCCGGGGCCTCAGCCCCTCGGACCCGTTATGAATGAAATCACCGCCTCCCAGCCTCCCAGCTTCCTGTCTCTCCCTCCAGCCACCTCCAAAGTGATTGTTCAACATCTTTGCTTTCATCAGGACCCTTTCTTTACAAACTTGTAGTGCCGACACCACCACAGCCACCACCGAGCCCAGGATAAAACCCAGCCTCTCTGCAGGGCACTCAAGTCCCCCCTCTTCACAAAATCAGGCCACAAGGTCCCTTCCAACTTTGTCCTCTCTGTGCTCCCTAATGAACCAATTCTCCAGCCAAACGGTTTCCTCATTGTCACCATGTCTCCTGTGTTTGCTGTCCG
Source organism: Camelus bactrianus (assembly GCF_048773025.1). Classification (NCBI taxonomy): domain Eukaryota; kingdom Metazoa; phylum Chordata; class Mammalia; order Artiodactyla; family Camelidae; genus Camelus; species Camelus bactrianus. Next base: position 29,001,087 of record NC_133565.1, read on the forward strand.
CCTTCTGGGCAGGTAAGAAAGCCCAGGTCCCTTCCGTCTTGTTCATTCTTCCCAGAAGGGCCTACTCTGGGAAGTTGTAGAAGGTTAAAGATGTCTTTAGCCTTCCTGGTGAGAACTTGACCTCAGCCTCCTCCAGTCCCTCTCTAAACTGAGCATCGATTGTCCCTACTTACTTGCCCAAACCATTCAGGGAGTACACCTTGAAAGGGGCTGGAGAGAAAAAAGCTCCTGAACTTTTTTTCACCCAGACAACCCATCTGGTCCTAAACTTCAAAATACACAAAAAGTAAACTCAGCAGGGAGCAAACTGCGCCCTGACTGCTACCGATGACACAGCATGCGTATTTCCTCCAGCTACACAATGGAGAAGCTGAGTAATATGTGGAACTCACTAAATGACAGGGACTAAGATCACAGGGTTTTAAGGTCAGCTGAAACTCGATTGCCATATTTTTTCCTTCCTCTTGGGTAAAGCCTCTCTGAGAAAACCCCATGCTTTTTTTTTTTTTTTTTTTTTTTTTTTTTCCCAGATAACCAAGGCTGGAGTCATGGCCCAGGCAGTTCCTGGCCTGCCGGGCTGGGCTGGGCACTTTTCAGCCCTTCCTCCGGGGTCAGGCAGCAGCAGGATTCGAGGAGATAGAATGAGGCAATGCTGGCAGGGCAGCTGCCAAGGAAGCCAACGAAAAACTCTGCCCTGGGTGCAGTCACAGCCCTAAGCTTCAAAGGAAGAAAACCAACAGCAGCAAGCAGGAATTTGCATGCAAACAATAGGAGTCAAAGCGGAATTTGTGATCCTGCACAGATGCTCCTGCTCAGGATGTAATTACGGTAGTCATCCACAAGCCAGAAAAAGGCCTGTGAGAGGGTCCTTGAGAATGCAAACACTGGAGTCGAGACAATTCTGGCTCTGCTATTCATTTGCTGTGTGACCTTGGACACGTTGCTTAGAGTCTCTGAGACTCTGAGTCCTCATCTGAAAGATGGTGGTAACAATGTGCATATTTCACAGAGGTGTTGTATAAAATGAGAATGTATGTAAACGGCCTACCACATTGTAAGAGCTCGATAAATAGCCACTCCGTTCTATGGGCTGTGGGAATCCCAGCCATCTTTAATTTATTAACCCTCTATGTACAAAACCTCTCCCATATTTTTTCTTCCTTTGTCCTGCATCCTTGCAAACAATGAAGCCCCTATGGAAACTGGGAGATGAAAGTAAAAATGTTAACCCAAGCAAGACTCCCTGAGCAGAGCTGGCCTAAAGAGGCAGGCTCCTAGACGGATTTAATCTGTCCCTAAACATCTCTCCCTTCACACTGTCTCATTATCTGAAATTCGACCAATTTGTTATTGGGCACCCAGCATCCTCTTTTTAAGTAGAAGCCCTTCTGTGATGCTGAAGCTTCTGTACTCGTCATTCACGTGCTAGCGGTAAATCAGCAGTCTGCTGCAATAAGGCACTCAAGGTTTTGACTGGGAGTTGGGGGATGCCGTTAATTCAGGGCCATGAACCGTTCAGAGGGGTAGGCCTGGGCCAGGCAGGTACTGCCCTGAGTGACTTTGGGCAGAAGCATCCCTAAGAGCGTGGGTTCTGGAAGCACACTGCTCAGATTCACATCCCATGTACATCGCCAACCAACCGTGATCTAGGGGAAGCCGCCTGACCTCCCTGCGCCTGGATTTCCTCATCTATAAAAAGAGAATGATGATTACAGGGTTATCCTGAAGACTAAGTGAGTTATTACGTGTAAGTGCTTAGAACTGAGCCTAGAACATAGTAAGAATCATATACAAATTAGTTATTATTAAGGAATTAGAGAATCTGGGGCAAAGGATACTTAATTATATGGAAGATGATGCCAAACCTGGGGCCCGGCCCGAGTCACTGTTCCTCCCTGCACCCGGCCACGTGCATTTCCATAGCTTTTGGCTGCCCACCTGGGGAAGGGCTCCTCTATTACAGCTCAGCCACGTTTGGGGGAACAAGAATGTGGGATTGCCAAGGACCCTAAGCAGTCATTTTAGTACATTTTTCCATGGACAAAACACACCTGAGACTCCTACCTACCAGCTTTTACCAACAACTTCATGGATTAAGGCCTTATTTGGCTCATCCGGTAGCATCCTCATGAAACCAGAAAACTGCAGGAGGGAAAAGGTAAAAGTTTGTGACAGAAGGAAAAACGTACTGGAGTTAAGAGGAGGTGGGGGCCAGGCTGTTACTTTATAAACACAGCACCTAAGATTAAAGCTCTCATTATCACAATTATCCTTCTAAAGAAATCTCATAAGATACCCTTTTTAGACTTTGACCTCAGCCTTCAGACTCCAAAGACAAGAATTAGCTAATTTTGCTTTACTTTGCATTTTGGCCATGACCTCACTTTCCCTGGGGCAACACCCTAAAGCAGTTCATGTCTCCTCTTTGAGTTTCAAGTTTCCCAAAAAAAAAAAAGAGAGATAAAGGCACTCACCTCTCAGAGCTTTAGCAGGTTTAATGAAATAATGTATGTGATGAGGTTGGAGATACCTTGCTCACAGCTGGTAAGAGTTATATTGCTACCATTAATATCCATCTCCAATGCCAAATAAATTGCTTCTCATTAAAAAGCTCCTCCTTTGAAAAGCTCTTCATTTCTCAGCTCCTCTTTGCAATAAGCCTGGACCTTGCTCCTTCATCGGTAACTTGGTTTGTCATGGACGTGTCATCCTAGAGTCCCAGGGCAGAAACGGACCCTGGGCAACCTCAAGGTCTTCCAGCAAGTCCCATGGAAACTGTCCCAGATTGCTAGACATAATTAGACACCTAAAAAAGGAAAGTATACACTCATGCTCACCCACACCCTTCAACTATTTAAGGGGCACAGAACAGCAGCACTAGAAGCGACCTAATCCAATGACCTCATTTAAAGATGAGAAAACCAAGGCCTGGAAAAGACAACTCACCCAAGGTCGTGTAGCCTTGTGAAGGCAAGCCCTGATTAGAACCCTTGTCTTTGACTCCCAGGGAGCACTAAATTCTTCTTCTAGGTGTTCATATACCACCAGAAGGAAGATTTTTCAGAAACCACTTATGGAGATAACTGCAGTTTCTCTTTCTCTTTGAGATTAGGGCTAGTTGTGTTTTGAATTTATTTCCCATGTAGGCTCTCAGCTAGCTGAAGGCAGGAGCCAAGTTCAATAATTTCTCCATCAATGTCTTAGACTCATTAAGTATGTGTTGCTAACTGTAGAGAGAGTTTCTGTACAATAACCGATATAAACAATAACTTAAAATAAAGCTGTTCATTTATTTCTAGAAATTTATCCAAGTAAGTGACCAGAACTATGAAGGGAAAAAAGTCATTCATAAATATGTCCATGCAAGTGTACCTGTAAGAGTACACTATTGACCAAAAAATAATCAAAATTAACTGTGAGGGAATGACCAACTATATGGTAGTATTCTCATGCAATAGCTTGATATGATAGTTAAGTAACATTTTATTTAACTTAATTGTAAAATGGGAAAATATTAAGTTAAAACACCGGGCTACAAAATAATTTTTTAATACTTAACCATGTTAAAGAATATGTATAGTCCTGAAACACTATCACCAGCAATAAATATCAATAGCTTACAGTAAAAAAAAAAAAAAAATGTATAGAAAAACATTATTGCGAAGATACACAACAGAAATAAAGAGTGGTTATCCCCATGTAGGGGGAGGGATTGTGTCCTTAGAGTTTCTGGTATCTTCTAAATTGTCGACAGTAGGTAAGCATTTTATGGCAGAAAAAAGTCACTGTAAAGGAGACAACTGAGAAGGCACTTTTTAGAAGAGCATCTGGATCAGATCTCACTGTACCAGAGAACTAGCAAGGCGGCAGAGAAACTTCCTGTTCCCCAAATGCCAGGTGCGCCTCTGTATTCTCAGCTCCCTCACAGTTAGGGCACATGACTTCTCTGACCTCTCACTGTGTGTCACTTCTGGGGTGAATCACTGAAGAACTGGCAGCCTAGCTCTGCCCGTGCTACGGAGACGGAGATCATTAGTTCTCAGTGGTGCAAACTACACCGGCCTGGGAACTTGAGGGACTGTGCGGAGCACCGCACTTCCCTCTTCACCACATCCTATCTGGACACGTAGCATGAGAAATAAACTTCCGTGGTTAAGTCACAAAGATTTTCATGCAATCTGTTACCTAGTCCAGTGGTTCTCAAACTTGCCAATCACTTGGGTTCTCTTAAGAATCCTAGTACCCAAGGCACCTCAGACAATTAAATCAGAATCTCTGTGGGTAGGACCCAGGCATCATTTTTGTTTTGTTTCGTTTTAAACTCCCTGAGTAAATCCAGTGAGAAGCCAGGGGCCTACTCCAGTGGTTCTCAAAGTGTGGACCCAATGACTGCATTAGCATCACCATGGAACTCGTTATAGGTGCAGATTTTCAGGCCCCCATTCCAAACCCACTGATTCAGAAACTCTGGGGGTGGGATCCAACAACTCATGTTTAACAAGCCCTCCACGTGATTCTGTTGCATGCCCCAGGCTGAGAACCAATGGCCTGGTTCTCTTGGTCTTGAGTCATATAGTCATATTTCCTCAAGTTGGTTAATTGACAATAAATTTCTTAATAAAATTAAGCAGTGGTTTTGTTATAACAAGGTATGCCGTGGCTCTTCAGGAGCGCTTCTTTGCTTGGATTTGATACTTTGGAAGTATTTTTACACACACTTTTCCAAAAATGATTGCACTAACTCAAACACGTTATGAAAAAAATACCCTAGTACTCAAAATACTGCATGGGTGGTCAAGGTGAGTGGTTCTCAGACTCTGAGATTTTTGAGCATATAATATATATTTTTTTAATGTTGGGAGCACCAAAATAAGGTTAATGACTACTTTTGCAATGCAGGAAAATTTTTTAAAATTACAACTATCACCAGCTATCACCATTATTTTCATGAGGTGACATTTTAACAATACAGACCAAGGAAGAGTATAATCTCAGAATAGAGAAAAGTCTGTGAAAGCCCTGTTTGTAACCTTACATTTCACTGCCCTCTGTTTCCATTTTGCTCAGACTGGTGAAATCTTTGTCACAGGCAAGCTCTTCTCCTCAGCCAGCATCTTGTAACCACTGATCTAGGTGACAACTAAGGCCAACTCACTATTCCCCAGGACATTATGCAATATCCAAAGCCTTCCAAATGGTACCAGAAGTTGAAACCCCTAAGAACTGCTCTAACCTTCAGCACCAAGTTGTTACAGCTCTCAGATTCTTCTCTTTCTTCCCATGCCCCGGTTTCGTGTAGGCCTCAAGGCTTAGCTATTTTGTCTATAGCATAATTCACATATTTCCCCAATTTTTAATACTAAAAACAACAGTGACCAGGCCAGAGCATGTTGTTAAGAATGTCCATAAGTAAGGCCCATTTCTAAAGATGGGAGTCATGCCCAGAATGACACCCGTCCCCCACCCCTATCCCTGGATGGTGCCTCCACCCCTCTAAAGGGACAAAGTATATCTCTCCTAGGGGACAAGTCACCAAGTACAATCTCAGTCATTGTTTTTGTCACTTGCAGTTATGAGCTGGCAGGCTGAGAACCAAGTATGACATCCTTCCTTTCGGTGGGAGGAGGGGGCAAGGCCTGAAACTGATGCTCACAGATGAGTTTCTGGGTATAAAGGAGGGCAGACAGACACTAGTCAAGCAATTCAAGGGGTGCTGAGTTCAAGTTTCTGTTCCAATATGTTTTCCTCCAAAACACCACCTCAGATTTATTTCTCTGAGCCTTGCAGGATTTGGGGGGTTCAGGGATGGCTACCAAAATGCAAGTGATCTTCTGCAAGCATGAATTCTTCTTTGAACATAGGAAGTGGGTCTTACTTTTGTATCATTAGTGCCTGACCCCAGAGTAGGCTTCTGGGAGCTGCTGGCTGGACCGTCTCAAGCAGATCCAGGCTGGCAGTGGAGAGGCTCCTAGCATATAAGAAGGACCCACTTGATAGGAGGAGAGGCAGTTGTATGTTAAGTAGTCAGGCAGTGAGCTGAGAAAGAGCTTCCCTGGAGAAATTAGAGGTGGGGCTATTCTAAGAAGGTCGGTGAGCCTCCCCAGCTGCTTGGAGCTAATTCCTAAGGATCAGGAGGCTGGCATCCTAGGCTAGGAAATACCTGGGGAGTGTCTGGGGAGAGGGGCAAAGACAGAAAGCCCAGACTTCATGGCTCACAATCCCCCTTTCATACTGTGAATCACAATTTCTCCTTTTGCTGGGGAATAGGACCCGAGACGGTGTCTCTGAGCCCCATGGCAAGTTTTCACATGTGCTAAATTCAGAACTGCTAAAACCATGATTCTTTTCACTTAGTCTTCTCAGCATTTTTTTTTTTTCCAAAGCTGAAAACCACAGTCTGAGAGAAGCCGGTTCACTTGGTGACCATCACACCATGGCCACACACCACAGCCACTCAGCTTATGACAAAAGCCAAGGCTTCCGGCCACATCCCAGGGTCCAGCCATACCCGATGCTCTTCTGATCTGTGTCACCAGAAAGGGGACATGAGCAACTCGGTTCAGTTTTTGTGGAAACTGTCGTGGCAATTCACTGTGGTCATGGTAACCCTATCTGCTTATTATTCCACTGAAACTAGGATTTCAGTTCTGGAAGGGAAAAGTTAAATAATTAAGCAGATTTAATGCCTTTGTCTTAGACAAGTCCCTTGATTTCAATAAGACAATCATAATTTTATATTTTTAGGTGGTGTCAATACTCAAATGCAAAAAGAAAACAAATTTAACAAAACTATTCAAATGGTAAGGATAAAATGCAAACTCAACTCCAAGGCCCAAGTGCCAGTTTGCTGTTGACATTAAGGCTCCTGAGGCTTTTAGGGCCCCCATTTTGGGGTTGGGGGTGCTTTGGCACAGCACCCCCTTTCTCTTCCCTAAGGCTTCAGCTTTTTCCCTCCATTCACAAGAGCTGGGGCCTGGGCAGGAAAGATGTAGACAGAGGACACTGCTGAGCATCCGCTCACCCCAGGGCTCTGCTTAAGTACACTGTTATAACCCAAACCTGATTATGCAGAGTCGTGAGTAATTTCTGCATTATAACAATTACGGGATTGAAAGCCAGGACTCACTCCCTCAGTCAATTCTCACGCTGGCTTCAGGGGCTCCCTGGGGAATATGGTTCTAAGTCCATTTGTGGGAAAAAAAAAAAAAAAAAAAACCACCTCTCTTCCCCAGGCGGTGCCTCATTTCCACATCCCCACTGGGCCCAGTACCACCCTGGGGAGGCTGATGAGAATCACCACCAGGTCGGCCCCACTCCTGCAGCTCACAAATCAGAGCCCAAACTTGGCTGAGGCTCTGAGGAACCTAGGCCAGTGAGGCAAGAGAGCTTGGCCCATCCAGGGCCTCTGAAGTACGCCCCCCTCCTTGGAATCCACCCAAATCCCTGGAGGGTCTTCAAAGGACCAGACATGTCTGGGCTGCCCTGTCCAGCAGCCAAGAGTCTCAATCTTAGGACCCAGGAAGAAGTCTGCATTCGAGGGGTTAGCAACTGTTCAGAAGGATGGGAAAGACATTTCATGCAGAGGCCAACAAAAGCAAAAGCACAGAGCTAGGAACAAGAGCACGTGGGATGGCCTGAGATCCGTTACACTAGGACAGTGGCTTGAGTTGGGGGCAAGAGGAGATGACGGCCACAGCCTGATTAGGGCCTGATCCCATCCACTGTGGGACCAGTCCAGCAGCACGCTGTCAGTAGTCAATAAACATGCTGAACTACTGACTACTTGAAATGGCAGTTTAGAATCGAAATTTGCTGCACCAAAGGCACAAGTGATGGGCAGGGAGTCAATGAAAGCAGCCTGGTTTGGGGGCGTGGTCCAAGCTGCAGCCAGTCTCCAGGAAGATCATTCTGCAGCACTGTCCAGGAGGAGGCCAGAGAGGACCTGGACTAGGGTCCTGGCACTGCAGCTGGCGGGAAGAAACAGCTACTGAGGGTACAAAAACGAATTTGGACGAACTTGGTAACTGACCACGGGGAACCTAGACAAAGGGAAAGGCTGATGAGATATTTTACTCTCTAAAGGCTTGATATGACTCATGAACATGACATCTGCTCATGCAGAAATGTTCACTGGGGCCTACTATGTGTTCACAACTCCATTAGTCACTGGAGATAAAAAGATGACTCCACCACCTGATGATGACACAAACGGGGACCGTGGGTGAGTGAACGGAAAATTACAAGAACTTGGTAAGTACTAACACAGGGGAAGTGAGGGGTAGCCACCCAGGCTAGAGCTGGGGGGCTGGGGAGAGAAACAGGGTGCAGGATGAGCTGTCCAAGAAGACAGAGCTTTGCAAGAGCTCAGAGGTCAAAAGCATGACAAGGGGAGGAGCTCTGCAAGAACGATCACGGGTGGCACGTAGGTTGCAGGGAGCTGCAGAGACCAGACTAGGAATGCCTCCGTTACAAGTTTGGCTTTTATCCTAAAGTCAGTGGGGAAACCATGGAGTGTTGCAAGTGGGCAAAGATCAAACATATTTGCATTTTAGAAATCAAAATGGAGATCACTTGACAAACCAGAGGTCAATCTGCAAGCATCCTCCAGGGTATCAGGATCATGCAGCAGGTAGAAAGCCACCCTCCATGGCATCAGCGCTTCCTATGACTTCATGAGGGCTCTGGGGGCATCCAGGGCCCTCTGCAATAGGTCCAGGAAGGGCTCAGACCAAAGGCTCGGGAGGAAACCCGCACAAATTATCATTGGTAGAGTTGAAAAGATAACAGAGTTGGGGAGCATTTCAACCTCAAAGGGCAGAGGGACTCCATCCTAGAAATGCATTCACTCACTGGACCCAAGTGGCTAAGAATGCTGGGCTCCATCAGACAGCTGTCGATTTTATCCTTATCCCACTACTTCCTAGCTTTGGGACCCTAGGCAAGTGGTTTCAGTTCAGCATCCACATCTGTAAAATGAGAACAACTCTTCACACCTCAAAGGGTTGCTTTGAAAACTGAGAGACACGGTGTATAAAGTTCGGAGCACACACAGGAGCTCAAAAAGCGTCGGTAACTGCTTTTCTTTCACTACACAAACATATATTGATTACACTGGCCACCTGCGAGGGATGACGGAGATGAAAAAGTCCCGGTTCCTGCCTTGGAAGGCTCCCAGCCAGCCCCCACTCCCAGCCATACGCATTTTGAAGTGCCCCTGCTCAGCTCTCTGTGACCCACAAAGGCGGCAGGCAGCCAAGCCCAGGACTCCTCCGCAGGTAAGCTGGCCCCACCGGCCCCTCCCAGGGCTCCTGGTCCAAGGCCAGCTTGAATGAAGTGGGGGTTGGGGGGACGACTGCTCTGCTTCCTGTAGAGCAGAGCCAGTCCGGAATAGCCCCACATCCGGCTTCAACGCTACTCAAAATTAATGAGCAGGAAAGAAAATGACCCCTAAGCCTTGGAATAGAGTCCACCCTTTAGGGCACCTGCAATCTCTAACTGAAAACTATCCTCCAGCTGCACTAAAAATAAATTCAATGAAATTCCTATTTAAATTATATGCAGTCACCTGGCACTGAGAGTAGGAAAGACCGGTTCTGATGCCAACATCCTTCCCTAGTCAACAGGATAATATATCCAACTTGATCAACTCCAGGAACTACAAAGGTCCCAAACAGCCAAAGACCTAAACTAGAGGATCCTCATTAACATTACTCACTTGTAATTTGTTCTTCCTTCCTATCACTTGAACTACATCCTAAGCTCATCTCCATATTCCCAACTCCTAGTACAGAATTAGTCTTAAGAAATGTCTACTGGAGATGGCTGAAAAATCCAGGGTAAGGCTGCTCCCAATATCTTCACATCCTCCGAGGCACCAATTAATGTCCTGTATTCTGTGAGGAGTTTGTGAGCCATTCTCTTCTCAGCTAGAAAAGGAAAAGTGGGGGAGGGGGGTGCAAAACAATGTAGGAGGAACAATTTAGGTTAGGCAATTAGGAAGTGTTTCAATAAATCTAAATGAACTCCCAATGGACTCTGCAGAATTCATGTCTCAGAGTATTAAGATGGTAGAAACAGCCGAAGTCTCTCGGCCCTGAGATTTGACAATCCATAGAGTTTCACCCCATATGGAATTTCATGGGCACTTTTACACGGGAAAACGTCAAAAGGGCTCCCAATTTTAGTTTGTATTTAAAATCTTTTCCTGGAGCCTTGAAGGTGAATAATCTCGTATGTTCAAGGAGGAATCAACCCCCATGATACTAAAACCACTTACTGTATCTCGAAGGGAAGAGGCTCTGGTGAATCATGGTAGCACCTACTTACTGCTCCTCTGTCACCTAAACAATGAGTCCACTCAAAGCCACACCTTCTTGGGCCTGTTGTTTGCAGAGTTATACAGATGTAACACAAAAGGAGGGTGTACCTGGAAAACACCTCCACTGGAAGGCAAACAGCATCACAAACTGCTCTTGTTGAGGATGACAAAGGATGGGGCTTCTGGGTCTGTTTCGAAGTTATCTGTGTGGCTTTGAGTCATTCCCCTTAAAAAAGGTAATATAAAGAACATGCCTAAACACTGTTCCAGATGCCCAGGAAATGTCTGCTAAGTCAGGAACATTATACCATCAGACTTGCTAAACCCAGACAGGATTCTAGACCCAACCAAGAATAGAGGAAGTGTCATTATCAGCCACTTGACCCGGTATGACTGCAGTCTCACACCCTCACCTACTATTAGTGTGGCTCTATCAGGTCCCCTGTGGGTGCCCAGGATGAAGCAAGAAGTCCCAGTGATGTCAAGAATTGCCTGTGTTTCTAGAAACCTTAGTGGGCAAAAAGGTTTGAATTGAACTCCAGAAAGAGAGGAAAGAAGGAACTGGAACGCTTGAGCCACTTATAAGGATGTGTCTTTCAAACTATTTAATATTTCATATCCATTCAGTTCCACTTTAGTCATGTTAGTAATCTAGGTGGATAAAACTCCTATTTGGTCCTGAATTATCAAAGTCATTGTGGCTGAGCCACGCTGGATTTAGACATCTCCATGGGACCCTCTTTGGTCACCAGCCACATCTACCTAATGCCCTCTGCACAGACTCAACTTAAAGAGCAGGTGTCATGGAAATTGCTGTGGAGTATATGATTCCATCAAGACAGGTAAAATATCAGATGATCTATTTTTGTCAAGCCTATGAACAACTTTCCAAGCATTACTAACACAAAATGCCTACACATCTTAAAAATTAGATCCCAAGTGATAATAAAACTAGGATCATATTTATGTTTTTAGAAACCACTTTATCATGGAACTTACCAGAGAAGGAATATTTAAAGTAAAACCTCACCTCCAAGGAAACTTTCAGGAAAATTTTTATGCCAAAATTCTGTCTGAAGGAAGGTGTCTGGATAACTTACTCATTCATTTTAGAACAGGACTGATGGTCACCAAAAAAAGTTGAAATGGAAAAGGCATCAGTAAGCACTAAATTGACCTAGGTTTCCTACAATTTCCTAATTTCTAGAGGTTTGACATCAATCCAGGTCTCCTATAACCAAGGCAACAACTTTTTCACTTGATCAGTATCTTGAGCACCATCTAAAACCTAGGCAAATTAGAACAAAGGCAAACTATTACATATTAACACTTAGGTGACGCAGTGCAATTTGGCGGAAGTTTTTCAGGGCAACAAGCTCACTAACCTTGAATACACAGGATATATATTTCACTTCCTGAAACACAGGGTTTTGTAAAGTTCCCTCTCTGTGTCCTACTTCAGCATAAATCTGGATACACGTATGTTATTACTGAATACCTAGAATGCAGTTTGAAGTCAGTGAATGGATTCATTTTTAAATTATGCTAACAAATCTAAATCGGCATTTAAATGCTTCCCGGAAGTTTGACGTTGTGGTTTTAAGAATTTAAGACATCCAGTGTTTCTGAGAACCTGGATAGGCTTGCCATGTAGAGTAACAGAAGACTTAGAAGACAAGGCTATGCTCTTTATTTGGGCCATCCTTGAGGATATCACAATTTATCTGCTGTGTCAAATTATCTGGAGGGGTAAAAGCAAGATTAGGAGAAACTGACTTAACACAAAGTGTTTCAGATCATACTTTCGAGGACCTTCTAGGTGGACAGAACTAGTCTATGGAACTCATCACAGGGTTTTGCACGCCATGGGAACTCATCATAAATATTTAACTTTTACAGCAGGAAAACAGAAGTACAAATGTTTAGATGATACGCAGAGTGAGTAATACCTGCCTCCTTCACGAGACTGCGCTAAGGACCCAATTATATAACATACGTGAACACACTTTATAAACTGAAAAGGTCTAAATAAACACAATAAATGCCTCTGTTCCCACAGTAAAGAGTCAAGCAGTGATCCGGTCATGGCCACTACATATTATCTCCTAGAGTTAATGTGCCCGGAAATCACCTGGAAATCTTGCCAAAGCAGATTCTATTGGGTAGGTCTGCGGAAGGGCCAAGATTCTGCTATCTACCAAGTTCCTTGGTGATGCCAAAGCCAGCTCCCAGGACCACCACTGTGAGCAGGGAGGCCCCAGAAGATCATCCTAATTCTTGGTGCCTGGTTGGCCTTAAAGGACATATTTTCTGAGTATAATGCAAACTTTGGCTATCCCTAAAATGAGTCCTGGATAAGTCTGTATGCTTCATTTGGTTCTGAATAGAGTACTTTAGAAACTTAATAGCAAAATGCTTTCTTGGGCAGCCAAAGAGCTAATGAGTTGGGTTTTAATTAGGTTGTCTGCTAGTTCCAGCTTTCTAGGACCAGAGTCAACAACATGCAAAAACACAGAGAGCTAAGTTGCCAGCTTACTTTTATATAACTGCAGTTCATCTCCAAGGGGAGGTAAGAGAGGGAGAGCTCTGCAGTTGTAAACACACACATACACACAAGAAAAACCTGCCGATTCCAAACTGGCCGGAGAGACTAAATTATCTTTTCTACCCAAAGAAAAGGGCTCAAAATATCCCAGGAGGGAAAAAAACACCTGAGCAAACAAGAAACTTGCAGAAACACTGCTGCCTCCTGCCACAGAAGCACTCTGGTCTTACAGGGTCAGTAGGGAACACAAAGAAACCAGCAGGCCCTGCAGACCAGTGGTCCCCCAGACTGGGCCTGCATCCGAATCAGTGATCCACCCCAGAGTTTCTCCTAGAAACAGGCCCAGGATGCTGCTGCTGAGGCTACTGCCAGCCCACTAACCAAGTCTGGAGCAGCACTAGGTGTTTGCGAAGGGAGGAACCACGCCTCACTCTGGGCTGCAGCCCTGGGCCCCGCACAGTGGCTAGCACACACAGGTGGCCCCCAGGAAATATGTGTTGAATGAATGCCCATTGTAACTCTCATTTCCAGAAACAATTCTCTGACTTGCTTAGGTACACTTGCTGCAGGCGTCTTAAACACACATTCACTTAAAAAAAACTACATGCACACATGCCAGGCACTGCAGCCTCTGAGCCAAAGGCGCTTTACAGTTAAATTAAATCAACCCCAAGCACAGATACGAGTCATCATACTTCTCTATAGCATCAGAACAGTTCAATCGTTGAGCCTCTGCCCCTGACGTGGAAGCAGACTAGCCATCTATCCAAACCACCATGAATGAAAACCCTACTTTGGTAAAACAGGACAATTCATTTCACACATACTCATATGCAAAAAAAAATAATAATTTTTTTTTAATCAAGGCAAGAATTTGCCTGGAGGGAACACAAGTATCTGTGTCCACATTGGAAGCCCAGAGATGGTCTCCTTAACGGCTCCTCCAGGTACTGGAAACCCAGGCACCGAGGGGCCAGGGGACGGCCCCACAGGCAAACGTGCTACTGAGGCTTCAAACGGATTTCTTCTCTAACTGCTCTCCTGTTTACCGAGCAAAGCTCAGAAGGGGCTTTGGCAGGCGGTTTTCAAATCCTCTGCCTGATCTGCATGTTACCATAGTCACATTCATTCCGAAAAAACAGGTGCTTCTGTTAAAATTAGCTGTTTCAAACTGTCAAATATTTTAGATCACTATGCTGGCTTAAAAAAAAACAGGGTATGTAAAATAACCAACCAAATGAAAGTGATGCTTCCAGAACTATAAACTCTTTAGTGATTTTTTGAAGAAATATGACCTTAAATTTTACCAAAACTGGGGTAGAGATGAGGGTGGGGGACAAAAATACACACACACACACACACACACACACACACACGTAATTTTTTGCATTTTCTAACATCAACCCAGAATGAATAATAGAAAAAGGCCACACTTAAACAGCCAAGGAAAGACAGAGCTGTGCTTTTTTCTAGTTAAGTCTTGTGTTTGAAAGCCTTTTGTCCCATTACTTTGGTTGACTGTCATAAATAATGGCTTTTGTTCCGAGAACACAGCCATAATGATTTCCTTCTCTCATGACCATTCAAAGGAAGGTTTTCAACATCCTCAGTCAGGATGGTGCCCATTAAGCCTGTGTAAGAAAATCTGCCCTCAGAAGTCAGGAGAGCCCAAGGCTTGCCATCTTAAATTAACTCTAGTGTGGTTTAATTTTTTTTTTTTTTAATGAGGCCACTCTGATTTTATTCCTGGAACCAGTATTATCTCTGCTGCCCTTATTAAACCCAATGAAATAGGTCTGAGATACTTCTTTTTAAAGAAATCAAGGCTATTTAAAAAACAAGTTTAACAACCTGATACACTGGAAGAAAGTTAAAATATCAGAGACCTGTGCCCAAATCCCTTGTCTAGCTAATGATACAGACACACAGAAACATTGTGCACTCTGGTTTCCTGAAACTTGCTGAAAAAAATAAAAGCAGAATTCATTTCAAGCCACCTGCTGGATGAAAAATCCTACTTTATCACAGAGCCAGAGAGAGGAAAAAAAGGGGTTAACACACCACTGAACATTTTAACAACTTCAGAGGACAGGATTTTGATTTCAAGTCAAAACCTTTAATAGAAATGTTAAGAGCAACTATCCCTTGGCTAAGAGAAAGGAAAGTTTCAAAATTAATTTGGTGACTAGCTAGTTAACTTCATCCAAGTAGATAGGGAAAGTGATTTTTTTTTTCTTTTCTGGCTTGCACTGTCCTGAAAATTGCTTCTGCAAGGGAAGAGTCCAAGGAACAACTGGCAATTCTTTTTTTCCTAATCAGACACCAAATTTGCAGGTTTCTGGTTCTGATTTTATTTTACTTTGTTCCTTTCAGTTTACTCTTTGTGATCTGCACAGGCTAAAGGAACCACTTCAGTATTATTTACATAAATCCGATAAATAAAAATAAGTAAAAATAACTATCCATAAGCAGGACTGTCACTGGCACATGGGTTAGGTTTCCTCTCCTCAAATACCTCCTGAACTTGACCAATCCAGACTTAAACGAAGGGCAGGGGCAGAGGAATAAACATTAAAGGTCATTTTCATCTTTTAAAGGCTTCAAAAATTTAAATTCACCAGGACCTATGAGAAAAAAACAACTCCCTTGACCGTTTTTTAAAAAATGCATAGACCCTACCACTTTAAAACTTTTTCAAACTTCAAATTCAGAGAAGCTGAACAGCTGTACCACCCCACACAGGTTTAAAGAGGTTTTACAGGCTGAATACGATGTGCTTGTAATAAGTGTAATTATTCAAGTAAAAACAGCCACTATGACTTTCTCCTCTAACATATCACAGTGGAAAAATCTTTCTTTTCAGATTTGTGGGACTTGCAAAGGTTCAGGCACAACAAATCCCCAGAAAAATGTACACGGAGCAAATTTAAAGCATGTCTGAGTTTTACCCACGTGGTTCTCTCAGGATGAGCACACAAATAAACCTGTTGTACTTTCAGTGGGAAAATGTTCAAAACTCAGTTAGCTATGTTCAGCAAAACTATACACCCCCTCCCCCAAGATTTTTTTTAATTGTCTACAGAAAAGACCAACTACCTCAAAATAACTCCGAATTTCATTTAACAAAACCTTCTTCCAACATAACAGTCAACGAAAGCGTATCTTAGATCAAGGTCACAAAAAGGAGCCCTTTGCCCGCAATCATGCTCTGGAAAGTTCTTAAACACACTTTCCAGAATACCTCTCCCTGTATTAAACAGTCTGGAACCCTCTACAGTATTTTTCTGAAATCACGAGCACCTGGATCTTGTCTGAATAGACCTGTCTACATACTCTCACTTGATACACAGTCCTTTTGCACGTCCATACACAGATCCTCTGACCTGGGAAGGCTGGCATTCCACACAGGTGTAGGAAGAGCCTTAATCTGAAAAAGACAGGCGGAATACAAATCAAACTTCTGTCAGCCTGAACCCTGCTCATTAGGACAGAAAGAGGCGTGGGGACAAAGGGAGCTCAATCACATTCCAGGAGACACTAGAGGCAAGACCAAAAACCCCCATTAACAGTCCAGTTTGCACTATACTTAATTCAACCACATTTGTGCCCCCTGCCTCTACAAGAGTGTTACACGCAGCTCTCCTTGAATTTTGGGCTGTTCAAAGAAGCAGCTCTTGAGGAAGAAGAAAGGGTTGAGGATTGGGTACCCACCTCACTGCTACGGCAGAACTTTCCAGGGTGCCTTTCCATAGATGACATGCAGCCTGCAACATCACAATTATTGAAAATCAACAATAATTGCCAAAAGCCATCTGAGAAACATAACATTTTAATAGATGAAATAAATACTCCAGTACATGCAAGGTAAAAACTTGACATTAGGGGGGAAAAAATCACTCTATAGTGTAAATTAAAAAATAAAACACACACTCACAGTAGCTTTTCCCCCCGTATGCAAATCACATGGCAATGTCATACTCTTTCCATACCAAATATACGCCTAATCCAACACGATTGCTTAAAAAAATAACAACATACAAAAAAGGTAGCTACATCCATGTCTAAGGAGTGAAAACTGAGGTAACCTTTCTTTTAATTAGGGGGTGGGGAGACCAAAAAAAGAAATGAACCCATGACCTCCTTCCTGCCCAATTAATAAAATTTAGTTGAGGAATTCCGGAAGAGGAGCTGGGGGAGGGGTTGGGGGTGATTCTGCAACCAGCAGATCACACATCTTCCATCTCCTGGTCCCTACTGTGTCTGCGCTGGTGGGTACCGGGGCCCTCGAGTGCGTGCGTAAATGGGAGGCATGGCCCTGCCTTCTGGAAGATTCCTCTCGAGCATTTAACATGGGGGGGGCGGGAGGGGGTTGGGGGGAAGCTTCACCTTTGATTTCTTTGGTATAAATGGAGAGGGATAAAGAATAAGTATCTTCCTTTAGCCTGGGGTGGAAGAAAGGGATGGTGGGGCCGGGGGTTGCTAATTCACAGAATTGGAATTCACTGGCGGTAAAGTCCTGGGCGAAGACCTCTCCCTTAAAGCCTGAGATAGCAGGGTGCAGCCTTCAGACACGGCGCAGGCCGAGTTCCTTAGCCTCTCCCTGTGGTCCGACATCTTGGCGCCCCCGTCCGGGTGCTGCGCCAGATCCCTGAGGCACTGGGTCAGGAGCACGCAGGCCGACACCACGCTCATGGCGCCGCCCAGGATGGCGGTCTGCACCGCCTTGCCCTCGGCGCTCACGGCCGCCGCGCGACCCAGGAACTGCGGCTCGGTGGCGAAGCCCACCAGGGCGCTGACCGCCTGCACCAGCGGCCCGCTGAAGAGAGCGCAGCGGCTCCGCGCCAGCTCGCTGGGCGCCACCTTCACCTCGCGCACGCAGGCCAGCAGCGCCGACGCGCTCGTGCTCATGCACTTGACGCCCAGCTTGAACTGCTCGCGGGAAAAGCGGTCCCGGGACTTGTCGCTGGCCAGGGCGCACGCGTCTGTCAGGAACTTGAGGTTGCGCGACAGGCCCTGCGACACCTCCAGCAGCAGCTGCGGGGTCATGTCAGCCAGCGGGGTGGCGCGCAGCACGGCGCAGCCCTGCTCCACCTCGTGCCGGCAGCGCGTCACGCGGTAGCGGTCCACCAGGCCCGGCTGCGCGGGCTGCGCGCCCGGCGTGGCCACGGCCGCCAGATATGCCGCGTGGGCGGAGCACTCGGTCAGTGACACCACCAGATCGCCCAGCTCCACCAGGCTGTCCCCTGCCTCCCCGAAGCGGCCCATGTTGAGCTGGCTCTGCACGTCGTGGGTCAGGATGGAGAGCCCCTTGGTGCGTGCGATGATGGTGTCCCGGCACTGCTCGAAGGACTCGGCACCGGCACAAGAGGAGGCAGGGCCCTCGAAGAGCACGGGCCGCGCCTCGCTCGAGAGCAGCAGCAGATCGGCCACCAGCTGCATCTTGCCCTTGCAGTGGTCGCAGACGGACACCAGCCTCTTACGCGGCTGCGAGCAGGCCCCGCCGACGGCGCTCGCTGGAGCCGGAGAAGCCGCCTCGCCAGTGGGCTTCCCAGCGCTGCCGCTAGCCATCGCGCCCGGGGGGCACTGGCATGCCGCTGGGGAGTCCGCTACCACCGCCGCTGCCAATGCCGCCGCCCCCGCGGCCGTCGCGACTCAGCTGGCCAAGGCCGCGGTGCCTTCCCCGCACCATCATGCCATCCACCGCCGCGGGCAGAGGGCACTGGGCTGCGGCGGCCGGATCCCGGGCGGCGCGGAGCGGGCCCTGGGGCCAGAGAACACAGAAGTCTCTTCGGGGCGCGGGGAGGGGCTGCAGCGTTCGGCCTCTTGGAGGGCTTGCAGGAACCATGAACCGGGGCAAAGCAAACTCACAGACTGCTCTCCTCGTCGCCGGGCTGCCAGGAAAGTCCCTTCTGCTGGGCTGCCGCCGCCGCCGCCTTCCTGGGCATGGCCCGGCCCGACCGCCGGAGCTGGGAGGGCCGGAGAGGGAAGCTGGGAGTTGTCCTTCCTTCCTTCCTTTCTTTGAAATCAAAATCCTTTCCTCGGGGAGGAGCGCGGGCGGCGGCTCAGGAGGGCACTGCTGTCAGCCACCTCGGGCTCGGCGGCGCACGTGGGCTTCAGGCGTCCAGACCCCGCCAGGCGGCACTTCCCCGCGACGGTGGCCGGGACTGGCGCTGTAGGACGCGGGGCTGCCCCGGGCGCATCTCCTGCCTCCCGCTCTCGGGAAGCGGCGCCGGCGGCGGCGGCAGGGCCGAGGGTGTGGCCGGTGCTGGCGCGGCCGAGTCAGAGTCGGGCGGGAGCCTGCACTGATTGCGCACAGCGGCCGCCCCGCTCGCGCTCTCGCCCGCCTGCCACGCCCGGGCGTGCCGGGCGCCGCAGCTGCCCCTTCCCGCCTCGCCGGTTCACAGAGCGCGGCCCGGCGCCGAGGCGGCACGCCCTCCCGGACCGCGCGCCCCGAGGCCCGCCGCTGGCTGTCGGCGCGAGTCCATCCCCGTCGCCTCCTCGCCTCGGGCCCGCTGCGGCTGAGCTCTCCCGAGACCCCGGGCCCTGTGCATCGGACGCAGCCGCGCGCGTCTCCCAGGCGGCCCAGCCAACTCAGAAGGTCCCCGCGGCGCTGCGGCAACCCGCCCGGGCCCCGGCTCCTGCCATTTTTGTCAACCTCCAACTTCCGAGCGAGCCGGGAGAAACTGAAAGGAAGGGCGGGGGCCGAAAGGCAGAGGGGAAAACACCCGCTTCCTCTCCCCGCGCGGCTTCACCTCGGAGCGCGGCCGTGGGTGCGCCGCCGCCCGCTCGCCCGCCGGGGCTGCTGGAGGCTTCTCCTCTTCCCGTCCGCGCCTCGCCCCCGGGCTCGCCGCCGCCGCCTCGGCCCTAACCTCCCTGGAGCCTATAGAAATCTTTTGTGTGGCGTCACCGCCTTTCGTTTAAATCCCGCTTCCTCCTCTCGCCCTTCCTCCCGCCCCCTCCGCCGCTCCCGGATGCTTGCGCGATGCGCTGCTCCTCCCCCGGGAAGCTGGGTGGCTGCGGGAGGACGCCCCCTCCCAACGCGGACGCCGCTGGCGCGGGGCCGGTGGTCCCCGGCTTCCCCGGTGGTCCCCCGCGGAGCGGCGAGGGGAGCAGGCCGGAGGGAGGCCCTCCCGGGCCGGGGGCTCGGCGCACACCCTTGGGAGACACGGGCGCAGCCGCCGGTTGGCCTTACGTAAGCTCTCAGCCAGAAAGGGGGCTCCACGCTTTATCGCCGCCAAGGGAGCAAGTCTAAAAGGTGGCCTGTTTCTGAACTGAAGGGAGGAAGACACCCGATACCATTTCCTAGTGATTTGCTGGGGTCCAGTTAGCGCGTTTTGCGGGACACCGACCGGTCTCCTGAGCGCTCCCCCGCCCTTTGTTGTGTGATCCTCTCCCGCGGTGGGATTCTGAAGGAGCCGTGCGGGTTAAGGAAAGAGCACTGGAGATGGAGTGCGAAGAACGAGGCTAGGCGCTTGCCGCCCCCTCCCTTATATCGCTGGGGCGCGGGCTTTGAACCAGACTTCCTGGGGTCAGTCTTCCCCCAGCCATTTCAGTTGTGTGACCTTGTGCAAGTTCTCTCTCCAAGTATCCGTTTTCTCATTTCGAAATCAGACACTGTGCACTGACTGCCTGAGTACTTGGCTCATAAATGTAGCTGTTAGAATTATGAGCCTTCACCGGCAGTTTGCCCTCTCATAACTTATATGTCTTTGGTTATATGATGGAATAATAGTGGCCACGGTTAAATAAAAGAAACAGCCTTTGGAAGTAAACGTTATTATCCCCATTTTACAGATAAGGAAAATGATGCTCAGACGCCTTAAGTGCCTTCCTAAGGTCAAGAAGATAGCAAATGCATGGGCGAGGACCCCACTATCACCTCTTTTTAATTTTACCCAGCCTTTACTCTTCAGGAAGTGGTTAAAGCGTCTGGACTAACTCCACCTCCTGAAGGGCCGGCCCCCACCTCTTAGTCCTGAAATAAGCCTTCTAGGTGCCCATCCCGAGCAGGGTGCGTTCACCAAACGGAAATGTTTGTTCCTCTGCCCCTTTCTAGGATCTGGTGTCACCTTTTTTCAGCCAGTTGTAAATGTCATTTGTAACTAGGACGACCTTGCAATGTATTGTCCAAACCGAAACAGCTTTGAGACTGAACTGTGAGACATGTCACTAAGAAATTAACCAGTAACCACAGATACAAACCTAAATGGATAGTCACTCTGCTTATAACTTCAAGTATCCTTAGATAACTTCTAAAATCTAAATGAACCCAGTTATTTTGCAAACCGAGGCCGATAAAACTGCTGGTTTTCTAAACAAGCAGCGATTCTGTAGGGTTAATCCCTTTTATTTTTCTGCAGGAGAAAAACAGTTGGATAAATCAGACTCTTTCCATGGTAACCCAGGAATAGCACCCTAGTCCTACTTAGCTCCAAAAACTTCAGAGAAAGAAGTCAGACCCTTCCTTACATTCCTAGTTTATTCATAAAACTGCTCTGGGATCAGATTTTTTTCTCAAAGCCACTTGGTGTCCCTAGGGTCCTATTTTCCTTTCCTTCTACATATGCAGTCTCTTTGTGTTGCTGGAAACCTTGTACTCCAACAATGAGATACGTTACACATAAAATGTCCCCCTATATTCAGTGAGGTTTGGGTTTAGCTTGAAAAATTTGATAGGATCAGTTACTTGGCCCACCCGCCTTCCCTGGCTTCATTTTTCAGATATGACAGCTCTTCCTAAATGAATCCTTCCAGGTACTAACCCCACCTTCCTCTAGGTCCTTAACTTCCTGCCATTATTCATTCCCTCTGCAAACACTGGGCACCTCCCATGTGCCAGACCCTGAGGGCTCTACCCCTTCTGAAGAGTAGAGTCCAGAGAGGGCAACAGAGAAAGCAAGTCATCACAACTTCACTACTGGTATAGGGAGAACACAGAGTAAAGGAGCTAGAGCAGAAGCAGTAGGGCTCACCAGGTAGCCCAGTTACAATTAGGCAGGAGCATGTGATCAGTTCTGACCAATGAAATGTAAGTGGAGGTGATGTGGGTTACCTGGGACCAAGGCTATGCAAGGCCAGTCTGTACCTGTCCGCTCTTCCCCTGCCGTGACTGCTCTGGAAGCTGTGTTCTAGGTGGTGCAGCTAAAAGCTGACGGACCCTCCGGAAGCCTGGGAGACCATGGAGCAGACCCTCTGTTGACCTGTGTTGGATGTGTAATGTGAGCAAAAAGTAAACTCAGTGTGAAGCCACTGAGACCTGGGGGGTTTTGATGCTGTAGCATATTTTTGTCTAACTTGATTAATTAATAGAGGAAGGCTGTCTGCCCCAGAGTCACGGGAGTCTGGGCTTTTTTAGAAAACTCCACCCATTACTCCTAATCCTCTTCTAAAACTAAAATATAATATGAACAAAAGGTACTGTGCAAAGTATTTTTTATCAAAATGGAAACTGAGTGAGAGAAGAAAGCTGAAAAAAATGTGGCTGAAGGATTGGCCAGGGAAGGTGAATGGAGCAGACAAGAGGAAGCTGAGGCCATGCCGAAAATGGCGTGGCCACTGGAGAATGTATTCTCGGTGCCTGGCTCAAGGCCGACACTTAGTAGACATTTAATAAATAAATGAATACACAAGATGCAAATAGAGAGCTGATTGAGGGCTAGGGAGGAAAGGTGGAAATGACTGAGTTTGGGGCAGGCCAGAAACATACTTTCCTTCCTTCTTTGCCTATATTAGAAGGTACAGCTACCACCTGGACTTTAGGCATATATAAGATCACAGTTTGAGAACTCTTTTTTTTTTTTTTAATTGTGATAAAATAGTCATAACATAAAGTTTCCCATCTTGGCCATTTTTATGAACCTAACCCACAGTTCCATGGTGTTAAGAACATTCACACCATTGTGCAACCATCACCACCATCCATCTCCAGAAACCTTTCATCTTCTCAAATTGAAGTTCTGTACCCACTAACAATAACTCCTCATTCCCCAGCCCCTACAAACCACCATTCTATTTTCTCTCTCTATAAATTTGACGACTATGAGTTCCTTATATAAGTGGAATCATATATTTGTCTTTTTGTGTCTGGCTTATTTCAGTTAGAGTAACGTCTTCAAGGTTCATTGATATTATCACGTCTCAGAATTTTCTTGTAAGACTGAATTGTATTCCACTGTATATGTATATAGCTGTGCTAGGTTTTGATATCCAACTTTGACACTATACTCCAGAGTTTATAGACCAACAACCAAGCTGTGTCTGGTCTACACTGCCACCTGGCGGTCAGTAAGGGGCATTCTTTGCCGTTATGTATCTTTCCTTCGCTGCAGTTTCCCTCTGTTTCGTTTGTTTGTTTGTTTGTTTGTTTTTGCCCTTACAAGTGGGCCAGTTCAGTCTCAGGCATTCTTTCCTACACATGATCAGACATCATCCTTTATTATCTTCCTTTCAGTATCTCTTCTAAAGGAGAGGAACTTGTATCTGGAAAACTTACCCCTGCCCCTCCTTTTGCCTGATTCACCCATCCCCACAGGTGATAAATGAGAGTCTGACATCCAGTGGACTGTGGTTCATTAGGGAGCAGGTCACTGTGTGACGGGTCACTCTCCTTACCCAGTGTATCCTCCTTCTCTGGTGTGTTTGGTTCCCAGCCAGTAAGAACACTTGGGCAGGATCTCACCCATCACTCTCATATCCCTGGCTCCCTCCGTGCTGTCTCCCCATTCACCTGAAGTTGAGTGTGTGAGGGAAGCCTGTGTGCAGGACCAGTCATACCTTGGGAGCCTTCAAGTTCCAAGGTCTGGGGGATCTGAAATTTTCTCCCATCCAGCTTACCAGGCAAACCTACATGGAGGTGAAAGTTACTTTCACAGATAAATTCTATACCCCATTTCCCTACTGGTTAGTGATCTGTGGGTGTATTTTCCATTTTCCAGAACTCTATAGGGGAGAAAAGGTGAGTGCTAAGATCCAGGCTCCCTGGACTCCTAACAGTAAAATTTTTTGATATCTCTCATGGTACCTAGCGCATAATTAGTCAGTACAGATTGACTAGCTTTTTTGCTCCTTCACATGAAGCCTCCCTGACTTTCAGACAGACATGGGCATTTCTGCCCCCTTGCACCTGCTATGCTATGTGCCCGGCTTCAGCGTGGCCATTAGCCTGCTGTATTTGTAACTGCTGGCATAACTCCCTCCCCACCACCCTGTCATCTTTTTAAAGACAAGGACTTGATCTGTTCATCTCTTCCCTACAGCCAGTCCATTGCATGGTCGTCAATAAGTGTGGAAGTAATAAATTAATGAATTAATTCATTTGCAATTCTCTGCAAGAAAGGCATCCTTTCACTGAACCCAAATCCTGCTACCCACAGCTCTTACTCAGCAATGGACAGAAGTCATGGACATTCCTGAACCCACAGCAGGGACACGGCCTGTGTGTGGTCATGATCAACAGCTAACAGCTCCAAGATTGAGGGCTGGGCCTTTGTTTAGCAAGTGTGCTCACCCCGTTTCTCTGACAGCTTGTTTTGGAGAGTCCAGGAAGCTAATTCTCTGGAAACAGAGATTCTGAGTTTTCAAAACATGATTGCATATATCTGAGCTGCAGAGTACAGGTGATGTTTCAGATAACACATTAAAATCCTACCTTTTCCTCTTAGGAGATGAATTCAGGTGTCTTCCCTAAATTTTCAAGGCAACTGCAGTTTTCTAGATCATTTGAATTAAGTGTATTATCCTGAGAATTTCTGTTGAAATTAGTCTCTTTTCCCCTTTTATCTTGGTGGAGAGAGCATTATCAGTCAATATTTTGGGAGCATCAGTGCCTTTATGTGCATCCTCCACCCCTTTTGAAATACAACCAATTTTAAA
The DNA here is from genome assembly GCF_048773025.1 of Camelus bactrianus. Classification (NCBI taxonomy): domain Eukaryota; kingdom Metazoa; phylum Chordata; class Mammalia; order Artiodactyla; family Camelidae; genus Camelus; species Camelus bactrianus. Next base: position 29,025,821 of record NC_133565.1, read on the forward strand.
TCCCACTGTTTAGAGATAGCCACGAGATACATATTTGCAGCTGTTTTCCCATGCAGATATACACATATCTATATAATTTTAAACTGAAGAATAGTCAGTTACAATGTATCAATTTCTGGTGTACAGCATAATGTCCCAGTCATGCATACACAAACATATATTCATTCTATATCATTTCAATACCATGTTACATTTCACCACTTAATACTATAAAATGACTATCTTTAATATCAACAGATACACATCTATGATAGCATATTTGTTTTGCATTGCATGAGGGGATTACAGTTTACAATCTGCAAATGTAGACTTTATAGCCTGTGAGGGTTGAACAGTAAGGGTGGTCCCTGTTCTCCCCTCTTATAGAGGGTATTACGTAGGATTGTTACAGTGGGTAAATGAAATACAGGTACAGCATTCAGAAGACTGCCTGCCACACGCTAAGTGCTCTGTATTAGCATTTCTGTTATTTTCATTGTCAACTTCCTTAGTGTCATTCTTGGAGGTAGAATTGCTAATTGGGAGATTATGCACACTTTTTTAGAGTTTTGATACATTTCACCTAATTTTCATATAGAAAAACTCCATCCCATAAGTGAATGGGAAGGCTTATTTCCTTGCCAACAATGGACATCCTCTTTATTCTGGCCCAACTGATGGGTAAAAAATTATATCTTTGTTTGAATTTGCACTTCTTTGATATGCGGTGAGGTTCTGCACTTTTTAAAAAATTGAAGTGTAGTTGATTTACAATGTTGTTAATTTCTGGTGTACAGCATAGTGGTTCATTTATACACATATATGTTCCTTTTCACATTCTTTTTTGTTATAGGCCATTACAAGGTATTGAATATAGTTCCCTGTGCTGTACAGTAGGACTTTGTTGTTTATCTATTTTGTAGATAGCAGTTAGTATCTACAAATCTCGAACTCCAAATTTATCCCTCTCCACCTCTTTTCCCCTCTGGTAACTGTAAGTTTGTTTTTTATGTCTGTGAGTCTGTCTCTGTCTGCACTTTTTTTTTCATATATAAATTGGTTTATTTATTTTGGAAAAATAAAAATATTGTTCAGGTCCTTCCCCATTTTCATTCAGGGCTTTCATCTTTTTCTTACTGATTTGTAGGATATTTTTGTCTCTGCCATGTGGGAGTTTTCCTCCCAATTTACTGTTTATCTTTTAACTTTTTTTTCATGGTGTTTAGCAAACATAAGTTTTGATTGTAATATTTAATAATATGCATCCTGCTCTCCTGTTCACCAGTAATGATGATGACCAGGAATGGACACCCACCCCGGCCTGGGCCGGCCTGGGACAATCACATTCTCTCCTGGAAATCTGAAATTGTAGTCAAAAGGTAATCAATTAGTCACTACATGTGAGTAAATATAAAACCCAGGAGATATGTAGTAACTCTTCTTGCATTGGGTTAAAAAGCACAAAAGTAAAGAATGGTTAAAAAAAAAAGGGGGGGGGTAAATAGTCACAGCCTCCCCTGTCTCCCAACTCAGCCCCAACCCCAGGACCTTCTTCCCATGATTCCCCATGATTCTGTCTTTAAAGGGTTAATGTTTGGCCCACCAGAGCCTCCAGAATCATGCTGTGCCTTTCAGGTCATAGGCATCAGTTCTGATTAATTGGTAACTGTGCCATTCTGTTTTTTCAGCATTTTGAATAGCACCCCTGCTTAACTACAAGTATTGCTAGAAACTCACTGCATGCTTCAGTTGAGGCTTCCCTCCTCTGTTGTGGCGGGACACAGGCCAGAAGCAGCCCAGGCTAGGTCACCGGTTAGATCGGAGATTCAGCTTTACCATCTGTGGTCACTGAGCCACTTAGTGGTACGGTTAGTATTAAACCCCAGGGCAATGAGAGGCTGGCCAGACCACGCAGTCTCCTTCACTTCTGCCCCTTCCTTTCCTGCCCTACTACACGCCCTCAGACCTGGTTCCCCTTATCCCATCCCCTCTGAGCATTCCTGCCTCCAGACTCCTTTTCAATGGGTCTTCCATCTGGCTCCCTGTTTGACTATCCTGAGTGCCTGGATGATTAACCCAGATGGTGCTATGCTGGAGGAAAGACTCACCACGTCATCCAGTAGACCTGGGCTCAGACTCCTGCCTGCCACTTTGCTAGCTGTGTGACCTCAGACAAATTATGCAATTCTAAAACCAGGGTTTCCTCTTATTTAAAACAGGGATATTATTATCATCATATCTTCCCTTCAGTTCCTGACCTCCTGCCATCTGCATTATACTTCCTGTGTCTTGTTTATCTCCTCTGCTAGTCTGCAAGCTCTTCAGTGCAGGGACCTTGGTATAGCAATCTATACCAATCAACCAGTGCCCCATCTGGTTCCTGGTTGACAGTAGACCCTCGGTAAATACATTCTCACAGAGTTGAACTGAATCAAGTTCCAAAAAGCAAACTGGTAAAAATGCAGTTAATCCAGATGTTTTCACGTCAGTGGATCATAAATGGAGCTGATCTCCTCAGATGAAAGTAGCCCTGGAATTTTCTTTGCACCATCCCAATAATTTCTGTAAAGCAGTAAATGACTTTTTTCCCCCCTGTATCACTAGATACTGTGGACCAGGAATCTCAGCACTTTTGCACCTTAACTTGGCAGCTGGCAGAATGAATTACCAGGGTGACCCCTCCCAGCAGAGCACATGATCCACCACAGCTGTGCATGTTTTTTAGCATGACTGCACCAGGACAGGGCTCTGAGCCACTGGGTGGAGCAATGTGCTCTGGGGAGAAAGCTTATGACATTTCCCTTATGATTTCAGAAAAGAAAAGAAAAGAAAAAACTACTTTTTTTTCTTATGAATTATTTCTGCTCCATGTCAGTAGGAAATGGCATAGCATGTATACCTATAAATGCAGGCACGAATATGGCCACTCTCAGCCACCCGACAGTGGGAGAGTTTTAAACTTCAGTGGTCCTCAGCGTGAAGGTGAGACAGACATTGTTAGCTAGTTGCCTGCCCCTCTTTTCCCTTAATAACAGAATCCCAATTTTATTTGGGGTGACAATGTAGACAGAAGACAGACTCCCTTAGAAGGCTAGGTTCCAGCCCCTGAGATGTAAACAAAGTGTTGTGTGGATTGTCCAAGTAGGCTGCTGAAAGGAAGCTGACTCCGTTAAAAAGGTGTGCTCCTTTTGGCCTTCCTTCCTGCCTCCTTCCCCTGGATGAAAGTTATCTTGAGGGCTAGGGCTCCGTAGCCGTTTAGGAATTTGTGACCTTGAGGATGGAAGTCCCGGGCCAATATGATGGAGCAGCAGGAGAAAGAGGCTGGGTGCCAGATGACCAAGGAGCCAAAATACCAGCCCCAGATGCTTAGTTTCTATCTGCTTCTGTGGTAGAAAAATCAAACAATAACAACAAAGCCCTCTGTCTTTTTAAGCCACTTTTTTTTGTTTTAACAAATTCACTTTTCTATTATATGTAGCCTATTAATCCTATCCAAGCAAGATACATTAGTTTACTAGGGCAGCCATAACAAAGTACAGATCAGGTGACTTAAACAACAGAAATGTATTTTCTCACTGTTCCGGAGGTTAGAAGTCCCAGATAGGCAGGGTTGGTGTCTTCTGAGACCTCTCTCCTTGGCTTGTAAACGGCCATCTTGTCCCTGTGTCTTCACATGATCTTCCCCCTACACATGGCTATGTCCAAATTTCCTCTTCGTATAAGGACACCAGTCACATTGGGTTAGGACCCCCTAACAGCCTCATTTTAACTTAATTACCTCTTTAAAGATTCGATCTCCAAATACAGTCACATGAGGTAAAGGGGGGTTAAGACTTTAACATATGAAATTTGGGGGGATACAATTCAGCCCATAACACAAAGCATAAATAAAGAGGTTTATTGTGGCTTTTTTTTTTTTTTTTTGGTAATAGCAGAAAAATTGGTGTAAATGCCCATCAATAGGGTAATAGGGAAATAAACTATTGGCATATTAATACCAAAGCATACTACGCGGCAGTATAAACGTGAAAGTGCATCAGGTCACATTGGTAACTGGAAGATACTTAAGGAGCCAACACGCTCACTAATTTGTACAGTGTGCAGCCATAAACACATATATAAAGGCAACAAAACCATTTCTAGAGACACTTTGATGTTTGTTAATGTATAAAAAATGTATGCAATATTAAACATACTGATAACTAGTTGGTGTGGAATAGAATTGTGGTTGGTGTAGAACAGAGTAGAATGTTTGAAACTTTGTACAATGTTTGAATATTTTACAACTACAATAAATGATTTGTGTCTTTCTTACCCAATTAAAAGATTAAAAGAAATCAGATTAGCCATTTAAAACTTGTGGAATTTTAAAGCATCCACTTCTGGCCAGAATCTCTTTTTTTCCCCCTTTTTTTAAAAGTGAAATCTAGTCAATTTACAGTGTTGTATCAATTTCCAGAATCTTTTTAAGTTAGAAACGAAAGACAGAATGATTCGCCCTTGAGAAGAATTAGAGCCGACAGCATTAGGTTAAAATCAGAAGTGCTACTGAAGCTATTTTACAGATGAAAACTGATTTTTTTAAAAAAAGCTTTTTCAAGTTTAGGAGGCGGCAGTAATAATGAAAGCCAAACTGAATCCTCCCTATTGAGCAGGAAAGCAGTGGGCCTGGTCTATTGATGATCTGAGCAAGTTGCTTTACCTGCCACTCACTTCTTTTTAACTGACTGTCCTCAAAGGAAATCGCAGGAGACAGAGGAAACGTGTGACACCGTGAAACGGGGTTTCTTAGGAGCAAAGGCAGCTCCCAGAACTTCCAGCGCCGATTCAATTCACAGGCGAAAAACTGAGGCCTCGTGAGGCGCTGTTTGAGGATTAGAGGCCCTGGGTGAACTTTGGGACCCGGCCTACGCGTTAAGAGAGGAATAGGTCGGCCTCTGGCGGAAAGTGAACGGGAGTACTCGGTCCGACCCAGCCGGCCAGGGAAGAAAGGCTCTCAGCAGGACCAAACCGAGGAACCCGTGGGCCGGGGCGGAGCCAAGATGGCGGAGGGGCGTGGCTCCCGGAGGTGGGGGATGGAGGAAACGTGACGGGGCGGGGCCTGGTAGGCTACCGCTGGCTGGTGGGCGGAGCCACGGGGCGGGGCGGGACCGGAGGCGTTATGGGGCGGGGTCCCACGTACGCGAAGGCAGGGGGCGGGCCCAGGAAAGTGGCGGCCTGGGGCGGGGCCGGCGGCTCGCGCAGGTCCGCTCTCCGCGGCGGCACGGCGCTGCGCGGTAAAGATGGCGGCCTCCGGCTGGGCGCGCGCGGCTGTGGTTGTTCTCTGTGTATCTGATCTGCTGCTGCTCCTGCTGCTGCCGCCTCGGGTCTTCGCCGCCGACGGCCCGGCCGAGACGCCCAGCGAGGCTACCCCACCTCCCCGAAAGAAGAAGAAGGATATTCGCGACTACAATGATGCGGACATGGCTCGTCTTCTGGAACAGTGGGAGGTCCGCGGCGCGCGCACACTCTGCCGGCTCTTCTCTGTCCCGGGCCCCGCTCCCAGTGACCTCTTACCCCCTCCGTGTTGGGACCCTTTAGTCTTCCGTCTCGGTATCTGCCGACCCCATAACCTCTTCTCTGCTCATGTCATGAGTCCTTACTGGCTCGCTCCGGCCCCCGCTGACCCCTTGCGGCCTGCCGACCCCCGTCTCAGGTCATTCGTCCCAGTGTCCTCTTCCACCATCCCTCGGGCCTCTCCAGTCATGGCCTCCCACTGTTCTGTCCTGTTTGCCTTCAGTGCCCTGGTCTCCACGGGGCAGTGAGCTGTCCCTGGAAATGTGGAGGGAGGCCTTTTCTACTCCACTCCAGAAGATGGGTGAGGGGTGTGGTGAGGATTATCTTTCAAGAGGGCCGTCTCAGCTTTCATTGTTCACCCGTGTTCTCTACGAATTCTGAGTTCCCATTTTGGTGTATGTCCCTGCTGAGAGTTTGTAATTTTGTGAGTGGCTTTACTTTGGGGGGATGGGGGCGGAGGCTGGTAGCAAAGACCAGTAAGTGGCTCTCTCTCACGGAACTCACATTTTTCGTTTAAAGGAGCAATGACTTTGAGTCATTTTTCTGATTTGAGTTTGAGTGAGAGTCTGTTTTCTTGTTTGTTACTTGAATGCACACGAGTGTGTAGTAAGCTTTTTAGGTAAAGTTCACTAACCGAAAATGTTGCTACCTCTTTCCCTTCCAAAGGTAGTTGTGTTGGCCTGGTTAATTTGCCCAGCTGGTGGAGAAGAGACAGAAACTTGGGTTCTGCTCACTGTATAACCTTGGGAGAGTCATGTCTCCACTCTAGGCCTCGGGTTTCCTATCTGCAGAATGAGATTTTACTGGATGATTTCTTCCAACACTGATGTTTTATTATTTTGTGGTTATCTCCATATGTGTATGTATTGGATAGAGGCTTTCAGACATAAGTTTAAAATGCCATCTGATGCACTTGACTAGAAGAAAGCAGTTGACCTGCAGCTGATGGAAAGATTGGGGTAGGTCTGGGTGTGTGCACACCACCAAGGAAGAAGGAACTGATTTTCCATCTCCCTTGCAATCTCCCAGGCTCTCTTTGGGCTCTAACAAATGAAGTTTTTGACCCACCAAGGTGTGAGTAGCATCTCATGCAGAAATCCTAGCCTGGAAGTACTCAGACCCTGAGCTAGACAAAAAGACCTGCAGAGGTGACTGAGTGTTCCAACTATCAGGAATAGTAGATAATAATAAAAATAATCCTTAATACACACTAGACATGGCTGAGTGCTATGGAAAGAAAGTGCAGTGGGAATCCCAAAGGGTTTCAGGAAGGAAGTGGCATTTCAGATAGGAAGGCAGTGTGGGAGAAGGGCATTACTAACTGAGCAGCATGAGCTGAGGTGGATGGGACACGTGGGAACTGGCCAAAGCAGTGTCAGTATTAATAGCCCAGGCTCTGGAGTTGGACTTCCTGGGTTCAGACCACTTCAGCTTGGAAATTGGAGCCAGTGAAGAACCCCTCTGTACTTTAGTTTCCTCACCTGCAAAATAGAGTTGTTAGGACCGACCTCAGAGTTGTTGCAAGGATTAACTGAGAAAATGGAAAGGACCTACAGTAGTGCTGCTCTGATTATTAGCTATGCTAGTATAAATTGGGTTGTCTAGAACAGACTTTCTGAAGCAACATAATGAGAGAGAAAGATGGAAAGGTTGGTGAGAACCAGGTCCTGCTCGGCCTTGGATCCAGTGGGGTTTGGACTTTATTTAGAAGGAAAAATGCTGCCTGTGATGAGTTTCAAAAGTTGTGTTACTCAAATATTACGGTACTGGAATATGGGTATTTAATCAGCCATGACTTCATCCCAAACCATGTGTTCAGTCATTTGGTTGCCCTTCTGTGTGCAGACATAAGTTTTTACCGCTGAAAGCATTGCATCTATAGAATTTTTTGCTGTTATTTTTTTCATTTGATACATATTAAGCATTTCCCCGGGTTACTGAATAGTCTGTAATATTTTTAAAAGGCTTCAGAATATGCCTTGGAATGGTTGTTTCAGCTATTGAATGTTTTGAATAGTGGAATATCATGATGAGGGCTAAATTTGAGAAAAATTAATTGGTCAGCAAAATGTAGGATGGATGGGCAGGGAGAAACTCTGAAAGCAGAGACAATAATTATTGGGTGTTCATTAGCTCAGAGGGCTACTTTAAGCACTTAATCTCATTTTATCCCTTTATCACATTAATGAAGGAGGTACTTATCTCTGTTTTCTAGATGAGACCTTGAGGCACAGAGGGGTTAAATAACTTGCCTAAAGTCACACAGCAAATTAGCTTAATTTCAGATTTGGTCACTTGACTTTAAAGCCTTTTCCTTTAACCGTTTTACTTCACTGCCTTACACATTGGTGAACACATATGCATATGAAAGGTAATTAGGAGGACCTGGGTTAAGTGAGAAGCTGCAAGAATGGAGGAGAAGGGAGAAAGAAATGTGAGAGATTTTGATGTTCTTGGCAGGATTTGGTAGTTGATTGACTGTGAGACCAGGAGGATGACCAGATAATGTAGTGGAAGGACAGAGGTTTTGCACACAGATTTACTCCTTGGAAACAGTGCGATCCTCATTTTCCTCATCCTTCAAGCTGGATAACATCCCACCTGGCAGAGTTCCTTGTGGACTCGTATTTGCAGATCCTGCAAATGTGAGCACCCTTCCCCAGGAGCAGGGATTTTTCTGTGGGAGAGCAGATCCATCTCTGTGGGAGCTTTTCTGGGAGGAATCAGTACCTCCTCCCTGGGTGGCAATCCCTGAATTTCCCCCCCACTCCTCTGCTAGTGTCAAAATCAGAGCTGCAGTGAGAGGCCTGCGTCAGGTGTGTGGAGTGGGGCCAGAAAGGGACAAATCCTTCCACTGTGTTAGGACTGGTGCTGAGGCCTGGTTAGTGCAGAAGAACCAAAGGTGATTCTTCACCTGATGTTACTGTCACCAGGTGCCACGGAGGGCCAGGTGGGGGGGATTCAGAGCCAGACTGTGAGTTTATACTTCAGGCATGTGACATTGAGTAAGTTACCTGTCTTCTCTGAGTCTCATCCATGTCATGTATTCAGTGGGGCCTCGCAGAGTTGTCCTGAGGTGGGAGATCATAAATGAGAGGTGCCTGGGACAGCATAGCTACTCAGATGGTAGCTAGTCAAGGACCATGGGAGGAAGGAAAGGATTTACAGAAAAGAGGAGTTCAGCTTTGCAGCTATTAAATTTGACAGACAGCAATGGGGAAGTTGGTGAAGACAGTCAGAAATGCAGGACTGGCCTGGAGGCAGGACCATGCCTGGGTGTGGGGCATGCCTGACCTGATTACAGGACTCTAGCCAGGCCTGGGGGTAAGGGTTTGATTGCTCTCAGCTTAGAAAAATGAGATAAGATTACCCTGGGAAGCCAAGGAACTAAGAGTAGAACTGGACTGTTAACTACACCCAGGGTACTGGTTTTTTTCTTCTCTATCTTGAAGGATTCTTTACCTTTGCTATCTGCACTAGACTTCTGATCACTTAATTATGTTTTCATTAAAAAAGAAATGCTGCGTGTGACCTATGCAGTTAATTTCACGACCATTAGTAAAAATCGGTTTGAAAAATAAAAATATTTAAGGTTATTGAATCACCTAGAAGTCTGGAAGTATTAAGGAGACCATAACAGATGTTATGGAGAAATAGAATAAAGACAGAAACAGCCTGTGAATTTGACCACCAGGAGCTCCTGTGTATTTTGTGAGGGTGATTTCCCTAGTTGATTTCCAGGGGGCCAAGTGGTGATAGCCAACCTGTACTGAGTGTGGTTCAGAATCTCTAGCTCACACCACTGAAAACCAAGCCTGCTAACTAGAATTGAGTATTTGTTTACCGTTCTTATTTTTCAGGTGAAATTGATGTACATGAAATGCAGGTTTTGAGTATGCAGTGCCATGAGTTTTGACAACTTGATACATCTGTGTTATCCACACCCCTGTCAAAATATATTTCCCTCACCCCAGAAAGTACCCTTGTGTCCCTTCTCAGTCGAGCCCACCTCATAACCCCCTCCTAGACACAGCCACTGTTCTGATTTCTCTTCTCCTAGATTCATTTTGCCTATTCCTGAACTTTAAATAAGTGAATTGGGTAGCGTATCTGATTTTTGTTCCTGGCTCTGTCTCTCAATACAATGTTTTTGAGATTTGTGGCACGTATCAGTATTTGTTTTTCTTCATTGCTGTGCAGTATTAGTTGTATGACCAAACCAGAACGTGGCTGTTCTTAGAATCTACCGTATTGGGTAGATTCTTTGAGAGCAAAAAAGCTGCAGAAACCATCACACAGGGGTTCTCTGTGATTGCTGGCCTGGAGTGATGGGTGCTGCCTGGAACTTAGACTTTGCTTGAGAGTCAGCTAGAGGAGCAAGTCTGGGTTTTCTTCTTTTCTGTTGTAACTTAGGTCACAGACCTGCACCTGACGTCACGTGCAGGTGTTCTTGCCTCTGCCGGTTCAGAAGCACACTTCTGACGATGTCTGATGCTTTCCCCCCTATCCTGATAGAAAGATGACGACATAGAAGAGGGAGACCTCCCCGAGCACAAGAGACCCTCCGCTCCTATCGACTTCTCGCAGATAGACCCGGGCAAGCCTGAGAGCATACTGAAAATGACGAAGAAGGGCAAGACTCTCATGATGTTTGTCACTGTGTCGGGAAGCCCCACCGAGAAGGAGACGGAGGAAATCACGAGCCTCTGGCAGGGCAGCCTTTTCAACGCCAACTACGACGTCCAGAGGTAAAGCCCCAGCCACCTTGCTGGGAAAACTGGGCTCTGCGGGGACGTTTTCTGAGCCCGTGTGTCAGGGGCTCCCTTCCGGCAGTGCTTGTACGTAGGGCCCTGGACCTTCCCTGTTTAGTCTTTATTTTACATTTATTTATTTATCTAACTTTTTTTTTCTTTTTTCTTTTATTATTTGGGGGTGGGGGTGGTAATTAGGTTTATTTATTTTTTTAACAGAGGTGCTGGGGGTTGAGCCCAGGATCTCGTGCACGCTGAGCACGCGCTCAGCCGCTGGGCTGTACCCTCCCCCCTTTTTCTTTAGAGAAAGAATTCGTTATCGAACAAAGCCAGTAAGTTCGTTGTTTATTTGTTTGCTTTTTAATATCTCAGTTGATCCTAAAGTTATTTCTCTTTGTATCTTTAACTTTTATTTTACCTGAGTGAAAACTTGCGTAGTTCAGCCTCTGGTGGGGCACATTAGTCGGTTGGACAGCGTGCTTGTTTCCTTTAGGAGTTTCTGCCCATTGGAGAGTGCTTCAATGTGTAGCTATGTTCACACATACGCTTGGAGCAGACTGCTAATTTAGGGGACGGGGTCCGGTTCTCTAAGCTCAGTATAATCCTGAGATGCAATTTTAAGTAATTTCCTTTTTCTCCTTCAATAACAGTTCTGAAATTTAGGGTTTTCAAATGTCTTAGTTTGGGAAATGTGAAAGTAATAAAAAGGAGTGCTTAGAAAGTGTCTAGGATGGCAGTTCGCTTTGTTAGCATAAATTGACACTTAGGGGAACAAATAAATGTTGCGGTGATGACTGGCCCAGGGCCGTGGCCACTGATCTCGGGGCTGGTGGCGGCATGACACAGTGAAGGGCGGAGGTGTGGGTGAGCCCCCCAGGAATGGAAGGATCGTGCCCACTGGCCACCCTCGTGGTCCATCCACCCAAACCACATTCCGTGCCTCTTTGGTCCTTGAGACCTGTTGAGCGTGGACATACTTGGGCTGCTTGCTGTTGACCTCCAGGGCTAAGATTTCTGTCCAGCAGCCCAGCGTCCTCCTGAGTCCTTCGTGGGCCTCTTATGGCCCCATATAAACTGGTGTTTCAGCCTTTATCAACAGAAGCCTTTTGTCCGGTGAGACCTTGGCTGGGCACTTCAGAAGGTAACGCAGACCCAGGTTGCAGCCGCCCCCCTGCTTCTGCAGCAGCAGCCCCCGAGCCAGGTCTGCAGCATCCTAAGACCCTCTTCCTAACACTGTCCCTTCCATCGGCCACCACCTATTGCACACGGACAAAATCCACCGTCTGTTCCGTTTTGATCTGAGCTGAGGTGTTAAATGGTTCAGCCAGCCAGTATTTTCAAACAGTGAATGTCAAAAGCACTAAGCCTTGGCAGATAGAATTTTTGTTCTGTGTTCATGTAGCATTTGAAAGGGGTTCTTTTTCCTGGTTAAGTGCCCCCGACCGCTCTGACCCGCTCACGCTTGACGACCATGTGCTGACTGTGATCCCATCTCTCCGCCAAGGTTCATCGTGGGGTCAGACCGCGCTATCTTCATGCTTCGTGATGGGAGCTACGCCTGGGAGATCAAGGACTTTTTGGTCAGTCAAGACAGGTGCGCTGATGTAACTCTGGAGGGACAGGTGTATCCTGGCAAAGGAGGAAGAAGCAAAGAGAAAAATAAAACCAAGCAAGAGAAGGGCAAAAAGAAGAAGGAGGGAGAGCCAAAGTCCCAGGCTTCAAAGGAAGACAACCGAGCTGGGAGTAAAAGAGAAGAGCTGTGAGGGGCCGTGCTGCTCTGCAGGGGAGCGCACGCCGGGTTGGGGGCGGGTGTGGGGAACCGCACACGGATGGAATTCCAGTTTCTTCTAGAAAAGGTCTGCCACGTGACCAGTTTGTGGCCAGTATAAGAATTACGGTGTCAAAGTTTCAGTAAGAAGGCAGAGGTTTTGTAATTAACACGGGATGCTGACACATTGACGTTTACTAGAGAAAGCTGACGGGGTTGCTTTTTCCCATTTAAATGTTGGGGGGGCCGCCGAGCGGACTGTGGCACCGCTCCCCTCACCGCACCTGCTCCGGCCTGGCAGCCCGCTGTGTCCATGCGTTCCATTTTCCCTTAACCAAAAGGATACCAGGTTCTAAACTTTAAAACTCTTGATTTAATTGAATCGGGCTCTTTGTGCCGTGGACATCACTACCATGACTGTGAGCCTTGAAACATGCCGTGGGAGCACCGGCATCTCGGTACACAATCAGGATGTGTGAAGCACAGATCTATGCAGAAGATGCAGAGCGCGGAGAATAACGTAACTTGGAAATCCTGATAATTCACTTTGCATTTCTTGGACTTGAATTCCTCTCATCAGTTACAGAGAACTCTTGGTATCTGTCAGGTTTTATGGGGTCTGTCAGTTCAGGGGGTCTGTCAGAATAGAACTTCATTTAGGAAAGAGTCATGCTGGTGTTGAGAGCTGTGTGTGCCATTTAATGTGATCATTTTAAAGTGTGTAAATCTGGCATCAGCAGAGTCCTTTGCAGAGTGTAGCAGAAGACTTGATAACCTCATTCATTTCCAAACTTTTTTTTTTTATAAAGTGCCTAAATTTGTGGTGTTTTTCGTATGGTACTAGCGTGATGTACTGCCTGTCTAATTTTGCTGTTCTGTGTCAGAGCCCACTGTGAGGAAGAGCTGCAGAATTTATACACAGGTGTCATTTTTAAGAACTAAAATGATTTGTTAAAAAAAAAACTTCCATTGTGATTTTAACAAATTAAAAATAGCGCATGTTACACGGTTAGGAAACATCCCTGAAGAACAGTGCCAGGCGGAACGTCTTGTCTCCCCACTGCCACTGCCTTGCCCCGGTGGGAGCTACTGTTCATTTGTTTAAAAAAAAAAATACACTTACTGGTTTATAGTGATGCATATTTGTTTTGGCCTCATGGCACCGTTTTTAATTTTTTTTTTACCTGTAGTATCGTCAGTTTACAATGTTGTGTATTTCCCCTTATTTTGGTAACTACTCAGATTACTCTCTGATGATCCGCACTCTCTCTGTTCTCAGTTCTGTGCTGTCGGTGGGGTGTCTGCCCTGCAAGCCCCACGCTCTGGGGATGAAGGGCGTTAGTCCGGTCAGCTAATCCCAGGGTAAGTTTGCAGGAGCCGCCTCGGAAAGAGATGTTTTTTCGTTTCGCATACAGTTTGAGCCCAGGGAAGTGAGGCTGGAGGTGCTGCCCCCTCCTCCCCTGTCCAGAGGAGAGCTGTCTAAGGATGGGGCCAGCGCTGCAGCGGGGAGAAGCGGGGAGAGAGCGGGTCCCGATTCATCTAAGCCCCTGCATCCAGCCGTGTCTGAAACGAGCCCTGTCCCTAGGTGCTTTCAGTTTTCGCCTAGACAGGTGGTCACCGTGATGGCCTAGTGTGGGGCAGCTGTCCTGATCGGATGCTGCTTCTCATTCAACAGAAGGGAGCACACCCTTCACGCTGCCCAAGACCTTGTATTTTCACTTAGCTGTCTTCCAGCGTCAGAATGTGCACGTGTGTCACGGCTTCCTGTGCAGCGTGCGGCTGCTTCAGCCCGTGTTGACCAACTGCCTGTTATGTGCTGGCACCACAAGGTGCCAGGGGCAGGGTAGATGTACCCCTGCTGTCATGAAACAGTGATTTGGTGGGGAAACACAAACACTAATCACACACAGAAATCAGAAAATGGCAACTGCTAGAAACCGGAAAGAAGTACACAGTGCCAAAAAGTGGAGCAATCTTGGGATAGTCAGAAAGGACCTAGACAGAGGAAACAGTCCATGCAAAGGCCCTGTGGTTTGAAGTAACAGGAAGGACAACGAGAAGGCCAATGAAGAGGTTGGGGCACAGCACAGGAGCAGGCTGGAGCGGTGAGGTACACAGATTAGGGGTAGGGGGTCCCTAAAGCTCATACAAGTTGTGGGACCTCTTAAACAGTACACCTTTAGGAATAAAAATTACGAAAATGGAGATTTATTTAGAAGATTCCTAGGCATGAAGGGCTCATTCACTTGGAAAGTCCAACTCTGCAAGCCAGCTGTTAAATGATGGAAGTGCTTCGTTAGGAGCTAAAGCACTTCTGTCCTGACTCTTGTCACCCTGGCCATCCTGGCCCCTCCCTCCCAGGAACCTGCCAGCACTGAGGGTGACAGCTGAAACGATAGCTTCCGTGCGAGGTGCACAGGGCCTTGCAGAGATCTGGGAGGCCCTGAAGGATTTTGAGCTGCACTGGAGAGCTGATTGGAGGGGGAGCTAGTGGGTGTGAGGGGTGTTTGAGTAGGTTCAGGCCTTGGTTGAAGGTGGCGCAGATTAGCAGGGTGAGGGTGAAGTGTGACCCACAGTTCGCCTGCATAGATCCCTGCTGATGAACACTGATGTTTTAGGGTTTCACTAGTACAATCCTGCAATGGACATTTTAACAAATATTACCAAATATTTTGGTAAACTTGTGTTTGTATCTGAAGGGCAGATTCCTAGCAGTGGAATTGCTGGAACAAACAAAATTTACCGTTCTGGTGTGTGTTGCCGGATGACTCTCCCGAGTGCTTACCTTTGCTAACAGGAGATCTCAAATCCTTGCCCGCACAGAGCTTTACGCTTGCCAGTTTAGTAGACTTAAAAACCACATTTTAACTGGCTACCCTGAGGCCACCATACTCGTGAGGCCACGTACAGGAGTGCCGTGCAGAGAGAGGTGCCGGGCAGCCTCACCTGTTCCAGTCCCAGCTGCCAGTCTTCCCAGCCCAGACACAGATACGGGAGGGGGTGAGCCTTCCAGTGCTTCCAGGCCCAGCCCTTAAGCTGTCCCAGGGATGCCGGAAGCAGAGAGAGGTTGTCCAGGAAAGCCACGCCCAATCTCCAGATTCATGAACAAGAGAAATGTCATATTTAAGGGAGGTAAGGGGGAGAATATATACATGCACACATAAACATACACATATAAATACGCATGCACATACAGAAATTTATTTTTACTTCTTCATGTTTGTTTTCACGTCTTTTGATCGAATACATTTACATGAATTTTTTGACTATCAGCTGCGGGGCATGAGGACTTAATAATTAGACATCTTTCCACTTCCCTTTCTCCTCCTGCCCTCTGGTGTTTGATGGTTGGACTGTGGTTTTTAGTACTTCTGGTGGTTTCCTTTATAATGTTAAACTTCTTTTTCTTTTTTTGAAACTTTTTTCTTTTCCTTATTTATTTCTT
The DNA here is from genome assembly GCF_048773025.1 of Camelus bactrianus. Classification (NCBI taxonomy): domain Eukaryota; kingdom Metazoa; phylum Chordata; class Mammalia; order Artiodactyla; family Camelidae; genus Camelus; species Camelus bactrianus. The sequence continues at coordinate 29,041,320 of NC_133565.1, forward strand.
TTAATTGAACTATAGTCTGTTTACAAAGTTGTATCAATTTCTGGTGTACAGCCTAATGTTTCAGTCATACATACATTCATTTTCAATTCTTTTTCATTATAGGTATTGAATATAGTTTCCTGTGCTATACAGAAGAAACTTGTTGTTTATCTATTTTATATATAGTTGTTAATATTTACCAGTCTCAAACTCCCAATTTATCCCTTCTCACCTTCTTTCCCCTCTTGTAACCATAAGTTTGTTTTCTATGTCTGTGAGTCTGTTTCCATTTTGTAAATAAGTTCTTTTGTGTCTTTTTTTTTTCTTCTTTAGATTCTACATGTGAGTGATACGGTATTTTCATTTTCTTTTTCTGGCTTACTGCGTATAGAATGATAGTCCATCCATGTTGCTGCAAATGGCATTATTTTATTCCTTTTCATGGCTGAATAGTATTCCATTGTATAAATATACTATATCTTCTTTATCCAGTCATCTATTGATGGACATTTAGGTTGTTTCTTCTTTTTCTTTTTTAATTAGGCCAACTTAGTATGTATTCACCCCTAGTCAAGGTGGGGGAGTTCTCAAACTTCCTCCTGTCCCATGTTGCGTGTTTCATAGTGTTATTTTTACCCTGACAAGTTGTATATAACACATCCACTGCTTCGTTAGAGTGGTCTGAGGCCAACTTTATCTTTCCCCTTAAAAGTGACAGCTTTTTCTATCAGGTCTTGGGGATCCTTGCTCATTCATAGCCATTTAGTAATTTTGCTGGGAAATCGTAGTGTTGATTTTTCAAAATATTCTTTTTTTATTCTCCTAGAACATGGTGTGTCATTCCCAGTTGCAGATGTAGAGGGTTTTTTTTCCCCCGTCATTTTGGGAAAATTTATCTTCTATTATTAACTTATTTTCAGTTTTGTGTTGGTGTTTGGGCACCAATTTTTTTCTTAGCTCTGAAGTAAGTTTTTTTTTTTAAATCTCTTTCTGTTTTAAATCTCATTGAACTGTTTTTATTAGAATTCAAGTTTTTACTAAATTCTATGAACTCAAAAAGTTCAGGTAGAGACTCTCCACCCTGCATTCTATTTTTTCCCAGAATAGAAAATTTATCTGTATTTGTATATGTATTCTTTTGCGGTGGTGGTTTTCTAATTGCAAAATGTTTGGAGAGATGCCACTTCTTTGTTTCTTCCCCTGTTGCTCATGCTTCACAGACACAGCTTTTCCTAGACCTTAGCCTCGAGCATCCATCGTAGGTGAATTCTGACTCCCTTCCCTCCATATCCAAGCGGTGTTTATTTTCCTGGAGCTGCAGTTCAAGGGCTGAGTGTTGCTTTTTCTCAGCTTTTCTACAACTGAACAGGAAAGGAAGTGGGCTCAGTCCGTGTATGACCTTGCTTGCCAGGTAGTCTGTGCCCTCCTATGGTTTTCACCAAGTGTCCTAGACCCTGATCGGGGGGAGGAAGGTAGCCGCTGTTCCTAAAAAGTGTCTGGACAAGTCTTCCGAGAGTTCCTCAGGTTAGCAGTGGAGCTTGGGCCTCTGGCTCCCCTCAGGGAGGGTCAGGCGGCAGTGTTCTTTTCCTCACTCACCTCTAAGGAGCATGTTCCTCTTGCCCCAGCAGAAGGAGGAAAGGCCACGCCAAAAGCTGCTTTTGGCCAGGGAGGACTGGGGCATAGGGCATGGGGCGCTTGCACCAGACATAGATGTAAGGGGGCGCCACAGAACTCAGTGAAGATAAATCATATTTTAATGCTGTGTTTAAAAAATCAGGCTAATGTTAACAAAACAAAGCAAAACCCTGATGAACAAAAGATGAAAACACTAAAGACAGGACCAGACAGAGGAAGGGTTCGGCTGAGACAGTGAGGCCATGCTGTCATGTGGGGAGGGGGGAGGAATCTGGGGTCTTAAGCCAGCGGTCTTTCCTTAGTATTTCTTTGTGTTTGAAGAGTTCATATTCCCTGACTTCCCAGGTTTCTGTTTTCAGAGCTAGAAGTGAAATCCTTCTGTGTGTTAAAGTAAGACTGCAGAGATGTTACAAGATCTCCCTATAAAAAAAGAAGTTCCCCCACCCGCACAGCATCCCAGCTACTCAAGCTTTGCTCATGTGACCAAGCTTCCCTTTAAGCTATTATCTCTGCACTTTATATGCACATAGTTGTCATCATAGCAGAAACAGAATTTTGTTTTCAGCTTTTTTTCACTTAGCCTTATGTCGTCAAGAAGTTTCTGCGTTGCTATGTGGTCTTCATGTTTGACCTTTCAGTGGCTGTGGAATATACCTGTCCTTTTCCTGCAGAGAGAGAGAGTCCGCCAGACTGCAGTTTCAGGCATGGCTCTGCTAATTGCAAGTGCGTGAATCTGATTTTTTTTTGTTTTTTTTTCTTTCTCTTTCTTAATGGAGGTACTGGGGATTGAACCAGGACCTCGAGCACGCTAAGCATGCACTCTACCGCTGAGCTTTCTCTCCCCCATGAGTCTCATTTCTATCTCACTATCCACATCCCCTTCTAGAAGCATCTGCTTCAACCCAAGGCTGCCCGGTCGGCGTGAGTGACCCTCCTGCCCTATGCCACCCCGCCTTGGATGGTCGTGGCCATTCAGACCAGAGGTGGACACCTCACCCAGGGCACCACACCCCGTGCTGGCAAATCGGGTCCTCTCTCGGCCAGAGGCTGAGTGACTTGGTAGCTGAGCCATCAGAAGTGGGACAGCCAGAATGAAGATGCAGAACTTCCGCTGGTGAAGTTCCTAGACTTGCCCTGAATTTTCTGACCTCCTGGGTTTCGATAAACCTGGCCATCCCTGGATTCTGAGAGCTCTGGATCCTGATAAGGAACTTCTCACTAGAGCTGCTTTGAAGAGGTTTCTGCAATCGGTCTGCCCTTCCCACTCTAACTTTTCTTATTCTCCTTTTTGTGTAAAGACAGCATGAAACAAAGCAAAGACGTAGGGACCCTCGCTCTGTGCTGTGTTGTCACTCTATCTCCTATATTGTTGAATATTTGATTTCTTTTTAGTTACTCATATCATCAATTGAAATTGGTTTTTTCCCTCCCTTAAGATGACTCCTTTAGTTTTGTTTGCAAGATGACTGGAACAAAGGATACATTATATGTTGTCATTTTATTTCCAAAATGATTTTATCAGTTTGCACTGTCACCAGCGATATATGAGCAGACCCGTCAATTCTGCCAAAACTCACTAGACTTGGGCATTATTTTTAATTCATTAATGTATTTATTCATTCAAAAAGTGTTTATTGACCACCTACATGCCAGGCATCATTCCATGGACATAGAATGTTCATTTATTTTAATTTGCATGCCTCAATCTTTGGTGGACTCTGTTAAAGAAATATTTTGTACTAGACTTTTGCTAAAATGGCAAAGATTTTATTCAAGACTATTGCAGGAGGGGAATGAGTTTGAACTGAACTCTGAATACAGCGGTGAGAGCTGGGGACTTTTAATTAAAGAGCAGAGTGAGAGGGGCAGTGGGTGGAAAATTAGATTAGCTATCTAGGGTAGGGGGATTCCTGTTAAACTGGCTCAACAGGATTCAACCAGGAGCCTTAGGCCCAAGGCTTAGCTTTCAAGGGTGGGGGTATTAAACTGACTTGGGCAGATTCTTTGCTAAAACTGGGCTCAGCAAGCCGAGGATGAGGTTTAGTTGAGATGAGGGCTCAGAGGAGCCTGACTAAAGCTCGGTCGGGGGGAGTCTTGGTCAGTTCCCACTTCTGTAATGTGTATGCTCTGTTAAACATAGAAATTTGCCCTTTGACTGGAAGCTGATGAAAAAGTGGTGAGGCTGTGAGGTACCTGGTCAACCAGACTGGGTGAGGCCAGGGCCTGGCGCTGCGGGGCCTGTGCAGTGGGCGGAGCTCGGACTCTTCACCTGGGGGTCTGGGAGGAAGAGACCTGAAGTCTAGGTGCGGCTGTGCTCCGCTGGGGCTGGGGAGCGCAGAAGGAAGGTGCGGATGGCAGTGGCTACAACAAACATGGCTGGACTTCAGAGCCTACACACACTTCCTGTCACCCACCTCCCGTGAGCCTCACACCTGCCCTGCCGCGGGGGTGTGGGCAGTTCAGTTTCCCAGGTGAGAGCCGAGAGGGGGAGGGGACTTGCCCGTGATCACAGGAGCACCAGTGGTCTGGCTCCTTCATAAAACCCCTATCAGGTGAAGGAGAAATGGCCCTTCTCTCTGCCGTACCGTCCAGAGGTCCCAGACACAGCCGGGGAAAGTGATTTGGCCAGAGTCTGCTTGGGCTGTGACACCCCTTTGAATCAAGGACCAACAGTGTCTTCCAACGCCAGAAAGTCATCAAAAAATTAAGGGATGTGTCCACTAGGGGGCAGCAGAGACTGGGGTGTCTCAGGGCCTCCTCATCCACCAAGCTCTTCCGAGTTGCCATCCATCCTTTGGTGAGCATTCTTCAACTATTATTTTAATTAACAGATCGCTCAGTCTGTGCCACATATTTGTGAAAATCTGCATACACCTCTCTCTGAATTTCTCTTTGAGACCTAAAGGATTATCTGATCCATGTATACTGCTCTGTATGAATTACTCCATCCTCATGGCAACCCTGTGCAGTAGACAGTATATTGTCATCGCCATTTGACACCCAAGGAAACTGAGGCACAGAGAAGTTAAGTAATTTTCCTATGGTCACACTGCCAAGAAGTGGCAGAGCCGGGATTTGAACTCAGGTCGTCGGGCTCTGCCTGGGAAGAGGGCTGCTCCTGCCCGTCAGGCCTCACTGCACGCCGACTCGCCAAGTCCCTACTGAACACCTACAAAATCCAGGAGTTGTGCAGGTGCTGGGGGTCAGGGCGAACATGGCGGGCAAGGCTCCTGCCCTCCTGGTGTTCACTGGTGACATTAAAAGATGCTCAGGGTCTCTTCCCATTTACTGAGCCCCGCTGTGTGCAGGCTCTCTCCACACTTCATTTCACTTCTCTCCGTCACCCTGCGAGGTTACTGTTCGTTAGCCGTTAACGTGAGGCCCGTTAGAGAGCAGCTCGGGGATTGGACTGCCCGGCCCTGCGTTTTACAAGCTGTATCATCTTGGGCACAGCATTTAGCACCTCAGTTACGCCTGTGGGTGCTAACAAAAGCTCCAGCCTCCTAGAAGTGCTGAGGATTAAATGAGCGAGTGTGAAGCCCTTGACACGGTGTTCTAATCGTGTTAACTATCACTATATTTTTTTGTTTGTTCTTTTAGATGAGTAAACAGAGGCTCATAAGGGTTAAGCCCCTTGTCCAAGGTCACTGCTAGCAAGAGGCAGCATGGCATCCCGTCCTCACCATTTTCTTGTAAAGGCACTGCTCTCTTCCCAGGAACCTAGCAGCCCAAGGAAGGGGGTGGGATGGAAGTCTGCATGGGCTGCAGAGATTGTTCCAGAAGAATGCTCATCTGCCCAGGGCAGTGGATGCAAGAGCAGAGTGGGTCTGCTTCCCTCCAGGCAGGAGCACGCCCGGCTGCCACCTGCTGGACACTGCGCTCCCAGAGGCTTGCATGGCCAGGGGTCTTCACACTCAGGTAATGTGGCTTCACCCTGAAAAGGACCAGGGGACAGAGCTGCTCCAGTATGGGCTACAGGAGGCGGCAGGCTGTTTGCCAGGACAAGGACATTTCTGGGGGGCAAATTTCAGGAGGTCTCATTCATGTGTCAAAAGCCAGAAACTCCAGGGCCATCTCTGCGGGGTCTGGCACCTGGGGAAATGTGAGCTGGCAGCCGGGGCCACGTGGCAAACCCTCCACAGACCTTGCTGAATTGACTCAAGCCTAGCAATGAGCCTGCCACTCAGGTTCTGTCAGACCCTGGATCTGAGCATCCAGCTTGCAAGATTTTTAGATCTCTGCACAGGGCCCTAGCACGCTCAGAGCACTTTTTCTTCCCCCCTCCAGAGAAGTCTGCTGAAGTTTCCGAGTCCAAAATTGTGGGGCCCGGAGCTGGGCAGTGCTCTGAGCTTGAAGGGCTGCCCTCCTGGAATGTTAGGAATTTGCGGGGACATCTGGCCTGTTTTGCATCCGCTCCCCCTGCCTCCAGTCGCTAGGCCTTCTCCATGTGGGGAGTGGGGCTCAGTGATGGGTCTGGAAGCACTGAGGTCTCTTTGATCCTGGGCCCCCACCACAGCCCACGCTGGGTGACCTTGAGTGCCAATTTGATGTCCCTGCGCCTTGCCTCTTCTATAAACAGGGGTGACAAGTTCTGCCAGACTGGGAATTTACATACCAAGGTCTGGAAGAAACAGGTCATGAGGGATTCATTCCAGTGCCAAGGAGGCCCCTGAACCCCTGGGATAGAAGCTTCCTTACAAATTCCCTGGGATCTTTGCTCCTCCCTGAGAATCCCTTGAGGGCCAAGGTGGTGTTTTCTGCCTTTGGGCTCCTACTTCTAACTTTAAATCAGTGGATGTCCCAGGCTGGGAGGGATCCCATCCCTGCACCTCTGTTGGACCAGACGGCAGTCGCCAAAGGAATTTAACCAAGGGAACCTCCAGTTGAGGAGGAACTTGCTATTGCAGGCTAGTTCCTTGGGCTTTTGAGGAGCAGAATCAGGAGCGAGGGAAGAGGAGAGGGAGGAGGAGGTGGAAAGACCGGAGAGAGTGAGGGAGGAGAGGCTGCCCAGCCTGGAACAGTGAGCTCCCCTCCCTTCCAGCTCTGTACCCGCAACCCAGGCCCGAGGACGGGGATGGGGAGCCCTGCCAGTGCCTGCAGACCTGCTCCTTCCATAACGGAGTCCTCCCCTCCCCCACCCTCCTCTTACCCCTGCCCTTGGGGAGAAAACTTCCCCCCTTACCCAGCCCCCAGGTAAAGGAGCTTGGAGTGGGAGTGGAGGGTATCTGGCTTCTGGCTTCAGTGACAGAGGAAGGGGACTGGGTTTGCCCCTGCCTTCATTCTACAGGGTGATGATGACACATTACTGGGCGCACCTCTGCCCTGTGTGGGCGGGTCAGATGGCCCTGCTCTGTAGGAGGCTACAGGCTGGTGGAAGGGGTGAGTGACAGCCCGAGGCAGGACCAGAGCTATCATGGCCCAGTGGTCCTGAGCACAGAAGGAGGAAGGGGCCACGGGGCCAGGGGTGGGTCAGAGAAGGCTTTGCGTGGAGCCAGGCCTCAGAGAGTTCAGGCATAAGCCCAGGGGAGAGGACGGAGGGAAAGCGGTGCCAGTCGGAGGGAACAGCTCACCTGTGACGCTGTGGGGACACTAAGCGCCTTGAGTGGGTGAGAATGATGAGCGTTCGGTGTGCTGGGGCGCAGCTGGGGACAGAGGGGCAGGCCTAGGCCAGGCCCGGGACTGCCTGTGTTGTCCCGTGGGCATGGGGGCAAAGTCCCCCAAACTCCCGCTTCCGACTTCGTGCCATTGCCGCTTAAGCGGATGGCTTGCTGACCTCTCAAGGCCGCTCTGTGTTCTCTCTGAGCGGACAGCTGCGCCTTCCCCCCCGGGCTGCGTGCAAGAGCCTCTCACCCCTTCGGGGCAGCGTCTCCTCGTGCCTTTGCCTCTGGGCGGCGGAAGCCCCAGTCCCCCAGGGGCGTTCTCCGTGCCCCGCCCCCGCCCCCCCCCCCCCCCCCCCCCGGTCCCGCGGGACCTCCTCGCCTCTCCTCCCGGGCACGCAGAGGCAGGTGCTAGCTGGCCCGTGTCCCTGCGCACAGGGGCTGGGTGCGCTGGCCCGGTGACTCCCCTGTGGGCGCCTGGGGACTGCTGAAGGGACAGACGTGGAAGGGGCCCCAGGGCCACCCGCGCTCTCCGCTCTGGTGTATCTCTTGCTCCTGCTGCTCCGCGCTGAGCGGCTGCAGTCCCCGGCTGCCCAGTCAGCTTCTGGCTGGCCCTCAGCCCTCCCCGGGTGCCTTCCCTAACTCCGCCGCTGAGCCCTGCGGGCTGTGCGCTCACTCAAGCCGCGAAACTGCTCGCCAAGGGCCCCCTAGGGACCCCCTCCCATCATTAAATCCAGTGGTTCCTAAAACCTGCCCGATGTCTGGCCGACCCACCTTCCCACCTTCCCCCTCACGACTACTGTGCCTTATGCCCCACCACCCTCCAGCCCTCACCTCTGGTTACCTTCCCCCTAACCCGGCTGTGCCTCTTCTGAGAAGGCCCATCCTCTCTCTGACCCTGACCCCCAGGCCGACTCCAGCCCCACCTCCGCTTGTTGACCCCTGACCACTCCGGGCGAGAACTCCTCCCGGCTTCTGAGCTCTGCCACACTGGGCGTGGGGACGCTCGGTCTCCAGGGGGGTCTTTTGTGTTCCTCACTGTGCCATGCCTGGCACAGAATGGGTGCTCAAAAGTATTTGTTGAGTGATCTCTCCCTCCAGGTAAAGTTTCCTGAGGGCAGGGGCCATTTTGGCCACTGCACATGGACGCAGGTGCCCCGGCGGGTCTGCCTGACTTACAGTTGGCCCTCCCTGTCCATGGGATCTCCATTCGCAGATTCAACCAACCGAGGGTGGAAGACATTACATGATCAGAGGTTGGTTGAATCCCTGGATGCAGAACCGCAGATACAGAGGGCAGACTGAGGGACTTGAGCACCTGTGGATTTTGGTGCCCACGGCAGGACCAGAGCGGGAGTCCTGGAACCAATCCCCTGCAGATACTGAGAGATGATTGTGTTTGTTTATTGCCAACTTGATAGCACCAATCTGGTGTCAGCCCCTTTAAGTGGACTGAACACACGCACACACATTAAAGGCATAGATTTTAAAAGTCCAGTGTATGAGCCCCAGAAGCTTTCTGGAAATCATTAAGAGAAGAACTTTTCTGTGTTGAAGGAAATGTTTTACACTCTCTCCGTCCCGTATGGTAACGACTAGCCACACGGGCTGTTGAACACTTCACATGTGGCTAACTGCTGTAACCAAGGAACTGAATGCTTGATTTTATTTCATTTTAATTAATTTCAACTTTGGTGGCCTCACGAGGCTAGTGGCCGCCCTACTGGACAGCACAGATCTAGGACCATCCCATTCACCCCGTTCTAAGCTTCTCACTTTCTCCTCTCCAGACCCCGCCATCCCTCTCACCTCTCTGTAGGGGTCCCCTCTAACCTGCTTCTGCCCCTCTTGTCTGGCAGCTTAAGGTGGACCTATTTCTCCACCTCAACCTCCACACTCTTCTTAGACGCTGGCCTTTGATCAAACTGTACCTGTGAGGAGGAAAGGGTCCTGCTTCGAGTCCAGACTCTGCTGAGTCCTGGCTTCCCCTTGGGGAGGGTGCTGCCCTGACAGCTTACTGATGGCTTAGGAAGAAGGACCTAGTGGGATGTGGTTGGCCCTGTGAGTGACAGCCTCTCTCATAGGACCATCTCCACTTGCTCTTGTGGGCGCCCCCTAGAGGCAGGACCAGGCAGGAATTTGACATATGGATAGTTCCTGGAAGTGAGAGGCCGACTCCTAGGGCGATTTCCTCAATCTTATTTTCCTTAGCTGTCTGGCTTGAAATGAGGCGCACTTTAAAGGAAACACAAAACAAGCAGACGGGCGCGTGGCATCCTTCGTATGTTTACTATGGTACAGCAAGATCTCCAGACCAGAGCCAGTGTCCTCTGCTGCAAGCAGAAGGCTCTGGGTACACCCCTTTCAAGCAGTCCAAAGGACATCCCTAAACATGACATTTAAGACACTTCTTCATTTCTCTGACAATGACGTCTCGAAGTGCATATAGAATAAATAAATAGAAAATATATCTTTGTTCACGGTGACGCCTACAAGAAATGTTTACATACAAAACACACTATACATCTAATTCCCGAAAAAGGACCAGCTATTTCGGCAACAGGGAAAAAAAGACAAGCATTTCAGAGGAGTGTTTTTTTTTTTTTAAAAGGCCTATCACATTTCGATGCTTTCAAACAAAGAACAAGAACAGTCTTCTAAGCAATAAGAAAATTTGTGCTACCAAGAGCACGCCTGGATATTGGCTCTTGGTGAATGCTTCAGGAAGGAAAGTTTGTGCACGGATCCTGCACTGTTAGACATATGTACAACTCTGAGGATTTTCAAATAGATACGTATTTTTTTTCAACAAACTGAACCAAAGACAGTCAACATTCCTGGCCATCTGAAGTGATCGCATCCTAAGTGGTTCACAGTGTGAGACCCTTGCATTAGGAGTTTAGAAAAAACTCAACAGAACTATAAATAAGAAGATCATGAGGTCATCTGAACTCTGCTCCCCCTGGCCTTGGATCTGCCTGGAAGAGGCCTTTCCGGGGACTTGGGCCTTTGAAGCTGCCACGTTTCAAGAGGCGGAGTCCCACAGTCCCCTCCTAGCAGCTGAAAGACGAGTAGTGGGAGGAACCTCTCTGGCAGTTGGCTCAACCTGGGGAGCAGACCCGTGGGCTGAATCTCATGGGTGCAGCCGGGCAGACGGGGCCAAGGGAGGAAAGGGGACACCTGTAGTCATCATGAGACCCAGAGCGAGCCTGGTACCTCACGAGAGAGTATAAACCACAGACAGAGCTTCCGGAAGCTCTCTCGGCTCTCTCCAAGGTGGGCAAGAGAGAGCAGATTATTAGACAGTAGCTGGGAGGCTGGGATGGACCAAAAGCTCTTCCGAGCCTGGAGAGCCGCCTAGCTGGCTCGCCCCAACGTGCTAGGGCGCCCTGACGCTGCCTGCCGGGCGTTTCTGCAGAACCGCGGAAACAGGTAGCACCAGTGAGGTCACTGCAGCTGCTGGGCGCCCTGCGGGGCGGCTGCAGGACCACTGCAGCCCAGAGGAGGGCGCCCTTGTGCGCGCCGAGGGCCAAGAGAGAAACAGTCATTCGCCAATTCTCTTTCTATTCTGATCTTTTCTTTTTCCCCCTTCAAGGGGACTTGTCCCCATGCCGGGGAGCTCCTTCAGGAGTGCCCGGGGCCGGCTGTTGAGGCAATGTGGTGTGGCAGCAAGTGCTGGGAGGGGGGCTCCTGGCCCGGCCCTGCCCTGGCCGTGTGGTTCTTCCCCATCTTGGAGTCTCATGCGTCCCATCTATAAAGTGAAGGCTTTGGACTAGGTATTTCCTAAGGTCCTTTCCAGCCCTGAAGCCCCAGGCTCACAGAGCTGTGAGCGTGGCCTCAGGGCTCCCAGGGCCCTGGGGGTAGAGCAGACGGGGCTCACCTTTCTCAACCTGACTCTTCCCTCTCCTGGAGTCGGGGGTGGGGCTCAGCACTCTCCGCCCCTCCCTTCTGAGGCCGGCCTCTCCACGATGGGTGGGCCAGCAGGTTGAGGGCAAAGAGTGACCTTGCAGTTACCCTGCTGCTGCAGATGCGGGCAGGAAGGGCTCAACCCCTGAGCCCTGCCAGAGGCTGCCTCATCCCTGCCCGTCCAAATGCCCCTGCCCTTCATTCCTGCAAAGCCCCATGGTCTCCCCCTGCAGGAAGCTTTCAGACCCACCCGAGCGTGTAAGGTCTTTCCCTCCTGGGAACTGACACTGGATTCCAGTTTACCTGTCTTGGCTTTCTCCACCTGGCAGCAGAGGGCACAAACTCCTAACCGCCTGTCCCGCCAGACTGTGAGCCCCTTGCCCTAGTCATGACTTCGTGCCCTTCCATCCTGTATGCCGGGGCATCCAGCATCATGGATGTGGGCTAAAAAGAATGTTCTCACCTCCTGCTGGGTTCTAGGCACGCTGTGAAAAGCCAGAGACTTCTGGCATCTCAGAACTGAAAAGGCCTTTAAAAGCCACCTAGTCCAACTCCCAACCTGGGTCCCAAAGTCTCCTGAAAGGTTGAACCCCTCCGGAGGCAGGCTCACCCTTCCCCAAGGGTGGCTGGTTCTACCCTGGCGAGTTCTGGCTACACGCCAGCGCCGCCCACGGAGGAATGAAGATCTCCCTTGACCAGGACTCTTCCCTACATCTACCACTCTAACGTGCGTGCTGGGGAGCACGGGGGTCTGTGGACGGCCCAGCCCCCCAGGCTGCCTCTGAGCTGGAGCATGGCTCCGGCTGAGGGGGACCTTTGCTGCTGGCACAGCCCAGGGCTCCTCATGTGGTCCCCATGCCCCCTCCTCCCCCGAAGAGGCACAGGTCAGAGAAAAGCACCCAAGAGGCTGCGGGAAAGAGAAGGTTCCAGCATCAGCCGACACTGTCCTGGGGCTGCAGGTAGATACTTAAGGGGGCAGCTGGCAGCACCAGGGGTCTCTGATGTCCTTCCCTTGGGCCACCAGGGCTGACGCATGGCCTTCCCAGGCAGCTGCTGGACAGGGGCTGGGGGAACCAGCCGTGCTGGCCTGGTCTGCTGCCAAGAGTCCCCCATCAGAGCCCACTGTGGGGTGGCTCCGGGGGACGGCGGTCCTCACAGCTTCTTCTTCCTCACCACGGGGATGGGCACAACTTGGAAGATTTTGGCATTGTGGTCCTCGGTGTCCAGAGTCACCCAGATGGGCCGGAAGCTGCCTTTGAAGCCGATGAATGCCATTTTCTCTGAAAAGCAGTGATGTCACGTGAGCAGAAACTTCAAGAGAGAATGCCTACACTCTCCCTCCACCTTCCAGGGTTCCCCATCGCCATTCCCCTGCCCCCACCAAGCACCCCCTCCTCTAGCCATGCTGGACTGTGTCCCCCTGGGAAGAGGTTTGTGCCCAGCTACTGATGCTACCTGACATTTGTACGGGGCACACAGGGTCTCCCCTGAGCCTCCCAGCCCCCCGTGCAGAGTGCTGGCTCTGCTTCACACGGGGGACCCCCTAGGACCCCCAGCCACCTTTGAGCTGACCCTACGATCAGCAGCAAGTCTCTGCCCCTCTCTGTGTCCCTATCTGTCAAGTGATGGCACTCATCTCCAAGACCTCTGTCCCAGCTCCAACATTCTGTAGCTTTAGAAGGAAGTTCTGAAAAGTGAAGGAATTTGCCCAAGGGCACAGAGTAGATGGCACAGCCCAGACTAGAACTCTCAACTCTGGGGGCCCACGCAGGGCTCTCTGTCTCGCAGCTCAGAGCCTGGTGCCCAGGAGACTTGGGGATCCGTGTCTACACTCAGGAATAGTCTGGCCCGGCAGGCAGCACTGGGAAAGTGTCCCTTGACTGAACATCCGCTTTTGGCAACTTTTGTCCTTAATTTAAAGGACAGATGCCCCCAAATGCTTTCAGGCCTAGCCCAGAGAAGACGCTTCTCTTTTCCTTGTGTTCTCTTTTGGCTCATTTGAAGGACTTTCATTGTTCCTGGTTGTTCTTTCGCCTGGGATGAACGGCCCGGGTGATGGGCTGCAGCTTTGATGTGTTTTGAAGTCAGGATGGCAGGGCAGCTAAGGACTCTGGCTTTGAATTAGAAAAATTAGGATCCAAATTCTAATCTTAAATCACTTAACAAATTCTCGGTTTCTTCATTTGAAATGGAAATAATAGTGCCTGTTGCCCAGGTTACTAATGAACAACTGAGGTCATTCTAAGCGGCTCAGCAAGGCGCAGGGCTGAGCGCTGCCTGGTCGCCACGAAGGACGTTGTCGTTACCAGCCGCGTGCTTGCTCTGCCCCCCCTCCGGGCCCCCCCAGGGGCCCCCTCTGGACACAGCCTGCGGCGGTGGCCACGGAAGGCTGCCGCGTCTGCCCTGGCTGGCGTCCTCCCTGCGGGGTCGGTGCCGGGCTTCATCGCAGAAGAGCTGCGTGACCTTGCAGAAGCCACATGGATTCTCCAGGCTTTCATGTTCTCCTTTCCTGCCTATCTCTGAGGCACCAGTAAGAGCTTTGCAAAAAACTGGGCAGCAGCTGGAAAGTTCAGGAAGAGGAAGGGCCTCTTGGCCAGCTGGAGAAGCAGGAACTGGGATACGAGGGTCAGACGAGCCACTTTTCTGCTGGAAAAAAGGGCCCCTCGCTGACTAGATGGGTGAGCCACTGTAGCAATTTCCTTCCAGGGTCTGGTCACAGGTTAGAAGGACATTGCTGCCGTGCAGGGATGGTGACTAGGTGGCCTTTTGTCCACGCGTGCCAGCAGACCGCTAGCTGTGTGGAGGATTCTGAGGCTGTACCCAGGTTTGCGGGGAAAGTGGTCTGGCCCCAGCAGGGGACGGCAGCAGCCCGCACAGCAGGCATCTGGGTCATGGTCAGTGGAGAGCCCAGCCCAAGCCCCTTACCTTGCAACTTGAGCCCCTTGTCTGCTCCGAGCTTTTCCAGCACTCTGGTCCACGGGCCTCTGGAGACATATCTTCCCTTTGATGCCATGAGGACTATGGAACTGAGCGAAAAGGGACTGATTAGAGGACAGAGCAAGCTGGAGTACAGGGTTCACTGGGGGGGATGCTGGAGTGTGCCTGGTGGGACGTGAGTTAGCCATGCCCAGAGCCCCGCCAGGGACTTGGCAAAGGGCAGCTGACTGGCTCTTTCCATGTGGTGACCAACACCCTGAGCAGCTCGCCCACACATCTGGCCACGGTCAGTGCCTGTGGCCTTTCCTAAGCCTGCTGTCCACTCACGGCTGTTCCACGTCTGTCCCCACAGAGGACAGAGCAGCTACGCAGAGCACACCATCTGGGGGCCAGCACCTGTGTCAGGGCCGGGCACACAGGAGGACTTCGCCATGCATCTCCTCATTTGCACAGGGCTGTTTGGGTAGGACTAGATGGAAGCACGGTGATGGAGGGAAGCAGAGTGGAGAGTTACCACGCGCTCAGAGGAGGGTTAACTCCTTAGGTTCCCATCCTCCATCTCTGGTCAGGCAGGACAGCGTTACTGCTCCATTTTACAAAACGGGGAGAGGGAGATGGAGGCAAATAGTTACTGTCTGCAAGGACCTGCTGCAGGGGAGCCATGCTTGGGGAGGGCAGAGGCCTGGGGCAGTGGCCGTGCCCAGCCTGATGGACCCAACTTGCAAAAGCCCACCTTGGGAGCACAGAGTCTCTACGCCCCTGCCCTGGTTGCGTTCAGGCCAAAGTGCTGGGAAAACAGCCGTCGTGGTGGCAGACTCAGCGTGCTGGGCCAGACGGCAGGAAGTGAACACCTCCCCCAGGAACAGAAACGGGGCCAGAGGCCCGATGGGGCTTCTAGTTTGCATCTCAGAGGAATCCTGTAACCGCAGACCACAGTCCAGACTTGGAAAAACTGTATAAGATTCTGGAAACTGTTGTTACCCCCACTTGTGTCCCACTAGGAGCAGAAGGAAGGCTCTTAAAATGCAAAGAGCTTGTGTGCAGTAAGAGTAGATGGGAAGGGAGCTGGGGGCTGCATCCAGCTCTTCAGGAAGGCTGGGCAGGAAAGCCTGAGGGCTGGGTGGCTGTTAAGGAGAGAGGGAGCATGGCTAACACATCCTCAACCTTGGATTCGGGCTCTGTTCCCAGAAGGCTGTTTCCCCCTCATTCCAAGTCAGAAGAAAAGCGAACATCCCTTTGGCTCAGTTAAGTCTTCTTGCTGGGCTGGACTCAGACTAAGGTCATGCCCTCCAGATGGGGCTCACAGGAGTGGGTCAGAGAGACAGTGCCACAGCCTCCCGGCGACACCCAGAAGCTGCCTGCACACTTCAGGTGCCCCTTTCTGTCTGGTATGGGCTTCCCCTGCACCTGTCAGCACAGAGGTCCCCATGGGGTGGCCGGGCAGAGGAAGCTCCTGCAAGCCATGGTGTGAGTGGCTGCCTCCTCCTTCCCCTGGGACCCTGGCACCAGGGGTGGCCCTGTGGGTGGGGTGGGAAGGGTGGGACAGCCTAGCTTGGACCCACAGTGACGGTGGGCCAGGACCTGTCTTGCCCCATTCCCTGCTGCTTTCCCGAAGTCAGAGCTGGGTCTTGTGGTACCCAATTCCTGAGCACCCGGCAGCAACCCAGGTCCCAGCGCACACCGGGTACTGGGTGAGCGCTGCCCCCAGCAAGGTGCACCGGGGCTGCTGCACGGGCTGAAAGCAGCCCTGGGCGGGGCAGTCCTATACCTCTCACCCCTTTGCTAAACAGAGCATCTCTGCATCTTTTATTCTAGGCTTTTGCATCCTGTTTCATTTCAAGAAAAAGTCCTCTGGCCCAAAAAGGCATGAAAACTACTAATCTCTAGATGATAACGTACGTTCCCTGAATCGGCAAACCTGGGCCTTCTGCATGAATCTGCAGATGAAGATATGATGCTAAAAGAGCTTGTGATGGGGACTAGAGCAGGGACAAAAGCCCGATCTCTGGAATCTCGCAGAGCACCCAGTTCACGGCATGCCCATCAAACATCAAACAGCTAGCATCTGGGAAGTACATTTGTTTTCATCAATAAATATGTACAGCACTTCCTCTGTGGCGGGTATCACATTAAACGCTTCACTTAGACTGTCAGCTTCTGAGTGAATCCTACACCCATCATACTAGAAATGCAAGTATGAGTTAGACAGGGTCCCAACATCGAGAAGCCCATACTGTGGACAGGGGAGTAGACACGCCCACCAGTCCTTTGGTGGGTAGTAAGAAATTTTTGTTTGGGTTGGAAGAGACCTCCCCAAAGAAGGGGTGTCTGTGTTAGGTTTGGAAGGTGGAGGGGAATTACCAAAGATTTCTAGGAAAAGGGACAGGAGACACCTACAGGTAATAAGCTCAGCCCCCAAGCCAGTACGGTAGGTGGATTTGAGTCGGGGAGACTGGACGAGGGAGCCTGCTGGGTGGCTGTCAGACAGGGAGGGCCAGGACAGAGCAGCGATGCAGAGGACAGTGTGGGGTCACCAGCAGGAGAACAATGATGCAGGCAGAGTTGACGGGACATAGTCACAGAGCGTGGCGAAATGACAGAAGGACAAGAGCCAAGCACGATGCCCAGACTCTGGTCGAGCTGCCCGGATGGGAGAAGATGACTTTGTCAAAACGGGGGAAAGAGGAGGAGTGACTGGTTTGGAGGTTTTTTTTTTTTTTTTTTTTTTTTAATTATGAGAATTCAGTTCCATAGGAGACATCCAGGTGGCAATGTCCAAGTGGCAGTTGGATAAAAATGTCTGGCGTTTTGGAGGGACATGTGGGCTGGAGACACTCAAAAGCCACCAGCATTTGGATCATATTGAAGGTGCGGGAGGGGATGAGGTCATGCTGGGAGAGTGTGTCGTGCTGGGGGCAGAAGGCCAGGGCAGGCGTCCCATTCGCAGCTGGGTAGACCGTCTGCCTCGGCCTGACCTACGTGCACAACGGTCCCGGAGCCCACAGGAGAGGCACCGGGCAGGGAGCCGTCCCAGCCAGCACCCGTTATTGGTGGGCAGACTGTGGAGACTCCCTGAGCTTTCTCAGACTGGGCTGGGATGAAGGTCTCAGGGACAGGGAGGGGGCCTCAGCCAGGGGTCTGCTGGGCCGTGGGACAGCTCCAGACGCAGAGGCACAGACTCACTTGTCTGGGATGGCCGCCACGTAATTGAAGAGCTGCCACGGGATGCCCTGCAGGATGGCATTCCTGAAGCTTGCGTGGCTCACCACGTGCCCTTGCCTCCCGTCAATCACCACCACCTGGATGCCATCTTCCGCACTGGGGTACCTCTTCCCGTCCACCTGCAGACGACAAGCAATGCAAGGATGACGTGGGTTGGGGGTGGTCCCGAACGCAGCAAAGCCCTGAGGTTCTCCTGCCTGAGTGGTTCCCATGCAGACTCTGAAGACAGAATTCACCTATGCAGCTGTTCAAACTGTAAAACCCACTTAAATCAATTCCTCTTAGCCCTCTGTCATGGGCTGAATGGTGGCTTCCCCCAAGGACACATCTCCTGGAACCTGTGAAAGTGACCTTGTTTGGAAATATGGCCTTTGCAGATGTAATGAAGAGAGATCACCCTGCTTTAGGATGGGCCCTAAATCCAGGGGTAGATGCCCTTATAAGAGCAAGACAGAGGGAGATGTAAGACTCGGGCACACGGGGGAGGAGTCACGTGAGGGCAGAGGCAGGCATTGGAGGGGTGCATCTACAAGCCAAGGAGCATCAGGGGTGGCCAGGAGCCGCCAGAAGCCGGAAAGGCCTGGGACAGGCCCTGAACAGACGCTCATTATATGCATCCTCAGAGCCTCCACGAGGAACCACCCCTGCTGATGCCTTGATTTTGGACTTCCAGCTGCCAGAACAGGGAGAGGATGAATTTCTGTGGTTCTTAGCCACCCTCTGCGACAACAGGCCTGTGAAGCCAACACCCCATCTCAGTGAGCAAGGCGGTGCAGGGCAGGGGCCAGGGTTGCTTACTTCAATGTAAGCGAAGTCGTTCAGCAGGTGGAAGAAACGCTGCTTGGAACTTTCCATCTTCACCTCCAAGAAGCGGTCCTTTGTCTTCTGGAAAACAAACCGGACCCAGCGTGGTCGTCAGGCCTGGGGAGTCACGTGTCTGGTCTCCCCCTCCCTCTCCCGTCCCCCCAGTCACAGTCCACAGGTGTGAGGGGCTGTGCAGGTGTCCGGGCAGGACTCTCACGGGTCTGGGCCCGGCTGAAGGCAAAGGGAGCCCCGGCTCGCCGTCACCCACTTACCAGCTGAGCGCCGAGGAGCTTCCTGGGCATCGGCACGTCCACGACGGCCCTCTCCGTGAACTTGGGGTAGGCCGTGGCCGTGCAGTCGCTGATGCCCGCGTTCTTTGGGATGAGAGCTTTAATCTTTATTCTCTCACAGCCTTTCACAGAGCAGAAGGCAAACTTCTCTCTCTCATTCTGAGCTTTCAGCTTCAGGAACAGCAGCCTGCACACAGGAGCAGAGCGGGGCGTTTGCTGTGGTACCCAGGTCCCCCTCCTCCGCTTCCTCCTCTCTCAAGGACATTTACCAAGCACACTTAGACCCAGAGGGCCCTACAAAATGGATCTGTGTCTACCACAAGTTTATATGTGGTTGGAGAAATTTTTTAAAAATGCATTTAAGAAAAAGCTAATACTGACAATTTTCAGTGCTGTATGCCATGCTATGCTCATGCCATAAAGAGACATATTATCTCACTTAATCCTTGAACAATCCTGTTCAGTGGGTGCTGTTAGCATCTCTATTTCTCAGATCAGGAAACCATGTATGAGAGACGTGGAGTGACTTGCCAGGACCACGCAGCACGAAAGGGACAGAGCTGGGGTTTTTCCATCCCATCCTATCCCTGTGCCTGGTGGGGAACAAGCTGTCGGGCTTCCTAACTCAGCTCTTCTCCAAATCATAATTTATCCTTGCTTCTTGTGAAGAACTAGAAGCGGACCTGGCGGTGCAGGGAGTCAGATGACGAGGAAACCAAGGGGCTCAGTTTGGATTTGTTATCGCTGTTCTTTTAGCTCAGAAAACTGCTTTCAGGCTGATTCCCACATGAGAAACATTGGAGTATATGGTATGGGTTGTCCGGTGCAGACTCCCCTCTGGGAGCTGACCCTCTGCTGAGCCCAGTCTGCCCAGAGAGCTTATGGGCACCTTCGTGCCTTGGCGCCACCCCCACCCCCTCACCACAGCTGATGGGACCAGGGGCGCATACTGGACTTGCAGAGGGGCCACTGATTGGCTACCCAACGGCCAAGAAGTTTCTCCCTCTCGAATCTGGATGAAGAGACCCAGGATCTCTTGTCAACTACTGGCTGGTGCTTAAGCTGGAAGGCCACATGGAGTTGGCACTGGGGCAACCGTTTTGAGCCATGTGCCCACTGAGGCATTGAGAGAGGAAGGCAGTTTTGCAGCAAGAAGCTGACACACAAGGCCCAGCATGCAAGGGAATGTGTGTGAACATGAGGAGAAAGAGAAGCCAAGGCCAGCAGGCCACCTGGTTCCTGCCAGCCCTGCCGTTTTCAGCACAGGGGCCCAGGGCGCCCAGCTGGGATGGCTTCCTGAAGATGCCTTGGCTCCCTTTCAAGAACACCTCCACTTCGAGCTCCCTTGAGTGGCTTTATGCTTCTTGCCATCCAGCGCTCCTGGAATAGAACTGTGTTCACGGGGGAAGAGCTGCTGCGGCATCACTCGCTGCAGCTGCGCGCAGAGCTGCTCCGTCTGTGTCCCGTGCTCTGCGCGGGGTGCAGGGAGCTTCGAGCAGCTTGGGAGGAAGGCAGTTTAATGCTGCCTGTCATCACGTCTCCACTGGCGTCTCCCACACGAGGTCAGAAACCACCCCAGGGGACAAGTTCATGAGCAAGATCCCGCAAGGAGACCCAGGCAGAGGAGTGGGCGTGGTCCTAGGCTTCTGCACGAGGCTGCCAGTGTGCAGGTTTCCTCGCTGCCATGACAGATCAGAGTATCCAAACTGGGAGGGCCCCGGAAGACCATATAGCCCACATCCCCGACTTTACAGAGAGCAGCTGCCTTCCCTGAGTTGAGGTGGCTTCAACATGGATGTGCCCGGGTCAGCTAGACCGGGAGGCCCTGGGGGGCATGAAAAGAATAAGGCCCTGGCGGCAGAAAGCCTGGGCTCAGATCCTGGCTGTGGGACCAAGTAACATTTCACAGCAGCCCTACAGATGGCCGTGCACCTGAATGCTAGGCTTGTTTATAGTTCAGCAATACCTCGCTTAGGTGGCAGCTGGCACCAGGACACAGCTAAAATCACTTGAGTGGGTTTTTTTTTCCCTTGAAAGATTTACAGAGGTGATTCAGAGTCTGAAAAAAAATATTTGACACTTCAGGGCCCCTTCGCTTGCAGCCTACCCACTTTTTATTTTACCCCCAGTTACAGCAAGCTGGTCATCCAGTGTCCCAGCCCACAGCAGAGTAGGAGCGAGTCACTAAAGGCAGGTGCTCTGAATGTGAGCAAGAAAGAACATTTGTGAGGCAGAGGAGATCATTAAAAACAGCCTCAAGAATTCAAAAAGCCCAAGAGTTTGGGCTGCTGCTCGGGAAACAAACATCTCAGAACCCGGCTCACAGCCCCGAAGGCTCTCACTGAGCTAAAGCACAGCGTGAGGCCCAGCGGGCTAAGGATTACCTAAGCCGCCAGCAGAAAGGTCGGATTACACAACAAAATCTACCTAAAGGGGGGAAATCATAGATTTTTCAGTGTTTTGATCAAAAAGGCTCAACTTGTTTAAGTGGCAGTTTGAAAAATTTGAAACCTTTTTTTGGAGACGTTCACATCTTGGAACATCCCATTTCTCATGATCCTAAAAGGAGGAGGAACTGCGCACAGATGGCGCTGCGAGGGCTTCGCCTTAGTAATGTTTGGTTTTTTACCATAATGTTTTCTACTGGCGCAGGAGGGGTGTTTAATTTCTCCTCCAGTTTTCATAGGGAGGGAGTTTTCTAAACACCCCGGGACCCGGCTCACCCCCTCACTGGTGCCTTCTGGGGGAAGTGGGGTGACTCATTTGGTGGGGGTGGGCATACAGGTCAGCCCACAGAGCGGGCACCTGGTCTGCCCCATGAGCCCTAAGTCCTGGGGGCTGGGCTCTAGGTGGGGAGCCCACGACGGCTCGGCGCCGCTCAGGGCTGGGCAGGTGCAACTGGGGCTGGTCTGGGAAAGCTCGGATGACCAGCAGCCATGTCATCATTAAGACTGATCGTTCCCTCTGCACATGCTGTCTTGTGTGCCCTGCCTTGGTTCAGAATTGATGTGGGAAAAGGGGTGCTATTTCCTGCCTCCCTGAGCCCCAACATTTTGACGTACACTTCTGATTTTCAAATTTGAATTTTTCCTTTCATCAAATCGATAAAGCCGTGTCTCTCTTAACAAGTAAGAGACAGCGTCTCCTATTTCCTTATCATTGAGTTCAGTTCAAGCATGGAAAAGTGGCCGTGAAATGATCCTTTACCCCGAGGCCCCAGAGAGTTGGCTAGCAACAGCTTTATCGCTTTGGAGCTGTGTTGGCATTCTTAAGAGGTTAGAATAACTCTCTTTTTAGGGGAGGAAACCAAATAGCTCCCTGTCTCCGTGAGCAGGTAATCTGTCCCCATGACATCTCTACTGAATAGAACCTGGTGCAGTTCAGCAAAAGGCGGGAGGGCTCTGGGTACAGTTAGGCGTGGGCTCCAAACGAGCCACGCCAAGTCTGTGCTGTGGTCTCTGAGCAAGTCATTCCTGTGCGCCCTGTGCCTCCTACCTTCATCTCTAAATCAGGGGTAATATCGCCTGCTCCAGCTGAGTGGTGGTAAGGAACTGAGGTCATGTACCACATTTGCTCAATTCTAAGATTCACTGCTTTCACTTTTTTTCTGAAATAGGTATATACCCTACAATCCACGTGCTTATTAATAGAGTGTTTATTTTACTCCTAAAGCTTCACAGCTTTAAAAAAAATGTCATCCGTGGACGGTACAGTCTGCCTTAGAATGGCAGTGCCTAGGAAAGTATTCTACATTAACCGGCACGTGCTGCATGGTAGTTCTTAGGACTACTGGAAAGGCTGGGGGACAGAATGAGAACGGGGTGCTTTCCCGCAGCCGGGTGGGGGCTCCTCACCCTGAGTCCTCATCCCAGTAGTAGTGGCTCCTGCCGGGATAGCTCTGCTCCGTTTTGTCCATCTGCGAGGTCCTCACGAAGATGCCCGTCTTGGACGTTTGCTTCAGCAGGCGATTGTGAACATCGGAGAGGATGGAAAAGGTGGTGCCTCGCGGGTAGCAGAACCCCACTCGGATCCAGTCGCCCCTACAACCAGAAGTGCAGTCAGGTTACAAGCAAGGATGTCCAGGCCCCCGGGCCTCCTGGGCATGCCTTGGAGAGAGACCAGAGAATTCTCCAGCAAATGGCACCTCTACTTTCCAATGGGGAATTTTGAAAGAGCACTTGCTGTGGGTCATGATTGGGTCAAAGAGTGTTCCAGGACAGTGGGAGAGACGGAGACCGCAATGAATGAGGAGGACCGTTGGAGAGGGTCAGTCGGGCGCTCCCAGGACGTACACTGGGTGCTCCATGTGGAACTTCGGCTGATGTGAGAGAGGGCTGGAGTGAAAGAACCAGGAGCTGCAGGACCCGGATTCAGGCCCTTCCTGGTCCAGCCTGATTGTGGGACCCATTTCATCTCTTTAGGTCTCACCTTCTGCATCTGATAAATGTCTGTCTCACAGAAATACTGTGATCAGTCAATAATGTGCATAGAAAATACATGAACAGAAATATATGACGCCCTATCCAGACGCCCTCAGCTTAATTCCTTGACCTCGCAGCCTCGTTTCCCGCTCTGTAAAACGGTAGCGACAGCTGCCAGGCATGTTTCGCCACATATCGAGCACTTCGTAAAGCCAGCTCCTGGGCAAAATGCCCAGCCTGCGCTGCCTTGCTCGATCCTCGTTACACTTCTGCAAAGTATCAGTATCCCCAGCTCCCAGATGAAGGAACTGAGGTTCCAAGCCGGTAGATGCCCTGCCCGAGGTTGCCCACACCCAGAAAGGGGGCTCAGCCCAGGTCTTCTGATTCTTAACCCCTAGGCGATGTCAAGCCCTCTAAATCCGTCCTCCTGCAGGGATGACATGGGCTAGCCTGAGGTTCCATGAGCGGTAAGCCCGGGACCTTGCAACGAGGCTTCGTTATCACCGCCGCCTGGAGCTCCGTCAGAGCAGCGGTCCCCAGGTCACACCGCTCCCGCCAGGCACCCACTCACTTGTTGAAGTTTATGAGCCAGATGATGAGCTCGGCGGGGGCCGTCTGGTCCCAGTGGATGGTGTAGCCCTTCTGCAGGGTGATGACTGGCTGGTACTGCTGGTAGTGGGTGCTCCTGGCCAGGGCGCCCTCCAGGTAGAGAGGGTGGCTAGGGAAGTCATTCTTGATGATCTTCATTCGCAGATTACTGGTCTTGTAGGCCTGAATATACATCTTTTAAAACCCAAAAAGGAAACACACAACGGGGCAATTACAAGGGATTATTCCAAGAGCGTCTGGTTAACATCTGACTACAGACTACACTTTCAAAGGCACTTTCTCTGAACAGAGCTCTTTTTAGAAAGCTTGAATGAAAGAAGGCCAAATAAGGGGGCATCTCTTTCTGCTGGTGAAGGCAGCCCAAGCCGTACTGTGCGATCCAGCTAAAGCTTTCTGCACATTTTCAAAAAAGTGCTCTGTTGAGGAGAGACCAGTGGAAACTTGGGGGGAGTCTACTTAATAGTCAGCTGGCAAATTTTGGGAAAAGGCGGGGGAATCAGGAGCTAGGGGGAAGGCAGAGAGAGGGAGAGAGAATTTTGACACTTCTGCTGCAAACGCAACTCCCCTTCAACTGGCTGTTGTCCTGCCTGAATTTGAGAAAGAGCCTGGGTGTGCAGCTCTAGGTCTTCCCCTGATTCTCAGTGTCTGGCCCTTGTGGTCAGTCCATGTGCCTGTCAGTACATCCCGGGGAGTGAATGACGTCTCATTTCAGAGAAAAAAACTGAAAGCAAGACTGTCAGCCACTGAGTCCCAGGGACCGAAGAGCCTGGGTGCTTTGGGCCCCTCTTTGTTGAAAACATTGTGACCTGTTTGAGAACCTGTCTCGCATTCATCAAATGACATCCTTGTAGCTGTGGCCAAGATAGGCCATCACATCAAGGGGCAATAATGTTGTGCCTTTGGAAGGAAGGGGTTATCTTCGCCTCCAGTTGTATTACATATAAAATGGGGAGAGAAACTTTAACTCCACCCTCGAATGGAGCTGTCATGAGTATCAAGAGAGCTTAGAGACACATTAAAGCATTTTGTAAGCTGTGAGGTGGAGGGAGGAGGTTATTACTAATAACTAGCCAGTAGCCTGGTTGTCATAACCTGGCAAGCTCTAACCATCAGCCTTTTTCTACACAAGATAAACACTATGGGAAAGAAAGGGTGGGAGGGAAGTTCACGATCAAGGCTCTGCATGGGATGCCTCGCCCTTGAATCAGGGATGCTGTGATACTGGCAGAGTGTGGCTGCAAGGCTTAAGGGTTTGGTCACCCTTTAATTATTCGGGTCATGACTCCTGTCTCTCAGCTCCCTTCTGACTCCACTTCCCTTCTTATCTGCCCCAGACCATCACGTCAACTGCTCGCTCCTGTAGCATCAGATCCCTTGCCCTGTGCACACACGCAGCAGAAGCCTCAGCCTGGGTTGTTCCACGGGTCCCCCCTCCGCTGCCAGGGCTCTGGAACAGGGCTGAGAAAATCCCACAGCCTGGGAGAGCGGTGCCCCTTGCAGGGGGCCATCTGCAGCCTCCACCGGCTTTCAGCAGGGCCCGGCATTCCTTCCCCATGCCCCTTGTCAGCATTTTCCAGTCTCGGTGGCAGCCCTTCCCAGCCTTATCTCTCTCTGCAGGCCACCCGGCTCAGGCCCACGCTCCACCCTCTCAGTTCACAACCTCACCCTCCACTGTGGAAAGAAACTCCCTCGACTTCACCAGCCCCGTCTTCCTCTGGGCTCCGCCGCCGCCGCTCCCACCCCCGCTGGCACCTGCTCCAAGCGCGCCTCTGCTCCGGGTCCCCCACTTGGCCCCCAGGAGCCCTTTCCCCTCACGGGCCGTAGCCCCCTCCCGAGCCCTCCCCAGACCCCAAACCATCTTTAGCTTTTTTCTGACACCGGATTGCTGATGGTGACAATGCCTGCCCGTAGGGCGGTTGTAAGGACAACTTCGTGCTTAGTTTCCGTGCCCGCTCTGGGGCCACCGGGCTCACCGTGCCTCCCTCCTATCTGACAGCCCTTCATTTCTTTGGGTCTCTCTTCTCCTGTTCATCTATTCCTCAGTCGTTCCTCCAAATAGTATCAGGAACAATAATACAGTGACATTTTCCCATTGCAGGCACTGTCCCTGCC
Organism: Camelus bactrianus; assembly: GCF_048773025.1. Classification (NCBI taxonomy): domain Eukaryota; kingdom Metazoa; phylum Chordata; class Mammalia; order Artiodactyla; family Camelidae; genus Camelus; species Camelus bactrianus. The sequence continues at coordinate 29,066,832 of NC_133565.1, forward strand.
TGCCGGCCCATACTGTAGCCGCTGGCCATGTGCAGCTGCTGGGCTCTAAAAGTGGGACCGGTGTGGCTGAGGACCTGAATTTTAAATCTCATTTTAGTTCATTTAAATTTCAAACCAAAGACAGTGCAAAACAGTTGTCCGTGAAACGCAGCTTTACTGTTGGGGTCGGACCAGCTTTTGCTTTGATGGTAGAAAATTTGCATCTAGGTTGAGTGGGCTATAAATATAAAAAGTGCTGTGGATGTCGAAGGCTTAGAGCAGGAAACAAACATAAACATAAAGAATGTTCCATTCATGATTTTTTTTATATGGGTTACATGTTGAGAGGATAGTATTTTGAATATATTGAGTTAAATCAAGTTTATCATTTAAATAGATTTCACCCATTTCTTCTTCCTTTTTAAAAAAAACTCTTTTTTTTTTAAAACTTTGTTCTTATTTATTTATTTTTGGGGAGAGGTAATTAGGTTTATTTATTTTTATTTACTTTTTAACGGAGATGCTGGGGCTTGAACCCAGGACCTCGTGCATGCCAGGCATGTGCTCTCCCACTGAGCTGTGCCCTCCCCATTCTTTTTCCTTTTTAATGTGGCTACTAGAACATCTGAGATCACGTCTGGGGGAGGGTATAGCTCAGTGGGAGAGTGCATACTTAGCATACATGAGGTCCTGGGTTCAAGCCCCAGTATCTCTATTAAAAAATAAAAAAAAGACCATGTGGACAGCTTGCACTGTATTTCTGGTGGAGAGGGCTGGTGAGGCACTCTGCGGGGGCCCAGCTGTTACCCTGCCCTCACAAATGAGGCACACAGTAAGTGCTGGGGCCTGACCTCACAGAGCTCTTTCTCTAAGCATTTTGCCTACAAAGTGTTTTCACTTAGATTTTTTTTGAAAATCTTATTGAGTGAGAAGAAAAAATAAAGAGAAAGAAAGAAGAATACAAAAGAAGCCTCCATCTCTTTCTGGCCTGGCCTAGAGGCAAGCATACAGTAGGCAGTCACTCCACGCTTGTCCCACGAGTGAGTGACCGGTGACACCCGGGGAGGTGTGCCCTGCATCCTCACCTGTGCGTAGCGCCCACTGCAGATGGCGCCTCTCCAGTCGGGAACGTTGATGCAGTCTGGGTGCCGGACCAGCCAGTTATCGTCCTTGGTGAGGTAGGACCCCGGGTACTCGGACACCGAGCCATCGACATCATGGAATACCGATGTCTTATCCCCATCCATGTCCAGCTGGTTGAACCAGGGCCCAGGCTCTCCGAAGAACACTCTGGAAGTAATCTAAACAGAGCCCAGGAAAGTTAGGCTGGGCCAGGCAAAGGGAAGCTGCAGCTGTCACCAGGCCAGGGCGAAGTTTCCGATTTCCGCTGACATTACAAACCAGCCAAACCAAAGATGCTCTGGGGCACTGGAGGAAACCATGTGGCTGACCTCTCGGATGGAGCCAGCAAAACGGCCAAAGGTTCACTGTGCCTCAACTCTCAGACCCAGCACGGTATTTTGGCCTCTGCTCACTGGAGGGTTGGCTGCTGTGTGTGACCCTGGAGAGCGTTCTGATACATGGCTCAAAACACTGCAGGAATGGGGGAGGTGGGGAGGCGGGCCTAGGAGTGTGTGTGCGTGCATGTGCGTGTGTGTGTGTGTGTGTGTGTGTGTGTGTGTGAGAGAGAGAGAGAGAGAGAGAGAAAGAGGCTGAGGTGGTGGTGAATGTTTGCATGAGAAAGTATACATATAATACATACACAGGCTGGGGTGGATTTGTGGGAGAAAGAATGTATGACTGTTTCAAGAAGACAGTCTTTCAACATGAGCCCTTGGAGATTTCCACGACTGACCTCTTTCAGGCCTTCAGTGGCCTAAGAAAAGGAATTAAGTAACTTGAGTTTCACATCTTATCCCTCAGCCTGCCAGGAACTGGGCAGACAGGCAGAGGGCAGGAGGGGGGGTCTGGGAAATCTGTACCCCAAAGAGAATGCCCCAGGAGCCCTGGGTCTGCCTCGCCTCACAGGGCAGCCCTCTGTCCTGACCTCCTCACCCCCAGCTCCTGGTCTGTCGGCCGGCACGGCCAGGAGGGCCTATTTATGTTCCACTCTCAGGGAGAGATTAAACAGAGCATCTTCCGCAAAGGTTCCTTTGGAAACGGCTGGGGTTTTTAGATTAATTGTGCCCACTGAAGTGGGCTGGTTACAAGACTCGGTAGGCAGAAAGCAAGCCCCTTGGAGGGACAGCCTCAGAACCTTGAGGGCAGTGAAGGTTTCTGCCGGAGCTTGGGTGCACGTTCAGCAGGGTGAGGGCAAGCGGGCATTTACCCAGACTTGACCTGTGTGCGGCAACCTATGCCTGTACTTTTCCAGTTTGGATGCAGACAGATCTGGGACGTGGCCCAGCCTGCTTGGAGGAGGCTGTTCAACCCCTGCGGTGGTGGCAACGGCTCAAACTCCAGGCCCCGGGGGACTTGTGAATCACTGCCCAAAGTCTGGCTTTGCCGGGAGCCTGCCGCGGCGCCTCACTCACCGGGACATCCTCAAAGGCAATGTTGGTCACGTTGTTATGCGGGCAGCTCTGCCAGGCGTTGTTCAGACGGAAGGCCAGGGCGCTGGTGTGCCGGCCCTCCAGGGCTGCGAACTTGCGGAAAGTGCAGTTCTGGATGTTGATGGGGCCATCGTAGAACTGAATTCCTCGGATCGGAAAATTCCTATGGCGTTAAGGAAGCCAGATGTCAGGCCGATCACCATGTGCCACCATGCTGTTTGCACCCTCCAAGGTGCATGGTGAGAGACTTTCTGGGTAAAGCATTCCTGATTCCCACCCCCAGAAACTCCCCCTACCACAGAACACTAGTGATTCATTAATTCATTCACTGAGAAAGCATTTACACACATAGTAAATGTCAGTAAATGATTGCTGGATGGATGGACAGATGGATGTCTAGTTGCTGACTTAGAGGATGGTCCTCTATACAAACATTTCTCTTGATTTTTCCATCCGATAAAGAGTCATAGATAAATACTGTAAATACTACTGGAGCATGCCAGTATCAGGTCCCTTGGGAGAGTAGAGCCATTAGTCATTATCGCCTTAGTCTGAGTTGCTATAACAATTTAATTAGTTAAGACGCAGATGAGTTTCCACTCTGTGAGTAAGTCTTTCAGTTGGCAGTACACTGGGTTTGGGAGACCAGGGAGAGGAAGGGCACAGGATGGAAGGTGATAATGAAATGGTAAAATAACTGCGATGTAACTTTTCAAGCATCCCTAGAAGAGAGGGCACCCCCCCCCCCAACCCAGGAGGACAAGACTGTGAACTGCCAGAGGACCCCAAGAGGGGCCTGAGACCCAGGAGGCAGGGAAAGGATGTAGGAAGAAGCAAAAGGCTTGGGGATGGAGGTGGGAGGGACAAGAGGAGAACTCGTGACTTGGACATTTTGCCTTGGGCCCAATGCAAGGGGTAGGGCATTCAGAGGCTCCTCTCTCCTCGGCCGTGGACTCCTGAGCAGGGCGTGGGAGTCAAGGGCCTAAGAGGGGCTGGCTTCCTGGTGGTCTTTCTTGGACCTGGCCCTAAATCTAGGCTTGCTCATTCTGCAAGCCCAATTTTTATGCTCTTACTGGTATCTCTACCTCTGGGCCAGGGCCCTCTCCTTCCACAGTGGACATAGAGAAGAAAGGACAGAAAGAGGGGACAGAAAACAGAAAGGGGACTCTGTCCATGGGAAGCTGCTGTATTCCAGCTGCCCCCCATCTTCAGTGCTGGGCTCCCCTCATTCAGACACGGTTCCCTGAGGAAGCGCCTGGTCACGCCTGTGCCGGCACTGTGCCTGCGGCGGACGCCGAGGCCTCCTGGCGCTTCTGTATCTTTGTATTTGTAACTGGCTGATGTCATCGCCTTGAACCCCAGTTCTCATGGAGCGGCTCCATGCGTCTTTCCGTTTAAGGTATTGCAGGGACAGCCGGTTCTCACCAGCTCTATAATTAAACTGTGTGCTTGCTTTGCCTTGGGACCCCCAACCCAGGCCCCTACAGGGTGAATCCCTCACCACGAAGACTGCACAGTCCTAGGTTTCTGCTCCCAAGTGCAGTCTGAGGAACCTGCCTGAATCTGACAGAGCTGTCAGGTCTCCATAAACAAGTGCACCTCTGGAAGTCATCAGAACAGTCTGGCCCTGGGAGATGGGTAACCCTCAGCGAAGAAACCCAAATATGCAGACCCAGAGCCACTCACGAAGATGATCTGGAGAGACTGCTACATCACTTAGGTTAGACAGAAACAAGGGCTCTGGATAGCTCATGCCAAAGGGGCCTGTGGTTCTGTCTGCAAAACCTTTTCAAAGACACACATCCACTTGGGCTGGGAGTTTAGGCCTGTGTCCTGCCTAGAGAGGCAGGAATGACAGATTCCTAGAGAAAGAGAAGAAAGCTCAGGGGGCAGGAAGGGTTGATCTTAGCCCTCAGAGAACAGGGTCCCCCTGCTGCTTGTGGCCCAGAGTCCTGCTCTCTGGCTTGAATTCCTATCTGAGCAGAAACACCATCAGAAGGAGAGATTTCCTCACTGCTGACCTAAGCTGTGGCTTTCCAAGGAACTGGCTGAGTCTCTTTTCTCTGTCAGCTCTCCAAGTAACCCCCTCCCTCCCCAACTGCTCGGTTATCATCCAGCCTTCAGCAGCAGAGAGCCTGTAACCCTCCATGTCTGTTCCCACCTTCTGGTTGAAGGTCCCCATCTGTGTGTGACACTGCTTTGAGTTGTGCCACCTTCCCAGTTATTCTCCTGTAAGTGCTTTGGTCTGTCTCTCTACTACGGTCAGAAGTGGATGAAACGCTCCAAGCGGGCGTGCTGTCGGGGGGAGAGAGGAAGCCACGGTTGCCGACCCCGGACCCTGAATTCCCACTAACACAGCCCAGAACTACAGGTGTGTTTTGATAGCTATGTTACCCTGTTGACTCATATTCAACAGTCTTTCGACTTCTCTCCCCCATTCTAGATTTAACTGTTTCAGTGATTTCTCTGACCAGTAGAGGACACAGGAATTCATAGTTGACAGGTACAAGTTACATACTAGCGTCTTTCCTTTCATTGCTGCCACTTAGGTTAAGCTACACAGAACAAGGAAGCTGTCATGGTTGCAAACCTACTGGCCTATAGGGAGGGTCCTTCCACTATGGTCCAAGCCACCCGGGCCCCAGATCCTGTTGTCCATCATCTCCGTCCCCACGTTGCCGCTCTCGCCAACAAACAAGCTGTTCTTGATCTCCTGCTTGGAGCCATCATCATACGGGAAGGTGCCACCGCTGTAGAGAGAAGATGTCTGGGGTGAGATGTCCAGAGACAGCGTCCCACCGAGGGCCCAGCATGATGACAGCTGCTCTTACCTGGCCAGGGTCAGGCCGATGCCATTGTCAGCAAACCTGGGGACAAGAGCAGACAGTCAGAGTGTGCCCTTGCTGAGTGAAGCCGTGGAGGGAAGGACGCTTCCCTGACCCGGGGTCATACTTTGGATCCTGGGCAAGGGAAAGGTCCTCACACAAGTACAGGGTTTGCTGAGGGAGCTGTGGCTTGCCCATCCTGTATAATAAAGGGATAGTCTGGGCCCCCGCCCACTCCATGTCTGACTCCAAAGAGGAAAGGGTGACTGCAGTGGCTCTCAGTGTTTGATGCCACGTTGCATTAGCAGCATGCAGACCCGGCTCCACGGGCCTCCCGCTCCAGCCCACCCTCCTCTGTGATTCCAGGGTTCAGTGGGTGGCTGGACCAGGGGCACATGGAGGGTCTTGCCACTCTCAGGGCCAGCACAGAGTAAAGCTGGGGGCATGTGGACACAGTTCCATTTCCTCTTAGCCATCCTCACTACGATTCCAGCCACAGCAGGAAGGACAACTAGAGAGCTGATTTCTAAGTTTCCAGAAGTCAGGAAGATGCCAGCCAGGAGAGGGGCAGGAAGTCATTTTGCAATTACACTGCAGCCACCTTTTGCCCCTGTCCCTTTTGAGGGCCAGGAGGAGCACGCTCCTCGAGGGAGTCTGGTTGTGGGTAACAAGGGGTCACACAGAATCCAAGTGGATCGGTGCGTCCCTGCTGCCGTAGACCCCAAGGCCGAATGTGGCGGCTGCCTTTGTTTCCTTCATCCCGGGGGCAGATATAACTGGCCTCCTCCCACCTGTCCCATACACCCTCCGGGCCCATCTCCTCGAAGTGCCATTCCTACCGACCACTCTCTGCTTCCTGAACTCCAGTGGCTTCCTATCACCCATAAACCTAAGCCCAACCCTTGCCCTCAGGCTTAAGGCTCAGGTGAACCACTTTCCCTTTGCTTCAGCCACATCCTGGCTGCCTGAAGTTTCTCTGGTTCCCAGTTTGCTTCTTCTCACCCTGCTCCCTCTCATTCCGGACACGTGCACGTCCCCCTCTGGCTGAAGCCCATCTGGTTCAAATTAACCATTCGAAGCCCATCTTTGGGGCACTGTGCCCTCCAGTTCTTTCCCAGAACTTCCTGACTCTGGTTTCCCAGTCTTCTCAAGGCTCTTCCTTATCATCACCATCTCCCAGTGCTCTGCCCAAGATCCTCTCATTGTCTACCATGTCCCTGGGGACTTCACAAAGACACATGGCTTCCATTCCCACCCGTCTGCTGGTGACTAAACCAGCTCTTCTTTTCCTTGCTCCTCCAAACTTTGGGATCTTTCCATAGAGTTATCTCAAAAGCATCTCAAATTCAACACACATGAATCGGAAGTCATCTTCCAGCTAAGCCTGTTTGCTGTCCTGAAGGCTCATTTTCAGCCAAGTTCTCACGGTCTGTAATTCTTTCTTATCTGGACGACTGCAGTATGATTGGTTGTCTCTCCCAGTTCTAGGCGTGCCCCCTCCCATTGCTGCCTGAATCCAGTGGTTGCTAGCATGATCCTTCTAAGAAATGGACACAGTGGCCAAATGCTCAAAGTTTTTGAAGGGATCCCCATCTTCCGTCAGTCCCTGGCAGTGCCAACCTTGCCCGCTTGTGGGATGGTAACCTCAGCACCAGCCAGATCTGGGCTCCCTTGGAAGGAGTCTGGTGGAGGGTTAGAAAATCCACCCCCTACCATTGGCGGGGTTGGGGGTCTTCACAACTCGTCTTGCAGCTCTAGGTCTGGCATCCACTACCTCCGTGGGGACCTGAACTTTCAGCAAACCAGAACCAAGACATTCACTGGACGTGGAACACTGCAGAGGAGTGTAGCCTTGACCCCCATCTGTTTCCTCTTTCATCACCTCTCAAGTGTCATTGGGCCTCTATTCTAGGGATGAGCAGCGTATCTCACTGACTAGCATCTTGTATTGCAGGGGAGTTCTTCCTTCTGCTGAGCTGAAATCTGCCCAGATCTGTAACTTCCGCCCTCTTGCGCCAATCAGAACAAGCCTTCCTCCTCGTGCCCAGAATGCCCATCAGAAACCCAGAACAGGCTCCCTTCTTCCCTTTTCCCTCTTCTCTGGCCCCACACAAAACAAAGCCCCCCCCCCCCAGTTTCTCTGCCAGTGACATTCCCTTTCCATCTCCCACGTGTGTCTGGCTCTCACTGGGGCTGCCTGGTCTCCATCCCTGAGTCAGTGTCTGGCCTCTGCTTTTCTGAGAAGCCTTTCCACGTGCATGTGTGTGTGCACGTGTGTGTGTGAAATCTGTGTCCGGTTCCCTCCTCACACACTTTCATTTTCTTTTGTTCCCTTTCACGAGCAAGTCCCCCTTCATTTCTCCTTTAATTGGTCTCAATAAAATAGAGAAATACATTTATTCCCCACGTAAAGTTTCTGATCTCTCGTTTATAACACAAAAGGCATTTCATGGTACTCCTTTAGAGCAAACCCTAGCTCGGCTGCCTGTCCCTTCTGGTCCTTGTCCAGTGTGGGACCTTATATCAGAACTCAGGGTTCCCTGTCTTCTTTCTTGGGCCTTGGAGTCTGATGAGCTGGTATTTCAAGTCTCAGTTCAACCACTCACATTTTGAGAAATTCACTCAGCTGAACCTCCGTTTACTGTGTCTAAAATGGAGACAATGATTTATATCTTTGAGAAACATGGTAAGAAACAAATGCAACAAAGGAGTTAGCGCACAGTAGGTGCTTAGAACGTGCTCGTTTCCTTCTTCCTTCCTTTCGCTGACTGGTTATGCGACCTGACAGAGCCAAGTCCAGTGACTATTTGGAGGCAAATCATGACCCACAGGGCCTGGCATGGTGGGCTGAAGCTGTACGCTGCTTTTAGGGTTTTCCTGCTGCCATCTGATGCCCCTGCCTGGCTGGGCGACCACGAGGTCACACATCGGCACACAACTTGATTCCTCTCTCTGCCTCACTCACTTTTGTCCCCTACCCCGGGGAGGAGCTGCATCCCCACATTGTGCCCATGCCACACGACTCTCTGCTCACCTGCAGCTGTCCAGCCACACGTCCCCGCCGCGCAGCCAGGCCCCATGGTCCTGGTTCTTGTAGGCGGTGAAGTGCTTGATGATGGCCGGCTCCCGGGGCTTCAGCGGGTCAGCATCCTGATGAGGGCTGTACCTGGAACACAGCAGGGGAGGCCCAGGTGGTGGTGTTGGGGGGCCTCCTGAGCTGGCCCCCTTCTGGGGGGTGAGCCAGTCCCAAACCCAGCAAGCCAAGCCGCCTCTGTGTCCGGGAAGGAGAGTCTGAGATGCCCAGCTCTCTGCTTACTCAGGGGAAACCTTGACCTTGGGCCTTTCTGGGCTTCTACATCTTAGCCACCAAATGGAACACTGAGCCTGGGTGCTCCTGAGGTCCGGGCCAGCAAGTCTTCCATGGACATCATCGTGTCACTGGTGTTACCCACTTTTGATAGGGACCAAGCAACTTGGTCTATTTAAAGGGTACTGATTTCCCTAATCACCCTGAGGTTTTGACTCCCCCCGCACCACCTTTTTAATTGAAGTATAGTCAGTAACAACGTGTCAATGTCTGGTGTACAGCACAATGTCCCAGTCATACAAAGACATACGCATATTTATTTTCGTATTTTTTTTCATTAAAGGTTATTACAAGGCATTACATATAGTTCCCTGTGACAGCACTTTTTAAAAGCAGCCCCTGGCCTTTGGCTGAGGTCCAGATTTATTTGTAGGTACAAACTGCATGCTCCTTCCCATTGAACTGATGGCATAACTCCTCCCTTCTTCTCTCTTCACCTTTTTATCCTGGCCCAATCTGCTAGGGCCCCGGCCAGTCCTGTTGACTTATTAAAAAGCAAGTACTGGCTTTTGCTGAGGGATCTAGAAACTTCTAGAAATTTCTCTTTCCTTTCAGCTGCTGGAGACTAAACCCTAATTCAGTTTTTGCCCTGCTCAGATTTTCACCACAGTACCCCCAGCAATGAGCTCAAGGCGCAGGACATAGAAAGTGCCCAACAGAGAGGACGGTATAGCTCAGTGGTAGAGTGCTTGCCCACCATGCATAATGTCCTGGGTTCAATCCCCGGTACCCCCAGTAAAAATAAATAAGTAAATAAACCTGATACCTCCCTCTTGCCAAAAAACCAAATTTAAAAAAATTAAATTTAAAAAAAGTGCCCAACAGATATCTGATGAATGAATGAATGAGTGAATGACGGACTGTATGTGTTCCTGAGGGCTGATTACCTGGCGGAGATGATAGAGAGGAAGGGCCGCTTGTCCTTGGCAGAGGCCTCAGTAGTTTTGACTCCATTGTCTATGATCATGCCAGCCTGGGGAGAGGGGACATTCAGAGACATTAGCTTCTACCGCCAGGCTACAGGTATCTTCTCATATCTAGCATCCCTGGGTACTCTTGAATGCCCCAGGATGCATTAATAGAAGTAGGGAGTCTACAGCAAGGGAGGTGAAAAAGCTGCATTGTCCTACATTGCTCAAGTCAGATCTGGAGAAAGGTGTCCTCTTTGAGGTGCAGATGAGGAAACTGAGGTCTAGAGGGGTTAAGTGTCTTGTCCAAGGCCAGACAGGTAAGTCTACGCCCAGAACTCCCACTGCTTTGGGCAGTTACAAGCCCAGGCCCCAAATCAAGAATCACCGATACGCTGTCTTGGGAAATAAGTCTGCCATGATTTAAAGGAGATGCTGGACTTAAGTCTCATCTTGACCTTGGGGTAGGGGGCTGGGAACCTTCCCCAGTCTTGTCTTGGTTCTTGCCTGACTTGGGGAAAGAACTTCACTTTCTTATTTGGCTCCAAAGGTGTCCAATTTGCCAGCCATTGGTGAGTGGGAGTGGAGGCAGCTGAATGATGCTGCCCAGCGAGGCCACATTCAGTCTCCCCTCTGGGCTGGATTCCCTTGGCCTCTTAGGAATGCTTGAACTTGGTATCTCTTCTTTGAATAATTGGAGGACACTCTGACTATCGCGTTCTTCAACTGACTTATCATTAGCAGTGGTGATACGAGTCAGTAGGAGTGGGGCTGGATCCCCTGCTCGTCTCTCGTGAGCTATGGCCTTTGGTAAATCCCTTCACCTCTCAAGACTCAGTTGTAGCCTCTGTGAGATGGGTTAGTAACACTGAGGTCCTGGAGCAGGACCCTTCATGGTGGTGTGGAGTCAGGGCTGACTGGGTGTGAACACCATGCCCAGGGCCTCCCTCTTTGCTCAGACAACTGAATCAATCCAACTCGAGGGGTCCTCTTTGCTCCATTCCTGCCCCACCACCTTCCTCAAGGCCCATCCTGCGCCCAGGGGTCCTTGCCTACTTCCTTATTGGAAACCACCCTCCCTTGAGGATCTCTCCCCTTTCCAACCTCTCCAGACCCCCAGGTCCCACGTGGCTCATCCCCCAGCTCATGGGAAAACTTCTCAAGGAAAGGGTCTCAACAAGCCACCAGCGTCTTTCTTTCCACGGCCCCTGCCCCTCACGGTGGTATGGCCTCTGGGCCCGTTCTGTGTGGGGACAGCTCTCCCAGGCCCACGGGAGCCTCAGAAAGGCCCACTCGGAGGCCTGCGCTCACTCTCCCTCCTCTGTCCAAGTGGCATCGCTGCCCTCCTGACCTCCACCCTCTGCCCCGTGAGACTCTTCATTCTGCGCTTCTGGGACATGCCACTACCTGGGCCCCCTCTCTGCGCACACAGCCCAGCCTCTTCCCGGGCCCCTTCCCCGTCCCACCTCCTGGGCGTAAGCACACGTCTGTCCTGGGGTGACTTCTCTTCTTTATGGGCTTCTCCTTGGTTGAGTCTTTTTTGTTTGTTTGGTTGTTTATCCTGAGCGCACCCACTCACCCGTAGGGGCCCCAGTGTCCTCATCTGTTCCACTAGGGGTTGCACCAGAAGACTGACCGTGACATTCGGAGCTCTATCTAGGCACTGCCCCTGCATCCCCAAGACCACCTCTGCCCCCAGCACAGCATCTCTGGTCCCAGCCTTGCTCCCAAGCAGCTCCATTCCCACATCCCACGACGATGGTCTTATTGCCGCGCTGACTGACGGTCCTTGACACGCTCACGATCCCAGTCCCTTTCCCCAGCACCTCGCTTGGTGCTGGACACAGAACTATTGATGAGTAAACGAAGATGACAGAGGAATTTCTGTTTTCCACCTGCCTCCTTAGCTCTGCATGGATGGAGAAAGGGATGGAGAACCCACTTCCCAGAGACAAAACAAAAGCAAACAGAAGAGAGGAGGCCAAGGCTGCCTTCATCTTCCTCCAGAACCACGTTGATTTTCTCTGGCTTACAGGTCGGGCCTGGCTTTCCGTGGTCATCACTGCACCCATCCCCACCAAGCTCAGGTGCCCGGCTCAGGGGCCGCGGGAGGCGCAGCCTGAGTGAAAAAGCGCATCTGGCTTCTCCTTTCAGCTCCGGCCCAGATGCGAAGTCGAGGCCAAGGCAGGAGCAGACACAGGAGATCCTTGCTAAGGACGGTCAGCGGCCTGGGAGGCTGCAGAAGGCCGCTTCACTTCCTTCAAGACCAAGGCTAGGAACGCAGCTGTTCCCAGCTGAAGCCACGCGGCTGTTCTGATGCTAGCCGTCTGCAGGCCGGGCTGGCGCGGGGCGCAGCCCGGACGGACTTACCCGGTAGTTGGAGTGCGCGCGGTTGTTGTGGAATTTTCCCAGCGGGATGTGCTCCGAGTACCCTGGGGAGTACATTCCGGCCGAGGGGCCCGTCGGTACGTGGTGAAAGATGAACCAAAACCCAGTTTCCTGGTGGAGGAGGGCACAGGGGAAAGCCACAGAGTTCAGCACCAGGAGCTTCTCGCTGGGGAGACTGGATGGCGCAGACTAGGGGTGGGTCTCACGCTCTCACCCAAACCGGCCCCACCGCCCAGCCCCAAACACACTGCGGGAAACAGCGAAAAGCATGAAGCAAATATATTTTGGGGGATCCACCCTGACTGTTAAAACCCTGCACAGGGTCCTACTGTATCAGCCGTGAGCGCCAAATGGCTGGATTTCAGAGTCAGGGCCGGGGAGCACATAGTGGGAGGGTTTCGTGAGTGCTCTTAGCTTTCCCCTTTCATTCTGCAGATGTGGGAGCTGAGGCCCAGAGCCAGCACCCGACCTGCTCCAGGTCCCCAGGAAGGTAAGCACCAGGGAGGGGTGGGTAAGGGCAGGGCTGTGTAGACAGAATGCCGTGTTTGGATCCTGTGCGTGCCCCTGGGCATGCTGGCTCACCCCACCTTCCTCTCCTGGTGGGATAGGTAATATAGTACCTGCCTCACAGGGTTGATGCAAGAATTAAAGTATTTTCACATAGAACATTGATGCGCCAGGCATCTAAGAATGAGTCATTGCTTAGTACTCATTAGCTGTGACCACCACCAGTGTGATGAAGGGACAGAGCCATCACTTAAAACCAAGTCCATCTGACTCCCAGGCTGGCTTTTCTCCTCTTCATTCGAAGCCTGGCTGCATGGACGTCTAGACCTGGGGCTCGCGGCGCACACCCTTCCGGGCTGGCTCCAGCCATCTCCTCGCCCCAGCCCCACCACCAGAAGGGGCGCTTCTGCTCACCTCGGACCCCGCAGCAGCACAGTTCACGAGGTTGTTGTTGGGATTGGCCATCCAGAAGGTGGACACAGCACTGCAGGCAGGGGCAGAGATCGGATGGCGTCAGACAAAAGGCTATTGGCTCCCATTCTGCCCCCCGGGGAGGGGACCTGTTGGGCAGCTTAACGTTGGTTTGAGAAGCCTCTTATCAGTGATTTGAGAAACCGCTGATGTGTTGATCTGAAACCCGGTTTTCTCATTAAAGTGCAGTGCATTTAAGCACTTAAATGTTCAGAATTGGAATGGGCCATGTTTCCTGAAGGTAGAGGCAGTTTGTGGGTGAAACCTGAGATGCGTTTTAAAATAAATCTAAGTCAGGAGAACCCAGGGAAGTGGCCGCTTCTAAGGGAGAGGCCCTGGTCTCAGAAGGCTGACCACAGAGGAAGCTCTCTCTCTGTCTCTCTCGGACCCTGTCTCTGCCTCTCTCATGTCTCGAGAGACATCAGTGCAGCTGGTGCCCACGTGGACACACTGTGGCAGCCGAGGTGGCAGCCTGCCTCCTCTGCTCAAGGCAGTGCTGCCCAGCAGCAGGAAAAGGCCGAGGATGAGAACAGGGGTCCCCGGGAGATACACTGAGAAGGCAGAAGTAGAAAACACACTCCTGCCCTCTGTCTGAGCAGCTGAGAGCAGTAGGTGGTTAAGGGCCGTGAGGGCCAAGTGGCCCAGAAGCCCCGGGGGTGAGAAGTCGGATGCTGGGCTGGGAAGTCGCCTGAGCACAGGCGCAGGGCCCTCCCCGGCCCGGGCCTGGCTGGCGCGGGGGCGGAGAGGGAGGCGCTTACTTGCAGTCCTGCCTGGGCTTGGGGATGTACCCCGGGTAGGAGTCTTCTGTGATCATCTTGCACATCTTGCTGTCACGGTCAGAGGGAAGGAGGGTTCCAGACTTGACAAGGAGGCCAAGGCAGTGGTCAAAGGTGTTGCGTTCCTCTGGCCCGTCTTCCGTGAAGAAGCAGTGTCCCAAAGAGTTATAGCCCACAACGTCCTTGACCTGCAGGGGTCAAGACAGGGGGACCAGTCATTCATGTGCTTATCCATCCATTCAACAAACATTAACAGCCTCTGCCACACAGCAGGCCCTGTGAGGGACACTGGGGGGTCGGGGGTGGGCCTGACACAGGTGTTGGGGGTGGGCCTGACACAGGTGTTGGGCCTGCGGAGGGAGGGTCAGGGGAAGGAGTAGTGACTTTAAAGCCCCTTCCAGCTGGAAGTGTTGCAACTGAGGCTTCATGGGGTGGGAAAGGGGACAAAGTGTTAGAAGTGGATCCAAGAGGCCACCATGGACGAGGTCATGTGAGCCTCCCCTGGTGAGGACACAATGAGTACACTGATTACAAGGACTACACGTGGAGGGTTTCACAGAGGAGACCCCACCAGAAAAGGCAGCATCTGAGCCGGGCCAGGTGGGCTTTTTAGTAAGACTGGTATGGAGGGTCCTCATGGAGCCCTCACCCACGGGTCCAAGCCAGCTCTGAAGCCCATGACCTGCATCAAGCCTCATTTGCAACCCCTGAGCCAGAAAACCAGAAAAAGCTGCAAGCTCCATCTCTTCAGTATCCTTCCTGGAATCACAGAGCCAGCGGGCCAAGCAGAGAAACCATCTGAAGACATGGAGAGACGTGGGGTGCAGATTGAGCCATGCATCCCACCAGCACAGGGCTCTTACCCAAGTCTCCCAGCCTCTCTCTGACATACGTCCCCATCACAAAGCGGAGGACTCGGACACCATGATCTCCAAGGCTCCTGCTGGGTCTGAGCTCTGTGAACTCATCAGTCTGAGACCCAGAAGGTCCTCAGAGGGCTCCAGCCTGAGTCCCCCCTCCCCGTCTAATGCCACACTCTGTTCACAAGCATCCCTGATGAACGGGGCTCCTGCTTCCACTTAAACACCCCAGAGATGAGATGCTCACTCCCTCCCAAGGTGCCCTGTCTGCAGTGGGGCAGTGAGGATGGAGAGAAATGCCTCCTTACCTTGACTGAAATCTTCCATCCTCATCCCCACCCCGGGTCCCGACTGCCCAGTGATGTCACCCAACGGGGGACGCTCCTGCCCCCTGTGACATCATTCAACCCACACCTATTAAGTTCCAGGGTGTCAGGCCCTGGAAAATTTGTACATCATCCAAAAACAACGCCTCCTTCAGCACTGTTACTTTTTCAAGGGGCTGTCCTGTCTGTTGTAGGATGTTTAGCAGCAGGGCTGGCCTCGACCCACTGGATGCCAGCAGAACCCTCTCAGTTGTGACAACCCAAAATGCCTCCAGACATTCACTGCCAGGTATTAAAGTGGGAAAGGGGGGTGACAAGATTGCCCCTGACTGAGAAGCACAAATCTAAGACAAACACCCCAATCCCCTCTGGCATCTTTTACATGACAGAGCTTGCCTACTCCCCCAGCTCCAGGCAGCCATGCTCTAGAAGCATCTGGAACCAGCACCCTTTATGTCCCAGCACCAGGCTGGGCTTTTAACACCTTTTCATCTTGTTGAAATCTTACAGAACTACAATAACTTTTTTCCTTTTTTGGAGATGAGGGAAATGAGACAGAAAAGCTGAGTGATTTGCCCAAGGTCATGCAACCCAGATGTGCAAAGCCAGGGCTGGAACCCTAGTTTTCTAACTGTGTCCCTTCACCCATAAGGGAGGATCGTGCACACACAGCTGCCTTATTCCAGGCAAGCTCTCTGTTCCCTCAAATGAGCATCTCTCCCTTAATCTTTGGTAACAGGCCAGGGCGTGATCTTGAATACTGTTCAGTCCCTCAGTAAGCATTTCAGTCAATACCACGGTTGTCCAATGGGACTGCTTCCTTCTCTCCTAGGGAGCTATGAAAATTTGTTATAAATAGCCTGGAAAGGCAAGCCTGGGAGGAAGAGGCAAGAAAACACGGGCTGTTCATGCTGGCAGGGACATCTGAGACCAAGTTCAATGCCCTCACTTTACAGAGGAGGACACAGACGCCCCGAGAAAGGACCTGGAGCCATGTTGAGAGCCAGGCCTCCTGCCTCCTGCCCACAGCTCCTCTTAACTCCTGTGTCCCCACTTGCTCACTGTCTGGATCACACTTTGGGTGACCCTCTTTGCGTGCCAGTGAATAATGAATTCGGTACATTCTTGTTCTAACAAATGCCTGAAAAAGAAATTCTCTCCAAGACCCTTGAGGTATGCTCTGGAGAGGAAAGCCTTTATTGTATAAAATAACTGTTACGTTTTGGGTGTGCAATGTTTCACAAACATTGTCTCGTTTAATCCGTAGCACAAGTACTATACCCTTTCTACCAATGGCACAGAGACTTACAAAGTTCCCCAAGTCACTTCCCTTGCAAGGAAAGATTGAAACTCGCTTCTCCATCTGTCTAATCCAAAACTTGTGTACTAATTAAATCTCAACAGCACCAGAAAAAAAAATCCTCTCATCTTTTGTTGTACTTGTTTCTTCTCCTTAGGGGTGGGCTGAGGATGGCATAGAATCAATAGAGAAGCACGACTGGGTAGAAGAAAGCCCTGGGTCGGGAGCAGAAGACACACGTTCAAGTCTTGCCTCCACCACAAACTTGCTGTGTGATTTGCCTGAGTGTCCTGGGGGTGACTTCTTTTTTAGAATCTCTTCCAGCTCTAAAATTCTTCCTTCGAATGTTTCCTAGAATTAGACCTTTAAACTATGACAAAGCTTGAGATAGATAAGACAGATGACAGACAGACAGACAGACAGCAGCTGGATAACCAGACACATACATATGGGCTCACGGGTGCCCACCGCGTCCCCACGCACGCTGCCCAGAAACAATGTGTGCTTCTCTTGCACAAACTGTACGTTCCCTTTGTTCTTCTGGACTTCTTCCCTGTTGATGGTTGGCAATCAAGAAAGTGACTCCTGAGAGCCGTTTTAAGGCTTCACCTGCTGTCAGGCGGGGTCTGGGTGTGAGGCTGGGAAGGACAACGCTCCTCAGTGCTCCTAGACCAGCCACTTCACATAGGGTGACCATTTAATTTATCGTCTAAACCAGGACATTTCTGAGAGTGAAAGGGGGTCCTATTAGTAATCAGTCTGGGACAGCAGGGATGAAATGGAACTGTTCTATGCAAATCGGGCCATAGGGTCACCCCAGTTGTGATGATTCCCCACTCCAACCTGTACACAGGAAGAAAAAGAAACTGCCGTTTAAAGCGAATACCGATAAAAGTGAACTGTAGGCCTGATTCTGCCCTCTAGGGCGGATATGATATAATTCATCTTAGTGAGAAACCTGACAACACATATGATCCTATTCAAAGGAAGATTGAAATTTCTGAGCTTCTGCTGTTTATTTTTTTTTTTTCGGAGCTGCTAAAGAAAAGCGCCGTGGAGTAGGCGGTAATTTGTATAGCAGGGTGTGTTAATGAGTTTTTGAATATGCAAATGGAAGCTGTGAAAGGAAACCAAGAACCCAATCACTCTGCCTAATAAGAAGAATGAGTTTCTAAGGCAGCGGGAGAGGTGGGGAGGGGGAGGCAGGAACCGCACAGCCAGGTGGAGGGGAGGGCAGGGGAGGGCAGGGGAGGGGACGGTTGGAGAAGAGGAACCGTTTCTCTATTTCCATCTGGTTTCTGTGCTGACCTGTGATGCACCCCACCTCCTCCCCATCTCTCACCCCATTCTGCCAGCGGAAGCCCTGGCCAGGGAAACAAGGACAGGAGTCTGGGTTCCTCATTTGGGCTCAGGTGGGAAGGAGCGGTGAGAACAGCTCATGAATCAATAGTGAGAACAAATTCATGAAACTGGAAAAAGGGGAAACCAGGGGGAAACAGAAGCCGCGCCCACAATCCCCGGAGCTTTGAGGCTGGGACAGAGGACACTGAGTTTCCTCGCCATATAGTTAAAGTGGCTCCAGCCCTCCCTAACAGGCCACCAAAGGAAGGGTGTCTCCCTAAGGCTGGAGGGCTTGGGGACTGGAGTCATGTATGGCACCCCCTGGAGCTGCAGAGCCCATGGGGCAGCCTGTTGGGGCCACCCTGGTGGCTACTGGAGGCGTTTACATCAAAGAAAACACATTCTGAACACTGAGCAAGGTGACGAAGAAGGAAAGGACATGCTTACTTCTCCTATCCACTCTGCCCTAGAAAAGGAACAGAGGAGAAATTAAACAGAATCCACGTTGGTGTCTTGTCTGCCTTTCTCAAGAGAACTGGAATGCATTCCTTGCCATCCAGGAGGAACACTCGGGTGCGCCCCCGTGTCCTGCTCAGAGCCAGACACACACACACTAAGATGTAGCGCAGGCCCATCTGACTCCGCAGCTACCAGTCCTGCAGACAGTGTGCTCTCGCGCCTTCCTCTGAGGGCCAGCTCCACCCCCCATCTGCCAGCATCCTGGAGTTCCGGTGCAAACCACCCCGTTTCAAGCAGGACACTATCAACAGTGTCAATTCATGAGCGGCATTTCCCAAACTCTGTTCTGTAGAACGCTGACCCTATGAGATGCCGAAGTTGGGTGAAAAAGGCCTCTGTGTTGAATCAGTTTTGGCATTGCTAGGGAAATCAACATTACATGCGTTTTTACTGCAACCTTGACTCTACTGGCATGCACGGTGACTTTCTAGAATGGGGAGGAAACACATATATGCAGTGTTTTCCAAGGTCATTAAATGATTGGGCCTACTCTGTGTGTGTGTAGCGGGGGATACCTACTACTATCTCATGGAAGCAGTGAGGTTTTGCACAGAACACAGACAAAGAGGCAGTGACAATACTGTTTCATACCATTGCTAAGTACGTCACATGCATTGTCTGGTGTAATCTTCCCCAAAAGCCTTTGAGATGGGCTCTGTCATCATCCTCACTTTGCACAGGAGGAAACTGAGGCTCAGAAAGCGTCAGGCACCCCCCAAGTTCACACTGGCAGGATCAGAAGAACACGGGTTGCCGTGACTCTAACCTCTTAACCTCACTGGTCTACTGGTGCCTGCAGTGACTCTCACACAAGAGTAAGGAGATGCACGAGGAGGGAGAAGGGGGCAGTGGGTTTGTTGAGTGGGAGCCTGGTGGTGGTGTGTGAAGTCACATTACTGAGAACCGATACCAGGGCTCAGGGGGAGCAAAAGTTGAGAAGCACACATTTTTTGTCAGTTAGGAGATGTTGGCAGAAATATCAAGTTCAGACCACTCCTTCCAAAGGCTGACAGTGAAGAAAAGGAAAGAGCAAAGGTGGGCTGCCCCCGGGGGAGGTGGGGATGAGGGAAGCTGTTCTCTAAGGATGGAGGGTACCAGAGAACCATTACAGGTGGTGGGGCAGGAGGAGCCCACGAGTGAGGGGCCGCCCAGGGCCCTGGGGGTCAGCTACAAGGCCCCCACCAGCTGTGCACACCTAGGAACCCCTCTTTCCAATAAACTAGTGACTGCCCATCTGGGGTCCAGGGCACCTCCAGACCGGGGATGGCACTGGGGAAAAGGCATTCGCGATACTACTGAGTGGCCTCTACACTCCAAATCAGAATAAAATCCTTGTCTGCTTTTGGCCTCCTTTCATCCCGTCAGCTAAAAACATCTTCCCAAACATAGTAAGCTGTTGGTAAATCCTTGGAGCCAAAATCAAGGGAGCACATGTAAAATACGGATGGAGAGAGTCCAGCTCCCAAGGCAGTGTTTCTGAATGTGGGGCTCTCTGCCCCAGTGGCAGAGCGAATCCACAAAACCCCAGGTCCCGACCAGCGGCGCGGCTCCTGGGTAAGGGTGCAGAATGCCCTCTGTTATCCTGCTGCCTCTTTGGCTCAGAGAGACACAGGCCTGCACTTCACGGAGATTCTAAGCCATGGCCGTTTGGTTTCACCTTGAAAAGCCACGCAGGCCCGCAGGCTCCCAATCCTAACCACCAGTTCAGCCATCCAGGGTGGCCCTGGGTGAAGTGTAGCTAGAGCCCCACGTGGCCACTGGGATAACGCTGTGCAGGCACCTCGGCCAGGCACCTGGGCTCCCTGGCATCTGGATGACACCCAGGGAGCTGACGGATGCTCCCTCCCAGGCTGGTGGCCAGCATCCCTTGGGGCCAGACGGGAGGAAGGCTTTGGTACGCAGGATGGCGAGGGTCTTCAGGTTCTGAGAAGTGGTCCAAAGCTCTGGCTCCAAAAATCTAATTCTGCTTGTGGGTACAACTCATCCAGCTGGCATCTGGCTGCTCCAAAGGAGCCAACTCCACGGCCACTCCTCACCCTCTGCCTTCCATCCTGCCCCACACATCTCTCCAACCCCTGCTTAGCTTCCTTAACTCGGGCTCCTGGCCTGGGCTAACTCTCCCAGCCTCTCGCCAGCATGCATCCCCGCGGAGACGCTCCCTCCCAGTGCTGCCCCGGTAGTGTCCTGGAGAGCCCACCCTGTGGCCCCACCCGCAACACCTCCTGCCTGTGTCCCCCTGCTTGAGCCCGTTCCAGTGGCTGAGACCTGGGCTCACCGCTCGGAGGAAGGTTTGCTATTACTAAGACAGCCCAAAACATTGCATATATATTTTCCAACCAAACAACCACGGGAGGTAGCGGTCACGTTCTCTAGCACAGATGAGGAAAGTGAAGACCTAAGTGATTAAGTAGCTTGACCGAGGTCACCGAGCAAGAGGGTGGGAAAGCACAGACACACGTCCACACTGCAAGTGTGCCTGTGTGCGTGCGTCTGTGTGCATGTGTGTGGCTGCCCTGAGGTTCAAAGCAGCTTCCACTCAAACCAACCCAGATCTGTAATTACAGGCTTCTAATAATCTGACTGTCATTCTCTTTAGGAACATTAAATGTAGGTGAATTTAAGTTAAATTTAAGGACAAAACTTCAGAGCAAATACTTAAAGCAGGCAAAGCTCCTAAGCCTCAGGCCTGTTACAGTCCTTCACCAGCTCTGCCTTGTTCTTCTCACCACACATTCTCAGCCTAGTCACCAGCCTGGGTGCCAGCGCCTACGGCCTTCACTGCACTCACTCAGCAAACCCCCCAGGCGGACAGGACCATGGGATGGATGCCTGAGCCCAGGCCCGAGTGTGTGCCAAGCCCTGGGCCCAGCACTTCCCATGTCCTTTATTCCCCATTCAACGGACGAGGAAGAAGAGGCATGGAAAGGTAAAAGGACCAGCCCCGGGTCACACCGCCATTAAGTGGCAGAAGCCGGGTGGGGTCTCCGGTATCCGGCTCCAGAACTCAAGCCCATCCTGTGTCTTCTACTGCACCCCGACCTTCTGAATTCATTCTAAACCCCTTTTTTCTGCTTTTGCCAAAAAACATCCTCCTTCGCATCTTTCTTGAACCAGAAGAAAAAAAAAATCCCACATCTTCAAGCAACTGCACCGGCTGCAATCCTCTAACCACCTGCTGGGGGAGCCGGCCCCGGGTCCCGGCCAACACCTGCTTGTGAGCCCAGGAGACAGGGTCCCGGGGCTTGGGTCTCCCTCATGGCGCTGGTTCCCCAGGGCCCTGTGCGTTTGGTGTTACTTCCCCACTTGATGGAGGAGGGAACTGAGGTTCCGAGAGGATAAGCAACTTGCCCGGGGTTCACAGCTCATGACCCGTGGGCCAAGCCCTGGATCATAGCCCCTTCTCGACTGGGCCCCAAAGCTCACGCTCTCTCCTTTATACTCGGTGGGTTTTAAATCAGAGCATTTAAAACACAGAGACAGCAGGCACTCCTCTATAGTAGAAGAGCACAGTGAATAGAACAGAAAGCAGCCTCACCAGCCACATGCTGATGGGCCCCTTCATCTTCCTGTCACCGCGTGCATGATGGGGAGGGTCATTATGCTTGGATTAAAGCAGGGCTCACAAACCCAAATGCCCACGGAGGCCAACAGGTGATGAGATGAGTGGCCCAGGCTGGGGCATTTACTGTAATGTACTAGGCAGTGGCAGGCATGGGGTAAACCAGGGAATACAGGCCTGGCTTGGCGGGGTGCTATGACTTTGCCCCAGTCCATTGCTGCCATGAGGGAATGTGGGTCTGGTGCTGCCAATTTCATTTACTTTTCAAAAGAAGCCAAGAGTCCAGATTTTTATGTGAAATCTCTAAGTTTTTAAATGATGAAAACTAATTCAAATGTTTCTTTAAACATTCAAGCCAAACAAAACACATCTGGCCACTGGGTTCAGCTTGCTGGGTGCCATTTTGTGACATCCGGTTTAAAAGTTCATAGAGGATGTGAATTTAGTCCATTTAAAGAAAGTTCTATTTCGTGTAAAATTATCAGGTTAGTGTAAAAATTATCAAATGTTTCTCTAGACACCGTATAAGCCAAACAAAACACAAAGCTGGATCCAGCTTTCAGGGCGCCATTTTGTAACATCCAGCTTCAAAAGTTTATAGAGGATGTAAGCTGAGTTCATTTAAAGAAGGATCCCTTTAGCGTAAAAATCATCTCTGCAAGTCAAGACACGCCTCTAACACACACACAGACACACACACACACACAACCAATTTACTAATGAAGGTATTTCTCCCAGCAGTGATTGCTCTGAAGATACTTGGTTCAACAGAAGAAAAGGACCCATGCTGCCACTGCCCCAAGCTTGTTGGGCAGATGCGACAAGAGTCTTGCCATGACCCCCCTTGTCTGTAGTTAGCAGATCTGTCATGCTACACAGTCATGGAATGATCCTGGGGAAACCGAGGGACAGCAAGAGCTAGACTCCCAGTGACCACTGCAAACAAATTGCTCACCCATCTCTGTAGCTTAGTGCCCTTTGGCAAGGACACACCCTTATTGTCTCCTTCCTTTTTGGTCAGTGACCTGTTCTCAATTGATTTTGTTCTAAAATCTGAGCTAAGGATGGTTCAACTCCCAATGGCCCTAGACTAAGTGACTAGATCCAAACATCCAGCCATTGCTAACGGTCCCTGGGCCCAGCATTAAGCGGACTGGCATGCAGGGGGAGGACGAAGGGACAAGGGGGCCCTAGATCTCTTGCTTCCTCGGGAAGGAGGTGCTTACCAACAAGCCATTGGAGCCGTGGACAGTGACGCAGCGAGAGAACGTGTGGTGGATGGAGAGGTCCCTGACATACGTGGGTGGGTTGTAGCCTCCCTTCTCATCCACGTCACCCGCCAGGTGGAAGTGAATTGGGTACTGACCCACCAGCTGCTGGCCCATGTGCTTCAGCTCCACGCCCTCCAGGTGTGCAGCCTTAAACCCCAGTGCAAACTGCAAGAGGAGAACCAAGAGTCAGAAGGAATCCATGAGGTGCCACTGATCCCCCTCGCTAGTGCCCACACTCCGAAAATGCACACGTGTTGTTCTCAAAGTGCTCCATTAATTCCTGTTTTGGGTACTCAGTACATCAAAGATATTCTCTGCAAATAGGCCAGGATGCCTAGTCCTTCCTACCTCAAAGGAGACAAGGTGCTGCTAATAATATAGGGACGTTGCAAGGCAATGAACTACCTGGAATGAAGAGATGCAGTGGGACTGTGCAATAGCTGGGGCTTGTTTCAACCCTCTTTTCCTGCCTCCTAAGCCGCTGAGTGTTATGGGAAAGGAATAACCCTGAGATAACCTGGGGGGAGGCTGGCAAAAAGCATGCCCTAGGAGGGTTGGGGAATCCAGGTTAGGGTAGACCACAGGGCAGTAAGAGCCTGTGCCTTAGCTCACCATCTGAAGCCCTCTCCCAGCCATGGGAAAGGGATGCTGAGCTGGCAGTCCTCAGCCGCCGATAAGTCTGGTAGCGTGTGTGTGAGTGGCGGGGCGCTCCACACGCTCACTTCATGCTACACCCAGAGCCACTCCTAGCTTGCTCAAGGGAACCACTCGCTCACACGGAACGTCTTCACTCCAGGAACTCACCATAAAAGCACAGCTTAAAAATGATTCCTGTCAAAAGTTGAGCTCAGCCAACTTCTACTAGAGAAGGATGACTTAAGGACATGCTAACCGTTCCTTCCAAAAATAGGTGTCAATGGGGATGCCAACTCCGGTAGTGGCTGCCCTGGAGCGCTGTGTTGAGAATGATTCTGAGGCCCAGTTTGGGCAAGGTGGCAAGGAGTGCGCTGATCACTCAGGGATTAATCTCAAAATGGGAAATGGGGTTGCAGCCTGCTATTTTTGCTTTAGTCTCTCTGACAAGCTTCTCATCTGAAGATTATACTAACCACCCCTGTCCTCACCACATCCCCAGAACTGACTGGAAATGTGTAGAAGTGTTTTGAGGGGTTGCAAAGACTGGGAGCACTGCTAGCATTTAATGAGTGGGGGCCAGGGATCCTAGAAATCCTATAATGTAGGCCTGCATGACAAAAAATAATTATCTTATATATGATGGTAGGACCCCCATTAGGAGCTCTCTAAATTTCACTCCATTATTCTTTTCACTTAGATTACCAAAAAATCTTATCCTTCAAAGCATGTGGTTTTAGGTTCAAGAGAATTGTCTTTACAAAACTCCACGGTACTATTGTTCCTCTATTAGCTTCAATCCCAAATCACTGAAAGCAACGGTCACGTGAGGTATTCAGTCTGCCAGCAAAAGGCACTTTATAGAGAGATGCAAAGAAATTCCTCTTGGAGCTTAATGCTAGGAAAACGTGAGCTCCAATGAGCTGATACAATTTTTCTTTATTGCACCATGAGAACTCAGCAGCTCACCATCTCCGTCTTAGCCTTGAGCTCCACCTGAAGCTCACAGGGAAATGTAATGCTGGCACTTCGAGCTCTTCTCCTTTGTTTACCATTTTATCTGTATTTTAATGGATCTAATGTAAATGTGACTTTTTGTGACTTAAACGCAGTTCTTTTAGGGAGTGGTCAGTGTTAAGTAATGAAGAAAGGGGATGAAAGCTGTGATCCAGGGTTGAAAATCACGAAGGCAGGAGCACAGTGCGCCAGATGCCATGAGACTGGGGAGCAGAGAGACGTTCCTCTATCATCTCTCTTGTTCCTGAGTATTGACTGAAGGAACTGAGTACCAATGCGTAACACATAAGACTTCTCCAACTTCCAGAAGGTACTCTTCCCTTGGTCCTACCTCTGCCCCTCCATCCCCTTTCCTATCAGGAATCCCTGCCCATAGGCTGGCACTGTGGGGATTCTCTGATTGGGCTGACAGCCTCAGCCAGGCAGACTCATACCTTGATGTGGCCCCCAAAGGTGTCGAAGTCAAAGAAGCTGCAGATGTGGGTGCTGTACGGGTAGCACTCATTCTCCATCTCCCCCATCACCACAATGTTCCGGCTCAGGAGCCCAACCTCGGCCCGCATGTCCACACCATCTATCTCCTCCCCGATGTGCAGGTACATTGGTTTCCCTAGGGCAGAGAGGAGGAGAGAAGGTGAGAAATCAGAGGCACTGCATGTCTTCCAGGCAGGTCTCTTCCAGGCAGGTCCCCGCCACGTGCTTCTGCAGCTGCTGCTTACACGGTGCCTGGTGGTTCCCATGGCCCCAAGTCTCGTTTTATAGAAGAATGAAGCCCAGGGAGGTGAAATTACTTGCTTGAATGAAGAGCCAGGAGTCACAGCCATGCACGCTTATGTCTGAAGCCCGTGGAAGAAATGGCTATTTGTCCCTCAGTATCTGTCCCCTCTTCTGCTTGTCAGTGTGAGACTCTCTTGTTTTAGCTAGACACGTGGTTCCTGGGACAAGCACCATTCCCAGCCCCGCCGCAGGCCGGGGTGGTCACAGGATGAGCAGAAGCAGCAGGTGTAGCCTTCAGGCGGCCGCTGCTCTTGCCCATCCCCGGGGCTGGGATGTGGACGTTGGTGGTGGGCCAGCCTCGCCCACGTGGGTGACAACATGCCCTGGAGATGGCAGAGCAACAAGAGTGAAGAAACCCACTCTCTGGATGACCCCATAGAGCTCACGTCCTGGACTGCCCACCGGTTGGGATTCTTACGGACAAAACATAAAACAAACCCTGTCTTTAAAGCTACTAATATAAAGCAGTGCAAATCCATATTGTGTTGAAGTAGGCAAATCTGTGTCCTACTTCCCTCCTCCTTATGTGGAGTGTGTATCCACAACTGGATTTCCTAGAAAGAACCAGACTGGAGCTTCTGTGTCCAGCACTGTGGCCGAGCTCTGGATACCTCTATGGTGCCATACAGAACAGTGAAAAAGAGCTTGCAGCCCACTCTGTGTTGACCTCGCCGCCACCTCCCTCCCTCTCCACGGTCCTGGAGGACAGGATGCTCTCTCCTTTGGACCACTGACCCCAGCCCACTCCTTCCCAGAGTCTCGAGGGCCTTGACCCCAGTAGCATGCCCCCTCCAGTAGTTTCATGTCTTCCCTCATTTGGGTTCCTTATGTTCTATTCTCAAACTCATCTAGGCCTTCCTAGCCTTAAAAAATGAACACACAAAAGACATTTTTGCCCAACTCTGCTGCCCCTTCCAGCTCTTGTCCGCTACCTTCCGGCCATGGCCAGGGTCCCTCGACTTAACGCCTTTTCCTGTCCCTCCGTTTTCTCTTTACTGTCTCCCTCCCACCTCTGCATTCAACCTCTTGTCAAATCCACTTCATTTCGCCCTCCATCTCCTCCTCCTCTATCTGGGCAGCAAATGCACCCTAAGAAAGGTGGGAAGTGACAAGCACTTGGAACTTTGGAGCTGTCCTGGTCACCTCCACAACAATCCCAAGTTCGTTTCTGAAATAAAGGGACCTCAGGCTGCCCGTAACTTCAGCTCATCACTGAGACTGCTGACCTGGCCCCTAGGTGCCTTCTCTTCCTGTTGAGGACGCAGTTACAGAGCACAACAATCTCTTACCTCAATTTGCAGCCCAAACCACACCACAGACACCATGTGGCTTCCCTGTGACCTTGACTTGAGCAACCGCAGAGCACAGAGCTCAGAGCTCAGCCCCGTGACACAACCAGTGCCCACAGTCAAAGGCTGTGGCTCTAATGAGCCCTAAGCAGCACCCGCCCTGCTCTCGGTGACCTCACCCCGCTCCCTTACCCACAGGAGGGGCTGGCTCCCCTGCCCGGCCCGTCGACCGGCACACATCCCACGGGTGGGTCTGCAGTCCCTCTGAGGATGTTTATTGTTTTAGAATTCTGCAGACTCAGGGAGGTGGTGGTTTCTTTGAAGCATCTCAGTCCAAGATGCAAAAGCACTGCATGGCAAAGCTGAGAAAACACTCCCCTTGGAACCGCATTCGCCTCCTCTGTCTGCTGTAACCGCTCACCACAAACTTCACGGCTTAAAACAACAGGGATTTCTATTCTGACAGTCCTCGGGGTCAGAAGTCTGAAGTCAGTTTCACTGGGTCAGCAGGCAGGCTGTGGGCACGGCGGGTTCGGCCCAGGACTCCAGGGAGGGTCTGCTCCTGGCCTTCTGCAGAGTCCATTGCCACCTGTATTCCTTGGCTGGTGGCCCCTTCCTCCATCTTTGCTGCGCAACACTCCAGTCTGCTACAGTCGTCACATCACTTTCTCCTCTGACTCTGACCCTCCTGTATCCCTCTTATAAGGACACTTTTGATTCCATGAGCCCACCCAGATCATCCAGGATCATCCCCTATCCCACAGGCCTTAACTGAACTGAATCATACCTGCAAAGTCCCTTCTGTCATGTAATGTAACACTCACAGGCGCCAAGGATTAGCACGGGGACACCTTTGGGGGCCGTTACTCAGTCTGCCACAGGGTCCTTCTTTTAAAAAGTCTCAGGTATTTTAAAAGTTAACTGTTCAAAGAGTCTATTTGCTGTAAGGTACTGTCACCCCCTGAGCTTCCTGATGCCAAAGGGCCAGGAGTGGACGCCACGGCCGGGGGCTGTCAGGCCTTCTGTTTCACACAGGTTCTGACATCGACCAGAGGAGAGAGTTTGAAGCAAGTTAGTGCTGCAGAATGCTGGGGCCTGCCCTCCAGCGCATCCCACTGTGGCTTATGGCTTGGGTCACAAGGCCACATGTCTGTACAGTTTTAAGGCCCAGAAGCAGAGTCCCCTCTGGCTACCCATGCCGGAGCCTCTCTCCCATCCCTGGGTTGTCTGCGGCTACTGGACCTTTGCAAGCAGCCAGTTTCAAGGACTTTGAGTGGGATTTAGGTCTTCTGCACCCCGGCTGGACAGAAAGCTGCACCCAGAGCAGTGTCCGATGCTGATAAGGAAAGGGGCTCCCGGGCATGCCAGCTTTAAACCCCCAAAGTCCTATGACTGATAGAAGAATTGATTCTATGTGTCTAACGATAGAGAGTCAGGCCCAGAAGGATCCAGAAGGGCTTTCAGCAGTCACTTAAGCCAGCTCCCTGACTTCACCCTTGAGGAAACTGAAGGCAGACAATGCACCAGGCTTGCCCAGTGATCTGGTGGAGGCAGGGGTGAGAATGTGGGGGACACGAGCCTCAGGAAAAGAGGTCCTCTCGGCACCTATGACTGGTGCTGGGCGCTGTACTGCAACCGAGCAGGACCTCATGGGGCCTCCGTGGGAAAGACCCCTCCCCCATATCCTCTGCATTAACTCCTCTCTCAAGCACCTGGATAATAGTATCTGATGCATATTTCCGGAGTTTTTCAGATGCTAAAACCACCAGGGAATGGAAGAAATTAACTACCTGATGATCAGGAGCACGTAGGCCCCAGACCTTCTGGGGCCTAAGGATTGATCGCCATCAACCAATGAGAGAACTGTGCACAGCTGACCACCTACCTTGGGACGCCCTTCCCTCACCTGGCCTTTAAACATGCTTTGCTGAAACCCCTCCAGGAGTTCGGGGGTTTTGGGGGCATGAATCACCCATTCCCCTCGCTCAGCCCTGCAATAAACCTTTCTCTGCTCCAAACTCTGACATTTCAGTTTGGCCTCATGATGAGTCCAGCTCACAAACTTGCCTTGGGTGACAGTTTCTCTTCACCACCAGATTCTGGCTCTGGGACCGAGTGCGCACTGTGAGCCTGGCCCTTTGCCATGAGGACATGGAATATGAGACTTTTTACAGTCTGTGTACCCTGGATGCTGACTTTGAGGGCTGAGTATGTCCCCTTATGTCCAGACAGAGGTGATCTGGGGTGTGCTGCCGTCAGTCTCTCTTGGGGAGGGTGGTCAGCAGAGAACGTCCAGCTCAGGTCATGCTCTCCTTGGACTGAGCACGGCAGAGGTCCTAGAGCCAGGCCGCCGCTGCCCCACGCAGAACCCCCTAACAGGCAGGCTGTGCTCTGGGGCCCCCGTCCCTGGTTTCCCGAACCACCCAGTTCAGAACACTCCCTGCGGAGAAGTGGGTCGGTAGAAACAGACCCTTCTTTTCCCAGAGCCGGTATCTTTCCCTTAGGACTTCCCAGCTCCTTGTCTTCCGGGCCTCATGACTTTGGGCATGCTGGATCCAGACCTTTTCTTCACTAGTAGACACCCCAATGGCAACTTTGCTGGCAACACCCAGAAAAACTTCTAAAGGCTTGCTCAGCCATGCAAGGCCACCTTGGACTGTTCTTGGGGTGCAGAAGGAAGCATTGCCTGCCAGGCCCTAGTGGCAACTCAGAGATGCCCGTGAACTGGCCAAAGCAACCAATGGGGACCTGAAGGGCTGGTACTGAGAGGCACAGCGTAACGCATACTTCCCGAAAGGATGCCTCCTCAACCCTGCCACCCAGGGTTGAGCACACCACGGAAGAGATTGCACAGAGAGCCAAAGGCTCAGTCCTGCCGGCCAGGGGCACAGGAAAGGACCTTCCCATGCGGCTCCAAGGAGTGCAGCACCCCCACTAGCAGCCTTCAGGATGGACAGAGTAAAACCCAAACTCTTATCAGCTTATCCGCCATCACTCCCCCACATCCCCTTCTGCTCCAGCCAGACCCAACAACCCATCCTTCCCTGAGCAAGCCTCCACTTTCCCACATCTCAGAGCTTTTACCTAAGCTGCTCCCTCTAGTTGGGACAGCCCTCTCCAACTGTCCATGTGGCAAATCACTCTGTCCTTCAAGATCCAGCTCCAATGGCTCCTTCTCAGTGAAGTCTTCCCCCCCACCCCCAGCGTCAGCCTCTCCATCTCGGGGTCCCTGCGTCACTAGGCAGAGGCAGGAAAACCAGGCCGAGCCTCCCCATCTCCAGGCCACACATCCCCAGACTTTCAACCACCCCTCAAAACACACCCATTTCAGTGCTCAGGGGACTCCTCTATTTGTCAGTATCCCCCTTAAAATACAGTGTCCCGGCAGGATGCTGACCAGAGGCTCCTGCTCCTGTGGGTGGCCTGAGGGCCTTCCTCGGGGATCCAGTCTCAACACAACTGGACAGGTAGGATGGTGGATGGGGAGGACTGTGGCTCTGGAGTCCAGCTGTCTGGGTCGGATCCCAACTCAGATCGTAGCCTTGAGTCCCTGAACATGTTATTAAGCTCCCTGAACCTCAGGCCCTTCATCTATAAAGTGGAGATAAAAATAGCCCATATCTCAAAAGGTAGCTATGATTGTTAAGTGAGCTAGTCCCTGGACTGTGCTTAGACCAGCCCCCGGCACATGGTAGGGGCTAATGTAACAGGAGCCACACAGGCCGCTGTCCCCGAATGAAGGCTGGAACCCAGGGCTCCCACCAACTACCCTCACGCCTACAATGGTGGGGAGTTGATAGAAAACAGGCTTGACAGCTTTCCTTGTTCCACAGGGGAAACCAGCGGGGGGTAGGAGTGACTTCCAGGTAGATGGAGGGACTGCATTTATCAGACTCCTGTGAGCAGAGTAAGACAGACTGAGAGCTGAAAGAATATTCCAGTCACACCGCCTCCTCCCCCAAGGCGGGGCTCCCTGTCAGGACTTCTGCGAAGCCTTGTGGCCAGTTTATCTGTCCTGCTGCTGCTTTCACAGGGCACTCCCAGCCTGCTATCCCCGGGAAGCTGTGGGTCCTGCGTTCCCAGCATCCAGTCCCGTCTGCAGAGTTCTCCCTCCTGGCTTCACCCTCCCTTCCATCTCCAAGTTCTGGTACATGAAGGCCAGCCAGGAAAAGCAGACATGGTCAAGCTAGACATGTCTTGAATAATCTAGAAGGGCCATGAGCACAGGCAAGGACTGGGGAAGGCCTGGGACGCAGGGGACAATGGGGTCTGCCCCTCCAGACCACTGAGGACAAGCCCAGAGGGACCTGGGCTGGAGGGTCCCAGAGGGGCAAATTTAAACTACAGAGCTCCCCAGATTCCTCCTACAGTCCGTCACCTTCAAATGAAGATGCTGGGGGCAGGGCCTTCAGGAAGCGAGAACAAAGCAGAACACATAGCCCTGGAGCCAGAGAGCTCTGAGTTTGAATCTCGGCTCAGATCGACCTAGTAGACTTGTTCTGTCTACACCAGCAGCCCCTGCTAGAGATTTCTGAGATGATGGAAATGCTCTGTTCTGTGCCATACAATATGGTAGCTATTAGTCACATGGGGCTACTGAACTCCCCAAATCTGGCTATTATGACTGAGGAATGGAATGTTTAATTTTGCTTAATTTTAATTAAATTTAAATAGCCACACGTGGCTGGTCACTGCCATACTGGAAGGCATGCGTCTAGACATTTAATTTCCATGAACCTCAGTCTCCTCGTCTGTGTCGTGGAGAAGAGAGCCCCCACCCTGTCATGTTAACATGAGAAGTGGACAAGATGGTTTATGCAAAGTGCTTAGCATATCATAGGAAACTCAAAACTGAATACAGTAGTATTACTTAAAGGTGTGTGTGTGGAGGTGGAGTTACAAGCAAAGGAGGAAGTTGGGAATGAAAACAGGGCAGAAAACTGAGGAGATTTCCAATCGCCATGTCAGGAGGTGTTGAGAGGTGGCTGGCAAAACTTTTGACCTATTTTTTTTAGATGATTCACACACTTTCATTTCATTTTGTTTTGTTTGTACTTTGTTACCCCCATCTGTTTCCTGTCAGAAAATCCTTAAAATGCAAAAAAAAAAAAAAAAAAAAAAA
This sequence comes from Camelus bactrianus, assembly GCF_048773025.1. Lineage (NCBI taxonomy): Eukaryota > Metazoa > Chordata > Mammalia > Artiodactyla > Camelidae > Camelus > Camelus bactrianus. The sequence continues at coordinate 29,098,619 of NC_133565.1, forward strand.
GCCTATTTACTGGAATTTGGGGGCAGTGAGGAAGGAGGATCCAGGAAAGCTGTGACCCTCCCTGCAGCCAGCCTGGGGACGGGGACACTCATTGATAATTGGGTGGGGAGCACAGTTTTGGGAAAAGAATGAAGCAGGTGGAATCCTTGCTTCACATCAGTGGGGGATGGAGAGCCAGACAAGAGGCTTGGAGCTGAAAAGGAGAAATGTGAGCCTTTCCAGGACAGACGGACAGATGGTCACACACACATGCACACACACACACACACACACACACACACACACCCCTACACACACACTCCTCACACATACCCCTACCGAGGGCTTTTCTGATGCTCTCCACCAGGAGCCATTGTTTTCATGTAAGCCCTAAAGCTTCTGAGCAAGATGGTCCACTCCGAGCCTAATAACTTTAAGGGGAGTGGCGGAGGCTGGGCTGTGAGGCTGGCAGAGACACCGATACAGGCGGTCCTGAACCAAGGGCATTTGGAGGGTCCTGTGGAGATGCATCATCTTCTCCACTTAGCCCTTCCTCCTTGACACACAGGGCCCAGAGCCGCACCATCTCATTCTGTGGAGCCTTAACAGACCTCAAGAGGCAGCTGGAATGGTTGGCCAAACCTTACCACCTGGCACAACTCTCTCTTTGCTTCTATCAAAAAAAAAAAAAAGTCTTTCGAAAATGTGGCAAGAGCATGTCCCTCTGTCTAACATTATAAGTCAAACCATAAATAGCCACATTCAGAGCATCTTGGCATCAGACGGCTTCCAGAGTGGTGGTTCACACTGCTGTGGGGGCTCCTTCCTGAGAAAACACCCATGACAGGTTCCCCGATTGCCCAGAGCGAAGGGAAAGTTGTCCTTCTTGGCCTCTGGTCTCCTTCCTTTTATTGGACAACGTTAATTACGTAATTTGGGATGTTTCTTTTTCTGTTTTGGCTGCCAGGAAGCTCAGAGGTACATTCTATGGTCTACTTCAGTAGTTCCTGCTAACTTCAATTTCTCCCCTTTTTGCTGAATGTATTCTCCGTCCATCAGTCTTTTATATTTAGACATGTATCTTTCACTCTGTTTTTTTTTTCCCCTGGGTGAAGATCTACTTGGACTTATGTTTATACTAAGAGGCCCCCAAACCTTTTTTGAAGAAGGTAGGGGTTTCAAACAAATGGTCGTTTAAAAAGGCAGACTCTGTTACTTTGTCAATGAACACAGTGTGGTCATCTCAGCCTCTGCCCTCCTTCCCTCTCTCCAGCCACACCCACCACATCACCATCTCCCAGAAACACTGACAGCCTCCCTTTGGCAGTTCTGATCATAGCTGCCGTGTCTGTGGACCACCTCAGCCACATGCCCTCCAGCCTCCCCTTCCCCGTGAATAAAATAAAGGCATTGGACTCCATCATTGTTTTTCACTTTTCTAACCTTTGCTCCCCCAAATTCTCTAGCACACTTCCATTAGTCAAAACGAATCTGCTGAATTTTACTTTTTGTAGTTTTATTTCCAAAATAATAGATATTTTGAATATATTGGCTATGCTTTCTCAGTCCATAGTCTTCCTCCTGCTCACAAACTCCAATACTTCTCCAGGCGTAATGGTCCTGGAGTAGCTGATATTTTTAATACCCTGTATTGAGTTTCCTTTCTTCTGGTAATACATCCCAATTTTCCTTTAGGGAGTGTCTCTTTGTCCATTCAATGTGGTCTTGGAGGGATGGTCGATGAAGGTGCCCCAGCCAGAGGGTGAGCACACAGGATACCAGCCCAATCAGTGCTTTCTCCCTGGAAGGTGACTTTTGAGCACTACATCCCAGGAATGAAGCATAGGTCCTGCAGACAGCAGTGCCCTAAGGATGCTACCCATTTGTCCCTGCTACCCAGACCCCTGCAGCTGCCCTATTCCTGGTCCTTCTGCAGCTTGGCTACTCAGCTTCTGCTTGGTTTTCTAAGTTCAATAGCTGCCCAGTGAATTCTTTTTTGCTTAAGATAGTCAAGTTGGATTCTGTTGCTTACAACCAAGAACACTAATTGATACATAACTCCTCCCACTAAGAATAACTGACCTTGACTACTGCACCATGTGGTTTGCTTTGGTCAATGGAAAATGGGTGTGAGAATGTTCTAGTTCTGAGCACAGGCCTTAAGAGTCCTCCCATGTTTCTGCTCACTTCTTCCCCACGAGCACAGTATGTCCTGAGAAGAATGAGAGCCACATGGAGCTGACCTGAACCCCACTCAGCCTAAAGCAAAGCTTAGTCAAGAGGAACTGAACCCCAGACAGCCTGCAGATGCATAGGTAAGAAATAGATGCTTGCCATGAGATTTCAAAGGGTTGTTGTTGTTATGCAGCATTATTATGGCAATAGCTGACTGACACAGATTTGTTGTGATTTCCGTCAACTTTAAGCCTAACAATTTTCAGATTCATCTAGCCTAGGGAAGGGTTGAAAGTCCTACCTGCTACTTTGACCTGGTTGGAGGCACAGGCTTTGCAGGGAAGCACCTGGAACTCTTCTGCTTGGTACATGGAGTAATCAGTACTTGCAATAACCAGGGTGTCTCCAGGCTTCCATGATTGTACATTGTCTTCCAGATTCAGGATGGTGCTGTTCACATTGGTGTCGATGGTGACGGTGAGTTTGGGCCTCACTGTAACCCAAAGCAGGAGAGCCTGAGATCTAAACCTTTGCCCAGAGCAAACTTCTCACTCCCTATCTCTTCCCTTCCTCTCCTTCAATCAGTAAATGTCGGGTTTGCCTATCCAAAACCCAAATCACCAGGCTCACCCCATCCCAGTCTTGGTACAGGTTTTTGAAGTCAACAAAAACTCTACCAGAAAAGAGCCATTCATTAGCTCTGGGCAGGGGAATTTTCCACTAACTCCTCAGCTGGAGTTAAATGTAGCTGCCTCACCACACCCACTTTGCAAAAGATGTAAAACAAATATAGCTCCTCTCAACTATTATTTACAGTAGCTGTAAGCCTCCCTTCCAAAGAACTCCCATCCCTAATGACTGCCCTCTGGAGATGGCCAAGTGCCTCTGAGAACAAACCGAACATTTCCAATCCCTCCTAACGAGCACCTCGGAACCAGCTTTAAAACAATAGCACCCAATGAGGCAATGAGTTCTGGGCCTCGGCAGGGGAGGGCTGCAGGAAGGCCAGCTCTGTCCATGGCAGCCCGGTTTTCTTGGACCAGGCCTTTATCCTTCCTGAAAGGCACATGGGCAGGGCGGGGTTCTGTGAGCTCCTGCCAACTCCGAGGGCCATCCCACTGCTCCTGTGTCCCAGAAGTGCTCTCCATTGTGAACTTGGCAGGAGCACGGTGTCACTGAGATGGCCGAAGGCAGCCGGTCCGGCCATTCAAACTCACAATGCACGGCTGCCAGCTCAAGGAACAGAGCCACAGTTGCATTTCTGTCCCCAGCAAGGAGCTGCTTACCAGGTTTCCCACAGAGGAACCGCACACGGTAGCTCTGGCAGGCTCGGCCCTGGTCGTAGCACACAAACCTATAATCCTGGCCTTTTTTGTAGACAGCCTCAGTGGTGAGGTTAACTCCATCTGCTGTAGTGGCCTGGGGAAGGCACAGAAATTATAGAGCAAAGTCACTTCTTTTTGTAAAGAAGGAAGGTGATGATTAATGCTATAAACATATACTCACGAGTCTAAAATTGTTTCTGCTCCAAAAATGATTTACAATGGCCTTAGATTATTATTCTACCGTTTCCCTTTTTCGATTTTGTTATAAGAAAGACAGCATGAAGACATAGGATGGATAAATATCTTGCCTGGGGTCCTATGGTATCTGAGCTCCAAACCGGGGACTGACTGCCCTGGTGAACATCTCATGGAGAGAATCTGCAACAAGCACACTCTTTCAGGAGCAGAACCAGCTGCCTCTTACAACTCGGACCTCCACCCCAGGACCATCAACAGTGGCCGACATGTATTACAGGCTCACTACGATCAACCCACTGGTGCCCAAATGTGGTTCCACATCCTGTGGGGAGTCTTTAGAAACACGCATGCCCAGGCTACATCCTTGGTGTCTCAGATTTGACTGTGTCTGGGGTGCAGCCTGGGCATCAGGACTTTTCAAAGCTGCCCAGGTGACTCCACTGGGCAGTAAAGTTTGAGAACCCCTCTTGTAGTTGCGGAGCTGAGTGCTCACGTACATTATCTCATCCCACCTTCATGGCTGTGAGGGCTGTGAGGGCTGTGAGGTCGCTGGTGGTTTTACAGATCTAGAAACTGATGCTCAGAGAGGTTGGGTAACTTGCCAACATCACAAAGCCAGTACGTGGCAGAGCTAAAATTTGAATCCAGATGCATCCAACTACAGAGCTGGTGCGTCTCAGTCCCTCCCACTGCTGCCCTCAGACATACCACCTACAGTCCTTTTTTCAGCGTCTGTCTCCTCCCAGTGGATGGTGGGCTCTGGGAGGGCCAGGTTTTGCCTGCCTTCCTGATCCCAGCATCCAGTCCAGGTCCCAGCATAGATCGGAGTCAGTTGATGAGAGCTGATGGGTGAGCAGCTTCAAGGCCAGGTAGAGAATTTAAGGGCGCTCAGAGGAGGGCAGGATCCCTGCCAGCTGGGGCTCATCCCAGGACTAGGGTGTGTCCTCACCAAGACTGTGGCTGTCATCAGAGACTTGCAATTTAGAGCAAGGGCTGCAGCTGTTGTCCTCTTTGGCACGGAGACCAAAGGGACCAGGGATGAGCAAATAGGGAGGCAAAATGCAGTCAATCTAAAAAGGAGGAGGGGGCACTATATAAGAAACATCGTTTTGAACCCAGCAGATATCTGCTGCCTTTGCTTGGGAGGAGAGCTACGTAGATGTGAGTTCAGCCAGAATTAAAATTCAGCCCCTTCCTGCAAGCAGCACCCTCACAGCGATCACCTCAGAGGGATTCAGGAGCAAAGCTCGAGGTCGCCTGGCTGTCACGCCCTCTCCTCTGACCCCCTGACCTTTTTCCCTGAGGCCAGCACGTTTTTCAGTAGAGCACCCCTTAATACTAAGAACTGAGCCTGAAAACATCATCCAGTGGAGCTGGACGTGTTTTAAGGCACAACATCCAACAACAATTTCAAGAAAAACATCTACTCAGTGTTGCTGCTTTTCTTTTTTTTCTTTTTTTAACCAGAAGAGCCACCTCAGTTTGGGAAAGGGCTCAGGGCTCCACCACTGCTCAGTGAGCCTGGATTGAGCTTTAAGTAGATGCAATTTGATTGTTATTCATGGTACTAATTATAAAGTAACTAGCAATGTCATAATAGTAATACAAGAAAATTATTTTAGAATTATTTTAAAATTATGGGCACTCAGTACAGGTCAGGGGCTTCATGTACTGTTGCATTAGATCCATGAAATAATCCCATGAAGGAACAATTATTATCTCCATTTTTGCTTATGAAGAAATTGAGATACTAAACTAAGTAACTTGACGCCAGCCAGCACTGCTAGTGAGGTACCCGGCGGTGCAAAATTTAAGGTGGCACTCACTCTGCCAGTCATGCAAGTGCAGAGTGGGCACCTGAGAGGGAACGCCACCTTAAATCTTGTGCCGTGGGCACCTCACCCGTCTAACCCTCATCCTGACACTGTTGATATGCCAGAGCTCACAAGGGGCAGAGCTAGGAATGCAAACTAGGCTCTATCTGGTTTCAAATACATTTTCCGAACCACCAGACTGACCTCCTGCCACTGCACCATGGCTGTGGGGGTGTGGGGACTGCCCAGCACGGTCTCTTCCCCAAGGAAGTGTGAGTCCAGGAGGTCCCACTGGCCTTGAAGGGCGGGTGGGTTTTAAGAAAGAAGATGGGAGGAAAGGGGATTTCAGCCCAGGAGAACTGCAAGGGGGACAAAGACACGGGGACAGGGGGGCTGCGGTTTGGGTTCTGATTTTGCAGAACCACAAACTATCAGATCTTGAAGGTCTCCTTGAGTTGAGGTCAACTGGGCTGGTCTCAGTACTTCCTCTCTCTCCAGCTTGCCCCCTCCCACCCTGCCTAGGTGACAGATGTTCTTAACACCCTCTCCTTGTGCAGAGGCTTTGACTGCGTCAAGGGAGAGCAGGGCTGTCAGGGACCTTGGGGGCAGCCACAGCTCTGAAGAGTCATCAGGAACACTGGGCCCGGCAGGGTGGTCACAGTCACCTGTGATTTCCCACAGTGGCAAAAACTGGCGTGTGGCAAGCTCAGTCCTGTTCAGGCTCTTCTGTGGGTTAATCAGCTAGGTCTCCTGGCTGACGTGTCTGATGCCCTATTTATAAAGAGGATGAAATCTTGCTTCTCTCACCTGGGGTGAGCAGAGGACAAGTCTAGCTTGGCTTTTCTGATTTCAGAAAAACTCAGAATATATTCCACCTCATTGCCTTTTGTGTTTAAAGAGATGCTCTGGGTAAGTTTGGGGCCACTCCTTAATTAAAGGCTGATGGTGAGAAAAGGGGAGAACTGGGCATCTCCAGGATGGAGCACCCCACCCTTTGCTCCACAGATAGAGGTTTAATTCACTTTCAGAGGTACGTGGCATATTTTTACATGACCGCTTCAATGAGACTTTACTTTGCCAAGAAAAAGCCGAGATCCTATTTTGGAATTGAGAGTTTTGAACTAATAAGGGACTACAATGCCTAGCAAAATACTGTCAAAGAATGCACTTTTGTGTGGAGGCTGGCCCAAGCCTCAGGGTAATGCAGAAAACAGTTGTTGGGTCTTTCATTCTTCTCTGGACTTGGAACAGTTGAGAACTTGAACTCAGGGAAGTCATTGTCAAGGATACTCCTTTTGTTGAAAGAGAAACTGGTCCCTGCAATTTGGCAGGAGACGGGTGGTTGCGGAGCATGGGATTGGGTCCCTACAGAAGGTCTGGAATTACGCAGTTGGTGAGCAATCACATACTATATATATGTGTGTGTGTGTGTTTTTCACCAGTCCCTTCTGCTACCTCTAAGACTTCAGTAAAGTTTTATTCAGTGTTTTAGCCTGGCTTCATTGCGCATGGACACGTTCAGGGAAGAGCCTGTGTCTGGCTGGGAGCAAAGTTACTGAGAGTAAGAAACGCCTAAGGAAAGCTATTTTCCTGGCGTGGAGAAGTGCTCTTCTAAACAACAGGGGTCTGGAGCCAGACGGCTGGCAGAGCAAACACCAGGAGGGATTTGTAGAGCATGTAAGCATTCCTCGAGGATTTCCAGAAAATACTTGGGGAGGGAGAGCTGGTAAAAGACTGGACTTCCTGTAGCCAAGTAAGCTGGAAGAATAAAAGTATGGCTATTTCAGAATTAGAGCTGGAACGTTCAGGGTTGCAAGAGAAAATTAAAATTAAATCTGGGAAGTATGTGCTTTGGGAGAGTCAGTGCTTTTTGACTCTGCTGGACCCAAGAAGAGCCTACAATGTGTAACTTAATCTTGGTAAAGCCTTCCCAGTAATACTGGAGCCATGTGAAGGGAGAGCCTTGGCCAGATAATGAGAGCGGTTCCTCAGCCTCTGCTAACTGCGGAACAGAGCATCCTCCCCTGGAAAAGTGGTCCCTTGTATGATGCAAGGCAGAGGGCAGAGGTCGTGCCTCAGATGGTGCAGTGGTGTGGAAGCCCAGTCACGTGATCTGAGACCTGCAGTTAGAAAACCTGGAAGAAGGTGGTGGGCAAATGTCAGCTGCTATTTTTATTGGCTGAAAGAGGATAAAATGGGCAGGGATGGTCTTTCTCAAATGACTCCTAATTCCAAGCCAAACATTTAAGTGGCCCCAAATTATGTTCTGGAAGAAGACCAGGCATAAGGAGATAAACTCCATTTTCTTGCAAAGGTCTCTATCTTTCCTGTTGTTCCTTGAGCCCAGCAGCCCACCAGCTGAGCCACTGAACTGTGAGAGCTGACTGTTCACCCCACACTTTTATGCTGGAGCCAGCTGAGAAAGTCAAGGTCCCCCTTTGGACAGAGGTCACTCCAAGGGATGACCCTGAGCAAACACTGTCCGTTCTGTGCCTGCTGCCTTTTCTTTAGCCGAGTGGAGAACAAGGCCGTGGGTCTTCTCCACCTGGACTGGGCTCAGCCGGCACCCAGATCCCAGCTGGTTCCTGTGCATTTGAGGTCCCAGAGGAAATCGACTGATGAGTGAAGCTGAGTAGGTCTCAAACCATCCGCATTGGGCACCCCCAGTCATGGCTGAAGAAGCAGGTTGGGGAGAAGGAAAAGGAACGTGGCAGTGGGATGCAGGAGAGAATTTGAGTCCTCGCTTTGGAACTTACTGGTGGGGCAGATAAGCAGCCTCCATCTCAGTCTCTAAAGTGAGGACAGCGCTGTCTGGCTTACCAACGTCGTAGGAGGGCCACGAGAGTCACACCACTCAGACGGCAGGAAAGTTTGAAGACTCTACAGAGTCTTCTTCCAGATAAAGCGTTCTGAACCTTTATAATGATTTGGTTACCTGTATATCAATGGGGCGATTGCAGATTTTTCCTGGGTAAGCCGCTCGGAGGTCTGAAATTTTCTCCCCACCTTTAGTGTAAGACACTTTGTCATGTTCAAACCATTCTGTCCACTCCACATCTGGGCAGAAAGCAAAGGGCAGGGTCAGTCAGGCGGGCTCCAGGGAGCCAGCCACACTCCGTGCAGCTCCCACGCACCCGCTGCGAAACAGGGTTGAACACCAGCCGTGCAGGCTTGCACCAGGCTGGGTACCGGGGGCCTGTAAACAATCTGTCAACTCCCCCATTTCTCCCAGCTCTTAATTAAAAATACCTCTTATTGTCTATCTTATTTTATAAAAGCAATAGATAATCTTCACGATTGCCCAAAGGAGAAAGATGAAATCCATCGGTTAACCCATTATCCGAGGATTTCGGTGAGGATTGCAGCTTGCCGCTACCCCCACCCCCACCCCCACCATGCGTGTGCTCCTGGAAGTCCAGGTCCTGCTCCAGTGTTCCCTGTTCAGTGCCATCGCTTGGTGCAGAAAAGGTATTCCATGAGGTTAGATATCCCTCTGGGCTATTCACCACTGAGACTGGATTAATTAAAGACAGCTTTCAGTTGCAAATTGAATTTGAAGCTGCAGCAGTCAAGGAGTTCTATTGGTGCAGAAGAAAAATTCTCATTCTGCAAAGGTAACGAGTCCTGTCCTTTTGCACCACTGTTAAGGTTTACTGAGTTGTCCCAAACTCCTCACCTTGAACCCACTCGCTGGATGAAGAGACATTGAAATGCTCGCCATGCTCTGTCTGGAAGAGCTTGAACACCCGGGCAGCAGCGGAGCCACGGTGTCCTGTCAAAGGAACCAGAGGCTTTAGCAACCAAACAGACCCTCTAAATTCAGAGGGATGTGATTCTAAGACAGAGAAATCCCCCTACACATGTGGATCTTGAGCCATTTCTTAAAAATACAAAGTTTCAGGCCAGTCTTTCCACTTGGGGAGCAGATTATTTACCATTCCTTCTAACTGAAATGTTCCCACAACTCTGAATTTTGGAACCCCACCACTTCTCGTGTGAACTCCTCCCCAGGGTTAGAGCCGGCAGGACCTTCCGAAACCTTCTCTGGGCAGAGGAGGCTGGCGCCGTGTGGTACAGCCCATCCAAAGCATCTTTTTAGCTCAAAATATTACCCCTGCTTGTTCCGTCCCAATTCTCATCTTTCCTATGTCACTTGTTTTGGATTAAGCCAATGACAATTTCTTTGAAAATGTAAATATTATCTCAGTAACTGGCCTTAAATCAGTATGGACTTTTGCCATGCATGTAACCTGGGAGGTGGGTTCTAAAGGAGGAAGGTGGTTCAGAAAGACCTTGAGCCTCTTGGTCAGAGAGACACGGGAGGGGATCCGGCCTCTTGCCATGTATTACCGTGATACTCAACGTGGTCTTCAATGGAAGACGAGGGATTCCCTTTCACGGTTATGAAACTCCAAGGGTGTCTGAAAAAAACAACAGAAAGTCAAGTTCTTCGCACGTCTGAGCCTGGAATGGAGGCAGAGTTGAAACAAGGAGCCACACGGATGCTGTCTGAGGGAAACTCACTTACGGGCTGGGTTTCCCTTTTCCAGAAGAACAAGGGCCTTTCTCTGCAAGCCCTGGCCTTCCTGACCACCTGGCGGGCTTGATGTTTGTGGACTGTGGGGCTCTGCACCTCCATTCTGGCAGTGGACAGGGGTTATGAATCACAAATAAACAAACAAGCCCACAGACCTGCATACCACCTGCCAGGCTCAATTAGGTCCTGAAGCAAGTGCTCTGGCTCCTTTAGGAAAACAAGGAAACATGCTCTGAGGGAGAAAGGTTATTCCTCTCCTGTGCGACTCCCCAAGAACTGAGCTCGAGGAAAATGCCAGCGGCGGATGTGACTGAGGCCCCAGGAATCAGCACGGGGCCTTGGGGTGGAAAGAGGTACCTCTTCTTCTTAATGGAAGGTAAAGGAGGAAAAAAAAAGGTGTATGGGTTTGGAAAGTCGTACAACTTCTCTTTTCTCCATTGAAGATACGTCTGCTCAACAATCACTTCCTGTATGAATGAGCAAGTGAGGTCCAAGTCTCAGATCTTCCACTGATTTTAGACGCTTCGAGTTTGTCACTCAGAGTGGGTCTACACAAATGAGGGTGCAAGTGTAACCCACCCGTGCACTATGGCGTGCATCCTTCCCGGGCCCTTGCTTATAAGGAGAGAATAGTTGCTAGCACTTATCGAGTCCTTATTCTGTGCCAGACACAATATTTTGTTCATACTATCACGTTTACCCTCCCCAAAGTCCTTTGAGGTGGCTCCTGAAGTACCCCATTTTACAGATGCAGGTACCATGCAAAGAGAGGGTAAGTCACTTGCCTGCAGTCACACCTAATAGGAAGTGCAGCCCAGACTCCAATTCGAGCCAAATCAGATGCCAGATCTTGGACCTTCCTCTGCTGAGGCCCTACGTAGCCAGTCCCACTGTGGTTCTACCCCTCAATGCAAATTAACAAGCTGGCCTTTTGGCTTATAAAAAATGAGATGGCAGTGCCCTCAGTTTCTGTTAACAAAGGAGCTTTGCTGTGATCTTTGGCAGCCTGAGTTTCCTGCCCAAACTCATCCAGAAGGAGCAGCCCCTGACCTGTCAGGAAGTGCACCCTGGAACCCGGAGCCCCGCCCTGGCCCAGGGGATCCTGGCCCAGCCAGTAAAATTGCTCTGCTCAGAGCCCAGAAAAGGCTCTGGCCTGCCCCCATCTTGCCCACGATTCGAGGAGCTGATGGGAGGGGCATCCGTATCTCCAATAGCCACAGGCCAGATGATCTCAATTTTCCACTGGGCTCAGATCTGATACAACATGATCGAAAGGTGTGGCTACTGTGGGGTAAACTGTTTCCTCTTGGCGCCAATGTGTGTGTGCATGCCAAAGTCAGGCATGACTCTGCAATCCGAGGCAAACAAAACACACCCTAGAGCACATCGAATGGTCCCCTCCGCTAGGGAGCTGGGCAGGGCAGGGGGCCCTTCATGCGATCTCTAAACAAAGGTCTGCCAACCCTCAAGGCACATTATGATTCCGTGGCCAAAGGATGGGAAAATGAACACTAGCTATACATCTGAGGCATGGCTCTTACACACAGTAGGTGCTCAATTAATATTTTGCAAGTGGCAGACTGAATGAATGAGTTCAGATACACAGTGACTTTCAGAGTTTAAAGTGTGGAATATGCTTGTAAGAATAAACAGGCTCCCTTTAAGAACAAGCCCTAATACATCCCAGGCAGATGGATCATGGCCCTGCATCTCCCTGAGTCACCCTTAAAGGGGATGTGGCCCGGGGAAATGAGGAGGGAAGTTAGGTAACTTCTGCCTAGGGTGGTGTTGCTTCGTGTTCTGGAGCCTGGGGGAGGGGAAGTGACGGGTGGTACCTAAATCCAAGGTGTAGGAAGTGTTTGCTGCCCAGTTTGGTCATCGCCTTCCTGGCCATGTCATCCAGGTTTCGAGAGCCCTCATCATTCACGGCCACAGAAAGGATCCTGCCCTCGGGCACCGCATTCAAATACTGGACCAGACGTTCACTCTCTTTCTTGGATCTATAGGTGTCAAACCTAAAAAGGGCAGAGAGACCAGATTTTAACAGTCCTAGCAGGACCCAAAAGAGAGAGCTTGAATCACCTACCCGTGGTGTGACGACTAACACACCATCCGATCATCCCAAAGACTGATTTTTTTTTAAAGAAAGAAGCTTTTATTACAGAAAACAAATCAATCATCTCAGACTTGACAAAGATAACCCACCCTTACATACATAAAATATCCATGAAATATAGGTCTCAAAAAAATCTGTACCACAGGCGACAAGAATTTACAAAGGAAAGACCCAACTGTGTAATGATCTAACTCCAAGTATGAAGTGCACGTATTAGGTGTAGAGATTTTGTACAATCACAGCGGAAGTTCCAAAAGAATCTGCCTTGGAACTTAACAAGCAAAATCGTTCTCAAATGAATCTAGACGAATAACCCAGCACGAATAGCCAAGATTTGGGAAAAAGAAAACCATGGTGGTGTGGGGAGGAGGGGGGAGATGGACGGATGCTCGCGAGTCCCCAGACTTCTTTTTCATTGTTGACATAACCTGGTCCGGCCCCGCCTAGGCCCCCTCCTTCTCCACGGCCCCTCCCCAGGAATCGCCTGCTGCCAGCCTCGCATGTGTCAGGGCCCTGTGACCACACTAGGTACCCCCTCCTAGGCATCTCTTGCCTAGACCGTGCAGAAGCCTCCTGACCACCTCTGTTAGCTTTACTTCTCCACTCTGTACACAGCAGCGAGAATATTCTTTTAAATCAGATCTTCTTAAAAGCCCTTCACCGGCTTTGCATCCCACTAAGAATAAAACCCACCTCCTCACCGCGGCCTTCAAGGCCCCAAACATGCCCCTGTCCAAAACGCCGACATGACTGTGTCTTGTTTCCTCGGCTCTGCATTCTCCACCTCTCTGCTGGCCCTTCTGTCCTTTGAGAACAGCATACCCTTTCTCACCTCTGGCCCTCTGCACTTGCTGCTCTCTGACCTGCACACTCCTCGCCCCATGGTTCTCAGCTCAAACGTTGCTTGCTTTCACAGGCGTTCTCTGATCACCTGTTGCAGAGCAATCTCCCCTAGCTACTCTCCATCGTTTCACTATGACTTTTTTCCCTAATTACCGATGATCACAGCCTGAAACTATGTTGTGTGTACAAGTGTGCATGTGTGCGCGCACGTGTCTGTTCCTGTTCAACTCAGCTGCATGAGGCGAACGCCCCAGGAATGAGAGACCTAACTCCCTGAGGTCGGGGATTTCTGTCTGTTTCACTCACTGCCGTGCTCCCAGCACCCTGAGTGGCATCTGGCTAGGCCACACCCTCAGCAAATGCAGACTGAATGACTGTGTTTACACGAAGGCAAACCTTACCGGTCAGAATGGATGACTGTCCCTGATTTGGGGTCGATGACATGAACAATGACTCCACGGTGACCCCAGCTCCTTTCAAAAAAATAGCCTCCCTCCTCCATGCCACCCGGGTGAAGAGTCTTGTTCAGAAATGTCCAAGAGAGCTTCTTCTGTCCATGCAACTCCAGGGTACCTCCTCTGTCGACGCCAATGTACTTGAGGCCAAAGTAAGGGTCCGGCTGAACACCTTCATCAGCCCTACAAGAGAAAACAGCTCTCCACAGTCGGCCGACACCTCTCTCTGTCGGCTGCTGAACCCAGAGGGGGCTGCACTGCTCCCTGACTCCCATGTGGTCCCCGTGGAGCCAGGCACACTTGGTGACTGCACAAGGTCGGTAGAAATAGCACAAGCAACCAAGATCTTCCCAAGCCAGACCAAAACGAGCCCAACAGGCCAAGCAGAAATCCTATCAATAGTTAACATGTTGGCTTCAGTTCTTCAGTTCTTTTCAGTTCTAAGTATGTTATGTTTCAGTCCGTATCAGATGTGGAATCACCTGGGCATGCACTGCATACCCTGTGTGTTCCTGGCTGCCACCTAGAATTCTCAGTTGCTTGAAGAGCGAGCACAGCCAGAGGCAAATGCTGCTTGGAATTTTTCTTTATCTTGTCCATCATAATCTATTAATAAGCACTCAGAGAGACTCCCTGAGCCATGAGTTGATTGGAAGGCAGCTGAAAGGCTGGCAGGGATTTCTGCAACTTAAGTCCGGACCCGGGCCACAATAAATAAAATGCCTCATGTATTTCTCCAGCTCACCCAGCTCACCAGTGTCTGTCTTGTTCATGATTACGATCTGGCAGTACATAATGAGGATTCCTGTCTTGCACTAAAGGCTTGCGGTCTTACCTCCCTCTCTTCTATGGAAATCCTCCTTCCCATCAGATCCAAGAGTAGCATTTGACCCATGGAAGCTCTCTACCCACCTTCCATACAAAATGATGCTGAAGTTGCCCTGGAAAGGGCAGAGGGCACTCCCAGCATGCAGCTCTCCTCCATTGTCAATCAGGATGTGCCGTGTGCGTAGAACAATTGTCTCATCTTGGTCTTTAATGACTAGCTTTCCTGAAGAGGGAGGGATGGAGGGAGGTTTAGGAACACATGCTAATGATGAAGTTACAGCAGAGCCAAGGGCAGACCTCCTAAGCTCCCCATCTCATCCAAGCAGGCAAGAAGATATGTTTTTCAAATATCTCTATGCTTGTTGTGCTTACAAGCAGTTACTTTTCTCTCTACCTTGCGATGTGTACATAGTGCCTGCTTGGTTTACTGCCATGGCTGCGTGCACTGCATTCAATGAGCAGGCATCTGAAGGTAAGATAAGCAGGAATGCTCGGAGACCAATCAGGGTTTTCCTCTATAAATGCTTCTTTCACTAAGACCGGACTTCTGGCAAGCCATTCCTAAGAGCTCAGAGCTGACGGCTATCTCAAACTACCAGATGCTCTGATATGAACCCAAAGCACGTGACATCTGTTCTGTCCATCTAAAGTTATGGCACCCTGCTAGGCTCTGAACGTGGAGACTGGGGTTGGGGTTGGGGAATGCTGGCTTACCTCCTTCTGAGATGCGGATGGAGTGGATGGTGGCAGAAGAGGTGAGCAGCAGTGCTCTGCCCTGGCCAATGTACACATAGTGGTCCGGGTCATGTCCAGGGTTCCAGGGCTGCAGCTCAGGCCACTGATCAGGGCACTCAGGGGTCACTGCCAAGGACAGAGAGATGTCACTGCTACCAACCACTGACCTCACCAAGCAAGGACTGCCACAGACCACAAGGTGGGGGCAGGGAGGGAGTTTGTGAATTTTCCTGGCCCCTGCCTCCTCCCTCCTAGAGCTAAAAGCAGGGCCTTGGAGAGCAAAGAGAACCCCTGACATAAGAGCCCTGGGATTTAGTCCCATGTCTTTTATTAGTTCGTCATGTATCTGTGAACAAGTCGCTTCCCTTTTCAAGGCTCAATTTTTCCCTTTAGAAAATGCAGGGTAGACCAGATGACTCCTCAAGATATTCCGCAATCTAAGGTTAGGTAATGACTTATCCAGATTATTTGTATTCCAAGGCATCCTTTCCCCTGGAAAGCAACATTTGAAAAGTTGACAAAGCCTTTTCCCCTTCTGCATGAGAATTTGACTTTTAGTTAATTTTCTCACTCTGTTTCCCTGGAAACCTGAGAAAGATAGTGCTATATAAACTATGTTACCAAGCAACATAGTTTATACAAACGTGACCCCGGATTAGTAAATGGCATCTAAACTGGGAAGAACCATACATAATTTATATTTATTCCTGGTGGAGATGTCATGCAGTGGGCATCTGTGAGTTCTGGGATTCCCGTGACTGGGCATGTCCCATGCAGCAACTCTGAAAGTTGGAGTTGCTGGAAGAGATCCTGGTTCTGATGGGGCTGTTTCCATACCTGTCCAATGACAGTCTTGCTTCCTCTCACCTAAGGAGCAGTCACCTGGGGAACCAGAGAGGATAGCTTCTGGAAGGCTATCTGGAATGCTGCCAGGACCACTCCCACGGAAGAGAAATGCCTGATGCTGCTCTGATGGCAGGTGGTGTTTCTATCCTAGATTCATGGACCTGGAGTCCCTTCCAAGGTGGTGTCTCCTCAGCCGTGTGGGGAAAACATGTGGCTGACTGGAGAGCCCAGTGGTCCGGGCTTGGAGCCATGAGCGTGCTGAGAAGGAATCATTCCAACTCAAAGGGACAAAGCCTGAGAGGGTCTCACCGCCCGCATCCCGCAGGAGAATCCTGACTGTCCTTTTACTCTCCAGCTGCATGGGTTTGTGTCAGTCTTTGCATATGGACTTGGAGGTGGTCAGTTTGATCCTTGCAGGCTCTCCTGTCATTGGGAGCACAATTCCCAGAGCTCTGGCAGCTCTGACCCCGCAGCAAAAGCACAACAGTCACAAGATTGGCCGTGGATGGCTGCTCCTTCGCTGGAGCTGGATATTTTGCGCTCAGTAAAGGTCAGTTTCAGTGGGTTTTCATTTGTAGGAACCAGTGAGTAGCTGGAAAAAGTCAATGTCTTTGGTGAAATATCACCACGGCAACCACCCTTCCCAGGAGGGGCTGCAGGAAGTGCGATTCAGATGAGCGCAAGCCCGACCTACTTGGAGCATGAATGGCCGGGGTTGGCTTCCGCATCCCTCTGACGTCAGAGCAAAGCACAGACCAGAGGCACAGCCTCCTTTCCAAATGGTTTATACTCAAACAGAAGAGAGAGACCCAGGATGTGAGAGGAGATACCCGGGGAAGCATCTCCCCAAGGCCCTGAGGTGAACCACCTTGAAAGAGAACCCCAAACCCAGTTCCTGGCACAGAGTCAGTGTCCCCTTGGTGTTTATTAACTGAATACATGATGGGAGGATTAAATGAATGAATTCAGGCCATATTGTTAATTGTTGCATTGAGAGTTAAAATACCGATCCCTTGCTATGTCCCATAAGGACCAAAAAGATTCTACAAGGAATCACGTTGAAGGAATTTCACTAATGACTAGAGATTACTTCCATCCATCAGTGGATTGAGAAAAACAAGATATAATACAATGCAAGGTCATTTATTCTCAGTGTAGAAACGCGTTCAGTTCAAGTAATAATAATAGCATTTTGAGGGGGAAAGCAATCTATGGTGATGGTATTATTACTGAAAACCTCTGTTCAAAAAATTTAAATTGTCCCCATCTTTCACCTCCTACCCCAAGCTTGGTTATTTGATTGGCTTTTTTATAGCCTACACAAGTTTGCCTTGTATCTCTGGATGTTAATTCAGAATCACTCAAAGAAAAAGCTGACAATATTGAAATCAGAAAAACAGGTTTAAACCTCGCCTAGAGCTTAACAAGGTGCTTTAATGCACCTGGATCTCATGATGGCAAAGCGGGAAGGGTACATTGAAACCAGGTGGCCCAGAGGCAGCGAGCTGGCTGGCAGATAGGGGTTCTTTTCTACCCTACTCCCACCCTGAGTGGCTGGGAAAATTTCAGTTGGTCGCCTTCCTTTAACAAGAAGAGAGCTTTCACATAAAAGCCTAGATTTCGGGCTTCTCTTCAAAATTCAGCAGCTCCTGTAAAAAGGATCCCATCTTCCCACGTGGCAGCAATTGGCCAGAACTGAGAAGCGGGTGTCCCTTAAGTAGGGTCTGAACTCCCCAGGTGACCATGTCTCTGCCTGGCCACCTTCAGCTGGTTTTATGTCCCGTGCCAGGCTCCTGTAGACACTGAGTTTGTAACCCCGGAGTCTAGTCCAACACTTCATTTTGCGGATGACGAAACTGAAGCCCAGAGTGAGACTTGCCCAGGATCAACGAGTTAGCAGGGCAGGCCAGAGCCCAGGCACCCCAGAAGGACACGCCTGGCGGCTCCTTCTCCTGGCCCCCGGCAGCCTTGCTTCAACAAGGGGCTGCACCTTCCTCACTGAGACACAGAGTCCAACTGCTTTGCGGTGGCTTACCTGTGGATATGGCACCAGGGAAGTGGGCCAGGATGAACCAGCCGACTGTCAGCATCGCCTTGAAAGAGACATCCGGCCTGTGAGCCGCTCCCATCCTGGCAGAATACTCCCTGAAACAGAAGCACCCTGAGTCAGGCCTGCAGCTTCCCCAGGCTGGAGTCAGTGTGTGCGAGGCAGACACACACAGAGACAGGGCCACATGCACACACGGACGCAGGGCCAGCGTGGGCATACTCCAGCCGGCCAGTGCAAAGTCCTCAGCTGCCATGACTCAGGGCTGCGCAGATCAGGGCACGCAAGCCCTGCCATCGTCCCGCCTGTGTCCTGCAGCTCAGAGACCCAGTGAAGGATGGAATTTCATCCTTGGCACAGGAGCTTGCCACCCTCCAGGATGAAGTTTTTTTCTTAAGTTAAAAAACAGAGAGACACAAAAATCACTCCCACAGAACATGAGCTGGAAAATAGATGCCACCAACTTGTTGTGTGATCTCAGATGATTTGATTAACTTCTCTGGGCCTCAATTTCCTAATCTGAAAAATGGGGATATGGACTGGCTAATTTGTAACCTTTACTCCACCTTTACCCATCTGTGCTTCTAAAACAAGTCTCGATACTAATGTTGAAATCCTAAATATGATGCTTATGTGTTATAAACCCTTTTAATATTACCTGTCCAAGAGGAAGGTGGGGCAGAGACAGCTGATTATCCCCCAATAACAATTTTTTTCCCTCCTTGTAAAAGAACCCGATTTTTATCTGGGTATATGGCCACCTAGGATAAAGGCTACCTTCTCCAGTCTCTACATTAGCTATGGCCTTGAAATTAAGTTCTGGCCAGTAAAATGGAAGTACAGTATGTGAATCCCAGGAAATGTCCTTAGGGAAGGCAGGAAGTCTTTCTTCCCTCCTTCCTCCTTCCCGCTGGCTGGAATATGGAAAAGATGGCTGGATCTTCAGCAGCTATCTTTGTCCGTGTCTTGGGAGCCATGCACTGAAGATGGCAAAGCAAGCAGAGGGAAGGAACCTAGGCCCTGACCCTGTGGAGCACCGAAACAGCCTGAGGCTGTGGATTTATTTTTATGGGTGACAGAATTAAATTTGCATTTTATTAAACTTCTATTTTATTAAAGCCACTTATATTTTCCCCTTTTACTCAGACAGAAGGTGAATATGGGAATCTGTCTAGGTAAACCTCAAGGCAGGAACTCAGAAAAAGATGCCAGATTCCCCTTTCAGAATATAACGCTACTCGGAAAATCTCTGTCAAGTCCTCTGCGCCACACAAGATTGCTTAAACGGGGCTTGGGGAGTGGCCAGCTCCGGCTTCCATGCCCATGTCCCCAGCTCCTCCCCGGAGCATGAAACAAGCAGACATTCTCCCACACTGAGAAAGGGGCCAAATCTATCTCACCCCATACAGGCTCCTCCCTCTGAGTGAGCTCGGGGACAAATCTGATCATCCCTGACCCTTCAGCTCCAGGTGAAGTGCTTTGTGTGAGCTCAGTGAGTGGGGGCAGGCAAGAGGGTCTGAAACAGAGCACACTGGCCCTGAGCCTGGGCCCTCCCGCACAGGTGTGCCGGGGAGGCGGGGGCGAGGGAGGAGACGGTCCTCTCAGCATCAATGCCTGCGGGGTCCTCTTGGCGGGCACCCTGCCTGGCCCAGGCCTGATTGGCAGAGAACAACGGGACCCATTCTAGTCGCCTCTGCAGGGTCACCGAAGTCACACGTCACTGCATCTGGGAATGGTGCCTTTCCCAGGGCCCCCAGAAGAGGAATGTCTGCTCTCATGCTCTTTGCAATAGAAAGGAGGGGACGCTGGAGACAGGAGTGTTCTGTGGTCCTTAGGGAAAGCCAGAGCCCAGCTCTCAAGTCTCCATCTGTTTAGAAAAGCCAAAGGTAGTTTGCTTTTTGCTACTGAGAAGCCCCAAATCATCCTGGGGCTCCTTTGGAGGGAACCTGGACTTTGGGCTGTGAGCTGGCAAAGGAAGGTGGCAGGCACCAGGCTTGGAGGGGCCAGGGGATGGGAGGTGATCTGGGTGCGGGCACCCCTCCTGCCCTAACTGCCGGGTGACCCTCATCCGGCATTTCCTTCTTTGGGCCTCAGACTTCCCTTGTGCACGGTAGGAGGCTGGGGTACAGGGACTTCGTGGCTCTGACATCTCCTGATGATATCCTAGGTCATTTCAGAGACAGAAAAAAAAAGTCACTCTCTGGATGGATGTGAAAACAATTCCACGTGGAAGGATAATGCTCAAAACCTCTCTTCCCTGACATCACAGAGACCTCCTGCTGGGTCTCAGCGCTAGACACATCTAAGCCACGCGAGGCAGAGAGCCCCCTGCCCACGAGGTGGCCCCACATGGCTGGGGGCGGTCCTCCGTGCTTTCCTGCCCATGAATGGCTTCCAGGGCCCGAGTACAGCAACCTCGAGAAACACTTTGTTGACGTGAATCCAAAAGGCTCTCAAATTTCACTTGGGAGTTCTTCACCGAGGGAGGACAGCTTTCTCAGTTGGCCACTAAAAGCTCTCTGGCAATGGGAGTTGGGGTTCGGCTTCTCTAGCTGGCAAGATATGGTCTTGAAACAGTTCCCAGCTGTTGAAGGCCTGGGAAGAGAGCATGTTGGCTAACAATGCTAGAAGTTTCCACAGGAAGCTGTTGGCTGGAGGCTGGCTGGACACTGCCCTTGCTAGGTCCCGATGGTCCTGAGCTGCCCTCCTCCTTAAAGGATGCAGTGGAAGGACTTGGCGGTGGAAGAACATGGACACACTTTGGGGGAAGGCTGGCACGCTGGATGCTCCACAAGTCTTCACAATAACAGGTTAAAGTTTTCCAGAAGCTCAGCATTCCCCTGTCCAGCTGCGGCTCTGGGCTGTGTTTGCCAGGCCTCCCAGGAACTCGGGGAGGGAGGGGCAAAAGCAGGGACAAGAGGCGTTGCCTGCCACCGTCTGTCTCTGCCTCTCCTCGCTGCCATCCTGCACCCCGGTCTGGGGTCTTTGCTCTTCCTCAGGTCACCCCGGGGCTGCAGCTGCCCTGGGGTCCAGGGTGTGTCACCTGCAGAGCAGAAGGAGCACAGGATTATGCGAGTGTCCAAAGAGGCCCCTGCGTCCTTGCCCGGACCTCCCCAGAGCAGCAGCACTAGCAGGTACACGCCCCGCGGCGCCCCCTGCCCCAGGCGGATGCAAGCTCCTGCCGCCTGCTGAGCCTGCACAGCGAGCAGGTGGCAGAGTTCAAAGCCTGCTCTCTCCTCCAGAAGTTATGCTCCTAATTCCTAAAGACTAAATGATTTGCAGTATCATCTCAAATTAGGAGAAGGCAGGAGCTGCTGGGATAATGAGAGGGAACACAGCCAGCACTTCTCCAACTTGGCTGCGCACAGACATTTCCCGGAGAGCGGGCTAAAATACAGACTCTGATTCGGTAGCTGTGGGGTGGGGCCCAAGGGTCACAGAGCTAGTAAGTGGCACAGTCAGGATCTTGAACCCAGGAGGTCCGGCTCCAGAGTCCATGCTCTGTGAAACAGGAACACCACCCCCACCCCCACCTACCTCCCAGCCGGGCACCCTGGAAGGAGGGAATGTTTGATTTGAGCCATTGTCGACAGATTAATGATCCTGAAAGCCAGTTGGGGTGAAGTTGGGGGAAGATGGCAAGAATCTCCCTCCAGCATCTCTTGCATCAGGAAAGCCTTGCTGCTCCCTCTCATCATACCTGGGTTTCTCGTTCACAAGCCCTCAGATCTGTGCCCTGGTTCCTGGTGGCCCCAACAGGGCTGTGCGGGCTGGGTCACCTGCACAGGCTCAACTCAGATCCTTTTCTAGATAAGAAACCACAGGCCCATCTCATTGGCTACCAGAAACCACGGAAACAGGAAGGCCAAGCCCTGAGATCATTCCCTCTGGACAGAAATCTCTGATGAATCTCAGAAAGCCCTTTATAACATTCCCTAACATTCTCCTGAATCAGGCAAGGGGCAGCCAACTCCCTGACCTGCCACTTACCCCAGCCCCGGCCCAGCTCCCCCGGCAGAGGGAGGCACCTCTTCTGGTCACCTGGTCCTGACACAGTATCCTCAGGGAGGAAAAGTAGGCAGGAGACGGGGCAGCCGAAGTATCCTTCTGGACCACAGGTAAACACAGGAAGATTCCCAACTCTGGGGAACCTCGGCAGCCCTGAGCTGTTTCTCAGGGCGAGACTACTATGCTAGGGACTCCAGGGACAGGGGTTTCCTCTGTCCATCCATTTCCTCTGAGAGGAGCATATTTAAAAGCCCCTTTGCTTCTGCGAATCAAACAACACGTTCTTCTGGCATGAGCTACACCTTAGAAACACACTTGCCCAGATCTCTCTCATTGCTGCAAAGACCGAAAACATTCCCCCAAAGCCCAGGGACATTCCAAAGCCTAGACTCTTCTCCAAAACAGTGCTTCTAATTCCTCAAGACTAAGCAACTTGCCAGGTAGCGTCAGGCTCACAAAATGCAGAAGCTGATGGCAACAGGGGACCCATTCCAGCCAGCCCCTGCTGCTGCGCCTGAACCATCTGGGAACGTGTCAGAATGCAGATTCTGGTCCTGCAGGTCTGGGGCGGGGTCTGATTCTGCATTTCCAACCAGCTCCCAGGCGCTGCTGCGCTGCTGCTGGGCGGCGGGCCATGCTTTGAGTAGCAAAGATCCAGTGCAGCCCCCCTCCTCCCTGTTCTACAGATGGGCAAACTGAGGCCCACAGTGCAGAAGGTTATTGCTCACATTGATCAGGAGCAGTACATGGAAACCTGAACCAGTGTCTGATAGGACAACTGATGTCTGACTCCAAATTATGGGACATGTATCACCTTCTCTGCCTCCCTGCTTGCTTGGGAGGAAGGGGGAGATGGGGAAGACTGGGCTCACCTGTTCCTGCCCCTGTCTCAACTGAGGCATCGCTTTAAGTCATAGTTTGGACAATAAACACTTGCCTCAGGAGCCCTTTATACTTCCAGAGTTTTAAATTATCTTCCGCAAACAAAAGATCTCCTTTGATAGGGGGAATTCCCAGCGGGGAGACACCTGCAGAGCCGAAGAGGAGAGATGCTGTTCCATGTGATAAGGGAAATTCACCGTCACAGACCACCCCATCCCCAAGCATATTTGAACAAATCCTGTCAGGCCCTCCCGTGCCACCACATTCAAATCCCTCATCTCATCACCGAATCATCTACCGGGGCTGGGATTGCTCTCCCAGGAGCCTCGTTGCCCTTGCCCGCATGTGGGCATCTGTCTGGTCTTCCCAGTCCGTCAGATGGATCCATAGATAAGTGAGCCTCGTCTAGAACGAGAGGGCACGTTCCACCAGCGCCCCCCCCCCCGCCTCCTCAGCTTCTTTAGCTTCCTTATACTCAGCGGATGCAAGTAAGTCTTCAGGGACAGGAGCGGCCACCTGACTTCAAGGACGAGTTGACCTGGGTCCCAACCCTGGCTTTGCGGGGCATGATCTGCAGAAGTGTGTACAGCAGCCCTGCTGGCTGGCGCTCCTCTCCTCTCGGAGGGCAAGCTCGTCAGGGAGCGCGGGAGGCTGCCCAGCTATGGGCTTTTATCCCTCGCACCCTGTCCTGGGCAAACTCGGCAAGGCTCAGCCATCAGAGCCCTGTGCCCGCCATGGCCAGCAGCCAAAAATTTAGGAGACGCCCAGAGTGGCCTGATCACAGAATTCAGTGACATTTAAAGGGAAGCCTCTCCTGGGACTGAGACAGAACTTGGAGCTGCCCAAGTCAGACCATGCGCTCGCTACACACCTTTCCAGCTGGTTGCGTGTGCTCTCCAGGCTGGGTGAGCGGTTGCAGCAATAAACACTTCATCGATTGTGTTTTTTAACTGAACATACCAGCATCGGCAGTGGGTTTGGCGCTTCTCCCGGCCTGAAGTTGCCCTCTGTGTGCCCACTTGTTTCTGAGGCTCTGGAAAGCTTTCTGCACCACCTCCCGGGCTGTTCTGCTGCCCCCGCCTCCATCCTCCACACTGAGCCCATGGGGGTAGGAGGACCCATTCCCACAAACAGCTTTATTTCAAAGAGCAGGAAATCAGTTCTAGATAAGAAGGTACGGCCGGTGCCGAGGAGAGGCAGACATGAGCAGCGCAGAGGGTCCAGTTCCTGAAGCACCTTCGGTGTGAAGTTAAGGAGTTTGGACTTTATCCTGAAAGCCTGAGGGGTCTGCAGGCAGAATGGAGGAGCCCAGGGGAACACCTGCATTTTATAAAGCGGCTGCTGGCAGGCGTGGAAGGGAGGGATGGGCGGGAACGGGAGTGCAGCCCGGAGGGCTCTGCCAGAGTTGGATTCATTCTACACATATTTATTAAGTGCCTACTGCACACTGCTTCTAGGCAGTGGGCCACAGAGGTAACAACTCAGGAAAAGACCCTGCCCTGGGTTAGGTTAGAGCTTAGTCTAGTGGGGGTGGGTGGGAGCGGAGAGAAAATAAAGGACAAATGAATGCACCCTGTATGTGCCTGATGGTGGTAAGAGCTTTGGAGAAACTCAAGCAACTGATGGGGGAGAAGCTGCCATTTCATGTGGGTGGTCAGGGATGTTCTCATTGAGAAGGTGACCTATGAGCAGAGACCTGGAGGAAGGGACAGGGCAGGGACGCCGCTGGGATATCCCAGCAGAGGGACACAGCAGGTGAAGGACGCCGGGCGGGAGCAGGCTCGGTGTGTCCACAGAGCAAGAGGCCGGGAGCAGGCACTGAGTAGGGAGGGCAAGGGATGGTGGTGGAGGGTCGGGGGGGGCACACAGCGAAACAGAAGGATGCTGCCTCTCATCACAGCGGGTCCCACCTGGCTCAGCGCTTCATCGGTTATCCAGTCGGGTAGGATTGGCTTAAATACACCCCGACAGGATGGCATTGTGTTTGCAGTGGTGTGTACTGGTTTAACACGTTGATCTACTGGTTTAAATGAATGTACAGTAGGCCTTCTATTCTGGGCAATGGCTTCAACATGGACAGCTGATTGTCACTGGGAGTGACGCCTCCAGGCACTGTGCCTAGGTCATCGTGGACCGCATGGGCCCAACTTACATCTGTTGTCAAGATTCTAGTGCCCAGAAGGAAGAGGGTCATGTGACACGGTCTAAAAAAGGCTGCCTTCTAGCTAAGTGGGCCACACGGCACTCATCTGGAGAGGAAAGATGTTCTCGAAACCGTAGGGCCGTGGAAAATCTTTACTGTTAATAGAGCAGTTCTCAGTGTGATTCTGTTCTGTGTTCAAATTACTCGTACTGTAGAGCAGTGGTTCATAAGCGCCCACTTTCTGATGTAAAGGAAGCAAAGGAGGGATGGAGGGAAGACGGGAGGGACTGAGAGAGAGAGAGAGATTTCTGTGCAGATCTTGACAAGCATGCAGATCATATCCTTACTCCAAGGATTCTGATGCCTTGGGTCTGGGCAGGACCCAGTCATCCAACATTTGCATGCACCCCGGACACCCTGGATGACCTTCGTGCAGGCAGCGCCCTTTCAGAGGCATGGGTTAAGACCCGTGTTTAGGGTTCTGGCACCTGGACTGTGAACTAGGGGCGTCCTTCAAACTGGAAACAAGGACCTCTGTAGGCAAAGGCCTTCTGACCTGAACAGAATGCTCCTGCTCCAGGGACAAGTGCTTTCAGGAGAGGCAGGGTCCTGGAACAATTTCACAGCAAAAAGTGATGAATTTGGGTTTTGCCCAAGGGGAGAACCAGTCTTAAAGCCTGCTGGAAGAATGTGCTTTATCCCAACGGACTGAGACCGAGGGAGAACTGGCGGCAGGACGAGGAGAATCCCGGGAAGTGCGGAACCAGAACATGGACGGACCTTGGGAACCCACAGCGGGCATCTGTGGGTCTCACTTGCCTGCTTCCCTTCTCCTGCCCTCAGCACCTCAGTCTCCCTTTGGCAACCATCCCTCCCTCACTCTCAGTCCCTGTGGTCCAAGTGGGGCTGACCCACCCACCTTGGCTCCTAAGGTAGACATGAGACCCAACCTGACCAATGGATATATTCCATTTCCGGGCTGCTGGGATGGGTTCAGAGACAAAGAAAGGGGGTGCGGAACTGTTGGGATTGCTGGTTCTCATCCCACCATGGCTGGCATGCCTGGAGTTGCTGGGGCTGTCTTGCCTCTGTGCTGGGAGAGCCTGCCTGAGAACAAAACTTGTACAGAGGAAGGCAGAGCCGAGAGACAGAGACAACACTTGAGCACCCAGATCCAACTCTACCTGAAGCTAGTGCTGCCCCTGGACTTTTCAACTGCCTGAGCCAATAAAGTTCCTTTCTGTTTAAGCTAATTTGAATTGTGCCTTTGACATTTGCTATGGAAACAATCCTAATTAGTGGGGAGCCAAAGGGTGAGGATAAGATGAAGGTTAGTTCTTACAGGTCTTTTTGCTCTCATAACAGGTCCATGTTTATCAATGAGGCTTCATACTATTTTACTGGGAAAAGAGACTACCTTTCTCCAATTACGGCATATCCCCAAACATGTGTGTCTCTAGGAAAGGTGACCCACATTAGGAAAAATAAGTCACTACTACCACGATGGTCCAGGACTTCCCTGTAGGATTCTGTAAGAAGCATCTATTGGCCTCCTCCCCACCCTGACCCCAATCCATCTTTCACAGCCCAGTCAGTGTGGATCACAGCACATTTTTGTTTAAAACCCTCTAATGGCTCTGATTACACATAGAATAAAGTCAGGATTCCTCACCCAGTCCCACACAGCCTGGCCTTCTCTCCAGCTTCCTCCCACACCTCCTGCCACATTGGCCTCTTTGTCATTTCCTCCAAAGATGCTAAGCGCATTTCTGCCTCAGGACCTTTTCACATGCTTTCCTCCATTCCACCTTTCCTCAGGTCTCAGTTTAAAGCCCTGAGGGAGATCAGCCAAGATGGCAGAGTAGGAAGACCCTGAGCTAACCTCTCACAAGTGCACCAAAATCACAATTATTTGCAGAACAACGATCAAGGAAAAGTCCTGTTCTTAGAGATGATTTTCCTGACACTCCCTTCCCATCCGAAGAAGGTCCTCTCTGTCAATAACCTTCATAATGTCCCAGTTGCTCTCTTCCCTTGCCATAGTTTATAATCATGTATCTTCTTGTGAGTTTGCTTACTGTCCATAAGTTTCACGTGGGGAGGGATTGCGGCCACTGGTAGGGCTACTCAGAGTGTGGTCCAAAGATAGGCACCATCAGCATCACCTGAGAGCCTGTTAGACAGGCGAAGGCAGACCTGACTGTTTCAGTGCATCTCTTTCCCTCTCCCTCTTCCCCCAGGAGCACTGATGTGAACCAGTAGGGCTGCCAAACTCAGGACAAAGAAGGTAGGCCATGAAATGTTCCCCAAAGCACCGGGGGCCCCAGAGGGCTGCCATGAGAGCCCAAAGACCGGCATGTGGCCCACCGGGGAGCCCCCTGGGGTTGGACACAACAAGAGGCCAACGTGCTGGCACCTGCTGCGTCTGGACGCCGGGCTGGAACGTCATGAGGCAGGACCTGGCAGCAGTTCAGAGAGCGCAGCCTTCCTCCCAGCTCCCGTTCTCAGGCTCACACAAACCCAGGAAGGGCAGAGACAGGGAATGTTTGCACAGCAGATAGACCTTCTCCACTCCTCCCTCTGCCTGCCAGATTGGAGTCGAAAGAGCTCGCTTGATTTTGGTTCAAGTTTGGGCCAGAGTCCTCCTTTGATCTGAGGGGCTTGTCTTCTCCTGGGTTATTTATTTGTAGAAACCACTCTGGTTTCCTACAACTTCAAATACACCTACAGGAAACGACGCCAGGCGGAGTCCCGACCAAGGTTTGTTTTCCTGCCCTGTGTGCCACCGGCTCCGTGTGCCTGGGATTGGTTACCTGTATTCCTGCACGCAGGTGTGATTTGCACCCTTGGGCTATGAAACAAAAGCCTGTGATCTTTGAGGGAAAAAAATGGGCTGTAATAAAACCTGTTGGGGAGAAGTGACTCGAAATCAGCAGTCCTGGCTCGTCCTGGGAGACCCTGGGCAAGGCTCCTCCGTAAAAGGAGACCAGGGAAGTGCGCATTTTCATGCTTACTCACGGGTCCCCCACAGGGGCTGGGACAGAGGTGAGTAAGGATGACAGGGCTGCTAGGAGAAGCTCATGAACCAGCTCTGAGCTCTGGGAGCCCCTGCTTCACCACTAGGGGACCCTAGGGCTCCACATAATTGCTTCCCCCCAACATTTTATTATGAAAAATTTCAAACATACAGCCAAGTTGAAAGAATTTCACAGCAAACACCAACATACCCACGACCTAAAAGCTACCAGCAACACTTTGCTTACATTTGCTTTATCACATCCCTGTCCATTAATCTATCCCTCTATCCATCCAGAAACGGATCTTATTTTTAGATGCATTTTAAAGTAAATTGCAATGAGGAGGATATAGTTCAAGTGGTAGAGCACATGCTTAGCATGCACAAGGTCCTGGGTTCAATCCCCAGGACCTCCTCTAAAAATAAATCAATAAATAAACCTAATTACCACCCCCCTACACACATAAATAAATTAATAAATAAATAAAATTTAAAAATAAATAAATAAATAAAGTAAATTGCAAGCACCAGGACCCTTCCCCTAACTACTTCAGCATGCCTATTATTATAAGCTCAATATTCATTTGACTTTTTTAATCATTTGAGGTAAAATTTATACATAATGAAACACACAAACCTCAAGTATACATTTGCTGAGTTTTGACAAATGCATCTACCTGTGCAAACCAAGCACCTAGCAAGGTATAGAACATTGCCACCCCCTAGAAGGCTCTCCCACGCCCTCTCCCAGCTAATTCCTTCTTGCAAGAGGCAACCACCGCTACAGTTGAAAACGATCAAAACCATACCATAGATTCATTTTGTCTGCTCTAGAATGTCAATATAAATGGAATTATCCAGTATGTAGTCTTTTGTGTGAAGCTTCTTTCCCTCAGCATGCTTCTGGGATTTATCCACGTTGTTGCATGTACCAATAGTTCATTCCTTATGACGGCTGCGTGGTATCCAAGTGCACGAATATACTACACTATGTAACTGCTTTAATATTTCTGCTCTAGGGAATCCCAGATGAAATGGAGCTTGGGAGAGAAAAAGAAGAAAAACTCTGCTACCCTAACAAAGCCAGACAATGCTGTTTGCCACTGTCCGCAAACCCAACAAGATGCACCAGAGGCGGGAATCCTTGGGTCAAATCCCAGCTCTGCCACTTGGCAAGTGTGTGAAATTCAGCAAGCTTTGGTAGCTACCTCCTCTGTAAGACGTTGGCAGTAATGGCACCTTCCTCAAACGGCTGTGGTGAGGACTAAGGAGGCAAGGCACACAAGGTGATGGGCAGAGTGCGTGGCACAAACAGTAAGTGTTCTAAATGTTACTATACGTTGATGAGAAGGAGCTCTGATCTTAAATGATGTGCGTTTGAACCTGACACATGCCACTGAGCAGCTCTACAATTCTGGGAGATTTCCATAGGTTCTTTTTAAACTAGGAGTGGCATAATAATTTTTCATGGTATTATCCAATGGATTTATTCTTCCCTCTGCCTGTTTTTGCCCTTTGGATTCAACTTTTAAAACTACCTCCTCTCAATGCTGTAGGCTAAGGCTCCTCTCCAGCACATAAGGCTGTTAGCATCTTCTACCCAACGGAGGTTTTGAGGGAATTAAAAGAGATAAAATACACAAAGAGCTTAAAAGAGTCCCTGATATGCAGGAAGCACCTTATAAAAGTCACCTTCCATTACTAGCTGTGCCCTCGGAAAGGGCAGAACAGCGACTGATTCATATTTGCTGAAAACAGCGGATGCTCAAGGAATGCTTTTGAGAGAGTCCTGCCCCGAGAAGTCAGGACACAGGGCATGCAAGCAGGTCAGCCCTGGGCTCCCTGCCCGACAGATGCTAATGAAGATGGAATTCAAGGGGAGTGGCTGCACAGAGCCTGAAGTGCCCCCGGGCCCTCAGCCTGATCTCCTGGGGGCTGCCGCCCACACCTGGTTCACAGCCAGGAAGAGCCACCAGGCGGCTTGCAGAGCACCCCCCCCCCCCAAGGCTCTGGCCTCCTTTGCCAAGCTGAGCTGATTTGTGGCCCAGGATGCTGGCCTGGGTTCAGCCCAGTTTGTCTGGGTTGCCTAAGATCTTCCAGAGGCTTCAGCTGGAAAAAGTTATTCCTTACTTTTTACCATTAAATGGGAGAGAGCTGGCTAAGAGAGAAGGTGGCACTATCAACTTGGGGCAGTCCTGGCTGACTTACTGAGGGCTTGCAGAGGCTGAGGTCCTGCCTGGCTGGGATCTGAACCCAGAGCTCTCTGACTCCAGCTTTTTTCTGTCTCCGACTGTCAGTCTTCTCCTAGGATGAAATCTGGAAGTTGTATTTCCAGCACCTTGGAACAAGGGGAGGGACTTTCAAAACCACTGAGCCCATGACTTGCCCAAGGTCCCATAATGAAGATTAAAAGCCAGGTCCTAATGCAATTCAACATACATGTATCATGTATTAAGTTGATCAATATGAAATTGCCACTATTTGACAGTTTTGATCCTCAAAAATGATCAACCTATACGTTATCGTTATGATTCAACCTATATGTTTCTCCAGCCCCTTATGTGTGCACTGCCCTTGCGCCTGGAAGATGGGAGTGGCCGGCACAGAGATTCGGAAACAAGGCTCGCCCTTAGAGCTTGTGTTGGTGTCTCTCATCTACACTCTTCACTGCAATCTCTTTCCTAAGTAGTCTTACTTCTTACAATGAGATCCACACCATCTGAACTGGGTCAATCACTTTCTCAGGGTTTCAAAGACCCCCATGTTCTGAGGCTTCCCAAATCTCTGCCTTGAGCCAAGGTCTCCACCCCGTGCTCCAGACCCTCTGTGATCTGCCCTTTCACAGGGTGGGCCTCCTAGAGCCATCCTGGTTCCCCGGAAGTCCTGGATAAGGGGCCAAACTGATTGCACCAAGGGAAACAACTGACCAAGGTCAGGCTGATCACTTTTCTCTTGGTTTTAGTCCCTTCTTGTGCCTTGGCTTTATAGCTGCCTTTGATTCTAGGAGACACCCACTGTGTCTTTATAATAAATCCAACCCCTCTGATTTTTTTTTTTTTCATTTTTGCTAAGTTTAACCCAACTTGGTTTCTGTTACTTGCAAAAACAGAGTCTTAGTTCTTCAGCCCATAAAAGAGTGATCTGGCCTCTCTCTCCTAAGGTCTTAAATGGACGTTGGAACTTTCAGACACAACACATTTTTCTGTGTGGATTTCTACTCTGTCCTTATTGATCCCACCCCTGGCGGCCAGAACTTTGTAAGGACAGAGGACGTGATGCCCCTGACTCACCCCATATCCCAGGACCAGACAGGAGTGAGCAGAGCAGGACTCACGGACGTGGCACAGGCGAGTGAGGGCTGTCGGGGCGTTTCCCTGCTCAGCTACCTCGGCACCATTAGAAGCTGCTCTCGTGTGTTTACAGTTCAATTCATGTTGGAACAAAGACGAGCCGAAAGTCAAACAAACGTCTTCCAGACACTTAGCACAGCACACACTCCATCTTTTTCCTCCTTGACTACTGAAAACAAGATAAGCACCACCTCGTCTGACTCTCCTCCAGGAGAGTCAGCATAAAAGTTGGTATAAAAGGGTAAAAGGACAGGGGTGAGATTATCCCTTGGGGTATGTTGTGACAAGACAGCAGAGGAGATAGACCCTTCTTTGAATGGAGCCAAAAGATTTTTTTAAAACATGTTTCAGTACAAAGGAAGATGGTACCGGAGGAAACATCTGCATCTGGTCAGAATGTTTCCCATGCCATGAAAACAAACTGTGTCCTCAAGGCTCAACAGATTCCATTCTTGCTGTTAATTATTCAGATCTCTCCAATTTCCAAAAATAAATATTGAATGTGGCCACTGAGCCCCCAAAAGGTTCTGATTCTGATTTGAATGAATAGGTTGAGTGCCTTCTTTGTACCAGACACTGGACTATTTACTTACTATCCATTTCGCCCCTCCCCGGATCCCAGAGGTTAAGTGATTTGTTCAGATTCACATAATCAGCAAGTGGTATGTCCCTTCTAGGGTCCAAACTGTCTGACTTTCAAGCCATTGCCTTTGTTCTGGCTGCTCCGCTATTGCAAGGAACTGATAGTTCCTCCGGAGGACCACGGCCAGCTCTCAGACAAGCGCCTCTTCCCGCCCAGCAAGCTGCCTCCTCTGTCTCTCACTCATGGCCTCATCCTGCCCCAGCTGAAGTTCTACAGTGCCCGCCTGCCTCCTTATCCTCTCTCCAGTCATGGGCTCTAGCATGAGGCCTCTGTACTGCCTTCATGGACAGTCATAGTGGGGTCCTGACCAGCCTGCC
This sequence comes from Camelus bactrianus, assembly GCF_048773025.1. Classification (NCBI taxonomy): domain Eukaryota; kingdom Metazoa; phylum Chordata; class Mammalia; order Artiodactyla; family Camelidae; genus Camelus; species Camelus bactrianus. The sequence continues at coordinate 29,130,876 of NC_133565.1, forward strand.
ATCTCCAGTCCCTTCCTTTCTCGGATTCACCCCCAGCTCTGCTGCCAGAACAGTCTTTCTCTAAGGCAGCTTGCACTTTGCACCTTCCCAGACTTTTGATGTCGTCTGAGGCCCCTCATAAAGGAGCCCCTAGCTGCCTACCCAACTTCACCTCTCACCACTTTCCCTCTCCCACCTTCTAACGCATGGTCTGGCCACCCTAGACCACCAGCAGACACCCCCCCACCAAGGCCCTATGCACTCCCATGGTCTGTGCCTTTCCCTACATTGCTCTTTCTTCCTAGAAGACCCTTCTCCAGCATCAATGCCCAGAGAAACCCTATCACCATCCTTTCAGGGCAACTTAAGATTCGTCTTTTCTTGGAGGCTTTATTGGATTGCCAACAGGAATTAATCACTACTTTCTTCCTCATTTCCCATCTCTATTTAGCACTTGTCATTTATTATTTTTATCATCATCATCATCATCATCATCATCATCATCATAGAATTTATTACATGTCTCCCACATGCTAGAATGTGGGTTACTGGAGGGCCCAGAACCTTATTTTTTTCACCTTTATATCCCTGCTTATATATTTTGCTTACATCTGCCTATTTCCATTCTGCCTCACTTTGAGAACTTCTTGAGGACCCTAACCTTGCTTTCTGATAAACTTTCTTGCTCCCACATGCACACTGTCTCTCTCTGTTGCTCACTCCCCTTAAGCAAACGTGACTTTCAAATCAAGAGAAACCTCACACATCCTTCATGATATTCCTCCACCGCATTTACCTGTCATGTGTATGCACAGAAGCCAGGCCGGGCCCACATCCTCTCAGGGCGCTGGCAGAGCCAGTCACTCATCCTGTTGTGTGAAGGGGGTGAGCCTGAGGCAGGAGACCAGGATGACTCAGGGGTTTGGAGTGGATTTCTCAGCTGGCTGGAAGGGCCTGCTGGATGTGAGATGCTATCAAGGCCAAGTGTCGATGTATACCAGGCTGCTGTGTGGGTGGGTCCGGAGACCAGGAGAATGATGTGGGCTGTAGATGCAGTTTAAAGAGGTCCCTGAAGCCACGGGGGGAGGGGGCATGAACTCAGCAGGGGACACACCGACCGTGAGAGCCCGGGAGCTCAGAACGACTTCAGTTGGGGTGATCCTGCAAAGTCCGCTTGGGACCCTCTTAGATGTCTGCACCCCACATTGCAGGGCTGGGAAAACTGCTGCTGGGCATCAGCTTCCTGCACCCCTTCCTCCTGCCCAGGCCCCCCTTCCTGTCCACAGGCAAGCTGCACCCTTCGGGCCAGCAAAGCCGTCAGAGCATTTGAAGTCCCCGCCTGGAGCACGTGAGGCGGGCGGTCCGGCCGCCAGGACCTGGCTGCCAGCCAGGCCCACCACCTGCTCGGTCAGGTGCCCTGCCTTTCCCTGCCACCCGCAGCTGCCGGCTCGGCTCTGCTCCCACATCCCCCAGGCTGTTTGGACTCTCCAAGGAGTCTCCCACCCTCCCTAGGAACACCACAAGGTGGTCTCCTTCCTCCCCTGCTGATGCACTTTGGAAGAATAACCCCCAGAGAGATTCTCTACAACTAGGGGGATGTGAACTGACTTCACCTCTCTCCCTGGAAATGCCAGCCACCGCGTGAGTCCCGGCCAAGGGGAAAAGGCCCCGTGGGCTTGGGTCTTGGCAGGCTGAGGCTCTGCCTCCCCACCAGCTGTTCCTGAGCCAACAGGGCTGTAAATGCGTTACAAGGTGTCGAGTGGGTTGTGTGAGGCCAACCCAAGGTGTCGAGCACGGGGCAGGCACAGCTGAGGGGCGGCTGTCCAGGAACCAAATCTCTCATCGGCCTCTTTCCCAGAACCGCAGAGCATGAGTGGCTTCTCTATAGGAAAAAGGCTGGCAGGGCCCAGGTGACGAGGCCAGAGTAGGAGAAATCCACGCGGCTTGTGAAGGCCAGCCCTCCCAGACCATGCAGCATCCTGCAGGGCTCTCGCTCAGGTTTCTTCCAGATTTTCTGGTAAATAATCCACTTTGTTTTATCAGGGTCATCTCCTTCTTAAAAGTCTAAACATCATCTGGTTCAACCTGCCACACTGGGGTGCAGAGCCCTGCGGCCCCCTCTTGGAGACGGGGACACAGGCTGGAGAGCTGTGCATCACCGCATCACTATCTCACGAAAGTCATGGAGGGAGTCCCAGGAGGAGTCGTGGGTGTCTGAAGCTCACTGTTTGCACCTGCTACTCCCAACCCCTCTTGTCTAGGCAGGTGGGCTGATTAGTATCTGCTACCTGGGTGGCAATCACCCTGCTTCAGCATCCCATCGCTCTATAACATTCTGAACAAGCCCATTGTTTTGCTGTGCTGGAAGAAGATGGCCTCTGAATGGGTCTTCTGAGCATGTGGAGTGAGGACCTGTCTTCTCAGGAGCATTGCTGGCCACGCCCTGGCAGCCAAGATCATCACACAGTGGCAAACTGCAGTGGATGATCAAAGGCATGTTGCTGGAGAGAAAGGGGAAGGACCATCTGATGCTGAAGGCTCTACCCCCGGATCTCACGATGTGACGGGCCTGATCATCACCCTGCGTGGCCTCTCAGTTCTCCGGCTCCTCACAAAGTGGTCCTGAGTTGCTGCTGGAGATGAGGGAGCGCCCAGGTCCCACCTCACCCCTGGAAGCCTTCTGTTGACTCAGGTTTGCTTTATTGATGGTATTTTTATTTACACAGAGCCTTAAGTTCACTAGTCACTAGCTCACAAAAGCTACATAAGAACCAACTGGGGCACTTAAAAATATACAAATTCTTGAGCCCTTTCTTGGAGATCTGAATTCTGTACATCTGGGATATGACCCAGGAAGCAACCTTTTAAAAAATGTCTTCAGGGCTTCTGACACACAGCCAGCAAATAGGAATTACCTGTGGCCCCACACTGCTCCTCAATCTTTTCACCAGGACAAGGACCACCAGTTGGTTTAATATTTGTGGCTGAGCTGATGAACCAAGAGATAGGGCTTCACATTCATGCTTAGAAAGTTTCCTTTTCAATTCAGCCGCCTGTGATATTTAGATTTTAAGCTTACCACCCAAATCCTTCCCTAATTGGTTCACTCCAGCAGGTAAGCCTGCCTCACTTCCATCCATGTCTCTGAAAAAAAAGATGAGCTGGACACCGAGCAGCAGCTTTGCCCAGCCAGGGCAGTTTCCTGAAGTACTCAGTTCACCACCTGGAACACAGTGCGTGCTCAGTAAACGTTAGTTTGTGTTGGGTGTTGCCAGTACGCACTTGCCAAACCAGCTGGTCTCAGAATCCATGAACACTACCACTCCAAGAAAACGAGTCTGCATACAGCCTATTTGAACATGGGTTCCACTGGCCCAGCTGATTGTGACCATAATTAGTGTAGGATAAGGCACTATTAAGAGTCAAGGCGCAGACTAGGTCTAAATCTGTGTGCTCCCTCACTCATGTCCAGTGGGAATGCAAAAAGGTGAGGCAACTTTGAAAAATAGTCTGGCTCAAATGGTTAATCCTCATTGGTTAATCATAGAGTTACCTCAAATGGTTCCTCAAGTGGTTAATCATAGAGTTACCATGTGATCCAGCAATTCCACTCCTAGGTATATACCCAAGGGAAGTAAAAACATGTCCACAGAAAAACTTGCACAGGACTGTTCATAATAGTCAAAAAGTGAAACAACCCAAATGTTCATCGACTGATGAATGGGTAAACAGAATGTGGTATAGCCATATAATGGACTATTATTTAGCCATAAAAAGGAATGAAGTACTGATATACACTTCAACATGGACAGACCTTATGCTCAGTAGAAGAAGCCAGACACAAAAGGCCACTTATTATATGATGTCACACAAAATGTGAAATATACATGAAATGTCCGGAATAGGTAAGTCCATAGAGATAGGAAATAAATTTATGGTTTTTGGGGGATGGGGGAGGGAGAATAGAGAGTGACTACTAATGCTGGTAGGGTTTCTGCTGATTGGGGTGATCAAATGCTCAAAAAATTGATAGTGGTAGTGATGATGGTTACACAATTCTGTCAATATACTAAACACTACTGAAGTGTATGTTTTAAAAGAATAGATTTTATGGTAAGTAGATCTCGATAAACCTGTTAGGGGAAAAAAAAAACCCTAGGCACTGTCACTTGCTCTCTATGTGCCTTTGGACAAGTCACTTAGACTCTCTGAGCCTTAATATTCTAATCTATTAAATGGGGATGAGAATACTCTAAAGAGAATACTCTAAGAGTATCATGTGACACATATGAGCACTCACTAAACACTAGAACCATCATTATTATTATCAATTTTTATTATCATAAGTATAATAATTTAAAAGGTGTGGTGTATGTGTGTATATATATATGTATATATGTATGTATAATGGAATACTACTCAGCCATAAAAAGGGATGAAATAATGCCATTTGCAACAACGTGGATGGACCTAGAGATTATCATACTAAGTGAAGTAAGTCACACAGAGAAAGACAAATATATGCTATTACTTATATGTGGAATCTTAAAAAATGACACAAATTAACTTATTTGCAAAACAGAAACAGACTCACAGACAAAGAAAACAAATTATGGTTACCAAAGAGGGGGAGGGATAAATTAGGAGTTTGGGATTAGCAGATACAAACTACTGTGTATAAAACAGATAAACAACTAGGTCCTACTGTATAGCACAGGGAACTATATTCAATATCTGGTAATAACCTATAGTGAAAAAGAATATGAGAAAGAATATATATATATATATATGTATATGTATATACATATACCTGAATCACTATACTGTACACAGAAACTAACACAACATTGTACATTAACTATGCTTCAATTTTAAAAAAAGAATAATAATGTAAAGCTGGTCTATATGATTTACATGCATTATTGTAATCCTTTCAATAGCACAGCTCGGTGAATAATTATGCCTCTGCTTATAGGTACAGAGGGAGGCAATACTCAGAAAGATGCTCATGGTCCCTTATCTAGGAAGTAGCTGAATCAAGATTCAAACCTTAACTTGTCTCACTCCAGAGTCTATCATTCATTCATTCATTCACTCACTCATTCAACAGTCCAGCACTGAGCCAGCACAGGCGAATCAATATTGAACAAAGCAGCCATGTTCCCCAGCCTCTTGAAGTTTACCATCTACTGGGGTGACCAAGTGTTATCAAATAATCACAAAACCAAATATATAATTACAAACAACAGAACGAGTTACGTTCAGTGCAAATACGGAACACTCTGAGGGAGCATATCTGGAGAAGTGAGTGTAGGTTGGGAGGAGGGTGGGCAGGGAGAGCCTCGGGATGCTCAGAGCCCTGCAAGATGCGTAAGACCGACCTGGAGGATGAAGGGGAACAGCACTCCTGGCGGGCTGAGTGACTACATGAGCATGTGAATGCAGGTCCCACACCCAGTGCAAGAGCTGAAGGATGGGGGAGGTGCCCACTGATACTGCAAAAGGGTTAGGCAATAGCTATTCCATCACTGTCCTTTCCGAGGGCCTGTCCTTCCCGATTCCACCTGGTCTGGCCCAAAGCACATGGCGTGTGTATGGGGATGCAGACGGAGTGGGTGGGAAGAGGAAGCACCTGTCTCTCGCCCTCCAGCAGTGGCTTCGGGGTGGGGTGGGTGTAGCAGAGGGCGTGCCCACCCAGGACAGGGCCAGACTGAGCTGTCACTGGGGTGGGCAGGACGGGTTGTGTTGGGAGGGCTCACCCAGCTCTGGACGGTGGAGGCAGGAGGGGCTGGCCCTGGAATGTTGCCTGGGCTCCCCAGTCATCCAGTGCATCTGCACCGAGCCTCCAGGACCTCAGCCTTCTCCCACTGTCCTGGTTCTAACCCAGCCCTGCCCGGTGACTTGATCTACCTCCCAAACAGGACTTTCTATCCCAGTTCCTGCTCACCTGTCCCATCCCAGGTGACAGCCCAAGTCACCATGGAACTGTTGAAGGCTTGCATGAGTGCTGTCCTGGTCCCACTGAACCCAAGTCAGTTCATAGAAACATTATTCAAACACCATCATCCCTGGACAGAGACCAGGGGAAGGAGGGGAGAGAGACCAGAAGACGGGAATGAAGAGGGAGGTGATGATCAGTGTTTCCAGCATTTACTTATTTATGTACCACTGAACGTTTTTTTAATGACATGATTATATACTGGCTGTAGCACAATATTTGTTTAATATATGTCTTAAGATGTATTCCTTTTCAAATATTAGCTTCATCCTCTAGTAAACCAGCATCAAATCACTGATTACTACAAGCAATTTTTTAGTTTACCTGCGTTTGAAATCATTTCACAAATGTATCGTACTTAGGGACACTGTGGACGAGCTGATTTGGAGGGTCTTCTTAAGAATAAACAGGAATTGGACGTGTCGTGTGGTGATTCTGGGGCTCTGGGCCCTGCCCAGGGGGGAGACTGGGCCTGCAGCCACCCCTGCTCCCACCCAGAGCCAGCCCAGCCTGGCTTTGACGGGCTCCTGGCCCCAGCCTCGCTGCATTCCTAGGGCAGCCTCAGTCATACCACGCTCTCTGCTGTCACCAGGTATGCTCCCTGGGGATGGCAGGGCCTGGAGGGGAGGTGGGGACACAGGAAGTGAGGGGCAGCCCCATTTGGCCCCAGCCCTACTCACTGTGGAGCAGCTGGTCAGGTTCAACTGGCTTTAAAAAGCCTCCACCAAAATGAGCAGACATTCCTCTCTGGGCTGCCACAGCCCATGACTCATCCTGGGGGTGGCTTTCAGGGTCACACTCCCACCATGGAGGCAATGGCCACCCAAAAAGCTCAGAGGGAAAGGAGCGGGCAAAGAAGTCGCCTGGCTAAATCTGGAAGAGGGGCCTGCAGCTGTTTCCACCCCTTCCTGCCCCTTCCTCCTGGGATTTGGCTTATTTAACGGCTTTTGCTTCTGGCCGGAGCTCTGCCAGCTTTTCTCCCTGGGACACCCTGAGCCATTAGGGAAGGGGCACAGGCTGGCTGGGGACTCAGGCAGCTGCAGCTCATCCCCAGGAAGGAGAGGGTGGCACACGGGTGGGGGTCACACGAGCAGGAAGTCCACGCACACCCATCAGCTGCTCCTGAGCTGGGTGTGGGTGCCAGGGAAGCTGGCCCGGGCTGCTGGAAGCCTCCGCGCCCTGCCTGCCTGGGAGGTGAGTGTGTGAGGCCGGCTCCCCCAGAGGCCAGGCCCCGTGGAGAGTCAGCGATCCAGACGAGGGGAAGCCAGGCAAACACCGGCTGCGTTCGCACCTGCTCTGGCCCTGATTGCCTGAGAGGCCTTGGGCCACGTCAGGTTCCTCCCTGCCTCAGTTTCCTCCCTGCTTCAGTTTCCCCATCAGTAAAATAAGGAGAGGTCTTCTCTTTTCCTAGGTGCCATGCCACCATGAGCCCAGCTTTTCTCTCTGGTGAGCAGCAGGCCTCTCTCCTGGCCCCAGGCCCTTCCAGCACCATGAACTTCCCTCTGTCCCCACCCTGACTGCCATCACCTGTCTGCCTACCTGCAGCACATGCTGGCTATCGACCCCCGGAGAGCAGGGAGCAAGACATGTGCTCAATAAATATTTGTGGGCTGATGAGTCAGTGAACACAGGAGAGCAGAGTAAAGGTCCTGGTGAGTGGAAGGAGGTCAAGTAAGAGGAAAAGACAAGTGAAAGATTATTTAATGCATAATGTATTACCTTTCAGTTCATCATGGTTTTGTTTAAAAGATACCAAGGTAAAAGATGAGCTGGAAATACATCTATAAAACATGGACAGATGGCATCCAACTTGTTTCTGTTCCAAGAGTGTGTTTATATGTCGGCTGTTGAGAACCTGGCATTGCATCTTCTGCTAGGAATTCAAATCAAGAAGAATTAAGGATGAATTACAACTATTGATTACTCTTAATATATGCCAGGTATGGTGCTAGGCATTTTCCATGCATCTTCATATTTAATCCCTTCTAGGAAGGAATTACTATCCTCACTTTGCAAATAAAGGAATAGCGTTGCAGGAAGATTGGGTAATTGTCTCAAGGTCACAAAGCTAGTTAGGGAAAGAGTTGTGAGTTGAATCCAGGTCTGTCTGATCGTGAAGCTGTGCTTTCTCTCACTATGCTACACGGTCATTAATTCCCACCAATATTGCCAACTACTCTGATTGGTTGGCCACCAGCCTCCCAAACTTGTCATTGGCCAAACCTCCTAGGAGGAGAGCTCTGGTGACCACAAGGATCTATGAGGGGAAGCCAGGGACAGAGAAGGGGAGTGAGGAGGCGGCAAGAGCCTCCTGGTGGGTATACCTTCTGAGACAAACCAGCAGAAAGAGGTCAGGCCAAGTGCAACTGGAAATGCCTGAGAGAGAAACAAGGTCCATGTTCTGGAAATCACACCCCTTTCCTCCTTCCCCTATATTTGCACCCAGAGGGTAGATGACAACCAAGAAGAAACTGATGCAGTTCCTGCCCTTTTTGGGGAGTGGAGGAAGGATTAAGCCTTCCTCATCTGCGGACTTTGGGGCCCCTCTTCAAACTTTCTCTCCATCCCACCCCCATCCCATCACTAGTTGGGGACCTTTTGTTTGGATGGTCCTTGGATTCCAAAGGCCAAGAGCAGAGGTCACTAATTGGCAGCCAAGGGACCAAGTCTGGCCTGCAGATGTGGCATTTATACTGCTTGATATTTTTTAGAATTTCAAAAATTGAGAAATTTCACACAAATATCTGGATTTTCAGCTTTGCTGGAAAATCTGAGGATCTGGCAACTCAGGTTCAAATTCCCACATGGCAACAATCAGGGGGCACTGAGTTGTAGCTGCCCCCTTACGTCAGGCACAGTCTCCCCTCCTCGGAGGAGACGGGAGAGGCTCTCAAGCCAGCCTTGGCCATGGCCCCACGATCTGGGATAGCAGCTTGAATGTTTCCGAAAGCGGTGCCTTCCTCCACTTGTGGCTGGTGAGGACAGAGGGCTGCTCTGTCAGCTCACGGAGTTGAGGCGTGGTGGCCACACAGTGGGGAGCCAGACCACCTCCAAGCCTGCTTGTTCCTTGACCACTGGACTCAGTCCACTCCAGGAAGCCTGCTGGTATTTCTCATGTAACCTAAAACCCCTCTGGCTTCCTGGCCTGGACCGCCTACAGCTCCCTCTCAGGCAGCCAGGCCTTGCACCCCAGGCTGCTCTGTCCAGGGCACCTGGGCAAACACTCAGGCGCTCAGGCCCAGGGCTGGCCCACCTCTGTGCCTCAGGCCGGGCCCCCACCATCCCAGCAGTGCGGCCCATGCCGCTCCCCGGGACTCCGGCCTGTTTGCTTCCTCAGGGAAGTGCTGCCGGGGCGGGCCTGCTGCCGGGGGGGGGGGGGGGGGGGGCCCGGCTCGGCACCAGTAGTGGTGCCTGCCGCCCTGCTGAATGAACGCTGCCTGTCTGCTGCCCAGGGAGGCCGGGCGGTCTGGCCGGCTCTGCAGCCTAAGAAGGTGCTGGCCCCCTGCAGGCCCCGTCTGGCGGGGATGTGGGATGGGAAGCAGCTCAGGGAGCCCGCTGGGGACTTTGCACTTGACTTTTATAGACACTTATGTCTTCCGGCTCTACACTTATCTCACCCCCAGTGGGGACAACCTTTCCTTCTTCCTTTGTTTGTCTCCTTAACTCATTCTTAAGTCTGGACTCCAGTGAAGCCACACACACACACACACACACACACACACACACACACACACACACACACACACACAGTTGGCCTTGGCTCCTGACGGGGCCTCCTTTGAACAGAGGGTTCCTGTGCTGTGGAATGCGGTTCCTGCTGACAGAGGAGAAATGGCATTCGGGCCTCTGGGCAGAATGCCTCTTACCTGAGGGAGTGTGAGTGAGGGTGGCTGGCCCCCCACCGCCCATCAGTTGCTTCCCTCACCTGCCTCCCACCCCATCAGCCTCACCTGGGCTGCAGCCTCCGTCCTCTCCCTCACAGAGGGGAGAGCTGCAAAGCAAGATGCCTCAGCTCCTGTGTGCCACACACTCTTGACTGAGCCCCAATACCTGGGCACCAAAGACACACAGACCACTTTGGATGCCCCAAGAGAGGGCAGCGGCTGGAAGCACGCGTTTTGGAGCCAGGCAGGACCAGCATCAGACATGTGCTCTGGCCTTGACCTGCTGAGTTATGTAAAGCAAGCTGCTTGATCTATCTGAACCTCAGTGTCAAACGGGAATTCCTGCCTCACGTCCAAAGAGATAATGCAAACGTACTCTGTGAACGTTTAAAAGCTGTGGAAATGCTGGTACCATTGAATAGGACGTTGGCATGTGTCCTAGGAATGCCAGGATAAGTTACAGAGGGATTCTGCCCTAAAGGACCTCCCAACTCCTGAGGCGGCTGAGGGCCATAGAGAGAAGTAGAAGACTTTGATGGTCCCGGTGATGTGCCTGGGAAGTCAATCCAGCCTGATGCATCTGGGCATGAAGAGAGGTGGCACTGCACTTGGCCTTGAACCCACGGGGAGGGTGGACAAGCAGAGAACCTGGGGCCAGGAAGAGCACCTGGGGGTGCTGGAGCACAGAGTACAGCCTGGGAACGGCGGGAGGGGTGGAAGAACGGAAGACTCACTTGTAGAGTTTGGTGGGAGAAAGAGTCTTCTCACTTAGACAGGAGGACAGAGAAGTTGGCATGCCGAGGTAGAGGGCACAGAGAAGGGCAGCGAGAGGCCATGGTCTGCACCGGGGAGGTTTCCTGGGTCCAGGTGAAATCTCCAGGTGGGGTGGGCTCACATTAGCAAGACTCTGTTTATACCATGAGCTTAGCTGGGGCGACTTTGCTCCCGCCAGCTGGCATCTTGAATGAAATGAAATGAGCACTAATAACATCTCAAAATAAATGCAAGAATGCTTGGTTTAGATGCTCTTGGAATATCGAGGCACTTCCTCCTGATGGAAGGCAGATGGGAAAGGAGGAAAACATTATTACATAGTATTTGGCACAAGATTTCCAGCATTTCCACACGGCATGGCGGCTATGCCTGCGAACCCCGGCATTCCATCTGAGTTTTGACTGAATGGCTTTGGGCAACCCTTAGTCTTTTAGGGTCTGGTGACTTCTTAGGGAGGCTGTGAGGATCGACATGAGACGGTGCCTGTGACACTCTCTGGACCAGGCTGGCACAGAGAAATGCTAGTTTCCTTTTCGGTCCTGCCATTTCGAATGTCTCCTCCATGGGAGCCCCGGGAACCGTCTGCTTACCTGATTCTAGGCGATACCACTATTTATCTACACCCCTCCCACGTCTCTCGGTCATTCCACTTGCACATCTATCTGTCAGTCTGTCAAGCATGGAATCTGGTATAGCAATGTGCTGTCACAATCTGCAGTATCTTGGAGAATCTGGTTCAAGTTTTGTTGTTTTATTAAGTGCATCCTGCTGGGCAGTCATAGGTTCCACGAGGGCCCAGGCTGTCAGGAGGGGCTGGCGCTATTTTGAGGTTTTAGCAACTCCGCCTGCTCCTTGGGCTGTGGAACCCAGCTAAGGCCAGACATGTCCCTTAGGCCAAGTTCAACTGAGGATCACGGATAGAAACAGACTGCTGGGCTGGGTCTGTCCCCAAGGAAGGGGAGGGGGATTCCTGGGCCAGCTATGGAAGGTGGGAGCTGGGGGTTGGGAGAAATTGGAAATAACCTTTCTATATAGAGCTCAATGCAGCCAGGGGCTCAGGAATTCTTCCATGACTTCTCTGCTTAGACTTTACCAGACTATCTTATTATTCCAGCTTGTTATACAAAATATTACTTACAACTTCCTACTGCTATGGTTCTGGTAACGGTATTTTGCTGAAAACCCTGTTGGCTGGAAAGTGAAAATCTGGACATGGAAGTTGACACCAGAACAAATTACTCAGCAAAATACAGGAGTGGGAGGCTTTGGGTTTGATGGGGGAGGTGGGGAAGGGAGTGGCTGGCAGAATATCCAGGGGGAAAGAGAAAAAGGAAAGTACTTGAGAGGGTTTGGGGACTAAAAAACAGGAATTATAGGACACAGGCGTGTTGGAGAATGGTTTTCAAGCTGTTTTTTATAAAGTATTTGTCATGAAACCCTCCTTCTCCGTGAAACCTTCAGTAAAATTTCTGCCACACTCACTGACGCTTTTGGTGTAAGTGGATGAAAAACAGAGACAACCCACAGAGACAGCTAGATGTCAGAAAAACACTTTTTTCATCACTTCCTTCATTCCCCACAAAGTCCTTCTCCTGTTCCCAAACACTGCCTTCCCTGCCCATTATTAACACCTGCCCTGAAAAGATGCTTTTTCCAGCTGAAAGAGGGAAGCAGAAGTCAAGGTCAAACAAAGCCCGGCGTGGTTAACTCTTCGGTTTGGGCAACAGAAGGCTGCACCAGCACTGCGAAGCCAGGAAACTCCACCAGCGATGGAGAAGGTGGAGACATTTTCCAAGCTCTCTTTGGTTTAAAAAGAAAAATAGAGAAAAATAATACGAAAAATTACTTCCCTTTCTCCTCTCTAAATATGTCAAGTATCAGCCTCTTTTTATGAGCAAACCTGTTAAATGTGGACCTGTTCTGATGTTTCCCAACCAACAAAACGACTTCACATTTTTTAAAGGACACTTAAAAATAAGCATGTAGATATTTCCATTTTCACCTAAAGTTTTATTATGTTTTTTTGAAAAAAGCCTTCTGCGGTTCCAGCTGGGGCAAGATTCTGGCCTGTTGAGACTAGGTGTGGTCAAGGGTGAGGCAGAGAGGAAGAGATTGTGGGAGAAGGGAGAGAGCCCCACGCCGAAGGTCCCTCAGGGAAGGAGGGACCCAGAGAAATCCAGGGTGTTCACAAATCCTGAAAACACAAGGGAACACTCACAATGTCTTCATGGACGTCTCCCATCTCTAAAAAATAAAATAATATCTGTTTCCAGACTTTGCAGATACCCGGCAGATTCAGACCACTCAAGACAGGCTGGTAGATTCCACATGCTTGAGACAAACTGGGCCCTTCTATAGGCCAGAAGAGCACAGATTGGCTGCCTCTGCAGGGTGAAGTGGGCCATGCAGGGCCCTGGCCTTCACCCAGGCCCAGGATATTACAGATGTCAAGAGTCTCACTTGGACTAGGCTTTGATGAAAGGTAGGTACTCCCCCTTCTCTGCCTAGAAATGCCCACTCATTCTTCAAGACAGCACATTCTCCATGAAGCTCTCCCTGACATCGCTGACCCCAGCCCTAACCCTAGGTCCAGTATGTCATGTCCCTCCTCTGTGCCCGCCTGGATCACTAGGTGTACCACACGGGCTAGGGCTGTCTCTGTGCGTTTGCGATCTCTCTGAGGGTGCGGTGAATGGTTTAATCTTCTCTATAAGCCGGGAGCCCAGCACAGGGACTGGCGTTTAGAAGGACCTCAGGATATGCTTGGTGAAAGAATAAATGAATGAATGCATGGTTGTCAACATAGTACCATCCCACATTCTCTGCAGGAGGCAGACTAGAACATAACCAACCCCTATACAGAGTAAAAAATACAAGGGTGGATGGTGTGACAAGAATGCGAGGGGACACAGAGGAAGAAGCAGTTCATTCTGCTTGGGGAGGGGGATGCTCAGAACGCTTGATCTGGGGCCTTGATATACAAGCAAGATTTTATCAGGGAGTCTCCTTGACAAAAGACACTCGAAGCAGAGCAGGCAGCAGGAGCAAAGGCATGGTGAATGGGGGAAATTTAGAGTAGCTTCAAGTGACCGAAGGGAAAAATATATAGATGGGAGGGCAGGAGGATGGCCAGAACTGGTTTGCTAAACCCACTGAATGCCAGGATCTCTCTCTCTGCAATAAAGATTCAGAATATGTTTTTAGTCCAAGAAACACAATCTTTCAAAACGCAAATAGATTTTGAAAAATAACAATACTTCATTACTATAAGAAGCCACACACACACTTACACGGTTTCTTCTAAACCAATGCTTCAGAAATCTGAAGTAGTGCCTGATGTGGTAACTTAGAGGCAACATAAATCAAAGAGTGAATTACTCATAACATGACAGTAATAATATAAGTTCACACCCATTGAGATGTTGCTAAATGTGGAAAGGGCAAAGTTTTTGAACCTGATTTTGCAAAACAAGCCGGCCGACCTGGAAGACCGCTTCCCGTGCTGTATATGCCGGGCATCTAAAGCTGCTCCTGCAGACACATTCTTGTCCCTTTGGGCCAGAGCAGGTGATGCTTAAAACAGGAGTCATCTGGATGACAATCGGTGGGAAATGTTTGCAACAGGTTCTTTCTATCTCTGTCTCGCCCTCACGGTCACTCCATTTCTAAATCCACCTTTCCCCTGGAGCTCCGTTTGTACACAGAGCAGCGTGGGAAGGCCAGGGAGAAGGAATTCGGCACTGCAGCCCTTTAAAGAGCCCCATGGCCAGCAGCTGCACCCGGAGGCCTCTGAGAGGAGGGACCACCAAGTGTAACTGGCGGTTGACCTGGGAACACCACCACCATCAAGCCTTCCCAGCACGAAACCCCCTTGACATACGGAACTGCAGGTTTCATAAAGAGATTAAGAACCAGGGAGCTCAGGGATCCTGGATATTCCTGCCTGGGCTGTGGAGCTGTCAGTGTAGGGAGTGTTCACAGGGGCCCTCTGCCCTTCATCTCAACCCAGTCCAGAGAGGCCAGTGTTTCCCAACCCACCGCCTGCTGCTTGGTTCTGAAAGTGGCATGATTAGCCCAGGCCACAGCTGCCCCCTCCCAGAGACCCTGGGTCAACACCCCCTGCACGGCCTCCCCCAGCTTAGCCCTCACCCATACTCCTGTGCCCCCTAGAAAATTAGTGGGATTGATTGTTCTGGAAATGCTGTGGCCGGCTGAACCCCCAGCTCATCATTTGTTGGCAACCTTGGACACTTCCAGGAAGGCACCCTCATTGGCTTTCTGTCCTCTCCCGCCCCCCAGCTGCCTCATGCTTTTCCGGAGCCTCTCCCCAGCGTGCCTTCCAGAGCTCCATCTTGTAATTCACAACCTTACCTAAACCCCAGCACCTTCACAGAAGGCTCCTTCTACCTCCCGCCTGGACCAAGCATGCGCAGTTCTTTCCCGAGCACATCGACTCCTCATCAGCCTCCTAAGGCTGCCAGTTTCCCACACCTGCCACTCCTCTGGGTTGGAAGTGGGGGATCATTGTCCTCTAGACCAGTGGTTCTCAAACCTGACAGTACGTAACCTCCCTGTATTGTTACTGCCCCTTGATTTACTTCCCCCTAGACAGGAGCTCCTTGAGAGCCCAGTTCTGGGCCTAACCCATGGTTAGTGTACACAAAAAATGCATAAAACACTCCTAAATGCTGAAATACTTAATACGTACAAGGCAGATATCATTGCTCCCATTCTACGGATGAGGAAACTGAGCCTCAGAGAAGATAACAGACAAGCCTCGTCACACAAGCAATAGGTAGCAGAACTTCAGCCTGAACTAGGTCACCTGGCTCCAAAACATCTTGCTACCTAGTAGCATGACTCAGCCTATAGGATCTTGATTAGATATAACGAAGCTAAAAAAAATTAAGATAATTTAATTTTTCTAGTTAACACAGACTTCCCAAGAGCTCACAGATGGAAGAAATAAACTTTGGAATCTCCTGAAAGAAACTAAAGACATCCATCCATAAGGCAACTCCACGGGGCCCCTTCCCTTCCCTCACTGCCCTTCAGGCGGGAGGGAAGCACCAGGGCCCCCAAGACCAGTCTTAGCCGTGGGCAGAATGGGGAGGTCAGAGAAATCACAGTTTGAGAACCAGAAAGACACCTCAGGGAGGTCCCTGAGTTAAGACAAGGCTCTTCCTCCCCACAGTTTGGCTACAACCCTGCGATACTAATAAGAGACAAAAAACTGAGTACAGGCTCTTAGGGGAGTCATGATCATAGTCAGTTATGGGCTGAGGCCTCGTGCTGATTGGAGTAACTACTGCAGGAAACTGAACTGTGATCTGCTGCCAACAGAGGACTATGAAAGAACCGAATTTCAAAATGTGGAGCAAATGACAAATAGAAACGTTGAACAAAGAAAGATGTGAACGTGACCAGCCATCAGCCCAAACCAGGAAACCTGGCCCGTGTGGGGTTGCAAGACAAACACTCTTCTGTGCAGAGCTGCCCCAGATCCCCCCAGAACACTAAAACCAGGTCAGAAGTTGCCAGAACTCTGGAGCCCGGTCACCCGTTGGAAGAGTGCACACACACAGACACACACACCCATCCCCTCTGCTGCACTGTGTCAGGATGCATTAAAATCCACAGGAGGTTCTTAATAAAAGATAACAGCCTGGAGATTGGTGAGAGGGGATTCACACACAACGGGATTTGGGGAAATTCCATGAATAAAGTGTTGGTCAGCCAGCCTTCCCGTAATTCCTACAAACCCCAATACGCCTTAAGAAGTTTGGCCAACCTGTGGGAGCCCCTGTGTCTGCAGAGCACTGCCCCAGGGCGGGCCTTCCAGATGTGTCTACCTGGGGAAAGAGGAGCATTTCATGTGGACACAGCCATGGTTTTCAAACTTTATCTGTGAGCATGAGCAGCAAGGCCCATCTCTAATAACCTCCTCACAAAATTCCAGAACTCACGGGTAAGAACAAAGGTGCTCTGGTTGAGGTGGGATGGGGGCCAGCTTGCTACCTCCTCTCCTCAAAACACCTGAGAAACCTGTAGAAATGCTAGGGTTCCACAGAACACCATCAGAGAACGTCTGATCCAAAGTGGGCCAAACCTGGCAGGGTGGTCCAGAAGAATGAAAAGCATCGGTGCTCACAGCAAAAGAGAATGTGACAATGAATGTATGTATGTTCATGTATAACTGAAAAATTGTGCTCTGCACTGGAATTTGACGCAACATTATAAAATGACTATAACTCAATAAAAAGAAATGTTAAAAAAAAAAAAAGAAAAGCATCAGTAACTTTTGAAAGAAGACTCTCCATAGGCAGTGAAGGCAGAAATGAGACAGCAGGTGGTCACGGGGGACTGGGTGACGGGGAAGTGAGAGGGGCAGATGCAGGCGTCTCCATCCCAAATACCTCAGCAGAGAAACAGCGGAAGCTGGAGAAGAATGAGGAACCCCATGAGGGTGTTCAGATGTCAGGGCCCCAGGTGAGGAGAGGAGGCAGAGGGAAAGGCCCAGGTGGGAAGGGCAAGTCCCTCTGAGACCCGAGGGAAGGACAGGTGCGTATCTCCAGGTGGCACACTGAGGGCGCTCGGACAGATGGCTCGGCCGTCCAGCAGTGCGGGGCCCTGGGGAGGGGGGTGCAGAGGAGGGGCCGCTGTGGGAGAATCCCTCTGTGAGCACAAAATGTGGGCTCTGCTGGGGGGCCCCAGCATGGGCTCCTGGTGGCCTTTCTCCACTGCAATGTCCTAACCCACTTCCTGTGGAGGAAGAAAGGGCAGGCTTCTTCACTGCCCCCAGTAAACATGAGAGTGAAATTTATAAATTAAATGAAATTTATAAATTAAATGAGGGAGAACATACGTATATTTTCAGAAAAATGTTTGCCTATACAAAAAGGAGAGTCACATGACTGGTGATTGGCCACAGGGTTCCTTTAAAGAGTAAGGGCCAGTGTTCCAGATACATCTTTCAAATCAAGCTCAGTGATCAAATTATTCAAATTGTTTGTTGCCTCATTTACTGCAGACAGTTTGATTGGTACTTGGACCAGAACTTTTATTTCCAGTTTCTGGTATTCAGTGTTCAGAAGAGGTCTTGGGGCAAACCAGTGTGCTTTTCTTTGCGTGAAATTCTTAAAAAACAAAATCAAAAAAAGATCTTAGATAATGCCTTTCTCCTTCATGGTTCACAGTCAACATCTCACCTGGTCCCATCTACTTGGGATTCTGACAGAGATGGTGCAGAGCTCTATTTCAACCTTTCAGAGACAGGGAAGAAGAGATGGAGACAGCCTAGATTTATTGCAGAATGCCAAACAGTAAACTAATAGTAAATTAACTTCAACAGCTTAGAGATTCCGCCTTGTTGAGGGGATGGGCGGGGAATGCTCTCTCATCTGCCCTTCACCATATCTTGCTAAGTTTCTCCAAGTCTCAGGTATGTGGACACATCCTCCCTAACTCTCAGTGGCAAAGTGGCATTTCCTATTATAATTTGTTTGGTTGTTTCAGTGGGATTTTTCTGGGGAGAGTTTTAAAAATTTGACTCAGATCACTATCTTTGGGCTGAAAACTGTCTCTGTTTTTATCCAGTTTCCCTTCTCCTTTCCCCACTCCCCAGTGATGGCCTTAGAGTCAGGGCTATAATCCTTCTCTCTCTCTCATTCTCTCACTCTCCTCTCAGCTACAGAGGACTGAGTTCTGTATATGCTTCAGGTCACAGAACAAAATCATCACCGGGGCCAGGTCTTTCCAGCCCCCATCTCCAGGCCAGACCTGGCCCATTACCATGCACAGTAACAATCTGTCTGCTGGATAAATAAACAGGTTGGAAATAGAGCAGGGACTCTGACAGCAGGAAGACCAAGCCCCACCCTCAGGCTTGTTTCTTACTGTGAAATTTGGACAAGTTACATAACCTCCAGATGGGCCTTGGTATCCTCATCTACAAAATATTCTTCATTGAGTTATTAAAAGGACTAAGTGAGAATGTTATGCTAATCAGGAGGTGGAGACCCAAAGCCATGTGGGAATAGGTAGGTAAGAAACTGGGTGAGAGACAATAAGGAGTGGTAGGGACTGTGGCCAACTGGAAAGCACCCTGCACGCTGAAGGCCACACATACAGACATTCAAATTTTATACTCATAAAGGCCAAAGACATTATTTCTGTTGGCCAGATTTTGCCTTTGACTGTGACCTCTGTTCCCCAGTCTGGCACGTAGTGTGTCTTTAGTAGTATAAGTTAAAGGTAGGTGCTCTGTGACTTGAGGCCCACATCATTTAGAGAGACCACAGCTTAAGGTCAGGCCTTAGTTTTCTGCCTGTCTCATCCTAAGAAAGTAGTAAGTTGTGACACAAAACAACAACTCAGTTTACAGACCAATCATCTGGGATTACCCTCACTGTCACCATAAAGGGTTAAGTGACATCCACGGTGCTCACGGGGCCATACTAAGAGCCTCAGGCTGAAGTCGACCCAAGGACAGACAAACGTGCCCAAGTGGTAACTTGACAGCACATAAGTTTTGTAAATAATGCAACATTGGAGCCTCTGGAGAAAATGTGCTATTAAGTAAAGTATCATTCCCTCTTTGAAGGCAGGACCGCACATATTTTTAATTCTCCTGCCATGCATAAGGCACCTGAGCTCACGGAAGGGGCCTGTGGATGCATGAATGATTGAAAGGTGTTCCTGGGGAAAAGGGAAGACGTGCTGGTAGCAGAGTTCCCAAGTGATGACTTACGAAACTGTGGGCAGGAGAGTCTCAGGGGTGGGTCTCCGCCTGTCACACCAGCGGGGAGGAAGGCCAGACTGCAATGGTCTTTGCCTTTATCATAGATGTTTCGGTGGCCTGGACAGTAACAGTCACGGACGCAGCCTCGGGCAGCCTGCGGGGGTCCAGACGGTGGGAACGTGGCAGGGCTTTGTGGGAGGACGGTCTGCAGGCTCTGCAGTGGAGGGAGAGGGGCTCATTCTTAAAGCCAAAGGGTCAGTGTCCTGCCGCTTTGCCTCTCTGAGCTGAGTGACAGCTGAGGTGTCCGGCCAGCCGTGAAGCCAGCGACCGGCTCAGTGTCTTGGCTCCAACATGACATGGCTGATAGTGAAATGGCTGATGGAGAGGCTGGTTCTCTTGCTTTTGCTCCCTTCTCAGATGTTAATGGGAAAGGCGCGATGGCTTCACTTACTTGTTTGAACCCTGGCCATTTGTGCTGTGGCTTGGCCGGCTCTCAGCATTTGGAGTGGCTTAAACAGCGGGTCAGACAGAGGCCTTCCCAGCCCAGCCTTCTCCTGGAAATTCTTATTAATGTTTCCAAGAATAAGAGAAAATAATGCCTGCTTTGCTGAGGATGGGGGAAAGGGCTTGGGTCTTGGAGTTAGGATTTCTACGTTTTCATCCTGGTTCACAGATTTCCCTTAGGTGCATCATTTAACCTCCCTGAGCCTCCGTTTCCGCATTTGTAAATGGAAGGGAATGTCACCATTAGTTACTTGTGAGCGTTATTCAGTGAGATCGCACCCACACAGAGCATAGTGGTACCGTCAGCGCCCACAGGGAACACAGCAGACACTCAGCACCGGCCTTCATCAGTTACTGGGGACACCAAGGCCTCTCAAACCCAGGTTTGTCACGACAGCCCGTAACATAAACCAGGTGAATAGTCTGGGGTGCTGACTAGTCCTTCTTTAGCTGTTAGGGACCAACCCAAGTGGAGATCAACGTGTCCGTTTTACTCAGGCGCTCTGCTGATGGCTACTAGGAAAATGTTCCAGAACATCATTTGTCCCATCTCAACTGGATGAAAGCGGGGCCCACAACCTGCTTCTTCCACTGGTCCAGGGAGGTGACTTATTGAGCTGAGAAAGGTGGGCTGATTGAACCTGCCTCATGTGGCCTGCTTACCACACGGGGACTGAGGACACAAGCGCCCTCTGCACCCCCACCCCCCAGCTCAAAGAGGTCAGAAAAATCAAAGATAAAAGACAGTGAGTCCCTCCCATGTAGTAATGGTCTTTCAAACTGTTCATGTAGTATAAATCAGTGGAAGGAGACAGGGTAAGAGGGCCTGCCACCCCGTGGAGGAAAGCTGGCCAGGCTGCTGATGTCAGAACAGGGTGGAAGGGAGGCTGGTGCAGACGCCTGTCCCACCCCCAAGAGAAACAGAAGCCAGCAACTCCAGATGTAGGGGCTGGGGACACAGACAGCTGCAAGTGCCCGTGGGGAGGGAGGCTGCCGGTCTGGAGCAGAGGATGCTGGGGAATGTCCACTTGGTCTTAGAAGGAGAGGACCAGAGTGACATGCAGGATTTCTGAGGGCAGACTGCGGGGATGCCAGCTGAGACAGACAGAGGTCACTTGCTTGGTGGCAGTTGCAACCTGAAGCTTAAAAGATGGGAATCTGGGGCCCAAACAAGAAAAGATCTCGTGCCTCCAGAAGCCAAGAGTAGGTGAATGGGAGCGAGAGGAGAAAGCCCCAGCAAGAGGGGTGGGCGAGCCAGACTTGTGAACAGGGCTGCCCAGGATGCTAGACCAGAGTCAGCCAAAGGTAAAGCAAACATCCCTCACTTCCCTTCTCAAGCGTCTGGCAGAATTACTAATCAAACACAACACCCTTTCCCAGGGACCCCAGATGTGCCGTCACAATCCTCCCCTGAGTTGATCGGCAAGACGAAAACTAATTGCCATCACAGACCTACAGGAAAGACCCAATAGGAGGGAGCGTTTGGTGCTTCGGACATGCCAAGTCCACGGTTGGTCATATCAACCTTCATTTGTGTTCCACCTGCTCCAGAGTCTTGGCGTCTGCATGTTGGGGGTTAAATTTCAACTCTGCCAGTCATCAGCCATGCGGTGCCTTATCTGTGAGATGGGGGTACCTCACGGGTACATGTGAGAATTCCCACACCTGGGCCGCCGGTCGTGCACTTGATAGATTTTCAAAAAGGGGCCAGTTGTCTTTCTCCCTTGTATCCATCACTTCACTCTCTGGAGGTGCCCTCATCTTAACCTCAATCCAAATATAACGCTCACTCAATGCTCTTATCATCTCTCTCTCTCTCTTAAAAATCGTTAAGCCTGCTACGGTTCACCCAGGCAGGGCTTGGCAGGGGTGCATCACAAGAGCTGAGATGGGAAACTTGCACCTCTTCACGTCTGGTCTCAGAACTGGAGACCCCAGGTGATGGCGTGGGTGTGTGTGGATTATAGGAGAGGAGAGGGCACTGACTCTCCATGGCGCATGGGATGAAGGGGCCCCGTGGAGATGCAGCCTGGGACTGAGAAGGAGCCACATCAGGAGGCCTCTGTGGTTGCCAGTAGCATCCGAGTCCCCTTCCCAATCCTGAGTCATTCTGGCCCTGGGATGCCAGGTTGGATTCCCCAGGCTGCTGGCGTCATCACCAGGGGCCCTTGTGCAGGTAGGTGCTTTGCTGTTGGCCAGCCTCTGGGGAGTCCAAGGGTGTCTGAAGTTGGCTGCCATCAATGGAACGACTTGTACTTAACTCAGTGGGAATTAACACACACAAACGTCTGGAAAACCACACAGGCTGACACTCCCCGGGGGAGTAAACACAGGCATACTCTCACTTCAACAAGGAACTCAAACAAACTGCTTTTCCCAGCTCCCTTCCCAGAATCCTGCTCCCTCTCATTCAAATCGATGCAAGGCAGGCTCGTGCTTTGCTGTTATTGTTGTTGTTTTAATGTGCAAGATCGCTGAGGCCCGCAGAGGGTGAGCCATCTTCCCAGGAACCCACCATGAGTAGGGAGCTCAGCCAGGACTGGATACCGGCCCCCTGACTCCCAGCACCATGCTCTCCCTGGGCCTGATGATTTCCCAAACTTGGCTCTCGTTCCTGACCATCTGTTTGAAAAGCTGAAGAGTGAGGTGCCCTGTGTGGTGGCAGATGGAAGTCAATCAAGGCATAGAAACCAAACAGCACCACGCGGGGGGGAAGGGATGCTCTCAAACTGGAAATGTCCTTATTGTATGCCACAAACAACAAGAGAGGAAGAAATAAAACCAGACCGTTAGCCAAGCCTGTGCTAGCTTCTACAAAACCTGAGCCCCTTGTAATGTCCCTCATCCCCAGGCAGGTGACTGTGTTGACTCTGCTAATGTCAGATCAGAGCTTTCTGCTCTGGGCTTGTCCACCATCTCTTCTGTCCTTCCTGTGGAAAACCAAGGATGGAGACAGGGGCTTGTGCAAACAGTCTCGAGAACCAGTCAGCGGGAGCTTAAAGAGAGGCCCATGGTACCCATGCCAAGGGGAACTTGGCCCCTGTTTCAGAGACCTGCTGCCTGGCACAGGCTGGGTTTGGCTTGGAAAGGGACAGAGCTGTGCCTGCACACATGGGAAGACCGTCAAAACAGCCTGAGGTCATTACAAACATCAATCACCCTCACTTCCTGCAAGGTGCCAGAGATGGTGACCCCAGGGGGCAGGCAGCAAGGAGACGCACGTACTCAGCCAGGACCCACGCTTTGAGGGCCTGCGGGGAGCCAGGCCCTGGGCCTGAAGGGAAACATTTATTAAGGACCTCCTTGGAGCCGGGTAGCTGTGTACAAGGCGTGTCAAGTTTTCAGCTGTGTCTGGAGGCATCTGTCAAAGCCAACTGGATGCTTCTTCAGGGACTATCAGACCCACCCCACATGAGAGACAGGTAAGATCTGGACAAACAGCACACTTTCATGCATCCTCATCTGGAGGATGAAAGACAATCCAATCAGTGGACCAGTTCTCAAGCTGCAACACCCGGGAGGAAGAGGAACCTGGCTGTCACTCTTCTTGTGCCCAGTGGCAGATGGTAGTCCTCCAACATGGTGGTCTCTAGAAAGTTCGAGAGCTTTCAAGAGCTCCTGACTTGTAGCTCTTCTGATCCCAAGGTGAAGCAGAAAGGCCCACCTGAGGACTTCCCTCAAGGTCTCCTTCAGGGGACACCAGAGCTGTCCCTTGAGTTAGTTCTCCATCTCCTCTCAGCCCCAGCTTGGTTCCATGACCCATGGGCATGTCAAAGGGAGCTCATGACAGGAAGTTCCATAGAAATAAAGAAGACCCCGAGGGGTATAAGGGCCCCTTCTCCCCACGAGATCGCATCCTCACTCCCTCACACACCTTGATTAAGTGGCAGCCCTGTCAACCTGTCTTCATGGATAAAACCTGTTAACTTTCTTCCTTATAGACCTCTTAAATCTGTCTCCCTATTTTGGGTCCCTGTTATTGTTACCTAATTGGTGGGAAAAGCCTCCAAGTGGGCTCACTACCCTCATCTACCTTCTCCCATCCAACCCATGTGGCTGCCTGAGCTGTCTTTCTAAAATACAAATGGACTCATTCCTTCCTCCTGCTCCAGCTCTTCCCACAGCTCTCAGTTGCTCATGGGTGGTAACTTCTTAGCATGACCGTTTATTACCTGGCCTCTCCTCACCTTTCTGGTCACTCACAGCACTGGGAGATGAAACCACTGGGAATAAAATAGAAACCAAACTTCATGAAAACAATGAGCCAGGGAAGACTGTGGCCTTCTATGCTCCCTCATTAGCCATCTCCATCCTCGCTGCATACAGTCAGTGGCTGTTTCCTCCTGAGATGAAGTGCTCCAAGGGGCCAGGGGATGGGCGAGGATCATCTCTAAGTTCTGAGCAACCAGCACAGAGCCTGGGACACAGTACATGTTCGGTGTATGTTGGCTGAACAGAACTCATAACTGAACGGTTCCTTTCCAACTGCTGCCTCCTCAAAGGTTTTACACCCTGATGATGAAGACCTAATATAACCATTTTAAAGAATCTCTTATATTCCAAACTCTGTATCAGACACTTTCACATCATCAGCCTATTTGAACCTCACTGCAACCTTGTAAGCTGGATAATAATAACAATAAAATAGCCATATCCAACATTCACTGAGCACGGCCAATGCCAACAGTTGTCCTAAGTGTTCCCATGTTTTAATTCATGTACTGTGTGCAACAACCCAAGAGGTTAAGGACTATTATAATCTCCATTCTGTGGGTGAGAAAACTGAGTTTGCAAAGGGTGAGGGACTTGCCCAAAGTTACCTAGTTCTCAAGTCCCTGGGAATCAAATCCAGACCCATCAGCCTCTGTAGCCTGTGCCTTTAGCAACTATTATCATCCCATTTTACAGCTGAGGGAACTGAGGCTCAAAAAGTTTGTGGGTTGTTCAGGGTCACACAGCTGGTAAGTGGTCTAGCCAGGCCTCCTGGCTCCCCATCCCTTGCTGAGATCCACCACTGCTCCCTGTAGCTGGTGATCAGAACTGTGGTTCTGGTAGGCTGAGAAAAGAACATTGACCAGACGAAAATCAGGTTCCTAAGATAAAAAGACCCCAGGAGAACATGAGAATCTGTGAAGACAAAGGATGCACTGTTCTAACAGCCCTTGGGAAATTTATGCAGGCCAAAGGAAGAGGCCTTGGGTTCTGCATGAGTGTTTTTGGCAGTCGAGAAGACATGTGACTCATGGTATTTATAAGGAACAGGCTGCCCGCTTTCCTCTGACCAGTCTGGGTAACAGCACTACCATGGAATACCATTGCCCAAGAGAATTCCAGATTAAATAAAGGAAAATCAATCAGGAAGAAGAAACACACACATACCCAGAGAAAAAGAGGCAGCATGTTTTTGCCCAGCTCCAAAGAATTCTGGAAAGGTCTGGAGCAGGAGCTGTGACTTTAGATGAGAATGAAGAATTAACAAAGAGCAGGAGAAGGGCTTGATCAATCTTCCCCCTCCCATCCTCATGACACTCTGCAATTTGGGATGCCCTCAATCCAATTCTCAGGATACCTGCAGAAGCCCAGCAGTCTCAGACTTATCTTTGAATCCCAACCCCGCTTTAATGTGACCAAGGGATCAAGTCATCCAACTTGACTGAACCTCAGTTTCCTCATCCCCAAAATAGGGTAATGGGGACCTGTATCTCAGGGATTGTTGATAGGCTCAATGAAACAATGTACAAGGAGTGCCTTGCACAGAGCTAACGCATAGTAAGCATTCAAGAAATATTCCTCTATTCCACTCCCCACCCTCTGTGTAAGATATATTTCCCTTAAAATAATAAAAATAGGCAGGGGGTGGGGAGGGTATAGCTCAACGTGGTAGAGCACATGCTTAGCATGTATGAGGTCCAGTACCTCCTCTAAAAAAAAAAAAGAAAGAAGTAAATAAATAAATAAACCTAATTAGCAACCCCCCCCAAAAAAAAACTTAAAAAAAAAAAAAAGAAAAATAGGCGGAAAAACATCTAGCCCATCACTCTCAGTGATTCGTGCTCCCGTCTCTTGTCATGAGTGCTATGATGGGGAAGGAGGGAACTCACAGGATGTGTTTCAATGGCCTTGGTGAATATAAATTTGAGGAGTCGCACCAGGGCTCCCATTCTAGGTCACATCCTGTCATGACCAAGACAGAAATGGGTAGGGCAAAGATCCCAGATGAAAAGCAATTTCTGAACCGCAGCCACCGGCCTCCTGAGTAAGGCGAACATAGGCGAGCTGAACCCAGCAAGACATCTGGGACCATCCCTAAGAGTGACCATCACTCTAGACAAGACCAAACCCTGCAATGAGAGGACTCAACTTCCTGGTGTCCAAGCCTGCAGATTTCACACCCTGTGCTTCTCCATGGCTTCCTGAGATCCTAACCACACACTGACAGCCATGGCATCCAATCAAGAAGGCAAATGGGTGAGGCCGGTTTGAGAATTATATAATCCTCCATTTTTAAAAATAGGAGTGGGTATTTTTGGAAAGAACTGGCTGGGTGAGTTGTTTAGTAGCCTTTCTGGATAGACTGCGGAAACTCAGAAAATGGCTTTCTCTTGGGTCTCTAGAAAGATGTGTCAACTGGTAGAGCCAAAGAGAAGTAAAGATGTCTAAACTGGGTTGAACTATTAGAGAAAGGCACTTTACGCTGGGACTATGCAGACGTAGAATGATCCTTTGTAAGCTCTGGAATGCATGCTGGGGAGATGAATTTGGAAGCCATCCTCAGGTGGATCTCTGCAGGGAAAGCCTCCACCAGCCACTGTGAAGCCCTCAGAGGGATACGCCTGATCTAGGATGACAAATGCCTGACAAACGATTCCACTCCCCATTTTCTGTTCCCATGTTAGACATTACTAATCAATCACAGCTCTCCTTCTGTGAGCCCCTGACCCAATCCTTTCACACAACTCTTCCAGAAGCCACCAACACTCACTAGCAATTGGCATGAGGTTTCTTTCATTTCTTCACCCTGTTACAGCCAGTGAGCTGCACACTGGCTTTTGTTTGGATCCCTGCTGTGTGTGTGTGCGCTGACCTGTGAGCTGAGAGTTCAGAGTCAGGTAGATGCTCCCTGCAGCTTAGAGTTCAGGGCTCCTGCTGTGATACAAACACAGCTGGTTAAAGCATGGAAGCAAACATATTTGTTTGGCGGAGGGGCAGAGAGTAAGTACTTCCAAGGATACGGCACTTTACCAAAATTAAAACCATCGACAAGTACCCTGATTCCCCCCCGCCTTCTGGCCCAGGTAAGTTGGTGCTCTCCTGCCCCTTGTGAAGTTAGGCACAGTCACATGGCTTGATTTAGCCATTCATACATGAGTAGAAGTGACGTCTGTCACACACGTGAAGTGTCAGGAACCCGTGTGTGGTTTACCATCTTCCCTTCCCTCCACCTGGTGACGGCAGAAGCACGTGCTGAGATAGAGCTTCCACATGCTGGGGGCCCTGGGTGACCACGATGGACAGCGCCTCCTTGCTGAAGTGTACATGCGCTACTCAGGACATTTGCACAAGAGATGAGGCATGTAAGCAAGTCACAGGTCTCACCGAAAAATTAAATATTATCTGCAAATTGACCCAGGAACACCAAAATTATTTCCAAGATGACTCAACACAATTATTTAAGAAGAAAGTCAGGATTTACCACCATAAACTCCCAAATTAAAAGCCTGACTCGTCTTTG
Source organism: Camelus bactrianus (assembly GCF_048773025.1). Classification (NCBI taxonomy): domain Eukaryota; kingdom Metazoa; phylum Chordata; class Mammalia; order Artiodactyla; family Camelidae; genus Camelus; species Camelus bactrianus. The sequence goes on from NC_133565.1 coordinate 29,158,487, forward strand.
CAACTGTCACCCATATCCTCCCATCCAGCCACACCCCACCCCTGAGTGTTCCTACAGTGCTTTCTGCTTCTGTTCCACATTATTTATGGAATCCTATGTTCCTCTAAGCAATATCCAATTCTTTAAGCCCCTTTCTCTCCACTCCTCTCTCAAATGGCAGACACCACTACACGCTTCTGGGCAGCCTGCCCCACGGCCTTCCACATTCCCAGCTCCAAGCTACATATAATCATAATCATTCTATTAGCTCAGGCAACGCAATTTTAGCTCCTTCCTCCTTCTACATGGCTTTCAACTTATATTTCCACATAAGTATCTCTATTGTTAACTCTTTACTGTCAGCCAGCTCCCTTCTTTTCTGGAAGTAGGCAGAGCATATATTACAAACATAAAAATGTAGTAATAATAAATTTCCTCTTACTCTCTTCAGGCATATAAATAGTAACTGTCCGGGGAAGCCATGGGGAGAGGGGCCCACCTCTTCTCCTTCATCTGTAGCTCTCTCCTGGAGTTGTGACTGGCAGGTTCCTAATCACAAGCATTCGTCTATCACCCGTTCCACGCCCAGCGCCATGCCTGGGGCTGGGCAGATGCAGGAGGTGATGTTCTCCTGCCCCCAGTTCACCCCTGTCTCCTCTCCCAGTGCCCCGCCCCGAGACACATCCGCACTCCTCCTCCCACAGACAAAAGAGAAGAGTTTAAATCCAGCGGGTGGGACCAGGTTGGAGCACTGGAGGAGGTCACGGAGCTGGCTGCAGTGGGGGCTGTGAAGGAGTCCAGGACAGGACGTTTTGAGATCTGCAGTGATGGAGGAAGGCATCCCAGAGGAGCTGCAGCTTGACCTGGGCTGGGAAGCACTGCTTATCTGTGGGGCACTGGGAAGATGTGTGGCCCAGATGAAGCAGAAACAAGGTTAGAAGGAGGGAGGTGATAAAACCATGATGGGGGATACAGACATCGGCCTGAAGGAGGCTCTGGAGAGGAAGGCAGAAAAGGGTTCAAGGAAATATCCAAACAACTCTTCTGCCTCCCCCAAGGCTTCGGTGGCTTCCGAGCTTTCCCCTCTCTGAGAACAGTCAGGGATCTCTGATCTGGTCACCTCACTGCCACTGAATGGGGATAAGGAAAAGGGAACATTCAGGGGAAAGAAGTCCTGTTGAGATGGGATTCCTTAACTCTCTCTGTCTCTCTCCTGCCATCTAGATCAGATCAACTCTTCAGGACTACCACAGGCATTCTTTGTACCAAAACCCACATGCAGCCATCATAGCTCTTAAAAAAAAAAAAAAAAAGAATAGCACCGACTTTTCACTGCAAAGGGCTGGCTTTAGCAAGTCACAGCGTCTCTTACCTCACTTGGATTTTAAGCATAAATCTCAATCTGGAAGAATATTAGAAAGAGGGCACCAGTCATGGACGCATCCCAGGAAAAGTATTTATTCTTGCCTTTCCCTGGCCAAGGAAAGTTTCTGTGCTGGAAAAAGCGCCTCACCCTCCACCGAGCTGTATGGCAAAGATTATAAATAGAAATAAAGAAGCCATTCTGACACGTTTATCATTTTCCCTTTAACTCCTGGAGCTCCCAGAGCACAAGAGATCTGGATCTTCCCCCTCCTATTTGGAAAAAAACGTATTTCTTGAGGTTTCCAAGTAATTGTCCACAAATAAAACATGGCCTTTATTTAAAAAAAAAAAAAAGGACAGACTCAGTCTCTTGTATTAGATAATATTCAACTCCTCATTTTTATAATGAAGAAACCAAGGAGAAGGAGGGAAGGAAGGGAGAAGGGAAGGATGGACAGGGTTGAGGGAGGGAGGGGAAGGGAGGGGGAGGGAAGGGGAAGGCTCATGGAGTCTCCTCTCCATTCCAGGTGCCATGCTGGGCATTTTCCACATTTACCTCATTTCACCTTCATAGCCAAACTATCTGGAAAGTACTCGTGGCCTTATCTTCATGATCAAAGGATTTGAGGTACAGTGTTTCCCAACACTTCTTTCACAGTGTTACAAATGAAAAATGAGATAAGGCCAGAGCAAGAGGGCAAAGTAACCTCCTTGATGTGTAGTCTAAATTCTGGAGTCTGGCGTGTTCGTGAGTTCTTCGAGGGCAGGCTCAGTCAACAGCAGCTCGGTGAGCTTCAAAATGCTGCCTTGATCTGCACTCCCAGCTTGGGGCTGAGGAACAACTGAGTTGTCCAGGAGAAGATGGCCAACAGCAGAGCGATGTGACCCGCTCTGTCCATCCCTTCGCCCATCTGGTTGTCATCACAGCCCTGGGAGTTGGGCCCGGCAGCCACGTAACACCCATTTCACAAATAAAGAAAGTGAGTTGGGATCCAGCTCTCCCAACATCCGCCCACTGTATCCTTGGCTGTGCCACACAGAGCCTACAGATGGCGAGTCTTCTCTTGCGTGGGCCAGCATTCCCAAACTAGTGAACGCCACTGTAATCTCATTGGAAAGACCCTTTCAGGGCTCAGGGAGAGGAGGAGGGGAACTGCCCACTTGTGCTGGCCACCGGCCAGTCATCAAAGGTAGGGGCATGAAGCAGACCTCCCCACTGTGCAGGGCTTATGGCCCTTGGTTCAGACCCATGAGTGTGCATGTGGGGAGAAGGAAACGGAAAATCAATGCCACTGACTGCCTATCCCCCGCCCATATTCTAGAATTCTGCCACCAGAGTTGCCTTTTTTTTTCTACCCATGCAAACAATTCTGTCCTTCTCTTGAAAACCTATGCGTGATGTCTGAGCAAGATCATGCTGTTAGCAATGGCACCAAACACCTACCCTATAGGGTTCTCATGGAAAGGACCACTGGCTAGGAAGCCAGGTGCTAACAATGAGGGGAGGATACCAGGAAGAGGCTAGAAAAATCAAGAAGCTTCTGCTCAGTGTGGTACAGACTGGGCCAGAATGAATGAATGAAGACTTGGAAGGGAAACTAGAAATTCTCCCTCCTGAGAAAGAATATCAGTGGGGAGGAAGACGAGGCAATCCCAGGAAAGCTCCAGCAACATGCTCTAACAGATAGCTGATAGAGGGGAGAGGGGTGTACAGCTCAGTGGTAGAGTGTGCGCCTAGCATGCACAAGGTCCTGGGTTCAATCCCCAGTACCTCCATTAAAAATAATAATAATAATTTTTTAATTAAAAAAAAGTCAAGGGGATGTGTGTTGAAAAAAAAATTTTAAAAACAGTGAGCAGGAAAGGGGGCTAAGATGCAACCAAGGGTCAGATCCGTGGACTGCACTTGCCCCTGGGAATCCATAGGACTGAGGGGTCCTAGATGCTGAAGCCAAGCAAGTAGAGAACAGACGCGCTGCTATAAGCCCCCAAAAGGAAGGGGATGGCAATCAGAGATTGTACCTGCTGTGGAGGCTGGGCCAAAACAAAAGCAGGATGCAGAAATCTGGTCCATTAGGGGAGGAGCCCCCTGCAGAGAGGAGGTCCTCTGGCACAGGCTGCCCTGATGCCTCCCATTCTCTGCAGCCTGTGAGTCACCAGACACGCTCCACACCCAGTCAGAGGCTCCAGAAAAGCACAGTTTTGGTTCAGACCTATATAAAACTCCCATTGTTAAAACGAGTGAAAAACAAAACAGACTAAAAGGGATCACATGAAAAAACTCTGCAACATGAAAGAAGAGAAATATCCCACCAGAGCCCAGAAGCCAGGACAAGTTTGACAAAGTGTCCCAACAACTTTTAAGAACACGTGGGCTCTATGAAGGGAAAGAAGAAACCAAAGATAAGGTGATGAGGCAACAGCAAAAGCAAGGTAGCCACTGAAAACAGAGGCAAGGGGGACCCAGTAAGGTTATAAGGAAACTGAAAATGCAACGGTAGAATTTCAATCTGCATCAGGAGGAGAAAATCGCAGAGTTAACACTGGGGAAAATAAGAATTTGGAGGAGGAATTTGGTGGATCTCTCACAACCATTCATTTTTCCAGGTCTACGTCTTTGCCATGCTGTTCCTTCTGGCTCAAGTACCCTTCCCATCTTCACAAGCCCAAAGCCAATCCATCCTTCAAGGTCCAACCAAAGACCCTCAGCAGGCAAGGCACCTTCTAAGGCACCCACATGTTCTGCCTTGAGGTTTGGGAGTAGAGAAGAGTCGGAGAGGGTCTCTAAGAGGTGGTGACATTGAGTTCAGTCTTGAAGGACAAGAGGTTGTCAGGGACATGTGGAACTCGAAGAGAATCTTTAAAGGCAAATGAATAAATGACCAGAGGAATGGAGTGGAGGGAGAGCCAGCATGCTGCCCTGGCTGGAGCACAGAAGAACTGCGGGAAGCCAGGCAGGGTTGGAGACAGCGACCAAGCCCTGAGATGCTCTGAGCGCCATGCTGGAGACAGTGGACTTGACGCTGCTGTGGATGGGAGGCAGAGGCTCAGCTTTGATCAGTAAACCTTTTCTGCTGCCAAGTATGAAGCCTGGTGCTGGAAATAGCCCAGCAAATGAAACATGCCCTCCTACCCTTGGGAAGCCAGGAGGCTGGTGGGTTTTAAGTGAGAGAGAAAAACGATCAAATTTGCATTTCAGAAAGATATTTGTAGTTCATAGGTGTGAGACATGAAAATTAATTCGTAAAAGCATACTTCAGAGGGCTGGCCCTGAAATCACCTGCCTGAGCTCAAATCCGAACTGGGCCCCTTGCTCTCTGACCTTGGACAAGTTACTTCACCTTTCTGATGTCTGAGGTTCCTCCTCTTAAAACCGTACCACCACTTACATCACAAACGATGAGGATGGTGATGACAGGGGCTAGCGCTTACAGAACACTCACTGTGTCAACCACTGTTCTTTTTTTTTTTTTTTAATTGGAGGTACAGGGCATTGAACCCAGGACCTCGTGCATGCTAAGCATGCGCTCTACCACTGAGCTGTACCCTTCCCACCTCAACCACTGTTCTAAGAACATCTATGCTAACCCATTTAGTCCTGACCACAACCTTCTGAAGGAGCTGCTAAACCGCTCCCACTTTATCAAGCCCTCTGGAACAAGAAGTGACCTGCTTCTGGTCACAGAGGGGTTAAGTAACTTGTTCAAGGTCAAGTGGGGACAGTTATTATTAGCTCTCACTTTCACTCTTCATAGTCTGCCTTTACTTCCAAGAGACAAAAGCATTCATAAAATTACAATGAACCGTGTGTTGCGAAGGGAAAAACGCGCAGCGATGTGAAACAGCAGGTTTCTTTTGAAGCCCATCCTCCTCGATTTTAGCGTGACTCTGGTACAAGCTTCTCGGCACTTAGCTCTGTCTTGAATGAGCTGTTATTGGCCTCTGCCCCATCCCTTTCCACGACAGGGCACGTTAACCTTTCAAGATAAAGTGCCTGTGGATTATTCCCTGGCCTAAGCTAAGTGTTTGTTAACTGCACGATTCATTTCAGTGTTTTCTTGGCCTAATCAACTAGACCCAGCAATCTGTTACCCTGCTGCTTTAAACAAGACTTCACTAAACGTTTTTTATGAGCATGTTTAGCCATAAAGCTGATTATTCTGATCAGTGAGTCAAGTCTGCCTGTGGAAAAAATATGAGAATTCTCTCAATACAACTTGAAATATCAAATGTCCCTGGAAATAGTCACAGTAGCAGGAAGGACAAACACAAGTCCCCCTTTCTGAGTGTTTCACTGCTGTCTGTGCTTTGCACTCCACATGCCTTAGCCCAAATAATCTTCATAAGAAGCCCACAAGCTGGTGTTATCAGGTCATTATACAGGTAAGAAAACTGAGGCTCAGTAAGGATTGGTAACTCACACAGGGCCATGCAACTGAGATTAGCAGCAGAACTAGGATTTGAAACCAAGTCTCTAACTGTCTCTAAAATTAATATTCTTTTACACCAGCTTGGAATACTAATGGAGGAGGAGGCAATAAGAGGAGAAATGACCTTGAAGACTCCACTCAAAAGTAGCCTCAGATGGACATGAAGAGAAAAGAATCTCAGTGTCCCCAGCACTGGCCACCCAGGTCACCCTAACACTGCTGAACCATATACCCTCATGAGGATTTGGCCAAAGTTGGCCACAAACAACCTGTGCTAAAACAGAGGACGTGGAATCAAAGTGAGAGCCACGTTAACTGTGGGCCCCCAGGCGCAATGACACAAATTCTCTGGCACTCAAAGCAGCTGGACAAATTATGCTAGGTGTCTGTGGGCCAGGTTTAAATTAGGCTCACAGTAAGTGTCGTAGAAGATGAGACACTCAACACGGTCCATCCGGCAAGGTTGCCTCTGGCATGTCTCAAGTTTTCATGTCAGTACTACACTTGAGCACGTCCAGGAGAGGCTAAAGCCGATGCCATTGATCTAGCCCTCCAGGCCCGTGCTCTGGGGCTCCTGCAATACATCAGTCACACCGGGGGAAACCTCTCACTCCGAGGGAGCTGGAGCACTTGCCTTCTCCGTGACTCGGGGGTGCATACAACGGGCTTTCGCTCAGGGTGAGGCAGCTCACCCTCCAAAGGTCAATTCCTGTGTTTTCTCCTTGCCTGATTTCCTCAGACTTGATGAGTTCCTACCCTCTTTAGGCTTCCAAACCATCTGACACATTCTTCTGTTAGAGGATTTTTCATGTTGAATTGTAATTATCTGTTTACTTTTCTGTCCCCTTTCCCCACCAGGGTATAAGCAGGTTAGGAGAAGAGGTTTTATCCTAGAATCCTCGTGCTCACTGCAGGGTCTAGCGTGTTATTAGTGTTCAAACAGTTCTACTAGATCAATAAGAAAGATGATGTCTGGGTGATGGTAGTTGATGGATAGATGGGCAAATGGGTGGATGGAAGGTTGAGTAGGCAGACAGATGGGGAAGTATAATTGAATATATTGTTGGACAGGTGGCCAGATGGACAGACACAAGGCTAGACACATGGGTGGGTGTAAGAGTGGATGGTTGGATGGATAGATGGATGGTTGGGTGGGTGGGCAGACAGACTGGTAGGTGATTTGGTAGGTGGAGAGGGACTGCTGGGTGGGTAGATGAATGAGCAAGGAGGGTAGGTGGATGGGCAAGGACCAGACAAGTTCTCAAGAAGCCAAGTCCACTGAACCATTTTAGGCACAAGTTCAAAGAGCACAGATGATTAAAAAAGAAAACAGTAAGGTGTTTTTCAGGAAAGTCCAAAACTAATCTTATTGAAATCAAAAGGGGAAAACAGTTTTAAACTATATATGTAAGATTTCTTTTGTACTATAAGACATTAAGTGTGGTCTCAACAATGTCACAGTGCTGTAATCCATATTACTATTAAGAAAGAAATCAATTTATCAGTTGTGGTAGGCAGAATTCTAGGATTCCCCCACCAAGATTCCCAGCACCTGCTCAAAGTTATTCCGTCAAACACTGATATAGGAGCTGCTGTGAAAGGATTTTGCAGATATAATTAAGGTCCCCAACCAGCTGACCTTAAGACAGGGAAATTATTCAGTTGGGTCTAACTAACCCTTTAAAAGCAGAGTATCCTCTGGCTGGCTGCAGAATGATAACTTTGACATTCAAAGCACAAGCAAGATTTGATGTGCCGTTCTTGGCATGAAGAGGGACAAGGCCACATGGCAAGAACTATGAGTGGCCTCTGGTTGCTGAGAGCAGTCCTCAGCTGACAATGAACAAGGAAATGGAGACTTCAGTCCTACAACCTTAAGGAAATGAGTTCCACCAACCACAGAAGCAGAAGTGGATTTTCCCCTAGCGCCTCCAGATAAGAACTCAGCCTGGCCAACACCTCGATTTCAGCCTATGAGACCCTCAGTAGAAAACCCACTCACTCAATGTCGGGCTCTGACCTGCAGAACTGTCAGTGAATAAAATGGTGTTGCTTTAAGCTACTAAATTGGTGGTAGTTTGTTGTGCAGTTACCATTAAATTAATATATTAATTTTCCCTAGAACAGTTCTATCAAGGAAATTCATTCTCAGTATAAACAGAACTGTTATCCTCTCAGTGACTGAGGAAACACATAACAACAACATTCTTTCTCAGATTGGCTCAAATGCTCACTTCACAATATTTTCCATGTAAATAAACTCTTCCACGAGATTTTAAATAGCTACATCTACAGTTGTCTGGAGACACAATCGTTGAGTTAACTTCTCCCCCACTGCTAGGCATTGCGGAGGCTTCCAATTTTTTACTATTATACATATCACTGTTATACAAACTCTTGTCAATGCATTCTTGTGCTCTTCCCTGATAGATTATTTAAGATAAGGTCCCAGAAGTGAAATCACTGGTTTTAACAGGGTGCCTATTTTTAAAGTTTTGTTACAAGTGATACTTCCACCCACAAGACAGGAGACTGCTCCAATCGCCACACCTAGCCACAGCTAGGTAATTTAAGAAACATCTATAGCTCACTGTGACACTTTAATTTGCTGGCATTCACATCTGTCATGTGGTCCCTAACCACTGGCATTTCTTTATTTTTCTCTGCATTCTGGGATAACAGCATATGTTGTTGATCAATCAAATCACTGACAATCTTCAGCGAAGTCAATTCTACTCTCTAATTTTTTTTTCTAATTCTACTTTAAGTTATTCTAGTCCACTGTTGATTTCCTGACAAGTATTTTTTTAGCTCTCCCATATGTTATTTCATGACAACCTGTTATCTCTTATTTCATGGAATCGGGTTTCTCTGTTGCAGAGAGCTCAAAGCAGACACTGCCTACAATTCACTCTTACTTCCTGTAGCAATGTTTTGTGTTGTCCTTTCTCTACCTCTTCAATGTTATGACTAATTCCTTTTTTTCCCGTTGCATAACATTCTCATAGATTTGGATTTGCTTTGTTTTTTCCGTTTTTTCTTTCATCTTTGATCATATCACTCTCTCCAGGCCTGTTAATTTTCCCAACTGTGGCCTAGGTCGATGCTCTGCATCCCACAGCTGGCTCTCTATTAGAATCCTGCTTGCAGACCTGAAGTTGGGAGAGAAGCCAGCTGATATCCCCAGCTCACCGACGCAGCTGCCCGAGGGAGGGCAAAGGGTGGCAGCTGGACTCTAACTGGTGTCTCCTATTAACTGAAATATCTAACCTCGGCACTGTTTCATTATCTGGTTTTCTGTCTGATCTCTACTCCAGGCTCCGAGGGTCTGTGTGACTGGCCACCTTCCTACCTGAGGACCGTTAATACCTCTGAACACCATTTCTCCTTGGAGCTCAGGGGACTCCAGCTGCGTGCACCTTGCCCCCAGTTCTCCTTTCCCAGACTTTCCCTCTTTTGTATTAGGGGAGATGTATGGGTTCTGATAGAATCTCCTATACTGACTTGTGCAGGAAGGAGAGTCATGAGCCCACCCTTGGTGACAGCCTTCCATTTGGTCCCACGTGTACTGATTTGAGCAGAAATGTCTTCGCATTTATGGCAAGTGGCTGGCACCTCCCTCCTATTATAATGAGCATTGGATGTTTATGCCACTTGCCTAGGGAACTGCTCCCTCCTCCCTCCCCAACTTCAAACCTTTCATTCTAGTGGGGCCTTCAATCATTGTGCCTTCTTTCCTGATCACAGACAGGTAGGGCAATCAAAAATACCCATTTTTCTGGTCACAGCGATTTATCTGGAACAAGCATGTGATCAAAACTAGGGTAATGAGTGGCTTCATCTGGATTATCTTTTCCACTTTGAAGCCCAGGGAGAGGGGTCTCGCTGTTCAGGTCTCTTGGGTGGAAGGATGCAGATGGGGGATGCCGCTGCCAGGCCTGCCTCCTGGGTCAGTCTGCCTCTGAGCACCACCTACCGCCCCTAATAAAATACATATGAAACAGGCCATGGCTGATCTTGGATGATTAGTTCTCCCCACTGAGACTGAGTTTCCTCATCTATAAAATAAAGATAAAAATGCCTAGCCTGGTCTAATGACTTCAAGGGGTTATTGAGAGTGCTGTGAGATGCGCGTCCAAGAGTTTTATAAATTGCCCATAAATCCTGCGTAAAGTGTCATATTGTAGGATTACAGTAGGATGGAACTTGCCAAAGGGCTGCAATGGGTAGGAAGAGGAGACATGAAGAGAAAGAGAAGGTCAAGTGGATGTGGCTCCAATTCATCCTCCACTGTCTGGCCATATAATTACAGCAGGCGCCTGAGGGCTAGGTGCTCCCTGCCCAGGGCCTGCTGCCACCCAGCCCCTCTCCAGAGCACACTCGCCTGCAACACACAGGAACACAGTCTCAGTGACATGTCAGCCATGCCCAAGGTGAGGCTATCTCTGCCACCAACAGAGCTCCATAAACATCAAAGCAACAGCAAAACATGGACAGAAACATTAAGAGAGAATGGGTTAAGTGGAAGCCACCCCGTTGGAGGCAGCAAATTCACAGCCATGGGATGGGCACGTCTTTAAGACAGTCTTTAGCAACGATGTCTTTAATGTCTTCAAACAGTTGATCAGGGGCTCCCACCAATTACAATACCATGCGCACTGCTGTCCTGTCATCCAAGGCCTCCACAGTTTGGCTCCAGCCTACTTTCCAGACGTATACTCCCTCTCCCTCCTTATAAGCATCCTCCCCTCTATGCTTGTGACCCAGCTCTCCCTCAGACCTTGAATGCCCCATTCTCAATGCCTACAGTCCTTGTTTCACTCGTCCCACATCAAGTCCCATGGCTTCTTTAAATCTCTCCTGAGTGAGTCCAGCCCATAATCTAAACCTCTCGTGAAAACTCATGGTACTTTGTGTTTCTGATGCTCACTTAGCATTGATCATTAATTCACTTCCACGGGCTATTTCTTGTGTTGTAAACTGAGGCTCTCCTATTTTAAACAAACTCATCAGGACTCAGACATCCAGGTGGTTATTATCTCATCCCACACACCCTCCGAAGGGACGGGAGGCTTATTCTAATGTCACTCTCCAGGGAGTGGCCTTCAAAGCCTGCAGCACATTCTTGAGACTATTCTTAAAGGTGGCAAATTTTTATCCTTCTTAGAATTCAATTCCTGGAAGTGGCCAGACATCACTTGAAAAGAGAAGCAGAAAGTAAAGATGATCAACCAGTATGATATTGTGCAAAATGAGTGCTGTAACTCTAAAGCTTAGATATTAACTGCTTTCTGGGGCTTATAACCTAATTTAGAGAGCAGTTCCAAAGAGCTTCACAAGCTTTCCCAAGCCACTATCTAAGGGAGCAGTTCTGCTTAGTTCTACCACTGTCCTTTCCCCTATGCCCTAGGCTAGGTCTATGAAAAAGACGGTGTTCCATTTAATATGCAGTGAATAAATGATCAAATGGATAAATTCAGTCCCATTTGCTCTTTCTTGATTCCTGGGAGAAAATCATCCTCTTGGGCCATCCCACATTGCGGGGAGCCCTCTTTACCCTCTGTCAGCACCACAGGCTTGTCTCCAGAAGAATGTTTTTTCAAAACTGGGGTTCAGAGACCCCTATGGACACAGTCTTAGGGGCTCTGTCACAAAAGCATATTCAGGATCATTTAGATGAGCCCCTTGGAATGAAGAGCTGCACACAATTTGCGCTAATTACCTGGGGCCAAGTCACAATCAAATCACGTCCAGATGCCCTCTAGGGGGTTTTCACCGTAATTACTGGTAGGAGTGAGTCATCACATGGCACATGTTGGTACCGGCACGCCACTCTCCCCCAAACTGTAGGCTCTTCTGAAGGCTGCCAGCAGGTGTACTCTGCAAGCCTTCCCTTTGCCCGCACCGACATTCAACTGTCCATTAGCAGTAAGTAAACACACAGTGAAGAATATCCCATTAACCAGTATCTGACTTTTTTTTTTCAGTGTCTGATATTGATCTCCTTTTACAGAAACAGCTTAATAAAATAATGGCTTTCTGGCTCCAAATGAGTTCAGCGTTACTAAGTGGGGGGAAATGATACACGATAACTCAAACAAGGGTCCTTTATACACACAATCAAATAAATCAAGACACTATAACAGGTGAAATATGAAACATTAGAGATAAAGCTTTTTTTCCTGTGAAGCCCAACATCAGAGGTTTAGCTGTAGCGTGTTGAGTTAATGTTGACAATTGGAATTTCATTCATGTTACAGTTTTGTTTGCATATCATTTGTAAATTTGTTTTAGATTTATAGTTGCATAAGAACTCTAAGCTGAAGGAATTTCTACCTGGTTTTATGTTTGTGTATATTTAAATAACATAATAATAAAGGTAATTTAAGTCAACACTGGACATCCTTGAGGTTTTTCCTTAAAAGGGGTCTGTGTCTCATTCAAGTAAAAGCAACACTGCTCTGGACTTACTAACCACGCGGTAACCACCACGGCAGGCAGGCTCAGCGGGCTGGCAGAGGTGCTCTTTAAACACCTAGCTCGGTGCTGGGCAAGGACCTCAGCATGGGGAGAGTCTGGCTCCCGAGGCCATATAAACCTAAAAAGAAGGTCTTCTTGTTTGCATGCCTGCTTTGTAAATATTGTGCCCAGGCTGGGCAGGAAGGGGCGGGTTTTAAAAACACCCATCATCATCAACTTCTGTGTATTCCTTTTGCTCTGGATCTGACTCACAGAGAACAAACAGCCCTTAGCAGCCTTGTCCGGATGAAGCTGACCAGTTTCTCCCGGGGTGATACGATCTCTCAGCCGGCTGCTGATTTTATCAGCGCACCAAGCTTGTTCTTTGGGCTCATGAGCTATCAGCCTGCCTCTCCTGCTTTCATGTGGTTGTGGGAGCCGGAGGGAGGATGAGTATTGACACAGAAATGGGACTTTTCGTAATAACTAAATGCGTGAAGGAGGAAATGTAAACTCGCAGGGAGGCAATTAGGGCTCCCACTCAGCCAGGTGACTTGCTTCCAGCGCTGGTTCTCCTGGAAACTTGGTCCCTGGCTACCTCCCATATTACAGATGCTCTAGAACTTTTCCAGCAACGACAAAAGTCACATCGAAAGTCTTTCTACGTGGCCTTTGTGCTTGCTACCTGGTTTAGGTACCACGACAGCCTGACCTCAATCAGAAGGAAGATACTGGTTTTATCACAAAAGGAAGATACGTTTGCTCTCACGTCAGAGTCTTTTGCCAAAGTTTTGAAATGTTGACCTGATATGAAGAAATCCCAGTCATCTACTAAGAAAGACACATATGCTTTTAGAAAGTCTGATCCTGCATGAAAATCTGCCCCTGGATGTCTGAACAGTGAGGGGAAAGGGGCTGGCATCTTCACCCAGATGTCAGAAGGGACCTGGAGACAATCCCACCCCACCTTCTTATTTACAGGTGGGGAAACTGAGACTCAGAAGAGTCAGCCTGTCTAAGGTCACACAGCCACATGGTGTAGAAGCTGACCGTAAAACTTAGGGCTCCTATCCCCTATCCCAGAACTCTTTCCCTCAAATGACCATCACACTCTCAACACCAACTCGCATACTCTCTGGTGGTGCAGCAACGTCATTTATAAATAGGGCACCCCAAGGTGCCATTTTCTTCAGCAAGATGCAAGTCATAGAGGTCAGAGTAATACAGAGCTGAAAAGAGATCTTGGGGTCCAATGGATTCATTTTCCAGATGGGATCTCTGAGGTCCAAAGGTGGTCACTGACCCACAAGAGAAAATGAGTGAGAGGCAGAGCAGAGACCTGAGCTCAAACAGCAGACTCCCCCCCACCCCACCCACACACATACATACATAAAGTTTAGCTGTGTGTCTTTGGGCCAGTTGTTTAACTTCTCTAGGCCTCCTAGATCTCATCTAGGTAATCTGGATGGCATAGACCCAACCTCATGGAGCTGCTGGGAGAGCTAAATGAGGTACCGAGTGCAAGTACTGATCACAGTGCCTGGAGGATATAGTAGGTATTCAAAAAACTATAACCATCATCACCAATGCCTTCACTGCCTTGCCTCCTAGTCCAGGGAATTTCCCATTACGATATTTTGCCTCTTGCAAGATTCTTTTTTTTTTTTTTGCTTTTGTTTTTCACATAAAATCCTAAAATTAAACCTTCTTGGTTTGACATTTCCCAACCTAATTTGGCTTAAAAATTTGGGTAAAAATTGAACTGAATACTGTCCACACGTCTATTGGGAGGACAGTGTTCCTGCCTGGTCATCTGGTAGCTGTGTGAAGTCATCCATGGCTTTCTGAGGACTACATACTCATTCCAGGGAAAATGCTGCCCACTGACCTCCTTGTATATGGATGGACAGAATCCAGCCATCCCACAGCCCCAAGGGAGGTACTGCCCACGCTGGGGTCACCCATGGAGGAGTGAAGTCTGGTTTCTACCCACCATCTCCTGGGACCATCCCACCTCTGCACTGGACAAGGAAGGGGAGGGCTGGCCTTCTTCTGTGAGGAGATACAGAGTGGGCACTCGGGGCAGGGGCAGTTCACGACTGAGCTCAGGAATCACCCTCCTTCTTAGGACTCTGAGGAACATCAGCGGAGAACAGTGACGTTGAGAAGCCATTCTGCATGGGAAGGTCTGTATCCAGTGCAAGCACAAATGGTTTTCTCCTTCTTGCCAGGACCACGTGGGACTCAGAGGCGACTGGAATGCTGGCTCTCCAGGGAAGGATGGAGAAACTCAGCAATGTTTCATAACTGAGAAAATACAGCTCCTTACTCACAAAGTATTCTTCAAGATAAAATCAAGGTGAGAGGGAAGGAAACACTCAACTCCACTTTCCATGATCCTAATCTGTGACCCAGGAATCTTAGTATTTATAGACTTAGGATTTAAAGGTCTATTAAAATAGTAATCAACTCAAAGCCAAAGTTATTCCCAGGAGAAAAACCTCTACCCTGTTAGCAATGATCCCAGGTCCAGTGAGAAACAGTCCAGAGGGAGAACAGGCAGGACCACGCGATCTCATAGGCATCTATGGGAGTCTCGGAAAAGCACGTCCTCAGGGCTGAGGCAGCCCCCGGAGCACCCAGCCCAGCAAGGTGGTAGCACCTCCGTGCCAAGAGAAATGTACCCCTTCCCCGAAGCAGACGCAGCCCCCTGCCAGGACACCCAGCTTCGTGAGCCAAGTGAAGGACAACTTTAGCCCTCACGTTCCGCTTTGCTCCAGCACCTTCATGAAGTCCACAAATTCCAGCAGCTCTAATGGAAGATCCCAGTTCAGCCTCACCATTCCTTTACAAAATCAGGGGCCGATCCATCATTCTACGAAGATGAAAACTCGGGCCTGGAAAAGTGAAGCTGGTAGTCCAAGTTCACATGGCAAGCCAGTGACAGAATCTTGAACCCAGGACTTCTGACCTCAAAGCCATTGCTCTCCTGACTACATCACAAGATGGGTATGCGAACAGGCTAGAAGTCTTCCAGGACATGTACCCGACCAGTAGATTTATTTCAGTCACTCAAAGATGCAGAGAAAAGTGGCAGGAACTGACCCAGAATTGCAGGAAAGTGATGTCACCGCTCTCACCAGCCCACACCCCATGGTCATTATTTTAAAAGCGATGAGACCATCCATTAAAGCTGGCGCTGGAGCCATGCCCCTGTCAACATCCGGGTGTGTGGGCAGGACCTGGAGCAGGTCCTCTGGGGGCTGCATTGCTGACATTGTGGGTAAGGGCTGGAGCCTCAGCTGGCGGGACCTGCCAACCCACGCCCGGCTAAAGGCAGGAACATCAGTGAGGGTGAACGGGGCTTCCTTTGGGCTCTGGGACCTGCCCTGCAGCAGTTGACAGCTTAAGCCAGCCTTCAGGACATGCAGCCGAGGTTCTGTGAAGCAAGTCCCCTTGCCCCCTCAGGGTCCCCTCCCTCCAGGTACTACCACTCTCAGGTGCTGGCCCCTTGTTACTGCACTTAGGGGATGGATGGCCAACACATCCCCAAAAGATTGACTGATGGTCCAGACGCCAGCTGAGATTAAAACAAGTACCAGGACATGTTTGCACAATTAAGACTCAGACAATTAGACAACGCGATATGTCACCATTTAAGCACATCCAAGTGCAGGATCATGATGAGGTCAGCAATTCTATCAAAGGTAGGTGTGGCAGATTGATCACAAACATGACCCCATTCCCCTCACCTTTTCCTCTTCTCCCTAGACCCATGTCCTCTGCAATACGGCTTTGCAGCTTCTCCCATCACAAGGTAGAGTCAGAATCTCCTCCCCTTGAATATGAACTGGTCTTGTTTCAGCCAAAAGAATGAAGCAGAAGTGATGGTAGGCCATTGAGTTTTGAGATCAGTGCTTGCACCCTTCTGTCTCACAGAACTGTATCAGTCACCCCGAGAACTCCCCGAGGCTAGTCCGCTGCATGATGAGAGGTACATGGTCCAGTCACCCTCATCCCCTCAGAAGAAATCCAGCCAACGCCAAAGACATCCCAGACCAGCCAGCCCTCAGCAGTTCTGCCAAATGAATCGAGATACAGACGAACCAGCTGGTGGACAGGTGCAGCCCAGCCCTGAGCTAGCAGACAGGTGCACCAGGCTGAGCTGTCTCCCCACCGGCCCCCAAACCTCTAGGCCAACAGCTCCACTTTCTAACAGGTTTTTGGAAAGTTAAAAGAAGAGATAAACTCAATGTTTGTGCACCTACACGTCTTTTCAAATATGACCCATGGGAATCTCAATGACTCTGCACATCTTTTTAGATTGTGAATTTCTTCTCTAACACTGATCTAGAGTAAGGATTTTTTAAATATGGTTTGTAAAGACTCCTCAAGACTGTGACCATCACACATATTTGATGAAAAATAAAACCTGGAATCAGGGAAAAGTTCTAAAGTGAGATGACATTAAAGTCAAGGTTTTCCCAGGATTTTTAAAGAGAAAGACCAGCAGTTTTAAAAGGAGTTGCCACAACCAATGTTAAGTAGTCCGGGTGTGGGAAGACATGGAAAAGCCAGCCACATTCAGTCACTAATTATTCATTCATTCATTCATTCCATAGAGGTAGCACGCATTGACTCTGTTACATCCTGTAACAGGTCCCGAGACTAAATAAATAAGACATGAGCCCCCAGGCAGAGGAGGAGAATGGACATCCAACCATATAGCTCAGAAGATGGAGAGGTGATTTCAGCTACCTCATCAGACTAGGCTAGAAACAAATATCTTCACACTATTTGTGCACAAAACTTTGCATTTCATGGAAGAGACTGCCCGTGATGCTCAGAATGCTGACATTCCTCTGGACCAGGGCTTCCACAGTCTGAGCATGCATGGGAGCCCTGGACTCGCTGGGACACACAGATGACCACCCTTCCCAGGGAGGAATTATCAATCTCCTCTCCCCATGCAGCACTGCCCAGGGACTGCCCAGATGCAGAGCTTGCCCGGCGGCTAGCAGCCCAGTGTGCTGCCAGACTGATGCTCATTCAGCTAAGTTCTTAGAGCACACGTCTGGCAGAGCTGGCCGTGTCTCTGCAGACCCTTGGAGACACAGCCAGGCCTAGTCCACTGAGATGGAACCTCTGAAGTCTGCTTAGATGGTCAGATCGAATGTCTGGCTGGATTCCTGCCACGCTCGCCTTATCACATTCCTGTCATCTGCCACACTGGTAACCGGATCAGCTAAGCTTTCACTGGCAGCAGAAATCAACGGATAAAGGAGAGCTTGTTCAATAGAACTGCATTTGGGTAACAGGTTAGTAGACTGAGAGGAAAACAGTTAGAATCTCTCTTTGCCTCATGAACTGAAATAAATTCCAGACAGGTCAAGGAGCTTAAAAGTCAATCCACAGGACCATCAGAAGACTCTAGAATCATACATTGACAAAAGAAATCCAGGAGTAAATGATCAACAGATTGGGCCACATGAAAATATTTCACATATTTTTACAAAATAACCAAAAAGGAAGACAAGGAGAGAGAACTGTCTCTGGGTATCTTTCACTCCAAAGCTTCATCTCTCACCCAATTTGGCTCTGGCCATATTCAGCTGCTGGAAGCTCCTTTCATGAGCCACGTTGTCTGATCTCCCTTCGTCCAAAGAGCCGTTCTCTGATCGACAGAGAGATCCTTGCTGTGTTTCATAGGGTTCAAATCAAGCATCAAGTCCTCCAGTAATAATGGAGCTCTCTCACTCTTCTGCACTCTCTGTGTCTTGCACAGAGATAGACTATTCTCTTATTCTCCTTTATTCACATGACACCCACTCCTCCACTTTGAATTGTAAGGTAGAAGCGTGAGTGATTGGGTTTCATATGCTCCATGTCTGGTGTAGACTGGTTGATTAGTAAGTGTTTGCTGAATAAACTGGCTCAGCAAATGCAGTATCTCCTGGTTTTATTAATTCACCTGGCACTGACTCAAAGCTTCAAGCCCCTGGTATCTTTTTCGACAAACAAGCCTGACTGATAAATGCATTGCTGGCTTATCACACACGTAAGTGGGACACAGAGCATGTACCAAAAGTCCTGTGATAAGAGCATTTCACCCAGACTACCTTTAGCCTGCTCATTCATTTCCTGACAGTTTCCTTTGGCGTACATCTTGGGTTTCAAGTTCTCAATCAGAGCTATCCAAGATGAAAAATGGGCCCACTGAGGGTATACATTAGTGACACTGAATTTTGCCGCCGTCCTATCCATTTACAAAGCACTCTGCAGCCTGAGTGTAATCAGCAAAGAGAAGCTAACCCAACTCTCAGTTTAAAATCCTTGCTAATTTCTGTTTCAAGGTGTTTTAAAAGTGTTGCAGGGGAAAAAAAGCATGTCTTTATGGAAATACTTTCTGGTACAAACTGTATATAATTGCAATAATAAATTGCAAAATGGAACAGAAGCAATTTTGTACCTTATCCTCAGAGACAATCATTAAATACTCCATAGCATTTAAAAGTAATTGATTTTTAAAAAGCCATGAATAACCTCCACTGAAGAGACGCAAAATTTCTTCCTTGATCATGTCCCTTGGAGTCCTAAATGTGTATCTCCAGTCTAAACTGTCTCCAGGCTTCCCAACATCCACCCATGTGCTCAGCCCCCAAACCTGGGAGTTTCCCTGGACACTTCCATCTCCCTCACCCTATGTCCAAACCACTATCCAGTTCTGCCCATTGTGTCTCCTGAACACCAGCTGGATCCACCCACATCTCTCCTGTCTGTTGGCACCACTTCATCTCACCATCACCGTGCCCCTAGCCCAGCACCAGAGCCTCCTCTGTGTTCTCCCCGCTTTTGCCAGACATTGCCCATCACTCCCCCGGCCACCCCCATCCACATGAAGTCATCTGAGAGCAGCCTGAGGGGTCCTTCTTAAAAACAAGTATCAGACAGTGTAACTCCCTTGCTTACAACCATATAATGATTCCCATTGCCTTTAGAATGAAGTTCACAGTCTTGAGCATGGTTTGGAAGATGCTGCGTGATCTTCCCTCCACCCTCCTCGCCTGTACTTTCCACTCCAGTCTTCCCCACCCCAGCCACCCTGGCCTTCTCTCAGCCTTCATCTCAGGCCTCCAGGCACTCCCGCTGCCTGAGACAGTCCTGCCCCACTCTTGGTCTAGCTAACCGCTCCTCAGCACCCTTCTAGGCTCTGCCTGAATGCTGCCTTCCCAGAGTCTATCCTTCCCCTAACTCCTTTCATTTCTACCTCCGTCACCCACCTCCCCCAGCCAAAGCCCCTGAATATTTCCTCTCCTGGTACCTTTTAACTTGGCTTCATCTCACTGATCACAGTCTGAAATCACATACGCACATGCATTTCTTTACCTGTCTGTCTAAACCTGCCTGTCCAATACAGCAGCCGCCTGACGCTACTATGCACTTGAAACATGCCTAGTCCAAACTGAACTGTTCTATAAGAGCAAAATACACACTGATTTCAAAGACTTGGTATGAAAAAAAGGAATGTAAACTGCCTCAACACTTTTTCTATTGCTTACCCGTTGAAGTGGCAGGTAAGAGTTTGGATGTACTGGGATAAAGGATGCTATTAAAGTTAATGTCACCTGTTTTTTGGGCTTTGTTTTAATGGGGCTGCTAGAAAAATTAGAATTCTGTATGTTTATATCCTTGTTCATTGGCCAGCACTGTTCTAGACTGTAATCTCTAGGAAGGCAGGAACTCGGCCCATTTTGTTCACTGCTGCATGCCCAAGGCCTAGCCCAGCCTCCGGAGTTGTACAAGTTGAATCCAGTGAACTGCTAAATAAATGAATGAACAAATGAGTGAATGAATCCAGGTAAGCAAAGAAAAAGCTTCTGGCTGAAAAGACAGTCATACAGATACGGTTATGCACGTCTGTAAACGTGGCCTTCTTTTTGCGTCAGATAGTAAAAGGGAGACGTTTCTGATGAGAGGACTATCTGGAACAACACGTTATGACCGTCTCTTGGAAGCGAAGTCGGGCTAACGGACCATCTGTGGTTAAACCAGAGAAAAGTCACCGAGAGCAGAAGAGCAAAGATAAAATGCTAAGGGGTCTCTGACCCCACGTTACACCATTGTTCAAACCCCTCAAACCAGGAACACACTTGGCAATATCTTGGCCCCAAAATCAAACGATAAAAAAGACAACTTGACAGAAACATTCTACTCAAATTCAGAGTAACACCAGTGATAATAAAACTGGAATTAGCACCAGTGAAGGATTTTGGACAGAGGTGCCCAACTACACGCGGCCTTTGTTTCTCATTCTCGTTCACCACTCAATATGGAGCCCAGGATTTCCCCGACGTGCCCTCCACAGCATGTGCGTGTCAGCAGGTCCTCTGAGAACGCAGAGCAGGCCTCTCCAGACAGGCGCGCTCGGAAAGTGCGGTGCAGCCCACTCCCCTCCTGGAGCTTCGTGCTGCGTAGTTTAGAAAGGCTTCGAGAAGAACTTTGAAAATGAAAACTGGTCGACTGTGTTGAACCCAGCTCATCCCAAACTTATTTTATTTATTGATTTTTTATTTTCCACAGTGGCAGTCTCTTTTTACTTACTGATTTATCGGGGGAGTGGGTGGTGGTGGTGGATTGGGCTTATGTCTTTATTTTTATTGGCAGTCCTGGGGATGGAACCCAGGACCTCATGCATGCTAAGCACGCCACCTTATCTCTGAGCTCTACCCTCCCCGCCTTGTCACAAACTCACTTGACCTCAGAAGGCCTGTTAACACCCTGAGGAAGTGGTGCTCCTGAGAAATGCATTTGAGGCAATGCTCATCTAAGTTTAGTTTTCAAAACCGTAACTGGTGAGAAATCGTTCTAATCTGGTGAGTAATCCTAGCCGTGACAAAGCCAGCTATGCTATCCAGAGCTGCGCCACCGTCCACGACGGCTGCCCTCCTCTGCGGGCGCGAGACGGACGCCGGCCTCACAGCGAGCTGCTGACAGTGGGTGCAGCGACCCTGACGACAGGTAAACACGGAACTTCAGGATGTCCACCTGATATCCACCTGATACGCTCGAACCGATTATACGCCTCCCAGCGGCTTCAAAGTTTGGAGAACAGAAGGGGAAAGGCAGCCTTCTGTGAGAGCGAAATGATTTACCAGCCAAGCTGGGCCGAGAGCCCATGTGCGTCAGACGCTGCCATCAGGCTGGCCTGTCACAGCCCACACAGCCCTCAACACCCGGCTCCACACGCTCGCTCTCTCAGTGGGACACCCTGAGCTGGGGCACAGAGACTCCAGGGAACCTGCTCCACACTTGCGATGCTGCATCTTCATCAGAAGTCGGAAGACCTCTCGATTCTTTCTCTATTCTGCTTCCTACCAAGGGCCCTGAGGTATGGCACTGCCCCACCGCGCCCCCAGGTTCTGGAAAGAGGTAGTTTCTGGAAGCCTGGTTCAGCCGTTCACTGGCTGCATGATCTCAGAAACTTATGCAACCCCTCAGCGTCCTCATCCGTAAAAGGATGAAAAAAAACAGCACTCACGCCACAGGCCTGTTGTGAGGCTGAAGTGAGTGACTATCTGTAAAGCAATGATAAAGGCGGGTGGTACCTGGTGGAGATCAGGAAGAGCCAGTGAGGAGCTCTTGGTTCCAAATGTCATTCACTCATAAACGTGTGTTAAGCACCGGCTCAGTTCTGGAGGTGCAGCGGTGAGCCCAGAGGCCCCGGTCCCTGCTCCCGTGACACTGAGCTCGTCACGCACCACCTTCCCTCTGCACTCGGTCATTAGGGCACGCGCCTGGGCCATCCAGATGGTGGCTGCCGGACCAGATACTGCCCACAGTTTGCCAAAGTTTGAAAGTTTGAAAAACGCCCCCAGAAATCACAGTATTGCCCTCCCCACTTGAAATGTCTACTAATTCCATTAAGTATGTTGACAAACGGGAAGAGGCACCCCGTTTTGTATACCTCGTAGGTACCAGGTCACAACTCTAAGAAGTTTGCCATGCATTATATCACTATTACTTGCCATGGATTATTCCCAGAATAACACACAATCATCCCATTTTAGGGGCTGGATAAACACCTAAGGCACCGAGAGGTGCAGTAACTCGTCCAGAGTCACAGGGCAAGTCCGTGGGGGCAGGGGGTGGATCTGCTGCTGGGTCTGTGGGGCCAGCTCTAACATTCTACAAACAAGGCAAGTATAAGCTAAAGAGCTTGAAAGCACAATGAGGAAGAAAGGAACGTGGAAAACAGTTTATTCCGCAGTCAGCAAAACCTGGAAGAGTCTTTCCTGAACACTTCCTTCATATACCTCTCTGTTCATCTGATTAGAACCATCTTGGAGATACTGGTGACCTGAGTCTAAACTAATGTATTTATGTCAGAGGGCAGAGCCCCAGGTCCCGGGGGCCTCTCTCTCTCCTCTGGTCACTTGATGGGCATACTTAGATTTACTTTAGGACCAAGTACAGTTCTGGGCACAGGGGCAACACTAAGAGAATATTTACGGATGGGTTTAGTTCACTGAAATTACCTGAATGTCTAACAGCAACTACAGTGCAGAGAAGGAAGGGAGACTGTGAAGGTCACCTCTGCAGGTTAGACAGAGTTCAGAGTACCTGCTCCATCCAGTTAAGCTGGACTATCTGAACTGGACCAGCAGCCTTCACGGTGACCACCATCTCCTTTCTAAAGGTGAGTTTCACACGGAAATTATGTCCCTTTCCCCCACATTCCTTCCACCGCCTCTGCTGCAGGTCAGTCAAACACAGCAGTTAGGAATTTGCCCAAGAATTTGTGAAGAATGATGAGGCTGCTTACAAAAAATCAGCACAAAGGCCACAGGAAGAAGACTTGAACACGCTGACCCCACACTGAGGCTACGGAACAGGGGTGCCCCAGACTAGAGGGATAACCCCAAAGCCTCGGGATTATGAGTCTCAGACAATTTTCTTCAAAGGCTTGGAGCTCTACCTGAAGAGGGACCAGACCTCATGCTGGCGGGGACTCAGGCCACAAGGTCCCTGAAACATGTCCAGTTTACTGACTTCCCTCCTGCCCAGGCACCAATTATTCACTTTAGGCAGTGTGGTTTTCCTTACTGCCTTTGCTGGGCCCTGGGAGCCCCATTCTCAAGTGAGGACTGGTATTCTGGAATGGACTTCCTGCCAAGAACACCACCCTTAGGACCGAGGAACACAAGCCCAATCCAAGCCACCAGCCACCAGGAACAATGGTCTGATGTCCACCTACCGATTATATCCCTCCCCTCTTCAAAGCCCCTTCTGTTAAAGGCCAAACGCCCTGACTTGGCTTTTCAGGACCATCACCACCTGCCCCCACTTTTATGATATTTCCAGCCGTAGGGAACTCCTAGACCTTCCCCTAAATATCTATTTTCTGGATTCTCTAAATTTAGTTCAGGCTACTCCCGTCTTCCTAACCCTCCCTTCCCTGCCAAGCAATCTGGACTCTCCTTCAGGACGCAATCAAGCAACACTTCCTCCATGACGCCTGTCTCTTTCCCTAGTGGACTCATTTCTCATCAATCTGTAGCACTTCCATATTATTTACACCTGTCTCACAGCACAGACGGCAGGTAGCTGGACGTCTGTCTGTCTGTCTGCTCAGTTGTGAGCTTCTCCATTGCAGGGAGATGCCATGGAGTCATTTCTGAACCCCAGGTGTCCAGAAAGAATCAGTAAGTCAACAAGAGCATTTGGGTTGCAGTTACTCTCAAACAGCTTTACTATGAATTACAATATTCCCATAAACATGCTTTCTCAAAATTTAAGACTCAAGCAACCTCAGTCATTATTCAGAGCAGGGGCTTTTGGACTCACACAGACCTGGGTCCCAGTTCCAAATCCATCACATCTGGGCAGGGGACCGGATCTCACGGAGTCTTCGCCACCTGATGCCTTGCTCAGAGTTGTCAAGAAGATTAGCTGAGGTGATGCACCTAACTTCCCTACATGGTGCCTGAACTTAGCAAGTGCTCAACAAGCACTGGATATTCATGATGATGATGCGAGTAATCACAGGGCCACCAGAATAAAGACCTTGGAGAAGGTGACTGGCTGGCTCTGATTTCATTCAATTCCCAGAGCAGAATATGCATGAGTCAGTATCAAATTTATTCCACTGAGAAACGTATGCACTTGGGGGAGCTGGGGCTTAGATGCAAAACTCAAGCATTTGTATATTTAATTAGTATTTGAGTGCCTACTACGTGCTAGTCCTTGGGAATAGGACCGAACATAAAAGTCTCTGCCTCTGAGCCCTGTGGGGCCCTGTCTTAAATGGAGAAATGACTGTCTTGTCCTGGGAGAGGCTAAGGTGGGAGCCAGCCCCACACTCCTCACTGAGGGAAACCCCAGCCTCCTGCCCCACATTTCCCATAAAGTCCACCAAAGGGCGTTGCGTGAACAGGACATGCCCCATTCAAAGTGTGACTCCATCCCCTCTCTGTTACCCCTGACCTTGGAAAGGTGATGTCCTCAAACGACCTCAGCAGAACAGAAGCTCAAGTTCACGCATATTCAGCAAAATTCAATAGAAATATCATCATTTTTCTAGGTTAAAAATAGTTTTTCCTTTGAAGTAACTGTATGTGGGGATGTTTAAAGGAAAAGGAACTTCACTACAGAGTCACTCGCAGAAACTCCCAGGATATGTTTACACATTACCATTTGTAACAACATTGCCCAATGATTTTAAAATCTAAAACAGATTTAAGCTCAGCCACCTAGAAAGCTCAGAGACATACACAACCCACAAGGAGGGGGATCAGAGGAAACACCAAACTTCTTCAAAGCTCTGAACCAGATAGACACCACCAAGGCTGCTGTACCTTTTTATTTTTACAAAATCATTTAAATGAGAAGAAATCCCTGCACATCGAAGTTCCAAAGCCAAAATCCTACAGCTGCTTTCCCTTTTGTTACCAGGAACTGAATTGAGAAATCTGATGAACTCAGCGCCTTCTGAAGAAGTCACAGACATAGTGACACATCAGGCCACACGGCTGTCTGAAGGGACTCACACCTCTCGCTCCTCCACTTTCCCTAAGGATCCCTAAGACTCCTCAGTTCAAATCAACCGGTAGGTTAGGAGGTGGAGGAGGCGCCTTTAGCATCACCAAAGCTTGTTCGCCTGTCTCTGGCACTGATCTCCGCCTGCACAAGTTTCTACTGTACAGCACAGGGAACTACATACAATATCTTGTAGCAACCTATAATGAAAAAGAATATGAAAACAAATGTATGTATGTATATGTATGACTGAAACATTATGCCGTACACCAGAAATCGACACATTGTAAACTGACTAGATTTCATTTAAAAAAGAAAAAAAAAAAAAAATCAGAGCAGAACCAGCACTGATGGTGAAGAACTTTAACCTCCCAACAGGAAAGAGCCCTGAAGGGGGTCAGTTGGGAGAACGGTGAGGCAAGGGTGCAAAATTTGAGAGCACCCAAAAACTCAGTCATCAGTGTAACTAACAGTATAATGCAGCATTTTAAAAAATCTGAACTCGTGCAAAAAAAAAAAAATCTATAGCAAATCAAACATCCAAAATTTAAATAAAGACACAATCAGTATCACTGATTTTTTTCCTTTTGCCTCCAGGGCTTACACTTGGTTGTATCCCATAAGAGGTGACAGAACCCACCAGCCACAAGCCTGGGGCTCGGCTGAGAGTGAAGTTTGGGGATGGCTGCAGGAGGGGAGAGAAAGGAACGAAGCACACTCATGACTTAGCAATGTCGGGTAGAAAATAACCTTTTGCTGAGTAACATGGAAATAGATCTGAAACATATGGATTAAATTCCTCCAAAAACAAACATAATTTTTAAAGGAAAGGAAAAGTACTTAGCCACTATGTTTGAGGTTTTCCTGAACCCAAACCTTTGGAAAATTAGCATACGTGCGAATTGCTCAGAGGCTGAAACACAGTCAGCTTTGAAATAGGTTCGTCATAAACCACCAGTTGGTTTTTACAACAACAAAAAAATGTTGTAATGGTTTGCCTAAGTCCATTCCCTGTCTCACTCTTTTAAGGCTCATTCTTGTTGTTCTTTACAGGAAAAAGAACAGCTTTGCACGCCCACTGTCTGACCGTGGGGCCCTGGAGACCCAGGAATTTGGGCGGCTTTGGGAGATCAAGCTGGGAATAACAGCCACCCCCACCACACAGGAAGGACGAGAACCCTGAGAAGAAGGCAAGTGAGTGATGCCCTGGACTAAGAGCTAAACAGACACCGAAGATATCATCGTGTACTAGCTCTGTGTCCTTGGGCATCAGTGTCTTCATCGCCACGTGCAGGGGAGCAGAGGGAAGAGGGCACGCAGCTGGTGAGCCGTGCAGTAGCCACTGCATCCAAGTAGACAGGTGAGGCTCACCACTGGCCACCCCCAGACAGTTCTGTGGGATCTAGGGACCCCATGTCTTTGGTCACCTGTTCTAAGAGATCAGGACGACCTAGAAGCCCAGCCTAAGTACAGCTCTAGGAAGCTAGGAGAAGCTGAATCCTCATGGTTTGGGAGTCAAGTCCATAGTTCAAGGCCATGGGGGCTGATGCCAAGTCCTCTGGACATGAGGGCCTCTGGATAGTGAAAGCTGCTGATCACCAGCTGTCTGGCCTTCCCTGACACTGCCCAGTTCAACGCGCTGCTGGTCTGGCAAGCAGAGCAAGCCCCAGGCCCATCCTGGAGGGAACCCTCAACCACCTCTTCCCTCCCTTGGAGTTCCTCATATACCCCGTGGAGTCCTTCCAGAGCAGGTGATGTTCCCTAAGTTCTCTAAACTGAACATGCCTTACTTTCATCACCTCAACCCAGTCGTGCTGTGTCCTCAGAGCTGGCTCTGCGCCCAGAAGGAGCGCTTCACATCCCTTTACAAGGACCAGGACCACCCGTCACTGAGAGGTGGGACTCCTTTTGGGCGTTGTCCTATTCAGAGGATCAATTTCCTCCTTTAGGACAGCTTTGTAAGAGGCACACAGGAGCCACAGTTGGAACTGTAACCTTCCGCCTCACCCTGGGCCAGTGGAACTTTTCCACTCTTACTCTTCTGGCCGACAGCCCCTTTTCAAAACTCACTCTCAAAAACATCCTGCCTTCAAATCTGGCCACTTTACGTCGATGAAAAGGGATGCAAGATCCTGGGCAGAATTTGTTGAATCTTATACTTTAGAAATAGGCTTTTTTTTTCTTGCCAGCTTTTATAGAATCTGAAGTCTTGGAAGACTGGACAAGACTGATCGACAAAATTGAAAATACAAAGCCCATTTCTACAAGAAGTTCACAGCTCTATTTGCCTCCACCGGTGGTCAGCTTCAGCTGGAGTTTTCTGAACCAGCACCTGCCACATGTCCTTTCCCATCAGAAGCATATGTGCCCCATATTTGTTAGAGTGTCACAAAGGATAATTCCAGTTTCTTTTCACTGAAAATTGTTGACACAAAACCCAGCAAGACATCCCAGAATATTAAAAAGATATAGCAAGACAAACCATGATAAAGCTAAGATAACACTCTTCATACGACTGCCAAAAGCAGAAGGAAATGTTTCAGGACAGAAGTTTCCAAACTGTGCTCCATGGAACCCAGAGAGCTCTCCGGAATCCCCTGGGGGCCTCAAGACCAAAAAAAAAAAAAAAACCCCGCTCCCAGATACAACCACTTTTTATCTGGTTTGTATATTGGATTTAGTAAGATTTTATGGAAAAAAAATTTATGGTTAAAGCAATTTTAAACAACTAGTCCAAGAGACCTACAGCTGCTCAGAAACACCTTCTCTTTGACCAGGTATAGCCCACAGTCTGGGCAGGTAAAAGAGCTTACACACCTGAGGCAGGTAAGGAGCTTTGTGCACCTGAGGGGTTGCAGAGGTGAGAGGTTAAGGGCGGTCTGTGTTTCTGGATCTTTCCCCATGGCTTCCTCTCTGTGTAGAATGTCTTCCAAACACCACTCCCCACGTTTGCCTCACCAGAAAATTCCTATAAACTCCTAATTCCAGACACACCTCTTCTCACATCTCTTCTCAGGGAAGCTTCCTGAGATGCCCTCTGCCTTTGCCTTCCCCCAGCAGGGCACCTTGCACACCATTTCTCCTGACCCATGTGTCCCAGCCCCCAGTCACACTGCATGGCAACTGCTGACTCCGATGTCTGTTCCCCACTAAACCGTTAGCTCTGGAGGGCAGAGACCATTTATTCAGCTCTGCCTCCCCAGTGGCTAACACAGGGCCTGCCTGGTAGAAGATGATCAAAACATTGGACTCAGTCTCTTCCCTGCTTCCCCACGTGGCAATAGGTGATAGGATGCAACTGTACCCCTGCATCTTGGGCTAATCAGGGTGCATCTCTGGTGCCCAGCTCATCCCCACAGGAATGCCACAGGGAGGACAGCTGAAGATGATACCTGAGCCTTAAATTTCATTTTCAGGTTCAAAAAAAAAAAGTTGTGATCTTTACTGTCAAGTATAGTTGTTTAAATGTAAACACACATTCTCAGTGTCTGGAACCAGAGTGAGATGAAGTTCCCTGAGTGATCTCTTAATACCACCAAAATTACATTCAAATGCCTCTGTCAGGCAGAGATAAATTGCCATTTGCACAATGGTCTTGCACTTAAAAGTAACTCAGTCCAGAGAGCTTTGGAAAATGTATTATGTCAGGGAAAAGGGGAAACTCAAAGGGGTTCAAGATATTTAGTCTATTGATAAGACAGCTTAGGAGCAACAATAATTATCTCCAAGAATTTGAAGGGTCGAATAAGGTCATTAGGAGGATGCAGGCCAGCTGGGTCCCATCTACTTGGACATCAGAAATGAACTTGAATTACACAAAAAAGAGTGGAGTTAGCATCACAGAAGCTTGGCAATGATGGAGGCCCTGGCAACCCAAAGGGAGCTCCTTAGACCAGTGGCACCACCTGGGAACTTGTTAGAAATGCAGATGCTTAAACCCCACCCCAGACCTGCCCACTCAGAACTTGCATTTTAACAAGCTCCCCTGTGATTTGCTGGCATATTCAAGTCTAAAAGGCACTGGTCACTGCACTTTCCTCAGTCCTACGGGCTGTGTCCATGCCTTGTAGCCATGAAGTCTCAGGCCAGCAGCATGAACTCCTGAC
The DNA here is from genome assembly GCF_048773025.1 of Camelus bactrianus. Classification (NCBI taxonomy): domain Eukaryota; kingdom Metazoa; phylum Chordata; class Mammalia; order Artiodactyla; family Camelidae; genus Camelus; species Camelus bactrianus. The sequence goes on from NC_133565.1 coordinate 29,187,861, forward strand.
CCCAGAAAAAGCCAAACCGTGCATCAGGCTCCTAGAGAAGTCTGCAGTCCACCTGCCCCCCCATGATGCCTAGAAACAGGAGAGGCAACAGTCTGGCAAGAATACTTTTCATGCCAGCAGAACCAGCTTCTAGACGTGCCTTCCCTGTAACACAAAATGACTAATGGCTAAGCTCATCTATGGACAGCTGAGGGAAAGAAGCACTCAGAGTTTTCAAAAGCAGTTGTCTGGTCAAAGCACTTTAAACCCAAGTTATAGCTATCATGTGGCTGTCCTTGCAGAAGATTCAAAGATAATGCCTCAGCAATTTCCCGACACAAGGAGCCAGAGTGTCCAGAGCTGGAGAGAGGAAGCCTGTTCGGAGTGAGTGCCAACTAGGGAGGCCAACTGGGGAGGCCAACTGCCGGTGCCCTCCAGGGCGCCCTCACCTGCAGGGAGTGGGAAGAGACGGATGATTTGAGATGCCTGGAGCCAAGCTGAGCCTAGAGAGGGGCCCTTGAAAATAACAGGGGTAGGGGAGAGCGGCAGCTCCTCTCCCTCCGGGTGGGGAAGTGTGTTTCCTGGCACCGAGGGAACTAAGCAGAAAGCAAATGTATATTTGATGACCTTTCTCTGCATGCAGCCTCCCTTCTGAAGAGCCAAGTTTGAACAAAACCTGGCACCAAAGCAGACGGAGGAAAAAGGATTGGGGAACCTACCAGAGAGGCTAGGATGGCCCCTGGATGTGCAGATATGAATGAGTCATGACAACAGGCACCATAGTCCTATCCAATTTAACAAAATTCCCATGTGCCAGGCTCTTGGGAAAGGAGGTGCAAAGCCCAGCTGATCAGCCGGCAAAACAGTAGAAAGGAACTCAGCACTACGACGTCTCCCTCTGTACCCACTACCACCCTAACTTCCTACTAACCTGACCAGACACAAGAGAGTAAGAGTGTGACCACTGTTCAAAGGAAACTGAGCTGCCATCATACAATGATAAAAATCAAGCAAAAGGAGACAACTGATGCATTGCTCTGCTGAGATCAAACATTTGGGTACTTGCCATCATGTGGAAAGAGACATGGAGCCTAGATTGATCATAGATATGGGATCTCATGGACACAACTCATAAACAGAACTTTGTTCCTTTTTCGGAACCCAACCCACATGCTTCTACTTTTCTTTTGAGTTATAACTACAAATGCAAAATGCATTTATCCTATCAAGTTGTGCTGCTCTGCCAAATACCACAGAAGGTACTAAAAGGGGATTACTTAAGCGGTAGGTTTCAAAGGAGGCTGAGAGTAACTGAATTCACCCCTGTCATCCCACCAGCCTTCCCCACTGAATGACACTCTTGCCATTTGATCCATCTGTCCCAGCTACTCAGACACCACTGCAATAGACAGAATGCCACAGGATCCTTGAAGAGCCCGTTTCTCCCTCTCATGCCAGTTCCTCCCTCTTTGGTCCTGTATTCCCAAAGTGTGCTGTAGTTCAACAGTTTTCCTACCAGAAAGTTGTGTGTGCTGGAAACTGGAACTGCGTGGGAGTCCAGAGAAGAGAGCTGGGACTTCAAGGTCACCCCCGGCCCATGTCTTCCTGCTCCATTCATATCATGGGTAGACGAAAGTCATAGAAAGACGCCCAGTATCTGTGGTCTGCATCCTTCAGCTCCACTCCTTTCAGGTAGAGGGAGCTAAGATGACTTCTGATCTACTAAGGAAAAAAATATATAAAAAAGCTAAGAGCCTCAGAATGTAAAACTGCCAGAAACATGCATAGACATCCTTTTTGTGGATGAAAAAATCATCTAAGATTGGACCCATTATAACTCCATTATTCAAACTTATGTATGTCACATATTAATGACTGCTACCAGACAGAATCCCAAAGGTGGAACTGAAGAATCTTCAAACCCATCTGAGACCAAATAAGTAGCAATGCTCCAGGCAGAGACAGTGGGTGTCTTGGTCAAAGTCTCACAGACAAACAAGGCTCAAACACGAACATGCTTCCTTCCTGGTAACGGCCACTCAGGGGTTTCCTAGATCAGATGCTGCCCCAGTGCAGAGACCCCTCACTTCATCCAGCAGGAATCCAGAAATGGGGCCCTGGAGGCCACTCCCCATCAATACCCAAGGGAATTTCAGGACAAAGAGGCCCTCTGGAAGTTCCTGCATTCTTCTGAGAGCAGGATCAGGAAGAATAGATCATCTCAACCCTCACAGAGGGCTGTGATAACATTTTGAAAATCACTTACTTTATCTTTCCTCCAACTGGTACAGGTGGGAAAAACAGACGCCCGATTTGTTTCACACAAAAATTCTTCCTTTTGTCTTTGAATAAGATTTTTTTTTCAGCATTGTGACCAACTCCAGCACTTTCATCAATTCCAACAACAAGCTCTCAAATGTGAATATAAAGTGGAGATGGAGTCCCTATCAAACAATCACTAGGTTAGGAGAGAGAGCAGAGGGCTGGCGAACGTAATTCAAAAGAATGGCACAACTGTCTTTAAAATATTCCTATAACTGCTCCCATTTTAAGAGCTTTCTCTGCGCTCAGCACTAGGATAAGTGCTTTACATTGTGCTACTTAATTCTCATTAGCTACTCCGCATGGCAGATTGTGCTGTCTCCTGTTTACAGACAGGGAAACAGACACAGAGCTTAAGTGACTTTCAAGAAGTCACATATGCTGTCTCTTTAAAAAAAAAAAAAACTTGATTGTTTTTACTCTCCACAGCCTTCGTCAGTCACAAACAGAAGCAGATCTTCTGAATTTCTTGCAATTTTAAAATGAAGGAAGATACATCCTTCTGCATAGGTGGAGATGACAAAAAGAAGCACCCCCGCCAATGTCAGTTCTTATCAGAGAAGGGAGATGTTTAATTTGCACAGATTAACCCCTACAGATTCTCCCTACTCTGTTTCCAAGCAACCAACTTGAAAAATCATCTATTGGGCAAAAGAGGAGCCATTGGAAGCTTCTTTAAAGTGTTATAAACCTTGGAGGAAATGATTAGGATCAGAAAACAGCAGAGCTGCTTTTGCAAATGCATTCAAACACATTCTCTATAAACTTGTTTTATGTGATTCTTCTCCATTCTGTCACCATAACTGAAACTAATATAACCCCCCCCCCCGGTACCACATTTACTAAATCATTTAATAAAACAGAACATGACCCTATGTCACGCACAGACAATAGTTTGAAGGGAGTTCCTAATCAGGTCTGGCATTATTTCATGGCCTCAGTCGAATGCTCAGGCGTCACACAATTATAACAACTGAGAAGGCCCTGTAGTGCTACAGAAAAGCCAGAGAAGCCCCCTGGGACACCAACCGGAGGTCCTGTACAAAGCTCAGCTGCAGGCTGATCTAGGGACCCAGCCATAAAACCACAGGCTCCCTTTATCCCCCTGAGTGGCGCACGCCGCCTCGGGACAGGATACCGAGGGCTCTCGCAGACTGGCGGTCCCTTTCCTCCTGCTCTGCGCCCCTACTCCCTGAGTCTGGGAGGAAAGCGCACGGCTTCCCCAGGAGACCCAGGGCCACAGACCCGGAGTGGAGGAAGCGGCTGGGAGCTGTCCATGGTGGCGCCGCGCCTGAGCACGCAGAGCCGCCGGCTCCCGCCCCCGGGCGCGCCCGGGATCACGCTCCAGACCGCCGGAATGGAGAGAGAGACTCGCTCCCGGGCTGCAGCCAGACCCTGGCTCACACATCAAAAGGTTAGTTTAAAAGGGGAATTCTCACCTGTGGGCAGCGTTGGCTGCACGGAGCAGGGCCCAGGACCTCAAACCCGGCTGCTGGCGGCGCGCCTGGGACGTCCGTAGTGTTGGACCCCTGGGGAACGGCGGCGGTCTCCGACAGTGCTGACAGCGAGTCTGTGGCGGAGGACTTCGGCGCACTGAGCTCCTTTCTCCAGAGCACATGCGTCCCGCCGGGTCCATTGCAGAATGTCTCTGGCCCTGGTTCCCAGAGCGGCGAACTGGAGACCTGGCCACGGCCCTGGCCTGCGCTCCGCCAGGTCCCTGCCTTTCATCCTAACCTAATTTGACCTATCTTGGAGCTGATGTCCCTTGTCAGGGACCACCGAAACCTCTTCCAGCGATGCCAGGTTTGGGATCTCAGCCTAAGTATCAGCAAGGGCTCTCGTGTCATCTAACATTCAATTGCCTCGGCTCGGTCCCGTGCCAGCGCGATGGTGGGTGCCTAGAGCTGTCGGGGAGCGCGCGAGTGGGGAGGCAGCGGGAGGCGGAGGAGGAAACCAGAAGGAAGACCGTGCTGAGGCCCGAGCAGCGGGGCGCTGACCTGTTGCCAGGCGCACGCCCACTAGTGCACAGTGTGAGCCGGCTCCTCGTCGGCTGGACTCCGCGACCCGACCCTCGGAGCAGTTCCTCCTCAGCAAGACACTGTTCGGGGCTTAAGCCCCCCGAGCCACTCAGAAAGGGGGAAACTACGAAAGACCGGGATCTGTCCTCCGTTGGATGCGCTCCGGGGCCACTGGCGCCCCCGGCACCTGCCGCTTGCAAAAGATCACACAATCTGAGAGAAATCCCACAGAGGACAGTGACATGGGTGTGTGCCCATCAAAATACGCGTGGACAGACAGACAGACGGACAGAGGCGGGCAGCACAGCACAGAGTGGACAAACAGAAGACAACGACCGGTAACGTTTTCCCTATCACCGGCGGAGGCGCCGGCCCCCCAGTTTCCCTCCCCTCTGAGGCTGGGCAGTCCGCGCAGCCCTGGCGCGCCGGGCCCGGCCCTCTTACCTCCCTGTCGGTAGCTGAGACAGTGCCACGCCTCGCGGGCCAGGAGCGCAGCGGCGGGAGCAGTCGGGTAGCGCGCTGACGGGCCCCGCGAGCTCTTGGGACGTCGGTAAGCGGAGAGGTAGTTTGCCTGGGAAAGCGGCGCTCAGCCCCCGACCGCGCTCAGCCCCGCCGGCTCCGTGCGCACCACCGCCGACGCCCGCCGCGCCGCTTGCGCTCGCCAGGCTTGGCCGGGTTGCACCGCGCTGCGCTCGCCGCGCTCCCCGGCCGCCCGCCAGAGCGGCGGCTTTTATAGCGAGCTGCCGCTTCAGCCAGCCGCGCCGGGCTGACTCCTCCCCGGGGCCCCTGACGCCCGCGCGCCACCGGCCCGCCCCCCTGCCGAAGCTCCCCGCCTGCCCAAGGGGGGCGGGGGCCCCGCGCCCCGGCCGGACCCGGGCGGGCTCTGGCGGCCGCTCTGGGAGACGCAGACCTGAGCCCGCCGAGGCCGCGCGCGCGGAGTCCGGCCGCAGCAGCCAGGTGAGGGCGCTGGAGCCCAGGACTCTGTGGAGCGGCCGCCGCGGGCCGCCGAGAGCCTGTTCTCGGGGCTCCGGGGGCTTAGGGTCGCGCGGGCGCGGGCGCAAAAACCCACTGGCCTGAGTGTAAGGAGACGCTATCGCGGTGAGAAGAAAGTCCCGCGTCTGCCACGGAGTCGCGCGAGATGGGGGTCAGGGCTATTAAGTCGCAGAATCTTTTTTAACTTATCCAAAGTGAGTGGCCTCAGAAAGAGATCCTGCCATAGGGTCCTGGCAGTCCCTCTGAGAAGAAGCGTGGACACTGGGTCAGAGAGACTTTCGTTAGGAACCGGAGTCAGACAGGTCAGCTATGTGACTGCGGACAACTATCTTCACCTCTCTGGGCATGAGTTTCCTCGTTAGGAAAATGGGTTCTCTGACGCCTCCTTTCCAACTGGTAGGATTTAAGTGCGGTCTCAATAGTATGGGTACCTAGCACGTAGCAGGTCCTCAGTAAGTTAGAATCCTTACCGTATGAGGGCTCTGTACATCTCTTACTAGACAAACCGAGGTCCTCAAGGGTCGGAGCAAGAGGGCAGGACTGCTCTAGATATTCCCTGGGGAAACAGCACTAGTGGAAGGAGCCCGTAACAGGTCGCTGGGGCACTGGGAGTCTCCTCTCAACTCGGCCGCTAACTTGCTGTGTGGCCCAGGGCCATCTGCTCCCCCTCTCTGGGTCTCTGTTTGTTGTTTGTAAAATGAGGGCTTTGATGCCATCTCCAGCCCTTCCACTCTTCCGGAGCTTACAACTCAGCCCCTCACCTGGTTAACTGGAGTCCTAGAATATACATTCCTTTCTCCCTCCCAGCCAGTGCTGTGTGAGAACCAACTCTGCAGGAACCATCCTCATTCCAGGCAACACACACCACTTTGTGAATCTACATCTGGTCTTTGGGGCTACAGTCAGGCAGAAGCTGCTGGAGTCTGTGTCCATGACTTCTGTGCTGGGACAGAAGACCTAATCACCTGGCTAACCTAGGAAAGCAATGCATTCCCTCTCCATGCCTTTCCCAGAAAGTTGATCTTGACCATCACTCGATCCCTTATCAGGATCCTCAGCCTTTCTTAACTTCTTGGGAGGTAACAAGCTGGGTGCTATGGCAGTTTTCTCTCCCAGCCTTTCCTTTCCAGCAAATTTAGATGGAACCCACCTAAGTACCCTCCCCTCAAACCACAATTCCTGGTTTCTTTTCTTTCTTACTAGGAGTCTTCAGACACAGGCACCCACAAACATTTGGAGGATGCTGAGCATTGGGTCCAAATGGGGAAAGGTCAGCCTTGAATCAGCCTTGCTTAGAGCAATGAAAGCGATATGTGGGGATTTCTCCTCTCCCATCAGGAGAGAGTAGATTTGAGGCCTGCAGGGCGAGAGGTCTCTGGTGAGAACCTGCACCACAGGCATCCGGGAGATGAGACAGTAAAGGAGGACTCTTGTCTGGTGATGGGCTCTGAAAAGAGCTTAGTCACGTTTTCTCAAAGCACAGAAATGCCAAGCACATTCCTTGGCGACCAGCTTTCTTTATCACAGACCAATGCCTAGGGGGAAAGAGCAATGCTGATGAATTACAAACAGACAGTGCATGTCTAAATCCAGATTCTTCAGCCAGAGCTCCATTCAGCACTTCCACTCAGCACTCAGTGATGGACGGGGTATGCGGATAGTTCTTTTTTGGGATGAATGTTGGCAACATGACTCTGGCATAATTACTACCCATACTTCCCTCAATCCAAGGTCTTGCTCTTATAAATGCAAACACAGGAGCTGGTCAAGGAAGGCTGTGTTGGTTTTCTGGTTCTTGTCAGAATTCCCCAGCAGAGAATCTCCAGATAGTGGGGAAATGTTCTTAAATGGTATGGACCCCTCCCCACCCAGAAAGTCTGCCCTTCCTCCATGCTTGCTTCCTCAGGTGGGATACAGACCCCTCAACCATGTCCTGGCCGTAGAATGGCCTGCCTGCTCACTGCTCCCACAAGCTGCCCACGTCTGGTATTTTCACTCAGCTGGCAGGATCCCAGTCTGTCAGTTAGAGCAAGAGTCACCACACTCTACCCTCTGGCCAGCAAAGCCAGACCCTTTCTCCTATAGGAGCCTGCCTGCATGACATTTAAAAGCTGGCCACCCCTGTGGCTTCATCCTCCAAGCCCCAGACATGGTTTTCCCGGGCAAACAGCAGGCAAACCGCAGGCAAACCTGCGGTGAGGGAGAGCACGGATTGCTGGGAAGTAAAATGCAGCTGAGGGAAAGAGCGAGTTGGCTTCAAAGCTTCCAGCAGACCCCAAGAAACAGTAAAATCTCAGGCACTCCAATCCTATTGCAAATAATGAACTTATTTAAATTTCACCAACAGGGGTCGCCCTTGGACATGGAGCCTGAAGCTGGCATCTGAAAAGGGAAATTCCCAGCTGTGGGCCCTGGGGCCAGATTTCCAGGACTAATAACTGCTCAGTTCCTGTTTTGCTGGTTGCAGATGAGGTTGCCCAGCTGAGAAGAGACAAGTCCTCAGTTTTTATGGTGAGTGGAGGTCTGCTTTGGAATTTGGGACGGGAAGTCCTAGAACACTGGCCAACCACTTAGGAGTTCTGAAAACGGATTTCTACATCTTCCTCTTCAATGTCATTAGTAGCATACAGAAAGAACATTCTTTCCTGTTTTTCCATCTAAAATACATGTAAATTTGTGTATATGTATGTGATGTTTGCATATCATATAGTTCATTTTTCCTAATCCAAGAATCATATGTGTTCCTTGCCCAAAAAACTTCTGAAAATATGGAAAACGAACAAAGGAGAAATTACCTAATTGCAAGCATAATGTATGTGCATTACAAAAAGCTCAGAAAATAAAGAAGAGCACAAAGGAAAAATATTACTTCTACTCAAAGATCACCTCTATTAACTTACAGTAGATAGCTAAATATTTCCCCCTGTATCAGTTACATACACAGAGGTGCAAATACATACATGTACGTTAGTATTCCATAAGTAGTTCAACATTTAGCTCAAATCCTTCTCCTCCACCAGCTTGCACTTTCTGGGAGAGCAGGGACAGTCTCCCATGTTCATTCCTTTACCTACAGTAGCTCCTGTAAGTGTCCAACAGAGAGATGATATGCAGGAGGTGTTTACGTTACAAATGAATGAATACATAGGTGAGCATTTTTAATTAAAGTAATATCTTTATACACGCAGTTCATGGGGGGGAAAAAACCCCAAGTGGTTCATAAACATTTGAAAAGAGGCTCAACTTTTCGTAAGCAAAAAAAATGCAAGTTAACACTACACTGAAATCTCTATCAGATTAGCAAAAATCCAAACATTTGGTGATACCACCTTTGTTGGGGGACAGGGCGAGGGTGCAGAACAGATCCATACCTCATATGTTGGCGATGAAAGCTCAATTTGGTACAACTTCTCAGTGCAGTTTGCCAAGATGTTAGAAAATGCATGTAACATTTGATTCAGCAATTCCACTTACTGGAATTTATCCTATAGAAATAGTTGCACGATGTGTGAAGTGACAGGTACTGGGTTGTGCGTTGCAGCCCTATTTGTAAAGACAAAAAATTGGAAAGAGCCTAAATGCCTAGTAATAGGGCTAATTAACTTATATGACATTCATATAATGGAATACTATGCAGTTATTTTCTTTTAAAGAAGAAAGATCCATTTTGTGTATCAAAATGAAAACTCAAAGTATAAATCAATGTGTACAGCAAACTATCATTTGTCCACAAGGGGAAAGGATAAAGAATACATATTTGCATTTACTTCTAGATACATAAGAAGTCATCTAGAATGATATACGAGAAACCAGTAACATGATTTGCTGTCTGTTGCTGGTGATGGTTTTGGTGGGGGGTGTAGAATGATAGAAAACAGAAATAAGTAATAGATTTTTCCTTGTATACGTTTTTGTATTTTTGAACCAAGTTAATGAACTACCTAGGAAAAAAGTGAATAATTTTTAAACGGCAAAAAAAAAAGTATGTCAAGTATAATAAGACTTTTTCTTCACTTAATAATACACCATAAACATTTCCCCAAGTCTTAAGCTTCCTTCACCATTATCTTCAGTGGTATACTGTTTCTTAATAAGGACATAATCCCTATCACTGGTTTCAGTATTCTAAATAAGACTATGATTTTGAACATCTTCGTACCTCTCTCTCATTATTTCTTTGGAATAAATTTAAGTTTACATCAACTTAAAGCCAACTTGCCCTCTAGAAAAGGTGAACCAATCTCCATTCCAACAATCCACACATGAGAGTTTCCCTGAATCCTCTATGATACCTAGTATTCTTTCTTCAACTCCAATGCCGATGTAGTAGAAAAATATGTTTCATTGTAGTTTTAGTTTTCACTGCTTCTGTAACCAGCCCAGTTCCACGCTTTGACGTGAGCATTTGTAGTTCTTCCCTTAGAAGTTGACTGCTCACGGAATGGAGTGTATCACTGGCCGATCACACCAAGCATTTGTGAACTTAATAGGCGTTACCAAAGAATTGCTGTAGTGAGGGCTCTACTGTGTCCTGGCAGGTCAAAGAAGCATCGCTCATTTCTCCAAAGATATTCAAATGGCCAATATACACATGAAGACATTCAACATCACTAATCATTAGGGAAAAGCAAACCATGATCTCAATGAAATATCACTTCACACCCATTAGGATAGCTACTAAAAGCAAAACCAAACCAGACAAAAAAAACCCCAGAAAATAAAAGTGCCAGTGAGGATGTGGACAGGTTGTACACTATTGGTGAGAATATAAAATGCTACAGGCATTATGGAAAATAATATGGCATTTTCCAAAAAACTTAAAAATTGAACTACCATCTGATCCAGCAATCCCACTTCTGGATATATAGCCAAAGGAATTGAAGAGATATTTGTACACTCATGTTTGTTGCAGCATGAGGCCCCAAGTTCTATCAACTGATGAACAGATAAAGTGTGGTATACCCATACAACAGAATATTAGTCAGCCTTAAAAAGGGAAGAAATCCCGACTTGGATGAAACTTTAGGACATTATGCTAAGAGAAATAAAAGTCGGTTACAAAAAGACAAAGGCTACATGCCTCCTCTTTAATGAGGTACCCGGAGTACTCAAATTCATAGGGTAGGAAGTAGAATGGTGGTTGCTAAGAGTGGGGAGACAGGTGAGTGAGGAGCCATTGTTTAATAGAGGTAGAATTTCCTTTTTGCAAGATGAAAAAATTTCTGGAGATGGGTTGCACAGCAGTGTGAATATCCTACGCACACCACTCAACGGTATGCTTTAAAATGGTTAAGCTGGTATATTTTATGCTGTGTGTATTGTATCACATATTTTAAAAAGAAAAAAACAAGATGCACTATAAAGAAATTATGGCTGGAGTTTTCCTTCCAAAACAGATGTCAAAACATGATTCTTCTCTATTCAGAACTTTCCAGTTTACCTCTTGCTCAGAGCAAAATCTGGAGACGTGGTGGGGCCACCTGCTGCCACTCTAACCACAGTCACTAGTCATCTTGCTCACTGGACCCAACCCCCCTTGCCATCTTGCTGTTTCCTCAACACATCAAATATATTCCAGCCTGAGGCCCTTTATACTTGCTGCTTCTTGTGGCTGAAATGATGCCTCTCCGGACATCAGCATGACCCTATCCCTGACTTACACATACCTCTGCTCAAAAACCACACACTCGGAAAGGGTTTTCCCATCTTTCCTATAAACACAGTGTCCAACACCATCCCCTTATCCTGATTTATCTCCCTTTTATTTTTTTCTTTTGTTAGGTGTTTATTCTCTATTGTCTCAATACCACTGGAGTGTAAATGCCAATGGACCAGAAATATAGTTGTTTTATTAGCTGCTATATTCCCAGTGCCCAGACAGTGCCTCAATGGAAGAACAGGAACTCCACAGATACTTGTTCACTGATGGAACAAATTTTGACCCCTTAACTAAAGCATCGAGTGTACAATAACCTGTTGACAGAAGGTGGATATAGTAAACATGATTTGTCTTGGATGTTAAGATGTCAGGGATCTTTCTCCAAAGATCAACTAATTCATCTTCAATTCTATAACGCCACTGGGACAGAGTGTGTTTGGTTGGCAGGTCCATGTTTGCCTTTCAGGAAAATTAGGGCCTGGCTGAAAGACACTCACCTCTTCTCTGCCTGGCAGACAGGAAGCCACTTGTCGAGACTCCCGTGTTCCTTCCGCTGGGATGCCTCGTCTGATCCCCCCACCCTGAGTTCTCATGGCAGCCCGTAGAAAATGCTGTTGTAGAATTACCGCAGTGTGCGTGTGTGCGCCCATCTCCTCCTCCTCCTCCCCACTGCAGCTGGGAGCGTTGTGGCACGGAGATGCGTCTTCCCCATTTCTCTGGCCCCAGCAATGACAGCACGATGGTGGACTGAGTAGATGCCCAGTAGATGGATAAGTAAATAACCTTTGTCCACTAAGATGTATACAGTACTCTCAAAGAGAAACTCCTGGCATGAGAAATAAACACATATAGGTCAACTGCTGGTTAAATATCCCATGTAATTCCTAGACAGCCAAGACGTAGTTTGCTAATACCCTTAGCTAGAACATGTGTACCTCCTGGTTTCCATGGCAACATAATAAACACATTTGGTATTTTTTATAATGCCATAAAACTGCCAAAAAGAAGTTTGCCTTCTTTCTGAAAGTGTAGAAAGCGCACCAGTGTGGGAATGGGCTGGATTTAAACTGCAACTAAATCAGCCTTTGTTCTTGGGCAGTTCCCTGGGCCTGGATCACCTCTTGTATAAAAGTGAAGGGGGTGGGTGAGGGGGGTCGAGGGTATAGCTCAGTGGTAGAGTGCATGCCTAGCATGCCTGAGGTCAGTCTCCATTAAAAAAATCCATTTAAAAAATGAATAAACCTAATTAGCTACTGCCTCCCACATGGCCCACTTCATGCATCTATGCCCTCTGCTCCTGAAGGTATCAGCCGGTGTCATCTCTGGACTAAACTCAGCTTTTTGCAGAGGGTGTTGAAGGAAGAGGACACTACTCTGTATTGGAAGCAAAAAGTGGGGCTCATTGCTTGAGAGGCATAAACACAGCAAACTGCTGATCTCCTATAGTGTGCTTGGGATGTGTGGGGCTGGGGAGTGGCAGACTCTAAGCAGTGGGAGTATTCAGGCTTTGAGGGACCTTGAGCAAAGGAAGTTTGGGCACTGGAGCAAGGCTGTTGCTGATTGACTGGCCCTCAGAAGCATGTGTGCTGTCCGGAGGAAGCTGTCACTGATGGATTGGGACAGCTTTCAAACCTGCTCTCCTGGTTACTTGTTACAGTGGCCAAAGAACAGTGTGTCTTTTCTGTTCTTAAACCGGGAGTATGGGAACTATTCTCAGTAGGGTTCTTTGTTTATTTAAATGTCAAATAATCCAGCTCAGAGATTTTCAAACTTTAACATGAATCAAATCAGATCACCCAGAGGGCTTGTTAAAGCAGACTATTGGGCCCCTCCCCTCCAGAGTTTCTGATTCATTAGGTCTGGGACGGGTGCCAAGATTCTGCTCTTTCTGTGAGCTCCCAAGTGACGCTGATGCTGTTGGTCCTGGGACCACACTTTGAGAACCACTGGACTAGCGTCACAGGATTTGTACTTAATTATTTGCTGTTAAGAAAATATTTAAAATAATAATAATAATTAATAATAATAGTGAGTGTAAGAATTCTGTAAATGATTTTGTAAGATGGTTGTTAATCACAGCCACATCTATATACTTTTGAAAAATAATGATAAATGTACAAGGGGAAGGATGCTATTTACTCCATCTAAAGCTAATGTGGGTTGGGTGGGTAAAATGCGTGCTCAGCATGTGTAAGGTCCTGGGTTCAATCTCCAGTATCTCCATGAAAATAAATAAATAAGTTAATGGCTAGAAAATACGAATTCCAGGACATATTGAAGTAATTCTATCCCGTCCCTCCCCTTCTCTCCCTTTACCTACCTCCCCCCTCAGAATGTGTGGCCCATCCCAGCCTAGACCAAGTACTTCCCAAGGAATTTCCCAGGTTTGTGATCCTGTATGTTGTGGCGGATGGTGGTTTAGCTCATGAACTCTCCCAGTCAAGGTACGAACCACATTAATACACTGATGTACATTGAAAACACAGGAGGCAGGGAGGTTTACAAAACAGGTGGAAGAGGAAGAGAGGGATAGAGAGGGGCTGACTTTAGAAATTCTCCTTCATCTAATGAAGAACTGTCCCTCTTTATATCAGTTCCAGTGCTGGCTGATAGCGGATCATTCTGGTTCTTTGACGATAAACCCTTTTGCTGGCAGGACACATGCTGTCCTCAGAGAAAAAGCCTGGCACACTCCTGAGTCTGTATGGAAGAGAAATGAAAACACTTTCTGTGTTTCTGAAGAGAAAAAGTTTTTTACAAAGAGAATTCTTATTAAAGGAAAAACAAAAAACAAACAAAAAAAAAACACAGGGGATACTGTTAGACCCAAAAGCCATTGCTCTGTAGGATACTGAGCCTGGAGTGAATAAAGACTCAGTACGTATTGAATGAATGGTGCCCTTTACCCAGATCTTCCCAAGAGGTTTTTACTAATGCATTCACGTGGAAAATTCTTTCAGTAGAGAATGTGATGTTCTATTTCTACAGGTGATAACAGCACCTAGTATTTATTGAGAAGCACCGTTGAGAGCTCAGTATATTCTAGGCTCATGTAATCCTCACATTAGTAGTGAAGTAAGGACTGAGTCATCCTTATTTTACAGATGAGGAAACTGAGGCACAGAGAGGTCACACAGTGTCCCTGTGACACACAGGGAGTAGCTGGTGGAGCTGAAATGCAAGCTCAGACAAAGGGACTCCGCAGATGCATGCTGAACCGCTAGGTCATAACCCTCCCAAAGGCCTGAAGATTCAGGCCCCTTGGTCACTTTCTCAGCTTGTTTCACGTTTCCTTTCTAACACACATTATGATTTGATGTTTTTATTTGTTCCCCTGTTATTGTCTGTTAGCTCCAAGGGAACAGGGGCTTTGTCTGTTCATGGCTGCACTCTCACAACCAAGCAGTGTTTGTGGCTATAGACATTTGTGGAAGGAAGGAAAGAAGGAAGGAAGGAGGGAAGGAAGGAGGGAAGGAAGGAAGGAAGGAAGGAAGGAAGGAAGGAAGGAAGGAAGGAAAGGAAGTCTGTATACAGTCAGTTTGATTAATGAGATCTGATTAAAAAAAATGCTTGTTGTTTTCTTTGTTCCATTGCTCACTAATTATGCACCGAGTGGTCTTGTTTTTAAGGAAAGCCCACCCATGTCTTGCATTGAAAAGAACAGAGGTCATCTTTATGGTGACAGTAGGCAGTGCAGAGGACACAGCACTGCAGTTACATCAATCTGCCCTTTATGCACTTAGATTGCGCTGAGAACCCGAAGGCACTGGGGTGGCTCCATGTGGGAGCCCCAAGGTTCCTTCCTAGAGACCAGTAGGCCAGGTGGGTCCTCTCTGATGAGTGGGATTAGTGAAGTGGGAGAGAGGAGACCAAAGCCTTTCCTCTTTTTACGTCATATGCTCCTGGATTGTTTGCATTTCCCCCCCATGAGCATGTATTATTTCTGGAATGAAACAAAAGCAACGCACAACTTTAAAAGAAGGATTCGCAAGGTAGGGATTGGCAAAGTACGGCCCATGAGCCAGATCTGGCCCACCACCTGTTGCATAAATCAGGTTTTCTTGAAGCACAGCCACATCCCTTCATTTACATATTGTCTACAGTTGCTTTAGTGCAACAGTGGCAGAGTTTGAGGATAGAGACCACATGGTCCACGAAACCCCCAAATTTGCTATCTGACACTCTATAGAAAACATTTTCTGACCCTTGAGCTGAAATCGTTTATTATAAATCCCTTAGAGGCAGCGAGGGTATAGCTCAGTGGTAGAGTGTGTGCTTAGCATGCATAAGGTCCTGGGTTCACTCCCCAGTACCTCCATTAAAATAAATAAGTGAATAAATAAATCTAATCCCCCCCAAATAAATAAATAAAACAATTTTTAAAAATAAATATATAAATTCCTTAGGTGTTCGTTTTTTTTCCCTGCCTATAGAAGCAAGGCCCAGTGAAACAGGTTAACAGACCGGGTTCTTTCTGCTACTAGGAAGGCAATCACTGTCTAGATCTTGTTAGCTTATTCAGAGGCTATGCACCTTATTCTGTGCATATACAAAGAATGTAAGATTGCTCAGCTAAAAACCAAACCAAACAAACCTTTCCTAGCCTTCCTAGGAATGTAAACATCTGTCTGTCCATCTAACAAGGCTTAGAAGAGCTGGGGGTTGGGAGCAAGTAGGCTGACTGACCACCTACTTGATTTTCCTGCGGAGCACTTGGTAACGCTTGGTGGATTTAGTGGACTGTGGCCTGTTGTCCCACCGCCACCAGAATGTAAGCTTTACTAGATTAAGGATCTAGGAAGCATGATTTATGTATAAGGAACATGATACTTAGGCCATCAAGGTATTTGGTGTTATTGGAATTGATGTCTCCGTCAGTTTCTTCTTGCGGTTTTGAAAAACAGTTTAATGTATTTTGAGTCCACTTATTAAAGTCGTAATGAAGCAAAAACCCATTAAGGTTTACCCAAGTAAACCTGAGACTATCTGTTCTGCAAAAGGTACCATGGAGAAGATAAAAAGGCGAGGGACAACCTGGGAGGATGTATTTGTGGGTTGTGAAAATAAAGGGTGGGTGAGTACCAAGAATATATAAATAATTGCCTGAAACAGAAAAAGAGAATTCTACTTGAAAAGGAGCCAAGAGTCATGCATGGACATTTCACATTAGACAGCTTACAAGGGGCCCATGGGATTTTTTTGAAAAGTTGCTTTATCTCCTGAGTAATCAGGGACATAGTATTTCACTTCCACTGGGCAAAAATTCACAAAATCCAGGGATGTCAGGTGTGAATGGCTGAAACTTCTGTCCAGTATCAGTGGGAGGGTAAGTTGGTGCTCTCACTTGGGAAGTGTCTTGGCATTACCTGGCAAAGCTGAGCAGACAGATCACCTGTGACTCAGCATTCCTCAAAATAGGGCCCCAGATCAGCATCCCCCTGGGAGCCTCTTAGAAATACACATTAGGGGCCCCATCCTGGACCCACTGGGTCAGGATCTGCATTTAGATGCCCACTGGAAACCCCTGGCAAGCTTTTTAAAGTCCAGCCCCTGGGGAGCTTTTAAAAGTCCAGGTGCCCAGGTGGCATGCAGACTAGTTAATTGTAATTTTTTTTTTTACAATTTTAAAAGAGCTTCTCAGTAATTTCAACATGTAACTGGAGTTCAGAAGCAGCAACCAGAAAGTCTCTCCTATCAAGAGAAATACAAAAATATCTTTAAATAGCAAAAATCTGGAAGATAACCAAAATGTCTACCAACAGTAGATCACACACACACACACACACACACACCCCACATTTTTACTTACTGTAAAGAAAAGCTGGGGAATGACTAATAGGAAATTCAGGATAGTGGGGTGTGGAAGGAGAAGGCATGTCATGAGAGAATGGGGGAGAAGGCGAGTTTCTAAGGTCCTGGTAATAGTGTTTCTTAGGTTCAATCATGGGAATGTGGGTGTTCATTTTTTCCCCTTAAACTATAAAAATCAGCTTTATCTACACTTTTGGATACAATTGTAAAGTTTAAAAAATGTTTTAAGAGGGCATCTTTCGTATCAGTTCCTCTGAGCCCCCTCCTTCAATGCACCATCTCCTTCCCCAGACATCTTTGCTGCTCTCCTCCGAGCTGGTTCTCTGTCTTTGCTCAGAGGTCAGGGCCGAGAGGACCCAGCACTCTACCCAGTTTTATCCCAGAGAACCTGGCCCACTCCAGGTCCCATCTTAGACAGTTCTGCATGGGCTCAAGGTCTACATGTGCCTCACAGGCCCATGTAAGGGGCATCTGGAAGCCCAGAGATGCTCTGAAGGGAATTCGAATAGGAGACAGTGTCTGTGCATGTCTGGGAACCCCTAGGTCCTCTCCACCCAAACCCAGACAGAGCCAGACAGGGCCAGGTGTCAACAGGCTGGGGCCTGCCAAAGTGGTAAAGCACTTAGCAGCAGAGTAATGATTAAGTAACAACATAGCGAGGGCGCCGGCAGGGTAGACTGTCTTAACCTAGAGTTTCCGAAGTGTTTTCTGTTTTGCTTTAAACCCAAGCTCGCCATCCATTTAATGAGTGGGTCCAAGCCCCCATTACCTCTTACAAAGCATTTCTAACTGCAGAATTTCATCTGATCCTACCGTGGCTGCGGTAGGGATTACTACCATTTTAGAGATGAAGAACAGACTCAGAGCACTTAAGAGAATCGCCCAAGATCACACGGTTACCATGGTACAAAAACTCACAGCCAGGCCTGCTGTCTCCAAGATTCTTCCAATTGTCTCACCTGCTCCTAGGTCTGGAAATGCTTCTGCACTTGCCTCCCGCACGTCCAGAGATGCCCTCCTTATGCAGACAGCTCTGCGCAACCCATGCCCCTCCCTCCGGGTGTTTGCCTGCAGGATAAATTCAAGCTCCTTAAACTCTCCAGAATCCGCACTCACTGTTCTTGGAATTTAAAAAATATTGGCTTTAAAAGAGCCTGTGGATACTACTACCTAGGTGAGTGTTTTTAATCCTCTGGAATCACTGATACCTTTGAGGTTCTGCTGAGATGGTGGACCTTCTCCCCAGCAAAATGCCCACAGGTGCAGCATCTTAAAGGGGCCACAGACTCCAAGAACTCTCGTTAAGAATTGCAGATCAAGTCTTGCAATTTTGGTGTTTTCTCCAAAAAGTGAAAATAGGATTGTCGTATGATCCAGAAATTCCACCTCTGGGTATATACCCAAAAGAATTAAAAGGAGGATCGCCAACATCTATTTATACACCTATATTCACAGCAGCATTTTTCACAATAGCTGAAAGGTGGACACAACCCAGGTGTCCATCAGTGAGTGAATGGATAAACAAACTGTGGTATATACACACAGCAGAAAATTATTCAGCCTTAAGAAGAAATAAAATGTCACAACATGGGTGAACCTTGACATTATAGTAAGTGACATAAGCTAGTCACAAAAGGACAAGTGCTGTGTGATTCTACTTACATGAGGTACTTAGAGTAGCCAAACTCTTAGAGACAGAGAGGAGGAGGGTGGTTTCCAGGGCCTGGGGGAGGGCGAAATAAAGTTATTATTTCCTGGGAACAGAGTTTCAGTTTGGAAAGATGAAAAAGTTCTGGAGGTGGATGGTGGTGATGGCTGCACAAAAATGTGAATGAGCTGTAGACCTCAAATTGGTTAAAATGGTGTATTTTATGTTACACATATTTTCCCCTGGCTGGGAAGGAATAGGGCCGGGCCAGGCCTCCTTGTCCCAGGTCTGCGCCCCAGGCCCTCTGCCTGGGCAAGCCCTGCACAAGCTCCTGCAGGGAAGACTGTGTCTATTCTGCGGAAATCCTGGTGGGCAAGGCCTCAGGGAAGAGGTGGCATCGAGGCTGGGCGGCTCGGGACGTGCTGTTTATATGAACTTGATCTGCTGGCTTAGTAACCCTCGCACACAGGGGCCTAAGATCTACCCAGGATGACTGGTTCTCTCTAGTTAAAGCAGCACTGCCTTGGGGAGTAAGGCAGTGCCATCCAGTGGGGTTCCAGAACCATTTATTGTAATGAAAGAGCTTACCAATGTTTTAACCCACTTCCCATGAGTTCTGAAGGATAGGTTTGGGTGTTCCTCTATAGGAAGACTTACTGACAATATAATTAAACCTCAAAAAAAAAAAAAAAAACCACCCTTCGCAACACCCATCCATTAACATTTTGCTGCATATCCAGTTCTTTGTCCAACTTGGAAGGAGGGGTGGAGTGAAGAGGGAGATCACACACAGGAGCTATTTGGTTATCAGTTTTACTGTGTAACACTGTATTTTTTTTAAATTCTCTTAATGGAGGTGCTGGGGATTGAACTCAGGACCTCATGCCTGGTAAGCACACGCTCTACCACTGAGCTACACCCTCCCCTAATAACGCTGTATTTTGATCATTTTGTCACATCACTAATTGTCGTTCTGTAGCATCATCTATGATGGTTACAGAATTGTGTATTGTATGGACATAATCAAAATGAAATCCCTTTTGCTGGAAACTTAAATGGTTTGCAAGTTTTCACTTTTACTAACAGTGTAGCAGTGATTATCCCATCTAAGCCCACGCCATCATCTTCATTGTTTCCTAAGGACAAATTCCTAGAAGCCAAATTGCTAGATTAGGCTTTTGATTCAAAGCATACTTTAGAACATTTGTACCAATTTGGTGTGTAAATTAGCGGTAAAATTTCAAAGTACCCATTTATCCAAACCATTACCACCAATGGGCATTATAATTCAAATATTTATACCAACCTATAATTTAAAATGGCATCTCATTATTTCAATGTGTATATATATATATATTTGATATAGTCATTTGATTGATTGAACCTACACATGATCATTATGGACAATAACCTCTTTCTTTGATACTCTCTTCAGTCCTGTGCCCTTTGATAAAGCGCACCTCCTCACTTGAATATTAAATATATTTTTACATTATCTGTTACATGCTTTATAATGTCCTCCCCGTTTGTCACTAGATTATGCTATTTGCTACTATGAAAGTTTTATATTTTTAATAAATAAAATCTAGAAATGTGTTCCTTTTTGTGGTTTCAAGCAGTAATGATATGGCCACGTTCAGGTGAGCACAGAATGCTGAAGCAGCTCTTGGCAGGGGCTAGTTTTGGGGCAAGGGTGGGGGAAGAGGGGAGATGCAAGCAGCAAATAGGATCAGAAATCAGGTCTTTGGAAACCGAGGTTAGCTGCTCTCTAGCCCCAAAGGCAGGCTGCTGGTTGTGCTTCTTTCCCTCCTAGGTCTCCTGGGAACAGTATCACCTGTGGCGCTTCGCTGATGACCCCTTCAGGTGAGTCGTGCCCACCCTTCCAAGGCCCCCCATTGTAGGCACTGACCAAAGACCAGGAAGTAGCCTGCAACATGCTGGAACACACATTCCTGGGAGCACAGCCCCGTGTCCCCTCGCCTCCCCTCCACCACTGTCCCTCTCACTGCGAGCTCAGAAGGGCTGTGCTGAGAGCTGAAGACAAGCATCCCTCGGGGGCTCTTTTTCTGGTCAGTGGTTAAAGGGCTGGGAGTACTCTGTGGAACACATCTGGCTCTTGTTTTCCAAAGAAACAGGCCTGCTCTCCCTCCTAGCCAGGTCACAGTGAGATGGCCTTCATCACTCTTGCTTCACAGCCAGAATCCATTGCGTTTTCTATTTGAATTCCATCTGTACTTTTATGGCTATAGGCTTTATATCTTGGCGCCTCCAAAAGTAAGCTCTGGTCTCTCACAGAACAGAAAACGTGCACCTTGAGAAAGGCAGTGACGTTTGTAAGCCCCAGGGGTTTCTTCTTGAATCTAGACAAAGTATTTTCCTCTTGTTCACCGATCTCTTGGATGGAGAGAGGTGAGGGGAAAAACTGCACGAGCCCACACGTTCTGATCCATGCATCCTTTATTCCGTGGCCAACCACTGTGCTGCATCCAAGCAACAGAACACAAACTGGCAATCAACCGCAACCCAGCTGTACAACAATCTGAGGCTGACAGTACATTTAAGGCTTTTAAATTTGGGGGGGAAAAAAACTTAAAAAAGAAAATAAAACCAAAGAACCCCCAAACCCAAACCCCCAACCAATACAAGCAGTGTAGCAAGTTGAAGCATCTTACATTTCCGCTGCTTATTCGGCGCAACTCCAGTGTCAAAACCCAAAGAATTCCTCAACTAAAAGATTAGTTTCGTGAAATTTTAATTACATAAGTTCTTCAAAGCATAAACTTGTAATTTTCTTTTGTCTTGGAAATGTTATAAAATTTTTTAATAGCAAAACATAGGAATAAAAACAGATTAACAAAATGTATTCAATCATTTACAATACAAACAAGGAAATCTGCAGTTTGTTGGAGCCTGACAAAAGAAAACTGCCCATTAAGAATCTATGCACAATGTAATTGCAAATATGTACAGTACTTTAAAAAAGCCTACAAGGAGGACTTTACAGAAGGAAAGTCGGCTAGGCTCTTTGTTAGACCAACCAGACAATCAAAATATTAAAACTCTGTGGGGACTGGTAATAAATTTACACTTAAAAAAAACCCCAGTTTCCTTTTGTTTAAGAATATTCCAGTTATATTTATATGGTTCCAGTTGATGAAGCTATTCATGATAGTTCCAGTAAACTACCCTTTAACTGATTTGTTTGGGGGAAAGACCAGCAAAAAAAATTAACAAAGATTAACAAAGGAATTTTCATCACAATTGTTTTCCAGTTACACTATCACAGCTTCACAAATGGATTGAACTCACAAATCCAGTGGCTGAAAGAGAGCTGCAGGTCAAATACTGAGAACACTGGTGGAGAGAGGGTGGAGTCCTGCATACATGAATCCTAAGTGATGGGCAAGGTAGACAGATATGAGCATCCTTTATAGAGCACAAGGAAACGGTCCCCCCGCTCAGCTCTCATTCCCATTCTGCAAGGCCATGAAGCTGGGAATCAGACTGTTCAGTTTAACATGATGTGTGAGTTAGCAGAACCTCTAGGTATGAAAGACTGAGAATTCCTCAGCTCTTTGATTAGGACGCCCTGAAAGCTGAGCACTTCCTCGTGGTTATCACGCCATGACCGCTATCCAGTTAAAGCATGTGCAAAACAGAGGACTCCTGTGTTCACGGTAATGAGGTAAAATCAAGTGGTCTTCAGGAGTTGGGAAGTTCGTGAGATATGAACTGCTTTAGTCTTTCTAGGTATTGTGCGTAAAGCTCTATGTCGTTATGCCCGGCCCCCTCGACCCAGAGGGGCTCCACGGCCCGCGGACAGCGCTCGTACATCGCCAGGCCGTGGGAGAAATCGATGACCTCGTCCTCCGTCCCGTGGATGACCAGCACGGGAGAGGTGACTTTAGAGATCTTGTCGATGCTGCAAGAGAGAGAAGGGGAGGGGGAGAAAAAGGACTCGTTTAGTCATGCTCACAGACAGCAGACATCCCACTTAATGGAACGGAATTGGCATCCACAGGCGAGGAAGGTAGCACTCTGGAGGGTTTCCCGTCTCATTTTTCTAGTAATTCTTTTTTTTTTTTTTTTTTTAAATAGGCTTTTCAGGGGGAGGGTATATAGCTCAAGTTGCAGGGTGCATGCTTAGGAGGTCCTGGGTTCAGTTCCCAGTACCTCCTCCAAGAATAAATAAATAAACCTAATTACCTCCCCCACCAAAAAATAATAGTGATAATAATAATATTAAGCTTTTCATTTTGTAATCATTGTGGGTTTACAGGAAAGTTGCAAAGATAATACTGAGCCCCTATCCGGCCCTAAGCCATTTCCCATAAGGAAACATCACCACTGTACCTTTGTCAAAACCAAGAAACCAACTTTGGTACGTTACTAAACTCCAGACTTTATTTGGATTTCATGAGTTTTTCCACTGATGTCCTTTTTCTGTTCCAAAATCCAATTGAGACTACCACACTGCATCTAGCCACTGTGTTTTTGTTAAGTATTTTATTAAAAACAGAACCTCTAAACGTCATCAGACTAGCAATCCAGTAACTAACAGTTCTGATATATCCATATTTTTGAGACAGGATTTTTAAAAAAATAAACAAGCTCGAGCTTAACATATCTGGATAAAGGTCTCTTTGGAGAGCTGAGCGCCTAATCCATGGCTGCTCGAGTTTTCAGAGCTCTTACTGCGAGAGCTATTTTCAGAACCAATTAACAAGATCCTCACAAGCCTCATTTCATAAAAAACGAATACTTCATTTTTAATAAAAACTGTACTATTTAGCTTGAAAACTTCATGTAATGCCTAGGTTTGATTCTGAATGATTTTTTTGACTGTTTACAAAAATCAAATCTACCCTCAACGGATGAGTATTTGAGAATCTTCACAAGAACGTGCTGCAGGCTGTAAAAGCATTTCCCACGGAGGAATCCACGAGACTGCAGGCCTTACTGGGCTGGGTGTGCAGACGACCTCTCTGATGGAGGCAGCTGTCATTTCACCTACGTACACATCGGGAGAGGTGAACCTCTGCCCAGTCTGTCCTCCTGCCAGAGTCCCCCTAACAGGTGACTTCTCTTTCTGTATTGTAACTTCTAGCCAAAATTGCAAACAGATGTGAACTGGTACTCCCCTTAGAGACTGCTTTGTTAGAAGTAATAGCTAACATTTATTCAACACTGACCAGGGCCAGGTGCTTCGTACTTGATGTACAAGACCTCACGTAACCTTCCACGGGACACGACGAAAGGGGCATAGACCACCTCTGTTAAACCAAGGAGGAAACTGAAGCTAGGGGGATTATTAAAGAACAGGCATGAGGGTGTGGAGATAGTACAGAGCTCTGTACTATCGTATGGTATGTCTGTCGTATGGCCTTATTCACAACTCACGAGGTTGCCAACCACCTCAAGACGTTCAGGAAGACTGCAAAATCTCATCAGCGTGTAACTCGCCAAGATGCGGGCCACTGTGGCAGAAGTCAATTCTGCAGATTAGGAATCTTGCTTAGACACCTATCTTCTTCCTATATTTAATTTTTAAAGCGACTTCTTCTTCTAAGAATGTGAGAATCCAATTATATTCAATTAAAAAGATATTTACTGACAGCTCCACGCTGCACAGTTTGGGAGAATCTCTGCAGCCTGCAGGGTGTGCCTGAGGTTAAATGCCGCCATCTGATTCTAAATGTAAAGGCAGTAAAAGAAAAATAAACCACCAATCAAATGGTGAGCAGGATTCATTTATTTATTTATTTTTCTAACATTAAAAAGGAAACGTGAAAGTACCTTCCTTTAAAGAGAAGGACACAGAGACAATTCAGCACTTGGTTAGCGATGGACACCGTAAGAACACATTTTCCAAATTCAGTTAATCATGAAAGGCAATGGTTTGAAATCTATCATATTCAGACTTTATGGTATCGAATAGGAGGAACGGCCTTTTCTGGCTGTCTCCACTCACCAACCTTTAGTAACCAAACTGCTTGACTGTCTAAGCCTCAGTTTCCCAATCTGTAAAATGAGCCTTGTGAGATAAGAAAGGTGAAGTGTTTAGCCCATGACTGGCAGATCAGATAAGACCCAGGAAAGACTAGTTGCTGGTTTCCTATTAATTAATACGCTGTAATTAGCTGCCGTGATTGTATTTTAAGGTATGCTAATTTAAGGGTCAGGGGAAAAACCTATTCATTTTGTTGCCAGGGTAACTCCCAGCATAGCTTCCCACAAACATGTTAAATATCTCCCTTTCAACAAACTGGCCTCTCATTACCCATTGAGCACAAATAAGGCCACATTTGAGACACACACGAGCCCTGCTTAGCATTCTCAGCCGGCCTGCTGGAAACCTGCAGCTCACTCAGCTTTCCCGTGAAGCTGAATTTCACTGAATCCCGGTACAAACTGCGCAGCAGGGAGGTTCACCCGAGGTGTTAAGAGGTTTCTTCTTGTGAAACGGGACAGTCTGCGCCACAGGTGTTTATATAAGCAAATGCTGTTCCTCCCCGCCCCCGGCAACAACAGAATGACAGCAATTAATGAGCCAATCAAAATGCTACGATTGTACATACTTCTGCTGAGACTTTTTCTACAAGACAGCAGCGTGAGTCCTGCTGTAAGAATCTGGGACTGCTTTAGCAGTGTACCGAGGGCAAAGCTTAGGGGGGCAGATAGCTTTTATTAAATACTTTCCTCAGCTTAGATGTAAAAAAACAAGCAGAAGTTTTCCAAGGGAGGTTTTCAAGAAGGCAGCGTGCTTGCTGCTGCTGTGTTTGTAAGGCAGCTGCCCATGTTTCTTCCTGGTACCGGGGAGCTAGGAAATAGCAGGGCCCGGCTGGCAGGCGAGAGGCCGGGCCAGGGGCGCTCGTGTGCACACCCCAGCGGGGGGAGGCGCAGGCCCTCTGCAGCGGGGGCACATGGGGGCCGGCAGGAGGAATGAGGGGAGGCAGGGGGCTGGGACTGCAGGGGAGGGGAGGGGAGTCGGGGGGAGGGGGCGGACCGTCCATTCACACTGTCCCTGTAGCCCGTTACCAGCCTGAGAGGAGCTCAAGTCACCTTTTCTCTTTGACTGGAAAAGTAAGAGAAATTTCAAAATTGGGGATATTGGAGGTTTTTGTTTTGTTCTGTTTTGTTGTTTCTTTGGTTTTTTTTGAGTGTCTAGACCACTGCTAATTGCCTCATCACAGATTTCACATTTAGCTCTTGGGTTTGTTTTTGGTTTTTTGGGGGAGGGTAATTAGGTCTATTTATTTATTTATTTTTAGTGGAGGTACTGAGGACTGAACCCAGGACCTCATGCCTGCTAGGCCTGCACTCTACCACTGAGCTACACCCTGCCCCCTGCATTTAGCTCTCGTGATTCAACAATGCACGTGCATCTGATTGAATGAACAAACACCCAACCAGAAGTTAGTTCCTTTAGGGCATGTGGTACTTTTATTTTTATCCTGCACAACCAGCTCCACGTCCCCTGAGCAGCCCAACACAGGGGCTGACGTACAGATACATCCAAGAAAGATTTATTAGCGGCCCACAATGAACGGTGGCATCAGATCTGAACGTAGGCACTGGACGCCTTAGCCCTTGTTGTACACGTTTAGCTTACCTGGGAAAAGCATCAAAGCAGTACGTTTTCCTGGTATCCGGAAAAGCCACGCGCAACCCAGACATGAGAGGCGAATGGAGAATCACGGCTGCACACTCGTACCTGGAGGCCAAGTCTACCGTGGGCACGGTCCCGATGCTCTGCCCGTACAGGATGATGTTCTCCGGACTTACGCCGTACCTGGAGGAACCAGAGGGGGCATGCCATTAGCTGACATGTGGGAGAAACAGAGACACAAGCACCATGATATCAGAAACTCAGAAAACTCCCACGTCTACCAGCTTAAAAAATCACATCCTCTAATGTGTATACTTTAGCTTAAAATGGATGAGAACTTCACAAGAATGTCAGGGGCCCATCTCAGCACTAAGTGACTGAGATTCTGTCTTCCACTACTGCTGCAAAATTAATGATCATGACTTCTTTTTTCTGGAAATTAACTGTATAACTGCATTGTAAATTTCATTTCACTGTTTACGGAGTCATCCCATTTCCTATTCTTCCCTCTTTAGAGTTCTTTGATAATCCTAAATGTATTTCTGAAATAAAAACAAAAACACCTTTGCCAAATTATAATATTAAGAGCACTTCAAGTGAGGCTTTAATAAAATATGAAAGATATTAACATTTATCATCAGAAAAAGGTACTGGGAACCAATGAATTTAAAGGCAAATATATTTCCTGTAGCCTCTCTTTGGGGCTTAACCCTTCTGATCTTTCAATCCATGGATGGTCTCCCACTCCACTGTCTTCCAACGTTTAACTGGTAAACAGCCCCGTGAATCACAGATTTCATTTCCTGGCCTCCCTGGCAGCCTGGTGTGTGCAGAGAACTAAGCTTCGGGTGATGGGATGTGAGCAGAAGTGACACATACAGACTGAAGGTCATAACTGTAAACAGATGCCTGGGCCCCCCCCAATTCCTGTTGGGGGTTAGAAGACACCACGGGGAGCTACCCTGGCCCACTCAGAAGAACGCGGCACCCCAGGTATGGTGGTGGAACAAAACAGAAGGACTCCAGGAAAATGGCTACTTTACTCATTAACCTACAGTGGATACCCAGAATATATAAAGAGTGCCCAGAAATAAAAAAGAAAAAGACAAAAGAAACAGACATATTATAGGGAAGAGAACACGAATGCCTAATAAACACATAACAAGATGTGATGCCCAACCCCGTCGGTAGATGAACCTGCAAACTGAAACCACGAGTTACTATTTTATACCTAAGGGGCAAAACCCCAAAAGCCGGACACCGTCAAGGGACAGCAAGGACATGGACAAGCGGAACTCTGTAACATTGCTGTGGGAGTATAAGTGGTACGAGTGCCTGGGAAGATAATCTGATATTATCCGGCGAGGCTGGAGCCTGTGACTCAGCGATTCCACTGGTCAGTATAAATACCCGCTGTAGCTTGCAGGGCGATGGGCCATGCTTTCTGATGACAGCCTTCAGTGAAGAGGACTGTCAATCTGCAGCTGGGGCGGGTGGCGGGAGTTCAGTCTAGCCACCCCCCCAGGCTCCCTGAAACACCACAGGGAAATGAGGGCCCTTAGGAAGGAACTGAGGGACGGATGGCTGTGCCGTGAGGGGCAGACCGGAGCCGGACACGTGGGGTAAAAGGACTGTGTCTGAAAGCAGCGTCAGCCACACAGGGCTGGCGGGGGGCTGGGGGTGTCCAGGGAGCGGCTCGGGTCGGGGGCTGTGGGGCTGCGACAGAGCTGGGCAGGCCCGCAGGGAACACGTCTGGGGGGAGCTTGAAGGGGAAGGGAAGGAGGTAGAGTTCGTCCCAGAGGAGATGAGGGGCCGCTGGAGGCGCTCGGGACAAGGGGACAGGAGCAGGGCCAGGCAGGCTGGATGACAGAGCATGAAAAGGAAGCCGGGAGAGAGTTAAGGGACGATTAAGACCCCTACAGGGAGGAGGGAACAGAAGAGTGTAATATGTTGAAAACAAACACATCACCAAAAAAGAGAGACCCTCTCCTCCCCGGACACAGGGAAAGAAATCGCTGCTCAGAATGAGGATCCACCCTCTCTTTCTAAAGCGAGGTCTCGGTGTGGCCCCGGCCCCTGGAACCTGACTAACACAACCGTGCTCATGGAAGAGGCTCCCAGGATGCAGGTCTCATCTGGTGCTCTTGCCTGGGCTCCATTTCCACTGGAAGAACAGGTTATTAAAACATGGTTGGCAAAAGGGGGAGGGTATAGCTTAAGTGGTAGAACGCATGCCTAGCAGGCGCAAGGTCCTAGGTTCAATCCCCAGCACCTCCTCCAAATATAAATAAATAAACCTAATTACCTCCCCCTCACAAAACGAACAAACAAAAAACCATGGTCAGCAAAAAGGGCTTTGAGGAAGGTTTGAAGAAGGAACCGATGGCTGCAGCATCCTGTGTCCTACATCCCCAAGTCAGAGACCACGGGCAGTAAAACACAGGGCCCCTCAATGAGGATGAAACGATGAGAGATGTCAGAAAGGAGCCCTGTTCCAGTGCATCCACAGGCCATCGCCAGGGAGATGCTTTTTATGGAAGGAAGTTATCCCAGGAAACTCCCTCCGCTGCAACAGCCCCTGAGTCCCTTCTCTGATGGACAGGGAGGTGCATTTCAGCAGGATTTGTTACTGAGAGTTCAAAGTCCCTTGAAGGAGGAAGTATAAATAAGATCAGAGGTCGCCTCCTCCCTCCACAATTTTCATCAGAAGTAGTCACCCCCCCCAAAAAAAAGGGGGGAAAAAGAATAACTAAAAAAAATTTTTTTTAATAATAATAGAAAGGGAAAAAGGAAACCCAAAGGCAGTTATTGAAGGACAGAGGATTTAGAGGTGATTAACACTAAAAATCAAAAATAGAGTGAAAGACTTCCAGGTTGAACTAGCATCAGACTAGCCTCTACCTTCTTGGATCAAATCTGAAGAACGATGAGAATTATATAGGATAACTCGTCACAGTAACTCATGTTATCAACTTTTCAGTATCCTGACACTCTTCTGCACGACACTCCATGGACCTCAGGGGCTGCCCTGAACAAGTGGGGGAGAAACGGGCACAGACGCAAGGACAGAGGCGGGTGTGCGGTTACTGGCACAGGCAGCCTTTTCTCTTGCGTGTCCTGAATCTGTCCATCCGTCGAGATCAGGGTCTCCTTTTATTTATGTCATGGTGAAGCCTGAGCGTTTCACCAAAGGACTCTCAGCCTTTAGCTTTTCATTCACGGGCACCAGGACACATTACCAAGTCAACAGATTCCACCTCCGACACACAGACAGTCATAACCTTTATAACAAACACTTTTTCACTGAAAAACTTCAATATGTAAAACACTAGCCATAAGGGGAAAAACACGACAAATTGTGTCACATTAAAATAATGTACTTCTGGTCATCAGAAGATACCGTTATGAAAGGAAAAAGGCAAACCACCAGATGGGAAGGTATTTGCCGCGTGTGTAACCAGCAAAGGGCTCCCATCTAGAATACATAAGGAACACATCGGTGGGGATATGTGTAAAGAACAACTACACATCAGTGGGGGAAAAAATGACCAAATACAGGAAAACGGCATGTTACAAAACGGGAATTTCGTAAAAGAAGAAATCTAAATGGCAGGGAGAGAAGAAACGAAGGAGGGGAGGGAGGGCGGGCTGTGCAACGTCATGAGTAAAGGGAGAAACGCAAATTAAAACCACAGTGTGACACTAACGTACATTTACAAGTTGACGGTACCACGTGTTGACAAAGACACGAACCACAGGAACTTCCATTCACTGTGGACGGAGGTGTGAGCTGACGGCACTTTGGAAAAAGTAAGCGTGCAGGTGTATTAACACAGACCCAGTGACCCCGCAAGTCTACTCCCAGGTATACTCCCCACAGGGAAGCGCTTACTCACAACTGTCTGTGGGCAGCTGGAGACAAGCCTAATGTGCGCCACCGGCAGGGTGGGTAAATGAACGGTGGTGAAGTCAGGCCACGGAATGTCACACAACAAGGCTCACGCATCTTCAAGGCACAGTGTTAAACCGAAGGGGCAGATGCCACACAACACATGCTGTACGGTACCGTTCGCAAAAAACGTAAACACACCAAAATTAAACGTTATGGTTTAGGGATATTTAATTGAAAGAAAAGCAAGGCAGTGAAGCCCTAAGAACCAGGGTGGTGGTTAAGGACGGCGAAGGGGAAGGGTTATCGCTCGGAAGAAACATGTCTTTTTTTGCTGGGGAGGGGAGGGAGGTTACAGAACCCTGGTTATAGTCTCTGTCTTGTCTCTAATGAACCGTTCATTGCTTTTACTGTTCATTAAGCTGAACACTTACATTTTATGAACATCCCTAGGTGGCTATATTGTTATATTTTGTAAACAACAACAAAAAAAAAACCCCACATTTTTAAACAGCTCACACCAGATATTTCAGATACGGAGACAATGCTCCCCACCCTCAAACTGTTACAAGTCACGGTAGATTTTGTGCTAAATCAAAACCTCAGAAGGAAACACGAAGCTGTTAAAAATTATGTCTCATCAAGAGCTAATGTGGAGAAAACTCATGTTAAAACGTTCCACCAAAAGCAGCCTACAAAAAACAGGGTCACAATTATGTCCCTTAAAACAGAATCTATACGTGGAGAAGGAACTTGAAAGCAATACATTACGATGATGATGATGGTTACCTTCAGGTGGTGAGGAGACCGGGTAATGTCTCTTCTTTGAAATTTTCATTTCTCATTTCCTTTAATTACTAGGTAGTCATTTGTTAAAAGTAAATAAATAGAGGAAGCCGTCTTGCCGGACCTTCTGACGTGGGTCAGCCTGCACTCTGCTCACAGGGTCCCTGCTTTTCAAAGGGCTTTGAAAACTGTAAAGTGCCGGTGAAATGATTAGATTTGTTAGTGGTACGTGAAGGACTTTTTCACCGCCTTTCCCCATCTCTGTCACACAGTCTGACAACAAATGATCTAGGGAGGGAGGGATGGGGTGAGACGGCCAGTCCTTTGAAGGTATGGAAGATTTTCGGAGGAATGCTCCGAGGCCTCTCCCCCAACACCCCCGGTACAGATGAGGGCACTGCAGTGAGTCCTTTTCACTGTACCACTCGGGT
The DNA here is from genome assembly GCF_048773025.1 of Camelus bactrianus. Lineage (NCBI taxonomy): Eukaryota > Metazoa > Chordata > Mammalia > Artiodactyla > Camelidae > Camelus > Camelus bactrianus. Next base: position 29,219,006 of record NC_133565.1, read on the forward strand.
GTTGCTTCTGATGGGAAAAAAAAAAAAAAAGGTCGATTGATGCCTTCAACACCAATGGTTCCAAAATGAGAAGTATCTGATATTCTGAGGAATTTTTTACGATGTAAATTTCCTTACTTAGAAATTTTCCATCCTTAGAAATTCCAGTGGGTTTGTGGATTCCTCAAACTAACTATTGTTTGATACTGGGTAAACGGTCGGACCAGATCCTAAAGTCCTTTTAGCTCTCCAATTAAAAGATAAAGGATAAAAAAGAGAGATGGTAAATGGAATCTGTTACTAAGTCTGTGTGAAATACAGGGCATTTGAAGATCATAGCTTTTTCCCAAAAGTGCAGGATTAAGTGAAAAGTATTTTTTCCAAAACATCAATAATCCCCAAGTCCAAAACCTTTAAAGTAAAACAGATGTGAAACCCTCCCAACCTGGAACAGGACGGCTTTGCAGCAGGCAGACACGACACAGGCGAAATGGAAAAAACACTTAGGCAGATTTTTTTTTTTTGTATTTTTACTTACAATTTTCTGTCTTCGGATGTCACAACAGCAGGACATTAAGTGATTTCCTCTAGCACGCACCACCTTTGTGGGCAGACACAGGGGCAGGCGGAAGGGCAGCTACAGCCTACAAGCGATGTTTTCCTCCAAGTGTCCAAACCCCAAGGCAGTCTTTTACAGGTAAACCTCCCCGTGGCTCAAGAATAAACACAGACAGTCAGCAGACACTTGGTGGGTGACTTCACGTCGGGAGACGGTGGGGCAGTTCCTCCAGTCGTACGCCTAACAGCTGTCCTTTCTCCGCCTGGGGCTCCCTGGCCCCCTGGTGTGTCTGGAAGAGGTGCTGGATGCCCGCCCTCCCGGGACTTTGTGAGTTTCATCCTCACCCACACGGCATTCCAGTCTGATTCTCAACGCCACACACACCTCCATGTCTCTGAATCTAAGAAAGGGCCTGTCCTCATCGGTGCTTCATGCGAGCCTCAGTAAGGGCTCAGCACCCATTTAGTCTTGGGACTCACATTTTTTTCTCTCTAAGGACCTGAAGATAGAGCTTAGGAGAAAAGACACTAACATGGTGACAACAGACAGTCCGGTGCTGCACATGGCAGGTCAGCAGGGGGAAGTCGGACCCAGGAAGGAAGTAATGAGGTCAGGACGGGCTACAGGTCCGTGGAGGTGGAGGAATGAAAGCTGGTGGACTGAGTATCAGGGGGTGAGCCTGGCAGCGGAATCAGGAAGCCTGTACCTGTCAGGCAGGTAGGACCAGAAAACAAAATAAACTAAAACAAACCTAGGCACAGACTGGGTGGCAGAGATTCAGAAGCCAAACAAGGGGCTGGTAGAGTCCAGGGAATCCACTAAGACTCTGCAGAACAGGGATGTGGTACCAGCAGATTTAAAAAGGAGGAAGAGAACGCCCATAAAGGAGAAGACTCGCATTAGAGACAAGCGCTCCAGCAGCAGGTCCCTGCAAACTCACAGAAATACTTGGATGGCGTAGAGTGAAGGGGGCAGAACTCAGGGCAGATTCTGATAAAAGTAACAGAAAACTCACAAGCAGTAAACCAAGGCCCACGAGATGAGCTATTTTATGGGACTCTGGAGTCAGGAGGAGAGAGAGCTCACAGGTAGGCGGTGAGCCTGGTGGTCAGGGAGGGCTTGGCTGCCTTTCAAGGGATGGAGTGAAGGATGAGATGCTTCTGCACCAGGGAGAGGTGCTCAGTAGACGTTTGCCGGGGACAAGCCTGTCATTCTTTAAACATGCTTCTCCTTCGGCTGGCCCAGAACCACCCTAGCCAGATTCTTCTTTCTCTTCTTCTGTTTCCTTTGCTCATGCCTCTTTCTTCTCCCACATTTTACTCTACCTGGGCATCCATCAAAGCTCGGTCCTCACCCTCTCCTGGAATCTCTTCTCTGCCTATTTATTCCCTTGTTGAACTCGGCCACTGCCAGAGCCCAGCACGCACCTGCCTCTCCTACAGTAAATGTGCAACAGACTCGTGTGAACTGGAGAAATGGGTGGCGAAGGTTTCTACAATGTGTCACTCCTGACATCTCATCTGTGCTCCAGCGCCCCGGCCCCTTCCTTTCTGTGGATATTTCTTTCTTCCTGAGCATCCCACCACTGCACACTCAACAACTCCCAAACTCCACTTTATGTTCTCTCTCTCCCCAGATCTGTTCATGTCTACCCATAACCAGACCCTCGACCTCACGGGCTCAACAGTTAGGACGAATTCCTCAGGCTTCTCTCCTTTGCCTCTCACGTACTCTTAGTCACCAAGTCCTGCCATTTCTCTCTTGGAGATGTTTTCCAGATGCTCGCTTTTCTCACACCACTCCCGTAGCTCTGTGGTTGCATCCTGTGGTCAATCGATCAGGATCTGTCAGTTCAGCACATGAATGAGCACAGTTTGCCCAATGATGACCATCCCCCAGGGTACCGAGGGTCCGTTACTCAAAGGTCTTTCTGGAATCCTTGTCACCGCTGCCTCTGTCCATGCCCACGGTGCTTACACGGCTCCAGTGGGTCCCTGACTGCTCAAACTCCCCACCTGCTCTGTCCTGTCCCTTTGGTTTCTGTGTACTGTTCTCTGGCTGGGGAGGGGGCAGGTATCTCAGTTCCTGACCCCTGAGCCGGTTTCTGTCCACTGCTGACTCTGACTCACGCTGACTGCGTGCACCTGCCAGCTTCATCCCAGCCCTTCCCTTCTTCCCAGGGCAGAATCTGCCAGTCTCCAGGCCCAATCAACCCCCACTTCTGACCTCCCTTCTCCCAGTTCGATCTGTATAAGCCGCCACACTCATGTCACCCCCCGCTCCCATCCGTCCTGTACCTTCCCATCGGATCGAGCTTCCAAAACACGTTTGTTATGTTACTTTGCTGATCAAACGCTTCAACAATCACTACCGCTCCTTGGGATAAAAGTCCATGTTCTCAGATTACCCTCCACAGCCCGGCCCCATCCTGCTCCTCCAGCCCTCTCTCTTCTCTCCGAGTGACCCCTCTGCTCCTGCTGTTAGACCCCTCACGGTCTCTTCAACAACCCCGGGCTGGACTGTCCTCGCGCCTCCCCACCACCTGCAAAGCCCCGGGGTCCGTCACACCCACCCCAGTCCTGCCTCTTTCACACTTTCCCCAACCACCCCGCTCTACGTGTGCTATTTTCTTTCCCGAGCCCTTCACTCGAGTACCCGGTCACTGCGAGGGTGTACACAGCTAACCACTGTGTAACACGTCCCACACTGCCAAGGAGAGCTTCAGCTCCTCAGAGTAGGTAGAACTATGAATCCTTTTGGGTCGTTAAGGATACCCACGCTCAGGGCTCAGTACACTGGAGGCATGTCTTACTTTGCATGGAAGGTGATTCTAACCAAAGGCTGTTTTTGAACCAAGTAAAACTAAATGTCATACATCGTTATCATCCTAATGGCTATTCAATCCACTCGACGTGTAGCGTCTTCTTGGGGATCTGGCTGGGGGCAGAAACAATCTCTTGTCTGCAAACTGACAGAAGTGAGTCAGCCCCTCAAGGATGACCACAGTACTCAGCAAGCATTCATGTTTCTAGGCATCACGTAAGATTCACTTAAAACACAGCACAAGGAATTGGAGTCTCCCAGTTTTCGCGAGGGGAAAGCTGTGACCCTGAATGACGACTCTCTGGAACAGGCAAAGCCACGTGTGTAGTAAGCCCCTTGGAAACCTGCCGCTTTTGCTCCCAGCCTCTCCAAGTGTCTATCATCTTGCCGACACAAGCGATGCGGAGCTCAGGGTGACCAGACACGTTTCGGTGTAGGTTCCCACTCAGCGTGGAGGCCACGTCCCAGGAGCTCCCGGCCGCCAAGGCCGCGGCAGCACAAGCAGGAGCCGAGGCAGGCAGAGCCCGGGGAGGTGCCGGCAGGCAGCGGCCCTCGGGAGTGCTCTCCACGGAGAAGGCGACACCTGTCTGCTTTCATTTGAATGTAAGGCTTGCTCTTCTGTCTGCAAACCAAGCTGAGCCGCCCAAAGACACCCTGCATCCTGTTTAAGTCACTGGGCCTTGACTTTGCCCCTGTCAAGAGTGTTTCCATTCATCTTCAGGCAAAGCACGCTTGGCACAGTTCCACCGACTTTGAAGTCAATATTTTGAATATTTCAGAGCTAGAACTCCTGGTGGAAATATCTTTATACATAGGACAAAGATAAATACACACGGTAACATGAATGTTAATTGAAGGATGAGGTCTGAGGATACTGAGAAACCCTAATACACGTTAGAACAAAGCCTCAGGGTAAGAGGACTGACTGTGTGGCGGAAGCAGGTGAATAAACAGATCAGCCTGGAATGCCCGCCTTCAGGCACAGAAATGGGAAATCAGCCTTTTACTTTCTGCAGCCAACACTTAAGAAATACGTTTTATATTTTAATTACGAGGAAGAGAAAAAAGCATCAATCCCCTGAAACACACGTATTTCTCCTTTTTTAAAGTACACCTTTGTAGGTTTAGACTTTTAAAAATGATATCCTGATTTCCACAATCAGATTCCTGCTGGGTGTTAATTCCAGCAGCAAAAGCACACAAAACACACTTTAAAGTGAGCATCTGCTGCATGAATGCTGAGAACATTTTAAAACGTAAAGGTTAGTGATGTCAGCTGTACATGTGTTTCTTTTCTTTCTGACCAAGGGAATTTGGTTAACAGGGACACTTATAAACAAGATAATGGTAACTCTGAAGGTTCCCCAAACCTGAGCATGGACAAGGTCTTCCCTCAACAGTGGTTATAAAATAAAGCACGCCAAATTCAGCATCACAAGTAGCCTCCTTCACCTGAAGCATCCGTGATGTAATGGAGATAAACTGAGTTCCTGGGTGATGAGTCTTTGGGGGAAATGAAGAAGGAAATGAGACTCAAACCAAAAAGTAACACTAAAGCCAAGCGTAAGTTTAGGCAAAACAAGTATTATGGTCAGTAAGTTCATCAAAGCACAGGGAAAGGGAATGATCAAAATGGGGACGGGGAGTCAGGAAGCGCAGAAGTAAAGCTTGAAGCCAGTCACGTGGGAGGGGAGACTGGAGAACACCTAGAGAAGGGAAGAGCTGAACGGGAGGGAGCACATCCCAGCCTGGCCTGGCTGGGGTGAGGGTTTTACCTTAGGAAGGGGGTGGGGGGGCACGCCTGCATCCAAAGGAGGTGGAGCCAACTATGGAAGCATCTGGGGAATGTGCCCCAGGTCCTAAGAGGATGGAGATGGTGAAAAGTTGTGCCACAGGAGGGAAGAGAATGGCTGGATGAGAGGCTTTTTGAGCAGCTTACATCAGGTATGTATGTAGCAAGGGGTGGTGGAGATGGGAGAGATTCAAGAATAATTCTCTAGATAAGGGCTGGAAAATCAGCACTAATTGAGAAGTCAGGAGGGAGAAGAGGGGCAGTGGGAATTTTGTTTTGTTGGAAAATACATTCAGTTTGGGAAGATACTGAATTTCGGATAACTGGAGCATGCTAGGAAGGCACGGACAGGTCAAACTCTCAGGGTTCACTATGAGCAAAATCTTCCCGAATTATTCTGGTGTCTATGGTAAACAGACGAGCCCCTAAGCGTTCCTCATCCTACCTCCTGCCAGGGTACAGAGGAAGGTGAAGGAGGCTGGAAGTATCTGTCCAGGCTGGGAGCTGCAGGAGCGACCAAACTGCCCAGTCCCGTGGGCGTGGACAGGTCAGGCAGCCCACAGCACAGAGCAAGGGCATCCCGGGAGAGCACCGCCGGGCTGCCTGGCGGCATGCCTGCCCAGGCGGCGCAGCCTTTCGCACACTCCTCCATGTCTTTCTTTCAACCCTATCAAGACACCATTGTCTAACATTCGTAAAGCAGCATCCACCCTCGTATATGGTGTTTCATTCTAACCTGGGTGTCTGAAATTTCCTTCCAAATGGTGGTGCAGGGAAGGACTTTTTCTATGTCAGGTCTAAACCCACCTTCAGAACAACATGAACAGGAACAGAACAGCCATAAAAAGGAATGGATAACGCCATTTGCAGCAACGTGGATGGACCTAGAGATTATCATACTAAGGGAAGTAAGTCAGACAGAGAAAAAGAAATACATTATGTAATATCACTTAAAGTGGAATCTAAAAAAAAAAAAACGACATAAATGAACTTATTTACAAAACAGAAATAGATATGCAGCCATAGAAAACAAACTTATGGCTACCAAAGGGGAAGGTGGGGTGGAGGGATAAATTAGGACTCTGGGATTAGTCGATGCAAACTACTCTATATAAATACACAACGAGGTCCTCCTGTACAGCGCAGGGAACTATACTCAGTAACTTGTGATAACCTGTAATTATAATACATGTAACTGAATCACTGTGCTGTACACCAGAAACTAATACAACACTGTAAATCAACTATAATTTTTTTTAAAAGTGATTCTTTATGACATTCAAGACTGTCCTCTACCCTACTCTCTGTGTCAAAGCAAAAAAAAAAAAAAAAAAAAAAGACTTGGCATGACTTAATTTCAGTTTTTTTAAAAACTACTTTTCAGAGGAAAAGCTACCGTCCTAAAGAACACATCAACTCTCTTTAGTTCTGTGGCAGTTAAAATAGAATAATTTGCTTGGAATTGTTTGAGTATAATTGTGCATGAAACTGTTCTAATGATAATTAGGACTCTTTGGGCATTCTCTAATTATCCAACATGTCGGAAAAGCCAGAAAATGCTGCCTTCCCCCTACAGCTGCATAAATACCTGTGAACCGGTTAGACTACCAGCTACCCTACAGGGTTTGAGAGGGTTCCGTGAGCTAACACAGGCAACTGACCAAAAAAGCCGTTTAATAAATGCCATTTCTGTCCACACCAAATACAGATAACAACAGACACTTGAGCAAAGTAAAGCCTTAAAGGACTTCCCTATTTCACACCCAAGAAACACAGCCAAAACGAGGGGGATAGATCTTGTGAAAGCTCTGTGATGGGGAAAAATGTTAAAAAATCTAATTTAATTATCCACTTGTGGCTCAAGGCTGAAAGCTATTTCTTAGAACTTGAAACGCAAGAATCAATTTCTAATGATTTTAGCTCACTGTAAAATGAGTCCTTACAACAGCTCACAAGACGCCCAAGACACTAGATAGTCCTCAGTGTGTCTACCCGCCTCACACTGACTCTAGATCCAGGAATTCGAGAAAATCCCCGTTCCTGCACTAACACTGCTGAGATGTCCACTAGGACATTCTGGCATGGTCACCTGCTGGGGACAGAGCATTTCTGACCTGCTGTATCTTTTCAGAGCATCTCTCATCTCCCCTTCCTGGAGCTGCAGCTGGGAACACGTGCCCAGGTCTGGACTCCCTCGGCCAGAGTGAGTGCTTCAGGGATAAGCAGAGTTGGAACCAAGACTGGTCAGTCAGTGTCCCTTCAGGGTGTCTGTGCCCTCTGCTGCTGAACCCGGGGGAGATCACCTTTGTCCTCACACAGAGCCTGCTCAAGAATTACTACAGAAGGGGAAGCAAAGCCGAGAGGGGGCTGAGCCCTGACGCCCCCGGTCCAGGCCGCGCACCTGGTCACGGGTCTCCCGGAGTTTTGAGCTGGGTGGAGCTTAGACTGCGCTCTCTTGAAGCTGGGCTAACATTAATCTTCTGTGAGTGACTCAGAATGTGGCCATGACAATGCGGAGGTCTGGGGGCAGGGATGGAAGGTGGAGATTTGCACAGTGGGTCGGAAGAAAGAGGAGGCTTTGAAATCAGTTCAAGGTCTGGACCCCAGCTCTGCCTTGCACAATGATCTGACCTCTCTGGCTGTTAAGGGGTGAGAGTCCTGCCTTGGGCCTGTAGTGACAATTAAATGAGGTAGTCAGTGAAACCCCGCGGACGCCCCTCCCTCTTCAAGGTGGCTTTCCTGTGTCCATATCCAGACGTGACACAAGGGGAGAGATCACGTGGCCCCTGGACACAAGATGACACCTAATCTGAAACCAGAACGCTGGCTGGCTCCGTCAGCTCGGGCTTGGCACTGCCCAACTCTTACTGTTTGCTCCCGCAAATGTCTTGTGTACACTTGAAATGGAAGTCTGCTAAGTAAACATCCTCCTTGGGCAGACCCAGTGAGTCCTTTGCCCCTCCTTGATGACATCTCCGGCTCCTCTCCCATTTAATCCCCTCTTTGTGCCAGTCTTGTGTTCCCTACTCTTTCTTCTGCTTCCAGAAACTTCCATTCTCCTTTTCATCCTTCTTAAAAGCATAAAAAGTTCACAGCATCAATTATGGAAATAACTCGAACCACAGGGCAGGTGGATGGAAAGGCCCTTGGAGATCATACAGGTGGGTCACTTTACAGATAAGGGAACTAAAGCTTTGAGAGAGGTTAAAACTCAAAATTGTAATGACCAAGACCGCTCTGCAGGATATCACCACTCCAGAAAATGGACTAACAGGGGGAGGAATTATGACTCCTATGAATTACAACCATGCCCGCGAAAGCATCGCGTAGCGGGGCTGGCGCAGCACAGCCTCAGAATCAGGCAGAACCGCCAGCACCGTGCCCTGCGTGCGAGCTGTCAGGTCTGTCAAGCGGGGCTCCTACCTATCAAAGCCCGTGTGTAGCCACCCAGTAATGTCAGTTCTCCCCGCCCCCCACCCCCACCTTAACTCAAAGGAAAAGGATTTGGAATTAGCCCAGAGCACCAACCTGAGCACTCCTAACATAAATGATGCTTTACAGGTGAGCGTTCTAATGGGTACAGAGCTTCCATTTGGCACAAGGAAAAGTTCTGGAGATGGGTGGTCGTGATGGGTGCACGACAGTGTGAACTGGACCCAGTGCCACAGAACTGCCCACGTAAAACGGGCTCAAATAATCAATGTTATGTTATGGATAGTCGGTCACAAGAAGAAGGGAAAAAAGTGAACAAGCCCCTTAAATCTGACTTGTACTAATTATTTCCTTATTAGAGGGTAGAAGGGAGAAATCCTAACTCTCCTGAATTCGAAATGAGATTTTACTACAAAAATAAATAGTAAATAAAGTTTGCTTTTTTTTTTAAATTGTAAACTCTCTAGCATCCAAAGGCATTAACATCTATCAGTAACATAAAGAAAAAAGATAATAAAGCTATGCACGTCACTAAGACTGTGCACCTTTACAGATCTGGTAGAACATGCTACTCATGATCCGTCTCCGAGGGGAGGCGGAAGCTTCTGGGGGGCTGAGTGGCGGTTCCGAAGCTGGGATCCGTGTGACAGGCCTATTTCACCGAAGCATCTGTTTGACCTCCCCGTCACAAAGACCTTGCTATCCTCTCCACCTTGCCTGGATTTTTTTTTTTTTTAAAGCAAAACAAATGAAAACCACCCCTTAGCACAGCCCAACCGGTCTGCCATCCTCTCTTCTGGACGTGAAAGGACTCCCTCAGGAGCATCACGGAAGGACACCAGGGCGGGAGGCGGCAGTGGAGACACCTTTCCTCTAGCAGCAACTTCCGTCTGAGTAGCACCGGAACAGAATTCCAATTTCTATATTTGAACACTCAAGGGCAGTTGTTAAAGGAGTCGGCTGCATTCTAAAATATCACACATGCCCCCTCCATCAGTCTGTCAAGGACAGAGGATTTGGGATTGTGTGCGCCAGGTCCAGCCTGGTGGCCTCCAAGCAGCAGACAGTGACCGTGTGACTCAGAGGTCTTATCCACGCCGAGTCTTCACTTCCCTTCTCAAGTCAGTCTGACAGACGGCCCTGCAGGAACGTCAACATTGTATTTTAATTAGAACACTACATAGTGTATAACCCTATCGAAGCAAACACCGCGTCCTTATTTATCGTACACAGGAAGCCTTTGTTTGGCCACCAAGAACACTGTGTACCATAACGTTAATAATTCAGAAACACCCAGCTAGCCACACCCCGTTCCACACACTTCACTGTAACCTGCTCTGATGTCTTTGGAGTCTAATGTAATAACCAGAGATGCAGAGGCCTGAGGAGCAGATCCAGTTTCTTTTTGCAGGACACACGAGCCGGCAGTAACACGTGCTCTCAAGCAAGAAATTCACAAGGTTTTCACCTCTCCAGTCCACACGGCAGTCCGTACTCTCGACCACTGTGTCTTGCATTCTTCCCCTGGGGGGTCATGGTTTCCTTTGGTGGAACAGAAAACACCGTGTCTCCTACTTTAGATCCTTTCAGAAATGCAGAGACTTCCTACAAGCTGCATGCCGATGGTGCTTCAAACAGGCACAGACGTGGACCCAGGTTTTGGTTCTGAAATGAAACTTTTGTCACTGCAAAAACTTCAGACTCGTATCAACAAGGTGCATTTATCACACACACTGAGGAGCCTGGTGGTGGTGATCTCCCTCCTCACCCATCCTACAGGAATTCAGGGAGGGCAGAGATGGCCAGGCCACCAGAAGTGGATCCCACGTGCTAGGTGGAGCAGGGGACTTTAGGACCCACCGGCAGACACTGGGATTAAGGTGCTGAAACAAAGGACGGGAGATGAAAGAAGAGTGGGGGGGGGGTTTCAGACACAGTTAGGGGCGCCCCTAACTCAGGCCACGCTCCTGGGAATCGCTGCTGGGGGCATCTTCCTTTCCTTTGTTCAGAGCACGAGAAATGTCTTCCTCTCCTCCGAGCGAGGCTGATCTGTAACCTCTGCACGTCTGCTTCAGGCTCTCACCTTGATTCTCTCTTGTCCCAGCTGTTATCGCCCCATCCTTCCAGCGGTCCCCTGCTCCACACTGGCTTCCCTGGCTGGGTTCTGTCCCCTTTCTAAGCCCAGTCTCTCTAAAATTCCACTCCAGATGCCAATGGGTACTTTAACATTATTAAACTTTCAAATCTCTTTCCTCAGGCCTGGAATGTTCCTACATTATTATTTCTAATACATCTGACTTCCTGTTGACAACTTACCATGGTTTGTGAGTTCCCATCAAGTCAAGGCACTTTGGGAAAGGAGAATTTTTGCTACAAAATCACGAAGTTAGTCAAAGATTTGTTTTTTCCACTCCAAACTTAAAAGAAATCAAAATGATATAAATCTATAAAATATTAAAAAGCTTTCAATACTGTAGCTCTGTTTGTAAGCATTTGTCTTGAAAAAGAAGCTTATTTTCACACTCTTTTACAATTTATCAGAATTCCCGAGGTTAAAAAAAAAATGAAACAGTAAAGCCAAAATGTTTATGAAAATATTAAGATTTTATTACCATTTCAAACTTGCTACTTCTTTGGCACAAAGCAAATTTATGGGCAAGGTTATACATCTTCATGAAATGAATATTTGAATTGTGTATTATATAAAAAATACTTTAGCTGAGGGGTTTCTTTTGCCCCACTGGTTACATATATGCATGCGGTCTGGGTTCTCTCTGTGGGGCCTCCGAGGAACCAGAGATAAAGAAAAATTACCAGGGGACCTCTCTGTACTTGAGGGGATGTGAGCTGAGGGCATAAGAACGAACAAGCAAGGCTGAGTTTTGTCCTTGTGGGGCTTACAGTCTAATAGTCGGATTATGTCGGCTCTCTTTACTCTACAGTAAGAAGGTCTGTTTTTAAAGATCTGAAGGCAGCAGACCCCGGCCTGATTCATTCCCCTCACTCGACAGATCAGAAATTCAAAGACAAATAAATCACCTCGGTGCACGTGTCCCCACATGTTCAATGCCTGCAGGCATTTTCACGGAGCATCAAGAGTCAGGATGTGTGATTTGTGGGCCCAGGGCCCTTGACCTCACTTTCCAAGGGGATTAGGCCCACATCGGCCTCCTCCAGCCACTTTCCCCCGCAGGCTCAGCCCTACCAGGTCACACATCACACACCACCAGGCCAGACCAGAGGTGTCCACTCCAGGTGAGGCTGACTTCTCACGTACTTGTGAACAACAGCCAGGAACCACTGGGGGCTGCCTCACAATGTCTGAGCTCCTGAATTGCAGGGGCTCAGTCCTGTTCATCACCAGAAGGTCCTCTGCACACAGGGGATGACCCAGGATGAACCGTGGCCAATGATGATGGAGATGATGATGAAGATGATCTCTACATATCTTACCTGTAATTCTAACAAGAACCTGCACGGTGCAGTTGAGGTGCAATGATCAGTTCCGTTCATCTACAGTTACTAGAGTTTGGTGAATTACCCAAGGCCGTGGAGCTAGTAGGTGATAGAGCCTGGCTCTGAAACCCACATAAGATGCCTGCCTCCAAAGCTAACCCCTGTGCTCTGAACCCCACAACAGCCCTAGAGAGGGGTGGCAGCAGCCACATGGTCCCTTGACGGCCAGATGGAGTCAGGAGTGCGGGCACCTATGAACCCACCCCTTCACCAATGGACTTAAGGATGCTACTCAGTCCTTCCCCTAACTCCACACTTATTATCTTTATGAAGCACCAAAACCTTACCAGGAAGCCCCAGAATTCATGGTGCAGCAGAAATCAGCATACATGTTGCCAGACCAGTCACTGGTTCCATGGGCCTCGGGAACACTCAGACCCCACTGCGCATAGACCTGGGAACTATATGCTTTGGACCACTGTTCCCACGTGTGTTCTTTCATTTCCTCCCTGCTTTCTCTCACCCGGTACTTTCCCAGTTATCTCAGGAAAGTTATCTCTATTTATGGGGACTGCCTCTATTCTAATTTTTAAAAGAATGCTATATTAGGGCGTTGATTGTTAAAGGATTGGGAGGGACTCAGAAGAATGTGGACTATTCAACTCTGGGACAGAGGTTAGCTAAGGCACAGAGGACAATTCTTTAACAAGGGTGCAATGAAGATGGGAGGTGTCACCTGCTGTTCACAACCAGGTAGTTTAAATTTCTCAACTCAAATTTCTCAAATAACCAAATACTATAAACACACCCTCCACTGGCCAACTGCTCAAATGGAAGCACCGAGTCACACTAAGCCACTGAGATCTCTCACCTCGAGGGAGAAGAAAAAATTAAATTTCAGGAGAAGACACCAAGACCAAGTCTCCTTAGGAGCTCATCACATGCACTAGAACATTTTCAAATGAGTCAATAATATTTTGACTTTGCACTCTACCTTGGACCACAAGATTTGAACCACAGAACCTCCGACAGAGCCTACTCAACTCCTAACACCAGGCCACTCTAGACGCACTGAAGGAACAGACAATCAGAGGAAAACCACATCACTAGACATATGGAAAAAACCTATAGATTCTGAAAAGGGACTGATCTGAGGGATCAAAGTAAATGAAAGCTATGACACAGCCTTGGACCACAATGCAAGTAACAGCAGAAACAGATGCAAATTAACCAAGAGAGAAGGGACAGTCCTTGAAGTTAATTCATTAAATCTACCTCTATGTAAGTATCTTTCTATACCACTCCTGAACCAAGGAGAAATGAAAACCACAATGATGGGCTAGGTAAAAAAATAATGACGAAATAACCAGGTATTGAAAGGCAAAAATAACAATAAAATCATCGTCACCCTCTTGACCATCAAGATAGCCAAGTCTGTAACGATGCTAAACTAACGTCTGGAATTCCGAGCTTAAAGACTTTGGAGATGTCCACACTTGCTAACAGCAGGGAGCAGGAATTCACAGCCTTTCCACGTCTGCAAGAGCCCATCACTCTCGGAGAATGTCTGACGAAGGAGACGCTGTAGATAACCTCTCTTCCAAGAGTCTGTTAATTCTTAGAAACTGCAGAGAAAATTTTCTGTATCTGTGCGTTAAATGTTCTGGGCAAGTTTTGGTTGGCTGGGTTTTGTTTCTTTTTGAGCCCCCTACTTGCCTAGAGCCTTATAACCTACAGTAGGCACCTGCACATCTCAGTGAAGCCCCCCCCAGGCTAACCGGTGCTGGTCAGGCTCGCCCTCTGCACCTCTGTGCCTCTTTCTTGCAGTTCTTTTTGACTGTTTGACTCTGGTTATTCTCCAAGAAACCAGAGTATGAGAACATAGTAACAGTGGTTACATAACTAAGCTAACAAGGAAATACTATTTGGTACAGGATTTAAAAGACCAATAATGGGACTTCTTACCAGAACTGGCGAAGTAAAGGCGTGTTTCTCTATTCTGCCCCCCTGAAGCCCACTCAAAACAAAAAGAAAAATATTTTAAATAATAACACGATGAAAAGAAAACACCCAAGAAAGCCTAGTATACGGGCATCATTGCCCCCAGAGCCCCACCAAGCTTGAGGACAGCACTCCAGGAGGCAGCGGGCAGCACACAGATCCCTGTGGAAGGGACTTTTAAATCTCACTCTGGCTCCGTTTCATGTTTCCAGCCATGCCTTTATTTCCCCCTTATTGTACCTTATCTCCCTTTACATCTTACAGAACATTCTAGACAAGGTATAAATCGAACAATCAATCAAAAGTCACTGTACCAGCAGGATACCCAATTTCCGTATTGATGACAGCGCGTCATCAGGAGGATGTATTTTCTGCTTAGGATGGAAAAGCACGTAAAACATTTAGAAACATTTCATCATACAATGTAAGTTTTAGTGCTGAAGACAACGCACACGAGGCCGCCCTGACGTTCTGTGGTCTAGAACCAGACTGTGGACTCCGTGTCCCCCCATCTCTGAGCAGTGCCCTGCACACACCAGATGCCTTCTGAGCGGGTGGAAGCCCTTAGAGTCCCAGATAACCCAAGAGGACAGGCCTCCCTGACGGGCCCACATCCGGTTTGCCTCACGTGGGGGCAAATACTATTAACTATTCAAAGTCAATGCAACTCCTTTTGCGGTGACTCCATGTACCTCGAGAAACCTTTACATCTGGCTTTCTCTGAATTTCACATACATGCAGACAATGTGTTATAAGAATGCAAATATCTGCTTTACCTAATAGTTCTCACTGACAATAAAGTGTCTCATGATAGTCACTGAGTGTGCCTTGGCCGAGTCTGATCAACTCTGGAACACCGGTAGGATGTACTTTTGGGGTCCCCAGTGTGATGTGACCCGTGGGAAATTCTCCCTGGACTACGCAGCTCAACAAGATCTAATGAGCAGAGGCCCTCACTACGCGATCTAGTCTGTTCCTACACTATTAGATGCCAAGTCAGACTGAAAGGGCTGTCAGCACTGACAGTGTTACAGGAGCATGTCAGCTGTGGGGAGGCTCGCCTGCAGCTGCCCCCGCCGCGCACAGGGCGAGTCTGGGGGTGCCATTTACGCGGGCTGCAAAGTGAGCGGGGTCCCCAGGGTGGTGAGACGGGCAAGCCCTGATCACTAACCCAGGTTAACAATGCTGGTAACTCAAAGGAAAAATACTGGTTTATGAAATTATAATTAAGAAGATTCTAGTTCAAAATGAGGACCCAAGCCCATACATTTGCTTCCCAACCAACCCAACCCTACTGAAAAAGAAGTATAAACGTTCAGAAAGAAAAAAGTCCCCAGTAGCAGAGACAATAGGAAGATGGGACTAAGTCAAGAGACAGAAGAGTTCAATACATTTCTAGAGATTGGAGGAGAATGGAGATGTGAGGTGGAGAGAGCGGCCCAGAATACACCCCAAGAGGTCTTCAGGGAAGGCAGAGGTCATCCGAATCTCAGGAAGGCCTCTGGCTCAAAATCCACATGCAACTAAAAATTGGTAAGTTAGAGAAAGTCTGATTAAGGAATTACACAATCTATTCCCCTCCCTAACACAGAGTTTAAAGGCCTCTGGGGTGAGCTAAGACTTCTAGTTGGTGTTCTGAAGTCAAGTCATCCTCATCCTGGCACTGGAGACCTCCTTCCATCCAAAACAAAGCCTGCCAGGTAGGTCACCAGCCCAGGCTGGCTTCCCTCTCAGGAGCAAGGCTGAGGGAGGAACAGATCTGCTTACACCATGGGGAGGAATCCCAACCTGATTACTCAATCCTTCTTCAGTATCAACAGATGACCAAAAATGATGATGATGACAGCCAACATTTACTGAGCATTTACTAAAACCCTGGTACAATTCTAAAAACTTTCCAGGTACTGACTTATTTAATCCTCAAAAGCCCTAGCAGGTTTCCTCTAACCACCATTATTATTATTAAAGTGTTTTATACCTAGCAAAAGGTAAAGCAAGGATTCAACTGCGTCTGAGCCAGAGACCAAGCTCTTAACCACTAAGCTACACTATCATACTACCAACATGTAAGGCAAGCTACTGGCACAAAACACCCAAATGTGTCCTCAGAGGAACAGACAAGTAAAGGACCAGTATTTAGGACTTAAAAAAAAAAAAAGAAGAAGAGGAAAAGGAAGAGGAAGAAAAATACTTAAAATAAAAGAAAAAAGGCTACTCACAAATCTGAGAAAATACAGCCATAAAACAAGAACAGGATGCTATGAAAAAGGGAAGTCAAAGAGGAAAAGTGAACCCAGAGATGAAAAATGATGGCTAAAATAGAAAATGTAACTCAGAGGCTAGAAAAATAAAGTTGAAGAGACCTCCCAGA
The DNA here is from genome assembly GCF_048773025.1 of Camelus bactrianus. Taxonomy (NCBI): domain Eukaryota; kingdom Metazoa; phylum Chordata; class Mammalia; order Artiodactyla; family Camelidae; genus Camelus; species Camelus bactrianus. The sequence goes on from NC_133565.1 coordinate 29,235,419, forward strand.
ACTTCAAACAAACTAGACAAAGAAATGGAGACCATGAGAGACAAAGGGGAAAATCCAAGTCTGGTGTAACAGAAGGCATGCTCAGAACTATGACAACAGAACCTAGACTCTACAGGAGTAAAGGCTGAGCTGACAGGAACTGAGAGCTGAGGGTGGAAGTAGGTGAACAGAGTTCAGATTCTGACTAAAGCAGATGGAGCCAGATGTAAAGTTTATTACTTAAAAATCATGAACACTGTCAAAGACCAAAAATAACCATCAAACACCAAACATATCAAATAAAAAAGTCATTGGGATTGGATAACTTAAAAAAACTCCATATTTCTTAGCAGAAAGTCAGTAAATACTGTCTAAAGTTGGGGGAGGGGGGTATAGCTCAGTAGTAGAGCACATGCTTAGCATGCATGAGGTCCTGGGTTCAATCCTAGCACTCCATTGATTGATGAATCTAATTACCTCCTGCCAAACTACACACACCTACACACACACACACACACACACACACACACACAAATACTGTCTAAAGTTGCTCCTGGGTGCTGGGGGTCAGGAAGAAGAGGGGTCATAACCACTTTCCACCATCATCTCTTCTGTTTATAACTGTGTGCGTATTATTTGAGTAAAAATGTTACAAATTGAGTAAAAATGTTACAATCTGTCATTAAATTGTTATTCACCCTTCACGTCATTCATTACTAAGTGTTCTTACCAGCAGGTTGGCATCGCTTGGTGCCTAGTGGTATATCCTACTGTATTTATTGTGGCATGTTCTCCATGAGTACCCCAATGGCATTTTCTTTTAAGAAATGAGGAGGGTGGTTCCTACCCTGTATCTTGCCAGCCATAACTGAGTGAGGAAATGAAATGCAGGCATCATTCAGACTAATTCTCAAAGTTACCCTACCCCCTCCTCTACCTCATTCTGTCCTTCACAAGCCAACGACAGCTCCAGCTGGAGCACAATGACGGCACTGTGTTGGAACGGTGCCTCGGTCCTCCAAGCCACCAGGTTCTAATCTGCAATCATTACATATAAGAATCTGATCTAAAAATCAAGACTGAATATTAACAAGGTCAGTGGCAAGGAGATACTGATACTGATACTGATGGGCCAAGCATGGGGCTTAAAATTACAAGGAGAATTTGACACAACATTGTAAAATGACTATAATTCAATAAAAAAATGTTTAAAAAAATTACAAGGAGAAATTTCATATAAATGTTTTTAAAATATTCAAAGGTGGTTTTTTTAAAAAAATTAAAGTCTAAACTAGAGACCTGATTTGGCAACAGTGCATGTGGGGTGGGAAAAACAAACAAACAAAAAAGACTTGACAGGAGGATCTTAAAATCCATCAAGAGATTGAAACAAGGCAAAAATTCTGATGGGGCTGTGAAGAATGTTTCTGAAGGCAGTGCTCAGTTCTAGCACAACCACACCCTCCTCGCCTTCCTGGCAGGCCACCCACGTGGGCTTCTGTGTCGCGTGACAATGATGCTACCAGCCGGTGGCTCCGTTAGGCCAGCAGTGGCCTTTCCCTGCGGTGTGTGTGACCCCATCTGAGTATTTTACTGTGACCACTGAGGGACTCTGGGCATCTTAAGCTCTTCAGGAAGCAAGACAAGGGGAGAAGGTGAGGCTTCCTACTCAGGTTCAACCCTAATTGCTCTGAAAAGGCTGCCAAATAAGGATCTTAAAACCTGTTTCTATGCATTTTGCTCATATTTTATCAAATAGATTGGCATTAGGGATCCACCAGATCACTTCAATTCTCACATCCATTACAAGGGTCATCTGACTGTATACCCTAAGGATTTACCTAGTAATAGAAGGGCTAACACCTTAAAATCCATTGATAAACACAGTGGACTTACAGAACACAGCCCAGTAAACCAGAGAAATGACTGTGCCCTTTAGTTTCTCTGGCTATAATTCAAGGGCACTAAACTTCAGTGGGGTGGTGGGAGAAGGGAAGGATTTAAGATGCTTTTCCTTATGAATGGTGTCTTACACCAGGGATCCATTCTGCCAAGAAACCTACAGACACTCCGGACATAACCTTTCTACTGCCAGAGCCCTCTCATTTTAGGGTTAAAGACACCCTCTCACTTTCAAGAATTGTAATGGACCTGCAGCCTGATAGGAACTCAGGAAACAGAGAGGTTTCCAGCACAGACGCATGTGCAGAGTCTGGTCTGGGATGAAGTCAGTAAATCCTTATTGAAAACTGCCAAGTACCAGGGTCTTGAGAAGCTGGTTATGATAAATACCCTACATCCTCAGAGAGTACATGACTTCAGGAAACCATCGGTGGTGATAGTGTGAGCTCCTGGAGGGAAAGAACTCCTTTCTTAAGTTATCCCTCAAAGCTGGGCCCAGAAGTGCCACATGGCTTTTTAAGTATTTTCACTTCCCATCTTAAAAAAAGGAACTTCTGCAATTCAGTAAGAAAAACCAGTCCAACATAAAATGCTCAGGAATAAAACACTGCTCCATTCTTTAAAATAGGTCAAATGGTTCCTTAAAACCAGTTTCAGGAATGAAAATAAACAGAAGAATGAGAAAGAAAACTGAATTGCACTTAAAAAAAAAAAAAAAGAGGTCAAATAGGGAGAGATTATGTTGCCGATCATTTGTACACAACTGCGTTATTTATAGACTGACAGAATCATTAGAAAGCTGGCTACTACGGGCAACAAATTAAAAGAGGCAGCCCTAGAAAAATGTTAAAGTCAGAAGAAATACACTGAAGCCTTGCACTTACGGCTTAGCAGCCACACGGGGTGATGTAAACCCTTTACTTCGACTCCCTTCTACTAGTGTGTCAAGTGGGGACCACAGTATCTGTCCTATCTTTCTCACAGAACTGCTCTCAGGAACCAAGGCAGTGTATGTGACAGTGCTCTGGAGATCACAGAATCCTTCAGAAAGTCAACGGGTTGCTATTTTTCAAATCTTTAAAGGCTATCTACTATAAACCTTTTCATTTCTTTCCCTCTTTCTTTTCAGCTTTTTAAAAATCCATTTTATCAAACTTACACAGAAGCACTTTACAGTTACTTATTCATTTTTCATAACAAACACTATTATATATACTACTGCAATTTCTCCACTGTACAAAAGAGGAAACTGAGGCACAGAGGAACCAGCGTGGGCAGGATTCAAACCCAGGCAGTCTGGCTGTGGCTGTACTGTCCTTGCTCTGCACCACGCAGCCCACTAAAGCTATCAAGGGTTCTGTTTACTAATGTTCGGCCGCCTTCTCATCAGAATCCACAAAACGAAAGGCAAAGCAGTGAGAACCATCCGACCCCAGTGCTGAAAGGAATGAGTGGACTTCTTGGTAGAAAAGAATCATTTCTATTCTTCCTTTCAATTGATTTTCAAAGATTCAGGAGGCATTTTTTGTCTTCAAAATACTGTTAGAAAAAAGTACAGAATTCCAGGGGGGAGGGAGGGAGTGTTCACCTCTCCAAGAGTACTCAAAGTCATCTTTCAAATGCAAACTGAAGGTTTTTTTTTTGGTGCTATAGAAGATCAGGTGACAACGGAAGAGTGTACCAAGCACCCGGCACAGTGCCTCACACATCAGGTGCTCAATTTGTTGAAAGACTGTGATTTCTAAAATTTTTAGTTTCTCATCATGTTCAGATCCTGTAATTCTGAGAAGAGAAATCCAAAACATATTGAATAACAGTATTCATCTAGAACACTGGTGTCTGAACCTTTCATCAGGAATCCTTCTTCACAAAAATGAGAGCATGTACTCCTGATCTGTGTGTAGATGTAGATTTATATATCTCAAAGTTTTAAAACACTATATAAAATCTTATGAACATTTAAAACAAAAACATACATTGAAAAATGATAAATAATGAGTAGAAACGTAAGTTCTGATATTTTCTTTCTGTATCACAATGTACAGTCTTGACTATCTTCCAAGATGCTCACCCTCTACCCACCCCATCACCTTGGGAAACTCCTAATATAGAGAATATAGTCTGATTTTTAGAACAGGAGCTCCAGAGTCAGGCTGCCTGGGTCCGAATCCTGGCTCACCTTTTAACCCTGTGTGACCCTGGGCAAGTCATTCATCTTTCCTGGTCCTCAGTTTTCAAATCTTTAAAATGGAGTTAGCAACAGTCCCCACCTCGTTGATATGTCGATGATTAAAATAATGTCATGTGTGAAATGTGCTTAGCACAAAGGAGACATTCAAGGAATGATGCTAAACCAGAACTGACATTGAATGCAAGCCCCCTTTTTGTAAGTGGAGAAAATGAGGCCCAAAGACAGTACCTCACGATCCAGGCCTAACAGCTGCTCATCTCAGTGGCTGACCTGAAGCCATGCCTCCTAGCCCCAGGCCAGTGTTCTGTCTACTATACTTCACTAATTCTAGATAAACGGGACACACCCCAGGGGTTCCCAACTTATCTACCTGTCTGTCTATCCTTACAACACAGACGTTGAAAACAAGGGCCAAGACTCCAGTGCCTTTCCTTTGATAACTATTTGGTATTAAATCTACTTGATATCTCCCTTAAATCTATTTTCACATCACAATCGCTACTCCAGTGATGTGACACTTCCCACAGCACACTGAGAGAAGCCTGTGTCTGCAGCCTGCTCATCGCCATGCCTGAGTGCTGATACAGAGCAAGGAGATATTTCTGGGAAAGTAGACAGCTAAGATTTGTGCATTTCAATGATGCAAATTTTGCCTTTTTTTTTTTTAAAAGACCTATACAAAAGTAATAATAAAAGAGTGGGGATGGGGCGTGGGTTGAAGTACAGATGCTACAAGAATGGCAGAATGTTGATAAGTGTTGAAGGTGGGTGATAAGGACATGGGGTTTGTTTTAATATTTTACTTGCCTTGCATAAAATAAAGGTTTTTAAAAAATAAATAAGTTGGGGGGAGGGTATAGCTCAAGTGGTAGAGTGCATGCTTAGCACGCATGAGGTCCTGGGTTCAATCCCCAGAACCTCCTCCAAACAGAAATAAATAAACCCAAGTACCTCCCCCTCATAAAAAATAAACAAACAACATGGCAAGGGGAAAAAAAACACAGCTGGTGTAGAGGTCTCAAGGACCTGAGGAAATGAAGGCAACAGACAGGCAAAGGCAGTCAGTGGCATTCAGATATATATTTTTTCCAATTCTGCATTCTAATTGTCAACTGACACAAAATATACTCATATTCCTCAGTAATAAGCACCACAACCACCTTTCTCAAGCCTTCCAGAAACATCAGAATGAGACGGCTGTCAGTACACGTATGGAGGACTGCAGGCTTTCCGCTGACAGTAGACGGACTTGCACCCACTCTTGCCCCATAAACGACGAGAAAGACAAACGTTCCCCCACCTCCTCCAAGTACTCCTGTCACCCTTCCTGGAAGGGCCCCACAGGCAGGTGTCTCTGAAGAAAGCAGCTTTGTCTTGCAGAAGGCAGGCCAGGCATTTGGAGGACTGGCTGCTGGGCTGCAAGGGAGAGGGGGGCGCTCTCAGTCCCTTAGGACCTTACTCAGCTCTCAGGACCTTACTGCCTCTCTCCCCTGGGCTGGGGTTCCACATTTACACCCAACCCAGGAGGAAGCCAGGGCGGCCACAGATACCTGGGGCTCAACCAAAGGAGAGTAAGACCCTGGAATCTCGAACCTGAAAAGAAAGAGCCCTCAGTACAAAGGGGACTCTCCCCATTCCTTTGGCTGACACTCAAGGGCCTTCTGTACAATACAAGGGGGACTGTACTGGCGGTCTGAGTGAGTCCAGGAAGAGCCAGAAGCTGGCCTGTCCTCAAGGAGATGACACTCTTGCAGAGGAGTCAGACAGCCAGAGCAAACCACAAACCAGGTGATGAGAGCTGGAACAGAGCTCTGTGAGCAGAGGAAGGGACAGCCGCCTCGTTGGCAAAGCTCTTGGGGGAATCGGGGGAGGATGCTGAGCAGCCTCTGCTGGCTGGAGAAGGGCATTCAGGTAAAGACACAGAAAAGCCAAGGCACTTTTTTTTCTTTCATAAGCATACCTACAGGGAGCAGTCTTTCATTCCAAGTAGTACTTTCCAGAAAAGTGCCACTGATTGGAAGAGACAACTCCTGAGAGATTCAGATTCCAATTGTCTGGGGGGGTTAATTAATTAACTGTGCAGCCCTTTAGTAAATGTGAAGGTGGGAGGATAACTTGAAAGTAACAGAAGAGTGGATTTTAGAAGATACAGATGCCTACAAAAGTCCCCAAGAAACTCTTGTCCCATTTTCAGTTCAGAGAGAAAATATATGGAAACAGACAGGCAGGAGGGGGTAGGCAAATTAAAACGAATCTTCACCACACTTAATCCTGGGAAAGTAACCGTGGTGCTCTCACTTCTTACACGTCAAGAAACGCTGGTCCATACTGAGTCAGTATCAGGGTTTTCGGATGACGGTCAAGCAGACGCCGAGAAGCAGGCTGAGGACGGGCCCCCGGGAGGCGGCGGCACGCAGGTTGGGGGGGGCTGCTGCGGTGTCACGTGCTGCCACCACCCCCCCCCCCCCCGGGTGCCTCGGAAGGGATCACAGGCAAGATCGAGGGTCACTCTCCCGGGGCAGAAAGTGAGCAAAGAGCCACAACTCCGCAAGCAGAACACACGCAACCTGACACCAGGGTGCTCTCTCCCAGGGAGACCCGTCATTCACCGGAACGCTGGATCCTCCCGTACGGGGTTCGTTCCCGGGCCTGGTGAATTGGATGAACGGACTCAAGAGGCTGTTACCCGGTGATGCTGGCAAGGGTGCGGGCAGGGGCAGGGCTACGCCAGGTAAAATGCCAGTTCTCCCGAGTTTGTTTTTTGTTTAATTGCTTTCCTTCTTTGACGGGACAATTCCCAGGTCTCACTGCTGAACTCCAGACTCACACCCTACTGCCGACTCCACATCCCCACTTGGAAGTCTGGTGGGCATCTCAAACTCACCAAATCCAGAGCTAGACTCCTGGTCTACCCCCTCCCCCAGTCGGAGCCACTTACAGCCCCCTCCCCCACTATCTTAATTGCAACTCTAGGTTTCCTGTTACCCAAGTAGAATCAGCCTGGACTGTCCCCGTCCCCACTGGGTACTGTTTGTTGCTTCTACCTTTACAAACAACATCTGTATCTGAGCGCTTCTCACCACCTCTGCTGCCACCACCACAGTGGTGCGAGCCACTATCATCTCATACCTAAAATAGTGCAGGCGAATCCTAACTGGTCTCTCTCCTTCTTCCCCTGGCACACCAGCCCCTCCAACTTATCATTAACACACAGCCAGAGGGATCCTTTAGAAGCCTAAATCAAATCATGTCATTTCTCTACCCAAAGTTTTCCAAAGGCTCCCCCCGTTTCATGCTGTAAAAGCTGAAGTCCTTGCAATGGTCTACAGGGCCCTAAATGAACTCCCCATCCCACCCCCCCCACCCCATTGCCCCCAGTCCTCCTCTCCCACTATCCTGCCCCTCCTTTGCATATGATAGGCCCTGCTGCAGCCACTTCTGTGTCCTTAATGTTCCACGAATCCACCAAGCATACTCCACCCGCCTTTGTCCCCACCCTTCTGCACACAGCCGCCGAGCGAACCCCTCATGCTTTGGGCCAGTTGTCTTTCTCTGGATAGAGCACGTTGTAATCACCTTTTTAAAATTGCAATCCAGATGTCCTCTCTCCAGTACTCCCACTGCCTTACCCTGTTCTGTGTTTTTCTCTTTTTCTATAACATGTATCATATTCTAACCAATTATCACTTACATAATTGTTAGAAACACACTGTTTTTTCATTGGTATTTGCATACTTGTGAATGGAAGCTTCACAAGAGCAGGGATTTTGCTTGCTCGTTCTGTTCTGCAAGAATGCCGGGCCCACAGCAGGCCCTTTATACATTTGTTAATTAAGCAGATCCAACAGGTTATGAGGTTAAATCAAGGAGTATTTCATAATTCAAAATCCTGGAAGTGGAAATGTTACAAGTTATAGGGACAAGAGTAATCATTAAATAACACAGCATTCTGAGACACTCTCACATTATTTATGACAGTAGGGATAAATCAGATCGAGTTAAACCATCATACGAGAATCTTGCTCTGATATTATAGACCTTTGCAGTCAATATAATAACCACTGTACATGGTTTGGGTCATTCCATGACAATCACCGAAAACAGTTTTGGGTAAGTTGGAATTCTCATTTGATAACCAACCATAATAACAGAGGCGTTAGCTCGCAGAGTTATAATTACCGCCTGGGAGCTCACTCGTTGTGGATATATTCTGAATACAGGCTGGCTTCATGTTTTCCCCCTGACGTAAATGCCCAGATTTCACTTTGTTTAAAAATGTAAACTGAAGGAACAAACTAATAATCAGCACTAGAGGCTCTTTGTGCTCCTTTTCCACTTGAAAATGTACGCAGTGCTCGGTTAACAAGTAATCTCCAGGTAGGGCTCTGCTCAGCGACTCTGCAAGTAAGAGATAAGCAACAGTTAACTATTAGTCTGAGCAATGAATGTGAATGACCTAGACTTCCTGGAAACAAAGGTTTCCAGTTTCATCATGGTGCTCCGGGCCTTCAACACTCCGAAGTAAATCAATATTGTGGAAGTTATCAATGGCTCCATTTCACAGAGCCTTGAAAACTCAACAGGAATCGGAGGTGCCAGGCATCACGCAGGCATTCATATTTTAAGAGGAAGTGTGCATTCAGGTCCCTTGTCCAACTTTAGGAAAAAAGGACAAGTCTATCTACAGAAGGTCATCCCATTAGTAAAGAGCAACCAGAATGTCCACAGTGGGGCGGGAGGGGGGTCTCACCTCCTCGTCCTCTCCACCCCTGACTCTATGCCCAGGGAAGTCTCTGGTTCCGGCCAGAACACAGGCTCGATTCCTGAGAGCTAGGCCTGGGAAGAGCACGGCAGGGGGTAGGGGAACAAAAGAGGAAGGGTTTGCAAAGTAATTGCAAGGTGTTGGATTACAGGTAAGGTTTCCCCTCCTTTTAAGGTCTCCTTTGGGGATATAAACACCTGGGTAGATGAAGTGCTGCTGGATTAAAATACTAATGCAGACCACTCCCCAAAGCCCAAAGAGCCCTCGGGCCAGAGGAGCAGATTCAAAGAGCCTCTTTCCCCCGAGCTGCAAATGAAATGAAAACCGCTTCATTGTTCTTCAGTAGCCACACCCACCAAGAGCGCCTGCCCTGGGCATTATTTATATCCACGGGGTGAGGAAGGAAGCAATTTCTTTAATATCTTCTGATCTAAGCGTCTGGTCTACAGCATGAGCTGAGCATTTGGTTACTATAGCTCGAACGATTTTATTAATATTCCTAAACAACAGTAACGTCCCATTTGTTGTGCTTCCGCCGTGTGCAAAGCATCGTGCTGGAGGACCTGGCGTAAGGTGGTTAATGTTGTCATTATCATCATTACTACCATGGAGGGGCAGGAAAGTCTTCTTTTCTTCCTTTCCAGGTTCTTTGGCTGGTCTAATAATTAAATTTATATAAAACATATTAACAAGAGAAAAACAAACAGAAGTTTAATAACATGTTTACACGGGAAAGACCAGGAAAACTGAGTCTCTGAGATGGCAGAAGCCCTCACCTTAAACATAGTCTTTAGACTAAAGCAAAAAAAAAAAAAAAAAAAAAAAGATGGTGGTAGGGATCAACTCTGGGAAGTTACCAAAGAAAGCACCGTAAACAAAGGTGAGGCTGTTATGCAGAGTTAAGTCGCCTTCTGCATTGATAAGAGCTGGTAGAGAGAAGGTCGCCCCCCACTCTCCCAGCGTGGGAGACACCCTTACAAATGGAAATTTCCCTCATACCTGTAAATGGCTCTTACAAAAGGGTAACTTCTACTCAGTTTTCAAAGCTCCTCCTGTGTCTGCAGTTTCTTAAAATCTGCCTCAAATAATCCTTAAGCCTAAGAGACCTATTTTGGGGTGGCCAATTTTGCTCCCCTATAACCACCACCATTATTATTTTAACTGAGGTTCAAAATGATTAGGAAACTTGCCTGCAGCCAGGTAGTTAATAAGTGGCCCAGGCAAGACCTAAACTCAGGTCTGTTTGACTCCAAAATCCCTGCCCATAACCATTAAAAGCACCAGAGAGCGAAGGCTGGCAGGCACATTCCTCCCCAGGTTACCCTTGAGACAACCTTGCCTGAGCTGCTCTGACATAAGAGCCAGAAATCAGTTCTGGCTGTAAGTCATCTAAATGAAGAAATAAATCATGAAATCATTTCAAGCTGGGGATCTCTTCTAACTCGGTGACACAGGAGTCCGCTGGGCCCCTGCAGTTTGGGTCGGCCCCCACCCCACCCCTCTTTTCCCCTCCCCTTCTCCTGTGCTCCATGGGCGGTTCAGAATTCTTTCGACATCAGACCACTTTCCATGGCAGCCCCCATCGCAGGGTGGATGGTGCGTCCGCTGCGGACAGAGAGGAGAGGCCACGAGAGGAGAGCCCTATTCTCTCACAGCCTTTCAGCTCCAGGCTCACAAAGGAGCCACACGCTGGTCACAAAGCAACGACTTGGTCACTGCTCTACTGACCTGGTTTAAGGTCTATTAATTATGGTCTATTTTCAAGGCTCATGCTCACTCGTCAGACGCACTCCGCGTGGCTCACAGGGGCTGGGTAGAGTGGAGACTGCCCTGTGCACACCTCTCCGAGTGGAAGCCGGGCAGGGCACGAAGACCCATAAGTGCCCACTGATGGACACGTGGGGCGATGCTCATCCCGGCCACAGCCCCTCCTCTCGGCTGCTCCCACCTGGTTCCCAACCCCTAACGAGGAAGCTGTGTTCACGAACCCTGCCTCGGCCACAACCGGAGCTCTCCTGGGATACAAAGGGGAAATCAGGAGTGGGAACCCAGTATCTAGAGGCCGGCGGGAGGCCGGTTCCAGGGCAGCTAGGTCAGGGGTAAGCACAGCTGGATTTGGAGGTGAGCTGATGCACAGAGACCAGGAGTAGGGCAGAGGCTTGTTGCTCAAAGAGCAATGACCCGGCACGCAGAGGGAAGGAGATGGGAGACACCAGCCCAGACGGGGATGCTGAGAGCCTGAGGGTCGAGGGCTTCGGCCACTTACAGAGTTCCCAGCTTCAAGCCCCCTGAGATTTGGGGATCCCTCAGGTTTGAGCAGCTGTGTCTTTTCAACAACTGCCCCCACTTGGTCTATGCTGGTGGGTTCCTGGCCACCAAAGACCATTGACTAAAACCATCCATGTAAGTGTATCAAAAACACTTCTGTAACCTTCTGTTTTCTTCAACTCTTAACCAACTGTATCCGGCCAATCTTTTAACTGTAGCTTCCGGATGTTTCTAGGCTAGTGCATCTCAGCCCTGGCTGCATGCACACATGCACACACGTGAATAAATGTACACATGCGTACACACATATATAAACACACCTCACGCCAGGGACACACACACACACACACACACACACACACACACACACGCGGTAAAATCTCCCTAGGACTGCTACAGTGCAGCCACTGCAGAGATCCACTGCAGAGACTGAATCCACCAAGTTTCCCAGCATAAGCAAGAAAAGCCAATTCAAAAACAGGAGGTAGTGTCCCTGAAAAATCATGAAATGCAGCCTTACATAAGGAAGGCACCTCAGAAGTCATGGAGTTGGGCCCTTTGCTTTTAAAACCACAGAATGCGAAGCCCAGACGCGCGGCGCACCTCCGTGTGCGACGTGGTGTCATGGATTAGAGGGAGTGCCGGCATCAGAACTCATCCCCCGGGTTCAAAAGGTTTTGTGTTCATCTAATTTTCACAAATTAAATCTTTTAGACAAATCAGCAAGCCTATTATTTAAAGCAATCCTGCAAAAGAAAACATCATTCTGATGCCCAAATAATGATCTCCTAAGTGTATCTGTGTTGAGACTTTGGATCCTTGTACCTAAGGCTTCTTAAAGTGAAATAGATTTGTGGCCTCAACACTGGCTTAAGCAAAATCCAATCAAGAAGGTAAATCTGCTACCACTGTGAACAGTAAAATTCCTAAAGCCACGTTCTGGAGTCTTCTGTAGAGTTAACAATACTGGGTAGAGAAGTTACTAAATTTGGAGGGGCGGTAGTACAAGCAGTAGCAGAAGCTTGGGATGACCTTAAGGACATGCTTTAAGTGACCTCGGGAGAGTGTCATTGAAATGATTTCTTCAGGAAAAATAAAAACAAAAACGGGGTGTGTGGGCAGATGCTCCTTCCACTAATACGCCATTGCGCCAGTAGAGTTTTCAGACTGAATTTTTGGTGAGACTGAGACTCCAAGATTGCTCTAAATAAAAACAAGTATGCTCGGAAGACGAGACACATGAAGGAGTTATTGCCAGTTAACACAGAAACATGAAACAGCTTGTCAGGTCTCTGGCACCTGGGTTACTAGAGGAGAGGATGCTCCTCAGACTAGAACCAATGGCTAAGGAAGCTCTGGTGGGATGGGGGTTGACAGCTCGGAATCTGGTTCTGCTGGAGAGAAACCCTGCATGCCGGCACAGGGAGGGCAGCCTGAAGAACCAGGCTCAGGCAGGAGAGAGCACTGGAAGAGGGGGGACATTAAAAACAAGACTCTAAGGGAACCCCCAAAACACACTTCACCTACGTCAGTTTCAACAAGTCTGTTCTTAAGAGTTACATTCTTCCTAATGGGATATTCTCATACTGACGGCCTTGAATTGCAAGCTGATATACTATTTCTGTTCTAGAAAGATCATTGCATTCACATAACGCATTATTCCTAACACACTCTGTTCTCCTTGTCCTTAACCATGAACCAGTCGAACTCAGGTAGAAATCCTGAGCACTGAATTCCCTCGGAGACAACTGAGAACAAAGAAGTTAGGTCATTAACTTCAGCTTGCCCAGGAAAGGAGTAACTGTCTTGCTGCTCCCAGGAGAAATTCATCCTGAGTCTTAACTGCAAAGAACATTCACAACCAGCAGAAGGTGCTCCTCAAGGATCCCACTACCTGAGGGTGTCTACTGCAGCCTTCCCATGACTTAGGGATGTTCCAGTCTTGGATCCTACGCATCACAGATGCAGAAGTCGTGAAGGAGCACCACACGGTTACACATTCAAAATGCCTCTAAAATCCAGTCCATTCGGTCCCAACAGAAAGAAACAGTTTGAGATTAACGATACTGGATGGAACCTACCTTAGTGTCTGGTACAAGCACAGTATCGATACACGTAGGTTCAATGGTTAATGGTTTACTGGTTGAAAGAATGAATGAGTGAATGAAACCTTAAGTCTTTTGTAATTTGCCTTCCGTACCTAAGCACTCAAAGTTCTTATTTATCATCTTCTCTCTGCATTTGCCTTTTCTGATTGGATCAGTGTTTCTCCACCAATGTTACCAAATGCCTCTCTCCTCCACAGTCTTTGCATCAAACAGCTTCTGTAGATGGCAATGGTAAACACTAACAACGCACTGAATCACAAACTCCCCTACTCCCCTGTTTCTCTAGGGGGTCCCCCACACCTCATTCCCTCCGTTATTTACTTGTTTGGGTTAATACCTTCAAATCAGCTTGACTCACTCCCTCTTGAATCACAGTTCTCACTTCTGCACAGTCTGAAGCTGCTCATATTTAAGAGGACCCCTAAGGATGTGCGTGGAGGAGACTTAATCCATCTGCTCCCACTTTAACCAACAGGCAGACTTTCCCCCACAGATGAATCACACCCCCTTGCTCAGATTATAATACTACCTTTTAATAAGGCCATCCTGATTTACAGTGTCCTTTCCACAAAGGAAAGTGATTCCAATTCATTCTTTCAATTGCTTGGATTCACAACATACTTATAAACTTAATCAGTGACACAAAAGTAAGCGCTAGCCTTCAAGCCCTCCATCATGCTTAGATTGTCTCTCTCACTGTTCCAAATACCAACTGCTGGTAGGCTGGATAGTGTGTGTGTGTGTGTGTGTGTGTGTGTGTGTGTGTGTGTGTGTCCCCCAAACCTATCCCCAACGGTAATGTTATTAGGAAGTGTGGCTTTTGGAAGGTGACTAGGTCATGAGGGTGGAGCCCATATGAATGGAATCAGCACCCTTACAAACCAGCCTAAGAAAGCTCCTTTGCCCCTTCCACCATGTGAGGATACAATGAGAAGTCAGCAGTCTGCATCCAGAAAGAGGGTTCTGACCAGAGCCTGGCCACGCTGGCACCCTGATCTCAGACTTCCAGCCTCTAGAACGTTGAAATAAGTTTTTGTTGTTCATAAGCCACTCTGCCAATAGCAGCCAGAACCAAGTAAGATACCAACTTACTTCTTCCATGCTAAGTCCACACACTTCCTGACTCTTTCAAACCCTTCCTCTCTTCTACACCATTTTTCAAATAATCGTCTATTGTCCAAACAGTAATGACCTTCTTGCCTTCAAATTTACTTCCTCCTGAAACCCTATTTTAGACTATTTGCCCACTCTACTGCTCATCCCTTAGGAAATTTGCTACTTTTACCCATGGAAATACTAGGCAGTATTTGAAGTCCTCCATCAAGGAGTGGGCAGCTCACCAGAGCACGCACAGGAGCTGTCACAGACAGAAAACGGAGAAAGCATGAAGAGAAATACAAAGGGTTACTGTCACTCTTCCGTTCAATACAGACACTTCAATGTTGTCAACACCATAATGTGATGGATACAAAGTAGACCAGACCTTGAGCCGATACATCACAACCCTCCTCTTGGCCTACAGCTGTGCCCATGGACAACAAACCCTAGTGGTAAACTAGATATAACTCTTTATAAGACTCCAATCTAGGAAAATTTGAATCTATCCCATGTATTTAGGGGGCACCCATATGTGCAACCCCATTAAACAAATATTTAATGAATGCCTGTCATTTTAAGGCACTATGCCAGCTGTTGGGAATACAGAAGACATGGAGCCCTTTCAACTTAGTGGGAGTGCAGTTACACAACAGGACATGGTGACGGAGTGATAACTGCAGGCCCAGCACCAGGTGCACAGGAACACCCAGGGTCTCAGAATCCAATCAGGATCCAGGCAAGACGGAGAGTTCGGGCATGGAAAGGGGGCGCGTACAAAAGGCCAGACGTGAGCATGAGGAGGGAGGGCGAGCACTGGGCCACGTACTCTGAGGATGCACAGCACTGACACACACACACCTCATAGTCCTCCTCGGGGAATGACCTAAAGACAGAGATAGAGATGATTTAGGACAGGAGGGCACTCTAATCAGTGTCCTGAGCAGTGTGGTTCACCAGGAGATGGGAAAAGAAAAAGCCCCCAAGGAAGACAGGCGCCCCCAAGGAAGACAGGGTGGGGGAGAGGATCTGAGCCAGCCACAGAAGGACGGGTACCTGTGGTGGGAGGCACGGTGGCGGTGGCAGTGACCTGAAAGGAGCTGTAAATGGGCAGAGAACAGGGCCTGTTCCAGGCAAGGTCAGAGCAGAAAAGCTACAGAGAAAAGAGAGCGGGGAAAGGCTGAAGAAAGGTGGTTCAGGGACCGTTCAGCTTCAGAGTCAAGGAACTCCTAGGCTATCAGAATAACCGAGACACACAAATGCACCTCTTGAGAAACAGGACCGCACGGCACAGTGGAAACGAGCAGTCAAGGGAACTACTGCTAATTCTCTATGAAATTATCTTCCGCAGGCTTCTGCCAAAGAAGGCTGGACAAGGGCAGTGTCTATGAGCTGAGAAATAAATATAGTCGTTCACAACCAGCATTCTTTTTCTTCTTTTTAAAAAAATATGAAATAGAACAGAACATAATCTGCCATGTGTATTGCCCACAGGAAAAAAAAATACTGTTTTGTGAGACATTTGCTTCAGATATACAGACGCAGATGTGTACATGTGTGCTTGATCAAGATGTAAAATGCACTTCTTACTGTGGGCTCACAACCAAAAAAGTTTGAAAAGCACAGGACAAGAGGAAGTATAAGGTTTCTTCAAATCCTAAGATTCTCATTTAGCCTTTAAATTCTAACCAATTTTATGGGTGAAGAAATCTAGATATGAGTTCTGGCATAAAATTAAATAAATCCTGGGCAAAGTTCAGACAATTCAAAACTCAACCTGACCTGAAACAATGTCCTTAATTAAATCAAATAGGACAAATAAGTCCAGGAAATAACTACGCCTCACATATGCTGTAACACAGACACACCTGCATGTTCAGGGCAAAGGGTTAGTCTTACATCCGAAATGATTTCCTTCCAATCCAGATACCCACGTATAAGAATTTCTGTGTTCTACAGAAATTTTACCATAAAACGTACTCAAGGTAGAATTGTAATGTTTCACGTTAAAAAGATCTAATGCCAACCCTTATCTTTAATACTTCTACTGAAGACAAATTCTATTTATTGTGTGTGACACACATACTTTTGAAACTCTTTACTGGAACAGGTGGCTTTTAATTACTTGTAGAGTCTGACTCAATGTATCTGTGTATGGTACAGGCACATCAGCCTAAACCATTTTCAAAAAGCTATGATGCAAACGAAGTCCTTCAGGAATTCAGGAGAACATGGACAAACAACATATACTGAATCCTAAGTACTTCCCTGTTGGACAGGCCATTTTCCCAGAGAGACATGGGGTAATTTACGAGCACACGTATGAACTGGAATGGAGACAAAATCACTAGTGTTGGCAGTCTCCACGAGCCAAGCAAACACACTTTAGGTAAAAACTACATGTGTCAGTAGCCGTAACAGTGCCAACTGCACTTATTCTGGGGACTCTTTGATCTGAAGAAATCAGATGCCATAATAGACATGGCCTCAGGTATTTTCACTATCATTGCTATGAGGTGGGCAGGGGAAAGTCATAGACACCCAACCTGGAGGATAAACAGGCGATGTGACGTGACATGACTTGACGTGACTTCCCCACTTACCAGACTTAGTCTAACTTGAGACCAAAACTCAAGTTTTGCTTGCTGGTCTCACTGAAACCACGCCCCCAACGTGTGCTTTGCATACAAAAGGCCCTCCCCCAATAAATATGCTCTAGTCCTCCCCTGAATGCTAATGCGAACTCAAGGTCAACAGATTTCCGCAAACCCTAGAACAGAAGATTCAAACTCATCCTGGGCTGTTACTGAGGCTCTGTGGAAGGTGCCAGGCCCAGAGCCACCAGCTAACCTCCTGCTCGCAGCTACTCACTCGGTGCCAGCTACTCAGTCAGCCCCGCCAGGAGGCAAACTTCACACCATCCGACCCTCCCAGACAGTGCCCCGCGGAGCACTTTACAACCACAATGTTTTTTGGAAGTCATCTCGTCTGGCCCCCTTGTTTCACAGGGAAGAAAGCAGAGGTCTAGAGACTCATGTGCCTTGCCCAAGGTCACTTCAGCCTGAGGATCTCCAGTCTCTGGCTGCCAGCTCACACAAACTAAACGCGAACCAAGTTGTTTCTGCCCGGTACTTAAGCACCCCCACGCTGCCCCTTGCGGTGACCAGAACCACAAAAGACCCAGCGGGTGGATCGGGGGCACCCCGGCGTGCCAAAGTAGGCAAAATCCTCTGACTCTGAGCTCTCCAGGAACCAGAGGGCTGGCGGGGTTTTTGGAGGGGGTGGGAGAAAGCCAGAGATAGAGAAGAAGAGAATCCACGGTGGGGCCGGGGGGCTCTCTGCTTGCCCACAGCCCGGGAGGAGGGGCCCCTCTCCAGCAGGCCGCCTCAGAGGCTCCCAGGGGACCCCCAGCCCGCCTCCCTGCGGCGGCGGCTCAGGCCTGGCGACCCTCGCCGGGCTCACCGGGTGCGCAGCGCCTGCCACGCGGCGTCGATGTCAGCGTAGAGGTTCTTCTCGGAGGGCTTGCCCGAGCTGACGCCGTAGCCCGAGTAGTCGTAGGAGAAGATGTTGCAGTTGATGCGCGAGCCAAGGCCGATGTAGAAGCTGCACATCTGGCCCAGGTCCACCGCGTTGCCGTGAGAGAAGAGCAGCGTGTAGCGGCTGGAGGGCGCGCAGCGCACGAACATGCAGCCGAGCCGGTTGTCCCGGGCCGTGCGCGAGAAGAAGACCTCGACGGCGTCCAGCTCGCGCTGCGAGTACTGCCAGTCGGCGCGCTCGCTCAGGTGCAGGCTGCACGCGCCGGGCCCCGCGCCCGCGCCCTCCTCGGGCTGCTGCGGTGCCGGCTGGGCCGCGGCCGTGGCGGCGGCGGCCGGGGCCGGGGAGGGCGCGCCGGGGCCGCGCTGCTCGGGCGCCAGCACCGTGTAGGTGGGCTCCGGCGGCAGGAAGGCCAGCTTAGCGGCGATGCGGCTCGGGCAGGGCGGGCAGCAGAACAGCCAGCACAGCTCGCCCAGCGAGAAGCCGTTCATCCTGGGGCCTGGCTCGGGCATCGGGGCGGCCTCGAGCCCGCCGCTGCCGCCGGCCCGGCAGGCAGGCAGGCAGGCAGGCTGGCCGGCTGGCTCGAGAGCGAGGGCGGGCGGGCGCGCGGCGAGGAGCGGGCGAGCGAGCGCGGAGGGCGGCTGCAGCCCGCCCGCCCGGCGGCAGGAGGAGGGGGAGGGGGAGGGGAGGCGCAGGAGAGGGGAGGCGGGGCCGGCCCGGCGGGCGCGGCGCGGGGAGCCGGGGCGGGTCAGCGGCGGCCCCGCGGGCCGGGCGAGGCGCGGGCGGCCAGGGCCCGCGCGCGGCACACAAAGCCGGCGGCGGCGGCCATGCCGGCTGGAGCGCACAGCCCCCCGCCTCCCCGCTCCCGCACGCCCGCCGCCGCCGCCGCCGCCACTTCCGGGTTACCGCGCGCCGGCGCCCCCGCCGGGACACGGCGCGAGGTCTGGGCTGTGGGCGGGGCTCCCCGGCCGCCTCCCCGACTCCGCGTGCGAGGGCGCGGACACCTGTGCTGGCCCGGGACGGACAGGGGCCTGGAGCAGCGGGGCGCGCCGGCTTAGGGGTCTGCATGGAGGTGGGCCTATCCCCAGAGGGGCCCTGGAGGGGGCGCGGGCACCTTCACCAGGCTGGGAAGCACGACCTGGAGCCGGCAGGGGCTCTCCGCCGGCGCAGGGGCACGGAGGAGCGGGGCGCCCTGGATTTAGGCATGGAGGAGGGTGAGAGGGGTGGGCAGGTGGGCCGATCCCCAGAAGGGACCGTGGAATCGTCGCCGGTATCCTCCCGGATAGGACTATTTCCCTCTCTCCCCTCCCCCTGAAATTCCCTTCCCCAAATAGAAGTTTTCTCATGCATGGAGTTTCTTGGAAATCTATTGAGAAATCAGCGAGTAGAAGAGAGTTGGAATGAACCTGAAATCTTTGACTTTCGGTGTCCATGCTGCTTTCGGAACTGCTCTTCCCAAAGTCTCAGGACCGTAAGGGCTACGGGTGGTGTAGGATAGAGCGGTGGTCGCTGTTTTTCCCTGTTACAGGAGGCTGTTTCTGCATTTGTTGCCACAGTATTACTTTCCTAGGGGCCTGATTGGGCCTTTGGTAAATCCGCTGAATCTAATCCATTGTGGCTGTCATTTCTAGTCCCACATGCAGTAGATTTTCTAGTAGTAACTAGGTGTCGTTTACAGTGCTAGTTTCTCTAGACTTGTTTCAGGTCCAGGATTTTGAATGATTTTGATAATGAAAGATTTCTTATAATTAAACCCATTGTAATCTTGGCATTCGCCTTTAAGTGATTTCTTTTTCAAATATTACTCTCAGTGCCTTGAAACTGAGTATGCTCGAATGCCAATTTCACAGAGCCTTCTATACTTCCCTTTTTCCCTCCTGATTTGGCAGCTGAATTCCCTTTTAGGAACTGACAGGAGATACCCTTCCTGGACTGCCAGCAGGGCAGCTAGAGACACGGAAGTTGGCAGCATCACACTCTGGATCTGTTGTTTTAACTCACAGATGTCCCAGGGAGAGTTAAACTTATGCTGTGGCTTTGGTGGAAGGAGTATTTTTGAGCACACACATAGGAATGAATTTGTTCATACTGATTTCAGTACCCTTCAGGACCTGGCTTTAAAAGATTATGTCTTCAGTATAATAATTTTTAGATGTTTTTGAACTATCCAAAAACTTGGCCGCAGAGAACCTGGTTGGCAAAACCTGTTCAGACTAAATATTTGAAGTTTATTTTAAAGTTATTCACACTTGGTGACATTACATCTAAAACCATATTTTTGTCTCCTGGAGATTAGGTTTCCCTTTTTAAAAAGCTTTGTAACTTGGTACTGTTTAGGCACTTTGTTTCTTGTATTCAGCATATATTTCTGTAATGTTTTTCATGCTCACAGGCCCTAGGATGTTAGAACTTTTGTGCTGAAGCTATAAAGATGATGTTGAGTTGCTCAAGATCACCTTAATTTATAAAAGTAAAATCTGTGCCTGCAGTGTAGAGGACAATGATCCAATTTCACTGACCCATAAGAGAAGCATATTTATGCTTAAAACCTGGATTTTTGGTTTTTGGAGGTCCTGGGGACTGAACCCAGGACCCTATGCGTGCTAAGTGCTCTACCACTGAGCTATACCCAGCCTCTAGTTTTGATGGAAGGTAAAAGAGAATTCTAAGATGCAGTGCCCTGTTTTTCTTTTTCTTTCTTTCTTTTTCTTTTATTTTTTTCCTTTTTTAATTTAGGACCAGATACTGTGTGAAGGCAAGGACCATATCTATTTTGGTCATGACTGTTTTCCTCCATGCCTGGCACAGAGAAGATCCTTAATAAATATTAATTAAATTGATAAAGAATGAATTAGTGATTTGCTGTGTGCATCAGGAGACCAAGCCTGTTCCTTCTGCTTTGGGCAGTGTTGTTGGAGTACAGGCTTTGAGAAAGACATATAGCGATACAAAGCACATGCCACATCACCCTGCAGGAGTAGACTACACGTGCCCTCTGGCTAAGGAGCTGTGGCATTCCCCCTGTCTTTCTTATCAAGAGAGCTCAGGTTTTGTCCTGCGTGATGGTGCTCCCAGTTAAGATGCAGAGTGTCTATCTAGCATCCCCTGCTGTGAAGATGGCCTTAGGACACAGTTCTGGCAAATAGTCTCTAAGTGGAGAGCTTTGGGGGAGCTTCTGGAAAGACTTGAGCCAGACTCATCTGGAATGTTTCTCTTTGCCCCTTCCCTTTGTTCCCACCTGGGTTGCAGGCATTATTATTATTAGAGCTACAGGAGCCACGTTGCCACCACGAGGCTGAATTACATAGCTGAAGATTGTGAAGAAGAAAGATATAAGTCTAGTTGCTCCCTGGCATTGCTGAATAGCTGCCCAGCTTTGCCTTCACCTGGGCTTCTTGTTATGTGAGAACAGTAAGTCACTTGATGGAAGTGTAGTTGAGTATTTTGTTACCTGTAGCCTAATGCAGTGATTGGGAATCTGATGCAGGAATTGAAGCAGAAGATCTTACATCATTCTTAACTGCTTTCTCAATAAAGTCAAAGAATATTTTGTTGATCAACAATGAAACTGTTATGCCTAAATCCTGCCTTTCTCCCATTAAAAAAAAATATTAAAGTATAACTAAAGATGGCGTAGATTTTTGAGGAGATACCTATTAAACACACCTGAAATGTGAAGAAAATCAAGCTTATAATTTTGAAAAGAGTATATGTGGAAGACATTTTGAAGCTATTCCAGAAAATCTATGCCCG
Source organism: Camelus bactrianus (assembly GCF_048773025.1). NCBI lineage: Eukaryota > Metazoa > Chordata > Mammalia > Artiodactyla > Camelidae > Camelus > Camelus bactrianus. The sequence goes on from NC_133565.1 coordinate 29,257,011, forward strand.
TGTTAATTAGGGTAAGGGACCCACCACTCAACTAAAAGCTTTTGGAGGCAAAGTATCTTTTCCCAGAACCTTTCTCAGCCCGAGGGTGCTTATCAGAAGTGTTGTAAATGAGGTCACTGGAACCCAGCTGGGGAGAGCTCGGAGATCCATGAAATGCTGAGAAAGCACTGCCGAGATAAAGATTGAAAGAAATAAAACACCAGCCACCCACGGATACATGTTCTCACAGTTCCATTCTTTGCCTGGATGATTATGTGCTCAAACCTGCGTTTCTTACTCGTGTCACCCTATCGCTTATTCATGGATTCCTAACAGGAGCCCAGAGCCCCTGAAATTGATCACAGAATTTGGACTTGGTAAGCTACTTAGAGATGGAAACTGTGTCCACCGTGCTTTTCCGTGTACAATCAGCACCAAACATGATGTCCTAGCATGGAACAGGAACTCCAACATATTTGTTAAGTTGATTGGAATTCAATTTCTGGTCATTTCTAATCGCACTCTTTTTTTTTTAATATGCAAAGATGTAGTAGAATAGGTTATTTTTTTTAATAGAAAATGGGAAGGAACAACATTTTATACGCTAAGCTTGCAAATGTAATTTTAAGGTGATAACAAACAATACCGTGGCTTCAATTTTAAGGGGTTTTTTTTCCAGAATTTTGGATAGTTGTATATGAAAAGAGTGTACATGAATGATTGTTCTACAGTGTTATTCCATGAAGTTAACAGTAATGAATATTAAGTATATACTCAAAGGAGAAGACAGTAATACCAGCAGAAGACCAGACAGATCTAGCTGTGTGTATTTCACTTGGGGTAAAGTTGATACTTCAAATCGGTAGAGATATATTAACTTATTTTGATAACTGGTTAAATATTTGAAAAAAACAATAAAGTTCAATTCTGATGGACCAAAAAACCAAAAAACATTTTTAAGTGAAACAAAAAGACAACTGAAACTATAGATGAAAATTTTTGTGCTATTTTGAGTTTAATAACAAAGGCAGAAATCACAAAGGAAAAAATTGGTGATTTGACTATGTAATTTTCAGTCTTCTGTGTACTGAAATATTTACAGATGAAATAATATGATGTTGATAATTTGCTGCAAAAAAAAAAAAAAAAAAGAAAAGAAGAAGAAAGAAAAAAAAAACATGATTGATTAGCCATGAGTTGGTAATTGTTGAATCTGGGAGTTGAGTTGACATGGGGGTTTGATATACTATTCTCTCTACTTTTGTATATATTTGAAATTTTTACTAATAAAAAAATTACATTTTAAAATGTTTAGGACTTTGAAAAACAAACTAGACCAAAATATTTGCTATAAGTTCATTAAAAAAAAAAAAAAAAGACATAATACCCCTGTGGGGAAAATGGACAAAATGTCTGAAAAAGCATTTTATAAAAAGGAGTACAAATGGCCAATAAGTATATGAGAAAAGATTTAGATTCAGTTTTTAAGAAGCAAATTTTTCAAATGTAGTTTTAACCTTCTTGCCAATTTAAAAAAAAAAAAAGGAATAAAAAATACTAGTGCTCAGTTGGACAAGATGTAGAAAAGTAAGCTCTCAGATACAGCTTTCTGGCAGAAATATTAATTGGTATAACTTTCTGGAAGGAAACGTGACAATATATATCAAAATGCTTAAAAACATGTCGAACCTATAATCAAGTAACTCAGGTTGAGATGTAGCCTAAGGAAATCATTCATTTTGCACATAGATTTTAAATACTAGGATGTTGATGACAGCATAGTTTAAACAAAGCAAAACAAAACAATACTGAGAACATCAAAGTCTAAAGAAGTAAATGATAGCGCATTTAGACAATAGACCCATATGTGCCATTAAAGCCCAAATGAAAGAGCTGTATTTTTTATCATATGCACAATACGTTGAGTGAAAACAACAGAAATATGTACAACAATAGAAAAATATACTTTAAAAGTTTAGGCCCAGGAAAAAAAGTCACTGGCCAATGAGATTACGGGGATTTTGTTTTGGTTTGGTTGGTTGGTTTCTTTGGGTAGATGTATCTATTCTTAAAGTTTGGGGCATGTGTTATTTTATAATTAAATGGGAATAATAAACATCACTTTAAACCAGACAGGGGGAAAAACAGTACCTTAGAATAATGAAGTTGTTCGTCTGGCTACTTTAAGATACTTCAAATATTAACACCCCAAATATAAAATAATTTTCCGTCACATGAAAACAAAATATTGTTACTACAAGGGAATTAAGCAGAGCTCTACCAAGACCTACTATGTGCCAGAACTGTGGTTTCTGCAGGAAATACAAAGATGAACAAGATAACCTACACCCCACCCCACCCTCAAGGATCTTTCTCTCTCTCTCTCCCACCACGGCCCCGCCTTGGAGTCCATATTATCTGGTTGCTTGGCCTTTCTCGGTATTGGTACCTGCCTAGCCCAGAGATGGGCTTTTCTGTTCTCCAGTGTTTTTTTGCAGCGGGCTTACTCTCTTCCTCTCTCCCCCTCCCTTCTTCTCTGCCTGCTCCTCCCTAATGATGCAAGCAGTACTTACAGAGATGACCCCCGCCCCCCAGTGAAGAGCCTGACCTCACACTTCTCTGTTTGCCTCATCTCTCCTGACCTTTTACTTCTCCTCTGAACTACCCCTAAACGTTGTCACCACCTGGACCTTCTTATCAAGTGACACCGTGTCATCCCTGGGAGGTTGCAATTCCTTTCCCTGACTACAACTTCCTCTTCATTCACCCCTCTTCTTCCCTCCCATGGAACTTCTTAGATTCTCGTGTTACCCACTCCTTTGATCGGACAGCCCAGAATGCTTGTCCTGAGCTTGGTTTTATGGACAGTGAATCATATCAATAATGTTCTCGTTGGCAACTTAATATGCACACACCCTCCCATAACTGTTGTCCCTCTGTGTGCCCACTTTGCTAACTCCCTTCCCTGGTTAGATCAAATACTTAACAAACTATTCATAAGCTTCTACTCTGTGCCATGCAGATCAGTAGAGCTGAGATATCAAGATCTCATCATTTTTAAAACTGTTTTTGTTACCAAGTCTAAGCTCATACTGCCTACCGCACCACAGGCCAATAAATCGAGAGACAGTTGTTGGGGCAAGGAATAGCAACTTTATCTGGGAAGTCAACAGACCAAGAAGATGGTGGACTAGTGTCCCAAAGAGCCATCTTACCTGATACCTTCCATTCCTTCCACATCATGACCTCTAACAAAATTGGAACCTTGTGCTCCTTAGGTAAATGGATTTAGTGGGGCAAGACCTGGAACCTAGAAGTGATACACGTTCTCTGATCTGGGTTGGGCACAAGAGGGTTGATGCAGCTTCTGACAACAGGAGAATGTCCTGCTAGACAGGCAGAACTTGCTTAGTCACTCAGCAGCCCTTCCTGTTCTGTGCCAGGACAGTCAGGCAAGTGCTAACAGAGGCAAATAGAAAATGCAGTGGGGCATCAAGGACGCAGTTATACGCCCCTCCACCACCCTGCTTCAAGTAGGCAGTCAAGAAAGACATCAAGGAGAAGGTGACTTGAGCAAGAGGAAATATCCAGAACATATAGGGACAGGCAGCTTGAGTGGCAACCTGGGAAGCTGATCAGAATCTGGGGGGAAAGAATTCACATTTATGGAGCCCTGCCTCCAGGCCAGGCAGTGAATAGGGAATTGTCACAGGTCATGTTCCCTAGGTAGCTGACTCTGAGATGGAGATTAGCATGTAGGAAGTTTGCCAGAGGGTGCTCTTGGGATTAACACCTATGAAGGAAATAAGACAGGACAGAAGTTGGTTTGTGATGCAGTCTTAAAGGAGGCTCACTGCCAGCACAGGGAACCCTGAAGACCAAAGAAGTTGAGAATCTCCATAGCCACATAACTTGTACATCTCAGAGGAGACATACGAGTCTGGTTCTGATTCCAAAGTTCACATTCCCTCTAGGGCATGCATTCTCCGTTCCTGAGGTGGAGTGGTATCACCTCCAAGGGTATGAAAACGGGTCTTGGAGGGGCCAAAACAATCTTTGCTATTACAATGGTTTGTGGCTTTCCACTCCAAAGGGCCACAGAACATGACAAATACATACTCTATCTGTGCTATTAAAATTTCATGGGGTGGGATAATTGGGGGTGGGGGGAATGTCTAAAAAGACTGGAAGGGGAAACAATAGTGACAAAAAGATTGGGAACCATTGCTCTAGGGAATACTTGGGTGGGGCTAAGAGATATACTATAAGATTGAATTATACACATTGGGACTAAATTTTGGAGGATTACAGAATGTCAGGGTCAGCACTTTGAACTTCTCCAGGGAATGGAGACCCATGTGGGATTTTCAATCAGAGAAGAAACATATGTTTCAGAAATACACCAGAAGCAACAGTGTGTAGGATAGATTGAAGACAGGGACAATGAAGGCAGAACAGGTGGGAGTCTCTTGCAACAAACCAAGTGAGAGGCAAAAAAAAAAAAGTCTCACCCAACCATTAATAGCAGGATGGAGAGGAGAGTTTGCAAGAGATTGAAAAGGCAGAATCAATATGATTCATAAACTGTCTCAGTGGGACGGTCAAATGTGACCATGCGCCTTGATTACCAGGAAGATAATGGTCTCATAATCAGAGCAAACCTAGAGATAGGATAACTGCGGGACAGCTAAGAGGACATCAATAAGAAGAAGCTTGCTGATTTGAAGCCCCCAAAAGAGCAAAATTTGGGGGCGTATTTTAGAAAGTTATTGAGATAGAAGTGATGGCTGAAGTCATGGAGATGGGTGATCTCTCTGAGGAAGAGAGTGCAGAGGTAGAAGAAAGCCAAGCAGACATCACTAGGAAATATTTAAATTTAGGGATTGCGGAGTAAGAGGAGCCAATAAAGACATCAGTGAAGAATTAGGGTAGAGAAGGAAACTAGTACCTTTCAATGCCAAGGGAAGAGTTACAAAGAGAAGGGGACAACATATCCAACGTCACAGAGTGGAAGATAAAGGCATTTGGTTTAACTGTTGGGAAACCAGTGTTATCTTTTGAGAGAACATGTTCAACGGAGTAGAAGCCAAATTGCAAGGAACTGAGGATGATGTAGTGGCCAGTTGTTATGACTGAGAGTTCAGACCATGGAGCCTGAACCCTCATTCTACCACTTACTAGCTGTGTGATCTTCATTGAATTACTCAAAGTTGGTTACCTCATCTGTATAAATTTGAATAATAGTGGAGACTACCTCTAAGAAGCTAAAGATCAAATGAGGTACATGTATGAAGAAGTTGGAATTTATTAGGTGATCAATAAAGTTTTAGTTACTCTTCTTGATCAAGCACCTGGTGAGGAAGAGGAAGAAGTGGGTTCCATTACTTTCTTAGGGCTACCATACAAATGCCACAGACTGGGAGGCTTACAATGACAGAAATGTATTCTCTTACAGTTCTGGAGGCTAGAAGTCTCCAGTCAAGGTGTTGTCAGAGCCACACACCGTCAGAAGACTCTAGAGAAGAATTCTTACCTCTTCTTGCTTCTGGAGGTCCCAGGCATTTGTTGGCTTGTGGCAGCGAAACTCCAATCTCTGCTTCTATCTTCCTGTGGCCACCTCTGGGTCTCTCTGTGTTCCCAAATATCCATCTCTTCTCTCCTATAAAGATAACAGTCATTGGATTTAGGGCTCACCATAAATCCATGATGATTTTATCTAGAGATTCTTAACTAATGGATTCCTCAAAAACTCTATTTCCAAGTCAAGTCTTTTTCTGAGGTTCCCGTGGACATGAATTTTGGCAGGACAGAATCAACTCACCACTCTGGTGGAGAATATGGTTTAGAGAAATTTGACGGTAAATAGAAGAGAAATAGGACTACATTTTGTTTTTATGGAAGGGTGCTTCTTTTATAAGATAGAGACTTCATATTTTTTGCAGTCAGGGGAAAGGATATAGGGAGAAGAAGTTGAAGATTCAGGAGATGCTTAATGGAGGGAGAAAAGGGGGAGGGCAGAAGAGAATTAAGAGCACAAAGAGGTGGGGGAGGGTGTAGCTTAGTGGTAGAGTGCTTGCCTAGAATGCACAAAGTCCTGGTTTAATCCCCAGTGCTGCCATTAAAAAATATAGAAATAAACAAATCTGATTACCCAAATCCACCAAAAAAAAAAAAAAAAAAAAGCACAAAGAGAGAACTAGTCTTGACCAAAGACAACATTTCACCTGCAAGATCAGTTGTAAATGACAGAGTAAAGGTGAAGACATTAGGAGTTTTTGGTCCTAAGTAGACACGTGGAGCGAGGAAACAAGGAAAGCTGAGGTCTGGAAAGTTGCCTTGGAGGATGTGACAATGTGCAACCAGAGGCTGAGCACCAGTGAGGACCCGGCAGAAGTTCCAGGAAAGCCATTCATTGAAAAAGGACTTTGCTGAGTGATGATGTTTACAAAAGGAGCCTGCTGTGCTTGATCCAACACTGAATGGTAGGAGGGAATCTCCAACAGGTTATTCTTCTTTAAAATTACTCACCTAATGAAAGAAAGCAAAACCTAAGCATAATGTTCATTAAATCAGAAGAAGAAGAAAAAAATCACCACACAATTCAACATCATCCACTTGGTTTCATATTCAGTGCAAATATATTTCTAACAAATCCAGCCTTGTATTCAAATAATTTCTAGATCTATCAACTTGGGGGTAAGATTTGTGATTTACAGTGAAAGGAAGATCTTGGAGAGCTGAGAGGAACAGCTGTGTTCTCTGTGAATCTGTTACGGAATGACGGAGGGATATCCTTCCTAAATGGATTCTGCCATAGATTCGGGGGAGACCGAGCAAAGAAAATTATAGATCTACTTATCAAACTATGCATATCAAACTGGATGTGACTAAAAGAGCTGTCTGTTGTGAGTAGCATCAGTATTTCTGCAGGGCTGCTGCGAATCAGAGTGGTAATATTAGCCATTCATAAGGAGATACAAAATTTATGTCAGATTCTCTGCCGTTGGGATCCATGCTCAAGCTGTGGGGGGAGTCAGCAGGGAGATGTTGGGGGCCAATATTCTCTATTTAGGATTTGGACAGCCCTACGTTCCTTGCCCCAAGTTCCACTGTCCAGCCAAGAGAGGCAGAACTGCCAAGAGACTCTAGAAAACTATAGACCCAAGGGAGAAGGAGCAAGGAAGTCGGAGTTAACTCAGCCTAAAGGTGGCAGAAGCCTCATGACAGCACTTGTCTTGAAAGAACAGTGGCAACCAGGCTCCAGAGATTCCATCATTCTGGCTAGGCAAGTCCAGTCCTCAGACCTTTGAACTAAAGAGTGTCTTTTTGCCTTTAGTCCAGTGTCTTCGCATCCCATTGACCTACCCAGCCTTACTCGGCAGCCCTTTGTTTTGGTGTAAACGCTTAACTACCGCGAGCCTGCCCAAATGACTTGGGACTGTAACTCTCAGTTTCTCTCATTGGATGCTGGTCCATGCCTGCTTTTTCCGTCTGGAAGATCCAGAGAACAGGAACATCCAGTATCCCAAGGATGCTGAAAGGTTTAGATTAAGGCAACCCACATACAATATGATTAAAGAGCACTGTTGAAAATGTCAAATGCTATAAATATGGATAATATAATGATAACTGAGAAGCAGTTTGGTTAATTGAAGCTGGTCCCGAGAGCTCTCCTGTAATTACGGGATGACTGTGTCCGGTGTGCCCTGAAGCAGGACAAGGACATCTTATGCAAACAGACAAGTCAGATTATTTGCATCCCACTTATTTCTGAGACGCAGCTTAAACCCAGGAGACGATGAGATGCACTCTTAAGAATTTTAGTGAGTCAAGAGAATTTCTTGACCTGAGCATTGTCTGTGTGTTTATGACATGTGACCTTATCACCAGTTGGCAGTTCTAAGAGAGAATGGATCCTCTGCAGTTTCTCGGGCCCTCTGCAAATCCATCTGAGCATAAGATGCCAGGAGAAGTTTTCCCCAACCTGAATAGATGAGAAAGAAATATGAAAAAAAAAAGAAAAAATCAGGGATGAGTGATGTACACTTTTAAGGTCAGTAATTTCTAAATCAATAACTAGGACTCCAGTGTTTACAATAATGACATCAACTTTTGCTGAAATATTAATAGACATCCCCATTCTCCATTTAGATCTTGATGTTTGCCATGTGCCCCGAAGAAGACAATTATGTTCTTAATTTGACAGACTAAAACTGCCAGAGCACTGAACCTTTGTAGATTTATTTATTTAAAAATATTATTGTGGAAGAGGGAGGGCATAGCTCAGTGCTTAGCATAGAGGAAGTCCTATATTCAGTCCTCAGTACCCTCATTAAAATAACTAAATAAATAAACCTAATTACTTCCCTGCCGAAAAAATAAAAATAAATTTAAAAAAATATTCTGGAATGAGTATGAATGGGATTGGTGTTGAAATGGGTACCTCCTCGGCAGTCTGCTTCCACACTCTCACAGACACATGCAAATACATAATCTCATTTTAAGGGCCTCTCTCTGGATAATCTCAACTTCCAAATTTTGAACACTAGCCCACTTCTCTCCCCACATCTTAAACTGCTTTTCCACTTGCCTCCCAGACATCTCCATTTGGATGGTCCACAGACTCCTTCTACTGAACGTGTATAAAACTGAGCTCAGGTTTTCCTCTGACCCCCATTCCACCCGGCCAGCCCCTCCTCCCATATTCCCAGTGCAGTGGCTGGTACTGCCCAGAAGCCAGGGCCGGAAACTGTAGTGTTATCTTTCATTCCTTCTTCTTCTTCGCTCTCTATTTCCAGTTGACCCGGGTCTTACCAGTCCTAATTCTTAACTGTTGTTGAAACCACTTATACCTTAACCTGGACTATGACCCTCTCTTGCCTAGATTACTGTCTCAGCCTCAGTTCTTGTCCCCCATAAAACCCCATCATGTCGTGTCCCTGCTTCAAATCCTTCAATGATATCCCCTTGACATTAGAATAACTCCTTCACATGGCCTCTGAGCTCTTTATCGCCCTAGCTTTGTCTCTTAGCACTCCCTACTTCGCAAGAAACTTCTCTCAATTCCTTAATTAGGCTGTACTCTCTACCCTTAACCCCACTAGACTGTAAACTCCATGCAGGCAGGAACCACATTTGTCTCAATTATCATCACACCCCCAGGGCCCAATGCATTGCCTGCCCTCAATATATGGTCACGCTCGTGAGTCTGTAGCACTAGTCCAGTTTCCCTTATAACTGGTTATTTAAAAAAAAAAAAATGTGCCCTTTCAATCCCCATAGTCCTCTCTGGAGCTCCTGTCACACCAAATCCCCCTATCCTTGCGGGACTGTATTTACTGCATCGTATCCTGGCCCCACATCCACATCATTTGCGGTGAGACGTGCATTATTACGTAGGCAGCAGAGGTGGTGTGTCTCATTCCCAGCCGCCTTCAAAGTAATTTTCTCGTGTGAATCAAGTGGCTCTTCCCGCAGAAGTTGAACCTGTTTCCCATAGTAACCGGTTTCACAGGTTTTCTAGGTTTTTGTTTCCCCTCTCCTTCTAAATTCAGTCAAAAGCCCTTCTGATCTGGTCACACTGTCCCCATGACAGAAGTAGTCATCTCAGCCCTCTTGAGGGGCATTCCTTCCCTAGTCAAGTGTCAGTTTGCTATTTCAAAAATGTCGATGTTTGGCTTTGTTGAGGTGTTTTATTTAGAGGGTCTGATAGTCAGAAAAAAAAAATTTTATGACTATAACAAATTACTCCTGCTTTAATTTCAACCATTCTCTGCTTTGAAATGGTCCATCTAGGAAGGAAGGGTTTTACACATTCCCCTCCATCCCCGCCCCACCCGCATACTCTTCCAGCCAAAAGTAGGGCTCTGGGAAGTCCATTTCTTTCCTTCATGGCACCCAGCCTTGGAGCCTGATTCTCACACACTCACAGGAAAACCCTAATCAGACATCACTTCAGAAGTTCCGTTTTATTTTTGGAAGTCTGATGTGACAAAGTTTATTTTGTTTTCTTATGCAATCTCTATTAAAGGGATCACTAGTCCATCAAATTTTAAGCAACATATTATTAAGAAAATAATGTGAATAATGTCTTATCCTTTGCTGTGTCAAATAAGGAAAAGGGATAGATTTTAAAATCATACATCAATAAATCTTGAGAATGTAGAGAGGAAAGTCTGAATAAATTTACTTTCAAGGTACAATGTCTTTAAGATACAGGGGGACCAAGATGATGATGTGAAGATGACGGTATAATTGGATGGAATGGATTTCAAGAGCGATCTTCTTTGTGATCCTTCATAACTCTTCCCTTGCCGATCCCCAGCCCTGGATAAACACAAACACCTGTCTCCTTCATTCTTCATCCTGGGCCAGTGACGATGGCTATGACAAATTATACCGTGTTATGCAATGTCAAGTGTGCCCTCAATACCACTCACGAACCTTCTTACTCCTTCCTTGTTGATGTCTTGTTCCCAATCTGACCACACCTGGGTATTGCATGCAATTCTAGAGCCACATGTCCAGATCGTTCGAGACAGGCAGAAGCATGCTCAGAGGCTTGGCTTCTCACACCCCTGCCTTCTACGGATTTCTTGAAAGAATATTTGATACTTAGTCTGAAGAACATGAGAGCTGATTTCAGAAGGTTCCCAGGGCTAGACCCTGGACTAGTGGCAGAGAGGACGACTTAAGGCTCAGTCTAAGGGAGCACCATATAAGAGCTCTCCAAATACAGAATGGGTTGTGTCAGGAGGCAGTTTTCTCTTTCACTGGAGCTGATTATATCAAAGTTTAATCTTCAATCAGTGGCTAAACTAGAGTTTGAGGATCTCTCATAATCAAGAGGGATCTGTATTGTAGACCTTTACTCGTTATTTTACGTGCAGGGAATACACACTATGATTGAAACTGGGTTTCTGCCTCAGGATAGGAGGACACAAATGTGAAAAAATCATCACCATGTGGGATTACAAGTGCCATACTCAAGGGGTATGTGAGACGGCATGCAGGAGGAATGAGTACTGCTGGGGAAGGTTTTAGTAAAGGAGGTGGGTTTTAAGCTCAGTTTTATAGAGTTTGGCCAATGTGTTCATAGAGAGGCAGCAGCATATGCAACAGTGCAGAAGGAAAAGTGTACCTGGTGTATTTACCCCCGATGGGTACAAAGGGCAAGAAGCTTTAAATGCAGTTGAAGGCCAGATTTTGAATGACCCTCATGCCTTCGAGTTGTCATGGGACAATGAAGCAGAGGATGAACTGATTCAATTAGTGTCGTAGGAAGCTGTGGTGTGTGGTATGAGATAGTATGGACTCTGGAGCAATCGAGGCTGGGAGAATTCTAAATTGGGGCAGTGGAGCTGGGGACTAGGAGGATGGGATGGAGAAGTTGACTGTTTTGGAGGCAGAATTGGCAAAACTGAGGTATGGGGATTTGGAGGAAGCCAGGATCAATTGAATAGGACTCAGAAATTTCTGTTTGGAGCGACTGAGTCGGGGAAGAATACATTCATTGCAGGAAGGAGATGATCAAGAGTTTTTGATCATTTCAAGTTAGAGTTACACATGGGACATCTAGCTGGAACAGTCTGATGATTCTCAGAAATAGGAGCCTAGAGCCCTGGAGGGAGATAGAGGGTCAGGTAATAAAGCCAGGAGGGGACACGCTCTACCCCAGATTCCTCCCTTTCTTTTCCCAGGAAATAGAACCCCCTTTTTTCCCCAAGAGCAGCTCCTCCCTTCCTATCTGATAGTGCCAGTCATGAGGTTCTCCCCAGAGCTGCCAAGTTCTCACATCACCACACCCCATGGTTACTATGGCTCCATCCAGAGGTAGGGTCAAGACAAGCTAATGTCATTCCTTCTCAGGATTTCTTTTATAATTTAAAGAAAATTTCCAACATATATAAAAGTTGACAGAATCATGTAATGAACCCCTGTGCACCTAAAATCCAGCTTCAACAATGATCGATTCATGGCCCATCTTGCTGCAGCTCTACTTCCATCTGCTTCTTCTCCTTCCCTATTATTTTGAAGCAAATACCAGACATCTAGGATTTTATTCTCTGGTATTAGAAGGTGTAGGATGTAAATAAAAGGAATTTTGTCAGTCATGTTTCTATCCTGTTGAGGAGGCCAGTTTTGTGTAAGGGGGGATGATACTGGCAGCTTTTGAGTCTTTAGTTCTTGATGTTCCAGAGGCCTCTCTACATTTTGGTCGTTCAATCTATGGATTCCTTGAGCCAAAAATCTCCCTTCCTGCCTTAACCGGGAAGTGAGTTGAGTTTCTGTCCCTTACAACCAAGTGTCCTGATTAAGTCACATCCGCCTTGCCCTCACGATTAAAGCCCCACCAGAGTGTGTTTTCTCCTGTAGAAACAGCTTCCCTCCACCCCTGAAAGTCCAGTCCTTCAGGACAAAGGCCACCTCTTAATGACAGCTTCCCTAATCCTAGTAGCAGGAAGTGACCTCTCCCATCTCTGAATCTGGGGCACGTTAAGCACTCTCATTTCATGACTCACATTCTCTTTTGTTCTATAACTACTTGGGTGGTGTATTCAGCTTTCTGCTACAAACTGTAAGCCCCTGAAAACAGGAACTATGTCAGTAGTTTTATATACATATATTTAAACACCTATCAGTTCTTGAGTTTATCGCCAAACACAAGTAAAGCAGTAACCCTCCGAGGTAGGTATTATTCCCACTTTACAGATTTTGAAATAGTGAAATTCCTACACATGCGCAGAATAGGCACACATGGCTTAAAATGAATTAACAGTTTCACATAAGAAAAAATTTTCCATACTAAAAAACTCCAGATATTTGTGGTATTGATGAGGGAGGAGTTCTTATTATAAAAGCAGTGCATATTCATTTATAATATATACAGACAGAAAAGTAAAAGAGCATCAAGAAAACTCACCATCCCAGCCTATAGCGTCAACCATCACAAATAAATTAATGTATATTTTTCAGACTGTGCATATGTATATACGCTTCTATATGTACAAATAGTTACATTTTTGCCAAAATAGGATCATATCCATACAAATCTTTAATTCATCATAATTTATTTAAGCAGTCCACCCATTTGGGAACATTTATATTGTTTGAATTGCTGGTTATTTAAATTATTCCATGCTTAACTTCTATGTTATGCTCATGGATTCATGGATTAAAAAAAAGGTAATTAGAATTGTTTAATTCTGCTTTTATTTAAACTCTCTTTTTCTTGTGATTTTGGCTGTTTGCACTTTTTTTTAGGTTTTTAAAATTTTATTATTTTATTTTTTTGGATTTTTTTCGGGGAGGGGAGTAAATTTGGTTATTTATTTAATTAAAGTGGAGGAGCTGGGAATTGAAGCCAGGACCTCTTACATTCTAAGCGTGCATTTTACCACTAAGCTTTACCCTCCCCCGATTGGCACTTCTTTTTAAAATTCGATGTCCTATTTATTCTATTAGGAAAGATCAAAATTCATCTATATAGTCTTAAAAGTCAAAGATTACTACAGTGTTTTTAACAAACAACTCCCTTCTCCTCTTCCAGCTGTTTGCCATGACTTTTTGTTGTTACTCAGCATGGTCCTTACATTCTTGAGTTAATTGCCAAATTTTGGGCAAAGCCAAAGTGTTTTCCAAACTATTTCAGGCTCTCTACCCTCTTCTGTTTCAGAGGATGGAGTGAATACTTGACCCTTATACCCTCTCTGTATTATTCTGTGCTAGAAACTTTACCATCTCAGATTTAAAACTGAGAGTAACTCTTAAATGCACAACCTTCTAGCTTAAACTGTGAAATCTTAAGAACTCAACTGGAATGTTTCTCCTGGTTTGTTTTGTCTTTTTTGATCTTGTTTTCATGTTCCCTATGCCATAGTCAAATGTTTCCAGTATCTCGATGTTCCAAAACATACGGGAACCACTCCCATTATGTGTAAGTCCTCATACTCTTCCTCTCTGTTTGGGTCACTGCCATTCTGGGAAAGCTAAGCATTCCAGGATGCAATTTATCTCCTGATTGCTCTGCTTTCTGTGGCCTCTGTATGAAGGTAGAAGAGAACATCTGAGGGTTGAACTAAAGCTCTGAAATGATCTCCAAATCAGGGTGCAGAGAAACAGAGCCCAAGCAGAAAGCAAGGATCTTGCTGGATGGAGGAAACAGACAATGGAGTTTGGGGCTGCCAAGGCTGCTGCGGTTTGGGTCAGTGTACTTGTGAGAAGACAGCCTCAGAAAAGAAGTGAAAGAAAATCTGCCAAGCCCACCCCCCTTATTCCTCATCGTATCTTTGGCTGCATGTTACACTGTGCCTGAGAAGGACGAGACTCCAGGTCACCAGGAAGCCGGCGAGCTGAGCAAAGATTTCAGGAACTGTATAGTACTAGGAGATTTTGAAGTTCAGGAGCAGCCAGGACGTAGCCTGGTAAAGTACCTGAGCTTTCAACTGAGACTCCAGAAAGTCCACACCCTACGAGCAAGGAACACATACTAGAAGTAAGGTCTACATCATAGAAGGTAGGGTAAAACTACAAAAGACCAATCCTCAAGCCTCAACATGATCAAGGTGTTCTGTGTGCAAGAACAAAACTTAACACTCTTTAAAGGAATAGTTACTTTTATAACACGCTGTTACAGTATTATTAAAAAAAAAAAAAAACCTCAAACCTTCAGAAAATTACAGAAGTTAATATAAAAACACCTATGTTCCCATCACACAGAATAAATATGTTTTGTCATATTTGCCACAGTTTTTCCTTCATTTTCTTTTTTGATTAAGAAATAGAACATGATAGATTTTCTTTGTACCTCCATTCCTGGCCCCTGTGGCAACCACCAGCCTGAGACTGGTGTATATTCTTCCTTTTCAGGTTTTTGCATTATTTTTCTGTGTTATGTGTGTATTCCTTTATGGATTTGCATTTTATCCTAGCGTGAGGACCTTGCGATCGTCTCTGTATCACTCCAGTTTTGACAAACAAGGTGGTTAGTGAACATACTTGGCTTAATTTCAACCCAACAATGTGTACTGGGCAGTATTTACTGGGTGTGAGGCATCAGCCTTATGGACACTAGGGGGTCAGTCTGCTGTCCTTATGGACCTTCCAGCCTGGTAAAAATAACAAAAACTTGCTGAATTCAGTACATGTTTTCTGAATGTCCTTCCTGAATACTCACCACTCCCTCATCATTTAAGGATTATTCCACCAATTCAGGCCTCAACAATGACAAGGGGAGGGTGCCAGGAGCAGACCAAGGGTGTAGTTAAGGCCAAGTATTTCTCGAGGCTTCTGGTTCCCCTGTTCAGAGCACTGACCCAGTATCCTGGGCTGGTTCAGACTTCCTGAAGGGGTGAGCTTTGCAGTTCAACAGTGGAAGGGGGAAGCGATGCTCTCCTCCTGACTCAGTCATGAAAGCTTATTCATTTCCCTGCATATGAGACTCAGTGATCAAACACTGCTCTGTATTATAGCTTGGTCAGACCTCACTATGGCTGTATACAGAGGGTGAATGTAGGTGAAACCTGCTTTATTGGCTGTTGACTTGCCTTGATTCTGTCTTTCAAGACCTTGGTTTCCCAATCTATAACACGAGATGACTTAAAAAGACTAAAAAACCTTTCAAAGGACTCGATAACTGTTTAAATCCATGCCAGCTCTCAAATTCTAGACCTTTAAAATTCTATGGCCCTCAAAACAATGACAGCTACAACCAGTGAAAGATGGAGATATTACCGACAGATGACTGAATCGCAGAATTAATGTTCTGCCCTGGATTCTCAGGCATACTGGTTTCACAAAAAAAATGTAAGGACAAAAAAAAAAAAAGATTGTCCTGGTATACAGAATATTCCAGAATGACTCTTTCAAATTCAGCTCAGTTTTTAACTAACTTTCTTTCAGTGACCACTTCCTAAGTGCCAGGAGGTTTGCCAGTAGAATGGACAATGAGAAAGGGATGGGGGTAAAAAGAGGCACAGATAGAGTACAGAGGAAGCCCACAGTTGGAAATGCCTTGCAGGTTGGAAGAATCTAGGAAGTCTTCATGGAGGAGGTGGCAGATTTTAATTTAATGTGTATTTATTGGGCCACTACTCTGTGCCGTGAAGGCTCTGGTGATACAAGGATGAATAAGATGCAAAGCCAGAGTCCGTGTCTGCAAGGAGTCTTCAGACAAGCAGCAGTTATGATAGCCCGTGACAGAGGTGAATGGAGACGGCTTTAACCAGCAAAGGGACACCTAACCATCTCAGGGAGGAGCTTGTGAAGGCTTCCAGGAGAAAGAGGCAGGGCTATCCTTGTGCTTCAATGACGTAGACGAGTAATCCAGGCAGATAAGGAAAAGGAAGGCATTCTTTGCAAAGCCAGCAGCATGTGCGAAGGCCTGGCGGTGGTGGGGGCGGGGGAGCCCAGCGCACCTGGAGGGCGATACATAATTCAGTATGTCTGAAGCAGAGGTGTGTGAGTGGCAAGTGAGCAAGTGAATGGTGGGGCCTGTTTGTAAAGCTCTGAATGATCAATCAATGAACATGGACAGATGCTCTGGTGAAGTGAATCCAATGACAGAAAAGATTAATGTCATTAAAATAAAAAGGTAAAAACGGCAGGCAAAGATCCCGCAGAAACAGGCACGAATATCAGAAGCCTCGTGTTTCTGCAACGATGATCCCCCCAGCACGTGACTGAACAACTCATCTTTTGAAATCAGGAGAGGAAATGGGATTTATCATGCATTGAACAATTGGATTTTTCATTTTCTCCTGAAGTGGAATCAACTTCTCTCCCGGAAAACCACAATCCACAGAGGAGGAGAGTAAACAAGACATAAATATAAACACACCCCGCCCCCGAAGGGCCGTCAGCAGACGAGTCTTTGTTCGGAGATGTGCCAGTTGATGTCATAGTGAAGTAAGATAAAATTACTCATCACTGTTCTGTTAACTGAAGCAAAAGTGGGGGAAACCCGAGGAAGGTCATGGAAACAGTGTGGATCACAAATTATTCCAGGCAAGGCCACCGTTCCGGGCACCTTTGGCTTATGCTACGGTGAATGAACAAAGGAAATATTCTGGAAGCTGCTTTTCTTTGCTTATCGACTGGCCCCCCTCTGGGTTATGTTATGACACCGTCCTTCGACTATATTCTCATCTAAGCCCACGATCAAGAGCAGAGCAGCATCTGGTGGGGAGGAGGGGTCTGGCTCATCCGCCCTCTGCTTTACCCTGAGCGAGCGTGCAAACTCCCCAGCACATTTCTAATCCAATTCAAGTGCCCTGAGTCCCGTCCCATCCCCACAGCCCTCGCCAGCACTACTGCTGGATAGGGGCCTCTCCACGCCCCACACTGTCCTCTTGCAGAGGCCCATGGCAGAGCCCCTCCTCAGGAGACCCTGCACATCTATGGCTCCTGTGAGCTCAGCCTCAACAGTCCTCCCCTGGCTCTTTCGAGGCCCCTCGCCCTCCTTTTCATTCTCCTCTGAAGTCACCATAGGTTTTCAATGGCTGCAGAAAGGCGATGTCCCCGTTTGGGGAAAGCATCCTAGGAACTTGTTTGGAAGACCTGGGAACTCTTGAAGAAATCACTAACCCTCTGTCTCCAGGCTGCTGTTCGGAGCTACAGATCCAGGACTTGAGCGGCCACGTTTCCTGCCTCCAGCCAGCCCTGCTCACTTCGTCCGGCCCCCTCAACCCCAACTGGCAAGGGCCAGTCCTTTAATATCCTGTTGCTACTGTCTGTCCAGAACTCAGCGGATTTTGTCCCCTGACAGACTCCTTGATTTGTCTCAAGCCTGAAGCCAAGGGGAGATTCTGCCAGCAACCAAGGACCTCTCTGTCCTGAACGTTTTTTCCTCAAATTGCAGGGCTTGTCCCTACCCTTGTGCTACGAATGTATAAAGCTATACATTCTACTGCCCCCTAGATTCTGGATGATTGTTGAATATATTGTGCTGTGTTTAATGCATCAAATCCTTAAAGCTCTCAATTTGTCTTTATTTCAAAAATCTGAGCTTAGGGCCAGCATATACTTGAGCTCAGTGTTTGGTGGAATTTCAATGTGAGTAAAATAGTATACCCATTAAAATAAAAAAGGCAATGTGATTTTAGTTTGTGTTAGCAGAAGTATAGAACCCAAACGGGGAGAAGGGATAAGCCAGCTCTGCACTACACACTCACCTGCTCCTAGGGTTGGGTGACTTCACTACATCGTATAAGAGCATGTCTTCTTATGACTTCCATCCTTGGAGACCGTATTCCTTTGCTCTACACAGCGTAGGACCAGACTCTAAGGTATCTGCGCTTATCTGCAGCAAGACAGGTTAATTGGGCACCTAGGCGGTCAGGCACAGGCAGAGTCAGTGTCTCCATCTTCCAGGAGTCCCCATCTATAGAGGGAGCGGGACAAAGACAAGAGGGTTCAAGGAAAAGACAGTGGTGGGCACACAGGGGAGGGAGACAGCCCTCACTCACTCCTGGCCGCAGCCCCTAATGGTGACTTCTCTCGGGGCTTGCATCCCTGTGGGAAGCTGGAGGCCGCCAGCCAGCCCTGCTGTGTGGGGACCGATGGGCTGTGTTTGCAGGAGCCTCTGAACTAAACACAGGTTTGACTCCAGTCGAGGTGTGATGGGAGGGTTGCCCAGTGCCAGGTAATGCAGGCTCCCGGACAGGGGTGCAGGAGGCTCCACCTCCCTGAGTACGAGCACCCACGCACACGCAGCACAGGCTCCCCCCTCTTCCGAACACTGTCTGAAATGCAGCGCCAGTCCCTTCACACCGGATCTCGGGTTGCTGGGGTCTGCAGCGCCTCGGTTGATACACTTAAGGAGGAAGAGGCAATACGACGGGGCGCGTGCGTGCAGGTGGCCGCAGCCACTCACTCAACATTACTGGCACTGGTGTGATCACAAGCCAATGGTGTCCCTCCCGCATCAGGTGACAGTGGCTCCTGGGAGGCAAAACTGTCTCTCTCGTGTGGAAGTCGCAGACATTGTGAGGATGGCATTGATGCACACAGAGTCAGCCCACGACAAAATTTGAAAATTGTGAAAAGATGATCTCAGGTGACCATGAATCAACCTGCAGGCAGGATCTGGCTCCTTCCCAGAGAAGATGCCATTCATAAAGGGAGGTGACCAGGCGCTGCACCCAGGTGGCTCAGCCCCAACCACCTGTGTCACCCGGACAAATTTCTTAAGCACTCAGAGTCCCTGTTCCTCTGTATGTAAAGCAGAGGGGTGTTGGGATGATGAAGTGAGATAATTTAACATTCTTACAGTACCTGGCTGATGAGACACTAGGTTCCCCGGGTCTGAGGGATTCCCAGGACATGGGACCTCCAGTGCTAAACCCACAACAGAGCCAGGTAAACGGGACATCTGGTCACCCTAGCGGTGCCTGTCATACAGCAGATGGCAGCTGCTGGCACTCACTATGACTGTTTCTACTGCGGTGAACAGTAGCTAACGCATAGGGGCTTACTCTTGGCCAGGCCCCGTTCGATGTGTGTTGCGTGTATTCGCTCTTGTAACCTTCAGAACCAGCCTCTAAGGCAGGTAAGCGTCACTCAGTTTTGCAGAGGAAGAAACGGAGGAGCCAGGATCAGAGTCAACAGACCCAAGCAGTCTGATTCCACGCTGTACAGTCTTTGTCAACATGCTGTGCCCTCTACCCTCAAATGTACTAAGCAGTGACTATGTCCCAGGCACTGGCCTAAGTGCTTAAATTATGTTAATTCACTTAATTCTTACAATGACCCTATTACTACTATTATGGACCAAAAAAAAAAAAAAAAAAAGGAAGGCTTATTTGGGAGTGTGGGAAGGAATGCACCGAACACTAATTATGCATTGCTGAAGCTGGTATATAAAGATATGATATGTTGGGGGAGAGGATAGCTCAATGGTAGAGCGTGTACTTAGCATGCACGAGGTCCTGGGTTCAATCCCCAGTACCTGCATTAAAAAATAATAATAATAAAATAAATAAATAAATCTAATTACCTCCCCCCAGAATTTTTTTTTTTTTTAAAGACGACCAATAAAAGATATGATATATAAAGACCAGTTCTGGTTTTAGCACCGAAAGCTGCATCCCAGGAGCCGCCTCAGTCCTGGGCAAACCAGGGCAGCTGGTCACTCAGTACAAAGAACTAATACACGCAGTAGGTCCAGGCGAGCGCAAAACCCAAAGTCCACTCAAGAAAGAGGAAATACAATCTGCAAATAAGAGAATCAATATATATTTAACCTTCCTAGTTATCACGGAAATGTAAAAACTACACCAATGAGATTTAATGTTTAACCAATGAGGAAACGTTTCGAATCCTGCTAATAAGCACGCAGGTTCCGGGAAACTGCACGCTCATTTGTCAGCGGCGGTGTTGCAGAAAGCGCAGCAGTGAAAGAGTGAAAGACAGCGCGCCGCGTGAGGGCTGGAATTTGTGTAGCCGCATGGAAACATGCTTCTAGGCGAGGCTAAGTGAGACCAGCTGAGTTCAGAGTCAGGCCCTCTGTGTTTGCCACAATAAAACATTTTTGCATAATTGTCACCAGTGTCTGGAAAAGGACTTGGAAAAATTAAAACATCTGATGTGTTAGGGGGAAAAAATTGAGGTGGTTTTCTTTTTCTTTCTCCCTGATTTTTATCGTTGCTGTTTAATTTGTTTGTGTAATAAATGCAAAGGAAGGCCAACACCCCACAGTGACCCACTTTTCTGCCCTTAGTGGGCCTGCAACTCAGGACCAGCTCTGCCTGTCTTCACTGGCCAGGCATCTCCAGGCTGAGCAAATCTCCTTCCTCCGAGCCCCCCCAGGCTCTTGGTTCCTCCCTCTCTGGCGGTCCTCACTTGTGGCCCTCCACCACGCATGGGGCCGTAGTCTGGGACTTTGAGGGAGAGAACCGGGACCCGTCTCCCTTTGTTCTCACTCCACGTGCCTGACAGCCAACTGCCACTGAAGAAATACTGCTGAATCCAATGCTCTGATTTCCTCCTTCCAGTTTCTGTATCTGCAAGAGGCAAACAGGACAGTAAAAGCCTGGGTGAGTTTAAAAAGACCTGAAATGTCTCCAAGCTCTAGGAAGAGAGAGGATGAGGTAGGACATTTTCTAGGTAATTTGGTACCTCACAAGGGAGGTAGAAACGATGAAGGCAAAATACCAATATACCCCCAGGATCCGTGGTCCCGCAGCTGTGGGGGTTGGGACACTAGAGAAGACGGAAACCCCAGATTTGGACATCACTTCAGCCAGCACCTAGTTCAAACTGTCATTGTACAGACGGAGAAACGGGTCAGAAAGCGGAGTGATGCAAATGTCCCTAGCAAGTCTGTCTCAACGCTTGCTCTGGCCTGTGTCCCTTCTGCCCTCCACAGGCCAGCTTCGTCCGCAGCAGCAGCTGTCCCTCTGGCCTCCTAAGGTCCTGGAAATTTCTGTCATCCATGAGTCAGTCATTCTCTTTGGGAGTGGCATTTTGATCTGAGAAAGCTGTGCTGAAGTTCAGTTCAGTTTCCTGAAAGTGGTAACTCAGGAACCCACCGTGGGCTGGGCTGGACTGCTTCATCTAAAGGCTTAGCCTTAATCTAGACCCTGGTGAGGATGGGGGATAAAAAGGATAGATTCTTAAGGAAAATAAGGGACTAGAGAGAGAAGGCCAGAGTAGTTGGACACGGATGGTGGAGGGGAGGAATGAAGGCACGGAGGTCAGCCCGTAGCAACGGGTACAAGAAAACAGAGTGGTGTTGGGTGGTAGCGGGGCCACATCCCAGGTGCCTCTTCCTTGTTTAAACCTACAGTCCCGGGCAAGTTTTTCTGAGCGGTGGTTTCCGCTTTCATAATACACGGTAACAACACCCACCCTCATCACCAGTTATTGTGAGGATCGAATGAGACAAGGTCATAACACTTTACAACTGGTGGAAGCCATCCTGTGCCCGCTGGGCAAAGAGGGAGGTTGGGCCAGAGAAGACAGGTGTCCAGCCTGATGTCACATCGCACGCCGGGGTCCAGACTGTGGCTACAACACATTCTCTGTGCTCCAGCCCAAGTGTCTGATGATAACTATAGAAGTTCCCTGCTAACTGCCCGAAGTGCGCAGGGCCCTCCGTGGACCAAGGTAATCATCCCAGGTGGCCCAAGGCCTGCTGATGGGCTGCGTGCAGGGCTGTGCTTCGAACAAGAGTGCTCAGAAATCGCGGATCTCGAGAGCCCTCCTTCTGCTCCCAGGTCCCAAACATCCATCCTCTCACTTTACCAGAGACTGAGCAGCATTTCCCACTGTTTGGGTGTGAGGGCCCAGGTCCTGCTGGTACAGCACACAGACTCCCAGGACGGTGTGGGAAACGGAGCGCCAGCGGGTGGGTATAAGGCCGAAGTGAAAGGAAGGGCTGGAAGCTGGTGTAAAAACAACGGGGCAACAGGCTCTGTTTTGTGTGTGCCTTACATTGACTCCTCACCAGCACTCTGTGCATCCCAATTTTACAGATGAGGACATTGAGGCACAGTGTGGGTAAGTAACTTGTCAGAATTCTCACAGCTAGCACCTGGTTGAGCCAAGATGTGAACCCGGGCCTGCTGATGCAGAGAGACCCTGCACTTTACTACTGTCTTAGGCAGAAATCTGACGATACCAGAGAAAGTTCCAATGAAATGTTTATTGCTCACATAATGTCATCTGGCAAAAATAGAGCTAGAGGAGGTGGCAAGAGTCTGGCCCCACTCCCAGCTCCGCTATTAATGTTCTGCTCAACCCCAACAAGGCGTCTGGAGGCTCTCTGGGTCTTGGCTCCCCAGCTGCAAAATGGGGCGGGGGCGGGGTGGGTAAGTTGCAGTGGGTGAAATCTAAGCGAGCCTTCAACTCCAACGTGAAATATGTCCCCATTAAATCAAGCGTTTTCCCAATGACATTATGTGGTTGTCTGCTTAGGTCAGTAGAGACAAAATTTAGAGGAAGTTGCAGGCTTCCAAATCGCAGTAAAGTCATTTTGCAAAATATTTTCAAAGATGAGGAGAACATGTCAAAAACAATGGAGGCATTTTCTCTTATTTCCAAAGGAAATGATTCAACCTAACCAAAGGTCACTAACGAAAGAGATGAATTCAATCACGTTATAAACACGAGAGATTCTGCAACTCTTCCCAGCCAGCTGGAGAGACAGCCTGGGCTTCTGCTGTGTGTATTGCTTCTAGAAGATTTTGCTCAAAACTACCTTTCTTTTCAAAAGTACGAGTTTTCCAACCTGGTTGCATTAGGATCACCTGGAAAACTTAAAAACAACCACGGCCACCACCAATGACTGGCCCTCACTCCAAGTGACTGAATGGGGACTACCCGCCGGGATCTAAGCATCAGGATCATTTTCAAGCAAAAGTCTCCCCGACCAGTTCTACTGAACAATCAGGGTTTAGGACCCTTGCTCTAGAACAGTGGTTCTCCCCTATTTTATCACTTACAAAATCATCTGGAGGACCTGTTGAAGGCAGACTGCTCTAGCTGCTAATTCCTAAGCTCAGTCGTTCACATTTCTAGCGAGTCCCCAGGAAATGCTAGTTCCCGCCCCACCTTGGGAGTCACCATGGTAAAACTGCGTCTGCAGCTCTAAGGGCCTTTCACAGCAGTGGAGCAGGGATGCTCAGCCCTGGCAGTGCATTAGAATCACTCTGGAAGCGCTGAAACTTCCTGATGCTCCAGCAGCACCACAGACCAACTAAATCAGAATTCCTCGGGGTAGGACAAGTACTTCCCCAAGCTCAAGAGATTCCAACGTGCAGCCAGGTTGAGAGTCACTGCGGCTGACACCCTCACACCCACAACCGTGCAGACGGCTGGAGACGCTTATTCCGACTTTATCGCTGAGAAAAGTGAGGATCAGACCGACTGGGGTCAGGCAGCTAGAGCACTGAGGGGCCTGAAGTTGGAATCCAGAGCCCTGGCTCCTCATCCTGAGCTCCCGCCTTCCCCACTCCCCACGGCCTGTCTCACACCCACCGACTCGGAGCAGGCTGGGACCTGGAACGGGCGTGGCGATCAGTGTGGGGCTGTGGCTCGGCTCACAGGAAGCAGCGAAGGGGAGCAGGATGAACAGATACGCACTGTTGTACCTAAAGCAAACAAGCAGCAAGGATGTGCCGTCTAACACAGGGAACAGTGTTCAATATCTTGTAATAGCCTGTAATGGAAAATAATCTGAAAAAAAAGTGTATGACTGAATCCCTTTGCTGTACACCTGAAACTATTACTTGAATAAAAAATTAAAAGGGGGGGAGGGTATAGTTTGTAGAGAGTGTTCTCAGCACACACGACTCCTGGGTTCAATCCCCAGTACCTCTGATATTAATTAATTAATTAATCAATCTAATTACCTGCCCCCCCAAGAAAAAAATTTTTTTTTTAATCTTAAAAGAGAAAGGAGCAGGCTGTGTCATCCTACAATATGTCTCTTTGGCTTAGGGATTCTTGAGCTGATTACTTTTAAAAAATAGCAGACACTGTTTTCAGAGAAGACTAGAAGTTGCCCCTTTGTGAGGGAAGTTTACACTCATAAAGGAAATCTCCATTTGTATGGGTGTCTCCCTCTAGGAAGAGAAATAAGATTAAATCTCCAGAAACTCTTTATCAGTGGAGAAGGCGCCAACTTAAATCTGCAGTAAGAAACCTTACCCTTGTTGACTGGGCCTTTCCTGGTAACCTCCCCTGATGGGCCCACTTCCAACATCATTCTTTTGCCTTTAGCTGGAGGTGGTGCCTGGATGGTGGGCTTCCATCTCAGGGCATCTCCCATGTATACCTGTGGCATACATACATGTTGTTAAACTTCTGTTGGTTTTTCCCTTGTTAATTTAACTTTTATTACACAGGGTCTCAGCCACAGAACCTAGAAGGGTAGAGGGAAAATTGTTCTTCCCCCCTCTTGTAGCGCAGTCCCACAGCCTTCCGTGGGAACAGTGACAGGCAACAGGTGGTCATCCCGGACAGACACTGGGTGATGGGAGGGGGTCGTGACAGGTGGACCAGCTGGGGGAGGCTGGATGAGGCTGGGAGGCAAGCAGCCCTTCACCCTTCAGAAGGCTTCCACCCTCCACATGTTGAGTTTGTTGAGGTCTCTCCATGGTATTTTGAGGTCTGAAAACTTTTCTTCTCTTTGCAGGGGGAGGTAATTAGGTTTACTTATTTATTTATTTACTTTTCCCATGGAGGTCCTGGGGATTGAACCCAGGACCTCATGCATGCTGAGCACGTGTTCTACCACTGAGCTACATCCTCTCCCCAAAAATATTTGGACCCACTCCTCGCACAAATAATTACAGAGTGATATAGACAGCTCGGTCCTCTCTTCTATGCTGTGATCCACTTTATTCTTTTTAAAAAAACATGATGCAGTAGACTGAGATAGACCCTTCGCTCTTCTGCTACCTGGGGATGGCTGACTCAGGTGAGGTCAGGCTGGCTATGGAGACATCCCAGAAACCCTGACCCCGATAAAATTTTCCAGGCTCCCTTGCCACAAGCCTGTCATGGGGACTCTGTATTTTCTTTCTTTCTTTCTTTTCTTTCTTTTCTTTCTTTTCTTTCTTTTCTTTCTTTCTTTCTTTCTTTCTTTCTTTCTTTCTTTCTTTCTTTCTTTCTTTTCTTTCTTTCTTTTTCTCTCTTTCTCTCTCTCTTTCTCTCTTTCTCTCTTTCTTTCTTTTTTAAACATTTTTTTTACTGAGTTATGGGACTCTATTTTCTTGAAAACCAAATGCTCACCAAAAAAATCAGTTGGGAGCCAAGTGACTTAATCAAAATTAAATGTCAAAAGCAATCAATTTAATCTGAACCAAATTTTTATTATACCAATTAAATTGAGCCAATTTAATCAAAAATTTTAAATAGTGCTTTAATTTTGGAGGTGACGAGGAGAGAGCACAGATTAAGAGAAGGTGTGTTAGAGCAGTGTTTTGTTACCCTGACTGTACATTGTAGTCACCTGAGGTACTACTGAGGCCTGAGTCCTGCCCAATAAATCATTATGATTTATTTGGTTTGGGGTATGACCTGAACAAGGAAGCTTTTAAACGCTTCCCTTTTAAAATATCTCCCACATACGTACATAAACATGCCCCGATTTAATACAACAGGCTCAGACTAAATGTATATACTCTTTGTTTTTAAATTTGCTTTTTTCTATTTATTAAGTAATATTATTCTGCAGACATTTTTGTATGTCAATAGGATCTTGTTTACAAGATTACTTTCACTGAGACATTTTAACTTTTTTTTTTTTTAATGGAGGTACTAGGGATTGAACCCAGGACCTTGTGGATGCTAGGAATACACTCTACCCCTGAGCTGTACCTACCCCCTCACTTAGACATTTTAAACGTTCTATTATATTTAGACTAAACAGTATATTTAGTACATTTAAAATATATTATTTAGACCTTTAAATGTCCAAATAGTATTTCATATTGTGGATTGACAATAATTATCTAACATTATTCTATTGTTAGATAGTTTAACTTTTTCACTATGGCAAATAAACTGTTTGTAAACAATCCTTTACATAATTTATTTTGTGCTCAACATTAGTTGTTTCCCAAGAATCAGTGGCTATCATCCACATTACACTCTGTCAACATGAGTAGGAAATGGCATTTCAATGTTGATTTTTTGTTCCTTTAAAAAAAAATTACTGGTGGAGTTGGACATTTGCGTATGTGCAGGGTTGTATTACGTTTGTTTTGTTTTGTTTTAACAACTCGTAATTTCTTCTCTCAATTGCCTCTCTGAGTTCTTCATCCTCCGTATCCAGAGGGGAGGCTGGCGTTTTGGACATACCTTGCTCCTCACGATGGCATCTGCCGTGGTCTTCTTTCAGAACCTGATGAACACATTTCGGGTGACATTCTGGACCTTCTTAGAACAGAACCATCACAATCACCTCAGCCCAGACATTCCACAGGCTGCTGGTTCTGGGAGTGCCCAAAGGTGCTGGGAGCTGGACTGGTGCGGCCAGGAACAAGAAAAAGAGGAAGTCCGTCCCTCCTCCTCTCCTCTCTCTCTTTAACTTCTCTCTAGTGCCTCCTTATGGGAAAAACCTAGAAGGACGCCATCTGGCAAGGGCATCTGGGAAATGCAGTTTGCAGAGTCCCCACCCCAGTTCCGTTAAGCAGCAAATAAAAGGGTGGGTCTCTGAACAGCTTACAGAAGGGTGAGATTCGAGGGGCACAGTACCCTTGGGGTACGACTCACCTGATTTTTTTTATCTCCCATCTATCTCATCTATCTCATCTGTCTCTCCATGCTCATGACCCTCTGTTGGTTCCCCTCACCAGAATGGTTCATTCCTCGTGTGGGCAGGCTGCTCCACGGATGGCCGGCTTCATGGTCACTGAGATGTTCTTCCTTCTGCTCCCATGTGCTCTCTCATAGGCTATTTACCTCCTGGTTTTAACTCCAGATGGCAAAATGACACACTCCAAACAGGAAATGAAATATTTCCCCTGCCATATCTACAGAACACAATGAGACTATCAACTCTTTAGAGACCTTTAGAGAATTTTCATATAATAAGTTACGACTTCCTTCCACCAGAATGTCATGTTGCACACGATGATGGCTCCCTTCGTCCTGCTGAGTCTCTGCATCATGGTCACTCTGGCCACAGAACCCTGTAGCCAGGAACAGTAGAACTGTGCTAACCAGCCTTCGGTCCCTCTGGGTGGGAGACACCCCTCCGGCTCTCCTCTAGGACGTGTGCTGTATTCACTCACACAGAAAGGAGCCCTGGTCATAAACCCAGCGGCTTTTCAGTGACCACCTGCCTCTCACGGGCATTAGTCCCATCGTCCCTACTCCTCGCTCTGCCCCACGGACACTCGCTCTGTCTTCTCGCAGCCTGCCCTGCGGATCCAGGAGCCAGAGATGGGACTCAGAAGGAGGGCGCTCCTCCAAGTTCCACAGGCAGCTTCGTACTCAGTTCACCGGGAGAGTTCACCTGATGAGTGGGCCCGGAACCTGCCCCGAGCATCTGAAACGCCTCCGTAAGGATACAACCTTCCACCCGCTGCACCGGAGAAACTTGAGTCCCACCACATCCACGAGGAAAAGGAAAGAAAGGGTAACGGAGAAATTAACTCAGTGCTCGTGGACCGCCTTCTCTGCCCTGCACCTCCTCTCCTCCCCTCTTGCCTCTGGGAATCTCTTCACAGATTTCTCTCCCGGAACCTTCTTACTCTGTATTGTTTATTCACTATCTTTACCTTTCATGTCAGATTCCTTTTCTGGGTTTTTTTTTTGGTGGTGGTGGGAGGTAATCAGGCTTATTTATTAGCTAATTAATTAATTAATTAATGGAGGGGCTGGAGACTGGGCCCAGGATCTCGTGCATGCTAGGCACATGCTCTACCACTGAGCTATACCCTCCCCCACCTTTTCTGTCTTCTGCTTTCTCCTTGAGACTCGACCTTGGATCTCCCCTTGTTTCCATACCTACCCAACCCGGGGCTAGCTCACCAAGACCCGCTGAGCTACACCAGAAGCCTCCTCTCTGAAACCCCCACCAACATGCACTGGGGCCACTCTGACCTGCAGAGCAACCTCTTCCTCGGGTTCTTTCATTCCTTTCCCCCAGATCTGCCCTGCTCGACTCCCGCAGAGGTTTCCTCTGACTCTGTTTAAGGCCCTTGCCAGAGAAGCTGGAAGGGTGAATTTGAACGAGGAAGACGTGCTTGGGCAGGGGCGAGGGCCACTGTCGCTATCCTCAGTCTTCCCTTCCCCCAGCAGGAAGCGATGGGAACTGCAGGAAACCACTCAGCAGAACCATGACCCTCCTTCGCCTACCCACCCACCACCCATCTCAACAGCCCACCAACAGCTCTTCTAGGTAACTATGATGAGCAGAAGCTGAGGTCGAGGGCACTAGGGGGCCTCATCTCATCATGAGAGCCACTCCCCAGAACTCATGTTCTTCCTCCAGACTCCCAAGCACCTGCAGAAACTGCTACTGTCAACAGCCAGGACTCTTGTTAGCCGGCTGGCTTTTCTCTGATGCGTCCACCGCAAGTGGCCAGATAGACTTTGCTGTACAAATACATCACAGAAAGCTCCACGCACAGTTTCCTAAAGATTGGGAGTTTACACTAAAAAATCCAAATTTTCAGTTTATCTGAAAGAACCAGGAGGTCTGGCAACCCTGGGCCAGCATTCCACACATGGTAACACTTGGCTGGAGTGAGTAGCTCCAGGGGTGTGGTTTGAAGGGGTCTGTGAATGCATCAGTTTCCCCTGTAAACCACCCCCCACCATGCTCCTCTTCACTCATTTACTTTACTTGCTTGGCCCCAAAGAGACAATTCAGTTTGTGAGAAGTACAAGGACCCCCGCCTCCCACCCCGTCTCCGGGCAGCACTGCCCTGCCTGTTCAGTGCAGGAGCCTTCGCGTGAACTCTCACCAAGCACTCCCACTTGAGGCTGCATTGAGCCATCTTTCTCTAGAACGGTGGTCCCCAAACTTGGCTGCACCTTAAAAATCACCTGCAGTTTTTGTTTTTTTTTTTAATTCCAAAGCCCAGCTACACCCCCGACTCATTAAATCCCAATCTCAAGGGTGGGGCACAGGCCGTGGTGTGCTGGTCAGTGCGGAACAACAAATTCTCTGCGGGGAAAAGCCCTGATCCGTAGCCTTTGCTGATTTCTGTGCTGGAAATAGTCCCATCAGCAGTGACTTCACCAACGTGCTTTCTCTAAACACAGACGAGATGATCACTTGCAAACCATTTCGCAGTATTCTCGCCATACAGGGAAAAACAGATGTAAGTAACCCCAAGAATATAGCTCATCGTAAAATACACTAAGATACTTTGGAGGTGATGAGTTTTGAGTATTTATTACCTTTACTTTTACTAAAATTTACTTAACTGGAAGCTTATATATAATTTAGTTTTAAATAATGGCTGTGCTAGTCACCTGGCTCACACATTTTCTGAAATTTTAAAAACGGAAATGCCTACTGGGATATGCATCAGTCATTTTTTTTTTTTTTTGAAGCTTCCGGTTGATCCCAAAGTGAAGATAAACTTGGAGTTCACTGCTTTAGGGCAATGGCCCTCCAATTTCAACAGGCTTTGAAATCACCTTGAGGAGGGCTTGATAAAAGGTAGACTTCTGTGCGCACCCCCACCACCAGCTTTTGGCCTCATGGGTCCATCCTAGGGGGAACCCAAGAACTTGTCCTTCTTACAAGTTCCCAGAAGATGCTACTGCTGCTGGTCCAGGGACCACACTTTGATTGAAAATATGCCAGCCTTGGTTCCTGGTTAACTTCCTTTCTCAGAATGGGCCAGTTCTGGTTGAAGTCCGTCTGTGTTAGTAATTCCCTCCCAGAGGACAGCAGGCCTGGGGGATGCGAGATGCCTGGGTGCAGTGCTTCAACCTTGAGGATGCCCTGGGAGGCATCCTGCCACAGTCTGTGGGTCCTTACAACCCCTCCCTCACCACACACTCTCTTGCTCCCAGGGCAAAGGGTAAGTGGGTGGGGGTGGGGAGCAAGCAGCAGAGCGATCACTCAGAAGGCCATTACCAGCTCCCCTCGGGGCAGTCTCAGGTGCCTGACCCCATCACCATGGAGACTGGGTATTGGTGGGCTCGGACGCAGGAGGATGAGGACGGAGGCCAGATAAAGGTAGACGGCTTCCTTAGCCCTTCAAGTCCAACGGCTGAGGGAAGTCAGAGGCATTTTGTCTCTGGACCATTAAGAGGTGTAGGAAAAGCTCATCAACGTTCCTGCTAAACAAAAAGTGCTGTATCCATGCAATTCAGCCGTAAAAAGGAACGAAATACTAATTTCTGCTACAACATGGATGAATTTTGAAAACATCCTGAGTGAAAGAAACTAGGACAAAAGGCCACATACGGTCGGTTCCAAATATATACAAATATATTTTGTATATACCCCAAATAGGTAAACCCATACAGACAGAAAGTAGATTAGTGGTTGCCAGGAGGTCGGGGGAGGGGGAAGTGGAGACAGACTAACACAGGGCAATGGAGGGTTTTTTTTTGAACAATGAAAAATTCTAGAATTAGATACTGACGTTGGTTGCCTAACTTTGTGAATCTACTAAAAACTGCCTTAGCAATACTGAGTCTTCCAGTCCACAAACATGGGGTGTCTTTCCATTTATTTAGATCTTCTATAATTTCTTTCAACAATGTTTTTACAGTGTTTGAAGTATATGTTTAGTACTTCTTTTATTAGTGAGTAATTTTTTTATTGTGGTAAAATATACATAACATGTAATTTACCATTTTATCCTTTTTTAAGTGCACAGTTCAATGGCATTAAGTGCATTCACCTTACTGTGTGCATCCATTACCACCGTCCCTCTCCAGAGTTTCATTTTCCCAAAGTGAAATGCCATTAACTGTTAAACCTTAGCTCCCCAGTCCCCCTTTCCTCCAGCCCCCCAGTCAGCGCTATCCTACTTTCTGCCTCTATTAATTCAATTACACTTGAAACCTCTTATAAGTGAAATCATACAATATTCTTCCTTTAATGTCTGGCTTGTTGCATTGCATAAGGTCTCCAATGTTCACCCATGTTGTAGCATGTGTCAGAATTCATTTCTTTTTAAGGCTGAATAATATTCTGCTGTGAACATACTGTATGCTGTTTATCCACTCATCTGCCGATGGCCAGTTGGGTTGTTTCCACTTTTTGAATATTGTGACCATTGCTGCTATAAACATGGGTGACAAATATCTGAGTCCTTGGTTTCAATTCTTTTGGGTATAAACCTAAAAGTACAATTTGGGGATCACATGGTAATTCTATGTTTAATTGTTTGGAATGGGTGATTTTAATTCATTATCGTCTATTTGTTTTCATGCTTTCTTATATTTATTATACATACAATCAACAAAATATTTTTAAAAGCCAGTTATTTGCATGTACTCTGTGTTGTCAATGAACATATGTTCCGGGAACCCTTCAGCATTTCCCATCATCTGTGGACACAATGGGAGCCGATGTGTGGTTCACATAATCACTCTGCTGACAACTTGGAAGCTTGTCTCATTTCCTTCCTTGGACCTGTAGGTCAGAACGCGATTGGCATGTCCTTTGGCATCTTTCTGTGAACAGTAAGACCTGGCCTTAGGTCTGCTCCAGACGTCTCACCCCACCCTCATGCCTCAGTGCCTGGGGAGATGCGTACCCATTCCTGGGTACGGAACAGTGAAGGTGGTTTCGTCCACCTGTTGGCTAGTGATACCTTCTGTCTTCTGACTCAGGTCCTGCTGTTTCCACCCCAACTGTGTGGTCTTCCTCGTCCCAGGCAGCATGTAAGCAGGAAAGAACAGAGTTTAACTGAGCAGCTTTGACAAATGAGTCAACCCACAAACGGGAACAAGGGCTCTGGGACTTCCCTAAGACAAATACAGGGTTTAAAAGAAATAACAATATTTAGCAGAACTCAAAACTTCCACTTCCAGATTAAGAAAACAAGTTGCTGCAAACAACGTAAAACGTTTAAAATTAGCTCTAGGCTTTACAAGAAAACTCTTTCATCACAGCATCAAAAAAGGAATGTTAGGTTTGAGAAATGTTTTTAGGATTGGAAAATATCAGTTTTTAGCTCCAGAAAGGACTGCTAAGTCCTCATCTGAGCCAGGTCAATGCCCCATTCCAATTCTTGGTTCATTCCTGCTTCCCCAAGTGCCTGGTTTCCTGTCAAATTGCTCCTGTCCCTAAACCTTCGCATTTATTTCTTCCCCTAGGCCTTTTCGCAGTGATGAGTCAAAGCTCAAGGCAGTTGTCAGATATTCCTCTGCTGCAGGCCAAATCTTCCAAGGAGTAACACCATAAAATTAAGACGCAAACGGATGTGACGAGGCCGTTGATGTTGGGCTTGGCACAGCCACAGGCAGAGAAATGGAGCTGTAGGGGAAGGAGCCATGCAGAGCCAGGATACGCATTATTTCCAGAAGAGTCATCAAGATATAAATTGCACGTGGCCCAAATTCAGAGTCCAGGGGTCAAGGCCCTTGGGAGATCATATGGTCCAGAATCTCTCACCCCAACCGACACTGGGGGTTAGTAAACATTCGAGACCAGGGGTCTGAAAACTGGCCCGGGGGCCGAAGGTGATCTACCTATTTTTGTATGGCTGGCAGCCTACAAGTGATTTTTTAAAATTTTGAAATATTTGAAAAAATTAAGTAATATTTTTGGTATTAAAATTATATGAGATTCAAATTTCAGTGTCTAAAGGTAAAGTTTTATTGCACAGCATCACATCCATTTGTCTATGCCTAAGTCTACAGCTACGTTTTTGCTACCGTGAAGGATTGAGAACTTGGGTCAGGAACTGTATGGCTCATAAAGTCTGAAATATTTACTTTCTGGCCCTTTGCAGAAAAAGTTTGCAGTCCTCTGTATCAACTCTTTGTCACAAAACACAACAGCAAGAGAAGAGAAAGCAGCAGGGAAAGAGCCCAGCCACGACCATCACCTCTGAGAAGGCGAGCCTCACCTTGCCAGGCAGGAGCAGGGTTGGGGAACCACTGATTAAATCTGGTCACTGTGTTTCCATGCGGGGCTCTCTGGATGCAGTAGGGGATGGGACAGATCCAGGAACTGTCCCCACTGAGCCTGTGTCGTGGTGTCTCACCCTGCTAGGGCCCTTCCTCATGATTCAGTGTGCCTCTGCACGACCATGATGAAAGTAGCCATTCCTATCCTGGTCCCCAGGGGAGAAAAAGTCCAAGTTCAGCACCAAGACGGCAATGACCACTTCTCTCTAAGCCCTCTGCTGGGGGCTCCTGTCCTCACAGAGGGTGGGGTTGTTCAGTGTTTGCTGAGTTAGCAGGAAGTTGCATTGGCAGATCCAAGTGTCCTGGAGTGTGTGTGTGTGTGTGTGTGTAACAGGAGTTTCCACTGACCTTGACAATGACAGGGAGACCAGACAGGCTTGAATTGTACTGCACATCAGTCAGATGTGATCCGATTGCATTCTGAATTCAAGAGGCCCTCATTTCAATCTGCCAGGGGAGGAAAAATTGCTCCCATCACGGAGCCTACTTAATCAAGATCCAATTGAGCACGTGTAGTTGTCATAGGTGCAGGAGAGGAGGATGAGCTAAACCGGGTTGACAGAAGGTGGGCCCGTGAATGACAGGAAGCAGATTCCCAGGTGTACAGAATGTTTCCCCCAGGCATCAGCTCCCTGCATCCTCAGAGGAGCCTTGTGTTACCCTCTTTTATACCCCAGAACACCAGAGTACAAGAACATGGAGCAGGGAACACACTAGAGGCCCAAGTGCAGGGCTTCTGACTGTCCAGGGCTCTGTCCGTCCCACTCGGCCCATCGTAAGGACGCTCTGAGACCAGACCATCCTGTAATACAACTGGTCTTTGATAACCACAGCACTTCTGACTGCATGACGCTATTGTCCCCTTGGTAGGTGTGGTGGGCTGAACAACGGCCTCCCAAAGATGTCCACGTCCTAATCTCTGCATCCTGAGAATATGTCATCTTACAGGCTTTGCCGATGTGATTAAGTTAAGGATCTTGAGATGGGAGAGGATTCTGGATTATCTGGGTGGACCCAATGGAATCACAAATCCTATACAAGGGAAGCAGGAGGATCAGAATTGGTAGTAGAAGATATGACAGAGGAAATAAGGGGCTAGAGTTACTTGAGGAAGGGGTCTTTATTTTTATTGAAGTTTAGTTGATTTACAATGTTGTGTTAGTTTCTGGTGTACAGCAAAGTGATTCAGTTATGCACATACATATTCATTTTTATATTCTTTTTCATTATAGGTTATTACAGGGTAGTGAATATAGTTCCCTGTGCTATACAGTAGGACCTTGTTGTTTATCTATTTTGTATATAGTAGTTAGTATCTGCTAATCCAAAACTCCTAATTTATCCGTCCCCACCTCCTTTCCCTTTTGGTAACCATAAGCTTGTTTTCCACGTCTATGAGTCTGTTTTGTAAATAAGTTCATTTGTGTCATCTTTTTAGAGTGCACATACAAATGATTTTGTATGATATTTGTCTTTCTTCATCTGATGTTACTTCACTTAATATGATAATCTCTAGGTGCAGGCATTATACTGCAAATGGCATTATTTCATTCTTTTTTATGGCTGAGTAGTATTCCATTGTATAAATGTACCACAGCTTCTTTATTCAATCACCCATCAATGGACATTTAGGTTGTTTCCAAGTCTTGGCTTTTGTAAGTAGTGTTGCTATGAACATTGGGTTGCATGTATCTTTTCAAATTAGAGTTTTCTCTGGATATATGCCCAGGAGTCGGATTGCTGGATTATATGGTAAATCTATTTTACATATTTTAAGGAATCTCTATGCTGTTTCCCAGAATGGCTGCAAACCCTCTCCAGCATTTATTATTTGTGGACTTTTTAATGACGGCCATTCTGACTAGTGTGAGGTGATACCTTATTATAGTTTTGATTTAACTTCTCTGATAATTAGCAATATTGAGCATCTTTTCATGTGCCATTTGGCTATCTGTATGTAGGAAGGGGCTCGAGCCAGGGAATGCAGGCAGCCCATAGAAGCAGAAAAAGACAAGGACCAGGTTCTCCCCTGAAACCTCTTGAAGGTACCTGTTTGTCAACTCCTTGGTTTTATCCCAGAGAGACTAATTTTGGACTTCTGACCTCCAGTACCATAAGAAGATAAATGTGAGTTGTTTTAAGCCCCTATGTTTGTGGCAGTTTGTTACAATAGCCATGGGAACTTATCGAGTTAGACACATATTCCAACACAGCTCCATGGGATCACAGTGTCTTGGAGAAATTTCCGTAGGAAAGGCTAATGGAAATGCTGATACACTTACTCTTCTAAATAAATACCCTCCATAATAGCATGGCTCCACCTTTTTGATTAAGTTCAGTAAATATTTATGGAGTAACCAATGTCAGGCACTGAGATGGTTAAAAATGCAGTGAACCATGTGCATTCCCTGGGGGTGGCTCCCAGTCTAGCAAAGGAACAAATATGAGCCCACAGATCTCAGGAATCGAGGCAGAAAATGCACGTTCTCTGAGGCTCCCCGTGCAATGGAGGGTGAAAAATAGGGAGACATCACCTGGGTCAGGAGGGCTAGGGAATCGATGGAAATCGGTCTGAATTATGTCCGCTTGAGCTTGGGGGTGGGAGTAAGGAGGGCGGACAGATGAGGGGCTGGGATGAGCAAGGGAGGGGAGTAGAGATGCACTAAGTGTTAGGGACGCACTTGTGTCCCCCAAGATTCGTAAGCTGAAGCCCTAATCCCCAGTGTGACTGTAGTTGAAGACGGGGCCTTGAGGGAGGTAACTGAAGTTAAGTGAGGTCTTAGGGTGGGGCTCTATTCCAATAGGACTGGTGTCCTTGGAAAGGGAGGAAGAGACTCCAGAGAGCTCTCTCCCTGCGTGAACATAGAAGGGAGGTCACATGAGGTCACCATGAGAGGGTGACCGTCTATAGGCCAGGAGGAGAGGTGTCACCAAAACCAGCCCTTCTGGCACCTTGATCTTGGACTTCCAGCCTCCAGAACCATGAGATAGTAAGTTTCTGTAGTGGAAGCCCCCCTAGCAAGTGGTGTTCTGACACGGCAGCCCGAGCAGAGGCAGACAGACAGCCACAAGCAGTCCGGTGGGACTGGAACACAGGACGACCCGAAGGAGGAGGAGTGAGGTTGGGCGCGTAGGTGGGCCACGCTGCACACTCGCTAAAATATTTGACTGGGACGTTGGAGAAAACACAGTCCTTCAGAGGCTGACCTGGGGAAGAAGACGAGTGAGGAGCCGGGTGAGAATATTTTGGGTCAGCACTGAGGGGTGGCCGTTCCAATAGTATGTCTATTAAAAATGGGCCGAGCTGCAAGTCTAACATTTCTGGAACACAGTGAAAAGAATTCTCCTCTTTTCTCCCTTCAGCACTGGAGCAGTCGAGGTCAGCAAGGTCCAGCTCGTTGCCAGGCTGTCTTTAGAAGAGGGAGGCCAGGGTAGAAGACAGGGGAGGGGGATCCTCCCCTTCCCAACCCCCAGCCGCCTGCCAACCCCCCGACACACACGTGCACACACACATGCACACACATGTGCACGCACACGTGGATGCCTTTTCTTGTCAACCCCTAGCCTGGGGTGCTGTTTGGACTTGGACCCCTTTCCGGGACAACCCTCCACCCCTTGCTTGCACTATTAATCCAATTGTGGTCTCAGAAATGCTGAGACACAGAGAGGGAAGCAGGTGCTCGAGTCCCGCCTGGCTTTCCCTGCTTCCCAGAAGGGCCCCCCCACACACACACACCCTGGACACAGCTGCACACGCTCCAGGGTGACCTGTCCATTGCTTTGGTTTGGTGATCAAACACCACAACAGATTTTCTCACAGGCTGGAAATCTGAGGGGGTCTCCAGCAGTCAGTTCAGTGATGGGGCAGCTTGAAAGGGGAAGAGAAGTCAGTCGTCAGCATAGAACATCCTACTTCTTTTTCCTAGAGACACACGTTGGTCCTAGCACATCACGTCTAGGAAATCCCAGAGATCTGCTGTTCCCTAATTCCCAATCTGTACCTCCCTCATGCTCGCTGGCTGTATGCACACAGTGTCATCCCACACCTCATCCAAAAGGAGCAGATGACTCGGAGTCCTTTGGTCAGCTCCCGGATACGCCCTCACGCATGCAGCTTGCTCCAGCCTCTCCCTGTCTGTCGTTGTCACGGCTGCCTGGCAGTTCCTCAGGTCCACGTTCGTGCCGCTGGAGAGGCAGCACGTCAGCAATGCCCAGCCACATCTCTCTGGTGTGTGAATACAACTTCACTTTTCTGTGACTGGACTCAGTATGGTTCCAGAGATGGTAGAAGACTTGTTCCTTCACTCGGTTCTGCTTTAAACGTTAGTATCTTTTGGATCAAATTTGAGACTCTCCTCATGTTGCTTCCACTTTTCAGCTCCCTGAAGGTGGTCTAATTTCTAGGGGATCAAGAAGTATCGTGGCACAAGAATGCTAGCCTCTGTCCTCACCAGCTTGCGTTGTGTCGAGTTTGGCAAACCAGGAGGTGGGCACTGGGGGCGAGTACTGGCCGCTGATGTCCGTGACCCCTATCTTTGGTCACAAAGGCTCCTGAGGTCGTCCTCGTTCTGACCCCACACCGCTGACAGCCCACCAGCCCTCTCAGCATTTCTACATCCCCCTTGGGAAGAGGGGGACTCTTCCCTGACCTTGGCTGACTTTCTGTTTAGGCGCTGGACTGCTTGACTATGAAGAAGGCACAGCCTCTCTGGTTGGCGATGCCCACGCACACCGGGGACTGTCTATCACCACACCAGGGTTGGTGTTCCATGGGATGACCAAGGACCCACCTACATCTGTACTTCAGTCTTGCCCATCTGATTCTCCTCTTCTGGTCTGCTGGTCAAACCCTCACCTCCTTTTTGGGTGCGTAGAGAAGGAAAAATAATTTTCCCTCAACCCTTCTGTGTTCTTGACTGAGACCCACCACTGCCCCCTGTAATA
Source organism: Camelus bactrianus (assembly GCF_048773025.1). Classification (NCBI taxonomy): domain Eukaryota; kingdom Metazoa; phylum Chordata; class Mammalia; order Artiodactyla; family Camelidae; genus Camelus; species Camelus bactrianus. The sequence goes on from NC_133565.1 coordinate 29,295,495, forward strand.
AAAAGGCAAATTAACAGGAGAAAAGCAAATTGAATTATAAATATATATAAACAATAGCCCTAGAAAATATGAGACTCAAAGAAGTGACTGGAGCAGGAAGTTTTTATTTCTTTTGCACAAAGAAACAACAAATTTGTGAAGAATTGACAAAGTCAAGAAATTTGGACTAGGGGCAGTAAGATGGTGAAAAAGCAACAGTATTTGTATATTTTTATACAGCCTTCTCGGCCTTCAGTTTCCTGTCTCTGGTGACAAGGACACCTTCTACCTTCCTTCACGGGGGGGCAACTTTCACGTGAAAGGTTTACTTTCTGCTTTCAGGGGACAAAGGAAGGTCAGGGGGCCCTTCTCTCACTGGCTGTTTCCCAAAGTACCTTTAACTCAAGGTAATTAACACACCCAAACGGCATATTTGAGTGTGACACGTTCTGAACCCTTGCAAGTTAAAAGATCACTATTAGGTCACCATGAATCTTCTGTACCCAGTGGGAAGTAAAAACTGCCCTCAGCCCTCCGAGCTTGGCTTTGTATTTTGATGATCTAGATCCTAGAATGCCTCAAAAATTGTTTTGAACTTTCAATAAAGGCTGAATCTCACGGAGTCCCTTCAGGGTTGTTTCTCTGTGTCTCTATGTAATCTCTCTTTCTAAAGGCTCTTTCTGTTCCCCCCCAGAAGCAGGCTATACAGAGGCTCTTCCTGCTTCCTGAGTGGAGAGAGGGCAGGGAAGGATAGGGTAACGGGATGGAGTATCCAGTTTAATATTAAGTCATTATTTATCACACAAATACAACTGAAATGAATAATTTTGTGGGTCTAATTTTTTTCTGTCCATCGAGTAACTTTTATACCATAAACCCCAGATTCTAAAGGAATGGATCAGAGGGTATGGAGTGTGCGTGTAGGTCTGCAGGGCTTTGATCTGTTCCTCAGTGACAGTCAGAAACCTCAGTGGTCTTTTCCAGGCTTCATGGGATCAATGCTGTACCACTGAGATCAATAATGACCACTTAGTGGAGAAAGGACAACACACGTGGGTCTTATCTTTTTGTTCTTGAGATTGTTGCATAACAAGTGTTTCAAGTAGGATCCTTGTGCAACCTTGACCATGTGCTTGTACGATAGGACGCGTACATCAGGGCCCGCCCAGCTCCCGACGCCCCAGCTCGCTACCTCCTGCTGGGACCTCGTCTTCCACCTGCAGGCTCTGCCCGGAACCATCGGGCCAACGTGCTGTTCGTTCTCTGCATTGAGCTTTTCTGAAACCTAGATGTCGCCTTGGGACTGAGGTCTGGGGACCAAGCTTGTATCTTTTTCCTGGTGTCTGCACCCTCGGGGTTGGGGGGGGCGGCTAGTCCTCACAGAAAGGGCTCCTGGCTTCTGTCTTTGTTTTACCGCTGAACTTGATCTTGCCGGGCCCCCAGTGGCTCCAAAGCCAATGGACACTTTCCAAGCCAGATATTATTACTTGACAGTTGTGTTCTTTGACACTGCTGATGCTACTTCCTTAATACATATCTGTTCAAAACAAAAATTATGGTTCCCTTTTGGCTCTCTCGAGTATTGGACAAAAATTGGCATCAGCACTACTGGAAAAGCAGTTTGCAATTTATAAATGTACTTTATCGAAGACTCATTAAAAAAAAACTCTTTATTTCGAAATAATGACAGATTTATAGGAGGTTGCAAAGAAATGTCCTGGGAAGTCCACGCACCCTTCCTCCCTCTCCTCTGCCCCTGTGTTTACCTCCTACATGGCTACAGACAACATCAAAACCATGAAACTGACATTGGTGCGGCCAGTAGAATTTATTCAGATTATCCCCAGTTCTGCATGCACTTGTGTGTGTGTGTGTGTGTGTGCGTGTGTGCGTGTGTGCGTACAGCCTTGCGAAACCACAGCCACAGTGAAGATACTCAACTGTACCATCTCCACGACACCCCCTCCTGTTACTTTATAGCCACACCTGTCCCTCCCTCCTTAACCCCTGGCAACCACTAGTCCATTCTCTGTTTCTATAATTACGTTATTCTATGAATGTCACATTAATAGAATCAAGCAGTATGTATCCTTTTGAGATGGGCTTTTTTCACTCAGCAAGATACCCTCAAAGCTCATCCAAGTTGCTGCATGAATCACTAGTTGGTTCCTTTTTACTGCTGAGCAGTGTTCCATGGTATGCATGTACCACAGGATTTTCTACCCATTCTCCTCTTGAAGAACAGCTTCTAGCTATGATGAATAAAGCTGCTATGAATACTCATTTACAATGTTTAAAAAAACTTACAATTTCTTGAGTGAAAAATAAGTCTTCCCTTCCCCAGGCTACATACCCAAGAGTGCAATTGCTGGGTTGAACGCTGAGTCCACTTTTTTCCGGTTTTGGAAGGAGCTGTAGAACCACTTTTCACAGCAGCTGCACCATTTTGCATCCCCGCTAGCAATGTCTGAGCGACTCATCTTCTCCGCATCCTTGCCAGCATTTGGTGTTGTCACTGTTTTCCATTTCAGCCTTTTGGGTAAATATGGAATGATAGCTGTTTTAATTAAGTGAATTCTCCAGTGTTTAAAGGCCTCACCTTGTTAATAGGAAAGGCTTGGCTTATAGCTCTGAAATAGCCCAGATCAAGGACATCTGTCTACTGCAACAGCCACGGTGCCCACAGGAGTGTGGGAAATACTTTCTGATTCCTCCTAGAGCTTTTCCCTCTTAGTCACCTGGATCTTTTCCTTCTTCTGTAGGCCTTTCTGCCATTAGAACCTCAAGGAAGGGGAGAGGAGGCTAACACCTAAAACAGCACAGTTCCTTGTGTAGGAAGAAGAAGAGTATGGAGGAGAAGAAATTCTAACCAAATGGGAAGAAGCAGAGAGAAGCATCTGACAAATGGAAGAGGGAACCTCAGAAATAATTAATTCATCAAATATTGTGTATCCACCAGGGGCCAGCTAATATTCCCAGCTGCTGGCTTATATCAGTGACCAAAACAGAGATCCTTGGATCTCTTGGAGCTGAGAACCCTGCCCTCATCCCAAATTAGGAAAAATGAAACAAACAAACAAAAAGATATAAACCACTTATAGCAAAAAAAAATATATATATAGAGGGAGCATCCAAGAATAGGATAAAACTTAAAATGATAAAATATCTCGAAGAAAAACATAGAGGTAACCACTGTGACCTGGGGTTAGGCAGAGAGAGATTTCCTGGCCAGGAACACCAAAAGCGTCTTCACTAAAGTAAAGATTAATCATCTGGACTTTGGCAAAATTTTAAAATTTTGCTCTTTGAAGGCTGTTAAGAAAATGAAGTGGTGTATTAATACGAGGGAACGCTACTTGGCAACAAAGGGGATAAAGTGCTGATACACACCACAACGTGGGGGGAAGGGCATAGCTCAAGAGGTAGAGCGCGTGCTCAGCACCCAAGAGGTCCTGGGTTCAGTCCCCAGGACCTCCTCCAAGTGGAAATCAATGAAGAAGCCTAATGACCTCCCCCTCAGAAAAACACACCACAACATGGAGGAGCTTGGAGAACCTTATGCTGGATGACGGAAGCCAGAAACTAAAGGCCACATTTAGTAGGATTCCATATACATGAAATGTTCAGAATAGGTAAGCCCATACGGGCAGGAAGCAGCTTAGAGGTCGCAGGGGTTAAAGGGAAGAGGGGGACAGGGAGCCACTGCTCACGGGTCTGGGGTTTCCTTACAGCATGATGAAATGTTCTGGAATTAGTCATGATGGTTGCACAACCTTGTTTATAGACTGAAACCACTAAGTTGTACAGTTTAACATGGTGAATTTTACGGTATGTGAATTTTATCTCAATTTGAAAAATGCAGTGGGTAGTCGTTGGAAGTTTCAGTAAGGGCAACTCTCATCCTCTTTCCAGAATAATCCTCCTAAAATCCTCTCCTTCCTATGTTGTTTTTTGTTTTTTGGGTTTTTTTGATGACCAGAAAATGAAGGAAGATGTAGTTACTCTGTAGCTCCCTGCTTCTCCCACAGGGGCTGTGGCTGACACAGGCTCTTGCCCACCCTGGCAATGCCAGGCCCTCCCTCTGTCTTGGGTCAGCATGGACACTTCTGGTGATGCTCTGGAATATGTCCATCTACATCTTGTCTGAGCTGGAAATACCCTTTTCTACCCTTTATTCACCCAGTTAGAGAATCACCTTTACAGGCTGTCACTGTCGCTGAGAAACACAGACATGGCAGCCGTGAGTGCGCGTTTCTGAACTGGAGCTAAGCCCCCTCCACATGCACGTCGTACTCCGCCCGCGGGTGACCTTCTCCCACGCCACGCTCAGCTCTCACCTCATGGATGTTCTGAGCCTCAGACGCAGTGTGGTAGCTGTGACCTAGCTTTCCCCAAACGCCCTCTAAGCTGGGTAAAGGACGAAGGACTTTATTTCTGTAATCTGAGTGGATCCCCCTCTCTCTAGACTCAGTCGGCCTCACTGTCCTACTGTTCCTCCAAAAGCCATAGTCCTCTCTTCTTCTAGTCTTCAGATCTCGACGCAAATCAGATAGGCCCATACGGACGCAAATAAATAAGATCAACCACCTGTGATTCATAGGTCCACACACAGACACTGAACCTCTGAACACACTTCCAAGGCCAACCTCTGCCTCTCACAGGTGTTTATGTGTTTGGTCCCGCCTAGAAGAGCCCAGGATTGAGCGTCTCACCAGACTCACAGGGACTGGGTCAGACAGTAGGGGACCAAGGACCTGGCGATGACATCTTGTCCAACTTACCAATGAAGGGTGACTCAGGCCTTCCTTTAGACGTCTTCCTATTCTAATATCCTCCATTTATCCATAATCGTCTGAGAGTCTCCAAGGTCCATTAGAAATGTTTTCTGGGATTTGCTCCACCCTTTTGCATTAATGACATCCCTAAAGGTCAAAGGTGTAATTGGACATTTAGGTCAACACTCTGACGTCTGTGTGTTTGTGGGACATATCACCATGCTCTCCAGGCCAAGGAGGGACCTGCAAATGGAGGGTAGCAGCGCCCATCACTGCCTTTGATTAATTTCCATCACTGCCTTTGATTAATTTCCTCATGTTCAATCCATCTACAAACATGCTTTGATGACTTTCCCAGACATTGTGTCAGAAGCGAGAGATACAGAGATAATCTCACCCACGCCACAGCCCAGGAGATCTGTCCATTCTAGGGTATTTCTGGAGCATAATCTTGTCCTCTTATAGATTATGTAATAATATTATAATAATGGATTATAAGATTATGGAACCTTATAGATTCCAGAAAGAAAAGAATGCAATATTTTTATGCAAAACATAAAACAAAACAAAAGGAAACCAACCCTTGAACATTTTCAGTGAACCTATTAGCCTCAAACCATGTGGATTCATATTTTTTTTGAGAACAACTGGTCTTTCTCTCCTTGTTGCATGATTTTCTTCGCATGAGCCCTGCTCTCTTCCCTGATAGGGACTGTTGGGCAAGACGAGGCAGTGCTGGGTTTAGGGATTTATCACCTTTGCTCCTGTCCCTTGAGGTTTCTCCATTTTCCTATTTCCCTAAATAAGCCGTACTTCCTGCCTTGGCCCCATCTCCTTCCTTCCTTTCGCCTCAGCAGATCACAGAGGGGGAGCTGCCTTTCTGGAAACTGCCTTCTCTTCCATCTTCCATCTCCCAGTCAATCCCATTCTAATTCCAAAGAGCAGTGCAACTGGTCCTTAGCATCCTGAGAACCTCACTCTCCACTTGAGGTGCTGGCTCCCCTCCCGCCTCCTGGGGTGACGTGCCTGTCACTCGGGGTCTGAGGCCAGCTGTCCCGCACCTTCTGTAAGCACTGCGTCCTCTAGATCTGTGCAGTTGTGGTGGCAGTGGTGGTAGCAGATGGCAGCATAGGAAAGGAGGTCCTAGGAAACAGACGTAAACCTCCCACTGGGCTATTGTCGTGGGACTACCTTCCTCAGGCCTTTCCCTGTCCAGAACTGAGGCGGCCCGGCTGTTTGCTCTCTCTCCCTGGCCTGCTGCTTCTGCATCCCGTCCATCTGGCGCTCCAGCTCACGCAACTGTTGTCTCCACTCATCCAATCGCTCCTCAGGACCTGACACATACTTTCCGTGGCCCCCACGTCAGCAGCAGTGATGTTTTTAGCTAATCCTTGCAATTCTGGATATTCTGTTTGGGCCTTCGCGCTTCCGAGACAGCGTCCGGATTCCTGTGTGTTTTTGTGGAGGGCCAGGCAACTGGAACCTTCCCTCATCCCTTGCCCTGTGTAATGCGCTGACTACGTCCCCTCAAAATATATCCAGGGTCTCACCCCAGTACCTGTGAGTGTGACCTGATTTGGAAATAGGGCCTTTGCCGATGTAATTAGGTTAAGGATCTTGAGATCATTCTAGAGTTATGGTAGGCCCCAAATCCAATGACTGGTGTCCTCGTAAGAGAAAAAGGGAAAAATGTGAGACTCAGAGACACAGAAAGAAGGCCATGTAAAGGAGGAGGCAGAGGTTGGGGGCACGCAGCTACAAGCCAAGGAACACCAAGGACTGATCGGCGGCCCCAGAAGCTTGGAAGAGGCACAGAACTGGCTCTCCCTCAGAGCTTCCTGAAGGAACCAGCTCTGCTGAAGCCTTGATTTCAGACTTCTGGTCCCCAGAATGGTGAGAGAATTAATTTCTGTTGTTTTAAGCCAACCAGGTCTTGGTCATCTGTCACAGCAGCCCGAGGAATCTGATACCCCAGGCTTGCTCTGAAACGGCCTCTGGCTTGGAGCCCCCCGGGCACGCCGAGCCTCGGGCCTCGTGCTCCACGGGGGCCGCCTGCCAGAGTGTCTGCCCCGGGCCTCTCCCGCCTTCTCCGCCACAGGGACCCATTCAGCGTTTCAGCCACCCCACCCTCCTCAGGGTCCCTGGAGGGTCCAATGAGACAGGAACTCTTGAGTTTCCTCAGGGGGGAAGCGAGATTGCTCTCCTCAGAAAGCTCCACCTCGGCGCCTCAGGGTTTCCTTCCCTGGGCCAGGCTGCCAGGCTGGCTCTGCGCTCAGTGCGCCTCCCTCCCTGGCGTGGACTCAGGGCGGAACGTGCGTGTTTGACCTGGTCAGGCTTCTCTGGTTCATAGCGGAAGGGTCATTCTCCACACATCTGGTAAACTCAATGTCCTGTCAAAATTCCCCAGCTTCTCACCGGGTATTTGTGGGTCTAACGCTTGGCTTTTTTCATCTAGAAGATCAAGCTCAGAGGAGGTTTCCTCTATCTCCAAAGCTTCTGGGAAACAAAATAACATTCTTCTGAACTTCTGGACTCTGGACCCCTTGTCCTCATCTGTCACCTAAAAACGTCAGTCTCAGTTATCACTGAGATCCTCACCAGCACTCACCTCCTGTGGTCCCACGAAGTCCTGTCAGCATCTGCCTTCCTCTCCAGGGGCTCTGTGTGCCTTCCTGGAAATGTTGGGCTTCTGGGTAGGTGACCAAATGTCCTGGTTATCTTCATTTCTAGGACATAGGACTTTCACAGCTAAAATTGGGAAAGTCCCAGGTAAACCAGGATAAGTTGCTGGGAAAAATAGATTTCTTTGAGGATAAAGTCCTTTTTTACATGGATGGTATTAAATATTTCTAAAATTTAAATTTTTTAAATTGAAATGTAAAGATGAAATTCTTTGTATGCATAGCTTTAAAAATATTTTTGAATTTCTTTTTTTTTTTCTGATAGAATGAAGTGTTTATGTCTTGATTCTTTACTTTGCTGCAGTGTTTGTTAGAGACGGTCTGCCTGAAGTTGGCTTCTTCAGAAGTATAATCTTAGAAAAATATTGTGAAAAGGAGTGTTAAAGGGTCTTCCCAGAAAAGACTGGTAGGAATGTGGCACCTCCATCTCCCCACCTCCACCCCAGAGCTGTACAGGTCTAGAAGATACAATACTCATAGGACACATGGGACAGCTGACCTCAAACACCAGGGAAGGCCATGCCTGACTCCAGGAAGTGGGATTGGTGAGGAAGACGAAGACTCAGCGAGCTATGATATCAAGCAAATAAAGTTCCAACAGAGGTAAGTGTATCACAGCCTCACAGGGATGTGTGGGAGAGACTATAAGTTACAACGTAGAGATACCCCACCAGGGAGCGAGGGAGCTGGGGTATTGATGCCCCTGCACCCATTGGTCATTGGTAAAAGGCTGTTCTTGGTGGGATGTAAAAATCTGAGGCACTCCTGGCTCTGTGTGCTTCGGCAAAGTAGAATCCAGCAGCCTGAAGTCAGTCCTTTGACAGAGACCCAGATTCTGGTGCCTGAGAGTGAAAGCAGAGAGCTGAGGTGTGTGACTGTAGGCAGAGGTCGGCTGGCAGCTGCTTATGTCTCTCCAGCAGGACAACAGACACGAGGACCTCTGTGGTCTGCTCAGAAGGGCAGTGCTCCCTCAGCCCCATCACGTGCCCTGACTTTCTTGTCACTTTCTGACATCATGCTGAAGCTCAGCTGCTGTGGACCCTGAACCTGTGTTGTCTCCAGGATCCTTGGGCCCAGGGCACACTGAGGACTGGCATTCCCATCTTGGCCTCTGCCGCACAGCCCAGTCTCCTGCCTCTCTTCCTTTTCCTCTTCATCTTCAGGTTATCTGTCTGGAATATGCAATCTCTCTAGTGCCTGGCCCAGACATCACGGGGTTGCCTTCTCAGGTGGCAGGAAGTGCCTTTACTCAAGAGTTTTCAAGTGCTCCCTGTATGCCACTCTTTAGGAATCCCTGCTGAGCCTGATCCAGTTTAGGCTAAACACCATCCCTCTCTGCCTGTTTCCTCCCTGTCCACATACACACAGAAGGAAAAAATAGCTCAGGACAATTCCTACAATAAAATCAGGGGCAAAGCTTGACACTCCCACCATCGAGGCTCTTGCTTCCCGAATCCTCCTGACCTGGGTCCTCTTTCTCTTTCCCCCCATCCCCAGCCAATCCCTTTCCCTGGAGCTCAGCCAGTTTTCATCAGGACCAAATGCTAACCACATCTCCATCCCAGCTCTCCACTGCCTTCTGTCCTCTCCATCTCCCAGAAGCAGACAAGAATGGAAATCCAGGTGTGCCTGCCCATACCCAGGACAGAGCTGGGGTTGAGACCTATCCAGGAGCCTCCCAACCTACCATCCGTCATTAGGGACTCACTGCAGATCTGGATAATTGATGAATCTGCCTCTGCCTCTTCTGCTAAATGCTTGTGACCCACGGCCAGATGAATTCCTTATCATGTAAAGACTGTCCACTGAGTACCATGTACTGTTCAATGTCCTGGGCAGAGACTGATCAACAAAAAGCCTGAAGCAGCCTCCGTGGAAAGCCTCCTCGGCATCACACCCTAGATCCTTTTCCTCGTCTTCCGTCCCACCTTCCTGGGAGCCGCCCCTCTCCCTGCGCTAGTGCCCGCGCTTAGGAAGAGGCTCTCTCCCACCTTCACCTGATGACTAGGAAGTGGGTGGGCCTGCTGGTCTCAGAGTCACTTCGTCCAGGCTGCGGAAAGTGAGCCTAGGAAAGCAGTAACTCCAAGGGTCTCCAGCATCTCCTGGACGTTTAAGATCCAGCTCCTGGCTGAGCCGATGTGACTCGGTGACTCTCCGTGTCTCCCACAGGCAGCCGGCAGAGCCATGCCTCACAGAAGAGTAGCTGGGGGTCTTAGGCACCACCGAGGTTTCCAGTAACCCTTGTGTGACATCATCGCTGACATAGCTCCGTTCTGTGGGCCCCGCTTAATTCAAACATGGCCACGATGAAAACATGGGGGCCATTTAGGGATATGGGAATTCCTTAAGAAACACAAGTCGATGTGTCTTTTACCATCAAGGTGCCTCGTGGAAGAGAAATGCTCACACACGGATAAATTGCTGCGATGAAATGTTGTTTTCTCTTCCTCATCTGCGCCAGGTCACGTTTCTTTGTTTTTGGCATTTTTATTGGACTCTGAAGTGAACTGTGTGGGAAGAATTAGGAGCGGCGCTGCAGGACCAGAGGCAGGCTGCATTCCAGGCATTTTAACCCGGTGTCCCACCGAGGGGCGGCATACCTAGTTCATGATTTATCAGGGTCTTGGGCTTAGAGATGGGAACCCATTAAGCGCTTTCTGCAAAAACTGAGCCAACAAGCTGTGAGCCCGTGGGGAGGCTGCATTTCTAATGGGCCCCGTGTGGGACCTGTTGGTGAAGTCATGCTAATCACAACCTTACAAGCTACTCTGCCCTTCCCCAACTCCCCTTGCCCGTCAGTGTGGGCGCAGGACGCGTACCCGCCACCTCAACTCTTAGCACATCCTGGGACGTCATATTCTGTTTGCTCGTCTCTCTCCTCGAGGGAGGGGGCTCCGAGGGCTGTGCCCAGCAGGTGGCAGGTGCCACCACGTGTTTACCGAGAGAACATGCTTGAGACGGTTTGTGGGAGAAGTTCACAACTGTTAGGCTTCAAATTGGCAACAGGAGACAACCTTATCTTCAGCCAACTGTTTCTCTCCATGCTTCGGGAGGGAGGCTGGGAGGTGGGCGATGGAAGTCTAGGGGACCAGGATGCGGGATGGGGGCTGGGGCTGCAGCTGCGGCTTCCCTCCCCGCCCTGCGGCCCGAGCAGACCCAGCCCTGCCACAGCCCCGCGCCTCACCCCTCCCACCGCTTCCTCCTCACTAACCATCAGTAGCAGGAATTGGAAAAATACCTTTCATTCTTCATACTTCTCTACACTCTTTACTTTAAAATAATGAGTGTACATTACTCGTAAAGTCAGGAAAAGAATTACTGTTGCTCCATCTGAGCCAAGAGTCTATTTTTGTTTCGTTGTCTATTTTGGGGATTAGATATAGACTAGAGGTGACGTACCAGCCCAAGGCCTTTATTTACTATTTCTTCTCCCGTCCCCGCCTGCCCATCCTCCCCCTCCCCCTCTGTCACAGGTGTGTGCAGCCCTGGGTCTTTCTTACCACTGCACAAAGGCACGCTTCTAAAGGCACCGAAATTCTAAGTATTTCACGATTTCATGGTAGCGTGGCTAGCCATTTATTTTCTTATTCTGACAGGCAATTTGCTTTTTATTATTTTCATAACTGTATAAGCAATATATAGTCTTTGTAAAACATATAATATTAAAAATTACAAGGATAGGAGAAAAATTCACCTCAGAGTCTGTCATGTTGCAACTGCCACTATGGTACGTCTACACATCTTTCATGCATGTAAGTGCAGACATAATTTTATATAAGGTGAATGCTGCATACTGATGAATGACATAGATGTTCCCCAGCTTGCACATCTGTTCCTCTGTTACTAGGCTTGCCTTAATTTACACTATTCCCCGCTATAAAACGTTGCTGCAGTAAACATTCTTACACACCTTCCTGTGTATTTCAAGACTTCCATTTCACTAGGAAGGGTGTCTAAATGTGAGATAGCGGAATCAAAGATACGTTTATTTTAAATTTATACATATTGCCACATTACCCTCAAAATAAGTTGTAAGAACTTACGTTTCTACCAAAAGTATGTGAGAAAATTCTTTCCCACGCGCTCTTCGCTGTGGCAGGTAGAATCACTATTTTGTGCTTTTGCTAATCCTTCAGGGGTGAGACATGCCATTTCACTGTTAGTTTAACTTGCATTTTCCTGACTACTTCATGAGATTAAATCTCCATTTTTTTCATTTACTGATTTATGTTTAATTATTAAATATTTCTATTACATAGCGAATTTAAGAAAAGTAAAACATACTCATCTGCTCCTCCTCACCAGGATGAAACAGCTGTTTAACATTTGGCCGTACGGCTTGCCTTTTTTCCCCCTGTATTTTCAATCAACACCTCTCTCTCCCTTTCTCTTTCTTCATCTGTTTTAAGGAATTCAACCCTACAAGCCCCTCCTCACCTCTTACCCGCTCCATCCAGAGTCGTACCTATCAATCAGTCCATGAAATTCTTTTTTAAAACTTTTACTATGTATCTTATTTATGCACAAACAAAATACGTACTTGCCTTGAGTTATAAAAATATGTACCGTCTTTTAAATTCAGCATTACATTTTTAGAATGTGTGCATGGTGCAACAAGATGACCTTAAGGGCTGCAAAATGTTCCTTTGTGGGACTAAATAAGCTTATTCATTTCTCAACTGAAGGGTGCCTAGACCTGTTCCCCTGTCTCACTGCTCCAAGAGGGATGACTCTCCCACCTGTCTTCTTGTGCACACGTGGGAGCTTTGCTAGGACAGACACTGAGCGTTGGGGGTCACTGAGTCACACGGTTGGTACATCTTTGATGTGGCGGGACATTGCCTAATATTTTCCAAGAACAACTGTCTTTAGTCTCCCACTTGCAAGGGAAAAGCCCGTTTCCCTGTATCTGTAATCACAATTGCGTTACCAGACTTAGTAAATCTGAGTGACAGACGTTATCTTGCTTCAACTTTGCGTTTCCCTTAATCACTCATGAAGTTCAGTCTTTTCTTGTATGTCTAATGCCACTTGAGTTCGATGAAGTGACAGTTCAAACTCTGGTCATTTATCTATTGAGTTGTATTTTTCTTAACGATTTTTATGAATCTTCTTACATCTGAATATTCTCTCTGAATATCACTTTGTTGGGTATATAAGTTGAATTGCAAATATTTCTGCCAGTTTTTAGGTTGTCTTTTCCATTTCTTTAAGCTGATTATTATTATTAATTTTTAGTGAGCTCAAATATAACCATTTCTTCCTGTATGGTTTGTGGTCTTTGTGCCATGTTTAAAAACTCCTTCCTTGACTTAATTTCATAAATCTATTTTCCTAGATTTTTTTCAAGGTATTTTACGTATGTTGCTTTTTGACACTCAGATGTTTTCATCCGTGTGGAATCCATCTTTCACATATTGTGTAAGATCAAGATGTAATTTCTTCTTTTCCTTTGTATTTCCCCCAGCACTATTTATAGGAAGTCTGTCTGGCCCCTGTGATTTGTAATGCTGACTCTTTTGAATGACAGTCTCTGGCTCGCGTTGGTGGCACGTACGGCAAATAATCTTTTCTGAATGTGTGTGTATTTCTTGGTTCTTGGTTGTGTTCTGCCATTCTGCCAGTCCCATAGTTTTAATTATAAAGTTTCCAGGTGCCTGGTAGATTGGCTGTTTCATCTTTTTCCTCCTTCTCTTCTTCCTCTCACCTTTTTTTTTAAATGTTGTATTACACTGGATGTATTGGCCTTTCTTTTTCTTTTTCTTCTTCCGTAGGAAATTTGGGGTCACCTTGTCAATTCCCTAAAAAAACTCTCCTGCAATCATTTTCACATCAACTTAATTCAGATATAATTTATGCAAAACATAACTTAAAGAACCCACCTGAAGTGAACAGTTTCATGAGTTTTGTCATTTGAATACACCTTTGTGACCTTGAATTTTTAAAATCCAGCTTGTCATTTTATTCTTTTGTAGATCATCCTTTTAAGTCTAGAAACCAAGACATCTATGCTTAACTCAAGAGCACAAAACTTTCTCTCATGTACACTTTAAATATGTGTAGTTTATTTTGTCAGTGATAGCTCAGTAAATCTATAAAAAATAGCAATGCTCTATGTTTGATGGAAGAGAGTTTCAGAGTGATTTTAGTCTACTATTTTGCTAGACTCCAAATGGTTCTCTTTCAACAGGGAAAGATTTGAATTGTTAAGCATTTACTAGAGGGTTGAGCATATTAAAATACGAATTTAATTTTGGAAGAATTTAAAAAGGAAATAATAAGAGTGTTTAAGAGGACAATACATACAGGGTTTTGTGATGAGACCTGAGCTCAAATCCTGGTTCTGTCATTTCCTTCCTGTGTGTTCTTAGTTAAGTCACTTACCTTCTCTGAGTCCCAGTTTCTTAATCTATAAACCAGGAATAATATCCACAAAGCATAGGTTTATAATGATTCACAAAAAACACTGTTTGCAAGGAACCTTCTAGAGAGCCTTGCCTAACACACAAGGCCAAGAATTATTAGTTTCCTTTTTTACTTCATGTAAGCAGACCCCGACAGGGACACTCTTTAGCATGCGTTTTCTGGCTGCAACACAACACGGCCCTCAGGAAGGAGAGAGCTCCCAAACTCCAAGAGTAGGTTCTACAAATCGTTCAGTTACAAAGTTGGCCTGGGCTGTTCAGTGTTCAGAGCAAAGTCATTTTTATTGTAATGAAATTTTAAAAGGCAGTTACATTAGTTACACATATACACAACTGACTTAATAACTGTTAGTCATAGAGCACATTCAAGAAATACAAATGATTTATCCACAGCACAGTTCACATCCATAAGAAGAAAGGCTAAGAGAGCAACGATTAAGTGCTTAAACTGCCCGCTGAAGCTTGTCTGTGGACTCTCTCGGTTCGAAGGAGAGCGAGGTTGTTAGGAAGCAAGCTGCCCTGTTCCCACGAGACCTGCCTTTTGCCCCTTTCCCCTGTATGTGAAAATGGGCCTGCAGCAGGGTGCGAAGCCTCTTTAAAGTGCCCCAGACCCTAGGCAGCCAGGCCCCTTAGTACACAGCAGGAGGCTCTGGTCGGGAAGCGGTGGAATGGCATGGGGCTGCCCTGGCAGGTCAGGTCACAGCGACCTCATGACCAAACCCATACATTCTATGAAAACAGGGAGCGTTTCCATCCTGCCTTGCTACTGGCTGGAGCTGCTAGGTAATCGGCTTGGTCTTGCTTATGTGACAAGTCCTAACCATGAGGGAGCAGGTGGGCCTGGGGAGGAGAGGCTCACTGCTGGCCCAAGGGCTGACGTGGTGGGAAGGGTACACTACTCACTTCCCAGGGCCAAGCCGAGCCGCAGCACTGATACCGGAGTGTGGCTTGTCTGGGGAACGCACAGCCCCTTGATGGGCACGGGAGGTTTACACTCCCTGCTGCAAGTTCCGACAGCTGTCAGAATCCGCCCCCGGCTGCAACAGGTATTCATGAAAGATTGGAAGGGGTGAATTGGACACACTGGGGAACGGAGGAGAATGTCGCTGTTTGTGATGGCTCTACCACTCCCTGAAACCAGAACGAAAGACAGAACTAGTGGGGAGGGATAGGCAGGCAGGGCGTTCTAGAACCTCCTTAGCCACTGTCGAAGTCACCAAGTCCTGGCTGAGCCTCAGTGTGGCTACATTCATGTTCTCACCCAAGGTTCAGGCAGCCACTGCATGGCCCTTTAGGGTGGAAAGCCTTCTGCTGGCTCGGCCTAAGGAAAGCCAGCCAAAGGCCTAGTAGATGTGAGATGAGGTGTGAGTGAGGAAGTGAGCCCAGAGCCAAAGTCCTAAGTGCCCTTCCCCTTCCCAACCCAGCTCTGCCTCCATCTCCAGGAGGAGAGGCGTGCAGGCTAGGGCCTGGGCGGGGGCCACACTGATTTGCACAGAGTCCATGTGCATCCTGGCCTGACTGGGCAGGACTGGAGAGGGAGGTTCTTTTACAAACTGGGATAATTAGACCCTTGAAGGATTTAATTCTTATTCTAGTTTGTCTCAAAATTCCTTGGGGAGAGAGTTCCTCCGGTGTGGAATCCTCTTGGTCCTGTCTGTTTGCTTAGTGGCCACTGATGGCTTCTAGGAAGCACAACCAAAAAGCGGAGTGGAGAGTAGAGAAGACAGAGAACTCGAGTCGGCCAACCTGACTGCAGTCAGAGTCCCTGCCGGTGCTCACGAGACAAAGCGGGAAGAGGGGAGGGGGCGGCCTATTTAGCTCTGATCCTCCCCCACTGAGGCTTTCAGTCATCTACGAATCTTAGCCTTCGAGGACCAAGAATTTGAACCCTGGATGCTCGTGTAGGTGAGTGAGTAGCGGAAGGTCCCTGGGAGCAGAGCTCTCCTCCCACGTCCTTTTGCAGTCCCCCAGCGCCCAGCACAGCCCAGGTGTGCGGCAGGCTCATGGTCTGTGCGCCAGCCCAACGTGCGCACCCAGGAGAAGCCCCCGGTTTCATCCAAAAACTAGGAGAAACAAACATAAGATCCCACTCCCCCGCCTCCCCCGACCTCAAGCTTCCAAACCTACAGATTAAAAGCCACAGAGAGTCTGTTTTCATTTCACTGAGAAACCATTCCTGGGTCCAAAAGCTATTTTTGTGCCTTTTTTGGAAATAACTAAGTCCCCTGCCTGGGGCAAGCTCAAGGTTGCGGAGGCTGGCAGAGGTGGCCCCAGGGGCAGGGCATGCCCGGGGAAGCCCCTGCTGGGTCTGGTCCTCGAGGGTGTGAGGAGTTTCAGCCATCTGCCGCTCTCCCAGAAGCCAAAAGGCTCCTAAGTGTAAGAGGACAGCCTGCGCATCTAAAGCCCAAATCCAATCACCACTGTATACAGAAGGATTAAGAGCCACTCTAGAAACTGTAAAGCCAGTGTTAATGTAGAGCCTCGGAGCTGGGATCACACAAAGCTGGCTGCCAGCCGTAGACTTCTTACCGAACAACGCCGGACGTTTAGAGGGGGGGCTCCCCAGGCACGGCAGGACACATGCTCCCATCTGGGCACCGGCAGGGCTGGGGCTCAGCTCAGAGCTCTCAGAGAGCAGAGCGGACACTCTCCCCCGGCTCCCTCCTGCAGGCTGGGCTCACCCAGCGCTCAGGCAGCCTGGAAGCAACTCCACTCAGCCTGGCCCTCCAGGGATTCGGGGTGGGGTGGGGGGTGTGGGAGAGGGACACACAGGCCGTTTCTGAGCCAGGTGCCTGAGGGATCTGCCTGAAAAAAAGGCTTTCCCAGTGGGTGGGCTCCTCCACCGGCCCTGAAGCAGCCACGTGAGAGTCGGGGAGCTGATGGGAGGGCGACCACCAGGAAAAGGAGAGAACACCAGAGTTTCTCCCCTAGTGTATAGGGCATGGGAGGGCGCAGAGGTAAGTCAAAATGGGATGGATTCTTCAACTAATCTCAAATCTGAGGGAAACACAACAAGCCAGGGACCAGGGCTCTGAGGTCAGCCAGGCAGAAGCTTTTTACTCCCATCTTGAGACCACGTGAGGAATTCAGGGCCCTGGTGAGTGTGGGGCACAATCAGAACTGGACCCAGAACTGGAGCCCGATCTCCCACCTCACAGACCTGCACTCTGTCCCTCCCAAGACGCCACTGTCCCCTGCTGAAGAAAGGAGCTCAGGCGGCCTCGGGGGAGGTGTTTCAGAGTTCCCAGCTCTGCGCGCGGGGTTTGCCCCACTGCCGTCTCCAGAGGCTGGTCCGGGGGAAGCATGTGCGTGGCTCAGAAGGGCCAGGAGGCCGGGGCACCCTCACACGTGCACAGCAGGGCCTGGCCTCTGTGGGCTCAAGGGGCGCCCCCTGCAGGCATCGGGAAGGGATGAGAAACCTGGTGGAAGCTGGAAGGGCTGGGAACGGCTGCTCTCCAGACCCAGAAGTGGGTGGGTGCTCTCGGGGGGGCTCCCTCACAGGATGGGGCTGGTCTCTCTCAGAAGACGACTGCTCGAGTCTGCACTGGGTCCTGGGCCAAAGGCCTGACCTAGCAAAGTGAGCGGTGCCAGCCAGGGCACCTGGTGACACTGTGACGTGCCCACCTGCTCAGCTCGGCCTGTCTGCCCGGCGCCCAGGCCCTGGGCCAGGCCTCCCCCGGCCAGGGCACCGCCCAGCTCAGACAGGGCTGCATGTCTGGGCTCCCACTCTCGCCACACACCCTGGATTCCAGACACCACTCTGGCTGCACACGACAGACACGGGG
Organism: Camelus bactrianus; assembly: GCF_048773025.1. Lineage (NCBI taxonomy): Eukaryota > Metazoa > Chordata > Mammalia > Artiodactyla > Camelidae > Camelus > Camelus bactrianus. The sequence goes on from NC_133565.1 coordinate 29,313,140, forward strand.
CACAACACATCCATCAGGACAGGGATTCACGTCACACTGCACGAAGCACACACGTCCTACAGCACGACGGACGCACAGACAGGTGGCTGAGCCGGGGACAGAGGACCCCGGGCTGCCCCTCGCCAGCTCCTAGAACAAAGGCTGTGCATCCTGACTGCCCCTTTCCCCAGCACCCCCTGAGCCCCACATGGGCACAGAAGTTAAAGGCAAGAAAGAAGCCAGATTCCAGCTTCCTGGGCAGGCCTAGGGGCTACTGCTTGGGCTCTCGGCTGTAACTGAACTTTTTATAGGTGACAATTACCTGATATATAAGATGATTCACAACCAGATTTCAAGGACCCAGCGGGCTGGCCTCCCAAGCACACACAGGTAAAATACAGTAAATACAACAAACCCCCAGCGTCTAGCGGGCTCCTGGTCAGTGGCCGCGCAGCCCCGGCTGGGGGTTAGAAGCCGAGCAATGCCGTGCCGGGGGGCACACAGAGGGTGAGATGTCTTCTGCGGGGGGGTCCTGTGGCAGGACAAGCCGGGTGGAGGGGGGGCCCACTCACACGGGCGTCGACATCGCAGCAGGTGGGGCACGGCACAGCGGAAGCCTCACTCTGCCCGCAGCTACTCGGAAAACGGCGGGAACATGCCCAGGTCGGCAAAGTCTTCGATGTTATAGTTGCCCGTCCCCTGGGTTGGGTCTCCTGGCATGGGTAGCATGTCCTACAGGAGAGAAGAAAAGAGAAGGCAGGGGAGTCGGCTCATCCTTCCAGCACCGGCACATCCCAGGAGCCCAGCCTGCCAGCCACCCTCACGATCATCTCTCTAACGGAGGTGTCCCAGGAATACGCCCTGCCATCTGAGGGGGCTCGGCGAGGGTCCTCAAATGCCTGAGGCCCTGGGAAGCTGTTCCCCCCACCCCAGGAGCTGTCGTTCTAGCAGGTAAACACAACTTCAGCACACAACCTTTGTCTCTTTAGAGGTGAGCCAGGACACAGGGTGGACAAGAGCCCCACTTGTGGGAGGATACAGCTTGGTTCCGAGCAAGGTACACACAGTCAATGATCCAAACGCAACAGCACTGCTATGCGGGGGTGGGCGCAGGAGGAGGGCCACGTGCATGGAGCGGCTCTGCGTGGCAGGTCCTCATCGTGAACATCCAGGCCAAATCCCTGCCTGGTTAGACTTCACTTTTAATAAGTCCTTCAAGGTCTTTGGGCCTCAGATTACCCCTCCAGAAAATGGGACTAGCTACATTTCAGTCCATTATGGCAAATTTCCCAAAGTGTGTTGTGTCAAATTCTTGGCCCATGAGATACACTGGGAGAAAAGAATTCTGTGGACAAATAAGTTTGTGAAACAAGGTGTACTCTGCCTACCTCCTAAAAATCCTTAGTCCTCATTAGTATAATAAAGGCTCTGATAAGTCCTGCAGTCAAGAAACTGAATAACTTTGTTTAGTCAAGGTTTCACAAACTGATTTCCCCAAGAATTCTTTTTAGCTGTGTGACCACGATGAGCCAGGGCTGAGCCTTAGAGATGGAGGAAAGGGGGGCAATCATCACAGGTCAGGGGAGGTCAGGCAAGGGCCTGGGTGAGGCACTTCTCTGAATATGTAAAAGGATTCTGCCCCTTTGGGGTCCTGGAGTGACATCTGAGTTCTAGACCTTTGTGAAGCTGCTGCTTGACCTCGTGGGAAAGAAGCTTGGAAGAAGGTGGGGGTAAACAGAAAGCTCTCCCTTGAGAAGGGGGATTATAGTCCTAGGAGTCTCAGAGCCCTCCCACCACGTGCTTCCTGCTCCATCCTCGCTTTGCGGGGCAGGCCTGGGGATCTGGAAGAGGATGGAAGGTGCCTGGGCTCTTGTTACAAGATGCTACTCCCTCACGAACACCCGGGGGGATGGATGGGGCGTCAACAGGTGCAGCCCCCCAAGTGGAGCCTTCCAGAGAGAAATTCTGGCTGAAAGTGGAGCCACGAACACCCCGAGGGGGCCGAGTCCTGCGCTGCGGGGCTGCCAGCGGTGTCCACGGCTGCTGCACACTCAGGTCAGGGCTGCCCGAGGCGCTCGGGATGGGCCAGGGATGTCTCAAACAACGGAGTGTTGCAAGGTGCCCTGGTAGCCTCAACCAGCAACACCTGCGCTTAACTCAGGAGAGGCGCCAAGCCTCCTACTGCTGAAACTCTGAGTCAGGGCTGCCGCCTGCCCCAGGAGGGGCCAGAACTCACAATCGCTATCAGCAGTCGGTGCTGCGGCCGAGACCGAGGGGGAAAGGAAGCAGAGAGAAGGCGCCGGTACCTACGAGAAGGTGGTGCTCGCTGATTTACCTGGAACACTTCAGTCTGACCGGGCTGCTGGTGGGAGTGCTGCTCACCGCTCTGCTGTCCGTGGTGCTGGCTTTGCCACTGCGACCAGACTTCCGAGGGCCGCCCCTGGAACTGCCCGCTACTTTGTCCACTTTCAGCTGAAAGATCCGACGTACAGGACACTTCCTTTAGAAGCCATCCCGTGGCTCCGTGAGACCTAAGAACCACTGCAGCCCAGAGGGCCCCGCATTTCTGAAAGGTGCGGTCCATCCGAGCTGGCTGACTGTGTTCACCGTCCCCTCTGTCTCACACTGACTGATAAGAAGTTGGTTTTGCAGCTGAGAGCTGGATGGGTGAAACAGATATGGGAGGTTTCTGCCAAATGGTGCAGGCACTGGGCGGAGAGGGTGTGCCCGCTGAGGGAGCAGGGCCCACAAGCCTGAGAGCCCTTGGTGCCCTCTTTGGTCACTAATGGAGGCTCGCCCCCGCGGGCCATGTCTGTGGGCCGAGAAGGGAGAAGCAGTCCCTGCCACTCCGGAAGCCCCCTCGGCTCACGAGCTGCTCTTTAAAGGAACCTGGCCCCACCAGAGGAAGAGCTTCACGTCAGCACGCCCCGACCTCCGCTGGCCTCACTGCCTTTTGGGTAACTTGGCTGAAGCCACACACGGCGCTTCACAAGGCCCTTCCACGGGGGCCAAGAGCCACGCCCTTTCCGCCTGTCTCCTTGGCTGAGTGCTTCCTAGTACTGGCTGGTTCGAGAGGAAAGGCACTTGGGCGCAGCTCAGACAAGAAGACAGGTCTTTTCGTGGGAACTGGCAAATTAATTTGTAATCGAGAGCAGCCTTGCTTCTGTCTACACTTCACAAAGAATTCCCAATGGAAAAACGAACTAGGAAACACGAGCAGAATGTTGTTTAAAACATTTTAAAGATTCAACTCAAATGGATTGGTTTATCCTAAGGTGCATTAAGAGAAACTGCAAGAACTTTTTTCTTGTTCTGAGTCATGCAATGACATTTTGGAGGCAACGGGCTTACTGTCAAGCTCAGGGTGGCAGGACAGGCCCCATCTTGGCCCACGTGTTCTTTCAAGTCATGCTGACCACAGGCGGCCCCTCCCACCCGATGAGTGGGCACTGGGTTAATCTAGGGGAAGGCTAGACGGTATTCAGGGGGAAGATCAACCCTCTCTCCCTCCTTCTCTCTCTCTCACACGCACATCTTACCTACTGCCTGAGACATAAAGGGCTTTAATTAAACACATACGCATTCTTTAATGTCTCACCACTGGTGCTTTTCAAACTCCGCGTGATGATAGTTGGTAAAGGGCTCTATGAAATCAGGAAAGGATACAATTCCCTATTTCAGCACAAGAGGGATTTAAATCTACTGAACACATAGGATTCTGGGTTTTTTTTTTTTTTTTTAAAAAAAAAAACAACACATCTGGCTTTGCTGAAATGGCTTTTCGTAACACTCTGTCATGAGACTCCGTGGGCCAGGAGGGACTCTTCATCGAATCGCGTCCACTGGCCTGATTTGGGAATGGAACAATCTAGAACAGGTCTGGTTCAGAACTGTGGCAAAATTAAATGTGCTGCAGCCCCAGCTGGAGCAGCGAGGGGAGTCTCACTGGACAGACACCTGCCCTATTCTGGAGACCCAAGAGGCCGAGCAGGAGCTGGACCACCTGTGGCTCGGAGGCAGGAGGGATGGACACAGCCACCTTTGCTGAGGCCAAGGCTGGGGTGGACTTTGGGGCTGTCCTCACATACTCAGAAGTGACTGCCTTTCAGGAGTCCCCTGGCTTCCTCTGGGATCTTCCTATGACAGTGATTCCCTGCTGGAGTCTTGCCCATCATGAATTAATTCTCTCAACCCTTCCTCTCTGTTGTGGCCTGACCTGTGTCCCCCAGATTGGTCTGTTGAAGGCCCAACTGTCAGTATCTCACACTGTGACTGTACTTGGAGAAAGAGTCTTTAAAGAGGCAGTTACGGTGAAATGAGCTCACGTGGGTTAGCCCGAATCAGTATGACTGGTGTTCTTACAAGAAGCAGCAATTCGGACACAGGCACACAGAGACAGAGGACCGTCTACCAGGCAAAAAGAGAGGTCTCAGAAGAAACCAGCCCTGCTGACTTCTTGATTTCAGCCTTTCAGCCTCCAGAGCTGTGAGAAGACAGGTGTCTGTGTTTGCAGTCACCCAGTCTGCAGTGCTTTGTATGGCTGCCCTGGCCGACTGGTACGCCCCACCTCAAGCTACGGGTCTACCTCTCCTTCCCTTTGCCATCAAACTTCTAAAGCCGTCCTTAACACAGCGTCTTTTCCCCTTTCCCTCCCTTTCCTCGACCTGCAATCAATCACTCTACAGCCACATCTGTAATTCCGAGCCCAGCCCAGCAGAAACTCAGAGTTCTCACTGCTAAGCTCTCCTGGGTCTCCACACTCATGACCACCATCTCTTTGAAATTGTTCGGCTAGCTTCTCGGACTACATGTGATTTTGGTTCCCCCATCTCCTCTGCAACTCCTTGTTGGGTGCCCCTGGTTCTTACATACGTCTCCGTCCCTTAGTGGCTGAAAGCAGAGGTGTGAGTGAGTTAGGCTTTCCTTTTCATCAGCAGACGAGACGGGGCAACCCTCCCATCCCCATGAACTAACTCATCTATTTATTCATTGGGCACATGTTGCCCGAGCTCCGACTCTGAGCCAGGCTCCTCGCACAGGTGTACTGCACATACCCCAGGAAGCCAGACAGCTCCCATCTCGGGAAGCTCACAGCGTGGTCGGGAGAGAGGAGTAAACAGGTATTACCACGCAGTTGTGAGCGGCTCTAAGAGGGTTAAGCAGAGGTAGAACAGAAACTCTTAGCTCCCTAACCTAGTCATGGCAAGTAGAAAGCGCTCTTCAGAGACCTCACTCGAGACCAGAAGGGGCATGGCTAGTAGTTCCCTTCTTCACTTCTCTTCTCTGTAACCCCAGCTTCTCCCACCCATCACACGCCCATGGTTGGACGCCCCCCATGCCACACACCGTGCCATCTCTGTGCTTTGCACAAGCGCCCTCTGTTGTGTAAGTCCTTCCCCTTCTCTGTGCCTGCACGATTCACTTGTGCTCAAAGCCCTGATGGAATGTGGCCTTGCACGACCGTGACCCCCAGTCACCCTCTCCCCAGAGCTCACCTGCGGCCCTTGCCTGGTCTCTCGGGAGGGGCCCACCACACTAGGATGACTCAGGCTGTGAGTAACGTAAGGCAAGGGTCATAGCTACGTCCATCCCAGGACTTACTGAGTATAGTGCTTAGAATAAAGGAGGCTTCAACAAGTGTCTGCTGAAGGAAAGAGTAACAGAAGGGAAAGGGGAGAAGAAGGAAGAGACGTGAACATTCCTAAACTTTTATGTCTATTTGCATTAGCGGCTGCACAGACAGAGCTGCCTTGTAATGAAACAAACACACATTCCTTCATCCGTCTTCCTCAGTGACAGCCAGAGACAGGCACAGAGGAGCGGGGTGAAGACGACAGAAAGACGAACTTTCTATTTGTGTCTGGGGTTGATTCTGTTAATTGTAGATACAAGATTTCAGAATAAAAATTCCTAAACTTCTGAGAAGGGACATGCTCTTCTTAAATGTGTGCAATAGAAAAAAAAAATCAATGAACTGGACTGCTTTCGAAACGGCATAAGCTAGTTAAGAAGGGAGGGGACGGTCTTAGTATTTTTGGAGTCCTGACGATGTGCTAGACTTCGTGCTAAGTACTTCCCACACATCATTTCATTTCCTCTTCACTCTGACTCTAAGAGGTGGGTCCACTGTCCACATTTTTTCAGATAAGGAAATTGGGGCTCAAAGATGTCAAGAAATTTGCCCAACTCGTTTAGCTTCTAAATGCCAGAGCCAGGGTTTGAACCTGGATCTCTTTGACCCTGAAGCCCACATGCATTCATTTGATACATCTGGTGTTTACAGTGAGCGCTTACTGTGCACCTGACACTGAGCAGTGTATTGGGGAGACAATGGATTGCAATGGTCCGATCCACTGAGAAAGACAGATGAATCATTAGGTAATTGGAATTGTTAAGAGGGCTTGCAAGGGAAGCCCAGGTAGCGTGGAAGGACAAGGGAGCGGGACCTAGCTCAGCTTGCATCTTCCTGGAGGAAGTTACATCCGAAGATGCCCTGCAGGATGAGATCACCAGGCATGTCGGGGGACAGTTCAAGGGGAAAGGCCCCCACTCAGCCCCTGCTACTGAACTCTTTACTGAATTGCACTAGTGACCTTCCTGACTGAAAAATGAGTAACAGCTACAACATAGCTTCTCCCAGATGACAGAGCTGAGTGTCTCAACCTAAACCCTGGCCCTGGCTGACCAGCACTGCACACAGACAGTGAGCAAGGATGTGGATGGCCTGCCCCCAAGATGTACCCATAGCCTCTTTCTGGAAAAACAAAACAAAAAAACAACAAAAAACCAATGATCACCAACATCCTTCTGTTGCCTAATTGTTCCCAAAGCCACATGTATGGCTGCAAACCATGAGCTGGCGTCTAGCCAAGCTGTGCTTCTTTAGCTCCGTGGGCTTCCTGAGCAAAGCCTAGGCTGCCACAGCCCTGGCAGAAAGCACGGGCCACCTCCCAGGCCAGGGGTTCGAACAGAATGTACTACCGGGCTGCCACCAGCTGTGCCAGCTGCGTGGGCTTTCAGACCAAAGGTCAGAATCTTGAGGTGCCTGTAGATTCCTAGGTTGTAGAAGAAAGGGGACAGCATCTTCCTTGAAAAAAAAAAATTAATGATGCTCAATGCTATAATTTCACTCTTGCTAACTAACGCTTCCCTTGTGAGATCCATCTGATTCGGAAATTGCCCTAAGATTCAAGTTTCACTTGAAGTCCTGCTCAGAGGTCCCATGTGGTAGGGCTTAGCTCAGTGGTTCTCAAGCAGGGGTGGTTTTGCCCACCCCCCACCCCCCCCCACCCCAGAGGACATGTGTCAATGTCTGGAGGCACTTCTCAGCGTCATTAAGTGAAGAAGCACTGGTGAGCGGCAGCCAGGGATGCTGCTAGACTCTGCATGAACAAATACAGAGTTATCTGACGTAAAGTGTCCACAGAGCTGAGGGTGGGGAACCCCGGATAAAGTCAGCGAGACCCCCAAGGGGCACCTTCTTCTCTTACAGGTGCCTTCCAGGCGGAGGACTCCCTGCGGTTCTCAGCCGAGAACTGCACCTCACAACAAGGATCACACACTTCCCATGATTTCTGGTTGAGATCTCACATTTTCATCATTAACTAGTAGGGGTGGGAAGGTCTATAGCTCCCTAAAATTCACTAGTAAGAATGCACGGGACTGAGATTTGGGGCAGGAGCTGGGGAGTGAAAGGGGCAGGGTGCCTGGAAACATTCCAGGTCACTGAAACCCCCTCTCTCACGCTGCTTCTGCTAGCCTGCTCCCCACCTCCAGTTATTCGTCCTATTTCTCACTGACAGACTCTTCAGACATTTCTGGAATGACAACCTTCCTCTCCAGAGCAAATCTGCTAGGGCAGCTGGGGCCGCCTGGGACGGACACGGCTCATCCAAGGAAGGGCAGTTACATGGTGGGTGTGTTTCTTGAGCTTCTGGATGCTCATCCTCAGCTGTCAGTGTCACCTGTTGTCACCTGAATTGATCTGTACTGCCGTGCTGTGATGCGTGTCTTGCGGGAATGAGGTGCTTTAGCTACCTCCTCCTACACTGAGAAGCACGTGGGGACAAGCAGCAATGGACGTGCTGGTTTTGCTAAGTCATTGTCTCTGGAAGCCTGGTGGGAAGACATTAATGGAATTCAGCCCCAGCACGGAAAGGGCGCATGCGCACCCTCACAGCAAGTTGGGGAATGAAAGCCTGGCCGGCCACAGCACCTCTGAGCCACTTTCATTGAGCAGCGTGTGTGCCTGCCTCCCCAGATTTCTCCAAGAAACCGGGACATCAATGAGCAGATGCCTGGGGGTAGTTGAAACAGGGAAGTAACCAATACAGGGATCTGCATCATATAAATCTCTGCCAGTTATCCGTTTAATGCCTCCTACCTCTAAACCCACCCTTCTTCACCCTGCTTTGTGATACAGGAACTGGACCCTGTGAACATTGCTCCTTTGCCATCTGCTGCAATGTTAAGCTTTGTCAATAGAGGGTGCTGGAGAGACAGGTCAGGCATAGCCGAGGAACCGGCTTCTCTTCTGGTTCAAGTGTGTCTCCAGGCAGCGTGCAGAGGCTCAGTGGCACTCACTCTTCGGCAAGTGCCTCTATCACCCAGAGGGTGGCAAACCAGCCCGATTGCTGGCACTTTCCAGTGAAACCTCGGCCACCTGGTGGGTGGATCCACCAGTTCCGGTCCACCTGCACCCTCTAGCGAGTTTCTCTGCCAGCTGGCAGGCTGCTTCTGCAGACCAGCTGCAGCCTACAGCCTCTGGCAAGTCTGTTTACCCCCAGCAGGTTTGTGGGTCCCATGCTGGACACACTTTCAATGAGGTCTGAACGTCAGGCTTGGTGGAGTGGGGTCTCCTTCAAGTTCTCAGTTCCTTTCTCTCATACTTTCCCCCGGCCTTTGATGGGGAAGCTGCTCCCACGTCTGCTGTCCCTGGCTTCCTCAGGGTCCTCCTTTACCATCTTTTATTAGCTAAAAATCTTTATCACAAACCTTCGTGTTCCAAATACTGGTGTGGTTTCTGTGTCCTGCCTGGGCCCCGATGGACATAGCACCTTTCCCACTTGGCTTGTTAAGGAAATGAATGCTTGGAGTGGTCAGTGTGTCATGAACGGACCATGCAGCCTCCTAGTTCTGCTTCTGGACGCTGCAGTTCAGGTGAGACTAGACACTGGACCGGGTCAGACTGCAGTGGAGACTAAGGCTGGAAACGCAAACGCAGGAATAGCTCCAGGTAACTCAACAGACCTGAAGTGGAAGGAATGCTCCAGGTTGACTCCTGAAAGCTCCTGGAGCAAAACCGGCATGTGATTCACAGAAAGGGCTGGAACCCAGCCAGGGCTATTTCCTCATTCATCGGATGAACTCAATCCACAGAGCCATCCTGCGGGGTCCAGCTGCGGGTGACGTCCTTTTCAAAAAGGACATGTCCTGCTATTTCCCCTTGACCTCAGCCACCTGGGCCATCACAGGGTGACATTCAGCCAGGCCACTCAGCAGACACTCCCAGGCCCCTGCCTGCTTCAGTCAGCGAGAAGAGGGAGGTCAGGTCAACCCTGAGCTCAGGCATCTGGCCAAGACAACCAGCTGAGCCAGGTTCTGCGGGCGCTGCCATGCCTGGAGCCCCTAGGCCCAACCGACAGGTCTCAAGGCACCGCTGTCTCCCCCACACCCTTTGGGAGGCCCTGGGAAGCCACTCAGATCTGCACCTCGTGGGGCCAGGGTGGGTCCACTGCTAATGTAAACACTGCCAGTTGTTTGAATGGTTCCGTGTTTATTTAAAAATTAATGAAACTGACCTTTAACAGAGACTGCTCTGTCCCCTCTCCACTCACCCATTCCCACCTGCTCTCCTCCCTGCACCCCTTCCCACCGTGCTCTGGAGCAGCCATTCTTGTCAATCCTACCCTCAGGCCCTGCTCCCGATCACATACCCCCTTTTCTCTATAACCACAGCGTGCCCCTCCCCTCCACCAGGACTCCACTCCCCTGACGCCCTCTGGAGCGGAGTTTCACCCATACCCTACAGATCCCACGGTCCACCCGACTCTCCAGGCCCCCTGCACACCACGGTCCTTCACACTGATGTGAACTCTGACCCCTCTGCCTGGGCCTCCCCTGCCTGCACCGGTATGTCTTCTGGGAGCCTCCTCGCCACAGATGACGCTGGCGCCCACCCCCGTCGAGGTCTTCCTCCGCCCCAGCCTCCCCTCCCTCTCTCTCCTCTGCAGCCTCCTGTCCCCACTTCATCACCTGCCTGTCCCACCACAACTGGACTTCCAAACACATGCCAACTGCATCCTAATCCACTCACACTGCTTGTGCAAGGTTAACAAATGAGAGATTGATGGTAAGGCCCCAGGGACCGTCCCAGTCCTTAATTTCTCTATTTCATAGTCTCTTCCATGCACTCGTGGAAAGGGTTCTGGCCCCTTTCTCATTAATGGAAATCAGGGCACATCCAATTCCTGCTCAATTCTGAGATACCCTGAACGACGGATTAAACACGGTGGCAAGTACAGGGAGTAGTGATGGGAGCGGAGACTCAGACCGTGCTGCCTGGCTCCACAGGCTCGGTTCTGTCGCTGACCAGCTGGGGGGCCCTGGGTACGTTATCTGACTTCACTGTGCCTTAGTTTACTTATCTTTGAAATGGGAATAATCATGGTTTCTCCTGCTTCAGGTTCTTGTGAGCATTAAATGAATTTGTGTAAACTGCTGAGCACATAGCAAGCGCCAGTAAGAGTTAGCTGTTGTCAGAACTATCATCATCTGAGTGTGAGAGAGCTGGAAGACGGCTGTAAAAACGGCTGCTAAGCCTGGAGCCCCATTTGTGTGACCCTGTTCTTGGTCATCAAGTTGTGTGGTGGCCTCAGCCCAGGGCTTTGTCCTTCCTGTGTCCCATCTCCATTTGCACTTCAGGGTCCGGCATTTGCTCAGTGGAGACCAGACAGATGCACAGAGCCAAAGGCCCCAGATGGTTGCGGCAGGGCGTGGCCTGCCCGCCTTTCTTGTTAGGTCCACACTGAGATGCTTCTAGGCCTTCCCAGGGTGAGTGCCAGGCCCCCTCTGAGCCTCTCCGGACCCTGCTGCAAGGCCCTCCTGCCTTCCGCAGATCTCGGCTGCTGCACCTCCAGCACTGGCCCGCCTGTGTCCCTGTCCCTGCTGGTCTCCCCTGTCTTGGTCTCTGCACTGTGATCTTCTCCGGGTCAGAACTGAGTCTCCTCCCCTCTGTTTCCCAGGATCAGCACAGGGCCTGGCACCCAGGAGGGCTTGGTGAGTAGGTCTGTGTCAGAAGGGCCCTTGCTTCCAGGAAGGACCAGGGGCCCGCCCCCCGAGTGTGCCTGGGCCCACCTTCAGGCCCAGGCCCAGGGTCTCTCCACCCCCGGCGGAGGGAGCCCGTGCAGGGGCTGCAGGGGGGTGCAGCCCTCCGGGGAGTCAGTGGTTTTGAAGTAGAGCACCTGGCTGACTTGAAAGCAACTGCCTCGGGGCGTCTCCTTTCTAAAATCCAGCACTGTGCTTCTAAAAATCACTGAATCAACTGGCAAGGATATTTAAAGGCTGAACAGGAGAACCTGGTTACAAGTACGTGGGATTAACGCCAAAGGGCAGCTGAATCCAAGGAGAAGAGGCAGACAGGGAGCCGGGAAATGCCGTGTCCCGAGACCCAAGGGGCCAGAAGTGCCGCTGTTAGCCGTGGGGGCGCGGGGGGGGGGTGGCAGCAGCTGACAGCTCCACAGCAGGGGACAGCAGGGGCGAGGGACAGGGCAGGGCATTTTCCCCAAGGCTGACACAGTTTAAATGGAGGCCTGTAACTCGCCAAATGGAAATTCAGATGTTGGGCTCAGCTTCGCTCGCCTGAGAGTGGCCCGCCCTGCAGAGAGACGCCCCCTGAGCCACACTGCTGGGTGTCCCCGCGGACAGCACTGCGGCAGGAGGGGCACCAGCACGGGCTTCTTACCGGCGCCGTGGTCCCCTCCGAGCCCCTCCTCTGTGACACGGGGCCCTCCCTGGGAGGGGGTTTGTTAAACACCTGCAGCATGAGCAGTGGCGGGGGCTCCTGGGACGTGCACCGGAAGGACCGCTTACTTAACCCTTTATGGCCTGAGGCTTTGTAAGCAAAGCTAGGCCAGATGCTCTCACATGGGATAGGGTCCCTCTTTTAATATTAAAAAGAGAGAGAGCTTTACAATGCTTACTATTTACACGATTTACTTACACGATTGGTCATCCCTCTAACCTATAAGTCTCTGGTTTTTTAAAACAAGACTCCAGGGTTTCTCACTTGGGTGACGTGAAAGTCCTTGCTAAGGGCCATAAAGGGTTAAAACAGCATTCAGGTGACATCAGCACACAGAAGTAGAGTCCCAGGGCCTTGAAAATGACAAAGTCAATCCACAGAGCCCAGGCCTAAGCAGCCAGTCTCTTGGGACAACACTGGCCTCCTTACAGCCAGAGAGAAGAAGCTTGAAAGCCTCCAGACCTGGTCCTAGGATTCTGGGAGCTTGGGGCTCCGACCCCCAAACTCAGAATGCTCAGAAAGCATCTTTGTCGGCTTTCCCAGGAATTCCTTCCCTCATTCCCCACCTACCGAACCCAGGAGTCCTGTTGGCAAGACTGGAGTAGGCGTTTCCGCTTGGCGAGGAGGTAGCCGGGCTGGACAGAGGACTGTAGGAGGAGGGGTCTGCCGGGTAGGTGTGGCTCGTTCCAATCCCAAAGGGAGAAGACTGGGTCTTGCTGGACTGAGAGGGGATTTGCTACAATCAGGACAAAGCAAAGAGACGGCAGGTATCACCAGCAGGTCCCCCACCCCAGTGCCCCATGGCCCAGGCTGGTCACTGCTGCCTGCAGGTACAGCCGGCAGTGGCAGTCCTGCTTGGGGTTGGTAGCGACTCCAGTGGCCCTTCTAGCCTGTGGGACACAAGGCCTTGGATCAGACCAAAGTGTGGGGCCCAAGAACCACGGGACTCAGGCCCTGGACCTTTGGGGCAGGTCTGGGTGAAGTTACCCTCAGGGCTACAATGATCTGGGTCCTATGCCTTCCAGTTACGGGGGCCTTGGCACTATGAATACCGAGAACTCCCTCAGCCCAGTGGACACCCGTCCTCAGGGGGACCGCAGGGAGCTGCACATGTCCTGGGGTTGGTGTTCTTATGCACTCCTGGGCCGAGGAAACAGAGGTCCAGAGTGGTAGGAGGCTGGCTCCTGATGGAGGGTCTCTGTGCATCTGCTCCCTCCCTCAGGTTCCCCAGGATGTCCCCCAGACTCAGCACCACTGCTGGGGACCCAGTTCTCAAAGTGCCCTTAGGGTGGCCGGTGCTCCAGTTCAGTGAGCTGACCCGTTCTCAAAGCCGGGGTCCCAAGAGAGCACAGCTCAGGTGCTCTGTGCCCTCTGAGCACCCAGGGGCGATGCCATCACCAATGCCCATACCTGTCCGGGAAAGGGTGGCCGACTCCCTGTCCACGCCACCTGACTCTGGTTTAGCTGCCGGGAGATCTGGGACATGTTCTGGCTCGTAGAGGAGGACGACTGGATGTCATTCACTCCGGGCACGTGAACCACCGAAGAGCTGCCAGAGAAGACAATGCACTTGTCCTGGGGAGGCGCCCCCCACCACGCGCCCGGCCTGCACCGGAGGCCCCTGGCGGGGAGCCCAGTCTCCTCTCCCCCAGGGCGCTGCCTGTCTCCCCACAGGGTCTCCTGCCCCCTCCTCTGTGCAGCCTCGATCCCGCCCTGTGTGTGTCTTTTGCTTTCAACAGATGATGCATAGGAAGGGGGAAGCTTCTTAGAATAAAAATCAGTCTTGGTTGCTCTTTGTGCTCTGGTTAATTTGTTCCTCTGGGGCACCTAGGAGGTTTAAGGATTGAGGAAATAGGACACAGGCTTTCAGAAAAAAGAGCCTGTCAGTGGAAGTCTGCTGAGGGGCCTGGGCCAGCCCCGCAGGGCATACTGCTGTTCACCTCTTCTGCCCCCAAGTTAACCTTCAACTGAAGCCAACAAGCCTCCATCCGCCGCCCGCTGCACGTCCCGCGGGCTGTCCGCCCGCCCAGGCTGGGGCCCTGATCGCTCGCTGCCTCTACCGCTGGGCCTGCCCCAGCGAGGCGCGTCTTCCGTGAGACCCTCCCAGCTGCGCTAATTGCACAACGAGCCCCTCCCAGACGGAGAGCTGGGGGAGACTTCCGTTCCGCTTCAGGACCTTGCTCCTGCCTCGCTGGGACTTGCTCTGCACAAAGTGCTGGGTGCCCACGAGCGACTCAAGTGGGAGGAAGCGGGCTGATCGCGGAGGCTGTGGTGGAGGCGGGTTTTCAGCCGGGTTTTGAAGAGAGGCAGGTTATAGACCAGCAGAGAAAACGCGGCACGATCTTACTAACTGTATTACAGTGTGTTTTGTAAGCTGCCTGGCCCTTCTGAGAACAGGGCCCGGGGCGTCCCGGCGCAACCAGCGTCCAGGGGAAGGTCACTCGCGTCCTCCTGAGATCTCTGCCTCAGCGGCCGCCCTCCTTTCCCATTCTCCCGCCTGAGAGTGCGTGAGCCCGGAGGCCCTTTCCTGGTCCCTGTTCCCCGTGGGGGCCTCTCCTCCACCCCCTCAGCGCTCGGGGCCCTGGCAGCTCTGACTGAGGAGAGCCGGCGGCAGCACTGCTGGCCCTGGGGAAGGGGTCCTGGCAGAAAGCCCCCAGGCCCACCTTCTGTTTCTGTGACAGGCCCCGCACCTCCAGCCAGACCGCGTGTCTTGAGCACCTGCCTGTAGCCTCGCTCCCCAGGTCTGTGCCCCATGCCACCACGCCCCGAACTTCCTCCAGGACCCTGTGTCCTCAAGTCCCTCTTCCCCCACAAGTCATGAGTGATGGAGCCCAAACTCCTGAGTGCAGCACTCAAAGTCCCTGCAGCTTCATTCTGCTTCTCCCGGACTCGAAGCCTCCCCATAGCTCCTGCCTCCCAGGCTTCGCTCAGCACATCCCTGGTGCCTGCGTGCCCTGTCCCCTCGTCAGGTGGCACCCTGACTTCTGCCTCCAGGCCTTTCCCAGCCATGCTGCCTCAGGCTGCTCCTCGTCACCTCTGGCCTCTGCTCCGTCCCTGCTGCCCTTTGTCAAGACTGGAGGATGAGCAGCAAGTGTTACGAGGACTCGGTAAACACGGGCCCGGACAGAGGCTGGCGCAGAGCCTGGCACAGAACCACCGCTGGTCACCGCGCTGAGTGGATGAGGAACGCAGCAGCAGGAGAGAAGTCTGCAGCCTTGGCCAATGCTCAGCAGAGCTGGGTGACCGGCTGTGACTGTGGTTCAGGAACAGCTCCCTGGGGGCTGCCATCTTGTCCTCCTGTCCCCAGATCAGACAGTCGCTGCCTGTGGCCAGGGTTCCCCAGAGCCTCGGAACAGGCTGCAATCGGCGAGGCCCGGCTGCAGCACTGGTCAGAGCCGCTCCAAGATCTCAAGCCTGCCGCTCCTGGGCACGGCTGGCACACTACCCGCCACCAGCCGTGGCAGGTAGGAGGTCCGTCCACGGACCAGTGTGGAAGCGAGAGCCTCATCCCGTTAGTGAGGGCAATCCCCAGCAGGCACTGCTCCCTGGGGTGGCTGGTCCCACCTGCCCAGCCTCAGTCCCTGCCTGCATCTCATCTGGAAACTCAGCTTTGGCCAAGTTAGCCAGAGAGTGGGCTGAATAGGGAGCCCCACCCTCCTGGGCATGGGTTTGGGGGCACTGGATGGGCTCTCATGAGTGCCCACACATTCTCCCTGAAGGCTGCCCATCTCTCCTCCGGCCATTCTCCCAGCCTCAGCTCCTGTTTCCCTGGCAGGCACTGGAGCCAGGCCTCGCCTCTAGTGGTGTTTTCGCTGCTTCCTCAATGACCTACAAGAGGCCCTTGATGCTAAGAACCAAGCCTCGGGAAGACCGGGCATCCTGCCTGTACCTCCCAGGAGTGGCCCTAAAGGCTGAGATCCCAGACATGGTGGGTGAAGTTGTCCTCTCCCCCTTGGAGATGGCCATGGCCTCTGGGAACCCGGGGACAGGGCACTTCCTGCTGCCTTGTCAGGTGTCCCCCGCTCCGCTCCATCTGGGTCCTGACTAGAGGCCAACTCACTCCCTTCTCCCTGGCAGGTACCACTACAGAACACAGTGGCTGGCACCCCTCACATCTGAGAAACAGTAACCGCCACTATATATTTATGGTAACTCACTGAGGGCTCTCAGGGCAGAACCAGAGGCACCAGAATCCTCAGCCTGGTCCAGGACCTACTGATGGGGAACCACGAGGTGATGTTTGCAGGATTTGCTGCACACAGAGCCAAGTTCTGAAACCCAGGGATTCAGTGGTGAGGGGCCTCTTTCTGCCCCCTTCCGCCCTCCCCAGCCCATACCTGAAGGCTTTCCCCGAGTGTCCGGCGGGGAACGGGCTTCCCTGGGAGTAGATCTGCTGGGTTCCCGCTGCCGAGGCTGAGCTCATCATCTTCTTCTCCGCTGGGAAAAGCAGAGCAAGGGTCACATTTGAGGGGCTCCTGCCCTACAGACCCCAGGGCAGGGAGCCCCGCGAACAGGTGAACAGGTGTGGGGGTTGGCACACACAAGCAGGAGGGCCCAGGCCCAGGGCAGTCCATCCGCAGGCGGCCTGCTCCCTCCCGGCCTCCGCACGCTTATCTCCCAGGCCTCCCTGCTCACGAGGGCCCCAGGCTGTCCTCTGCAGCTCTGAGGCCACAAGCCACCTGAAGGCAGGCCCTTCTGGAGTCGGGAAGATGAAAAGAACTAATGAGAGCTCTCCCTCAGATGCTAGTTTACGAGGTCCTACTCTCCCTGGTGGGAATGACACATCTCATGTTGTGTGAGAGGAAGCACAGAGCAACGGTTAGAACGACAAACTCTAAGGCCCAGCTCTGCCCTGTTCGTCAGGGGTGTGGCCTTGGACATGCTGTTTAACCCACCTCTGCCTCAGTCTCCCTATTGGAAAGACAGTGATCATAACAGAATAGGGGCTGATCTCAAAGCAAACAGCAACTAAATGTTTGCTCTCACCTGCTAGTGTGAACTCTGAGGCTCAGTTTGTCCAAGGTCACGAGCCAGCAAGGGAGGACCTGGGGCCTGAGTCCGCGCCCAACCCTCCTTCTAGGGGCCCAGAACCCTGCCCGCCCCCGCTGCCCTCTCCCAGCAGGTGCTGACTGACATGGGCCAGGGACCGGATACCCTGGGGCAGCCCTGACCTGTGTTCCTTGACCTTCCACAAGGGTTTCTTGGAGAGGCAGAGCTCCTCATACAAGGGAAGACACTCAGGCCCACATAGGATGCGTGATATGATGCTTTTCTGCCACGACAGGATGGTTCGTAGAGAACTCAGCTCAGCAGTGTCTCCCAGAGGGGGAGGCTGAAGAAACGGGCTGAAACCCCAGCTGGGCTGCTTAGCGCTTACATGAAGAAGAGGGTGCTTTCTGTGGCAGTTTGAGAAACAGGAGTGGGAACGTGAACGCTCACTCCTTCTGGTAAGCTGAGGTGCCCAGGGCTCCCCAAAAGGCCCTCCCATTTCCCTAGAATCTTTATAAATATCAGAGATAAAATAGTACATACAAGAAATTTCTGTTTCTAGTTCCCCTGTCCAAAGCATGTCTGGATTTCTGCTGAACTGATCGGACTCTGGTTTTTATTTATTTTAAAACAGCTTTTGTATCTTCTAACAATTTTTATACTAATTCCAGGTGTTAGCAGTGTCATTTTTCATCACTAATTCTTTTCCAACTGATCACTTCCATTCTGGTGTCCCATATTTTGATTCATTTCCCAAACAAGCACAAGTAAGAAATTACTTCCAAGAAGTAGAAGTAGACAGTGCATGTCTGAGACGGTCTTTCTGTTTTTTGTTTGTTTGTTTGTTTGTTTTTTCATATATGAAAGCAGCTTGGTTGATGGAAAAATTTGGGGGCTACGTATTTTCCTTTGCTTTTTTCTTTTCTGTTGATTTTCCCCATTTTGTCATCCTTATGAGAAGGCGTCTATGTTTGTAGACTATTAAAATTTCAAATGGATTTCCCAGAAACGCTGGGGGTATCTGGTCAGATATTTCAGCCTTCTCTGGGAGGAAGGGGAACCTCTGAGATGTCCTATTGTTTCCTCTTTCCAGATGAAACTATATTTCCATGTTAAAAAGTCAAGGAAATACTGGTGCAGGCGAGTGGCCCTTCTGCACGGTCGGTGGGAACCGACAGCAGGGAGCTCCCTTGTGCTAACAGGTCTGTTTTCCATTGGCAGCTGGACTTTATGTTGGGCCGGCACCCACTGCCCTCAGTGCAGGTAGCTCCAGTGTGCTCCCTGTGTTCTTAGCATTTGGTCCACAGCCAAGTGGGAACGAGGGCTGCGGTCTTCCGCCGCGCATGCTGGCATCAGGAGGACTGAGATCTGCCCTCTTCCAGCAGCCCGGGGCCTCTGTGTCCTCCGCTTGGCCCACGCTGTCCTCAGCTGGTTAGTCCTGGGAGGACACCACTGGGGTTCCCTTCCGGTCACGGCGTTTCCCACACTCCACTGCAGCCATGAGCTGGCTAGTTTCTCCCTTCACCCTAGTGACCATGAAGGGTTAACTGTGGAAAGTCCATGCAGTTGGAACTCAATGCAAGTGATTAAAATGATTTAGATTGTTTAATGATCTGGGGAGATGTTCATAATAAATTGTCATGTAAAAAAAGTAAGCTACCCAACAGTATGAGCTCAACTCTGTATATAAAAAGAATTTGTATGTGTAGGAAAAGACAGAAAGGATAACCTTGAAAAAGTTGAAGAAGATTAAATCCAGGTGGTGAGATGGTGGATACTTTTTATTTCTCTTTTTACTGCATATTTTTATTTTACAACATGGTCCTCTCTACATTAGAGATTTTTTTTTTTTAACCAGGGCCACGTCTTCGGCTTGCTAAAACTAAACTGAGTAGTTTAAAGTTTAGAGTTAAAACTCTAAAATGAGTAGAGCTCATTTATTCCAATTCCTTAAATTTTGAAGATGAGATGTCAGAGGGCCCAGGCTGGTTGCCCCAGGGAACGGGGACGTGAGAGGCAAGACCGGGCTAGAGAGGCTCTGCCAGGACCGTGTACTTGGTGAGCCTTGTACACCCCGTAGCAGTCACTGTAAAGTCGCCCTCCGAGGCACTCTCCCTCAAGGCTGGCTGCCTCCAGACGGCCGGAGAGCCACGCAAAACCCCACACCCTCACAAGCTCAGCACCCTTTGGAAACTTACATGCACTGATTCCTGCAAACATCTCAGCAAAACGTGGATCTCGTTCCTGGGAGAAGATTGCATCTGCCTTTTCTACAGACTTTCCGGCCTCGTGAACACCAGCTGGAAGGTTGGGGACAGGAACCTGTTTGCACACGAAAACATGAGAGCACATCCCACGCGTGAGGCACAGACACCTGCAGCAGTTTCCCGTTCTCCTCCACCGGGGCCCCTCCCTCAGAATCGCGGGCATTTCCGGTTTGGACGTTTTGTAAGGGGGGAGCTTTCTGTAGATGAAAGCCAAGAACAGATGGGGTTGGGGTGTGAACACGAGGTCACAGGAAGGTCACTGGAGTCACACTGATCACTTGAAGGGAGATAAATAAAAATAATCAACTTAGTTTAAAGATCAGGAAAGGTGAACATAACGTTTAGTTTAAGAGAGAGGCCAAATACTAACACAAGCTGCGAGTCTCTAGGGCCAGAAGCAGTGAGAAGAGGACAAGAAGAGGAGAAGGGATGGGGGACGGGGGAGGTGGAGGAGGGATGGAGACAGTGCCGGTGAAGTGGGAGGCAGGGCGCGTGACAGGAGGATGTGTGCTGAGGGGCGCTCAGACCAAATGAGGGGAAAGCAGCGAGGAGGCTGGAGGGTGAAGGTTCAGGACAGCACTGGCCGGCCTCCGAATACGTGGGCACCAGAGGTCCTGCACAGCCTCTGATGTTCCAATGGGCCCTCTGATGTCCCAGGACCAGCTGACCACGGCTCACGGTGCTTCACCCCATCTTCACATATTTGTGCTCTTCATGGCTCAGCTCTGCATGGAAGAGTCACAGGAGACGCCCCCACCCCCAGCCCCCGCACCACCGGGGGCCAGATGCTCTGCACTGTGGGTGGAGGGAGCAACAGCACCTACTAGGCTGAGAGGCTCAAGCTAAGGGTTGAATTTAGTCCCTAGTCCTTTGGGTTGGAGACAGTTCCAACTGGGAAAGTTTTCCAGAAGTTCACCTGGGATAAGTCATAGGATGACAGCCCATCTCTCTGGTGCACTTCCAGCTCCGCCTGCTGCTGCTGAAGCTGCCTGTGGAACAAGAAGTCAGCAGAGTTATGCAGAACAGAAGTAGTGGCGACGGGGCTGAGCCAGAACTTCCCTGTGTCCCGGAGGCTTGATGGGCGACAGCTGATGCGTCTCAGTTTTTACTGATTTTATTTTTTTAATGCCCCAAATCAAGGCTCCAAGCCTTGTATTTTACGTTTGGGCTGCCAGTATTTAGGAACTATGTTTTGATTCACGGCTTCTTGGCTAATGCTTGCCTATCTGTAAGCTGGTAGGAGTCGACATCACCCCCTCCAAACCTGACACTACATTTTCATAGTGGTTACTTTACCCCCAACCCCCATCAAAACTAAGAGACTGAAGTTTAGAGAGGCCATTTGGCTGTCTAAGCGGCTGACCAGCAAGTGGCTGGGACATGACAGAGCTGGGATCTGACCTAACGGGTCTGACCCTGCTGGCTCTGCTCTCTGCAGGCGGCCAGGATGCTCGACTTGGGAAAGAAAAAGACTCCCCAGAGGAGATGGCTGCTTTCCATTTCAAAGTATGGACACTGGGGTACTTTCAGGGGACAGTGGGCCTTGCTGCTCAGAGCCTCAAAATGGGGCAGGATGACGGGTCCTCTTCAACTCTAAATGCCAACAAGGATGGCAGGCAAGAAGATTATTGGCAAATTACTGACAAAAACCACACCCTCTCAACCCCCTGTCCATGAATCAGTTTAAACAACACAGACCATTCAGGCATGAGCAAACACACATGGAATGTGCAGCATCTATACATGTCACACGTATAAACACACAACAAGCCAGTAGGGAAACATTTGCACCGTTAAAATAATTAAAGTAAGTGCCATTTAAAATAATCTCCACGTACCTCGAATTTTTCACCTACGAAATTGGGGAAAAACCTCGAATTTTTCACCTACTAAGTTGGTAAAAACATGCTTAGAGTGACGGCTTGGTGTTGAAACTACTCTGGTCACGCTCTGCAGAAGAGTGCGTGGATGCAGTCTTCCTGGACCACGGCGACCACGTTAGGAACTACAGCCACGTTCACGCTCTTCCAGGTGGTCACCCTGGCGGGGAGGGTTGTGCCAAGGAAATGATTCAGTGGCAGGAAACCAGAGCTACCCATGCAAAGTTGTAACAGGCGAGCGACTTTGTAAACTCTGTGTTAATTTGCTGAGTAAATATTCCACGGCCACCAACAGTGGCCACTGTGAAGACTCTCTGGAAACACCAGAGGGTGTGATGAACGTGTGGAAAAGTTCAGCACAGAACGTTATGTACGCTGTGATCGTGGCTATAAACAGCATGTCCTCCATGAGTGAACAAATTTCAGAACATGGAAAAAATATCTTAGGTATTTGTATTAACTGGACAGATTTTTCTTGTTTATTTTCACTGTCTATTTTGAAGCAAGAATGATCTTAGTGGGTCCTTTTGAACATCTTTGCCTCCAGCTTTTCTCACCCCTGGCCACGCCCTGGGCAGGGGGGCAGGGGGACTCCCTGGAAAATGACTCACAGATACTCTTCCCTTCACTGAAGTGCACGGAGGGCCTCCTAGCCACTCCACAGGAAGGAAGGGGAGGGACGGGCCGGTGTGGGCCAGCTCAGTCAGGGGGGCAGCTCCCTGCAGAGGGGCCACTGCAAGCTCACAGCTGGGTAACTGAACCTGGGTCAGGAAATGAGGATCTGGACGGCCCCACCCGGGGGGAGCTGTGTGGCTGGGCCAGGGGGCTGGCACAGACTGGGCATCCCCTGCGCACCCGCCCCACCCTCCCGAGCAGGAGTCTGCACTCACAGCAACTCACGTTAGCCTCACAGTGTGAGCCAACAAGCCTTGAGGCGGATTTTTTTAAAACTCCCTTTACAAGTGAGGAAACGGAGGCCTAGAGAGGCTATGGGTCTGCAGAGAATAGATGGCACTCTCGGAAAGGGTGGTCACAGAGGGCTTGGGGAAGGGGTCTTAGCAGGTATGGGCAGCAGTCAGGGAGACTCAGCTTGGATACTGAAGAACCCCAGGCCAGCAACTGTGCAGGGAAGCTGCCACTGTCCCCAGGGCTGGAGGGACAGGAGGAGCAGGTGGGGATTAACTGTCTGGGACAGGTGCAGCCCCTGTCCACCTTGGGAGGTGGCCACACACTCCTTCCCAGCCTCCTCTCACCCCACCGGCTGCGGCCTGCCCCTCTGCCGGCTGGATATCTGGAAGCCAGAGAGCCAGGGCGCTCACACCGTCCTGTCCAGGAGGTCCAATGTCGCCCCCCCTCCCCCGCTCCTCTAGGCACAGAACAACACAGAGTGAGGGAAGGTCTCAGAGGGAAACTCAAATGTCCACACAACCACCGGGCTGGTAGGTGGTGAAGACTGAGCAAGAAGAAGTTTTCTAACTCCGAGTGCAGGCTGTGTTACACTAGGGAAGCACTCCTTTCCCTGGCTCCCTCAGCTCCTAAGAACTGAGAGAACAGAGGGGCTGCAGTCTGCAGCTCCCCTGCCAGACCAGTCCTGGTACGTTGTGTCCTCGGACGGGCAACTGGCCAGCCTCCATCTGACCCCACCGTCCTGGGGAGCTCACTACTTTCCCAGGCAGCCTCCTCCATGTGCAGACAGAAACAATATAAAAAGTCTGTCCCTTAAACAGCCCAAACCTACCTTCCTACAGCTCCCAGTTTTGAGTTTCAATTCTGAACTGGGGAAACACAAAATCAGCTGAATTCTGTTTCTAAACTCTTTTTCTCGGCATTCAAGGACATGTACAAGTCAAATACGACTCCTTCCTTCAGCCATGCCCCACCTGGTGCCCCTGGCGTGGGCGAGGGTCCCCCCATAAGGAAGGACGTCCTGGAAGAGGACCCCAGTTGGAGGACTGGGTGTGAACAGTGTATGTAAAACTAAGCCTGGGCGGGCTGTTTTCAGGGAAGTGTGCTGAAATACCCATGCTGCGCTCCATGCTAGGCACCGGGGGAAGAGGATGACTCAGAACCTACGTGGTCCCTGCCCTCGGGGAGCTGACAGCCTCCAGGGGCGGACGGACAAGTTGGCCAGCAGCTGCAGGATACTGACGTGGGAAGAAGAGTTTCTATCTGACCACACAGTATGTCTCCTAGTCTTGGTATGAGAGCCCAGGGGAAAGGCTAAAGATAAAACCAGCAACGTGTGATTTTCCACCAGGCAGCCTAAGCGCGTACTTGTAACACCAGGAAACAGGAACACTAAAAATAATTTTCAAAAAAAAAATTTGATCTTTCAAAAAAGTTTAAAAGTACCAATATAATCACCAATAGAAAAACCATAGCCTTCTATATATTCTTATTCTTACCTTACAGTTTTGCTTTGTTTTATTTTGGTTTGCACCTGAGGGGACCATCATCTTCCATTTGCAGAGCCTCTAAAATCTGAGTGTAGTACTCAGAGCCAGTACTCGGCCAGTATTTTCACATCTCTGCAAAAGTCCCATTTTACAGATAAAGAAAGTAAGGCTCAGAGAGTTTCAGTGATGTGTCTAGGGTGCCACTGCTCTGTATGACACAGTCAGGATTCAAAGCCAGGTCTGCCTGACTGGAGACCCTGCACAGAAGTAACAGGAACCATCATTCCCGGCCTCCTATTTCAGTGCTGTGGGCCCAACAAGATACCATCTTGAGCTATCAGGTGGGAGAAAAAAAAAATTGTGCTTTGGGACTTTTGTGGGATTGGAGCAGTGAACTCCCCTCCATGGCAGGCTTCTGTGGGCCACCCACCCTCTCTTCCTTTCACAAGTTTCCCAGAACCCAATCTTCAACCCGTATGTTTTTTTTTTTCCTAGGAAGTAACCACCACTCGTGGCTCGGCCTTGGTGTCCAGACCAAGTCCAAAATCTCGGCGTGTGGGCAATTGTGCTGCTGTGCCCCGGGTGCCTGGCCAAGAGGCGAATGGGACAGAAACCCAGCTCAGTCCAGTGGGCGGGCCGCGAACCCTGGTGTGGGTCTGCAATGCAGGGAGCAAAGGTGAGGGCTTCTAATTTGCGCAGAAGCGTGGTAAGGGTCAGAGACATAAGGAAGGGGATTTGCTCTCAGCTCCGCTGCTTTGGGGGCCTTTAGACCACAGAAAGCTCCTTTCACCGGGATGTAGAAAGAAAAGAAAGTCTCAGCCTTGGCTGGCAAGCCCCCAGGATCCTAACCTCACTCCCTCTGTGGTCCGGACATCAGCATCCCTGTCCCGGCCTTTGGTTTCCGCTTCCACAGCTGAGCGCATGTGGAAGAAGTTCTGCCCTGCGGGCTCCCCCCTCCTGAGCAGAGACCTAAGGGGCCTTCTTGGACATTTCATGGCCATGGAATAAAAATAAACCTTTGGTGTGCTTGCAAATTCCAGAGAGGGAGAAACACAGCGGCTCAGTTGAAAGCTGACCGACAGCACACGCGAGGGAACCGGGCTCCCACTGCAGCAGACCTGCTGCCCCCCCACCCCCGTTAGCGGAGGGACAGGAGCTGACGGTTAGAAAACAGACGCCTCAAGCCTGGGCTTCCTGTCAGCGTGGCCTCCCTGTGTCAGGAGGTGCAGGATGCTGGGCAGATGCTGTCAGTTATCTCTGATGCTCCCAGGACCAAGGTTTTTACTCAGCCTGACTAAGTGAGCAACCAGCCATTGTGGGGACATTCAGAGGCAGCATGGGATCACACCCCTGGGAGTAACCGGAATCCAGCTCAGAGGCATCTCGGGGCTCGGCCAGCTTAGCTGACCAGAGGGAGGCTAATAATACCCACCACTGACTGATGCCTGTGCGGCGGGTTGGGGCTGATCTGATCAGCGACAGGGAGCAGCGTGAGTGTGGTTTTAGAGACGGCTTCTGGGGCCATGTGGTTTGGCTCGGCGCGGGCTAGACGGAGGGCAGGAGAACAGGCCAGGGTGGGGGACGGATGATCACCTGGCAGGTGGCAAAGGTCTCAGACATTGGAGAAGAGGCAGAGGAGGAAGAGATGGGCCAGACAGAACCTGTGGGGCCCAGTTCTCTGCCAGGTTGTCTGTTGCAGGTGGATGAGAGGGTGGGACCCACGTCAAGTCCAC
Organism: Camelus bactrianus; assembly: GCF_048773025.1. Classification (NCBI taxonomy): domain Eukaryota; kingdom Metazoa; phylum Chordata; class Mammalia; order Artiodactyla; family Camelidae; genus Camelus; species Camelus bactrianus. Next base: position 29,338,406 of record NC_133565.1, read on the forward strand.
GCTGGGGCATGGTGACAGGGGGTTTCAGCCCCTTCCTGACTCTAAGCTCTGCAGAGACTGGGAATGACACCTTCCTTGTAGGTCCTCCTTAATTCCTTTTACTCCCTGCTCCCACATCCTGACAACCCTTGGCCAGATGAGCTGGGCCCAAGGCAGCCATCCCTGAAGACGTGGGGGCATGGACCATGGGCTCTGTGACCGCAGGTGCGGTGGACTTTAAAGGACACACACACACACACACCCCAGCACAACATGCAGGTGTGGTTCTGAAGCCCTACAGCGGTGTAGGAAGGCGCCGTCACACAGAGGGCTCGGCCTCAGCAGAGCCGAGGGAAGATGTCGGTCCTTCCCTACAGAGCTGCTGGACACAAGAAGCACAGGCCTCAGGTCTGCAAGTGACCCCCGCTCAGCAACAGCCCTCGGCTCGTCTCCCCGAAAGAGTGTCGAGCCCGAAACACCACGACGTGGGCACGTTCCAGAGTGTGCCACCAGCGTGTGAAATGGGAGCCTGTGTTTCCTGGGCTTCGTTCCATTTTCCTACTTCAGTGTAAAAGGAAAAAAACACAGAAGTGATAAAAAGGCCTTCTTTTCAGCACCTTCAACACAAATGCTAACCATTAAGACTCCATTTCTCCGGGAAGTTTCTTTTGGATGCTCTTGACCTAATGCAACTGGGGGTTGGCAATTTTTTCCCCCAAGCACAGAGCACGTAAGCACCTTGCCGACGAGTCTGCCCACTGCTGGCGACGCGGAGCCAAAAATTTGAAGTGGGGCTGACTGTTCACATCACGGTTGCCACTGCCCTCTGCTGTCCACAGTTAACAGTTCCTACCATCTTTGCCCACTAAAGTTCTTCCCGTCCAGCAGACAGTAGTTCAGGCCTCTGCTGTGAGTCTGTGCATTGGGGGGGCATTCTCACCCCATCTAACCTAGCTGCCAGGAGCGATCGCCCCGAGGAGAGATGTAGGGGCACCCCCAGGACAGAATGCTCTGTCAAAGCTGCCTGACTTTCAGGAAAAGAAATCAAAGTCTCTGCTGGGGACTGCTTTTAGAAGGAAGGTCTTCACTTTCCTTCCAGGCTCCTCTGCAGCGCTACCTGCCAGGGATGCTTTCTCGGAGGCCCTGGGTGGAAGTGTTAACTCTCTACCTCCCCTGTCCCTCCCTTCTACCGCTTCTCACACTCCCTATGTGACAGGGGCCCTCCGGGGTGGCAGGGACCATAACAGAGGCACCCCGAATTTACTGGACAGCTGGCACACGCCCATGTCCCCTCACGGGGTTCAGTGGCTACCTGCTGTGTTGAACTGAGTTGCACGAAAGGCAATTTTGATGGCTGAAGCTTGTGTCCATGTTGAAAATGAATGAAGAATGATAAAAATGCAAAAATTCCAAAAACATAAAAGAGGGGAGCTTCAGCCTGCCCTTCTGACCCAAGTCTAGAGGACTCTGCCTGGTCCCAAGCCCTGAGCCGTGGTCTCTACCGTGGAGGGTGGCCCGCATTTGCTGTAGGAGGACTCCAGAGACAGGTGGGACTTGGGCTTGAGAGTAGGGCAAGGGCTGGTCCCACCACCTCCTGAAAGTTTCTCTCAGCAACAGGCAACAGACACCAGGCACCATGTGCACACATGCGTACACACACACACACACACACACACACACACACACACGGCTGCAGGAAGACCCGGAAAGAGCACAGGCGTGGAAAAGGAGGAGATGAGGCAGACAGGGAAGAACGGAAGGGAGGAGGGACAGGACCGTAAGAGGAGGTGGCTCTCACCAGGAGCCAGTCAATATGTTGGCATCACAAGGGTAAAAGTTCTAGAACAGTGCTCGTGGCTCTGAATGTGTGATGGGCTTGCCCATCCCCACGTCTCCTGGCACAGGCAGCTGACGCGGCCGGAGGGGCAGTGACAGGAGGTATGAGCTGGCGGATGAGCTGGGGCTTGAACAGATGCTAAGCAGACCTGTTGCTCTTGTGCTTACTTCAGCCTCATCCCCAGGGCTCCCGCTGCCCACACCCGGCTCCGGGTCAGTGAGAACACCTGCCACCTCCGTCCCCCATCTGCTGAACACAGAGGGAGCCACGGGAGTCTGAGCCCGTCTAACACTTCCCTGGGTCCTTAAGCTGCACCATCTTGACCAAAGCCAGGGCCCGACAGAGGCCTGGCACTAGGGGGCGCCTCTCTGCTCCCTCTCCTGCGCACGTTGGGGGCTGTGGGAGAAGTAAAAACCCCTCAATTTGACCGAGTTTACCAAGCAGTGACTAGAGAAACCCAGACATTAAAAAACAATGCTACCTTTTTGCGTACCTGGATCTATTACTTACTCTCATTTGCTCCTGCTACTCTTACAGCCAAGAAAGTCTCGCCTGGAAGACGGAGATGTAAGAAGAGTCAGAGCACCAGGCAGGCCAAGGGATGCAGTGCAGAGAGAGGAGCTGGTCGGACAGTGTGGGGAGAATGAGCTGTTGACCTGGGCTCCTAAGCAAGCTGGCACGGCCGGGTGCCACGGCCAGGCAGATGGGGGTCAAGAAGAGATGAAGGGTGAGGGGCTCCAGCAGAGACACGTGGCAGGGCCAGCTGGGAGGAGGGCAAGGACGAGTGGCAAGACGGGGGCTTTCTAAGATCAAGAAGCCACACGCCTAGGAGAGGAGGAAGCCTGTGGCGAGGGTCTGGGTGAGGACTCGGGCCTCCGAAGGAGACAGAGGATGTGCTGCAAGTTTGAAAGGAACTGGAGGGCTGGGCCCTGGAGGGAGGAGGCCCTGCCCTGGCGGGGAGCCAGCGCCGGAGGAGGGGAGGGGACAGAGACAGACACCTGCAGGAACAAGGCGCGGTTCATGTGAGGGCCCCGGCTCCTCTGTTTGCTGGAAGGCAACAGGATGTGCGCCATTGGAGGAGAGCTGGCGGCGCGCTTAGCCTACGTGGGGCAGCCCGAGGAGAAGGAGCCAGGAAACTGCCGAGCAGCTGCAGCAGGTGGAGGGGGGAGGCTGCTGCCGCCGGAGTATCGCAACAACGGCCACAGACCCCGCCTGCCCAGGGCCGCCACTCCGCCCAGAGCGAGTCACACAAGGGGACGTGCAGGGTCTGAGGAAGAGGGGGTGGTTCTGCTGTTCCTCCCATATTACAGATGAGACAACTGAGGCTTAGAAAGAGCAGAGACTTGCCCAGTTGGGAGCTGGGATTGAAACCCAGGTCACCTGCCCTCTGGGGGATCTTGTGCGGACCCACCTGTCCTGTGGCCCAGGAGCAGGGTCAAGGCTGAGACACAGAGGGTGGTGCCGCCTGGAAAGGAGGCTGCTTCATGGGACCCAGAAGGGAGCCCCCAAATCCAGGGAGCTGGGACATGGCAGCAGAGAGCCCTGAGGCAAGCCAGGAGGCCACAGTGATGGCCTGGAGGCATCAGTGCCCAGGGGGCTGTTAGTAGCCGAGGAGGGGAGGTGGCCAGGGTGGGAACAGACTCCACCGACTCAGTGTGGCGCCTGGGAAAAAGGACGGCGGGGACTCTGAACGGTACAGGAGACACGGGGACAGTTCTCCTGTGTCAGCTCATCTCACGCACAGCACAGGAGGCATGGCTCTCATGTGCCCACGTACACCTGGAAGTCATCTTGCCTTTGTTCGTGTTGGTTCTTTGGACTTGTATTTCCTCGAGAATAAATCCAGAGAGGAGGTGTGACCTGCTGGTAGCTAGGACCTCACTGAATCCTCACGGAAACCCAAGAGAGAGAGATCATGACCCCTTCCACACATGGGGAATGAAGACTAAGGGGTGAAGGGACACACCAGTCAAGGCCACACAGCCGGGAAGTGGGGGTGGTGGGCACACCAAGTCCAGAGGTCTGCGTGCTGACGTGTGGGATCAGGCAGAGGTGAAGCCAGCAGAGTCCTTGGGAGGAGGGCGTCAGTGACTGGGCAGCAGAGAAACCATGTGTCCCCGAGGTGCCCAACCCCATGCCACCTGCCCCTGTGCCCCTGAGCTGCCAAGAGGCTCAGCCTCGCTCCTCCTGCCCTGGCCTCAGCAGGTCCAGACACAGGCAGCAGGCACACCAGAGAGCACCCAGCTCTGCTCCGCTGGGCTCTGCACTCAGGGGACAAGAAGAGGATGGGGAACCAGAGCACCTTGAACTGGCTGTGCTGCGGGAGAGGGAGTGTGTTGGGGGTCATTGCTCAGCCCGGGGGTCTTTCAAATTGAGAGGGAAATGAGAAGGGGGATGCAGGGGGAAGCAGTGGTGGGGAGACACCTCCCCTTGTCCTGCTCCCGAGTCCCTGCGGGGACCTCCAGCTGCCGGCAGCGCCGCGAGACCGCGGAGGGAGGCGGGGACGTACTTGACGTTGGTGTTGGTGCAGATGATGTACTCGATCTCGTCAGAGTAGGGGTTCTGGAACGTGAAGCTGCTGGTGCGGATCAGCACCCACTCCCGGTTCTTGGTGCGGAATCGATACATGACCGACAGCACCTGGCCCTTCAGCTTAACCACCTGAGAAAACACGTGGAGAAGGAGGTCAGCGGGAGGAAGGAGGCTGCCAGACAGAAGGAGGGAGAGGCACCAGGCTGCGCAGGCTCTGTGAGGGCCAGCGGGGGCTCCGAATAGGAACGCTGGAGCCAAAGACAGGAATAGAGGGAGTGAGACAGAGCGGTGACCCGAGGGGAACCCTCTGTCCACTTCCCCTTTGAGACAGGGCCCTGCATTTAGGTCACTCTGTTGCCACCACGTGAGAAACCGATTAGTCAATGCCCATGTTATATCAGAAATTTTCGGCTTTTACAAATCAGATCATGAAAACTCTATAAGCTGGGGTGTTTCCCTTTTTGCCTTGGCTTCTAGGGCACCCTGGGTTTGATGCTAGTACCCCTGTGAAGTAATGATCTCACTCAGAGATGTAGTGACATTGTATTCATGGATTTATTTCTTCATACCTCACATTAAGAAATTCTTAACTCTGTTCAACACAAAAGCTCAGAAATGGGGGAACCCTTCCTGGCACCACATGTGAGGAGGCAAAGTCATGGAGTGAGGCCAGGTCGGGGCACCGGCAACAGGACAGAGGTCAAGGCCATGTGCCCCTCAAGTTGGCCTTCTGAGAGGTCCCATGGGGGACTCTGAATCTGCACAAAGCACAGGGGACAGAGATGTGAGACCACGTCTGCTGCGCTCTCAAGCACTGCACGGAGGGTGCCTTTTCATGTTTCTTCTAACCAGGATGCCTGAGATGGTGCGAAATTTTTTAACTCCACGTAACAGACACTCACAGGCACCACCTGTGTGCAAACGTAGCCTTGAGCTGTGGATAAATTGAGAAGGGACGGAGCCTCAGCCCTGCACCCTCCTGGGGTCCAACTTACAAGCATCTTGTACATGTCTCCTCACAGAGTCCTCACAGCAGTATTTTGAGTTTTTGGAAACTGAGCCTCAAAAGATTTAAATATCCTGCCAAAGCCTGGTGACTGAGGAGGGGCAGAGGCAGGGTGGGATCCCAGGTCCACCTGACCCCAGTGCTCTCTGTCTTTTCATGAATCCCTAGAACTGAGACAGAATCCTTGTCCCCAGAGAGCTTCTCGCCAAGCATGGGTAGGACAGGTGCATGGATAACTGTAACCTAAACACAGCGCATCAAATACAACTACAGAAACACGTGACCAGGTGCCACGGGGTTACCAGGAAGTCGAGGAGACAGCATGTTCTCAGGATCCAGAAAGGGTTCCCGGAGGGAGATGGGGTTAGGAACACACACTGGGAGGCGGGCAAAATGTTGGCGAGTGGAGCTACGTGGGGAGGGCCGCCCTGGCAGAAGGCACTGCATGAGCAAATGTTTGGGAGCTGGAAACCCGAGGTGCGATGGGGACCGGGACCACACGTGTAAGGCAGTGCAGGGATCGCAGTCCTGGCCTGGAGACCAGGTGGCTGCATTCAACCTCGCTTTACTCAGGTGCGATGCTGGTACCTGCGGTCATGAAGGCCAGGCACAGACCCAGCCTCGCCCAGCTCTTCCTGAAAACAGCCCTCATCATCACCGTCACCATCATGGAAGGCGTCTGAGCAGAGAGGAGACGGATATGGCAGAACCCGCCCTAAAGCCTGGCTGGGCTCCACTCTGCCCTCTGACTTCTAGGTGAACCATGATCCAGAGGGACTCCAGGAGCAGAGCTAAGAGTGGACCCAGTTTTCCCAGCCCCTGGGCTGGCAGGCTGTCTCTCCCACCCCCCAACCTCAGATTCCTCACAAACTCGAGCCCACTCTAAGGGTCTCACGTCTGGGCCATTCAAATACTTTTGTTTAAATCCAGAGTTCAAAGGCTGACTCCGAACTGACACAGTCCCCTCCGTGCTTTTGCAAAAACAAGCCACTCCCGTTTATCAACATTGGTGTCCCAACCCTGGCCGCCGGTGGCTGGAGCCCAAAGAACACAAGAGAGGGGCCGGGCCCGGCGCCCTCCAGGATGTCCGCGCGGCTGCCTGCCGCTGCCCGCTGAGCCTGTGACCTGCCTGGGCCCCCGGCTCTTGGGCGTTGCTGCTTTGGCTTCGCCTCCTGCCTGCGGAATGAGGGGGCTGCTCACAGAGTGAGAGTTAATTAAGCTGGATAGCAGGGTAGGATCAGATGTTAAATTCCTTCTTTTCCTTTTCAAAATTAACCTGGTTCTGACAGCGTCAGCAGTTTAAAATCTTAGACGTGCTGTCAGACGGAGAGGCCTGTGTGTGGGGTGGGGTGATAGGGATGTGTGCTCTGGAAGGAGGCAGGCTCCAGCCCTGGCTGTGTTATCACCTTGCTGTGTGACTCGGGGCAGGTGGCTAAACCTCTCTGAGTCCTGGTTTCCACTGTGGAAAAAGTGGGGATGATAATACACTGTGTAGGGTTGAGGATTACACAGAATAACGTGGGGACAAAGGGACTGGCTGATTACTAACATCACTGTTATAGCTTCATTTCCATTTGAAAATGAAGCAACCCAGTCCAAACAGGATGATGCTAGGCGATTTCCACATACTTAGCAGACATCTGGCATGAAAGATAGAACTACTGCAATGTTTAACCATTCTGATTTCATACTCTACTAAAGCAAGTCACCTGCTCTGGGTGATGATCCACTTAGACCACTTTATTAAAAGTCACCACCCACGTGCAAACTCCATCCAGTGGTGGAGATGATGGTGAGAAGCAGAGATGTGGAGATGTGCCCACAGGGAGTTTATGTTTTAGTAGAGAAGACAGAAAAAAAGGACAAAACAAATAAAACAATCGAAAACTGGAATAGTTGTTGCAGAGGGAAAATGAGGGGCTGAGAAGGAGGTTAGGGGATCTCTCTAAATGCTGGAGAGGGTGTGGAGAAAAGGGAACCTTCCTACACTGTTGGTAGGAGTGTAATTTTGTGTAGCCACTATGGAACAGTATGGAGTTTCCCCAAGAAACTAAACATAGAGTTACCATATGATTCAACACTTTCACTCCTGGGCATATATTCAGAGAAAACTCAAATTTGAAAATATATATGCACCCCAGTGTTCACAGCGGCACTATTTACAACAGCCAAGTCATGAAAGCAACCTTAATGTCCACTGAAAGGTGAATGGATAAAGATGTGGTGTATATATACAACGGAATATTACTCAGCTATAAAAAAAGAATGAAATAATGCCATTTGCAGCAACGTGGATGGACCTAGAGATTATCATACTAAGTGAAGGAAGTCAAAGGCAAACATCTATTGTAACATTGCCCATTCTCTTCTCTGTAGGGTAGCAGGGCACTGAATCGAGTGCCAGAGCCCTAAGAGGAACAGGCTCTCGCCCCTCCCAGCTGGCCCGGGGCTCAGGAGGGAGCAGGACCCCAGTCAGAACCCTGGTCCTCTCACTCACTAGCCATGTGACCTGAAGGAGCGTCACAACTCACTGTGGCATGAAGATAGTAATGTCCCCTCCTATGACTGTTGTGAAGATTCAGGAAACTGTGTGTGCAAAAGGGGTTTACATGGGGCCCAGCACACAGTAGGTGCTCAGTAAACACCTGCTGAAGGTGATGATGCTCAGGATGCAGTTAGCAGGGTGGCCTTCCTCGCGGGCTCCCACAGTCACCCTCAGTTCTTCTCTCTCCTTCACCGTCTCTATCCAAAGCATCACTAACCCAACAACTGTCTCCTCAGGTGGCCTTACCCTGTCATTCCCACTGCTCCTGCCCCATTTCTGGTCTCACCACCTCTCACCTGAGCAACTGACGCAGCCTCCTGATTTGCCTTTTGTCCCAGGTGTATTCCAGTTATTTGTCTCATCTGCATACCTGGGCTGCCAAAGTGGTTTTTCAAAAACATTGCTCCGCTTCAAACCTAAGGAATCCTCACTTACATGACTCAGGAGAGAATTTAAACCCCTCAGCAGAGGCACAGGAGACCCTTCATAATTTGGCTTCACTGGCCTCATTTTTACCGCTGCCCACCTCCTCCCTACAGGTCAGCCAGGGTCAGTCCAGCCCTAAGGAACTACTTACAACTCTCCCAACAGGCCACGCTCTTTTGCACCTCTCGTGCTGGCCCCTCAATCTAGAATATTCTGTCATGTCTTCTCTGCTCATCTTTTAAGATGCATCCCAAGTGTTCCCTCCTCTGGGAGACTGTTCCTACCCCTTCCCCACCTTGTTAACCTCTCCACCCTCTGCTCTTCCCCCGGGACACGGAAATTCCTTCCTGACGGCCTGTCCTCCCCACTAGACAGTGAGCTCCTCCGCGGCAGGGGCCCTGACTGACGCCGCACGTGGGACCCTGCGGCCTGCCTGCGCACGGTCGGACTGCACCCACGTACCCGGTTGCTACATCAGCTGTAAATGGACACTGGTGATACCTGTTGAAAGCTCTCCCGCAGATGGCTCTGATCCTCAGAGTGGCAGAATTCCAAGATGTCCTTTCCTAGAAGATCCTAAGTAAAGAGACAAGCTTTAGTAATCCCTAAGCCCACCTTTCGTTATTTACAGATCGCTGTTAGACAAGAGCGTGCACATATATTCCCTTCAGTCCACCTCCTTCAGCTCATCCCATCACAAGGGGAGAAAAGGCAGGTGAAAATTTTCCCCTGGAGCACTCACGGAGCTGGCATCTACTACCCTAACCTCAGTCCCTTTGGCATGTTCAATACCGACGTCTAATTTTCCTAAGGCACTAGATCAGCATCTGCAGAATGCAATTTTATTTTTGTTTGCCTTGGAGAGGCAACCTGTAATAAACATATTTTAATAAACATAAAGAGAAAGCACATGACAGCATGAGGACAAATGTGGTGCCTACGAAACCTGGAACTGTTTAACTGGGGAAACTGGAGCTCTCTTGTGGCTGCAGAAATGCTCCTATCATAAAAAAACCTGTACTTATTAAAAGCCTGTTTACTACCTACCTTCACTCATCTACGTCTTAGTCAAAGGACCTAGCACTAACCCAGAACAAGAGTGTGTTTTGCAATGAAACCAACTAGAATAAGATAAACCATCAAAAGGCAACTCCAAATGTGTTAAAGGGAAGGGGTCCAGTTGGCAATGTTTTAAATGGCAAAGGATTCAAACTAAGTCATCGATCAGAACCCAAATCAGCAAATGGCCTCAGTGGGGGCTGACATTGACAGTGGAAACAAAGTCTTCTCTGTGTGCCAGGAAGCCTCTAAATCAGTGGATCTGGCTGGAAATAGACTGCCATCAGAGGTTATGGTGAATTTGGAATCGGATTCATTTCCCACTTCGTTCCATCCCAGAATCTGGAGTTTGCATGAATCTAGAGATGTAGAACTATATGAATGGTTCCAGTGTTTCAGTCTGTTCTGTTTCTAGTTCTGAAACATACATGTGATTAAAACACCCATATCAATGTGCCTAAACTTCGTTCTCCAAAACAAAGATCATTTTCTTTCCTTCTTTTTTTGTTTAAACACTTTTTTTTTTGGGAGGGGGGAGGTAATTAGGTTTATTTATTTATTTTTTAACGGAGGCCCTGGGGATCGAACCCAGGACCTCGTGCATGCTAGGCAGGCACTCTACCACTGAGCTGTACCCTCCCCCCGAAATGCTTTTTATTTGAAAGAAATTAAAATCTACAGAAAATGGAAAGGGTAGTAGAATGAACACCGGGCATCCCGTCCCTTGACTGCTAATATTTTGCCACACTTGCATTTCTTCTTTCTTTAATATACATGAAAACATAAATACGCAAGTGAAATATATTAAAAAATACAGAAGTGAAGTAGCTTTCATACCGACACAAATACACACATACTTAAACATTTCTTGTTGAATCATTTGAAAATAAGTCGCCAGAAATCTCAACACTTCTCCCTGAGTCTGTATCTCATAAAAATGACCTGATCTCACAAACCCGTAACATATCGTATTACACCTGAAACAGTCAGTAATTATTTGATAAAGTCACCTGATACTCCCTCCCTCCATACGAACACTTGCTCACTTGTCTCCCAAATGTCCTTCATAAGCTCTATGTCTTCAGGCTGAGGACTCAATTAAGGCTCTTACACTGCATTTTATTATTCTGTCGCTTTGCTTTATCTTAATTTGGAACAATCTCTCCTGCCTTTTGGTGTTTCTCATGACCCTTGTGTTTCTCACTGACTTTTTTTTAAAAAAAGGTTTGGAACAAAAACCTGAAAACGTGCCCCCAGTATGAAGAGGTTCCAAATACATTTGAGAAACAAGCTGTCAGGCAAAATTAAGTGAACATCTTTAAGACTTTGCAGACTCTTTCACATTAATGTAATTTTAAAGTTTCTAAGAAGGAGATTTCCTATTTGGTGTTAATCAAAATTAACTGGTCAGAGAGCCCCTTTTTCATAGAGACCCTCAACTTTTGTTCGGGAAAAATCAGCTTAGAGAAGCAGAATGGCGAGGCCAAAAAATGGAGAGTAAACTTTTTAAGCGGCACAGCTGCATTCAGTGCTCGTTATTGCTTTGGAAGGACATTACCCTACCTAGGCAGGGAGACGGGTATCTTTTATGCTGTTTCCCTATGCTGTCATTGCGTTGTACCTTGAGCAAATGAGGTAGATGCATTTTTAGTAAAATGAAATCTCTAGGTGACTGCCGTGGCTCAAAACCACCCACCTGTGGCTGGTAGCCAATCACGCTGATGCACCTCGGGTCCACAAATGTGATGATCCCATCAGAGTTATGCCGGGATAAGAATTCCGTGGGCACCGACATCCCGCTCATGTCCATGCACACGGGAGAGCTGGTCACCTGGAGTGGAGAAACATGTGTGCCGGTGGTTTTAACAGAGACAGGGATGGAGAAGGGAGCTGCACTGGAGAACGGGAACAAGCCACGTGGATTTTACTTCACAGATCCTTCCAGGTCATGAGCACAATGAGTCTAAAGTGTTTCAGGCTGTCTTGGTCACACCTCGGACCAGCTGCAACTGTGGGCTGCTTTCTTTACGTCTCTGAACTTCAGTTTCCTCCTCGGTCACTGGGAAATAGGGAGCCTCATACAGTGGTTGTGAGGTTCAAAGAGACACTGGACATGAGACCCTGGCCCAGGGCCTGGCACACAGCTGGTGCTCAGAAATGTCAATGCCCTTCCCTTCCCCCACCTTTCCTTTACCAGGGATGGCAAGCCGAGTCTAAGGAACTGGTCAGAATACTTGGAAGGTCTACATTAGTGAACTGGATTTACCCCAGTATTCTTTCTTCCCCATCTGCAAGGAATAACCAGTGCTTATCATATGTGATTGAAACAGTTTATTCATGTGTCTGAAAATGGTAAGACCTAGGAAAGCAGGGACGTGGAAGGTTAGTATCCGCTGAACTACACCTGTATGTCCCCATCATTAGCACAGGCAAGGCCCTCAAAGCCTCAAGCCTCAAGGAGGAAGACTGGGTGGCTCCTGTGTGTGCAGACATTAAACCGGCGGGCTTTGCATTCCTCAGCGCATTTAACTGTCATGAGATTAAAAACGCACGTTTCTCGCCCTTGGGGAGCTCGCAGGGAAGGAGCATGCGCTCAACTACCTGCACAAAAACAGACCGTGGAGAGTCTTACCTCTCGTATGAGCTCAACACTAGGCGTGTAGGGAGGAGGGACTGATTCATTTCGACTAAGCAGGTAAATGAAATCATTTTACTGGATCTTGAAAGATGAGGAAATAGGAGGGAAACAGGAGGAGGAGTTTCGAAAGGAGAAGGGAAACAGGGCAATACCAGGTGGAAGGAACAGCCTGCAGACACCCACAAAGGTAGGGAAGAGCATGGTGGGATTGTGGAAAAGGGAGTGATGTGGTTTGGGAATAAGGCATGAGAGATGGGAGGGAGGAGATGAGGCTCTAAGATGAGTGAGTGCTTTATCCCATGGGGAGACAGTCACGGTGATTAAACGGGTGTGATGCGAGCAGAATAACTAGTACAAGCGCAGGGGATGGACTGATTCAGGCCCTCAGTGAAGCAAGAACTCTGCTGCTCCTAGCTCACAGTCCCGCTTTCTCCTCCCAGTTTCAGCCTCATCCTTCTCCCAGAGTGAGACATGGAACCCAACAACGGGGAGGACACAGGAGACCAAAATAGTCATCCAAACCTACAGGTTCTTACTCTTTGCAATAATAACCCCTTTTCGAGATGGAAGAGGCTGTGAGCTTTTTCTTACCTGGAGTCTTCCGATTGCCACAAGGCAATATTTACTGCCTTGTCCCACATCGGCATCTTCTTCCGGTATAGTCATCCCTGAAATGAGAAATGTCAGTGTCATCGACAACATGCCCAAGATGAACAGAAAAGGGGCAGAAGCGCCCATGATTTTATTTACGCCTGTGATTTTATTCATGCAATTGAAAATACAGACCCACTGTTGACCACGCGGGGTCTGGGGAGCTACCCAATGAATGAACCAGCCCCTCAGTCATTTCCAGCTCCTCTCTCTGCCTGATGTCTGCTGACAATTTCACGTGTGTTACCATCTGCATCGGCGAATGATGTGAAGGAATTTACGGAAGATGAAATGCAAATTACTCATTTATACATTTGCAAAATCTGGCTAAAACATTTGGTTATAAAAGAAATTTCGGCAAGGAGTGTATAAGGGCATTTCAAATTATGTAAATATTTCACTTGTCTGTTGACAAAGAATCAAAGACCATCTGAGGCAGAATCATAGACAAAAACAAAAAGTAAAAGTCACCAAAACTGAAATTACTAACTTGCCGGGCAAGAGAACACAACCAGTGTTCCCCCTTCTGGGATAAAGTCAGGGTTTTTCAGGGCTGGAAAGGAGAAATTAATGATAGTAATGTTGATTAAGCACTGAAAACCAGTGCTCTGGGTAGGAAGTAATTGGTTAAAACAACCCTCGTTCTTTGGTCAGAAAAGTGTCTGCTGTGTTGTCCAGTGAGGGTCTGGCTCAGGGTTGCTCAGGGTACAAGGTTCTTGAGCAGCTTAGTTGGTTAGACCTGTTGCAGTGAAATAAGCCTTCCACTCTGGTATCTCCTAGGCAAGTGCCGTTAAGTAGAGAATTCCCTTTTATACTGCATAACACTTAACATAAATATTTTCACACCAGGTCAGACCAAAGGTTCACAGGGATAACATCACACAAGTGCAGTGACAGCCCATCAGTACAGACCGTCAAAGGAGCGTTAACATGGCCGCGGTTCCAAGAGCCAGAGAAATGTCACTCCCTCCTCATCCCCACCACCCTCTTTGTATTCCCCTCTGCTTCCCAGCCCTTTCGCATCCACTCCCACAGGGAACCAGCCTCTCGGGCGTCTGCTGTATCCTTGCTGTGCTTCTTTTGCACAAGTGGGCATGTACGTGTGTATTCTTTTACCTCTTCTTCTATGAAGAGCCGTGCACGGTAGGGACTCTTTTAGGCTTTGCTTGTTTCACTTGACAGTATGTCCTGGAATTCGCTGCACAAACATTCATAGAGATCTTCCTCGTTCTTTTTTAGAACTGCATATTGCTGTATTATGCAGATTAACCAAGACTGAATACAGCCACTTTCCTACGTATGAACATTTAGGTGTTTCCAATGTTTTGCGACTACAAACAAGGCTCCAAAGAATAATCTTGCAATACCCGTTTTCTTAAGAATTGGAGGTGTAGATACACGTATCAAGAGCATTCTCAAGTGAAACCAGTGTTTTTAAATTCTGAAATTACTTTGTCTTGCAGGTGCATGGTGATAAAGAAGACAATGACTACTAGGACAGGTGATGCTAACGCTAATGGCAGTTCTCACCCATCAGTGCAAATACCGACATAGTGAAAATGGCAAATAACATCTTCGTGCTGTTAGGAAAATAGTTTTACCTGTGAGGGTCCCTGAAGTCATCTCAGGGACTCTCAAGGTCCACAGACCAACCTTGGGAACTGCTGCTTTGGCTGTTGCCATTCCTCGGAGTTTGAGGATGGTCCTCTCACCCTCAACTGTTTTTCATCCTCTCCCCATTGCCTCTATTGATGACCACATAATAGGGAGACACAAGACGATGTCTCCAGTCTAGATTTTCCTCTGGAATTCCAGACCCTGACTCCACTTGCCTGCAAAAAATATCTACCTCACTCTCACAGGCTCTTCAAACTCACCATTGCTCAAGTCTTCCCACCCACACCTGCTCCTCTTTCTTCTGTCCTGTGGAAAAGACAGCTAGTGACCAGCCCTGCATCCTCTCCCTCTTTCATGCTGAAAGACCCTGAGTTATTCAGAGCGGCAGTGTCTCCTCTCTGTGAGAGTCAGAGGTGGGTCAGGTGACGCAGCCCTGGCCTATGAAATGTAAGCAGAAGTCAGTGAGCGGGGCTTTCAGGAAAGTTCCTTCTTGCAGTGAAATGCGAACATGATGGTGGAGTTTCAGCAGCCGTCTTGAAGGCAGGAAGGCCATGGTCACAGAGTAAGGACTGCAGAGCAGAAAGCTAGGGGAGTGAGTCCCTAATTACATCACAGAGCCACTGTACCAACCGTAGACTGCCTACCTTTAGGTTCTCTGTCTCAGAGGAAACTACATAAAATTACTTTGTTTAAGGCACACTTATTTTGGGTTTTCTGTTACCTGCAGCCAAACTCAATCACTTCTTAGTATACATCCCGATCTCTATAGAAACATCACTACCCGCGGTGAATATGTCACTTACTTGGGCTGACAAGCAGCCAGACCCACATCATATTTGGAGGGAATCCCCCTGCTCGAGCTTCCTGGTAGAGGATAAGACCCCAGCCCCGGCTCTGGAAGTCAGAGAAGCCAGATTTTACCTCTCCATCCTTCCAGGGGGTAGGGGTGGCTGGAGCTCCTCAGCAGAGCAGCGTCCAGTATCCTGGCCAGGCCGCCGCTGCTGGTAGTCTCCGTGCTTCAACCAGTTTCAGTGGGCAGTGGCCTGCTAAAGCCACCTAGGTTTCTGTCCATTTTCCAGATTTGGTCCCCTGACCCATGAAAGACTGGTCTGATTGGTTTGAGCTATTAATCTCTATCCAATAATTCTCTCCGTGCTTCGGCTTTCTGGCGTCATTCTCTGTTAGAAAGCAGTCGATATACCAGTGACTCAGTATCTCAAGCTAGAACTCCTATCACCATCCTCCACTCTCCCTCTCCTCTTGCCTCCGACACACCGGTGGTCACCGGACCTGGCTGCTCAGCATCACAACTGTCTTTGCCATCCGTCTGCTCCTCTCCGTCCTGTTGTCTCCGTAAGTCAAAAGCCTCCAGTCGGGCACATATGGTCCTTCACGATTCTGAACCATGCTAAATTAACTGCCGTTCCTCCAAACACCAAACACCAGGCAGTTCTCACATGAACAGCCCACATGTGCCTTTAAGGACGTTCGGTTTCCCACTCCTTGGGAATTAAAAGCCTTATTCTCTCAAGGGGACCATACCATCTGCTGATACCAGAATGATGAGTCTGGCTGGGCAACAGCGCATACAGACGGCTGAAAGCACAGAGCTAACAGTCAGGGTCGCTAAGCAATGAGGAAGAAGGTTCTTTCCTGCTCTGTAGATGGACAAGGGCTACCCAGATCTGTGATGGACAGAGATGATTCCATAATCACAACTGCATTTCAGGATGGGAGGTGTCACTGAGTCCAAGCCCCCAAACACTTGAATCACACGCCCACTCATTTCTGCTTGAACTTCTCCAACTGTGGGGCGATCACTACATTCCCAAAAGACTCAGTCTGTCTCCTTGAGACCTGAAGTTCCTAGACTTGCCCTTGGGGTCAAACACTCTTCTGTGGCACGTCCTTCAGACAAGGGAAGAGCATGCTGTGTTCCCGAGTCTGTTCCTCTCTGGGCCAGACATTCTTGTGTCATTTAACTGTTCTTCCCACAAAAATGGTTTTAAGTCTTCTTACACCCTGGTCACTCTTCTGAACGTGTTCTGATTGCCCGTACTCCCCTAAAATGTGTTACCCACAATGCACTAGGTGTGATCATTACTGATCCTCTCACCTCCTCTATTTTGGGGACCATGGAAGCTGGCTTACTGGCACCAAAAGGAGGACTTTCAGGAAGAAAGGAGTGAGTTGCGGTAACAGCTCTCCATAATCAAAGAGCCCTTGATTTTGTATTTAAAAAAAATCACAGGGGAGTTATATTTCTAGCTGAGATGGAATAATAGAGATCAAATTTACCTTCTGGCCAAAAACAAATAAACAAGAAACAAGACATAATAAACAATGGTCTTCAAGACACTGGTTATCAGGCAATGAATAAATGCAATCCTTGAGAGATGGGAAACAAGTAAGTTAAGACTTATGACTGCTCCAAATTCCTGCCCTAAGAGAGTTTCCAAGCCAGCAGTTTAAATTGCACAATGACTGGCATCAAACAAAAAATTGCCAGGCATGTATGTATTGGAACGGGAAAATACAACCCATAATAAGGAAAAAAAATCAACCAGTCAAAACTCACTCAGAACTGATAAAGATGTTGGAATTAGCAAATAAAGACATTAAAACTGTTAATAACTGTACTTCATATGATCAAACAATTAAATAGAGCCAAAATCAAACTTTTAAGGATGAAAACTATGATATCTGAGGCAAAAAGTGTCCTGGATCATATTAGTGGCACAGTAGAAGAAAAGATTAGTGAACTTGAAGAAATAGCCATGGAAACAATCCAAAATTAAAAACACAGAAAAATAAGAATTTTCTTAAAATGAGCATCAGTGAGTTGTGGGAAACTTCAAGTGGCCTAATTATGTGCAGTTGGGGTCTCTGAAGGAGAAGAGAAAGAAGGGAAATAGAAAAAATATTTGAAGAAATAATGGCTGAAAAATTTCCAAATTTGTTGCTAAGCATAAATCTGCAGATATAAGAAGTCTAACATACTCCAAGCACAAGAAACATGAAAATTATACCAGGACACATCATAAATATCTCAAAACCAGTGATAAAGAGAAAATCTGCAAAGAATCTAGAGGGAAATAAAGATACGTTTACATACAAAGGAACACAGATACATGACAGTTGATTTACTTTCAGAAACAGCTTAAGTGAGAAGGTAACATGTTAAAGTATTAAAAGAAAAAAAGTGTCAACTTAGAATTCTGTACTAAAAATGTCTTTCAAAAACAAAGGTGAAATAAAGGCTTTTTCAGACATATAAAAGCCAAAATAATTCAGCAGCAGCAGATCATCATTATTAGAAATGTTAAAACCATCTTTAAGGCAGAAGAGAGATAACACCAGATCAAAGTATAGATCCACAGAAAGAAATGAAAATAACTGGAAATGGCAGCTATACAAGTAAGAATGTAAGATTATTTTCTTATTAAATAAATCAGTAACATAAAGGTTTGGAGGAGAAAACTGGATGCATACGATTGTGAGATTCTATAACTGCACGTGAAGTGGTATCATATTGCTTGAAGACAGACTGCAATAGGTTAACTGCATATTATGAGTCCTAAAGCAACCACTAAGATACCAAACCAGTTACAGCTTATCATTCAAGAAAGGAGATAAAATACGAAATCATTAAAAGAAAAAAATTCCAAAAGAAGGTAGGAAAAGAAAAAAAGAAAAAGGAAACAAAGAACAAATGGGAAAATAGAAAACAAATAACATGAACTAACCATATCAATAATTACATTAAATATAAATTGTCTAAATGTCCCTATTAAATGGCTTAGTTTGTCACACTGAATACACAAGCAAGACCCAACCATATGCTGCTTAGAAGAAATACATTTTAAATTTAAAGATCTACGTTCAACGTTGTTTGTGTCTTGGATGGTTTTTAAATCCTGCTGGGGGCAGGATCCATATTCTTGTTTCACTTAATGGAAAGTTCTCTAGCAGGTATATGCCTCTGACAATGTATAAAACAGAAGTAAGGGTCCCTGGAGCCACGCTGGACCTCCATCTAAGCCTGCCTGAAAACTGAGATCCGTGTGATGTCTCCACATCCAGTCTGGGAGAGGCCACTACGGGCTACCGTGCTCATGAATGGGACAGCATGTACTGTCACAGACTGGAGATCCAAAAATTACTTGAGAAGGAAGTCAGAGTGCTAGAAGATTTAACTCACTGATCCATGTCCCCACTCACCGATTTGTTCATGCACATCTCAATAGACGGCGTTAGACCTTATATCTCTGATTCATATGCATTTAGTTTTTTTCAGTTTTTTCACTCATATAAGAAATATAATTGTATGCATCCTTCTAGATAAAATCTTCGAGTGTATCAATGACTTATTTAGCATAAAAGCCCTGGGAGTGAAATGGCCAGCTCAGAGAGTACATGTGGCACTTCACTATGGGTTATATTTGCTTTCCTTTGACTTTATTTGAGCATGTATTCGTTTTCCACTTGCTCTTTTTTGGACAGCCTGTACATGCTCTTATCATATAAAAGATCTGTTTTGGGTTTTTCTCCTCATTAATTTTTAAATTCTCATCGTATATTAATATGTATGTGTCTCGTGAGTAACTCTTTTTAAGAGTAAAGTGTTCATAAATTACTTTTTGTTTTCTTTAAAGTATTTTATTTATTTATTTTTATAGAGAGTATTATTAAAGTAAAGATAATCAAAACTGTCGTTTTTACTCTGTGGTTTTTGCCTTTGGGGGTCATTCTGTGAAAAGCACAACCTCTCCCCTCAGAACATGTAAAATATTCACCTATATTTCCATGCAGCATTTTTACAGTTTCATATTCACCTTTAATAAATCTGAAATTTGTCCTTGATATTTTCTACTTCATGTTTTTCCAAGTGGTTAGCCAGTGGTCCTCAAGCTTCGTACTAATTTTTTTCTGTCCCATTAACTGAAAACGCCTTCTTCCTCACAGACCACATCTCTAAGGGCCTCTCGTGTCTTCGGCCTGTTTTAGGTCTTTCGTGTTTGTTCAATAATTTGATTTGTAAAATTCATTTATCACATCTTAATTACCTAGGCTTTAAAGAATATTTTCACATATGGTAAGGTAATTACTTCCCCGTACTCTGTTAATCAAAATCTTATTAGCTACTTTTATATTAATTTGACCAAATGAACTTCAGAATTAATTTTCATGTAAAAGAAATCCCATTGGGACAATTGTTGAAACAGTATCATAGACTGGTCAGAAAAAACTGAAATTTTCTTTGTAATACTAAGTCTTCATATCAAAGAATACACAGCTCTCTGCTTAGCCATATTCATATATAATTCATATATTAGCTACATTCATATCCCTCAGTATTATTTTGTAGTTTAAGTAAAGAAATCTTATGTATTTCATGTTAATATTATTTACATGTATTTTAAATTGTGGCTATTTTTGTACATGAGTATTTTTCATATTGTATCTTTTAATGTGTTACTGATTTTTTTTTTGGTATTTCCTAAATGGCTTTGTACTCAATTTTCTAAAAGATTTTCAGTAGATTGGATTTGTTTTTTCAGGTAAGCATATCATCACAATTAACGTTAATTCTATCTTCCTTTTCTTTCTTTTCTTCCTTTCAAGTAATTATGCTTTATTTCCTTTTCTTATTTTATTGCCTGGAGTAGAGATTCCAAAACAATGCTGGTTTATAGCGGTGACAGCGAGCATTTCTCTCATAGTCCTCGTTTTAATTAGAACCCTTCTAATATTTCACCATTCTGTAAGGTACTGATTATTGGTTTCAGATATTTGTTTTGTCTACGTTAAGGAAATATATTTCTATTATTGGTTTACAAAGACATTTCTTTACTAAACAAAATAAGAACTAAAATTAATTAGCTTTCCTCCTTTAATTATATTAGCAGATTTCCTAATGTTAAACCACTCAAGTAGTCTTGTAATTCATATGCATGTGTAGAACTATTAATTTGCCTTGCTAATGCTGTATTTAGCATCTGCATATTCATAAATGACCCTGGGTTTATAGTTTTCTTTTTCGAAATGCCTGTCAGGTTTTGTACCAAAGCCATGTGAACTTTAAGAAACAAAGCAGTACACTTGCTATCTCTTCCTATGCTCTGTGTTTAAATAATTTGCCCATAAAACCTCTAGCCCCAGCACCATTGGGAGAGCAGTGCTTTGTCAGCTTTTTCTTTACTTTTTAATTTTATTTATTTATTTATTTTTAATTGTAGTATACACAATGTTGTGTCAATGTCTGGTGTACAGCATAATGTTTCAGTCATACATATATACACACATATTTCTTTTCATATGCTTTTTCATTATAGATTACTACAAGATACTGAATATAGTTTCCTGTCAGCTTTTTTCAATTTCTTGCCTCATTTAGAAAAAAAACCCCAAAACTTTCTTTGATTCACTTTCCCCAGAAATTAGCTTTCTTCCCAAAGATTTTAACATGTATAAATCTAAATCATGCACATTATGTTTGTAAGTTTTTAAACTTGCTGTGATAAATCTCTTCACTCTTAACATGCATTAATTTTCTTTCTTTTTTTTTTTAAATGAGAATTAGACATGTCAGAGGTTTTCTTTTTGACCAGTATTGATGAATAACTATTTTTCAATAGGGTAACACTTTTGTTTTTTAACTTAATGTTTCTCATTTTAATTTTTTCATTAATCCTATCCTTATAGTTGGCTCATGGTATTTTCTTATTCTTTTTCTATGCTTATAAATTAAATAAGTTCTATTTGCCTAAGTTAAATTCTTAATTCATAAGTTAAATTTCTGGTTTTCCCACATTTAATAAGAAAAGCATTTCAAGCCACAGCTTTCCTGTAAACACCCTTCTGGCCACATCCCCTAAGTCCTGATATGGAATGGGGCCATGGTTGTTACTTACAAAATAGTCTGTTTCCACCCTTCTCCAGAAATTAGCCAGGAGAGGTTCCTTTGTACAAACACTGCAGCTGGTTTACCCTTTTATAAGGACACCAGTCTTACTGGATCAGGGGCCCACACTACCTCATTTTAACCTAATTACATCTGCCAAGACTCTTTCCAAATGAGGTCACATTCTGAAATTCTGGGGGTTAGGGCTTCAGCACATACATTCTGCAGGGGGACACGATTCAAACCATAACACCTCTGTGAATACCCTGTGTTCACTCTTGGCTTTTCCAATAAGTTGGCCATGACACAAATACAGCACGTGAACTGTGAGGGCCCCTTCCTGTACCCATGACAAGTGTCCTTAATTGATCACAGCGTGTCCCCCACTAATTACTGAGGAAGACACAAAACAGTTCATCAACATGAGTCATAAAATAAAACCTACTTGCGGTCTCTGTTTTCTTAACTTAGTGTTTTATTATAGAGTTGTATAAATTCTTTCAATAGTAATAATTAAGTAAAAACTTTAAACAGTGCTATTGGTAAATCTGGGTACCTTCTGGGTAGGTACCGCAGGTGCATAAGTCACAGATACAAAGAGAAATGTAGTCACACAACACTCACCAGCCCCCCCGATGCTCTAAGCCCTGCGTTCAGTAGCTTAAACAATACACAAGCATGTATGATCTGGTCCTTGCCTTCTAGGTTCGTGGGTAAGCAGGGCAGACAGGTAGATGCAAAAACACTATAACAGAAAGCACAACGTGACACAAATCACTTGGCTGGGAAGTTGTTGGTGGAATGCTGGTGAAGGCTTTGTGGAGAGGGAGTCATTAGAATTGGGTGTGTCTGTTTGGTGGGACCGGCAGAGTCTGGGGAAAGATGTCTCCGAGGATGGCGCTGGGAGCAGGAGAGAGGAGGGTGGTGCCTTCACAAGTCTGGCACAGTTACATCTTATATAGCATCAAGGCGCTGAGTCCCATGCAGTCAGGGCAGAGGCTCCAAGTACTGGTTCCTCATGTAAGAGAAAAGCCTACAAAGAGCACCTCATCCGTCTGGAAGTCATCCGTTTATCAGTGTCTGCTAACCAGAACATGGTCTCTGTGCAGCCCTCGCAGACGTCCCGGAGGCCACGCACCACAGCCAGGCGCTGTGCTCTAGGGGAAGGCTGCCACTCCCCAGCCCCCAGGCTATTTTATTTCCTTTCACCCACGACACTGACGAGTCACGCTGTTCGGTTGTCTAGGCCATGAAGGATGAGAAACAGCGATTTGTGACAGGATGGGACAGTATAAAAACAGGCATGTGGAGAGAAACAAGGGTCAGTGGCCAGCAGGGGAGTTTGAGGACAGCGAATCCCTACAGAGCATAAAAGGAAATAAGCAACAACCCTAACAGACACCCAACAAAACAGCGGCCGCAGCGGGGGCAGCCGTGGGCTGAACAGCCCTGTGGACATCTTCGAATGGTCCTCTCAATTCCTGTCTGGCCCTGGACCTTTGTCATGCCAGCCCTGAGTCATCAGGGAAGGATGAGCCGTGTTCTGGGTCCCTCATTTCTCATTTAAGCAGACAAAAATTCCATGCGATGAAAGATAATGCAAACAAAATTAGAAGATAAACCACTGGCCAGAAGAAAGTTATTTGCAACCTATAATAGACAACAGATTAATATTCACAATATTGTAAAGACCTTCGATAAGCAAATGAGAAAAGCACAAATTACCCCGCAGGGAAATGGGCACATACTGTGAACAAGCAACTCACAGTGACATACAAATAGTAAACACACCCAGGAAAGACGCACAACATCACTAATGGAGAAAATCCAATTTAAAATATGTAATTTCCCTGATGCAAACTACCAGATTGGCAAAACTTACAAAAGAGTGAAAATGCCCAGAGTTGGCAGGGGTGTGGGAAAACAGACACACTCACATCCTGCCTCGCAGGGTAATTTGGTGATGTTGATTGGACTGTACTTGTAGCATCCTCTCCCACTCCTGAGACTGCCCTGCAGAAAAACCAGCATTCACGGCTGAAGAATTGTGTGCAAGGACGTCCACTGTGGTGTCCTCTGCAAGAGCCCCAAGCTGAAAACAATCCTAATGTTCTCATTTGGAGAATAGCTAATGGAATATTACACAGCTGTTTAAAAGAATGAAGTAGCACTCTATATACTAACTTGGAAACATTTATGACATCCATGAAAAGCTAACAAAAGACAGGCTGTGTAATAAAACATATGTACAACTTTTTTTTTTTTAACATATAGAAGAGTGTCTAGAATAAGAAGCACTGGGGTGTTATCACCTGGCTCTTGGGGGTGGAACTGGGGTTAAAAGGGAGACTTCCTTTTTACTTCATAACTTATTAAAATTTTTGATAAATAGGTGTACAGGTGAATTTTGCTTTATTTTCCATGTTATAGATCTAACTTTCTTTAATAAAGATGGGATTTTTATAGTAATAATAATAAAAAGGTGATAGAAAAAAAGGCTGGGACGTGGTGTTTTGCTACTTAAAAATGTGGGCTTCACATACCTGGGAAATTTTCCCAGGTGGCATCTCCTTCTCCAACAATACCAGAACTATGAGCACGGTGCACTGAAACTCAGACTCTAGAACGCTGTCCCTGATTACTAAATTGAAGAAAGCACAATGGTGGCAGAAGTTTAATTCTAAAACATTTGGCAGAGATGTGTCATTTCTTTCCAAGTAACCGCCATTAAGTCATGAAAATTAACATGCATCTTCTTTGGCTTAAAGGGAAAGTTGTAAATGAGTATTTTCTGTGTAAACTTGGACTCAGAAGATAGAGCTTCACTTCCAGTAAATCGTAATCTGTAAATAGTTAGCTAAGGGGCTGCAACAATAAAGCCACGCTGAGGTGCAGGGGACGTCAGGAGACAGGAATTAAGGGGCAGAGCAGCCGCCCCTCTCTAGGCCTCGGTCTCACCGTGGGTAAAGAGAGGAGTGAGCCCTGAGCCCCCAACCCAGGGCCTGACCCACTGCGACACCGTGAGTCCGTGGTATCTCCCCTGGCAGAGGAGGGGGGATTTCATTGGAAATCTATGGGCTATTTTCCAAGAGAAGCAAAAGAACACTGAACCTCTCATCCTCTCCATGGCTTAGCTGAGGCATTTCACTGCTATGTTAAGCTTTCAGTTATAAAAAGTTCAGAGAGACAAGACAGGTTCCACTGGCTGGTTTTGCCCCCATTTCCAGTTTCTAGAAGCTAGAATTCCTCACCAGTGCAGAACCAGCATCTAGAAAGTAGGGCTGTGTCCAGCTGTCCACCTGTGACCCATCTCTGCTCTGGGGCTACACTGTTACTCCAGCTTCCCAACACAATACTTCTGTCCTGGGCACGCTGGGGGCTGGCTGGCACCAGTCGCTCCTCCATGACTTAAAATTTTGCCAACTCATCGCGCACCACATCATCACTCACCATTCCGCAGTAGCCTCCGCACCTGTGTTCTGCTGTCACCTCTCACCAGCATCAGTGTCTTGCTACTTGCTGCTCCATATTCTTCCCCCATGAAGATCAGCCTCCACCTGCCCTTGCTCACCTTTCTCAAACTACTCAGTTCCCAAATAAGTTCCTTCTTACTCAGTCCTTGGGAACTGTGCTCTGCAGCTGAAGACAGGCACCCTTGGTTGTCTACCGCTTGCAGACTCTGATCTGGCTGCTTCCATGTGCCTCCCTGACTGTGACTGCCTCCCCAGGAGAGGCTGCTCCTTTCTCCAACTGCCCCTGGTCATGGACCCCCGGTCCCCTCTCCTGATGCTGCCTTCACACGACCCTCCCGTTACTGGTGCTCAATGGTCTTTCTCCCAGCATCTACTCCTGCCACCCTTTCCTCTCCCTGACCGTGGTCTACCCTCTGGCTACTTTCATCTTGCCAAAGCACAGCCTTGACCATACTTCAATCCCTTTTTCAAAAAACCTCAAAGGCTACCTAATGGTCACCAATTTCAGGGCCATTCATTCCATCCATGAAATTGGTTCTAGTGAATACGCCCTTGAAAGCACATCGAAGAATCTGTTTTGTACAACAAATAACATAAAAATACAGACTACCATATGAGAATACTATGAAAAACTATATGGAACCAAAATGGATAACCTAGAGGAGATGGACAAGTTTCTGGAACCATGCAGTCCACCAAGAGTGAACTAAGAAGAAACTGACCACTTGAACAAACCGATCACTAGAGATGAAATTGAATTAGCAATAAAGAATCTGTTTTGGTGCAGCTCATCCAAGTAAGAATCTGGATAGTGAGGAAAGGATGCAGGATACAAAGGGCAAATATTTTTGATAGAAGAACAAAAGAACTTTCTGCTACAGGTTGGCCGAGCTCTCCCTCCCGTCCCCCTGCATCACACCGGCCCCCATGGGGGTCTTTCAGAAAGTGGCCCACAGCCACAGTACGTGGAGCAAAGAAGGCACTTGCATCCTTAGGAGAGAATTTTCCCGAGCACATCAGCTGAGCACTGTAGGCTACCGCTCAATTTAGGAAGGCGCACACTTTTTTTTTTTTTGAAATGGTGGTGACAAGATTTTGGACGTCAGGGACATAGGTGTCACTCTGAAGGCCTCACAGTGAGTCACTGAGTGGTAAAACTGGTTCCAGGAAAGAATGCTTTAAAGGGAAAATGGTCATGGTGCCTGGAGCCAACACCGAGGAGAAGTCCAAGGGGACAGGGCGGCCTGACGGTGACTAAGGGCTCCAGTGAGCCCTGACTCCCGCACCCGATTCCGCAAAGCCTTAGGCCTCTCTCAGCTTCAGGAAATGGGGATGATGCAGTTACCCGGTCAGTGAACCAGGGACAGCCACGGTCGCTCCTCTAAGGGGCTGCTGTGGGCATCAGATGGGAAAGTACGCGTCAAGCATTTAGCACAGTCCCTGGCACGTGGGGTGCAATCCGTCCCGCTCTTGTTTTCACTGTGACGCTGAAAACGCCTCCCTGGCACTGGTCAGAAGACGTGGCATCATCCCACTTCTGAGCTGGCCTCTTGTGGTCAGCCGAGTTCTGCCTGGCTGCAAGTTTCCCACGCAGCGTCTAGGCTGTGGTCGAGGGCAGGGGACAGATGTTGGGGTCAGCCGAGATGCAGAACCTTGCAGGGTTTCTGAGTCTCCCTCTTTAGAGAGGAGGGGCTGGCTCAGGGTGACGCTCAAGGTTCTCTTTGACTCCTACATTCTGGGTCCAAACATCAGATCAGAGTTTGGCCGTGAGATCAGTCAACATTGCCACACCTTCTGAGCACCTACTAAGTGCCCGACACTGTGCTACAGACTAGGGCTTTAGTGTGCATGAGGCCAGTTCCTACTCTCAAGGAGTTCACCGGCTGGTGGGGGAAACAGAGAACCAGATGATCACAATGCCATGTGGTTAGTGTTACAACAGAGAAAAGAACACACTGCTTTGAGGAAGGGCACGCGGCCAGGGCTGGATGCCAGGGCCGGGAGGAACAGTGTCAGGAGGGAATGCTTCCTGGCAGGAACTGCAACCTTTATCAAAGTGTTTTTTAAAAGGAACAGGATAATTCCAGCCATTTTAACAGATTTTAATGATTTCCTAATTGGTTTCACAAGCCCATTTTGCCCTACGTTAAATTACCTTTCCTTTGGAAACACTCTCCACTAATGCCAGGTCCAAATAAATCCTGCGTAATATAAACAACACACAAGTGAAATGGGAACTGCAAACTGCTGTCTGGGATGAAGCTCACCACTGGCCAGAAAGGCTTCTTCATTTCTTACCACAGATTGCATTAACCCTGTGCAAACACTCATGGAAAGCTGGACTGTTTTTCAAGAACGTTGGGTGGAGTCTGCCTTGGGACTCACATCTTCACATGTGAATTGAGACATATTTTTGCATTCTGCCAAATGCAGAGGGGAAAAACAGCTACCTTGTGCTGTGAGCAATTCAGGCCACTTGTACACAGCACGTTTCGAAAGTATTCTCGGAGGAATATTAATACGTTTTGGAGAAAAAAATGATTCTTTGGCCAAATACATTTGGGAAACATAGTTTAAACAAAGATAAAGAGGTTTCATCACCGTAGACCTTCTCAGGGAAGATGCGACTCTGGAGCATGAGTCTCTGGGAGGGGTTCAGAGTGCAAAGGTTCCCAGATTACTGACCAGGCAATCCTTTTCTCATAGTGTATCTCTGAGGACTGTGATCTCAGAATATACTTTGGGAAATGCTGACCTGCAGGCATTTTGCATTTCAGGGTTCCTGCTGGTGACCCTAAAGAGCTGGATCCCCCACTTCACAAAGCAGAGCTTCGAAGCACAACCGGTGCTTTTGGCTCAGAAGAGCAAACTGAGACCACCGAGCCTCAGACTACCTGTCCCTCCCAAATCACTCTGGGAATGACCCGAGTCTGAGGCAGGAGAAGCACATATATCCGCATCAGAAACTCGGGAGGGTGACCTTCACGGAAGCGATTGTGAGAAACTTTTGAGGTATTGTCTGGGCAAGGTGGGACTGAGAGAGGAGCTCACTAAGCCACAACGCCCTCCCTGCACGTGAAGGACAAGGATGTCTGCAGCAAGGCTCCCAGCAGGTCCAACCGACAAGCTTAGGGCTAATTGGCCTTGACGTTGGCACAGAATGAGGGCAAGTCTCAAGGGAGCAACTCTTGACCTCATGCCTCCCAGGAGGCAGCATGGTGGCCGAACACCAGTGTGTCCCATTGAGGCTGCTTGTCACTTCAGCCATCTCCCCACCCCACGGCTGGCCCTCATATACAGAAAAGTGAACGCTTGGTTAGGTAACAGTGAAGCTAAACATTCCTCTTCTGCCCTTGTCAGGGCCGGAAAGATCTTACTAGAATCCAGATGATCAATGACGGAAACTTTCCCAACTCTCAACAGTGGGCAACCACACAGCGACCTCTCTAAGGGGAGCCACCCGGGAAGAGTCACAAGCCCATGAAAAAGAGAAGACTGAGTTAAAGAATCTGCAACTGTTCCCACTAAAGAAAAAAGACTTTTTTATTAAAAAAAAAAAGAGGAAAAAAATCTAAATTCAACTACTCAGTGTGACTCAAGAGGAAAATGATTTATAAAAAAGGCACAGCCTTAATTCAGCAAGGATCGAGTCCAGATGAAAAGTACAATTGCCAGATTATTAAAATATTAAATGGGAATCGTGAATAGAAGACTGTGATTGAGAAATTCTCCAAGAATTCGGAAGAAAAGGATAAAGAAATTGATATGATGAGCAAAACTCTTTCGTGGTAGGGAGAGCAGATCCAAGAAATGGACACGGAACTTCCAGATGTGAACAGAGCGGGCTGAGACGCAGCAGCAAGGTGGAAAAATCTAGATAAATTTCCCCACGGTGAAGACAGGCTTAAGTCTGCAAGCTGAAATGGTCCCCCCAGCACCAAATAAAGTCAATGCAAACAGACCTACATGAGAGATACCTAAGTGAAAGTTCTGAATTCCAAGGATAAACTCAAAACAAACTGCAAGTGTCATAATGGGACAAAAGAAAAGCAGCCTGCCTCGAAAAGAAACAGGCTGGCCAGACCCAGACTTCTCTACAACGCTGCTGCCTGCGGGTGACGGCCTGTCCCCAGGCTCTGAACGAGAATCCCGGGGCCTGAGAACGCTCCATGCAGTAGAGTTAACAGGAAGAACCTCTCAAATGTTCAAGGAGCTGTGACATGTAGCCTCCACTCACCCTTTTTGAAATTATTTAAAGGCTCATCCTGGCCCTGAGACCAGAAATAAAATATGGCGGGAGCGTGGTCTAGAAGCCAGGTGAGGTGAGCAAGGAAACCAGTGAGGCTGACCAGCTGTCGGTAACAGAGCCCCGGACCTCACTGCAAATGGCAAGCTTATTTCTTGAAAGCTAGGTAGATAATATGAAATCATAATGACCTTATATCTAAAATCTAAATTATGGATCTAAAGCCCCAGGCTGTGGAGGGGTGTAGCTCAGGGGTAGAGTGTGTGCTTTAGCCTGCACGAGGACCTGGATTCAATCCCCAGTAACTCCACTAAAATAAATGCATAAATAAGCCTAATTACCCCCCCCCCAAATAAATTAAATAAATAAAACAAACAAAAAAATTGTTTTAAAAAAAGCCCCAGATGATCTCCACATTAATTGGCAGGGCAAGGGGAGGCAATCCAGTGGAACGCTTACACACTGACTCAGGAGCTGGTCTCCTTTGGGGGTGAACCCCAGGCTCCTGACCCTCAGCCGAGTGCCCGGCACCGCCTAGCCTGCGGCCTGCTCTGCCCCATCATGTCCCCTCTCCCCACCGCCTGCAGACTCTCCACGCTCCCCTCCACCTGCACAGCCACTGCCGTAACTCCAGCCTCACAGGTTCTCCCGGGGTTAGCCTTCTCTGGTCCCCCTGCCTTCAGGCCTATCCCTCTCCCTCCTCTCACTTCAATCCAACTTCCAGAATGATCTTTAAAACCTTCCGCGGCTTTCAGTGACTCTCCACAGAGAGTGGAGAAGGGTCCAAACTCCCAGGCTTAGCACCCAAGGCCTCGCCGCCAGGATCTGACTCTGCCCTCCGACCCAGCCGTCCTCCCCACCAGCCACAGGGAATTACACCTGGTTCCCAGTGCTGCATCTCGCTCCCACTTGGAGAAAGCGGAGTAGCATGGTCAGAGCATCAGGAAGGCCCGGATTCACAACCCAACCCCACTGCTTACTGTCAGCTGAGCGGATTAAGTCGCTAGTCTGATCCTCTGGCGTCGCATCTGCAGAATGGAGATAACAGCGCCTGGACCTCCCTAGGGTTGTTGTGAAAACCGAAGCACAAAGCACGTGAGAGGGCCTGTCATCGTGTCTCGCACGGAGAGCGCACCTGCAGACGCAAATTCTGATCATCATCATACTTGCCCTCACCCACACGACTCTCTATGCCTGTAAGGCATCTTTAAAACTAGCAGACTCCTACCTCTCCTTCACGTTTGTGTTTCATCTCAAACGTTAGGCTTTGGAGGGAGAGCCTTGGCAGTCTCAGCAGATGGAACCCCTCCCACGTGCTGTCTCTCCAAGTGCCTCTGCTGTGGCCCTCGCCCCAGGGCTTTGCAATGACCGCGCCTCCGCTTCACTGCGGGCGCCTTAGGGGCAGGAACTACCTATCAGATTCACCCAAGGATCCCCAGGACCTAGCACAGGACCTGGCCCACGGCAGGTGCTCAGAAAGAGTTCATCGAAGGAAACAAAAGAGTGGCCTTGCGCTGCCTGAGAACGAGGAGGACAGAAGACATTGTCAAACATCATCCTCCATCTCACAAGCTAAGCTCGTGGCTTTGACGTCTGACCAGGACGTCAAAGCACGGTCCTGAGCAGGAGACCGTGTCCTGATGTATCCAGGCAACCCGGGAGGACAGACGGGCTGAGCGCTGGAGAGAGCCGGGATCCAGCCATTGCCCTGCGGGTGGATGGCTTCAACACAGACAAGCAGCTTTGGGAGACTTTTCAAATGAAGGAAAAAACAAATACACGACGTTCAACAATCAAACTGCAAGAAGTACAGGGCTGTTGCAGACGAGCTCGTGGCAGAGATGTGCTGTCTGGTGAAGTGACAACACTGGCCTGACCACCGCAGGTTCCAGCCAAAACCCCAAAATAACCTCAGGCCTCTGGCATGCTGCGGCCGAGGCTTACTGAAAGTCTAGCGGCTCAGCGATGGAAAGCATCAGCCTCACCGATGAGAAGGCACACGAGGGCGCCAAGAACTGAGCCTCTTCCTGACCAGGATGGTCCCGGAGGGAGGCGACCCGACCCCCCTGCTGGGGCAGACCTTGGCTCTCCTGTGCAGACACACTGCCAGTTAATCAGAGATTTTCCATGGATTGTTTGGTGATGAACCAAACACATCAGATGATGCTTACTGGAAAAGAGGCCTCTGTAATAGAAGTGGCTTCTGGCTCAAAGCTGAATGCCAGTCTGCCAAGTGCAAGGTGCCGGGGCGATGACAATGGGGTGGAGGCAATGAACATCTTCAGAATTTCAAAGCTTCCCTCAGACTCTGAACATACCTCACAAAATGTAAAATGCAACCCATCATGGGTGACTTCTTCTTCCCCCGTGGTAATTTCTTCTTTACAAACACAGAGTGTTTCTTTAGGCAGAAGGATTTGACAAAGGAACTTGGGAACTCAACTGTTTTAAATGAAACCTACATAGTATAAAATGCCGGGAGGATGACTGGGGAGGCCACTGTGTAACAGAAAAGGCCTCTGGAACACAGCAGAATTTATTGCAATGTTTATGTCTAATGTGGAGTCAGCAGGCACCGGGGAGAACTTTGAAGGCACAATTAATTGGTTCAGCAATAAGCAGACGTGTTGCGAGTGGGTTGTCAAAGAATTGTTTACGAGGCCTTTGTTTACCACACAAAGTCTACTGCTTCTGCTCACCTTTAGAGATTTCTAAGGTCGCCTGTAGATATTTTTAGCAATCTTCATAGTTACACTCTTCATACTTCCTAACCAACTTCATTGTTTACAATTAAGGAGCTCGAGCCCACGAGCAAGCAGGGACTGCATTCCTCGTGAACATTTACGAGGCACCATTCAAGCATTAAGTGAGTTGCTGTTCCAATGCTCCAATTCCATGACCTTATTGCAGGGTAGGAGTGCCAACAACCTCATTTCAGCCACCTCATCTAGGCCAGATGACTGTCTCTACCATCTCAAAAGATTTCTGGGAAAGTGGATTCTATAAACATCTTTGGAAATTCTGGCAAGAAATTCTTTCACATACCCACCCACTTAGGTCAACCATTCTTTTGTCCAGGCAAGACCCCTTCCTTCTTTCCTTTCTGCCATCCATCCAGCCATCCATCCTGTATAAAATACACTCTCAGTGCCAGATCTGATCTGAGCACTCACAAGACCAGGCACAGCGGCGCACTGGTGACTTGCTGCAGCCGTCGGCCATGCCCTACCCCGCACCATGCATCGGGAAGCCTGGTGACAAGCTCCCACCCCTCTGTGGGGCCATTCCGGCTTCTGGGGACTATGTGGCCAAACCTGGAGACAAGGTGGCTGCCCTGGTGAAGGCTGTGGGTCAGGAGGAGCAGTGGACCCTGGCTGAGGTGGCCAGTGACAGCCATGCCACCAAGTATGAGGTAGAGGGCACTAACGAGATTCTGGCAGAGAGAGACACACCCTGAGCCGGTGGCGGATCACCGCACTGCTTCCGTGGAAGGCCAAGCCTGAGATGGACCCTGAAGCTTTATGCCAGAAGGAGCAGCTCGTGCTGGTCCCATAACCCCAGACCACCTGCTTCTACTGTGCCGTGATCCACACACCCCCACAACGGCCCAGGATGACTACCCAGTCCTGTTTGAAGACACCTCTTACACAGATGGTCACTCCCCTCCCCTCAGTGTGGCCCAGCCGGACGTGGCGGCTTGTAAGGAGCCCAAGAAAAAGTGAAGCAGGTGCCCTTCAAGGAGGATGCAGCACAAGATTTTGTGATCAAATAAATATTTTTCTTCTTTAAAAAGAAAAAAAATCTTAGGCCAATTATTTCTTTTGTCTAGGCAAGATCCCTTCCTTTTTTCTTTTCTCTCACCCATCCATCCAGTTTGCATGAAATACATTCTATGTGCCGGGTCTGAGCTAAGCACCGGGCTGAGAAAATGAAGCATGCACTTGGTCTTGAGACATCGAACTGTGAGTGCAAAATAGTGTGTTATATGTGAGAAGAACAGAGTTATCAACCAGGAAACAGAGTATTAACAGCCACAGAACAAGGTACATTAGCTGAGTATGCTGGTGGCATGATACAATTGTCATGTGTGGATACAAGCTTGCTTCCCAGAACATCTATCTTTATAGAAACACAACGGCTAAATACAACAACAAAACAAAACCAACCAGCAAACAAAATGACACAATTTCTGAATTCACCACAAACTGCTCAATCCCATTGCCTGGAACACTGCTTAGGAAATTCAGATTGATTGCCTAAAAATGTCATTTTCTCCAATTATGAAAGTCATGTAAAAATTTGAAAAAAGCAAGAGTGAGTGGAGAAGAAAAAAGTAACCAATAATCTACTACACAGAAATAATGTTAATATTCTATATACATTTTTTCAGTGCATAGACACACTATTCATTTATAATTTAAAAATAAAACTGGGATCATGATGTTTATGTTGCAAAACCTGCCGTTCTTTTTTAACACTTCTTAGCATTTTGCTTCATCCTTAAATATCTTTTGAAAGATATTTGGTTGTCCAGTATCATAGAGGTTTCATGCTATTTTTAGCCAATTCTTTACCACTGAAATTTAGAATAATTCAAGGTTTTCACAGTTATAAATAATGTTTAATCATACAACACCTTCACATTTCTGATTAATTTCTTAGACTAAATTCCCAGAAGTACAATTCCTGTACTTACATTAAGGAATGCACACTTTAAGGCATTTAATATATACTCCCAAATTACTCTACAGGTTTGTATTGATCTGTATTCCCACCAGCAGAACATAACAGTGTCAATTTTTCTGAAACTTAACAACACTGTGTATTTTGTCTTCTTCATTTTTTGCCATTTAGTAGGTAAGAGGAGATGATATCAAATTATTTAAAGTTGTAGTTCTGATTAGCAGGAGGCTGAATTTTTTCCATATGTTTAGCATGTGTATGTATTCATATTTTTATATATATAGATTTAACAGGCTGTTCATAGGTTTTACTCATTTCTCCCTATTAAGTTAAAATCTGCCTTTTGGTAACTTTCCTCTTTTGGTCCAAACTGTGCCTTCTGGGACTATCCTAAGTAAGTTTACTTCCTCCTTCATATGACACCCCCTCAAATACTTGAAGACAGAAATCATGTCTTGCTTTCTCCAAGACAAACACCCCCAGTTCCTTCAACCACTTCTCCTGTGGCAGAGTTTCAAGGATGGTCATTGGAGACTCAGTGCCTAACACGTCCTACTGCCCCCTTGCCCTGCACGCTTGAGTGCTCTCGGGCACAGAACTCCAGGAAAGCCTGAATCCTCTCAGCAGCCTCTGGATGCAGTCACCTGCTGCACCTTGGGCCCCAGCCTCCTTCCTCTGGCTCATCCACAAGGATCCTGTGACCTAGTCTTACCAGGATGGTGGCACTTCTTGTGTGATACTGGCGGCCTGGAGTGTAGAAAAAGAGCACTCAGACGCCGGAAACGGGAAGGGGAATTTGCCTGGTGTAATGAGAATGAGTAACTCATTCAAACGAGGAAAGTGTCAAGAAGGAGACGGCCAGCTTGTCCCGAGAGGCTACATTCAGCCCCTCCTGACCCTGGGGCGGGTTAGGGATGCTTCCTGTGTCCCCAGGCTGACTGCCCACACTTCCTGTGGTCTCTGTGTACATGCTGGTCCCCCACCAACATGTCTCTGCGCCCCCTGAGGGATGGGCCTGCGTCTGGTGCCCGAAAGCCTTGCTCAGCAAATGGCTCCTACCAGGCCATCACATGTGCTCGGTGAGCCAAGCCGCTGCTGGAGGCCTCTCTCCAGGCTGCCCACGTCCCTTAGCTCCTCTCTGCTTCTCATCGAGCAACCTCCCAATACAAGTCTGTTGCCTCGCATACTCTGAAACCTCAGAGTCTCCGGACCATGGACACGGGCGTCCATGCCAGCAAAGAGGAAACTCTAGGGCCATTCCTGCATTGCAGCTGATTGACACACTAGCATCAGAGAACTCGCTCCCACTCCCTGGGTCTGGTCAGCTCTCCAGCACTGTCAGGACTATTTATGACACCGGACACTGTGACGGTGTCGCTGCCTTCTGAGTCCCCGACCTCGAGTCCAGCCTTCAGGCAAGCAACACCTTGAGAACTGTGTGCATTATGGTCTAACTAGAAAAGTATATACAAATAAGATATAAATATAAATAAAACACATATATATAAAAAAAATATATATATAAAACATGAAGTGCAGCCTACTCCTAGCAAGATTAACATAAAATCTCACACCAAAGGCCTGTTACCTCAGATCCTATTACCTCATACATCATGCCTAGATTTCAACAAAGGTTTCCAAGGCAAGAAAAAACACAGCCTGAAGAGACAGTGTAAACATCAAACTCAGGTATGACATGGATTTTGAAATTATTAGACTGGGAATTTACTGTATTTTTTAAAATTGAAGTATAGTCAGTTATAAAGTGTCAATTTCTGGTGTACAGCATAACGTTTCTAGACTAGGAATTTAACATAACTATGATTAACATGTTAAAAGTGCTAATGAAAGAAGTAGACAAAAGCAAGAACAGATGGGTAATGTAAGCAGAGAGATAGAAACTCTGAGAATCAAAGGGAAATGCTAGAAATTAAAACAAAACAAAACACTGTAACAGAAATGAATGCCTTTGACAGACTCATCAGTAGACTGGACAAAACCAAGGAAAGAATCAGTGAGCTTGAAGATATGGCAACTGAAATGTCCAAAACTGAAATGCAAAGAGGAAAAAAGAATCTGAAAACCCAGAACAGAATACTCCAAAATTGTAGCCCAATTTCAAAGGATTTACACGTAATTGGAATTCCAACAGGAGAAAGAGAATGGAGCAAAAGAAATCTTTGAAGAAATAATGTCCAAGAATTAAAAAACAAAACAAAACAAAAAAACTCCAGGAAGCTCAGAGAATACCAAGCAGTACAAACAGCCAAAAACAAAACTAAACTAAGGCCTATCATATTCAAACTGCAGAAAACCAAAGACAAGCAAAAATCCTGAAAGAAGTCAGAAAAACCAGAAGTCCCACACTACCTATAAAAAACAAGGGCAAGAGTTACGTGGACTTCTCGTCAGAAACCATGCAAACAAGAAGGAAGTGAAGTAAATATTTAAAAGTTTTGAAAGAAAACAACCACCAACCTCAAATTCTATATCCAGTGAAATTTATCCTTCCAATGTTAAGGAGAAACAACGACTTTCTATGAAAAGCAAAAATGGTGAGAATTCACGACCAGCAGAGCTGTCCTGCAAGAAATGTTAAAACAAGTTCCTCATGAAGAAGGAAATGACAGAGATCAGAAGCCCAGGTCTACACAAACAAAGGAAAAGCATCAGAGAAAGAACAAATTAAGGTCAAATAAAAGCGTTTATTTTTATTATTCTTATTTGAGGTAATAGATTTTTGTCGGTTTAAAGTAACAGTAGTAACGGTGCAGAGTTGACCCTTGGAAAATTGTGGGGGTTAGGGTGTTGACCCCCGACACAGTTGAAAATCCATACACAGCTTTTGA
Organism: Camelus bactrianus; assembly: GCF_048773025.1. NCBI lineage: Eukaryota > Metazoa > Chordata > Mammalia > Artiodactyla > Camelidae > Camelus > Camelus bactrianus. The sequence continues at coordinate 29,374,851 of NC_133565.1, forward strand.
CTTCCCCAGAACTTAACTACTAATAGTCTATTGTTGACCGGAATCCTTACTCATAAAATACACATTCAATTAACGCATATTTTGTACGCTGTATGTATTGTATACTGTATTCCTTCAATGATGTAAGCTAGGGAAAGGAAAATGTTATTAAGAATCATAAGGAAGAAAATATATTTACAGTACATATGTGTATTTATTGAAAAAACTCCACATATAAGTGGACGCATACAGTTCAAGTCCGTGTTGTTCAAGGGTCAACTGTATTGGGCGCTGACAGTAAGTGAAATGAATGAGAACAGTATTATAAGAGATGGGAAAGAGGAAGGAAGGAAAATTTAGTTACCATGTATTTGCACTGCCCATGAAGAGACATAGTATTATCTGAAAGTGGGTTTATATTAGCTGTAAATGTACATTTTGAACTTAGGGCAAACAATGAAGATATTTTTAAAGAAATGTAACTGTTACGCTGAGAGAGAAAAGAAAAGAAAATCATATAAAATGCTCAATGAAAACTAGAAAAGGTGAGAGAGAGGGAGAAAAAAGAAACAAAGAAAAAGTACAATGAATTTCTATTGTTAAGTATTCATCGAATTACATCAATGATCACATTAAATGTGAATGGTTTAAATACACAGATTGTTAAGAGTAGATTAAAAATACTTGACCCGACTGTATGTCGTTTACAAGAAACTCACTTTAAATATAAAGACACAGTTAGGTCAAAAGTTAAAGGATAAGAAAGCTAGACCATGCTAACACTAATCAAAAGGAAACTGGGGTAGGAATTTCAGGAATTTCAGACAGAGCGGAATTTGGAGCAAGGAAAATGATCAGTGGTAAAGAAGGGCACTTCATAATGACAAAGGGGTCATTTCTCCAAGAAGACATAATCCTGAACACTTATGAACCTAACAACAGAGCGTTAAGATGTGTGAGGCAAAGACAGATAAAACTGCAAGGAGAAACAGACAAATCCAATACAACAGCTGGAGACTTTAAAACATCCTTCCTTCAGTAATTGATATGTCAAGCAGGTAAAAATCAGTAAGGATACAGTTGTCCTTAACGGCACCGTCAGTCAACTTGACCTAACCGACATTTAAAGAGTGCTCCATCTAACAACAGCAGAATCCACACTGTTCTCAAGCTGGCACGGAATCTTCACGGAGACAGACCACATTCCAGGCCATAAAGTATCCACAGATGTTTAACATTGCATATGTTCTTTTAACAGTGGATTTATTGAGAGGTAATTCACATACCATAAAATTTGCCATCTTAAAGCACACAATTCAGTGGTTTTTAGTAGATTTGTAGGTTGTGCAACTATTATTGCTTTTTAAATTTAGAATGTTTCTGTCACCTCGAAAAGAAACACTTTCCCATTAGCGATCATGCCCAACTTTTTCTTCCCTCCCAGCATCTGGAAACCACACACACACACACAAATCGATTTCTTGTTTACTTTTTGTCTCAATGTCTACATATTTCACATACATGGAATGACGTAGTGTGGGCCTCTGTGTCTGGTTGCTTTCATTTAGCGTGATGTTTTCAAGGCTCACCCACACATTATGGCATGAATCAATACTTCATTGCTTTTCACTGGTGAATAATATTTCATCATATGGATACACTACTTTTTATTTATCCTTGCTCATCAGTTGATGTACACATGTGATTTGTTTCTGCTCTTTGGCCACTATGAAAAATGCTGTCATGAACATTCAGTACAATTTTCTTTGTGGACATACGCTGCCATTTAGCTGGAGCATATACATAGGCGTGACGCTGCTGACTCATACAGTAATGCTATTTTTAGCATTTCGAGGAACAGACTGTTTTCCAAAGCACTGGCACCATTCTACATCCCCACCAGCAAAGTATGAGGGTTCCAATTGCTCCACATCCTCACCAGCACTTGTTATTGTCTGTAAATTTTAACCCTAGTGAGTGTAAGAGGTGTTTCATTCTGGGTCTTGATTCGCATTTCTCTAATGGCTTGAATACAACTATCATTTCAAATGTCCCTCTGCCTTTGCAGAGTGCTCTAGGTGACAGACCACAGAAAGGGCCTGTGAGGCTCCAATCCCCTTTGCAGGATCGCTCTTTTTAAGAAACCTTTGCTTCAAGTAGCAGGACTTTTTTTCAGTTACAGAGATCAGTATGTTCTGACTACAAAGGAAAATGAGAGTATTCTCCTGTCTCTTGCTATAAGAATGCATTTCTAACAGGACCCCACGGGGACTGAAACAGCATCCGATCCCCTGGGAGCGAATGTGCAGGTTCCGCTTACCTGCTGGCGGCCAAGCCTTGATGTAGCCTGTGCAGTGGACCACGGCGTACTGGGCTTCTCCTTCTTTCACAGGGCCGAGGCCATTCCTAGAGAAAGGACGTCTGTGAGGTTGCTTTCAGCCCTTGGGGGCGAGGCCAGGATACCCACGAGTCCTTTGGTATCTAAGCTACTGCTGGCCTTGTGTTTTCGAATCTTGACTTCCCACCATCCTGTTTTCCCTCCTCCTACATGGTCTGAATGCCCAAAATAAATCCACCCCGGTCCCTTTTTCATCTTAGCCACTGCACCCCGATGTACGGTCTCCTAGTCTTCTGTACACTTAGCCCCTCCTTCACGTCAGGCCTCTAAGGGATAGCTGCCAAGTTCAGCTGCTCCCTAGCTTAGTGCATTCACGCCGTCCACCAGCACAGCCCCAAAGCATACATCAGAAAGGCCTACTGACCTGAACCTTTTCCTCATGGTGGTTATTCTGTTTAGAGGAAGGTGGTCCAAAGGAGCATTTCCACACCTAGGATTTGATAGATACATTAGAATGAGTGGAGACCTAGGCAAGTTTATAAAGCACACAGGGCTGCAGTCAAGTAGGTGCGTTGTACCTGGTGCGTGCACCAGGTATCGTTCAGGTGAGTCCTACAGCCAGTTTCTTTCCACAGTGCAGAAGCAGGCTTGCAAGCCTGTGAATTCTGATTGTCGCTGAAGGCAAGAGACATGTGGCCCTCTCTGCAATGCACACACACTGCCTCAGGGCCCAGCCCAGGAGCCAGAGACCTACAGAAGGACTCTTGGAGGAGCCTGGCCATGCTCCGTCCTGCAGATTGGTTCTGTGTAACTGGGTGGCTTTCAGGAAACCAGGGAAGAGGGTGATGACAGCAACAGTGTCTCTTCAGGCCTGAGCAGAGACATCAACACAGAACAGATGTTGCCAGTTGATGAACAGAAGCATCTTCTCTGGCTTTAGCTTCATAGTGTGGAAACTCCCTCCTTCCCTGCAATGCTCTGGCACTAGGAATGACCAGACAGCTGCAAGCCTGCGGATGCCAGGACAGAGTGGGGACAGAGGGAAGGATGAGTCTAGAATCAGGTCTTTCGGTGAGTCCTTCTCTGGGAAGCAGGGGGCATGAGGCATCCCACTGCCCACTCTGGTAGCACCTTTTCTGCCTCCCTTCTCAGTGACCCTCTCAGCATCCCACGCTCCAAACATCCAAAGCCTGCACTGTGGCCAAGCTCTGACCTCTCCTTGGTGTGTCCACTTTTCACGTGTGGTTCCATTTCCCAAATCCATGGCAAGTAATATCCTGGATGACTTAATATTCAATACAGCAAAGATAAAGAGTCCAGTTACACTCTGAGACCTGGGACAGCTGCCAGCACTAGCACATTTTCATAGGGGAGTGAATCCAAGACATTGCTTCTGGGGATGCTGGCATGGCCCTCTGCCCTCTGGCAGACCACACCCAGTGTCTTAATGAAACTAAGCTGCTTTATTTGGAGGACAAGGCCACGCTCTCAGCAGACGGCAGTGCTGCTCACCTCACAGGTCAATCCAGGTAGTGTGGGCCTGGCACTGGGAAAGGCAGCCTCCAGCATGTCTTGGGAGGCACCAGGGCAGGGAGGGGACTGCCTGCATCTGGTTGATAGGACAGTGACAATGGCACTGGAGACTACTTATATAACCGAGGCTTCCAATAAATATACTCACAAGGGAGCTGCTTAGATGGTGCAATGAAGAATTCATATTGCTGGTGCTGTACTGAATGCCCATCAAACTAGGATGAGCATTTATTCCACTGACCAAAGCACTGAGGAAAGACCTTGCTGTGTTGGACGACATTAACTGATGGCATTTTGTCCCTGGATGGACACTAACACATGTGAGTCCAACTACCCAGCTTGCCCCCGTCGGCTGAACAGAGGGAAGGCAGTCTGTGCAGACACAAGGCTAAGTCACATGGATCTGCTCTCGTACTGTCACTCCAACACCATCTTACCACCTGGGGTAGGTGGTGGAGGGGATTCCATCTGTGTCTTCTGGAAGAATTCCAGATGCTCAGCCGGGAGAGGAGCTGACTTGGAGGAAAGGACAGCCACACTCAGATCCTCTGCTGGCTCCCAGGGCCCAGCTAGAGCTTAGAGAGGCAGGTCTCCGCTCAACGCAGGTGACCTGGTGACCTGAGATGGACTAGCCTGTAGATGAACAGGTTTAAGAAGTCTAGCTGCTTTAAAGGTTACTTTACATTAGTGAAAATATAAGCTTATCTTAAAGCATCGATTGTTGGAACTTCATAGCACCCAACAGACGCTCGAGTGGCAAGTCCCAGTCCCAGCAGCAAACAGCTGCAGGAAGTGACATTAGTGAGTGGCTCCACTGTACCCAGCCCTGAGATTGGAGCATCGGGCATGTGGCAGGGAGGAGGGGAGGGTTGGAGAGGGCAGGAGACACTGGAGCTGCATCAAGATCGGTGAGGGCTTGAGTGGACTTGTCGGGAGAGGTGCTGGAGAAGAGGCTGGGAGACCATGTGCCCAGGGCGGCGGGGACAGGCTTCTCTCCTGGGGGAGGGGGGTCTCAGCCTGCTGCTGGCTCTCCCTCTGAGGTCCAGTGACTGATCCTCAGTCCTCACACTCGGGACTCATCAGTAGCCTTTGGCAGGGGATCATAGCTTCCTCCGAGAAACGGACACCGGCCCAGCCGCTCCTTTTCAGCCTCTGCAGGTTCTTCCTCGCCTCCCCGATGCAGGAGTGGCCCAGGGCCCGGAGCTCTGCCCTCTTCTCTATTCACACTCACTTCCCAGGCGAGCTCACGCGGTCTGGAGGCTTTAGATACCATCTCACTGATGTCAGTCCCCAAGCGCCTATCTTCAGCCCCAACCTCTCCCATGAATTCCAGAATTACACGTTCAACTGTCTACTCATCCTCTCCGTTTACAGGTCTGATAGGCATCTCAGTCTTCAAACGCTTGAAACTTCCCTCTAACCTCAAATCAGCTCCCCCAAGCTTCTGCATCTTGCTAAATGGCAACTCCCTTTTTCTGGTTGGACAGGCAAACATTTTAGATCTACCTTTGAATCTTTTCTCTCATACCCTACAGGGCTGGCTCTATCTTTGAAGTACGTTCAAAATCTGAGCACATTTTACCATAATCACTATTATGACGTTTCTCACCTGGTTTTTTACAACAGCCTCCTCATGTCCACCCTTGTTCTCCCCCTGCAGGTTTGTTCACCACACAAAGCCAGAGTGACTTTTTTAAGGTAATTTAGAACATATTACACTTATGATCAAACTCCAGTGGCCTCCTACCTCATTCAGAGTAAAAGTGGAAGTTTTATAAGGGTGGTTTGATCTAATACCTCTACCTCTTGGGCTCATCTCGTACCATCCGTCCCATTTCACCCCATTCACCCTGCTCCTTGAATATGCCAAGAGCATTCCTGCCTCAGGGCCTTTGCACTTGCTATTCCTGCTACCAGGTGTTCTCTTTCCCCAGGTATCCAGGTCTCATTTACGCATTTCCTCCAGGTCTCTACTCAAATGTCACCTTATCAATGAGGCCTTCCCTTAACCATCCTACATAACATTAAACTAACAACTCCAACTACTTCCTACGCCTTGAATTTGCTTTATTTTGCTCCGTAACACTTATTACCTTGTGGCGTGCCATGTATTTACCTGGTACTTTTGTCTATCGTGTCTCTCCCTGCTCTAAAATAAAGTTCTACAAGGTCTGGGATTTGATGCTGTATTCAATGCTGAACTCCCAGCGCCTTGAAAAGCACCTGGCATCGGCGGGCCCTCAATAAAAATTTGTTGAGTAACTGAATGAATGAATAGAAGAACAAATGGGAGGCACAGCCTCATGTTACTGCCCTGGGGATTCCACACCCCTGACAGAACTGACTCTGTCCTGTCCCTCCTGTCTTGCAGCCAATGCCACCCAGCCCTCTGGGACCGCAGGGCTGAAGGTACAGGGAAGTCTGATTTGGATCCGAGGATTCAAGATCCCAGCTCTTACTTTTTCAGAGACAGAGCAATCCCCTGATTACCCCAAAGTGCAGCCTCTCCTGCTTTTCTTCGACAACCATGTGTTAACCAATATATGCAGATGTCACGGGAGGCTCAAAGAGTAAACATAAATCAAAGCCCCTAACCTCAGGGCAATTATAATTTACTTACAGAGCCAAAACACGTGCACTTAAAATATCAACAATGTAATAATTAAAGGTGAATTTAACATGTACGAGCCGGCACAAGGAACCACAGGAGCAAGTATGGAGTCGGTAGGTCTTACACAAAATACGCTGAGAAATACAGAACCTGGAGAGGTTGGAGTTGTAAAGGGCCCTGAAGGATAGCAAGAAAGTTGAGATGCAGGGGACAAGGGGAGGCCAGTCTAGGAATGGGGAGAAAGTGGTGGGAAATGAGACCTAGTGGAAGGGTAGGAAGGGGGAGGTTCTGCCAAGACAGATCACGAAGTCTGGAGGCTCACAGGCCGAGTCAGGAGATGAAGTCCCTGCAGTGAACGTGTGATCTTAGCAGAGCCCATCAGGACTCGACGGCAGATGAGAAGGGAGCAACCCGACCACAGCCCCAGCCCACTGTGTCCCCAGACAGACCTCATCCTGCAGATGAAGGACCGCCGGGAACCCATGCACATCCTCATGGACGACTGCTGCCCTTCCTTCTTGACCGTCCCAGTCTTCAGGTCCAAGATCCGGCCTGAGGGAGAGAGAGAAGGACATCTGCTAAGCCTCTGCCTTTGACTAGGGGGCACAGGTGCGGGGAGAGCTCTGCCAACGAGGACAAGTGAGGCCACGCAAGTTGTGTGTTTCTTGGAATTTCCCACATTCTTTAAGCAACCAAATCCACACAATTCTAAATGCCCTGTTTTCTTCAGAGTGGTCCACACTTGCTGTCTCTGCTTTGTCCAATTCCATCACCTCAGGTCACTCCAAACTGGGTTTCTCCCCGACTACTTCACAGAAACGGCGTCCACCGAGGTCACCAACAACTTCCTTACTGTAAATCCAAAACACATTTTCCCTTTGTCTTATCTGACTGTTTTGCTGAACTTTACACAATGGCACAATGATTCTCAAAAATCCTCCCTGCCCTTGGCTTCTGACAAGCACTCTCCACTCTCCCCTTGTCTGACCCCTTCATCCCCCTGAGGCTCCGATCTCAGCCATCTTCTCTTCCCCTGCAATGCATCCCCTATGCATTTCATCCACTCCGAGGCTTTGATCATCCCCTCTGTACACTAATGACTCTACATCTACACCCCAGGCACCAAGATCTAAACCACCGGCAGCTGACTGCACACCTCAAAGGCAGCGTGACGTCACCCGCTCCTCTCCAGGTACCGACGAAAGGATCTCCGTCAACCAGCAATCAAAGTCGGAATCCTAGATGTCTGTCCCTCACCTCCTGCACACTCAGTCTGTCTCTCCATCTCGTCTGCCTTGTTCATTGCTGCTGGCTTATCATGCCTCAAGGGAGACTCACTCGCTCTGAACCCTCAGCAGCTTTTCTCCTCAGTCCATCTTTCACACACCTGACGGCTGTGTAGACAACACATAACCGACTGTGCCCTCCTTGGCTTAAACTGCACTGCTTACAGGAACTCCTTACACAGACTTTCATGACTTGGCCCCTGCCTGCCACCCAATCTCACTTCCCCTACATGTCCCATTACCCTGTCCAAGAGAAACATACTAAGAGTCACCTATGTCATTTTAAATGTTCTAGCAGGAACATTTTTTAAAAAGTTGAAAGATACAGGTGAGGTTTACTTTTATTAATATATCCAAAATATTATCATTTCAACATGTAATCTGTGCAGAGAATTATTAATGGGATATTTCACAGTCTTCTCTCATACAAAGTCTTCGAAATTGGCATCTACTTTACATGTAGAGCCCCTCTCAATTCTGACGAGCTCCGATTTGGGTGCTCAGTAACCAGATGTGGTTAGCGGCTTCGTAGAGTATGGAGTGCAGCTCAGGACCACAGCCTCACCAATACGCTCACCAGGTGTGCATCTCTGTGAGTGCCTTCTGCCCTCACACATTTGCAGATCTGGACCTTTCTGCCAGGAATTCTCACTCTGTTCCAAGTGAACTGCTATCCTCGGGAACTCTACTCTTTCTTTAGGACCAGTTCACGTGTTACAACCTCTGGGAATCTTCTCTAGGTTCTTCACATAGAGCTTCCTGTCCATTTCTTCATTCATTCATTTACTCATTCATTCAATGCTTTTCATGAGCCAGGCATCTAGTGAGGCTCAGGGGATGCAAATATGAGCAAGATTCAGGTCTACTCCCTGGCTGGTGGAGGAAATAGAAATTTATAACAATTTCCACATTGTATCATAATGATTTAACTACATGTTCATTCATCTTGACCTTGAGGTCTGTATCTTGAAGAAAGGAATCAGGTTAAAAATGCTGTGTCCTAGCACCGCTGACAGTGCCTAGTTCAGCAGACACTTGGTCCTCTGTATTCACGGGTTCCACGTTCCCAGATATAACCAACCACGAATGGGAAATATTTGGGCAAAAAAATTCCAGAAAGTTGCAAAAAGCAAAGCTTGAAACAACTATTTACATAGTATTCACATTGTATTTACAACTATTTACATAGCATTTACACTGTTATTACATGGAGGTGTTGTAAGTAATCTAGAGATGATTTAAAGTATAGGGGCGATGTGTGTTGGTTATATGCAAATACTACACCCTTTTTATGTGAGAGATTTGAGAGTCCACGGATTTAGATATTCGTGAGGGTCCTGGAGCCCCCATGACACTTGTATATGCTAGTTGAACTGAACAGTTTTTACCCATCCTTAAAAGGACTTTTCAACAAAATTGGCATTAAGTCATATGCTAGTATAAATGGATTGTTACCTCCTTATTTCTCTGTTCCTAAGTCAAAACACTTACACACTCATCTGCATCTATCACCCAACTTGCTCTCATCTCAGAGGAAGAAATCTGAACCTCAGCGTGTCCTCCCCTCCAATGGGCTTTATTCCATCAACCAGACCCCTCCCACACCGTTATCTTTAACTTCTCCCCTCCCCACAACCTGCTCCTTCCAGTATTCAAACACCACCAAATCGCTTTCATCAGGGGTGGGGGGAAAACAAATAAAAACAAAAACCTTCTTTGACCCTGAAGTTCCTGTCCTCTCTCCACCTGCAATCAGAGCATCCTGTCCGCACGCCCCAGTCCTCCCGATGGCTTGGTCCCCGCACCCTGCCTTCACTACAGCTCACATTGCAGCTCTGGCCTCAGCCACTGGGTCCCTGTCTGTTGCCACATTTAATAAACTCTATTCAGTCCCTCTTGATTTCGTCCCTGACCTCGACCAGTCCCTCCTCCTTGGAACAGTCTTACCCCGGGACCTCTCCTTGGCTGGCTCTCAGCCCTTGTGGTGGTTCCTTCTCCCCAGCCCAGACCAGCTGGGGCTGTTGGCGCTCTTGGTCAGGGGACTCCGCCCTTTTCTCCCTCACTCTCCCCAGGACCCTCGGTGATTCTTTGGGCTCCACCACTCCCTACACGCTGATGACACCGAGATGGCATCTCCTGCGAGACCTCTGGGAAGCTCCTCTGTGTCCAACTGTCTTGGGCATCTCACTCCACAGATCCAAAACCAAGTTCGTCTTCCTGCCCAAAGCATCCAGAGCTGCCCTTTCTCCACACCTCCTTACTCTGGTCATTGGCACCGCCACTACTCCATTGCTCAATCTAGAAATCTAGTAGCTGAGAACACGGACCTAGCTTTAAATCCTGCCTCCCTCACTTACTCTGTGACCCTGGGCAAGTTAGCTGTGGATGATGTCAGCTGTCTCTCCCCAGCTCCTGCAGCAGCAGCGGGGACACTGTGGCCCTCACTTCCCACGTGGACCAGGGCTCCGTAGCTGTACAGCACGCTCCAGACGCCAGTAATCACCATCATGCCCACCACGGATCTGTTCATCTTTAAGCAGGATGTGTACCCCCGAGTTCAAGCCCATCGAGGGCCCCCCCAGGCCTCGCAGTCTGAGGGGAACTTGGCACCCCCCACCACGGAGGAGGCACCAGGCGGCCGTCGGTTCTGTGCCGTCTGCATCCCAGGTTTGACACCTGTCTGTCTCACTCCCAGACTTCTTTTTACGGCTGTTTTAGTGTAAACTGTCACTTGCTTTATCATCTACCAAATGGCAAATGGTTTCAGCTGTGAAGCAGGCCAGCGTGAGCGTCTGTCAAATTCCAAAGTGTGCTCTGAAAATAAATCACAGCTGCAAGGCACATGAGCCCTGGAACATGAGGAAATGAAAAAGCATATTTCCACGGTCTGCTGTCATGACCCTGGGAGGCAACTGCTTCAGCGTTTATTTCTCCGTGCGCTTCTCCAGTTTCCTCGGGCACAATGAACCCCTTTCCGGACTCCCGGGGAATGGAAAGCATCCCTACTTTATACAGTAGGTGTGTTCCCAAGAGGCTTATGTAACTTGGATTTTTGGCAAATTTAATAGCAGGGGGGATGTATGAAGGCACTGGGGCGAACTCAGCCCTAGGCAGTGAGTCCCAGTGCAGGGGACTGGGAACCGCTCTCCATCCCACGGGCAACTGGGTGTGGAGTTTCCTTACACCGGGGCTCCCTGGAAGAGAAGCAAGCATGGAGATGTAGCTGCTGCTTACACTGCTCAATCTTCTTTCCTGACCTGCAGAAACCTTGGGTCTGCTTAGAACCGTGGGTCTGCATTTCTAGGGCTGGTCCCCCGCGGGTGCCTAGAGATGCAGCCAACCAGGCCAACGCTGACCCCTTTCAGAGTCTCCCCCAGCCCCAACCCCATCCACTGGATCGGGAGGACTCAGTCCTTGGCTTCCTGTCACTGGGCTGGTCCCACCATGAATCCCGTCCTGCTTGCCTTTGGCCAGTACCTAAATTCCCAGCCACTCTGGTCACCTCTCCTCTCTGTCCCCTTCACCCACAATCTAAGCCCCCTGCTCCGCTCCCTCCCATTCTCCCCCGGGGTGCCCTCCGGAATGCCCGCTCTGAAATAAACAAACTCCTACACCCTCAGTTCCTTTAAGAAATTCCCGAAGCCCCTGAGCTAACAGATCAGCCTGACCTGCTGCTTCCCAGGCAGCAGCTCTTCTGGACGGGAGGCTTGTCCTCCCTCCACATCCCACACGCCAGGGGTCAGAGACAGGCTTGCCATTGTCCTCAGGAGCCCTCCTCTCCTATAACCCCAGCTCCTTCCAGATCCACAACGTCAGCCTTGTCCACCCGCTACCCCTCTGCTTCTGTTAGTCTTCTAACCTCCGGGTGGCTCCTCCTCTTTCCTTTCAGACATCAGCACATGAAGACTAAGCACATCACAGTTCTTCTCTGCACCCCAAGACCTGCAATTGTGCTACCTGGTTTCAGCATGCATGTGGAGGCTCCACCTAGCATCCCGCCTCAGTACTTGCCCTCCGCAGCTCTTCACGGCGGCCCCCATCCCTACCACCAGCTTCCGGGACTCACAGGCACCCACAACTGCTCCAGTGGAAACTGTACACTCACACATCCCCTCCTGGACCACAGCTTTCACGCCTGCTAGTCCCGTCACTCTGGCCCTCCTGCTTCACCAGTTCTTTGAATTCAGCGAATCTAGTCCCCGAAGCCTCCCACCCCATCAGCTTCCTTCTTTTAGTGCAGAAGCCACAAGCTTCTCTCTGAAAACTCTCCAGAGTAGGCAGGGCTCCCGTTACACAACGGCCTGCTTTGCCGAAGAGGCCTCAGAAATCTTCCAACACGACTAGCAGCTGTGGAAGCAGGTATTTTTCTGGATTTGATGTACCAAAGAGAATCATGAGAGAGTGAATAACACATCCCCAAACTGAAGTATGCCGTTTCAAAGTGAAAAGGGTGGCCAGGATGGGAGGCACCAGCCCCGCGTGTGCAGTCGTGAGAGAGGAGCAGGGCACCTCGTTGCTCCGTCTCAGTCTCCTCAACCGGGAAATAGGATGAGGCGTGCCTGCTTTGAAGGTGATGTGGGGACTGGAAGACTCACTCCCAGAAGCTCAGTAATCTCCTTCAAAATTAAGAGTATCAGTGATGGTAGGCTCCAGGCAGCCACTTTGTGAGCCCTGAGATGACCATCCTGGGCTAGAAAGCCACAGGTCCGGGAAGTTCTCCTAGACTCGGCCCAGCCCCTACCTCCCGGCTTCTCCAAGAACACAGGCATCCTGAAAGGTTCTAAAATAATGCACATGACCCGATCTCAGACTAAAAGCTTGAAGAACTACTTTTGTCCTTAAAATATTTTTTAAAAATTCGAAAGCTAAAGTGGTCTTTTTAGAAAAATCACACACACACACATACACACATACACAAATACTATTAACATTTAGGCGTACTTCCTGTCACTCTTTTTCTATGCATGCCTGCTCTTTCTTTCAGTTAACTGAGGTTTCATGGTATATGTTTTTTCCACTTTATGTCACAGTATACACTCATAAGTATTTAATCATAAACATTACTTGAAAGGCTCTGTGATATTATTTTGAGTATACCATTTACCATTGGCCATTAAGTTCTTCCCAGGTTTTCCATATGGCACATAATGCCATGGTAATTAACTATATAGAAAAAAAATAGCCATATTGTCTTAGGACAGATTCCTGAAAATGGAATTATTGCATCAAATGAAAACAATATTCTTAATGCTCTTAAGGTATTAAGAGTGAACTCTGTGGTCAACATATTGACCAATATTCAGTGTTTCTACTCCATGAACTGGAAAGAATGGACACAGCTCAGAGTTTTAAACTACAGCTTTTAAAAGACAGTTAAAAAGCAGAAGATGCTTTAGAACAGGCGCTGGTAAACTCTGACCTTATGACCCAAAGCTGGCTCATTCTCTGGTTTTTAAATATTTAATGGAACACAGCCAGGGCCATTCACTTAGTTACTGCCTATGGCCAATTCCATGCCACAATCGTAGAACCGAGTAGTTGTGAAAGACACTATATGACTCACAAAACCAAAAATATTTACTATCTGGCCCTTTACAAAAAAACATTTGCTGATTCCAACGTTAGCAAAAGAATGATTAGGATTACCACATTCTGTTGATTCTTATTTTTTGGCTGGCTTTATTCCTTTGATGACTATGTAAGTTTAAAAGGCTAAAGCTCTAATCTGTTCTTAGAAACAGTGATCAATACATATATGTAAACTAAAAAATGTGCAGTATATTGTATATACGTACGTATTTACACACAAAGTTGTGTATATCGTGCAGTCAGACTAATAATTCTACCTGATAAAACTGAAAATGGAAAAAAGAAAAAGAAAGATTATAAAGATTCCAGCAATAGAGCACCTTTTTCTCTGGGCTGAGGGCCCTTCTGTAGTTGTTTTCAGTAAGTTGATTTTTAAGTATTATTTTGGTCAGTAGTAAGTTTTTGAAAAAAGAAGAATCAGAGGTTTGTCTTGGATAAGATCACAAAAGAAGGCTTTGTGCTCATAAAACAGCTCCCCAGGCTGTAACAGAAACACAAATATAAATTAGAATTATTTCATCAAAAGAATCCTTAAGAAAACTGGAAACATCTTATCTTGGTTTAAAAGGGAGGAAAACAAGAGAAAATGATTAGCAACAAAAGCAAAGCAACGGCCCCATAATGGACAATATCTGATGTTGTTCCAAAAATGTGTGGCCCCTGAAATGGGAGCCCAGAGGCTGGAAGAGACTTTGGTTGCTGTTCTAGTGACAATGTGTTCTCGTTCTCAAAAGGCTGAGCCCAGCCATCACAGCAGCTGTGCACACAGGAACAAACACCCCCCACAGCACAGGAATCCAGGCGGTGCGCACGAGGCCTGCTCCAGAACAGACTCCAGGGCATGAGCTACGTCTGCAGCCAAACTATTTCTTCTTAAACCAGAAGAGGGGAGCTCTGGATGGGCAGCAGAGTTGCTAGGGTCATCTGTTCTTCTATCTGCCCAGACCATCTCCCACCACAAGGCTCGCGTGCTACTCCTCTATTATGAAAGTCCAAGGAGATGCCACCTTCTAAGAGCCCACCTCTCTGGATGTAGTGATTGGTTGAGGGTTGGGTACTTGGCACAAGCTGGGCCAATCATAGCACCTCATCCACCTTCTGTCCATAGTAATTGGTTGAGGGCTGAACATTTGCCACAAGCTGGACCAATCATTGTACCTCACTCCTCCTCTGTCCATAGTGATTGATCCCAAGACTAGGATGTGACCCAGGCAGGCCAATCAGAGTCCTCCACAGGCAAACTGTGATCATTTCTACCTCTCTCCTCCTTTTCTTAAAAGAATCTGAGCATGGCTTTTTCAGCAGCAATGACTCCAGCTTCCTGGAGAACTGGATCTAAGACAATGAAACCGACTCTAAGAAAATAGCGAAAACATAAACTGGTGAAAGACTATCCTCACAGTGTTCAAACCTTTGGCGCCAATAAGTTTCCCTTTTTAATGCCTAAACTAGCTCAATTTTAGTTTCTGTCACTTGCAACCAAACAGCCCAGACTAATATAGCAGGCCAGGTACTATCATAAAATACTATGAAACATTTTCTTTGCATCAATTTATTTGATCTACATCATGACCCTAGGAAGTAGGTCACAGTGGCGTATCAAGGTAGACTGTGAAGAAAACAGAAGGGTATTGGGAGCAATTAGCCTCAGAGGGGAGAAATATTTTATCACTGATGTTGCCAAGAGCTGCTGGTACAGGGTGATAATAAAAAGCAGATTAATTTTTAGTAGGCTTTACTATTATTTTTTAATTATCTATGAACAGCACACCCCTTTATTCCTGGCAGCGGGGGCAGAAGCTCCCAGCAAAGCCCCCTCCTTGCTGGGTAGCTTGTATTGTTCCCATGAGGAAACTGAAGCCCAGAGACACTCAATAACTCAGCCAAGATGAGTCTCATAGCTGGGAATGGAGAGTCAGGATTCAAACAAGAGTCCGTATTCTTCACAGGATCGACTGCTCTGGGGAGGTTGGAAGCCCCACTCCCCTCAGCACAAAATGAGACAGCACCCACCCCACAGAGGCAGACAGGCAGTGAGAGGGACAGGAGGTCAGCCATCTGCAGGACACTGTAGCCAGCCTGTGCAGTTTCAGGATCAGAAACCTAGACTGGAAAAATGTGAGGCTTTCCCCTCATAATTCTTATTGTGTGCATGTTTATTGCTTTTCAGTTTTCCCTTCTGATTGAGTAGAGACCTGCAGATTATGCCAGCCTGTCTCAGCAGCTCCTCGGACACTCGCTGGAACGGGTTTATGCCTCCATTTGGATGGGGTTATGGAAGGAGCAGCGCCTCAGGGCAGGATGGTTAGAATGACCACATCTGCTGGTTCCGCCTGGGGCAGGCCTGGGTTTTCCCTATTGTCCCAGCATGGTTGTTAGGAGAGCTTCTTCTCTGTCTCAGAGTGCCCAGGTCTGGACAACACATTATATACATGAGGTCACCCTTTACAAGGTGATCGCCGAGGGAATCAGAGTGAGATGCCTCCCACCCGAGGAACTAAGTTGAGGTACTTGGCTAGATTCGAGGCCACCCAGCCCCCCGTCCCTCGCTTGTGCTCCTCTGCTCCTGGACAGGTCTCCGTTTTGACTTCAGGGGGAGAGGGCGGTTCTCTGAGAGCTTCTAGGAGGAATAGGATGTGCTAGCAAGGCAGGGCCTGGTTCGGCGGGACATGTTCACCAAGAGTCCAAGTTCACTCAAGCTGAGCTGGGGGAGTCAGCTCGGGCAGAGTGGGAGAGCTCCATTCTAAAGAAACCCCCTGGGTGCCCGAGGGAGCAGCTGGCTGAGCTCAGGCTGCTCTGGCCCGAACTGCGCCGGGTTACCACTACCCCAGGAGCACTGCCTGAGTCAGATTCAGGGCCCCGACTTGTTGCAGACGCTTGGAGATGAACGGGAAGGTGAAGTCCCGAGATGAAACGTGTTCGAAAGTGCTTCCCTTTCTCCTTCCCTTAATTCTTGCTCTAGAAAGGAAGCCTTTCTTCCTGACACTTTTCTCATCCAGAAGGCATTCATAATTATCTCATCTGCAGCACTGCTCTACTATTTCAAATCCGTATCCAATCGTAAATGGTGACGACAGGCTGCGAGCCTCTCAGGGCAGGAAGCCTGTCTTATTCCTGTGGGTATCCCCGTAGCCCAGGGCAGGCTCTGCTCCCTAACTGAATGGTACCTGTATACCTTTCTATCGCCCTGCAGCAAATCACCACAAACCCAGGGGCTTAAAACAACACCCATTTATTAGCGCACAGTTCTTTAGGTCCAGGTCTGGGTGGGCCTGACTGCGTTTTCTGCTCAGGGTCCCTCAAGGCCAAGATCAAGGTGCTGGCTGGGCTGGACTCTTGCCTAGGTCCTTGGGAGGAAGCCACCTCCAAGCTCACTCAAGTTCTTGGCAGATTCAGAGTGTTCCTTGCAGTTGCTGGACTAAGGGTGCCCGTTTCCTTTCTGGCTTTTGTGTGTGTGTGGGTTGGGGGGGTATCACTCTCGGGGGGCCATTCACAGAGCATTTCTCACTCCACCTTCAAAGCCAGCAATGGTACACTGAATTCTTTCTGTGCTTAAATCTCTCTGATTTTCCCTTCTGTCACCAGTCAGATAAAATTACTTGCTTTTAAATGGCTTATGTGATTGGGTCAGACCTACTTGGTTAATCTTTATTTTTTAAGGTCAGCTGACTTGGGACTTTTAATCACATTAGTAAAATCCCTTCCCAGGACAGCCTAGATTCATGTTTGAATAACTAGAGGATGGGAACCTTGGGGAACCTTTGAATGCACTGCACACCATTGTCCCTAACATTACTGCTTCTTGGGCAGATGACTTGCCTTTTTTTAATGTCCCCCAGGCCAGACGGCTTCCCACATGGTCAGTGTCCAATAGCTCTGTCCCAAATCACAACCACCTGCCATGGAGGTTGAGCTGTCATGACTGTATGGTGACCAAATTACAATCCCCACATGCTCCAGTGAACGTCCGAGCTCCTGACATCTCAGCAGCACAGAGGCAGTAGACACGGGCCTTCCCGTCGTAACCTGGGCCCCTGATCAACCAATACACCTCTTATCTGATTCTGTATGGTCATCCAGGCAGGCAAAGGCTGGTGACATCCAATGGATGGCACAAGCTATGTGTGTCTTAGTAGCTAGTTTACAACTATTTATCCGCTGGAGATACTGGCCCTTGACTCTGGAAGGGGTTTTGTAAGAGAGGACACATGGTTTAACGGCGGAAACTGAGGAATGCTTCCTTACCCTGCTCCAGGTACAGGCTGCGGTGAACTCTACCCACTTAGACCACAAGCTGGGCAGGGACCTCCCGTATCACGTAAGACGCTCACGACTCACACTGGGTGGGGAGAGTGGGATGGTGGGCATGTGGTGAATCCAAGACAGGAATGGACTACAAAAGGCAGCCCGATTACCCTGAGACGGAAATAAACCACACGGAGCAAGAGGTTTTTTGGTCAAAATAAAATTGTCAAAAGAGGGAGCATGGAAGGTCAGTAGCATCTAGAGTCTGGTTGTGGGGGAGCGTCTATTAACTGACTCTACTCAACAGAAACTTCACAGTGCGAGCTACAGCAGGCTCACAATTAGCAGGGATTAAGACGCTGCTCTCACTGAGCTATTCAATCAGCTCAGCTGAAGTCTGGAGGAGAAGCCCAGACAAAGCGCAAAGGCAGCCCAGAGCAGAGAGAGAGCACTTCGGGTCAGAGAGTGCAGAGGGGTATCAGGAAAAAGTTTTTGCAAGAGGTGGTGTTAAAAGGAGCCCTGGCGGTCCAGAGAGGTGGAGCTGGAGGGGAGGGGTGCCCCAGGCCGAGGGATCAGAGCAAGGAGTGGGACGGGGGAGGGAGGGGTCAATAATGGGGCAAAGTCCTTTCCAGCTGGAGCACAGCAGCAGAGAGGCTGGGGCCCAACCGCAGGACCCAGAAGGCCAGGAAGGCATGAACAGAAGCAAACAGAGGAGCCCAGCCTTCAGGGCTGCTCCACTGTGTCTCACACGGGGGCAGGAGAGCCAGAGACTCCAGAGGTTTAGGAAATGCGCTTCCGATAGGCGCGTCCGTCCCCTGGTGGTGTTGGCAATAAACACTGAATACTTTTGCAAAGGCCACATCATACAGTAAAAGCTAAACTTCTAACTGTCCCAGAACTGCCTGGGGAAATTCATATGATTTGTATTTTAAACGTAAGAATAATCATAATTTCGATTTTTAGAAGCAAAGACTTGCACGATTAGCATTAATATCTAAGGCTGCCCACCTCTGACACTCAGGGAAAGAGAGGCGCCAGCCTTGGAGAGAGAGTCGCTGTCCCAGCTATTCGGGGACAGCATTCAGTCTGCAGCAAAAAAGCACGCTGGTGCAGACGAAAAAATGCAGCCTGCCTTTGGGGTAATCGCCAAATGTGATGCCTGCCATCAGCGGTCACTGCAGCCACCTAACAGTGCGCCCTGAGGGGAGTTCGGGGTGGAGGAGGGCAGGACACTGGCCCTTGAGAGTTAAGATACATACGTACCAAAGGAATAATTTCAGCGAGCCCAGACTCTTCGTCTTCCCACACACAAGAAAGAACTACAATCATTGATGTGAGATGTCGGTTTTTTGTGATTAACAATAATTTTTTCATGTTCAGCTCTCTGGTTTTGTTTGTTTGTTTTTACTTTTTAGCAAAAGCTCCTGTATATCCTGACTCCTCCCTACCTCTTTGAACAGTTCCTCAGGCCTATCTGAGAGGCTGATTCCTGGGCTACGGCTCAGTAAGGTCCCTGAATAAAACATAACTCAACTTTGAAGTTGTGCTTTTTTTTTAAGTCAACACTGGGAAGAAGTGACTGTTGGAAACAGTAGTCACGTTCACTGAGCAGAACGGTGCTCCTGGCAGACCCACAGAGTGAAATATTTCTGGGGAGCAGGGGTAGATTTGAGGGGAAACATCCTTCCTCTGAACCCTCTGGCTTTTCTGACCAAGGAAGATGGTGGCCGGGGTTTGGGTTAGGACTCGAGCCTGTGGCTGTGGAAGAATGAAATAAACAAAAGGGTTCATATGGACCCCTGACTATGGCTGGCAAAGGATGGCTAACAGGCCCTGCAGACACTCAGAAGGAGCCTCCCTGCCAAGCAGTCTGGTTTCCATGTCAATCCTTCCGTCTCCCCACCCTACGATCTGGGGAGGGTGCTAATGAGCCACTAACGAGGCAAGGAGCAGGCACCGCTCTGCAAAAGGAGGGCAGCAAAGACCTCATCAAAGAGATCATCACCTTGTGTGTAACTACAAGTCCAGGACTGGGACATTCAGGGTAAATCCACACCGAGGGGCAGAGAGCTCTGGCATGGGTGACAGGTCACCTGTGCCACCTGAACAACAGTTCTCACAGCTCCTTGAAAAGACCCAGAACTTCACAACTTTCTCCAGCACTCGCATTCCAAGCATGACGTGGAATCACGGGAGTGCCGCGTGCTACAGCCCGGGGCTCTGCTACTCATTATAAAATCATCACCCTACAGCTTCCCCCGTGGCCGGCACCTCTTCTGTTATTTAATCTGTAGACAATCGTACAAATTCTTCATCCTGTTTAGAATATGCTGGAGTGTGATTTAAAGGAATACATTCCTCTTGAGGTATCATGCTACAAAAATGCCAGAAATGCAAGCCTGAGGGTCAATGATTAACGCTCCTCTCTGTCCTCCACTGGAGAAAGGCCTCCTGGTGTATGGAAGGAGGCCAGGCTGACATGCAGTTCAGGAAGGTCAAGAAGGCGATTTTAGGTCATGCCTGGCCTACCCTGCAAAAATTGCTAATCACATGACCAAAGAAATACCGAAGTAGCAGGGAAAATCCGCACCCATGCAGACAAACAGTGGAAGGGGCCTTAAACAGATCAGAAACATGGAGGGACTTCTGCAAGAAGCAGTGCATCTAGGGCGGGATGAGAATGAATCTGAGCAGCCTCACGGCTCAACAAGTACAAAGAAATGGGCTGCCCGGGAAGGAGGTGAAGGGGTCCCTAACAGAAGCCTTCAAATCTGCAAGTAGAAAAGAGACAAGAGGGTCAGAAAGCAGGGTCTGGACACAGAGAGGCCAGAAGGAGAGCTCTAGCATCACGCTGACTTACAGCAAGCAACCTGCCCCATACAGAGGAGGAAAGGCTGCTTCCGAGCGGCAGCATTCCTGTCAAAGGAGTGGGCCACGCCCCTGCCAACCTGAGGCTGCCACGCCCAGTGCTCGCAGGCGCCTCTGCCTTCACAGCCTTGTAGCCCCGACCCCCAACCTAGACAAATTAAGTTTTAAAGAAATATACAATGTCCTAAACCATTTCAAGTCTTAATAAATGTTGGGAACATAGGATGAATAAAAAGAGGGGGGGGCGAAGGTTAGCTTAATACAGGAAAAGATTCGGTACATAAGAATGAAAGAAGTGATCTGAAAAGCTAGAATAATACCACCCTACTCCATGAAACATATTTCAGGAAAGAAAACAACATCTTGAATTACCAAATCTCAGCTATGCTTAAGGACATCTTTCATAAGTAAAAAGAGCAAGCTGAGACCAGGAAAGTTTGGTTTTAGAAGAACCACATGATTTCAGGATTGAAAACCCAAATGCAGGCAGTGAAAAGCGATACCACTGAAAGCTCAATTGCTAAATTAAAAGAAACCATTGAGAAACTCTCCCAGAAATCACAGAAAAAAAAAAGAAAGAAAAAGGAGGTGAGTGTGATAAGCAAACAGCTAACATTCCAAGGGAACAGTCAGAAGATCCATCAAAGGAATTGCAGAGAGCTGACAGAGACAGGAGAGGAACTCAAAGGAATATTATAAGGACTTCTGCTTCCAACCAAGATGGAGTAACAGGGGCCAGATTTACTTCCCCTCTGAAACAATCAAAGCAACCAACAAAATACGTAGAACAATAGTAATCAAAACACTGGACACGAAGCAGTGGTGGATGTGATCCCTGAGAGATGGGAAACGGACAAGATGAGCCCTACAATGGCTCCTGGAGAACACGTCCAGGCTACGGCACAGGCAGAGGGCACTCAGACGGAGCCCAGCTGACTCCCTGAGTTGAGAAAACGGAGCTGAGAGACCAGGAAGACCAGGCAACTGGAACTCACAGGACAGAGAAGCAGAGGGGAAAGACGTCCACACAGAGAACCGAAGAGATCTGCAGAGGGCTCCCCTTGAATCGGCTCCAGGGCACTACCTGATGCACGCATGCGAAGAGGCTGCCGGGAGTCACGGGAAGCGCCAACTGAAAGGTCAGAAGGGGCTGTGAAAACCCGAAAATTGAAAAAAACTGAAATTATAGACATGAAAACTACAATGTCTAAGATAAAAAAAAAAATCACAGGATGGAATTAATACCGAATTAGATAGTGCAGAAGAAAGACTGATGAACTTGAAGACATAGCAAAAAAAATTATTTTAAATTAAATACACCGTACAAGTTTCTTCTGTATAGCGCAGGGAACTATATTCAAAATCTTGTTGAAACCATTAATTAAAAAGCATATGAAAATGAATATATGTATGTACATGTATAACTGAAACATTATGCTGTACACCAGAAATTGACACAACATTGTAAACTGACCATACTTCAATTAAAAAATTAAATACACAGAGATAAAAAGGATTTAAAAAAAATAAAAAGAGCATCATCAGTGAGCTGTGGGCCAACTTCAGGCAGTCTAATATACATGGAATTGGAGTCCTTGAAACAGAGGAGAGAAAGATGGGGACAGAAAAAAAAAACAATTGAAGAGTGAATGGCTGACATTTTTAATAAATTTGATGGAAACTATAAACCTGAAAGTCAAAGAAGCTAAATGAACCCCAAGCGCAATAAATATAAGAAAACTGTACTAAGCTAAATCATAATCGAATTGTTCAATACCAGTGACAAAGAGAAAAACCTTAAAACCAGAAAGAGGTATTTTGTACAGAGGAACAAAGATAAAGATGACAGCAGATTTCTCATAGGTGTCTATGCAAGTGAGAAGACAGTGGGGCAAAAATCATTACCAGAAAAAACCAAACAAACAAAAAAAACACCCTGCAGACCAATATCCCCCATGAACAAGATGTAAAAAATTGTAAACAAAATGTTAGCAGGTCAAATCCAACAATATGGAGAAAGTATAGTACATCATATTCAAGTGGACTTTACCAGGAATGCAAGATTGCCTTAGCTTTTGACAAACCAAATAATGTAATTCATCATATGAACAGACAGGAGAAAAGGAAAAACTGTATTATCATCACGACAGATCCCACAAGAAGTATTTGACAAAATTCCTAATAAAAACACTCAGCAAAGTTTGAGTAGAAGGTAACTTACTCAAGCTGAAAAAGCATGTCTATGAAAAACTTAAGCTAACATAATACTTACTGAAGAAAGACTGAATTCTTTGTATGACCAGGAAAAAGACAAAGATGTCCACTCTCACCACTTCAGCCCTACATTATATGGAGAAAAATACCATTTACAATAGCATAAAAATACAAACTACTTAGAGATAAATCTGACAGGTGTGCAAGATCTGTACACTGATAGTAAAAAAGTAATGCTGAAAGAAATTAAATAACTAAGTAAACGGAGGGCTAGACAGTGCTCACAGGTCGCAAGACTCAGTGTTACTAAGATGTCAGTTCTCTCCAAATTGATCTATAGATTTAACGCAACCTCAATCAAAATCCCATTATGCTTTTTTTTTGTAGGATCAGACAAGCTGATTCAAAAATGCATATGGAAACGCAAAGGACCTAGAAAAGCCAAAATAACTCTGGAGAAGAGGAATAAAGTTGGAAGACTGACACTACTTGACTTCATGATAAAGCTCAGTAATTGGGACACTGTGGAACCAGTGTATGAATAGACAAAGACGTCCACAGATGAGCACCGCAAGTCCAGAAACAGGCCCGTACACACAGAGATCACACACTGTTGACAAAGGTGCAAAGGCAATTCAGTGGAGAAGTGACAGTCTTCTCAACAAAAGTGCTGAAACAACTGGACAGTGATATGCGCCCCCCCCCAAAAAAAGGCTTGTCATTAGGATCAGATTACAAATATTTGTAAAGTTACTTCACAGAGCACCTCATGTCATATATAAATATTAGTTCCTTCCCTTCTTAGATTCTAAATAAATCCATTTCCTTCCCTGCACCAGAAAAGTTGTGTGTGTGTGTGTGTGTGTAATAATAGACTTTATTTTTTTAGAGCAGTTTCAGGTTCACAGCAGAATTGAGCAGAAAATACAAGCGTTCACACGTAGCCCTCCCCACAGAAAAGCCTTTATGCATAAAAACGCAAACCAGATCATGTTACTGTCCTTTCAGGGGCTGTGTCTTGCACTCTGAGCAAATTCTAAATGCATGATGGTTCTCCGTGGCTGTCCCTGGCCTGGCCTTCCCCCTGTCACACTCCATGGCCTCTTCACCTCCCCAGACTTGACAAAACCTTCCCTGCCACCAGGCCTTTTCACCTGCGAGTCCCATGGCTGGGGAAGTGATTGACACTCCAGACCTTGCAAATTGCTAATCCCCAGTCGCATCCTTCAGGTCCCAGCTTAACAACCATTTCCTCAGAAAGGCTTTTCCCTGCTCCGCTCTGCTCACCGCTTCTAATACGGGAAGCAGGGTCCCCTCTTACTGTTTTTATAGCCTCCTGTTTTTTCCTCTTAGAACACATCACCATTTAAATTCTACGTTCCCTGTATGACCATCCGCTTGTCTATTTTCCACTAGCCACACCTAAAGCTCCATCGTAGACGGGGACCATGTTTGTTTCACTCACTGCTGTATTTTCCGTTTCTAGCACAGTGACACGTGCTAAATGGATACCTGTTTGATTAAATAAAAACATGCAACTTGCCTCCCATAAGGAGGCTTCTCCCTCATCCATGAAGATTCAGTGGTCAGGCCCTGGGAGCTGGCCTCAGTCTTGGGCCAGGCTGTTGCCACTCCTGGAGAGGTGGGAGAGTGGGGGGTGGGGGTCCAGAGACCTGCTTTGTCAGGCTGTCTTGGACAAGCCTCAGCTGCTCTCGTGGGCAAGCCTGAGGGTCACCTTCTCCACCCGCAGCCGTCCTCACTTCGAGGCTGTTGTGGCCGCTGCTCACGTCCCACCCAGCTCCCCAGGATCTCCTGTGCAGTCTGACTGGCAGATTCCTCCTCCCGCTGCTGAAGATGCTGCAGCCAATGGCTCACACGTGCATCTTCCTAGAGGCTTGTTCTTGGAGTTGCTTTGAAGCTGCCTGGCCTCAAGTTGCCTGGGAGTCTTACGCACCCCTCAAGGTCTGTGACCAGCGACAGCACCTTCCTTTCCTCCAGGTGGAAAGCAAACTCTAGTGCAACTTACACTCCTGAGCTCTCGGTGGCATCAGGCCGAGGCTGACCTCTCCTGAACCACTACCTGGCGTGGCTCCTCCTCCAACCTCCGCTGCCTGTCCCTGACCACTCCTCCCAGGGTGCTCTTTCCGGAGGCGTGCGCGCAAATCCCCTCCCAGGCTTGGTGTGCAGGGACTCCACCGCAGACTATGCTGCCGGCCGCAGGGACAGGAAGGCAACGTGCCCTGACTGAGCACGCAGCACTCGTCAGGCACTGTCTTAGGCACAGCCACGTGCCAACCCTGAGGAGGAAACAGAGGCCCAGAGAGAACCTGCGCCTTGTTTAAGACTGCCTGGCCAGGCGAGGGGCAAGCCAGGACCCAGGCGCATGGCAGACTCTGTCTCTGAAGTCCACGCTCTTCACCCACCACCTGGCCGTGGGCAAGCCCGTGTGTGTGCGTGTGTTCTGGGCACATGTGCAGAGCCCGAGTCCTTTCAAACACAGCAGCTGCTCTGTTTAGAACAGGGGCAGCGGTGACCAGATAGGAGCTTCCAGCTGAGCACAGGGATGTTATTCCGAAGCAGACAGGGCTCCTGCTGAGACAGCCAGCTCTGCTGCTTGCAGATATTCTAGAAGGAGTCAGGTGCCCACTTCACAGGTGTGCTCTGGATTGAGCTGTGTGACCGAGAGAAGAGCTGGCCTGTGTGACCTCTGAGGTCCCCACAATGCAGAGCTCTTGTGATTCCAGGTCCCCAGAATATATGCCTTTAACTCGGGGTTAAAGAATGACACTGTAGCGGGGACGGTAGAGCGTATGCTTAGCATGCGTGAGGTCCTGGGTTCAATCCCTAGTACTTCCATTAAAAATAAATAAATAAACCTAATTACTAACCCCCAATCAACCAAAAAAAAAAAAATAATGACACTAAACAACTCATGGGAGAGTAATTGATGTCATCACCAGAGAGCGGAAAACTGAAACCCATCCACTGCCTAAGAAAACTTGCAGACGAGGCCCGCGTTGGAGCATAAGAAAAGAATCTACAAAAATATCGGGAAAACCGAGTGCAGATGTTTTCCTCAATCAGCTTCCCCTGAGAAAGCAATGAGCGGAGAAGATCAGCGCTATACATGCATTTCTATTTAATCATCTGGCATGAGTCACGGCATTTCAGAGGGAAGTGTGTCTCTTTTTTAGTGAAGCTGAAGGAAACTATTTTAATTTTCTTGATCATGCCTGGGTTTTTGCAATCAAGTTATTTTTAACCAAAGCATTACAAAATATGACCATCACGTGAGAATATTACTGAAACTGAAATCACACCAGCAGGAAGCAATGACTCCATTTGTCTTTTCAAATGTCCTAAAGTAGCTACAAATAATTTTATCTGCCTAAAACCCATGCTACTTCCAGGTTATTTTTGTCTTAGTTTCCTCTTGTAGATGGAGGGGGAAGAAAGGTCTTTGTCTAGTTACTTCTTGAGCATCAAAATCAGGACAAAAGATACTTCATTAAGAAATCAAGACTCTTGCAAAGACGTTCTAAGATGCTGAAGCTGCTCCTTTTTCAACTGTGTTGCTAACTGATTACATTTTAAACATTTTGTTTCTTTGTTATTTTGATCTTGCTGAAATCTTTCTCCCCGTGTAAAATGGACTGGGCTGTATTATTTGACTGGATTTGGATTTAGGTGGTGGCAGGCGCACTGGGATGCATTTGTTCCCAACCTCTAGTTCACACTAGAGTCACCAGGGTTGCTTTTACACATACAGATGCCCGGGACTGACCACAACATAGTTGAACAGGGAGAAACAGGGTGAAGCCCCGGCATCAGAATTTTTAAAACATCCAATAAAACTCTGATGTGTCTTGAGATTGTGAACTACTGTTTTAGGGGCTGGGAATTTTAAAAACTTGTTTACAAAGCTGCTGCTTTCCAAGCGTTGCTTGGATGTTCTTGTCTCAAGAGAAGACAGGATACAAGAATGAGCATGTGAAGAAGAGACCTTTAAGAGGTGATTTTAGCATCACAAAGAAATGCACCAGTGGTTCTTTTATGTGGTTAAATCTCTGCATGAATGAGAAGCAAGAGTCTAATTCACACACCTTTATAATGGGATGGAAAATGTGTATGCTGACCTCTTAGAATTCTAACCTCATGCTCTTCGTCAGGGCAGACACTGCTCTTGAGAGCCGAGGAAAAGCCACTTCTCCCCTAACACCGCAGCGCTGCTCCCCGCTCTTCTCAAACCTGGCTTCCTGACTGAGCCACAGCACCGCTCGCCTGGGCAGAGGCCAAGGGCGCCCTCGACTCACCCAGGGAGGCCCTCACTTGACGGAGAAGCGGCTGGTTCTCTAACACCAAAGGGGCAAATCCCTTGGTTATGCATAAATACAGCGAACACAAGACTCAGGGTGGCCGCTAATTCACTTGCATCCCTGGCTGCCTCCCTGCCTCCCTGGAAGCCCGTCTGTGCAGGAGGCTGTGTGCCTCTCGCTTGTCCTGCAGAGTGGGCTCTGTACAAACGGAAAATCCAATCACTCGCTGCCATTATTGGGCAGATCCCTTCGAGACTTGCAAAGCTGGGTGCCCTTCAGCTTTAGACCTTTTCCCCAACAAGCTGTTACTCTGGACAACGCACGATAGGTCCTCAGACATGGGAGGCCAGGACAGGAAAACAGTTTGGGTCTGATGAGGGGATGGGCGCCCTGCCCCAGCTTCAGGGGCCAAATCCAAAGGAAGCCTCCAGAAACGCAGGCACAGTGGCTGATGCCAACCATCTAAGTCCTCCATCTGGAAACTGATTTTGTGTCCTGAGGCTGGCAGAGACAGGCCTGATGGGCCAGTCCCCAATACAGCAGAATACGTCCCAAGCTGGGGGCCAAACTTCACCTCTGTGACAAGTTGGGGCCACTGAGGGGGTCCCTCCAGCTCTCTCCAGTTGAACTCACTTCTGTTGGAAGAAGTATGTCAATGACAATACAGGGCAGCAACAAAAGGTCACCAAAGGCTCTAGATAATCAGCTTTTAAAACATTGCTTGGGTAGAGAAAGATCTAGGGCGAGTGCCTCAAGTCCCCCTGTCGGGTTTGCTGCCTGAACATCTGGAGTCCTCTCCAAGCTGCCCAGACAGGCCAGACCCCACGTTATTTGTTCTCAACGTCCACATGGACTTTTCCTCCTTAACACCTGTCACGATGTATTATATGTGATTACTTCTTTGGTGTGCCTCTTCCCCACTACACTGTAAACTCCACGAGGGCCCGACTGCATCGGTTTTGTACATCACTCTGTTCCCAACACTCCGCACAGCGTCCTGCACCATGTGAGTCAGTACTCAGTAAGTGTGTGCTGGATGAGTGAACGGATGACTGAATGAACAAACAGAACAAAGAGAGACAGACAGCAAGCTCATGTGCACACCCCTCCCCTCCTCCTGCACGTGGGATGGATGTTCTCAGGCACAGGGTGGAAGGGGGAACGCTGTCCTTTGATAACTGGGTAAAACTAACAAGGTCAAAGTCTACTCATCTTCCCCTAACAGTGCCGGAATCCCAAGACACATTCTAGAGGGGTAAGAAGAGAAACGAAGCAGAACAGGATGGACAGTTTGGAAAAACCATTGATTCATATCAGTGCTTAAATATAATTTTCAATTATTTAAAAGGGAATGGAATCTCTACAGTTCTCAAACGCTCCCATTAGCATTGTCCCACGTGTCATGCTACGCGTGCTTCAACGCAGTCCTCTAGGGGACGTATTAGTGTCTGCATTTACAGGTGAGGAAAAGGAGGCCCAAGGAGGTTCAGTCGTTCACCCAAAGGGCCACGAACCATACCTGCCACCAGGTCCGCCTGACTCCACGTGCAGGGGTCCTTCTGCCGTGCCCCGGCAGCCTCCCCTCCACGCCATGCCCGCCCCCTCTCGCCGCTACGCCGCCCTGGTGAGCACACGTGCAGGCTGGTGTGCGCGCTCTCAGTGTGCAGGGAGGCTGGCCCTCCAGCCGGGATCTGTGACGTGTGAAAACACCGCCCAGCTCCTCTACCTGCTGTGACACCAGGGTGGTAATGAACCCGGCAGCCCGAGCTGGCCGCATGTCCAGATGCATGAACTATCTTTCGACATAAAGTATGAGAGAAAAGACACAAACAGTTCAGCAACATCTGGGACAGCAAATTCAGGTGGGCTGCAGCTCCCAGCGAGAAGGTCACCGCGGAGACGCAGGAGACCACCAGCTAGCGGCGCTCAGGTTTCACTCTCACGTGCGGCCGCCAAGCACCTCTGGCAACTCGACTCTGAATGCTTTTTCCGGTGGCCCAAGTGTTGACTACACAGTTGGGCAATTTCTTAGGAGCTTGAATCAAATAAACGTGTTTTTCTTGCCATTAAAACACTTTATTTCTATTTTAAACAATAGAAACCCCATAACAGCGTTAATAGTCAACTCGGATAAAACTGGGGTTTTTCTTGGGGGGGGGCCACATTTATCTATGTTACCTAATATGGCAAGAAACAGAGGGCTGAATGTGTTTACGATTTCAGAGTCTGGCATTTGTCCAAAGACTAAGTTTGGGTATTCCAAAGAAAATAAGCTATATGTTTGCAAGTATGGTTTTCATGAAGTTACCTTCATGACTGATATTTGGAAAGAGATCATCTTTTTCCACAACTGATACCACAGGGGTGGACTTCATAGTTCATAGGACCCCTGGGGGACCAATTATCTGCCTGTCGTTCTTCCCTGAGGAACCCCACTGTGTGGCTGAGTTCGACACAATTTTGTCCTTGCCCTCCTCTGCAAAGTGTCAGGAAGGAGGCCCAGCTGCCTTGGGTGGGCCGAGGCTGAATGTTGACAGCTGTCAGCTCTGTTCCCAGGCATACATGATCCATGGAGTGCATGCTGCTTCTGTGGCGTCATGCACGCCCGGGCTCGCTCTGCATTAGCCTGGGTCCTCACAGGTTGACAGTGTGGGCCCACCCTCAGTTCCTTGCTCTCCTCCTATTCCACAGTGGAACATACCAGCTGTTGACCCTGCACACCTCCTCCTGACCCTGGTAGAGAGCCTGCGACGTGGGGACTGCAGAGTGAGGTCCCAGGGCTGCAGACCGTTCAGTGCCATGCACATTCTCCAGCCTGGCTGGCCTGTGCTCCAGGCAGCAAGGAGAGCGTAGCAAACCTCCAAAGGCTGCTACTCCACCTGCTCTCCCCAAAGGCCCAACCTTGGACCTGAGAGCTGAGCAATACAAGCCGGGTCAATCCCACCACTTCCTGCCAGTCCCAGCAGTTGAAGGATGTCTCCAGCCCCAGCTTCTGCAAACCCCCAACCACAACTTGCTAAAGTTCTTAATTCAGGGCTTCTCAGTCTAGAGTGTGCATATAAATCTCATTAAATTGTAGATCCCGAGTCAGTAGGCCTAGGATGGGGCCTGTGATTCTGCATTTTAAGGAGCTCCCAGGAGATTCAGGTGCCACTAGTTCACACGGCACTCTTTCTAGATCTTACCAGAAGAGACCTCCACCAAGACGTATCATAAGTAAGATGGCTAAAGTCAAAGATAAAGAAAAGGTTTTAAAAGCAGCAAGAGAAAAACAGTTAGTTACAGGGGAGCCCCCATAAGGCTTTCAACTGATTTCTCTACAGAAATACTGCTGGCCAGAATGAGTGGCAGGAGATATACTCCCAAGTCCTGAAGTGAAAAATGTGCAACCTAGGAGGCCCTACCCAGCAAGACTATCCTTAAAAGAACAGAAGGAGATATAAAGAATTTCACAGACAAGCAAAAGCTAGAAGAATTCAGCAATACTAAACCAATCCTACAAGAACTATTGGAAGGTCTACTCTAAATAGAAATGAAGCAGGAAGCTATAGAAAAGAGAAAACCATAATTGGAAATGCAATAACTACAATGAGCTGCAAGAAAATAAATGAAGATGTAAAAGAGGACATCAAAGTCAGAAAAGGTGGGAGAAGGGAGCAAGAAAACGTAGGTTTTCTTTTCGTTCATCTTAGGATGTGTTTGAGCCTATGACTACCAGTCTAAAGCAAACAGATGTAGTAGTGGGTTAACATACTTGAAAGACAAGGTAACCACAAATTAAAAGCATACAATAGAGTCATAAAACCCAAAAAGAAACCAGGCTAATACAAAAGAAAATTATCAAACCACAAAGAGAAAAACAAGGATTGTTTCCCTCAATCAGTGGGTCTCAAACTTCAGCGTGCATCCGAATGATACAGAGGGTGGGTGAAAATACAGATTAGCAGGCCCGCACAGCTTCTGATTCAGTTGGTTTGGGGTTCAGCCAAGAATCTGCATCCCTAACAAGTTCACAAGTGATGCTCATACTGCTGGACCAGGGACCACACCTTGAGAACCACTGCACTAGACCATGCAGGACCTTGGAGACCCCTGGGGCATCTGACTTCAGTCTTAAAGCTTTGACACCATTTACCCAGTCGCGTGCGCACTGAGTGCTGCTCTGTTTGCCGTCTGTGAGTTGGGGTCCCCAAAGCCCAGGGTTGGGCTACTCTGACTGCACTTGTTGCATCAGGCCATGCCAAGGCTTTCAAGGCTTCTTTGTATCCAGATGCTCCCCAGGAGACAAAAGCTTTGTCTTCATTGATGAGAGCCCCATTTGTAGCCGCTTTTGGACCTTAGCTGAGTGGCCCTGGGAACCCTCAGTGACTTTAAGCCTCTAGATCCTCACCTGTGAAGTGGGGTCAAATCCCCCTTCACGCATAGAACTATAATGAGGTCCAGAGGAGTGAGGGTTCTCAACCCCACCTGTGGAAGGTCACCCGGGAAGTTTTTACAAAGTACCAGTGCCCAACACCCTCCCCAGATCCTGGGCAGGTGTACTTGTCACATCTCCCCACGTGACCGATTCTAAAGTGCAGCCTGGGTTCATTTCCACTAAAGCAGTAAAAACGTGCTATAAAAATGTAAGAGAGTTGGTTACAGTTAGTATTTCACTGTGGGTTGAATGAGAAAATAAAAGCAAAATGTGCCCAGTGACCCACAGATGTCTCCTCTCGCAGACAAGAGGGAGACTGCGGAGTGAATGCACCATCTTTAACCTCTCCCAGAAACGCAGGGCGATGACAGGTCAATGAGCAGAGCGGGCGGAGCACGGTTCCCTGGTGAGCTGCTATCTGTGCCCAGACCATGGCCCGGCCAAATCCTGTGACCCAAGGCTGAAAGTATCTCTGGACTTCAGCAAAGCTCTTGGGGAGATAGGGAAGCTTAATCACAGCTGATTGGGACATGTGAATCATGCACAGGGGCTTTCCGGCCAAAGCCCTCAGGGACCAACCTGGCTGGGGCTCTCCCTAAATTATCACAAAGAATCTGGTTTGGAACGGTTAGGAAATGGGGGTCCATTCATTTGACAACAGCTGGAAACTCCTGTTAGTGACTGGGGAAGAGACACAGCCCAGATGAGCTTTCTGTGACTGTGGAAAACAGGTATTTCTTGAATGGATGAATAAACGATTAAACAGAGTAATGACTGGATAAAGAAAGAGGGAGGGAGGAAAGAAGAAAGGAAAGAAAGGAGAGAGGAAGGGAGGAAGGAAGGAAGGGAGGGAGGGAGGAAGGAAGGAAGGGAGGAAGGAAGGAAGGGAGGAAGGGTAGTTCACCCTTGGCTTACACTTTTATGACCCTGGACAGTTCTAACTATTGCAAAGTTCCTCCCTATATTGAACCAAGAGGCTGACCCAATTCCTCGAATGAAGGGAGAGTCAAGCAGAAACAGAGCTGCAGAAAAGCAAAGTGGGGAAATAGGCCAAAAAAATGTTGTCTTGACAAGTCCACGGATATTCTCTCCACGTCCACTTCCCAGCCAAGGAAGCTGGGCACCGCCTACGCAGTGTGGGGCTGGAGGTCACTGACACGGTGTCTCCAGTTTCTGCTCCCCAGGATCGAGGTTTTCCAGGGTTCGGCAGCCACAGGGGGATCTTGGGATAGGCGGTGGAAGGCACAGAGGAGGACCCACCCCCGCCGTGCTCCCTGGGGGGCTTGCTGTGCTGCTTGCCCTCGGAACCCCATCCCTTGAGCACATCCAGTTACAGTCAGAGGCGCTGGCACCAGCTGGAAAGCCCTGGGCCTCTCCTCGGTTCCCCTCCTTCCACACAGTGAGCTGGGGCTCAGGTCAGTCAGTGATCCACAATAATTATTTTTGCAGCCTCTCCCTCCACCAAACTTTTACCAGATCGCTGCCCTCCTTTATACCTGACATTGGCTCCAGCTTCAGCTCAGAATCCTGTAACCCAAATATCCCTACCATTCCCAGTAAGAGGAGACTGTGCTCCCCATCCTCCGGAGAGCACGCATCCTTCCACATGGGGTCACCTCTAATGCCATTGAGCCTGGCTCTCCAGCCAGTGCAAACTTGCCACCTGCCTGCCCAGCATCCCTTTCCTCCTTTTAGTGACAGTGAGCTAATCTCCTCTGGGAAATCACATCTCCTCAACTCTTGGGTCCAAATGTCTTGGCTGGAGAACCTGGTCTCACACCCTGGCTCGGACTCCCAAGCCACTGGAGTCGGGCGGGGCAGGTGGCCCACTGATCCAAGAGAGCTGGTCCTGGGTTACTCGCTGGAAGTGTGGAGAAGGCACTGTGTTTCTGCTGGTGTGGCACAGCTGGTAGAATGCAAACCCAGAGCTGCTGGTAAACACCTCTGCTGTCATACGAGGAGGGCTGGGTGAGAAGCAGCCCTGCCCAGGAGCAGCCCCGCTTCCGTAGTGTGTAATCAAAAGAATGGCCACGTGGGGTCTCAGAGAGACACCTGCACTCCTATGTTCACTGCAGCATTATTCACAATAGCCGAGGTACGGAAACAACCCAGATGTCTGTTGACAGATGAATGGATAAAGGAACTGTGGTTTATACATACAACGGAATATTATCCAGCCCTAAAAAAAGTCTTACCATTTGAGACAATATGGATGAAATTAGAAGCCAGTATGGTAAGTGAAATTAGCCAGTCATAGAAGGACAAATACTGCCTGATTCCACTTATATGAGGCATCGAAAGTAGTCAAACTCATAGACGCAGAGAGTAGACTGGGGGTTGCCAGGGGTTGGGGGGAAATGGGGAATTGGTGCTTAATGGGTACAAAGTTTCAGTTATGCAAGATGAGTAAGTTCTAGAGATCTGCCTACAACATTGCACCTGTAGTTAATGATACAGTAATGTGCACTTTAAAATATATTAAGAATAGATCTCATGTTCAGTGTTCTTACAAAAAAGAAAGGGAGAGAGAGAGGGACAGGAAGAAAGGAAGAAAGGAAGGAAAGAAGGAAAAAAGGGAAGGAAGGAAAAAGAAAAAAGGCACAAAAGAACACAAGGAAATTTCTAGAGGTGAAGGTTTAATAACTTGATGGTGGTGATGGTACCATGGTGTGTGCATATGTCCAAACTCATTAAATTTTCTATGTTAAATACGTGTACTTTTTGGGATATCAACTGTACCTCAATAAAGCTTCTAAACAAAGCTAGGAGGTGGAGAAAAAGATACACATTTTTTTCCTCATTATTCACAGTAGTTAAGATCTACAAAGTCATTGCAAACACTGAACTGGCAAATACTGAACCACTGCTCCTATGGGAAGTACAGGGTTAGGTTCCCGCCAGCCTCTGGTCACAACATTTTTATTAACCACTGGACTCACTTGTTTTCTGAGTGTTTCTGTTTAAAAAGACACCTTATTAAGACATACTGATTCATTAACACTGAACTCACTCAGAGTCAACAGGACTATGACTCATGCCTGAATGAAACTTGTCCAACACACGTCTTTCCTCTGTAGGATGCATCACTGCCCCACACTTAAGAGCACCAGACAGCACTCCGCACTGCTCTAGGGGGTCATTTTAAATAAGAAAATCACCAACAAAAAAGCATGAAAGGACCAAAAAAAAAATGGCACAAAATATACTAAAAGAAGAACACGCATGTTGAGTTATGAGGGCTGGAACAGGAAGGCAGAATGTCATCTGTGTGAGCTCTGCTGGACTGTGTGCATCAGGCCACTCACGGTTGTCACCACTCTGGGCATGTCCGCAAATGACCTCAAACACTCCATGGGTACTGATCGGGGGGTTATAAATAAATTTGGCTATTAGGCAAATTCACAAAAACTGAATCTGCGAATGATGAGGACTGGCTGTACTCTGGTTAGCAGCGGCTGATCACCTGGACCGTGCTGTGCCTGGAGACGGCAAACTCCTTTCTGTTACATGAGCTGATGAATCTCCTTCACTCAAGCCCGCTGGGGCTGCTTTTCTGGAACAAGGTGGTTCCACGGCTGCTCTTTCCTCTAAGGTCACTGGGAGGAAGGCACTGGTACCCTCCAACCAGCCCTAAGAACCCTCTAGAATCCGCAGAGTCCTCAACATCCCCGCCACCCTTGCAGAGGGAAAGTTCCGTCCTCCCCAGGCATTGTTTTTGGAGAGATTTTCCAGGTTTACTTTCAGAGTCACTCAGCTTGAGATGACAGATCCCTTTTACCTTCCTGCCAAAGTAAGTCCTCAGGAGTGAGGCTCTTCTTGTGAGTAGGAACACCTCAGCAGGGTCCCCCTCAAGCTACGGCCAATTCGAGTCCTGGAGAATGAACATGCTTTCTGCACAGCTCTTGAATTTCCAAGGGCCATTGCTGCCTCCCTGCCCCCAGGCCGTGCCAACCACAAGGAGGGGTTCACAGGAACGGGACCCAGCAGGGGCCTGGGAAAGTGGCCCGGACACGTGGTCCGGAGCCAGGAACCTGGTGTTAGCTTTTAGCTCCTCTCCTCCGACCTCGCACCACACCAGTTCTTAGATCGGTGGACTAAATGCTATATTGGGCCCTTGGGCAAGAAGCGGAATCAGAGCCGGAAGGGTCCTAGGAAATTTCTTCTAGGCTGAGAGAAGTACACTGAGGGTCAGAGAAAAAGGAACTTGCCAAGATCGCAAAGTGAAAACCAGAACAGGGCTCCTAATGCCCTTTCCAGCACTTTCTTTATCAGCAGTGCTGCTGCTGCTGGGTCAGGACTCCACCCATTTCCTTTCTCATCGTTAAATCCCAGTTTTTACTCACAGACAAATCAATGCCTGTGCTGGCCCAACCATCCCACGATGCTCGGTGTCTGTTCTAAAAAGATTTCAAACATCTGACCCACTCTTCATTAAACCTCTCCAGCCAGGGGAGAAATTTAATCCCACAAGAAGAATCCATCATCACGCCTACCCCAGTTACTGCAACTCTGTGCAAGCATCACCTTCCTGGGGTCCCCAAGCTGGCATGGGGGTCTGCGGGCCCCACTGTTGTTAGGTGTCTGGCCCCCTCCCACTGTGCCCACGCCACACCCCACGTGCTCAGTACAGGCCACCCTGCAAATCCTGTGGGAGGGATGTGGACTCAGTCCTGACTGAGAGGCTCGGGGAAGGGGAACTCTGTCGGACCAAGTGGGCCAGGCTGCCCTCATTAAACCGCCCCCACCCTAGCAGGCCCTGCCTGGCTCTCTGGCCCCACACCCTCCCTCCCACCCTGACTCCCCACCAAGTGGGTCCTGTCACCTCTTTCTGGGCCTGAAACCAAACATGCCTAAGGACAGGAGGGTTGAGAAACCCTAGTCCAGTACTGAAGGCATCAAACCATCCCTGAGGTTTTCTATTACAAGTTTTTATTACATCTGCACTTTGGGTGGTTACGAAACCCAGCTCCTGCCCAAGGGCCCAGTCCTGGGGGCCAGTCCTGGAGGCCCAGTCCTGGGGGCCAGCAAACCCCTAAGGCCCGCCATAGTGGCAGCCCGGCTGCAGTGAGCTGCTCCAAGCTCTCCCTTGCTGGATCAATAAACTTCTCTGTTGTACCTCCTGGGAGATTCCCATGACACTCTCTGGCTCTAAAAGAGACCGGTCCTCTCTACTACCCTAGGGACAGGACCCACCTCTCCACCCCACCTTGTTCCTCCTAAGAGAGGCCTGGCACAAGAGCTCAGAGGCCTGGTGATTCACTGGGTCTTCTCTGGCATCTTGGAGGACCCCCTCCACTACACTAGCTCTAGCTGCCCAGGCCACCATCCAATGTCCACTCCAAAGACATTTCTGTCCAAATGTGGTTCACACTATCCGTTTAAACGCTACCAGACACATTAAGATTTCCCACAGACAGAAGTGTCCACCCAAGTCCGGTGAGCCGGTTAGCTAAACCCTTGTCCGGAGCCTGACCTGCCCTTGACCATCACTTCCCCCAACTGCCCCAGCTGGGTCTCCTGACTGGTTTCAGAAAGCCACATCCTGTGTTCAAATCCTGAAGTCTGGAAAAAGACAGCTCTTTCCAGTGAAGGTGATTTCAGCTCTCACACCAACACCCCCTGGCTGATTTATGTTCACATCCCTCACGGATATTTAACTTCACAAGTGTGTTCCTTAGGATTTCTACAGGGAGTTCTCCAGATCAGCCCAGGCTGTGGGATGGCAGAGTGTATCTTTCTCTGAGTCTGTTTCAGCACCTCTGCTTTACAAGCACATAAAGCTCACTGCCAGGTCACGTGTTTCAGGGGGCACAGCGATGAGCGTGGCGTAGACTCTGTCCTCACACCTTGATCCTTTATCTTCTTCCTCCCTTTTATATGTCATTGAAGACCAACACTGAGAAAATCATCATTATGGATCAGAAACGGCTGTAATCCTGTCACTTTTGACAACCTTGATTCAGTCTTATCACAGATGTTATGGGCTGGACTGTGTCATCCTAAAATTGAGATGTTGAAATCCTAGCCCCCAGGACCTCAGAATGTGACTATATCTGCACAGAGGGCCTTTAAGGAGGTGAATA
The DNA here is from genome assembly GCF_048773025.1 of Camelus bactrianus. Taxonomy (NCBI): domain Eukaryota; kingdom Metazoa; phylum Chordata; class Mammalia; order Artiodactyla; family Camelidae; genus Camelus; species Camelus bactrianus. The sequence continues at coordinate 29,412,330 of NC_133565.1, forward strand.
AAGTCAAAGTCAAAAGAGTGGGGCCTTGACCCAATAGGACTAGTGTCTTTATAAGACGAGAGAGACAGAGGGACACCGGGGACATGTGAACAGAGGAAACTCCATGTGAGCACAGAGTGAGAAGGTGGCCATCTGCAGGCCAAGGAGAGAGACCTCATAAGAAACCAAAGCTGCCAACACCTTGATCTTGGACTTGAGTCTCCAAAACTGTGAGAAAATAAATGTCAGTTGTTTGAGCCACCCAGTCTGTGGTCTTTTGTTCTGGTGGCCCTATCCGGCTAATTCCATGAGCAAAGCACTGCCTCATTTATTCACCAGACTTCTGCTGAATGCCTGCTGAGTGCAAAGCACTGAGTGAGGCACTGTGGGCAGACCCAGATGTAAATGAGAGCCCAGCAGCTCTCAGGGTGGCAGGGAGAATGCGCTGCACAAACAGATCTGCTATGAAGTGGGGTGCAAGTGTTGTGGTATAGTCAGCTCCACTGCAACGCTTGTTTGGAAAATGCAAATTTGTTCCAATGCCGTTAATATACTGCGGGACAATCTGAGCAGAAGGCAAATTTTGTGTTTGCTTACACACGATTTCATCTGCAAGAAATACTGGATGAACACAGAAAACTGTACCCAGCTGAACAGAGCCACACAGGAACACATAAGATGCACACACTCGGGCACACACCAGCTCCCTCAGTTTACCGTGTGTGTTATGAGCCACACCCATCTGTATCCCGTGTTAGGATTTTGATTTCCGCCTGATTTCACATGATTGTCCTCGCACCATTTCACAACAACAGCCAAGTGGCAGCTCTTCCAAGGCTCATTTCCACAGGTAACTTTCAAGTCAGTTTCAAGGTCAAGTGTCATATTTATGGTAATATTTACAAATTTCTTAACCATTTAACGTGCAAAGCTGTGCTCCCATTTTTTAATTAGGTTGCAAATTTTTGAGCGTTGTTTTTCTAAGCTAGGCCTACTTTCCCCCATAAGCCCCTGTGGTTTTTCATTTCATGATTTTGTATGCTGCAGTGATTTTTTACAACGTATTTTGTGTTACAGCAGCGTTGACTGTATTTAAATGTTTCAATAAGAAACTTCATTTCAGGTAAGCAAGGCCTGGGAAATAAACGTATGATCAGGTTCACAAATAATTACACGCTGGAGGCAGACCCTCACTGCAGAGCATGCGACTGTGACTAATGTGTCAATGATGCCTCCTAGGGGCAATATTCCCTAATTGCAGGTAATTTTTTACAAATAAGAAAAAATGATATATTAAAAACAAAGTTGTAAAATGTTACAGAATGAATGAAGCCATCACACAAGCTAAGTCAAATAAGTCCCCCAATTTTAGGCAACTTCTTCTGGCCTCCAGCTTCCTGATTTGATTAACAGAAAAACTTTTCTCTAGGATCAAACAGCGTCACAGAGAGAGCCGCACTGACCTGTCATCGAGTTCTCTGAGGTGCACAGCTGCTCTCTCAGCTTCTCCACATCGTCAGGATGCACCTGCTCGTAGAGGGTGCTCCCGAACCACTCTGACTGCGGCTGGTTCAGAACCGGGGTGACAGAGTCAGACACATAAATCACTCTCCCTGTCTCAGCCGCCACTACAAACAGAAATCCATCAGCTGCTTCCAGGATGAGATGCTTCAGTTCCTGGGAAGAAAAGATCATGATTAGGACCAAGCAAGCACGGACAAACTCAAGCCAATTAGCAAGGTCTTAGCAACCTTCGACTTCCATTCAGATATTCACTGCGATACACAGACAGGTTTGGAAACTTGGTTTTCATTGGAAATGAGCTTTAAAAATGCACAAAGCTTATTCTAGCCCTAAGATACAATGACTCAAGACACTGTTAGCCCTGTTTTAACTAGCCCTCTCTTAGGGACAGAGGAAATTTCCAGCCCAGGGGAATGAGAGAGCAAAGAGTAATCACTAGAAGGTACTGGGTTGCCAGAGGCATGAATGGCCTCACCTACCTATTCAAACTGCAGTCATGTCATTGGAGCAGAAGGGCCCAGTACACACGGTGCTCGTGGAAGGGAGGGATGGATGATGGGAAATGAGAGGAGGAAAGGGACCACGTGTCTCCCCAGCCACCACCTGCCACACTGCCAGTGCACTCTTATTCCTCTTCTCCTCCTTACTTTCTGAGCTGAATGCTGGCAGGGATATCAGAGTATCACCTTCCATCTGCATGTCTGTCAACTCCCAGGGCTCTCTGACAGCCAACACCTCAAGAAACTCTGAGAGTAATCCCTGGAGGTGGCAGGATGCCTTGCATGGTTCATGTCACTTTACGGTGAGAAGAGAGGTTAGTTGCATCAGCCCTGGAGTCACACTGACTCACAGAGCTCATGACTGTCAGTAAAGGCAGGAAGGAAGCTGCCTGGGATCAATGAATGGGCGGCTTGAAGCCGTGCCATCATCCGGAGAGGGACAGAGATGCAGCCAAATCATCTGTGTTAAAATGAGATGTCTTTTCTTTGCAGTGCCCAAAGGCAGCTCAAGTGAGGCCGCCTGCCCTGTCACTCTCACTTCAAGCTAAGGAGCCCTTTCCTGCTGAATGAAATGGGCTCCGTTCCTGCAGGATTTGGGGAACTATCTCTTCCATGTGTGCTGGAGTCCACGGCCACCTCTCCAACCACCCCAGACACTGTTTAGGCCCCAAAATACAAAGGGATCCTTCCGGTCAAACACTTTTTGCTGGGAGTCCTTTGTTTACGTGTAATCTTACGTGGAAGCCCCACTATAACTAAGACTAACACAGACTAAGGGCCACCTGTGTGGAGGCAAAAGACGGGACCTGGGAGCATCTGGCCCCGCCCTCAGTGCCAGTCCCTAGCGGGGGCTCGGAGAACCCAAAGATTAGCAAACGTGGGTCTGCTGGTGAGCAGAAGCTGGGGAGATTTGCAAGTGTCTCTGAGCCGTTGGTTGAGTCAGAATTCTAACATCCTCTGCCTGGGAAACTGGACCACACAAGCATTTTTTAAGGAAAAGTTTATTTTGTCCATTTCCCTTGCTTGGCACTTCTGCTGGTCCGCGGCGCCTCGGTGCTTGCTTTGTTCGGAGGACTGGGTCAGCAGCTTTATTTTCAGTACTGAGAAGATCTTCCCAACAGGAAGGACTGTAAAAAATGACACAGGTTGTCTGGGAAAATAGAGAATTGTCTGGGAAAATAGAGAATTCCCTGGTTCTGGAGGAGAGGAAGTGGACACTGACGACTTCATTTATGTTTTCATAGGTTCATCCTGTTTGCGAGGACTGTGGGAAGGGCTCATGGTACAGCACCTCACCCTTATCACGGGCCCCTCTTTCGACACACTCCCCCTTGATTTTTGTCTTCTGGGAGCACATCACTCATGACCAAGGTCCTGTGCCCTGAATCCAGAAGGAGCTTTGCCTCTATTCCCCAGTTAAACCAGCAGGGAGGCTTAAAAGCAAGGAGACCGTCAGCCATGCTCTTCCACTTTGCTGCTCAGCTCTGGCTCCTTATTTAACGTCTTCAGCTTCTGTTTTTTCCACACTTTTTTTCAATGAGATTTTGTAAGGTTAAATGAGACCTTGTGTGTGAAGGACTTAGTAAAGGCTGGGCACACAGCACGTGCTTAATACGTGTAGCTGTTACCATCAACAACCTACCAAGGGACCGAGAGAGAAATCCAAGGAGGGATGCATCTAACTTGCAGAACTGCCTTCTCTCTTCACTCCAATTTCTTAATCCTTAGTCACTTAAAGATAAACACATTAATTTTAAGTATTGACCCAGCAGGATTTCTGCAAAGATTAAAGAAATGCAGAGAAAAAGGTTTTTACTGACCCTGTGGTTAGAAGGTACATAATTCATTTCTGTCTGCTTACCTACCAGCGATTCATCCTTTACTGTACTCCAGCCTCGGGGCTAAACATTTTACTCTGCTTCCTTCCCTACCCGTGACCACCATCCAGTGAGGCAGAAGCCATCCCTGTGTTCCTTTCACAGAGGTGGAAACAAGGTTGGCTGGGCGCCGTGCCCCAGACCACGGTCCTCCGTGGCCTCCCAGCGATGGTCCGTCCACTGCCAGACCTCCTCACACCTGGAGGCAGGAACACGCGGGCACTGGGATGACTAAAGTCCTTGCTGAAATGTCTGCCACACAGTAATAAATGTTAGCTCCTCTTCTCTTGCTCTTTTTCCAAATCCAACTCCCCTGACACGAAGAGATTCCTCATTCCAGCAGAATGAACGATTCTGCGTCTTGACACGCCCTCCTCACCCATTCCTCTGAGGCTCACCATTCTCATATCCAATCCCTTCCTGCCCCTCTCTTTCTATGCACATGCTGGGGCTCCTCCACAGCCTGCCAGTGCTGTCTCTCTCTCTCTCTCTCTCGACCTTGACAACACCTAACATTTCTTAACTGCATCCCTGACAACACATCACTTTCCCTTTCCCCTGCCTGCACCATATACAAAGTGCTTTTATCGTCTCATTTATCCAACAGACGCCCTTGGATTCAGAAAGCTCTTGTTCATCCACAGATGAGCAACCAGAAGCTGAGAGTGTCTGCCGATGTGCGTGCACAACAACCAACCAGCACGCAGAAGAACAAAGATCCTTAACACAGGCCTTCTAGCTCACAGGACGGTCAAGTTGTACACTATTTCCCACTATATGTACAGATATACAGTGGAACACTACTCAGCCATAAAAAGAATAAAATAATGTCATTTGCAGCAACATAAATGGACCTTGAGATTATCACTAAGTGAAGTAAGCCAGATAAAGGCAAAGATCATGATATCGCTTATATGTGGAATCTGAAAAAATGATACAAATGAACTTATTTACAAAACAGAAAAAGACTCACAAAGGAAGAAAAAAAAAGAAACAGACTCACAGACATAGAAAACAAACTTATGGTTACCAAAAGGGAAGAGGCGGGGAGGGATAAGCTAGGAGCATGGGATAACGTACATAAACTACTGTACAACACAGGGAACCATATTCAGTATCTTGTAATAACGTATAATGGAAAAGAATCTGAAAAAGAATAGATTCATAGACAATGGAATTACTTTGCTGTACACCTGAAACTAAAACAATCTTGTAAACCAACTATACTTCAATAAAAAAATTACTTCCCACTAACCATTTTGTGTGTTTGCTCCACCCAACTATGCAAAGACCAATAATAGCTGTTAAAAATACAGCTTTGGGGTCTGGCCAGCCTGTGGCAACCCCTGGCCACCACCGAGCAGTGGGCTGCTGCTGTCTAAGCCTTCACTTCCTCGTCTCTAAAGCAGGGATGAGTAACAGTGGTTTTTTTCTGGATTTAGAATAAGGAGTAAATGAAGTCATGCACAGAGAGATATGACTTCGACCCGCCTCAGGGCAAAGGCTGGCTAAGTGCTGGCTGGTAGGATCCTTGTCACTAAGATTGTGGTGACGGCCACCAAAACCTTTGCTAGGACGATCACCACCACCGCCATTCTAGCACACGAGCACTGTGGTGTTGCTAACTTTTCCCTGTGTCAGCACGCTGAGCACATTGTTCAGACGCTCAATGTCTTTTTCTGAGAGACACTGGAGATAAAAGAGCAGAAGACGCAAAGTCAGACATTCCCCTGAAGAGTTTCCTAGTGAGCGACGTGTCTTGGTTTCACGCCCAGCTCAGCCTTTCATCCCATTTCCCCATGTAGCTTATCTCATCTTGGTGACACGGTCATCCCCTCTCCTTCCAGTGACGCCAGCACCAGGGGAGAAGGGAGCACAGGCTGGGGACGAACGGGGTACCTGCTCTGTCAGGAACGAAGGCTTGTAGGCGCCGTCCGTGGACTTGTTCCCCGTGCCCCGCATGGACTTCATGTGGGAGACGGCCATGCGGAGGATGGTGAGCTTGTCTGGCTTCCGGGCCAGCGCGCTGCACGTGGGCACCATGTCGGACAGCTCCGTGATGTACTGGGTCATCTTGTTCCGACGGCGCCGCTCGATCTCACTGTGGTTCTCTCTTCCCGAAAGCACAAGATCAGGAAGGGGGGGGAAAGAGAAGAGTCAGACCAGGGGTCACTATCTGATAAACGGCACGTCATTAACACCTAGTGCCCAAGAGACAGACTAACCCGTAATGGCCAATTCAATGGCTAATTCAACACATCTTGGACAGAGCAGCTCCCTGACACCTTAGCAGGGTCTGCCACGGTCTGTGTGTGTGTAGCAGGAGAGGGCAGGGCACAGGCTTCCACAGAAGCCCCAATCTCACCTCTAAACATGTACTGAAATCTTCTCACTGTTCCCATGTACCTAAGTACCCTTTAATAAGCATAAAGGATGAAGACTTTATTCTCCAGGCATCCAAAGTGAGCCCAACACCCTTTCCACATGAATCCATGAATCCGTACACGCTGGATGCGCACACACACGGGCTGCAGTGACCATCTGCTTGTATACGTGACTTACTTTGATTTACAGTCAGAAGCACGTCTCGCCTGGACATCCTTTGTGTCACTGAGCAGACAGCCATGCTACAAACTTAATTCACATAAAGTTGTGAACAAGCCTTCACACATTTTCTACAGCATAGTGACAGGACAGGTGCATCCGGCTTATTAAACAACAGAGAGCCAATTAACAGCCGAGCATGGCCAGGCACGACCGAAATCAGCCTGGGTGACGTGTTAAGTGAAAAACTAGTAAAAAGGGATGGCAGACTGTTTCTGTCTCGGGATTGTCACCTCTAGGCCTGAAAGAGTAACAGCCCACCCAGTTCGATGACACTGAGACAAAGTTGTTCCTTAGGATAGAAGAACTGTCTAGAAATACATCACACGTCTGTGGTAGGATTTAGGGTTTCACAGCTGCTCAAAGTATGAGGGCGACACTGAGAGCAAGAAAGGAACAGCCCCCCGGCAAGGCTGCCTCACACACCGTGTGTGTGCACGATGCCTCGCCCCCACCTCCCAGGCTGGGAGCAGGCGACAGGCAGGCCTGATTACAAGCAGGTCGCATGTGACCATGCAAACCAAGGGGGAGCAAGGCTGCGGGGAGCTGACCTGGGCACCCGGTGAGCACCTGCTGTAGGAAAAGCCCTGAGCCAAGCACCCAAGGGGAAGGGACGAAGGAAGCAAGGAAAGTCCCACTCCTGTCCTCAAGAGTTTAGTTAGGCTGGTCAAACATCACCTCGTGCAGTGGAAATGAAGAAAGAATGTGATTAAATGCTCCTAAAGGCACAAGGAAGTAGGAGAGAATAAGAGAGGAGAGGAGGAGGGGGTCCTGGGGTGACCGGAAGGAGCGGGGAGGAGCTGGGAGGGAGCTGGCTCTGATCTGGCAGCAAGTAAAGGGGACATGTCCTGGGAGGAGGATCAGTGAGATCAAAGAAAGGGCTGCAACCGGGACGGAGCATTTGTGGGCAGGAACAGACAGGCCCGGACGGAGGGGAAGACCTGGGCTCGGGGGAGAGGGCCGAGGAACCAGGAGCAGGACAACCTGGAAGGGCTGCCAGACCACAGAGGACGCTGCTGCAGGGGTGGGCTGCCAACAGGAATATTCCACGCCCCTATGCTGGCCTTGAGGTGAGGCTCGGAGGTGGGTGAGTCCTGCTGGGGGCAGGAGAGAGGAGCCAAGGGCGGCAAGCACACGCTGAAGTGCTTCCTTCCCTCATACTTGGTCTGCGTCAGACCTCTTCTAAATACCTCCCAGGTCTCTTTTACCCTCTCCCAGCCCACGCCCAATGCTCCCGGCCCACGCCCAATGCTCCCGGCCCACGCCCAGTGCTCCCAGCCCACCCGAGTGCTCCCGGCCCACGGCCAGTGCTCCTGGCCCACGCCCAGCGGCTGGTACCACATCTGTATCCCCTCCTTCTCATCTCCTTGCGACCTGCCTCCCGCAGGCCAGTCGTCTTTCTCCAGTCTCATCACCCTCAGTCTGCATGCTGTGGTCAGACGGCTATTTCTAAAATCCCAAATCCAGCACTTCCCCTCCATCCCTGCAGTGGTGCCAGAACCTACAGAGCCAAGCTCAAGCCCCTGACGCGCTACCACAGCTACAGCTCCAAGACAGGACCCGGGCACGCCTGCTTATGATACTGCTTCCAAAAGAGCCACACACCATCTTGCTTTGTAAACCAGCAGTGGGAAAGGTCTGATTCAGGAAAGGTCTTCAGCACTTTTCGTGCAAGAGAAGCATCCATTCCGTCCAGCCAGGGTGTCAGACTGTAGGAGGAGACCCTCTGCAGAGGAGCAGGCCAACTGACCTTCAGGGTTCGGCTGGGGAACAGGGGGATCTCGGAGTAGGGTGTCCACTCAAGTCCTTCCCAGCTGGCAGCAGCCTCCGGCAGTACCAGGCTCAGCCTGGCCATGGCCTCTCCTCCCCTCCCTGACACCAAGAGGGAGACTGGATCTTGCAGCTTTTCAGGGAACACCCTTCCTGTCCTGGCCAGCCCTTCCTAGGCAGCAGGGTGGGGCACTGTGAGAGCCGAGATGGCCCGAGGCAGGCATGGCATGCAGCCCCCGAAGAGAAGACCCACAGAGACGGATCCAGCTGGGCAGCTTCCCTGGCGCCCAAAGCTTCTGCAGAAGCAGCAGAGGATGCTCCCTCCTTGGGAAGGAGGCAGGCACCCTGCCCCCAGGAGCCACTCAAGGCACGGTTTTCTGCAAAGCAGCTGTAAGGCACCCACATAGTTAGGCTGAAGATGAGGTTCAGGCAAAACACAGAGAGATGAAGTCTGAGAAAGCCCAGGTCCTCCTAAGAGGGGGCCGAGGCCCAGCCTCTGGTCACCCCCGTTCCCAGGGGACACGCTTCCTCCGTGTTGCTACAGCTTACCTCCGGCGCACAAAGGCCTCTCTCAGCCATTACCGCCCTGCTCCGCACGACCGCCCTTTGGGGAGGAGGACCCTGAGGCTCGGAGAGGACTGACTCACCAGGACGTGAACTAGGCTCCTTAGCCGAGCGGCACCTGGTCTCAGAGTCAGAGCTGGAACGCCGGGTGACACTGACGGGCAAAGATACCCAGGGCTCTCTGGGGGGACAGGCCTGGCGGCTTCGAGAGAGACACAGGTCTTTCCTCCCCTTCTCCACCCAGTCCTGGTGCTTCCTGGGCACCAGCAATTCAAACCAATGTTAATCTCTGTGTGAGAAAAACCGAAGGCACCGGGGACCTTGAACGAGGGAAGAAGGGCATCAGAATAGCAAGTCAGACACGAGAGCCCAGCGTCTACAAAGGGGTGACTGGTCCAGACGGCAGAGGGCTGGCTCCACCTGAAGTGGGGTTCACTCCCAAGTGTCCTCAGCCTAATCCCAACCCCAGCCCCCTGAAATGGCAAAAACGTTTCAAACTAAACTCCCTAGTAATGTGGTTGCTCACAGGCTGCACTGTGCCCGGTCCTACCCAACTTCCCCGCCAGCCGTTCCTGGTTCGCAAGAACTCAGGATGTCGAGGCAGGAGGAGTGTTTGGAAAGGTCGGCAGTGCTCATCCTGGGTGTTTGCTCTGCAGTGCCAGAAGCTCAGCTGAAGCGCTCCCTGCTCTAAACAGAGCCCACATGGCCAGTCTGGGCTGTCCCCCACAACGTGACTGATAAGATGAGGACCCACAGAAAAGGGTAATCTTTACTCCCTCCTGGCCATCCTCTCTGCATCAGAAGTACTTTGAGCATCTTCCCACCTGGAAACAAAATGCCCAGCTCTCTAAGCTAAGACACACAGACTGAGAATCCTGGGACATGGCAATCCTTTACTTTTTCTGCTGGGAAAGATCTCTGCAGGACATGCTCACTTGGCATATTTTTACCTTATCAACTGGGTTTTGATGATCATAGCTATAAATAAAATAGGGTAGTACATTCAGAGGGAAAAATTAAAACTAAAACATCATCACAACCTAGAGAGCCAGAAAAAAAAGATGGCCACAAGTGTAAATACTGTTCCAAACCAAAAGGAAATATCAAAATGCGTGTGATAGAAAAGGAAACGTCAATTCTGAGGAAACTTCCCTACCGTGGACATCTTTACTTCTAGATGATGTTGGAGGCTCACTGGTGAAGCCCTACAAAAGATACAGATCCTTCTGGACTGATACCATCAGGTGCCACCGTGTCCCCAGGGAACAGGCAACAGTCACACAGATGATGGGCGGAACCTGGGGAAGGTCAGTGAGAACCAGTCCTCACAGGGTGAAGGGTGACAGAGAGGCTAATAAAACCCACCAACAAGGGCTTTTGATTCCAGGTTTGTAGACAGCCCCACGCACTGTAGCTGGATTCACAGTCACAGGTGTGAACCTGTCTGTAAGGTCTCCTGGGGCTTCTGAGAAAGGGTGCGGAATGAGTGGGAACACGGCAAAATCAGGATGACAGCATGACAAAATTAAAGGTTTGGGAGTGAATACTTGGTTGTTCCTAAGTTATAAATCTAATGCTTAAAGATATTTCTATTTTTCACAGTTCCACTCTTCTATTGTAATGAACATTACACACATACACATACACGTGTATGTACAGATGTGTCCATCACATGAGCAGTTACATGATGTGTGACTTTGACGCTGCTGCTGATGGCTCTGGGATGTTAGCTGTCCTACTTACGAAACAGTATTCAGGACGACCTCTGACCCCAGCTGCAGGCACAGGGGAGATGCTGGGACTCACTAGATTATCGACCGGGGGCCACTCAAGCAGGAAGAGCCCTGAACTGCTCAGTGTGATGAACGGGTTCTGGCCCCTCCTGGCGTGTGGGGACACAGGATCTGCTGGGCAGGACAGGCATCCACCTCCGGAAGTCCAGGGCCGCCCGCGCAGGGAGAGGTTGGGGCTGGGGCATGTGGGGGCTCACGCCGGCCTCCACCGGCCAGGGAGGTTCATCTTCAGAGCAACACTTTCCGGTGTGTAATCAGTTTTCCCGGAGGTGGAGAGCTCACCATCTGCTGATGGGATGGTGACTTGATAACTGGAATTCCCAGAGGCGTGAGGTTGAGCCCAGCGGTCTCTTCCAGGCCCAGCCTGGGAAGAAAGGCACCTCCAAACCCCCGTTCCTCTCTCATCTGTGGCCAAAACGCCTCCCCCTCTGACACTCAGACATCCGTCCCTACCACCCCCTAGGCTCCTGGTGACTGTCATCATTGGCCGCCCACACAGACGGTGGGGACGCTGCACAGCCGTGCCAGGGGGCGCACAGCCCACCTTCCTGCCCCATCACCTCTGCCCCCGCCGCCTCCCTCCCCCGCCGAGCCTCAGCCAACCTCTCCCAGAGCTGCGACTCCCCACCACCTGCACACAACCTCCACCTCTCCTGCTCTCCAGATTCTCACAGAATCAGAACAGTCTTCATTCGTCTGTAGTGGCCAGAGGCTCACTGGTGCGCCTGAGAGGGAAGTAAGGATGCTCCGGGTTGAATTCCAAGGAGGCTAATGGAAGGTGGCTTGAACTGGGTGTGGAGGGAGGGCTGAGGCCCTGGGATGTGGTGAAGCAGGCGGGCCTCGGGGTATTTGGAGCCCTGCAAGCGGGGACCCCAGGACGCGTGTGTGTGAGCATCTGTGCGTGCATATGTGTCCGCACAGGTGTGTGCACGTGTGTGGCGTGTGGGCTCCTGCACGTGTGTGTCTGCGTGTGTGCACGTGTATGGCGTGTGGGCTCCTGCACGTATATGTCTGCGTGTGTGCACGTGCACGTTCAGGCGGCAGGGGGCAGCTTCATGCTGCTACTTTGTTCCATCCGAGGCCGCTGTGATATGGCAGGAACCAAACCAAACTGGCTCTGATTTACCTCCTGTGTGACTGTGACCGCACTTCCCAAGTCAAAAATTGACACATGACGCCTGATGACAGGTCGGACAGTTGAACTGGAGACCACACCCTAGAAAAGCTAGGAAAGCTGGTGCACGAACATCAGGGGACAGAAATCACGGCATAGCATCCTGGCCAGATTCTGAGGCAGCAAACTCTGCTGGTGAGATGCCCACATCTCAGCCACTCTCTCTTCCAGGGCCGCACTCGAGGGGCTCGCTTGGCTGACTATGCAGAGGAGCAGGAAAGGGAAGTGGCCCCGAGACATGCCATGCCCACCACTGGCAGGAGGCAGCCTGGAACAGCCTCTCCAACCCTCCCCGGACGGCGGCCAGGGCAGCTGGCAAAGTGGAGGGAGGGGGGGACTCGCCTCTCAGATCGCCCACCGGCTGATGGGTCCATCACCTCTCCTGCTGTCGTAGACTAAAGTGGCCCCCAGCTCCCATAAACTCAACCCCACAAGCACCAGCCTGCGTTGGAAGCACATCCCATTTCTCCCTTTTATTTTTAACACGCAGGGGAAAGGAGAAGGTTCACAGAAGCCTAGGTTTGAATCCTGACTATGTAAAACCTGACTCACTGACGGACTTAGTTACCCAGAGTCTAGGGTTTCTGTATCTCACCGATGGGACCTCATACAATGAGCTCTCTGTATCCCTGCACTGTTATTTCACCACTGACACTGATCTTCCATGTCAAACTAATGTCACTCTTCGTCTCTCTCTTTCTCCTTCTGTTCTGAGACCCAGGAGCCATCATTTCCTGAGGTCAACATGGTATGGAATGTTATCTCAAGGGGAATTTTGATCCAGAGAGTTCAAAAGTCATTGTTTCCTCATAAAGGGAGGCTGTGTAAGGCAAGAGCAAACCGCCCTTCACTCCGGGGCCAGCTCCCTCCCAGGAACAAAGCACTCCCTGCTACTAAAACTTATCCTAAGAAATGCGTGGACATCCAAGCTGGGGTTCTGTCTGCACTGAGGGGAAAATCATACACGCTCCTGTTGTTGAAACCCGAGCCTCATTTTGATTAGAAACTCTGGGTCATCAAAGATCAAAGTATGCTCCACCTCCGCTCTGCCGTCTCACCCAGGCTGGCATGGGAGGCTGGAAGGTAAATTTCTCAGGGAGAAAACACATGAAATGACAAGGCTTTCTATGGACTCAGAAGCTCTGGGAGGCCCTGGACTAGTAATAAGATGCATGTTCCTCTTGGATTTGGGGAAAGTGTGTTTAATTCACAACCACAACACAGGTAAAAGGAATCCAACCAAAAATAACTGCCGTGGGGATGAACAAACCGGGGAAGGCCATGGGTCCAGGGCTCAATACGGATGCCGTTCTAAAAACTTTTACAAAATAACCAAGGCTGTCAGTCCAAACTGCGGACTGGATACCAAACAAAGGTACCTGTCACCTGGGGTGGGCTTTGAAAGTCATCAACAACCAAGAATGAGGAATGCTTGGATGGCGGAGAGGAATGTCGAGGTAGCCCCTTCTGTAAGTAAACTGAGCACAGATGGGAATTTTGCTAAGATTGATGGAACGATCTTTGCCTTTCTCTTGACGTTGCTAAACTTCCTACCATAAATTAAACAAAACAAAACAAAACAAAACAAAAAGAGCCATGGGACTGGGCCTGCTTTATCCTTCACGTATGTAACACATACACCACCAGCAGCATCCTTGGTTCAAGATTCTTCTGTGAAGTGGTCCATACTCAGTACAGCCCCACAGAGCCTCGTCAGAGATGCTGTCATGCGGCCAGTGAGTGATACAGCTCTTAGGAACTCAAAATCCAGTTTCATATCCTGCATCTGGAACAGGGCCACCCAGGTTTCTATTTCTCCTTATTTTCCATGGTAGGAAAAGAGGCTTTATCTTGATTGTTTTTCTAAACTTGAACTCTAGGTCTGTCTTCTAAAAAGGAATCCATTAAAGTTGGCAGTCAGCATTTAATTTAAACAGCCAACAGACCTAATAACTTGTTACTTAACTTTTGATGATCTCAGCTGGGATGTGGCAGGTTTGCTAACAGTTATTTGTCCCCGGGACCAAATACTGGCACAGAATGAGGGACATGTGAGGGAGTCAGACTGTAGGCAATGGCTTTTTTCAATGACGAAAGACATTTAAATCCCTGTATATCCCCCTAAGGTGATGATAACTGGCCATTGGCTTCTTTACATCTAAGGAACATAAAGCGAACTCACCTTGAAAATTTGCTGGGACCTTCGCCATCTTCATCATCGAAGTCCATTCTGAAAAGTCGAGATCACGAGTGAGCATTTGTTACAGGTAGAACACTGAACTGGTAACATGAGCTGCTGGCCCAGAGAGGGCTATATTCGGTTGGACCACTGTCCAACAATTCCAACCCTTGGCCGTGCAAAACACAGTATCTCCACACACTCATCAAAAAGGTTTGGGACAAGAAAAGGCAACATGAAAGGTCTTCAGTACGAAGGCCATTAGTTACAGGGTTGGGGACTCTTGTAAAAGGGCTGAAGGACAGCTCGTCCGCTCTAGAGCCCTATGCAGGCGCCAGGGGTTGCTTAGGCTGTGCTGAGAAGCCAACATTCTTCATCTCCCACCATTTTGGGGGATACCTGCTCCCCTCCACATCATTGATTCCACACTGAGATTTCCTTCTTTAATTTACTTTCTGGAATATTAACAGACTAAAAGAGCTCAAGGGAGGTTCGAAAACAAGTTTTAAGGGTGATGACAGGATTGTGAGGAAAAGAAGACATCCTGGTTATGTCATGGGAGGACTTACTGGTCTTTTGGGGGGGTCATTAGCTCTATTTATTTATTCATTATTAGTTTGTTTGGTTTTTTTTAATGGAGGTACTGGGGATTGAACCCAGGACCTCGTGCATCCTGAGCTATAACCTCCCCCCGACTTGACTGGTCTTGATGAGTCAAAGTGAGAAGGGCACTTAAGGCCATTCTCCTATAAACTCCAGTTTCAAGTAAATGGATGTGGGAGGAGAAACAGTCATTTGAGCCTAAGCTCCTCAAAGTGGCTGTCTGCTTGTTGAAACTCACCAAATAAATACTCAGATTCCCACTTTACTGGGCCTCTCAAAATAAACATAAAACAGAGTCTTGGTAGTTATTTGTTTAACTGATATGCCAGACTCTCCTTCTCAAAAAAACAAAACAAAACAAAACAAAACTGTCCCCTTATAATGTCAATTAATTTTGCCCCAAAGACGTGAGGGAAGACTGTGTACTTCATGAGAAGACAGTGTCCCCAGAGTCCTCGGGAACAGAGTGAGAAGTAGTTCCGCTGTCTTGGTTCTCCTGGACATTCAGGGGTAGTGGGGTTCCTTGGGGAAGAATGTCTCAGAACCACGGCATTCCCTGCTTGTCTTGTTCTTAGTGGGACTGATGGACTTACGTGGGGCACAGTTCCCGTGGACCCCAAGCAGAAGGGAGGCCAGCGTGCCTGGGAGCCAGGATAGAGAAGTTCCTTCTCTAAACAGCTCAGCACAAGAATGGCATGTGAGCTAAGAGACCAAAGTGACAGATTCCACAGATGCTGGCCCCCCCGGCAACGTGACCCCCACCCCCTAGTTCTAACGGTGGGGCTCAAGGGGGTAGTGGGTGACGTGGGGCACTGGGCACTGAGGCCATCGGGAAACGGCCAGGTTGCATAGGAAGAGCCACCCCTGCTCAGCACATGTGAGAGGCCCCAGTGAGATAAATCATATTTTCTAGGCTTTTGGGTAACTTGGGGGACCTAGGGACTGGGATCACATAGGGCAAAGGAGCACTTTCCTCTTTATAAGGGTATCATTTGTCTATTTTTCTGTTGTTTTATATGCAATGTGGCCAGAGTTCTAATCTGGCCATCAGGCTGTTCGGGATGGCCTGACGGGACCCACTGCCAATTTGGAATCCCGGATTTGCAGACACGAGGGTTTTACACTAGCTGCTAGGAATAAAAGAACTTCAAAAGGAGTTAGACAATTGGGAGACATGGCAGTAATGATAACAAAAATACCTCCGCACAAGGAGAGGGGGAGGCGGGAAAGAAAAGTGATAAGGAAGGAAAAGCGGAGTTAAAAGGCCATCTGCACACCACAGGGAGAGACGGGTCTGCACCCTCTACAATGCAGACTGGAAAACCGAGTGCCAGACGACAGCCACAGAGTTGTCTATGTTGTGGGAAAATGGGGGCCAAATGCATGACTTTTTAAATGAAGTAAAGTCATCAATATTCTGCTTTGTTACTAAGCCATCACCTCGCCCTTCCTGAAAATTACATCTGGGAGATAACCACCAAAAATCCTGCGACCAGAGCCACTAGGCCTTTGCAGAGGAACAGAACCACACTGCCACCCAGTGTTCGTCACGGGTAAGAGCAGCTTTGCTGTAGACATGAAAGTTACTTAACACCTCTGGGCTGTCAAAAACAGCTCAGTGTTAAGAAATCGCATTTTCAAAATTCCAACGGATTTATGCAAGCATTGAGCAAAACCTCAAGTGGGTGTGAGATGTACAGTTATCTGCAAAATGCCTTTTAGCTCGAGCTGATGTGAGTGTGATAATCCGGCTCCTGCAAGATGTAATATATTAGTCAGCCCTCCCTTCTCAGCCAGCACGATTTTGGGGTATTTAGGTGACCCATCGTCCTAATTTTCCCAGACTGAGGGGATTAGTGGGGCACAAGACTTCAGCGCTGAAACTGGGAAAGTCCTGGGACAACAAGGAAAGTTGGTCACCCGAGTTTTCTTAAGGACAGCTCAGTTCTTCACCCGAATCCTTGGGCAGCAGACAGATGGGGAACTGAGGTATAAGGTTAATGGTCCCAGCCTGGAGCAAGTCAGCTCAGTCAAAGGGTACAAGGGAGGGACGGCCAGGCCCTGGAGCCAGAGTTTTCTGAAGTCCGCTGAGAACTAAGGAAGCTGGATTTGTCTACGAAAAATTCGGGACCACAAAACTGTGCCTTCCCACCTGTGCAAGCGTGTGATCACATGTAATTCTGAAAAGCTTGATGTGGGGGTGAACTCAGGAGAAATCAGGACGTGAATGACTGTTCAAACCCTCAGGGTAACTCACTTGACCCCAAAGCAATCTCACTGCTCAACAGCCACACAGAAAAAACGCGACTTCTGAGGACGGAAGGACCTTCTGGGGGAGTACCTGCCCAAGTCTCTGTCACCACTTCAAATGCGCCACTTTAAGTATGACTACAATAGCTATGTTTATTTCTTCTGCTATAAAAACTCTGAGCAAATCATCCTTTGTTTTATGTCTTTTATGTGTCTCTATTGTATCGAAGCATCTGGATAATAAAGGAGAGAGATCAAATTATGACTTTTAAGTCCTGTTGTATCCACTTTACAGAATTCCGTACAACAAGTGGATGATGTGAGAGTCCTCAAAAGGTGGATGGAAAATGCGTTTTACCTCGCCTTCCTGTCAATGAGCATGAATTCTCACCTCAGCAGAAAGCCGTGAGAGGCGCTCCTGAGCTTGCAGCTGGCTGGGAGTGAGTCATGTGAATCTGCCTAGGAAGGCTTGTGTCATGACAATAATAATAATTCAGCATCAAGCATGAGTCATCAAAGAGAATTCACTTATGCTCTTATGAGAAAAGATGAGAGGTCATGCCAATAAGGCTGGTTCCAGAGCGGCAGCAAAGGAGGGCCCCTGGGCCAGCTTGGAGCTTCCGCTGACAAGGAGTGAAGTGATACGGGTGCCCCCGAATGTCCTTCCTCCAGAGCCGGGACCATGCGGCTGGCGCTACAGCAACACAAACCAAGGGGAACAGGTGCCGATGTAATCTGCCTTCTATTTAACCACATTCCAGCAGCCATGGGGCTACACTGCAGGGAGACGCCGGTCAACTGGTTGCACAAAATTTGGAAATCGTTTCCTCAGTGATGATATTTTAGGAGCCCAGCAGTTGACCCTAAGACAGCAGGGAAGGGGCTGGTATACCCAGTACCCGCGACCTTCACCCCCACTCCCCAACAAGGCGGGCACAGCCTGTCTACCCACAGCCACTTTACCTGTCACTTTGAAAGCACCGAGTGTGCCCAGCAGATGCCCCCCACCACTCTCCACCCCCTCAATGGGGTCAGAGAGATCGCTACAAAAATGCAATTCAGGTGACTTGCTTCAGCTCATTGCTCCCACACATGTGGAATCACTTTTCAAAGAATCTGAAACTTCTGAACCTTCACCTTGTGTCCCAACTGCTAGCAGAGCACGCAGCTTGCTAAGATGCTCACTGGGGAGGGCTGCCGGGGGAGTGGGAAGGACATTCAACTGAAGGACCCACAGTGCTGGGCCAGGCATGTGGCCAAGGGGAGCCAAACCCCGGGAGGGGTCCATTCTGCTTGGCTCCGAAATGCGTGGGTGGGATGGGTGGTTATCCTGGGAATCTGGGACACATCCCTCCACCAGAATAACCAGGTCAGAGCGGGGACTAGGGAGTGGGAGGAGGCTCCGGCCGCTTCCATTTCCCCCCTCCCACCACCCCACCTCCTCTCTCTCCTCTCCGTCCCTGTGTCTCTCCAACTATGCCCCACACTCTCCAGAGGAAGAGGAGGAAGAGCACCTGGCAGCACTGGGGGAGGGGGTGACACAGGTAAACATGCTGTGGTGGGGGGAGCCCTGCCGTGGGGGGCCCTGCTTTTGACGAACGTGACTTCCATCAGGGTCTCCTTTGTACCAAGTGTGTTGGCTGTGGTCAGAGGAGTGTTATCATTGCTGTCACTTTTCTAGAACAGTGGTGGCCTTAGTCACAGAATTTTAGCAAAGCATGTAAAAATACCAAGATGTAAGAATTACTATAGAAATGGCCCTGTAAAAATGGAGGTTAGACACAGAGGATCCGTCCCTAAGTCACGGGGGCTCAGCAGAAGGAGCCAAGGTCTGCTTGCTCCTTCCTCTGACGGGGAAAAGGAGGCAGGCACGTGGACACGGAGACAGGAGCACAGGACTCCTGGGGGAGGTCGGCTCCCTGATCTGCCTTCAGGGGCTCACGCCCCCACCCCCGTGGTTGGGCAGTGCGTCCACAGGTGCTGTTCGCCCTGTTGCTTCTCTTCTTTCTTTTCTTGGTGTTGGGCTTCCTTCGTTCTAAGTGGACCTGAACTCTAGGCTCTGTCTCAGCCCGCCCCGGGTCCCCCTCTGCCTCCAGCGTCAGGCAGCGCATGAGTGATCTGCTAGGGAAAGCGACCGCTGGGAGGACTTCTCCAGAAAAGGGGGCTGAGTCCACCATCCGGTCAGCAGCTCAGGGAGCAAGCAGAGGTCAGGGTCTGGGCGCCAGGCTGAGGTCAGGAACACCGAGGCCAAGGAAAGGAGCAGCCTCAGCTCCCTGCAGCCCAGGCCTGAGCAGGGTGCAGACCCAGCACACACCCTGTGGGAGGGGTGGCAGAACCTCCTGGCAGAGGCTCAGAAACGACCCCCCTACACAGACAGGGCTCCTGGCCCTGCAAACACCAGGCCTGAGCATCTACCCTCGTCCTGTCCTTGGCCCAGCCCGCCTTCCTTCATCAAAGAGTCCTGTGCTGGCTTCTTCTTAAAAAGGATTGGGCAAGCAACGGAGCTTTGTCCCCGGGGAAGGGAAGCTAGGGAGCACAGTTATTTAAAATAATTTTAAAAGAGCTGGAATCTTGGGGAAAAAAACTCGGTAAGTTGATATGTTGACAGCAAGTGCATTCTTTTAACAACCCAGGCTCCACTGAGCTTAGCACCTACTTAGCAAGAATAGCTGGTTGAAATAGGATGGCTGTGTCTGCAACAAGCCCCAGAGGCAGGCTGCTTCTTTAATACAAAGCTGATCTGAGGAGCTTTGCCCCGGGCACCACACTGCTCCTGACAGCTCTGCTGGCCCGGCTGTGAGGATGGCCCAGCCGTGGATGGGAAAGGGCTGCAGCAGCACCCTGGGAGTGAGGGCACTGAATTGAAGGCAAAGCCGTACAGCCAGCCTTGGTAACCCTCTCAATAATCTCCAAAATCGTAGTCCCACTTTCAAAGACTACCACACACACCGCAGTCTTTTTACCACGAGAAACTGTAATGCTGAGTGAGCTTTTCCATCCTACCCCATTCCATCCCTGATCCTCATTCACACCTGCCCTCCACCCCACCCCTGCCCAGACCCCTTAAAGAATCGCACTGGTTTAGAGGAAACGCTGGGATTTAAATTGCTGGACCACTTCACAAACGAGCCCGGATCCTTGTCTGCCTGGGGAGACCTGTGCTATTGGGAATTGTGTTAATAGGACAAATCGATTCTACTTCATGAGAAACTTCGTATTATCAAATGTTTCACTGAAAATAAAGTGGAGTCAGGGAGGGAAAGGGGTTGGCTGATGCCACGAGTCCGAAGATGTTGGCTATGTTTTTCCTGCAGCGGTTTGTGCTGGCTGAGTTGTTTCTAGCTCCACGCACAGCTACAGACACTGGACATCACGAGCAGATGCCATCTTGGGTCCCATCAGCTCAAAAGTGATGGTCTTTCTGGTCCTACCTGAACTTAGCACTGTTATCAACTTTCCAGTAAGATGCCCAGCTTTGAGGTGCTGGGCTAGAGCCAGCTTTTTTGGAAAGGAGCTCCTGCACACCACCCAGGAGAGCAAGCAGAGAGGGCCCCGGAGGGACCCCTGCTGCGCACAAGGGCTGGAGCTGGACGGCCGTGCTGTCCTCTGGCCGGCAGGCTCAGGCCAGGCCATGGGCGAGCCCCTCCCCCGGAGAGCCGGCCCAAGCAGGGCCCAGCAGGATCACAGAGCCGTTCTCACCACAAGGACAAGCAAACAAGAGTCCCCAGCTGGACGCTGAGGCTCGAAAACACTCAGCGGCAGATCACATGCATAGCTAGGAATCTTGCAAAATCTAAACAGGATGCAAACTGCTGAGCTCTTATTCTCCAGGAGGGGGAGAGACAATATTTTCCTAACAGGTCAAGAGTGTTGCTCAACACGTCTTAAGCCCAATTCCTGGAAAAGCTGAGGCTGCTTACCCGGAACGCCGCTTTCCTCCACGGGCAGGCATGGCCCCAGCCATCCTCACCTGTCCAGTGGCCGCCATGGGGGCAACGGGCAATGTCACCGATCCAGGGATGTCCGAAGCCATTTCTGGAATTCAGCGAAGATGAGAGGTTTTGTTAATGGCAGAACAGGCCAGGGACAAGCAAGGAAACTGTCCGAGGGACCAACGGCACCACCTGGGAGAAGAGCCCAGCGACCCGGGGCCGGGGCCCGTCATTAGTCACGTGACTCGGGTGAACCCTTCCCGGTCCGGGCTCTGCCTTTCTCCTCTGGAAAAGGACATCCCTGGGCAGCAGTCCCATATTTAGTTTAGGGGGTAAAAAAGAGCTAACTTAGCAGCTCTCATAAAGGACTCCTGCCACCTGAGGCAGGTAAGACATGCAGGAACCCAGGCACGTAGCCAAAACCTAAGGGGAGAGTACCACCACTGCTCCCAGCTACTGGTGGGGCACAAACCCAGAGCATCCGGAGAGCCAGTCCCCTGCAGCAGCACCGTCCTTACCCCGCAGCTGATGCTCTGGCCTTACCCTGGGCATCTGTGTTAAAGCAGAAAGGCTGTTCCCCATCCTAAGTTGCACTCAGAAGCCTGGAATATAGAGCCCTGTCTGGCCTTCCATTCATGGTGAGGACAGCAAGGTCCAGGAGCCTTAAAAGCATCACCTCTGGCCACACGGTGAGCCAGTGACCGTGGCTCTCCACAGCCAGGCTGTTCCGGGAAGAAATGTTAATTTAAAGAACAAGGAGGTCAGGCGCTAGATGAACGCACCTTCCCCGTGCGTCGTTACCATGATGTATTACCGCTTGCAAGCCAGAAACCTTAGGAGGCCCATGAAGACAAAAGTGAGCCTCCCTAACATCACAGAGGCCACGCAGTGCCAGTGTCCCCTTCGCGCTCTGCGGAGCCCTCTCCTCAGAACATGAGATGGCAAGAACGACACTCAAGAGGCCTCTCTGGTCCTGTTCATTGTTCTTGGGAATGAGCTCCAGGGGGCTTGCTTTCCTCAGCCCAGCTCTTCCCTGGGGCAGAAGGGAAGCAACAGTCTACGAAAACGTATCTCAGAAAAACAGTGTGGGACAAATACGAGCATCTGGGCCCTGGTGAGTGAAGGGGTGTCCGAGTGCCCAGAAGTGCGAGGCACTGCTCTCTGCCTCCTCCAGAAGCCCTGCAGGCACATGACAGCTGGCCCACAGCTCTGTCCAAAGACTTTGTGTTTAATAAACATATTCTAAGGTCAGCTTGAACTAGTCCACTCAAAACTTCTGAAGAATTTGACAGTACTAATAAACAAAATCTTAATTTAGCTGTTTTACTATGTTCACAAACATTCGAGAGCTATTATAGTTTGTTTTTTTTTTTTTTAAACCAATGTACACGCTGGAAAGTACCCAAGGGAAAAATCCCTTTCTTAAAGTAATCCTCTCCTCTTTAGATAATTACTGTACTGGATTCGTGACAGCTAGACAGTGCTCATAGCAATGACCTCATAACCTTATCATCTGCCTGCTTCTGATAAGAAATCTGTATTTTTTTTTCTAAAATGGAGGCTAAAGGACGTTAAGTCCATTAAGTCCCAAAACTGAAGGGCTGAGTCACTGCCAGTGTAAACGTGGGTGAAAAACAAAGTCACCACTTCCCAAAATAAGTCCCACAGAACATCAGGCCCTTAAGATGTTCAAGGAAAAGGATTCCATAGTCAGGCAGGTTAAGGCGAAGCCACACATTATCATCCCCTTTCTCAGAGATTCCAGTGTCCACTGAAAACACACTGAGAAGTGTTAATACAGGGAAGTCTGTGTAATTGTGACTAGCCCAGCCTATCACAAAGGTCTCTGACTGCGAGACTTACAAAGGTGCTGTCTGCAGAGCCAGCGTTCCACGCCACACGAGGTTACGTATCTTAAGGTCAACCACCTTCCCCCCACCTTGGAGTGAAGGAAACGATGGGCTGGAAGAGGCCTTGCCGTCTCTGCAGACGGGGAAAGGCTGCCCCTTCCCTGCCTGGGGCGGGCACGGGGAGGAGGGCAGAGGAAGGTGGGCGGCAACGTGCAGTCAGGAAAGAAGGTGATACTCGGCCCATTTTATTTCAGTTACAGACGGTAAAACTTCACAAAACCTTGGCTCTGGGGCAAGGGCTGAGGAACCCAGAAAGCCCAGTCCTTCCCTCAGACAGACGGGGGGAGCAAGGAGGGAGCAGCCCCGGGACCTGCGCAGACGCCCACAGCGGGCCGGGCCGGGCTGGGCCGGGCAGGCCCAGCCTGGCGGGCCTCAGCCCCTCCCTCTGCTCCCTTGACCCCGTCCCACGGGTGAGGGCTGTGGGCCCAGAAAAGGGGCCAGCTCTGTGGGGGCAGGCCCTCAGGCAGCCTGCCTCCCTCCATCAGGCCCCACCGAGTGCCCTCCCCAGCCCTCCAGGCCTGCTGCAGAACAGCAAGCAAGCGCCGACTGCAGACACAGGCGGTGTCTACCGTGGAGAAGGTGTCCGTGTCCTGAAGGCGGTGTGGTGGGTGTGCTGAGAGCTGCCGTCCTTCCAGGGGCCGGGCGTGTGTCATAGAGCCAGTGCACCAGACGCGGGGAGAGGAGCCAGGGGCCTTATATCCAAATGCCTCAACGTGATTTGAAAATGAGAGGCTCACATGCATCCCCAGCAGAGGAGGCTGCCCCAGCAGTACGGGGAGAAGGCCGCTCACCATCCACGATGTCCACACCTCCCCACCGACACACCGACACAAGAAGCATTTCTAACAAGGCCTGACTCTCATTCCAGTTCTTCTTTTTCTCTTGCAAACTCCATTTGTGTTTCTTGTACCCATTTCTCCACTGAGACTCAGAGGCTCCTGCTTATCTATCTGTATGGTCTCTTTTTATAATGGACATATTAAAGCTTTGCCGTATTTTCTGAAAATACTTTACAACATTTTTTTTCCAGTCTGCCACTTGCTTTTCAGGTTGAAAGATTTTTTTTAATACTAGAGAAAGCTTTAAGAGGTAGAGTTGTAAGAAGATGTACTGGCCAGCTGGGGTTGTCATAACAAACTACCCTAGGCTGGGTGTCCCAGACAATAGAAATGTATTTTCTCACAGTCTGGGGACTAGTGGGTCCAAGATCAAGGTGCCAGCCGATCCGGTCGCTAGTGAGAGCCCGCTTCCTGGTTTAGAGATAGTCACCTTCTCTCTGTGTCATCACATTTTCTCTTCTTATAAGGTCACCAATCCTAGGTCCCTGCTCTCATTTAACCTTAACTACCTCCTACAAGCTCTGCCTTCAAATACAGTCACATTGGGGGTTAGGACTTCAGCACACGAATTTGGGGTGGATACAATTCAGTCTGTGGCAGAAGAAAAGATCAATTGTTCCAAACGCGTTTATTCAGGAGTCCTTCCTATTCCCTATACACTTTTTTGATGCTCCCTCTGTCTTGTATTTTATTTGCCAATAGAAAATGTGTCTGTTTCTAGAATATCCTTTTTTGGGGTCAATTACCTAGTTATCTACACTCGCTCTAGAACTGCACCACTGTAACACAGTGATGCAAGTTTCTCTCGCTACCCTCATCTTTCAGAATTATCTTTGATCTTCTTCCTGGCTTATTCTTCCGTTTAAATTTTGGAATAAGTTGATTATGATATAAATTTTAACCTCCTTTGGGAACTAACTGCATTTTTGTGAACTTACAAATAAATCTTGGAGAAAAGTGACATTTTTGCAATATTTAGAATCTTCAACCAAGAACTGATATATGCCTATCATTTGCTCAAGACTTCCTTTTGAGCTCAATGAAGTTTTTTATTTTCATCTTATAGGTCCCCAAAATGTCCCATGCAGTTTATTTCTAGGTACCCTGTGTTGTTATGATGTGACAATGTGCTGTGTACTATGATCACTGCTCCTACTGAATGGGCTCTCCCTTCCCAGATTATTTTCTGACTGCTTAGTAGATAAGAAGACAATTGTGCTACATCCATCATAACTCATGTCAAGTGATCTGACCAGCAGCTAAGGCAGGTGTTGCCCTCCCCTCCTTTGCTGTTCTATGTATGTGTTATCCTTTTAAAATCTGTGTGCCTGGTGAAAAAGTTTCTAGGGCCATTATCATGTGTCCTGCCATTTCACCAAATCCTTTTATTTGTTCTAGTAATTTTTCATTAATTTTTCTGAATTTTCTAATTTTATAAATTCTATGGCTTACAAATAACGATACTACATTCTCACTTCAAACAGTTAAATGTTTAATTTCTTTTCATGTCTTATTTCATTGGCCAGAACTTCCAGAATATTCAGTAATAATGACTAATAGCTAGGTAACAGAAAGGCCAGGAGGGTTTTGCAATGAAACATACCTGGTTTCAAATCACAACTCAAACATTTCCTTACAATAATCTAAAGGATCATTTTAAAAATTAATGATAATGTATGTAAAGAGCCTAACAATGCTTGGGAGGAAAAAAAAATTCGCTCTAGCAACAATGATTAAAATTTTCATGATTATGTGATGGTAAGCAAACTTGCTTAGTTCTTGAATTTAATTGTAATGACCTGACGGTTGAAGACAAGATGTGCTTTATGACGTCAAGGAAATCTGTTCCTATCCCTATTTCTTAGTTTATTTAAGGAACGGATGTTTCATTTTATGAAAAACCATTTTGGTAACTAAAACAGTATTTTGGATGCCAAATAAACCAAGTGAAAGATGCAATCAGTGAGACTAAAATTCACTTTAAAGGTTATACTTTTCCCTTATGTCTTTTTAGAAGACACTCAATACATTCAAATAAAAATATAAAAAATACGTCTCTCTCCTCTGTAATCTATGTCCATACCTACCGATGAAATCAGCCATCAGCCTCCCTTGGAAAAGTGACTTACCTGCTCCCCAAATCTGGCAACGTTTCCATGTGACTTGAACATAAGTTAGCAAAGCTCCTGGAAGAGTCACCCAGGAAAGGCGGCCAGAGGAAGGTCACTCACCAGGTCAGAGGTGAGGGTCTCCAGTGCAGAGCCTAGTATTTACATGGCGCAGAGAAGGCAATGCATTTAGGTGGAAAGTAGCCCTGTAAGCCCGTGGTTGATTTGCTCCAGGGTTGTGAATTTCACACCAAAGTGAAGAAAAGCAGAACCTTGACTACAGCCCTGGCTCAGACACCTACCAGGTGGCCATGTGGCCACAGTCATGCCCTGCGCCTGGGGGTGGACACCAACACAGCCTTTGTGGAGGAGACAAGAGACATTAAATCACCTGCACCTTGCAAGAGGATTCCGAAGCTGTGTGTGTGTGTGTGTGTGTCTGTGTATTTGCTATACGCACAGGACAAGGCTGAAAGGCAGATACAAGTACACCGATGAGTTAAACTTGACTGTTTCCCACCAAAGTGCAAAACGTGGCTATTTCTATTGTGGGAATTATAGGTGGGTTTTACCTTCTCCTAAAAGCTCTTTCTGTTTCTGAATATACTGGTTTTTTTTTTTCAATGAACATGTGTTAATTTAATGTTACTCTAATGATGTGTTAATGTAAAGACCACAGATAGAAAAATAAACATTTTTAAAGGGTTCATTGTAAGAACAGTAAAAAGCATACATAACTGGAGAGTTAGACGCAGTGAATGAACGAGACAGAGATAAAGGAAGGGGACGCTCTTTTCAATAACAGGAGTGTCCAACCAGGGAATGGGTGGGCTTAATAATGATGATAAGTACTTCATACAAAAATATTTAGAATATTGTATAAAAGTAGTAAGATTTGTGTTGGGTGCTAACTATAACCACCCACTGCAGGGCCCTCGTTCCTCCCGGTGCCCAGACCGAGGCTGGTGGCCAGAAGACCCCTTCCCGGGTCGAGTGGAGGACAACAGGGGACGTCCTAACTCCAAGAATGAAAAATCACAGGCCCAGGTAGAAGTTGTGGGACGTGCAGGAAATGTTCATGGTTTGGGGTCACTCTAACTGTGGGGTCCTGGCCAAGCTATTTATCATCCCTAAGCTTTGGATTGCTCACCTATGAAAATAAGGAAAACACCTGCAGCACGCACAGCAGTCGTTGTGGGGGTTAAGGAAGATCACTTATTTAAGATGACCAACAGAAGTAATTGTCCCTCTCCCCTTTCACTTTCCCAAGGAAAGAATGCCTTTTAAAAGCAGACACTGTGTTTAAAAAAAGAGAAAACATTGCCTAATGTTGAACCATCTTTAACCCCCAGAGTGAGCCCCCCTTCGTTATGGTTCTTTCTTTTAATGTGCTATTAAAGGAAATGCCTTTCTTTCTCTTTTTGTTTTTTTAAAAGCAGACACTGTGTATGTGTGTGTGTATTTTTACATAACCCTTGAGCAAATAACTTAACCTCTCTGTCCCTCAGTCTTCTATCTACAAAATGGGCCTAATAATAAACAGAAAATACCTCGTGAGGTTGCTTTGAGGATTAAAGAAGCTAAAATTTGTAAAGCACTTAGAATGATGCCCAGCACACAATCAGCACTTTTCAGTGTCTGCTAAGTTAAATACACACACACACACACACACACAGAGATACTAACAAAACTTATGATCATGTTCTTACTGTAAGGAGTTAAGTCACCTCTGTCATTTTGTTTTTGTGGCTCTGTCTCAGAGGAGTGCAGAAAAGGGGATGGGGGCCACAGAAGGGGGTGTGGCCATGTGACTAACTCCTCAGCAGCCCCCACTCATAAAATGTTCCCCAGGGCGATGCTGTTGCAAAGGGAGGCAAAGGGTGGCTGCTCCCACCCAAAGGGCAGCCTGAGCCGTGGTTCTCGTCCTGTGCTGGCCTCACGATGCCTCCCTATACAGAGTTCAGCCTTTACACTGGCTGCTCCACCACATATCACAGGGAGGGGGCAGCAGACAGGCCCTGCGTGTGCCTCCACCGTCCGCCCCTGACCTCCACCCTGAACCACGTCCCCTTGGGTCTTCACATACACAAACACACACACACACACACACACACGCCCCACCCTGGACTGGCGTGGACACAGCGTCTTCCTTGCTGACAACATGCTCTCTCCCATGTAGAGCTTCATCTGAGCAAGTGCACGTGCCCTCATCACAGCCCAAGGGCCCCACGGCCCCACGCCGCCTTCAGAGAGTTGACACAGGCCAGCAAGGGAGCCCGGAAACCCTGGACAAATCATCCATGCCCTCTCGACTCTGGTTCCCTTTGGGCAACCCCAGCGGACACCTGCAAGGAATTCAACTGAAAGGGCAGTGAAGGTCACAGTCAGCCCCTGGACTTTCCCACGCAGTTGAGGGCTGACCACACTTCAATAGGAGAGGCTCTAGCACCGCACAGGGACACGAATGCATCCTACCGATGAGAACACCACACATTCAAATTCAAATCAACCTTAAAAATGGATGAGGGACTGTCAACTGTACCAGGAAAAGTCGCCACGTGTGGCAAAGTCACTGCTCCCTCTTCATGTTTCCCCTCAGGGTCTGCTCATCTCCCATTCTGCCTGCAACCCCCGGCGATCAAGCCTCTGTCCCTGTCACCCCACTAGGAAGCTGCCATTATCACAGGGGTCACATCCTACGAAGGCAAATGGTCCCCTCTCTGCCTGGGCCGTCTCAGTGGGATGCAGCTCCCCACGCCCCATCACCAGACCTGTCTCCTGTGTTCGCAGGGCCACATCCCCTCCCTTCCAGCTCACAGGCCCCTCCTGCTTGCCTCCTTTGCAAGCCCCCCTCCTCTACCAGACCTCCAAGCAGTTATGCAGCTTCCTCTTCCCTACTTACCCTCCCTCCAGGGGAACTCACTAAGACACTGGCATCCAGACCATTTCTCTGCTGATGATTCCCAAATCTGGTCATCAAGTCCTGCTGTCACCTCCTAAAGGTCTCTCCATCCTCTGGGTTCTGCTGCTGGCCTACTGCAGGACCTCCCTTGGTCTCCCTGCCACTGCTCTCCACACGGGAGCCTGACCTGACCGGGCCCGCCCTTGCCTGTATCCTCCAGCAGTTTCTCTTTGCTCTGAGCACACATGTGGAGTTCCCTGCCATGATCAGTCAGTTCCTGTGTAGTCAGGCTGCTGTCCACCTCTCCTGCGCCCCTCTCCGGCTCTGGCCACACTGCCCTATCAGTTTTATGAACACATCATGTTCCCTCCTACCTCAGGGCCTTTGCACATATGTCCTGAGGTCAGAAAGCTCTCTTCCCTCTCTTCACCAAGTTAACTCCTAACAGACTTTTAGATTCAACTCAAACATCACTTTTCCAAGGAAGCCTGTCCCTGGCCAATCCCATCCCCTCCCGGTCTAGGTCTGGTCCCTGGTGACTCATTCGCATTGTACCTGTACTTCTGTGAATGAATGCAGGTCACAGCGGTCCAGGTGAAAGATGACAGGACCTGAAAGATGGAGCTGCAAAGAGGGCATTCAGGAGGAAGGAGATGATGTCAATGCCTCAAAATACATGATGTGTCACCGTCACCGCCCAGAAAGGGAAGGTTCTAAAAAGCCTCGGTCACCTGATCCTCCTACACTGAGACTGAATGGGGCAAAAAAATTTCTGGAGGAGGAAGAAAAATATGGTTGGGTTGGTTGGATGTAAATACATCTACCAGGCCATACACAGGATACCTGAGGGCTGTGGCAAGTAGAGGCGTGGGCACTTACACCTTTCTCCATCCACTTGCTCAGCGGGCCAGGTGCTTAACAGGCATCCAGTTCTAGACCTGGCTTTATCACTACGTGACTCAGTTTCTCCATCTATTATCCAACTAAGAAATGGGGTTAAGCAGGACATCCCTTTCTTCGGCAGAAGCTGCTGTAAGAAAATGGGACCTGTTTCGATTATAAGTAACATTTGCAAAGCTCTGACTCTGTGGGATGCAGCTCCCCATGCCCCATCACCAGACCCGTCTCTGTATTAGAAGCCGGACAGTCAGAGATGAAAGGACCCCATCTGGCCTCTGAAAGATTCAGTCCTGAGTGTGATGGAGATATGGAGCCAGGTAATTTCATACTGAGAGCTGTGTGCTGTGCAAGAGACTGGACACTCGGTTGTGGGAACGACTGGGAAGATCCAAGAAAGCTTCCTGCAGGAGGCCACACCTGTGCTATCCTGGCAATGGACAGCAGAAAGGCTTTAGGGAGGAGTGAAGCATGACATAAAAGATGCCCTTTTCCTGAACATATTCCTTGGATTGTTCCAGAACTTCCGAGCAGACTCATTTATGCCCCTGCTGTGAGGGGCGTGCCCTCTTGTTCACGTCCAGTCACTGGAGATTTCTGGCCTCTTACCCCAGCTGCAACTCCCGACAGGATCTGGAATTATTTGCCCACCTCAAATGCAACCCTCTTGTATAGACCCTTGCTCAGGGTCCCTGAGCATAATCAATGACAGATGCACAAATAGACTGAACTCTCTCTCTCTACAGCAGTCCCACCCCGCACGCAAGTATCTCCCCCAGAAATATCGTTTCCCTTCACACATGGAGATGGAATGACGGCCTGCCCTTACCCAAGGCTGCAGGCAGGTTTTCAGTTCATTTCAACATCAGGACAAACTAAGGATTTTGAGAGCTTCACCATAATACAGAGAACATATCTGGCTTATGATGCAGCATCTAGCCAAACACTATTTCCCATTTCCAATGCAGACATATTGTGCAGAATTCCTAAAATACAGAACAGGCAGCAAAAACCTGGGGGAAAATGTGAAACTTGAGAGCATTACAGATGAAAAGAACAAGAGGGAATTTTTTAAAATTTTGCTTCTCCCCTCACCCCCATTACCTTATATGCCTTTAAATACGAAAAACACCCCTTGATCTTCACATTGGAAAAAAAAAATCAATGACATGCAAACTTTCACAACACAATAACATAATATGTTAATAACCATTCAAATAAAACCCCAAACGGGTCTCTTCATGGTTGGGAGGGAGGGAGGGGAGGCAGCTAACTCAAGAAAAACCCTCTCCTCGCTATTCATCTCTCTTAAAACAATTCTTTTCACAGAAAGCACATCAAATATCAGAGCCCTACCTTTTCAGGGGGATTAAACAAAGATCTTTCTTCCTTATGACCAACACCTTCTTGGGAGAATCTGTTATCCGTGTAGAAGAAATGTCAGAAACCTCTGGGAGGAAATGAGCTGCATTTGTATTCTGCTCAGAAAATGTCATCACAGATCTGTTTACCTTAACTGTGGACCATGATTCAGCCGTGACAACTGTCTTGCATACTGATCAATTTATTTGCAGCAAAATTTCTAACGTTAACTGCTTAGGTTCTGAAAAATCGGTGACTTGGATTTCTTGTGCAACCACAGTATATTATGGAAAAATCTAGACTGTTAGCCAAACATTACCAGGAGGGATCAAAAAGGGCCCCTCCTGATGTGTAAGTGAGGAAGGGTCCCTCCCACTTCTGGAAGGAAGGCAGGGCACATGACTCCCAAAGGCCCTCTGTGGGGTGGGATTTTTGTAGCACAATCTACAGAAAAATCATCAGACTGAGCCCAGGAGACTCTGACTCCTGGCCCTTGCTAGACTTTAACCAGCTGTGCATCCTCTGTAAGGCGTCCCTCAGCCAAAGGCAGGCTGGGTGGGGGTCTCTGCAGAAGAACAGGAGGGAGCAGGCGTGGGCAGAGATGGCCGACGGACTCAGGCAAGGAGGAAGGGGCCAGGTCCTGCCTCCATCAGGTGGTGCCGCCCACCTGGACACGGAGCCCTGGCTGTGGGCCTGAGCCACTCACTCTCAGCAAGCAAGCAGGTTTGGCATTAGGGAACTGGAACCATCCCAAGCCCAAGACAGCCTGGAGAGATGCCCTTCAACCTCAGCTTGCAATGCTGGCTTGGGCAGCGCCCTGCTCCCTGGCTCGAGTGGGCATGTGTCCTGGGGAACGCAGGCACTGCAGCAGAGCCGCGAGGTGCTAGCATCCACGTTCCCAATGAGTGTCCACGCCCACCCCGCTGGCCAAAGCCCCAGCATCCCTGCACCGAGCTTTACACAAAGGGTGAAAACACAGACCGAGCAAGAAGACAGGCACGAGTAATTCAGCAGAAGAAAGGGAGGGAGGGTACTGTTGAGGTTGTGACTCTGGAGCAAGACAGTAAGAGTGAACTCCGCACTCAACCCGGCCCTGCTCTGTGAGACGACAAGCAAGGGCTGCTGTTAACCGCAGTGGGACCTCCTCCCACGACCTGTCTCATGCTTGCATCCAATACAACAGCCGGAGCCCATGAGAGGAAGGTGGGTCTCATCAGCCAGGCAGAAGCAGGCTAGAACACTGGGGTGGAGGGAACAGGCTGCCCCTAACAAGATCTTAAAGGGAGCCTCAGCTAAAACCCAGGCTGTGGCCCACCACGGCCCGAGTCGTCAGGGTCAGAAGCCCAAAGCAGCAGGACAGACCTCGAGGAGAAGGTGCAGGGTGTGTGTGGGCTGGTGGTGGAAGAGCTCACAAGGGGGCTTAAAGCTTTGATTCTCCACGTCCAAAAACACAAGAAAGAGCCATGAGATGGTGGAGAGTTCAGATGCCACCCTGAGGGGAACCTGCTGAGGAGACATACTTGTCTGCTTGGAGGAGCATCCTTGAGGCAGGAGGAGAGATGAAACTGTCTACAAATCTGTGAGAGACCTTCCTGTATAAAACGAAAGAGGCCAGTTCTCGATTACTGCAGAGGCTTTGTTTGGCATGGTGGCCAAGGATATGAAGGGTAAGGAAGAAAATGAATGACTCAGATGCGTGCTGAGTGTCCAAGTACAGTCTGAAGTTGAACAGAAACCAAATGAACTAAAATGTCTGACATAAACCCAAAAGCTAATAAATTATGGAATACCCACACAGATAAAAATCACTCAGCCATTAAATACCACGATTTGAAAGAATAATGTTACCGGGAAACGTTAAGGGTACATTAACAGAGCAGGACACAAAATCTTACAGGCAAACACATTTGTCTGGGAATCCATCAAAATTCAGCTTCAGTCACTGTATTTGCCCTACTGTTTGGCCTTGGCTTTGGGATGAATGCCTTGGCCTTTGAAAGGACAAGCAGCGGAATACCTATTTCAGGATGGTTTCTGGCATTGCTGAACCTGTGTGTGTGTAATCAATGCCCCTATGATCACATGGGTGACGTCTGCATCGACAGTATGTCAACAGCAATACCACGGACCAGGCACGCACATGGACTTACTGTTCAGGCCCGAAGCTTCACTTTCAGATATGAAGAGACATTCCAGGTGAGCTAAGATCGAAAGTCTCCCTGTAGGTAAGACATGTTTCAATTCTCCCAGTCCGATAGTTTCATGATACACCACTGTAGGAGTATAATGTGTGATAATTCATGCCCATAAGGTGAAAGCTATTAATTTTATGTACAAAACTTATTAAGAACTTTCAAATACTTAAATGTAAGAGAAAATGGGGGAATAATACAAATATTGAGAATGCATAGCTTGCTGCCTTTAGACCGTTCTATCTTCTTTAAGCTAAGATGGCAATAGAACCATAAATAATACTACAAAGCAGAATAAAAGAGATCATCAGAGTAGGCTATCATCAACATCTATGTGGAGTTGTTTGGTATATGTACTGACCTACAGAGCAATAAAAAATGTACCGGGATTTAAAATTTTTTATAGTTTTTTTATTTAGGTCATGCATCTTTCAAAAAATTGTTATTTGGAAGTTTTCATATCTGTACAAGGATGAATTAATCGTGGACTTTGCTACCTGATAACCGTCAAAATCAAGTGCACCAAGATGATCTGTAATAAGTCATCATCAATCTAGATGCAATTAAGAAAACAAAGTGCGAAAAGAAAAGAAAAGGTTAGGGAAGTATGAAGTACCCCCAATAGCGCTTGTTTCTCCACCAAACTCAGTTTCAAACGAACATCTATTTAGTGTCACCGACTGCAGTGTGACGGCCAGGGAGCACTCAGCGGTGGACAGCGCCCGGTGCCCAGATACGCCCCTTCCTGAGCTGGACGTCAGATGTTTACCGTGTGACTGCCACCTATAAACAATAGTAAAATGGTCATAAGACCTAATTACGTTAAAATGTCAGATTTTCACTCAATGATGGTGACACTCAGCTCCAGCCTCAATGACAGCCAAACGCTGACTTTGATGCTCACAATTCAGCATTTGGTCCAACTGATGTAATTCAACGCACCTCTAACAGGTACACACAGTAGGGAGAGAAAGGCTGTGTGTGCGCTCACGTGCGTCTTGGGGTAAATACACTAAAAAGGGGACAAAGCTAATACCTGAATAGTTAAGATTACCTATTATTTTTATTTCCTACGTATCACTTTCTATAATCTCTAACTTGTTAAAACTTAGAACACAGTACTCTTATGAATAGAATGCAATGCAGGTGGTTGAACAGAAAGCAAACGAGAGATGCAGGATGCTGGACCCCGTGGGCAGGCTACTTGGGCGCCCAAAACAGAGCTGGGGAGGCGGAACGGAGGCCGGCAGCTGGGAAGTCGTGCAGCCACCTACAGCTCACCCGGGAGGAAGCAAAGGGGCGGTGGGAGGGGAGTGGGCATGGTTCCAAGACGAAGTATGTGCTGAGTCCCCCAGCAGGGTCGTGACAGAAGCATCATCGCTCCAGTTCCCTGGGTGGGCTTGTATTTATTAATCTTCTGATCAGAACAGTAGTCAATGTACACGATAAACAATCCAAAATACTCAGGCCAGTGTAAGGAACGGGGAGATGAGGCCAGACAAGAGGAGGGAAGAACAGGAGAAGAGAGGCAGAGAAGGTGAGACTCCAGCCAAGAAGTATCAGGAAAGCAGTCATTCGCGGTGAGGGAGGTGCTGCCGCCAGCTCAGAAGTGGGGCAAGGTACGGCAGTGGCCAGAGGGACGTGCGTGTCCCCCCAGGGGGCACTCCTGCCCCCTCCGCAATCCCTGACTTCTCCACGCCGCTGGGCGATGGGGAGCGAAGGCCCACATCCTGTCCCAGAGAGGGGACCCGTTATGCCACTTGGTACCACTCAGAGACGCAGCCGGGTCCTAAACTCAGGGCCGTTCCCCCATTTCAAAGGTGTCCACGCTTGCCCGGTACCAGGCCCAGCGCAAGTCCTGAAGACAGAGAAGGATGGAGCCCTGAGGTGAGGGCAGGAAGGGCGAGGGGTGCATGGGAAGTGACACCCAGCTAAGTTCCGAGCCTGACGTGCACTGAGCGGCAGCCGGTGGGAAGGCCCCGGGGCCCTGGGGGCGGCAAGCTGGTGGGTTTGTGGTGGGCACAGTTTAACCAGTCAGAAACAGACAAGGCGAGTCAGACTTGAGTCTCACAGATACTGCGTCCTCATCGATTATCACCCAAGTAAGGACACCTTTGAAGGAGAGTGGGACAAACAGTAAACCAGACCACACGCCGCCGTGTGCAGATCAGGGAGGAGGTATTGGAGCTTCGCAGGCCACAGGCTCTGAGGTTATGCTACCAAAGGTGGCGGGCTCAGGGGAGACGGAAAAATCAACCATGTGCCATTTGTACAGTCGAATGAGCCAAACCTTAGCAAAGCTCCCAAGTCAGAGTCCTTCCCATTGGGAAGCTCTTGGGACGCATTCCTTCTGGGGACAGCCCAGAGCCAGGAAGAACAAGCCCAAAAGGGACAGAGCCGGAGGCACCGCAGATGCCGGGCGTCCAACCTCAGTTTGACATGTGAGTCAATTCAGGCTCTCCTTCCTGGCTCCCAGTGTGTCTGAAGGGCTGGGGTCGGCCTGATCCTTCAAGGATATTAATTGTGACTCTGGGGTTTTTCTCTACTGTGATGGTCTTTTGCTTTAGTGACACAGAGAAATAATCAGAATCGGGAGCGTGGGAATGAAGCGCTATAATCCCCCAGCTGCCCACCCAAGCCGCTGCAGCCTGGCGGGCCCCGGGGCGGGGGTGGGGCCCGGGCGCACGGGAAAGCCTGCACACCTCTCCCGGGCCATCCCCACGGTGAGCACGGCCTGCCTGGCTCTGTGCTGGGCCCTGTCCTGCGTGCTGTGTGCACAGGGATGAATCCCACGTCCTCCTGCCCCAGACCGTGTCTCAGGGGATTTTCCCCCAGCCAATACTTCCCTCATCTTCGTTTATATCCTTCATCAGGATCCAGTATCGTGATCCTCGCATGGGGGAGTGGACATCGGTCAGGGAAACCGACACAGTGGAATTTTTCTAAAGAAATACCAACCTGCCACCTGTCACCACCACCCCAAATAAAGGCAACAACAAAACCAGAGTCCCAAACCCCAAATCGTCCCCGTGCAGTCGGCAGCCCAGGGCTTGTGAACAGCAGGTCCTCCGCCCACCCTGCACGGTCTCCTTCCGGACGCTCCAGCTCTCTTCCGAGCAGGTGGGTTGCTGGGGACAATAGGGCTATGACAGGGGTTGGATGCAGGACCAGATCCAGCCCCTGCCCCACCACCTGGGCAGCCTTCCCAAGGCCTTCTTCCCGCCAGCCGCTTCCCTTGCCCTTTCCCCGGGAGCAGTGAGGCTTCCTTCAGGATCCTGAGGGCAGCACAGAGGAGGCCCTGCCTGCTGTGAGCCTGCCCTGTCTCCTCCCAGAACACTCGCTCCAGGGACAGTCCCTCATTGGGACTGAGTGTGGGGACGGACGGATGCAGTTGGACTGGCAGCTCTTGCCGGTCAGGCCCAACTCCTCTCTCTGTCATTTCATCTTCTCTTGTCCTCTCTCTTGTGCGTTTTCCCCTCCAGTCTCGTGGCCAGGAGACTCCCATTTCTTACTGCAAGGCCCTCATCTCTCCATCCTGTCCAGCTGTTTTCCCAGCCTCGGTAGCGCTGTTCCCGCTCATCCAGCTGCTTCTGCGGGTCTCTGCAGGCTTCGTCATCGGCCTGCCCTGCGGTGGGCAGCTCCTGCTGGCCCACCAGCTCTCCAGGTGCCCGAGGGCAGGCTTTGCATCTTCAGTCCTTCTTCAAAGATCACCCGGAGTCTGGAGCCCTCTTAGCCCATGCTGGGTGTCTGCTGGGTGGGGAACATCTGGCAGGAGGCCACGCAGCAGAAGCGGCTCTCTGAAGTGACCAGCCACCCCTTGATCCCTGCCCAGGCATCTCCTTGTCCTCAGCCTTGGGGACAAGCCCAGGTGTGGCAGCCAAGGTCCCCTCCTCAGATGGCCCGATGGAATGGACCCCAGACATTGTGAGGGTCTAACATGGTGGAGAACCAACGCTGTTCTCCCCCGGGAGCTCAACCTCAAAAGACTGGGGTTTTTTTCTCAATAGGTCAAAATGCAACATCTGTTTCCCATCCAGCTACTGCTCCTGCAGGGTGTGGACTGGGATGAAATGCGCACACTTGCTGCCGTTCATTTGCGTCTCTGGGGCACAGCAGGGGAGAGACGCTTTGCCCACTGGTCAGCTGAACTAGAGGTAGGAGATTCCTCAGCTTCTCCTGGGACCTTCTTGGGCAGGATGTGTGGGCTTATTTGCTTAGACCAGAGGTTGCAAATAATGGCTGATGGACCACATCTGACCTGCCTCCTGTTTTTCTATGGCTCACAAGCTAAGAATGATTTTTACATTTTTGAATGGTTGGAAAAAAACCACAGAAGAATAATATTTTGAGACATGAAAATTATATGAAATTCAAACGTCGGTGTGGATAAATTGGCAGACAGGCGTCATTTACATACCATCTACTGCTGATGTGGAGTCCGGAAGGAAACTGGCCAGCACGGCTGGGACACAGGTGAGAGTCGAGTCTGATGGGGCCTGGGAAGCAGGCAGACCACATAGATCTCAGTCGGAACACGTCTCAGAGCCGGGACCACACACATGTAGTCACATGGCCTGTTGACTCAGCCCAGAGGGTGACCCTAGAAAGCCCAGTCACAGCTGTGGGATCGAGCCAGAAGCCCTAGGAAGCCATGGTGGTGCCAGGCTCACCTCGTCCTGGGGAGGAGGCCTGAGCGACAAGAGCAGCTTCCCGAGGGGATGGGAAGAGCCTGATGACGGCTGGGGGTCCCTCGCAGGCTGCCCTGTTGGCACTTCTCATGTGACAGTGACATCCTGTGGCTGTGACTCCGGGGGGGGGGGGCGGGGCAGAGCAGGGAAGGGAGGACATGCTGGCAGGGGGTGCAGGAGGGTCCCTGCTACTTCCTAGGACAGAAGGGCGGCCATGATCCCCGCTGGCACAGAGAAAGGGCCTGGATTTCTCCACTGGGCAGAGGCCCTGCCGGGAAATTTGACCAAGCAGTCTTGGGCCACAGCATTCCTTTGTTCTAAAAAGCTACATCCGTGCAGTTCATGTCCTCTGCTTTCTATCCTAAGAGGAGGTCTGGGATGTGGAGAAGGCGTTCTGAGAAGAAAGAACCTTCTGGTGACTTATATTGTATCAAGTAAATCTTCCATCTTTTCCAAACCACTTCCTGACATGAAGTACGTGCCAAGTAAATACTGAGGGTTCAGTTCACTACACGTTGAAAAATTTTTGTCTACTTCTAGATCCAAAGGCCAGATGTGGGCAGACGACGGAGCATGGAAGTTGGGAACTGTATATGAAAGGGAGAATGTTTGCTTTGAACCAAGAGTGGTTCTCTGGTTCCTCGGAATCCTCTTCATCTCTTTCAGAAGAGAGAACTGGCTCCAGGTAAAGTGAAGACACGTGTCAGGGACGTGGGGCACAAAGCTTACAGTCTCAGTCCTGGCACTTCTTCCTCCGTGTGACCTTGGCGCTCCTTCAGCCTCAGTCTCCACATTTATCAACTGAGGGCACTTCTGCGGACAGTGGCTTCAAGCAACCGAGATAATCCCCGCACACTTGTGGAGTAAGGCTGAACACGATGCTGTGGCTGGAACATGGGAAAGCATCCGGTTCCTTCCCTGCTCACCTGTAAAACTGGGTGAGCCACACGCTGACCCCTCTACCTGCACATTCTGCAGCCCAGGTACCCATGCCTCATGAAAGAACGTCCAAGGAAGTGTTAGTAGGTCAACATGGCAACGCACGTGTGCGCACTGGTCACACTGCTCAGCGGTCCCCTAGAGCCGTCTGAGTCCACGCACAGACATGGTCGGAGTGAACGACTCCACAGCACTGCCTCCTGCAGGGTTGGAGGGAAGCACCCAAAATTTGGGCCTCTGGCCCACGTGGAATCTTCCAACTCAGTCATTCACAAGTACAATTTTCATTATGCAAATACCAGTGGTGTTTAAGTCCCCAGACTAAGCCCACAGGTAAATATGACAGACAGACGGAGACTGCCCCACCACTGTCAGGACCAGCCGTGAAGGTGGGGCTCTAACGATGGGACACAGAGAGACAGTGGGAGGCAGAGCTGGGGTGGGACAGGCAGCAGGAAGGGAAGCGCGACATGGCCTGTAATCCCTCAGACGACAGATTCAAGAAGAAGGAGAAAATACAGTAGAACTGAAGTGTAGCAGAGAACTTTCCAAGAGCCAGGATGGAACTGTGTGAACGCCTTACAAGCGAGTCGCCCGGAGTGCGCCAAGCAAGGCCTGGAGGACTGCCGGGCCACGGCTCTGCCACAGGGATTCCTGCTGGGACTGCAGGGTTAAGATAAACGACCTGGAGCTTCCTAAGACGCATGATTACCTGACCTTCACCTACTTGGCATTAATATACGACTTGAGGTATCACGGTTAACCTCAGCCTCTATAATCTACAACTGAACTCAGTTTTTCCTTCCAAACCATTTGATAAGATGACTTCTATCAGCAAAATCTCACTTGTTTTCAATCCTGAGGCTCAAAACTCCCTGCTTTCATTCCTCTAAGGTTTTCTAAGCATTCATCTTGCATCGGGTACCATAGCGGGCACTGCCCTCAAGCTCAAAACTGAGCGGGACAGTCCAATACAGAACCAATCTGAGCTGTGAACCAAGAAATAAGTTTTAAACGTGTCTAAGAAGAGAGGTAGACACAGACGCAAAGCACACGTGCTCAGGTCTTAGCAGAACGAGGCACAGAGCCCTAACCCTCGGGTCACTCGCCGGCTCACTCCCCCTCCTGACGTCCGTTTCTTCCCACTTTTCCCACCCGGACTTATGACCTGTACTGCCCCAAACATGGATCACTCCTACTAGAGCATCTAACAAGAATGATCCTGTGCTCGTGCTATGGACTGAACTGTGTCCCCTCAGAAGTCAGACGTTGAAGCCCTAAAACCTAACACGGTGATATCTGGAGGGGGGCTTTAGGGAGGTGATTAGGTTTTGCTGAGAGCTGGAGGGTAAAGGCTCCATGATGCGTCCTTACGAGAAGAGGCACCGAAGAGCTTGCTTCCTCTCTTTCTCCACCATGTGAGGACACAGCAAGGTGACCATCTACAGCCTAGAAAGTGAGCTCTCATTAGGAACCAAACAGGCTGGCCCCTTGATCTTGGACTTCCCAGCCTCCAAACTGTGAGCCTCCAATAAATTTCTGTTGTTAAGGCATCCAGTCTATGGTGTTTTGTCATGGCAGCCCGAGCCAACTGATACTGCTGGTCAACAGCACCTAGTGGAAAAGAACATCCTTCATTTGCAAAATGTGTTCTAAACAAGGTCATTTAACCAGGTTAAGAGTAATGACGACTCTTTCTGTTCACGGACACTGAGGGAAAACAACCCAATGACCAATGGTCACACTCTTGGGTTAACCAAGTCCTCCCTTCCCTTGGCCCTGCCCTTGCCTATGTAGTAGCCTTGGGCGAAAGGGGCCACTAAGAAGCTGGGTTTTGCTCTGATGGAAAGAAGGTCAAGGGGAACTGAATTCTGGTGGCAGCCTCGGGCTCCTGTGATTGCTGTTCCATGTATCATTAGGATGACACCCTAAAACCCAACCCTGCTCGTCCAGCTATGCTCTCAGTAGGAAATATGGGGACCAGCATGACCAAGGTGTGGTTGAGGAGCTACCAATAGTCCATATTTATCTTGAGAAGAAGCACAGACCTGAAGAATCTTCCTCCCGGTCTCTTCAATAAGTGGTGCTGGGAAAACTGGACATCTACATGTAAAAGAATGAAATTAGAACATTCTCTAACACTATATACAAAAATAAACTCAAAATAGATTAAAGACCTAAATGTAAGACTGGATACTATAAAATTCCTAGAGGAAAACATAGGCAGAACACTCTTTGACATAAATTGCAGCAATATTTTTTTGGATCTGTCTCCTAGAGTAATGGAAATAAGAATAAAAATAAACAAATGGGACCTAATTAAACTTAAAAGCTTTTGCACAGCAAAGGAAACCATAAACAAAACGAAAAGACAACCTACAGAATGGGAGAAAATATTTGCAAACAATGTGACTGACGAGGGACTAATTTTCAAAATATACAAGCAGCTCACACAATTCAATATCAAAAAAAAAAACAAACAACCCAATCAAAAAAAATGAGCAGAAGATCTAAACAGACATTTCTCCAAAGAAGACATACAGATGGCCAACAGGCACATGAAAAGATGCTCAACATCACTAATTATTGAAGAAATGCAAATCAAAACTACAGTGAGGAATCACCTCACAACAGTCAAAATGGCCATCATCAAAAAGTCAAGTCTCGTGAATCGACTCAGGAACCTGAAATAGATAGACAGCAGATATGGACCGTGACTCTCAGAGGTCACCCTGTGGAAATGCTACGGAAATAGCCATCTTCATCAAAGATAGTGGGAGAGAAACGTGTCTGCTAGGATTTCAAATTTAAAAGCAGCCCTTTAGAGAACCATGCTTGCAGAAACAGGAAGTCTGCTACACACTA
Source organism: Camelus bactrianus (assembly GCF_048773025.1). Taxonomy (NCBI): domain Eukaryota; kingdom Metazoa; phylum Chordata; class Mammalia; order Artiodactyla; family Camelidae; genus Camelus; species Camelus bactrianus. The sequence continues at coordinate 29,453,781 of NC_133565.1, forward strand.
AAGAAGTCAAAAATTACATAGCACCCCAGGCTCCTGGCAAGGGCATTCTCGTCTGGAGCTATTTAAAGACACCTGAGTCCCTGTTCATCTTGATTATCTTGTTCGTGTTCCTCTTGACAGAAACAAGGCTACTAGGAGCAGATCTTCAACATTATTAAGCAAAAAAACAAACAAAAAAACAAAAGCCAAGATTTGGTCAAGAGTAGTTGGATATGGCCCAATATCCCAAGTTACTTTGCAAAAACATCTCTGTGATATGTTTTTAACAGCTCATTTGTTGTATGTCTTATTTGACCCTTCAAAATTCAGTGCTCTGTGCTGCAAAATAAGGTTTATTTTTCACAAGGAATTTTACAAAATTCATGTCAGATCCTTGGAAGCAACCACAGAGAGCAACCACTTTCCTATCTTAGAGGCAAAGATTCTGGGTCTCAGTTGTGTCTGGAAGCCTGAGTCTGTGAGACAAATTAGAGATCCATTCTGTTTGTCTGTTTGCTTTTTTTCCTTAGGACTGTTTTGGGGAAAAAGAGTAAAACTGTTTTGTCAATAAACCAAAGAAAAATTATGACTCAGACCACTGAAAAGGAAAGGTTCCAGGTGACAGGGGAGCAGTAAGAGAGCGTTGGCTTCCGCCTGCAGGTAGGTTTTGTCTGAACGTTACAGACAAGGGGCTGCCATAATAAAACCACGTGGGACACTGCCAATGACACCACCCAGGCTGGCCCGTGAGGGTGCCCCGGAAGAAGTGGCCCGGCCGTCCTGACTGGAGAAGCAGAGGAGTCCTCAGCTCAGACCTGACTCAACCGCTCTACCGTCCTGCCGGAGTGGGAAAGCTTCTGAACATCTCCTCAACAAAAATGGGAGCAAAATGACATAAAGTAAAACTTCACGGGAGTGGAGTGCAAACCAAATGAAGCAACCAAAACCCAGACACAAAAGCATCCGACCAACCAGGGAAAATCACCCGCTGTACGCCTGTCCCATCCCCTTCTTCCCTTTACTGACAGTGCTGAGAACATCTGAGATACGTCCCCTCCTCTCCCAGTCACAGCCCGTGTGCCTCAGGTGAGTGGGACCACGTGAGGGCTCTTGGGGTGGGCACACGCCCAGATCTGGTCAGCCAGAGCACTGCGCCCCCTGGCCACAGACCCCGGCTCAGCGATACCGTCTGACTTCTGCTGGAGTTCAGATGTCACTGAACCACCGCTCGGGGAGAGCCTGCCTGAGATTAAAACCAGCGCCAGTGGGAAGGGCTAAGGGAGCAAAGGAGAGAGATACGGTACTGCAGGTGCAATGCCAGCGCCTCCACATCACCACCTGACGCCAGACGCCCACCTGGCTCTCCTAGTTCTACGAACAGTTCCTGTGTGCTTGGTTTAAGCTAGTTGGAACTGGGCTGTCTGTCTCTTGAGAGTGAAAGAATCCTGACAAATACATTGTTATTTTATTTTCTTGGCATCTCCCCCTCCTCCTCCCTCCTCCTCCTCCTTCTCCCCCACTCTCTCACACACACAATAAATATTTGTTATTTGTATATATGATAAATTATTTGACAAGCACAATGCTTCACTGACAACACTACAAATTCTATATTTGCAGAAAAATCTCACTCATTAATATGGATAGAAAAGCTCTAAATGAAATCTTAGCAAATCAAATCCAGCATACCTTACCATAGTAATATTAAAAGAACCATGAAATGTTATCATGTACCTTTTATTTCAGGAAGATGCAGATAACTCAGCATTAGGAAATCTATTAATAGCTTAAATAAGAAAAAAAAAAAAGAACACTGTGCTTATCTCAATAGACACTAAGACATGTGACATAACTGATTATGTGACTCCTGACTTTGACAAGTATGTGTTCCTAGGAACTGCTGGGTGCTTCAGACTCACTGCTCAGTGCTGCCATCACTCAGACCATTTGAGAATAATTTCTCAGCTCCATGTGGAAATGGTCCTCAGATCCAGGATGATTCCAACGATGGGGAACAGCTACCATCTACTGGGCACAGACACCATCCTCCATAGGGCTAAACACATTACATTCACTGCCTCATCACCACAGCTCAGCTCAACTGCTCCAGAAGGTAGGTATTGTTATTATCCCATTTTATAGATGAGAAAACCAAAGTAGGAGGCTAAGTAATCTGCCTAAAGTCACACAGCTAAGTAAGGGATAGAGCTAGAATACATGCAAACCAATGTACATTAATGTTTTTTAATCACATGATGCAAAATACAGCCTGTAAGTCAGGAACACATTTCTCTTTTAAAAATTTTCATTCTGTTATAAATTATAAGACCAAAAAAGCTAGAAAATATACTTAGCACAAACTAGACAACTATAGTTACTCTTCTGTTGAATATGAATCCAGACCCATTTCCGTATGTATATAAATACAAATAAATACAGATTATTTAATATAAATAAAATCGTATTATCTATATAATTTACTTTTTTAACCAATAAATCATAATGCTTTTTCCTGTCTATAAAAATAGAAGTATATCATCATTGTAATGCCTAAATACATACAAATAATTTAAACATTATTTGTCATTGTTGGACATTTAAATTGCTTCCACTTTTATAAACAACACTGCAAAAATCATTTCAACATGATATATTTTCTCACTCTGATTATTTTCTTAAAATCGACAAGCATACTTGAATCAAAGAGTTTACACATTGCTACCACTAGAAATAAACAAACTTCCTAGCCAACCCAAGATTTTACAGTGCTTTTTTTTTTTTAATTGAAGTATAGTCTGTTGCCAAACTGACAGGCGAAAGTACACCTTGCTTTGACTTTTATTTCATTAGTTATCAATGAATCTAAACATGATTTGTGATTATTTTTTATTTTCTAAATTGTCTAGTTCCTTATTTCAAAAATGGCCCTTGAGGTTTTAGTTTTCCTTTTATTGTTTACAAATACACACTGTAGACTCACATACACTCTCATATATACACACACGTGTACATATATACACACATTTGATATTAACTCCTCATCACACACTTTAACAATATTTTCTCCATTGTGATTTAACTTGGCCTAAGCAGGTTTTTAAATTTTAATTTATCGAAAATGTTAAGACATATAAAAAGGAATGAAATTTATACAAATTCCCACCTTAACAAATAAAACATTCTCTGTTATAGCTGTAAACTTCCCGAGCGGAAGTCTCCCACTTTCCCATATTACATTTTAAATATGTCTCTTGCAAACCACATACGGCTATATATAGTTTAAAATCTGGTTTGACAATCTTTGTTTCCTAATCCAGAAAATCAGTCCATTTATTGGGACTATTCATATGTGCAGATTTACTTCTACCACTTTTTTTTTTTTTTTGCTTCTTATTTGTCCCACCTTTTTCTGTTTCTTTCCCCCTCCTGTGTTACTGTTTTATTGGAGAGGGGATTATATTCACCGTTCTGTTCTTTGTTGCTCCACTAGTTTGGAAATTTACACTCTATATGATTTAATTACTACTCTAGAAATACGACTGTGCATACTTAGCAGAGTTCAGTCATCCTGACCGGCACAGTTTTACCTCTGGTCACCCCATAAAGCCATGTTATCATTTGTTATAGTCAAAGCATATTTACGTTTATTCTGTGTTCATCACTTTCTTTGCTCAGCACCCCCTGCTCCTGAGGACGTCCGTTTGGAGCCCCTGGAAGACGACTGCCTTCCAGGAGGAGAGCTGTGAGAAGCTTCTTTGAGGAAGTCTCTAACTCTCTTGATTTGTGTATTTTGAAGTATTTTTATCTTCCTCTTATTCGCAAAAGAATTTTGTAAAGTTTATAATTCTAGGTTTACAATTATTTTCAACTAGCATGTTGAAAATCTTCTGTTGTCTTCTGGTTTGAATTATTGCTGTTGAGAAGCCACCCATCAATCTACAGCTGACCCTTAACACGGGTTGGAACTGCACAGGTCCACTGATACCAAAGATCGTTTTCGATAGTAAATACTATAGAACTACGCGGTCCATGGTTGGTTGAACTCACGGATGCGAAGGAACCCAGGATGTAGAGGAACCCGGGATGCAGAGGGTCGACTATAGGTCATAGACCAGTTAATACCCTGCTGTTCAAGGGTCACCCGTCACTGCCTTTCCTGTGGCGGTGATCTGCCCGTTCTTTGTCACCGCTTGCAGGATTTTCTGTGTCCTTGGTGCTGTTTTCACTACATTTTGTTTAGATTTGGATTTCCTATTACTTATCTTGCCTGGGACTTGTAGCTTCTGAATCTCAGGCTCAATGTCTTTCACTAGCTCTGGAAAATTACCAGCCTCTTCTCTTCGAATACTGCCTCACCCCTGCTCTCCCTACAGAATCTGACTGATATTCTAATTTATTCACATAAGAAGTAGGAAGCCCTGCCTCTTTGTCTCATAGGCACTATTTCATATGCTCTATGCTGAATTCTGTCATTTCTTTCATTCTGCTTTCTAATCCATTAATTCCCTACTCATCTGTATTTAGTAGCTATTTAACTCATCCATCAGTTTCCTAATTTTATTTTTCAATGCTACAATTTCCTGACAGCCCACCTGGACTAACAACAGCTAGCCAACAGACTGCCTTCAATCAGATCGTGAAGGTCTGGGAAACGAGTATCTCACTAGGAATCACAATTGACCAAAGACCAGAAGCCTGTTTTCAATTTTCCTGAGCTGTGTAGGGTCTGAGGTGTCATAAACGACCAAAGGAAGCATCTTCCTCAGGAGAAGTGAGATTGGATCTTTCAATAGCCAAGCTGGAAGGGATGAGACAGGTTTAATTTAATGGCTAAAAATAAAGCAATAAGATAGGGTTTACACTCAAGTTATCACAAGAAATTCCTATCAGTTATACAATGTTGTTTGATGCATCAAGGCTCAAAACCAATAAATTAAAAAGTAATAATTTCTTTGTATCATTTGATGTTTTGACAATAACTTCCACTTCACTGATTTTAAAATTGTGACCACAGCTTTCTTTTTGTCTGCAGTGGCCTGACAGACCATGGCCAAACCTTTTATCTTCAAACCTTTTTATCATTTTTTTTTCACGTTGTAAACAGTAGTACATAATGGTATAGTTTGGCTTCTGCTGTTTTACCCAATTGGAAAATCTTTTCCTTTTAAAAGAGAAAGTGAATCTAGATGCTTCTTTTAAAAGCCACCATTTTCCAGTTAAAGACAGCACAGTGACACGTGCGTCATCCTCTGCTCCCTTCCGACACCCCATTAATGACAGTGAGGAATTTCTAACCCCTAAGGCCAGAAGGCTGGCATTCCCCCCGAGGGATGTCCCCCAAGAAATATTTTCTAAAGAAATATAAACATCCCAAAAGCAATCAAGGAGCTGGGGAAGGAGAGAAGAGACAGAGGATCAACCCCGGAGGTCTGTGTCCAACTAACAGAATTTCCAGAAAGAGAGGGCAGAGAGAAAGAATTTATTTTTTTTAATTATTCAGCCCTAAAGTCAGACCGTCCCTAGACTGAACGCGCCCACCGAACACCCAGCGCAGTGAGTGAAACAAACCCCCACACCAGGGCCCAGCTCCTCATCACACAGATCGGAAAGCAAGGCCCAGAGAGAAAAAGCAGGGGTGCCCGAGAGCAGACACCCAGGCCAGCGCCAGGCACTCTTTCCACTCTCTCCCGCGGCCCGGAATGTTAACACCCCTCGTTCACCTCTCCCCGGGACAGGTCACTCATTCACCCACCTCCTTCTCTCCCAAACCACCCAGGGAGAGTCACTGTGACAGTGGACAGAGGGTGAATGTAGGACCAGAGGGGTGCCCAGACTCAGCTCTGCCACTTACCAGCTGTTGGCCATCTAAGCCTCACTCTCCTCATCTGTGCAATGGGACTGTTAAGCCCAACCATCAGGAAGAGCCAGTAAGTTCATGGACCCAGAAGCCCTGAAACAGGTGAGCTAGTTGGCAGTGGGCACAATACTGGCTTAGCTGCTTCTGTGGACCTGAAGGGTGGTCGGTCCAGAGACCAGCAGCGTCAGTATCATCTGGGAACTTGTCAGAAATGCAGATGTCACCCCTCCCCCCAAATCCTGACCTAGTGACAGAGCCTGTGGGAAGGGGCAGCACTGTGCTCACAAGCTGCCCTCTTGATTCTGAGGCAGGTCGGTTCAGGGACTGAGCGACCTGTGTGACTGCGCCACCTAGTGGTAGACAGGCCTAACAGACCCCAAGCTGGGGAAATGGTTTGTCCCCAGGTCCAGAACATTCAGCCTGGGTAGCCTAGGGAAGGAGCTGCCCTCGAGGAGACTGTAGACGCTTGAAGGCACAGATTGTGCTGTTCTTTCTAACCACTGCATTCCCAGCACTTGAGCATCGTGATTAATAAAGGGCAGGCAATTAATGAGTATTTGTAGAAGGAAGATGAATGAACAAACGTGAACAAAAAAGACACACGTTCTAACTCCTAGTCTGTCCACAAGTGTTGTACAAAACTGAACTGTGTCGGGATGCGGCCTGAGGTCCAGCGAGGCCAGTTAAAGAGGCAGAAGGAGACAAGGGTGCCAAGTCACCACCTGCAGAGGCACCTTGCAGGCGTCCAGGCACAGGGTCCGAGATCAGCAGCCTTAGGCAATCAAGAGGGGACCCGCTTGGGCGGCCAGGCCCACCCCAGTTTGTCCGGAGCATGGGAGGAGCTAGGAGGGAGGCTGTCCTAGGGCAATGCGACCCTTTCCCCACCCTCAACCATGCCAGTGAGGACAGGGAGGAGAGGAAGGGGAGACAGGGCGTTCGGCTGACTTAGGTGCAGGACCAGGGCAGAAAGTTTAGCAGATGCAGAGGCGGTGAGAAGGACAGTCACAACGTGACAGGGGGGAAAAGCCTGGCGTCCAGCAGGGCAGGGGAGGGGGCTGTCCCAAGGCCGTGAGGAGTGGAGGCAGGGCCAGGGCCTTCCCAGACAGAGCCTCGGAGGAGGAATGTGGGAGCAGGACAGAATACGATCCCCACGTGCACAGAAGGGCCCCAGCAGCCCCAGGGTGCCTGCTTCACAAGAGCCCCCCCTTCCATAAGCACATGTGGTTATTTGCTCCCCACATTTTCCTTGCCCAACTGGAAAGACGTCCTTCACTTCTGAACCCTGTGCTGCGCTCCACGCCTTGTGAAAAACAATCAGAGCGAGAAGAGGCACCGCTTACCCAGTGTTTCCCACCTGCCGGGTACCATCCCGAGCGTTGTTAAATGTAGCCACTTATTCCTCACCACAACTAAATGAGGCTCCCCACTGTACACATAAGAAAGCAGTGAGTAACCAGAGAGCCCACGAGCCACGGTCACTGGGTCCACGGTGGCCTGCCTCAACCCCAGGGCCGCATCCTGCTCACCTCGGAATCCTGAGCACACAGAACAGGTCCTACTGCAAGTCAGGGCCCTATAAAGGAGTCACTGCATTTTAGAGGTGAAAACTGAAGCCCTCGTCTGCACTGTCTCCTAGTAGACAGTGTTTACATCATCACCCAGCACACAGCAGGAGTCTGGGTTTTCAGATACCTGCCTAGCAAGGTGAACCACCGTTAACTACTGGGGCAGACCGAACATTTCCACCCTGTCTGGTTCCTTTGGGTCTTTCATGAAAGAGGTGGGTGGTAGCGGGGAGGGAGAGAAGGACGAAGGGAGAGCGGGAAGAGGTGAGGGAGGACAAATGGAAGAAAGGTGGAGAAGGTGGAGGCGGAGGAGGAAGAGACAGAGGGAGAAAGGAACAAGGGAGGAGGGGGAAGAGAGAAGGAGGAGAGAGGGGAGGAAAGGGCAAGAGGGGTGGGAGGGGGACCCTCAGGCTTTGGAAAAAACTCAGCAAGTCTCTGCAAGGAAATTATGCACCCCAAAAATCTGATTTTTAAGTCACTAGGTTTTTCTTTATGAAGTCACAATAAAATGCAAACTTGTTTTTGAGTGGAATGTAGAAGAAATAGCAAATTAACTTCCTAAAATAAATGCACATACACATCTAGACCCAGATATGCACCAGCAACAAAGAACAGGGCAGGTCACACACTAATTACCATCTGAACGAAGACCCGATTGTTAATCGCAGCGCGTTTCAGGCATTCCACATGAGCAACTTACCTGAAAAGCTTTCCAATTTGTATGTCAGGAAAGTTGGTAATTAAACACTTCAGCTCCCTATTGACTTTATTAGAGATATGACAATCTTTATGTAGTTAGATTATAATTATTTTGTCAAATGAAGTTGATATTTAGTTAGGAAAGTATTATGCTTACAGTCTTAAAAAAAAAAAACCCTGGGACCCGCTTCTGACAAGGAGCATCTGAAGCCGCCTATATATGGTGTACAGAACCCACAGAAGAGCTTTGCCAAGCACGTAGGGAATGGCATCTGGAACCACTAATCACCTTTCCTTAGCCTTGTCTGCACAGGACCTTGGCTTCATCAACTACAAGACTCGCTTTTATGTAATGCCTACTAAACGCAGCCTTATGATAGAACAACACTTGTGTGGTGTTTCTGATAAAAAAAATTTTAAAGCACAACCCCAGTATAATTGTGAGGCAACATCAAACAAAACCAAGCTGAGGTATATTTTACAAAGTAACTGGCCTGTACTCAGCAAAAATACCAAGGCCATGAAAGGGGAAGAAAAAAGAAAAGAAAAAGACGGAGCAATTATTCCAGAATTAAAAGAGACTAAAGAGACATCATAACTTGTAAGCCTGGGTTAAACCTCGGGCCAGAGGGAAAAATGGTTCTGGCTATGAAGAATAACTGGTAAAATGTAAGATCTGCGGCTTGGATAACACTGCTAATTAATCATATGAATATATGATTTCAGTCATAAACTGTAGTTCTGCAGGAGGATGTCCTTATCTTAGGAAACACACACTGAAGGATTTAGAATTAAAAGGGCATCATGTCTACTATGCATCCTCAAATTGCTCAGGAAAATAGAGAGAAAAAAAAACGAAGAAATGGATAAAGCAAATGTGCTCCGTGTTAACACTTGGGGAATCTGGGTGACAGGAATACCGGAATTCTTTGAACTATTCTTGCAACTTTTCTGTAAGCCTGAAGTTACTTCAGCAAAAAAAAAAAGTTACTAAAAACAAAAAATGGAACCTTGTGGTGGTCGTGCTTCTTTCCACTGGTTTGCAATTTGGGGGACTTGGAGACCAATTCATTCAATAAATATGTATTAAGCACCAAGCACCGGGCCTCATTCAGGGCTCTGGGGAAACTGCAGTGAAAAAAAGACGTCCCAAATCCAAGGGGAAGGAGGCAACTCGAGGTTCCTGGCATATTCCCATCCCGCTTGGACGCTCTGAACTTATGATGCCTTGAACTCAACATGTCCAAGACCAAACTCCTCATCTCTCTGCCACCTCTACCAAAGCACCCCGAAATACCCCGAAATACCCGAACCTCATCAACGTTCTCTGTCTTGGGAAACGGCACCCTCCCATCCCCAGGACTGAATCAGGAACCCTGCCATCCCGCCCTCTCAACTATATCCCATCTATCAGTGTAGCACCTGGCTCCTTTGGTTTTACCTCCTGAGTACCCTGGGGAGTCACCTGCTTCTCCCCATGTCAACTGCCACCTGGAGCAGGCCGCCACCGTCCCCTCCCTGGACTGCGGAGCTGGCTGCCTGACTCAACAGCCCATGGAGAGTTCTTTTCAACAGCCACCTCCGGCACATCACGGCCGGCTCCCAACACTTCAATGGCTTCCTGTTGCATGTGGACACAAAGACGCCTTTCTTTCCTAACACTCACTTTAACGACACCCTCGCGCACGTGACTGTTTAATAAACGGCCGACTCTCCCCACAGTGAACTCCGGGAGGGGAGGGACCACGCCTGGCTTTGCACACCACTGTGAGCACACAGTTGGCATTCAATTCATATTTGTTTAATTAGGTGGATAAGCAATTAAAATAATTAATGTCGGGCTTGGGCCAGTGAATGGAGCGTGGGGCCATTAGCTGCCACAGGGGACCTCGGGGAGGGGGCATGTGGGAGGCGCTGGCTTTGCAGAATCGGGGTGGGGTGGGGGACACGTGGATGGAGACGCCCGGCAGGCAGCGGAAACAGAGACCTGTGGTTCGTGAGACTGACTTCAGGAAAAGGCACTTGCTCTGGTCCTAAAATGAGCTGTGCACCCCGAGCTATTCCTGTAGCATATGGTCTTTGCCCTTCAGCAAGACCTGGAGGGGGTCCACATTCTCCTCTGCCTTCTAGCACGATGCCAGTCATTTGCACAAAACTGTCCCAACGCTGCCTGTTGCAGAGACTGGCTGAGCCACGTGTAGCCAACCTGTTTCACTCAGCACCTTTCGATCCCCCCAGCTCTGGGCACACCACCCTTTGTGTAGGGGGCTGGGAAGTGCCCAGGGAAGGCTGGCTGAACCAAATTAGAAGTTTTCTGGTGTGAAATGCTTTCACAGAGAGCACAGCTGTGATCCTCGATCACACCCATTCATTTCATTCTTTGGGGGACTTGGAATCCATCAAGCATATCAAATTATGGCAAATGATTCCAGACTCTGCCTCATTTCAAACTGCTGATGTGATAGGAACATCAATGCTGTTCTAAAAATAATAATAAAAAATGTGTGCACTTCTGTTATTTCACATTTAAATTAACTTCCATTACGGATATCATAATTATCTGAGAAGTATCATCTTGTTTTTAAAGCCACCGTGTTTTCTTATACTAACGTGGTGGTCGCAGGGGCCAGCCCCCTCCTTTCTGCCAGCCATGCACCCCATGGAACTCCCTGGTTCCTTTCCCAGTTGCCACTGCCCAGATGCCTACAAACCGTCCTGTCCCTGTAGACCGGGGTTTCTCAACCTGGCACCAGTAACATTTGGGGCTGGAACAGTCTTTGTGGTGGGGGCTGCCCTGTGCAGTGTACGATGTTTACCAGCATCCCTGGCCTCTACTCCCAAGATGTTACCTCTCTCCCTCCCTCCCTCCCACTCACCCCCGGTGTCGTGACCACCAGGAATATCCCCTAGTGGGATATCCCCATGTGGTCACATCTCTGGCCCCCGGTGACAGGGTTCTCAGATGCTCCGCCACTCAGCTCAGTCAGAGTCTCTCCAAGGCAAGAAAGAGGATACCGTTTGCTAATAGCTATGAGTAAAAACATGAGGGCATAAATGAACGTGAGGCTTCCTGGTGCCTCAAGCCTGGAACCCAGCTCATCTATGAATGTCTATAAAGAGCAACCATGTAGCCTTCCTGGCCTCCCTGCAGTCATTCATCCATTTCAGTGGCTTTTTTCTTAACTGCTGTTAGGACAATTTGGCAGGCCAGGCAAAAACAGGCAGGAAGTTGCCTTTCTCAGCAGGCAGAGAGCCTCTGACGGCCAAGAGTGGGTCACCGCAGGGTCTCAAGGAGTGTCTGGTGTACGGAAGACTGAACTCTGCTCTTTAGGTCCCTCACTTGGCTACCAGCAAGGCCTTCCACTGATCTGGCTCCGAGAGAGCCCTGGATCTACCCATTGAGCCTGGTTTTGGCTTGGGCCAGCTCCCGGGAGCTCTCCACCCTGGACACAGCACCCCGGCATCCTCCCAGGCTGCTGACATCCAGGCCTTTTCTTTGCCACCTGAGCCTGGGTACAGAGGTGCCCAGTGCCACCTGCAGCTGCTCTCCATTAAAGCTGGGGCAGGAAAGCAGGGGTCACCAAATCAAAAGCAAATACACTTACCCTCGGTTATTAGAACCTCCTGAATCCGCATTTGAAGCAGGAATAACGACCAAGACTTGTCTACTGCGACAGAATGCAGGCATGAAGGACAACTTCCCTCGCCCTGTGCTCTGAGCCTGGGTTCCAGGCTGGTATGTAGTAGTATGTAGAGATGTGTAGTTCAATCCAAGGAGGATGTATGGACAGCAGACAGTGATCAGAGGTTTCCAGGACAGTTAATGGCACGTGTGTTTGGGAAGGCCACGTGGAAAGAAGGGAACTGGTGAGGGCCGGGCGGAGGGAGAGCAACGGGTCAGGGAGGGAGCCTGGCAGGGACTGTGGGGCCAGAGCCTGGCCCAGGGCAGGGAGCAGAGCATCTAAGCTCGCGTTCCACTGGGGACCCCAGGTGAGTCTCTGAACCTCTCTGAGCCTCTGGTTTAACCTCTGGAAAGCAATGTGAAATAAAAACATATCAACCCACTTGACTATTCAATTCCACTTCTAGGAAGTTACCTTAAGGGGAAAAAAATCAAGTAATTATCTATTTACATACAGGAATGTATACTGAAATGTTGTGTATAATTCTGACAAATGGGAAAGTACACTCTTAAATATAAGAGACTAAGCCAATAAATTATGACCCAGCCATAAAACAGAACACATCAGTATCCGTGGCAGAATACACTGTTACTACTGATGAAGAGGGAAAAATGTAACAGAAGAGCATGTTCAGAACAAGGCTATTCTGTACAGACACACAATCTTTAGAAAAAAGTCTGTAACAACATATGCAAAAAAATGTTAACGGTGGGCAGTAGGACCATCTTAGCGCTTTTGTGTATTTTCCAAACCTTTTTATAATCCACATGTATTTTTCTCATTATATTCAGGGGGAAAAGTGGTCATGGGGCAGGAAGAAGCCGACCCTCAGCAGGTGCGAGGAGGAGACCCCCAACCCCTGCTTAGATGCTCTCACAACACAACCGGACCAGTAAAAGATGCCTGTGTTTCTGTACAAGGTACAAAAGCAAGAACTATCTACTCATGAGCATCTCCGCTTTTTTGAGGATTTGCCTGAAAAACAGTCTAATTGTTACGTCTCTGAGCCACAGAGGCCCTGCTCACCTGCAGGGGCCCTGCCTCCAACCCCAGAGCGCACAGCACTCCTGTGCCTCCTGAGACCCGCACCAGCCCCTCCGGCAGGGTGGCCCCGGGGCACCTCATCTGTAGCTGCTGGTGATCACACCCCCCACGACAGTTCCCCCAGTTCCTCCGCACAAAGCAGACAGCCGAAAAAGGAGGACTGCGGGACTTCACAGGGAACCCGGTGGGGAAGGGGCCGTCCGCTACCACCCTCTGCTCTCCAGGCTGTTTACCAGTCTGCCCTGCACTCCTTCTGGGGAGAATGATAGTATCTGCGCGTTTCCAAGGCTCCATATTCTATAGAGCCTAGAGGCACTGGTCTGGGGAAGGACTACTCTGGCAGGATTTCCAGATCGAAACCAGTTCCCACAAACAAAAATCAGAATCTAAATTAGACAGCCCTGGTCTATTTTGTTTAAATACAGTCCACACGCTTTCTTTTCTTTGAGGTAGGCATTTCAAGGCAGCCACATACAAGACTATAATACAACTTCCTGGCGTCCAGACATTCATTCATGAGCAAACCTTCCTGGATGCCGACTGTACCGGGGGCGATACTGCAGATGCGGGGCCCCCTCAGTGATGGATGCCTTCTCTGCCCTCAAGGGGCTTCCAGACCCGCAGGAGACACAGGCACAGGTCAAAGGACCACGTGATCTACCATTTCATTCTGCGTGAGGGGAATCCTCCAGATGGTGGTACACCCTACAGGGTCCGGCAGTGCCTTAAAGGCACACTTCATCTGGATAAACAGATCAGGAGAGCTTTCCCCGATGGAGGAAGAATTCAAGCTGAGACCAGAAGTAAACAAAAGGAGTTGGATGGGAAATGGTTAGTGTGGGGAGGGGGTGGAAGGGAGGAGGAAGGGACAGGTGAGCAGTTAATCATCCCAAGAAAAGGAACACAGCACAAGCAAAAGCCCTCAGGCAGGAAAGGGCTTGACGAGAAGGGGAAACGATTTTCATTCACTGAACAAAAAGTTGTGTGTGGTGAACTGGTCCACCAGCCTGACCTGTGCGATGCCAGCTCCTCCCAGCTTCCGTCTGAAAGCCTCACCAGCCCCCATGCGGTGCACTCCACTCCTGGGCAGCTCTACTGGGCATTCCTTTCTTAGGTACAGCCCAGCACAACTGTGACACTATGAGTGGGGTAATGGTTCTGGAAAAGATACAGAAATGATTTCCCTGTGCATCTTAGTGAATCTCTGCACAGGCGACAATAAAGCAGGAAATGGAGGCGCCACTGGGGAACTAAGATGGTTGAGTCCAAGCGTTCGTCTCTCCGTGGTCTCATTTTCCCCAAGGAAAGCACTCACGGAAACTGGGGAAAGGCTGGCTAACATCCCTCTTCGTTTATTTCTCCAGCTCAGCTCCCACAGGACCCTGTGGCCCACTGCCTCCCTGATGGCTCCCCCTCCGTGTCTCCTGGGCACCTCAACTCAACTGTCTTAACGCTGGAGCCTCGAGCATGCCCCACCGGCCACGTGTGCCTCACTCTCTTCCCATCACCTCCAACCCCCCAGGCATCAGAACAAAAAGCTGGGGCTCATCCCTGACTCCTCCTTCTCCGTCACAGCACCATGTAGTTTATGGTTCTACCCCCAAAAGAGCTACTGCATGCGGCCAAGCAGGAGGTGCCCTGCCAGGTGCAAGGATGGCTGAGGATGCAACTGGTGCCCCTGCTCACCCACTGCTCTCCAGACACCCTGGCCTCTTCTGGGTCTTTGAACCAGCCCGGCTCTTCCCGACCTCAGGGCCTTTGCAGAGGCTCTTCCCTGTGTCTGGAATGCACTTCCTTGCGTTTCTCTTCATTCCTCAGACCTGGACTGAAAGAGGCCTTCACTTCTGCACAGCATTGACACATTTCATAACTAACATATTTGTGTGGTTCTCCGGGACTACCTGCCCAACTCGGCCGTAAGCGGCACGATGGTGGGGGCCATACTTCCCCTGCTCAGCACCGTATCCCCAGAAGCTAGCACAGAGCAGCTGCTTAAAAAATACTGACTGAGGAATAAGTAAACCTCTTTTTCGGGTATCAGTCCTATCTTTTCACAGAAACTAAAAGGCTCTGGGTTCATCACTAGGCTCCCTGGCACATGCAATACCCTGCAAACTTGACATAGTTTTTTTAATTAAAAAAAAAAAGACCATGTTTTACATATAAGTAACTGGTCAGGCAGCAAAATTTACTTTTTCTTAGTGCACAGTAGTTTACTGATTCTAAATACACTTTAAAAAAAAATCACTGAAATGAAAATATATGTTTAAATTGATAGTAAGAGTTGAATTGGCAGCAGTTTTTTCTTGAAATCACATAGAATAATGATGTCTCTCACAATCAACAGGTTTCTGGATACCATGAAATGCAGCATGTAAAGACACTGGATGTGTGCTCAGCCAGTTTAGGGGTGCCGCTGCTATCTGAGGCAGCGCTCTGGACAGCTTGCAAGCACAGAAGCATCTCTCCAAAGCTCTAACTCTACCCCACGATTCTTGGGTGCCCATCTGGGTCCCCAAGAGCACTGAGAAGACCATCACTTGATGGCTCTCCCTACTTTCACAAATCTCCCCACACCCCCCACCCCAGCTCTAAGTGACCCTTCCTAAATTCTCTACAGGCCAAAATCTCTCTTTTCGAGAGGTCCTTTTCAGAAGCTACCTCCCTGTGAGGCCTCCTCTGGGTTCCCATCATGATACATACACACCCACTCAACGTTCATTTTGTTCCATCTTTTGTTGTAAACTTGGTCCACCCATGTCTTCCCCGTCAGACTCAGAGCTCCCTGAGGTCAAGGGACGTATCTTCACACTGCCCTGTGCCCTGCACAGTGTTTAGTACATCAAAGGTGTTCAATGTGTTTGTTGAACTCATCCAAATATCCCTCCATCGAAGGCAATTTTCCCCGAGAATCTTCCTGTACTATACAGAAAATCCCAAATTAAAATGCCAAAGACTGGAAACCTGGAGGGGAAAAAAAATCTAATAATTGCTTTCAGGAAAAAAAAAAAAAAGTAGAAATTCTAAATCTCTTAAACATGCCTCTGAATTTTTGAAAAATATGCAAACCTTGTTAATACTCTGCAAATCCTCATTCTTGAGGATGTCCAGATAATTCGTAATTCCTAATGATCTCTGGTCTGAATTTGTACCTGATTCCCTCATGCTTAAGTTACAAAAGATTAAGGTGGAAACAATGGAATTAGAAAAATTCTATACCGTGTCACTTCAGGTGCAGGCACCCCTTCATGCGTGAAACTAATTCAGACCTTCGCTAATTCATACAAACCAGAAATGCTTCAATATCACCCAAAAGGAAGTGAATTAAATAATACATACACACGGAACAGAAGAGTCTAGGGCTTCTAACAGAAATCACTCCTGGCCAGAAAGAACAGAGAAAACCAGCCACTGTAGCAATCAAGGGAGGGACTGCAAATGACCAAGGAGCAGGGAAGTGTGAGAGCCCCCAGGAGCTGGGAACCAGACCGTGGACTACCGTGGTGGATCCCAAGAGGAGAATGTCTAGGAGCCAAGCCCTTCCTTCTCCAAAAACCACTCTGCCCCCAGGGTACCTGGTAGAATCCTTAAACCCAAACAGGGGACCTAGAAGGGGCAGGTTAGAGGTCTGAACTTGGCTCAGATCACCTGAACACATGAGAATGTGGAGATTCCAACTTCACCTGTCATCACCTAGACCCCAGAGTGCACCTGCCACGCATCACAGACAAGTGCCATCGCCAATGGGTCTGCTGGTGTGCAGTGGTCAGCTGGGAAAACAGGAACAGGTGGGTCGGGGTGGGGAAGTGACAGCCTGTCACCATGGTATCCTGGACACAGACTAGCAGCAGAAATAAATCTTGGTGCCTTCCCATCCATTGGCCTGTGTTTACCAAGTTCTTACTTGCAAAGCAACAACATCTGGGGAGTGGAGTGAGGTAGGAGGAGGAGGCACTTAAAGAAGCATCATGTGACTCCTGCCTGTGAGAGCAGGACTCTGGGTACCAAGGTCAGGTGCCTTGCCTCTCTTGGTTGTGAAATGCCAGTCCAATCTGAAATCTCTCTGGGCTCAAACCTCCAGCCGCATCGCTTGAAACTATACCATTTCTCCAAAGAAGTCAGAGATTCACAGGGTACAAAAACAACATGCCCCACAGATCTGAATGTTACTGCAGAGGACCGCTCAAAGACAAGACGGTGGATAAGAGAAACGGCAACCACCTCAAGGAATTTTCACTTGAGAAGTTCTCACCGTGCTCAAGATATCTCTGCCAACAGAAAAAAGACACAGACATCACTGTCTACCAAGCAGGCCAGGTGTTTACAAATAACAAAAACAATCCCCTGCACTTGCACAACTCAAGTGTCCTGCGATGCAAGGCACAGGCATTTGTGTGCTCAGCACCGCCAAGCATGACAGCTGCCCAGTATTTATTCCATGCAGCTCACAGAACAATGTAATGGACAAAACGCCCTACACAGGGATGTAATGGTGTGTGTGTGAGTGTGTATATATGTATATACACATATACATAATACAACACCTCCGATTTTATTCCTACTTCCAATATAAACTATACTGGACTAAAATATCTTCATTTAACTTCCTTTGCTTTTCCTAATGTCATAACATTTAAATCAATCAATTTGCTATTAATTTTTAAGCAGCTGAACAGGTGGATCCTACGGACTTCAGTCTCAAGCAAACTGGCACAGCTGTTTTCAAACCAGCCGTGTTCCCACTCAGTGTTCTGGACAGGAAACTCATCTGTTCTTCCAAGACTCCCTACTGCTCCTGACGGAATCTCCTTCCTTGGAACTACTCAGGCTTCTCCCGTGTGTGTCTCCATGGACTCTTCCTTCACCCTCACCCCAAACAAGCAGTGCAAGTCTGGCTCCTCCACCTGCCCAGCGGTGCTGGCCTTCCTCTCTCTGATCCAAGCCAGTGCCGCCAAGGCTCACCTTCCAAGCACCTGCATCTTTTCAACCAGGCCTCCCTGCCTCTAGTCTTGCTCCTTCCTTTCTATGCGACCTTAACATAGCTGACAAGTTAATCTTTCAGAAGATGCGTGCTCATGTGACTTCCCTGTTCAATACCACTGAGGACCCAGTGTGGAGGGAGAGAGTCCCTACTCAGCCTGCCCTTCACAGCCACCGCCAAACTACTCTGTGAAATCCCACTGCTCCCTCTTATATCCCCAGTGCCCCAACCACTCACTGGCAACTATGCATGCTCAGAGGAAGTCCACCATCACTTATGCTGTCCCTTCCACCTGCAAGTCCCTTCAGCGCCTGACTCTATAGTCAAACCTTTCAGTTCTTCAAAGTCCAGGTCTAAAATGCCCAATCTCCAAACGTCTTCCCTAACCACTTTAGATAGAAGGGATCTTTCATTCCTAATTCTGATGACCCTTTTTTTTTTTCTTCTCTAGGTATGGTGGGTGTTCACACCCCCATCCCTACCCCACCACCTCCCTCTACCGGGAATTCTCTGAGGGCTGGTCTCTGACTCTCCCTGCATCCACCACAGGGTCCCAGCACCATGCCATGGCCATAGCAGTCACTGCCCAACACCCAAAACTTTGTAGCAGTCAGCCTAGGTGTCCCCCTGGCCATTCTCAGACCTCCCTCAGGCTGCTCTACTCATCAGATAGGGTATATTTCCCCACGAAAATAGAATTTCCCTACTACAATCCCCAAACAGGTCAATACTTGATTATGACTTCTTTTCCATTTTTTTCAGAAAGAGCACAGTTGTCACAGATCGCACCCTGAGAACAGGTCAGCCCTAGAAGGCACAGGATGTGACTTGCGCTGGGCGGGGCTGCTCCACACTGTATTTCTACAGCCTGGGTTTTTTGTGTCCGTTAAAGATAAGATACACGGTAGCTAGTCGCAAACGGCGCAAAGGACCAGCAGTTGCTGGGGGGCGGCGTGGGGGGAGCTGCGGGGCGGGGAGGGGAGATCCGGGGAGTTCCACCCTGTTGAATCCTGGCTCCAAACTTTTCCCTCCGTCAGCGCGGTACCCTCCTACCCACCCCGACCCGCTGACGCCGCGATGCCACAAGGCCGGGACCTGAAGAAAAAAATGCGTTGGATGAGGTAGGCAAAAGTGGTTATTTTAGGAACTTGAGGGGATCCTGCGCCAGCCCTCTGGTTCCTAAGGATGAGGGGCCAGCGACCACCGCCCGGGGGTCAGGGCTGCCCCATCCTGGGGACCGGAATGGGCAGGGATCGGGATGGAGATGCCGCTGCCAGTGCTGGTGCTGATGCTGCCGCTGCCGCGCGGAGTGACAGCCGCTCCCCCACCCCACCCGGGGGATTGAGCGCCCGGCTCCGCGCTCCCGGGGGCGCTCGGCGCGCCCAGCCCCTCCGGCCCGCCCCGGCCCCGGGCAGGGCCTGCGGGCTGCGCCAGGCGGCGGGGCCCGCGGCCGCTACTCACCCGGAGGGTTGACCGCCGCCGGGGTTGCCATCTTGCTCGCCAGGCTGGGCGCGCGCCGGGCGGGGGCGGGGAGGCGCGGCGCGGAGCCGGGCGCCCCCCGGGGCAGGCGCGGCCGGCGCAGGCCCAGGCACCGCCGCCGCCGCCGCCGCCGCCGCCACACAAAGGACGGCGCGGGCGGGCGCTGCCTCGGAGCTCTCCCGCCGCCGCGGCCGCCCGCCGCCCCCCGCCTTTATCGCCTCCGCCCCCTCCTCGGCCTCCTCCTCCGGCTCCAGCCTTTGTCACGCGGCGGGGGGCGTCGGGCCGCGGCTCCCCGGGCCAGGCCGCAGCACCGCGAGACTTGGGGCCGCGGGCGGCGGCGGCGGGACCCCCCCCCCCCGGAGCCGGGGGCCTCCTCCGCGGGCCTCGCAGGTGCTCGGCCTGCCCAGGCTGGGGCTTGAGGCACCCCCCTCCCCACTCGCTGGGTCCGGGTTTACTCCCACCCCAGGGGTCCGGGATGCGTGACAGAGGGGCGCTGGCCCCCGGCCACAGGGCCAGGGCTGAGGGGGTGGGGGAGCAGCCCATTAAGATTCAGAGGGAAGCGGGTCCTCGGAGACGGCGGGAAACAAAGGCGCCCCAGTGCTGCCCACTTAGCATGCCAGGGCCGCACCGCTCGGCTCCCGGGGCCAGAGATGTGGCCCCCGTGCCCACGAACTCCAAGGCCACTGCTTCAGAGTGCACCCAGTAAACACCCAGGCAGAGGCAGCCGGCCTGGGAAATTGTGAATGACTCGGTTTTGAAACAGGCTCTCAGCTCTCCTTGCCTTCTTGCAGGGTGACTGTCGAAGGTAACTACTTGAAGTTGTTACAAGAGTCTTATTTATACAACCAAATGAGAACTTAAAAGCTCCTTTAACTGGCTTTTGTCTGCATATCCTGGTGAAGTTAGGCTGTAGAGAGCTTCGAGGGACTGTTGTTCTGCCAGACACTAGGATGCCTCTGAGAGATGGTGGCTCTTAGGAAGAAGACAGCCCCATAGTGCGTGCCCAGTGAAGGTCTATGGAAGAATAAACACGTCCCAGGTGAGAGCCACAAAAGGCAAGAAGTCTCCTAAATGTAGACATGTTTGCGAAAACATGGGACTGTCTTAAATCCTGACAAAGAAGCACGTGTGTGTGTGTGTGTGTGTGTGTGTATGTGTGTGTGTGTTGGGGGGGAGGGTGGTGTACAGAAAAAATGCTTGGGATATATTTTCAAATAAGCATTGTCTTTCCAGGAGTATTTGTCACTATTGATCTGACTAATAGGTGCTTAATGATATTCATTTGTTTATCGATTCAAAGAAGTTGAATGTGTGCTTTGTGCCGGCACGAAGCTAGGTGTTGGAGGGACCATGGAAAGAGAGCCACAGGGGCTCTGCCCACCCGGACTTCTAGTCTGGGCTGGCGAAGTGAGTAGCAAACTAAGGTATTGCACTCAGGAAGCACGCTGCCTGGGGGCATTGTGGTCACTGGTGAATGAAAGAGGGCAGAGAGAGGGGGGAGGGATCAGGGAAAATGTAAACTAGGCTTTGAAGAAATGAGCAGGACGTGGAGAGGTGGAAAAGAAAGACACCTCAAGTGAAGACTGAGGCACGTGTGCACCCGGCATCGAGACAAGCCAGGACCAGCCAGATGATGGTAAGTACAAAGAGAGCAGCTCAGGCATCATCTGGGACCAGCGCATCCTTGTCTCAAAGTGCTGCCCCTGATTTCCCTGGCATCGGTCCAGTGAGAGCTCAGCCTCTCTTCCACATACCCCCAAAGGCAGCACACTCACATGCCCACGTGCACGTAATAAATACCCAGTGTACTTGACGGAAGATCTGTTAGGGTAAATGAAAGAGGAGGCTGACCTCACTCATTCCACCTCAAGCAAGGTCAAATCCATCTTAGACGTACCTGCGACCCGGAACAATCCCCTTTTGGGCCCTGCTCCCCACTGACAGTTCTGTCTCTGACTGCTCACACAGCACCCACCTCGCTGCATCCCCACTCCCACCAAGCTCTTTCCATTCTCCAACTTTCCACCCCGCTTAGAAGTAAGCAAGTTCCTCTCCTTGGCGTTCACATGTCTGCCACCACATGTGGCTCATTTTGGTATTGTCTCCAAACAAATACATTTCTAATATTCTCCCTAAAAAATGAAATTATAGGGAAGGTGACCATTATATACACATATATTTAACTGTGCTCTTGCCTTCTGCCATTTTTATAAAATGTTACTCTGCAAATATCTTTAGTCCTTCTTGCATTTGTCCATGGAAATAAGAGGTGGAATGTGAACAGCTCCAAGACGTTGAGATACTTGCCATAGTCTGCTTGGAGTCTGTCGTGCTGTTGTTTTCAGTCAGTAATAAATATACCTGAGTTTTAACAGAGAAGGAGACATTTCATCTTCTCCTTTAATCACTGCACCTTACAGGTAGAAAAGACCTTTGACATCACCCAATTCAGCCCCCAGAGTTTGCAGATAAGGAAACTGAAGCTCGGGGTAGGGAAGTGACTTTTCCAAGGTCTCACGCCTCTATAGCCAGACAAGATCTGGAAGTGGGTCACCTAGAATGCTGGGATTTGGTGGCCAGGATGGAACTGGAGTTGGGGTGGGGGGTGTTGTGAAGGGATAAGGGACTGGGTCACCCTCTCTCATCTCTTGGTGTTAAATAGTAACTACCCAGAAACATCGATTGTGGATGAGAGCCGTCCACTCTTAAGTAAACAGTCTGAGACGGAGCGGTTAGTCATTGCTGAGTACTGAGTGGCGTTTGCACAGTACAGTGGTCCCGTGCTAATTATGAGAGTCAGTAGACTGTGACCAGTTAACAGGCTCAGGAATTCCACTCAACCTTTAAACAACCTAGAACTCTTTTAAATTCCAAAGGAGGCTATTGCATTTGGAGCTGAAATTTGCATTTTCAAGAAGAAGTTAACACAGACCCTCTGGGCTAGGAGCATGTGATTCTGGGTAAGGTCCTCCCAGAAACGACTCGGGTTGCCAGCCACACAGTGGTAACGCTTGGTGAGGGAAAGCAGTCACCTCGACTCTGCTGCATATCCCTTTGATACGAGAGACAGGACTTCCACTGTATAATGTATGATGACCCCGGGAATTTTACCTTCTTTTGACTTTAAGATAGCAAAGGGCCGGGAGTGGCACCGTGGCCTTCCTGGGAAGTAGGGGGCGTGGTGGGGCAAATAATGGACCGTCTGTAGTATCTGTAACCATGGGGCTTTTTCTCTGTCATATACTTTATGTCTCCTCTCAACACTTCCTCACTCCTCCTTGCTTTCCATCCTCTTTCTCTTCACTGGAGAGAAGGGCTTGTAGGCCTCTGTTACTCCCTACTTCCTTATCTTTAACTCTGCAGAACGCAGCCTGCCGCAGGCGCTCTGTCCAGGCTGTCCCCTCGTCACCCTTAGCCAGTAGGTCTTCCCTTCACTCTCAGAGTCACGGACTTAGATCACAGGCAGACGAGATCTGTTTTATACAAAAAGGCGGAAGCACTGGCCTTTGAGGCAGAAAGCACAGCTCAGGTCTTGGCTCTGTCCCTGACTTACTCTGTTACCCTGGGAACTTTGTTCACCTCTTAAGTCTCACTTCCCCATCTGTAAAATGGGGATGATGTTAACTGCTGTGCTCAATTACAGTAAAGCTTCAGATGCAGTTGAATGTGGTAACATAATCTGCACGCATTAGAGATTTTAAAATGCTATTCTGATGACATGACAAAACGAAGAAGCAAAGTGTGGCAAGTCCCTCCCCACAGAAGGGGTAGGAAGGGGGAAGATCATTATGCCTTACCTTCACGGAGACCGGGCAAAGAAAGAGGAGGGGAGGGAACCCATGTGTTCTGCCATCTTCTGGCCCAAGCCCTAGGGAAGGCATATCAGACAAGCTGACGGGAAAGCCAAAAGCAGAGAGGTTTCCCCCATTTGGGAGCCTGGGAGAAGGTACCACATAGGGTGGTTCTGCAGGGATTGAGGGATGCGGCCACGGAGCTGGCCTGACATGGCGCACGTGTGGCCTCTATGTGGTGGGCTGGGGACCCTTACACTTCCTTGGTGGGGGTGGGGTGGGCAGGGACACAAAGGTATTGAGAGAGTCTAGATTAACGGATCCTGGTTGAAGGCTCCGAGGCCACAGGGAGTGGGACTGGACGAACGAAAGTTCAAGGCCACAGACTTCAGCCCCAGTCAAGCCCTCCTAAAGAGACCTTAAAGTTCACCAGCCAAATGACCACCCCAGGCACTCAGCGTGGAGGTGAGCAAGAGTCCAGGGCTCTCTTCTCCCCAACCAGCCCCCTCCCCGACCACCTAGACACCACCTTGAAGAGGGGGTGGGAGGATGAAGGAGTCAGAATGACTGTGCATTCGTCTGGGAGAGACTGAGCTTTCCAAGAGAGATGATGGATGTAAACCAGAGATACCATGAACTGTCAAGGTTAAGGTCCATTGGGCTCAAAGGAACATGGCGTGAGTACATTTCTGCCCCTGCTACATGGTACAAAGGACAACCTTAAGTCAGAATATAACACAAACCTATCTACAGTGAAAAATGCACCATCCATGAACTTGGAGGAATCAAAGTTCAAGAAGAAATTGACAAAAATCACAATGGCAGTATAGACTTTAAGCTTTTTCCAGGTTTTGATAGCTCAAATAAACAACAACAAATGATAAATGTTAGATATGTTGACTTGAGGTTTGTTGTTTACTCTTGGCCAGTGTGGGGCCATAAGACTGCTGCATTTGCCTGAGCGCAGCTGCCCCTCTTGGTATGGGCCCAAACCACCAGGGCCGAGGGGAAAGCACGTGGCTATGACTGAGTGGGTCTGGAGACAATGATTGGACCATAATGGGACAGGCTTAACCTTCCTCCCTAGAGATGTCTATCTCTCGGGAGTTGCTCTGGTGCTAAAAGAACCCAGTGTCCTAAGGCCTGAGCTTCTTTGGATCCTGGGGCAGCATGTTTGCCTTTGCCCTTTTGCTGAGTTCCCTGGCTTCCTCAGTTGCTGGCGGCATCAGACTGGCTGCTCTCAGACCATGACATCCAAAGCCAGCCAGCTCCTGTTCAAGTCAGCAACTCTACTTAACTTGCTGTGTATGTTAAACTCTCTGCGCCTCCGTTTCCTCGTCGATGAAATAGGCATATGATAGCACTTACCCCAGAGGAATTTTGTGAGAATTAAATGACTTAATATTTGTAAAAAGCTTAGAGCATCACCTGGCATGTGGTTGGTGTCATGTATTTGTTGCTATTATTGCTGTTGCTGGAGAGGTAAGGCTTAATAGCCAAGGATGAGATGGGACAAGTTGGAAAAGGGAAAAAGGAATTCAAAACCACAGCAACTCCCCAACTCAAATTGGCTCAAAGGAACGAGCTTTCTGGTGAGAGGATAAAGATGCCCAGGTAATCCAAAGAAAGAGTGAGCAGACCACAGAAGGCAGGGACGCAGGGAGACCTCAGGAGAGCTGGAACCGAGCACCTGAACGTTGCCAGGACTGTGAATATTTTTCTCTTCTCTTTCTCTTTGTGGGCCACTCTTTCTCACTACACACCGCCTTCTTCCACCTGACAGGTAGAGATGAAACGGTCTTTGGCTCCTACGAACAGAGAGGGACTGGGGCTGGCCCTGGCATGGATGCCGACCTCTAGTCCAACCGTGTCCAGGAGGCAGGTGATGAGACTGTTGCATCTTGGCATAGGAGAGCCCATCGTGTGAGAAGAACGCAGCTCCGGATGAAACCCTGTTGGCTGGGACCACAAAGAAGCAGCGCTGAAAAACACAAGGATGCTATTCCAAGACAAGGACAAGAAGGCCAGGAGGACATTTCCACCGACGGCCGCCGCAGAGGGGGAAAAACTAAAGCAGGAGGAAAAATTAACAAGGAGAGATGCAGAGAATGATCCAGTCAGCACAGAAAAGCAGCGCTTATCCATTAGTCCCACGGCTGAGCCCTTGGAAAGAGCCTTTGTGTATCTCATCCACCTACCTATCCTTTTTGACCTCTGACACTCACTCTCCATCACCCACCAACAGCGATGCTCCAGTAAACTCCAGCTCCTGGTCGTTTCCTACACACACCGTGAGGTTTCCTCTGCCCAAAATGTGCATCCCCCAATGAACTCATTCATCAGCCACCATTTCTTGATTGTCTCCTTCCTTCCAGACCGTGACTGCATGACTCCTTCCATGTAGGGGTCCCATACCCCTCCTTTTCCTTTATTTTAGCACAGATCTCACTGTACTGGGATTGATTTTTACATGTTTTTTTTCTCTTCTTTCATTAAGCTGTGAGCTACTGCCTTCGTATTTTTCCTTCTTTGAGACCTAGCTCATATCCTGACCCACACGGAGATGCCTCATGTTCATGGAGTGAGTGGTTGAGTGTCTTATCAGACATGAGTGGTCATGTAACCCACCATGCCGCCCCTCCAGGGCCTCCTTGATAAGATACACAGAACTAAACGTTTCTTCTCTCTGCAACATCTCATCCATTTCCAGTGAGATGGAACCCCCGCATCTTTTTTAACTCCTCTTGGCCGGGTTTTTATTTTTAACTCCCTTCTATAATGCTGATTCATAGTAAAAGCTACATCAGTTACTCTTGGAAATAAGTGTGAGAAAAGAGACTCTACTCAGTGTTCAGCGGCCTACAGTGTAGATCTTTATTTTCTCCAACTGCACGAGAACAATTTCAGTAACTCCCTTTCCAGTAGTAATTACGACGACTCCTCTCATGTGAGTTCAGCCCTTTGTGACTTTCACGTCACTTGAGCACCACTGTTTCACAGGCTTGGGTATTTCTGATTTGGCCTTACTAGTGAAGAAATACCATGTGTGTGAAATTATTCAGATTCTAATAGATAACCACTTTCTTGTTTGGATTAATTTATTTCGGAAACCACCTCACAAATGACAACAATTTTTTTTCCCAGCATAACAAGATTGTCTGGAAGTTTTAGCAGGTAATACTAACCATGTACATTTGGTCTTTACCCATGTTATATATTTAAGGAGGTCATTTTTGCTTAAAAATGCCAAGTGAATTAGTAGGGTTAATGATTAATCTCTCTTTCCAAGTGATGTTTGGCATTCTGTTAGCGTCCACACTGGTTACTCCGATACAACACGTCTAGACCGAGTTCATTATCCAACCAACTGGTCTGCAACTGTTCAATCATTAACATGCAAATTACCACAAATAAAGGACAGGTGACAATGACTTCCCTTCCTGTAGGTTATACTCTTAGAGGGAACTTGAGCATGTTTCTGTTTAAGAACATTTATTTTGAGAGCACTCAGTCTCACTCACTGAGGGGTTAGACTTTGGTCTTTTGAAAAGCTTCCTGTTTTAAACACAGTCATTGACTTTTAGAGGTGAACTTTAAAAACCATCTAGTATGTAATTCAGAGGTAAACCTTAGAAACATGCCAGTTGTCCCTGGTTTTTGTATCTATTAGGGAATTACAGGTTAGAGATGGCATTGATGGGTACCATTTTAGCATCCTGGGCAAGGTGGGTGTGTTACGAGTTAGAAGGCAGGATCCTGGGCTGAGAATGGGACACCCAGCCCAGGGCTCATGGGTGGGAAGAAAACATAAAAAGAATAAAGCAGACATTGACTTAGAAGATCTTTCTTGGTTCAAAAGCAAAAAGAACAAGACTAGAAAATCTAAGCAAGACCTGATAAATACATATTCAAATAAAAAGAAATAGACTAGTTACGACTAACGATTAAAAAATCAAAAAACAAGCATATCCAAGAACTCCTTTGGCAACAAAAAGGAATGGTCTATGAGGAGCCTTGTCAAGGAACATGCCAAAAGCCAAGTGTGTCCAGGACACCAGTGGGACCTATGCATCAGGCTGTCATGACTCAGTGATACTGGCCATAGGCCATCTTTCTAATCTCCCATCACTCAGCGTCTGGTCCATACCACACACCACACACCACACACCACCCTGCCCACCCAGCCCTTAGTGTATAATCCGGCTACCTAAGGAGACTTTGCCATAAGAAAGTAATGAACTGACCAGCCAAGGGGAGGAATGTGGTATTTATGTTCCCTATTAAAAATAGATTGGCATTTGGTCAGTTCAGTCTATGCCTCAACGCCTGATGAGCTCTGTTTGAGTTCTTAAAAAGCCAACGTTCTGGACCATGGGCAGTGGTCATGCTTCAGGTGATGCTGAGCATCCCCTGACCTCCCAGGAGAGGATCCTGGTCTCACCAATTCCCAACTTTAATCAATACAATCTATAGAAAAACTATATCACATTTGTATTCATATGAGTATCTAAGCCTGTATCTACACATATACTATCTATACAAAGTGCTTAAAAGATTGAAAAATTATTTCTGTATATATTTAATTTAACCCTTTATGCACATCTGCTTATTATTATCATTTTACAGATCTGGTGACTGATAATCATAGAGGTTAAGTGACTGTCCCAAGGTCACAGAACTAAATATATGAACTCAGGTTGATCAGACTCCAAAGTTCTTGCTCACTCAATCTCCAAGTGTTAATTTATGCAAAAAAGAACCTGTCCAAACTGATAGATACTATAACATACAAACTTGAAATGTGACTTTCCTCGTAAGCCCTCAACGCCCAGGATAGGATTTGGTCACTCAGATGGCAGGAGACCTGTTATCCTGCCTTCACTGGTGACCAACTGAATACACACTGTGATGAGTGCCTTGTCCCTTGTCCTATTGACAATGTCCGCCACACAGATTCCACCCCAGATTGTTGAACTTTCTTGTGAAATCAGAAGTGAACTGAAATAACTTCTCTGAAGCCCAGAGTCGTGTTTCCTAAGGTTTGCGGTTGGACTTTGTGTTCCATTCCCTGCACTATCGGATCAGGAAGCTCTTCGGGCCATCATAGCACATAAGCCCCCAAATGCACAGGGTTGCAGAGGGACACTGCCAGTTTGCAAAAAGATGCCGATGGCAGCATTTTATTTAATAGCTCCAAACTGGAAAGAGCCCAGAGAGCCATAGGTAAGAGCATGAAAAAACACAACATGGTGTGTTCTCAGAATAGAAGAATACATGATGGTGAGAATGAATGAACTGTTGATACTCACATCAACACAGCTGAATCTTTTTTTTTTTTTCAGCTTTTTTTTTTTTTGATAGGAGGAGGTAATTAAATTTATTTAGTTAGTTTTAATGGAGGCACTGGGGATTGAAACCAGGACCTCGTGCATGCTGTGTTGCACTCTACCACTGAGCTATATTGCTATACCCTCCCCCTCAACACAGCTGAATCTTAAAAACACAATTTTGAATAAGAAAAGTTAAGTTTCAGAAGAATCCGTAAGTATGATTTAAGTTACATAAATTTGAAAGCATGCATGCTTCAGGGATACATCCGCGCGTGGTAAAACTAACAAGTAAGCAGAGGGATGATACGCGTAAAACTCAGAAAAGGAGGAGCTGATTAAATGCTGCACCAGACCTCACCCATCCCTACCCATTACCAAGGGCTGTGTACACACTGGAGTTTGCCGCATCCACCCACCCACCCATTTACTGATTCCTTCATTCACTGAAGAGTCATCTGCAGGAACTACTATTATTTTTGTGTAAAGGGAAAGCAGAAGTAAATAGGCACCCCCCACCCCCACCACCAGCACATACACATAATCTGCTCACGCTCTGGAGGGGAAAACAATCAGGCAAAATAGAATTACAACGCAGAGGCAGGAGCAATGGGCTTGTGAATAAGAAGTGCCACCTGAACTCAGAGGAGAGGTGGAGCCCCCCACCTACCTGCGGACGCTGGAAAGCTTTCATTTAAATTATACCTTTTACTTCTTGTAAGTAACCCTGCAAGCTATGACTCTCATTATACAGAGGAAACAAAAGCCCAAGGAGGTGAAAGGACTTCTCTAAGGACACACAGCCTTTCCGTAGCAGGGCCAGACTTGAATCCAGGTTTTCCAAAGCTAATTCCAGCTCCCTGCTCTCTGTGCAGCTGGGGCCTTTGCCCAGGGCTCGTCTGTGCTTTGCAGCATTAAAATTAATAGATAGCAAATAAGACCATGCCGAGCCGTTCATTTCTGTCCAAGCAACCCTTAGAAGAACAGCACTGCCTTTTCTTACTAAAGCAGCTGTCCACTTTTTAAGAACTGCAAAGAGAGGATGGGGCTTCTTTTTCAAAATCAAATCCAGATTTTTTTCCTTATTGCTGGGTCTTATAGTACGTCCATGTTTAACTTCTTGAGGGGTTGACAAGCACTCTTCCACGGAGGCCGCACCGTGTTACATCCTCATGACACATGCAGGGTGAATGAGGCTTGTACTTCCTTCACATCCTCAGCAATAAGTCCTATTTTTCATTATGATGATCATTATTTTATTAATAACTATTACCATCCTATCTGATCTGAAGTGGTCTTTCATTGCGTTTTTTTTTTCCAAAAGGAAACCAATTATATTGAAATTCAGCCATCAAAACAGTAAACCATTTGTGAAACTGTAGGACAGACCTGTGCTTCTTTCTTTAACCAGTTCAATACTTAGATATGTCCATAGTTAATGTGAAAAGAGAGGACAGCGTGGGGGAGAGGTCACAGGTACTGTGAATACACTGCTGTGTGATTTATTGTCTGTAGTCACAATGGGAGGAAAGGCTGCATCTTAGATCGAAGTTCATGAAAACGCAGGTGCTCGTGCCTAAAAGATGTGAGTGTGTGATAAGGATGTAGTCCAAGCCAAAGGCTCACAAAAGGTTAGTGTTTTGAATAAATTGGTTGCAATTCAGGTTAAATGAGAAGGTATTAAGGAACACCCTTGCTTGCTTCACCACCTTTTTAAAAGTGATCAGTTCCCTCGTCTGACACACTTCCGAGCAGCGTACAGCCTGGCGTTCGTTCCTTGGACCTGACTTCTCTGTAAAGTCGGGGACCCCTTCGATCTGTATTTTTCTTGAGTGTACATGATTTCTGGGCCTAGAGAAAGAGATACTTCTAAATGCACAGTGGCATACTTATACAGTACTATTGTGTGTTTATTTAGACGTATGAGAGAATTTTGCTCTGTTAAAATTTCGGTTGCAAGGCACGGTGCTGGGAAGCATGTGCCGGACTGACCCGGGACGGTCTGACTTGATACCTATTAATATTACTGCTACAACCCACAGGAAAAACACTGGGTAAAGTGGGTTGGCCCCACTCATTGAAGCTCACTGTTACCTACTCTAGGGGGAGGGATGGGGGTGTCTGACAGCCACTCACCCCAGCCGTGGTTAAGGGTTGCTATGACTAATCCGTTTATAGTAAGACGCCCTGGCTGGACCACTGAGACCCTAAAGGAAATAACAATCCAAAGAGTTTATGCAAAATAATATCCTCATCTGCTCACTGGCCTAAGAGGTGTGAAGGGCAGGCCTGGAAATGGCCTGTATGAGTCCCAGCTAAAACCTTTCAGCAGCTCAGTGTCCTCAGGCACATGATGTCAACAGGCTCACAGAAATCCTGAACATTAAACAATGAGCTCTCAGGAGCCAGTGGAGCGAACTTCAGCATCCCACTCCTCCACATCCCAGCCCATGAGATTTTTTAATATTCTTCCTGCTGGGCCTGTTCTCATGGGTAGCCCTCTCTTCCCTTTCTCCCTTGTTCCTTTCATACAAATGTAGTAAAGTGGCCCAGCTCTGACATTCCACCATTTCTGGGCCAGCTCCCTGTCCTGTTCCCCATCCTGGGTGTCTTTCAGGTCCTAGCATGCGGTGTGGCCTGAGCTGGACCTGGGCTGGACTGCCTTGGTCTCTGTTTTCCGCCTCCTCTGGAAGACTGCAGCTCCGCACTGGTCCCTCCACCGTGCCGCCAGCATCCCTGCTTCCCTCTGCGCACTTCACTCCTAGCATCCCTCTAGCTTGAAGGAGGCTCCTCTCCACATTTTATTCAGGAATTAGATCTCGCAGGTCTCCTTCCTTATCGTTTGCAAATTCAAAGGGAGATATTGATCTGTGGACAAGTCTGCTGTCAGAAGGAGTTCCCACAAAGAGCAGAAGAGCCCATCGTGCATCAGGAAGTGGACAATTTCTCCTTTCTTAGCTGCTGGGATGTTCTAGAAAGACACACCTCATACGCAGACCTGAGGGGCAAAAGCGGGAGGACAGAGTTTTTGCTTCTGGGGCTTAGAGAAAAGCCGCCAAAATGTAATTAAGCTTTCTGAGTCAGAACTTAATAAAAATGCCTCTGCTATCGGTTTCCATGGCTGGCCAATGAACAGAGTGAATACATTTATAGGAAACACAAAAGGCGGCTTTAGAACTTGAGCAGGATGGGAGACGTATTCCTTCTACTACTTGCTCCTGTGGTTTTAGTGCCACAGACCTGCACGGGAGTCTGCAAGATGCCGGTGGAAGCATTTTCCTTCCAAATCCTGAGCAGGTTTGAGCGTCTTCCTAAGTAAGGAAAAGACTGAGATCTTGAGGAAGACTCCGTCTCTTACTCGTGAGCTTACTGCTTCTTCCAAGACAGCTCAGAGGGGAACGATGCTCTTTGGGCTCCTAGATCCTGGGAAACCCTCCTCATTGTAGGGGTCTTTGGCCACGGGGAAGATGCCACAGCTGTTTCCACTTCTCCTGGGCCACGAGGACCTGTGATGGAGGAAGCTGTGAGAGAAGTAGTGAAGATCGGTGGTGGGTGAGGTGGCAACGAGGAGTAATGAAGCAGTCTGTGAGGTGAGGAGTCTGAATTCAAGTCTCACTTGTGCCTTACTTCCCCAAGGGCTGGATCCCCATAATCACTTCTCTGGTCCAACCAAAATCTCCAATGACTCGATGGGGACAACCTCTCTCTTCTACCTGTACGGTTTTTGAATCATGTGCTCCTGCCCTGAGAGATGACTGACATGAAGAGTTCCAATTTACTTAACCTCTCTGTGCCTTGGTGTTCTCGTCTGGAAGATGGGTATAATAGGAGTAAGTACCACAGTTTGTTAAGCGGATTAAGTAGTTAATATATGAAAAATATATGTATTGAACTCCAGTTTCTTGTCTCCAACTGCTGACATAACATCATCACTTAGGTCTAAGAAACATCTTAGTTTCATCACAGTCAAAACAGAACCCCTGATCCCCCACCTCCCAGACCTGCTCTACCCCAACCGGTCCCCTTATCCGGTAGTGGCACTGCCGTTCACCCAGCTTCTCCGGCTGACGACACCTTTGCCAGGTGTCAGGCCTCCCTCTGCCCACCTCCACACACCCCCACCCCCAGCATCCCTCTGGTCTGTGATAAACCTTGTAATTAACTTTGCCGCTGAGCAGTCACACTAATGGCGTCCTAAGGCCCCCGGCCAGCACAGACTCCAAACCTCAGCCCAGGAGTTAAGTTTAACTTGGCAAATCCTCCTGAAAACACCATCTCAAAGTCTTAGGATGTTTGTAATAGTCTACATTTTACATGTATTTCATGGGGAACTGATATTACAGTTCCGTCTTAGGAATCCTTTAAAGAAAACCTGCAAGTGAATTTTGTCCAAAATATGTCTTCTGTCCAGAATATGTCTTGGCCTTAATTCCCAGTTTTTATTTTGGATATGCTGCCATTTCTTTTTTTTTCTTTTTTTTTTTTTTTTGCTTTCTGTCTTTTGCTCACATCCCACATCCAATCAATCAGTAATTAGCCCTCTTCTCACCTTTCCTATCACATCCGTAGTGGCTACTCCAAGCCACCAGGGCTGTGCCCCTGGATTGTGCAGTTCCCTTCCCCCGCCCCCGCCCCTCCCACCCATAGCCCCGCCCCCGCAGCTGGAGGGACACTATCGAATTAAAAGCCACATAATGGGACTCTGCTCTCAACCTTCCAACGGTCTCCCATCACATTTACAACAGAATCCATTGCCCTAACCATGGCTAAAAAGTCCTACATACCTGGCCCCTGACTACCTCCCCTGCCTCGTTTCCCTCCTCCCTCCCCGGCCCCGGCTTGCCCTGCCTCGGCCACCTGCCCGCCGCCGATGATCCTCCAGCTCAGTGGGCACGTTGCTGTCTCTACGCTCTTGCTGTTCTGTGTTGTAGATCCTGATTTCTGCACACTTCACTGTGTTGCTTCCCATATGCTCTGACACCCTGGACCCTTACCTTAAAATAGCACCACCGGCCCCCTCTCTGCCTTATCACACGGCTTTCTTTTTCTCACGGTGCTCATCACTCCTGATGTGTTGGTCTTTTGCACCAGACTGTGAGGGCCACGAGGACAGGGACTTTGAGTGTCCGATTGTCTGTTCTGTCTTCAACTCCTAAACTAATTTCTAGCACACAGTGGGTGCTTACTAACTACTTGTAGAGTGCATGAATGAACCAGTAAGAATAGTGCCTGGCATGAGATTAAGTGCCCAATAAGTGCCAGTTACTCCTATGGGCATTGCTCACATGGGCTGCCTTGGCACTTCTTGCATTTTCCCAGGAGCAGGGCGCCCTCTAGCTCCTAATTCCAAAGGAATGTCACTTTACATGGGGAATATAGCCAACATTTTATAAGTAACTATAAATGACGTATAACCTTTGAAAACTGTGAATCATTATACTGTATGCCTGTAACATATAATATTGTACAGCAACTATACATCAACTTCAAAAATGGAAAGGATTCTAAAAAAAATAAACCAAAGGAACGTCACTTTAGTGAGCTAGCAGCCCAGCAGGGACGTTAACGTCCATTATTTCATTCAATCTCACACTAGCCTTGTGACTAAGTTTCAGTGTCCTTTAGTCAGGTAGGGCAGTCAGGGAGATAGAAGAGTGAGAATGACCTACATAAGGGTTCCCCAGGCAGCGTCAACAGTCTTCCCAAAATGTGTAAGTCTCTGGAAGCCCGGGGGAACAAGGAGCCTTCAGAGAACACCAGGGTGGTGGAAGTGCTCCTGGCTGTTGCCACAGCCACTGGGGTGAACCTTCTCCTGCTTAAAATGAAAGAGCTGATACCCCGAAATAATGGTTCTAGAACTGCAGAGAAAGCTGCAGTAACTCTGCCACCCATTAAAGAATGGCATGTCCCTGTCACTGAAACAGAAGATTGAAAATTAGCCCGTGCTATATACAAATGGGATGCTCATCCCCTGATCCTGGACTCCCAGCTTCCAGAAGTGTGAGAAGTAAATTTCTGTTTTTTAAGTCACTTGGTCTATGGTGTTTTTGTTAGAGCAGCCTGAATGGATGAAGATAAGGCCCTACCAAAAAAAAGTCCCTCCTCTCTGTCCCAACAGCATGTCTGGCTTCACAGAAAATAGCCAGCCTGGGTCTCAGCCACCAGGAGCTTCTCAGAAGGGGCAAGGCTAGAAGATGAGGGCGGGGTGAGCGGGGAGGGAAAGTTAATTTGTACTTCTTAATTAGCATCTGTGATATGCATCCATGTGCATAACTTCTTCACTTCCACTGCTGAATATTCATGTATCTTAGCATCACATGGATCGCAATTTAACTATTCACTTGCCCATTCGCATGTTAGGTATTTCTGGGTTTTAGGTGTTAGCATGGCAGTAGGAATTCCATTTGGGCATCCCATTTGGGAGGGCCCCAACCTCATGACTTCCCCTAATCTTAGTCCTCTGCCAAAGGCACCACCCCCTCCTACCACTGGGGCAGGGGTAAGGTTTCAACATAGGAATTTGGGAGGGACACAAACACTTGGTCCATAACAGGCCTGGAACAAAGTTGGCTTCTGGAACTCCCAAGATTTTGCTGGCAGAGGGAATGTAAGTCGTCCCTGATGTGTAACAGATGGCTCAGACGGGGTAAGGAAGGATGATCTCACCCATATGACAGTAGCAGGGCAGGCTTAACCAGTGTCCGATTCAAAATGATGCCACGCTCTGCTGTAAACAAGTTAATGAAGGTTTTCTGTTGGGGCTTGTCAATGGCACAGACTTGATCCTGTTTGGTGGGCAACCAAGTGACATGGGAGGAAGCTCAGCCCAGCGAGGGAAGGCCC
Organism: Camelus bactrianus; assembly: GCF_048773025.1. NCBI lineage: Eukaryota > Metazoa > Chordata > Mammalia > Artiodactyla > Camelidae > Camelus > Camelus bactrianus. The sequence continues at coordinate 29,489,029 of NC_133565.1, forward strand.
AGCAGAGAATGCAGCGGGCTGGCTCTCGAAAAGAGGCATCTACAGACTCTGATCACGTGTCATGTTGTTGGTTCTTCATTTTGCTGTTAAATCGTGACTAAGTGAAAGTTCCACTCAGAAAAGATTCTTCTAACCTTCAAGGCACTTACCAAAATTACCTTCCTGTCTCTTTGACATACCCCTTGTGCAATTCAAAACTATGCCTGCAGGAACTTACCTACAGCAAATCTGCGCATAAGTGTGTTTTCTTTTTACACACAATGACATGAGGGTCACTCCCGTATCGTTCCTAAATCTGTGACCACAATGTCTTGTTTTATTCTGGAGAAACATTTATGCCTTGGGTTCTTTATTCCCAGATATGATTTTCTCATGGCTTATTCCCCTAATGTAAGTTTCTCAGTGATTACAGTGGGGAAAATTTTTTTTTTAATCAAATAGGCTTTGAGCACATGGTGAGAATAGGAAAAAAAGCAGACTGTATATTGTAAGCACTGTCATTAAAATGATGAACTTATAATATCAGAATTGTATATGTGGATTCGGTGCTTAAAGTTTAAAATGTTGAACCTCTGAGTGTGCTCTGATAGGACATGAAGAAGTTGAGGGGGAAACAGTGGAAAGTTTCTAAAAGGGGGAAAAGTGAGCAGCTTACACCATTAGTAATGGCCATCAGTGGTCCCTTCTCACAGTTTCTCTGAGTCTTGAATACTAGCAGAAATTAGTTTCCAAATTAAAATTTTCCATAGGAATGCTCAGCATTACGTAATTTTTATATTGGACAAAGACACAGCCCAGCTGTTTCTCCTTAACAGTAACATGGGATTAAAAACCCAGTATTTGGCTGCAGACTCCCTCCAATATCTGCTTCTTATGATTGTAACATATAATTATACTGATAATTTTATTTATATATATATTATTTAAAGATATTTAAATATACTTTTCTTCTCATAATTATAAAAGTACAACTCAGTTTCATAAAAGCTGAGACAACTGATGAGATTGAGGTTCTGCTGTGTGTACACAAGGGCTGTTCAAAGAGCAGTTGGAAAGGAAATCCATGAAAAGATCAACTTAACAGTCCCATGAATTGTTGCCATGCAGCTTTCAGAGAATGTTCTGGATTTATGCTTCTGTATGCAGATTTTAGTTTTATGGAGTATTTTGGGAACTGTATCATTTTAGTACTTTAATATTCCTGCCTATTCTTCTTTGATAAGGAACCACTTCTGCTTAATAAACATTCTCTGCATTTTTAAATGTTTATCCTTTCACTTTAACCATATCAGGTCTTCTTCTGCTTGCTTGAAATCTTACTGAAAATGTGCTTATTTCCTTTGCATGTTATTAAATATGGGCTGTGGTGGGATATCTTCTTGACTCTATCATATTCACCAATTCATTCATTATTTTTTATATTCAGTACTGTATATAGCAATTATAGCTTGTTTTTAAAGTAAATTACAGACAAAAAAATTATATGAGATATAAAGTTTAAGAGCATTGAAAATGATAGTGTAATTTATGTGTATATATGGATGTCTGCATATATAATTTTAATACAAAGAAATGTTAATTTAAGGATAAGTTAATATCCAATTCAGATAAATCTATGGAGAATGGCAAAAGCATAATTTGTAGATTTTCAATACATTTTTCAGAATCAGATGTATGACAGACAAAAGTTATAAAGGATGGAGGAAATAGAGAACAACCAATAAATTTGTTTTAATTGATAAATGCAGACCCTCATGTCCTTTGAATAAGGCAGATTTTATTACACACACGTATCCCCACAGGAAAGGATGGTTTTTGTTATCTTTTCATTTTGTTTTTCAATAAATTGTTTCATATTTTGCAATTTGTGTTTTCACTTTACTTTTAAATTTCTACAGACTCCCAATCCCCTGGAAAGCTGAGCTCTAGGTACTGACAGCTCCCTGGGCCCAGGACACAGTGAGGACCAGCAGGGCCAGCGTGGGGCTCCCTGCTCCAGCCCCACCTGCCCTGGCTCTCCCCTGTCTCTTTCTTCCTTCCGGGCATTGTCTCAGAGGCACTCTACCTCTGCCTCCTCCGCGGGTCCCCCCGCCTCAGGGTGAAAGGGGTCCTGGAGGTCTTCTCCTTTACTCGTTGGTTTCCAGTGTTCCCCAAATCATCAGCCTTTGAGCATCTTTGATGGGCCCAGGATTCAAGATGGGGTCAGCTCTCCTGGAGAGATGCAGGCCTCTGGCCCACGTGTGCCGCAGAACCAGACAGGGCCCAGGAACAGCAGAGCTGAGGCTGCACAGTCACTCCTGCTGGCATCCATCCTCTGCCAGACCCTGGTCCTCCACCCTGCTTCCAGAATCTCCTGCTGTTTTTCTTTTCTGTTTCCCCAAGTTCCTCTTGTTAAACACCAACTCCTCTTCTGGGACACACTTTGGACCCCCTAACCCTCCTCCCACCCTCTTCTGTCCCCTGTCTTCTTCCTTTTGCCCCCATCCATCTGCCCAAAGCTGCTCGTAATACAAATAAAACCCACAGCTGTCCCAATGGGAAGGGAGGTGTCCTCTCCTGAGATATCTTTGAAGCTGCCATCAGTCACTGTACAGAGACTGCAGCTCTGAGTAATCAGGAAGTGCGTCACTGTCCGTGGCTGACAGATCTTAAAACTCAAGGTAAGATTCATGTATTCGTGTTTTCCCAGATTTATGCTTTCTTTCCCTCTTTTGCTTTTTCCTTCATTTGTGTGTTCATTTACTCCTCTGGGGTGCGAACACCGTTGGGTAGTTCAGACATCACTGCGTGTTTTTCTTCTCTTGGTCTGATTCTCTCTTCCTGGGGAAACCAGACTGCATGCCCAGTTCCCTTCACGGGAGAAAGATGTCCCCCCAGTCTCACCACGGGACTTCGAAGTAGGTCTGTTCCTCTTGAATTGACACTTCACCCTGCCAGGGTGAGCTTGAGCTCGGGAGGAAGGCATTAGTGATGCCCTGCCACTTTTTTTGGCTCTAGGCAACATCCCCATTTCTCCTTCAGTGGTTCTCATTTGTCGTGAGCTGCTAGCTAAAGTCATTTTTCCACAGGAAACTCTTAGAACGACAGCCTCCAGTTGGGTTCTGAGTGAGCGCCGAGGGTTCCAGGAACCCTGTGTGATGTCACTGCTGACACAGCAATGTTCCGTGGGCCCCGGCTCGTACTCAGACGCGGCCCCAAGATGAACACAGATGAGAGGGTCAGGAGGAAGATGAATCACCGGCGGTCCTTGCCTTCTTTAGGGACGAGAGATGCACATGATTCAGGGGTCAGCAGACATTTTCTGTAAGGAGCCAGATAGAAAATAGTTTAGGCTTTCTGGACCACATGTGATCTCTGCTGCAGCTACTTGATTCTGTGATTATAGGGCGAGAGCAGCCGTGGAAACTATGCGATCAGCTTGGCTGTTTTCCAATAAAACTTTATTGACAAAAAAAAGTGGTAAATGGCCATAGTTCACTGATCCCTTGTGTCTTGTTGCTGTAAAGTTCCTTTGTCTCATCCGCTGCCACAGGTTTTCTGAAAATAGGACTTCCATTGACTAAAATATGTGGAATGCATTAGGGGCTGGGCGGTCTTGAGTGTAAAAGCCAGACATCCACCTTCCCAAGCCAGCGGCACCACATGGCCCTTAAATCTGGGGTCCCAATGGAGGTGTTCACTTCCTAGCACATGTGGGTTTTGGACCTGGACACAGGGACCCATCGAGCCTTCTCAGCAGCATCATAGCACAAGTGAACAAGCCGCCAGCGCAGTGGGCCAGGCTCCATGGGACCTGTCTCCAGGACTTTTTGATTAAAGAGTTCTCTGCAAGTCAGCGCCTGGCACAATGTTTGGCAGGTACGTGGCTGTTGCTTGAGAAAAGACATTTAACAGGCAGAGATATTTCCACCTGAGTCAGGGTGAGGATGGTCAGACTACCCCTGTCACCCCAAAAGATGAGAGAAAAACTGGGAGAATGTGTGGGGGTGAGGATGGAGGCTCAGGAGACGGAAAGTGCATCCCAGTTCTTCCAGCGCTGGTGCTCCACAGGCTAATACAGCCAGTGAACAAAAACCACTCCCCATTGTGGGCAACTTTCTCATACCCCTCTTCCTGACCCCCCTTCTCGAACTCCCAAACCCTTCTATCATATTTGTACCCACTCTCCTGCCCACTCTTCGTCAAACTGACCATGAAGAAGGGGCAGAGAGCAGACTGAGCACCACTGTTATCTCAGAGCCTTGTTAATTTGGGCTACGTATAATTGCTCACCAGAGAAACAGAACCGATAAGGTATGCCTACAGAGAGATTTATCTGAAGGAATTGGCTCATGTGATTGTAGAGGTGGACAAGTCCAAAATCTGCAGAGGAGGGGCTAGCAGGCTGGAGACAATCTCCACTCCAAAGGCTGGCTGCTGGCAGAATTCCCTCTTCCTTGGGGGACCTTCGTCTTTCTCTCTTGATGCCTTCAACTGATTGAATGAGACCCATCCACATTATGGAGAGTAATATGCTTGACACAAAGTCGGCTGATTTAAAGGTTAATCACCTCTAAAAAAATACCTCCACGGTAACATCTAGACTGGTGCTTGACCAAACATGTAGACACCACAGCCGAACCAAATTAACACCTGAAATTAGCCATCCCAGGCTCCAAACCACTAAACAACATTTGAGTTTCACTCTTGTCCCACATCTTCCCTTCTGATCATTGGGGCAGGATGATGATATTGACCTGGCAACCTAAAAGCGCCCTATTGCTAATTGTTTACCTGCTGACCTGGAGAATTTCCTCAAAAATCATACTGTGAAAAATCCCTCCCTCAGAAACTGAGTGAAGCTGAAGATCTTTAGAACACACAGTTCTGAGAGACTGCATCAGAGGTAAGTTTTTATTCCTTTCCTAATGTCTTCTAGCCCTCTGGGAGCTGGACAAATCTGACATGCTAGTCAGGACTGAGCCAGGTTTCTAACAGGGGATCTGGGGAAGTGTAGGAAATAAAAGGAAAAAGCTTTAATGGCGTAATCTACAGGAGAACCCTTTCTTTTTCTTTTTCTTTTTTTCTTTTTTCTTTTTTTTTTTTTTTTTTTTTGACTGAGATCTGGGGAAAAAAGACTAAGTCTGAGACCTGGATACACAGAGTGGCACCAGCATCAGCCTTGCCCACGTTTCCTTCCTCAGGTGACCCCCAGGGCTCCTCAGTCTCGGCAGAGGTAGGTTTGCTGAGCTGTAGCTCAGAAGGGCAGTTTTCACTCCTGATGCCTCACTGCCAGCCCATCCATCTTTGAACCCACCCAGCCATTGAGAATAACATCCTGAAGATGAAAACTGGGAAAAGAAGATAATCTTTCCTTCTTTGTTCATTGCAGCCCCTCAGAATCAAAAGATAAAGTCAAGATCCCAGCCTCCTATCAGAAACAGGAGATTTACTTCTTTCCACAAAGAACACCCTCGTTCCAGAGAGATAACCCACAGACGTATGTCGATGTGCCCAGACTGTTGACGCTGCAGTGTTGACTCAGAGCATGGCCAAGAGAGAGCCAAGGCTACTTATTGTTCTAGAGCTGATGGGACATGTGGCCCAGAGCCCCTGACTCCACACATTCCAACCCCTTCTTTGTGCAGCTCATCATCTTAGTTTTTGTGGACCTGGAGGGTTGCAATTTAGGGTGGCCTTAATCACCTATGTGTTGATCAGCCCAAGCATGTGTTAACTTCATCCCTCTGGTGCCAAGCAAGTAAGGAGAGAGGACCGAAGTCAGCTATTGGCAGGGTTCCTGTTCACAGCAAAAGGTATGGACAATAATGTTCATAGCAGCAGTATTAGCAATAGGTAACAACCAAACCGAAAACCACTCAGTGTCCAACAGTACTAGAATGGATAAATGAATTGTGCTGTTTCCATGTAACAGAATACTAGACAGAAATGAAAATGAATGAGTTACAGGTAAATGCCACAATGTGTGCAAATCCCACATAATGTGGACCAAAATACACTAGATACAAAAAAAAATATCGTGAGATTCCATTTATATAAAATTCCAAAATATACGAACCTGAACTATAGTGTTAAAGTCATAGAAAATAGTTACAAAATAGTACATATGGACTAATTCCACGTATATAAAGTTGGAAGGTGGATTAAAGACTTAATGATATGACAAAGATGCAGGAAAAATTTCAGGTATAAATACAGAAAAATATACTGTGTCTTATGGACAAGAAAATTGTTTTTAAGAAGACTAAACAGCATAAACCAGTGCAAAGTTAACCAACCCACCAACAATCACTCATTCATTCAACACAGATTTTTGCGCACTTTCTAAGTGCCAGGCACAGTTTCAGGCACGAAGGCCACACTGAGAACCTGAACTGACGAGTCCTGTCTTTTATCTCTCTTCTATTTATGTGAAGACAATACTTTATTTTTAGGAGCGTCCCAGGTTGTGTCTCTCTCACTAACAATCCTCTCGTTACTGTGAAGCCACTGTAAATGAAGCCGTTGAAGACTCAGACAAATATGTAAAAGAAATTGTTTGTTTCATTTTATTGTCTTTACTGCCGGCCTTGACAATTTTTTTTTTAACATAATCGTCTAGCTGGGCGTGAAACACTAAGCAATTACTCCTCGGGGGAATCTGAAAGGTGCTCTTCATGGAGGCTTGAGGATATACTGCTTGCGGTGACTTCCAAGAGGTCGGGGGTTTGCTGGTGAAGATGCCCCAGAGAAGGGGCAGATTGCTCCTCTCCGCGCCTGCCTTTGCTGACTTCCTTGTGGTGCTGTCTCAGCTCCTTCCCCACAGATTATCACACGATTAGAAATTCTGTTTCCATCATTTTGCAACTTGCACCAGGCCTGAAGGGATTTTTCTTCAGGGCCATTGAACATGCATGGAAAGATAATTTGCTGAAACATTAAACTGCTCGTAAAGCCTTCCTGTATTTCCTGCCTGCCCTGCCTCATTTCAAGGAGAAGCTGAGCTCTGAGAGGCAGATGCTGCCCAAAGGGCCTGGCTCTCAGGGTCTGTAGTAAAAGCCTCAGCTCACCCAGAAGTGATCACACCCAGTGAACTGGGAGCTGAGGCTGAGGGGGAGGAGGGCAGTGGGATAAGAGAGCTCCAGACACTGCGAGGGGCAGCACCTTGGGGGGACAAGGCAGCACGGGAGGTGGGGGGCACGCCCCGTCGCGGGGCTCCCAGCCCTGCCAGGGGGCTCGTGCTGAAGATGGGAATGGAAGCACACAGCCAGTGCTTCTAGAAACACCACCCAAGCTGGGACGATGGCTGTGCTGAGGCTCTCCTCCAAATCTTGCTCCTTCATTGGACCTGAGAATCACTGCACCACTCCGGGGGAGGTACCCAAAGAAACATCAAGGTTAAGTCTTCATGGATTTGGAATAGCAAAAAAATGAATGTACTAGATGAGGAACAGAGGATATAGTGGGGAAAAAATTACATAGAAAAAATAATTTTAAAAATAAAAGACAACACTGGAATAATATATTTTCCCTACATTCTGGATTCATGGAGGCTGTAGACACAGAAATGCTTGCATACAGTGTTCCTACCTGGGGAGGAGTGCTAAGGGCAGCAGTGGTTCCAGGTCAATCCCCACTGGCATCTTCACCAGCACAGCCCCAACTCCTGGAAGTCATAGTCAGTCCTTCACACCTCTCCAAAGAGCATCTTCTCCATCCTCCCAAGTAGTAATTGCTCTGTGTCCACTGTCAGTTACAAAATGAGGTGAAAGAAAGAGAGAGAAAGAAGGAAGGAAGGAAGGGAGGGAGGGAGGGAGGGAGGAAAGAGGAAGAAAGGGAAAGAGAAAGAAAGAAAGGTGGGATGGAGGAAGGAAAATAATGAATCAAGAAATTTGACAGGGCAGGAGGTCCCAATAAAATGAAACTGAAATCTCTTTTTCATAAATTTGAGATCACAGAGTCCCTTTTGGAATCGTTTGCTTGGCACAAGTACACAGTGAAGAGAGGACACCCCTAAAAGCATAGCTCCCCCTATGCTATTACGTGTCGTGTTGTTTGGGTACCATCTGCTGCCTCCTCTTTATCAGGGAAAGGCTGGTGAGGACAGGAACTTGCTGGGTCTTACCCTGGAGGTCGGTTCTAATGTATATAAATGTCAGCTCACTATGTTGTACACTTGACGCTAACATAATATTGTATTTCAACTGATCTTCAATTAAAAAAAAAGAAAAAAAAGAGGAGACTAGGAGGCAGATTTAACATTTTGAAAATTTAGCAGATCTGTAAATAGCTGAAGAGAAGGGATACATTCTTACTAGTAGAAAGGCCACCACGGTGGGAGGGAGGGGCTGAGGGTAGCTATGAAGGGATGAATCCAAGGGGTTCAAAGAAACTTTGGGGGTTGATGTAAATGTTCATTATTTTGATTGTGCTGATGGTTTCAGGTATGTGTATGAGTCAGGACTCATCTAAAGGTGCACTTTAAAATGTGCCATTTTTTGTGTCCTTTATGCTTCAATAAAGCTGTAAAATTTGTAATTAAATGAGAATAAACGGTGAGTGTATGCATATGACAGCATTAATTGGTCAGATATTCCGTGAGTGCCAAGAAAACACCACTTAGGAAAATCACCAACATGCCTTTTTAGCTTCTGATTACGTTAACTTAAAATCAATGTGACCCCTATGTTTATCTGATGTCTATACTATTAGCTTAATTATGCAAATGATACCCTCTTAAAATGATTGAAAACAGCGTAACTGATTTCAGTGAACAATGGCTACTTTGATGATAAAAATTTCTCATTATATGTTTCACGAATCTTTTCCTTTGCCTTCAAGGACAGCTCAAACCATCCCAAATATGAACATTTTCCTCACACAGAAGTAAATCCTCTTTTCTCTACTGCTTGATTCTCTAGGCAGTTTCCAAACAACGTTGTCTCCTGGTTATTGTAACTTCAGCAGGTAAACAAATAGAGACAAATATGCATTGCTATTTCTGCTAAATGATAATTACTAATGCATAACAATGCCCTTTTGTTTTACTTCCGTGCTTGTGATGAGCATTTGGTTCCCAAGAAAGTACCTGTGGGAGTGTAACCTTTGGTTTCACTGGGGCTTGATGACGCCCCCATCTCTGTGCCTCTGGCTAAGCTGAGTTTTCGTCACAGTACAGTTTGCACGTGGCTAAAGCCTTTCTTTTTGAAATGAAAATATAAAAAGTCAGTGTATCAGCTTCAAAAGGCACATCAAGCAGCATCTGGGTAATGAAGGCGGAGATAAGGCGCACGTAAGGGGCCCCAGTTCACTGAAGACTAAGCAGCTCAGTGAGGCGGCAAAGACACGTCTCCGTAGTGGATGAAGTGCACTTTGCTGAGCACGGCTGCATCTGAAAGGTCATTTCTGGTTCGAAAAGCAACAAGAAATTTCAAAACCGAAAGAAACTTCTAATCCAATGGATGGGCGATGGCCCTTGAAGGTATGTTTATTAACACGTAGAGAGAAAGAAACGAGAAAAGACAGTGCGGTGCAGTAATTTTGCATAAAAATCAACTGGCTCCATTTAAAGTCCAGAGGTCAAAACAAACAAATAAACCAAAAAATCAAGCGTGAACTACACAAAACTATTTTCCTTGAAAGATAAAGCACACACACTGTTGTATTTCTCTATCACTATGGCAGACAGATTTCTAAAATGGTCCCCAATGACCCACATCTCCTGGTGTTCTTACCGTATGTAATCCCCCCCACCCCTTGCCCCTGAGTAAGGGTTGCACAGAGTGACTTGCTTCTAACGAACAGAGTGAGGCAAAAGTGATTGATGTCACCTCCCGGATTTGGGTATAAAAGCCTGTGACTTTCCCCCGCGGCTGACACTCTCTCTGGCCCTTCTTGCTTGCTTGCTCTGATGAAGCCGGCAGCCAGGTGGTGAGCTGCCCCGTGGAAAGGCCCACAGGGCAAGGAACCAGCTGATGCTGCCAGGTGCAGGGCAGACCTCCCACCCGTCCAGCAAGGAGACCAGAGCCCCAGCTGACAGCCGGATTGCAGCCTTGGGAGAGACCAGGAAGCAGAGCCCCCAGCTAAGCCGCATCCAGAATTCTGTCCCACAGAAGCTACAAGATAGTTAATTTTGTTTTTAAGCCACAAGTTTGACATGATTTGGTGTAAAGCAGTAATAAAGAGGTTCAGAACATGCACCCTGCAAGTGGACCATTTTTGCACGTGGATTATTTTGACCTAAAGACAACGGAGACTGCAGGCCCAAGAGAAACTTCTGCCTCTCCCTTAACTACCTAGAATTTAAATTGGGGTTTTTTCCTAAAATAAGAATTACTACCAGAGGTGACTTTCACCTGAGTGACACATCTGCATATGATTTAAGGAAGAAGAGCGTATTTGGAGCTGGCTTCTTTCTGGAAGAATCCATGTGATTAGTCAGAAATCCTTTCTCCTCTGGTTGTTTCTTGTTCTTCCTTTCAAAAATGCCCTGAGTTTCCATGGGCCAACTTTTTTTGTTGTTGTTGTTTTGGGGTTTTTTTTCTTTTCTTTTCTTTCTTTTTCTTTTCTTTTTCTTTTTTTTTTTTTTGGATGGGAGGAGGTAATTAGGTTTATTTATTTATTTACTTAAATGGAAGTACTGGGAATTGAACCCAGGACCTTGTGCATGCTAACCATGTGCTCTACCACTGAGCTATACCCGCCACCGTGGCCAAGTTTTAAGGCTGGAGCCACCATCTACGGGCTGTTCTAAGGCAATCAGGCGTCTCAGGGGCTGTGGTTAGTAATATCTACACAGCAGGGGAAGGGAGAACAAGAATGCCTCTTTGCTAACTTTCTGTGACAATCCACGTATGTCTAGAACAGTTGCTTGGGAAAAGAGCTGGAAAGAGGAGTGTGGAGCTTGGAGAGAGAGCTCTCAGGAAAAGGTCTTCTAGGGCCTGGGCTGGTGGATGTATTTGCACAGGTTTGAAAAGATGATCAGACCAAGAGGCAGAATCCCAGGTGAAGACTAGGGAGAGATTTGTCTAGAGCCTGGAAATAGGGACAAATCCTGAGGGCTGAGCACCTAGAAAGGACACAGAAAAGATGGAGTTCCAAATGGTATTCTGAGATGGCATCAAGGAACAGGTGGGCAGAGGGTCTCCTGTTGAGGACCCACGATCCACTCAGTGCACGAGTAACGGATTCTTATAACATGGGACATCCTGGAGATTATACCTTTTAGCCCATAACTTCTCAGCCAACTCAGAGAATGGTCAGCAAAATAATTAATGATCTTATTGGACTTGGTAGATTGTAATATCCTTCTTGTCCTTTGAGACTTACAGGAGCTATTTGTTTTAGAGTAAAGACCTTAAATTCATGCTTGAGAGAACTAAAGAAGGAAGACAAATAGCCTCAAATGAAATAAACTACTTCTACAGGAAAATTCCTCTTGCATGGCTCTCACATCTAATCTTCGAGTCATTTCAGGTTTGAACTAGAAGTCTTATCTTGTTCTTGTTTTTGTTCGAACAGAGTGTCTAGTTGCGCTCCAAGTCCTTTTCTTTCCTTTGTCTGGGCCTTGGAGAGCTAGACATTGTCTACTTGGGTTCAGCCACACCTTATGCCCAGGCCTGAGTCTTCATCTGTGAAATGGGAGGGATGAAATGACATCCTGATTTTAACATTTAGGGGTCCTGGGGTTTCCCATCTAGGCAACCTCTGAGCCTCATGTCTGTATATGCATTATTGCTCACAGAATTAGGAATCAAAGTATAAGCTTTAGGAGGTATGCATTTTTATAAATGCAGCTGAAGTGAACCACAGAGATTTATTTAAAAGGGGGATGCATTTGCTCAAGAGAATGCATCCAAGTTCTTCCTTCACCTGATCAAAACATAAATGTCACAGCCTGAGTTCTTTTAAATTAGGTTTATTAAGCTTCAGACCACGCTCTGAGTGCGTTTTAATGTGCTGTCGAGCTTTCAGTTTTATTTAATATCACTGGGAAGCAATGTGATGAAATCATACTTTATATTTCCTTCGATGGCACAGGAACTGAGATTAGGCAAGTTTGCTGAAATTAAAACCTAAATAGCAGTCCATGAATCACTCTCGCTTGGGCACAAGTCATTTCGTTTCCATTTTCCATTTTCTATCTCAATTGCTTTTCGGTGTGGAACAGTGCACCCTCTGGGGACACAGCCAGGGGGGGTTCCCCATCAGGAGGCTCTGCGTGCCTCTCCCTGGAAGGGCCCAGGTCCCACTGCCCTGGTGAGTGGTATGAGGATCACAGTGTGACACTGCTATAACTTCTACATCTGGCCTGATTTTGTGCCTCACTCATCCATTGATTCATTGGCCATACCAGGGCCCTGCTCTCTGCTGGCCACCGAAGAGGAGGAAGAGTCCCTGCCCTGGGGAGCTCCCTTCTGTGGGGAAGCCGTCCCCCACTTCCTGTCTGTCCCCCCAAGGTTCTTTGTTCTCATGGCTCCAGGAGAGCTTAGGGAGCCTTTAGTTCCCTCTTCCCCACCCCCTCCGATGGACGAAGCAGCACACCTGCCTTCTCTCCTATTTTCTCAACGGCCAGGCTGGAGACTGACAAACAGTAAATACTTTAGGTTGAATGAAGTTACGACGCTTTCCCGAGGCTCTCCCCCAATAGTGCTCTGCTCATATAAGAGCCTCAATAAAAACTTGAGCCTTTACTTATTAAATAGAAGACCCCCAGTTAGTGAATACCACAGTTGTTATATGGACAGCAAGGTAATTGTATGGAATCAGGTAATATTGACTGTCTGACGGAAAGGAGTCAGATTGAGGCATGATGTTTGACTTACAAATACAGGAAGAAAAAGTCTTCCTTCAAGGAGCAAATGCAAATCCGTATTACACACGGTGTTTACAGGGTCCAGCTCCAGTCCTAGGGAGCAGAGGAATGAAGGCTGTATTGGGAATTAAGAGGAAGCCAACTGATTCCTGGTACAGTCGGTGGGTCAGGGGGACAAGTCGTTTAAACTGAGAGGTATACGCCGCAATAAAAGGCATAACAACCGTTCTTAACAAGGTGGGATGATGGCATAAATCTGACGAAACAAAACGTACACACGAAACGATGCATTCTGGAGGGGGTTCCAAAAGCTAAGTGCACATGTACAGAAGTATGGATGGTTTCTGGCCGGTGGAGGTCATTGTCCAATGGAATTAAGACATTTGGTTGACTCTAAACTCAATGAGTCTGTAGTTGGGGAAGCTGCTAAAGACAGATGCACATAGGTCTTCCAACGTACACCCCAGGCTTCCTCTTTGCAAAACATGACAAATTCTACCAGATTGAAGGAGTGGCCTGCATGGGACGCACTGAACACCTCTCCGCACAGAGTTGCTTCGCCACACTGGCTGTTTGGCACAGACAGATGTAGCCGTGCATTTTCGTCTCTTGCGTTTACATTTTTCATTAAGAACCCATTCTGTTTGTCTTTCTGACAAATGAATGTAACCTTCTTTTCACAAACTTGGAAATGTCTCCAGTGACTTCCCATAAATCAGTTCTAATGAGCTCAGCACAAAAGTTGAAAGTACAGGGGAAAGTTTGGGAAAATTCACGTTCATTTCTCACCTCATTTGACACCAGAAATTGCTTCTCGTGATACTGTAGAATCAGTATTCTCTGCAGACAAGTGTGACGTGCCATCTTCCATTGCTGATAATTCATTGCATTATGCAGAAAACATTTCATTGTTGACCGCAGCTGCCTGAGGCTAGTTGCATCTTTTCTGTACATCTGTATAAGCGGGAGGGGAGTTGACACAAACCTCAGACATTGCCAAAAAGAGAAGTAAGGCAAATGAGGGTAGAAGACAATGCAAGGGACTGGATCGTGTGAATTCAGGTGCCCGGCTATGTTCACATGTGACTGAAAGTATATGCAGCAGTGGTCACAGGTGCATCTCTGCCTGAAGGACAGAGATGGTCCTTTGGAGAGGAAGATGCAGAAGACTGTCAGTTTAGTCTCAGAATCTTGGAAAGTATCCACCACTAGGACCTGCACTGAAAGCAGAGGTAATTGGCCTCTTGGATGAAAATAAGCAATGATTTCAGAAAGGATCCATGATTTGTTTTGTTATAACCACCCATTTTCCAGGGGAATAAACATTTCATTGGAATGAAAAGCACTGTAGCTTAGCTCTTACTTCTGTATTTTCTTCAAATAGTCTTTAACATGTGAATTTGGGGGCACAAACATTCAGACCACAGCATAAGGCAACCATAGTCCTGATTTGCCAGTTAGTAAACGTGCAGTTTGTTTCTGTCTCTGGAAAGATTTCAATACCTTAGCTTCCTTCACAAGTTAATTTGAATATTGGTCTGTTTACTTGACTTTGTCTCTTCTTTAAAATAGAGGCATGTTTGACTGGAACAGAATGATTCTTAAAGAGAAATAGTACAGGAAGGAAAGATCTCGTAATAATAGATGAAGTAGTCTAGGAAACATATCAAAAAGGCATTAAAAGAACAAATAGGAAAGTTGCAGAATACAAAATCAATATATAAAATCCAATTGTACTTTCTATACACGTATACTTTGAAAATGAAGTTAAGAAACAACACGACGATGAAATTAAGAAAATAATTCAATTTACAATAACATTAAAAAGAATAAAGTATTTAGGAATAAATTTGACAAAAGAAGTGTGAAACATATAGACCAAAACCTAAACATCCTCCATCCCCCGGGGTAGAGAGGAATCTTTCAATTTCCCCATGCTTGGACCCACTCCAGCCCTGCCTTCTCAATTTCTTTACTCTCTCATGTACTTTTCATATCTTCTCTCTAGCTTCATTCTGTTAACACTTAAACATGCTCAAATCCTTCCCACTTAAAAAGCAAAGAGAAAACAAAAAATCCTCTCACTCATCTCATGTTTCCCTACAACTTTACCTGATTTCTCTCCTCTCCCAAAGCCTTTAAAGAATCATCTACATTCATGGTCAACATCCCTTTCCATCCATTTGCTTCTCAACCCACCAGCTCAGGGAATTAATGGGAAAAATTTTCCTGCAAGGCCAGTATATTTTAATACATAAATAAATGTAATTTTTACAGCAATAGGATAAGACTCATCATGTACACTGAGCTGTATAGTTACAGAGCTATCTTGACCATTTTTCTAGAACATCAATTGTTCTTTCCTTCTGTGGCTTTACCATAGTGTTCATAGTCAATGGCTTATTGCTGGGCATCAGGTGGCCCATTTTCATGAACATTCTTATAGTTAAATCTTTGAGTGCATCTATAAGAGTAGATAAAATTCCTAAGAAAAGAAATGCTGAATCCAATGATTTGCACATACACAGATTTCAGTGACATTTTACAGAATACCAGATTAGTTCCAGAAACTGGGTCGCCCATCCCTACTCAGCAGTTGAGAGGGTCTGTTTTCCTATGACTTCACCAACAGTTGATGGCTTCTCATTGGTATTTTGTTGTTTCAATTTGTATTTCCAAGAAGTGTGAGCGTCCTCTCCTGTTATTAACTACTTTAATACTTTTTAGTGAATTGCTCATTTTTACTGGGGGAGGATGATCATTCCCTTGTTGATTTGGAAGTTGTTCTTTATAAACTAAAAGTATTATTTCTTTATTGCATATGCTGCAAATAGCTTTTCTAGCAGGGGCTCAAGTTTTTATGTTTTGTTATTTTAAAAGCAGCAAAAGCTTTAGAATTGTATGCACTGATGTTTATTCACTTCTTCTTTCAACAAATATGCATTACTGCTACTCCTGAGTCTGGTCTGTGCCGGGTGCTGGGGCAGAGCAGGGAACCAGGGAACCAGCATTTTAGTGATCACTCAGCCACACATTTCCTCATAGTACTTCTAGGGTTTCATTTTAACATTCTTACTTATTTTAGCATACAAGTATTTTATCCACCTGGAATTAATTTTGATACATAAGTCTGAGTTTCCAGCTTTCTTTTTTCTTTTCCAAATATCCCTAGTTGTTTTAGACCTTCCAAAGTATCTCTCATTAATACTTCCAGGTTTAATATACTTTTGTGAGTTTTGCATTTAAAGGGGAAAAGTTTGGCTCTAGGTATGACTCCTAAGATTGATAATGGAAACAAATCAATTTAAATCATTATTTCACTCAGCAGCATTTAAAGCTGAAAAATCCATTTTCATTCATTCATTCCTTTAGCATCTATTTACTGAACACCTACTTGTGCTGGGTACTTCTGGCGCACCTATTAAGTACAAAAGAATCGTCAGAAGCCAGGATGTGCCTTTAAGGGGCTGAAGACAAAGGCCAGAGCCCAAGGCCTGTCCAGAGTGGCGACAACCAGGAGGGTACCATCTGGCAGCCATACTTGGGTCCCTTTGCTGTGATCCCTGTGTTCCCTGGCTTGCTTCCTTTGCATACAACTCCCCTTTGGTGGTTTCCCCAGGTCCAGAGTATTCATTGCAGCTCTTTTTTCTTTTTTTTTTTCCTTTTTTATCTTTTAACCCACTTCACCCATTTCTGCCTGGCCCCCAAACCCCTACCTCCAGTAACCACCAATCTGTTCTTTGATTCCATGAGTTTGGCTTTTCATTTTTGTTTTGTATTTATCTTTCATTAGCATAAGGCTCTCTAGTTTCTTCCATGTTGTTGAAATGGAGAGATTTCATTCTTTTGTGGCTGAATAATATTCCATCATATATATACACCACATCTTCTTTGCCCAGTCATGGAGGGGCACTTAGGTTGCTTCCATATCTTGGCTATTGTAAACAAATCCTGCAATGAACCTGCGGGGGCCTATATCTTTTCAAGTTAGTGTTTTCATTTTCTTTAGATAATTACCCAGAAGTGGAATTATTGGATCATACGGTAGTTCTCTTTTTACTCTTTTGAGGAAACGCCATACTGCTTTCCTCAGTGGCTGCACCAATTTACAGTCCCACCAACAGGCGGATTTTTCAGTTTTTAAAAATTACTATTATTTTACCCATGGGTATGAAATACCATCTTTATCATATACTAATTTTCTTAAAATATTTAATACACTTAAAATATTTAATATTTCTTAAAATATTAAAATATTTAATTTTTTTCTGTTTATCTGTCTATTTCTGAACTAACTCTAATCTGGTTTAATCACTATCGCTTTCAGCCAATGCTCGCAGCACAAGCACTGACATCGTTATTTTTATTTCTTCAAAAATTTCTTGGCTCCTCGTGAGCATTTATTCTTTCAGAGGAACTTAGATCTACTTGACAAATTAAAAAATGATCTTGTATTTTCATCAGAACCACATTCAATTTATACATTGGTTTTGAGAGAATTAACATCTGTTCCATGGTCCTGGCATCTCTCTTCAATTAGTCAAGTTGATTTTTATGTCTCTCAGTAAAAAACACAACATTGCCAAAAAATAAAACGCACCAATTTCTTACTCAGTTTACTCTTAAGCATTTTATAAATTCTGTTGCTGTTTGCTCCTGGAGTCCACGATATTTCCTATCTAATGATTACCAGGACAAGTACGGATTTTAGAACATATATTTTGTAGCTGGCCACTTTATATTAATTCTTCCAGTTTTTCGATTTCTTCTCTCGGTTTCCTAGGTGGGCAGTTGTGCTACCTGTAAGTAAGTCACGCTGCTTTTTCCTCATCCATCCTCATGATCATACTCCTTTCGTTTTCTTGGTTGAGTGACAGAGAACCTTCAAGGTCAGGGTTACCCCGATAGCAGTGTGTAACAGTCATTTTTATTTTGTTCCTGGCATTGAGGGGAAAGCTGTCGCACACTGGCCGTTGCTATGGGGGTTACTCCCTTTCATGGCGAAGAATCAGGTTAAGCCAGGTGCGTCCGCCCGCCCGGCTCTGCTGGCAGGGCTCCCCTGTGGAGGCCACTCTGAAGGCAGCGCCCCAGGCCGGGCTCCAACCACTGTGTCTGCTCCACCTCCTTCCAAGCCTCTGTGGTCACTGGGTTTGGCTGATCTTGGAGGGACGGGGCTAGACAGCACTGCTTCTCACTGGAGGTCTGCAGGTCGACAGGGAGGCTCTGCTCCACGTGTCCCTTGTCCCCTCCCTGGGACCGGTGGACGAGCAAGGTCCCTTCTTCTCCTGGTGATGGCAAAGGAGAGGAGGGCAAGCAGAAAAGGGGAAGAACTTTTGAAGTCCAAACTCAGAACCGATACCTTTGCATTTTAGCCATTACACAACTGGCCACGACAAGCCGGCATCAAGTGTGACGGGTGTGCACAAACCAAGGGCTCCCACCTACACGGGGCTGCTCCCTGCACGTGGAAACCTGAAAACGTCCTTGGCCCTCAAACCTCTCCTGGGCTGCTGCAACCGCGGGGAAGTGAAGCAGTACCACGGGCCAATGACAAGTGGTATCATTTGGTTGAAACTTAAAACAACAGGGTCCATATGGGTAGGAAATTATTTTTAAATGACTGAAATGTCTAATTTGCATAACTTATATTTCTTGTTCATATTTGTACCCAGTGGGTGTTATATGAATATTTGAATACTTGATGACTGATTAATATAATTTGCTAGGACCTCTCATTGTTCAGATTTAAACAAATTGCTTTTTTTTTTTTAAGGCTGCCAGTATATGGAAAAAGTAAAAAAGTGTCAGAATGGGTTTAGGAAAATTATAGTGTATCTTAAATGTTTACATTTAATGAAACAGCACTTTAAACACACACACAAGAACACAATGCATCTGTATACAATCCTCTTTTGGCAAGAATGTCCACAGTCATACTGGAGAACTTTGGTGACCCTGATCCCATGTGCACTCCCCGCTCACACTCCACCCCCATCCCTACCCCATGTGAGGTCCTGTAATTTACATCATGTACTATGTACTTGGTGGGCTCACCCTTCAATTGCTAAAAATCCTCCAGGTCAAAAACTTACTGGATTGACCATCTGAAGACCAAAACTTGCCTCTACACTCCACTTGTCACTCCCTCCGAGTCACTTTGGACAGCAGCTTCGCTGGACCTGGAAAAGGAAAGGGTGACTGAGGAGCCTCCAAGGCTCTTTCAACCCCTGACAAGGTGACTAAGTCCACTTTAGCTTCTGATGGGCTTTTTCCCTCAAGAATTTTAGCCTGTGGCACACTGCAGAGCTGGTTCTATTAGGATCCAGCTAAACCTCCAGGCTGATGGCTTCTCCCTCTCGCTCACATAAATGGCCTTAGTGTACCTCATTCTCTCGCTGCATCTGTGGCCAGCCCCCTGTGGGTCACAGCAGCTCCCTGCAGATACTGATTCGTGGCAAAGAAGAGGACGCTGTTCCCAAGAGTGTGACAGAAGAGGTGTGCAGATGCGGTGCCGCCAGAGCGGGATCAAGAAATGCTAAGCCCTTCCAGATTTATCATAACGGGCCCATGACACTGACTTTCAGGGGAACTAGCCTTGGAGGATTTGAAAAGAGAAATCACAAAGATGAAAAATTCCACCACACCATGCTGGCCTCAGTAGCATCCTTCCTCTTCCGTGGGTCAAGAGGACCATCGTCATACCCGCCCCAACCCCCCCACCTCTTATATAACCATATTTTCTTTTATTCTTCCTTCCTCCCTTCCTTCCACTCCCTCCTCTCCCCCCCCCCCACCATAAAGCCTGAAGTTTGTCTATTTACTTGTCTCTTAAAGAGGAGGAGGAAAAACAGTTCCTGAGATGCCCACAGCAAACATGTGCTTCACTGTAGATAGAATCATTGAAAACCCATGAAAGGTAAGACTAACTCAGAAAGGATGATGTTAAGTTTATACGTGTGAATACACGTGGGGGGAGGTCACTCATAGGTGCACAGAAAAGGCAGCTTGTTTACGCTCTGGCTGTGATTTAATCTTCCTCATGAGCCCTGCCCAGCTGGGTGATGGCAGTGGTTTACATGATCCCCCTTCGCCCTGAAAAATGGCCCTGGGGGTAAATTCTCCACCTTCAGAACTTCCTCTAGGCCCCCTTTTCTGCTCAGCACTGGAGGTGGGGGTCTTTCCACCTCGTAGGGTGAACTGGGGGCTGGGTCGGAATAAGAGTCGTGTTTTGTCCCCCTTTTCCCATCACCAGCCTGGTCACAGGCTGATGCCAAGTGAGGCAGGAATCCCTCACCTGGAGGTCCGGGCCACCCTGACCTCATGCCCACGTTCCGGGTGCTGCCCAGTTTCCCCAGAAGCAGATGCTGAAACGGAGTGTGGGGTACACAATAGGGGTCCCACCTGTGACAGAAAGGGGGAAGCAGGACTGGGCACAGGGGAAGCCAGGCTGGGCTGCAGGCTTAGCAAAGTCCCGGCCGACAGAGCAAGAAGTGGCCCTCGGAGTTGTCCAGCCTCAGCCCAGGTGGCCAGGCCTTTACACCCCTTCCTTGCGCAGACTCTGGATGTCCGGGACCTTGGTGGGGCAGGTCAGTGAGGTCAAGGTGGTTCCTACACGGCGGCAGGCCCTTCCTTGGGGAATCTGAGGTGATGGAGAGCAGGAGGTACCTGGGGCAGGCCTGGCCACGCTCCACCTCAGGCTCCTGCCAGACCCCTGGACTAGAAGAGGAGCCAGTCAGCCTTCAGGACCCCTCCCCTCTCCACCTGCACTTCTGCAGGATTCCAGCCTGGACAGAGGAAGCTGTGGCCCACATACGGGATATGAGTCTCCCCTCCTTCCCACAGCAGCCCCTTCTCTACACCACAGCCCCCTCCCTCCCAGGTGATGTCACCCCGACTCTCCCAGGGGCAAAGGGAAGGGTCCCCAGAACTTGAGGAATCTTCACTCTTATACTGCGCTCTCTACAGTCAAGCCCTGTAAGAGTGAAGTCGATCTCACCAATGACTCCCACATCTCTGATTTGGGAAACTGGGTGGAGAGCGGTGCCATTAGCAAAGATGAAACACGTGGGCAGAGGAGCAGGGAAGGGAGGGAAGCGATGGGTTTGGTCTTGGGCCCAGGGAGACAGAGCTGCCTTATGTGCAGCCAGTAGTGGCTGGAGCTGTGAGCCTGAAGGTCTGGAGAGAGAGGGAGGCTAACTTGGAGGTGTGGGAGCTGTCAGCACAGAGATGATCGTTAGGTCCTTGAGAGCAAGTGAGATGTCTAAGGGGTGGTGCACTGACCAAGGCAAGAAGAGGGCCCAGGACAGAGCCCTGGGGAGCACAGATCCTTAGGAAGGACATGCCAACCTGGCGGCCAAAGGCATATATCAGAGAGGACAGAGGAAAGCCACAGGAGATGGGCAACATGGAGTCACAGAAGAAGGAGGGTGCTATGAACTCGCTGTTTGTGTCTCCCCAAATTCAAATGTGGAAGCACCACCAATGTGATAGTATTTGAAGGTGAGGCTTTGGGAAGTGATTAGGTTTAGTTGAGGTCTTGGGGGTGGGGCTTCCTTGATGGGATTAGTGCCCTTATAAGAAAAGAAGAGACACCAGAGCTTCCTCTCTCATGGAGGGAGGACACAGGAAGAAGGTGGCTGTCCTCAAGCTCAGTAAGAAGGCTCTCACCAGAAATGGAACCTGCCAGCACCTTGACCTTGGACTTTCCAGCCCCTGGAACTGTGTGAAAGCAATGCATGATGTTCAAGCCACCATGTCTGTGGTATTTTGTTACAGCAGCCGAAGCAGGCTAAGACAGAAGGTGTGGAAACTGAGCTAGACGTTGACAGAAGGCAAAGAAAGAAAATAAAGGGAAAAGGGAAGGAAAAAATAGGGCTGGTGGATTTAGAGTCATTTAAGGTCACTGACACCCTTGGTGAGTTAGGACCTTTGGAGAGTTGTGAATGGGAAGCTAGATTTTAGTAAACTGAGCAGTGTGGGTCAGGAGACAGTAAGTGCAGAGATCAGCCTAGAACGGGAGCAGAGTGATGGAGAGGCAGCTGGAAGGCACAGGAGGGGGCTGGCAATATGATACCCTCTGCTCCACTTCCTTGGTTGTCCAGAATTTAATGCTTTGCTATTAAACTTTACGTGATGATGTGTCTGCCTCTCCTGCTGGCCCGTAAACTCCTTAATTCCAGGGACAGTCTCATTCCTGTCTATGATCCCACTGGTGCCTAACACACTGGAGCTGCTCAATAAAACTTGGAGGATTTTAGTATATATTTTCCTGCATGACAGGTAGTGTCTGGCTTAGTGTACCCTGTGCCCACTCACCAGGGCAGAATATAGGTTGTGTGGCTTGTTTCCGCAGCATTTGGAAGGAGGCAACTGTGTTCCTCCACTTGAAGGAAAAGCATATTGAGCTGGCTTAGCCACATGGGGAATTCATTGTTCTCTCCACCATATGGCCTGGTGCCGACAACAACCGGGGGTAGACGCTGCCGGCTCCCAGGAGCCGCAGGATATGCATGAAGCGATGCAAAGCGAGGGTAATAACACAGCAAGAGCTGGAAGGGCCCGAACATCTCGCTTAGTCCAGACCCTAATGATCTCATCATGCTGCTTTGGCAACAACTGCCACAGACCCTGGGGGTGTTTGTACAACATTCTCGCAAGGATGCATTTGCCCCTGAGCTAGTCAAGGTGATGGGACCTGAGATCCTGCTCCACTGACCCAGAAGCTCAGGGGAAATGGCACCCAGGTCCCTTTGTAACCCCACCAGTGACCTTCACCACCTCCAGGGCAGCTGGATGGGACGCATCACCATGTTACTCTCTTAGGCGGTCTGGCAGAGAGAGGAAAATGCATGGTCTGGGAGTGGGACAGAGCTGGGTCAACTCCAGACTATGAGTTCAAATCACACCCAAATTGAATTGTCAACGGAAGATCGCTTCCCAGTGGATTCTTTAATTGAGACTCTTGGAAGAATGCAGGATCCATGGCATCTGTGGTACGTTGGTGCCTCACACCCCTTCCCCATTCCCCATCACAGTCCTCCCAGACTAGAGACGTAGACACACCTCTTTATGAAACGTACGTTCACTGATGCTGTCAGGAGATTCGAAAGGGGGTGAACTCCCCTAACTTTTGAATCTTGTACCATGTGACTATTCATCTGCTAAAAATATTAATCGGAAAAAAAGCAGATAAGTTGGGAGGGCAAAGATCCCATTTTACTTACTGTATTTTTTATAGGAAAAATTAAGTATACCTTAAATCTGAGAGGCTGGTACACGAGTATCTGTCACAATAAGCTCTGTACTTGTCTAGGATTTTTAAAACTATTTCGATGTAGTGGAGAAGGGAGCGGATGCAGCCGTGGCAGTGGTGGGAGAGAAGGAGGTGGTGATCTTAGAGGCACAAGCCAATGAATGCCCTCAGTGACTGACTGCAGGCAGGTCAGGCAGGCGTGACTGTGGCTGACTTTGCAGCGTAGACTTTTGGAATCTGGTTTAGGTGGTGGTACCCAGGATCGAGACGAGGAACTCAGGGGAAGTGGTCTGAAAGAGGAGGGTGATGTGTTCAGTTTAAGCAAGCTGAGTTTATGGTGCCTGAGAGCCTCGGACAGGAGTCCTTTCTTTCTTTTTTTATTGAATTATAGTTGACCTACAATATTTTATTAGTTTCAGGTGTACAACATTGTGATTCAATATTTTCATCTGTTGCACAATGCCCACCACGGTAAGTCTAGTTACCATCTGTCACCTTACAGAGTTATTACAATACTATTAACTGCCTTCCCCATGCTGTCCATTACACCCCTGTGACTTACACATTTTATCATTGGGAGTTTGTACCTCTTAGTCCCCTTCACCTATGTTGCCCATGCCCCTCACTCTCCGCCCCTCTGGCAACCACCAGTTTGCTCTCTGTATCTATAAGCCTGTCTCTATTTAGTTTATTCATCTGTATTTTTTAGATTCCACATACATGTGAAATCATACGGTATTTGTCTTTGTCTGACTTATTTCACTTTGCATCACACCTTCTAAGTCCACAAAACTCCTAGAAGAAAGCATAGGCACTTAGCTCTTTGACATCAGTCTTAGCCATATTTTTTTGGCTATGTCTCCTCAGGCAAGGAGGACAAAGGAAAAAAAATAAACAAATGGGACAATATCAAACTAAGAAGCTTTTGCACAGTGATGAAATAAAACTTACATTTTAAGGCAGGACAAGAAACATCAAACATAAAGTTCTCTCTGTGCGGGCCCCCTTCCTCCCTCGCTAATGTGCAGTGTGCATCTGCATTACCCATTAGCCATACCTCCTCAAAGATGGGGGTGCCTGCTCAACCTTGAAGATCATTTTTTTTTCCTTCCTTCTGACTCTAGCAATGTAACTTCTTAAAATAACAGCATTCTTTCCCAGCTCTGAGGGGATCGTGGTGACTTGCTGCTGGCTTTGTGTGTCTTCGGTGAACTTTATGTAAATATCATTATATCATCATGTTCTCCCCAAGCTGCTTTAAGATGCAAATCTGACCGAGTCCCTCTCTTCTTAGAATCATTCCCAGGCCACCCACTGTTCTTAGAATGAAGGCAAAGTCCTTATGGCGTCCTCCAGGGTCATTCCCATTTGAGTCCTGTTCTCTGCTCTGGCTTTAATTCCTGCCACACCCACTCCCACCCCAGCCCTCTTTCGGTTGCTCCTTTACTACATGGAGCTCATTATTAATTCAGGGCCTTTGCTCATCCTGCTATCTCTGTCTGTTCTTTCCCCATTCCTTGCTTTTCTAGCTCTTTTTCACTGTAAGTCTCAGCACAAATGCCACTGCCTCCAGGAAGCCTCCCCAACTGCCTAGATCCTATGACTTTCTCTTAGGATGCCCTGGACTTCTCCATCACGACACTTAGTGCAACCAGATATTGTGTACACATGTCTTTAATGTAACTATAACCCACTGGATTATAAATTTGTGAGAATAGGGACTACATCTTCTTTATTCACTGAATTCACAATGGGAACTCAGTGGATACTCATAAAATGAATGAGTATGCGTGTGTTTGTGAGAGAGAGGAGGGGAGAGGTATATACATGTGTGGGTAGGGAGGGAGAGAATGAGAGCGTGAGAGAAATATTTGTCATCATTTTGTAGGCTTGTGGGGGATATAGAATTAGCAGGCACAGGACGGGGGAGCAGCAGACACAAACAACTGGGGTCCCCTCCCCTTCTGTAGCTAGAGATGGTGGGTTATTGCCCTGTGATCTGAACAGCAAAACTCTCGGAGGCAGGTCATCCTCCTGAGCCAGGGACGTCAGCAGTGCAATGGGAATTACTGAAAAAGGATGCCTGGGACTCACTCCTCCACCTGGCTGACCCTTTCCAATGACAAATTTGTCAGCCTTAGAGGAGAAGACGAGAACCGATCACAGATAGAGATTGAGTGGGCTGAGATTTAATTTCAGTCTCTCTCACTTCCTATCCCAAGCTCAAAGCTTTTTAAAAGTCTTATCTCTCAGCTTTCCCTTTCTTCTGTCTAGTTTTACCTTCGTGGGTGCATAGCCTGCTTGAATTAGAAGTGCATCCTGTTAGGGAGATGATACTGAGGTCTGGAGCCTGGAATCAGAGGATATGGGGAGACGCCAGCCCGTGCCTGGAACTGCACCCTCACCCCCAGCCCTGAGAGGGAGGAGGATGCACAGAAAATGACAGACAAATGATCCTTTTTGGAAAGGGGGTTTCTTACAGTGGACTGTGGGTTTCTGAGCAGGCAGGGTCTCCTGGGAAGCATCCATCCTGACCCCCTTAGAGGAGAGTCAGGAACCACAGACCCAAGATCAGGGCTGTGAGAACTCCAAGTTCTGGAAACTCTGCACTCTGCCTGCCCCCAGCCATTTGTCACTGCCTTCTGCTTGCCCAGAGCATCCGAGGAAGCCCCTTAAAGCAACAGTGAACACTTGTCTCTGGAAGTAAAGAGGGAGGGAAGCTGGGGGTCAGTCCCCCTCCAAGAGACCAGGTTGGGGTAGGGAGGCCTTGTGCACAAAGGAGGAGCAACTCCGGACTCCAGCAAGGATGGAAAGAGGGTCCACAGCAGACCAGGGCTTTGCAGCCTCAGGGCTCCTGTGCCATGCTCATCACCAACCTGAACCCAGTCTTCCTGGGAGCAGGTACACCTCACCCACCGCCTCCAACACACACACACACACACGCACACACGGTCACCCAGCTGGGCTGAAGGAGGAGCCCAGGGCCCAATAACCTGAGCACTCCCTGTGCTGGGTGATGCTGATCCCAGAGAGGGCAGGCTCCTCAAGGTGGAGCTTCTCAAACTCAGTGGTTCTCAAATCACCTGTGATCATGCTCCAACAAAGATGGCTGGGCCCTTCAGCCCAGAGATTCTGACTCAGCCAGTCTGGGACAGGGATCGTGAATTTGTGCAGCTAGTAAAAATGAAATTTTCCTGATGCTGATGTGGGGGTCCTGGGGCCCACACTTGGGGTTCTTAGGGGCTGCTGCGGTCAGGCTGCAGGAAGATCAATTTGGGAGTGTTGACAGATCAGAGTGGCCTTGGGAAAGGCTGGAACAGAGAGGAGGAGTCATAGAAATTGGTGCGTGACATCCTGGCTGGGGCCCGGACAAAGGTGACGGCAGGAGTGAATGGGAAAGCTCAGATGGTGAGCAACTTCTTTTGTCTGGAAAATCCTAAACAACCTCTGGGGCTCCACCGTCAAGGACCTCTGATGCTCCCTGGGAACCTGCTAGCGTTCCTCAAAACGGTAAACACAGAATTACTATATGACCCAGCAATTCCCCTCCTGGGACTACTCCTAAGGGAACTGAAAACACAGGCCCGCACAGAAACTTGTACCGGAATGTTCACGGCAACATGATGCATAGCAGCCCAGCAGTAGAAGCGACCCCAATGTCCAGCCCCTGGGGAATGTAAACAAGATGTGCTGTCTCAGTTCACTGACATATTCTTCAGCCATAAAAAGGCGGGAAGTACTGATACGTGTTACAACACGGATGAACTTGGAAACACGCTAAATAAAAGAAGCCAGTCACAATGGGCCCATATTGCATCATTCTAGTTCTATAAAATGTCTAGAATAAACAACTCCGTGGAAACAGAATGCAGATTAGTGATTGCCAGGGGCTGGAGGCCAGGGGACTAGGAAATATCTATCTAATGGGCACAGGTTTGGGGGTTTTTTGGAGTGATGAGAATGTTCTGGAATTAGGGGGAATGGTTGCACAGCAGTATAAGTGTACTAAAGCCACTGAAGTGTACAATTTAAAAAAGCTTTAAATGGTGGATTTTATGTTATGAGCATTTTACTTCAATGGAAAACATTTTTTATAACCTGCTTACATTTTCTATCTCTCTAGAGCTCCTTCAGGAGGAAGAGGCTTGAATCCAGGACTTAGAGAGGAAAGTTCACTTAGAGGAGAGCAGGCTCAGGGTGAGCACTCCTGCCTTCATTTACGTGGCTCATAACACCTGTCACAATAGAGCACGGAGAGCAATTGCCTCCACCCCATGTGACACGGCTCCCGTTGTACAGCAGGAAAACGTAAACCTTCTCTCGGGCATTTTATGTTAGAAGAAAACATACCTTGCAAACGGCAGCCTTGCTTCAGGTGGCAAAAATCAGTCCAGGGGACCAGTGTTGCCTGGCTTTACGATGGAGACCACAGGAGGGGTAGGCATCTGGCCACGGGCATGAGTGAGACGGCAACCCAGCATAGATGACACAGACCACACAGCCTTCCCTTCACCCTCGTCACACCCCCACCAAGGCTCTGAGTCACTGGGATTAACACTGGTCCCTGAAGGGAACCACACTCTTTCCTCATTCACTCATTTGTTCCTTCAGCGTTTACTGAGCAACTTCCACCTGCCAGGTGCTGTTCTAGGTGCCAGTCCAGCAACAAATGAGACAGGGTCTCTGCCCTCATGGAGCTGACAGTCAAGCTGAAGATCCCCCTTCCACTCCCATCACTGGAGAATGAAAACAAGAGGCTCATAGTGGCCACTTCATCATTTGTGGTCAACTAAGCCAGAGAACCTGGCTCCTCGATAAAGTTCCACACCTGTTTATTGCCATGTCCTGTGAGGTCGCTTACCACTCTATGTCTTGGTTTCTTTTTTTCCTTTTTTAATGGAGGTACTAGGGATTGAACCTGGGACCTTGCACATGCTAAGCAGACGCTTTACCACTGAGCTATGCCCCCACCCCTGGGTTTCTTTATCTGAATATGAAAGTATTTTGTGGCCAAAAGTTGTCATTTAACTCAATCTGTAATGTTGCACTAAAACTAAGGTTCACTGAGTTCTCCAAAACTATGGCCACTTTTAAAAGTCGTTCTAAGCAATTTTTATAAATTCGACTTGTTTGTATTAAATCTAACTATGAGATGACCTCTTGATGTAGTGTAATAATGGTTCTAAGAATCTTAGAAACATGCTAACTTTTCCTTTTATCCGTCTGGACATTGACAATAACTTGAAGTAAACTATACTTTAAAAAGAACCTCAGGGATACAGGATGCGAGATTCAGGAATAGACAAGTCCAGGCATATCTGGTTTCAGCACCCAAAACTTTGGACAGCAGCCTCCTCACGCTACTCCTGAGAAAGTCTGGTTCTTAGCACCTCTCTTTAACACAAAATAATCTCACTTTTTAGGAAAGAGACTGTGCTCTTGGCTCAGGCTAGTCAGTGAGGGTTGAAGAGTATGGAGAATGAGGTGCTCAGATGACAAGGCTGGAAGGATGGGGTGCACTGTGGGCGGGCAGCAGGATAGCTGGACCCGCATCAAGGCCAGTAGCAAACATTCACACCACAACTCTGAATTCTCAGGTTCCAGGAAGACCCCGGCTTCCTCACCACCCCACAGTGATGTCTGACCCTCTGGGAAGGGCTGGACCCTGCTACACACTCTCTCCTTTACTCTTTCTCACCGTTTCAGTCAAAGCTTGTGCACTGGGCAGGGAGGGGGAGTTCTTTAGACCTTCAGCCAAAGCTGGAAAACAGGTTTCAGATTTTCTTTGGTCCAGGGAAATATGGAGAAGCAGTAGGTAAGAGCCAGGAAGACGTGAGGACCAGGCTTTGAGTCAGGTGTAACCAAACTGCTTTTCCTCTGTCTCTGTTAGGACACAAAGCGACTCAGGCCAGGCATCTCCCTGTCTTCTTCCATCTCAGGAAAGCGCTTCTGCACACACTGCTGCAGCAAGCAGAGCTTTGGACACGTTACGGGCTGGGTTACACTGTGCAAAATTTAACCAACAAATCTCAGCCTCTGAA
This sequence comes from Camelus bactrianus, assembly GCF_048773025.1. NCBI lineage: Eukaryota > Metazoa > Chordata > Mammalia > Artiodactyla > Camelidae > Camelus > Camelus bactrianus. The sequence continues at coordinate 29,518,115 of NC_133565.1, forward strand.
GGATACAAAAGCTATTTCTTGCTCAAAGTTGTCCATGACCAGTAGGGGTCAGCAGGGGGCTCTGCTCTACACAGTCCTTCAAGGACCCTGGTTGACTGAGGTTCTACCCCATCGTAGCTGCTCTATCTGGAGTGTGTGGCTTTCTCCATCACCTGGTGGGAGAAGTAGGTGCTGAGAAGGCTTTGCACTGGCAATTAAAGGCTTCGTCCTGGAGGGGACACATTCATCTCCACTCACAATCCATTAACCAGAAAGAGTCAAATATAATCCTCCTACATGCCCAGAAGGAGAGGATCGCTGTGGATGAACGCTAGCGAGATCTAGCACAGTCACCTCCAGCGGTGGGCACTCACTGCCACCTGAGACCGTGCGTTTCTTTCTGTGTATTTATCGTACACAAACATCGTAACGATGAAAGAAATGAAAATTGAAAGGAAGCCCTTCCGAATCCCATCACTCTAACAAATCAACCATTTTTGGTTTTCAGTTTTTCTCTTCCATCCTCTATCCATCTGTATAATAATTTTACAGTTTAGTGTTTTTCTTCATGTTTTACCCCTTATCATGTGACAAACATTTCCCCACATGTTCCACAATCTTCATCCGCATTACTCGAATAACTGGCAACCATTTCAATTTATCGGTCCATCGCTCATTATTTAACTGTTCTCTTGCTCTCAGCATTGAGTGCTCACTATCTGCCAGGCTCCACACTGATGCTTTACATGTAACTGGTTCAATCCTCATGACACCCCTAAAATCATTTATCCAGACAATCATTTATCCTCCTGTCCAGGTGAGGAACCTGCGACCTGGAAATGGTGAGTAAAAAGCCCAAACCCTCTCAGTGAGTAAGTCGCAAAGCCAGAATTTGAACCCACACCTGGCAGACTCCAAAGTCCACCTGTGATCATAGCCAGCTGTTCTCTGTTGCTTATCTTGCTTCCAGAAGCCCGTCCAGTGTCTCATGCCACTAGAGCCTTTGCTCTTGCCCTGCACCTCTACAGGACCACCCTGCTTCCTGGCACAGTAAGACCTTCCCTAAAGCGGGTTCCCGAAGCATTCCAAGTAATGTGGATCTTTACTAAAGATTTTCTACAGTAGGCAAGAGAAGGTTATGTTGTAAACCACTCAGCAAGACTTCCTAAAAGTGTGTTTTCAACATGTCTTTCTCTCTTCATAAAATATCAGCCCCTCTGGCAGCTGTTTAATAGTCCCTCCCTCCACCCTCTTCTTCCCTCTGCAACCTGGTTTCCTGGCCCCCTTCCTCCCACTCCCCCTGCCTCTCCCCAGAGCCCTCCCTCAGCCTGCTCTAGCTGCTGTTCCAAAACCTCCTTCAGAGTTGCCTCCCTCCTGACAAACTCGCTGTCCTCTGCTTCCCGTTCTTCTACCCGAGAGTTTCCTCTGGCTGCATCTCTTTCTCAGGCAGGATCTTGAACCCCTCTCCTGGCTCTTCAGTCCTTCCGCACCTCCACCCCTGCCCACTTCGGCTAGAGGAAGTCCTTGATGCCAACCCAAGATACAGGACATCTACGAGTGCTTCCCCTTTAAAAGGTGACAGAAGGGTGGTGCATATTCAAAAGGTAGTGTAGGGGGACTGTGTTTCCATGCCACATCCTGTCCCTCATACTTTAGTGTATTTCCTGAGGGCACATGGCCCCATTTAGAAGCAGGGCACGGAAGAGCAGCACGTCCCTCTTGGAAGGACAAGTGTACAAGGGACAGTGCCCGTGGGCAGAGCTGAAACCTCCCTCCTGCACCTCCTCCCACTGGACTCTGCTCCCTCCTCTGCACCTCGGCCTGCCCGAGGGCCACCAAGCAGTGACACCCTTGAGGCATCCCCCTTCCAGCTAAATGCCCTGAGTCCTTGCTTGGCAGAACCTAAGGAAGCAACAGACTAGGAGGTCTGAGCTGCTCAGCCACACACAGTAACAATTTCAACTTGTGACAATGTGGCTGGTGAAGCGGTGGGACACGGCAGAAACTGCACCAAAGGCTCAAGAGACAGGTTCTAGTTCTGGGATTCTGGATTGAAGTCTCAGGACCTTGGACGAGCTGCTTAATCCCTCTGTCCTCTGATCATCTACAAAACAATCATGATCATTTCCTGCCTCCTGGGCCCTGCCTGTAAGTGTGGTTAGCCCACAGATCTCATACTGATGAGGAATGAGAAAGGGCTCTGCACACCCTGAGCTGGTCCAGCTGGCAGGATCCATCTCCTTCCCTGGAGCCTCTTCACTGAGGACTGGGTCATCCATCAGCCCTCCGCAAAATGCAAAGAGGAGGGACAAGCAGTCACCAAAACGTCTTCCTGCTGCCCTTCTAGCTCCCTGAGAGCATGAATCAGCCTGAAGTTCCTGGCCCTGAAGTGCAGGGCCAAGGGAGGGAAGGGGCGAGCTGACCGCACAGCCCAGCGGCGGCGTCCAGCGGTGGCAGCGAGCCCGGAGCAGAGGCCGAAACAGCACCATGGTGCAGACAAAAGCCAGCAGCTGTGGATTTCCCAAAGCCTTCCCTCAAAAGCCATTTCCTTGGCTTATCCACGGGTGGAACAGGGATGCCAGAGCTGATGGGAAGCTCAGGGTGCCCCACGCCCTGGTCCACTGGAAAAAAGGTAACCAGAGACAGCAAGGGGCTGGTGCAAAGTCGTGTGCAGAATTCCCTTTCCAAGCTTCCTCCTGAGTTGGCCCCTGAGGTCTTTCCCGAGGGTCTTTGGGTCAACCAGCCCTCCCCCGGGCTGGGACACAGCCAGGCAGGGAGAAGCCCACAGCTGCGCTTCTACAGGCAGACCCTCCCCCAGGGCCTAACACCCAGCAGGGGAGGCAGGGTCGCTCCTGTCCTCTGGCAGCAGGCTCACCTCCCACACCAGACATGCCATTCTGAGCATCCGTGTCCTCACCTCAGGCCCATCTATAAAGACATAGGATCTAACAAAACAAACGTCCAAGCTGATGCCAACAATGACATCTCCAAGTAGGGGAGAGCAAACAGACAGGGTCTGTAGGGTAAGGTCGGTGCCACCCCACTTCAAGTCCCTACCATAAAGGGCAGGTCCCACATAAGCTGGCTCCAGTGTTCAAATAGCCACCAAAATCAAGTGTGAGTGACACTGAACAGATTCTGCTGAGTTAGCAACTCAGACAGAAATTGACCATCCCTTCATGAAACATGACACTAATTTCCTCCCAGGGGACACTGAGTAGGAGCTGGTGGGCAACTTTCTCTTTTTAAAGGTCAACAGTAGGGTGGAGCCCACCCGGTGACACTCTGCTAAGTGGTTTACATTTGACGTTGCATTTGTTCTCTGCAACAATCCTGCAAGAATTGTTATCACCATTTAATGAGTGAGAAGACGTTAAGTTCAGTGGCTTGGCCATGGTTATATGTCTAGTGAGCTGCAGAGCAAGAAACTCACTAAACTCAGAGCTGCCTGACTCCAAGTCCAGCGTTCCTCCCAGTGCACCCCCAAATCCCCCAGGGATCATTTAGCCCATTTCTAGCATCACAGTCTGAACTTAAGGACCACTGTGGTCAAGAGTTATATGATAATCTGCTTAACGTTCCCCCCTCCTTTTTTCTGGATGGAGACATTCAGAACACGACGTCACGGTCTGTTCTATCCAATGGTTGTGGTGTATTGATGTTATACTCTATTACGACCCCAGCCCCTTGGCCACAGTTTACGAGCTAGAGGAGGCTGTATTGTTGCTCTTGGGGAGCTGGAGACATCTTTGCGCCCCGCAACATTAGGCTTGGGCACGTGACTTGCTCTGGCAGCAGCTTTAAGATCTATTTCCTCTCCTTCCCTCTACCACTGGGCAAAATGCCCCATATAGAAACTGCCTCTTCAGCCTGGGTTCCCAAGTCGGGTTCCTAACATGGTACCGAGCTTCAGCGCAAGCCAGAGGTAAACTCTTTTGTAGTGAGACACTGAGATTTAGGGTTGGTTTGTAACCACAACGTAACCTCATCTACCTTAAGTGATACCCCAGCTAGTGGGTATTTATCCCAAGCTGGGTTAATGAAGCCATGATTTGGAAATTTTAAAACTAAGAACCAAGAAAATTCCTCTCTTTGGGTGACTTAAGCTGTTACAAAAAACTCAGGAGCCTGCTGTGTTTTCAGGGATTGAGGAGGAATGGAAGCAGCTGTCCGATTAAAGAGGAGAAGAAGCAGAGATGGTGAGGAGAGAGAGCGACTACTTAGAACCTGTGGCTTCAGCAGCCAGTTGGCTAAAGGCCAGTTTGCATCCCAGTCTTTACTCTGCCTTGGTCGTCTTTCTCTCCTTGGACTAATTCTTCCAGGGAATTTGCCTTATTTGAAAGCTAGTTTAAGGTGATTTCTGTCCCTTGCAACCAGAACCCTTAACATACCCATCTCATTTCACAGATGAGACACTGAGGCTCAGAAAATGGATGGGACTTTCCCAGGTTCTCAGCATCCGTTGTGGCAGTGCCAAGACTTAACCCGACATGGTCCAGTGCACTGTCCTCCTCATTCAGCTAGAGGGCAGGCAGGAGGCACACGAGGGATCCTTGGGATTAACCTGGGGCTAAGAATTGTCAGCCCGGGATCTGGCTCTCAGAATTTGAAGAGAGACACAAGCTCCGGAAAAGCCTAGACTGACAGGATGCTGAAGGACTGAATCATAAAGTGGGCATTTCCCCCGAGATTTCATTTCCTTTTTTTTCCTGAACATTTAAATAAAACGTGTTCATAATTTTAAAACCTAAATCATTTGAAAAACAAAAGAAAGTTAAAAAATCACCTTAAATCCCATCATCCACAAAGAAAGCCTGTATAAATATTATCTGATTATTCATCCAGAGATTTTTCTATGTCTATATAGAGAGCCACATATAAATAGATCCAAATTTACATAAATGGGATCATACCATGTAAGTGTCTTAGTTGTTCAGGCTGATATAACAAAATACCATAAACTGGGTGGCTTACAAACAACAGAAATATATTTTTCACAGTTCTGGAGGCTGGAAGTCCACGATCAAGGTGCCAGCAGATCTGGTGTCTGGTGAGAGCCTACTTCTGGGTTCACAGACGTGTGGTTTTCTCACTGTGTCCTCACGTGGTGGGAGGGAGCAGGAGGCTCTCTGGGGTCTCTGTTGCAAGGACATAATCCCATTCATGAGGGCTCCACCCTTATGACCTGATCAGTCTCCAAAACCCCCGCCTCCTATACCTTCACATTAAGGATTAATTTTCAAAATATGAATTTTTCAGGGACACAAAATATTTAGTCTATAGCAATGTGGTTTTGGAAACTTCCGTTTTCAAATAACAATATGTCATGAATATCTTCTATGCTAGTAAGTACAGGGTCACACTATCATGGTTAACAGCTACAAAGTTCTCTACCCTGTGGACGAATCCATCCTGGCGTGTCCTCTGTGAGAGTCCATTAAATACACAACATGGCACAAGAGCTGAGAGTATGGCCTCTGGAGTTAAACTGCTCCAGTTTAAATCCCAGGTCCCCGTTTTCCAGCTGTGGGAAGTTGGGGAAGTTGATTAACCTCTCTGTTCTAAAAATGGAGATGCTAGCACTATCCTTCTATTCAGATGGCATGTGGAGGGTGGGTAGGAGGGGTTTGTTTTGTTTTGTTTCTGAGAATTAAACAAGTTAATACACAGGAGGTACCTAGAAAATGTCTGCATCACAGTAATTCTCAATACATGTCATTATTATTTAATTAACTTGTCCCCTAGCTAGAGATATTTAGATTGTTTCCAATTTTTCACTATTTTAAATTACCTTTGTAAAGCAGTAAACATCCACTCTATGCATTTTGTTCACTTGTCAAATTACCTCTTTAGATAAATTCTAAATGGATTTCCACGGTTTATTGCCATACACATAAAGTATTCAACTTGATACTTGTTTTCAAACTGCTTTCTGAGAATATTATACTAATTTACATTCTCATCAACAGAGAGAAGAGAATGTCTGTTTTTCCAAGCCCCACATCAACACTGAATTTTGTCAACATTTTAAAATTTGCCAATCAAAAAGTTAAAAAGCCCAGCTTTCCAAACTTTGCAGTTGTATTTATTTTATTGCCAGAGAGGATGGCTCTCTTGTCCTGTTAATTGGACATCTGTATTTCTTCTTTTGTGAATTGCCTGCTGGTCACTTTTATTCCCTTGTTCTATTCGGATGGTCATCTTTTTTGGTAATAACTGTAAAAGTTCTTTGCAAATTATGTACATGAAAATGTTGCTGTAATATTAGGGCTACCAGATAAAAATACAGGATACCCAGTTAAATTTCGCTATCAGAGAAGCAATGAGACATACTCATACTAACAAATTATGTGTTGCCTACTTGAAATTCCAATTTAACTGACTGTTTTTATTTCTATCAATCAAATGTAGCAATCTCTATAGCATCTTTTCCATTTTTGTCATTTAACTTTTAACTCATTTTATAGCATCTTTTTAAATAAAGATGTGTATTTGGATTTTTTTATAAATCATATCCATCAGTCTTTTCTTGCATGGCTTCATGATAAATTTAGAAAAAAAAATTTGCAATCCCGGATGGACAGCAAATATTCACCTATATATTTATCTAATTATTTTTTGGCTTCACTTTTTAACATTCAGTATTTGATGGATTTGGAATTTACTTCGGTCTGGAGAACTGGGTAGAAAACCAGCTTCCACTAATCCAATATCATTTTTTGGAAAATCCATCTGTTCTACCAACTTGAAGTGCCACATTTTAACACCACAGTTTCTCCTGTACTTCTAAATTTGGGCTCTCCGTCCTGCTCCACTGAACAGTCATCTCCAGGGCTGTAACACGTTGTTTTAATTACTGTTGCTTTGTAATAAAGGCAGTGTAGTGTGACGGAGGATTAAGCACAGATGCAGAGGGTAGGGAGACAGAATGCCTGCATCAAAGCCCCAGTCCCCTCCTTCTAGCTCTGTGACGTGTGTGATATTTATCCTACCGGACCTGCATTTCCTTATTTGAAAAGGACAGCAATATTAGTATCTGCTTCCCAGGGTTGTTGTGAGGATCAAAGCACATTAACATATGTAAGGCACTTCCTTCAATCGTGTGCCCTCGGTCAGTGTTCCATTTTATTTACTCATGCATGCGTTCTTTCATTTTAATATCCAGCAGGCCTACTTTCTCTTATTCTCTTCTTTACCAACACTTTGTTGCCTGTTCTCGCCTTATTCTTCCACATGAGACCCAGAATCATTATGTCAAATTAAAAAGAAGATTCTACTTTGAATTTACAGATAAGGAGGGTGTGAGAGGGTTACAAGGTGTCCTTTTTGTCCAAGAATAAGGATTGTGTCTTAACGGATTCCAGTCTTCTCCAGTGCCCCAGTAGACAGAAGTTTTTTTTTTTTTTAACAAAGTAGAAGATACTCCCTAAAAAGTTCATATTTCAAGTTTTTTATGGTTTTGCTATAAGAATGGGTCACTGGCATTTCTAACTGGTTAGTAAATACACATGAACACTGTTAATTTGGTATGTTTATTTTGTAAATGGCCAGGTCCTTGGAAAAGGCTACTATTTCACTCAGTCTTCGGCTTGGATTTTCCAACCTAGACGATCACATTTGCCACTAACTGTAATTGTTTCTCTTCTGCTTTCCAATTTTTAAAAAAGACCCCCTCCTTTTTTTTGTTTGTTTTACAGAGCACAAGTTCAGTATTTTTTTCAGCGTTTTGACACCGTTTTCCTTCTCTTGTCTAATTGCATTAACCATACTTTCCAAACCTGCCTCCTGGTCTTGCTCTTAACTTTGATGAAAATGTTTGTCTCACTGATAAGCATAATGCAGGCAGACACTCTGAGAGAGGCATTTGCTCTCCCGTAAAGGAAATATCTGAAGGGAACGCTTGTAAAGAGCATATCAGGAAAGCCCAGACTGAGCTGTGCTCCTGCAAGGGGCTCTTGGGCCCCCTCCGCGCTGCCCACGCCTGGCCCCGGGGGCTGAAGTTTCTCCCTGCGTTTCCGCTTGAACAGCATCCAGCTGCCTCGCCTTTAAAATGCCAGGGCGGCCGCGGCTCCGCTCAGAGCCCCCTCTCGGCGGCTGGCCCGGGCTCGCCCGCGCCGCCGGGGCGCTGACTCAGCCGCAGCCCGGCCGCTGCCCGCCGAGCCGGGCCTGGGCAGCGCGCCCCGCGCCCCGCGCCCCCGACCCGCACGCACCGCAGCGTGCGAGCGGAGGCCGCCCCCGGCCTCTGTGCCGGGCGGGCCTGGCCGGGGCCCCGCGAGCGCACCGGACGGCCTCGCCAGGTAAGGACTGCGGGAGCATCCCGGGACCAGCCGCCGCGCCGCCCGCATCGTCGGCTGTGCCGGGGCGTCGCGCGGGTGGGTGTCCGGCCGCGGACCGAGCCCGCCGGCCGCAGGCGGCCGGTCTGCTCGCTGAGGTCCAGCCAAGCCCGGCCGCTACCGCGAGGGGACCCCCTGCTCGGCGGCGGGGAGGGCCGGGCCGGCGCTGGCAGGTAGCAGCAGCCTGGGGCTGCCCAGGGGGAGCCGCGCCGGGCTCCGCGCTGCAGCAGCCCCAGTTATGCTGCGGGCTCGGGTCTCAGAAACCTGGAAAGGCGCTGTGCCGTGTGTTCAAGGCACCGTCACTCCCGAGCCGTCCACTCTCCATCTGGGGTCCTCGGCCCGTCTGCCGTTGAGCGGTTTGAGGAGCCTGAGTTAAAACTGAATCAAAGTTAGGAATTCCTTCTTGTCAAGTTCGGTGCCTAAAATTCAGTCCCTTCTTGTGGCTGACGGTAACCTAGAACAGATTTTTCTCCGTGTAGCTGGTGAAGGTCACATTTGATGTAACTTCTGGGAAAAGTTCTGTTGGTGGCAGCTTTTCTAAAATGTCAGGTCTCAGTTGGATTTCGTCCTGATCTGCAGCGAAAAGCCTAATACAACCTTTCAAATATTTTTTCCAGGCTCTGGGTGATATTTTGGGAAATGTATGATGGAACTGGATTTTACAGTAGCCTCTGTTGCCCACAGGGAAAATTCCAGGAGGGAAAGACGGTCAGGAAAGACCAAGGTGATGTCGGCATAAGGTCACAGTATGGCTTTGGACCCAGAAATGAAGTCCCAGGCAGGGCCTCAGGGTGCCTTCCCCACCAAGGGGAGAGGTTCCGTTCTAATCCATTTCTGAATCAGCTTGCAGGATCTTTCTAAACACTGTGTGAGTTCACCTGAGCCTCCCCGGATTTCAAATGGAAAATCAGAATATCTGTGATGCAGTCTTACTCCTTTACATAAAATACGTATCCAGTGGACTTAGAGGGTAGACGCCTAGGTGCTGGGGAGCTTGTACGCTCCCCCCCCACCTCCTCCTTAAGAGATGAAATGTACTAACCTGATTTGTGGTCTTGGAAACCTGCAAAGTGGGTTTAGGACAGCAGAAAGCCAAACATCCAAGGCCTTAGATGTGATTTATAAATTGGATTTGGATTAAGGCTACATTTTTCAGGGATGGCTCAGCATAAGGCATGTAACATCTTTGAGGACACATGAGAATGAAAAGTGTCAAGCCAAAACTTATCCCGGAAAACTGTTCTGAAACCACTGACTTCACATTTGGCCAAAAGAGAAATTGTGGGTAAGCTGTTCGTTTATTCTATATAATCTTTAATATATTCTTATTCCGAATGACTAATTTCCCAGTCGTTTTTTTTCCAACTGTGTTTAATATTTCTGAACAACTTTCAGGTAATGGTTGCATGAAGTATAATGTGTCTCTGAACTCAAATATTTTTGGAAATTTATAGTATATTTCTGACCATTAGATATTCAAGATGTAAATTTAAAATAAACAAGGTTATGGCAGAATAAAGGATTTTTTAAACAGCATGAACCTTAATAAGCCTGAAAAAAATTAGTTTTCCTAGCAGTTCAATGACTGCTTGTAAGTTGTGATTTAGAGGGCTGCGTGTCTCTCTGGTTTATTTCCTTACTGGGTTAATGAAAAAGGCAGCCATTCTGAATACACTGCCCTGCTGGTTAATCTTTCTCCAACAAATATTTACACTACCAGGCTGCATTATCACAGCACAAACTCAAAATCTGCAGTCCTAAGATGATCTTGTGTAGTATCATTCAAACTGGACAATATTTCCATGGTCTAAATGGAAAATGAAATGGTATCAAGGAAAATGTCCTAAAATTATCCTGTCCGGCCACAAGAGAAAGAACAGGGTTTATAAAATTGACAGGTTTCCAAGACTCTGAGGCTAATGCTTCAACAAGTCCCGATGTGGAGGAAGACTGTAACGGCTCTGAGTTTTGGCACTGCAGGCTCTGGAGCTGGTCCATGCTCGTGAGTTTTTTTAGATAACGGAAGTTCCCATGAAAACATTAAAAGTGACAACATTTTCAACTATCTGAATTGTTTTGGAAGGAAATATTCCTGAAGTGCATCCTGTGCGCCCTACAATCCGGGAGCTGGCGAGTGGGAATTTATACATTTCCTGATGACGGAGGATCAGCCCTGTTGAAATCAGTCGTCTTGTGTACACAGGGGAGGAAGAGCCCTGATGTTTGCTTAGCTGTTTAGATCCGCATTTAGTCCTGGCGCTGCCTCTGGTCAGATGACCTTAACTTAATCACGTTGTCTTTTTGAGCTTCACTTCTCTCATTTGTAAAACCCCAGGAGAACCAATACCTAAAAGTCAGTTCCATTTGTTAAGTACTTAGTGACGCTAAGCATTTTTATACCTGCTGTCATTGAATTCCCAGAGTAACACCTGTCCTCCCCATTTTCCTGATGAAGAAACTTATGATCAGAGAAGCAACTTGAATTACCAGAGGTTGTTCAGGGTAAGAGTAAGATTTCCAAACTGGGATCATCTGATTTTGAAACCTATATTCTGCCCCCCCATCATGTGAAGTTGCTTAAGGAAAACATCCCTGCTGTAGAGTTAGCACTCAAAAAAAAAAAAAAAAAAAGTAGCTGCACTTAATTATGATTACCAGTTTCACTTTGTGAGGATAAAATTAAATGAGATAACTCACGTTTGAGCCTGGGGAGCCGTCCCTCTGTAATTGGTCTCTACTACAATCGGTTATTACTTGGAGGCTCCTAACTCTTTCTGAGAGTCCGTTCCTGCCTTTTAAAGTTAGGAAGCCATTGCCATCTTTGCTGCGTTGTTGTGGAAATTGTGGTTGGTGATGTATATGAGAGAGCCTAGCACAGGGTAGGCATTTTACACACGAAGTCCTTGTGGACCTCCCTTTCCGGAGTCTGCACCTGCCTCCCCCGTGGACATCAGTGCTCAGTGTGCGTTCTTCAACACACGCCCCTATGCTGCACATTTCTGGTGGGGTCTCTACTGTGCCCCCAGGGATGATGATGCTTCAAGCCCTCCAGATGGAGCCCCCTTGGGAAACTTATTTCAAGGGAAACATGGAAAGACAGAATCCTAGATGGAAAGAGAGCCGACTGGGATCCCCAGTCTCAGAATCCCCAGCCGGCCAGAGACGTCTGAGAAGCCCTTGCAGCACAAAGAGGCTTCCACACAAACAAGCAGCCTTCAGTGTATCTACAGCTTTGGCCTCAAGCCCCTTAGGTCACGCCCTGCCCACCTGCTAACCCAATGACAGAAGAGGGTCTCAGTCAATGGCTGGCCTCAAGACACACACTCCATGTTCAGTATATAGTTTACACTCTCTTCTTATGGGAATTTTTAAATTTTTAAAAATTCTTCAAATATGTTTTAATGTTTAAATTATTTTTAAGTATTTAATTCTACTGCATAATATAGCTTTGTGTTAATATAAAGCAAGGCAGCCCACCACCAACACTCCTCTGGGAAGAGGTGCCCTTCCACCGCGGGCCACATCCCTGCACACTCAGTGTTGGATCCTTCCTCTAAAAGATCTGACTCCTAGTGCCTTGGCCCGCAGAACTGCACAGACTCCAGAATGGCATTTCATCCTTGTCCTTGGGCTGTCTTGACAGAAAGGTACCCTGAGCTTCCCCTGTGGGTTGAGAAGGGTCAGAGAAGCAGGCAGTCCTGCCAGCCCTCCTGCAGTCTGCGCCCGGGGCAGACACTGGGGATTGAAGTCTGATGTTCTTTCCGTGGACGTGAACTTTCATGCTCAGGTGGCCATGACAAGTTGACCAGAGATGGCAGGTGTGATGAGCTCTGCTTGAAGTTTCAGGAGGAGCTTACAGAGGAGAACATGTGAAATCGACTAGCACCACGCTTACCACAGGCAGGCCTGCGGAGCTGCGCGTGGACTCTGAATCTGACTGTGAAAACGTCCCCTACAGCGTGAGAGTGCAGCAGAGGCATTCTCGTAGGATCACCTGGGAGGCTTGTTGTAGGATTCAGGTGCAGAGGCCCAACCCCAACCCCCTGAACCAGAACTTCAGAGCTGGCAGTGTACACTTCAGCAAGAGATGATCAAGCACCTGAAGTTTAGAGGCTAAAATTTGAGAAGCACAGGCCCTGTTTGGGGAAGTTAGAACTGTTTGCACACTCATTGGATCTGAACTTTGGACACTCCCTCCCCCCACCAAGTTCACGGCTCACTCTGTCTGGACAGAAGCGCAAATGCCCTTGTTCTCCTTTTAGACCTGGAGAGACACACATTCACTCCCACAGCAGGCCTCACTCAAGGGCGTTTTGTGATTTCCTGTTTTCCACAAAAGTCACGATGCAGTCGGCTGTCAGCACTGCCTGTAGCCAAAGCGTTGCTGTCCAGACTGACGTGGCCTCAGTCTCGCCTGCACCAGCCCTGGAAAATCACAGAAAGACAAACAGCAGAGGCCATATCTAGAAAGAAACCTGTGCTTTTGGGTCTAAGGCGATTGTGTCTGGGCTGGTTAGAAAAGGCCACTTGGCTAATGCTGGCCTCTCTTGGGACACTTGCTCTGTGACCCTCGAGCTGCCTAAGGCCACCACGTGGAAAGGCCACAACGTTGAAAGGGATACCCGAGGAGCCCGGCTGCTCCAGCCCCAGCTGTGAGTCTTCCCTGCGTGGACTCCAGACATGTGAGTGAAGGAGCCCGCCAGAGGCCCCAGCCCCAGCCACCATCTGACCCAAATGCACATCGGAACTCCGAGCAGGAACCACCCAGCTGAGCCCAGTCAACCTCCAGACTCATAAGCAAAACAAATGACTGTTATTTGTTTGTGAATAATTACCAGAAGAGTCTCTTGAAGAACAGTGTTTATCTCAGTCTTGAGGCAAACACAAGATTGCCAAGGGCAACACGGGGTTGGGGGCAGAGCCTAGAGGGCCTGGATGCCCAAGGCCTGATTTCCCAAAACTGCTGGGCTCCGAGTCCTCACCTGCAGACGGATAGAACAACAGCCGCAGGTGTTCGCACCGACATCTCTACATGCGGGCACTGTCCTCGGTGTTTTTTTGTGATGTTACGCCTCGAATCCTCATCTTAAATCTGTAAGGTTGGTGCTATAATCATCACCCTATTTTATCCATGAAGAAACTGAGGCACCCAGAGGTTAAGTGATTTGCCAAGTTGCATTGCAGTAAAAGGGATTCAGGCTGAGATTCAAAGCCTGAGGACTGGCTCCAGGTCCCAGTCTCACCCTTTGTACTCTCTCCCTCCCCACGGAGGCTGCTGGAATACCGACGAGATTGTGTATCTGAAAGTGTAGGTACCTAACAGTATCAGGGGCTGAACTTGACCTTCTCTGCGGGAAAGATCTAGTCCACGGAGCTCCGGGACCTGCAGCATCAGCACCACCAGGAAACTTACCAGGAACGCAAGTCCTAGTGACTGTGTCACCTTTGCTTTGATTGCAGAGGGCGATGCCTGGGTCTGATTAACACCTTCTTACAACCGGAACTGCTGCACAAAGCTACCCAGTCCTGGCTACCAGTCCACCTGCATCACTCTTTGCTGTGAGCCCTTCTGCACAGACTCAGCGTGAGTCCACCCAATCTTCAACAAGGATGATCCTTTACTTTTCCTGAAATAGAGACCTCTTCATATGCTGCACATCCTCTCGGGAGGGAGAGGTCTGGCTTTGCCCAGCCCGTTTCTTACCTAGGGGGCAGAAACTACAAGCCCAGCCTCCCAGAGTCAACCCTCTGTCAGGCAGCCCCTCCCCTGGGTAATAACAGGATGATTGGAGTGTCTACTGATTTTGACACATGTTTTACCAGTGCATCCCCCACCGTCCTGAGCTTGGAGCTTTGTGCGTAAATTCTCAGGCTTCATCTGTTCACTTGAATCTGGCTTGCTGGGCTCAAAGGAAAGAAGGCATTAGCAGAGAATGGGAGGGCTGCTTTATGTTCTGCAGAAAACAAGCCGACATTTTCAAGGTCTCTAAACAGAGAAGGGTAATTAATAATTACAGGCTGGACTGATCTTCCCATCTCCCACACCCTCGGTGACTAGGATGTGAAATCCGGCCAGGTGCTGAGTGACGATCCCTGCACAGACACAGAGATCCGGAAGACGGACTGTGCACTGTGTGGACCCCAGTGGAGCCTGACTCTTCCCCCCTCCAGATGGCCCAGAGCACCAGACTCCTCCAACACCCACTGCTTTCCCTCAGGGGCTGCTAACAGAGTTCTTTCCACTTGTGCAAAACACTCTTCCATGTCTCCTGTTCCATCTGAGCCGGCAGCCCTGAGAGATGGGTGTCACTGCCCTGTTCTCATGAGGAAGCACAGAGACCCACCCATGCCACCCCACTGGCAACTAGTGGGCTGAGCCCAGTTTGAGACGGCCAAGTGTGCATTCGACCTCACCTCCTGGGCTCCCAGTTGGGAGGCATTTCTTCCCCATGGAGGTGGAAGAGAGATGTCTTTGCATCTGGAATTTTGTAGAAAAGGAGAGAAGATGATGACACTAAGGAGCCGGATTCTCTCAATGTGTCACTCCCTGCCTGGCCCTAGAAAAGAGCTCTGGCGTCTTGTCCAATTTGCTGCAGCTCTGGGGCATCAATGTATGAAGACTCTGCCATTGCAGGGTGTTGCCCACTCCACTCCTCATCATTCACTTCCCAGTGGCCACCCACGCCTTCCCTTCTAGGGCTCCCGGGGCCTGGTCCACAGAATGAGCCAAGGTAACAGTGGACAAAGGGAATTGCCCGGGTGGGAAAGTGTCTTGGTACCCACTGGAGTAGCCACAGCCTGATGTGTAAATTTCTCAACATACCTCAGAGAAATCTAACTCTGCATTTACCAAGCTGGATGGCTTACAACAGCCCCCAACAACCAGGCCATGTCGGAGACCCAGGAGGCTCCTGAAGCCGGGCCTTCTGGCTGTGCTGACCCACATCTGTTCTGGGTGGCAGGTCTGGGAAACAGGCAAGTGCACTTTGCACAGCCTCCTTCCCAAGGGAAGAAGAGGTGGTTGAAAGGAATCAGAGGAGTGGCAGGTGGAAGCTGCAGCTCATGTGGTCACAGAGGAAATCTCTGACAAGTCCAAAGCTCTTGACTTCCCTGAGTAACCAAGATGGCTTGGTCTAACTCGTAGCTTGCTTCTTTAAAGCAACACGTACCTGAGGGAGCAAAATCAAATATCTACAGACGGGGTGACAAAAATGACTGAAGCTGATTGAGTTGAAGGCAATAGGGGGTGGTGGGGACTGTGGAAAATCAGACACAGGAACAGTCTAAAGGGGACACTGGCAACTTAGGTCCGATTCCACTTTGCCAAGCAGAAATGTAGACCCAGGGTAGCTAGATCTGACAATTTTCCAAAAGCAAAAATTCTGAATCTTATGTAAATCTCCCAATGGCCAATTCTTTAAAATTAAAGCCAGATTAAACTCATAGCCACTCTGCAGCCTGAGCATAATGTATCATTGCCTGAATCTACCAGAGGACCAAGTTTTGTGACCTTGGATGCAGACATGACGTTGGCGTTGTCTGGTAGAGTGGAATATGAGGCCCAATTTAGAAAACAGACAATTCAGAGCTGTTCTGGTGAAGAGAAGCCAGATGGGCCTCCCTTTCCTGCCCCAGGTTGTTGGCCCTGAGACCTTCTAAACTGACAATTCTTCCCCAGGCTCACAGGAGCCCCCTGGTGGGCCAGGAGAGTTTCTGCAGGTTCCAAACTTGTCACCAAGTCCCTGAAAGCACAGGGTGAAGGACATCTGGCGTGAAGGAACTCGTTTCAGGACCCCTCCATCTCTCCTGCCTCTCAGCAGAGGCAGTCACTCAGAGTGACCATGATGCAGTCAAAATGTAGCCCCTCTCTCCTCAGGGCACCCTCAAACCTTCTCAACCTACGTCATGTATAATAGGCTCACAGAGTTATCTCCCTGGATCAGGGGGCCTCTCTGAGCCTCAGTTTCCTCTTCAGTAAAATCAAAATACTAATCCCTGCTGTGCCAGCTCACAAGGCTGTGGTAGGTATGAAAATGAGATATGGATGTAAGGGTTAGATGTGGATCAAGGCAGAAGATAGGGCTTGTTACCATTTTGCGTATCTGGGTTCTTTACTAGCAAGATGGGAAGAACTTGGCTTTGGTATTCCTTGCCTGTCTGCACTAGGCAGGCGTCCAGGAAGTGGGCCCGGCAGGCAAATATTGATTTCTGAATGTCCTGATCATGGGGACTCACTGGCTTTGCTCGTCAGCAGTGTGTTTCTGTTGTGCTGAGGGTAGGTGGGGGGCGGCCCACGAGTAGCCCTGCATGCTCCTGGGAGGGCTAGTGCGGAGGGCCCACGCTGGCCCTGGTGGGGACCTGCCGCCTCCACAGCCGGAGAACCGGTCAGTGCTCCAGACGCAGGGCGATGGCAGAAGGCAGAGCAGGGGCCACCACCCTCACTGTGCTGGTCCACTGAGCCCAGAGCAGAGACACAGGGGTGAATGCGGATCCCTGCCCTCCAACGGGGGGAGCCAGGGAGGGTGGGCACACACCTGCTGAAGCCTTTCCCTGTCCGAGCAGAACACGCACTTGAAGCCAAGAGTCAGAAGAAACCAAATAGGAGATTTTCAGTTCAGATCAGGAGCAGTGCGGTTGAACTTGGCCTGAAAACTTTCCTAGGCGAAGCGGGCTTTGTCGGCAGAAGGGCTGGTGCGAACCAAAGCATGGAAGTGGGGAAAGCCCGAATTGTGTCTGAGAAACCCGGTGACTGGATTATGATGGGGGGGGGGGCAGAGGCAAGAAAGGAAGGGGAGAGGAGAGGAGGGAGGGGGAGGGCCAGGAGGGAAGAGAGGGAGTGGGGAGAGCCGGGGAGGGTGGGGGAGGGCGGTAAAGGCCACCCTTCTGCCCAGACGCCGCCTGCCTCGGGGAAATCAGGACTGCTCAAACAGGGGAGGCCTTTCCTGCTAGCACCCCCAGCCCACACTGAGACTCTCTTGGTGGGAAGCCCTCTCAAGAGACATCCCTGCAGGGCTCCTCCTGCCCTGAGCTCCTGGGCCCAGCCCGGGGGTGTGGTGGGGTGGGGAGTGGTCACAGCAGGGGCTCCCCTGCCCTCAGGTGAGTGTTCAGCTGCCCGCCCCCCTCTTAGTTGCTGTTGGCTGGGCCGTTGCCTCGGTTTCTTTATTTCTAAAGTCAGGGTACCGTGACTCCGCCCCCCACAAGGCCTTGGCCTGTGGGCAGTGAGCCAGCACTAAGTGTTCAGCGAGGCGCCAGCTGGAGGCTTCCGGGCACAGCAGCTGGTATTGGCTGGACTCCAGCGCTTTTGCCCTGGAGCGCTTGTCTCCCGGTGGCTTCCTTCCCCCGGGGGCCTGGCCTGCAGCTGGACCGAAAGGCGAGGAAGCCAGGTTCTCGCCCCAGGATGTCTGGGTGCTTCTTTCAGAATCACGATGCTGCCTGCTGAAAAGAATGTGATGTCCCTGGTTAAGGGCTGCTTGAGCGTTTATTCGCTGGCTTTATTTTCACTTAAATGCGACATTTGCCACTGATTTTTATATCCTGTACAAAATGCCTCCAATAAAAACAGATGCATTTTAAAGAGCTCTTATCAATGAATCAGCGAGACAAATTAGCTTCTAAAATCCTGTTCTCCTGAACAGATGTCTGGGAAGTTCTCAGGACTTCCAGAAGGGAGTCTTCGTGGAGAGACTCTTCACTTTACAAGGTGATTAGGACCTGGTTCCACTGCTAAGAGCTTATCATTTGGGATGGGGGATGTTGGCAGGTGGTGTAACAGGAAGTTGAGTGTGCAGTTCAATGTCACAGAGAGTGCAGGCTGGCAGATCAGTTTAGTGTGGGATCTAAGCCAGGTCCCCATCGGGGTTGCCTGGCAGAACAGCAAAATAAGAGAGCGGTATGGAGAGGGAGAGCTCAGTGCCCCCCAGGGGGTGGGGTCAGGGGTCAGGGGTCAAGGGTCAGGAGCAGATCCAGATATTATGAGCCCTAAAGCTGATGCCACACAGGGAGCCCTCCTTCATAAAGTGACACAAAATTATGAAAACAAAAGTAAGCACAAAAGCTTAATTTTCTCATTCTAAATAAAGATTTGGCAAATAAATCACAGCAAATTACAAATCATAAAATATTTCAAAAATTATTTTATTTAAAAAAAAGATGAAAACTCTATCGACATCACAAAACCCACAAAGTTAACATCATTTTTAAAAATTCACTGCTTGACCCACCTTGATGGTATTTTTATTCTTACATTTTTGGCTGAATTTTGATCTCCTCTTCATATTTCAACTGCTTTTGTAAAATCATTTCAACAGAAAGTAGAAAGAGTGTCGATCTTCTTTCATAGTTGGCCAAACTTTGATTTTTTTTTTTTTTGGCTTAATTTCGAATGTTTCTTTTAGCTTCACAACTCGTTACTGATAAATGTCATAAATCCTCATAGATGTGAGGAAACCACTATCACAGTTGTTTCATTTCTCAGCTGTAAGATTTCAAGGCCCTTCCAATCTGCTCAGGCTGTGACTAATTGTCACCACTCAGAACTGACGACCCCCCTCAGCCAGCTGTCTTTGACGTCCACACTGCGGTGGTGCATTCAGAGCGCCATCCCGTCTTCACAGGTGTCCGCCTTTCATGCCGGTCTAGAGAGAAACCCACAGTGGCCGCACAGTGGGGAGGGCTAGGCCACTTCAGGCCAGGGAAGAGCATGTACAAGACAAGGGTGAGGCGTCTACTTTGGTGAAGTGGAGCGTCTGGGCAGCTTGTGGGGGGCCAGGAGGCAGGAAAGCACGTGGGAGCAGATGGAGAATGGGAAAGTGTCAGATGCTGGCAAGCCTCTGAAAATAGACCAACCTGCTTTTACTTAAGGAATCAAAGGCTCGTCCATGGCTCTAAGCATGTGAAAGCCGACAGAGTCGATTCTAAAGACTGAATCTTCTCTGCCGCTTAGTAGCCAGGAAAACCTTGCTGCACGTTGTCTCTTTATACCCGAGTCATTGCAGGTTAGACAAGTTTATCTCAATAATCCAAACTGAATTATTTCCAACTGAACATCCCCTTGGCCTGATCCCCAAAGTGCTGCTGATTCTTGAAGTCCTCAAACTGCAAGGAAAGTAAGCTTGGTGATCAGGAAGTTGGAGTTGAAAGAGGCAGTGTTCTTAATCATTTGAAGTTAATACATCTTGCTTTTGCAAATTTTGCTAAAATATATGGCCATGAGGACATACCATTAGAGCACATGCCTCCCAGGGTCTTGGAAGGGGCCCACACAAGTGAGGAGCCCTGAGACTTAAGCCCCATTAGTCTTACGGTAAATGCATCTCTGAAGTGGAACACAGAAGGTCTGAGAAGGCTTCCTGGAGGAAGAGGCAGTTGATCCAGGCCTGGGAGACTTTGGCTGATCAATGAGAGTAGACATTCCAAGTGCGGGGATTAAAATGAGCAAGGCATCCAGTGTGTCCGGAGGAATGCAGAGGAAGCAGGGTGGAGCCAGGCGGGTCTTGAACACTTGGCTGAAGGACTGACTTGATCCTGGGGGTGATGGGAGCTGTAGCACATTAATGAATAATTCAGTCATTCGGGGTGGTTGGTCTAGCAGTGGGCATCGGATGGGGAAATGAGCAGCAAGTGACCCTGAGGAGGGACCTGGGTCAGGTTACTAGGGCTTAGGAAGGACCGGAAAGGAAGGTTGGAAAAAGAAGGCTTTGGAAGGTAGACCCTGTAGGCCTAGGGTGTAGGGGACAGAAGAGAAAGGTCCAGAAGAACTCAGGCAGCAGTGATGTCACTGATTGCTCAGAATATTAACAGGTATGATTTGAAAGAAAAAGAAAAATGTGCCCAAATACATCTAGGAAACACTAATTACAGAACAGCTACACTGGGTCTCTTCAGATCTCTAATGGGTCAGAGAGTAAATATTTCAGGCCTGGCGGGCCATGCGGTCTGACGTGGCTGCTCCCCTCTGCCGCTGCAGTGCAGAAGTGGCCAGAAATGCGCAAACACCGGCATGGCTGGGTCCCGCTGAAACTACACTTACGGACCCTGAAATCGGAATTATGTATCATTTTCATGTGTTGTGATTTCAGGTGCTTTTTTTTTTTTCAACTATTTAAAACTGTAGAAACCATTCTTATCTTGTGGGCCTGTGCAAAAACAGACAGAGGCCAGATTTGGCCCATGGGCTGTAATTAGCAGATGTCACTGTCCCAGGTCATCATGAAGGGCCATGAGCTGGGATGTTTCCCATATGAACGGAGCAGCACTCAGGGGATTCTCCACCCTATTCCAACACGTTCCAGGAGATGTTGCTCTAAGAATCTGAACCTGCAGGACTTAGTGTGGTTCTCAGCTGCTACAGTATGAATGTTTGTGCCCCCCCCAAAGTCCTACATTGAAATCTTAACCCCCAAATTGATGACATTAGGAAGTGAGGCCTGTGGACGGTGACTGAGCATTAGGATGGGGCCCTCATGAATGGGATTAGTGCCCTCATCAAAGAGCCCCTAGAGAAGTCCCTGGCCCCTTCTACCGTGTGAGGACACAGTGAGAAGTCTGCAGCCCAGAAGAGGGCCCTCTCCTGTCCATGCTGGCACCCCAATTTTGGACTTCCAGCCTCCAGAAGTGTGAGAAATAAATCTCTGTTGTTTACAAGCCACCCAAGCTGTGGTGTTTTGTTATAGCAGCCTGAATGGACCAAGGCACCAGCAAAAGGCAAGTCCAGATGGACAGCTAGTTGCGGGATATTATGTAGTGCTTGCTGTGAACCAGACGCTTTTATTAATTCTTCTTGGTCCTACCAGCACCCCATTGAGGAAGTTAGTGTTGCTCTTCCCTATCTGCAGACGAGCAAGCTGAGACCCAGAAGGGCTAAGGGATTTGCTCCAGGCCACCATTGTGAGAAGGCAGAGCTAAATTCAAGCCTCTTGAGAAGAAGAAGGGGCTAGCAGTGATAATGTGGCCGGGAGAGGGCTGTCTTAACTGCAGAACTACACAAGGGCGACTCCATGCGGCCAGGAGCAACACTCTGGGACATCCCAGTGACGAAGTCCAACTGGCAAGACTGGCCCTCACGAGAGAGGTCGGGCTGGAAATAGAAACTGGGACTTGATTTCCCCTACAGCCTTCCATAGTAATGCTATACCACACCCAGCACACCTGCTGCTCCCTGCCAGACAAGCCCACAGCTAGGTTATGCAAATGAGCACAATTTAGGGCAAGCACATTCTTTGCTGCTGAGCTGAGAAGGTCAGCCAGTCTGGTCAGTGTTCCCATTGGGGAACACGTGAACCACGACCCTTGGATCTGGAAGGCACCTGTCTAGCATCCCCTCTGCAGCTCGCACTGAGATGTGCTTTGGGTACCTGGAGAGAGAATCCCATTCACTAGGCTTCTGCCTCTGGGGGTAACCCCACGGGATACCCTAAAGGGAGGAACTCAGGAGGCCTCTACCTTGGTTCTCCATCTGCTTGGCCAGCTGGGAGGGGCTGCCTCGCCACCCTTTCCTCTGCTTCGTTGTCTCCCTGTGACTCCACAAGGAAGAACAGCTGAAGGGCAGGGGAAGTGCTCTGACTGCCAAGCACAGAAAGGCCATGCAACCTGACCAAGGTCACACAGCCACCAAGAGGCAGAACCATTACTCAAACCCTGGGGGGCCACCCCTCAGCCTGCTGCTATCTGCATTTCACTGTCCCTGCCTCACTGTAGAAATCCATAGTCAAGGAGCAGGTTCGTGTCCAGAACTGGCCTAGAGTATCCAGAACACTGTGGGGTATTGGGGGTGGACTGATGCAGTGATTGTGATGAAGGGGCCATTTTGACAGAGGTGATTTAGCACCACCCCATCCAAAGAGCACAGCCCAAGTGCGGAGTCCCAGTGTTTACTTAGAGATGTTGAGTAATAGGCAGCCCATCTCACCCTGTCCCTGACCCTACCTCTGCCCAGACTCTCATCCATCCCTGAGCCCCATCACCCTACTAATTTACCACATTGCTCAGTTTTTTAAAAACGTTAATGATTTGTTTACCAAGTTTTGTCCAAATGCCCTTGGTCTCAGAGGAGCAGCCTCCAAACTGTCAAGTTTCCATAATCAATCCCTGTCCAAACCCTTCTCCTTAGAAATCTGTAGATGCATTGAAGGAAAAAGGCTGGTGTTCCCTGGTCTTTGGTTTCTGCAAGGTGCTCTGCTCACAATGACGGAATCCTCCAAGACAACCTGCCCGTTTTCCTGGTGAGGATGCCAGGCTCGGTGACTTGCTCAAGGTCATTCAGCTTTTCCACAGCAGATATGATCCCGTACCGAGGGGCATGCTTCTCCTCTGTTTATGGGGACAGAGGAGGTAGGCAAGGAACCCTGTGATGGTGACCGCATCCCTGAGCTCTTACGGAACCCATGGGGAGCCCATGGATTCCCGAGGGCCATGGGCACCCACAGCGGTGTCGTCTGTCCTGACAAACATCTTTACATATGCAGACGAGTTTTGCACCTTGGATGTGCACAGCCACTGTGGCTGCCTGCCTTGGAGGGGGCATTAATTTCAAGGAGATTAATTACTCCCGGAGACAGCCAAGTCAGTCTCCTGCAGCTCGCCTCTGTTGGTCTGAGTCATTGTGGGGAGGCAGGCTTGCGTAGCTCTTCTGAGTCCCTCGTACCATCAGGTACAGCCAGAGGAGTGCAGCCCCCAGTCCTGATCTTGCTCTGGGCAAGGGGAATGCTCCTTGGGAAATTCAGTCATTGTAGGACGTCCCTTGTCAGAGGACACCAGGCGACTGGCTGTGTGCTCCACTGCATTCTGGGGAAGCCAGGAAGGTGGGCAGGCTGAAGGCAGGAGCATCCTGTAGTCCTGCAGTCAGCCAGGGGAGACGGGCATTTTTGGAAGGAAACCATCGAAACAAAAATAAAAGCAGCAGAGAATAATTTCATCCCGTGTTCACCTTCTGTCGGGCACTGTGCTTAGCACTGTCAACGCAGTTCCTCATTCGCTCTTCTCAGAGAGCCAGTGACAGTCACTGGGGCATTATTAGCACCATTTTAATGATAAGGAGACTGACATTTGAAGAAGTCACATCACTTGTCCAGTGTCACATGGCTGGTCAGCCAGGTGGCCAGGATCTGAGCTTGAATATCACATCCCAGGACCTGAAATCGTAACCACTTCAGCCCCGTCCTAAGAAGGGAGCTTCCACAAGTGTCTGGCTTCTGTTTTCACGTGAGAAAGGGCTTTGAGACTTTAACCCTGGTGGCTGGAAACAACTGCAGAACGGCTCAACACACCTGAGTCAGCCTGGCTGTTTGTGAAAAGACACTTCCCGCCGAGGCTTTTGGAAAGTGGTGGGTTTTCTCTGGGAGAGCGAGGGGGTGTGGACTGAGTGGAGCAGGTTCGGGGAGGCCTGTGCCTGAGGTTGTGGTCGGGCTGTGAAGGGTTTGTGCGCGGGCAGCCTGAGCGGAGGGTGCCTTTGTGTCACACTCGCTGCCGGGGAACTCCCTGCTCATCAGTGTCTGCAACTCAGTTTCATTATGAGGAGAAAAAAGGTTGATTCTCTCCATTAAAAAAAAAGAAAAATCTGTTAAAGGCTCTTTGCCAGTGTTCAGTAATATAAAAGGTAAATAATTATGTAAGGGCACAAATGAAATTGCACTCAGACTAGAAATGTAGGCTCAATTTCCTGAACATCTCCTTGGCCACGGGTCTGATGTAAGACATTTGGACAGCTCCAAACGAATGAGACTTTGTAAATGAGTCCTCTGTGCTTCAAAGGAGAAGGGAGGTACACAAAAGCCAGGGGTCATCCTCTGGACCCTGGCAGCCTTGCCCACACTCTGTTGTCCTCACTTCACGACCCTCATCTACCTCTCAATTAGCTGACGGCACGTCTCTAGGCATCCAGTGTCCCAGGCAGATGGCACCCCGTTCCTACAGCCTGGCTGTTTCCATGCCCACCCCAACTACTTCCCTCCAAACACAGGCACACTTACTCTGCAGCATCTCTGTGGGGCCCCACGGCCCAGCCCCACCACGGCCGCAGAAGCACTACTCCGTCTGGGGGCCTGAGACTGGGACACCTCAGTCTCAGGAACCTGCTCAGCTTGGTGACCACAGCCCGCCCATTGTCACTGCTCTTACCACACCATAAATGGAAACCCTTTTCTAAAATATAAATTGTGCAGAAATATCAGCCGTGGCTATTCTCACCGTGCACAGACCTTTTCCTTGTGACAAGATGGGAACTCTTCCTGCAAAGCTCATGGGCTTTTCTCTTTCACCTTCACCCGGCTCATCCTGGACGACAGTCTGCCCCAGAGGAGATTAGAATGCTACAGGAGGCAGGCGGAGAGAAAGGCCACACTAATACTCAGTTCCTGACAGTCAAAAGTATGATTATGCAGCAGAATAATAGCCTTGTAAGCCAGGCTATTTTCCTGAGAAGAGATGTTCCGAACTCCCTTATTTCTTTCTTTAGCGTATCACAAACCACTTTAGAGGCATCAGCTCATAAACTTCTCCTGTGGTTTAGAGCCTTGTTCATGTTCTTAATGAGATGTTAGCTGCATTCAAGAAGGGCATTTAGACCCGGGAGAAGTAAAATTTTTCAAAAGTAGGACAAAAAAATGGCAGAGAGGTTGGTGAAAGAGAGATTGAAGGTGTTAAGATGTGTCCACTAATTTCTCTTGTCCTCACTCAGACTTGGAGAGGCAAGGTACTCTAGGTAAACTGGGGGATCTCCGGGATCTGGGGGTCCCTGCCTCTTGGGGACAGTGGGGCAGACACAGAGAAATGGTGCTCAGGCTCCAGAGCAGAATGAAACTAGACGTCAGTAACAGTAAGGCAGCCAGAACACGTTTAAATGTTTGGAGATTAAGCAGCACACTTCTAAATACTTACAGGTCAAACAAGAAATCACAATGCAGATCAGAAAATATTTTGTGCTTGTGGGTACAGCTGAAGGACCACTTTTGGGAAAATGTGTAGCTCTAAATGCATAGATTGGAAAAGAAGAAAGGTCCAACATCAACGATGTGCGCTTCCAACCGAATAAAGCCGAAAAAGAACGGCAACATCGAAGGAAGGAAATAGTAAAGTAAGGGCAGAAGTCAATTAGACAGAAAGCAAGCATACCACAAACCAAGAGTCAGCTTTTTGAAAAGATTAGTAAAACTGGTGAACTGATGAAGAAAAAGAAAGAAAATGCAAATTACTGACAGCAAGAATTACAGGGTGACTATAACTCAATAAATAAATGTTAAGAGAAAAAAGAGAATTACAGGGTGGCATTACAATAGATTCTACAGACGTTAAAAATAGTAAGGGGTGGGTACAAACAACCTGCAGTAAATTTGACAATTTAGATGAAATGGACACATTTCTTTAAAAACATAGTGGCCCGAGAGAGGTGGCCCTGAAGCTTGGCTGTCTCACGTTCCCAAAGCCTGAAGATTGCCTTAAGGTGATGCAGGAAATCACTGGATCAGACAACATTTACACGTTTGACACTTGGAAAAAGATGACCTCATTTATAGTCAAAATGAGACATTACATTTTCTCTGCACATCAGAGTTGTGGTGTGAATGATTTTCAATTTTCATACGTGGTCTTGTTTCCAGGGGGGACAATAAAAGGGCCAAAGTATAATTTTCAGAAAGTTAAAATCACAACTCTCATGCAAATACATAAAGTGGGCAAAGATTTTCTTTTTAAATATTAATGGGTTAAGTGTTTATTTGTTTTTTTATGTGTTGGGGAAAGGTAACTAGGTTTCTTTACGGATTTTTAAATTAATTTTTTATTTTATGTTTTAGTGGAGTCACTGGTGATTGAACCCAGGACCTTGTGCATGCTAGGCGTGCACTCTGTCACTGAGCTATACCCTCCCCTCTAAAGTGAGCACAGATTTATTCAATTCATTAGGGACGGGACCATCAAGATGGTAAGGCTGGCTCGAAGGGAACTGGAAAAAGTGAATAATTCCAAGTCCCTGAAAGAAAGGTTGCTTGAGTATGATTGCTAATTTACACACAAAACTTGTTAATGTCCTACAGAGTAATCAACTATAACCTTTAGGGTGATTTTTTTCTACCACACAAAATCCTTCGCTTTGCTATCAGGCAAGAATCACCTGCATCGCTATCGGTTTTCTACAGGTTACATCTGCATCCAAGTTGATCTCTCAAATTCAGTGCATTACCCGAGCAAAATCCTGGAAGGTTTATTTTAATGGAAATTGACAAACTGATTCTAAATTTATATGGAATTGAAAGGAACCAAGAATAGTCAAGATAATCTTGAAAATAAACAAATTAAGAGAATGTATAATATTAGATTTCAAGACTAACACAAAATAGCTACAAGGCAAAAACTGTAAGGAAAACATGAAAGCCTGGAAGAATCACAATTGTGGTAGGAATCTTTAACACACTTATCTCAAAACTGAGTCTTCTAAAATTCATTTAAGAGGAGAGGAGGAACTGTTAATAATCTTAAAGAGACTTCAGACATACTGTGTGGAACTTGTTCAGATCTTAATTCAAACAAACCTACTGTAAGAAGTCAATTTTGAGATAATTGGGGAAAATTAAACATGTATTGAATATTGTATATTAAAGAGTTAGACTTGATTTTTGTTGGTTATGATAGAGGTATTGTGGTTATGGATACTTAAGAAAAATGAGTATATATACATGAATGGTAGAGCTCATGCTTAGCATGTGTGAGGTCCTAGATTCAATTCCCGGTACCTCCACTGAAAAAAAACAGTTCTCCATTTTTAAGGCTTTATATTGAAGTATTTTACTGGCAAAATGACATTACCTGGGATTTGCCTCAAAATACTCCAGGGAAAAAATAGGAGACACATGAAATGAGTGACATAATATTCGTAACTGATAAGCCAAGTAAGTACGTGCAGGTTTATTATATTACTGTCTCTACTTTGTGTATGTTTTAAAATTTCCATAAAATTTTAAAATCAAAATTTTTCATCTCCATAAAACAGAATATAATTTAAAATTGGAGGGATCAAATATCCATGAGAAAAGAGAAGCCTTATAATGGATAATCTTGATTCACTGAGCACATATAAAATCTTATATTTCCCCCAAAACAGAGAATACCCCAAACTTCTGTCTATTTAATAATTTTTGAAAAATTTTATTTCCAAATAATATTTAAATCAATAAAAATCAATGTCAGTGAGAAAAATGGTCCACAGAGTCTATGGAAATATCATATTTTCCATGCATGAAGCAAAAATCATACTCAAAGAAAAATTCACAGCCTTAAAAATTATTTTTTAACATGGAAGATTGAAAATAAATTTATTAAACTGTCACCTTAAAAATCCAAAAAAAGAACAAAAAACTAACAAGAATAGGATAAAGGGATTAATGTAGGTAAAATCAGACCTATAAAAATCTTCATTTTTATGATTAAAGATAAGAAATTTTCCCTTTGAAAAAGAGGAACAAGGCAAGGATGCCAACCTACTGTCATCCCTACTGTGGACCATTTTGCTTGTCGTCGGAGCTGAGTCAGCAGGAAAAGAAAAAAGTTGCAACATGCAAAGAAAGCAACAAAACTGTTCTTTGCAGACACTACAGATTTTCTAAATAGAAAAAATAAATATCTGTATTAAGGGTAGAGCTCAGTAAGTTTTCCAGGCTTAAAATTCATATATAAAACTCCATGTCATTCCTATCACAAATGATGACTAAATAGAAATGTAAAAAGAAAAAAGATTACTGACCACATCATAAACTACAAAGTATTCAGGAATAAGCAGAAAATGTGCGTTCTCTCATGGAGAAAATGCTAAAGCATGATTAATGAACAGAATTGAAAGCCGAAATACCTTTTTCATGAATGGAAAGACTCCGTTTCATAAAGGTGGTAATTCATTACTAATTAATTTATTAATTCAATGCAATTCCAATCAACATCCCAACAAAATGAACCTAACATATATGAGCCAACAAAGTCTTGAATAAAATGACCAGGTGGGGGCCTTGGACCAGCATATATCAAGATGTACTAGAAAGTCACTGTAATGTAATTTCAGATAGCATCATGTTGGCATGGGGAGAGCCAGTAAACAAATTTAAAAGGAAAGTGAGCCCAGAAGTGGACTCCTGTGTAGATGGAACCTTGAGGCTGCATTACAAATCACTGGGGAAAGGACAGGCTAGTCAATACGTGGGGATGAGACAATTTTTCATCTGTATGCGGAGACATAGATCTAAACCTCCATGTCAGATAACTTGAAAATCAATTTTAGATGGATTACAGACCTAAATAAGAAAAAACGATTTCAAAATTCTAGAAAATATATATAGGAGATTATATTGACACCAGGATAGGTAAGGATTCAAGAAAGCATGAATTATAAAGGAAAAGATTAATGAGGCTGACTATATTAATATTTAAAATATTTGAACAAGTATTAGTAAGATTCTACAAACAAAGTTAAAAGACAAGCCACAGACTTGGGGGGGTGGGGGGAGGGGAAATTTGCAAAGCACAGGACCAATGGAAAAATGCTATCTAGCATCAAGTCCAAAAAACAAACAAGAAAAAGAAAAGTAACCCAACAATTCAAAAAGAGACGAATGAAATGCCCTATAAACTTATGAAAATATACTCAACATCATTAGAAATCAGGGGAATGCAAATTATATCTGCAAGGAGATTCCAGTCACACCCACCAGAATGGCAGTATTCTATGTCTGACAGTATCAAGTCTTGCCAAGGATGTGGCTGACAGGAGATTCTAAGGCCCACTGGAGAAAGTGTGGGCTGGAACAACTACTTTGGAGGAAAACTTGGCAATGTGCAATAAAGTTAGAGACAGGCTTATTATAGGACTCAGGAATTCCATTCCAACTGGTAACACCATAGGAAAAACCCAGCCCAAGTGGATATGTGTAAGAATGTTCACTGAAACACTGTTTTCATAATTAAACTTTTAAAGTAATATAAATGTTCATTATTTGGAGACGGAATGAACAAATCTTGGTCCAGTCACAGAATTCTATGCAGCAGAGAAAAAGAATGAAGTAGGATGTATTGGCATGGGGAAAAGTCTTGAAGTCACCATCTTGAATGAAAAAAGCAAGTACCAAAGCGGTGCAGACTTCGTAACAGCATGCATTGAAAGTTTTAAAACCAAAGAAAATAGTGTTAAATGTTGTGTATGAATACATGATTACATAGTAAAAATATAAAAATATGCATAGGAATGATCGACAACACTTCAGGTGTTAATACTCAGCTCCAGTGAAGGAACATGGCAGGTGGGGTTTGTGAGTGTACACAGCTGGCTTCCACTACATCTGGGATGTTTCATTTATTTTTGAAAAAGGAAACAAACATGGCAAAACATAAATAGAGGTTATAACTGGATAGTAAATATATAGATGTTCTCCATGTTCTAATTTTCTGCATGTCTAATTATTTCAAATAAAATATTGACAAATAAGATAATAGACACTATTGAGGAAAAAGGCAAAATAATAGATTATAAGAAAACAATTCACTGGATAACAAAGGAAAAGCATAGAGTTGACCTATAATACCAATAATTTAAAAATACCAATAAAACAGAGAACCTTCTGGGGAGTCTGACCCAGAGGAAGCCCAACTAAATAATATATTCAGTATGAAATAAGCAGAATGACCCAAAAAGAATAACCCAAAGAATGACCCCAAAAGTAATAAAGGAATACCATGTACAATTCTATGTCACTAACATTGAATATTTACATAGTATGGGCAATTCCCCCCCAAATCATACATTTCCCAAATTACTGTAAGTAGAGTTAGAAAATCTAAATACACTGGCATCCATTAAATAAATTGAGAAGTGCTGATCATCATCCCTTTGCAAAAAAGACCCTGGTTCCAGGCTGAGTTCAAAAAACTTCTAAGGAACAGATAATTCCTCTTCCTAGACTACAGCAAACGCAGAATTATATAGACGTCTTCCCAGTTTGCACTTAGAAATTAGCACAACCTTGACACAAAAATCTAACTGAGCAGCACACACAGAGAAATCAATAGATTCCATTTGACTTACCACTGGTTGTAACAACCCTTGGTAAAATAGGAATATTTGAATCCAGTGGTGTTTTAAAAAATAGTATACCGAGCAGAATTTATTCCAAGACACAAAATTTGGTTCAACAGTGAGACACAATCATAGACAGTGAGGAATAAACATGTTCATCTTGAAAAATCCTTAAAACCATTAGAATCCTAGAATAAATAAGAACAGCTAACATTTATTAAGCATTTCCCATGTGTCGGGCACTGTGCTGAGCATTTCCCATGCCTTATTTAATCCTTACAACAATCCTATGAGTTCAGGATCATTACCATCTCCTTTTTTCTATAGAAGGGTACTAAAACAGAGAATTTAAGAACTTTGTCCAAACTAGGAATAAAGCTTCCTTGACTTGGCGGAAGTTGTTTACTGGAAACCAGCAGCCAACACCATAATCATTAAAATAGGATTCCTGCCCCTTGCTTGCTTGGATCTACACCAGCCCTCATTTTGGCAGCCTTGTCCCAATTTCCTAGATTTTTGTTTTTAACTCCCCCAAGGAGCTATGTTGCTATTCAGTCCAGGCTAGAACAGAGGTCCAGCTTATAACTGGCGCAGACAAAAGCACAAGGTGTATTTTCCCCCTGACGACCTGGCGCTAGAGTCTGCCTTCTGCCACTGGAAGGAATGCAAGGAAACCAGAGATTTTTGTTGGCGAGATCATGGATAGTGACAAGTCACTGCACTCCCCAGCAACCAGAATTCAGGGGTTCTGGTCCCATAAAGGGATCCTTGATCACATCACTTGCCCCCTCTGAGTCTCAGTCTCCCTAACTCTAAAATAAGTCACCGGATTGGATGATCTCCAAAGATCATTACTTCTGATTCTACCTTGAAAGACTGATGATTCAAACAAGGCTCAGATTACTTTTGCAGACTGCAGCAAAGTAAATGTCAGCTTGCTGGCCCCCTGCTGCTAAATGACACTTGTAAAATTGGTAAGAAGGAAATGCGAACATCTCAATTTATGACTGGAAATGAATTGTTCTTTAGAAAAGAAATATCTCTTCTCAGTTTGCAAAACTTTGGGCTCTTGTCAGCTTACCCTTCAAGCACAGGAAATCAGTCTGTGTAGCTCTGCGGAGGGGATTTGCATTAATTTGGGGGAAATATTATCAACAGAAAGTGTTCCCTTTTGCCATATGTGTAACACGAGTAGAGGCAGAAAGCATATGCTTCATGCAGTTTGGTTGGAGCCCCAGTACTGGCAAACAGGAACACAGTCTTCAGAGTTTTCTATTGCAAGATGAGATAAAGACAGACATTTTAAAATGCCATGTTGGTTCTGTGTAGCAGCAGACTCAAAGAGGTGGAAATTTAACATTTCTTTCTGGGAAGTAAATGGCTGATAAGCATACCTAGAGAGATGCCGGGGAGAGGCGGACATGTTTGCATAAGGAGCCTGGGAGCCTCATGACTGGAAACTGATGGAGACTCTTCCCCTTGGCCTCCAAGATCCCAGTTACAGAGATCTGCTTCAGGGGCTCAGGGTTTACCTAAACAATATCCAGAGGGAGGAAAGAGCACCAAAGCCTCTGAAATAAAAGTCATCGTGAGGATTAAAGCTTTAGGCTCAGGGGCAGGTCCCTGCTTAGAGTTGGGTTCTCTTGAGAGAGGAATGGTTTGAATTCCTGAAGCTATAGACCCTGGAATCCAGCCATTCTGGAGGCTTGTTCGTGCCCTAGGAACGTGGCCCACACATGTGAGCGAATCTGAGGAGCTGTGACATGGGGTCTCTTGACAGAGCACCTTGGAAGGCAGGAACCCCCCTCCCACCCCCGGGAGAACCACCCATGCTTTATGATAAAGTAAACTTCCTAGTTGTCAGCCAGCTTCCTGAGGAGATGCGGCATCCTTTGGCCTGAAGGGGGCTCTCCATCTGGGAGGCATGAGCAAACTGGCCATTTGGTCCTAAATAAGCACCTTGGGGACTTCTTTGTCACAAGAACACACACAAAGTAGGTGACACTGGAGCTTGAGCTGTTCAACAGAAATAATGACATGAAATGTGTTCCTGCTGTTTTGTAATGCCAAAGTGACAAAGCAGAACACAGATGTACAAGAGGAGGGGAACCATAATGGTGGCCACCAGGCTGCCCCCAGCTCTCAGAACGAGGAATGGTGCCCCCAACCCAGGGGAGCTCCAGGTGGGCCATGATGCACTGGAGGACTTTAGGCAGCTTCTTGGTCTTGGCCTTGGCCTTGATATGGCTGCCAGATCCCAGCCCAACGTGGGCCAAGTAGACACTCTTGACAAACACCTCATAGAGATTGTTTAATTTTGTTCTCCAATGTATTCTGAGTCCATTTTGACCTTTTATGTTCTAGAAAGCATTCGTATCATTTAAGTTTTCAAATGTACTGGTGGAGTTTTCTCCAAACCTGGGGAAATAGAGCAAAAATAGTCTGTGTCTTTTATCGATTAGATGCAAGAATCAAAAGGATTATGTACAGAAATGCATTTATCTTAAACCGCTACAGTGACTTTCTGTTGCCTATGTAACAAATGACCACAAACTGTGTGGCTTAAAACAACAGAAATGTGTTCTCTTACAGTTTTGGAGGTCAGAGGTCCAAAATGAGTGGTAAGGTGCTAAAAATCAAGGTTTCAGCAAGGCTGGGTCCTTCTGGAGGCTCCAGGGGAGAATTCATTCCTTGCCCCTTTCACTTATAGAGGCTTCCAGAATTCCTTGGCTCCTGGCCTCAGCACTCCAGTCTCTGTTTCTGTGGTCACACTCCCTGCTCCACTATAGTCAAATCTCCCTCTGTCCTTACTCTTCTGGGACACTTATGATTACATTTATGACTCAACCAGAGAACCCAAGATAATCTTTCCATCTCAAGATCTTTAACTTAATCACGTCAGCAAAACTCCCTTTGCCATGTAGCATTCATGGGTTCCAAAGATCCATCTGAGGACTTCTTGAGGAGGTGTTATTAAATCAACTGAAGTCCACTCTTTGGCCTCCGAAGATTCATCTTTATCCTATGTAAATTCACCCCATTCCAACACCCCCAAGTCTCAACTCATTATAGCATCAACTTGAAGTCCAAAATCTCACCATTTAAATTATTTAAATTAGGGATAGGTGAGACTCCACATATGATCCACCCTGGGGCAAAAGTCCATCTCTGGCCTGGAAGACAAGTTATCTGCTCCAAAAATACAGTGGTGGGACAGGCATAGGTCAATAGTTCTATCGATTTCTATTTCAAAAGAGAAAAAAAAAAAATGAAAGGCAGAAGGGAGCCACCAGTCCTGAGTAATTTCAAAATCCAACTGAGAAGGGCAGGTAGGATGTAGCTCAAGTGGTAGAGTGCATGCCTAGCATGTACAAGGTCCTGGGTTCAATCCCCAGTACCTCCTTGAAAAAATAAATAAATGAACCTAAATATCTCCCCCCTCAAAAAAAAACTAGGAAAAAATCCAACTGGGAAAAAACTTCATTAGTTTTCAAGGTCTAGAAATAATCTAAGGCTCAAGGGTCCACACAGCTCTGCCCCTCTGAGCCAAAGCTCTTCCTCTGAGAATCAATCTTAAACTTTCTTGAAGGCTAGTACACATTTGTAGCTGATTAGTTTATCAGCCTGTTTCTACCTGTAGAACTTTTAGAGTCCAACAGACTTCTTTCATTTTACCTTGTCCCTGTCCCTTTCAGTTCCAGCTGGCAGTGTTTCTAATATAACATTCCCCAAGCATTTGTGCATTACCCATGTATGTCACAGGGATTCACTGCATTAGATGAGAGAGTCCTCCGAAGATCTTTCCTGGATAACCTCATTTCTATTCCTGGCTTCTGCCCAAATGGCCAAGTGGCACATATAGTCTCTTCAGCGCTAGCGAAAAGTTGACCAGTCCCACCTTTGGCCTTCTGTCCCGAACATGCTTTCCTGGCAGTGAATCTCCTAATTTTAGCATCTTTTGCTAAGAGTCCTTGACATGAACTTCTAAACACTTCCAACTCCCTGCATGCATAGGGGAAGCAACTATAGGAGCCCAAGGGCAATCTTCTAAGGAACTGTAGTTGTGAGCTCTTGGGATCAAAATATGCAGAGTCTGGGGCATGTGCCCGCCGAATAGTTAAGGGAATAGGAGATCTGAGTGAGACCAACAGCGCCAGCATCATATGGTAAAAATGGTGCAGCAGAGCTGGTGCGATGGCTCACAGAGGTTGCCTCCCATGATGCTGCATTTGCTTGGCAGAGACAGTCTCTTTTCTTTCATCTAAAATGGTGCTGCTTCACACTGCTTCCTTGCTCTGGAAGGTTTCTTAGAGGTTAGAAATGTTTAAATATTAGACGATAACAAGTTCTAACCACAGTATTCCATTAATCTCACCCCCTCCGTGCATCCCTCCAGCCCTGCTGGTGATTCTGGTCTTAACCACCTCTTAACACACACTCATCATCTCCCTCTGACAAGCCTGTTAATTGCTCTCAATTGAGGAGTGAGGCCACCAAGTGCAGTCCCACAGGACATTGTAATTGGTGTTGGGTTCTGACACTGGACATCTTCTCTGTCCTGGGCAAATGTCATCCACTTAACCCATCTGTCCTTTGGGGAAGGGATTCTGGCAGGTCACCTTGTCTAACGGCTCCACTGCTGTGTATAGAACCAGCGGGTTTCTGCGCGTGGTCAGCTCTGATCTTTGTTACTGAGTGAATTCACAATGTCGCTACGCCCGTTGCTTATCCCCACAGCAATAAGGCTCGTGCCTTCTCGGTCCCCTTGCCTTCTCACCATTGGTGTCTGGAGGGCAGCAGTCAAGTGCTGGTTTGCACCTTCTCTGTGGTTCACTGTGAGCCTGGCCTGGCTCCAGATTGGCAGTGCCCCTCAGTCAGCCTTGGCCCTTGCCCTCGAGGAACTGACATATTGCTATGGACTGAATTATGTCTTCCCAAAATTCATATATTGAAGCCCTGATGTGATTGTGTTTGGAGATAGGGCATTTAGTTATGGTCAAATGGGGCCATAAATGGGGGGTCTTAATCTGAAAGGCTTGGTGGACTGATAAGAAGAGGAAGAGAGATCCCTCTTCTCGCGCACATGCATTGAGGGAGGGCCGCGTGAGGACACAGGAAGGAGGAGGCTTGGCTGCAAGCCAGGGGGCAAGTCCTCCCCAAAAACCAACCCTGCCAGATCTTGATCTGGGACGTCTAGCCTCCACAGTTGTGAGAAAATGAATGTTTGTTGTTTAAATCACCCAATTTGCAGTATTTTCCCATGGCAATCCCCCTGGCGGACTAAGACACACATATGCACAGAAATAAAAAAGTAACTCAGCACAGAAAGTGAGGACCTGAGCACCCCCACCCAAGCCCTGGGTGGTGCACGCACGTGTACCTAAGCCCTGCATTTGCGTAACTTTTGAACTGTGACCGCCCTATTGCTTGTCTTTTCCTAAAAGCCTGACTGAGATACTTATTTCCAGGGCCCATATTCGAACTGTTGGCTTTGTCCCGTGGCTTTCCCATGGCATTTGGCAGGACCCTTTTCCATCTGGATCTGCTACCCCGCCCCCCAACCCTAAAACTGCTCGCTCTGACCAGGGCGCGGGGTCAGCCCAGCAGCCGTTTCCCTGGAGGTCATTCACTCATCCAGATCAGAATCCCTGACCCTGAAGCAAGTTCACCTCCAGCCGCCCCAAGAAAGTGACATTTGGCTTGTGCAGGCTCAATGCTGAAGGACGGTTCAATTATGTTGGGGGCCACTGAGCCGGCCCCTGGGAAGGCCAGACCCTCTGCTCCCCGGGAACGGCTGCAGAGCTCAGTGTCACGTCCCTCCTGGGTGTCATGTCCTCACTGAGAAACAGAGTGGGATGGGACTTGTGCCTGCCTGGTAATTAAGGTTAATGAGCGCACTCCATCTGGAAAGGAGAATCTGTTCTTTGCACCCACTTCCTTGGCATTCATCCCAGCTGGAAGGATCAGAAAATGCTGATAATCTTCCTCTGGGGCAGGTTGCCAGGTTATAGGGCCCAGTCCTGGCCCCAGACAAGACAGGGAGGGTCACGAGACAATCTCTCTGAGGTCCGACTTCTACCATCTGTGCAGGGTGTCTGGTATTAAGTGAAGGCGGATTCTGGGCTGGGGATGGCAGAGTCTGTTTGGGAGGCCACACTGAGTCCTGCCAGGTTACACGAGAGCACGAAACGCCACCACATTCATCCGTCCCTGACCCACTAATGACCATGTGGAATCAGTGCACAGGGCCCAAGGCACAGGCCTGCCTGGGGGCAGAAATGTGAGTTTGCCCCAAGGTCAGCTATGCCATTGCTCTGAGACGCTGGGAAAACCCCTCCTTCTCCCTGAATTCCAGTCTCATCTATGAAACTGAGAAAGCTGAACTAGATCAGTGTCCTTAAAGTACGGTCCAAGGAACCCTAGAAGTTCCGTAGGTGCCCAGAATGGGAGATGCATACCACAATCAGGATGCTGTTACCACAGGACAGGGTAAGAGGAAGTGGTTCTTTATGTTCCAGTGGTTACAATAGAAGGATATATTTCTGAAAAAAAGAAGAGACAAAGCAAACATGTCCCTCAGTGTCCGCAGGGAACAGGTTCCAGGATGCCCCACAGATACCGAAATCCACAGATGCTCAATTCCCTTACATAAAATGGCATAGTATTTGCAGGCAACCTACCAGTATCCTCCCGTATACTTTAAATCGTCTCCAGATTCCTTATAATACCCAATACAATGCCAACGCTGTGCGAAGAGTTGCAGATACAGTGTGTGTGTGTTGAATGCCTCCAGATGAGAGGAATGTGCAAGGACCACGTAACAGCCGCTGTCGCTCTGCAAGTGAGCTAGATCGCGGGAGACAGAAGTAGTTAGAAAATGGCTTTTCCTGGTTTTCTTATACTTCTTGAATTTTTAACTGTGTATAAGTAGTATTTTATACAAAAATGTTCAATTTAATCCTCAAAAAAATAAAAAATAGAATTATCATTGATCTAGCCTTTCCACTTGTGGATGGATATATACCCAAAAGAAGTGAAACAGGGCCTCAAAGAGATTTGTACACCCCATGTTCAGAGCAGCACTTTTCACAATAGCCAAGAGGTAAAAACAACCCAAGTGTCCATCAATGGATGAATGGGTAAACAAAATGTGGTATATTCATACAATGGAATATTCTTTCAGCGTTAAAAGGAAAGGAAATTCTGACGTTCATTTAGGACATTACTCTAAGTGAAATAAGCCAGCCACAGAAACAAATACTGTACCATCCCACCTACATGAGGTACCTGGAGCAATCAGGTTCACAGGGACAGACCACAGAGTGGTGGATGCCAGGGACCGTGGAACGGGGAGCGGGGAGTTGCTGTTAAATGGGCACAGAGCCTCAGTTTTGCAAGATGAAAAGCGTCCTGGAGGTGGAGGGTGGTGATGGTTCTACGGTGGCGTGAATGTCCTTCATGCCACTTAGCTGTGCACTTAGCCATGGTCACTGTGGTAAATTTTATGTTATGTATATTTTACCAAATTTTTTAAAAACGTTAAAAGGAAGGAAAGGAAAAACAGCATCAGAATAGTGTGGCAGGTCCCACCACTGGGCCCCACCTTCCTGCCAGCCCTGCTCATGTCAGGGGCTGGGCGTCTTTGGAAGATACCAGCCTTCTGTCCTGTTCTGTTTCAGCTGCCGCCAGCGTGGGTACCTGTTCTCTGAGTGAGAGGCCACTGCTCTCACAGGCTCCCAGCTAGGACGTCTGGTCACCACCCCCCACCCCCGCCTGGAACAGCCTCACCCAGGGTGCCAGCCCACCCAGTGGCCCTTATGAAGTGGTGACCACTCCGAACAGCAGGTCAGTGCTCTCCAGGTCGGGATGAGGAGGGAGACAAGGTCTGAGGGAGGGGAAAGCGCAGTCGCCTTTGAGTGCTGATATGCCAACACCCGCCATCCCAAAGCTTGCCAGGTGCCCTCCTGAAGCTGCAAAGGGGGTGGGGGAGATAATCCCTGCTTGGCCTTCCACCAGAGCAGGGGGGGCTGTGCAGAAGCCTAGGGTTTGAGATGCGGGACCTTGGGTAAGTCATTTCCCCTTTCTGTGCCTCAGTTTCCACTATAAAATGGGTATATTGATACCCGGCTAACTTGCCTCCAAGGCTGTTGTGAGCATCAGACAATAAACTGGATGTGATGGTATGATGTACAGCTCAAGTGCTCTGAAAATTCAGGGGGAATGATGGGGAGGATTGTCAGCTATGGAGAGAGGGAGCAGCCGGGCCATTTGTCCTCACACTCTCCCTGACGGCTGGGCTATAGGGACCTGACCTGCCTGCTCTGGGGAGCCCTGCTTCAATCAGGGGATCTACTGGTCACCCACCGGCCGGGGATGTGCTGGACTGCACTGAATCCTCACACCCATCACAGCAGGAGGCGTAGGCACACCTGGATAATCTGACACTGCCTGGCAAGGCAGTGGCAGAGCTGGGATCGGGGTCCCCTGACTGCCAAAACTGTTCTTCCCATCACACCCGCAGTTTTCCAACTGCCTCGCTGGGACCCAGCAGAAGTCCCCCAGGAGTCCCATGAGGCCCCGCAGCGGGGGACGGTTGCAGACGCTCCATCCCCCCACCCACTCCGGGACAGCAGCTCCTCTTCCATCTATTCATATATTGGTGTTCAACACTCGTTTGCATTTGAAATAGAAGTTTTATTGCTTTAAAAATACATTAATTACCTAATTTAAAAAATTCTTTCTGATCACCCTCAGTAGGTGGCCTGGCAGAGCTGAAAGCATTGTTGTAACTTCCTTCCTAAAGGGTTTCAGGTACTGGAGGCCCCAAGAGGCCCCTCGGCTATACCCCAGCTCTACCCCTGCTGGAGCTTCTCTGTCCCTCCCCACCCTCCCCGACGCTGCGCCCCCCAACCCCTCATCCCTCCCCAGTCCTGCCTGGACCGTGTTAGAAACCTCATCACCTACAGGGTTCAGAGCTGAGCTCACGTGGGTGCCGGAAAGGGAGGAACGTGTCCGTCCTCCCCTCCCCTTCATGCGGGAGGGTTGGGGGGAAGTCACAAGCTCCCATTCCGGGGGGCGGAGCGGGGAGCATATAAGAAGGGGGAGGGGTTGTGCTCTGCCCCGACCCCAAGCAAGTGGGCACGACCTTCCCCTCCCCGCTGCCGTCGCTCTCTGCAGGGGTGGAAGATGGTACCAGTCAACCCTGAGCCGGAGGAGGAGCCCGCAGCCGCTGCCGCGAGATGGAGGAGCCCACGCCTGAGCCCGTCTACGTCGACGTGGACAAAGGACTGACGTTGGCCTGCTTCGTCTTCCTCTGCCTCTTCCTCGTCGTGATGATCATCCGCTGCGCCAAGGTCATCATGGACCCCTACAGCGCCATCCCCACGTCCACCTGGGAGGAGCAGCATCTGGACGACTGAGGCGCGGGCGGGGCTGCGCGGCGGGACCGAGACCCCGGAGCTGGCCGGGCAGGGGTGCCCCGGGATGCGCCTCTGTGTCCCCGGGCCACCGGCCCGCCAGCCTGTGGAGGCCAGGATGGATCTGGGCCCCCGGGGCCTCTCACACGAGCACCAGAGTGAAATGCTGGGTGATGCGGGTGTTGCAGTGGTGGGCCAGTCTGCGGATAAGAGCACTGGACCCGGAGTCAGGCGGCCCGAGGTCCAGTCTGGGGGATCACTGTGAGACCATGGGGCGGTCACCTTCCCCCGCTCCTGTGCGCCTTGTGGAACTGGACGCAGGACAGACACCCACCGTTGCCCAGCCGTGGTCCGGTTTTGAGGAGACTCTTGCCCTTAACATGCAAAGTAGCACACACACTAGCCCTGGAGGCTCCCAGCCCCAATGTTCCACCTGAACCCAAGCCCCTTCGCAACGGGCCAGAAATGGAGCAGGTGGTGAAGCGTAAGGCGTGAGTCTCCCCCAGATTCACAAAAGGCACACGGGCTGCTTCCCAGCAGTATTTTTTTAAACTAAAATATAGAGGGGTATATTTTTCCTGTTATAAGTGAAATGTGCATTTTAGAAGTTCGGGAAATTACAGAAAAAAATACAAATAAAGGGGGAGAGTAACACGTGTAATCCCACTTCCCAGAGCCACCGTTCTGATGTATTTCCTCCCAGCCTTTTTTACACGTATTTTTTAAAGTCAGTTTCATACCATGTGCATGATGTATCACTTCATATTCGAGCATGAACACGTTCTCGTTTCATCAAACACTCTTCATAGCCATCATTTTTACTGGCTGCAGAGTAGTCCATCCAGTGGATGGGTCATAATTTAAAAATCATCTGCTTTGGTCATACTTTTTTTTTTTTTTCACTAACTATTCCTCACACAAAATTATTTCACCCAGTGACCTCTTGAGAGCGCACAGTCTAGGAGGTGAATATAAGACAGGAAGACCTGGAGTCTAGTCCTGTCAGTCACTCTAAGGCTCTGTGACCTTGAGCAAGTCACTTGACTTCTCAGTGCCTCAGTTCCCTCATTTTACAATGGGGAGGAAAAGCCCTGCCTTTTTGGTTTTGTGTAAACCTCATGGGAATGAAAGGACAGGAGGGGGAGTGCTTTGAATGTACATGTGCCCTGGGGAGAGGCAAGGACTAAGTTGTGATAATGACTCTTCCTGGGGCCTCCCTTCTCCCTCTTTTCCCACCCTTCTGACCCCTCCCACCTCATCACCTACACCTATGATCTTGCAGCAAGAATATTGAACCAGCGCCCCACAAACTTGGTCCCAAGTCCAACTCCTCTGCTTCTTTGCTGTATGACCTCAAATAACTCAGCCTCTCTGAGCCCCAATTTCCTCATCTGTAAAATGGGAGAATAATATCTACCTCACAAGGTTGTTGTGAGGATGAAATGAGAGAACATGGCAAACATTAGTGTCTTTTCTTGATGCCAGCCCCCACCCCAGGAGAAGTCAGGGGTCTGAGCTGGGAGGAGTAGAGGCTCTATATTCCCCCACTCCCTGCAGAGCTTGGAACCCTGGGCTCTTCTCAACTTCCCAGGGCCACCTCTGACAGGCCAAACCTCCTGGCTAGGACCCCTGGTCAGAGGAATACTCACAGCAACCTCTCCCAGCACCTGACCTCCAGGGATATGGTGTCCATTCATTTACATAATTATCATTGTAATTTGCAGTCCCACAAACACAATATGAAGTTAAACTAGACCGCTTGAACTCCTCCTTCTGAATGCATTTATTCCATCCCTCCCAAGCATGCCTGCCGTCCCCATCAGAAGAAACTTGCAGCTGAGAAGAAGTTCAAGGCTCCCTTTCCATCATCTGCATCCCAGCCATGGGTCTCACTCCATCCCAGGTCACCTGGGAAATGGGTTTCCAAAGCACTGTCACCACTAGGTGACTCCTGAAAATGAACAAGGCCATAGCTGTTCAGGCGGCATTCCAGGTCATAGCCAGCTGTTTCCCCCCACTGTGTGGGACGCACAAAGGGACAGCTGGCAAAGGCGTGGACCAAGGTGCACTGGAGGCTCTGAGTGAGGGGAGGACCTAGAGCAAGGACCTTGAACATTGCCTCCGACCCAGCGGCAGCCTACGCTCTGCAGCCTACCTCAGAGACACCAGGCACTTGCGTGAGAAGCTCATCGGCGTGGATTTACAATGTCAGTCACGGCCAACTCCCAGGCAGTTAATAACAGATCCCAGGGAACAAGAAGAGGTCTTGAAGAACTCACCTGGAGATACTTTAGAGCTCTCAGGAGTGAAACACAGGCTGCCTGAGGGCTGTGCTACTCAAACCATGATGAAGGACAAAGAGCGTCTGCGATGTTAAGGAGCGGGTTAGAAATCCAAAATCATGGACCCTGCTCCAGACCCACAGAGTCATAATCTCTGGAGGTGGGGCCCAGGAGTCTGTTAGCAAGATCCGCCAAGCGATTTGTATGCACATTAAAGTTTGAGAAGCACTTCCCTGGGGATCCTTTGGTCTCAATTAATTCTTTTTCACACCTAGATCTGCTAATATTTCCCACCCTATCTCTTGACTCTTTTTTTGGTGGCAAAGGGAAATAATAACATTTCGGGAAAAGATGGAAAATTTCAAAATCACTCCTAATCCAAGCCTCCAGACAATAGTGATTTCCATTGTGTGCCCATGTGTGCTCTTCTAATCCTTGTCAACATGCGAGATATATTTTTTTCATAAATGCCATCAGTTACATAATTTAGAGCAACATCTCCTAACATCACATCATAAGCACGTTTCTGCTACAGTATCCCATTTATCATTTTAGTAGCTATAACCCATGCCATCCAGTGCATGTACATAATTATCCAGACTCCTATTATTAAGTGCTTGGATTGCTTTCATTTTTCCTATTACACATGTTTCAAAATAAAAAAAGAAAGCAAAAGAGAGATATGATGAACCCTAGGGGCTTGCCCAGATGGTGGAGAATAAATATTTAAATTATACCCCTACCACCTTAGAGACACATCAGGGAGGGAGACCCAGCTACACATTTGATCACATTATGGGGGGAAACACAACTGAAATTTCAAGCTTCTGTTGCTGCTTTATGCCGCTAACAGATGGGGGAGCTGTCCTTTGTAATCAGAGCACCTTCACCAGTTCTAGCTGGCTGAGATGAAGTTTGGGGTTTTGAATGGAGAGATATACTGTCCAGCAAAAGAAAGGAGAATTTTTGAAGACTGGAAGCGGGCAGAGAGAAAATAAAAGCATCAGAGAGAGAGGCCTGTGGCGCTGGCCCTAATCCAGGACTTAAGGCAAAATATGATCAGAGAAAAACTCCCTGCTGCAAGGAATGGGTGATGGACTTCCCAGACAGTGGCCAATTTAAAGTTGTTGCCTGTTCTGCGCTCTGCTACATACAGTCCCTTCATGTTACTCCAGACCCTCAGTAAAGTGTGATACACAATCCACTTTGTGGCTGTGGTATTTGGGGGCAATAAAGACACCTGGGAGGTGGGCGATGTGAAGGAATGCAATCTGGAAAGGGGTAATAGGGCAGGGACGTGTGAGGTAGCAGCAAATCAGAATGACTGTCGCTAGCAGAAATGTGACCCGAGGATGCTCAGATAGACTGACATGAATACTAGGACACTGGTTTTCCCAGCCTAGCAGATCAGTTCCCATCATCTCTAGTTCATTTTTTCTAATTAGTTGCTCAAATATCTACATGTTCTTATTGAATTGAAAGAACTGTGTGTCTCTCCCATAAAACAGTCCCAGAATTTCAGAGGCTAACTCAATGCAGAAGGAACTGGTCCTGCTTCCAAACACCAGGTGGAGAGAATTTCAAAGCCTGGTGTGCCCGCTAGTGTGGTTTCACGCCCCACAGTCTCGCAGTTGAAGGCTGGTCCTGCGGTGTATGATGCCCTCTTGCGTCTATGGCCCCGTCTGCTGAGAAGTGCCTGAGCTAAGCTCCCTGGTCCACATTCCCATGCCTGGTCATTCTGTCCAAACAGTACAGCCAGTTTGGCTGCATCC
The DNA here is from genome assembly GCF_048773025.1 of Camelus bactrianus. Lineage (NCBI taxonomy): Eukaryota > Metazoa > Chordata > Mammalia > Artiodactyla > Camelidae > Camelus > Camelus bactrianus. Next base: position 29,561,942 of record NC_133565.1, read on the forward strand.
AGAGGGACAGACAGCCTCAGCCATACCAGCCCTCCCCCTGAATCCCCACATTTTTATAGTCATCAGCTAAGTCTCGCCCTCCCTCCTGGGGAGTTTGTCTTTGGGACCTGCATCCGTCAGCATCCCAGCAGGAAAGAGACGCACACCCAAAGTTGCACAGGGTCTCATGAAAGGGCATTTACAGGAGTTGGGCAGGATTCAGGGAAATAAAAAGGATGGCAAAATACCCAGGGATGTTTCTGATGGCCCCTTCTGGTCCATGGAACCCCATTATTACCACTGAAATCTAGAAACCAAATGCCATAGCCTTTCACCATTATCTCTAAGCTATAAAGGACAGCTCTTCAAGAATTCTGGGACACCCCTAATGCCTTCTTCTTTTTTTTTTAATCATTCTTTTTTTTTCTTCCAGTTTTACTGAGATACAATTGAAATGCAGCATTGTATACTTTTTTGGAGGAGGAGGGAGGTAATTAGGTTTTTATTTTTTAATGGCAGTACTGGGGATTGAACCAGGACCTCATGCTTAATAGGCACGCACTCTGCCACTGAGCCATACCCTCCCCCCTCCTAATGCCTTCCTGATGCTCTGGTGAAAAGACTGTCCCAGGAGCCCTCCAGGGTAGTTTGTCCTGGGGTGACTGAAACAGTGCAAACAACAGACACTCCAGCGTTCCCCTCTCCCTGAGCCTTCGGGCTCCCTCTGCTGCATCCCAGGGAAAGTCCAGGCATCACGACCTCACTGTTTGCAGGCCACTTACTGAGATTTTTGTTTTCTCATTATGAAAATGTATATGCCAAGGTAGGAGAATAGAAGGTACTTAACAGTTTGTAACTTGACTTACAGCGCTTAAATATTGAGACAGAAGCGGGACTCCACGTGTATTCTTGGCCAAGTAGGGGTGGACCTATGAATACAACGTAATCCCTGTCCCCAATAACCTCCGAAATGTTCATTCATTTATTTAATAAATATATATTGAGTGCCTACTCTGTGCTAGGTAGGCATCGTTCTATGTCCTAAAGAGCTTTCCATGAACAAAAGCTGTCTAACGTCGCAGACAATAGCGTATCTATCTCCGGAATCAAGTCCCCTGGAGACACAGAGATGTTCCATCCAGACCCGGCTTTAAGAAAGGTCTTATTGTTCCAGCTTTTGTGTGCTCTTGGCAGACAGGCTCAAAATAAGACTGGCCTCAGTCTGATTTAGTTTCTCTCTAAAAGCAGAAAACAGATCCAAGAATGAGCAGACACAATGCAGACTCCTCAAGCAAGCAGCAGTCTTTGTCCACCTCCCATGGATCAGTGGTTCCTTGAGTCGCTGTCTGCCTCTCCCTCAGCCCTGGGGGTATCTGAGAAGACAGGGAGAGAGGCGGATACACAGAAAACAAGTTCTTAGTCTGGGATACAACCTAGCCACATTCACTTTTCTGGGGCTGTTAAAAGGAACATGCTTCCAAACTAAAGAAAGAAAAGAAAATTAAAAATATAACCACTTTAGAGGTCCATTTTGGTGTCAGGAATTTTTGAGATAATTATTAATTATGATACTTCAATCCTAACGTTCCCTTGTCCCCAAAAACATTGTCTTGGCCCAAATCTACCCTCATCCTCAGAATAGTTCTAAATGGCATTTCAAAGGTAAACCAGCATGAGTGAGCGGTGCAGGGCAGGGACATCCCATGGTGAAACCAGTGAGGCTCCTTTTTCCTTGCTTTGGGGTGGGGGCTCCTGGGCCCTGGTACCCAGTGCCTGCCGGGCCCAGGGCAGTAGAGTGCCTGTGAATCCAACCAGCTCCCTGCAACACCTTCCAGTATAACCTCCAGCAGGCCCCTCCTGCCAGACACATCCCTGGGCTTGCTTCTCCTCGTCAGGTGAAGTGCAAAATGGATTCTATTCTCAGTGGCATATTCATCCATTTCTACTTATCCTGGGCCACTGGTTAAAACAGGAAGCATGAATGAGCCATGAATTAATAAGGAAGATACAGTGATAATTACAGCCAATTTGCCTGGGGGTGCTCATCACCAGACCTGTCAGCTCCATCCATCTGGTCAAAATGCCCCTTGTCCTTAACATCCTGTTGTTAAAAAGAGAAAATCTGGCCATGAGTACCATTTTTGTCTATTTCATTATCATTATACACAGATAGGTTACAATGAGCTCAGTTCTCGAACTAATGATCATCGACTTCACTCGTCATCTGGGGCTGGCAATGGGGATTTCTGGAGTTCAAGGCTGGAAAACAAAGAGGCTCATGATGCTGAAGGTCAAGGGAAAGTCATTGTTGGAGAAAGCCTGCACCAGAATCCTCCCATTAACATCCATCTCGTGTGTGTCTCAGACTCCAGGGTCAGATCCAGCAGGTTCGCCCAGCACCACCAGCCCCTAAGCTAGAATGCACAGTGAGAGGATAAGCATGTGAGCTCCCTAGCTGACATCAGCATTCTCCGGTGCCAGCAGGCAAGTGGACTGATAATGATTTCAGACGACCTTTGCCCGTGACCAGGGACCTCCAGCGAAGATCTGCTATGTGCAATGGCCCTTTAGGGATATGTAAGTAAGGAAAAGAACATGGGTCACTCATGCAGGCGGATGCCAGGAGACAGAGCTAAGGGAACAATCCTAAAACACAGGGTGGAGAACAGGGATTTCAGTGGAGTTAGCAGGAGCAGACGTGGTCCCGGGAACACAAGTCCCCAGGAATTCAGGGGGAGAAAAACCCAACAAAAAACCCAAGGAAGGCTTTGCTCTTCCAAATTCAGAGAATACATGTTGGGATCAAGCTTATGTAGGTAGGAAGGCACTGGGAGACCATGGTGACTCTACGGGATTTCTACAGAAATCAGCAAAGCATCTGAGAATGTGGCCCCAGGGCACAGTTTCATGAAACAAAATCAGCTGCGCAAGAGTAGCTTAGCTTTGGAGCACGAGGCTTCCCAGCCTGTGTGTGGCAGAGACTGCTAGTTGCCCCCTGAGGATTAATTCTCTTCTTCTTAAGCAACCAAGCTCTGATTTTAAACTGGAGAAGCAATGTGTTCAGTTAAAAGACTATAAACCCAGCTTTTCTTGCAATGAGGTATGGTCTTGTGACTAAGTTCAATAAAATGAAAGAAAAGTATGGTATGGGACTCCCAGGAAGGCTGATTAAAGGGCACCTAACTCAGCTAGAAGGAGGACAATTCAGCCCTTCATCCTCCTAACCCTTTCTGCAGGCCTGGAACTTAGATGTATTGGCTGGAGCTGCAGCAGGCTTCTGTACCATGCGGTGACCTTGAGGTTGAAAACCACGTGCTGAGGATGAGGAGCCTGGGTCCCTGGTGACACTGTGGAGTTGCCATACAAACTCCAGGCTTGCTGGGCCCAAAATGCTTTTAGTGAGAAATAGCAGCCTCCTCAATGTTCCTTAGAACTGATAAACATGTTCCACCCTCGGGGCTTTACACAGGCAGGTGGCCCTCTGCCTGGCTCACTCTGCCCTGAGATGTTCATCTGGCTTGATCCCCCACTTCCTTCAGCTCTTCTGCAAAAAAGCACCAAGAACCTAAGCACCAAGGCCTCTTCTGACCACCCTGTTTATTACAGCTCCCATGTCCCCCACTGTCTCATAGAACCTATCGCCATCTGTCATGTTATGCATCTTCTCCTTGTTCATTTGTTTCCTACGTGTCTCTCTGCATTAGGAGGTAATCACCACAAGGGCAGGCGTTGGGCTATTCTGTGACCACTGCACCTCTTGTGCCTAGAACAGAGCCTGACATAAAGAATTGGTGAATGAATGAATGGATGAACAGTGGTCGGATGGGTAGACTCCACATGCTCAGTCGTCCTCCCAGGCCCTGCTGAGTCCCTGGGCATCCTTTTCCCCTGTGGTCACCAGGAACCAGGCTGGGACTAGGGCTGCCTGTTTGCAGTGGGTGGGGCAGAGAAGGGGCAGGGCTCGCTCTCCTGACTTTGGTGGGCTTGCCAGGGGGAGAAAAGCTAGCTAGTCCCCAGCCCTTTTTTTGCTCTCTCACAGTTCAAGTGTGTGTACCCATGACTTGGGGCTCTGCTCAAGGTTTATAACACGCTGAATGAATTCTCCACCTCATGTACACCCATTAGTCAGCCCCAAGAAATACTGAAGGTGAAGGGCAGTGTGATGGATGAATTTAGGTGTGTCAACTTGGCTGAGCCAATGGCACCCAGATATTTGGTCAAACATTAGTCTAGATGTAAAGGTATTTTTCAGATGAGATAAACACTTAAGTCAGTGGACTTTGAATAAAGTAGATTATCCTCCATAATATGGGTGGGCTTCATCTAATCAGTTGAAGCCTCAAAAGAAAAAAGCGTGATCTCCCTGGAAGAAGAGGGAGATCTGCAGCAGGCTGCCTTCAGACTCAAACCGCAGCTCTTCCTGGGGTCTCGAGTCTGCAGGCCCATACTGCAGCTTTTGGACTTGCCAGCCTCCACAACCACATGACCTAATTCCTTAAAATAAATGTCTCTCTCTATATACACATCCTACTGTATATAGGATTGTATTGTTCTGTCTCTCCGGTGGACTCTAATACAGGTGGCATTCTTTTTCCATATTCCAGGGAATACTGGGAGGCGGGGGATGTCTGATGAGAAAGCCCCACATGGACCCTCGGCCTCACAAATGAAAACCAGGAAACAAATAAATGAATGTCACGCAGGAGGCGGTACATGCCTTGACCCAATGGACCAAACCAAGAATATGAGTAAACATTGCACACTCACAGCAGGCTGTGCTCAGAGCGTGGAGACGGAGCACGATGGCTTTATTACTGAATGAAGAACCAGGCTACAGCCACAGAGGGGGCCCCGGTGTCCCCAAGGAGGTGGAGGGCTTGGCGCTCAAGCCTGTTGTTTCCGGGCCAGCAGAGAACCTCACGCTGGCGAGAGAGCGGGCAGCACTTTTCCTGCGCACTGGCCGAAGCCGACGCGGTAACCGTCCCCCTGGCAGTGCCCTGCAACAGAGGAGGGCTAGGGTCAGCCTCGGAGACGCTGGGCTCGGGGGGACCAAAGCCCACGCAGCCACAGTGCCAGCTGGGCCCGAGGCAGGAAGGTGCCATCAGAATGACAAATACATAGTTTTCACAGAAAAACAACCCTCGCCCAGAAGCTGGGCAGGCTGCAGAAGCACCGAGACGGAACTCCAAGCCCACCCGATGATCCGAGACCCCCAGAAGCAAGGATGGCTTGTCGGCTTTCCCGAAGGGTGGTTGACTCTCCAAATTCAAATCCTAGGTCTGCTGATTAGCCTGAGGCCAGACTGTCTGGGTTCAAAGCCTGGCTTCTCCACCTCCTGGCTCTCTGACCTTTGGTCCCCCTGGAACTCAGTTTTCTTGTCTGTGAAATGGATCTAATGACAGTACCCACTGTTGTAAAGATGACATGGGTTCACACAGAGGGAGTTCTGAGAATAGTGCCTGGCCCAGGGTAAATGCTCGGTGTCAGCCATTGGGACAATTATTTTTTTTTTAATTATTTTTTAAAATTAAAAAAAATTTATTTTGGGGGGTCTGTAATTAGGTTTTTATTTATTTATTTATTTTTAATGGAGGTACTGGGGATGGAACCCAGGACCTTGTGCATGCTAGGCTCGCAGTCTACCACCAAGCTATACCCTCCTCACTCCCCCCCGATTAGGACAATTATAAGCTTGGTGAGTAGGAGCCACTTGTTTAACCTCCGAGCTCAGCCCCCTCATCTGCAGAGGGGAGCAGCACGCCTTTTGTCTCTCAGAGTTGTGAGGATCTGATGAAACACTCAGGGAAAGCCCCAGCAAGACATCTGTCACAGAGCACATGCTCAACGAATATTAGTCTCATTCATTCAATTCCATTCCAACAGAAAGGCCAAGAGGAGGAGGCGCCTGTCCCTGTACCTGAGAAGGGTCTGTTTAGTGGGAGCAGCCGGTCTAGATATGAGTTAGGGCAGAAAAGTCTATGAGGTGCTGGGAGAGCAGCAAGGAGGGAACATTGGAGCTGGGACTTGACAAGTGGGTAGGAGTTCACCGGGGGAGACACAATGAAAAGTGTGAGCCAGACAGAGGGAACAGCATGTCAAAGGCACAGAGACCCAGGCATTTGTTCAGTGGAAACTGCTGTGTGGGGACTCCTGAGAAGCCAGATTACAGAGGGCTCTGAGAAGCCACATTAAGGAGTTTGAACCTTAACCTGCAGGCACCGAGGTAACATGGAAGAGTTCGCAGCAAGACAGTGAAAACTATTTTTTTTAAAGCGTGCTCTCTGGTGGCCCCAGTGAGAAGATATACAGAAACACATAGATGGATGAGTGCCAGCCCTGCACAGAGGCCCCGGGGCTGCTCAGATTGAGATACTTCTCAAGGGTTCTGGGCCAAGGCAGCGCTGAAGTGATGGCGACCAGGCCCACAGTGGACACCAGGGCCACTGCAAGGGATGCCTGTGACCTCGAGTTCCGCCACCAGACCCCTTCACCTGTTGGAGACGAGCCCCAAATCTGGAGCTAGACCTTCTGCTACCCAGGGCGAAGAAGGAAAAACAAGATTGCAGCAACCGAGAGAAATAAATGGAAGCTCACTGCTGAGGGGACTCCCAGCCATCTGAACACTGAGACCGAAGGCAGCTTTCGGAGATGGGGTCAGGGACAGCTCAACGAGCCCTCCCAGTGAGCCCAGGGACAGTCCTCACGGCCACCTGCAGCTCAGCACAGCTTACCCAGCCTGTCTCCTCCCACCTCTCCCCACCTGCCCAGTCATCCAGCTGGTCCTCCCTGCATGGGCCGTCCAGACCACTGGTCTTCCCTGGGAAGGTGGCAGCTTGGATGCTAGGGCGACAGCCCAAACCAGCCCCTCGCCCTCCCGGCATCATAGAGGCACACCCCTGCGACCGTGTGCTGCCCCTTAACGCTCTGGGTCACCTTCTGTCCAGAGCAACATCCTTGCCTATTCTGTTGCTTGGTTTCATTATTTTCCCATCACTTTTGAATCCCAACGTTCAGACATATCTGTGTCCCTGGGGAAAAAAGGCCTATTAAAGTAAAACCTGGCAGAAATTCATCAATCATCTATCAAAGCATCTCCCTCCAAGCTGCAGCATTTAGAGAGCCTTCTTCCTCCAGAGCCGCCCACACTGATGAGTGTTGTCTTCCTCTCCTCCTGCCCTCAATGCTGGGTGCTCTCTCGGCCCCCCACCCCCACTCCTTCCTGCCCTGGGTTACAGCAGCACAGCCCCTGCAGCAAACAGCCCCTGCCTGCTTCCTGATGCCTGATTACAACCGCTCACCTCCCAACCAGCCATCCGGAGATGTGACATAAGACAAGCAGAGGGGAATCAGACAGACAGAAGCAGAGGGGTCAGCGTGGAGATGAGGCAGAGGTTAGAGTGATGTAGCCTCACACCGAGGAACGCCGGTAGCCACTAGCATCTGGAAGAGGCGGGAATGGACGCTCCTCTCAAGCCTCTGGAAAGAATGTAGTCCTGCCAACACCTGGATTTTAGATTTCTGCCCTCTAGAACTGTGAGAGAGTAAATTTTTGTTGTTTTAGGCTCGCAGGTTTGAGGTAATTTGCTATAACAGCCAGAGGAAACTAATACGAGCTCTTGGCCAAGCATAGAAACAGACGCGCGTACAATTAGCCAGAACTCTGTGTTTCAGGTGAGTTGCTAGTGGAGAGGACAGACAGACTGATTCCTCCTGAGCAACTAAGGAAGGCGCTATCTGGGCTGAGCCAGGTTTAATTCCAAGGGCTGGCAGGCCGTAGGGAAAGCGGGGTTGTGTAGTAGAATGAGGTTCCGCAGGGAGGGCAGAATCAGATGCGGGACGGGTGTGAATTTGAGGAAACAGGCAATAGGAGCCACGAGAAGATCATGAGCAGAACAGTAGCAGGGGGAAAGCAGACCTGAAGGACGATTTTCTAGGCAGCGGGAGCAGGATGGATTGCAGGAGCTGGAGCAAAGCGGTGCCAGCAATCCAGACACAGCAGGTCAGACCAGGCCAGTGGCACAGAGACGGCAGGAAGCTTCAGAAGGATGCTCAGCAGGATGTTTAGATGAAACGGTTCCAGCCTGCAGAGCAGAGTCAGGGGTACCAAGACAGGGTCAGGAAGTGGGGGTGCCAATAGGACATGCGAAGGGAAATGTGTAGTCGGCCGGCAGAGAGCAGGATGTGGGGAGTGAGTGTAGAGGATGGGCGCTCCCTTAACCTGCCTACAGGGCAGACAGGCACCGCTGGTCACACACTCCATGCGGGCACTCCTGTTAAGAAGGGTCAGGATGCTGGGCCTTCTCCAAAGGGGGTTCTGGAAATTACGACAATGACGAGGAGGACAATGGTGAAGACTGTCGTCAGTTTCACACGCTCACAAGGTTACATGCACCCTATTAGGCGCTGTAGACACTATGAGAGGGGTTAGGAGTTGGGGATACACTGCCTGGATGGGACTCTGATTTCACTGCTTACTGGCTGCAAGACCCTGGGCAAGCTATTTGACCCCCGTCAGGCCTTCATTTTCCCACCTGTAAAATGGTGTAGCAGTGACAGTGGAACATGACCCCAGAAGGGCAGACCCTGCACTTGTCCTGGTCACCATCAGAACCCCAGTATGGGACTCACAGCAGGTGCTCCAGAAACATATCCTGAAGGAGTGAACTGGGTCTTCCTCACGACTATGCTGTGAGGTTAAGTATAGTAACATTAACTCCATTTTAAAGATGAGGAAACTGAGTCTCAGAAAGTGTAAAGAACCTGAGGAAGGTCACAAGGCCAGTGTGGATCTGGGCAGCCAACTTGAGTCTGTCCGACCAATGTGGCGCTCTCCTACCCCACAATAATATGTGGCGGGCAGAATCGCCCCCCAAGATGTGAGTGGTACCCCCGCCTCCTCGATACGGGCTGCCGGAAAATCTCAGTCAGCAACTCAGCCCAGTCATAGGGCACAGGGTCACAGGGCATAGGGTCACGGGGCATAGGGTCATAGGGCACGGGGTCTCTGCCCTGCAAAGTCCAGAACAACGAGAACCTGACATTGTTTTATAATTTCTCTCAGGGAGAAGGGAGACAAAGCAGAACTTCTGCAGTCTTGTTGGGCTGGGGAGACTCAGATTGAAAATCCCTGGCAGCTAGGGCTGTGATAAAGGACAGAGCAAGCGGACACAGACCTGGGAAGGCCAGAGTGGGGACGAGTTAGGACAGATGGCTTCCCAGCCAGACGGGAGCGCCACATGGTTAGGACAGTGCCCGCAGGCCTGGGTCACCCCCACCTGTCATGATGACTTCATCCCCGTCCAGCAGAAACTTCCTGGTCTGGCCGCTCCCCAGCTCCACGGCCCTCGTTCCCCTCCATGACAGCTCCAGCAGGGAGCCAAAGCTTTCTGGCTCCTTCATAACAGGACAGGGAAGAAAGCGTCAGATATATTTATACCGTGGTGAGCACGTCGGAGCCAGTGTGGACAGAGGTTAGCAAGGCCGGGGGGCTCAGGGCAGGGATAGGGGACCCCCGTGGCCCTCAGAGATCCTGGGGAAATGTCCTCGAGGCAGGGCATCCTGCCCTGCTCACTTTGTCAGGACTCGGGAGAATGCTGGACCAGCATGCCTACGCCCCTTCTTCCAGGCCCCTGCCCACTCCGGGGGCTGCAGCTTACCCGAGACTGTTATGCCTGACCCCTCCCACTGGGAAGAGATGTCCCATCAAACAGAGCCGCACTCACGACCTTGCAGGAAGTGACTGGTACGTGCACCGCCCCAAAGTCATCAAGGGCTTACAGTGGTGCAGGGGTCTGGGGGAAGCAGTGGGGCCACGTCATCCTGGTGGGTGCATTCTGACTCTCCCCTAGCAGACAGACGCAGCCTCCCATTCCTACATCAGTCTCTTGAATTTGGAAGAGAAGACCCTTCTGCACCCAGAGATGGATGAGGCTACGAGTTGTAAGATCCACCGGCCTCAGGCTGCAGTCCCTTCTCGGGGGTGAGCTGAGGGCCCTCTGGTCTGTACGGGGAATAGGGCTGCTCCGCGTGAGCAGCCCCCCAGGCAATCGGATACTCACCGGCCCGCTGATGGTTCCAGAAGCCAACAGGTCCCCCGGCCGCAAGTTGCAGCCATTGACAGAGTGGTGAGTGAGCTGCTGCAGCATCGTCCAGTGCATGTACTGCGGGCGGGGGACACAGAGGTGGGGATGGGCAGTGTTGGGGGGGGATGGCTTCTCCTAGCCTCCCGGAGGCAGCCCACCTAGACTGCCCTACTCACAGCAGCCTTCCCGGGGCTCTCTCCCATCCCTTACAGCAAGGGCAAGTGTCCTCCTGCAGTGACCCAGGGACCTCCCCACCTCTCTCCCCGCCCCTTCACCAGCTACAGCCTGGCTCCTCTGCTCCTCCCAGCAACCCTACCAACCCGTCTTCTCCAAGAGGTGCTCCCTAAGTAGCTGACCTCACTGCTCAGACCCTCAGTCTGCAACGTGCTCATCTGTCCATAATTACACTCTGTCCTGTGATTAACTTTGAGTCCTAAGTTGACAAGGTCGAGGTCCTCATAATAGCAGAAGTTTCTCGTGAGCAAAGACCTCACTTGAATTCTCCCACCCTGGGCCTTGGAACAGAGGATGTGCAAATGGGAACAAGCACAGGACAAGGTGCCCAGCTGCATGAGTCATTAGGGAGATGCAAACTGAAATCACAACCCCCCAGAACGGCTGAAATGAAAAGGCTGGTGTCATCACATGTAGACCAGGATGTGGAGCGGCTGAAATGTTTATGCACTACTAGTGGGAGTAGAAGTTGGAACAAGCCCTTTGAAAAAGTACTTGGAAATACTCCTAAGCTGCAAACAGATATATATTCTCTATACCTTAGCAGATCTATTCCTGAATATCCACCCAGCAGACACGTACACATACATGCACCAAAAGATACGGACTAAAACGTTCACAGTAACTCCACCAAAAAATGGAAACAATCCAAATGTCCATCAAGAGTAGCATGAGGGGAGGGTATAGCTCAGTGGTACAGTGCGCGCTTAGCATGCACGAGGTCCTAGGTTCAATCCCCAGCACCTCCATTTAAATAAATAAATAAATAAATAAATAAATAAATAAATAAATAAATAAATAAATAAATAAACCTAATTACCTCCCCGTCAAAAAAAAAATAGCATGGAAAAAGCAATTGTGGAACATTAATACTGTGGAACACTATACACAACGAGAAAAATGAACTATCACTGCAAACAGCAATGTGACTAAATCTCACAAACGTAATGTTAAGACCAAAGAAGCCAGAGATGGGAGAATACATCCTGTATGGTTCCATTTTTATAAAACTGGGAAACAAAGTGAATGTACGGTAACCAGAAGTCAGGAGAGAGGTTACGCTTGTTACAAAGAGGAATAATGTGACTGGAAGGGGGCATGAGGGGGCACCTGAGGTCCTGGAAATTTCCCATTTCTGGATCTGAGTGCTGGTTGCTGCTTTGTGAGAATTCATTGAGCTTAGAATTTGTGCATTGTCAGCTGTGTGTGTTGTGCTTCAATTAAAAGTTCACTTAAAAAGAAAGTAAGTCACTCTGATCAGTCCAGCCCCTGGCAGACAGGAGAAGCCAGAGACTAGCCCCTTACAGGAGTATCTGTCACTCCCCAAGAAAATCACTGGCCGTGTCCATGCAGCCTCCATCGGGAGGGGTCTCTGGGACCACCTGGCCTCTTTAGACAGAAACAGCGTCACGAAGGCTCCCGGCCCACGGGCTGAACCAGCATCACATCCCAGAATGGGTGCTATTGCCCTGGTCCTGCCAGGAAGAAGGAGCTCCTTCTTCCCCTCACCTCCAAAAAGCAGTTTTTCCAGCTTCCAAGCTTACCTTAAAATTGGACCTGCATATGGTAGCTGCCTGGCTCATTCCTTCTCCTGTTGGTTAGACAAGCAACACAGACAAAGAGATTCCATTAATCAAGGAGGGGACAAAAACCAACCACCTTGTAGGGTGAATTGTTCTGTGGCTTAAGCGTCCCATTGTCAACCGTGAAACAATATGCTCATAGGATATCAGAGCTGGGAGGCTTCAGAGATGATCTGGCCCAGGGATGGCAAACAGATGCATACGAGACACCACTTTCTCCTCGCACACCCACGGCAGACAGCATGACTCGATCATGGTACTGGTTTCCTCTGAAGTCAGATGTAACCTCAGAATCCTCCTTAACACAATGCTCCTGGCCACCAGTACTCAACAGGAGATAGTGTTCAAGTTGAAACCTACTTGCCACCCACCCCTCCCAGAGCCCTCTGGACAGCTGGAGCCCGCCAAACTCCTCCAGTGATGGGCAGTGTGCTACCACACACTTTACTTCAACATTTATGAAACAACCAAACTCCTACTACACACACGGTACCAGGCCACTCCTGCACCATGTCTAAACAGTGCCAATAATCAGAAAGCTCTCCTCCCCAGCACCAGCCTTCCTCCCTTGGCCCTGGCTTCCCCTCCGAGGATGCACAGAACAGGTGGGCTGCTCGGCCCCATGGAAGGTCAGGGTCCCCCAAACCTGCTCCACCCAGATCCTAACACGGAACATCAGGACTGGCGCGGGGAGGGGTCTTGGAAAGCATCCCTGCACTCGGCCTTCCCTCTTCTAGGTCTTTCTACATCTCTGGACCCTGCACATTGATAAACTTGTCCCTTCCTCCAACCTTGCACGCTCCTGGATGTTTCCAGACAGGCAGGATGAAAACCAGACAGAAATGGGCTCTAAAGAGGCAGCTGTGGGTATAAGGACACTAGCCTAGAGCGCGTGACACTTGGCTGTAGTCTCAGCCTTGTCACCAACCAGTTCAGCGACTTTTCCACTCTGAGCCTCAGTTTCCCAGTCAGTGACAAGAAAGAGTTTGCAGGGCCTCTGGCAGCTAGGAGCCATCCGTTTCCCGTGTGGGGCGTCCTACTCCCACGAGAGACAGCTCCTTCCTCCTCCCAGCGGACCCCGAGCCTGCTGCCAGCATCCCCTCCATGAAGGCCAGAGACCCTGGAACCCACCGCAGCAGAGCCTGGGGTAAACAGACAGGACAAAAGGAGGAGAGAAATCTGCGAAGAAGAGAGACTGGCCGAGTGTGGCCCAGGGGCCAGTGTGCGTCCCCTGGGCAATCCCTCCCCCGGCGCCGAGGGCCCCCAGCAGGAATGGAAAACAACACCTGATTCTTTCCAGGGGCAGGCGCTGTTCTAGGCCTTTTCATGAGTCGTTGACCTGCTTAACCCCCACCATGACACCATGAAGGCAGCACCAACGTTAGCCCACTTTACAGACGACAAACTGGCACAGACAGATTCAGTAACCTGCCCAGGGTCTCACAGCTGGGCAAGGGGCAGAACCAACTCGAACCTGCAGAGCCAGGCTCCTTATCACTAACTCTCTACCGCGAGCAGCCTCAGGGGGACGGGGGCCCTGTCTTCCAGGCTCCGTAGGCCGACCAAGGGCAGGGTATCACAGATTGGGCGTGCCGGCTCTGTGTGGTCCCAGAGGGCAGAGCCAGGCGCACAAGGACAGGCTTTCAAACAGGCACTGGGTGAAATGTGCCCCACCCGGGGTGGGGTGGGGAGTGGTGTGCCAGCAGAGGCTGGGCAGACTGCGGCTGGGGAGGATGGAGTGGGGATTCAAGCGGAGGATGGAGGTCCCAGACTCCACAGTTTCTGGCCCTAGGGGCTGAGAGCCCAGTGATACTGGGCTCATGTCATGCGGGCCCCATGTGGCTCCCTTTGAGCACAAGGTGTCCCTTCCCCTCCTCTCTCCTTTTACAAGAGTCCCACGTGTCTCCCAGACCGCACCCCCCCGCAGCGCCACCCGCCTCATCCACCTCCTGCCGAGGAGTCAGGAGCCACTGGGCAATGGCACTTGGGTACACTTGCCCACACACCTTCCGACCCCATGACAGTACCTTTCAGGGCGACAGAGAGTTTGATGTCAAACGTGTAGGGCTGGTCATGGCAGAGATACGGCAGGGGCTTGGGGTCCTGTGGGGTAAGAGCACAGCACAGAGGGTCATGGGCCGGCGGGCTGAGCTGGCACAGGCTGGGCCCCGCAGCAGACCCACTGGCCCCCCTGCTCTGCTCTTTGCCCCTCCCGCCAAAAGAGGACCTGAGGAAGAAGTGGTGGTCCCTCTCCAGGGACCCAGCACCGTGTCCCTGCACAGTGGGGGGTGGGGGTGGTCCTATGAGCTAGACTCTGGGAAAAGAAGCAGGGGGAGGGGAATCAGCAGGTCAGAGGTACAGGAGCCAAATCAGAGAGGACCCAGAAAGCTGGGGAGGAGAGTGCTGGGCAAGGCTGACCGGGGGGAGGCCAGAGATGGGGGAACAAAGCAAGGCCTGGAGGAAAGGCCGGGGCAACAGAAAAGGAAGGTGGGGGGCAGGTGCTTGGCCCTTCTGGCGCTGGACCCGGCTGTGGAGGCAGCTTTGATGGCCAGGCCAGATCTGCCCTTCGGCCAAAAGTAGTGCTTTCCCAAAGAGCAATACATGAATCTCTAGTGGGACGTGAGATAACGTGGGTGTTTTATTTCAATAGTATGTTTCTTTTTATGATTAACTTGGTGGCCTGTAATGCTGATAGGCACATAAAATTCCTTTTCTAAACAAGTTATTAGAGTTTTCAAATGGAAGCTGCTTTAAAGACAAACATTAAATAAATAATATTGCAGAAGTGGCAAGAGTCGGGAAGGTTGCACATCCATGGTATTTGGGAAAGGCTGGCATAAAGGGAGGCAGAGCCCAGAGATCTCTCTGGCAAGGGTGCAAGGGTGCCTGTGAACGGGGATCTGGACCAAGGATGGAGCCTGCGGATGAGCAGCAGATGCAGCACGGGCTGGGCGGTCCGTGCAAGGGCTGGCTGCAGAAGAAGCCACCGGCAGGGACTCACCAAGGAGAGAGGGGACCAGTCTTGGTGCCTGAAAATGATGGGGGTTGGGAGAGGCGGTGGCAGGAAGGAGCAAGGGGACAAGCACGGGAGCCCCATGGGAGCTTCACGAGGAACTGGTCTTCAGGGAAAGACCCAAAGTGTGTTTCAGCACAGCTCCCTGAGCTGACAGCAGGGCCAAGAGGGGCCCAGGAATGCAGGAGGGCAGTCGGGTACAGGGACCATGTGTGAGGTGAGATGCTCAGGGGAGGCTGTGGGGGCAAGGGCAAAGGCTGAGAGCTTGGCAGGGGCTGCCAGCTCACCCATGGAGAGCAGAGTCAGCTGGAGCATCGCAGGGCTCTGGGAGACACAGTAAAACTGGGCAGGTGATGTGTAGGAAGCCAGGGGAGTGAGAGCCTAGGGAAAATGGGGGCTGCCCGGGGTCCACGCTGAAGAGGGTGCAAGGCCACGGCATCAGGCAAGATCACAGGCCCTTTGGTGAGACCACTGGCAGTGATGGGGCGGGGGCGGCAGCCAGCCTGGGACAGGCCGAGGAATGAGGGCTGAGACCATGAGACCTGGACAGTAGTACACCTACAGGAGGCTGGGGACCAGGACTTCTTGTTGCCTGACTCCACACTGCATTCTATTCGTTAGACTCCAGGGGGCGCCATCACACAGAACACAACTTGGCAACCTGGGAAGTTGTGCAATGTGGTGATACTGGCAGGGACCTTTCTCCTCCCAACTGGCCAGTTCCCATGGCCTCAGAGGATTCTGAAGTTTACAAAATTCTGTGTTTCTCCACAAGAACTGTGCAGGGGGCAGGGAGAGCACAGGCAGAATGATTGGTGCCATGCCTGCCTGGAGGTCCCTGTCACCAGGAACCCCTGTACGTGGGCATGCTGGGGGCATGGAGCTTTTCCTCCGGATCCTCTCCACGCCTGGTGGGCAAACAGCCTCAGAGACAGCAGGGGCTGGGCTTGGTGCTTCTGGCAGACGATATGCTTACCTGCTCCAGGTTGGGCCTGGCAAAGGGCATGAGGGCGTCCATGGGCACCACCCACGGAGAGATGGTGGTTCCAAAACTCTTCCCGAGGAATGGCCCAAGAGGGACGTACTCCCACTTCTGAATGTCTCGAGCTACAGAAGGGCCAAGCGGGGATTACAAAGGCTGACTGTGCCTCATGCCAAGCCTCCCTCCGCCCCTTGACCAAGGACCACAGACACTCAGCATAGCCCTCCCCAACCCTGGTGCTCTGGCCCCAGCCAGGCTGCCCCAGGACCAAGGACAGAGGTCCTTTGAGGTCACTATGCCAGATTGCAGCAAAAAGAAAGATGACGAAAGTGCAGGCAGGATATTTCCCCACGAAGGGGCCGGAAGCTCATCCTCATTCTGGGAGGCGACACTTCCTGGGACTCACTGCACCATCTTTCTCCTACATCTGACATGGGGATTGGGACAGGCTTAGAAACTGGGGTGTTTGGTTTAATATCTTAGCTCAGCAACTAGCTGAAATCTCTCGATGCCTCATGCCTCATCTGTAAAATGGGGATAAACACCTTGTAGGGATTCAGCAGGAGAGTCCATGGGAGGTACTCAGCACAGGGCCTGACTCACAATTGCTCCAAAATATGAGCTATGACACCAGCCTTGTCCCTGTTCAACTTACAAGAAAATTGGAGCTCAGGGAGGTGAAGTAACCAGCAAAGAGCTCAGAGCTGAGATGTCTGTCTGATACCCAAGCCGTCACCCTCAGCCACTGTACCACCAGCCGCCTCTGACCCGCACCAGACTCGGGAAACCATCACGGCCTCTGTGAAAGTGTCCCCAGAACCCAGCCTCCACCCAGAGCAGAGCATGCACAGGGAAGTCAGCCCCAGGATGCCTGACAGCCTGTAATTACCACTCCAGTCGTTCATAAGGACCATTCCAAAAATGTGCTCGTGCGCCTTGGAAATGGGGATCGGCTCTCCCAGTTTGTTCCCAGGGCCTACAAAGAAAGCCTGACAGGGGGAAGAGTCGATGAGAATCTGGCTCTGACCCACTGCCCCAGGTCATGTGCCTGGAGGGCAAAGGTCAGGCATTTCCAAACCAGGCATTTCTGGCCAGGGACCTGAGCTGCCCCGCGGTTAGGAACTGCAAGGGTACGAATCCACTGTATTTCTACATCATGAACAGCACCCAGGAGGACAGACGGCCACCCAGGGGAAGTGGCCCACAGTGCCTGCCCGAGCCCCCACCCCCCACCACGGTCCCTGAACACCGTGGCAGCCCGCCCCACGCCTCTGCTCTTTCCCCTTCACCCGATGAGAGCTCGGCCTTCTGAGATCTGACAGCTACACGAGGCTGGTGAAAATGAAAACATCAGGGTTTGTATTCATGTCATGAAAAATCGAAATGCTGCCTCTGGGATGCAGCAAAGAAAGAGCCTGCTGGGGTGTACCCCACACCCCAACACATCACCCGCCGCCTCTGAGGAAAACGTCATCGACACAAGTCCAGGAAACAAGACTACTTAGACATCATTGGGGGGAAATTAGGAAAGTAACTGCCAAAGGCACACAGAATCAGCTACACATTTGCAAAACATGACTCGTGGTTCTATCCGTTCTGGGACACTGTTTAAACATCGCCAATTTTTCATCAAGATTTTTTTTAAAAAGGTGCCATCCTATAGAGAATCTTACCATCATCAAGTCTTGATTATCTGTGCTCCCCTCACCCCGTCGTTCCTCCACACTCTGACTTCCTGTCATCTTTCCTCTGCCCACCCCTTCCCACCCCGCAACAGGGACCTGCCTGCAGAGTCCTCCGTTCTCCCTGGGAGAAAAGGCTGGCCCCAAACCAGGGCTCTGTGCACTGCTCTGGGCGATCTGGGCTGGGAAACATCCTCCGGGGGTCCACATGGCACCCTCACCAAGGCAGCGGGAGGCAGAAGGCTGGCTGGGAATGCCCCGCGGGACTGGGGGACTACTTGGCAGAGCCCAGACATCTTCCTCCCTTGGATGGAGCCCAAAGAAGTCACAAGGCAGGACGGGAGAGACAGGGAGCTCCAGCCTGTCTCCCACCAACCTAGATTCTCACTCCCACAGCCCTGCAGGGGACCCCACAGCCCCTTCCTCTCCACCTGCACCAGGAGACACTCCTGAGGCATCACCTGAAAACTTGAGTGCTGGTACCTACAGGAAGCCCCCTCCACGGCCTGTCTGCACTTGCCTGCACTGAGCCTGGCCCCACTCTCGGGCATCTGACAACCCAGCAGACACTGCAGACACTGCCCGTGTCCCCAGGTCCTCCCTTCCAGTTCCCCTCCTCCTTCCTATCACTTTCCTGGTCCCCCTCACCTTGGGGGCTTCCCAGAGTTCAGTGCTGGTCTCAGAATGCACAGCCCTACAGCATGAGGGATCCTGGATGGAAGTAACCGGATTGATGTCAACATCTGGCTGTGAGATGGCACTCTGGCTCTACAGGATGTCACCCCGGGGGAAATTGCCCAGGGTGCTCGGATCTCTCTGTATTGTTTCTTACAACTGCACAAGTCTATAATTATCTCAAAATACCTTTAATTAAAAAAAAAAAATGCAGCCCTGAAGTAACCACAGCTCTGGGGTTGTTGGCCCCGGCACAGGCGCAGTGGGGCTGATGTGGCTGATCCTTGCTCTCCGTAGTGCTTATACTCTATAAAGTCATTATGAACCTGAGTTAGCAAACACAGGCGTATCGCTTCTGGGAGAAATACAGGGTTCAGTCCCCGCCAGCCTCTGGTCACAACATTCACATCAACAAATCAGTGTATAACCTGGCTTCATGTGTGTTTCTATTTAAGGACACCTCATTTAATATACAGGCCTGCCTTGGTTCAGTTCCAGACAATCGCAATTAAATAAATACCACAATAAAGCACAGATGCTTTGGTTTCTCAGTGCTTATGAAAGTTATGCTTACACTGCACTGTAGTCTGTGAAGTGTGCACCAGCATTATGTCTAGAACATCTCTGTGAATACTTTAATTTAAAAATATCTTACTGCTCACAACATTGTAAATCAACTATACTTCAATTTTAAAAATTTAAAAATAAAAAATAAAAAAAAATTACTGCTAAAAAATGCTAACCATCCTCTGGGCCTTCAGCCAGTTGCAATAGTCACATCAAAGATCACTGATGGTCCATCGCCATAACAAATACAATAATGATGGAAAAGTCTGAAATATTAGGAGAATTACCAAAATGGGACACAAAGACACAAAGTGAGCAAATGCTGTTGGAAAAACGGCGCTGACAGACTTTCTTCAACCAGGGTTGCCTCAAACCTTTGATTTGTAAAAAAAAAAAAAAACTCATTGTCTGTGGAGAGCAATGCAGCAGAGACGAGGTCTGCTCTACATGGTTGACTCATGAACGCGAACTCACAACCACGGGCTCTGTCAGGCCCCGGTGCAGCTTATCCAGCATACACATTTTCTCCATACGGCACATCACAACCTTTTTTGTGCTCAGGAACACTAGACAGCACCTCCACACAAAGCATGAAAATGCAATATAACGTGGCACTAAGTGGACTGTGAAAAGGACACCTGTTTGGAGTAAAGGAGCTAAAACAGGAAGGCAGGGCAGGGCCTGGTTCAGCCTCAGCCGGGAGCACGTACGTCAGGAGACTCAGATTTTTGGCCACTCAGTTTATGTCCTCCAATGACCCCCAAAAGCTCCGTGAGTATTGATTTGGAGGTTACAAATTAACTGTAGGTGAACTCACAAATATGGAATCCATGGATAATGAGGATGGGTGGTACTTTCGATGGCCAGGTGGGGACCCGTTTTCCTCCACTGATGTGGCTGAAATGGGAGGCAGCCCGTCGTCCGGGGCAGCCACCCCAGAGAGCATCCCTGCCCTAATGTGTATATAGACCCCATGCCAATAAAACACTGAGACACAGCTTACCATTTCCAACTCGAAGTCCAAGAGCTTGCAGGCACCATAAACAGGAGGCTTCGCTGGAATAACACCAGGAAAAGAGGCTGGAATGAGTGCCAGGCATGGAACTCACTGGGTGGGGACCCAGAGCTGAGCATGGTGGTGCCTGGGCGCTGGGGGCACTTACAGTCATCGGGTCTCATCTGTCCCATGGGCCTGCGGACTGGGGTGCCTGACACCACGACGGAGGAAGCCCGGCCGTGGTAGCCCACTGGTAAGTGCAGCCTGGTGGGGGGGGAGGCGAGAGAAGGCGTCAACACCATGACCCGTGCAAACTCAGTTTCAAAATGGTTTAAAATTAAAGACCAGAAGGAGTCAACATATAGGCATGGTCAAAGACCCCAAGGTACTTGCATCTTAAGATGAGCTCATCCTGGATTATCCAAGTGGGCCCCAGATCCAGTGACAAGCATCCCTTAGGAGACAGAAAAGGAGACGCAGAAAGGGAGAAGACCATGTGAAGACAGAGGCAGAGAGCGCAGTGATGCTGCCCAGAAAGGATGGCCCACAGCCACCAGGGCCGAGGAGCAAGGAGACCGCTGGTCCTCTAGAGCCTTCGCGGGGAGTGAGGCTTGACTCCACACTTACGGCCTCTGGGGCTGAGTGCTAATACGTTCCTGTCGTTGTGAGCCACGCAGTGTATGGCAGCTTGTTACAGCAGTCCAGGAAATGAAGACAGACCCGCACCTCACACCACACCCGGAAGGAAATCCCAGGCGGATTACAGATCTAAATTTGTGCAGGGTAAGGCTATGCCAAGTACCAGGGGAAAAAATGCAGAAACACCTTTAAGTTCTTGAGGTGGAGGAAGCCCAAGCACAGCAGAAAAGTAAAGGCCTTGAAGAAAATGATTGACACGTCCGCCTATAAACATTCAAAACCTCTGCATCAACAAAGACAGCAAACGGGAGGAGGGCATAGCTCAAGTGGCAGAGTGCATGCTTAGCATGCATGAGGTCCAGGGTTCAATCCCCAGCTCCTCCTCCAAGAACGAATAAATAAATAAATACATACATAAACCTAATTACCACCCCCTCCCCCTCCCAAAAGACAGCAAATAAAGTAACAAGGTGCCCACGCTGGAAGAAAATACTTGGCAATGCCTTACAACCAGGGGTTCACTTCTATTAAATGCAAAACACTCTTTCAGATTAACCAGAGAGCAGTCAGTGACTGCCCAGAAAACGGGCCGAGATTCGGCAAGAACACCTGTGCAAGAGCCCCCGGGCAGCCGCTGATGATAAGGACAGCACCTCTGGAGGGTGAAGGACAGGGTGGGCAGGGTGGGGGAGCCTTGCTCTGTTGCCACTGTTAACCGGTTAATTCCTTTTGAATTCTAGACCATGTACATGCATTGATGATTTTTTAGTTTTTTAAATGTAAGAATTTATTAAATTTATTTTGCAATATTGATGATATACAACAAGATGTAACAAAACAAATAACCACAGAACACTAACAGGCTTTCTAATCCGATTAAATGCCCCCTTCTTAGCCCTCCCTGACGCTCCCCTGTCCTCCCCACCCCTTCCACCCCCTCCCCCAGAGGGAGCGGCCACTTGGAATGTGCTGTCCCTCATTCCTCTCCATTTCCATACACTTTCACTGCTGTGTGGTGGTTTTTGCATCTTGTTAGATAAGTGGCAATTTACTACACATTTGCCTTGTCTTACCTCCTCAAAAAAATTTATTTTGTAAATGGCTGAGGTAGATTTAAGTTTGTTTGCACGGAGTGATGTCAATGATAAATTAAGGTGAAAAATGCACATGTCAGTCAGCATGGTCTCATTTTGTTAACTCAAGAAATAAAATGTGTGTGTGCGCCTGTGTGTGTGCGCCTGTGTGTGTGTGCCCATATGTGTGCGTACGCACGCTTGTAACCTGGAGGGGTGGAGGCGATGGGGCCAACTACCATTCAGAGTAATGGCCTATGGGGGGTGGGCTGGGAGTTCCCTCCTTCTCCCCATTTGCTTCCCTTATTGGGCCAAGTTACAAAATACAACTGGGTGCAATTACATTACATGGAATTACTCAAACAACACAGAAGGCAGTCAGCTCTTCTCATCCAGCCAGCGCCCTGAGGGAAGCCATGAGGAAGCGGTCTGTTATTCTGGGCCTTTCTCTATGCTCATAGCAGCCTATGCAAATGTGTGTGTGTGTGTGTGTGTGTGTGTGTGTGTCTATATGTATATGTGTAAGTGCATCTATGTATACACATGTATGTATGTGTCTGTGTAAGTGTATGTGTGTATGAGTGTGCTGTCTATATGTATATGTGTAAGTGTACGTATACACGTGTATGTATGTGTATGTGTGTACATGCATGTTTGCGCATGTATCTGCATGTATATGTGTATGAGTGTGCACGTGTGTCCATATGTATATGTGTAAGCACATCTATGTATACACATGTATGTATAAGTGTGTATATGTACATGTATGTGTGTGCATGTGTGTGTGTGAGGCTGAATAACAGCCCCCCAAAAGACATCCAGGTCCTAAGCCCTGGAACCTGTGGGTGTCACCACCAAAGGAGACCTGCAGACGTGATCAAGTCAATGACCTTGAGGTGGGGGAGATTATTCTGGATTATCCAAGTGGGCCTAAATGGAATCATAAGTGTCCTTATAACGAGGAGGAGAAAAGATCAAAGGAGGGAGCAGGAGAAGCGCGATGGCAGCGAGAGGCTGGAGTTAGCTGAGGGGCCCCAGCCCAGGAACATGGGCGGCCTCTGCAAACTGAAAAAGACAGGGAAGTGGGTTCTCCTTCGGAGCCTCCAGGAGGAACCAGCCCTGCCAGCACCCTGACTTTGGCCTAGTGAGACTGATTTTGGACTTGCGGCCTCCAGGACCATGAGAGAAGATACCTGTGTTGCCCCAGTCTGTGGTCATTTGTTACAGCCGCTGCAGGAATTAACACAGTACCTATGTACATATATTTTGATTTGTCTTTTTATAAAAATGAGAACTCACTTTATACCATACCTTCACTTAATATATCATGCACATGCCTTTTGATCCTAAATCTTTCTTCCAAGAGCTACAAAATAATTCATATTGTGAACGGACCATACTTTTTCAACTATTCCTCCACCAATAATCAGATTGCTTCAGATTGCTTCCAGTTTTGGGCCCTTAGAAAGACTGCAGGTAAAATCTCTGCCCTTGGATACAAACATTATCTCTGCAGGAAAGATGCACGTGAGAGAGAGACTGTGGGTCCAATGGTGTGTACATTTGAAATCTTTAGTGTTTCATTTTATGTAGTACACGTACTTTCTGTTCGGGCTAATCACGCCAGCACACGTCAGCATTATGACAAAAGGTGTACACATAAAGCAGAGGCGCAGCCTCCGGCCACTTTGCACCAAAGCCTGTTTGCTCTCATCCTTCAGAAGAGAACGGGCTGCGATCCCCCCTGACCTGGCCTGGAGCCGGCACAGGGCTGGACTCTCCAATGTCCGGCCCCCTGCAGTCCTAGATTCACCCAGGCCTTGTTCTGCAACCTTGGTCGGTTGCTTCACTCCTCCAGGTCGTAACCTCTCTCCCTCCTTCTTCCTTCTTCCCGTGGTCCTGGTAGACATTGCCACTCCTGGCACTGCCTTTCGGAAACACTCGCTGAAAGAGGGAGAAGCCTGCGCCCACCCCAGCGACTGCACACGGCCCACAGCACGCGGCCCACAGCACGCGGCCGGGGGTGTGCCCCCACCACTGTGTCCGAGTAACTGTCACATCCTGAGGACAGTTCACGACAACGGGTGAAGGACCTCGGCTCTGTGTTCTAGGCTTGGGCAATGGCCTTGACCTTTGACCTGGGAGTTTGGAGACAGTCTCTGGCCCTGTTTGTTCTCAGGCAGATTGACCCTTCTCTGAGCCTGTGTTCCCTCCTGTGAAATGGGCCTAACAAATTAGCGCCTGGGTGACCCCACAGAACTCCTATGAGGGTCAAATAAATAAACAAAGCTCCCCCTTCTGAGCTGACCACACTTTGAGAAACAGCCCTGGGCACACTTGAGAATTCTCATCCATCAGAAAATCCTAAGTACAGAGATGGCTGTCATTTAAGACCTGCAGATAGAAGTATAATTCATGGCTTACAAATAAAAGAATCTGGAAGGATCTTGTGACTCAAAGGATCTAATTCCAACCCACGTTCTCCAGATCAAAGAGCTGAAGGGACTGCCCGACAACCCCACTGCAGGTCCACGGCTGAGCTGGGAAGAGACCAGAAGCTGAGAGCACTGTTTCCAGAAGTGACAGCAGGGTCATTACCGGGTTACCTCCCCAGTTTCTTTAACCTGAGAGGACCTGTCAGCTACTGGGACAACAGACAGACTTGGAACTTAGCCTCACTCTGGTCCGGGACATACCAATTTGGCATCAACGGGTTCTCTTTGCCCCGGAACATGATTCCGACGTTTGTGGCGTGCTGCCGAGAGGAATAGAAGTCCGTGTAGTCGCCTGCAGAGGAGAGATGTGAGAGATGCCCTCAGTGACGCAGGCGATGCAGGGCTGGTTCTGAGGGATGGGACCAGAGAAGGGGTGGGTGGCCGGGAGCGCACACCCGACAAACAGCAGGTGCACGTCCCAAAGCTCCGCACCAAAGGCAGCACACAACCCCTCCACTAAGAATTCGTTTTTACAACTCCCGACTGAGAAAGGAATAAGAAATAAGGAGCCAGGCTTCCGGAAACAGACAGTGGAATCTGAATATGAATGCTGACACCGCACCCACCGACAGGCTCAGCTCACCAGGCCTCTGCCCCGGGGACTGGCCGCTCCCTCTGGGTGTCTGTGTGCCCACATCCTGGCAGCTCTCCGAGGCCCCCTCATCCGGGAGGCCCTGCCCACTCTCCCTAGCAGGACCTCTCCTCCTCCAAATGCCCTCATCTGGGGAGCCCTCCTGGGAGCAGGCTCCATGTCCCGCTGGTGTTCCGGTCACATGTGCACAGACCTTAGCCCTCTGCTGGCCTGCAGCCGTTTCAGAGCAGCCCAACCCCAGGCCTTGCTCTGTCTGACTCTCCTGGTGCCAAGAACAAGGTCTCACCAGTGCCTGCTGCTGATGAAGAGTGGAACGAGCTGGCTGGACTGCGTGCTGCAGGCACAGGCTCCCGTAAGAGAATGAGCTGCTCAAACGGGCAGGAAGAACGAGTTGGGACAGTTTGCCTGTTTCTTCTCCTAAACCTCTCCTCCAAAAAAAAAAAAAAATTTTTTTAATACATAAATAAAAAGCTGGATAGGCCAGTACCAACAGCCTGGACTAGAAACAGAAGTGGTGAAGGAGGCGAAGAGGGGAAAGTCTACAAGGGCCAATGAGGGCAGGGGCACCCTGGGCCTTCGCTGCTGCTCCCCATCTTCAGTCCCAAAGCTCAGAGATCACAGCGGAGATATTTTTCAGAAGAATAAATCTGTAACAAGAAAGGAAGAAGGCACCGGCAGCCGACCTGAAATGATAAGGAATCCCTGAAAGCCAAGTGGCGTGCCAACAAAATAGCCTGACCCCTGAGTGCGTGAGGAGGAGGAGGGAGAGGCTGAGGCGGTGCAGGTGATTCAGCCCCTGCCCCCAGTCCCTCCCTCTACCCAGCTTTTCCCAAGTAGCCAGCACGGAAGACTCTGCCCAGGCTGACGAGCTGGTCCAGAGAGCTGACACCGTGCCTCCAGAGGCTGGCAGCACCCAGGAAAACCAAGAGCAGCCCCACAGCCAGGAAACCAACCCAGAGCGGCTCCCCCCACCACCCCATCGGAAGTCAGTTGTGCCCCTTTCCTTGGGTCTGGTTACAGGAAAAGCTACAACCACAGACACCTAATGAAGGTGGTTTCCACACAAATAAAGAGGAGCACAAAATCCAGAATCACCAAGTGTCCAGGAGAACCCTCACCATGAGAGAGGTACCAATTCATCTCGAGAAAGAAAGGAAACAGAATTAACAGAGACACCAAAAAGAAGCATCCTTTAATATATCTAATAAAAAAGGATGCCGAATACATGAACCAAGAGCAGGTTGTTTGTGAGGGGGGATGGTATAGCTCAGTGGTAGAGCTTCTGCTTAGCATGCACAAGTCCTGAGTTCAATCCCCAGTACCTCCATTAATAAATAAACCTAATTACCTCCTCCACAAAAAGACAAAAAAAAAAGTTGTGAAAAAATAATCTTGGACTTTGAAAATGCAAAATAAGTGGCAGAGACTATGCCCCCCTCAGACGCACAGCGGGTGGTCCTAGGCTCCCGTCTGCCCTCCTCCCCACCTGGGTAAGCCCGGCTCGGTTCCTGCCATCTGACACTGGACACACGTCCCCGCAGCCCTCCTGCAGGATGGGAAGCATGTAGGACACAGGAAATCATTTACAGAAAAGAAAAACAAAACCAAACCCTGTGTTCCAGCTCTTCTCTTAAAAACAAAAACATGGAAATGAGTGGGGTTTATTTCATAAAATCATAGGTCTGAGGGCCAGAAGGCGGGGGCGGCTGGTTTAAAACTATGCCTTCAGGTAGATAATTCTATTCTCATTTCATAGGTGAGTGAGGCCTCACAGTAAACGACCTGCCTGAACCTACATCTGAATTCTGACCCTGCTGTGTGGGGCCTTGGGAAAGTCCCTTTGCGGCTCTAGGCCTCAGTTCCTCCTTTGGGAAGAATGATGCCAAACACAGGTACACCGATACAGCAAAGGAGATCGTAGATCTAAAGTCCTTACCATCGTGCCTGGCATGGTGGTCCCCAAATAAAATTCCTTCTCTTGCCACTGCTGGGAGTCACTGTCACCCTGCCATGGCTACTTTCAACTCAATTTCTCCTTAGAGAAGATCCAAGCAGACTCAAAGATTGAATCTATTTCACATAATCATCTTTCAAAAAATCATAAGGACATATCTTATACACTATGAAGTGCAGCAGAAGTGTACATCACTCCAGCATTACTTTTAACACAGTGCTGCATTTTGTAGTAAGACCCCACTGCCCTGGCAGGAGCCCAGGGCAGAACCAGCACAGCATTTTAGAGCATTCTTGCCAAATTAAAAGAAAATGAAGAGTTTCTACCCCCTTGTCTGTTTGTAATATCTGTGTAAAGGCCGTGTCAGAATCACTTAAGAAGGATTGGAAAAGGTGGCATCCAGGCCAGCTGCCAGGCAGAGGGAGGAAGGCCCGCCCCTACCCTGGAGGTGCCTGCAGCCCAGTTCAGAGGGCAGAGCATGCTGCTCCAAAGGCTTAAAGTGACAAGGGGGACAACGTGGTGTACTCGACGCCGCTGAACTGTACACTTAAAAACCGTGAAGAGGATAAACTGATGCTGTGTGTATTTTACCACAACTTTGAAAACGTATTTTAAAGACCTCCTTAACTCCAAAGCTGATTTTCATTTAGTCAAAAAAAAAGTAATGAAAAAAATAATATGATGAAAGGAATAACAGTAATACGAGGGGAAATACAGTTGAGAGGGACAAAGAAGACCCGCATAGAGTTTAATTCTATTTATGTGAAATTTCTAGAAGAGGAAAAACTGGAGACAGGCAGGCAGTGGCTGCCTAGGGGCGGGAGCAGGGACTGACTGCAGACAGACTTCTTGTGGTGATGCAGTGTTTTCAAATTTAACTGTGGGGATGGCTGCCCAACTGTGTATATTGTCTAAAACTCATTAAACTGCACACTTACAATGGGAGAATTGTGGATGTGTAAATTATACCTCAGTGAGGCTGTTTGAAAGGGGGAAGGTTCAGAATCAAGAGAAAGGAAGTGGGGAGGGGCAGGGGGTACAGGAGGAGAAACGTCCCGTCAGGGAGCCAGAGGGTGCTGAGTAGAGGCGGACCATTTGACTCTCATCGTACTTGGATTTTAACTGGAGCTATGCCCTCGGAGCACCGCCTTTCAACTGCCTCTGATCCTCAAACCCTCAGATGAGGGTCAGCGAATACACTGATCCTGTGTGTGCCCATCTTTTGGAAGGAGATTACCCAGCAGGCAGGCCTCGGGGGCTGCTCGAGGACACAGGCCACAGAAATGGGGTCAGAGGCAGCAGGAAGGCCTACCAGAGCCCGGGCCGCAGTCCCGTCTGGCCCCAGCCACTCAGCGCCCAGGAGCCCAGGCTGACCCGGCAGGCAAGCGCCCCCGGGCCGGTGGGCAGGTTGGAGGGCCCAGCCTTCTGCCTCGGCTCATCTGGACTCTCTCTGCTTTGGGCCAAGAGAGTTTTGAAAACTCCAACTTCCTAACTGAAACTCCAGTTAGAAACCTTGCCAATGTCTCAAACTGGGGCCCTTCTGGCCTCTTTTCTCAAAACCCTCTGACCTCTTTCCTCAAAACTGCTGACTCATGGACAGAGCACAGAGCACTCCCCCACAGCTTTTTGGGGAAAGAGAGTGGTCTGCTGCCCAGGCAGCCCTGCAGCCAGCTGCAAATCTGAGCAGCCTGCAGACACCCCTGGCGGGAGCGCTGGCCTTCAGACAGACCTGAGCCAACACTGGGTCCCTGATGGGGAGGGGCTGACAGCCCCCGAGCCCCTCTCCTGTGACCTCCCCCACCAGGACGCAGGGGCCACCGTCCTGGGCAGCCGTCCGGGCCCACTAGGCTGCTCCATGCACATCTAGTAAAGAGACCATGCTCACCTATGGTGGTGGGAAGATGCATCGTGGCGGAATCCTGGGAGGTGAACGCGCTGAAACACAGAACAAGAGGCTTAGAGGTAAAGCAAGTGGCAAAGCAGGGTCTCTGCTCTGGTACCCCACCCACAGGCTCAGCCCAGACCACTCCCAACATCCCACTTATAATCTCCAGTGCGCACTTTCAGGTGGACCTGGGGTCGGAACTGGGCTGAAGCAGGCCACACTGGGGAGGGCGTCCATCTACTAAAGACAAGATGCCTCTGTTCTGCTTCCAAGTTCCACTCTGGGAAACAAGCTAAATGACGAGCATGTGAATGAAGCTGAGGAGTGGCTGGGTGAGCAAGGGAGTGGGCCAGTGGGCCTGACCTGGGCTGGGCACTCTGGTCCAGGCACAGAGGTAATCCCACTTGTCCCAGAGCCCTCCCACCAATAGGAGGCCAGGCTGGGGCTGGACGAGGCCAAGGCAGCCAAGCGGTGACTCAGAATGGCCCTGACTACCACACTGTCCTCTTCTCCCCGGCCGAGTCCCCTGGTCCCCACCCACCAAGGTCCACGGGCTCCTCACCGCTTCCGAAGCTCTGTGTCATCTCTGAGCCTGGCTTGGCTGGCTGATAGCAGGTTCTGTAAGAATGCTCTTGCCTCCTTCCAGGCAGCCTGACCCAGGCCCATGAAGCTGTTGAGAGTTGGCTAGGACCAAGACAGGGAGGAAGAAGCTCACACACGGGCAAGCCAGGAGGGGTACTCCTCCTGTCGACAGGAGAGAGGCCAGCCAGCCTTCTGGGGCCCCTGTCGTTTATCTCCAGTTCATTCAAACTCTCAGGACTTTCGTTCTTAGTTCTGTCATCTGTGCATCAAGTGGGGAGATGTGTCACCTCTCCTGATGGGCCTTCGTCCCCTCATGGACTTGCAGACGACTGGTAAAGCCAGGGAGCTGCTGTCTGGGACAGCTGCCTGGTTAATCTTGGCCCGGCCTGCAGGGAAGATGGCTGCGTTCCTCCAGGGGAGGGAGTCTACACGCAGCCCCTTCACATAAGTTAAAAAGAGGTTTCTGAGCCAATGAAGCATGGTAGAAAAAGCACTTGTGGATGCTCATGATCAGAGTTCCAGCCCCAGCTCCAATCCTTGTAGCCATGTGACCTTGGAGGACTGTGTCTCATTTCAGATTAGACCCTCATCCATCTAGTGAGGATTCCATTCCCATGCCAGAGGGTCATTGCGAGAATTGAACAAGAGATGTGTGCAAAACTCCTGGCACATTCCTGACCCACGGAATAGGAAGATGCACATCAAAGCGTTTGACCATTTACAGGGAAGCCAATTCATGCCCATCACTCACGGAGGTGTACTTCAGGCAGACTCCTAAGTGGTGGCAACAGAGAGGGCACCTGGAGCCGGATGTCCGTCCCTCCCAGGCTGTATCTGCAACCTGAGGGCAGCGCTCACGGCTCCCTCCCTTGGAGGGCCCAGCTCTGGCCTGGATCAGGCAGAGGCTCAGTCCGCTTAAAATGAGGCAACTAACCAGTTACTGGAGAGCCTTATCTCAGAGACAACTGGGAAAGGCCAGGACTGCAGAGAGACAGACACTGTCTCCCCTAGGAACCCATCCTGAGGTGTCCCAAGGCTGCTTCCTGCCAGCCTATCTCAGAATAACCCCAGTCTTACCCAGGTAAAATCTCTGAGACCTCCAAACACCACTGAGATCCAGGAAAAGCCATGTCACAACTTCATACCTGATCAAAGACATCCTGATGTTTGGAGAGGACAGGCCCAGTGAAGAGGTGCTTAATGACACTGAGGTCCAGGATCTGGTCACCAATGGCTACGCCAATCCTTGGTCTTGGCTGGAGGAAGATGGTATGGTCAGCACTGGGAAAAGCCTTGACCAAACCTGGCTCATTAACCGGGAAAGTCCGTCTATTTAAGAGCCCATGGGTCCCCCTGTAGGTGGCCCGGGATGGAGAGGGGCTGAGAAATTGGATCCTTAGCACCGCAGCCCAGCTCCCTGTGCCTCCCAAGGGGCTGATATTGCCCACGTGATCTCTGTCCGGGCAGATCCTGGTGCCATCTCTGCCTCTAGGACAATGAAAGGAAAAGAATCTGTGTTCCGTGAATGGAAAATAAATCAAACACCCCTTGGGGTGGGGAAGTTGCAAGAGGCCTAGTTCAAGCCTCTGAGCCCACCAAAGCTCCCAGCAAAGCTCCTCAGGGGTTGCTTAAATGCCTCTGGTGATGAAGAGCTCACCACCCCACCAGGCAACTGGACTACTTCTCAGATGTAACCTAGGCCTTCTCTCGGGGCAATTCCTTTGCACGGCAGAGCAGAGAGTGTCCCAGGTACCCTGCTAAGGGCCAGGGGCTTGGATTCATGAACTCTGTTCTGGCTCAAACAGGGCAGAGCTCAGGTCACGTGGGAGCACGAAGCCAGACTTGGCGGAACACGCAGGGAAAGTTCCTTTCTGCACCATCAAATCCCAGCTTCAGTCCTGACTGTGAAGATGTCTCATATTTGGCAAAGCCTGGCTTTTGTCCCCATGACCCTGAACTTTGCTCGTCAACAAGGAACCCGAGAGCAGGTCTGCAGACTCGACCTCCCAGGACTCTCTCCTGAGCCGAGCTTCCAGCCCTCCTGAATCATGAGCTTTGCCATTTCAGTTCCAGGGAGTTTAGAGATGGAGCTACGGGCTGGCCTTATCTCCACTGGCTGCTCATTTCCAGGCACTGAGAGAAGACTGCCGTCCCTCGGTGCACATCAGCCACCGGGAGCAGGGGGAGCCCGGAGCCATACCCTCACCTGGCCCTGAGGCCCCAGGCAGACCCTGCCCTGGGGGAGGTTCCCTGGAGGGCCTGGCTCCTTGTTCCCAGCTCAGTCTTCCCCTCTGGAAAATGTCAACTGCTGTGACCAGCAGTGAGATAGCTGGGCCCCCCTGGACCCCAGCGGTTGCCCACTCAGGGGGTGTGCAGGGCAGAACCTCGGGCCACTTCTATGACCCTGGCTGCCACACACAGATGAAGGAAGAAAGGAGCCAACTCCACTGAGAAACATCCAAGACCCGGTCACAAGCGGGGCTGCCTGCTTCCCCTGCTGCAGGCAAAGGCAAGAAGCTGCCCTTGTGCCCAGGTTTCCAGCCCTGACCTGAGGACCCGAGAGAGTGAGTCCCTCTACTTTACGTGTTGGGAGTTATTTTCTTCGGTACTAGACTCAGAGTCCCTGAGGTCCCGCCTGCTCTGTCATTCACCATCCCATCACTTTGGACAAGTCCCTGGTCCTCTCAGGACCCCGGGTTCCCATGTATAAGTTGAGGGAGACAAATTAGGAAGAGATATCCCATTTGTCTGACTTTAAGAGAACCCATGTGCATCACCTCTGCTTCATAATGTTTGCTCATATCTGACAGAAAGTTGTCCAAAGGAAAGCTTTACCCACTGTCTAGCTTGACAAAGAGGGAAAAGTGTAGGGTTTGGGAGTTCATAGATGTAGAGTGCAACCCCAAATCTGCCTTACTAGTTGTGAGACCTGGAGCCCGAATCTTAGCCTCTCTGTGCCTCAGTTTCCTCATCTGTAAAATGGGGACAATAGCAGGTTTATAGTGAGAATTCAATTAATTAATATCTATAAATCTTTTATCATGAGACCAGAGACAAGGTAGACATTCACTCGGACAAAAACATCTATGGAGTATCTGTTTTGTACCAGTAGTACATCAAGGCTGCAAGAGTACCGAGGATACAGGAGAGACTTGGTTCCCACCCTCCAGAGGCAAAAGGAAGCACATAGTGTGGTGAAAGATTAAAAACTGTGGCTATGCACCTCAATGTTCATAGCAGCACTATTTACAATAGCCAAGACATGGAAACAGCCTAAATGTCCATCAACAGATGACTGGATAAAGAAGATGTGGTATATTTATACAATGGAATACTATTCAGCCATAAAAATGACAATATAACGCCATTTGCAGCAACATGGATGTCCCTGGAGAATGTCATTCTAAGCGAAGTAAGTCAGAAAGAGAAGGAAAAATACCATATGAGTTCACTCATATGTGGAATCTAAAACACACACACACACACACACACACACACACAAATACAAAACAGAAACAGACTCATAGACATAGAATACAAACTTGTGGTTCCCAAGGGGGAGGAGGTGGCAAGGGATAGACTGGGTGTTCAAAATTTGTAGATACTGACAGGCATATGTAGAATAGATAAACAAGATTATACTGTATAGCACAGGGAAATATATACAGGATCTTGTGTTAGCTCACAGCAAAAAAAAAATGTGACGATGAATATAGGTATGTTCATGTATAACTGAAAAATCGTGCTCTACACTGGAATTCGACCCAACATTGTAAAATGACTGTAACTCAATAAAAAATGTTAAAAAAAAAACTGCGGCTAAAATACAGTAGGAAACTGGTTCTGTGAGGGTGCTTAGGGGACACCTCTCTGAGGAGGTGACATTTAAGCTGGGTCTGGAAGAGTGAGAAGAAATCAGGCACACATAAAGTAGGGGGGAAAAAAGGGTATTCCAGACCTAAGAAACAATTGTGCTAAGGTCCTGTGGCAGGAAATGCTCTTAGAATGTTCCAGAAACAGAAAGGCAGCCAGTGTGGCTGGAGGAAGCAGAGGGTCTGGAGGCAGAGGCAGGCCCGGAACCACAGGGACTTTAACAACTTGGCCATCAGCTCCAGGTTACTGTAGCGCCTGTTTCTCAGAAGCCACTGTCCCTGTCTTCACAGAGAGAGCCAGGATACCCTCCCCTAGTCCATGAGCACTCCGAGGTGGAGGGAGGGTGTCTCATGTGTCTTTGATCCCCAACTCCCAGCCCAGAGTCTGGCCCAGAGTTGGGATTCATAAGCATTCACTGCATAAAATGAAAGCCGGATTAATTCACTATTGTTCCACCCAAATTATGAACGGCTGGCCAACGGCCTGGAGGAGGGAGGCTTTGCCTTGGCAACTAGGCCAGCCTGGAATGGCAGCCATCACCCTTGGAATGTCCAGTGCCTGCAGCCATAGCTTTAGATACAGCCTGTTCCACTTGAAGGCTCTGAGCCTTCTGGAATGCCAAAGGGGCCCGCTCCCAACCCTCAGCACTCTTTCCAGAGGGCAGTGGGACCCAGACATCCCTAGCGGCTGTCCCTGCACATAATATGAAACAGCAGGACTGTGGTGTCTGAAGGTCACTAGTCACACTGTAAGGAGCTTTCATTCCAGAGTCTTCTGGGAAAACAAGACAGAGGACCCCACCTGCCTCTCGCAAAGGCTGCTGCCTAGTCGATGTGTACCCGAGGAAAGGCGAGGACGCAATGCTGAGGGCAAAGTGTTAGAGGAGCACAGAGCAAGGCTGGCTAACACAGGTCAAGGGTTAACATGCCTCGTATTTGTATTTGCCTCCCTCCAGGGACTAAGTGTTAACTTTTTGTGTCCTTGCAACATCTGGTCAGTCCTGGCAGTTGTGAAACCATACGCTGAATCTTCTAGACCTAGGCATTTGCTGCACTTGGGGCCAATGATCAGCCATGGGGGCAGGGAACCCACTTCCCAGGAATGGGCTCACTGCCAGGAGCTCCACTTAGCAAATAGTTCCTGAACACTGTTGAGTGTAAGCAGATTCTGGGACTCCATGGCTCGCAGAGCTGCATCAGCGGTTTACCTTGAAGCTTGGGAGCAGAAATCTAAGCCAAAAATACCATGAATAAATCCAAGGGAATCTGCTTTCCCCACCCAGGGATCTTCTTATGTATTTGTTGATAAACCCCCAGTTTTCAAAGATTTCTTTCTGCCAATCAGACTACACTTACTAAGGGAAATTTCATTTCTCTGCCCAAAAGGGCTTCTTCTGATCAGCAAAGGAATGCCAGGGAGCCGAAAAAATTCCAGCTGGAGGCAAAGAAACTTGACCTCTCAGATCCCAGGGCTCTACTGCCAGCAAATGTGCTCAATACACCGGGTCAATTAATATTTCCCGGGTTCGAGAGTTAGGGGCTAACCTGGGGCATAACGTGTGTCTTGAGGGGAGGAAACAAAGCATTCTCCATGATCAGCTCCTCAAAAGCAAAAAGGCCCCTGCCTCCACCCCACCCCGCCATCGCACTCCCCAGGGAGAAGAATGCGAGACACCAGTTATTAGGCCCCAAATGACACCGAGAGTTTTCACGAGAGGCGCCCAGTAGGGAAACTACAGGCCCGACGTCCCGCTTGGTCTGGTGCGGGCAAGAAGTGGCAGGGATGGGCTGAGGCGGGGGGGGGGGGGGGGGCAGAAAGATGGTGTGGCGGTCCCGGGCGGAGGGGACGCCCCCACCTCCCCGCACCCGGAAGCCGAGCGCTGCAGCTCACGTTGCCTTTGGTGGAGAAGACGCCGTAAGGCAAATTGTGGATGGGGAAGTCAGAATCCTCGGCCACCGGGACGAAGGACATGCTGGCGAGAACAGAGCAGGGCGGCGGGCTGCAGGCTGCGGGCGACCAAGGCGATTGGACTCGGCAGAGGTGGTCAGGCCAGGTCACGCCTCCTGCGGACTCCGCCCCTTCAGGCTCACCCCGCCGGAGCTGACCCCGTGACACAGCAGAGACAGGCCCAGCCCCTCCGAGGGCTCCGCCCCTCCTCGAACCCCGCCCACCAAGAGACCGCCCCTTCGAGGGCTTCTCCCCCGCGAGCAGCGGCTCTTCCCCGAAGCCCGCCAGGTTCGCGAGCCCTGTTGCTCCGCAAATTCCACCCCTGCAGAGAAAGGGAGGCCGACGTGCAGTTTGGCCTGGAGGGAGGAGAGGCTGGACTGTTGGGATAATGTGAGATAAATGGGTCTGAAACCCGAAGGCCTGAGGGGAGGGGTACTGCAGGTGGGGCTGGCTGAACCCCCTCTCTAGGCCCTGAGATGACTGAAGCTGACCAGCGAGCACCCTGTATGGGGATCAGTCTTGCCCAGCCTCTTGGCTCTTGTCTCCTGCCCAGAGCGTCTCTACCAAGGGTAGACCTGAGTTTTGGTTGAGTCGGCCCTGGAGAGGCAGTGGTAGGTGGTCTGACTCTTTCTGGTAGGTTCCAGACAGGGGAAAGAAAGAGGAGTGTCCCAAGTCTGTTCTGCGACCTTGTAAGAGGCATTCCAGGCAGCACCTAATACCTACCAAATTCAAGTGACTTGTTAGCCGCAAGGCAATGAGCTATTTACATGTTCTGTACTGGCCCTGCCCCTCCTCTTGGAGGTGGGAACTATCTTATTCTGTGTGCAGCTTTGTCAACGACCAGCAAAACACCTGACACAGAAGGTAAGTAATATAAAGCTGTTGACTAAAGGCAACTAATTAATAGCCAACGGACCCCTCCGGCCCCATGCCAGGCACTGGGATTACAGCAGCACCACAGCAGCTTCATTATTGACGGAGTATGTGCTGTGTGAGCCATGATGGGCTGGGAGCCTCCCCTGAATACTCACAAGCTAGTGGTGATAAAAGCCAGGTAAAGAGAAAACCAAAACCTTTTGGGCTAAGGTGGAGGGGCAGGTGTGTGTGTGTGTATGTGTGTGTGTGCGTGTGCGCGTGCGCGTGTGTGTAGAGGTGTGGGTATGAGATAGCTGAAGGGGGAGTACTTTCTTATTTTAAAATAAGACTTGCCAACCCACTAATTATATATAGTGTCTGAAAACACCAAAGCTGTTCTCTATTTGGGGAAAAGAAAAGAACAAAACATTTGAAGTAACTTGCAAATACACGATTTTCTTTTCTTTCTCCTATTTTGGGAGGGAGTGTGTTAAGTATGTACATTACAGCAATATAAAAAAGAATTTTAAGGAAAAAATATTGCCCATAATCCCCATCATCGTACAATTATCACATTTCCATGTTATTTGTTCATTCCATGTGTATGCACACGATTTTTTGACTTCACAGAGAGGCAATTTTTTGGTCTTTCCTTACATTTTACTTCTGAACATTTTTCCTTGTGGCCAAATAAGCTTCCTAATTATCATTTTCATCAGCTAAAGAAATTGCAGTGTTTGGGATTGTACTAATAATGGAGCCACGAACATATGCATACACAGAAAGTTTTCCTTTTCCTACACTGTTGTCAGAGGGTAAATTCTCTGGTCACAGGGTATGGACGCTTTCAGGACTGGAAGTGAGTTTTGGCACCTCCATCCTGAAGGGCTGGTTTGAGCCTCTGTAGCACCAAATTCAGTGCCTCCCTCAGATGCTAAAATGCAGCACAACAGAGGCTGCAGCAGCTGGGCTGCAGGCCTCGTGCACACCAGCATGCCCCTGACGCCTTTTCAGAACTGGGAAGGGCTTTTTGAATCTAGGGTGCAGACCCTTTGCAGGGAGGGGCTCCGAGAGGTGGGCAATTGTCATTCAGATGAGCAGGCTGCGGATGTTGCCTGTACTGGGAGCAGAGGGGTAGCCTTTTTGGGGCAACACTCAGGAGTCCACCCATTCCCCTTCTCCCCACCCTGCAAATTTCACTTGCACTTTGAATTACTTGAATTCAGTCCCAAGGTCCTCTAAATGCTGAACTTGAAGACAACGGAATGTCACTCTTGTTTGCACACGACGTATATCCCTCTGATGCTAAAATGTATGGTATACTTGCCAAACACATGATGCCCCCTCTAAAACGTGTACAATGAACACTTGAGAGGAGATACTTGCTTCACTGAAGTGCTTGGTCTTTATCATTTTTCTTGACTATCCTGAAGCAGAGCCAAGTGAACCAGCTCAACCAAGACTGGGTTTTTTCAAGGTTTTTTTTTTGCAAGACAAATTTCTTCTCCCTGCCCTTTTTCCTTCTGTCTTCAGTCTGCTTTAACTGTTTCAGGTACTACTGTGTCTGTGTCTTGATGGAATACCACCTCAAAGCCAATGCGGATTTAAGCTGGATCTGAAAGACCCACAAGCAAGAACCATCATGCTAAATAGAGAAAACATCATTGACAATTGCCTTGATAATAATGTGCACCATACAATGTTCTCCTTTGTTATTAAAGCACAAGCAACTTCTTCTCTGTGATTTCAACTACTTATGACTGTTTTGCTTTCTTGTGTGCATACATATTGAAGAGCTTTCTCATTCAAATTTTTCCTTTCCCCATCTAAATTTTCCTTTTTGAGCTATAGCTATGCACCCAAAAATGCAGAAAAATTTCAACATTTTAACATGTGCAACCTGTTTGGCATAGTTGAATAGGTATTTCTCAGTGCCTCTCTCCCCAAATAGTGCTTTCCTGTGTCAACAATAACTGCCCACTGAACTACGTCTCTCATTAACATCTCTTCTCTTTCTCCTCTAAAGCACCAAGTTGAGGCCTGCTTCTCTCTTCCTTAAGGCTTCCAGACCAAAAGCTCTACTCCTAGTCTGCCATCTACTTTCCCCGCTTATTGTTCCAAACTCACCTACCTTCCTCCTTGCTGGACAGACCAGGGGAGTCTTGCATCTTCAGGTGTCTACCTTGCCCACAATTCCCTTTGGATGGGGTGGTCCACATCTGCTTTTCCCTCCACTAGCTCCTGGGGCTTCTGCCTGTGCATTGAGGGAAATCAGCACAGCTCCTCTGGACACAATGCACTGGGCTAGACCATTGCTAATAGAATGTTCTGCAGTGATGTTCTTTATCAGTGCTATCCCATACGGAGCTAACAGGGCATCTGACATGTGACTAGTGAATGGAGAATCAAAGCCTTCATTTGATTTAACTGATTTAAATTTACAAGTCTCAAGTAGCTAGTGGTTATCCTCCTAGAAAGCAGACCTATAGACTCAGCTGTTTGATGTCCCACGGCCCTGAAATTTAACTTAAAAAAAAAAGGGTGAAAAGTTTGCTATGCTACCTAAAAGCAGACCAAATCAGAGAGAAAGCCAGAAGCAGCGGGGCCAGGCATCTTCTGCAGGGAGGTCGGCAGGCATTTTCTGGGCATTCTGGTTTAATCCAGTGGGATTCTGTACGGCCTTTAGCTGATCCCATGCTACTTTAACATGGCTTCATAGTGAGTCCTAACATCTGGCAAGTAAAAATGCCCACCCCTCTGCTCTTTCCTTTCTGAGATGTCCTAGCCTTTTGCTCTCCTTTATCTTCTACTTTAGAATCACCTTAACAAGTTCCAGAAGAAAACTTGGTGGGATTTTGACTGGAATTATCTGGGGACAAATGACATCTTTATGAAATTGTCTGCCTAGCCAAACATGTCTCTCCCTATTTTTTTGAGGTCTCAGTTACTATCTCAATGTTTAAGAATTTTTTTCTTAAAGAGGTGATGATCATCATACATTGTTCACTTCCTAGGTACTTGGTATTAATACTATTGTATAAGGTTATCTTCTTGTTTTCTAGTTGTTACTTCTGTAAACAAATGAAACTGGCTTGTGAAAATTAATGCTACATCTACTAACCTACCCAAACCCTATTATTTCTGGTATTCTCTTTAGACTTACTTTGGTTTTCTATAAAAACTAACAATTGTAATGTGCAAATGAGTGTTTCTACTACTTGTAAAACTTTTTCTTGACTTACTCTATTGGCTAGGCTCTCCAACACAAATTTTGAATATAAGCTGTGATAGTGGAAAACCAGCCCTTTGTTTCTGACTTAAAGGGTAATAAATTTTCCTCTTTTTGGAAGATGCTTGTTTTTTGTTTATTTGGTTGGTTTTACATAGAAACTATCACCTTAAGGAAATTCCTTTCTAGTGCTAGTTTATCAAAGGGTTTTATTAAGAATGGGTGTTAAATTCTATCAAATACTTTAAGTGGATCTATTAAATAGCCATAATAGTTTTCCCTTATTCACAGATTTCAATGCTAAGCCATCATTACACAAGCTAGAATATACATATTAAGACAGAATATACAAGTAGTTAAATAAACAAACTTAAACACAGAAATTTGTATTTTACTGTAAAAGACTATTTTAATGTTTTACATAATATTTCATGTTTAAAAAAAAGGCTGGCTGCCAGTTAAGTTTGAAAACCACAGGACAAACAGTGTTTCGGAGGCCCTTCTATTCCACAATTCTCCAACTGCTGTCTGAATTACGCTTTTTCAGTTTCTCTAATCCTACCAGAAAAAGCAGCTTCCACTAGATGCTAATTCAGCGTGACAGAGAGCAGAACAGAGAATCACACAAAAGCTAGAAAGTATGACATCTTAGTGACAGAAAAGTTCTTGGCTTTAAAGAAATGCTGACATCTTCAACTCACAGGAATGTAAAATTACAACTTATCATCGTAAATTTTAGTCACAAATAGAAGTGAGAGTTCATCTCACAAAACTCGTAAAGTAGAAAACTAAAGGGCCAAAAGCCAAAATGAACTACCGGAAAGAATAACAAAGAAAAAGCAACGCAAGGGAACATTATGGTTTTCTTTTTTATTTAATCAAAGACTGGTGGATAAACATAAATACAGCACAATTACTTCAGATCATTCTTCATATTGTATACACACAGATCGATGAACGTAATCTGAAAGAAACCTGCAGTCAGCAATGAAATGCATACAGCTTTTCCTTCCCTCGCTCAAAAAAAAATTAAAAACACACAAACTTAGAATCTCATCAGCACACACTCTCCTGTGACAAATGATTCAGACATAAATAGTGGGTGCAAAGAAACTATATGCTAACATATGTATAACTTTGTTAATGAAAAACAGAAGCAGCCATAATGATTAAAATACATTCAGTTACTGATAACTAGCTGTGCCCTAAAGGGCATTATCAAAGAGAAATCGTGCTGCAGAGAAAAGCTATATATACATACACAATGAGAAAATAAACTGCAAGATTAATGCATGCATGTTTAATACTGGAAAAATCACAGCCCTCCAAAATTTCTCCACGTTTGTTATAAAAGCCCTCTGCACTCAACTAAAATTAAAATGATCTTAAAAGGATAATACTTGTAAAGTTTACTTAAGTCTTTTCAGCCACAGAAACTGCAATGGAAATAAATGTTCAGAGTCATTTTCAAAACAAAAACAAAAATCTATTCTTCTGATGACATGCATGATTAAAAGGTCTATGCACGATACATCGCTCTACATTCCCAATGACTAGGAAAAAAAACCTCAAGTCAATTTTTAGTTTGCAGATGGTCAAAGGAGTTTGTATTCCAGCAGGAGTTCAAATCTTCTGGATCTTTTCACCAACAACTACTGGATTTTCTTTTCTGATTTTCTCAGCAGCATCAGCTTTGTAATTGTAAGAGCAATTGTGTACATCTGAGTAACGGTGTACGCCACAGTAAACATTTCCACACCGGCATTCAAACCCTGAAAATCGATTAATACACATACATGAGTTGAATGGAAGCTCTAAATATTAAATTCCTTAGCCTAATCAATGTTAAAAAAGATCATGTATTTAGGGCAGCAATCTAAAGAATCATTCCAAACAAGCCATTTCATGAGCTAGTAACATTCTCAAAATTCACTAGCTGATAGCTTCATTCCTTCTTCCCACCTACAAATACAGATTTGTACCAGAGCAAGTCATAACCACTTCTCTCAGCTCAAGTTTCTTTACCTGTGACATGGCCACAACTGCCTCCTATCAAGAACAGAATTGCTAAATTGAAAATGTGGAACATTTCTCAAATACTACATACATGTGAAAAAAGCATAATGTCAGAAGGCAATCTTAAGATTTAATTAAGAAAGATGAAATGAAACTTTTGACAGAACTGTCAACAAATAAAAGTGTATTAGCTTTCTCTGGCTAACCTCCAATGGAGATGTGAACTGTAACCAGGCAGGGTGATTAAGAGACAAGATCTAGTTAGGTTGCCTAAGCGTGAATCTACTTACTAAAGTAGGCAAATAGCCTCTCTGAGCCTCAGTTTCTGCATTTGTAACTTTGGAATCAGTTACTGTAAGAATTAAATGAGGAAGTATTAAGTGCTTAACATATACTATCATGCAATAAATGCTACTTATTTTAGGGAAATGCCTGAAGAACTGAAGACAAAAGACAGATATAAGCAGTGAGGATAGTCTTTAAATTAAACCAGTCTTGCACCCTCCAAGTTAGGATTTTATGGTATGATGGAATTGTTGGAAATAGAGCATAGGAATCAGTATTTTAAACACTGACATTTGATGTAAACTTCCTTTACTACATTTTTTTTTAACTTCAAAAACATACTCTGTAACTTCATAATAATGAATGAAAAATGAAGCCAAGAACACTAGACTGAGAAGACTGGAAAAGATGAAAATTACTAAGTTGCAGCCTTCTAATCATGAAGTCTATGTTTCTGAGATTTAGAAAGATAATGTTTGATGCTAAGTATGTATACTTTGAAACGTCTTCTTATTAGTTCATGTTTGTATTCTTTAAATAAACACACTTGCCAAGGTATGGGCCAGTCTTACACATCTCTGGTATCAGACTCTAATTTCCCTTCTTCTTTATCTCCTATATACTCCTTAGCCAGAGAAACCTTCCTAAAATATAATTTTGCTCGAAATCTTATCTCCTCTTCTCAGCTCGTAAGTTGATTTTTAGGCAGAGTACTCAGCACAACGCCTGGCATAATGTAAACAGTCAGCGGTGACTATTTACGGCTGCACCTGTTCCCTATCACTTCATCACAGTACACATCTTAGTCTTGTCTCTATTTTTGTCTGATGGTGGTATCCAATACCCTTCTTCACCTACTTTGTGGTACAGTTACATTCCCCATTTATGGCCCTAAACATGCCCTATCCTTTCCTTTCTCTGTGCCCTTGGTGAAGATATTTTTTTCCGAGCTGAAATGCCCCTATTTCTGTCAGTTATAAGTCCTACTCATCTTTCAAGACCCATCTCAAACATTCTACCTTCATGATACTTTCTTTGATGGGCCTCTACGCCTCTTCTTTTATATAAACTAATTATGCCCATCTCTAAATTCCCAAAGCAATCTATTTGCACTTAAATGTACTTTTTGGGGGGCCAATACCCTAGGACTGTGAAGTTTTCTCTCCCTTTCTTAATAACAGTACCACCCAACAGCCCTGCGACGGCAGTTAACGTGTACTGATTACTCACTGAGTGGCAGCACAGGGCCACCACCTTCCGTACATTAACTCGGAACCCTCACAACCACCCATGGCTAGCCACTTTACATAGAGAAAGGACTTCACAGCTCACCAAGTACTTAAATTTTCTCTCACACACAACTAGTTTCTGGCTTTTGGAGGCAGGAGCCACACCTTTGCCCTTTCACAGCACCTGGCAAACCGCAAACCGACCTTACTTGTCTGTTATTCTCAAACTCAGCTGAAATGAATTTTGAAAAGAAAAGCTATTCATTTTACTTTTAGCTATGTAATTAAAACTACTTTTATTTAAGATAATTCAGAAGGTGCAGCATATCCAGTATTAACTCTTATGGGAACAGAAACAATCCTAAACGAAGCCAGTAACAGTAAGTCATGAATCATCTCGAATAAAATCTTAATTTTAAACCATATGATTTAGGCTCTTACCAGTAAGTCCTACTTTCTTCCTGCACATGAAACAGCGATTCTTTTTTTGTTTTGGTTTTTCAAGAGACTTGCTTTGCTCTTCAGATGGCTGCTGTGCCGTATCTGATACTGAAGCTGACAAAAATAGGAAAGTGATGAAATTTAATTATTCAATGAGATCTTGCTATTTGGGTGGTTGTTCCCCCCCCTCCGATCTGTTTATTCAGAGGATAACTGAGTAATTTATTAATGTACTATCCTGGAAAGATGCTTACATTAAGTTACACAGTTTATATGATATGACCCCCTTTTTGTTAAATATAAATATACAGTTATATATGCATGTATACACACATGCAGAAAATCTAAAATATATATTGACATGTTAACGGTGACTCTAGAAAACGTTATATTTCCTACATTTTCTAATAATTATGTATTTGACCAATAAAAGACACACAACACATAAATACTCCTTGGGTATTCTAAGGGAGTGTGTAAGAAAATGGTCACATGCAAACTTCTAAATATTGTTGAGCTCAGAACTATGTAGACTTCAAAGAGGACAAGGGGAAAAAATGCTGACACCAAGATTCAGTGGAATACTCAGTACGTTCAAAGTTCTCAGGCTGTTTCATATAAAACCTTTAAAATATTAGGAATAAGATAAATTGATTAAAATGTTAAGTAGTGAAACTAAGGACAGCTGCACTAATATTCAGGTCAAATTACTGTCCCTAAATCCTAACAAATGTGACACCCCCCTCCCCGCCCTTAACTATCCTGGCCCTCCTGAGTGCTGTTACTAGAGTTAAATCTATAATGTGACCGAGCAGACCTGGATCTTGTTCTAAAACAGTGACTTGCCAGGGATCAAGTTCTTAATCTCTTCAATTTCATCACCAACTGTCGTCCTTCACAGAAATCTACTGCTCAACCAATCTCTGGGGCTATGCCAGGTACCTTTGCTCATACTGTCTACCATAAATTCAAAAGGAATTCCTTTCCCTCATTTCATCTAGGTCAAGTAGCCCTTCCCCCAGGAAACCCTGTCTCAGTTTTCTTGCAGCTTTTCACTCTGATTGCTCTTAACTCCGTTAAATAGTCTCTACCAAATACTGGACACTTCACGTGAGCCCCCTCTTCAATCCATGCTTTTACATACTGCATCCAAATCATCTGCCTTGCATGAAAATCTAATGATATGCCCTCCAATGTTTAAAATTCTTTGACAACTTCCCACAAACCCCCAGGATAAAGCCCAGAAGTCCTTCAGGATTTTTCTCATCCTCATTTCTCACCCCTCAACAACACACTACGCTTCAGCCACACTGAAGTATCTGCAGGTTCCCTGAAGATCCAGAATTCTCCCTTACCTCTGGGCTTTTATAGAAGTTGTCCTTTCTATATGGAATACTTTTCTTATGCCCCTCTTGTCCCTCCTCCTTACCTGGCCAACCCCAATGTGTCTTTTTTGTTTATGCTTATATTATCAACTTTTAATCTATTCCCTCCCTCCCTGAC
This sequence comes from Camelus bactrianus, assembly GCF_048773025.1. Classification (NCBI taxonomy): domain Eukaryota; kingdom Metazoa; phylum Chordata; class Mammalia; order Artiodactyla; family Camelidae; genus Camelus; species Camelus bactrianus. Next base: position 29,606,334 of record NC_133565.1, read on the forward strand.
ACAGCAGGAAACCCTACTATGCCCCAGTAGCACTTTCTACACTATTATAAATGCCCATCTGACTTAACCTGGCCTTCACTGTGAACCATTTCAGGGCAGGAACCTATCCTTTTCATCCCTGTTACCAGGGCCTATCCAAGTGCCTCCTAACACACAGCAGGCACTCAATACATATCTGCTGAATGGAATTAGTATTGAGTTACTTACCTGTTATATTTATGTGCCCTCTTTCCCCAACTAGACTGTAAGCCTGTTGAGAGGGATGGAATCTTACTCCCTGTTTGACTTTCCAGCACCCACCACAGTGAACTACACCTAGTAGATATTCAAACACTTGATGTAATGGATTCTAACCTGCTTATGTTAACACATTATCTCATATTTTAACAAAATATGAAAAAAGGCAAAACACCACAAACAAGTAAATATGCATGAACAAACAACTCTGTAACGTGACTGTTCCACCTAGACATTCTGAAGCTAGATGGGAGATAGTTCTACCAATATATACATCTTATTTTGAAACAACATGGATACATAAAACCTTTTATTTTTAATAAATAATACCCTGAGAATGTAAGCTCCGTGAGGGCAGGGCCTGAATGTCTTGTTTGCTCTTTTATCCCTAGCCCCTAGAACACTATCAGGTAAGGTTTGGCTGTGTGTAAATGAGCTCAAAAATCGTTAATTTGCAATCAGAAAACAATCTGTTACATTTACTATCTTTGAAATCTATAAGCCATGCCTGTTCTCCCAAGAAAGTCTGATATTCAAATAAACTACTATAAATAAAGCTTTAATGGCAATAACAACACTACCATCCCACAAGATTACACATTTGAACAAAACCAGTTTAACCACTGAGACACAAACTTTGGTATCTGGAAATGGAAAACAGTAAAAATACACTTATCTGCTATGGATAACAAATGCTACCGCATACCGCAACAAAGACATTTCACAGTATTAACCCTAAAGATCTGTCAAGGCAAATGGTTTCTTTTTAACTGAGGCAAATGCACCACCTTTAAAGTAAAGGATCAGTTGGCAATGGAAAAGCTTATGAACCAGGGTTCAAATCTGAGGCTGATCAACATCCACTATATCCTCATCAGACTAAGGTAACTCAGCTTACCTGAAACTAGTGGGTGTTAGCCTGAATGTAGACATTCACCAAATGAATTTACGGGCAAGACAGTACAGTACTCAGTACTACATACGACTCTCAGAAATTACTCCTGTTTCTCCAATTTTTATGTGATATTTAAGATCACAGCATCCCTTATCAAACTCTATGTAAAAGGAAATGATTCAATCTTTTAAAAGGGCCATACAGTAGACTAAAGGCCAAAAGACCATACTCTTACTGAACCTCAAGCCAAAATAAGGACAGTTTCCTCAGATCTAGGCAGTTTTTCATATTCTGAGATGAGAATTATAAACAAAGAACACCCACTTATTAACCTGATTAAGAACAGGTTGCTGCCTGCATCGCATCCACTGGTCCAAAAGGCTATTTGGGAGGCCTATGCGATGGCATAAAGGCTGTGAAGTAAGCTGCAAGGCGCTTGCTAACAATTTTTAATGGGAATCCCAACTAGACAAAATCTACCGGCCACTACTTTAAAGACACTTCAAAAAGCACTGGGCAGGTAAAATTAGTTTAACTACCCACATGGAGGATCACATTCAAGATCACATTCTGCTCTGGGTCCTGCTAAAAAAAAGAAAGGAAGAAAGAAAAAAGAAAGAAAAGGAAAGAAAGAAAAAAAAGCACACAAATATAACAATGAGTACATAAAACTATTTAGCACTACCTCGGTTTAGGGGCATATTCAGACACATGGTGAAAAATAAAATTGAACGTAAGATGACATTAATAGGTCATCTTACAGTATATACAGTATCTATGTAACGTAACATATTCCGTCTTCAAAGAATCATGACAAGTCTCATTCAGGGATCAAGCTAAAGCATTCTGAGGTTGGGGACTATTTCCACTCACCACTGTATACCCAGTGCTTACACAGAGTGGTTGTTCAGTAGATACTTACTGAATGAATACACACTTTTACAATGACCCACTAGGATAAAATTCACTTCCCTCATTTTTTTGTATGCAAAATAAGGAAGAGGACCAATGATCTTTAAGTTACTCTTAGCTCAAAAATCCATTAAAAAGGGAAAAAAATTAAATTTTCAAGAGAAAAATAAGCCTGCATAGTGGCAGGGTCCAAAGGAAATACAATAATTGAATCATATATTTAATTTTACATTTTCTAGCAGGCATATTAAAAATAAAAACAGACAAAATATATTTTATCATTTTAAAATATAATCAATATGAAAAGAATAGAACATTTCACTTTTTTTTTTTCGCTACTAAGTCTTCAAAACCTAGTGTATATGTTATACTTAGCAAATGAAAATACATTATCTAACTTCAGACTAGCCACATTTCAAGTGGTCAATAGCTGCGTGAGGCTAGTGGCCACCATCCTGAAGAGATCAGCCCTATAAATGAGATGAGTCTCTATTAGCAGCTATTTGGAGGCACAAAACTGTTACATTAATCCTAAAAATACAACTTTGTGTCATCTTATAAGAAACAAACAAACAAAAATCAACCAACCTTCAAAATGGCTCTCTTTCCTTACCATGGATTAAAACCAAATACCTTAGAAATTCTCCATGGCCTGGTTCTAGACAACTTTTCTAGCTTTAGTTTTAACACATACTTGTCTGAACTGGCCACTCCAGCTACTGCTGTTCTATTTCCCAAATTTCATGTTTTCCTACCATAGGCTTCTGCTCTCACAAAGTCTTCTCCATCAAAAAAGCCCTCTTCACTGTGTCTATCTTTCATAAAAATGGAATCATACGTGTGACCTTTTGTACCTGGTTTCTTTTATTTAGTATGTTGTCAAAGTTCATCTATGTAAGTAGCATGTTAAAAATTGGGTTGTCTTTATTGATGACAACTATGTCTATATTTCCTTATATATTCTCATCAGATGATTTGCAAATTTCTTCCCATTCTGTGTGTTGTCTTTTCACTCTTGATGGTATCCTTTGAAGCAAAAGGATCTTTAATTTTGATATAGTTCAATGTATCTATTTTTTCTTTGCTTGTGCTGTATGTAGGCATCATATCTAAAGAAACCTAATCCAAGGTCATGAAGATTTATGCCTCTTTTCTCTTAAAAGTTTTATAAGTTTTAGCTTTTACATGTTGGTCTTTGATGTATTTTGTGTAAACTTTTGTGTATGGTGTGAGAGAGGGAATCCAATGTCATTTGTTTAAATGGCCCAGCATCATTTGTTGAAGATGATTTTTTCCCTACTGAATGATCCTGGCATCCTTGTCGAAAAATCAATTGCCCATAAATGTGAGAATGTATTTCTGGACTCTCAATTCTATTCCATTGATCTATATGACAATCCTCATGCTAGTACTGTGTAATCTTTAATACTGAAGCTTGAATTAAGTTTTCAAGTTGGGACTTGTTAGTCCTCCAACTTTTCCCACATTGTTTTGGCTACTATCACTCACTCTTTAAAATCAATCTCTGATTTTTAATCCACACAAAAATGTCTGATTTTCAGTTCAAATGGACCGACTATTTCTCTCTAGTTGTTCTAAACCAATTCTATTTTGTGTGAAGTCAGAAACCCTCAGAGCTGAAAAAAACTTGAGAACTGTAAGTCACTCTGCCACTCAGTGCAGCAATCCCCTCTATTTTGTTCCTGACCGTAACTCAGCTCTCCTAACATGCTTCCTTGATGGAGAGCTCACCACCTTAGTAGTGATTTCATGCTACTGTTGGAAAGCTTTAAAATTCTCTTATTCTAAAGCCTCCTATAACTCCCAAATCACTAGCTTTATACAGAATAAGAATATTCTTTGTAGTTCATTAAGCACATTTCACTTCCATTATTTCACTGACTTCTAATAACCTATAAGGTGGACATGGTTGTTATGCACCTTTATAAATAATATAAATAAGGTTCAGAGAGGTGGAAGAGTCAAGGTATGAAAACAGAACTTCTGGATCTAAATTCCATATTCTTTTTACTATGATCCAATATCTGAGGACAGAGAGGTTAACTGAAGTTAAGCATATTATACAACAAGCAATCAAGTATCATAGTTTAGAGTGCACCAAAACACTAAAAAGTTTTTCTGTTTTAAAAGCTAAGCTTTTGTAAACTGAAAATCTGACATTACTAAATGACACTGTTTAAACTGAGGTACTGTGGTTTATTAAATGAAAAGGCATAATTAAATGAGAAAGATGCTGTAATATGCTAAATTCTCAGTTAAACATGGTAAAAAACTCTTCAGAGCCATGAGGACAAGATGAAAGCAGCACCACTCACCTGGTGGCAACATATCCCAATTGTAAGCAGGATACTTACACAGAAAAAAAGCCGTTTCAAGGACACTGTTCTGAAAACTCCAATAAAAAATGTTAGGAAACTCTGCCTAAGGCACACAGGGACTCCTCATGAACCCTCTTTCACCTGGGATGGTCTTTCTACCTAAATAAATTTCCTTTGAGGGATGCAAATACATTAATAAGGAAGAAAACAGATTCCTGAGTAGGTCACCAAACCAGCTGATCCTACCCTAGCGGGGCTGGATGTGGCAACAGAACACACACAGGGACATCCCGGTCCAGGAAGCACCACAACTGTCTAGTAGAAAGAACACTGGCCTAGAGGCAGATGCCTGGGTCCCAGTTCCAGCTCAAATAACCATAGGACTTGAGTCAAAGACTTTCTCTCTTTTCATTCATGTATGAACTAGATGGAAAAAACATTTGTTCCTATCAAATAGGGAAATCACAAGTAAATTATGTATTGAGTGTATGTATATATACAGATACACATACATTTGCAGGCATGTTTATAATAAAAAGAAGACATTCTTAATTCAACAGTATAACAGGATATTTGTAAAAACCAGGCTATGAAGAGATTTTACACATTGAAAACTAATCTTCTCAAACTAAGATGAAACGCATTTCTTCAAAGATTCCACTATGCTGAAATTATGAATGCTAAGTTCTTAAAAGGTACTTATAAGTTAATACTGTCATTGAAATCACACATGAAAAAGCAATCTATACAATTTTAAAATCCCCTACAATTTTTCTGAATATGGCACCAAGACCATCTTTTGCATTAATGTACTCAGTACTAGGTGGAGAAAACTGTATTGTTCTCCATATGCCACAAATGGTATAAAAGCACTTCATATTACTATGGCCTATTAACCCACAATCTTCATTTTTTTGTCAAACTTGTAGAACTGCTATTTTACCCTTAAGCAGCATGTATTTTTCCACTACCAACATTCTAAAATTTGTTCTGTCGTAAGTAGTATCTTCATGGTTAGTGCCTGTTTTCACTCTTCCTTACTTAGCTGTCTCTCAGAACTAAGCAACTCTTGCTCCTTGAAATCCTCCCTTGGTATCTGTGGCCTGAAACCAACAAGGCTCTAGATGACTTCTTCCTCTCCCTTCTGCCAACTCATTATCCTACTTGCTCTTCTTGATTTTGCCTCTCATTCTTCAACCTATGCCAAGGACTTACAAATTTCAGACATAATGCTGATCATAAATTTAAATATCTAGTAGCCACCTACAACCTCCAATTGAACTCTTTTAGTTTTGAAATTTGATCACTTCCAATTCACCCTATCTAAAATCTTGTCCAACTGTAACTTCTTTCAAGCTTCCTGTTGAAAGCAACCACAAGTGAAAGCATTAACAGCACCCTTGTCTTATTTCCCATGCCTAATGGATAACTAAATCTTGGGAATTTTTCTATATCTGCTTTTTAAAATGTCCCTTATCTCTGGCTCTTCCTTAAACTTTTCTATTTAACTAAAAAATAAAAAAGGATTCACTTCTAATGTTTATGAATATTTATAATATATTGGAATATTTATGTTGGCCAGACAGTTCACTTTATTGTTATAATAAAATCTACAAATGGCAAATTATGCTAATTATTTGTTGGGCATGAAATCAGAGGAAGGGGAATTAGCTAGCCTAGCTGAATTCAAACTTTAGAAAACTCCAGCTAAGACTGCCAGATACTATCTGTTGCCACCATGTGAATACCATGTACAATGGAAGGTTTCACTTGACGGTCACGGCATCGTCTTACTTTAAATCATGCCGTAGATAAAATGACACACAGTCATCCTTGGGCTTCTTTCCAGAGTATCCTTCTCAATTAACACATTGTTTCCACACACTGGTAGAATATGACTAATTAAGCATAATTTTAACAGTGTCCTAAATGCCTCTTCTACAGTCTCTGCCCACTAGAAAGCCTTCATACATATTTTCAAGTCTTCCTAGAGCCGCTTCATTTTGATCCACATGATGAGGATATAAACAGCATGGGCAGGAACAAGGGACACTATGCTATAAATAAAAGTAATTGAATGTGACTGTTATGCTGGAAGTCACAGATGGGAAAAAGGGGCCACTGCCAGTCAAAATAAATAGTCACTTAGCCAATCTGAGTCAAAAGCAAAAGATTTCTCTCAAATCATCAGCCCCAGTTTTCTTGGAGAGGAAATAGTATTTAGGCAGAACAGTAAAAGAAAACAGTGTAACACCACCACTCATTCATTTAATTACATTTCTCCAAAAAAAAACCCCCAATTTTTAATTTTCTATGTTTATATTGATGACCTAATTATATAAAAGTGGGAAATGGCTCCTAACATTTCAGTCAACTAAATATTTCAGGGTATATAATATTCTACTCATAAAGAAAATAAATGTAAAAATATGTATCTTAGGCAGGCAATTTTAAAAAACATATGCACCTAGGATAGTGCCTGGCTTATAATACTCAAATGTTAAATAAGTGAGAAAACACAGACTAGTTCATGTGCAAACCTTGCAGGTCTTCTGTTTCAGGTATTGCTTTGTCCACAGATGTACTGTCCACTTGAGAAGATGCTACAGATTCTGATAAAAGTGACTGATTTGATACAGGGCTAGAAAAGCAAAAATATTTAGATTTTAAAAATGATATCTATGCAGGAATAGTAACTAAAATGATATAAGTAAGGGTTCAATATATGTAAGTAGATCATTAAGACAAAATTAACACAGAGATACTTTTTTTATAACTTAAACGTAAGTTTTAGAACTTTGAAACATGAGACCAATTTGGACCAGAAACATATCAAGCAACAGAATTGTGCATGAATGCACTAGATGAAAACTAGCATGACGAAGACACGCTCCAGACGCCCCAGTACTAAGCTGTACATGATGCACTGGCATAGCAGAAATGCACATCTCCCATCGTGAACTGGAAAAGGGAACTGTGGGGTAGAAATTTAACATTTGTTTCCTAACAGTAGAGTAAGAATGAAACGAACATTTCTGTATTTTCAGACTTCTAAATGATGAGACTTTAAAGTTAAAAAGAAAAAATACAATAGAGTACAAATAAGTATCAGCACCACATCATGACATTAAACAAAGAGAACCTGTGGCAAGACTGTTACTTTTAATACAAAGTACTAGCACAGGACTTGCGGAACAAGCTTATGTCTAGAAGAATTTAACAGGTTTCAAAAGGACTTTAGAGGTCTATCAGGACATTTTATGAAGACAATGAAAGAAAAAACTGTTTGAAAAGGAAGTCTGAGGCTTAAAAGACAACTCCCTACTTCCACCCCAATGTAAAATCAATAAAAAGACTCTTCTGACTACTCAATAATAATAATGAGATAGATACAATTTTATGCCAGTGACTTTATACATAGTTTTCATTCTTACCAGAACTGATCAAATATGGAATATTTATTTTTCAATAGCTTTCCAATTCAGAGGCTACATCCTACCTTGGCTGCATAGATGAAGATGTAGAGTCTAACGATGACTGAGCTTCTGGAACACTGCCATCTGTGCACTGAACTGGTAGAGACTCAGACAGACTACTGACAGAAGGTGCTGTAACAAGACCACACCTCGTATTAGTGACTCTTTACCTTGGCCAGGCCAACACATCTAAAAAGAACCAAGATAACTTTTCCACAAAATATAGTATATGGATTTAATTTTACTATATAATATGCTGGTTCATTATTTTAGGTTAAAAATTTTTTAGTTTTCCAAAGAAAAAAATGTTAATTTTAACCAAGACCAAATACAAAATGTATATATTAAAAAAAACTGAACTTCTATTTCTTAGAACTATCATCCAAAATCCTTTAACTCACAAACATCTTCTAGTGCACAAATGAGACATTTAAAGAAGTCCTGATTAAATGATTCTAGCTTTTGGCTCGAACATGAAGCAATGACAAGAAAGACACACAATTTTAAATGAACTAAGTAACAGCCCACACTTTCATTATCACAAAAACCTATACATTCAGGCATTAACCTATATGAGAACTATCCTAGATGAATACTATTAACATTTTACTTTTGCAGAATTCTCATGATTCTTCTTACACGAGTACTGGAACAAAAGCCACTTCAATTCCAGGAGAATTCTTGAGCACAAAAATGCATAAAGAACTCAAGGGAACTGGGGTTAAGTATCTCTTACTCTGAGTCAAACTGCTACACCTCTCCTTCCTAATGGAGAAAGGCTTTCCCTAAAGTCAGCTGTGGCTATCCATAACTTACTCTTTCTTTCTACAACTATCTTGGCTTCAAAAGTCAAGAACCAAGGTCCTCTCTTACAGGCCTCACTGCCTTACACCTTACTTTCTAAGACAGCTATATATATGTGAACTATGCCTCTATTTTAATAGAGTTCTCTAGCACAGCAAGTAAGACTGTGAGGTGGATTTATAGTAGTTCTTTTCAATAGTAAAGATACTTTTATCCCTGTTTCCCTACCACTGATAATCACAATATGTAATGATTTTCCTGATCTGAACATAGTAATAGAAGTACAATGTGAAAGTGGAAAAAAGTACCCTGTGCTATCCAAGTGTATTTCAATTATGAACAGTGCTGTGTTTTAACAGAATTACTTACCAGGTGGGCTTATTCTACCATTACTACTATTCTGTCTTTGAAGATGTTCTTTATAGCATACTGAACACATGCCATTTGTACGAGGGTTTCCATAAAATCCGCAGCCAGTGGAACAAAGCATAGGCACTTGGCTGTGATTAGTTTCTTGAGCCATGTTCCTCTGTTGCACACCTGAAATTTATACAGAATTAGCAAAGAACTAAGTAAGACTCACACAGCAGTCACACATTATCCAAATTTGCTTTCTATAATAAAGGAAAACCCACATATACTCCCCCTAAGTCACTCTGTGCAACTGTCTCAATACCTAGGGCTAAGGTATAGTGAGAGGAAAAATAAATATCAAAAGGGTACAAACTGAACTTTTATTGCCAATCCAATCTATAGAAGTCGGTCTGTACTGGTTTAGAAGTGGTAAGAACCAGAAAAAGGTATCTGTTCTGAAGAGTCCACACCATCAGAATGTTAAGGAAAATTCTTTACGCTAGTTCAGCCTGGACTCCTAGTAATGAGAAATATATGTGTGAGTTTTGCTGTGTGTTGTATTATTAACTTCTAAGCATGTAAACTTTCCCTTGAAGTTCACATTTTAACTTGCATAATTTTTTCTGTTTAAAAAGCATTTAACATAAAATCAATGCTGGTGAAGCTGAGGAGAAATGAGCAGAACACTGGTGAAATGAAAAACTGGGTCAATCTTTCTGGAAAGCTATGTAGCAATTTACCTTAAGAGCCTTGTAAAAGATAGCCCTTTTGAACCAATCATTCTCCTTCAATAGAATAACTAGGGTATAATCAGAAAAAAAATATACCTATACAAACACAAGGGATGTGTTTCACAGCATATTTATAATGCTGACAAACTTAAAATGATTTAAATGTCTAACATTAGGAGAATGGATTTTTTTCAAAAGTTAAGGAGTCGTTAAAAATTTTACAATAATTTTTGAAGGAGAAAAATGCTGATAAGAATGAAAAAGCACAACATTAAATGTATATATAATACGCTGTCAATTAGGACAAACAAAGCATCTATTAATCATCAGTAAGGACAGGAAGGAACATATCCAATGGAGGCAAAGTTAATTGTGATTCCCCCCTCCCAGATTTGTACCTTCTCTGTAGTTTTAAAATCCTCTTATATGAAGATACTATTTATCTAATTGGGAACAAAATATTTATTTATTTTTACAGTGCTTAAAATTAAAAAACTAACGGGTAGAGAAGCTGTCTGGGAACCACACAAGGCAATAATCAATTATAGCAGATGGAAGAACCCCATGTGCCATTTCTCCCATAAAGTGGTTCTTTGGCATGAATAACATGACAGAAGGTAATAACAGGTTCTATCTTTTTTTTTTAAAGGAGAAAAAAAAAAAGGCCTCCCATATGGAATGAAGGTTACTCCAAAATGGGTGTGTGTATATTTACAGATGAGTCTATGTTCAAAGAGCATAAAGGATAAAACTAACCAAAGAAAGATAATGCTTCCTTGAATTGACAATCAAAGAGGGAAAATTCACTGTTTACCATTAACAGATCTTTTTTCTTCACCTTAATTATTTGAAAAGACTGTTGGAGAATGGGGAGGATTTAATGCAAATTTCAGAACCAAGAGCAATAACACATTTGACTGGATTACAAAACAAAATAGCAAGCTTAGCATTTGTCTTTAAAAAGAATTGTCGTAAAATTTCTATAGGCCTAGGAACATAATTTGGGATTCTGACAAACATCTTTCTTACTCCATGATAGCAAGTCATTTCAGAATCCAATCTTGGCTACCCTGCTTTATATACTGCTACTTATAAATTCACTCCCCCTCCTGTAGTTCTGCAAATATACATATCAAATTTAAAAAAAAAAACACCCTATTAACATGACAGGATAGAAGAGCTAATGTCAAACATTTTGTTGATTTTAGGGGTCTATATTACTGAGATAATGTTTGTCCTGTTTGCTATCACGTAATTGTCCAAGGTCATGTACTTAGCTAATAAGTGATAGAGCTGGGATTCAGTAGAGATCGTTTTGTCTCTAGTCCATGCTCTAAATCAGTGGTTCTCAAAGTGTGTTCCATGGACCCCTGGGGAGGTCAAAACTGTTTTCATACTAACACTAACTAGTTATTTGCCTTTTCCTCTGTGTTGACATGTGCACTAGTGGTGCAAAATCAACAGTGGATAAATACCTGGAGCCTCATCAAGCAGCCAGATCAAGACAGTGGCACCAAAGTAAACTACTACTCGTATTCTTCATCACAACATTGTCACAGAAAACTACTAATTCTATTAAATCCTGAGCTTGGATACACATCTTGTTAATATTTTGTGACAAACTGGGAAGTACACAGAAAGTATTCCTGCTGCATACAGAAATATGATGACTGAAGAAAAAAGGCCCTTGTGCAGTTGTTTTGAGTTACAAGCTAGTCAAGTCATCTTTTTCACGGAACACGTTTTTTTTATTTCAAAGAACAACCGGCAAACTCTGATTATTCAGACTTGAGTATATGACAGATACTTTCTCAAAGATAAACAAAGCGAGCTTGTCACGTCAAGAAAAACAACTAATACCATTTATTGCCAAGGACAACATTCAAATGAAAAAAGCTTGACAAGTATCTCCAAATTTTGGAGTTTCTGGTAAGATCAGTAGTGACAGTAATGACACGTGAGTAGTTGTACTATTACCAGCATTTGGAAGATCTGCATGAGTCAGTAAACCAGTATTTTCCAAGTGACCGATGTATAGCGGTACAGAATTATTCATGAACTAAAGAGTCATTCAAAGTGAAAGACAGACCAATGAATTTTAAAGTAACAGGACCAAAAGCTTTTATATAGTATAAAATTCTACACTGCACTGCAACTATCCCTTTAAGAAACTACAAACTGTCACATTTGGTGTAATGTCAAAAAAGAGCAACTTCTATTATATAAAAAAGTTATTAAAATATTCCTTTCTTTTCCAACTACGTATCTGTATGACACCAGTTTTTCTTTACAACATTGTAAGACTGAACACAGAGGCAGCTATTAGAGTCTTGCTGTTTGTTATTAAGCCAGGCCTTAAAGAGATTTGTAAAAATATGTAACAATGTCACTTTTCTCACTAAACCATTTAAGGAGGGAAGGAGGAGAAATGGTTATTTTTCATAAATTAATAAGTATTTTGTAATTTTTCTCACCTTTATTTGCAAATATAGTATTTTTGCTAGATATAACAGACATAAATAAAAGGTCCTCAATGTACTCAATAACTTTAGAAAATACAAAAGTCCTCAACCAAAAATTGAGAATCCACTGCTGTAAACCATCAATACGGGTAGTATCACCTCAAGAAGGCCAACACTGATTCTCTGGGGAAAGAGAACACTAAAAACAAAATCTCTTACTCTTTATAAAACATGGATATACTTTTAATACATAAATAAATATGCAGTATGTCTGTGGAATTAAAATTTTATGGAGGTAGAAAGCCAATTAAGGAAAAAAACTGTTTAAAGGCTCCTAGAGAGGTGGGGGCAATAAAGAAAAAAGATTTAGAAACTTTCCTGTGTGTTCTAAATCACCAACTATTTTATGCTGCCTATTAATGACATTAAAATGATATGTTTTAAGAATTAAAGAACTTCCCCTACCAGTACTGATAAATCTTTCAGTATATGCTGGCAATTACAAGCATCTAGAAAAGATAAATATCTCATTTCCATAAAAACTCAAGTGAATAGTCAGATTAAAAGTACAACATGACTACCAAGCTTTTTATATCACAATTCCTGCTCTTGAATAGTAAGATTAAAATTTAAAACATGTAACACTAGCAATTTCCCCAAGCCAAACTGCCTTGCACAGCAGCAAATTAGTAATAATTTTCGTAAGAGCTTTCCTATAAAGAGCTATTACGTTGGCAGATTAAAAAAAAAAAAAAAAACAACACAGGATTTCACAGGTTACTTAACAAGAAACAAAGAGAATAAAGCAAAAAAAAAGAAAAGAAAAGAAAAGAAAAGAAAAGAAAAGAAAAGAAAAGAAAAGAAAAGAAAAGAAAAAAGAAAATAAAAGAAAAGAAAAGAATCAACTTTATTTATTCACTTTTAGGCCACAAAATATACCTTTCCATGAAGATTCAGAAAAAGACCAAAAACCATAAAAGGGTATCAGCTTATTTTTATGTGTAATGGGAAAGATGGGGTAGGTACAGAGAAACTGGAAGTCTAGCCTCCCCCTGCTACTGTACCTTTCTGGTAGGTAAACAATTTGGAGGGCCCATTAGCCTGGCATTTAGGAAGGAAAAGAGGAAAGCGAATGAGAAGGCAGAACAATTTCTTAATGGCTCTATGTTTTGTGGGATTATAAAGCTGCAAATGCAGCGAACTAAAGAAAGAGATTACCAAACATACACAGAAAAACTGATTAACATGGTGTTAAAATTTAAAAAGTACTAATTAGAGAGAATTCAGAACTGTGATTTTTGACTCTTAATAACATTCATAATCAAAATCACAACTGATGATCCTCTCTAGCCCCCTTGGATATTACTTAATTATTCAGAGCTTACTATGGGCCCCAAACTGTTTTTATTGCTGTATTTATCTTATTTCATTCTCCCCAAAACCCTGTGATGTTGGTACTACTGATATCCCCATTTTTAAATGAGGAAACTGATATTCAGAGACTTAATAACTTGCCCAAGGTCACATATCTTGTAAGCAATTAGGTCAATGTCTTTTTTGATCTAAAATACCAGAATGACTTTCAAAGTCCATCCTGTCCCGTCAAACCTGTAAGTCCATGAGCTTGTGAATTCTTATTCTTTTCATTTAAAGATAATTTAAAATTTCACTCATTTATTCAACCTTGAGATATTATGCAGCTTTAATAAGCTTAACCAAGGTCTTAAGAAAATTTGTTTTTCCTTTAAGTCTTTTTACCTAAGAAATTCTCATTAGCATAAAAATTCAAGATCAAATATTTTAAGACTGCAAAGAAAATTCATTACCAATTGTTAGAATTCTGACAAAAGAATAGCAATGAATGAATGCAACACAGACTCAATTATAACTGCAAATACATGTCAATTAATTATTTCCCTCTACTTCATCCCATAGAGTTAAGTCACCAAGTTATAATAATTTCCATTTTGAAATATCTCATGCTCTTTTCTTTTGCATTCCAATTCTGATTCTCATTTCATACCCGGGTTACTCTTAACAGTTTTTTCTATTTTACCATCTTTCCTCACAATTCACTTATTTAAATTCTTATAAAATACCCAGTTCTCATCATATTACTTCTGTTTTAGTTACTATATAACTGCCCCAGAAAGAAGTACTAGACCTGGCATTCATGCTCTACATAATTTATCCCAACTAGCCCAATTTCCCTGAAACGTATGCTGAGTGAGAAGTGAATAGGCTTGGGGTTAAATCCCAGCTTTGCCATTTTTATTAGGTATAAGAGCTTGGACATGTTCCTAAACTTCTCTAAGTTTCAACTCCTTAAGAGGGCGCTCATATCATACATCTAACTAGACTAAGTAAAACAATGTATGTAGAAAGCTTTTATACAGAGCCTGGTAGGTAGCAGAAACTCAGCAACTGCTCTTTGTTCTTCCCAAAGCAGAGAGTCCTTTGCTGTTTGAAACAAATCATGCTCACTGATGGAAACAAGCTTCTAGCTCATACTGCTCCTTCCTTTGTAAATTCTGTCCACTTCTTCACTATGCCTGGAACAATCCTATTCAGGAATCAGCTTAAATTCTACTTCTGGGACCATTTCTGTCCACCTCGATCCTCCTCTGCTACGTATTCCTAAAGAAGCTGTCTGTACCATCCTTTTGGGGCACTTAAGCTAACCACTACACAAGTGCTTTATAGGTATACAAGTCATTTCCCAGTTGAACAGTTTCCTCTTCAAATCCCCTTTATGCCTAATATGAATACTACAAAATGTTTTGTTGAATAAACACATTTCATTATTGTTAGAAGTATTCACGTCAGGCCCAAAAATGATTATTTTCCATTGAAAAGGGGAGAAAACAGATTGATGAAAAATGTTTCAATCACAGAACTCATAATTTATATACTGAAACAGTCCTTCAGCAAGAATGATCGGTAACCCAAGCCAGTTATAAAATGCATATGATTTTTCATTCATTATTCTTCTCCCTCCTCCTGCAACAGGGAGGATATATAACTTATGACAAGTTAATCTACAGAAGCTACAAACTGGCAAACAAGTTAAATCCAACCCACAGGCATATCTGATTAGTCAGCACATACTAAAATTTTAAAATTAGCTGTTAGCATTCAGAAATTGCGGAATGTCACACAGAAATCTCAGATTTCCAGCTTCTCTTGAAAAATAGCAAGACCTGGGAACAGTGAACTGATGTTTCCAAAATTAAAACCCATCAGCTATGCCGCCTCTTAGAGCCTATACTCTCCAATTCGAGACCACCTTCACTTTCAGTTACCAGAGTTTTTTAATTCCTAGGTTAACACCTATGACTTTTTGAATTTGGAATCTTTACTATTAATTTCAGGGAAAAAAATACATAACATGCTGAGTTAAACAAGAATTCACATTAAACTTTCAACTAGTACTACAGGCACAAAGTGGTAAGAAGCCTTCCCCTCACCCCCTGGCCCTTCCAGTCATTAGAAAGCCACTCAGAATCGGCTGGCCCTGTTTGCTATTTTATCAAATAGAGATCCCAGAAAAGAGAACAGCAGAATTTATGGTATATTCTACTATAATTTTTGTTTTCTTAATAGTAATTGATCAAAAGAGGAATACTCATCCTGTCACAAGTGTTTGAGATTAACATTTCCTGGTAGCATATAGTAATTTCTTATGGAGTCCTGAGCATTTGGATCTACTGGCTATCACATGGGCAATACACATTTGTTCTGGGGGGTCAAGAACCTTTGCAGAGATTACAAAAATCCAGGAAAGTTCATAAAGCAAATAGATCAGAAAGTATGACTCGACATAAAAGAGTTGGGACGAATGCTACTTACTCTGATAAAAGTACAGGGACTTTGGATTAGGGTTCCTAGTGTACTGAGGAAGCTTTGTCGTTCTCTCTCTGTATAACAGTACCCACTTCCCTATGTCAGGTTGCCTTTCCTGTTGCTGTTTGGGCTGAAAGACAAAAAGGCGTGAGTCCAGCTAACATAAGGATAACATGTTTGGAGATGCTACATATTCCTTCCCAGCAAATGATAAATTCATCAGTTCCAACATACTAGGTTACATAAGGATAAGAAACCCCAAAACTAATTCTAGTATATACAAACCTCGCTTTCCCAGTTACTGACTTACGGGAAGTTTTTAATGACTGGCATGATAAATCTCATAAAGAGAGGCCACTATCATGTTTCCAGTTGAATAAAACAGGTTTTAGAAAGACTATGAATGGCATTCCCATCTTAGATGACTCATTTGTTTCATTCTACCCAATAATGCATAAATCAGCAGTTGGCAAACTTTTCTATAAACGACCAGACAGTAAACATTTTAGGCTAAACAGACATAAAATCTGTTATAACTAATCAATCCTGCTGTAGTCATGCAAAAGCAGCTAGACAATACATAAACAAATGAGCACGGCTGTGTTCCAATAAAACTATACTTACAGTCACCAAAATTAGAATTTTCACATTATAAAATGTTCCTCTTTTGATTTTTTCCCCGCAACCACTTAAAAATGCAAAAACCATTCCTAGGCTCATGGGTTGAACAAAAATAGCTGATGAGCCAAGTCTGTCAACCTCGGGATTAAATAAGCAAATGCCTCTGGTCTAATCACTGCAGATGACGCGGGGAGGCTAGGTGGACACGTGACTTAAGCATAGGTTCTACTAACTGAGATTCTCTCATCCAAAACAACATAAATTTGAAGTATTATTTGCTCTTGCTAAGTCTCACCTACTCAGTAAGTATGTTCATCGCTCAATAAGGGGAGAGGACTATGAAAAGCAGTATTTCAAACAACTCTGCGTCACCAGGTATAGGGTACACGGAGAGCTGCAGCTAAAATCTGAGAAATGACAGTAATGTTCTTGGTACAAACTGTCCATGTGTATTTAGTACACAGTTTTCTATTCACGAAGGCTAAATAAAACCCATGATGTCTTAATAATTATAAAATCATTCAATAACTGAACATGGAAGATATCCATATTCCTGAAACTGACAGTTTCTGTCTGCCTAGTATGTTTTCCTTCCTTATTCTTTCAGGTAATAGAACCTCTTTTTCACATGGGAAGACCATTTCATTTGCTTAGGGTAGGCCTAACCTCTCCTCCTCAGGGCCAGACATGTCTCAGGGGTGGGCATGAGATCCAAGCCTGGTCATGTGACTCAATATGAACCAACCATTCCTCCCTGGATTTTACCGGTACTACTGGGAAAGAGGCCGACTTTGCTCTGGGTTTACACTAAAAACAATACAATGTAAGCCTAGTGCTGCTGGTGGACGTCTTTGCCACAATGGAGAAAGAGTCCACATTTAACATTTAATTAAAATAAGGTTATAAACAAAGCCAAAATGAGTAGGAAGGAGCCAAGACAAAGAGGCGTTGAACTCAAACACTTTGCTGAGGACAGTTCCATCTCTTAGACTCCTCAGCTATGTGAACAAATTCTGGTTTTGCTTTAGTTTGATTTGGGTTTCTGTTACTTGCAATTCAAAGTCCTTACAAATGTTATAATCAAGTTGCTCTACTAAAATGTTCAAACCGAACACAATCAACACATATCAAAATGAAAGATACTCCATTAGTTCTATTGAGGTGTCCTATGGTAAAGTAAAGAAACCAACAACTCCCATTCTTTTCTTCTTTAAACATACGGAAGTATACAAAGTTCCAGGTGTAAAGCTTGAAACTTCACAAGCCGAACACAACTGGGTAACTAACTTGATTAGCACACTAATCAAGACACAGAACATCATTCATACCCCACAAAAGCTTCCTCACACCGTTTTCCAAATATTATCCTTTCCCCCAGGATAACTAACCACTATGCTCGCTTCTAACACCTTAGATTAGCTTTTCTTATTTTTAACTTTTAATAAATGGAATTATATAGTGTATACACATTGTGTCTGTCTGTCTTCAATACAGCAGCCAGTGATCTTGTTAAAATCTAAAGCAACTCACACTGCTTGCTTACTTAAAATCCTCCAGTGGCTTCCCAGTTCACCAAGTAAAAGCCAAACTGCTTACCGTGACTTACAGGCTCTTTATAATCTGGTCCCTTATTAACTGACCTCCTCTCCCACTCCTCCCTGATCATACACACTGCCAGCTTTGCCAGGTATGCATGTTCCTGTCTCGAGGCTTTTGTAATTGCTGTAACTTCTACCCTCCAGAAGTCACTATGGCTCATCTCCTTCAGGTCTTTGTTCAAATGCCATCTTATCAGAGAAGGCTTCCCCGACCACCCTATTTAAAACTGCCACCAGTATTTTTTATTACCCTTTCCAGTTATATTTTTCTTCAATGCCCTTACCTTAATCTTAATTTACTATTAAGTTACACTTGGTGAATCCGTGCTCCCTTTACTAAAATGTAACCTCTGTAACAGCAAATATTTTGCCCATTTTTTTCACTGATGCTTAAAATAATGCTTGGCGCACGGCAGGCATTTAGTACGTGTTGAATGTATGCATGAAACTGGGCTGGCCAGGTAGCAGCCTTGTATGACAACCTGTAGTAGCCAGGTATGTACCCCAAGGCAGATGGGCTGCAACAAGCTCTTTTTAAAGAGAGTGAATTTGCTGTTTGAGAAAAAATCTACGTCTGCCAGCAGGAGCCACTAGGTAATACAATTTGGGCACTGAACAAGGAGGCTTAGCCTCATGCTCCAAGCTTTTGGGTAACTTTTCTAATTTAGTCCACTCGGAGAGGGGTTCATTTAGCAATTTGCCTAATTTAGCAAACCAAACATAGTAATTTTATAATTAAAGTTGTAGTCAATACTTATGTTCTCAAATTGACCTACATTCCATATTGCATACCTTAAAGAATTAAGATATAGTTATTATCTGCACAAGGTGGATCCACAACTCTCTTTTTTTGCAAAACAGTAAACCCACTCAAAATTTCCCAGTGGTTTCCACATTCATGAGCGTTCATTCATTCTTCTCCAAAAGACTAACATAAAAAAAGGTCTATGTGTGCAAGATCCACATGTATGACCCTCCTTTTTAGTTTCTCCTCTTTGACCTTAAACCTTTTAATTCAACCACGGAGACTGCACTTCACCTCCCTGTCCCAACCCCGTTAAGAAATCTCTTCTCCTAATGCAAACCTCCAACTTAGTTTCCAATATTTGTAAATGAGTATTTCTCCTTGATTTCTTCTGTTGTATGTGGTCAGTCTCTAAATTTAAATCTCTCCTATTCTGGAACTTTGTACAACACTTTTTACACAAATAACTGGCTTTACTATTTAGTTTTATTTAACAGTATTTGTATAGTGCTTTGTGTGCCAAGTATAAGTACTTTATATCAACTCCTTTAATCCTCGTAACAAGCCTATGACATAGGTATTATCACCACCCTCATTTCACAGATGAGGAAACTGAAGTATAGAGAGATTGAAGTAAACAGCTTAAAGTCACACAGCTAGTAAGCAGTGGAGCCAAAAGTCAACCTAAGCCGTCTAGCTGGAATCCATGCCCTAAATCAGTAGTCCCCAAAGCTTATCTATGGACTCCCACTGGGGACTGCTGAGATCCTTTTAGAGGTCCAGGAGGTCAAAATTATTTTCATAAAAACAAGAACTTGCGATTTGCCTTTTCACTGTGCTGTTGACGGGCAGCGTAAAAGCAATGGAGGGTAAAACAAGCCGGAGCCTTAGCACGAAGCTAGGGCAGCAGAAGCCAACTGTACTAGCAGTCACCAATCACCGTATTCTTAGTCACCACACTCTTACCTACCTTGCCACCCAAAAAGCCACTTTCACTTAAGAATATCCTTTTTTTAAGCATTTTTTTGTGTGTGTGTGAGGTACGAATATTCTTGATAAAACAACAGAATTATTAATTTTATTAAATCCTGAAACCAATTACAATTCATTGTATTTTCCTCTTTGGCCTATTCTGGGACACTGGCACCCCAGAGTAAAGTCTTCCTCATTCTAGTTTCCTATCCACACACCCCAAACTGAAGTCTACCCTTGGACAGAGTATGAGCAGACAGCTCTTTGTTTCTCATTTCAGGGAGAAGTCTACTAAGGAAACATACCTACACAAATACAGAGTTATGACAGCTATACGGTAATCTACATCACCCTTCACTATGAAATGAAACATTAACAATGAACAAATAATATGGTCTGTAAGGACTGAGTAATGTAAGAGAAAAACCAAATTAAACACACAAAACAATTATTTAGTTTTTTTCAGGGTTGTATCCCCAGCACTGTAGATTACAATTGGTAAACTTTTTCTCTAAAGAGGGCCCAACAGTAAATAATTTAGGCTTTGTGTGCCAAATAGTAACTACTCAACTCCACTCTGGTAATGAGAAAGTGCTGAAATGCAGACTACTTTTAGGCTTTAGGAGGATCATCCCCAACAGAGGATATTCTCTTACTGATACCTAGTCCGTCCAGAATGAGTCAATGCACCATCTGTAACACTGCCAGTCTTTCAAAGGTGCTTCTAGATTAGAGAGCACTCTATCAGCATCTGAATGTAAAAAAAATGGCTCACTTTAATCCAAGAAGCGGTCACTGACAGAACTCAAAACTTGCAACACTGCTTAATTTACCCTTCTATGCCTTCATCTTACTTTAAAATAACATTATAATAACTTTGGTAAATTTCCTACAAATCACATTACCTAAAACCTAGAGAAAATATTCCTAACTTTCGCCAACATTCTTCAAGAAATATTCTGGTTTCCTTTCCTTTTCCTTTGTGGAGTTATACCTGATGCAAGAACCAATCTTTCACATTCCAGACGCATACAGCTGTGTGTCATCAATATATTAATACATCAATACATTAATACATTACAAAGATTAAAACCCAACTATCTAGAACAGCACTGTCCAATACACTAGCCACATGTGGCTACTGAGAAACTGAAACTGGGCTAGATAGGTAGAAGACTGAGAACTTACTTAGGCAAGAAAGTAAGCTAATATAGAGATGTCTCCCATGATACCTAACTGAAAATAACCCTATTTTGTGAGTTCCAAATTCTTAATTCTAAAGCCTTAAAATCTATTACTTTAAGGATTTATAATAGCCCACTTAGTATTATGCCTCTCAAAGAAGAAATAAAAGATAATAATAATGATAATAATTTGCAGCACTGATGCCTTATTTAAAGCTCACAAGACCCCGTATCAGGTAGCAAATTATTACTGTATCTATTTTACAGATTAGAAAAACTAAATCACAGAAAGACTTAAGTCATTTGCTCAGTGCCACATGGTTGTTAAAAGGAATAGTTAGGATCTGAATCAGGCCGCCTGTCTCTACATACAGCCTGGGTACTTAATCATGTTACATGGCCTTAAATGTAGCTCAGGAACCTCATGTTAATGCATACTGCAAAATACAACAATATAAGAAGCTAAAACACATATATAATCTACACAAAACTCTACTAGACAAGTGGGTGCAAGATCAACAAAAAGCCTACGTGGTAAGGTAACGGGTATGACACGACAGGGGATAGAGTAGCAAGAGTTTTATGTGTGGCGCTCACACACTCCTACGTGAATTTTCTAGCCCAGGAAAGTTAATTAGCTTCTTAGCACTTTCCTCTACCTGCTTGGGAGAAAAGCAATATAGAACACAAGGAAACATCTCAGAGAGACA
Organism: Camelus bactrianus; assembly: GCF_048773025.1. Classification (NCBI taxonomy): domain Eukaryota; kingdom Metazoa; phylum Chordata; class Mammalia; order Artiodactyla; family Camelidae; genus Camelus; species Camelus bactrianus. The sequence goes on from NC_133565.1 coordinate 29,628,217, forward strand.
AAAGGAGAAATGAAAACTGGGGACCAATTTACTGGCATACAGTTTCCCCTCAAATTCTCTATAGTTTTAAAAGCTTCTCTCTTTTCCTATTGTGTGTCCTTTCTGCATAATTTCATCCTAAAAATCAAAGTTTTACTGTATGTCCTAAAAGCTTCCTTCACTGAACAATTTCTTTATTTTTGACACTAATTAAATAAAGAGAGGAGGGATATGTTTTGGAGTACTATTTAAAGAAAAAGCACCAAATTAAACTACGAATGAAATGCCAAATGACTGTAAACTGGAGAGTTAAATCTCATATTACAGATCCTAAAACTTCATTAAAATGAGACTTGCCATCATTAAACAAGATTTCTTGGAGGGTGGGTATAGCTCAGTGGTGGAGTCCCTGCTTAGCATGCAGGAGGGTCCTGGGTTTGATCCCCAGTACCTCCATTACAAAAAACAGAAAGAAAAAAAGATTTCTTTAGAGCTATCAAAAAATTAGAAACTAGGTAATCCTGGAATTCACACAGTGCTGTATATTTACTGACCAATCCAGAAAGGAAAAAAGTTGGCCGGACTGAAATCTCATTTTTTTTTTAATGACTTTGCAAAGCAACTACATGTATCTCTTCATTTCTGCCATGTACCCTTTAACTACTTTCATAAGAATACTCATATTCAGTGTATATTCTTCATATGCTTTCTAAATGTCTTCCCATTCACTGATTCTAAAGTCAGTCAGTTTTTATTTTCCTTCAGCCAACACACGTGATATGAAAGTAAATTCATCTCAGTGCAAATAATATTCCTTCGACTCCATGCCTCAAAAATAAATAATAAGATTTTATAAATTTTATCTACATGCTCATCATATTGCTCACGGCAATGTCTTATACTTTAATTACCTCATCTTTACAAATCAGGCTTTCCTCTAAGGGGGAAAAACATTCAATTAAGAGTCTTATTCCTAAATCCATGAAGGAGGGAAAACAAAAACAAAATTAAAAAACAGAGGAAAGTAGGGGAAAAACAAAATCAGACTCCTCCATCCCAAATTGATTCTTTTTTTCCCCCGAATTGATTCTCAAGGTGATAGCTTTTAGTAAGAGAAAAAGAGGAATATTTTGTTCAGGTATTTATATTATATCAAAGCACTTTAAAAACATAGTTGGCAAGTGTAAAAGACTTTCAAATGCATTTAGGGAACAAGAGTTCCTTTATTTTGAAGTATATGCTCTCTCTGATTAAACAGAGCTACTGTAAAAATTACTAATTATAATTTAAATTATTAAATTATCTCCAGGAGAAATTTTTTATATTAACATCTAACATCATATTCTCAAAATACATTTTTATGATTGTTTGGTCAAATCATGTTTAAAAGGCTGAAATCAACTGCAAAATAAACAGCAATCAATAATTATAACTTTTTGTTTCACAGTAATAGAATAATGATGAAAAATGCATGGTACTAATCATATTTAGTTATTAAGTGTTATTCTCAAAAGTACTCTATCAATAAACATCTACTATCCTCTCCACTCTCAATATCCTACCCACCAGAAAAAAAAAAAAAAAAAAAAGTCAGACCCTAAAAAAATACCTCATCATGCTGACTTAAGTGTATCTTCAAGCACTTAAGATTTAACGTTTTAGGTATTATGCCGAATTACATAGGTCCCAGGCTTAAGTCTACTCACACAGTTGAGGTTGATGAGCAAACAGCTGTCCTGTATCTTGAGACAGACATTAGCTTCCTGCCTTCCCTATCCTCATAAGCAGCTACTTAAAGTTTGAGTTTTATGCAAGAAAACATTTTAAAGCCTTCAGTGTTTTACTGCAGCAGACTTCAGATTCATTCCTGTAACACATTTAACACGAAACAGAGTTGAGACAGTTAAAATTGACTATCGACATTTTAATTGTCTAAAATTTTAAGGAGTGCTTTCACTATTACAGCTACATAAAAAGGGTTATATAAAATTAAGAAGAGTATTTCAACTGGTATCTGACACCAATGTATAATATAGTATATAACACACAGATTTTTCTTCACCTGACCAAAGGCTAGGTAAGAAAAAAAATTATTTTTATAATCATTTGTACCCAAAGTAGGCAAAACTATGTATTTTTCTAAAAATTTAGCTAATTTCTTTAGCATAAACCAATTAAAGAACAACTTTTATGAAGAGATAGTCAGGGAGGTACCCTCAGTGTCCCAAGAATATCCCTTGGGACCCTCCTGATTGGGGAGAAAGATTCTTGGTCTCATTGAGACGGAAAGAGGAGTCAATTTTCTAACATTTACAATGAAGGTTTATAGCACATTTCCCCATGGATTCAAATTTCTACAGTATCATTATTACTACAGGTTAATCAAGTGTTACCTTGTCTAGAAAATAAAACTGCATTCAATCAAAATGTTCTAAAATACCTAGGTAAATAATTTTCCCTTACATGTATATTATTAACCTCAATTTTTATAAGTAAGTTTTAGGAAAAGTTTTAGGATTTCACAGAATAAATTTACTATCTATATTAACAACATCATTTAAAAACACCATAAGAAACAACATCCAAACACTCAAAATTCACTGGCCAATCCCCCCACACAAACACACACACACTGTCTAATTTTTAAAGTATTATTTAAAGCTGAAAAATTGATAGCATTATTTATTATGCAATAAAGGAAGACTAAAGGTTTTATGGTTCATTCAAAATAACTCAAATGTTTCTTTATAATCTACTTCTACTGTATAAATAACAAGAAATAATTCAAAACTATATGAGTTCTAACTTGATAGAATATTCATACAAGTTTTAAAATATTTGTTCAAGAGTCTAACTGTGCTTCAGTAGAACTTACTAAAACTTTGATTTTCACCACAGGTTTAAATGAGCTCACAGTAAAATACAACAGCTAAAAAATAAATCGTACCAATCTTGGGCTGTAAAACAGAAGCATGCTTTCTATATTGACAATAATTAATATTTAATTAGTGATTATGGACAGACACCATTTCCAGAATTTTACATGCACACTTAATCCTCATTCCACCCTAAAAGGCAGGTGTAATTATTACCAAATCTTTTCAGATTATGGAACTGAAGTTTAGAGGTATTAAGAACTTGCTGAAAATCAGAGAGCTGATAAATGGAAGACCTAGGACTTCAATCCAGATTTATTTGTCTCCAAAGCCTGGTGCTCTCAAGCATCAAGCCAGATTATAGGCAGCAGCAACCCACTGTACTGATCAAACCACATCTAGAATTGGTATCTGGATTTGGTACTCTGTTAAGTATGATACTGATAAATGAGTGTTATCAGGAAATCAACAGAATGGTTATAAATTAGGACAGCTATCTCTCACAAGAAACACTGGTTAGAAATGGGAGTTATGTAACCAAGAGAAAATGGGAATTCATTTCGAAGGGCTGTTAAAGAGAAAAAAAGAGTAGGCTTATCTCACATGACACAAAAGTACAGAATTTGAAACAGTGTGTCAGAAGACAAATTTCAGTTCAACACAAAATCCTCCCTAAAGCTAAGGAACTCAACAGTTAGAACAGACTCCCTCCTATATTACTGAGTTTGTGCAACTAAACATTTGAACTTCAAGTACTATACCAGAGACTTTGGCAAAATCACCAAAGAATGTTAAAATTCTTTGTGGATGAAAGGTTGATAAGGAAGAGCATATACTGAGTCTCAGAGTGTCTCCCCACAAATTACTTACTGGAAAAGGAAAAATAATAGCTTTTAAGTGGAAGAACGTGGCAGATATTATATCAATCAGAAGATCAAAGTTGGTATCCCGGATAATGGGACAAATGGATATGTGCCTCCTAATGTGATGCCCTGAGAAGCACACAGCACTAATGTAGCCTTTCTGCCAAAACTACTGCATTTCCTAAATTTAATCACAAGGACACATCAGACAAACCCAAATTGAGGGAGATTCTAAAAATAAATGGTCTGTCACTCTTCAGAAGTGTCAGTGTCATAAAACACAAAGAAATGCTAAGGAAATGGTTCTGATTAAAAGAAAGTAGAGACATGGCAACTAAACACAAAATAAATTACTAGGCACCGTATTCATTGAAGTTATTTAGCATTCAGCTGAAAACTGTTTCCACTTCATCAACAATGTGTCCTGTAATAGCTTCTTATTTACTGGTCTTAATCTGCTGGATGAAGTCCAACTACCTCCAACACTAGCCTCAATATATGCCAGGAAGTTAAAGTCCCAACCACCTGGCTTTAAGTCACACAGAACCAAAGACCAACAAGAGTATGATTCAAAATTTCAAGAGATAAGCAAGTTTAAAAAGTCTGTTTTCCTTATAGGCAGACATGAGGAATAGTTGTCTTTGATATAAATCACAGCAGTATTTTATTATAAACCATAGCAATATTTTTTAAAATTTGTCTGCTAAAACAAAGGAAATAAAAGCAAAAATTAAGAAATGGGACCTAATTAAACTTAAAAGCTTTTTCACAGCAAAGGAAACCATTGACAAAAAGAAAAGACAACCTACAGAATGGTAGAAAATATTTGCAAATGATGTAACTGACAGGTGGTTAATATCCAACATATATAAATAGCTCATATTAACTCAACATCAAAAAAAACAAACAACCCAATTAAAAAATGGGCAGGAGAACTGAGGAAATGCAGATGGCCATTAGGCACATGAAAAGATGCCCAACATTGCTAATCATCGGGGAAATGCAAATCAAAATCATGAGATAACACCTCATACCTGTCAGAATGGCTATCACCAAAAAGAATATAAATAACAAATTTTGGTGAGGATGTGGAGAAAAGGGAACCCTCCTGCGCTGTTGATGGGAATATAAATTGGTGCAGCCACTGTGGAAAAATGTGGTTTCCCAAAAAAACTAAAAACAGAACTACCATACGACCCAGCAATTTCACTCTTGGGTATATACCCAAAAGAAAAAAAAAAAAACAAACAACACTAATTCAAAAAGATACATGCACCCCAATGTTCATAGCAGCATTATTTACAATTGCCAAGATACGGAAGCAACCTAAGTGTCCATCAACAAATGAATGGATAAAGAAGCTGTGGTCTATATAAACAATGGAACACACTACTCAGCCATAAAAAGAATGGAATTTTGCCATTTGCAGCAATATGAATGGACTTGGAAGGCATTATGCTGAGTGAAATAAGTCAAAGAAAAGACAAATACTGTATGATATCACTTATATATGGAATCTAAAAAATACAACAAACCAGTGAATATAACAAAAAAGAAGCCAACTCACAGAGAGAACAAACTAGTGGTTAGCAATGCGAGAGGGAACATAGGGAATATAAGCAAATGTTTTGTAACTATAAATGGAATATAACCTTTAAAAATGTGACTCAGTATACTGTACACCTGTAATTTATATAACATGATGAGTCTATACATCAATAAAAGTAATAAAAATTTAAATATATAAATTAGACCAAAAAAAAAGTCTTTTGAGTTTTCCTGAATTGATCACTAAACATGGATTTCCCTATATAACCTTTATATCAGTTTTTTCAAATACATGGATTAACAGCATCAGAAAACTGCAAAATCCTAGGCCCTACCCCATACCTAATGAATCTACTTCTGGAGGCTGAGCCCAAGGATTAGCACTCCCTAACAAGTTCCCAAGGGATTCTTAGATTCAAGTTTGAGAACCACTACTTTAGATATATACTGGGAAATATTTTAGCACAGAATACAGTAAGTACATATTTACAGCTGAAAAGAAAATGGTTTCAAATTACTGGAAAGGTGATAACTTTAGAAAAACTTAGATCAACTAAAATTAGGGGAAAAATGCACCTCAAAAGAAACCTATCAAAAAACATAAATAAAACATAAAAAGCAAAATAGTCTTCCACTATAAACTTTGGTGAACCCTTATATACAATTTTAGCAAACATTCTTTGTTGTCTAGATATAAGAAAATGTCGTCAGTACTAACTACAGTAGTTGGTAGGGAACCAGAGGGTTTACCTTTTCACCATTTAGTAATCATGATAACTAAAATAAGAGTATTAATATGTAGAGATTTGCTCCTCAGCTTTGGGGCAAAAAAAAAAAAAAAAAAAAAAAAAACCAACAAAACCATGAGTAAAATTTTAGGGAGGTGGAGATTAAACCACAGAGGAAGAATTTATAAAGATACTGTCCTGAACTAATACAATACAGTACACTACTCCTGGGTAATGATGATCTATTTTATATACTTTGCTTTGAATTTCTGGAGAGACATTGTGATATAACAGAAAAAGAGCACATGGACTTTCAATTTCAAGATTACAGAGTAAAAAAGTTTTTCTCCAAACTCATGCAGTTACAAGAAGAACAAGAAACAGGAACACAAACACTATCTTCAATAAAACATGGGAAACTGTAACCCATGGTAAGTGAGTGAAAGGATGGCAAATGACTTAGGATGAATAGCCAAATCTAAGGGAAAGAGATTGATACTGTATGATCCACTTGAACTACAGAAACTATAGTTTCTATAGAAACTGAGAAGTTGTTAGAAAAATAAAAATTTGCATAAAGAAAATTCAGACCTCTCCTCTACTCACCAATCCACCTCCTACATAAAAGAGCTCAAACAGCAAACAGAAAAGAAGTTTCTCAGGCAAAATTGCATAGAAATGGGAGGACTGGAACCACTATTTTTTAAGTATCTCTTGTAGCAAGCACTGTATCAGGTACTTTATATACCTTCCCAAAATAATCATAACTTTAAAACTATCGTTAAGATTAAGGAGTTACAATTTTCACCATATCAAAGTTTGTATATAACATATACTTCTCAAAATCTTGTAGATACACATTTAGCTTGTTTAATTTATAGAAAATGCCTGCCATACAATCTAAATAAATGGCAAAGCCAGTCTTCATTGACCTCACTCCAGTTTGGTACCACAGGTATATACCAAGTGGTCGGTCATGTAAGGCCAAACAAAGCTGTATAATTAACGCCCTTTCAGACTTGTGACATAAAGTGGAAAAATTGTGGCAGCTAGAGAAAACAGGTAAATATTTTAGAGAAAAAAATCCCTGCCATCATGTTTTCTGCCTCAAATCATTTCCAGAGGGTGAGGACCAATTCAGATGAGAATACTGCCAATGCTACGCTCCTATACTGACAGAAGAGCAAAAGCAAGCCCTTCTTCACCAAGATGGCTATTTCTCATAAAGACGTGAGCATTTTACAAGCTTTCCCCTAGCTTGCTTTTTTTTTTTTAATAAAAAATGTAACATATGCAACAGGTATACAAATGTTTGACTTCACAGAACAAAGTTACAATACACTTATTCTGCCTTATGTGTGGGGAAAAAAGGACACAAGTGAGCTTATCTACAAAACAGAAACAGACTGACAGACGTAGAGAACAAACTTACAGTTATCAGAAAGTAAAGGGGGTGGGAAGGGATAAATGGGAAATTTGAAAATTGCACCTCTTAGAGAGTGATGGAAATGTTAGCTATCTTGATTGTGGTAGTGGTTTCATTGGTGTATATACATCTATCAAAATTCAACAAATTATAAATTTGAAATATGCATAGTTTACTGTACAGGAACCATACCACAATAAAGGTGTTAAATACACACACACACACACACACACACTATGCCTATACTATTCCAAAGTGCTCACATTTTGCAGAGAATGAGAACTTCTTTGGTTAATATGGTTTCTTTTCCTGCTTTTCCTTAAGTTCTAAAACCAATTAACTATGCAATACAGGTTTCCATCAAAGAGAGAGAATGCCCATTCAGAATACACATTCTGATTAGGCAAATGTAAATTATGAAACAATTACACCTCCTGGGATTATGATCATTTAAAAGTGCTCAGCTGTGGCTAACACCTTATAGAAACTCTGGGGTACAATTATCTTGCTACCTACATTCTAGGTACTTTGAACATTACTTAATACCTTTTCATTCTATTCTGTTTAAGAAGCTAGGTCTAACAAATGACAGGTAATACAAACAACATTTTACCTGCAGTACAAAATAATTCTACCTCTTTTTATCAATCACACTCAGTTTCCTTTCCCTCTGCTAAAATAACTGATCGTCATTTAGACTCATTTAGCATGCCAAGATTTCTGGTCAGTATGAAATATATTTGTCTTTCTACCGTTATTCATATATAATTTTTTGTTGTGTCCTAAGATGTACCATAAATGTGAACTCAGATGGCCACAATCAGCAGGTCGGGATACCGTTCTCTCTTTACTAATAAACACCCTCAATTTATGTATCACTGTCATTTTAAAAGTTAAGGTATTGAAAATATACAATAGCTTCTATCCCCAAATGTCAACGGAATAATCACTGCAATTGATTTGGTCTTAACCTAAGAAATAGGCTTTCTGCATTATCAGACAGTAAAATTTTAAATTCTAGAATTTTATCATCTGTTAATAATCATGGTCACAGTGAGGTGTTAAAGATACATATATATTAAAAATTGGGAGCTGTTTCTATCAGAGACAATCAAACCAAGGATACTGATGACAAATCAGTAAAGCTCTGCGCTATTTTTCTAAAATATTTCACTCCTGATTTTCATGGGAAGACAGCATTATAAAAGATAACATTAAAAATTTTATCTACATGGAATTCATTCTGTAAAAGGAACTGGTAACCCATTTCCTTCAAAGGGATAATTATTCTGAGAAAACTATCAACACTGATGGCTAGGAGTTTAATCATATACAAAGCAGCAGATTCTTGTGATGCTCTCCCTTATCATGTATACTCTCTAGTTTCATGTGCATTCCCCCTGCTCCATTTTCTCTGATTAAAAAAAAAAAATCTAATGAATAGTTACTGACATTTTACTGACTAAAAAACAGTATAACACTAATGAAATCTTACTTTGGGATTATTTCCTTTGATGATTTCTCTTTCTATTTGTCAAATGAGGGTCACACATATTCTATCTAACAAGAGAAAATATTTTATTGAAAAAACATGTACTTTTGGAGAGGGTACAGAAAAGGGGCAGTAAATATCAGGCTACCTCAAATTTCTGTACTGATTCCAAGTATATGACTCTGTATTTTATGGATGCCAAAAAGTTGGTATTTCCGAAATATTTCAAAAGTTTAGAAGGCCAACTAAAAAATACTTGAAAACTGGGATGTCCAAGGATGTATATGGCTCCTGGACCTATATCTCAATGTCCCATCACCTGTTATCTGTCTTTTTATGTACAAAGCTCAAGTTTCAAAGCTCTAACTAGCAGCTCTGAGCAAATGTCTTCCAAGTATGACTCTAGCCAAAACCTTTCTCTTTTTGCTAACTGACTGCTTGATTCACTTAGATGTCTCATCTACTCTGCCAGTAAAAAGATCATGGGGCAGGACAAACTAAGAGAAATTAGCAGCTCAATCGTAGTAGTAGAACAAGATAAGAACAGAACTGAGAGTTCGTGATAAATTCTCTACTTGCACTGCCCCCTCCAATCTCAATAATATCCCTTACAGGTGGGAACTATAAACAACTTCATTTCAGAGATGAGGAAACTGAGGCTTAGTGATTATGGAACTTGCTCAGGTCAAATAGCTAGTAAGTCATAAAGCCAGGATTTGAATTCTGAGGGTCTGATTCCAAAGCCCCAGCACCTGTACATGCTAAAACCCCAAGAAGAGATGAGATACAGATTCTGACAGGGAAGGTGCAGTCACTGGTCAATTCAAGAGGCATTTCCAGAGCACCACGTATGCGCTAGATACTGGGGAGAGAAAAAAAGATCTGGATTTAAATCCCTGCTTTACCACTTAATAGCTATGTAACCTGAGTAGGTCTCCAGCTTAACTCTCACATGATTCAGGAAAAAATAACATGCCTATATTTATACACATACACATGGAGACAGACAGAGAATATGAGAAAGCAAATGGGACAAGCACAATTGAGAATCTAGCAAAAGGGAATGGGAGGTCTTTGTACTGTTCATGCAACTTCTATATAAGTTTGCAATTAAATCAAATTAAAAAGTTACAAAAACTTTCACAGCAGTATCAAAACATAAAACTCTTGTGATTTTCTCTGGTAGTATTCAGCAGCTTAGGTTTAGAAGCAGAGTGTATAATTGGTAGAACTGGTCCAAGACTAGAAACTAAGAATACTGGGAAGAAAAGCCATTGAAGAGGGAACTGAAACCAGAGGAAAAGAAGAAACAAGATGTGTTGAGAGTGAAGGTCTTGATAAAGCTTAATACTAAATCTGTTGGGAAAAGGAGAATGAGAACTGGAATGACAGAGGCTATAGCCAGAAAAATAGCAGATTAGCATTCAATATTAGTGTAATTAGTTATTCAAGAAATGCAAATTAACCCCACAATGAGATATGCCACTCCACATCTCCTGACCATACCAAGTGTTGGTGAGGATAAAGAGAAAAACTCATGCATGGGAATATAAAAGACTACAGGAATGTATGAAACATTTTCCAGTCTTTTCAACAAATGGTGCCAGGAAAATAGGATATCCACATGCAAAAGAATGAAGCTGAACCCTTACCTTATACTACATGCAAAAATTAACTGAAAATAGGTCAAAGACCTAAACATAAGAGCTAAAACTATAAAACTCCTAGGAGAAAACATATGGCAAAAGATATAAACACTCAATTTGACAATGATTTCTTGGATATGACACCAAAAGCACAAGGAACAAAAGAAACATAATTTGGACATAATCAAAATTTAAAAATTTTGTCCATTAAAGGGCACTATTAACAGAGTAAAAAGACAACCCACAGAATGGAGAAAATACATGCAAATGATTTCTCTGGCAGGTGGTTAATATCCAAAATGTATAAAGAACTCCTACAACTCAACAACAAAAAACTCCACAAACAATCTAATCCAAAAATGAGCAAAGGACTCATACAGACATATCCCCAAAGAAGGTACACCTGTGCATGGCCAATAAGCACATGAAAAGATGCTCAAGATCACTAATCATTAGGAAATACAAATCAAAACCACAATGAGATACCACTTCATACCATTAAGATGGCTATTCTCAAAAAGTCAGTACGTTTTGGTGAGGATGTGGAATAACTGGAACCCTTGCGCATTGGTGATGGGAATATAAAATGGTGCAGCCTCCATAGAAGATAGTTTGGCAGTTCATCAAAAAGTTAAATATAGAATTATCATATGATCTGGCAATTCCACTTCTGGGTATATACCAAAAAGATCTGAAAGCAAGAACTAGAACAGATATTTATATACCGATGTTTTAGTAGCAAAACTCACAATAGCCAAAAGGTAGAAACAACCCAAATGTCTGTGGATGGATGAATGGACAAAGGACAAACAAAATGTGATATATATGTGAGAAACACACACACACGCGCGCGCGCGCGCGCGCGCGCACAGTGGAATATTATTTAGCCTTGAAAAGGAGTGAAATTCTCATGCATGCTACAAGATGAATGAACCCGGAAGACATGCTAACTGAAATAAACCAGACACAAAAGGATACTGTATGAGTCCATTTAAATACAGGGGGAAAAAAAGGAAGGGGACCAAGCTAATGACAGATGTTGTAACTTGGATATACCTCAAAAACATCCTAGGTTAAAGTAGTGAAACTCAAAAGACCACATATTCTATGATTCGATTTATACGAAATGTTGAGAGCAAATTTACAGACAGAGAGTAGACTATTGGTTGGTAACCCAGGACTGGGGTTGGAAATAAGACCATTTAAAAACAGGCTCAAGGGACCTTTTTGGAGTGATATAAATGTTCTAAAACTGGAGTGTGGTAGTAATTAAACAACTCTATAAATTTATTTTAAATTATTGAACACTTACTAAATGGATGAATTTTATGGTGTGTAAATTATACCTCAATAAAGAAAAACATTTTACTTACCAAACTGGCCATCACTAAAAAATGAACATACCTGCTGGTTTATCACGTAGATAAACTAGCCTTTATATGCCTTCTTGGTGAGAATAACTTTTCTCTAGAACAAGTTAAAAATGCACATACACTTTGATCCAAAATCCCACTTCTATGAATTTATCCTAAGGACATAATCATGGCGGCACTGTTTCTAACAGTAAAAAAAAAAAATCAGTCCCAAAGTAAAAAGGATAGAAGGTTGGTTAAACAAAGTCTGGTGCTTCACACAACAGAACACTATGGAGTCACTAACAATGATGTCATCACTTACAAGATTTATATAAGCATCTTTAGTGGGAGGGGCTGTTTCCTTTAATGCTGTATCTTTAGCAACTGGCACATCTGCCTAACACATAGCAGGCATTCATATATTTTGAGTGAATAAAGAATAATTACACAGAAAGATTTCATAATAAACCCTAAAATCACACACACACATACCATCTGGGTTTTTACAACAGTATTTACATATGACTTCTCATTCAAAAAAATTAGGAACATACATGTGTAGAGGATATCCATTTTCACCTCTAGGTAGCTAGATTATGAGTGATTTTTTTGGCCTATCCATTTCCTAAATTTCTAGTAATTACCATGTATTATACTTTAATACTCAGAAAAAAATTTTGGGGTGGGACTGTTTCAAGCAATGATAAGGTCTTAGGCTTGATCTTTGGAACAGACTGCTAAAGCTCTGTGGAGACAGAAGTCAAGGGAGTTATAAAAAATTTGTTAGAAATTTATTTATTCAATAAATACAAATTAAGCACTTAAATGTTCCAGCCACTGTTCTAGGCTCTGAGGATAAAGGAATACATTAAAAAAACCAAAATCTCTGCATTCATAGAAGTGGTAACTCATTTGGATGGCTAAACGGGATAAAAAAAGAATATAAACCAGGTGCCAAAATCCTCAATAAACAAAAGGATAATGTAGAGAAGATAATGGACTGGAGAAGTAGCCATGATAGAAGGATCACAGGCTTTTCACCTCGAAGAGCAATGGGACAAAGGGAGCTAGAAAACACAGCCCTCACTCCCCTCCTAGAGTATGGAGGAATCAACAGCCACCACTTGAGAAGACCACAGGAAAGTGGCAGCCTTTGGGAAAGCTTCAGTTAGGGCAGGTAACAAAGGAATATTCTGTGAAGAGTTAAGTATCTGAAACAACTAACATGTCTTTCAGTAGGGAAATGGATTAATACACTGTAGTTTATCCACACAATGGAGTATTATTCAGTGTTAAAAAGAAATAAGACATCAAGTCATGAAAAGACATGAAGGAAACGTAAACGTGTATTACTAAAAGAAAACAGCCAACATGAAGATGCTACATACTGTGTGATTCCAACTATGTAACATTCTAAAAAAGCAAAACTATAAAGACAGTGAGGAGGTCAGTGATTATCACGGATGGAGGAGAAGGAAAGGATAAACAGGAGGACTATAAAGGATTTTTAGGGCAGTGAAATACTCTGTATGATACTATAATGATGCATACATCTCCTTATACATTTGCCCAAATCTATAGAATATAAAATACCAAAAGTGAACCCCAATGTAAACTATGGATTTTGGGTGATAATGATGTGTCAATGTAGGTTCATCAATTTTAAAAAATATACCACTCTAGTGAGGGGTACTGATAATGGGGAAGACTATGCATGTACAGGGACACAAATGGCACACAGGTACTCTGTGCCTTCCTCTTAATTTTGCTGTGAACTTAAAACTGCTCTAAAAAACATTAAGACTTAAAAAAAAATGCGTCTGATACAGTGTTTAGTACATGAGTTATAATTATTAAATTAATCCTCTTAACACTGTTGTCACCATTTCTCTGCATAGAAGACTTTGATAGTTCACCACTACTCATAGACACTTTATTTTCACATCCAGAGTATATCCTCCATGCCTCTTAACCACCTGAAGAATCCTAAGAAAATTTGGAGCTTACTGGAGAAGTGGAAAATTACATGGCACCTGCTGAACCAAGAAAACTTGGGTGGGAACACCCAAGGTCCCACTCTTTACCATTCTTTACACTTTACCAGTTTAGGGTTCTCCCTTTTCAGGTGACTAAAATAAAGCTTTTGACCTATATCCAAAATAAAAATGAAAAAATTTTAACAAGAAGGCGGCAGCAGCTCTATGTGGCCCAGGCAGTCTCAAACATATGTAACCTTCAAGGGATGTCTCAGATTTTACTTTTGCTAATTTCCTGATTATCCTAGCTTACAGTGATCTTTCTCCCTGCTGAGCTTTTACAGCCATCATTTTTAACAAACCAGTTTGGCACTCAGTATTATACAATACTGACTTGTAGAACAGGAAATATTCATATGCCCCAACTTCGTCCTTCAGGAAAGGACCAGTCTTTCAGCACTTTACAGATTCACCTGATTAACCTCTACACACACAGCTAAGAATTTGCTTATTGAAACACTTATTTTAGGCAATTAATGAGACCTTTTCAGTGTAGGTTTTCATTTTAAATACTCTGCCAAGAATTATTTTTCCTACTAAGAGTGAACATATTTTATAAAGTTCTATAGATATTAAGATTTGGTTCTCACTGAGAAGAAGCACATTATATATTTTAAGCAATAATCTAAAATTTTAATTTATCATTCTATTTATCAAAGCTAAGTAATAACATTATTTTCAATTTTATGTTTTATTATTATTATACAAATATATTATTATAACATTTAAAGTCTACTAAAAGAGCTGTTGACATTTTTATTATTTAAAAAAAAGGCAAGAGATTACTCTGGATAGTAAATATGCCAAATTAAAACCTGAGAGTAGCAATGGCATTTTCTAACTGTAAAATACTTCAATGGTAAAAACAAAAACTTCTGCTTTTATAATGGGCAACCATGGTTTTTATTAAAAGTTTATAGTTACATTAACTTCTAATCATAGTTAAGAATTTAAACCCTTCAAAGATACCAATATTTACCTATATTTTCAAAAGCTCTATCCATTTGGTGTTTTTCTTTTAACATCAAGTTTCTTTCACAGCTCTAGATAAAAAGGGTTTTGGGGGGAGGTTTGTCCAATGGAAGTCTTTTGCCTTAAAATATGTTGGAGGGAAACAGTGGAGAGAGATAGAGGAAAGAAACAAGATATTCGAAATGAAAATGATTCCAATTCAACCACCTCTCAGTTTACCTCAGTTTTCTTTCTAGATATGATTAGCTGCAGTATTTAACTTTTTTGATGATTTGATGTGAAAAAATATATGTAGCCTATTTCTCTACCTATAAGTTATTCACAGGTAGATGCTTTATACACCTGGATGCAAAAATTAAGGTCCTGGCTAATAGATATTTAAGTAGGTCATTAGCATTTCAAATAGCTCAGATAAAGTGCTTTCACACTTTCCCTAATCTTTCTCTTACAGAGCCTGGTCTCAAAGCTTTTATTAAACACGAGGAATTCCACAGCTTTGAAATTCAAAACTAACCACATATGAAAAACTACCTTTATTTTCAATGTCTCATTCTTTTATCTTACATGCCAGGGATGCCAAAATGTCTTTTTTTTTTTTTTAGAATGTTTCAAAAAATTGTCAGAAATGCTTCTTTGAAAATATATGTTTTCCTTAAAGCACTTTTAAGGCTTAGGCAACAAGTTCTGAGCATGTCCTAGAAGGAGAAACTGCAAATAGCTGGTTAGAGGGTGAAATGGAGGGGGAGAGTGAGGGGGGATGGCGAAGTAAGCCAGGGTTAGCTTAGGAAGGTACACGGCTCAGTGGTTAAAAGAAAGGACTTTGATCTGACAAACTTCAGTTTAAAGTATGCCAACCACTTACCAGCTAAGGCGACTCTGGACAAATAAGTAAGCATTTCTAAATCATCTCACTTGTTAAATGAAAGTAACAACACTTCTCCTTAAGGTTGTTTGGCGATTACCTCAGAGAATGCTTAGCACAGAATTAGATGGTATTATTATTCACCCTAGGCAGTTAAGAAAGTTCAAAGGGCAATAAGGAATCACTAAAGAATTTTAAGCAGAGAGACAGACGTGACTGTATAGTGAAGAACGTATTACATACAGAGCCAAAACTGGGAGTGAAGATCAGTCAGGATGCTGTTTTAGTAATCTAAATGTGAAACCACAGCATGACCTATGTTAAGACAGTGAAGAAAAAAAAATGGATGGATTCTAGAGTTCCTACGGATTTAAAATTGATAGGAAGTTGTGGCTAATTGGGAATGACACCTGAGTTCTGGCTTGGATGGTAGCACACCACCCATTTACTGTGACAGGAGGGAAAAAAAGAGTTTGAGGGATACTGTTGGGGAGGACAAAGTAAGCAGTTAAGTTTAGCTTTCTTGAGTTTAATATAGGTATGGAAGAAACACTCATGAGCTGAGTAAATAGGGGTCTTAAATACAAACAAAAAATTGGGATTTAAGATACGAATCTCGGTCATTCTGCTGCAACATGGATGGACCCAGAGATTGTCATACTACATGAAGTAAGCCAGAAACAGAAAGAAAAATATTATATAATACCATTTATATGTGGAATCTAAAAAAAAAAAAGAACAAAAATGAACTTATTTACAAAACAGAGACAGACACACAGAATACAAACTTATGGTTGAGGAGAGGCTCAGAGGGATAAATTGGGAGTTTGGGATTTGTAGGTACTAAATATTATATATAAAACAGATAAACAAGGTGCTATTGTACAGCCCAGGAAACTATATTTAATACTTTGTAATGGCCTATAATGAAAAAGAATATGAAAAGAAATATATGTATATAAATGAATCATTATACTGAACACTAGAAATTAACATAACATTGTAAATTGACTATACTTCAATTAAAAAAAAAAAGACACCAATCCCAGACTCATTAATATATATAGGGTGTTGACTGTAGAACTGGAGATTACCCAATAAATATAGAGTGAGAAGAGTACTAAGGTCAGAATCCTATGAAATTCCAATACTTAATGGTTGTAAAGAAGAAACACTCGTAAGGACAGAGATAACAAACAGAAGAAAGCCCAGGCATGTCAATAAACTTATGGGAGGAGTTTCAAGAAATAAAGAATAGTCAACAGTGCTAAATTCTACTGAGAAATCAAGTACTCACAAAAAACCATGGGCAGGGGGCAGTACTCAATCAAGGTGCCTATTTGAGGAGGAAAAAAAAGGTATAAAGAGAGAGAGATGGATCTGGTCCCTTCTACCAAAACATTACTAACCACAATAATGTTTTGAGTTCATTTTTTTCTGTTGACATACAAATGCAGAAAGTTAGATTCAGACAGAGAGTCAGTATACACATATTTAATGTTAATAAATCAGCATTCCTAAGTAATCAAACTCCTAAAACATTTACCTACTTTTATAAAGAAGCCATACAGGAAGAACACTGCAAAACTGTAAAGTCCCCTACTATACAGAACAAAGAGAACTTGTAACTACTAAGCCACTGTTTCTAGGTTCTTTCAAGTTTTACCAACTTAATGCCCATTAAAATTTTTCCTTATGTCATTTAGAAAAAAAAAAATCACTGTATTCCCCTTGAATGGAAACTAACAACAGAGACTTTGAATGCATTTAGAATCCCTACTCTAGATTACTTTTTTCTCCATTCTAAAAGAAAAAAAAAGTTATCACTGTTATCTTGCCTCAATGCTAGGTCATTTAGAAATGATTCTTCTCCCTATAGAAAACCGGTTTCTACCCTCTGAATGAAACCAAGGTACTAAAAGGATACTCCCTAGTTCTGTTAACCAGAGACCATTACAGTAGACTTACAGCAGAGAAACAATGAAAGATTACCTGTTCCCAAAGTTCTAACGTTCCCAGAGTACTAGAAGGGAAGGTAAGTATCCGTTAAAATGTAATCTACAGCCAAATTTGAAATAACTTTCACTGAAACTGTTCTATTTAAAATTATCTTCATCTCTACCTGGCAGCAATAAGATGAATCCGTTAAGAAGAAAATTAAATACATCTTCTCAAATTCAGAGCAAAGGAAATGTAATATAAATATTTAAGCACCAACATAAATTTTAAATATTCAATTGAAACTCAAACAGTTGTTCTATTCATGAATAGATTATCTATCCAACAAATTTAAATGCATAGAAAATATATTTCATAAGAATTATTTCACTAATTAAAAGTGATGAGTTTTAACTTTTTTCTCTTCTATTCAAAATGTTAAAACCAAAGTATCTGGAAAAATCAAACTCTTAAGCCGTGACAAACAAAACAGACATTAAAAAAAAAAACACTAAAAAACTTCCCCAAAACAAACACCATGACCAACATACCAACAGTAGCTCTGAAAGTTAGAGATACTAAGTTTATTACCAAAAATTTACAGAGTAAGTTATTTAAACTGCAAAATGGGCAAGACTATTCAAAAATTATACATGCTCAACTACTGGCTGCATCAGTGAGAGCTTAACCCATGACTTATCATTGGATTGGCTCCCACTTACAAATTAAAATTAGAATTTTTAAATGTCTTGAATTTTTCTTTAAAACAATTTTTTAAGTTTATTCTCGAACATTGTTAAGTTTGTTTAAGTTTGTATCCTAAACACTTACAGCCTTTTCTATTTAACATACTAATTGGCAAGAGTATACACAATTACCAGTTATTGCTGAACAAATGCTCTTAAAGACAAACAGAAACAACGCAGGTCTAGTAACACACTGTGTGTGGGAAGTTTCATTACTTTCAACTAAAAATCTATGAAATACTGAAAAGGTGCTGATATGCCATTTAAAACCTAGGTCTATACATACTAATTGTTTCTATATTGTACTTAAAAAAAATCAGAAATGCACAAAAAGTGACAAAGGCTATTCAAACTTGTTCAGCCTCCTCTCTAAAAATGTTTCTGATATACCTTCTTAGAAGAAAGTGTATCTTCTGGTATGTGTTTACCATAAGAAATGTACTGAGAAAAGCTGGCGTGAACAACAACGCCAATGTAAAATATTAAGTCTTGTACTTAACTGATAGCAATACATATAAGTGATACACATATAAGTAACCAACAAAGATAAAATTTTCACTTAAGTGGGTAAACATTTTCCCAGTTTCCTTCAGCTGATTTTAATGTCCAGAAAATGGATTTAGAGCCACCTACATTTTGGAAAATGGAATTTAAAATAGGCTATTAGTTTAGGTAAAAACTAATCAACAAGTCAGAGAGCTTCAGAGGCATACTTTAATATAACACTTAAGAGGCTACGCATTAGAGAAATTTTGAAGCACATTCTTCTGGTGGCAATATAAACTGGAATAAACTTTTGAAAAGCAATTTGGCCATTGAAATGTTTATATCCTTTGATCTAAGTAAGTCCACACCAGAGGATTTTTCCAAAAGAAATCAAGAGGAAAATGTTTCAAAATTTACACAAAGAAGTTAGTTCAATGCAATACCATGATGTGGTGAAAAATAAGGAACAATCTAAATGTAACACAGGCAAAAAACTAGGTAAATTAAAGTCCCATTAACCTAACCCATATAGCAAATGAAATGAAAACAATTTTAATAACAGATGATACACTTTAATGTAAAATATGAAACTGTACTTATTTACAATTACGGAAAAAATACAAGAATATGGTAAGGTACAGAATGGAAGAGGAAAAAAATAAGACTACCTCACAATGATCTTCTTGTGGATATCAGGGTGACTTTTCCTGATTTTATTATTACAGTAGTGCTTAAGCAATAGATGGAACAGAAAAGCTTTAATTTAAAACCTTTTGCATGAACTGGAAGAAGCAGCACAGCAAATACAAGTATACTGACTGAAATGCTCAGGTGGCATTTGGACTGATTATTGAAATTATTCTATTATTAATTTCTACGAGATCAAAGAACAATATAAAGAAAAGACCCTCTAAAGAAAAATTCTGGCAATGAAACATAGTACAATTATTTCATAAGTTTAAGAAATGTCAATGGATTCATATATACTTTTTAAAGTTTTGGTAGCCTACCTTTAACATATGAATCCATTTATTTCCTGTTTCAAAGGGTGTTAATTACTCTACCTATACCTTTGAAAGAAATCAAGATTGAAAGGAAAAAGTTACCTTGTTCTATATAAAATAAATCAATGATCTTTTTTAAAAACAAAACTAAAATTATCAGCTTATTAAAAATGCCAACATATCTCTAAATTTAAAATATACTAAAGTTTAAAAAAAGGGGAGGTGTCTTGGGGGTAAAAAAGAAAATTAAACCGTTGGCATTTCAATTCTTTAAAAAGAACAAATTTAAGCCTACCACATCTATCTTTTAGCAACTTAGTAACATTTTAAGTTTAAGGAAAATGACATATCAAACAGAGTTCTTCAAGATGTCATTTATAAAAACTGACAAATGACTCCTCAAACATCCAATCCAAGAGAAAAAGCCCGTTACTGGAGATGATTTTTATTCGAGCATTTTTTAATGACACTTAAATTCTGAACTGAAAATAATGATACAGAAAGTCAAGTTTGATTCTCTGAACACCTATTTCCTGTCCAAACAGCCCTTTTGTTCTGCTTCCCTGCTTAATTTTAATGTTCGGTTTGCATCAGAAAATAACAACAATGACAAAACCTAGTATACACAGAAGCATAAAGGAGCAAAAGTGTAAAATAAAGGATCATTAAAAGATTAGAACAAAAATCCTACCAACAAAACCTCCACAATTTTCTGTTTGCTTCACCTCAGATTAACTTCACTTGAAGCTGTACTCCAAAGCAACCAAACCTGAATACCAAGCTCCACCTTCTCCAATTCTAGTGGCTGAAGAGTAAAATCTCCTCCCTATTAGTGAAACTGAAAATTGTGATTGGATACAGCTAATATCCATTATTTTAAAGAACTTTTCCTTGCTAGCAGGTTAGGTTAAACACACTAAAACCCCTTGGATAAGCTGGTTTCTTAAAGAAACAGTAGGTTATGTTTCAGTTTTCCCATCATATACTATTTGCTTACTCTTTTGTCTAGGTAAAAAATAAATAAACCAAGTAACAGCAATGAAAATCTCACAGAAGAACTGTTAATTTGCAGTTCAGTGACCAATTGTTAAAAATACCATGCTTTTAAACCAAATCACTTGATATTTTCACAGAGCCATGAAGGTGAAGTTATGGTTTATGAAGACAAGACTCTTTTCAATAGAGTTCACATTTTGTATGAAAATTTTAAAAATGGCATCAGAAAACCCACTGCAAAATTTTGCCAGGAAGAATAAAACAGTATTTTCTCTAAGACAAACATAAGACCACAAAACTCAAGTGAAAATATCCAGCACTAAAATACTGAATGCAAAAGATTCATTTCTACGCTATCAAATTAACTGATACTTGTATGTTCTCAGTACCACAAAAGAGTACAATTTTCAGTGACGTTAAAGATTGATATTTCTATTTAAAACTGGAGAAAAAATGAGGCAGAAATTATTGTTTCTATATCACCACATTCTCAGGTCTGACGTCGTGAGTGTTTTGAAAGCTTAATGCTTATCCTTTGCAAATGGGTATCAATGAAAGGAAAAGGCAACTTGTTCTAAGTTCTAACATGTTCAAGTATAAAGTTTGGGATGGTTTAAGTTCTTTTTTAAAAAATTGTTGCTTTTTACAAGAGAAAGGTGGACACTATTTTACACTCTACATAAGTATTATTTTAGGGAGGCATGGGAATCCTAAGGTACAGCTGAAGGTTATACTCCTCTTAAAATACTAAGTTATGTTAAATGTTATTTCTACTACAGAGGTTCTAAAGAGATTCTGACTTTTCAACAAAAAAGATCTACAGTCACTCTGTATATTACTAAATTTGCTGTATTTTATTATGTTTATTTTAATTAGAACTGTTTATATTTTTAATAGCTTGGCCCATTTACTATTACTCTGACATTAATCATTATCTGATTGAATGGCATTTTGATAATATTCACCTCTACCAATGATTGACCTATTTATAAAAACAAATTCAAAATTATAGCAAATTAGGGTAGCTCCTTCCTAAAATATACTTTCAATAATTTAATATGAAAATTTCTAATTTAAATTTATTTTCTAAATTTAAAATCCTACAAGCATTTTTTCTCAAAGAAAATTCATATAGTAGGAGAACATAAAGCCAACAAACTTGTTTTGAATACAAAGAGAAGCTTTTGTAAGAAACTAAAAATTCACATAATTGCAACTGGACATGAATATGGAATAATACCCCGCAGAAGCCCAAACAGCTGCATAAGCTATTATGCCTTTTAAGTGGACAAATTGAAAGAGCCAATTCACAGAGGTCTAGTCCCAAGATCCTTTGCAAGGATTCACAGCTTTGAATGCTCAGTACTTCACGAGTCAAGTTCAGGTTTTCCTCCCACTGAGTGGACACTTGCAAAAGGACACTGGCAGCAGAAGAGGTACAGGAGCAAACAACAGGAGAAATACATAATTTGCGTTACAGCATAAAACTTGAGTTACACTATAAAACAAGTTTTAGGTGGCCAAAATTTTTACAAGGTTACAGAAAAACAGATGGCAAACATTTTAATCTTAAAATCTGGCAAAATTAAAATTAGTAGACAGTTATGGGAACCAAATGAACCTTTACTCTAACATCAATTTTTCACGACAAAGTTAACCATTTGTGTAAAACAAACATATAGTACATACAGTAATCCAATGCCAAGACCACTATCAATCTATAACCAAAAGAAAAAGAAATACAGACTTAGTTAGATTGTTCAAAGATCTCCAGGGCCTACTTGAAAGAACTTCAAGTTAAGAAATTTCATTTTAGATGGCTCACAGGTTAAAATCATTCCTCTTCTAAATCAGTAGTAGAAGAAAACAACAGCAAAAATAAAAAGAAAGCAGTACCACAACTGAGATTATTTGAAACAATATTGCTTCAGAGGAACAAGGAGGCTGCAAAGCTTCAAGGCTCCCTGATCACATGTGACAATACCACTTTTTGAACATCAAGTATTCAAAGGACATATTGTATATTTTTTGTGGTAGTTCAGCGGCTTCCCCAAACTTATCAACTGAAAACAATTCAGAAGAGAACAAGCCACTGAAAAACTTGGTTTCATTTCATTTTTTTATTAAAAAGACCCTACATAAAGAATCAATACCTATACTATTAGGAATAACTTTTGGTACGTACAGAGAGTACAGGGTGAAAATGTCCTTGGAATTTTTAAGGACTAAAATAGCTCAAACTATCCTTCCTACAACAGAAATTAATCCTTGGTAGTATCCCTGGGCACTTCAGGTAGTTTAGGGAATAGTTGGTGAAAGGACCACCCTGATATTAGCAAAACATGACTAGGGTCACTGAGCGTAAAGTCTGAAAACCACCAACTGACGGACAAAAAAAATGTTTTTTAAATATTTTCCTGACAAATACACAGTGTCTACAAAAGTGAGGTATGTATTTGAGTTTGCTGCTCCTGATGAGTATCTTCTAACTCGTTAAGGGAAAAAAAAAAACCACAAGATGAGTATTAGGGGAAGTGGGAGGGTGGTGATGGTCCATTTAGCAAATACTAAACACGAAGGAAACTTTAAAGAAACCAATAGATTAAGAAAGCATAAACCAAGCTGACAGAAGAGATATCATTCCTTAAGGTAGTAAATTGCTCTTAAATCTAAGGGAATAAACAAGGTCACCAATAAATGTAAATTAAAACGGAACAGAAAAAATAATATTGAGACTGAAGCATAAGTAAAGGAAAAAGCATTCATTTAATAGTCAACTGTTTAAATAGTCATAAATTTTCATGTGTCAAATAACACACAATAGATCACCTACGTAAACTGCTGGACACAGAAAACTGACAGAGAACAGATTGGCAGATTTTAAATTCCCTCTCTTTACATGCCTAAGCCAGAAAAAAATAACCAAAAGATAAAAAGATGATGCACAGCGACTAGTTAATAAGGTTATTTTTTTATACAGTTACCAAAAGAAAAGCTTTTCTCAACAGTCATAGAAAATTTTTTTAATTATTGTCATGAGGAATACCAACAATTTTAAAAAGCAAAATCTGAACAGGTAGAGTTCTTTGACAATTATACAATAACATTCAAAGCCAACAGAAAAGTTTACTCCTTCATCAAACTTTTCAAACACCTACTATATGTTGGGCACTAGCTACTGTGGTGAACTTTTGGATGCCAGTGTAGACCAGTGCTGTCAAGCAGAAATATAATGAGAGCCACGTGCAATTTTCAATTTTCTAGTAGCCACATTACAGCAGTAAAATAAAGTTAACAGGGATAATAGATCAATTTAAAAAATACTGATTACATATTGAAGTAATGCTATTTTCCAGTTTTGTGTTAAATAAAATGTTTTATGTTAAATAAAATCAATAATATGTTTTATTAAAATAAATATTTTAAAAATTGAGCTATTTTTCCTGTTTTGTACCAGAAATCAAGTTCATATTTCACTTATAGCACATCTCAATTCAGACTTGCCGTATTTCAACAGCCAGATGTGGCTACTTAAACTTAAATAAAATACTGAAGCTATTAGCCACATGATTACTTATAAATTAAGATAAATTTCCATCATTGCAACAGACTCTATCTCTGCTCTCCATTATAATATAGTCACTAGTCACATGTGGTTACTGAGCACCTGAAATATGACTAGTAAGACCAAGGGTATACATTTTTAATACTAAATTTTGGTAAATTTATAGTCACAAGTGGTTAGTACCTACCAGATTGGAAAGCATTAGCTCTAGAAGAAAAAGATGTTGAAACAAATCACAAGCCAATTAATGAATCACAGTTGTTACAAGTATTTATAAATAAAGAAATACCCAATGTGAAATGAGTAAATAAAGCCAACATAAGAACTTAACTTCTTTTGCCAATATTAAGGGTTAATCCATCAAAAAAATCACAATTAAGCAAAGGGGAACAGCACATGCAAAGATTCTGAGTGGGAGAAAAGAGAAAATACAGTAGAAATAAGGAAGGAAAATACCAAGGAGTAAAATAATCAAAGTTATTTGTAGGAGACTGATTTGGATCACAGAATATAAACAGGATAGGAAGATGGCGGAAAAGTAGAAAGCAGCCTTACCACCTGGAAATAGTAAGTCTCCCAAATAAGTCTTGCAGTAAACCTTGTCCCACTCTCCTCACTCAGTAAACTCCAGTCATCCCAATCTTCAGTCAAATCCTAAACCAAGCCAGGCACTTTTTGCCCCCTTTGTGCTAGCAGCTCTCTTCACTTAGGAAACTTCCCCCAGCACTTTCTCGATCTCAGTACTCAGAATCACAGCTCCACATTTTCTACACAGGACAAGCTGTGGGGCAGTAATCCAACTGGAAGACAGGGGTGGGACGGGATGGGGGTGGGGGTTTGAGTCTGTCTGCAAGGCAATTTTTACAAAAAATTTTACAGAAGAAATTCAGTGTGTGTGTTTTCTAAAATTTCTGACAGACTGGGGAAAAGCTAAAGAAACTACCCAAACATACCTTAGCACCATCACTAACTTTAAATGTTAAATCCTCAGAGTGACAGTCTCAGAACATCCATCCGGCACCTTCCAATCTCTATCAGCACATACTATTCTTTTTTTACTAGCACTTGTCAAAATCTGAAAAATCTTTACTCACTGGTCTGTTAATAGCCTAGCTCTTTCAATAGACTGTAAATTCCATGAGAGCAAAGACCCTGTATCATTCATTGTTGTATCCTTAGCACTTAGCACAATGTTCAACTAGTATGGAGCAGTGGTTGATAAGAATGAAAACTGCAACTGCAGAGATTTTAATAAAAATATTACATGTCAAAATTCAAGGAATAGCTAAAACTAGGCTCAAAGAAAAACTTAATGGCATTAAAAAATTTTCATTATACAACATAAAACATTAAGTATAGAAATATACAATTTTTTTTAAAATCTGAAACTTCAAAAACAACCTGAAGATCCTAAGCAATCAACTAAAAAATTCGAAGACTAACGAAGCAACAATCAACTTGCAGGGAAAAAAGGGAAGGGAAGACTTAACAATAACAAAACGAAAACACATTATTACTCTCAGTTACTAAAACAATGTGCACTGATATAGAATCACTGGTATTGAATAAAAGCTAAGAAGAACCAAATATATATGTATTTAGTACATGATAAAGGTATGAAATTCAGATAAAAAATGTTCATATGCTTTGACTAAGCAATTTTAAGACTGAATCCTAAAGAAATGAGAAATACAGAGAGATTAGCTCTTAAATATATGCACCCCAATGTTCACAGCAGCACTGTTTACAATAGGAATGATATGGAAACAACCTAAATGTTCATTGACAGATGACTGAATAAAGGTTGTGGCGTATATAAACATAAACTCAATAGAATACTATTCAGCCATAAAAATGAATAAAATAATGCCATTTGCAGCAACATGGATGGACATGGAGATCGTTATTCTAAGTGAAATAAGCCAGAAAGAGGAAGAAAAATACCATATGATATCACTTATCTATGGAATCTAAAAAAACAAACTTATTTACAAAACAGAAACAGACTCACAGACATCACAGGAAGGGATAAATTGGGAGTTCGAGATTTGCAGATACTAACTACTATATAACAGATAAACAAGGTTCTACTGTACAGCACAGGGAACTATATTCAGTATCTTGTAGTAACCTGTAATGAAAAAGAATATGAAAAGGAATATATGTATATGTATATATAACTGAAACATTGTATTATACACCAGAAGCTGACACAACATTGTAAACTGCCTATACACTTCAACTAAAAAAAAAATTTAGCTCTCAAGATGGTCTTCACCACACTTAATAGTGAAAAAAAGGACAAACAAGTTACACACAATAGGTGACTAGTTAAGTTACAGTACTTTCATGAGATGAAATGGTATGTACTTTTTAAAAATTATATTTTAATATACGAGGATCTAATAGTAAACATGAGGAAATCCCTGCCCTCAAGTAGTTTACATTCAAGCAGGGGATACAGACAATAACCAAATAAATCATTTCAGATGACAGGTTCTGTCTGTCTGAAACGAAGAAGCGTTAACACAGTCATCAGGGAAGATGGTCTGAGAAGACATTTCAGAAGGAATGACATTTGAGCAAAACATGATTGAATGTTCCAGGCAGAAGGAACAACAACTTTAAAGAGAACTCAGCTTGGCATGCTCATGAACCCCCAAAGACAAATATTGCTGGAGGTGCATGAGTCAGGGGAGAGTGGCAGGAGATAAGTCTATGAGGCTGGCAGGCCTGACAGTCTAGAGCAGCACCAATCTGTAGCCTAAGAAGTACTTTAAGTGGGAAACACAAAATGAATTGTGAAGACAGTTTGAAAAAAGGAAAATAAATATCCCATTAATAATTTCTTATACTGATTACTTATTGAATCATAATTATTTTGGGCTAAAAAATATTTTACCTCTTTCTCTCTTTTTTTTTGTAAATGTAGCTATCAGAAAACTTTAAATTACTTATGTGGCTCCCATTTGTAGTTCCTATTCTATTTCCATCGGACATTGCTGGTCTAGAATATACAGGCCATAATAAATGTTTTAATTTGTGTACTGAAAAGTCATTGGAGGGTTTTAAGTCTGGAAATAAGGTAATCTAATTTATACATTTAAATGATTGCTCTGCAGAGGAACAGCAAGCAGAATGCACGGGCCAGAATGTTGAAGCAAAGATACCAGTTAGGTGACTACTATTACCATCTTATGTGCAGTAAAGGGTTAAGACATATAATTGGGATACTAGAAGCAGCCTAGGTTTGTTTATAATTCAACTTTTAATTGTTTACAACATGAAGAATACACACAAACAGAAAGACTGGGGGTATACCTACCAAATTTAATGATTATTTATTCTTTGTAACTTTTCTGAAAGTTTGGGGGTAAAATGCCCTTATAATAAAATATAAAAATGAGCCTTTCATTTTTTGTTTTTGTTTTAAAAAGCAGTATAAAATAGCCCTATCAATACAAAGCATCCTGATATCTGTCTGCATATTGCTTAAAAAAAAAATCAAACTGTCTCTACTCCCATGCCTTTAAATAAATCAGTGTATTCAAGATATAAACTCATATCGAAAGCACACACACACACCCACCCACCATTGTCAAGAAGTTAATAGTGCTCCCTGTTTTGTCTTTGCATTGCTGTTAGCATGATAAATAAAAACAGAATCACTCTAGAAACATACCTTGGGGCACTCCCAAATCTAAGGCTAAAGTAAATAAAAAGTACTTAAATGTGTGGTTAACACATCCTGATACTCATCACACATCTTTTTCCAAAAATGCTCCAAAGGACATACTCACCATAATTCCACAGAATGACACTTTGGCCCTAATCCTTTTCCTTAAAGGCTCTGCCACTTGATAGGTGCTTCCCTTAACTAAAGTCTGTATAACTGAAAGGATAAATTTAGGACAGGTTTCTTTTACATGAGTATGCTAAGGCACAAGTGAAGTTTTAAGTAACTTGCCAGAGATTACAAAGAGGGGATGGGGAACATAGAGTGATTTATTTTACATCCGTTCAAATGTTTTTGCCTACCATATTTACTTTTGGCATTGAAAAAGGAAATAGCAAATAGTGCCAGACTTCTTACCATGGGATTTCCAAGGAAAAGATTCATTATATACAGATTAACAGGAATCTTGATTTCTCATGCAAATGTTCAAAAACTACCAACTAATCACCGTGGCTATGAATCTTCCATTAAAACATAAAAGAGAACCTAAGTTTTTCATTCATTTTTTCTAGTATTTCAATCTACTTTACTTCTGACTACCTAAAGACTTTCCAATGCAATCTACATTATTTACTCTACAGAAACTCTTGCACCAGGAGACAGGAAACCAGAAATGTTCATAAAGCACAGTTGTTGATATCAAAACAAAATCAAAAACATAATCTAAAGGCCCATGAGTTACGGAAGATTAATACAATACTGTACAGCAATAAAACCAGTGAAATACAATCACATACTATTTTTATAAAGCTCAAAAGAAAAGCAAACTGAAAACACTGAACTTAAACATATGCGATGAAACTTAAAAAAAAATAAGTAATAGTAAACGGAATGGTAAACAAAATCCACTAGACTGAAATGATTACCTCAGTAAGGAGAGGCAGGGGTATAGGACAGATAAGAAACTCATATAAACAGATGCAAGTTTTGGTAATGTTCCAGCACTTGGGGGGAGGGATCTCGGATTTTTAAGTTACATTTTATCTCTTTATATTGTATTGTGTGTATTCATACTTCTGTGGTACTAAGTATATTTTGAACACTTTTAAAAACAGCTTTATAGAAGTACAATTGACCTACAACAAAGTGCACATATTTAAGTGTAAAACGTGATCAGTTTTGACACAGGAAATGATCACCACTATCAAGATAATAAACTATCAACCCCTAAATAATCCTGCACACTTTTGTGATCCCTGCCTCGTTTAAATATATTTTAAAACGTTAAAAGAAAAAAACGTAAAAAGACAACCTGTTTGGGAAACTTAAATGAGCATATTCTGTAGAAAGAGAACATTTTCCTCTGAAGCCCTGGACTACCAGTAACTCTTCAAGTGTCCTAAAATTGGTAACATAATTATTACATAACCTTAAAAGTGTATAGTATTTTACATTAAAAAATCAAATTCCGAATTTGGTTTGAAAGAGGAATTTAAACCTCTTTCTCAGATCATTAAACCATTAAAAACTAACCAGCTTTCACCGCCAAACAACTTTAAATACAAACGGTCTGCAGGTAACCCCAAGCCCTTAACTTCTTCACATTGTTGAACTTTGTAATTGTGAAGATGTATCATCACAGCATCCGCATCGTGTGGTTTAGCACAAAATTTCAAAACAAAGTTAAAATCATTTCAAATACAATATTCTTCTGTAGCTGTTTACGTAGGGAGAAGCCAATTCGAAAAATACTGTTTGAGGGAAGAGCAATTTCAGAAATCCTGAGTGTACCAAACAGGAGCAGAGGAAAAAGAAGCCAACCCCCGATCCCCTCTCCCGGTCTGACTTGCTAGACCGTCACCCCTCGCCGGCTTTTGAAACCGCGACAGGTGAAAAACATTCCAAAAAGGACTCAGGCTCGGAGACGCGGGGCGGGGAACTCGACTAGGGCTGGTGACAGGGACGCGCCCAAGGGTGCCCGGGGTCCCTCCGACCCCCACCCGCCAACTGCTCGGAATGGGGTCAGAGCGGCGAGCGCGGCGGCCCCCGAGGCCCGCAGGGAGCGGGGGTCGCGACCTCGGCGCGCCTCCACCCACCACCCCCGCCCCCGGCGGGAAGCCCGGGACCGCGAGCGCCCGCCGAGCTCCCGCCCCTGGCCCCGGGGCAGGGAAGCCCCTCGCCCTTCAGCAAACTCCCGGCCCGGGCCCGGGAACCAGCGGCCGGCGGCGGGCCCACCACCTGCTGCGCCCGCCGGCCGCCCTCCGCTTCCGGCTCGCCAGCGCCGGGAGGGGCCGGGGGCGGGCCTCGCCTCGGCTCAGCCGGGTGGGGGAAGGGAGCGGGAGGGGGAGGGTCGGCGCCGGACGCCCGGGGCCCGCGGGCCGCGCTCCTCACCTGGCGGCGGCCCTCTCCGCCTGACGCGCTGCCCGCCGCCGCCGGTCGCCGCCGGTGAATGGGGACAGGTGAGGCCGCCGAACCCCTGCTCACTCCGGCCCCGCCGCCGCCGCCGGCCCCTCCGTCCGCTGTTTATTAAACTTTTCTGTTTGGTTGTTCGGCCTGTGACGCGACCGCGGGGGAGAGCTCCGGGATTGGCCGGCGCCGGGCGCTGACGCGGCACCCCCCCTCCCACAGCCTAATTATTACCGGCCCGGGCGGAGCCGCAGGCCGGAGCAGGCGGGGAGGGGCGGGTCCGGGGCTCGGAGCGCACGGCGATTGGCCGCGGCCCAGAGAAGAGGCGGGCGGAGCGAGGGGAGACGCTCCTCCG
This sequence comes from Camelus bactrianus, assembly GCF_048773025.1. Lineage (NCBI taxonomy): Eukaryota > Metazoa > Chordata > Mammalia > Artiodactyla > Camelidae > Camelus > Camelus bactrianus. The sequence continues at coordinate 29,659,172 of NC_133565.1, forward strand.
CCCTCTCCGCCTCCACTGTCCCTTCCTCTGTCCTTTCTGGGGGGCCCCTCCCTCCGCCTTCTCTCTCCCTCCCACGGTGGCGGGAGAACGATTCGAAGGGTCCCGAGGAGATTATGTGGGTCTGGAGCAGTAGTTTCAGGTCCTCTGGTACCTCGAAGGGAGTGGCATGTTTCTGACCGGATTGAGGAGCCAGAAAGAGTTGAACTCCACCTGTCAGTTGTGCAAGAAGGAATTCTGAGCTCTCCCACGTGCAACGTCTTGCCCGTCCCCGCCGCCCCATCTTTGCAAGCGCGAAGTCCAAGGTCTGGGTGCGTACTCGAAGGCGTACTCTGCCCCGCCCTGAGCCCGTGGCTTGGAAAGAAAAAACCTTAAGACTAGAAGCGCGCATGCACAGGTGTGCCACACACATGCAGGGACATACACGCCCCCAAAACACCCGGCTCCCAGCCTTTCCAAAAGGCCGTGTCCACTTCCCAGCTGAGTGAGTGCAGGCCGCGCTGCTGAGCTGGGGCATGGTGTGATGAGGCGGATGGCTCCTCCGCGGTTTCTCAGCCTTGGGGCTCACATGCCGCACAAGCAAGATGTTCGAGTTCCTTCAGTCCTATCGTGAGTGAGGGGTTCGGACAGGGCTGGCAGGTAGGAGACAGACCTATACTTGGGGATCCTATCTTTATATTTGATGTTTTGTTCATGAGTTTTTGACATTAATTTCGATGTTTAAAAAATACAGTGTTAAAATGTTATTTTCCTTGATTGCTGAGCATTTTGGTGCTCCTTTAAATTTTACACTTGAAGTGAGTATCTCACTATCCTTACCCTAGGTCGGGTCTCTCTTGGGGGAGAGAGATTTTGTCGTGACTCTGTACAGGTTAGGTATTTTGCAATAGGCCTTTGGGATAAGAAGCGCTTAATTGCAGAGGAGAAGAAAGTCTTCAAGGAGGAGGTGGCATTGGCTTTTGGCACAGAAAGAGTGCATACCGCCCAGCATGCTGGGAACCGAAAGAAGCATTTTCCTGCTCTCCTAAAGAGGCTGGAGATGCGGTGAGGGGTTTGAAGAACAGAATGTGAAGTGCTGTGAGATGACAGACATGCTTTTGAGGGGGCAAGGTAAGGAATGTCCTGTGAAGTTAAGCCTAAGGGGACAACGGAGGGTCCTTGCCTTGGGCCTAAAGGTATTCAAAATGTGATTTTAAAAGGGATTCAAATTTAATTTTTAAAAACATGCTTAAAAACAATGGGCTAACCCAGCAAAAGAGGATTTTGCCCAAGGACATCATCCCTGATAATGGAGACTAGATTTAGGGTCAATTATTACAGGTCCTCAAGGCCAAATTGAGTAGTTGACTTTACTCAGTGGGAAATGGGAAGCCATTATAGAACAAGAACTTTAAGAAGGGAAGGAAATGATAAATTATAATGGTGTGGTGAATTCTTCTGTTACTGGTAATAATTTTGCAGCCTGGGCCACCTGGGGTACTTTCAGCTGTTCACTGCTTTCCAGTCACAGTGTAGGAGAGCTGTACAGAAAGAATTTAGGATTTTGACCAGGGTTCAAATCCCTTCTCTGACACATTGCCCAGTGCCGTGGAGCAACACCCATAATCTCCCTGGGTCTCTGTTTTTTATAAGTTTGGGAAACATCGGCAAACAAAACAAAGTTCACTACCTTTATAGATTTTTTGGTTTAATGGGGGAGATACAAATAAAAAATAATAAGTATTTATGTTGTGAGTTAGACGATGGTAAGTGGTATAGACTGAAGAAAAAATAGAGCATGGGGGAGGGTAGTCTGCAGTGTTAAACAGGGTAGTCAAGGTAGGCTTCCCTGAGAAGGTGAGGTTTGAATAGACTTTTAAGAGGTAAGGGTGCAGTCATGAATAACTGAGAGAAGAGCATTCCAGACTGAGAGAACTGTTAGAGCATGGACCCCAAGACAGGGACGGCAAGGAAATTAGTGTTCCTGGAGCCAGGTGAGGTGGACAGACTAGGAGACGAAGTTAGGGAGGTAGGGAGGGCCTGCGCATGTAGGGCCTTGGGGGCCATTGGCTTTTACTGTGAGTGAAAGAAGGAGCCAGTGTATGTTTTTGAGCAGAAATGTAACATGATCTGGTTTAGATTTTGAAGGATCCTTCTGGCTGTGGTGTTGAAAGTAGACTAAAAGGGCAAAAAGGGTAGAAGCAGGAACACCTATTAGAAGAGTACTGTCTGCAGCCACGTGAGAGATAAAGGTGACTTGGACCAGGTGACAACAATGGAGGCAGTGAGAGGTGGTCAGATTCTGGGTATATTTTGAAGGTAGAGCCAACAGAATTTCCTGATAGATGGGATTTCGGGTGGGAGAGAGAGGAGTCAAGGTAACATCCAGGTTTTTTGGCTTGTGCAACTGAAAGGAGGAGCAGGAGGGACATCAGGAGATGTTTTTGCATGCATTGCATTGGAGGTTAGTACACATCGCAGCGGAGATATCAGGTGGCAGTTGCATGTATGCTGGAATTCGGGGGTGGGTGGGCGGGCACAGGTGTAAGGGAGATACAAGTTTGGGAGTCATTATCATGTAAATAGTACTTAAAGCCACGAGACTGATCAGGAAGTGAGTACAAAGAAGACCAAGGACTGAGCCCTGAGGGCTGACATTGAGAGTTCCTGGAGAAGTACAGGAGTCACAGAGCACAACAAGAAGGAGGAAACAGTCTGGTGTGCTAGGAGCCAAGGGAAAAAGCGTGTCAAGGGGGGAGTGTCAAAGGCTGCTGATACTTCAAGTATCCTGAGGACTGAGAAGTGACTGTTGCATTCAGCGACATGGAAGTCACCTTGGGGGGAATGGTTTATGTGGAGAGCAGAAGTGTGATGGGAGTGGCAATGATGCCTTCCTTATTAGGGTTTTAAGTTGAGGGTGTGGTGGTTAATGCGATAATATATGTGAAAGAGCTTCATGAACTGGCGAGGATGTGAACACATTCATAAGGATTTTATCGTACATTTCTTTTCATTCAGATTCTTGCCCAGCTTATCATTGTACTAACCCACCTGATGCAGTGGGGTATTCATGTATGTTTGTTATGAATTTGCAGAAATTGGGCTTATGTGGACTCTTTTGCTTCTCTTTGTTCCAAGTCTGTACTGAGAGATTACAGCATTGCATGGTGATTTAGAATTCACAGACCACTGCCATTGATTAGCTTCATGGTCTTAAGAAAATCATGTAAAATGGGGCAAAAACCTACCTCAAAGGGTCGTTATGTGGATTAAAAGCTACTAAGTTTGTATTCATCCAGTGAACGTTGCATACTGACTTTTTGCCTGCCTGTGTTGTTAAATACTGGGATACAGCAAGCAGTAAGGGAGATAAAGGCCGCTCTCTCACTGGTGTGTTTGTATAACACTGCTTATTGGCAGTGTGAACAGAAGCAATACTTCATAGCACAGGCACATAATAGATGCTCGGTAAATGATAATTTGTTTTATTATCTCCAGTCCTTCCTTGTGGTGCAGACCACGATATCCGGTATCTGCTCATCAGAGGCATTCAATACGTCTAAGGCTCATTTTCTTCCCCCAAACAGTCTTGCCTCCTGTAGTTCCAATTTTGGCTAATGGTGACACCATGTTTCCAGTTACTAAAGCTAGAATCTCATCCTTTTCCTTTTTAAAAAAAGATTTTTTTAAACAGCTTTGTTGAGATTTAATACACATACCATAGAATTCACCCATTTGAAGGGTGTAATTCAGTAGTTTTAGTATATTCACAGAGTTGCACTAATATCACTATAATCACCCCAAAAAGAAACCCTATACGCATTAGTAGTCACTCCCTTTTTCCCTCAACCATCCCCCAACCAACCCTAGGCAACCACTGATCAATTTTGTGTGCCTATAGATTTGACTATTTTAGACATTTCATAAAAATGAAATACAGTCCATGGTCTTTTGTGACTGGCTTCTTTCACTGAGCATGTTTTCAAAGTTCACCCTTGTTGTGTCAATACTTCATTTCTTTTGTTGCTGAATCATGTTTTATTATATGGCTATGCGGCATTTTATTTATTCATTCATCACTTCATGGATATTTGAGTTGTTTGCGCTTTTTGCCTATTATGAGCGGTACTACTCGGATCAGTTGTATACAAGTTTTTGTGGGGACATGCGTTTTCATTTCTCTTGAGTACATACCTAGGGGTGGAATTGTGGTGACTCTAACCATTTGAGAAACTGCTGGATTGTTTTTCAAAGGGGCCATATACCATTTTACATTCCCATCGGCAGTGAGTGAGAATTTCACCTCCCTGTCCTTGACCCAGATCCACAGTGTAGAGAAATACAACAAGGAGCTTGCCAAGAATTTGTGGCCATGTTAATCTATCCACCAACCTACCTTTTCAGTACTGTCACCAAGGGCCTGTCCACTTCTAACCTAAGGTGTGGACTGGCCAGGAAAGGGTGGGGCCAGAGCAGAATCTGAGGCTCTGGTTGGTGGGGAAGGAAGTACCCTTAGAAAAGTTTGTTACAGATTTGTGTTCTTCTAATGACTTCCTATCAGAGTCTAAACCAAAGGTTCTCACCTGTTGGTCTCAGGACCCCATTCTACTCAAGAATTATTGAGGACCCCAGAGAACTTTTATTTATGTAGGTTGTAGCTATCAATATTTACTGTATTAGAAATTAAATACTAGACATTTAAAAATATTTATTAATTCATTTAAAATAGCAGTAACAAACCTATTACATGTTAACTTAAAGAACATTTTGTAAATGAAAAATAATTATATTTTCAGGAGTATGTCAGTAAGAAAACTGGCAGTGGCAGTGTGTTATATTTTTGCACATGTCCTTAATTTTTGGCCTAACAGAAGACAGCTTGATTCTCATATTTGTTTCAGCATTCTATCTGTTGCAGTGTCATACATCATGTAGCTTCTGGAAAACTCCATTATACACTCATGAGAAAGTAATAGTGAAAAAGGAGAATAATGACTGCGATAATGAAAATAGTTTTGACCTTGCAGACCTCCCTCAAAGGGTTTCAGGGACCCCAGGGCCCCATGGCTTACACTTTAAAAATCACTGGTCTAAACCACCATCATGTTAAGATAGTGTCTTAAAATTGTTGAAAGGGTCCTGCACTTGAAGAAGTTACTCAGGCAAGCAGCTCTGTCAATCCATGAATATGCTTCTGCCTATCTCCTAACTTTTATTACATTCAGTTGCCAGCCCTTTTCATGACCTCACCCTTGTGTATATACTCCCTGTCTCTCCTTACCAAACTTCTACTCATCCCTCAAAACCCAATGTAAAGGCCTGCTCCTTGGTGAGAGCTTTCTCGACTTTTATAGGCAAAATTAGGACACCTCTCTTACACATTTTCACACACTATTCTTCCTTCTGCAATAACACCATGTTAAGTTGATATTTATTACTCAATGTTTGCCTCCTCTCTGATAAACTAGAAAGTTGTTTTTTTAAAGTTTGATTTTTTTCCCTTATGGATATGAGATAAGGATGTAAATTGGTCCTTTTCCAAATCTCTAACCAATTAGCCTAACAAATTTATCAATCCTACCCTTACCCATGGTTTTGTTTGAGGCCTCCTTTATCATATATTAACTTTTTGTACATAATAGATTCTAGATCTAGGCTTTTCTACTAGTCTTGTGACTCTGCTTCAGCAGTGTGTTTGTTTTTATTGGAGACTCATAATATTTTAATCACATGGCTTTATAATAAGTGTTAGTATCTGCTGGAGCTTGTGTTTCCATCATCTTTTGCCCTTTTTCTCCTGAATTTTATTTGAAATTCTGATCTGTTTATGCCTCCAGGTTAACATTAGAATAATTTTGTCAGTTTCCAAGAAATATCCTGCCAAGATTTTAATTAGGATTGCATATGCCTAAAATAATTTGGGGGAGCAAGGAGAGAAATGCTCGTCTTCACAGAATTTGGACAGCCCATCACAACATTTTCTGGGGTTTTTTGTTTTTCATTCATTTAACTTAAAAAAGCCTCAATATAGTTTATTTCCTTAATTTTATGTAATGTAGTGAAATATTAAAGAAAAATGCACATGATCATGGTATTTCTCTTTAATAGTTCACTTATATTATGTTTTGTAGATACTGTGGATGAAATTTTATTTTTTTCTTATACTTTCAAACTGGTCATTGATAATATTATAATGATAATTAATTCTGTATATCTATTTTATACCTAACCAATTAATTGATCTTTTAAAATGGTTTTTAATAATTTTTCAGTTGATTGGGATTTTTGTCGTTAATAGTACATTCTCTCTACTCTTTGCAGTTTTTATACTTTCTATGTTTCATGTCTTACTGCTGTAGCCAGAATTTTCTAAGGATATTAATAATATTGACAGCATATGACACTCCAGACTAGTTTCTGGCAAATGCTGATTTATTTGGCATAAACGCCTTTTTCAGAAAACGATGCTAAGGAAGTAACTTCTATTTTTATATTTAGTTTTTATTAGAAATGGCTATTGAATTGTATGACTGACTTTTCCCAATCTGTGAAGATCATTTCTAAGATCACTTTCATATTTGATCCATAAAGTACAGTATTAATAGATTTACTTATGTTGAATTTTTCTTATATTATTTCTCATAGCTATGGTGAGTTTTACTTCATCATGTGGTTTAATTACATCTGCTAATATTCTATTTTATACTTTATAATCTATATCTATTTAATATAACCCAGTATATCAGTAGTATCAAAGGGGCTTACGTTAAATGATTTATAAACTCTCAATCTACCTACGGTAGAGGCTCTTCTCCCTTATCCTCCCTTCCATGGTAATTCCAGGGGACTTACTCAGGCCAAAGATACTTACCCTCAAAGAGAGAAAACCAGAACATCAACCAAATCAGCCTAAGAGTCTCTGTTATTCGTTTGGTTGTTACTGGTTCCGTTGCCCCAGCCGTCCGTGTCCCTGGCAGTCTCTCCCATGTTTGCTTCCCTCTCCAGCAAATGAGCAGAGGAGGAAAGAGCTGAGCTCTGCTCAGTGGCAGGGCTGATATTCAAACACTCCCTCACTACCAGCAGCAAGGAGGCCAGGAAGACTAAAGTCCCTCCCTGGACCAAGTCCTTCCTCTCTCTTCTCCAGGTCCCAAGTTCCACCTGTGATAAGAAGATCAGATACAGGAACACCCATTGCCTTGCTCCATGGACAGTTCCATAAAGACAGTGCCAAAAGTGAGTGTGTTTGTCATTTCCCATGTTCTCTAGGATGCTTATAGTCTCCCCAATACATATTTTCATATGTGAGATTGGTTTTCAGTATTATTTCTGATAATCTTCTCAGTCTCTGCTTGACTTACCGATGGAGTCAGGTTTTTCACTCCATGTTTGATCAATTTTGACAATATGATTTTTAGAGAAGATGGTCTATTGCATTGAGATTTTCAAATTTGTTAGCATATGCTTGTATGCTTGTACTGTGAGTATGCCGGGGCTAGTGTGAGCTGCCTCCAAGCACTAGGATGTAAAATTGTCTGCTAGGAATTAAACTGCAAACCCAATTCACTAGGATTATAGTAGAGACGTTTAAAGGTTGTAGTCATTGTTTTTAGCTTGCTGACCTCTTCGAGGGTCTGATAAAGGCTGTGGACTTTCTCCTTAGAAAACTGTACAAAAAATGTATAAGGAAAACTCTGTTTTAGGAAGTTCCCATACCCCCTACGACCTATCTGTGGACCATGGACCTATGTCCACGAACTTCATAGCTAAAGAGAGTGGCCCTCAGGCCTTCCATTGTTAATGTAGCCTTTTCCAGCGTGCTACTGCATCTGAAACAAGTATGTGTCAATTAGAAGCTGGGGAGAGTCAGTCACCATAGAAGAAGAGACAAAGGGGAGATGCAGTCATTGGCAGTGCCCATCTCAGCACTCTCCAGGGGATACTTTCACCTGCTGGATTTCATCTATGCTGGTCTAGCTGGCAAGACCATCCTTGTAAGATGATATGTTTATCCAGTTTACACTTCTCTGCAAGGTTATTTTGATTATTCAGTGCCCAATTTATCTGACTTCCTTTGTTGGGAGTTAATATGATTGGGCTATTTTTTTAGCCTCAGCTCTATTTCTCATTTTTTAATTTGCAAATTGATGCTTGGATTTATACATCAGTCTTATGAACTTGGCTAGTGTGTGTCTGTCTATGACAAATGGAGCAGATGACAAAGTCAACATTCTAAGATGCAAGACTCAGGGCCTGATGTAACCACATGAGGGTAGGGAATGCCACCCCATGAAGCCCCCTGGCCTCACCCAGGCAGGACATCCTGACAACATCATGACAGTCAAGCTAGGCATTCTCTGTAGACAGAGCTCTCCTAAACCTACCTGAGTGCCCCTTTCCTGCATTCTAATTGTAATTACTCCCACTCCTTGACTAGAGTTCAGAGGATTATCTTTTTTATCATCAGTTTTAAAATGTACCCTCTTGTATTTATTTATCAGTTCTATTTTTTACAGCTTCTAATTAATTTAAATACTTTATCTTAATTACTTTCTTCCTAACAGTTTCACTAGGACACTTCCGCCTCTCCCCACCACCATCATAAAATGTGTTTTCTCATTATCCCTCTTGTGCAGACATCTTCATGATGGTGACTTTACCTCGGAGCCGTGTCTCTTCTGTATGGAGATCCCACATTGTTTGATTTCCATGTTGGCTTTGTTTCTTCTCACGACACTCCTCTCAGTTGTATTTTCAGAATTTTACTTCTTTTATGCCAACTTAGTCTGAGAAACTGTCTAGAAGAGCCAAAGGACACATGACAACGAAATGCAGTGTGGTATCCTGGGTGGGATCTTGGAACAGATAAAGGACCTTAAGTGAAAACTAAGGAAATCATAATGAAGTATGACCTTCAGTTAATAATAATGTACCAGTATTGGTTCATCACTTGTGACAAATGTCCCGTGAGTGGTTGATATTTGGGGAATCTAGGTGCTCTGTACTATCTTCATAACTTTTTTCCAAATCTAAAAACTATTCTAAAATAAAAATTTTATTTAAAAAAAGGCAGCTCTGAGTAACCCATCAGACACCCCTCAGAACCTGCGTCCTCTCCGGTGAATCACATGCACTAGTGACCTGCTTTGATTGGGCCTTGGCCCAGCAGACCCCATTCCTGGCCACCTCTAACGTGTGTCCTGTTGTGATAAGCAAGACAAATGGATGCTCAGCCCTTGTTGGGAACCCACTGCTGCTGTGCAGAAGACAGGATACTGGACATTTTCTTTCTTTCTTTCTTTTTTTAATTAAAAAAAATTTTTTTATATTCTCATTTGCCTCTCTGGCTACATTTTTGTTTCATATTTTCCCCCCTGCTCTGTGTCCTGAGAGGCTCACTGCCTCTGTGAGCATCCCTGTCCTCGGGCCTCCGGTTGTGTTTGGTCCTGGAAACACTGGCAGGAGATGGGAGGGAGGAAGGAATGTGAGGTTGGGTTATTTATCCTCGGTTCTAGTCCTGCTGGGTCACAGGAGCTTGGTGATATTCTCCTACCAAAGGCCACAGCCCCTGTCATCGTGGCTTTTCCACTCAGCTGTTCCCATAACAGCTCTTTCCCTTTATCCCTTATCAGCCAAAGCACAGCCTTCACTCAGCACTCTGGGTGTTGAAGCACCTGGCAACCTCACCGATGCCTGGATACCAGGTAGATGTGTGCTTGCCCCATCGTGGGCCCTCAGTATGTGTTTGTCAAATGAGTGACTCGGTCAGTGCATCACAAGATACTAAAGTTACAAAAGACCCTGGTGACAAAAAGACCCTCAGTGGTTAGAACACTAGACACTCAGTGCTGGGCTCCTTCACTTACCCGGTGAGCAAGCTGGGGCAAGTTGTTTAAGTTCTCTGAGCTTCAATTCCTTATCTTTAAAGTGAACATAATATTTTCTTCATTAGGTTGATTAAGTGAAAGACAGTTTATGCAGAGTGCTTGTTAGAGCAGTGTCTGGCACAGAAGTACTCAGCAAACGGTAATTATAAACGTTATCTAATTAGTTATCTAATCCAGTCATGGCTAAAATTAGATAGCCTTTTGCAATAGATAAATGAGTGAGGACACACACAGACAATTAGCAAGCAACTAAAAGGAATTGGCCAGCAAAGTTGTAAACAGGTTCAATCTAACTAGGAAGCAAAGAAATGCAAAGTAAGACAAAAGTGGGGTACCATGTCTTGCCTCCAAAATTAGGAAGTTTTTTGCTTTAATAATACATAAGCTGCAAAGGAATTGAGGAAACAAGGACTTGCAGTCATTCAGCGTGGGGCTCAAAAATTCCAGAATGCAAGAGTTTTCGAAATTTAACACGCACCTACCTCTGTCCCTTTTAGTAGTTGAAACCACAGACGTACACTAAAAAGTGTGAGTAAGGAAGTGTCTAATGTCATCGTTTGTAATAACAACAAACAGACAGCTAGCTAGACAGGCAGAGAGAGAGAGAAAACCAGCTAAACATCCGTCAGTAAGAGAACATCTAATGAAATTTCGATTCAGCCCTCCCATGGATCGCTACGTAGCTGTGGAATTTAATCAAGTTCATCTCCAGGTTGTCCACGACGCAAGGGAGCCCACTGAAGTCACTTCTTGTTCACCTACTACACCAATTCCTGCCTCCTGCGCAAGTCTGAATGTGACACACATCCCTTATCTGGAGGTGGAGTGTGCACCCTTTGGAGGCCCAAGGACCCTGGCGTCCAGGGAGGTCAGGGTATATGTGGGTGAGAGTGCGGTTTCTGCAGATGCTCAACCAGGCTGCTGCCTGCGTGCTCTGGAGCACAGCCTTGGCAGCGCTGATCAGACCGTGCAGTAATATACTAACAAAAATATTTTGAGGAAAGACTGCCTTTTTAAAATCCGGTGAAGGGCAAAGGCATTGAATAGGCTGGTGAAGGCCCTGCTGATATCTACGTGTGTGGCAAAAGCGAGTTGCAGAACAGTAGGTGCAGTGTGATTCCAGTTAAGTAAATATGTACGTGTACGTCAGTACAGAGGAAAGACTGTCACTAGTGGCTATTGCTGGACAGTCTGAGATTTTGCTCTTTTTTGTTCTCTATACTTTGAAGTTTTTATAATTTGAATATACTCACATATTTCTTGTATAATTAAAAAAAATTAAAATCAGGAGTAACAACAGCAACAACAAAGAAATGCCAAAGCAAGTTTCAATACCTATGTCCATTCAGGTGAATATTTCAGTTTACAAAGAGTCTGTAAGCTACTTGTGAAAGTTAAGTGAATAAAGCAAGAGAGAAAATTGAATATGAAAATATTTCAGTAATATATTAAGTGAAAAAGGCAAGTCACAGAACAGTACTACATTAAGGTCATATTTATGTTAAAAACATAGACACATGTGTATGTATAAATAAATGCCTGAAAAGATAGATACCAAATTGAAAATAGAATTTATTATCTACAAGGGATGGGTTTGAGTGGTAAGAGGAAACTTGCTTCTGAAGTGTTTAAATATTTTGTAATGAATATATGGTTTATATTAAAAACTAAACTGTGTATAAACATGTATAAGTTATATGTATTTGTGTTTACATATATGTGCATATGCATACCTAAGAAAATAGATGGGAAATGTTAATAGTCTTCTCTGAGTTGTGAGTAATGGGATTGTGGATAACTTTTACTATCGGCTTTCTTTTTCATGCATTTTTCACATTTTCACCAATGGCCTTGTGTTTTGTGACCTGAAAATAATTTATTTTTTTAAAAAAACCAAAAGGTTAAGAAAAGGAAAAAACTAATAAAACTGCATAGTATGATCACTGGTTAGTGAAAGTAAACAAAAACTCTATACATGGAAAAAATCTAGGGAAAACTGGAAATCAGTGGAAATTTGGATGTTAAACATTTTTCTTCCTCTTCTGAATTTTTGCTATGTTTACTATTATGAATGAGTATTATTCTGATCTAGAAGAAACCATAATCTTTTTAATTAAAAAAAATAATACAGTTAGGTGTGCCCAAAGGTCACCATTTTAGAGATAAAGACCCCGACGAGCAAACAGTGGCGTTTGCTAGCCAGGAGGGCGCAGCCCTGGTGCCTGTCTTGCAGCTGGGTCCCAGAGCTCCTCCCCATCTCCCCCAAAGGGCCGTCACTTTACATAGTGCACAAGTGCCTAACTTGTGGCCCTAGGTCCTAGTTGGCTGATTTTGTTCAGTGCTAGGGTGACTGAGTTCAGACATCCCTGAGGGGTAGGGATGCCCAGTTCATTTCTGCTTGCCAGGGACGTCCCCAGGTGTAGCACCTAAAGCCCCGCACCCTAGGAAATCCCACAGGCCCAGAAAAACTGGGACAGTTAGTCACCCTACAGTGAATTGTGACTCCAAGGACACCAAGCTAGGAACTAGGGACCACTGTTCTCACTCCAACTTCCCGGGTGAAAGTTGACTCAGCCCCCTGGGCCTCAGTTTGCTTCCCAGTAAAACAGTACTACCTACCCTGACTGTGCTTGAAAGGGTCATTTCAAGGGGCAGAAGAACACAATGCACATGAAACAGCATTCTAAACTGAGGACTGTGTCCATCTAGAAAGTCAGAACAGTGAGGGTGGACTTTCCCCTTGGAAGAGTCGGCTGGAGCCACAGAAGCCTGCCCACAGCTTTCTCATCGCAGGTGGCTCTCCGTTTTTCTCCTTGACACCCTAGATCGTGCCCACCTTGTGTGAAATAAAGAGATGACTCCTCTAAAATTCTCTCCTGGGCCCAAGCCAGCACACTCCGGTGAAGTGTGGCTCCCCAGGGTTACTCTCGGGTAGAGTTCTACACGCTTTTCCTGCAAAAGCCTAGGATGGTTAATTTTACGTGTCAGCTTGGCTAGGCCATGGTACTCAGATAGTTGGTCAGACATTATTCTAGACATTTCTGGGAAGATGTTTTGGGATGGGATTAACATTTGAATTGCTTTGCATATTCAGATGTAGACCTTTAAGTACTTTGAGTAAAAGCAGATTACCCTGGATAATGTGGGTGGGTCTCACCCAATCAGGTGAAGGCCTAACTAGCACAAAGACTGACCTCCGCCAAGCAAGAAGGAATTCCTCAGCAGATAGCCTTTGGACCTCAACTGCAATACAGGCTCTTCCCTGGGTCTCCAACCTGCCAGGACACCCTGCATATTTTGGATTTGCTAGCCTCCATAATCACATCCAATTCCTTAAATCTCTCTCTCTCTCCCCCAATAAACACGCATGCACACACACCAATACAAAGCCCAGAGGGAAAATATTTTAGGCTTTGTGGGTCATACAGTCTCTGCCACATCTCCTCAACCCTCTCATAGTTCAGAAGCAGCCATAAACAATACGTAGAGGCATTCTCAACCCCAGCACTATTGACATTTTGGGCTGCCTAATTCTTTGTTGTGGGAGCTGTCCTGTGCAGGTGGATGTTCTGCTGCATCCCTAACCTCTGCCTATGGGATGCCTGTAGTTTCTCTCAGTTGTGACAACCCAAAATGTCCCCAGGGGGATGGAGAGTGGAGCAACACTCCCCACACCCCAAGTTGAGAACCACTGATGTAAATGAGTGAGCATGGCTGGGTCCCAGTGAAACTTTATTTACAAAATAGATGGTGAGTTGGATTTAGCCTGTGGCCTGTAATTTGCTGACCCTCCTCTGGGCAGTGGGGACAGCCTACACCAGGGCTGACCTAGAGCTTGTGGAAGGGGACCTGTGGGTGGAGAGTGATGAGCATTGCAGGAGACCCATTGTGTCCAGCTAGATCCTGTTCCAGAGCCTTGGATCAAGCCACGTTCCAAGCCGAGGATCTTGGCAACATCTCAGGTAGAGGTGGTGAGGGCAGGTGATGATGCTCTGTCCTTGACCATGCTGGTGCTGCAATGAGGGGAGGCCGAAAAAAAGCGTTAATATTCTCTCTGTGCTTCCCAGTTGGGGTTAAAAGGTTGTAGGAAACAGGGGTGTTCAGTGCCTGACCGCACTTCCCCTAGGCGGCCCTAGTGCCTGCCTCCTTTCCTTCCCACCATTTCTACAGTCTGCCACCAATCGAGAAACTGTATTTCTGAACTTTTAAAATCCATTTTAATAAGCTCCCCAAAGAGTTTTTTCACACTTTAAGAAGCACTGGGTTGGATCATAGACTGACTGGACAGTGCGTTGCTCCAGGCCCAAAGAAGAGACCTTAGCTGAATGGGGCCAGCTACAGGACAGGGCAGGGTCATCCATCTGAACTGATGGGGACACAGGAGAGTCCAGACAGACAGAAGGAGCTTACTGGTGGGGAGAGGAAGGAGTGGCCTATTACTCAAGGAAATGGAACCTGGGTCTGGAACAGCAAAGAAATCTTGGGGAGCAGCACAGATCTGGACCACTACCAGCAGCCAGTCACAATAGGCCCCGCACACTCACCCATCTGTGGGGCCTCTCACAGGCGATCTGTGCACTCTGCCCAGGCTTCCTTCTCAGACCAGCAGCTGCCTGAATCCTGAGCCCTCAAATTTTGCTCGCTCTTAGCCCCAGTCTCAGCCTGCAGATTTGATGGTAAAAATTCAGATTCTCTGTTCTGCAGGTCCTAGTAATCCAGCTTCCACTCACTGGTAGTTGCTCCAAGAGACTCTCCTGAAGACCCCACTCCTGCCCCCTGGGCCCCACCCAAGGGTTGAGAGTCTAGGGTGGAGAGTGTATTTGGAAAGCCCCCGGTGGTCCTGATGGACAGACAGCCACCTTTCCAGGGTTCCTCCCTGGTCATCCAGGCCTGCGGAGTAAGATCTCCACTTCTACCGAGGCAGGCCACTGCACTGTCTCCGGGGCTTCTGTATCCCACCCACAACGTGATAAATAGGTCCTTTGTAAATCAGGCTTACGTTATCCTAATTTGAGCGAGCCATCCGTTGGGACCCTGATTAATACAGCCGGGGCTGGGCATGTGTTTTGTTGGCAGAACTCTCACCCCCACCACAGTGGTGCCCACTCAGCTCATCTAGGAGTTCAGTACTGGAGTACGGCATGGACAAGAAGGGGTGGCCTTTCCTTGGAAGAGATGAGCATGTAGGGAAAACTTCCTAACAGTCACCAGACAGCGGAAAGGGAGTGAACGTCCCACCAAGGCAGATTTAAGCAAAAGCTAAAGGCCATTTCTCCGCAGAGTGCGGCAAGACTCCTTTCCTGCACAGGTGGGAGGAGGCTGGGCTCTGTGACCCAGACAGTTCCTTCCAGCTTTGAGGTTGTGAGTCTACAAATAGCCCCGCGCTCCTCCTTCGCCCTCCTCACAGCTCCTCAGGGACCCAGCCGCTAGCTGCTGGTGAACGTGTTGATTGGGAAGGAGAGGAGGAAGGATTGGCACTTCTCTTGGTGCCTGGTTTTCACCTCATTAGCTGCCTGATTGTAACTGACCCTGAAAGGACAGCTGGGTGGGGTGGGACAGAACCTGCTGGAGTCGCCAGCTCTGAGGTCAGGAAAGTCAGCATACAGACTTCCCAGAGGAGGTGTAGGGTAAAACAGGATCCTCGTCCAGGCAGTTGCCGGACTTCAGAGTGTGGGCGACCCAGCAGCCAACACACTGGAGTTCTATCTGCCCAGGAGATGGGTCCCCTGGCACTGAGCCATGGGAAGCTGGCAGGAACCAGGCAAGGCCCTTCAGAGTGGGAGGGGGCAGAGTGCTGTCAGATACCGGGCAACGGGCCTGGGCAGTCCTAAAGAGTCCCTGTGGAGCGGAAAATGAGAGAGGGCTGGGTTCCAGGAAACATGGGTGCTCTGGGCTGGTTCCTGGGGTCCCATGTCCAAATGGCAGTAGAGGAGGTCTGAGAAAGGAGGCACGTGGCCTGGGTCAGGGGCTTCCTCTAAGTCCCACTAATGAAAAGACCCAGGCTCCTCCTAAAGCATTCATGAGTGGTCCCTGCCCCATGGAGCGCTCTGCTAGCTGCTAAGGTTAGAGGGATGAACTAGAGCAGCAGGTCCTCCAACCTTCCTCCCTCCTGGGGCTCAGAGCTGCCCTTCCCGCCTCCACCAGGACTGACTCAGCAAGGCGAGGTGTGGCTGAGTCAGCAGACAGCAGGTCTGAAGAGCCTGGAGCCTGGGAGCCAGGGCTGGCAGGGCGCCAGATTGGAGAGGCAGGTGCTGACACCAGGATCCTTCCGTGCAGCAGTTAACGCCCTGTTGTGAGCCCCAGACCGGCCGCCTTGGAACGTGTGCAGACCAGCACATATGGCAAAGGGCACAGACTGTAGGGTGACCAGCTGCCCCGGTTTACTCGAGCCTGAAGGGCTTCCTGGGGCAGTGTTAGAATCGAGCCAGTTCTGGTTCATTAGTCACTCTTACACCTAAGGGAGTGAAGTCGGAAAAAACGTCGAAGGTCAAATCATACATTATTTTGGTTTAGGTGCCTACTCCAGTGTCCCCTGGGTGTTTTGTTCTCTTGTCACTCTGGATTGGCTGTCTTTCTTCTACAGAATCTCGAGTCCGATGACAGTACCTAGCACACGATAGGAACTCAGCAAATGCTTGATGAGTAAATGCCCGAAGATGTAATTTAGCTGTTGCAGAAGCGAGGAGCTGAAAATGCAGAATGACATGGTGGAGCTGATCATTTTGAAAGATGGCAAGTCAAAACGAGAGGACGGGAATAGACACAGTAGGAAGTCTGGTTTCAGGCAAGCAAACAGGAAGCATTCAGACAACAATCTCACAGTCATCCGCAGGGCCTCGTGCTGCTGGATTTCCTGGCAAAGGTTCTGTTTGTTTAGGGGCCTCCCCACCAGCTGGTCTGAGTGTCAGGACTTCTGCTGGCCATTCGTTCCTCCTACATACACTAACTGGATCCTACTAGGAGGACACTGGGCAGGGTATTGGCAGGGTGCAGAGGCTCATAGAAAAGGGAGCTTCCCCAGGGGTGCATGTGTCTCTGAGGAGCTCAGCTCAGACACACACAGACATGCGCACGCGCACACACACACACACACACACAGAGCCATAATGCAGCAGAGAAGTAGTGGAGTGTCAGGTGTGGGTGCCTCCTTTTGAAGGCCATGGCATGACCTGGCAGGTGTAAGCCACACCCTTTAGAGCAGCCGGAAGGGTGCCATCACTGGTGACGTGGGCTTGCCGTGCGGCCTCTCCTTGTGTCTCCTGCACCTGTGTCCTTGCTCACATGTGCTGGCTCTGGGCTTATCTCCAGACGTGGCTCTTAAATGCCACCAGCCACCCCACGTGGCTTTCAGCCTCTTCCGTGCCAACTGACGCTGCCCGTTGGCTCATGTTTTACTCACAACCAACTCCACCCTCTCCTGCCCTGGCTGACTTTGAGGCTTGGTGTTTGCCTCCTATGCTTACCAACTCATTAATTGTTTACATGCAGTGCTTCCTCTGTGCAGGCAGTGGGCTGGGCTGTACTGGTAAACAAGACACGTTCCTATGGAGCGTATTGTCAGGGAGGAGGAAGACAATAACCAGTCAACTATATACAGCAGGCTAAGTGCTAGGATGGGTGTAGGCACCTGTGGTCATAGGGTGGAGTAGGGGTTGGAGGTGGGCAAACCTGGAGCAGGGAGACCGGCGAGGAGGCTGCAGCTCTGTTTCTTGGTTGTATGTTGTGCCATGAATTACAGCGTCATATCTTGTCCCGCCGCCCCCCATGACCCATCCCTGCACTTGTTCACTCACTCATTGGCTTGTTCACAAACTGTTGAGACACCTATTATGTGCCAGGTATCCTGCGAGATCTTAGGAACAAGATGATAAAAAAGACTGGCTCCAGCTTGTCGGTTCCCAAACATGACTTGCTCCTCCCTTCCTCAGAACCTCCACACTCACTGTTCCTTGTTTAGGGGGATTTTTGTTGTTGTTGTTCTCTTTTCGGCAGAAGGTAATTAAGTTTATTTATTTATTTTTTTGGGGGGTAGGTACTGGGGATTGAACCCCGGACCTTGTGCATGTTAGCACTCACTCTACCACTGAGCTATATCCTCCCTCTTCACTGTTCTCTCTGCTTGGAAGATCTTAGTCCCACTCCTTTCAACCCCTACCTTTGCCAGTTTGCCTCCTCCATCCTTCAGACCTCTGCTGAAAGGTCATCTCCTTGGGGAAGGCTTCCTTGGCCCCTTGACTGGTTTAAAGCCACATTATGGTGCTCTCATAACAACCTGTCATTTTCTTTCATAGCACCTGTAATTATTTATTTATTAGTGGGACTATTTCATTAATTTTGGTCCTCACAGTCATCTGTCAGAGACTCATTTTTCATAATATTTGTACTATCACAGGGTAATACATTTAATAAATACAAATTGAATGGATGGATGGATGGATGGATGGTTGGATGAACTGGAGCTGAGGCAGAGTGAAGGCAGGGACTTAGGAGATTGACCTAATAGTCAGGGAAGGAAAGAGATGAGAATTGGTGGGTAGACCAAAGCAGTACAAGTGGGAAAGCTGAGGAGAGGATTGACAGGAGAGAATCTGCAGGATTTGGTCTGTGACTGAATTTCAGAAATGAAGCAGAGGGAGGAATGCAAGGTGACAACCAGGGTTCTGATCAAGGACTGGGGAGACTGAAAACCAAAGAGGGAACAAGTCTGGAGGTATTGGACAAAGATGATGACCTGCTGAATTTGAGGTATCTTTTGAGGCTATGAAGTGGAAATTTAAG
Source organism: Camelus bactrianus (assembly GCF_048773025.1). Taxonomy (NCBI): domain Eukaryota; kingdom Metazoa; phylum Chordata; class Mammalia; order Artiodactyla; family Camelidae; genus Camelus; species Camelus bactrianus. The sequence continues at coordinate 29,677,810 of NC_133565.1, forward strand.
ATTCTTTTTGGCCACTTTTAAAGTTAGGATAATACCAGCTGCTCTAAGAAATAAAGTCCACAATATCAGTGGCCTGAAACAACAAAATTTTTGTTTTTTTTTTTCAAATTGGTTTTGGTCCACATGTGTTCTCGTGCAGGTGTTCAGGGTCAGCGTGGTGCCATGGTGCCATGGTGGTTTAGGGACTCAGGATCCTTCCATCTTGTGGCTCCACCATCTCCCAGGGCCTTAGAGCTAAAGAGGAGAGGAAGTGGAGAACACACACCTGCTTCTTAACCACCTTGGCCCAAAAGTGCCACCTAGCACCTAAACCCTTTTCCAAACTCCATGAGGCAGAGCCTACCTCCCGCCATAAAGCGAAAAGTCCAGACTTGTTTCTCAGACTTCCCTGAGTCAAAAGCATGGACACACGACCTAGGCTCTGTCATTCAGACCTTTCTCCTCCAGACTTTGATTTGGAAGTTAATGGTTCAATGCAGTAGGCAAGCTGAATCCATTCAGGTGAGAGAGGCAGCAACCGGTGTCCCGAGGCCGTGGTGGCAGCTGTCCACTATTCAGTGTCAGTGGGATTAGTGGCCCAAGATGCTATGCCTGTGTCCTCTGGTGGCAGTTCTCTGGCTTGATCTTTGACACTGTTCTTTGCCATGTGGCCTGGTTGTCCTTTCAGAGATTCCATGAGCTATTTAATCTTTTCAAATGAAGGTTTTTTTCTGCTTAAATGTACCAGAGGTGTTTTCTGTTGCTTGCAACCAGACCCCAGTTCTCATACAGACCAAGTGTGAATGTGCAGATGGCAGTTGGATGCACAGGTGGAGAGCTTGGGAGATCTGGGCCAGAGATATCCATGGCTGGGTGCGAGGCCATGGGAGGGGATAAGATCGCTCTGGGCGACTGTGTCATGACAATGGAAGAGGACCTGGCCTGGAGACCTGACAGATGCGTGGATGAGAAGGGGCTCTCAAGGGAAATGAGGAGGAGCTAAGGGTTCAGCTCTGTTCCCAGCCCACTGAGGCCCTGTTGGAGATCAACTCCTAGACCAACAAAATAAATCACTTGTCTTTTCAAGCCACGATCTTTTCCAGGTGATTTTCTGCTTCTTCAGTGAGAGTTCTGTCATGTTAAGGCTGCCCATTTTGTCATTATGATGACAATTATGACACCCATATATCTAGAATGGCAATGCCAAATATGTGGTATCTGTGACACCCTCTGCCAGTGCCCTCCCAGTGCAGGCTATCGCTAGTAATCACAATAGGCATTTCTACCCATTAATATCACTGTTTCCCAGTGAACCCAGATACAGCCTCAAGAGCCTTCTCAACCCAGTTCTCCAGACAGCGCTAGTAAATTCATGGGAGCTGGCTCACGAGATGAAGCCTACTTGCTAGCTCAGAATGGTTTTCCAGTGCGCACAGTATTTTTATATACATTATCTTGTTCCTTCTTGTCAACAGCTTTATGAAGTAGTTGGTAGCAGGCTTGCTTTATAGATGAGAAAATTGCTATCTGAAGACATTAAATGACTTGCCTAAAATTACACCTTATAAATCATGGGAGAGTCAGGATTTGAACCCTGAGATCTTGATGTAAATCCCAAGAATACCAACAAGATATTTCTCACCTGTGTGTCTTACAGGCTACAAGGGTTTTTTAAAAATGCATTTCATGGGACAGAAAAAGGCAAGACCAGTTGCTGAGCCTTTTGAACTGGCCTAGCAGATAATAATGGTTCTTCCAGCTGGGAAATGTGATCATGTTCTGGATAAGCAGGTGCAGCCTTTAGTTGGAGTTTGGGCAAAGGTTTGGTTCTACATTCCAAAAAGCCATGTATATGCTGACAGAGAGTAGAGGAGATAAACCTTTAAACATCCACGAAGGTGAGCCTTGGACATCTGGAATGTTGGATCATGGGTAGAGCCATAGCCACTGAGATTTAGGGACAGAATTTTATCCAATAAGTCACATTTAAAAAAAAAAGTAAACATGTTCAGTCCTTTAAAACCACATCCTAGGCCCAGTGAAAGGTACCAAACCATGTGAGGTGGACACATGGATTCACACACACACACTCATTGTACATGAGAGGCTGGAACTAAAAATGGCATTTTCCAGACTCCCTTCCCCCTAGAGTACAGGATGTAAATGACTTTCTATCCCAGATGGACTCGCCTGTGATGTTGAATTATGCTGGGAGGAAAATGTGACAGGGATTGTGGTAGAGGCTGTATGGAACTGGTGGCTGCTGGTGGCTTCCTGCCTTAGGAAGCAGCTTCTCGGAGGTGGCCGGGATGGCCGCTTCCTGCTTCTGAAGCCTCTCCATCACGCACAAGCAGAAGGCCCTGGGGCCGCGTGGCTCTGTGTTGTAGTTTGGGAGTCCTTCCTGGAGCCTCACTCTGGTGTTTATTTCTTTAGTTCCCCCAGTGATTCTGGGATCTGTCTTTAACCCTTAATAAACACCTTTCTGTTCAAACTAGCTGGAGTGGTTTCTGTGGTCTCCAACCTAGAACTCTGACCGACACCCCACCCCTGAGAGGAATGTGTCCGCCTGGAGCTGGGTTCTTCCTGGTAGCTCACAGGCCGTCAGAGAGGCGCATTCTGAGTGTGGGGCAGGCGTGCTGACCTCTGCTGGGACTCGGATTGTGTCGCTGCTCTGGTTCCAGCTAAGTGGGTGTCCTTTTCTGAAATCGGGGCCCAGGTCCTCTGGGAATTATACAAGTTTCTGGTTGAGGAGGCTGTTACTGTTCCTAATAGCCCTGTTAGAAAGGAAACCAGAAGGAAGAAGGGTCTATTCTGCTTCTGGAAAGAAAGCAGAGGGCTGTACTCTGAGCACCTCTTTCAGTAACCCTGACCCAGGGGCTGCGCGCTCTGATCCTACTGTCCTGTGGTTGGGGGTTGAGAGAGGGGGGGAGAGAGAGAGAGAGAGAGTGTGTGTGTGTGTGTATGATCATAAGGGAGGGACCAATCCTCTAGGGAATTAATTCAAATTAAATACTTGGCTTGCACCTTGTTACTAGTCACATCTTCTATTAGCTGTACTCTGATGTTTTGACATCTTGGGACCCTGCTGACCCTGGAGGGACGGTGCTTCCCAGGATTAGCCAATTCCTAAAGACAGTAAATAACTCACCTGGGAGCACACCTTTTAAATACAAACCAGCCAATCCAGAGCCCACCCCCCAGCTACTTCCTCTACTGGGCTCTCACACTTCAGGCCATTATCTGCCTGCCCTAATCACCCCAGGACTAGGCCCCAGACAACTAAAGACAGCCCTTGTTATGCCCAGAGTCAGCTGAGATTATTCAAACTAGCCAATCTGAAGCCTTCTTACCCTGCCTCACCTGTTCCTTCCTGCAAAAACCACAGTGAAGATTCTTGCCCACATTTCTCCCGCACTCCCTCTGCCTCCTGACCGACCCTGGTGCTTCCCTGTGCGTCCCCCATGGTTTGGCGTGCCCTCTTCTCTTGGGATCTGTGGGTATAACAAATTATTTTTTCAATGGCAGTCACCTCCTGATCTGTAGCCCTTGCCATACCTAAAAAATAATAGAGCCTAGATTTTCAAAACTCCCTCTATTTATTCATCTTTCCATTTAAAGAGTATTTACTTACACTTCTTAAGTGCCAGGTTCGACGCTAGACTTCAAGACCTGAGTGATGAGCAGATCCAACACTGTTGCTGCCTTTATGAAGTATAACTAGGGCAACACGCATGAAACAAATAATCATACAAATAAATGTATAATTAAAGAACATGACAAATTGTATGAAGAACAAAAATTACAGGGTATTATGTAAGCATAAAGGAGTAGTATATGGCTTCTAAACTAAAACCTGAACCATGAGTCAGGTGAAGAGTGGAGGAGGAGAACGTGTAAGGAGAGGAAATAGCATGTGCAAAGACCCTGAGGCAGGAAAGAGCGTCTGTCAGAGGAGAGAGGGTTAGGGTGGCCAAAGCATCACAAATGAGAAGAAGCAGGCACTAAATGGTTCCAGAGACTGGAACATGTGAAATTTCAAAGAACATCTTAAGGATTTTGGAGTTCTTCCCAAAAAGTAACGACATATCTCTGAAGGGTTTAGGGCAAAGAGTTATTTAATCTAGTTTACTTTTTTAAAAGATCACTTGACTGCTGTGGATGGATTATAGGAGGGAGAAATGGGAGCAGGAAGAGCAGTAGGGAGATGAGGACACAGATGCAAAGTGCTCTGGACTGGGTTGGGGGCAGGAGAGATCAAGAAAAAGGATGCATTTGAAATGTGTTTGAATTAGAATTGACAGGACTTGGTGATGGGTCGAAGAGGGGAGTGATGGAGAGAGGGGAGCGATGGAGAAGGGGGAGTGGAGGCTGTGTTGCAGCTCAGTGCAGACCTAGGCTTTCAGGAGCCTCCTGGTCCTGAGCAGAAGGGATGTGGGGAGTCAGACTCTTGGGCTAAACAGCTCGAGGTTCTCCTTATGGGAGAGCAGGCCCTAGAGGGCCCCAGGCCCAGCTCAGCTTCTCTTCCTAGGGGGTCTAAGCAATGCTGGCAGAGGTGTGAAGGCCCCTGGACCTGGGCCACAAAAGGACTTGGACCAGGGACTTCTGACCTCAGCAGAGCTGAAATTCCAAGAGCGCAGAGGGAGCTGCAGGAGTGATAAGTAATACCCTTTCTCCCCGCAACCCCCCCCACCCCGCCCCGCATCTTTAATGTTCCTTGAAAGGAGCTATTCGCCCTTTTTGGAGGGTGGCGGGGCGGGGGCGAGTGGTCAGGGTGGAGCAACTTTCCTAGGATTAATAAGACATCTCTCCTCCGGGGAGCACAACTCAAGTAATTATGTTTTTCAAAAACTGAACACCACCCCACACCCCACTGCCCTGCCAACTCTCCCACGCACTGCCACACCACACCGTACTTGGAGAACTAGTTTTTCTGTTGCAAAAGAAATGAGGTTGGCTGTTTTTTTTAAAAAATCAAATTTTCTGAGGTAAAATTTACATACAATAAAATGTACCCATTCTAAGTATACAACTTGATGTGGGGTTTTTTTCTCGGTTCAATGGGTTTTTACAAAGGTTGAAACTCATGTAACTGACTGCCAGCACGATCAAGATAGAGAATATTTCCATCAACTTAAAAAGTTCCCTTGTGCCCCTGCGCAGACAATTCCCAGACCCTGGCCCCAGGAAACCACTGATTTGCTTTCTCTGCCATTACAAGATTAATTCTGCCCGTTCAAGAATTTCCCAGGAAAGAATCATATGGCATGTAATTTTTGTGTGTCTGGCTTACTTTACTTAGCATAACGTTTTAAAAATGTCTCCCTGGTGTTACCTATATTGGCAACTCGTTTTTTGTCGCTAATCAGTGTTCCATTGCATGGGTGTATCATTTCTTTTATCCGTTCCCCTGTTGTTGGACATTTGGTTTGGGGCTGTTATGAGTAAAATTGCTATGAACATTTGAGTATAGTCTTTTGGGTGGATATATTTTTATTTCTCGAGTAAAATACTGAACAGCGGAATTGTAAGGTTGTCTGATAAATTTGTGTTTAACTTTACAAGGAACTGCCAAGTTTTTTTCTCTGATCACAGTATTTTACAGTCCCCCCAGGAGTGTGAGTCCCAGCTGTTCTACATTTTGGCTACACTGGGTGTTTGTGGAGCCGGCTGGCACTCTCTGGAGTCATAAAACCCCCACCCCTGGGCTGTCTGTGTGCCTGGAGCCATTGACACCTTGACCCCGCTCTCCCCGACCATTCTGCATACCTGCATTTCTGCAGGATAAAAACATCTCTTGTTGTGTGTCTACCCTGGCAGGACTCCTCGCCCCAGGAGAGAGCCTGTCTCACAGCAAACATCCTAGGCGGACAGGCCTCACATCCTGCCCTTAGCAAAGTCGTAAAACCTGCTGTTCAGAGAAGTCCCTGACGGATCTTACCGCCAATCAGTCAGGTTCCTGTGCATGAACTGATCATGCAGCCCCTACTCCTTGTGTGCGCAGCCCCTACTCCTTGTGTGCGCAGCCCCCTCCCCTGAATAAAAGACCCTGCATGCCCACCCTTGGTGCTCACGCAGGCGCCTCTTGCCTGGGTGGCCCGCTGGTGTCTATGGCAGCGTAACCTAGTAAACTCCGTTCCTAACTCTCCTTGGCCACTGGTAAATCCTTTTACCAACCCAAGTCACCGGCCCACCACGTTGTGCCCACAGCGGTGTTGTTGGTCTTTTTTGTTTCTTTTATTTCAGCCATTCTAGAGGGTACTGAGAGGTAATCTCTCAATGTGTTTAATTTCAATTTTTTCTTGAGGTGCAATTGATGGCAATATATTTAAAGTGTACTATGTGATGATTTATGTGTATGTTGTGAAATGATTCCTACAGTCAAGTTAATTAGCACCTCCATCACCTCACATTGTTATCTTGTGTGTGTGTGTGTGTGTGTGTGTTTGAGAACGCTTGAAATCTGCTCTCAGAAACTTGCAAGGAGTATTAACTATAGTCACCAGGTTGTGCACCATCCCTTGAACTCATTCTTATAACTGGAAGTTTGTACCTCTCCCTGTTTCCTCTGCATCCCAGCTCCTGGCAACCGTCAATTTATATTCTGTTTCTAGGAGTTTGCGGGGGTTTTTTAGATTCCACATATAAGTTAGATCATACAGTATTTTTTTCCTCTGATTATTTTACTTAGCCTAATGCCCTCTAGGTCCATCTGAGTGGTTGCAAATGGCAGGATTTCCTTCCTTTGTATGGCCGAATAATATTCCCTTGTATGTGTATACCACGTTTTCTTTATCCATTCAGCCCTTGATGGACATGTAGATTGTTTCCGTGTCTTAGCTATTGCAGATAAATATTACAGTGAACAGGGAGGTGCAGATGCCTCTTCCAGAGAGTGATTTCATCCCCTTCAGATATACATCCAGAAGTGGGGTTGCTGGATCACATGGTAGTTCTATTTTTACTTTTTGAGGAACCTCCATACTGTTTTCCGAAGTGGCTACACCAATTTACAGTCCCACCAACAGTGCACAGAGGGTTCCCTTTACTCCACATCCTTGCCAACTCTCAGTGTGGTTTTAATTGGCATTTCCGTGCCAGCTAATGATGTCAAGCTTCTGTTCATGTGCTAAATAGCCATTTATCTATTGTGAAATGCCTATTTAACCCTTGTGCTCATTTTTAAAAGTTGTGCAGTTCATCTTCTTGTTATTGAGTGATGAGAGTTCTTTGTATATTCTGCATACAAGTCCTTCATCAGGTATACATATATTATGCTTATTTTTTCTCCCAATCTGTGGCTTGTATTCTCATTTTCTTAGTAATATCCTTTGAAAATTTTAATTTTAATGAAGCCCAATTTATCAGTTTTTCCCTTTGTTGTTTATGAGATAGCCTGGGTTTTTTGTGAAGCGATCAAAGCTCTTCCTGATAGGAACTCTAGGGCTATTGCAAGGGAAAAAAAAGAGAGAATAAGGACTTTGGTCTACAAGGGTAAAGAAATGTGGGTAGGAATTTGGAGTAACCTGGGGAGGAGGGAAAAATTATAAGGGGGGGTTTCAAATGCCAGTACCTTGAACCAAGATGGTGGAAACAATAATAATAGTAGCTCATATTTATTGAGTGCCTACTGTGTTCCAGGCCCTGTTGTGGGATCTTCACATGTATTAATCATGAAATCTTTACAACCACCCTATAGAATAGGTCCTATTATTATCCCTATTTTACAGATAGGGGAAATCGAGTCACAAGGTGATTAACTTGCCCAGGGTCATGCAGCTAATAAGTGGCAGAACCCACACAGACTGGCCCCTGGCTCTTAATCACTACCCTCTGCTATATGTGCTCAAGCAGGGCTGCTAGCTGTAATCAGGCAAGTAGGCTGAAAATTCCTGCAGCAGGGGTACTGTTTGAGTGTCCATTGGTATCCTCACTGGAATACCGCCCAGGCTTCTGTACTGGTGAGCTGCTCCGTCATCACCCATGGGAGGGAGCCTACCCCAACTTCTGGTTCCCCTAGATATAAAGCAACATTTGGTGCCACATGAAAATAGAGAACTCATACCACAACAGGGAAGGGAGACCAGAGACCTGGGATCCTGCATCCTGACCTGCCTCCAGCAGTGTTCTCATGGGATTGCACCTCTCACCTCCCACATTCTCAAGTCCATTTCCATCCTTGCTGGGGACCTCCCTGCATCCTGGACATTCCCCCTTTGCACCTCCTGTCTCTACCTTCATCCCCAGCCTTTTTTTACCCCTTGGTCTATTAGCCCCATGAGTTCCCCAGTTCTGAGGGACCTCCCCCAGAATCCCACTACCCCCTGCTTAGCCCCACAGACAGGGGGCTGGGAAGAGTGGAGGGGCGTGGGTCCTGTGCTTCCACTTCTGCAGGTTGAGTTGCTGGACACTCTTTATAAAGATGTGAAAAACATTATATAGAGTAAACATATTTCAAAAGATTACTTGAAAAACCTTTTTTTTTTTCCAGTTTTTTAAGCCGTGAGAAAAACCTGTACACTTTGAGATTATTACAGTGTCAGGATAGTTTCTGACTTCTTCGTCCTAGAAAGAATAGCTGTGTCTAAACATTTATAGGTAAATAGCTGACAATAACAGAGAGAGACTAGACAATGGGAACTGAAAAATTACTCTGTGTAATTAAAATGCTGCTCTCTCCAAAGACCTGGGGTTAAAAAAAAAAAAAAGGACTTCAAGAGGTCCAAAGCCAGCAGACAATGAGATGTAATGGAACCTGGGGCTCAAAATGAGAGAGATGAGCTATTGAAAATATTAATGAATTCAAGGGTTTGATAAAGTTTGAAGCTAAGATGAACTTTTAATTGAACTCACCTTTGGTGAAGTTTAAGCGAGACCCATAGGCCACAATAACCCACATGTTTCATGAAGATTTGTCCTTAATGGAAGATCTCTAACTCTCAATGCAGACAATTTTTTTTAATTTAATAGTTTCAAATTACATTCTTATCATTAATGGTAATTATACATGACCAAGTTTCACTTTGAGCCACTTATGCCTCATAATCCTAAATGTCATGCAAAATGTATTAGTGTATCAAATTAGGATGGCCAGCTTTTGAACTATAGTTACCTCACCTCTGATTTTTCTTGTGACGTGTTGAATATGGAGCAATTAACTCCAAATAGATGGAACAGGTCGAAAGGGTCAAGAACCTGCAACTCTACGTGCCCACTGGGCTCCTGGTATAGAGACCAGAGGATGTTGCTAAGAGGTACCGATGGGCCCAGGTGAGTGGTTAGCGTCTGGGAACAGTGGTATATAGCATGGATGGAGGGGATGCATTTCCCCACACACATAATAACATACCTCTCTCTCAACACTTCAGCTTTGTTTGCTCATGACACACCAATATCCTGACTTTCCAGAGCAGGGAAGGAATGTATTGGCAAAAAATGGAACTGGACATAAACCAGATCTGATATCAGCCATGCAGCTGGATGCCAGCGTTTTAAGATTCTGCTACAGTGGAAACATCCCATTTATGCTATGCAATAGAGACTAAAAGCAAAGACGAGCTCGGTATTATCTTTTGCCCAGGAGATTCTTCAAGAAGTGGCAGGAGTCCTCACCAGTGATTTAGCCCAGGAATAGGGAGGTAGGAGGTGGCACTACCTGGAGACCCAGGCAGGATCCACAGGTGCTAGGAGAGCTGAGGTCCAGGCAGAGATTCAGGTCCCCATGACCCAGGGACTGGGTTAGAGAGTCAGCAGCCAGACTGCCTTGTTGCTGAAGCCCCTCAATGCCCCTCGGGCCCCTAGTCTGGCTTGTCTGGGAGCCTGGGACAAGTGGGAGTCAGGGAGCCACGGAGAGGAAGGGAGGACAGCGGGGAGCTGATGTGCTCAAGAGGGATGGCCAGCATAGCTTGGCTTCCTACTCATCTTCACTTGCTCACCTTCCAGCTGGCTTGAAGGATGTTTGTTTACACTTCATTTTCTTACTCATCTGATGACAGGGAGAAGAGTCTTTCCAAGATATTCAGCCAATCCAAGAACTTTGCGGTGAGGAACTGAAGTGCAAGGGAGTAGGGTGGGAGAGGGTATTGAGGAAACCTGCCTAGATAGCCACAGGCCTTGGGCACCTAGTGTAAGACTGCCCTGGTCCTTTCAACAACACCATCCACAAATTGTATTTAATATTTTGTAGCAGCTGGTACCTGCCCCACCTGTGAGATCACCTCATCCCACTCATTACTATAATGGCTTAATTCTTTTGCCATTCTTGGTCCAGCCTCAGTAATGATGATGAATGGAGGTGTGGATCGTGTCAGCTGGCGATGTTTGCAATGTTGGAGGAACACTTACCAGACACACAGTGCTCTCAAGGTTGCTGGGAACGCCCGGGGCGGGGTGGTGGGGTGGCGGGGGGTGGCAGGTTGGGGGAGGATGGCGAAGAAGCTGAAAATTTGGTAGCAGCTCCTCTTCAGGATTCCACTAACTTAGGCAGGGAAGGAAGCATTGCACAGACTTGAGGGATCCGATGTTGAAAGAATGCATGGTGCACGCGATAATGTAGCAGGGCCTCCTGAGTAAAGTCCCGCATCCTTACGATAAATATATTTTTAAGCTTCAAAATTACAGGAGAAAATGATGTAAGGAGATACTGTCCCCTCCAGGAGGTGGAGCTTTGTGCAAAAGAGAAAGGGACTGCCCTTCCTTCAGCGGCCACAGTGCATGCCAGGGTGGACGCCTTGCCCTCCTGGCTGAGTGCCCATGAGTGGGGCATGGCATCACAGCCTCATGTGGTGGCTGTATTCATGGTCCCTCATAATCTGACCTCAAATTGTCCTTCTGGCTTCATCTCCCACTGCTCCCTTCTTTGTTGTGGGCCCACCAGACGACCCGCCTGCCCCGGACGGAATGGCGAGGGCTCTGCAGGCCCCGTGTGTGTCTGATGCTCCTCTCCCCACCTCTGAAGCCTCCGCTGCCCCCTTCTCTGCCTAGTATTTCTTTTTTTCTCCCCAGTACTTTTTATCTCTTTCTAAAAAATACTGTGAAACATAACACTCGCTCAGAAAAGTGTATAAAACATAAATTCACAGCTCCATGAATTATTATAAAGCAAATATCCAAGTAACAACACTCAGGTCGGGAAATAGGACCTTGACAGCCTGCCGGCGTCGCCTCCTCCCTCTTCTACTCCCCTCCCCCAAAGCCTTTTCTAATTACCATCCTCTCCTTCCATCATTCTTGACTTTTATGGAAACCACTTCCCTGCCCTTTCTTTTTTTACTTTTTACCACATAGGAATGCAAACCCTAAATTCTACTGTTTAGTTTTGCCTGTTTTGAACTGTATATAAATGGAATCGTACAGTATGTCCTCCTGTGTTTTGCTGCTTGGGCTCAGTTTTGTCCCTGTGAGATCCGTCTTGGTTGCTGTGCGTAGCTGTACGTGGTTCACTTACAGTGTTGTCCAGATTTCCTTTGTATAAATACACCACAAATTATTGATCCATTCTGCTGTGATAGACATTTGAATTATCTCTAGTTTTTGGTGATTATGAATAATGCTGCTGTGAACATCCTTTTGTGTATCTCTCGCTCTACGGGTGCATGCATTCCTGCTGGGTACAAACCTGGGAGTGGAATTTTTGGATCTTAAGGTGTACATACTGTCACCTTTAACAAACCCAGCAGGGTGGTGCCTGCGCCACTTCGTGCTCCCATCGGCAGCTTGTGAGAGCTGCAGGTGCTCTGCAGCTGTACCAACACCTGGTACTGTTGGTGGTTTCAATTTTCGCCATTCTAGTGGGTGTAAATGGTTGTAATGTGTGTTCCCCTGATGATCAGTGAAATTGAACACTATTTATCTATTTATTGGCCATTTAGTATTCTCTATTGCAAAGTGCTTATTCAAGTCTCTTGCTCCTTTTTTTTACTGTGTGCTTTCTTTCCTTATTCTGAATATATATGTATACATATATGCGTATATATTTAAAATATACATGTATTTCACACATATATGTATATTATGCCTTCATAATACACACATGTATATATAAAACACACATAATAAAAATACATGTATATTTTATTAATATATGTATATATGTACATATAAATATATTTTTAAATTATAAAACATGTACACATATATTATATAGTATATATAATCAATCCTTTATGTAATACAAATATGATGCTATTTGTCTGTTACATGTATTGCAAATATCTCTACCACTCAGGTGCTTGTCATTCTCTTAGAATCCTTTGATAAAGAGAAGCTTTTAATTTTTATGTGGTCAAATTTATCAGTCTTCTCCTTACAGCTAATGCTTTAATGTCCTACTTAAGAAACACTTGTCATGACTATATTTTATAGTATCTAGTATGAACTTTAAAATATTTTAAATTGAGATAGAGCGTGCATAAAGTATACAAAGTACATGGAGCTTAAGATGTATATAGCCTGATCAAGATAGATATTTCACAGTGAACCAGAAGACTTTCCAATGCCTTTTCCAATCAATTACAATCCCCTCACTAAGATAACCATGTGAAAAGCATGCTGTAAATAAGATGTGTAATATGATCCCATTAAAAATTATGTATTTGTATGTGGAAAAAAATTTATCAGCTGACTATTTGATTGGCTCCTAGTGATGTTCTCAACATCTGCACAAACACTTTGAGGTGGCCCTTTGCCTGACACCCTAGATGTTTTCATACCCTGGGGGACACACACTATAGGGGGAGATGAGGGGCTGTGGTATAGAAGGGGGAAGAGAAAACCACCAGCAGTCCTTCCAGTACTTTACAAAGTCCTCAGTTACCCTTGGGATCCCACATTCCACACATGCTGGCTTTATTCCTCTGTGGCCCACCTTCTTGGTCTTGTACAGGGCTCTGCGTCTGCAGGCTCACAGACAACGTCAGGGTTACCCTGGGGTACTGACCTCTCCTCTTTTCTTAGATCCACGGGGCCCCTTCTCCCTGGCTGATTTCAGCCTCTTGCAAGACTTCAGAACTATACATACATTAATGACCCCCACATCCTTGACTCTCATTCTCCAGCTGAAACATCTCTCCTAAGCTCCAGACCCACTGAACTGCCTCCTTTCAATATTCCATTAGTACCTCAAACATGTCCCGGGCTGATAGCCTCTCCATCAAACTTGCCCTCCTTCCTGAGTTTCTTATCTCAGCAAGTGTGTCCCTTACCTCCTTCACTCCTCCCGTTTCCTCAGTTGGCTTCTTTAATGGCTCTCATCCATATTTTTATTTCTATCCTCAGGATCTCTACCTGAATGTGGGTCCTGAGAGTGTCCCCCCTAGTTACACAAGCATTCCAAAATTACAGAAGCGTTCTAACCAGCCTCCATCATTTTCCATCCTCTCCCATCCAGACTCTCCTAAAATGTGCTTTTTTAAAATGCAGCTCTGACTGAGTCAGTGCCTTGCTTCAAGCCCCACTGTCCACAGGGTAAGGTCTACTCCTGCTCGCACGGCTTAAGACCCTCAGTGACCCGGCTCCTGCCCACTGCTCACCTTCCTTCCTCTGGCTGTTGAGACTCTGCTTGTTGGGCTCTGGTTTATATTGAAGTTGCAGTTCCCCCAGCTTCTTTTCTCTTTCCCACCCCATCCCTCTGCCTCGATCTCAGCCTGGCAAACTCCTACACGTGCTAAATCGTCAGCTCCATTGCAATCTCATCACAAGGCTTTCCAACTCGCCCTGTGTTCCCCTCTATCAGAGCCCTTGGTACATAGGATTATGTCATGCACTGGGCCGTGTCCTTCACTAGAGAGCAACTCGAGGGCCACGTCTTCCCTCCCAATCTCCAGCGCCTACCCAACGGCTGTCACAGACAAGGGACTCCTTAACATATGAAGGATGTTTATTGCGAACGCAACAGACACAGCCACTCTGATTTGCGGGTGCTTCCCCAGGAGGAGCTGCAGTTGCTTCCCCAGGAGGAGTTGCAGTTGCTTCCTCAGGAGGAGCTGCAGTTGCCACTTGCCTGGGGCCTCTGGTTTTCTCAGTCCAGGCGGAACCTTTGGTAATGGTGACTGCAGCACTTTCCACTCTGATATTAAGCACAGAGCAGCTGAGGCTTCTGTTCCTCTGCTGCAGTCCCACCTGGAAACACGAGATGGCGCTCTGCGGAGGCCTGTTGAGGTCGGCTCTGGGCCATCAGCCAGCCTCACCCCAGTGATCCAAAATCAGTGACAAGGCTGATACTGGACTTGTTTGTTCGATGAATGGAGCTAACAGATGTTTGCATTTATGCATTCATGTGAATTTAAGAAAAACTTGTAAGTAGTATTTTATCTGTGTATTTTGGAATCAGACAGTCCTGGGTTTTATTCCTGGCCCTGCTGCTTCTAGCTCTGTGACCAAGTTCTAAATATCAGATTCCTTCCCTGTGGAATAGAGTTAATACTTTTAAGAACTTTAAATGAAATGAGGTTTGCAAGGTTCCTGGCATCATTCCTGGCACATGCTAGATGTTCAAGAAATATTCATTTTCCCTTTTCAACATTTTTATATAACCTTGTATGCCTGCTTGACACTCATTGCTTTCTATTTGGTTTGATAATAGCTTCTACATCCGTCTTATGGCTACTAATTCTGGTCTGGGAACTCCTGGAGGACAGGACTTGTCTGATTTTTCTCTATCTTCAGCACGCAGCTCAGATCTAGGTCCACAGCAGGCATTGGGTAAATATTCCATGAAAGGATGATAAGAAATGGAGTTCTCTTTCCCCACCTCCACCCCAGTGTCCTCTCCCTGGGCCAGATAAAAGCCCAAGGTATTCAGGTCTAAGTTCTTAGCTATGTTTGTATAAAACACACAATTGAGAAAGTCTGGTAAAACCTGACCTGGTACTTTGGCTGCCAGTGACCCCAGAGGCTTGTCTGCCTGCCTGCACCCCTGGAGAGTCTGGAGAGCCTGCCTCCAGTCCTGTCGTTAGAAAGATGGCCCTCCTGAGCTGTGCAGGGGAGCACAGCCCCTCAAAGCAGACACATGATCACCTGTTGTGGGCAGGAGCCAGCAGGTGGGACTTGCCACCCCTTGGCAGGTAGGGGTGGCACAGAGCCAAAAGGGGGTGGTTGGGCTGGAATTGCCCTCCTTCTGTCCGGAGTTCTGTTTGAGTCCCTGACATCCTGCCAGTCCTTCTATTCCTAAGGGAATAGGTTCAGACATCTCCCTGAGAGGCTCTTCCTAGGTGTGGGGGGAGCAGTATGTTCCTTTGGGCTTGCCAGCCCAGCCAGGTTGGAAAGGGGGAACGGCTCCAAGGTTCCTCTGCTTGAGGGAAGACCTGAGCAGGTGACCCTGAACTACGAACTGTTCACCAGGGAGCAGTGATCGAGATGGGAGGAGATAGTGTGTGCACGGCCCAGGGGGTCTTCTAACCACTGCGTTGAGCCCTCGCATGTCCTCAGTATGTCCAAAGTGCTCAGAACACAATCCCCTTAATGAAATAGAGAAAAATCAACCTCTGACCATCAACTCTTTGGTACCTGGATCAAGATTCCTCATGGAGACCTGCCCCCAGTAGGAGGCTTCCTTAAAGCCCTTAACTTGGCCAAGAATTTGAACTTTCGCAAGTCTGCGACTTTTTTCTTTACATGTGTGATAGTTCAAATTAACTCGAGAAATGGGAAGTAAGACTAGAAGATTCTGGAAATTCCCCCAAGCTTTCCTAATGCTGGAGCAGCATGGCTGTTAAAGCTGTCTGCTGCAGGGATGGAGCTGGGGATACCAAGGAGGACAAAGGAAGGGAGTTTCCTTTGGAAGGTACCTTTTATGAGGATGGCTCCTCCTTGAGGGTGCCAGAAAACAAAGGTCAGAAAGGCACAAATTCAACAGAGTGTCTATTTATAAAAAAACTTTTTTAAGCATGGAAAATTTTTAACATCCCCAGGATAAAGAGACTAGAGGACTCCTTTGTGCTCCTTACCCAGCTTCGCAAATTTCTGACATTTTTCCCAGCTTGTTTCATCTCTCTCCCAACTTTTTTTACCCCCCTTTTTTAGAGTAGAAGCAACTCAACTTATTTGAGGAGGCTAATAAACCCTTATAAAGATCTAAGATAAGGATTGAGGAATTTATGGAGCTGGGAAGGAATTTGGAAATGTTTTGGTCCAACTTTCTTAGTTTGCAGGTGGAAAAGCTGAGGAAAGCTGCGGCCCAGTGAGGAAAATGGGCCGAGGAAGACCGAGCCGGAGCCTGGCCTGGAAACCAGGCCTCGGCACTCCCAGCGTCTGGACTCTTCCAGCTCCAGGCAATCAAAGGCCACTGAGTGTTGCAGCAAGATCTGTTGTAAAGGGGGGAATATGTTAGGAGAACTCTGAAAAACTCCAGAATATTTAGAGCACAGTGAAGCAGCTCACACTGATACGGCGTTTTCAAGTTTATGAAACACTCTCATTTTTTTCCCTTTATTGAAACATAGTTAATTTACAATGTTGTGTTCATCTCTGGTGTACAGCATAGTGACTCAGTCACACACACACACATATATACAAATTCTTTTTCATATTTTTCATTATAAGTTACTCCAAGATATTGAATATAGTTCCCTGTGCTATACACAAGAAACTTGTTGTTTATCTATTTTATACGTAGAACTTAGTATCTGCAAATCCCAAGCTCCCAATTTATCCCTTCCCACCCCCTTCCCGCCAGTAACCATAAGTTTGTTTTCTACGTCTGTGAGTCTGTTTCTGTTTTGTAAATAGTCCATTTATGTCATTTTTTTTAGATTCCACATATAAGTGATAGCATAGGGCATTTTCCTTTCTCTTTCTAGCTTACTTCACTTAGTATGATTATATCTAGGTCATTCCATGTTGCTGCAAATGGCATTATTTCATTCTTTTCTAGGACCAAGTAGTATTCCATTATATATTTTATTGTATATATATTCCATATATATATCTTGTACATACATTGTATGTATTATATATACATTGAATATACATTCCATATATATTTCATTGTATATATATTCCATATATAGTATATATTATATATACATTGTATATATTATGTATACATTGTATATATATTCCACATATATTTATTCTATTATATATTTTAGTATATGTGTATATATATATGCCACAACTTCTTTATCCAATCATCTGAAGCACCCCTGTTTTGATTAGTACATTTGATCCCCACAACATCTATGAACAGTAGGGATTATCATTGTAAACCCACAGGAATTCTGGAAGATAAAGGGATTTAAGGTAGTGGCAGAGCCAGGAATAGCACCCAGGTCTCAGAATGTCTTTTCCAGCCCAGGCTCCTCTCAGCTGGGCTGTGTCCCCTCTGGAAGGTGGGGTGCTCTACAGCTGGGTTCCCTGCTATCTGAACCCTGGTGACCTTGGGCCCCCAAGCACTAATTACAGCCATACCCTGAAGAAGAAAAACCACAGAGACAGTGGCTCCGTGAAGGAAGGAAATCTGGTCTCCTTTATAAGATCCGGCCATGGCTGGTGCCATTGTGACTTCCGACTCAGGTCAGGGTGCGGGGAGTTCCCCACCAAGCAGGGACATCTTCCTGCTTCCTGGTGTGGCTCAAGGTAATAGAGGCAGTGAGGGGCAGAGCATTCCAGAAGCCTGTGGGTGTGAAGACTACAGGCTTGATCTGGAGTAACTCTTCTCCCTCACTATCCCCAGGCAGCATCCAGAGGGGCACCATAGCACTGTGAGTAAAACAAGGACTTTTTCTGGGGGCCGAGGAAGCCAAGGCAGCCCTACCCACATGGTCCTGCAAGAATAACATTCACATGTGCTCTGAGCTCAAAAGGCCTACCTTTCGAAGTCTGGGGACACAGGCACAGACAGCAGAGGAGGGCTGCTTCCCGACCCTGCCCTTAGTGTGAGCGGGCAGTGGCTGGAGGAGCCCTAGGCCACCTGAGGGCTCGCTGAGGGCCACAGTCCCGTGCTAGCTCCTTTCCCGCTGCGCCTTGGGAGCAGGGGAGGCAGCTAATCCTCAAAACACACCTATTACTGCTATTATTCAGTTAGGGACCTTCTCCAATGTCACAGACCATCTTACTCTCCTGTTTGAAATCCTTCCAAAGTTCCTCTGATTTTTCATAGTCACTTCCAAGCTCATAGCCCAGCACTCAAGGCTGCTAGGACCTCAGTTCTGCTCGCTCTGCCAGCAAGTCCACAGCCCGTGATTACACATTTCAGCCTCACGAGAAGCGCGCGTCTGGATTCACACCTGTGTACATTTACCCATGCTGTGCTCCCTGCCTGGTGGCATTTTATTCATCCCTTAGAGCCAGCTTGGATGCCAGCCTCCTCTGGGATACCCTTTCTTTCTCCTCCAGGCTGAACTTTCATGTTACTTTTTATTGTGGCACTTAACTCTGCAGTTGAATTTTTCCACTGGTTTGCGTGAGAGCCCATGACACCGTGAGCGCTGTGTTACTGAGACAAACCCCTGCCTG
Source organism: Camelus bactrianus (assembly GCF_048773025.1). NCBI lineage: Eukaryota > Metazoa > Chordata > Mammalia > Artiodactyla > Camelidae > Camelus > Camelus bactrianus. The sequence continues at coordinate 29,696,239 of NC_133565.1, forward strand.
TGAGTCCTGACCCAGCTCAGGGTCCGCCGCGGGGTGGGCGCTCAGTGGAGTTTGCTGAGCGGAGCGCGTGGCTGTCGGCTGTCTGCACTTTGCTCTTTGGGGTAATCCGAGTCCTTGGCTCACCACAGAGAATTGCCCTTAAGGGGCCCAGTTTCACTTGCTATCACCGAACATACTTCTGCTTCCCTCGTTTGTGTCATATCTTTTGCCATTTTGGGCAGTGGAAAGTCCGAGCCCTTCTGCCCAAATCACTTGAAGGGCCTAGTCAAATAGGCTTTTCTCTTGTACTTCCCCTGAGATGACATTTGGGGGAAGAAAAGATAATTTTACTTTTGCTTTGCCAAGAAAAACTTAACAGAGATGCTAATATAGCTTCAGCCACGGTATCAGTCTCATTGTGAAGCAGGCCGTTTGCAATGATAATAATGGAATCCAGTCAACATCTGTCATGGTTCTTACATGTCCAGTCCCTGTGCTGGGCCTTCAGAAGAAATCAAAGACACACAGACAGCCCTCTTCCTAGGAGAGCCGTTGGCCTGGAGTCCAGCCAGCGGCACCAAACAGTACGACAGCTGCAGTGCAAGATACGCCAGGAGGTGTGTTATCACGCAGGCACAGATTCCTGTGAGCACACCCTGGGAGATGTTTGCTGGCTAGAGTGAGTAGGGAAGGCTTTGTTTGGACTGAGCCTTGAAGATGGAGAAGATCTGGAGACACGGGGATGAACAGAAAAGCTGTTGCCATTGGAAACAACAGGAGACACAAACTCCTAGAGCCAGAAAAGCCCCTGGCAGAGTCAGGGCTCGGGGTGGGGGTGGGGCGAGACGAGGTTGACTGGGAGGTCAAGAGCACGAAGGCCCTTCTAGGAGTTTGGACTTTTCTTCGCAGGCAACAGGCAGCCCTTAGAGGATCCTGATCTAGGGAGCAGGATGAGCATGGGGTTATTCAAGTAGATTCAGAGAGGTTAAGGAAAGACGGGTCTGAGTGCACACCTGTCCACAGAGGTACGCAGAAGAGATGACAGGCAAGTTGGTATATTATTACAGGTTGCACTCAGACCTTCCATCTCATGTGGGACCATCTATAATTGTAACACACCCCTGGCATTTCCCCCCTACTCTTTTCTCCTCCGTCTCCTTTGTGGCCTCTACAACCCTCGTCAAACATCCTATCCCAGGAGCCACATTGGTTGACACCTCTCTCCTTCCCTCCCAGCCTCTCAGCTTTCTTGCTTCGTAACTGGTTGTTCACAGCCGCCCACTGTACGCCTTGTTCCCAAAGACAACAGGAGAACTGAGGGAAGTCCGGCTTGCTTACTCTGCTGGTAGGATTTCCTGGAAATTAGTCTCCTCAGACAGGAACCAAGCTCCCACTGCGGGCCCCGTCACACTGGGCCACTGGCTTTTCTTGACGGAGAGTGGCCTTGCCTCTATTGTGTTTTCTGATCAAGGCTTGGACCCACTGGACCAAGGGAAGTGACAGGGCGGCACGCAGGTGGCTTCCGCCTCCTTTTTGTGTTCCCGCTGAAGACCATTGTTCGCTGCAGAGAATTTGCCCCACCAGAGCCTTGGAAAGGGGAAGTAGTCATGATAAGCTCAGAGACCTAAAGATTAAACCAGGGTGGGAGTTCCCCTGGGCCGCCTCCTCTGAAGTAGCCAAAAGCCCAGTAAGTTTCCGCCCAAGTTCTGCCTTTGGGGAAAAGAGAAGTTGACCTCAGCAGCCTCTCTCTGTGGTCACGCACTCAGGATCCTTGTCCTGGAGCCTGGATTCCTCTGGCCACTCTTCAGCCAGGGTAGCCTCATGGTCTTCCCTCATATTTCCCATCAAACCTTAACCTTTGTCAGTCATTGCTTTCTGCTCCTTGGTCAGAGCGGGGGTGGACTTATGCTACAGTGAGATCTCTGCCATCAGGAGGGAGATTAAATGAGATCTTCTCCAGGCGGTCGTGCCTCAACCCACTTAGAAGACTTCTGTCTCCAGAGGGTAAAATCCAGATGACGCTCAGCCCTGCCGTAGCCTGGGGGGAGCAGGGGGGAGCAGGATGGCTTTGAAGTACCTCCTGGGTCACCCCGAGACTGGAGTTGCCTCCCTGCCCTACCAATCTGAAGGATTATGTGGGGATGACATTGGTTAAATTGTACACAATTGTGTATGTTGAGTGACCTTGCATGGGAGTTGCACACTGTGGCAGTTTTAAAACATGGCTGTAAATTCTTGACAGTCCTCTTAGCGATCACAGTGGTTGCGTTTCCTTTCCTTGAATTTGGGCAGGCGCGTAACGACTTCCACCAATAGAGTATGATTAGAAACAATCCTCTGTGAGTTCTAAAGCTGGGCTATAAAAGGCCATTCAGCTCCTGCATTTGTCTCCGGAACACTTGCTCTTGGGCCCTTGAGCCGCCACGTGAGAAGTATGACCACTTGAGATTGCCACACTGGAGAAACCACACAGAAGTTTCCTGAGATGACACTAAGTGAGATGCCCGGCCAAGCCCAGCTGTTGTAGCTCCAGCTGTTTGAGTCATTCCAGCTAAACTCCTGGGACCAGTCATCCCAATTGGGCCCTGCCCAAGTTTCACATTCATGAGCGAAACAGATAATTATTGTTTTAAGCCACCAGGTTTGGGGGTGCTGATTGTTAGAAAGCAGTAGATAACTGGAACACACGTGTAAAGATGCAGTCGTTTATGTAAGCGCCGTGAGCAGACACGAGGCTGTAGCTCACATGCAGGAAGGTAATAATTGCCAACAGTGCAGCCCAAGGTACTTTATAAATGGAAGCAGGTGTCAATTAGTGATTAGGACGATTTATACTCTCCTTATTCTCATGACAAATCCTAGTGGTTCACTCAGCCCTAGCCAAGACTCCATGCTTCTTCAGTAGAAACTCTGGACACAATGAGTGTAGAGGAAAGCCTGGTTAGGAGGTCGGTGCTTGTTAGGTGCGGACAGATTTGGAAAATCATCTTCTGCTGTCACCCCCTTCCCCAACACGTCTGCACCCCTCAGTCCATAATAGATCAGCGTCATCCATGTGCATTTCAGAAGCTCAGAATTCTTATGTGACCACAAGCCTGGCTCCATGGCCCTAGAGTGGATTCCAGGAAAGACCCCCACATTTGACGCTATACTGCAGCAACTTTCTCTAATTATTTCCTTCTGAAGTTCCCTTGACTGCCCATAATAGGGCATCGTTCCTCCTAGACTAAAACTTCTTTAGGGGCAGAATGCGTGCTCTACACACATGGTGTCCAGACCCCACCCGTTCTGGCTGACTCCCTCAGACTGTACTTGAGTGAACCTCTAATTTCATACAAGGTTCCTCATGACAGAGTTCCTCATGACAGACAGCTGCTCAGGGGCTGGGGAACCACACGCTGGTCCTTATGGCCTGAATCCTGGACCCTGCTGAATGCAGACCCGGGTTACAGTGGCACTGAGAAAGGATACCTCCCTCTGTCTTCACACCCAGTTCGTGGTCAGCTACGTGTCCCTGTCCCACACTGCCCTCCACCCCAACACACCCCACTCCAGTCTTTTCACACTTTATACGCAAACAAATAATCCTTTTTGGGAAAAGCTTTGTGTTTCTCTCTTTCACCTATCCTTGAAAAGTTTGGAAACTCCCCAAAATAAATGAAAGCAGGCTTCAATATTTAAGAATTTTAAAAGCAACTCCTTTTGGGATCCGGAGGATTAGGAATATAGAGCCCTAAATGTAGCTGGTCCAGGTGCGATACGTGTGCGTTTCATTTGTTCAACAAAGATCAACTGCCTGCCTCCCCTAGGTCCAGGCGTGGGCACTGGCAAGGGAGAGAAAAAAGGCAGGCTCTGATCTTGGAAAGCTTCGTTGCAACTCTTAATCCACATGCTTATTACTACACTGTTTCTCCAGAAATGCTCATCACCCTGGGAATGTAATGGGGGGAGAAAATAAAATTTCCCATCCTTCTGGTGGTTCTTATGATGCTTGAAGGTGATTTGAGGAGAGAGAGCTGCCTGCACATGGTTTCATGTGCCTGTGGGCCAACAGGCGTCGTCTAGGAGGGGAGGGGAGGGCGTTCTCAGGGGAAATCCTGGAGAAGTGGCTTGACCACATGTCTGTAAGCTCCTTTGTTCTGTAGGTCCCATGTCAGTTTAGAACTCCACCAAGAAAATCTCAAGCAAGGATCAGATGTGTAAGAGCCGTTGCGGGGCGGGGGTGGGGGAATGCCCATGAGGGAAAATGGGGAGGGAGGTGGAAGCGGCTGGGGGAGCTGTCAGACCACAGTGCAGGGCTGACCTGGGTGAAGAGGGGAGAGAAGGAAGGAAGGTTGGGTAGGAAGAGTCTCAGGCTGTAGGACAGTCTAGAAAAGTCACCACAAAGCTGATGGCAAGTCATTGAATCAAAGTAACCTTGCAAAGGAGGCTGACTTACAGGAACCGCTCTTACTAGTCCTGCCTTGCTAAGTCGTTGCCTGAGGACAGCCTGAGGGTGGCGTGGCCTCAGTGCAAATTTTGTCCGTAGATCCAGGGCCCAGCACCTGGGGCCCTGAGTTAATGACATTCCTGTGGTACCAGGTCTGAGAGGTGCATTTTCATGGCCACTGCAAGTCCCTGTGAACCAGCACCTTCAGCAGCCTCTCTCCCTTTCTCCTTAGACCTTTATTGATAGTTCAGAAATACAAGTTACATGAGATTTTTTTCCCTTCTGTTTGCAGCTGTTCATAGACACTGTTGCAAAGAGTAAAAGTTACTCCACCTGTGGATAGAAAAAAAAGTGAATTCAGTTTCTCTAGGGACCCTCAATTGTCTCCCCTTTCTTCCACCCACTACTCTGCCTACTGGCGACACTGGCTCCTCAGTCACCAGAACGATGCAGCTGGCAGACAGGGACATGGTTCTCTAAGTGCCTTAACTGCCATGTACTCCGGGAAGGAGTCTTGAAATCCACCCCAAATCCCCAATGTTTCTCTTAGCCAGTAATTTCACCTTGTCTGCCAACTGTTTCCCAGAATTGGTGCCAAAGCTAAGTAAATGACAGATTTGCACTTCACTTCAAGCTCCGCACTTACAAAGTTATGCCCTCACCAGGAAGCCAACTGGTTATTGGTCTGTAAATGAATGATGAGGAACTAGGAACCAGGGCTGACTCAGCCCCCGCATCGTGCCAGGCATGGTGAGACGTGCTACACAGGTCATGCCTCACTCTTCTGAAGTCAAAGTGTATGGTCTCATTTTACAAACCCAGGGCACAGAGTGAGTAAGGGAAGGGGGATTTGGGTAGAACAGAGGCTGGGTCCTCCGACTCCAAGTCTAGTGTTCTCTCTGGCCCCCAATTTCTATCCATGCATGGGACAATTTGGCTGACTCAAGAACAGGGATTAGAGGCATTGGTTTAAAGCAGGATTTCGTTTTCTGTTCAAAGTTCTAGGGTAAATGGGAAATGAAGAACAAAGGAGATACTTTCTTCTCCCCTCCCCGACATCCTCCTACTCCAGGGCCAAAGTGTCAAGGACAGCACTCCCTGAGCAAAGCTCGAGAGGCCCTCACCCCGTTTCTGCGCTGTTTAGTAATCTCTGTTCCAAATTTTCATTACTTCGGTGTAGCCACTGGGCTGCACTTAAGGCTTTTTCTTGGAGTTGAAATTCACATAACGTAGAATGACCCATTTTTAAAGTGAACAATTCGGTGACATTTAGTATCTTCACAATGTTGTGCAGCCACCGCCTCTGTAGTTCCAAAACATTTTCATCACAAAACAAAACCCAGTTCCTCCCGTTTCCCCTCAGCCCCCGGCAATCACCAGTTTGCTTTCTGCCTCTAGGCATTTACTTATTCTGGACATTTCACACGGATGGAGTCGGACAGTACATGGTCTCTTCTGTTTGGTTTCTTTCACTTGGCACCATGTTTTTGAGGTTCATTCCTGCTATAACGTGTATAAGCACTTCATTCCTTTTTGTGGCTGAATAAGGTTCCACAATTTGTTTATCTATTCATCTGCTGAACATTTGGGTGGTTTCCACCATTTGGCTGTTGTAAGTAGTGCTTCTGTGAACATTTGTATAAGTATTTGTGTGAGCACCTGTTTTTAGTTCTTGTGGTATATACTTATAAGTGGAATTGCTGGGTCCTACGGTAATTCTATATTTAACTTTTGAGGACCTGCCAAACTTTCCACAGGGGTTGCACCGTATTACAACCCCACCAGCAATGTATGAGGGTTCTAATTTCTCCACGTCCTTGAGTTTAAGACTTTTAAAACTGAATTAATCACATACAGGATGAGGAAGTGGCCTCTCTCTGAAACATTTTCCTCTGTCACATTTTAAACTTTCTCTTTCACACACAGCCTATGTACAAAAGCAACAAGGAGGAAGGATACTACCAAGTGATGCAAACAGAAATTCCACCAGCCTCCAGACGACATCGTGTGTCATACCTCGCCAAGCTGTGTGAGCTTTCGCTTCGGACTGCCTCGGTCACTTCCAGGCGAGTAAGCTCAAGGCTTGGCTCTCCAGCAGGAAGACCATGACTGACGGCGAGTTTGGATATATTCACATGCTGGCCCAGGACTATCTGAGGTACGTGCTGCAGATACCACAGCCTGGATCTGGTTCAAGCAAAACATCCAGAGTGTTACAAGACGTGGCTTTCTCAGTCCAAAACGAAGTTGAAAAGAATTTGAAACCATGCTTGGATAATTTTGATGTCGTGTCCATAGACACTGCCAGGACAATATTCAATCAAGTGATGGAAAAGGAATTTGAAGATGGCATCATTAACTGGGGACGGATTGTGACCATCTTTGCATTTGAAGGTATTCTCATCAAGAAACTTCTTCGAGAACGAATTGCCCCAGATGTGGACACTTACAAGATTTCTTACTTTGTTGCGGAGTTCATAACGAAAAACACAGGAGAATGGATAAGGCAAAACGGAGGCTGGGTATGTACAAAGGGAATATTCTTCACTCTTTTTTACTTTGAAATAGGAATCAACAGTTTCCTTGCTAAAAAAAAAAAAAACCAAAAACACTACCTAAGGATTGTATTTCCTTTGGGTGGTTTGTTTTAGAAGTTTTAATTTTTTTTTTTTAAAAAGAAATTTCTGGTTCATTTCCAATGAATTCTAGACCTTAATAGTTGGAAAATACCTGTGGTTCCACTTTTCATTCCTAACAGTGTAAACTGCTGGAGTGAGGTTTGGGGATTAATAGATAACCTCCCTAAGGCATCTTCAGAATCAGAGTCTAGTCTAGGACTTAGCTCTTGTGAGGGTTGTCATGACAGTGTCGAATCAGTGCAGAAAGAGTTGGCATTAGACGCTGTTATACTTAGGTATTTATTATGTTGTAAAAGACAGGTGTAAATTCTTGCAAGTTCACTGCTTACAAATTGATTTTTTTTTCAATTTTCTAATGTAACAAATTCTGGCTGTTAAAGCTTGGTGATTAAAAAAATAATGTATTGCAGCATCAGCAAGAAACTTAATTCAAGAATTTCCCAATAAAAATTCACTTTATTATCAATGCCTCAAAAAGCCAAGACCATGCAGGGGGCCTATGTCAGAACTCATGTTGATAAGGGGCGTTGCACAGCTGGATATATATGCTTTTCTTAATATCCCAATGCACTTAATACCTACTTTTTTATAACACTTATGGCTCATAGATCCTCTCTTCAACCCTCAGTCCTGGCCCTCCCCTCTCCCCAGAGCTATTATCAATTATTTTACATGCAAAACTTGCCTACTGAATTTATTCATAGAAAATATACATAGCACTTCTTTGTAAAAAATAAATTTAATATGTATAAATGGTACATATGAAATAAATATGTAGAATAGTACATGGTACTTATTCCACTTTTTTTTTTTCATGCAAGGGTATCTTAAAAAGTATTTTAAAGGATGCTACATATATGTTGTTGTTTGTAAATGCTGTTAAGTGGCCATTTCTAGCTGATGGATATTTAGTTGTTTCCAGAGTTATTCCAGAGCTGTCTCAAACAGTGTGTCATTGAATATCTTTAGTCATGCCTTCCCTTGTGTGTGTGTATGTGTGTGTGTGTGTGTGTGTGTGTTTCTAGGATGGATATTGGGCTATAGAGTTGCCGGGTTATGGTGTACATGCATTTTTAACTTTACTAGATCCTTGCCCTCCAAAGTGGTTCCACCAAGTTTCACTCCCGTCACAGCTTGTTTGAGTATCCCATGCTTCCTCCAACCCAGCCGACTAACATACGGCTGGAGCAATCTGTTATAGTTTCCCTGCTCTGTTGGGTGAAATATATATACCTAATTTCTCTTCTTTTAATTCCTGTTTCCTTGATTACTGGTAAGGTTAAGCACCTTTTCATGTATTTGTTGATCGTTTGTAATTCTTATTCAGGGAATCGCCTATTTAAATTTTTTGCCCATTTTCCTATTATTTTGCCTTTTTCTTATTGATTTGTCAGAATTCTTTGAATATTCTGGTTACAAATTATTTACATATATATGGCAGATATCTTCAAATTTGTTAATTGTCTTTTAAAACGATAGGTATCTTCGGTCATTATAAATGTTTTAAAAGTTGATGAAACCACACGTGTTAATGTTTTGCTTGATGTCTTTTGCATTTTGGTTGGGGCTTCTCTGCACAGTGAGAGGGTTTGCATTTGAAGGTATTCTCATCAAGAAACTACTGCAACCACGCCCCTTTCTCAATCACCTCTTCTTCCTACAACTCCGCAGTCTGTGGGGCTGGACTTGGTCACATCTTCTGGTTGCTGTGGAAAAGCTATACGGAAGGACGGGTGGAAATTTCAGCTCTGCTGTGTAGGTTTCAAGTGAAGGCAGAAGTGCTCGAGCACAGAGGCCCAGTGGGAGCCTGGGGAGGAATTCTAGTCTGTGAGCTCAGTGTGGGCTTGCACTGCATTCCCAGTGCCTAGCACAGAATTTGGAACACACAGAAAGTGAATAAATGTTACTGAAACTTAACTTCTTAATAAATTTTGTAAGCTCACAGTGAAGGGTATGGAATTGTCTCTGAAAATGTCTAGACATGTTCTCATCTTTCAGGAGTGGTAGAGGTGTTAAGTGTGACTATGGCAGGATGAACCCATCTTTTTTTTTTTAAATGGAGGCACTGGGGATTGAACCCAGGACCTTGTGCATGCTAAGCACATGCTCTACCACTGAGCTATACCCTCCCCCAAGGATGAACCTATCTGGAGTGGAGGTAGACACACACACACACACACACACACAAACATACACAGCCTTCACCAAGTCCTCATGTAGGTATTAAGCTCTTGACTTTTGCACTTGAATAATTTTGGTCTTAGACATGATAGAAACGCCCTTTAAGATATCATTTGAAAGTACCCTCAATATTCCTTTCCCAGCTCATGGTTGATATTGACTCTGTTAATGACAGGCAGTGCTTTTTTGAATCAGTACATACCAGCGTGGCAAACCGGTATCTTCCCTGCATAGTGATGTTGACAAATCTGCTGAAATGAATGAACCTGCTTTTGAATGATTCACTTCAGGGGAAATGGTACAATCACACGCCTATGCTAGCGGAGTCAGGTGGTCCACAGGGAGCGGGGAGGAGTAGAGGAGGCATTTTACAACTTCATCAAGAAATAAGAACCAACTTCTCACTTTCCACCCTCCTGAAAAAAACTAAAAAAATCGCCTATCTATTATCCTGTCCATAGTCGTCCATATTCGCTTGTCACTGACTCCAAGGCAAAGATGCATGCCTATAATGAAAATGAGAACATTTCACCTGCAACTAGAGAATGCCCATAATTTAATTAAAATTTAAGTGTGCCTAGAGGTTTTAGGAAACCCTTCGGATCAAGCATGTGGTATGTGAGGGCAGCAGGGGTATGAAGAGCACGAACTCCAAACCACACGGATCTGAGTTCATTTCCTGCTACTACCATGTGATGTAAACATGTCACTTGACTTCTCTAAGCCTCATTTCCTCATCTGTAAAGTGGGGAGACTATTGCTGTCCATCTCCTAACTCTGATGTAAGGGTTGAATCAGTTAATATTTTATATATAAAGCGCCCAGAACACAGTTTTTGCAAGTAAGTACTCTACAAGTTTAGGGCTAGTGTTACTAGTAGTGGTAGTATTGCCTAACTTCCCTGAATAGATTTAATCTCCAGAAATTATATCATCAACTACAGTTACATGTTAGTCACCACGTAAAACACATGCCCTAAGGGAAAAAACAAGACCAGTGTATCAATAATGGGCTCATAATCTTGTAATGTATTCTCTTTCTCATTTTTCTCAGCTTGAGCTACTTTCCTTCCTTTCTTCTGTCCCTCCTGCCTTCCCTCCCTCCTTCCTTCTTCCCTCCCTCCCTTCCTTTCTTTCCTTCTTGCCTTTGCTACTTCCGGTCTCTCTTTTTATTCCTCTTCCACATCTAACGTTATTTCCTCCTGCCTCCCCTGCCAATTTGAAGCACTGAAAGTGGATGAGCTCTCACGAGGTCTGACAGAAGAGCTAGTGCCATTTTTTTTTTTTTTTTTTTTTTTTTTAGCAGTCTTCGGCATTCATGAGGGAAGTCCAGTTCTTAAGAATCATCAGGTTGTGCCTGAGATGAAACTCACCTCTCCCTGTGGGACTGCCTTTCCTTTATGGCCAGGTGGCTTTCCTGCTTCTGCCCTCTTCAATGAAGCATCCTCCTGTGCCTGTGCAGCAGAAAGGCCACTCAGCCCTCAGCTCCACGCAGGAGGAATCTCGTCTACCTAGTACACCACTGAATGCCTTGTGCTTGGCAGAGGGCTCATGGCACAGAAGGGAGCCAACGAATATTTGTTGATGGAATGATTGAATGATCTAGCATTGAAACCTGAGACTTGAATTCTGGTTTTTCCCATTGATTAGAGGTGTAATCTTGGTTAAGTCATTGAAGTGACCTGAGACTCAAAATTCCTTATGAATATAGTATAATATAATATAATATAATATAATATAATATAAAATAAAATAAAATAAAATAAATTACATACATAATATATAATGAAGACAATAATACCTACTTTAGAAGGGAGGTGAAAAGATAAAAGAACAGTTCTGTAAGAGTGTAAACTGTCAGATACAACTGTGAAGGTTATATGGGAAATTCCAAAAAGTTTAAATATGTAATTCTTAAAGCTACTTTAATACCAAAAGCAAGCCCCTTTTGAAAGTAGGGAGGTATAGTCAGAATTGCTGCTTTCCAGGGAACTCACCATATTAAAGCCTGAGTCATAAGAGTTAGGCAAAGTAGGTTTTATTTTTGTATGATTCTCTTGCTCTAAATAACGATCTGGTCAGTTTGAGGCCAAATAAAAGGACAGCCAGAGACAGGTAGATGATTGACTAAGTGTTCGGTTTGGCAAAGGTATTTCCAAGGCATAAAGATCTAATAACAATGTGATGTGATACAGTCTCAAGAATTCTATATGTATCTTTTGATTAAATAGATTTGGAGGTCAAATTCTTCTTATATTTCTTTTGAATTTTAGCTTGAGATTTAAAAAATCATTTAATGAAACATAAGGTGGAACATGGTTCACGTCTCCCTTTGGGTCCTTCAGGAAACCTCTCGAAGTGCCAGCTCTCTGACCTTGGGAGCCATCTGTGACCCCTTTCCCTCCTACCCTACACATCCAGCTCATCAGCAAATTCTGTTGGCTGCACCTTTGAAGTACTGCACATCCAGTGCATCGAGGCCACTTTCCTCTCACTCCACTCTGTCAGTATCTTCCCACCAGTTTCCCTGCTTCCCCCCTCGCCTGCTGTGGTCTGCTCCCCATAGGGCAGCCGGAGTGATTTTTTAACAACCTGCCTCACCTGTTCCGTCTTAATATTTCCAACGTCTACAGAATATCCCATCTGCTTTATGCATCATAATTTACTTAAGCAATCCCCAACTGTTACACATTTGTATTGTTTCCCGTTCCCCCTTCTTGGAAACAATGCTTCCGTACTGAACATGGAGATGGCTCCCCCTCACCACCACATTTTAGAAGACTGCTTCATGACTACTTTCTAACAACAGAATGACTGGTTCGCAGATACGTGTAGAATTATACTTCTTATACATACTGGGATACATATTGCTTTGAAAAGATGTGTGTTGGTGGAACAATGTCATAACTATACCAGCTCCGGGCAGTACCACTAGAAATAGTTTTGAGAGTTTAATAGACTTAAGATAGCGAGATCAATTTAATATGCCTAAAAAACAATTAAGATTGTATTAAAATGTGAATTTATTTAACTGCTAGTAATGTGGAGTTTTTTCCCATATACTTGTGATTTATGTTTCTCTTTTCAAAGGCTTTGCCTTTTTAACTATCAGGGGCTTGATGATTTTTCTCTTACATTTGAATGAACTCTTTCATGGTAAATGTAAATATTCTCCCAGCTTGTTGTTCTTCTTATTTTCATTTCTTAGAGTTTAAAAAAATTTTTAATTTTCATATAGCTAAATTTGTCAGGTTTTTTTCCTTTGTTCATGCTTTAAATTTAGAACTTGGACGATACAAGATTGCACGCTAGCTGCCCAATCATAATAGGTGGTGATCATTGTGATCATAATAAAAATCATTTTAGAGTGCCTTATTAATAAGGGTTTATGAAAATTCTAAGAAGGGAGCTCTGAAGTGGATGCATACCTAGAATGTCTGGGAAATGTGTGTGTGTGAAGGCGGGGGGAAGAGGAAGAGGAGAAGGAAGTCTGTCCCCTTCGTTAGGGTGTGACATCATGCCTCTGAGCACGGCTCTACACTTCACACAGAGGCAGAAGCTGGCTTTCTTGTGCAGACTTTCCCATGGGAAACTCTCCTGACTGTGATGCTCAAAAAGACAATTCCAAGGCACTGCAGAGTTCTCAAGTCTCTTCCAACTATCAAAGAAATATGCTTGGTTTACCTTTTGGTATTAATCACAGTAGACTGTGAACTACTTGAAGGCACGTGTAACCCCAGAAATGGAACTTGCTAGAGGCAGAGCAAGTGTGTACTAGATGAACATTAAAAAAAATTATTTAAACAATTTTCTAATCCTCTTCATGGCTGTTTGGAAATTTATGGAGTGAAAAGAATAGTGTTTGCATTCCAGTACAGGTCCAGGTACTAACAATTTGAGTAACCTTAGGTAACTCATTTTTTCCTGGACCTCAGTTTCCTCATTTGTCAAAATAAGGGAAGGCACTAGGCTGGATGATCTCCGAGGTACTTTTCAGTGAGGGTGGTATATAAAAATAGATCATAAGGTAATTAAATACAGTGTCCAGTTTGTTTATTTATTGAAAAAACCGTGTCTGATCAAAAAGAGAATGGCTTGTAATAGAACTACAACATTTTCATAGGCTCAGAAGCACTGATTTAATCTGGCTTTATTGCTAGGTCCTCATGACTCTCAGCACAATATAGCTTACAGACATAAATGTGTATTTCAATACCAGATAATTGAAAGAGAAAGAAAAAAAAGAGAGCTAGACTTTCTATCCTCTAGAGCCGTGCTGCCCAGTATAGCAGCCACCAGTTACTTGTGACTGCTGAACAGTTGCTATGCGTCTAGTCTGAATTAAGATGTGCTGTAAGTACAAAACACACACTGGATTTTAAAGATTTGGTACAAAAAAGGTAAAATAGCTCAAAAATTTCCATAGTGATTCCATAGTGAAATCATAACATTTTAGATAAGTTAAATACATTTTTAAAATTAATTTTGCCTCTTTTTACTTTAAACAATGTAGCTACTAAAAAAAACAAGATTACATATGTAGCTTGCACTGTATTTCTACTGGATAGTCTTGCTCTAGAATAGTCTGGAACTGGAGGTAGAGAATGATGATGAGGATGAACAGAATGAAAAACCAAAGTACAGAGAAGATTGACTATCTGCATTATTTAAACGAACGTTTCTTTGTTTTTCATTCCAGCAAACTTAGTCTCCACTGATTTTCAAAATGTTAAATTTGTTCTCTCATAGGAAAATGGCTTTGTAAAGAAATTCGAACCCAAATCTGGCTGGCTGACTTTTCTGGAAGTTACAGGAAAGATCTGTGAAATACTATGTCTCCTGAAGCAATTCTATTGACGTAACAGGACATTCCACATTGTGAAACCTGCCTAATTTTCATGCCTCTTGTAATAAGTACTGCCAACACTTACATCTACTTCTAAACAAAGAATGCTTGACGTTCCAGAGTTATGGAAATTTTGCCCCCTTTTTAATGAATAAATTGTGTGTATTTGTCTCTATATGTAATCTGTGTCCTGCCTGGGAGTCCAGCAAAAGGGTAAAGCTCAATACAGGTTGAATTCAAAGGATGATGACCAGGAAGGTGATGTCTTAAGCAGATTTTCTTAAGGGTATGCCCATTACCCAGAGTCATTTTCTGTGTCACTAGTTTAGAGTGACAGTGGATGAGGTCTGTGACCCACACGCCTCTAGGGCCCAAGTTCTCTGGAGTCCCCAGTGCCCCTGGATGCTTACTTAGGGTTTTCCACTGATGCTCTCTCTCCCCACCAAACTTTAGAGTTGCCATTTAGAGTTGGTGAATGTGGCAACCAGACTTGGAAGATGCTCTGGGATAGTCTGAACAAAGACAGTTAGGTAGATTCAACACTGAGCCATTTGTTAAAATCTCCATTTAAAAAATTTCCCAAGCTAGAAAATTATGTCATGTATTATTAGACCCTGTGTTCCGATTTTTAGGTCAGCAAATTTGACTGCAGCGTGGGAGCACTGTACCTTGTTCTAGACCTTCCTGCTCTTCAGTCTCTACCCCTGTGGGGCTTGCTTTCTCCTTCCTAGGAAGTTCTGATAGGTCGGACAAAGAAACCACAGCCTCCCCCCGCGTCAGGCTGTGGGCATTTTCACAGGGGGTTTCTGTTAATGCATGCTTTATCTCTCACGCTGATTCTTAGTTGTGGAGATGAGGACACCGGGGCAAGTCAGTTGGGAAATACTTTTGACCGAAGTAGCTCTGGCTTACTTACCAAATCACATCTGAGAGGCAACCACCTAGGCCACCTGGAACTTGTGTCTGCAGGGAGCAGGGGACATTTTCTCTTTCCTCCTTCAGCCAAGTGCATCCCCTCCCCCTAACCAACTGTGTTAGGTTTTAATTCATTTTTGCATTAATCAGAGCTAAGCAGTGGGAATGAAGAGTCATGAATGGACAAAACAAGAAGTGTGATTAAAGGCACTGCTACCTGGAACACACTTGCACAAGAAACCCTGGCTCTTACAGCGCGATGGTCTCTAACAAAGTGACCCTCGGAAATAAATCCCTGACCATTTCTGGCTTGCTTTGTGACTCGGTCTTTCAAGCTGCAGCTCACTATCTATTTTGTTTAGTACTTGACTTAAAAGGAAAAAGGCTTTTGTGAACCTCAGCTCTTACCTCATCCTTACACAAAAATGAAAGGGGACAGATTGTAGACCCAAATGTTAAGTTAAAACTATAAAGCTCCTAGAGGAAAACGCAGGAGAAAAATCTTCACAGCCTTGGAGAAGGTAAAGACTTCTCAGCTACAACACACACAAAAAAATCCGAACCAGAAAAGAAAAAATTAGTAATTTAGAACTCACCAAAATTTTAAAATTCTACTTTAAAAAAGGCACTGTTAAGAAGTGAGAGAGTATGTGAATTATACCTCAATACTGCAGTTAAAGGAAAAAAAAAAAAAACTCAAAGCAAGCCACAGAAGGGGAGATAATACATGTCACATTACCATCTGACAAAGGACTTGTATCCAGAATAAATATACAACACTTTTACAATTCAGTACCACCACAACCATCACCCTAATTTAAAAATTGGCAAAAACTTTGAACATACACTTCACAATAGCAGATGGTCAACAGACATATAAAATATGTTAGACACCGTTAGTCATCGGGGAAATGCAAATTAAAAGCACAGTGAGACCCCTGCACACTGTCCAGAATGGCGAAAATGAAAAGGAATGATAATGCCCTGCTTTGGGGAAGACAGGGAACAGCAGGAACTCTCGTCCACTGCTGGTGATGATGTAAAACTGTACAAGTGCTTTGGAAAACAGCTTGGCAATTTCTTATAAAATGAAACATATGCTTACCACAGGACCCAGCAATTCCACCCCTAGGTGTTTACTCAGAAGAAATAAAAACATATGTTCATACTATTCATAGCAGCTCTATTCAAAATGCACCCCCTCCAAAAAAATACCTGGAAACAACCCAAATGTTCCTCAACAGATAAGTGGATAAACAAATTGTAGTATATCCATATAATGGAAAATTACTCAGAAATAAAAAGGAATGAAGTACTGATACATCAAATGGAATGGATAAATCTCAAGAACATTACTTGAGCAGAAGAAGACAGTCACAAAAATATATATTGTACTGTATCATCTACGTGAAACTAGAAAGACAAATCTAAATAGAGTGATAGCAGATGAGCAGTGGTCCGGGGCTAGGGTCGGGGGACTGACCAGGAAAGGAACTTTTAGGGTGATAAAAATGTCCTATGTCTTGACTGTGGTGGTATAAATTTGTCAAAATTCGTAAGAAGGCTCACTTAAAACAGGTGTGTTTTACTGTATATCAATACAATCTCAGTGAAGTTGATTTAGAAAAAAAGCTCTTATCTGGGGGAAAAATGCTAAATACTCATTATAAACAATGCAAACAAAAAGGAAAAGTACAAAAGGAGAGAGACAAACATCACCCCAAGTACTGAGCTGAAGTGGAACGCTGTTAATGCCCGAATAAAATCATGAAGCACATGACTTTCCCCCTGGTCATTTAGAAGGACTATCGTTTATTAAGGCCCTGCTCATGCTCTACCAGGGACTCTCGGCGTGTCTGGCCCTCACTCCACTTGTCACACTTTGTTTCAGTTGTGTCCTTGGAGGTGGCCTGTTTCAGTGCCTTCTGTACCACAGACTTTTTCACACCTTGTCCCCTCTGCGCAGAGCACGGCTCTACCTCCATACCCGGTAATGTTTACTTGCCCTTCAGATTTCAGCTCAAAGATCGCTTGTTCAGGGATGCCTTCCCAGACTAGGTTAAACTCTCAGAACACCACGCTCTCAATTACGGTTTTATGTCTGTGTGGGTTTTAAATCAACGTGCCTGCTTCCCCAGCACAACAGGTTGCTCTGTGAGGGCAGGAACCGGCGCTCGTGCTCACCATTTTATCTCAGAGTCCAGGTCAGAGTTGAATCAAAGCTCAAAAAAATATTTGTTTCAGAAATCAATGGAGGGACAGGAACTGGCTTTGGAACAGCATGAGGCTGAACATCGTGCTCCCGGGAACAGCACGGAAGAGTAGTGGCTGCGTAGCGGGTGTCTTCCGAGCGCCAGGAGCTTTGGATATGTAATCATCTCCTTTCACCTCCACGGCAGGTCCCTGAGGTAGATATTACCCCCATTTTACTAACTGAAGAAGCAGGCTTGAAAGCGGGAAGGAGCACGCCCCAGGTCCTGAGTCAGGCGGGTGGTCGCACTGCCGGGGTCTCCTCTCTGTGGCAATTCCTCCCCATCTCGTGGTGCTGCCCAGACCCTTCGCTTCCTTCCCCATCCCTTTTCACAAGCTGGGCCGGTGTGTGAAGGGCAGCGGGGCGAGGCTGGGCCCCCTACTGGTGGCATGGGTCTTCACAGCCGGTGGGTGTCCTGGCCCTCCCGTCTCGTCACCTTCACCCTGCTGGGGGGGGCCCCCTCCCTGTCGTACCACCTCAGCTCCAACTGGCCGTCAGATTTGGGATCTGGAAAGTTTCTGCGGAGGGTGCAAAGTTGCTGACAGGGAAATGTTGCTTTGTATAATTCCATGGAACATGAAAACAAAACAAACTGTGTATAACTGGTAGCTCTGTGTGGCCATTTCTGTTGGAAGAAGCAATCAGGGACAGGGCATCAGAATGGGCATCATGGATAAATCATTTTCCCCCAGTGTTGGTGGGTTCTCTCTAATTCATCTGCCTAATGACCAAAGGCAGGATTTTCAAGACAGCTGACTGAGCCTAGGGCTACGATTCATTGCCTGTTTTAACGGGGTAAATCTAACTGGTTCACATGAGAGCCAAACCCATTACCAGTGTTCTCTGAAACCGTTCTAATGTTGAAGGTTGATGACTAAGCTATTTGAGCAACAGAACAATGTATATATAGGAAGCATTTATTATAGACACTTGCAACACAATTATTTTGACACAATTTGATTCCTATTGACTTTGCTTCCTATTTCACTGAGAAATTCCACATTTCCTGCCCACCATATCTGGCTATCTACTCTTCATCGATACTGGTATATTTTTCTTCCCTCCTATTACTATTGTCAATCAACAGTTCCAAGGCCAACCCCTACAATCTATGTATTAGATCTTGTTTCGTGTTGCCTCCACAGGAACATTTCTTCAGCCTCATTCCTCTGCATCACAGAATTTTCCCTCCACTGGATCAGTCCTGGTAGTACATAGACTTGCCGTAATTTCTCCTAAGGGAGAACAAACCAAACCAAACACGATCTCTTAGCAGCTACCCAATTTCCCTGCTCTCCTTTATAGAAAAGCTCCCCAGAAGAGTCTATCCTAGATGTCTCCAATTCATTCTCCTTTCAGTGTCTTGGACCCTTATTACCAATCAGACTTTCATCCCCACTAAGCTCAGGGATGAATTCCCAGTCCTCAAATTTCTTGACATGATGACATCTGACACAGGGGATGACTCTCTCTACATATTTTTATTTGACTTCCAGGACACCAGTCTCTCTTGGTTCTCCTCCTATCTCACTGGCCACTCTTTCTCGGTCTCCTTCGAATAGTGCCTCATCCCCGCAAGCTAACTGCCTAACTCTGAATATTGGCCCTGGTTAGTCCTTGGCTTTCTTCTCTAATTTACACTCACATGTCAAGATATCTCATCAGTATCATGACTTTAAAACCCCCAAACTCATACATCCAGCCCAGACCTCCAGTCCCCTGAATTCCAGACTCGTATATTCAACTGTTGATTTGATGTCTTTCTACCTGGATGTTGAACAACAAGCCTATTGAGCTCACGGTATCAAATCTGAGTATCTGACTGCTGTCACCCCTCGAACAGTAACTCCTGCATCCTTCACCATCTTGGTTAATGGCACCTCCATCTTTCTCCCTACTCAGGTAAATCCTTTAGCCTCTGACTCTTTCTCTCATACCCCAAATGCAGTCCATCAGGAAATACTATTTGTTTCTATCATCAAAATACATCCAGTACTCAACTACTCATCACCATCTCCAGAACGAATACCCACCCTCCAGTACTAACGCCACCTAATATCTCTGGCCCCGCTTTTGCAGTAACATCCTAACTGGCCTTCTTGCTTCTGCCCTTGCCCCTCTACAGTTATTCCCAACATGCAGCCAGAAGGATCCTTTAAAATGTAAGATGACTTGTGTTACCTCTTCACTCAAAAGTCTCCAGTGGTTCCCAACTTATCCTGAGTCAAAGCCAAAGTCCTCAAAGTCCTTACAATGGCCTACACGCCCCCTTCCTGGTCTACCTCCCCTGTGAAAAGCTTGACCTCACCTCTCCCTTGCTCAACAAGCCTCCCCACTGTGCCAAGCACCCTCTGCCCAGCAGTTGAGGCTTCATAGTTCCTCCAAGTCTCCTTTCAGGATCTTGGCTTCTGCCTTTGATACTACATGGCCCCTGTGGATAAAAGACTTGGGGAAACAAGCATGTCGATGACTCTACCATGAGGCCTCACTGCAGGCCCACAGAGCTCTCTGGGGATTCAGAACTCTACTGAACATCACACCCGGTGTCACATGTACATAGAGGCGCAGTGCTAGTGCTTTGAAAAGTATGATCCTTGACAGAG
Organism: Camelus bactrianus; assembly: GCF_048773025.1. Taxonomy (NCBI): domain Eukaryota; kingdom Metazoa; phylum Chordata; class Mammalia; order Artiodactyla; family Camelidae; genus Camelus; species Camelus bactrianus. The sequence continues at coordinate 29,716,081 of NC_133565.1, forward strand.
ATGCAGTGAATGGCTGCTGAAACTGTTACTCTCAAAGATCTGGAGTAAATGAGGAAGACTCTCCCCAAGAGAGGCAAAGCTTTATCTAACTAGACAAGAGTTCTTTTATTGTTAAAGGCTTCTATCCATCAGAGAGAGAAATGAGAGGGTTTAATCAACCATCAAATAGCACACAACTGAGAAAATCCTTTAGGTATTTTGTTCTTCAACGTCCCTCTTCCTGGCTGTGCTGCCTTCACGGACTTTTCTCCCTCCTTCTCTTCCCTCAAATGCAGGGGAAACTAGCTGTGTTACCTCCACCATCCTTTTCCTCCCCCCTACTTGAGTCACTACCCTCCCTCTCTTCCCTTTGAGAAGCACATAAAGCCCTCTGATTATCTTATGTCCAGCAGATCAAGGACCATCTTTTCAACACTCTGGCTTATACTCTCTAACCAAAGCATTTCTTCTCTTTGAAAAAAAAAAAAAGGTCATATACTTGGAACTCTCCTAGTGAATAAAACTTTCTGCATATCCATACACTATGACAATTCTGAAGCCAGCGACGCTCAGGGGTCCCGGAACTACGTACTGCGGTGTGAGTGGTAAGTGATGGAACCAGGCAATCTGGATCCAGGCTGACAGGAGCCTTGGCCCCATAATGAGAAGCTGGTATCCAAAGTAATTTTTAAGAGATTGTGACACGGTCAGAATGTTTTCTTTGTAAGGAACTGGGTCTGTCAGTGATGTGCCCCAACTGTGGGGGAGTTTAATGACTGAGAGATCAGTGAGGAGCCGGCAGTAGCAGATGGCTGGTGAATGCTGACTTCCTCCTGGGTCAGCTGACATTCCACAGGATGGTCTCTCCCATTCCACGCTTTCAGAGTTTACTTATTTGTTAAACTTTTATTGTGAAGTAATTTTAATCTTGCAGAAAAGTTGCAAAAACAGTGCAGGGTTCCCATATACCCTCCATCTAGCTTCCAATAACATCTTATGTGGTAACAGTACCATTATCCAAAGAAAGAAATTAACGTTGACACTGTACCCTGCATCTACAGACCTTATCCAATTCTACCAGAGTTCCCACTAACACCTTTTCCTGGCTTAAACCCAGTTCTAGGACAGCTGGGCTGGATCCAGCTGTCATGCCTCCTTAGTCTCCTTCCCTCAGTAAGTTTCTCAACTTTTCATCTTTTCTGACCTCGAGACTTGGAAGAGTACTGGTCAGGTACTCTATAGAATGTCTCCCAATTTGAATTTGGCTTTTTTATTTTTTTGCCATGATTAGAGTGAGTTATACTTTTCTGGTAGAAGAGATACCCCAGAAACAAAGTTGTGTCTCTTTCAGGGGGTCACATTACGGGGTTTGGGTGTCTGACTACCAGTGATGTTAACACTGATTACTTGGTTAAGGTGGTGCTGGCTAGGTTTCATCACTGTTAAGTATCTTGTGGGGAAATACTCTAAGACCACGAAAATGTCCTTTTCTGCTTATCATTCTTTCACCCGTTGATTTTAGTAACCGTCGTTAGTGTGTGCCTACAATAATCAGGAGCGCAACGTTTGCCAAATGATGATTTTCTATTTCCAATATTTCTTCCACATTTATTAACTGGAATTATATGCTAAGGAGGTATGTCCCTTCTTACATATAAGTATGGACTAACAGATACTTATTTTATTCCATTGGTTGTAATATAAGAGTATTATTATTTTTGTTGTTCAGATTGTCCCAGCTTTGGTCACTGAAAACTCCAGTTTGGTTCCTGGCTCCTTCTGACATGTTTCCTTCCTTTCTGATCACTTCCTTACCTTGTGGCTCCACAGGATGCTACAGGCCTGCCTTGTTCTTGTCACAACTCTGGAATCAAGCAGCCCTGGTTGTTTATTGGAGAATAATATTCAGAAATCAAGATCTGGATGCTAGCTTCCATTGCTAGTGGAGTGTCACAGCCTCTAGGTTCTCTCATGAGCAGAGCTAGGAAACGTATGTTTATGTATTTAACGTGTCTCTATTTCTGTATCTATCCATTTGTTTACATACTTAAAACCATGAGTTCATACTGATACTTTTTTTTGGACCCATCCTTTAATTTTTTTTGAATTGAAGTATAGTTGATTTACAACATTGTGTAAGTTTCTGGTGTACAGCATAGTGATTCACACATATATATACATTAAAAAAATTTTTTTCCCTTATAGGTTATTACAAACTATTGAATATAGTCCCCTGTGCTATACTGCAGGACTTTGTTGTTTATCTATTTTATATATAGTAGTTTGTATCTGCTAATCCCAAACTCCTAGTTTATCCCTCCCCCACCGCATTGACATATCTAATTACAATCCAGCACCACAGGGTTCATCCCCAATTCTCTCTTCCCTTATTTGTAACTTGTTTTTCTAACAGGGAGAAACCTGACTTTCATTATCTACAGTATCTTTAGTTATCTGCTCAATTGTAGAATATGGATAAAGTCATTTCACAATTGTTAACACACACCCCTGCAAAAAAACAAATGTACTAACTAGGCTGCAATATTTGTATAAAGTTATTTTTGTCTTTAGCCTTACAGCACAGTCAAAATACTGCTTTCCAAAGTTACTTAACTTAGTTCTTTTGTTCTCCACCCACTCCGCTGTGGTTATGTTAATCATTGACAATACAGTTCGGTTTGTTTGTCCCTCCTTGTGTTTTATTTTGGCTTCTTTCCACACCCTGGTTGCATGTATATGTATGTAAAACATTGCCATGGTTCCAAGAGTCAGAGCAATAACTAAGCAAGTATCACTTGTTTTCATCAGCAAAGGGCCCTTTCTCCTCATCACTGCTACTCCATTCCTACTCTCCCATTCTTTCCACCCATTCCCTGTAAGTTCCCAAACTTAGTTTCTGGTTTATATTTATTGCATTTTTCCCCCCAGAAATACATGGATATTTTCTTTTATCCTGTTCTTCTTTTATCTTATGGAAATATAATTCACCCTTTTAGCAGGTACAATTCAGGGGTTTTAGTATATTCAGTCACCTCAATCTAATTTTAGAACATTTTCACAATCCTCAAAAGAAACCCTGTACTCCACTCCCTCTTGCCCCCAGTGCCAAGCCACCAGTAATCTCCCTTCTGTCTCAGCGGATTTGCCTGCTCTGGATATTTCATATAAATGAGGTCATACAATATTTGGCCTTTTGTGTCTGTCTTCTCTTACTTAGCATACAATTTTCAAGGTCCATCCGTGTTGTAGCATTTTATATTCCCATGAGTATGAGGGTTCCAATTTCTCCACACTGTCATCAACATTTATCTTTTTTTTTATTATAGCCACCCCAGTGTGAAGTGGAATCTCTGTGGTTTTGATTTGGATTTTTCTAATGACTAATGATATTGAGATCCTGCCATGCACTTATTAGTCATTTGCATATCTTACATGGAGAAATGTCTAGTCAAGTTCTTTGCCCATTTTTAAATTAGATTATCTTTTTTTTTGTAATTGATGAGTTGTAAGAGTTACATTTTGGATTCAAGTCCCTTATCAGATATATAATATGTGAGTATTCTGTCTCATTCTGTAGGTTGTCTTTTCATTTTCTTGATGGTGTCCTTTGATACACAAATGTTTTTAATTCTGATAAAGTCCAATTTACTTACCTTTTCTTTTGTTGCTGTGTTTTGGTGTTCTAAGAAACCACTCACTGCCTAATCCAAGGTGATGAAGATTTATGCCTATGTTTTCTTCCAAGAGTTTTGTTTTAGCTCTTACATTTAGGCCTTTGATATATTTTGAGTTAAATTTTGCATGCATTCAGCTGTCCCAGTACCATTTGTTAAAAAAGACTATTTTTTCCCTATAGCATTATCTTCGTACTCCTATCAAAAAGAAAAATCATTTGACTATAAATGTAAAGGTTTACTTCTGGACTCTCAATTCTATGCCATTTTCTTAGCTACCTATCCTTAAGCAAGGACCACACTGTCTTGATTACTGTAGCTTTGTAGTAACTTTTGAAGTTGGAAAGTGTGAGTTTTCCAACTTTGTTCTTCCTTTTCAAGATTTTGGTTATTTTGGGTTCCCTGCATTTCCATATGAATTTTAGGACCAGCTTATTGATTTGTGCAAGAAAGCCAAATTTAATAGGAACTGCATTGATTCTATAGATTAATTTGGGGAGTAATGCTTTTGAAAAAATATGAAGTCTTCCAGTCCATAAACACAGGCTGTCCTTTCATTTATAGGTCTTCTTTCTTTCAACAATGCCATGAAGCTTTCAGTAGTTTAACACTTCCTTTGTTAAATTTATTCCTTATTTCTTTTTTTTTAAATTTTTAAAATTAACTTTTTTTATTGAGTTCTAGTCATTTTACAATGTTGTGTCAAATTCCAGTGTAGAGCACAATTTTTCAGTTATACAAAGTATTTCATTTTTTTGATGCTATTGTAAATGGAAATGGCTTTTTAAATTTCAGAGTATTCATTGCTAGTATATAGAAATCTGTATTAATCAGGGTTTTCTAGAGAAACTGAACCAATAGAAGATATATACACACACACCCCCAATCTTATATGTACATCTTATTATATATACCTAATAATGTACACAGTTACATATCTCCTATTCATATTATCTCGATATGCACATATATATGTGTATCACAATAGAACCAACAGACAATATCCATCTATAAGGAGATTATAAAGAATTGGCTCATGTGATTATGGAGATGAGGAGGTCCATTCTATGCCTATTTCCATCTTTTCTATTCTCTTCCACTGGCCTATTGTATAGTCAAGTGGCAGTACCTCACTGTTTTAATTACAGAGGCTTTATAATATGTTTCAAGGTCTGGAAAGGCTAGTTTCCCCTGCGGTCTTCCATTTTCAGTGTTTTCCTAGCTATTCTTCAATGCTTCTTTTTCCATACAAATTTTAGTAAAGTTGACTAAACTTTCACATAAATTTGCTATTTCCTCTAAACTTCCAACAACTTCAAAGTTCACTTTCTTTATCCATCGAATAATTAACTTTCTCATCTTTTCATCAGATTTCTGAGTGTGAACGTCTGAGGGGTCAATCTGATGAACAAGAGCCTTTCTCTGCACCTAGTTATTCTCTTGAATTACTATCTTCTCACCTCCCAAACCAGGTCACGTGCCCTGCAAGAGAAAAAAGTCCTGGTGCCTCCATTTCCTCATCATCTGCTTCTGAATGGCACTTTTATTTTATTTTTAACATTTTTTATTGACTTATAATCATTTTACAATGTTGTGTAAAATTCCAGTGTAGAGCACAATTTTTCAGTTATACATGAACACAGGTATATTCATTTTCACATTTTTTTCTCTGTGAGCTACCGTAAGATCTTGTGTATATTTCCCTGTGAATAGCACTTTTAGAGTAGGAGCAAGTTTCAGTTATTCTACAGTGAAAATATTGTTGGGCCTTGAGCCTCTAATGAACAGGGCAACTTACTTTCAGTCCTGAGTTCTCCAGAGGTGAACAGAAGAGACACGGATAGTAAAGGGAAGGTCACTTGCTTCATCAATAATCTGTCCCGCCCATCAGCAGTAAACCAACTCCCTCCCAGTTACTGGAAAAGAAAGAGGAAGGCGTTATCACCCAACAAAAATTTTTTAAAAAGAAAGAAAAAAAAAAAGTCACTTTCCCTTTAACTAGCAGGACTGCGTTATCGTGTGTACTCCTCTGTTCAGCCTGCCTTCGCCTTTTCAGGCCCCAGGCAGCTCCAGCACTACCCGACACAAGGCAAGCAGGGAATCAAGGGTACTCCGGTGGATTAGAGCACCCCTTCCAGCAATGCTACAGGCCCAGGGAGGCCAGGCGCACAGTCATCACGGCCGCTGAGCCAGCGAGCAGCAGGGAAGCTGGTGCCCACTCCGCCGTTCCCGACTCGCTTGGGGAGGGGCGTGAGCTGACCGCGAAGGCAGCAAGAAAGTCGGGTCCAAGGGCGGGAGGCGGAGTGCGCCCCGCGACCCGGAAGCGAGGGCCGCGCGCGGCCGAGCCCGGACCCTCCCCTGGACCCTCCCCCGGGCCGGAGGACAGAGAGCCGTGAGGACTGGACGGGTTCGCACCCGCGAGATGACGGCGGCGGCGGTGAGCGGCGCCAAGCGGAGCCTGCGGAGCGAGCTGAAGCAGCGTCTGCTGACGATGAGTGCCGAGGAGCGGCTGCGCCAGTCCCGGCTCGTGACCCAGAAGGTGGGAGACTGCAACTACAGCCACCGCGGCGTCATGGGCTGGCGACGCTGGGCCTGCGGATCTGCGCCGGCGCAGGCCTCGAACGCGCACGCGCACGCCCGGCGCGCGCACGTCCCCTGAGCGTGCGCAGTGGCGCCTGAGCGCGCGCATGTCTCTTTGTGGGTCGCGGGTTTTCTTGGGCGAGATGTTGGAAGAGGGGGTGAACGCGGCGTGGAGAGTTAAGGGGCTTGTGAGGGAAAGGATGGAAGTGGGTGACAGACTGCTGAGGTAAGAGCAGCTTGAGAACAGAAAGACGTGGAGGGGGAGACGGGTAGACACCTGAGCGCCAGGGTGCCTTCAGCGAGTCTCAATGAATTACGAAGAGTCCAGTCAAATCAGTAGCATCATCAGAGAAAGATCCTATTACCTCAGACGAGGGAGCACAAAAAAGAGTGCAGAGACGCTGCCGCCCTTCACTGAACCAGTGGAGAGCCGGGCCTGTGTCTTACCTGCCTCAGGGCCTAGCCTTCTGTCACGCACTAGGTGAACCTTAAATGCTGTTTTGAGTTAATGAGAGAAAGAACGGATTCTCCTACTCACGCTGCGCGAGAAGGTCGGAAGCAGAGGAGAGAAGTTAGGGGAATGAGTCCGGTTCCCTGCCTGAAGGTTATAATGCCTCAGGTTTGTTACTTTTGCGGACTGACTTGCTGTATATGTTCAGTCTGTTCATGTAATGCCAGTTTTCCTGTCAATGAAACGGCAGTCAGGTCCTGTCCTGAAGGCATGTTCTAAAGATGTGTGGGAGACTGATTTTTGTTGGACAGTAGAGGGAAAAAATTGATGTCCTGTGAATACGTGAATATTAATAATTCTGTTGTAAGTCAAACTAATGTTCTGTCTTCCCCTAAATCCTGTCTCTGACATAGATACCAGTGCTGTACTGGACTTTTTTTTCCCTCGATGACCCTTGAAATTAGATATGCCGTAAGAATGTCTTAATTACCCTTCACTATCCTATCATCCATTAGTTTCTCAAATTCAAGATTCCTATGGGTTAAAGCAACAAAGCAAATTCAAGCATCCTCTCCCCTTTTCATATACCTGGATGTGCATGAGGGGATCTATGCAGATGTGAGTTTATTTTCTCAAAATGAGTGATTTTAGCTATTATGAGGAAGACACTGGTCACTTTAGTGGATGTAGAGAAATACAGAATCTTATCCTTACTCTCTAGGTGCTTAAAATTTAGCTAATTAATTCACATATATTGAGCACCTACTGTGGTCCATACTTTGCTATGCACTGGGTTGTAGGGATGAAAAGGATAGGATTGTTGCTCTAAAGGAACAGAGAGCCTGGAAGAGGAAACAGATACGTGAATAAAGAATCGTAGTGCTGTCAGGTAAACACCAAAGCTATAGACACTTGAATCAGAAGGCTTTCTATAGGGAGGTGTTAAAGATATATTTTGTAGTACAAGATGAATTTTGTCAGGTGAAGGGAAGATAGGGTGGGTGAAAATGTGCAGGAATATTTTGGCAAGAGAAGGAAAGACACAATTTAACATGGGTTTGGGAACTATGCAGGTCTGTATTTAATCTGGCTCCACTACATTTGAGCTGCGTACGGCCTTGGACAAGTCTCCTAATCTTTGTGAGCCTCTGGTTTCTTGTCTGTGTAAGGGATAACATCCTTGTGGGCCTACTGTGAGGGTTAAAGAGGTGTGTTAAAGGATGTGTTGAGTACTTTACATGTTTTTGATATATCCTTTAGGAAGAGAATATTAGCAGCATTTTTGGAAAATGGGTTGGGGGGGAGAACAAGAAAAAAATGTATGGAGATCATTTAGGGGCTGTTGTGATAATTCAGGTGAGGGGTAATAAAGAGGTAAACAAGGGCATGAGCTGTGAAGTTTGGGGGGGAAGGCAGGTAAATGGAGACTAGGTAGTGAAAATCAGCAGGATTTGCCAACTAATTGAATGGAGGTTAGAGAGTACTGGAAAAGAGGAGGCACCTATGATTCCAGAATTTAGAGCTGGGCATAAAGGGTGTTTAACAATAATAGGCACAAGGAATGTAGGCGTTGGAGCAAGTTTTGGAGAGGCATGGAGAAAATAAAGATGAGTTCAGTTTGGTTTATTTGTCTGTGATCGATTAGAATGTAAAAACTCCAGGTGGGAATAGTGGCTATGTAGAGGCAGAACCACTGATAGCAGCAGATTGACAACTGAGAGCCGGCATCAAAGGAGGAGAGAGAAAAAGGAGAGAGAAAAACTAAAAAAGCAGACCCGTGACTCAGTAATAAATACATTTTACCCCATAGAGACAAACGTACTCATATAAGAAATCTGTTTCACAACTAAATGCTTCCCCACCCTTACTGTATACAATGAACTTTAATATTTTCTATTTCATTTGAGAATGCCAGTTGTAACCCACTATTGATTTCATGACCAACCAATGGATCAAGGCCCAAAACATCAATGTACTGTGACTAGAACAGTGTTTTGCCGTAGCGCATGTTCAATAAAGGTATTCAATGATGCCTTTCTCCTGATAATTGTTTTAAAAAGTATATTTATTCTTATTGACACAATACACTTTTATTAATAATTTAGAAACTTATCAGAAAAGTAATGTGTGGTAAAGAAATTCAACTTTATGCTGTATCTTGACTCCTCACCTAAATAAGATGAGGAAATTAGTGCCCCGTGCTCATTTTGTCTTCGGTTCTTTCTCCCCATTTCTGACACCTGTAGCATTATATTTACACTGTCAAGTTTTTATAATATTTGTACTCTGTTCCATAACTATAATGAGTTCACTGAGCATTTTCTGTTCCTGATTTTCAAACTTAAAACTTAAGTAAATGGTATTTACAGTATTTTAGTACTATAGAACCAAGTTGTATCATTGAATATGTGAGAAAAGGGTATATAATTCTGTGTCACTAGATGGGTGTGGCCAGGTGGGGCATGTTTCAAGTGTCAGTACCAAATATTTTCTTTTTTATGCTTTGTAATTGCTCAAAATTATGCCATGTTTAGTTTTCATATCTGGAGTATAAATTTCTAATTTAGTTCTGTGTTTTGCAAGGAGTTTCTGATTGCCTTTATTTTTCCTTTTTGGCAAAACAAGAATATGCTTTTATCTTAAACAGTGGATTTTTGTCTGCTGAAATAAATCCACCTTCTTCTTGAAATCATTCCAGCCCACTGCTCCCTCTGGTCTGGTTGTCTTCTAGCCTGTGGTATAGCCGTTGTTCTGGGGTTCCTCCTACTCTGCTTCTGAGTTCGGGCTGTTTCTTGAATCCATTGTCTTTTTTCCTGGATTTCTTCCTTCTTTTCTTTCCTTTCCTTCTCTTTCTTTCTTTCCTTCTTCTCATCTTATTATTTGTGTACTCTCAAGTAACTGTTATTGGTAGAAAATATCTATGAGGGTGAACTTTTTAATGCTTTATGCATTAGAAAATGTCTTTACTCTCATAATTCACTGGTAGCTTGAATTTCAAATTTAAGATTATTTTTCCTTGTTCTGCTCAGAACCTATGACCTCCATTCAATCGGAAGACTGGTATCTTTATCCATTATGTCTTTGATTACTTCTTTTCCTTTCTGCAATTCCTGTTAAGTAGTAAAAATTCTAGATCGATCTCCTATGTCTCAACATTTTTTTCTCATTTTCCCCATGTCTTTGTTTTTTTCCCTTACTTAAGGCTTCCCCCTAAATTGTTTTAATTTTGATAATCTTTTTATCAAACATTAAAAAAAATTTTTTTGATGGAGGTAATTAGGTTTATTTATTTATTTTAATGGAGGTACTGGGGATTGAACCCAGGGCCTCATGGATACTGAGGATGCGCTCTACCACTGACCTATACCCTCTCCCCCAATTTTGATAGTCTTAGTTTTAATTTCCAAGTATTTTTTCTTACTTCTCTGGTTTCTTTCTTTCCCAAACACCTGTTATTTTATAGATACTACTGTCTTGAATTTGTCTGAGAAAACTAATGAGGATTTGAAAAAAATCCATGTTCTCTAAATTATAATCATCTGTTTCCTGCTGGATTACTCCCCCCCATCCCTCCCTTTAAAAAAAAAAACCCTTCTGTTTTGTATTTTGGCTTTCTGAAATGTTTGATGAACCTTTATTATCTGTACATGTCTATGAAAGAAAGTGTAATAGCTAAGGGGGATTTCCTTTCCTTTCGTAGTCACTTTGGGATTTCACAGGAAGAATGGATTCTGTTTGACCTACAGCCATGTTCTCCGAGTGTTGTATCTGCTGCTATTTTGTCTGTCAAAACTGTCCCATCCACTCTCTGTCTTCCGGAAATCAGTCAGATCTCTTTTCTCTTGGTATGAGTGCTATCATGGCTTTCTTTTTTTCCTGCTTCTTTACTGTCATATAAATGAGATTTGAGGAAGAAAGATAAATGTGTGTACCCTGTCTAACACTGAATTTTAACTGATGCTTGTTACTGCTTATTCAGCTCTTAATTTTCTGTTCTGCTTTAAAGAGATAGACACTTAGCTTTTCCTGAAAGTACTTGGGTGCTGAAGGCCTCAGATCCGCCCAGTCTCTGGGTTTCACAGTTTCATTTGCTCTGCCTGTTTCAGGCCTCATCACAGCTTTGTAACTTCTCAGAAAGATGGGGTTAACTTCCTTCTTAGCATTGGTTTGGTGTGCTCTGTCTACTTAATTTCTATGTGTCCCTTTTTATTGAGAATGACTTGACTTTCTGTGCCTGTGTCTCTCTAGCAGTCATATTTATAAGCTACTTTTGCAGTAACTTTTCCTTTTTAGCTTGGAGAATGGGGAAGATTAGAAAAGGAAGGGAAAAAACGGAGCTGAGAGCTACCTTCTGAGTCTGGGGAAGTTCTGAGAGTGTTAACATTGCTGTGGTGAGCAAAGCTCAACCCCTTCTCCCGCTTCATGAATGATTAAACTGAATATGAAGCTTCTTTCAGCAGGTCTACCTTCTTACAACATGGCCCTTGCTTTTAGAGCATCTTTGCCGCTCCAGGATACCCCCACCTCCCGTCTGTGTGAACATTTTAACATTCATTTGAGCAGAAGAGTTTTAGCAAATGGGACGGAGGTGGGTAGAACTAAGAGAATTGTATGGCATGTTCTCTGCCCCCAAGGAGTTTACAGACTGGCCAGGATGCTACATTTAGGGCACACAAAACAATAATCAACTCATGAGAACACATAACTAAGTGTTAAGTTATATATTAACTCTATAAACGTAGTAAGGGTTCTGCAGGAGTCATGAAAAGTTAGGCCTTGTGTGGATGGAATTTGAGTGGAGAGAAGGAGACAATCCAGAAAGTGAGGAAGTCGGAGCCAAGGTTCAGAGTTAAAATAAAGCAAAGACTCTGGGGAAGTGGATGAGAGGACGGAAGGCTGCTAGAATGGGTAGGTGGGGGTCAAGCTTGGAATACTCGAGACAGGCAGCAGGGCTGCACAGTGACTTCTTAAAGAATTTTCGCACCTACCAGAGTAGGTGTGCCAGAGAGTTATAAAGGGATCAGAGAAGTAAGTGTGGGGTCCAGAACTAGAAATCAGGCTTGAGGATGCAGTGTTTTTTGACCTACTCTACCACTCTACTTTTTTCTGTTTTTGTTTTTGGATAAAGAAGTTGGAGAAGGCTGAGGGAAAAGGGAGAAAATGTTAAAAACTGTTAAGGGAAGTCACTAATATTTAAAAGTGCAATCTTAGAAACTGTAATTACCATCATGTCCCATTTAGGTGATTGCCCACAGTCAGTATCAAAAATCCAAAAGAATCTCCATCTTTCTGAGCATGCAAGATGAAATCGAGACCGAAGAGATCATCAAGGACATTTTCCGACAAGGCAAAACCTGCTTTATCCCGCGGTACCAGTTCCAGAGCAGTCACATGGATATGGTGAGGTTAGCATCGCCCGAGGAAATCTCTTCACTTCCCAGAACATCCTGGAATATTCCTCAGCCTGGTGAGGATGAGGTTCGGGAGGAGGCCTTGTCAACAGGTGAGTGTTACGGTGTTAGAACTGGCGTCTGAGGATGCTGTCGGGCTGTGAGGGGTCGTTATAGACCTCTGATCCATTTGTTATGCTTAGGTCACTTTTTCTACAGGGATCAATGTGTATTTCACTTATATTCCAAGACACTCACCTGGCTTAGGGTAAGATGTCCTCTGTAAGCTGTGAAGTGTCAACTATAATAGTAAGGTATTAAGGTAAAAGGTATTGTTGCCTTTTCACAGACTCTTGCTGTAACCTGTGGGTTGATTTATACATTTTCCCTGAATAATATTGTCATTTCACATGGTTTAAATTATGATCTGTATGTTAATGAGTACATTATTATTAATGCTAATAAGCATTTGTATCTTCAGTTCAGACCTGTCAACTACTTGAATATCACACGGGCATCTCAAACACAACACATTCCAAACTAAATCATGTTTCCTCAACCCCTACTACCATGTGTCTCTCTTCGTGCTTAGCACCGTCAGCCGCCTACCCACCTGACCATGCCGTAAATCTCAAGATCATCCTTGGTTCGTCTCCTTCTCTCATGCCCCATGTGTGGTCTACTGCCAAGTCCTGTTAATTTTACTTATTGAGTATTTGTTGAATCTGTCCACTTGTCTCTAATCCCACTGCTACTCCTGCAGTGTAAGCCACCGTCTCCCCTTGCCTGGGTTATCATAACAGCCTCCTAACACTTGTTCCTTTCTATATCTTGTCTTCTCTGCTCCCTCTCAGTCCATTATCTGCATAGAAATTGAAACAAGATTTCTGAAACACAAAGCTGAGCACTCCTCTCTCCTGTTTAGTCTTCCAGTGACTTTCTGCTATGCTTAGTTTGAAGTAAACACTCCTTAACCAGCCTCTTCCTGAGGTGACCTTGCTTTATCTTTACGTTTTCACATCTTTCTACTCCCTCACTTTATAGTCTAAGTTCCAGCCACTCTGAATCTGTTTCCCAACCTCATTCTAAAAAAAACCCTGAAGTATAGTTGATACACAACATTGTGTTAGTTTCAGGTGTAAAGCAAAGTGATTCAGTTTTGTATACAAATACTTTTTCCATTATAGGTTGTCATAAGATATTGAATATAGTTCCCTGTGCTATATAGTGAATCCTTGTTGCGTATCTATTTTATATATAGTGGTTTATGTCTGTTAATCGCATTCTCCAAATTTATCCCACTCCCCTTTCCCCTTTGGTAACCATATGTTTGTTTACTACGTCTGTGAGTCTGTTTCTGTTTTGTATATAGATTTATTTGTATTATCTTTTAAATTCCACATCCACGTAATATAATTTTGCCTTTCTCTGTCTGACTTACTTCACTTAGTATGATAGTCTCTAAGTCTATCCATGTTGCTGGAAATGGGAATATTTCATTCCTTTTTATGTCCAAGTAGTATTCTATTGTTCATGTATACCACATCTTCTTAAACCAGTAATCTGTGGATGGGCACTCGGGTTGTTTCCAGGTCTTAGCTATTGTAAATAGTTCTGCTATGAACACTAGGGTAGGTGTATCTTTTTAAATTAGGCCAACCCCGTTTTGTTTTCTCTACTGCTGGACTTTTATACATGCTGTTCCTTGGACAACAGCCACTTGGGAGATTTAATCGTTATCAATCAGTCTCACAGCTGGAAGCAAAACAAACTAAGGGTACTATTTTGTAATATAGTCCCTCAAACTCATCCTAGGGGTGTACATTTTTGATTAAGACTTAAATAGTTACAAAGAAACCCCAGCAAAGCTTTATGCAATCTTCTCTCAATTTTCCTTTTCAATGTAACAACATAACCTGTAAAATATATATGACAGTGTGAGAAGGGACAGAGTCAAGGGCTCATGGTAATAGGGGATGCTTTATTTTGCTACATTTTCTCCTTTATTATCCAATCCTATGCTTTGCTAGATATTTAGGCACTAGAAGTACACTCAGATCTGCCTCCTTCATGTCCTACATCAGTAGACCAGATGAATGCTGACATTATAGAACTTTTTCGTATCTTCAGGAAGAAAGATTGCAAGCATTTTAAGACAATGAGATATAAGGGGGTATAGTGTATCTTGGGAGGTAGCCCAGGCTTGTAGATAAGGAAGGATAAGAATTTTAGGCTCCGACATTGCTCACACTTCATCACCTACTTCTCCAGACTCTCAGGCTAATGGGTGGAGCTCAGGGTACTTTCCTAGTTCTGGCTGACTATATTAACAGTTCCTCCAATTCTTGCATCATCTCTGTACTGTCCCTGCTAATTGAAATGCTCTTTGTTATCCAGTAATCAGTGTCTCCAGAGGCAGCCCATTGTCTTTGTAGAACAGCTCTGCCTCTTCTAGAATATATTCCTTAGGTTGAGCTAAAATGTGTCACCCTGAACCTTCATGCATTTATTCTATTTCTATTTAAGTACAGTGGTGGGAAGAGTAAGGAAGAAGCATGATCTTTCTACTTAATTTAGTGTACTTCTCGGTTAGGATAAACTCAGCCCAAGTAAATGAGCTAAATCATTTACGTATGGGTTTTAACACATCATTTGACACATAGGAGTGAGGTGGTAAATGGTAACTATTATTAATTTTGAACAAGGAAGGCAGGGTTATTCATTATGCCATCAACTCAATGCTCCCTGAGTGTTTAATATTTTGATAATTTCCAGAGCATCTACTTTGTATCAGACACTGTATTAGCTCTGGAAAGATAAAGTCCTGGATGTCAAGGGGCTCACACTCTAGCTGGGGAGACAGAAAACGTATGTAAATAGAATGAGCATCCCCACCTGCAGTATACGTCAAGCATCAGTGTCAAATGAAAAGATACAGGATATTAAGACTAGAAGTTCAGGGCGTGGCCATGAATAGGAAAACGTTCACTTGAACTGTTAATTTTTTTTCTTCTCCATAGCATTTATTCATGCTGTATTTGTGGACAGGTTGCTTTCTCTCCCCATATATTTTTCTTTGCCAACACTTGCAATCTGGGTTGCAAAGGGATAGGGAATTATACCTGTATTGCTTTTGTTTGTGTGTTTGTTTTTGGGTATTTTTTTGTGGGGGGAAGCAATTAGGTTTTTTTTTTTAATTTATTTATGTTTTTTTTAATGGAGATACAGGGGGTTGAACACAGGACCTTGTGCATGCTAAGCGTGTATTTTACCACTGAGCTATACCCTCCCCCAATGCCTTTAGTCTTGCAGCTGCAGTCTGGGAGGTGACTCGCTTTGCTGTTGTTTCCAGAAACGTTCGAGTAAGCAGTCTCCTCTGTTTGTTGTCTCCCAGCATCACGTTCTGCACCATGGACTTCCACTTGCATCAGCAGTTTAGAATGTGGCATCTTCAGTGCTGAAGCATAAATCTAGCTTCACAGTGTTTGGGACAACCTGATTAGAGCTCAGATTGTCCCCAGGATAGCTTGTGTAGCCTGCTTCTCTTTCTGGTTTGCTCACGTTATCGCAGCTTATGAAAAAGTGAGCTTTGGTGTCCTTAGTTGCAATGATAAGTTTCTAAGCAAAAATTTCACACAGGGTATTTTTGTATTATGTATATGGCAAAATAACAGATGGGTAAATGAATTAGAGGGGCTGCCTCTTTATTGAATTTATTCTCAAAGCGAGGGCTGCTTGAGCAGTTAGATCAGCCAGCAATCTTTCCATTGAATGTACATAATCTAATTCAGTACGACTTGAGCAAAGAAGAGATTTTATTGGCCCAGAGACTGAAACCCGCAGAAGGGCTGGCTTTAGATGTGGTGGGATCAGAATTATTAGAATCTACTCTGTCTCTGCCTTGTCACTCTGCTTTCATCTGTGTTGGCTTCAGTTTTTGGTGCCACAGGTGGCCCATGGTAACTCCAGGTTCTACAGCATCCTTACTGGTAGCAGTCCCAGTAGGGAAGAGCAAGTCTGTTTTCTAACAGTCCTGGTAAAGTCCTGGTCTTAACTCTCATTGATCCACATTGGGTCCAGTGGCTATTCTGCAGTCAGTCACTATGGCGAAGGACGTGGACTAGGCTGAGTGACTTGGGCCTGGGTCTTACAAGCCCATCCCTGTGCCATTCACTGTAACCAGGGAGAAAAGATGTGCTGACTGACCAGATGGGGGCCTGTGCCCGTCTCTGCAACCCAAATCTCTGAGCTGAGAGTGGGCTGGGAGTGATTCACCACAGGAAGAACAAGTGCTTTTTCCAGAACAAGGGGAATGGATACTGGACAGTCCAAAACCACACTCACCTATGCTGTCAGTCATTTCGAAAGTTCTACAGACTAGAACAAGCTCTTTGCAGCCATAACTTTCTCATTGCTTATTTTCTATTTCTGATCTTTCTGGAAGCTCTTTAGGAATTCGTACCCATGTGTGGGTACCTGACACATAACTTAAATAAATAAATGAGCATAATGAAGATTTTGTAGTCCTCAACAAAAGCATTTTAAAGTAATTGAATGGAGCAGTGTTAAGGACAGACTCTTTGAACATGACATATGCAACTTCCTTGTAGGTTGTTCATGATCAGTCCTTTTTGGAGGGGAGGTTAGGATTGGTTCATGGAAGTAATTCCCATTAAACTGACCTCATTTCTTTCTTTAACAGAGTTGCATGGCATCTGCAAGAATATAGTTAAGAGAGTGGGCATGAATTTCATCAAGGCATTTGGCAGAGTCATGATATCCTTGAGGACAGGCTGAAGGGATTTAGATTGGATCATAATACTTTATTCAGAAAATATTTATAGAGCACCTCTCTGTGTGAGGTGTGATGGGGGTGGACCAGGGCACAGGATGGACCTGGTCCCCACCATCATGAGTTAACTACCTGTTGTCCTCATGGAGGCAGGTTTGTGCCAGCACATCCCAGGGCACTCTCCTTTGTTCTGTCCTGTTCAGCTTTTTGTTTCCGCTTGGATGTCCCACTGTCCCTGGACTTTAGTGAGTCAGAATTCATTCTTATCATTGTCTTTGTGCTTTTCACGTTTCTGTTAGCAGCCAGTTTGTGAACACAGAATTCTCCTTGTCTCTTTTCTACCCATCCAGTTATCAAGTCTCACCAGATTTCCCTTTGTAATGTTTTTATCATCTCTCTCTCTCTCTTTAATTCTAGCTTCGAGGAATCCTTCATTTACAGTTTTTATTCTTCACATCAGTTCCGTTGGCATAATCTTCTAATTGGTTTCCTGGCCATGTTGCTTCTCCTGAAGTATCTCTTTTTGTACAGGTCACCTACCCTGATCAAGCCTTTCCCTGTACACAGCGTAGATCTGTATGCCTGAGCAGACTGTGGTTCCTGCTAGCTGATTGTTGCCTAGAGAAGGGACACTGGATAAAATTTAAACATTCAGGCCACTGTGTGGGCCTCCCTGTCTTTTCACCTTGACTCCTGCTTCTTCCTGGTGCGGTTCTGCTGCTTCAGCCGAAGTAGTCTGCTGGAAGACAGTATTTCATGGCAGTCAAGAACAAAGATTTGGGATAAATCAGATAAATCTGGATTTGAGTTCTGCTTTTGCTGCTTTCTAACTATGTGACACTGTGGAGTTGGTGGGTAGGCCTTGGGTCTGAGTCTAGATGCACATAAAAGGCTGGCAGACCCACAGGTGCAGAGGGGACCTGCACAGACCTGCTCTTGATGCATCCCATGTGGGTGAGGGGGCAAAAGAAGCTGCGTGCCAGGGTCGCTGCTGGGCCCAGGATGAGATGAAGATGCTGCTCTATATCTTTCTATGATGCTAAGGACACAGTAATACCTAGATTGGCAGTCTGTTGCGTCTCCTGAGTCAGCGTGCCAGGTGAATCCTGTAGCAGCCGCGGGGTCCATGCCACATTCATCATCCAGTCCATGGGTGCTATCTGGCCATGTTCTGTGGACACTCACAGCCCTGCCACCACAAAGGACTCTCAGAGTGTCTGTGAGAATTTTTGTTTGTTTAATTTTTGCTAAGAGAAGAAATAAGTAGTTATAAGATCCTCCATCGTTTGGTGTTTCGATATGATTTACCGCAAACCTTATGCATCTCTTTTGCTTCACAGAAATCCCCTTCACCAGTTTTATTTGAACTTTCAAGATAACATGTCATGACTGAAAAGAAGTCAAGGCAGTTGTAATTTTGGACTGTGCTTTCGCACATCACACGTACCTTTGCAGGCGTTTTGGGTGACCTCTCCCTCGGGACAGCTGAGAATTTTGCCTTCAGAGATAGGCACTGTTGGAGGTGGAGCAGACTCTAATGGTTCTCCCTTTATCTTCCTTGTTTTCAGATGGGATGATTGAAGTCCAGGGAGGCCAAGTGACTTCCCCAAGGACACACAGGCAGTGAATAACAATGCAATGGTCACCCAGTTCTGTTTTCCACTCCAGCACCCTCTAAAGTGCCATTTCTTTTCTCAACACCTCATTCGTTAAAGTTGCTTTAGCACCTGGATTTTCTCTCTCTCTCCTGACTGCAAACTGCACTAGAACCACTATTCATGGACAGGTACTGTTGGTAATGGTATTCATGGGGACATCGTCACATTTTCCCAAGAAAGACCTTGCACTAAGTCATGGGTATCTGAAAGTCCACTGGTTTTGAAGTTAAGCTTTTTTGCAGTCATTTTATATTCAAGTAAATGCAAAGGAAGGACAGCCGAGGCTTTCTTTTGTAACTGGCCTTCCATCTGAGTAAATGCACTCATGATAGGCTTCCTCGGAGCTGTTCCAGAATTGTCTATTTTATCTCTTGCAGCAGCAACTTTAGAATATATTCTCATTTCGGAGAGTGGTAATTTACTTTTTGTTAACTCCCAGCCCATTAAGATTAAAAGATATTTCCTTAGGGGTTATGGCCTGTTATTCTTGCCAAGATGGGTTAGCCTGCTAAATGTTCTACCCAGGCATAATGATTCACTGAATGTACTGTGGAACACTGAAGTATCATTAAAAGGACTAACCCAGGTGACTTAAAACTCCCTACATGTAGAACTTCAGGTATTTAAACTCCTTTTCCAATTCAGTATTTATTTTATTATCTTTAATTGAGACATTAAAATGTTTTGTCTACTAGGTTTATGTATGTTTCTGTATGTTCGTTTGAAAGAAGAGGCAGAATTTTTAAGAAGAGTTTGAATTAGAAAAAAATCAGTTGTTTTTAGTTTAGTCTTCTGACCCTTTAATGTCAAGTTAGATCGATGAAAACCTGCCCGTAAATAAATGCCACGGTGGGTTTACATGACGCGGGAGAACGTGTCTTTTCTCCCCGACTCCTCCTTCCTTCAGCAAGTTCTCTCTTGTTTTCTCTCACTCGCTCCCCAAGGGTTAATGGCACAGTCTGGCGTTCTGTGGAGCGGTCTAGCTGCAGACTGGGGATAGCCTTCATGTTATTCATCTGTTCTGTGGACAAGAGCCAAGAGGATCTATTTCCTCGAATGCCTTCAGCAGTGAAAAACAGCCCTTTAAAGCTCTTTATTCATTTTGAAAGGCCACAAGACTGGGATGTTTCTTTATGATGAATTGTAACATGTTCTTCTTTCCAGGAAAGTGAGTTAGGGAATTTTCTCCACTGAAAAATGAGGACAAGAGATGAGTTCAAGGAAGCTGGACCAGTAAAGTATAAGGAAATTTTGCCTTTGTCCATTTGGCAAATGTTGGGGTTGAATTCTCTACCTTAGGTCATTGTGGTGACCTCCCAACTGACCATCCCTCTCCAAACACTTGACTTCTCAGTCTCACGTTCCTGCCAAAGTGACCTTAAAACTCACCTGGATTGCATTACTCCACCACTTGAAAACTTTGTCCTCATTGCCTAGATAATAAGTCCAGATTCTGCAACAAGATTCAAGGAAGAATAAAAGTGTGTGTGTATGTCTATGTTTTCTTTGGGGGAAGGTCGTTCTGTCTTTATTCTTCTAGTTTCCTCAACCTAAAATGCCCATCTTCTTTGTCTGACTTTTGGAGTCTTACCCATCCTTTAAGTCTCAATTTAAATACTGCCTCTTCCAGGAGCCTCCTTAGATTCCCCAGTCAGATTTAAACATTTCTTCCTTTGTACTTCTATCTATGTTACGATACCTCAGTGTGCTTTGTGTTACTGAATTGGCTTTATTACATCCCACTCTGGTAATTTAAAAGATTTTTTGTCTTACTTTTAATATTTGCAGGAATTGGAAGCCCACCACTTAACAGGGAAGCCCATTCCATTTTAGACCGGTTTATTAAAGGTTAGAAATTATTCTCTTTTAAGCTTGTGCCTTCATGTAACTCTCCTGGCAATCCTTCTGCCACCCCTTAGAGAAACAAATAGAGTCTTGAAACATTTCTGTCATTGTGTGGGCTTAGCACAGTACCCCAGTG
The DNA here is from genome assembly GCF_048773025.1 of Camelus bactrianus. Taxonomy (NCBI): domain Eukaryota; kingdom Metazoa; phylum Chordata; class Mammalia; order Artiodactyla; family Camelidae; genus Camelus; species Camelus bactrianus. The sequence goes on from NC_133565.1 coordinate 29,736,586, forward strand.
AATTTGAGGTATCACCTTTTTCTTCACCAGCTTTGATACTCTTTTTGAAGTATAAGCCTAGTAATTGTATGTTGAATGAATGACCAATAGTAGCTGTAAAGAAATGCAAACATAATCCAGCAATGTTCATTTATTTTTTACGCTAATCGTCATCTATAAAGTTAGTTATATTTTAACTAATTATCCACAAGTAAGCAAGCAGAACAAGCCAATATTACTATTAGAAGAAGTGGACAGCAAGTTATGAGATGGAAATTGAACAGAAATTTTAAAATGTCTTCTTAACTGCTCATCTCATTACTTTGGTTTAAAGTAGTGAAATACACGTAAAAAATTGTGTTCTTTGGGTAAAGGGACATTGGAAGCCAGAATCACTCATTAAGAAGTCCTGGGATGAATGAATCAGATTGTTTAGACCAGTTGTTTTCACACTTGAAGCATGACCCATTAGGGCTTTTAAGTTCAATTTTGTAGTATTAAAAAGAAACAAAACCAAGAAAGACATAGAAAAAACCCTTTTATTTAGATTAGAGGTTTGTGTGTATGCCTTTGTATGGGTCTGTGTTGGTGTATCTATGTCTGTTTGTATATAAAATGGGTCATGATGTTTATCTTACCATAGGTCCCAGAAAGTTTGAAAGTCACTGGTTTAGGCCTCTACTTCCCCAAAGGTCGTGTATCTTTTAGGGACTCCTGGTGGAATATCAGTGGACCCATAAAGCAGTAGGACAAACATTAATATGTTTTCTTCAAGTGTTAATTTTACTTAAACATTTTGGCAAAAACAAATGCAGAAAAACAAACAAAACCCCACATTATTTTTATACCAAAATAAGCACAAATATAATATGTAATGAAAGATCAGTGAAATTCATGAATTTTAAAGCTAAAACACAAAATATCAAAACAAAAACAACTTTGGCTGTGGCAGGCCACCTCGGGCAGGCCTCCGGGGTTTTGGCCTTTTCTGTAGTTGTAACTGGTGGAAAAGTTTGGGCAATGCTGATCACTTAGTGGGATCTTGAAAGCATGGAATACAAGAGAGAGGAACTTTTTTGTGTTAAATATTTTTGGGGGATGCATTATTTTAACTCCTCTATTGATTTTAAAATCATGTTTAAAAATTTTTTGCTGGTTGCTGGAAGGATTACATTTTTAATTATCACAGTTTGCTTCATTCAGTTTAATACCAAATTCCAGTAAAATATAGCAACTTTGCTTCTACATAACTCCATTCCTCTCCCCCATTTGTGCTGTGAGTATCATATAAATTACATCTACATATACTATAAATACAACCGAGGTACTGATTTAAAAATCATATGCCATAAACCTATCACTTCTAAAAGTTTTCTCCCACTTCTATTATTTATTATTTTTGTGAGAAGAACACTTACATAATAAGATTTACTCTCTTGTCAAATTTTAAAGTATACAATACAGTATTGTTAACTATAGGCAGTGTGTGGTACAGTGGATCTCTAGGACCTCACTCATCTTGCATAACCAAAACTTTGTACCCTCTGGCTAGTATCTCCTCGTTTTTTTCCTCCTTGCGTTTAATTAAGTAGTGTCTATTTTTATCTTTCTTGAGTATTACCTTCCTACTACCTTGTGACTTTTTTTCTGACTCCATATTCATTTATATTTATTCTTTCCTGCTTATTAATAAAAACATTTAAAATTTCTATTTTTTTTTTTCTGAGTACAGCTTTAGTGACTTTCCATGAATTTTGACATATAATGTTATTGGTCCCATTATCTTCCATTTTATAATAGTAGTATGGGATGCTTCTTTGGCTCCAGAGATATTTAACATTTAAACAAATTTCTAAAGTGCTTTGACCACTTTCTAATTTTATTTTGGAGTAAGAGAATATTGGCACATATAGTTTATCACTTTGGGACTTTATTAACATTTTCTTTGTGGGTTTGTATATTCTGGGTACTGTACTTCAGTTGGGAATTGCACTGGACAGTAAAAAACAGAGAACCTGTGAAACAGGGGCTTAAACAACAACTTCTTTGTGTGTTTTTTGACTGTAAGAAACTGTAAATGCCAGCCGTAAAAAAATACTGTATTCCATATGCCCAAAGCCTAAAAGAAATCAGAATTAGGTAAATAAAAATCAGAAACTGAGCCCAGCAATCAATTATATGACACTCTGCCCTTTTTTCTTTCTAAAATGTTTTATTTGTTCAGTCATTTATGCAGCAAATACTTTCTGAGCCCTACTTTGTGCCAGACATTGTGCCAAGCATGAGAGGACTAAATGGGCATAGCCTAGGGCCTGCTTATAAGGGCCAGGTTTCTTAGACTCCTTTGGAAGAAGCACTGTAAAGGACTATGAGAGCTCGGTTTCTGGAGGTTTAATCGCAGTGAGCACAGAAGGTGAGGCAGCACCCTCCCAAGTTGCTTTATGTTCAGAAGCAGAGATACCAGTGAATTGTGAGTAGCTACCCTTTGAGTGTCTACTAAGGACTAAGCATTGTGCTAACTGCTTTTGTATATGTAACCTCATTATTCATCATAACAACAATATTGTCACAGTTGTACAGATGAGGAAAGTGAGTCTCAGACCATTATTTATAGGCATGCTGCAGTCAAGAGTCAGAGCCAGGAGTTTCTGCCAGGTCTGCTTCACCCAGAGGCCTGCTCTTTGTGAGACAGCACAGTGCCCTTCCACGCTGCCATTATGTACCTGGCAGTGGGTAAGAGGAGGGTGTGTTCAGCCTATCAGTTAGAATTAGGTTTGGCCGCATAGGGCAGAAACCCCCCAAGTGACAGTAGGTTCCTTGGAAAGAAGTCTGGGAGTAGTGTTAGAAGTCTGTGGCTGTCATGGAAGTCCCATAGTCATCAGGGACAAGTGTTGTTGCCTCTGCCATATGGTCTAGGATGGCATCCCAGGCTTTAGCTGTCAACTCTGCATTCCAGGCAGCAGGACGAAAAAGGGGGTGATGGGGGAAAAAGAACACCTCCCTTATGTTGTAAATTCCATTTGCTAGAACTTGGGCACAAGGCCATATGTAGCTGCCAAGGAAGCTGAGAAATACAGTCTTACAGTAGAATTCATGGCCTCCTGGATAAAGTCCTAGTTCTGCTACTAAGGAGGAAGGGGAGAATGGATGTTGAGGTGGGCAACCAGCAGCCTGTACCACCTCAGCCCAAGGCAGGTTGTGATTCAGTTGGTGGTCATGGGCTAACTCGGGGCTGAAGGACACTGGCAGGCCCACGTCACAGAGGGTATTGTATGTCATGCATACAGGATTGAACTTTTTTCTGTAGGTACTGGGGAGTTGTTGAAAGACTTCAATCAGGGGAGTGGCATGACCAGTTCTCTGTTTTGGAAAGATTGCTCTGCCAGCCATAAGGAGGATAGGCTGGGGAGATGAAGGCCAAAGAGACTAAGAGTGGGGCATCCATTGGAATCTGATGGGACAGAATGAATGATGAAATGATGATCATTTGAAGATTGAAGAGGATGAGTGAGTTCTGACACATACAGAATGTAGTCTCCAGGCCTCCAAATGGTGATTGACCATTTGAGGACATTGAGGGACAGTATGACTTTGCCCTCTGGGTGTGGGGCTACTAACTGAGGCAGTGAATGCAGGAGGGACAGCAGGTTTGGTGGGGTTTGGGAGCAGATGATGAATCCCACTTGAGGTTGCTCTGGGGTTTCTGGGAGTTTCTGGTGGGTAGCTAGTTGGATGTATAGAGCTGGAGGTCAGGAAATAGGAGATAATTGATTCAGGAGTCATCAGAGTATGGTTATAGGGTAAACCCTGAGATTATTAACAGAAGAGGAGATGAGGCCATGACAGATAGGGACTAGACTAATATTAATTTCCCATTTTAGGTGAGGTTTCTAAGTCACATGTTTTTTTAATTATTTGTTAGACTAGAGTAATTGTAAAAGTAGAGAGAAACTATAAATGTAAATTTGGGAAGGGTTAGCTGAAAGAAAATAGCAGAATCTTTAAGTATATGGAAATGGGTATTCATAATGTGTTAGAATTAAGAGTCTACAGATACAGGTGGCTTTTTGGTACCTCTGCTTTTGCATTAGAAGGAGCAGGATAAAATGATAAACGGATGCTGGAATAAAGAATGGTGTCTTTGAGCAAGATAGTCTTTCATTAAGGCTGATATGATCAATGAGAACAGGAAATTTGAAATATAAGAATGTTCTGCCACTCACCCATCAGTTTTCCTAATCTCTCCTCCCAAGAACAATTCCTAACTTTGTATTTTCAGCAACATGTTCAGTTAGTGATAAACCATAAATAAAAGCAGATTTAACTAGCTGCCCCGAGGTAAGACTTGCCTCTCATGTACCCTCTGTAGGTTTAACAAAATGAAAAAATGCTGAAGGAAAGGATGATCTTACTTGTTTCTTTTTCGGTGGTAGGAAGGAGGCATATCCATGTACAAGCTGCCACATCCTTAGATAAGAATATAGACTTTGAGGGAAAAAAGTGGAATAAAGAGGACTGATACACACAGCTCGCCTTCTTGGCCAATCCAAGATAACTGTACTATGTTCTCAGTTTATGTTGATGTTTAACAAACAAACAGAAGAAGAAGAGCCACAGGATGGTGGAGCCACAGTTAATCCATTAACCTGTAAAAGTGATGACATGCCCACGGTAAATAATTTCAGTGGTGTAGAAGGGAGTAAGATGGAAAGTAAAAGTCTCACTTCCCCTCTCTCCAGCCTGTTCCTCAAATATGACTACTGTTAACATACTTGGGTATCCTTCTAGATCTGTATGTATACATTCTTTTTTTTTTTTTTTTTTTGAGTTGGGGGGTAGTTAGGTTTATTTACTTACTTATTTTTTCAATGGAGGTACTGGGGATTGAACCCAGGACCTCATACATGCTAGGCATGCGCTCTACCATTGAGCTATACCCTCCCTTCATGTGTGCATTCTTAAAAAAAAAATTGTACAGCTACGTTTTGTACTGTACATTCTCTTCTACATCTTGTTTTTTTTGCTGGTTAATAAGCCTTAGAATTCTTTTCATAGCGGCACAGGTAGATCTCCCATAGTGTTTTAAATGGTTGCATATGCTCTAATTTATTTAACCAGTCCTTTGCTGATGGACATTTGAGTTGTTTCCTTTTTTTAAAAAGTCACAAATAATGGCATAAAGAATATTGTCATGTATTTTTGCATACTTATGCAAATAGGACCAATTCCTAGCAGTGGAATGGCATGGATCCTAAACTTTTATGGATATTTCCCATATTGCTTTCCCAAAAAGGCTGTGCCACTTTACATATTCACCACCGTCATATAAGAAAGAGTATTTTGATCTTTCCTTGGATGAACGAGTGAGTGAATGAAAGAAAGAAAGAATGAACACATGCACACTCATGACCACCTGTCATATGCCAGTCTCCATGTTATGCCCTGGAAAGGGAAGAAAATGCATGAGGTGTGGTGATCTCTGGCCACGAGGAGCTCAGTTTGTTGGGGAAGGCAGCTGTGTGGAGAAGGAGGATGAGGAGTGGTTAGGATTGGTGTTTCGGTCTCAGAGAGAGTTGGGTTACTGGTTCTGTTGTATACTAGCCGAATGGACCAGTAGACCCTCTATAATCTTCCTAAGTGTTTGTTCCTTCATTTGAAAATGGGTGTCTGTTTCTCTGTATTGTTATGAAGATTGAATAATAAATTTTGTATAAAACTTTTAGTGTAATGCCCATTGCGTAGTAAGTGCTTGGTGATGATGATGATTACTGTTCTGCATGGAATAGTGGTCTCAGTCCTGGTGGTAATGATCACAGTCCAGAGTGCCCTGGGGACCCAGCACAGGGTTCTCTTTGCCTGAGAGTGTTTGGGAAGAGGAGTAATATCTGAGCCAAGTCTTTAAGTGAGAATAGTAGTTTGTCATGAGGTTGTATCAGGAGGAAATATATCCCTTTTAATAAGTTTCTCAAAAAAGTACAATGTCACAGGAAACCTCACTAATATATTGAAAATGTATTCAACATATAAGTATATTGAAAAAGTTGGTTAACGGTCTCAGAAGAAATTCATTTAGGTCCTCTTATGACCCCTACTACTTGAATTTTCAACCTTAGAAATAACTTAGTTTTGATTTATCAATGTTTCTGGTTTTATTTTGAAGACTTAAAAGAGTAGTTCTTCAATTTTATTTTCATTTCCTCCTTCACAAAATTAACAGTGGTTAATATGTGTTCATTAAGGAAAATGTCAAAATATATAATAGGCTTTTTGAATTAAAATATGGTTGATTTACAGTCTTGTATTAGTTTCAGGTGTAAGCACTGTGATGCAGTATTTTTACAGATTATACTCTATTAAAAGTTATTACAAGATAATGGTTATAATCCCCTGTATTTATCATATATCCGTGTTGCTTATCTATTTTATAAATTGTAGTTTGTATCTCTTAGTTCTGTACTCCTAATTTGCCCCTCCCCTTTTCCCATTCTCCTTTGGTAACCACTAGTTTGTTTTTATATCTGGAGTCTTTTTCTGTTTTGCGTATACATTTGTATTTTTTTTTAGATTCCACATATAAATGATATCATACAATGTTTGTCTTTCTCTGACTTTTTTCACTAAGTAACATATTCTGTAGGTCCATCCATGTTGCTGCAAATGGCAGAGTTTCATTCTTTTTGTATGGCTGAGTAATATTCCATTGTATATATGTACCACATCTTTATCCATTCATCTATTAATGGGCACTTGGCAGCTTCCATATCTTGGCTATGGTAAATAGTGCTGCTATGAATATTGAGGTGCATGTATCTTTTCGAATTAGTATTTTCATTTTTTTTGTATGCATACCCAGGAGTGGAATTGCTGCATCATATGGTAGTTCTATTTTTAGTTTTTTGAGGAATCTCTATACTGTTTTCCATAGTGGCTGCACCAGTTTACATTTCCACCAATGGTATATAAGGGTTCCTTTTTCTCTGTATGTTTTTTAACCTTCCTAATTTGTCTTTTAACTTGCCCAACTTCTTTCGGGGAATTTATCTTTTTTTTTTGGTATTCATCATTTTCTTTCTGGTTGTAACAATTCTTTATCTATTGAATTTAATCATCAGTCTGTCATGTATGCTGTGAATATTTTTTATCTATTTTGTTGTTATTTAAAAAATTTTGTATATGTTTTTGTTTTGAGGGGGATACAGATATTTTAAAATTAGTAAAATCTATCCATCTTTTCCCTTTACTCTTTGTACCTTTGATGTCTTTTTTAGGGAGTCTTTCTTTGTTCTTGAGCATTGATAAATTTTCATTTTATCCTATTATTTTATGTTTTTTAATATTAAAATTTTAATCCTTTTTTAAAGTGTGTTACTATGTAGAGAAGGAACTTAACTTTGTATTAAAAAATAGCCAAGTGTCCCAACACCATTTAGTGAATAATCTGTCCTTTTCTGGATGATTTGAAATGGCACCATTTTCACATACAAATTCTTACATATGTTTGGGTCTGTTTTTGGACGTTTTAGTCTTTTCCATTGATGTTTGCCTGTTCTGGTGCTATTGCCGTGGTGTTTTGATTAATATAGTTGTATTAAGGCTGCTTAATGCATTTTAACACCTGGTAGAATAAATCCTGCCCCATTATTCTTATTTTAAAAAAATTTAGCAAACTTTTTCATTTCTGAGATTAACTTTAAAATTATTTTGTCAGTTTCTCCCCTCAGATCCTCTAGAGATCTTAATTGGAACTGTGTCAGATTTTTAGATTAGCTTGGGGGAAATGGATTTCTTTACAACATTCAGCCTTCTCTGGGAATACAGCATGCCTCCCTAATTGTTCAAGGCTTTTTCTGTGCTCCTTTGTAGGTGTTTTTGCTTTTAGTCATGCTGTTTTGCACATTTCTTGATAAGTGTATTCCTAATCAATTAATATTAGTTGTTTTTGTTGAATGGAATTTTTTCCATTATGTTTCAAGTTGGTTATTTTTGTTGTATAGGAAAGCATAGGAACATAGGTTCAAATTTCCAAATGGTTCCAGTTGAACCAGACTTACGCAGAAGCCTCTGAAGTAATTTTAAAGTTATTTTCTTCAAAATTTTCTGAAGTTCTAGAAAATGAAGTTTCAGAAAACTTAAATTTCATAAGAAACTTGCATCTTTTTAAACATTTTTTATTGATTTATAATCATTTTACAATGTTGTGTCAAATTCCAGTGCAGAGCACAATTTTTCAGTTATACATGAACGTACATATATTCATTGTCACATTTTTTTCTCTGTGAGCTACCATAAGATCTTGTGTGTATTTCCCTGTGCTATACAGTATAATCTTGTTTGTCTATTCTACAATTTTAAAATCCCGTCTATCCCTTCCACCCTCCACCCCCTTGGCAACCACAAGTTTGTATTCTATGTCTATGAGTCTATTTCTGAGAAACTTGCATCTTTGATAACATGTTTTGAAAGTGAAGTGTCTTAAGACTTGATTTTTAAAGTCCGCTATTTTTTGGATGGGCTGAGTAGTTTTCCCAGTTTCCAGCAGATGTCAGTGTTTTACAAATTTATTAGTCTGAGGCGATGATTTTATCTGCAGTCTCCCACATTTGTATATCCTTTAGTCATTTAATTCACGTACTGGGGATTATTTGAAATGGAAGGGATTTTGGAGATCACTGAGTCAGTCTTTTCATTTTGTAGATGAAAGAACAGGCCTAGATAGGAAATGACCTGTCCAAGCTCATACAATCACACAGAGTGAGGCTGAAACCCAAGTGTTCTTGTTTCTAAAAGCCCCTTTCTCTAAGACTCGTAAAAAATAGTCTCCAAAATCACAGAGAAGAAAAAATGTAGAGTCCAACAGAGAAGGTATATTTGGGAGAAGGGGAAGCAGATTGGTTCAATTTGTTTGGATAAGTAAATATTTCAAAATTATTTATGAATAGATGTTAGATTCTTGGATTGTAATAATTCAGTGAAACGAACCGAAAAGTTGGCTTTTGTTACGTGAATGTAGAATTACTGGATGTTCTTCGGACTGTGGATGTGACGTCAGTACCTGTGTATGGCTAACAGAGTGACTCCCGACCCTGTCTCTGCACAGCCTAATTGGTTATGTTGAGGAGAAATAGTATAAATCATTCAGTTCTACTTGTGTCACAAAATATTATCCAAGAATCTATAATCTTTTCAAATAAATAAACCAAGTAATAAAAGAGTGTTTTTTGTTCTGTATTAGACGAAATCTGGGTAAAGAAACCAGGGGAACACTTAGACAAAGTTATGAAGTGGGTAGAATGCCAGTATCAGAGAATATCCATCCTTTGATCAGCTGACTCCACCCTATCAATATCTGCTTGTAGAAAAAATATGGACCATTTAATCTTCAGTGCAGAGGTGGGAACCTTCCAGGGTACGCATGCTAAGCACCTACCCCTCTGACCCCAGTGCTCACTAGATTTTTGAGTAGTGAGAGCCCATGTGGAAGTAAGTAAGCATGGGCTGAGTCTTAAAGACAGGGTGGGACTTGGGTAAAGTATAGAGACTCTAAAGGTGGGACCAGTGTATGGAAGGCTAGAAAGGAAATATGTCAGAGCAGGCGGTGAAAAGGTGATTATGTTTAGAGCTTAAGGTCAATTAAAGGAAGGTAGGATTGAGGGTAGATTGGGCTGGTTTGATTTTAGACTCTTTGAGGTGGAGGTCACAGTATGAGATGTTTCTGAAGATTAAGAAAAACTTTTTATTTTGAAATAGTAAGTTGCAAAAATAGTGCAGAGAGGTCCTACGTACCCTTCCCCCAGCTTCCCTCGATAATGACCTCTTGCACAATACAGACAGCTAAGTAACTGTAGTAAGGGCTAGAGTAATGTGAGTAATGTAAGTAACAAGGTAAGAAGTAAAAAGGAAGAAAACTGTATTCTATTGAGAAGAGGTGGTAAACCCAGGAAAACCTCACCAAGGAGGTGGTCTAATGTACAAGCAATGAAAGGATGAGTAGGATCTTGAAGGATCAAGAGGGAGAGGCAGGGATAGAGTATCATGCATAAAAACAGAATGAGCAAAGGCAGAGATTTGGGAAAGCATGGTATATGTTCAGGGCCGGTGACTGGTTCTCTGTGGAAGGACTTAAGAGTAAAATAAAAGCAGGATGGCTGGAGGGACACGTTTAGACCATGTTGAGAAGTGTCTCCAATGCCAGGGTAAGAAATCTTACTTCTGCAGGGTGAGCCAGTGGACCCTCTGACTGGCCTCTGAGAGGAAAATGAGGGGACAATTGGTGACTTCAGAGAGCCACGCTGAGTCTTCAGGAAAGTCAGGACTCCACTGGCAGATAGGGAAGTCAGAGAGAATGAGCAGACAATTCCAGGGGAAAAGTGAATAGATCTTTGCTGCCATTTAAAAAAACTCTACATGGAATATTCCTAGTTGAACAGTTTCATTCCTTATAACATTTGTTACAAAACTACACTCTTCCTTATCCCTTGGGATAAGCCTTCCACACACTTATCCCAGCAATATGTCAGAGGGACTCCTGAGAGGGCCCTTATCAGCTAGGTCTCTGGGCTGCAAACACAAGACCCTGGACGCTGGACACCACAGTTATATCCCTAACTTATCCAATAGAAAACTGGATTTCCTTCAAAGCTTTTAAAGCTCTTTAGAAAGGGTAAAACAAAAAAGCTCCGTTGTAGTAATGAAACTTGTCTGTATTTTGATCGTTGTAGTGGCTACACAAGTCCATACATGTGACAAAACTGCACAGAAATATACATACACATACATAAACGTCAGGCTGCTCTAACAGGTTTGGGGGGAACATTAAGGGTTTCAAGAGCAAGTTACTCCCCTAAGAAACCAGAGGAAGACTTGTTGAAGCAGATAACAAGGGTAGTTGGAGTGAAAAAAAGCACTTGGAACTCATTGGAAAAGGACATTATATTAAGAAAAAAAACAGGTACTATTATTTCAAAGTAATAGGTTACTTTATCTCAGGCTTGCAGTAATAGAATTTGTTCTAGATGGCACAAGGCTTATATTAGCCGAGCTACGAATCCTCCTAGGCATAGAAGAAGAGAGCAAGCAGAAGAAATATAATGTACCATGTAATTTTATTTTAGTTAAATGTACTGAACCAGAAAGTTTGCAGGACTTTCAAGTGCTTGTTTAACGTCTTGGTAAAACAAATGGTTTTACCCAGAGAAGTTTCCATTTTGCTAAAGCTCTTAAGGCTTAGGAATCATGCAGTGCTATAATTATTTAGAATAATGACTTGGAGAGTTCCTCTTCTAAAAAGTGAGACAAAGGGAAATAGCTGCAGAAGCACCCATGTATTTCTGTGTCTGAAGAAATTGTCCTTCACTGCTCTCACGAGGAAACCAGGCTTGCCCTTCTGGAGCGCACCTTCCCATGAACCTGTGCCGCAGGGTGGGCTGCCCGCCAGACTCACCCCAGTTTACCCCGATGCCTCATTTCTTTCCTTCATTCTTTTTTTTTTTTATTGTGATAAAATCATATAACATAAAATTTACCATCTTAACCATCTTTAAGTGTGTAAGTTCAGTAGTGTTAAGTATATGCACATTGTTGTGAAACAGGTCTCCAGAACCATTTCATCTTGCAAAACTGAAATTCTGTATCCATTAAACAGTCCCCCTTCCCCCCTCCCACCTGCCCCTGGTAACCACCATTCTACTCTCTGTTTCTATGAATTTGACTATTTTAGATACCTCAGATAAGTGGATCATACAGTATTTGCCTTTTTGTGACTGGCTTATTTATTGATTGTGTCACACAGATACACAAGGAATTGTCCTTAAAATTCTCAGAATCACTAAGCTTTGAGTCTAAAGAGATCTGAAAAATTGTGGCTTCCCCATCCATCTGTTTTACAGATGATAAAAGTCAGACAACCAGAGGTTGCCTAAGGTTAGTGAAAAATCATAGGAGATTCTGTCATTTCTTCTCAGTTTTATTGAACTTTTTTAGGTCCACCTGATTATTAACAACAGTGAAAGTATCTCAGACTCAGAGCCAAAATAAACATTTAGAAAATGCCATTTGCATGAAGCTGCTCTTGCTGCTGCTGCTCCTGTTTTCTGCAAAGCATTTTTGTATATCTGTAATAAAGACAGTTTAATTCTTTTTTTCTAGTAAGATTTACTTTGGTCAATATCTGCTAAGATAAGATTAGCTGAAATATAGTTTTGTTTTTCTATTTTAGCCTACAGTGGATGCTCTAAAGAAAGTCTTGGCAAACTTTCTGTAAAGGTCCAGATAGTAAATACTTGGGGCTTTTATGTGTCGTACAATATCTGTTACAACTATTCAACTCTGCTTTTTTAGTGTGAAAGCAGAGTGTGGCTGTGTTCCATCAAAACTTTTATTTACAGGAGTAGGCAGCAGGCCAGATTTGGCCTGTAGGCCATAGTTTTCCAACCCCTGCAATAAAGTGTTGGGACTTTCATTGTCACTTTTTTGGTCCTTATTAGCACCTAGCTTGCTCTCTTTCATACAGGAGATAGTTGTAGCTGTTTTTGGTGATGATGGTTATGATTATGCAAATAATGTAAATCAAATGATCATTTCCTACTGACTTACAACTTTAGAGTTATTTCCTATATACTTTGCTAGCCTTATGATATAATAAAAAATACTTAAGAAAATAACTAACATGTTTGAAGTACATCATCAAAAGAAAACTGGAAATTTTTCTTAATATTCATAAAAATGAATTTTATAAAGGAAAATAACCTTGTTCTGATTAGAAAGATAAGATATACTCAAGCAATACGGAAGGATGTAAAGAAGAAATACAAAATAAACCCAAATCCTCAAACCCCATGCTAACTACTGATAATAGTCATACGTAAATCTTTTGCTGGATCCATTTGCTTGGCTCCTCCAGATCCACCGTCTACCTTTTCCACTTGCTTGGTACTCTGGAAGGTCCCCCTGTGTGGACTACGTCAACAGGGTGCCCTTGCCCTGCTTTCTGGTTCTTTAGCCAATGGGAAGCACCAACAGAGACTCAGGAAAGCAGGAGAGTGAGGTTGGGGGTGTTTATTTCCCTGCTCCCCTCCTCCCCATCCCCAGGGCCTCATCTACCAAGAGCCACTCTCCTGCCAGGCAGCCCTTCTGATCGCAGCTCTTTCGGTGCCTGTAAGCCTGTAACTCTGCCCTCCCCACCTGCACCTCTTGCACCTTTGGGGGCGGGGGCGGGGGCGGGGGTGGGGGCGGGGGAGGGTCAGTGCTCTTTAGCCCCTCTACTGCTGTGTCTCAGCCCTGCCTACTGTGGATCCTTCCGTTAGCGAACTGCTCTCACTCTGCCAGTTTGAGTGTACCTCACTGTGACCCTGAGCTGACTGATAAAATGTGTCCGGTTTAACTAATTCCCCCCAGCAAGGCAGGGGAGTAGAACATTCCTTGTCTACTTTACTTCTCCAGTTAAGAACCAAAGAGCTTCCACACTTTGGAAGAGCTCTTACATTTACTAACTGTATGACTTTGGGCAAATTATCTCTCTGAGCCTTGGTTTTCCCATTTGAAAAAAGGACATCATAATATTTACCTCATAGGGCTGTTGGGGAGATTAAATGAGGTCCTGTCTGTGCAGTACATTTAGTACAGTGTCTGGCACATGGCTTTTAAGTGCTGAAATGGATTGTAAAAGAGCGACTCCATTTTCCTTAGTTTGTAAACAGATTCTTTTCCAAGGATCCTTTGCAAAGGGAAGGGCTGTCTGATTCTACATGGGGGTTCCCAAATGGCCAGAATACGTTGTGACCAAGCATTGCAGAAAGAGTGAAGGTGCATTTACAATGTAATTTTAAAAAACAGCCATCTCTGTTAGGTGATTTAGTTGAATACTCTTTAAGAGCATTATGGATTTGCAGGGAAATACATTTTTTGAAAACCTAGTTTTTGTATATAATCAGAAGTTGAATATATTTTATGAGTACAATCACATAAATGGCTTTGTTTACTACCTTGTGTGCTCTGTACTGATTTACTATGAAGAGTGATGAAAAGTGATTCAAGGGAGTTGTGCTTCAATCTGTGCTTTCTGAGGCAACCATAATGAATATATGGTATTGATTTTTGAGAGTTCTACCATAAAATCTCCTTTGAATTATTGGTTCTGTATTTTATTTTAGGATTTCAGCTTCTTCGTGTTTGAGAAGCATGTTTAATTAGAAGTGCCTGTGTCTCGGTAATCAGCCACATGGCCTAAGGAGTATGCATGCAGCAATTGATTAAGTTGACATTTGGCATTAATAGCTTAGGACTCTCTACATCATAAAATGCTTACCCATTTTAGACTTTACGTGAAGGCAATCTTGACTGATGTTTCATAGCTAATAAGTGGTGGTGCTGGGTTTCAGACCCAGGCAGCCTATCTCAAAGCCTGCACACTCAGCTCCCTGCTCCACTGCCTCTAAGGTATTTGCCCTTGTCATGTTTCTCCCATCCCTTTGCCCAGTCCCACTGTCCCTTTCAGCAGTGGGAGCAGTATGTGCTGTTGAATCATTATCTACCTGGGCAGTAAGCCCTCGGCTTCATCTCTTACGAGCAGATTGTCTTTAAGGAGGAATTTGACCTCTTTGAGCACTGCGTATGTTTCTTCCTCTGTGAAATTTCAGGGGATAATAATCCTTCCCTTCCTGCCTCACCAGGTAGATGTACTGACCAGCTGATTTAATTCATCCTTCTGTCCTTGGGGGTGTAGAACAGTGCTTGTTGACACATTGTAGACACTTAACAAATATTAGCTTCTGTGCTTTCTTCTCTTCTAGAAGCTGGACTCTGGGTAAGAGATGTCGCATAGGATGGTCTGAACGGGTAGCTACTTGGATATAGTCAGGAAACTAAGATAAATATGGTCAAGAGTCGTCTCATTTAATCTCTTACCCTCATTCTTCCTTTCATAGTAAATAGAGCTGAACTCAACATCTCTGTGGGAAAAGACCAAAAGCTCTGCCCCCAGAGGTAGGGGAAAGGATCCCTCGTACTTGATGCACTGTAGGCTACGGACCGGCCACGGCAAACTGCGTGGGCAGGGAGGGAGGTAACCGAGGTTTGTTATGAATATCAGGAACAGACAAATTAATAAAAAGATTAGAAGGGCCTTTCAGGCATGGAGAATAGCATTGCAGGAGCAAAGGCAGGAAGTCATGGGGTGGGTCTGTGGGAAAATGGATCCATCTGTTTAACTAGGATTGCCCCAGTGTAATGGGAGTTCATACTGGAGAGGTGATTGCGATGAGGGTGTAGTGGGTCCTGCACACCCAGCTAAGAGATTTGGATGTACTCTTTAAGAGACTGTTACTGATTACAGGTGTTTAGGGGGCTGAGGGGAGTCATGATGAAGGCTGCATTTCAGGATGGATTGGGACCAGCAGTGCCCGAAGGTGGGATGACTAGTTGTACCTCCAGGAGAAATGGCACATTCAGAATGACAAGTGGAATAGTGCAGAGGGGTGACTGGAGAAGGAGGCACTGAGTCATGAAGCTCCTGAGGAGGAGTTTGTGGAGACAGGGCCATAAAACCTGAGTTAGAAAGAAGTGGAAGGGATAAGAAATAGAAGTCTGTGAGCAATGCATGCTGACACCGGCGCCAGAAAGCCCGTATCACCCCTGGGCTCTAACGCTCCTTCTTCTCAGCCTTCTCCGCAGTGCTGGGGCGGGCGTAGTCTACAGGCCAGACTGATTATACTCTTCTGAAAAACCCAGCACCGGGAGTCTGAGTTCAGAGCATCCTAAGAGGTGTCTGTGGCCCAGCAGCCACCTCCTTGGCCACAGTTAAAAAGGATTTTTGTGAAGGTGAACTGAATTCTCAGTGCCTAGCATAGACTCCAGAATATATAAAAGCATTTGTAGAATTTGCTCTTTTCGTTTCCTTTCAGGGCCTAGTTCCTTTCCTTTTTTTTTGATTGATAAAGATTCTGCAGCTCAGCATCTGTCCCCATCTCCCCACTTAGATTATCCTTACCCTGGTAATTCCCTCATTGCTGAATCTAATGATACTTTCCTGCCCTTATCTTACTTGTCCTGTCTGCCAATTTTTGATGCTGTTTCCGCTCCCTTCTTCCTGAAACGCTTTCCTTACATTCTGTGACACGGGTCGGCCCACTGCAGCCCACGGGCCGAGTCTGGCCCACCGCCTGTCTTTGTGAGTAAAGCTTTATTGGCACAGAGCCACACCCAGTTTGTGTGTTGTCTGTGGCTGCTGTCCCGCCGCATGGCAGAGGTCATTTGTAACTGAGACCCCGTGACCTCTAAATACCTGAATTATTTACTTTCTGTCTCTTTGCGGGAAAAGTTTGCTAACCTTTATTTTATAACCTCACTCTCCCCTGGTTTTCCGTCAAACTCCAGAGCTGAGAGAACATGTAAGAGCCAGTTCTGAGGTAAGGCTGTGAAGGCTCTGATTAAAGATCCCTTGAAGCCCTGAAGAAGCTTTACCGCCTTTCGTGCTACCTAACATTTCTAAAGTAAGAAAAGAAAAGCTGTCAAAGCAAATATAATGTATAAGGTATAATCTGAGCACTGTGCTCAGGCGTTCACAGTCCTTACCTAATTTAATTTTCACGACCAGCCTTGTGAAGCGGGCATGGTTTTTAGCTCCGTTTTACTGAATGGGTATTAGGTTGCCCATGGCCAACAGTGAAGAAGCAGCCTCAGGGCCCGTGCCGCTAACCTCGCTGCTGGACTGCCTCCAGAGGGCACTGGTGTTTCGGAGCAGCACCAGGTGGGAAAGACAGAAGCTGTTGGTGAGTTTTCCAGAGGTTAGCCCTGCAGTTTGGGAGTGCATGTTCACATCACGAAGCCAGTGAAGCCTGGAGAAGCATACCCGCCACGCCACGACTGCAGAGCAGTCTTGCCATTCCCAGAGAACACTGCCTGAACACCGGGTTGCAGTCCTGATGCAGCTGGGTTCTTTGTGCTGGTCACACTCTGTGCTAGCGGGAGCCTGTGAAGCAAGTGTGCACAGGATTAAACAAAAGCAGGTCAGCTCTTCTTGCCTGTGGTACTAATGTCAGTGTCCTCTCTTAATGAGCCTTTGGTGATTTGAAAAACAGAGCCATGCTAGAGGCTTCTAAAGAACGTGTGCATGGACTAAGGGTTTTTTGCTGGTTCCCTCTACTGAGTTGTGTTCTTGCATTGTGTTAGGGTGGGTCTGAGGTCTACCTCTGAGTGGGGATGGTCCCCGTGGGATCATCATGTGCAAAGGGAACTTGCTGAGCCTGTATGCGATTTCCAAGCCCCGTGGCTCCTTCACCTTTGGGGAGAGGAAGCATCCAGCACAGTGTCATGAACGTGTGAAGAGCCCAGGTGTGTGTGCGTGGGGGAAGAGAGTATGCGTGCAGAGATGATGGAAAGGCATAGCAAGAGCTTCAAGGATGGCAACAAATGGATGACGTCAAGCAAGGAATTATACTACGTGTTTCAGGAAGACACTTGGATTCACCAAACTGCAGAAGACCAGGAAGAAAGGGGATTCTAAAGAACTGAAGCCAGAGGCAGCAGAGGACTCTAGGGTTGCAGGGAGCAGCAGTACCAATCCTGTGGGTAGGGGGGCCAACAGCAACACCCCAAATAGGATGTCTAGACCCCTGCCTGTGAAGGACTATTTCAGAGCCTTTCATCACCTGAGAATCCCAGAGCCGTTCTCTTTCTTGCTCAACAGTTGTGGAGCTCACTTTGAACAAGCAGCCGTACAAAGTAACACTTTGTTCATTTTCTAGTCCCATAACATGGTAACTCAAACTCATATGCCTTGGAGTTACTAAAGTAGGGGATGTCGTGCTAGGATTGATCCATTCTGTGGATAATACACTCGTCTTTCAGGGTTCCTTTGGCCGAGAATTCTATTAGAATTCAAGCATGGAGAATGACTTGGAAAAAATTATGGTCCTCAAGGAGATTTTCTCTCTGGTAGGGCAGACAGAGACATGTACAAATAGCTGTAGTGCAAGGTGGGCTTCAGTGAGAGTTATAATCATCAAGTGCAGAGAGGAGCAAGAACAGAGTGAGCAAGATTAATGCTAACTTGAGGGATTTGAGAACATTATTTTTGTTCCTTTCTGTTTCCTTCCTTTATTCTCTTCTGCCAACTGCCCACAGGTGGCTGCTCTGAAATTCTACCTTCTCTTTCTTGTGTATTGACTCTGGTGGAAACCCTGACTATTTTCCCAGCTTTCCTTTTGGTATCTTTGCCTTTTTTTTATTATGGTAAATGACACATAACATGACATCTACCCTCTTAACAAAATTTTAAGTATATGGTACAGTAGTGTTAACTATAAGCAGTGTTACACAGCAGATCTCTAGAACTTTTTCATCTTGCGGGACTGAATCTTGTGCACATTGAACAGCAACTCTCCATTTCCTCCTTCCCCCAACCCCTGGCAGCCACCACTCAAATTCCTGCTCCTATGAGTTTGGCTCTTTAGATACCTCCTGTAAGTGGACTCATGCAGTATTTGTCCTTCTGCCGCTGGCTTATTTTGCTCAACCTAATGTCCTCAAGGTTCTTCTGCATTGTAGTGTATGACTGATGTTCCTTCTTTTTTGTGGTTGAATAATATTTCATTGTGTGCACTGCATTTTGTTTATCCATTCATTTGTTGATGGACATTTAGGTTGTTAACACCTCTTGGCTATTGTGAATAATGCTGCTGTGAACGTGGCTGTACAAGTATCTCTTTGAGGCCTTGACTTCGATTCTTTTGGGTAAATATTCAGAAGCAGGATTGCTAGATCTTATGGTAGATCTATTTTTAATTTTTTTAAGGAGCCTTCATACTGTTTTCCATGGCAGCTATCCCTGTTTATATCCCCAGCAACCGTGCACAAAGGTTTCAGCTACTCCACATCCTCACTAACATTTATTATTTTACGTTTTTTTTCTTTTAAATAGTGGTCATTTTGACAGGTGTGAGGTGATAGCTCATTGAGGTGCTGAGTTGCATTTCTCTGATGATAATGATATTGAACATCTTTCCCTATATGCCTGTTGGTCACTTTTTGGTCTTCTTTGGAGAAATTTCTGTTCAAGTCTTTCATCCATTTTTAATTGAGTAATTAGTTTATTTGTCATTGGATTGTAGGGGTCTCTTTGCTTTTAACTCCCAAATCTCCATACCCTTACCTGACGAACTCCACATGTCTTCTGCTACTCCTCAGCCTGATCCTTCTGCCCTGTTACCTCCTCATCACTCTGCTCCTGACACCCTTCCCTTGGTATCTGAAATATACCCAGACCCAACTCTGACCCATCCTTAAAAACCTGGGTCAAGTCAGAGTTCCCCATGGACCCTTCCCTGACCACCCGTCATTTGGCTCTCTGCTGAGGTCTGTAGGACTCTTGTCTCTATTGCTTTTTGGGCAGCTGGCAGACACTGCTGCCTTGCATTGGAATGGATGTTACAGTGTGTGTACATATTTTATGTTAACTAAACTCCATCTCCGGAAGGCCAGGGGCGTATCTGTGTATCCCCCAGAGGACTTTATGAAGCACCTTTGCTGCACTGTGAAGAGGCAAGAAGCCTAGGAAAAGTGTGTGTGTGTGTGTGTGTGTGTGTGTGTGTGTGTGTGTGTGTGTGTGTCCGTCCTAGGTATAGCACCAGAGCAGAACTTTAAGCCTGAGAGTGCTCTGGCAGCAGTAAGAGGACTTGGAGGAAACAGCAAAGTAAGATTAAGCCACCATCATTCCCAAGAGAGAGAGATGAGCAGGGCAAGGACAGAGGAAAGATGAAGGTCTATGGCCAGGACCTTTTGGCAAGTTGGGGTTGGAATAGACAAGCAGGTTCCCACGAGAAGGTCATGACTGTAATCTGAGATGTGCTCTGCTAGATTTTGGCAGGCAGGGGTTGACAGGTGTATTCTGGGAGCTGGAGAGAAGCTGAGTTCACCTCATGGTACTGCAGGTAGTCAGAACAGCTGTTGATAGCGGGGCGCCAGCCTAGCTGGCAGTCTGAATGTCTCTCTCTGAACACCTTGTTCCAGAGAATTCATGGCTTCCAACCCTGGTATGTCCTTGCCAGCAATGCTGCACGAGTAGTTAGTCCATGTTAAGCTGTAGATCACCCAGAAGCCCCCAGGACAGCCCTTAGGAGTCCAAGGCTCAGTACAGAAGGCTACAGGGCAGCCCACTGGTTTGGATATGTGATGTGGCTCTTGAGGAGTGCAGGTGTGTCATGCTGCTTGCCAGGGGCTGGGGACCATTCCCTGGGCCTCAGAAACTCCCTGGAGATCCTCGTGACCTTTATTGCCTTCACATCTTTCACTGTAGTCAGGTTTTTATCGCTCCTGTGAGCCTGCCTTCCACCTTGAGCCCAAGCAGCCTGCTCTATCCTGATGATGCTGTGGCCAGTTCTGATCCCTGTGCTCCCTGGGAGAGTTCCAGCCAGAGGATCAATTATGGGGCCTGATCTTGTGGCTTTGGAATGCCCCTGAATAGGTCTGAGCTTGCTGTCGTGTGAATCCAGGGAAGCTTGACAACCTGGCCTTCCCTCCCCAGTAAGAGGGGAAATGAAGAGAGTAAGCTGAGTCCTCTTAACAGCTGGTCCTCTTCCTGCTCACTGACTCAGAATAGCTCCGTCCTTTCTGGCTTCTTTCTGACCCTATCCCACCCCTCCATGTGTCATTATCCTGGGACACTGAATCCCAAACTTGACATGTGTGTAGGATCATCTGTATACTTAAAAAAAGAAAGAAACAAAAGGAATTCTTAGGCCCTACCCGGAGATGCTCTGTGAACCGGGGCTGGGCATCTGGCATCTTTGTGCATATATGCATTAAAGAACTGTGGGAAGGATGGATAATGGACTTAACTAGTTGCTGGGTAATTTTTCTTTCTTCGTTTGGCTCTATGCTTTTAGGATTTTCTAGAGTGATCATGTATTTCTTTAGAAATCAGAGGAAAAATAGATGCCATTAAAAAACAAAAGCCAGATCTGCAAGTGATCGGGCTCTTTCAGAAACCACTAACCCTGGTGAATTTGTTCCTCTTCTCCACAGGGGGACTTGATCTCATCTTCATGCCGGGTCTTGGGTTTGACAACCATGGCAACCGTTTGGGGCGGGGCAAGGGCTACTACGACACCTACCTGAAGCGCTGTCTGCAGTCCCAGGATGGGAAGCCCTACACCCTGGCCTTGGCTTTCAGAGAACAGATTTGTCCCCAGGTCCCAGTGGATGAAAATGACGTGAAAGTAGATGAAGTCCTTTACGAAGACTCCTCAGCACCTTAAGTCCTGATGACGGCAGCCAAATAATCAATGTTTTGCACCAGAGAAAAGCAGAATACATGTATTTTCTCTTGTGAGAAATGAGTGGAAATTGCACACGAATGTGAATACAGGCCATGTTGTTCTTGATGTAATTATAAGATACCTACTGTGAAACAATTTTTAAAAGTCAACAGCAGTGTGAGTAATAGAACATTGATTAAAATGGGGGCTATCACCATATGATTTTCAGCTTGATTTCCTGTATTAATGTCACAGGTTGCTCTTCCTGCTTTGCAGTTTACGTTAAATATTCATGAGGAACTGTGCTCCAACTCAGAGTGTGAGAGGAAAGTAAACTCGCTGGGAGGGGACACTTTCACTAAGCCGTCATGGGCCCGGTCAGTCTGGCAGGCACATGGAGACTCAGCAGTTATTAAACATTCGTTGGTGTTTGCTTTGTGTACAGAGTTCCCCAAGAATATTAAACTGTTTCATCGTGGCTTCATTTACTCAACCTGGAACTTTATGTCTGACACTTTGTAGTTTTTGATGGTTAATGGGCTAAAACCTTTTATGATTTAAATATTTTAATTCAGCTGATTTCTTCCCATCTCTGCTGTTCTGTGTACCAGCCACGTATGAGTTTAAGATCTGATATCCTGTAATTTAGAAATTATTTCTGTTTATCGGTGGTGTCTGCTTTGGAAATGAAATTTGGGCTGAAAGCTGGCAGATGGCATCACAGCTAGGGAACGGTAATTTTGTGAGGGGAAGATCTGGTTACAGTTGGAGACCCAGGAGTCCGCCTGGATGCTGCTCTCTCACCCGCACCCCACACCCTGCCTGTCACCAGGTCCCGTTGATTCTGCTTCCGAAATGCCTCGCACATCTGTTCTCTCCTCTCCTCGTCCTGTTGTTCCTTTTGTCCAGCCTCTCAGCATTTCTAAGCTAAACTGGGCAAGAGCCTCATCCCTGGCTTCGCTTGCCTTCAGCCTGGTCCTGTTCGATTTATTTCTCAAACTGCAGTCAAAAGTGATCTTAAAAAACATGAACCTGATCACGAGGTACCCCTGATTGGAGTCTTTCAGTGTTTGTGCAGCGCCTGCTGGGGGACTACCACAGGCCTTCTGCTGGGGTACTGAGCCCCTTAAGCAAGGTCTCCTACCTGTCTTTTTCTAGCCTCTGCTCTCCCCATGTTCTCCCACTGTACCATGTACGCAGACATTCCTCTGGCTCCCTGGGCCCTACGGGCTGCTTCTGCCCTTCGTGCCTTGTAAGTGTGCTTTTTCTCTGGCTGTAGTGCCCTTTCCTCTTTTATTCACCTGGAAAACTGTTTATCCTCCAAGACTCAGCTCCGGTGTCACCTCTTCTGTGAAGTCTTCCTCTGTTCCCAGGCAGAGTTAGTGTTCCTTCACTTGTTTATAGATGGCCCTGGCCATCGTCCTCCGTATCACGTCGTCCTACACGTCGATTACTAGTTGTCGTGTCTACCCCTTCATCAGACTGTGAGCTCCAGAGAGCAGGGGTAATCTTTATATTCTCACACTCGCTCGACACCTAGACCTATAGTGGGTGTTTGAGAACTTTTTTGAATGAGTTAGTTGAATACATTCATATATGTTTCATTTGAAACATGGATACATATTCTTTGGATAATAGCATATGATTTGATGTTTTATGCACAAAAGTAAAAACACTTAAAAAAAGTAGATGGGGCTAAAATTGAACTTTCACGGTATAGTATATACATTGAGCGATGGGAGGGAAACAATATCTGCAAGCTGTAAAATCACATTACTGTACTGGTTAGAAATCATAAGGGTCACTTCATTCTTAATAAAGTTAGCGTGAATGTTAATGAAGCTGACATGACTGTTGGTCTGAAATGGTTAAACAAAATTCCTGAACTGCTGCAGGTTGGAAACTTTAGCACTGAGAACTCAGTCTCTGTTGTTATTCTATGAAAGGAGAGCATTTAAAAACCACTTCCTAGCTCCTCAGGTGCAGACA
Organism: Camelus bactrianus; assembly: GCF_048773025.1. Taxonomy (NCBI): domain Eukaryota; kingdom Metazoa; phylum Chordata; class Mammalia; order Artiodactyla; family Camelidae; genus Camelus; species Camelus bactrianus. The sequence continues at coordinate 29,759,802 of NC_133565.1, forward strand.
GAACATAGAATCAGCTGGCCAGAAGACCCACGGTGCTGAGACTCAGGAAAGTCAGAAGGCTGCAGGGTCTCTCACCGGGAAAGAGGACCGTTCCCTAGTGTCTAGCAATGGGCAGTGGTCACTGTGCAGAGGGTATGGGAAAGGGGAGAGAACCCTGACAATGCAGGTGATGATGACATTGTAACGGATCAGGGCACAGTTAGAGGCTGAGGACAAGGCCTTGAACCAAGAAGGAGAGCCAGCATGAACCCGGAATGATGAAGGTCTCAGGCCAGGGGACAGTCTAGGCAGAAGAGAAATAGCAACTTGATCTGAGCAAAACAATTGTTAGTATTGAGTAATGGAAATATATGTAAGTCTGTGATTGCTGCCTGTTCTATAGAACTGTGCTTAATTTAACCAGAAAGTAACCTGTATTGCCTTAGCTTATCTAACTGGTACCAGTAAGAACAGTACACTAATCACAGAGTCCTACTAAGTAAGAGACTGGTAAAGATGTCTAGGCATGGCTGGCTTGATACAGCAGCTTATTCGTTCCTGGCCTCAGATTTTTTTTTTCTTTTTCTTTTAGAGATCATTGAAATTCTCCCCAAAGGCAGATTTTCTGGCTTACACCACTACCTACCACCATCCTTAGTGCAAAATAAATAGCCAATAAATTCTTGATGAAGGAATAAACCAGTGTGCTTGTTGCCTGTCTGTGGTGCATTTGCCGGTTTTTATGTTGTCTGCTATTTGCTGCTGAGACTCTGTCCTTTCAGCGTTGTCCCAGGGTTGGATTATTCTGGAACACATTTCCTATTACTGCAGTTGCATTGCCCTCCACGACCAGCCCGTATGTGTGTGTCACATCATCTGTGCTCTTGGGCCTTGTTAGTGCTTTTCTTTTTTGCATCTTTGTGGTCACCTTTCCTCCTGATGCTCTTAGGCCTCCTGCTCTTTAAGGGAGATCTCTAATCCCTGCGAGCCCCTGCCCCCAAAATGTGTTTATTTATATGCTTAAAAATTAGTGGCAAACTTCTTTTTAAAAATAATATCCTATGCACATTAGGAAACATACACATAAAAGAAAAAGATGAGATTAGTGAAACATACATTATGTATAATTTATAATATAAGGTACCTAATTTTGGAAAAGGAGAGCAACATGATGGAAACTTTTTGGAAATTTACTGTTTTTTAAAACCTTATTTTAAGTCTTTTTGGATAATTCAGAAGTCTGGTTCTAATTTCAGTTTATTTCAGTATTTGGTTTCAAGGGCTTTTATAGCTGAAAAAGAGACCCTTCAGCAATAAGCAGATCCTTGTGGAAGCAGTACTGTACTTACTGAAATTTTCAGTGCTATCTATCAGTTTTGCAAAGTTTTTTTTTTAAATTGAAATCAGATTGGTAAATATCCGTTTTATTGATGTGGATCATTCTTGCATATTAATCAGAAGATGCTACTACGCATTTGTTAGCAAATGGGTTCAAAACTTATTGAAATTCCTTGAAAGATTTTAAACCTAGTTAGAAAAATTCTGCTTCCAAGTTTTTCAGTTGTTTACACATGACAGTGTTTATAGGTGCCATGCATAGTTTCGGGCAACATAATCATATAATGATGAAAATATTTCCAAATAAATATCTTCAGTACGCCTTCTCTGTATCATGTCTCTTTTTAAAAGGTGTTTCCCTTCTGTCTCATTGATGAAACATGACTTTCACCCTAAAGATTCAAATTAGATGTATTTGGGTGGGGGCAGGTATTTGCTTAGGAAGCAATTTACTGGTGGCCATTTATAATCATAGAAAAACCGGAAAGTTTGGAACACTTTGTGTACAAAAATATGTGCAAAATTCATCTAAAAGCTTAACAATTTTTTTTACAAAGTATTTTACTTTGAGACAATCAGAGAAATTTAGGTGAATCAAAATAACTTTCATTGATACTTCCTATCACATCACAGAGTATTATAAATGTTCTATATCTTAAAGGTCTTAAATTGATAAAATCAAGTGCTACCTTCACCATGTGGTGCGTTTCTGGTCTGTAAATTATGTATGGGTTGCTGAATCTGTTAATGTGGAATCCATCCACCTCCCTCCTTTAAAAAAAAACCCTCCAATGTAGCCATTTCATCAGGGGTGAAACTTAAATAGTTTGTCCAAAAAACACTGATTTAAAAAAAGTCAATTAATTTTGACACATAGGATCTCTACCTTAATATCTTTACTGTCTCTACTGAATATCTTTATTCTTGTAACAATACTGTCAGCTGGGACATGTTGGAAATATCTCTCCTCTTACCCGACTTCCCACCCTGAAAAATGTATTCCTGTACTTACTTCTTTAGACCGTCAGCAGTGCTTTCTGCATGGTATCCAATAGCACTTCTTGACAAAAAAAAAGATGTGCCCAGATTTTGTCCCCTCTAAATCGTTTGGTGAATACTTCATCCAGTTTCCATGGCAGAAAGGGCAAGTGTTTTTTGCAGGATATGCTACTTCTTGTTTTTTGGTTTTAAGGAAGAAAACTTAAAAGACATCAACCCTTGTGATTACATTTAGTGAACATTGTTAAAAATACATTAGAGTTAGTAATTCACAATATTAACTGTCACTGAAAATATTGTGGAGGGTTTGTCTTCATCTTTTGGATCTGTATCTTCTGCTAACCAGGATGGCTTCACACCTGTCATTGTGGATATGAAGAGTGAGGGTCATCATTACTATGATGAGCATAGATCCCTGCTACAAAATAGCTTTGCAATAATTTCAAATTTGGGGGCTTGCTTTTTGTCAGATCTTACTGTTTTTTTCCCCCTTGTCACATGGCAATGAATAGCTTTTACGAGGAGCAGAAGTGTCAGCTACTGTTGCTCGCTTGTGCTTGTACTATTAGAATTATCTTTGTGTTGCTATTTCTTAGCAAGAATCTTTTTAAGCCACTTAACCATTTTAAGATGGTTGGTTTAGTAAAAAACTACATAGTATAATAGATAAATCCATGTGCCTGGGAATATGGAAAAAAAAAAACCCACAGTACACTGAAAAACAAAAAATCTCAGTACGCTGAAAGGAACCAAACACCTCCTCCCACAGTATCCAACAACACTCCCCCCCCCAGCACTGCTTGTGTGCTAGCCGGATACCGGGCCTCTGGATGTGCTGACCGAGTGCGGGGCTTACGTCAATCTACATCTGAAGTTTTAGCAAAACCTAATTCCTTGTCTTTTAAAGATAAAAAGTAAATATACATAGAGATTCTAATCTCTTCTTCCCAGACCCCAGCGGATCACCTTGCCTGTTGCCAGGGGCGTGTCACCCTGTTTGGGAGGCCACTGCTCTAAGGACTTGTACTCCTAGCTGGATGAGATGAGGGCTTGGTTCACTGGTCCCTCCACTGAAAGACTCTGCCTGAGCTGCGGGGCATTTACTTCATCGGCCCCTCCTCTCCTTGGCTTTTGCTGACCATGTGTATGTGTCTGGCCTCTCATGACCCCTTCATCTTTCTGGTCCCCTGTGTCCCAGTACCAGTCTCCTTGTCGTCCGAGTGCTCTGTTGCGGCTGCTACCTTGCCCACGATGTTTGTGTAGTAGAAGGAATCATTTCTTTCTGTTATTCCTTTAAAAACAGAGTGCCTTAAAGAACCCTGTCACCCAGGAAACAGAAGATCCCTCTCTTTTAGGCCCTTTTCCTTTCAGACTTCCCCTGGCTGACCCGTGCCTGCCTTTTGGGGGCATCAAAGGATTTCTGGGACTAGATGAAATACGAGAAGCACTCTTTTAAGTCCCTCACGGCCCCTCTTTGCATTTCATCCCTCTGCCCACCACCAGGTGCAGCTGGTTTTCATTTTGATAGTTGTGACAACAGGCCACATGAAAACTAATGAACAAGACACCTGAAGGGAAGTCCACTGTGTTTCACTGTTTTGATTAGATGGTTCCTGTGAATCTTACTTACACTCTTAGTCCTAAAATGGTATGTTTAAAAAGTGTACTTTCAGAGCAAACAATTGTTTCAGTGGTGAGTCAGCTCCCAAAGAGTTCACTATTAGAAATAGTCAACATTTGGCTTATCAGTGAGAAATGATCTCTTCAGGGTTGAAATGCAAAAAGTATTTGTTATTTGCTCTCAAGGAAAGACATAAATAGCACTGTATTATTCTGAAGATCTGGGCTGAGATAGTTGTGGACATTGATGCTGGAGAATAGATCCTGTAAGTCCTAAATATTTGCTGTCCCTCAGATCTAACAAAAAGATAAGGTAGCAAATGCTGCTCCCTGTAATTATACTTAATGTGCCACCCAGTGGACAGTGGAGATACATGTGTGGCCAACCATCCCCTCCACTCCACCCTCATGCTTCCGTGCATTATCGTCATGAAACATAACTACTAATGTCATTTGCCTGCTTAACAGCTTTTGATGGTTCTCTATTGCCCGAAGAGTAAGGTGCAAAACCTCAGCTTGCATATAGGACCCTTTCTAATTTACTACAACCTCTCTTCATAGCTCTCTCCCCTTGTTCTCTCTCAACACATACACACACACCCTCTTATTTATTCTAGCCAACAATGCTAGTCACATCAAAATCCAATATTCTCAGCAAGAACTAAAGTATTATACAGATGGATATTGGAATTAGTCTATAACAAGAAAGCTGTGTTAACAGACAGCAGGTGGTTCAGGAATGGGAACTCTCAACGAGGCACCAAAATGTTCTTGACGATGAACACCCACCTTTACTGACATACCAATTGCTGAGGGATCTTGTTAGATGGCAGATTCTGATGCAGTGGGACCAGTGGGACCCAAAATTCTGCATTTCTAACAAACTTCCAGGTGACGCTACTTCTATTGCTGGTGTGCTGTGCATCCTGGCACACTTGGAGTAGCGAGGTGTGCTGTCTACTATGGTAGCCCTAGTCGCATGTAGCTATTTACATTTTAATTTATTAAAACTGAATGAAATTTAAAATTCACTTCCTTCGTCATGCTAGCCACACTTTAAGTGCCTAATGTATTGAATAGCACAGAGATAAAACAATGCCATCATTGCAGAAAGTTCTACTGGGCAGCACTGTTTTCTAGAGCACGAGTTTTCATGCTGTTTTCTACAGGTCACCTGCTAAGTCAGAATCTCTGGAGATGGTAACCGGAAATTTGCATTTTAAACAAGCAGCCCAGTAGGTTCTTAATGCGTACTAAAGTTACAGGAACACGTCGACGGATCTAAACTGATGTTTAGAGATAAGTGCAATGTGGGAATAGGTGAATATCAGAGACAGACATGGGGCCGCTCAGCTTAAATTGGACTGCCCTCCTTGCCAGCCATGAAAAGTATATCCAGTTGTCTACAGGCGCACTAGGTCTCACCTGGTGGAGCTGACCTCTGACATCAAAGCTACAGAGGGTGGGAGAGTTATAAACCCTCAAGCCAGCAGCATTCTACAGGTGTGCAGCGAGTCCCAGATGTGTTCGCTGATCCCACATGCCTTCTGGTCCACCAGGTGCTAACATCTGGTGAGGACCAGAGGTTGCACTCAATTTCAGGGGTGATTCTCAAGCTGGGCAAGTACAATCAGGAAATGGTTCTCTTCTTTTTCTTCAGGTCTTTTGGCTCTCCCTTTCCTGTGCAGGAACGTATTTTGGGCAAATCCTATAGTTTTTTTCAGGTTTCAAAAAGTTCAGTCCAATCTTATATCAAAATTTCACTTTCTCACTCAACTCTCTGCTTGTTTCTTTCTTCCCTGCCTCCTTTGTCTCCCAGCTCAAAAGTGGAGAGAGGTGTTGGTGTGGTATTTCACTTCCTTTGCTCCACATCCTTTCTTCTGGCTCAGAAAGTTCTGACCATTGAGGAAAAGGACAAAGCTAACCTGAGTGGGTGCCGGTGTAACCTGGCCATCAGTGCCTTCTGTGTGTCCAGTGCTCAGACACTGGCTGGCCTTCATAGAGGTGCTCTGTGAGAACCTCTGCCGGGGACTGCATGCGCGGTAGCACTCTCCAGCTGGCCTCCGACAGCCTCTGCCCGGCTGCTGCCTCTAGAGTCAGAGGAGGGGAAGGAAATGACACAGCGTTCTCTATACCTACAAAGTCCCTTATTTCAAAGAGTCTTCTTAATCTCTTGTCTTTTCTAATACAAACCAGAGATGGATGACAGTGATGGCAAGTTGAAGAATCATGCTGGCTGTTTTCTACCTGCTGGTAAATCCCACATGGGCATGTGTGTTGCACACCTCCTGTATGGCAAATTTCCTGTTACATCCCCTCAGGCTACTTTTTCCTGCAGCCGTTGCTACAGCAAGCTGGCTGCGTACAGGTGAGGACAGCATCTCTCCTCACCTGCAGGGCTTCCCATCTTGGAATGTCGTGTCTGAATGAGACCCTTGCAGAAAAACCCTCTCAGTCATCCTGGCGCGTGTGCATACCTGGATGTGCGAGGGAGTCTGCACCCTAAGGGGCAGTGATGACCAGTGCAGGTCAGGAGCCAGTGGATACATTCTCTCCACCTCCAACTTGTGGGCAGACTATTCTGCATTGCTCCTGAGAGGATCACCAGACTAGTAGCATTGAACTTTTGTGTCCTTTTCTCTGTTTCTGTCTTCTGAGTGCCCCACTCCTGCTTCTCGGACCACTTCCCAAAATACACTTCTGTATACAGTTCCTTGTCCCAGGGTGTGCTTTTCAGGGGACCTGGGCTAAAACAACGTGTCCATCTCTTTAGAATGCATGGATACCTGTTGCCCATTGTCCCTGCCTTGGAGACTGCAAGAGCTCCAGACAAAAGGAAAAGTCCCAAGTATCAACCTTTTACACATGGTAATTGTAAATGGAACGCTGACAGGCGCAGACTGGCAGCCAAAGTGGAACCCCGCGGTGGTTAGCAGTCTGCACGGCGTTCCTGTTGATGTAAGCTCACGTTCTTGTTCTCGGTTTTGAATGAGGGTGGTGTACGGTGGGCAGATAAACCTTGATTTGGTTGGAGAGAGCTTTCCAAAGGCAGGAGGTAAATTGGAATCTATTGTAATCTGAGGTTACTTTGTGTCTTAATAGATCAGCTATGGTTCTTTACTTCAAGCAGAGACAGAACTTAAGTAAGAAAAAAAGATGTTGGAAGGAGTGGTAGTGCTGTGATCACTGCCTGATCCCCCTTTAGGACTCAAGTGTGCTTTCCTCCAGCTGCCAGGATATTGGCTCCTGGCGGCTCAGAGCTGAGGCCCTCCACCGGAATTGCCCTTGGTTAACAGTCCTCTTTCCCAAGGTTAGAGTCCCTTCTTGGTGGAAGCCTGTACCCAGAGCCTGGACACTGTGGAGGTACAAAGGCCTGGCCCCCTGGCTTCGGGGCTGGCCACCACACAAGGGCCATCCCCACTGCAGCACCCGTGGGCCTGGCTGAGGCTGGTGTGCAGTGCACAACTGCGTTTCAGTTCCAATTCTCTCCCTGCCCAGTTCTGTTTCTTTCCTTCCATCAAACCCATCGTTCCTGAGAGCAGTCCTCAATCAACTTCCTGCACACCAATCTCCAACTCATTCTGTTTTCTGGGAAACTCAATACTGGGGAGTTCACAGAATTGAAGGAAGAACTAAACACAGGAAGGACAGAAAACAGGGCAGCCCTGTGGAGCTTGCTGGCAGAAACTTATAAACCTCTCTTCTCAGTATTCAGATTCCTGGGAGGGAATAAATGATGAGCTCGTTAGGGTCAGGAAGAAGGGTCTGTGATTGCAGCCCTATCAGAACTTCTTGGAATAGTGGACAAGAAAGAAAAACAGTAGGTGTCTTCTGGCCCATGGTATCTGAAGTTTTCTTGGAGGAAAAAGTTGACTAAGTTGGCTGAGGACTGGAGCTCTAAGCAGAGGACGCCATAGCTCACATGTTGCCCAAGCATGGTGTCAAGGCCCTGGGGCAAGTGGAAATAAAACCCTAGAAGGTTTCCTCAAGGCCCATCAGGGGGTGTCGCCCGAATGGGAGGCTGTTTTGCTGACTGGTTCTTGCTCGATGGGTTGCTTCGTGTAGGAGGCCCAGTGTCCCTCAGGCAGACCGAGAATCACCAGCAGTTCTGCCAGATTTGGTGGAAGGACTCTACCTCTGGGGGATGTGTGTGTAGCAGGCTTTTAAGGAGGAGTGCTTTCTATGTACCAAAACCCACCAAACATTACTTTCTTCCTCTTCTTGAGTTCAGAGCCACCTAAGAGACAGATTCAGGGCTCCGACAGCGGGTCAAATATCAGCCTGGTTAAAATGGCTGGAGGATGTGGCTTAGATGTTGGGCTTCCCAGTGCGTGACTCCTGACACATTCATCCCCTAGCCAGTCAGGAGTACAACTGGCTGGACACCTGCAGGCCTTCCTGCAGGGGCAAGAGCTTGGCTTGTGGCAGAGAGCACTTTTTCTATGGGGGAGACAGATCCAAAACAAAGAAACCAGAGAGGGTGGAGTCCATCATGCTCAGATCTTTCTGTAAATCTCAGCAATCAGTTGGGGGAGGAGGGGAGAGAAGACAGGAGTGTTACTCTGGCTGAAGTCTTCCACCAGAGATCGTGAAGCCAGGGAAATTGAAGTATAGAACAGCTACTTTCCATACATTTACAAATGTTAACATATTCAGGCTTTTACCACTCAATGAGGTATGACTGTGCCCATTTCACAGAAGAGGAAACTGAGACCAAGATCATATTCTAAGTAAGTGGTAGCTCAGGATTAGAACCAAGTCTTCTCTGATTTTAGCCCATGTTCTTTTCACCACCCTGTGCCTCCACCTTCATGTAGAATGCTGGAGAAAGGAAGTACTCCTGGCTCTCTTCCTGAACACTCACAGTGAGCTCTCCTGGGTCCTGGGGCCACCAGCTCAGTTTGGGCTTGGTTGCTTGAGTTCCCTCAAGTACTTGAGTCCACAAACTCTGGTATGTGGCAGATTTAAAGAGACAGTCACGTGGCATAAGATGTGAAGGCTGGGGAGAGGGTTCCCTTCCTGTGGAGCTGGGCTTTGTCTCCCCTTCAGGACCTATGCCTGGTTGCCAGGCCAGCTGTCATCACAAGGCCAAAGAGGTGGTTCTAGTGGTCTCACTGGGCCTCCCACTGGGGACCCCTGGGCCAGGTGAGGGCAGCTGCGTTAGCTTAGCCCCTCCAGGCGAGTCTGTAGAAATCAGTTCCTGAAATCAGCTTTTTCCAGGATGAGGCCAGTTGGGGTTTCTCCATCAGCTCAAGAATGCCCTTTACGTTTACTTCTGTCTGGTCACAAAGCCCCAGCACTCAACCAGTCCTCAGCTGGCAACTTCCCCCAGATCTGGGTTTTCTCTTGATTTCCTTATAAGCCTGCCATCCACCAAGTGCTTATGCTTCTTGCTCTTTGGTCTCTCTGCAGATGGTCCCACCGTTACACGTCCCCATCCCCTCCCCTTCTCGTTCTCTCCTCTCTCCTCTCCCTTCCCTCTCTTCCTTCTGCCCTCTCTCTCTCCCCTTCCTTCTCTTTCCCTTTCCTTCTTTCGCTCCAACTCTGTCTCACGTCTCAATTCCTCTCCCTTCCCCTCTCTTCTTCCCCTACCCCCTTGCTTTGAACCCTAGGGGGATAGGGCTGTCTACAGAGGAAGGGTCTTTGTCACATGATTATGAGATCCCCCAATGCTGTCTAGTAGAAAGCAGTACAATGGGACTGTTCTGCTAGGGGCTAAGGGGCCATGAAGGATTCCTGAATATTGTGGAAAATCACCAGAAGGTGCAGGGTTTGGGGCAGCTGCTGCAGGGGTGAATGTGGGTATCAGCCCACCCAGAGTGAGAGAGAAGGTGGCAGAAGGAGAAGGGAAGGGTTCCATACCTCATTTTATCTTCTTGACAGTTTTGCCCAGAATGAGTCCTGCCAGTATTATTATCCCCTGTAAATGCATTCATTTCTACCATTGAAGCCATCAGTTTTTTATTAAAGCTTAGATAAAGTTTTTAAAAAATCCCATTAACATCAGCCAGCAGAAGGGAAATTTCAGAGAATGAGATGATCAGATTTCCAAGTTTATTGAAAAACCTATAGATAACTGCATGGCTGCTCAAGCCATTTTAAAAAAACAAATGCAGCTAGGTGAGCCATTTAATAATGTGGGAATTGTTGGCTGTGCGGATAGTGGACAGAGAGGATGAGCTCACCCCAGGCAGGCACTGGCTGTCGCAGAAGTGAACACTGCGGCACGGTGCGGGCCAGCAGCACAGGGTCACACTGCAGACTGAGCCTTACAGCTTCTTAGGAAGCCGCCACTGTGCTGCCAGCTGCCCTGCAGGCAAAGGGCCCAGGTCTGTCCAAGTGCGGTAGAACCCAGACCCATCCCCTCCCATGTCAGCCACATCCTGGAGCTTGCTTCTGGAGTAGTGATGGGTCTTCAAAAGCATTTAATCCTGATCACAATCCTGAGATAGGTATTACTGCCTCTGTATTCCAGGTGAAGAAATCGATGAGCACGGGAGGGAGGGAACGTACATGTAGAGCCACAGACTGGAGCGGCAGAGCTAGGGTGGTAGCCTAGGTTTTCCAAGTCCTGGTCACGTGCACCTTGTGCTCTATCAGGCTACCTCACCACCAAAACAACCTAGAGGGGAGACTTTAAAGGAGCTGTCTTTTGGCCTCTGGGGTAAATGCATGAGAACTGGTAAGTGGATGGTGCAGAGGAGTTAAGTAGAGGCCATGGAACATAGGAGTTACAAGTACAGACTTTAAAATCAAGCTCTGTGGGTTCAAGTCCTGGCTCTCCCACTTAGGAGCTGTGTGGCCTTATATAAGGTACTTAACTTCTCTGTGCCTCTTTATCAAATAGGGAATGAAAATAATGTCTACCTTATTATTTTCATGGTAAAGGTTAAGAGAGATAATGGATAAAGTGTTGAATACAGTCCTGGCACACAGTAAGTTAGGTAAATGGTATATAGAGCCTTGAGCCCACTTTTAGGATCAGAGGAGGTCTGTGAAAGTGCCTCGGGCAGTGCCTGTCTCAGGAATTTCCACTCCCTCCCTGCCATCTTTCCTCTGGTTACGAATCCTTACAGACCCCCTTGCAGTGGACTAGGATCCTATAGGCACCAAGCCAGAAGAGCCATGCCTCAGAATTGCCACCTGACTGTACAGTGCACTCACTGTGACCCTGCCACCCACTCACAGTGTGACCCGTAGCTGGCCTGGGCCTCAGTTTCCTCAGCTGTCACATAAAGGTGTAAAGACATAGCTAGGTTTGAAGGGGTGTCGTTTGTGAACTTCTACATTAGAGTCAATTCAATGGCTTGCTGAAAATGCTGATTCACAGACCTTTCCCCAAGTTGACCATATCAGAGTCTCCAGTAGTGCGGCTCTAGAACCTACATTTGTAAAAAGCACTCCCCACTCCATGTCCTGGACCAACTCTCAGAGATTCTGATATAATTGGTCATTAATAAATAGTGAAAGTAAATAATAAAATGCATTAGTAAATTAAAATTTAATTTTTAACTCTGCTTGTTTTATAGTTTTTTCTGTTTGTTTTTGGTTTTTAGCAGTTTTACTAGTTGTGCCTATATGTGATTTTCCTTGTAGTTATTCTGTTTGGGATTTATAACACTTCTTGAGTCTATGGTTTGATGTCTTTGGTCAGTCATTATCTCTGTCAAAATTACTTCTGTTCCATTTGCTCTTTTCTCTCCAAGACTCCAGTTACATGTGTGTTGGACCTATTTGCCATGTCCCTCTTGTCTTATATACTTGCCCCTCCCTCCCTGCCCAGTATTTTCTATTTTTTTTGCTCTCCATCCTTTCAATCTGGATATTCTCTATTGACTTGTCTGTGACATTTCTAATCCTTTGTTCAGCTGCGCCTAACTTACTGTTAAACTCATCTATTGATTTCTTAGTTTTAGTTATTATCTTTTTCAGTTCTAGAATTTTTATTTGATTTTAAAAAATACTCTTTAGTTCTTTGCTAATATTCTCCATCTTGTCCTTCATTTTCTGGGATTCATAGTTATTTTGAAATTCTCTGATAATTCCAATATTGGAGTCTCCTTGGATCTCTTTCTATCTCTCTTTTTTCTCTTGATTTTTGGCCTTTCACATCTCCTAGTATGCTTTGTAATTTGTTTATTGAATGTGAGATGTTGTGTATGAAAAATTATGAGATAATTTGAGATTTTGAGAGGATTTACTTTTGCTTTTGGAAGGTAAGGTATGGGCAGATCATCATAATCCAGTCTGGGATTGAGTAAATTTGAAACTAGACGTTTAGTCTTTGTGAAGGTTGCTCTGTTTCTGATTAGTCTTTATTCCTAGGCTTCAGATCCCATCTGAAAGCTTGGGCTGCATACCAGGGTCCCCCTTCTTGCCCTGAACCCCGATCCTTGTTCCCCCAGTTTGCTGAGCTAACAACATCACTGCTTAGCTTTACATCCTCTTGGCTGCTGGTTTCTACTTTGTTTCTCCTTCTTTTGGCTTTTTCACTGATCAGCTTCTACAAAGCACAATTTCTCAGCTTTTAGGTTTTTCTTAAGAATCAGCAAATACTTCAAGGCAAAAAGCTGTGCCAGACATCACCTCTTGCGATTTCCTTCTCTCTGAGATCTCAGTGCCTTAAGATCTTGCCACATTTGATAGCTCTCTGATGTTTTTAAACAGAATTTAAAAATATATATATATATAATTTTGTTTATAGTTTTTATTTGTTCTTGGTAGAAGAGTGGGTCTGTATAAGTTTGTGTGCCACAGGCCGAAATGGAACTCCATGTTATTGTTTGTCTAATCTCCTCAGGGGATTTTAGTGTGAGAAGCTCTGGAGAAATTAAGCTCCTTGCCAGATCATAAGAACCACCTGAAGCTCTTGTTTAAAAGTCTCATTTCCTGGTCCTACCTTAGGCATACTGAGTCACAATCTCTAGGAAAAAAGACTGGTAATTTGTAGTTCTAACAAGTACTTCTAAACAAAAACACAGTTGAGTTGCAGCAACATGGATGAACCCAGAGATCATCATTCGAAGTGAAGTAAGCCAGAAAGAGAAAGAAAAATACCATATGGTATCACTCATATGTGGAATCTAAAGAAAGAAAAAAGAAGACACTAATGAACTCATCTACAAAACAGAAACAGACTTGCAGACATAGTAAAGAATCTTATGGTTACTGGGGGAAAGGGAGTGGGAAAGGATAAATTTGGGAGTTTGAGATTTGCAAATGATAACCACTATATATAAAAATAGATAAAAATCAAATTTCTTCTGTATAGCACAGGGAATTATATTCAATATCTTGTAATAACCTTTAATGAAAAAGAATATGAAAACATATATATATATATATATAACTGGGACATTATGCTGTACTTCAGAAATTGACACATTGTAACTGACTGTACTTCAATAAAAAAAAAAACCACAGCTGAGAAACAGTGAACAAATGACTCTAGAGTCCTGAGCACACTCCAGCTGTATTCTAGCTGCCTAAGCGTATTCCAGTTACCCCAGTGACCCTACCTACCAATAAACCTGTGTATATTGGTGAGAAAGAGCTAGTTGCTCTGATGTGCAGAGAGAGCAGCACGCTGCCTTTTTAATACCACCTCCAAATTTATTTTGCTTTCTGCAACTTCGAGAGTAGCTTCCTTTGCTGAATTATTTCCAATTTCTTCCTTAGACATTTTAATCAGAGATGAAAAATGATTGGTCTTTTGCCAGCATTTCAGTCTAAGAGGAAGTTATTTGCCTTAGAGGTACATTAATTTGCAATGACTTTAGTGGAGAAGACAGAGTGATGTTGTAGAAAAGGACCTGAAATCCAGGGATCAGGGATGAGCCCAGGGGACTTTGGTGGCATAAGAGTTGTAGGAGTCCCTTGCCACCTCCCCTCCTCCCTCCATTAATGTAATGTTTGAGTATATCTGCTTGTCACCCTCCAAGTTTGCCAGTTGTAGGGCTAGAGTGCAGTTTTGAGCTTCACCACTGACATCCTTTTTAACCCTTGCTGGTTCCTCCGCCATCTCCTTGAGGATTCCTTGCTGTTTTGCCAAGTCCCCTGACAAGGCTTCTCTGCATTAACTTCTTCCCCTTCCTTTCTCTCCCTCATCTCCTTTTTCTCTCTTCCTTCTCTCTTCCCCACTTGCCCTATTCTTCCTTCTCCCAATTCCAGAATCAGAACAGTGGCTGTAGTATCCTCTTGCATACCCCTCTCCATCTTCCTTACCACAGCTCGCTCCAGAACCACCTCTCAGCAGGTGAGCTCAGGCAGGCAGGCACAGCTGTCAGATTCCTTTTCTCTGGACCATATTGCAAGACCAGTTTCCCTAGTCCTCTCTGGCTCAGGAGGATGAGTCCCACTTTGGAGGTCTCACATCATCCTAATCCATGAGCTGCCCAGTAAATGCTACACACAGCAATAAGAAAACAATGAAATATGCCCAGGGAAAAAAGAGAAAAGGGCATGAAAAGGTAATTCATAAAAAAAGAAACACAAATAGCCATAAATATATGGGAAATACTTAATTTCATGTATCATCAAAGAATTGCAAATCAAACCATGCGAGTGATAAAAACTAATCATAACAATAATATTGAGTTTTGACTATGTTGCGGGGAAATGGACAGTCTCAGATACTGTAAGAGTATAAGTTTCTCAGTCTTTTTGGAAAGCAAAATGTAACCAAAATCTTATAATTTTCTATAACTTCTGACCCTGTGTTTTTACTTTCAGGAATTCATCCCAATGAAACAATGTAAGCTATATGCAGAGAGTTATGCCCAGGGTGTTCAGCGTGGGGCTGTTTTCATAGTGATAATTGGTGTTACATAGTGAAATATGGCCATGCAACAAGGACGGACTGATACATTTATACCAATTGCACACTACATGGCTATTAAAAATATTGTTGATGCGTATTTAAAAAGGGGGAATGTTCAAGTGCTAAGGTTTAAAAAAAGATTAAAAAAAGATTATAAACCAATATGTGACAATAATTGCATTTTTTGGGGGGGAACAGCAATTGCATTTTGTAGAAAAAGTGATGGAAGAATATGTACTAAGGTGTTAATATGACTGTATCTGTTTTATCATACACAAAATCAAAGAAACATGATTTATTTTAAAAAGAGAAAAAACAGGAATACTGATCACTAGCATGTAGGGGAGAGTGGCTTACAGTCTAGTCCCGAATTAGCCTCTTATGCTCTGAGGGGCCTTGAGCTGGTCACCTTGATCTTTGAGGGGCAGTTTCTTCATCTGTGAAATAGAAGTGGCCCTTGTTCCATGTAACAGCATTCCTATGTGTTGCAGGCTTTCCTGATTCCATCTCTTCTTCAATCCATTGTTTTATTTTGTCCTCACAAATGCATCTTGTAGGACTGATCAAAGGAGATAACACTTTGTGGGCTGTTGGGTTTTTTTTATTATCAGTTGATGAATGAGTAACCCGTCATAGTTTTATGTGCCATACTGCAAAGAAAAGCTCCCTAACAATCATGGAGGGCAAGGCCGTGAAGGAACCAGAGCGGCCTGGTGTGGCAGGATCTGGGTGGCAGACAGACCACGTAGTTGGGTCTGTGGTCAGTTATTAGTTGAGGATGGAGAGGCTGGTCACAAGCCATGGCCAGGACTGGAGCAGGCCAAAGAGAAGTGTTGGAAAACCAGAAAGTGGTGGTTAAGAGAGCTGCTCAAGGTGCGGGGGCTGTCCTAGGAATGGTGGCTTCCCTGGAGGTACAGTGCAGGGTCCTGGTGGCCAGATATAGGACTTGAAGGCCACAAGAAGATATGGGAGCAGAGCCGGCAGGACCCAACTGGTCAGAAGAGAGACTGGATATTTTTAAGGCTGGGAGCAGACATGGCAGGCATTACTGGGGAGCTCAGAAACAAAGATTTGACTTATGCAGACTTGTGTGCAAGTTGCAAGTCTGCATTTATGCAAAACAGGCAGCCATGGAGAATGGGTAATGGATAAACTGATCTTAAAGATAACTTGGAAAAATGAACTCACCTAAGTGAAAATGGAGCACTTAACTTCTGCTCACTAACGGGTCAAAGCCTCATCTTTAAAACTGATGTCCCTGATCTCACGGTGCCTTCGGTGGTAATATTAGCCATCACTAACGTGGTATATCTTCTCTATAAATATACTTCCCTCTAACAACAACAACATAAAAGCAGCTTTCCTGCCCGTGGGGCCCCTTTTTGCTTCTGAATGTGCCCTGAACTGAACTCCTCAGTTTATGGAAGAGGCTCAACATGAAACTGCAAATTGACTCTTTTATCACAATCCTTTTAATTACTGCACGTACCCAGTTTTATTACCCAATTATGGGTAAGATTAAAGTTCATCAAACTACTTGTTTTATGTGAAATTCCTTCATTTCTAAAAGATCAGAGGAACATTAAAGAACAAATGAAACCATCGGTTGCAGATTATACAGGTTGATTTATCACTGATCTTCCATAAACAGCAAAACTGGCTCTGAGATTTCCCCCAGCATAATAGGTCCATGTATACAGTGTACTGTATATCTTTTCATTTCAGCCTTGAAAAAAATATGATATATCCCCAATGGGAGTCATAATTTCACTGAATGTATAGTGCTTAAGGCTCCACAGTGCCCAGCCAGTTTGTTACAGCAGATGGATGAGAGCCCACTGTTTCATGAAATTGCTTTTGAATATTGGCAGAATGACCTTTTCCCACTCTATCCCACCAAAATGCGTTAACTCATTCTACACACAGTGGAAAAATATGAACCACTCTCCTTCAAGGCCCGGATGAAACATCACAACTTTTTCTATGAAACATTCCCTAACACGTTCCCCACCATCAAAAACGTCTTTCCTCTGAAGTTCCTTCCAGAGAGAAAGGGGGAAGGAATGAAGGTATCCACTGGGTGATATTACTAAGATCACGCAGCTGGTAGGTGGTGGTGCCAGGATTATGATTCAGGCCTGGCTGTCTCCAAAGCTTTTGCTAACTGCACACCCCTGGAGCACATTGTTCATGCCCCTTTTGTGGCCTTTGTCCCCCTTTTTCCTTTAATTTGAGCCCATTTTGCATCTATAATAGTGAGAGCTCTAGGTATAGCTTTATGTCTGGGCCCAGCACCTCTTCAAGCATATCTTGCAGGTGGAAGATACTCAGTGTATCAATCAGGGTTTAATCAGAGAAGCAGAACCCCTAGGAATTTGTACACACATATATTTGGTTCTGTCACAGGGCTAGTTATAGGAATTCCATTTTTTGCATCTGGTGTTGGAGCTTGAAGCCTACAGGGTGGGGTATCGGGAAAAGAAGATGGATAGAGGAGAGAAGGAACATTCTGGAACCACAAGTACAAGCTGGAGACCACGAGGATGGACTGGAACCCATTCAGTTCTTTTGCCCCTGGCCTTGATGGTGTGGGTGGTCTGCAGGAGCCAGGCCCGTTGTCCTGGGGCTAACCATACACACCTGGCCCAGGAGTTAGAGACGCGGAAGGAGGGAAGCTGGGGCACTTGCAGGCCTGGCCGCTGCATCACATCAGTGGGCTGGGTCAGCAGATCAGTGACCATGAGTGTGAGCAGAATGGCTGCCACTTCCTCCCACTGCCCAGATCTCCCACCATGATGTCCCCAGTGCCCTACAGGAAAGGGGTTAGTTCAGCCTAGCCAAGTTGTTGCTTTAGAAAGTCACTGTGGTCCACTTCTCAATTTGGCAACCCCATGCATCTCTTTAAGCCATACTTAGTCTCCAAATAAAGATAATGACAAAGTCATGCTTCAGTGTCCCAGGCTACAACTAACCTACATTCAACCAAGCAGGCACTAAACAGGCACTAACACTGTCCCCTCAGAAGAGGATATAAAGTCTTGGAGTAATGTTCATTTTTCTCTAGCCAGTTCACTCTCTCCCTTGTGTGTGTGTGTGTTTATATATATATTCTGCAGAAACCCAGAGAGGGAAATGTATTGAGGAAGATAGAGTGGTCCCCTGGGTGGGAAGAGCTGTGGGGTCGAGCGAACTCAGGCAGTTTGGGTCAACCAGATACTGTGCTGCTGCGGGAGGAAATTCTGGAACCTGGGGCTCCAGCAGGTATGCTGTGAACAGGTATGTTGAATCACACGGGAGGTTTTCACTGTAGTCGTATTACTCATTTCTGCATTCCCATCCTATAGACTGGTAGAGCTTGCAAAAGTGCCCATTGTCCTTTTACTGTTTTGAGTGGATGAAGCACAGTCTTAGATTGTGCTGAAGTCCCCTCCCAGAATGGAGAGTCAGCAAAACTGTCTGCTCCAGCAGAGGGGAACTCTTGCAAATCGGCGTGATTTAGTTGGCTCTGTGAGTGTCTTGATACCTAGAAATGTGTGTCATGTAAGGCTTACATTGGCTGCATGTCACATAAAACTTATCTAACAATGGTTTAAACACACAGGAATTCCCTAAAGAAGCCTATTCAGGGCCGGCGCAGCTGCTTAAGGAAGAAACCAAGAGTCTAGGTTTCTTTTGGCTCTATGCTTTGCCATTCTTAAACTGTGTGTTTTATCCTCATGGTTACAAGGTACCTGCTCTGTTTCTAGCCATCACTTTCCCATTCCAGGCAGGAAGAAGACAGAAAGACACAGGCATAGGCCAGCTGAGTTGGTTTCGTTTTCCCTAAGCTTCCACACAGTAGACTTCTGTTTACCTGTCATTGGCCAGACAGGTTCACCTGGTCACCTCTAGCTGCAGTGGTGCTGGGGAGATGTTTTAAATTGGACATGCTGCTATGCTGAACAAAGTCAGGGTTCTATTACTGCAATAGAATATTGGGAGAAGGAAAGAATGGGTGTTGGTTGACACACTAGCAATGTCTATCGCAGTGCAGCTAGGAAGCAAGAGATGATGGGATTGCGGGGGGAGAGGGAGGAGGGAGAGCATGAGGAAGAGGGCTCAAGGCCGTTGATACCTCAGTTGTGCTCATTACAAAGCTGAAATGTCATGTCAGGAGTTTTTAAACGGTGCCTGAACTATTTTCACCTCTTTCTAAATGCGTCTTTCTTGACTCAGCAAATATCCCGAATGTTTCCTGCTACTCTCATTTGTACTCTCATTTAGATCTTCTTCTTTACAAATGCCCAACCCCTGAGACCATAACATTTTCCTTTATTTATAAACAATTCTTTCTGGCTGTTAAGGGAAAAAAAAGGATAATTAAAAAATACATAATTACCCAAAGACTACATTAATTCTACTTGGATGTCCCAGTGGGGAGCTCCATCCTGGAGAATTAATGAATGCCTGACCTGCAGAACTGTAATGAAAAAAATGTCCCAAGAGACCAACATTTTGAATTATTGATTAGAAGGGGTTTTTCCAGGCTCTTTTGGTTTAATTATACCCTCTAGAGAGGCGAAGCAGACAGAGAGAGAAGAAGCAGAGACTTAAGGGAGCTGAGAGGTTGGAACTGCTGTATTGCATCCTCCCTTTTGTAAAGCTGCAGCTATGGAGCTTGTGGGCAGATATGTCAAGAAAAGGCAACCTAGGGGAGGAAGCCAAGGAATGCATGAAAAGAATCCCTGCTGGTCCTTTGACGAGGAGATTCCTGGATGTAAGCATCGTGCTTAGTCCTGTTAAGTGAGAGGCTGTATGCGGAGCTCCCCTTGTCTGTGCACCCATCCTGAGAATCCTGGGATCTTAGCCCGGCTCCCTGGAACCCTGTTGTCCGGAGGATCTGCTGGGCTTTCCAAGAGCAGTAGTAGAGAGGCCTCTTGGGACTAAAGCCCGATTTGGGGACAAAGGGATCAAGATTTCTTAACTCAGAGATTTCTTAATCAAGGCTGCCCTATGCTCTTGCGGGAATGTCTGGATAGTCTGGATATCATCCCGGAGAAGGTGCTGTGCTCTTTTGTGTGTAATGCTGGAGGTTGCCATTCTGACGGATGCTGAGCCGACTAGAGGGAGCTTGTCGCAGCTTCCTGTTGGGGTTGACATGCCCTCTGGGATTTGACCCCGGCCTGCTGCTTTCGCCTTGCCCTCCTCGACCTCCTCTCAGTCCCTCCAAAGTGTCAGCTCCCAGGCACTGCCACACGCCCTGCGCTCTCCTGGGTGCCCTTCTCCCTCCCGATGACTTTGCTCTGAGAGCGTCACCTATCCCTGTTCACCTATCAGAACTCTGATGTTGTCACTCTCTAGGAGGATCCCCATCCCCGCTTTCCTACACCAGGTCAAGGCTGTTACCCACTCTCTAGCTTCTGATACTTTTTTTTTTCAGTTTAAAAAAGTTTATGTGTTAATATATGAAACCTAGTATTTCCCATCTTAACCATTTTTGAGTGTACAGTTCAGTGGCGTTAAGTACATTCACACTGTTGTTCTGCCATCATCACCATTCCCTTCTATGACTCTGTTCATCTTGCTAAATGAACCTCTAGACCCATTAAACAGAAATCTCCATTCCCCCTCCCCTCAGTCCCTGGTAACCCCCCTTCTACTTTCTCTCTTTATGAATCTGACTCCTCTAGGTACCTCGTGTAAGTGGAATCACACAGCGTTTGTCCTTTTGTGACTGACATTTCACTTAGTGTAATGTCTTCAAGGTTCTTCCATGTTGTGGCCAGTATCAGAATGTCCTTCCTTTTTAAGGCTGAATAATATTCCATTGTCTATATACCACGTTTTGTTTACCCATTCATCTGTGGTGGACACTTTGGTTGATTCCACCTTTTGACACTTGTGAATAATACTGCTGTGAACTTGGGTGTACAAATACCTGTTTGAGATCCTGCTTTCAGGTCTGTTGGGTGTACACGCACGTATGGAAATGCTGCCTCGTATGGTAATTCTGTGCTTCATATTTTGAGGAACCACCGTAGTGTTTTCAGTAGCAACTGTACCATTTTACATTCCCACCAACAGTGGACAAGGGTTCCAATAATTCCACATCCTGGTCAACACTTGTTATTTTCTGGTTTCTTGATAGTAGCCATCCTCATGGGTGTGAGGTATTATCACATGGTAGTTTGGATTTGCATTTCCCTGACGATTAGAGGCGCTGAGCATTCTGATACTTTTCATTCCTAGAATTTACTGCAGTTTGTGATGAAACATTTATTTGTGAGCTGAGTTGCTTCATGCCCGTCTCTCCCACTAGGCCATCAGTCCTAAGAGGGCAGGAGCAGGGCTTTGCTCACAAGTATATCTGCAGAGCCTTGCTCACTGCTTGGCACAAAGTGAGCACTTTACCTAAATCTTAATCCTGTGAAGCAGTATTTACAAATCCCGTATAGATGAGGAGGCTCAGAGAAGTTAACTGACTTACCTGAGGTCACACAACCGGTAGGGACTGAGCTGGAATTCATACCCACACATCTCCAGTTACAAGACTTGCCCTTCCTACTGACGTTCCCAGCAGCTGCTGCACCTGAGGGAATGCCACACAGCAAGCCTGTTTCCGAGATGGCAGATGGCCTTGGCCCTAGCACCAGTGGCCTTGCCGCAGTTGAGCAGTACCATGGCCTTCCATACCCTGGATCTGCTGGTGGTGGCCTCTCTCCTTGTCTGGAGAATGTTTCTTGCCTGCCCTTGTGCTGGTTTAGATGTGATTCTGGCTCCAGTTGGTACATGAGGACACACAAATAGCCCCTGTGGAGAGTTTAGGTCAACTACTCCATAGTTCTCCTGCCTCGGCATCCGTTTTGTGTGGTGGAGTCTCCTGCAGGGCCTAGAACTGATGCTAGCCCCTCCCTCGAGCACATGCCCTAGGTGACAGCCCACAGAGTCACAGGTGAGTGTAAGTTCCTGATATGACTTCCCCAAAGGCCCTGGTGACAGTCTCTCCCTCCTCCCAGCTCGCACTTAGATCAGACCCCCCACGGAGCTCACCGGAAACCCTGCTCTTTTTCCAGGCCTGCCTTAACTTGGGAACCCCAGAAACGCTCCACCTGTGGACCCTAACAAGGCGTGTGCCCCAGGTCCTGCTGCTCGCACTGTCTGCACCCTGCGTTGGCCTCGCCGTGGGGCCCCTCCAGGCGTGCTGCCGACCTCCCTGCGGACCTGTGAGTAATGGACTTCTCTGTACCACCTTCGCTTGCGGCCTTCTGCACTGTGGCTCACCATCTGACACCCCACCCAGGGCTCTACTAACGAATGTAACAAAGGCACAGCACCCCTTTCCTCCAGCCAGGCTGGCCTTTGGGATGTTAAGCCACTCCTCACCTTGTCCTGACTGGATTCTTGCTTTTCTTTCACCCTCTGGATTCAGGGCACACCCAGTGCCAGCAGGACGCCCCCCCCCCCACCATTGCTATGGGACAGTCTTGAATTTAGGCCACTTCCCCCCAGAGCTGGCCCATTCCACCTTCATGCCTTCCATGGAGACTTCCCGCTCACCTCCCATGTCCTCTGTGGGACTCAGCAGCTGGGACAGTGTCCTTGACCCCAGACCATTGTGTCTGGCTTCTGCCCACCTACTATGGGTGCTGGTTCCTTGGTGGCCCAGGGACCCTTGCTGCCATCAAGACCCTCCCTGCCAGGGGGAGGCTGGCACGCTGTGTCCAAGCAGATGGCACTGGAATGTCGTGAGGCCCCCCTCCAGGGAAGGGAGAGAAGGGAGGGGGGTTGGACACAGGGACTGGGTATTATTTGGAGCCACTTTGTCACTGAGATGTACCAGGTGCATCCTAGGAGCTCTGGGCAGAGCGACTGTGCTGCAGCCAGATGGGCTCCGAAGCCACCAGCATGGGTCTGAGTCTCGTGGCTGAGGAAGGATGCAGGCTGGGGGTGGAGAGGCCTAGAGGGTGGATGAAGGAGAGCCAGCAAGAGCATCTGGTCTCCTTTCTGCCTCAGCTGTCGCTCTTCTTCTAGCCCTTTCCCTTTCACACTGTTTTCAAGCCCCTTCTTGTGAAGTCACGCAGCTAATATTACCGAGTGTCTATTATGCTCCAGCCCAGGTGCTTGGCTCCGGGGCTCTGTGGTCCCACCTCGTTGAAATTCCAGTCTAACAGGGGAGATGCACTAGAGAGGGGACAGATCATCCACCAGACAAGTGTGAACTTTCACTGTGACAGTGTCCTGAAGGAGGAGGACACGGAGTGGTGAAGGTGCACTGTAGGGAGATTTGACTGTCAGGGAGCTCAAAGCAGGCTTCCTGGGGAGACAACACCTAACCAGTGGTCTGAGGGATGAGCAGGAGTTAAGTGGGAGAAGAGGCAGGAAGGGTGTCCCAGGCTGGGGAACAGAGTGTGCGAGGTCCTACTGCTGGAGGAAAAACAGCAAATTTGAAGGACTCAGGGAAGGTCGGGGTGGTGGGAGTGGAGAGATGTGAAGGGGATGTGAAAAATGAGATGCTTGCTGACTTCTAAGATAAAATTCAGGGTGGGCAGGGGTCTTGGGAGGCCGTTTCAACTGTGGGCTGAGAGAATGCATGTCTCATGGCACTAACAGGAGAGGAAAGCGGATGGTGGTGGCAACTGTTATCATCGTACCTGTACCGAATACCTTTACAGTGCTTATCGTGGGCCAGGCGTGGCTCTAAGGGCTCTGTGAATTCTCCTTGGGAAAGAAGGAGCAAAGGGTTCTCAAAGATGTGCACGGTTTTATTTGGAGTCAGCACAGAGGGAAGGCCAGCAGCTTCACTTACACTTTGGATTCCTCCACGCTAATTAACTTGATCATTTTACAAGTCAGTTCCGATTTTCGAAAGCTGGACATGAGGCTGAAATGAGTTAATAGATTGGAAAGCCAAAATGACTGCTTTGCCTTTTATTGATGGTTTTATTTTTATGTGCTGGAAACCTAAAAACGATATTCATTATGAGCAAATTAAATTTTACTTGTTTGTTTTTAGAGTTATTAAGTCAGGTGGTGGATTTAGAGCAGATGCCTTCAGAGATCAGATTCATTGCATGTATTTTTTTTTAAAGAGCAGAGAAATCGTGAAACATGCCATTTTATGCTGTACCCTACCAGGTGATTTTTCTATTTCCTGGGTGGACTACATGCATTTTCCTAATATTTGGGCAGACATCTGATAATAGCCTACACAAAGATTGTTACAGTTTCATTTCACGTCCAGTTTTTGTCGAGTTTTTTGAAGGGCTTGACGGGAAAGAAGCATGGGCCATTGTCTCTGTGCGTGACCTTGATGAAAAATGAAAATCTCTTTCTTTCTAGGAGGCCATGCATGATTTAGGATGCTAGGAACAAGTAAGCACTCTGCACACAGAGAGGTATCTGGCTCACGTCCCACCTGGGTTTCCTCCACTGTGAGGTGGGGATGACAGTACTGCCTACTGCCTGGGGCTACTGTGGGGAGTAAATAAGGTGACTCACGTGAGAAGGGAGCCCTCAGTGAACTTGGCGTGGGGCACATTCACGGGCACTTGCAGATGCATATTCACATTGACACATGTGCACAGGTGTGCGTGTGCACACACACGCAGCTTTGCTGAAATTCCCAGACAGAAAAGTAGTTTTAGGTGGTTATTCATTTGTTTGTGTGGGGTCTGAGTGGAGCAAGGGTGAGTTTAACTAGAAGTAATAACCCCAGCACCCAGCCCATTCAACAGCTGTCCAGCTGTGCCCTAAGGGAGCTTCCTGCTCACTCCCAGGCGTCTTTGATCTCCAGTCCAGGCTTGAGTGACCTTGTTGGCCTCCTTGGTATCAGGGCAACCCCTCCAGATTCTTGAGCCACCACCACGATCTGCACTGGCAGTCAAGATGCTGCATGTGGTGGCAAACCACCTCCTGCCCGGGCACCAAGGACAGCAACCTGACCTTCTTTGCCTTTGCTGCCTCAGGCCACTCTGCCTGGGTACCCTCTCCTCACCAACCGTTGGGTCCAACATCACCCACACTCCAAGGCCTGCCTCAAACGCCATCGTCCCCAGGAAGGCTTTTTCGATCTCCTTCTCACCTCTTCCAAACCCTTGTATTTGGACTCTATTGTAGACAGTGTTTGTCTCATGAGTCATCCCACCAGAGCTCCCCTAGAGCTGGTCTTCCCTGAATCCCACATCAGGCTGGGCCAGCTGACATATGATGACTAGAGCCACTCCAGGTGTCCCATCACCACACAGCAATGCTCCCAGATTCGAGTTGGATCAGGGGCCTCCCTTGCTTTAAACCCTTCATGGATCTTCAAGGCACTCAGGGTAAGAGCCATAGTCTTTCTTATGCTGCCTGATTTGACTCTCCCTACTTCTCATTTCCCAGCATGCTCCCTCTCACCAGGGCCCAGATACATTTGCCAGCACATGGTGAGTGCCAAGCTCTTCCCTGCCTCAGGGCCCTTGCACATGCGAGACCATCTGCTTGGAGTTTCCCTCCTGTTCACCTGGCCACCCCTACTCAGCCTTCAAGTCTGAGCTTAGATGTCACTTACTTAGAGAAGTCTTCCCTCGCGACCCCTTGCCCCATCCGTCGTTCAGCCTAGATGGCATGCACTTACCACTCATTACCGCGCGTAATTGCATGTTTGCCTCTGTGGTGGTTTACTTCGGGCATCCCCACCAGAGCTCCAGGAGGGCAGAGCAAGTCTGTCTTGTTCATCATGTATCTGCAGCACTTAATATGGGGTCTACATAGAAAGGTGCTCAAAAGTAAGTGCCTTGTGACTTAATGAAAGAGAGACAGACTCAAATGCAGGTAGGCCTGAAAGATCTCTCTTTTTGGCTCGTTGTCTCCCTGAAATGACCCTTTTCGCACTTCCTATTTTGGAATCTAAGCCTGCACAGAATTTAGGTCTTTGTTGTGAAATCCAGTTTTGCAGTGTTGCTCTTTTAACCTGGAACCAGATGCTGCCCAGCTCCTGCTCCCAGACCTCAGTTCTTGCGTTCAGCAGGAGCTGGCCACTGTCCACAGGCCAGGGGCTGCCGCTGTTGGCCCTTGTCCTGTGTGGCAGGCTGCGGGTGCTGAGAAACGGGCTGCCCTCCAGCAGCTCCTTGCCAGTGACCAACAGAGTTGGTGCAGGGTCCCATCACACCCTAGGCTTGGGTGGGGGTAACCCCAAGCAGTGTATTCTGACTGTTTCCCAGGGTGGCCCTGTGGGGTTAAGCTGTGTCCGCATAACAGTAGCTGGTTTATAAATCACCCTTTACTGACTGACTTCCCTTCCCTGTCTCCCTTCCCTGTTGTCCTCCGCACCCCAAATAAACTACTTGACCTTGAAGCCCTGTCTCAGAATCTACCTCTGGAAAAACCCGAACAAAGACAAGAACTATTACTACACAATACGATGCTGTTCCATTATTATTGCATAATATACACTCTGGCAAATGCTCCTGCATGAGTCTGCTCCGCAAATCCTCCCATGGACCCCACGAATTAAACAGTCTTAGCTTCATTGTACTGCACAGGAAATGGAGAAACATCAGAGAGGTAAAGAAATTTGCCTAATGCTGAACAGCTAATCATTGCAGCCCTCGTCTGTTGCCCAGGGCACTTTTCTTTCCATCACCAGGACTCACAGGCTGGTGGAGGACCAGGTTGAGACAGAGCAGCTAACTGCAAGGCCCAGACTGTGAAAGATGAACTCACACCCCAAGGCCAACTTAGAGAAAAGAATCCCGATGATTGGATGTGGATGTTCACACTCAAGTCCCCAGGGACTCACACAGACCCACAAACACCAGTGTGTGCACACTTGACACACACACAGGCAGAATCATGTACACCTGTTGGTGTCAATCACAGTTTTCTAATTAAAAACAGACAGTAGACTAAGGCACACTTTGTCAAGTGTCACACTCAAGCTTAGAGAAGCAGGGGGCTTCCTCAGGTCATCTGGCCCAGCCTCCTGCTTCCAAACTCTTCAGACACCTGAACCAGCACGGAGTGAGGCTTTGTCAGCTCAGATAGGGCACTTAACCAGCTACCCAGTGAGCTGTTAGGAGCACTGGAATGATAACCAGCTTCTCAGAAGGAGAAGACGAGGAATTTTCTTTCTGACAGTTTGAGGTTTAACATTATACAGTCAAGCTAATAGGGTCTTTCTGTCTCATAATTATGTTTGTCATGATACAAAGCCTTCAGTGTTTGGCTGCTGGGCTCCTCGGATGAAACGCCCAGCCTCAAGTGGAACTGTGATGCGTGACGAGCCATCGTGCCGTGGCTGATGCCGTTCCCTGTGTGATGCTCGCTGCCCAGCAGTGCTGCTGTTCTCGGCAAGCACAACGTGGGTTAATAATCAGGAGGGCTGTGCACTCTGTGGAGCTGTCACATGGGCCCCAGGACTAGGAGGCAGGAGCCAACAGCTCAGGAGCCCTTGGGAGTTAGATGCACCCTAGAGTTCTGCCATTCCTCCCTCTGCTGGAAACATCCAGAGCTGTCCGAGTGTCTGGTCCAAACAAGGGCGGCACTAGAATAATTTCTTCCACACGTACTGTTCCTTCGATGGAGTCATCACAGAGAATTAAACTTTAAATCGTGCGATCTGCCAGAGGAATGAACACTGCGACCATTCTGCCAGGAACATCTTCATTTCTAGAATCATTATAGTCTGATGAGTTTAGTCCTCAAATGGACTTGCGGGAAGTTGGGTGGTGGAATGGTTCTGAATATGTGTGGAGTGATATTAGCGAGAAGGCAAGCTGAAAATTAGCACTCCAGAAGAGATAAAGCCATCTAAATACAATATTAGAAGGTTTTATGATATTACATTTCTAGGTAGTTTGGACTTCTGAATCTTTAAGAAATTTAATTTTCTTTCCATCAAGAAATATTTTAGAGCTCTTCTAATTGCAAGTGAGGGAAATCAATGTAAACTTATTAAGATGAAGGATGATGTTTTATAGGTGAGGCAGTATGATCTGCTAGAGAAATTAGGTGTTTTCTCCTTTCTTCTCTCAAAAGGCCCAGCAGAAGGCTAGCTTTGTTGTTTTGGAGGGCTGATGCATCCTTTGCTCTAGGAAAGAAGAGCGTTTTTTAAGGTTAGTTTTACTGAGATAATTTACATATAGTAAAATTTACCCGTTGAAAAAGTACAATTTGATTAGCTTTGAGAAAGATATACAGTAATATGACCACTGCCACAATCATGATAAGAGAACATTTCCACTTCCCCCGCCCCTCAGAGTTCCCATATGCCCCTTTGTGGCCAGTCCCTTCCCCTCACCTGGGTCCCTGAAAGCTCTGCTTTCTGTCATAGTTTTGCTTTGCGTAGAGTTTCCTCTCCACAAATTCTACAGTGTGTATTCGTCTGTGACTTCTTTCCCTTAGCATCGTGCCTTTGCGATCTGTCCACGTTCTTGCTTGTATCAGTGTTTCTTCCTTCTTATTGCTGAGTACTGTTCTGCTGAACAGCTGTACAACAGTGTATCTGTGCACCAGCTGGTAAACATGTGGGTTGTTTTCTAGCTCTGAATAAAGTGTATACCTTCATGTGGACCTCTGTTCTCATATTTTGTGGGTAAATGCCTAGGAGTGAGATTTCTGGATCGTAGAGCAAGTGCATGTTTAACTTTATAAGAAACTGATTCATTCCCACCAGCAGTGAGTGAGGTTTTGGGGTGTTCTGTATCCTCAGCCGCACTTGGTGCTGTCAGCCGTCAATTTTAGCCATTCTAGTGAGCGTGTAGGTGTATCCTAATGTGGTCTTAACTTACATTTTCCTAATGACAAAAGATGTTGGACATCTTTTCTTATACTCACTTCCACTTGTTTATCCTCTTTGGTGAGCTAACTGTTCAAATTATTTGCCAGTTTAAAAAAATGAGGTTGTCTTCTTCGTACTTAGATGAAATACGTCTTTTCTTTACGTATTTTCTCAAATGTATTTTGGGAGTATCTTCTCCTAGTCTGCACTTGCTTTTTCATGTTCTTGACAGTGCCTTTTACTTGGAGTGTTTATATGGTTTACATTATTTTTGGAACTTTAAAAAATTTTAACATAATTTCAGACTTATGGTTTCATGTGGCCTTGCTCACAGTGGATTGCACTCATGGCAGCATCAGTTGGGCAAACAAAGAACTTACCTGTTGCTCCATCTTCTCAGCAACCACACAGAGGCAGGCCATGTCTAGCAGCCCAGGAAACTGGACATGTGGTTCATCTGTACAGTTGATCCATATGGCATTCTTCTCTAACTCCAAACTAAGGTCCTTTAGCACCATTCACTCATCATCTTACCATACGTCCTGTCAGAATTTCCATCTTGCTGTGTAAGGACTATGCCCCCTCCGCTTTCTCCTTGTGGGATTCCACACATCTGCCATTGATGGGCCATATTTCCAAGGCTCAGGTTCTTCATGTGTGGGCTCAGTTTTTCTGATGGTGATGGCAAGTGGTCGATGGAGTGCAGTGGGGGTGACAAGGAGAGGGGTTGAAGAGATGGAGAGTCTAAATGCTTGGAATCAGGCTCTAAAGGTTAATCCCCAAATCAGAGGCCTGTTGTCTTCCACTCAGAAAAGAAGACAGCCCCATTCAACCTATTCTTGTGGGACAGAAATCCTACTCTGCACATTGGGCACCATGAAAGAAAGGGTCAGATTCTATTGCACCTGGCTAAGGGCCCCCAAGGTATCAGAAAACTGAAAAAGACAGCATAGCCAGAGAGTAGAATCAAGGCCTCCTGATTTCTAATCTGATAATGAGAATAATCACTGTCATAGAAATAAATAGTATTTTTATATGCAGTAGCCTACAAAGCACTCTGTGTAAATCACCTTATTTCACTTACTTTCTTTCCCACTTTTAGATTCTCTGCTCTCCAGCACTGCAGGTGAACCTGTAGAGATAAGAGTCTGCACGGTCAGCAGTAACCTTAATTCTACCTGATGACTGTGAACAGAATATTCAAACCATAGGTCTGGTCCCTGGAGGATGAATTTATAAAGAATGCATTTAGTATGTGGTAAAACCTGGATTTCAACTATACATACCTATTCAAAGCACCAGCCTCCATTTTAAGTCTATTAAGAGGGAAAAATAAATTTATTTAATGCAAAGTTAGTCCAATTTTAGGACATAGATGTGAGAATGATTTTCTATCTGATGCAGTTCAATATACTGGCTTTTAACTCACCAAAAGATGGCTGAGGTCTACATGAATATTTACATTTAATCAGAATAAGGCATCCCCTACCATATTTTTGCTGGAGAAAGAGACATTAAGGGAAGCTAGCCTAATTTGCATATGCAAATCTGGGCAACATCATATGTACTCCTTGTTCATTATCACTTATGTACAATCAGAAGCCAATTTTTCTTTCAGAAGCAGCCCTACAGCTGAGCTTTCTGCTTTTGCCAGGCCTCTCTTGAAAAACTATTGTCAAATGAAGGAAAAAGCACTTTACCATGCATGATTGAGCTTATCTAGAAGTTTAAAGTCTTTGCAGGGCAAATTGGAAAGTGTGTGTGTGTGTGTGTGTGTGTGTGTGTGTGTGTAATGGGTAGCAAACTCAAACGGATATAATTTAGTGAAAGGGCTGACTTATGTCCACTTCTCACCTGAGAACATTAATTGCAATAATCAGTAAGTTTTCTAGTTTATAAGAATATTAGGAATGGGAGTCAGAAAGGGATTTTTTGTCACCATTTTCAGGCCTCCAGCCCTTTAGTAGCTGTCTGTGGCCTGTGAGTTCATGGAGTGACACAGGAAAAAACAGACTGATTTGGCTCATTGTCTGTTAGGTCACTTAATAGACTTTTGGTGTGTAGGCTGGCACCACATGAGCAAACTACACAGTTTCTCCTGCTCAGTGGTCTACACTTTGATCAAAGTGTCCACAGATCAGAATCCCATCATTGAAATGAAATGAAGCAAAACAAGACATGTAAAAAATACGATCCTTATCAAAATTTCAGCTGCTATTTTTATAAGAATTGACAAGTTGACTTTAAAATTCACACAGAAATGCAAAAAGCCCAAAATACTCCCCCCTAAAATCATTGAAGAACTAGCACTTCCCAACGTTAAAACTTACTACACGGTAATCAAGACAGTGTGAAATTAGCATGGGGATAAACATATAAATTGATGAAATATACTTGAGAATCCAGAAAAAAGCCCTTCACATTTATGGTCCAGTTGATATTTGACAAAGGTGCTAAAATAAATAAGGGAAAGAATACGTAGTCTTTTTGACAAATGGTGCTGGAACAGGTGTATATCGACGTGTAAAAGAATGAAGTTGGACAGCTACCTCAAAGCATATACAAAAATTAATTTGAAAGGAATAAAAAACCTAAATATAAGAGCTAACATTATAAAACTCTTAGAAAAAAAAACACAGGAATAAATCTTCATGATGTTGGATTAGGAGACGGCTTCTTAGATACGAAACCAGAAGCAAACGTGACAAAAGAAAAAATAGATCTATTGGACTTTATCAAAATATTAAAAATTTTTGTGTTTTGGAGGATAATCTCAAGAAAGTTAACAGGCAACCCATGAGATGGAGGAAAATATTTGCAAGTCATGTGTCTGAAGAGGGGCTGGTATTTAGATCTCCTTCAGCTCAATAACAAAAGAGACAAATAACCGAATTAAAAATGGCAAAGGATCTGAACAGATATTTCTCCAAATAAGATATACAAATTGCCAGTAAGTGCATGAAAAGATGCTCAATTCTTTAATTATTAGGGAAATGCAAATCAAAACCACAGTGAGATAGATGCCATGTCACAACCTCTGTTTATTCTGGTCAGATTGCTCTTAATAATGTTTCTGTTTTGGGAATTAATTTAGATTTTCTTTATGACTTAAAATATAGTCTGTTTTCATAAATGATCTAAATGTACTTGGAAGGAACGAATATTCTGTATTATTACGGTACAGAGTTGGATATATAGCTGTAAGATATACTTGATTGATTATTTAGGTTTTCTTTATCCTTGCTAGACATTTTCTCCTTAATCTGTCTAGGTCAGAAGAAAGTTTTAAATTCTCTTATTATTAGCGTGGATTTGTCTAGTTTTACTTTTATCTTCTATAGCTTCTGCTTTGTTAAAGTTGCTGCTTTTTTATTTTGCCCATAGAAATCTATAACAGTAGTAACTTCATTATGCATTGTGGCTTTTAGCATTATGAAATATCCTTCTTTGTCTTGTTTAATTCTTTTAATTTTGAATTACAGATTACACTAAGATCATAACACCTGCTTTCATTTTATATTCATCTTGACATTTTTTTTTTACCTTTTATTTTTACCTTCCTGAATTAGTTTTGTGTGTGGGTCCCTCAACGATTAAAAAACATGAGTTGTATTGGCTGTTAACCTAATCTGAATATATATATATATATATATATATTTTTTTTTTTTGAGTGAGTGAGTTCAGCTTATTTACATCTATTAATGTTAGTGAAAGGTTTAGTTTCAGTTGTCACGTTGTTTTGCGTTACATTCACTATAAACACAGGAAGTCCTTTTCTCTTGGGCTTCCATGTGCCACAACCTAAGCAGCAAAGCAAAGCAGCTTAAGCAAAAATGCAGGACTTTTTGGAAGGTCACTGGAAAAACGCATGGAACGTACGTCGGAACTAGAAATCAGGGCAAGAGATTAAGGAAACTTTAATAGCCAAATTGACAGAAAACTGGTGTGAGCAGAGAAGAAGAAATGTCAGAGACATTGGGACTGTGTTTTGGGGGGTGGGTGGGGACCTATGGAAAAGTACCAGGGGAGCTTTAAAACTGTTTAGCAGTAAAAGAGGACCAAGGAAGTTTTAAGAAGGCTGTCCTTATGTGCAGTTTAAACATTTGAAATAATCTTTTAATTAATGCAGGAAATGAGAGTCAAATTAAGCTATCCCCCTACGTTGTTATGGCGGTAAATTACCCTAATGTAAGATTTAGCGTCTTAAGCGTTTTTAAGTATATTCATGGTCAGTGGTATTAAGTACATTCATGTCGTGATGCCACAGTCATCACCATCCATCTCCAGAACTCTTTTCATCACTCCAGACTGAAGCTCTGTACCCATTAAACACTGAATCTCCATTCCCTTCTCCCCACAAGCCCCTAATAATGCCATTCTACTTTATATCACTGTGAATTTGACTGTTGTAGGTACCTACATAAAAGTGGAATCATACAGTATTGATCCTTTTGTGACTGGCTTACTTCACTTAGCATACTGTCTTCAAGATCCATCCGTGTTGTACTGTGTATCAGAATCGCATTCCTTTTTAAGGTAGAATAATATTCCCTTGTACGTATATACCACATTTGATTTATTCATTCATCTAGTCATCCACTAATGAACATTTGGGTTGTTTCTACATCTTGACTTTAGTGAATAATGCTGCTATGAACAGGGATGTACAAACATCTGTTTAAGTCCCTCTTTGGGTATATACCCAGGAATTGTTGC
This sequence comes from Camelus bactrianus, assembly GCF_048773025.1. NCBI lineage: Eukaryota > Metazoa > Chordata > Mammalia > Artiodactyla > Camelidae > Camelus > Camelus bactrianus. The sequence goes on from NC_133565.1 coordinate 29,793,011, forward strand.
TTCATATGGTAATTCTGTCTTTACTATTTTGAGAAACCACCATTGTCACATGCAATTTAAGTTGTTGGCTCTATTGGGCTTTCCAAGACTCCAAACCAATTGTCTACAAACACATTAATGCCATCCATGATGCCTCCCTCTCTCAACCTCCATATCCAATTCTTCACCATTTATTTTTACCTCCAAAATAGCTCCCTCCTCAATCCATCCACTTCCCCTCCATCTCCACCATCGCCATGTTTGCTTGAATGGTCTTTATCTACCACTGGGTCTCTTCACATCCACCGTTGTCTCTCTACAGTCTCCTGTTTGCACAGCAGCCACATACAAAAGAGTATATTCCATATGATTCCATTTACATGAATTCTAGAACAGGCAAAACTAATCTATGGTAAAGGATTTCAGAACAGTGGTCATTGTAGGGTAAGGGTAGGCAGGTGACTGGGGGTCCCTGGGGAGATGAACTGTTCCATATCTTATTTGGATATTAGTTATGCTGGTGTTTACATTTGTAATACTCCTTGGTCTGTATGCACTTTTCTTCCTGTAAGTCGTATCTCACTAAAAGAAATTTATGTCTGATCATGCCATTCAGCACTTTGTAATCCCACTATATCTGTCTTTCTGCCCTACGCTCCTTCACAGGGCTGTACTTTTCTCTGAACAGTTCAGTCACCATGGAGTAAAACAGAGTAGCTTTGAACCAGTTCAGCAATTTCCTTGTGCCACTTGTGTAGGTTGTTATGTGTCATTGCTGGTGCCCAGATTGGTGGCCCATTTTAGGGCACAAACCAAATGTTTGCCAAGTCCCTCTCTTAAGTCAGGCCCCTGACCTCATATTTCCTTGAAAAAGAAGGAGAGGTCCACTGCAGACCTTGACTGGTCAGTGGTGTTCAACTAGGGGCGATGATGATGTCCCCTAGGGGACATTTGACACATGTGCAGACATTTCTGGTTGCCACCCCTTGGGTAGGGTGTCACAGACAGCTAGTGGGTAGAGGCCAGCGATACTGCTAAGCACCTTACAATGGACAAGATCAACCCCCCCCCCAAAAAAAGAACTATCTAGCCCCAAATATCAACAATGCCACTGTTGAGAACCCCTGTTCTAAGGCTTGGAGTTTGTGTGTGTGTGTGTGTGTGTGTGTGTAGGCACGTGTGCGAGTGATCAAGGCCAGGAGTCTTGGCTAGCTGGGTTCTCAGGGCTTCAACACGAGTAAGCAGGTATAGCCAGTAAACACTGACTTTGCAGTAAGACAGATGGAGACTTTAAAGAGGAAATATGAACCTCTCAGGTCATCATGAAAGAATTTCCTATTCTTAGTTAAAAACAAAACTCTAAAACTATGGGAACCACCACCGTGGATCTTCAGATTCATACAGAAAAACAAAACCAATACAATGGTCTGGCCGTCCCATCACCTATCTCCCTTTTAAACCAAGAATTCTTTTGTTTAAAGGCATGTCTAGACAATTATATATGCAGTTATTTTACCCACTGTGTGGGACGTTTTGGTTCTAAAGTAATGATGTTTAATTACTCTCAAGGCACTATGCTAGTTTCTAAGTGAGGTGTATTGAAAATTCGGCTGTTTACTCTTAGCAAACATGATTTGCAAGCATTCTCAGTGATGTTATTTCAGACAAAGACTCATTAAATTCTCAGTGAATAACAGAAACATCAGTGTAACAGAACCACCTCTCCAACGCTTGATATACTTCGGTGTGCAGTTTAATTAAAACTCTGTTCATTCAGCCTCAAATATCCCTACTTGATTTTCCCTTTAAACGTCTAACCAGGACCCTAGATTTAGTGATCACTTGTGGCAAGGATGATTATTATATTAGCCTCAATCCAGCCAAGGGACAAGTCCCTAATTTCACTCATGCCTTTTGCACAGACATCTAAATTTGTGAGTGCAGATGGTGTGGGTTGGAAAGCAGGCTTTCCTTTAAGCACCCCCTGAGATTTGCCACAGTCACTGGCCTTACCAGCTTTTCCTTGGGTATTTGATGACCCTCCTTGGTTGGCTACTTTGTATCCTGTCTCCTCTGTCTTCTGCAAAGACAGACCCGGACCAGGACCACTGCTGTTGTTTATGCGGTTCTTCTCTGTTTTTCCCCTGCTGCTGCCTTTCTTTATCACTTCCTTCACTCCCGATAGAAATCCTCCAAGCCGGAGAAGCAGTCCTCTGTGAACATAAGCACAGCCACCCAAGTCAAACTCAGATGGCTTGCCTTTGACAAGCACATTTTGTTACTGGGCTTCAACTTCCAGCTCCCCCAGGACTGCAAGGTAACTGTAACTGAGAGTCTGGAGGAGTCCCATGCCAGTTAGGGACTCTGCCTTTTTCAGAACTGAACCTGGGTCAGCAAATCACTTCAACCACACACTTCTCTAGGCAGGCACAGCAATCTGCAGTCAGCCCTCTCTTTGACCACCAGCTTTCTGGCCCCTCAATTCTTTTTTTTATTTTTTTTTCTTTCTTTTTTTTTTTAATTGAAGTATAGTCAGTTTACAATGTTGTGTCAATTTCTGGTCTACAGCATACTGTTTGTCATCCATATACATACATACATTCGTTTTCATATTCTTTTTCATTATAGGTGACTACAAGGTGTTGAATATAGTTCCCTGTGCTACACAGTATAAACTTGTTTATCTGTTTTATATATAGTAGAATCTGCAAATCTTGAACTCCTAGTTTATCCTCCCCACCCCCTTCTACCCTCTGGTAACCATAAGTTTGCTTTCTATGTTTGTGAGTCTGTTTCTGTATTGTAAATATGTTCGTTTGTCTTTTTGTTGTTGTTGTTGTTAGATTCCACATATAAGTGATACTATACGGTATTTTTCTTTCTCTTTCTGGCTTCACTTAGAATGACCACCTCCAGGTCCATCCTTGTTGCTGCAGATTAGCCCCTCAATTCTTATAGATTGTTGCCTAGATCGGTCAACCTTCCTGCATTTCTCCCCAGCCTAGGACTTGTCTCTCCCCACCTCCTGGTCCAGCCTCATTTCTTGCATTGGATCCAAGACTCTCTCTGCCTTTTCCTAGCAGGCATTCCACAGAATGCAAGGACACGCTCAGTCTGGCTCCAAAATACATTTTCTGTCTTCTATACAGCAACTCTGTCTTCTATACCTTCTGCCTCCATCCTCTGCCTCTTCAAGCTTCCTACAGAATGCATGATTTTATGAATCTCTGTAAACATGTAACCCACGTAAGAGCTGGAGCTCCAAGCAGCTGTGTAGAAATCAAGGTCATACTCAGCAAAATACACCCAGCTGCCAAGAGCAGTTTTTTCACATGGCCAATGTGCCCCTCTCTGTGGATATTAACAGGGATCCAGTGAGTAGTCCACAGAAACAGTTTTTAGAAAATCACCTTTCCTGGAGATGATATGTAGTTACCAGAATCTAGAAAGGGGATATGTGTGTAGAGAGCTGCCCAGTCCAGATTCTGGGAGCAGGCTCCTGCTGGACGTAGGCAATATAGTTAGTGCACAGATCAGGAGCCAGACTCTCTGAGTCTGAAGCCCGACTTTGTCTTTTTCACTAGGTGTGTGACCTTGGGCAAGTTATTTAACCTTTCTGTGCCCAAATGTCTGTATCTATAATATGGTCATAAAATTGTCCCCACCTCATAAGGTTCTTGTATAGATAAATGTGATAGATACCATCTGCTTGGCATATGGTGAGTGATCAGTAATTTTTAGCTTAACAATAAATAAATAAACATACACGGTCCCAGGATACAGCACACGCTGGGGCACCTGGAGGTCTGGGGTGTCAGGTTGTCTTTGTTGTATTACCTTGAACAAGTCAGTTAGCTTCTCTGGGTCTTAAGAGCCCTTCTGGGGCCAACTTTCTACCAGTTACTGAAGAGTTGTATCAGAGCTAATTATTCATACATTTTTGTAGATGGAACCATCCATATCCTGTCCCTAATTACCGCCAGCCGGAAAAATGGGAACTTGCCCCTGAGAGCACTGGGAGATGGCGTCTGCCTTTCTCTCCACTCTTTCTTAGCTCTTTTCATGTGGGAGGGGGTGACCTCCCTAGTAGGTGAGGGTTGGGAAAGGTGAGGGTTGTCCTCCTCCACTGCTGTCCCTGTTTTGGAATCTTTCTATCACCTGCCTTCTCTCTTCTTCTCTGCCTCCCACATATGACAAGCAAGCAGGGGCAGGCTTTGCCCCCGCCAGGGCATGGTGGAGCTGGGCACGGGGGAGAGGCCTCAACAGGCACCCTGCAGTTATTCAGATAGTCTGCTTGCTGCTGAGGGGGAAAAAGACCACTTTGCCCTTGGGTCCAAGTCCCATTTTAAAATTTTATCCAATTTTACCAGCAATAAAATTTCTTTGTCTATTTCTCACAATGTGGAATGGAGAGAGGTATGATTAACTAGCACCTTGAATCTTCAGCATATGATGGGCTAACCAGGAACTCCTAATAGGAAACAGTCAAAAGTCAGTGACCAAAATCTTGCATGGCAAGATTTGACTGGTGCAGCTGGGTTGGAAGGTTTAGTTAGATGGTTTGCTGTTTGTAACCTGCAATGGCTTATACCATGGCTGGTGTTCATAGGTGTGCAGACGGCTTAAATAGATGCTGGCTGAACAGGCTTCTTTAGTATAGGTGGTCCTTGTGGGCCAGTTGGTTACCCAAGCAGGCTCTATCTTGTGTTCATCTTAGGGCATTGCCTCTATTCAAGGTTCCAGGGGAAGCCCCAGGGCTGAGAGCCTGTTGGCCTTCTGCCTGGTTTGGGAGAAGGAGGACTTGGGAGCACAATTACACCCTTGATGAGGGATTTCTTCCACTTGAGAGAATTCTCATGGATGGGGAACTCCAGACAACCAGCACAGGTGGGCCAGCATCCTGGCAGGACTGAAACAAAGAAGGACTTGTTTTTCCTCTTGTGATTTTTCTGTTTACTGGTCACTAAATCTCTACGAGATGGTTTGTGGACAACAGCAGTGTGGGTCTAGGTGGCAGTGGGCATGGCACTCTGCAAACCTAGAGTTCCCTGGGCTAACTGCTCTAGGGTCTAAGGGTGACCGTGGTTGAGGGCTAGTGCTATGGTGACTTTCAGTGTCCTCCTCCATGTGATGGGCCGCTAGAACGTGTCCAGCTATTCTCTCTTTGACTAGGAGGGTGTTTAATCCACAGGGAAGAAGAGGAAAACCTGTTTTATCCTTGGGTCTAACTAGCACCCCTCAGACTGACACATTGATCCTCACTTGAACCCTCTGGCCTCTCTCAACTGGTTAAAATCTGCAGGGAAGAGGAATGCTTTCTTAGCACTCTCAATTCCAACACTTCATTCTGTTTTCTTTCATGTGGCCACAGGCTTCCCAGAAAACTATGCGAGAACCGCAGGGCCACAGACCTGGTGCTCCCCTGCTCTCAGCCGTGGTGGCCTTCTCTGCACAGATCACTCCTCTGCTGAAGAGCCAGAAGTTGGAGGGCAGGGAAAGCCTGTCTTGTTAGTGGGGCTTCCCTAGTGCCTAGTACAGTCAGCACTCAAAGACTATTTGTGGAGGTGAATTATGCCTTAAAATTGCCAAAGCGGGAAATGTACTCATCTTCCCTGGAAACACAATACAAGGCAGTGAAATTCTTCCAAATGCCTAACTTTAAATTTCTAATTATTTAATTAATTGGTCCTATTTTACCCACTCTTAAAGATGTTTTGAGAACTCATTGGCTAATTAGAGACGGAACTTCCCAGATGCAAAGATAAAACAGCTTCTATGTTGTCCAGTACAGTAGCCACTAGCCACATGTGACTGCTCCCAATTAAGATGTGCCGTAAAGATAGAAGTGCTCACCAGATTTTGAGGACTTAGTAGAAAGAGAAGAATGTAAAATATCTCATTATTATTTTTTTTCCATTGATCACACATAGAACTGATGGTATTTTGGATGTATTGAGTTACATAAAATTTACATTAGTAGCATTTCCTTTACCAGTCTCTTTATTTTACTTTTAAAGAACGTGGCTACTGGACCAGAGCTGTTCTAGGTGCTCTAATTGTAATGCTTTTGTTCTCTTCCCATCTTGGACCAGGAAGGGAACAAGGCAGGCACTGACTTGCTGCGTGTCTTTGAAGAAGTCCTTCTCTTTTGCTGGCCTCTCTTTTTCACTCCTGTGAAATGAGAGTTGGTTCCATTCCCTGTAAAGTCACTTCCAAATCCCTGTTTCATCACCTATTACAGAAGGGCCAATTGCCCTAATGGCTTTATCCACAGGTATTAAAATATTGAATGTCCACTATTGTACCTGTCAATCGTGGTAGGTACTGGCCATAAACAGAGGGATTGCCTCTGACAGTGTGGACTAAATGAACATTAGCTGTGATTCCACCAGCCAATATAAAAGTCTCATAAATGATTAATGCAAAACAGGCTTAAAAAATGAACTGAAAGGGAAGGAGCGCTAATGTTCAGTTCTCTGCCAATTTAAGCACTTGGTTTTTTTAACCTCCACAACCGAACTGCATCTTGACAACAATTAGAAGATGAATCAAGGCCCCATTCAGATTCAGACAAACAGCTAGAAGAGGCGTTTAATACAACACAGGAGAAGGATGCTGTGTTTGAAGCGATGACCCTCTGTGCCCTAATCACTGTTCCTACAAATTTAAATGTGATACTCAGTACTGGTTATGGGAACACCATTTTAAATGGCTCAGTTTTTCTTCATCAGACTTTGCTTAACACAGACTCATTGAAGTGGAAATCTAGTTTGTACAGAATTATTTCCAGTTTGTTGGTTTTTTTTAAAAAAGGACCTGTTTATAAGAAGAAACATAATGGGCTCAGCCAATGGGAGCTGGCTTCTGAAAACAGAATCTTTTATATTGGTCTCATCTCATCAACCCCCTGCTAATGTGCTCTGATATTGTTACCTCATTCCTCTCCTCTGCCCTGCCTGTTGGCCTAATTTCTAGGTTTATGTCCTCACAGTGGGCATCCTTTTATTTTTTCTGCCTGGCATCTTGTGTGGACATTTTAGTAGGTGGGGGGGAACCAACTTCTTACTACAGAAGCCAACATGGCCAGACGCCAGCTGTCCTGTGTCCTGGGAGCTGGGACGCTCACTCCTGTGACTCAGGCTTGTCCAAGCAGATGCTCACACCTGAGACTGTGAAGCTGGGCTAGTGCTGCAAAGAAGCAGGGAACACAGACTTCATTCCCCTCACAGTGACGCCTTGCAGTGACGCCCACTGTCTCAGAGGAGCAGTGACCCTAGTGGTCTCCAGTGGGCAGCAGGGGCCAGAAGTAGTGATTTGGGTGTGGCAGTGATGTCTCAGCTAGACTCAGGCTTAAGAAGACCTGTCACTACTCACTCCCAGCACTCATGTCCTTCCTTACTTTGTTCTACATTTTTAAAAGGCTACATTTGCCATCTTCTAACGTACTGTGTTATTTACTTATTTTTTTTTAATACTTATTGTTTAGTGCCTTTCCCCCTAGAGAGCAAACTCCATGGGGATGAATACTTCTGTCTGTTTTGCTTGCTGACATACCCCAAGTACTTGGCATACAGTAGGCATTCGATCCATAGTTTTAAAGTCAAGTATTCATTGGAAGAATGAAGTCTTCTTGTGGTGCGATTTTGGCAGCTTGATCTCCCCTGGACCCTCTCCTTTCTTCTCGACCTTATTCTTAAGAAGCCACATCAATTTTATGAGTTGTCCAATATCATTCCAATACAGCCGCCCTTTTCTCCCTCAAGTTAACCAAATCACTTGCAGTCATTTGCAAGGAAGATCTGTGACTGGAATGGTGAAATCCTTGAACTTGCAAACAGCTCAGGGTGAGTTTTTGCCTGCCAGGGGTTATTTTGCAATTTCTGGAGTCATTTCATTGTTGTTGTTACAAGTAGGAGGTGCTACTGTTATCTAGTGGGTAGAGGCCAAAGATGCTACTAAACGTCTTACAATTTACAAGACAGGCCCCCTCAAAGAATTATCTGGCTCCAAATGTCAGCGGTACCAAGGTTGAGAAACCCCGCTTCAGCTCCCTCTAGGGGATGCCCCTGGTGAAATGAGGCAGCACCAAGTGATGGGGGTGCATGCTGCTGCGTCAGGAGATCTGGCCTCGGATCCCAGCTCTGCCCTTGATTAGCTGATGCGGGACAAGTTCTTTTTCCTCTGGCCTTGGTTTCTTTATCTGTAAAATGAAGATAACAATGCCCACTTTCAAGAGTATAGAGGCTTTAAAGAGAGTACGTGTGAGAGTGGTTCATGGACTCTGAAGGGCTGTGCGGAGTGTCAGCCCCATCCCCCACTCCTCAGGGTCGCTGTAGCCCATTCTACATCTGAGAGTTTCTGGGAAGTTGGAACTCCAAGCTAATTCCACGATCGGGTGTTTCCCCGAGTGAAGGGAAAGGGTAGCTGGAATTATCCTGTCCTGCAGATGTCCAGGGAGCAGGACAGCAGTCAAACCAGGAAGGGCCCAGCTTGGGACCTGGGCTTGGCTGGAGCAGCTGTACGCCAGCTGCCTCGTAAGCTGCCATTTGGAGGGGCCGAGTTTGCAAGGCCAGCTCTCTCAGGATTCTTGTTGTTCTCTGTGTGTCAGGAGGAAAATCTGGAGGGTGGTCACCTGGTAAATGAAGGAACTTGGCCTCAGCTCATGTGGTTTCAAGGTCAAGCTTACCGGAGGGGGAATAGCAGAATCAGAGAACAAGTAAAGCCTTCCTTGCCCAAGGGTGGTTTTTATTCCCCTGAGAGTAAAATTTATGAATTTCACATGTATTTCTGAGGGTCTGTTATCTATCATGGATGATCTTATGAGATGGAGACACAGAGGAGAATGCTCATCTGTGTTCTCAAAGAGCTCCGATTCTAGAAGGGAAGACCGGACAATAAGAATTAAAATAACTTGGGATAAATGTCAGCAGGTTTGTGCACAAAATGCCTGAGGGGTAGAGGAGCAACAACCTGTGCCTGGGGTAGGGGTCTGGGGAAAGATCCAGAGGAGGGGGTCCCTGGGGCTGGATCTTGTGGGTGGGCAGACAGAGGAATTGCAGGCAGATTTTCTAACCAGAGAGAACAGCAAGTGCAAAGGCCCTGAGATGTGAACACACATGACCCATGCTGGAGAGCCCCTAAGCCCCTCAGGGAGGTTAGAACAGAGAATGTGGGGAGAAGAACAGAGGTGAGCTGTAAAACAGGGGTTCTCAGTCTTGGCTGCATGTTAAAATCCCTGGGGCCTAGAGGAGACTACACTTCTTTAGCCCCACCCACCCCTCTTAATATTTGTGAACTGCTTCCTAGGTGATTCCAATGTGCAGCCCAGGTGGGGAGCGGGGCACCTCCAGCCTAAAGACAGAAGAAGGTCCATCATGAAAGAGCAGCACAGGGTCCTGGGACCTGCTGGGCTTGGAAACTGACTTAGGTTCAGGGTCTAATTTCAGAATTAGAATTAGGTGCAAACCCCACATCTGTGCTTCTAGCTATGTGCTGCTAGGTCTTAATCTCTCTGTGTCTCACGGACTTAATTTCTCTGTGTCTTCGTTTCCTCAGTTGAAAAATCGGGATAACAATACCTCTCAAGGACGTTGTAAGGTTTAAATTAAATAACTTATGTAAAGCAGTTGGCCCAGAGGAGAATTTCAGAAAATGTTAGCTGTTTGCCCCTCTTCTTTTATATCCCCTCGATTAAGGGGTTGAAGCATCACCCTTCTAGTGTTGGGGACCCACTGAAAGGTAACCGGGTGACATTACTGGATGTCGTTTCCCTCTTTGAAATGAAGGAGTTATACCACAGAGGGGGAAGGTTGTATGAAACAGAGTAACAGGCAAGAATTTCCGTGTTGTTACAGAGTTCCTGCTCCAGTCCTAAAGCTGAGGGAAATCGGTACTAACTATTCCGCATCAAGAGAGGTGCTGGAGGCATCTCCCCGTGTCTTGGTATGAGGCGGCTGAACCCATCCTGTGACTCTCGCCAGCCCCACTTCTGAGGCCAGCCTGTGGAAGGGGTAGTTGTGGTGGGTCGTCAGCACCATACCCTGTCCATTTCAAACAGTGTCAGTAATATAATAGTGCCCACCCTGATCTAGTTATTTTTGTCTAAGTTCTAACAACTGCTGTAGTTACTGAGTTTCCGCAGAATGTGTGTAAATATGCCTCACATTTGCACATATTTTTACTTACCCCTTTTAAACATTGTAATCTACATGGAAGTCAGTTCAGGGAACCCCCAGTTACAGTCGCCCCTCCCAGCCCATCCCCTTGGACTCAGCTTCCTGCATTCTCTGTAGAGTAAGGATTCAGAAACATTTGGGCTTTTTAAAGAAACACTTGGTGTCTCCATCCCTCGTACTACACATATCTACATTTATACAGTAGATTAGAAGTGTGTTACCAGGGTAGCACAGTGACTGTAAAGACAAATAAATAGGGCCCAAGTGACTCCAGTTCTGTCGTTCTGTGAATACCTGCAGAAGTGACTGAAGATGCCGGTCCTCACTGCCAGGGGAAGTCAAAAGGGCAACTATTTTCACCAAAAAGCAGACACTCTTTCTAAAGCAGTGGATCAAATAGTGTTCCTGTTTGTTATTATCAGCCATTTTCTCTGATCTTTGCAGAAGAAGAAAAACTTCAGAAGTTTTTACCAAATGCAATAGACCTTTATGTTGAATTTCCCAGTGATGTATTTTAGGGGAAGTTTTCTATTTGAATGCCTCCAGAGTGAATCCCAAGGAAACAAAGACATGGGCATTTTTTTTTTTTTGACTTCTTGAATTTATTGTGAAATGAGTTTTTTAAATGAATCTCTGTCAAACTTAAGATTTTTTCCTATTTGTATATCTCTTGCTTCATGTGAGAGAAACTTTTTGAAATTAGAATTTATAAAAAGTGTTCCTTTATCAACTATAAGAAAAATGATATGACAGATCTGGCTATGCTGTTTATTGAGCACGAACATGCAAAGAGCATCACTTTTTCGAAGTCATTGACAAATTTGCAGAAACGAAGCCTTGAAAATAGAAACTGTAATGATATTATTTATTACAGTGCCAGCCCAATATGTATATATAATTTTTCTTTTTAAAAATAGATTAATTAAAAAGTATTAATCCCTTACTTTGAACTTTTTTGTGCTTTAATATTTATTTTATTTTGTTACAGGCAGGATTGTATATATGATATTCAATGAGCGTTTTTTCCCTCTGATATTTTTTTCCTGGCTATTATTATTTGTTTCATTTCATTGTCATTCCTGAAAATAATTTTGTCATGTAGAGGTTGGGAGTGTTAACAAAATGATTCACTTCGTGTGTCAAATATCCCACTGAGCAGAAGACTAAACATTTAAGGATTCATCAGCCCCATGCCTCTAAGCCAAGAGTAGAGGCCTGACACGATTCCCTTATAGAAACGGGTGGCTCCACAAGTAGAAGACACTAGGGTATCATTCCCTGGCTGGACAGCCACTTGCGCTGTGAGCTTGCTGACACCCGCTCTGTGCTTTAGAACAGGGAGCAAGGGAGTGGGGGAAGGGGAAGTCAGGGGTGGCAAGGATGAGTCTGTTTCCTGTGGTCAAGAACACTGTGGAAGGCAGCTGGCTGAAGGAACCCCAGCAGTAAGAAGCTTTGGGGGGAAGTACCACAAAGCAGAGGCTGCAAGTGGTTCAAAAGAGGGCAGGCTAGAGTTTATTTATCTACCACACTGGGTTGCTGTACAAGAGAGCATACCCTTCTGAGGAACTCGTGGTGGGCTCCCCTGAGAACCAGTACTGGGTGCCTGTTATGCAGAGGACGTAGCTGACCAGTCAGTATAGCCGAGACCACCTGGGAGATGGGTAGGTAATAGGAACTTGAAGTTTTAAATAAGACTGGACTTAAAAAAAAATTATCTAAAAATGACCAGGAAACTATAGGTTTTGACCTAGATGTCATCAGCGTGTTAAACAGACAAGGTAGAGTTGAAGGTCACAGTGGTTAGAAAGAAAAAAAAATGTAGGTTTAGGTCCCACTGAGTTCAGATTATCAAAAAAAAAAGAAAAAAAAAACCAGTTACCTATCTCCAATCTTTCATAATAGCAAAATATTTTATAATTTTTAAGTTGAAAACAAGATTTACAGAAATAAATATGTTTTTGGTGAGATTTCAAAATTTATTACTATGAAGTTGAGCTTAGTATTTTATACAATTTTAGAACAATCCGCATCTGGGACTCTGGCTCCTGTTTGTGATGTAGAAGCTGGAAAGAGAATAATTTCTATCCTTATGATTGAAAGAACATTTGAAAACCTATAGATTCACAACTTTGAATCCATCAAAGACTTGACATTGTAAGAAAACCAGCTGACTTGAAACATAAGGAAGGAGAGATAGAATATAAGCATTTGCTTCCGGGGGGCAGATACTTCTGGGTGTTTGAAAGAGTGCAGCGCAAATGTCTAAGAAGTTGTTAAAGGCAGGCACAGGCTGGTGAGAGAAGACTGGAGGCTCTGAGGGCCACAGACACAAGGGGAGTTCAGACCCACCTGAGGCTCTTCTCCAAGGACATCAACAGGTGCTCTCAAAAAGGACTGGTGGCAGGGTGAGAGGCCTACTAAAGTGTCTTTTGTGGTGCAGGTGTGGAGGAGGGGAACAGATCTCTCCTCTATGGGACGAAAGCCTCAAGCGCTGAAGGACAGGCAAAAACACCCCCTCTGCATGCTGCCTTCATTTTCAAGTCGACTGCTGCAGTTCCAGGCATCACATCAAGCCTGGTCACATTTTCTTGAAAAAGAGGGACCACCTCTTTCTATGTGTGTCGTCTTATCTTTTGTAGAATGTCCCCCACAGTCTCCCCTTCACATCTCCTTGGCCAGCATTGCACCATATGCCCATTCATAAACAGGAGTCCATGCGGAAGCTGGATTTCCTGGAAGCAGAGCAAGGAGGAAGAGGAGAATGCCCATCGAGTAGGCAAAGCAGCAGGGTCTGTTACAGTGATGGTGCCAGTGCGAGGCTGCTGACCTTTGGCATTCAGTATTGCATTTTAATTTTCTGGACTTAAACCCATCAATGAGTAAATCACAGGATAAATCACACTTCACTAAACCCAGCGGGCAGAGCACTAGCTCACCTGCTATTCTCTCTACAGTTTGCACAGTAATTATATATGTTTTATGACAGCCAGGTTTCTGAGATGGCATTTGCTCAGGCTGGGCAGAGGCAGGATGGGAGACTCAACATCCCCCATGCATCCCACCAGGCAGTGAAGTCTCTTAAAAATCCCTAAAAGAGCAAAGCACAGAAAACATTGCTCCATCAGAAGATAAGTTATTAACTAGGGTACCTCGACTACATGCGTCTAAGTGGAAACCAGAGACTGTCATTACTGGCCACCAGACCATGTGGCACCTGGGGTCTGCACTCTGCCAGGCTACTCTGACAATTTAAACTCTTAGAGCCTCAATGTTGCTTTGTTTTGTTTTTTGGTAAAACCAGGATAATAAGAACTGCAATGCTGTAGTCTCCTCGCTCAGAGGGCAAAATAGTTTTGTACAAATATATGTTGAACGAGTGGGGATCAAAACTGAAATCAGATAAGGGGGAAGAACTTTGTAAACTATTTAACATTACAGAATTAAATCTGTTTATTAAAAAATTAATTTGGCAAACATGAATGACTAACCATTCGGTCCCAATAGCTGGAGATGCAGAGTTAGGAAAGACCCCACCCTTCACCTGATGAGATATAAGCTGGTAGGAAAGAGGGACATATGAAGAGCTGTGTTGTAATAAAAGAGCAGCCCTGGAATCTTCTTCTAGTACAGCTTTTTCATGAAGCTGATAGAGCTTAAAAAAATGTTAAACCCTATTGAAGGCGGAGGGAGGGTATAGCTCAGTGATGGAGTACATGCTTCGCATGCACGAGGTCCTGGGTTCAATCCCCAGTACCTCCATTAAAATAAAGAAATAAATAAAATCCAATCAAAATTTTTAAAAAAGTGTACTGAAGGGCTTTAAAGGGTTTATTAGTTATGAAACTTTTAGCTATAGCAGCAGCAATAACAACAAAAAAATCCAAAATTTCAGTGGCTTGGCATTATACAGGAGATTTCTTACTCCTTTAATAGCTGATTACAGGTGTTCTTGGTTGAGGGGACTTGGGTTAGGCATGAGGGAATGAGGAGAGAGAAGTTCTGCTCCAAGTTTGGAGACTCAATCCAATAAAAACTCTGCATCTTCAACACGCTGTGGCTTCCAAGGTCTCTATGAGTGCTGACCTCTGGCCGACCGATGGGAGAATAGAGAGATTAGGGATAATATAATACGCCCAGTTTTTAGTGATTTTAGCCTGGAAGTAACACTCGTTTCTTTCCCTCACATTTTATTGGTCAGAACCTTCCAGATGGCCCCAGCTAGGTTTTAGAGGGTTGGAAATACTGTCCCTGGCTGGGCAGTCTTTCTCCAAAAACAATTCAAACCCTTAGAAAGGATGCATGAGTCTTTGGTAGACCCCAGAGGACTTCCTGGAAGAGGTAGACTTAATGCAGGGTTTGAAGGATGAGTTGCAGTTAGTCAGAAACTCTAGATATTGATGTACAGTCCAGCCAAAGGGAGAATATTTGCAACAACAATCATTATGAGAAGACTTGTGAAAGATTTAGAATCATCTTTTGTCCATTAAAAAGCTTTCAGAAGTTTCATATTTGACAGAGAGTTCAACAGAGCAGTTTATGATCCATCCGCGTGGAACAAAGATCTGTAAACTAATTTCTGGGTTAAGAGTGATGACTTCAATTTTCTTGCTGTGAAAGCTGCCTGGGTGTGGGATTTGATCATGAGTTCATCTGAGGTTTGGACAGAGGCGCTGGGTACCAGGCGTGGCCTCTGTTCCGGGGCCATAAGCTGAGTGAGCTGACCATGACCTTGGGGCCAAGTTGCAGTACAGGATTGGTCTTGAGTTGCAGGGCCAGCAGATGAGGAGGCTCTGACCAGAGGGTCATCTTGACAGCTGGGGTTTCTGAATCTTGCTTCCTTCATCTGTAAGGCCATGCAACTTGCAACTGCTCGGTCCTGCCCCTACTCAATGCACATGGTTGTTGGGAAACAATAAATAACAAATGAAGGGAGACCCAAATAAATAAATAATGTAGATGAAGGCATTTGTAAATGATTAAATATTATGCAAATCAAACAATTAATTAACTTGACTATTCCACAGTATTTGATGAATAGTTACTCTTAAAATTTAGAGCTGGTAGCTAATAAAGGGCCATGAATGCCAGGGGGCACACTTTGGGAAGTATTCTACAAGCAGTGGGAAGCCACTGAAGGTTTATGGTCAGCCAAGTGGCCTGATAAAATGTTCTTTTAAGAAGATGAGCTGGTGGCCAAGTGAGAATTGCGACCCGAACAATTGTTTTCTGAATTGCTCTTGAATTTGTTCCCTCCTCTCCAGTCCTGTAGACACTGCCACAGTTTATAGCTTAGCATCTCTCATGTGGAACAGATACTGCAGTAACCTCTTAGACGGTCTTCTTGCCTCTAACCTTGTCTATTCTGATTCATCCTCCATATGTACCTGGAGAATTTTATCCGATTGTTTGTTTATTCACTGATTGATTCATTCATTCATTTAATATTTATTGAGCTCTATCATGCACAAGGCCCTGGGAACATGGCAGCAATTTTTTGCTGAAGGGGAGGTCTTAGTATATTGCTCTTCTCTATCACTGACACGATGAGGTCAGAACCCCTAGGCTGGCACACTACAACCTTTGTAACCTGGACTCAGTGCCTCTTACCAGCCTCATGGCTTGGCATTCCTTTCTCTGCCTTACAATCTCCCTTATTCTGAAGACAACTATTTGCTATTGAGGTGGTGGGAAGGACTCCAGGATAAGGACTGGGTATGAATTCTGGTTTGGAGACTTGATAGTGAGATGACCTTGGGTAAGTCACTTAGGTTCTCAGTTTATTTATTTATAAATGGGAATTATAAAATATACCTTAAACATCTACTCTAAAAAATCAGTGAGATAGAAATGTAAATTGACTAGCACAGTGTCTTATATTTGTTGGTTTGAAGTAACAGGAAACCTGACCGTAGAGGTTTAAACAAATAAATGTATAGAGATTGAAAGTAGTGTTTGATGTTGATTCAGTTGATTCAAAAATGACAGGGCTGAATTTCTTGACCCTTCCCTCATGCCAGTCACCTCATGCTCACAAGATGATTGCTGTGGTCCCAGACTTCACATCCGCATCTAAGGAAAGAAACGAGAAGGGACAGTGCCTGCTGTATTACTCCACTTTTCATCAGGAAAGCAAAGCTTTCCTAGATTCCACATAGCAGGCTTTCCATTAAACCATTTTCCCCAGAAGCAGATCATATGGCTTGCTTCAGCTGCAAGGGAGTTTGGGAATTTGGAGAGAAGGATTTTCCTAACATGGTTGAAACAAATCATGATTTGTCACTTGGGGATGGACACTTTGCCACTCTGAACAAATCTGGAGTTCTGTTAATGAGAGGAAAAGAGTGAATAGTGTTGACTAGCATTACTCATTTGTGTTTTCAAACCTTTTCCCCAGAAATGCCACATGTGTTCCTGTCAGTCAACATTTGCATATGGTACATTGTGTGCATGTAACACCCTCCTCCCACATCATACTTACACAATTTTGTTTTGTGCATTTTTCAATACATAAGCCAGTTTCCATTTTCCCACATATTCATTATCATTTTTAAAGGATGCACAGAGATCCATTAACTGGCTGCATCATGATTTATTTAGCCATTCCTCTATCATTGGGTATTTATGCTGTTTTTCAATTTATTATTATTCTAGGAGAGGGGAATTTAGTTTTGTTAAGTTTATGTTCTAGGCCACATACATCACACAGATTATCTCATTCAAACCTTGAGACATCTCTATGTGGTAGGTATTATTACTACGTAACAGATGTGGAAATCTAGGTGCAGGGAAATTAGTTTGCCGTTAAGTCCTAGTGAGGAGGAGAGTTAAGGTTCACACAGAAGATGATTTAAATGCAAAGGCTGTGCTTTTTGGTTGGAATCCACACTGAGATGTACATTTTTGTGCATGTTCAGAAACTGTTCAGAACCTCAGCTTTCCCATCTCTGTGGCTGCTGGTCATGTAGTCCAGCCTCAGCTGCCTCTATAGTAACCACATCTGGACAGACCCTACCCAACTTCATGTTGGCACATCCTACTGTATACTTCATTGCAAGCCCCAGGCTTCCCTGTTGGACGTGAGGCGTGTGACGCTGAAGGACTCTCTCCGCATCTACACACGTGCAGCCTGGAAGGATGAAAGAATTAATGACTCATGGGGGAAAGTTTGACCAATGGGAGATGGGAGCCAGGGGATAATTTCTTCACTTCCTCCTTGCAAATGGACTGCTGATTTATGTTCATTGTATAACCTTGTTCAGGGCAGTCTTGTGGGATCAGATAATCAATCTTGCTTAATACCATGCCATGACCAGCTCGGTAATGAACACTCCCGCCCACCCCCCTGTGTTGGTTCTTTCTCCTTTTCTGCTTCACTCTCCTTTTTCCCCACTCCTGCTTCCTTGATGATGAAGTAGTAGCATGCAAATGTTTACAATTTCAGCTCAGCTTTTTGGGCAATCCGGGCTGAGGCAAGTGCATAAAGTTATTTCATTCTTTAGGATGATCTTCTTTGTCTAAAAACACCCCCACAGTGGGATTACTGAATTTTAAAAGTATGAATATTCTCATGGCTTTAAGAACTTTATAACAGACTTCAAATCTACCCACCCTGGGGCCTTGGCTCACCCATAAATGACTATCGTTGGGGAGAAGAAATTTTCTTCTACCCTTCTAAGTTCTTCTGGCTGATCTAAGAATTAAATTGACATGAGACAGATTAACAGGTGAAAAGTGAACATTTAATATCATGTATCCATGGGAGAGACCCAGGAAGACTGAGTAACTCACTAAAATGACCAAGGTCCCCACTGTAAATACTATCTTCAACTAAAGACAAAAGAGGTTGCTGGGGATGGCGGTTTGGGACTTCACGAGGGAGTAAGGCAATTTGAAAAGGAAATGTTTGGTAAACAAGTATTTGCTGGGCCTTGCAGAAATGGTGGGACACAGAGAGGAATTTTAAGAAACAGACTTTGCTGGGTTCCTCCCTGTCTATACATCTAGTTTGCATTGTAGTTGTCTATGGTGACAACTTCCTTCCTTCCTTCCTTCCTCTGTCTACGTTCTTTTAGGCACCTGGGAGGAAAGTCAAAGTTTCTTCCTGAGTCTTTTTGGACTTGATTGTTTTCAGCTCCCAAATCATCCCATGCCAAAGAGACACTTCAGTGTGGCAACTTTTGCTCCCTGATGCTGTCTTTGCTGGCCTCCCTCATTACTGAACAGAGGGTGGAGCTAAGATTCTGTGGGCAATGCCTTACAAAGAAGGCTGCAAATAGGAACGTTTATGACCACACACAACCAAAGTTGGTTCAGTGTTAATATGTGGGGAAACGAAATCTTTGATGAAAGGGAATTTTAACCATTTGAGTATATGTTCCCCAGGGAAAGAAAACCTAGGCACACAGCTTTTAAGAGTGTGCTGGCCCCTGGTAATTGCTCTAATTACCTGTGAGCTAATTAGGGGCCATTACGTATTCAGAAGTGAGATTTCCATCCTTCAAAATTTGCATTTCCAGCGAGAAGCTCATTCTCTATGCATCATAAGGTGAGTGTTCCCTGCTGATTTCCTTCCCTCATATATAAGCTGGGCTCGCTCTGGGACTGCTGTAATCACAAGTCCATTAGGCAGAGCCCAAAGAAGCCAGGAAGAGGAAGCAGGCGCCCAGAGCAAACAGATGGGTCTGGAATCTATCGTGTCAGACACAAGGATTTGGAGAGAGAATTTGGACAGCTCTTTGCAGGGGCTGCTTTTGAGTTTGTTCAGTCAGAATCCCAGGCTTCTCAGAAGAAACCGAGACACCTCAATTTCAGGTATCAGAGTTTCAGGAGGTATCAGACCCCTCCCTGTGCAGGGAAAGGCCACTGCCAGGGCCCTGATAGGGGTCCAGGAGGAGCCTTTCAGTTGCCCAGTGGGGCCTGCCACAGCACGCGTGACAACAAACATGGTGGCACAGGGAGCTCCTCATGGCCTGTGAGTTGCTTACTTTTTCTCAGCTGTGCTCCACTGACTTTCATCTTGTCTCTCTGAGTTCTTTTTGGTGTCCCCCAATGGACTGACGCCTTCTCATTTCATGCCAGGGTTGTGGCTTGTTTCTGCCTTCCTGGGGGAAGAGAGGGAGAGAAGAGAAGATGGTTTCCTTCCACTGGCCAGCTCTGACCACAGATAGTAGGTGGCAGGACTGTAGGCTACTCAGGGTGGATTCTGTCCCCAGATAGACATCAGTACTTATAATGTGAGTCAGGGGCTGCTTCCATGGCTGGGGGAGTCTTGAGGTGTGAATTAGAACAAGATCAATATTTTAGCTCAACAGAGGTTAGTAAACTCTGCACAGTGTAAAGCAAGTTAGATTTGGGTGCTAGGAGGCTTGGATTCCTACTTCTACTCTTTATTGACTGTATAATCTTATCCTTTCCCTGGATCTGTGGTTCCCAAAATGGGTAGATTAAGATTAGAGTTGGAAGAGTAGCTATTTGCCATGCATACCATCACTGCTATGTTCTCTGCTCCCGGAGGATGTTGCTGATCAATTACAGATTTATTTTACTCTAAACCCAGGCTTGGCCTTGCAGTTCTTCTCAACAGGGCACTCCTGGCAGCCACACTAATTGAGACTGGACTTGGCTTGAGATGCAACCTCTTTCCTCAGGGTCAAATGATTCCCAAAGTCCCTTCTTCAAACTGCCTGGAAATCAATTGTTTCTAAGTAGGTTAACATCAGAATTGAAATCTGGTTTACTCTAATAATTTTCTTAGCAAAGCTTTCCCCCTCCTCTCCCCTCCCCCTGCCCACTGCCCTAATAACCCTCTGTATTAGTTTTCCATTACTGTGTAACAAATTAGTACAAACTTAGCAGCTTAAAACAATATTTCTTCTCCTTAAAAAACTCTCATTCACTATCTTATAACTTCATAGCTCAGAAGTCCAGGCAAGTTCAGCCGGGTTCTTGGCTCAGAGTCTGACCAAGCTAAAATCAAAATGTCTGTGGCTTAGAGTCTGATTTGGAGGTTCTAGAAGCAAGTCTGCTTTCAGGTTCATTCAAACTGTTGACAGAATTCAGTCCTTTGTGTTTGTAGGACTGAGATCCCTGTTTGCTCACAGGCTGTTGGCGGGGGTAATTCTCAGCTTCTCTAGACTGCCGGCGTTCCCTGGCTCGTGGCGCCTTCTGTCGCTAAAGCTGGCAGGGGTGCATCGGATCTTTCTCGTGTTTCGACTCTTTGGCTTCCCTTCTGCTTTCCTTCTCTGCACCCTGCCAGAGAACGTTCTCTGCTCTTAATTGCTCTTGTAATCATATTAGGTTCCTCACTCCTTTTAAAGGCCAGTTGTACCATACAACATAACGTAATCTCAGGAGTGGTATCTCATTATATTCACAGGTTATAAAGGATTTGGGAGGTCATTTTAGAAATTCTGCCTACCACATCCCCATTCAGAAGTATCGCAGATTCTATGTGAACAAAGTTAGAATTCATGTGTTTGATGTGATGAGGGTCTGCTGAATCAAAGATTTACTCTGTTCATTCAGGAAAACAAGGTACTACAAACAACAACCAACCTACTAACGCCAGGCAACTGAATACAGTGGTCTCTGCCTTCACGAAATGCACAGTCTCACCCAGAAAACAGAAGTCCAGGATCAGACAGCTTCACTAATGAATTCGGGCAAACATCCAAAGAGAATTAATACCAGTCTTCCTACTTCCAAACTCATTTTATGAAGCCAACATTATCTGATACCAAAACCAGAAAAGGACACCACAAGAAAAGAAAATTATAGGCCAATATCCCCGATGAACTTAGATACAAAAATCCTCAACAAAATACTAGCAAACCGAATCTGACAGTACATTAAAAGGATCAGACACCAGGAGCAAGTGGGGTTTATTCCAGGGATGCAAGGACGGTTGGACACCTGCACATCAATCGGTGTGATACACCACGTTAACAGAGTGAAGGGTAAAAATCATATGGTCATCTCAACAGACACAGAAAACACATCTGACAAAATTCAACATCCATTTATTATAAAAAAAAGCTCTCAACAGTGGGTACAAAGGGAATGTATTTCAACATAATGAAGGCCATATATGGCAAGCCTACAGCTAACATCATCCTCAATGGTGAAAAGTTGGAATCCTCCCAGAATCTTGATTTTCTCATCAGTATTATGAGAAGTTTAATGATCTCTATAGCCTGTTTCACTTCTTTTATCTTTCAAATTTACAATTCCAGCTAAATGTGTGTGAATGTGTGGGAGATGGGTGGGGATAAGGATGGTAAGAGAACCCCTGGAGGTGTCTTGCTTGCCTACCTCAACTTTCAGTGCCATCTGGCTTCCTTGGTCCTGCTCAGCAGGGAGGTCAGAGACAAGGTCTAGTCATCACTTAGGATGAAACAGAAGACGGAATTCAGAGATGAAGTCTAGCCATCAATTAAGGTACAATGAAGGTGGAATTCAAGCTGGCGTAAACAGCATGGGCTCTATGACTAGAAATCCAGGGCGAGGGTGGTCTTGAGGTTGACTTAGTTTAGTGGCACGCTTTCTGTTTTCCTGTCATCCTCTTGACCCTGCTCTGCTCAGGCAAGGAACAGAGTTCTAGATCTCACATGTGGATGTAGCCATAGCCAGAGAAAGAAACCCCCAGCAACCTTTTCTAGAGTCTCATTGGCCCTAGTGTATCAATCTCAGGGAAACAGGAAAACCTTGGGCTGATTGACATCGTCCTGGGGTCTCGGCCCATTCATTGATAAGAGGGTGGGAACACCGTGACTGATTCAGACCAGTCAGGATGTACCCTCAAACTGCTACTCATTGGGGGTTGGATGGAGTCCACTCGCTGGCTTGAGTCCTGGCCCCTCACCTCAGGATGCTGAGGACTTTGCTTAGGGACCAGCCATCAATGCAGCTTTGCTAGGGCACTGAAGACGGAGCAGTTAATGTCATGTGACTCCTTCAGGTATCAGAGGAGCATATGCAGAAAGCCCTGTGGAGAGGCACAGCTTGCCCCAAGACAGTGACTAATAGTACAGCCCGGGGCACTGTGGCAGTAGGTCAGTGCCTAACAAAACCTCTTGGCAGTGGATACACGGGATAAAGCTTAGAGGCCATTTGAGCAATCCTTCATAAGTAGGCCATGTTCTTAGAATAAAACATAGATAAACGATACTCAGATAAAGATGTCTTTCCTCTTTAAATCAAACCTTCTGTTTATTCAGGCAAAAATTAAAAAAAAAAACAAACCTGAGTGCAGAAGCTCTGCTTCTCCGTGCTGTGGCTCTGCACCATTGGCTCAGTCTCATTTCAGAGATGCAGGAATTTATAATTGGTTTTCCAGTTGTCACCGAGGCACCTTAATGGCTTCTTACAAATTATTTGTTGTATGAACAACATGGGTGGAAATAAAACTGAAAAGGAAAAAAAAAATTAACCCGTGCTCCGACCACTACAACAAATCAAGCTATTTGTATTTATTCATGCTTTGTTCAAGTTTTTGCCCATGTGCACACAAAATTTAATAGGACAGTCATTTATATTGGTACTTTGTGAGCATATTCTGTGTTTATCGTATAATTGTCGTAATTGTGCTTTTTAGTCTATAATGGATTTTTGGAAATGAAAACCAGTGGCTGTCTTTGACACAACTATGCCCCTGCTCTCCCCTGCATCCCACCCAGATTTGGAACTGATTTGAGGTTAATCCCCTCATCCCTTGTTTTATTTTTGTGTCAAGGGAATGTGTGCTCTCTGGTGAAGGAAGGTATGCGGTCCTAACGTGCCATGAATTGCAGGTCTCCAGAGGAACACCTACTTCTGCAGATTTTTTTTCCCCTTGTTATCTTGCTATTTTAAATACACATATATTTTTCTTAGCTCTATTATGTAGAAGTTATACCCTGCCAAACGAATTGTGTGGTTTAGAGAGAGAGACCATGTGAAGCCTAATTAGAGACGTTTTGAAGTAGGATTGAGTCCAGACCCAGGGTGAGGACGTGAGCGTAAGACAGCTAAGGGGTAGCACATCCCTGGCACTTCTGCCCTCCCTCTTCCTTCCCATGGAAGACATCATTCATCAACTGTGAAGCTCTTTCACATAAAGCTTAGGTGCAGCCTCAGAAATCTTCCTAACACTGTCCTTCAGGTGCCACGACCAATCAATAATAGTTGACACATGAGATGAAATCTGTTTACTGTGTCTGGTACTGAGGAAAGTGCGCAGAGCTAGGGACGAAGAGCATTCTGACTTTGCCGTGGATAAGCCGTGTAACCGGAGGCATTCAAAGACTGACCTGTGAGGACTCTGGAAGGGAAGATTTGAATTCTGAGAGTGTTTAGGTGACTCATTTTACAGAAAATTCCAGAAAGTGTCCGACAGCAACCAGTATAGCATTGGAAAGTTTATACGAACAATTCATCACCTTGAACCATTCGTGAGATACAAGGGGGGACTAGACCTTATGACTGAGACCTTCAGAGGGTGCCTTCCGTAAACACTTTCTTATTAATTTTACCCCCTCATCCTCTTCCTGTTTCCCCCACAGCCCCCTTTATAAGAGCTCTGTCATCTGATGGCTGAATCCTTCCTCAGAATACATTACTCTTGCCCTAAATGTTGAGTGACTCCAAAGCAGAGAGTGGTAAGGTCCAGTCCTGTAGGTTGGGGGTGGGTTGGTGGAGTGGGGGTATGGATGTGACGGCTTTGTCTGCAGTTTCTCAGCGACTGAGAATACCCAGGCCATTCCCATTATTGGAGGGGCACTGTTTTTGTAAAATGAAGGAACCATGATCGCAAAAATGATCATATTTTACAGTTTACATTTTTATAAATGAATGCTTCTAACACAAAAATGTCCTATAGCTAATCTGTTCTGAAGGATGAGTTCACACTGTACTGTGTGTTTGGTGATGGGCTACACATCTAATGCTCCCCAGCAAACGCATCTTCTCCCTGTCCTGTCCGTGTACTCTGTGATTCTGTTTGACTTCATCTGGAGATGGCATCAAATCATGTACCTCTGAGGCCTTTGGGAATATAAGGCTGGGTCGTGTGGTGCATTGACTTCTCCTGTGATAGACCCTGGCTTGGACCCACATTCTAGTCTCACTTCTTTATTGATGATGGCATCAGAGTCCTTCTCGAAATGCCCAAGATGAAATACTTTATGACATCAAGTATTAATTTTCCTCCAAAGGCCAGTCTAGTCTCTTGTCAGGAATTTGCGTTTCTTATTAGCATTCCTTCAGCCCTGCTTCTTGTGAAACATTAGTCTTCATCTCCTTTCTGCTCTCACTCCAAGGAGCCCCCATATTAACTGAGAAAGTCCTGTCGTCTAAACTACCTGGGGTGGATGGTGTCATCCTCTAATAGTCTCTACGTGACCTCAGATTTCTTGCCCAAGAGGAGAGGGGTGTTGCAGTTCATCCCACTGTAAGTGACCATCATATGACTGCCTTTTTCTTTCTTTAGAGTGTATTCTGTGTTCTTCAGTCTGCTCTAAATAGTATCATAGGGTCAGACAGGAGTGACTTGTGGCATAGCCAAAATTCCCATCTCCCCCTCGTTATGTTCTAACTTTCCTCTAACCACATGACTCCTGATGGGTGTGGTGCTTGTCTTCAAGAGTTTCTGTCCTGAAATAAGCTTGAGGATTACTCTGTCACCTGAGCCAGTAGAAGTCTGATATATGTTTCATAAATTCTGTGGGCAGATTTTATATACTGTAGTGTTTCATCTTCTATCATGTTTTAGACTGTTAACTTCTTTTTAAATGAGACTTTGGACAATATGCCAGGTTTGGGGATTGTTGCCAGTCAGATGTGTTAGTGTTATGCTGCAGAAGTAAATAACCCCTAAATCTCACTTGCTTAGAACAGTAAGGCTTATTTCTTGCTTGTGCCACATGTTCATCCCATCCTGGCTGGCAGACCCTTTCCATGTCTCATTCAGGAATGGAGGCTGACAGAGGCTTCACCCCCATCTGTTGGTAGCAGGTCACCACAGCGAGAAGAAGAAAGGGAACATGGTGAATTTCACACTGGATTTGTTTGTTTATTTTATTTTGTTTTGCTTTTATTCAATTTTGGGGAGTATAACTGAAATATAATAAACTGCATATATTTAAAGTGTACAATTTGATACATTTTGACACATGCATACATGTCTGACATCATCACTACAATGAAGAAAGTGAACACTTCCATCACCCCCAAAACATTTCTCATTTTCTTTGCAATCCATACCTCCATCCACCCTCATCCTCAGGCAACACCAACCTGCTTTCTGTTGTTGTAGACTGGTTTTCCTGGTCTAGAATTTTTTTTATAAATGGATCACACAGCATGCACTCTTTTTCGACTGTCATAATGATTTGTGGACATCATCCATGTTTTGTGTGCATCAGTAGTTCATCCTGTTTCATTGCTGAGCAGTAGTACATTGTATGGATCTGCCATAATTTGTTTATCCATTCACCTGTTGATGGAAATTTGGCTCATTTCTAGTTTTGGGATATTATAAATAATGATGAAGGGAACATTTGGGTACAAATCTTTGTGTAGACATATATTTTTATTTATCTTGAGTACATACCTAGGAGTGAAGGTTTTCCATAGTGGTTATATGAGTTTCTGCCAGTTTACATTCCCCCAGCAGTTTATGAGAATTCCAGTTGCTCCACATTTTCACCAGCCCTTTGTATGTTCAGTTTCAAAACTTGTAGCCATTCTATAGGATGAGTAGTGATATTTCACTGCAGTTTTCTGTTTTCCTAATGACTGATGATGCTGGACATTTTTTGTGTGTTTATTGGCCACGTTGTGCAGTGTCCTATAGTGCTATACTCCTGACTTTGGACTGGTATGTCAACTTGGTAGAATGACCTGTATCCAATTTTCTTCCAATGAGACGATCAGTCCAGGGTCTGTGTACTGTAGCGCCAACCAGCATCCCTTGTCCTGCTTTGTTTGGTCTGAACCAGCTTAGCCCTTTTGTTTCTCCCCTGACCTATGGCAGGTTCATGGGCTCCATATTAAAGGTGCCCTCCTCTTTTCTCAGGACCTGCACCCCCAGGAATCTCTCCAGATTTTGCTTCCTGTTCCTGTCTTGTCTTGCTGATTTCAATGGTAGATTCTTTACTTTAGACTTCATGTTCATTCTCTGCCTGCCTCCCTGCTCCATTTGACATCTTTGGGCTACAATTTCAGAGCTACCTTAATCCCAGGGCTCTTTTGACTTAAATTTATGCCATGCCCCAGAGGTGAATGTGAGCCCCTCCCAGTTCTGTCACCATCCAGGTACCAGAGACACGATTCCCAGTCAGAACCCTGGACAATCTATTGTCCCAAGGGCACCCAGACTTGAAAAAAAAGTGATATTAAGTAGGACAGTTTGTAGTGTATAAAGAATTCATGTGAAAACTATGGTGACATAAAATCCATTCTGTTCACCTCAAAAAAAAAAAATTAACCAGCCATGTCCTATTGAAGTTCCTCCCAGATCTACTGCCAAGAGCATCCTCTATTCTAGCATCCGTCAGTCTGAGACTTAAATCAGTGCAGGTTTCCAAGGTTATGGCAGATTCTGGATGATACTGGCAAACAACCTGTGAGATGAATTGGTAGATGTCCTAGCAGGAGAGTCAAGTCTAACAGTTAAACATCTGGCAGATCCAGCCACTGTAATGAGAGGAGCTTGTCAAGGAAGGCCTAGGGCTCCAGAAGGGGGTTGCGTACAGGCAGGAAACTCAGGAATGGAGCCTTGAACCAGAAGTACAAGCCGAGGCCAGTTGACCAGGGCTCAGTGTGAGGTCTGGCATTTTATCCAGGCCAGGACTACAGGACTGGTGATGACACCCAGGCCTCAAATCCACAGTTTACACTGATCCTGCGGGTTGGAGAGAGTGGAAGTAGGGCTGCCGGATGCTCCAGCTGTGGGTGCTAATGAATGAGTGAAGGGGCACCAGGCAGAGTGTGATGAAGGAAATCATCTGTTGGCTTATTTATAGAAGACTAAAAATTAAAATCCCTTCCAGATGCAAACACTCTCACTCCGCTAAGGAAACCAAGAAAAGAAGCATACAAATCTAGCTTACGGAGAGAGTCTTTCTAAAGATCTTAAACCATGGTATCCCATTATGGAAGTCATGGATGAACTCTGAGATATTTCTGGGCCCTGCCTGGCATGGCCACCCCACAGTGTGGACAGAGCCAACTGGAGACACTTGGACCTGGAAGGAGACCTGCTCCGGTTGGGTGGTGGGGCTGGGAGGGTGGAGGACTGGCTATAGACATAAGTCACAGAGGAAGCCCAGTTAACACGTAAAATACAGCAGCAATTCTCAATTTCCTTGTGCATGCACCTGTTAAAATAATTTCTGATTCAGTAGATCTGAGGCAGGACCCCAAATTCTGCATTTCTAACAAGTTCCAGGTGATACCTTGTGCTGCCAGTCTGTGGACCACAAGTTGAGTTGCGAGGAAATGAGGTATTCAGAGGGTGACAGCAGGTCTGAGGGCATTCAAGCAAAAAATAATTGTCAGAGAATGGAAGGGTGTTAGGAGTATTTGTACAGGTGGTGAAGGACAGTAATAGGGACAGAGAGCATGCGGCATTCAGGTAGAGATGCGTGGCTATGGTATGCCTGTGGGGGATTCTATGTGTGAGTTGCTGAGGTGTGGAAGAACATAAGCACTGGAACTGGATGACCTGGCGAGATGCCAGGGTCAGCTCATTCCTACCCATTTGACCTTGGTCAGTTTAGTTAGTCTCTCTGGGCACCACTTTCTACACTAGTCCAACCCTTATTGGGTTATTGTGAATATTAAATGGGCTATCACATGCAAATGATCTTGGATGGGTCTAGCCATAGAGTGTGAGAATAGGGACCACTGAGGATGGGCAGATGGGAGACAGGTGAATCTACCATAAACATATGGAGCAGGGCAGAACCCTCATCGTCAAACTGGGATGTGAGGGGGCACTGGTCTTTGGGAGAGGAGACAGCTCCATAGCTACAACAAGTGAAAAGGATGGGGTCAACTTACCAAATGAGGGTTTGGGGCTCAGTGCCCCAGTGTAGGGCTGGTCCTAATTAAAACCCTCCTGGCCAAGATTAGACTCAGGCTGGTGAACAGTGCAGAGCTCAGTCCGGATTTGTGTCCACAGGGCACTCTAAAGGAGAAGAGGGGCTGAGGCAGAGAGCAGGCCAGCCTGAGTCTCCAAAGCAGGCTGTCAACAGAAAGTCCCCTGGGCAAGGCCACCGGACTAGATCAAGGGCAGGTCTTCCTGCTCTTTCCTACCAATGTGGCCACAGTTAGAACTGCTTCTTAACTTTTGTTTCATTATTGTTATCCGTTGTAAACTATGCTCACGGAATCGATTCTCAGTGATAGTCTTGTAAGGTCATTACACAGCTGTCAGTGCTCTCTGTCTCTTTTCTTCACCACTCATTCACTCTTCCACCCTCTGTAATCAAAACTTTCTCTTCTGGTTTTACTGAACCAGCTCTGCCAAAACCTTCTAATTGTCAAATCCAATAGACACTTTCCAGTTTTTGTATTATTTAGCCTCTAGAAGTTCACTCAGACTTGTCGACTAACCCCTCCGTCCTGAGACGCTTCTGCTTTGGCTTCCTTCACACCATTTCCCGCTGACTCATCACCCTCATTTCTGGGAGGCTTCATCCTGGTCATCTGCACACTTACTCTTCTTCCAGCTTCTGTGTAAACGCTGAGGTTCTCCGGTGCTCGATCCATTATCTTTTTCTTTCTTTTCTCTACAACATATTTCCCCCTCCTTTTCCTCCTTCTTTTTATTTATTTTCATTTTTAAATATTTTTATTGATTTATAATCATTTTACAATGTTGTGTCCAATTCCAGTGTAGAGCACAATTTTTCAGTTATACATGAACATATATATATTCATTGTCACTTTTTTTCTCTGTGAGCTATCATAAGATCTTGTATGTATTTCCCTGTGCTATACAGTATAATCTTGTTTATCTGTTCTACAATTTTGAAATCTCAGTCTACCCCTTCCCACCCTCCGCGCCCTTGGCAAACACAAGTTTGTATTCTATGTCTGTGAGTCTATTTCTGTTTCGTATTCATGCTTTGTTTGTTTGTTTGTTTGTTTGTTTAAGATTCCACATATGAGTGATCTCATATGGTATTTTTCTTTCTCTTTCTGGCTTACTTCACTTAGAATGACATTCTCCAGAACCATCCATGTTGCTGCAAATGGCATTATGTTGTCAGTTTTTATGGCTGAGTAGTATTCCATTGTATAAATATACCACATCTTCTTTATCCAGTCATCTGTTGATGGACATTTAGGCTGTTTCCGTGTCTTGGCTGTTGTAAATAGTGCTGCTATGAACACTGGGGTGCAGGCGTCATCCTGAAGTAGATTTCCTTCTGGATATATGCCCAGGAGCGGGATTCCTGGGTCATATGGTAAGTCTATTCCTAGTCTTTTGAAGAATCTCCATAATGTTTTCCACAGTGGCTGCACCAAACTACATTCCCACCAGCAGTGTAGGAGGGTTCCCTTTTCTCCACAACCTCTCCAGCATTTGTCATTTGTGGATTTCTGAATGATGGCCATTCTGACTGGTGTGAGGTGATACCTCATTGTAGTTTTGATTTGCATTTCTCTGATAATTAGTGATATTGAGCATTTTTTCATGTACCTATTAATCATTTGTATGTCTTCCTTAGAGAATTGCTTGTTTAGGTCTTTTGCCCATTTTTGGATTAGGTTGTTTGATTGTTTCTTATTAAGTCATATGAGCTGCTTATATATTCTGGAGATCAAGCTTTTGTCGGTTTCATTTGCAAAAACTTTCTCCCATTCTGTAGGTTATCTTTTTGTTTTACTTATGGTTTCCTTTGCTGTGCAGAAGCTTGTAAGTTTAATTAGGTCCCATTTGTTTATTCTTGCTTTTATTTCTATTGCTTGAGTAGACTGTCCTAGGAGAACATTTTTGAGATGTATGTCAGATAATGTTTTGCCTATATTTTCTTCTAGGAGGTTTATTGTATCTTGTCTTATGTTTAAGTCTTTGATATATTTTAAGTTTATTTTTGTGTATGGTGTAAGGGAGTGTTCTAGCTTCATTGCTTTAGATGCTGCTGTCCAGTTTTCCCAACACCATTTGCTGAAGAGACTGTCTTTATTCCATTGTATATTCTTGCCTCCTTTGTCGAAGATAAGTTGACCAAAAGTTTGTGGGTTCATTGGGCTCTCTATTCTGTTCCATTGGTCTGTAAGTCTGTTTTTGTACCAATACCATGCTGTCTTGATGACTGTAGCTGTATGGTATTGTCTGAAGTCTGGAAGAGTTATTCCTCCAGCCTCTTTCTTTCTCTCCAGTAATGCTTTGGCAATTCTAGGTCTTTGATGGTTCCATATAAATTTTATTATGATTTGTTCTAGTTCTGTGAAATATGTCCTGGGTAATTTGATAAGGATTGCATTAAATCTGTAGATTGCCTTGGGCAGTGTGACCATTTTAACAATATTGATTCTTCCAATCCAAGAGCATGGGTCCTCCTTCTTTTTAAAGTCAGGAAACATTCAGTTGTACATGACAGACATTCACTCAGTTCATTAAAAAAATTTTTTTTAATTGGCAAAATACACATAACATAAAATTTACCATCTTAACCATTTTTAAGTATACAGTTCAGTAGTGTTAAGGACACATATGCTTTTATTTAAATTTTTGAGCATCAGAAAATCACTGTGAGGCTGGTTTTCAGCCCCATTTTGAAGATCGAGAAACCAAGACTGAGTTAAACTCTGTTGGCAGAACCAGGACAAGTATTTCAGTCTAGGGTTACACCACCCACTACACATTACACTGCACCTGAGTATGATGTAGTATAGATGATGCTGGACATTCCACATGCTTGGAAAAGATATCTTAGGACCTCAGGACCCTGGGGAGAGGGTGCGTTTTTCAGGTTTTTCAGTCAGTTCATAATTTGCACATCTCCCATCATGTGTGAAATGAATTTTCTGGAGATATCCTTTACCATCACTAAGCATACATATTTGTGATTTGTGCAGAATAGGAGAACTTGAGTTCTCTCTTCATAATGAAATGTAGATTTTCCATTTAAAGTCCAATCCTTCATTTCTAAATGCTGAATAGCATGGCATTTTTAAAAGAATTCCAGATGGTTAAATTAGGAGACTGAGAATAAAATATAGAGAGACCAACCCAAGATTACTCACAGAGCTGGAAGCTTTTTAATTTAGTTATGAATGAAATGCATTTTCATTTATCTTAAGGGTGCAACCTTTCATACTTTGTTCTGAAATGATTGTCAAGCCCATGACAGTAAGCCCTTGGGCAGGTTATAGTCTCTCTACCCGTGCCTCCCAAACACCTGCCCTGGCTACACCTGACTTCCCTCACAAATCTATTCAAGATGAAGATGCTCTGCTTAGAATAAGAGGCTCTACTAAGAAAGCAAGTGTTTTCCTATACAACATGTCTTTTTGAAGGAGGCAAGTCTCTGTGGGTCAGAGAGAAGCCTGGGGGCTGTGATGATGGAGCTTCTTGGGCTTTGCAGACAGGGATCCTCCACTGAGACCCTTACCCGAGGTTTTTGTGTGGTTGTTTGTTATTACAGCATAACTGATTGCTTTCCTGAGTACAGTCTTTAAAGCTTGCTTATTTAGTGGGTAAAAAAGAAAAAATGGTAACATTGTGTTTAGTTCACATTTCTTTGATTATAACTGGAGTCACATATTTTTCAGTTTGTTGACTACTTGTATTTCTCTTTTGTCTGTTTATGACCTTCACCATTTTATCATTAGGAGTTTAGTGATTTTCTTATTGATTTGACTGAGTTCTCAAAGAAGAGAGGTTATTATGCTTTGTAGTTTATATTTGATTTATTCTATCAAGTCTTAGCTTGGAAAGGAGACAGTTCTTTTTCTCCAGAAGTCCAATAAATATTTAATTATATTTGCACTGGGTTTTGTATTTGTTTAATAAAAAATTTTTAAAAATCCATCAGTAATTCATTTTAGCACAAGCGAGAAGATAGGGACCTAAATGAATGCTTTTTTCAAATTGCTAATCAATTTCCCAACATGATTGATAAATCTTCCCTTTCTCATTGTTTTTTAAATACTCCTTTTATAATTTGATAAATTCTTCTGTCTGAAATGGTCCATTTTAAGACTAGTTTTACTGTTGAAGGAATTATCCTGTATGTTCTTGAAAAATGGCTTTTGTTATAATGGTAAGGGGAAAAGCAAAATACAAATATATATATTCTCAACTATACAAAAAAAGAACTTTATGCATAGTAAAAATAGACTGGAAAAATTCTAAAATGTTTATCTAACTATAGTGTTTGTATGAAACTGCTTCTTTCCATTTTTCGGTCATTTTCTAAATCTTCTCATATACACAAAAGTGGAAAACTAATTTATTTTATGGGAAAAAAATTCATCCTAAAATGGAATCTTGGTTTTCTAATTTCTTTGACTGTCTATTATATTTACTGCTATCTTGAGAGGCTCTGCTGTGGTTCTAAAATACTTCCCCACTTTTAAATTTCTCCAAGATTCTATTTACTGCCATGTAAAGCTGTTATCTTTCCAGCAGCTGCTGTTCATCACCTCCTTGTTTATTCAGACAAAACCTCTTTTACCATTTTGCTAGTTTTCAGGAATCAGTGCTCTGTTGAGATTTAGATCAATATGGGCAAAAGATTTGGTACCTGCAGGAGAAAGCTGGGTGGCTGTTTGCAGGAGGCAGAAGCCCTCAGGCCTGAGGCTCCTGGCTCTGCCTCCAGCACTCCAGATTCACCTCCCAGCCGTCTACCACAGATGTTCACGGCTTTCCTCATCAGACACACGCTCCACCTTCCTGGGCTTCCACGGCCTCACCATCTACACAGCTACCCACACCAGAGACTGAATTTCTCCTTTGCTTAGCCCCCCTCAGTGTTACCATCACCGGGCTCATCCACCACTGATGCTCCTTTCAAAACTCTCCTGCCATCTCCACTCCTAGCTCAAGCCTTTGTGATCACTCGGTTGGACTGAGGGGGTCTCCTTTTCTCTGGTCTAATCTACTCTTATAACCTGCCAAGGTTTTCGTCCTAAAATACAAAGTTGAGATCTGGTTCTTTGCTTTAAAACTCCCCACTGCTGATTTCGATCCTTGCCATCCATTCTGCTCTTGCTGTTCAGATTCAGTAGTTAACGTTTCACCTTTTGGTATCTGAGCTTCAGCGTTTCCTAAAGGGCAGTAACTAATAATGCTCAGAGCTATTCTTTGTTGAACATTTTTATGTGCCAGGAGTTGTGCTAAGACCTTCATGCACATTAGCGCATGTAGTATTAGATTCTGCATTTCATAGGTGGGGAAATTGTGGCATGGAAGATTAAGTAAGTTTGCTAAGGTCCCATGATTGACACTGCATAGAACTGGGAATCATATCCAGGTTTCTCTGATTTTGGAGTTCACACTCTGAGCCGTATTTCCTCTCCTGCTTCTTTGACTTGCCCTTTCTGGGTGTCCATGCCCTGTGCTGACCCAGGTAGAAATTCATACCTTCATTTCAGCTCCTTTGGAACTCCCAACCCATGAAGCCAATACCTTGGCCAGGTTACCCTCCACTGGCCATGAGGAAAAAAGGGTTTATTCAGAAAAGGAAGTTGGGCTAGGGGCCTTTTGAGGTCTCTGCCGGCTTTGGACTAGGTGATTTGCGTGATGCTTCCTGGAGCATGGGCTGCCATAATGGCAGTCGGTGAATTGGCAGGGTACCACAGGAAAACAGAAACATCTTTGGGACATCTGACTGTTGGTTAAGTTTTCTGGATTGTGGCACAGCTCTCTGTCAGCACTTTTGCTTCAAGATGGCCAGCTGTGCCATCACCCAGTTTTTATGCCTCTCTTGTCAGAGGCCATGTCTGACTCTTGGACAGGATGGGGGGGGGGGGTAGGGGGCTTTTCCTGGGTTTTCTGTTTCTCCCAACTCTGCCTTCAGCAAAGTCACTTTGTTCACCTGACATCGATGATAATAGAAGTATTTATACCATGGAAATCACAAAGGCTATAAATCATGGCTTCCTTTTTTTCATAGAGCCAGTTGTAAACCACTTACCACAACACCACTGAATACAATCTGCTGGTTAAGTGCACAGGCTTTATCATCAGAGAGGCCTGGGTTTGTGTCCCAGATACACCACTTACGAGCTGTATGACTCTCTGAGCCTGAGGTTCCTGGTAGAACATGGGGATGACAATTGCAACACAACAGGGTTGTTGTGAAGGTTAAATGAGATACTGCATGTAGAATGCTTAGTAGAGCATCTAACCCACTGTAAACTTTGAACAGCTGATAGTGATTATTATAGCTAATAAATGAGAGTAAATAAGTGAACAAAAATGAAGAAGTTTTAACAGCCATTAAAATGCCTTCAAAGTCCAAATTGAATGATGCCCTTAACCGTATATAACGTGCCATGGCAAACTAAACACAAAGTGTACATAGTTCCAACAGTATGGGTGGGCATGCATAAGTCCTAAAGTTGTGGGAGGTGGGAGATGTAGAGTAGGAGACTTTTGAGTGATTACTTTCTAGGAGTTTAACAGAAGGACTCATTTGTAGTAGACATTACTCATGGATTTCACAGAGACAGAGACAAAGGACCATGTAAGAATGAGATTTGAAATCAGGCAGACCAGGATACCAATACTAGTTTTACCATTTGGAGGTTCTGTGACCTTGAGATATTTAATTTTGCAGAACCTTCGGTTTCTCATTTATAAAATAAGAATAACCTACTTTGTGTTGTAAGAATTACATGAGCTGGTAATATATGTGAATGATCTTTGCTCCATTATAAACCATCCCCAAAACAATGATTTGTTATTTCTTATAATTTTATGAGTTGGGAGTCTGGTTAGTTCTTCTGTGGGTCTTGCCAGGACTTATGACTGTGTCATCTGATGGCTCAACTGGGGCTGGAGAGTACAAGATGGCCTCACTCCACATGTCCTGTCATAGGTGTTGGCTGATGGCTGGGATGCCTTGGTTCTCTTCCACTTGGCCTCTCATCCTCCAAAAGGCTGGACTGAATTTCTTCCCAGCAGAATGGTCTCAGAGTTTCAAAAGAAAAAACAGAAACTGCAAAACTTCAGGGCAAGATTCCAGACCTTGCACAACATCACTTCTGCCACATACTATTGATCCAAACAAATCACAAAGCCAGTCCAGATTCAAAGAGAAGCATATTTCATTGCAAAGGGGCTGAAAGCAGGGAAGGGGCTTCACTAGGGCCATGATTGTAATTGTTTCTCACACCTATTAAGATGTGAATGTTCTCAGCCTTTCCTCTTTCTGCCACTTCCCTTGTCCCAACTTAATAAAAATAATATTGTCTTTGTCTTTCCAATTTCAGACACTCCTCATTTTATGATTTCTGGCTTGCTTGTCTGAGTGTTTTTGATTTAGATTCAAAAGAATGGTTAGAGATGGAGAGCCAGAAAAATGGGAAGAAAAAGGAAGAAATGGAAAAGAGGCCAGAGGCTACCCCGGTGGTGGTGTGTTTTCAGTGCATCCTGGATGGAAGTGGAGGGTGAAGCAGGGATGAGAGGCTCTAGAGCACAGAGGGTACATGAGAATAGAGAGGAGACGAAAGGGAGTTTTAGGTAGTTACTCAAAATGCAAGTAATGAACAGAACTATTTTAAAATTTCTTTTGACTACTGGGTTGTATTCCTTTGAATGCGACTTTGCCTGGAAATTGGGTTACACTGGATCTTTGAGTTTATTTGGGTAAAATATGCAAATACCTCTTCAATACATAAGACGTAGTGAGTCTTCAATAAGTGATGCCTGCTGTAATGATCATAATTACTTCTGGCTGCCACTTCCCCATTTCTTAGGCTAAATATGATGGTTCTATTTTCAGGCACTCAGGTACTTCCTGCCTCCATTTTTGCCCCCTCCCCCCCCTTATGGAGAGATATTACTTTTTCAGGGCCTGAAGTAAAAATGCAGGGCATTGCTGTGAGACATTAAATTCAGGTATGGCACAAAGGAGTAATTCCATTTTCCCCCTTCTCCATGCATCATTTAAGGCCATAGATCCTGAGGAAACTGTCAAAATCACAAGTAGCGCTGGCAGGGAGGAAATTCACTGGCATGGGTTTCTGGGAGTGCAGAACCACACAGGTCCTATTCTCATTGTCACGGGTATGTGAGTTTCCAAGGTCCTTGATCTCATATTTTTTCTGTATTCTTTTGAGTGAGACTTTCCCTTTTATTTTTCTACTTTGACCATGGTATTTCTAGTCATCTTGGAGCCATGTAAGGTAGACTTGGAAATCTCCCAGAGGTAACAATTTTCTCTTATTTGCAAATGAACATTTTAATAGGAGTTTCTGATTTTCTTTTCACTTTATCACCATGTGAAGTTATTTTATATAACTATTCTCTCATTTATTTGCTTTTTTCAAGTAGGATGTAAGCCCCATGAGGCTTTGATCTTTATTTGTTTTGTTTACTACTGAATTCCAGCATTTAGAAAACAATCTAGCACAATCAATATTTGTTAAAAGAATAATAGATTTTTCTTCTGAATTTTTTT
The DNA here is from genome assembly GCF_048773025.1 of Camelus bactrianus. NCBI lineage: Eukaryota > Metazoa > Chordata > Mammalia > Artiodactyla > Camelidae > Camelus > Camelus bactrianus. The sequence continues at coordinate 29,829,786 of NC_133565.1, forward strand.
TTTAAACATAAGAGACTTCTGGTACTACGAATTGTTGTCAGGACAATGATGAGCTAGGTGTATCTCCTGAACTTTGTTAACTTGGAAAACAAGAAAATAAGTCAAGCAATAAGATCAATTCATAACAGACCAGAGCAAAATGTGCAAAGTCATCTTAAAAAGCCACTGTCTTTAAGGCTCACAAGATTTGATATGATTGAATGTACTAACATAGATTAAAAATATGTCAGTCAGAAAAGAGGTTGGACAGTGATGGAAAAGAACATTAAAAGATAGTTGGAGAGGTGAGCTTGAGCCGTTTTCTCCTAAATATAGGGGAGAAGCAATCCTGCTCATTCAATGTGAGTGGCATTCCCTCTGAAGGGCTCTCCCTATTGTGAGAAGTGGTCCTTAGGTTACCCCACCCAGATGCTTTGAAGGCCTTCACTCACTCATCTGATCTTGAATTCCTGCTCACCATACCACCTTCTGCTGGAACTTAACTTCCCACCCAGGTCTGCTTTCTGAAATAAAGTGTGCTGGTCATAATTACTAGCCTCTGGGCCCTACACTGTTATACTTCTCTTTGTAACATACCTAATTGGAATTCTAGAGTTATACATCATTCTCACCGTCTTGGTTAATGGGAATCCAGCCTTGAGAGTCAGACCCATTCTCCCCATAGTAGCAATTATGGTTCTGAGCCTACATAGCCAAGGGTCAGGCCTAGATTTTAGGTATTTAATATAATGAATGTCCCCTGTGAGCCTGTGTCCAAAGACACAGCCACCACCATCTCTTAGAGCCACCATGACTTTGCCATGGGTTCCTCACTCCCCTTTAATCCAATCATCTTTTTTTAAAAACATTTTTTATTGATTTATAATCATTTTACAATGTTGTGTCAAATTTCAGTGTATAGCACAATTTTTCAGTTATACATGAACATATATATATTCATTGTCACTTTTTTTCTCTGTGAGCTATCATAAGATCTTGTATGTATTTCCCTGTGCTATACAGTATAATCTTGTTTATCTGTTCTACAATTTTGAAATCTGTCTACCCCTTCCCACCCTCCACGCCCTTGGCAACCACAAGTTTGTATTCTATGTCTGTGAGTCTATTTCTGTTTTGTATTTATGCTTTGTTTGTTTGTTTGTTTGTTTGTTTGTTTTAGATTCCACATATGAGCGATCTCATATGGTATTTTTCTTTCTCTTTCTGGCTTACTTCACTTAGAATGACATTCTTCAGGAGCATCCATGTTGCTGCAAATGGCATTATGTTGTCGGTTTTTTATGGCTGAGTAGTATTCCATTGTATAAATATACCACATCTTCTTTATCCAGTCATCTGTTGATGAACATTTAGGCTGTTTCCGTGTCTTGGCTATTGTAAATAGCTCTGCTATGAACATTGGGGTGCAGGTGTCATTTTGAAGTAGGGTTCCTTCTGGATATATGCCCAGGAGCGGGATTCCTGGGTCATATGGTAAGTCTATTCCTAGTCTTTTGAAGAATCTCCATAATGTTTTCCACAGTGGCTGCACCAAACTGCATTCCCACCAGCTGTGTAGGAGGGTTCCCTTTTCTCCACAGCCTCTTCAGCATTTGTCATTTGTGTAATCCAATCATCTTTAAGAAGAATTGAAATGGGATTTATAACAAACATATGGCCTGAACACTGCCTGTCTGGAAAACCACATCCTTATTCCAGTGACACCAGTATTGCTCCAGCCATTTCTCATCTCTCCTTCAGGGCCACTTGTGATAGTCTGTCATAGTATTTCACTTAAATTCAGTCACTGAGCTTGTGCCCTGTGCCAGGAGGAGTGCTAGTTACTGAGGGCCATGAGATTTAGCAAGGGCCCCTCAGAGACATTGGACCTGACACCTACAATGAGAGCTCCCAGCTTGGTTAACTACCAACTCACCTGACTTCATTTTAAGTGATTTTTTTTTTGATTCCATAGGTTAAATCTGCTACCAAAGATCAAAATTTTTTTTCACCACTTAAGACATTTTAATAAATCTGCCTCAGTCTCAAAGGGAAATTTATCTCTAATAAATCTATTTTTCCATTGTGGCAGCATCATTAAAATAGGTTTTATAGCTTATCTTCATGTAGTAACTACTTTGGAGGGACATAATAATTCAGATATATAACTCCAGGATCTTTGTTGAAGACAAAGCTTTCCTCAAAAGCCCTTTATGTATATTCATCCTTAACTCAATTTTTGGACAGTTTTACTATGAATGTTAGCATTTTCCATTCCTAAGCATATTCTAGTTTTGCTTACACATGTGAAAAGAGGTTGTTTTATATTCTTAATCCCACTTTTAATATTCAAAAGGCATTTTAAAGTTTCTGAAGGGTGAATGTGGAGACAATAACTCTTGAGAAGAATTTACCAGTGGTTCTTAACTTTGGCTGTGCATTAAAATCAACTGGAGGTGCTATGAAACTACCTGCCCAGGTCCCATCCTAGAAAAATTAGGTCAAAATCACTGGTGGTAATTCCCCAGGGAATTCCAATGTATGGCCATGGTCATGAGCCATTGAGTTCTAAAACCTGGCTAGGGAGTATGAGCTCTTCCAGGCACTAGAGAGGAGGACCAAAGAGCGTGGAAAACCCAGTTGCAGTCACTGCTTTCAGACCAGGTAGAAACTTCCCCTTGATGTTCACCAGCCAGGGGTTTCATTGTCTCATGTACATGACAGTATCATCTTGGTTTTCCCAGGTCTGAGGGGTTTCCCATAATCTGAGACTTTCAGTATGAAAACCAGGAGAGTCCAGGGGAACCAGGATGGTGACCCTCCTTGTGGGGCAACATAAAGTATCTTGAATCCTTTACATTGGAATGAGACTGCCATGACTCTGACTTCTGAACTTTAGCTCTTGGGTTTCTGAGCTCACCTAGGGCCCCTCCATTTGATGGACACCCAGGCCCATCCTGGTTTCTCTGGCTCATTCATCTAATTGCTGTGAAAAGAGATATTCTCAGTCTGTTTAGAGAATGACTTTGAACCCTTACAATGAGGAGGCATCGCCTGCTCATCTGCACTTGAGCTTGGGTGCCTTTCTTTGGACCTGACCTTATTATTATTTTTTTAAATTGTATTTGTTTATTTTTTAGTGAAGTATAGTTGATTTAAATACTGTGTTAGTTTTTGGTATACAGCAAAGTGATTCAATTATATGCATATATATGGATATATCTATGTTCTTTTTTAAAATTCTCTTTTCATTATAGTTTATTATAAGATACTGAATGTAGTTCCTTGTGCTATCTAGTAAATTCTTTTTGTTTATCTATTTTATGTGTTGTAGTGTGCATCTGTTAATCCCATACTCCTTACCCTTTGGTAATCGTAAGTTTATTTTCTATGTCTGTGAATCTCTTTCTGTTTTGTAAATAAGTTCATTTGTACTATTTTTTAGATTTCACGTATAAGTGATATCATATATTTTTTTCTCTGTCTGACTTACTTCACTTAGTATGATAATTCCAGTCCATCCATGTTCCTGCAAATGGCATTATTTCATTCTTTTTTTATAGCTGAGTAATACGTATATAATCACATCTTCTTTATCCATTCGTCTGTTGATGGACACTTAAGTTGCTCCATTTCTTGGCTATTGTAAATAGTTGGGCCTGACCAGTCTATGGAGGAAGGTACCAATCCATATGTTAGGGGCTTTACATATGTGATCTCATTTAATCCTCATAATCCACTGTATGAAGCTGGTATATTATTCCTGTTTTTCTCAGACCCTGAATCTCAGAGAGTTTAAGTAAATTGCTAAGATCAAGCTCAGATCTATACTATTACAACTGCATGTTCTTTGCTCAATGTTGCCTCTTTCAATTCTCAATAGACCAGTTAGGCAGGGAAAACTGCAGATTTCCAGTGATTTTGAGGGGGCAGTAGAAAGATACATTAGTAACCACCCCAGTGTTTATAAGGTGACCCTCTGGATTGCTCCTTGCTAGGAGAAAGCACTGAGATTTACTGTGGTGAGAGATTAATCACCTGGAAAGAGAGAAAGGGGCGCCGTGTAGAATGCTGTGTTATCGAAGCTTTAGTTTCAGTTCAGGTGGACACATCAGGAAAATACGAGTTTGTTTGTTAGCACGTCAGAGAAAACAGGTGGGATGTAAAGAAATTTGATGTTAAGTATTGCAGCTGGAAAAACAGAGGATTCAAAGCCTGAAGAGGCCACTTTTCTGCTCAGTCCTGGTGCCTCTGATCCATTTTGGAGCAAAATGTCCCAGGTCTCCTGAGGACATGGACAGGCTCCTGGGCTCTGCGAGTGAGAATGACAGGTAGAAGTGACAAGAGTCCTGGGCAGAGTCAGGTTGGAAACGGTCATCTGTGAAGTCGTGGGAAGGGAAATGTGCTTCGAAGTGCTGAGGGATGTTCTTTTAAAAGACGAATTTTGCTATAAATGGCATCTCATTTATCATAATTTTAAAATAGAATTTATTTTGATAAATACTGATAGCAATTTTTCAAGTAAAAAAGGCCATATTAATTATATGTTTCTCTTAACCCTAGGTGTCTGGTTAGAGCACCATGGTTGTAGATACATTTCCTGATAAAACAGTGCACACCAAGAAAGCAGGTCTCACTCGTTCATTTAAAGATGTGTTGTAGGAGAGGCAAAGCTCTACCTCCACCCATAGGAGGTTTTCAGCTTATAGGCTTTAACAAAAGCTTAACAACACAAAAACAGTTTATTAACTTGTGTGGCATACATGGGAGTAAACTAAGTGAAGAGTGACTTTACATGGTGGCTTAGAACTATGGCTTATGTAGCATCTTCAGCAAAGAACAATACATTTTGAAGAGAAATGACAGGACAAAGGGAAGAAGTTCTAGGCATCCAAGGGCAGCAAACTGTGGAGGGTAAATACATGGGAGGGTACTAACGGAGCAAGGTCTGTTAACAGATTCCTCAGGTGCTGCCAAGAGTCTGTCTTCAGTAAGAGGAAAATTTGTATCTGGCCTTTAGGCAGAAAAGGAGGAGGGTAGAGAAAGCTTTTCTTACATTCGCTGCTTCTTACTGCCTTCAGCTCAAAATAATTTTTATGTCAAAGAGGCATATTTTGGGGTGACATATTCTGATTTCCTTTAGTGTTTTGAGTGTCTACTCTGATCCAGCATTGTGCTAGGTGATGGGAAACAGTAGCCAAATGACCTGGTCCTTGTACTCACAAACCAGTGAGGGAGACAGACAAATGACTAGTACTTGTAACTTACTATGGTGGACTAAATCCTAATAAAGGGTGGCCTAGTTGCTACAGGACCTCATAGGAGAGGATTCAGGGAGGGCTTCCCAAGGGAAGTGAGCTGTATGATGAAATCTGAAGCATGAGTTGAGTAGAAGGTGGTTATGGTTGTGGTGGGGCTGGATATAGAATATTCCAGGCAGAGAGAACCACATATGCAAAAGTCAAAAAGGGTATTTGGGGAAATAAAAGATGTTCAGTATAAGTGAACTGTGGTGTGTGTGTGTGTGTGTGTGTGTGTGTGTGTGTGTGTGTGTGTGTGTGTGTTTGGGGGAAATGAGGCTGGGGATGGTAAGGGATAATGCTGGAGAGAGAGGCAGAGGAAAGATCATGCAGGGTTGTAAGCCATATTCAAAAACTCTGAATTTTATTCTGAGCACAATAAGGAATGATTGATGGGTTTAAAGTAAAGGAATAACAAGATCAGATTTGAGCTTTTAAAAGATTAAGCTGACTGCAGTGCAGACTGGACAAGAGAAAGGCAGGTGTGATGGCAGGGAGGGGACCAATTAGAAGGTAGCAGCAGAAATCCAGCTGAGACATAATGGTGGGCTAAACAGGCTATGGAGTTGGAGAGAAGTAGATTGATTCAAGGAACGTCTAAGGGTAGAATGGACAGGACTTGGGATGAGGGAGAAGGTGGAGAGAAAGATGACTTGAGTATCTGGCCGTCTTCCTAGATAATGAAGGTGGGAGCAGAGATGTTGATGAACTTTAATGTGGTTATATTGTGCTCAAGGTGGGTTGTCAAATGGGTCTATCAGGAGGTTGCACATATGGGTCCACTGGCCAAGGATGGATTTACAGCTTTGAAAGTCACCAGCATATGAATGTTAATTAGAGCCATAGTGTAGAGAACACCCAGGAAATGTATGTAAAAAAAATAGGGAAGAGGGCCTTGACCAGAACTCTGGAGATACCAACGTGTAAGATCTGGGCAGAAGATGACGGGCTCCAGAAGGAGTCTAGGAAGAAGTAGATAGTGTTAGAGGAGAACCAAGAAACCTTAGTGTCATGAAATCCAAGATAAGAGGGTGTTTTAGGAGGAGGAAGTAGTCAGAAGTGCCCAAAGCTGCCAAAAGGTCAACCTAGGTAAGGACTGAGGAGTGTCCGTTGGATTTGGCACAAGGAAGTTCTTGCTGATCTTGGTGAAGCAGATTTGGAGCCAGATTACAGTATGCTGAGGTTTTGAAGTAGGAGAGGTAGTGGATATAGCAAGGGTGCACCTCCTTTGTAAAGGAGTCGGGCTGTGAAGGGAATTGCAGGAGGGTGGCAGCTGGAGAGATATGTAGAGCTGAGGGAGGATTTGGTGACAGTGGTGGTGGTGAAGATGAGACATGCTTAGGACCTGATTGAAGGGAGCCAATATAGAGAGGGAGAGGCTGGAGAGATGGGGACGGAGGGGCTATTGACGCAGGGAGGCAGTCAGGGGAGGGATGCAGAGGACATGAAAGGAATCAACCTTGGGCAGGAGGGACTGGTGGGAAGGAGAATGGACCAAGTATGGGTGCAAGTGCTGGAGATTTTGGCAGCAGGAAGTTGAGGGAAGATGAGTTTCATTTTCTCTGATGGAGGAGGTGAGATGAGGCTAGTTGTCAAAGGTGGTGGCACAGTAGGAGGACTGAGAAAGAACAAGGTTTGAAATAGCAGCTATGGAGAAGGAAGATAGGACAAAGGGAGACATAATTTCCTTTCAACAATTTTTTTTCTTCCAAGTGTTTTTGAGCCTGTAAAGATAAATAAAAGGAATTGAATCCTCTTTATTTCCCCAAGAAATCAACAAAAACCTTTACATCTGCTTCTGGAAATCTGTCCCTTGAAACCAAGGTCAAACTGAGAACAGTGTACAGTGTCTCATAAAAGCAAATGTTCTTAAATAACAGACATTGAATCACCTAAAGACTTTTGGGTATAAGAACAGGACTGCCTTTGGGGGACACTTTAGTTCTTTAACAAAAAATGGGAACTCAAAACTTTCATATTGGATAATGTACCTAATGAGTGCCAGGTGCTCTAATCATTACAACTGCTTTCTGAGACAAGTGTTACTGTCATCCCATTTTACAGATGAGGAAACAGAGGCATAGGATATTTATTCAAGACCAACTATTTTTTAAGGGACAGATTCAGGATCTGAGGTAAGTCCAAAATCTTTCCATTATAAAATATCTATTTGGTGCATTTGATATAGGGGGTAGGGAGAAATCCCTGGTTTCCATCCTTGTTTTCAACAACCTATATACTGGATTTTCCTGTATGTTTAATGAACAATTTTACGATTATATGTCTCAACAGTTGATTAAGCATGGATAGTGAATATGTTGATGTAAGCTCTTTTTAAGTCTTAAAAGATTTTCTTGGGAAATATTTCTTTAACCAAAAACAAAAAAGATGAACTATTCAAAAATGGTATTGGACAATTGGCTATCCATACGGAAGACAATCAGATTAGACCTCTAACTTACGCCATGCATCAAAACAAGTTCCAGAGGGACTCAAGTGCTAAAAGAATAAAGCCAAAACCATAAAAGTTATAGAAGGAAATGAAGGATTATTTATAACCTAGGGATGGAAGGGCCTTCCCACACAAGATGCAAATTCAGACGCAGTAAAGGAAAAGATTGATAGACTTGATTACACGTATGAGGATGTAATTACAGCATTGTTTATAATGGTGAAAAATTAGGAACAATCTCAAGATTTCTTAATAAGGAACTGTTTAAATACATCATCGAACATTTATGTTACGAAGGAGTAAGTAGCCTTGCAGTTCAAAGCATGGCATGCTGGTGCCAGGCTGTCTGGGGCTGAACCTCCTCTCCACCACTTAACTAGCTGTGTGTCCTTGGGAAAATTACCTAACTTCCTCGATTTCCTCATCTATAAATTAAGCATAAGCCTTTTATTTCTCTCACAGGGTTATTGTGAGAATTAAGTGAATTAATAATGTAAAGCACTTTGAATAGATCCTTACACACAGTCACCTCCACCTAAGTATGAGATACTTTGTCATGTAGCACTCAAAAAACATGACACAAGCCGATGTGCGGTGATTCAGTACCATCCAGACTATTAGTAAGAAAGCAGGACAATGTGTAGAGTATGGTTCTGTTTTAATAAAAATAGTTCATATTTACATTTGCGTGGATGAAAATGAATAGAGAGAAAGACTATGGAAAGGGTCAACCCACCAAGCTGAATGGTTGTTATCTCTGGGGAGGGCAGTAGGAGTGTTTGGAGAGGAACAGTCACATCTTATGCTTCATAATTTTGTATTACTTCAGTCTTTTACAAAGAGAATGAGGTTACACATTTTGTGTTAAGGAAAAAAGGATGGAAGGAAGGAAAAAAGGAGGGAGGGAGGGAAGGAGGACATCTTTAACACTCTCTGCTGTTACTATAGGATAAAATCGGTAGTGTAAAATTATAAGCACCCGTGGCCTGGGGCACTGCCTCCCCCCGCCCCCCGCCACCCCCGACACAACTCCTAGTCTGAGACGTGAGCCACTGGGCACAGGACCTGGAGGGAAGAGGGAATGAATTAGAAATGGGTAGGGCAAAACCTGTGGTCCAAATGATCTTGGTGACTAATGGAAAAATGAAATCTAGACGGCTCACACATAAACCCAGACATTAATTCAAATGGAATATTTGAGTTTTTATTTTGAATAAATCAATTCTTTTTTCTCAGACCATTGGTGCTTATTAGTTCCAAGAGTTTTTCTGGTCAGTTCTTTGGCATTTTCTACACGATCATGCCATATGTTTCTTCTTTCCAATCTGTATGTATTTCACATCCTTTTCTTGTCTTTTTCTTTAACTAGGACTTCCAGGATGAGGCTGAATAGGAGTGGTGGACATCCTTGTCTTATTCCTGAACTTAGGGGGGAAACATCTAGTTTCTCACTAGAAAGAATATAGGTTTTCTTCAGATGTTCTTTACCAAGTTGAGGAAGTCCCCCTCTATTACTATTCTATCAGAAAATAACCTATTTGTTGATCCGTGTGTCTGTATATCCACCAATACTCCCCTCTATTACTAGTTTTCAAAAAAATTTATCATGAATGGGTGCTGAATTTTGTCAAATGATTTTTCTGCATCTATTGATAAGATCATATAATTTTTCTTCTTTATCCTATTGATGTGGTAGATTACATTAATTTATTTTTGACTGTTGAACCAGACTGATGTATTTGGATTACAGTCCACTTGGTCATGACTTGTAATTATTTTTTATGCATTATTAAGTTCAATTTGCTATTATTTTTGCACCAATGTTCATGAGAGATATTGGACTGCAGTTTTTCTTTTTTATAGTATCTTTGTCTAGTTTTGGTATTAGGGTAATGCTGGCTGCATAGAGTTAGGCTGTGTTCTCTTCTCTATTTTCTGGATGTGACTGTAAAGAAATGTTCAGTAGTATTTGCCACTGAAACCATGTGGGCTGGGGATTTCTATTTTGGAAGTTTAATTATTGATTCAACTCTAAAAATAGACATAGACCTATTAATATAATCTATTTTCCTTGTGTGAGTTTTGGCAGTTTGTGTATTTCAAGGAATTGTTGCTTTTCATCTATTCTATTACATTTGTGGGTATAGATTTGTTCATAAAATCTAATATTCTTTTATTAGCCATTTGGTGTCCCTGGAATCAGTAGTGATGGACCCCTCATTCATTTCTGATATTAATAATCTGTGTGTTCTTTCTTTTCAGCCTAGCTAGACGTTTACTGATTTTTACTGATCTTTCAAAGAACCAGATTTTGTTTTCATTCATTTTCTCTATTGATTTCTAGTTTTTAATTTCATTGATTCCTGTGCCAATTTTTTATATTTATTTTCTTCCGCTTACTTTAGCCTCATATTGCTCTTCTTTCTAAAAGTCCTAGGATGGAAGCTCAGATGACTGATCTTAGGTCTTTCTTTTCTAGTGTGTGCATTCAGTGCTTTAAGTTTCCCTTCAACCACTGCTTTCACTGCATCATGCATATTTTTATAAGTTGTTTTTTATTTTAATTTGGGTCAAAATATTTTTGGATTTCTCTTGAAACTTCTCTTTGGTCCATGTGTTACCTAGAAGTGTGTTGTTTAATCTCCAAAGCTGTGGTTGTAGGATGCTGATGGTTTTCAAGGCAGCTGTGGAACTGGCATGGGGGAAAGGGGAGGTTTGAGTATAGGGCAAGTTAAAGGCCACAGAGTTTGCTATTCTTACTGAAATCCAGCTCTTTTTTTTTTTTTTTTTTTTTTTTAAGAAACTAAATGCTCTTCAGATTGTTGAAAGCTTCTAGTTAAAATCAGAGTTCTGAAAATGTTGACTTAGATAGTTTTTGCCCGTGTTCTTGTTGCTTTTATGGAGGAACAGGGGAAAGAATTTTCAACTGTCCTTAGTCCACCATTTTCACTGATGTTCTTAACACCTTTTGATGTGTGTATTTGTCATTCATATATCTTCTTTGGTGAAGTGTTCATATCTTTTGCCAATTTTTGAATTTGGTTGTTTATTTCCCTTTTGTTGAGTTTTCTCAAATAAACTTTATTTTGGAAAAAATTTAGTTACAAAAAAAGTTGCAGAAATAGTACAGAGAGTTGCCTTATAACTCTCACCCCATTTCTCATTTTGTTAACATACTTCATCACATTGGTATAGTTGTCAAAACTTAAGAAATCAACATTACTGTGTTATGGTTAACTAAACTCCAGACTTTATTTAGATTTCTGATTTTTGAGTTTTGAGAGTTCTTTATGTGTTTTGGATGGAAGCTTTTAATAGATTGTAATTTGCAAATGTTTTATTTCAGTCTGTAGCTTGTCTTCTCATTCTCTTATAACTTTTATTCTTAAAATGTCAGAAAAAATTATTTGAGTGGTACCAATTACACTTTATTCTTTGTATTTCTCTTTGATGAATATAAATGTTTTAAATAATAACTGAAAAATATCACTCCAAAATATCATGCTTAGTGTAATTTGAATTGTGTCTTATGAAAAAGTTCTGTTTTTGTTTTTCTGGTGTTTTTGCCTTACACATTCCAAGTGTGCTAATCTCTAAGCCTTAAAATTCAGGCTGCAACTGAGCATGCTATTACTGCCTAAGGGCCACACATTTTGTTTTTCTTCTTTTATTTTTTTAATAATTTTATTAATAGACTTTGCTTCTTTAGAGCAGTTTCAGGCTCACAGCAGAATTGAGTAGAAAATACAGAGTTTGCACATAGCCCTCCCCACCTACACATATATACTCCCCTCCCTCATCAGTGTGGCATATTTGGTACAGTCAATGAACCAGCATGGACACATTATTATCAACCAAAGTCCACAGTTTACATTAGGGTTCAGTCTCGGTGCTGCACATTCTATGGGTTTTGTCAAATGCATAAAGACATGTAGCCACCACTATAGTATCACACAGAATAATTTCATTGCCCTAAAAATCCCTTGTGCTCCATCTATTCATCCCTCCCTCCCTCCCTCTCCCCAGCCCCCTGGAAACCACGATCTTTTTATTGTTTCTGTAGCTGTGCCTTTTTCAGAATGTCATTTGGTTGGAATCGTACAGTTTGCAGCCTTTTCAGACTGGCTTCTTTCATTTAGTAATATGTCTTTTATTTTTCTTCTGTGTCTTTCATGGCTTGATAGCTCATTTCTTTCTTTTTTTTTTTAACTGCACATGTATTTTTAAATTTACATATATATACTGTTCACTGTTTCTAAAAATGTTTAGAGCTTTAGCTTTTTAAACTTACATAGTTATCAAAGGAATAAAGCCAACCACAAAATAAGAATTAATTAAAAAAGGTACATACACCCTGCTATTAACAGCAACATTATTTATAATTGCCAAGATATGGAAGCATCCTAAGTGCACATCAATAGTTGACTAGATAATGAAGATGCAGCACGTATATATGTAATGGAATATGACTCACCCATAAGAAAGCATCAATTTTATTCCTAGTATTTTTTAATAGATGTAAACACTGAGAAAACTTGTTCATGTAAAAAAGTGCACAGAAATAGAATTTTTCTATGCCACTGTTACTTAATATTTTGAATACTTTTGGGGTTATTTATCAAAAATCATGCTGATTTATCATCAAAATTATTTTCAATTTCGTTAAGAGCAAAGAATTAGGAACCACCTGGCTTGGAAAAGGATTTGTTATCCGCTCAGAGAGTCATTCACTTTTTCAATTACTGGGACGTATACAAGAAACGCTTTTACAATATTATAAATTATCTATTAATAATCTAGATTATTCTTTCACTTACAGGCACCTTGTTTAACCAGATATAATTTTTAAATTGTTGGGAATATCAACATACAGTTAATGCCTTCCACCTTGCTTCCTTGTATCTTTTTTAGTGATTTTTTTTTTTATCATCATGTGCTTTGAATATAGTTTCATCAAAACCTTGGAACTATAAGTTTGGTTTATGAAATACATGTAAAATATCTGCCACATAATCTATTTGGCAAAGTTAATCCTCACCATAAAAAACAGTCAGATCATTCTTATTTTCTGTTAGGATAAACATCTGACTTTTTTTTTCAGGTCAATCAAACATGCTAATAAGGATTTCAAGGACTATATAAATACCACTGGAAAAAAATGATGGAGCCCATCTTGTATGATATGTAAGCTAGATAATAAAAGCAGTCAGGTCAGGATTAAAATGATGCAGAACTAATGTAATTGATTTATCCATTTTATAGTGTTATAAAAACAAGATTGTCAATCAATATGTAGTTTCTTTTTACTGAATTTGTGATATGGCAGTAGTATATGTCTGCAAAGGGACATTTATAAAAGAAATCGAGTAAATGTTTGTGTGTATCAAACATTGGTTTTCTGCTTTAGAGAACAGTTAGTCAGATACAGATGATAAACGACTGCACTGATTTTATGAGACAACATGACCACACGCTTTCATGTATGTCAGATGAGAGAGAAGGCTAGACACAACTAAAACCGAATCAGTCTGGAGGTCATGATGCAGGTTTTGTTTTTGTTTTTGTTTTTGTTTTTTCTGATAGGAAGTGGAAAATACTAAACATTTTTTATTCTGAAATATGACATGAGCTGAGGAGTATCTGGGGTCCCCCAGTTCTGAGCATGGTACCTTCCTTGGGTGGGGGTGACGGGCACTGGAACCCAGCCCTGGTGCCCCACTAGTCTGAAAGGATTCAGAGCAGGGTAGAGGGACTCTCCAGGACCTGATAGGGGGATGGTTCCAGATGCTGTGGAAAATCTTTGACCAGCTTTGAGCAAGGTAGCCGAGCCTCCGAGTTGGAGGACTGGGAGGCAGTGAGGGTGTGGAGGATGGATCCTGAGCTTTAAGAACAGATGGGTCCTGTCCTCCAGCATCTCCTCCCCCAATTCTCTCTGCAGGGTTTTCTCTTGCTCCTTGATTATCTTCTGCATATTTTTCCTCCTCAACTATTGCTCTAGACCTCCTGCCCTCATCTCTCCCTGCTCACCTCACATTGTCAGTCCAGTCTGAGTTCTTCTGCAGCTTCACTGGCTGGCCAGTTGCCCATGAACTTGGTCCAGAGCCTGGAACCCATTCTTCCTTCCTTGTACCCCTCCATTCCGGAGAAGGATTTATCTCACATGGCAGGCTGAGACTTTTCTGCTCCCGGCCATTGGTCTCCAGAGGGCATGAGTGTTCCCACCCAGCCCTGTGCTCTGCAGGTTTCAGCTCACCCACATGATCTCTCCCTTAAAAATCATACTGTCCGGTTACACATGAGCTCTGACATGCGACCAGGTAATTTTCCTTTCCTTTTCTCCTTCTCCTCGTCTTCCTCCTCCCCTTTCCTCTTCCCTCCCCTCCCCTTCCTTCTCCTTCTCCTTCTCCAGCTGGTACACTTTGGTGGTGGAGGTGGGGGAGGTCCTGACTGGCCTCTGTAGTCTCACCCCTTGCCCTCTATGCTGTAGCCCAGAGCCTGTAAACAAGAGGCCAAGGGCCCTAAGTTAGACTGAGGACATTTACTAGGCCCACACATTATCAACCCTCACGATATTTAAATTTATTAAAAATTCATCACCAATCTTTGAAAATATGGAGCTCTCACATTAAAATTAAAACTCCTTCTGTCTTTTGAAGAATCAAATTTGCCAACAGTGGGCCACATTCCGTCAGCAGGAACTAAACACCAGCTGCCTCTTTAGCCAGGGCACAGTCCCCACCACTCCTCACTGTGTCTCCGAGGCTGACACTGAGCTTGGCCCGACTGTGCCGTGCTGCGGCCCCTCCCGTAGCCTGCTTCCCCCTGCTGTCTCACCCCCAGCCTCTACAGACATTTGAGTTTACAACCTCTGTTTCCAGAGGTAGAGATTTGCTGTTCCTAGACTCGATCCTGTGACCTTCCTCTCCAGGCCAATGCTGTCTTTCTGCTTGTCCTCTCCTTCCCGCTCCACCTGGCCGGCTCCTACCATCCACTACCAGCCACTTCTGCAGGAAGCCTTCCTTGGTCCTCTGATGTTGGGCTAGGTGCCTTCCCTGAGCCCTTTCATCCAGTTGTGAATTCACCTCTAGCATTCTGTGTTATAAGGTCTGCTTTCTCTTCCATTAGTTTCAAGGCGATTTTAAGGTAGAGACGTATTTTGTTTACTTTCGGGCCGGGGTTGGCAAACGATGGCCCACAGGGGAAATGTAGCCTGTGGCCTGCTTGTGTACAGCCCTCACGCTAAGCATGTTTTTTACATTTTCAAGAGTGGCGGAAGACAAAACGGTGTGTGTGGGAGAAATGGTATGTGGACTGCAAAGCTTAAAATGCTCATTATCTGAACCTTTACAGAAAAGATTTGTTGATCCCTGCTCTAGCCTACCATCTGACACCACGTTCTAAGTATTGAATAAATGTTAATGAATAGCCATCCAGTGTCATATACCTGGTATTCTTAGTAATATACATAGACTTGAAATTCTAAATTGAGTGGAGAGAGAAGGATATTGTATAGCTTATCAATACATCTTTTTACCTGTATCACTGTGAACAACCCCCCACCTCTGCACGTTCCCTCCCCAAATATGTTCTGCTTCTAATAGGAGGTATCTCTATCTATGCTTATCTTCTGTGAGCCAAATGTACGTATATTTATATTTATATTTATACATGATGAGAGAGATTGAGAAACAGTACACTTTATTAAATGGCATGATTTAGCCCTTGTCTGCCTCTCTGACAAACTCCTCATCAATTTACATTATTTATACTAGCCAGCTTTCTGTTTCTCTCACACTCAGCCATTCCAAGCTTGTTCTAGCCACAGGACATTTGCACTTCCTGTTTCCTCTGCCTGGAGTGCTCTTCCTCCAGATTCCTGCACAGCTGGCCTTCCTTCAACATTCAGGTTACAGATCAACTATCATCTAATCAGAGAAGCTTCTCTCCATCATAGTGTCCTGTTTTATCTCCTTCAGAGCACAGTTCACCATCTGAAATTTTCTTACTTCTTTGTTTATTTCTCCCCCCACCCAACCTCCACAAAGAATAGAGGCTTTTTTAAAGGAGGCATATAGTTTGCCTTGCTTGCTTGCTATATCCCCAGTGTTTAGAACTGTATCTGGCACATGACACTTTCTCAAAAATAGATTTTGAAACAATACAATTAGCTAGGAAACTAAGTGTATGATATTCATGTCAGCTTCTTTTCTGCAAAACTATTCAAGGACTGAACCTGAGAGTCAAGCCTCTGACTCGAGGAAAATGAAAACATCATGCAGTCAAGGTCCATTGTGTTAAAAGCCTGGCTGATTTTTGAGGTGTGAGCCTTGTCACTGGAGAAAACAGGTGTCTTTGAGAATAAGCCACAAATGCAGATGTGAGACAGGACCATGTCCCACTTGGCAGGAAATCCTGAGAGCCTAGGTTACAGAACAGCAGGAATGAGGCTCTTGGGGGGAAGCTCTGAATTAATGAGCAGAGCTAGCCGGCAGGCTGGCAGGCTGGCAGGCTGGCAGGCTGCTAGGCTGCTCACGGTCAGGACAAACATCAAACCCACCAGCAGATAAACAACTTAAAATTAAATGAAAAGGGGTGGTGACATTTGCTGGTCAACTAGGGCACGAAGCACTCTCAGGGCCCTAAAAGGCATGCAGGATGATGGGGGGCTACTTTGATTGCTGACTTAGGGTCACCCTTCCCTCCAGGGCTGACTCCAGTTCAAACTCTGGGTCTCCTTTGTTAAAATAGGAAGATGATTCTGCATCACTGAAAGTTGTATTGTTCTCCAGAAACAAATTTTTGAGAAAACAGTTTTCCAAGAGAAAATCTGTAAAGATGGATAAGAGTATATAGAATCTCATTCAAGGAATAGATAGTTGTAGTCAGCTGGTACTCGTTTAACTGACTTTGGGATATTTAGTACCGAAGAGAGTATATTTTAATTTGGAAAACACGCCATTACTTGACTTTCTTTTAGCTCATTTTTGTCATTACCGCTTCTCTCTATTTCTCTCCATCCTTAATAAATCAGTAACTATTCTCTTGGGCACCTAGCTAAAGGTTGCCTACTCGGCAAGGAACCCAGCAGCAGAAATAAACATTAACCTTTGTGGATGCAGCAGTGGGTTTGATATAATGACACATCACCCTTGAATATAGGGATAACAAGCAGCACTTTGTGAGTGGAAACTGAACAAGGACTCATAGGCTGCTGTAGGGAGACCCGTTCATGCAGGCCGGCCTCAGTGGCATCCTGTGCTATCAGAACTGGTCAAGGCCGAGAAGATGCTGTCTCGTGGACAGTAAGTCAGTGTTACCAAGACCAGCCTGAGAGACACAGCTTAGAAACCAGCCAGAAGAGAAGACTCAGTCAGAACTGGTCAGTTTCCTCTTGGTTTCTAAGTGTCATTCATTCCGTCAATTTTTTATGTGTAGCTGCCTGGCCCTGCCGTGCTTCTCCACGTGGCCTCTCTCACTCCAGTGGGAAGGGGGTTGCTTGGCATTCTTCACAGAATAGTGGTTTCAGAGTCATCAGATTTCTTACACGGAGACTGGCTTCCAGAGGAAGCATTCCAAGTGGCAATGTAGGAAATGATCTCTGAAGCCCCAGCCTGGGAAGTTACTTTAGCTGCATCCATCAATTGAAACAGGTCACAGGGCAGCTCAGGTTCAAGGGGAGGGGACCCCATCCCCCATGCAGGAGAGTCAAGGTCATATTGCATACAGGCATGGGGGATGGGAGACACTGGTGCAGCTACCTTGGTGGGCACCATCCACCGTCTACCACAGGGACTAGCTGGGCTATTATGATATTTCAGGCAAGAGATAAGGATGCCTAAAGCATGGCAGGAGCAACAGTGATAGAAAAGAATGTCCCTGAGAGTTGTTTCAGAAGTAAAATTGATATGACCTGTTTCCTGACTGCACTGAGTAGAGGAAGGAATGATTCCCGAGTTCCTGGTCTGCCTAAGTGGTACATCCACTGAGAAAAGGAGAGATCTGCGGGCATTTGGTGAATGTGAGTCTGGCAAAAACTGAGGCTGGTCTGTGCCACGCTGACTTTGAGACCCCTCCAGAAGGAGAAGTCGAGAAGGCGTCTGGAGCTCAGGAGAGAGATATCGCTTGAATTTGCCAGAAGTACTGGGGTTGAAACCTTAGGAACGGATGTACCTAGATTTTCCTTTTTCCATCTTCATCAGCTTTATTGATGTCAAGGGCAGCTTAATCCCTTTCACTGGCTGCATCTTTTTTAAACACAAAGTAAATATGAAAACACAGTCCAGTTGGCGGCAAAACGACACAAGCCAAAGAAGGAGGAAGAGCAAGTCTCCCTCCGAAGTGGCTTCGGCATCTGCTTCTCCCCTCCCCCCGCTGTGGCTTCGTGGAAGTGGCTCTTCGGCAATTAGCCATCATTTCTATTCCCCCTTCGCCCATCCCAAGGAGCAAAATCAGAAGCATGAATCAGATCTCAATTTAGCAATTCAGAAAAACACTGTAAAAATTATTTTTTAAAAAAAAACATTTAAAAATATCTCCTCAGAGGAGGCTTCCAAAGGGAGAAACTCATTTGAAAAATAAACAACGGAAGCATTTCCTTTTGAGTTTTTTTGTTGATTCATTTTACTCCCAACAAAGTTAAAGTTTCTAAGGTTTGATTTTAAAAGATCAACTTCTATTCTCAGATTGTAGGAAGACCATGTCCAGAAACAAAAAACATCTTGGCCCCAAAATGACCACACAAGTATGCTACCTGGGAGGAAAGGAGGGGTGTGGAAGATGGCTTTTCTGAAGAACTGCTGGGAACTTCTGAGGACTGTGTTTTTTTTTTTTCAGGCTGTACTTAGTCCATGGAACATATATATTAAGAAAAGCAAAAGCAGAACTTTTCTTGTAATTGAATCTCAGTATTTTGACACCATATTTTGCATTCCATTTTATGATAAAATGGAAATTTTCGTCCTGGGGAAAAAAAAACCCCACTGATTGCAAGATACAGTTATTTAAGGAAGTCCTAAAAGACCAGCCAGGTTTTAGGTGAAGATGATAGAATGAAGTCAGGTCATAGGAACTTCCCCTTCCTGATATCTGACCACAGAAGTAACAAATAGTAAAATAACCAAAAAGGAAGCAGGAAGTAGCACCATTTTAAGTGGTTCTATTTTATGTTCCAACTTAAAAAAAAAAGCTCCTAAGAAAGAATTCAGAGTTATTGGCAAGATTCTTTATGGGTCTTAGTACCACTTCTATCTTATCTCAAAAGTGTACCAGGGAAAGAAGATCAACTGGTTAAAAAAATCTTGAGAATTTTTTCTCAGATCCCAAACACTGAGAAGGTGAGTGAGCCACCTGGAGGAAATATCCAGGAAAATCATCAAGGGAATGAGCCTCAGTTCCCAGTCACTGCAGCATCCTAGGATGTCATCTAGTGCACAGAAAAAAACCCAGGACTTTTCATTGTTTAGGGTTCTCAGCTAAATTTGGAGATTTTACAGAGCATTTTGAATTAAAGGCAATGAACTAGGACATTTCACCAAATTTTGAAGAGGTAGCCCTCTCTTCCTGCCTTTACTCCCAAACCCTAGGATTAAGAACAACCGGACACATTACTCCAGCTCCCAAACTTTAGCTAGAAAGGAAGATAAGCAGATATGATGTTAAGGTAAACATGTTGCCAAAGAGACTTGTTCCATACTAAACTGTAGCAAGTAAAAGGTATGGATAAAACTGGCCACATGAGCAAAATGAAAAGAAATATCATAACAACTATTTAAACATATAATTTCATCATATTTAAAATGGGGCTAATATTAGTATCTACCTCACAAGGTTGTTACGAGAATTGGAGGGTCAATAAATAATAGAACTGGCACCTAGAAAATCACTCACTAACTGTAAACAATAAAAATAATTGTTTCACTGGAGAGCATTATGCTAATTGAAATAAGGAAGACAGAAAGACAAACACTGCATGGTATCACTTATGTGTGGAATCTAAAAAGTTTTTTCTTAAAAGTTGAACTCATAGAAACAGAGTAGAAAAGTAGTTGCTAGGGGTTGGCAGGGGGTGAGGGAAATAGGGAGAGGTTGATTAAAGGGTAACTTTCAGTTACAAGATGAATAAAGTCTGAGGATCTAATATAAAACACTGATAACATTGTATTGTATAATTGAAGTTTTCTGCAAGAGTTGAACTCAAATATTCTGAGCAAAAAAAAAAAAGAAGAAAAGGTAAACATGTGAGGTGATATGTGTGTTAATTCTCTTGATGAAATCCTTTCACAAAGCATATGTATATATAAATCATTATGTTGTACACTTTAAATGTCTTACAGTTTTATCTATCAATTATACCTCAATAAAGCTGAAAAATGTTTTTTATTAAGAATAGTACTGAAAAAGGTAAGATGATGAAGAAAGTCTGCAAAAGAGGATAACCTAAGGAAAAGAAGGTTACTGGAGAGTATTTTACTCTAAAGATCTTGTAAAACTATGAATTCCGTAAAATAAGTGTTTGACAACAGATTTTAAAAAAAAGAACAAAATGAAAAAGTAGAACCAAAACAACTGGATTACACAACTAATAACTAAATTGGAATTATTGAGGACTGAAATAGACACAGCTAAAAATTGAACTGTCAACAAAGAAGAAAGGCTTGAGTGAATGCAGAGAAGAATCAGAAATAAGAGGAATTCAAGAAGGAATAATAAACATAAATCCTCAATAAAGATGACCCAGCATGAAATAAATTATGTGCCAGAAAGCAGAGAATAAATGATATGGAGACAAATGACACACAAAAATATAGCCAAAAAATGTAATTGAAGAAGAATTTCCCTGAAATAAGTAAAAACCCCATATGCAGATTGAAAGAACCCACCATGTTCCAGGAAAAATTGATACAGAATGATATGGAATGTTAGAATTTGCTGAATACAGGTTGTTAATTTATAAACTGAAAAAAAAAAAGAAGAAGAAGAAGAAGAAGAAATTTCTTCAGGTACTAGGCAGAAAAAGCAAGATACCCACACAGGAAAATATCTGGCTGGCCTCACACGTTCCCACGGCAAAACTGAATGCCAGAACACAATGGAGCAAGGTCTAAAGTTCAAGGGAAGAAAGAGTTTGACCCAATAATTTTATACCAGCCAAATCATCCTTCAAAAATGAAGACCATAAATAGAAATGCTCAAATGAGAATTATAGCACACATGAGCTTTTCTTGGGAGAAAAGAACAATAAAACAACTCGACTGTAAAATCAAAGCAAAAGTTCACAAAAGGAAAGTCCACAAATCATTTGAAGATGGAGGTCAGTGCAGCAGTATCTATAAAGTTTTGAGCAAAAGAAAATGCAATATAAGAGTCTTATACGTAGTAAAGTGGTCTTTTGAGTGTCTGAGCAAGGGTCTTTCTCTCAGGCATATGTGAATAAAATACATGGGAGCAAAAAACCGAACTAACAATGAAATCAAGCCAATCAAAACATTAAAAACAACAACAACAAAACAAAACCCACAGCCTGAGGAATGAACAAACTGAGGACTGGTGGTCTTTTTATTGTGAGGATTATAGTTACAGAGCCAAATACAAGATTTATAAACCTTGGAAAAGTAAAAAGAATGTAACTCACAAAGCCTGAAGTTCAAGTTGCAGAGGAGTGAAGAAGGCTGAGAATATTAAGCAGAGTGTTAAACATGACTTATTATATCCCTGAGGCTAAGAATAAAATAATAGGTACCATGCTTCCTCTTGCTTCAAAGTTTGGTGCTGACTCCCCTTTGCAGAATTTTTGGAGGGAGTAGCCAAAAACAAGTTCTTTTGTCCCTTAGTCCATCACTCTCCTGCAGAATATAAAAGAGTGGACATGGATGCAGAAAGAGAAAACGTCCCTGGAGAAAGCTGCAGCAGTGCTGTGGCATCTTCCCCCTTCTTGGCCAGGGAGAATTGCTGAGAGGAACAATGCTTTGAGATCATCCAAGGTTTAAGGAGAAGGTCTTCACTTTTAGAGGTTGAAGGTGTTCTCAGGTTGAAAGGACACAGTGGATTGGTAGTGAACTCAAGCCTGTGAGCTCTAAAGGCAAGAGACAGCAGGATGCTCTCAGTCCATGGATGCAGAACCTGGAGAAGGACTGTGCTGGAGCACCCCCACCTCTGGCAGGACAAACTTTCAAGAGTGTTTCCATAGAGTGGACATGGGCCCTATAGGAAAGAACCATCATGGGAGGTGGACTTTGCCCAAGGGATGTTGTCCAAGAGGGCTACTAGGAGGGCAAATGAGCTTCCAAAAGGAGAATGTATATGAGGCCCACCTCTGGATGCCAGTCTTCAGAAACTGGAGTAATAAATGGGCAGGCTACAGGAAAGGCATCATCTCCATCATAAAAATTTCTGATGGAGTTTCCCAGTTTCTCAGACTCCAAGAAACCTATAAAAATCTCTAGATGTCACAAAAGTACCAGTCAAGTAAGAGTTTTCTCTCAATTCACTTTCCCCCTATGCTCAACTGTGGACAGATCAGCTAGAAGATGAGTGAGCAGGGGAGAAAGGTAGAAGAGAAGTGCTGAGCAGGAGAGAAGAAACCCACTATGAACCCCAACACTCCTATGTCATAGGACCTTGATTTTTCATTGCTGCTACCTGACCATTGCTCCTCCCTTCTCCCAAAGAACTTCCAGCTCCTTTAGCAAATGTCATCAGTTTTACTGATTAGTCCTCCTTTTTGTTGTGATGCCCAATCTTTGTGGTCATTCCCTCCAGATCATTCATTGAAATGTTAGCAGTTGGGTTTACTGCCTGTCTGTCCAATCATGCTTGGTGACTTCAACATCCAAGTAGACTTCTCATCCAAAAACATAGTCTCTAGGTTTCTTGATCTCCTTTTCTCTTGTGATCTTTTCCTCTGTCACATTTCAGCCATTACTGGTAAATACATCACTTCCAAAATCTTGACTCAAATTTCCCATTCTACCACCACCTCTTATCTTTCTAGCATACTTCCTCTAGTCTAAAGTCCGCCAATTCGTCGACCCTTTAAGGGCTGCCAGTCATTAACTCCACTTCTCTACTTTCATTTTTATCTATCATGAATCCCATGGTTCATCAGTATGACAACTTACTTACTTAACCACTCAACCACTTCTCTCCCCTCTCCCCTTCTGCCATACTCACCTAATCTGGCTAAAGGCAGCTTTTTGCTCAATTTTCACCGGCAACTCAGCAGCTAAAGGCAACTAGAGAAAAACACAACCACGCTCAATGGTCTTGGTCTCCAAGCCTTCTCCATTTCTGGTCTGTTCCTTTGCCCAGACTCCTGGAATACCTATTTCAACCTGTTTTCCAAACCCCCACCCGACTCCCATCCCTTTTTCAGTCTAAGCTTATGATCTTCCTTTTTTGAAATATAGGAAAATACAAGTGAGCAGAATAGTGTCCCTGTTGTCTACTAGTAGGTCTGCATGCCTACTAATACCTGTACTTACAAAAGTTTGTCTTCCCTTCTTTCATAAACCCACCCTGCTTCTGCCTCAGGCCAGTTTTTCTACTTGCGCCCTGAATCCCAGACCCTCTATCCAACTCATATACTTTGCTCCTGTAATTATCATCTCTCCTTCAATAACAATTTTCTCCTCTATTGAACCATTCCCACCACCATTTAAACAGAACACTGTATCTCCCATATAAAAAAATAACTCCCTGGACCCCACATCATCCTCCAATTATAGCCTTATTTATCTGCTCTTCTAAAGGCAAAAACATCCTTGAAGTGTTTTCTATACTTACAAGTTCTCTTACACAGGTCTAATTACCGCTACTCAACTGAAACTACTTTTGTCAAGGTCACTGATGATTTTCATGCTAAATCTAACGATCAATTCCAAATCCTCATTTTGCTAGATCCCTCAGTGTGTCGAATACGGTGATTTACTCCCTCCTTCCTGAAAGGCTTTCTTACTTGGTTTCTGAGGCTCTGTACTCTCCTGGTTTTCCTCTTACCTCAATGCCAGCTCTATCTCGGTCTTCTTAGCTTGATCCTCTGTTTTTTCATCACCTCTGCAGGCTGGAGTGTCCCAGGGTATAATTCCTAGGCTTTTACTGTCTTCTCCCTGCATTTACTTCTTACACAATCTCATCGAGCTCCATGGATTTAAAAAACCTTCCATAAACTAATGATTTCCAGTTTACCTTTCCAGCCCGTGCCTCTCTTCTGACCTCCAGATTTGAAAGTGCAACTATTTTCCTCTATGCCCGCAACTCGAGTGTCTCACAGCTATCTCAAATAGCGTTATCAAAGCAATTCTTTTTTTCCCACAAATCTGGTCACACCTGGGGACATCCCTTCTCCCCTGCTTCCAGAAACGGCATACCATTCACACCATTGTTTATGTCAAAAACCAGGACATCTTTCTCAAGTCCCCTCTTTCTTTCATATCCTATTATGGGTTGACTTTTAGGGCAGCCTGCCCTGGGCACCAACACTCAGAATGTGACTTTAGTTGGAAACTGGTTCCTTACAGATGTGCGTAATCAAAGTTAGGCCATACTGCAGTAGGGTGGACCCTAATCCCATATGACTGGTGTCCTTATAAGAAGACGGCCATGTGAAGACAGACACAGAGAGAACACCATGTGATGATAAAAACAGAGATTGGAGTCATGCAGCTGCAAGCCAAGGAATGCCTCAGATTTCTGGCAAACCACCAGGAAGAGGCAAGGAAGGATTCCCCTGCAGGTTTCAGAAGGAAAATAGACCTACTGACATCCTGATTTCAGATTTCTAGCCTCCAATACTGTGAGACGATCGGTTCCTGTTGTTAAGCCCCCCAGCTTGTGGCACTGTGCTACTGCAGCCCGAGAACACCGACACACACCCAGCCTTGGCTCTACCTTCAAAAGCTAGACTGAATCTGGCACCTCTGATCTCCATCACCACAACCAAGCCCATGCCTCAGTCCTCTCTCTTCTGGACTCCGCAGTCACCTGAGAATTAGCCTTCCTGTTTCTATTCTTGTCCAAGTCCAATAACCGTGGGCTATTTTCCATATGTCAGTTAGAGTGATCTTTTCAAAAAGCAAACCAGGTCATATCACTCGCTTGTGCAAGACTTTCCAATGGCTTCTCATTACATATGGGATAAAATCTAAATGCCTTGCCCAGGCTCATAAGGCTCTGCCCAATCTGGCCTCCAGCTTCCTCTCCTTGCCCACCACGTCCATCCCGGTTGCTCACTCAGGTCCCCCTGCGCTGGCCTTCCTGCCGGTGCTGCTACAGTCCCGGCTGCTTCTCGCTCTAGGGCATCTGTGCTTGCCATTCCCTCTGCCCACAGTGCATTCCCCCGTACATCTGCCTGGCTCACTGCATCTCATTCTGGTTCCTTCTCTTGTCCTCAGAGAAAGCTCTCTGTGACGATCTGATCTTCATCGGCCCCTCTAACACTTTACCCTGCTTTGCTTCTTTTCCTAGCACACACCTCCACCTGAAATTGTATTTATTCATTGCAGTGTTGAATTGCCAGGGCCTGAACACAGTCTTGCATGTGGTCAGTGGTCAGTAGTCAGTGAATGAGTGAATGGATGAATGAACTCTAGTCTTGGGTCCCAATTCAAATATAAAGTTAAAAAAAAGAAGACTCTCACATCTTTATTTCTAGTTAAAGTTTTCCTAATTTTAGAGGGAACTTTTAGGAATGAGTATGTGGTGAGGAAACATTTGCCTGAAGCTTGGAATTTCTTTGGTTTCTTGTCAAGTCCTCTTTGTTCTGTTAAATATAAGTAAAATCACATTAAATATCTTTTATTTTAAATGCATGAGGAGTGCAGTCCCAGTTTCTAACAGAAAAGGCATTACTGGCCCTGGTCACCCAGTCTGATGATTGATGGCTTATTGGGGCGAAGGGTCTGGGGGAGGTTTGGGGGTTTGTTCTCTTTTCTGGGGGTTTTAGTTCTCTCGGTATTACTTAAATGTTTATAATTATCATTCAAATAAAGTGACTTCATCATTAGTCTCTAAAAAACTCTCAAACAAGGTTTTAGTGACAATGTGTCACAAAATCAAAATGTGAAACAAGCGACATAAGCACCTGTGGTCTTGAGGAGAAAACTTAGGGATGGTTTAATTGTATAGGCTGTAGGAGAATCACCTTTTTCACGTGGAACCATATTTTATAACAAGGCAAATTGGGACTGTCTTTGACTATTGAGGACGTAGATCTATAGAATTATGAAGTAGGAAAGATTTTCCTAGAACTCTGTGAATTTAAACCTTGTATGTTTCCAAAGAGACTTTTTTTCTTTCTTTTAAAATTTTATTTTAAATTTTTGTATAACTTTTAAAGGTTACTTTGCACTTACAGTTATTACACAATGTTGGCTCTCTTGCCCATGCTGTACAATGCATTCCTAAGCCCATCTTACACCCAGTGGTCTGTGCCTCCCACTCCCCTACTTCTGTATTCCTCTCCCCCTTCCCAACCGGTAGCCACTACTTTGTTCTCTGTATCTGTCAGTCTGCTGCTCTTTTGTTATAGTCACCAGTTTGTTGTATATTTTAGATTCCACATATTATAAGTGATATCATACAGTATCCAAATAGACTTTAAATCTGTCTTTTGGAACTTTGTTCCCATCAGGATGGACTTGGCTTTCTCTCGAACATAGTCTCCTTGCGGAGAGGGCTTTCAAGGGACACGAAGCACTCTTGGAGCTGCGTGGAGGTTGACTGCCTCTGCTGGTGGTTGCTTGGGGAGCTCCAGAGAACTGTGGGTTGAGGAATGGGGAGAGGTGGGGAAGAAGAGACTTCTAGGCAGAATCAACAGTAGGGATGAAGAAACTAAGTCGTGGGAGCTTATGGTCTATTCCAGGAGCGCCAAATAATCTCAGTGTGTGGGTAGCGCAGGGAATGGAAGAGAATGAAAAGAGATGAAGCTGGGTAGATGGTGGGGCCACAACAGGAGGGGTCCTGAATGATGAACTGAAGAGTTTAAGTTTTATTTTGGTGGCCATGGGCACACCCTAAAGAGAGAATGATGTAAGATCTAGGTTTCTGAAAGGGGACTCTTGTAACCCTGTAGGGGAGGCAAATGTTTACCTCTACCTTCTTAAGGTTTTCATCTGAGAATTATACTGACATAAGACAGAGAAAGCATACAAATTTATACCATTCTGTGTGACAAGGGAGCTCTCATATGGAACAAAGGCCCCCCAAAATGGCAGAACCTATAGGCTTTTATAGTAGTGATACAGGTAAAAATGTAGGGTGAGAGGATAGCCGTGTCCCAGGTCTCAGTTGAGTCCCTAGGACGTGCCCCACCAAGTGTGGGTCCTTCGATTTGTGCAGGAAAGAATTGAAGAGCGAGCCACAGTTAAGTAAAAGTAGATTTATTCAGAGAGATACATACTCCATAGACAGAGTACAGGCTGTTTCAGAAGGGCAGAGAAAGGTCATGAGGTGTGGAAGTTAGGAGCTCAGTTTAAGGTAAAAGTAGATATACACTCCACAGACAGCGTACGGTCTGTCTCACTCAGAAGGGATAGGGGCCACGAGGCTGTGTTGGTCGTTTTTATGGGCTCAGTAACTTTATATACTAACAAGTGGGAAGATTATTCCAACTACTTTGGGGAAGGGGGTGGGATTCCCAAGAATTTGTCCATCACCCACCCTTTGACCTTTTATGGTCAGCCTTAAAACTGCCCTGCCACCTGTGGGAGCACCATTTAGCATCCTGTTGTATTTCAGTGAGCGAATATTAAAGCTCAAGGTCTGTTGGGATTTGAATCTTCCACCGTCTTGGTGCTACTTGCTGTGTGTGTGTTTTTTTCAGTGGTTGTGCCCCGTCCCCTTCCCTCCTGTCTCAGCAGGTTGAAAAATAGAAACAATTGTGGAAAAGTAACTAACTTATGTGGGGAGGCTAGAGGGGGATCAGAATTTATTTTAACAAGGTCTGTTTGTGTACAAGTCTCTGAATCTCAACTTGTCCTTGACGATAAGAACATTGCTTTCCTTCTGGTACAGGGGGGACATCTTTCCTATAGGAATTTCAGCTCCTGCCTTCAGTAATGGATTGAAGTGCCCTTCCTCCATCTGCTCTTTCTCAAATGCCTTTAACTCAAAATAATCAATATGCTTAAGTGGCATCTTTCGGGGTGACATTCTCTGGACTCTCTCAGCTGCATGGAGATGGTGTAAGCCAGAGCGAGACCAGATGCAGGGCAAACTGGTTTAGAGGCTGATGCCACGATGCAGGGAAGAGAGGCTGAGGTCCAGAGCTTAGGGCCATGGCACTGAGAGGGGTAGGAGGAGTGTGTCCACGTGAAGATGCTGAAGTTGAAACGACTGGGTTTGGTGACTGATTGGATGTGGCAGGGAGAGGGAGGAGATTACAGAGAAAGGAGTCCAAAGATCGCCCTGAGATTTGCAGCTTGAATGATATGTCAGCAGGGCTGAACTAAGAATTTTATAAAATGACCCAACAGTTACTATGTAAGGAATGAGTTCCTGGTTCATAAAATCTGTCAATGTTCTTTCCTGCATGAAAAGTTTCACCTTTTTTTTGAGACCTGTTGCTCCTGACATACAGATGGGCAACCAGGCTCGGGAGAATGCCCTTACTTGCTATTCCTGGGCAATGTGGTCTTTTCCCCAGAGTCACCACTCAGCCCCAACTAGGAGAGATGCTTCAGAAATATCCATGGAGCCCCAGAGGCAAGTACAACAACCCTCTTCAGGCATTCATAGAAACCTGCAAATTGTAGGCTTCTTTTGTCAACTTTTCAGCTCCACCATTAAGAGTCAAGCTAAGCCATGCAGTGCCCATAAGTTTTTAAAGCCAAGTTGTGAAATGTGAGCTATCAGTCTCTATTCCCCAGGAAGAGAGAGTTATCAGTAAGAACAGGTGTGGTAGTTGCAACATTTAGATGAAATATTGGTGACTGCTCAAGGGCCACCTGGAATCACTGTTCCTTCTTACTCTGGAAGTGCAAACCAGGGCTGAGGCTTTGTGTAATATCTCAGGGGACTTGGCTTGAGGGGATGACTGTTTCATGTTGAAGCTTTAAGAAGAATTTCCCAGCTCCTGGAGTCCCTAAGTCCTCAGAGCATCCTTCCAAGATGAGAAGTCAAGCAAGGCTCTGCACGAACACGTACTATACTTGAGTCTCAGCTGGCCAGTCCCTAGCTGATTTTTTTTCAAAGTGATACACCTGAGGTTTATCCAGACAGATGATGATTCCTAGCTTTATCTCCAAGAATTCCACAGTCTTCAGAGGCTCAGTTCTGCCTGCCTAGTCTTTGCTCCTGTGATTCTTTCCATCTGGGAAGTGGCCTCTGCCCTCCTAGTGCCTATTTAGATCCTTTCCATCCTCGAAACTCAGCTCATAAACGCCATTTCTTGTAAAAACTTCTCCACTTGGATTTTTTCCATTTCTTCCCTGAGCTTATTAGAATTTTATGTATACGTCCAAGATAGCATTTACTAGTGTGCTTTGCTATCAAGAATTACTTGCTCCTAAACTTTAAGCGTTTAAGGAAGGGACTATGAATTCACTTCTGTTTAGGAATTTCTGTCCCTTACACCTTTCCTCTTCTCCCAACGCCCAATGCAGTGTCTTGCAAAACAATGGCTATTTATTGAGCTTTAGTCTTGTTAGCAGATGGAGGGACCCCTAAATTAGGAAGCCCGCCAAAGTGCTGGCTGTGAAAAAATTCACACAGCAGAGGCTGAGGGACAAAGTGAACAGCCACTTTATTGCTCAGAAGGGGAAGTGGAAGGAAAGCGCTCGAGCAGGGAGAAGGGAAGAAAAGCACTCAAGTGGGGGAAGGAAGCTCTCCACCGGGTTTGAGCCTGGGTCGGGCCACGTGGACTTTGATGGAAGGCTTCTGCCATCATGTCCTCCTTCCCGGTGTGATGGAGCTGTTTCATCCTTGTACAGGCTTTTCTGGTTGTTGTCATGGCAATCGTCAACTGTCCTGGTGCTGGTGGGTGTGTCATTTACCATGCTAGAGTGTATAATGAGGCTCAAGGTCCACTGGAAGTCAAATCCTCCACCGTCTTGGACTCCGTTAGTCCTAACCAGTTCTTGTTTCTTCTCTGCAGCTGCCTCTTGAGACTTAGATAAGAGTAATTGGTTTCTAGTTGTGGGAGGGGCAAGGGTATGATCCTGGAGGCAACAGCCTTGGTAACAAAAAGGAAAGTTGCTTTTAGTCAGAATGCTGGCAATCTGGTGGACCCAGTGTTCCCCCAGAAAACTAGCTCTGAAGATTCTGCTCAGCTATAAACAAGAGGCAGGGGTTGGGGGGCCTTAGTTCCTGCAGAAGAACTTAAAGATATTTTTATATATATTCCTTCAGGAGGAACCAGGACCCTGCCCCAGGGCTGCACTGTTGTTTCCTGACTATTCCTCCCTTGTTTCTGCTTTCCCTCCCTTCCCTGATTAGCAACTGTTTGAATCTGCCCTTTGGAACTCTGGGAAGGTCTAAGAGGCGGCATGAAGCTATTTCCTACAAAAGAGAAATGGGAGACAGAAAGGACTTCTATCAGGGAGGGCCCACAGGGTCCTGCTCCCTCTCAGGCTGATTTTGCATGAACAGCTCATGTAATCCTCAAAACAGCTCAAGGAGGTAGATGCTGTTTTTTATCTTCATTGTACACACTCTTTGACCCAGCAATTCCATTTATAAGAATTTATCCTATAAATGTACTTGCACATATAAAACTGACCCACGTGCAAGGTTATTCATTTGAGCACTCTTTGTAACAAAGAGAGGAAATTTAACTAGAGGGCTGATTAAACAAAATATGGTAAATATATACAATGGAAATATATACAAACATACTTGTGGGTGTTGAAAAGACTTTGGCAGCACTGTGTGATCTGGTACATAAAAAAGTCTCTAAGATGTATTTTTATTTATTTATTTATTTATTTATTTATTTATTTATTTATTTATTTATTTATTTATTAAACAGTTTTATTTGGCACTGATCATGCTTTCACAGAGAGGTGTTGATTTAACCCACCTTAACATTAATTCTATTAATAGATTTCCTGGGCAATTTCACCACAATCTGGCTGTACTTCTGATTGTTAGATGAAATAGTCACCTGAATATACCATAAAAACCTCAAAATCTAACATGTCAAGAATGACTTTGAGGCAGGAGGGAAGAGGGCAGGGCACAACCACTCAAGTAATGACAGCAATTTAACACGAAAATGGTGGAAGATTCACCTCCTCATTGGCCTTAAGGATTAAGAGGTTTAACTCCTAGTAGACCTTGAGCTTCATTATATGCTCATTGTAGCAACGTGATCAAATAACATGCCCGCAGGCGCCATGACAGCCCCAAGGCTACCCATAGAAGGCCAAAGAATGGGCGGTGGCCCAGTCCCTGGGAACCCCAGCCGCTTCCCCAGGGCAGTTGGATTGATCCCACCTGTAGGTGTGTGAAGCTACTGAGACCATAAAAGGTGACAACACCACGCCTAGTGCGCCTAGTGGCCTTTTACCCTCTCTCTCCCCTTTGTAGACGGCCCTCACTCTGTCTGTGGAGTGTGTACCTACTTTTACTTTAACCTGAGCACCCGATTCCCACACCTCTTTCCTTGCCTTTCTCTTGCCTTACACTCTATGCAGTGTGTATCTCTCTAAATAAATCTACCGTTACTCAACGGTGGCTCGCTCTTGAATTCTTTCCTGCCCGAAGCCAAGGACCCACACTTGGCCGGGCACGTCCCAGGGGCTCCACCGAGACCTGGGACTTGGCCCTCCTCACGCCCCACATCTGTTTTCCTGCATTAGCTTCATTTCTTCATCACTGAAAACTACTTCTCACATCGTCTCTGTGAACAGCAAGACTATTCAAGATATATTTTTAAATGAAAAATAATTGTATAGACGGTATGTATAATATATTAGTATTTCCGTAAAATATATATATTTGTGTATGTATTTGTGTGTATGTGCGTAGATTATATCTGGGAGGATATACAAGAAGTTGGCAACACTTATTCTCTCTGGGAAGAGGAACTCGGGGTCGGGCTGCCTTGGTCAGTACCCCTTTGGTCTGACCCCTCTCACCTCCACTTTGGGGTCGTCATCCTCAGCCTTGAACTGGAACCACACCACTACTGATGGTGGCTTTCAGTGCTTTATTTTTACATCGAGTGGAGGTGAGCTAGAGAAATTCATGTGAGAAATCGTTCGGTAATTTAGCAAGATGCCAGAATTCCTTCTTTTGAAATAAAACTCAAAATGCTGAGACTCTACAGCAGCATGTTAAACCACAAAGGCAGTGTGGTACGTTCTGGATTCCCAGAAACTTCTGAAGGTAATCATATTACAGTGTTTAATTATGATCTGCAGAGACTTGAACCTCTTGGATTTCTGTGGAAAGGGAAAGGAGCCCTTTTGTGCACCCTTGGGCCCCTTTCTTCCTGCCACCATGTTTTCTCGTTGCCACGTTGCCCTAAGGGGCTGGTGTCCATGAAGTTTCCTCTGAAGCTGCTCCAGCTGAGCTGTCAGCCTCCTGGGCGTTAATGCATAGTGATTGCTGCTATTTTTGTTATTTTCCATCTCTTTGATGTCAGTCCATTGTCCCTCCTGTGGGCTGCCCTTTTCTATTCTTTAGTATTTTAATTAATGTTGTTTAATTATACTCAGCCCCCTGAGGCTTTTAAAGGGGTGAATTCAATGGCATGGACTCAATGAATGAATTCCCCAGTCTTCTGCTCTCTTGCTACCAAGAGCTTCACACCCAGGGGCATGCCCAATCATTTCCAAGACATCAATAATTCCAAAAGAGGGAGGAAGAAAAAGTCCTGACAAATGACTAACTTCTATTCTGTGGTTCCAGCCCTCAGGATGAGGTCATTGCATGATTGATTTAAGCTTAATTCAGTTATATCTTGTTAGCGACATGCAGGGAACACAGGTTAACAAAATGCAGCCTAGTGCCAGGGAAGGTCACATTCAGCCGTATCAGTCGGGGCCCTGTGTCTCACCTTTGTCCCTTTAAAGAACACACATGTGACACACAGTGTCACACACCGCACAGCTGTTCTGTTCACCTGCTCACCTCCCTCCTCATGGTAAGGAGAGTGTTCTTTCAGCATCCGTGGTTCAGCTCTTCTCTCCAGAACCTGCGCCCTGTCCTGTCACCTTGGAGTTACAGTGGTCTCCTCTGGCCTAATGGGGCTTCACGTCTTGGGGTCCCCTGTGATTTCTCCCCTGTCCTCAGCCTGAGTGGCCTCTCCCTCTGCTTTGATTCCACCTCAAATTTGTCATCTCTTTCCTTTAGGCTGTACCCAAATCCGTGCTCCTTTGTCTCTTCTCAGCTATCCCCTCAGTTCAGGCTTGAGTGGCCTTGCTGCTAAACTATTACAACCCGTGGTTCCCTTATCAAGCCCCTCCCTTTTAATATCGCCCACCCTGAAATCCTGTACTGTTCCTAATACCCAGAAGATAAATGCTTGCTGAACAAATGAACACTACCATGAGAACCAATACCATGGGAAATCATTGATTCTGTGGAAATACACAAAGATGGCCCGAATTGGACCAAGCAAAGGCTGTTTATTCTGAACTTGCTATAGTCAGTGAGTCAGCCACCATCACTTGCATTTGGCAGAGACTCAAAGGCAGGCAGAGGAGTGGAAAGCCTTATAGGGGGCAAAAGGGGAGGCTTCAGACGTGCCCTGATTGGAGGCTGTTGGCACAGGGAAGCTGGAGGCAGGCTAACTAGAAGTGTGGCATCCTGTGTGATCAGTTAGGGGTGCATATTTGGCCTTCCCCAATTGGTACTAAATTGGAAGCAGGGCAGGAATTAGGGAAGCTGTCAGTTATTGCTCAAGTCTTGAGCGTCTGGGGCCGATTATTACAGAGGTGGTCGCATTTCCTGGACTGGTCGCTCCAGACTGAGTCAGAGCTCTAGTTTGGGATGTGGTCTGGCGTGCCGTGTGTCTGTGCCGTCTCTCAATTCTATTTTCCTGCTATGTTTTAACATATCTGAAATTAGATTATGTGTATATTTTACAACATGGCATCCTTAAATTGACAGTTTTTTCTTCCTTTGTAGTTCATAAAACAATGGTGCGTTTAAAAACTAATGACATCTCAGATTTGACCAAATACAGTATTGTGGGGGGAAACTATGATAGATTTCACCCTCCCAAGAGTTCATAATATAGTAATACTAGGAGAAAAGCTATCCAGAATAAGTGATATTTCAATATGCATTTTAGGCAACCTTATGTGGTTCATTATTAAAGCACTGGCCCAGGCAATATCACTGAAATTACAGAAGTGGAAGAAAATTTGGATCTGAGTCTTAAGGACAAGGAGTCGCAGAAGCAGGAATAGCAACGACTTACAGAGTTCCCCCCATGAGCCAGACATTATTCTAGATGCAGTGCATAAACTACCTGCAATACTACAAAAGGAGTTTGGAAATTCAGAGAAAAGGTAGGAAAAGAGGAGAAACTCTTTCAGAGACAAATGAACAGAGCCACTAACAGTACCGTAAGCAATAAAGATTGCTCTCGCATTGCAAGGAGTCCAAGGATGTGATGCAGTGAGGCTCTGCCTCTCCTCTATTCTCGCTGTCTGGTTGCTCTGCTGTCTTTAATGTGATAGCTTGTCCCGTATGGCTACCAGATGGCTCCTGTAGCTCCAGGTGTCACAGCTAATTCAAGGTGGGAAGATGCATGGGGGGATAGTACCATCTGCATCTACCCAGTTAATCAGGAAAATCAAAGTTTTCTTGAGTGCTTCTAGCAGGCTCCCCCTAAGTTGCAGTGTCTGGAGGTAGAAGAAATGGCAACCTCTACCCTTTGTGGGTGCTGGGAAGTCATGTTTGGCAAAATGGAACAGGAGTGAAGTGCTGCAGTTGGATCAAATCACCATTTATCACCAGGGCTGGGAAATTGCTGTTCCAAACAAAATTGGGATTCTGGGTCTGAGGGCCAGGAAAATGGGGAGAATACCTCTTGTGCAGGCAACTAAGAGTGACTTCTGTTGTGTGCCAGGCAGGGGCCCTGCATTAGGGAAAGCACAAGGTTTCTGCAGAAAGCATAGGAGACTAATTTAACAGGAAGGACAAATGGATAAATGAATGATACCAAAGAGAAGTAGGTCTGGTAAAGTGACCTGCAACTGGACCATAAAGTTCTAAAGGTTGGAATTTGGACTGAGATCAGTAGATAATGGGGAAGTCCTCAGTACTGATGATTGGGAGATTATGAAAGGGGCACATTTCCTAAAGGGAAGAAACCTAGGAGCTCATCTAATCCCCTGTGCCCTTTAGACAAAGGGGAGTTTCAGTTTTAGACATGCATCCTTTTTTTTCTTCCAGTTTTACTGAGATATAATCGACTCACAGCACTGTGTAAGTTTAGGGTGTACAGCATAATGATTTGAATTACCTACGTCCTGAAATGATAATGTTCACAATAAGTTTAGTACACATCCATCATCTCATATAGATACAAATTAAAGAAATAGAAAAGAAATATTTTTTCTTTGTGATGAGAATTCTTAGGATTTACTCTGACAACTTTCATATATAACATTGAGCAGTGTTAATTATATTTATCATGTTGTACATTACATACCTAGTACTTATTAATCTTATAACTGGCATTTTGTACCTTTTGACTGCGTTCATCCAATTTTCTCTCTCCCCACCCCTTCCTCTGGTAACCACAAATCTGATCTGTTTTTCTATGAGTTTGTCTGTTTGTTTTTGAAGTATATTTTCCCTACAACACTATGTTAGTTCCTGCTACACAACATAGTAATTTAATGTTTCTATACTATCACCATGATAAATCTAGTTCCCTCTGTCACCATACAAAGATACTATGTAATTATTGATTATATTCCCCACACTGTACGTTGCTTACCCATGACTCATTTATTTTGCAACTGGAAATCTGTACCTCTTAATCTCCCTCACCTATTTCTCTCCTCCCCCACCCACCTCCCCTCTGGTAACCACCTGTTTGTTCTCTGAAGCTATGACTTTGTTTCTGTTTGTTTGTTCGTTTATTCTGTATGTCTACACATAAGTGAAACCATACAGTATTTGTCTTTATCTGATTTATTTCACTTAGCATAATACCCTGTAGATCCATCCATGTTGTTGCAAATGGCAAGATTTCATTCTTTTTCATGGCTAAATAATATTCCATTGTGTGTATGTATGTGTGTGTGTGTATATATATCCCTCCATATTACTCCAGCCCCTGCTTCCTTGTGGCTTGACCCTTCAGGTTTCTCTCTCATAGATGACAATGAAGGCGTACACCTTCTTTCTGTATCTACCACTGACCATTAAGGAATCTGTATCTGCCAAAAGGAGATACGCTTATGCAAAGTTAATTATGTTTGTAAACTGTGGTCCTTGAATACAATGGGGCAGCCCATATTACTGTGAAAGAGGTAGCATGTTCTGTGTGGCCTGTCTTCCTGAGGGAAGGGGAAAGACATCCCTGCAATGAGGGAGGAGGGTGGATTTGTACAACACAGCCAGGCATGGAAGAGTTTACTGTAATAGGACACATCAGTCTGGAAGGGGCCTCCGCCTGACACTGGACACACCCACTGAGATGGAGCAACTGGCAACAGCAGGACAGATGATGGTCATACAGGGGTGGAGTACAAGGCATCTATAGGAACCAAGGCACAGAGACCAAGACAGGGATCCAGCTTCCATGTGCTGCAGCAGATGAGCATGTGGTCTGGGAGCAAGGCAGAAGCTTGCTACCTGAACAGGGGTCCCAGGGCAAATCAAGAGCAAGTGGACGTGGTGTTCCACCATCTGAGAGCATACCTAGGGCAGGCTAGGGCTGGCAATCTGGGACATGGATGAGCCTCCAGGGCTTCTGTGGGTGAGTGGGAAATGATATGAAACCAAATATGGTATGGAGTTAGGAGTCGGTTTCTAGTCCTACTTTGATCACAAAACTCTTGTTAACCAAATTGATGATCAGATTTGTGCTTTTAAAACTCCTTCCTATTTCCTTTCTCAGAAACATAATAATTTTGATGGCTAGTGGTGCCCTTTTGTTTGTGAGGAAGCTACAGGAATAGCTGCCCTACCTCTTTCTCAGTATTGAAACACCCACGGCTCTCACCAAAATCCCTTTTAAAGAACGTCATTTCCTGGGACTCTCCATTATCACTTCTGTCTCTACTTCCTGTTCATTCAGCACTGATTTTTCTTCCAAACCAGTTCAATTGTAAGCTGATTCATAAGGCTACAAAGGAAGAGTGACCACCTGAAGGTAGTAGAGCAGAGCTGAGAAAACTGTAGCTGGGGCCAGATCCAGCCCTCTGCCTGTTTTTGTTAGTAAAGTTAAATTGGAACACAGCCATGCCCATTTGTTTACATGTTGTCTGTGGCTGCTTTTGCAGAGTTGACTGGTTGTAACCAAGACTGATGACCTCAAAGCCTAAAATATTTACCGTCTGGCATTTTACAGAAAAAGTTTGCTGACCCATGTAGCAGAGCAGCAACGGGGGTGGAGCCAGCACATCCAGCTTCAAATCCTGGCTCTGGAACTTACTAGTTGAGATGCTGAGAGAACCACCGCGGACCTTAGCTTCCTCACCTGTGGATCAGGGATAATAAGCCTGTGAAGATCACAGTGGATAATAGACACAAAAACCCTTTGCAGACTGCAGGCTGCTGTGTAAATGGTAAGGACCCGCCATTCCTCCCTTTCCTTTGGGCCCTCAGGATTGCTCTCGTTCCTTAATTTGATCCTCTCTGGTTATTTCTGTGACTACGTATGACTAGAGCTATTAAAACCTGCACTTTGCATGCAATGCTAACGCTAATTTTCTAGTCAACCTACCTTTCTGTAGGCTGTCAAAGGACAAGGATATTTTTAAATAAGCATGAATTATGTAAAAGAACTGGTTCGTGAATGAAGCCCACAATCATATAGTCTACTCCAAGTTTAGAACATTCCAGCTTATATATTCTCTATTCAGTGGGGAAATTGCACGTGACTGGTAACTATATTTAGATTCTCCTTCTTTGGCCAGATATTCTTTTCAGCTATAGTAGCAATTTTGTGCATGCGTTTAGGAAGATGGGCTCTGAGGATTCACAGGAGGGTGTGCTGACCTGGTCGTTACCCAGGCCCCAGGCATGCTGGCTGCTGAGCAGCTGAGTTGGTGAGTGTAAGAAACAGGGAATCTGATACGACAGTGGACAGCCTCCATGCTTCCCCAGAGCTTGGCAGGAACAGACAGTCCAGATTATGGGGTACAAAGATTATAGTGTATGTAGACTTAGTTTGGGGCATAGCTTCTCCCCACCAGACTGAGTAATTTGTAGAGGCAGCTCATGTTGCTGGAGGTTGCAAACTGGTGGCCTTTGGGGCTAAATAAAGCCTGCAGACTCGCTTTGTTCAGCTTACATCGTGGAGTTCATATATTATTGTATATTATTTAAATGTCTCTAGATGAGGATGCTTGTTCCAGTTCAGCTTCTGTCCTCATAACTCCCTAATGTGTTGTACATAGCTGCTTGAACCTCTGAATAATTTGGGTTTGCAACACTTCACTGAGCAACAGTGGTCTTCACTATCAGGTCGATTATAGCATCATGGCCCCTTTGGTTCCAGTGAGCCGCAGGGAGCCCAGGACAGAACCTGACTCCCTCTATTCCCATTTTTGTGGGGTTTGTTAGAGCCAGATAAGGAGTCAGGGCTCC
Source organism: Camelus bactrianus (assembly GCF_048773025.1). Lineage (NCBI taxonomy): Eukaryota > Metazoa > Chordata > Mammalia > Artiodactyla > Camelidae > Camelus > Camelus bactrianus. The sequence goes on from NC_133565.1 coordinate 29,868,231, forward strand.
AGACGAATGGACAGAAGTTCAGGGTAGGACTGCAATTTCTGCAAGGAAATCAGAGCATGCTCAGGAGTCGAGGGATGCCCAGAGAGCCAGAAGGAGCAACAGAACATGAGGTGAATGCTGGCGCCTCTTTGGTGGGCCTACAGCTAGCCCCCAAGGCACACTGCGCACTGGACTGGGCAGCACCCTTGTTTCCAAGTCTCACCTGCTGCTGGAGCTGACCTGCTGCCTCCTGCTAGGCCTGGCCTGGATTCTCCTGGGAACCCAGACAAACTACAGCTGTACCTTCAGTGGAGAGGGTTGCAAATGTTGGGGACAGAAGGATTGCATCGTGTTTAGGGTTGATTTTCCCTTTTCCACTCGTCATGTTCCTACCTTAGCTTCTCACTTAGCAAGAAATAAAAATTGAGTGTGTGTGTGTGTGTGTGTGTGTGTCTGTGTGTGTGTGTGTGTGTGTGTGTATGAAAGGGAAGATCAAGTGGCAACAGGCTCAATTATCATTTGCAAACTTACTGGATTTCTGGCCTGAGCATCCTTTGCACCACTGGAGATGGTGGACATCCACGTTTTGTTCCTAATTTTATTAGGGATCTGACAAACGAAGGGTGCTTTTTGTGCACTACACCCCTTTGGCAGTCAAATGAAGTTTATGGGCCCCTTCTCTGAATCAAGAGTTTGAATGTATAAAATAATACACATGGGATTGCAAAGGGAACTAACTATTGTTTAAGTAGTTATTGAAATATTATTACTTCAATAAATACAAATATAGTGGCAGTTCTAATAAATTCCATAATTTGAAAACAATGAGAGGCATCAATAATATTTTGAGATAAACCTGAAACAGCTGTAATATGATAGGAAAATACGTGTGATCTCTGTTAGTGACAAAGCCACAGGTAAGTCTAATACCACTGTGGTTTATTACCTGCATTCATAAGGGAAGGGGAAGCTAAATTTCTGTTCAAAGTTAGCGAAAGTGGAGATGTAATTATTTCCGTAGGTTAACAGACGTGATTAAGAATCCTTGTTAGTGATTTCCAGTTAAGTAAGATAGCAGTTTTAGGCTGAGGTATGTGTATTCTATCATTTTCAGGAAATATTCCTCAGTTTTTATTTTATTGAGTGTTGTTAAGATAGGTGTTAAATTTTACTTTCAGAATCTATGGAGATGACTTTTTAAATTCGCTCTAAGAATATGACCAGTTGCATCAGTGAACTCTCCTTCCTGAGATCTGTCTTCCTGGGTCCTCTTCCCCTGTAAGATCTGAACCTTCTTTCTCTTTCAACCCACACATTCCTGTCCCGATCAATTTGTGTTCCATTCCTAGCAGTTTGTCCTTAATGCAGGGCTCTCTCCCTCCCTTGAGATTAGTGGCTGCCCCAGAACTTCCCTCCAGAACTTCCGTCATAGTCTTTGGACAACTCACCCGCAGGTTAGAACCCGAGAGTCCCCTGCCGTTTTGACTGTTTTTCTCAGATTGGCTAGCTGAGTCCTCAAATCCGAGTGTTTCTTCCATGTAGGGGTGAGTACTGGTAGGTGATTTTTAGATTTCTTATTTCTTAGTCCATTCATGTGACCCTGGGTTGCTCCCACACAGCTGTGAGACTCTTGACGTGGCCAGCTTGACCCCGCCTGCCCGTACTCTGAAGTTCTTGGAATATGCGGTCAGCTACTCTTGTATAAGATACTGTCTGTGGGCTTTTATTTTGTTTTTGTAGAGGGATTGGGGGAAATCTGCACTGAAGCCACATCTTGCTAGTAGGAGAGATCTTCAGTTACCATTTTAAATCCTTTAACTGTTCAGTGGTCTACTTTAAGTTTTCTATTTCTTCTGTGTCAACTTTGGTGTTTTAAAATTTTCCCAGAAATGTGTTCATTTCGTCTTTGTTTTCAGTTATCTCTCATTGTATTTTAAATCTTTGTTGTTGTGTGTAATTACTTCCCCCCTTTTATTCTTGTTTTGTTCACTTTACCCTTTCTCCTTCTCTCTCTCTCTCTCTTTCTCTCTCTCTCTGGCAGTCTCACCAGAGGTCTTTCAACCCAGTAGCTTTATTGGGTAATTAGTTAATCATTTCTATTATTTTCTAGTTCTCTGTCTGTATTTATCTTTATTATTTCCTTCCTGCACTTTTTTGTTCTTTTACTAGCTTCTTGAGTTGAATGCTTTGTCCATTGCTTCAACTTTTCTTGTTTTCTTACCAGTACACCTGAAACAAAAAAATGTCCTTTTGCTTTAGTCATATGTCACAAAGTTTGACATGTAATATTTTGTCATTCAGCAATACATATTTCACAATTTCCCTATGGCTTTGTTTAGCTTAATAGTATATTTCTCAACTTGCAGATATATAGGCTTTAAACAAATAAAATACAAGCAAGCGGTAAGGGGTCTGCCCACACGGGCAGGATTTACAGTGTTGCTGCAGAGCATAGGGGACTCGCTTCCTTCTTGGCAGCACGCAGGACACTGGAAGGAGTTCCTGAGCCCACAAACCTGCAGCAGAAGTAGAGGAAGAACGTATTCTCAAGGTTCCCCTTGAGCTGGCAAAGCGCTTGGCGCTGGGCTTTCTTCCCCAGGGCGCAAAGGGAAGGATGCGGGAGAAAGGGAGAGGAGGAACGAGATGGTGTTTTGGTGAATTGGAGACCAAAGTGAAAATGGTAAAGCCAGAACTGGGGAGAGTGGCCAAGATGGCAGAGTAGAAGGACTCTAAGCTCACCTGCTCCAACATCACAACTAACTACAGAACAACCATTGATGGAAAAGATTGGAACCTGCCAGAAAAGACCGGAACCTGCCAGAAAAGACCTTCTACAGCCAAAGACATAAAGAAGGAACCACAGCAAGACAGGTAGGAGAGGTGGACTCACAATCTAATCAAATCCCATACCCTCTGGGTGGACACAAACTGGAGAATAATTATATTACAGAGGTTCTCCCACAAGAGTGAGAGTTGTGAGCCCCACGTCAGGCCCCCCAGGGCTGGGGTCTGGTACCGGGGAGAGGAGCCCCCAGAGCATTTGGCTTTGAAGGCCAGCAGGGCTTGCCTGCAGGAGCTCCACAGGACTGGGGGAAATAGAGATTTCACTCTTACAGGGTGCACACAAAACCTCACGCACACAGGGACCAAGGGCAAAAGCAGTAATTTGATAGGACCCTGGGCCAGACCTACCTACTGGTCTTAGAGGGTCTCCTGGGGAGGCCGGGGGCAGCTGTGGCTCACCGCGGGGACACAGAGGTGGGTGGCAGACATGTCAGGGAGATCAGGGAGCACTGATCTATGTGAGCTCTCCTGGAGGCTGACATACTGGCACCAAGTCCTGGTGCCACCCAACAGCCTCTAGGTTCCGGTTCTGGGATGCCTCAGGCAAAACAACAAACTGGGCGGAGACACAGCCCCACCCGTCAGCAGACAGGCTGTCTAACTGCTTCCTGAGTCCACAGCCACCCCTAGACACGCCCCAGGCATGGCCTGCCCACCAGAGGGCCAAAACCCAGCTCCACCTACCAGTGGGCAGACACTGACCCCTCCCACCAGGAAGACGGCACAAGCCTCTAGTCCAGCCTCACCCATAAGGGAGCAGACACTGGAAGCAAGAAAACGACAGCCCTGCAGCCTGCAGACCAAGTCCACAAATGCGGGCCAGACGCTACCCTGGGACCAGCTGGCCCCTGGCCCTGGGGTGATGAGAGGGGAGTGCTCTGCTGGGAGGCACAGGACGTCTCTTACAGACAGCCACTTCTCCACGGTGGAGAAACGTAACTAGTCTACCACGTACATACAATTACAAATAGCAGTTTAGGCAAAATGAGGCAACAGAGGACTATGTTTCAGGCGAAGAAACAAGATAAAACCCCACACTGTGGAAAACAGTGTGGAGATTCCTCAAAAGACTAGGAATAGACTTACCCTATGACCCAGGAATCCTGCTCCTGGGCATATATCCAGAAGGAACCCTACTTCAAAATGACACCTGCACCCCAATGTTCATAGCAGCACTATTTACAATAGTCAAGACATGGAAACAGCCTAAATGTCCATCAACAGATGACTGGATAAAAAAGATGTGGTATATTTATACAATGGAATACTACTTAGCCATAAAAACCAACCACACAATGCCATTTGCAGCAACATGGATGCTCCTGGAGAATGTCATTCTAAGTGAAGTAAGCCAGAAAGAGAAGGAAAAATACCATATGAGTTCACTGATATGTGGAATATATTAAAAAAAAAAAAAGAAGAACATAAATACAAAACAGAAACAGTCTCATAGACATAGAATACAAACTTGTGGTTGCCAAGGGGAAGAGGTGTGGGAAGGGATAGACTGGGAGTTCAAAATTTGTAGATACTGACAGGCATATGTAGAATAGATAAACAAGATTATACTGTATAGCACAGGGAAATATATACAAGATCTTGTGGTGGCTCACAGTGAAAAAAAATGTGACAATGAATATATGTATGTTCATGTATAACTGAAAAATTGTGCTCTCCACTGGAATTTGACACAACATTGTAAAATGACTATAACTCACTAAAAAAAATGTTTAAAAAAAAAGATAAAACCCCAGAAGAAGAACTAAGTGACGTGGAGATAGGCAATCTACCCAAGAAAGGGTTCAGAGTAATGATTGTAAAAGATGATCAACGTTTCCAGAGTCAAGCCTTAAGAAACTGAGCTTTAAGGCTTTTTATCTCTTAATAGTCATTTTGGGGATTGAAAGGGTGGAAATTAACAGAATGTTCAATCTGCCACGTTTACTATTACTTGGAAGATTTTCCTGGTTGTTTCCCCTTTTATTATTGTAATGATAATAATTTTCACCTGAAATTTTATTTTTCAAATTTTGCCTGTGTTAGGTTTTAAATATGCCCGTTTTCATCAGGGTATAACTGAAGTAAAAAGTCCAACTCATAGTCTCTGATTTAAATATGTGGCTTAAATTTGTTTACATTTACTCTGGTTTTTATATCATGTACTTGTTTTTTCTTTTTTTCTATTTTCTGTAATGTGATTTGTTTATTTGTTTCTGCTCTTCTGTCTTTTCTTGGATTGGTAAAGCTTTCTTTGTCCCCTCTCTTTCCCTTTCTTTTTCTCACTTCTGCTAATGTGTAAATCATGCCTTGTACTTCTTTTTCTTTAAAATTTTAACTTATATACGAGTATTGATATTTTCCTCAATGTTTAAAATATGAGACTCTATACCTTCTATTTTTGATAATATTGACTATACTTTCCTCAAAAATTTTTTTTTAGAAGATGCTTTATGATCTTAATTTTTTCTGAACAGAATGCTCTCTACATTGTGCTCAGTGTCTGTCATTTGTGGCATCACTTGTCCTCATATGTCTTGCAATTTTAGTGCGTGACTCATGTGGAAGAGCCACTCCTGGCCTTTTTTGTTCTTATTCTATTTGCACTTGTTTACATCTAGAAGTTTTATAGTGATGTCGGCTTGACTGTTCAAAACCAGGTCTTACATTAGAAGCTTGAGGCTCTTGTCCCATGGGGACGTTTCAGGTCCAGTTCTGGAGCTGGTGGGCAGCTTGGCCACTGTCTCGCCCTTGTCATTGTCTAGTCCCTCCTGCTACCTTGGGCAACAGCTTAATGTAGAATATAGCCAAGGAGATGGGCCAGCTTCTTTGAACCTTTGATCATGGGTGTGGGACCCCTACCACATTCAATTCCAGCTCCTCATTTCACAAGCCAGGCCTGGCGCTGACCCCCCACTCAAGTTGAATATGGGCTACTTCTGTCTGTGAATGGTCCCGGAGCCCAGAAGGTCCACAGCTGCTTCTGCCCAAGGCTGTGCATTAATCTCTCATTTCTGGTCCATAAGATGTTTATCAACTTTTTTTTTTTTGACAACTATGTTTAAGATTAATCATTGCTTTGGTTTGGGGCAGAGGGTTGTGTTTTGTGTCTTAAAATGCAAGCTCACAGCACCGTCTGGAACAGAGTTGAAACCTGGAAATTTTTATACTCTTTTGACCCAGCAATCAAAAATTTAGGAATTTATCCTAAGGACACATACAGTATTTTATAATTATAGTGAAAAGCTGGAAACAACCTAAATGTCCATCAATAAAAGATTCAATAATATATGGAATACCACTAAATTATCGTATACTAATTCAATAGAGTAACTCTCTAATTAGAGACTCTAATTTGGTAGGTTTAGAAAGATTTGGCCCTTGTATTTTTTAAAAATAAAAGATCCATAGATGACTCTGATTTGCCTGCAGGATGTAGGACCACTGATATGAGAGTGTCTAATATTCTGGAAGATAGGTTAGTTTTAATTCCAGGATCACATTTTGCATAGGGCCCTTCTAAGCCAGGGGTTGCCAAACTATGGCCCAAAGGCCAAATCCAGCCCACTGCCTGCTTTTGTTGGCCTGTGAGCTATGAAATGTATTTTACATTTTCAAATGGTTAAAAAGAAAAAAAAGCAAAGGGAAAAAAATATTTCTTGACATATGAAAATTATATGAAATTCAAATATTGTAACTCAGCCACACCCAATTCACTTACATGTCGTCCATGGCTGCTTTCACACTACAGCTGCAGAATCCAGTGTGGCCTACAGTCTCAACTATGTATTAACTGTCCTTTACAGAAAGCTTGTGACCCTGTTCTAAACTGTTTCTCACTCTTGCCACTGGCTTGACAGTAGCTGTTTAGTTACTGGTGCAGGGATGTGCATGTGTGGAGGGAAGGCCATTCTCCCTTGGTTTATAGCTGAAAATAGGTCATCCTGCTGTGAAGTCTGAATGTTTCTCCTTATTCTACAAAATACAAAAGAGATGCACACGAAAAGAAGGTTCAGAAAATGGTTACCAGGACCCTTAGAAGAAGAAGAGAAGCATTCCACGTTTATTGATTTGATTAAATCATGCAAAGAGGAGTTGGACAGAAAACAATTTGTTTCAAACTGAAGGCAGTGCTGCCCTGTCGGTGGGCCACCCGGCTTTCTGAACCTGGGGAAAGAGCTTTTAAAGCCACATGTGATCGGGTCTGCAGGTTTCTTCAAGTTCCACTTGCACGTTCTACTTGCAGAAACTGTCCGAAGCGTTGCATAAAAGCACGGTTATGGAATGGCTTGCCTCCAGCTACTCCTTTGTCTCATTTACGTTGGAACTTTGCTCTTGGTGTTGGATGTTGGGCACTGTCCTTCTCTGGGCAACCTTGGCTCCCTCCCTTCACCACAATTCAAGCTCTTGCTAGCTTTTCTTCTCCAGGCCACATTGTTGCAGCAACCTGCCTGATTCTCCTCTCCCCTGGCTCTGCCTCAGCTTCACTGCCCTCCCAGTGTCAGGGCCCCATGAAGCTTCCGTGTGTCCTTGAGGGGGAAACTGAAACCTAGGGGCTGATGGAATCTAAAGTATAGAATGTTAGACGTGAAAGCCCCATATCAATCGCTCAGAAAGGGGGTTGCAAGTCAGGAGAGAGCGGAAGTGTGGATCAAGATCAATGCTTTTAAAAGGCAGGAAACAATCAGCAGGAGAACTGCAGATTTAAATGCATTTTGAAGCACAGACTAATGGGATGTCAGCAGGACCCGTGGGCACCTTAGTGATGGGTCCTGTTGTTGAATGCCTGAGACACAGAGTCTGGGGCGATGGATGGTTGAGAGAGGGATTGGGAGGGATGGAGATGAGGAGGATGGCACGGAAAAAAAAGTTTGGGGGGATGTACTACATTGCATGAGAAGTAGCCAGGAGTGGAAAGAGAGGAATTTGGAGTCTGATACACAGCACCAACAGGTCTCCCTCACCTCTGCTCTGTTATTTGTCACAAGGGGAAGAAATACCTACCCCAGGGCCACTGTGAGGACCAAAGAAAGCAAGGCACCTAGCACAGCTCCTGGCAGACAGCAGGCCCCTCCGGTCTTTCCTGCTTCCAGCTCCCTCCTCACAGCTTTTGACATGTCCCACAAGGACTCGCACAGCGCCTGCAGAGTCGGGGGCTGGGTTCATCCACTCTGTAAGGTATGACTCCAGTCTTTTATGCCTTATTGGAAGGTACCAGAAATGACATTAGTTGGTGTCAGTGACCTATTCCATGCCATGGGTCAAGAGAGAGGGATTTTTATTTCATCTGACCATTTTATAGGAGACTCAGATGTCCCTGCATCCTATTAAGGCAAATGCATACTAAATTGCTGTTAAGTGGAAATTAAAACATCATGACATATGACAAGGATCGCACAGCCTAAAGACACAGCCTCATCCGCCACAGCGACCCATCCATGCTTCCCAGAGTCAGAGGTGCAAACAGTCCCCTCCTTATCTGTGGTAGGCGAAGGCCGCTTGTGACTACAGAATATCATTGCTGGTGTTTCCCAGTGAGGCTTTGGATGTGGAGAACACCCCCAGACAGGCTCACTCTCTCAGCAGGGGCCCGTCTGCTGTGTGGGCCGTCTCCCATACCTTGTCAGGAGGACATGTCCCAATCCGCTGTGGCCAGCTCAAGTTTGCTTCTTGCCAGGAGCCTTGCCTGAGTTCCCAGGGCCAGCGCACACCTCCTCTGGGCTCCCAGAACCCGCTGAGCTTCATTCCCTCACGGCAGTTAGCACAGTGTATTGCAATTACACAACTTTGTGTTCCTCTCTTCCTCGAGTTTCTGAGCTCCTTGAGGACAAGGACTGGGTCTTATTTGCCAGCTTCTCCTCTAGAGCGGTGTAGTGGAGTCATCGGAGTCTGAGACGGCAGGTCTGGGGTGGGGCTGAGAGGCTGTGCGTCTAACGAGCTCCCAGGGGATGCTGAAGCTGCTGGCCTGGGGACCACGCTCTGGGTAGCAAAGTCTCAGTGCCTGACGGTGCCTAGACTAAAGCAGAATCTCACTCAGTGTTTGTCAACCACATAGATGTTCTGGGATCAAGCAAAGTATCACACATACTTTGGGAGCTGTAAAACATTTATGAACATATTAGAAATAGATGTGGCTCTATATAGACATATTCTGATAAATATACATGCTGTCATGCTTTTGGCTGCAGGAAAAAGTAAAAGGTACAGACCAGTTACCTACATGGATTAAAACAAAAAACAGAGAACAAAAACTGGCTAACTCTATTATTTTCTTTCATTGGCTGGTCGATTGGCTTTATACTTTGGCACTGGAAACTGGAATTTATTTGGACGTGTTGGTACGTATTCAGAGAGTGGCACTTCATCTCTGTTCAAACACAGTCCCCTCTAAAATCGATGCAAAGTTAATCCACTTCAGGAAGTAAGGGAAACAGAGGTGAGCCCTTCACAGTGACTGGAACATGTTCAGTTGTCATTTGAATTCCTTGATCTCGCCCATTCGCTTGGGTGATTTAAAATCAGCAAATGGCTGGGGTTATCTGACTACAGTTCACACAGCATGAGGATCTAGGCAGAAAAGATCACCAATCGCTCATTCTTTGAGCTCCTCCCCTGCCCGTGTCTGAGGACTGGACTTACTCAGGATCTCCGAGGCTGCCCAGAAGCCCCACCCAAGGCTCCCAGCCCCCACTGGTGTTTCTCCAGTGGGAAGCCGGCATTTTCTCTCTTGGTTGATGCTCTTGGCATGGGTGGTACCTAGGTCGGTTGGGTTGAGCAAACTGTCCCAGGTGGTAAAATCCTATTGGCAAAATTCAGCCCTGCCCTTCTTGCAGGAGGAGGGGTTGTTTGAACAGCAGTGGGCTTCAACACACAGCAGCTCAGTTTGGCTCAGTGTTTGATACAATAAATGCTGGGGTCAGATGCCTTGGATTCACATTCTGGATCTGCCTCTTGCTTTGGATGAGTTATTTAAACATTCTCTTCCTCAGTTTCCTCATCTGTGAATGAGGACATCCGTGAGTACCTCCCCGATAGGAAGGCTGTGAAGAACAATGGAAATAATTGATATAAGCCACTTGACAAGTGCCTGGCATAGTAAGCATCCAGGAAGTGTTAACCATTTTTATTACCATTTGGATCTGGGCAGCTGAGGTGGCCATCTTAGATGCGCTACAGCTGCCGCCTGCCGGGAGCTGAATTAATCAGGATGCTTTCAGCAAGGAGCAGAAAACCTGACCCACAGTGGCTTGTGCAGTAAAGACATTTATTATCTCACGTAATGAGAAGTTTAACTCAGGACAGGCTTCGGGGTTGGCTGATTCAGTATCCCCGTGTTGTTATCAAGTCCACAGGTTCTTTTTCTCTCTGATTTCTACCAGCCCTAGTGGGTGGCTGGACCTTCAGGCTGGTTCCCCTCATGGGTACAAGATGGTGGCCAACAGCCTTCAGGACAAATATTCTTCCTTGTTCACATCCAGCTGCAGAATTTGAGACCTCTCCCTAGACCACAGAATGTCTGTATTTCCCTTCAGTCTGATTAGGTTGGCCAAGGTCCGTGTTGCCCTGAACCAGTGCAACTGCCAAGGGGCTGGCACATTGCTTAGCTTGATGGAGGACACCAAATTTGCCCAAATAGAAGGGTTACCTGCAGAGCTCATAAAATTTAGGTTCCCAGGCCCCAGTGAGCCTGACTCAATAGGGATGGGGCCCTGGCATATGCATATCAACAAGCACTCTAAATTATTTCCATATAAAGGGAAATACTGAGCTTGGGTTAATCAGGGGCTATCTCCAGAGCTGAGCATGAGATCAACCCAGAAGCACAAAGCAGTGTGGGTAGATATCAGAATAAAGTCATGTTCTGCCAGGAAGGAAGGAAGTAGGAATGGCAAAACAGCACCGTCTGTAGGAGTGTGGAAAAGATCAAGGATCTAGGACCCAGGCACAGGAGTCCGCTGGGCAGTGGAACAACTGAACGATGCCCAAGGGCCTTTCATGCATGCATTCATTCAATATCTCTTATTGGACACTTGCATCAAGGCTGGACGTCGTGCTAACCACTGTGCTACGGCAGTGAGTAAGTTCCCGCAAGCTGCACAGTCTGGTGGAGCGTGCGGACACAGGAAAATAAAAGGGGTGGTCTGGCCCCGGTGTTTTCCGGTGCATGGATGACCACGCATGTGGGGTAAAGACGTTACCTGCACACATTCTCTTCTCTGGCAAAGAGGCCTCCAGAGCAGAAATGAACGAGTGCACCCTCCAGTTGGTTTGTCCTTTCCTTTCCAAAGATGGGTCACCTCAGGGAAACCGAGAGAGCAGAGTTCTTACACCAGGGAGGTGGAAGCAGAAGGGCCAACAGTTCTGTTCTTGACCTTGGGGAGAGGACTCAGCTCCGACTTCCTTGCTGTGGGGCAATGGTGGGGAGATGGGAGATGATCGGGGTGGAAATGCTTTGCAGACTGAGTTGTTGTGCACACCTGATGGATGGTTATTATTAATATAGAGCATCGTCTTGTCTTGCTCCGTTTTATAGTCTGACTCACATGTTGAGGATGACAAATATAGAGAAGAGAGCCCCAACGTGTATTAGAGACATTTCTCATTCACCTCTGGTTTGAAAGCATCCTCCCAAAGACAGACACCCAGCACCACTGATTAAGTAATGGTAGTAACAATAATTATGACCCTTATGGCTCCTGAATGCTTTATATCTTCCAAGCGCTCTTACATAAATGATCTCATTTGTTGTCTGGAACTAGGTGATGTCTGATGGTCTGAAATTCAGAATCATGCAGCTGGGGGCTGTCTGACACCTCCTTGTGATGCATTTGCACCCTGCTGCTGGGGACTGCCGCGTCTCCTCCCCTCTCTCCCCCTTCCCCCCACACAGCTGCCCATCTCCTCTTTACTGCTGCTGTTTTGTTTGAAAACAACTTCTTCGAGCTATCAGCTCAGACAATCTGTTTCTGACATTGTCTCCTCAACTGATTTCCCTTGACAATTTCAATACCACGTCGAATTCATCCCTGGCTAGAAATATATGAACCAGGGATGTATTTAATATAAAAAGAGCCTTTGAGTATGAAACATTTGCTTTTGCTAAAAATCGGAGTTCAGCAAGTGATATTTGACAAGAGGGAAAGGGAGAAATGGCTGCCTTGCGTCCCTTAAACATTCTCCTTTCCTAGAAGGCACTTGGATCTGTTTTCTTTATAGCTTCAAGCATCCTGGGAGACAACGTGATGACTTCTGATGGTGTGCCCCTCCATGTGTGATTCCTTCCAGGACATTTTGCTTCCCATCTCCAACCCATTTGGCTTTGGCTCACTGTAGGAACCAGGGCACAGACTCTGGAGACCTCTGGCATGAATCTTCCCACCACACTTGTTGGTACCTGCAAAATGTCAAATGGACCTGCTTGTCAGGTGACCGAGCAGTCCTGGATTGAAATCTGAGCCCTCTATTAATGGGCTCTGAGCAACCTCTCTGTGCCTCTGTGCAAAATTCTGATAATTATTGACTCCCTCTTCTGGATCATAGGCCCCAAATTCCTGGGGGCTTGTAAGGGTCAAGAGAGCAATCAGCAACAACCTGTGCAGACTGCTTCCAGACGAGAACCTTCCCACAGGGCATGAGGGACTCCAAGCCCAGCCATTTTCTGCCTCAAGGCTTCTGGTTATGAGGCTGCCTAGTGAACAGGGGCGGCACGTGGCTATGTGCCCACATGCTTATTACCCACAATGAATCTGCAGTGCCCAGAATTCCTAGATGAGTCTCACGGGATTGGCATTTGTACACAAGAATACAACTTGCTCCTTCTTTGGTTCTCTTATTATGATCTCCAATTCCTCCCAAGGGTCCTTCCTGAGAACTCCCACGGTGCTGCCGACCCCAGGTTCATGGGATCCACACCCCCGTTTCCTATCCCTGTAAAGTGAGTGTGTGGGAGGTGCTACCGTGTTCTAAACAACCCCATTTGGGGCCTGCCCTGTCTTTCCTTGGTGGTGACTATACCACGTGCCACTGTGAAAATAATGCCAGATATTTACGTCCTGTTAGCCCTTGAAGAAGGACTTGAAGAAACCAATTAATGTTAAGAATGTGTTTGTGTGTGTACTTTCTGGTCTGTGTTTTAGTGTAACCCTACATCCTCATCCATATTTCTAAATATTTAGTGTAACCCTGTATTCTATTTGTATTTCTAAAATATGAGCTGACCTTGACCATACTGAGGTCTTTTGTTGTCTATTTCATTCCTCCTTGAAAGTAATGGTATTTAAGTCACAGGCTGGAAGTGTGTGAGTTTCAATGAGATACTGCATTTAAATCACAGACCCTGAAACATATAAAATGCTGCTCTCAGGGGAAGGCTGTGCGGTGTCAAATTCATCAGAGTTCTCAGGGATATTGGCTCTGGACACCCTCATAGAGGGTTTTGGGTTTTTAGAACAATGCAAAGGCATTTTCTAGGCACGTATTTCCAAGTGCCAACTGGAAGATGCCTTTGGTTTGTTTTTAACTTAACATGTCCAAAATTAAATTCATGTTATTCTCTCTTTAAACCTGATGCCCCCTAGCTTAGAATTCTTCAGAACCTTCTAGTCCCAAACATCCACAGAAGTGGTCCAAGAAGTGTTTTAAAAGTGGAATAATGTCATCTTTAAAAAATCAACAGATTTTTCATTTAAAAATCCGTGTTTTTGAATTCTCTTAGAAAAAGAGCTGATTACGCCTTCGGATGGGGATGTGTTTTCCTATTTGCCACAGCGCCTACCAGTCTGTATCGCATCCTTCATGTTGAAGCTAAAGTGCTGGATGCCATTTAACCGCTGCATAGTTCATAAAACAGGCTGGGAAGCTAAAGTGATGGGATGATGGACAGTGCTGTGACAAGAGCTGGCAGTTAAGAAAAGAATGTAAAAACAAGCACGTTGCTATAGAAGGGAAATTAGATGGATTAATGAGCAGAATATAGAAAACTAAGTTCATGATGTGGAGGAAAAAGTTGAGACACGTTTTCTGAGGGCAGCAAAAAGGATGCTTATAAGTAACCAAAGAGGAAACGACGAAAATGGACACTGACAACAGATACCCAGTCAGAGGTATCTGGTAGGTCTGAAAGAGAGCAGGTGAAACACAACAGAATATTCAAAGACATCATAAAAGAAAATTTACATGAATCTACATATTGAAAGGACTCTCTAAGTTCTAGACCATATTAATAAAAAGAGACCAATATATGAACACATCCTGGTAAAATCCTGAATTTCAATTATGGCAAAAGAATCTTAAATGTATCCAGAAAGGGGAAAAAACAGGTTTCCAAAAGAGCAAGGAGGCTTGCTTTAGACCATGCCTCTCCAGTAGCGAATACTGCAGGACAGCTCAAGGGGCGAATTTGGAGGAAAAGAATCCCACTGTGTGCCCAGCTATCATTACATGGGAAAGTAACAATAAGGCATTATGAGAAAGGCCAGGTCCAAGAGAGTTTACTAGTCCACGCTTAAGGAACTTTGGGAAATAGTGGGTTAAAAAAAAGTTAAACGTATTTCTTTACTAGAGCATTACTCAGAAACTTTAATATGATCATTTGCGTTGCAGGTTCTAAAAGCGGTCATAGTCAGCATTTCCCAAACTTATTTGATGATATGATCCTTTCTCAAAGCCAACACCTATTAACTCCGCCAAAACAGTACTCTGTGGAGTATGGTTTCGAACGTGATGGTGTAGACAGGTGACAAGATGGCCTTTGATAAAGTTCAAGATTTATTCCTAATAAAATACTTTAATAATGTGAAAAAGCAAAAGGATGCTTCATTAACGTAAGAAAAAATGTACTTCAAATATAGAACCAACCTTATGAACAACAGTAAATGACTAATTCTGTGATAATCAGGACTAAGGATGTTATTTATTTAATAACTTTCTAGGAATTCTAGCCCAAATAGTAAGTATAGAGTAAATGAGAGGTACACCTGCTGGAAAGTAAGAGATAATATTATTACTATTCACAGATGTTTTGTTCATCTACGTAGGAAACCCAATATAAGCAACTAGAAAACTATCAGAACTTAGCGAGGTTGCTATAAAATAAATGTGCAAAAGTATTTTCCCCCTAAGCCAGCACTAACTACTTAAAAAAAAAAATAGAATACAAAGCCAGTTCAAATCTCCATAGTGAAAAACAAACAAAACAGTATGCAAACTATAAACACATTTAACACAAAGTGTGTAGGAACAGTATAAAGAATAACTGCAAACTGTCACTAGGGAACACAAAATTAGATTTAAATAAATAGACATACCATATTCCCAGAGCTGAAAACATTATTAAAAGATGTCAGTTATCACTAGATCAATTTATAGACTGAGTGGTTTCAATTTATACAAATCCCAATAATTTGGAAGAGGCAAGGGCCGCGCCCAGTGCAACGCGGACTCCCACACAGCAAGACAGCAGGTCAAGCGCAGGAGTCACAGTCATGCACACAGTCCCAGGGCTGCATCAGAAGCACAGAGCCCTCCCCTCCGCCCTCCTGTGCTGGTGGCCATGTTGACGTTTCCATACGGGGATGGGTGGGGGCAGCCACTGGGTGCTCCAGGCAGAGCTGGCCCAATCAGCAGCTTCATTCCATCAAGAGTGGGCCCTTCCCCTGGGCATCCACGTAAGTGACCCAGGTGGTGTGATCAGCAGCCGTGATTGGTTTCCACAGTTTGTGTGAGGTGTCTTTAATCTGCCAGTTTAGTTCTCCATGTGGCTAGGAAAACCTTGTTTCCAGACAGGTAGGCCGCTGGCAACAGCCGGAGCCACGAGCACAGCCCTGCGGCCTGCCCCCTGGGCCGGGCGACCACGCCGTTCTCCGTCCTCACAGCTGCGGCAGCCCCGTGGACCCCGGCGTTTCAGCTCAGATGGATGTGCAGTGGGCAGGCCCAGGCACTTGGGGGGAGCTCTGCGGAAGGAGGGCCCCACTGAGCCAGCGGCTTTGTTTCAGACAGTAGAGTGGGGGATAAATCTTCTCACAGAGAGATAGGCACCCCTTTTTATGTAAAGCCAAGATCTTTTTTAATGTAAAGCCAGGCTGGCTACATTCTGGAATATTCCATTTCCACTGGACAAGTGGAGCTTATTGGTCCCTTCTCGGCTTGTTAGTCACTGAGTCTCAGTTGACCCACCCCCTCAGCAGACATAAAGGTAGCATTTGAAATTGGTAGGACAAAAATTGAAAAATTTTCATATACACGGTGAACTGTGAGGAGAAAGTAAAATTAGAATCATCACATCCAGTATGAAAATAAACTTTCAGATAAAGTAAGTATTAATTTCCCCCTTTTACTGCTCTTTGAATCACTTTCAGGATATGCCATACAATTTGCTTTATAAACCATTTTACTGATAGATTTTGACACAGTCCTTTGACACAGTCTCTCAGGGACCTACGTGCTCAGTTGAGGAATCCTGTCATCTGGCTCTGGTTAACGGAGGTTGCCGGCCCCTGAACACCTTGGCCAGGTCTGCATGGGGCAGTGCGTCAGGCTGGACGTCCGGTTGCAGCGTGCTCGTCCTGCCTGGGTATCTGTGCTTTCTCCGGCAGGTGACAATATTTAAGATGTGCTCTTGATTCAAGTAGACATCTAATTTTTATTCTATGGGGACACTGCAATTTTCAACTTGGGATGTTATCACACAAAAATGGATCTGCCTGTTGGTTCCCTCACCATGCCAGTGTTTGCCAGGACCTACTGACTCTTCCTGCTGTGTACCCACTCTTTCCTCCTGGCCTTTAGTTTCGTCTTCATTGCCGACCGTATTCAGTGCTCGTCAACTCTGCTGGACACTCAGCTCCACCCCCCGCTGTCTCCTCTGTTTTGCCAACCTAACCTCAGCCAGGTTGCCTTAACGACTGCCACCAGCCTCCTTTCTAACTGATGTCCCTGAGTCCAGCTTCTCTCCTCTAGCTCCTCCTCTATGTCATCATAAATATAATTTTTATTCATCACAAACCTGATCATTTTACTTTCATGTTTAAAACAGATTGATGATTGCTCAGGGATCTATGTAGAATAAAGTTGAAACTCCTCGTGGCATTTAGCGTTACCTTCTCTTGCCTCTCTGGCCCTTCTCGGTACCTACCTGGAAATTAACAAGTTTCATGACAGATCTGTGGGGCAGGGGGTTGGCAGGGCAGGGGGTTGGCAAGGCAGAAGCTTTTTTTTTTAATTAATAGAAATGCTAAGGATTATTACAATATCATGATTACTTTGTAATGTATCAGTGCAGGTAAAGATCTAGTTTTAACTGCTGCTTCATTCAAAGCAAATCCCACTTGTACACAGTGATTTACTGAATGCCTACTCAGTACCAGACACCTACCCATATACATTAACGTATCAGCCACTCTTTAGAGTGTCTACAGTAGGTCAAGTAGACAGTGACAGATGTATTGGACACAAGTTTATGTGTTCTGTCTTTTCATTTCATTATTGATTTTCTTTGTCTTTTTTTTTCCTCCATGTGGCTCAAGGGGCTGACTGCAACCACATATAAGCCTTGAAGGGAAAGCCTATCAGTTTGCTCTCAAATGCCTTGATGGAATACCGGAGCCGGTTAGCAGGAGCCAAGGATAAGTGAAAATAGCGCGGGCTTGAGTAATTTGGATTCCTTGTTTGCTGGCAGTCAATGGATTTTTGGATAGCTACACCTGATCTCTTGCAGGCATATTTTCTATGAGATCTTTAAAACTCCTCTGTGCTGAGATAACTTATTTACTGATTAAAACTAAATGATGGAAATTAAATGGATAGGGAGAGGCCAGGATGGATGGGCTGAAGGGAATGGGGTTTATGAATTCTCTCACATGTTCGTGGCCAGCAAGCCCTTTAGCTGCTGTCAGCTGCTTTACAAATGCTTGTTTATTACTTATTCTTCTCAACATCTGCTGAGGAACAGCCTTGTTTCCATTTTGAAGATGAAGGAATGTATGAAAAGTTGGCAGACGTCACCGGCCAGGCTGATGCAAAATCTGATGAATCTCCTTAGAGACGTTGGGGCTCTTGTGTCCTATCATGAACTCAGGATTGGTGTCCCAGGTAATGGGGCATTCAGAAGGTTTTTTTGCTGCTGCTTTTTCTTTTTTCCACTTTGGATGAGCACATTTTGAAAATGATCTTTGTTGAACAAAACCAACTTTTGGTGTCTGACCATTTGCCACCAGATAAAGTCAAATAAGTAAAGCAAGTGTTTATTTACCACGTGTTCAGTACTGGGTGCTACTACGATTAATATAAAGCAGCATAATACAAGGGCTTCATAATCAGATTCATTAAATCTAATTCAGAGCTGGTAACTTCATAACACAGGTACTACCATTGCCCACAGTCCTTTCCCTAGATCATGCAGGTTGCATCTCCCCAAATCTGCCTAACTCAGCTCTGCAAGCAGACTCTATCAACCAAATAGATTTGCTATCCTGGACATAATCATTAATGATTTCACTGGACAGAAAAATGGGAGTGTCTACTCTGTGCCTAGTGCTGAGCCAGGCCTTGGTGATACAATGGAGAATGGTCAGAGGTGGCTCCTGCCTTCGTGGAGCTAACCCTCTAGCAGGAAGAATGGATAGTGAGCAGGTGGTCACACAGTTACGTATTTAGTCATGATTGTGATAAAGACTGTGAAGGAGCAATAGAGGTGCCACTCTAGTCTTCTCATCTATTGAAATGGGCATAATAATCATTCCTACCTCAAAGGTAATTATTTATTGGAGCAAATGAGACGGTGTATGTAGAGTCAATAGCACAGTACCTGGGGCACACCAAGCACACTGCAATATTTTATATATTCTATCAGAGACGTATAATTATGTGTATGGAAAGCTCTTCTTATTCCCTGAAAGCAACTCAATGATAGAAGTTTAAAATTTATTGCAAGAAGCATGCTAAATATTATGTCAAATATTTGTGCATGTAACATGTCTGTTTCCTACCCTCTCCCCCATCCCCAACTAGCCTACAAGTTCTCTGAGAACAGGGCTCTTTTTTTCCATTTGGAATCTTGAGTGCCTAACAGAGATATGCTCTTGAAGCTGGATGGTTAATTTTGAGTGAAAGAGACCTGAATTCCTCTTTGAGTTAGATTAAGCATTTTACCTCCAGTGAATTTGCAAAACTAAATTGTATCCCTAAAAATGAAGCAGAGTCGATTTATAATGCTGTGTTAATTTCTAATGTACAGCATAGTGATTCATTTATACATATATATATTCCTTTTCATATTCTTTTTCATTATAGGGCATATATATTTTGGATATTAACCGTTTATTGAATGTATGTTTTGCAAATATCTTCTTCCATTCAGTAGATTGCTTTTTTCATCTGATGATGGTTTTCTTAGCTGTGCACAAGTTTTTAATTTGATGTAGTCTCAGTTTGTTTATTTTTGCTTTTGTTTCCCTTGCCTTTGGAGTCAGATCCACAAAAGCATCACTAAGACCAATGTCAATGAGGTTGCCACTTATGTTTTCTTCCAGGAATTTTATGGTTTCCTGCCTTACATTCAAATCTTTAATCCATTTGAGTTAATTTTTTTGTATGGTGTAAGACAGTGGTCTACTTTTTTTGTTTTTGTATTTTTTCAGTTTTGGTGGCTGTCTAGTTTACTCACACCATTTACTGAAAAGACTATCCCTTCTTCATTGTATGTTCTTTGTTCTTTTGTCATAAATTCATTGTCCATATATATGTGTGGGTTTAATTGTAGGCTCTCCCTCTGTTCCATTTGTCTCTTGTTTCTTATGCTAGTACCATACTGTTTTGATTATTATAGCTTTGTAGTATGGTTTGAAGTCAGGGAACATGATACCTCCACCTTTGTTCTTTTTTTTCAAAATTGTGTTGGCTATTCAAAATCTTTTGTGGTTCCATACAAATTTTAGAATTATTTGTTATAGTGCTGTGAAATATACCATTGGACTTTTGATAGGGATTGCTTTGAATTTGGGTTTGGGCATTTTAATAATATTAATCCTTCCAACTCATAAGCATGGAATATCTTTCCATTTACTTGTGTCTCCTTAGTTTCTTTCATCAATGTCTCACAGTTTTCAGTGTACAGATCTTTCACCTCCTTGACTAACTTTATTCCTAGGTATTTCATTCTTCTTGTTGAAATTGTAAATGGGATTGTTTTCTTAATTTCTGTTTCTGATAGTTCACTATTAGTGTATGGAAATACCACAGATTTCTGTATGTTGATTTTGTATCCTGCAACTTTACAGAATTCATCGATTAGTTCTGACTTTTTTTGGTGGAATCTTTAGGGTTCTCTACCTATAGCATCATGTCATCTGCAAATAGTGACAGTTTTACTTATTATTCTATGATCTGGATATCTTTTTCTTGCCTAATTGCTGTGGCTAGGACTTTCAATTACATTAAATACAAACAGTGAGAGTGGGCATCTTTGTCTTGTTCTTGATCTTACAGAAAAGCTTTTAGCTTTTCACTGTTGAGTATGATGTCAGCTCTGGGTTTGTCATATATGGCCTTTATTGTGTTGAGGTACGTTCCCTCTACATACTTTGTTGAGAGTTCTTATCAAAAATGGATGTTGAATTTTTTCAAATGTTCCTTGACAAATAGCTATTATTGAAAAGATAAGAAATAACAAATGTTGGAGAAGATATGGAGATAGGGGAACATTGGTATGCTGTGATTGGGACTATAAATTGGTCCCATAGCAACTGCTATGGGGAACAGTATGGATATTCCTCAAAAAATTAAGACTAGAACTACCATATGACTCAGCTATTGCACTTATGGGTATTTATTTGAAAAAAATGTATGTACCTGTTTGTTCATTTTAGCATTATCTACAAAAGCCAAGATATGGAAATAACCATAGGGTCCATTGATGGATGAATGAACAAAGAAGACATGGTATACATTCACAAAGGAATACTACACAGCCATAAAAAAAGAATGACTAAATTCTCTCATTTGTGACAACACGGACAGACCTTGAGGGTATTGTGCTAAGTGAAATAAATCGAATGGAGAAAGACAAATACCATACAGTTGCACTCATATTTAGAATCTAAAAATTCATAACAAGCAAACAAACAAAATAAAACAAAAACAAAGTCATAGATACAGAGATCAGATTAGTGATTACCAGAGGGGAAGAGCGTCAGGGGGTGGGCAAAATGGGTGAAGGGGGTCGACTATATGGTGATGGATGGTAATTAGACTTGTGGAAGTGATCACTTTACAGTGTATGCAGATGTTGAATTGTAATGCTGTATACCTGAAACTTACATATTTAAAGAAATAGTTTAGCAAAGACACACACAAAAAAAACCTCATTTGAAAATAAAAAAAAGTCCTAATGATCTTGTTCTATAAGCTAACTTTCATCTCTTAAACTAGATTGTTGGATTCAGTTATATTGACTTTCTATTAACAATCAAATGAAAAAGTTTCCTCAATACTTCCATATACATATTCTAAATTGAAACATGCTTTTAAAATAACTTATCTCCCTAAAGACTCCATAGGAAAAATGAGATTTTCCTGTACATTATTCCAGTTTTCTTCTGCTTCTACAATCACTACCATTACCACAGTCACTATCACTACCAACCAGAAGTAAATTCATTTTTTTCCCTCCAAAGTTGTTCCTCCTGCAGACTTCCCCACCTGATTCAATGGCTCCACTCTATCCGCCCAAGTGGTGAATCTGAAATCTTGTTTCTGTCTTCTTCATCCCTCACATCAGTCCTTGGATCTCACTTCTCTTCATCTCCATGAGGTGGACACCCTCATCTCAGCCCCTGGCACCCTGCCCCTGGACCACTGCAGTGCTTGCTTACTGCTCCTTAGTCCTGCCACTAGTCCTTCACATAGCAGCAAGAGTGATATTTTAAAAACATAAATCAGATTTTAACAACTGCAAGCTCAAAATCCTCCAATGGCTTTTTAATGCACTTTTGAAGTTTTCAGCAAGGCCGGAGAGGTTCTGCACAATCTGCCCCTGCCTTCTCTGGTCTCTCCTTCTTCTCCTTTCCATCTCCTCACCGGGCTCTGGACACTCTGGCCCCACTTCCTGTCCCCTGGACTCACAGAGCTTGGTCCAGCTTGTAGGTTTTGACTCTAGGCTGTTCCTAATCCTAAACACTCTTCCCATCTAGTTCCCCAAGGCCAAGACCCCTCATGAGTCAGTCGATTCGCTCAGCCAAGCACATTATATAAACTACCATGTCCGTTCTCCCAGTCACTTTCTATCTCATTACTTCATTTTCATTTTCTTCAAAGCCCTTATAGTTTTTCTAGAATGTTTTTGCCTTTTAATGCATGTACCTATGAATTCTCCATGTCCTTTCCCCTGGGATGGAGTTTTCTGGTCAGAATATTTGGTAGTAGTAAGGAGAGCATATGTCATGAGGAAAGAGAGGGACTGAAACATTTATCCTGGAGGACACAGAGATGAGGGGTGTGGGATGGGGCAGGAGAGCAGGAGAAGAGGGGAAAGAATGGCAGTCATTCCAGTGGGAGGTGGCAGCAACCCGGGAATCCAGGGTCCTTCCCATTGTGTGGCTCTTGTTCACATCAAAGCTCCTCTCCATGCCTCCCATGGAAAGGGAGAGAAGATAGAGCTTTGTGTATGGGAAACACCTTGCTTACAACCAGCAGGCTAAAACTCAGCCACGTGGCCCCACCAAAGTGTAAAGGAGACTGGGAAATGTGGCCTGTGAACCACCAGAAATACAAGGACCTGGGGTATTGGAGTCTGCGGCACGTCCTTACTCAAAGAACCATCTCAGAGAAGGTTCTATCAGTTGAGATGTACAAAGGTTCTGCTTCCTTCAGCAGATGGCTGGTGACAGTCATGGCTGACATCTCAGAACACAGGATCCCTTATCTGAGTGCCCCGTGGGCGTTTGGGCTCTCTGTCACGGCTATAATCTTCGCACCTTACAGGGTGAGAGCTTCCAAACTCCTTTTGGTAAAAAGAATCATTGTATTCTTTAAGAGGGAGCTGAAAACAGGTTTCCCCCATTTTAGAGAAACAAAAACAAGACACGATTATTCTGCCTATGAGCCAGTTCCCAACACCAGTCCCCAGCACCTACCCAGGAACAGCAGCTCAGGAGAAGCTGCTGAATCACGCCATGCCTCAGAATCATAAAACTAGGAAAAACAAACATGAATGCATGTTCTGGACGGGCAGGTGACATGAAATAGGGAAAGCATGCCAGGTGTGAGATGTAGGAGGTGGTTCCTCACTGAGCAGTTTGTAACTTGTGGCAATTAATTTTTAAAAAATTCTAGGAGGGCCAAACAAAACACACTTGCACACCACACGCCAAAACCAGAAGTGACCTCTGCTTTTCAAAACTATCACCTCTCTCTCTTCCCGGGTTCCTGAAAACTCAGGCTCTCTATTTCAGGCTCAGTGAAAGACAACTGATTTCTAAGACTGAGCAGTAGCTTCTCAGCAGGCAGTCTCCTATGAACACTGCCTCAGACAAGTTCACTTTTAGCCCAGGGAGCTCATCAGCCGAACATCTGGTCTTGGCAGCTTCAACAGCTGCACGCAGTTTCGGTTCAAGCATCGTCCATATGGGTGTCATCAGTGTCCAAATTGACCCTCAGGGTCTGGATGTGAGGGTAGGCTGCCAAGTGGTGTGGAAGGAGTTCACAGGGGGTAAATTGAGAGGAGACTCCCATCTGTTTGTGGACCACAGTCTTCTGCGAACACAGCTCTTGTGACTGGTCCTGAGAATGGTGTGGGCAGAGCAGCTTAACTCCTGAGATTCAGTGTGGGTATGCACGAACCCAGCAAACACTGTATGTGCGCACCGCCGCGGTGATGGGAGCCTGCGGACAGGGGAACCCCGACAGGGGCATGGCAGGAATTGCAAAGGTTATTATGGTGTCATCTTTGGCAAAACAAAATGACAACAATAAATGTATAGTCTCATATACTTGAAATGTTGGAAAAATCTGCCACCTGATTTTCTTACTATTTTTTAATTGTGGTAAAATACATAAAAATTTACCATTTTAACCATTTTAAAGTGTACAATTCCATGGCATTAATTACATTCACAATGTGTACAATCATCACCACTATCTATTTCCGGAAAGTTTTCATCACCCCGAACAGAAACTCTGTACCCATTAAGCACTCACTCCCCATTCCTTCTCTCCACCCCTGGAAGCTGCTAATTTACTTTCTGTCTGTATGGACTTGCCCATTGTGGACATTTCATGTAAGAGAAATCATATAATGGTATCTTCTGATTTTTGAGGAACCCGCCTTTACAAAATTTCTCTCTCTAGTTCTCACTTGAGTGTGGAGCCCCATGAGGTTGCAGTAAGCTGGATGTCTTAGGTTTGGTTCTCCCAGAACTGGGCCTAGAGACAAGGATGGGGTGCAATCAGTTTATTTGAGAGATGGTTCCAGAAACAGTAACAGGAGGTTGGGGAAATGAGACAGGGACTTCATTAATTCCAGACTGGTGGCCCCCAACAGTCAAGTGGTTTTTGTTCTATGTGGCCAGTCTTCTAGACAATTCTATGAGTATGCAAGTATCCTTCCAATAAATTCCCTCTTTTGCTTATACATATCAGCTAGAGTTGGTTTCTGCTGCTTGTGACCAAAGAACCTAACTTTAACCTCCTTCATACTCTATCCTTCCAGCACCGACTTTACATTACTGCAGGTAAGGTTACAGGGTCTCTCCATTATCTGGGCTGGCAATGAAGGCTTCCCTAGGCCAGGCCTCTTTTATTATATTTTGATCTTTTCCCATCAATCAAGAACAGTGTCTTAATTTTTTTTTATCCGCTTGGCAAATACCCGCTGAGCTCTGACTGTGTGCCAGATACTGCAGGGTACTCTGGGGAGCAGGATTAAATGCTAAACCAGCCCTCAGATGTTCCACAACTGGAGGAAAGGTGACTCTTGCGTGGAACTAGCTGTATGCGAGATTGATCATGATAAAGTCACAGGGGACGCAGATAAATGTGGGCAAGTCAGAGGAGAGACATTACTGCTGGTCCATAAAGGGTCAAGAAAAGTCATTGAAGGAGTTGGCATGGGAAGTGGATCTTGAAGGGGTCAGGATTGGCAGCGATGGTGGCAGTGAGGCAGGTGTGCTTGACAGAAGGGAGAGTGTGAGCCCCGCAGGGTGTGAGGAGATGCAGTGCAGGGGGCATGTTCTAGTGTGGGGTATGCAAAGGAAAATAGCAGGAAATACTGTTGGAGAAATAGACAGGTTGTGGAGGCCTTGAGAACCAGATTAGGAACTTGGACTTTATTGTGTAACTTTAAAGGGGGAACCAATGCAATTTTCTGAGCAACAGAGTGATAGAATTAGTTATATGCATCTCATCAGGTGTAAACTGAGTGAAATCACTGACCCATAGACCAATCTGTTGCCTTTTCCAGAAGCTGAGCTCTCTTCCAGGCACACTGAAGTTACCGATGGATGGAATTTCTGAGCACTAGATGTAGGCTATTTTATGCAAATCCACAGTACCTGGCACATAGTAGGTACTCAATGGCAATTCATTTACAAACATTCCTGTCTAGTTGTCACGAGGAAACTTTTAAAGTTAAACAAATGTGTTCTACGCAAGTGGCTAGGAAACTTTGGTTTCCAGCAGATTCCTGGGTTTACATCTTGCAGAGTAGTTTACTGCTTATGTGACCTTGAGCGAGTTGTTTCACCTCTCTGATTCTGCTTCCTCACCTGTAAAATGGAAATAATACCTTCATTTTCAGATTATTTGAGCGTTAAATGCACTAATGTATGTACAGTGCTTAGCACAGTGCCTGCCACACACTAAGCATTCAGTACACATTACCTGCTATGAAAAATAAGCCATGGTCTTTTCAGTGGGATTCCTTCCTGGCTTTTGTCTGTAGATTAGGCAAAGCAAAGGGAAGGTTTAGTTTGAGATTTTAGCTTCCTTAGAGCTTTGATCAAGTCTTAATCATTCAGATACAAAAGAACAAATTAAATCACTGACATTGGACCCTGCTCAAAGCCAACATTGTCCCTTTTTGCTGCCACTGTAAGTAGGCAGTCATAACTATCAGAAATTAGAAGACTTGGACGCTTGTCCTGGCTCTTCTTAAACAAATATTTGCTCCTCTCTGGACATTAGAAACCCCATTAGAAACATGAAGAGATTGGCTTTGATCAGTGGTTTTCAACGTTTATTATTGTTGTTACTATTATTATTATTATTAGTGGCAGAGGTTGCTCTCTTTCTGATCATATGTGGCAGCCCAGTCTGTCAATGGGATGAAAGTGGAAATGCTGTTTGAGGTGGGGGTTCCAGACCCGGAGGCTTAGCTTGCACTTGGAGCAGAAGCCAAGTTCCTCCTCATTCTCTGAGTCCCTTAATTACCTCTCACTGCCTCCTCCCCTTCCAGCCTGTGGGAATCTTAATCAAGTCTGGGGCTTAAACATGGGTTCTTTAATTAATAAATCTTTTATACTTCCCAGTCTTGCTCATGGCATAAACTTTAGCCAGGCTGTTGGGCTCACAATCCCTTTCTCACCAATATTGCCTCTGTTGGGAATTTCAGAAGTCTAATTTGAAAGTCAAAAGCTGAGAATTGACTTTTTTCTTCTCTGTTGTTCAGCTTTAATCTGCCTGTCTGGACATAGGAAGGCCAGACTGCCCTCGCTGCTGCCCGGAAATGGTGGAGGGGGGGGTCACGGGGTGGTAGGTTACTGTCAAAACATGATCCAGCAGACACCGACTAGCCAGGGGAAGAAGGTGATGAAGAAACAGCCCTTGCCCTCAGAATGAGATCACCTCTCTTCACTATCACTCTCTATCAGTCCCCTTCACCCAAGTCCCATTGCTGATCTCTGAGAAGTAGACATACCGTCTGTTATGGGTTGAACTGTATCATCTCGGAAGAGATGTTGAAGTCCTAACCTCTAGTTCCTCGAATGTGAACTTACTTGGAAATAGGATCACTGCAGATGTAATTAGCTGAGTTAAGATGAGGCCAGTCACACAAGCATAGGGCCCTTAATCCAATATGATTGGGCGTCCTTATAAAAAGAAGTTTGGACAGACACATGTAGGGGAGAATGCCGTGGGACAGCGCAAGGAGAGGCTGGAGCTGTGCAGCTACAAGCTGTAGAGAGTCTGGGGTTGCTGACGGCCCCAGAAACTAAGGGAAAGGCATGGAAACAGGTCCTCCCCTACAATCATGTGAGAGCATGGCCCTACTGGGCCTTGATTTCAGGTTTCTAGACCCCAGAATTGTGAGAAAATAATCTTCTACTGTTTTAAGCCACCCAGTTTGTAGTGCTTTGTTGTGACAGTCCTGGGAAACCTTCCCTTCCAGCCCTGGTGCCCTTCCTCCTGTTTAAGTCTCACCTGAGCTCTGGATCCTACCCTTCCCACCTCCTCAGAGACCGCATGCCTTGAGGCAGTTCTCTTATCCTCTGTGTTTTCAACTTTTCCTCTCTCCTGACTTTTCACCACGTAAAAATGTTCTTCCCCCTCCCATCTGGAAAGTCTCCATTAGCCCTCTTCCCATTATCTGTGGACTTCTTCTACACTCTATTTCAGGATTACACTTTTAGAAAGAGAAGTTTCCCCTTGTGTCCTTTTCTTCATCCTATTCACGTTTTGAACCACTTGAACCCAGCTTTTGTGTCTGTTGTCTCCAAAATCCTTCACAGGAACGCACCCCAGTGACGCCCTCGATCCCAGACTCTGCAGCTGCCTTCCTGGACCTCACTGCACCTTGGATATTTGTCGCTCAGTCTCCTGGAAATGCTTTTCTATTATGACTCCTATGAACTCTCTTGGTTTTCTCCTTACCTCTCAGAGTACTATTTCTTTTTCGAAGTTTGCAAGTTTCTCTTCCTCCATTCACAACATCAATACATTTTGTTATATCTCTGAAAGTCCTCCAAAGGCTAGGCAGAGTTGCACACAGATTTGGATTCTGGGGCACTGAATCAGAGAAGATGGTCTTAACCAAGATGGCCAGCAGAGGGTAAGAACAGTGAAGTAAACCGAAGTCTTCTAAGTCCTTAGGAGACAGTCCAAAGGGCAGGTGTAGGGCAGAAGAGGAGAGACAAGGATTGGGAGGTAGGTGGAACTGTCCAGCCCTAAGGTCATGAGCCGGTGATTCCTTTGTCTCTCTGGCCACAGTGCTATTCACTAAGTAATTGTTCTATCAGTAAATCTTGCTTATTAAACAAGGTCAATAGGAAAGTAAGGCAGGTCATCAGTGATGACCAAATATGAGGCCGAAAAGGCCACAGCTCTCCGTTGGTGGCCATCAGCACCATAGGGTAAGGGCAGGCTCGAGTGGCTTAAAAAGGTGCCACAAGTGGATATTGCTGAGATTCTGTCCTTAATTAACTACCTCCGACCAACATATACCTGGGCCAGTCTACACCCTTGTGGCTTTATCCATCCCCTGTGACTAGCAATTCCCAACTATGGCCCCCAACATCCCTAGTGGGTTGACATTTCCTCATTGGAAGAAGAGTTCTATTGTCAAATAAGCTTGGGAAACATGAGATAAAGCAGGTGTCTCCGTTGCAGGATATCTTGGAGACTTTAATATGCCTCAGTGCCTTGAGGGTCTCCAAGATGGGGCACAGTCTAGGGCATAGAATACAGTATCCCAAACTCATTTGCTCAGGGTCTCCCTTTTTAAGGCACAGAAATAATATTTTGTGAAAAGCTAAAATTCCAGCCAAGCCTTGTCTCTTGCGATTTGCTCCATACATCTAACTGTATGGATTTACCCTGTATAACGTTATGCCGTAACTTCAAAGTGGACTTGCTGGAAACCAACCTCTTTGTTTCCCAGTGTTTCCCATCAGCAATTCCCATGGAATTGTCACCCTCCCAGTTTCCAGAGACCTGGACTAGCATCCCTTACTTCTGCTTTCCTCTCCTCTCTGTGTCTAATTTAATCACTGGCTTCGCTAGTTGAATCTGATGAATAGTTTTCAATTCTCTCTCCTGGGTTAACGTGTTGGGTCAGTTCTTTCTTTGCCTCTCACCTGAACGAATATGGTGGCTTCCTAAGTGGACTTCCTGCCTCCAGACTCCACCTTTCTCAACTCTATTTTCCAGACGTGTGTCATAATGATCTTTCTATAAAGCGAAGCAAGTCCCCAGTTACACTCGAGACCCTTCCACGACTCTGCTGCCTCTGGGCTCATGCTTGTGTGGTTCACCCCCACCACCGTCCGTCACAGGCCTCTCCGCCCTCTCCCCTCCTCACACACGCTTCAGCCATTCGGAACTACGTGCAGTTCCCTTCTGCAGGAGGCCTCGGTGTCTCTTCATTCATCCTTAGACTATGCCTTCATCCACGTAATTCCTTCCTGTCTCTCAAGATGCAGCTCAAGGGACTAGGAAGTCTTTGCGGTTGGCATTCCAGCCTCAGTCAGGTCTAGTGCCCCTCCTCCGTACTTGACCTTGCCACTAGCTCTATACAGTAATGACCGCATAACGCTACTCATTTCTAGACTTTGAACCTCTGGGGAACAGGGACCATGTCCCAAGTTACCTGTGTGGTCTGCATGCTGGAACTTATTAGGAATCCAGCCTGTGACGCTTGTAACTGCGCTGCAGCCCCATGCTGTCATCGTGCCAGTGATTTCCCTGCAGACAGACTGCCCCTGGCCTTTCAGACGCCTGGCTTCCACCTTCCGAAAGCTGGGAAAAGGATGGTGTCTTTACTGAGTTGAGAGGATGTGGATATTTCCCACAAATGGACCCATTTGAAAGCCTCTAACAGCCTGGAGGAATCTCAGTTTGTCATTTACTCAGACCCGACATGTGCTCCCATTCGTGAGCATTGCCAACAAATGTGTCGCTTCCTGTTTCCTTCAAAAGCCCCCAAACTCGTGCACAGTTTATGGTCTCGCTTCAGTTCTGCTGGAGGAGTTCACCATGGCAGATTTGGGCTGGGGAAATTGCTAAACTGTGTTAAAGTGAAGAAAATCGTTCTGATGTGTTTAAACTCAGGAACCAAATCTTCAGGAATCTGAATTGTGGTTTATGCCGCTCAGTTCAATGCAACAAGCTTTCAGGCGGTACTTATTCTGCACCATGTGCTGAGCCAAATCCTTGGTGGGAGATAGGTGATTAGAAAAGGATAAGATGTGGTTTCTGTCCTCTGCAACTCGCCATCTAATGGGAAGGCAGAAATGGTGAGCCAGTATAGATGTGGAGGGGAGGGGAGCTTGGAGAGAGGAAAGTTCTATGAATGGAAACAACCCACTGAAGACTCTGCCTGGTGCAGGGTAGTACGCGCGGGAGTCAGGGAGAAAGGGACCTCTTTTAAACCCATCTCAAGGGCATGGCTAGTGGCAAGAGAGCAGGCCAGAAAAAGGGACCATTTTACATCCCATCTCAGGGGCGTGGTCCCCTTAGAATCTCAGGGCATAATGCAGATCTGAAGATTCGATTCAGGGGCAGTAATTAGAAGCAGTTACCCTGCCCCCCGCCATCCCAAGCTCTCCTTCCTACAGCTCTCATTCAGGTTGCACATACAATGCCGTCATTTTCTGCTGATGATGTCTGTGGTCCTTAGAGTAAGGTTCTCTAGAAGATACAGAGCCAGCCACTGGTAGCAGCAAATGGCCCCTCCCCAGGGTATATTGTGAAATGCTGTTACCTGTTTGTTGAGACAATATATTACCTGTTGTCCAGCTAAGCATGCACCTGGAGACATGCAGATCCATCCCCAACAGGTTTGTTTTTCTGCTAAACAAGACAGGAACAAAACATGGTATAAAACAAAAGAAGAATTCGTTTCTTTGTCTAAAAGTCTCCAGAAAGTGATTGTTGGGGAGTTTTTCCTGAACCCCCCAGCAAGAGATGGACTTGACCTTCAAAGGCCTTAGCTCAAAAGTCCATTTTGACACCTTGGTCCCATACGTAATTCAAATTAAATCACCACTGAGCCATAAGATCTATGGGAGAAAGTCCAAAAAAATCTGATTTATCCCATTATGATAATACATAGCTCCTTTTTGGAAAGATCCATATTCTTTCAAAGAAATTTTTTCTCCATTCTTTTATGTCTCTGCCCTGCCCATCTGCTGAGTTGGCCTTTTGGGAAACCCAGTGCTGCCTGATGTGCTGACACAGTGCCTGTAACAGAAGAAGCGCTTAACTCTCTTTCAGGAAGTATCCACTTCTGTGTCTCCCAGACCAGACGGTGAACTCATCCAGGCCTGGAACTGTGTTTCTTTCAGAAACCGGGTGCTGGGTACAGGCCCTGGCTCATTGTAGGGGTTGGAGGACACTCTGTTAAAGGAGTGTCTTTTGTGTTACAGTCTTAACAGCCTCGGCAAGTGGATACCTCCGCAGCTAAGGCTAACGGAAAGGGAAGATGAGTGGGGATCATGCAGGGATGGAGCCTGGAAGCATAATTTGGGCTGTAAGGGACCCTTGGAGGGAGATCAAGCCTTACTGGATAATGATTTGGGGTTGGTTTAGATGTATCCCTGGCTAACATGGCCATTTTTGTGTGTGTGTGTGTGTGTGTGTATGTTGGGGGTAGGGCAGGGTCTCCGGTGTGGATGGGGCATAAGGACAGAAGGTGCTGTGTGATACTGAACATTTTGTTTCCGGGGAATGGACCATTCAGAGCAGGACCTAACAGCTGGAAAGACTGGAGTCAGGGCCCAGCATCCTAGCCCCTATCCAGCCTAGCAGATATCAGCCAAGAATGCCAGGCAAGGAGCATCAGCTGAATGCAGAAAAGAAGGTGAGGATCAGGGAAAGACTCTGAGCTGATGGATCCAAGATGTCCAGTGCTCTCCTCAGGTGCTAAATCATTGGCCACAAGAGTAATTCTAGGTCCTCCTCTCAGGGGAGCGGTGGTTCCTGATCCTAGCTGGCTCTAGCCTCTAGGGGGAGCTCAAGACCCCACAAGGGTAGACAGACCCCGGAGAGTAAATCCAGTGGGTCAAAGGCAAGGTCATGTGATTGGGTCACACTCTTAGGGGCAGAGTGTTCAGAGAAAAGAGATTTAAATTCTATTTCTTTTTAGATTATTTCACCCTCATTCACCCATGTCCAGTGTCCTCACTCTCTCATTTGCTATCAGAGACAAAAAGGGGGCAGATGTCATATCCTACGCCCTAGCAGAGATGTCTGCAGTAAGGAGGCCAGTGTCTCGAGCAGATCAGGGAAGACAGATGCTGATAAAAGCAACAACTCTGTTGGCAGAGTCTTGCCCCATGTAGCAAGTCTGAAGCCCAAGGAATTTTAAAGGCAGCTATTTTCAACAGTGGCCTGTAAATGCACATCTTAGGGAGCAGATCTTGCACATGACCCAACACTGAATCCATTAAAATGGGAACTGTGGGCTTATTTCTAAAGTGTTTACTAACGTTGCTTTGGCTTAAAAAAAAAAAAGTCCTTGCGTGGTAGTCACAGTGCAGAATTCCAGACCCATATGAGTAACATCTGCTGATCTGCCTTCTGAGCAAAGTAATCAGTCTGTCCCTGGAGGCTATGGTGAAGAAAAAGAAGCATGCAGGTTGGGAGGCCTCTTTGACCTCACCGATATGACCTCAACGCCATAGAATGCACTCCACCCCTCATGGCAAGCCTGGAGAAGGCCTTCAAGGGGACCCCCTTGCTCTGCCATTTGCAGCCTTACTGCCCTGCTTCTAATGACTGAATTTCCCGATGTGTCTGTATGGGTCAGAGCTTCCGAGGTGAGGTGCCTAGCAGCCCCGACAGAACTCCTGGCTGTGGGAGCAGCTGTGGAGATGCTGCCCATCCAGCAGCATTGGAAGATGATTTATAATATGTGCCTGAGCAGCCTGGTGATATTTTATTAATCATAATGTCAGATAATCTAATGATAATGTGTTTGTGATAGGGCTCAACATTTTCAATTCTTAAAATAAACATTTTAGGGGTTGACTTCAGGTTTCTTCTTTAAAGATAATATTACTTTCTGGGATATTTCTGCTGTTTTATTTATTTTTTAACCAAAATTGCAATTTTAGTCTGTGTACGTATAAGGGATTCCAAGCAGATACCATTCCACAGAGACAGGGACTATTATTTTTGTTTTGGACCTGGCGGCGGGGGGGGGATGAATATTTCAAATGGCATATCTGCAGGTAATCAATGAGTAAGATTTTTGATTGTTTGTTTTTCACATTTTTAAGACATCTCCTGCCTGCCTTGAATTGCAAAGTCCTTTCGCAAATGCTGTCTCCTTTAACTTCGTCTCCAAAACATTCCTGTGTAATAGGTATTATTATCTTCACTTTGTGGACGAGGACATCAAGGCTCACCTATATCACGCAGCCAGTGAGCTTCAGAAAGAGGCTTCAAACTCCTCTCTCTGGCAGCTCTCCTTTCTCTCTCTCTCCTACCAGTGAGACAGGAGGGAAGGGGGCAGGGCACAGCCACTCAAGGAATGACAGCAATTTAATGCCAAAATGGTGGAAGATTCACCAAAATGGTGGAAGATTCACCTCCTCATTGGCCTTAAGGATTAAGAGGTTTAACTCCTAGCAGACCTTGAGCTTCATTATATGCTCATTGTAGCAACGTGATCAAATAACACACCCGCAGGCGCCATGACAGCCCCAAGGCTACCCACAGAAGGCCAAAGAATGGGCGGTGGCCCAGTCCCTGGGAACCCCAGCCGCTTCCCCAGGGCAGTTGGATTGATCCCACTTGTAGGCATGTGAAGCTACTGAGACCATAAAAAGTGACACCACCACGACTAGTGGCCCGTTTGTGCTCTCTCTCCCCTTTGGAGACGGCCTGCACTCTGTCTGTGGAGTGTGTACCTACTTTTACTTTAACCTGAGCACCCGATTCCCACACCTCTTTCCTTGCCTTTCTCTTGCCTTACACTCTATGCAGTGTGTATCTCTCTAAATAAATCTACCGTTACTCAACGGTGGCTTGCTCTTGAATTCTTTCCTGCCCGAAGCCAAGGACCCACACTTGGCCGGGCACGTCCCAGGGGCTCCACCGAGACTGGGGACTCGGCCGTCCTCACACCCCACAACCATTTTCCTGCATCTCCAGCACACTATTTCATGTGTTTCTTCATCCATTCCTTTAATCAGCTAACATCCTCTGAATGCCAGTTTCCTAGGCTCCCAGCTTTGAGTTAAACATTGGGAATCCAGAGGCAAAAAACACAAGTGTTTGCTTTTGAGGACTTCCTTAGCTGACAGAGAAATCAGAAGGGGAACCAGGAATGTTTGTTTCAATATGCTAAGATAATTGAGAATATTTCTTAATTTAAAATGGTAATTCAATACACATTCATTGAGTACTTACATATGCCTAATTCCATTAGATGCACCAGAGACATAAAGGTGAGTAAGACAGAGACCCCCTCTGTTGTGTCCCACTCTAGTTGTTGAGGAGTGGAGAGAGTCAATACATCTTATACCGCAAGCTTAGGTGTGCAAAAAATATACCTGTGTGTCCGTGATTCAACTTAGCTCTATTTTAGCTCATGTTGTGGTAGAGCATAGGAAACTTAACCTCATTCAAGGGTAGTGTCAAGGTTCTTGCATGTAGGTAGATGATGGAAATGAAGAAGGTTTTTGATGATGGGTCCACACGGGACAGAGCTGAGACATCTTATTCCTGTCTACATGGTCCCTTTTGGTGCTACTTCTGTGCCATATTTGGGGGGTTAGGAACATTTCTACTCCTTCGGGGCCCCAGGCGTGTGCTTGTGGAGGTGCGGGTAAGTTGCCAAGGATGTGTTCAGGAGGCTAGGTAAGGTTTCATCTACTCGGATGCATCACATCCCCATTCCTTTCCTGGGAATTGGCTGCCTCTGATAAAGGAAAAAATGATTCATGGTACTTGTTAAAGATGGTAAAGAAAGAGTTTATTCAAGGTGGAGGTTACTACAGTAGGTTTTGCAATAGGGGAGGCAGACTGAGCTCAACAAGTATGAATACGACAAGGACAAGTGGAGATTTACAGACAAGGAGCAGGTAGGGGCAGTGGATGGAAAATTACTAAGAGGAAATATCAGTTAAGGAGGATTCTGGCTAAACCAACTTGACAGGATTTTTGCTGAAGGCAGGCCAGGGTGATAAGCTATCAAGGGTGAGGGATAAGGAATTTGATCAGATATCAAGGTTGGGGATTGTCCTTAAACTAACCTGGCAGGATTCTTGCTACAACTGGAATAAGTGGGCCAAGGACGGAGCCCAGGGTCAGAAAGAGGACTCGGAGGAGCCTGACTCAAGTTTGGTCCAGGAGAGAGTCTTTGCCACCTCGTGGCTCCTCTCCAGCGTGACCCACACGGACTCACAGTTTCCTTCTCCTCCTTCTCTTCCTCTCTCCCTCTCTCCTTTTTCAATTCTCCCTCCTATTTCTTGATGTTTGTCTTAGAGGAATCCAGCAGGATCTCCTTATTTGACTTATGTCGGGGGAATAAAAGTCGAGAAGGCAGGCAGGTTGTTTTTACTTTTCTTCTTCCCGCAGACAATGAACACAAACAACTCTCAGGATGAATGGAGGGGGCAGGGTCAGAAGAGAAGGGAAAGGGAGAAAGACCAGGACAAGTAAGAAAGGGCCGATTCCTATCCAAAGTGTTCTCCTGCATCACACGGATAAAGATGAATCGTGATGAAATATAGGGCAGGTAGGGAGCGCTAGAGTGGAGCAATGGTCACCATATAGAGATGGCAAGAAAAGGGCGCTCTGAACTCTGGAAGCAGCAAGGAGGATTTATCAATGAGAGGGTTCTCCAGACAGGTAAGGGGCACAGGAGTGGTCAGGAAGAAGGAAGTGTGGGAAGTCTCAGAGGAGTAAGCGCCACGGCTCCAGAGAATGGCGATGTTTCTGCAGCAGCGTGCAGCGGCAGAGTTGGGGTAGAGGTGGGAGCAGATGGGGAGGAAATGGCCAACAGTGTCAGAAACACAGAGAACCCAAGAAGAGAAGGGGAGAGTGTCCTCGGATTTGTCAGTAGCAGACCACCAGTGTCCTCTGTCTAAATGATGTGTGACCAGCAACCTCCCTGATAGCCTCTCCAAGGCCACTATACTTCCGAAGCTACAAACAAAGATAGAGCTTCACTCCCCCTACAACTAAGACTGACAGGCACTCTAGTGTCTGAATCTGGGCAGAATTCTAACTGCCATGTTGATGGAGCTGGGTTGAGAGAGCCCCACCAGGATTCCCGTGGAAGTCCTGGGCTGTGTGGCATGGTGCTGAGACCACCAGAATGCTCATGGAAAGGTGATGCTCAGATGCCTCCTTTATGTGTCTCTTGATTTAGTGACCGGAGATCGTGCCATCCACAAAACTGCCCATTGTCCGCCTGATATATGAAGTGTTCCTTATGGGCCGCCCGCTATGTCTGCCTTACTGACAGCAAACTCCCAGGAAAGAGCCCTGTGGGAAGCAGGAAAGGAAATGACACATCGCATCCCAGGAGATGCAATTTCTGAAAGAGTGGGAAGCCTCTGACAGCGGGCAGCGCCTGCTAGGAATGGGAATTTCTGATGTTCCACAGTCCACACTGCTGGAGAAGTGGCACTCAGGGTAGAAGCTTCGTTAGAGTGCCTACAGGTAGAAGTTGTCTGGAATCTGGAAACTACACTGGGATCTGTGCATGTCAGTTTACCTTCGGCTGTAATCTACAAAGCCCATTTGGCTATTTCACAAGGAGACAGAAAGTCAGGTCAAGGGCAGTCTTCCTATCTTGTTTGCTTACAACCACCTCCTTTGCTAACAATCACCTTCTTTAATCATATTTTGCCTGGTGAGGGAAGAATGAAGAAGAGTGAAGGTGGAAAATGGAAAATAAAAGCTTGCAGAACAAAAGATGGGGGAAAGTTTCTGACAGACACAGAGGAAGGACATCCCTCTGAAAATGATCTGCTGTCAAATCCAGAAAAGAAACTGCAAACGAGTCCCTGGCAAATTCAGCCCCAGGTAGAACTGCAGTGTCATCAGGGCTTCGAGGCAAAAGCTCCGTCCTAACGCCTGAGTAAATCCCAGGGAGTCAGGGGAGGCTGCAGCTGAACATTCTGGCCTCTGGCTTCATGTTTCAAGGAGCACCCACTGCTCCAGCCCTCTCTTGACCCTCCTAAACTATTTGTAATTCCCTCTAAGGGCCTTTCTTCTGTCTCATCTCTGAGGTTATCAATATGTCCCCCTTCGCCCCTGACCACCACTGACACCTGCCTGGCCCAACTCTTAAATTACAGGCAGACTTCATCAACTGTGAGTCACCATGGCTCCTGGCACTTCTTTCCACCTCTTTCTATTTGACCACTCAGTATACTGCATGCTGATTATTTCGTTTTTAAAATGTGTCTATCTTCCTTGTTGGGCTCTGTTCTTACTACTAGCAAAGGATGCCTTCTATCTGTGTTACGGCCACCATTTATTGGGCACTCTCTGTGGTTGTGCCAAACCCTTCATGGGCACTGTCTCATTTATGCTCATGTGATCCTACATCCACTCCGCCCTGGACAGAGAAGCTAAGGCATCGAGAGAGTGAGCCACTTGTTCTTTCACAGAGTTGCCAAGGGACGGAGCCAGGCTTTACACCCATGGTCCTTGGACTGCAGTGCCTGTTTTCTTTGCCACAAAGCTGTGCCCTTTCTGGAGGTTCTCAGATGCTACAGAGGGTCCTGGGGAGGAGTTCAGAAGCTCTCAGGCTTGGACTCAAGTAACACATGAGTTCAGGGTCTCGGGAAGCCTTTTCATGACGGTTATTGCCCTTAAAGTCATCATTTGTTAATTTCTCCATATGAAATCACTGCCTGTCCTGCTCCTTCAATGAATGGGTACCTCCTCCATCTCAGGGACTCTGTCTATTCCTGGAGCATAGAGATGAGCAGGATACAATTCCTGCCCTAGAGGAGACCACAGCCTAGTGAGGGGATGACAAGGGAAGAGATTAACTCAATAGGGCACAAGAGTGCCACCTGGGTGCGAGCCCTGGGCTCTGTGGGAGCCTCAAGGAAGTCACGTGTCCCAATTTGGAAGCAGGCAGGGATGTGATGGTAGATCAAGGACCACTTCCTAGGGTACTGAATGGAACTGAGTCTTGGAAAAATATGAGTTGACCCAGGAAAGAAGTCAGAGCCTCAGAGACATGGAAGTGAGAGGGACCCAGTGGCTCATCATGGCTGAAATTTGAGAAGTGTTCTGGAGTTTGGTGGGAACTGAGGCTGTGCTCTGACTGAAGGGAGCCTAGGATGCCTGGTTAAGGTCCCCAAAGTTCCCTGAAAGCAGTTGGGTCCTTTTCCTCCCTCTGAGACCCTGCTGAACCAGTGTCCACCCTCTCTAGCTTGGCCCAAATTTCCATCATTGTATCCCTGGCTATGAGAAAATCTGTCTTGCACAGATCTTAATCTTTTCTGTGCGGCAGACTCCTACAACAGTCTCATGAGGTCTATGGACCTTTTCTTGGAAATGGGAGAGTGTTTTCTAAACTTTTCATGTTGAAGTAATTTTAGGTTTATAGCAGAGTTGCAAAAACAGTAAAAGAGTTCACATATGCCCTTCCCGGCTTCCCCTACTGTCAACATCTTACATAGCCATGGTCTGTTTACCAAACTAAGAAATTAACATTGCTGTATTACTATGAACTAAGCTCCACACTTTACTCAGTTTCAGTTTTCCACGAATCTTTTTTCTGCTCCTAGATCCAACTCAGGATGCCACATGGCGTTTAGTGGGATCAAGTTTTTAAATGCATAGAATAAAATACAAAAGACTAGAAAGTTAACCAAATGCATTAACATATAATTATAGAAATGCTAAGAATAATACGAGGCATATGGGATGCAGTCGCTTTTGTGCTTCTTTATTAGTCCATTAAATAACAAGGAAATAGGTTTAAAATTCAGGGAAGTTAAAGGTAAGTTTTAATTTTGTAAAACATAATGAACTGGCTGTGGCTTTGCTTGAATTGAAGGTTACACCGTGGGATAGTCTTTGACTTACTTCCTTCTTGTATTAATCAACCAGCAACTGTAGGTAGAGAATACTGGGAAGTAACACAGATGACTGGGTCATCCTGGGGGAGTGGCCAGGTTACACCACCTCACCATCTCGTGGCTGGACTTCTGCCAGGTGCAGATTTGCTCAGTCAATGGTCAGCTATGGCACAGCCCTTTGTAGGCAGGAAGACTGAGATCCAGGGGAGAGTTTAATGTCCACCCTGATTTCAAAGTAGTGGGAGTGTAAATTATATTTCTAAATACCTATAACAATAGATTTGCCTTATGAAAATATCTGTGATTTCTACTGGAGACAGAAGTTACAGATATTGATAATGTGGCTTGTAACCTACATTTATGATGGAATGAAATCCTAAATTTAAGACATCTTAGGTATCAGTCTGGCACTGGGTGCTTTACTCGTGGTATGTCATTGAGTTAAGAAACCTTGACTACATCACGAATTGTCCTCTCGATCATAGGCAAGTCATTTATCATTTCTGAGGCTCATTTTTCCCATTTGAAAGAGAGAAATTCTGGTTCCATGGTTTCTAAGGTCCTTTCCACTTCTCATATTCTTCGAGTCCAGATTCTCTGCTTCCAGGGGCCACACCTCACTCAAGTACATAGCTGGTCATAACACAAACACCTGAAACTCAGTTGCTCAATAACTAAGTGATGGATAAGTAATCACATTAAATCAGAAAAAAGATTAGAGAAAGTGGGAAGGTGTATTTTTTAAACTGAAGTTTTAAGAAAGAGAAGAAG
The DNA here is from genome assembly GCF_048773025.1 of Camelus bactrianus. Lineage (NCBI taxonomy): Eukaryota > Metazoa > Chordata > Mammalia > Artiodactyla > Camelidae > Camelus > Camelus bactrianus. The sequence continues at coordinate 29,907,803 of NC_133565.1, forward strand.
GGAACTAAAAAAAAATTTTTTTCTTGAGTAACTACTATATTTAAAGTCATTTAAGTGCATTATCTTTTCTCAGTGTATAAAAGCTCCAGGCCCAGTGCCTATATCTGGTTCCCATAAAGCCTTGGATATTTGTTAATTTTTGTTTTCCTGGGTCCCTTCCTCTTTCTTTGTGGAACTGTTGATTCCACTTGCCCCATTCCCCCACCATCACCAAGGGGTAGACATATGACCAAAGTGATGCCATTTAGACTCTCTTGCCTGGGAATATGAAGACTGACACAAGGAAAGCAAGCTTCCTTATATTTTTGCAAAAAATTCTTTTCAAAATTAGAATCAGTTCTGTTGCTTGAAGCCAAAGAATCCAGACAGATAAGGATGGATAAGTACGCAAAACTGTGATATAGGTTTTATCAAGCTCTATTTCCTAGAGGACTAAATGGATTTTTCCATGTTCTTTTACCTTAATGCACTTGAGGGTAACATGAAAAGAGGCAACTAAACTCTTAAGGCAAGGCTATGTCCCAGAACCAGGGGGAGAAAACAGCTGGTGTGTGTGTTTGGATTCTGCTTCTAAAGGATGTATAACTGATTTCTGCCCTTGCCAATAGGCCAGACTATCTCTCCACCTCACTGCAGTCCTAAGGGAACAAACAAAAGCGTTCCTGAGAGTTCCCCATGAATCAGCTCTTTGGACTTTTTCTCATACCACGCTCTCTTTCTTCAAGCTGTCATTTCTCTGGCCTTAGAAAGAAGAAAAGTCAAGTGTTAGAGTTATATGTATGAGGACTTCTGAGTTAAGGAGAGAATTGCTCTCCTTGGTTCTTTCTGAGCTGCCCTGCTCTTAAGAATGAGGGCTTTTGGAGAGGGCAGAAGAGGCTCAGAGGTGCCTTAACAGTTTTCTTAGTGAGATCAACTAACAGTTAACAAGTTCTACCCACATCCGTGTGTGGAGTGAAGAAGAGATCTGAAAAGACATTCTTGCCCTGGGAGAAAATAATTTCAACAGTATTTTTCAATTTTGAGGGAAGATAGCAATAAGACTTTTTTTAACTCGGCTTGATAAACGCTGATTCTCTCCATGCTTCTTACACTGTGCAATCCACATGTTGCTGGAGGAACATGCAAAAGAAGGAACTTAGCATAGAGGCATGACTTTATGCTTTCCTCCCACAACAAGCACACTGGTTTGCTTTAGAAGACCCAATTTTCCTGAAATATATAGCCACACTTGACCAAAGGGAGAGAGATTCCTAGGTTCTAGGAATGAAGAAGGAGGTCACTTGAGCAGGTTCAGTGGAAGCCCTGTGGGGTAGGATGACCAGATTCAGGTACCGGGGGTTCTAATATTTATACTGGGACAAGACCTGTGATTTGGGCATGCGTGGGGCATTAAACTGTATAAAAAAACCTGATAGGTCTATAAAAAGAAGCAATAGCAATTCCATCCACTAGCCCAGAGATTGGCAGGGGAGCTTGCTACATACCTGGGGCTCTGGGTAGAAACTGAAGTCTTAGGCCTGTACCTTACATGATGTAAAGTCTGGGTTTTCAAGAGCCACCAGATGTGTAAACTGGAGGCATCAAGGATCAACAGAATTCTTGGGGCTCCCACAAAGTAAAATATCCTTCTGTAAGATACTGCCAAAACTATGGCATATGGGACTTCTCAGGGAAAAAAAACAATATCTAGTAAATATGAGCTCACAAGAATAAATTATAAACCACATAAGGAATTGGATCATTGTGAGATAAAATGGGTACAACAAAAAATAGAATTTTCACCCAAGCAATTAGAAATATTAAAACCATTTGAGGCCACAAAATAAATTTGTTTAAAATGGTTAAAATAATGAAGGAACTGCACAATACATTTTAAAAAGTGTATAGGAAAAAATAGAACTGACATAGATTTAAAAAATATATAGTCATTAAATTTACAGCCATTAAAATGAAAAACACAATGGATGGGTTAAATAGCAGTTTAAACACAGCTAAGGAAAGAATTAGTAAACTGGAAGCTAGAGCTGAGTAACTGATCCAGAATATAGCACAGGGTTTAGAGATTTAAAAAACATAAGACATGAAAGAAAGAAAGAGGTTTATATGTATCTAATAGGAGTTCCAGAAAGGAGAACCTGTTTGTAAAAACAGTAAGTGAGAAGTTTGCAGAATTGGTTAAAGACATAATTCTGTCCATTGAAGAAGCACATTGGTACAGAGCAAGCTAAACTCCATAACTAGTCACAGCATAATGAGATGACAGACCTGTAACAACAAAACATCTTAAAAGCAAAAAAAGTCGTAAAATTAAAAGCAAAGCAAAAACTTGTCACAATTAGAATGACAGAAGACTTCTTTTCGCAATCATTAGGCGCCATAAAAATTTAATGCTATCTTCAAAAGTATTGAGGGAAAATAACTGACAACTTATTAGAGGCTACATGCATGCCTGAAAACAAATGCTCCATACCCGGGTAAATTATTATTCGAGAGAGAAAATTTAAGAGAAAAATTCCAGACAGAGACTGAATAAGAGTTTAGTACTTATAGATAATTATTGAAAGAACTACTTGAAATTGAAAGTTATTATTCAATAAAATTATTGAATATAGAAATTGAAAGTTATTATTCAATAAAATTATTGAAAGTTCAGTAAGAAAAACACTGGATGCAAAAGAACATTTGGGACACAGGAAGCTATGGTAGGGATTGCCAAGGTGGTGGAGAGAAGGATGCCGTGCTGAACCTCTCCCACAAACACAACAAAAACTACAGCTCCATCTGGAACAATGCCCACGAAACTCCGACTGAACTTCGGCAGAATATCCCTTACTGTCGGAACTACAGGCTAAACAAGTTTAGACCGTACAGCACAGGGAAGTATATTCAATATCTTGGAGTAACCTATAATGAAAAAGAATACAAAAACGAATATATGCAAGTATGCATACAGACATGATGCTGGGCGCCAGACATCGGCACAACACTGTGAACTGACTATACTTCAATTAAAAACAAAAGAAGCTATGGTAAGAAGAAGAAGTGAGTAAATAAGTTGGTAAATCTAAATAAGCATTTATTGTCAAAATAATAATATCAATAAGAACTAATTTTTGGAAGGCTAATAAGAAAGTGGAACTAAAATAATACAAAATTATGGCATCTAATGTGGTAGCCACTAGCTGCACGTGATTATCGAGCACTTGAAGTGGGACGAGTACAACTCAGGAACTGAATTTTTGCTTTTATTCATTTAATTAATTTAAGCTTAAAAATTAAAGTGATATAAAATATTTTTTCATCAAATGCAACTTTGCTGCTCTGGTAGGACTGCGTTTCCTATTGACCACTGTATCGTGTAAGATACCATTATTGTATTGTCATGTACACGGTGGGCCCATCACCTTATTTCTCATATAATCACAAAACATACAAATTGACCTACTTAGTATCAAGTACATAAACACATCATTTACCTAATCAGTATCAACGGACAGATTTAGTTTGAATAAATTTCTTTTTATTCATCCATCTAGCCTTGTAATGTATGAGACTATTTGGTACAGGCAGCATGAATTACAGACCTCTAATCCCTTTTCACCAGGAAGTTACGATCTCTAGCAGGGTCTCCCCTGGGTTGGAAGACATCTAGTGATCTGAGAGACCCTCTGGCAAGACTATTCCTTGTCCTTCTGGCCAAAATTATCCAGGGACACAGCACATAGGCTTTAGAGCCAAAGGAAACTGATTCCAGGTTCCAGCAACACCTCTTCCTAGCTGTGTGGATTTGAGCAAAGCTTTGCCCTGCTCTGAGCCTCAGTTTCCTTATCCATGAAGTGGGGTGTCCTTACCAAAAAGGGCTGCAGCAAGAATTAAACGAGGTGGTATACAGAGAGTACGGTGCCCAGTGGCGGGCACACAGTAAGTGCTTAGTATGTGCTGATTCTTTGCTCCCTTTCATTTCCTCGGAGAAAATCAATCACATCAGCTAACGGCAGGAACTGGAACAGAACTTACTTCCCTGTGCTCGTGGTCTGGTCATGGACCCTGGAACTGGCTCCCCTGATGTGGGACAATGATTGGGCCTGACCCTGTGCCCATAACCCAGCGCCAGGCTGCCCGGGGCCTTTTCTGTGGCCTTGGTGTACTTTCAATTCCCTTGGATTCCAAAATGGCCATTCCAGACAGGCCTTTTCTGAGCCAGACACCCTCCGGGACTGGCCACGTTGAAGCCTGCATTTGTCAAATGACGGATTGAATGGAAAACGAGGCGCAGACTCACATGCATTGAAGAAGTAACTGAGCTTTCTAGGCTGCATCACACTCTAAAGCCAATTCTGTGCAGCCAAGCTCAGTGAGATTGATTTCTTCAAGTCCTGCATCTTGCTCCAATATTTCATCTCAGGAAGTCAATACTGCGGTGTTGCCTTCTAAACAGTACCCTCTTCTGCTCATACATGAATTGTTGGATGGGAGTCTGGAAAATTTCTCCCGTCGAGTCATTTCCTTGTTAATCAGAAGCCAGCTTCTTTGTTGCTTTAAAGCAAGAAAGACTCAGCTTGGTGGGCCAGCCAGCTTGGATGCTTCTGTCAACGTGACATATATAGATCTGAGCATGAGCTCAAGCTTGGGCCCGAAAAGCTGTCTAGGGAGGGAAACTGAAATAATGGGGAAGTCGAGCCTTGGGGCATCGCTTGTTTGTTGTAGTGAAGGTGGTTTGAAAGAAGGTACTGGGGGAAGTGGAGAAAGTGTTTAGGTGTAGCCTGGGGGATGGCAGAGCAGAGCAAGGCAGATTTACACCTTCCTGGAGGTGCACGAGGTCCGGAGCCAGCTTTGGATGCTCTCAGCCTTGGCTTTATTTGGTTACGCAGAAGAGCCAGATCCTGGGAAAACAAGTCACATTCAACCCGTGGGAGGCCAAGTATAGGCCGGGTATGCTTTCCTAATTTGTTATTGGCGGGCCTGGACCAGTAGCAGGGCAACGTGTGTCTAGTGGGTGTGAACTTAGAGCAAAGAGAACAGGGCCTTTTTGCGGAATTGTAGGTCAAGGCTGTATGAAGAGTCCAGAATGGTTTCCTTCTCCTTTATCATTCCTTCTACCCACCCTCCCTTTTATCCTGTCCCTCCCTCTTTCCCTCCATTCAGGATTTAATGAGCTTTTTTTCATGTGTCTGGTCTTTGCCAGCCACTGAGAGTCTACACATAAGCGTTCCTATTTCTGAGAGCTCACGTACAATCTAATGGGGGTGACAGAAGTAAACAGACAATACAGAACACACATGTTAATCACGGCTTCTTCGCCTTTAAAGCACATAGTCACAGCATAGAAGGCTATGGTGAGGATTCACCAAAGCAACGCACCCAGTTAGGGATGAACACAGTGCATGGCTCACAAGCACCCAATAAGAGTCAGCCACTGTTATTTCTATCCCTTGTCTTCGTTTTCTTGAAGAACAAATAACTACAGGCATGGAACAGAGGAGAGACTGTTCTCCAGGAAGTCAGGGAAGGCTTTCCCTCTGGAGGGAGTCAGAGCCAAGGTGGAAGGAAGGGTGAGCCTCCCCTGAGTGGAGAGGAGGTGTGTGGGTCCCAGCCCAGAGGCTGGAGGCTGGACACCGCCTTCAGTGAGCAACAAGGGACAGTGAGCTAGAGGAGGGAAAGGAGCAAGGACAAGAATCAAACAGATGGGGTCAGATGGTAATGGGCTATGTGGACTCAGGGACCATGGAGGCTTTTAAACAGTGAAAGCACGACAAGAGTAACATTTAGTGTCTGGAGGTGTTGCTCTTCAGGTGGGTCTCACTCCTGGATAGATATGGACAAGTACCAGTGACTCATCCATCATCCCCTTTCTTAAAGTTTTTATTAGCCAACAAAAGCTTTGTTGGCTGCAACATAGCTCCTTGTCCACTCCATTGCTTGGCCCAGTGATGTTTAAACAAAGGTTGAGCAAAAGGATCTTAAAATTTTCAGCCTGACAGCTTGTCTTCCTTCGGGCTGGTTATTAAGATTTCAGAAGCTCCTTCATCCATCCAGGAACACACTGATATCTCTTTAGGTGGATGGTTTCCATGGAAACTAATCTCATTGATTTGTTAATCATTTCTCTCCGTGCTAATGTCAGCAAGTGACCCATTCTGGCTGTCTCCTCACTCTGGCCCTGATCCATGCCAGGCGGGGTAGGGGCGGGGTGGGGTGGGACCTGCCCGTCCCTGACTGTAAAGAGGGCCATCCCTTCCACACTGTTTGTACAGCCCCGTGAGGTGGAGAGAAAGTTGTCTCCATCTGGTCACCATCTCAGAGGACAGTGCAGCCTGGTGTTAAATCCTAGCCACCCCACCTGTGGCACGTGGGATGTTTGAAAAGTTATTTAAATACTCGGAGCCTCCATGTCTTCATCTATAAAGTGGAAATAAATCCTAACTTTCAGGGCTATAGGGGGAATTAAACAAGGTGAGATATTAAAACTAGGGCAGCAACCAACAACTCGTATTTGCTGAACATTTGGATTGTTTCTAATTGTTATTATGATGATTCTAGAAAAAGTTAACTTTTGCAGGAGGCAGCTGAACTCATTCAGAATCTCTTCCTGAGGCTCTGTCCTTTGACTCATTAAGGTTTTTACTTTAAAACGGGGAGAGGGGAGGAAATCCACATGCACGGGATAGCACAGGGCTGTGATTATAAATACTACAAGGGACGGTAAGCCGTATACTTGAAAAGTGAATGTGTAGCCTGGGATCCTGATTCCTGCTCAGGGAAGAAAACTGTCCTGGTCTCCTGCCTGTTGCCCCTCATTCTGCTCCACCCAAGGACGAGACCAGGCATGGCCCTCCATCCCTCCTCCTTTCCCTCCCTCTCCTACCTTGCTGACCCCCGCCCTTCCTTCTTACTCTCTCCCTCTAGGGATCCGTGCTGGAGAATCTGAGCAGATCACTGGTCCAAACTGCACTTTGGGTTGAGAGACGGTGGGGCTTGGGGGCTGTTTCTTTGTGAGACTGAATAACTGGTGACTGATCATTCTTCATTTGTGAATTGTTTGGTCTTGTCTTTTGCCCAGTTTGGTTCCTATTTAGAGTGCTTGTTTTTTTCTTTGTAGTAGTTTTTTGTTGTTGTTTTACTGAGAATATTTTCTGACATATTTTTCAGAAATGTTCTCTGTTTGCTTTTAAATGGGCAATATACACACGTGTACAGAATTCAAAACATTCCAAAAGGTTCGTAATGAAAAGAAAGGCTCCCTCCTTCCTCTGCCCCCATCACCCACTGCATCCAGGTTATATGTACATACACATACATGTATGTATGTGTGTATATATTTATAGTATGGATATATTATAACATATATACACACACACACACACACATATATAACACATATGGTAAATAGGTTTACACCTAGCCTTTTCACTTAATATCTGGCAGGTCATTCCATATCAATTTTTAAGTAAATTTTTAAAAACGAATATATAATTGACGTATGTTAGTTTAAAGTGCACAACATAATGGTTTGATATATGTATATTTTGCAAAATGATCACCACAATAAGTCTAGTTAGTACCCATCACCACTCTTGGTTACAAATTATTTTTCTTGTGATGAGAACTTTTAAGATCTATTCTTTTAGCATCTTTCAAACATGCAGTACAGTCTTATTAACTGCAGTCACCATGCTGTACATTACATCCCCGGGACTTACTTATTTTATAACTGGAAATTTGTACCTTTTGACTGCCTTCACGCATTTCACCCATCCCTCACCTCTGGCAGCCACCAATCTGTTCTCTGTATCTATGAGTTTTTTATTTTGTTTTGTTTAGGTTTTCAGATTCCATGTATAAGTGAGATCATACGGTACTTTTCTCTCTCTGTCTGACTTGTTTCACTTAGAACACTGCCCTTAAGGTTATCCATGTTCCCACAAATGGCAGGATTTCCTTCTTTCTCAGGACTGAATAGTATTTCATTTTATACACACAAACACACACACTTTTTTTTTTCTGTATCTATTCATCAATAGAGGGACACTTAGGTTGTTTCTATGTCTTGACTATTGTAAATAATGCTGCAATGAACATAGGGGTGCAAATATCTTTTTGAGTTACTGTTTTCATTTCCTTTGGGTGAATACCCAGGAGTGGAATTGCTGAATCATATGGTAGCTCTATTTTTAATTTTTTGAGGAACCCCCATACTGTTTTCCGTAGCAGCTGCACCAATTTACATTCTCACCAAGAGTGCACAAGAGTTTCCTTTTCTTCACGTCCTCACCAAAACGTATGTCTTGCCTTTTTGATAACAGTCATTCTAACAGGTGTGACGTGGTGTCTCACTGCAGTTTTGATTTCTATCTCCCTGATGATTAGTGGTGTTGAGCACTTTTTCATGTACCTGTTGGCCATTTCTTATGTCTTTTTTGGAAATATGTCTATTCAAGTTATTTGCCCATTTAAAAAATGTGATTATTTGGTTTTCGTATGGGGTTTTTTTGCTGTTGAGTTTCGTATATATTTTGGATATTAGTTCCTTATCAGATAAATGATTTGGAAGTATTTTCTCCCATTCCATAGGTTGCCTTTTCATTTTGTTGATGGTTTCCTTTGTGAGGAAGCTTTTTAGTTTGATGTAGTCCCACTGTTTATTTTGCTTTTATTCCCTGTGCTTTTTGGTGTCATATTCAAAAAAATCATTGCGAAGACCAATGTCAAAGAGTTTTTTCCCTATGTTTTTGTCTAGAAGTTTTATGGGTTCAGGTCTTACATTTAAGTCTTTAATCTATTCCGAGTTAATTTTTGTGAATGGTGTAAGATAGGGGTCCAGTTTCATTCTTCCGTGTGTGGCTATGCAGTTTTCCCAGCACTTTTACTGAAGAGATTGTCCTTCTCCCATTGCGATTTCTTGACACCCTTGTCAAATATTAGTTGATTAAATATGTGTGGGTTTATTTCCGGGCTCTCTATCCTGTTCCGTTGATCTACATGTCTGTTTTTATACCGGTACCCTACTGCTTTGACTACAGTATGAATGTGAATATGAATAATATACAGTATGAATATGAATAGGAATAAGATGTGGTCCTTACCCTCACTGGCTCATGGTCCAGTGGGGAAAGGAGACTTTTTGGCTATTTATATCCTCAATATTTATCATAGTGATTGTTGTTTCTACTTGTTTTTTGGAGTCAGTTTTGGTAACTAATGTTTTTATTGAGCAGTGGCTTCACGGTCACGGCCTAGGAAGCCTAGGATTCTATGGACAGGCCGTAGTGGGGACTGCGGGAGAGAGAGTATCCATGGGGACGCAGAGCAGGGGGGTGGGTGTATCTGGGGGTACAATTTAAAAGTATTTTTAATCCAGATTTTCAAGTCTACTAGGATAGACCTTAAAGTGTTATTCTTTAATTTCCTTCTTGTCTATAACTAAATATCCATCCTCAGTTCTAACTTTGAATGGTCACTCATTTTTTCTGATTAGACTAGTTTTGCCTAGATTATGGGTTTAATGAAAAAAGCAGCCTCTGGATAAATCTATAAACTTTACTTTTAAAAAATTAATGATTAATTTTTGCTCATATTCTTCTTTCCTCTTTTCCTTATTTTTTCCTGTCTGTTTTTAACACAGAGAGGCAAACACTTAATTTACCTTCATTTATTTTTCTTTGGTAATAAGTAAATTGAATGCAATAGCTTTGTTTTTATTACTGCTGAGGTATTGATATGTAATATTCTCATTTCATTTTTCTTAGCCTTTTGTTATTGCTGTTTAGATTTTTTTCTTTTACCCTAGAGTATTTATGGCACTGCTTTTTAAAATTTTTTGAGTGTTTGGCTTTTAATATGAATATTTTACTAGGCTTGAAAAATGAGTCCATATAGTTTCTACATTGACAAGTTTCCTAATAAAATTTTCTTTGTATTCCAGACCATGTCTATGGCACCGAAAAAAGGTGTAAGGTTTAGGGCCCAAGTTGTGATGTAAATTTGCGAAATCTACCCAACAATTTTATTACGTAGGCCTTTTGTATTCTTGTTTATTATGCGCCATCTTCGTCTGTGAAGGACCCAGAGACGTGTTTTGATCTCTCACTGCTATTCTTCTGTTTCCTCCTTTTTCCTCGAATATACCTAGATGCAAAGTTATTTGTTCACAATGCAATTTAACAAACGTTCACGCCTGTGTGAATTGGGCCTCACAACAAAAAATAGCTATTCCCTCTATTACTGTCATTTTGCCCTTAGACTCTACTTTTTCTGACGTTGATATTACAATCTTTGTCTTTCCCCACATTTTTCTGACGTATCTTTGCCCAAACTTAACTTTGCATCTTAGCAACTCTTTTAAAAATTACCATGAATAGCAGCACTATTTACAATAGCCAAAACATGGAAACAGCCTAAATGTCCATCAACAGGTGACTGGATAAAGAAGATGTGGTATATTTATACAATGGAATACTACTCAGCCATAAAAACTGACAACATAATGCCATTTGCAGCAACATGGATGCTCCTGGAGAATGTCATTCTAAGTGAAGTAAGCCAGAAAGAGAAAGAAAAATACCACATGAGATTGCTCATATGTGGAATCTAAAAAACAAAAACAAAAACAAACAAACAAAAACAAAGCATAAATACAGGACAGAAATAGACTCACAGACAGAGAATACAGACTTGTGGTTACCGGGGGGTGAAGGGTGGGAAGGGATAGCCTGGGATTTCAAAATTGTAGAATAGATAAACAAGATTACACTGTATAGCACAGGGAAATATACACAAAATGTCATGATAACTCACAGAGAAAAAAATGTGACAATGAGTGTGTATATGTCCATGAATGACTGAAGAATTGTGCTGAACACTGGAGTTTGACACATTGTAAAATGATTTTAAATCAATAAAAAATGTTAAAAAAAAAATAAAATAAAAAAAATAAAATTTACCATGATTCCCAGCTCCTGGGAGTTTTTGTTGTCTTTTTTGTTCTTGTTAATGTAACAAACCCTCAGTCTTAATGTTTTAATGGGAATAGTAATAAAAGTGTCTGCCTCGTTGGGTTGCTGGAAGAACTGAATAAGACCATGCATGTCAAATGCTTAGTGCAGTCTTATTGTTATTATCAGCATTTTTAACACCTTTATTGTGGTATGATTCCTGTACAGTAAACTACACAAGTTTCAGATGCACAATTTGGTGAATTTGGATAGATGTAGACACCCATGAAACTACCGCCACAATCAAGATAGCTAACATTTCCGTCACTTCTCAGGAGGTGCAAATTTTTGAATTCCCAATTTATCCCCTCCCACCCTCTTTACCCCCAGTAACTGTAAGTAAGTTTGTTCTCTGTCTGTGAGTCTGTTTCTGTTGTGCAGGTAAGTTCATGTTTTTTTTTTTTCTTTTTATTTTTTTTTTAGATTCCACATACAAGCAATATCATATGGTATTTTTCTTTCCTTTTCTGGCTTACTTCACTTAGAATGACAGTCTCTAGGTCCATCCATGTTGCTGCAAATGGCATTATTTTATTCTTTTTTATGGCTGAGTAGTATTCCCTTGTATGTATACCACATTTCCTTTATCCAGTCATCTGTCAGTGGACATTTAGGTTGTTTCCATGTCTTGGCTATTGCAAATAGTGCTGCTGTGAACATTGGGGTGCAGGTATCTTTTCAAATTATATTTTTCTACAGCCATATGCCCAGGAGTGGGATTGTTGGACCATACGGTAAGTTTAGTTTTAGTTTTTTAGGGAAACTCTATACTGTCCTCCATAGTGGCTGTACCAGTTTCCATGGTCAGAGCTAATGGATGTGGTTCTAAATAAAAGTATGAGGAAAGAGCAAATGAGTCAGAGAAGCTGGGATGGGCTTCTTGGGCTACATGGGACTTGAGCTGGACATGGAAAGAAGATGGGGGGGTGCATTCTACAGGGAGGCAAACAGCATGGGGAGATGCTTGGAAGTGGAGGGCAAGAGGAGATGGGCTTGGAAGTGCCTTTATGCTTTCTTATGTCTTCTTATGCCTTGCCTGTAAATGCAACTCAGACGCAGTCCAGCATCCACTCACGGGCACCTCTCCCTCCAGAACCCTCCCTGCTCTGCTTCCCCTTCTCTTTCCCCTTTCTCTGTCCCTCTTCCTCCCCGACTGATGTTGATGCCGTTCTAGTCGCTACGCTGCTTTATAGCTATCATTTTCTTATTTGAAGCTTATAGTAAATTATTCTTTACACTGCCTGATAATTCTTATTTTTCTGTGTTCATCTCCTGTAAGAGTTATTCAGTAGCACAGTGTCCGGAACATAGCAGGTACTCTGAAAATGTTTCTTATACTCACTGAATTAATTCAGATTAATTTGTATATGAGGCCACGGGGGCCTGGACAAGTGTGGAGAGGGAAGAAGGAGAGGAGAGCATGAATAATAGCTTTAACAGCTCACCTTCCTAGTACTTACTACCTGACAGTACGTTTAATCTTTATGACAAATCTGTTCAAGAGGATGCTGTTAATATCCCCATTTCACAGATGATGGCATGGACTTGGAGGTCAAGTAACTTGTCTGAGTCTCACAGTCAGGGAGCAGGGGAGCTGGGCTATAGAGGCAGGTGACTGGCTGTCAAGCCCCCTCTTAGGCAAGATGATGGACACCCTCTCGGCAGCCAGGAGACTTGTCACTGGCTGGTGGCGTAGAATCCTGAAGTCTGAGAGGGAGACCTCTGACTCATTGGCTCTTTCCTCATCCTTTTATTTAGAATCACATCCCTGAGCTCTGACCACGCCAACAGCCCTCAGTCTCCTTTAGAGAAGACCCATTATAATTCTTCGTACACGCCCTCCTCCCCTCCCAGGTGCTGAATACATGGCACGTGCATTTTGTTGGATGAAATGATCACTAAAACAATTAAATGATTAATGCTTGGTCCCACCCCATCACATCATGGCTGTAAGAGTCCATTTCTCACTGAAATCCCCATTCATCTTTGAAGATGAGCAGAAATCAGAGCGATTTGCCTTTCCAGAGCTCACAATACATAGTCTTTTCAGGAATCCAAGGGAGCAGAGGGGACCGGGCTGGTGATTATAAAATGGCTGGGAGACAAGAAGGAAAGGGGTGTCGAAACCTGGCAAACACAACCCTCATTGCTGAAATGTCAAACCGACTGAAGTCAAGCCCATTAATCTTGTTTTATTGCGAGATTCAAAATCGCCATGCTGTGGCAGCCACAAAATTGATGGATGGGTTTCCCTGCATTCACCCAGTGCCTCAGCTGCCTGGGAAACCAGATCTCAGATGAACAGGGAGAGGAAATTAAAACTGCCTTTTGAGGTTTTTCAGTAAGTGCTAGTAGAGGAAGATGGGGCATTCGGGGTCTCTGGCAGCCAAGGTGCTTACGCTTGGCTTCTACTGTATTTTTGTAAGCAAATCAAAGAAACAGCAGTGCTGAAACCATCATGGTGAATCTTCAGCAACTTCCCGCTCCAATGAGGGGGCAGGAGTGGTCACAACCTGGCCGCCCTGTTGCTTGAGGCCACCAGGCTGTGATCTTGTTTGACTTTTTGCTAATTGAAGTAGGTGAAAGATGGTAATGCCTGGCTGTTTTAATTTGCAATTTTTTGATCACTGGGGAGCCTAAATCTTTTTCCATATGTCAATTTTCTAGTCGGATTTCCTCTTTTGTTAACAGCCATTTTCCTTGCTCCCCTAATAGAATTCATAGTTCGGTTCAGCAGTTCCACATTTATTGTGGGCCTACTATGTGCCCAGCATGTTCAGTGCAAGAGATACAGATATATGTTTATTCCATTTCCTAATGCAGCACAGGGATGGGGGTGGAGAGAAAGAGTAAAAACCAAATGTAACTTCACTGCAGCATAGCTGATGAGGATACTTCCAGAACATTCTCCCTAGTTTTGCCGTGATTTTTGTTGTTTTCAGAAAACATATAGAAATTTCTATTTTTTATGTTGTGCACTATCTACCTGTTCCTTTGTTCTACTCTATCGTTTGTTAAACATTTGTTTCTATTTTATTTTAATTTTTGTGGTGATAATTTTGAAGAAAATCTCTCACTAGCTGAAATTTACTTTGGTGCTCCATGTGCATGAGTTATAGGCCTTCCTTCTTTTTCTAAATTACTTCGATTTTTGCAAACGTTACTTCGATTTTGCAAACATTAATGAAAACCACCTTCTCCATGTTTTTTTGTAGCTCTTTTATTTGTTTTATATGAAATTTGGCTTTTGAGTATTATGGGTTTTTTTCAGTACCCAGAAAACAATCCAGAGAGATTTTTTTTGAAATGGTATTCAAAATATATTTACTTTGGTAAACCAGTATGTTTGCATTACAACCTGGATATTACCATGCAGGAACATAATGTGTCTTTCCTTTTATTCAAATTTTTTTAAAACATAGTCAAAATATGATGTTTCCTTTATTAAGGTCATTCCTATAAAGCATTGCTAAGTTTATTGTAATAGTATGTAGATTTTGCTATAACTTAGATGAAATTTCTTTTTTAATCTAAATTGTTGCTATTGCTGATGCACAAGGAAGCTGCTGTTCTGTTTTACGTGTCTTGTGTCTGGACAGTTTAGTACACTTTAAAAAATTAACTCTGGATGTTTTCAGCTAAAAGCTTCTGCAGATATGCAGTCATAACACCACATGTAGTGGCACTTTGTCTCTTCCTTATTATTCTGTATCACTAGTCCTGTCTTTTCTTTGGTATCTTTTCAAGATTATATGAACTAAAAATGGTGATAGAACACATTCTTTGTTTCTGAGGTGAGAGTGACTGTGTGTACAGTTTTACTTTGTGTATAACATTGAGGATATTACGTTTTAAGGTATTATTTTTATTATAACAACACCAACACTTAATTGGTGCTTATTATGTGGTGCTATGTGCCAGACACTGTCCTATGGATTTTATATATGTGTCACTTCATATAGTCCTTACACAAAACCTTTATTATCTCCATTTTCCAGATGAGGTCACAGGGCACAGAGAGGTTGGTAACTGCCCAAATGAACAGCAGAAAGAGAGTATGAATCCAGGCATCTGCTCTGCCTGGCTCTAAACCACTTCTAAAGGACTTGCTTCAGTCCATATTATAAAGCATATTTTGCTAGCACTGTACATTGAACTTGATCAAATAACATTTTGGCATCTATTAAAATGACCATGAGATTTCTCTTCCTTGTTTTATTAATGACTTGAAGGACGTTTCTCACTGTTGAAGCTGCATCCTCACATTCATAAGATAAACCTCATTTGGTCCACAGAATATTCTGTTTATTACTGATTTGATTAGTTTGTGTTTTAATTTGAGATTTACAGAATTTGCACAATAGTGGGTGGTTTGGTTTAGACTCCTTTTGGTGATGTTATTTCATTTAAAAATGTTTCCTTCTTTATTATTTCTGTTAACTTTGAGAGGTCTACAAAGTGGAGAAAACTGCAAAAAAAAAAAAATAGTGCAAAGTATATGTACGTATGACACAGCCTGGAATTGAAAAGTTGTCAGTATCTTGGCATATTTGCTTCAAGGCTTGTTTGGTTTTTCTTAAAAGATATGAAACTTCTGAAAGTAAAAAGAAGTCCCTGTTAATTCCACTTCTGGGCATATGCCCCCAAAATTAAAAGTAAGGACTCAAAGAAATACTTGCCCACCATGTTCATAGCATCATTATTCCCGATATCCAAGAGTAGGAGCAACTCAAGTGTCCATCAACAGAAGAATGGATAAAAGTGTGTATATCCATACAGCGGAGCATTATTCAGCCTTATCAAGGAAGGAAATTCTGACCCATGCTACAACATGGATGAATCTTGGAGACAATATGTTAAGTGAAATAAGCCAGTCACAAAAGGACAAGTGCTGTATGATTCCACTTAGATGAAGAATTTAGATAAGTCAAATTCACAGAGGCAGAAAGTAGAAGGGTGGTTACCAGAGGCCGGAGGGAGGGGAATGAGAAGTTAGTATTTAATGGGTAGAGTTTCAATTTTGTAAGAGGAAAAGAGTTCTGCACATGGATGATGGTGAGCATTGCATAACAACGTGAATGTACTTAACGCACTGAGTTGCATACTTAGAAATGGTTAAGATGATAAAATTTAAGTTATGTGTATTTTACCACAATTTAAGGAAAAAAACAAAGAAGTCCTATGTATCTTGCATCCCCAGGCTCATTCTCCTCTCAGGCTTCCAGAGGAAATCATTTTTATGAATTTACTATCTTTCAATCCATCTTCTCTGTTTTTACAAACAAACATATGAATCCATGAAAAATATATTGTGTTGATTTGTGTTTTCTAAAATTTCCATTCAAAGTAATGCGCTCTACAGAACATTCAGCAAAGTGACTTATTAACATTATATTCCTCTGTGTGTGTGTGTGTGCGCGCGCGCACGTACATGCATGCATGCTCAAATTGCTGAAAATATGGAAATCTATCTTAGAAAAATCCACATTTTATTTATCCACATCCCTATTGTTATTCATGGGCTTTTCAATTTCTTTTTGCTGTTTCAAACAATCTGGTAATGCGTGTCTCCTGTAGAACATGGGCCAAAGATTCTCTAAAGTATATACCTGGGGCTGAATTGCTGGGTCATGGTGAATGTTTTCAATGATCCTATATAATGCCAATTTGCTCTGAAAGTTATTATCCAAATTTACACACGTACAGCAGAGTGTGAGAGGACCTGTCTGATCATTTTTTGCTTATAGACCAAGTACATATACTTCAAAAAAAAAAAGTAATCCGTATTTATGGATTATGAAATTTGGTATAAGTCTGCTAGATGTTCTGCAGTTAATGTGCCCCCCATTTTTTCTATTCCTTATATAATCTCTGTCTACTTGGATCTGTAATAGACTGATAACGGTAAATTACATTCTCCCACCAAAGCATGCTTCTTCTGTCATTTCTCATACACTTGTATAGTTTTTCCTTTATGCACTTGCAAGTCTTATGTAAAACTTTTAAACACCGTGCTGTCCAGAATTAACCTGGCTGTTTCTTGGTTTGAATTTGACAGGCATATTCTGGCCCATGAGTTTATTTTTAACTCTTAGAATCTTTCTGCTAGAAACATATCTTATGGGCAACTTAACAGTAACTTTTTAAGAAGTACAATCTTTGAATAGCTTGACTGGCCACTTAGATTCATTTTCATAATCACCATGCTGTGTTTATCATCTGTCTTCCCACTTATGTCTACTTGTCCTCTGTCTTCTCTTTTGGTTTTTGACGTTTATGTTTTCATAAATGATTATATTATATTTCATCTTCTGTCTTACAGAATTTTAAAAGGTAACTACTAATTTTTTAAAAAAATCACTGATGATCCATTAATGAGATATTCCATGAGCATTCTTAAAGCTACAGTCATCATTCCTAAACTTTCTAAGCAAGCACAACCTTTAAGTCCCCTTTATAGCAGATGAACAAGTTTTACAGGTTTTGCTTCTTTTCCTTTGTCCTCCTCTCTCATCCCTTTCTTCATTGGTAAAGTCTAGGGTTTGATGCTACTTTATTTTTTTCTCACCTTTTTTTTTTTTTCTGTTTTAGTTATTTGTTGCATATTTGTGAACCACAACTTTACTCAAACAAATTAATTTTCAAAAATCTATTTTCTCCAGTCCTATTATTATTGTATTGTTGACATCCTTACTGTTGTTATTAATGATTTTTTGAAAAAATGAGCAGCTGGGCATATAGGATTTCCTAAGTATTTTTCCATATCTAAATTTCCCTTTTCCTCTCCGTTTTTGAGTGTGTTCACTGCAGAGTGGATTCTTGTGAAGGTCTACTTGTAGGTCTATGGTTCTAAAAGGAAATACTGTAGAATTCATAAAGAAATAACTGTGCACCCGTAGCACATTCTTTTAAAATTTTTTTTATTTTAAAAAAATTGAAGTATAGTCAGTAACAATACTGTACAGCATAACGTCCCAGTCATGCATATACACACATACATTTGTTTCCATATTCTTTTTCATTAAAGGTCCCATAGCACATTCTTGGTTAACACCATAATGCTTAATGGATTGTAAAAGTATCTCTCCATTTTATTCTTTCACTGCTTTTACAATTAGGAGAAAAAGTGAAGAAAGAAATGACAGGACTTTTATTGAGCACTGTTACGGACTGAGTTATGTCCCCTGAAGTTCATATGTAAAAGCTCAAAACCCCAATGCGACTGTACTTGGAGACAGGATCTCTAAGGAGGTGATGAAGGTTAAATTAGTCATAAAGGTGGGACTCTCCTCCAACAGGACTCATATCCTTATGAGAAGAGGAAAAGATATTATGGATGTGTGCACACAGAGACACAGACCACGTGAGGGCACAGTGAGGCAGTGGCCAGAAAGAGAGGTCTCACCAGAAACCAACCTGCTGGCACCTTGATCTTGGACTTCCAGCCTCCAGAGTTGTGAGAAGATACATTTCTGTTGTTTGAGCCACTCGGTCTGTGGCCCTGTGTTACGGCAGTCCTAGCAAACTGATACAAGCACTTACTCTGCGCCAAGATCCGTACGGAATGTTTAACCCCTACCGCCAACTCTATGCAGTATTATTGTTCCCATTTTGTGAATAAGGACACTGGGTCCGAAGAGGTGAGATGACTTGCTCTAGACCAACAGCCTGAAATTGGTGAAGCTAGAATTTAAACCAAAATCTGTTTCCAAATCCCACGTTTTCCGTCTACAGCCATACTTTACTTTATTGGGCTTTGCCGACATTGCTTTTTTTTTTTTTCCCTGAACAAATTGCTGCTTTGTGAAGCAAGTTTATCAGCATCGTTCTTCCAATAGCATTTGCTCACTTCGTGTGTCTGCATCACGTTTTGGTAATTCTCACAATAGTCGAAGCTTTTCATTATTGTTATACTTTTTATGATGATCTGTGATCAGTGATCTTTTTTTTTTTAACATTTTTTACTGATTTATAGTCATTTTACAATGTTGTGTCAAATTCCAGTGTGGAGCACAATTTTTCAATTATACATGAACATACATATATTCATTGTCACATTCCTTTCTCTGTGAGCTACCATAAGATCTTGAATATATATTTCCCTGTGCTATACAGTATAATCTTGTTTATCTATTCTACAATTTTGAAATCCCAGTCTGTCTCTTCCCACCCCCCACCCCCTTGGCAACCACAAGTCTGTATTCTATGCCTATGAGTCTACTTCTGTTCTGTATTTATGCTTTTTTTTTTTAGATTCCACATATGAGCAATCTCATATGCTATTTTTCTTTCTCTTTCTGGCTTCCTTCACTATGTTACTCTTTGATGTAATTGTTTGGGGGCACCATGAACCATGCCCATACAAGGTGGCAAACTTAATCAACAATGTGTGTGTTCTGGCTGCTCCACTGACCCACCTCCCTCTCCTAGGGCCTCCCTATTATTTGCTGAGACACAGTGATATTGACATTGGGCCAATTAAAAACCCACAAGGGCCTCTAAGTGTTCAAGTGAAAGGAAGAGTCTCTCGATGGGCAAAACTTTGTTGCCTTATTTTAAGACATTGCCCCAGCCACCTGACCGGTCAGCAGCCGTCACCATCAAGGCAAGACCCACTGCCAGCCAGATCAGGGCTCCCTGAAGGCTCAGATGATGGTTAAACCATTTTTTAGCGATAGAATATTTCTTAATTAAGCATTCCGCGTTCTCTCTTCCTCCTTCCCCCTTTCTCCCTTCATTTCACAAACAAACAACCGTGTATTTATTTATGTCATTGTTTTACATCAGCTCCCTCTGTCTCCGTGGCTGATCTGTAAGCTTCGCGGGAGGATGAGCTCCGTCTCCTGCATCACTGGGAGCACGGAGCCTGGCACGGCGCGGGAACTCACACACATCTGGAGAATAAAGGAATGAGGGCGTGAATGGGAAACTTACTCTGGGGATATGCCCCCGTCGCACGGTGGGCAGGGCCCTCTTGAGTTGCCAGGAGTTCAACCTGCAAATGTTGCACCTGGAAGATGGAGAGCAAGCACCGAACCTGGAGCCCCACAGCCTGGCCTTGAGACATGGCTCTCCCTCTTCCCAGCTGGGTGACAAACCCGAACTTTCTGGGGCTCATTCTCCCCATGGAAAAGGCCGAGGTTGGTCATCTCTGAGGTTTCTGAGGTTCCCACATTCAGTGAGTCTATGCCATTCCTGGGCAAAGCCCCCCTTGTTACAGGAAAACCACAGGGGCTGTCGAGAAGGAGCGATGGGTGATTGGAATTTCTAAAAGGACTCACCCCACCCTCAGATACTTATAGAACATAGACGGTGGGCTGGAGCCCCCGAGATCCTCGCAGCTCGTGGGGCTGCTGGGGCGGTAGCAAGGCTTAAATGTGTCGTAAGTGCAGAGCAGGAGGCACCTGGAGCCTGGCCCAGATCTGAAGGCAAGAGCAGGGATGGTGCAGGTGTCCGGGCCCCAGGTTGCCTTTTTTTCATTGTTTCTTCTCTGTCCAGGCTGAGTCCATTCTTGAGCTTCCAAGGCCACTCCGCCGTAACTCGGCTTGCCTGCCACCTCGAAGCATTGGCAAGGCACGGAGACAGAGGCATGGTCCACATGTACAAAATTATTTTGCTTAGGAAGGGAAGTGCCATGAATTCTCAAATCTCTGCAAACGTGGGATAATTAGGTGGTACAATGGTTAATGAATTTAATGCAGATAATTGCAACTTAATGCACATTGACGGAACAATTTAAATTGCAGATACACATCAATGGCTTTTGATTCTTTGGGAATGCTCGCGGGATGACGAGGTCTGCCCTGTGCTTTACTAAGAGACAGTCTGTGTTTCAGAGCACCAGGGGGCCT
Source organism: Camelus bactrianus (assembly GCF_048773025.1). Taxonomy (NCBI): domain Eukaryota; kingdom Metazoa; phylum Chordata; class Mammalia; order Artiodactyla; family Camelidae; genus Camelus; species Camelus bactrianus. The sequence goes on from NC_133565.1 coordinate 29,928,645, forward strand.
CTGAGGCATCCACTTGCCAACAGTGAATCCACACCCTCATCTTCCCAGGGGTATCACCTAACACACAAACAAGGCTGTTGGTCTATAGAGAGCAAGAGACCATCCGCTGGAATGGAGACTCCACAAATAGACAAAGAAGACACATGTCCTGATGCAAATACACACTTAATGCTAGGAACCAGCTTTGACACACAGCTTGCTAGTTTATAAAGTTGCAGCTGGTCTTGAGGGAATAGAAGCCCAGGGGTTAGAACCCGGGTTAGAGCAGTGATTTGGAACCATTTGTAGACCTTGAGAGCGAGGAAGAGGGATGAGAGCTCCCTGGAGTCCCTGCTTCTGAAGCCAGGGTGAACTCTGCGGGGGTCCCAGGACCTGGAAGGCTTTAGCACCTGGGATGCTTGTCTCTTAGCCGTTGGCCAGGTTTAGAGCACCTGCAGGAAGCACGGAGCCCGATGTATACCCAAGCCCTTCTGACAGTGGTGTTTAGTTCCTCGCCCTCCCTACGCTTCCCGCGCTGGCAGTGTGACATGACACGTGGTTCACACCTGAGCAGATCCTGCCTCAGCACTGCCCATAGACTCTGGCCAAAGAGCTTCTGGTCTGGGCCCCAAGCTTTGCGGGACCTTGCCCTGGCTCTCCTCTGGCTGTCCCTTGCTCCAGAGGGCAATGAAATTGTGACCTCCTTCCGGATCATGGTCTACGTGTTCAGGGCTTCAGAATTCCCCACCTCAGTGGCTCCCAAGTCCGCCACTGGTGTCTGCCCTGCTCCCCTCTAGGCCCGGTTCTTTCCTCCCCCGATCTGTGCACCTCTAGCTTTACAGGGGGCACGGGCAGAGTTCCATGTGCAGGCAGGGGTGTTTGCACAAGTGTGTGTAAGGACTATCTGAGTGCAGGAAGGAGCTGGGGCACAAGGGGAGGGTGGGGTGGGCATGAGACAAGGACCTGCATCTGTAAGCTTGTTCTGGACCCTACAAATGCTTGGGGCAGACCCATCCTAAAGCAGAGCTTCCCATCTTTGGCAGAGTGGATGTTTGGGGCTGGACAATTCTTTGTAGTGAGGGGCTGTGCTGAGCATTGTAGGATGTTTAGCACCGACCCTGAGCCCACCAGATGCCAATAACACAGCCAATCACAACAATTAAAAACATCCAGACATTTCCAAAGGACCATGGGCTGTGGGGAGGGGAGCAGGCAAAATGACCACCAGCCGAGAACCACTGGCCCGGAAGGACTAGTTGGGTGTAGCTAGTTTGGGGTTGTTCTAGTTCAGTAAAACCTAAATTCCTGGTTCGAAAAGACTGTTAGGACTTTGAAAAAACAAATGGCTTAGCAAAAAGAGAATCAAAACAATTTTAAATGTGTACACAAGTTTAAGAAATAATTTCCTTTGGCATATGCAAAGGAGATATAGTAGTACCAAACCGTATGTTTTCTGGACTCTGTCCAAGGACATCAGTGTCTCGTTCGATCCCCGTGAACCTCTGTGCTGTCACGCCCTCTTGAGCTCCAGCCCTGGCTTGCTGAGCTGGCTGCAGTGTACAGAGCTCACGCAGCCTCCTGCTGCACAGGAATCCTGACCTGTGACTCGGACCCTAAGGATTTTCTCTTCTTCAGCCACAGGCCAGGGTGGCATTGCTTCTCTTTCTCTGAGAATTGCACAAAACCTCATGGTACAAAAATGCCTCCTAGCTAGACCTCTGGGACCAGGCTTGCCTAATTCGAGCTACTTACTGATCAATCTCTGCTCTCTTAGGCTATTTTAGGTTTCTGGTTAAAGGGTTACTAGATAAACCCTTCCCCCGCACCATGTGCCTTTTCATCTGAGCATCGTTTATCTAAGACATCCTAGATATTAGGATTCTTACAGCATTCTTTTAGCAGTGTGAGAGTCGGATCAAAGGAGTTGACTTTCCTGGAAGTGGGCCTGCCCCTTGTTGCTTTTTTTCCCGTGAGAGACACTTTTAAGTGGCTTCTTTATGGTTGTCCCAAATGACTCCCCCACTCCCAGGGTTTCCTGTAGCCCTGACTGGAGACATGCACCTTTCCCTGATGGAGGTTCTTCTGGCTCACGGCCCCTTCTGCCTGCGCTGATGAGCTTCGGGGAAATGATAGCCACCTTCTCTCTGGGTAACAATCTCCATCTCCGCCTCACAAGCCCCGGAAGCCATCTATGCTTCTTTGAAGGTGGACACTCACCCATTACTTATACCCTCCAGGGAGGTAGAAATGACGCACTCTCTGTTCACAGACGCGGCCTCGGTGCCCGGTACACGGTGGGCTCGTGCTGGGCTCTGTGTAAGTCATCTATTGCAGTGAGTCCTTGGAGGTCTTATTCTGGAACACTGACTCTACAAATGGTACTGGGTAAAATCACTTTGGGTTTTATCTGACTTTGTGAAACTCAAACTACTGGATGCAGTGGCTGGGTTTTGAGGCAGTGATTGTGTGGAAGGGGAAAACATCATTTAGCTCTATAGGTAGGTCTTGTTCTAGGTGCTTTACAGACTTGGCCGTATTAATCTTCATAGCAATCTTACAGATAACTGTTGCCACCTCCATTTTAGACAGGAGACAGAGGAGACTCAGTGACAGTTGTAAACATGGTCATTGTCACAGTGTCCGTGGCAGAGTCAGGATGTGAACTCAGGACGGTCTGACCAGCCTGTGCTCCTTCTCGTCTACACTGCTATTTTATAGATGAGGCAGAGGGACTTGGAGCAGCTGTGGACAGACATGGGGTCAGTGTCCCCTTAGCATCCCCATCCCTTTACCGCTGGTAGAGAAGGGAGGGGCATCTCCAAGGAAATAGCTGTTCCCTGTAGGTAGAGAGAGGAGACAAAGAGTGCTCTTAAAAAAAAAAAAAAAAAAAAAAAGGAACAAACAGGGCTGAAGTTGAAGCCAGCGGTGGCCAAGGCCAGCAGCAGGCGGTCAGGGAGGGCAGTGAATTCTGTGAGCTGGTTTGACTGGGTCAGCCTGAGCCTTGTGAATCCACTCTCCTCAGCTGCTTGGAAGGAAAGCTAGGCGGTTGGGACGTGTTGCCGTCTGAAGTGGCTTAGCAATGAGAATACCTTCTGCTCCCTGGTTTCAACATATATATAAACACAGCACAAAGGAAAGAATCTAAGTAAACAAGTTTACGGCTCTAATCCAGATCAGCCTGTTGTCCGTCACCACGGGTGTGTTGTACACTTAAAATCCTCACCGCCAGTTCTTTTAAATCTCATATTATTAAAAAAGATATCAGGTGTAATTAGCTTCCCCTCAAAAGCACATTGGCTTCTCGTCCTTGAAGAAAAGCTGTTTAATTAATCTGAGCATGCTGAGAATCAAGGTACAGAAAATAGAAGGGGGCAAAGCCACTAAAGGAAGATCTAAGCAGTGGGAACTTCTTCCACTTAACGGCAAACTCATCCTTTGATATTCATAGTTAAGAACCCAAACTTGTAAAGACCATTTCTTCTTTTTTTTTTCTTTTTAACAAATGTGCATTCTTCTTTATTGGAGGACAGTGTAGGTCCATTTCTTAGTGGTCAACTATGGGCCAAGCCCTTACTAGGCCCATTAAGTCGGTTTCCCCATTTCATCCTCATGGCAGCCCTTGCTTGGGAGATATTATTTTAACCATTTCCTATAGGAAAAAAACTGGGACTCAGAAATTTGCTTAAGGTCATGGAATTAGTAAGTAAAGAATCTGGGATCCTGCGAGGTCTGGCTAGTTCCAGAGCCCAGGGGGTCCTAACTGTACTCAGTTGTGCCTCAAGGTCAAAACTGGGAGACCTGAACTAGTCATATGAGTTGCATAAATTGCTTAAGTCTTTGGGACCCACATCCCCGAAATGGAAATTGGAATAGCAGCCTCTGTCTTGTCACCCTCAAGCAGGGGTTATGAAAATGAAAATGGGTCAATAGATGAAGATATATCTGAAATTATAAGCCTACATTATAAGTATAAAGATGTACTTTCATTTACTGATCAAAGAGAGTTACATTTCTATCTACTCCGTCTAAGTCTATAAGCATTGCCAAGGCTTCTCAATGTATTTATTTCTTGTTGTTTCATTGAACTGGAAGGTATTTCATTACGCCTCCCTTTCTACCTGGCAAAGCTTCTCCGTTCTTTAAGCCTGCACTCTCAGGCACTGCCTCCTTCGGGAAGCCTACCCTGACTGCCTCTTCCATTTCCTTTCCAGCCCTGGCCTCTGCCATAGCTCTTGCCACACTGCACTGTCTCTGTCTTTCCCCAAATCCCCTAGTCCCAGAGGTCCTCCCAGTGCAGGAGCCACGGCCTTTTCTCTTCTGTACCCTTGCCCCGCCCTCCCCTGGCAAGGCGTGGGACGTATCTTCAGTGCTGCAAGGAGCTCTGTTGAACCTAACTGCGTGGCATGAAACTATCAAGTCTGAGTTTCTGAGACAAACTTCCAGACCTAAACCCAAGATACAGTTGTTCAGCATCAGGGAAAACCATGCTGTCCTGAATGAACCTGAGTGGAGATGCTCTGCTCTGCCTCCTTCCATCTGCTGCTCCCACAGAGATCACCCAGACTGGGTGGACAGCCATCCTGGGGGCATTCCTGGGGCACAGGACTTTCAGTTTTAAAACAAGGCAGTCCCAAGCCAACCATCCCTGGACATCCAGTGCCCAAACTTTCAAGTTGTTTATCCTAAGCCTAGGCTCAAAGATGACTCTGCCTGGGGGGCTGGGTGCCGATTCAGCCAGCACACAGGGAAGCCTCCGTCTCACCACTGCTGAGTGGCATGGGCACCAGGAGTGAGGGATACAGCTGTCAGAGGCGGGGATCAGAGAGCCCAAATCCTAGGGTCCTCTTAGCCAGACTCTCAGATGTCTGCTCTGAGGGGGAGGTTGGCTCCACAGCCACTGTTTCAGAGCTGGGAAGGCTCCTTAGATGTCCCTCTTCTTCAAGATTTAAGGACCAAGAAAGGTTTGTTCTGGGGACGATAAACTCACAGCAGAGGGAAGGCCATTCCAGGCATAGAATGAAGAAAAGTGAACAGAAGTCAGAAGAGGAAATTTGAAATTTGGGGAGGGGACATTGAGAGAGAAATTCTGAGAATAGAATGATGAAAGGGACTAGCTGGTGAGTTGAGGAGAAAATTCTGAGACTATAACGGGTTGGAGAGTAGAAGGAGGTATTGTTTAGAGCTTAAGTAACAAAACAAGTAGTCTGCGGGGGCAGAGTCAGGGTTGACGGAATGAAATACAATCGCAAGGGGGTGTCTAGGGGGTCCAGCAGAATTATCTCCATAGAACAGGGTTTTTCAGCCTCAACACATTGATATTTGGGGCCAGATGATTTTTTATTGTTGAGGGGCTGTCCTGTGCCTTGTAGGAATTTCAGCAGTTTTCATGGCCTCTATCCACTAGATTCTCAAAGATTTCTCCAGACATTGCCAAGTGTTTCTTGGTGTTGGGATAGGCGTAAGATCACCCAGTTGAGAACCACTGTCTTAGATGGATTGTGGCCACCTTCAATTTTTCAAACTCTTTGCAAGCTCTGGGTATATCTCTTGCCAGCTCTGAAGAGCAGGGCGGGACATGGGTGGCCTCTTGGAAAGCATCCTCCATAAAAGTTAATGACTGGGGCTTTCTAGCTTCTGTGCTGCTCTGAGATAATTAAGGAATGGGATGGTGGGCACTGCTGTAGCGTCTCCCTGCTGGGAAGACAGTGCCATGCAGATCTACTTAGATACTTGCTATTCTGAGTGGGGCTTGGTTCAGCCAAGGCTTTATTTACATCTGAAGGTCCCTGGTGAGGCTTCTCTAGAGAGCAAATGGGGGCTCTTCTGGAGGGAGCATCTCAGAAGAAGGGTGGAGACTACGTCGGCAGAATGGAGCAGCTGGCTGGCTCACAGTTGTTCTACTGTGGGGCTCGTTACTGAGGCATCTTCTTCACTATGGATCAAAATTGAAAACACTTTGATCACTTGCAGCCTTTGTCCCACTTATTCTGTTGCATCTTCTTCAGACCATATTGGTGGGTAAACACTTGGTGTCAGTTCTTAAAACAGGATAGTGCAGGACAGAAGACAAAAGACATAAACTGGGGGAGCAAGAGACCCCATAGTTGGGGTTTCCTACCCCTCATCAAAATTTGCATAGAAGTCAGCAAGAAATTCTAGAACATAAAGGACCAGACAAACATCAGATGTTTGGAAGACAGGAGTAATGGAAGCAGAGGTTGCTGTCAGAGACCCACTTGTGTCTCTTTGGCCCTAAACACTGTAGCCTACTTTGGCTGATTTCCCTCTGCCAGCCTCTGCATCTTTCAGCCTGAGGGCTTTTGTAGGTGGCAGAGCCTGGGGCAAGCCAGAAGTACTGGAGAATTAGTGTCCTTGCCTCCAGGAGCACTTAACGAACAACTAAAGGCAGTTGGGGTATAAATACCCCAGCTCCCTTGCCCCGTCTGGCAATACTCTGATACGAGTATTCTGTATTAGCTCTACAGTTCTGGGTTAGGATTAAGCTCCAGTTATCTCCCTGTCCCAGTAGGGGTTTTGCTTGCTAACACAGTTTATTGGCTACTTTTTCTCCCCTATCTCACTTCCTCACTCATATTACTGCATCCTGGAATCACTATCTGCACTCACACCCTCAGTGTAAAATGTCTGTGAGGAAACCCAAACCAACACATGGACTGAATGCTGGTAGATGGTATGTACTCATTCCAGGGCTGTGTCTGTACATAGAAGAGCACACACAGACAGACATGCAACATCAAATGCATTGCTGCACACAGCACGTGTCAAACTTCCAAATTCATTGGAGGGCTCTGCTACCAGCCACATGCCAAATTTAATTTACTCAAGTTTCATTTTAAGATTGGTTGGCCTGAGTTCTCATAGCTGAAGTAGACATAATTTCTAGATGGCAAGGATTTTGTACAGATCTATGCATTCTCATTTGCGCCAGTCTTATATGTCAAACACATTTTAAATGCTCTCATTTCAATGTGTAATGGCATACAATTCTTGCTGCTGCAGTAAAGGTTGACATCATGGAACTGATCTAAGCCCCAGTTTAGACGTGACATAAACAGTAAAGTTTGACTCTGGGTTGTATCTTTACCTAGATTCCTGTTTTGTTTTTGTTTTTGTTTTTTAAAGAATTGCTTAGATTTAACATCAGAAATACTATATCTCTGAGATTATTTTTAAAGCTTTGGGTAATATTTATTAACCCCATTTGCCTTTATTAGCTGAAAAGAAAACCCAATTACACACCCTTTGCAATACACAAGGTTAAAGTTATTTAATAATTCCCTTTAGTAACTTTGTACCAGTGCTAAGAACCCAGCGGAACACTCTGCCTCCACTTACCCACCTCACTTCAGCTATATCGTCACTGATGGATATGGTTGGAGTTTTTAAAACAACCATAATATTTGCTAATTACTTTCTAATTTAAGAAATGCATGCTTGTCATAGAAGTAACCTGGATCTTAGCCAAGGTGGCTGAGATTTAGAGAAAATTATTTCAAGCTTTTTATTCTACATCTCTGGGAATTCCAGATCTCGTCTCCAGATTTCTGAAAATTCCCAGGGGCATAAATTTTCAGTCACGTCCGCTCTAGTTTCCTGCTTTTGCTGAACTTTTGTTCTCATGTGCTTCTTACCTCCCATGGCAGGTCTCTTCCCTCCTCTGTACAGACTCAGGTATGAAATTCATCTTCCCTCCCTGATTTCCTGCAAAAACGCACAAAGCATTTATGTGTTCCATGAACTTTATCGAGTGTTTGGGAAATAGGAGTTCATGACGTAGCCAAGAATACAAGTATAGAGATGAGGATGCGACATACCCGTTCTTTTGGCAGCTCTGAGTGGGGAAGTTTTCAGCGGTTTCTTCTCTCCTGAAGTCCTGGTCTCTTGTCGCCTGCCATCATGCCCGTATCCCTCCCTGCTGCTTTCTCTGTCCTCCACACGTTTGCCCCTTACTCTTAGGACAGATTGTATCATCTCTCCCCCCTCTGCCATGCCCTTCCCTGCAGGAGGATGACATGTCCCTACCCCATTGGACCCAGGAGTGACTGTGATGCATGCTTTGGCCAATGACACGTGACAGCAGGTCATGTAGGTTACATCTGGGCCAAAGATTTCAGAGTCAGAGCGTGGTTCATCACCTGCTCCTCCTCACCCTGATGCCTGGCAAGTTTCCAGAAAGAAACTGCTCTGGTCCAGAGTGCCTTGGTCCAGAGTGCTGGCGACAGGGAGCTTGCTTGCTGAGTGCACTTACCAGTTCCAGGAGCATGTTTGTATTCTCTAGATTTTTCTTACATGATCAAGCCATCTATAAGTAAACATGATTTTTTTCTTTCCTTTCCAGTTCTCTTATCTTCTCATTTTAGTGACAATTTGGAGTCTCCTGTGAAGTGTTGAGTAACGTTGAGGGTAGCAAGCAATTCTAAAGCATTGTGAATCTCAGGGGAGAGCTCCATTAAGTGTAATGACTGGGGCAGGCTTTTTGTAGATACCTTTTCTCAGATTCAGGAAGTCCCCTTCTACTCCTAGTTTTCTAAACGTTTTTAACATAAACAAATATTGAATTTCATCAAATGCTTTTTCTGCACATATTTGAAATGATCACATGACCGCTCTCCTGTTTGTCTATTAAAGTGGTCGATTCTAATAATTGATTTTTGAATGTTAAATCAACCATGCATTGCTAGAATTTAAAAAAAACCTACTCTTTTCCTGTATCACTGGATTTGAGCTACTATGTTTTACTTAGGAGTTTTTCATCTATATTCATAAAGAGTCTGGCTTATTGTTTTTAAACATTTTTTTAATTGAGTTATAGTCATTTTACAATGTTGTGTCAAATTCCAGTGTAGAGCACAATTTTTCAGTTATACATGAGCATACACACATTTATTGTCACATTCTCTTTCACTGTGAACCACCACAAGATCCTGTATATATTTCCCTGTGCTACACAGTACAATCTTGCTTATCTATTCTACATTTTGAAATCCCAGTCTCTTCCCACCCCCAGTCCCCCTGGCAACCACAAGTTTGTATTCTATGTCTATGAGTCTCTTTCTGTTTTGTATTTATTTATCTATTTATTTTAATTTTTTTAGATTCTGCATATGAGCAATCTCATATGGTATTTTTCTTTCTCTTTCTGGCTTACTTCACTTAAAATGAAGAGTCTGGCTTATATTTGATTTTTCTTATAATGTTCTTCTCAGGTTTTCTATCATTTCACTGGCCTCATAAAACAAGCTGGAATTCTTTGGACCTGGGCTTGAAATTTTCTTTCTGTAAGTGTTCTGTTTCTTTTGGTTCCGTTTGAGTGAATTATGGTTTTCTAAGAATTTTTCCTTTACTAATTTTTAAATTATTACCACAAAATTCTCCAAATAACTTTTATAATTTTTAATGTTTGTAGGACCTTTGGTGATATCTTCTTTTTTATTCCTGATACTGGCCTGTGCCTTCTCTCTTTTTCCCCTTGATTACCTTTCTTTGGGAGTAAGGGGTGTATTAGTTACCTCTTGCTGCGTAACAAAATCACCCTAAAATCTCAGTAGCTTTAAACAATAAGCATTTATTGAATCTCACATGGTTTGTGTGAGGGAGTGGGTTGTGAGAATGGCTTAGCTGGGTGTCTGGCTCAGGGTCTCCCATGAGGTTTGTCATCAAGATGCTGTCTGAGACTGCACTCATCCAAGGGCTTGACTGGAGCTGAAGGGTCTGCTTCCAAGTTAGCTCACTCACATGCCCGGCCAGTCAGTGCTGGTTGTTGGCAGAAGGTCCCAATTCCTCAAGGCCTCTGTTCTTCACCATGTAGTCCTCTCTCTGGGGTTGCTTAAGTGTCTTCTCAGCATGGCAGCTGGCTTCCCCCCAGGGTGAGGCATCCAAGTGAGAGCACAGCCTTTTCTGATGAGACTTGAAGTCACACATCATCAATTCCACTTACTTCTCTCATTAGAAGAGAGTTACAAGGTATAGCCCACACTCAAAGGGAGCAGAGTTAGGCTCCAGCTTTGAGAAGCTTGTCAAAGCATCTGTGGATGCATTTTAAAGCCACCATCGAAGGATATCAGTGTTATTGGCATTCTCAAAGAGCCATTATTTTGCTTTGTTGATTCCATTGCAGGTTTGTCCTCTATTTCATTAATTCTCATTATTTGTTGTGTCCTCCTTCCCATATTCACCAGTGTAACCAAATCCCGGCATTAAATTCTTCCCATTGTATGCTGATATAGGTCTGATGCTCCTTTGAATGTTTGGGAAAAAAACCAAAACAATGACAAACACACCCCCACCCATCACTCAGATACACACACACACACACACACACACACACACACACACACACACACACACACACACACACACGTTTTGTTGATTTGTTGGCAAATTCAGGAGATTTATGAAACATGAAGCTCTCCATTCATGGACTTCAGGTTACAAACTGCAGTTCCTCAGTCAGTAGAATGTGAGTTTAACTTGCATTTTTTTTTCCAACGGGATAACTTACGATGTTGAGTCAGCCACACTCACTTGTATTGTTTCCTGCTGACACCAAAGGCCCAGACTTCTGCTCCAGCCGGCCTGCCCCAGGGAACCAGCTTGTAGTCCTGGAACCAGATTCCTCTCATTACATATGGGACCAGAGGTACGACCTTGGCGAACGAGCCTGCCATGATGGCGAACGCTTGAGCTGGACACTTCAGATATTGCCAGATAGTGAGCATTTTGCCCTGAATGCTACCAGCAAAATGTTGCTGAAAAAAGAACATTTTTCAAGGTGATTCTGTGTCTTTAGGGGCTCAACACTCAAACTTCAGCCACGAGGCTCTTTTGACCAATTGGAAAGTGTCATTTTTTCACTCTGCGTTGGGGACAAATTTTCACGTTGTTATGAAACGTCAGTTCTCTTTGGGGTCTAAATAATTTCCATGCCCCTCTGTTTTCCTGTCTTTGAGGTGCTAAGAGCACCCAGGGCCAGAAGAGTGGTCTTCTGCCCTGGCTGGGAGTGTGGTTAGCGGAACTGGTGTTGCTGTGTAATGAGGGCATCTTTTGAAAGTATCAGACTGATATGTGTTTCATCTCTCTCACCCAAACGTTAAGTTCCCTGGCAGCCATTCTGCCACCAGTGCGCCAGGAGAGGGGAGGGCCGGTGCCTCCTACAGAATTACAGAACAGGGGAAGTCGCTGTCAGACAGGAAGCAGAAGTAGAAAGCCCACCCTTCTGGCCTCAAGGGAACTGTGGGAGGAAGGAGGCAGTCAGAGGCAGGCAAGTGATGTGTCCTGACTCCCTCCCAGGTGAAGTCAGGACCTCCCGTCTGAGGCTCCAGAGACATCCTCAGCTCCTGAGGGCAGGAGGCAGCGGGGTCGCACGGACAGTGCCTGCTGTTTCCTGGTCCCCCTAGAAGATCACAGAGACTGATGGTGTCGGCTGGGAGGTTTGCTCGGGATGAGGGCGAGGGGTGCAGCTGTACGGTGGTGAGGGGATGCTGTGGTCTATGTGCCAGATCGTCCCGACCAAGAACGGGCTACACACCACAGCTAGACCTCAGCAGGGCATGCAGCCCCAGCGCGGATTGAGTTGGAATCGAGACAGCAGGACTCCTGAGCCCAGACAGAACCCAGGAGGCAGGTTCCAACCTCCGGTGCCGGCAGGTGGCCAGCGGCATCCTCACGGAGACCAGAGAATTGCTGACAGTTATCTTCCTCCTTGTGCGTGTGGTGAGGGACTCATCTCACCTGCCCACGGGAGCTCACTGGATTGTTCTACAATCTTCTGAGCACCCACCGTGTACTGAGACTCCAAGGTGCAGAAGGCTGTCCCTGCCACCCCAGAGGTCACCGGGTAGTGGGGAGGCAGGCACATGAATAGACGAGGATAAAATGGCACAGGAGTCTCTTCCAAGGAGACTCATGGAGCGCTGTGGGGGCAACGAGCAGGCGCCTTTAGCTGACCCATCCCTGGAGTCAGGCAGGTCAGAGAGTAACTCGTGAATGAGTCTTTCGAGAAAGAGTTCATCAGAGAAGATGGAAGTGGACTCTAGGAAGGGAAGCATAGATTTTTCTCATCTGCTCTCCCTCCCCTGGCCCTCCCCTCTTCTCTCTTCTCTTCTTTTCCTTCTTCCCTCCCTCTTTTTCTCCTTCACTCTCTAAGACACAGAGGAGCAAACACTCACATCTCAAAATGAAGTTTGCTAAAGCAGTGGTCTAATTGGGCCCTGGGAGATTGGTCAAAGTGTGTTTTGTTTTTCTGTATATCCTCATGAATGGAATTCTTTATTAGTCTTCAAACCTCCTCCATTAACGTGGATTTCCGATCCCTCTCTGTATACCTGCTCCCAACTCCAGGGCTAAGCCCAGTATTCATCTTTGGACCTCAGATTCCAACAGGGATATGCAATGAGAACCTTCACAAGTGTGTGAAGCCAGGCACACATGTCATTAGTCAGAGAAACTATTTCTGGAAATGCTGGTCCACAGAATGACGCCTGCTGTGTGGCCTCTCAGAGGGGGAGCTGCTTCCCCCACGTCAGGCTCTGACTAAGCGGGGCCTCAGTGATGAAGGCTACCGCTCACCACGCACCATCTCTGTGCCCGACACCGTGCTGGTGCCTTGCCCGCGCCACCCACTGTACCCCACATCACAACACGTGGAAGGAAGTGAGCAGCCTGGTCCCCACTGACATGTGAGAAAAGTGAGGCTGGGCGAGGTCAAAGAACGTGCCAAGGTCACATGGCTGGTAAACGGCAGAGCCCAGCCTTGAATCTGGGTCTAGATGATGCACTACCTGTTACAGGTGCAGGTGAAGAATAAGGGCAGAGAGCTGCTTCACCCTGGTGCCCGAGCCTCGATGGAGCAAGACAGCCATGGCCTAGAATGTCTCCTCCCAAGGGCTCCAGAGGCTCGAGAGAGAACAGGGCCCTGCCTTCCCACAGCCCCCACAGCAGGCCTCTGGGCGTCCCAGGGAAAAGCCAGATCTGTGGCAGGGAATAGTCAGGTGAACAGATGACTTTCGCCCCCAGGCTGGACAGTTGTTTGGGGATATAATTGTTCTAGGGAACACCCGTCAGTCCAGATGTTACGGACTGGATGGCATCTCCCCCCAAAGATGCTGAAGTCCTAACCTCAGTACCTGTGAATGTGACTTTCTTTGGAAATAAGGTCTTTGCAGATGATCAGGTAAGGATGAGGTCAGCACAGTGGACCCAAATACAGTAAGACTGGTGTTCTTATGAGAAGAAGAAATTTGGACACAGAGACAGACACACGCAGGGAGAACGCCATGTGAACACAGAGGCCGAGATGGGGTGATGTATCTACCAGCCAAGGAGCCCCAATGATTGTCAACAAACCAGCAGAAGCTAGAAGAGAGGGCTGGAACAGGTGTCCCCTCACAGCCCTCAGAAGGAACCAGCCCTGCCAACACCCCGATTTTGGACTTTGGCCTGCAGAACTGTGAGACAATACATTCTACTGTTTAAGCCACCCAGTTTGTAGCACTTGGTTACGACAGCCCTGGGACACTGATACACCAGAGCTCCTGGGATGTGAGTCCTGCTTTCAGCCCCTTAGACAGGCCTGGGCTGAGCAACTCCAGGGAGCCCTGGTGCCATCGCCTGACTTGCAGGGACCCAGCATTGCTCTGCGTGCCAAGAGAGGCCACAAGGTGCATGACCACCATCCAGGACTGAATCCCTGCTGCGTTAAGTAAGCACTGTAGCTCGTCTTCCAAGTCGTGGGGTCCCTGGTTACAAAGAGCCAGATTGAAATCCGATTGCGCTCTCAAGCTTGCTGCAGGGGAGGATGGTGTTTGTGTCCTGTGCTATTCCAGGGACAATTAGCATCAGAAGATTAGATTCATAATGGCCCATTCATTTTCTCCGCTCGTCACTGGTGTCTGGCGGAGAATTGGAATTCTTAATCCCCCACGCTCTAAGTGAATGCATATTGAACTGTTTTGACAGCTTGGAAGTTTCGCTGCAGATTCTTGATGACTGCCCATGTCAGGATCAATTTGCAGCCTTGTTTTTTCAGCTGATTAGGTCCCATCCAATTTTCTTGAGCCAGTGTTTCCGAGGATCTGGCTTCTTGCATCTCTACCACCAAAGGGATGTGGAGTGGGGATGGTCCTGGTGAGGCTGGGTTTGAGATCTGCTATCCAGAACCACTGAACCTACCATGAGTCCTCTTACATTTGCTCAAGGAACAAAGAGTGAGCTCTCTATTAAAAAAAACCTACACAGTGCAGCTTTTGCCCAGAGACTCTGTGAGAAGTCAGTGAGAACGTACACAAAGCTAGCTTGGGCTGCATGGAGAAGAGAGTATGAAGAATGAAGGATGGGAGTGTGGACTGGACTGTCGTGTTGCTTCTGCGCACTCCCCAGCTCTACCATTTAACTCGCTATGGGACCTGGGGTCAGTAACTCACGCTCGTCTAAGTTTCATCATCGACATCATGGGGATAATAGTAATAGAAGCCTTGTAGAGTCGTTGTGAAAATTAAATGAAATATTACATGTAAAAGTTCTTTGTTCGGTGCCTGCAGCCAAGTAAGTGTTCAACGGATGTTAGCTTGAAAGGACAGTTTCACTTCCTTCACCTTCCTCTTCTTCCTCCTCCATCTCCTCCGTCTTCCCTGTCCTCTGTCTTCAGTCAGAAGGGCTACAGTGCCATCCAACAGAAAGGCAGTGGGAGCCATGGGTGTGATTTTTAAGTTTTATAGTAGCGCTGTTAAAAAAGTACAAAGAAACAGGTGAAATTAATTTTAATAATGTGTTTGATATAAAGCAGTACATAAAACAGGTGATCACAACAACATGCAATCCATGTAAACATCATGAATGAGATGCTTCACATTGTATTTCTCCAACTGCGTCTTCACAGCCCCAGTGCGAATGTTCCACCAACAGCACATCTCATCCCAGACTGGCCACATTTTTTTTTAACATTTTTTTATTGAGTTACAGTCATTTTACAATGTTGTGTCAAACTCCAGTGTAGAGCACAATTTTTCAGTTATACATGAACATACTTATATTCGTTGTCACATTTTTTTTTTGCTGTGAGCTACCACAAGCTCTTGTATATATTTCCCTGTGCTATACAGTATAATCTTGTTTATCTATTCTGTATATGCCTGTCAGTATCTACAAATTTTGAAATCCCAGTCTGTCTCTTCCCACCCTCCGTCCCCTTGGCAACCACAAGTTTGTATTCTATGTCTGTGAGACTGTTTCTGTTTTGTATTTATGTTCATTTTTTTTTTTTTTTAGATTCCACATATGAGCGATCTCATATGGTATTTTTCTTTCTCTTTCTGGCTTGTTTCACTTAGAATGACATTCTCCAGGAACATCCATGTTGCTGCAAATGGCATTATATTGTCATTTTTTATGACTGAATAGTATTCCATTGTATAAATATACCACATCTTCTTTATCCAGTCATCTGTTGATGGACATTTAGGCTGTTTCCATGTCTTGGCTATTGTAAATAGTGCTGCTATGAACATTGGGGTGCAGGTGTCATTTTGAAGTAGGGTTCCTTCTGGATATACTCCCAGGAATGAGATTATTGGGTCATAGGGTAAGTCTATTCCTAGTCTTTTGAGGAATCTCCGTACTGTTTTCCACAGTGGCTGCACCAAACTGCATTCCCACCAGCAGTGTAGGAGAGTTCCCTTCAGAATGGCCACACTTTAAATTAAGTGTTTAATTAGGCACATGGGGCTAGTGGCTGGGATACTGGGACAGCATAGTTCTAGGTGTAAACTGACTATACTTCAACTGAAAAAAAAAAGAGAATATATTGGAAAAGTTTTAAAATCAAATCTGGAGACTAAACTCACCTGGAATAAATGCACATATATACATAAATTTTTTAAGGTTAAAAAATATAAAAATTTCTGTCCTTTATAAGCCACCCAGTCCATATTTTTGTTTCAGCAACCTGAACGGACTAAGACACACACCTCCATCCGATGGAAAGCTAGTGTCATCCCTGCTGTCACTGGCCTGGGCCACCGTGCCCCGTGACTGTGCTTGGCCTTCCCAGCTGGACATTAGAGACGGTGCTTACCTGTCACCCTGCTGCTTGGCTTGTGCTCAGGTTCCAAACTTAGTCTGGGCTTCTACAGGGGAGGCCCCTTGTGTCCCTGTTTGAGAGGATTGGGCAGCTCAGTTGGTTATTTAATGGTTCCCATCAGCTAAACAGCATTGACACACCCCGTCTCACCATCATCTCGCTCTCTGACCTTCTTGTGCTGGGGTGACTAGGACACCCCGTGACTCTCAGGTGTGAATGGAGCTGGCAAGTCCAGAGCTTCCTTCCGAAACAGCTGCCAAGGCAGGAACTGCTGTTCCCGCTGCAGACCCTGCCACCCGCGTCTGATTTTCCACGTGCAGTGAGACAGCTTAGCCCTTGATAAGTCTGGGCATCAAGAGATGAATGGCACCATCTTGACTCTGAATGAATTCATAATATAGAGGGTGGCATATGTGCAAAATAATTCCTGTTCACTGTAATAAGTGCTGGGATGAAAGTTTGTTAAAGTTGTAGAGGAAACTTGAGAAAGGGGTGATAGATACATAAGATGAAGTTTTAAAATGTAAATTCTATAGATAATAATGGATATTAGGATTCTTTTGGTTGCTAGAAATAGAAACTGTTAGCCAGCTTAAGCCAAAGGGTGACTACTAAGGTGTTAAACTAAGAATTTAGGGGAATCATACAAATTGAGAAAATCCTAAATCCCAGGCAAAGATGTAGTCAGCCTTCACAGACAGACTGGGGTGGCATTAAAGACTCAGGCAGCTCTTTCTTACGTATTCTGCTCAGCACACATTTTGATACTTTTCTTGCACTGCAGTCCAGCTTTCTTTGTTTTCTTTTTTATGCTAACAATATGAAAACTTTATTAGTGCCTTCCGTTTTTCCTGCCCTTCTGAATACTTTCTTTTTTTAAATTGAAGTATAGTTGATTTACAATGTTGTGTTGGTTTCAGGTGTACAGCAAAGTGATTCTATTATGCATACACATACCTATTCTTCTTCAGGTTCTTTTCCATTGTAGGTTATTGCAAGACATTGAATTTAGTTCCCTGTGCTATACAGTAGGTCCTTGTTGTTTACCTATTTTATATATAGTAGTGGGTATATGTTAATTCCAAATTCCTAATTTATCAGTCTCCCTCATCCTTTTCCCCTTTGGTAACCATAACTTGTTTTCTATGTCTGTGAGTCTGTTTCTGGTTTGTAAATAAGTTCATTTTTTTTTAGATTCCACATATAAGAGGTATCATATTGTATTTGTCTTTCTTTTCCTGACTTCACCTAGTATGATGATCTCTAAGTCCACTGATGTTGCTGCAAATGGCATTATTTCATTCTTTTTTATGGCTGAGTAATATTCCATTGTGTATGTATATCACATCTTCTTTATCCAGTCATCTGTTCATGGACATTTGGGTTGCTTCCATGTCTTGGCCATTGTAAATAGTGCTGCTGTGAACATTGGGGTACATGTATCTTTTCAAGTTAGAGTTTCCTCTGGATATATGCCCAGGAGTGAGATTCCTGGATCATAGGGTAAGTCTATTGTTATTTTTTAAAGGAACCTCCATACTGTTTTCCATAATGGCTGCACCAAACTACATTCCCCCCAACAATGTAGAAGGGTTCCCTTTTCTCCACAGCCTCTCCAGCATTTGTCATTTGTAGACTTTTGAATGATGACCATTCTGACTGGTGTGAGGTGGTACCTCACTGTAGTTTTGATTTGCATCTCTCTGATAATTAGTGATATTGAGCATTTTTTCACAGAATCACGTACTTCCTACACTATTCTCTGTCAGTCTTTAGGACGGTTGTCTTGGACTGGAGCCTGTCTCTCTCATCTTGTACCATAAGGACTGAAGAAGTAACTGAAATATGCTAAAATCCTATGATATTGCTATTGAGTCAAGTCCCAAGAGCAGATAGGCAACCGCTTCACTAATTATTTCGCGGCTGCATGGCAAGGATTGCATCTTCCCAGACAAGGTTAGGAAGGTGAACACATCGTCAGCTTCTCTCCTATCCTTGTGCACTCCTTTTCTCTGATATCCTGGTAATTGAAAACCTCCACTGCTGGCACCAAATTTCTGTATCAGTTAAGTTTCATTTCGTCAATAAGAGCAGAGAGGGACGATGACTAGCTTAACTTATAGAGGACATTGATTAATAGGCAACTGGAAGTGACATGGAACCCAAGGAAGAACTGAACGGCCATACCTTGAGATGGACAGGGACCAGGGCATATCCAGGGGTCCCGGTTGGAGGGATTCATGAGCCTTCACTCTGGAGGACTCTCACACAGCTCAGTTTAAAGGTGCTCAGGTGCTGTGTCTCTCAGTACAAGATTCAGACTCTTGGGAAGAATGAGCTAATGGATTAGCTGTAGTCAGATGCCCACCTGGTGGCCAGTGACACAGAATCACATAATACAGACATAGCTGAGAGGTCTTCTCATGTCCCCATCGAGTCCAGCTCCTGGGAAATGGGCAACTGGGGTGAGTCAGGCAGTCACCCTAAGAGGTCTACGTGCACCTAGAGCTAGGTGAGCTTCACATGGTTATTGTTATTATTTCTCTTCTAAATCTTTACAAGACATTTGGCTTTTTCCTTCCATTTTCCAACTATAATGTATTTATAAACACTGTAACTGTAATTCACTCTACCATTAAATGGAATTCTGAGCTTACTTCCTGTTTCCTTTAAACTTCAGCGTCTCCACTCATGTGTTTATCTGTCTGTCCACAGGAATGCTTTCAGTAGTTTTTGTGAGAAAGCTGTTTGAATGGTGGGATGGACGGCCGTGCGTTTATCGATGATGGCATTCTTTGCCTCCTCATACTAAAAACGTTCTTGTATTTAGATGTCTTTCCCCTCTAAATGCTCTGCAAAAATCTCATTATCTTCTGGAATTTAATGTTCTGAGGAAAGGTCTGAGTCAGCCGATTTTCCTTCTTGTGGGAAACCGAATTTCTCTGCGTGGGTACTATTTTGACTTTTTTTCATTATCTTTGAAGATGTTTTGTGGTGGTGGTGGTAGATTTCTTGGTTTGTTTGGGTTTGTCTTTGTTTTGTTTTTGGCTAAAAGAGAACTAGGAAAGTTGGAACAGGTATTAGGCTGCCCTTACAGCTGACTGTATCTGTATGAGCGCTAAGAGTACACCATCAGAAACTAAAACTTGACAATACCGAGTGCCAAGAAGTCTCGTGTGACAACTACTTTCCCGATGTGCAGCGTGTATAGATGTGCGTGAACACCAGCGGACGAGAGGCCGGGTGGAGGGTAGTGTTGGGGTAGATAGGAGGCGTCAGGAAAGCTACTGAGAGAATGTGGAGGGGAAAGCTGATGTGAGAAATAAGGTATTTCCGGGCCACGTTGAAGGCCTTGCTGAGCTCAGAGGCCACACCGCCGTCACAGCACCAATCCACATGCTTGTGCAATCTTCTCCAGCGGTACTCAGAAGCCAGGGTATGTGCTTGGAGGAAGCAGGCAGCAGGGTGGATACAGGCTCGTATTTTTCTCAGTAGGGATGAGAAAAGGGTGAGAATTAAGTGCATTGTTTAGAAAGTGGGTCCTGTGGTGCCCCGTGGGCTTAGGCGTCAGAGGTGGTAACTGAGGGCAAGAGGGTGTTGGGGGTTGAGGGGGCAGTGGAGGAATAGGGTAGCGGAGGTTCTGATTACACTAAAGATGAGGTTTAAAGGGAGGTTTCAGAGAGTTTTATGTGAGAAGTAACATTTGTCAGCAGACCTAGACGTGGACGTGAGTAAGGAGACTTTCACTTATTTATAAAGCGGCCTTTAATTTCTGTCTCAGGTCTTCCATTATCCTCCGGCCAATGTCCTAATCCCGGTGCTTTCAGAGTATTGCGCCCACTCCTGTGTTAGTCAGCTCAGGACGGTTAACTCAGAGCAGCTCAAAATCCCCTTCTCTCCTCCTCAGGGTGGATCCCATCCCTCTGGAGCTGTGGTGCCCACCTCCATGACCAGGTTGGGCTGAGACCTGTGACTTCAGATGCCGTGGTGACCCGGGAGCTTGTGGCTCCTGCTCCAGCCCAGCGCCCGGCCAGAGCAGACCTGGCGGAGCTGCAGCGCCTGCCCTGGGCCTTGCCAGCTGTGTGCATTTGCTTCAGAGCCTCAGAGTCAAAGGAGTCATTCCGTCTTATCTTGATGCGTTTACTCTAAAGGTAGGAAAACTTTAGGACACCAAGGACAGAGTTTTCAAATGCTTTTTCTGTCCCTTAATGTCCCACTGACGACAACAGCAAAGCAGCATTCAGTGGTCATTGACCCCATGTTCAGCTCTTTATTAAAAGAAGAACCACTCCACAAGAAGTCCAGTAAGCAGTCCTGGACTCCCGAGCTGGGGGGTCTCATGGACAAAGGGACAGAAACAGCTGAATGGACCCACAGCCCACGTCCAGATTCTGGGTTGTGACACAGCTGGTGACTCTATCAAAGCATCGGGGGAGGGGGGAAATGTTCTCGTGCCTCACATTGCTCTCCTGGGGCAGAAACGGCAGGTCCTCGGTGGTATTTAATTTCAACTCTCTTAATTACGTCACTGGAGGCAATTTGAAGGTTTAGGTACAGTCCCAGATTTATTATGTCACTCAAAACTCGAAGGGCAGGTTAGTCTCTATTGCGAGGAGAAACATTAACAGCAGGTAAGCTTACTTTTGGACAAAGAGAGACATCTCATCGTATTTGGGGAACTACTCTGTGTGCTCCTCTCTTCTTGCAATAACTGTAATTCACCTTTGGAGAAGGCACATGGGGTCCTTGGTGTAGCTTTCATTGTAGTCTTAGCTTATATTTTCCATCCATTTCCCCTGGAGATAAAATAAATGCCTGTTAAAGACTTTAGCCATCTTCATTTTTAGCAGATTCTAAAGCAAGCAGGGTCACAAAGAGGTATGGTTGTTCCTTCGAGTGCTGGTGAGATTTCAGCCCGCAAAGGAGATGGTGACCAAGGACCTCTCAAAATGACATCGCAGCCCATTCTTGGGGAGTCTCCCTGACTCAACCAGGGAGGCCAGGGCTGCACACTCATTCTCTTCCGTCTGCTACCCTTGATGGCTACTCACTCAGGGTCCTGGGAAACTTTGGCATCATTTTCCATGTCTTCAAGGTTGTGGGGAAATATGAGTGTGGATGCCAGGCCTATCTGGGCACACTGTACTCCTGTCTCTTAATACCCTGATCCTGGGGAGACACTCCTGCACTCTCTCATCTTCAGAAATAAAAAGAGAAGAGGTACAAGTCTGCTGTTTTCATAATGACACACAGACTTTAAGGGAAATTCTCCTGGGTGCCCCCCACCCTTCCCGTAGGAAGCCCCGGGAAGGGGGAGTGTTCCCCTGGCCGTCCCTGTGACCACCTACAACTCTCCCTCCCTGCTCGCACCTCAGATTGATTTCTGTCCCATGTGAGTGGAGGTGGGAAGGGCAGCAAAGCAGGCTGTCCTCTCATTTGTCTGTGCGAATCATTTGATTCCATGCCCTTTGAAGCCAGCACTGTAGCGGGTGAGCGCAGGGCACCGAGGGTTCCCCTCGGGCTCCTGGGACTGTTCCCCCCTCCACCGCCCCTTGCACATCCTCAGCCTAAGGACATTAGCTTATGTCGGGTAACCACAGGAGTTTGATGGTTCTGCTCTCTTACTCTGGGTGGGGGTAAGCTCTGAGGCATAACTCTCCCTCCAGAGCACGCCCGTGGGATCAGGCGAAGGCTGCCCTCCTGATGCACACAGGCACAGCTCTGCTTGGCTAAGAAACACTTGCCCTGTTCTGCTTACCCTACCTTCTTCCCAGTTTCTCCTCATCCCAGTTTGCCTGAATGCCTGTAGCTCATCTCCCTCCCCCGGTTCCAGGTAAACTTGGTGAGCACTTGTTTAACAAACCACTTGCACACAAATCTTCTCAGGGGCTACTTCTAAAAAAGCCTACCTAAGGCAGTAATTTAGAGTCTGAGTCATTGTTCCCAGTGGTAGATGTTTTCTCAGCCATCAGAGCACTTTCAGTCCAGCCTTCACGTGGGAGAAGGGCTAACAGGAGCCTGGGGAGAGGAAGAGTTGTCAGTCACACATGTAAATACCTTGACGCTTGCACATTTCAGACGCGAAGCATCCGCAGGGGATGAGAGCGTCTGTGGCACTTCCATTGGAATGGGCAGGTAAAGGGAACTGCGAGTCACTGGAGAGGAGGACAGTGAGGATCGTGGCAGGAAATGAAACACAGAAACCTTCAGGATGCCAAATTTTCCAGTATTTAATTTGAGTAGGAGACTAAGAGTTGAAGGAACAGTGTATAAGGTAATGTCTAGCCAGAGAAGCCATTAAATATTTGTTGGCTGAATGAATGGATGGACAAGGTAGGGGAAGGATAGATAACGAAGTAGCCAGAAGGTGAGACCCTCAGAGAGGCTGGAGTAGTAACGATCTGGAGGCTCATCTCTCAGCCTGCAAAGGATGCAGACTATTGAGTCACAGATTTTTTTTTTTTAAATGGAGGGACTGGGGATTGAACCCAGGACATCGTGCATGCTAAGCATGCGTTCTACCACTGAGCTTTTAACCCCCGCCCCTGAGTCACAGAATTATTAATCAAATGGAGTTTTAATACTGAAACAGAGTGAATGTGGAACTGTAAAGAGGCCAGAAAGTTTCAAAACTAACAACCACCGACTCTTAAAAAGACTATGAAAATAATCTATTGATCAAGCAAAGCCAAGTTTATTTCCTACTTCAGTAAAGGAAAGTACACCTTGATGCATTTTTAGGAGTGGCTCATGGTGGGGAGGTCATGAGTGGATATCTATAAGATTTGGGGAGTGCTTTAAGGAGGGTCTTTTAATCTCAGGGCTTGGTTGGGATAAATTGTTAAGGATTGGTGGACACTGTGAGGTCAAGCAAGACTTGACAAGTGAACAGCCACTTGGAAAGGGAGTAGATTTGCCCTTTAGTTGAGTTTGTCTATTGTCCTGATGTATTGTCTGATTTCCCTGTTATCCTGAGAACAGGTCTAGTTGAGGAGGAATCTGTTGTTCAAATAAATGAATTAGGCAGTTCCCAAATGATGCAATAAAGGCTTTTGCAACTTATCTTTGGGGATAAAAATATTCTGAGATAATAAAGTCATGTTAATATAAACAACATTAGCTCTTGATCCAATTAAATTGTGTGGTTGCAGGCAAGTTGTTCTCAAATGTTTACTCCCTCCCCCTCAGTGTAGGGACCCTGGGAAGACCAGATGCTTTGGCTAGCCAGACAGCCTCACTGTACCGATGGCCCTGAGGTGTCCTGCCTGAGCTAGGATGCTTCTGTCAGACAAACTTGTCCCCAGGAGAGCAACAGGTGGGGAAAGTAATTAAGGACTGTATTTACTTAACTGAATAGAAATGTAGGAATTTGAGGCTTGACAGAGGGACCAAAACCATCTGGAACAGGGCAGATTCTTCAGTGTTTGTGGGTGAATCTTGGTCATAAAGATATCAAGCGCTTACTAGGGGATGTGGAGACCTCAGAGGACTGAAGACAGAGGTTGCACATTCTCATACGTTCTCACAGTAAGATTCCTTGCCTCTGCCTTATGGATGGATGCTCACTGCACTGCAGGAGCAAGGAATGGAATAGAGGCAAGGGGACTGGAAGGGCAGGTTCGGCTTCGGATGTCACCTACTCCCATGGCCTCGGGGATACCGGGGCCAATAAAATACCTGAAGATTTTGTTGGTTAGTGGTCTCTTTCTTGGGTCGCTTCCCACCAGGACCCTCAGCACAGGGGGCAGTGCATTCTGGTTAGTACAGCCTGATCTCCACTTTCTGCCCCGTGGAGGGTGAGACAGTGGGGAAAATTCCGCTCTACCTGAGAAGGAGAGTTGGGGAGAGTCAGGTTTCTTAGGCAGGAGCGAGAGGCTCTCCTGGGATGGGTTTAAAAGGGCATGGAATGCCAAAGGACACGGGAGAGCACTGGGAAGTGGGGTCGGGGTGGGGGGAGGTGGCCCAGAGCAGCCTGAGGATGCGATTACAGGAGGGGACAGAGGAGTGGGGACAAGGACATTAAGAGAGTGATTGAGGATGTGAGGGGTATGGAGTAGGCTAGAAGAAACTGGGGCTACAAAATTTCCAAAAGAATCAGTCCCACTCATTGCCAGGTGTGGGGGGTGCGTGTGGAATGCCTGGGAAGGAGGTGGAAGGAAGGAATGCACGGCTTTTGGGGGGCGGAAGCCCTCGCTGAAAGTAAGCATGTTCCTGAGGGAATTTACAGTCTGAAGCGGCTGCAGCCGTAGACAAACCAAGAGCCCAGGCCCCGCTGGAGGGAACCGGCTGCAGCCACGGCCATGGTTCTTACCGCAACCCACTGACGCCGCGGGCCTGAGCACTCCCCTGCACTCTGGCATGTGGTTGGTTATTAGCCATAATGTCCTTGCTGTTGTGAGTTTTCTCCTTTTCATCTTTTTTATGAGTATTTTAATGGGAAGTTAGGGGGAGGGTGCGTCAGGCTGAATCTGAAGGTGGGTAATTTTCAGAAATGTTCCCTTGAGGTAGGGCATTGCATTGCATGGAGCAGGGCCTCTCAGTGTCTCACAATAGCCCACTGACACAGGAGGCACTGGGGCTTATAGAAAGGACACTGAGTCACAGGGAGGAGACTGCCAGTGGGGTCAGATTCTGCCCGGGTCGGGCACAGAGAGTGAATGATGTATGGGTTCAAGTTTGCTCCTCTTGAGAGAAAGAACTGACACTACAACCCAAATTCACGAGATGGCGCCCATCCTGTGCATACAGACAGGGCTGACCTCGAGGTCATTGCCTGCGCTTGGCACAGAGCCCTGCTTTCAAAAGGACCCCACGTTGGGTTTAACACTCTGCTGCTGCCATCTTAAAATCCATAACAATTTTTTAAAAATTTATTTTAATTTGGGGGGGAGGTAATTAGGTTATTTATTTATTTACATGTTGGTTTGTTTGTTTTAATGGAAGCACTGGGGATTGAAGCCAGGATCTTGTGCATGCTAAGCACACACTCTGCCACTGGGCTATATCCTCCCCCCAAAATTTCTTATTTAAATCACAATAGCACAACAAGAAAATGTTTATCTTTGGTTGATATCGTGCTGAATACTTCTACATGCCTACCTGC
The DNA here is from genome assembly GCF_048773025.1 of Camelus bactrianus. NCBI lineage: Eukaryota > Metazoa > Chordata > Mammalia > Artiodactyla > Camelidae > Camelus > Camelus bactrianus. Next base: position 29,953,823 of record NC_133565.1, read on the forward strand.
CAAGCATCAAGTACATACATTTGTGAATCTATGTACTTATGCCCTTTAAGAGACACATTCATAGGTGTAGATATAATTGCTTTGGGACATTTCATTTCTAGGGTCCACTAAAGACACAAAATCAGGACAAGAGCAGAGAGTTCCTTCTTGGCAGGCTCATGAGGGCTCTGTTGCCATCCAGAGGGGTTCTATTGGCCATTCGGCTGTAGCAGTTATATTTGTCAAACATATCAATTAATCTAAAACATGTTATTGCATAAATATTAAGGGACTATATAATGAAGAATTCACCCCCAACTAGTAATTGCTTGCTTTCTTCTGTTTCATTTCCACTCCATGACCAGATTCACAGACAAATTTTACATATGTGTAGTCAGAACACAGGAACGGTGTTATATACCCTCCAGTTTCTTTTTTCCCCCTAGACCTCTAAGATAAGCCATCTCCCATGCTGCAGAGTTGTCTTCATAATTCTTAATTTTAATGGCAACATCCTGTCACATTGAGATGATCTTACATGATTAATTTTTAAAATATCTTTTTGTGAGTATGTATATTCAGGTATTATTTTTTAAAATTTTAAAGTGCCAACTCTGTGCCTTGCCTGATGGAGACCATGTTGGGGACACAAATATAAATAAAACATGACCCTGGTCTTCACCCTTCTTCAGTAAAAATTAAAGCTTAAGGAGCATCTTTATTTTATGTTCTTTTAGTTTAGCTCCTAAGGAGAAATTCCTTAAAGAGGAATTACTGGATCAAAAAAGCCAAAAACTTTAATGGCTATAAGTGCATACTGTCAAATCACTTTACAATTCATAGTCCCTCTAGCAATGAACAATTAATTGTACCTGCTTCCCTGGAATCTTGCCAAAACTGGGTATTATCATTAAAAAAAAAAAAAAAAAAAAAAAGCTTCCCCAACGTAATAGGTGTAAAATGGTAGAGAATTGTTCTAATTTGCATGTGATTCTTTTAAAGCCTTATCCTCAAGTCTCAGGAACTGCTTTTTTTAGTCCTAATACTTTATCTACATGGGGCTCCTTTTTTTTCTGTATGAAGTTAAAAGACATAATTCTCATTATGCCTTTCTTAGAAAATACTGCATGACCTAGTGAAAATTTTACAACATATAAAATCATTTCCTTAAAGAGAAATCCTTTTCACTTCCTTAAAAATTGCATTTTCCCCAAATATTAGCTCCTTCTTGTCCCTGCCATGAAGTGGGCAGGATCATTCTGAAGAGATTCTGTTTTATAAACATCTTTAGACTTCCAGATTATTATAACTCTGACAAGCTCCAACTGTATCTCTAAACTGAGGTCAGATAAGGGTAATAGGCATTTCAGTTCCTTCCCAGTTCAGTCACAAATCCCCCCCCCCCCCCCGTGGCCATGTGAGTGCTACTCCACTTCCTGTAGTAGCAGAGCCCCACCCATACCCCTCGGGGCAGGCACATGACCCAAGCTGAGCCAATCATATTCCTCACTTCTTGAACAGACAGATGGGCCAATAGGGAGGCATGTGGTTCCAGGTAAGCCAATCACAGTCCTTCCCCGAGATTTTCCAAATTTGAGCTAGGAGAAGAGAAGCCATTTTTCTTCAGAAGCCCTGGGTCTATAAAGATGTGAACCTAGAACTTCCAGCTGCCAGGCTCTTCACCCTTTTTCCACTCCCCACCCCAGCAGTCAGCAGGAGGGGAAGCAGCCTGGTGGAGGTTCGGGGTAAAGCACGCGAGGATGGGGAGAATGCTTCCTGTTAGCATTTAGTCATCAGCTCCATTGATCCCCCAGGGCAGCTTCCAGCCACCCTTTCCCATGCCCTTTCTATTTTGATCATATGAATTTAAAATAAAAATCCTCGTTTTGTCTTATTTGTACATTTTAGTTAGGTTTCTTCACTTGCGTGACAAAGTTGATGTTTATTCACAGTCATATGGATTTTCTCTGCATCTAGTGGGATTGGTTGATCTCAGACTGTGTGGGTGAAATTTCATAATTATAAAAATTCAAATTGAATGGCTTAGTGCATAAAGTCACTCATTCGACATGCATTACATGTCTTGCTGTAAGCAAGACAAATTCCAAATACAGCTCCTGGAAAGAAAACTCCGCATTCCCATCCAAGCCATCAATGCCTCAAATATTTCTTAGATTCATAAAGTACAGAACTGGAAGTGAGCATTAAACCCCATTTTATTCCCTTACCCTTCATTTTACCAATGAGACAAACCTGGCACAATGGTTGGTGGAGATGCTGAGGCTAGAACAGCGTGCTGCTCCTGTGATATTATGCTGAAATCAGCCCCTGGAAATTGAGATGCTGTTAGACGACAAACACGTGGGCCAGCAGCCTGGGTGAAGATATATGTGAAGTAACTTTGTTTTCTGTGTAGTTCTTGTATCAGGATGGAGCATTTGGTGCTGGGGCATATTTTTGGCAGACGCATCAGGTTTCACATAAATAGTACACATCTTTGTCAAAGGCCTCGTTTCCCTGTTCTCTCGAGTCATCTGCTACTGTTTCCACACTCCCGCCATCACACATTCTCGGAAGTGTAAATAACAGCTGCCAGGTTGGAACAGCTTCTTGCTCCTTCCCAGGCAATGTGAGGTGGGGGCTTGCCCACTCCAAAGCGTCCTTGCACCATTACGGCCAGAGGACCAGCCTTCCTCCCACTGGAGAGGCAACAGGGATGAGTCAGCACCCCGGGGTGAGGTTCCCTCGTAGAGCAAATGAGCAAGGAGACCAAAGTACTCTTGGAGAGCAGAACCCTCTGTGTCCAGTAACCATTCCCTGCTCTGTGACTGGGCCCTTCTCCCCCCTGCAGAGTCAGACTCTGCCACAGGGACCTTGGGGCATGGGGACGGGTGGGAGGCAATAGACCGGGAGATGGTCAGGCAGAAGGCCATTTAGATCATTGTCTCTGTCTTGACTTTACATCCAGGCTGACTCACAGGATGAAAGGGTTGGCATGAGAACCAGAGGGAGTGTGTGGACCTCAAGACCCAGAGAGCTCAGGGGCAGAGACCCAGAGAGCTGAGAGATCCTACAAAGCTAGGATCTTAGTCTGCTCTGTGAGGCCTTCTTTGATGGCTCCCTTTTTGTTTGTTGATGGAATTTTGAAATGAGAGGGGCCTAGGGACTTGTTCTGGAGGATGGCAGAGAAGAAGGGTTTGGGGAGATCCCACCTCATCCCACAGTTAGCCGAGTGAGGGTATCCAACTATCACGGAATGTTTGAATAATGATGGCAAGTCCACCTATGGCAATATGGGAAGTGCTGGCCAGTGCTAAGAAAAGTCTAGCTATGGTTTTGGCTGGAACTATGTAGAAAGGCAGGATAATGAGTGGTTATGTTTGAGTAGGGAGACTGTTCATTCAGTTCTGTTTGTTTTATTCATTTTTTCAAACTCTCTCCCTTTCTGTGTGCCATCTTTGACAAGGGTCCTTGGCATCTGTTCTTCTCACTTCCCAAAATGCTTTTCCCCGGCTGTCTGTGTGGCTGGCCTCTCTCACCGCTCCTCAGAGAGCCTCCCCTCACCACTAACTGATAAACGTCCACTGCACCTCTGCATCCCTGCATCCAGTAGAGACCCTTTCAGATTAAAAAACAAACAAAAGAAAAAACAAAAAAGAAATTTTGGCTCAAATCAATTAAAAAATAGAAATATAGGTGTTTAGGAGAGGAAGAGTTTGTTTCCAGCTGGGGACATCCAGCGTATGAGTGTAGATTAAACAGCGGGGACACCTAAACTTTTTTTTTTTGCAAGCAGCAGGAATTATTAGAGCAGGCTGATATGGGGAGAGTGAAAGTTTTCTTCATGGGTAGGAAAGAGAAAGTACAAGATGAGCCTGAAATGTCCTGTGTCCAAAAGCAATGAAGTGCTCCAACAGAAATAAATAACTAAATGAAACGATGGCAGGTGGGTATGTCTAAAGGACAAAGGAAGAAGGCTGCAGGGGATCCCACTGGCCAAATCTGGGAATGATTTAGCATCAAATTTTGACCACAAAAAATGTGTGATTGGCCAAATAACAGCGTCCAGAACATACAGGTCCTAATCCTTGTGATTTGTGGATGTTACTTTATATGGCAAAAGGGACTGTGCGGATGTGATGAGGGTAGGGATCTTGAGATGGGGAGATTACCCTGGGTTAGTTATCTAGTGAGCTCTAAATGTAGTTACAGGTGTTCGTATGAGAGTGAGGCAGAGGAAGATTTGCCTGCGAAGAAAAGAAAGATGGCGTGAGGACTGGATGTGACAAGACATGTGAGGAATGAAACACTAGAACCTGGAAAAGGCAAGGACACGGATTGTACCTAGATCCTCCAGAGGGAGTGTGGCCCTGCCAACACTTTGGTTTCAGTCCAGTGAAACTGATTCTGGACTTCTGATCTCCAGAACAGTAAGAGAATTAGGGTATGGTTTTTTAAGCCACCAAGTTTGTGGTGATTAGTTGTAGCAACCAGAGCAATGCAGACAGGAATGAATTATACATCATCAAATAGAATAGGAATCCATGTGTCTACTCAAATAGCAGATAGGTGATAGATGACAGGTAGATGAGAGAGAGGGATGAATGAACGAATGTCAGGCGGGGGAGAGGAAGGGCTTTTTCTTAGGGTAGAAAGCTGGCCAGTGAATGTAGAATAAGTGGTGGAAAATCACCAGTCTGTAGGCATCATAGTGAAAATTGTTTCAGGCAAGAATCAATAATGAATGCTAAATCTAAGGGGGTAGTTGGGTGAGGATCAAGGGAAATCGTAAGTATACTTATCAGTTACACTGTGGTCAGATGGTCACAACTGACATCATCAACAAGTCAGAGGGACCTTGTGTGCCTCCAGATGTGACACCTTGAGAAAAACAAAGGGTCACGTTTGTAGTATGTACTCGGTCTGGAGATACAAAACGTGTCTAATCATGAGGAAACATCAGAGAAATCCAACAAGAGGGACATGTTATAAAATAATTGACTTCAGTTTTCCAAAAATGTCAATGTCATGGAAGACAATGGAAGGCTATGGAACGGTTCCAGATTAAAGGAGACTAAACACAAAGGAGAGGCAAACGCAGTGCGTGCGTCGGACTGGACCGTGTACTGGGGGGACAAATGCTATTAAGAATACAAAATGTTATGAAGAATGTTACTGGGACAAGTAAATAATTGGAATATGAGTGATTAGATTAAGTAAAATTATAGCCTCAACGTCAATTTCCTTGAATTTAATATTGGGACTGTGATTACATAAAAGAATACCTTGCTTCTTAGGAAACACACACAAAAATCTTAAGGGGGAAAAGGGCATGATGTCTGCAACTTGGAAAAATATGTCTGTAACAAATATTGGAAAAATGTAGTATTCCTTAAAAAAATCAATGAGAAAAAAACACAAATAACCCAATAGAAAAATGATCACATGATATATACAGCAAACAACAGAAAATATACGTGAAAAGATACTCAACTCTCTCATAACTAAAGAAATAGAAATTAAAACAATGAGATACCATGTTTCACCCATAGACTGGCAAAGCCAAAAGAGTTTGGAAATACAAAGTGCTGACACTTAAGTAGGAAACGGTGGAACTATAAAATAATACAGCCGCTTTTAAAGAGCAATTCACCTCTGACCCACACCTGCACAGAGAGGCAGGTACTGCAGTCATGTTTAAAATGAAAAACTTGAAAAAGCATAAATCTATGTAGGGCTATGGATGGAAACGCAAGTCATTTCACTGAGTGAAAAACAAGGTGTAGAATAAAATTATATGTGATTTAAAAATCAGTAACAGTTAATGTGGCACTGAACAATCCAATATAACTTTTATGGAACTATTGATACACAAGTAAAATTATGTAAAATCAAGGAAAATGGTCTTACAGGATATGCACCAAACAGGAACTCAGGCTGGGGAGAGGGGAGGACGGCTCAGAGCAGACTTCAGCTTTCTCTGTAGCATTTTAATTTTTGAAAAGGGAAATGTATTCCTGTACTGCTTATGTAATTAAGAATTTCATATATAATTAAACATTAATTTAAAAATGTAGGCGGCAGTCTTTACCTCCCCAAGATCGTTTGTAAATCAATTTTCTTTCCTGTCTGTTAATAAATCAGCTATCACTTACTAGATGATGGTGCCCTCCACCATCCTGGCTTCTATTTTTACTCTTCCTTGGCACCTCTGGCCATGCTATTTAAATCTGTAGTACTGTGATTGGGAAATTAAATTCAAGTGAGGACAAAAGGAAAGTGCTTCTGAATTTAAGTAGCTTGGGTGTTTACCTTTTCCCTGTTCAAATGTGTGCACAAGAACCACTTCTGTCTTAACCCTGTGAGGAAATTGGTAAGAAACCACATGAGGGTATCACTGGAGGAGTCAGCACAAATTGCACATTTTGGCAGCCCTGTTCTTTGGGCACATTGTGAAATAATGATATTTCTCTTCCCAAGCTTGATGACTACAAAATGGAGTCTCGCGTGAGGCCTGAGTCTCAGGAAGAATGAATGTGATGCCCTGTATAATTCTTGATGGACTTAAAATATCCCTGAAAATTCTAACACAGCATTGTGGAATATGAGAATTCAGAGATAACTTGCTGATTCTCAAGTTAAATCATCTTCAGGGTCTTACTGTTGTTGTTTGTTTTTAATGGAGAAACTGAGGTCCAGAGAAAGGAGGTGATGTCTCAAGGTCACAGAATATGTGGGTACAGTTGAGGGCAGATCCCAGCCCGGATCACCCCCTATACCACGGTCACGGTATCTGTGTGATATTAAATATGTACACCCACTGTGTAAATTAGGCAATGGAGTGAGTGGAGAAGAGGAAGGTTCCTGTTTTCTGTTGTTCTATCTGCCTGCATGGGCCCTGACACTCTGGCGTGGCCCCAGTATAGCAGGCATGTCTCCCGTGGACATTACCCACCTAGGAGAGTGGGGTCCAGGAGAGGGGTTAGATGCCAACGTCAGTGATCTGCAGCAGGAGGAGCTGATGGCAGGAGGCCCTAATGACAACTGCCAAGAAAAGCATCATCTTCATTGTCAAGGATGCAGATAACTGTTGTGTGTTTCTGGTCATCGATTACTTACACAGTTTCCCCCAGTCGTTCAGCAGCTTGTGCCTCCGCCTCACTAAGGGGCAGGGGAGCCTCAGGGCGGGGAACTAAGGGCTTGCCAGCTCTCAGTGCTTGTGCTTTGCTGCTGTTTACTCGTTCTCAAGGACAAAGTCTGCTAGTGACAGAATTCTAAGAGCCAGTTCAAGTCTAATGTGTTCAATCTCACCATTAAAAAAAAAATTTGAAGCCCTGCAGTCAGGTCCAAAAAGGTAGCTGCACAGGTATAGGTGTGGGCATTGCAACTGAGAGGTGGGCGCTGTCAACACATTTAACAAGTAAACATGTGATTGGATTCTGAAGACGCCCAGGTGGGGTCAAAGTGCAGTGGCGCGTGTGTGGTCAGGAAACAGACAGACCAGTGTTCTGACATTTACTGACATAGTCTGACATTTACTCACTGTTCACCTTCCGTTTTCTAATCTATAGAATGGCTGTAATACAGGGTCACTGCCAATCCTTGATGGGTTGAGGGAGAGTGACCTGGATGGGAAGAGGACCAAAACTAACCTCGCAGGTTCCTTCAGGAATCGGGAAGGATAACTTATTTAAAGGACATAGTGCTCAAGATTTTCATTACGTGTTTAGGACAAGTTACGGTGGAGTTCAGCAGAAGCACACAGGCTTGAGATCAAGTTTCATTTAGGTATCAGATATTTAGATTTTCATTTGGGTCATTTGCTTTGTTGTTTGACTTTGAGCAAATTCCTGCCTCTCTCTGGTTTCCTCATTGGGAAATGAGGATTAAAGATCAGTTTTAGTTTGAGTGCTGTTTGAGGTCCTACTGTGGCTGCATTTTAAAGAGACACAATTCAAAATAAGAAAGGAAGCCATCTACTCTCTCTGCGAGGATCAGAGTCCTTGGAGCAACATCTGCTTTTTTTGACACCACACTTTACAAGGTCATTGCCAAACCTGGGTGGGCTGAGGGAAACTGATAGGGGTGGAGAAGAGAACTTCTACAGTATTCCTGCAATTGATTTCATGAAGACAAGAAAGAGTTCTAGGCAGAGAGGATCATGAGAAAATAAGTTGATGTTATTTTTGCTAACTGTTCAATGTGGTGGAGATGGAGAGTTAAAAGCCATGGGCTCCGAGGAAGCCCGCGAGCCGTCTCTAGCTGCTCCCGTTCATCGTTAGGACGGATAATGTGATGAACGGTTCGCACCCTGTTACAACGAGCACTGTGGCAACCAGGATTTTTGCCCACTGAAACAACCCCCAAGCTTCAGCCCACAGCCCTCTAATTCCGCACACCAGTCATCCCAGCGAACTCGAATACAAGAATCTGGACCGTTCATTGAAATTCATGATGATCCTCTTTGTCTCGGAATTAAACCCACATTAATTGGGGCTGTGTGACAATTCATTCGGGCTCCTTTGCGTTGGCTTGCTCTGCAAATCAGTAGTGGATACAAGGGAAATATTTAACCTAGTTGGACATGAAGAAATACACGGAGACAGTGTCCCAGTCCTCTTCAAACCACTTTGGAAACTGTGTTATTGAGGACAAGTAATGAAAGTGCTAAACACAAATAATCTCATCAGTTCTTTAAAACACTTGCTGGTTTCTGTAGCGTGACCACTCAGTATCTCCTCTTCACTAGCAGCAGCATCACAGTAAATTAACTTCTGTCATACAGTTGAATATTTTCAAGTCTTTACCATTTTCTCACTACCTCCTGATTTGGGGGAATGGGTGAAGCTTTGCAGTATGAAGACTCAGGGGCCCTTGGGGGGCCCCCGAACATGGAATCTGTGTTTCAATGCCTTGCATGATAAGATGAGATATTCGAATTTCTTTCATCAGGACAAAGCCAAATGACAGAAATTAGGATCTGGGGATTCAGAGAACAGCAAAATCTTTTTATATCCTTAAGAACGAACCAGTAAACATCTGGTAAGGCCATGGAAAGAATCTTTAGGAGTCCGGCTTATCCTAGAATGCAGGTGGTTAATGTGGATGCTCCACAGACACAAACTTAGGTTCATGTCTCAGCTTTGTTCCCCCCAGGCTTTGTCCCCTCAGCTTACAGACCTCACCCAAGTGCATCACTGTAGGATCACCTGTGAAAAGGAAGAAATCCAACCTCCCAAAGCAGCCAGCTTCTCTCCTGACACGGACACTTAGAAAATGTGTGTCTCTTTCCCTCCAAGGAGCACTTGGGTTTACACATGTGCACACACGGTCCCTGGAAACAGTACATTCAAGCATCCAGTCTGGGAGCACTTTAAAAAAGAAGCATCTGCAGTTAAGGGAGTGATTGATTAACTTTAACCACCACAATTCATTATGAAGGCCGGGAGGGAAGATATTACCGTGACAAATGGCTTGGCTTTCTTTTCCATCTTTACACGAACAGATTTGTCAGCACAGGAGGAGGAGAGAAAAATAAACAAAAGAATTTTTAATGTCAAAGAGACCTCTTATTGATTTGGTTCTGCATAACTTTCTCATTCAGAATGGGATGAGACGATTTCTGTCTAAATGTGAGGATGGCTCCTCCCCGGGACAGGAGCATGGCCACGTGACCTCAGGAGGTGACCCCAAGGTATTATTCCTCCAACCCTTAGATTCTGTGCCCCCTCCTCCTTTTTTTTTTTTTTTTAACAGGGGTGATGGAAGAAAAGAGAGAGGAGGCAAAGATAAATGAAAACAGTATTTCATTCTTTGACAGTGAGTGTGTGATGCCTGAATGTGTGATGTTTAGAACTTTAGCTTCAGGGTTAGAGAAATCCAGATTTGAATTCAAAATCAAGTCCAAGGTCAAAGTTGCTGTGTGACTTTAGAAGTATTTACTAATCTCTCTGAGCCTCAGTTTCTGCATCTACAAAATGGGCATAATAATACCTACTTCTTAAAGACAGGATACGTATCAAGGGAGACAAATATCCTTTATCACTGTCTGATAATTATATTACATATTCATTGGCTTCACTGTGTATTATGTGTATCCTCACTCAGTTACAATTAAGGTAGGAAAGCTGTGTGTTTTGTTCTCCGCTGTATTCTCAGTATCTAGGACCCTGTCTTGCCTATAATTGGCACTTTATAAAAATTGGTTGGATGAATAAAGCGTTTAGCATGGTGTTGCTGTATTGTAAGATCTCAAGGTACAACGGCTTTTAAAAATTCTGTGAATGGGTAAAGGAATCTTTGTCTTGAGATCTGAGAAGCCAAGTTAGATTTTGCTTTGAACCGCAGCACAGCAGAGTAAACAGGAACATGAATCCTGATTCCGGAATGCCTGGGTTTAAATCCCAGATCTCCCGCTGTCTAACCCTGGGAGAGTTCCTCGACTGCTCTGGCCTCTGTCTTCCCAACTGTGAAAGTGGGCTGGCGGCAACGACAGCACCTACTTCAAAGAGTGGTGGTGAGCATGAGTGTCTTGCTCAGAACCGTGTGTGGCTCATGGCGAGAGTCCGCTGTCATTAGTTGGCTGTGGATGGGATGAGTTGGCGTGAGGAAGTGGTCTTGAAGGAGAGTCGAAGGTCATCGCCAGCTGGAGTGACAAGAAGTGAGGGCCAGGGCCTGGGCCGGTGGCAGGCCTGTGTATCCCATCCCAGAACTGAAGCTCACAGTGGCAGCTCCAACTCCGGTGGGGCTGAGGAGGCTCTGTCCCTGCAGGCGAGGCCTCCTTAAAGGTACAGTGACTCACACTGGGTGGGTGCCACAGAGGGCACAGAGGTGCTGTTCACTCCCAAGGAGTGCTTCTTTGAAAACCCTTGTCACCTATACCACCGCCCCCCACCCCAGGACTAAGAACCTCTTATGACAAGACCCCAGGGCACCTTTCCTCTCCCACACGCATGTGCCACGGAGGTGATGACTTGCTCCCTGTGTGTCTCTCCAGACAGACTCAGATCATGAGGCCAGGGCCGGTGTCTGACTGCTCCCTGCTCTGTCCCCAGTAGCTGGCATGGTCCCTGGCACATTGTGTGAGTTCAGTAAACAGTCTACAGAAAGAAGGGAGGGAGGGAGCAAGGAAGGAAGGAAGGAAGGAAGGATGGAAGGGAGGGAGGGAGGGAGGAAGGATGGAAGGGAGGAAGGAAGGGAGGGAGGGAAGAAGGAAGGAAGGATGGAAGGAAGGAAGGAAGGAAGGAAGGACGGACAGACATCGGGTTTGTAAGCAGACAAGAGAGGTCTAAGAACACGCAACATGTTTGGCTGAATTACACTTCCTGTGCCACAAATGTGCCCCTCTCTCTCCTCTCTCTCTGCCTCTGCCTCTAATTCAGTCCTTGTCACTTGCATTCCAGTTAAAAAAAAAAAAGAAGGTCTAGCTCTGTGCACTTGGGTTTCCCACGCAGACTCAGACATGCAGGAGGTGGGTGCACTTGGACCAGGATGCCCCACTGAAGGGCCCCAGCTGTGACCACAGGCGTTTGTAGACTCTGCAGGAGGTTGGCTCCCACCTGAGGGTGCCCCCTCAGACCTGCACGGGAGCATCTTTGTGCCCAGGGACCTGGGGCCACCAGACCGAAGGGGAAACAGGGAACCAGGCCAGGAGCAGCTAGAGCCTGAGCCTCGGGAAGCCTGGCACATAGCTGGCAGCCAGCCTGAGTCGCACAGCCAGCTCCGCAGACAGTGATTTATCTCAGAGGGATGTGTTTGCAGTCCAGCCGCACAACCAGGGGAGCTTCCTGTCTCCACTTCCCAAGCACATGCACACACACCTCCCACACACCTCACCTGTGCTCACAGTCAGACTCACACATTCACACGCGCACACACACTCATGTGCACTTTCACAGCTGTACACATAAACCACACTCACCATGTGTACACTAATGCGATCACACACACTTACAAACGCATGTCGTGCACACATCATCATCCTGGACAAAGCAGAAGAGAAAAAACAAGGCAGTGTCCTGGCCTCTCACCTCCACCCCTGCGTCTGCAGCCCCAGTTCCTGGCTGGGCTCTGAGCCTCTCTGCTCAGGCAGCCGCTGGTGCTGACTCCCCAGCTCGCTGCCTGCGAATTCCCCACACCAGCTGCTTCAGACTGTCCCTCTGCGTCCCTTCTCTGTCCCTCCCGGCAAGCCATACGCTCCCTTGCCTCCCTGTGCCCTCCAGCCCCCGTGCCCTCCCTTCCACTGCTCCCCCCAACCCTGTCCCAGCAGCAGATGGGCAGCCCGGCCCACGGGACCTGCCTGCTGGCTTTCTGTCTGTGTGGATTTGGGCAGGTCCCCCAGTCTGTTCTGATCTTGAATTTCCTCATCTGTGGAACACGATCCCTCCCGTCTGGCATGAGTCAGTCAACAAGATAAGGAGCTGGAGAGACTCGGTGGGCGCTCCGTGCCCACCACTTCTTCACTCTGCTCCGTCTTCCCCAAGCTAAGCCATCTGGACCTGGGTCCCTCTCCTTCAAACCATAAACCTTTCTGCTTGGGCTTCTGCCACTGACCTGTAACCAGGAGGAAAATTTCTGCTTCCTAAAGGAAGCCTCCCTTGACGATGCCCCTGTCCACTGTCCACCCCTCCTCTTCTTGTACAATGTTAACATGATATTTACAATCGCACCCTCATCTCCTGCTTCCTCCTCTCCAGCACATCACAGTGAGCTTTCAATCTACTCCACCTCCGGTCTCTTTAAAGGGCACTCATTCATGGCTTCCGCGGGGTCCTCAGTGCTCGGTTCAGCTGCGTCCCCTCAATGCCCCCACAGTCCTGGTGCCAGCACTGCCCCATTAAGATGGGGTAAGAGTAGAGTGCGGGGTGGCCAGAGGCAGATGCCTGACTTCAAATCCCACCTCAGCCAGTCACCAGCTGTGCCACCTCGGGTCAGGCACGTTCCCTCTCAAAGCCTCAGTTTCTCATCTGTGAAATGGGGCCTCAGGGAGCACCTGCCGTATTGGGTGGTGGTCGTGAGGATCACATGAGGTAATGCTCGCTGGGTGTTTCCCGTGTCATGATCGCTCGGTAATCATCATCTCTTATTTTGACCCTTCGAACCTTCTCCTCCCTGGAACCTTGAACCTCCGATCTCTCCTGGTCCTCCTAGTGACACCCCTCCCAGGTCCTCACACATGGGTGCTCTCTAGCGCTCTGTCTCCAGGCTTCAGGGTGTGTGCTAGAAAACCTTGTCTCTTCCACAGCCGCCACCATCCTCTCCCCTCAGATGACGCCACCTCCCTGCCTCTGGCCTCGATGCCTCTCCCGGGCCCCGGGTCGGGACTGCTGTGGGGCTTTTGTACCTCTCTGCCTGAACAGGGGCTCCCCCTGCCTGGGAGTAGAGGGCCAGCCTTGGTTTTTGAGCAGGGAGTTGCAGGATCAGGCTATTCTTACTGAGAGTCTCTGGAGAAAACAGGGATTGGAAATGGCAGCCCTGATGCAGAGACAGCGGCCAAGAGGGCAAGGGCAAGGGAATCGTTCCTCAGTAACCATTACCGAGCATGGCAGCTTGGCAGCTCTTATGGAAGTCCTGCGAGGTGAGCAGAATTGATCCCATCCCTTGCGGTGACGAGAGAATGGAGAAGCCGCCAACCCCAACCCTGTCCACGCCTGAAACAACATCTGCTTTAAACATACTTTCCTCCAGGCACTGTGCCAGCTACCATACCATTTCAATCGTTCCAGTGACCCTAAGTAGGAATTGTGCCCATTTTACAGATGTGTCAGGGATTTCAGTGACTTTCTCAAGGCCAATGTCAAACTGAATTCAACTTAGGAAAAGAGTGACCTTATTTGACAGCTAAGCTCCCTACCCTTCACCCTCCCTCTTCCCCTCTCTACCTGCCACGCTTACTATGTCTGCACACAGATAACTAAATTTTGTAGAGACTCAGTTTCTGGAAATAGAAAACAAGACAGACTCTTCCAGAAATGCCCTTGCCAGAAAGGCTGAGCCAAACCCCACAGAGCAGGTCTATGCAGGGGTGTCTTTTTACCTTCATCCTTGGAAAGAAAACTAGACTTTTAGACTGTCTCTCTTTTAGGTATATTACAAGAACTCTTCACAAAAAAAGCAGGTCTATATTTCATAATCTAGTAAATTTCATGGTTTACTGCGACCTTCCCCAGATAACAAAAAATAATTTCAAGGAAATTTTCCTTTGCTTATGAATCAGATATTCCTTTGACTTTCTTTGAGGAAACAGACTTTTAGTTCCATAAAAATAGTGTAAAAGATGCAGCAGTTGACTCAGTGAGCCTGAGTTTACTTCTGAGACGCCCGAGTAGCTTCCAAGATATGACGCTGCACCCAGCAATTTCAGATCTAGGTAAAATTCATAGCAAAATGGTTTGCAGAGAGAGCACTGTCACAGAAATGAGAAGCCAGTGGTTAAAGTCCTATCTTTCCCAAATGCATGACTCTTTGTAAAATGAGAATGCAATAATTATTTCTCTTGGTTCCTAAGGATGCAGAAAAACACCCTAAATTTTTTCTTTAAATCTTTTTGACTAGTAATACATTCACATAGTTAGAACTTCAAGAAGTACAAAAGGATATATAGTGAAAACTCTTCCTCCCACTCTATTTCCCGTCCTCCAAATCCCATCCCTCCGCAAAGAGTGATCACTGTTACTAGCTACCCCTCTGAAGATGTTTTATGTATATAGATAACAATACAATGGTATATTCTTTTTTGTCACTTTGTTTTTATGTCAGTAGTAGTGTACTAGACACAACTTCTGCACTTGGCTTTCTTCACTTAATGTGATTGTTGAAACTTTCAAGTGGTGCACAAATGCAGAGTTACTGTTATCATGTTAAAATATTATTTTAATAATGTACCACAGTAATTATGAAGATTAATTTTTCCTAGAATTGAGAAAGGAAAAAAGAGGAAAGACTTTAATATAGTACAGCTTGGACGCTTTCATGAAAAAAATAGTGTATAGAAACTATATGCTACATATTGCAAATTTTTTCTAAATTTGATTTCAATACTCCCTGAGTCATAAATAACTAATTAGCAAATACAATTTACAAAGGGTTCCCACGACACCCTGCTGCTGGACAACCAAACTGTCTTGTGTTAACAGTGCCACCTAGAGGCGGAAGGGCATCTTGACTGTTTCTTCCCCAGCTGATTTACTCTTTGCCTAGCAACACCTCAGGAAGTCCATTTCCTACACACATACATAGTCATATCTCTTTTTTTTTTTTTAGATATCCTTGCTTCCTTTCTGTCTTTGAAAACTGTCGAATACCAGGAAAATCAATTCATTTCCTTTTTTCGACATTTTAATTTCCATCACAAATTCACTCCGGGTGTGGCCAAGGCTCTTGAGAGCAAAGCCGGTCTCACGTTTGGGTCCCTGAAAGGAAAATCATCTGCTTTCAAGTGGCCTCATACAGAATGAGAAGCAAGTGCGTCCTAAAGGGCTTCGAAGTGACCAGAGCCCTCTTCAGAACCTCGAGCCCAGTGGTTTTCAAGCTGGAGTGCGCATCGGCCTTATCTGAGGGGGCTTGTTGAAATCCAGAGTTGGCGCGAGATGACGTCTAAGGCTGTGCGTTTCTAACAAATTTGCAGGTGCGGCGGATGCAGCCTCCTCTTGCTGATGCCAGTCGTGCTGCCTAGACCCTCGCTTCCGCCCGGAAACGCTCAGCCCCTCGGCTGCTGGGACGTTGGTGGCTGATGGCTCTCAGGTGAGCTGCTCTCTGGAAATTGCTTTTAGCTGAAGAAAGCCCTCTCTCCCCAGTCCACACCATCTCCCCAGGGGCTGTGTCTCTGAGCCCTATTCCCTGCAGAGGCAGAAAGGCCAGGTCCTTGCTTCAAGGCGGGACAGCAGCTCCTGAGCTGCTCTGGAGATGGGCCGAGGCCTCTGCGGCAGCTGCACTGGGGTCCAGCTCCCCCTCCTGCTCAGTCTTACCTCTTCCCTCCTGGCCGCTGCTCCTGCGGGCACTGCCCAGTGAAGTCCTGCAAACAAATCCCTGACCCATCGTCTGTTTCCTGGAGACCCTAACCTAACACACCTTCTTGAAACTAAAAGTCTTAGCCTTGAAATACAGAGAAAACTATGTAAGCAACAATGTGGAAGTTGTTTTGTAGATTTTGTCCTGCTGTGTTTATGCAAAGGACCATCATAATTATCACATGTGTCATTCTTTAAAATCTCGTCTGACGCTATTTTTTATTACACATGGAGAGTGTTGCAGCTAATTGGCAGTGAATTTAATTCACTGAGCATTCCAACCCCACGCTGATAACATGCTTCCTACGGTAGGCAACATTTCTTTCAAAAACAGTAACATGTATGATATTTCACTTTTAATACAAATATTAAGGAGTGCTCCATTCGTTCTTTCCACAAATATTCATCAAAGGCCCCTGGGCTTGGCACTGTTCGGGTGCTGAAGATGAGGCACTGATAGAGATTCCACTCAAGCATTAAAAATAAATAATTATGTCTGCATGATGATAAGTTCTACAAATGAACTAAAGCAAGGGACCAGTGTAGATAATGACTTCTAGGAATTCAGATGCTCCTTGATCCTGTACAAAACACAAACCCCAAGACTGGATTCGGACTGGACCCCCGGCGCTGGGCTGGGCTGGCAAACGCTACATGGTTCTCCGTGGGTCAATTGAGAGCTTAGCTTTGCAGCTCTACAGATGTTTACTGCTTGTCTCCCGTACGTCAGTCCTCATGTTGAAAAGGCTTCATCTTCCAAGTGACACAGGAACAATATCGTAGAAGTGTGGGTGCCCTTGGCCTGGCGGGTAGATGAAGGGAGTCAGACAGCGTGTGCGTGCGAGATCAGTGATTCTCATGCTTAAGCATCCATTACCATCACCTGGAGGGCTGCTCAAATCACAGATTCCGGGGCCTCCACCCTGCCCCCACCTCTGAGATTTTTCTGATGCGGTAGATCTGGGGTGAGGGCCTGAGAACTTGCATGTCTAACATGCTCCTATGCTAATTAGCACTATGTTAGTTATTATTTAAAAAAAAAAAAAAACCCGCTGCCCTTTGCTACCAGACTCCTCCCTCCTTAGGTTGTCCTCAGTGAGGATTCTAGTTTCCCACCGCACTGATACCACGCGGGGCCTATGATTTGACTTGGCGATGAAATGTACACGCACAGACTGTGGGTCACTTTGGAGCAGAAGCGCTAAGAGCCTTTATGCACTCCTGCCATCTTTTTCCCCCCCTTCAGGAGGTAGGCCTGTGCCAGACATGAGGCTGCTCATTCAGCCCGGGTCCTGTGATGAAGAAGACTTGAAATCCAGGCGCACTGATTCATGATGAACGTGCCACGTGGGAAATAAACAAACCTCTGTTGTTACAGGCAACTGAGGTGTGGGGCTTGCTCGCTGGCACGGCATGTCATAGTCCAATCTGACTGATAAAGAAGACTTCCTAGAGAAAATGACACTGCAGAGTCCTAAATGTGCATTGTCTGGGCAGAGAAGAGGCAGAGGCTTCAGACAGCATGCTCTGTGGGGTATCTAGTGCATAAAATACTTAAGCATAGAAAGTGGTGGGAGAGGTAGGCAGGAGCCAAACCGTTGAATCTTATGTGTCAGATTTCATCCTGTAGAGACAAGATGAAAAAAACACCTCAAATGGAACATGTCCAAGAAGGAGCCTTAGATACCATATCCTATCTCCAAACTCTTCTTTCTCAAGTCTTCTCCAATAAATTAAACAGCACCATCACTTACCTTGTTCCTCAAGTCAAAAATCTGGAGTCACCCTGATCAACTCGTGTCATTCTCTCGCTGCCTGCATCTGTAAGTCCAGTTGGCTGCCCCTGCAAATACAAGTTCAGTCCTTCCTACCTCCACTGCCTCACCTGGCCCAGCTGCCTGCCATCACCCCCCAGAATCACTGCATCTACCTCCTGACCAGTCTCCCTGTTCCCAGCCTTCCTTCCCTTTAGTCCACTCTCCACATTGCAGCCAGAGTGAGCTCTTAAAAATATCAGTCAGATTATGGATTACATCATCTCCCTGCTTGCAACCTTCCAAATAAACCTAACCTTACTGTGGCCAGTAAGGCCCTTCATAATCTAGCCGCTGCCTACTTCACTGATTTTCTCTTGTATCGGGTTCCCTAGTCTAGTTCACTAAGTTCAAGGTATCCTGGCCTTCCTAGTTTTCATTCCCAGCCCAGGACCTTTGCACTGCAAATTCCCTCTGCCAGAAATGCTCATCCTCAGTTATCCACACATCACATCCTCCAGGAAGCCTTCCCTGACTACCCTAACTCAAGCAGTGTTTCTGCTCCTCTCCAAGTTGGAAATCTTTCTTCATTACGCCTATTGCTGTTGGAAATTATTTTCTTTATCTGCTTACTTGATTGCTATCTGCACGCTCATTAGAATCAAAGTTCCAAGATGTCAGATCTAAGACTTTTGTGCATTCATTTGTTCATTTGTTCACTCAGCAAACATTTATTAAGCATGTAGTACATACAAGACATTGTTGCTTCTGGGGACAATATTCCAGTCGCAAGCCATTGCCTTGCACATTCAAGTCGCTTAATAAATACCAGTTGGCTGAATAAATAGATGAATAAACCAAAGGGCAGAAAAAAGACTGGCTCGGAAAGCAATATATAGGTCACATATACATTGCTAATGAGAAAAATGAACTTTAATAATAAAGCAACAAAATGTTAATTTAGACTGGCTGAGCCATCCAGATCAAACAGCATAGGTCCCAGAGAAAATGAACGCGGAAAGGCCCCTTCATTGGGACTTCTGAAATTATACAAGAATCATTAAAATGTAGAACATGACTGTGAGTAACCAGCATGAAAACACTCAGTGACTTATTAGGAAGAATTTTAAGTGCTTTCCTTGACAAATGAAAGGAAACTGTATTTGTAATTAACCACACTCACACTGATGATTTATAACAATAATTTTATGTCCAGGATTTAATGAATCTTTCAGGAATTTCAAAACCTGCTACAAGTTGAAGTCAATATTGAAACAGCAAAGAGATAGTGTTTGCGTGGGTTGAAATGCAGTACCTGTTTCCAGCCAGAAACTCCAGTGTTTTCCCGTTTTCAGATACTGGTATATTTTTCACATGACATAGTAGCACTTCTGTATAGAGTCATGTGTACCTTCACCCCCTTCTTTCCATCACAAGGACTAGTCAAGATATAAACCAAATGCAGGTAGGGCAGCGTCTCAATAATTCAGGCTCACCGTGGAGAAAGCCAGTGGGAGCTACTGCAAAGCCTGAATTCTAGAGCACTGGGAAGTGGCGTATGCTTTCTAAAAAGGCACATTCAATAATGTAAAGTAAGTTAACCAAATACTGACTTTTGCAAGTACTTGGGGGAGCAATCTAAATTAATGATGGATTTAAATGCCTACAATAGCATATTGCAATTGATTTCTCCTCTTTGGGAGGCTAAACATTTTTCCCTTAAAGATTACTTATATTATTTTCTTAATTCACTTTTTCAGAGCACTTAGAGCTTTGAAATCCAGGTCCAGTCCGTCTATATGCAAACTTTAGATTTGTGGGTTTGAATTAATATTTTATTGTAAAACTGAAAAAACATTCTTATACCCAGCATTGTAATAGTTACCCCTAACATTCTCCAAGATCTCATCAGAGACTTCCTTCGTGTTTCAGTGTCAAGATATTAATTGCTTTTTCCAATGTGCTGTGACTCGTGTTTAATCACTATTTTTAATGACTCAGGCGGGGAGCTCAGTGACATTTGTGAATGGCAGAATGAGATAAAAGAAGCTGGATGAATATCTCTCTTCAGTATCCTCCATGATATGATTTCACAAGTGAGAAATGTTCTGAGCCTTCTGCCCAAGTCAGCTATTATTCATTTACTGCATAGGGAGCAATGCCTAATGTCTCTGGGATTTTGTGCTTATGTGAGAACAGATGAATAGACAAATGGAGCAGAATAAAAGTCCAGAAAACCATATATACTTTCAATGGACTTAGGTCAGAGAGAGAAAGATGGTCTTTCTAATAAATGGTGTTGATCAATGGATATACAAAAAAACACTTATCTTAACCCCCTACCTCATACCGGGTTTACATAACAATTCTAAGAGGAGTACAGATCTAACTATGAAAAGTAAACAGTAAAGCGTCTTAAAGAAAACATACAGCATCGTCATAATTTTGGAGTCTGTAAAGATTTCTCAAAAAGGACTCAAATTGCCAATCATAATGGAGGAAAATGATGCATTTCTATATTAAAATAAAGAACTTCCATTGATCAAAAAGGCACCATTAAGAGAGTAGGAAATGCAGCTCATAGGATGGAAAATCACATTTGTAAAGTATGTCTGACAAATGACTCATTTCCAGAATTTGTCCTCAAATCAATAAGAAAAGGGCAGAAACCTAGTAGAAACTGGCAAAAATGTGGACAGGCACTCCCGGAAACAGTATATCCAATGACCAATAAACCTACAAAAAAGTAGCAAGTCTTAGTCACCAGAAAAATGCCAATTACATACACAATGAGACACCACGATACATGGAGCAGAATGGCTCAAATGAAAGACAGACGATACCAGTTGTTGAGCAGGATGTAGAGCAACTAGAACTCCCACAAATACTGCTGACGGGAGTGTAAGTTGGTCGAACCATGTTAGAAGACTTTTTGGTCGGATCTCCCAAAGCAGAGCATAAGCACACCACATGACTCAGCAGTTTTACTCCCAGGCACACCCATTCCAGAACGCACATGTGTATTCACCAAAGACACATACGTGCATATTCACAGCCCCAAACTGGAAGCTACCCAAATGTTCATCATTGGCTGAATGAGTAAATAAGGTGTGCTATAATCACAGCCAGTAAGTGCAATGAGAGTGAGAAAACCATAGCCACGCACAACAGCATGGATGTTTTTCACATCATGTCGAGTGATACACAAGAGTACGCACCACATGGACACATTTACATAAAGCTTAAAAACGAGCAAAGCTAACACGTGCCCTTAAAAGTCAGGATAGCCATTTTTCTTGGCAAGGTTTTAACTGGAAGCAGGCATGAGGGAGCTCGAATGTTCTGCATTTCGATCTGGGTGCTGATTACACGGATGTGTTCAACTTGTGAAAAAGCCTCAAGCTGGACACGTAGGATTTGTGCGTGAAACTGACCACTTGTAATCTATGCATAGAATACAGTCTCACTGTATGATACTTTATAATTTTTCAGTTTATTTTTGATTATATTTGGAGAGGCAGATTTCATATGAGAGCTTCAAACCAACCATTATACATTAACCAAATTTTACACAAGCCATTTGAAAAAAGGTCTAAAAATGTGCTTAGTTACCGGTATTATATAACATTGATCAAGCACCAGGAGTGTGCTGAGAGCTTTACGGAACGAACATAGAAAAGACAAGTCCCTGCCTTCAAGGATACCCCTTCCTTCAGAGTCTCACACATAAAACTTCACCGTATATTTCACACCCATTTATTCATAAGGCATAAATAAGGAAACTTGTTGCATTTCTCATTGCTACTTAATAAATATCTAATACCCTCTTCCCCCATTATACCAACAATTACTAATACCTTTGCCTTTAAATACAAATTTCTGTAGTACGCTATACAGTGTATACTGATTTGGTATTCACACAATTGACCACAATATTCTTGCAGGTTGGTTATAATATGGAGCATGTTGAATTTCAACATTCACAAATTTTATACCACTTGGCAGAATCACATACTATTGGCAGAGCTTTTTTTGCTAAGGAAAATGAGGTGCCGTTGCTCTTATATTGATAAATTGTAAACAAAAACAGCACTGCCTTGATTCCAATAAGGGTATCAGAACTTATGGCACATTCAGAACTGTGAATTTCAGCACATCTATTAAGCTAGCCTTGCAGATATCAATCACATAGCAGCATGCCCTAAAATACTAACAATTTATGATCAACTAGTGATGGGCGATATAAGTGTGATTTGCTTTACTGTATTTGCAGTTTAAGGAAGAGGGCACTGTGTAAAATATCTGGAAACCGTGAGCTGGGAAACTTGTTTGCTTTTCTGCAAGGCTGTGTTCAAAGCAAATTCAGACTCAAAAAAGAGGATGAAATGATTCCGACTTTAATTATTGGCTAAAGAGATCTAATTTCGAAATAATCCCTTAATAACATCTGATTGTTCATTTTTTTAATGCAAGAGAGATGAAGTGAATTTTGATAGTGTAGTACTTTTAGGTTTAGGCACAAGAAATTATACTTCATGTGAAAATGCCAGAGAGGGTGATAGCAATGGCCCCCAGTATGGAAGCTAAGCCAGTCCCTGTGTCACCTGCAGGGAGCTCACAGCAGCAGGAGATGAGAGGCAAATTTTGGAGGGATGGGTGGATGCTTCCTTCCAAGCCAGACTCTGGTCTTGCCCCATTCTGAAAACAGAGGGATGGAGGAGCTAGCGTGAGTCTGGGGTCTGGGGAAAGAAGGTGTAACAAGCTTGGGATCAATGGAGAAAAAGGACCCATCTGTGAACTTCACCTTATCTAGATCCCAAGACCCCAGCATCCATCAGCTTCAAGCCATAACAAAGGTCTATGACTTGACACCAGACACAGCTCCCGGGCAAAGGATAACTTACCCTTTTCAGAGGAAACCACCTTGCCTTTGGACCATCACTGTGTGTTCTCCGAGGGGACTTACTGGGTCTGGATGTTTCCATTATGTGGAAATGATGCTGACTTGAATTTTAAAGCTACACTGGACTTAGAGCAAGACTAAATTTCTTTGACTACCTCCCCGGATATGAAAAGGGTAGAAGAAAATTCTACAGTCTCTTCACTTCTCTGCAGGGGGTGGGGCTTATAGTCCTACCCTCCCTAGGTGGCGAGGCACACGGCCCAGACAGGGCCCATCAGGGATAGATTCACCCAAGGGCAGTGGCAATAGTAGTTTGGTCCATCCACCATGATCCTTCCTGGCCAGTGAAGGAGTCCGATTGGGATTTGACAAATTTTTCTTATCCTGGGTAACTGCATCGCTACTTCTCTGCAAATCTTAGAGCAAGAGGTTGGAAACTACCCATCTCTGCTGCTCTCCTGGCTTAATCTGAGACGAAGGAGAGACTAGTGGGACCAGGATGTGTTATAGGGCCACACTGGTTGGGAGGAGAGCTGGGACGGCCACTCCCCAATCCCGAGGGTATTAATTGAGAAGCCCCTTTGGGGTGAGATAAACAACCTTATTTAATGTGCCCAACCCAAAACAGAGCACCAAAAGACTAAAATGCTAACAATAGACAGTAATATAGATATATATATATTTTTTCATTTTCAATTATAAATCCTCAGTTTTCCATACTAAGGCTTAAGTTTCAGTCACCTCGTTGAAAATCCGTACCTAAACAGAAGAATAGAAATAGATAACATGAAGACGTCTAAAAAATGCAGGTTCACCACAGATGAAAACCTCCATCCCTTTCTTGTTGACACCATGAAATGTTCTGACTACCCTTCGTGGTGAACAACAGAATTAGACACAGCAAGCGAAGCATTACTTGGAAGTTTTTAGAATGAACTAAATAGGATGAACTCCTATTGCTTTAAAATCTGAGATGCCTCCCAAACCTCTCTCTCGGGAATGTATTATATCATCCAGAGTGATTATTCCTACTACCAGCATTTATTTATATCCCACCTTGTTCTCAGAAGAATTAAGGTAGCTAGATTCTGACAATCATTTTACTTTAACCTGTAACAAGACATTTGAATCAATGCTGAAAAGGATTCTTTCTGTCCAGTGACATCAAAGCACCATTCAACAGGCAGAAACTGAGATCAAATTCAAATGAAATTACAATGGCTGCCTTACACTGGAGAAATCTTGCTCTCGAGTTATTTAACAGAGAAGACAATAGACCAAAATTAGGTATTTAGATCAACATGTACATAGATAGATAAACGGTTAAATAGATAATATTTTTTGCACTGCTGACAAGTATTCAAAACTCTGGAGTAGGTGTCGGAGTAGCTGAGAACACCTCAGTGCCTTTCTCATATTATGGGCAAGCTTTCAAAACCTTTTTTAAAGCCATTGGAAAGGGCTGATCGTAGTGGTGCACGGAAACCATGGTTTAGAGTTAGAATGCCAAAGTTTAGCCATTGTCTCTACTCTTCAAGGCACAAGGACAAGTTCCGAATTCTCCAGCTCCTGTGTGAGAAGCAGGGCACCTGGTACCGCCGGGAGCTCGAAGCTTAAGGAGCGGAGCGACACCCCAGAGCAAGACGGGAGACCCTTTGGGACGCCACGATCTTCTCATGTGATCGTACGTCGTTAGCAAGCAGCTCTCCCACACCTCGGGTGGGCAGGGGAAGGTCTCCGGACCTGAATCCCTTGGCCTGTGAAGCAGAGAGAGCACTCTTTGTGCCAGGCCCGATTTGGCCGTTCAGGCCTTCCTACCCTGGGCACAAGGGAAAAGGTGCAGAATGTTTCCATGATGATCCATCCACTGTGAAGAGTGTAATGATGACAGAAGGGCACGAATGACAAGTCGGTAGCCCTTGAGAAAAGTCAGCAGACAAGTAACACCCTTTCTGAATACATACCCTGTTACCTCGCCTGCAGCGGTCTAAGAACGTGAAGGAAAATAAAACCTGTCCTTTTTTTCTTCTCATCTTGCTGTCTCCCTTAGCTCCCTGACACGAGGCATGGATTAAATATCTCCTCTATAACACATTCCCTGCCATGAAATTTCATCCAAATGGAAAGAATCCAAACCAATTAATCTTCCTTTTTTTTTTTTTTTGCTTAGAATTCAATTGGTACCTACTGGTAGTCCATTACATTCTTTTGGTAGCAAAAGATATTGCACTTCTTCAAAGTCATCCTTGTGTCATTAAGTCAAAGCTAATAGGTGGGTAGCTCTCTATCTAGAATGCATGCTTTCTGAAGACCATCAGCAGCATTTGCAGGAAAGCCTCCACGATCGCATCTCCGTTTCAACAAACTGTGGCCACACCGCCGCGTGATTTTCAACTATAGAGGGAGACGTCGGTAGTCAGAAGCCATATGCAACAGCGCGTCGGGGGCTCATGATTTCATGGTGCAGATGGGGACGACAATGACAAGGATGACCGTGCACGCGGCTGCGGCGATCAGAGCAGCGATCTTGCAGACCTTGGCGCGTCTGAACTCGGCTTCTTTACGTTTCAGTAATGAGTCGTAGCCCGGAGTATAAATGTCTTCCATCCAATATTCTAAGTTGTTCGGGTTTAAAGATTCTTGTGTCTAAAAGTGAAGAGATGTTAGAAATACGGTGAATACTTGCAACAGGTTAAAGACATTCTGATAATCATCACTCCTGAAGCATCTAAGAGTTGTCTGCAGCTGGAGGTGACCGAGGCTCCCCACATGGCCCACCAGCCCCTCCTGCCACGGACCTCCAAGGACTCGGGCTCCCACACACCACAGATCGCACCTGCCCCTCCCTGACTACAAAGGTCACAATGGTTTTGACACAGGAAAACCCACAGATCTTCTAGGAGCAAGAAAAACAGAGCCAAGACAAACGAGATTGTAAACTTCAAGGGCATACAACCAAGAACAGGCTGGCCCCACTGTAGGGGAGGCAGGGAAAGTCATTGAAAAATACTCTCCACTAACAGTCCCTGAGAGCAGAGCTGTTTGCAGTAAGGCTATCACATCACTCTGATTCAGTTCCCAGTTCCTCGGAAAAGCCTCTACTGAAAAGTCAAAGGCACCTCCCAGATAAGCCGTTCAAAAAAAAGAACAGAAAATATTTCCATTTCAAACATTTCTGTGCAGGTCAGGTCACTGCTCAAAGGCAGGGACCACAGACCCGTGGCCGACCATCCCCGTGCCAGGTGCCACGTCCCCATGGGAGAGCCCCCACTGGTATTTGCCTCCTGGTCTCCCTGAGATTAATGAACTGTCTGCAGAAGAAATATCCCACTTAACCTGTACTGCCCATGAACCCCATTCCCCGTGGATGGTTATAATCTATTTCCATAAAGAAAGGCCGTGTTCTCATTTTATGGCAAACATTTAATAATGTGTCACATGAAAGCAACAACACATTGCAACTCCAAGTGGGGTCACCTAAATCTCTGAAACACAAGCAAAACAGCTCTTCTGAAGATTTTCTTACATTGTTTAATGCACATAAAGGTGGACATGTTCCAAATCACTCACACACACACACAGGATTACAAAACAAATGCTTCCAAAACTAAAAAAAAAAAAAAACACCTCATTTATACCACGTTATTAGAGTGTCGATGATTCTAACCCACAGTCCTCATTCTCCACCTGTTCTTCTAGCCCCATCCTCTGTTCTTTCCCAGCTTGCTCTGCGCCCCCAGGAGACTGGCCCATGCGGATGCTTCCCAGGGGGGCTCAGCCCGTGGGGTATCAGTCCCCCGGCACCCTCCCTGCTGGGCCACAGTTCCCTCAGGCACCTGTTCTCAGAGCTGGGGGTCTTGGTGGGTTTCAGAAACAGCTCCCTTCCCTTGGCCTTCAGATCCAAGGGCAGCAACAGCCTCTCACTAGTGCTGGTCCCGGGGGTGCTTCCCGGACTCTAACCCCTGCCGACAACACCACTGCAAGCAGTCCCCTCCTCCCCGCTCTCCCAGCTCCCCGTGAGTACGCCATCTGCTTCCTGCTGGGACGCTGAACCCCACGTGCTGTGGCCTCTTCTGGGGGCTTCACTGCTCTCCTGCTGCTAAAGGCCTCCTAGCATGGGGGTCGCTGGACTCCAGCCCGTGCGCCCAGTCCAGCCCAGTGCCTGTCTTTGTGCAGCCTGCAAGTTAGAAACGGTCCTTACATTTTTTTAAAGGTTGAAAAAATAAAAGGAAAATAATAGTCAATGATATGTGAAAATTACATGAAATTGAAATCTCAGCATCCAAAAATAACGTTTTATCGAAGAGCCACAGCCCATCACTTACAAACTGCCCATGGCTGCTTGAGACAATTATCGGTCAAGCTGAGCAGTTGTGATGGAGACTGCAAAAGGCTTGCAAGGCCTAAAGTAGTTACTGTCTGGTCCTTTAGAGGAGAGTTTGCGAACCCCTGTTCTAGCATATTCTTTGCAACACTGGGATTATACAGAATGGGACGTAGGGATCGCTGCAACTCTCCCAGGTCTCCTTCCTTACTGAGGCATAATGTTTAAAGACTGTTGGTCAAATTTTTCATGTTATCTGGAGGGGTGGAAGAGGGTGCTGGCCACCTAAGGACTCTCATCGTGAGAAACAGGACACGCTCCACAATGGAAGAATCCTTGAAGCGCAGGATGCTCTGACCAGCCTTTGCAAGAAAGCACCTCTGCCGAGTCCCAAGAGCCACGGTCTTCCTGAGCCTCCCAGAGCAGTTCTGCTGCCGCCCGGCTCTGGCTGTTAGGATGAGCTTGGGCCACAGCTTCCTCCCCACCAGAGCTCTGCTCTCCACTGGCACCTGGGATCAGTCTGCCCCCCTGGACAGGACAGCTCTTCAGCAACTTAGTGGGCACTCTAGAAGGGAGAGGGGGAGACAGATGGGCCTATTTGGCTGGGATACAGGTCCAGAGGGGTGCGCTGGTTCGAGTGGAAGTCTGAAGGAGCAGCCCTCCCTGCTCTGGCACCTTGGGGACAGGCTCTGACCCGCGTGAAACAGCCACTTCCTCTCCCCAGTCTCCCCAGGCCGGCTGAGGAGGTAAACAGTGTGTAAACGGCACATGAGATTGCCTCGTTCCCTCCAGCTCAGATGCAAGGAAACTGGCTTCCTTTATAGGTATATACAATTCATGGGCTGGGATTCAGCCAGTGCCATAAACTATTTTTAATTAGTTTTTTCAATAACGGCAAGCTCTAATGACACCAAGGAGCAGAGAGGTGACCCGAGATTTCAAGGGACACAGGGAGCATCCTCAGTTGTTAATGACACCTGCTGAACATTGGAAGCGAAAACAGGGCTCGCACTTTTGCTGCAGCCTCACGTGGCCATCGATGGCAAATTTACATCTTGACGCCAAGGGACCCCAAGCAGACGGTCCAGATGCCGAAGCTGCCCTAAGGCAGTAGCTGGGGCGCTGCAAAGCAATGCAAACAAGGAGGGTGGTGCCCCTCTGTCTTCATCCAAGCCCCCGATGCCTGCTCCGCTTTGCTGCAGATGCCCTCGCCAGGCTATCGAACTCTCTGCTCCCTCCTATCTTTGTGCAGCTGGATACACTATCCTTTGCATTTTTAAGTGATGTTGCCTAAAGCTCTCTAATCCAAAGATCTGCTTTTTTTTTTTATAATTTAGTCTTTATACTTATAAACATTGGCACTTTAAAGTCTGTATCTGTATCAGACTCCTCCTCCCAAAGTCTAAAAAGATGTTTCTCAGTTTACCACTCATTCAGTTAATCTGACCCGGTCAAGGTCATCCCATGATGCCAGTGAAATACTGATTATTCCACTCATTGAGCCTTTCACACCTCTGGGCCCTCTCTAACATGCCTGCAACATGGATCGCAGTGTGATACCCACGGCAAAGACCCTGGGATCCACCTGCAGAAGCATCACAGCAGGATGATGGCCAGCAGGATGATGACAGGAGAGGAGGTGGCCTGAAGGAACAAGTGGCACACAGTGTGCACAGGGACATACATGCAGGAGGGGACATACGTGCAGGAGGTGACGAGGAGCGGGGTCCTTCCAGGGCGGTCCTGATACCAACAACAACCTGACTCTCAGGACCTGGCCAGAGCCGCCCCTTCCCATCACTGCTGTCACTGAGGGCCCGACATAAACAAACGTCATTGCAGTCATTTTTGTGACATGAAGCTCCACCATCCTCTCATCAACAGAAAAATGACACGGTGAAGAGGCAACAGAGGAGGAAGAACATGAGACTTATTGCCGGATGGTCCGATACAAATTTAGACTTGTTATTGAGCTTCTGGGGGCCTCGATATCCTCATTTGTAAACTTGAGATGCACATTGTAACTCCTGCCTGCAGGCCACTGTGCCCTGCAAGAGTCACCGCTGTAAAAATCACCGTGCAGAGTTGATTGATTTAAGCTTCCTTTCTTCAGCCCCTAAATGCCTTTTCAATGCTTACTTAGTGCCAGGAACTCTAAATACATTATTTTCATTTCTCACAATGACTCTCCAAGTTAGATACGATTATGGCCATTAACAGGTGAGGGAATCAAAGCTCAAGCAAGTGAGTGTGCCAAGCCACGCAGCAGAGGAACCCAGATTAGAACCCCGCACCTTGCAAAAACACATTTCTTCTCACCACTGCACTGGCCCTTGGACAGCCCTCCCTGCTTTACAGCAAGGCCTTTCAGGGGATACCAGCCCCGCTGGCATCTCTCCAACTGTCCTTTGAGTGGTGTGGACAGTCTGGGACCTGTACGTGACTGGCAGCGTTGGGACGATGGCCTTGCTGCCCACAAAGCTAACCAGCTGGTGGAGACAGACTGCTTCCTGTGCTCCTGAGGTGATGCGGACACACAGAGAGATGCAGTGTGAACGGAACCGGTTTAACAGAAAACACGCCCTCCAGCCGCAAGCGATTCACAGGGCTTCCGAGGATGGCGCTTACCTGGGACTGCTCCGTATGGAAACTTAATCCATAGCTTGGCTCCCACAAATATGCTTATCCCACGTGCTACATGTGGAAGGAGAAATCAGCTTGTACTTCATTAAACAGTTGGGCACAGGTCTTGTGAGCATATATGAGAATCTGCACTTGTTACGGAGTCTTAAACGCATCGTTAGCAAATCAGACGGCCAACGTACATCAATCAGTCAAGCAGCCCCACTGCGAAAGGTTTACAGACCAGTAAGGAAAACAGCAATCCCCCTGTTTTAAAAAGATCTCTGTTCTGCAATTTATTCAAGTTCAGAATTCCACGGCGGGAACCCGGGAAGCTGAAGGGTGAGGGAGCAGGCATCTGCCAGGGCGTGGCTGGACTCCCCACCTTCCCCCACCGCCCGGGGCAGTGAGAGGCTCACCTGCAGGTCCAGAGCTGTCAGCTTGCCCTTGTCGCCTGCGTTGCGGGTGTACTCCTCGATGGTCCAGGAAGGCTGGCCCCGCTTCACCTCGGCCAGCTCCGTCAGCCGCATGTCTGTGTACAGAGGGTTGTTCTTCATGTGGGCCTTGAGGGAGGTGGGGTAGGGGTGAGGGCTGAACACCTGCTCGACCAGGAAGCCGTCTTTGGGCTGCTTGGGCAGTCGGTGCTGCGGGGGGATGTCGTACTGCCTGTCAGCCTGCAGAGGGGCACAGAGAAGTCCAGGAAAGAGGCACAGGTGCCATCGGAGGTCAGAGTGCAACTGCGCGGACGCCAGCTTTTTATCACTAGGCTCTGGAGAGTCCAGGCAGCCAAATGCAGCTCTTCACAAGTACACAGAAGGTATCTCCATGCTGGGGGAAATCCTCTAGGAAAAGCTCGTGATGTTACAGGTACTAGTGTGACCCAACGTTTCTGTGCCAGGGAGAGATTATTTTATAAATTCTCGCCCCCATGACTGCTAGTACTACCGCTCACCATTCAGGTAAGGAAATGGAGCCCAGACAGACTCAGTGATTTGCCCCAGGGTGCACAGCCGCTAGTGGGTAGGCCTGGAATGGAAGCCTGATCACCTGGCTTCAGAGACTCTTCCTTAACCACTGCAGATCACCGCCCACTCTCTTCTTTACCAGTTTGTGGCTGGTACTGAGGAGTGTGAGATAAAGAGCTGGCTGAAACCACTGATGCCATGTTACTGCTCGGGCTGGAAGAAGCCAAGACGCACAGTGCACATTGGGGGCCTCTAGTGATTTTCAGAGACATCTGCGTGGCCTTCAAGATGGGGGAACAGCCTGGACTACAGCGTGAGGTAGGCAGTTGCCCAGCACAGCTGACTTTCACTCATGTCCTCAGTCCTTGAGTTTCAAACCAGGGGCTCTGTTCTCCGTGACCCGTTATAACTGGGGTCTTCTATTTCAGGCCCTCGGAGCTCCACACAGATGTCACTTTTTCCAGGAAGCACTCCTTGACCCGCCAAGGCTGGGCCAGCACCTATCTGTGGGACCCCTCAGGACTGTGTACAGAGCCTGCAGCCAGCATTCTCCCACCGAACTGTAACTGCCTGTTTGTCTCCTCCACTGGACTGTGAGTTCCTCGAAGGCAGGGGACTGTCCTGACCATCTCTGAATCCCCCACGCCAGTGATGTCATACCACCAAATAGAAGACATTCCAGTGTTTGTTAAAGGGACGGATACCAATGCCGTGATGTCGTGCATATGAAATAGAAAGCAAAAAGTTGTGGATGTGGGCAACAGAAAGAGAAAAAGGACAGCGGAAAAAAAATGTGACAATGAATATATGTATGTTCATGTATAACTGAAAAATTGTGCTCTACACTGGAGTTTGACACAACATTGTAAAATGACTGTAACTCAATAAAAAAATGTTTAAAAAAAAAGAAAGAGAAAAAGGAAAAATTAGAACGTGAGCGGGGCTGAGCGTTGATAAGCAAGAGGAGAGTGAGTGGGGTGTCAGGAGAGGCGGGAGTCCCCCTGATGAGCTTTGTACGCGAGTGTGAGTGTGTGTCCCCGACCCGTGGACTGGGACTCAGCACGCACGCCCACCCACCAGCAACCCAGACCCATACCCGTCAGCTCTTGCCCAAACAGTGTCACATTTAGTGCTTCCAGACCACCAAGACTGCCGGTACTGATTCAGAGGAAGCAGTGTAAACTTGGCCAAACCCAAACAGGAAAGAGAGAGACTCCCTCTTACCTTCTAGCTCATCAAGCTCAAGTGTCTTCTAAGGGGATTCGCTGATTTTGTTTACTCTGCTCATCACCCCCACCCACCCCTCAGGGTGCCCTCCCTGCACGCACGCAGAGCCTGCACTGAGCTGGGGGCGCGGGAGGGGGGCAGGTGCCAATAATAACAACTCAACAGCGTAACTACAGTGACTCGAGGGCTGACTGTGTGTCCACCGCCGGCTCAGCGCTGACACACGGTATCTCATTTCAGCTTCTCCAGACTGCGAGGGTGTAACATCGTCATCCCCGCTGCAGATGCAGAAACTCGGGTCAGAGAGGTTAAGAGACTGGCCCGACGTGGCACAGCCGGGAAGTGGCGGAGCAAGGGTTCGAACGTGTTCTCGCTTCTGAGGTGGAAAGTCGCCTGCTGCCCATGCCTGCCTACCCGCTCCCACCCTCGAGGTGTCCGCGTCCTGACACAGCGGTCGCTATGTGTACCTGAGATATTTTTAAACGAAAAGCTTGTATCTGTTCTGAACAAAGAGGACTAAAGGCTGGAGATCAGAGGCCGGCGATAGTCCCTTGGGAAGCTTCAGAGGCTTATGAATTAAGAGGCCTTGAGGGGCGGAGGGCCGAGACCGGCACAGAGGAGGTGGACCAGACATCCCTGACGGAGGAGTCGCATGGAGAAGGCCTGACGGTGGGACGGGGCCTGGCCATTCTAGATGATCTGTCCGCGTTTGCTGCCTGAGTGAATGAGGGAGGCACTCTGGAAGGGAAACAGGGAGACTTGTCAAGGTGGTGCAGGGCCCAGTCTGGGTGAACGGGAGCCCTGCCCTTGGGGAGAAGTGTGTGAAATTCACCAGGCTCTAGCGGCCTGGCCGAGGAGTTGGGAACTTTTTGCCGAGCACAGGGGAGCCAAGGAAGAGATGGGCTCTCGGAACGTGAACATGGTGGCGGTGATGTCGTGAGAGGAGATGGAAGTAGGGGCAGGTAAGTGAGAGAGGCCAGTTACCAATCTGCCCCCAGCGCCCAGATGGGAGGCGGTAAGCGCCGGGACTAGGGGGAGGGAGGGTGGATTTAAAGGGAAGGAAGCATCACAAAAGATAAACCCACAGGGTTGAATGGCCAAACTGGAGGTGAGAGAGCCCACGAAGAAAGTCAAGGATGAGCGGGGCCTCTTCAGTTTGGGGAGTTGCTAGAATGGTGACCCCAAAATGGGGGTAGGGAGAGGGGAGACCGGCTCTGAAGGAACAGAAAGTCTGGATGGGGCACCTGGCCCGTGGCAGCCATCTGGGGGAACTGGCCTTGAGCAGTGTGAGATTTGGGAGGCAAGGTGGTCACCACCACGGGAAGCATCGGCCCGGAGGTGGTGAGAGCCACACACCGAGGGGGAGAAATAGGGTCCCAGAAGGAGACAAAACGAAGACAGCTAACCTCAGACGCGAGCAACTTGGTGCCGCGCATTTCAAGTGGATCCTTCTCAAGTTTTTGGCTGTTTCTGTTGGTTTCTGGAGGTGCTGACCTGCTCTAGATTGGACGTGTGGCTGGTTCCGTTTAACCTGATATTTCTATAGAAATGCCCAACCTTTCAAATGCCATAAATGGCCGTTTTCAGGGCTACCTAACACCCAGGGCTCCAGTACCCTGGCCAGACCCTGGCAGTGAAGAGACACGATGGCTGGGCATCTTCTCCGAGCATATCAAACCCTGGTTTCTCTCCAGCACCACATGTCATGAGAGGCTACAGAAGAGAGCAGTGGCCGCCCCAGATCCCAGAGGTTCCTTTGGGATCAGGAGAAAAATCACTTATTTACTCTTTTCCTCTGCTTCGGACCCTGAAGACTTCCTTAGGGCCTACTTTTCTAAGCTTTTCCTCCTTGGCACCATTCAAGAGACTCAGCCTCCCACTCTGGCCTTTGGCATCTGCAGCCACATCGTCTTCATTCCCACTGATGACTGGTCCCCCGTGACCTCGGGAGGCCCTATGGTCTGTCCACCGACTTTTAGAAGGGAATTGAAATGAGCAACAAATTGCAACGGCATCACTTTGGCCAGAAAGGGTTCCCTGTAAGCCATGCAGAATTAAGAAGAGAAGCCATGAGTCCCACTGAAACAAACCATCCGAACTGCAGGGGACCAGAAAAAGAAAGCATCAGAGCATATGTGTCTGCACTCACTCGAGCACTGACAGAAAAGATGTTGGCTGTAAAGATGCAAAAACTCTCCAGCTTCCCTGTAACAGTGCAGGAAAAAAAACCTCAAAAGCAAAGGAAGACATCATATTAAGAGCTGCTGTCCTTGGGTGGTGGAACTGTGAATAATTTCCTTACTTATCTTTTTTTCTTACTAATCAGCTATTGATCTTAAAATGAAGAAAACTCAAGGGTTTAAAAAGGAACACCATGCACGCAACGAAGCGCATGAAAGCGATGTAGAAGCTGGAGGGCTTTTAAGTCATTCCCCTCATTTTCTTTGCCTGTATCTTGCTAGTTCAGAAAGGACAGGAAAAAATCCTCAGTGATGCGTGTCTGCTCTGCCACCTTCTCCATTCTAAGACCATCAGGTCTCCCACCACCTGTCCAATATCTGAAGCCCCCTGGTGGAACCAATGACAGCCTGCGCTGTCCTCTCTGCTCTAATGTGGAAAGCCTGCTGAATCTGAAAGGGCAACGAGCACACGGAGGCAAAGGCCTCTTTCTTGTATAAAGTAACTTTCTAGGCTTGGAAACAGACCACCCTAGGATGAAGCTTGTGCCCCGTTCCAGGAGCTTAAATTTACCTCTTTAGACTTGTGATGCCAGTCCTTAGTCTCTCCGGGGCCTCTGTCTTTGATCTCCTCCTCACTGACGGCCACGCGGCTGGTGTAAGTGATGGTGCGCCAGTCCCTGGGAGAGTTGGAAATGCTGGCGATTTTGGATTCTGTGGCACTGTTCTCCTCCGTCAGGGACCTGGAGGATGGCCTGGTGAAGAGGCTTTTTTTTAAGGCCTTGACGCGAAGGCTTTCGCTGTTGCTTCCACTGGCGTCCGAGCAGCACCAGTCGGCGGTGTTCTCCAGTTTGGGCCCGTGGGGGCCATTGTGTGCCCGGAACATCTGGGGAGAGGTGCTCTCATCGGACAGAGCCTCGCTGGTCAAGGAATTCAGGTCTATCTGCACACTCACCTTCTCGGGTTGCTGCATTTTCTGATCCAATTTGTTGAGTTTGCCCAGGACCTGGGAGATTTCCTCCCGGACGCCTGACAGCGATTCAAGCTTCCGTTCAATTTCGCCGATCCTACGCACCAGTTTGCACACGCTGGTCTTCAGCTCCTCTTCCGAGTGGTGGCTGTTTTCAGGCCGGCTGCCCTTTTCTCCTTTGCTGCTGGGGAGCCCATTGGCCATCTTGGTTAGGTTGTGCTCCGGCGAACTGTCACAGTCCGACTTGTGAAGCTGAGACAAGGACCCTGTGCTGTTGTAGCAGGAGGACTGTATCACTCCAGTCGAGCCGCTGATGCTCATGTCATCAAGAAAGCGGAAAATGTCGCTGATATCATCGCTGACGATTTCCGAGTCGTCATCCGACTGCTTCATGGCGTGCCTGTCACTGTACTTGCCCTGCCCTGAGGCACACAGGTCTTTGCATTTCTTCGGCTCCAGCACGTGCTGCTCGGTCTGGGTGCCCACACTGCTGGTGTCTGAGCTGGGCTGCCCACCGCTGCAGCTGATGCTCTTGTCTTTAAACTTCTTGACCGGTTCATG
This sequence comes from Camelus bactrianus, assembly GCF_048773025.1. Lineage (NCBI taxonomy): Eukaryota > Metazoa > Chordata > Mammalia > Artiodactyla > Camelidae > Camelus > Camelus bactrianus. The sequence continues at coordinate 29,989,312 of NC_133565.1, forward strand.
CTTCTCCATGTCAACAGAGGACGAGATCTCTTTAGATTTGAGCCCGTTTGGTTTGGCCGCATAGCCGACGGGGAGAATTGGCTGTGGCTCCTTTGGTGTGAGGTAAGCTGGGCGCCTGTCTGGGGTTGGGAAATTGGGGGTCTGGCTGCTGGCATTCGGATAGCGGAGCTTCTCCTCAGAGGGATTTCTATTGAAAAAGGACCGTTCAAAGTCAGGGACTTCTTCGGTGTTTAGGCTCCAGCTTTTGGCCGGCCATGGGGTCTGCTTGCCGGGCCGCCCCGGACAGCGCCTGGCCTCCTGGGTCCCCATCACTGGAGTGGGTCCAAAATACGTGGAAGCTTGAAGGTCGTCTAAGCTTTCATGCTTTGCCCGCCTTTTGTCAGGAACAGGGGAGTACATGGGGTTCAGGTACTGGCTGTTGTAGGGCATCTCAAAGCTGTGATTACAGAAAGGCGTCTTGTGGGACTCTTTTCGGCTCTGGGGTTCCCCGTGCTCACCCTCAGCCTTGTTAGAGGGGCCAGCCAACCCGGGGGACACAGTCATCAGGTTGTGAAAATCCTCTTTGAAGATGTTCCTTTTCTGGACGCAGGAATGGACCACAAAGGGCTCCTCGTTCGAAATGAAAGTCTCCTTGATGCCCTGGGTGAGGGGCAGGGAGTCCTGATCGGAAATGGACTCGTTCTCGATGTTCATGGGGAAGTAAGTTCTCTGCATCTCACAGGGCTGGGGGCTGGCCACCGAGTACGGGGCCAGAGCCTGCAGCCTGTCCAGGGAGGCCGCCCGGGTTTTTACCTCTTTGCTGACCCCCAGCAAGAAGTTGGGCTCGGAGGCGGGGACGAACTGCGAGCAGTCCTTGCAGTCCATCTTCCGGCACTTGGACAACTGCCTGGCGGGGTAGCCCCGGCTGAAAGGCCTCTCGCTCAGCTCACAGTTCAGGGGCTCACACTCGGCCGCGCCGCAGAGCTCCGTGTCCGAGCGGCACGAGTCAAAGGACGCCTCCTTCTTGCACCCCTTCTGCCGGCCGGTGGGCAGCTTCTCCTTGGCGGCGCCCCCATTCATTTGGATCAGGTTGAATATCGTCACGATATCTGCAGCCACCATGATTTTCTTTGATTGCTGGTTATTCACGGTGCATTTCATCTTGTCTTTGAATAACGTGGCTGGAAAATTGGGATCGAGACAAGCCGTGTAGAAGAGCACGCTTCTCAGTTTTGCGAGCTGGGACAGATCGAAGCGGGCGCACAGAGATTTGCACAGGTCCTGGTAGGACACCGTGTTTTGCTTGCTGTCCAGTTCCTCCAAGATCTTCACCAAGAAGAGGGACGTTTCCTGATTGGTCTCCATGATTTAGAATTTCAAAGGCTCACTGACAACACTGAAACTTCGAGTCAGCTTCTATGGGGTGACAATATCGAAAAAGAGAAGAGAGGAAAAAGAAGATTATAAACACCAGTGGAGTCTGCAGTCGAGCTGGTTATGAACCACATAAAGAAATGCAAGGGAAGACTTTTTAGTGCTTAAAAATGTAGTAAGTGCTTTAAAAATATTTATAACATACCATTTGTAATTCCCTTCCCAGGAATCTTACCTTAAAGAAATTATTAATGACAATGGTTTTGCATAAAGATGTTCATTACAATGGTATTTGTAATAGTGAAAAAATAAAATATCCAAATAACAGAGGAATGCATACATAAAACAGGTTATGATATACAATGACTTCTTACAAACATTAAAATCGTAATAGTGTACATCCTTACAGTGGAATACTACTCGTGAATGAAAAAGGAAAACTGCTAGTACATGCAATAACATGGATAAATCTCAAATGCATTGTACTTGACTGAAAGAAGCCAAACTCAAAAGGCTACCTAATCTATGACTCCATTTTAATGATATTCTGGAAAACAGATCCGTGGTTGCCAGGGGCTGCATGTTGACAAAAGGACACAGAGAAATTTCCCTGGATGTTGGACCTGTTCCACATGTTGATTGGAGTGGTGGTTACATGCCTGTATGCGCTTGTCAAAACTCACAGAAGGGTACGCTAAAATGTGCGAATTTTACTATATGTAAATTGGACCTTAATTTTAAAATTACACGTTGAAGACTTTTCCTGACAAAAGAAAACTGTGGTACAATACTGTGTGAAAAAAATATGAAAATAGATCTGTATATGAAGTAAGATCTTAATTATATAAAATTGTATCTTCTTGGAAATGAAACAGAAAGACAATAATGTACAGGAAAATGTTAATGGTGGTGACCTTTGGATTGCAAATACGAATTTTCTTTCTGAATTAGTACTCTTTGTTTCTCACTATTTTATTATGTAAATTTTAAAACATACAACAAAGTTGAAAGAATTTTATAGTGAACGCTCATACAGCCACCATCTGGATTCCACCATTAACGTTTTACTATGTTTGCTTTATCACGTATCTATCCATCTATCCTTCATCAAGCCATCTTATTTTCTAATGCACTTCAAAGTAAATTGCAGACATCTGTACACTCTCCCCTAAAGATTTCGTCGTGCACATAATTAACACAAGTCCAATAACTGTGTATAGTTTCTCTTTTAATATAAGATTTATATACAAGGAAGTGCACAAAACTTAAGTGTGCATCTGCTGAAGTTTTGACAAATGTGTATGCCTGTGTTATAACCAAAACTCCTACGAAGTTCTGGAATGTTCCCCATTGCCCCAGGAAGTTCTCTCATGCCCCTTCCCATTCAACCACAGTTCTTTTTCTTTGATGGGTAACTTTAATATTTTCTTTATAATTTCCCTTCTTTTCCAAAATTCCTACCATGAGCACTTGTTATTTTGTAATTACCAAACAATAATTAACTTTATTTTGAAATGGAAAGAAAAATCGACATTAACAAATCTTGGATGGAAAAATTTTAAATACCAAACCAAAAGCTTAACAAAATTCCATAAGAGGAAGTAAAGCTCCTTGTGGATAAAAACGGACCCAGGTTCTGAGATTTACAAGGAAACATCCAGTTGCACACGTTACCCTCCCAGTCACTCCCTGCTTAGACAAGGCATTTTGATGATTGCCTGACTTTTTGATTTTAAAGACGACTCAGCTCACACATGGCCAGCCCACTTTCTAGGGGAACGGTGTCTTTTCTTTGGGCTAAATTTCAGCTGCTCTGGACCATGTGTTGCTTCTCCATCCTGAGGGCAGTGCTTCTAATGGGCATCTACACACATTAGCGAGCTCTCTCCGTGAATGTCGGCAGAGACATGCAGGGACCAGTGGTTCGGATGAAGCCTTAAGAGACTCTGTTCCTGCCCAGAACAAGTCACTGGGACGCCCACATCTCCCCACACAACTCTCTCTGCTGCACCCCAGCCACCGAATCCCTCTGATGGAAGCGTTGCGTGTCAGGATGTATGGGTTCATTACAGGTGGAGACAACCTGCCACACTTGATCTTCAAGGAGATAAACAGGCACAGAAACCAGAGCGGAGGGCAAACAAAGGAAACTGAGGGAAGACTAACTGGAACTCACACACATCATATTTACAGCTCCAAAGCCCTTTCCAAGGCACCCTTTTCTTGAATTCTTATAACAGTCTCATGAGGCTTCTCTCGCTGTTACTGTGACTCTCCAACAGAGGCGGAAACAGGCTTGGAGGACTCCAGGCAGCTACTAGAAGCAACGAGGATCAGAGCCGGGACTTGCAGCCCGACCCGGTGCTAGGCCCTCGCCACGCACAAACCCCAGACCCCGCTTTCCCACACGGCTGTCTCAACTTTCTATTCTACTTTGCATGGCTAAAATTTTATTCATCCCAGGTCAAAAAAAGAACTTGGAAAGCCAAGGTCCAGTGTCTCCTGAAGTGAATAAAGGAAACACAAGTGATATGCTAAGCCTGAATCATTTTTTATCAAGACTGAAATGTAGGGGATTATGAGCGGCCAGGGAAGGGGCGGGTAGGTGCACGCCCCCCGTACAAGTGCAGACTTGTGCTTGGCTTGTGTGCATGTGACGATTAATCACCATGGAGAAACTCCATACAGATTTTCAACAATATGCCAGTGAAAGCCCCAGGGGGATAAGGAGCAAAGCGGGGACCAATGGAAAAGCAGATTTTGAAGCTCTGTAACAGCATCATAGGACCCAGCTTGCAGCACGCAGCCCCTGGAGGGCTACCTCATTTGGCCACATAGGCAACTTGGTGGTGTGGGAAGTGCATTCTTGATTCACAGATGGGGAAGCCGAAGAACAGGAAGGGGATGTAAACGTATCATCTGGAGAGGTGACATGAGTTGCCTGAGGTCCAATGTTGAGTTCGGGGCCCCAGTAAACTACTCCCTGGGCTGGGGTTGCTGGGGACGGAGCACCAGGCTCAGTCTCGTGCCAGAAGGAGGTAAAGCATCACCGCCTTGTGATGGAAGGGAACCGGCGGGGGCAAGCCGAGTGGGACACGCGCTGCAGCCTGACCACCTGCTATGCACTGGGCTTCATATGAAATGTCCACAACAGCCTGGAGGGGGAGGCGCCACCTCTCGTCCACTGAAGCAGGGGACAAGAGGACAGTAAGGCCAGAGGAATGACACTGAGAGCAAGAAGCCAAATCCGGCTACAGACAAAGCCCAGGCTCTTTTTTCAGGGAGCACAGAGCAAGGAAGGCATATCCGCCCAAAATCTCTAGGGACTGAGTGACCCTGCATGGAACGTGTCTGTGTGTGTTCACACGGACACACACAGACACACTCGTGCACTCACAGTCACACGCAGGGGCGCACATTCACGCAAAGGTACCTTCATACACAGATACAGACTCACAGAGACACGCAGAGACACACACATAGATTCACACACACAACTCACAGCAGACCCACAATCACACACACAACTCTCAGCTCACATCCGCGCTCCCACAGTTCACCCAGGTACACACGCTCCCACCCCCACACTCAAGTACACACACTCACGTGGGTGTGCACACACTCTCTCTCTCACGTCTCTCTTAGGCGCGCCCTCAGGGTTGGAACATTCTTAAGCTCCCAGCACAATCTGATGCCTATTTTGGGAAAGGACAAGGCGCCAACATAGCCACCCACCAGCATTCGGGAGGCCAGCCCCCAGCGCATCGCCTGCGGTGACCAGTTTCTCAGGAACCTCAAGCGGGACCTGGAGAGGGCGGGCACCCTCCGCAGGGGCACCTCCCAGGCAGGAGACCCTCCACCAGGGCACCGGGAGCTGCGTGGCTTGGCCACTACCCCTACCCCTCGGGAGCTACTTGCTGAGTATTGGCCATGCCCCCCAGGGGCAGGGAGACCAGCCTGGGCCCCCATGAGCAGCTGGGCACCTGGAATTCAGACCCATCAGGACCTCATTGGGACCCCAGTGGCCCCCAGGTATCCCCTACCTACATCCCCTCTGGCTCTCTCTGCTCTGCCCACAGGAACACCCCATGCCCTCTCACTGCCCACACCCTGGGAATCCTGCTCCCCTTCCAGGGCTCTCCCCAAACAGCCCTTCTCCCCTCAAGCCTCTCACTGCTCCGCAGAGTCTGAATTAGTTGTTCCCTTGCTGTGCTCAGCAGCGTCTGCCTGCGCCGCGGTTACAGCGTGTCTCACACGGGAGCCACTTGCCTGGGATGGTTTCAGTCAAGCTGAGCTCTAGCCCTCCCACCCCGGCCAATTAAATCAGCATTCCTGGGAGGGGTCCAGAGCCTCGGGGGCTTCTAAAGCCACCCAGGTCTTTCTGAAGCATGGGTCCTCAGCCTGAGGGGCTGAGAAGCATCATTTAGAAAGTCAAGGGGCTGGCTTTGGTGGGAGACAGTGAGACCTAACAGCTGAGAAGAGCACACAGATGGCAGCCGCGCCCGTCACGAGCTACGCCACCTCCAGTCACCAGCCTCCGTTTCTGCACCTGTAGCAATGGGTTTAATTAGCAAGCTCATGTGAAGCACTTAAAGTGTCTCCCAAATGACAACCATTCAACAAATGGCAGCTGTCGCTCACAGAACAGCAGTGGCAGTGGGGAGTCTGAGGGTGGCAGTCAGTTTATGCCTCGCAGCGCCTCCTGCAGGTGGTAAAGGAGGACCACAAGAGCATTTTTTGAAAAATGGTTCCATTCTACAGAGAGAGCCAAGACCCACCTGTGCCTATCTGGCCTCTTTTTCACATTTTCGATGTCTTTCAAGACTTTTCGTTTCCTGCTGTAGAAAACTCTGTCCTCAGTCGCATGCTTTCAGAGACTCTCATTAAATCCATGAGTTACGGTCTCTGTCTGGGTTACACATCTCCTCAGAAGGGAAGTAAGGTTTTTGCAGAGTTCAATATTCAGCCCATTTTTAAACAAGAAGAAGGTCCCTAAACTGATTCCATGAGGATGTTGGAAGGCCAGAGGTTGGAATGACTCACTCAGAATAACAGGGATGTCCTCTCAGCTCCCTTATCACACATTACCCCAAGCCGAGACTGGCCCCCCGTCACAACCTACCTGACGCCCACCCTGTGTGTCTGCCTTCTCGAAGATTCTGCAGGCATTCGGCCAATCACAAGCCTTCCAAGCACTACTATGTACATAATGCTCTGCAAGGTATGGCTGCAAAGGATGAGGGTGCCGCCCTCACAGAGCCCACCGTCTCGGAGAAGAAAATAATCATCAGAGTCAGGGCTGGATGGGACCACAGTGAACGCCCAGGCTAAGCCCTGCACTTTTACAAACTGGACAACTGTTCAAAGCCTCACGGAGAGTTCACGGCAGAATCAGCCCCAGGATCCAGGCTCCTGACACCTCGCCTGGTTTCACACGTGTCTGCAAAAATGCCAGTCCTGACTGTCAGGTGCTGAGAGGCAGAAACAAGGGGCTGGGAACACAGGGAGAGTGAGGTGAACCCCAGCCAGCTTCACAGAGGAGGCGCCAACGACGGCAGTGCCTGGAAAACTGAAGAGGAGGAGGGTCTGGAGGAAGGGAACAGAGGGCAGGAGGCAGGAAGGTGCAGAGGGGCGGGGTCTGCCTGTGTGGTCGGGATGGAGAGAGGGAGGTGGGGCTGGGCAAGCAGGGGGATTCAGAGAAGGCAGGGCGCTGGACCTGGGCCGGGCACCTGGACTTGTGTCTGCAGATGGTGGGGGCTGGGATCCACATTCCCTTCCCTCTGCAACACCTCCTGCATGTACGCAGCCTGCAGGAGAACCCCAGGCTCTTCAAACTCCAGATCCGAGGCTGTTTCCAGCACACAGCAATCTGTAGCTTTGAGGAGGGCAGGAACCAGATGCCCGATTTTTTCCTCCTAATACCTCTTGACGCTGCGTGAGTTTCTCCTGTCATGTTCCAACCATGACAAAGGTTGCTGTCCAGTCTACGAGGCTAAAACGAATGTTCACCTTTTCGTTAACCTTGTGCATTTTTAACTACTTGAAGTGCTGACATCTGATGTTGATCAAAACAGAGCAGAACGAGACAGGATTTAGGGACATAACTTGCAGGATGGCTGCATGAATCTCTGGACAGAAGACAAGCTCCCTGAATTTCATTTCCACCAACTCCCTGAAAGGTTTTATCTTCCCTTCTGCCAACAACTCCAAAATCTGATGAGAACAAATGATACAAACCTTGAACTGGATTAGCGAAACTCGGTTATAAAGTGTTCGTATTAAAACTTTCCCGGATGCAATAATATATCGATCTTTTCAACGCTGAAATTATGTGCCAAGATGGAATATGGGCACTATGTCCTCACTTCACTCCTGAAAAGCACACTGAAAAGAATGTCTCTGCAGCACTTGGGTAATTCCAGCCTGGGTACTGGCCTGGCTTCTTGTTTGGGATTTGGGTTTTTTTCCTCAGGATGGTACATGCTACTCTGATTCGGTGAAGCTATGGATTCAATGAAACTGTAAAAGGAAGGTATTCATCTAGAAATCTAAAATTCACAGCTGGGAATTCTATATCCCTTGTGTCACCGATAATAAATTTCCAACTGAAAGGAGACCCCTTTCTCTCCTCACAGCAGTTTTCCTCCACAAAACCGCTAAAGAGGGCAGCACAGAGTTGGGAAGGGGGCTAAGCTACTGTTCGCCAAGACGCATCCCCACAGAGCTCAACCATAGTGCAAAGCCCCTGAATAAGAAGACAAGACATGACGCATTTCCAGATCTGGCGAGAAGGCCAGCTTAGAAAATGGGACAAGTCTCCCATTCTGAACACCTAAAAATGCTGGATGAAATGTGATTTCTTTTTCTTAATGAGTGTGGCTAAGCTTGCAAGAGAGCGAGGTAAGTGTCCAGATGCCAAGAGCAGAGAAAGGACTGAAGAGTATGCAGGCAAGCAGAGGAGCTGGTGATGGAGCTGCTGGGGGACCTGAGGCAGGGGTTTTCCCCCAAGTTAGAACAGGAGAGGCCCTCCGGGATGGTGGTGGGAGAGATGTCTGCGCAAAGGTGGGAGCCTCAAAAGACTGTTCTCTACCTTTAAGTGAAAGCATGACGTAGACAAAAAATCTGCTCATAGGAAGCAAGGAAACTTGGCAGCCTCTCCCTGGACTCCAGGTAAAGGAAGTAAAAAGTCACCCTTTGGAATGTAAAACAGGGCCCATACCTTAAATACTTCAGGGCCCAAATGCATATTGCGAGATGGTTCAAGAACTCTTGAGCTAAGAAATTACTGTGCAAGTAGGGTCAGGTTGACTATATCCCTGGATACAAGCAAAACAAGTGCAAAACTGCTCTGGACAATGAAGGGTGCCCCACAGAGAAAAGAAGCCACACTAATGTTGACTACTATTTTTAAAAATTACAACACACAAGAAGAAATACTCAACGGTGAGCAAAAGTCAGCAGGCACAAAATAATCAGGGGGATTAAAACTTCAAGAGCACCACAGAACAGGACAGCAATCTTAAAAAAGCTGTAAGTATATTTTAAATAAGTAAAGGTATTTAGAAATGTTGGAAATCCAAATTAAAGAAAATATTAAAAAAAAAACAAATACATCTGATAAAGCACTAAACAGTACTACTAGAAATTAAAAATAGTCATTGAAACAAGAATCATAATGGACAGGTCAAGTAACATATTAGACATAAATGAAGAGGAAATTAGTGAACTGGAAGATAGAGCTCTCCAGCTTTTTAAATTTTTAAAAATATTGCAGCCAAATGCTCCCTGTAACAGATATACCTAAGTTGCCACAGAAAGGTTGAAAGTATGAGGCTAGAATAAGATACACCATCAGTCAAAATCAAATCAGAACATAGTTTGTATTTGTTACAGACAGGATGGCATGATAGTTAAAGATCACAAACTCTGGAGCTAAACTGCCCAAGTTAAATCCAGGCTCTTCCACTCGACAGCTGCACTGGTGTTGGTTAAGGAGGAGGCTCATGACACTGCTGGGGAGAATGTGGGAAAGCAGGCTCTCCCAGGCACCGCAGGAGAGGGAGAAACCTGTGTGACTGTCACAGGAAGTCATCTGCATAAAATGTGAAAATATGCATGTCCTTTAAATAAAACAAATCCACACTTCTAAGTATTTATCTAAAGGAAAGAATCAGATCTATGTAAAAAAAAAAGTGCTCAAATACATTCTCTTTAATGTTGCTTATAATAAGAAAAAAATCAGCAATATCTTTTGTGTCTAATAATCGGTTATATAAAATTATAGTACATCAATATGATGAAATATCATGCAGCCATTAATAAGCCATGTTGCAGAAATACACTTACTGACATGTTTAATTTTTAATGACGTATTCTTAAGTGAAAAAGTGTGCTTCTAAATGGCGTGTTGCAATATGATGTAAAGTTGTCTATATGCACGCACATCCTATACACCACAAGGTTAAAAATTGTCCTTCAGTGCTTTTCCCTTTCCTTTGTTTCTGTATTACTTAAATGTTCAGAATATGTGATTTTCTAATAAAAAATAAAGAAGAAAGGATTCGCAGGCAAATCCGGGCAACGAAAACTTGTGGAAGGAAGTTATCATTTCTGATCTTCGGTTTTCTCATCTGGAAAAAAAATTACTAACAGGGTCAAATGAGACACTCGCATTTTCATTCACAATATATTTATTTTGTAACTGGTTTGTGTCAGGCACGTTTTAGCTACTGGAAATACAGAAGGATGTTAAAGCAGACCAAAAAAACTACCCTCATGTGCTTATGTTTTAGGTGAGGAGACAGATACTAAGCAAAATAGACAAGTAAAATGTACTACGGATCAGACAGTGGAAAGTGCTGTGGAGAAAAATAGAGGAGGGGTTAGAAAGTACGGGGCCAGAGGTGGGGGTTGCAATTTTAAATAAGATGTTCAGAGAAGTCCTCAGGGGAAAGATTATATTTGAATGAAGTCCTCACACAGGTAACTGAGCAAACCATGTGCCTACCTACCTTTCATAAGGAGGAAGGCAAGCATCGCAAGCAGAATGGACAGCAAGTGCAAAGGCCCTGCGGCTGAAGCATGACTGGCATGTTTGGCTGGCCATGAAGGCACTTGGTACAATATGATGTGCAAATAAACACTATTTATTAGTGTATTGTCTCTGATACAATATTTAGTTACAACATGACTCTATTATTTATCAAAATATCTCCAAAAATAGCTTCCCAATGCTCAGGTATTGCTCATGTTCCATTTTAGAGTGAAATAATAATGAGCGCTAGGAGCTCCCTCTACTTCTGCTCTTTCCACCTAAGCTCATCCCTGTGTCAGTCTCCCTCCTGACCTTTGACCTCTCAGCAAAAGGTGAAGCCCTGGACCAGATGATGACTTTTGGGATGGAGAGGTACAGTCAGATACCATTTTTTGAAAGTCAAAATACTTCCTAACAGTATAAGAACCTCTGGTTCATTTCTCATTTAGAAAAGTTTTCCCAACCCTGCTTGCATATATTTTCCTTTATATGCCACTTGGAAAAAATGGTATGCCATTTTTCCGTGTTTGTTTGTTTTCGTTTAACTGTTTGTTTTCATTTCAGTAATAAATGTAAATGTATATTCTAGATCCCGAGTGTGGGCCACCTTATAACTGGGCACGGCTATGTAGTCTCAGTGACTGTTCACACTTTGGGGACAGTGTTGAATTTTTATTATCATGTTTCCAAAACTGAGGTCTATGGAACCTCTGGGATCCGTGGGTTCATTTTTAGAGAGGGTAGAGTTTCAGGACTCAAGAGACACTGACCAAGGTGAAGGTCTGATCAGAGCCCCAGAATGTCACTGCCGTCAGAATAAGTCAGAGTCCTGCCTCTGGTTCTGCAAAGCCCCACACTTAGGTGGCAAATACTGACCATCTCAGAGCTTGTGCTGTATTCGTTTGCTATGGCTGCTGTAACAAGTTATCATAAACACAGCGGCTTAAAGCCACACAGATTTATCACCTTAAAGTTCTAGAGGTCAGAAGTCCAAATGGGTTTTTTAAATCAAGGTATTGGCAGGGCCGCATTCCTTCCAGAGGCTCCAGGGGAGAACCTGTTTCCTCGCATTTTCCAGCTCCAGGAGGCTGCCCGCCTTCCCTGACTCACGGCCCCTTCCTCCATCCTCAAAGCCAGAAATTACCTCATTCTGAGCCCTGCTCCGGTGGTCACGTCTCCTCTGCTGACTCTTCTGCCTCCTGTTTCCCTTTATAGAATCTTGTGATTACTTTGGGCCCCCAGATAGTGCAGCATAATCCCTCCATCTCAAGATCATAATCACATCTGCAGTCTCTTTTGCCATGGAAGGTAACGTACTCACAAGTTCTGGGGATGAGGACGCGGGCATCTTTGGGGGTGTTATTCTGCCTGCCACAGCGCGCTTTACTGGAGGGCCTGAATCCCTGGCCACCAGGGCACACGGGGAGGGGAGGAAGGCTGGTCCTCCGCTTGCGCATGTTTCAGGTAGACGGAACTGGAGGGTCTCCGCTCCTTCTCAAAAGGCAAATGCTTGGCTCTAGTCGATAAAATAAGATCTGCTTTGCCCAGCCGATCAGTTAGAACCCTCTGCCGACTGGCAGCTAAGGGTAATGATAACTGATGATGTTAAGAAGGACGTTCCTGTACTGTACTCCTGAAATACATCTTAAAATCCAGAAAATATGGAAGGCCGCACTGTCATGTCCCTCTCCCCATTCTCAGAGCTCAGGATAACCCTGACCCATGCCCATGGGCATGATCGTGACATGGGAACAGTCACAATCCCCGTGGCAGCCTCTTCCACTTTCCCACTGGTCCTACCCTGTCCCTGGGGACTGGTCCATCCCACGTCCTCCAACCATTCACCCCAGGATCTGGCCGAAACTCCTCGAATCCTTCCTTTTGATGGGGATGTGGTCTCTGACTCGGACCCTCCCCTTCCTCAGGCAACTCCAAACAGCACTTGGAGACGTGGGGAATAAACCGGGGCTCAGGCCTCGTGCCCAACGATTCCGACTCAGCAGATCTGAGGCGAGGCATGGAAGTCTGCATTTATAAAGATCCCCAAGAGGCTGTGGTACGGTCAGTGCCCTGACCGCTGCTTGGGAATTCTAGACGAGATATATCTTGGTGTTGATGATCCGTGATGCTTTAAATAATTTCCAAGTGGCTCATGAGTTAAGCCTCCTTATACTGAAGTGCAGGCAATAACAGAAGTCTCCTCCCTCATTCTGGACACCATCTTTCAGCTAAGGATCTTTCTGGTGGCCACACTGTAGTGTTGACTCAGACGGAGGTTATGGGGGACTGAATCATTAAATCTTTTTCCTCCTGCAGCAGCTACAGAGCCAGGCCACCCCTGTCCCCGCAGAGGGCCCTCTGAATCACCCAGTGCAGGGTACACTCCCCACTGCATGCCACGGCGTGTCTCACTGCCCCACCTGTGCCAGAGCTCTGTGCCAGTCACCGGGGCGAGATGAGGACCTAGACACTGGCCCACTCCTCCAGGGGCTCACGGTTCAGTGGGAGAGGTCTGCTAGGACACAGCGCAGGGAGTGCGCCATGGCAGTGGGACAGGAGGGAGGACCCACAGCCAATTACCCACTGGACTCACCGCCCACCACCCACCACCACTCTCATCCACCCCACCAGCTGCCACCCCACCACCACCCACTCACTCCCCACTCTCCCTCACTCCCCACCCCCACCCGGCCCCACCTACTATCACCCCACCCCCTACTACTCACCCCCACCCACTCCCACCCACTATGACCCCTCACCCACCCCCACCCACTATCACACCCACACCCACCCCCCTCACTATTCACCCCCGTCCACCCCACCCCCACCCCCTCACTACCTGTTCCCGGTCCTGTACCCACAAGGCCAAATGACTTTCCTTTTTCTTCACCTTCAACTCCGGAAACAGGCCCCCACTCCTTGTCTCTCTGGGTTGGCCTTCCCACAACTGTGGCCAGTCCTCCCAGCTGCCATGACGTTCTAAAGCCCTTCGTACCCACGGGACTGCTATCAATCCCTTCTGGCCTGTTGATTTTGGGGGGTTGTTATCTCAGCCATTTACTTGAAGTCTCCTAAAGTAACTATAAAATTTGCATGTTCAGCATGCTGCATAAAGGTTTTCTTTCTCCAAAACCCACTGTTACCACAGCGCCTGCAATGTGGTTATCACAGCTCATCAGCCACGGGAAGTCAAAACTGCTCAGCGGGACACGAAGGGAAAGGCAGGGAGGAGGCGCACAGCGGATGGAAGGCTCGCTGAGGAAGACACTGGAGGCGGAGGGGCCGGTGGGGGCTCACCGGCCGGAGCTTCCGCAGCCCGCGGCTCTCGCGGGCCAGGCCGGTAGAAGAGGCCGCCACAGAAGCTCGCATGCGATCACCGAGCACCAGAAAGTCAGACCGTAATCGTGTACAAGTCATGCACTTAAGATGGTATTCACTGATGTGTGCGGGTGAGTACAGAGTGCACTCGGCAGGCGGTTCTCGACCTTGGAGAAAGAGGGGGACTCGGCGTGTCACGGCCAGCTCACTCCACCGACTCCCCTACATTGAATTCCAAGCTCACGAAGCAGCTTCTTTTTATTACCTGGCTTCTAGTGGGCGTTTGTCCCTGCTCAGTGAACACGTTTATCAGGCTCCTTTTCTTCCCACTAAACTACTAAACCAGCACTTTATGTCTTATACGCATCAGGGCTTTGGTTATCACGAGTCTGTCTCTGAGAGCCTGGCCTGGGCATGTTACAAACGAACTGTCCACGTGGGGCTCACACCCAGGGCCTAATCCCCACAAAGCACTGTCTTGGCAACCTCTGGCCTTCCTGGAGAACTCTGCCCTCCTGAGCTGTTCTGATCCCAAGTCAGCATCATCGGAAGCTCTTTACATGTGGCATCCATCAGGATAGGCTAGGTTATGCTGCAGCGAGCAGCCCCCAGATTGCAGCAGCTTAAAGTACCCACGGTTTCTTATCCATGGGCGTGACCGATGTGAGTCTGCGAGGGGCTGTGCTCCACACCGCTGTAGGTCCAGGACCCAGGCTGAGGGAGCAGCCGCCTTCTGGCACTTTGACTATCTTGGAGCAGAGGAAAGGGGAGAACGAAAAAGTGAGGCACCTGCTAACTCTGAAAGCTCCCGGCCGAGCAAGGCACAAGGCCACAACTCACTCCGAGTGACCACGGAAACGCCTCCATGTTCCCAGGGGAGAGAGTCAGCACCTTCATGCACGGTACGAATAGCCACCATACACGTGTTGCTGATTACCTCTCGGAGCCGTCAGTTTCCAGGTAACAACTTTAACTAGTTTAAAGGTTTTTCTTGTAATGAGCCCAAATCTGCCTGTGCCAGTGTTCTAGGCACTGGAGATACAGCAACAAACAAAAGTGCACCTCCTAGAATGTACACTGCGGTGCTTCTAGCCCTCAGCCCCTGTTCAGTCAAAATCACTTGACTCCCCCCAGTCCTCATCCACTCGGCCAGCATTTACCAAGTACCTACTGACCTGCCGGGTGCTTGCTAGATCCAGGCAATTTAGGGCTCTTCAAGAGGTCATGGTCTTCCTGGAGCCCACACTGTGTGGGGCCAGCTTGCCCTCAAGGAGGACTGGGTGCCAGTGAAAGGTGGCCAGTGTGTGACACCTTTATAACACAGAACTAGGCCACCACAGTGTTTCATTTCAAACTCTCAAAGGGGGAACATGCCACATTCTAGAGAGAAGCCTTTCAGGGATTCTCAAACTGTGTCCTGGGAGCCCTAAGGGGTTCCAAACCAGTGCTTCAGAAATTACCTTGGGAGTGAACAGGCTGCCATGTCCCTCCCTCACCTCTAATCTGTTTCATATATTTAAAACTTTTCTGTAAGATTAAACTTAAAGTGTTCTACTCTTAGAGACGGTTGGGGTGGGGTGAGGGAATGAATGACCTAGTCTGATGCTCTCTCATTTTATACAAACACGCAGGAAAGTTAGGTAACTTACTAAAGTCGTGTTATGAGTTAGAAGCCACCAACTGCTTCTACCTGTCTCTAAATTCCATACCCCTCTTTTTCTTTTTCTTTTTTTTTTTTTTCCAATTTACACCAAGTCCACAGGTAAGCTCCAAATGTCAGTGGGAAAAGCCAATCAGTGGGCTTTAGCAACACAGCCACAGAGGAGTCTGGAACCTTTCCCAGCCAGTTTGAGAACACACATCATCACTTGGCAGGAGTAGAGAGCAGGGCCTTCCTCCTCCTTCTCCTGGTCCTCAAATCCCTGCCCAGTGGGCACAAAGCCACAGCTGCAACACGGGTTTCTGCTTCACATTTGTCAAGATTTGAGAAAGGGCTTGTTTTGGGAAGTCCTGAGTAAGAAAGGCCCCAGACCACTGCTGTGTGCCATAGACAGAGACAGGACAGACATCTCAACCCCACCGGAGCATGTTTCCTCCATGTTTCGGAGGGAATATCAGAGAGTAACAGATACGAAGGCTTTTAGGAGCTGGAAAGTCACGTCAGTTTTGCTTCTAGCCTTGGCCAGAGGGGAAAAGAAAAAGAACATTACATATGTAAAATTCAGAAAGAACACATCCAAACAAAAAGGCCTTTGTCTGCCTTCCAAGTATTAAGTGCTATACAGCACTTCCTCACCAAACTCATCGGAAATGCAAACAAATTGTTGATATCACTTCCCTGGCAATTGACATGTATTTGCACACAGTCTCAGATTTATACAAATCTCTCAGACATGCACAGTAAAACTCAGACTTTATTTACCAGCCATTTAAGGCTTTCCTTCCAGACTCCTGTAACCTAAGAAAATCTCTAAATGCATTCTCTCTGCAGACTGCCCCTCCCGCTTCCTGCCCTACCTCCCTCTGACACACAGGAAGAAAGCCCAGAAAGGGGCACCCTCCCTGCACATGAGGAGCCCCAGCCCTTTAACCTCCTTCTCTTCTTTCAACTGTCCTCAAAATAGCGCAACGAGGGTCTCATCCCATCCTGTGGCCACAGCAGTCTGCTGGCTTCTACCTGCAGAGAAGACTCCAGAGATGCTTCTGGCCACAGAAATGGGAAGGAAGGGTCATTTACCCATGGGCTGCAACTAGGCTAGGTGGCAACCTTAGCTCGTTTGCTGGAGAAGGGGGTGCATGGCCGGCCCTACAAGCTGCTGCCAAAGTCCTCCTGGCAACTCTTCACACCGTGCATAAAACCACTGCCAGCCCCGCCATGAGGGCGGCAGCACGGGCTCTGCATCTCCCAATTAAGCTGCCCCATCCACAAGAGAAATGGGTTTGAAGCCTCTCGGATAGACCGCTATTGTTTATCGCAGAGAGTCAGTATCCCCCACCTTAGGTCTTCGCCAAACGATACCTAATTCCCACTGAAAAGAGTGCCTGAAACCAACCACCTTCCACTGTGTTCACCACAGTTTCACGCGGCTACAATCTTCCAGCAAAACAATGCTGGATTGAGCGCCGTTACAGTTAAGCTGCTCAGACGCCGCGGGAAGCTCCTGGCGCCCCCGGGAGCAGACAAACGATCACTTCGGCTGGATGTGGTAGCCCCGAGGAATACTCGCCTCACGAGGGTGGAACGGGTAGGGAATGCTGCGTATGCACGAGCTAGGCAGTGTGTGAGTGCCCGCTCCCCGCCCTCCAGGCCTGGCTTCTGCGTTTTCTGGCAGGTGAAGTTGAACATCCTTCTCTCCTCGGGAAGAACAGCGATCCCATTCCACGTCAACGTGACTGGAAATCTCAATTTAAGAACTGGATGCCCTAGTCGGCCCAGCTGGGGTTTGTCCAGCTTTCTGTCTTACTTTGCGCCTCCGGTGTGTCAGGCTCTTTGCACACATAGCTCGCATATTTTAACTCTCAAAATACCGTCTTCTACAAGGGAATTTTCAGCCGTGAAAACTTGCCCCAAACCGCACGGTCCTTTCCCGTTGATTTACTTCCCGAATCCCTGATCTCTCCACCAGGTTTGGTCAAGCACACACACCTTTTCCATCACAGCCCAGAGCGCGGCGGCCCGGCCCCCCGCACCCCGGCGGCCCGCAGTGTTCCGGGGCCGAGGGGCGGCAGGGAGGGGCGCCCGCAGCCCCGGACTTAACACCCCGCGCGCGCGTGCGGCGAGCCGCGGGCACAGGGCGAACCGACCTCGCACCCCCCACACACGCACACGTGCGCTCCCGCCCCCCTCGCGTCCCGGGCTCTCCGAAGTTACCTCCGAGGCTCCCCCGGCGCCGGGCTCACGCCGCCCCGCCGGTCTCCCGCTTCTTTCCGGCCGCGGTCCGCACGGCCTCCAACGCCGCGCCTCGGGAGGGCTCCGGAGCCCGCCGGTCTCCGCCTCCAGGGCAGCCCGGCGTCCGCGCCCGCGGCTGCACCCCGGGGGCTGGGGCGGCTGTGGCCTCCGCCGCCCGGGGTCGGGCTCTGCCCTCACCTGCGCGGTGCCCACCGGGCTGCAGCCAGGGCTGAGGCCGGCGCACAGCGGCGGAGGCGGGCGCCCGGGCTCCTCCCGGGCAGCGGGCAGCGGGCACAGGCTCGCATGGCGCTCGGGCTCGCAGCGGCCCCGGGACGCGGCCTCAGTCCCTGGGCGGTCCCAGCCGCGGTCTTTGTGTCTCGGCCGGCGCCGCCGCGTCACAGGCTTGCGAGCAGTGAGCAGCGCGGGCCGGGAAGTCGGCGGCAGACAGCTGGGCTCAGCTTCCCCATCGTCGCCCGCCCGGGGCGCGCAGGGCCGGCAGGCAGGGCGCACGGGCAGTGACGGCGCGCACCCGGGGGACGGAGGGGGCGGGCCCGGGAGGGGCGCGGCGGACGCGCCGAGGGGGTGTCGGGCTGGAAGCTGCAGCCGCGGAGAGCGGAATGCGGGCGCCGCCAGAGCTCGGGGGAAGCGACGTCCTCTCGGTCCCGGGTCGCGGCTGCAGCGCTGCGGGGAGAGCCAGCAGAGGCTGCGCGCTGGAGGGAGCCCGGCGGCCAGAGCCGCCGGCCGGGTTCGCGTCTCCCGGCGCCCCTACTGAAGGTGACTGCGGCCCCCAGTGGCCGTGCAGGGGCGAACGGTGTCCTCGCCTCTCCCTGGGTACACTCGGCTCGCCCTCCCCTGGCCTACGACTCCGCAGTCCTTCGCAAAGCCAGGGCAGAATGGTCACTTCGCTCATTGATTTTCCCTCTTGGCTGGTCTGGGTTTAGTCGGTACCCAGATTGGAGCGACTGGCAATCACGTGACCACCGCCCCGCAAACATGCACAAGTACACACAAATACACACACACACACACACACACACACACACACACACACACACACACCCCAAGCCCAATGAAACTGAAGTAAGTTCCCAAAAGTCAAATTGGATACATCCATCTGAGCTGGAGGCCTTCCCGAAGTCACCCAGGGCGCTGCAGTGGGGCTGAAACGCAGCGGCAGCCTCTGGTGCCACCAGCTATACAGATCTTGTCCCTGCGGCTGGGGAGGCTCCCATTAACAGCCCTTTGGGGCCCCTTGTCAAAAAGAGCGCAAAAAGAAAAAAAAAAATGTAGTTCCAGACCCAAGGGATCCCATTGCAGAAGGATAGCAAAGCTCCCAGCGAGTTGCAGGACAGAATTGCGGAGGAGCGTACCTCGGCGGGGACAGAACCCTCTCCCAGGGCTGTGGTCGGTGGCTTTTCCCGGAGCGCAGGCAGGATGCCAGCTCCGGCCTTTGCTACCTGTGGTCTGAGCACCAGCCCCGGGATGGGGGCGGGGGAGGGGAGCAGGTCTGTCTCAGCCCCCCTCCACCCGCTGCCTGGATGTGGCTGGCGGCAGCGCTCTAAAAGTGAACCTGCTAATAGATGGATATTTTAAATAATGCCTGATCGGGGTGACAAGTGTTTACTTGATTTTCTCAGAGCTCCTCTGTGCCAGAGTTTTAAAATCCATTTCCCTATTAGTACCTTATTGTGAGGCGAGTTCAAACGCCTTCCGTGGAGAGGACAAAAGGATTTGAAAGGATCAGATGGGAGGGGAGCAAAGTTGGTTTGGTTCATTCTACCTCGTGCCAGGGATTTAAAATTCATAAAAGGTACTGTCCCTGTCTTTTGTCCCAAAATTGTTTTTGGCAAATAGAAGCATAAGCCCAAGAAATAACGAGTGTCAGATGTCAGGGTAAGGAGTCTAGTGACAGCTAGAGTGATGCCGAGCCTCTCAGGGGCCTCACTGCCCTCTGAGGTCAAAGGGCAATTATTTGAAACCTAAGCAAATGCCTTTCGTCTTGTTCTAAGTTCTACTTTTTCTTGTTCTTTCTCCCATTTCTCTACAAAATACCACCACAGACGTTAAGTACTAGAAGGAAAACTCAAAACTTCCTAAAGCTCAGAATGGGCACAAATTTGCTTTTCTTCTTTAGTTCAGCTGAGGCAGGCTAGAGATTTATTTAATTTTTTTCTGAAAAACCATTTGGAAACCAATGTTTTTTAAAAAAATTTAAAACAGCATAAAATGAACATGCAGAGTATACATCTCAGACCCTAACATCGCTGGATTCTAGCCAGAAGTTGGCTAGCGGTGTTCACAGTTACAAAGCACTCACCTGGTTGCTATTTCCCCTCCTGTCCCCAAAGCCCCCACATTCAAGTCTTGGGAGGTCTTCCTCTCACTTTCTGTTTGGCTACCTGCTTTGGCAAGCCTCTCCAGGAAGAGGCTGGAGTTCCACAACTCCCTTTACTTTCCTGCACACACAGCGGACATCCTTGGACCTGCTCCATCTTGCTCTCCTGAGGAAGAGTGAAGGTCATTTCTCTACATCACCCACTCTGCCAGAATGATACCAAATCATAGTTACCATTTATCTGTGTACCCAGAGCAGAAAGTTGGGGGAAATGATACAAATTTATGACACTCTACTCCCAAGATAAGATTTTTTTTTTTTAATTTTTTGGTCTGGAGAACAGAAGAACACAGAGGATGAACTGGGGACCTGGGCACCAGACCACAAAAACAGAAGTGGAATCAGCACCCAGAAACCATCCAGCCTCTCCTTTTCCCCGTTTCTTGTGGGGTCTCTCCCAGAGCCTCACGGCCCACTTCATCATATCATTGGTAAGGATGTGAAAGTCCAACCCGGTGTAAGAGAAACAGCACTGAGTTCGGAATCTGAAGATCTGAGTGTAGACACCTGTAAAGTGCTTTGTGAAGACGCCATGTTCCTTAGCTTATTTTCAGTCCTTTAACACTTGACATGTTGGATTTTACTTAAATTTAATATTTGAGCTGATAAACATGTTTTCAT
Organism: Camelus bactrianus; assembly: GCF_048773025.1. Lineage (NCBI taxonomy): Eukaryota > Metazoa > Chordata > Mammalia > Artiodactyla > Camelidae > Camelus > Camelus bactrianus. The sequence goes on from NC_133565.1 coordinate 30,009,922, forward strand.
CATGCAGAATCTGAGCTTGATTATGAAACTCTAGTAATTCAATGGGGATCCAGGCGATCAAGTCTCATTAAAGTGTCCTATTTAGTGAAATATAGTCCAGCAGCCAAAAGAAATTTATCGTTAATCAAATCCTTTAGTTGACCTTCTCAGGGACTAACATCTTTGGCTCCCTGGCTTCTGTAATTCCTTCCCACCTCAGCTGTTCCAGAGTCTTTTCTCGCCAATACACAGCACACACGTCTTTCTGTCCCCCTCCCTGCCCTCCCCCACTCTACTTCATTATGCAGATCTACAGATTCCCTCTCCTCCCCCTGGAAGGGGGAAGGGAAAAGCCAGGGTCAAAATCAGAATTCTCTTTAGTGATACAGGTAGGGGGAGGCTGTGAGCACTCACACATTAATACCTTTTGGTCCTTCATAATTAGATCTCCTCTGGGTACACTGTAGATATACTGAAGCATTAAGAAAGGGCCCTGGATGTGGTATCATTAGACAAAGATTCGGTCTCCAGATCACCTGCTGGCTTGACACAGTTTCTTAACCTTTTCTGAGCTTCTGTTTCATCATCTCCAGAAGGAAAATAGGAGCCTTCATAGGGTCGTTGGGAAGATTGAATAAGTGACAAGTCTGAGCCTCATCACAGGCACTCAGCAGAGGTCTGTGGCTTTTAAGATGGCAGGCAAAAGAAAAAGATGAGAGACAGGAAGAGAGAGACAGACAGACAGAAAGGGGGAGGGGAGGAAGGAGGGAGAAGTGGGGAGGGATGAGAGAGGAAGACCTGCGTCTTGGGCATCCAGGCAAAAGCTTGATTGCACCAGTGAACAAGGGACTGATGCACAGGGAGATTGTCCCCTCCTCTGGGCTGAAAGGCTGAGCTGTCACCTGCATGAGACCCAGAAGGGGCTGTGAACTTCAAAGATATGCTGTGAATTAGGATGGATTTGACACTATTACTGAGGTCTTGTGAGTCTTAGCCTGATGCTCACAGTGCTTCATTTCAAAGTTCCCGAAATGCTGTGGGGGGCGGGGGGGGGGGGCTCAGAGCACCCCCGTGCTGCCCAGGAGCTTCCCTGACTCCTACCAGAGACCACGGGCCCCTGCACACCCAGGTGGGTCCATCAGGCCCAGGCTGGACCTGCCCCATTTGAACATGAAGCCTTGCGTTCTACTCTTCTGCTTTGCACGTGGCCTTTGCCAAGCAGAGCCTATTGCGGTGGTATGTTTGGCAGGTGCAAAGGGCATTTGTTCATTTTTTTGGCTGCCCAGATTCTGAATTCTCTTCTTACTTTGGAGGAAGTCGACATCGTGAAACTTCCTCCCGTGAATCTGCCTCCTGAACCCTGGCAGATAGGGCATGTGGCCAAAGCTTGGCCAACCCAATGCTCTTGCCTGATGCTGTGAATCTGAAGCCAGTGACGGTGCAAAAGAATCATGTGACAGTCTGGAAATGGTGCCACTCCTAGTGGCAGTTGCATCTTGGGTGTAATGGCCTGGGTCCAGCCGTGGGAAACACAGAGCCTTAAACAGGCCCTTGACTGTGATTCCAGCTTCATCCCACCCGCATTTCCCTCCGTGCATTTTCCAAGCTTGATTCTCTGGCCTTCCCACTGATTCGGTCAACTCCTAGGATCCTTCCAATAAATTCATTTCTTACTCATGCAGACCGGAATCAGGGTCTGACGTTGGCAAACCAGAGTCCCACTGGCAATGAGAGGTTGGCTTTCCACTCTGGGAAATTCTCACACCCCAGGCAGGAGAGCAGGGTGAGATCCAGCTCAGAGTTTCCAACCACAACAGGGCTGAACTCCCCAGGCAATGGGCACTTCCCGCAGCTCTCTCTCCTCCACGGGATTCAGGGCCGTGCTGGACAACACAGGGGCTGCTGGGTGGTGCGCTGATCAAGGAGGCAGGCAGCTTGGGCTCCACCTCTCTGCTCTCTGGCTGGGCCCCCCGGGCGAGGCACTGTGCTCTCTGGGCCTTCGTTTCCTCACCTGGTGCATGGAGAGCTTGAAAGGATCCCAGGATGTGTGGAGGAGAGTCCCCGGTCACCATCCTAGCCACCAGCATTTACCCCCCCAGCGCGTGAGGCTTCTAGGAGAAGCTGCTGCACGGGAGAGATGAGGGAGGAAGGTGGTGGGAAGGGAGAAGGAGTTTGGCCCCGGGTTTGAGTTCTTTCATTTCATTGTGTGAGGCAGGAGAGGCGGGAGATGAGCTGCCCTGGAACAAAAGGGAGCAGGGAATCAATAACTTTGGGGGATTGCTGTCTGGGGGACATAGTGCCTCCTAACTGCCTATTGATCGTCCAGATGAGACAATAATCAGACACATTGTTGCAGAAAAACTATGGTTGCTTCTATTTTAGACCATAATTACACAGTGATGTTTATCCAGTCCATAGATGTTATCGCTTACGGTAGAGGATGGAAATTGAAACATGAGTCCCCGAGAGAAGTAACTAGAGCTTTCTTCCATTTCTTTTCAACAGCACTCAAGTATCTGGCAGCATCCAAGTTACTTGGAAAGCAAAAGGATGAATTTTTGTGGATTCTGATCACTGATCACTAAAACAGTGTCGGAAACAGTTTAGGGAGCAGTAAACATTTGTCAAACAACTTAGGTGTTCAGGAAAAGATTATTCAATACAAATCTCCTTCATTTTAAGGTCTGGCATGTCACAGGTGCTCTGTGTGTTGATCAGCTCTCTACTTCCATGGTGTTTTACCTGTGCAGTTCCCAGCCCACGCCTGACTTCAACCTCACGGTACCCTCCTGGTATCAGGGAGCAGGGGTTTGGGTCCTCTGTTTGCTGTCTGATGATGACTTAACAGACAGGAGAACAAAACCACAGCATTATGAATGAAATGACATCACCAAGGTCGTCCAGAGAGTAGGAGTTCTCAAATGCTGATCTCACATTTTCTCCTCGAGACCAAACCTCAGAGAGAAACTGGATTTCCGCTCAGTGTACCTAAATAATATCCCCTGACAAAGAGGCGTTCAATGAAGGGAAACTCACTGGAGAAGAGTACTTAAGAAAAATCCATTTATGCTGGGCTTGGATCGCTGGCATTTCAGGTGCTATTTTGTGATCAGATAAAGGCTGGCCTCTCTCTCCGAAAGTCTGGTAACTCAGCCCCATTCTGAGATCCCGTTATTTCCCTGGGGTTATCTGGATCCCCGAGATAAACAAAAATATTTTTAGGGCTGGCACAAATGGGCGTGCATCCAGGTTTCTGCTGAAATAACCATCTCCTTTATCATGTCAGGGATGTCGGGTTATTGGACAACTTGAATCATCCAGAATTACCTACCAGCTAAGCAAAAAGAAAGACCGCTTTGTTAGCACTGGATCACAGGGAGGTACGCATCTGTTTACTCCTTGAAAAGGCTGAGTGCCACGATGTGCCAGGCCCTCTGTAGCTGCACCTGAATGCGGAGATGTCACTAGCAGCCGGCAATCATTTAGAGCTTATTCCATGCCAGGTGTCAGTTCTGAGACTAACTTTGTACTTAATCCTTACAAGACTCCTGTAAGGCAGGTAATGCTATTATTCCCATTATACAGATGGGAAATTGCAGCGCAGAGAGATTTAGTTACTTCCCTGAGGCTCACAGAGCTGGAGCAGGCATTTGACACCGGGCAGTCTGGCTCTAGGAACTATGTTCTGGATCTTTACGCTATACCGAGATGACTGACACGTGGTCCTCAAAGTCTCACTGTCCACTGGGAAAGACAAAAGCCAAGAAAGTCCTTATAACTCAGGGCAATCGATGAGTGCAGAATGGCATGGGGACACTGAGGAGGCAAGGCCATGGAGGGGTCATGGGAGTGGCACTTTGTTTATTGTCAAATAAATTGCTTAATTCATTGTTTTAAATAAGTGATACATACAACAGTACGAACTTTTGTAACATTTAAAAGGTACCAACCAGTTCCCCTGTCTGGAGATGACTGCCTCACCAGTTTCTTACTTGCTCCTCCCGAGACAAACTATGAAAATAAAGTACATCAGTGCAGTCTTTTATTTTTTCACACAATGGCAACATTCTATACACACGATCTTATACGCATTAATTTTTTTTTCACCGTCAACCACCATCAACATCACCAGATATTTTGGGGGTCACTGCACATCAGTATCTCTTTGGCTGCCTTCTTTTTTTTAATTAAACTTTTTATTTTGAGATATGGGTAGATTTGCCTGTGGCTGTCTCATTCTATTTTATGGCCGCATAATATTCCATTGCACAGATCACCAGAATTTATTTAAGGAGTCTTTGTGAGTGGATATGTAGGTAATTTCTAAATTTCTGCTATTAAAACATTGATGTAATTAACAATCTTGGACACATTATTTCACACATCTGAGAGTAAACATCTTGCAGCGTAAGTCCTTAAAAGTAGAGCTGATGAGTCCAATATATGTAATTTAACTTACAACACTAAAAATTATCCTCCATTGAGGTTATGTCAATGCACACTCCCAACAGGACAGAAGAAGTTAGCTGCAGGACTTCGATTTCGGGGGCAATTGGACATTTTCTTCCTAGTCTGATTGATGGTCAGATTTTCTGAACTTCTGTTTGCTGACCACAGACTTCAACGTATATCATTTTATATCTTCTTTTAATGTATCATTTAGATCTTCTGTACTGACCACTTTTGCTCCCCTGTTCTGTCAGTGACTAAAGTAAGATTTTCTAGTAATAATATGTTTTTATTTATTTCCCCTTTCAGTTCCCCTAAGTTTTGCTTTATGAATGTCAATTCTGCGTTGCTTGGTGCAGAGAGATTCAAACTTTACATCTGCACTACGGATTGAACGGTTTGGCACTAGTGCGCCTCGTTTGCAGCGAAGATGGCAATCATCATTTTCTTTTTGCTTCTTTTTTCTCAGTATGCCTTTCTCCAGTCTTTCATTTTCAGCTTTGGAAGTCACCTTGTTTCAGGAGAGTTTCCAAGAGTCTCCTGGGAGAGTCAACGGTTGAATTTTGCCTGGTAATCCAAACTACAGTAAGTGGATTTAAGATACAGGGATTGCGAGGGCATACATTTCAGTTTGGATTCAGCTGACATAGTTTATGTCAAACTGCCTATTATTACAGTTTCTTTCACTGTATGCTGTATTTCCTTATTTGGGGGAAAGAGATTTAGGTAGTTTTAAAAGATTGTGTTTTTTACTGACTACCTTTATAAATATAGCTCTTTGTAAGGTATTTAATCACCTGTTTCTTTGGACATTAACTCCTTCACCACATTACTGTGATTACACTTTCTTACAATCCTCCTTCTCCCTCTCTTCCTCCTTCTTTTTCCTTCCAAAAAGTGTTTTAGTTTTTTTAATTGTTTTGTTTGATTTGTGTTTTGTTTCATTGGGGTTTTTGCTTCAGGACGTGCTGCTTTCCTTGGAGAAATGCTGCCTTGCCATCTTTGTCTGGGATGTATAAGGCAGGTGTCCCCTCTCGGGGTCTTCCTTCACCCACCCACTCACACACCTTCCACCACATTTAAAAGCCTTCTCCCATCCATTTTTCTCCTTGTTTCATCTGAGATGGAGTCTGTATCACTCCTGTGAGAGTGATTACCCCTGCACGCAGTCTCGAGTGTCCTCAGAAGAGGGAGCCAGAGGAAAATACTACAGGGAGAGGAGGAGGAGATGTGACCAGGGAAGCAGAAATTGAGTGATGTGGCCACAAGCCAAGGACAGCCACCAGGAGCCAGAAGAGGCGAGGGATGAGTTGAAGCCTCTGGAGGGGGCGCAGCGCTGCCCATACCTTGATTGCAGCCTAAAATATAACTGCTTTTGGACTTCTGGTCTACAGAAAGAAGAGCTAATAAACTTCAGTTGTTTTAAGCCATCAAGTGGTAATTTGCTACAGCAGCCCTCGTGAAACAGATAGGCATGGTGTCATGTCATCTACCATTACAGTGTCACGGAGAAAAGTCCTCCATGCTTCAACCATTTGCCCCTCCTCCCAAACCCCTGGCACCCACATCTATACCCATATGTACACCTGTATACACACATATATGTATACACACACACACATATATACACATACATGTGTACATACGTGCATGTATGTATGTATATACATGTACATATATTAGTAACAAAATTATTATTTTCAATTAAAGTGCTTGCATGAGTAATAATACTTAAATTTACATAGTATATTACATTTTACAAAATGCTTTAAGAGTTCCTGGTTAGCTTGTATAATATTTAAAACATCTGACTTCCAGTCACCTCTCCTAGCGTTTACTCCGCACGATGAAATATCTTCTATAACATCTGACCTTCTTTGGGAGTTCCTTTCGGCTTACTTGCTACAGTACCAGGTTTGGAAAGATCTGTCATGAAAAATGAATAAGAGACATTTAGTTGGGCTATAGACTATTTCTTTGTTGAAACTTTTGAGCAAAAAATTTAACTGAATCTCTTTACCAAGACTCCCTTCTGGTAACACAACTGCCTTACGCCAGGGAAATGGCCTCACCCAACCCAGCACTTTCTGTTTCCAAAGCGCTTTTCTGTCTGCTCCCTGCTTTGATCCACATATCAAACCCATGGGGTAGAGCAGGTTGTTGTGAGACCCTCCTGACTTGAATTTTGTCTCTTGTCTGTCTTGTCAGTTACTACAGGTGCTAATAAGTAATTACAGGATAGCTGGGCGGAGTAAGGACGGAGGTAGCCCAGCGAAGAGCACCTAGAACATTCTGTTTAGTTCCATTTCTTGCTTACGTGTGGTCATCTGGGTGTGCGTGTTCCGGTTGTCCCAGAGGCTGCCAGCCTCCCCAGGGCTCTGCCCGTTCTTTCCAATCTGAGTGTCTACAATCACTCTTTCCACTGGAGGAAAACATAATTCCTGTTGCTTGGGGAAAAGAGAGAAGGCTTGCATGGGGTCAACCTGCCTGGCCACTCTTCCTGAATCAACCCAGCCCACCAGGCTGTCATTCCCTCCCTCCCCCACCCCCAGCTTCTCCCGCCTCCAGAGGAAAAGCAACCTCTGTGCTGCTCCCACCGTTCTGTGCTGGCGCCATCTCTTCTGCAACACGGGCTTCCCTTGCTGGCTGGCTTCCTGACCGCATTGATCTTTGGGGGCCCCTTCGCAGATTTAAGACTGAGAATATCCAGTGTTGTTCACAAGGGTGAGGATTTTATCATTTCTATGGAATTTGTGGATGAGCACGGTGAGGGCAGGGGCCGGGGCAGAGGAACTGCCACCGTCATGTGGAAGCCACAAAAACCAATATTTACAGAGGTATTTTTAAAAGCCAGTTTAAACCTAAATATCTTATTTAAGTAACATCTATTTAAGGCTTTTGATAGCTTTTCTGTGTGACTTGGGATAAAAGATTTCACCTCCCCAATTTCACTTTCCATCTGCAAAATGAAGGATGTGGGCAAGATGATCTTTAAGCCTCTTTCTATCTGAAATCCTAGATGCATATTTTAAATGCAGCTGTGTGTGACCACTGCAACAAGGCTTCCTACCCCCGGATCCCCATAAACAATTCATAGCTTTCCCATCCTTTATCTCCAAGGAGAGTCACATGATTAATTCTACCCTTCCCAGTCCCTGCTTTTGCACTTAGCATTACAGTAAAACTCATTAACTTGGATGGCACTAATTTAGAATATATGATAATTCTGTGAGTGGACCAAAGTTTTATCTTTGTTTAGTAAAACGTGACTTTGCGGCAAGTGCAGATAAAGTGTCAATACTACGACCAAACCTGTGTTCAAAACCCTTAAGAAGCAGCTATTTTTCAAGTCCCTGCAAGCATTTTTGACACATGCATTTATATCTACTCAGAACCAGCTTTTAACCCAGAGCGTCAAAGCAAATCGCCCGATGGTCGGATCTCCTGTCTGCTCCGAGCCTGGCTTCTTTCCCATTGGCCCTGTTACGTGCTGGCTCCAGCCTTTTGAAAATGGGAAAAAATTCTGTGCCATGTAAAAGAGTGAGTAATCCACATTGCAGTGGGAGTGAGACAGCCAAACAGGGAAACTCTGGTCCTGCAGCAGCAAGCAAAGAATTTCTAACCTCGGCTGCTGCAGCCTGATGGAACGGGCACAGCAGACTGGGGAGGGGAGCTCTAGCTGACGAAGGGGAAGCTCTTCCAGGCGGCATTTACCGTCGCCCTCTGCCCCAAGTCAGACACTAGCCAGTGTTTCAGCTGGGAGCCTTGCGACTCTGGAGGAGATTTCTGTCTTCAGGATCCGTATGTTTACAAGTGCCATAGGTGGTGTCTAAGCCCACCTCCAGTTGAGAACTGTTACACTGATAAGAAGGTATTACAAACTGGTAGTTATTAAGACTCACCCTGCAGTGATGCCTGGAACTTACCTGGAATTTAATAACAGATGCTTAAGTTACTAGTTTCTTAAACTGTGTAATTTACATTCTTGTTATTGCTAAGGACACATAGCTGAACTGTGTGGACTCAGTATTTGCAACCCAAATCTTCAAGTCTGGAATGGGCAGAAAAGGTCAAAGCAGCCCCCTGCCAGGAATTGAACTTGGACAGGGTATCTGTCCCTTCTGGAGCTTGTCAGCCCTCTCTGCCAGAGGACAAGTCCAGGTGAGTGGATTCAAGTTTACCTGTGCTGTAAATGTGCTGCTTGGCACCTGTTCACCTAAACGGTAACTTTACAATTTCCTAGGAAGATGGAGTTTTCCAGATTCCCTAGGGAAAGAACTCACTGTCAGCTAGTGTCACAAGCCACCCTGTATCCAGATGGGGTAGTGGGGGTGAGGATGCTGGCAGGGAGGGTCACATCGGACATTAATGGCTTCTCTTGCTGTGTGAATTTTGGGGGTGGACATCCTTAGAGACTGGGCAAACTTGCAAACCCGCAACGTTCCTATTAGCCAGCCATCGTGTCCCCCGTCTGCCCCATCGTTAGGAATTTGCAGCAGTCACAAGAATATCGTTGTATTTATTCTCACTTTTTCCATTTCCAATTTTAAATTTTTCCAATATCTCAAATTATTTCCATAATGGGTACCCCCCCAAACACACTTCATATTTGACTTGAAGATCAAACTTCACGAGATGCTTGGAGATCTCTTTACTGTTTCATGAAACTGAAGTAAACAGCCTTATCAGGGAACATTGCTATCATCGCTAAAGTGCTTCTCTCCTGGTGAGATGAGACCTATGGCCCCTGGAAAGAGATCACAGAGATCACAGTACCCTGGGAATTTCTGATCATGGGCAGCTGATCCTGCTGGGCCAGGATTTTTTGGCCAAAAAGTCTGTTCTATCACAAATCAGTCCCTCCTTCCCAGATGTGTCAGGCAAGAAACCTGCCAGATGCTTGAAATTTCAATACTGGCTGCCCGATTCTGGACCGAACTGAGAATTTTAAGTCTGATTTCTAAAAAGGCGAAGTAGGAAGCCAAGACTGACATTTCCCAAAGGCTGTCCACCATGATGTCTGCGGCAGCTTTATCTACAATAGAAAAGAGTTTCCAGTCTTAAGAGCAGGGCTCTGAAAAGCACAGTAGGCTCACTTAGATGGCACGTTCTTCAGTCACTAAAATCAAATGAATATGCTATCTGAAAGAGAAACAAGCTTATGAGATGCTATGTTTAAAAATCGTATGCATTACCATTGCAACAAAGAAAACATCTCTGCATGAGGACAAAGATTGGAAGGTATGGAGTAGGAAGGAAAATAAGGGTTGCTAGTTTTTTCTATAAAATTTTCATTAAAAGTATTACCTTACTCCAAACACACACACACTCAAAGACGTTTTCTGTAATTAAAATTTGTTTTGTGTTTCTTGTCCTTGCCAGGAGCACTGTTTTTGTGTGGCTTTACATACTCAGACATTAGACCCTGGAACAACGCAGAGGGAAAAATCCAGCCACCCCGAGGGACCTGGTGGCCGAGCCTGCATTGAGTTGCCTGTCTGCAGTGCAATCCAGAACAGCCCTGCCCCAAATGCACCGCACCATTGCCTAAAACCAAGCCCACTGGGCAAAGGCGTTTCCCCAACTGCTGCTGATTTTTGTGACTTCGAAAGAATTCAACAGAAGGTGGCATGGGTGCTGGACCGCCGTTAACAATTCACGTCCGTATCAGTGAAATGCTCTGAAAATTTAATAACATGAAGTTAAAACAGTTCTGTCATTTGGTCCATCCTGCCACTCATGGCAGTCACGCCAAGGCTAGCGTAAGGCACCCTCACCCCCGGATGGCGCTGGGATGCGCACTGCCCAAGACCTGCATCTCTCTATCCCAACTAGACAGTCCAGTTCCTGTAGGAGAAGGAACTGCACAAAGTCCATTCCCACGTCTTCCGAGCGTCCAGAGTGTCATCTGTGCTCAATTAACACGCCTTCAGCACCACTGATCTGGGACAGGGCAAGGGTTCCCTACCTGGATGGCAGTTTCCTGTCTTCATACCTCATCCTCTATTTTGAGAAGATGACTACTCCAATCAGGAAGTTCATTGAAAGAACCAGTCAAAACTTCTTGCTCGTTTCCGTGGAAGAGCAGGTCCTCAGCTTGGTTCCGCAGAGCATCTGGCATGCGTCATACTCCTTGACGGGTCAATAACAGGATGAATCACAGAACTCTAAATGCAGCTGCCGATGTTGCAAAGTGACCCAGTTGCCAGTGCATCTGAGGGAGCTGGGTCTACAACTACAGCCCTTCTCTGAATCTGACAATTGTTTAAAAGGATGAAAGGATGCAAATGACCAAATTCAGAACCATGAATGGCCCAGGATAAAGCCCTCCACATGCATGCTGTATTTCTACTGGTTACCCAGACTGTTTGGGGAATAATTTACTTTTAATGGTGGCCCAAATTATCTTCCCTGACTCAGGAAGTTCCCATCTTCACCAGTCAGAAGCTGGCAGCTCTTGGGAACCATAAAGTGTATTGAACAGTTTCTAGTTCTTACTTTGTTCCTGTTGGCTGTGTGACCCTAGGTGAGTTCCCAACCTCTCTGAAACTGTTTCTTCCTGCATACGTTAAGTGATTAAACAAAATTATTAAGCCTGGAGTCCTGCAAATCTCTTTGCTATTGCCAAGTGTGATCAACCAGCATGTTTCCAGCACTCAGGTTTCAAATCTGAAAGCCTGACACACAGAAGATACTTTGAGGTCAGAGGTCAACAAGACTGACTTCAAACACCCTGTGGTAAAGATGTGATCTTCCTGTCAACGCATTCTGCATTCAAAAGGCAGGGTGTGTTTCTGGAAATTTATTGTGATAGACTTGGGAAATTATAATTTAGATTGAATCTCTTGCAAATCATTGCTTCTGAGACGTTGTTGCCAACTTTCATAATTTTATTTCTCTTATATCCCAGGTACACTCATTCATACTACACATCTGTGAGAATACATATGACACACTTATCTTATGTTTTCCCCACAATCTGAAGCTTAAACGCCTATGGGAAATCAGCAGGCATCATTTCATAGGTCCCAAACAGCGAGCATTTCCTGTTAAATTAAGTTGGTGATCGGATTTATTCTATTAACTAAACCAATTCCTTTTCAGTTGCAGAGAAAATACTGTCTGGTGTCCCAGCTGTCTTTGTGGCACTGGCAGCCCTTTTCTGACCACGTCACGGTGGCCCCTGCCACTGTCCTTGCCAATTAAGAAGATGCAATTTGATGACAGTGTCACCCTCTTCCGTGCTGCCAGCTGAAAGGGATGGAGGCTTCAGTCTGACGGACAGAACTAGGCCTTCTCACACTTACTAATGACTTGAGTTAGAAGGGCATGCATTCTTTGTCATTTTACTTGGTTTGCTATAGAGCCATAATATTTAAAGTCTTGTTTATAAAATCATGCAGAGATAAATGAAGGGGACATTACAAACCACTCTCAGCAGACAGAATCGTGGACAAGAGATACAGGAGTGTGTTCTGTTTTGGGAAGGAAATTATAAACTCCCTAGGTCTATGGACTTGCTCCACTTTGAACACGTATTTGTTTAATGAAGAGGTGGTGTAAGTGTGTGTATAAAATTCATAGGGTCCAAAGGGTACCTAGGGTACAGCAAAAAGTACCAATCCAGCTGAGCACAGCTCTTACCCAGATGCAGCACGCAATTTCCTAAAACTGGTCCCCAGCCAATTAGATGACCTCTCTAATTACCAATTTCTGGTGTATCCTATGGCTTATTTTATAGTTAAGGAAAATGGGACTCAGAATAGCAAAATGATTAATCCAAAGTCACCCGGTGACTGTAGCCGGACTGGGACCCGCGCCTCCCCTCCTCCTCTGGAACACATCGGCACCCACAACACGCAGCTGTCCGCAAGCCCCGGGGCAAACTAAAGACCTTCTTTTCTTAAAAGGCAAACCAGAAGTTTCTAGTAAAACAGAAGGCTAAGGAGAACATTCAAAGTGCTTTTATTTGGCTGAATGTTCAATAAAAGGCACAAGACGTCAATTCTGAAGAAGCGTAGGAAATTTGTTCTAATGGCCTCAGTTGACAGATGAGGAAATGGAGGCTCTGACAGGGAAATAGTTGTCCATCAAGCTCACGTTGAGCGGGACGCTTTTCACGAACTCTGAGCAGTGCTCTCGACTTCGCAAACGCAGTCCCTGTTCCCTGCACCCCAGCCCAGTCGTGGGTTCTTGATTCCCCTGGCTTGGTTCCTCTGGGGCATTCTGGCTAAGTTATATTGGAAAACACAGGAGCGCATTGATTTCCTATAATGGTTTTATCCATAGTAACTTGTGAAGACATCTTTTGGCTAGAGGATTTGGCATTGAATACCTGAAAGCCTTGAACTGAGAAGGGCTGTTCCAAAGTGCTGCCTCCCAGTCGTGAACAAATACACCTTTGCGCCTCCAGAAACGCCTTTTTCTGCACCTGCAGATTGTAACTCCTTGACCCCTTTCTTATGAACAGAAGCATCATGTAGTTGGAAACGGGTTGCTAGGCATTAGGGATATCTTGTTGTAATGCAAGTTATAGGCTTCAGGAAAAAAAAGCAATCACAGAATCAACCTTTGGAGAGAAATTATGTACTAACATGGGAATCTATGTGAAGCCAAGCTTTCTCCTATCTTTCTAATTTAGGTTATATTAGAACAATGTAATTACAGAGACCCAAAGGGAGACTGAGAGCAAGATGAAACTATAAATACAGTGAAGCCGTGGACCCTCGTTCCCTGCCCTAGGGAAAATGCTAAGCTTTAAAAAAAAAAAAATGCCCCTACATGTAGTACTTCTACTGTCCTTTCTCTTCTGCGTCTCACAACAAATTGAGGAGGCAGGAATTCTCACCACTTCCATATTAAAGCTGAGAAAAATCAAAGCCCAGAGAGGTCAAGTGACTTATCCAAAGTCACACAGCAAAGAAATGACAACCCCAGAATTAAATGCAGAGTGTTTGGCTTCAGGTCCCATTCTTTCCGAGTGCCACCCCCACCCCTAATTTGTCTTTTCACTCCTTCTCCAGCTCCTTGGTTGAGTGTTTTCCTCCTCACACTCACTGAAAATTAGGCATCCTTGAAGTTTCTCACCTAGCCTCACTTTTCTTTTCTCTTTTCAAATGATTTTGTTTACAATCTTTCTTACAGTTTCAAACAGCACCTCTTGGCAGATGCCCTATCACTTGCACCACCCTAGATCAGTGTCTTAAACTCAAAGCCCTCCTCTGCACCCATCTCGTAGATTCTGTGTGTCTCTGAAAAGATTCTGGGGGTCACACTTCGGGTGGGAGACTTCAGAAGCAGAAGGTGAGACCAGCCTGGCAGAGGACCTGAGGCTCCGGTCCTGCGATTAGGGTCGTGGACCAGACCTGCACACGGGAGGCTCCACGGGATGACATGTCCAGAGACGGATGCCACACACAGGCCGTCCTGCAGGAAAGGGGACAATGGGGAACCCTTTCCCCTGTTGCAGCTTTGAAGGTCATGACATTGAGGAGCAAATAATGACAACTCCCAATTTTACAGTCCTTTGCCATTTTACAGGTGATTTTTATAACCATGATCTTATTTGGTCTTTATTTGTAAAGTAAAAAGGGTAGAAATGAGTACTTCCAGGCTTAAACTGTGAAACTGAGGCTTCAAGGTACTGAATGCTTTGCCCCACGTCTCCCGGTTAGTACAGGGCATTCCGGAAGGCTGAGCAAACCCAGTCTGGTTCCCCACCCATGACAGCCCGCTTCCTCGCCCCTGTAATTCCTCTCTTCTTTGTGTGGTTCCATTAGGCAGATACTGTAAATCCTTAATGGACTGCCTGTTGGCTACAGGAAAAAGCAGGGGTCAGCAACCTTTTTTCCGTAAAGGACCAGATAATAAATATTTTAGGCTTTGCAGACCACAGAGTCTGTGACACTATTCAGCTCTGTTGTTTCAGCCTGGGAGCAACTATCAACAATACGTAAATGAGCAGGGAGGTCCCAATAAAACTTTATTTACAAAAAGAGGCGACAAGCCATATTTGGCCTGCAGACAGTAGTTTGCCAAACTCTGGCCTAAAATCCTGCAAGATAATATTTGCATCATCAAGATCTGCCTCAGGGTCAGCCCCGACTTCCATTGTTGCCTCCAGACCAATAACCAAGGCCAGGCCTCAGCACGGCCAGAACAGGGAAACAGGGCTCTCCCTCCGGGAAGAAACAGTGTGCAAACTCAAGACATTTCAAGTCCTGGCTTATATGTGCTGGTAGGAACTGCGGGGGGCATGTGGCCTGGGACCTTGGGCCAGGAGACGGGGTGAGGAAAATGTAAGGCTGCAGTGGAGTGAATTTGTCAGCGTAGAGGCACCGTCCGTGATGCAGGGCTGACTGCGCTGCTGAGACCTCGTGGGACCCGTTGAACTTGCAGCTGAGATGTCTCCTCGGAGCTTTGACACAACAATAGCCTTCAGTAAATGAAGCACAGATTCTCGGTCTGCCTGGGAAGGACACTGGGGAAAGGTCAGAGGGGTCCGGGAGTTGGGAGTAAGGACCAGCTGTGGAAGACCAGAGAATCTATCCCCTGATGACTTCCCTGGAAAGGTGCAGAAGGTGATAAAAATCCACTGATGTCAGAGGCCTCTGCATCTTTGAGAAGACGCTCAGCGGCCACTGTGTTCTGGCGGCCTCGACTGGCAGTATAAAATTCTGCATTAGAACTAGGCAGTGGAGGTGACAGTCATAGTAAATAGTAAATGGAGGTGACAGAACTGCCACACAGTAAGGACCGTCTGGTCAGGGGTGAGGTAAGTGTTTCCCCTAGTCCTTCTCCAAAGGGACTGGTGCCTATTTACCAGAGTAATCCTGCGTGTGGACTCTCTATATGGTGTCTGGGCTAACACGGATGCCAAGGGACCCAAAACATCATGAAGGGTCCCCACCCTCCCAGCTGGACTGAGTTGGAGCCCGGGCCCAGGTTCTCTCCCAGTGGATGCGTTGTCCCCACAGAGCCACCCTGCAGTTATTTTCCTGGTTGCAAGTACGTAATTCTGCTTCATAGCTGGCAGAGCCTCTCATTCATTCCCTGACCCGGGGAGGAAAAGATAAAGTAAGAAGGGCAAGCAGGAGCCCCTGAAATGGCCCCTCCCTCACCCCACCCTAGACAGTGAATTAGAAGCCACATCACCTCCTGGGTGGAATGGCAAATAATGGGGCCACCGTCAAAGGTTTCATGGACGCAAAGGTGGTGGTCTGCATCATGGCTCTGTTATTCGGTTCATCCAAGTGTCTTCTGCAAAGTCTAGAAGGATGTGGTAGGTGCTGGCGGACTCCTGTGAACCAAGCCAAATGATAACGCCGAGTGCAGCCGCTGCGCTGGATGTGATATCTTTACCGTAAGAGATAAACACAGCCACAGGCCTTGGCGATGTGGCTACTGATCTGGAAAATATGTTCTTTTCCAACCCCATCAGGAAAGAGAATAAAAAGCAGCTCACCTTTACGTGGGAAGGATGAGAGGGCACGTTCACCGCCTTGCTCGGGGCTAGGACAACGCTCCTGCCCTCTGTTGTGGGGCAGCCCACGGAGATCCTGACTGTTCTGACATTCACGAAACATTGTGATGTCCCGCTGCACGGCAGACATCGCGCTCACTGGGCCTGATGAGCAGCAAGTGGTACCTATTCTAGATGCTCTACTAAAACAAGCACTGCCAGATACGGGAGATAACATTTGTGGAAATTCAGAGGCTGGTCACACTGGTGAACTTCCCAGGCATTTAGTGGTCTGAGCCTTGCAAGGATATACCATTTAAGGTAGGTGGCTGCCCCTCACACTCCCTGCCACTAAGAATGATGTTTAGTAGGCTTTTGGGGACTTTGAAAGCAGCATATACAGCTCTTGGGAGAATTACTCCAACCATTTATCAGGCACACTGGAAGGTTTCCACTTTTGAGCAGGACAGGAGTGAGAGAAGATTCTCCAGCAAGCCCAAGTTTGCACTGACACCACCTTGGACCGAACTCCCCATCGCTCAGGCCATAAGCCTGGGAGATCCAGCTAAGCTAGAAGAGTCTGTGGTGAGTAAGGACGCTCTGTGGATTCTCTGGCAGGCCTGACAGGAGGGTTGTGGCTCAGAACCCTCAAGTTCTAGACCAAGGCCACCCTATCTGCAGCAGGAAGCCACTTGCCACTGGAAAAGCATTGCTGTCATGCGGCTGGACGTGCCAGCATTTCTGACCATGGGATTCCAAGTGACTGTGGGATTAGAGCTGAGTGATCATGAGCTGGTATTTGTGGCTGCACTGAGTCATAATGGAAGTCATATATTCAGAATCAAGTCCAAACAGGTTCAGAGGTGGCCTCAAAGGGAAGCCCAAGTCCCCAGTCCCCCTGCTTTGGTGCACCAGCGCCCCCTCCTCAACTTAAACCCACGGCCCATGGCAGGGAGCCGAGGAGGTTACCTGATTAACTAACAGAGGAAGATAAACTTGGGCCTAGTTTGTTAATGGACTGGCTCACTGATCTCGGCACTAACCAAACACAGGAATGCTGTCACCCACATCCCCACTCAGGGGCGGTGCTGAAGGGCATCTGTGAAGGCACTTCCTCCCCCGGGAGCAGAGCCGAGCACGCTGCTCTTGGCCGACAACTTTGCATAGAGAGGAGTGGGCTGAAGTAAGAATACACAAATTCCGGTTGGTGGCAAATGGCTTGGCTGATTGGTCAGGGGCCTGGGAGGAGCAAGCTTGGGAGGTCAGAGGTCAGAGGTCAGAAAGACTGAGGGAGAGACCTGAGGACGGGCCTATCAGAAGAGCACAGAACGTACAGGATTTCTGTCACACGAATGGCCGTGTCACAGGTCACACGGATGCCCGCAGTGCGGAGGAGGCATTCAACTACCTGCCGTGGGGACGAGACGCTTTATTCTGTGCATGGAAGCCAGGTTCTCTCTTCAGCCAGCCCAGGGCTAAGTCTAATCGCACTTTTGTCACCTTCCCGCTGTTTGGACCTAGGAAGTCACTCAGCTTTCCTACACCTTGGTTTAGCTTTTTGGGAAAACGGGGTGTGATAATGCTTACCTTAGCAGGCTTAGCGGGCTGGCTTAAGGAGTAGAAGCAGTGTTCAGTATCTTGGAATTGATATAATGGAAGAGAACCTGAAAAAGCATATATGTGTGTGTGTGTGTGTGTGTGTGTGTATAACTGAATCACTATGCTGTACACCTGGAACTAACACAACGTTGTAAATCAACTACAGTTTAATAACAATAAATTAATTAATTAAAAAAATTTTTTTGAAAAAGAGTAGAAACATTGAGTGTATGACACGGGCTTGTACACATCTGCTTGCCACAGGCCAAATGTTATTAATAGTGAAAGTTTGTTACACTGTGACAGAAGATCACAAATAGAAGGGTCTTTTGACATCAAATCATCCAACTCCCTTATTTTACAGGAGAAACGGTGACAACGCTAGGATGAGAACATGGGTCTCCAGATGTCTTATTCATTGCTCATTAAATGAGATAATAAATGCAAAATGATATTGAAATGACAACACTGTGAAGTATTGTCATTGTCACTCCCTCTCCCATTTGCCCGTCTCTTGAGCATGCCTCGCAGTAGACATTCTAGCGGTAATGATAATTAGGTAGTTCTCATCAGTTCTGGACCCTGGACATTATTTTTGCATTGTTCATTGAACCAGCAAATATTTATCAAATGCCCTTATGTGTCAAGAAATGTTGTAAGTCTTGGAAACTTGAAGATGAACAAGATAGTCTGTAACCTTGCCTTCATGTCCCTTCAATTTCGTAGGGGAGGTGGACAAGAAATAACTAAATATGGTAATGGGTGAAATGATTACAGACGGTCAGAGAGGCTGGGAAGAAAATAAACAGATGTTTCAATAAAGAACAACAGAGTGACTTACTTGGGTGAGGTGTTAAAGGAGGGCCTCTCCGTGGAAGTGACATCGAAGCTCAGACCTGAAGAATGAGAAGGAACCAGTGCTGGGAGAAGTGGAAACAGAATGTGCTAGCAAAAGGAACAGCAGGTGCAAAGGCCCTGAGGCTGGAGTCTGGTATGTTTGACAGAGAGAAAGGAGGCTCATGCTAGGGTGCAGTGAGACAGGCTGGAGAGAAAGGCATGAGCCATGCTGGGCTTTGAGGTGGGGTAAAGTGTCTGGATTTTATCCCTAGTGCGATGGGAAGCCACTGGTGTCAGGAGTCGGGGAGGGGGCAAGCACTTTCCTGAGCTGGTATACTTCGTAAATCACCCGAGTTGCTAGGTAGACAAGGGTCATTGGCTGTAACAGGAGCTCAAGGAGTCGGGGAGAGCCTGCCTCCACGGGCACGGAATCCGGTACCAGCCCAGCTGGCTTGGATCCACACTCCCCGATTTCAGCTGTCACTGCAGATAAGAGCAGGATTACATTTGTCAGTTCTCACAGATGCAATTTTTATTTAGCCTTTCCAGAGCCCATGTAGGTTGGCATTTGAGTAATGAATACCAGGAGTGTTCTGCCCAATATAGGGAGGCAGGTCAGAGACCCTTCTAAAATGCAAATCAGATTGTGTCTCTCCCTGGCTTAAAACCCTTCATTACATCCTGGATAAAGGACACGTTGGCTGGCATGAAATTCAAGGTCTTTCAAGACATAGCCCTGGATACCATTCCTGCTCTTACCTGCCTGAACTCCCCGCCCCACTCCCCCAAATTCCAAACTCCTAAGGCTTCTGAACACATTATGTGGGTTCCATGCCTCAACTTTTCCCTCTTTCCTCCTCTTCCTTGCCTTTTTGGACTCATGCAACATAAGGTGAGCAACTCACACCAGGACTTTTCCAGTTGTAACCCTGGAGGCCCAGTGTGGGAAAACTTTCAATCCTGGGCACATCAGGACAGTGGGTATAATGATGAATTTTGTTTCAGCTCGACCGGGCCACAGAGCCCCCAGTTACCTGGTCAGACATTCTTTTGGGCATGTCTGTGAGAATGTTTTTGAACGAGAGTAACATTTATATCAGTAGACTGAATAAAGCAGGTTGCCCTCCCTAGAGTGGGTGGGCCGCGTCCAACTAGTTGAAGGCCTGGCTAGAACAAAAAATCTGACTCTCCCCCAAGAAAGAGAGAATTCCTCCTGCCTGACTGCCTTCAAACTGAGGCATTGGCTTTTTCCTGCCTTAGGACCCAGACTGAAACACTGGGTCTTCCTGGGTCTCAAGCCCACCAGCCTTCCGACTAGAACCGCACTGTCAGCTCTCCTGAGTCTCTGGCCTGATGGCTCGTTGTCCAGATCTTGGGACTTGCCCACCTTCATAATCACATGTGTCAATTTCTTATAATAAATCTCTTCATAAGTCGGCATCCTATTGGTCTGTTTCTCTGGGAAACCCTGACTAATTGTCACCCCTGTATAAACATTTCCTGCTCCAGGAAGCCCTCTGTGACCTCACCAGCCTGAGTCAGAGGCTTCTGCTCTGTGTTCTCAACGCTCCTCCTTCTCCCTTTACCTCCAGTGTAGCATCCTCTGCGGTGCATTGTTACCGTGGTCCATTCCCCTGTATCAGTTGAATTCATGAGAACGTACCCAAGGCGAGGCTCTATGAATCCCTGGTGACTCGTCGGCCTCCTGCCGCTGAGGGACCAATGCAGCAGACGTGATCCAGGGGTTCCAACTAGCCATGCTGCTGTTCCTAAACTGCTCCCCCTCTCCAGGACCCCTTTCCTCTGAAGAGCAACAGCATCCTAACCCATGCAGTTTGGCTCCTGCCTCAGTTTTCTGCCCAAGTTACTGAAAATGTACTCTGCTTTGATCTCTAGTCCACCTAAAATGGGTCCAGAATTCCTGCAGAAAACAGAAATGTCATCATCAGACCAACAGAAAGCAGAAGAGGAGAGAAGGAAAAAGGGGAGAGGGCAGGTGAAAAATAAATGCAATGGTGTCCATAACATTATTCCTTTTATACAGCTTGGAAGCCTGCGATACAGGGCTTTGTGATATTTATGAGTGCAAAATATGGAGTGAAGAGTGCAACCACGTGTGTGGCAACAACACTCAGATTCATCACAGCATTTACCTCTGGGGAAGAAGGGGGTCCTGGCCTTCGGTTCTGGTAAGCAGGGCACCTCGATCTCTCTGGAAAGCCTGACTCCTTTCAACAAAGCTCAGTTAAATAGGCACTGTGTTAAAACTGGACAGAGCAGAGGCAGTCAGTGCATGGCTCTTCTGTTCTTCTCTGTTCTTAACTGTGTGCTTGAAACACTCTCCATAAAATAAACGTAGTGGGAGAAGAGGTACAAGGACCCCGTCTCCGTTTGTAGCCCCACCAGGGAATTCAAGGTTTGCACCTCTTGGGAGCGACGGAAACGTGAGCTGTCTTGACTGTGTGGTGGTTTCATTGGTGTTATCCAGCTATCAAAATTCATCCAATTGTACACCTGAAATATGTGTAGTTTACTGTCCAGGAACCATACCACAATGAAGGTGTTAAAAAGAAAAAAAATTAATAAGAAAGGTTAGCAAAGGTGTAGGAAATAAAAACAATTTTGTTTCCATATGCCAGCAACAAACAGAAAACGACTGTTTTTAAAAACTACTCCTTGTAATAATTTAGTACCAAGAAAGATCAAGTAGGAAGACAGAGAATAAAAGATGTGTAAAACCTGTATGGGGAGAAATATAAAGCTTTGTGGAGAGAAATTTAAAGACGATTCAAACAAATGGAAAGGAATGGATTGGAAAACTCCATATGGCAAAGATGTCATTTCTCCCCCAGCCAACCTATAGATTTGATGCAATCCCACTGAAAATCCTAACAGGGTTATATTGTTTTTAGATGCTTGTTTTCCGTTTGACTAGCCATTTCTCACATTTACATGGAAATGCAAAGGCCAGGAACAGCCAGGACACCCTTGAAGAACAATAATATAGGAGGGCCAGTCTCCCAAACGTCAAAACTTATAAAGCCTCATTTATCAAGTCACCATGGTATTTGCACAGGGATTGACAAATAGACCAACGAATGAAAATACAGAGCCAAGAAACAGATCCACACACAGGTAGATGTTTGATTGACAACAAAGATGACAGTGCAGAGCAGAGAGGAAATTGTGGTCTCTTTAATAACAGACCTGGGACAAGAGGGTAAGCGTATGGAGAAATCAAATAAAATTGGACCCTCATCTTACCAAATATGCAAAAAGCAGCAAAGGTGGATTATTGTCTTAAATATAAAAGCAAGGTTATGACTATTTTAGTGGAAATACTGGAGAATCTCTTCCTAACTTTGCGGTAGAGAATGTTTGGCTTTTTAAAAAAAAATAAGCCATAAAAAGCATTGGTCATCAAGGAAATGATTGATCATTTAGATGACATTAAAATTAAGAGCTGCTGTTCATCAGATGGTCCCACTGGGAGAGCGGAAAGGCAGACTCCCGGTGTGGGAGGACACATCTCAGCAGGGATGGATACGCCCGTGAAGGAGTGATACCCAGATTACAGAAAGACCTCCTACAGACTAACAGGCACACTCACACCCTGAGCGTATAGATTGGCGTGGCCACGCTGGAGAAGAGCTCCCCACTGTCTGGCAGTGACGGAGGTACCCACTCCCTGGGCCATGCAGGCACACGTGCTGCTGTGTACATGCCAGTGTTCCGTGCAGAATTTTTCATGATAGCCTCAAACTGGAAGTAACCCAAATATCCATCAAACTGTAAAGTGGATGAATAAGGCATTTTCACAACAGAATACCATGTAGTGGTCACACTGATCAACCTCTAAAACGTAACGCTGAGCAAGGGAAGGTAGAAAGCTTACTAGTCTGCTTATTAAAAGGTCGAAAATGGGCTCTCCTTGAACGATCTGCTCAAGGATGCATATTTAGGTGGTAAAAACAGAAATTAAAGCAAGCAGTGACTACCGTAAGTCAGGACGAGGGAGAAGGGTGTTAAGGTGAGAAATGATATACAAAGAGCTTCTAGGGTGCTGGCAGTGTTCTATTTCTTAAGCTGTGCGCTGATAAAGTGGATTTTTACTTAATAATGTTGAACTGTACACTGGCTTTTGTTGGGGAGGTGGGGGGCAGGAAAGGCTGGTGTGCTGGGATAGTTCATTCCAGGAAGCCTGGAACGATCCTGAGCTGTTTGGCTGAAGCACTTACACAACACTGACCTCTGATCAGGGCACAAAACATTCTGATTAACAGTGTTGCGTTGTGACCACGGGTCCGGGGCATTTTCGGGAGGTTTGTGCCAGCTTGTCAGCATTGTTTACTGATAACAGTGAGATGGATGATGTGCACCTTGTCCCTGTCAGTGCACTGGCGGGCTCTGTCTTTGGAGCTGGTGGCGTAGCAGCCCAGGAGACCAGCAGAGTGTGAGAGACCGTGGCCAAGACTCAGTTTGGGTTCCCTACTTCCCATGTGTTCCGCATACCAGCCAGTGTTTACCGATCTGAGAAAGTGTGTTGGGTATGGCCCTTATTACAGAGGGGACACAACTGGAGCTCACACTTCACTTCCCCAGCTCCCTGCTGTGAGGCAGCCTCTGGCTGTGATGATGTCCTTCCTTTAATGCTGTTGCTTTGTAACAGATATCAGCAACTTTTCCTGTAAAATACAGATAGCAAATAGGATTTGCAAAAGGTGATGCCCTCAACCTTCGAGCAACTGTTCCTGCTGAAAGGCTAATAGCCTTTTTTGCATTTTACATTTAAAAATGTAAAAGCTGTCTTAGCTCTTGGGGTCTCTCAAAACAGGCAATTTGACCCAACCCCTGCTAGAGTGTATCCTTTTCCTGCAACTGTAAATTTGTAAGAACTGTCACTGTGTTGGTTCATTTTATGCGTCAACTTGGAGGGTATATTTGGGTGAGATGAACATGTAAATCAGTGAACTTAAAGTAAAGCAGATTGTCCTTCACAATGTGGGTGGGCCACGCCCAATCAGTTGAAGGCCCCAATAGAACAGAAAGACAAGCCTCCCTGAGGAGCAGGGAATAAAGAACATACTCTTGGTAGGAACAAGTGTATTAGGCACTCATGAACTACAACCTAAAGGATTATATTTGCCTGCCTCTGTCTAAACAAACAGATGATCTGACCAAAATTCTGGGAATTGGAGGTCAGAGAGGATAGATGGCTGGCAAAGGCAATAGCAATGCACCTTAGCTTCTGTCTGTTGTGACTTTTTCTCCTTTTGCTTCATGGGGTTTGTGTGCACTTTGCCTTGGCTCAGGCCATTTGTTCCAGGCTGTTAAGGTTACAGACCTACCTCAGTTTCTTCCCCTCCCTCAAGCTCACCAGCAACTCGGGGATGCTGCCACCTGGTGGTGGGAACTGCCTCATGGGGGGGGGGGGTCTAAGCCAGTGAGCATCAAACCATGATAAAAGAAGACTTTGCAAAAACTGAAAATATGAAATATCAAACTTTCAGAGCAAGAGTGAACAAAAAGTGAGTCTTCCAAGTTAAGCAGATATGGTAAAAAGCATATTCATTTGATGTTCTAATGAAGGTGAAAGCTTAATATATGTTACAGACTTTGCCTTCCTTCTTCCTTTTGTTAAATTGTTGGCTGGCTATCATGATTAAAAAGGAAATTATAAGAACATGCTCCTCTTTAAGATCTGAAAATGCAGCTATCCTCGATCGGATGAAATACATATTTTTTAATTAATACATTTGTCTGTGTGATACTGGAATTTAGAGGTTGTATTTCATTGGAAATTGTTTTTGATACTTTTAATTGTGTGTTAAGCTGGGACAGCTTAGTGAGTTCAAATTTATATGTAAGAAAACCATGTTCAAAACCGTCAGAATTGATTTCTAAGACAAGCCTTCTTAAGGATGCCTCATTCACCTTTGGCCTATATAATTGACCTATACATTATAAAATGAGATTTTTCTCTTGTCTTGGAAGAAGGTGGGGAGGAGGAAGATTCTGGAAGAGGAGGAAGCAGGGAGGTGCGTGGGGGAAGGGATACTTGGCAAGGACCCCCCCCCCTGCATAGAGAGTTTAAAAGGAATCCATTTCTAGATACCTCACCTGCCAGTTCTCAAATCTGCCTGAGAACAGGTCAGAATGACCTTGTGGATTGTCCTTTCCCACCTTCCCTTTCACAGTGGCCTTGTTGACAGAAAAGAGAGGAATGCCCTCGTTCATCAGTAATCTTGCTATGGTACACAGCACTGAGCTGCAAAAGTCTGCAATGGCAAAGAGACAATTTAAAACACTGCCCTGGGGACAACTCCTTTAATTGAAGCCCCTGGGCTTGTCTAAGGCCTCAGGCTGTCCCTGTCTGCGGGCCTTTTTTTTTTCTTTTCTTTTTTAATTTTATTGTAGTATAGTCAGTTTGCAATGTGTCAATTTCTGGTGTGCAGCATAATGTTTCAGTCATACGTATACATACATGTATTCCTTTTCATAGTCTTTCTCGTTACAGGTCACTACAAGGTATTTCATATAGTTCCCTCTGCTACACAGAAGAAACTTGTTGATTATCTATTTTATATATGGTAGTTAGTATCTGCAAATCTC
Source organism: Camelus bactrianus (assembly GCF_048773025.1). Lineage (NCBI taxonomy): Eukaryota > Metazoa > Chordata > Mammalia > Artiodactyla > Camelidae > Camelus > Camelus bactrianus. The sequence continues at coordinate 30,034,859 of NC_133565.1, forward strand.
GAACTCCCAATTTAGCCCTTCCCACCCCCTTCTCCCCTGGCAACCATAAGTTTGTTTTCTATCTGTGAGGCTGTTTCTGTTTTGTAGATAAGTTCATTTGTGTCCTTTTTTTTGTCCGCAGGTCTTGGATGTGATTTTGAGTGTGAAGTGAGGCATTAGAACCCCGGTATGGGGTGGGGGAGTGTATAGCTCAGTGGTAGAGTGCGTGCTTAGCATGCACTAGGTCCTGGGTTCAATCCTCAGTACCTCCATTAAAAGTAATAATAGTGGATAAATAAATAAACCTAAATACCTCCCCTGACCCCAGAATAAGTTGAAGATAATTTTAAAAAAAGAACCCAGGGATGCTGGTCTGTGTTAGGAAGTTCTGAAGTTGGATATATTGTAGAGTAAGGCAGTGAGCGGGGTTTCATCTCTTCCATCCCCCAAATGTTGTCACATAAAGCAACTTCTTGAGGGAGAATCCTCTGAGAACAGAACAAAGAGCCCCAGGAAACATGTCCCCTCCCAGTATTTAAGGGTAAATGACTATTTTCAGATATGTTTACATCTGAAGGACCGATACAGCTTTGTGCTGCTCTAACATGACTAGAATGCTTTCTGAGCTACCAGAATTTTTCGATACACACTGACTCAATCCTGCAGACAAAAACCGTTTGCAATCTTTCATGTTTGGTGTGCTTCATTCAGTAAGGTAGTGAAAGCCTGTATTCAGACACCATCATATGACACAATATTTATTCCAGTTAGAGTCCAACATTATCTTACTTCATTTCATAAAATGTTCAATATTTTTCTATCTCCTTTTAACAAAAAACAAAATTACATGCCAGTTGCCAGACCAATTCATGGTTACACTTTCATTAAGTATGCAGGGAAAGGCTGACAGTGATACCTAATGTAATTAATCATTCCTGATTTCTATATATGATTCTTATTTAATCTTTCAAAAATCTCAATGCCAGTGTTGAATGTACAAGCTCAGACACACTTTCCAAATATGCCTTCATATGCCTTGCTTCAAAAATAACAATATTTTAACTATTACTTTACATTGCATATTACTAAACAAAGAGTAATAATTATGTTTTTATATATATACATACACATATCACTTTGTTATTGATTGCTTTTAGTAATCTAGCCTATAAGATATGCTGTTTAAGTTATTTCTTAATGGTTCTTTTTAAAATAATATTCTTCAAAACACTTTGGAAAATAAATTTAGTGCTTTCCAATTTTATTAAATAAAGAAATAAGCTTGATTTGACTAACTGGCTTGCCAACAGGGACTGATTTTGCTATTAGATTGTATGGCAGACATTTTGCATCAACTTAATACCTTAAATCTGCAGTTCCAAGGTGTTCGCCAAAATAAAAATATTAATAAAGTGAATAAAATGATAAAGGCATTTTATAAACTTTATACATTTATAAATTATATAAATACTGTGTTGACAAATTTACATTGAAATTAAAATTTCAATTTTCCCAACCCTCTCTGATTAAATAAGGTGCCTAGAAGTGAAGGGGTGACAGGTATAATTAATCATCACTTAATGCAAACTGAGAAAGTTTTCTGGTTATTCTTCTCAGAAATTTAAGTAAGGAATTATTTTAATGAATGGGCTGGTCTGATCCCCGTCCACTTGTAAATCAGCCTGAATAAGAAGACCTTCAAAAGTAGCCATGCTTCATCCAGGAATATCCCTAACGCCCCCGCCCCTCAAAGCCTGTTCATCAGGCAGGCATTCGGGCAGGCAGACGGAAGAGAGAGGTTGGTGATAAAAGAGAATACATTTGCATTTCATCAGTTTCCATCATGGTTTTACTTAGTTTTTCATGTGGGGATTTTTAAACTGAATCAACCTAACCTTCAAGCAATTTCCAGTTGCCCAACAGATCCTAAAAGGTCGTCTTACTTCAAGAAAGAAAGTCCTCAGACCAAGTCCCCCCCTGAACCCCCATAAGCCCCAGAGGTAGAGCCACTCCGAGAGGCTGCCTAACCTTGCTCTGCATGCGGAGTCTGTCCTCACACCAGTACTTAATCTTCGGTTTCATCTGCGGCAGTGAAAGGAACAGATGATTAAGTACTGTTGGGAGGCGTGGGACATTCATTGGAAGATGGGCTTGCTTGCATTGAACAGTATTTATAACCTTTTGCAGTTGAAGACAATTGAACAGCCAAAGAAAATGGCCCAAGAGGGAAACCAGAGAGATTTAAGACGCCTTGACGGAAGGCTCTTGACGGAGCTCCCGGACCCGCTACAACGTGGTATAATCGCGGTGAAAATGCAGCCCTTTCCATCCTTTACTGGAAGGTTCTATGAATAGAAGAGAAAACAGCCCAGGACTAGTCTTATCTGCATGATTAGTGGTGTTTACACAACACCGATTCATTGTGCATCAGGAGAATGACTAGTACAAGCTTGTTGGCAGGTAAAATGTAAAGGAGGACTTGCAAACAGCAGAAACACACGGGCTGCATTCACTTCTACCATTCTCTTCTGCTCATTTGATCGGCAAGCCCTGAGCTGGGTCTGAAGAATTCCGTGTGAGTAAATCAAGAAACAGTGGATATGTCCTTCAAAGCTGATCAAACAAGGGGAAAGCTCGCTTTTCAGAGATGACCTTAATTTTAATTGGAAAGGCTTGAACACATTATGAGCACAGTAGAAGCACCATAAGGAAGGAGGATTCTAAAGGATGCTGTTCAACTCTGATCAACAAGCTCAGAATCACAGAACAGAGTCGGGGTGGGGAGGGAAGGCACAGAAGGTGGGGAGGGTTACAGACAGCTCTGCTCAGAAGGCCAGAGACTCTAGAACAAAAAGAGTCTTTCATTCAATTCAACATACCTGTCCTTCAGCCTCTCTCAGTGACTCCCTCCCACATCCCAGATCCTCCACCCTCACAGAGACCCCCACTGGCCTCCACGCCTTCCTCCACACTAATATGCCTTCTATTCACCTCAGAACTTCCCTACCCACCTGGGGGCCAGAAGGCTGCATTTTTACCACTCCCATCACCCAAAGCCACCAGCCCCTGACTGACATCAACAGAACGCACTTAATATGGATTTCCTTAACACAGCATGTCTCTAAAGATTTGGACAAAAAATGCATTCATATACATCATATCACCTGTCGATGAAAAATTAATCAGTTGCCCTAAGAAAGAGATGGGAAATTCTATTCGAGCCAAATTTGAGGATTATAACCCAGGGAAAGCATCTCAGAAAGCTCTGAGAGCTGTTCAGCCCTTTGGGAGGCAAGACACAGTTATCTAAGTTTTTTGAGACGAGGACTGTACATCAAATGATGTATTTTCGACAGTTCACATAATCCAGCTCTAAGCATCATCGTTGTAGTTCGTGTGACTCCTTACAAGATCAAGAGGGAAGTTAATCTTTTAAGGAGTTGCCTTGTGGATGCTAGGTTGCTCTCTCTGGTTGAGCAGGTTTCCCTGCTGATGGGGGCCGTTTGCCTAACGCAGGTACGCAGCGCACAGTGTGGGCAGAGAGGAGGCCAAGGGGCAGGCAAGAATTTCTATGTTTAAATTTTTCTTGTCTTGCCCTAAAATATGAATCTTATTTCACCTTCTAAATCTACTTAGCTCACTTTTAAAATATGTAGCCCAATTAATCCTTTTAAGAATACACTTTTTGTGTGCATGTATTTGGTTTTCTTGAAGAGGGACCTATCCGGCAAATTAAAAGATACAGTCCCCAGTGTTTCAGAGTTCAAAACATAAGGCAGTTTCAAGAGAGCCCGATGAACATTGCTCCAGCTTGATCACCACCAGGCTATTAATAGCTCGTCTGCCTGCCTGGAGACATTGGCTGGAGAAACTGCAAACCGATGCCCTTCGCACCTGCCGTGACTGAGCTCTGATCAGTGTAGGGGCTGCTTGTACATTCAGGTGATGGATGACACCCCAAAGGAAGAATGCCAGACGTGCGTCCACACCACGCACACCACAGAAGCAGAAGATGTCCGTAAGGCTGTGTTATTCACAGAGACACCTCAAGCCGAAGGGCTGCACCAGCATTCCTCCCATTTAAGAACTCACAGACTCAAGAGGATGTCTGTGGAGGCCTCAGGATCCATGGCCTCAGTTTGAACAATATTTCATTAACCATTAAATTCTGTCACTTTGGAGGTCAGAAAAGCAGGGTTAGACATTTGACATTAGATAGCATACCTGCTTAAAGAAGGGAATTACCCAGCCATGCCCAGTGAGGAAAACAGAAAACACTCCAGCAGTTTCAGGGTTTTAGAAGGGATGGAGGAGCACAGAGAGAAAGCTGAGGTTAAATTCCTCTGACCGGGGAAGCAAACACAGAGATGCTCCAACCCCAGCGCCCGTCATGGAGGCCGATGGAGCCCCTGCTCCAATCTGCTCCAATTCGCAGAGTCCACGGGTCCGCTCGCCTGTGAGAGCTCCAGGAAACAGGAGCCTCCAGCCACGAGATGCCACTCACCCTGGAGCAGAGCCCAGGCTCTGTGCTGCCGCTGCTGCTGCTTGAGCAGAACCCAGGGGCCGGCGCTGGCCTGGAACTGTCATTGCCACTTTCTGGGGGTGACCTCAGAAGCAAGAGGAAAAAAAAGGTATTTCCTTTCCTTCTGAGACAGAGACAAGCAGCCCCTGGCTGTAGAGCAGGCCTGGAGGTCGCCTGTGAACATGGACCACTTCGCAGAACACCCACATCGGATGAGGCCACTCACTTTGGCCAAGCCAGGCCAAGACAAAAACAAGGCCGCTCCCCAGTCACGTGGGAACACCGCCAGCGCAGGAGCGCAGGAGCGCCGTCCGCACCACACAGTGACCACGCATCCCCCATCCCAGCTCATAGGAGCGCCTGCTGCTGCTTTACCAGTGACAGTGTAGGGCTCACACTGCTCTTCCTCCTTCTAGATCAGGTTTGTCGACACCCAGTCACAGAATTATCCCCACTTCCTGGCAGCATCTAACCCAGAAAAACTCCCTCTCCCTAAACTCTCCGCCATCGCCTGCCACCAGCCCAAACCCTGTAGTCAGTTCTTTCTTACACTTTCCTCCTGAGACGCCCCCAAGTTCCCGTAGTGTGCAGTCCCCTCCCTGCAACAGGTGCTAAACCCAACCTTACAGCTCCAGGTGTGGTCCTGGTGTCACTGGCTGGAGGGAACGTCCAAATTCCAATCCGAGGCCAAGGAACGATGTTCAACTCTGATCATCACCTCTGGGAAAGGTGACAAAGCAACATGCCCCAAAAGTCCCGTGGTCACCACGTATCTGCTGTAACCTCGGCCATCAAACAGGCACTGACTGAGAACCAAGGTTAATAGCTCACTGACGTGTCACCACCACACTACAGCAGAGCGGCCGGTGCAGGGATGAATGACACAGTGCTTAGACCGCCCAGTCTGTCCTCCTGTCTCTCCTCTTATTTCCCAGTAGTTTTTCTTGTTTTCATTTCCTTATCCATTCCACCTGAGTGCTGAAATAACGTCCACTTCACAAATTCAATTTTCTGTCGTATCTGCTGACTAGCTCTCTTGTAGGACCGTGCTTGCGTAATTATTGGAAATTGTCAGTTACTCGATGAGGTGCATTCAATTAGAGATGCTTCTAGGTCTCCACCCAAATCCTTGACCCAGAAAGAAGACTGGAACACTCTACATTGTGATTTTGCCTGACTTAATCCAGGACCCAGAGGCCTGGGTCAGGTGAAAATGGGGAGTTTGGGCTGCAGTCAGCTCTTCTTGAACTGCATGGACTGAGAGTGGGAAAGGGTGGTTCCCAAGAAAATCTGGAGAAGCTGTGATCAGAATGAGGGAAAATGCATCTGAGCAGAGAAAATCTGTGGGTGTCCACTACAGCATCCTTAACTGCTCTTCCTGTTCACCTGCCTATTTTGGGTGCAAACCTGTGTATTTCTTGGCTTCTTTCCTAATGCCATTTACTCATGCCAGAGAAAAACCTTCCTATGCCACTTTTCCCCCCTGTCATTGCCACCAACATCAGCACTGACCCAGGTCTGTCACTGTCACGTCATGGTTTTTGGAACTGACAGGTTCCCAAAACTGCTCTTGCAACCCTTGTCCCTCTGATGTAAAGTGGGTACTGGTGGGGAGGGTGTGGCTCAGTGGTAGAGTGTGTGCCTAGCATGCACAAGGTCCTGGGTTCAATTCCCTGTACCTCTGTTAAAGAAAGAATGAAAAAAACCTAATTATCTTCCCCCATTGAAAAAAAAAAACCTTAAAAATCATAAAGTGGGATCTGGTTCTATACATGTATTTATCTTATTTTTGAATGTTTAGCATTTGAGCTTATAATTCAGAATCAGGTAAAGAAATCCAGCACTCCAGGAAAACCTGGGGGAAACTGAGAACCCCTGAGAGATTTTTTTTCCTAGACATATTGCTGTATTAAAATTCCCTCTCAGTTCTCCAGACAAGGCAATTAAAGCCAGGGAACTATACCAAACGATTTGTTTAGGAACTTGACAACTTGGAAGGTTTTATTTTTGTCCACTTACCCAACAAACACAGGAATGAAAGCAATAATAAGTCATTTGATCTTTATCGAAAATCATTAATGTTCATGAAGACACTCCCTAATTCTTTCCCTAGGACCAAGGGTTACTGGTGGCTTTTAACGACCATGATTCCTATGAACTAAAAGGTGCAAATCACTCAAGCATTAAGTCCATTCTGAATGTCCAGGGTGCCTGGGCCTCCTTTGAAATGAATTAAACTGACTTGAAGAAGGTCCATTCATCTGGAGAGAGGTGAGGCCCAACACCCCCTTGTCACTCAGAATGGATGTAAGAAATGGGTTTTATTGGGGAAACACTCAAGCTAGTACAATGGGGCCTGTGGTTCCCTGCTCCATCCTCATCCATGGACAAATACAAAGGGGCAGAGCACATTGGGCAGACCACCGGGTGTTCAGGGGAAGGCCCTCCCTTTGCTGCCTCATCTCCACCGTGCCAGCATGAGAACAGCCTGGCATGCAGAGAGAAAACCTCCAGTGCTCGGGCACCACGCTGTCCGAGTCTGGACACCAGACACCAGGACTCGGTGTCTTTGTGAGAAGTGGCGTTCTAGCTTTGGGGGCACAGGAACCTCCAGCTCCTTGGGAAACTGAGTGTGTGCCAACCTCCCCCACCTGGGGGCAGGTGACATTCAGTCCCAGGTAGCCCCCTTCCAGACAGCCTGGCGAGGGCTCTGCAGGTCATCGTTGAACAATTCTAGCTGTCTCTCTGCAACTTACAAGGTAGAGTCCGCTCCACCCTTCCCTTAGTGGAAATAGTGAACAAGCAGCTTCTCTTGAGGCAGCATGTAAAGCTGAATCGACACTGTTCTGTGCTTTTTGAAAACAATGATTTAGCCATCAGTATTCTCTGCAATCAACGTGGACGTTAGCATCCTGTGAGTTCAAACCCAGTCACGTGGCCATCAGTGAAAGAAAAAAAGTGTCTTAAAGTACAGCCTGTTAAATTCACAAAGGGGCGCTGGCTTGCTAAGTGCCACGGGTCCTGTGACTGTTTCCTTCAAGTCACACAGCCAGCGCGCCATTAACCGTCACCTTGGAGAACTGGATTTGCGAAGCCAGCCCCAGGCTGTGTCTAAGCTTTGGGATCCAAATGACCAGGCTTCCCAAAGACGTGGACAATGGAAAGGAGCTCAGAGGACAAAAGAAGTCAACAACGCTTTCACTTTACACTAAAACTGAAGAAAATTGAGCGTTTGCTTTTTAAATTACTGTTTTTGCTGCCCAGTTGTAAACTATCTTACTCTTTTACTACCAATAGTATGTATTATTAGAGAGGATAAAGTCATTTTTCAATATATTTATTGACCATTTGCATTTTGTGAATGATTTTTTTCCTGCCTTTTTCTGTCATTTTTCACTTGGAGTTTTAAAAAAGAAATCGTAAGCATTCCTTACCTAGTGAAGGTCTTGGCCATTTCTTCGTGGTACAGTTTGCAAGTAGTTTTCCTGGTTTGCTATTTGTCACTTTTGTTATTTGACACCAAAGGCTGTAAGAGTTATTAACTGGATTTGTCAATCTTTTCTTTCATAATTTCTACCTTTGTTTTATGACTGTAAAGTCCTTTCTAAAATCAAAGTTATGCAAGTAATGATATTTCCTTCTAGTGATTTTAAGAGTTTGTTTGGGTTTTTTTTTACATTTAAATTCACCTGAAATTTATGTTAATGCATGGTAGGATTCCACAAAATCTATTTTTTCAAATAGTTATCTGACTATTCCTAATCTGTTTATCGACTAGTTTATGATTTCCAACATAAAGTGCTACTTTTCTCATCTAATGATTTATTACATGTACCTGATCTGAATCTGGACTGTTCTGTTTTGCTGGTTAACCTGCTCCTGATCACATAGCATACACTGTAACTTGGAAACATATTGTCTTTGATACAGATTGTCCTCCCTTTTTAACGTTTACAATCCTTTATATGCATGAATACATCTTCTATATTAACTTTAAATAGTTTTATAAAGTTCCCCAAAAAAATTCCTCTTGGGAATTTAACTAGAATTATATTAAATGTATTATCTAATTCTGATGAATTGACTGGTTTGCAGTATCAAGGTTGCAATCCAGGAACTAAAAACAATGCCTTTCTGCTCAGAGCCCATGACCGTCGGCGAAGTTTGGTCTTCCTGCCCATAGACCCTAAGCAGTTTTGCTAATTCTTACACAGTATCTTATTTTTCAATAATGAATGAGATCCTTTGTTCATTATATTATCCAAATTATTAATGCTCTTATCAAGGAAAATAGTTATTTTCCATATTTATTTTTTATTTGCCATATATATTTTATAACAGGTCACATTCTGAAATCTCACGTTAGTCCTAAGTTTTTCACTTGATTCTCTTAAGCTTAGGGTATGACGGCTTCCAGGCACCTCAGCGAAGCTACATCTATTTCCCAGATGGGGAAACTGAGACTCAGAAGGGACGTGGCTTTTGCAATGCTTTGCAATCATTATGAAGAAGTAGAGCCCAGGATTCCTGACTTCCAGGCCAGTGACCTTCCGACTGCCTCGGACACCACCTGAAATCAGAGGGGACTCTGACTGCCCCAGCTCTACAGTCCCCTCAGAGCAGGTCAAGGTACCTTCACAGACAGCAGGACCCTGGAGGTGCAGCATTACTTCCAGAAGACTGTGTTTTGTCACTTGCTTAAAAAAATTTTTAAATACTTAAACTAACGTATATTTATTTTTTTTTTTTTAGGTATAAGAGAGTGTAACATGGAAAACAGATCTCCCTTCCCCAGAGGACTTGCTATTAAGCTGATGTAGCCTTTAAAACATTTTTATGCATATGTAAACATACACATATTTGTGTATGTCTGTGTGTTTTTTTATAAATGTGCATATATATACTTACATTTTTCATAAAAGAGAGCTCATACTATACATTCCATTCTGAGATTTGCTTTTCCGTTTTCCTTAATGTATTCAGTCCATTTTGTCTATGTCAACACAAATCAGTGCCCCTCGTTTTTAACGTCTGCCGAGTAATCCATAGTGTTGCTGTATCATAACTTATTTAACTTATTGATGGATATTTGCATTGTTCCTTGTTTTAGGAAGTTATAAATAACGCTGCCATGAAAATCTCCATGCAGGTCTTTGTGCACTGCCGAGATCCTATGGGATAAATTTCTAACAGGAGAAATGCAGGGGGGAAGGGGTGGGCACTTTAAACTCCATTTTTCAGAGTGTTTTAGCCTTTCCTGACCTCCCTTTTCTCCCCCGCACCATCTGCTGACCCTCTCCACCCCTTTACCCTGCTTTTTAAGCCTCCACACCACCTGTCACATTCTGAGACGGTATGTACTTACTTTTTTGTTTATCATTCATCTTCCCTTCTGGAAACTCGTGACCGGAGGGGCTTTGGCCGTCAGCTCAGTGCTGCAGTGCTCCCTGGTGTGATCCAAGTCCTAGGCAGCGTCTGGCATGTCACAGGAGTTAAATAAACATTCTTTCATTCACCTAAGTGTGTACTGACCACCTAGCATGTGCCAACGCTGCTCTCAGAGCCGGGAACACATCATGAATGACAGTGGACAAAAATCCCGCCCTGTGGTCAAATGAACGAAGGGCTTGTCCTAGTGGGGGACACTGGGGGCCAGAGAACACATGGAACTCTTGAAAGCAGACTGTTTTTTCTCCCCAACCAAACAAGATCCTGTCGCATCGCCTCATCCCTGTGGTAAAGCATCACACAGACCCACGTGGACGCTCGGTCGAGAGGTGGTCTCTTCGTATGTACTCACCACACCAGGCGTGAGCTGGGGGAGGGCAAGCAGATCCCCAGCATGTTGCATCCAGGCCCGATCTCCCAATCACCCGGAAGAGCTGGATGAGAGGACTGTTACTTTGCTGACTTCACTGACACTTAATTTATAACAGCGACGTTCACTTGGACCAAAACATCTAAAATTCAACCTTTCATTTCAAAATTTAAAAGGAAATTGCATTTCCTCGAAAATTCCATCTGTTAATCCACTAAAAACAAGCTGTAATGTGGGTCCATACTATGGATAATGTTTTATAACTCAAGGAAGTTATTTTCTTCATAAATTTCCTGCAAATTTTTTAAAAAGTTCTTTCCTCTAGTGCTACAATATATATAATTTTGTTGTTATAGTAAAAGGGATCTCTTTTCCATTAAATTTTCTAACCAGCTCTTGTTTGTTTACAAGAAAATATTGATTTTTGTATATATTTCAAATCAGCTGCCTTATTGTACTCTTGTTAGTTCTAATGGATTTTTAGTTCATTGCTTTGGGGTTTCCACATCAAGAATCATCCTGGCTGCAAATAAAGATTATTTTTAAATTGTGACCTTTATTTTAGTTTATTTTGAAGGCTTAAGTGCATAAAGAAACATCAGTTTTTAAAGGAACGGCACATAAGTAAGCATCTTAAGCATCCCCCTGCTTTGCTGTATCTGAAATCATATCAACAGCCCTGCTGGGGGTTGACCACAGGACACCCTACACTGTGGGGCTGAGCAGAGTCTGTCTCCTAAAAACTGACCACAGGTGCACGCAGAGGCTTGAATGTCCACCAGGGACCAGAGCTAGTTTGAATGCTAGTTTGAATGTGCCTTCCGGAGACCAGGAGCAACGGGGATGAAGCCGGGTCAAAGGAATGTCTATTGATTGTCCAAAAGTGGAACCAATGGTCTGTGCCACATAAATTTGTATCAAAGAGGGTTTTTTAAAGCCCTGTTTCCCCGTTTAATCTTATGAACTATTTTATTGGGAAAGCGAGGAGAAGGAATCGATTTTGAAGCACTAGTAATTAAAAAATCTTTTTCTGGGTCCTTGCCGCATTTTTTCCAATAAGTTGGTAGTCTTTTTCTTCTTGACTTGTAGGTGTCTCTATTTGTATGTCTTTAATTCCACCCCCCTTTTCTCCCTTTACTTGAGCATTTCCATGAGATTCCCATGTGTCGCACTCCCCACCCTCTTTAGAAACAGCCTATGCCCTGTCTCCCTCTGGCTACAGCTCAAACACAGCAAAGCGTTAAAGCAAAGACGCCTGTGAAACATTATCCTCCCGCCTCCTCATCGGATGGGTCCCCTAAGGTTGCAGTAAGGGTGTTGGCTGGGGCTGAGGAGGTTGGACAAGTGGTGCTCAGCAGCTCGTTCATTTGCATTCTTTTTTATTGAAGCCTAGTCGGTTTACAACGATGTATCAATTTCAGGTGTACAGCACAATGTTTCAGTCATACATGCACATACATATGTTTATTTTCATGTTCTTTTTCATCACAGGTTACCGCAAGATATTGAATATAGTTCCCTGTGCTGTACAGTATGAACTTGTTTATTTATTTTGTATATTGTAGTTGGTATTTACGAATCTCGAACTCCCAATTAATCCCTTCCCACTCCCTTTACCCTCTGGTAACCATAAGTTTGTTCTCTATGTCCAACATTACTCTTAACTTTCATGATATTCTGTGATATGTTGAATAGCCCTGAATAATTCCCACCAACTGAGTTTCTCTGCAGAGACACGTTTCTCTCTGCTCAGGGCCGAGGCAGCCCAACCCTCAAGCAAAAGTGAGCTTTATTGATGTTTCTTTACTGCCCTCTTGTGGTCATTCTTCATATTGCTGCAGTTCTAAGTAAAAAATGGAATTCATTTTGTATTGACAGAAAAAAAAGTAATTACAGTGCTAAATACAGTACTTTAAGCAGCGTTTGTTAGGAGTAGTGGAAGATACACATTTGTGTAACTTGCCTCTGTAGAGTTTAGTCTTTCTGTAGAAGAAAGGCACTCAGCCCAGAAGTGTATTCTATTATGTGGCAGTGGGTGGTGAGGCACAGAGCTGGAGCACAGGTCTGACTACTCCTACACTTACCACCCTCACCACCACCACAACCACCACCACCGCCACCACTACCAGCCACCACCTCTATCACTACTACCCACAGCACCACCACCATCACTGTCACTCCCACCACGACCACTACCATAATCACTGCCAACACCACCCAAAGGTTGAAGCTGTCAGACCATGTGCACTTTTGAAATGGAAGTTAACAGAATCAACAGCAATGGGACAGATTAGCTAGAAAGCCTAATATTTGTACAGAGCTTTTCATTTTGCAAAGAGCTTTCACAAATACTCTTATTGAAACCCTGCAATAGCCTCAAGAGATGAAGTCCTGCTACCATCCTTTTATTTACTTTGCTCTTGAAATTTTTAATACAGAAAAGTGCAAAAGGTGATACAACAAACACCCACATATGTGTCACCCAGAATTCTTAAATGCTAATATTTTGTCACATATGCTTTAGATTTTTTACTTTCAAAAAGGAAAAAGCAATAGCCCAAGATAAAATGGAAGCCCCCTCTTGGCCCCTCCCCAGCCCCATTTCCCACCCTCCATTTCCAGGGGTAACCATTTTTAACACCTTCGGGTGTATCCAATGGGTGTTTTTGTAATTGTAGTATATACATTTATAGTATATTTAACACACACACAAATATGTGTGTTTCCTTAAGCTATGCAGAATATTATTTTCTGTGTGTTTTAGTGATATGTAAGTGGCATCACGTTTTCCAACTTTTTTTTTTCACTCAACAGTATGTTTTCAATACCATTTCCTGTGGCTGCATGGGGAGTCATTCCATTTATTTCTAACCATCTTAAAGTATTCCCACATATAAATGCACTGCATTTTGTTGATCTGTTCTCCCACTGACGGACATTTGGTTTCCAGCCAATGTTTTATCACCACACACAATGCTGCAATGAACATCATTATACACGTCCCTTAATATCACGTTTTGTCACAAATGAGGACGCTGAGGCTCCAAGGGGAGAGACCGTGTGATTTGCTCACCCTCCCACAGCTCCCAGGTGGCAGAATCAGGACTTGATTGCCACCAAACCCTTCTGCACTCCAGGCACCTTCTGTGCATGTTCCAGAGGAGGCTAGAGTATGATCAATAGCTGGGGAGGGGGGTCCCTAATTCAAGCTATAAAATATATCTAATCTTCACAAAACAGTGGTCTGGAAAAAATAAATTTATTTTTTTAAAAACAGCATAGATTAAAAGAATTGGACCAATATCAACTGTTATGGGCCAAATTACATCTCCCTAAAATTCCTATTTACGTCTTAACCTCTAATACCTCAGCATGCAGCTCTATTTGCAGATAAGGCCTTTAAAGATGTAATTAAGTTGAGGTTATTGACGTGGATCCAATATGACCAGAGTCCCTGTAAGAAGAGGATATTTGGACACCTGCACAGAGGAAGGACCACGTGAAGACACATCTAAAGATGCAGAGAGAGAGAGGCCTCAGAAGGAGCCAATCCTGCTAACACTTTGATCTCCGACTTCCAGCCTCCAAAACTATGGGAAAATAAACCTGTTGTTTGCACCACCCAGTCTGTGGTATTTGTCACAGCAGCTCTAGCAAACTAATACACCTTGCAGGAGAGAGCAGCTAAAGCGGGTACTTTGGATTCCAGCCAGTCAAGCTTGGTAACAGTCAGGCGTGGTCCTCCAGGGTCTACCACAGCCCGGATGGAATACCTAACAGAGCTCGCCGGCCCCCTGCTTTGATGCAGGCTCCCAGGACAGCTTCCGGTGATCACTTTTCATACCCGGATACACAGAAATTTGGAGCATGATAAGAGGGCTAAGTATTTCAGGTACTGGCAATGTCTGTGTCCCTTGATTTTATAAGCCAATCAAGTCACTCCAGTAGGTAGAGTCTTCATGTGATCCACCCAGAGTAATCATGCGTTTGCCGCCGGCTCTCTCAAGGTTCAAGAAGCCCCTAAGGTCCAGCTGCTAAGCCAGCCTGTGGGGCCCCATCTTTCTTTTTGACATTTTCACATCCGCCTGCTAGAGCTGCAGCAATTCAGGGAAGGGGAAATATCCAACCCAGGTGTGACGGTTAATTTCATGTGTCAGCTTGCCTGGACCGACACCTGGATAGCTGGTAAGACATTGTTTCTGGGTGTGTCTGTGAGGGTGTCTCTGGAAGAGACTAGCAATTGAATAAGGAGACGGAATAAAGAAGATTGTCTACCAGGAAGTGGGCACCATCCAGTCCACAGAGCGCCTAAACAGAACAAGGTAGAGGAACTTGCTTTCCCCAACTGAGCTGGGACGTCCAGCTTCTCCTGACCTAGGACATCGCACAGCTCGCTCTTCCTAAAATCAAATTCTTTGGTCTTATTGGTTCTTCTTCTCTGGAAAATTGTGACTAATACACCAGGTCTAGAAGAAATGTCCCCCCTCACTGGCAGCAGAATCACAAAGGCCAGACTCAGCTCCAGCCCGCAGCCCCGCACCAGCTGCCACCCCTCCTTATCCCTCACCGATTATTCCTGATCAAAAGTGTTCTCCATTCATCTTACTGATGTGCACTGAGGATGCTTCCATATCTTGGCGATTATAAATAATGTTGCTGTTAATAGCAGGGTGTGTGTCTTTTTGAAGTAATTCTTGTTTTGTGGCTGGCTTTATTCCTTTGATAACTATGTAAGTTTAAAAAGCTAAAGCTCTAAAGGTTCTTAGAAACAATGAATAGTACATATCTGTAAATTTAAAAATATGTGCAGTATATCATGCATATGTATTTACATGAAGTATATTGTATATTATATATATTATATATTGTGCAGTCAAATTGTAACAATGCTACCTAATAAAACTGAAAAATGAAAAAAAAAGTTTTCATCAGGGACAAATTTTACTAATCTTATTAACTTATTTTTCAAGGCCTCTTGAGGTAATCAAATAGCTTTTCTCACTTTATACTTCCTAGCTCTACGGCCTTGGGACAAGTTGAATAAATTCTCTGTGCCTCAGTTTTCCTCATCTATAAAATGGGGATATTAGTAATTCCTGTGTCATAGAGCTGCTCTGAGAGTTGACTGAAATGATCATCCAGTGCTTTTGTTCTTGAATGACAAGTTAGTTTAAAATCGTCTTTGGTCTGCACTCTCTTTACCTGAGTTCTTTGTAGACACTACTTGCTGTCTTATTGCAGTAAATGTTACCAAAAGTTGAAGATCACATGATTTCTTCCTTTTGTAGGTTACTTGTTTTTTTGTCTCTGTCTTTTTCATGTCACATAGGTGTTGATAGTTTCTTTACCTTTTTTCAAAGCTCAGTAACTTCACCAGGATGTGTCTGTGTTAATCATTCCACTTTAATTTTTCCTGAAATGCAAGGTACCCTTTTAAACTGAGGATTTAGCTCTTCCTTTATTTTTATTAAAAGCTTTCTTTTTCATGTCGTTAGATTTGTTGTTGTGGTCCTATTTTCTTCAGGGACACCAATTATGTGCATGAGGGATACCCTTTGTTGTACAAATCTCTCAGCTTCTCCCTAATAACTCCCAGCTCTTTGTTCTTTTTCCGTTTTATTTTGGACACCTGTCTCAAGCCTTCTTTTGATTTCAGCACTTCCTGTTCTCTTTTTGGCATCCTCCAATTGACTGTCTCTTTTGTAATGTGGTTTTTTTTTTTTAACCTCTTCCACATATTCCCTGAGATTTGGCAGCTCTTTTTTCATATCTTTTGTTGTGTTATAACCTCTTTTATAATTCCTTGTCACCCTCTTCTGAAGTCTTAGTGCCTTTTTTTAAAGACTATGAGGGGGAACATATTTGTTTGCATCACACTGAAATTTATTCTTTGCATGTCTTCTATTTGTTACTTTGCTCTCATTTCTGGTCCTGGTTTGTCACTCCTCTTGTCATGGGGGTCATGAATTTGCTGAAGAATTATCCTGGAGAAGTCGGGGCAGTGGGGAGCTTAGAGCTGGGCACCTCCAGGTGCTTTTTTCATCAGCTCTCCTGGGCACGTGCTGAGAACAGGCTTCTGCTCAGCCATCTTCAAGGTGATCAAGAAGACGGCAGTTTTCAGTGCTGCCCCGCCAGCCACAGGCCTTTCGGGGGGAAGATTTGGTGTCAACAAAGCCTCAGAGCTGATTGCCCCCGACACACACACCCTTCCTCCACCTGTCACATCTCTTGCCCACCTGTCTGACGAGACTCCCCTCCGACCCCACCTCCGCTGCCACTCTGAGGTGAGGAATAGAGTAGGAGTTGCCCCGCCACTCACACTTGGCTCTGAGATGCTAACATTCCGAGCGCTGCTGCTCAGCTATTCAGGATAATACCTCCTTCTTTTAGAAAAGTCTTAACCCTCTGGAACTGCTCTAGGCGTCTCCCTCCTTTTGGTTCAAGTATCACCGTATTTGACAGCTGCTCCACGTGGTTAACGATCTGGGATTGTGTCTTTTCCCTGGTTTCAGTGATTTAAATTCTATTTACTCTTATTTGCTTGGGTTAATCTCAGGGAACCAGGGGTCGGGTGGGGAGGGGAGATCTTCTTTTTTATATCAGAAGTCCAAGATAATTATTTTATAGAGTTACTATTAAGCTATTATTTCTATTAAGAATTTACTACGAGGATGTTCCTGATTTATGGTAATCACATCAAACCACAAATGCTTAGAGGGGTGTATTTTCTCTGATTTCTCATAGGTTATGAGTGCATACAAATTACCCAGTTTGGTTTTAACTCCAGTCATGTTTGAAGGAAAAGCTGCCTGAGAACCACGCTGTTTTACCTCATTTGAAGATGTTCTGTTGTTGTTCAAGGGCCCTCTCACGCTGATTCTCAAGCTCATGACGGTTTTCAACACAGGGCTGTGTGGGCCTCAGGAACCAGGAGTCCATACTGAGCAAAGTCAGCTGAGATGAAACTTGTCTCCTATGGTCAAACACTGAACTGAAAAACACAAACTGGAAGAAAGGAAATAGCATAAAACTGTGTCGGAATCCAGGATTATAATGGCCCGGTAGTTTGGAGGGTATAAAAAGCATATGTCTAGAGTCACCATAAGCTAAAGATGGTTGATTTCCACATAACCCAAAAGTTCCAACTCGTACCACCCACAAGTTTCCCAGAGAGCTGGGAGGGACTCACCACCGCCCGCCCGTCACTGCCGCCAGAGCTAGAAAAACAGGTTCTCCCCAGATCTGTTCATTCCCCTGTGTTAGATTGCGCTTGCTTGTGAGTTTGGCCAAGAATGTTCTACCTGCGTTCTTACAATAATACTGATTCTTGTAATCATTTGCCTTGAATTCTATTTTGTCAGATGCTGTAATATTACCTAAATTTACATTTTTATTTTCAGCTTTTGCGTGTCTTTTAGGTATGCCTCTTTTTTTAATTTTCTTTTTTCCTTTGTTTTTCTTTTTTTCTTTTTTCTTTTTGCTAGGTATGCCTCTTAAAGAAAATACATTATTGGTTCTTTTATTTCTATCTAATCTGAGAGCCTTTCCCATCTAATTGATTACATTTATTGGAATCATTCTTTTATTAGAAATATACATGGGTTTTTCTATCTTTCCCCCCTATTTTCATTTACTGGGCTGTCTTTTTTTGCTTCCTTTCAGTTCTTCCTTGGATGGGTCAAGTTTTCTTCTACCAATTTCAAAATTATGTTTTCTAGCTTTGTTTTTATGGTGGGTGCTTTTAACTTAAGGCCCAAACTCATAACTACTCACCTCTGTGGATTTCTTAAACTCATCAGTATCTTTTCCCAAATGAGATGAGAACTTTCAGTGCACCCTCCGGCCCTGTGGCCTCTCTGCTTGCATCTGTAAACTCTGCGGACCTTGTTCAGGACAGTAATTCTTGGTTGGCATGTGTGTATTTCCTTCCCTCCTTTTCTCTGACCCTAGATTTTTCAGACAACAGTAAACACCAGTTCTCGCCCGTCTGACAGCTGCCTGCCTCCTCTCCCCTGCCTCCCCTGTGCTCCTGTGAGCCTGAGATGTTCAGTGGGCTTTCGTGTTTACGATTCGGCTACAAGTGTCTACATCCAGGGGTGATTTTACTCTTGCCTTTTCTGATTTAAAAACGTACCTCACTTTCTTCCTACACGCAGTGTTGCTGTTGAGAAATCTAATTTCAGTCTGATTGGCAGGGGATTCGCCCTTCCTCTCCCGAGGCATTCGAGGCATTCGGAATCTTCCCTTTGCCTCTGGTTTTCTCACCCATCATTGTCATTATGCGTCCGTGCGGGGGTTTACCTGTCAATCCCCAAACCTGTTTGTCCCTCTGGGAGAACTTTTGCTCTGAGATTTTCCATCTTTCTTTAGTTCTGAGAGGTTCATTTTTATCATTTCTCTAAATATATTTTCTCCACCTGTTATTCATCTCTTACCACCTCTGCTTTCACCATTTCCATTTCTCTCAGCTTTTAAAAAATATGTTCTCCTTTCTCTCCTGCTGCTTCCTAGGAGGGCCTTTCATACAGATCAGCTCTGTTTCATGCGTCTGTCTGCTCTGGGGTCGTCTTTTTTTATATTTCTCATACATAATGTTTCCATTTGGTTTTTTATTACAGCTTCTTGTTACAGCAAAGTATAATTCAAATGTCCTCTTTTAGAGTGTGTTTGTCATGTTACTTAAAAATTGGGGTCCACATGTTCCAACAGTTTTGCTTCAAATGGTATGTGCTGGCCAGGGTGTTGTATCTCTTTCATGGTATCCTCAGCGGTCTGGTTATTTCGACCCTGGGGTCTGGGGATGTGTATTGACAAGGGCTAAAGGCCAGGTCCTAGCTGGTATCTCTCCAGAGACTCTAAGGAGAGGGGAGGGAGGGAGCCCCAGGGTGAAGAATCACAACGGAGAAGCTCATTTGCTAATGCTTCGCAGCTTTGTTCAAAGTTCACTTTAAACTCTCAAGACAGAACAGCACTGGAATGAGAGAGCAGCCTTGGTTTTTAATCCACCTCCCATGGGTCTCAGAGAGGGGAGGACAGGGGAGAGTAGAGGCCCTGGGGCAGGTGGCCATCAGCTGCTCACCACTCTGCCGCAGGGCCTGCCCCGCACAGCTACCTGCAGCCTGGGCTGCTGCCACTGGAACCGCGGCAGAGGGGGTGGCCCTGGTAGTCTCAAGGCCAATGCGCAGGATAGGCCGGCACAGAACGTGGAAGTTTTTCCTCTAACTTCACTTCTGGGTGCTGGCTGGGCGCCACCGCCCCCTCCCACCCCTCTCCATGCACGCTGTGCCAGTGGTGTGCGTGTGTGAGGTCCTCAGATGCAGGCGTCCCCCTTGCTTCTGGAGCTTCTTTAGGTTGGATTTGTTGGGTGGCCACCTTGCCAGGCCACCTCCCTGAAGGTGACATGGGATCTTTGTATACTTACCCTTTCCTCCCAGCATACACACACACACACACACACACGCACACACACTCCACTATTGTGCAGCCTCTAGCTGCTTGTCCGTCCACCAAGTGCAGTACAAACCCGACACATTCTTGAGATCGTTGGCTCAAAAGAGCAGATAAACCAAAGGCCATGTCCCAGGAGCTACCCCAGGCTTCGGACCTGCCTGAGGACAAGTCTTACTAAGATGAGTTGCCTTGCATGAGGAACAGGGGACTAGATAAATTCTAGCTGATATTTTAATTGCCTGTATATATGACATCATAAATGAAAATGAGACTGTGGCTTTTAATAGTTTCACAATTTAAAAGCTCAGCACAAATATATTGTCTTCTTGAAAGCAAAGTGTGTGAGAAGCCAGCTCACAGTCAGAAGGCTGCCTGGTGATCCGAGAGGCGAAGCCACGGCTCTTTCTTCGTGTATCACACAAGCCACCCGGCCCACGTGCGCCTTTCTTTTTGCCGTGGACACTATCGGCAGGAAGGGTGACTTGTTACCACCGCTGCTGAGTCCCATTCAGGGAAGTAACACATTTTGACTGGCGTTCAAGGGAGAGCTGGAGCCACGTCAGCGTCACCTGCCGTGAACAGGACAGTCTCCGACACTTCGTTATCGCCTGGGATTCACGCCTACCTATTTGTTTCTACAGCTGAGGTTTCTTACAGAACCCCACTGGCCCCCAACACATAGAATCTTCTTGGAAAAAGATACGCTTGCTGGCTGGGTACTGTCACCCTAACTAACCCCAAGGAAGCAACCGTCCTCTATTTTGAAAGGCTTATTTAGGATAAGCGAAACGGGCCATCCCTCCCATGAGCACAAACTCCACGAGAAGCAAATAAAAGCCGTCGAACTGTCAGTCCCGACAGGGAACAGCAGGAAGGCCTGACCGTAAGTTCTCGAGGATGGGTGTAAGTGTTCAGACCCCTCAGGTGCCACTGCATCTGGTTTACTCACTAGCGTTTGGTTGGTGCGTGTGAGTAAGAAGAGCAGGAAATTGGCATTTGTTTTAGACCAGTGTTGCGCTGGGGACCTTCATGTATGTGATCAAACAGCAGGGCTCGAGGAAATCCCTGAGTGCACACATCTCCAGGCTTAAGGACCCACCTTTAAACTGGGAGAACATCCAGCCTTCTCCCAGAGCCACCTCCCCAGGGGTGGTCACACGTATTCACAGCTTTGTTCTAATCCTCCTCGCTTTCTAGAATCTGCAACAACTGACTTCTTTCCCTCCTTCTTTTCTACTTTAAGTTGAGAGTTTAATGGAGGGGCTGTTGACAAAGGCTGGGCAGGGTTAAGGGCAAGTGAAGGCTCAAGGTGGTGCCCCAAGACCAGCAAGACAGAGGCTGAGGGAAGAGCCTTTACGGCGTCAGGAGATGGAGCAGCTGGTCTTGTTAATTAAACAGGAAGTCACTGCCACACCCCAGGCGGTGTG
Source organism: Camelus bactrianus (assembly GCF_048773025.1). NCBI lineage: Eukaryota > Metazoa > Chordata > Mammalia > Artiodactyla > Camelidae > Camelus > Camelus bactrianus. The sequence goes on from NC_133565.1 coordinate 30,056,055, forward strand.
ACCGTTCAGCAGCCCCTTTTGAAGCTGCAGAAAAACAGTTCTGCATTTCTGGACAGCCCTCCAGGTCTCTAGGCTTCCATTCTCCTTGAACTACATTGCAACTCTGTATAAACATGTCCATTCAGTAGCGTCAAGACCTCAAATTCGAATCAAGTCTTCTGGGGATGGGGTGAATCCCAGTGCTGCTCACCAATGACACACAAGCCCCACAGCCTTGCCCAGGCAAAATACCCCTTATGCCCGTTTTACGGATGAGGAAACTAAGGCTCAGGGAACTTCAGTGCTTTGCCCAGGAGGACATAACTAGTACATGGCAGACTCGGATTCAAATCCAGAAGGATCAGTCCCAGCCCAGTTCTCCTTCTCAAGTGCCAAGCCACGGTGCCAAGGACAAAGTCTCCCTAGGGAATCTGCATGCAAAGTGAAGCAGTGCCCCCCATTTCTCTTTCTTGAACACCCTTTAAGAGGACTTAAGAAGCTATGAGAGCCTCGTCAAGCCTTTTCAGCTGACAGCTAGAATTTTTCATTATAAAATTAAAAGTTACAACAGATGTTTTCTGGCATATCACCCCTAAATACACGACCTGAAATTTTCCATCCTTCCCTCTCCTTCAGACTTCCATTTCCCCTCCCGAATGGAATTATATCCTTTTATGCTTGAAATTCTTACACTGAATATTCTATTGTATTTCTTTATAAAAAAAAAAAGTGATTATACATCGAAATTTTAAAACTTGTTTCATGTCCTGTAAGTGTAAAAGCTCTGAGTGTTAAGCATTTCTCCTGGACTGGGGAGTTATTACAATTGTTATTAGCATATAACTGATCATAAATATAAACATTTGATAAATAGTAAACATGAAAAATAAACTTCACTGTGAACATTATCTCCTAATTCAATGAATGGGGCAGGGCTTTACCCCCTCCCCAATCAGATCACACATTTATGGATGAATGATTACAGGAGTATGTAAATCAAATAGGAGTCACCAGCAATTCTTTTATTGTTTGTTTTTTCAAGGCTGTAAGCCCAGAACATCATTCCCGTAAGAAAGCAGATGACGGGAGGAGCTTCAGCAGAGCAACATCCCTCAATTCTCTGAACAACTTCTCAGCACTTGCTAAACTCTCAGTCCAGGTTGGTGGTTCTCTTGGTCGGCGGAGGTGGGGGGTCAGGGGAGAAGATGTTTGTGAAGAGCAGACAGGGGGCTTCTAAGAGGCAACAGTCACGCTCTGTTGCTTAACCCAGAGAGCGGTACCTAAGGATGTGCTGTGTTGTTTTTAACCATACTCCACACATATTTCCTAAATCATCTTTTGTAGACACTTGGTACTTAATTTTCAGAGAGAAAAAATACCATATGAACAGGTAAGCAGGGTTTATCTTTCAAACAAGTGAAGTAAGGCTTATGGAGTTGCTTTCTAGTGGGATTATTTTGTGTCCTACAGTGCTTTATTAACACTTGCCAGATAGCTCAGGATTTCAGATTTCTTGATAGATTTTTTCAGGGTAGGTATCATATCTTCCCTCAACACCTACTGTACAGACACTTGATCCATAGGCATTAATTTCTTACTGATGGGCAAGGCTGTTCGTCTAGTAACTAACATATATTTAGACCTTAGTATGTATCAGGCATTATTCTCTACATTAGGGATACAGCAGTAAACAAAGTCCCTACCTTCCTGGAGTTTACACCTTAATGAGATGAGCAAGACAATAAACAGACAAGCAACACAATCTGTCAATGGTGATAAATGACACAGAAGTAAAGCTGAGACAGAGACACGGAGGGCCAGGGCAGATGAGAATAGTGGTTATCTCACTGATAATGTGACACTGGTCAAGAGGAAACGATGGAGCAGGTCACGCAGGTCTCAGGGCGAGAGTGTTCTAACAGAGGGAACAACCTGTGCAAAGGCCCTGAGGCATAAGCATGGCCTGGTGTGATTAGGAACAGCAAGACCAGGAGGGCATGGGTGGAGTGAGTCAAGGGAGAAGGCGGGGGTGGTAGGACTCACAGGGCCAGAGGCTGGGGCACCAGATGGTGCAGGACTTTGTGGTCCATGGTGAGGACTTCATCCTGAACCGTGAACGCTGTGTGGAGCCTCGGGAAGGTTTTGACCAGGAGTGACAGGGTCTCACTTAAGTTTTAAAGAGACTACTGTGGCTGCTGTGGAAATGGCACTTGGGGCAGCCACTCATCATTGCTCAGTCTTTTCTTTTTCTGGTCTTAGTCCCTCTGTTTGGATTAAATGACTCAGTTGTTGACAGTAATCTCTGGAGCCTGAGACCACAAAATTACCAACTCCCTTTTTCACTGTTTTCATTCAACTGAGAGGACAGTAATTTACTCCCCCTTCCGCAAATGTCTCTGGGGCATCACTTGCTCTACTGCGCTGTAACTTTTTATATGCGCACCAACACTCCCCATTAAGCTGCGAGCTCCGTTAGGGCAAAGAAAAGAAAGGCACAAGTCTCCGTGGTGCTCACACGCGGTTTTTATTAGCCAGAGTCCTGCCTCCCAGGAGATACGCAGCCACCCAAGGCACCCAGCCACCATGTTGTTCCTGCCTGCAGGGCTGATCCCATGGCCCGCCTGGGGTGGGGACCCCTGCAAAGCCACTTCAGGGCCTCGTTTCCACAGGTACAGAGCTCCGTGGGAGGAGAGGCCAGACGGAGGGCCCTGTCTTCCCCACCCGGGTTAGGACACACACAAGCCAAGTGGGCCATGTGTCACGGAGCAGAGAGAAAGCCCTGAGCTGCCGCCTGGAGGCCTGGGCACGTGGGGCTCCTCCTACCAGCCAGGCCACTGGATGGCCGCCTGCCTGCCTCCCACAGTGGCCAGTCCCCAGCCTGGGGATCCCTTCCTTCTTCGCTCAGCGTTACACACATAAGGCAGCCGGATGCCTCCAAGCATGGCGTTCTAGGAGCTGAGGCTGCCGGACGAGGACCAGGCATCTGAATAGAGTGCAGGTGAGGGCACGTCACCCCACGCTCCTCCAGGCAGCTCTGCCCCTACCCTGGGCTGTGCCCACCAGCCCCCAGGAGCCTGTGACCTCGAGGAGCTGCTCCATCCTGGGGAGTGAGGGGCCGGGAGCAGAGCGCCCCACTAGGAGTGGACCGCCCTGCTGACGGGCCGTTTCTCTGTGAAGAAGCTTTTCAGCAGCAGCACCTGGCTGACGCTGACCACGAACAGGGCAATCGTCTCACCGACAGACCAGTAAGAGACTCGGCTATTCAGGTCTTCGGCCCGGGCCCGGTCCTGGGCCTCCCGGAGCCGGTAATGTGTCTGGGAGTCAATCACCGTCTTCAGAGCCTCATGGATGGTCACACAGGCAGATTCCATCTGCACAGGGAGAGAAAAGCAGTCACTGCGAACCCCCAGAAAAGAAGAACGGAATCCAGCACACAGCATGCGTTGTCGTCAACATCCTTGGTAATTCTACTGAATGCTGGCTGTGTCTGCGCTAAGGGTTTGACGTAGTTCTACTGAACCTTCCAAACAAGTCTAGTTGAGGCTCAGAGAGGTTAAGTAACTTGCTCAGAGCCACACAGTTAGGAGACAGCAGAGTCAAGATTTAAACTCAACTATCTAAGTCCCGAGCCTATGCTTCCCACCAGTGCCCTGTTTTCTCTTATTTAATACCACATCTCTGATAGGCCAGGATCATTACCCCCAGATTCCCTGCCCTAATCCCAGGAACCTGCAAATATGATGAGCTGTCACTTCCGGGACTGTTATATGGTACAGTTGACCTTAAGACAGGGAGACTGTCCAGTGGGCCTGACCAAATCACAGGAGCCCTTCAGAGCAGAGAGCTTTCCCCAGCTGGTCAGCTAAAGGAAAGGTCAGAGAGGCGGGATGCCTGAGAAGAATTCAGTGCACCACTGCTGGCTCTGAAGATACAGAAGGTCACGTGCAAGGACCAGAAAAGGCCTCCAGGACCTGAGAGCTCAACAGCCAACGAGGAAATAGTGAACTCGGTCCTACAGCCACAAGGAACTAAATTCCACCAACCACCTGAATGAGTGTCAAAGCACTCATGTTCCTCCCTGGAGCCTCCAGATGAGAAGCCCGCCCACCGGCACCTTGATTTCAGCCTTGAGACCCTGAGCAGGGGACCCAGCCGAGCCTGCCCAGGCTCAGAGCCCACAGGACTGGGAGATGATAGGTGGGTGTCGTTTGCAGCCGTCAGGTTCATAGTCATTACTGACTCAGCAACAGAAAACAAAATACATCATGTCTGTGAAGAAACATGAGCTCTTACTCACAGGCCATCTCTAAAACATCATTTTATCCAAAACCTAGAAACTTCTAACCCAACAGTGAGTTCTCGGGCTAGAGAAGTTCATACAGCATCCAGCAGACATCTGCTTCAGCCCCCGAACTCCAAAGGTGGCCGTCGACAAAGCGCGGCGCAAGGCGCCAAAAAGGACTGAACCAGTGTAACTGCCGTCACTGCCCCCGACACCCCTCATTTCTCTCACAGACTGAAGGCAAATGGGGGACTCTGACCGAGAAAGTGTGTTCTCCTTACCTGCCCCATTAGATAGTCTTTATTCCGGGCTATTCTAGGCGCTAAGCTAGACTACAGGAGGACAGACAAGCTGCCCTTCAGCCTTTCTGTTGACAAGGCAGCATCTTCTGTCTGACCACTGGTCTACCTCCAGGGGCGTGGGCTTCCTCTGCACATACTGGCTGACTCCTCATTCTGATCTGCGGGTAAGAGGTGGCGAAATGTCACATGGAGGGAAAACTGACACGGTTACTGTGCATCAGGTGGAGTTAGTGGAGCTCGACTGGGCACCAGTTCAAGGGGCAGAATCCACAGTAAAGAACAAGCCTGTCTGTTTCAATTATCCCCTCAAGGGGAACTTTGAAACTGCTTCCTCAGTGGCGCCCTGCACACCCACTGTTTGGGCCATTATACTGCAGTCTCCTCTTGCAAGTGGGGTTAGCCAGCCCGGGGTCTTCACACTCCCCACGTTTGGTGGGTAGGTTGCACAGGCATACCTCGGAGACATTGCAAATTCTGTTCCACACCACTGCAGTAAAACAAATACAACAATGAAGCGAGTCACATGAATTTTTTCGTTTCCCAGTGCGTATCAAAGTTATGTTTACACGATTCTGTAGCGTGTTAAGTGTGCAACAGCATTGTGTCTAAAAAAAAATGCACATATCTTAATTAAAAAACACTTTATTGCTAAAAAATGCTAACCATCATCACAGCCACAAACCTTCCATTTGTTTAAAAAAAAAAAAAAAGCAGCACCTGTGAAGCACAGGAAAACAAGGAATGCCTGTACCTATAAATGTCTGATGTTGAGAGAAGGACAAATGATCCTGAGAAGGGCTCCTGACATCAAGAAGTTGATTCCAAAGGGACTTTTAAGTGCCAACTTGTACCGAAGTTGAATCAAGGTATGACATTTCTAGAAGCTTCCCTAGAGCCCCCTTCCAGTCACTACCTATGACCACGACACAGGAGGACTTGGTAAGTCAAACTAGTTCTCTAGATCACCCTGGTGGTTCCTGCAAGACCACAGTTACTGAAGGTAGGGCTGGGGAACTCAAGAGAGATACCCGTGAAAATGAGAATACAGGGATTCCAAATCATGCGGGGCTTTCTTCTATAGCCCAAACTCCCACTGATTCATTCTTTCAAATGTCTATTTATTAAATGCCTATTTATCTTCCAGACATGATGCTGGGCCCAGGAAACTGAGAGATCAATCAGAGTCAGGCACAGTCCTGGGTCTCAAAAAGGTCACAATTTATAGAAAGGGATCAATGTGATGGATTGTGACAAGAGCCAGCAAGAGACAGGAGAGCAGAGTTATGGGGAAGCTGGGAGGAGAAAGCTGCTAATCCTGTCAGGGGAGGTGGAGGGCTACCTGACATAGGAAGTGGAAAACTGAACCCTGACAGATGGACAGCACGTCACCTGGCGGAGGATGAGGGGCAGGCAGGTGAGAAAAGCCCGGTAAGGAGCACCTGCAGGGCCCTGCCCAGGGCCGGGGCTGTGTGGGGAGGAAGTCGTGGGTAGGTAGAGGCTCACAGCAAAGGCCTTGAGAGTCAAGACTTTTAACAATCAGCCCTGTGAGCAAAAGAATGGCAAGACCAGGATCCCACTTGAAGAGAAGCCACGATGCAGGGGGAGATGGGAGGCAGGGAAACCACTTTGGCTGCTGCAATCTGCGGGCAAGGAAAAGACGAGGGCCTCAATTGAGGAGGTCGCCAAGTAGGGGGAGAAGGGTGGAGCCGGGAGAGACCTAGAGGACTTGGTAACACGCAGATTGTTCCTGAAGTTAATGGGATGAACAGAGATGCACATATGTACGTGTAGACACACACACACATATGCATACGTGCACACATGCATATATACACACGGTTAGTATGTATAAATACACAGAGGCTTTGTTTTTAAACACTAGGGAAGGGCTCACTGGTTTTCCAGGCTAGAATTCCATTTTCCGTGTTTATTTCCATCACAAGAGCATTCAGAAACTTAATTATATTCACTTGAATTGGAAGCTCCTTGGACCCCTGGGCCCAAGACTGGGCATTCAGCAGTATAGGCTGATACCTGCAGCCTTCTCCCAGGGTCCAGAATCACTAGAGGAGGAGGAGGGGGAGAGGAAGAGAAACGAAGGAGGACACAGATATCACACATACAGGCGCCCCAGGCAGAGAGTACACCAGATAGGCTACGTAAGGCATCACTTTAAAGGCTTAGATCCGATGTCACCGGCCAGAGACCAGCACTGTGATTCTATGAAGAGGGCCTGAGGCCTTTAAAGGAACAGCTTCAGATCAGATCAGCGGCAGGGAAGGAGGCCGGTTCCCAGAGGGTACCAGAGCAACAGCTGGGACTCTGCAGCTTTCCTAGCATCTAAAGCCAGGAGACACCTTTAGAGCCTGGCATAGACCCCACCGGAGACGCCAGCACAACACATCCCCAGATCCACAGACACCTGGAAGCATCCCCTAGCACAAAAACATGCTAATTCCCCAGCCACTGACTGGGATCTGCCGTTGGCATCAGGCTAAGGCACCTCTTCAGCTTGTTATCACAAAATGTCAGTTAGGTAACCCGGCCAGCCTGCTTCCTGCCTTGAGGGAAGCCAGCAGAATCCCTGCTGCTCCTAAGAGCCCTGTTTGCCCAGGTCCCCACCTCCCCAGAGTGCAACCTTCATTCAGCCTTGCCAAAACCTCCAGCCCTGGCTGGTTTCTGGCGTCCTGGAACCTCACAGGGATTCTGGGCACTGCTCCATCATGACAGTTGGTCTCTGGAGACACCCTGACCAGTCCGCCTCCCAGGACCATCCCTTTCCTCCATCCCACGCCAACATCCCATCCCGCCTCTACCACCTGCTGATGCCCAGGTCTTCATCGTGTGACCACCAGCAAATTCCTTTAGCCTCACGTCATAAGGGCCTTCACTGATAGGAGTTCTTGGTTGTTTAAATTCTTCAAGAACTCAAAGGCAGGGATGCATGAGATGACCCTTAATCTTCCCTCAACCACTACCGAGGCAGCCCCGGGCCTTTGACCTCTGTCAGGAACCTTCAGCCTAGGCTGTGATCTGCCCAGATTCTCAGGAAGCCTCTCAGTTTGGGCTCCCTGAGTAGCAGGCTCAGCCCACATCCTCTGGTAGGAGCCTGGTCACGCTGGAACTCAGGCCAAAGACAAGTCTCTCTGGCCTGAAGCCCTGGCCTGGGCCTTGGCCACTCTGTCCTGTTCTTTCAACCCTAGTACTGATACTGGTGCCAGAAAACACGGTCTCTGGCCCAGCACGGGGCTGGACCAAGTCTCAGGGGAAGAGATGACAGCTGAGGCAGCAAGGGGATCGAGCCGAGGGAAACAAGACAAGGGCCGGCGAGGAAAGTGCAAGCTATACCGTGAACACCTGCACCTGCTGTTCTCGGCTTGGGCGGCCCTCCCTCCTCAGCGCCGGACACCCTCCTGGGTGACCGCCCACACTGTCACTTTTCAGCCAGAACTCTCCCTGTGAAGACTTCCCTGAGCCTCCTGGAAGAGTCAGCGGGTCCCTCCCCGGAGCGCCCGCGCCCTTAAATCGCTGCCCTGATCACACTGTCCCGTGGCTACGTGGGTTACAGGGTCACCCTCCACGCAGGGCTCCTGGCGGCTGGGACGGCGCCGTCCAACTTCCCTGAAGCCGCACCACCCCAGCACGGCGTGCAGACTGAGCGCCCCCCGCAGGCGAGCCAGTGCTCCCGGAGGCAGACGCAGACACAACCCGGCCCGTTCGGGCAGAGGGGCCAGAGGGACAGCGGTTGAAGGGAACAGCTCTGCTGAGGCTGGGCGGAAGGACGAGGCTCCCAGACAAAGAAGAGGGAGGCGCAATCCCTCTTCCTGCAACAAAACCAAACTCCAATTCTAAGGCTCCTGGAAAGAACGTCTCTCTTGCATGAATCCATTAAGCCTCTTCTCCACCAATTCCTTTTCCACTGGCAAGAGATGGAAGTCCTTCAGCTCAGCTTCTGGAGACTTACACAATCTTCAAGGCGGAAGCTGTTTCATCAGTGACCAACAGAGCTCTCGAGAGGATAGGTTGTGAAAGATCTTACACACAGTACACACCCTGGGCCGGACCTTCTGTCGGCAGTCACGTTGCCAAGTTCAAACCCAGTGTTGTCCCAAGGAGCTCTCCACGCATGGCCTCTAGCCACTTTTGTGACTACTGAGCACTAGAAATGTTGCCATAGAGCAAATAAGCAAGTGAATTTTTAACTTAATCTCAAGTAATTTAAATTTAAATAGCCATGTGCAGAGAGTGCTTACTGACTGGGCAGTGAGCCACTAACCCCAACTGCCTAGGGAACAAACCCATGGTCAAAGCCATAGGGGAATGGGGTATGTGGTCACCTTGGAGGGCAGCCTAGAAGGTACTCTGGCCTCTCTGGAGATTCAGATGCTCTGGCTTTGGTCCTTGAACAGGTGCAGCCATGCACGGTCATCCCTGTGTTGCGGGTGTCCCTGGGCCCTGCCACTCAGTCATCTGACAAATATTTGGTGAGCTGCTATTCTGTGCCACACCCCATGCACTGGGGTGCTGGAGACACGGGGGTAAGTAATACAGAGTCCCTAGCCTCAGAGCCTGCATGTGGGAGGGAGGGAAGACTGATGGAGGAGGCTAGGACTGGATTATAGTTAAGCATGAGAGCCATGGGTGACAGAGGTGACTATCTGTCCCCCAAAATATCACCGTTTCTCTTCCAGAGTGTGGAGTTGTTGCAAAGAGTCGACTGCCCAACAGGACTGTATCTGCCAGCCCTCTTTTCATCCAGACTGTCCACATGAGTCTTTCTCAACAGTGAGATATGAGTGGGGGTGATGGTGTTACTTCTGGCTTTTAAGACGCAGGTGGGGCTTTTTCATTTCCTCCTTCTTTTAGTGGCTAGAGTCAGAGGACTCTGAAGCCCTAAGGGACAGCAGAAAGATGACAAGAAAGGAGCCTGGCTTCCCGAGTAACTCCATGGAGGAAAGCCCTCCACCCCTACCCCAACTCACTACATTATTATTTGAATAAGAAAAAAAAAAAACTTCCACTGTGTTAAACCATTGGTATTTGGGGCTTGTTATAGCAGCTTGTGTTCCCTTAACTAACACATACAAACTAGGACTTTGGTCTTTCTGATGTAGATATGTCATATGAGCAGAGAGAGGCACATGCTATGTGTACTTTGAAAGCAGTGCTGTCAAAGACTGAATGGCAACACAGGAATACCAGAGGAGAGTACTGAGGGGTCCAGTTAAAGAACAGACAGGAAGAGGGGAAGGGGAACATGCTGTCCTTAGGACTGGATGTGAAGCGAGGGGCAGAGCCAACACTGAGACTTCAGACTGGGAGCTGATCAGCCAAGAGGGGGACAGAAGAGGAGGAGCAGGTTGCGGGGCTCAGCCTAGGGTTGTAAATGTCCACTCACCTGGGTGAGAGCTGTGACCCTATTCCCCATGTCTGGGAGAATGGGGGCCTCATCGCCCACTTGAAAGTCAAAGTAGACGGTCTTGTGAGAGAAGGTGGAAAACTCATTACTGAAGCAAAACTGATAAACGCCCTTGACCTCAGCCCGGTGCGTGAAGCTGTCATACTGCTTCTTGGTTTCCCTGTAGATGGTGTTCCCCAGGGGGTCCTCCACATAGCAGTCAACATCGTAGTGGCCTCCAGTGATGACCTGACAACCACAAAAGACACCCACAGTCCAATGTTAATAGAGGAGCAATCACCACTTACCAAACACCAGCCAGACCCTGTGATTAGACATCACATTTTTTTCATTTAATCTTCATAACCTTTTAAAGCAGGTACTATGACATGCCCCATTTTACAGAGGATGAAACTGAGGCTGAGAGAGGTAAAGTGGCCGTGATCACACAGCTTGAAAATGACAGACCTGAATTCATGTCTGTCTGAGTCCAAAGGTTTTGCTCTGAAAGAGTACAAAGAGCCTAATCCTCCCCATTTCACAGAAGAGGAAACCGAGGGTCCGAGGTTACGCAAATTGTTGAACGCGTCTGTTAAATATTCATATTATTGCCGATGGAATGCAACGGGAAGGCAAATACAGCTGAAGCATTCACAGAATCAGTGACTATCAGAGGTGGGAGAGCTCCCAGGAATCACTAGCTCAAACTTTCTCTGTAAACACAGGAAGGAGAAAAACCTCCAAAGGGCAAAATCACACAGGCAGTCAATCACTATAACCGACATCCATCAGGGAACACAGTCAACAGTCCATTTGCTTCCAAATTTTAAATTTCCTTTTGTCCAGATGGAAAAAATTGCTTTGTGATTAGTGAGCTTCCTAATGTTGGAGGTGTTTAACTTAGGCTGAATACTCCTTAACAGGGAATCCTGACCCAGCAGTGACCAGATGACCTCTCAGGCCCCCTCCAGCCTCATAATGATCAATTTTTGGTGACCATACCTAGGTTACCCCTGTTAACCCAGCCGCAATTTGCACACTGTCCACAGAGATCTGACAGTGGCTAGAAGAACGACTCAGAGGCCATCATACATGATGCTGTCCCCAAGCACAAGCCTCTTTTAGGAGCTTTGGTCAGAAAAGGACCATCAAATGGCCTGCCAGCCTGCTGTCTGTCTTTCCTCATCTCTGTAAATGCTTGCCAGTATGTGTCCACCAGCAGAAGCCTGTCTGGGTATAATCCCTACTCAGCCCCCCAAACCTAGATCTGCTCACTAAACCTGAAAGGCAGATTTCTTACTCAAGACCTGCTCCCCTGAACTGTGAGCCATGAGATCTCTCAAAGGAGCCAGGAGTGCTGGAGCTGGGAGCTGTTCTGAGCCATATGGCAGCAGCCAAGTCTTGCAGCCACATCACTCCTTGTAAACACTGCCAGAGCTCTAAGTCTGTGCTGAGACCTCCTTTCCAAAGCACCCATTTTCATCACTTCCGCGCTCACCCCAGCTATGACTTCAAACGCTGGAGGGAAAAATAAAACCACAAACCCTTTTCCTCTTGCCACCATTTTTTCAGTACAGGAGGGGACAAAGCAGTCCAAGAAACTTGGGACAGAGAGCCTGGGTCCAGCTAATCATAGATCTCATTCCTTAAAGTCAAGGGGCCTGCAGGAAGTTATTCTGGCCATCTCCCGAGGATGCAGGACCCGCCCCCGGGGCATCCCCATCCTGGGCACGCACCTGCGGCGCTACTTCCCTGCTTAGTCGGGGCTGTCTTGAGTGGGTTCTGAGTGATCAAAACGTTCCTCCTCACGGGGAAGTCAACTGGTCCCCAGTCATTCCCGGCCCCTGCAGCCTCTGTGGCTAACTCCAGCCACTCCAACCTGGGGCGCGCCAGTGCCCAGGCGAGACCTGGAGGGGGGAGAGAGAGGAGGCGACACCGGGAGCCATGGCCTTACTTGGTAATCCAGGGAGAACTTCACGCCCTGCTCCACGTCCTCGTGGAAGCACTGCTTGGCGTTGTCAGGCAGCTCGAAGGTGAGCTCGGCGCCCCCCGACCGTTCAGCCCGGAGCAGGAGAAGCAGCAGCAGGAGCAGCGCGGAGGCGGAGCGCGGGGTCGCGCTGTCCATGATGCTCCCGATCCAGCCCCGCGGGCGGAGGCCCGGGCGTGCGCCCCTCGCGGGTGGCGCAGTGTCAGCGAGACCTGGGAGAACTTGCAGAGGCAGACGTGGCGCGAGCGCGGCGCTTCCGGGACAGCCGACCGCTCAGTGCGCAGCCGTGCGCTCCCGGGTGGGCCGGGGCGCGAGGCCCTGGAGCGCCGCGGCCTCCCCACGCCCCTTCCGCCCCTGCGCCTGCGCGCCGGCTGGGCTGGCCTGGGGAAGGGGACCGCCCCTTCGCCCGCCCCTCCCCGTTCTGCAGGGGTATCTCCGTGGAGGGGAAGCGGAGCCCCGCCCTCGCCCCGCCAACCCCCCTCCCCCCCGCCTGGCGCGCGCCCCCTGAGAGGCGCGCCCTGCGGACATCCCCTGCTGAAGCTCTTCTGCTCCCTCCGGGAACCGCAGGGCTGAGCCTAGGTCCACCCAGCCCACCCTCCCTAGCTGCAGCAACACGGAGCCCGTGGGGTTCTACGAGGTACAGGCTCCGCTTCTGACTGGCTCTGTAACTTGTCTCAGTTCTCCGGGGAATCGTCCCCTTGCCTGGAAATGAGTGTGCCCGCGCCTACTGTGCACCGTAGTTAGGCGGGCCACGTGAAAAAAGATGTGCGAACCCTGGGGACGCAGTAAACACCCCTTTCTTCATTTCCGTCCCCTTCCCAAGGTGAAAAAGTGTGCGGGGGTGCGGGGAGAATGAAAGTAAGTAAACCCCCGTAATTACATCCCCTTTGGGGAAAAGAGTGTGCTCACACAAGGCTTCGGGAAGAGGTGAATCCAGGTCTGTCACTCAGCAATTTCAGGTATGTTTTGGTCGTCAGGATAAGTTGAAGACTATTCTGGGACGAAACAATCATTTTTTTTTTCCCCTTGACTTCTCAAAAGCGTTGAAAGGAGATAAATTAATTTACAGTCTTAATCTGTTACCATTGACCTAAGAAGATATTTTGTGCAATCGTTACTATAGGGTTTTATATTCACTATGATCAGGCAAGACAAAGGAAAAATCACTGATTGTGGTCTTGCTGCGCAGTAAAGAATTTTTTCAAAACATCATTAAATGAGATGTATCTTGATTTTAGCAAAGAATTTTACTGCCCATATAGTTCTCCACGTGGATGAGACTGACGTGTTCTGTCACTGGGCTATTTGACCACGAATTAAGGTGCTAATGTATGTGAAAGCAGTCTGTCGGCTGTGAAATACCGTGCACGCATAATGTACCGGACGTGGCAAGGTATGTAGTGTGCCCTGAAGCTCTTTGCATGGCTCTGCCCTGGTGAACATTATTTTTTAGTGACTGGTAGGAAGCATGTAACTAATAATCATCCAATCTAGACGCACCAAGTGGAGAAACAAATGACAAATGTAAGACCAAGGTTACCTTGATCAGCGGGAGTACTAAACTAAGACCAACGAAGAGAAATTTCACCAGGTTAAATGTTAAACCCTGCATTTAGTTCCAAGAAGACACCTGCATGCGCTCAGGGCAGTAGCTCAAGCCAGAGCATGTGGAGACTTATAATCAACAGTTAGCTGAATATAAGACAATGGAAATGGATGAACTAAAAAAGAATCCCTGGCTTGGGCTGGGTTAATGAAAGAACAGCATTGTTTTAGCACCTATTGTGTGGAAGATGGCAGAGCAGATGGCAGGTGCAGCCCTGGGGGGACCTGAGCAGCAAAAACAGAGGAAAGGAACTTACCCCAGCCCCTGTTCGGCAATGCACCTTCTCATTCTTAGCCTTTTTTTTTTTTTAAACCAGGAGAGAAAATATAATACCTGTGTAATTAAAAATTAATTTTTTAAATCACACGTACGTAAAATACTGGGTGTTTGCTCAGGTCAATTTTACCAGGCAGTCATGTCAACCTCATCTTAAGGAAAAGGTAATATTTATCATTGAGATTACACTAAGAAAAATGAGAAATACTACTGAAGGATTGCAATATATCTTTTATTGACATATTAGAAATATATAAGTAGTTCCAGTACATGGATTTTGATACATCCTTGAGCACGTTGTCAGCTTGAGACTAGGATATAACACTGGAGAACCAGTTCAAGCAACACACAATACATCTGAAGTACCAACACGCACAAAGGAGAAAAGTCAGACAAAACCTGCATTTACTGGATGAAACTCTAAGAGAATCAACAATGAACTTAAGCAAACAAACAAAAGGCTTTGGAATGTCTAGAAATCAAACCAAAATTCCAGACTTTGAAGTTTAGACTCACATTCTGTAATATATTTTGATAAACATTCAGGAAGTCTTAAGTAGATGGGTTATTTAAACTACAGTTTGCAGCTAACTTCTGTAGTGACTCTAGGCTCCCCAAAATCTCTGATCTAGAAAGCATGTTTGAATCTAAATATGCTTTTTAAAAAGCATACCTGTGCAGTTGGTTAACATGAAGAATATTGCCCATGTATGCATTAACCATAATGAAGTTTTGCCATGGTTATACTAGTTTGCAACAGTTTAATTCAACTAATGCATCATCAAATAGTGATGAAACAAGGTGCTGTCTGATAACTGTCTACAGAAAGGCCAATGGAAAGGTCAAGACTGATGGATGCAGGTAGTGAGTGGCATCAGTGTGCCTGCTATTACGCGTTTGTGCGACGGACAGGCTATTCCGATGGGCATAGTGTTTTACCTAAGCTAATTGCTATGAATGGACCACATTCACTACTTAGGATAAATTAGACTTTCAAATCTTAGCATAAGGTTTAGAAAAAATCTCTTATGCAGTGTCTTGTTATCCCCACAGTTGGATACTACTAGCAGAAGTTAGTTTTAACTGGCACTAATGACAGTTGGAAAAGTACTTAAGGTGTAATGTGTGTGTGTTTAATGAGCTGCCGAAAACAATGGTTGTCTGTCTGGTTCTCTCTTTAGTGAATGCATCAGAGAGTTGTTGCCCTGCCAGTAATCATGTCCACTCGCTAAGAACTATTACTGTCTAAATGGTCCTGAAGAGAGTGTGGGTTGTCCACACTAAACCAAGTTCATGAGCCCTAGGTTTTCACTCGCTTATGTGCTATTCTTCTTACCTGCTTCCCTTCCTATAAAGTCCAGGAGGCCATTAGCACTCGTGTCTAAAATCCCAAAGGCCAACGTTATGTGTCAGTCATCTTACCAAATCACGGTTTGAATTGCCTTTAAGTTAGTGGGACAGCCTAGCTAGCCAGCCAGAGCACACCTCCATGCAGCTTGGTTGCTCTGGACGTATTTCTACCACGTACACAATCATTCTCCCAAAACAAGGGTGATCAGCCGAGGTGATGTTGCCTTCAGGAGACATCCAGCCATATCTGGGGACACTTTTGGTTGTCAATATGTGGGGGTAAGATGCTACTGGCATCTGATAGGTGGAGGTTGTGGGTGTTGCTAAACATTCTGTAGTGCACAGGACAGCTCCCCACGACAGAAAGTTATCCAGCCCCAAATGTCAATAGTGTCAAGGTTGAGTATGTACCTGCCCTAAAGGAATTACTGAAAAACAAGCACTTGGTGTATTTATAACCATCTTTAGCACTTTTGATTGGGATATTCAGATAAATTTCTGGCAAATGTTATTATAGAAATGGTCTGATGTGGAGAGCTTCTGTGGCTGAATTTATTTTACTTTACAAATGAATTTAGGGCTCAGTATTCATAGAACCTTTAAGGATCTCAAGGGGATACTTGAATTTTTCAGCTAGACTTCACTTCGTGTAGAGTATTATGTATTATTTGAGATCTGGGGGATTCAGAGTTCTGAAGAAGTATTAAAATTAGCTTCCTCTTACTTAGTTGCTTCTAGGCACAGTTACAGATACTTTCACATATGAGCTCCTTTAATTCTCACCACCACCTTGCATGGTGAAGCACTACTCACCCCATTTTACAGATGAAGGCATGGAGGCTTGGAGAAGTTAAGCTAATTCCTCAGGGTCCTGCAGCTGGTAAATGATGAAGCAGAGCTGCAAACCCAAATCTCAAGGCCTTTTCTCTTTCCTCTATGTGGTGCTATCCCCAAAGACTACCGATTTTTTTTTTTAACCATGGAGCAAACATATCTAAGCATCATGAAAGGAAAAATAAATGGGAAAATAACCAGAAATACCTTCACCTAAAGTGTGGCTACATTATACCAAAGGTGCTAAATGTCTGCTTCCCTTCTTGGGTTCCTGCAAAGTGGCTTTAAAAGGTTGTACAGGTTGTTTCTACACATCTCCCATCACGTAGATAATTCTGGCCAAGAAGAAACCAGCTGTTCTTGGATTACCCAGATGAGTGAAGGATAAATGACAGTTTGCATCCCTTAAAATGTTCAGGCTACAGGTGGTCCCCCCTGCTTCTGGTCTAAAAATCCTCTGCTCTACTTTTTAATCTTTGCAAATCTTATCAAAATGTATCATTCTAGCTTGGGGAGATCTCACCAAGTTTCTTTTTTGTTTTTTAAGAATAATCAGGAAATGCTTCTTACAGGTCTATTCTATGAGTTGTGTTATATTCAACTCCAAATTAGCTAATAGCCCCTGACTGTTCACAAGATTTCAGCACAGAGCCTGTGTCAGGGCAGGAGGCCAAGGAAGTTTCATTTCTGGGCAGGATTCACCGCTGAGGCACCAGCTACTGTGACAAAACAGAATTGGGGGAATATGTAGATGTAGTAGTTGGGGACTCAGAGCACACTCAGATTAGCATGTGAGTAAAGTCTGTAACTGGAGTTTTGAAAGATCTCAACCATGCTATACTAGACGGTGCCCCGGGACACAATAAGAGCCAGCACCCCCGTGCCAGAACCTCTCTGATGGGGGAATTCTGGTTTGATTCCTCTAGATATAATACAGATACCCAGACTTAATAGCCTAAAGATTGGTTTTGAGCTTTTGCACATTCTAGCAAATGTTGAAGCCTCATTTTCTTTGTAGGCACTTTGTAGATTTATTACACATGACACACTCCAAATACCATCTTGCGATTTAAATTCTTGTTTGTCCAATGGGAAATAACCGGCGTCACTGGAATTTGGCACAACATTGTAAAATGACTATAACTCAACAAAAAAAGTAAGCAAGTAAGTAAGTAAATAAATAAATAAAGTTAGCCAAAAAAAAAAAAAAAGAAAGAAAGAAAGAAAGAAAAGAAAAGAACCAGTGTCAGTAGCTTAGATCATTGTACCTGCTGTGTGACTTTCAAACTCCAAAGGTTTTCTTCCTTGGGAGAATTTTTTGGGTAATTTCCTCTCCAAAACCCCAATTATCCTGAGTGCTTTTCAAGTAGATGGATAAGAACCCAAGTGTGATTTCAGGAGGGGAGCAGCACCCTGTCTCTATGTCTTCTGAAGCAGCCACACACCAACATTGAGGGATGACGAGGATATGGAGAACTGCGCGGCTGTGTGGGTCTACATTATGGTTCTTTTCATAAGCTACATAGATTAAAAGAAACCGTCTCTAAAAGCTTCTAGGTCATGATTTCTTCAAAGTCAGACAGCTGCTTCATCTGCTCAACTTGCATAGAATGCCTTCTGAGGAGTTTCTTTTTACTTCTCAAGTCAACTCTCTTTGGTGAGCTTGGAGCCACAGGAACCATGGATTTTAAGCCACTAGCAAGTGGAGAGGAGGGTTTGCTGCTCGATCTAATATCTGGGATCGGTGGGTTCAGATTTACATTTAAAGGTGGAAGGAAGCCAGGCCTGGTCTGAGAAATTCGGTCTAGTAGCAGAGTTCCGGAACCTCGTCTTTCTAGAAGGTGGGGTGGCCTGCGGCGCGCGGAGCTGGGGGATGTGCTGGGCACAGCATCCAGGGACTCCCTGGAGCCCTGGAAGAGAGACAAGTGGGAGCTGTTGAGCTTCTTTCGATCTAAGGGTCCTTTGCCGGATTCAAGGGAGATAGAGTTGGGTGGGTCGGCTCCTGGCTGTAAATCTAAATCGTAGAAGTCATTTTCCAGCCGTCTGAGGGACACTGCATCTCTGAGAGCAGAGGGGCCAGACAGGCAGATACCACTCTTCTCTTGGTCAACAGGGAGAGTCCCTCTCCTGGCCAGACGAGGGTGGGAGGCCTGGTTTTTCTCATAGGCTGCCTTCCAGGAGGCCAGTGCCGAAGAGGCTGGAATCTTCAGGACCTGCTCTGTGACTGTGTGGAAGAGGGTGGGGTCTTTGCTGTCAATACTGTTGGTTCTGGAGAGGGGTCCCCGTTTAGGGAAGGACACGTCACTAATGCTCTTGAGGACCTCGTTGTCTGTGCTGGCACCATGGGTCTCGTCCTGGCGCGTGGAGGCCGCCAACACAGAGGGTGCAATCAGGCCCCAGGGTTCAGACTGGAGCCTCTTCAGTTGGGGCAAACGGGCCCTTTTGAGGTTCCCGACTTTCCTAGTGGGTGACCCGGGTTCAATAAGAGCCTTAGAGGTGTTGCAACCACCCTGGATTGGATGCCCTGATTGGAGGCTGAAGAAGTCGTCCTTCTCACCGGGCGGAGTGCCCAGGCCTGGGGCTTTCAGTTCAATATCGGAGGGGGATGCACACAGTGGAGGCGACTGTCTGTCTTCCTCTTTGGGTGAAGGAGGGACATTAAGATACTGTTTGGTGGTTTTGGTGCCTGAAGATGATTTATCTGTTGTGATAATAATCACCTCCTTGCCTTTGGCTTTGCAAGCATCAAGGAGATGTTTCAGTGCATCCTTGTCATCTGCATTTATTGCGTAAACCAGAGCTGAAGCCCCCGTGCGATCCTCGAGGCTGGGATCTGCTCCATTCTCCAGTAATAAGGAGACCACTTCTCCCCCAGCTCTTCTGATGCAGGCGTGGATGAGGGCAGTCTTGCCAGACTTATCCTGAATATTGGGGTCTGCCCTGTTGTCCAGCAGGTACTTCACCATCTTGGACTTGCTGATGCTTTGCTGGTCCACATGTTTGGTGATGCATGCCACCATGAGAGCCGTTTCGCCTTTGTCATTGCTTTCGTTGATATAAGCGCCCCCTTCCAAAAGGAGCCTGGTCAGCCTGAGCCTCCCCAGCCACACAGCCTTTAAAAGTGAGTTTCCATCAGTCCTTAATTCGGTGTCATCATCCATCATACTGGCTACACCTTAGAGTCTTTGAGCCACAGTGGCGATCAGACCTAGCAAGGGAAGAAAAGAGAAAAGTGTATTCTGTAGCTGATCTGAGCAGCATGGCTGTTACAGAGCCCAGTTCAGTCATGTCCCAGCCTGATCCCTAGTTCTGCCACCTTGGTCGGGTTACTTCACCATTTCTTCATCTGTAGCGTGGTGGGGGACGGGGGTGAGGGTGGTAATAGTAGCAAGCTACTATTAGTAGTCATTGTGAAGATTAAATGAGATTGCGTCTATAAAACACTTAACCACACGTGAAGCAGTTGACATAATGCCTAGCATATAGTCAGCAATAAAAATGCAAACTGTTGCTGCATGCACAGTTTGCACAATACTTATCACAAATGCAGTTTAAGAAACTTTGCTTTCTGTCTGCCGGCACCACTGAAGTCTGAGTACCAGTGAGGAAAGGTCTGTGTCTATCTTGTTCCCTGCTGTATCTTCATCGTTCGGCAATGAGTCACACTTGCTTGGTTGCCTCCTAAAAAGCGGTTTAATGCGTTGTTGTTCTAGGTATGTATCCAAAAAACCCGTGGGAAATACACCAGAAGTTTGGTAGGATTATGGCTAGTTTTCATTTTCTTCTTTTTGCTGTATTTCCTAAAATAAACATGTATAATGATTGTAATGGGGAGAAATACTGTACAACAAAGTCAACCCAGGTTGTAGTCTCCGCGCTTCCAGCAGAGGTCAGAGTTCTCATCCTCCTCATTCAGACTCGCAGAATAGCTCAGATAATGCAGTGCTACATCCTCCCCTCTGGTTGAACAGACCTGAGGCAGAGGATGGACAGGGGATGGCTTTTTTTTTTTTTTTTTTTTTTTTTGCTTCCGAATATTAGGAAATAAAACTCACACCAGAGCTTTCCCTGCTGAGTTTTGTCAAACCTGGGTTTTCTGCTTTGGTTCTCCCTGTGTCAGTTACCTAATTCCTGGACTCAGAGCCTCCAAACTGGCTGTTGGTCAAGAGGTCTTCAATGAATAAGGACAAATGGTTCTTCTAGAATGGATGCCCCGCCAGCCCCAGGTCCCTCTCTGGCCTAGGTCTCTGCCAGCATGGCTCCTCCACATGGATTTTCTGTCCCTCAGGCTCCCACTGAGCAGTTGTCACCACACCTGAGTTTTCCTTCTCCTCTGATGCACCTCATCCTTCCTCCGACCCCCACTACCATGAGCAGTTACTGGTCAATTTACATTCCTCTAGTAAATAGGAACTCAAAAGTTTGTCTTGGCTGAAGTTGAGAGATGGAGATATTTGTATGTGTGTGTATATATATATATATCCTTTTTAAACATTTAGTACATGAATAAATACTTGCTATTTTTTTAAAAAAGCCCAAATCCCACTTAAGAATATAAAAAAGGGGGATTTCCTTTACAAACCCCCAGCCCTTCTTGAAGCCACTCTTCAGAAGTAACTGTGGTTAACAGACTAGAGTGTATCTTTCTGCTTCAGATCATTTTTCCACTTCTTCCAAATGCATTGGTCAGTAACTCCATCTCAGTCTGATCTTTGCTGCGGTTGTGTTTACGTGTTCCTATGCGATTTTCTGTTAAATCACTGCCATCCAAGGGCACACTATGTGATTAGATACATTCACAAAAAGTTTGTTTCTGTCTCTTCAACTCTACACTTCTTTCTTCAGTCTCCTGATTTTCTCTCTCCCTCTCTCTCTGTCTCTCTCTCTGTGATATGGCCTTTCTCTCTGTTCGCTTCCTGTCGTTGTAACCCTTCTGTGGTCCTTCATATGACCATCTTATTAAAGTTCTATGTGTTGATAAGCTTGTTAGTCCCCAAGCTCTGGACCCTTAAGGCAGAATTTTCAAGGACTAAGTGAAGAAAAGGGAACAGGCAATGAAAACAGACTGTTGCCCGTGCCATCCAAGGGGCCCTCTGTCTCCTGGACATATCTCTTCAGCATCCTGCCCTCCTATTCCTGTTCTCTTCACAGAACCACCTATCTTGAAGTCTGGTTGTTTCTCAAATGCCCCACATTTTATTTTTCTTCCTTGTAGCACTATTCATGTTTCTAACTCTAAGACCTCCCTGCTCTTCTTTAATTATTCATCATCCCTCAAGTCTCAGCTCCAGTGTGACTTCCTTTCTAATCAAGAGAAAAAAATCACTCAAGATCCAAGGGGGAGAGTTGAATAAAATGACAACTGACTCATACCCAGACTATATAAAGAACTCCTACAAATCACTTCCTCTAAAAGAGGATACACACATGGCCAGCAAGCACAGAAGAAGGTGCTCAGCCTCATTAGTAATCAAGGAAAATCAAATTAAAGCACGACGAGATACCATCATACCCTCCCGCATGGCTAAAATTAGACCGACAGCACCAAGGGTGGATGAAGCAGGGAGCGTCGGGAACATGCTGGTGGAGGCATAAGCTGGTTCCCCTAAACTGATGCCCGCACGCTGACCCAGGAGTTCCATGCCTGAGTTTAGACGTGTGGTAGATTGAACAGCATGGCCACAAAGTCCTCCCATCCCAGCATGCACACACCACCTGCAATACAATATTGCCTCTCCTCCCATCAGGAGGAGGAGTCGGCATATGATTTGCTTTGACCGATAAAGTGTGGCAGAACTCACTTTGTGTGACATTCAAAGCAAGGCCAGGCCTCAGTGACCCCTGCAGCTTTAAGATTTGCTCTCTTGGAACCCAGCTGCCGTGTAAAGAAGTCTGGGGTGTCCTATCAGGAAGGACATGTAGCAGTACGGCCAACAGCCCCAGCGAACATCAGAGTGTGCATGAAGCCATCTCGGACCAACCAATCCCCAGATGAATGCAGCTGCATGAGGGAACCCAGACAAGGCCAGCAGAAGTTCCCAGAGGCTGGTCCAAGTTGCAGAAATAGGAGCAAATAAGTGATTATTGTTTTAAGCCACTATTTTGGGATGATTTGTTCACAGCAATAGATGACTGTTAAATATGTGTAGGAAAACATATACAAAAATGGTCCCAGCAGCACAATTCATAAAAAGTAAAAACTAGAAACAACCCATTAATAAGAAAATAGGTAAACTATAGTATATTTTGTATTCATACACTAAAATACTATACATCATCTTTGCATTCTCTCTCTCTCTCTTTCTCTGTCTCTTTCTCTCTTTCACACATGCACACACACACACCCATACTAAAAGAGAATAATGGATACTGCCTCCCCTCGGTTCAACTTTCTCAATTGGAGCATTGATCTCATTAATCACCTGGGTCAGCCTCCTCCCCAGAACTCCGAGCCCCTTGAGGCAGGAAATCTGTCTTTTTTCTCCCTCATCAGCTGTGTGATTATTCGAAAGTAAGATAAAGGAAAATATGGAGGAAGGCAGGAAGAGAAAAAGGAAAAGAAGATGGGGAGGAGATGTGGATGGATAATTGGGTTTTCTTCCTATGTTCTATGTGGTGCGAATCCCATAGCTCTGGACTCCCTCAAAGTCAAGGGAGGGAGGGATGGAGGCAGGTAGGGAGAAAAAGAAGAAAGGAAAGGTGGGAAGAGGATGGTATATCAAGGAGATGCTTCTGTCCCTCCACTTGGAATCAGTGGCCACCTCGTCCCCTGAGCTCAAGCTTGTCCCCAGTCAACTCTGCTCCAGCTCCCTCAGAGAGAGCAGATGGAGGCACAGCATCCGAGTTGTTCTCTGAGGTCTGGAATGTCTAGCCCATCTATAGATATAACATTCTCTGTCCACAGTGAGCTATTTTTCAGGTTGTCTATAACCTTTTTTCTTTTTTTCACTGCGGGCCTCCCAACTGAAATTCCTTGAACAATGAAAGTACAAGAGCTATATGTGAAGACAGAATCAGATCCTTACCTCATTCTTGCAGCCCAGGTAAAATGCGCTGCCTTAACATTGACTGTTGGTGCACTGCATTTGTCTTACATTTTTCATGTCAAGAATATAGGTTTAAAAGATTGTAGTTCACGTGGCTGGTTGTGTAGTTCACGTGGCTGGTTGACAAGAGCCTTGCAGATTACACCAGGCTCACTTTATGCATCATCCCAGATTTATGTAGCCCTGTCTACTTCCCCGTCTCAGGGGGTCGGCCACTCGCCTTACTCCCTTGCCTGAGTGGCCTTAGCAAGGTGTATAGACTTGGTCTAAGCCTATAGCAAGGTCTTAGAGTCAGGTCACTGCTACGGCTGTCACTGCTGCAAATGGCCAAGCCCCACACCTGGTTTCAGCTGACCAGGAGAAACTGACTATTGGCAAGACAAGATCACTCAGCTCAGAAGTGTGGGGGAATTAACCCTTTGTAGAGCAAATATTGACCAGTGGGAAGTGGGAAATAGATGTCAGGTAAAGTCTTTTCCCTTTCTTTTTCTAATAGTCTGTTTTCGGTAGGTTTAAACCATTTTGGTGGGATGCAATGGACTGTACAACTTCCATAAGACTGAGCAATCAAGTGCACTTGTCACCAAGCCGTGAATAGCTCAGTCATGTAGCCCCTGTATTTGCTCTTCCCCTCTCCTTGCCCCAGGTTTCGTTTCCCCTTATTCCTACTTCCCAGGGTTTTGTAACCCAATGCAGTGTTAATATGTATGTTTTTGCCCCAGGCTGCTATCAGCTGCCTTCCCTGAAGCAGCAAATATCCCCTTCAAGAAGACCTCTCTCCCACTTAACAGATTAAGAAGCTGAAGCCAAGAGTGAAGAATTGGCTTGCCCACGGTCATTCAGAGATGAGTGGGTGACTCTTCTGAGATTGTCATAGCTCACAGTGACCCCTTCTCTCTGACATCTATCCCCTACACAGTGTGCAGCTTTGATAGGTGAGTCTGTACTGTTTGACCTGCCCCGCGTGCACAGCTGACTCGACCCCGGGTGGAATTTGAAACTGAGACTGAGAAATAGCAGTTATCTTGGGCTGTTTGTAGGGACTGGAATGTTAGGAACTCTGGAGATAAGGCTGCATCTGGTGGGTGGCCATGTGCAGAGGAAGCAGAAAAGCTGATGTGCACAGGGAGGGGAGTGAAGAAAACACACTGAGAAGCTGAGATGAGAGGTGGAAAGAGTTGCCTCCCTCTGCAGAGCTTCAGCTCCCTCTGTGGTCTGTGAACACTCTGGAAGCCATGCTTCTGTTTATGATAGCTTGAATTAATTTTTATTACTTGTAATAGGGCAAACCGTCAGTAAAACACTGGCATTACTTGCTGACTCATTCACTCACATATTCACCATCAAACACTCCATGTATCTACTCCATGCTAGGCGTTGAGGACAAAGAAACCTAGGGAGTTCAGGATTGGAAGGATGACATTGGAGGCTGGAGGTCACTGAGGAGCCTCTGAGAGATGAAAAGGATCAGGACCGCCAACATGAGGAGGTTATAGAAGAATCAAGCTGGAGAGTTGTTTGAAAGGTGGAAGTGGAAGTCTTAGACATTTGAAGCTGAGAGGAGTGATCTTGTTCAATCTTTCTCAGTTTAGAAGTAGGAAATTTAAAGAGAGAGACTGAGTCTTTAATGTCACTGAACCCAGGCCCTTTCACTCCCATGCCTTCCCAGACCTGTAGTCTGATTCGTGTAGAACAAGACTGCATAGTAATGCGCTGAGGGCTAAGTGTGGTTCATAGTTATGTATTGCTTGACTAAATAGTGCTTTAACTTTTTAAAAAAAATTTGAATGTTTTAAGATGGGTTATTCATTGTCCAGTTTGACAAATGCCCTACCATTCTCTGTAGTCTGACAACTGGGCCAGTTCACACATTCAGGTTACTTCCCTGGCCTGTGTAGGTATGTGGGTTTATGACACTATAACAGTAAAAATACAAGGATACAAGTCACGATGCTGCGCTGTTCTTTCCATCACTCCCTAGTTTCTTACCTCTGTAGGTTTGTTAGGAGGCTCAAATGAACTAATGGATGTAGAAGCCCTTTTTATAAACTTTAAAGTATCATGTGTTTGTGTGAACCATTATAAAAAACTGACAGTTATTCCAGTGCAGATAAAATACTTTTTGTTTTATCTCCACTTTCTTGAGTTACATTGGCATTGGATTTCCAGTTAAACTTCCCTTGTTTGGCACAATGGTAAATCATTCATAGGGCTGAGGCATTGCATTTGGTTTCAAAACTTCTCATATTAGACCTAGTGAAAAATTATGCAAAAGGGGAGGCGCAACAGATTCCTGCAAACATCTACAAAGTTTCTCATATCCCTATGTAAGGGACCGGATATATATTTTGTTGTACTTTGTAACCCAGAACAAGTTTCTCAGGCTTACTAATATGCATATTTTATGTTCATCTTGTTTCTGGCTATGCCTTAATCTTGTTTCTTCTCTATTTTCTCGACTGCTTCTAATATATATATATATAAATCTGGCATCTTGTGGATCTTTATAAATTGCTTTAAATTCTTTGTGGAGCAAAATAGAATATAATCAATGAATATTTATTAGGTTGACTCATATGAAGTTACTGTTTTCATAGATAAAAATGGTCAAAAAACATCAGTTTCACATGGTCCAAGCTGATATTTACAGTGCTTATCTAAATATATTTTTGTGCTGTAATTGCTCCATATTCCAAGCTCTTGAGGATGCACCAGTCATGGTGGAAGGATTATAGGATAAGACCTGGATTTTTTTTTAAATTTTATTGTTTAGGTAGGGGTGGGTAACTAGGTTTATTTATTTTAATGGAGGTACTGGGGGTTGAACCCAGTGCTAAGCATGCACTCTACCACTGAGTTATACCCTCCCCCCAAGACCTGGATTCTAATCTCAGCTCTGCTACTAGCTAGCTGAGTAATGGGGCAAGCATCGTTTTGCCAAATGAATAGAACTCCAGTTCTGCCTTACAAGATTGTTAAAAGGATCAAATGACAGGCAATATGTGAACACTCTCTACAAAGTCCTATAAAAATCCTAGGAGTTATTATGTTGAATTAAACTTACCTAGAATCCCACCTCTGAGCCTTGCTCTCCGTCATGCCCAGTGCCACGAGTGTTCATTACCAATCCTTTTCCTCTTCTTCCTGCTCCCTCCTTTCTCACCTCTGCCACCCAACTACAATTCAAAGTTTGCTGAGTCGATCTCTTTGACCACCCTCCCCTCACACTTCTGCAGGGAAGAAGGGTGAAGCATTAAAGGGAAGCATTATTACCCTAATTTTACAGATATGGAGCCTGAAGTTCAGACACCTTAAGTAATTTTGCCCAAGAGCACACTTTGTAAGTGGTACAGCTTTGCTTCAAACTCTGTTCCTCTGATCCCAAGTTCAGAGCACTTTCACAGTGAGAATTCTGCTCAGGCTTATCTCCCAACGACTGCAGCCTGGAGTGGAGTTTAAGAACACAGCTATACCATTTGATGGTTGTATAAACTGGAACAAGTTACTCCGCCTCTGGCTTCAGTTTTCTCATCTGTAAAATGGGGATAATGGCAGAAAAGTTTGTGGTGTACTGTAACAATAACTTATGTACAGCGCTTAGCACAGGGCCTTGGCACATGGAAAACGCTCAGTAAATGTTAAATTCTGAAGGACTTGGGTACATCTTTCAAAATCCAGAAGGCCACACTATTCAGTTGTAGTATTTGCGGAAGCTTGGGGGATATCTTTATACTCCGCCTCTTCCTTCTGCAGTCACGGGAAGCAGTTAGAAGCAGATCAGAAACCGAGGTCCACGTTTGCTTCTGCGATTCGAGAATTCTTTCTCTGGCTCTGGGGGCGGCACTAGGCAGTCGCCCTCAGCACAGAGCCGCGGTGGCCTGGGGCGAAGGAGCCAGGGTCCCTTGCGCTCACCCGGAGCCGCGCGCGCGGCTTTGGTGGGCTCTGTCCGAGGTGCTGAACGCTGTGGGCTCGGGGCGCGCCGGCAGCGTGTGCGAGCGTCCATTGTTGCCAGTGTCTGGGCATCTTCGTGGAGAAGGCCGAGGATAGGGGTTAGGTGAAACCAGGACGGTAAGTGCTTCCCCCATCATTTCTCTAAAATGCTTAGATTTATACGCTTTACGATTTATTGCACATTTTCAGAATCCTAACCTCTCACCTCCCGTTCCTGATATGCAAAAAGTGGACTTTTGCTCCCCCTTCAGTCCCTGCAGAAATTCAGACTCCGATCACCTAGCCCTGCTCCGTAACCATTTCCTACAAAAATTCAGCCCCCTACGCATCTCATCCCCACGCGTCAATGCAAAAATAAAAAATCTTAAATTCATCTTCCACTCCCGTCTCCCACAATTTCCTGTGATAAAAGCAGACTCTCTCCTACCAGCCTCCCACTCATGCCTGTAGCTAAACTGCGTGGATTTACTTCTTGGGAGATGGAGGTCCCACCCAGGTGATCAGTGGAGACCCCTGGGGTGCGCTTACCTGACGGGGACGCTCACCAAGGGAGGCCACCTGGGTCCAGGACTGGGTCATTACTCCAAAAGCAAAGTCAGGGGGTGCCTGACATCCCTGCCTGAGGCTGTGAGTTGGCTTTCCAGGCTGAACCAGCGCCGGGAGCTGGGGTTACCCGAGGCCTCGCGGGTCCTGTTGAGTGACTTGCCCAGAACTTCTTTAAGATTTATAAATAAAGCGTCTGCGTCAGTTCCTTCGAATCACTCCTTGCTCCGTCAAGTTTCAGTGGGAACAGGGTTTTTTTGTTTTTTGTTTTTTTTTAAAGAGAAAGAAAGAAGCATGAAAGATAGGAATTGTCCCCAGTTCTGGTTTGCAGCTCTCCTGCGCAACCCCAACCCTCCAGATCCTTCTTCGGCTCCACCGGCTGACGAGGCACTGCTGCCCGCTGGCGCCTGAGAGCATCCCTCCAGCCCTGGCGCAAGCGGTTGTGTGGGTGTCTGTGCTGGGGAGGAAGGAGAAAGGAGGGGGCAGCGGGGGTGGGGAAGTGCCTACCTGCAGCTGCAGACAGAGGCTCCGGCCACCCAGCCCGCTCATCCCCAGCGCTTAAGGGATTAGACTCGCTTAACAACTTAGTTTGAACCTCTTGGAGCCCCAGAGGTGGGTGCAGATGGGGCGCAGGAGAAGTGAGAGGACGCTCCCAAAGTCTGACACTGCTCCTAGACCAGGGTAGGGATTTGAACTCCAGTCTCCTTTGCTCTCTTCGAGGCTCTGCCTTCCTCTGGTTTCCGTCATGAAACACCCTTGGATCTCAGAGTGTCTGTCCACAGTATGGGAAGGAGAGGGAGAGAAGAGGGGGCGACTGTGACGGAAAGACTTGAGGGGGATCTGATTATCGCAGACAAACTGTTGGATTCCATTCCAACTCCATCCTTTAGCCCACCTACTTACTACTTGTTCCCAGGACTTCCTGGGGAGCCACTCACCAACAATTTTTGTTTCCTCTATAACAAAAGTAATTCATGGCTAGTATAGGATTCAAAGCACATGGCATTATAAATTAGAAAGCAAATGCCCCACCTCTGCCTAGCCTGGCGGAGTTCTTCCACTATTAGTCCGTTCTCCAGAGGTTACCTGCATCTTCAAACCACAAACCCACTGATATATATTATCTAGATATATATACACACATAGTTCTATTTTCCAAAAAAAAGTCCTACTTCTTCTTGAGTCAGTTTTAGCCATTTACATTTTCCTAGAAAATTGTCCATCTCATTTACAATTTCACATTCACAGGCACAAAGTTACAACCAGTATTATCTTATAATGTTTGCTCTTCTCTGAAACTATGTCCCTTTTTCATTCTTAATATTGTTTATTTGTATTTTCTCCCTTCCTATGCCCAGTGTTTTTTTTTTTTACTAAATTTGCCTAAGCTTTATCAATTTTATTGATCTTTTAAAAATATATATATTGTTCTGTAATATGGCTTTATCACTTAGTGTCTCCATAGTATTACCTATGGAAATGTTTTCACATAGCGCTCGTTATTTGTGAGCACTGAATAATATTTGAGGGGGGGTCTTTCTCTCTAAAACAGTTTCACAGTTTGTGTGCTCAAATCTGTAAGCCTTATCTTTCCTGGCTTCTAGATTTCCTGTCTTGCTTGGGGAGATGGCAGAGTCACAAGAATAGTTGCTTAAATATTCTAGTTAGAACTTTGTAATAGTTGTTGTTAATAGTGCTGTTGTTTAGATCATCAATTCATCTGAAAATTTGTACATAGGATAAGGTAAGGATTTGATAAAGGTGAGAAGCCTTTATCTCAACATCAAATCTGAATAGTCCATCCTCCTCTTACTGATTCAAAGTGCACCCTTAATTATACCACACATATATCCCCCCAACAAACTCTATTTGGTCAATATGTGTTCTTTTATAAAAATTCACTCCCAGATTGGAATTATTTATTTTAGGGCTTTTGGGGGACATCTGTATTAAGAAAATTATTTCCTTTTTCCTTTTTTGGGGATGGTGGGGTTCTCGTTCAGATTTGATACCAGGTTATGCTAACTTTCAAGGATGATTTTGAGAACATCCTGGTCTTTCCTACACATTGGTATTTTTAAATTATCAAGGTATCTATCTGCTCACTGATGACATAATAGAATGCATCTGTAAAACAATGTGGGCTTGATGGATTTTAGAAGGCTAGATCTTTCATTATCTTTTGAAAGTTATTGATAAGTAATGGAGTATTCATTTTCTGATTCTTCTTTTGTCAGTTTATACTGGGTGATTTATATTTGCTTAGAAAGGAAGTGCATCTCATTTACATTTTTAAATTTATCAGCATGAAGTTACAAATAGTACTGCCTTATAATTTTTCATCTCCTATGAATTGTCCTTATATCTCTTGTTTATTCCCAATCTTATTGTGCTTTCCCTCTGTTATTTTTGGTGTTTATAGCTAATGTTATTTTGCTGTGGTTAAATTATACGATCTACATGGTTTCCATTTTGTGGCCTATTAAATGACCAACTCAAACAGTGTTTTTCCTCATACTCAATGAAGAGGAAAAAAATGTGCCTTATTTGTTTTTGGATACAAACAACACACATCCACCTGTAGAGTTAATTACCGATTACTACCCTCTATATCTTTATTTTATACTCCAAGGCAGTAAAGCATATTGGTTAAGAGCACAGACTCTGAAGTCAGATTACCTGGATTTAAATCCTAACTCAGCCCACCTACCAGCCATGGGATCTCTAGTGAGCCACTAAACCACTCTGTGCCTCAATTTCCACGTCCATAAAATTGAGTTCATTATAGTATCTACTTCACAGGACTGGGATGGGAGACAGCTGAGTTAACATATGTAAAATGTTTAGTGCAGTGCCTGGTAGGGAGTAGGCACTATGTATGTCTTAACTGTGTTTGTCCACCTGATCTATTAATGTTTAAATTAAATTGCTTAGTCTCCAGGATGCTTGAATTCATTTATTCAGGAAATGTTTATTGAGTCAAGGCTCAGTGATGTGATCTGCATGCCTTTGCATGCTGGAGATTCCACTGTGAACAACAAAGACAAGCTTTCTCCCTTCACGGAGGAACCTTCTAAAGATCAATATTTGTCAGCTTCTCTTGTGTGTGTGTGTGTGTGTGTGTGTGTGTGAGAGAGAGAGAGAATCAGTGCTCTGCTGTTCCATGCCACCCATTTCATACAAGAGAATATGAGGCAAAGGTCTTTTGCAACCTACTCCAAGTCTGCCTTCTGGTGATTTTGCAGCCACTTCCCCAGAGATGCACCTTATATGCTAGACGCACGGGATTAATAACAATAATAATTAGTTTTAAAATAATAATTGCTAATAGTAACAATAACAGTTTTTGCCTTCTAGCCAATAGTTGAGCAAGTTGGATTTATTACTTGTTGCAGCAAGGGCGAACACACACCATGGGGAAGCACGGAGCATCTCAGTAAGAAGGTCTTAGAAAGAATGTGTTGTAGGATTTGGGCTTGGTTTGGGAGATCTGGGGAGAATTCGCTACACTCTTAGAAGAGAATCGTATCCCATGGTGTTCTGACACCACAAAGGTCCTTGGTGCTGTGGTTCCCTACGCACTCTGGGTTTTTATTGTTTTTTTTTTTTTTTTTTTTTTTATTGAGATACAATTGACTTGTAGCATTATATTCATTTCAGGTGTATAACATAATGATTTGACATTTGTATATATTGTGATATAATCACCATAATAAGTCTGGTTAACGTCATCACCATACATCATTAAACAAAATTTTCTGTGTATGGGATGAAGAGTTTTAAGATTTACTCTCTTAGCAACTTTCAAATATACAACACAGTATTATTAACTATAGTCCCCATGCTGTACATGACATCTCCTTGACTTTTATTTTATAGCTGGGAGTTTGTACTTTTTAACCCCCTTCTCCCATTTCACCTACCCCCAAAGCCCTCCCCACCTCTGGTAACCACCAGTCTGTACTCTTTTTTAAGCCAAGGAAATACAGTGTTTATTTCCCATTCCTGAGCAATTTCCCTGCACAGAATATATTATTTCAGTCAGTTATTGTCCATAAGGGAGAGAATGACAGCCTCAGAGGTGAGCACTGAGCTCTTTAGCTAGAGCTGTTAGAGAGGAGCCTTAAGAATTCTTTGATTCACTGTCTCCACACAGATTGGGATGCTCAGTTCTAGAATGGTGAGGTAGTTTCCCAAAATTACCCAGCAAATTAGTACCAGGGCTGCCCCAGGTCTCGGGGGACCAACATTGTGGGACTGGATGTGATCCAGACTATTATAAATTTTTAAATAACTTTTACTGGGTTGTTATTACAGTGTGTTGCAGGTATAGTCTAGAAAATAAGATTAGATACAGATTCATTCTTCCAGTCCTTTTAGTCCACCTTTTAATTAAAAAAAGAAATTCCTTTCAAGTCTTTTCACTGCACATTTAAATCAGTTAGAGATGCCTTTTGCTGCAAGTAACAGAAAAGTGCATGTAAACAAAGGGATTTGTTTTCTTCCATAACAAAATGTCTGAAGGTAGGCGGTGGCTAATGATGGTTCGGAAGCTCAAAACTTTCAGAACTAGCGGTGATACTGGTGGCCTTTCCCTTGAGTGTACTGGAAGGCTGCTGACGGCTCCAGCCATAACATCCACTTTCCAGACAGGAAGACTGAAGATGTGGAGCCAGTCCCATTTGTCCCTTTTATCAGAAGAGCACACCTTCCCCAGCAGTACAGCTCACAGCCGATTCGCCTTGACTCTTTTTTTTTTTTTTAACATTTTTTTATTGATTTATAATTATTTCACAATGTTGTATCAAATTCCAGTGTAGAGCACAGTTTTTCAGTTATACATGAACATATATATATTCATTGTCACATTTTTTTCTCCGTGGGCTACCATAAGATCTTGTATATATTTCCCTGTGCTATACCGTATATTCTTGTTTATCTATTCGCCTTGACTCTTTCTATTAGAAATCAGTCATTTGCAAGAGATGCTGGGGAAACAGAAAACAAGATTGCTATGGCTGGCTTAGACCAAGAAATGACTCCTTTCCTTGCTCTGGTCTGATGCCACCCCAAAGAAAATAGAATTTTGTTAGCCAGAAAGTAAATAAAAAATGCATAATGTGACCATTACACTGCTTGTTGTTAAAAACTTGGAAAATGCAGATGAGCAAGAAAGAGTCTATATATATTATAATATATAATATAAACACAATTTTACAAAACTAGAATTAAACTATAGAGTATATTGTATGTACCCTGCATCCTTTCTTTTATTCCTCAAGAATAATCAGCTGTAAGGCTATCAATTTAGATGGTATTTTTTTACTCTGATAACTTACTTCCACAGCACTGAATGCTATTCTTCTACTTAATTGCTAATGGCAACATGATATTTTAGTGCCTGCATGAGCCATAATTTCTTTACCCAATTCTATTAAATATGTGAAGGTTTCGTGTAATTTCTCTCTATTGTAAATAACACTGCAATGAAGTCCTGTAGTTAATCTTTTTCAAATTTCAGAATTATTTTTTAGAGAAAAATATTAGACAAAAAGTATGCAAAATTTTAGTATTTTTGATTCAGATTGCAATGTGTCCTCCAGGAAGATTGTACCAATTTTCATGACCTGTTACTCATTTTTAAGTGCATCCTCAACCACACTGGATCTCATTATTAAAGCAATGTTCCAATATGATCATTTTTAAGTGTATCAGGTCATTTTTTTTGTAGTTTTTTGTAGTTTATTTATTTATTTTAACGGAGGTACTGGGGATTGAACCCAGGACCTTGTGCATGCTACGCATGCACCCTACCACTGAGCTATACCCTCTCATCATTCTATTCTGTCAATCTATCTTTCCTTCTACTTATGTCACCTCATTCTGATTATTTTAAGTTTATATTACATTTTCAAATGTAATGAAACAGATTTCTCCTTAAACTTCCTTTCCTAAACTTCCTGAATTTTACCAGAAATTTATTCTTTCATTAAGTTAGTTTAAAAATCATCTTAGATGCTTAAGATTACATCTTTGATCAAATAATGGTTTTTTCCTAATCATTATAACACTACTGAACAGTCTTCTTATTGCTGAATATAAATTTGAATTCCGTATTTCCAGTAAAGAAAATCTCATGTTGATTTTAAGAATCATTGCTACAGTCTAGTGTAGGATCTCAGTCTTTTTTAAGGTGGTTGGTGACTGCTTCACTGAAGAACTCCATGAGAAGCCTGTTTCTTTGACCATAGCTTTCAGGGCTCAATCTATGCTATGGACTGAGTTGTGTCCCCTACAAATACACATGTTGATGTCATAACCTCCAATGTAATGGTATTGGAGGTGGGGCCTCTGGGAGGTACTCAGGGTCAGATGAGGTCATGAGGGTGGAGCCTCATGATGGCATTAGTGCCTTTATAAGAAGTGACAAGAGAGTGCTTGTTTCTTCTCTCTACTATGTGAGGACAGAGCAAGAAGATGGCCATCTGTAAGCCAGGAAGAGAGCTCTCAGCAGGAACTGAGTCATTCAGCACTTTGATCTTGGACTTCCTAGACTCCATTACTGAAAGAAATTAATTTTTGTTATTTAAGCCACCCAGTCTGATATTTTGTTATGGCAGCCCAAGCAGAGTAAAATAATCTATAAACACCTGACCGTTAGCTTTCTGAGTTCAACCACCTGAATCAGTTCATTGATGACCCTCTCCCCATGATGCTCACATCTTATTTATTTGGATGAGATTTCCAGGATACAAGAAGTATTTTCTGCAAATAACTCCTAGGTTCCTTTTATCTCTTCAAATCTATAAGCATGGAAACACTTAGCAAGACTGGTTGGGTTACCCGTCCTGGTTCATTTAGTCAGTAAAGGGAATAATTCACCCAAGGGATATTATACTTCAAAGCAACTGTCGTGGGCTACCACGATGGTCCATGGCTTCCTAAGCAGTGAGACTTTCCTGACTCCCCACCAAACTCTGGGCACCATCCTGTGAAGCAGTAATATTGATGTAAGGTGGTATACCCAGTGAGGACCCCCCCACACCCACACACACGTGTGTGTGTATGTATGTATACACACACGTATATACTTGAATACATATAAACCTGTGTATGTATATATAAATGCATATCATCACAAAGGCTCTAGCATCAGAGCCATGGAAATTTAGGACCAGAATCCCAGGGACTTTTGCCTCTTAAAACTAACCTCTAATTGTGCTGGGGAGCAACTTGGGAAGATATTTTGGAAAACTGGTATCTTCACATCTAGTGGTGTGCTGGTAAACGCAACTGAGTTTCTGATGGAAAACAGACGTTTATACACATATACATGAATATATAGAGATACAGATGCAGAATTTTTTATTTTTTATTGAAGTATAGTTGATTTACAATGTTGTGTTAGTTTCTTCAAGTGATTCACATGCACATTAAAGTTTGAACAGCATTGAATTTCAGCAGAGGCTCTAATGCAGGTTGTTCTGCATTAGAATTACTTGGGTTATTAAAAAAAAAGTACCCATACCAGGACCCCACCCTCAGAAATTGTTTACTTGAATGGAAGAGAACCCAAACATGGATGGTTTTAAAAGATCTCCAGATGACTTTTTTTTTAAATTTTTTGTTTCAGTAAAAGTAGATTTATTTAGAGAGATACTGCATAGAGTGTAAGGCAAGAGAAAGGCAAGGAAAGAGGTGAGGGAATTGGGTGCTCAGGTTAAAGTAAAAGTAGGTACACACTCCATAGACAGAGCACAGGCCATCTCCAAAGAGGCGGGAGTGAAAAAGGCCTCCAGATGATTTTAATGTGGAACCAGGGATAAGGCTCTCAGATGCACCACATCTCCTCCAAGACTCCCTAACCGGAATGGCCCTGTAGATGCCTGAAGCTGCTGAGACCAGCTCCTTCTAAGAAGCAGGGGCGAAGGTGACCACACCTGGAAGGGGCACAGTGACAGTGGTCTGAGTGGCTGGAACCCGTCCCTGGCAAGCTGCCTAAAAATTGAATCCCAAGACCTGAATACATTCACAATTCCCAAACGCCCATTTGTTCCCAATGGAAAGAGTTGTTGCCCCCTCGGAACTTCTTTAGTATTATCCTGTCCTTTTGGCCTTGGGGAAACCAGCAGAGGCCACAAGTTCACAAGATTTGTTTTATGCCAAATTTATGCTGTCGTCTGTGCTCTGGTTCTTCACGGCTTCACTGTAAAGGGTTGGTCTGAAAAGTATCAGTATCGTCACAACGCAAATGTACCATGTTATGATCACCGTCTTCTTTCCGACCCTCTTCTAAAGGCTCCTACGGAAATTGTTTTTATCTTTTCAGATTTGAAATACTTTATAAAAATACTCAGCAAATATTTCGGCAAAAATAAATGTCTCTAAATAGCCACTCTATCCAGTGTAAGTCATGATCACCAGTGTTCCTCTGAAATGCCTAAAATAGAGTCCCTGCCAGCAGTTTCCTCCGAGGAGTGTCCTTGTTTAGCTAACCTAGTTAGAAGCTGTGAGCTTGTGCTTTTGGGTCCTGTGAGAGCCTTGTGTTTTTAAAATAATTTTGTCTAAAAACCCTTCTCATCTCAAAGGAGATTCATGATATGCAAATTTCCAGGGACTGGGTGCCTTGAGCTGACCTGTTTGTAGAGATACAGATCTTATTTGCAGACCCCAGGGGAGCCCTGTGTGGCTTGTACCAGGAACGGCATCTGAGCAGAAGACCCTTCAGAGCCCCTCTGCCACATTTTCTTTGGCTGTGTTTCTCTGCTGGTGGCGTGGGCAGGCATGGAGCCCCTTGTCCTGCTCTGACACTTCTGTCACTCCCTTTAGATCAGCAAATGTGTAGGAGAGTTCCTGCATTTTAATCTGACTCCTTCCATAAGTGAGGAGAGAAATGGGCATCTTGTTCATCTGTTGTAACGAGAGCATACTTGTACCAGAGGGAAGAGGGTCCTTCTCACGGCTAAACTCAGAAGTTGACTAAGACAGCGGTGATCAAGGCTGATGGTGCCTGTGATGACAGCAGTGACCAACTCATCCTGATTTGCCAGGGACTTTCACAGTTTTAGCACTGAAGAGGCTGATGTCCCAAGAACACTCAGTCCTCGGCAAACCAGAACAACTGGTGACTTGAGGTGGCAGCCCAAAGCCCCCTCTCCTATGATCTAGAAGAGTAGCCCCCACTGAGCATCATGATGGAGTTTTATAAAATAAAAAAAAATTTTTTTTAAGAGATTTCATGTACCTGAGTCAGACAGGTACAGCTATTAACCAAACCCCCATTTTAAGGAGAGATGAAGGTAGATCAGCTATAGTTTCTGGTCCAAAGGGCTAGCGCTAAGACAAGGGGCCCCATGCAAAGCAGCCAATAGCTGAGGGTCCTGGGAAGCTGAGGCAAGCCCAGAACAGAGCCAGCCAGAGAGAGAGTCGTGTGAGAGTCAGAGCCAAGAGGGTCTGAGCAATGGTCAGGGGAAGACCTTGGCTGCTGCAAGGCAGGGTCCCTTTCCTGGCCCTGGAGGCTGCCTAAAATAGGCAGGCAAAAGACAGGTGCCTCCGGCAAGCTACTGACTGCTACACTGAGACTCTTTAAGGGATGGAGGGTAAAGAAAAATTTTAAAGCATGTTCTTTATTACAAAAGCAATCTATTTATAATGGAAAAATATGAAAAGAACAGACAAATATAAAGAAAAAATTAAAATAACACAAAGCCACCACCCTAAACAAACCATTTGTAATATTGCCACATATTTCTTACCCACTAAAAAGGGCAGGAATCCATGTGGTCCAGTCCTGGCAAGTAATCAAACACAATTGAGATCTTCACTGCAGATTCTTAAAGAAAATCAAAGGGAATCTATTTATATTCTATAGAAACAATTCTTAGAATTTTCTGGCCGAATTCCATCCTCTTGTCACCTCCCACCCCCTGCGGTGTCCGCAAAGTTCCTTAGCCCTTCACTTGCCTTTTTCAAGTTTCTCTTCTTCCTCTGGGGGACTCTGCTTCCATTCCCAATATTAAGTTAATTAAACTTATTTCACTTCTTGCAGTTCATCTTTTCTTTCTACCCATTTCCCCAGTTCTCCCTGGAAGAATCTGAGCTAGCACATACATTCCTTCCCCCAGAAGATGGGGGAGGAGAAGAAGCCAAACCATCAATGACAGAATATTCTTCCATGGGCAACAGGAAGAAAAAATATTGCAAGATATCCAAATGCCCATAATGTAATATCTTTTAAAAAAAAACTTTAAACATTTTAAATACATTTTTATAAAAACTCTAGTTATATTATAAGTGCACTTTTATATTGTGCTCTGTAAACTTTTTATTATAGTAATTCATTTAGTCATTCATTCAGCAAACAGTTTTTGTGGGCTTATATTGTCACTAGAGAAACATCAATGAACAACATAGACAAAAATTAATGCCCCCATGAAGCTTAGTCAAGTGATAAAAGACAATAAATATAAAAGGAAGTAAATTCTATATTGTGATAAAAGGTCATGGAAACCCTGTAATTTTTTCTAAGCAAAGCAAAAGTGGGTCAGGAGTGCTGGCTGGAGGGCTGCTTTCTTCTCAGTGAGGTGATTTATGGACACAGACCTGGGTGAGAAGAGGGGTGAAGCATATGCTGGTTGTGGGAGGATTCCCCCAGGAGGGACCACACAGCCAGTACAACGGCGCAGGAACTGGATGTAGCTTGGGATTTTCCAGGAAGAGCAAGAACGCAAGTGTGGCCAGAGTTGGGTGTAGGATGTGAGACAGAGAAGCCAGTGATAACTCCACAATTTTCAACATGAACAACTACAGGAATAGAGTCACCATTAAGTGATGTGAGGCAAGTGGCAGATGGAGCGGATTCTGGGCGGAGTCTAGAGGGCAGATTTGGACACATTAAATTTTAGATTGTTCTTATCCATTCAAGTGGAAAAATGGAAGATGCTGCTGAGAACAATCTTTCCCCAGATCATTAAATATTATTAGAAAATCTAAATTTTAAATAGGTAGTGTGGGGTGGTGGGGAGAGGAGGGTATAGCTCAGTGGTAGAGCATGTGCTTAGCATTCATGAGGTCCTGGGTTCAATCCCCAGTACCTCCATTAAAATAAATAAATAAATAAATAACCTAATTATCCTCCCAAAATTTTTTTAAAAAATAAATAACAAAATTTTTAATTAAGTAAGCATTGCTTTATTTTAAATTCAAAGAAATTATAGAAGGGTATAGAATGAAAATTAAATTTATTTCCCTTTCCTCCACCTAGCCACCTGTCTCTCGTCTCCAGATATGTCCTCTTTTACAGGTTTTTCATATATCCTTCCAGAAACCACCCACACATTTATATGTACACATTTTTTCTACCTCATAACATTTTAGCATGGTACGGACACCATTTTCCACTGTGCCTTTTTCACTTAACAAATATATTGCAATATTTCCATACCAATAAGGAAAGAGCATTGCCATTCTTCATACAGTTGCATAATTTTCAGAGTTTTCCCTTGTATGAATATATGTAACATATGCAACATTATTTTTAACAAGTCTCCTGTTGGCAGACATTGAATTTTTTTGTTTCCAATCTTTTGCTATTACAAGCAACATTGAAATATATAGTGACCTTGTATCTATTTCATTTAAATGTGCACTTATATTTATACAGTAAATATTTAGGAGTGAAATTACTGCTATCAGAAAGTATGTGCATTTTCATTCGGCTAGATATTGCCAGGTTTCAGTACAGCAGTATGTACGAGAACGTGTTTTCCTGCACCCTCCCCAACACAGTGTGTTGTCAAAGTGATGTTTGTACCTGATTGAGTAAGACAAAAAATTTTTTAAGAAAAATATTATTCCATAGTCATATCATTTATGGCTTCTGTGTCATACTTCAAAAGGCCTTCCTTCCTCTGAGTTTATTCTTTAAAAGAAAACTCGATTTTTAAGGGTACTTTTTTTTTCATTTAAATCTGATATAGAACTAATTCAGAGGAAGAGGTGAGGTAGGAACCCAGTTTTTTTCCCAAATGGCTTTCCAGTTGTCCCAACACTGCTTATTAAACAATAAATATATTTTTCTCCCTGGTTAGAAATGCCACCTGTAAGATATAATACATTTCCACTTGCCTTGGGGTGTATTTCTGAACCTTTTCTCCTTCTCTGTCGTTCTG
Organism: Camelus bactrianus; assembly: GCF_048773025.1. Lineage (NCBI taxonomy): Eukaryota > Metazoa > Chordata > Mammalia > Artiodactyla > Camelidae > Camelus > Camelus bactrianus. Next base: position 30,095,779 of record NC_133565.1, read on the forward strand.
TCTGTCTCTTATGTTCCACATTAATTTCATGACTCCAACTCTACATTTTATTTTCATATTTGGTTGGAGTGATCACCCCTCATTACTTATAGTTTCTGAAGTTTTCTGACTTTGAACGATTGAACGACACAGGAGTCTTATTAATTTTCTGAGTAGAAAAGTGTTGCCAATTTACCTTCCCACTGGTACTGTAATAAATAGCATGCCTTTCTCACTACACTTCTGTAAGCGCTAGGTATTTTAAGCTTTTTGAAAGTTCCATTTCATATTTCATAAGTGGTGAATATTTTATTCTTTGTGTGCTTATGACACCTCTGGTATTCCATCTGTGAGTCATCAAGTCAGTACTTTTGCCTATCTTAACATTATATGTCCATCTTTTTCTTAAATTTTTAAAAGATGATCATATGGTAAGGTTATAAAAGGAAATCTAGAAAGAAAAATATTCTCATATATTCACAACAGAATTCTTTTCACTTGAAGGCAGAGGCTGGCAAACTGGCCCCTGGGCCAAACCCAGCCTGCAACCTGTTTTTTAAATAAAGTTTTATTAGAACACGCTCATGAGCCACACTCATTCATTCACATACTGTTGATAGCTGCTTTCACACTACAGCGGCAGAATTAAGTAGTTGTGACAGACACCATCTGTCCTGCAAAGCCTAAAATATTTACTGTCTGGCCCTTTACAGAAAAAGTTTGCCAAGCTTCACTTTAAAGTGTTATCTAACGTTGTATTCGAATGCATGTGTATTAAAACATTGTAATCATTGTTGAGAATCAGTTTCAAGTTTTCTCTTTTCATTTGGTCAGGTGGAGCTTTTAATTTTACTATTTAGTATTTGTTTTTCAACGGCTGATCAATAATCTATCAAGAAGTAGCATCATTCACAAGTGGCTTGGCTGTTAATTGCTTCTTTGACTACACGCTGCCTTATTCCTAACAGGATTAAGTCAGTTCTTATCCTTCTGTTGTATAATTAGGTTGTTTATAAATAGCACTGACATGCACACCTTCATACATAAAGTTTTGTTCATGTCTTTGAGAGACAGCCATTGGAAAAAATATCCAGAAGTAGTATTTGAAAAGCAATTGACAATAATCTGAAAGGGCATTAAAATGGTCGTATCCTTTAACTCAGCTACCATATTTCTGGAAATGTTTTCCAATTCAACAAGGCATGGGGAGGCTTGTATTCTAGGAGATAGACATATATGAATTAGTCCAAAGTGGCTGGAATAGATGGAGGGTAAGGGAAAGGATCTGGTACTCTTAAGGGCTTGCCCTATGCCAGGCATTATATAAGAAATGTGTGCATGTCATGCAATTTAATCTTTATGAAACCATTTGAAGTAGGTATTGTTATCCTCACCTTTCACCTAAGAGACCCAAGGATCCCAGACAACATGCCCATGATCACACAGCCAGCAAGTGGCAGACCTGGGATTCAAAAACCCACATGCTTTCCCCTGCAGTCTTTTAAGACATGTGTGGAAGTGTCTAAAGAAACATCGAGCGGGCCCTTAGCAACTATTTCCACCTGCATCTGGGTAGGGGCTGAGGAGACAACCAAAGCAGACAGCGATGGCAGTGCGCTCCATCAAGCACCTTGGCACAAATCCACCCACGCCCTTGCCCACCCTTTCTCCCTCTCTCCTCCCAGAGCTCTCTGGGCATCAGTCTGACTCCTTTTGTCTCCCTGCCCTCATCCCTCTCAGGTTCCTGGAGTGCCTGGGACCGTGGGTGCCTTCTCACTGTTCCCTCGTGCTGCACCCGACACCATGCCCAGTACAGGGTCTCCTTCTACCCCGTCTGATTGGTTAGCACCTCAAGGACGTGCAGCCATGACCTTGGCCTGTGGCATCTCCACCGTGTCAACACCCAGGCCATTCAGGTAAGGCAAAGGGAGAATGGGGATGAGGAGGGCATGAGAATTCTGGGTGGCCCTAGGACACCCTTGCCACTAATGAGTGGGGTTGTCAGTGTGTGAGTGTGTGTGTGCACTTTAATGCCTGTGAGTTACCATAGGCTGTGTGACTGCGTGTGTGTAGTTTAGTAAATATGAGTGTCAGCGTGCATGTGGACAGGCATGTACACACGTCTTTCTGCAAGCATCTGCATGTGTATTGGAGATGCCTTTTATGAATGTTAGAGCATATAAGCATATCTGGATTTGCTGTCGTGAAGGTAGGGGTAGGGATAATTAAGCTACGGAATGTCTTTTGTTTCTGAAAATGAACAAATACTCTGCAGATATATATCTTTTTGTTGTTGTTGTTGTTGTTGTTTTTTGGCTAAGTCTAGATGGGATTCTTGGGTATGACTGTTCTCCTAGACCAGGATGTCTCAACCTCGGCCCTGTTGACATCTTAGCCCCGGGTGTTGGGGGGCTGTCCTGCGCATTGTAGGATGTTTAGCAGCCTCCTTGATCTCTCCCCACTAGATGCCAGTAGCAACCCCCCATTTACAACAAAACAATGTCTCCAGGTTTTGCCAAGCATCCCACGGGATGCAGATCACCCCTGAGAAACACTGTCCTGGACCAGCCATTCTGTCGCTGGCTGCACATTGAAGTCTCCCGAGGAGCTTACCACTGCTCAGACCCCACCTCAGACCACCTCACCCAGGAGCCCTGGGAGCGGGGGCCTGAGCAGCGGGAATTTTAAAAGATCCTTGAGAGTTCTCTTAATGTGCAGCCTCGGTGGAGGACTCTTGCCCTTAACCCAGTGCTCTCACACTTGAGCAAACATCAGAATCACATGGAGGCTTGTCAAAATACAGAGTGCCAGGCCCACCCTCAGAGCTCCTGATGTAGGCGGCATGGATGAGGCCTGAGAACCTGCATTTCCAACAAGTTCCTGGGTGAGAACCAGCACCCTAGAAAAGTGACATTCAAACTTTGGGGTATGCAGGGATAACCTGGGCAGCTGATTGAAAATGCCCACCCATCACTGTGCCCAAATATTCTGACTCTGTGTACCCTGTGCAGGGCCCAGGAATTAACTTTTTAACAAGCAGTATCCCAGGATATTTGGGATGTTACCTCCTTATGGTATGGCATGGATAAAGGAACAAATCAATAAATGAATGAAATGACACATTAGAAAAGAGAGCATTCCTAGTTAAAATGACCCTGAGATAACAGATCATATTCATGAAAATACGGAAGTTGAATAAAATATGGGTCAGTCTTGCAAGAAGGCCCCCACTTCAGGTGCCAGTTGCAAGTCGGGGGCCACCTGTACCTCTGACCAGTCAGCTGAAAATGGAGGGTTCCCAGAACTCTCTCCTCAGATTTGATCATTCGCGAGAACAACTCCCCAAACTGGGGAACACACTTTCTTGACATTTATTACAAAGAATTCAACTCAGGAACGGCCACGTGGCAGGGGGGCACAGGCAAGAGATGAGGAAGGGAAGCAGAGCTTCCACGCCCTCCCAGCACTTCCGTGTGCTCACCAACCCAGAAGCTCTCTGAGCCTCACTGTTGGAAAGTTTTTTAGAGCTCAGTCACCAGCCCAGGTTGGTGGGCAGGGCTGAAAGTTCCCCCTTCTCATCACTGGGTGTTTCTGGAGACAAGCCCTATCCTGAGGCCATGTAGGGGCCCCACCCTAAGTCACCTCATTAGTATAAACTCCAGTGTGATTGGAAGAGATCATTATGAGCAAAGGACACTCCTGTCACTCAGGAACCTGGGATAAAGAGCAAATTATTATTATTATTAGTAGTAGTAGTAGTAGTAGTAGTAGTAGTAGTAGTAGTAGTAGTAGTAGTACTATTATTATTCCACAGGCACCAACCCATTTTTCTGAAAATTAGTAAATAAAAAGAAAAAAATCAGACCCATCTTACTTTATTCTGTATGGACAGCATTTCAGGGTAACCAAATAGTTAATTGGGGAAAATTCTTCTTTGGAAAAGTATCCCAGCCAATAAAAAAAGATGCAAATGGTTGAACTGGAAAAAAAATCACTGCTTTGCAATCTCTAATGAAATAATGGATCAAAGCTGCAACCACCAATAGATGCTAACACTTTTAGAAGGGTTGTTGGGGAGCTTTAAAGTTGATGAATTAGATTGACAACCCCTGAACTCATGGATCAATCTTAACATCATCACTAAAAGTGGAGCAATCAGAGACCGTGTGCCTCCTGATAAGATGCAATAATAGTCTGAGCCACTGATGACTTATTCTTGCCGATACAAAAACTGAATCAGAGTCTAATCAAGCCACCAGAGCCTCTAGATCAGTGGTTCTCACCCTGGGGTGATTTGCCCTCCGAGAAACATTTGACACGTCTGGAGACATTTTTGGCTGTCACAGCCTGGTGCGTGGGGATGCTAACTGCACCCAGTGTGTGGAGGCCAGGGGTGCGGCTAAACATCCCGCCATGCACGGGACAGCTCCCCGCAACAAAGAACCAACTATCTGGTCCCAGATATCAATGGTATAGGGTTGAGAAACCCTGCTCTAGATCTAAGGTATTTACAGGAAATATGGGAGACCAAACACCATGTTAAATGATGACACAAGCATGCTAGCAGCCAAAACCAGAAAGCTGGAAATTGTATAACACAGATGATCCCAGTACTTCAACAACAACAAAGTGGAAAGGAAAAAAATGGAGGGAGAAAGGGACACTAAAATAAGATTTTTTTTAGAGACATAGCCAAAATTGCAACATGTGGACGTGATGTGGATGCTGATTCAAAGCAACTGTCAAAAAATTTTGAGACATTAGGGGAAATTTGGGCACAGGCTGGATATTAGACAATGTTAAGAAATATGAGTAATTGTTTTACATGTGATATTAGTGTTGAGGTTATTTTTCTAAGTCTATGTTTGTTACATAGATTTTAAAAGGGATACATATTAATTATTTACAGGTAAATGTTAGGATGTCTGGAATTGGCTTAAAAACTGCAGTTCTCCAAGTGAGGCCCATAAACCCTTGAGGGGGATTCCTGAGACTCACTCAGGAGCGTGCAGAATCAAAACTGTTTTTAAAACAATATTAAGAGGGGGAGGGTATAGCTCAAGTGGTAGAGCGCATGCTTAGCACGCACTGGGTTCGATCCCCAGTACCTCCTCTAAAAATAAGCCTCATTTACCTTCCCCCTACCAAAATAAAAGTAAATAAACGAATAAAAATGAAACTGTTTATAATAATAAAAACCAATATTGAGATGTTATTTATCTTTTTTCGCTGCTTTGGCATTTACAGTGATGGTGCAAAAACAGTGGTGGCTGAAACTGCTGGTGCTTCAGCCCGTATCAAGGCAGTGGCACCAAACTGGCCTAGTCACTGCGTTCTTGACTGCCACATAGTCACGAGTCTCTTAAAAGCCTATTTCACTTAGGAACATACTGTATAAAGCAATAAAAACTGTTAATTCTGATCAATCTTGACCTTTTAGAATACATCTTTTTTTTAATTGTTTCTTTGTTTAATTTTTTTAAAAATTTTTAATAGAGGTACTGAGGATTGAACCCAGACCCTCATGTATGCTAAGCATGTGCTCTACCACTGAGCTATTCCCACCTCCCCCACCAGAATACATCTTTTTAATATTCCATGTGACAAGATGAAAAGGACCCATAAAGCACTTCTGCAGCATCTCAGAGGATGACAGTTATCTCAAGGAATCGGCCTTGTGGTATTATCTGAGTTCTGAGCTAAACTAGCTGCTTTTTCATAGGGCATGATGTTTACTTGAAAGAATAACACGCGAATTACAGTCAATACAGACTTAACTCTATTGGGTATTCAGCAGACGTTTTCCCAAAGATGAATGAAGTCAAGTATCATTAAGTGAAATAATGGACAAATTTTGTTGCCAATCACAAAATTTGAACTTCTGAGTGAAAATTAGAATATAAGAAAACCTGTATCTGCCAACTTGTCAATATAAAGACAATCTGATGAAATTGGTGATGGTATTAACAAATGCAATTTTTTGATACTGTGTAATGAAATATGTCATTAAACATTTGGAAAAGTCTACATAACTTAGTCAACCAACATTTTCCAAATAACTAAGACCTGATGGAACAAAATCATCTATGAGTGTTAAAAAAATCCACTCAAAGTGCAAGAGAGGACAATGGATTTTAATGTAACAGATTACAAAAAGCTCATTGAGATAATTTCAGATTCCACAGTGCAACTAAAATTTAAGAAATCAGGATTTATTAGGCTTCACTATAGTATCAAAGAAGAATATCCACAAATATCTGAAAAGACTATTGAAATATGCCTTTCGTTTCCAACTACGTATCAGTGCAAGGTCAGATTTTCTTCTTGTATTTCAACCGAACAACAAATTCTAATCCACTGAATGCAGAAGCACACACAGAACTCAGCCACCTTCTACCAACACTCCAGTCCAGCTGTCCCCTACTAACCAGACCGTGAAGAGATTTGTAAAAATGTAAAACAATGCCACTCTTCTTGCTAGGTTTTATTTTTTTTGAAAATAGTTACTTTTCATTAAAAAGTATGTCATGTTAAAGCGTTACATGTTAACATGTAATAAGTATGTTATGAATTTTAAATGAATTCGTAAGTAAATATTTTAAAGTTTCTCTGTTTCAATAGCTAACTCACATAAACAAAAGCCTTTGGTGGTCCCCAATATTTTCTGAAAGTGCCAGGGGGTCCTGAGACCAAAAAAATTTGAGAAACCCTGCTTTAAAATGATCTAGAACCAAACCAAACCAGCCAAACAAACAAAGAGCACTGGGGGAGGGAAACGTATCTGTGACAGGACTGAGCTGAAGTTGGGTACTGGATGCGCGGGGATTCATCTGGTACTGTTGGACCGTTGTCTCTTGTCCTAGTATGCTTCAATTTTTCTATAATAAGTAATTTTTTTTTTTAAAGAGAGCATTTCCCTCCCTAGGATGTCAATACCTACTTCTGCACATGCCTTCCTGTGACTTCAGGGCCTGGGACTCCAGCCAGAGGTAAGAAAATCCTCTGCGAGCAATGTGGAGCTCCCACACCTTTCCAGGGGTGCCCGAGGACAGGGAGGGGGAAGGAAACCCGTGTCTGGTCAAAAGCTTTTACCTGCGCCCAAGACTCTCAGCTCATTGCAGGGGTAAGTTTGCTGGCCCTGCCTAGTGGCCCTCGGAGAAACCACACGGGGATGTGGAGAGGTCTGAGGGTGCTTCTCTGCATTGCTAGATGTGTGCTGAGGACCACAGACTCCTCTCTGGGCTGCAGTTGGACCAGATGATCTTTGAGAGCCCTTCCGGCTAAAGCACTTCCTGAAAAGTGATTGCTCTTGGTCCCATGAGCCTCCTTTCATTTAGTAATGATAAGTGTTGATTGTCTGTCAAGCATCAGGGTCTGCCTCTTACAGGACCAGAATACAAAGCACAGCAGCGTCGTGATTTTAGCGACATTAGATGCCCCTGCCCCACTTCCATCTTCTTCTTCCAAAAATTCATCCATTAATGTAACACTGCTTTGATTTCTTTTGAAATGAGTCACTGACACTTTAATAGGGATATGAGTCTGACCCTTTCCAAAGATAGAGACCAAAGGCGAGGGCTGCACCTGTAGGGAAGGTGTTTCATTTTATCTGAGACTCATCGATTTTATGGCTCTAGGGGGTGTCTTAATGGAGGAGTCCAGTTGGCTATGTGGGTCAGCAGCTCAGGAAAGCCGTCTGAATTAAGAGAGAGAGATTTGGGAATTGTCCACATCTACAAAGTAGTGAAGATACGGGTGGGGGTGAGTTCAGTCAGGGTCTCAGAGAGCAGAAGGAAAAAGCAGGGAAGGCTGAGAAAAAGCACATTCAAGGAGAGAAATGTACGAAGGGGACCGGTAAGGAATGAGCAGAGGGGAGGAGAAGGGAGGGAGACAGGAAGCAGGAGTGTGTGGTCCAGGAAGACAAGGGAAAGAGGGAGCAGGTGATAGTGCCAAATGCACTGGTGAGGCCCAGTGAGAAGAAAGACGGAAGTGCCTAGTGGATCTGGCAACGAGGAGGACATTGGTAAGCTGGTCCCAAGCAGTCTGGGTGGGAGATGGGACAGCAACCAGACTGAGGTTGAGAAAGGGGGATGAGGAACTTAGATGAGGGGTCTAGACAACTCTTAGGGAGTTGGGTTGCCAAGGGAAGGAGGTCACAGCATTCAGCAAGAGTTTTTGCTTATTTGTTTAAAACGGGAGAGACTTGAGCATGTTTTGAAATCAACCCTTTAATTGATTGTATTGATTGGTGGAAAGGAACCAACACAGAGGGAGAAGCCAGAGAGACAGCAAAGATGGTGAATAATCAGAGGCTAAGGAGGCAGACTGGCTGGGGCCCAGAGCCCCAAGCTGGGGAATGGCAGGGATACACAGCACCCTCGCACGCCAGGAAAGCGTGGGGCATACCTCCCAAAGGACAGGGGCTGGGGAAACACATTCCAAGAAACATGAGTGACCAAGAGAGAACTTCACATTCAGGCAATAATGAGATACTATTTTCATCAACCGATTTGGCAGTTTACAGATAAAGAAACTAAAGCACAGAGAAGTTACAGTCAAGACGACGCAGCCAGCATGGAACACAGCCAGGATTAGAACCCAGGCAGCCTGACTCCAGAGTCTGAGCTCTCAACCACCTTTGACACCTTTTTTTTCTAAAAACAATTACACATTGCATAAATATTCATTTCTATAAATAGATGTATGTATGTGCATGCATACTATTACATATTCATGCAGCAAAGACCAGATACCATAATATGAAGATCCGTTATCTCTGAGTGATTGGATTATACCTGGTTCTTTTTCTTTGTGCTTTTCTACATTTCTAAGTCTCCTACAAAGGGTCAGTTACTTGTGTTATGAGAAAAAATAGAAGTTATTTTTTAAAACAAGCCTGGAGAGGAGACTAGGATGACGGCATAGATCAGACCCCTGTTGCTCAAGTCCAGCCTTTATGGATAACCTTGGGGGATGGGGAGGGAGGACAAAGGGTGAATGGATGAGTCAGTCTCTCAGCAGCACAGACAGAGCCCACAGGATGTCTCCTTGGCTTCCTGAATGTTCCAACTACTGCCTAGCACCAGCAAAGGTCTGGATCATTTTCCCTGGGGATTGCTGCCGCCTGTCTTAAGCAAATCTGCTATGGCCTGAGGGCACCCTGACACAGGGTCTTGGCCTCTCCAATTAGAAGGTCGCTCCAGTTTTCCCCAGGGCCCCCCGGAGGAGAAATCAAGATGTGCTCCCTCCGGATGTGCTCCTACCCTCGATGGGGACCATGCTTCTCAGGCTCTTTTCAGAACCAAGACCAGATCCGAAGCCTCCCCAGGGCCCCTCAGCAGGGCTCAGGACCCTGAGCTCAGGCTTCCAGGCCATCTGGCTCTCCACGACACCATGCAGGCGGCCGCTCCGTCCTAGGCTTGTGCCCCCAGGAACCACTCCTGCCCCTCAGTGGCAGCTTTTCTCCAGAAAGACATCACTTCCTGCCAAGACAGGTGCTAACCTCTCCCTGGCTGCAGGCATCCCAGCCACATCCCATCTGCTGCAGTTCTGTTTGTAACCACGTGGGAGAGAGGCCATGTTCAGACGCCACTCCACGCCCCAGCCATTGCCTACGTGGCCATTTTCTGGTTTTAGCTAGAAATTTTGGAGTGCACTGCCTATGTTTCCAGACTTCACAGACACTCGTAGAAGGCTAACGGGCATCAGCCCATAAAGCAGAGGTGAAGGGCAGAAGCGGGGTTGCTGTTGCCATTAAGACGTGGGCTGCAGAAATGAACATGGGCCATGCAGAGGGCTTTCAAGCATTAACAACCTAATTGGAGTTCCACCGCAGACCCACGAAGGGAGGTGTTTTGTTTGTTTTTGTTTTCTTTTTATTTAAGTCCCTACTTTGCAGATGAGAAAGCACAGAGAGGTGGCTGGGCTCAAGCTCTGCCAGCAGAAGGCAGGGATTTGATATAGATTATCTCGGCTCTGGCACGCAGGGGATTAAGCGAGATGAGAGGGCAGCCAGCATCTTGAATGCTGTCAGAAAGGCCACATCTTTCCCAGTGGTTCTCACGCTGCCATGGCGACAGCTGGTTAAAAATAGTTCAGGCACAAGTTGAGGCGTCAATGTGCACTGACACTGGGAAAGCTCGCCCCGCCGCTGGGAAGGATGAGCACATCCCCTCCCAGGACGAGTGCTCCTTCCAAAGTGAGGTGCACCACATCCTCTGGGCGACTCAGCAGGTTGTCTTATGGAGGTAGAGGTGGAGCAGGCACATCCTTAGGGAAAGTTGTCAGCTAGGTGAGGGAGCCGGGACCACTGGAACAGCTCCCTTTCCGACCTCCCTGCCTCCGTCTCCCTCACACTGTGCAGCTACTGCCTCAGTGGCGCCCCCCCTCTAGACTCTTACTTACAGGACGCTTGGAGCATGATTCTTCACCGGCAGCTAGGACAGTGCCTGATCTGTACTGGGTATTCCATACATATTTATTGAACAAATACATAAAATCTTGAAAATTACCATTTTAACTCCTTGTTTTGAGCCATATTTTAATCTTCCTGACTCATGCACTAGTATGCCCTGATCCGTTCATGTTGGCTAGAATCATATACCCAGCATGTCTGGGATGGGTCTAGACAGCTCGTCCAGCTCAACACCCTCATTTTATAGAAATTCAGAAAGAGACTTGTCCTTAAGTCCTGCAGCGTCCATCTCCTGAGTCCCCAGCACAATGCTTTCTCTTTCCTAGCTTTTCTTATTGAGAAATAGAAATTGACTTAAGTTGAGCATTCTTATAGCCAGAATTGTTTTAAGACAAATCTGGCAATTAAGTTCATTGTTTTCAAGAGATGCGCACATACAGGCTTTCAGATACCTAGAGGAAGAAGACAAGGGCTGTGTGTTGGCAGCTGCAGACAATTCCAGAATCCTAGCAGAGGAGAGGCAGGAGCAAAGGATCAGTGAGCACTGTCTGTGCCACAGGACAGGTTCTTTGCATAATGAGCCCAGTGCATACATTAGCTCCTGACTACTCACAGTCCTGAGAAGTGAATGCATATTATATGTAGAACTGGATCACACCAGAAAGGATAGACTTTCCAGATGGTTCCCAAGGATCCGACTGTGCATGAGCACAGTCATGCACATTGAAGACAACCAGAAAAGTCTGCTGTCCTGGTTGAGCTGACCACCCTCAGTCCTTCCTCTAGGATGTGGAGAGTCAGGCCCTATCTCAGCACTGGGCTGGAGCCTCTTGCCTTTTCACTTTCATCCTCCATTGTTACTGAACCAAAATGGGGTCCACTCACCCAAAGGACAGCAAAGCCAACTTGCTGATACCAGGCTGTGGTGAAGGCAAGTACAGCGTTTATTACAGGGCACCAAGCAAGGGAGTGGGAGACAAGCCTCAGATCCACTCCCACTTGGTCTTTGAGTGAGAGGTTTTTAAAAGGAAAGAACAAAGAAGCTGGGATTAATCATCATCTGGGACATTGCTTCACTGTAGATTCAGGAGTCAGGATGTCTCTGGTTTATGACTCTCTGGCTAGGTGGTCCATGGCTGGGAGTCTGTTAGTTCCTCTTGCCCTGGAGAAACAGCCTGAGTTTGTACATTAAGGATGATACCTATAACAGCAATTTTGGTACATTAACGACATTATCGACAACAGGAATTTTAGTCATCTGACCCTCGTTGATTCATGTTCAGTTAGCACAGGACTGAGGTCAGAGGGGACAAGAAAGGGAATAAAATTTTGGATAGAGAGATTAATCATAAACCTGGCAGGGGAACTTGGTTTTAGAGGGACTCAGTTTCAACATCAGTAACTCACCCAACTCAATCACCTTGGACTTGGAAGGTGAATAATAGCCAGGTATTTATCCGCAGCCCATGTTTCTCTCCTAAGTTTCAGACATTTACATCCCTCTACAAAGGGGATGTCCCAGGGCCCAAACAACACTTCCAAAGCCAAACCCAGCATCCTCCTTAAATCCCTGCCTTGTGGTCATCATTGTATCCAGAGCCCACAGTGAGTCAGTTCCTGCTGCCTCACATTCACACTCAGAGCCCTGAGTCCTGTCCATTTCTCCTGCTAAATAGTCCCCCTCTCCACATCTCTATGACACTCACCTGCATAATGACAGCAGCTCCCAGAATGCTCGTCCGCCTCTGATCTTGGCCTTTGCAACTCCCACCCAATTTGTGCGAACTCCACCTGTGCAAACTTTCTGATCCAACCATGACACTCCTCTGGGTGACAGCTTTCGAGGCTCCCAGGGTGACAAGATTGAATCCTCAGCCTGGTCCCCAAAGCCCTGTGACCACTGCCCACCCCTCCAGTCTCACCTCCACAACCCTTCCTGCCCAAAGGCACATCCCCTATGGCTTCGACATTCTCACTCCTCGCAGTCCCCAAATGTCTCTCACCTCTGTGTTTTTCACGTCCTCCACCAGCACCAGAGCCCCTTGAAGGCTGAGGGGCTCAGCATGTTGAAAATATAAAGGAATCCCCATACAGAATTTCAAAAATGGCAGTATATTCCAAATATCTGCAACTAACTCATTAATGCCTTTGTCACAAAAGCATTATAACGCACTGTAACTGTACCAGTCAGAAGATAATGAAAGGGTTTATAGAATATAATCATTCAGGCCACCCTTCCAGCCTTGAGAGCTAGGGTTTGCCAAGAGTGAGGAGTTTCCTGGGAAGTAGGACTGTCAGTGCTAAAATCAGGAAAGGCCTTGGCGAACCAGGACAAGCTGGTCATCCTAAGTGTGGAACACACGTACTTATAAGCAACATCACAGGCATATGATGATCTTTATTCAGAACTGTCCATGTACCTTTGCAGCTGTCTGCCTGATGTTTTAGTAAAAGGCCATGGGGAGTGGGAAGCCAGAGCTCTCCAGCCCCACTTCCTGCTGCTTGCCCTGCCTGCTCCACACCCACTGGCTGTTCCTGCTCATCCTTCTGAGCTCAGCTCATCCCAGTGCTGGTCTGCTGACTGCTCCCTCCCACACTCCCTCAGCATCTCCGACATGGCTCCTTCCTAGCCGAGGCCACACAGTGTTATGATTTTCTGTATGCATGCCAGTTTCCACCTTTACGCGGTGAGCAAGTCGAAGGCTGGGAAGACACCCTGGGTGATGAATGAACAAGACCGTGCACACAGCCTACCCTGCACTCCCATCTGAAATGCCTGCTGGGCCCAGATAATTAACAGGTTTCCTGGGCACCTCCTCTGTGCCAGGCACAAGGGGCAGAGAGAGATGCCTGGAGCACTGTCCCAGCCTCAGGGAGCTTAGAACCATGTGTTCTAAGGTGTCCAGGGAGAAGGAACCTGGCACTGCCTGTTTCATGCCCACTGAACAGTGAAGCAGCATCTAATTCCTAAGGCACGAGGGGTCAGAGGGTTCGAGTGCCCAGGGAGGGCCGCCTGGAATGGGTGCCTGTACCAGACAAGTAGCAGGGAGGCAGATTTCTCGTTGTCTTTGAAAAAAACATTTTGAGAAGAAGCAGAAATGCCAAGTTACGGGAGAGGCTGCTCCCAAAAGCAAGGCATGAAAGCCAAGTTCAGATGGCCCCTTCCCCAGCAGGGGGGCTGAGCAAGGTGGCCTCTGCAGCTCCTTCCAGACTGTATTATTCGGTCTCGGCATTGCCAGCAGGGAGGAAGCTGCAGATGCAGGCCTTGAGCAGGGGTTTTCCGGGTGTAGTAAGAGTGCAGACCAAGTGGGTCAGAGCACTTGGGAGATGAGATGGACACGTGGATGGAGGTTGAATCGGGGCCGCCAGACTCCCCTGGACGTGTTAGTTATCACTAACCACAGAGACAAAAATCAATCCAGCCCCTTTCCCCCGTGGGTCCCCAGCAACATGACAAAAGAGTCATCAAAGAGCCAGATCTAGAGCTGGGAAAAGCACCTTGACTCTGCAGCCACAATCTGGTTTCTCAATACTTTCCTCTGATTTAGGCTGAATTTCCTCAAACATCCTACCCAAGGCAGAACAGCATGGTGTGGGGGTGGCAGGACCAGGAGGAAAACAGGTGCTCACATGCAGGAGGGTCAAAGGGGAGAACACTGGGGAGAGCCTGGTAGGCACAATCTCAGGCCTTTTCTCCAGTCTCATGAATCGTACCAGACTCTCCCCTTTGCCCCAGGGAAGAGGAGTAAGAAGCAGGCTGGGAAAGCTTTCTGGGAGCAAGGAGACCATAGCTCCCTATCTCTGAAGGTAGCAGGTGCTGGGTGCCATGTGGGGTCCCCACCGAAGCCTTTGTGGCTACTGGTGCTCCAGACTCCAGTCTAGTTCTGCCTGTTGGTCCTACCATCCTACACGTGTGTGGGATGCAGCAGGGAGGCTCTGTTCCATCTGCACAAGCTCTATATAGGCACCCAAGAGTTGAGTAAAATTCAGTTATTGGATCCAAATAGTGCATTACGCTTAACTCCTACCTTCCCAGTGGCAGTCATAATCAAGGGCTGTGACTCATAGAGGATATCAGAGTGCAACTTGTCACAGAGGCCTCGATGAGAAAGGCATGGGACCGTAGTAAACAGAGCTGGGTTGGAATCTTAGACAACTACCAACTTTGAGATGCTGTGTAAGGTGTCACTCTCCAAGGTACTGTTCCATCATCGGTACAATGAGAACATAGTAATAGTATCACAAGATGCTGTGGGCATTATTGATAACGTGAACCTGTCACGTATAAATAGCAGCTTCCTTACCTGTGTAACATCCTGTCACTCCAGGTAAATGCTATCACCCCTAACCCTGGGCTGGACTTGACCCAGGTTCTCTGGTCAGATCTCTGCAGCTCCAGAGTGGATTCCAGCACCTGGGCTGTGCTGCCAGATCTTGGGACACAATGATATGATGGACTAGGGGATGCATAATTCCTGAGCTCCAAACTGGCTCTGGAATGGGGATGGGGTGCAATGTACAGATGGGAGCCTCAGGCCTCCACGTGAGGTCCTCAGAGGACACAGAGGCAGATGGAAGCAGGCAGGACCCTCTATGGCATCATCCCTTAAGCCTGTAACAAGGTAACCAAGCATAGGCTATAGCAATGATCAGCTCACGCACATCCCAGGATTCCAGCTCCGTCTCTGCCACCAGCCACTGCTGGCAGATTCCTCCACCTCCTGGAGCCTTAATTTCCTCATCCACAAAATGGGATAACATGACCTTCCTTGAAGGCAGGTTTCTGTAACCATGGGTGTTAGCAGTTCTTTGTAAGCCGCCAAGATGTGTGCAATGGGAAGGGGTGGCGCTTATGAAAGTGTCATCAGAGGCACGTTTGTTGCTGTGGGAGTGCAGGTGCTGGACCATTTTCTCATCTTCCCACAGGCTGCTAGAACCACAACTTATAATTAATGCTCGGTGATGTGGCTTGACCCAGTTTCCCAAAATAGGATGTTTTAACTACAACTGATGAAAAATGTGAAATTCTTGTCTTCCTAGCAGAACTAACTAGATAAACTTCCTTTCCCTGGGCTTTATGTTTTCTTCAGAGCTAATGAATGGGGGGTGGAGGTAATAGCTCAGTGGTAGAGCGCATGCTTAGCATGCACGAGGTCCTGGGCTCCGTCCCCAGTGCATCCATTTAAAAAAAAAAGAGTGTGTAACACACAGCTGATGAATAAATGCACACATTGAGCACACGTATATATATTCACTTATTCAGTAAGTGTTCATCGGGCTCCTACCTGCACCATTTATTATGCTTAACCCTTTACCTGCCTTGTCATTCACTCTCCACATGAATCCTGTGAGGTGGGCATTGTTACCCTGATGCACGAATCAGGAAACTCAGGCTCAGAGGGGTTAGGTTACTGGGTCAAGGCCATACACCTAGAAAGTGACAGAAGCACAATTAAACCCACGTTTTCTTGACACCCCCTCCCAATCCATGCACCTCTCTTTTCTGATACCACATGGCTTCTCCAGGCCCCTAGAAAGGGGACTTAAGGTATGTCTGGTAGAAGGAATGAGTAGGGATGGACCACAAATTATCAGCCCCTCATGCGTCTTCCCAACTCCAGATAGATGGCCCCTGGGGTCCCCGTACTGCCCCTCTCCTCCTGGCCACACTCATCAGCTCTGTACCACTAGGCAGCTCCCTTGTCCCCAGCCTTGGTTCTAATTTGTTTCACTTCCTACCCCTCCAGGCCTGTCTAGGACTGCAGTGGCACTGAATCGGGCAGCCCCGCCTCCCCGGCACCCTGGACTGGTGGGCAGTGGCTGGGCAGCAGAGGGCGTGGGGTCAGACAGAGTGAGGTGCTTCTGATTGCTCCCCCTTTGACTTTGGGAAAGTACCTGGACTTCTCTATGCTTCGGTTTCTTTATCTGAAAGCCAAGGGTCATACTTGTCTCACGGGGTCGCTGTGGGTCCTAACAGGATACGTTAATACGTGTAAGGCATACAGTAGGCACTCAGCCAATGCTATTTCCTTCCCCTCCCCATGCTTCCAAAGAAGTATGGTAAGTGGTGGCTTCTGACGATGCTACTTTTTCCTCTATGGTTTATTTTTAAATATTTAACTTCCATTTTAGTGAGTAGGATAAGGTATGAATCTAATTCCTTTTCCACATTCAATCTTCAGTATTCCAACATGATTTATGAAGTACACTTTCCCTTCCATACTGCTTCCTCTTCATGCATTACAGTCTCTCATATAGTTTGATCTAATTCTTGGCTCTCTTCTGCATGATTTAGGTACTGTGTTCTCTTTGTATCCGAACTTCATCTGCAAAACTGGCCTCGTGCTTGGTGGGTGGGATGGGTTTTCACTGCGTTGATGTACACTATCCAAGTAACCAGTTAAACACAGAGAATATGGTCAGAGGAAAGCAAAATAGTCCCTTGACTCCCGGTGAACACGGTTTATCCGTGGAAGGAGGGAAAGAACTCCTACATCTAGAGCAGGGTTTCAGCCTCGGCACTGTTGACATTTGGGGCTGGATGGCTTCTTGCCACGGGGAGGGTCCCGTGCATCGCGGGATGTTTGACAGCATCCCTGGCTCCTATGCACTAAGTATCAGTGGCGTCCCCCATCCCCACCCCTGGTTACGACAACCAACAATGTCTCTAGACGTTGGCAAGCGTCTGCTGGAGGACAAACTCTTTCCCGTTTAGAATCACTGATCTAGAAGGGATGGACGTTCCGTACCTTTCTCCTGGGCTTCCCACCCACCTATCCCCATCTGTTCCCTCAAAATAGAAGTTTCAGAGTGAGATGTGTGGCAGACATGCTGCTTCTCAGCAGTGGAGAAAGCCCCTGCTCTGAACTCTAGAAACTTCTGTCTCTGATGACGCCTTGCAAATTTGCGGTCAGAGGTGGCAATCCTTTCACTTATTGGAACATGACCACTTTATTCTCTGCCAGTGTGTCTTTTCTTTCTGGTTTCTTATTAAGTTTGTGGAGAAGGAGGTTACTCTGCCATCTTTCACAGCTGTCCTCTGCCATCTTTCACAGCTGTCTCGTCTCTCAGTCCCCGATCTGAGTCTTTTCCCTGCATGTCTTATGGAGAGATGTCAGGTTTCAGTAAAATTATAATTAAATCTATAGTCAACTCTGATCAGATGGCATTAAACAGAGGAACACGGAACAAGGAACAATGTTCTCTAAAAGGAGAAATATTTTTACATGAATATTTTGGTATTTGTTAACGTACTGGAGTTAATAGAGAGGTGTAGGAGGTGCTGAATAGAAATCCAATTTGTAGTGATTATTCCCAAATTAAGATTAGCACACAGAAACCTGTCTGGAGTGGGAGGCAAAGTCTGCTGTTCCAAAGAAGAGGTTTTTAAAGGTGTGGGTGGGGAGAGTGAGAGAAACTGAACGTAAATGTTCTTGCAACACGAATGGGAAAGAGCCTGCAGGTCTCCTGACAGCCAGGAGCATCCGTCTGGAAGGAGGCCCAACACTCACCCCAGAGAGGACCAGCGGGGGCCGTTCCCTAGTCCCGACCCTGCCAGCTTCCCTTAAATGCATCTGGTAGCTTGCAGCTTGCAAAAAGCTTTTGTGTATTTAGCATTAATGCTCAGTTGCATGTAACAAAGACCCAAAACATCAGTGACTTTAAAAGGATAGAAGCTCAGATATAAGCCATTTGTGGCCAGTATGGTCCCTCCACAGTCACTGAGGACCCAGGCTTTGCTTAATTTCTACTCCAGCAAACTTAGAGCATGGCCCTCATCCTCATGGCACAGGATGGAGCCCCATCCATCATAACAGAGTTCTAAGCAGTAGGATAAAGGAAGGGGCTCTTGTAAGTCAGGCTCCCCAGGAGGCAAATTTGACAGATATTTGCATACAGGAAGTTCATTGGGATGTATACTTGAGGTCAACAAGTAACAGAAGTATGAATGGGCAAAAGGAGAAGTTGGACTGTGATGCCTCAACACAAGGCCTCAGCCAGTCCCACAGGAACTTCTGCACTCAGATGGCCCTCAGGAGTTTTCCCAAACTGGGGCAAGGGGATCAGATCTTTGCATGCTCACTTTACCCAGTCACCCGACGCAAGCTGCCCCAGGAAGCGGCGTCCCTTTGGGTGAGGCGGCTCTCTTTAGCCAAGGACAATCACCAGGAAGAGGGGCTCAGTGAAAACTGTCAGCACTCAGCATTCCTTGCAGCTGGGACATAAGTGCTTCAGCCCTGAGCATAGCAGAAATCTGGATGGCGAACGACAGAGTCCACTACAGTCCACCCCCTGTGCCACTCAGATCACTTGCTTTGTATAAGTGCTGAGAGATGCTCCTTCAGGATTCTGGTGGACCTCTTTCCCTAGGGAAAATCTACAAAGAGAAAGTAATGAAGTGAACTATGGCTTTGCCACTGAGGCTGGTACTCAGCAGCTCCTTCCTCTGCTACCCCTCTGAGATCCTCCCACTCTGAGGAAGCACCTCTTCTGATCTAGGTGGTTTCCTTTTGTGGGTTACCCTGCAGTTTAAGCCCCTGGTCATTAGGCCCTTCTCAGGCTGTCGCTGCAACACCTGACCATTTACCACCAAATCTGGGCAGGGGAGAAATAAGAGATGCTCTTGTGGATCACTTTGGTGCCAAACATATACATCTTTGCCCCCTTTGGATGGCAGGAGCCCTATTTTCGTTTGATGGTGAGAGTCAATTATCATTGCCAAGATGATGATTCCTTTTTTCCCCATTAGCATAAAGAGCCCAAAGGGAGCAGGCAGTGGTCCTAATTTGAAATTTAATGGAACTCATGTTATAGCCTTTGATGGAATCATGCCTCCCTTTCCTGCCAGAGAGTCAAGCCCTCTAAACCCACAGAGTCCAAAGTTGTAGGAAGAGGATGCAGACATTCCCCATGTGGGTCATCGAGGGTGATGTCGGCAGGCCTCTCTTCCTCCACCCCTTAGTTCCTAGACTCGTATCTTAGGGAATCACTGAAGTCTTCTGAGTAGAGAAATGGCAATTCCAAAGTTGCGCTGTTGAGCAGAGGCCATGAAGGAAAGTATTTAAAGCAGGAAGACCAGTGATGAGGCTGCTAGAACCGTCCAGGCAGGAAATTATGTGGCCTAATCGTGGAATATTATTAGAACCTGACATTTCCTTCAGCAGGAAAGCCAGCTCTTGGCATCCAATTAGTGTCTCTGGGTACCTCAGGAGGCATACTGCAGGTTAGGAAAGACATTTGTTAAGCTTTCCCTGCACTCACAGAGGCAAAACTATTACAGCAACATTCCAAAAATAACCCAGCCAAATTGGCGAGCTGCAGCTTGGCTGTACGTCAGCTCGATCAGTGAGACACAGAAATTTTGCCACTCCCAAGACGATGCACGTCTTGGGACCCAGACCCTGGACCCTGCAGCCTCTCAGCTCCACCCAGAGTGGGGCCAAGGATTCTTCTCCGAGCCCTCTGCTTATTCCTTTGTTCTGGAACATTTACCACCATCCGCCCGAAAGTCAAGGTGTTGACACGTATGGCTGCTCCTGCCCTGGGCTGCAGTCTCAGGGAACAAGAAGCTCTCCCCGCACTCTTCTGTACCTGGGACAGTGCCTGTTGCAGCCCCCGACCATGAGAGCGAGCTCAGTAACTTTTGAATGGAATTGAAAAAAACTTTGCAGGTGAGATCACTGAACTGCTATCAGTGATCAACAATATTAACCATAATAACAATGACAGGGAACATTGAAGGGGGAGCTCCTATGGGCCAGGCATACAACTAAAGGATTTACATGCATTATCTTATTTAAATCCTCCCCAAAACACTATAAAGTAGGTATTATTATCACACAGAAAGAGAGCTAAGTAACTTGCCCAAAGCCATCCTGCTGCTAAGTGGCGGTCCCATCTTTCAAAAAAAGACAGGTGGATGCCACATAGTATGGCCAGTGAATATGGCACCAGTCTCAGGTAAGATTCCAAATATGTCTGTGGGATTAATGGCTTCTAGCCACTATTAGGTGATTACTAGAACCTAGCAGGAGTTCATTAAAAACAAGCGATGCTAGGTTAACCTCATTTCTTTTCCAATTATACATTCCACACGTGTAAGTTAAGTCCTTTGTGTGTGCCAGACACTGTGCTGGGCGCGGCTCTTAAATGCTGAACAGGGCACAACTTCTGCCCTCAGAGGACTATGGAGCAGTGGAGGACAAGGAGAAATAAAGCCGTTGCAATACCCTAGAGTAAGCAGAGGGTGCTATGAAGCCAGCGTGGAGCTCCTGGCAGACGAGAGAGTAGGAGTGGCTCGGTGAACAGTGAGCTATAATTGGGATTCCTGTTAGGTTTTGGGTTGTTTGGGTTTGATAAAAGAAGCGATGAGTATTTCAAACAGAGCAGTTGTTATGCTCAAAAGCCCAGATGTGAAAAATTGTGTGATGTCTTCAGGGGACTGCACATAGTTTGATTTGGCTAGAGCAACAGCTCCTAACTATGGCTGCACATTAGAATGACCTGGAAGGAGTAGCAGAATGCCGATGGCTAGACCTCTCGTCAGCAACAGGACCAGAGTCTCTGTCTAGAGCAGTGAAGGGAAGACAGTGGGAGGCAAAAGATGGGGCTGTGGTGGGACAGGGCTGAGAACATGAAGGTCCTTGACTGGCATACTAAGGAAACTGGACTTTGTCCTGGGGCAAAGGGGAGCCAGTGGCAGGCGTGTCTGTATCTGCAACACAGGACAGGAAGGGGAGAGGTCACGGCTGGAGGGGGAGCCCAGCCAGGAGGCTGTACTCTCTCTAGGTAAGACATTACCTAACCCAGAAGTACTAACCTTGGGTACTGGGAGAAGTGAACAGTTTAAGAGATATAGAAACAGAATAAGTAGAACATGGTGACTGACTAGAGATGGGTGGCTAAGAAGAAATGGAAGAAGAGAGTGATGGCCATGTTTCATCTGATCAGCAAAGTCAGTGGAGGTACCATTTACTGACGTGAGAAAGCCTAGGGGAGATGCTGCTCACTTGGGCAAGAGCTGAGTGAGTGGTTAGCAGGTTTAGTTTGAGATGTGATGTTCTTTCCTTTCTGCTCCTTTCCCCAAAACCTGTCCTCAGAAAAAGTTCTGGTTAAGTCCATGACACCATGGAAGTCCTTACTGGTATCAGGTTTTGCCCATTCTGAGATGTTAGCCTTATGGCAAAAGACTTCCTAGATGGTAGCACTTCAGGCGTGTACAGCGCCACCAGGCTGGATGGAGTGTTCCCTTTTCCAGTATGGAGAAGGAAACCACCCCAGCATCCCTGAAAACTCTCGGCACCAACGGCCACGTATGCAAATTCTGGCCTCGCACCCCCAACCCTGATGCCCACCCTCCAGCCATATGTTCCTCTGAGAATTTCACACATCCCTCTTACATAGGCATTTATTTTCAAGGAACTGAAGGTGTCATCACAGTTTCTCTGTCATCCCTCCTCCACAGCCGCTGCCCTCTTCCCGCAGAGCTTCCAGCATCTCGGCACAGGGGAGAGTGCACCTGCCTCTAGAAATACAAAACTCACTGCCTCTGAGCATAGGTGCGGTGATGTCAGCTGCAGCCCCAGGAACAGAACAGCCTCGCCCCGCCTGCCTCACCCTGAGACCGTCGTCTCTGCTTCTCAGCCTGCCCACCAGATGGATGGGTTTGCTCGTGCCACCCTGGACTTTGACGGGAAGGAGCCAGAGCCCCTTCCCTGGCCGCTTGGCCGTGGGACTTAGCCATCACCTCCTCCTCTCACTTCCTTCAGGGGCAGAAAAGATGCAACAAGTAGGCAGCAATAAAGTACATGAATATACAGCAATAAAGCATGAATATAAGAAACTCCTACATCTCTATAGCAAAATAAATAAATAAATAAATGTGCCAATTAAAAAATGGGCAAAGACTCAAATAGACATTTCTCCAAAAAGGACATACAAATGACCAGCAGATATATGAAAAGGTGCCCAACATCACTACCTGCCAGGAGAACGCAAACCAGAAAGGGATCTGCAGAACATTCTGTGGTAAGAGGTGCTGTGTAGGATGTCATGGAGAATGTGAGCTCGAGCGGAGTGGTGAAAGGACCATCCTGCGACATGGAAGGACCGGGAAATGCAGGCCATGCTGGTGGACAGGTTCAAAATAGCCTTGAGCCAAAGCCAAAACTCCGGCACAGCTCACCCGAAATCTATGCGGGTCCCTGGCCCTATGATTGGCTTCTGCAGCAAAACAGACCTGCTACAGGACCAGAGAACAGGTCCTGGGGGTTGGAAGGACCCACTTCTCCAGAGGACACAGCTCCTGCTGGCACAATGAGTCGGGCTTGGACATGGAGCCTACGACGAGTGGAAGGGGTAGAAGGTCCTCTAAGCCTCGTCCTAGAGGCATCCGAGTAGCCCTAAGCAGAGTGGCTGGGGACGAGGGCGCAGATGAGGGAAGTCAGGCCACAGGCACAGCTGGTTCTGTAGGTGAGTGGCGGGGCCCCCAGGGGACAGGGCCAAGGTCTAAGGCAGGCACCAGGACCCAGCCACGGGGGCTGTAGTTGAGGGCAGGGAAACCAAGACAAGGCCAGAGTTCCAGAGCCTCGCTGCACGTCTCTGGGAACCCCCAGCCCCACAGCGTAGTCTCTAGACGGAAAACAGGGGCCCTGAGGTCACACAGAGAGACCCTCCCCTCCCAGCACTCAAACAAGTCAAAAGGCCAAGGTATCCAGTGGACAGAAGCCTTCCGAATGCACACGTGGTCCTCATGAGAGTCGGGAGGGGGTGACTTGTCACCTTGTAGAGAGCAGCAGAATTGTCCCCCAGCCCCCCAAGGCCCTGGGAATGGCAAATAGCAGTAGGTTGCTCTCCGAGGACAGGGGTCCTCAGCTGCGGGGCTGTATTTTGCTCGCGGGGCATGTGCAGGTGTGAAGCCTGGGGATGAAAGAGAGATGAGGCTGCACCCCCAGCCCCTCTTTCTTCTCTGCTCCTCCCACATTTGAATGTAGCCCCTTCCCTAAATTGTTTTTGAACCGAATTGCCTTAGGACTAGCGTATGAAAGGGGCCAAATTACCAGCATGCAGTGCCCCCCGCACGCCTAGCCCAGCACTGCGCACACACCCTGTCCCAGCTGCCCCTGTGCCGCTGCGGTGGCTGAGCTGCGGATCTGAGCCTCAGAGGGATGGCGGGCTTGGAGAAGCGGCACCGTGCCCGGACTCCGAAGGCCGGGATGGCTTCCTCGCTCCTTTACAAATGACCCCTGAGGATCCAGGCCAGCGTCCCAGTGTTGCTGAGCCAGACTTTTCGTATTGCTCTGAAAGAACCACTGAAGCCCACGGAGCAAACAAGAGGTGGTAACCCCACACATCTGAAGTCCAGAGAACCCCCCGCGCTGGGCCTGTCCCCGGCAGCAGGGCTGGCTTAGAGATGCCCGTCTGGAGACCCAGACTCTTAGCACGCCGGCCCCTGGGACAGAAGGGAAGGCAGGTGATGAGGAACGGAGCTGTTGCAGAAACACTGCATTTGTGAAGAGAAAGTTCTGTCCTCCTCTTTCCTGTGGGAGTAGGAAATGAGGTGTCTCCTCAAGGAAAAGGAGGGAGGGCCCCAGGGAGTGTGCAAATTTGGGGGCTGTTTTCAAGATGAAAAGACTAGATTTGGTTCCCTTGTTAGACACCTGCTTGGTTTCCAGACTCCAGCCACCCGTGTGACCCAGGCTGGGAGGGACTGTCTGGAGGGAGAGGGTGTAATGGGAGCCACAGCTGGGAAGACAGGCCAGGGCCATCCCTTCTGGCCACCAAGATGGCGGAAAATGAATCCCGCCTAGTTGTAGCTGGTGGCCTGGGGGTGCCGGCCAGGCAGAGGGACAACCACCAGGAGATGTGAAGAAAGCCTCTGCCTTCTCTTCTCTCCTCCCACATCCAGCGCAGGATGGTGGAGGCGGGGACCAGTGAGGGCAGACCTCACCCTGCCCCTCACCCCAACCCAGCCTCCAGCCCTTATCCTAAACCCTACTGCTCCAGTCTCACCTGCTCCGGGGGAAGAGAGAAGAGCTTTAAATAGATGTGAGAGCAACATTTTAAAATGAACAGAGCTGCGTTCTTCCTAATTTCAAGTGCCTGAACTTTCTGGAAGTAGGCTGAGCCATCACTCTGGAAGCTGCTACCCAGAGGGAAAGGCCTTCATTGTAACACAGCCAGGGCAGTCACCAGAAAAACAGAACGACTTACTTCATGTTCATAACCCGACGAACTGCCACTGCTCAATAGACCAGTTATGCTAAGAAAAACTGGTTGGCTCAGAAGCTTTCTGACATCTGGAGGCAGGAGAGTGAGGCACCTGCTCAGGGACCACAGATGTGGCCAGGGATGAGGCTGCGTGGCAGAGCCAGGAGAGGTTCTGCTGCCAACGCCAGCTGGAGTCACACTGGGGTGGGACAGGAATGCCAGGCTGGGGTGGGATTTGAGTCGGTTCCCCATGAGGAAGGAGGAAGAGGGGCGGGGTGCCTGCAGAGTAAGGTGGTGTTCTCCTTGTGGCAGTTCATTCCAGAAAGGCTGCTGACCACTTCCTGTGCAACCCAGTGCCTGGTCCCCCTGTGTAGAACCTGTGGGGAAAGGTCTGGAAGTAGGGGGACATCCACATCATGATGACTTTGGTCCAGCCACAGCCTGTGGCCTGTGCCCTCCTCTGAGCTCACAGTCCTAGGGCTGTGTGGTCATTGGCAGCTTATGACACCCTCTCTGTCCCCAGGCTGAGAGTCTCAAACAAGTAGAACTCTGAGTCATTTCTCTCTCCTTAGCACCCAATGAAGACCCAGTCCATAGTAGCTGCTAGGGAGTGCTTCTTGAAGGAATGACCGGATAAGTAATGGGACGACAGAATGGATGGATGGATGGATGGATGCATGAAAGCATGAATGAACCCACTGGAAAATGAGCATCATTTTTCCCTATCATGTTCCCATTATACAAAGGCACCCAGGCCCGAGACTGAGGCCTCAGCTAATAGGAGATGTCTGTGCTATGAAATGACTGTGGCCTGCAGTATGATAAATCTAATGAATGCCTGACTAAAGCGAACTGTGCCCTCCACGATCATCACAGAAACAGAGCTTCAAGTGTCCACCCTCTAGTGCCCAGTTGCTAGACTGCACCGCTGCTTAGTGTCTGGCTATTTGCAAGAACAGGTTGAGCAGGGCTTTCTGAATTAGGGACATAAGGGGTTCGATCGGGAGTCATTCCACTTTTCTGCTCCCGGAGGGAGAGACCTTGACTTTGCACCTCCTGTGTCCCCAGCAGGGAGCTTTAAGCCAGGACTCAAACACCCTTCCAGCAACTCTGTGTCAAGTACCTGTTGGGGAGATAATTGATGCATTGAATGGAGGCAGTGCTTCCCAACCAGTGTGCTGGGACTTTTGCAGCCCGCAGGATGTTGGAAAGGCAAGGCTGGCAGGGCTGGAGTCCCAGAGAAGTCTCCCCAGGCTGCAAGCCCTGGGTGCTGCCAAGAGATGTCCTCTTACCTGGGCATCTGTTGCACTGCCACTGCTGAGCATGGCCAGCCCTTCACAGACAAGATATGGCTGAATGGTGGGAGTCAGGGGCAGGCATCCTGAACCTCTGTTCATCTGTGACACCCTGGTATTTACAGGTGACTGCTCTAACGATGTGTATACTTTTGCAAAATAGAATTTCATTGATGGTTTTCAAAAATTTAATATAGAGAAGTTTGACTTAAAATCCATTCATATTAACCCCCGCAAAAAAATCAGCATCGCAAGTGTCAGAGAAATAAAAGAAAAGACTGTTAGATTACTTAAACATGATTTCAAATGGTGACCATTGTTCTAAATGTTTTCATTGCTGTTGTTCTTGATTTTTTTATCAGTTTACTTGGATGGGAAAATTTCTAGTTGGTGTTTAGAATTTAAAAATCTTGATCAGAAGTTTCACATGGTCATTTCAGATCTAAAACCTGATTATTAAAAAAAATAGATGCAAATTCAAATTTTTCGCTAAGAAAATATTTTATTTATAAGTTTTATAAATATTTAGTGTTTTCTCTAATATTTTATGTTATTTTACACATCTTAATTATACATGCTAAAGAAAATAAAATGACTTTTTTCACCTAGCCCCGTAGGTGGCCCCAAGTCCCCTCAGTTAACCCCCGTGTACAAGGCAAATGTTACTATGCGTGCCATGGAAGAATGTTGGAAGGCACTTGGCTAGAGGGCTGCCCATCCGAACTCAGAAGTGCTAACATTCTTTAAAATCCTTGTTAAAAGTATGAAATTCTGGCATAGGCTTGGATTTTAACAACTCAAAGCTCTTTTAACTGGAAAAAAATATATATCAAAGGTCAGGCGCTAGAAAAGTTGTAAAACTTGGCTGCCAAAGTTAATCTGTGGCAGATTGTCTTTTCCAAGGATGACTGCAGCGCTGTCTTCCCTCCCCCATGGTCTTCTTACTCTGTGACTTTGACATTCCTTCTATAATGAAATGGGGTCTCTCTTCCTCCTCTAAAGTGTGGATTTGTGACTGTGATGGGAGCCATGTCGTGTGACTTCCAAAGCTGGTCACAGGAAGTGAAGCGCGTTCTTCCCGGCACTTTTCATACACTGCTTCTTGGCTCTCAGACTCCGTACTGTGAGGAAGCCCAAGCAGCCCCCAGGGGGAGGTTATGTGTGTGAAGAAACTTATTTGAGAATAAAAGCAGTAATATCTAAGGACTGATGACCAAAGAAATATATTACATCACTTTTTGTAATAGTCCCAAATTGGCAGTGTAGCCAATTGGTGAGAGCACAGAATTTCTGGAAAAATCCCAGCCTGGCTTTTACCAGCTACGTGGCTTAAGTCAAGTTCCTGAATGTCTCTCTGCCTCAGTTTCCTCAGAAGTAAAGTGGAGATGATACTAACAGTACATCCCTCACTGTGTCGTTTTTAAAAGATTAAATAAGTTAATGTTTGCAGCTCAGGTTAGAACGCTGCCTGGCACAGAGCAAGAGAGGTATGAGTATTTGTTTACTGATTAGATAAAAATAAAGAATTGTACATGATCACGTGGGGTCTGGAATCAGAAGGGTTGGGTTGGAGGTTTGCTCGACCTTTTTCACCAAGGAGCCCGAACAAGCCTTGTAGCTTTACCTGAGCGTCGGCCTTCTGGCCACTTGATGAAGGTGATGATGGGGTGCGGGGAGGGGGGGCTTTGGGTTGTTGCAAGAATCAAATCAAGCATGCCTCTGGTACCAAAATGCTGGTAAGCAAGATGTCAATGTTGGCTGTTGTCATTGTGATGATTTTTCTGGTCATCAGATCCCCTGGCCTGTTGGGGCCGCAGAAAGAGCACGGAATGCCTTCAGTGCCGTTAACTGTTAGCCTGCCCCGTGGTGCTAAAAGCTGAATATGGGGAGGTAAGTTGGAGGTCCTGCCCTCCAGAAGCCCACTTTTTTCTGTTTCTGGCAGACAAATGAACACCTGACTTACACTGCAGGGAGGTGCGTGTTGTAGCGGATGAAGTACATGGTCCAGGGTGCAGGGAAGGCTTCCTGGCAGGGACATAGTTAACTGGAGGCCTGGCTGTGCCTGTCACTAGCTGTGTGATCTGGGACAGAGACCTCTGTGAGTTTTGGTTTCCTCATCTGTAAAGTAGTTAGAAACCGAATACAGCAAAATACATGCAAGCAGTGTCGCAGTGGTAAATAACACATGTTGCTTTCTGCTCCGTGCTCTCCTGGCCTTGAATATCCGTGATGACAGCAATGGGAGGGGCTCCTTCACCCGAATTCAAATCAGGCAAGTTCACCTAGAGGCTGCCCATGGGGGGAGGGGTGGAGGCAGGCGGGGGCTGGGATCTGAACTGTTTAGAGCCCCATCCAGGATGAAGGGAATTTCCTGAAACGGGCTTTGCTGTCCCACGTTCCTTTTATGAAACATGGGACTCTTCCTGCATCCATAAAGATGAAGACATTCTTTCGCGGGGATTTAATTTTGGGGCTGCGTGCCTGGGCCCTGAGAAAGCCCAGGCTTCCTCCTCCTTTTGAATCTAACCCCAGCAGCTTTGTGCGCACCAGACGAGACTGCATTCCCCTTAATGCCCTTGGCATCGCTTACGCACACCAAAATCCGCTGCCTCAGGGCTTTCCAGCCAGCGGTAAGCCTCCCTTTCATGGGCAATCAGGCAGCAGCCTGGAGCAGAGAGGGGAAGGGGGGCCCGCGTGCCCCGCTGGGTCTCTGTAGACAGCGGAGGGCAGAGGCCTCTCCCTGACCCCAGGAGATGAGCCCAGGCCTGGGGAGAAGCTATGCAGTGACAGAAAGGGCCCTGTGCAAATGGGGAAACTAAGGCTGGGTGAGACACTGGACCGCTTGTGTCAGTATGTGGGTTTAAACCAGACAAATTTCCCACGTCACCCCCAGAGCCCCGACTACCTTCTGACGGGCGTTGCCTTTGACACTTGCCAGGAGCTCACTATCCTGCTGTCCCTGGCTTGGGGTCTGAGGGCAGAAGGCGAATACTTTCAGAGGAGTAGGTCTGAAGGTGGGACACATCCACCAAAGGCCCCTCTGCTCCTCTTCCTGGGGACGTGACGCACAAGCTTGTGTCTCTAAAGGCTGCATTCGGTGGAGGGTGGGAGCGGTGTAGGTTGACGCTGCCTCTGTGCACGGCAGGTCTGGGGGGCTTTTGTTCAGCAAACATTTATGGTGAGCCCACCATATGCCAGGTATCCTACATGCCAGGTGCTTGGGATTCCAGGGGGAGTAGGGTGGACAAAGCCCCCCATGCCCTGCCAACCTCTGCAGTATGAGTGGAAGAAGGACCGTGGATGTGGGTCCAAAAGAGGTGGGCTTGGTCCCCACCCTTCCGCTTATCAGCTCTGTGTCCTCCCGCCGGTGACCTGTTCTGCATTGCAGTGTCTTCATCTGCAACACGTGTGTGACCCTAAGGACTCTTTGGAGGGATCAGCTGATGTTACGTAAGTGAAAAGGTCTATGCCCTCTCTTGCCTGTCACCGCATCTGTAAATTGAGGTCCAACTCTGCCTTACACTCAAGGTTGCTCTGAGTAGTACAGTGCAGTGGTTACACACACTGCCTTCAGGGTCCGACAGTCCTGGGTTCCAATTCTGACTCTGCCACATACTATGTGACCTGGGGCGTGGTCTTTAGCCTCTTTGGACCCCCGTATTCCCAACTGTAAACTGGAGATGATAATAGTAGCACCTAGCTCAGACTGTGGGTATGGCAATTAAATGATGCAATTCAAAAGTAAATTTTAAAGTTATTAAAACTTAAAAGTAAAGGGCTCTGCACAGAGGTGTTCCCAGTAAGCCCTAAAGAAATGTGAGCTATACTTTTAATCATTCATATTCTTATAATCCAAAGGCTAATTACAAGGTATTTTTCTCTTTCCACATGTTATATCTTTGGACCAGTCCAAAAAAAAAAAAAAAAAAAAGCTTGGAAACACTTATACAGTGCAAAGACAGAGTTATGAGAAACTGTGGAAACAACCCAAAACCTTTGGAGAATTGACCTCAAAGATGTAAGCTCTGTTTGTGTTGTGGTCCTGCACTCAAGAGCATCTTGCCAGGTGATCACCAGGAACTCCCGGCATCACATGCCGCACGGGAGGATGCAGAGTTCTCAGCCCCCTTTGCACTTGGCCCCTTCACTTGGTGGAGGGTGGGGTCTGTGGCTAACTGGCCTCTTTCTGTCCAAAGGAGGTGCTGAGTGTCCAGGCTGTGCTCTCTGCTCCTCCAGCAGCCTCTGCCCATCCACCCCTCGGCCTCCAGAGCCACTGTCTGCACTCTTGGACTCAGAGCTGAGTCCAGGTGCTGAGTCATCTCCGGTGAAAGAAGAGGGGGCCTCTGCCACTTAAAGCAGGAAGGGCTGGGAGGGGACATTCACTCCAACATTGCCCCCTGGGTTCTATTACGCCTAAAAGGAAACTGAGGCATAATGAAGGTTAAAGACTTACCTAGGTCATAACAGGAGTCGAGGACTCAGCCAAGGCTAGAAGCACCATCGGACCCCCAGCTTACAGCTGGACACTGGGGTCACCTGGGCACAGCTACAGTGCAATGCCTGGACCGATTAAATCAGAATCTCTGGGGGTGGGACCCAGGCATTGATGTCTGACACCAAAGGCTGTACACCACTGCATTAGAGCGAGGAGACCCCGCGTGAACACTAAGGGCCTTGATTCACATTCTATTCACGTCCAAACCGTATGTCAGAGATTCTGATGTAATTGGCTGCACACCAGGATCATTCAAAACTCCCAGATGATTCCAAGATGCAGCTAAGTTTGAGAGCCACTGTTTTAACATAGCATCTTAATTTAACTTTCAAAGTCTATTTACTCTTCAAGGAAAATCATAACCTTTAATCATATCTAAAAAAAAAAATGTACCTGTTCAGCTGAGATGCAATCCACTGCCTGTTACTCTGCACTCACATTCCAGGAAACAGAAGCATTTGTAGTTATGAGACTATTAATCCGCGGTTTTGTCTTTATGCGTAGGTGTAGTTAGACTTGCTTGTGTGTCACTCGGTTACAGTCATTCGCCAATTCAACAGAAACGTATTGAGTTTGCTCTAGTATAAGCAGTTACGAGTTTAAAGGATCATTCTGAACCAACAACATCGTAAATAACCATCTTTAATACAACAGAAAGAATATGCGTTTAGCCCATGCCATGAAACGTTCTGTCTGAACATATGGTCCTTATAAATTGAGTTTAGTTAGAATTTGTCATTTGCTGAGGAAACGTTCTGGGATGGGACTTTCACTCGAATCAGATGGAAATCCCTGCTCTCACTTTTTTTTTTTTTTTTTTTTTTTTTTTACAGTAAGATTGCCTAAAATTCCAAAGCCTTTTAGCCTCTTTATTCACCTGCCAACTATTATGAGGAAGCCCCAGGAATAAGCACCTCCACCACTCAACCGCTGTTCTCATTGGGGAGACCCTAAACGCAGTTGCAGAGAGCACGTTTTGAATAAGCAAAGCAAAGACCTCACTGAGCACAAACCCCAGGGCTGCCCCAGCATCCCCTGGCGGGGAACACTGCCCAGGGCCCCCAACGCCCACACGGTCCTCCCTCTTCTCGGACCCTCTGCTGTCCGCGGGCACCCAGAGCAGGAGCACTAGTTCTCCCTGACACGCAGGGGACCCTCGGGGCTTCCAGAGGCTGTGAGTGACAATCACCTACCCTTATCAGTTCTCCGTCCAACACTTAGAGTCACAAAGCTGGCTGGAAAAGTGATAAGGGGATGTGACTGGCCGGCCAAGACGTTCTGATGAAACTTATCGGAACAATAGGAAAGCTGACATTTGATTTCCAGGTTGAAACGTCCACTTGATCTCTGCGACTCCTCCCCTCGCTCCCAAAGCCCCTCCATGACCTTCTGCTTTGCTCTGGCCTCTCCCCAGGTCTCTCCTTTCGACATTTGGCGAGGCTTTCCTGTTTCTGCAGACAGAAATTGAGACATGCAACCCTGGATAGCTATGGAAAGTAGTGGACTCTTCGCATTTTTTTCTGAAAAACCAATCAAAATTGTAAATGAATTGAAATGTCAAAATTAATAAATAAACCAAAGTTAGCAAAGGCTTTACCCAGCAGCTCCTGCAGGTCTGAGGCAGGGGGCCCCGGCACGTTCTCCTCCTCCCGGGCTCTTCGTCTAAGCCCACACCCACATGCCATTCATAAAGTCCCTACTCTGAGTCTCCTCCTCCTGCCAGGATTGGTCCTCCAGAGGTGCTGGCCCCAGGCCAGGACCCATCAGCTGCAAATCTGCTCGAGCTGGATGTGTCCACAGAACTGTGTGGCCTTGATGGGCTCAGGCTAGGGTGGAGTCTGGGTCTAATGGTGAATTCTCCGGCATCCAAGCTCCCTGCCCCATTGTGTCGGATTCTCCCCTCTTGTTGGCTGGCCTTCCACCCTGATCCACGCACACAGTCCCTGGAAACCAAACACTACTGACATGGCTTCAGTTGTGGAGGCCTTAAGATGTTTCTCCACATCAAGATGAAACCAAGAATAACCACCAGTGTCCAGGAATGGTTTTCTATAGAGTATCGCATTGTGTGAAGACCATCAGCTTTGGGTCCCATCTGCCTGCCGCCCACTTCCTGACTGTATGACCTCGAGCAAACAAAGAATCTCTGAGCCTTGGTACCTGATCTATGAAACAGATAGGACCCCCTACCTCCCAGGATTGCTGTGAGAATTAAATGAGAAAAGAGATGGAAAGTGCTTATGCTTATACCTAAGTTCAGATCCCACGACAGGTGCTTCCTGGTTACATGGCCTACAGCAGGTCTCTTAAACTATCTAAATCTTAGCTTCCTTTTTTGCAAATGTGGGGATTAGAATAGCTACCTCAAAGGGTTGTTCTGAAGATTAAAATAGATACACAGTATAAGGGTAAGAGCATGGCCTTTGTACTTAATTGGCTTGGATTTAAATCCTGATTTTGTCAGTTACTGGCTCTGTGAAGTCACTCAGCCTCCCAGAGCTTCACTTTCTACATCTGCAGAGCAGCTGTGACCATCCCAACAATCCTACCCCGTAGGGTCGTAGTGGAGTTTAAGTGAGGTGAGCTATAAGCCCTAAGCACAGAGAATTCAACAGAAATGTAGCTGAGGTCATTGATGAGATAATATAATCACTGACAGTGGACTTGACCCAGGAGATGCCCACCAGGTGGCCACTATTTCAACTGATGTTCCACAAGGTGCATTCCTTGGACCTCTTGGATGGCTTCTCCAGGGTCGGGCCAGTCGCGTCCCGGAGACGAAGTCCTGCTCCATCTGCATCCTGTAAGGAAGGCACCGACTAAGGACCCACAGAGCTTTGGAAACCAGGTCCTTACTCAGGACCAAATGATTATACAGCCCCAGACTTCTGACTCTTGAGGGTGAAGGAAAAACAAACAAATCAGGGACTCTGGGCAGTGGAATAATGAAGCCAGTCCCAGAACTCGAGTTGATGAGAGCTTTTGTGTTCAAGGAGTCCAGGTGTGTGGAAAGAAGGAAGACCCTGACCTGAGATGGTCTGAAATCACTCCAGGGTCTTTAAGGTCAGTCACTGGGGGAAGCTGGGCCGTATGGTGACAATACATGTGTTTCTCTTTGGTCCAACCCCCTTGTTTTACACATGGGAAACCAGAGCCCAGGTTGAAACTCCGCCAAAATCCCAAGGATGCAGCTCTCTGGTCTTTGATGCTAGATCAGATCAGGTATCTGATGCAGATCACAAAGCAGGTGTTTTCAGAGAAGTGATAGGAGTCCTGAGCAACGGGAGGAGGAAACTGGTAAATGACCAACGGCTAGAACTGCAGGGCCCAGTCAGCACCCCTCAAAGACCCAAATTGTGACAGAAGAGATAATGCAATGGCTCGTTTATTTTTCCGTGAAAGCAGTTGCCCCATTTGAAGGATCCCATCACCCTTGTCTTCACAACATGTGCCTCAGTCTCTGTAAACATTCACAGGAGCCTGGAAACCAGGAAGGTACTCTGGAATGTTCAAGCCGGGAGAGTGTCTAAAAAGATATCTCCTTGCTCTCACCCATGCCCAGTCTACAGGCTAACACGTGGACAGGTAGAAAGAGCTAAGTTTCAAAGACCCCTATCCTCTCGTCTCGCTTTCCTGGTCCAAATGATATTCCCATTTGGGTGTTTAAATAAGATAGATTGAAGTGTATATTTCTTCTAACCTTTCCATTGGATTCATTTGCATGGAACTTTTTCACTATAATTCGATTCATCCAACAGGCATTGATGAGACCATTTATTGCCAGGGACTGCTCGAGACACTGGGGACAGAGGGGTGAATTCAGTGTCTGCACTCAAGGAAGTGAGAAGCTCGGAGCTGATACTGGCCCACTTGCTGAAGGGGGCCGTTCACCCTGTCTGGGGGAGACTGCAGTAAGTGACATCTGGCTCTGCCTAGGAGCAGAGGGAAGGGATTGAAGATGAAGAGAACAGCGTATGAAGGTATGAAGGTGTGAGGCAGGAGCCCAGCTGGCGAACAGCAAAGAGCCCGAGTGAGGTCATGGTGTCAAATGAAGCTGCAGGTATAAGATCAGGGCCAATCACGGCACCTTGAACTTCAGGGTAATGGGTTTGCATCTTACCTGGCAGGCAACAGGAAGCTCTGGAGTTGTGAGGAAAGTCACATCTGACTCGAGCTAATAAGGGCAAAAGGTCTGGAAAGAGAAGGGCCGCAGAGGAACCAACCGGGCAGCTGCTGCTCAGGGCGGCTGAGAGGCGGTGAGAGCTTGAATTCATGCAGTGGCGGTCGGGATGGGGCCCTTCCATTTCATTTTAAACTTAATACATTCTTTAAATAACTAAATAATGCAAGCAATGGTACTTATGTTTGGAGAACAACCAGAGGTCAGAAGCTGGGTTCAGCTTATCTTTATCTAATATTTCATTTAACCTTCTCAACAACCTCGAGCAGTGTTTATTTGGGGGTGGGCCCACGCCTTCCCGGGGGCAGCAAGGGTCACGGAAAGCTATCAAGGCCACAGAATATTAACTCATAAAACTCTCCTGGAGAGTGAACTCCATTCCAAGGTCCCTTCCAGATAGCAAAGCCACCAAGTGGAGAAGGGGAGGCAGTGACAGGTCAACCAGTGGGTTACTTACAGTGGTCACGACTATGCCAGAAGGAGAGACCCCAGGGATGTGCCGTGTGCAGGACATCCATGGGCTGCAAGCACAGTACAGACCTTTAATTTTCCACCCACGCCTTCACCGATCTTGTCCGCTCCACTCAAACTCACTCCAATCCATCTTTCCCGGCTGAGTCATAAGACAATGTACTGCTCTGCCTCAGTCAAGACATACTTCATTAGCACATGGCTTCTATTACTAAAATGTGTCAACAAGAGGAGATCCCCCCCCCAGCTAGGGAGCCTGGGGGTGCTGCCTGCCCAGTGTCATCACACCTGACCCTCTGTCCCATGTTGTCAAACACAGTTTGCCCCTTTGGCTCACTCCCTCCGTGACCCCAGAATTGAAACCCTCTCCAGCCTTCCTTTCCTCCTTTTGCTTTGTTTTTCTGGCTTTTTACCAAAATGCATTCTAAAACCACTTATGAATGTATCACTGAGGCCCTAAGTAAATATGCTGTAAAATATACTGGTATAGACATATTTGACTTAAGTTTCTCCACTTCTAATACAATGAATTTTCTCAGGAACTAATGCTACTCAAAGCATCACCATCTTCTGTTTATAGAATTAAAAAACAGATTCAGAGAGGTTAAGCAACTTGCCCAAGGCTTCACAGCTCATCAGCATTAAATCCCAGATATTTCTCTCTCCATCCAATTTCTCCAACATTAACCCTGTCTTGCTAAGAGCACAAACAAGTGAATGGGCATCACCTTCAACATGTCTCACAAACATTCCAAGTCGTGCACGCCTCTTAATGCAATTTACCATTCATTAGCCTGGAAACTCATGGTCAAGGAGGCAGGTTGAAGGTGGAGCAGAATAATTGCTGAGATGCTGCACCACACCCTGCCTGTCTTTCATGGGCATTCTGTCCAAAAAGTTCCCCTGAGGATCCCACCTGGTGCTTTCTGTGACTCCTTTGGCTTTGGTTGACTCTCGTGGTTATGAAATCCCCACCCTTCCAGGTCTCCGGCCGGACGGTCTGTCACATTCAATTTCCATCTCATATAATCCTTTCCTGCCGGCTGGCTGGCTCCGCCACAGCCTGTCTGCCCGCCCGTTAGTAAGTTCCTTATGGGCAGCGCCAATGGCGACCCTCAACCAGCCAACCTCTCCCCTGCAAACCTGGACAGACGTACTCGCCCCACGGTTGGGGTATAACAGGCTGCTGGGGGGACAGACTCAAGACAGGTGGAGGGAAGGAAAACGCTGAGCACCGAGCCCCTCCCGGAGCAGGCTGCCCTGCCCAGTTGTGTTCAGGGCTACAACCTGTCTCCTTCCCAGTCTCCATCCGGTTGGGCTCACTTCGCCCGGTTTAATGAGCTCAGGAATGTGCTCGGTTGAGACGCCCAGTGTTTGCTTTGGCCCCTTTGAGCTGAAACATGCCCCAGGCTCTGCTCACCTGCCTACAGGCTTGTTCAACTCAGTCGTCAGAGAACAGCCAGTGGCAACAGGTGAGCTACTCCCAGAACAGGGCTCAGCGCCTGCATTTAACATGTTACGAAGCGTAACAAACAGCCACCAGGCCTGGCCTGCGGAGATGGTGCAGACCCCGCCCTGGGAGCCGGGGAAGGCTCAAAGTTTGAAGGTGGAACCAGCTACTTCCCTCCCTGAATACTGCTCGGTTCTGAGGGTCACAGGCAGCATCTGCTGTCTCTGGAGCCCACGTGGCAGTCTGGACGCTGGTCTAGGAAGCGCTGTCTGAGCACCAGCTGTGTGCTGGGCTCTGAGCTGGAGCCCTGGGACATAGCTGAACCAGAGCTCCCAGGCTGCGGGGGAAGTGGGCACGCAAGACCATCACACTCAATGTGGTCGAAGAGATAAATAAGGGCCTGGAAATGGGGCCAAAATTCCCAAACCAAACTTGGGATCTGGTTACAATTTTGTCCTAACTCGGGGCTAAAGTATATAAGAAAAGACAAGGAGGGAGGGTATAGCTCAGTGGTAGTGTGCGTGCTTAGCATGCACAAGGTCCTGGGTTCAACCTCCAGTACCTCCGTTAAAATAATTAAATGAGAAAATAAATAAACCTAATTACCTTCCCCCTCCAAAACAACAACAACAACAAAAACCCAAAATTAAAAAAAAAAAAAAAAGACAAGGCAAAAATTGATCTTGGAATGGTTCCAGCAAACCCAGGTTGTAAGCTTAAGGTGGAATAAAACTCAGAGCCAGGGAAGGGAACTATCTGTATCCAAGTGGAGGCGAGTACACGGAGCATCTGAGCTGGATCTCGGAGGGAGGGTGGAAGAGGCTGGAGAAGTGGACAGGCTCTTGGGTATCTAAATTCCGTGCGTGTCCTATTTCCACCCTTGAACTTCTTCCTCATACGATCTCAGTCACTGTTCTCTCTACAGACTCCTCCCACATTCCATAAGTTCATCCAACATCATGTGATCTCAGCATAATCAGACCCACATGTACCAATCCCACGTCTCCAGCCTCTTGCTGAATGAGACATTTCC
This sequence comes from Camelus bactrianus, assembly GCF_048773025.1. NCBI lineage: Eukaryota > Metazoa > Chordata > Mammalia > Artiodactyla > Camelidae > Camelus > Camelus bactrianus. Next base: position 30,133,304 of record NC_133565.1, read on the forward strand.
TTCTAATTCAATGCAGTCTCTGTCTCTCCAAACAAAACAGAACATCAGAACACCCAAAACTTGCATAAGTACATATGGACTCTCTCGCAAGATATATTTCTTACGTATTCGAATACAATGAAGAGCCAAGGAAATTAGGAAAATGTTCCGTGCAGCATTAGCGTTGGCAGATGCCGTCAGAGCCCCACCCAGTCCTCTTGGCTCCCCCATTCCTGTACATGGCCGTGGCTGCAAACATCTGCAGTGCTCTATCCCAGGGATTTTTCTTGGCTTATGCCAGGGGCAAGCTGGACATGCTGGGGAGTTAACACCTCTGGGGGAAAAATACCGTTAAGTACACAACTCTGCCATCTGTTCTCCCAGAGGTCTCCAGCAGGACTGAGCCCCGGTTACCCAGGGCAGCCGCTCGTTCGCACGCGCTGTCCTGGTCTGCTTCTCTTCCCTGTTATCACTTCCCTGCTCTGCCTCCTAAATAAACCACTTGTACTCAAGTCTTTGCCTAAGAGTGTGCTTTTGGAAGGTCCAGCCGAGACCACCTCCCTGCCATTTTAAACCCCTTTGGCCAAGAATGCAATACGTGTTTCTTCTCTATGCTCAAGAACCTCATTTCTACCTGGAACCAGCAGGAGAAAGATGGAAGAAATTCTAAAACAAGCTAAGACACTCGGGGATGACAGTCACTCATCATCAAATCTTAGAACTGTGATGTCTGTAGGGGTTGGGGCATCGGAAGACATCAGAAGAGAAGCCAGTTGCCCGAAGGCGCACACCAGGTTAACGAGAGAGCTGGAATGAAGACTCCAGCCTCTTGACTCTCAAGTTCAGGGCTGAATCCTCTACGACATATTGCTGTGAAAAGGTTTAACCAAGTGGCAAGTCCCTCCCAAGGTCACTGGCTAAGTTCACAGCCAAAGAAAAACAAGTTCTAACGTTTCAACTCTCTCCCGTGAACCTTGCAAAACCTTAAAAGATGAAGTGCCCAGCCCTTTCAAAGCCCACGTGTCTATATGGCCAAGAGAAGTCAATTCTAGAAGCAATTGTTGACACAGTTTAGGCCCAGAGGAGGTTTGCCCTAACGGCAATCATTCAGATAATAACCACATCTTCAGGCCTCTTCTTGGTCTTGGTCAGGGAGATCCAGGGCTTATTGGCAGAGAACAGAGATTCTCAGCCTCCAGCTGAGCAGTCCAATCCTTAAGAAGAGAATCTGGAGCTCAAAAAAGTCTTATTCAAATGCTTATATATTTTCCATAATACACTGCACAAAATAGTGTGGCTGCTGGGGTGGCCAGAAGATCGAATAAGAAGGACTGACATGGGGACACAGGCTTATGCTTCTAAAAGGCAGCGAAATGCTAGTTCAAGTGAGTGCAGGCCTGTAATTCAGGCGTTCTCTGCTTAGCAGTGTCCCCCCCCCCCCCCCCGCCCCCATCCTCCCTGCTTTGTCCTGGCCCTGACGGTTGAGGACATACCAGAATTTCACAGAGGGGCAGGCTTCTCCTGCAGAGCATAAGAGCTGTTCTTAGAGCTGTGAACCTATCTGCATCTCAGCAAAGGTGTCTAAATTATGCACCGTGAAGGCGGGATGTAAATCAGCCGCACGTAATACCCGGCGCGTGTACGCACACAACCCCGGTGCGGGAAGTGCGATCCGGCTTGCGAGCCTTCTCAGCGAGGCTTCAAATAGCTTTAAAAACAACATATTTTATTAAAACAGTGTCTTTTTCTTTTTCCTTGCTGTCTTCTCAGGATGTCCTCAACTATATTAAAGACACTGTATTTTCATTTTTATTATATGATTTCTACAAACAAGATATTTTAAAGTGAAAACTGCAGAATGGATTAAAATGTCCCTACCTCGACAACACGGCCCTCTGCACCCTGGAAACCCGCAGGACGAGGGCCGTGGGACTCCTTCAGGGGAGTTTTTTCTAACACCAAAGGCAGTGAAGCTTTGTCCTATTTTAATTTGAGTAGTTAAGAGGAATGTGACCTTATTCTGCAATCACAGGCTGGTGAGGCCCACGACATTCGAGACAGGTGAATATGCCTGCAAAGGTTCCCTGAATAGTCAAGAAATTAGCATCCCCCAAAATAGCAGTGTGAGAGCAACAGGAGGGGCGCCCACTGCTCCTCTTCCTCCTCCTCTATGTCTCCCTCCAGACCCCCTTTTCTCCCAGTCTGCCACTTGCCTCTTTTTCTCTCCTTCCTCCCCTCCATTCCTCCCTTTCCTCCTTTCTCTTCCTCTGTTCCTTCCTCCTGTCTTCCATACCCTCTCCTCTCCCTTCCTCCTTCCTCCTTTTTTGGACAGGTCCTGAGCCCACAGTCTGCATTTCCCAGTGGCCCTGAAGCAGCGGGCTTTGTGCAGGAGCCCCTTCCAGGGCCCCGCCTCCACTGCTCTGAGGGCAGGTGGCTGCTCTCGCTCCCTGGCCAAGCAGCGTGGCCAGTGCTGCCCATCAGAAAAGCCTCAGAGGGCACAGCCTGTGAGAAGGGAGGGGCTTGCTCAACAAGGAGAGCTTCTTTTAATTAAAAAAAAAAAAAAGTGAGGTCATGACATTCACTCATTCATTCAACTGACAACCTTGGCTAATGTACTGAGTGCTTCTGGGTGGTGGGCAAGTGCACTAAACACCACAGTGAAACTCTGCACAGGAAGAGGGGGAGCGCAGAGGGCAGAAGTGCAGCTCTTGCGGGAGAAGGGGGTGTTGGAAGCAGGGACAACTTATCTAAGGAGCCGGTGACCGTGTAATTCCTTGTCCAGCAGAGGACACATGTGAGAGGGGCGAATCCGGGGGCAGCTGTTGTGAATCAGGGCTGTCCCCGGCAAATTGTGACACCTGGTCACCTTGGCTCTGGAGATTGTTTGGGGGGAGGCCCCCATTTGGAAGATAAGGGTACTGTGCGTCAGACAAAGTGAACAGCAGGAAGGTTTCGTGTGTTTGGGGAGATGCCCATCAGGAGTAAGGCTGGAGAGGCGCTGGAATATAAGACTGGAAATGTCCATTTAGAGCCAGCCTTTAAAGGATCTCAGATGCAAAGCCAAAGAGCTCTGCTTTTATTCCTCAGGCGTTAAGTATAATGCTAGAAAAAAAAAATTATTACTATCACATCAACAGGACAAAAAAGAAAAAAAAAACATATAATCATATCAACAAATGACCCATAAGTAGTTTATAAAATCCAATACCTACAGCTAACAATAACAACAAAAAAATGCTCTGTGAACTGAGATTAGAATACTTTCCTATTATGATAAAATATCTACCCCAAAACACCACCAACACTAACCCTGGTAGAGAAATACTGCTAGAAAATAGGATGGGAAAAATAGCCTCTACACATTTAAAATATATATATGTATGTATATTTGCATGTACATGTATGTATATTTGAAAATAAACTCAGTAAGAAATATGTAAGATCTGTAAGAAAAATTGCTAACATTCACTGAGAAACAGAAAAGAAGGCCTTAATAATTAGAATTATACAGCATTCTCCTGAGGCAGAGATAACATTATAAAGATGTCCAGTCCATAAAAATCACAACCAAATTTTATGACAGCTTTTTTTTTTAACATTTTTATTGATTTATAATCATTTTACAATGTTGTGTCAAATTCCGGTGTTCAGCACAATTTTTCAGTTATTCATGGACATATACACACTCATTGTCACATTTTTTTCTCTGTGAGTTATCATAACATTTTGTGTATATTTCCCTGTGCTATACAGTGTAGTCTATTCTGCAATTTTGAAATCCCAGTCTATCCCTTCCCACCCTCCACCCCTCTGGTAACCACAAGTCTATATTCTCTGTATGACAGCTTTTTATTTAAAATTTTTCTGAAACAATAAATGCATGGGGGGAAAAAAAAGATAACTCTGAACTAGAAAAGCGGGCAGAGGGAATTGGTCCTACGAAGTGTCAATATCCCCTGCAAAGCTGCAGGACTTAAACAGTGTCCTGCAGCTGCAAGAGATGATTGATTTGTGGAAAGTCCTGAAATTCTTGACTGTACACATGAGGGACCAGAGTAAAAATACTATTTTCTGTTCAGCTTCAGTGGGACCTGTGAACGATTCCCCAGATGGCATGCAGGTCTCTACCCCGACGTGATGGAGATTTGAACTTGACCACTGTTTTAGGGCTGCCTGTTTACTTCTGTCTGGCAACACTTCCAGAATGATCCTTCAGTAAAGCAAGAACCAAGTCAGTGTTGGGGAGTGGGCTGTGAAAAAGAAAAACCACCAATAAGCTGCTCTCGTCAAACGCTCCCCCAGCTCGCTGGCCCCTCCCCCAGGTTCCTGGCTGCTGGGTGAGGCCTTGTGACCAGCTCTAGCCAATGGGCTTCAAGAGGAAGTGACATGTGCTACCTCCAGCCCAAAACATAGAAGTAACCTTCCAGCCGTCTTCCCTGCCATAGCAACCAAGGAAACGGATCCTCACGAGATAAGGATGCTTCCATTAGCTCGCTCCTTGCATAGGGCAGAGCCTCCCACTAACCCTTACTGGACACGCAGTGTGGTTGAAAAACCGACCTTTGTCATGATAAGCCACAAAGATACCGGGATTAATTAGTTACTGTAAGATAACCCAGCTCTCCTGACTAATAAGACCAGTCACCTCAGAGTCAGCATTTCAAAGCAGTGGCTCCCAGCTCAGGCCACACATTATATCACCCGGGAGCCCTGGAAACAATGCCAGGTCCCAGGCTACCCTCCAAGAGCTTCTGACTTTATTGCTCCGACTGTGGTTCAGGCAGCATAGTTTTCAGAGTTCCCCAGGAACAAACCTGCAGAGTGTGCTGTGCAGCCCAGCTGAAAACCACTGCTTTCAGTTAAGAAGCTGAGCATCCTCTAAGACAGGACTGCGTGTGGTCATGGTCGGGTCAGCTCCTGCGCTGCAGACTTTGCCCCACGAGCCTGGTCTTCACTTGGATTTATGCTGCCCCAAGCTTGCACACAGTCGCTGAGTCTTGAGAAGCTGTGTGTGGGCTTCAGTGGAGATTTGGTAACAAGCATTCAGAGGTGAGATCCAGGGCAAAGCACCATCTTTGCCCATGTTCAAGGCACCTCTGTAAAAAGGCAAGTAGGGCCTGGTGTGGGGAAATTCAGCCTGGGGTGTTCAGCCAGTGCTCTGCATGGAAAACTTTTCAGAACGAAGACCCTCTCGGTATTTGGGAGCGTGCTGATTCTGCGCCACTGTGCTCTGATGTCACCTGCCAATTGGGGTCACGAGAGACAATGAGACTGGAGGTTGGGTTTCTGACACAGGGAGTGAGCATTACTGCTGTCATCAGTCTGGGACTGGATCTCAGTCCAGGAGGCTGGATTCCAGGGAGCACAGGCAGGCTCACGACCCTCTCACAGCAGCAGTAGGTGGGTTCCACTGCCCGGGGCAGGCTGAGAGATGGCCAGGAAAACGTCCTATAAAATCACAATTCTTTGTAAGTGTAACTTTATCCCAATGTTTCATAAAGTCTCATCAGAATATACAGACGGGTTTCTGCACCACTTGGAAAATTGGGGTCCTTTTCATAATAAATATGTCTCCTCTCCTGCTCCCCACCCCAGGCCCGCATGGTGGCAGCCTCTGTGACCTGACAGGGATCAGTGGGTACAGAAGCCCACAGAAAGAGACGGGGCCAGCAGGAAACGACAGAAGCCAAGGCTCAAACCACCACCCCTGGGCATTTCCAGAGAGGAACAAAATAGGGAAGGAAGTTCTAAAGGAAAGCTGAAGCCTGTAACTCTGGCAGACGAGAGCCCAAAGCCATGGTCGTGTGGGCCATTATGTTCTCCCAGTAAAAGTGACATCTCGCCCAGAAGGACCAGGGTTGGGAGGACTCAGGAGCTGCGGGGCTGGCCCCGGGACAGACTGCTGAGCATCAAAATCACAGTGTCGAAGAGGCCTGTGGAGCCCTGACCCTCAAGGGGCTCTGGTCCAGGGGCGGCTGTGGAATTCCCGGGCAGCAATGATGCTCGGCCAGTGGTGGGAGCATGTGGAACTGCCAGGTCAGAAGTGGGTGGTGAGGAGTGTGGCGGCTCGGGTGGGCGAAACCATCTGGAATAAAGTGGACCTCTTGCTGGCAGCTGGGGAGCTCAGGCCAATAAAAGCTGGACGAGGAGCCAGAGTCCAGCCAAGCTCAGGGCAGACCCAGTTCCCAGAGAGCCAACCAGGAAACAAAGGCAAGCCCGTTCTTGCAGCAAAGGACAAGTGTGCAGACCCAGGGGTAGAGGTTCCATCCAGCTATGAGTGTCACAATGACTGGGCTGCCTCCCACCCCGCCAGGGCAGCTAGCAGACTCTGAGCCCACAAACTAACTCCAAACAAGAGCCCACACACCGCTGCCCTGATGCACCTCTCACCAGGGTCAGGATTCCCTGCACAACTCCCAGCCCCATGGATGCCACATGTATGTTCATCGGATGTGGAAGATCCAATGGTATGTCCAAACAGGAAGTGCACTTTCTACCCTCTCACAGGGCTGCCTCTGTCTCTAGAGACTCACTGTCCACAGCCCCAAAGCCTCTGTTCACCCACTCAGGGCTGCCCCGCAGATCTGCAAATACCTGGCCTGCACCTGCTACCCACCCTCTCTTCCTGGGCCAGTGGCAGACATCACTAATCAATCCCAGCAGCTTTTGCCACCAAGTCTGCCTGAGGCCTTGGCCTCCTCATCACAGCAGCCCAGGCTGGTAACAGCCACCCGACATGTGCTTTTATTCCAAGAACACGGCGGAGCCCACTAGATGCAGCAGACCCACTGTGATGGCATCTTCCACACTGCAAAGGCGGCATTCATGGTTGCAATGGAGACTACGGCCCCCGAAAGCTAAAATATTTGCCATCTGGCCCTTTGCAGAAAAAGTATGCCGACCCCAAGTAGGGGCAAAGCATGCTCAAATTTGGTTTTTCTCCAAGAACGATAAAATTGTCATTAAACTTACATAGTATATGTTTCTATTCACAAAAAGAAATGTAAACAGAGAGTTATCTGAACAAAAAATATAAGGGGATGGAGACACCTAGTTACTGTGGGAGTCAAATGGGACTAACTTCCGGGGTTGCCACACCGAGTTAACTCAACCTTGGTTTGAAAATTTACTTTAATTCTCTTCCTAGAGCCAGAGCCTTCTCAGGCTGTGTTTCTCTGATATCCGGTATCTGGTCTTCTCTGACGTCTAATATCTATCTGGTCTTCAGGCTACAAGGAGTCTGCTCCGGGGACGCTAGCCCTCCGCTGGCAGAGAGCAGGAAGACTCCAGCACGGGGGGTCGCTAAGGGCCCTTCCAGCTGGGCACTGGAACGTCACACCCCTTGCTTCCCGCCCTGGGCTCAGGGTGGGAAAGATGGAGAAAGATTGGCAGCTTCACCTTCTTCTCCACCTGCCCAAGAACCCACGACTCCCTCCTTTTAATTAGACTGTATTTGCCGGGCTCCTCCTGGTCCGGCCCCTGTTGTCTGTTGGAAGGAAGAGCTAACTAACGTCAAAAGCACTGGTTTAGCCCACTGCTGCTTTGTATGATCACTGCCCATTCTCAGCAGCAGCTTCGAAGCTGCCTCTCCCTGCAGAACACGGTATCCGCATGAAGCATATGACGGCACCCTCCCCGTGCCTTTAAACAGTGATCTGAAATGCAGCTCACCTGCCTTGTCAGTCAAACACATGGGCACCTCCTCTCGCTGCCTTCAAGGGGACTCCGGTGCACTTGGAGACTATTAGTCCGTACCTGTGCGATCAAGAGACTGGGGTCAGGAATCAGGGTTCCATCTCCCCTCCTGGTTCACCAACATGTGTGTTGCCAAGAACTGTTAGGTGACCATGGCTGGTCCTTCTCATCAGACAAGCAGCTCAAAGCCTTACCATGAGGTGTGAGGGGAGCTCACACCTCAAAGGAAGGGGCCTCCGTCCCCGGCCCCCGGGCCTGGCAGAGAACCCGCACAGATTCAGTGAAATTCGCCATCCCAGCTGATGGCCGTTCCTTCTCTTGATCATGGTACAGAGCCAAGGTCCAAACGACTCGAAAGCAAGACCACAAGATGTGGGCTTTGTCTCAGCACGGTCCTGGGGCAGAGTGGTGTGTTAACCAGATTTCTAATTCCTGTAAATTGATCTTTAACATCCACAAAATGGCCACAAGCTGCCCCCAAGTAAACCCTGGCTCATCCCAAAACATCTGGAGACTAGATGGTCCCAACCCCCGTGCTCTAACGGTCACCGTGAACGTGAACTTCGCGGGGGCGTCACTTTCAGGCAGAGCCAATGCCAAGCTTGCTCACCCTGCCTGGCCCACTCCTGTCCAAGGAAACCACAGTAAAGGCACTTGCCCACAGCTCCCTCTCTCCCTCCGCCTCGTGACCCACCCTGTGCTTCCCTTGAGGGGCCCTACTTGGCGTGCAGCATTCTCCCCAGGGAACTGTGAGTCTAAACTAATAAAGCTATAAACCTCTTTCTGGTTTCTTTTGCTCTGCAACTGACCTCACCATACTGCACCCAGATTGAGATGGTTAGAGCAAGTGGAAACTGAGATTCTAAAATGGTGACACTCCATTAAAAAAAGACAAAAAAAAAACCCCTCCATTTTAAAAAAGTAGGGGGAGGGCATAGCTCAGTGGTAGAGCGCATGCTTAGCATGCATGATGTCCTGGGTTCAATCCCCAGTACCTCCATTAAATAAATAAATAAATAAATAAATAAATCTAATTACCTCTCCCCATCCTGCCCCCCCCCCAAATTTTTTAATTAAAATTTTTTAAAGGGTGGCATAGCTCAGTGGTAGAGTGCATGCTTAGCATTGGCGAGGTCCTGGCTTCAATCCCCAGCGCCTCCATTAAAAAATTTTTTTAATAAAATAAAATAAAACTCTGACAGCCAAAGAGTCATTAACAGAGGGATATGTGTGAAGGAAGTGAATTGGAAGCCAGCAGAAAATTCCAAGAAAGAAAAGGCAGAAAGGAAAGGATCTTACTGGAAGGAAAGTGTTACAGACGCAGTTCTTTTCCTCTGTTTAATAGGTTTAATAGATTCGTTTGAAACTTGCTAAAGATACTTTTCATCCAGATAGCAGGGAGGCACATAATGTGACAACCTTATGAACACGTTGGAGAGAAGTGCAGTTATCTTTCCAGGTGGGTTGGAAGCCAATTCAACCTGGAAGGTGGTCAGAGCCACCAACCAGACTGCAACCGTGCCTTGGAGGAAGACGTGGAAGGCAAGTTTACCTAATGTGCAAATGCCATGGGGCTGACCCAGTGCTGAACAAGTTGGGTGATGAAGTGAGGACCCGTGAGACCAGACCTGACAGCAGCATAGCCTTGTGGTCAAGGGCAGAGGCTCTGAACTGAGTCCACGTGGGGTTGAACCCCAGCTCCACCACTTACCGGCTTGGGAGACTGAGCTGGGTGAGTGGCAGTGGCCGTCACTGCCCGTGGGCCAGGAGCATAGAGAGGGCAGGTGTCTGGTGTGGGCCACCGCCCGCTCTCAGGCAGCTGTGGCCTTTCATGGGGAGGGGCGGTCTGAAGGCCCTGGAGGGAGCAGAGACGAGGTGTGGGCTTCTGCATGGGTGGACTGTCAAACCCAGGAATGGAGCAGAGTGAGGTGTGGTCTGGGGAGTGTTTGGGTCAGATCCTCGGTCACCATCACCACCCCAGGAAATGAGAAATCCAAGCAGAGTCAGTGGGCAATTTTAGGCTAATAGGTTGGCAGGAAGGCCGGCGTGGGAGCCAGGCCAGTGCCTAAATCTCAGTGCTCGGCAGCCGCAACAGCACCCAGCTCTCAGTGAGGCCTGAGCCACCTTCAGTCCTAAAAGCCCAGCATGTGCTGACTGCAACACGTGATTAAGACCCCAGCCCATCTGCTGGCTTTATGGTTTGGGACAAGTCACTTAATATTTCTGATCCTCAAAGTCTGCAGCGATATAGCAGGAATATCCTACCTTCCAGGCCGTTGTGAGATCAGATGAACTAATTACAGTAAAATATTTAGCACAGTGCCTGCCACAGAGCAGACACTCAGCAGTTAATCTCTTCCCCCTTCTCCTCCTTCTCCATCTCCCACTTCACACTTTGCAGAAGGAACCAGAGTGAGACACCTAATGGGGAGTAGTTCTGAAAGCAACGGGCCCTGGGGGGGAGGAGAGTCGAGTGAAGCCTGAGACAAGAGCCCATCACCGGGCCCTAGAAGGGGCTAGATCATGAGGACTACAGTCCTCTAGTTCTGCCAGTTGTCAAGCCCCACCTTTGAAGTTGCCCAGGGACCACGGCGGTCCCATCGAGGGCGGGAAAGCCCAGACAGCACCCTTAGCTGGCAGAGGTTTGCAGAGTCCCAACCTCAGGCCGCTGGGGACTGAGCCACATTTCCTTGGTTGCTGGCACTTACTGGGGGGGCTTTTGCTTTTCATCTTTCTTTGGCTTCCTTAGGATTTCTCCACATAAACTGGTAAACTGGATGCGTTTGCCAAATGTGAATCATCCAAGTTGTCTGAATGCATGTGCACATTCCAAAGGAGAAGTTCCCAGAATTCCTGCGCCCTGGGTGCCGTTAGAGTTCACCCAGACCAGGGGCTCCAAAGAACCCCTTAAGAAAGCAATTAAAGATCTAGATTCTCACCCACACATAACTGCTTAAACATACAAAATTTTCTTAAAATTTCAGAGATTTCACAAGATCCCCTCCACAGATCCATAAACCCTACAGTAAGAACTTCAGTCAACCCCCTTAGGTTGTAGATGGGGGAGTTGAGATCCAGAGAGGGGAAGGGACGGGGCCAAGGTCACACAGGGTATAGTGGCAGAACCAGGTGGCATATTTCTCACCATGCCTCTTAATACGTGTATCCAGGAGGTGTCGCCCTGGCCAAAAGGTGGAGTTACCTGAATACAGCCTCATCTTTGCCTCCTGCACCTGGGGAAATTGTTGGGCGCCTCTCCAGCTGCCAGAGCCGTTTCTCACCACTAGGTGGCGCTTGTGCCATGTGTTAGACTGGAGTTACAGACTAAAACACCTTGGAAAATTAGAGGTGATCCAACTACCTACCCCTCCTGATTACAGATGGGAAAGCTGAGGCCAAGGGAAAGCAAAAGACGTCTTGAGTTATCTTGAGCAATTCCTTCCTCCTCTATGACAGGCAGTCTCCCCCTTCCAACCCCAAAAGGCATTTAGACTAAAATCAGTTTCCACAATGGAGCCTAGGGTTTCACGGAAGTTCCGTGGGAAACGGGACCCCCAGACCTCCAGACTAAGTGAGCAGGACATAGACCTCTGAGCCCCTCACCTTGTGCGGCCACCAGACCAGCCCTGTTTTACCTGTTTTTATATAATGGGCTTCTACACAAATTTGCATTTGAACAAAGGCTTCTGTGGCTAAAAACAGTTTGAAACCCTTGGCCTCGGTGGGCACTGAGGGTACCTATGGCCCAGGAATTCCACAAGAATCTGTGTGGCTTCAAACCCTTAAAAGGCATGAGGCCCCCTGATGACCCGGAGAAGTTCTGGGGAGGCACCCAGCCAGCAGGGGCGGAGCTAGGGCTCAAAGCAGGCAGGTCTCCTGACAGCAGGCCCGGGCTTGTCCAGCGGCATCAGCAACGTGTTAACGGAGCGCCTGCTTTCCCCCGGGGATTGTGTCTGTGCTTGCTCAGCGCCTCACACCTGCTGTTCAATCTACTTCTCCCCACATTCAGCACTTTGGGTGAGGATTAGCTCCCCATTTTACAGATGAGGAAACTGAGGCTCAAATGATCTCACTTTAAGAGAGAAAATGAGCCAGGTATTCTCAGGGATGGAATTATTTTGGACTCCCTGTCTTTCAGGAGGAACTCTAGAAGTGGAAGGCAGCTGAAATGCAGGCACTCCGAAAGTATCCCCAATCCCCAGGCTTCTACCTGTGGTCCAGTCACTGCCCGGCCCCCTGGGGGCATCTCTCCACCCCTCCGCACATGCTCAGCTCTTCTTTCCCTCCCGCCCTCTTGGCCGTCCCCAGCCTTGCTCTTCTCGACACCAGTCAACCCCTGGCAGACATGGACTCCCAGAAGCCTGCTGCCTGAATTGGGCAGAAAGCTACCCAAGCCCCCACTCACCAGGGCAGCGAAGGAGACAGGAGGCCCATGAGATAGACCCAGGTCAGATGACAAAAGGTCTGTGTTCCCACCTATGGAGGTGAGATCACAGCTGGGTCAGGTGGCCCCATGTTACATATACTTCCATTCCTGGGTGTTGTTTCTTCCCTCATCATTTCTTTCCTTTGTAACTATGGGCATTTTTTTTTTTTTCTGTCAAATGTCCAAGGTGGGAAGTATAGGAGGAGGACTTGGGAGATAAGTCAGCAGAATCAGAGAAGTGTTTGGGTCCAACACCATTGCAGATGATTCCACTCTCCCTCTCTTTAGGCACCAGAAGGTCCCTACTTGGGCAGTGTTGTTCCCGAGGGCAATGGCTCAGCCAACAAGCAGGGAAACTGCTCACTGCACGGAGCAACGCCGTGTTACCTGGGCGGGTGCTTTATGGTCCACCCGACCCTTTCGCCACCGTTGGCTCTTGGATTCAGACCTCACATCCCTGTGAGGCAGCAGGGCGATTACCATCATTCCTAGTTTACAGTTGAGGGAACCGAGGCCCACAGGGGCTCCAATGACTCACTGTAAACAGGTTAACAAGGCCCAGATCCATGAGTCATCTTCCGGGCCGACAATGGCTGGGCCCAACACCGTCTAGACTGTCCTATCAGTTGTCACGGGACCCCCGCCTCGGGACTGGTGTCAGAGGCAACCGGCATCACCCGCCCTCGGAGGGCCACTGTCAAGCCTGGGGACGCGTCCTTCCCACCCCCTACCCACTCCCACCAGTGCCCTCACCTTTCAGGCCACAGGGCCGGTTCAGGACATTCTGCAGTGTCCATCTACCAAAATATCCTGACGTCTGGTTCTCTGCCAACCCTGCTAGAAACCACTGGGGTCACACAGTGAGTAATTACCCACATTAAAAGTAAAGGGCTGGTGATAAAACACTTCAGCCGTGTGCACTGAGACCATGTGTCTGTCCTGTGGATTGTGGGATGTTTGGCAGCCTCTGCTTCATCCCTGGCCTCCACATGAGAAGCCAGCAGCATCCCCCAGACTCCATATCAAAAATGTCTCCAGATATGACTAAATATCCCCGGGGGGGGGGTGCAAAATTGTCCTGGTTGGGAACCACTGAGAGGCACCTCCAGGCAACTGACTACATGAGCACCACCTAAACCTCCCCTCCTTCCTCACCTGCCGGCCAGGCAGCCCTGTATGCTTTATACAGCATGTTCTTCTCGCCCTTCTCAAATCCAGCCCGACCTCTCCAGCTCTGATGGGGCTCTAGGTCAATGCTTCCCCTTCCACCTAGACCATCAAGACACTCCCCTGATTATTCCCTCCGAGGTTGGTCAGCCTTGCCAGCATCGAATCCGTTGAATCCACTTTCTAGACTGCCCCTAAATCTTCTCTCTAAAGCAAATACCTGGCCGTGTTGCTCTCGCTCTTAAAATCCTTGAGTGGGTTCTCATTCCAACCAGACAAAGTAAGAGATGAAACCAGCCCTGTCCACCAGAACCTTCTGAGATGATGGGACCAGGGATGCTCTGTGTCTGAGCTGACCAATGTGGCGGCCACTAGTCCCATGTGCCCAGTGGGACTGAGGAACTGAATTTTTTAATTTTACTTGAAGTTGATTCATTTACTGAACAGTGTAAGTCTGCCTACTTAACAAGGCTTACACTTCCTTGCATAGATCATCCGGTGTGAACCTGGTATTAGAATCAACTGGGAAGCTTTGAAAAATCCCATGATCCAGTCAGTCAGTACATCTGGGGTGGCGCCCAGGCCTTGGCATTTTTAAAGCTCCTGGGGTTAATCCCTCATGCATACAAGGATGGGAATTGCGTCTCCAGACCCTGCTGACCTCCTCTCCCCTCACCTCCAGGGCTCCCCAACACACCCCCTGTGCAGCCCCAAACAATTCAGTCATGGGCAGTCACTTGCATTTTCCTAAGAATTCAATGCCACGTCCTGCCTCGTGCCCTTGTTCACTCTGTTCCCTCTGCCCGGAATGCTCTTATCAGCCCCGTTTAGGATGGCACCCAAAGTCTGGGAGAGGTCAGGGTGATGTATCATTAAGCAACTTACGGGCTGAGGGAAAGGAGCAGGTTTGGATGGGAGCGTTCCTGCGCTGGGAAGGACTGAGCCCTGCAGCAGAGCCAGGTGGGGACGCTGAGCCTTTGTCCACCCAGACAGGACAGGACACCTCAGGCAGCCACTACTCATGTCAGAACATGCAGGGAGCAATTCATGCCGGGGTGACTGGGCTTAACCACATGGGCTACCTGCCTTGGTTAGTTTTCCGGATAACTTCTCAAAGTTTTGCTTCACTCCGTCACCAAGCTCTAAACCTCAGTGTCCTCGTCTGTAAAACAGGTACTAATTATAGTACCTACTTCTACAGGTTGTTAAGTGAATTAATACACTTAAAGGAGTTAGCACAGCACCCGGCACATGGTAAGCACTCAATGAATGTCGCGGTTATTAATAATAATTTAAAAGGTTTATTATGGACAGAGCTGAGACCCTGTAAACATTTCACAATAGAGTGCTGTTACAGGTATATAGTAAACTGGAAGTGCAGTTAAGCTGTACGTGCTTAGCATTTTATATTTATTATCTCATTTAGTCCTCATAACAACCTTTGGTATGGGTACTGTTATTATCACCCCCGTTTTACAGATGTGACCACTGAGGCTCAGAGTGGTTGATGACTTGACCCAAGGTCACACAGCTAGTAAATGATGGTGCCAGAAATGAACTCAGGTAGGCTGGCTCCAGTCCATCTTCCTCTCACGTTAGGTCACCTGTGGACTCTTCAAAAGCTCTTGTCAATTGGGTTTGTTCTCCCCACTTTAGGACAGAAAAAGGCTCAGAGATGAACAGTGAATTGCCCAGGATGACAGAGCGAGGGAGAGCATGGTAGATGGGGCACTGACTCAAGGCTGACCCGAGTTTTTCTACTCAAGGAGGGGGCTCAGACCCAGGGCACTTGGGCCCTCCACAAAGCTAGTGTAAGCTGTTTACAAAGAAACGGAGCCTTTTGGAGCGCAGCCCTGAAAGGAAATAAGGTTTGTGCCTCTGTCATCCAACCATCGTTGCCATGGTCTCTGCATGCTCTTAGCAATTAATTACCACTATTAATTTCCACTATTACCCGGCTCATTGCATTTCTTCCTTTATGTCTATTGCCAGCTCTGGGGCCAGGCTGTAGTTCAGAGAAGGGGCACCTGACCCATGCAGAGGTGCGTCCCAGCACGGTCACCTGCCAGCTCAGCACGGTGTAGAGGAAACAGCCCAAGGCTGGGCACTGGGGCAGCTCGGAGAATTTAAATCTCCCAGAAGCCACACCTGAGGTGGACCTGATGAAGATCCACCAGACAGAGGCAGCTATTGGCCACTTCAGAGCAGTCAGTGCCGTAAGGTGTGGGAGAGCCCTGGGCAGGGGCTCAGGAGACCTCATCCCGTCTCCACGGCTGCTGAGGTGAGACTGTTCTCAGCGGCAGCTCCCTGCGGACTTCAGCTCCTGCCCCGCCCTGTGCTGCCCCGCCTTGGGATTTGGCACCTGCTCACACACAGCTTTGGGGGAAGGAGTGGGGTTGGGGGGGCATTTCCACGTGCTTCTCACTGGTCTCACCTTGAGACCAGCCCTGCTGCTCACGGGCTCTGGGCTGGGTGTTGCCATCGGGGCTCAGGGGCTCAGGCAGTGGGAGGAAACGTGGTCTCCATGCCACCCCTACCTTCCTGCCAGTGCCCTAGTTGGCTGGCTGACCTAGGGCTGCAGCTGCTGGGGGCGCTGGCAGTTTGAAGTGCATTCCTGGGACCGGAGCTGGGCCTGGCTGGTGGCCCCCAGTCCTGAAGAGCTGAAGGGAGGAGCATGAAGGGACAAAGGTGGCCTGGGGTGGCCTCCGCCCTGTGGAGCACTGTGGGCCCGGGGTCGGGGCAGGGCTTGGAGGAAAGGCGTGCAAGGCTCATAGCAACCCACTGCCAGAGGCCGAGGAAGGACCGATCTTTGGAAAGGGAGCTGTGATCCCAGGGAAGAGGGGTCATCTGCCAGCCCAGCACAGTGCCAGAGGAAGCACAGCCACGGCTGCACACTCCAGAAGAGACTGCTGCCACTTCCTTGGGAGCCGCGGGTCAGCTGGCTGGCAGAAGGGGGTGGGGTGCGGGGGTGTCCAGAGCAGGGTGTAACATCCCAGAAGAACCAGGCAGAGTGATGGATCCAAACTGAAATGGGGCATCTGAGAGCCGAACCTCAGGCCTTTGAGCAGGTCCACATGGGGCCTGGGGCCTGGGGCTCTGAGGTCAGTGTGATCCAGGAAGGACTCAAGTCTGGGGCAGCCAGAGCCAGGGCAGTGCGCCAAGGGGCCTCGTGCCAGGTTGGCTTGGAAATGCAGCAGGCTGCAGTGCACAGGCAGCTTCCTCTAGGACCCAGGGGGACAGAGGCGGCGGCTGCTCCCTCCTTCTCCTGGACACCATGGCTCCTGCACAAGGAGAGAATGGTCAGCAGGGATGGGAAACACCACAGATATGGGCACCTTCCATAAAGATGTTCAGCTTTGGGGCCCAGAGAGGGCAAGGAACCCACCCAAAGTCACCCAGCAGGCAAGTGGCCGAGTTTGAGTCAGATTCCACGATACCCGGCCCCCTTTCCTGTAATAACGTGGGCTGGGGAATGTGCTCTTTCCCTCACACACAGGCAGAGGCTTTGCCCTCACTGCCTGGCACAGAACACTTCCCTGTTGTACTGTTCGTGGTCTTCTGACCATTATTACTAACATTCATTACACCGGGCACCCTACATCCTGGATCTCATGAAACGGAGTCCTCTTTCAGTTCTGAGGGGTACTTTGAATTGCTCTTTTATAGATGAGGGAACTGGGCTCAGATAGGTATGGTAACTTCCTCCAAATCACAGAGCCAATTAGTGTAGAGCTAGGATTCAAAAACTTCACTGAGACTCCACCGAAGCAAGTCAGCATATCCACACATGCTCTGCCACCGAGGAGAGCCCATGGCTGTCTGTCCTTCTCTGGTCCCATATCCTGGCAGTGCACACAACCAGAAGGCAGGCTTTCGGTCTCTGCTTTTAAAAACTGCTAACGTCAGGTGAAAGGGCAGATGTGCTGATGTTAACCTGAGGGAACACCGAGAATCCAGGGAAGTGGCGAGAGGCATGGTCCCTCTCTCTGCAGCTCCCCCTGAAACAAGTCAACACTGGCTAGACCTCCCTCAGGTCCAAGGAGAGATAGTCCCCTGAAACAGGAAGCACACCACTCCTCACATTTTCTCTGGAGTGGGGACCGGGGTGGCCAGCCCAGGGGTCTGCACTGCAGAGAATCTTTCCCCAAAGAGGCTGCGCACATGGCAAGGACTTAAGCCTGCGTTCAGCCTGGCCCTTGAAAGGAGGCAGGGCTGCAGAGAGCCACATTCTGAACCTTCCTTCCCTCCACGTGGGAAGGCAGAAGAAAGACCCACCTCGCAGAACTGAGACAGGGCAAGCTCGAGGCTGCGCACAAAGGTCCCAGCACAGAGGCTGCACCGTCTCACTTGCGAAACGAGAAGAGTCATGAGAAACATTCACCCCCAGAAAGCATGGGGCGTTGTTCTGGAGATCAGCCCAGTTGAAACGATCAAAGGTGATGGAGGGGTACGTCCTCCTGAAAAGGCTTTCCAACATCCTCTCTTTTTAAATTTTGAAAATTCATTTCCAGTTCCAAAGCAACTCATCTTGTTTTTTGCTTCTTAATTTTTAAACATAAAACCTACAGAAGAGCACTCACTCAAACCAAGTTTGCTAATCCCACTACTTTCTGCGGGTCTATGAAGAAGGGAATGCCTCAGCCCACCCCCCACCACCACTCCACCAGCCTCCCACCTCCCCAACCCCGTCGCTGCCCCAGAGGTAACAATTCAAACTCCTGGTGGTTCCTTCCAGACCTTCATCTGTGTTTAAACAAACACGTGTTGACATGTTTAGTAGATCAGTAATGGTCAAAGTATTCCAAGTGTCTTCTTTCTCTTAGAATAATAACAATACACATGTTAAACAAGAAAAATTATGAAGTTTTAGAATATAAATATAAAGAGCCACCCACCTACCAGTGCACTGACTCGGTCCAGCTTCCTCCCGCCCCACGCCCCGGGGCAGTGGGCGGCCAGAGCCTGCAGGGAGCGGCTGTGACTCAGTGTGACCGCTGACCCGGGCAGGCAGGCCAGGGAAGGCAGGCAGGAAATGTCAGGAGCGCATCAGGGGAACGTGGCTCATCGATGTGGCATCGGCACCTGCCTCTGGGGAGCTCCAAGGAGTGCTCTGAATCGGGCTGACAGCTCCATTAGTTGCCAGCTCTGGCCACGTCTTCTGGGACTGGTGACCCCACCCACAGCCAGCAGGAAGACACACCCGATCTACAAGGACCCTACAGGGCGTAACAGGACACCACACCTTTGCTGACAGTCACAATAAAAACCAGCGGCTGAGCACCCACCCAACACCAGGGATTTGGGGGGTTTGTTTTAACCCCCACAACCTCCTTGTCAGATACTTATGATTGACCCCATTTAGAGATAGGAAAACTGAGGAGTGATGGTACCAGCCTAAGATCACATGAGCAGGAGAAAGCCCACATTCCCATCCTACTCCCTGTGGTCAGAAGGCACAGTGTGCTGTCTTTTCATATCACCCCATAAGGAAGATACTTTTCCCCCCACTTGACAGATGAGAAAACTGAGGCCCAGAGAGGTCAAAATCCACACCTCCCATTCTGAAAAGCCCTCCTCCTCCTTCCTGAATCCCAGCGTGGGGGTGGTGCCAGGGAAACGGAGAAGGGCAGATTGCATAACATCCCTCGTTCTCTGCCAAAAGCTGCAAACACCCACTTTCCCCATTCACGAATCTGGGCAATGAGTGGTGGGAGTTAGGGAAGGATATTTTAAAAAAAAATCTTCAGTCAGGGAATTTCACAGTATAATTATATAGTGAGGACACCAAATTAGCAGGAAGAGGGGACCGTCAGCTGCAGCAGTCACTGCTTACATCCCCACGTTCGCAGCCAGCTCACAGCCTGCCGGGTGGGCCAGGGAACTCCCCTCTAGATCCTGAAGACACACAGGACACCCCTGGAAGAGTCCGCAGAGACCACTGACCCCAACCCCCACATCTCATAGTTAGGGAAACTGAGGCCCCAGAGGAGGAGCTCATGCTTGAGGCCACGCAGTGACTGGCACAGGACTGAGGGCGGGACCCGGACTCCAGCCCCACCCCTCCAGACCCACCCAGCCCCTCCGAAGCCAAGAGCCAGAAGTAGACTATGCTTGGGCTTCGAGGGTCCAAAATAAACGCATGTACAGCTCTTTGCATTGTTACCATGGTTATAGATAGCAAGGGCTGCGACAAAGCGCAGCAAATTAGTTAATGATGAGAGAGGAACTTCCAACAGCGGCACATTCTGCATGAACAAATTGCTTTCCTAATGCGGTGGCAAGCCGCACCCCCGCGGCCGGGCAAGTGCCGGTGGTGAGCGGAGAGTGGTTACGGTGGAGGTGAGAGCAGGCAGAGCACATTACTCACGGGCTGTCCTCACCCCTCCCCGCTCCCGCCATCGCCCTAACAGAGTGTGAAAAAACGGGGGCTCACGTGACCGATTTCAGCTTCCCCGGCCAGCAGGGAAGGTGGTGGCTCTGTTCCCTCCGAGCCCCACAGGGTGGCAGCAGCTGGCCCTTGGCAGGGTGGATGGTCAGGCCTGAGTCAGATGCAGGAAAGGTTAAAGACTTAAGACTCCCAGGGGGGTTGGGTTGATCATTTGGGGAATTTTCTCTGTGTCCTCAATCTCCTGAGTATCCCAATTCCTGTCTTCGTGGAGGAAGTTTTTTGCAAAACTGGCTGCAATTACTCTCCTTCCCTTACCCAGGCCTCCTGGCAACCTGACTTTGCAGCTCCTCCCAGCAGGAGGCAGAGTCCCTCCTCCCTCCCCTTGAATCTGGACTGTCCTGTTGACTGGTTTCTACCAATGGAACGTGTTACTGGTCCATGAGAACTAAAGTCCTTTGTCTTAGACCCAGGAGTCCTGTGTCTCCTGCCAGCACCATGAAGCGGTAACCGGCTACCTTGTTATCATGGAGTATGTACCTGCGGTAAAACCAAAGCCCAGATCTAACACAAGTCAGCCCTGCTCTTGCCTCAGGGCCTCTGCAGCTTCCATTCCTTCAGCCTGGAACACTTTCCCCTCGGCAATCATAGGGCTTCCTCTCTAACTTCCTTCAAATCTGTGTTACTCCTGGTCCTCTAGGAAGCAGAGGCTGAGATGGGGTTAATTATGCCAGGCTTTTATTGACGGAAATGTCTTTATGATGGGAAATAAGAATGGAGCAGGGAAAGACTGGGGTTGTGATCTGATGGTGACACAAGTCCGACCCCAAGGGAAGGAGAGAAGAGAGAAGGCAGAATGGAGGGGTCCTAGAGTTCAGTGTAGTCTCAGGATGTTTTGGCAAAATCCCTGAGTCAAAGGTTTGCTGACAAGGGGTCCCGGTCTCCCAGGAGAGGTCAGTCAGTCATCGGCAGGGAGCAGCGGTGGAAAACATAACCTTGACATAAAGGCAGTAACAGATTTCAAAGCTTAGCAACTGTGGCCCTGGGCCATTTACGCTCTCTGTGGTAGAAAATCTGCAAGACTCACTCTCACAGCTGTCACCAAACCTGTTCCAATGCCCCTGTCCAGCAGGCCATCCTGATCGCTAAGAAGAGCAAACCCCCCTCCAGCATCCCCATCATTCTCCCCCTGCTCTATGCTTTTTTGACTGCACTTGTGACCCACTGGTTCTATAATTACTTGCTTACTTATTCACTTTCCCATCTCTTGCCACTACAAGGTAAGTTTCATGGCAAGGGATTTTTTGTTTGTTTTGTTCACTGCTACATCTCTGGGACACTGAACAGTGTCTCGCATTCAAAAAAATTCTTGAATGAATGAATAGATGAACGAATGAATGAAAAAATAAATGTTTCCTGATAGATACTGAAGGGCTACTTTCAATTTGTGTGACCCCACATGATGGACTGAATGTTTATATTCACCCAATATTCCTGTGTTGAAGCTCCAACCCTGAATGTGATAGTATTTAGAGAGATAGTCTTTGGGAGGTAATTAGGGTTAGATGAGGTCAAGAGGGTAGGACCCTCGTGATGGGACTGGTACCCTAATAAGGAGAGAACCCAGAGAGCTTGCCCGCTCTCTCCCCACACACTCCAAGAAAAGGCCATGAGCGCACACGACAAGGAGGTGGCCCTCTGCAAGCCAGAAATAGAGTCCTCACGAGAAACTGAATCAGCCAGCACCTTGATCTTGGACTTCCCAGCCTCCCAGAGAAATAAACATTTATTTTTTTAAGCCACCCAGTCTGTGGGATTTTGTTATGGTAGCCTGAGATGACTAAGACATCCCAAGCCCAGTGATAGGTCATGTGACGGAGCATCAGTAAATCTTTCAGACCGCTCTGAATAATGCTCCAAAACAAACACACTTTATTCTCTGCAACTCTGGCTGTCAACAGGAAGTGGGTTCTCTTTCTGGTGGCTGCTGCTAGTTGACAAGGAGACAGGAAACTGCATATTGTGCCTGGCCGTGGCAGGTATATATGAAGAAGGGAAAAGGGAACACAACTTTGGGGTCAAACCTCTCATATCCCACCCACTTAAACTGCCTGTCAGAAAATTCCTGTCTCATCCTGGACACTTTCACTCAACAGTGTCCCAGAAGACGTGCTGACAGAGGAAAGCAGGCTGGCCCTGTGGCCCAATCAGCCCCCGAGCTCTGGGGCAGTTTTCCCTACTTTGTTGCTATGGCAACAGAATCCAGCTGCAGGTACTCACCTGTCACCAACACCAGGGCCAGACTCCCGCTGCATCTGAACACGCCGGTTGGAGTGAGGAAGGAGGAAGCCAACATGGAAAGGCCTTGTGTCACCTCAGGAAATTCCAGGTGGCGGTTAGGAAGCAACTCCAGGCTGCAGATCTGGGGCCTTTCCCTGCTAGATGCCCAGGCCCCTGGGTGTGTGCACAAAACCACAAGGCTGCCTTCTCCTGGTGGCAGGCACAGCTGTGAATGCAAGAGGTACCAGAAGTCCCCTACCATCAAGCCCTGGTGGGTTCAAAATCCAAGCAAGATGCTTTCTAAAGATTCCGCCCACCACTGCCTCCACCAGCCTAGCTTCTGCCAGGAACTCCTGACTTGCCTTAGATCTGAGGGCCACCTCCCAGACCTGTTACTTGTTCCCAGGTCCACCTCCAAACTGAGAGAGGGTGTCAGGCTCTGTCCTGCCCCCCCCCCG
Source organism: Camelus bactrianus (assembly GCF_048773025.1). Lineage (NCBI taxonomy): Eukaryota > Metazoa > Chordata > Mammalia > Artiodactyla > Camelidae > Camelus > Camelus bactrianus. Next base: position 30,155,694 of record NC_133565.1, read on the forward strand.
TCCCCTGGCTCATGTGACATCCCCCATGACCTGCTCTGGCCCCAGCACTGTGACAACTCAAGGAGCCACAGAGCACGTCCGGATCCATCACTCCCAGCTTGCCAGGCCGGGCTCCAGGCTCTGTGATCACTCTCCCCACTGAGGCCCTCAGTGGGCACGTGTCTCTGCCTCCCTTCCCACAGGGGGAGCTAGCCCACCCCACTACCCACCACCAGCCACTGTCCTGGGCCAGGCCTCCTTCCGATCTCCACCTGGACTATTGTGGAGCTTCCTAACACTCCCCCTGCTGCCACTTTTCCCTGCCTGCTCAACCCTGAAACAGCTTGGGCTCAGGGTCTCCCAACGTCTTTCATGAACATGACTTCCAGCTCCTGGCCCAAAACTCTCTCCAACAAGGCTCACAGCTGATTTCCTAGAGCAGACCGAGGGTGGGATGAGGGGAGAGAAGGAAGAGGACAATCATTATGCTCCCATTCTCCTCATTTCTCCCTCTCTACCACCACTGCTTGTACCCCAACCCTCCCTCCCCTCTAAGCCAACAAGCCCCACCCACACTGACACCAGCAAACAGAACCTTGGAGAACAAGGTACCCTCGGTGCCAGCAGTGTCCACGCGGCAGCTGTGGCCCAGCCAGGCCACCTGTTATATCAGTAGATGTCATCACGGTGTTTTCAGCAGTGAGACTGCTTATGGCTACAAGTCAGAGAAATCCAACACAGAACCTTCTACACATTGACTGTCTCATACAAGAAGCCCAGAGGGAGGGCAACTGCAGGTGTGATTCAGTTCAGCAGTTCCACATTATGATGCGCCCAGGTTCTTTCCCGTTTTCCTTCCTGCCATCAACAGCTTGAGGTGGCTCATCTCCCGTCATGGTCTGAAAATGTCTGGCACAGCTCCAGGCATCACAGGAAGACCAAGAGCAAGAAGCAGCCGCAGAGCAGGACTTCTTACTTCTCCCCTTTGCAGAGCAAGGAAGTCTTTCCCAGAATTCCCCTGGCAGTCTTCCCGTCACATCTCATTGGCCAGAATTTTGTGCCGCCCCTATTCCTGAGCCAATCACCAGCAAGGGGGCATGGTATCCTCATCACCGTGATTGGTTTAAAACAGTGAGGTGTCAGGCTCTTAGGACTAGAACAGGGCCCTATTCACCTGCAACTGCACTAAACTGGGGTCTGTAAGCAGGGAAGAAGGGGGTGGGCTGCTGGGGAAGCAACCACGTGGTCTGCCTCTATTTCGTATTTAACTGGCTACAATCACGTGAGGCCAGTCGCTCTCCAAGGACAAGCCAGGGCTCGGGTCTAGGAGCAGAAGACTGGGAGAAGAAAAGGACCAGAGACAGGCAGACACTGAGGACATTACTGCCATAGTTGAGCCAAGAAAGGACAAATGCAGAATGATGGCAGGGATAGGGAAAGCAGAAGAGAGAAGACACATGCAAGGGAAAAGTTAGCATTAAAATCAATGAGTCTTGGCAACTGCTTGGATGTGGAGAATGTGGGAAAAGGGGAGATGGCTTGGAGTTTTCCAGCCAGGATGCTTTTGAGGATGGTGCAGCCACTGGAATTGACTGGGCTGAACGTTCTGATCCCAGGTAACTGAGAAGGGCGGTGTGCATGCATATAGGACTGGACAGTTTTCAAGGTCTTTTATGCTCCTTGGTCTCACTTGTTCCTCACAGCAACCCAGCAAGGCAGGCAAGGTGGGACAGATAGTGGCATTCTCATTTTACAGATGAAGACGCTGGCCCTTGTTGGCATCATGAGTCTCAGATCCTCCGGGTGACAGAGGCTGGAACTGGGACGAAATCTGGGCATGTGAACTGGGGGCATCAGGTTAATGTGGGCTGGAATCTCCTAGATCGCTGAGGGCACGATTCAGTCTTTGCCCAGACTGCACCTGCCTCCTTGTTCTGGCTTCAAAAGTCGAAATTTCTCTTTTCTCTGTCACTCATACCAGAGGTCCTTTTATTGGTCAATTTCAAAGAAACTGACTTCCTTGTACCATATTAACCTGACATTTCTGAAGCATAATAACAGGGAATTTTTGTCATTATCTCAGAGTAGGGAAGGACTTTCTAAGTATAACAAACCCAGAAGCCAGGAAGGAAGGAAGGAAGGAAGGAAGGAAGGAAGGAAGGAAGGAAGGAAGGAAGGGGAGAAAGCAGGGGAGGCACAGTCTAATAAATTGGACTTTGTAGCAGTAGACTTTGCAAAAACCACCACAAACAAAATCAAAATGCAATCTAGGAACAATACAGTATCTGCAATTCATATTATAGACAAAGAGCTAATTATCCTGATGGATAAAGAGTTCTACAAATTAATCTGAGATTTAAAAAAAAAAGATCTGCAAACAAATAAGAAAGTGGACAAAGGATATGAACAAACAGATTTCAGAAAAGAAAACACAAATGTTTCTTCAACCTATGAAAATATACTTAACCTCAAATTAAATGCATGTTATAAGCCAGACAGATGGTTTGTTAAGAAGGAAAATGATTGACATTGTCTTGGTGAGGGTAAGAGAAACAGGGATTCTCATAATTGTTGGCAGGAGGATGAATTGTGAATTCTCTGGAAGGGAGGCAATATCTATCACTTGTGTAAAGATATATACCCTTTCACCCGAAAATTCCACTTCTAGAAGTTTCTCCTGCAGAAATACACTTGTGCCCAGTGTACAAAGTCATGTTGCAATATTGCTTGTAAGAACAAAAAATGGAACACTTCTTAGAAGCCCATCAATTGCAGACTGGCTATTGAATGATGATACATGCACGTCAAAAGGAAAGAACTTCGATTGTACTGATACAGAATCATCCCCAAGATACATTAACTGACAAACAAGGTGCAAAACAGTGTGTATAGCGAAGTGCCATTAATACAAAATAAAAATATATATGTAGTGGTATTTGCACATAAGTGTGTAGAACTTCCCTCAAAGGATAAACGAGAAACTGGTAACACAAGTTGTCCCTGGGTAAGGAGACAGAGAAACCGGGAACAGGGAAGCAAGAGATGACTTTTTACTATAAACTTTTCACAGTTTTAAAATTTACCATGTTAACTTATTATCCATTAATAAATTGGATATAAAACAAAACTGAAATGAAAAGGTACATGGAAACGATGAAAACTTTAATTAGCATATCCTGGGGTGGAGTGTTAGGACTAAATATCCTGCTAGTCTTCTGTGCTGCAAAGCAAATGATCATCAACTTAGCTTAAAAACAGCATATATTTTTCACCTCATATTTCCATGGGTCAGGAGTCCAGGCAAGACCGAGCTGGGTCCTCTGCTCATGTTCTCACAAGGCTGCAGTCAAGGTGTTGACTGGGCTCCATTCTCATCTGGACGCCTGACTGGGGAAGAACCCAATTCCAAGTTCATTCTGGTCATTAACAGAATTCATTTCTTTGTAGCTGTGTGACTGGGTGCCCTGGCTTGTTGCTGCCTCTTGGCTTGAGGCCACTCTAAGATTCCAGAGGAGAGATTTTTTTTAAAAAATTAATCATAGGGGAAGGAATCACAGAATGAGGAGCTAAACCTCAAGGCAAATCTGTTCATATCTCTTCCTTGTGCTCAAACTCCCAAATGTGTGACGTGAGGACCTTTGCCCTGAAAGGGCCCTGCATCACCACAGGCTCACCTCCTGTCACACCCCAGCTCAGACTCTACACTCCAGCCAGCCCAACAATACTTGTTGCTCCCAGAAAAGACCTTGAGACATGTCACTCCCCCTCTAGGCTGTCCTTCGCCTCCACTGTCCTTCCATTCTCTCATCCACCTTCTCAGGTCAGTTCAGTTGTCAGCTGTCCTGTGAAGCCTCTATCAGCCCTCCAGGAGCTGGTCCCTCCCTCCTCTCCAGAACTCTCTCAGCACTTGTCACGCTGTAAATAGCTTCTACCACCTACTGAGTACCTAACATGGTGCCACGCACTGTGCTAAGCCCTGGGCAAGCATCAGCTCTAGCTTTAGTTAACATCCCTCCTAAAAAACATGATTGCCTAGACCAGGCTCGCGCAGCTGGGGGTGGATCCGGGTTTCAAGTCCAGGACTCCTCTCTTCCCACAACTGCAATTACACTGTATCAGAATTCCACTCCCTCTGAGCCAGGGTTTCCTAAACTCTTCTAGACTCTGGCCCTTGGTAAGAAACACGCTTTATGTTACAATCTAGTACTCACCTACGCATATGGAAGTTTTGGGAAACAATATCTGCCCTTTCTACTTCCAGGACCCTCTGATCTTTTCCCTTTAATTTCATTTTATTCAATGGTAGTTATAATCCACTAAATCGATTTCATAATCCACTAATGGGTGGCAACTCCTAGTTTTCAGACACTGCTCTGAATTGGCAGCTCCTGCATTCACAGACCTCGCACAGAGCCTGGAAAATAGTAGGCACTCAATAAATAAATTCCTGACCTGATTTCCACTGAGTCAATGCTCTGAGCTGGCCTCAGGGAAAAACTGATCCCTGAAGCCAGTAGACTAGGGCCCGGGGGCCTAATAGCCCCAGTGAGGAATCCAATCCTCCAGGTGTTAAACTGAGAAGACAGCGGAAGCTTCTGGATGAAAAGCTGGATGTTGACCCTGCCCCAGAGAACACTGTCAGTCAGTAGGGCCAAGGCAGAGTGCAGTGGCAGGCCCTCTGGTCCCACGGCCAGGGTCAGGGACCTGTGGTGGTCAACAGCCCTGGCCTGGGGACAGAGAGAAAGTGGCTGGGGAGTGGCCCGGGTAGAGGGGCACAGACCAGAACACTGTCAGCGTCCTGTGCCTCCCCCATGGGCGGTGGCACTTGCCAGCCTGGCAGTGACAGGCAGGTGAGTTTCATCGGCCCTGGATTTCTCCTTTGACTAAACAAAAACTGAGCTCACTAAGAAGCTGGAGTCTAAATTTAGCACCAAACAATGGGAACTGGTGAATTGGCCCCTGCTGCCCGTGGCACAGTGGGCAGGGAGGCTGCTACTCCATTTCTCCCGCTCCGCCCGGGCTGTCCTGAAGCCCAGGACTCCAGTGCCGACTCACCCAGGGCTGCCAGGCAGGGACAGTGCCTTCAAGACCCTCCTCTGAAAGGCTGGGGTCCTGCTAGGAGAGGGGGCTGGGGGCAGGTAAAGCCTTCGAGGGGCTCTCAGTTTCCGAGGCCTGACCAGTGATCTCCATTAGCGCTGTCACCACCTGGCCCTGCAGTCCCTTACTGCCCCCACCCAGGGCCTGAGCTGCGCCTAGACCCCACTGGCCCTATATAGGTGGTCCTCCACCCCGCTGCATCTCAGTACTCTGGGGCTTCGGAGAGGCCCGGGGCTGGGCAATGATGACTCCTTCCCCACCATCCAGCCCTAAAAGCTTTTCCTCCAAGGGCAAGCGCTGCGTGTGTGCACAGCTCTTGAATCACAGATTATAACTGACCTCTTTGAGTCCTCGGATCACCTCCCTTAATCTTCACAAAACCCTGTGGGGTAGGTACTATGATAAACCCATTTTGCATATTGGAAAACTGAGGCTTGCAGACGTTAACTAAATTGCCTAACATACAGCTGAGTCAGCACCATACCAGACCCCCGCTTTTAAGGGCTCCTCTCCACACCACATGCCTCTGTGCACAGGGACCTCCCCTGAACCCCAGCCACTGGATCTGCAGCTGGAACTTTGCCCAGCTGTTGCCACTGCTAACCTCCCACGGCCTGCAAGACAGAGCCTGGGTTAGGATGAGGCTCCAGAGCCACATCGTCAGAGTGACATTTGTTTGCCCCTGTAGGCCTAGGTATGTTAAATAGCCTCCTTGAGCCTCAGCTTTCCCATCTGTAAAAGGGGGGCGAGCTCTGCAATGTGTCAACTTGGCTAGACTGAACTACATTTCCCAGAATTCTCTTCCCTGTGTGTTTCTGGTTAGGGTGGGCCACAGGAGACGTTCCAGCGAGAGCTTTGGAGGGTGAGCATGAGGTTGGCAGGCACTGTGTAGTTCATATAGGTTGTTGATTGCTTGCTTATCTGCTGGCTCACCTCTTTGGTGTGGGGCCTGCAAGTGTTCCACTGTCCCCTGGGCCCCCTTCAGCATCTTCAGCTTTGAGGCCAGGTCTGCATGTCCAGCTGCAGAAGAGGGTGTCGGCTTCTTCTCTGGGACACCCATACCATCAAGGTTGGAGGCAGCAAGACACAGCTTTCAATCCACCCTCATGGCTTCCAGCTAGGTTGACCACCGCTTCCTGGCTTGCCTGAGGCTTTCTCAATTGTAAAAAAGTGAAAATCTCACCTCTTGGGAACCCATCTTAGTCCCAGAAAAACAGGACAGTTGGTCACCTGGATCCAGTCGTGCTTGTGGGATCCAGCTGGTCCTGCAACAGATGCAAATAAACAGCCTTACAGAGACTGATCCATCAGCCCCCACACTGCGAAGTTCAAACCCCTGTAACATAGATAGATAGATAGATAGATAGATAGATAGATAGATAGATAGATAGATAGATAGATAGTTGACAGATGTCAGGTGGTAACTGTGTTTGCCTCATAGTCATGAGCATTAAAGGAAAGGTTCATATGCCCAGCGCCCAGCACGGAGGAAGCAATCAATATATATTAGACGTTATTGTTGCCACTTAATATGGGTCACAAACTGCTAGGGTGTAAGATGGTGGTGGCAAAACCTGCTCCTCTGAGCTTCAGAACCACAAGTGGTAGGTAAAAGTGATCTGGGGTGAGAGTGGTTATCTCTGGTAGGGTGTCGGTCGGGAGGGAGCATGAGGGAGCCTACTGGGGTACTATGTCTTGTGTAGGCGGTGGTTACATATGTGAAGCTTCATCGAGCTGCACACATAAGATGTGTACACTTTACTGCAAATGTTATAACCGGATGAAACATGAGAACGTTTCTAATGTGATGAAAGAACCAGAAAAGCTAATGCCCCTCTGCCTTCCCTTTGGTGTATGACCTCATGTAACTTCTTTGGACCACAGTTACCACATCCAAGAAACGGGTAAGCCTTGCTAAAGGTCAGGGCACTGGTCTACGTGGCATCCTTGTCCCCAAACTCTCTAGGTCTTTATTTCAAAACAAACAAGAAAAGAGAGGCTGCTACAGAGAAGGCCTATTAAGAATTGAGGTGTGACCTAGTCTAAAGGGTCAGTGATCCTTTTATGAGTTGCCTGGTGTTTGCTTCTCCTTTGGACAAGGACAATCGTGAGTTTGTGTCTACAGCAGAGATACCTCTCAAAGCAGTTCAGGAAGGCTGTGATGCTAGAGATGAATGGAAGGCATTAGAACTGCAAGGGGAGGTGTGTGCCCAGGACCTGCCTTCTCACCTGGGGGAAGAAAGGATGAAAACGCCCATGATCTGTAGTCTCACTGTGTGCCGGGCTGAGCACCAAGTGCCTCACATGCCCCATCTCATTCTACCCAACAATGGCATAATGCACCATTGCTAAAAAGGAGACACATGTCTGAACTTGGAGAGATTGTGTATTTTTCACTCATTTGCATTTTCTAATTTTTTTTTTACTATATACAGCAAAAAAAATACTATAGAAATTTAAAAATGAAAAATACATGATTGGCCAAGAAGCTAATTTTCTCTCTGTGTGGGAAGGGGCGACTCTGCTCTGAATTCAGGAACCAGCTCAGCATAGCCCTGAGCAGCCCTAAGTTAATGCAAAGTTCGGCAGTGGGTGCACCTGCTGCATCACACGGGGACTGTGATTGTCCCTGTTGCCATGTGTTTGATTCCAACTTTGATTAGTAGAAAACAGGCTTGGTTGGAGGCAGAGAGACTAGTCGGGAGGCTCCTGGAATCGGGAAAAGTAAAAGCGCTATTAGACCCTGTTACCATAGCAACAGCACAGCAAAGCTATTTCGTTGTTAACTCCTGAGAGAAAAGGCAGGACAAAAATTAATGTAAAGTTAGAGTGCAATTTGGACTGTGAGTATTTAACCTCCTTCCCCCCGCACTCCTGTCTGGGCGGTCAGCGTGCTCCCAGCTAGCTGTAACCACTCCCTCCCTCCTCTTGTCCAGAAACCGTACCTGAACAAGCAAGGATGCAGTGCTGGGGGAATGATCCCTAGAACAGGGCTTTCCAACCATATTAAGAATCTCCTGGGGACTTTGTTAAAATGCCGAGTCTGACTCAAAGTCAGGTCTGGGATGAGGTCCAAGATGCTGCATTTCTAACGTGTTCCCAACAGATGCCAATGCCCCCAGTCCACAGACCACACTTGGAGTAGCAAAGCCCTTTAGAAAGGAGGGAACCAGAACTTGCATGTCTTGTTCCCTGCTGTGTCCTCCAGGTCTAGCATGGTGCCTGATACAGAAGTGGGGAGGGGAAGGAGCAGGAGGCTCAATGCATGCTATATGAACAAACAAACAGAAGAACGGATGAATATCGGATTCACTCACACGTGTATACTGGCCATCTTAATTGAAAAGTGATACATACCCTTGGTACAATGTTGAAACGTTATGAAAGAGCGAATCTTCCTTTATGTCTGAGCTTCTAGTCAACTGTTAATTGGGTTTTACGTATTTTATTTTATCTTTCCACAAATTACTGTTAATATATATTTTTTTTTCTTGGCACAAATGGGAGCATACTATGGGCATTGCTCAATCTCTCATGGGTTTTTTTTTCTCATAAAATAAATACTGGAGATTGTTCCACATCTGCACATGCAGATCTACTTTTATTCTGTAAAACATATAGTATTATTCTATTCCAAATATAATGTTTAATCATTGCTCCTTTGCTGGACATTTCTGACCTTACGAGTCTATTGCCATCTCAAACCATGCTACAGTAAACACCTTTGTAAACAGAACCAGACTCACAGACATTGAAAACAAACTTACAGTTACCATGGGGGAGGGAAAAACTGGGAATCTGGGATTTGCAGATACAAACTACTATTTATAAAATAAACAACAAGGTCCTTAATGTACAGCACAGGGAACTATATTCAATAGCTTGTAATAGCCTATAATGAAAAAGACTATGAAAAGGAATATGTGTATCTGTACATCATGAATCCCTCTGCTGTACACTGGAAATTAACACGACATTGTAAACCAACTATACTTCAATTTAAAAAAATAACCCTTGTATACATGCATTTGTTCATATGTGTGTACAAAAGTTATCTGGTGGATAAATTCCTAGATGTGGAATAGTTGGGTCAAAGGGTGTATATATTTTTATGATGCTAGATAATATTGAACTGCCTGCCAAAGAAGTTGCACCAATTTTACACTCTCATCAACATTTTGTAAGAATGTCTATTTCCCCACACTTTTTTTTAATTGAGTTATAGTCATTTTACAATGTTGTGTCAAATTCCAGTGTAGAGCACAATTTTTCAGTTATACATGAACATATATATATTCATTGTCACACTCTCTTTCGCTGTCCCCACACTTTTAAATACTATCCATTTTTAACCTTATCAATCTAAGTGAAAAAAAGTCACCTTCATTTGATTTCATTAAATAGGAATGGGACTGTGCCTCTTTTCACATGTTTCTATGCCATTATCTTAACTAGTAAAGTATTATTTTATTTAGGGCAGTTATCAATTTTTGTATATTGATTTGGGAACCAGCAGCGTCACTGAATTCTCTTACTATTTCTACTAGATTCTTTGGGTTTTCCAGTTACATGATCATAGCATTTGGAAACAACAACAATTTTGTCTCTTCCTTCACAACTTTTATGCTCATATTTCTTTTCTTATTGGTTAATATTCTAGAAAAACTATCAGATAACAATGATAAGAATGGGCATCCTTATCCTGTTTCTGACTTTAATTGTATTAATGGGTTTCCATCTTTAAGAATAATGTTGGCTTTTGGGCAGGGGGAGGGTACAGCTCAGTGGTAGAGTGTGTGCTTAGCATGCACAGGGTCCTGGGTTCAATCCCCAGCACCTCCATTAAAAAAGCAGTAACAATAAATAAACCTAATTACCTCCCCTCCTACCCAAAAACAAAAAAAAAATTTAATTATTTTAAAAAGGATAATGCTGGCTTTTGGCTTGAGAGATATTTTTGTTTTATTAAGGAAATATCTATGTTGTTAAGAGTTTCCTCAATTCCTACTTCATTAAGCCTTTTTTTTTTTTAATCAAGAATGATCATAAATGAAGTACAAGAAAACATTGCCTAACATTGAATCATCTTTAACTCCCAGAGTGAGTCCCCCTTGGTTATGGTTCTGTCTCTCTTTTAATGTGCTATTAAAGGAAATGTCTTTCTTTTAATTGCTTCCATTTGCTACTATTTCATTAGGATTTTGTATTGCTCTTCATAAGTGAAGTTCATGGCTATTATTCTTTTTTATGCTTCTTTAGATTTGAAATCCATATCGTGCTGGTTTAAAACAAAATGTGTAACGTTTCTTTTGTAGTCCTCTAATACAATTTAAGGAGTCTGGGGATCCCCTTTTCCTTCAAGTTTTGGAGAACTCAAACTTTGTTTGAAAAAGACTGGTCAAGTCATGAATGCCCAGCAATGGGGAATGATCAAATTTCTTTGGCTAGAATGTTCTGTGGCTGTTTAACTGTCTCAGCCGGGCAGACTGGGGAGGGGGTAGCTCTTTGGTAAATTTCTCACTTCATCCCTCGACAATCCATTGGTTGATTTCAGTTCTATCTATAATACAATCAACTTTGGAAATCTACACTTTCCTAGAAAGTAATTCAGTTTTTTCATATTTATTTGCATAAAGTTAAGTAAAGCCTTTTCGTAAAATGTATTTAATTTCCTCTATATCTATGATTATGCTTCCATTCCCATTTCTAATTCTGCATATTTGTGCTCTCTCCCTTTCTGGCTTGTGTAGGTTAGCTGGTGATTCACCAGTTCCATCATGTGTATATTTTTATTTCAATTTACCTAGCTCTTGGATTTAAGGTCTAGTGTTTTATTTTCTGAACCAGTAATTTGTTTTGATTTTTATAAATCTTTCATTTCTTTTCCTTACATTTGGTTTTTTATTATTTTCCCAACTTCTTGCGTTGTAATAATTAACTAATTTTCACCCCTTCACCTTTAGTAATGTAGGACTCTGAGAACAGCTTTAGCTGTTCCCTCCAGATCGATGCTATCCCACACAGTACCTGCTAGCTATCTGATTTTTAATTCATTAAAATGAGATAAAACTAAAAATTCAGTTGCCCAGAGCATTAGGCACATTTTAACGATCCAATACTCACATGTGGTGAGTGGCTACTGTATTGGACATCCCAGATGCAGGACATTTCTTTCTACTGGTCACCAAGGCTATAGAATATAATATATAGTTGTTCGGGTTCAAACGTCTCCAGTTACAAGTGACAAAAACCCAACTCAGACTCATTTAAAGCCCTAAACAGAAAACATGAGCTCAGCACCTGTGAAGTCCTGGCGCACAGCTGGCTCCAGCACAGCTGGAATTAGTGCTTCAGTTCCCTCCATCTTTTGGTTCTCTTTATTGGCTCCCTCAAACCAAACTCTCAGGGCTCTTTTGCCCTCTTCCCCTCCCAGCTTTCCTTCTCTCTGTTTGGCTTTTCTCTGCTGGTCTCAGCAACGCAGCATAGCAAGTAGAGCCTCAAGCCACAAAGTCAGACTTCCTGCCTATGAGTCCTTGTTCCACAAGAACATAAGGGATATGTTACCATGGCCTCTATGTCCCCATCTCCTCATTCCCAAAATCAGGACATGATAAAACCTATCTTGCAGAGTTGCTGCATGGATTACATGAGATAAAGAACTTAGAACAGCACCTGGTACATAGTAAGTACTCAACAAATACTAGCTGTCATCTGGGTGAGTCACGCTCTCTCCACATGGCAGGCTATTCGGCCACTGGCAGCTGCAGGCTCACATCACCCAAGCCTAGTGGAAAAGAGACAGTCTTCTCCATTAGCTGAAAAAATCTCAGCTAGGGCCCTGGTAGCCCAATTTGGGTCAAATGTTCATCTTTGAGACAATCTCTCTGGTCCAGAGTATGGTTACTCTTGACTGCACAGGCCTGGGTCATGTGCCCTAATTCTGGAGCCAAAATAGTATCAGTCACTATTATTATCATATTCTGATGGATTAACAACTCCATCAAAACAAAGGAGTTTGAGGAAGAGAGAGTTTTCCAAAGAAAAAGTGGGTTACTTTGATCAGAGAAAGGATGTGAAAAACGGCACTGAATAGTCAGAAACTCAAGCAGACAGTCCCCTACATTCCACCCCTTGAGTACCCAGCACGTGTGCACACACGTGTACACATATACACACATTTCTTCCCATGCCTATAAATGTTAAATGCCCATCTAACACAATGCAACTAACCTACATACATCAAATATATATAAACTCTTTGTGCATTTCTCTCAGTCAGATCTGGATGTGGCTCCTAATGTTCACACAACCTATGATTAAATGCGTGCGCATGCGCACACACACACACACCTGTTGAGAAATAGGAAAAGGGGAAAACAAGAAGCCCAAACTCCAATCAATAGTGCAAAGCACATGCTCTACACAGGCTCACGGGGGCTCCACTGTCTGGCCACAGGGGGAGATTCCTGGTCTGTCACTACGGATGCCCCAAATTGCGCACACTGAGAAAACTCTCCTTGTCCATTATTCTCCGTGACATCAGGGGGTTGGGGAAGGACTTTCCTTCTGAAGGATATATTTCCGTAGAAGCCTATTTCCAGTTGAATGACTGAGGGGTCCTTTGGGTCTGAGCAATCATAGACCCACTTTGACGGGGGGGGGCGGTATTAGATCACACAAACTTCCTCTAAAATTCTGATTTTCTGCCAGAAAAAAAAAAATTGTTTTCCGGTGGCTCCTTTGAACTGGAATTCCCACCATAGAAATCCTGCCAGCTATGGTCTTAGAATCTGAACCTCTCTATTGTCATTTCTGTCACTTAAAAATAGTCCTTCTGAAAATGTGGACTGAGCTGACGTTTGGTAAATAGACTTTCGGTGCATTCGCATGTTGAATCTGAATTTCTTCTGAAATTTTTAAAGAACAACTTGATTTAAGTACACTTGAAAAGAACACAATGAAAACATTTTCTAAGCTATCCAAACCCTGGTTCCTGCATAATCATATGCAAGCAGAAAACCCACCCACTCTCCAGAAGTTCAATGAGGACTAAAGATCAACTTTTTGTACAATATAAGATGACTGAGAGGCACAATCATAATTGTATTGTCAGCCATTCCTGCCATCATAATTCAGAGTTAGTGAGCACTGTGTACGCCAAATAAAATGTCAACGTGTTAAACTTTGGGACACCGTCTCTAAAAGTGTAGTCCAGAAGGAACCCTACTTCAGGATGACACCTGCACCCCAGTGTTCATAGCAGCACTATTTACAACAGCTAAGACATGGAAACAGCCTGAATGTCCATCAACAGATGACTGGATAAAGAAGATGTGGTATATTTATACAATGGAATACTACTCAGCCATAAAAACTGACAACACAATGCCATTTGCAGCAACATGGATGCTCCTGGAGAATGTCATTCTAAGTGAAGTAAGCCAGAAAGAGAAAGAAAAATACCATATGAGATCACTCATATGTGGAATCTAAAAACAAACAAACAAACAAAGCATAAATACAAAACAGAAATAAACTCACAAACATAGAATACAAACTTGTGGTTGCCAAGGGGGCGGGGGGTGGGAAGAGATAGACTGGGATTTCAAAATTGTAGAATAGATAAACAAGATTATACTGTAGAGCACAGGGAAATATATACAAGATCTTATGGTAACGCACAGAGAAAAAAATGTGACAATGAATATACATATGTTCATGTATAACGGAAAAATTGTGCTCTACACTGGAATTAGACACAACATTGTAAAATGATTATAAATCAATTTAAAAATGTTAAAAAAAAAGTGGAGTTCAAACTTCATTCACGTCTATGAGAGACTAGTTTCCCTGCCCACCCTAATCATATATTGGTGTCCGTACAAAACAAATAAGTTGCTAAGTACATAAATCAGCCATGCTTCTGTTGGATGGACATACTCCCATTTGACAGAGCAGTCTTGCTCTGGTTCTCTTGATCAGTACAGACATCCATATTGATCAGGATTCCTGGCTGCAAGCGACAGAGACTGCGTGCAGCTGATCAAGCAGCAAAGGAGTTCATCAGAGGAGAGTGCATTGCTCTCCAAACTGCTGGGAAAGCTGAGCCTGGGGTCTCAGATGCCTAGATTAATGACCAAAACCACACCACAAAAAGCTGTCCCGTTGATGAACGCTCCCTGACTGCTGCCACCTCCACTGTCCCACTGTGGACACTCCACCTTGCAGTAACCCCGCCTCTGAAAGCCAGGTGCCTCAGTAGCACCTGCGTCGGCAAAATGGATTCCACCCAGAGCCTCTCCTGTGCCATCATCTCTTTCAAATTAGAGCCTCAAGTGCATGAGTCTGATTAGTAGGTAGGAGGTTATGTGTCTGTGTCAGACACCAAGCAAACTGGCGAAATAAGTTGTCAAAGTTTCTCGTTAGGGAAGAAGATGGGACTCGTGTGAGGCTAGAAATTCTCTGACTCTAGCAATACGGCTCAAAAGGTTATAAGCATCCATAAAATGTGGACAGTGCTCACTGCGATCACCAAACTACATTTTTAGCCAAGAAATTCGCATCTGGAAATTTAATCAGATAACTGCCAACATTCTGTACCGTTGGGAGTTACAGAGATCAAATCTCAGAATCCTACAGACTATCTCACGGGTAAATGCAATTGAGACCAAGAAATCTCCTTCTCCCTTCTTCCTCCAAATCTTATTAAGTTGACTGTAAATAAATGACTGTTTAACGAACTCCGTGATGAACAAGAAGGAGCCTCTGCTCTTCACAAGTTGATAACAAGACATCTCTTCCAGGCAGAGAATTGGAGACTTTCTTGGTGTTCAGGCCCCCTGTTTGCATCTGGTGTACCAGGCTGTTTATTCTTAATGCAGTCGGTCACCTGACTTAGGATCTCCCTCTCTTGGTTGGATGGGGTCCCTTAAAGGCTGCTTCTTTTGCGCCTTTTTCCCTCTTCTGAATATCAGGAATTGCAGTTAAATCTCAGTTTTGATTCCAGTGCTTGATTTCATGAACTGGCTTTTCTTTAGCATCTGGACTGATCTTCCAATGCATTCACCAAGATGTGGCACGTGACAGGTCAATACTTTTCTCAGAGCCTCTCATTGGGCATCATGGTCACCACAGAAGCTGCAGTAAGAGGAACATTGTCTCCTATCCCAACTCACCCCTGACTATCAGCACCTCCACAGCCCTCCACTGGAAGTAGATTAAGTTATGGTTGATAATAGAGAACATTTGTCAATCCTCCTACAGAGATAGGATTCAATACGAAAGAACGATGTTATTTGAAAAAAGAGTGGGTCTTCATTTGCATACCATGATCCCTGAAGGCTCTTCTGGAGCATTCTGATCCAAATTTGATATGTAGGTTGAAAGAGAACAGACCAGATTCTAATTCCTACCTCCCCCTACCTCAGTTTCACAAACACAAGACAAGGATGAACTAAGTCGATTTGATCATGTATATTGGTGGCCTGGACCACACAAATCTATTTATTTTTCTTTCATCTTTAGATTAGTTTTAAAATACACAGTTAATAAAAGCAGCAAAAAAAATAAGAAAAGGAATATATATGTGTATGTGTATGGCTGAAACATTATGCTGTACACCAGAAATTGACACAACATTGTAAACTGATTGTATTTCCATTAAAAAAACTAAAAATAAAAAATAAAAGCAGCAATCACTTGCCTTTCCCCTTCCTGCCTCCATTTTTTTTAGCTGATCTGGCATTTACACTTATCACATATCACAATATAATAGGTTTTCACCTCTATTTCTCAATTTATTAATTTGTTGCATGGTTGAGGTTTCTGCCGTATTAGATGAGGACGTGGCTGTCTAAAACCTCTCCTTTTCCTCCGCCTTTCTCCAACATCCTAATGGAGTCCTAGCACTAGCTGGAGCTCCTCTTCAGGTTACTTTTGTAAATGTGAGCAACAAACACTGTACTTCCTGTTCCATCGAGTCCTTTCCTCTTTACAAGCCCAGTAACCCTTGCTTCCTTTCAGCTGTTGTCCCCTCCCTCTATATTTCTATTTCTGCCAGTTGTACTTTCACCTTGCATTTTAACATCGATAGCAGGGAGCATTCTGTTCTGTAACAAAAATTGAGTTGTCTTTGCTTTGTCTACCGGATGCAACTAAATGCGAAAATTCAATCAGCAGTGTTTGCATTCTTGCGTTCCTGGGACAGTGGTTCGCTGCTGAGTAAGGATTGCTACTCACTCTTTCACAGCTGTTTGCTTCTCCTGAAGTTTATCAGTTTATATTAAGCTCTATTTTCTATCATCAGTATCTCCATTTTTTCCCCAGATCCTCCATAGTATCACCTATTCTGTCAAGTCCCCTGTCCCCCAAGGACCTCTTTCACAGAGCTCTCTGCACAGCATCCTTCTGGCTTTCTCTGCACTGATTTTCTGCGTTGATTCCTCAGTTTCCTGGCTCCCAGGTCTTTGCTTTCCTTTATTTACTCTTTGGTTTTGCTGAAACCCATCCTCAAATAGCTCCCCCCCAAAAGTGGATGTAGGAGGTAACATTTCAGGGTCCTCAACTGTCTGAAAACATCCCTGGTTTTTAAATGGAGGTTCTGAGATTTGAACCTAGGACTTCGTGCATGCTAAGCATGCACTCTGCCACTGAGCTATACCCACAACTCTGAAAACATCTTCGTCCTACCTTCTAATTTCAGTTTGGCTGGGTATAGAATTCTAGGTTAGATTTTTTCCCCTTAACCAAGACAAGAAATCACAAGACTGAATACAGAAGCAGATATGAGACTCCAGCCATCTTCTACTAAGCCAGACAATAAAAAGATTTCCAAAAATGTTATTTTTCATTAAAATGTCATTTATGTTAATATATAATAGGTTTATTATTTTTAAATGGATGAATACACTTTAAAAATTTTTAAATAATAATAATTTTCTCTCAAATTTTGGAAGGCATTGTTCCACTGTCCAGAATCCAGTGCCACAGACGAGAAAGTCACTGCTAATCTAATTCTTGCTCTTGTTGAGATAACCAGTTATTTCTGGAGCCTTTTAAGCTCTCCTCGGCGGCCTGATAGGTCACAACAGTATGGCTGGGTAGTGGTCCTCTTTCCTTGTTCTTACCACTCAGTGTGCCCTCCTACTCAAAATATCTGTGCCTTCCGCTCAGGAAAATAAT
Source organism: Camelus bactrianus (assembly GCF_048773025.1). NCBI lineage: Eukaryota > Metazoa > Chordata > Mammalia > Artiodactyla > Camelidae > Camelus > Camelus bactrianus. Next base: position 30,172,950 of record NC_133565.1, read on the forward strand.
CCTGTGTTATTTTGTGTTATTTCCCTTCCCTCTGTTTTCCCAGTTCTAGCTTTCCAGAATTCCTTAATCAGATGTTCACCCTCCTCAATTGATTCTCTCATCTTTTCCTTTTATTTGTCTTTTTAAAGTATTTCTTCATATTTATCTTCCATCTCTTCTTTTGGACTTTCTTTTGGCAAAGTCATTCTTAATTTGTTTATTTCTTTTCTTTTTTTTTTTTTTTTTTGCCATCATTGTTAATTTCTAAGTGCTTTCTTTTCCCCTCACTATTACATTTTCACAGCATCCTGTTCTTGGTTAATGAATATATCTCCTAGAGTCTCTGTGGATACTAATTCAAGGTGTGGTTTTGTTTTAAGTTCCCCTTTGTTGCTCTAAATTAATCTATTTTTTTCAGGGTCATTTTTTCCTGTTCATTGGATCTCTTTCTTTCATGCTGCAGGATTTCTTCAAATGTTTCATGGTCCTTGTTTTTCCTTCATGTGCAAAAATGCAAGAATAAGAAAGCTGAGAGAGAGTTCTGTGCACTCCAGTGGCCTTGTTAGCTTAGGGTAACACGCACGGAACTAGTTGGTGAACTCCAAGGGTGACTCCTACGTAACAGATGAGATGTTCTTGTCTCAGGGCCACTCAGTTTCTTTAGGGAGAGCCCTCTGGTGTATTTGTTTTTCCCCTGAAGGACAGACTCATGGTCGTATGTGTGCAGTCTGGGGGGAGTGGGAAATGGGGGATCACTTCCTGTAAACAAAGATGTTCACCCACTGAAACCAACTTCCTCCATCATGGTCCTCCCCCTGCCCCTCCTCTGCTCCCATGAGCTTGGTGTTGGCACCCACAGCTCCAAAAGGAGATTATACCAGTAGGTGACACTCTTAACAGATGACCGTCTCTTCACGCAGATTGTCTCTGTTCCATTAAAAATCAAAATCTCTACTTAAAGTAGCTTCTGTTGACAGCATAATGACTTTTATCAAAAGAAAAAAATAGATTCTCTTCTGCCCCCTCTGCATATTATTTTCTTCTCTTTATCCTATTCCTCCTCCTCCTCGCCCTCCTCCTCATTCCCTCTTTCTCCTCCAAGCCATAAGCTGGCCAAGAGCAACCGTTGGCACTCATTCTCTCTTGAGCCTTCAGAGGTTGTTAAAAATAATAAATTCCCAGCTATTGCTGATTGTGGCACTTGCGTGTTCACAATCCGTCAGGTGGCATCATTTAACACTGCAACAGCTTCATCATAATTACCAAAACCAAGGGTTTTATTATACATTGAGTGTGCTCCCACCATATGGTTTTGAAAGACAAGTCATTTCTCAGAAGAAATGTGAGTGTTTAAAATTCCTCCACAGGATTAAAGCTTTTTGAAGTTCTTATGCTTCCTAATGTGAGCTTCTGGCAACTTACTTCTCCTGCTTGGGGATGCATTTGGAATGCAATCCTTTATGTTCAAAACATTTCAACTCTGTTCTCTCCAGTCCATGGGCAGGCCTGTGACCTGGGGTCTGGACCAGGGTCTGACATCACCCTGGTGGCATAACCCTGCCCCTGGAATCTGGGTCATCCCTTCTCTGCCACTTGTCTAAATGCCAACAGCTCGGGGCAGCTCAGTTCTCAATACATTCCCTGGGTAAAGGCCTCATTGGCTTGAGTTCCTGGTTCCATAATGTCACAGGTTATCATGTTTCTCAAAGCTTGAGAAAAGATGCTCCCACCAGGACACATTTGAAAAGCAGGAAACTTGGGAAACTTGAAATATGAGACCATGTTAGATCAGATTTTTTTCCCAAAGATTTAAGGTAATTCTATTCAATGTTTATAACAGTCAGAATGGACTGACAGCTCAGTGTGAAAAGACTCCATCTGAAATATGTGAGGGGCCTGGAGGCCAGGCAGGAAGCTGAGCTTGGAAATACAAACGTCTGTTTCAAAGCTTTGAGAAAATGTGCTAAATGCTAAGCAAGGAAACAACCAAACAAGTGTGCCAGCCTCCCCTGCTGAGGGCCTACTATGTGCCAAGCACTGCTGCATGCTGGGAGTTCAGGAGCAGGCAGGCAGATGAGATTGCCGCTCTTAAAGATCTTGTATTCCAAGAGGGAGAGCTTAAGAAAAGGAAGGAAGGAAGGAAAGAAGAAAAGAAAGATGTCAGCTGGTGATAAAAACTATGAGATGAATTAAAATAGGGCAATTGGACAGCAAATGGCTAGGGGCTTCTTCATCTTGCACAGTCAGGGAAGGCCTCTCTGAAAAGGTGAGGTTTGAGTGACAAGGAGACAGTCACACTGAGTCCACATCTTCCAGAAACACACAGGTGACGGTAGGCGACCCGGTGATGTCCGTGTTGCCATCATTTGCAGAGAAGAGACGAGGGCACATAAAGTTTAAAATAACTTACTCATGGTCACCCAGCTAGTAAAGAATGCCATTGACCCAGGGCTGTTTCTACCCTCCACAGCCAGCTCTGTGTCCACAACAGACATGAAGAAGTAGAAATAATTCTATCTGGACTTAATCCCCGATCATTCTCGGGCAGGGGGCAGTAGGTGGTTATAGGTAACTGAACACAGGTTTTCTGAAATAAACTCTTTAAGGGACTCAGTTACGATACACAGAGATGCGGGCTGGCCCTGCATGATTCCAGGGGTGTCATCCACACAGACGACACTGTGACTGGTGTCCCCTGGAGCTGTGACAGATGCCTAGATGTTCCCTAACTCGCAGGATGTGTTCCAGAATTAGCATCCACAGTCTAGGTTGAGTCCAAAACACCAGCTGATTCTTTGCTTTTCTGAAAAGGCAAAGGGAAAGATCCTCCACTATTATCTGGTCCAGAACTCCAGCATCTCCCAAGGCTGGTGTCAGAGGACCACTTCCAGGGCTAATTCTAAATGGAAGCCTCACTCCTGGGGGCAAAGTAAATGAAGGGAAAGCTGGATACAGTTCTCTTCTCTTTCTAGAATTCCCTTCCTCCGGAGCTTTTAACAAAACCTCATAAGGGTATCCTCCATGGGTGCTGTTTGAAAATGTTTGGTTCTGGTGGGCGTTGGGGAAATATAATTAAAAGCAAATCTCCTCCCAACCCAGCAAACCTCTCTACAAAGGTAGAAAAGAAAGAAAACAATCTTATTATTGAGTAAGCATTAAACCAGAATGTGATGCACCTCTCAGGCAATCCCTAAGAGATGGCAAAGACAGAAAGGAATCTTGTCCTTATGAAGCCGAGTAATACAACCGATGACATACATGGCCCCAGGACAAAGATGACTAGCCCTCACGTAAAAAGACTGGCCAGCACCGCTGGCCACACGTTGCTCAGCTTCAGTCCACCTGGGAGCTGGGGTAAGCACCTGTGTTAGCTATCCGGCTTTATGCAAAGGAAAAATAAACTTCTCACATCTTTACGACAGGAGGTGGCTTTGCAACTTGGAGCTTCTGCCCTCCCAGAGAAACAGAGAAATAGGGGCACCATCTTCCTCAAGGATGACATTTCAAAGAGACGGTTCCCAGGTCCTTGAGAAAGACATTCCTGGGTCATAAAGCTGGCAAGAGGCTTATTTAGCCTTTTTAAAAGATTTGCATACATTTCGAAGAGACAGAGGCACAGCTTACAATTACAAGGTTTCTAAAATAAATACACTAAGTAAGGGAAAGGGGGACGTCTCGTCTTGTTTTCAGCAGGGAGGATGAAGCCTCTTCTTTTCAATTTTTATTTGCCTTTACAAGTGCATGAGGAAACCACTGGCAAACTTTGTTTTTAATGGTTCTTTTAAACGTAATTATGAAATGCTTCTAAGAGGGGAAATTTTTAATTTCTTAAAGAAGAATCTGGAGGGGAGAGGAAAGCCACAACTCTTGGTGATGTAAAGTCACTTTATGCAAAATGGTTTGCGCATTTTTAAGTAGCTTCAAAAGTCAGCCATTGCCCAACCAGCAGCAGTTGCTATGGCAGCAAAAGTTAGTGTTATTCTAATCCACTTGGTGATGAATTGTCTGGAGCGGCTGCTCGGTGCAGGAAGCCATGTTCTGTGTGTGGAGTTGTTAGTTTTTGCACCATATTATGGGCAGGAAGAGGCTGAGTGGACTGCATGGAAATCAGGGTGTAAAAGTAGGGCAGACACAACATGAGGTCTGAGCTGCCGGGAGTCAGAAATCAGAGAAACCTTGAAAATTAGAAGGGCTTGGGTTCCATTTTTCCAACCAGTCCTTACTGAGGACTGGACTAGGGTGGGAATGGGGAGAGTACTGAGGGCTCACTGTGTGCTGCACAGAAATTTAGTGATTTTACACACGTGGTCTCCTCCAATCCTTCCAGTGACTCAGCAGGAGACGCATCACTGCGCCTGAGGTCACAGAGCTGGTGGCCAAGTGAGGAACAGAACTGAGGCTCTTGGTCTCAAACCAGGAGAAGCTGGCATATTCAAGGGAGAGGAAATTTAGAGAAGAAATCTTTTTTGACTGGAGGAGGAGGTGGCTGGACTCAAAGTTAGAAGCAAGAATAGAATCAGTATCGGTGGTGAATTTAGGTTCACGTTATCTAAAGAGAGAAATGGGCAAAACAGAGGGAGAAAGCTGATGGCACAGAGAGTGTTTCACTAGCGTGTAAGTCACAAGGGGGTAAGGATTTTGTCTGTTTCGTTTTGTTGCTCGCTGTTGACTGAAATAAAACGCACAACCTAAAAGCTGAGAATTGTGTTTTGTTCTGTGGACTTTCTGAGGACTTGAGCCTAGGACTCAGCATCTCAGATCGGTCTAAGAGGCTGTTCCAAAGTGGCAAGGTAGAAGTCAGGATATATGAGTTTTTGCAATGAAGACCAGGTATTCAAAACATCAAAAGATTACTGTTAATTAAAGAAAACCAGATATCTCAAGGTAAGGAATTTAGCACTTTTCTGTGTGTGGGAAGATGCAAAGGCCTGGGCTCACTGAAATCATTCCTTTGATCTGAACCTTAGCTATCTAGGGCCAGTGTCCTGTCCTTTCCCACCCTGAGTTTCCTCAGGGGGCACCGTTGGGGGTGGCTGCGGAGGCCTGGCTGCCTGCTTGTCTCCATCCTGAGTTCCCTCCGCTCACTGTCAGAGGCATGATGGCAGCAGCTGATGACTTGATGGCCACAGCATCCTTTGTTTACTGATATGGCTGGCAATATTTTTCACTCACAGGCCTTAGATTAGTGCTGGGTGCACAGAAGGTCCTCAATAAAGAATAGCTGAATGATCACTGAACTAATTCTTGCAACAACAGAAGGCTGAGGGAAGAACACAGTGGGACTTCTACCAGGGGGACTGAGGGTCTCAGTAAAGACTGAAACTGCACGTATCAAGAGCTGTGAAGAACTGTCTAAGATTTTATCCTACTTTCAAGCTACCCAGTTAGCCTGTCACAGTTTCATGGATGTTGGCAGAAGACACAAGTCTCCTGGGTCAGAGACAAAGGACTTTGGGACTTATAGTAATAGCAATAGCCAGAGAAACGGTAGGCTTTTTGTTTGTTTTTGGGGTTTTTTTGGTTCCAAAGGATGATTAAAAAGGGGGGGGGGTCTAGGTGACAACAAATACCAAGTGATGCTTGCAGTTGAGGAAAGGAACCCTGAACTTAGGGAACCCAAATCTTTTTCAACTGGCAGTAAACATGCTGGTCCTTTGCTCCAGAGGGAAGCCCTGTCTCTGTCTCCCAAGGCTCTTCACTATGTATACATCATTAGGGGGGAAAAAACCCCAGCCTGGAACAAAGAGGGTCTGTCTGCAAGACAGGCAGAAATGTCAAAGTCCCACAGAATTATCTGCCAACGATAAACCAGCACTCTTTTCCCTGGCTGGAGGATTACCACTGTATGTAATGGTACTGAGAACACCCATGGGCAGATGAAAGTCAGGATAAGCAATGATGTTGCTGCAAAGCAGAGAGCAGCACCTTACCTGAGGTCTGGGGAGGAGTTTGGGAAGGTACTGAATTTTGATGTTGTAATAGTTCATCAATCAGATTCGTATAAATAAAAGGAAGGAACACAGAAGTGACTTATAATGGAAGCATAATTCCTTAAATGCATGGGACCTCAAGTATCTCGGCCTGGATTCCCCCAAAGCTCGCATGAAGATAGTCCACTTTGGAATTAATCCCAAGAAGCAGAAGTGAAGGACAGGGGAAGTAAAACAGGGAAGAAGGGAGAGCTAATCCAAGGATGTGTCACCAAGCTGGTCACCTTTGTGGGCAACAGTGCTCAATCCCATGTAGCCTTCTGAGAAGCCAATGAAATGCAACCAGAGCCATCTTTCCCAGAGATAAAAGCAGCATGTACCCACTGGCTCTGTCCCCCACCGGTCATTAGAGCCAACTTGCCTTGATCATCCAGGTTGCCCATGTATGAGTTCTGAGCAGGATCCTTGGGTTTCCCATGCCTGAGGCAGGAAGCAAGAAGCACAAGGCACAGGTCACAGGAAAGGAGTCTTCAGGCTGTACCTTCAGGAAACTAGTCAAGCCTGTGTGGAACTGACCACCACAGGGAGGGAGGAGTAAGAGGCGAGGCTAAGGGGATATGGAGTGATACACAATGGATGCTGCCTACAGGCTGCCCCTTGGCCCACTCAGTTCCACCCAAGTCCTCCAGCAAAGTCAGTTCCACACAGAGACCCCTGCCAGGTGGTGGCCAACCACAGTCTCTTTCAAGATATAATACTGGTCACGATGCCATAATCAATAACCCTCCTCCCCTTCCTCCTCTGCCACTCATTCTAGATTCCCCTCACCTTCAGCCAGCATGCAGATCCGTGTTGCCCATCTGCTGGGGAAATCCAGCTCTTCACCGAAGGGTCTGAGCCCTTAGCTGCCTTGCCCTTGTGGGATTTCTGGTTGCTGAAACTCCCCACTCACCATTATCACCAGGCTTAGAAACGCCATGAAACTACAAGGCCCTACTGTATAGCACAGTGAACCATATTCAGTATCTTGCAATAACCTATAATGGAAAAGAATCTAAAAAAGGAGATTTATGTATATATGAATCACTTTGCTGAAACTAATACAACATTGCAAACCAACTATAATTTAAAAATTAAAAAGAAAAAATAAAAACAAAGCTTTCCTTATTCTGAGGTTGTATTTTCTGTAACCTACTGATGACTTCTTTCTCTTACCCTCTTTCTTTTTCTAACATTCAGATGTTTCATCCTCTGGTGTGAGGTAAGGATCTAAACTTTTTTTCCCCAAAAGATGATTAATCAGTACTCCTCACACTGTGTACTGTACCACCCAATCTTTCATCACTGGTTTGAGATGCTGTCATCCCCGTAGGCTAAGTTCTCCCAGGTTCTTGGTCTGTATTGAGATTTTCTCTTCCGTTCCACTCATCTATCCATCCGTGTGCCAGCACTAAACTGTTTCGGCTGTCATAGCTTAACGCACTTTAGTGCCAGGTCGGGAAAGCTTCCTTCTTCATTAACCATTTTCCTGGCTGTTCTTGTACATCTGTTTAAAAGAGGCTTTGATAGGAATTGGGGGGAGCTATTCTGAAGTATCAGAGTTGGAGGAAAGAAAGAGAGGTTTCAAGGTTCCAGGATTAATGGGAAGGACATGAGGTTAAGGCCTAAGAAATTGTGATCTAAGCCACATAACTGCTTGCCTCAGTCCAAAAAGGAGATGGTCCTGTTGTGGCAGGGGGTCAGCCAGCCCTCAGGTGAACTGCCCTTTGATAGAGTGAGGGTCTTCATGCACACACTGACAGGGAGAAGCGCTGACCAGACCACAACTCAGATTATTCACTCTCCTAGCAATTACGGAGGGCTCAGGAATCTCCAAACACCGATTTTTGCCTAAGTCTGTAACTGCAGGAGTCACAAGGGCTACATGTCAAATGCGAGCTGGAGAAGGATTCATTTGGAGAGAAGGATTCCAGATATGCAAGTCCATTGCCCCAATGGACTCCTTTGAGAGAGTTGAAGCTAGGTCCCAGAAGAAACAGAGAGCCGCTAAACTTAAGGGTAAAAAACCGCCCATCCAGAGGTCACGAGGGAACGTCCACAAACACACAAGCCAGAGGGTCTCCAGCTTGGGCTGCAAACTGCCACTAACTGGAGAGCTGCCAGATCCGAATGGGAATATGGACCAAGGATGTCAGGCCTGGACAAGAATGGAAGAGTACATTGAAAAATCCATCTTTTGAATCGGTTGGACATTTTGACAGGTAAGAGGTATTCACAGTGTAAGAGCTGTAACTTCCCACAGGGAAGGAGTGCAGGTTGAGAGCTGTGCTGTGTCTATACATGTACTTGACTTTTTCCCTTTCAAGTAGGAGTTAAAATTGAAAAGAGAACAAGAATGCTGTTGTCGCAGAAGCAGGCTGTGCGGGAACAGAGACCATGTGCTGGCAAATGAGGGCCCATCTGATCCATTTGCTCAGTGATTTAGTGGCCCCTCCAGTGAATTGCAATACTGCTCGACTGGAAAAATGGGCTCGTTGTACAAACCTTGGGCAATTTTACTGTGAGTGTGTGTTCATTTTAAATGAATACAACAGATTTGATTTTTTAATGTGTTTTTTTTTCTTCACAGGGTATTACTGATTAGGAAATAATTTGTTTCTAAAGTGATTCTTAATGTTTTCAGAGTCACAATGTTAACAGCTTTTTGAACATTTTCATTATGAAAATAAAGAGAGAATTTAAGAAATCTAAATTCAGCTTTCTAAATCTGTGTGTTACTGGATTCTTTTTTGCACCTAATTTAAAGGCATGTGGACAACACACTGTGATTTGTAAATAAAATGCATGAACATGTGTTTTACCAAGTCTGTGAGGGGGACATGAACAAGGATGTTTATTACAGTGTTGTTTAAAGTTGCCGCTGGTTGGAGGCCATCTAAGTGTCCATCCCGGGCAGAATTAACAGGTGACACGTGAGGTTTGCACGTCATGGAACGTCCTACAGCAGTTACAAAGGATGCGTTGTTCATTTAGCTCCATAGATAGAGCTGAGTGAAAATACGCTAGAAACAATGGGATTTATAACATAACACCAATAACGACAATTAAAAATACATGCCTACGAAACCACAGTGCGCATGTACAAGAATGCATGCATGCAAAGCAATACGTGTTAAACACGTTAGCTCGGTCTCCTGTGGGGAAGAGGGTAAACAGGAGTCGGGAACGGGGATAAAAAGGGAATAAAAGCAAAAAGACTATTTTATAATAATTTTTCCATTTCTTTTTCTTCTATGTGTGCTTCATATTTAAAGTGTGTGTTTTTTTTTCCCCTTCTAAATCAGGGAAAAAAAGCCTCCCACCCAGAATATTCTAGGGAGAGAGATGAATATTCACCATCTAACTTTTGAAATTGACATTTATTTTGTGATTCAGGAAGAAAAGGTGGTGGGAATAAATAACACAACTGGGGAATTTAATCCACAAAATTGAGAAAACAGATTAGGTTTTATTAATAAAATTTGAACTGGGTACTTTCATCAGCTTGGGGGATTTATTTAGTTGATGATCTTAATTTGGATGAGGAGAGATTTTCATTAGTGATTCTGCTCACTTTTATGGGAATTAAGTTGCTTTTTTTCCCTATAGTTTGGGTATGCCTTCACCACTGGATGCAAAACCCATCGCTCAGACATGACATTTCCATTTGGTGACGATTTTTGCACACAAATAGCCATGGAACTCACTGAGAAATCCTACAGGATGATTAGTCTCTAATACTATTTTCTGCTTCTATTGGGAGGTGGCCCTGGGATTTCGGCTGCATCTGTCTTTTCTGAGCTGGTTCTAAGCAGCCTAGACAAGACTGCGAGCAGCACCTGGGTCCAACTGAGCCTCCTGATGAAGTAGGCCTTCCAGCTCAGACAGGATGGAGAGGGATCTCGAGCTGGCCTATGACTCAGGGCTCTTGGTGGCCTGCCGACGCCAGGCCTACGAAGTTGGGCCTCCCATTTCTCGCTCTCAGGTGAGAGGTCCCAGGGCAAGACGGGGAATGCACCACACCTCTTGCTGAGACATCTGGTGGCATTTGTGGGCAGCGCTGCAGGGCAGCACCATCAGACATGCTGCCTGAAGGTCCTGAGGCCTTTCAGCAGGGGAATGCCCTTCCAGAGGGGAGGCGCTTAGCTCCCTGCCACTCCTATCAAGCCCAGAAACAGAGAGGCCGTGTTCGTTGCCCTAATTCCCCTCTTCCTCGAACTGATTGTGAAGGATCTTTGACTTACAGAGGAAGGGGACAGAGTGTCAGTAAATTTCAGGAGCATGTGGGCGGGCAAGGCCTGAAGTGCTAGTCCACTTACCTACCGCTGCGTAACCACCCAAAAGTGAGTGGCTTAAAACAAGAACCATTTCTGTTTGCTTGAGATCTGAGGGTCAGGAATTCAGGCAGAGCACAGATGAGTGGTTCTTCTGCTCATGTACTGCCCCTGCATTCAGCTGCTGCCTGGGCTGAGCTGGAAGGTCTAAAAAGGCCTCACTCACCTGTCCAGTGGCCCAGGGCTCCTCCACGTGGCTCGTGTCTCTCTCTCTGTGTTGTTTTCTTCACATGATCTCTCCCTCCAGCAGGATGGCTTGGACTTCCTGACAGCCCTGCAGCTGGGTTGCAAGAAGAAAAGCACTTACTTAGCAAGCCTCTGTTTGCCTCACATTCGCTAATGTCCCGTTGGCTAATGCAAGTCACATAACCAAGCTCAGAGTCAATGTGGGAGGGGACCGTACCAGGGTATGCACACTGGGACGCATGGTTCGTGGGCGGCCACCGAAGTAACAGTCTACCACAAGTTCTAATTTCAGCTCTCACACCCAGAAGACACTCTCAGGTTGGGAGAGGCAGGGAGAGCCCAGGGACCTAAGCAGAGGGAACCACTTGCTGCCCTTGGAAAAGTCTAAAATTTCATCAGCTGCTACAGAACTCAGCCGAGTTGCGGCATGTGGCTCCAGGGTAACCAGCAGTACAGCCTCCCCAGCCTGGGGGCCGTGACAATCAGAAGCCTCCAGAACTGGGAGTGAATGAAGGTGTCCTGAACAAGCCCCGAAAGGATTTCTAGCACCAGTTACATGAGTCTGGGATGAGATGTAGGCGCCGGGGCAGGAAATGGGAGGATGAATACCCCAGCTTCCCAGCCCCTTAGGGGAGTTCCACACCACCTCCCAGAAGCCCCCGGTAAGACTGAGCTCTAGTTACCACGACGGTTCCCATCCCTCTGTCTTCTCCACTCCTCTATCAGGGCTTCCTCCCAAATGAGCCACTTAGACTCAAATGGGGCCTCAGGTCCTGCTTCTGAGGAAACCCAGAATGGGTGTGGCCCACTGCATGATCTCAAGAGTCATTCCCAGCTGGAAAAGTCCATGATCTGATTAGTGATGTGGGTGTGTGGATTTGGCATTAGGCAGGCATAGGCGGGAGCCCTGGTCCTCCTGCTCACCAATTATGTTTGTAGAGCTTTTGTTTTCCAAGTCAGCCACCAAAAGTCCTTCTCATCCCTGTGTGCACAAGCCGTTCTTCCCATCAAGAGATGGAGTCTGTTTCTCCTCTCCTTGCTTCTGGGTTTGCCTTCTGCCTTGCTTTGACCCACAGGGGGGAAAAAGTGATATTTAGGACACAGAGGTGTCATGTGTTGGTTTTCAAACTAGCTCAGGTGGCTAGGACCTTAAAGGTCTGAATAGTCCGGACCTTAAACAGCTTGTAGCGTCTACCCTCTTTCCCCCTTGGAAGCCAGCCATCATGTAAAAAGCCCTGCCACCCTGCTGGAGAGACCAGCATGGAGAAGGAGGGGCTGGCCAATCCCCAGCTATTCCAGGGGGCGGGCACTGGGGGCTTCTGCGATGTCCAGGTGATGTCAAAAGCACAGTAAGATACAGATAACTCCTCCATATTTCTCTGAATAAGAACCAGGGCCTTTCCTTCATTGCTTGGTCAAAGAGCTGTGTCGGGCCGTCCGAGGAGCTGACGACTGTAGATGGCAAGGCTGTGTGCGTGTATGGGTGCGCGTGTGGTGTGTGGGCTGAGTGTTTGAAACAGGCTGTGTAGTTTCCCGCGCCCTCACAGCCCCACTCCTACAGCCCAGGCCTGAGCCGCACCCCAGCAGTCCATGCCCAGACTGCTGAGTCATCAAGCCTCCAGCACAGCCGGGACCTCACTCTGCCAGCAGCTAACGTAACACTTGAGGCCAGCAGAGGAAGCCTTTCCTCGTGCGCCCTTTGGTACCATCCTAGAGCGCGAGCTTCTCCTCCAATGCTATCAGGGCTCTCCTGGAGGATGCCCCTCCCAGCATCCACTGGAGGGGTCGCTGCTCAATCTTGCACACATCCACCCCATCTCAAGGTCTGGAAGTCAGTTCACTGTCCTCTGTGGCTGGGTAACCCACCCTTCTGCCATACCACCAGCTGGAGTGGTTAGTCTAAGCCATTCATGGGGCTCCCTCCACCCAAAACAGGTGATGGCTGCTGATGCTGCATTCCAGCGCCCCCTGCAGGGCATTACAAGACCCAGCATTTCTCTCTAGCCACACTTGTAAACCCGCTTCACTGCGCTTTCTCTGCTTCAGGCACACTGCTCCAAACTTTCTCCAGCCCTTGACCTGTGCCTGGCACCGGGTAAGAGAAGAGGACACAAAGGTAAGGGGGGGCAGCCCTGGTCCCCAGGGAGCTCAGGCTCTGGTGGACTAACTGGAACAGAGAACCTTGAACAGAATTTGCTTATGACTCTCCTTCCTCCCTCCCTCCCTCCCTTCCTTCTTTCCCTCCATCTATGATTATACAGCACCTGCTATGTGTAAGGCCCTGTGCTTTCCACGCTGAGAGGATATGGAAACAGTGAATGCTCAGCCTGGACCTTTCTCTCGCCCAGGCTCGCTTCTCCATCTGGCGTGGCTGCCACCCATCTCCTCTGGACCAAATTCCATTCCTCCTCCAAGGGGAAGCTATCATCATTTGCTCAGCAACCACTACGTGCCAGGCATCATTCTAAGCACTGAGGTAAATCAGAGAGACATGATCTGCTCTCAGAAAGCTTAAAGTTCAGTGAGGAAGGCATTCAACCCATCAATCCATAAAGGATTAAGCAATTCCACCAGTGGTGTAGGCTGTCCAAGAAAAACAGAGGCCTCTGAGAGTATAATGAGGCATCTCAAACCATCTGGGCAGGGCAGGGAAGGCTGTGCAGTCTTCAAAAGAAGTCAGCACACTCAAGTTTAATGTGCCCATACTGGGTCAATAAATAGAAAACAAAACAAATAGAAACAAAAAAGAGGGGGAAAATCCAGACAGGTATCATTAGCTTTGATCCCCGACAGCTTGCAGTTTGCAAGACCCTGGCTTGTCTATTACCATTCTCTCTGAGCCTCAGTTTCTCTGTCTATAGAGTGGGGGCAACTTCTCCCCCAACCAGGGTTGTTAGGAAAATCAAGTGGGAGAGGCTTTTCACAAGGTACAGTCTATAGGGCTGTGCTTAATTCCTCCCACCAGTTCCTATCACTGTGACAGCCATGTGTTCTCTCTTGTCATTAACGGCACTCTCTTTCTGAAAGTCCCAGAGCTTGTCGGTTTCATCACCCCATGGACACGCTGGTGTGCACCGGTGTTTTCAACATGCCCCTCACAAAGGTATGAGATTCCTGCCTAAGCTCAAATCTCCCATCCTCTGTCTCAATCCAGTTTGACAGCATGCTGCACGTATCTATCTGATACTGTCGGCAACCAAAATAGAAACCCCATCTCCAGCTACCCTGGATACAGCTTGTCACTGTCTTTAGAAGACAAACTTGGTGATGGGCTCACTTAGAATTCTTTCTAGTAAAGGAAGGAGTCACAGAAGCTAGACGTCATGTCCCTTCACCCAGATGTGTGGCAGAAGGAGGCATTTTAATCAACTGAGGGACAGGTGGGCCGTCCTCTCTTGCCATGCAGAGAGCTGTTCGCTAGTCATGCCTGAACTGCACTGCAGCATATTTTGCTCAGATTAATAGAAGCTGTTGTTTAAGAAAAATCCACTCTGAGCCAGGCCCTGTGCTAGGCCTCCACCTGTAATACTGCAAATGCTCGCAACCACTTTGCAAAGCCAAAATTGTCGTGTCCGTTTTATGGATGAGGAAACTGAAGCTCCAGAGAAGGTTAATAAGTTTTCCAAAATCACTCAACTGCAGAGAGCGGGGACTGGGGTTTGAGCTCAGGTGTCTAGCTGTCCCCACCCCAAGCTCGGCCCACAATACCACACTCTCTCCACCTCTGTCATGGGCAGTTCCCACCCCTGCCACCTGTCCTTGGCCTCCGAGGGTCCTGGCAGGCGCAGCTGGTACCCAACCTCTTTGAGACCCATTGTTCTTAAACAGACTCGGGGAAGGCAGTGCCAAGTGTCTCCAGGGCCCCTGGGTCCTGCCCCCGGGTCCGTGCTGACACAGTCCCTGCTTTGATATCTACTCTGTAGTCTGGCCTTGGCTCTGCTGAAAAAAATCAGGAAGAGTCTGGAATCCACAAACTGGAGTCTGTCCCAGGCCCCCTGCTGATCTCTGTGTGCCAGCCACCACCGCTCAAGTCTTCCACCTGGCCTGCACTTCCAATCGCCCTGCCACCAGAAGGGCCTCCAGCACGGGGGCATGAGCTACTCAGCCCTTTGGGCACTGGGCTCAGGCAGCCCTTCTGTTCCTGATTAGAGCCCCAGACTCGTGTTACCTGAGGTCCCCCTTTAGGATATCCCATCTTTACTGGCATTTCTCTCTGCCTATATCCAGCACCCAGGTGTAAAGGCAGGAACCATCATCTATCAGGTGTTCTGTGAGAAATGGTCCTCACCTAGGCTGTTAATGTGAGAAGGGTCTTTAGACCCATCTTGCCCACTCCTACACTGCAGACGGGGGACTGAGGCCCTGAGAGGGGAAGCAGCACAGGGTCTGACTGACAGAGTGAAGTCTAGAACCCAGATCAGGTGGCTGCTGTTGATTATCAGGACATCCATTTGGGATTAGCATCTGGAATGGTTTACAGAAGATAATGCTATAAAAATGTGCGGTAAGGTCCTGCAGTCAGACCAGGGCTCACCTACATAGGTTTTTCACCACTAGAAAAAAGTTCCCCTTCTTCAGGCAGACCCAGCTCCTCATCAGGGCAAAGGCTTAGCAAGCAGACCAAGGGCTAGATTTCAGGTCCTACTTGCCCCTTCAGCTGAGCACTTTCGTGCAGTGAAGCACCTGAACAACTGTACATGGCGGCCCTGCACATAATAACACTGAAATTATTTGCTTAAGTGTCTGCTTCTTCTACCAGAATTAAGACTCTTTGAGAGTGGGAGTTCTGTTTCATTAATCTTTGTATCAGTCTCCATGCTGGCACTTAGGGGCTCATTAAAGCTTTTTGAATAAATGAATGGATGAATAAATGATTCACTCTCCCCAATTTCACCTTTGTGAATATCCACTTAAGTAACTCTCACCTATATGCTACTTGATTTTCTTTAAGTTTTGGTAATTGTCCTCCGTCTCAGGGTACCCACCTGCCACATGAAAGCACTAACTTCTGCTTCTAATCCTCCTGACAGGAGGGCTAAGAAGGTAAGGTGGTTGGAAGCAACGATAGTTTTCTTATCTCCTTGGAGAAGGATACAAGCTATTACTGGGGTTTTATAGACGAGATCCCCACTGTTCTCCATAAATTCATGTGTGTGAGCTTCTGTCTCCCTGGGTAAGCATTGCTGGCTGGCTGAAGTTATTCTGGGCATTTCTTCAAGTGTCACTGGTACCTTAGAACTCGCCAGTGACAAGCTGGCAGATTCACTTAACAGACTGCATCTCCTGAAAACTACTAATGATGCCGTGAAGAGACAGGAGACAGGAACCAGCAGTATTTGGTCTTCGGTTTAAGGCATAAATATCTGAAAATGAGAAATTCCTTGGAGCCAGCCTCCCAGACAGAACATTTAGTACTTGGTTACATAAAGAGCTAAAGAAGCCAAGAGGTCAGGGCAGAGCTGCAGCCAGGGGGACCGAGGCTCCGGGCAGGGGGTGCACTGTGGGGGGCGGGGGCGGGGGTCAAGAGCACTGCCCAGCTGACTGTGAGTGGTGAACGCTGAACTTCCTTCCACCCACTATCCAGTCACTCGACTGAGATCAGAGCACAGTGCCAGGCGCTGAGGGGAGGACTTTAAATATGGCAGGATTTCAAAAACGAGCAGATTTGTTGTGCTTTATGATACTGCAGAGTCATCTGAAAGAGAAAGTTGCAGAAAACAAAATGAGAGGAATCTCCTCTTTCTCCTCAAGAGAGCCAGCGGGGCTTTCCATGAGGTCTGCCCCGGGGGAACGAAGAGAGGCTTCGAACGTCTAAAGTCTAGGCTCTGGGCTCACAGAGCTGGCTTGTCTTGCATGGACAGGGGATGGGCAGGAAGTGGCTCAACCCACCGAAAGACCGAGGTTTCCCAGAGACAGGGAGCAGAGACGTGGTGGGAGGGGCGGTGCTATGCTGGTGAAGCTAACTACCTGCCTTCAGGGCAGTGATGCATCCTGATTTATAGCGTTGGCCGATTTCTGTGGTGTAAATATTTCCACCATGGCTGATTTCAGGCTACCAATTTCATGTCACTGAATAGGAAGTTGGGAAGAGAGGTGAAAACAGTTGGCTCTCACAAGCCAGCTACTGCTCACCAGTGACATGGCAACCTGCATCCACCTCCATGCAGCACCTTTTACAGGGTGGCCCATGGGTGCCAGGGACTGAAACCCAAGCTCTAAGACCTTGTGAGCTGTTGCAAAAGATCTCAGAGGCTGGCTTGGCTTGGAGGAAGAGGAGCCACCCTTCCTTAGAATGAACCATTTGGACTTGAACTTAAGGTTCCAGCAGTGACCATATGGGATGGAAGAACACAAGCTTTGCTGAAGTTTCTAGATGGTTTAAACCATCCTTGCTCACCCTAAGGATGGAGTACTACAGGCAACGATTCAACCATGGTGACTGGGAGCTCATAGCCATATTTAATTTGACTTACAAAAATAAACTACTGGGATGGTTCTTGCACATGACCGTGAGGATGCAAATTCATAGTGCAACAAAGAAATGGCTGAGTCCTTCAGACTTACGGGGCCTTATGCCTTCACATTTCTCAGCCTAGGAGGCAAAATGAAACAAGAATTCAAATACCCCCAATGGAATGTGGTGTGGACCACAAGAAGGGTACCAACATAGTAGAGAAGACTGTCACACATTTGTATATTACCACATTGGCAAAGAGCTTTCACGTACAAGATCTCCTTTCACCCTCCTCAGGACCTTACTAAGCCGATTAAGGTCCCATTTCACAGACTTGGACAGTGAGGGTCAGAAAGGTCCAAGACTATATGGTCCATCTGTGCAGAACCAGTATTCTCATCCCTATCTTCTGTGTGCCACATTCAGTGTTCTATCCCCTACACGGTGACAGAACTTTCCCAATTTTAGACCTGGTAGCCCAGCATCTTGATAAACCCCTCAATCCCACACAAACCAGCACAGTTTGCCCAGGACTGGTATTAAAACTGAAAAGCCCTGTGTCCTGTGAAGCCCAGTCTTGGGCAAACAGGAACAGTTGGTCACCCTAATCCCTTATCCTACTATGGCTGCACAAAGTGCTATGGAAATCAGAGGAGGAGAAGAGGGACTTTTGGCCAGAGCAGTGAAATCAGGGAAGGAATTCTGGAGGAAGTTTCCACTGGCTGGGCCTCTAAGGCTGAATCTGAACATATAGGCAGGTAGGAGGGTGTACGTGGGGGTTTGGGAAGAGGAGACAAGCATTTTTCGGACAAAAATAAAAATGATGTAAACACAGAGGGGGCCTCTGAGTGCATTATGGAGATGGACAGTTGTAGTTCTACCTGGGATATCAGGGAGACGGAGGTGCCCCCTCACCTGTATTTTCAGGAGGAGCTCAGTCACCAGAGAGTGATTTAAGAGGGAAGAACATGGTCGACAGAGACTGCTAGTCCCCTTGCCAGTATCTCTTCTCATCTTCTTCCCTGGTAATGGAAACCTGCTTTTGATTGCAATATCGCCAGCTAAAAGAATGTATTTCCAGCCCCCCCTGGCACGATGGCCTTGTAAGATGTAAGTGGAGGTTGCTTAGATGTATTTTCAGGGTCAGGCCCCCTTAAAAGGGGGTCAGACAGTCAGTGAAGGCCCCTTTGCTTCTTCCTACTTTTCTTCTTGCTTGGAACTTGAATGTGATGACCAGAGTGCCAGCAGCCATATTGTGATCTTGAAGATGAAAGCAACATGCTAATAAAGTTGGCGCAGAAAGATAGAAAGCATTTCATTCCTCATGACTGCGAATCACCATAAACACCCTGAACCACCTACTTCCAGACTTCCTTTACATGAGGTAATAAACCCTTATATATTTAGACCACTGGAGTGAATTCTCTACTGCTGGCAGCCAAACACAGTTCTAGTCAGGGAAGAGCTCAAGCAAAGGCACTGAGGCAAGAATGCACAGTTTTTGAAATTGCCTGGTTTCTCCTCCAGGGCTTATCTAGGATTCTTTGGATTTCAATTCTCTTCAAGATCTCTTCCCCTGCTCTCACTCATGAGCCTTTCACCGGCAATTCACAGTGGTTTGTAACGGAGTCCTGACACCCAGGATCCCTCCCATTTTTCCCCCTTGGTACTTCCTTCTACATCCTAGCCTTTCCCCCATTCAGTCCTTGCATCACTAACCTCAGGGAATGAGTGTGCAGAAAAAAAAGCAGAAAGAAAGAGTAAATGCTCAGCTTTTAAGTTTACAAAATAGACCTTTGGAACTCATTGCAAAGATGTTAGTTTGAGAAAGACTTTTTGAATTTCAAAAGCCTGTGCACTATTACATTCTTGTGGAATTTCAGAATACCAGCGATAAAAGAAGACCCTACGAGCTTTGCAAAAAGCCAAAAAGCAGATGACAAACAAAGGCAGAACCAGAATGACTTCAGAATTCTCAACACCATGTTGCTGGAAAACAGTGGAGCACTGCTTTCAAAATTTTGTGAGAAAAACATTTTCAACCTAAAAGTCTATTCCCAGACAAATTATCAATCGAGGGACAGCAGATGAAAGACCCTTTGAGAGAGTCAGTACTTCAAATGTTGTATCTCTTACACATCTTTTACTTTAGTAGCAAATGTAAAACAAGAACGAGGGTGGGAGGGTATATATAGCTCAGTGGTAGAGTGTGTGCTTAGCATGCATGAGGTCCTGGGTTCAATCCCCAGTCCCTTCATTTAAATAAATAAATACACCCAGTTACCTCCCCCCGGCAAAAAACAATAAATACATAAATACATACATAAGAAAAACATACAGGATCCAGAAATCAGGGAATTCAATCCAGAAGAGCAAAAAGACAAGACCCAGGGAAATGTATACAGTTGTCCTAAAGAGTAGCCAGGAGAGAGAGCATATGAGAAACTCTGTAGCCACCGGTAGGGAGAAAAGCAGGGAAATGAAAACCAAGGCAATTATTAACTCCAGGTCCAACAATGGGAGGGTTGTGGAAGAGTTAAGCCCACATCTACCACAACAAAATGTGAACCAATATCTATAATTGATAAATGATACAATATCTGTATAAACATATCATTTAGAGGCATGGTAAATGTAGGGGAAAGAAGTCAGAGGATTTGAGGGCAGCTGCCTTTGGGGAATGGAACGAAGGACATGGGGAGTGGGGACACTGCTAGCTTTTTATACTATGTACATTCACTATATCACTAAACATAAATAACAGCTTTGAAAAACCTATAATTACAAAGTATTGTGCAATTTTTAGTATGTTACACAACAAATTTTAACTCACTGGAGAGCAGCAATTTAATCGCTCTGTATCTGTAATCTGTAAGAAGAAAATGTTATAAATTTGAATTTATAAAATAAAACGTTAATCAATTTTTAAGTCAATGCCCCTAAAAGCATAAACTATAGATTTAGAAACACTTATCATGGATCAGAGACAGTTTTGTCTTATACATAATTATTTTAAATTTTTTATTTTGAAATAATTGTAGACTCACTCAAGAAGTTGCAAAAATATAAAGAGGTCTTGTATATTCTTCACCCAGTTTCCACCAATGGTTACATCTTGAATAACTATCTTACAATATCAAAACCAGGAAATTGACATTAGTACAATATGTGTACACACATGTGTAGGTTTGTGTAGCCACAACAATCAAGATACAGAACTATTTCACGACCACAAAGATCTCTCTCCTGCTATCTCTTATTCACAAACCCTGGCAAACACTAGTCTGTTTCCCATCTCTGTAGCTTTGTTCCTCTGAGAGTGTTACATAATGAAATCATATAGTGTGTGACTTTTGAGACTGGCTTTTTTCATTCAGCGTAGCACCATTCAAGGTCATTCAGATTGTTGCTTGTATCAATAGTTTATTGCTTTTTATTCTGAATAGTACTCCATGGTATGAATGTATCACAGCTAGTCATTCACCTATTGAAAGACATTCTGGTTGTTTCCTGTTTGAGGCTTCTGCAATAAAACTGCTATAGGCATTTCTGTACAGTTTTATGTGGACACAAGTTTTCATTTCTCTGGGATAAATGCCCAGGAGTGTGGTTTCTGAGTTGTATGTTAAACACATGTATAGTTTTGTAAGAAACAGCAAAACCCCACACACCTACGGTCAACTGATCTTTGACAAAGGAAGAAAGAACATACAACAGAGAAAAAGTTTCTTCGCCAAGGGGTGTTGGGAAAGCTAAACAGCCGCATGTAAATCAATGAAGTTAGAACGCTCCCTCACACCATACACAAAAATAAACTCAAAAAGTCTTAAAGACGTAAAGATAAGACAGGACACCATAAATCTCCTAGAAGAGAACATAGGCAAAACATTGTCCAACATAAATCACAGCAATGTTTTCCTAGGTCAGTCTACTAAGGCATAGAAATAAAAGCAAAAATAAACAAATGGGACCTAATTACACTTACAAGCTTTTGCAAAGCAAAGGAAACCATAAACAAAACGAAAAGACAACCTACAGACTGGGAGAAAATATTTGCAAATGATGCTCCTGACAAGGGCTTAACTTTCAGAATACACAGACAGCTCACACAACTCAATAACCACAACAACAACAAAACCCAGGCAAAAAATGAGCAGAAGACCTAAATAGACATTTCTCCAACGAAGACATACAGATGGCCAATAGGCACATGAAAAGATGTTCCTTATTGCTAATTATCAAAGAAATGCAAATCAAAACTACAATGAGGTATTACCTCACATCAATTATTAAAAAGTCCATAAACAATAAATGCTGGAGAGGGTGTGGAGAAAGGGAACCCTCCTACATTGTTGGTGGGAATGTAATTTGGTGCAGCCACTACGAAAAACAATACGGAGATTCCTTAAAAAACTGAAAAAAGACGTACCACATGATTCAGCAATCCCACTCCTGGGCATGTATCTGGAGAAAACTTTAATTCTAAAAGATACATGCACCCCAGTGTTCATAGCAGCACTATTTACAATAGCCAAGACATGGAAGCAATCTAAATGTCCATCAACAGATGACTGGATAAAGAAGTTGCGATATGTGTATGCACGCGCGCGCGCACACACACACACACACACACACACACACACACACACACACACACACACACACACACACACAATGGAATACTACTCAGCCATAAAAAAGACTGAAATAATGCCATGTGCAGCAACATGGATGGACATGGAGATTATCATACTAAGTGAAGAAAGCCAGAAAGAGAAAGAAAAAATACCGTAAAATGGTACTATTTATACGTGGAATCTAAAAAACATGATACAAGTGAACTTGTTTACAAAACAGAAAGAAATTCACAGACATAGAAAACAAATTTATGGTTACCAAAGAGGAAGGGATAATTTAGGAGTCTGGGCTTAACAGATATAAAATAGATAAACAGCAAGGTCGAACATAGTATCTTGTAATAACCTACAATGAAAAAGAATATGTATATATACATGCATGACTGAATCACTGTGCTGTACATCAGAAACTAAACTATACCTCAATAAAAAAAGAAAAAACTGCCAAACTCTTTTCCAGAGTGGCTGTACCATTTCACATTCCCACCAGCAATGCATGAAAGATCCAGTTTCTCCACATCCTTGCCAGCATTTGACATTGTTACTATTTTTTATTTTAGCTGTTCTAATGGATGTGTAGTGATAGACTCATTAGGGTTTTAATTTGCATTTGCTTAATGACTAGTGACTTTAAACATCTTTTTATGTGATTATTTGCCATCCCTGTGCCCTCTTCTGTGAACTGTCTCTTCATGGCTTCTGTCCATTTTCTAGTGGGACATCAATCTTCTCCTGCCCTTGGACACTGGTGCTCCTGGTTGTCAGGCCTTCAGACTCGGATGGCGTCTAACACCTTTGACTCCTCTGGTTCTCAGGCCTTTGAATTCTGTGTGAATTACACCGCTGGCTTTCCTTGGTTCTTCAGACTAATACACTAAGCATTTCTCTTTTTTGAGCAACTGTAAATGACACTGTATTTTTAATTGGGTTGACATGTATTTACTGGCATTTTATAGAACTAGTTGATTTTTGTATGTTGATCTTGTGTCCCGTGACCTTGATGACCTGACTTACTAGTTCTAGGATTTTTTTTTCTTTGTAGATTCCTTGGGATATTCTGTGTAAACCCATCATGTCACCAGCAGGTAGGTTCTGTTTTATTTTTTCCTTTCTGATTTGTATGCCTTTTATTTCCTTTTCTTGCCTTTGCACTATCTAGGACTTCCAGTACTATGCTGAATTGTTCAAATAAGAACTAACACCAGTTCTGCACTTCCAGAAAATAGAAGATAGAACACTTTCCAACTCATTTCATAAGACCAAAATTACCCTTGTACCAAAATCAGATAAATACAGTTCAAAAAATAAAAACTACAGATCTTCATGAATATAGATGCAAAAATTCTTAAGAAAATATTAACAGCTAAAATTAAGCAATATATAAAAAGAATTGCATGCCAGGACCAAAAAGAGTTTCTTCTACTGATGCAGGGTATGTTCAATATTTGAAAGTCAATCAACCATATTAACAAGCTTTCATATCAATAATCTATCATATTAGCAGGCTAAGGAGAAAAATCACATTTTAATAATAATGGATACCAAAAAAGCACTCATTTGAAAGCATATTTGCCTTTACCACTTGCCTATTGTGGAATGATCAATAAAGAAACCTAGGGAGCTCAATTTTCAGATGTCAGAAGCCTTGACCCACTTAGGGGAGCCAGGGGATGGGTTGGAAGAGGGAAGGGTCATCCCTTGGGCTGAAGGCAAGAAACAGTGGTGGGAAGACCCTTATGTTCTGGACATAACAAGAACCCAGTGCCATTCTGGAGTTGAGTCCTAGGGGTCCACAAAGCTTGGAGGAAAGTGTTGGTTCCTCGAGGGACACAAAGCTCCCCTCTGCCCACCTTTTCTTAACTCAGTGCTCAGAATTGCTGGAATCCATGCAGGAGGCCATGCACCAGAATTCATACCAAGAAACATCAATAAGATTTGAAGGGTCTGAAGAGTCTGGAGCAGAAGCCTCGTATCTTCTGCGTGGACCTGTGACTGATTCAGTAGCTGGTTAAAGACAGAGAGATTCCAGGTCTCAGGCAAATATCAACCCACCACAGCTAAGAAAAATCCCCTAGCAGATTCAACCCTCTTCCCTGACAGATAGCAGCTGGCAACCAGTGACCCCAGAGAAAAGACAAATGGACCCAAAGCTCAGATTTTGTTTTGACACTGCTGTGGGTTCTGCCCTAAGGCTCTTACATAGCATGGCCCTTCACACACCTCTGTCGTATCTGTCATCAAAGGGCAGACAAAGCATCCACTCTGAGGCGCTGAAATCTCATCCCGGGGATCAGAAGCACTCCCCCACCACCACCACAATGTGTCGTGACTCCACCGAATGTGGAGAAGGGGGACAATGGGGCAGCCATCAGCACCTGACGCAGAAGCTCCGTGGACACCTTGAAGTTGCTGTGTTTGGGCCTGACCTGCCACACACTGGCATGTGGGCCGTTCCAACCAATCACTCTCCCTTCCTGAACCTCCATGTCTTTATCTGTCGAGCATGGTTGGCAGGGAGAGGGATCTCCAAGGAAGCCTGCAGCTTCAACATGTGACAGCTCCAGTTTGAGCCACACACAGCAAAGACAGAAGGCAAAGCCATCCTGTTCCCACCCCTGGTACTAAGGCCACCCTGGACTATTAGATGAGACAGAAACAAACGTCTACTGCATTTGAGCCCAAAGCTTCTGGATTCACTTGTTACGGAGTTCAGTCTACAGCAACTCAGACCCTGAAGCTGACCTGCGGATTCATTTTCAATGTCTTTAGGCCATGAGAAAAGGCTCCTCCTCCCTCCCCACGTGTTCCAGGAATTGCACAAAGTGTATGGTTCAGAAGGGTGAGGACACACTAGAAAAGTTACTGATTATCCACTTTGGTCACCTCGAATATAGTAAGAAATTCCCTTGGAGGTGGGAGGGTATATAGCTCAAGCGGTAGAGCGCTTGCTTAGCATGCATGAGGTCCTGGGTTCAATCCCCAGTATCCCCTCTAAAAATAAATAAACCTAGTTACCTCCCCCAACTAAAATAAAATAAAATAATAATAATAATAATAAATAAAACATACAGCTATTTAAAAAAAAGAAATTCTCTCACTGGTTTTTCTTTCTTTTACTTAAAATACTGAAAAAAGCCTAATGATTAAAGATTGGTTTTTAAATCCCTCTGAATTTCATTTCTTAAAATCCTCTCCTATTTTGGACTCTACAACAAAGCTACCCCCCAAAATCAACATGGGACCTTAGAACAACTATTTCTCATCTAATAATTCAGTAAAATCTCTCTTCCAGAACCCTCCAGAACTCTCTAGAACTGTACCATATGGAGAGACAAACTCTATAAATAGCTGAAGATTCGCCTACTCTTTTAAGCACCGGAAGTTTTTGACTGAAAGCATTTCTCAAATGTCTCTGTATGTCCCCATCTTATTTCTTTACTATAGTAACTTTTTTATTACAAAAAGTAGAAAATACAGATTAAAGAAAAGAATATTAAAAGAAAATTGAATCAAAATGAGAAGCAGAGCACATATGCCTACTCCCCTCCCACTCCCCTAAAATGATTCAAAAGATCAGATTAACTGGGCCTGATTCCAATAAACGGGGTGGTAAATCTTTGACTTATTGTTCACATTCCTCCATGTTTCTAAGTCAATCCCAGCCTGCTCTATGTCACAAAGTTTGATCCAAAGGAAAGATTAAGAATGGCAAACAAAGATCCCAGAGACCTAGATTCTGGTTCTTGACAGCCGTGGACTTTCTCTGTGACCTTGACCACGTCACTTTCTCAATCAGAAGATGAGGAGGTTGGACTGAATTATTCTTGTGCTTCCTATCAGCTCAGAATCAGTTAGGGTCCAGCAGGAAACAGAGAGAATATTCAGATTGGAAAATCTGAGAGACCAGTGTAATAAAAGGACGATTTCCAAAGGTTTGGGCTGGGAGGAGGAAAACCACCAGAGATAGCTCAGTCCTGAAGTAGGTACCACCCCAAGTCCTGAGGGGTAAGGGGAGGGAGTCACTGGGCCCTAGAGGCAGGGCTGCGTGGAGAGCGCCCCTGAGAGCAGGGATGCTACACCCACCTCCCTCCCTCCAGGAGAACCTTTCTCGTGGGCCAAACCCGACCAGAAGCCCTTGATGCGACTGAGACCAGAGACTGATACCACCCTCCCAGGGCACAGAGCAGGCCGGGGAAGAGTGGAGAGCAGGTGTGAAGTGGCAAGTGGTGGGGTGGCCCAGCACAGACTCGTTATGCTGGTGGTCGGACTGCTGTACTCCAGGCTCTGTGCCCCTGGGGGACTGAGATCTACTTTCCTTAACATACGGTCAACCATGTGCTCGGCTCCCACATCTGTGAATGTTTTGCTGTTAATTCTTGACGGACTAAGAAGCCTAACAGCCAGGTTCACTAGGAGGCAGTGTGCAGCGTACATGCAGAGGCAACGGAGGGCCGAGGCGCCTCCTCTGGTAAAATCAGAGCCCTGGAGCACGTGGACACTGCGGTTTTCCTTACGGCTACTCAGAGGCCCTTTTTGTTTGCTTCCTGGTCTGCTACTGAGCTCTGGATTTTAGCAAGTCCCTGAGCCACGGGGCACTGCACTGTGTGAGAGGGGAATACTGGCTTTTCCCGGCCCTGGTGCTCGCAGTCATACAAACATGCAGCTTCTGTGCACAGCTGCCAGCTGCCCTGAACAGAGATCAAACTGAGAGATTTGTTCCTGAAAAATACAATTTATTAAATTAAGCTGCTAGATATTTGTCAAACTTCATACCCTGTGATCAGGGTATGTGCCTTCTTTCCCAGAGACCAGGGAACTGTCATAAAATTGACCATGAACAGGGCACAATTAAAACAGTGAGAAATTTCAAAATGTAGAAATAATACTGGCCATGTTCTCTAAGCACAATGTAACAGAACCAGGAATAAGTCAGAGCAAGCAAAAAATCTACTCGGAAATTCAGAAAGTATTCAATCAAACTTTGATAACTATCCACCTAAAAAAGGAATAAACTTCAGAATTTTTAATATAATGATAATCAGAGATTAATACAGCAATCCTAGTGGATCCAGAAAAAAGTCTGCACTTTTTTTTAAAAGGTGTAAAATGAAAAAAAAAAGGAAAGAGAAGAAAAGGCATAGTCTTAAACACCTATCAATCAAGAAATAATAAAAATAAATAAATTAAGCATTCGAGAAGTTGGGGCAAAATAACAAAACAAATTTAAAGCAAGTGGGAGAAGAAATTTAATAAAGATATAGGTGTATATTAATGAGCTAGCTAAAGAATAGAATTAACAAATAAATTTAAAGTCTTAATAATAATATAGTTAAAACCCTTACAAGAAAAAATAGACAACATAAAAACACAAAATCAGCACCTAAAAGGGAGAAGTAACACAGACAGAGAAAATTAGAAAAAATTGTAAGAAAATGTTTGGTTCAGATCTATGTAATAAACTGGAAAATGTGAATAAATGATCTTGGAAATTTAAATCACCAAGATTGACTCAGAAGAGATAAACTAAATAAACCAGTGATAATGTAAAAATCCACCATGGCTAAGTGGGGTTTATCTAAGAAATACGAGAATGCCTAAATATTGGAAAATGTATTCCAGTTGTCTGACTGGCAAACCCAAAGAGATCAGTTAAATTTTAGAAACAAGAAGAATTCAGGACAGTAGCAGCTTACAAAATAAATATATAAGTAGTAATAGCTTTCTTATATATCAGCAATGTTCAGTTTTTTTTAAATAGGAAGGAAAAGATCATGTTTTCATTTGCAACCACAAAACATAAAATACCCACAAATAAACAAGAAATGTGCAAGACATGTACATACAAAGAAACATATAAAATTCTACCCGAAGATTTTAAAGGACAAAGAATTGGAGTGATGTACTGTTTTCTTGCATAAGAAGACAAAACATGGTAAATGTATTCATTCTTCTTAAATGCATAAATATTTTCAATGTCTTTCCAGTCAAAATCTCAGAGAGACTTTTCTGGAACTTGACAAAACAAGTAGTGAATTAATCTTGAAGAATAAATACAAAAGAATATTTAGGAACCCTGTGAAAAAGAAAAGTGAGGAGGGTGCTTCTCTATGGCCAGATTTCAAAATGGATGGTAAAGCAGTAAGAAACAAAATCACATGTCCCTGGTATAAGAACAGACAGAACAGTGGGACAAAAAGTACCATCTGGAAATAGTCCCAAGTATAGGCAAGAATTCTGTATGTGACAAAGATGTTACTTATCCGTGGTAGAGTTTGGATTATTCCATCAAGTAGCGTTAGGATAACTTACCAGCCATTTGGGAAAAATCAATCATAAGCCAGTTCCCAATCTCCTTCTTAAAAATAAACTCCAAATGAATTAAAATTATGAATGGAAAAAAATAAAATTATAAAAATGAAGAAGAAAAATATGGGCAAATATGTTTCAATCTTGAAGGAACTGGCACAAGGGGACAGGGGATCTAAAATTAGAAACCATAAAGAAAAAGAAAGAAGAAAAAAAGAAGAAAGAGAAAATCTCTTATGAGCCAGTAGGAAAATGAGCAAAGGAGAAAGTCCTAGAAAAAGAAAAAAAATGCTAATAAACATATCAAAAGACAAAAAGAAAGAAAAAATATCTTGTCTACGTCTAAATTTTAAAATTTCTTATAATCCATATAAAGATGTAAACAATGTGTAAATATAGATATATAGGACTGAACAAGCAACAAACTGTGGAAGTTATTTGCAACAAGTATTATAGTTGATGGTTAATATTCTTCAAATAAAGCACTATGGTAAATCTACATAGAAAACATAAACATGTCTAAAAATATTTATATTAACAAGAAATTCACAAAAGAAGGGATGTGAATAATTATAAACAGTTAATAATGTCTAACTTCACAAGCAATAAAAGAAAAAAGAAAACTAATACAAGAAAGGGGTACCATTTTTGTTCTTTCAAAAAAGGTAAATATTTGAGATTGATAATATCGATATCCAAGATTGACAAGTGGATAAAGAAACGGATGGTCTCATCCCTATGGACAGCTATGTAAAGAATAAAAGCTCTTTTTGGAAATCTATTAATAGTTACCAATGTTTCAAACACACATTCTTTTAACCTAGAAATGCCACCTTCAGGAATTTAGCCTAAGAGAGGGAAATGTATATACGAAGATATTAACTGCAACATTATTTCAAAAACCATCAATTGAAAACAATCTAAATGCCCAATCATAAGGAATCTGTTAATTAAATTTGTAGTAATATGAAAAGATGTCTCCGTACACTTTTAAGTAAAGAAAAAGTGAGAGAGAGATTATAAAATCGTGTATGTTACAGAGGCTCATTTTGATAAATACATTAGCAAAGAGTCAGGAACATAAATTGAAAAACAAAAAATTAATGGAGGAGTTATCTCTTTATTTTGTATACTGCCTTAATATTTTACAAAAAGCCTGCATTACACTTACAATCTGATGATATAATGTGGCTATTTTCATTGGCTAGAAAGAAGATGTGAACCCCTGACGTCTGCATGTGGGTCCGCTAGGCAAAGCTAACCAATGGAGCCCAAAGTTGGAGTAGTGAACCCCGACCAGCAATGCCTCCATTTCCAAAAATGCTCTGACTCCACATACTTAATTCTTCATTTTTTAAAGGGATGTGAAACCTATGTTTTTCTTTTGGAATATGTTGCCAAAAGACCAAAGGGTCTCTAAATGTTACACACACATCACACATACATCTTCCCACACTCAGACACACACACACAGCAGACACACATAACACACACACATATACCAGAGATCCTCTCTTCTCAGGGCCTAAAGGCAGGTCAGACTCACACAACCGCATCTCAACAAATGCCCAAGCTAAGCTCCAGTCCAAAGTTCAACAAAAATTCCCCATGAAGACTTCACAGGATTTTGGACTGGGTGAGGGTCTTGTCATTAGCTAGCCATTTCTAAATGCAGAGATCAAATCCACCGAAACACTCCTTAATCCTCCTTCTTGTTACCTCTCTTCTGCCAAGACCTCAGCCCAGAGAGCCGGAAAGTGGGAGCTCTGGGATGAGCTCTGGGTGAGTGAGTAGTCAGGACACCCCATCACAGCTCCTCCCTATAAGACCCTTCGGGCATGTTGCTTCCATTCTCCCCCTCAGTTTCTCCATCTGTGGAATGGGGTAATTAACCCTTGTCCAGAAGCCTTATTGAGAGGATGGAATGAAACAAGGCAAAGCCCAGATGCACTTGTGATGCTCCTGTGGACATCTCCTCCACCTCTGGGAAAGAGTCGGTCCCAGGCCTGGTAGACAGCACATGTGATGGCTCGATGAGCCCACCTCTGCCAGCTATGACAAGGCATGCCTCCCTGCTCCCTGGAACCCTCTCCCCAGCCCAAGCTGGAGCCAGCCTGGTAAATGATATCTCCTTATCCAACTCCCTTGAGTGCTTTGCAAGGACCCTAAACTCTGGCTGGGGACCAGGGGGATGACCAGAAGGCCCACGTACAGGCTATGCTCAGGTTTCTCCCTACAGAGACTGGAGAGAAAGCAGTATGTACACAGCTCAGATGGATGTACTCAAAATGCCTGGGCTGCTGTCACCTCCTCTCTCTGATGCAGATACTTTGAGCCAAGCTCAACTTTCCAGCATGGCCCTGACCCACCTGTTCCCACCAGGAACTCCAAAACCACCAAGAGGGTGACATCAGCCTCCCCAGTGAGGGAGGAGGTTGAGAGGGGACTGTCTTCACCCAAGCTTCAGATCAGTGATTCTCAGCCTTGGCTGTGCGTTGGAATCACATGGGGAGCTTTAAAAGCACTGATGCCCACATCCTACCCTCAGATGTTCTGATTTAACCAGCCTGGGGTTCAGCCCGAGCACAGAGATTTTAAAAATCCTTCTAAGTGCACCAGGGTTAAGGCCCACTGAAGTGGATTCAGTTCTTTTCCCAATTTACATCTGTTGCCAGAACCTCTTCCCCAGAGTCAGGGGAAGATGGTTTTCCTTCTGTCACACTAAGGGCCCTATAGAGACGGAACCCTTAGGCTGGTCTAAGCTCCAAGAGGCAGGGGCTGTGTTTTGTTTATCACTATGTCCCCAGTGGACTGGCCGAAGTCCTGGCACAGACTAGTGGCTCAACGAACACTGGTGGGATGAGGTGTATGTGATTGAATGAGTGAACTAACTAATGAACCCCATCCCTCCCACCTCCAGAGTGCCCTAAATCCTCCAAAGTGTGGTCTGCAGACCAGCAGTGTCACTTCATCTGAGAGCTTGTTAAAAATGCACATTCTCCATCTTGGGCTCAGCACCAGAATGAGAACCTGCATTTTAACACAGTCCCAGGCTATTCACAAGCAATGACTGCATCACTGATTCTGCTATATGTTAGCGGTTCTCCAACTTTGTGGCACATTAAAATCACCCATGAAAGTGTAACCTGCCCGTGGTCTTCTGTGTCCCCAGGTAATTGTTAAATGTCCCCAGATGATTCCAATGTGCAGTCCAGGTTCCCAATTCCTGTACCATAAGTCTCTCTGTCACAGCGGCCTCCAAGCAGGCCCAGTCTTGGCTCTGGCCCACTTGAGAGATCCTTCCCCCACTTACGATAAAAGCCAAGCCCCCTGCAACCCAAGGACCAGCCACTCAGCTCTACATAGCCAGTGGGGACAGACTACCCATTTCAAACCCCACCTCTGCCACTTTCCAGCTGAGTGACTTTGAACAAGTCACTCAACCCTTCCATGCCTCAGTTTCCCCCTTTGGTATAATGGAGCTGATGGGGGTGGAGGGTGGACACTACTCCACAGTTATGTAAGGATTAAATGACTTAGTTGATCAGAAGCATTTAGAATAGTGCCCCTTCCCAGAAGTTTTCTTGGCCTCTGTATCAGGCTTCCTAATAGAATAGTTTAGAAGAGAGCCTGGATTGAGAACCCCACTTCTGAAAACTCTGCTTCGATAAAGAGGGCAAAAGAGAATTAGAGGACCTCTTTCGGGAAAATCCAGACTAAATGAAGAGGTGTAGCCGTCTCCCTTCTTTGCTTTCATTATCCGTGAAGAAAAAGCCTCACCAGGTCCTTAGAGAGTTCCCGTGCCCAGAGCGTGGGAACTGAGAGGGAAGAGTAAGGTTAACACGGGCAGTCCCTCCCTCGGAATGGTCCCCACCTAAAAAAAGGCAGGCCTGCTCCATGGTGCCCAGGATCCAGGCAGCTCCGACTCCTCCACAGCCGGGTGTCTCTCTCTGGATTTCCCTGGGCCTACCCAGGGCCACCTGATTCCCAGGCCCTTCCCTTGCTCCAGACCGGGGGCGGGGGAGGCGGGGGGATTGTGTCCACAGGTTCTGTGCTGAAAAATGGTGTCCTTCCTCCTTTCCTCCCTCTGGATGGCTGCGCGGCCGCCCATCCCCGCCGCAAACAGGCCAGGACGGGCTGGGCGCCGCTCCGGGCCCGAGCGCGGCCGTTGCCCTCTGCGGCAGACGGCGGTGCGCGCTCCCCGCTCCAGCGCCCCAGCTCGCCCGGCGGCCCGCGCGCCCTCCCGGTGCAGCAGGCGGGCGCTGTGACGTTCTCGGATAAATGCCGTGTAACTGTGTAGGCGAATGGGAGCTAAAAATAAGAACGGAAAATCTATCATTAAGGTATCATTGCGCCAGCGCAGCTATTTGAAGGCTCCCATGGTCCCCGGCGCCTGCGTTTGAAGCCCGCCTTCAGGCTTGGGGGGGGGGGCGGTATTTGCAGAAAACTCCCAGCCGCGGCTCGCCAGTCAGACCTCAGGGCGCAGGGGGTGGCGCCCGTAATTATGGCAACACTTTAAAATAAAATAAAATAAAATAAAATAAAATAAAATAAAATAAAATAAAATAAAATAAAATAAAATAAAATAAACGCTCCCCCCATCTCCGCCTGTATTGTCCTCAGGTCGCTGGGGAAGCCACCAGAAGTGAGGCTGGATGCTAAAATGAATGTGACCCAGCCGATTACGCAAATATTAGGGCTGAAAGCTCTTTCAGATCTATTTAGCCATCTACCTTCTTCCATCTAACTCGGATTAGAAAAATAAAGTACGTGGAGGAAGCCTTTGGAGGAGAAAATGACAAATGGGACTTAACCCAGGTCTACAGTGCGCCGCGGCGGGGCGCAAAGACGCAAACTCTAGGGATGGAGAGCCTCCGGGGTTCCACTGGGTTAAACGAAAATTGATCTGATTTGCTTTTTAACGCCCAAAAGGGAGAAGGGGAGATCATGGGAGGTAGGTCAGGATTTGTGTTTGTGCGTGTGCGTGAGTGTCCTGGGAGGGGGAGGAGGCGCCAAGGTGCAGCCTGCGCGCGGCTCTGCGCCTCGGCGGGCTGCGTGCGTGTGTCCCTGTCCGCGCTGCTGAAACGGGCTCTTCGAGGGATCGGCGTCACATGACTCCGCCTGCCCCTCGCCAGCGCGCAGCTCGCCAGCCCCACAGTTTGCCCGGCGCCGGGGGAGGGTCGGGCCGCATCTCCCGGGCCCGGAGGCTCTGCGGAGCGGAGAATTGGTTCTGGCGGGGCATGATACATCTGGATTCCAGAAGCCGCGGCTCGGCGCCAGATCCCGGAGTGTAGAGATTTGAGGGGGAGGCGAGAGCGAGAAGGAGCGAGAGAGCGAACGAGCGCCAGAGAGAGGTAGCGCGCAGCGCGCACGGACAGGGGCTGCCGGGTGCCGCGCGGAGATGTAAGCGCGTGGAGTCTAGCTGGCCTCGGAGCACCATGCAGAAGGGGATCCGGCTGAACGATGGCCACGTCGCGTCCCTGGGACTACTGGCGCGCAAGGACGGCACGCGCAAAGGCTACCTGAGCAAGCGGAGTTCGGACAACACAAAATGGCAAACCAAGTGGTTCGCGCTGCTGCAGAACCTGCTCTTCTACTTCGAGAGCGACTCGAGCTCGCGGCCCTCGGGGCTCTACCTGCTGGAGGGCTGCGTCTGCGACCGCGCGCCCTCCCCCAAGCCTACGCTCTCGGCCAAGGAGCCGCTGGAGAAACAGGTGAGGCCAGCGCCGCGTCTGACCCCTCAGCGTACGGGCCGCGGCCCCCGGGGCTCAGGGCCTTCCGCCGGCCGGAGGCGCCCGAACTTTAGTCCCTCCACTCTCGGCGCTCTCGGCGAGAGGGGAGGGTTGGCCCATGCGGGCGGCGACCCCGCGGTGGCCAGAGGGGGCAGGCACTGCGGGCAGGGAGCGGCTGTGGGCTGCGGCCGCCCTTCACCCGGCGAGCTCGGCGGGAGGCGGGCACGGAGGGGCCGAGACGCCGAGATGCGGAGGGAGCTGAGGCGCCGAGAGACCCGGCTTCGGCGGTCCAGACAGAAACAATGAATGTAGACTCACATCCCCCCAGAAATGGTGCTCCCCACCTACGCTCCCACCCCTCAGCCCCGGAGAGCCCCGGACCCGGGAGGTGGAATTCCTGGCGCTTAGTGAAGGGCGAGACGGCGGCGTCGGAGCGCCGCGGGCCCCTGCCTTACCGCGTCCGGGAGCGAAGAGGCGCCTGCGCTAGCTCTGCCAAGTTGGGGGCTTGCGAGGCCACAGGGGTCGCTTCTGTGCTGTCGACCGGTGGTGAACTACCAGCCGACCCCGAGCCCGAGCAACGAGCCGAGGGGTTCTAAGGACCTTCTGACGAGCCGGGATCAGGGCCAAGGCCGCTGCGGAGGCCGCGGGACAAGTGGGCGCTTCACTCCCCCGCCCCCTGCGCCTCCGCCACCGCCGCAGTCGCGGCTGTAGCGCTGCCCCAAGCGTTTCCGGAGCTGCCAGGCTAAAGGGCCAGGCCCGGATCTCCCGGGGAGCCTGGGTGGGGTGGGGGTGCGCCTTTGGCGTGGAGGGAGGGAGTAGCACCTGCGGCCGCTGAGTGGGAGCACCAGACAGCGAGAGAGCAATTTTTAAGCTTGATGCACTTTCCAAAGGCATCTAGTCCGTCCCCTTGCCTCTGGGAAGGTAATCAAAGACAGTGGATGCTGAAATGTAACCGCTGGGAGGGACCTGCGATCTATGGTGACCCAACCAGCTGGTCTTACAGCTTAGATGAGGACACTGAGGCCAAGAGAGAGAAATTTACTTGCCCAATATCATGCCAGGAGTTGAGGCCGCCTTAAGATTCTGAGAAGATAAGTGAGGTCTTAAAAGCCATTGGATTGCATGCAGACTGGTGGTGATTGAATTGGCTGACATAAAAGCATCCTTGAAGTCCCTCCTCCTAACGGTCAAGACAGAGATCTGAGCTTAGTCCCCTCAGCACGTCTCTTCCTTTCCTGCCTTCAGCCCATTGGTATCAGGAGATGATTTCTGGGGCCTGGGAAATGTGGGCAGAAATAATTGACGGTGGGTCTCTAGGGATGACAAACCACATGGTAGGTCGAGGCTCCCAGATGGCAAAGTAGAGCAAAGAGCAGGCAGCTCCTTAAGCTAAAGGCACAGATGCAGTCTGGGGGACTCACCTGGGAGAGCCAGACATGGGCTGGTCCAGAGACACTCTCTCAGCCCTGGATAAGCTGCCCTTTGCCAGCCTTCCAGAAAAGCACCAATCCTTGCAGACCAAAGCCCACCTGTACTACCAGTGGCCCACAGCCCCAGCTGGAGCCCATCCTTGGCCCCTTACACCAGAGCACAGAGCTGAGCTCCTGGGCAGGCAGGGAGGGAGGGCTGGAGGAAGATGGTGTATCCTATGTTAATTCCATGTTTCATGTCCTGAAGACTGACTGTGCACCAGTCTGGTCCCTGTGCTGTGTCATAGGCCTAAGAAGCTGAACGTTACAGTCCCCGGCTCCAAGGGAAGATTAACACAGATAAATATGGCACCTCACACTGTGAAGATGCTCTAACAGCAGGATACAAAGGGTGCTCTGGGAGCCCAGGCACCAAGTGCCAGGCCCATCCCAACATGATGTGCTTTCCTCTGGCTGCTGCTGCAGTGATCTGACTGCATCTGGTGCACCCTCGAGGTCCTGGAACCCTGGCCTGGGACCCAAGGCCTCCTGAAGTCAGACAGGCACAGCCATGCTCCCATGCCCACCAGCAGTTGCAAGCACCCCACGTACATTGGCTTGGGCTCTGCTCGCTCAGTCCTGACCTCTTCTCTGACCGTGCAGCCCATACACCAAAGGCCCAAAGGCCTGGACTTAGAATTTGGATTCAGCTTCCCTGGAGGTTGACCGTTGGTGTTTCTTGCACTGCTCTGCCATGGAGTCCCCCTGTTCCCAGCCCCAGCATCTCAATGGGGGACTTGACCAAACCAACCCCAGCACTCGCCTCACCCCTTGATGAGGAGAGGTCACAGTGTAGACCCCAGGCTCTTCCTAAATCCTGTAGAACAGAAGGGATACAGACAGATCCCTCCAGCCAGACCCTCAGCTCTGGTGTGGGCAGGGGCTCCAGAAGCTGGGGGGTGGAGGGGTCCCTGTAGTATCTGTTGTCCACCCAGTCGATGCCTTTCTCTGGAGACAAGACAAAGTCCCTGTCCTGGTCCTCATTCACAGGACACATTTCTGGTTGGCCTGCTGGATACATATTAACAATGGCCCTGAGGCCGTGAGTATGCCTGGTTTATAGATGAGGAAACCGTCTCATCAGCACCAGCCAGCAAGGCAGAGGCGGAACCAGTCTCTGGTCTCTGCTCTTTGTCTGCAGCTGCGCTGTCTTCACCACAAAGCCTGCCCTCCTGTTGCTGTAGTACATTCAGCCTCTCGGCCAATCAGAATGTAGGGGACCTGATTGTAGGGGAATAAGCTCACTCTAAAAGCAACATCCCTCGGACACAGAGCCCTGGCACGCTGTCGGCATACCCCTGGTGCCAGTGACTCAGACCGCTGAGCTTGCCCCATGGTTCCAGACCAGGCCCAGCCTGGCAGACATGGGGCCCCAGGGTTCACTGTGTGGGGTGCCCATCTCCCCACCCCAGCCTCCAAATATTTCTAGTGTTGAAATAAGGTTGAAGAGGCTCGGGCATTACACCTAAATTGGGACAAGGAAGTACCAGGTCACTGTCCCCTCGGCTTGGTGACAGTGGGACTAAGGTCGGGAGCAGACTGTACATACACAAGCCTGCACTAAAATCTCACTGCCGCTTGCTCATGCAGTAAACATATTGGCTGTCAGTGCCAGGCCTGTGCTAAGTCCTGTGGATACAGAGAAAAATAAAACTTAGTCCTTGTCTTCAAAGTGCTCACAGTGGAGTGGGGAGCTCTCCTTAGATCCACTCCCACTGTAATCACCATGTGCCCGGTTCAGGAGCTCAGGGTCAGGCTTGATGTACTGAACGCACTAACACGATCCCACCTCACCCCACTCCCGGTCCCCCTCGGCTCAGCAAGCCTCCAGAGTGAGCTCCAAAAGAGCAAACCAGATCCTGTACTAAGCCACTGAAAGTATCAGTGGCTCCCAGTGCCTTCAGGGAAAAATACAAATTCTCAAGCATGACCTGGAGGACCCAGCAGACTCCAGCCACTGTCTTTCCGGCTAATCCTGCCCCACCTTCCCATTCGCCTCCTTCCTCACCCTGCACCCTATACCCACCTCAAAGTCTCTGCAGCAGCCGCTCCTGTGCCTGGAATGACCCCCCACCCCACCCCTAGCCTTTCATAACCAACTTCTCCTCCTCCTGCTGGTCTTAGCCTAAAAGTTCTCCTTGACACCCGCCGCCTCACTGTGGGACATAGAGTAGCCCCAGGTACCCCATCGCAGCACTCTCTCCTTCATCCACGTTGCTTATCACAGGCTGAAATTACTTGATGTATTTGGCTGGTGGTTTGTGAAGGGTCTCCCTCCCCCTAGAACGTACACACTGGGAGAGCAGGAGGCCAACAGAGGCAGGAGATCAGTCAGGGTGCTGTTGTCACTAATAGTCTGGTGATAGATGTGGCAGCCCTGAAAAGATGAAGGAACGAGGTCTTTACTGTAGAGACTTTATCAAGAGATACTCAGGTGGAGGACGAGCAGGACCTGCTGTCTAATTGGACGGAGTGAAACCTGCATCCACGCATCTGCCTTAATCCTGGGTGTATGCAATCCCAGCAGCTAAGAGAGGAAAGCTGGGGGAGGGGCGGGCGTGGGGGCCGTGGCCAACGGTGAGCCCCCTCTTGAGGAGGTCAGGTCTGAGATGCCTGAGGTAGAAGGGGCGCTGGCCTCTCCCCAGGCATGCTGAGGGTGCTGCTCACATAGGCGAATGAAGCCCCAGAGGCAAGTGGGGGTGAGTGTGGAAGGGGACAGGCTGATTGAAAGGGCGAGTTCAGAGGCCCTGCAGGTGGCCGCCTTGTGGCCCAGAGCCCTGCAGTGAAATGACTCAGCCTCCAGGGGCCCAGCAGGCCTAGGACAGTGCCAGCAGGCAGAGCCTCACGCGGTCCCTCTGGGACTTCCCTGCGTTAGGCGCGTCTGCACCCTGGCTTGGCTTGTCAGCCTTTGCTTTCTCTTCCCCAAGTGCAGCCAGAGGGGTGCAGGTAAACTTGCTGGCGTGGCCACACTCGGATCTGTTTCCCGACACTGCCAAGCAGGTATTGACTCTCTCCTGTCAGAAGAGGGAGGACAGCACCGGGGGATGGGGGCAGTTCTCCAGGGCACAAGTGTGGTTTGAACCTTCTCACACCCGCAAACTGTGGACAAGTCATGAAGGTCCCCTCGTCTGCGGTTTTCCTGCCACTCTGAGAAGCCCCAGGGCATCTGTGGGGGCCCTTTGGTGGCCACCACTGGGGGCTACCCCCCTACACACATCAATCAGAGCAGTCTCACTGTTAACTGCTTGATAGATCAGAGTTCCATGTACAATTTTGTCTTTATTAACGCTTTAAAAATTTGACCACCAAAAGTCACGGCTAAAAGCCCTTCAGCCCTGCCATGCTACAAATGCAGATTTAGGTGTATATAATCTTATAGCAGAATGCTTCAAAACCCTGGACCAAAAATACTGAATAACAGTGAATACCACGTATCAAGCACTTAACTATGTCCCAGACTGCATGTTTTACATAAAATACCTTCCTTAATCATCCCAACAGCCCTGTGAGGTTATCACTGGCAATCCATTTTTGAGATGACAAAACTGAGGCTCAGAGATAGTAAGTAACTTGTTCAAGGATACAGAGAACGTACACGGCAAGGCCAGCACTTGAGCCCCAGCGTGCCTAACTCCAAAACCTGAGCTCTCCAACCACAAGCACAGCATAAAGACTTGCGCTGGGGGACTGTTTGGACTTACCATCCTCTGCCAAGATAAATGGTAGAAAAAGAGAGAGAATTAACAGCAAGCAAAAGTATGCCACTGTCTCTCTGGTGACTTGTGTGAAGCAGCTTTTGTGTCTGCTTGGGTGGGAACCTTGTACCTCAAATCCCAGGAGTCTAAAGGAAACTCACCAAGGCAGGCATCCACACCCCACCGTCCAGTTTCCCTGGAATCTGTGGGCGCCCGGAGCCAGTGCCCGTGTGCATGCAGCCAAGAACAGGACTCAGCCCCCTGATGTTTATGCAGGAGCGTTGGTGACGCGTGCACTTGAGAGGGGCCCAGAACACTGCCAACGCCCAAACACCTCTGTGAGGGCGACTGTCGTGCAGGGAGCAGCTGGGAGCCTTGGACACCCCCGCTGGCCCGCCCTCTGCTCAGAGAGGAGCTCGCAGCCCCGCAAACACATAGACTCCCAGCTCATTCACTGAGGAGGTACTCCCCCTCTGGCAGGGAGGCGGCATTAGGGAAAAGCCGCGAGTTTCAAGCCACACAAACTGGCTTTGGATCCTGGCTCTGCTCCCTCCTAGCTTGGGAAGGTCTTCAGCCTCTCTGAGCTTCCGTTTCCCCGACTGTGAGATGGAGACCACCACGTAGCCCTCCTTGCACCCTGTCTGAGTGCTGTGCTGTGTGCTGTTTGTAAAGCCCCAGCGCGGCACGGCAGGTCTGACCAATGTATTGTAGCTGTTATGGCTTCACCCTATGACAAGGCTCTTCTTTGATGAAGCAGTGACCCAGATCACCTGGGTCTCTGGCAAGTTTGAAGCAAGTCAACACGGAGCCCTGACTCTGGATATAAAGATAGGATGGAAAATCTTAAAGAACCCGTGAGTTTCTGAAAACATCTGAGCAGGCATGCCCCTAAAAGAGGAAAAAAGGCCGCGGGGGCTTCCTTCATGCCTGGTTCCACACCATCACCCAGCCCTGTCGATTTTACCTCCTAAGCCTCGCTCTCCACCTGTGTCCCTCTGTTCCCCCACTGCTCTGGTCCAGGCCACCGTCATCTCTCATCTGGACTTAGGTGGGAGCCTCGTCAGCGGTGTACTGGTCAGGGTGGGCAGCATCATGCTGCAGTGACACCCAGCCCCCAGATCTCCATTCACACAATGAATGTTGATTTCACGCTCATGCTTTATGTCCCTTGCGGTTGGCAGGAGGCAGTGCTCATTGTGATCCCTCGGGGACCCAGCCTGATAGAGATTTGTCCTGACACCTCCCTCCACAGCCACCTCAGCCGAGGGGAGGAGCTCTCCCTGGCTCTTAAAGCTTTCCCCTACGTGACCCCACTCTGGCCACAGTTCAGCGTGACGAGGCAAGTCACATGGCTTCAGTTGCAAGTCAACAGGGAAGTGCAGACTCACCATGTGCCTGAAAGCAGGGCTCCAGAAATGCTGGGAGAACAGCACTAATGCCATCCACTGTCTCCCTGCATCTGCTGTGTACCCCCTTCCATGCGCCTCTCTGCAGCCAGACCGCTTTCCAAAATGCACACCTGATCATCACACACGCGCACACACACACACACACAGTAGCTAAGGAGAAAGGCAAAGGACCGTCATGATGGGTTAATGACAGGAGGCAGAGACCATGCTGAGCAAGCCGTGCTCACACTTAGAGGAGCGTCTTCCCCCAGCCTGCGGGCATCAGGGAGGCTCCACTAAAAAGGGACAAGTAGGACGGGAGATGTAGGGTGCAGGGGAGGCAGGGCTGGCTCCTGAAGCCTGTGTGCACATTACAGAGCACAGTGGGGAGCCAGCACAGGGCTCTACGCCAGAGAGGGGCTGCTGTGATCTCTGTGGCAGAAGATCACCGCAGGGGGAGAAGAGACAGGAGGAAGACTCACGTGGAGGCAGGAGACCAGGTCAGAGGAGGCTGTAGAACTGAGCAGGAACAAAGGCCTGAATTCGAGGAGTGCCGAGAGCACGGAAGGTCCCCCCCCCCCCCGACTCCCATCCCAGCCTGTGCTAGTGCTGTACCACAAAAACCATCCCTAGCTCACGCATGCCCAGCACTGCCCCCTACAGCCTCTGCGGCTTCCCACCCCCTGGGCTCGGAGGGCGGTGGCAGGGAGTGTCACATTCTCATCCCCTGAAAGCTCCAAGTGCTGTCTCCATACGTTCTCATGCAGCCACCACTCAGACAGAGCACCTTTTCAGCCGATAGATTACAAAATCCTCCTCATGCTTAGCATTTCATGTAACCACCAAAGTAAGCCTGCACTTGCTGTGGTTCTGCATAAGGGAGATGTAATCCTCATTTGGTAGATGAGGCTCAGGTAGACAGAGCTCATCTCTCAACAAATACCTGAGTGTCTGTTTTGTGCTGGGCCCTGAGTTCTCTCTGCTAATAAATGTCAGGCCTCCTAGTTCTAGGTTGCTAAGGTCAGTGGACATCTAGGCCAATAGACAAATCCAGCAGTTTACACTTAAAGACCAGATTTTACTAATCCAGCAGGCTAATGCAGCTTCTTTCTCCAGAAAAAAAGAGAGAATTATTTTCAAAAAGAGACTTCCTAGTTGAATTTTGATTTGTTCTTCAAATTGGAAAATCCAACTCAGACCTTAAAATAAAATTAATTTTAGAAGAGTGAATGAATAAATGAATTTTTAGCAACCTTAGCCGGTATTCCAAAACTCCATCTAGAAATTCAGGCAAACCTAATGTAGATTGACTCTTCCTCTGTCAGGCTGTCTGCGTGAAGTGTAACCAATTTTGTTTAAATGCCTTTTAGGCTCTCAGCCAAACTCAAGAAGTCAGTGAAATAGTTTGGAAGAACCTAGTCAGTCATGCGGCATTCCCAGCGTGCCCACTCACCTCGCCCGGAGGCCACTGCCGCCCTCTACCCTCTTTCTCTCTCAATGGGCCTTCCCCGCCCTCTGGCCACACTGGTTGTCACCTGGGCTCCCCTCCGCTCTAATCAGATCAACAGGCTGGTGGGGGCTGATGTTCCAGAAGGAGAGCCCATACCATGTGGGCACAGATGAGGAGAGGAGGCAAGTAATTACATCTGAGAGCTTCCTGGTAGCCTGGACAAAAAGGGAAACAAGTTATGGGACACCCATTGCCTCCTGAAAGACATGGTGCAGTCCATCAGGCAGGAGCACTTGTGTCCCAGAGGTTTGCATGAGGGGGACCAGTGGGGAAGTGATGATAACTTCGAGGGCACAATCACTGCAGAAACAGAGGCCCACCCCATCAGCGGCTCCCATTGGCTCTCAGGGCAGGCTAAGCTTGCTCAGGGAACATCGCTCTTCAAGAGGCTGCAACGCTGGGGTCCCAAAAAGAAGTGCCCTGGAGACCAGACAGTACAGGGTACAGCTTGAAGAACCTGGAGAGTGGATGGTCAGTCAGGCACTCTCAGATAGCCCCCACCTTTTATTTTAAAACTTTAAAATTGGTAATATATTCCCATGGTTCAACATTCAAAAGTTGCAAAGAAGTGTACAGTGCCAGTGCTTCTTCCCGCTGCTGACCCCCACAACCCAGTTCTCCTCCCCGTCACCTGGGGTCCTTTTCTACCTCTCACCACTGAGATCCCAGGGAGGCCACTCTGCTCTCTGGCTCTTGCAGGAGAGGTCGTGTTCTGCCCAGGCCAGGCCACCCCGGGAGTGTGTTCTGACCTCTCTCACCACTTCTGTAGCACAGTGCAGCTCATCAGTGCTGCTCCCTCCCCCCCCCCAGCTGGACCACCTCGTGCCTGGCACACAGAGGGGCTTCAGTAGGTACAGCGTGGCCCCAGTGGCCCTGCTTAACAGAAGTGTTGGCCTCTCTTAGCCCTGCTGGTGTTCCCACACCAATCCAGAAAGGACCGACCCACCCTGCCCACCTCGCCCTCTTGGAGGAGGCAATGAGCAGAGGCCCAGGCAGGACGGTGGGTCTGGATTCTGGTCAAGCAGGATGAATCAGAGGGCACAAGACCAAGGGCAGGGAGACCAGAGTGGGCAGTTTAATGGCCTGAGTGGGAGATAATGAAGCCTGGAAGCAGGCACGACAGTGAGGACAGGGGATGGCACAGACTCCAGAGCTATCCAGAGCGAAGAACTTGGCAACCAGTTGAACATCAGGAATGAAAAAGAAGTAGGAGCCGAAGGTGATGCAAAGAATGGCCCGAATTGCTGATTTGTAATAATCCTTTGATCTTAGCACAGCTATGGCTCTTCAGTTTCTGAGCCTCTCCCATGGCTCTTGTGGGCGTGTACATGCATAGGGGTTGGTTTGTCTTTTATTTACTTATTTATTTATTTGAAGGGGCTGAGCCTCTTCTTATCAATCCAGTGTGACTTCACCTTACCTTGATTATAGCTGTAATGACCCTATTTTCAAATAGTCTTATTCACAGATTCTGACAGACATGAGTTTTAGAGGGACC
The DNA here is from genome assembly GCF_048773025.1 of Camelus bactrianus. Taxonomy (NCBI): domain Eukaryota; kingdom Metazoa; phylum Chordata; class Mammalia; order Artiodactyla; family Camelidae; genus Camelus; species Camelus bactrianus. The sequence goes on from NC_133565.1 coordinate 30,216,107, forward strand.
CTATTTGTGCACACACCTGTGAATGCACGTGCATGTGTGTGTGTGTGTCCTAGTAAATGGTCACTGATAGGTTGATTAGACCCATCACTTGGCCTTTGCAAATGATTCCGTTGGTTTAAATAAAAACCGTTGTTGAGCACTTTAATGAACCAGGAGCTTTCATAACATTATCTACTTTAAACAACCCTGTGAGGTGGATAATATCCTCTCCTTTTTGTGAAAGAGAAAACATCCCCAAAGAAGTGAAGAGACATGTTGAAGACACTAAGGTTAAATAATAAATGTAAACCCAGATCTTGTGACTCCAAAGCCTGGTGTGTGCCACAACCCCAGGTCCCAAAGCCCTCAGACCTCTGGTTTTATGGAATGTTGGTAGATGTAACAAAAAATGAAAACAAAAGCGTTCTGTGGCAGGATAGGCTCTGGAAGAGGCTCCTTCACTGCAGGACTGCTCAGTGCCTTCGTGGCGTGGGTAGGCCCCCCACTCTCCCTGAAGGGACATAGTTCTTGTTCATGACAAGCCAGTGCCCACACCCTTCCAGCCAGCTCACCCGCCCAGGCCTGAGAAGCAAACTCATTGCCACCTGCTTTGTGGCTTTTGCTATTAATCAATTAATTAATAAGCCGGGCTCCTGGGCCGTGGTGACGAATGTATTCATTCACCCGTTCAGCAAATGAAGGCAACTCAGTGCCCAGTCTGGGGCACAGCGCCAGGCTCTGGGGATATTCTGGTCAGGAGTCATTTGTTTGAAAGGAACAGGAGCCCGTTCAAAGCAGCTTACACAAAGAGAAGGACCCTTGGAATAATTACAGTGGTAATTAATGGACCCCAAGGAGAAAACATGTGTCTGAGTCTCCACGGCCTGGACCAGGAACCATCGCTCTCTGCCCTCCCCTCGCCCGTCCCCACTCTAGTTACGTGGTCTCTCAACTCCTCTCTCTCAGACACTCCTGCTTCCTTGTCTTTTTACTTACACTTAGAGCTCAACACACACAGCTCACTAATCTGGCCTCTCTGTGTCACTGCTTCAAATAATTGGGAACTCCTGGGTGGGTGACTCTGTGGCTGCTCCCGGCAGTGGCTCCAGGACCGTGGTCTCTAGGAGAACATCGGGGGGTGGGCGTGGGGAGAAGTGCTTCCACTGCAGACTTGCTCCCTTTCAGGGTCCCCAGCACTGGGTGGACACTGGAACCAGCTGGGGGACTTGAAAACTACCAGCACCCAAAGCCTGTCCTCCCCCTGTTCCCCGGCTCCCACATTCTGCTTTAATTGGTCTGAGGAGGGGCTCGAGCATCTGTGTTTTTTTGAGTTCCCAGGTATCTGTAATGTGTGGCCCAGACTGGGTCTCCCTGCTGTACCAGGAAAGACAAGCAAAAAGTCATTACAAGTTGATGATGACTTTGATGGGGAAGGATAGGGGACCAGGGGGACATGCGCCACTCATCTGACAGTCCAGAAAGAGCAGGAAAGAGATACGCTGAGACCCGATGGTAAGGAGTGCCCGTGCCTTTCGGGAAGCCCAGCACTGCCAGCATCCGTGTTTGTCCTTGATTGACAGGAGGGGGACAGTGTCTGGGTTGTAGTGGGGACTGAAAAACATGGGTTTGAATTCATGAATGAGAAATCATTCAGGTAGAGGGTTCGAGGGCGAGAGAACTGTATTTTTCAGGATTGAGACCCCTTGTGTGTGGTTGGCCAGGGCACGTGTTAGTGTCGTGCACATTGGCCAGGGGGAGCTGCAGGGGCTGCCCGGAGGCCCTTGGCTCTGGGCAGCACAGCCAGACCCTGACCCGGCCGTTGGGACTTGCATCTCTCCATGTTTTGTAGGGTGACCAACCGTCCCAGTTTGCTCAGGACTGTCTTGGTTTTAGCACTGAAAGTCCCGTGTCCGGGGAAACTCCTCAGTTCTGGGCGAAATGGGATGGTTGGTCACCGTGCCTGTCAGTGGTTTCCCGATGCTCCACGTTCGGTGGAGGTGTCGCAGCCCAGTTGGGACAGGCAGGAGGGGAAGGGAAAGGCTAAGCGGGCAGGGCTCCAAACCCACCTCCCTAACTTCTAGAGGCTCGGGCCAGCTTTAGCTGTCCTAAGTGGTACAAGTTTGCGATGATACAGGCACTGGGGATTTCAGAAGCAAAGGCTCATCTCTGAGGCAGAAGGGGAACTAGTTCCAGCCCCAGACAGGCATGGGGCAGCCAGGGCAGCCAGTGGTCAGGTCATACGGGAGGGAGGGAGGGCTTCTTGGGGCCAGGCATGAGCTGGAGCCCAGGATCTCAGCCCTGGTGAAGCCCCAGTTCACCTCCAGCCCAGGTGAAGCCACAGATGTGCTTCTAGAACATTTCCTCCAGCCAAGACAAGAACCCAGACGCGATGCTGGTCTTGGCACAACCCCAGGTGTGATACCTGAATCCCTTCCTAGGAGCTTTGTGGTCACAGACGTAATTTCTGGATCAATCCCTCTTAACCCACTGAGGCCCTAGGTGTAGGTCTAGAGCAGTGAGTGGTTCCCCACCTGGACTGCACATTAGTGTCACCAAGGGATGCACAGGCCTCATCCAGACTAGTTACACCAGAGCCCAATGTACAGCCACGGTCAAGACCCACTGGCAGAGATACCCGGCAGCCCGGGTGAAGCCCCAGGTTCTGCCCTGAACCTCGTAAGGCCCCTGGAGTAGTTCTGGGTCGTTATAGTGGTCTGGCTTTGATGCTCAGTGTGTTTCTGGATCCACCTTGGGACTCCCGGGGAAGCCTCAAGTCAAGGTATCCACCTGTTGCTTCAGGTCTAGGGAAGCTCCAGGTCTCTCCTGGGTCTCTCCCACGTGGAGTCCCGGGCCCAGCCCAGCCTTGGTGAGGCTCCAGGAGTAGTTCACCAAGTCTGGCTTCTCTCACAAAGTCAGGGAAGGTCAACTGGTGGTTTCTGCTTTTGTTGCCTTTCTGGATCTGTTCCAGCAACTCCAGTTGGGCCTGTCAGGATTCAGTATTGAAACATGGATTCCTGGAGGAGACCCCAGGTTTGTTTCCAAATTCATCCTACATCCTTGATCACATTTAGTGTGAGTCCTGATCCCATCAGTGCCCCGAGGAGGCCATGGATGTAGCTCTATATGGATGGGAGAGTTCTAGGGTGTCCCCAGGGCTGATTCCAGACCAGTGTTGCTGTTCTGCAGAAGATCCATATCACAGTGTTGTGGCAGATGTGGCTCAGGTCCTGTCCCATGGTCATGCTGAGCCCTGCATACTGTTCTGTGTGAGTCCTCCAGACTCTGAGAAGCTTAGATGTAGTTCTGGTTGGTTGGGCATCTTTCCGGGCATGCCCAAGGTGTGGTCCTGGTCTCATCGCAGCGACCCAATAGGAGGCGATGAGAAGTCCCTCTTCTGTCTCCTGTTCCCCCTAAATCCTTGCCTTCCCTCACTTTCAAAATCCCTGGGCATTCATAACCTTTGCTATTTTCACACCATCCCCAAAACTCCTTTTCTCCTGATCTTCCTGCTGCAGCAGAACCTGCTTGCCTGGAGAAGTTTGCCCAACCCCTCCACACTGGCCAGGAAGCAGGATAAAGGTGGCAAATAGGCTGACACAGAGAAAATGGTATCACCCAGTGTCCACCCCCAGGGCTCTGCTTTTGGGGATGAGCTTATATTGGTGATGAAAAACTTCGCAGCCTCAGAGCCCCACTAACAAAGCGCCTTCCCCACTCAGGCTTGTGCCTGGGAGAGATGCAGCCACACCTGGCAGTGTGGCCAACGCGAGGCAAGTGCTCAGGAGGGTCGGTGCCGTATTACCATTGATATTAACAAGAGCAGGAGAATGAGGACCACAGATTCCTGGGCGCCTTATGGAGACATCAGAGATTTGCGGAGGATGTAACATTCGTGTGTCTGTTCATTCTTTCCTCCTTCAGCCATTTGTTGGTACTCATTTGGTACCAGGCTCTACATGGGCTCTGGGTTCCCCAAATGAAGCCATCCCAGCACTGGCCTTGAGCAGTCCAAGGCCCACAGGTCATCCAGGCCTGGGAGGCTCCATGGAAGGAGAGGCCTTGGGGAGAAGGCAATCCTCTGAGGGAGGGAGGGATGCCCACAAACCGTCCCCTCCCCCAGCCTGAGCCAGCCTGAGATCCAGCGTGTTGTGTCCCCTGGGGCGCAGTCCCACACCAGGCTCTCTGACCACTGCAAGGCTGCACACCTGAACCTGACAGAGAAGAGGGCCAGGCCAGAGCCACACCCAGAGCCTCCGGAGGGTTGAGGTTGGGGGTGGACTGGAAACCACCCAAGGCCTATCCAGAACTCCAGGGAAGGTCTCAGAACACACACTCTCTCTCTCACTCATGCTGTCTGTCTTCCTGCCCCCTTTCTGGCCTTCCCTCCTCCCTCTCAACAGATAGGTAGGTAGACAGACAGACAGACAGATGGATAATGTATATGACTATGTAAATAGAGATAGAGAGATAGCATGGAACTCAAAGAAGTTAGGGCTCAGCTTATCTAACTAACTGCCCATTTCACAGATGGGGAGACTGAGGACCACAAGGAGGATGAGATTTACTTGCCCCAAGTCATACTCTGGGTCAACTGATAACTGGCACCAGATCAGACCCCATCTCCAGGGATCCCTCCAAGGAAGCCACTTGCCCCCACTCAACTCTGGGCGCTCACTTGTCCATCACTGTGACGAGAACAATGGGGGATGGTGGTCGAGCCCTGGACTAATCTGAGCCGCTGTCCACCTGGACTCCACTCCTGGCTCGGCCCATGGACCGGCCACCTCACACCTCCAACCTCAGCCCCCGCTGTGAAGTGGTCGTGTCGCCTACCTCTCAGGTGGCTAGGCTCCCACGGGAGCCCAGGACAGCGTGTGCACAGTGCCAGGCACACAGTAAGGCCTCCCAAGATCACAGGCGCCTTCCCTTCCCACATCACTGGTTGTTTGTTGGACTTTTCTGCATGCAGATTTGAGAATCTGACATTTTCGTTCAGTCTCCTTCAATTCTCCAGCTTCCCTCTTCCGTAGCATCTTCCTGGAGTCCGGAACGCACCCTTTCCCTCTGTGTGTGTGGGTTTTGTTCTTCCCCCGTGCATTGTGCTTCCTCTCTGTGTCTCTGTGCGCTTCACCTTCTGTCTGTCCCTCCCTCCCCCTCTATCTCTGTCTCTCCCTCTGTGGGCAGCTCCCTTCCCTCATCTCCCGATTCCCAGATTCCCACGTAGAGCATAGTCTCATTCACTCGGCTGCCCGAAGTCAGGATCTGTGATGACTCAGAATTGCTGGGTGGAAGTTTACTTCCCCTCAGCGAACACTTTCTACTAGTCAGTTGGGCAACGTGGTTGTGTAAAGCAGCTGTCAGGGGGAAGGTTTACAAGCACAGAGGGAACACGCTGCTCTCCAGTCAGGTGGGGCACTTCTACTCCACCCTGGGCCGTCCAGGGCAGCGGAAGTACAGCTGGGCCAAGAGCAGCCCTGAGGCCTGGCCCAGCTGTGCCGTTTCCTGGCTGGTGACCTTGGGCAAACCATGGTACTTGCCTCCGCTTCTCCGGTTAAATGGGGGTAAGACACTTAACTCCCGGAGTAGCTGTGTTTCCAGCGAGGTGATAACGTGTGCTGAGAAGCTGGCATCACGCTTGGGTCCTCCAGTTTCCCCTTCACCTACGGCTAAGGCTCCCCCAGCCGCCAGCACTGCATGCCCTTTGGCCTTTGCCCTGAAAACCCTCTGCACGTTCCCCAGATCCGCCCCTCCGCCACTCCAGGCAGGCATCCATGGCCTGCTTAGTATAAGATGCAGTGAGATGAGATCTTCTGGGTCCTGCCTGCTGCTTCAGCCCTGTGCCCATCCCTCCAACCGACGGACCACTTCACCTGAACCTCCAGCCCGTGGGTTATTCAGGGTCTAGGTGCTGTCTCCAAGGACAAGAGATGCAGGACACTTATAGGAGACTCTGGCAAGAGCCCAGGAGAAAGGTCACAGGGCCTGACCTAGAACGGCGGTGACGGGGACAGAAGCCATGCCCCATAGCAGTGGAAGGGACAGATGGATGGACTAGCATCTCACTGTGGAGTTGATGGGAGTGGGTGGAGAAGGAGCCTCTGGAAGCCTGCAACAACCTTTCTGCAGCCTCCAGGAGCCCTGGGTCTGGTCTGAGGAGCTGAGGGCCAGCACCTGTCAAAAGCCAGAGGTCTCTGAAGGCCAGGTTCAGGCCCAGGCTGGAGGTTAGCTTTCCAGCTGGCTTGAGATTGCAGAGAGACTACAGTACACAAGGGTTGCACATGGCCTTTTCCTTCTCTGTGAACCAGGGCCGCTTGGCTGAGGGAGGGGCCTCAGCCAAGCCCATCACTCCATGTGGCTCTGAGGGGACAGGTTCAGGGGCCTCCCCCAACCCCGGCTCCTCCCCGGGGCTGGCAGCTCTGGGTCCCCTGGCAGCCCAGCGGGGAAGGAGACCACTCCTACCCTGGGAACTCAGCCTGGTGCCACCAGTGGGCCCATCCAGCTCTGGGACATCCCCCTCAGGGCTCTCGGGGACCCAGCAACCCCACTGAGTCTGCGTGTACTGAGGGTGCCTTGTTCCTGAGTTACAACCTCTAGTCTCACCTGTCCACAGACTCCTTCAGGAAGGGACCTTGCCTTTTCCATCTTCACATCCCAAGTGCCAAGCCCAGAGCCCGAGTGGACAGCAGGTGCCCAGTTATCCTGGCTCCTCTGCTTTCCAGCTGTGTGGCCTTGGGCAAGTGGCTTGAGTTCTCTGCAGCTCAAGTTCATCTGCTGTGAACAGAGAATAACACCTGTTCCACTTGGGGAATGTGGGAATGAATGAGATCATGGGGAAGAAGCATTTGTGTGCTCACCATCTCTCGAGAGATGGGGAGAGCGCTGGGGAGGCACCTGCAGCTCCGTTTTTCACCTGCTCCCTTCTCAAGGGGGACGAGTGCCCCCCAGAACCTTCCCAATTCAGTTATTTGAGGCTGCAGCTGACACTTCACTCTGCAGCCCAGTTATCTGTTTCCTAGGAAACAAGTGAGAGACATTGACTCTGCAAACACACACACACACACACACACACACACACACTGGCTGCCACCAAAAGTGACAATTAACAGAAAGACAGTAATGTCAGCAGAAGCTAAAAATAAGTTTATGTGCCTTGTGCTGCTCCTCCCTGCGGCCTGGGCACCAAGGAATGGAGGGAAGGGGCGGCACCCTCTCCGACACGGCACTGCACTGTGACCTGCGGTGCCTCTTCTGAATAGGCAGGCTTGGGGGTCCTTCTTTGCACCTCACCACCTGCCTCTCTCCTCCTGGCTTCACCAGGACCAGACCCCAGAGGCCTCTGAAGGTGGGGCCCCAGCACTTTGCTAGTGCACCCTGTCTCTGACTGAGCCCTCTCCTGGCTTCCCTCTCCACCCTAGACTGGGACCCCCGACCCTTGTCTGCAGCCTGGAGCGACACGGCCTTCAGACACCCACAGTCTGCATGTCCACTTCCCTGCCTTCATTCACCCACTGACACCTGCCCTTTATCCTGCCAGTGCCTCCCCAGTCTATAGCACCTCCACCCACCTAGTTGCTCAAGCCAGAAACCGAGGGTTGTCCTTCTGGCTCTCCTCCCACCTCATCCCTCGGCTCAGGCCCTGCCCACCTGCCCAGCCTCGTCTCTGACATCCCTATTTCCATGGCTTGCCCCGCCACCCCCTGACCACGCTGTGCACTCTAGATGTCCATGTTGCTCCCCACGTACTTCTGTCAACTGCAATAAGACCTGAATCAGCCAATGCCCTATCCTCTGGGAAGGCCTCCTGCTTTCCCCGGGCTGAATCTGTGGGTGGCTTTCTCTGGGCACTTTTTTCTTACCTCCATGACAGTAATGATCATTGTACTGCATTAATTATAGGCAACATATGTGCTTACCATGTTTCAGGCTTTGTTCTCAGAGCTTTAGGTGTATTAATTCAAAGAACAATGTTACAGATGTGTGTCTGCTGTGGGCTCCTCTGCTGCCCCAGGAGCTTGGGGAGCAGGCCCCAAGTTTGCCCCGGCTCTACATCAGTCATCTACACACAGAGCTGGCTTCCAGGGGGCTCTGCTAGGGCCCATGTCTGTCTGTTCATTGCTCGAACACCAGGATCTAGAAAAACGTGTAGAACATTTTTATGGAGTGAATTAAATGCATCCTGCACTGAATTGGTGCCCGGTCCCCAAAGGGATGTTCTCTTGGTGTGTTTTCTCTACCTTTTTCCCAGCATACCTGATGCTTTAAAACTGGCTTTTTTGCAATTTGTTGGCAAATAGGGCTTTGTGTGTTTTGCTTCCTTCTTACAATAGCCTAAGCATAGGTTTTGTTACATCGTACAAAGCCTGCCTTAATTGAGAGTTTGAAACTACTAAATAGAATGGCATTCCGATGATCACAAGGAATGAATCCATGCCTAGCTGATGTGGCAACGAGGCGCTTTGCAAAACAGCCAGACTGATAGCAGGAGACACTGCCGGTTCTATGGACACGCTGGTAATCGGAGATGTCTCTTCTTGGTGCAGCATTATTTCACGGTCAACTTCAGCCATGAGAACCAGAAAGCCTTGGAGCTGAGGACGGAGGACGCCAAGGATTGTGATGAGTGGGTGGCAGCCATCGCTCATGCCAGGTACGTCTCACCCACCCCACAGTCCAGGCGGGAGAGATTGAATCCAAGAGCCCTGTCCTGAGCAAAACCAAGTCCCAGGAAAGGAGAAGGAAAGCTGTAAGAAGGGCGTCCTGGCAGGTCCACCTTAGACCCCGGGGCTCTGGGACATGCCTCCCCAGGGTGCACAGGGAGCCAAGTGTCATGAGTAGCAGCATTGCAGCTTCCCCCCTGCTTCAACCCGACAAGCTCCTTTTTTCACACCAGGGGATCTGAGTACTATTTGGTTGGATTACAGGGTCTTATGGCCACAAGCGTCTAAGACCATCACAGTTCTAACCCAGATGCAGCCACTGATTTGCAGGACATGAACTAGTTCTGTCTTTTCCCTGGGCCTTGGTTTTCTCATCTATAGATGGAAATTCTCTAACCCTCTCTGAGCTTGGATGCTCAGGGACTGCAGATCCGCTCTTCCTCTCATTCCCAGCACTGTGTGCCCCTCTCTAGAGGGACTCGCTGGGCTGGGTGGGGAGAAACCTAAGAGGAAAGTATATGCTGCAGAGAAAATGGAGGCTTCCAAGCTGGACTGAGTCGTTCTGGGTCTTGGGGAAACGATGGGTTTGTGGGTTGGGGTGTGGCACCAGCTAACGATCCCCTGGCAGAGCTGAGTACTGTCAGGGTGCAGGGACACCCAGACTCACCCCTCTGAGCAGTGGATCTTTCTGACTGGATAGTATTACGTTTCTGTGTCTACCTTTCTGTAAAATGTAGGCTCCTGGGGGCAGGAAACAAGTGGGATTCTTTGCGTCCCCAGGGCCCGATAAACTAATGTGGATTGGAAGAACGCAAGGATGAATGAATGGATGAAGGATGGATGCACGGTTGGGTGTTGGGTTTATGTAGTGTTGAGTTTATATAAGGAAGATGAACAATAGATGAATAGAGGGTAAATGAATGATAAATAGATGAGTGTTAAAACCATATATGGTTGGAGGAATGGATGGATGATGGATCCATCACGGTGATGATGGATGGATGGATAGATGGATGGATGGATAGATGGATGGATGGATAGGGCCCTTGCTTGAGCCTAGGGTCAAGCTAGCTGACCAGACACCCTTTATTATGGCTATAGGACTGACTTTGGCCCTAAGGTCAGGCTGTGTCCATCCCTGTCCTTAAGGAGTGTCCAGTCCAGCTGTGGAACCAAGTTCTCACATTGAACCAATAGAGTCAGGCTCTGAGTGAGGTGCAGGGCAAACAGGGATGGATGCAACACAGGTATTCCCCAGCCTAGTCTGGAAAACATTAGACAGATGTACAAAAAGCTCTGGCGTGTGAAGGCTGTGTGACGTACAAGGAGAGAGACATACTTTCGTCTTCAGGGAAGTAGAGGAATCTGGGGAAGCTGGAAATGGGGTGACATTTGATCTGAGAAGGGGTCTTGAGGGCTCATATCTAACGGGTTTAGACAGGAGCACTTCAGTCCCTCCTCCAGCCCCCCAAAGGCCTTAAATAAAGGCAGTGATACAGGAAAGAGAATTCCAAGAAAAATGAAGAGACAAGTTTGGATGTCAGAAGGTAGATGAGGTTGGACATTGGGCTGGAACCAGATCAGAAAGGTCTTGAATACCCAGCTGAGATGTTTGACCTTTCCTCTGTGAAGAGTAGGGAGCCACTGAAGGTTTTACACCAGGGGAGTAACATGATCAGAGGTACGACTTGGAGTGGAATTTGCTGGCATTGTGGAGAATGGAATCGAGTGGAAGAACCCAGATTTAGGGAGAAGAGCTGGACCTCAGGCTCCCCAGCACTAAACCAGAGCCAGTAGCAGGGTTGTTTTGAGAACCAAATGAAATTATGTCTGCGACGGGGCTTTGTTAAGTGTTGCAACATTATAGAATTCTAATTTGCTACACATTCTTGATAACCAGGACTATATTGATTTAGAAAATCAATTCATACAAAAATTTTCTGGAGACAATGAGATACTACTACCTGTAGAATCCAGAAGGGCTGAATTAAAAAGGACTGACAGCACCAAATAGTAGAGATGGGGCCAAGTAACCACAACTCACACCACGCCGGTGGGAGCACGAAGTGGTTCAGCCACTTCGGAAAATTGTTAGGCACTTCCTTAAAAAGTTCAACATACAGAGTATACCTACTCTATGACCCAGCAGTTCCACTTCTCAGTATTTATCTAAGAGAAATGAAAACCATCAACCAAAGTCTTGCATGCGGATGTCCTTAGCAGCTTGATACACCATAGGAAGCTAGAAATAGCCAAGGTGTCCATCAGCAGGCAGATGCAGAAAGGAACCTTGATGCCTCTGTGCGATGGGATACCACTCAGCAATAAAAAGGAATTCATGACAAATACGTGTAACAAAACAGATGGATTTTATCGTTGATATGCTGAGTAAGAGCCCAACACGAAATAGGACACGCTGTCTGATTCCTGTTACATGAGACTCTGAACCAGGCGAAACTAAACTGGGGTGATAGAAATCCAAACAGTAGCTGCTTCGGGGGTGGGGATAGACTGCGAAGGGGCACGAGGGGACTTTACCTTTATCTCGGTTAGGGTGTAGGCATTTATCAAAACCAGCCAAACTGTGCATTTGAGGTCTGTGCTTTCCATCATATGAGCATTAAACCTCAAATTTTAAAAATGAATTATATCAGTGAGAGAGAATGTTGTAGCTCTCTATTGCTCCACGACAAATGATCACAAACGAAGCAGCTTAAAAGAACACCCATTTGCCATCCCACAGCTCCCCGGGTCAGGAGTCTGGGCTCGGGTGCAATCTCTGCTTAGGGTCTCACAGGCTGAAATCAAGGAATCAGCCAGACTGGCCTCTTAACCTCGAGGTTCTGGAGAAGTCTCTGCTTCCAGGCTCATTCCTATTGTTGGCAAGATTCAGTTCCTTGTAGGGCTGCAGTCCCTGTTTCCCTGCTGGCTGTCAACCAGGGATGGCTCTCAGCTCCGCGAGGTCACTTGCATTCCTTGCTGTGTGGCGCCCTCCATCCTGAAGCCTGGTTTCTTCAAATTTTTCTCCAGCCGCAACTCTCCAACCTCCTCTTCGGTGGCCAGCCAGAGAAAACTCCCCATTTTAAAAGGCTCATGTGAAAGGGGGAGGGTATAGCTCAGTGGTAGAGCGCGTGCTTAGCATGCACGAGGTCCTGGGTTCAATCCCCAGTACTTCCATTAAAATAAATTAAATAAATAAATAAGTAAATAAATCTGATTACCTCCCCTTCTCCCCAAAGAAATAAACAAAATTTTAAAAGGTTCATATGATTAGGTCCAGCCCACCTAGCTAATCTGCCTATCAGCTAAGCCATTCAGCATAACCTAGTAACAGGAGTAAAAACTTACCACATTTATATTATGCAGGGCCTGCAAACCAAGGCAGGAAATCTTGGAACTATCTTAGAATTCTGTCACAGAGAGGACAATAATTCCGTAAGTAACTCACTAAATTAGAGGTTGGTTCCAAGTAGCCAATAAATTGTGAATCACTTAGTTGACAGAAGTGCTGCCAAGCCCACGCGGGCCTCCAGCAGCCTGACAGCGAGTGTTTGCATCTGTGGGGACCTCTGTCCACCGCGCCGTCCGCTAGGGCCTGGAAGCTCTCACACAGTGTGTTGTTTGCTCCTGATGACAGCCCAGTGAGTGGGTCCCTTCAGCCCCACTTGACAGATGAAGCCAGTGAGATTCAGTGGCACACAGAGGGTGGCTCCTGAGTGGAAATTGGGGTGCCCCAGATCTTGGCTCCCAGCTTTGGGCTCTGTGACTCCCAACAAACCAGAAACCTGCCCTCCCCAAAAGAGGAGCCATTGGGCCAAATGGCACCACCTGTCTTTGAACGAAAGCTTCTCCCATCCTTTTGGAAGCCAGGGGGAAGGGCCAGTTGTACATGCTGATGGTTTGTCTTCCCTGGTCAAGCCCTGGGGTCTGAGTCAACCCAGTGGCCTCAGAGGAACATCCCCCTTTTGGCCTCAGACTGGGGCGGGGGTCACAGCAATGGTCACTGGTAAGGGAAACAGAGCCACCTCCCCTAGAATAGTCACCACCAGCCAGTCTGGCTTACACTGGGCTTGTTAGGCAGCTCCTGGGCCCACATAAGCCACAGATTCTTCCCTGGGAAGCTGGCTGTGTGACCAAAGAGGGGACGATAGACTACGAGCGTTCTTTAACCTCAGATCATCGCATACATCGCGAGTGTACGTGCGTGTGTGTGTCAGGGGACAGACTGGCTCTCTTCCACGGTGAGAATGAGTAGTGGGTATTCTTGCATGTGCCTAATTTAGTTTTTATTTACATACACATAGTAGATACATTCTGTAGACAAGAATAAGCACTGTCGTGTATGAATAGGGGTAGGGACGCCATGTGCTCTCCCACTGTATGCATAATATTCTAGTACTACGGGATGCCTCTGTGGTATGTGTATATACAGCAGGCAGTGTACAGAATGTAACACGGAGTGTGACTTACGGTCTGCATCTCAGTGAGGACTGTGCGCCCAGCTAGCCGGCCGCGCGGGAGAGTGAAGACCTGCGTCTTCAGGGACTTGCGCCCCATTCCAGCTCCAGCTTTGATGCTCACTGACTGTTGTTTGAGGCCTGAGTTTCCATTTATAGAATGAGACCATTGGCCTTTCTTGATTCCTGAGTTTCCTTCCAGCTCCAAGAGTCTGTGAGTCTATAAAGACGGGGCTGCACAAGGAGGTGCTCATTAAATCCTGATTGATGAGAGGGAGGAGGGGAAGGAGAAGAGGGGGGAGCAGGGGAAGGAGTAGGGAAGGGAGGGAGGAAGAGCGGGAGGGTGAAGGGAAGAAAGGGAGGCAGAGCTGGATCAAATCGTCCTGCAGATAAAACTGACTCCCGGTTCTGAAGCACCAGGCTTCAGAGCGCCGTCACTCAGCAAACTAATGAAGGCCCTGGATTTTCGCACCCCTGGAGTGGAGAGAGGTGTGGGGATGTGAAAAAGGCTTCCTTCATGCTCTCAGCTGAATTTCCTTTGCAAGTAAAGACAATTCAGCCTCTTGGGAAATTCGGAAAATTTTAAAACCTGATATTCTAGTTTAAATTCATTTTAATAAGAGAAGCACAAAATCCTCATTTTAATCAAGTAGTATTACAAACCAAAGAATTCTCTCTTAGAGCCTGTTATTTTTAGAAGCAGGTTGGGGAGCAAGACGGTAGCTCTGATCTGTGGATGGGGTTTTGTCCCCTGGGACCTTGCCCATCCTTTGCTCCCTGCTGGGCTGCTGCCAGCTCTGCCCCTCTGTTCCCTCCCACCTTCAGGGCACAGCTGGGGTGGCCTCCTTCTCTGACCCCACCAGGGACCAGGCTGTATGTAGTCTCCACTGCCCCCCACCTCGCTACCCAGCCCCTTCCTTGCAATAGCAAAGCTGTTTCCCGCCCTCGGCCTCCTGGGGTCCTGACTGCAAACCTGGGGGGTTGTACGGAAACTGTTATTGTTCTTTGTTGCCAGGAGGGAACTTCAGGACCTTGTGTGACACAGCTCCTGAGTCTGTGACAAAAGCCAGTGTCCTTCACCCGGCACCCCACAGACTAGCCACATCCAGGGTACCCGGAAGGTCCTGTCAGTAGATGTCAGACTGCAAAATGTCCTCTCAGTCTGGCAAATGAAAGATAGAGCTGGTGACCCCAGAGAGGGACCCAGTTCCTCTGGGTGCTGGGGACTAACGCCAGGTGGCCAAGGGTGGAGGCGCAAAGGGCAGGAAGGACCTTGGGGACCAACAGAGAGGCAGAGGGACAGTCCAAGGTCCCTCAGCTGGTGGATGTGGGAGCTGGGGCTGAGCCCAGGCAGATTGGGTCCGAGAGGGAGGACTGGAGACCTGGACCACAGACCTCGTTGCAGACACTCCCAGAGACCGCTAAACCTTCCCTCCCAGTCTGTGCCTGCCTTTCAAGTCTCCTGCCCCGTGCGCTACCCAGATGGGCACCTTCCCCATAGAATGTTGGGGTTCCCTTTCAGAGCCTCTCTGCCCTCTGAGACTGGACCCGCTTTATGGAATCAGATTTCTCCCCACTTTGACACCTTCAAGTGCTGGTGCTGTGGGTGTCAGGGAGAAGTGGGCACGTGATGCTCCCCACCTGCCCTGCTAATCTTCCAAGTCCCACCTTCCCACCCTCCCCCTAGTTGCGATGCTCTGCAAATCTGAGACATGGTCGTTTACACAAATGCTGGGGCCACTTCTTCACTCCTCTGACCCTTTGGGGTGCTATCTGATCTGGCCCCACCTAAACATCCAGCCCCATTGCCAATTATCCCCAACACAGGCCTTCCACCCAAGGCTACTCTTGAATAGGCACATGCCCAGAATGCTGGGTTTGGAGTCAGAAGGCCTAGGTTCCAATTCTGGTGGGAGAGGGGGGATCTTCCTCCAGGAAGTCTTCCCTGATTACAGGTCCTTGTTGCTAGCCTCTCTTCTTAATCTTACAGCGCTAACAGCCTGTGGTGCACGATTTGGAACCCAGGTATACTGTGCAGGTTCTTCAGATGGTGGAATCTAGGTACCTGACCCTCCTCTGTATGTCATCCATCCACTCACTTGCATCCAGGGAACAGATGTTCGCTGAGCATCTTCTAGTCTCAGACACTGTGCTAGGCCCTGGGGAGACAGGGCTAAGCAGCACAGGCATGCCCTCAGAGAATGCAGGCTCTCCTCAGGGAACAGAAATAACTGAAAACAACCAATCATCTGGCCAGTGCTGTGGTAATAGCAGCCCAGTGTACTGCAGGAACACCCTACACGGTCTGGGGGAGAGGGCAGGGAAAGCTTCGTGGAGATGACATTTCAACTGGGACCCGCTCTGGGAAGGAGGATGGAGCTAGCCCAGAGAGAGAAGGAGGGAGGAGGCCTGTTACAGACAGAAGATCTATCTGTGCAAAGGCCCAGAGGGGTGAGGTGTGGGGCGAGGTGAGCAGAGAACCAGTGGAGGAACCAGAGGTCAGAGTGTGAGCCCAGAGCTGGGGAAGGGGCCAGAGCAATCAACGCCAGCACAGCAGCCAGGTCAAGGCCTCGGGCACTGTGTCTGGGAGTCAGGACCTTCTCTTAAGGGCAGCCAGTAGGTGAGCCCCACTCCTGCTTGGATGTGTAGAGGACAAGGAGTCAGTGTCTAATCTGCCGTGCCCATCTGTCCGCAGCTACCGGACCCTGGCCACGGAGCACGAAGCTCTGATGCAGAAGTACTTGCACCTGCTGCAGATCGTGGAGACCGAGAAGACAGTGGCCAAGCAGCTACGGCAGCAGATTGAGGATGGGGAGATCGAGATTGAGCGGCTCAAGGCAGAGGTGACTGTGGGCCAGGGGCACAGGGGTGGCCAGCTGGGGGCCCAGGCCCCAGACCCAGCGTCTCAAACCTCAGGCTCCCCAGGGTCAGGGTGGCACAGGATGGGCAGGAGGGACCAGCTCCCAGCCACAGCTGTGCCAGCCTCCAAACTTAAAATCAGCGATGCTGGCAGAGTGGGAATGTCCTTTGGTCAGATCTGGGTTCAAAGCCCACCTCTGCCACACAACAGTGGGATCAGAACCGTCTGGCCATATCACATAAGGTCTGTGACTCTGAGCTGAGGAGGGGAATATGAAAACACAGATTCCTGCAGTCGGGGTCAGCTACAGAATTTGCAGGGCCCAGTGCAAGGTGACAATGCAAAGCCCCAGCCAGTGTGGGGGAAGTCAGTCTCCTCTTCCCACTGCCCACTGCCCCCTCATAGCAGACAGGCCACCCCCAGCTTCAACCTCCAACTCCCCTAACCTCTGCACCATGATGATGCACTCAGTACCTAGATTCGGGTGGGCCCCTGCTGAGTCACCCACCTAATGCTCCAAGGACTGCCAGCCCAGACAGCTGTCTCCTCGCCCTGCCCGGAGACAACACAGGTGCACACGAGACCCACCCTCTCTGTACCTACACCTAGGTCCCTGCAGAGGGCAAAGGGGGGCAGTGAGACACTGCCGGGCTGATTTGACCCATTGCCATCAGACGTTTGCAGAGGTTTGGGGCCTGTGTTGCTGGGGTGAGGGAAGCAGTCACCTGAGCACTTATCCCAGGGAGACAGGAACACGCATGAACTGAGGCTCCAGGCTCCTGGGGCATGCCCCACTGTCCCATCAGCCACCACTTACAAAACACAGATTCAGAGAGAAGATTCTTAAGAATTTCAAGATGGAGACTGCTAAGCTTGAAGCCCCGAGCACCTGGCCTTATGAACACAGGGCCCCATCACACCCATGAAGCCAGCTCTGCCTGGAATGCTCAAAGATCCAAAGTTGCCAATTCCACCTTGTCGTGCAGCTGCAAAGCTCTGAACTAATAGTAACGTCAACTTGGAACTTCAGATGGATCAAAAATTTCAGATTCAGTGCACTTTCCCCAGCCTCACACCGGGCACCTTCAGACATGCTTCCTTAGTCAGTCGCCGCAACCATCCCGAAAGGAACCAGGCTCAGAGAGCTCAAGTCAAGATCACACAGCTGGAGGCGTCAGAGCCAGGACTGGAGCCCAGGTTTGTCTGTCCACCTGCCAGTCTCTCCACGCCGCTCGTAGCCTATTCCCTCACTGTTCCCAGGATGGGGCTTGTCCCAGCTCTAAACCGCCTGGTTCATTCTGGGATCTATTCTAGCACAACAAACATCCTTGACTCCAAGCTGAGCCCGTCAGGGACCAGGGAAGAGGTCTGGCCTCAACACCCAGTTATTAGCTTTGTGATCAAGGGTGTCCAGGAGTCATTCATTCATTCACCCACTCATTCACTAAATGCCTCGATCATCTGACCACTGTCTCCTCTTCCCCAGTCTTCTCCCCTCCAGTCACTTGGGGCTCCATAGCAGTGAGCTGTGCACCCCTTGGCCTTTGCACATGCTGGTTTCCTGTTTGGAAAGCCCTCATCACCTCCACACTTCCCTGCCTGGTGAAACCCTCCCAAGCTCAAATGCCTCCTCCTGGGCACTCCTGGCCTGGCTGGGAGCGTGCTCCCTGCCCCCTGCTCCCACACTTGTCCACACTCAGGGTGCCTCAGCAGAGCCAGCTCCACGCGTGTCTGTCCCCCACCAGCCTGGCAGGAACTCCTTGAGGGCCGAGTGAGTCCTTATCTGTCACTCCCCTTTGCTTAGCACACAGTAGGTGCTCAGTGAGGGCTTGGTGAATGAACGGATGCGGCCTATGTGGTAGACACTAGAGGCAGAAGTCTCTACCCTTAGGGTCTGACTGTGGTCAAGTGTGAGCGGTGCAACAGTAGAGCTTGCAGGGTGAACCCCAGCAGGAAGGAAGTCATTTTATAGCCAAACGTTCATGTTGCATATGGCTAAAAAGGGTTTGGGGTTTGTAGGCCAGTGAAGGTGTGGGTGCAAAGGGCAGAGCCCCGTTTGGTGCCGGGGTGCAGAAAGCAGGTCAGTTGTGAGTGATTGTGTGCATGTGTGTGTGTCAGAGTGGCAGCAGAGGCCCATTTGGTGGGAATTTGGAGCAATGCTTCCAATCGAGTGCATCAACCTCCAGGGCAGAAGTTTTTTTTAAAAGAGTTTGAAAGAAAGACCAGCTTGGTAAAGCTTTCTGGCTGTAGCCCCCTCACCCCGTCTCTTTCTCTCTCACACACACACACACACAAACACGCACACACACACACATGCACACACATCCTGCAGGGCAGAGGCAACCTCTTTGCTCTCCTTGGGCTCTAGACAGGTGGAAACAGAGTCTGTTTCCCAGGAAGTAGGCCATCAGGCAGGCAGGCACTGAGAAGCCAAGGAAGTGCTGAGTGACGCCAGTGACAAAGGCAGAGGTCTTAGAATGTCTGAGCTGGGAAAGATCAGAAGACACCGAAATCCATAGAAGGAGGGACTTATTCAAGGTTGTTCCAAGGTCACCTCCAGCACTGGAGTCCAGGCTCAAACTTGGATCTGTAGGCCCCAGATCCTTGGCCTGTGCCTGCCCCACAACTTACTCCCCCTCTCTGAGGGGCCAGGCCTGATAGAAGGGTGCCTGCTAGGGAATGACTGTTGCCTGGAGGGCCCCAAGCTCTCACGGTCCACCTTTCCTCTGAGAGCCAAATAAAATTCCTCAAGCTCCCTTCCCACTTATTCCCAAGGATCCTCAGGGGCCTTACATTCTCCTGGCCACCTCTTTTAAATTTTGCTTTTAAATTCTGCTCTCCTGACTTACTGCCTCACTTGCCACAGCAGCTGTCTTTACACTGTCGTTACTGCTCTTTGCCCCCCCGGGCGGTCCCACCATGTCAGGATGAGCTAGATGATGCTGCAGTAACAAACACCCCCCGAATCTTAGTGACTGGAAACAACCAAGGTTGCTTTCTCACTCACACTACCATGGTGTCCATGGTGGGTTCTGCCCCACAACCTTCTCACTCTGAGTCAGGAACACGGGCTGACGGGGCTCCCATCATCAGGAAATTCACCAGTCTTGTGGCAGGGGACAGGAACGTGGGAAGTGATGTGACACCACTGCCCACATTTCTTTGAGCAAAGCAAGTCACGTGACCACACCTGACTTCAGGGGATTGAGAGATACCATCCTGCCGTGTCTGAGGAGGAGAACCAGGGTATCCAAGAAAGCCCCCGTGACTACCCAACCGCGGCTCCTCCTTCAGTTCTCAAACCTCATGATACTGGCTGCCGTGTGTAACAGACTTTCCAAAAGTTTTGGATATAAGAGAGAGGGGGTTCCGTTACTGAAACAGAAAACAGCTTAAAAATGAATGGAAGACACCCCTGCCGTCATGTTGTTCAGCCTTTCTGCTGTGAGGGTTTGACCTCCTCTCCTCCCCCTCCCTCTGGCCATTTGGTCGGTGGGGGTGTCACTTATAATCTGTTCATCAACCAAGACCCTCACCCTGCATCCAGGGATGCTGGAACCGGCTCATATCACCATGCAAGAGCCAGCTGTTAAACGTTCAAGAATTTCACCAGCTAGTTATTCAACCTTTGAAAGTAGCTTAAAATGGGCTGAGGTAGGAACGCTCACACCGTAGAAACTGACAAGTGCTACCAGTCAGTTTTCCTTGCAGAGAGCTGGGTCAGTAAGGATTTACCAATATATTATTGTCTGCATCTTTTTTCAGGACCAGCTACAGAATTTGCAGGGCCTGGGGCACAGTGAAAACGCAGGGCCCTTAGGAAGTTCAAAGCCACAACAGCAGAGCCTTTGATCAGCATTGGGCCCTTCTAAGCCCAGGGCTCTGCACGGGTCACACATCCAGGAGTCAGCCCTGTCTCTGCTTCCCCTATGTACTCTCCAACCCTATAGCCCCCATCCCTCGCCACCTCTCCCTGGAGGGGACAGGAGAGCACACCCAAACAAAAGTCTGCACAAAACTTCACAAAGCATAACTCTCCACGTCTGTCTCTTCTCCTGCATCTAAACAGCTCTGTCAGGCCTCATCTTTCATAACCAAAAAGCGCTAAGGACCCCCTAAAACAAAAGGCATGTCCACAGCTGAGAAGAACCCTCCCTGCCTCTAGAATGCTCAGTTTGGCACCATTTCATTGTTTTAACAGTGATTTTTCTCCTATTTACGATTGCAGGTAAATTTGGAGAGCAAAGGCAGGCCCTAAAGGTGCAGAATAGGAATTGAGATACAGTCATAATATTTTACTGGCTTGGAAACACTCAGACTCCTGGAAGGCTGAGTCTGGAAGAAACTGAGGAGATCTTTAGTTCAGGGTTTAAAAATGAGAATTTAGCCATGGAATCCATTTTACAACCTTTGACATGGTACCCCAATATATCCAATAGGTCAATGAGGGGACTGCTCTGGGAGAAGTAAGAAAGGGTGGCCGTGACCCCTAACCTTGCAGCCCCTCCCCAGCTGCCCTCTCATGGTGCACCCTCCATGCCTTGAGTCCTCCTTCCCATCCCTCCTCCTGCCATCCTCACCACTGCCACCCTGGCACATAACACCCTGTCATACCTGTGCCTTTGTTCACACCATTCCCTCTGCTCAAATTCCCTCTATCCCACAGCCCTCTTGTTGGGCTCTTATTTGTCCTTCAAAACCCCTTCTGCATAGCCCTTGCCACTTTCATGGTGAGACACTACCTTTGCAGTAGGTGCACACCTGTCTTCTGGTTTTGCCTTATCAGATTAAAAGTTACCTCTGTGGGTGTCTGACCCCCTTCTTAAGCTGGAAGCTCCTCCAGGGAAGGGATTCGACTTACCCACCTTTGGCTGTGTCTCACCAATGCCCAACACAAAGACCCCGTCAGGACACACTGGTAGTGTTGGCCTAAAGGGAGACTGAGATGGGCATCCGTGGGGCTTGGAAGATGCCAGAAGGTGTCAAGAAGGAAGGAGAGAGAACTGAGTTGTGTGGCAGCTGTTTTAAAAGCAAGAAATACAGAGATCTTTAGTAAAACCTTGGAGGCTAACAAAAAGAAAAAGGCCTGGATTGATTCCATCATCAATTACTGCCCTGACTAAATGCATCCTGGATTAAAGACATTATCTCCAGAGAAGGAAGTAGGATGGGGCAGAAGCTGATGCTCAGTGCCTCAAAGGGGCGTGGCTAACAGAGTTTTCCTATGATGGTCAAGAAGGCTAGACCATGGGTGGCGAGCGGGCAGGGGCCAGCAGAGACACTTGGCATTGAGCCAGGTCGGACAGGCAGAGCTGGGCTCTAGCCAGCAGGCTGGGGCATGAGTCAGGGTCCCAACCCTGCTCGGCCTTCATTGATGAGGTCAGCTGAGCACGATTCAGACACCAACCAAGCAAAGCAGGGTCCAAAGCAAATCCATCTCCAGAAGAGACCTGCCAGGGTTGGAGAGAGGCTGCCTCCATGAGCTCACCTGCCACTGGCTCCTGGCGGGGATGGGCCGTAGCCCAAGACTTCTGCAGCGCCCCCAGGCTCACGAGTCTCCAGAGCTTTGCCCACCTGGCTTGATCCTGAAACAAAGACTCCAAGGCTGTCGGTGTGGCCTGTGCATGTAGCATAGCGCCTGACCTCATTGCATCTATTTTTTGCCCTGGTCCCTGCTGAGTAGATGTCCTGGAATGCCTCTCTCTGAGGCAAGTGCCATCAGCTTTAGCTATAGACTACACACACACTCACTCCCCGGCATCCTAAAGAAAGAAGGGTTCCGTGTGCAGATCCCAAAACTGGCAAAGAAAGCAGACTGGCAAGGAGGTGATGATACCAAGCCAGAGGTGGGTGTTGCCTGGGCACCCCTGCATCTCTGAGCTCTCCAAGAGCCTGCCTGTGCGTGTGTGCATGAGTGTGAGTGTGTCTCTTAGCCCTTTAGAGAGCAGATCGAAGAATCAGCCTTTATTTCAATGTGCAGGTGTTCTCAGAGAATTGAAAGAAACGGAGTGGAGGAGAGAAAAAAGAAAAGCCCGTGTCAGCACTGACTATTTCTCAGCTGCTCTGCAAGCACAGGCCAGGGTAATTTTAGCAACCCGCGAGTAGAGAGCCGGTAACGGTTCCATTTTGCTTTCAAAGTGCTCCATTCGCTCAATTGTGAGAGCCCATTCATCCTGCGGTTCAGCAAGTGGCCTTGAGGGGACAAAGCCACGTGCTCTGAAGAGGAGCAGCGCCGGCTTTGTGGCGGTGTTTGTGGATTCCCCTGAGCTGCTATCTTTAGACACGTGGGGCTTGGTGACTGCAGTGGTTTCTGGTGGTTGAGGTTTTTGTCGCTGCTGTTCTCTGATTCTTTTTTTAATTTACTTATTTATGTAGCCAACAAATATGTGTTAAGTGCCCAGCCCCACACTAGGTACCAGGAGCATATTAATGAAGGAAACAGCGCCGTCCTTACCTCGCTGAGCTCACCGCTGAGATGGAGGAGTGAATAGGTGACACCAGCACTTTCTCTGGAAGATCGGCAGCGCGGTGGGAGCCCCGGTGGAGGACACCCAGCAGAGACTCTCAGACGCTCGAGTGGCAGCAAGGAGCCCTGCCCGGGAGGATGCACCACTGGCCTGTCCACCTGAAGAGTGCCAGCAGCCCCGGCCGCGGTGCTGCTTAAGGTGCCCCTTCTCCTAGGCGCCACTCCCTTGGTTTTGACCTTGCTGCTGGGCTGACCTCTCTGATCCCCAAATCTGGCAAATGAAGATTCTCAGATCATCTCAAACGTTCGTTTCAAGGGCTGTTCCATTTTTCTAGGCCACAGTTTCCAGGTTGTGCTCCAAAGAGGGAGGGGACAGTGAAGCCAGCCATGCTTTCATCTGAGGTCATGCTAGGGATCCAGGTTGGTTTTGTTTGAAAAAATAAAGGGACTCCCTAAATGTCCATCAATGGATGAATGGATAACAAAATAGGGTCTGTACATACAATGGATGTTACTCAGCCTCTAAAAGGAAGGAAATTCTGCACGTGCTGTGACAGGGATGAACCTGGAGGACATCAAGCTGATGAGAGAAACCAGACACAGGAAGACGAATACTGTGAGATTCCACTCAGATGAGGTGCCTAGAG
Organism: Camelus bactrianus; assembly: GCF_048773025.1. NCBI lineage: Eukaryota > Metazoa > Chordata > Mammalia > Artiodactyla > Camelidae > Camelus > Camelus bactrianus. The sequence goes on from NC_133565.1 coordinate 30,239,173, forward strand.
AAATCCAATTCCCTGAGACAGAATGTAGAATGATGGGGGGAGGGGAAATGGGGAGTTATTGTTTAACAGGGGCAGAGTTTCAGTTTGGGACGATAAGATTGTCCTGGAGATGGATGGTGGTGATGGTTGCACAACAGTGTGAATGTACTTAATGCTGCTGAACTTTCACTTAAACTGGTTAAAATGGTAAATTTCACATATACAACAATAAAAATTCAAAAATAAAGGGACTGAGGGTTTAAGGAGTAGGGAAAAGAATCCCAGATTACAAATGAGGTTCTTGCAACCCAGAGAGCAGAGAGATCTCACCCAGGGTCACTCGGAGTTGGAGCCCAGCTGCCCTGGACCCAGGTGGACAGGCTGCCAGTCCAGTGCTCACTCAGAGACCTCTGGCTCATGACCTCACTCAGAGCAAGGGACATGAGCTGCAGTACCACCGGCACTCAGGGAGACCAGACGAGGCACTCACTCAGCACGCCTCGCCCACCGGTAGCCAGAGGGGTGGGGCCTCCACCAGCCATGCCCCTCTGGGCACCTGACCTGTGTTTCTGTTGCAGATCACATCCCTGCTCAAGGACAATGAGCGCATCCAGTCCACCCAGACCATCACCCCCAACGACGAAGACAGCGATATTAAGAAAATTAAGAAGGTCTGCACCATACCTCAGGGCTGCCACAGCTGCCCCAGCCCTCTTTAGAGAGCCTCCTGGCACAGCCCAGGGTCTGCAGTGTCACCTACTGTCCCACTTCTCCCAGAGCCTGCCACCCTCACCTCTGGTCCAAAGGCAGAACCAACAGCCCCTTACCCCTGACCTACACCTGGTCAAGCCATTTCTTCTGGTTGTCCCTGTGAGGTAAGGTGGTGCAGCCCCATTTTATAGATAAGAAAACTGAGGCTCTGAGAGAAGAAAGAGTGGGTGGAACCAGGGCAGGAACCCAGGCTGTGAGATTCGAAGTTGAGAGCTTTCCTCACAACAGCCTCAATACGACCCCAGGCCACTTTCTCCACTGTCACGACCTTGTATGCCTGCCCACCCCCCAGCCACTGTCGTGCAAACACTTCCTCTCACAGCTGCCCTCTTTCATTCCCAGCAGACTTCAGCTTGAGAACCAGTCTCTGTAAGGCCCCATAGTTGGCCCCACTGGTCTGACTCTATTATAGAGTCCAGGAGGGGCAGGCATCTCGGGATGTATCGGAGATTTGCCCAGCAGCCGGAGGACGGACCAGCACCACAGGCCACCTCGTGGAGAGGGGTGTGGAGGGGAAGAGTATGGTCTGTGCTTGCAGCTTGCTAGACGTGAAGCAGGAGAGCCTGATTCACCCTAAGGAAAACAAGTGAAATGGAAAATCCTACTAGTTGAGGGTGTAAAAGGACCCCAGTGCCATCCAGACCAGAAACTGCGAACTGGCATCCCACAGGCCGAGTTCAGCCTACCAGCATGTTTGGGGTTTTTAGCCCACACGGTGGCTTTTTTTTTTTTCCCTTTTTAATTTTTTACCAGTGCTTTAAAATCTAAACATTTCACATGAAAATCTGTATTTCTGGTTTCTCAAAAATAGAAATAGCTAACATTCATTATTCACTTTCTATGTGCCAGACACTGTTCTCAGAGCTCTGTGCAGATGAATTCGTTCCTAACTAGAAGCCCTCTGAGGTTTTATTATTACCTGCATTTCCCACATTCAGGAGCTGAGGCACAGAAAGGCAAAGTGACTTGCCCAGGTCACACAGCCAAGTATTTGCAGACATTTAAACCCTGGCCACCAAGCTCCAGAGCCCACATCCTCAGTCAGTAGGACACACCATCTCCTGGAAAGCAGAAGGTCCTGCAGCCTTGGGCCCATCTCCTACACGCAATGACTGTTGGCCCCAGGCCAGGTGCTGCCCTATTAGGGCCCACCCCGCCAGCTTCATGATCTATAGGACCTGCCAGGCCCCCATGGGCATCAGGATTTGCCACCAGTGCCTCCCAGGTCTGAACCAAGTCCTGCCCAGGCCCTTCCTTCTCTACTATGGCTCCACTGGCTTCCTGGCCCAGGTTCAAAAGCCATTTTGTTTGGGACATTTTGTTAAGTACCTACTGAAATCCACCTCTGTTCTTTTATTTTCACCCTCCTGGGGCCTCAGAGCAAGGCTTCCTACCTTCAAAGAGAAGTGTAAGGGCTGAGGCCAGGCCTCTCCTTCCTGTGACAAAGGTCCCTGGCCGACGGGTCCGCACTCAGCAGGCTGCACCTGCTGTTCATGGCCAGTGCCCTTTCCAGCTGATAATATTCTGATGAGTGCTTGGCCCGTGGCCCCTGCATCCCCAGGCCCCCCACCCCTGCACCGCCCAGCACCCTTGCTCCTGGTGGCCTGTGTGCAGCCCCTGAGCTCGCACACAGCTCAGCAGCAGGAACCCAGGAGGAACCCAAGCTCGGTGGCGCCTTGATTGGGAACATGCGAATCCTAGAACAATTCTGTGTCTGTGAATCAAGGCCCTTCCCAATTTCTTGCCAAAACGAGGCCACGCCAAGCAGCCCAACTCCAAGACGGGTGAGTCAGGTGTCCAGTGCACCTCCCCGCAGAGGCAGGGGAGAGGCTCCAGGCAGGCGCCGATGAGGCCCAAGCAAATTAACTAATTTGCCATGTTCTCTTCAATTTGATAATCGCCCTCTTTCCAGGCGAGCTTTAATTGAAACTTCTGGGCTTTCAGACCAGTCATTAGACAAGATGAGATGTGAGCCGTGCCCAGCACAGCCCAGCAATCCTCTGTCCTCAAGCCACCTCCCATGATGGGGACTCGGGGCCACACTTTTCCTCCTTCAGAGAATGCTCCTTCCAAGGCAACCTGAGGGGTCTGGTCTAAATACAGGGGTTTGGGCCGGGGATTTGCATTTTTAACAAGCTCGCAGGAGGTGCCGATGCTGCCAGTTGGTGGACCACAGTTTGAGTCCGGCCATCATTTCATTAGCCCCGTTGCACAGTTGGAAGGTTGGCTCAAAGGGCCCTTGCAGGCAGCAACATCAGGCCCAATCTTTGAGCTCTTTTCCCTACACACCCAGCGTGGAGAATGACAAAGCCCTGGTCCCTGCCTGTGGGGCGCTCACGGCCTGAAAGAACAAAAGCCGCGACTAATGGGAGACTCTCGCGCTGGTCCCCAGGTGCAGAGCTTCCTGCGGGGCTGGCTGTGCCGGCGCAAGTGGAAGACCATCATCCAGGACTACATCCGCTCGCCCCACGCCGACAGCATGCGGAAGCGGAACCAGGTGGTGTTCAGCATGCTGGAGGCCGAGGCCGAGTACGTGCAGCAGCTGCACATCCTCGTCAACAACTTCCTGCGCCCGCTGCGGATGGCCGCCAGCTCCAAGAAGCCCCCTATCACACATGACGATGTCAGCAGCATCTTCCTGAACAGGTGCGCACCCCCGAAGGTTGGCCCCGCCTTGGGGTGCTTCGCCAAGGCGGGGAGAGGGAGGCTGGCCGGCACTGAGCCCAGCTTTGACACCAGCCCTCATCTAGTTCCCACCAAATGCAGTTGAGGAAACTGAGGCCCAGAAAAGGAAGGAAGCTGCTCGAGGTCCCGTGGCTAGAAGCAAGGGCCCCGACAGTTACGGGCAGGAGTACAGATGGAGGCCCACGTAGTATGTGTCTAAACTAGTGGTTCAACTGGGGCAGTGATTGGAGGCAGTTTTGATTGTCAAAACTTGGTGAGGGTTGTGGGGAGGGTTTGCCACTGGCATCTAGTGGGTAGAGGCCAGACATGCCACTAAACCTCCTACGGTGCAGAGGACAGTCCCCCACAGCAAATAACTATTCTGCCCAAAGTGTCAATAGTGCCAGGGTTGACAAACCCTGGTTTAAATATTTAAGAGTTATAAATCAAGCTAGAAAAAACCAGCTATGTTCCATTCTTCTACCTTGATGCCGTCATAATGATCTAGAGGTTAGGTCCAAAGTCTTAGTCTCCTTAGAGTTCTGCTGTACCCCACACGACCCACATACCTTATGAACAAATCGTGACCTTGGGCATTAATATGGGGTTTGTGGTACCTCAGAAGGCTGGGCTGACGACCACCCTTCTGCTGTCAACCTCTTTTTAAGAGGATATTCTTAGGAAATGGTTTAAATGAGCTTTTTGGTAGGCAGTAAAACTGAGTGAACTAGGTAAAAACAACAAACGTGAAAACATACCAACAGAGCATTATTTACCAATGATTCTCACCTAAGAATTAAAGTAAATCCCTCTGTGCCCCAGGTCATTGGTTCAACTGCTTTTCTCTTAAAATATTCATTGTTCAGTCATTTCACTAATTCCAAGCAGCCCTCATCCAGGCCCCCTGCAGGGGTGTTTGGGACCCAGGGCCACTTTCCCCGTGCCCTGTTCTTTCCCTCTACCTGCCAGCGTGCTGTGGTGAGTTTAGGGACCTGTGGGACACCGGGAGGAGATGGGAGACGCATTGGGTGTGGGTCATACCTGGGTCTGATGCCCAGAGGTTGAGCTGGAGAGGCTGAAAGTCACTGGGAGAGGGCCAAGGCTGATACCGTGGGTATGGATGAGGCAACAGAGTGCGGGGACACGGTGGGGGGTGAGCAGGCAGGAGGAAGGGAACAGCTTTTGGCCTCTCAGACCTTCTAGAAATTCTGAATCACTGAGCCGTAAAGGGTTGGCTTTTTACTACAAATATTGAACACTATTTTTAAGCATGAAATAAATGTTTTTATTCTTTTACTAAAACAAAGAAAATTGATATTATCATTTTGTGAAATCAGATAAGATTTACTCCAGAAACTACAATTGGGTCTTTTAAAACCCAGTGACCTGGCATTTGGCTGCAAAGTGTGAAGAACTTGTTTCTTCCTGGGTAAACCCTGGACAGCTCAGCTAGATTCACAGATTCTCAAACATGAGTGCGAGGTCCCACCCCAAGTTTCTCAATCTGTAGGTCTGGGGTTGAGCCCAGGGACTGCATTTCTAACAAGTTTGCAGGTGCTGCTGCTCCTGCGAGTCCTGGACCACACTGAAACGGGAGGCTTCACACACATCAGGGGACTGCCTGTGTTGGAGGCTTGGCCACGGCCTCTTGAGAAATACTTTGGGAAGCATTGTTAAGAGTTTTTTCTTTGTTGTTTGTGCTTTTGTTGCGTTGCAGGCCACAACTGCAAACTTTTGGTGACCATTTATCATAACCACTAAGAGATGAAAGGGTCCTTTTGTGTTTTTAATCTTTGACTAATTTTGTTCTACTGCACTGATCTTTTCTGGAATTCTTTTAGCCTGGAATCTTTGGTTTAGAATATTCACACTGAACTCACAGAATGTGTTCAAAAGTTGTTTGAAGAAAATCACAATGTGATTTTATATTTTTATCTTTTAACAACTGCATGGGTCAGATCAGATGCCTTCAACTGAGAATCAAAGGAAGGAAGGGAAGAAAGTCCCCTCCCCTCCTGGTTCCTTCTGGGCCCCTGCAAGGGCCTGATTCTCCTTCTCTGCGATGGGCCCAAGGTTGTCTGTTGCCTATCTTAGCAGTCTCGTTGATCCTGGTCAAAACGGCAGCGGCAGCCTGATCAATCCATAAGGCCTCTAGAATACGGACTCTAGCAGTCACTGGAAATACTGAGCAGGGAGTATGCTTGCCTCTTGCGGATATTAGAGAATCTAGCACAGAGCCCAGCACATCCCATGTGCTCAGAAGAGTTAGACATCATTACAACCAAAAAGCTTCACAGTGATGCACCCTGGGAGAAGCTGAATTCAAATCTAACACAGAGAGAATGAACACTTCCCAGTGCACTCTGCAAAACCAGCATTACTCTAATACCAAAACCAGAAAAAGACATTTTGAAGAAGAAGACTACAGACTAATATCTTTCATGATCATAGATGCCAAATATTATCAAATTGAATCCAGAAGTATATAAAAGGGGTAATTTTCATGACCAAGTGGAGTTTATCCTAGGAATGCAAGGCTGGTTCAACATCATAAATCAGTCAGATGTCTTTTGCTATATTTTCTTACTGTATTAAGTAAGAAGAACCGATGATCATATTAATGCATGCAAATCTGATGTGGTTAACTTCTCTCCCCTACTCTGGTCCGTGTTCCCAATTGGGAGTGGGCCACAGCCCTTTCCTTTCCCTGGGGCCCAGGGAAGGGTCAGAAGAACTAGAAAATGACTGCCTGATGATCATTCACACCTCACTATATGACCCATTGGGTACATGAGACAGTAGAAGCTTCAATGTCTTAGCCTCTATGCTTTTCGTGCACACAAAGATTAGCTGAACTTATTTTTTCAATAACCTGCAGAAACCCCACACAGCACTTTGCATGATTAAACGTTATGGACTGCACTCACCACATTGAGAAGGTGCTTTGCGGGGCCTGCTTTGTGCTGGGCTCTCTGTAAGTGTTTGGCCCACGTGATTTATGATCCTCAGAGACGCCCCATGAGGCTGGCACCAGAGCTCAGAGAGGTGACAGGGTGTGCTCAGGGGTTCAAGTGGGATGGATTTTTGAGCCAGTTCTGTTTTATGATAAGACCTGTGCTTCCCCCTGCTGCTCTGTTAAATAATGGGCTGGAATATTCTCCATTGACCCACCCTGCATCCTCCTAACCCCATCCCTACTTCCAGAGTGTGGCTCATTACAGCAAAAGTCTCAGCACACACTCCCTCTCACTCCTGCACCATGAGAGAACTTTGCCTCGTGTGTGAGCCCAGCCTCCCCTCTTACTGTGTAAGTGCTCTGGAGGCAGGATCCAGGACTTGAACCTCCCAGGTCTCCCCACTTCAGACCATGGCACAGAGTTCTGTATGTATCACAAGCCAAGTGCAGAGGCCGCCAGCTCCCTCATTAGACTGCATTTCCACACATAGCTTTCCCTTGGATTTGCTTTTAGGCTGACGTGTACAGCCACATTGGAAACCTGATGCTAATTTGGTGATTTCATTTGCTGGCACTCATTACAGAGAAGTCCTTGAGAAGAGAGAGACCTCTCTCCAGGTTAACAGATTCATCAAGGGTGTTGCAGAACCAAAGAGGGGGGTTAATTGTGTGCTTCTCGAATAGGGGGAAGAAAGATCTTTGAGCTAACACATCTGTAGCAGGTTCTGTTTACCCAAGACAGTGAGCGTATGGGCTTGGATGATTTCCCTTTAATAAAAACCATGCCCAGGGACATGTGCTGGGAACCACAGGCGTTGCCCCATGATGAGAGGCATCCTGCCTGGGTGGCAGATGGTTTATATCTTGATGCCTGCTCTGATTGATTGGCAATGGCTGCCTGGAGTCCTGGGTTGAGAAGGATGATGGGGCTCATTAGGGGAGCATGCTGCCATCAATTCGTCACGTCTGCACGGGCTGGAGAGGAGAGACGGGCGCCTGAACCCATGAGGAGTAACACGCAAAGGGCAGAGGAGTGGAGATGCCTGGTTCTGCCCTTTGCTGGCTGAGTCCTGTCTACCTAGGACTGGCCTCGGGCAAGTCACACGCCTTTCTGGGCTCAGGGAGCGAACCAGGCAAAATGAGCACTTTCCAAGCAGACAGGTCACTTCCTCTCCCTAGAACATTCTTCCCACCTGCTGTCCTTTCCACTTGCTTTCCGACAGCTATCTCCTACTCTTCCTTCGTGTCTTTCCTTGGCTGTCATATCCCTGGCCACCCCAATGCTCCTTGTCATGGTTGGTTTATGTTCTTTGGTTGAATGCTCCCAGGGCCCCTTTGCTGCCCCTTACGTAGCATTCATCACACTTAAATATTTTCTTTTGTGTCCAGGTCTCCCCCAGGACTATAAATGTGCTCTGGGAGGGTCAGGGCCACAGAATACAGTTGCACTGGCTGTGCACTGCACAGTTTCGGGACACCATTCATACAGACTAGGGATCAGCAAATTTTTTCTGTCAAGGGCTAGATAGTAAACATTTTTGACCTTGTGGGCCAGAGGGTCTCTGTCAAAACTAAGTAGTCTTAGACAATCCATAAATAAATGAGTGTGGCTGGGTTCCAGTAAATCTTTACTTATGGACACTAAAATGTGAATTTCATATAATTTTCACATATCATGGAATAGTCTTTTGATTTTTTTCAACCATTTAAAAAATATAAAAATCCTTCTAAGCTTGCAGACTGTATAAGAAACAGAAACTGGGCCAGCATTCTGGATGGCAAGATTCCATGTCATAAAAATCATTTTCACCCAAAATACACTATATGCTTAATATAATCCCAATCACTTTGCAGTGTAGCAAAGTGATTTTAAAGTTCAACTGAAGGAATAAATATGTGTAAATGGATAATAATATTCTGAAAAAAGAACAATGAAAGAAACATTTCCTATATTAATTAAAATATATTATAAAGTTTACAAATGTATTTAAAGTAATGAAAACAGCCTGAGACTGTTGCCAGAATAGGCTAATAGATCATCAGTGTAAAATAGAAAGTCCAGAAACAGACGTAAGCGTGCATGAGAATTTAGTAACAATGAAAGGCAGCCTAGGGAGGAGGGCGTAGCTCAGCGGTAGAGCGTGTGCTTAGCATGCACGAGGTCCTGGGTTCAATCCCCAGTCCCTCAAGTCAGTCAATCAATAAACCTAATTACCTACACCCCCCCCAAAAAAAAGAATGAAAAAAGAATTTTTAAAACCCACCAAATGCAAAATCAGTGGCAAATAGCTAAGCAAAAATATCCACAGTGTACGTGTTAGAGGATATGCTTAATGTATAGTTATTTAAAATTAATAAAGGAGAAAGTAGTAAACGGGCATGACTTGGCAATTCCCAAAAGAAGAAACTCAGATGGCCAATAGGTAGGGAAAATGTCCAACCAGCCCCACTAACAACGATCTCTTAAAGCCAATGGAATCAAAGTGAGACCATGTTTTCTTGTTAGATGGGTAACGATGGCAGGCTCTGGGTAGTAGGGTTACAGGTGACATCCTCACAGTTTATAGTGCTTTAAACATGGAGGCTTCATCAGCTACATTTTTGTAGTCCCAGTTTATGACGTTCCTAATATGCTACTCTACAAGTCTGTGCAGTCGGAATCTAAGAAGGTTCGTCCTGCCGTCGTCTGCTGGAGCTGCCTGGGAATGGGGCCCTGCGTCTTGCTGTGGCGGCTCTCAGGGCTCCCCAGGAGTCCCTGGAAGTCCTCTTACCTCCACCCTCCCCCCACTCAGGGCCCACGTTCCCCCCTCTGTGTGCTCTCACGTGCCCTGGACTGGTCTCTTGAACTTTCTGAAGGGTCTTCACATGTGGAATACTAAAATTCTTAAAATCAGTACAGTACATGTTTATCTACCTAGTAACTAGTTCAGGGACCACAGACAGACAGACAGACAGGAACCAGCCTTGTCAAGGGTCAATCTGCAGCAGACTTGTTGCCTGAAAACTGAAAATGACTTCAGTCATCAGGTGGGGGCCCTAGTCCCCAAATCAGTGTGTCACCACACGTGGAGGGGCCACTTTTCCTGGAACTTCAGGGGGGTGACGGGTAGGACCCACTCAGGAGTGAGGACTCAGAACCCTGCCTCTACTTGGCTGCCTGTTGCTTCTGCCGGTAGACGTTTTCCTTCCCTCCTGCGCATCCTGTGGCTACGACAGAGTCACAGACTTCGCTTTTCAGCCCGGAGTTGCTGTGTTCTCTCCCCGACCTCTCACTCCGTCCCCCCTTTCTCCTTGCGGCCTCTCCCTCTTTTCTCTCTCATGCCCTCTCCCTCCCAACTCAGCCTGTTTTCTCTGCAGAGTGGGGGTGCACAGGGCATTTCAAACCCCCCTGGAGTCACAGAGTCTCGTGCCTCTCAGGCCCACCGTGTACATGAGACCCCAGGCCCTGCCCCCCACAGGCCTCCTGGGCTGTGAAGCTCAGGGGCGTCTCTGTGCCCACCCAGTGCCTTCCATGCCCTGCTCTCGTCCTGAGAAAGGGAGACCCCAGGGTGGGGCCCAAACCCCTGGGAGAGGGGACAACAGCCAGTGACACAGCCCCAGGGTGGAAAACACCAGGAGCTCAAACAGCCACTCAAAGAGCTGAGAAAGCGCAGAGGGAGGGAGCAGAGAGCACACCGCGCAGATTGTACCCAAGGCAGGGGCTGTGATGTGGCAGGGAAAGATAGAGAACAGTGCAGGGAGAGAAGAAGGCAGGCTCAGAGCCCTGACTCTGGGGGCCCCTTCTTGCTCTCTGGACTCAGTTTTCCTTTCCGTGAAGGAGGTGCACAACAGAGTCCTTTTGGCTTCCCCTGTCTGGTTCAAGACAAGTCCAGACAGGCTGGGGAGACCCCTGGGTATCCAAGGAGCAGGAGCTGTGGTGCTGCACAGGAGCAGGGGAGGGACAGCGGGGAGGGAGGGGCGGGGTGGGGGGCACCACGGGAAGGAGCAGAAGCGGCCTCTCTCTTGGGCTGTGCTCTGGGGCCAGCGGCTTGGGGAGCAGAGGGCAGGGAAGGGGGTGCCAGGAGGGGAGCCAAGGCACATGTGGCTGCCCGGGGAGAGCCCAGAGGCCCGATGAGAACGCGTGTTCCCTGGAGCATCTTAGGTGGTGACAAAGCAGGCCCTCCAGAGATCCTGGGATTTCTTTCTTTTCTTTTTTTCACTTTTCTAACTTTTCCCCCAAAAAGGGATGGTGGAAAGCTAGCATTTTCTGAGCATCTGCTATGCATCCGTACTTTCAAGAGTTACCTCATTTCACCTCCACATTTTATACAGAAGAACCCGTGTGCCAGAGACGTTAGACTTCTTGCTTAAGATCACACAGCTCGGGAGGGGCAAGAGGCAGGTTCAAGCCCTGCTCTGTGTGGGTCTCAAGCCCTAGCTCTTCCCACATCATCAGTGGGTTTTCCTCCATGCTCTCCAGAGCCCTGGGTTCCTCCAAGATCCCTCAGGGATATCCCCAGCCGGTGGGGACTTGAGGGGACAAGGGAGGCTGGCAGACAGAAAGTGCCCCTCCACTGCCCGTGCTTGACGGAACGCTCTGCAGTCGCCATCCCAACGTTCTTAGCCATTGCTTCACAAGGGGCCCCACGGGTGTGCTTTGCGCTGGGCCCCGCAAACCACACTGTCCGTCCCGCTGATGGGGCTTTCACGTAAGGTCTCCCCTGAGCCACTGTGGTCCCACGGGCAGTGACAGCCCCTGCCTCTCCCCTGGGGCCCCTCTGCTCTGCTGGACCTGGGGGACGGGGCACCCTGGGGGGCAGGAACTCCTGGCCAGAGCTCACCCTGTGCTTTCTCTTTCAGTGAGACCATCATGTTTTTGCACCAGATCTTTTACCAAGGCCTGAAGGCCCGCATCTCCAGCTGGCCCACCCTAGTCTTGGGTGAGTAGCAGCCCTGGCAGAGGTCCCCAGCTTTTCCTGCTCCCGCCCCCACCAAGAAGTCCCTGGGCGGGGGCCACCCCTCCTGGCCGGTGGCACTTCTGACCTTCCAGAGTGTAACAGAGTGGCCCCTTAGAGACCCATAGAATCCCGCTGAAGGAGCAGAAGAGGAAAGACAAGTTGGCCAAAGCTACATTTCTAGGAGGAAGTGATATATTTTTAGTGTCCTATCTGCTTTTCCCTTTTAAAAATAATATATATGTACCCACTTGAGAAACTTTGAGAATCCAGAAAAGTAGAAAACGTTTAAAAATATCAACCATAGTTCTGCTTCCCAAAGATAACTACTGTAAACACTTGGGTCTGTTGCCTCCCTATTTTTTCCTATGTGTACATCTTGGGGGATTTTTTTCCCATTTTACATAATTGCAAACATACTGAATATAGAATTTGAATCTCACTGTGGGTTTTTGTTTTTTGTTTTTTTTTTTTTTGCTTAACATTATTGCATAAGTGTTTTCTCATGCTGAAGGCATGCTTTTTCATGGCCGTATAATGCTCCAGTGCCCTGTGAACCTGCCACCCTCTATGCAACCATCTCCCTTTGTTGGCTCTTAAAGTTATTTTACCTTTTTACTGTTAGAAGTAATCATCTCTGGAGGGGAGGGTATAGCTCAGTGGTAGAGTGCATGACTAGCATGCATGAGGCCCTTGGTTCAGTCCCAGTACCTCCATTAAAAATAAATTTAGAAAAAAAAGAAAAGAAATAGTCATCTCTGCTTATGAAGTTTTCTCCATATTGGAGAGTGTTTCCCTGAGGCAGGTAGTCAAAAAGTAGAATTAGTGGAACAACAGGTGTGTACGCGTTGTCACATTGCTCTCCAAGCCCTCACTACCGTGAGTGGTGTACGGGAGTGCCGCCTGCATCTCGCCCCTCCACACCAGGTGTCATCTTCCTTCCACTCCAGTCAGCAGGGAAAGGTGAGTGTTGGCATCACCTCCGCTATGGAGTCAAGGGAACAGGCTCCGGGAAGTGAAGGGACAACTGGAGGCAGCAGAGGCTCTCCTGCCAGCAGGCCAGGAGGCTTCCAGGGGAGTGGGCACTATTTTTGTTTTTCTCAAGTCAAAGACCCCCATTTTCCCCAAGACCACAATAAGAAGCAGCCTTAGAAGGACAAGGTCTACACTTCCTGTGACCACAGAGCTGAAGATGCTGCCCACTGGGCAGCTGAATACCCCGTGTAAGAGCTCCCACTTAGAGTTTGTTACGAGGAAGGCTTGTCTTTCTTTTTTGATGGGGTTTGTAAGCAGGGGTTTCAGTGGTTCGACTCCGTCCCTGCAAGTGTTGGAAGGCAGATTTAGGCTTTCAAGAGCTGGAAGGGCAGGATATTAGATACCCAGGAGGCTGAGACGGACGGACCAGCAGGGGATCCAGCTCCCTGAGCCAGGGGCTGCAGAGCTGGGGCGGTCAGGAAGAACAGGGGCGGATGGACGAAGGAATGGACAAGGTGAAAGGACAGAGACTCAGGAGGGCATGTCATGTGGTGGAAAGCCCTGGAATGGGGGAGGTGGGAGGCCTGGTTCTGGCCCAGCTACTGACTCACCTTGTGACCTCAGATGGGTCACTGTCACAGATGGGGCACTCTGGGAGAGAGGCCTCCTGGGGAGCCTTCAGGATGACAGCGTGGCAGAGCCAGAGCAGAGGGGAGTCGTCTGCGATGCGGTTACAACAGAGGCCTCAGCCAACCCCATGGAAAGCTCTGGAACTGAGGTGGCCCTTCAGGGATGTCCCAAATCAAGGCAGAGGCTGGCCTTTACACCTCACTTGGACCTGCCATTGGGTCCAGCTTGTGCAAAGCAATTTTCTTCAGCTGAGAGAGTTCCCGGCAGGGGAGGATCCAGCTGAGAGCCACCAGCACTGGTGGCAGCTGGGAACAAGTCTCCTGGGTCCTGAAGGGTTTCCAGGGGGCCATACCACAGCACTCACTACACCTCCTCTCTCTGACCCTCCAATACACAGGTGTCAGACTATAGAGGGCTCCCATCTCCAAAATCTGTGATTCTGATGTGGTCCCGATGTCTGGGGCCACCTGTCTGGCCCAGGGGAGGTAGTGGTGCCAGAGTCGTCTCCAAAGGCAGGGGTTTCTCTGGGCGGGACTTTGATCCTGGCCCTGGCCTCCTGGGTAGTGCTGGGTGAGTCCAGGGCCAACGGGGCGTCTGTCTCCCTGGGGATGCCCCAGCCCCCGGCTGAGCCCCGCCCTCCTTCCAGCTGACCTGTTCGACATCCTGCTGCCCATGCTCAACATCTACCAGGAGTTCGTGCGCAACCACCAGTACAGCCTGCAGATCCTGGCCCACTGCAAGCAGAACCGCGACTTCGACAAGCTGCTGAAGCACTATGAGGCCAAGCCTGACTGCGAGGAGAGGACGCTGGAGACCTTCCTCACCTACCCCATGTTCCAGGTGGCGCCCAGCCCCGCCTGCCAGGGCACATGCCCAGGGCTGGGGGGCTGCTGGGGGGCTGGGCAGGGAGGGCCGAGGCTGGCGGGGAGCCAGGCCTGCAGGGATGCCACGGTGACAAAGGCCATGGCCTCTGGGCTGCCTGGAGAATGGGGTTAGGACCAACCCCTGCCCCTGGCTGGTGGAAGGCCAGCTGACATGGGCCGCACGGGAAGGTGAAGGGGCAGCTCCTGGTCCTGAGTCCACACCCAAGTCCTGCCTCCTGCTGGGGCAGAACCTCAAGCTCTGGGCTCTTGTCCCAGACAAGACCCTGGAAGAGCCTGTCTTTCTCTCCCTGTTTCTGTCTGTCCCTCTGACCTTCCCTGCCCCTTCCTCTGTCCCTGTCCCCTGCCCCTCCCCAGATCCCCAGGTACATCCTGACACTTCACGAGCTCCTGGCCCACACCCCTCACGAGCACGTGGAGCGCAACAGCCTGGACTACGCCAAGTCCAAACTGGAGGAGCTGTCCAGGTGAGCCCGGCCGCGGGGCACCCCCTCCCATGGGCAGGCGCGGGCTGACAGTGCCCCCGCCCGGAGTCCGCCAGGCCTGCCATGCGTGGGGTCCAGCCCCCAGCCCTGTGCGGGGCCCTGCCAACCAGCCCAGAGCCCTAAACGGCTTCCCAGGTCCAGCGAGGGGCAACGAGTGAGGCCACGGCTCCCAGCTGGGCAGAAAGAGGACCAGGCTGGACCAGATCAGGGCACAGTTCCCAGAGCAGAGGATTAGGGAGAGGGAGTAATCGGGGTGTGGCTGCAGGCTAACAAAACCACTGTGGGATGTGGACCGCAGTCCTCACGTGCCCCAGGAAGCCAGATCCTGCAGTCTTCTCCAAGGAGAAGATTTGGGGCCCCCGTGAGGCAGCGAGCTCCTCGTCCCTGCGGGATGCCCTGTACCAGTGCAGGCGGGGGTGCAGGTGGCATATGGTGCCAAGGAATTTGGCCTAAGACCCCAATCCCCTTTCCCCCAGGGTCCTGGGTGTGCCGCCTGCTCTAAGCACCTGCACCTGGCCCTGAACCCAGCCCTAGCAGCACAGAGGAGGGTTTTCCCACCGTGTGACAACAGCCCTTTCTTCCCCCTGGCACCCTCCCTGGGGGCCTGTGGAAAGCTCCAGCCACAGCAGGAAGCGTCAGATAACCCACCCCTCCCTGGCTGTGCTGAGAAACACTGCGCCCTCAGGGCTGGCTCTCTCCTGCCTCTGGCCTTGGTCCTGTTTTTCCTCCTGAACTCCTGGGCTCATTGATAACCCAGGTCATCACTTTCGGTTCCCCCAGGAGTCTCAGGCCCTAGAAACCCATGCCTTCCCAGAGCCCCCGAGGCCCTTCAGCTGCATGTACAGCATGCCCCCCCACCCCAGCCTGGGGCTGCCACTTACCCTGAGCAGCTACAGCTGACACATGTCTAATACCAAAACTAGTTTTGCCACTTTGGATTCACCCCCTTCTTTTTTAGCAAATCCAGACATTAGCTAAATCCCCACCCTCATCAAGAGAGATGCTTCTGATTGACTTTGGCTAATTCCAAAAGTGGAGTCTCTATCCACAGCTGCATATACCCCAAAAGGTGCCTCCCTGTCCCATGTTGTTTCTAGAAGGAGGCTAAGGCCTGGGATCCTGAGAAGAGCATTGCTGAGGGGCAGGGAGGAGGGGACCAGGGCCCCTAAGGCAGAGAGACACCATCTCAATGCCCCAGTCTGTTAACCAGAAAAAATTAACAAATTACAGTGTGCCACCTTTTTTACAATAACATTTTTGCAGCCATGATAATGGCAACAAAGATCATCACCCTTTATTCAAGCACCTGTCATGTGCCAGGAGGAGGGTCAGCCCGCGAAATACGTTATTTTCCATCCTCACCCCAACAAACTGCAGATGGGGAAACTAAGGCTGGGAGGGGCTGAGTAGTTTGTCCCACGTCATGCTGATTGCACTAATCTCAGCTCCAGCTCCACCAGTGCCATCGCCCATTGTTGTGGGGCTTAAATTGGATAATGTCTATGCGAGAACTCTGTAAGCTGCATACATATTAATCAGCCCTCTTATTGGTCTTAATCATAGAATTTCAGGCATCGGCAAACAAATAGGAGGTTTTGTGCTTTTCTTAGAGTAGGTGGGGTACTTTTCTCAGACCCCCTCCAAAAAAAAAACAAAAAACAAAAAAACTACTCACTACGGTCCTAAGACTCCATGGCTTTTAGCAAAGTTGGCAGCTCACGTCTACCTTTTCCCACCAGGGCAATTGTTTAAAAGCAGTTCAGTACTGCCACCTCCTGGTGAGGAGGGGCATTGCAGCAGTCAGGAGACCAGAAAGAAGAGTTGTCTGTGTTCTTAAGGGCGAGCTGTGTGCCAGAGCCAATAGAAGTAAGCCGAAGTCAGTCTTTCGCTGAGCCAGCTGGATTGCCAGGTGCTTCAGAAATAAGCCAGTCCAGAGCCTGACGATTAAGGAAACAACCATATAAAGAGTTTTCAGGGGGAAGAAACAGCAAGGACAAATCGCCTTGAGGCAGGAATGAACTTGGTTTGTTCTATGGATGGAAATAAGGCCAGCAATGGGATGAGGGGCAGGGTGGGGAACAAAGGATGCCTCCTGTACACCCATCTTCCTCCCACCTCTGCTATCTCTGATCCACGAGGTTCAGACTTTAACTCAGACAGACCTGCTTCCTAGCGGTTAACCTCTGTTTCCTCCTTGAGCTGTCAGAGGACAAAATGAGACACCCACCCTCCTCCCCATAACGTGCACACACCCTGCAGGCACTCAGTAGATGCGAGCTGTCTCCCGCTTTACGACAACGGGCTCCACCTGCGAATCCTGGACCCCAGGCTTTCCTCCTAGGTCTAGCCAGAGACCGGCATTCCCTCCTCCCTGGGAGGCGGGGGCAGCCGGTCCCTGATGGTCATTGCTTGTCCCCACAGGATAATGCATGATGAGGTAAGCGAGACAGAGAACATCCGAAAGAACCTGGCCATCGAGCGCATGATCATCGAAGGCTGCGAGATCCTCCTGGACACCAGCCAGACCTTTGTGAGGCAAGGTATGGCCTCCGCACCCTGCCACCCCGCCAGGTGGGCCCAGCAGCGGGAGGCAGGTGGCACTCGGGGACACCACCAGTTGGTTTGGCTGCTGTGTGCCAAAACCTGCCAGCGTGACTGCAGAGTATTCCGGGACTGCCGGGGGAAAGCGACAGCTACAGGGAGATGTCGGTATCTATACATATAGATGCAGATATTATTGGTTTTCACAGTTTCCTTCTCCCCAGATGTAAACATAGTTCTCCCCAGATGGCCTGGGTTTGTCTATTGTATGTCATAGTAAACACTGGCATGTCCTTTTGGAGAAAGAGTAGAGAGGGGAAGATGGGGACAGATTCCGAATGGCCCCGTGAATCACAAGCATTTTCAGCGTCCCAGGTGGGCCAGTCCCTCTGTCCTTTGCTCAGCATCCTTTGCCTCTCGGGGGAGGCCATGATCACAGTGGTTCTCATGGGTAGGGTTCCCTCACCCTTGGGCCTCACTGACCTTGGGGACAGTGTTGAGAGGCACAGCCCTGTTGAGAGGGGCCAGAAGAGACTCTCTGCAGCCCTGGGTGTTAGAGCCGTGATGCCTTTAAGGCCGCTTGGTTCAGGCTCCGTGTCCCCTGGGAAACTTCAGCTTCTGCTAGTGTGCCCCAGAGGTGACTCCACCACAGGATGGACCTGTCGCTTTCCTTCCATCTAGTCCTAGGATTCTCTGACCAGATGAAAAGCTTGCCAGCACCTCCCGCTGGCCTGTGCAGCTGCCACTGGCCCCAGCTGCCCTCAACTTGGAGTTTGTTCTGAGCCCCTATGTGTGGTCCCTGTGTCCTTCCCCCAGGCCCACCCGGGGACCTGCTGAGCCCAGAGCCAACCTAATCTGTCTCCCAGCTCCCCCTGAGCTGTGCTGGGCCCAAGCTGGAGGTGGCCCCAAGAATGACCTCCCCTGGGATGGGCAGTGTCCCCACAGACCAGGAGTCTGCTCCATCGCCCTGGGCCGAAGCAGTTCCTCCCAACCTGAGGGGCTGGGCTGGACCTGGCGGCCAGCTCCACATGTGTTTAGCCTCCTGCCACCCCCAACTCCAGTCCAGCCCTGCATTCTCACCAAAGGGTTCCTTTGCTTTCCAAGGCCCTGGCCCTGGCTAGGTCAAAGGGTGCTGCATGGAGTTTTTCTGATCATCCCCCACACAACCCCCACCATCTGGCCCTGAGGAGGGGCTGGAGGGAGCATCCATGGTACGTGTTTGCTACCAAGAACTCTGGTAGCCTTGTCCCACTGCCACGGCCGCTGGCATTGCGTCCCCACATGCATCCTCAAGGCTGGGTCAGAGGCGAAGGGTCTTGCTGGAATATGGGCTCAGGGTCTCTCTCCTCCATCCACAGGATCCCTCATCCAGGTGCCCATGTCCGAAAAGGGCAAGATCACCAGGGGACGCCTGGGGTCTCTGTCCCTAAAGAAAGAGGGCGAGCGACAGTGCTTCCTGTTTTCTAAGCATCTGATCATCTGCACCAGAGGCTCCGGTGGGAAGCTCCACCTGACCAAGGTAAGGGCAGTGGGAGCTGCGGGGCTGGCAGTCCATGGGCTCCCAGCAGGCTCTGCCCTGATCTCGGGGTCCTGACTGCCCCGACCTTGGGCCCAGATGGTGGGCAAGCGTGTCAGAGACATGAGAGTGGTGGCTTGGAATGAGAAGGCCAGTGACTGGTTTTCTACTGGAGATATTACAGGAAGTGGGAAAGTGAGTTTGAAGACCCCCGAAGGCACCCCCACAGCTGGGTGCTGGGCCAGAGGAGCCAAGGGGGCCAGAGGAGCCCTTAAAAGGCCCGTGTGCAGGTGTATGAGGGGCAGCTGGGGAATGGTGGCACGTGGCGGAGGACAGGGCAGCAGCCTGAGCCTCTCTTTTCCAGTCAAAAGGAGCTCAGACCGAGCCCCTCCTGACACCCCCTCAGGCACTCACTTGTCCAGCACAAGAGCCCACACCCCGGACAGAATCTGCTGCCCCCAGCATGGCACATGGCCTGTCTCGCTGCTGTCAGCTCAGGACCCGTCCCACCTCTGTCTCTTACACGTGTGTGACCCTGAAATCTTCCCCGCCCCTGTCTACACCTCACTTCCTCATCTGCAAAACAGGGACGAGGGGCCTCACCCAAGGCGTGCACGGAGGCAGGCAGGTGGCCGTACACCTGCTCCAGGGAGGAGGCCCCCCCGGTCTCGAGCGGCTCTAGTCTCCCCAGCCCTGTGTCCATCCCCGTGGAAGCTCGCTTTGGCAGATTTCAAATCTGAACACTCTGGAGCCTGAAAAGGGCCAGAAGGTGCCCTTAATGAAGCCAGGGCATCAGGGAAATCATCCTTCCAGACCCTGGATGCCTGGCCCTAACCTGCAGAGCTCACAGATCAAGCCCTGGCTCCTGGAATATACTGCTGATGTTAACGTGTCGACAGATTAGTCGGTTGGCTGCACAAGGGGGAATTCATTTACAAACACTGATACTCCAGTTTCCACCAAATCATGTATCAAGGAAAGCCGTCATTATTTATTAGCTCTGGAGGTTCTGCTGGGAAGATCTCTGTCCAGGCTAGGGGGACAGATCCCCCCAGCAGGTGGGGGGTCAGTAGGGGCAGGTTGAACTGGAGACTTTAAGGTCGCTTCCTGGTCTGAAAGCATGTGTTTTTATGTTTGTTAGTTTTACGGTATTTTGGTTTGGGGAGTTGTTCATTTGTTTGAGTTTTTAAAGTCTCTTTGCACACTGGTAAAGAACACGGAACCCAAGTGCTGCTCAAATTCTAGCACTGAGACTCACCAGTGGGTGACTTCATGAGCCTCAGTTTACTTTACCTGCAAAATGGGAGAGAAAAGTACCTACTTCTCAGGAGTACTGTGAGGATTAAGTGAGGGAGTGGGTGCAAAGCCCATGGCTCCGGGCTTGGTACCTGGTAAGTGCTCAATAGATAACAGTCATTGTCACTCTTAGTTGTAGAGTGTGAACTTGTAATAGTAACAATAGCAAGCTTTGCAGAGTGATACTGGGCGCCAGGCACTAACCCAAATGCTTCATGTATATTTAACTCCTAGAACAGCCCACCGAGGCAGGTACTATTCCTTTCCCCTTTGTATAGATGAGGGGACAGAGACTTCTGGAAGGAGCCAGCAGGGGCAGAGTGGGGCTTTGAACCCAGGGAGTCTGGCTCCAGCGTCTGTTCTTAAACCATAAGCTAAAATTCGAACCACTTCTCATTAAATACCGCAATTGGAAACAGAATGAATGCCTCAAGTCCTCCTGAAAGGGGCATGCTACCACTCCGCCAGATCTAAAACTAACGTAAGAATTTTTTTGAACTTAAAGCAACAGATGGTTAGAGCTAGATGGGGCTTTCGAGATTATCAAGCCCAGTAACATCACTGTGCAAGTTAAGGCCCACCAAGACCTGGGGGCTCCCCTGCGGCCACCAAGGAGCCAAACAAGAAGCAGAACCCAAGATTGGGGCCGCTCTGATGCCTCTCCCATCCCCCTCTGTCTCCCAGGTGGCTGCCTGCCCTGCAGACGTTTTCGTATATAGATTAGCTGCATGGCCAGATCTTTGTTACCATCAGTTATTCTATTATTTATCTGTTGCTGTGTAACAAATTATCCCCAAATAGAGTGGCTTAAAACAAACATTTGTTGTCTCATGGTTTCTGTGAGTCAGGAGATCAGGACAACTTAGCTGGGTGGATGTGGGTAGCTCGGGGTCTCCTTTGAGGCTGCAGTCAAGGTGGCGGCTGGGGCTGCAATCATCTGCAGGCTCAACTGGGGCTGGGGATCCTTTTCCAGCATGGTCCCCTCACATGGCTATTGGCGGGGGCCTCAGTCCCTCATCCGTAGCCCTCTCCTCGTGACACAGCAGTCGGCTTCCCCTAAAACAAGTGGTCCAAGAGACAACAAGAAAGCAAGTAGGAGGCTGCAGATCCCAAAGCCACACCCCATCACTTCTGCTTTATTCTCTAAATAAGAAGCAAGTCACTGAGTCCAGCACACACTCAAGAGGACGGAAGTGGCCTTCATCTTCTGACGGAAAGGGTGTCAAAGAATTTGTGGATGTGCTTTATAACCAGCACAGTGTGGTTGCTCTGATTTCTCACTACAGCATCAAGGGATCTCACACCCGAGAGATGCTCGCACACCCAAGGAGGTGGGCAGATTTCCAGATATTCTTAGTAATTGAAACCCAGCAACTGACTTTCAGCTGGGATCAGGCTGGTGAGGCTCTCTCCAGACTCTACCACTAACCAGCCAGATGGCCGTGGACAAGATATTTAACTCTGTGATTCCATTTCTTCACCTATAAAATCAGAATAACCATACCTGAGACAGGTCCGTTTCCCTAGTGATATATACGAGGGCTTTCCAACTTCTGCAGATTTAGGGCTACGAGGTGCTGTCTCGGAGCTGTGGTAGGTCAAGAAGAGGCCACACGAGCCAGGTTCTGGCTCCTCCGCCCCCAGCCCGACCTTGACCCGCATTTGGGGAAGGTGTCTCTGAGCCAATCCTATTGGAGCCGCTTCATTGGGCTTCTTATATGAAAATAAAGTTCTTTAATTTAAAAACCAAAATGCCCACTCAGCATATAATGCACACATACGTGCTCACTTTTAAAGTCCCTTCCCATCCTGATATTCCAGGACACCAAAACTAGCACATCTCCCACTTTGATTCAAGGCGGCCCCTGCTCTTTTTCAGAATGGAGTCATATCCCTCATTGACTGCACCTTATTGGAGGACCCAGAAAGCACGGAGGAGGAAGGTGAGTGTGACAGTCACATGCAAGCCTGTGTGCTACACACACACTAACCCCAGAGGGTTGGGCCCAGGCATTGGTTTTTTCTTGGGAGGAAGGGAGGATGCTGAAGGGTGGTCCTGAACCCAGAGGGGCCAGGTCCTTAGAGAAGGAGCTCCCTGGCCCAGTAGGTGATAGCCTCCCCCACCCCTCCTGGTTCCTTCAAAGCTTCTTGGGTCCCTGGACTTGTTAGTGCCATTCAGTTTGGGGGCCTCAAGGAAGAGACCAGGGGGCACCAGCCCATCTCTGTCCTCCAGTAGAAAAGAATGGAGTGTGCAGGGACACATGTGCCCCTGCCAGGGGGAGTGCAGGGGAACCATCCCCCACAGTGGGACTGGAGTGGCCAGGATGGGAGGCAAGGTTTCAGGGAGAAAGGAGCATGAGAGTGGGGCCTCAACACACCAGAGGGGTCAGACAGGGAAATGCGGAGAGGGCAGCGCCCAGGCATTTGGAAAGCCTCGGGGTGGGGGCGTTCCATGGGATTTCTCAGAATCAGAATTGGGGAACGAGGTCATTATTTTGGGTTAAGGGGTGGGGTCACTGCTGTCTCTTGATTGGACCAAAGTTGTCCCATGTCTCCCTCATTCACTGGCCCCCAGCCATGGCTCTGGATGCTGCCCATGGGGATACACAAGCTGAACCCTGCATCTTTGCCCTTCCCCGGACTGGGGCTCCTCAGGGCAGGGCTGTGTCTGAAGGACCTCAGATCCCAGTCCCAGCATGCCTTGGTGTCAGGCTTGCGGTTTGCTAGGGGCCAAGAGCCTAGCCCATACACACACTTGATGGACACACACACACGCACGCACACGCACACATGCACTTGTACGCATGCACCCTGGTCAGCCCCAGCACCAGCTGAGCTCTGCACTCTTCACTCCAGGTGGCCCCTCAAGGCTAGAATAAATGTGCAGCAGTTTACCTGGGGCTCTTACCAGCGCCACCTCCTTCCATCTTGGCCACAGCTGGTCCAGACTCAAGTGGAGTCGTCAGGCCCCAAAGTTCTTTTCCCTGCAAGGCCAAGGGAAGTGGAGGCAGGACCCTACACGTCCCCCACTCAACACCCAGACACCCCACTTCTCAGAGGGGCCAGCACCATCCCATCCCCAAGTCACCACGTGGAGCAGGCTCTCCTGTGCCCAGCAAGGAATCCTACAATTCTCGAGTGTCAACACCAGAAGGGGTGGGGACCTCAGAGCCATTACATCCCACTCTGCTCGTACAGGAGGACGTCTGGGGCCCAGAGCAGGAAGGGCACCACCCCATGGTCACGTTGCCAGCAAGCAGAGTCCAGGGCTGTGGCAGACCAGCCACAACATTCCATCCCATTCAGTGTACTCCCAGTTAACGCGGCTGCATCGAAAGGAATCCCTGAGCTGTGACCTCAGTCTTTCCAAACAAACAGCTTCCAAGAGTTCAAGGAACAGTTCAGATTAAGAGCAGTAACAAAAATACCTAGGATTTACTTTGGCTTGGGGGAGCCCTCGACTGAGCTAAATGTCCAGCCCCGTCCATAAAAGCTCAAGATCTGAAGTTCTCCTTTTGGCCCCGGGATCACTTTGTGGGGGCAGGAGGGCCCTGCTGCAAGGCTTGGCTTAGCAGCTGCTCCTCTGGGCATCTTACAAAAGTCCTCCCTGGGGACCTCAGCTCCCCATTGGCGCGATGAGGGCAGAGGGTCGACCCATGATTCCCAGAGGCTCTTCTGGCTCCGACTCAGAGCTGCCCCTGTGTGGCTGGAAGCCGCTCTGCACCCCAGGGCTTAGTCTTTCCGTCTGTGAAGTGGGGTTCCTCACCTTAAAAAAATGTTCTGAAACCAGCAAGTGCCCTGGTGCCTTACCGATGCAGTGCCTTCGCCGATGGGTAAGGCAGAGTACCGTTCAAATGTTTTCCGACTCAAAAAAGGCCCACACTCATTCTGCCAACTCCGTGTTTTGCAACTGGAAGCCAAAGGATCCGGCCAAGACATAGACCACTTGGATTTTAAGATCGGGGTGGAGCCAAAGGATTCCCCACCCTTCACGGTCATCCTCGTGGCCTCATCCAGACAGGAGAAGGCGGCGTGGACCAGTGACATCAGCCAGGTGAGCAGCATCACCTGTTCCTGAAAGCAAGTGGTTCCTTCACACCTAAGCTGGCTGGGGGTCCGGGGGCAGCTGTAGGGCTCTGATGGGGAGACGTGGTGTCTCCAGGGGCAGCCCCAGCCGAGGCTGAGCCCCGCTACTTGCCCAGTTCTCAGAGGCCCCTGGGCCACCTGCAGAGTGGTCTGGGAAGCCCGTGCATCTGGATCATCTCCAGGGTGATTTTTTTAAGCTCCACATTCCAGGGCTCTCCCCTCCAGCCCTGCAGACACACTAGATCCAAGTCTCTGAGGTGGTGCCTGGGAACCTGCATTTTAGCACTCACCCCAGGTCACTGGTACCACGGGAAAGTCTGAGCACCATGACCCAAGGATGTTGGATGTAGCAGAGCCAGGAGAGAGAGCCAAGGCCTCGCAAAGCCTAGGTTTCACCCTCCCTCTTTGCCTGCACAGGAAGCACAGATTCCCCGGGGACCGGAGAACAGACCCAGGGGGCTGTGGGCCCCTCCCTGCAGGATCAGGCAGAGATCTGAGTCTGCAAAGAGGCTGTCGGCAGCGCCGGGCTTCCGGCCCGAGTACAGGCCTCTCCCTGGGCCCCGCAAGGGCCTTGAGTCCGCGCAGCCCTGTCCCAACAGCAGAGAAACTCCTCTAGGGCTGCCTGCCTGAGGTCTGCGCTCTGCAGAGCAGGTGGCTGTATTAGGGTAGCAGCTGACGGAGGAAGGGGGCAGCGAGGCAGGAGATGGCCCTCTTTCTGAGCAGGGGGCCTGGGAGCTGTATTTATGGAGAACTGGGGGCAGAGTCTCCTCTGCATTTAAGGGGGACTCCCATCACTCACTCCCTGCCCCTCGTTTTTATGCCTCACGTCTGCGCTGCCCTGACTGCCCATGCACCACTGCCTCTGCCCTGCCTGCCTCCCTCACAGCCCCAGCAGAGGATGGCGGGATGGGGAGGGCGTGTAGCGGGTGCCTGTCTGCTCCTGCTGAGTCTTCCCACGTCTTCACACAGCTAGCGTGTCCCGGGGAAACCGGAAAACTGGAAACCTCGAGCGTGGCCCTTTCCTGTCCTCAGCAAGCCATCAAAGGCTCAGGGCCACTGGCCTGGAGAGTGTCCCTGGGGCCTCTGCCCCATTGAGGGCTACATGGCTGATGCCAATGGGTGTCAGGGCCCCCAGGCCCTCTGATGCCCCCAGGAAGCTCTGTTCTGGGGCCAGGTGCCCTACGTTTCAGGGTTGCTGGCAGAATCAGAGCTAAAGAAAGTCTCAGAGTGCGGGGCTGGAAAGAAGGAGCTGGGAAGGGCAACTGAGGAAAGCTTCCTCTGGAGGCCCCCAAACAGTAGGGGGCCTGGCTGGGACCAGGACTGGGCCTGGGAGCACCCACTGCACCAGCCTCTTTGCTCTCACCTTCTAGGGACTTGGACCCCTCCCCCAACACATACATCCTCAAAACCAGAAGTTCCTGGGATGCGCCCCTACCCCCAGGCCTAGGATAAACCCTCTCATGGTGCAATGTGGTGGCTTGGGGTGGCGGGCAATGAGGAGGAAGAAGTGTGTCTTTGTATCTTTTATTATTGGAGGAGGTGTACTTTTTATTCAAAGAAAAATTTGGATTTTGTGGTTTTTCAGAGGCTGAATATACCATACAATTGTCTGTTTCCCCCAGTGCCGGCAGCCTTACCTCCCCGGGGGTGGGAGTTTATATGGAAAACCAGCCGCAGCTTCAGAGTGTTGGCCCTGTGGTGGGCAGAGGACAGGGTGCAGGACAGCACCCGCGCGCAGGGGGCACGGAGGCCCTGCTGAGCCGGCCTCCCCGGGGAGACATCCCAGAGCACTGTGGGTCTGATCTTGACCTTGGCACTGGATCTCAGAGGTCAGCCACAGGGTGGCCAGGGTCAGACGCTTCCATTTTGCAAACAACCCAAGGAGGTAGGAACCATTATCCCCCATTTTGCAGGTAGGAAAGCTAAGGCCCAGGGAGGTCAAGTTAATACTCAAAAGGTCACTGAACTGGGGGCTTCCGACTGAAGTCCAAGGGATGCTTCGCGTTGACCTTGCCTTTGCCTCGACGATGCCCTGGAGGTTGAGGACCCTGTGTCGCACCAGGGCACGTGAACCCCACACTCAGGTCCCAGAGTGGAGGCTGAGGCTCTGACCCTGGGGTCCTCTCTGATTCCAGTGTGTGGATAACATCCGGTGCAATGGGCTCATGATGAACGCGTTCGAGGAGAACTCCAAGGTCACGGTGCCGCAGATGATCAAGTAAGTGCCCTGAGTGGCCCTGCCCAGGCCGAGCTCCAGAGACCGCGGGCCACCTGGAGCCAGCAAGGGGCTTCGAAGATGCTGGGTTTCGTCTTTCCAGGTGTTTTAGGTGTTTGTTTGCTTGTTTGTTTTGAGTTAATGTCTATTTGGATGA
Organism: Camelus bactrianus; assembly: GCF_048773025.1. Lineage (NCBI taxonomy): Eukaryota > Metazoa > Chordata > Mammalia > Artiodactyla > Camelidae > Camelus > Camelus bactrianus. Next base: position 30,265,259 of record NC_133565.1, read on the forward strand.
TGGCTTTGGCTTAGTTTTTCTTGTTTGTCTTGAAAATGTGGATTTTTGTATTAGGCTGATTAAAATAGAACATCAGGTAAGACGATTTATACACTCTTTTTTGTTTAATAGCTTTATTTCTTTTCCTAATTACAAAATGAGAACACTTCCAAAACGCAGGCCCCAGTGCCACCGTGTTCGTTTGAGCAACCCCAGGGACAAGGGACTTGTGGGGGGACGGTGGCATCCTACTGAACACAGCTGTCTGACCGTGCAGGCAGGGCAGCCTCCTGGCCTGCACCAGCATGCTTTCTCCTCCAGTGTCTGCTCGCCTGACCCCCTCAGGGGGCCCACCGGGTGGCCTGCTGGCTCTCTGGCCTCCATCCAGACCTCTGAATTCCCAGCCTGCTCTGCCCGCCTGGCTCAGGCCAAGACCCAGCTCCCCGACCCCCGGCGCATTGTGCTGCCCAGAGCACAGGAAATCTTTCTGATCTCAGATTATTCCCTCTTCTTGGTGGCTTCCTGCAGTTCTGTAGGTGCAACATATATCTCCCTGAATCTTGGTGAAAACACAAACCAGATGTGTCTTGCAGCATAGCCGCCTTGGAAGGAATCATTTCCTGTTTCTTCAGGTTGGACGTTTGTCAAACTGCACTGTCCTTGTAGGCCCTGTGCTTTTTCTCTATTTTTCTCATCCTGAAAAGAAATCCCCACTGCCCTGCTCATTGGAGGTGGTCGATAAGGGTTATTTATCCATTAATATTTCAAATCCTAGGTATGTTTCCAAAGAAAAACCTTTAAGGACAGTGTGAAAGGCTATATCCAGTCTGCTCACCTCTTCTGAGCACTTCCTGCACTCCTAGGCGGTAGGCACCCTCTAAAAAGCCAGTGACTGCAGAGTCCACATTTATTTACTGTCTACTGAATGCCAGACAATATTACAGGTCCCTTAGGTCATTTAGTCTATTAAGTTCTTAACAAAAATCTTTTGAGGTAGGTCTTGTTATTTCCATTTTACAGATGAGGAAACTGAGTCCGGGAGAATAAGTACCTGTGTAAGGGCACACAAGAAACAAGTATTACAGGTATCATCTGAACCTGTGTATTCTGATTCCAAGCCTTGTGTTCTTCCCACATCACCAGAGATGCTAAACCTATTCCTGCCATGACAAGCATTATGGGCTGAATTGATACTGAATTAGATTTTTTTTTCCCTGTGAGCTCATGATGGTAAGGTTCCCAAGCTTATCCTTTCAGTAATGTCATGTATTTATTCATTTATATCATCTTCTAATCATATCCCACCAGAAGACAAAACAGATTTAAGGCTGCCTGCTAAATACATATAAAAACAACTAGATAACGTACAGTCATCCATGTGTAAGGAATACGGACAAACAAAAAATAAGGAAGGAAAAATAAAATGAAGCCCGAATGAGGTTAACTGCACTTGCTGTGCACTTGCAGGAAGTCAGCAATAGACTTGATTCCAAGCCTCTCAGCAGTCAAAACAAAAAGGGAAACATGATTACAAAGATTCACAGTGTTCAGAAAGTGAAAAACTACAGCTGCTTATGGAGTCATGATAGAATCCCCCTGAGACAATGAGACATGTGTCCTGTGGTTTAACCACCAGAGGGCGCTGTGGGTTGCAACATTCTTCAGGGCAACTGGTTCCCATTACACCCAGCAGAGGCTGTGGGCGTCAAGCTCACAGACAGCTGAAGGAAAACAGACCTGTGGGTGTCTAGACCCAGCTCAGTCCTCAGGTCCTCAGCCCACTACAGTCTCATTGACTGCACCAGACACCTGTCCTCATGTGTTGGCAGCCTGAGAGGAACGGGACTTGCTGCTCCCAGATCCAATTTGGAAGGTCTCAGGGAAAGATTCAGATTGCTCCGGCTTGGATCAGACTCCTACCCCATGCAGAAATCACTCTGGCTAGAGGTGAAGGACTTTGATAGATCCAATCCAGGACACCTGCCCAACAGTGTCACTTTTAGTCCAGCTGATATACTACAGGCTGAAGATGGACCCCAATGCTTTTTATTTTTCAATTTTTAAGGGTTTTTTTGGGGGGTAATAGGGGATAGGAGGCAATTAAATTTTTTTTTTTTTAATGGAGACACTGGGGATTGAACCCAGGACCTTGTGCATGCTAAGCACACACACTACCACTGAGCTATACCATCCTCGCTCCTCAGTGCTTTAATAGGAAGCCAAGGTGAGGTCAAAGAGAGGATGACCTCTCCCTACAAAGGCTAAGAAGGTTGAATAGACTTCTAAGAAATCCACCCAACCTTGGCACAGGGGCCAGAGGTTCACAATGACTGACCATCACAAAGCCAGCTTCATTCTTTATAGCTCTTCATAGCTAAGGGAGGGAAGCTGTCAGCAGATTGCTGGCAGGCGAGGCAGCTAGTTACAAAAATTTTGGGATTTTTAGACTTAGAAAAGAAATTAGACCCTTGGAAATTTAATTAAGCTATTTATTGTATCTGCTGACACTTGCTCGTGTGGTTTTTAGTTTGGGATTGCAAGCTCATTTTCAGCAGGGGTCTGTCTATGAATGTCTTTTAGAACCTGGTTGACAGATGCCCTTCCAGAAAGGTTTTGCATTTGTTTCCACCAGTTGCCTCAGGAGCATTACATCCTGTGACCACACTTTTATATGCTCTGTTTGGGCTTCCCAGACCACAAAGGTAGTATGAATTTGTATTCCAAAACCACTGGGAGGGCAAATAAGACATTCTCAAGGGAGCTTTCTACCCCCGCCCAACCCACCCCCCAGAGGCTGGGCTAATACAGAAAACATGCAAACTAGATTTTCCTGGGCCACCTTTCACTGAGCCTGTAGCCCTTCAAGGCTCCCAGCTTTACATGCGGGTCTCACTCCAAACCCCTCCACCCACAGGCCCAGGCCTCATCTCCTTCTCTATTGAAACCTGAGGCACTTGGTTTTCAAGGGCAGCAGATGCCCTAAAGGCAGCTACAGCATCAGCTTGTTTCCAAATTTCTCTTCATTTTTGGCCCCTGGGAATTTCCTTTGCATCTTTTTGTCTCTACTTATTTTTTTATTGAGATATAATTCATGAAACTCACCATTTTAAAGTGTACAAGTCACTGGATTTTAATGTATTCACTATATTGTACAACATCACCACTGTCCAATTCCAGAATAATTCCATCACCCCAAAAAGAAACCCCATACATATTAGCAGGCAGTTCCAGTTCCCGCTCCCCCATCTCCTAGCAACCACCAATCAACTTTCTGTGCCTACAGATTTGGCTATTCTGGACATTTCATATAAATGAGATCATATGATATGTGGATTTTTGTGACTGGCTTTTCTCACTGAGCATGTTCTCAAGATTCCCCCGTGTTGTAGCAAGTGTCAGTGCTTCGTTCCTTTTTGTGGCTGAATAATATTCCATCATGTGGCTAGGCCACATTTGGTTTATCCTTTCATTGGTTGATGGAAATTTGGGTTGTTTCTACTTTTTGGCAATTATGAACATTGCCCTCGTGAACATTTGTGCCCATGTTTTTGTGTGAACAGATTTCCTTTATATCTTGTGAACTGAGTAACACATAATTTTTTAATTTGTTATGTTTCATCCAGTATTTGTAGTTTTATAATGTCAGGTTTTTAGGATATTGTTGAGAAAAAGAAGACGCAGCCCATTCTTCCTCAATGTCAGTCTCCCAGAGCTTTCCTTGTTCCCATCCTAAGCCACCCAGTCCTTCAGCAGTCCCTCTGTCCTTGGCTGTTGGCACACTGAGGAGACCGTGCTGCTTGGGCCATGGTCCAGCCTTCAGGGAGCTCACAGCCTGGTCGGGGAGATGGCCGTGGACTTGGAAACTTCAGACCCAAGTCTCCTCTTGGTCCTTCCTCCTTCCCCAGGTCCGATGCCTCCTTATATTGTGATGACGTAGACATTCGCTTCAGCAAAACCATGAACTCCTGCAAAGTGCTGCAGATCCGGTACGCCAGCGTGGAGCGGCTGCTGGAGAGGCTGACGGACCTGCGGTTCCTGAGCATCGACTTCCTCAACACCTTCCTGCACTCCTACCGCGTCTTCACCACCGCCGTCGTGGTCCTGGACAAGCTCATCACCATCTACAGGAAGCCCATCAGCGCCATCCCCGCCAGGTGGATGGCCTCCCCCTCCCAGGCGGACCCACAGACCTTCCAGGCCTGGGAGGGAAACTGAGCTCGACATTGGGAGTGGCTGGGGAGAGGCTGTGCCCTGCACTGGGTGGGGGGATGTGGGGCACCCTACAGAGGAACCAAGCCCGCCTCCTGCAAAGAGGTGGGGAGGTCTGACCTGCCTGATCTGATGCCCCTGCTCAGTCCCAGCCTTCTCCACCTCCCCCGGGCTCCTGGGGTGGCGTAGAGTTGGGGGTAGGGGTGCATTATATTGCTCTGTCCTCCCTGTTCTCACCTATTAGCCCCCTCCTGGAAGCCTCCCACCCCTCCCCACCTTCCCCATTTAAGAAAGAATGAGAAAGAAAAGGAGGAATAAAGGGAGGGAGGGTGGAAGGAGAGAGAGAGAATCCTGTCCCTTCTCTGTTTAGACCACATCCTTCTGACACACTTGGGGTGGTTCAGCACACGGAGGGCAGGCCACCTTAGCCTTGGCGTCAAGGCCATCTTTTCCATCTATATCGTGGCAGTTCAGCCCTGTGATGGGCCAGCTGGGACCCAGAAAGGCCAAGACCCTTGCTCCCGGGCCCCTGGCAGTGAGGACTTGAACCCAGGGCCCTGGGCTCATGGAGACCACTGGCGGCCACCCCTGCTGCGTCTGGGTGACACGGGCCCGTGGGGGGTTCAGAGAGGCGTTTCTCAGAACCCTGCAGGTCAGGAGGACCCACAGTGTCTCAGGTCAGCGGCTGCTTTGGACCAGAGGGAAGCAGAGGAGGAAGCATCAGGCAGATGCACCGTGCCACCAAAGCCCGTGCCCTCCTCCCAAAGCAGGACACTCGGGTCTATGGACTCCTGGCCTCAGGCCATTTAGCCACGTGATCCTTTTGGCCTGGCCGCCTCTCAAACCCACCCACCAGAGACGGGGGTGCCCCTGGGCAGGCAGTCAGGCCTACGCTGACCATTTGTTTTCGTCCCCTGTCCTCCCCGCAGGTCACTGGAGCTCTTGTTCGCCAGTGGCCAGAACAACAAGCTCCTGTACGGCGACCCCCCCAAGTCCCCCCGCGCCACCCGCAAGTTCTCCTCACCACCTCCCCTGTCCATCACCAAGACGTCGTCGCCCAGCCGCCGGCGGAAGCTCTCCCTGAACATCCCCATCATCACGGGTGGCAAGGCCCTGGACCTGGCCGCCCTCAGCTGCAACTCCAACGGCTACACCAGCATGTACTCGGCCATGTCGCCCTTCAGCAAGGCCACACTGGACACCAGCAAGCTCTATGTGTCCAGCACCTTTGCCAGCAAGATTCCGGATGAGGCCGATACGGCCCCTGAGAAACCTGAAGAGCCCTCAGCTCTCAGCAAGCAGAGTGAGTGGATCTGAGGGCCCAGCCGCACCCCCACTCACCGGCCCACTGAGGCCAGCCCAGCCCCGTCAGGCTCCCACGGGGCAGGAGGGGAGGCTGGGGGTCCCGGCCAGATGTGCAGAGCCTGGGCAGGGGGCCAAGCAGCCGTACGTGGGAGCCCAGCTGCAAAGGGGCCAACAAATCGCTGGGAAGGATGAGTGTCACTCCCGTCACCAGCTTCCCGCTGGCCTGACGACAGCTTCCTGCTGCAGCCATGTATTTGTCCATCTCTGTAGTGACATGTCCTGGGCCAGGCCCCAGTCAAGGCCGAGGAAAGAAGAGGTCATTAGGCTTAAGTCCTGCCCCCAGAATTCACAGGGTGGCTGAGGAGCAGGACCAGACATGGAAACATGGGCACCTGATATGTGTGTTCAGGGGTGCTCCAGGGGCACCGAGGATGGTGTGGGGAAGCCGTCAGGAGAGTCAGAAGACTTCCTGGAGGACCGATTAGATCTAGATTCTCACCAGGAGGATGGGAAAACCTCATAGACAGAGGGAAAGGAGTGGGCAAGACTGAGGAGCAAGGAAAAGTGTTGCGTGTTCAGGGAACAGCGTGGAGCTCAGCATCCCTGGAGCCCTGAGCGTGGGTTGGCAGCTGGAGATGATGCTCTCAGAGCCCTGACCATTCTGGAATGACGTTTATTTGGAGGATTGTCTGGCTACGTCTTACATTAGGTCAACCTACATCCTGGGTACCACCAGCATTGTCTCGGTTAGCACACGTGTTCATGTGTGCCCACGCACACACACAAACATGTGCACAGCCCTGGGCTGGTCGGAAGCCCTGGGCTTTGAGGAGGAGGCAGCCTTTGTAAAAACAATGAAGATAGTCGGGATTTCTCTCCTCTGAGTTGGGAAGAGGGAAGACAGAGGGACCCACCCCAGCAGAAGGCACAGCCGAGGAGGGGTAAAGCCCCCAGGAGGCTCTAATACCAAGTGACACTGACTGTGGCACATACAGTAAGCAGGTCACGTGCACAGCTCCAAGTCAGGAACCAAGGTAACAGCCTACCAGAGACCCACATGCCATCCCGCAGCAGCGCAGACACCCCGGCAGGGCAGCAGACAAGGGCACAGAATTCCATCTGACATGAAGCTGCAGTGAACCCAGGCCTGTCACGTCCTGACACGTAGTGCAAGACGGTCCTGAGAGGTCATCTCATACTGGGCTTCTCGACCTGCGGTCCAGCGGACCCTGAGCCTGCCTGCCTGTGCACCGCATTGTGCTTGTGTGTGTGCATTCGCTTCTAAACAGAAGACCTGTAGCTTTCTTTGGGTTCTCAAAGAGGTCAAGTGTCACTCCACTTACTTTCTAATTGGGGAAACTGAGGACCAGAGAGGTGAAGAGTTTTTGACCAAGATCTCACCACGCCAGAGCTGGACTTTTAATGTAATTCATCAGCTTTCCCCAAAGTGTGTAAACCATGAGTCTCCCAAGATTAGGGGGACTGCCCAAACCAGGATGCTTTTCATAGTGACCAGGCGCAGGGACAACAGGGATAAAGCAGGACTTCCCTGGGCAGGCCGGGGTAGATGGTCACCCTAAGATGTTTCACACACACACCAAAAAAGCAGGGAGTCAGGTGGTACCCTGCTACTCAAAGTGTGGTTCATGGACCAGCCACGTGGACATCACTTGGAAGCTTGTTAGAAATGCAGGCTCCAGACTATTGAATCAGAATCTGCATCCTAACAAGATCCCCAGCTGTGCCCATGAAGTCTGAGGAGCCCTGGGAGAGCAAAAGGCCCCTTGGAGGTGCACAAGGCCCGTTAGCACGTGGAAGGTCTGATGCGGCCCATGGCAAATACAGCTGTTAAACTTTCTTCAGCCGGTATTTCCCAAACTTACTCTGTTTGGCTTCGTTAAATTATAGGCCTGAATTTAAAAATCAATGACTGTTTGAGACATGCAAAATTATTTCCTCTTTTTCTCCCAGGCTCAGAAGTCTCCATGAGGGAAGAGTCAGATAATGATCAAAACCAGAGTGACGAGGGTGATGCCGAGACATCCCCCACCAAGTCTCCGACGACACCAAAATCTGTCAAAAGCAAAAATTCCTCAGGTACAATTCGCCAGTCCGAAACTACAGATAGAGTCCAGAGGATGTGTGAGATCCAGGCGGGGAGAGGGCAGCGGGTCAGCCCGAGGAAGGTCGAGTGTGTGTCAGCCCTTCTGTGTTACGAGTGACTCCTTCCTACATGCAGGAACTTAACTGCCCTTCGTAACCCTGGGGGTGATTCTGGGGCCGCTACCCTGGCTGGTCCTGCTCTTCAGCTCAGCAGAGCCACTTCCCCACCCCACCCCACCCCACCCCACCCCAACCCCCAACTTCAGGCAAGACTGCATAGCCCACCCCATACAGGCAGGAGGGCCCAGCATGTGGGCTCATGCATGGAAGATCAGACTCAGAAGGTGTTTCCTGAGCTGCTGCTGCGTGTCAAGCTCTGTGCCCCGCCCTTGAGCCATCTGACACCGCACAGAGGGGCCGGGTCATTCCTGATTTTCATACAAGGGAGAAGTCTCCCCGAGAGGTTGTGGCGATGCCCACCCTAGTCTCAGACTCATGATTCTGGAAGGTCCTCAAGGAGCCATCTGGGTCCCTGGTTCCCACAAAGCACACCGCGGGGCTCTGAGATACCAGGGGTGAGGCGCGAGCTCACGGGAGCCCCTCCCGCCCCTGCTCCCACATACGAGGTACAGCCTGAACCCCGAGCTCCCTGACTACCCAGGCCCTCCCAGGAGACCCAATAAGTCACAGGGTCACCCACCTGCAGAGAGAAACTGCTCGGACACCGCAGGCCTGCCACAGCTTCTCAGATACCCTAAAGCAGATTCATGGAGACAGAGCCAAATTCCAGAAATAAGCTTTGAGGTTTTAAAATAAATCATTTGCTGCTCACAGCAAAAGCACTGTTATTTTGTCCTGAGTATGGATTGCTCTGCAGAGACTTACAAGATGAAGCTAAAGGTTTTTGGAATCAGATTCTACTACCATGACTGCTGAAAAATAACAATTATTATTGTTAATAGCATCAATATTCCGTTGTATATATATAGCTTTTCACTCTCTACTACGTACTTCCATCCATGTTACCTCTTTTAATCTTTATGTTCACCTTTTGAAGTAGGTGTTAACATCCCTATTATCCAGAGATGACTCAGGCTCAGAGAGGATAAGTAATTCACCCAAGTCCACGCAGCTAGTAAGGGGTGAGGGCTTGGAGTGCAGGGCTCTCTCCACCCCGCTGTGCCAGGGAGCCCTTCCGTATGAGTCATCGATGTCACACACTATACAGGTCATGTGTTCATTTCCAAACAGACTGAAAGGGTAAGAAAACTTATGACACTGTCCTCAAGCAGGCCTGTGCCAAGCTGGGCTGAAGAGGTGAAGGATTTGAAACTACAGAGGGAAGGAAGTGGTGGTTCCCCAAAAGCAGAGGGTGGCGGGACCGTCTCATCTCAGTGGGAGAAGCAGGGGGAGGCAGGGGCTTTCCCTACCGAAGACACCCCCAGTCGGTGGGGTCAGGTGGCATGGGCCTGCCCCTTCCCGGGGACTTCAGCAGGGGAACAGACCCCACCACCGCCACCTGACAGGCCCTGAGTGCAGTGAGCACAGCCTGTCAGGACCCCAGGGTTCCTGACAGCCGAGGGCTGGACCAGGAAAGGCTGAGGGGTGGTCCATGCTCCCCCCAGAGTTCCCGCTCTTTTCCTACAATAATGGAGTCGTCATGACCTCCTGCCGTGAGCTGGACAGCAACCGCAGTGCCCTGTCAGCGGCCTCCGCCTTTGCCATAGCAACCGCGGGCGCCAACGAGGGCACCCCAAACAAGGAGAAGTACCGGAGGATGTCCCTGGCCAGCACAGGTACGGTGGGCTCCGCTCACGGCCAGTGATGACAGCCGTGGCCCCGGGGACCTGTCGCCCTTCGAGTGCTGAGTGCTTCCTGCTCCAGGCTTGGCCAGCGCTGAGCCCCCTTCCTCCCCACCCCACCTCTGCTGCTTGGCAGACCTCTGTTCAGAGTAAAGCCCACGGCCCACAGGAGCCTCGGCCCCCACGCCACCACCCACTTCCACGGCATTGGTCCTGCAGCGGGGGCCCCAGAGAGCTCTGATCCCGCATGGCCCTGTCTGGAGAGGCTGCCAGAATCCTCCAGCACCCTTTGAAAGATCCAGAGGTCCAGTAGAAGTGGGCATGTGTGGACTGTGTCCACTGGGAAGTTGTGACATCCAGGCTTACTGGTCAGGACCTGGACTGGCTATCGAATCTTTTCTCATCCCCTGCCCACGGCCCTCCCACCAGCAGCCATGCGGAGCAGCCCCGCTTACCCAGCACTGGGGTTTGAATCCAGTTTAGAGCCAGGCTCTGTGTCTTATCCTCACATTCCCTCTCTCCCATCTGCTGCGTGTGCCGCCAGGGTTTCCCCCCGACCAGAGGAACGGAGACAAGGAGTTTGTGATTCGCAGAGCAGCCACCAACCGCGTCCTGAACGTGCTCCGCCACTGGGTCTCCAAGCACTCTCAGGTGGGTGGGAGCCCCCCGGGCGGGCTTCTGCGGACCTGAGGGGACCACGGACCCCAGGAAACTGCCGCCCTGATATTCTCAGAGAACCTGCTCAGATCCCCTAGGAGGGGATCAAGAACATTCAAGGCAGGAACAAGGGGCCTCTGTCTACAGCAGGGGTTCCTCCCAGAGCCTGGGCCAGGGGTGCAGCTGTCAAAGGATGGTCCTTGCCCAGTGCCTTTTACCTCCGGGTCTGTAGGCTCCCTGGCGGCCTGCCACGCAGCCAGTGAAGAGGGAAATGAGGCAGGCGGCCCGCCGTGGGCAGAGGCACAACCTGCCACCGCCTCCTCTGGCCGGGCCAGGACCACTGCAGGGCAGCTGGAATACAGTAGCCAGAACCACCCTCCCATCTTCCCCGCAGGACTTCGAGACCAACAATGAGCTCAAATGCAAGGTGATCAGCTTCCTGGAGGAGGTCATGCACGACCCAGAGCTCCTGACCCAGGAACGGAAGGCAGCAGCCAACATCATCAGGTGAGGGCCGAGGACGGCCTGCTGGGATAGGGACCCTGCCTTCTGCCTCCAGAGGCAAGGAGGTGGGGAGGGCCCTCCTAGGCCAAAGCACTGCCTCAGGCACGTGGGCCTGGAGGACCTCATAGCCCTGGGCTTCCTGGGGGCCGGGCACCCCCTCTGCAGCCAGGCTCTGGAGTGGGTGGTCCAGGTGTCCTCCCTTCTCCTGCCCCCATCAGTCCTTGAGCTCCTTTGAGACAAGAAGGCTGCCTGCTTCTCCATCTGTGCCCACAGCTGCTCACACCTGTCCAGCCCATGCCGGCCTGTGTGGTAGCCACTAGCGACATGTGGCTGTTAAACCTTAATTAAAATTAAAGAAAATTTAAAATTCAGTTCCTCAGTCACACTAGCTATAGGTGGCTGGTGGCCCCATGTCGGGCAGCATAGATAAAGAACATTCCTGTCGCTGTAGAGGGTTCTGCTGGACAGCACGGACTAGCGCCTGTGTCTAAGTGTTCAGGGAATGTCTGTTGCACTGAGTTCAGTCATCCCCAAACCTGTACTTTTTCCTCCTGCCCAGACTGCCTCTCCTGCTGGAGTCAGGGGTCAGGCAGCCTCGTGTCCAAGCCCTGCTGGCTCAGCCAGCGACTCACTGTGACCTTGGGCAAGCCCCGTCTCTGAACCTCATTTTTCTCCTCTGTAAAATGGGTGAACAACACCCACATCAAGGACTGTGATGAGGCCACAGTGAGATCACGCTGGTGTTTCTGCAGCTCTCGGGGGCGTCGGGCACAGGCCTGCCGTCTACCCGCTGCTCTCATTCTGCTGGCTCAGGCTGCCCTCCCAGCCCTGCCCAGGCGCAAGAGCTCAGGCTCAGGCCTCTCCTCCTCATTTCTTGGCCAACTCCAGCTGCCCCTCTGTGTGCCCCAGCCATGGCCTCTGACCCAGACTTTCCTGCCTACAACCCAAAGTCTCCAGCCTTCCTCCAGCCAGATGATCCGCTTTGCTTTCCCAAGGCCCATGCTGCAGGCCCCATCATTCCCTCGGGCTCAGCATCCTAGGAGCTCCTCAAGGCCTCCCTTACTTCAGTACCCAAGCCTGAGATGCAAGCACGCACGCACGCACAGTCAGCCACTGGCTCCTCCCATCCCCTCATCTCCCTGGGAGGCCTGCAGGGCTGTGCTGGGTCCCCAAGACTTTATTGATCAAAGCCACCCTCAGTCAGGGGACTTGTTCTGGGTGCTGCTGGGTGCAGGGGAAAAAGCAGGCTGTGGAGTTGGGCCGCCCCGGTTTGGATGGTGGACACCGCCACCACCCGCCAAGCTCAGCTGTGGAAATGCCGGTGCGATTTCTCTGAGCCATCGCTTCCTCGGAGGGAGAGTCCCAGTGGCTCAACCCAGGTCCAGCGGGCTCCTGACTGTGCCCCTACCTTCAGCTTGGCTCCCAGGCCCATCCCCAGATTTCACGGTTGCTGTCACAGCCAGGGTGAAGCTCCTTGGCCTGACTCTGAGGATCCACCCTCATTCCCCACCACTGCTCAGGACCACTCTACTCAGCCACCTCTCAACACAATCCCACCTCTGGGCCTTGGGCCACGATGCTGCTGCCCCTCACTGTCCTCTGTCCCTCCCGTCTAGAAAGCTTCCCAGTATCTCCACCCTCTCTGGTCCTCCAGGCCTGGAGCTACATCCCATCATCCCACAGGCGTGGAGGATCACCGGCCGTATGCGCAGCCCTGGGATGGGTACCAGAACAACAGGGACAAATCAGACATCACCCTGCCCTCAGGGGCCCCCGGCCAGTCTAGCAGGGGTCGGGCGCATACGCAGCCATTCCAACATGGGGAGACTGGGGCTGAGGCCACTAGAAGCCTGGGGGCTGAGGGACCCCTAGAAGGGGACCTCACCCAGCCAAGAGGGTCAGGGAGCTGAATCCCGAGGGCAGCCCATCAAGAAGAATCAGTGACCAGAAAGGGGAGAGGAGGCTCCTGGCAAAGGAAATGGCAGAGCAAAGACAGAAGGGCAGGGGGGCTGGCATGAGGGGATGGAGAGGGGGCTGCCCCTGAGGTGAGGTGTGGGGATGGGCTGCGTGGGGCTCATTGCGCCTTCTCATCCCCTAGGACTCTGACCCAGGACGACCCGGGTGACAACCAGATCACGCTGGAGGAGATCACGCAGATGGTGAGGCGGGCCTGCCCTCTTGCTCACCGGCCAAGCCTGTCTCCCCCGGCCTCCCCACCCCATGACCCCCAGGGGAGCACAGTGACCCCCGTGGTGGTTTGCTGGGCTGTTGTAACAAAGTACCCGAGACAAATTAAAACAACAGAGTTTTGTTCTAGTCCTGGAGGCCAGGAGTCTGGAATTTAGGTGTCAGTGGGGCCACGCTCCGTCCGAAAGCCTTAGGAGAGGCTCAGTCCGTGCCTCTTCCAGTGTCTGGCAGCCCCGGGCATTTCTCAGTCGGTGGCAGTGAATCTCCAGTCTCTGCCTCCGCTGTCACATGGTCGTCTTCTCCTTGTGTGTCTCTGCATCCTCTTCCCCATGTCCAAGCGAGCGTCCCCTTCTTGTAAAGACACCAGTCGTTTGGATTTGGGCCCACTTCAATGACCTCATCTTACCTGAGTATGTCCACAAAGACCCTATTTCCAAATAAGTTCCCAGTCACAGGTACCAGGACTGAGGACTTCGGCATGTTTTGGTGGGCAGATTCAGCCCATAACCCTGCCACGTCCATTTTCTTCCTCTTTGACCTCCGCACAGATGGAGACTGAGCGGGCCCCTCGGCCCCAGGCGGGCTCACTTAGACTGACTGAGTGACCCCCAGTCTGTTCCAAGCAGCCAGCGTGAGGACTTAGGACTCTGGGCCCTGAGCCCACTGCTCCCCTCCGCTTTCCCCTCTGGGCCCCTGGCGCTGGTTCTCCCTGGGGGTGGGCGGGGCCTCCCAGGGAGCAGCTGGCCCCTGCCCCCGGGCGCAGCACTGCAGGGCGGTGCCCCCAGGCCGGGACGGTCAGGGGCGCGGCTGCTCGTGCTCTTGTTTCCCAACAGGGCCCCAGAATGTTTGCCCCTCAAGAACACGAGGGCCCCTTGTTCCTTCATGAGTAGCCTGTGGCTCTTCCAGAACAAAGCACCACTGAGCTGCCCCTGGGCCCTGACCTGGGTTCCGGAGCCCGGAAAGCCTGCGCAGGGCACACCCAGTTTGGAGGAGGCCCCAGGGCCCTCACGCAAGAGCAGAGGGCTTCTAGCTGTGAGGGCTTTCCCACGCCCTGTGACAGGATGGTCTGTTTTGGCCTCTGCTTCCAGGGTCAGCCCCTGTCCCAGGCCACACCCAGGGGCAGGGGAGCTGCCTGCTCGTCCTTGCCCAGCGCACCTTCTCCTGGCCAGGTCTCTTGGCCCCTCAGGGCCCTGGGCGGTCCTCACCCCTCCCTCAGCTCCCAGACCTCTCCCCAGACCGGGCCAGGGCCCTTGGTCCTGACAGCTTGGCCATCCTGGGTCTTCAGGAGTAGGCTGAGCTGCCCACATGCCCTACCTGCCTCAGAGGCTGGGGGCTCCTTCCCATGAGGGTCCTTACCCTATAACACGGCATCCCAGCTCTCGTCCCCATGTCCCAGTTGCCTTCCTGAGGGCTCCCCAGTAGCACCGTGTTCCCCACCCCTGGGCTTCTGCATCTGAGCCTCTGCACAGACCCTTCTTGGCCCGGGGTGACTCTGCTTGGGGAGCACATGGACCCCCACCACACACACACCACATATACAGACATCACAGGCACACACACCACACAGGCACACACATACACACACACACACACACACACACACACACACACACACACACACGGGACTAGGAGCTCTTTCCTCTGCCTGTCTGTGCTCTACCCTGCTCCTGTCCCATGACAGGAGCTCCCTGAAGCCAGGACTGTATTTTCTGGTCTTTCTGTCCCCGCTGTCTAGCAGGGACCTGGCAGTGCAGACCTCAGTGATTTTTGCTGAGAAAGCAGGCAGGAGAGACACCCTCCAGGAGGGATGGCTTGTTCCCTGGGTGTGGGGTGGCCCCCACTTTCCTTCCAATCAGTGCGGCTTTCAGGGGCTGAGCCAGCTCGCCAGGACACCAGGGCAGGGTAGCGGCCCCCTCTCCCTGCAGCCCAGGGGGCCCCTAGGCGGAGAGCCGGGGGATTCCTGTTCCTGACTCTCCTCTCAAGAGAGCACATTGTCCCCCTCCCCCCTTTTCTCCATGCCCTCCCAGATCCAGCGGACTTTCCATGAGGCCTTTGTGTCCAAGGACACAGGCCTCCTCTTATCTCTGCCATGGGGACTTCGGTCCCCTCGTCAGTGCTTCCTGAAGATTCCCCCGGTCACAGGGCTCAGGTGGTGGTCACCTTTAAAGGTGGTGCCCATGGTGGCCCTGGGGGACAGGGACACAGTACCTGGACGAAGGCAGGCAGCTGTCTTCCAGGCACAGAACAGGAGGACTGTCCCAGGAGGTAATCACATCTGTGGGTCCGCATCTGTGAATGAAGTTTAAAAGGAAATTTTAGGGAGCCAGTTGTGGACCCAGACAAACCCCGAAGGGAGTGACAAACCACAGCCTGGAGTCAGGCGGCCTGGGCTCCGGTCCCAGCTGGCCTGTTTCCGGCTGAGTGCCTTGGGCTAGTCAGTAACCTCTGGAAGCCTCTGGAAGCCTCTGTTGTCTCGTCCCTGCACCAGGGGCAGTGATGACCAGACGGCGATCCCGGAGCACAGCACAGGCCTGCACACACGGGGCACAGCTGCAGCGGCTCCCGGCCCCCTCTGTTCCCTGTCCTCATCTCACTCGTCCATCTGCCAGGAGGGCCTCCCCGGGGAGGCAGGTCCCACCCAAACATTCACCAGAATCCAGGGGGAGTTTCCCTCGAGAAGTGGCCAGAGAGCCAGGAGGCGTCCTCATGGGCCTCAACGGGACCTTGCTCCCCTCAGGCTGAAGGCGTGAAGGCTGAGCCCTTTGAAAACCACTCCGCCCTGGAGATTGCCGAGCAGCTGACCCTGCTGGACCACCTCGTCTTCAAGAAGATCCCTTATGAGTGAGTGGCTGTGGGTGCCAGATGGATCCTCCTCCCTCCTCCCTCCTCCCTCCTCCCTCCTCAGGTGCCGCCTTTGGCTGCCTCCCCACCCCTGAAGCACATGCTTCCAGAGAAGCTGCATGGAGTGATTCCCCACAGCCTGAAACAAAAACGCGCATGCCAGCAGGGATGCAGAGGATCCCTGTCCCCTTTCCTCCTTGCCCAGCAGCTACACAAGCCTCTCTAGCTCAGCAGTCCTTTTCTGGAGGTCTAGAAAAGGAGTATGCGCTCACGGATGTGCACACATGTACATGTGAACAAATGTGCACACATGCGTGAGTGTGTGTCTGTGAGGGCTCGTGCAGGAGCAGGGCTCGGGGCAGCTCTCGAATTTGAAGAAGCCCACAGGCCTGGCTGCTACCTGCTCTGACCTGCAGTCAGTCCCCCTCCAGATGTCGCTTGTAACTGTACTACCAACATAATTCTGTACTGCTCCTTCTGCATCTAACAATATACCAAAATAGTATCTGTAAACCCCATTTTTAATAAGTGCACAGCGTTCCCTGACAGCGCCCTAAGTCCTGGGGTTCTTTCCAGTTTTCACTTTTATATTTAAAGCTGGGATAAACCTCCTCGTAACTAAATATGTCTCTGAATTTCTGACAACTGTCCTAGAATAGTTTCCCAAAGTTTGAATCACCGAATCTGAGGCTATGAATCACTGTAGGACTTCGCATCTGTGCTTTCCAGAAAGGTGGCCCCCCCAGTACGCACAGAGGCCCCACCGACCCAGGTGCTGCCCCCCCAGGTGGAGAGCTGCAGCATTTTAGGAAGCTACCACATCTCCTGGATGTCGAGACAGTAGTTATTCGTGATCTGCTCCCTCCAGCCCAGGGAACTCTTTCCAGGTCACTTGTACAGTCCCCGGAGGCCTGGACAGTCTGTGGCTTCCCGTGAGCTCACCATGACCAGAAGCCGCCACTGGCTTGGCTTGCAGGCTGCTTTATCCATCGCTCTGGCCCCTTTTTGTGGCCTTTTGTCCTCCCCATTCTACAGACCAGCATCTGCAAAGTGACTTTAAAATGTGAGTTCTCCCTATCAGGAACAGGATCCCAAACCAGACCCGATGAGCCCACCGCACTTCACAGTATAGGATGTGACTCCCCATACCCTCTCTCAGTTCAGCTTTGCAATAAGCTGTGAGGAAAGTATTGTTGTCATTCCCACTTCACAGATGAGGAAACTGAGGCCCTGAGATATCGAGGGCTTCCCCAAAGCCACCTGGCTGGTACAAGACCAAGCTGGACTTGACCCCAGGGCCCCTCCTTCTCAAGGGCTCTGCAGAAAGTTACTCCCCTAGAAAAGACAACTTGAGAAAGGAAAGAAAGCAAAGAAATCAGCACAGCAAACCTAACCTCACTCACCCTGGGTTTCTCCCTTACAGGGAGTTCTTCGGACAAGGCTGGATGAAACTGGAGAAGAATGAAAGGACCCCTTATATCATGAAAACCACTAAGCATTTCAATGATGTGAGTACAGGGGTTGGGGAGGGGAAGGCAGGGCCCTTTCCTGCAGGTTTCTCTTTGGCGGGACCCTCAAGAGGCTGGGTGGAGAACAGGCTGTACACCTGGCCAGAACCAGGCCACCTGGGTCCTCTCCAGCCCCGTGAGTTATATGCATAAAAATCTCATTTAAAGCTCACACTAACCCTAAAAGACGGGGGCTGTTACCACGTTTTAGATATAAAGAAACCAAGACTCTGAAGGACAGATGCCGGAGGTCTCCTTACCAGTGTCTGCTGGCTCATGGCCTGTCTCTGCCGCACAGCCCAGCTGTGAGGGAAAAAAAAATCTCTCCCAGCAACTTCCCCACACTTGCCCAAGCTCCATCCCCTGCAGCCACCGGGCAAGTCCACTCCCAGCCTCGTGATGGCCCTGAGGTCAATTCCACTCAGTATTTTCATTCCTCTGTATTTAATCTTCAACCCAAGAGCCTTTGATGGCTGGAAGTGGGAGCACATGACTCCATTTGTCCTGACTGCCAGGTTAAGGCCACAACATACCAACCACAGCAAGGGACTGGCCCCCTGGCAAACATCCCTCATCCTGGGAGGGTCCTCGGCAGCCCGGAGGAAACAAGAAGGGGCCAGGTATTGACGCTCAGGGGAGGAGCCCCGGAGTGAACACAGCCACAGGATGGAGAGCCGCATGTGTAGCAGGAGAGAGTAAGTGATGGGGGCAGGTGAGGCCCCAGGAAACATGCACCAGGCCTGTGTCTGACCACACCTTACCCACAACCCCAGCCACAGCACCAGGCAGCAAAAAGCCTTCCCCCCTCCCCCCGCACGCCCCGCCCCACTGTGTGCCAGGATTCAAGTAAGTAAAAGGCGAGAAAATGAAGTGGGCAATTATTGAATATTGACCACATGCCAGGCACCATGCCAAGGGTTTCATAAGCATCGTCTTGTTTAATCTTGTTACTGTCATTTTTATTTTATTCTCTGTTACGGATGAAGAAACTGAGGCTCAAAGAGGTTAGATTTCATCCCCAATAATCAGCAGGAGAGCCTGCTTTGAACCCATGCCATCCACCTCCAGAGGGCTGCCCTCGTCACTACCTGGCATTTGGCCATCTCTGTTAAAATCCAACTTTTTTTTTTCAGATACACAAAATGTGTGCCTCTGTGATGGTGATAATCATGGCCTGAAATTGTTTCTTAATATCTCCCTGATACAGTTTTGCTTGTTTTTGTTTTTGTTTTTGCTCTTTCCCAATCTTGCTGCCTTTAAATTTTTTGTCTTACTGGATGGTACTGGGTAGGACCTCCAGTATCAAGGCTAGAACTAGGGGGGTGAGCAAGGTGCTCAGTGGGCAAAATTTAAGGAACTTCTCACCTTTGGATGCCTACCCATGCACCCTGGGAGCCTCTAGACCCCGCCCTCTAGGACAGTGTTGAGAGGAAATGGTGATAGTGAATCTTGTTCTTGGTTTTAAAGAGAATGCTTCTAATATTCCCCATCTGGGATAATGTCAGTTTCTTTATCAAGTTAAAGAAATTCTTTTTCTTATTCCTTGCTTGCTAATAATGTGTTTTTACCATAAATGAATATTGCATTTTGTCAAATTTTTTTCTGCATCCATTGAGATGGTCATATGGTTTTTCTCCCTTAATGTTGATGTGATGAAGGGCAGTTATAGATTTTTCTCTAATATGCAACCATCCTTGCATTCCAGGGACAAATCTAAAATAGTCATGTTATATTAAACAAATGGGTGTGTAATTTTCCCTTCTTGTATTGTCTCTATCTGGTTTTGGTATCAAGATTTAGCTGTCTTCATAGAATAAATTGACAGGTGTTCCTTTTTTCTTTATTCTCTGGAAGGTTTGACTAATCTATTCCTTCTTTAAAACAACTATATTGTTGTGTGGTTCCTGTACAGTAAACTACACATATTTCAAATGTACAATTTGATGAATTTTGATAGATACATACACCAATTAAACCACCACCACAATCAAGATAGCTAACATTTCCATCACTCTCCAAGAGGTGCAATTTTCAAATTCCCAATTTACCCCTCCCCACCCCCCTTACACCCTGGTAACCATGAGTTTCTTCTCTGTGAGTCTGTTTCTGTTTTGTAGATAAGTTAATTTGTGTCCTTTTTTTAAATTCCTTTTTAAAATTTGTATAACTTTTATGTAAAACTGTCTGGAATTCAGTGTTTTCTTTATGGAAAAAAAGTAGTACTTCAGTTTAATTAAGGGTTATAATATGTGTAATATGTTGTGTCATCACATCTTCCTGATTCTCTTCAGTAGCTTTCCATTCTTGAATACTTTCACAATTCATTCTTCTTTATGTACATCCTTAAGAAATTTTTCTAAAGAAGAATATTTCTTGGTGGTAAAGCCCTACAATTTATATTCATCTGTGAATGTCCTTTTATCACCTTTATTTTTCAATAACAAGTAGTCTTTTTTTGTACTTTTTATTTTTAAATAATTATAGATTCACAGGAAATTGCAAAGGAATGTACAGGGAGGTCCAGTATTTCCTGCTGCCTCAATTCCTTGCAGTTCTAGCTCCCTGATGTTTGGACCCCAGTTTTCATCCCCTGGCTGCTCCAAGTCCAGCGCACATTTAGTTTGTTGGTGTGTATGTGATTGTTTGCTGTACAGGCAGGGGAAGAGGGGACCTTGGAGATCTCTCCTACTTTATATGTGAGATCAGGGATGCCCCCAGATGTGTGTCCTGTCCAAGCTCTAGTTGTGTGGTGGGAGAGTCCCTCAGAGCTTGGCTCTTCTTAACTATTTCTTCTTCCAGATAAACTAGAATCACTTTGTCAAGTTCTCAACTCCCATTACATGTTTTATTGGATTGTATTAAACTTGTGTGTTAGTTTTGGAAAATGATATATTTACATTCCCATTTGGGAATCTAATCTTTTTCTTTATTAATCAAACCTTTTATAACCTTTGGCAATTTGATTTTTCATGTAGCAGCCTACATAGTTCTTATTAAAGTTCCCACATAATTTACAGATTCCCACTGGTACTTTGAAAATACCTTTTTTGTTGTATTTTTTTAATTGGTATTGCTAATATATAAAAAGACTTTTTATTTTTTTATGTTGAGTCTTTAACCATCTTCCCTAATGAGTTCTGTTGGTTGTTCTAGTAGCTTTCCAATTTATTCTTTTGGAGATTTTCGAATAGGCAATCATCTCATCTGAAAATAATGGTGATTTATCATCTTTACAATACTTATTCCTCTTACTTTTTTCTTGTCTTATTGCATGGGCTTAAAGATCAGTAACTTGATTGCTTCCGAAATCATTCGCAATGAAGACATCAATGCAAGGGTGAGCGCCATTGAGAAGTGGGTGGCTGTGGCTGACATATGCCGCTGCTTACACAACTACAATGCTGTTCTGGAGATCACCTCATCCATGAATCGGAGTGCAATCTTCCGACTGAAAAAGACGTGGCTCAAAGTCTCTAAGCAGGTGTGGGCAAGAAGCTGGCCCCATGGCCTGCCTGGGGCTGGGCTGGGGTTGGGGCAGGGAGACCAGAGGGCCACCACGCATGGGTGGATGAAGGACAGGGTGAGGGCCAAGACCGCCAGGTGAAACAGAGAACCTCTTCTTCTATTTCACCTGGAACCAGATATCAGACCCACAGATGTGGCACTGGGACCCATGGGACTTTAATTCCCACTTGAATAATCAATACCCCAAGGTGGGAAATGTGAGACAGTGATAATTAGTCCCAACACTCTTCTTCTTGAGTTGGGACTAAAGAGTGGTGGCTTCTTGGGGATCCCAGTCCAGGTCTGCAGGTTGCTGAGACAGATAATCTTGCAGGTCCCTCCCACGCCAGGACTCTGATTGCACCCGCCCTTCTGGCCACCAGAGAGTTAATGTGTCCCTCTTACCCATCAGAGAGCTGGCGCTCCTAAATGTGGGCTTGATCTTTATTCACTCAGAACATGAGTCTGAAAAACCATAAGGTGGATTCTTCCTCAGGAGTAAAGCTCCTTGCACTGGGGTCACGAGGCAGCAGCTCTTTTGAAAGGAGGGCACAATGGGACACTTGGGCCACTTCCTGGGTGCACTTGATGGATGCCAAACACCAGCCTGCCTGTGTGCAGGAAGCTAGACAGGCACCACCAGGCAACAGGGTAAGCCTCCAGAGGCACCAATCACTTGGTTATAGTGTCTGTGGTCCTACAGCTGGGTGGGCTGTGTGGGGCCCAGTGTCTCCAAGGGGCCTGTCTCATCTGGACCACTCTGAATTTGGATACTGTGTCCTCTTGTAGTTCTCTTTGTGACCTGCTCCTCACCACTCTCGTCATGCCAATGGCATGTCATGATTCTACCCCTAGGCAGGCAGGTCTATAAAACCCTCCTACTTAGATAAGCAGCCAAACCCAGGATAGCCGTGGGGCATCTGTGCTGCCCTTCCACCTCCATCCAGTCAGTCCAGCTCCAGATTCCCCCAGGACTGCAGAGTGCCACAGAGATACCCCTGCCAGCCAGTGAGACTGGGCCTCTGGCTTCTTAGCACACAGCGATACCAGGGTCAGGACAAAAACTGGAAGATGCCACTCTCGCTAGTGGGCTCCTGGAAAGAACAGAGGCTGGAAGCACACGCGTGGCCAGAAGTCGTGAATTCCTAAAGTCAGGGTTTGTGCAAGGCTGAGGCAGAACCTCCAAGTCACGTAGGCTGATTGGCCTGTCGAGGTTCAGACAGGGCTATTGGCAGAGTCTGAGGGACCCGTTCCAAGTCAACATGTTTCTTCTCCTGCCCTGTTCCATCAGAATGATGTCATCTTTTCCAGAGGCCTTCAGACCAGACTCCATTTTTCCACCGCTTTGGGAGTCTGGGAGTTTCTTGGCCTCATTCTCCAGCATCACCGTTATCGTGGAGGTGGGAGGGAGCCGCCTTGACCACTCTGAACTCTTCCTTCCATTCTCTTAGGAGACTGCAAATCGAGGGTAGTTAGAGGTCAAGGTTATGATCTGGCATGCCTTCTGGGATGTCATTCAAGACCTCGGGCCAGCCAGCCTGGTTCAAGAACTGCAGATACCTCTGCAGACACATCCAGGCCTGCACCGTCTGTGGCAGACTGGACCCTGCTGGCTTCTCCCAGCCCTTCAGCTTGTGCCGTAGCTGTATGTCTGTGTAGCGCCTGGCTCCAAGAGCCGCTGGGTGGCCATGGCTGGGGCCTGGCCAACACCACCCAGGGATGGTTTACTCTCCCTGGGCAGGTATGCCAGGGCCAAAATGGCCACATTTCTTAAAGGATCTGAAATGTAGCATCCACAGCTCTTTTTTTAATCATTCTCTTAAATGTGTGGGCCCAAAGCAGAAAAGCCTGTGTCCAAGTGCAGTCTGGCCCTTGGCAAGAGTCAAGCAGTCAGAATTAGTCTGGGGCTTCTGATCTCTTCCCTTTCTTCTTCCAGCCTCTCTTCCCACCCTCTCTGAAGATAAAACTTTCCATCAAGGAAGAATCAGATGATGCTCCTTCATAGGGTGATGTAGATGACTAACGTACTTTTATGTGTTTCCTCTCCCTGGGATGGTTGGATTTTAGTGGCGACATAAGCCTCTCTTTGACTACAGTACTTTCTGGTCTTGGAGGGAACAGCCGTGGCCATCCAGAAGTCTTCTGTTTGATGAACAGGAAGGGATGGTGTTTAAGGGGCCACATATAATCATCTTTCTTCGTGACACTACTTTGTAGGCTCCTTGCTTAGCCTCTGGTTTCAGTGACATATTCTAAGTGCCCCCCGTATTTCTGCCCACTGGTGTCCATACTCCAGCAAAGATGCCCAAGACCCCAGGGGCCTGGTATCCCAGTGAGCCTCAAAGGCTGGACACTCCTGGCTTGGCCAGAAGATACTTGAGCTGCTCCAGGTCAGAATGCACTTTCTAAGCAGCAGCTGGGAAAATCCAGTGGCCTCGTAAGGCACAGAGCTTCTTCTGAGACGGAGCAGGCACATACCTTAGGTAAGCACACAGGTATGGAAGGAAGCAAAGTGTGCCCAGCTCGGAGCCACAGATTGGTCCCAAGTTTATCCAAAAAACCCCACACATCAGAACATCCTCTGTACATTTTTGTGGCTTCTAAGCCTGGTGATACTTCACCTGCAGCCATGTGGCCGTCTAGCCCCTCTGTCACCCACAGGTCAGGAGTATCTGAACGAGTGTTGCCTTTAAGGAACACCTGGACCTACCCTCCCATTTTCCAGACGTGAAAACTGGGCTTTGCTGGGAGTCTGAGAGCAGTCATCTCAGGTGACAGCAGAATCACTGCCTCGGTGTGGCTTGTCCCATCCTGGCATGTGTCTCTTTCACCAGATCCAGAATAGCTTTTTCTTCGAGCAGGGTCAGTCCAGACCAGGCGACAACACTTCTCCTCATTGGTCGGGACCAAACTGAACAGTAGGCCCTGCCTCTCTCTCCCCTTGAAGAGCACATACTGATCCCTTCTCCCATCAGAACGAAGACTTAGATTGTCATTTCTGTGGCCAGATTTCTCAGATAAAAACCAGACCCAAAGATTAGAGGTGTGCTTGGCCTCTGTGGCCAGTGTCCCCTCCAGACTGGCTGGCCCCTCTTGCCACACAGTGTACAGCTTGGTCTCCAGCCCAGTTTCTCTACCACACTCTGGATTTTGAGGACTGGAGCTGGAAAGGAGGTCACTAGTCATCTCACCGTTTTATACACGAGGGCGCCGAGGACCTCAGAGGGGAAGGGGTTTCCCCAGGCCATGCAGAGCCAGGCTCGCCCCAGGGCACACTCCGCGCACACACCTGGTCCCTTAAGACAAACTCCAGCCGCCGGGGTTGCTCCAGCCTAATGTGTGGGCAGGGCCTGGCTTGGTCATTCAGCAGATGGGGGCCCTTTGCCATGGGGTTTTCTCTTCTCCATCAAGGTCTTTCCTTTGATGATTTGCCAACTTTTTTTCTTGATTATTCTTCAATTTCGGTGGTGTTCATGATATATAAAAGTGGAAGTGTGAGAAGATGGTCACATCCTTTGGGTACAGGTCATGAGAAAGATGACGATAATGAAATACCGACCGTGCCCTGTTCCGAGTCCAGCTCCTTGGAGTTACCCACCAGGTCCTTCCCAAACACCCAGGTCTCAGGATCTCGACACTTGGACCCTCTTGGCCCCACTCCCATGTTTCTGAAAGATGCGTGCATGAGCATGGGCACGCAAAACAGAGACCCATGTCTAACTTCTCAGGAGTTCAGGGCCAAGTCCCCAGACCCAGGAAGTCCCCGAATCCACCTGCCCCATCTCAAGGCAAAGCAAAGACCTAGAATGTGGGCCAGAGCTGTGGGCCACGACCTGTACTGCGTGCTAGTAAATGCTTCTAATTCCTTCTAGACAAAAGCTTTGATTGATAAGCTCCAAAAGCTTGTGTCATCAGAGGGCAGATTTAAGAATCTGAGAGAAGCTCTGAAAAAGTAAGTGTGTGTCGTTTTGTCACCGTTATTTTTTAAATTATAGAACTGCATTGCAGAGGCATTCACGTGCCACACCTGGCTGGAGCAGGAGGTCTGTCTGTCTGTCCATCTGTCTACCCCTAAGACCTACCCCTACAAGCCCCAGACCCCCAGGGCGGGTCAGCTTTGTCTTCCACCATTTACCAAAGAAATTCCAGGGTGTGGGCATTTCCCAGGAGAGGAACCAAAACAGTCATGAGAAGCTGTGATGATATTCATAGTGGTGCCAGATTCCTTGATTCTAAAATGCACATTGTTTTTTTCTATTTTAACATTTCTGACATCAAGATATATCTTAAAGTCAATGTGTTTATGTCATGGAATGGTGTTTCCTTTTTGTACTGGTTAATTACTCATCAGAACAAGAGTGCATTTTTACAGACAATGGCATCTTGGAATCAAGGAAATAGTTTTACTGATAGTTTACACCTTACAGTTTGCAAAGTTTGTGGCAGTGCGTGCCAGCCCACCAACATTGCCTGTGAGGTGGGCTTCTCGACCTCTGCCCTCTTGTCATTTAGACTGGGGTAATTCTTTGTTGTTGGGGGCTGTCCTGTGCATTGAAGGATGTTTAGCAACGTCCCTGGCCTCTACGCACCAGATGCCAGTGTCCCCGCCCCAAATTACTACAATCAGGAATATCTCCAGCCACTGCCAAATATTCTCTGGGAGGCAAATTCGCCCCCTCTGAGAACCACCATTGTAAGACAGAGTCTCCCATAATGTTTCTCCAGACAAGGAAACTGAGGAGCAAGTGGCTGGTCCACGGACTTGTGGCCATGGTCACAGAGCCTGGCCTCAGCCCAGGCTGGCCTCCAAGGCCAGGGCTCTATGGTCTGCCCGAGGCTGCCTCCCGTGAGGGTCCAGGCCAGCTGTCCCAGGGCAGCAGCGACTGGGCCGTCGGCACACACCGTGGCCACACACTCAACGTGGGTTTGCTGTCACTCTCGTTAGGTGTGCACTTAAGGTGTCCACCCTGGTCTCTGCCACTGTGTTCCCCTGAACACATGCCCCCTGGGGCTGGCCCTCGCCCTCTCTCTCTCTCTGAGTGGCTGCTCGCTGGACCTCAGAGAGACCCTGGGAGACCCCCTCGGGGGGTCCCTACAGAGCCCAGGAACACCTCCCCCCCGCCCCCGTCTCCAAGGGCTCAGGTGCTCACTGCCAAAACAAGGCCCCCCAGAGCCCACGACCCCCCACAGCCCGGGGATGGGGCCAGTCAGCACCTGCAGCCTTGATGGTGACTCTGCCACACCACACACCCGCCCCACCAGCCTCGTCTGCCTTTCTCGTTTTCTCCCTGCCGTACTTGGTCTGTCCCTTGCCAGCTCCGTGTGCCATTGCCTTGACCATCTCCACTTTATTTGTGTCCTCAGACAGATGTCCCACCCATCTGTGCTGTCCGGCCGTCTCTCCTCCGCCTGGGCTCCCAGGAGCCCCTGTGGACTGTGCTTGTGGGGAGCTGCCCCTCCGTGCATTCACCAGCCTGTCCGTCCACCCCCGGGGCGCCGCTCCATCTGCCTCCTTCACATGGCTTCCTCGTCCACCGCCGCCGCCGCCGCCTCCGTGGTCCCCCATTCTGTCTGAGTCCCCATCCTGACTGTCTTCCCTCTTTCAGGTTACCCGTGGCCTATGTAAGTGCCTCTTCCAGACGCCTCTGCTCCCTGCCACACGGGGCAGAGGTGGCCTTCGGGCATTCTGGGTGCTAAGACCTTTATGCAGACCAAGTTCTTGCCTTATGGAGAAGCCAGGCAGAGGAGGGGCAGACTGGGGCAAACGCTTCTGCGCCCTTTCTCAGGAAGCACTAAGGTTTACACATAGAGCTCTGTTGTTGGAAGATTGGATGGCCGTCTAACCAGGCAGGGGACAGGATCAGAGGGAGTGAGGTGGCTGCCTGGGGGCACAGCTGGTGACCCACGCAGACAGGGAGCCCATGATGGGCCCCACCGCATGGGTCCTCACACCCATTCCATTGTCCCCAGCATCCTGTCTTTAAAACATTCAGCCTTGTGCCAGCACCTGTGCTAGCAAATGGTCTTATTATCTTTACAGCCAAGACTGACCCCCCAAATCCTACATCCCAAACCCCAGCCGCTCTCTTAAATATCCCCAGTCCACCCACAATGCTTGCTGTGTGCGCCCCTTCAGTCCCCTGCCCGGGTGCCCCTAGAGGGACAGCTCTCCCTTCATTCCCCAGACCTTACCCTCCTGAAACCCATGAGACTGTCCTCTTCCTTTAGCCGCCCAGTGACCAGAAGCTTCCCACAGCTCCAGGTGACAACATTTGGCTGAGAACTAAATTTAGCAGTAAAATTTGGTCACTGGCTCTTTGGGGGCCATCTCCAGTTTTGCCAACTCGTCCAGTCTTAACGCGGCACACTTGCTCACCTGCACCTCTGTCTTTATCCTGAATAGGAAGCCGGTGGAAGGACCACAGGGGATGGGCTTTCATTGTTGGCTGCTTTACATTCCTTCCCCTCTGTCCCCCTGAGTTGAGGATGGAGGAACACGTCTGCTGGCTGACCAGCAGGCCATCCCCATACGCCCTCCAGACAGGGTGACCGTCCATCTATCTACATGGATATGATGGATCCAGAGTCCCGCAGTTCTAGAGTGCCAGGGGCTCTCTGTCTCCATCTTTATTTTAGGCCTGTGGCCACAGAGCAAAGCCCAGACTCCTGCTAATGAGGCAGCAGAGCAGTTAATGTCCAGGTGGCAAAAAGCAAGATTGGATCTGAGCCCCACCCAACTCCAGACCTACTTTTTTTTTTTTTTTTTTTTTTTTTTTTTTCAAAATCTAAGTGCTTGATTTTCCTGCACCACATGCCAGAACTGTGGGTCCTGACCCCAGGGATTCTAAGCCACACAGCTCAGCTGGTGAGGGGAGAGAGGGAAGAGGTGACCCCTAGCTTATCACCGCCCTTTTCCTGGGGTTGGGTAGAGAGCCAGTCAGGCCACTGCATCTTGCATTCAGTCACTGGTACCATTTGATTCCTGTTACCCCCCTTGACGTCATGAGGAATTTCTTGGTAGAGAGAAACATGAAGTCTGGGGGTCCCAAACAACCACAGACAAGATCCAGATGCCAGGTGTCACCAGACATTGGTGTGCCACCTTAGACACTGCCCAGGAAACCAACAGTGGCTTTTAGATTGGGGGTGGGGCACTTTTCTCTCTGCTCCCTGAAGCATTAGGTACAGCCAGGTGAGGGCTCTGCCAAAAGAGGAAGCCTCCCCCATATCAGCTTTGTTGGCCAGACCCTGATCCAGGACAGGGCTGGATCCCACCCGAGAGGGGCCAATGCCCACGTGGAAAGTTGAGAGCTAGCCAGATGCTGGGTGTCTCACCCACACAAAGCCCTTAGCTTCCCTTTTCACTCAGATGCTCAGTTTGAGTCTGTCCCCACGCAGTGCTGCCCTTTTTGGGCCGTCCACCAGCCCTCTCTACCCCACACCTGTCTCCACCAGCCCCCCACTGGCCACTCAGACAGCCCCGTATATGTACCTACACTGGATTTGGTTGGTTGTGTGTGTGCATGACTGAATTAAGTGTGCTGTTCCCGGGCCCCTCCTTCAGGGGCCCTCACTGTGGAGGTAGTAAACAGGGACAGAGTTTGGTGCTGGGACGGGTGGTGCCACTTGCAAGTGACCAAATTAGCTGCCATCGTCTTTCTATAAACGGATCATGCACCCCAATCAATACCTCAGGGAAATCCACCTCAGTGACCCAAGGACCCCGATTTTTTCCACTGGTCTCGGTGGTCAGAGACCCTGTGAGGCCTTCAGAAACACCCTGCACCCTTCAGTCATTCACAGTCAGCAAGCAGTCACTTGGCCTCCCCTTCTCCATCTGAGATCAGAGGTCCTCTGGGAGCTCCAGGCTACCTGGTTACCATCACAGGCAGGGGTAGCGGGGCACCTCCCAGAACCTGCCGGCCAGAACCCAGCGGCGGCCTGAGCCGTCCAGGTCCAGGGTGGCTTCTCAGACCCTTGAACTCTTTCCCCATCAGATTCACGAGCCTGTGCTTCAGACTTGGAGTTTGACGGAAAGGAAATGAAAAGCCAGGCATGGAACAATCATGGACTATAATGGTCGGAAGGACCTAAGGAGGTCTGCCTGTGACCAGTACGATTCTTGCTTTTTTTCACAACTCACAGTGAAAAAACATTTGATGATGTGACCAGGTGTACAAATGCACACATGCGTAAAAGGAACAAAAACTTCACAAAGCAACATAGACCTTTAGTCCATTCGATGAACTCAGATATTTTCTATTCTTTTTTTTTTTAATTTTTAAAAAAATCTGGTCAGCACCCACTAAATTGATTTCAACACTCGTGAAAGAGTCAAGCCCTACAGTTCAAAAACCATTTTTCCTGTCCACTGTTCCCCAAGTTTTAAGGATCTGCCTCCTTCAAGACTGCCACACCCATGTGTCAGCTGTATTTGCATTTATGCAATGGTATCCTTTAAATTAACTCACTAATTCCTCAAGATAAACTTAAATAAGGAAAACTTTCAGGACAGCAAATGGGAAACCAGTGTACGCGCCATAAATACCCCAAAGACAAAACAATGTTATTAAATTCTGTCCTACTCTTGATTTTTGCCTGCATTCTGATCCTGAGTGAAACCTGTTACTATTTGTTCAAAAAGGAAAAAATAGGGGAGGAGAATGGCAGGTGTTAGAAAGTATCAAAGCCACACTGTCACCAAATGAGCCCTCTCCTTGAGCGCTAGGGGGGAAAGTGAAAAGCGGATGCTTCTTCTCATATGAGTCAATTATTTAAATAGTGTCTGGGCATCACCTAAAATTAAGTCTCAGGTCACTTAAAATTGTCTTAGCCAGCATCAGTTCTGTTGTATGAGCGGAACCTGAGGACCAGACAGGGCAAGAACTGACTCAGAGTCACACAGCAAGCAGGCAGAGGCCAGGTTCCTGTCCTTGCTCTGCCGTCCTCCCTGGCTCACCCCACTCTGGAGTGGCAGGAGTGCCACAAGGAGACGAAGGTGAGATGGGCTAGAAATGAGGGTCACCTGTAATGCGTGCACAAGCTCACCCGCACCTGTGTGCTGAGCTGAGTGGAGGCTGCAGAGCACTGTGTGAGGAGTCCCCTGAGGGAGCTATATGGAGTTCTGCCAGAGTGTAGTGACCCTGGGCCCATCACAGAGTCACCTCGCACCCCAGCCAGAGGCACCAAAACAAATTGTGATGGCATAGTAACAGAAGCCTCGGCTTCAGAGCTACACATCAGAGGGGCCTGGCCCATCACTCCTGGGTCCCATCTCCCAAGAGTCACCAATCATGGGAGCCATCATCCAACCCCATGCCCAGAAGCCACTTCCAGGATGGTGATCCCGTGGGCAAGGGTTTCCCGCACCGGCGGTCCAGTGCCCGGGTGGGCAGAGATCCTAGTGAGGCAGAGGAGAAGCCTCAGGGAGAGGAAGAGACTAGGGGGCTGGGTAGGGTGGCTGGTGGTGACTGGCAAGAATGGGGGTGGGGGCTGCAAAGCCCGCCCAAGGAGGTGATTCTAGGGTGGGACTGGGATGGAGAGTTTCAGTGGTGAGACAGGAAAGACGGGCTGGGAGGGGGCGGGGGGCGGAGCCCAGGACACCATCTGGGAGGGAGAACAAGGAGGTAGAGGTGGGCCTTCTGGCTCAGGGTGGGAGGAGACAACTGATTGAGAAGCCCCAGGCCCCAGCAGTCACCATGTCCCCCAAACACCAGAGGACTGACCCTCATACTCAGCTGGAGGCCCGAGAGCTACTGTTATTCTTGGCGAATAGAAATCCCTTTTCTCCAGCAAAGCAAGAGGTGCATGCAGGGTGTTCTGTTCTTGGTAGAGACTCGTGTTTTTAAGTGAAAAACTTCTGTTAATGCCATTTGCTTCAAAGTTGTGACCCACCCTGTGTCCCTTACTTGGGGATGTACCTCACTGACCTGGCCTTCATCGAAGAGGGGACGCCCAACTACACGGAAGACGGCCTGGTCAACTTCTCCAAGATGAGAATGGTACGTTTCCCACAGCGGGGGAAGGCGGGGAGGGCAGCAAAACCCAGGCGCCAGCCCCAGGCCCACCCGAGCTCTGCCCGCCAGGCTCCCTGCTGCCCCCCATAGGGCACACACATCGGGGAGCCTGAGCCAGGCTTCTCCAGCAAGAGGAGTCACTCCCTCTAGTGAGCAGTTAGCATCTGGCAGGCCCCCAGCCAGGTCTGCCTGCATTTCCTCCTTTGATGCCCACACGTGCCCTTACTGTTCTCCGCCTTACAGGTGAGCAGGCTGAGGCTTGGAGTAATCAGTGACCAGCCCAAGGTCACCCCTAAGTAAAGGGCAGAGCCGAGTCTGGGGCCCGCATCTGCCTGACTCTGCCCCCTGTGCCTTTATCCATACCGCATCCCTTATAGTTCCTATGAGCACGTGCTTTATGCAGGCGAAGCGATAGCACTTCTGCAGCATCTCCTGAGCAAGTAGGTTTCCAGTTTCCCCAGAGAAATCTAGGACCTGGGAGGGGAGGTCCCACTCCAGCTGGGAGCCTGGTTTCTAGCCACCCTCCCTCCAATCAGAGCCTCCACTTGGATTTGTTCTGGGTCAAAGACTTCCTCCTAAGGTTTTATTTAATTGGCAGGGTCTCTGTCACAGGCGAGTTGGCAGCACTTTCCTGGTGACAGGACGGGGGCCCCTTCATGAGGCCTTGCACACAGTGGGCACGGAGAAAGGGGCACAGGCCTCTAGCTGTTGCTGGAGTCGAGGGGGACTGTTTGAGGCACCATGAGGCATCATGGATCAAATTATTTATTTTTCTCTCAATCACATAGTGTAATTAACCTATAGATTTTTTTTTTAGCAACAAAATCACTCATTTCTTTTCATTACTCAGAGAAAATGATTGGTAATTTTCTTTTATTGTATTATCCCCAAGTCTTTAAAACAAGTCTTTCTTCATCATCTATAATTCTGATCTTACTGAATATACATTTTACAGTTCATACTATGCATCTTTTTTTATTGAAGCCTAGTTGATTTACAATATTGTAATAGTTTCAGGTGTACAACATAGTGATTCTATATTTTTACAGATTATACAAATGAATAAAAAGATTGTGGTGTGTATGTATGTACATACACACACACACACACACACACATATACACACAATGGAATATTATTCAGCCATAAAAAAGAATGAAATTTTAAGAGGTACAAACTATTATGTATAAAGTAAGCTACAAAGATACGTTGTACAACGTGGTGAATATAGTCAATATTTTATAATAACTGTAAGTGGAGTATAAACTTTAAAAATTGTACAACAGAGTCACTCTGTTATACAACTGTAACATATAATATTGTACACCAACTATACTTCAATAAATAAAGAGTGAAATTCTACCATTTGCAGCAATGTAGATGGACCTAGAGGGTATTATGCTTAGTGAAATAAGTCAGAGAAAGCCAAATACTCTATGTCATCACTTATAACCTATAGATTTATAGACTCTTGACAAGTATCAGCCATGCAGGCAGACTGCTCGTTTAAAGAAAACTGCTCTTAAGAGACCAACTACAGATGTGGCAGTTTGAGGCCCCTTCTGTTCTGTAGAGTTGGGGGTTGGTACGAAGAGAGCAGACTGTCTTCTCAACTCTCCTTCCTGCCCGCAGATATCCCATATTATCCGAGAGATTCGCCAGTTCCAACAAACTGCCTACAAAATAGAGCACCAAGCAAAGGTAAGCAGATAGCATTTTCAGTCGCTTCTGCTTTTTCGCAAGTGCCCTGGCTGCCCCACCCTTCTCCCTCCCTCCCCAACCCTGCACCCAACCACTCTCCCTCCCTGAATTCCCTGGGCCCACTCTTTCAGGAAGCCCGGTCCCGGCCCCCTGACCCGCAGTGAGTCCCCCTCCTTTGGACTGGACTTGTGATGACCTTACAGCCCCTGAGTTTTACCTGCCACGCGATGGTTTCTAATCATGTCTGATCTCCCCTGGGGCCGGACAAACAATGTTAATCACATCTTTTTGAAATGGCTCACTAGTTTCAAAATTCACAGATAGAAAGGGCACACCCGGAAAAGTCCCTGGTCACCAAGTTCCCCTCCCAAAGCCAACTGTTACACCCATTTTTGAGTGTGTATGGAAACACAACCAAACTTCTTTTTACTATGATATAGCACATTGCTCAGCATCATTCTTTTCCCCTTAATAACGTATCTCGGAGATCCTCTCGTATTGAGGCAGAAGCATCCTCATTCTTCCTTACAGCTGCAGAGAAATCCGTTTATTTAGCCAGTCCTCTATACTGATGGACAGTTAGGTTGTTTCAGTCTTTTGCTGCCACAGGCAAGACTGGGGCAAAAACACTTTGTACACCCAGGAATGGGAGAGTGCTGTGAGACTGTGAATCCAGGGGCCTGCGCCTGCTGGAGTCTAGAGGGGCTTGCCTGGGGCAAAGACCCAGGAGTTATCCTGGCTGGGGTGAGGGCACAGGCTTTCGTGAGGTGGGAGGGCCCGCCTGAGAAGGGCAGACACCCCCGGTGGCTGCAATGTAGCATCAGATTGGCCTGAACCAGATAGGACTGGGGGCATCTAGAAGGATCTGGAGCCTTGTCCTCAGGATGATGGGAAGCCCTGAAAGGAGCCTCCAGAACTAGATTAACTTGCATTTTTAAAAGATCCTCAAGATCAATTTCCCTAAAAAATTTTGATCCATTTACAGATAAAAATAACTGAAATTCACTAATCCAGACTCCAGCTCTGAATCCTATGTGACTCTTCTCTGCCCAGAGATGTATTTGCTTTCCACTCAGCCTCTTAACCTCCTCGTTTTCTGTTCACAGAAATATCCAGCTCCAGACACACCCTCAGGCTCACCCAAAAATCAAGCTCGTATTATGTCTCCCTTCTGCGCTCCTTTGTGAGAGATTTGCCCTGCTCCCTGCCATGTTCTGTGGACTCACAGTCTGTCTAGTAGCCGATAACCACAGCAGAGAAGAAGAATCAGCGGGCTGGCCAACTGTGCCACTTTTCCTTGCTCTTCCTTTACGTTCCCAGCAAGTATTCACTGAGCACTTACTGTGTGCCAGGCACTGCATCAGGCCTTGGCCCTTTTCTTAAATTCTCCCTCGAGCTGCCATGTGTATTGCTCCCTGTATTGCTACAAACAAGTGTTACTGCCTTTCAGACGCCTTTCCTTGACAGCTTTGCAGTGGTGGTATCTGCATCCAGTCTCCCACTAAAGCAAAACTTTTTAGGGGGGAAAAGTTGCTCATTACGGAGGAAACTAACCAGTCTGGTGATCCCCAGAGAGTTTGGGAGGGTAGAGATTTTGTGCTCTGGAAAGGGCTGTTCACTTGAAGCTACTAGCTAGATATAAAAGACGAATTTATTTCACATGGCTGTAAAATCGCCACGCATTTGTCAGTGGGTATGGGCTAATCTAGACTGTGGCATCTGAGTCATCTTCCTGGAGGTGCTGGGTGGGAGCCATTAACCAGATGTAATCATCGTTTCATCTGTGACTAATGGTCAGCATCCCGGACAGCTGGTTCTGTCCTGCACTGTAGCAGAGGGTCAATTAGCAAAGACACACGCAACAAGGACTTGATTTTTCTCAAGCATCTATCAGAAGATTCCCAAATACGTAATAAGAAATACAATTTTTTTTCTTTCTTCTGCTCTGGGTTTCTGTGGGGGAAAACAAAAACAGACCTTCAGTTTCAAACCACTGAGAAATCAGTGAACACTGGAAAGAGTCTTTTTGAAGGGGGGAGGGGGAAGCTGCCGGTGAGGTTTGGGCTCTGACTGCATCACATTTAACACCTGGGAGTCCAGCAAAACACTTGGGAGCAGTGTGAAGTGTGCAAGGAGAAGGAAGGAGAATGATTTAATCCATGTGGGGAATCTTCCTGATTTTCCACTCTAAGACTTTGCCCTGGGGTGAGCCTCATTAAAAAAAGGGAAAAAAAGAAAGGTCGGAGGGTGGGAAGGCTCTTTCCTCACATGGCCTCAGTTTCCACTCTCTCCTGGGTGAACATCTCTCAGTTCTATGTAATCCTGGTGTTTAAGTACATTTTCCAACATACAGAAATGTTGCAAGAATTGTGAACACTCACATCTCCATCACCTAGATTCTACAATTGACGTTTTAGGTGTATAGATATGGAGGATTTTTTAATACGAGCCCCAGATAACTTCATCTAGCATTCAACCAAAGAAAAAGTGGCCAAGAGTCATTTTGACCATATGTGATTTTAAATTACTATTAAACAGTACTAAAAAAAAATAATACTAAGAAAAATAATACTAAGACAAAATGCTGCTTAATGCATTTTTTGCCTCATGTGCAAGCCTGAACCCCACCACCACCCCCATGACAGTGCCTGGTTCCCAGGAGACACCCAGCATCCACAGAGTATCACGGAGGTCCCATAACCCTGCACTCCTTGTTCTCTTTTCCTTT
This sequence comes from Camelus bactrianus, assembly GCF_048773025.1. NCBI lineage: Eukaryota > Metazoa > Chordata > Mammalia > Artiodactyla > Camelidae > Camelus > Camelus bactrianus. The sequence continues at coordinate 30,300,303 of NC_133565.1, forward strand.
TCTCAGGTAACCCAATATTTACTGGACCAATCTTTTGTAATGGATGAAGAAAGCCTCTACGAGTCTTCTCTCCGAATAGAACCAAAACTCCCCACCTGAAGCTGCAGCCGGCCCAGACCCAGCCGCCCCCGTGGACACGTGCTACACGATATTGTACATACTCGTTTGGTTTCTCTGGATTTTCTTCTTTAGTATGTGCTTCTCCAAGAATACAGATCCGTTCTTGTTCTTAGATTCCTGTAGAACCAGAATATGAATTTCTGCACCGTTTAAGACTTGGCCCATCCACCCCGCTCCCCCCTCGTCTCCTGCAGTGCCTGTTTCTTTTCAACACCTGTCCTCTTAGTCTGTCCTTCCCAGCCTCTCCCTCTTCTCAGAAGGGAAAACAGAACCCGCGCATACACGAATCTTAGGCACCAGTCCTGCTTCTGTCCATCCCCAGCCCAGATCCCTGGGTTGAGTTGGCCACCCAACATCCTCCTGGCATGTTCCATGTAGTTGTTCTAACTGGGTGGGGGGTGGGGGGAGGCGGGAGGGGGAACTCTACCCTGAAGTCCAGTCATCGACAAATCTTCCCGCTGATGGTGATGCCAATTTCCAAAGCAGCTTTTTCAGCCAAACTCCACAGGTCTCAAAGCTCCCCCGTCTCCCAGCGACCTGGGGGGAAGGGAGTCCTGTCCGCTGAGAACCACGCCCCACGACACCAACGCCACCACCTCGTTCAGGCCCCACGTCGCTCCTCGCTCTAGGAATAACACCAGGTAGCATGAATAGCCGTCTCCATCACACTGGACGAGGCCCTGGAACTTCCCGAGGAAAACGGAATCACAACACAAAGTCGCGCCGACTTCGGCCGACCGCTGCCCAGCACTCACTGCAAGTCGGGAACACCAAAAAATGTCACTTTTCCTCTTTGAGCCGCCTAACGGTCACTACAAGCTTACATTGAGATGCTCCAAGTCTGTATGCCTTGTGACAATAGTACCACATTGTAGATTTAGGAAATCAATAACCAAGTGTTTTTATTGCATATACTGTAGTCCTGTCTAAACGCCTTCTAGCAGGAATATAGTACTGTAGTGCTTATTCTGTGAATATTACCATCTATTTTTTACATTGTACAGTATAGAGAACACAGGTTAACTCTGAAGTGGCAGGCATGCTCCACTCCAACAAACAGACAACTTTTGCTGTAAGCAATACCTAGTGGTATGAGAATTCTATTTCAAGTCCTACAATATTTCAACTTACAGCTTGTTTGGGAAAAAAAATTTCCATTTTTGTAAAAATATATGTTTCCTGATTACCTCTTGCTAATAAATCTATTCTATCTCAGGGTGAACGCTGGAGTTTTGATGGGTTTCATTCATTCACTCGAGGAATGTTTGGTGAGCACTTGGTCCTTATCAGGCCCTGGGCTCAGACCAGGGGTCTGGAATGTTAAGGGGCACAGCCCCTGCCTTGGGGGCCTCATAGTCTGATGAAGGAGATTGTTGCAGTTTTCTATTGCAGACAAATCACTCCAAAACTTAATGGCCAGAAAACAATTTCTCACAATTCTGTGAGTTGACCGGGCCCACTTCTTGCTTGGGGTCCCTTGTGAAGTTAGTCACACAGCGGTTGAGTCTGGAGTCATCTGAAGGCTCGACTGGGCTGGGTGTCCAAGATGGCGCTCTCACGTGGCTGGAAGTTGATGTCAGCTGGGGGCTGCGCTGGCGCTGTACGCTGGAGCACCCACATGTGGCCGCTCCACGTGGCTTGGGCTCCTCACAGTGTGGCAGCTGGGTCTGAAGAGCAGCCTTCCAAAAGACTCAGGCAGAAGCTGCAAGACTCCTTCTGACCTGACCTCCGAAGTCCCAGCACATCACAGCCACGGTGGCCTACTGGTCTAGCGCATCACCAAGGCCAGCCTGTCACAAGAGGAAGGGAATCAAGCTCCTCCTCTCAATGAGAACAGGAGCAGAGTTTGCAGCCATCTGTAAGTTGCTAGAGAGACAGACCATTTGAGCCACACTGTCACAGGATGGTGTAGGAAGTGCCTCGGGGACACCAAGGAGGACAGGGCCATGTGGTAGGGCGGGAACTGGAACAAACTCCACAAAGATGTGAGGAGGTTGCAGGAAAGGTCAGGACGATTTGCCAGAAGAAAAAGTGGGCAAGGGCATGCCAGGCAAGAGGACCAGAAAAAGCCAGAAGCATGAAAGCACACGCTCGCTCAGGGAAGCGTTAGTGTGAGCGTGCAAGTTGCTGGGTTAAGAGATGGAGGTAGGATGGCAATAGCAAGCCACAGGGAGCGCAGAGAAAAGGATTCCCAAAGAGGAGGGCAGCCCGGGGCCGGCGCCAGTGAGGCTGGAAGCATGCATGGGGCCGCGGCCGTGGCCACCTCCTCGAGCCTCCAGAAGAGAACAGAGAAACGTGCTGTGGACGAAGAGTCTGAGCACCTCCCCCGGAGAAGGGACCCTGGGTCCACCCCGGACCCTTCCTCACAATCACGCACATGAAGGGTGGGTCACGGGCACAAGGCCTGCTGAGAGGCAAGGCCCGTTTCCAGAACGTCCCTGGGACCCGCAGCCGGCTGGCTCCGTAACCACTTTTCTGTTTCCTTCAGACACAGAACGGCAGTCCAGGCAGCCGGGGGGATTCAGTGAGCTGCCCCCAGCTGCCGCACGTGAGGTCATGAGTGTGTGGCAGGGGCTTGCTGGCCATTAGCTGTTGTTCCTTCATGAACTCTTAGTAGAGCCCTCACCTGGTTTCAGGTTGTCTCAGACACCATGGACTTAATAATGGGTGGTGTGATCAAAGTCCCTGCCCTCACGAGGCTTACGTGCTGGTGGGCGGTAGGCAGGGACATTTTTTTAAATACCCAGGGCAGGGGGACAAGTACCACAGGCACAGTCAAGCAGGGCAGTGTTGAGGCCACCCGCGGCTGGGACATCTGACCTGAAATTTGAATGATGCAAAACCATGATGTCATCGTTAAAGAAGCCGTGAGGTCAGCACACACCTGAGTGCAGGCGCGCCTGGCCTGGGCTGGTGTGAGGCACTGGGCGATTCTCTGAGGCTTTCTTCAGGGCCAGGATTAGGGTGAAGCAAAAGGAATACCCACCTCAGGGGTAAAACAAAAGGGGCTGCCAAAAAACTCAGTAATAAAGATAACAGTCTAGTGCAATAATTTTTTTAATATTTTAAAAGTCAAAAATAATGTAAAAAATCCATGATGAACAAAATTTTTCGATAACAACAGGACGGTATGGCAGATTTTTCCTCTTGCTTCGGGCTCCCTCCAGTGTGGCTTGGCGAGGCTCGGTGACCCTTCTGCAAGTGAGATGAAGGATGGCTCTAGTTTGAGAAAGGAAGTAGCACGGCTCAGGCTATGGGCTGGTTTGTGGGGAGGGGTGGGGAGCTTGGTCACGCCCTCTGCTTGTCTGTGGTTGGTTTTGGAGGGTGTCTCTTGGCCCCAACTCCATGAAAGAGGTTTTTAAAGGTCAGTATGTGAGAAAGATTGCACCTGGTCCATGAAGGTCCTTTGGCATAAGTGGGTTTCACAGTGGCAGATGGTGTCACCCTTAGGCATCTGGCTGCCCCCTCACCGGCTTTTTGCTCTCACCTCACATCTAATGATCATGGTCTCCCTCCCAGCAATGGTCTTGCCAGGACCTCTCAGGCTGCCTGGGCAGAAGTGTGAATTGTTGTCTCAGGAGGACGGAGGTGTCACCCAGACCCACCCACCCTCCAAGCGTTTATCGAGCGCCCGGGCGTGCATGCCTCAGCACCCCGCCTCGTCCTGACCTCCAAGAGCTCGTGACCTAGCTGAAGAGAGGAAACATGAAACAATAACCTTCCTGTTTCTAACTCCAGCTTCACACCTCCCTCCAGGTTCCTCATAACTAACTGTCTAGAAGCTGCCTCCACCTGCCTTACTGCCACCTCACTCAGCTGGACCAAACTGGCCTCATCAACGTCCCCGCCACACCTGGGCCTCCCACCTGCGCCAGCCAGAAACCCAGAGGTCACCCCTGCCTCCCACTTCAAAGGGTCACATGACCAGTCAATGTTAACCTCCTAATTACCCTTCCAGCCTGGCCACAGATCTTCATTGCCTCTGTCACCACCCTGGAGGAGCAGTTCTCAACTTTTTTAACTAAAGGACCCCTCCACACTCTAAACTATTGAGGTGAGGGCCCTCCCCCCCCAAAATAAGTTGCTTATATCAGTAGACATAATTGCATTACTGATTATTTTATTTGAAACTGAAACTTCAAGAAGGTTTTAAAATAATTATGTATTAATTCATTTAAAAATACCACCACCAGCAATTTCACTTCCGGGAATATGCCCAAAAGAACTGAAAGCAGGGTCTGAGAGACGTAATTGTACACCCATGTTTTAAAATTCTTTTCAGATTCTTTTCCACTATAGGTTATTACGTTATTGAATATAGTTCCCTGCGCTATATAGTAAGTACTTGTTGTTTATCTATTTTATATACAGCAGTGTGTACACTCATTTTTCACAGCAGCATTATTCACAATAATCAAAAGCTGTAATCGGTCTGAGTGCCGTGGCATATACTTACAATGGAATGTTAATCAGCCTTAAAAGGGAAAGAAATTATGATAAAGACTACAACATGGATGAAGTTTGAGGAACAAAATATTATGAGATTCCAGTTATATGAGGCACCTAGAGGAGTCAAATTTACAGAGACAGAAAGTAGAATGGTGGCTGCCAGGGCCTGGAGGGAGGGGTGTATGAGGCGCTGTTACTTACTGGGTGCAGCGTTTCAGTTTGGCAAGAACAAAAGTTCTGGAGATAGATGGTGGTGATGGTTGCAAAGCAATGGTAATTTACTTAACAGTCCTAAATCGTAAACTTCAAAATGGTTAAGATGGTGAATTTCATGTTGTGTGTATTTTACCACAGTTGAAAAATTTTTTTAATAACAAGAGCAAATGTGTTGTGTATTGACATGAATGATCTATTTTTAATGAAAAATTACTAAATTTTCAAAAACAAAAATAATTTAATGAGAAAAGTGGCACCACCTTATGTTTTTGCCAGTCTCTTTAATGTCTGGCTGAATAGAAGCAATCAAATCCCTCTATTTGCTGCTGCAGCCAATCCTCTGCTGTAGCCCACTGTCATGTAGCCTTTGAAAACTCTACTGTGAAAAAGGCAAATACTGTCTTAGTAGTGCTGTGAAAGTAGCTCCAACCCCACAAAGTCCTTTTGAAAACCACTTGAGACCAAGCCACCAGTGTGCCTTGCCTGGACTTGTGCCATCTCAAACACCTAGGCTACCTATATCCTCTCTTAGGCATTTATCCTTCCTCTGGCCCATTTTCCAGTTACAGCCAAAGTGACATTTTCAAACACAGATCTAATCATACATACCATTCTTCTTGCAGTTCTCTAGGAGCACCCATAGCTCTCAGGATAAATTTCAAACCCTTCAACAGGACCCCCAAAGCCCCACACCATCTCTCCCCAGCCTACCTCCTGGGCTCCAGCCACACTGTTTCCAACAAAATTTCTTTCCATCTCAGGGCCTTTGCACATGCTATTTCCTCTTTCTTCCTTACCCATCTTTCAGATCTCAACTCAGACACCAACCACCTCCCCAGAGAAATAGTTGAAGACAACATCCCTGTCATACATTCTCATGCCTCTTATTTCTCTTCGTTGCATAATTTGTTACTTAACTCCTGTCTTCCCCAATAAAGTGTAAACTGCAGAGGGCAAAAACATGGCTCACTCATCCATCACCGCCTAGCACAGAGCCTGGCACATGGAGACATTCTACAGTGAATGTTCGTTAAATAAATGGACCACATTTCTGTTATTCAAAATGGGAATCCCGAATCAGCAACATGGGCATTGCCTGGGAATCTGTTAGTAATTCGGGATCTCAGGTCCCAGACCAGAATTCCTCAATCAGAATCTGTGTTTTAACAACATCCCCAAGTGATTTGTGTGCACATGACCATTTTAGAAGCACTAGATTTGACCAAGCAAATGTCATTCCAGCCCCTGGATATGTTCGCATCCCACCTTTCCAACTTCACCCTCTAATACTGCATACACCACTGAGACCACACCATCGGTTGGTCTCATCATCAATTTTTAATTTTAATTTTTATTTCAGTTGACACCATCCTTCTTCAAATGTCCTTCCCTCCAGAAGCCTTTCCTGATTTCCTCCAGTCAAGGGCTTCACCTGTCTCCATCTCGGTGCACCCACCACCTCATGTCAAAGTCCTGCGTCACTTCCCTCCCATGAGACTGAGATTCCACCTGGGCCAGGGTGGTCTGACTCAGCCGGTGTCTCCTGTGGCTCCCAGCACAGAACACCTGATCCATGAGAGATGCTCTTGTCAGGTCTGATTCAGAGTGGGGCTGCCAGAGGAGGGACGTGAAAAGTAAAAATAAAGTGGACTTCATCGAAATTAAAAACTTGTGTGCATCAAAGAACATCCTCAAGAAAGTTAAAAGACTTAAAGAGCCATAATGGAAAAGAATATTTATACATTCAGTTTATATATATATAACTGAATCTTTGTACACTAGAAACTAACACAACATTGTAAATCAGTACTTCAATAAAAAATAAATAAAAAATTAAAAATAAATAAATAAATAAATAAATAATTTTTTTTTTTTAAGTTAAAGACAATCTACAGAACGGGAGAGAATCTTTTTGCAAATAATATGTCTGATAATAGTATCCAGACTGTATAAAGAATTCAACTCAGCAGCAAAAGGACAACAAATCAATTTAAAAATGGGCAAAGAACTTGAATAGATATTTCCCCAAAGACGATATACAAATGGCCAATAAGCACAAGAAAAGATATTAAACAATATTGGTCATTAAGGAAATGCAAATCAAAACCACAATGAGTTGCTACTTCACACCCACTAAGATGGTAATTAAAAAAAAAAATGACAAAAACAAGACGGAAAATAACAAGTCTCTGCAAGAGAAATAGGAATCTTCACACATTGCTGGAGGGATGGTAAAATGGGGCAGCCACCGTGGAAAACAGTCCAGCAGTTCCCCAAAAAGTTAAACAAAAAATCACCATATAATCCACTAATTCCACTCCTGTGATCTACCCAAGAGGAAAAAAAACATATGTCTACACAGAAACTTGCACATGAATGTTTACAGCAGCCTTATTCAAAATAGCCAAAAGGTGAAAGCCACCCAACCATCCGTCAACAGATAAATGGATAAACAAAATGTAATATACACACAGCAGAATACTACTCAGCCTTTAAAAGATGTGAAATACTGACACATGCTACAATTTGGGTGACTCTGGAAAACATCATGCGAAGTGAAAGAAGCCAGACACAAAATGATTCTTTTCATAATAAAGTGTTCAGAACAGGCAAATTCGTAGACACAGACATCAGGTTAATGGTTGCCAGGGGACTGGGGATGGAGAGAATGAGGGGTGGTTACTTAATGGGGGGTGGGGTGTTCTTTCCCAGATGATAAACTTTTTTTTTTTTGGAACAGAGAGAGGTAGTGGTTGCACAGCACTGAATTCACTAAATGCTGCTGAAGTTATCATTGTACATTTTAAAATGGTAATTTCATGTTATGTGAATTTCACCTCAAAAAAAAAAGAGAAAACTGAGTATAACAGTCTTCTCATTAAAAAGTACTCCAGATATGATCAGAAATTATTTGAATCAATTAGTGAGATAACTCTGAATTGTATGCTTTAAAATGATTAATCGTATACTATGTAGATTTCACTTCAATTGAAAAGAAAAACAGTAAAAGAGAAAGAGTGGCAGGGGGCTGATCAGAGAATGCTTCTCAGAGGAAATGTCCCACACTGGGCCTTGAAAGAATAGAAACCCAAGGTTTCTGGTGGAAAGAAGAGAAGGGGCAGGGGTGTGTCAGCTGAGGGAGAGTCTGAGTGATGGCCGAGCAGGGGCCTGGTGAGTCCAGGGAGTGAGGGGCCGGTGGCAGGTGGGAGGATCTGCCGGGTCCCTGAGTGGCTGGCCAGGGAGTCATCCAGAGGTACTATGACAGGGCTGGTTGGTGAAATCGTGCTGATGGTGAAATCCCTTCTGGCCCAACCTGATTCTATTTTTGTTCCATCAGCCCCTTATCAGTGCTTACATGCAATAATGTCTGTTTACCATGCAATTATTACCCATAATCAGATCAAGTGACTCATGACCCAGAAACAGTCCAGGCCCATTTCTCATTGCCAGGAAGGGAAGTCAAGAATGTCCTGCTCACACAGGGTGCAAACTGGCTGAAAACCAAGCAGCTCTACAGGACGCTCTCCAAAATAGTACAGGATAACGTATAACAGTGTGTGGTACAGGTTATTAATTCAAGAGTTTAGGAAAAGGAAGTTTCTGTGGAGGAGAGAGAACAAGGTGGGAGGAAAGGAATGGAGGTGGGGCTGCGCCCAGGACCTGGAGCTCACCTGTGGACTGATGAGGAGTGCAGTGGTGGTGAGGACTGCAGGCAGAAGAGGGATACATCATAGAAAGCCTTAAGTGACAACAAAGAAGTGCAGACAGTGAGAATTTGTGAACAACAAGTCAGTGAATGCGTCCCTAGGGGCAGACACACTCCAGCCCCTGAGCTCCTGCCTTCCCCAAGAGTGATGCCAACTGAACAGGGATAAGGTCCCCCTGCACGGGAGTACAGAAAAGTCTAGAAACTGGTGCTCCTTCACAGGGTCAGGACAATGGTGAAAGAAGTGGGACATACCCCTCAGGTGCAAAATTTAAGGGAGTGCCAAAAAACCCAGTAATCAAGATAAATAATATTTTAATGCAATATTTTAAAATATAAAAAATTAATGCAAAAAATCTGTGATGAAAAATATCACATTTTAATAAATAAAGCAATTGCACTAACCCCATATTCACATATATAACCCTGTTGCATTCACCCCAATCATGGCTATGATGAAACACAGCTTCTGGGCTTTTCTGCAAGCTTTCACACTTCCTTGGCTGTGAGCCCAGCATCTTCAGAGCTTAACCAAAGAGGTGGTGGTTTCCACGTTCCTGACTTCTTGAGGACAAACAACGCCTTCTTACGCAGTTGGGAGGACATATTCAGGCCGACTTCTCTGACCCACAGAAGGGAAATAACCGAGATGGCTAAGCAGGATGTCTACTCGTCAACAATGAAACTAGCAAAAGGTCCAAGTTCATGTTACAATCCAACCAAAGTTGCCCTTTGAGGCAGAGTTATACACCTCCTGCATTCATTACCTTTCCCACTCTTCAAGATCTCTGGTCACTCATCTCTACATTCATCGATCCATCATTCTACCCATCCACCCATCCAACTACCCGTGCATCCATCCATCCATCCATCCGTCCATCCATCCATCCATCCATCCATCCATCCATCCATCCGTCCATCCATCCATCCATCCATCCATCCATCCATCCATCCATTCATCCTTCCTTCTTTCCAACCAACCATCTGTTTAGTCATTCAGCCATAAAGCCATTTTCCCATATATCCATCCATCCCTCCTTCCATCCATTCATCCATACAGGCGTCCCTACAGACCATCATCCACCCAAACTACTTAACTAGTCCTCTGCTTACCTACGTTGTAAAATGAGCATGTGAATGTGAGAAGAGCTCCATCACTTACAAACAGACCTCCTTAACTTCTCCAAATCTAATTTCTTCATCTAGGAAGTGGGTGTGGGTATTTTCAAAGAAACTTCACAGGGTTGTCATGAGCATTAAAGAACAAAATCTATGTAAATGGTAGTTATTATATTGTTATGGCAATTATTATTATTTTTTTTTTTTTATTATTATTATAAGATGCTAGAGGTAGAGGGCAGAAATAAATCTGGTGAGGGGCCCAGGTTTCCTGCCAGGATGTTGACTCTGACGGGTGATCTGGAAAACCAGTTAAACCTGTAGGTAACAGCTGGGGAGGGGATAAAGTTCTGGCAGGAAGGGAGTGATGACCAGCAGATTTGGCCTAAAGAAAAAGGATAAATGAAGGCAGAGTAGACTCCTAGAACGGTAAGCAGGAGGCATTCTGTATCCAGGCATGGACTGGGAGGTCCAGGATCTGTGGCTGGTTGGATGCCTGACCCCCCTCCCCCCGATGCCTCAGGGAGAGTTAGAAAAGTGTGCTGGCCTCAATGTTCACTTTCATCCACCTGCTCCCATAGAGCAGATGCCTCCACTTGTGGGAAACTCTGGACTCAGCTGGCCAGGGGTTCAAACCCCAGCTCTCTTATTTATTAGTTGAGTGGCCTTAGACAAGTTACTTAAGTCCCTCAGTCACCTCATTTATATCATGGGCAGGGGTGGAGGGAATAGAATTAAGAAAGTTTATTCATGTAAAGTGCATGGCACTGAGTCTAACACATCCCTGGAGGAGGTGTGGACTGCCAAATGTGGAGGATAAGACCTGCTCTCCTCTCTTAGCCTCCCAGATTCCAGACGTGCAAAAACTGGGCACCAGAGCCTGAGACCACACCTGGCCCTCTGTCACCAGAGGCACCCATCAGCCTAGGCATTTCACCCAATGTACTAGTTTCCTGTTGCTGGGTATGAGATTACCACAAACTTAGAAGCTTAAAATAACACAAATTTATTATCTCACAGGTCTGGAAGTCAGAAGCCCACGTGGACTTGGCTGGTTCCTCTGCTCCAGGTCTCACGCTGCTGAAAGCAAGGGCTCAGCCAGGCTGCCTTCCTTTCAGGAGCCTCTGGGGGTGAACGTGCTTCCAAGCTTATTCAGATGGTTGGCAGAATTCGGCTCCACGCAGTTGTGGGACTGAGGTCTCCGTTTCCTTGCTGGCCCTGGGCTAAGGTTGTTCTCAGCTTCTAGTGGCCACTCATGTTCCTTGGCTCAAGGCCCCCATCAAAGCCAGCAGTGGTGGGTGGAGTCCTTTTCATGGTTCAAAGCTCTCTGACCTCCCTCTGCTTCCTCCTCTCTCTTGTTACGGAAACGACAGGCCAGCCAAGAAACAAGCACCACTCGGAGGGTTGGAGTACTCAGATTTATTACGCCGGCGGGCTCAGAGGGGCTTCTGCTCTGAAGCTCTGAGCACCTCCAAGACGTGCACATGAGGTTTTATAGGGTTAATTACAAGTATGGGGCTATTAGCCAATAAGGTTCAAACAACAAAAAGCAAGGAATCAGTACACTGGAGCTTATCAATTTGGAACAGATCACGTTACTGACACTCGTTGAGCTTGGATTTACGAGTTAGCCCGGCAGAACTTATATCAGTAAACCGACACTTAACACACTTAGATTTGTGACTTAGCTCGTTAGCCCAATAAACTGACACTAAACTTCAGATTTACGAGTTAGCCCAGCAGAACTCAGATCAGTAATCCGACACTTGTTACACTTAGATTTGTGACCTAGCTTGTTAGCCCAGCTGGGCTTTCCCTTTACACTCTGACTCTCCTGACTTCCTCTTCTGCTTTGAAGAACGCCCATGATGACATCAGGGCACCTCAGACATTCCAGGATAGTCTTTAAACTCACCTGATTCGAAACCTTAATTCCATCTGCAAAGTCCCTTCCCAGCAGCACCTAGATTATGTTTGAATAACCAGGGATGGAACCTTTAGAATTCTGCCCAAAGCCCCTGGTCCAGTAAGGCTCTGTTACCAGCACCAATCCTCAGCATCCCCTCTCTCGAAATACAGAGGTCCAGGAATACAGAGAAACCCTCACAGAGGTGATGCACAACTGGAGCTAGAGGGGCAGATGGACTCACCGTGAAAGTGAGTGCAGGCAACTAAGGACAGAGAGCCCAAGACAGAGCTCCTACTTGGGGTGAGTCACTATTACAGTGCCATGCTTGGGGCCAGGTGTTTTACCTATAACTAAACTATGTAACTGTATTGAATCACCCTGGAAAGCAAGGCACCTATTCCCATTTTACAGATGAGAAAACTGAGGCACACTGGGGGCAAACCACTGGCTTAGGTCCCACAGTGCATCTACGGTAGGACTAGAACCAAACATTAGTTTGAAACCGACCAGGTCAGTACCTTCACATCGCATCACCCCATCTCAGGCCCTTTGGAATGATCCAAAAAGAAGGGTCACTGGGGACCCAGCATCAGAACAAGTTTGGGGTTTGAGGTCTAATATTAGGGCCTTAAGTCCTGCCACGCTCCAGGTGGCAGGGATGGGCAGAAAAATGACATGGTCCCTGCATACCTGAAGGATAGGACATCGCAGAAGCTGGACACATTTATTCCAAAGCCAGGGACTTCACTTCCCAAATAGCAACCATGCAGGGTCTTTCCTGAGACATTTGTCTCAAAGTACACCCAACAGGCATCCAGACAGGGCCATTCATAAATGAAGATCAGCTTTATTGGAAAAGACAGTGTCTACTGGCACTGCTAATCTTCCCACAGACACGGTGTCCACACTGCAGTCCTGAGCAATCACCCTGAGGCCCTTTAAATGCAGATTCCAGAGCTGTACCCAGACCCACTACTCAACTCCAGGAAAGAACTGCAAGAATCTGCTCCCCCAGGGGCCTCACAGGCAGAGCCTGGGCTGAGAATCAGGTTTCCTCCTGTCTGAGGGAGGGAGATATGAGAGAGCTCAGACCTGACAGGCTCTGACTACACCAAAACGCCTTGGGCTGCAAAAGAACAGAAGGAGCAACGGCAGTAGGTCAAAGCTGAATTCAGACTCCCTCTGCACGCTTTCTGGGAATGTTACCATCAACTCTTGGAGCCTCAGTTTCCCCATCTATAAAATGGGGGGTCAACAAACTTCCACTTGGCAGGACGATGCTTAAGTGAAGAACTTGGTCCCACTGGGTGCTTGAAAGGTTGTTAAAGGTGGGTGTCAGTCAGGAGTAGGGGTTGATAGAGCTCAGTGGTAGAGTGTGTGCTTAGCATGCATGCACAGGTCCTGAGTTCAATCCCCAGTACCTCCACTAAAACAAATGAGTAAATAAACCTAATTACCTCTCCCCCAAAATAATAATTTTTAAAAACTTAAATAAATAACAAGCAGGTCTCAGCCGCTGTCTCCTCTCCCCTGAAGCAATCTCTGTACACATTTCCTTAGTTGAAATGTTCATTGCTCTACTTGTTTATCTGACACCCAGACTCTAATAAATCATCATCTTCTTTTTTTTTTTTCAGATTTGTAAAATAGAGAAAGTGGCCCTAGAGCTGCTAATATGACTTTCTCAGCAGAAATACTAAAATTCCTGTTGTGAGAAGAAAAAAAACCAAACTCACAAAGACAGCTGTCTCCCTCGTCCAGTTTAAATTCACTCCAAGGCACAAGTGACAACCAGGGGAATGTGGTTTATGAGAGTGGGAGATAAAGACTCTGGGAGTGGCGACAGGTAGAGAGATGAGAGCTCTGGGGGTGTAAACAGGCAGGGAGATGGGGGCTTTAATGGTGGGGACAGGCAGCACCCCTGCCCATGGTGCCTGCCAGTTCCTACAGATGGAGGACCCCGACAGACCAGGCGATCCAGCTTGCCGGTTCTTGCAGAGGAGGAGAAAGGGGAGTGATGTGGCGAGGGAGGGAGGTGGGAGGTGAGAAGGGGGTGAGGTATGAGGCGATAAAGAAAAGGATAGTCGGAGGCGCGACTTCTCCCGCGAGCCGGAGCCTAAGGATGTCTGCCGCCTGGCCCCGCCCCTACTGCCGCGTGGCTCCGCCCCTACCGCCTGGCTCCGCCCCTGCCGCCTGGCCCGGCCCCGCCCCGCCCCGCCCGGCCCTCCCGAGGCAGCTTTTGGCCGCCACCCCCGCGGGCGCTCGGAGCCAGTGCGCCGGCCAAGTCGCTGCCATCGCCACGATGTGGGCTGTCCTGCCGCTGCTCTGCGCCGGGGCCTGGCTCGTGGGCCCCCGCGCCTGCGACGCCGCCGACCTGGCCGTGAGCTCCTTAGGTAAGGGGAGAGCGCTCGGAGACCGACTGGCCTCCGCGGGAGGCGCCCCTGGAAAGGGGCCTGGCAGGTCGGAGGCTTGGGAGTACTTAGGCTGGGGGTGGGGGGGACCATGGGCTCCAGAGGAGCCGGGCAGGGCATTTCTCAGGCTCGAGGCTCAGGGGATCTGCGTGTTGGAATCCGGGATCTGGGAGGAGAGACCTGCGTTGTAGGAAAGGAGGGGGCCGGGAGGAGGGGGAGGTCTGGAGGGCAGACGTCTTTCGTAACCAGAAAAGCCAATGTCTAGGTGCCAAGGGTCCCCCTTGCCCGGGGGCAAGGAGGTGGAGGGAGCTGAAGACCCTAGAATGCCAAAGGAGCCCGCGGCCCCTTCTGCCCTCCGCTCCTCATCTGGAGACTTAAAGGACTTTGATCTGCTCCTGCCAGAGAGAGCAGGGACTTTTCAGCCTTTTCTAGCAGCATCCCAGAGACTTGGCACCTAAGGGATCCCCAGAGGTGCCCTGAGAGTCTGTCTGAAGAACGGGCTGGACGGACTGTTTGGAGGAGTGACTGCGCTTAGAGCAATGGCTGTTTCAGGGGCTATAATGTTCAAAGGGCCCATGGTGTAAGGTCAAGTTCCAGGACTGCTCTTTATGGCCAGGTGAGCTGAGAGTAGTCCAACTTCATGCTGCTTTTAAACCCCGCCTTCAACTGCTGGGGCCCCAGGCGCCTCCGCGGGCTGAAGGCTCTCCTTTGCAGCCTCCTTCCTTCGCTGCTGCTGCCCACCCTCAGCCCACCCCTCACAGGCTCTGACCTCACAAAACCACCTGCCCCCACCTCACCCTGAGGCTCCAGAAGAGCAACCAAAGAGCAGCCTGGGCGCTAGACAAAGATCACTGAGGCTAAATCTTTACAGCCAGAATCTTGCCTTATCCCTCCCCACCCATTTATGCAAGAAAGCCCCCCAGTCTGCAAGACTGCCCTGGGAGGGCGCCAAGCTCCAGCTCAGTCCCAGCCTAAACCCAGCTGCCCCCCAGCCGGGGCCGTGCTTTACCCCGGCTGCATGGCCTGCATGGAGGAGGGCTGGCGCTGGAAACTGTCTCAACTCCAGAGCCGGGCTTGGCCAACTTTGCCTATAAAGGACCAGGTAGTGAGCATTTTAGGCTTTGTGGGCCACACAGTCTATAACAGCTGCTTAGTTCTGCATTGAAGGCAGCCTTAGGCAGCATGTAAATGAGTGAGTGGGTTGTGTTCCCGGAAACCTTTATTTATAGACACTGAAATTTGAATTCAAATGATTTTCAGGTGCTACAAAATAATTTTTTCCCCCAACCATTTAAAAGTGTGAACTTTCTTAGCTGGTGGGCCATTCCTAAACAGGCAGCAGGCCAGAGTTTGCTAACCCATGTTCTAGATGCTCACTCTCACATGACCCCCCAGACAGGGTATTACATAAGGTCTGTATGCTTTCTTTCAAAAGTCACAGTGGATTGAAATGGGTCTTTCTGAGGTTGGGGCACAGGGGTCACCTTCTGGCCCGGCCCCAAGATCATCTCTTGCTTTTTCCTCCGCTGACCTTCAGCGAATGAAAAGTAATCTGGGTTTGCACACCTGCTTATTGCTTTTGAAACCTCTAGAGGCAAACACTAGTCAGTTGTCCTAAACTCCATCTGCCTCAAACTTTGGTCCTAGGTTGAGGTCTGTCTTCCTCTGAAGCCATCAGCTGTAGCAGGGCCTTAACCAGGATTTGCAATCCTCTGAAGCCCCACAAAGGGCATGTATTAGGGAGATGTGCATTTCTTTCCCAGGGAAAAGGACTACTGCTTGGTTTCTGGAGCAGATCTGTGACCCACAAGGGGAGATCTAAATTCTGTACAGCAGTGATCTTCAGATTTCAGGGTATGGATCCTTGGGAGAACACAAAAAATTCCAAGTGATATCGGCACAGACAGGGAATCAATTTCCAAACCCTTTACTTCCAAGAGGAGAAAGGACTTCTACGTATCAGTTGATGGGGTTCTAGAAATAATGTTGAGTAATAGAGCACCATGTGATTTGGGGTGTAGGAAGGAGATCAAAGAATTGAGTGACATTACTCTAAAAATTGCCTTCTGTTCCCAGAAGCAAGTAGCAATGAGCAATCCTGCTTATTGGAGCAGAATTTCTCAGCCCTTTGACCTATTATGAAAACAAAGACCAGAATTAATGCTAACCCATTCAAAAAAATAGGTAATATCCATCCATAGGGAGGGGGTTGTTAGTATGGTTTAATTTACCTCATTAAGAGAAGCTTCTCCTACAGAGGTTTACTTTAACAGTTACTGTTCATAAGGTGTAATATATATGAAATGTTTTAATCAGGTGGAGTGTTAATAATTGATGATGATAACTCAATCCCGAATAATTTTTTTTAATATTCAGAGGTGTATGGGTTACAGAAAGTAAAAGTAATTCACATTTATACTTTCTGTTCTTGTTGTTGCATAAAAAGATGTTAGAGCGATCAAGTGTAAACAGATGCTCCCTTAGGATAAAACTCTGTGAGGCTGGGATGGAGATGGGGTTTCAAGGAGAAGAAGAAAATATGTAAAATACCCAGTTCTTATAGAAGAGCTTCGTTCATGATTATTGATGGTGGGTATCAGATCTTGATGGTATATGGATTTCGTTGGCCAGCTTGAAAAGAATGATGTAACAATCTTATTTTAAAATGCTATTATTTACAGTAAGCTGGAATACATCCTTTGCAGCTATTAAATTTGAAATTAAATTTTTACATAACTTAAGAATGTATACGGGTAGATATAGCAGGAGTCCACAAGTGACTAGCCAGCCTGTTTTTGTAAATAAAGTTTTATTGGAACAGTCACACCTATTCGTTTTCACACACGAGGACAGAGTTGAGTAGTTGTGACAGGCTGTAGAGACTGCGAAGTCCAAGATATTTACCATCTGTCCCTTTAAAAAAATTTTTGCTGATCCTTGGGGTATATGGGTTTTTTAATTAACTTCTTATTGAATTATCACATAATACAGAAAAGTGGACAAATTAAATTATGCATTTCAGTGAATTTTCAGAATCTAAACACATTCATGAAACCAGCACCCAGATGAGGGCATAGAACATTACCAGCACCCCAGAAGCCCCCTCTGTATCCCCACTAAGGATAACCACCATCCTGATCATTAATATCATAGATTAATGACGTATCGCTCTTCCAAATTAATTGGACTACAAAAGCAGTACGAGTTTGTGTTACTTCTTACATTCTGCATTAGATAACACCATTTTTGGTGATTTAAATTTAGCCTAGATTCCTAAAATGCAGATCAGTTCTGATGTGCCCTACTTGACTACAGAGGTTATTGCAAGACACCCAGGCCTAATTTTTTTTTTTTTCTTTTTGCAGAGAAGTTTCATTTTAAGTCATGGATGGTGCAGGTTAGTGTTCAACTTCTTCTTTCTGAAGTTTTTCACTTCGGTAAATTTTCTGTTATCAGACCAAACTGCTAGGTTTGGATAATGAAGAGGGATTTTCCAACCTCACTCTGCTGGGTCTTTCCAGACTGAGAAATTGGTCAAGCGCTGGGGAAGAGTCAGTTAACTGAAGGAACCCCTTCCAAACAGTGGTCTCCAGTGATGAAGTCAGTCAGCTGACAGCCTTTCAAGCCTTGAGATTTACTTCCATATTTTATGTTCAGATCACGTTGCGTGCTGGCTGCAGAATCAGTTGGAAGACAGTGGTGCACATGTGTTTGAGAAATGGTGATATCTGCCATCAACTTGACCCAGTACCAGCTGTGCTGTCCAGGTGCGACCTGCACTTGGCAGGTCTTTCTCTGGGGCCTCTTGTTCTGCTGGCTGACTCTCCCACAGCTGCATGGGCTTCATTCTGGCCACAGGTCCCCAGAGGCAGGCGGTCTGCTTTGTAACTTCCTGACTCTCATCAGAGAGACCCAGGACAGTGTCCCACCTACTAACACAGATTTGGCCAGAAGATCATGGCAGAAAGGAAACCTCCAGTCCTCCTCTTAGAAAACAATGCCATCTCCCGCTGATGAGCTGCACCCTGTTTCCATGACTTATCGCTGATGTGTTTTGTTTCAGCACCAAAAGGAATACAGCTCAGAGGAGTACCACCACAGGCTGCAAGTGTTTGTCAGCAACTGGAGGAAGATAAATGCCCACAATGCTGGGAACCACACATTTAAAAGTACGGTGGGGCTGCCTTTCCTGCAGATGTCTCATCCGCGGGGGAAGGGAGAGTCTCAGATCAGGAAAGAAATCAATTAGTAGCATCCGCTGATTAAAGGGCCCACTAGGGGCTTGGGGTGGAAGGAGCAGAAACCCAGGCTCTGAGGCTGTGGCTGGCTGACCTCAGGTTCTGGCTTTGCTGTTATTCTCTGTGAGATTCAAGGGGTTGTAATTTTAGGATGGAGCTGGTACCCCTCTGGGTGGTTGTGAAGTTTACAGGAGGCTGTACAGAAGCCGCTGCCCTGATCCTGCCATCTGAGGGTCCAGCCCAGATGCTCAGCCCTTGGATTGCTGTGGGGGGCCCTGCCTCTTTAGAGACATACTCTGGATTCCTGAGCAGCCTCTCAGGGCATCTGCCTTCGCTCCGGTTAGTTTCAGTAGAAATACACACACACCGCACATACACTGAGGGCTTGGAAATGATGGCAGTGTCAGCTAAGATAGAAATCTGATCAACAGGCATGAGGTGGGAGGAAATCTGAGTTCGAATCTCATTTCTGCCCAGTGTTAGCTGTGTGAATTATGGGGAAGTTGACATCTCTCAAGTTGTACTTGGCTGTAAAGTGGAGAGGATAATGCTTCCCTCGCTGGGGCGTTATGAAGACTGAAGGAGGTAGCAGGTGGGAAGGCACCTGGTGCTGGTGCGGTGGTTCTTTACCCAGACATCCATCAGACTCACAAATGGAGTTTCCAAAAAAGTGGGTGCCCAGGCCCCATCCCAGACCCACTGCATCTGTGGGGTACAGCCCAGATGTATGTACTGTTGAAAAGCCCCCCAGGGAATGCTAAAGCACAGTGAGGGTTGACCTTAGCATACTGAATTACAGTTGACCCTTGAACAACGTGGGGGTTGGGGCAGTGACCCTCTACACAGTTGAAAATCCGAGTATAAACTATAGTTAGCCCTTCATGTACACGGTTCCTTTGTGGACACTGTTCCTCCACATCCAAGGCTCCTCCGTATCCAGAGCTCCACAGGCGAGGATCCAGTCAACCCGGGATAGGGTAGCACTGTAGGATTCACTACTGAAAAAAATCCATATATAGGTAGGCCTGCGCAGTTCAAACCCATGTTGTTCAAGGCTCAACTGTATATCACATTTAAAAATTGAATGGAGCCAAGTTGCCAGGACTATAACTGGGACAGTGAACGTAGGGTTTCATTATTTTTTCTGTTTATATTTTTTCTGCTCCTCTGCTGTTTTTTTGTTGTTCTTGTTGTTGTTCTTGTTGTTGATTGTTCTCCCTTCTCTGTTTCAGTGGGGCTGAACGAATTTTCAGACATGAGCTTTGCTGAATTTAAACGCAAGTATCTTTGGTCAGAGCCTCAGGTGGGTGTTATTCATTGTGACCAAATCTGCATGTTTTCGCTCAAACCTTTGGAATAAGCTCATAACTTGCTCTGCTTCCAGCCAGATTCAGCCCCACCCCTGGCTGCAGCTGGGGTGCCCCGGGTTCTCGGGGGGATCCAGAGAGGTCAGCTCCCAGCAGTTCCTCAGTCCCTGCTCATGGCCTCAACAATGCAGACCCCAAACCTAGGGTTGCTGGATAAAATACAGATGCCCAGTTAAAAGTGAATTTCAGATAAACAACAAACAATATTTTACCATAAGTATATCTTAAATATTGCACAGGATATACACAACAGTTATTTATCTTTTATGTGGAACTCAAATTTAACTGGTGAACTGTATTTCCGTTCGCTAACTCTGGCTACCTTGTCCTAACCCCTCCATGCCGAGCTCCAAAAGGCACCTGTCATTTAGCGTTGGGCCCCAATAGATGGGGGTGGGATGGTTCTGACAGGCACACTCTTTCTCATTCTCTCTTGGTGATACCATTTTAATTATGCACTTTTCTATCAGAAAAGGTTTTCTTTTTTTCCCCTGAAAAAAATTTTAATTTGTTGTTTCAGAATTGCTCAGCCACCAAAGGGAACTACCTTCGAGGTACTGGTCCCTACCCACCCTCTATGGACTGGCGGAAAAAAGGAAATTTTGTCTCACCGGTGAAAAATCAGGTATTCATGACAATCCCCATCCTTTTCCCAAAAAGTAACCACTTTCTCAGACAGTTTACCAGGAAGAAAACCCCAAAGAATCCCAAAACCACAGCAAGTATATCCCCAGCTCTGGTTTTAACTCATCCTCTCTCGAGCTGCCTTCCTCTGAAAGGCCAAGTCGTCATTGTTTTTATGGACTGCTCTGAAGGATGGAAAAGTACTTCTTTACTAGGCTGAAGTTTACTTGTTCACTCTCATCCCTGACCCCACAGTCCTAAGTTCCCCCGGTCTCTCCGGTAGAATCACCCAAAACATGACATTCTCTGAGCCCTTCAGAAACTGGGCACTAGGACCCCATTCCTACTGCCCACTCATCCCCTCCGCAAGGCACCAGGGTCCAGCCCCTCCCTGGCCGGCTGCTTCCCTTAAGGTAGCTGCCGGTAGTCAGTGATCACAATGAAACCCAGCATTTCAGACATGCTGTGGCCGAGAGCAGGAGACTGGCCTTTCAAGGAATAGCGTCCCCTGCAGGCTCTTGGGAATAGCGCTCTTTGGGAATAGCGCCCCCTGCAGGGCATAGTGTCCTAGGACAGCAGCGGTGGTGCCTTCCCAGCACTCAGGGCTGAGGACTGGGCCTCTGGCTGGGGCGGGGGTCCCAGTACAAGTTCTGTTCTGGAGACTCTGGACCTACCCTCTGCTGTCCCCTGAAAGTGACAGTGCAGTGACCTTCTTCAGAAAGTGTGACCTCTCGATCCCAGGAAATACGAGGTGAAGGTTTCCCTCCTGGAAGCACTTGGCTTTCCACTGCAATCTCCACAAGAAACAATTTCTCCTTCCCCTTAAAGCCATGTGGCACAGCTGAAGATCTGTCTAGACAGGCACACTGGGTTCCCAGAGCCTGCCTAGTGATCTCAATGTACAGACCAGCACCCAGAAGCCAAAACTAGTCTCCTTTCCCAGGGATCAGAGGGGTAGAATGAAGTCAGCCCTCTCCCCCAAGACCCAAAGGCAGTTTCTAGACCATCTGAGAATCCGATGACAGTTCAGAGCAACAAGTATTATGTGTGGAAGCCTGAATGCTTTGGGCAAGTGAGAAGGGGAGGCCTGCCAAGAATGTTCCAGGTCTTCATGTGAACTGTTCCTGGTGGTCGGGCAGGACGGAGCCCCCTGGGCGAAGCGGCCAGAACAAGGTGGTTACTCTCGTAGGTGTGTGTGGTCTCTCGCCGTGGCCACTGTGTGGTTACAGATCCAGCAGCGGGATCCAACGTTAGCTCAGCAGCCTTGAGGGTTTCTCACTTTACAGAGGAGGAAACTCTGAGGGAAGGTGGTTTGCTCAAGATACAAGGCTAGCAGGTGACAGAGGGCACTTCCAGCCAGGTGTCTACTCAACACCAGTGCTGGTGGCTCGGCCCTGCTCTGCCTCCTTCAGCCGTGGCCAACCCACCTCCTTGACCAGCTGGAGACCTCTGACCAGGCCCTCCCCTCCCTGCTGAGGGGAGGATCCGAGAGGAAGAGACTCCGGGGGGGAGCCCAGCGTGAAGGTTCCTTCCATGGAGACAAGCGACGAGGGCTCAGTGGGGAAGGGAATCTTAGGAGCCGTTGCAGAAGTAGAATGTGGAGCACTGAGCCAGTGAGGGGTGGACAAGGACAGAGGAGGCTGAGAGAAAAGCATAGACAGCAGCAGGTGACATTACTGAGCCCGTGGGGTAACTGCCTGACAGGCGCGGCCTTATCTACCCCCAGCAGCCCTGTGAGGCAAGCACGGCTGTTCCTGTTTTACAAGTGAAGAAACTGAGGGCTCGAGGGGCAGCGCCTTGCCCAGGTCACATGGGCGGTGTGGGACAGAGCTGTGATGTGCCCCGGCAGGCAGGCTCCAGGCCCCGAGTCAGGAGGCCGGGGACGGCAGTGACGGTGGCCGAAGATGGTTAGGTGGATGGAGGGGGCAGGACGGGCAGAGTCTGGGGCGTCCGGGTGGGATCATCTGGGGGCCGGGATGTGTGGGTCTGGGTGGAGGTCAGGGCCGAGGCAGGGTTTGGGGAGTTGTTAGTGTAACAGGACTGTGGGTGGAATGAGATTGGAGGTGGAAAGGTGAGAGAGAAGGTTCTAGGAACAGGACTTTGGTGAGTCCGTCTGCTGGGAAACCGTGGGAGGAAGAGGAGCCAGCATAAGGAGCGCCAGGAGACCACAGGATGGGACGCGTGAGGCGGGGCCAGGCCTAGGAGTGCGCGGGCGCTGCTTCTTGGCTCCTTGACAAGCCTCGGTCTCCTCGTATGTGGCACGGGGGCAGGGTTGCGGCTCACAGGGCTTGCGAGGGCCAGAGCGGACACACGTGCACCAGGGCTTTGTAGACTGAAGTCACGGGGCGCCCGGGTTCTCAGGGGACCGGTCCGTGGGGCGTGGCTTTCTGACGCCCCGCCCCCGCCCCACCCCCACCTGCAGGGCGGCTGCGGCAGCTGCTGGACCTTCTCCACCACCGGCGCCCTGGAGTCAGCCGTCGCCATCGCCACCGGGAAGCTGCTCTCTCTGGTGAGCGACCAGCCACTGGCGGGGTTGGGGAGCACCTCCTGCAGGGGTCACAGCCTGGGCCTTCAGGCTTCTTTTTGGCTTTGGCCTTCAGTTGGACTTCAGGTATCCCAGCCCCATGGACGTTTGGTATGCAAATCTCAGTGAACACTTTTCTTAGAAAGAAATGAGGCTTACTGAGTAAATGGCCCAAGGGCTCCTTCCTGGCTGGGTCTGGGTGCTCCTCAGTTTGGCAACCTGGGGCCTTCAGAGAGCAGAGCCTGCCTGGGAGGCAGCCCTCTGGGACCTGTGCCCTCTCCGAAGCTGGACATCTTCACGGAGGGAAGAGCCGGGACATGTGTTCAACTGCTGACCGCCAGAGTGAGGGGTGACTGCCCAGCCCCTGCCTCCTGTGTGGGGAAGAGGGAGAGGAGAGAGGGCAGGGCTGGCGAGGGCTACGAGGGCCTTGGTTGAGGGGAGGCCTGTCCCCTCCCCCCCACGCCACCAGGGACCCCTGAGCCACAGGCATGTGCGCCCTTCAGGGCAGCACTCGGACACGCGGGTCCCCACGCCCTCACCTGCCCTCTTGGCTGCCAGGTCATCAGTGCGCTTTTCTGTGATGTGTGCCGCCAGCTGGGCTAGCACCTCACACACACAGAGACCCTCCCTGCCCTTGGGGAGCTTATGACCTGGTCCTCCTGACCCAGAGCCAACGGGACCACAGGCGTGGGTCAGCAGGGGAGGCCCGGCGCCCACGCCCGTCCAAGAATGCTCTCCGCTCTCAGCTCACTGGGTGTGTTCCTCCCTCCAGGCAGAACAGCAGCTGGTGGACTGCGCCCAGAACTTCAACAATCACGGCTGCCAAGGGTACGTCCCCGACCCGGGGGGGTGGGGCCTGAAGCCCCTTCTCATCTCCCGCTGATCACTTCCAGGATGTGCTGGGCGCTGCCGCAGACCCTGCCCTCAGTGCTAGCAAAATCGGCCTCACTTAGGGAGGGAAGGGCACCTCACACGCCCAAGGCCTCTCAGCCAGAACAGGCAGAGTTGTAATCTGAGCCCAGGCCTGCCTGGTTCCAAAATCTGTCCTCTTTCCCTGGTGTCACCCGGATTTCACCTTACAGCATGGTTGACCTCATCAAACACCAGGGCCTCTGGGCGAGCAGCCAAAAGAATTAATAGAGTGAAAAACACATCATCCTCCAAAACCAGGACCCACACACAGATGTCTGCTTGGCCTTTCTACAAGTTCTCTGAAGCTCTGGCCGCCCCAGCTCAGCCGGCTGCACGAAGGACCTTTGTAGATGTGGTTCGGTGTTCAGGCAGAAAGGCTGCGTCTTCGCTGGGCCTGTTTTCCTGGCACGTTTTCAGAACAGGCTGTTAGGGATTTGCTCAAGTTTCCGCATGTCTGTAGCCCTCGTCTCCTCCCCACATGCAACGCTCTCAGACCGTTCCTCAGGATTGGCGGCTTTCCCAGCACATACACCCATAAAGCCAGGCCCCTGGTGCTCCCCAGGGCACGCTCCCAGCCTTGCCTCCCCTCACCTACCTGTGCCCATCCCCCCAGCCCCAGGGCCCTTGCTCCTCCTGTGGCCGAGTCCTGGGAAGGCCTCGTGCTCCACCTGCTGCTGTGGCAGCAGCCAACACGGGGGCCTCCTGCAGACAGCATGCTCCAGGCCCGGGGCCGAGACCTTGGGTGAAGTCACAGCCTAGTTACTGACCCACATCATGTCATGTTCAGCCTCACCGTTCACCTCATTTTTGGTCACTTTCCTCTCTGCAATTTACAAACACCACCCATCGCAAGAGTCTGAAAGGGTGCTCTGGGGCCCCACCATTTTCAAAGGGGTCATTTTTTTCATCCATTCAGCAAATCTGACCAAGCACCTGCTATGTATCTTGGTACAGGGGATCCGGCAGCTGACGTTCTAGCTGGGCCAGACAGGCCATAAACAGGTGTGCCAGGGATGGGATGGTGACAGAGGCTATGGAGGAGAAACAGAGACGGGACAGGGCATTGCTGGGGAGCTGTGGCAGGGAGCTGTTGAGTTCTGTTTACAGGCAACGCGATGTAGGAAAGATCCACATTTGGAGCCAGATGCTGGCTACAGTGATGTGGCCCTGGGCAAGCTGCTTAGCCTTTTTGAGACTCAAGAAAGAACAGCATCTACCTCTCTGGGTTATGAGGGGTCAGACAGTGGTGTTTGTCAGGCGCCTGCCCAGGCGGGGCCCCGCAGGCACGGCGGTGGCGATATCGGTGAGCCGGGCAGACACTGTCGGCTGTCCTGTGGGAGTGCCCGCTCCTGACAGAGTAGGGGCCTGGCTTAAAGGGGTCTGTCCTGCAGAAGCTCGGGCGGCTGGACCTTGGGCCCTCCTTAATAGCCTCTTCTGAGCTATGTCCTGAGGCCAAGCAAATGCGGTGGCATTGCTAGCCCCTCGGAGACTTCCCTGTCACCGAGCCGGGCAGGCCCCACCTCTGTCGTGGCCAGTCCCAGGTGGGCACAGCTGCGTGTCCTTCTTGCAGGGGTCTCCCCAGCCAGGCCTTCGAGTACATCCGGTACAACAGGGGCATCATGGGTGAAGACACCTACCCCTACAAGGGCAAGGTAACTCCGGGCAGCCTGGGCTCGGCTTCCTGGTCTGCAATGCTCCCCGTCTCCTTCTTATCCCGGCCTCGGAAAACATCCCTTCTCCCCGCACCTCTTGAGGGCTCCCGGCTCCCACCTGAATTCTCAGAGCTGTCTCTTCAGGCTCACTCCTTCACCTCCTCTGCTCACCTGAGCCTGGCGCTCACCAACCCGGGGGCCTCTTACCGCCCTCCCTGTGGCCGCACAGTCACTCTCCTCACCACCTCTCCCGCGCCTTGCGGGCATGGCTCTGGCTCCCCCGGCTCCCGTCCTGCTGCTGTGCGTGCACCAGAGCACCATCTGTTGGCTTCTTCCCTCCCATCCGTCAGTAGCTCGTCCACAGTCAGCCTCGTGCTGACAACACTCCTGGACCCACACCCACTTCACCCAGCGCTTCCCCAACGTGCACGGGCCCCTCCTGTCATCACCTCAACCCAGCCTGTCCACGGCTAAGCACCTCATCTTTCCCCCAAACCTGGGACTTCTCCTATATTTCCCCACTCAGCGATGAGAGGCACCAACCTTCCCTAAAACCTCTTGGTCACCAGTGGTCTGTTCTAGGGGTGGTCTCCTGCCAGACCCTCGCTTCAGTCAGCCTTCTGACATCATCATAGACTTTCTCATGTCGTATCCTTTGGTTCAGCCTGTGTCCCTGCCCCTACTCGGACCTTGGTGTCCCTTCATCCTAGGTCACTGAAGGTGGCCTCTCCTTGGGCCACCTCCACCTGGGGGCTACCAGAGTAGCCTCTCAGACCCAGCTCTGACCACACTCTGCCTTGTTCAGAACTCTTCAAAGGCTCCTCGGGGCCTGCAAGAGGAAGTCCAGACTCTTTGGCCTGTCCTTTGAGTCCCGTCCCACCCCCACCCCACCTGGATCTGTCTTTCCAGTCTAATCTGTTACTTTACTCTCCCCATCATTAAACTTGTGCTCCCACCAAACCACCCACTGGTTCCTAATGTCAGGTCCTGCCCCTCGTCATCCTGACCATCTCTCTTGTCTCAGAAGGCCTTGCTCTTCCCTCCATGTGACCTACCTCTGCGCCTGCCTCTTGTCTGCAATTCCCTGGGCTGAGACTAGCCCTCCCTTCGCCTTCCATGCAGGCTCTTACTTGCCTCTATTTCTCAGCAAGCTTCCATGGACTGGGTTAGGCCCTTCCTCATGCTCCCACCAAGTGCCACGCGAGCCCACCTCTGCCAAAGCCAGACAGGACCATCTCCTCCCACTAGACTATGGTCCTTGAGCACAAGGATGCCTCTAATTCCCTCTTAAGTGACCCCACCCACCACCCCTGGCACTGTAGCTTTTGATTTATAAATGTTATCAAATTGCATAGGGGAGGCCTGAAGTCTCAGCCCAGGGCCGAGCATCCCTAACCTGCATTCCATGCCCTTTGCTGCCCTGAACAGGATGATGACTGCAAGTTCCAGCCCAGTAAGGCCATTGCTTTTGTCAAGGATGTAGTCAACATCACAATGGTGAGTACAGTCCTTCTCCTGGATGGAGAGTGTGTTCTGATAAGGAAGCCCGGTCTCCACTGCTGTTAGATGACCAAGTGTTGGTGACAGGGCATGGCAGGGCAGCCTTTCATGGCAGTGTATCACTTTACCATTGAATCTCAGTCTCCATGATGGCAGCAAGGTGGGGGATGGGAGGGAAAGAGCAGGATACTGGCAGTCAGATGCTGTGGTTCTGCCCTGAGTCCTCACAAGTCTTCATTCTTGTGTTTCAGTTTTCTTGCCTATAAAATGCAAGCAGTAATCCCCATCCTGCCAGAGAGGATGTGAGCATGCGTGTGACGTCAGCATACGTCTGTGTGATGTTGACTGTGAATGCACTGAGTACGAATGTGCATCCCCGTCAGGATAAGCCAGGTTATGCCGCAGTAACAACTCCAAAATCTGAATGGCCTAAAACAGAGTCTGTCTCTCACTCTTGTGACATGTCCGTCAGCTTAAGCAGGGCTATTCTCTGTGTCATTGGCTTCATTCCAGTACCCAGGCAGAGGGAGAGACAGTGGTAAATGATGCACTGGCTCTTAAAGCCAAAACAAGTTACACAGCCACACCTCACCACAAGTGGATGGAGAAGTATGCTCATATCCTGTTTGTCCAAGAGAGAGCTGGATGTGTGAACAGCCCTTGTGACTCGAGTGTGTGCCTGTTTGTGAGTGTGGGAGAATATGTTTAAAGAGTGAAAGAATCTGTCTGTGGCTCTGTTAGGTGTGATGTGTGTAGCTGAGATTGTGAGGCTGAGGCTGCGTGCCCCCACGTGTATGTGTAAGTCACAACGTGATGTCTGTGTGACAGTAGCTACCATTTAACTGAAGCACGTGCCAGGCAGTCGGCAGTGGTAGTAACAGCGGAAGTTTCTGGCATGCTGCGTTCCAGGTGCCGTACCAACCACTTAACGCGGATTATCACCTTTAGACAGCAGACAAGCCTAGATTAGTGTCATTATCCTCTTCCCTTTATAGATGAGGAGACATGTTTGGAGTGGTTAAGCAACTTGCCCCAGGCCACAGAGCTAATAAGTGGAACCTGGATTTGAACCGAGATCCTGTCATTCCAGAACCTACAACCTATAACTGGAATGTTTCTGTGATATATTTATCTGCAGAAAATAGCCAGTTTCTCTTAGACACACCCACCGAGGGCTGACCGACTCTGGCCCATTTGTATCCCACTAAGAGATGAAAGAGGGGCTCAGAGGTATGCCTTTTGCCCGGTGCCCAGGCGAGCCTTGTCTGAGACACCTGCAGGGCCTGAAGGGCCAGCTGGCACTGGGTCCAGCCCTCCGTGGCCGGGCCGACAACACGCTCCCCTCTTGGTGGGCAGGCCTTCCTGTCTCCTCTACATTGACCTGTCTGCGCTCACAAGGCCTTTTCTGAGCACAAGGAAGGAAGCCATTTACTTACCAGCTGTTCGCTTTTTGCAGCTGGATCTCTGCCCACCCCTCCAGGGAGGGAGGACTGAGGGAAGGCTGGGTGCCTCGATCCCTCCAGCATGTCCTTCCCATCAGCAGGGTCCTGGCCTCAGCTCACACTCATTTCAACTCCCAAAGGGTGCCAGCCAGGGGAATGGCCTCCTCACTCATGCTAACCCAGGGGTTCTCAGCAGAGATGCTTGAAAAACTCCTGCTGCCTGGGACCCACCCCAGAGACGCGGATCTCATTGTCTGGGGTGCAGCCTGGACACTGGGCTTTTTTAAAACTCCCCAGGTGATTCCAGCTGCTGCTCTCACCTGGCCTCCGCAGCTCCCTTCCAAGCTGGAGCCTCCAGGAAGCCTCTGGCTTCCTCCTGCCTGCCTTCCCCAGCCGATGGGGATGCGTCCTTGTCATGCATACAGCCCTTTGCTGGGTCTTCTCGTTTCCACCACCATCTGGGCCTCATATGCGCATAGCCTCCTAAACCCTGTGTTCTGCCACAAAAACTCCTTAGACTGGCTTTGTGGGTGCAGGGGATCCTGGGGGCTGGAGTCACATCACCTCTGCACCCTCTGGAGCCCCTGGCTCATGGAAGGACCTCGCTGAATGGTTGTGAGTGTGCAAATGAATGGGTCCATGCTGCACCCTGGGCCTGACCCCACAGAGTGGGGGTTCTCTAGGAGCAGAGCAGGGAGGGGGACAGAGACGAGCCCACGACCAGCCCAGTGAAACCGACGGAGGTCACAGGGCAGCCATGGCTTGGGAGGAGGGACCTGTTAGCCAAAAGGACCTGGAATCCCAAAGGCTCCTGGCCATTCAGAGCCAAAAGGGCGGGGTCCCCATACCAGCCCCCAGTATCTATGGCCCAGCTCTGCTGTGAGGAGGGGCAGCTCCCCCTTGGTGGCGGCTTTTTGGCCTAAAACAGCCTTCTCTTCCCTCTGCTTCCTCCTGGACATCAACGTTGCTCTGCGCCTCTGTCCCCTACCTTGGGGCAGAGGGTCACGCTTCGTAAGTAGGGTCAGGAGGTGGCAGAGCCTGTGTGTCCAGCTGTCAGCCCCTCCGTCTGTCCACAGAATGACGAGGCGTCGATGGTGGAGGCGGTCGGCCTGCACAACCCCGTGAGCTTTGCCTTTGAGGTGACTAACGACTTTCTGTTGTACAGAAAGGGCATCTACTCCAGGTAAGCCGGGCCCGACAGTCTGCACAGGAGGGGCCGGGGGCCTCAGCCATGAGGCTCAGGACCCATGGCCTCCGGTGTGGCAAGGAGGAGCGGGAGGTCAGAGCCAGGCCACATGGAGCCCAGAGCTCACTCTTCCTCAACAGAGGAGCTGCCTCTGGTTATGAAAATCTGTGTTCAAAAATTTGAAGATGTGAAATAGGGAAGGGAAAGTAGCTGCTGTCAGATGCCAGGATCCTGTGCTGAAGGCTTCACCGCAGGGTTTCCCAGAAAACCCGAGTTGCTGACACGTCTAACACGGGGTTCATCTCACGCACGCCTCTTGCCTATTTTGCAATGTGAGTTCAGCCGCTTCTGGCAGCTGCCCAGCGTCTATGTCGCGGCCTCCTCTTTGTCTGCCCATTCCTAAATGCTGGTGTTCTCCAGGGCTTTCTCCTCAGACACTCCTTGAACTCCACGGACAACAGTTTGCCAAGAATCTCCAAGTCTCCGTCTGGCAGCCTGGTCTCTGCCAAGCGTTAGACCCGTAGAGCCAAGGGCCTCCCTGCCACGTCCGGCTGCACGGCCCAGGGAAAGCTCAGATCCTATGTGTTTCCTCCCTGTCATCAGACGCTGCCCCACTAACGCTGCTCAGAAATGTGCTCTCACTCCCTCCCCATGTCTCTGCCCACCGTTGCCTCCATACTGGCTTGCCCTTGTGCCCCCACCACTGGTCCATCCTCCGCTCCGAGCCAGTCATCCTGGAACACCCTTCCTGCCACACCACCTTCTACATTCTCCGTGTCTTAGCCTGGCTGGGGAGACCCTCCTAATCTGGTCCTCCTTTCTCCAGGCTCATCTCCATCAGAACCACTTGCATCCGCCCTGTTCTTTCCTGTGCCCGCTCCAGCCCCACTGAAGAGTTTGTAGTTTTAGGCATGTCTGCTGCCTTCTCAGGGAAGCCTTTCCTGACCCCACCCCACCCCTGCCCCGCTGGACTGCATCCCATCCGCTGGGCTCCTCCCGGCTGTCACAGCCCTCAGTCCACTGTATAGAAGTCGTCTGCCAAAGGAAGCTTCCTAAATTCAGGAGCGGAATTTTCTACCTTGCCTCAGGCCTGGCACATCCCAACAACTCAGCTACACATCAGATGAATGAATATGTGACCACTACAGTTTGTCCTCCAGAAATTCCCCAGAATTTCCTCATGGGAACTAGTTCATGGTCTTAAATGGGAAACCTGTATATTTGCTCTAAATACAAGGTAAATGGAGGTACTGGGGACTGAACCCAGGACCTCGGGCATGCTAAGCATGCGCTCTGCCACTGAACCATACCCCTACCCCCTTACAACTTAATCATAGAAAGACGGCAACAAAGCGATGCTCTGTGAAACTCTTAACTGGACACTGCTGCCCGCAGGGGGAGCGGCAGGAGGGCCGCTCTGCTTGCTGGAGCCGGGCCAGCACCATGCTCAGACCCTCTCCTTTGAGTGAGCAGAACCAAAGGGGCTGAAGGGAATACTTCTCTTGCCCTGGGACTTATATGAGAGTTAATTCACCACCTTAAATGCCTCCGAGTTCCCCCTTTGGGAAACATTGCTCTAAATCACTTGTTGGCTGTGATTGAGTCTTCGCTTTTACCCTTTCCATATTTTCAAGCCTTTTTTATTTTCGTTTTCCAGTCCTTTCTGTCATAAAACTCCAGATAAAGTAAACCATGCAGTGCTGGCTGTTGGGTACGGAGAAGAAAATGGGACACCCTATTGGATCGTGAAAAACTCTTGGGGTACCCGGTGGGGAATGAATGGGTAAGCAGCTTCCACGTCCCAGGTCTGGGGGCCCTCGGGGAGGTCCCCTACACCTCAAATACATGGTTTCGAGAAGCTGGTCAGCCAAGCCCTCGCCCCAGGCCAGAGGGAGAGGAGCGTGAGAATGCCACCTTCCCACCCCCAAGACCCCTCTAGTAACCCCTCTCCCATCCTGGACCCCAGATCTTAGCGATTCTGTCGGGAACAGGAGTGCCTTTGGCTCAGTAGGGTCTGTGACCACTGCAAGGAAACAGCTCACAGCGCAGAGCCCCCTGGGACTAAGCCAGCACCTGGAAGGGCCCATTTTTGAGAAATCAAGGCAATGAGTTTACCCCTGATGGTTGACAGCCCCTCCTTCTAGAAGGCCTGGGTACATGCCTTCCCTCCCACCCCCGCAGTGAACCCAGGACCCCCTGCATGCTAAGCGTGCACTCTGCCACCGAGCTACCCCCCCTCCCGGGTACATATCTTGATGTGACTTTGTCTGTGTCTCCCCTCTCGGACTCCGTGTCCTCACCCGTTAGCTCAGGGGTCCCAGGGATGATTGTAACTACATGAGGGCTAGGCAGGGCTAAGAAGGGGCCCTCGGAGAATTCTGGGAGCAGTGAGGTGCGGACAGAATAAGGAAGAGAAGTCATTTGGTGGCCAAGGAGAGGGAAGAAGTTATTCACGAAGTCAGGTCAGAGATCTCCTGGGTCTCAGATAAGCCCAACGCTGTTTATGAATAAATCCAGAGGGAAAAGACAGGGGTGAGGAAGCCACCAGCTGGGCCTCACCTCCCTCCCTCTGCCCAGGTACTTCCTCATTGAGCGCGGAAAGAACATGTGCGGCCTGGCCGCCTGCGCCTCCTACCCCATCCCCCTGGTGTGAGCCAGGATGTCACGGCGACTGGTTGGCAGAGGAAGGGAGGAAGGGCAGCCTGGGCCCTAAAACCCTGCCCTAGAGGAAGTGGAGGGAGACCCACCCAGGGCCCCCTCACCCCTGTGGAGCCTGGAAACCGGAAGAAAACCAGGAAGAAGAGTTCCACCCAGTAGCAAGCTCACCCACGCCTGCTGATGCAGAGGTGGCCCCAGCCGTGTGCCTTAGGCATGGTGTTTGACTCAACCCCATGTGGACCGAGAATATTCTTTCTTCCCAAAAGGGCTGCTTTTCACATCTGGAAGACACTCCATTGACCGTTTTTATTCAATAAACATCTGTGAGCACCTCCCTGAGTCAGGCCTGTGCTGCGTGCTAGGGCCTGAGTCAGCCTCCGGGCTCAAGATGGCCTGGGTGGTGTTCTTGTCCACCAGATGGGGGACCCAGGAGGAAGAGCAGGTTTAATTTGATATCTTGATTATCTGTCCCTGAGTGGGTAGGGAGGAGGAAGTGTTCCAGGCTCTGACGGCACCAGAATTCAAACCCACATTGGTGGGCAAGCCTGTTCTCCACATGGAGAATAAACATTTCTCCAAAGAAGATACACAAATGGCCAATAAGCACATGAAAAGATGCTCAGCATCATTAGTCATTAGGGAACTGCAAATCAAAATCACACTGAGATGCCACTTCAGAGCCACTAGAATGGCTCTGATAAAAAAAGACGGACGATAGTAAGTGTTGGTGAGGATGCAGAGAAATCAGAGCCCTCATCCACTACTGATGAGAATGTAAAATGTTGCAGTTGCTTTGGAAAAGTTTGGCAGTTCCTCAAAAAGTTAAAAATAGAATTACCATATGTCCCAGCAATTCCACACATAGGAGAGTTGAAAACATATGTCCACACAGAAACGCATACATGACTGTTAACAGCAGCATTGTTCGTAATTGCCAAAATGGGGAAATAGCCACATATTCATGATTGGACAAGCAGATGAATAAAATGTGGTCTGTCCATACAAAGGATTATTATTAAGACATAAACAGGAACGAGGTACTGAGACATGCTACCATGTGGATAAACCTTGGAAACATTATCTGCACAAGCCAGACACAAAAGACCACATACTGTCTAATTCCATCTCTGTAAAATGCGCAGAACAGGTAAATCCATAGAAACAGAAAGCAGACTGGTGTTAGCCAGCGGCTGGGGGAGGGGAGAATGGGGGATGACTGCTTATGGGTCTGGGCTTTCTTTTGGGGGTCTTGAAAACGTTCTGGAATTAGATAGTGATGTTTGAACAACCGGGTGAATATACTGATGTTCACTGAGTCGTATACTCTTAGCGGGTGAATTTTATGGTATGTTAATTGTATCTTTTAAAGAATGTCCAGGAGTGCATGTTTTGAGGGATTTATATGGGATGCTACCCATATAGTTAGGCACTGGCTCTGCCCCTAGGAAACCAAGGAGCTTCACAAATGAGATTTTTGAGCCGAGTTTTGAGGGAGGAATAGGCTTAAGGAAGGACAACGAAGGCATTCCATGTAAAGGGCAAAGCATGTTCAAAAGCTCAGGAGGGGCAAAGAGCCGTGCAGGACAGCTCTGCCTCTATGTGACAGGGAGTTGGGGCTGGGAGGTAGGAAGGGGGCAACTTCAAATGCCACACCAGTGAATCTGGGAAACCCAGAGTGACAGGCTCCTGTAAGTTTGCCTAAATCAGATGGAAACATCTGTAGAAATTCCAAAAAGAAAATTTCAGTCTAGTAAGCTCTCTCCACCATCCGTTTCCTCTTATTTGGGTAACAGCATCATTGTTCTCCTTTGGGAAGCCATGCCTCTCCCGTTAGTACTTACGGTTTTACTAGAGGGTCTACCCCTCCCTGCTCCCCCAGGCCATGTGACCTAGGCTTTGTCAATGACAATGCTTGATCCCTCCAGCCAGTGATTGGTCCAGGGGTGAGCACATGGCCCAAGATGGGCCAGTCAGATGGTAATGAATGTGGAATTTTGTGGGAACCATCAAAGAGGACTCTTCTGGTCACCATTTTATAATGTATAGAAATATCAAATCAATATGCTGTGCACCTGGAACTAACAAAGTGTTACAGGTCAATTACACTTCAATTTTTAAAAAGGGCATGGAAGTAGATTCTCCCCTAGAGCCTCCAGAATGAATGCAGCCTGATGACAACTGATTTTAGTTCAGTGAGACACTTCTGACCTCCAAAACTGTTAACAGATGTGTGGTGCTTTTACCTCAAAAAAAAACAAACAAACAAAAAAAAAACAAAAAACAAATAAACAACAACACACACACACACAGCTCCTCGCCCTGGAGGAAGTTAGTGAGACATAACCTGGAGCTACCGGGGCCTCCTGTTTGGCCACTGCGCTGAAATGTGAAAATGCCAAAAATGAAAATGAAGGCAAAAGAGAGGAAAGCAGGGGCAAGAGATGGGATATTCCAGAGGACACTGAGCAGCTGGGTCAATGCCTGAAGCTTTGAAGCACCATGAAGCACCTTCATGTCCAATGCTTTTCCACATAGTTTTCAGTTACATGAGCCAAAGAATTCCCTTTTTTTATTTGAGTCAGTTTGAGCTGCAACTATCATTTGCAACTGACACCATCCTGAATGCAGTAGGCAATGTTTAGACATAGACACATAGACACAGGCTATGTTTAGAAGCCTGTGTGCTCAAGACCTAAAAATGTCAAGACGTATTAATTTTGGAAGATCAGGGCCCATTCCTGCCACCATCAGCATTATTTTAAATGAACTAGGCATCTCCTCCCAAGACTAATGTGTCCATGAAGGTGAGATGTTTTATATGGAATTCATGTGACTGTGCCACTTCTGGCTCTTAGAAAAGTACTCAGTAAAAGAGGGGGTCACCTTCCACGCATTTGTCCAAGAATCAATTGTGTATTAAGCCCCCAACACTTGCCCAGCCCTGCCCCCAAGGCAGGGAAGACACACAGCAAGGGCAAGTCAGGTCTAGGAGCTGCATTCACACTCACAAGCTTGTTACCCACCTTTTCTGGAGTCAGCCCGGAGCCACCTCCCAGCCAGGTCTCCTGTGTGGCTGTTGTTTGAAGGTTCCACCTGCACATTAGCAGCTTGTACTTATTAAGCACCTACTACTACTGTATGTAGGCCAGGCTCTGGGCTGGTGCTTCAGTCACATGACCCCATTCAGTCCTCCCCTAAGCTTCTACGAGGCAAGGTAAGTCCATTTCCAGAGGAAGCCTACAGCGTGGCGTGCCCATGGTTACAAGTTCTGGTCCTGGGAGAGGAACCCGGATCTGTCTGAGTCCCGGGCAGCACCTACTTCACCCCGTCAGGCACCTGCAAGAAGGGCTGGATTTATCAGCATAGGAGCCTTCTCTTTAGCACAACTGCTTGTCACCTGCAAACATAATCCAGGGCACCCACTCCCACAGGACCGGGTGGGAGGTGATCCCCTCTCCTCTGAATCCGGCCACCTCTGGAGAGGAGCATCCTGCTGGGGCAGGGCTAGAGACTTTCACAGCCCTAAAACGTGAAAAGGTTAATCCTCTCCCCTACTCAGATATGTGTATGTGAATTAGGATTTAGAATAGATTGTTTTTAAGTGTCACAAATGTACATGCATGCAAAATTTAAAATAGTTCCCTTCTGGTTTGTCAAATTCTAGCTAAGGTGACTGAAGGATAATCTAGGTTGAAACAGCCTTGGTTTGAATGTAGGGTGACCCCCCGATCCCCGCTGGCCTGGCACTGAGGGTATTCCTGGGACTTGGGACATTTTTGTGCTAAAATTGGGACATTCCCAGGGAAACAGGCTCCTTGGGTATGTGAACAGGGGCAATCATACAGGGACCCACGCTCAGAACGGCCCCAGGCTTGGGCTTAATCCTCTGCAGTCACCATCTTAAATTCTTAATAACATTCTCTTCAAATTTGCATGTTTTGATGGGACAATGGAGCCTATGGACTCCCAAAGTTCCCGCCTCCTAACCTGCACATCAGGGATTAGGGCTCAACATAAGAATTCTGGAGCATCACAAACATTTAAACCACAGCACAGACCATTGTGTTTCCAACTGCAGAATGACATCAGGATAAAAACCCAGCTGGGAAGCACCGCAGCAGCAACCCAGGGAGAACATAACCTCCACAGGAAACCTTTCAATCACAGTTACAGTTAATTCCACAAAAAAACCCCAAGAGGCCAAATTAGTTGTTTTTTTAATCAAATCCTTTCTCTCTCTACAACTGACAAGTTAATGTGTGTAAGTACACTGACTCTCATGAGTACATAAATATCTTATTACAGAAACTCATTGAGTGAACGAATCAAATAAGCCAGCTTACTTCTTAACTTTTCACCACAACAAAAACTCCTGAGGTTTTTCTCCTAACATCAAGAAATGCCAAGCTGGTATAAAAGTGAAGCTGAATGGAAGGTTTACCTGATTCCCACCAGCAGTCACTTAATTCAGTCAAGTTTTTTCACCCAGAATAAACATTTAGTAATTGTTTTTAACATCCAAACAGCATTCAAAGGCAAATGACGTAAACACCTGAGTTTAGCTGGAGGCTGTGTCAGGGACTGACTCTCAAACAGCCACCAGGGCTGCTTCCTGAGGAGTCAGAGCTGCAGGCAAGGCCCCTGCAGGGATGCCCACACCCACTCCGACGCACCTGTGCCCCTCACCAAGGGAGCCGAGGTGGTAAGACTGAAGGAATCCTTTCCTTCCAGCCCTGTGAAGCTTTGAGAGCCCAAGGACTTGCTAGTCTGTGGCCTGCAACAGAGGGGAAGGCAATCCCCTCCTTCTTGGGACTCAACTGGTTAAATCAGGGAGTGGCACACACTGACATTTTCTTAGTTTTTTTTCCCCCACAGGCACTTTCTATGTGGCAAGCACTTACCTGGTTAACACACAGCATTCACTCCTCACAGCATCCCTGAGGGTTGATACTATTAAGACCCCCATTTACACATGAGGGAACTGAGGCACAGATAATTCTACTGCCACTCCAAAGAGGATTTTGAATCCTTGGGATTCTTAAAACCTTTGAAAGTAATTCACTCCTAGTAGAATATGCTCCTAGTAGGCCTGGCCTTGCCCTGTGGGCCATGGCGCTAGGTGGGTGCTGTCCACGACTGGGGACTCCCTCCTTCTCGGCAGACAAGTCCCTTCTTACGCTCTCCTCAAACTACCCAACTGAGTGGCCCTTTCTCTTGCCGGGATCCTGGCTGATACAAAGGGGTATCTAAAGGGTAACTATTTTCTTTTTATAGTCCTTGGTATATTTTTTAAAGTAAGTATTCTAATATGGAGAGATAGAGAATTTGAGTCTAAGTTAGAGACAGAGAACAGATGTTCATTATTACGGGAAAATCCTTTGACTAGCCTCCCATGGTTATGTGAACATAAAAGCAGCAAGTTGTTCTGAAGAAAGGGGATAAACAAGGCCCCTGGTTTGCTGTGTTTGGTTCAGCAAAGACTGCCTTGCCTCTCTCTGGACTCCAGAGAGCAGGGTGGACCAGTTTGCACAGGAACACAGAGGATGAAGTTGGGGCCAGTCATTGGTGTAGTCTAGGATGGTCCTGAAGCAGGCACATGGCAGAAAAGACCCTTAAGGAAACACCCTCCTCTGCAAGAAGGGCAAGACCCCAGAGGAGACCCAAATTCAGAATCTAAAGGTTCATGGGGACAGCTGAAGGAAGCCCCTGAGGACTTAGGAGCCCAGGCAAATGTCCTGCTCTGAGAAAGGAAGGCTGAACATGTGGCAGCCAAGAGTAGATCTAGGGCACCAGACTGGGTGGCCCCCACAGCCCTGTGCAGGCATCCCCAGAGAGTGGGCAGGCCCATGGTCTGTGGGAAGACCTTCACTCATACCAGCAATGCCTGCGGCCACCACATCTAATTTTCTGGTGTCCCAGTCCGGTTTGGGAAGGAAGCCTGACCCCTGGGAATTCTTGGACAACCAGGGGAGGGGTGATCAAAAGGACGGTATGAGGCTCTCTGCTTATGGATGTAAAGCACAGAGCCATTATCTATAAAAGTGTCCCAAATTGGTGACAGAGGTCATACCGGGAACCTCCAAGGTCCCAGACCAACCTGCCTATAGGGGCATCTTTGTATCTTCAGCTCTGAGACCAGGAAGGGCAGGATGATCTAGCCCCAGAATAAAAAGCACAGAGCCATCACCCATGCCATGAGCATGGTGGAAAGCATGCTGCCTTTACTGCACAAGCTCACCAAGGTGGGATTGGGGGGGGGGGCACCTAGCACCGCTTCTAGGCCCACAGGACGATGAGTTCAGATCAGAGATCCAGCTCTGCCCATGGTAACTTCATGCCACAGAACATCATCAGATCAAGGACACATCAAACCGCCCCCTTCTTACACACACAACCTGAGAGGTTTGTCTAACCTTGATCACTCTCAGACTCAACACCCGTGTGTCCCACCCAACCAGCCCTTCCCTGGGGGCAGGAGTCATCCTCCCAGGTTCAGCTGCCCTCCTGTCTCTCTCAAGGTTGCATCACAAAGCACAACCACTTGTTCTTCTGAAACCATCCACTTTTATCTCACTTCTTCTTCCTCATTTTCAATTCCTAGTTTTTCAATTATTCTCAATTATCTAAATGTCGCAATATAAATAAGCAGTATTTATAAAGACAATTTTACTTTCTTTGCAGCTTTCCCCAACCAGATCCTCCCCACAAAAGGTACAGGGACCAGCCCAGGCTGGCAACACCAGGGCTGAGTTTTCCACCCCACTGTGTGGCAATCTCACAATTGGCTTATCAACACAGTAAGACAGTTGAAGGTTTGCATAATGTACAGCAATTGCTGACCCCTTCTCCTCTGGGTCCCTGTAGGGTTGAATTTCTGTCCCCTCTACCTTGACCCCCGTGAAACAGCCATTTCCATCTGTCCACAGGGAAAGGTCTGGAAGGACCTGTACCATGAGGCTAACACTAATTAACTCAGAATGGGCATGAGGAAGAATCAACAGACTTCTGGGTTACTTGATTTGCGTTCAAGAAAGCACACACACCTTTTGTAACTAGAGTTTGGGGGCTGTTAATTGTACCCCCCTCCTTTGTAAGAGCTGAGCTAATAAGCAAGCACAGGAGCTGTGGGGACAAAGATCCATTACCTGCTTTATTGCTAGATCTCACAGCCAAGGGGGGCTTCCCACCACGTTCACCTGCCTGCCCCACTATACCCCTGGGCATTTCAGCCTGCCCTGCAAATGCAGGAGAGCAGGAGTCAGGGGCAGGGGACACAATGGACTCAGGATCTGCTAAGGCTTGACACGTGGGTTTGAGAGAGGGCCAAAGCCAGCTCCAGTAATGACCTTCTTGCCATTTTAAGAAAATGAGACAAATC
This sequence comes from Camelus bactrianus, assembly GCF_048773025.1. Classification (NCBI taxonomy): domain Eukaryota; kingdom Metazoa; phylum Chordata; class Mammalia; order Artiodactyla; family Camelidae; genus Camelus; species Camelus bactrianus. The sequence goes on from NC_133565.1 coordinate 30,339,714, forward strand.
AGAAAGAAGTTACCTTGCATCATATAGGAGTGGGGCTAAGGGAGGCACAACTTTCCTTCCCAAAACTGCCCAAGAGTGTTGATCAGTTGGCAACATCTATTACTATTCTGTGGATAAAGACAGCAACCTGGAGAAAGCAGCCTCTCAAAGTCATTATTTTTTTTACTGTTTGGAAAAAAAAAAAAAGCTCTAAGTCTATATAATTATCTGTGTATTTATCTGTCCCTCAGCTGTGAGCTCCCTAAAGGGACAAAGGTATTCTTATCCCCTGTGACATATTCTTAGGGTTTGCCAGAGGAATAAATGAGGAAGGGAGGATCTCATTACTCTTAACTACACATAAGCCATTCAAAACCTTCCTTCTTGAGTTCAACCAATTAGCTTAACATTTGGCTCCTACATCAGTTTGAACCTGGCCTATCTTTCTCAAAGGCAACAGTGCCTTAAATTTCCAGACAGAAAATACCGTTAACTCCTCTTCATCTCTCTCCTCCAATAAACTATTATATAGTGAAACCTCTAGTCTAATTTTTCTCAAACAAGATATTGCACTGAAACTTAAAAATGCAGTTACATTTTTATTTACTTTCAAATGATTCAGAGAAATCTGGGGGCAGAGGTGAGAATCTCCCAATTGCCCTGGAATGAAGTCTCCAATGGTTAAAAGAAAACGCGGTTACAGGGCAAACAATAGTTAGAAGGCTCGCATAACGCAGAGGGGTCCCGGACTCACACACACCACTAACCTACTCAAGCTACTTGGAGAAAACCTAGAACTAGCAGAGGTGCCAACCCACTAATCTCTCCTGACCCACCACAAGGAGTGCTGAGGACCCGCCCCCATAATGCTCTATGTATCTGGGGTAGAGCTGGGAACACTGAGGCATCTGTGTGGCAATGGTGCTTCCACGTCAACAAGGTGGCCTTGTTAGCAAACGGGAACCTCCGGAATTCAGCCTCCAGTCCTAGCCTGTCCTTCCTTTGAGCTAAGTCACTCCTGCTGAGCCAGCTTCTTGCCATATCTTGAAAGGAAGGAAAGCAGCTTCCAGAGCTGATTCCGTCAACGACCAGTGTAAAAGGAGGGCTGTTCTATTTCATCACAATATCATCTGCCAACAGCACGTAACAACTGTCTGATGTGTTGTGCCAACCTCCCGACAGCCTTCATTTCATCTTCAGAGGAAGAGATTATGGCTCAGAAGGTGAAGTGACAGTCACACGGCCAGGGAAGGGCAGAGCCAGGTCTGAGCTCAACTCCCTAGCTTCAAAGCCCAGGTTTTGGCCAGTAGATTTCATGGTTTACAACCACTCCCAATACTACCTGGGTATCTCATCACTGAAACAGTATGGATTGCAGGGGGTAACAAAAAGGAGTATCACAGGGGGCTCCTAGAAGCAGAGGTGAGATTCCTTTTAACTTCCAAGAATTTGCACAGAACAAAGGTGAGGGAGGTCGGGGAGGCACACATTAAACCCTCTATGGGACCATGGTTCAAAGGACAGATCTCCTTTCTGTATCCCATTTCCAGACCTTAAGTGGTCCTGACATCTCTCTCCTTCATCCCCATATCCACATCTCCAAGCCCCGACAGATATTACTGCCTAAACATTTATGGGATGCTCCTCTCCTCTCCATCTCCACTGCCAACAATTTGGGCCAAATGACCTTCATTCCTTAAGGCATAGATGAGCACAACCACCTGCCTGGCCTCCACATCCACCCCTCCACCCTGCAACAGGAAGTCATTTCTCAAAACCCAATTCTCCTCAAGCACCACTCCTCTCCCTCCTCTCGTGGAGAACTCTCCAATTGTTTCCCAAGGCACCCCACCATGTTCCAGGCCCTCTCCCGCCTCCAGCCTGACCCTCTCGGTTCCACACATACTAGACTTCCAAATCCTTATGTCCCATGCTCCTTCCTGCCCCAGAGCCTTTGCATAGGCTGTTACCACTGACAGACTAACTCTTCTCCATGTGTCAGATCTCAACTTGAACATCACCTCAAGTAAGCCTTGCCTGAACTCCAAGGAATACAAATTCCTTCTTATAGGCTCTCCCAGAACTTCACAGTTGTAATCTGATTATTGGCAGGGGAGGTGGCATGGGATTGCAGAGTGGTCTTTAAATAATGTCTCCACCACTCTACTCCGATTTCATTAGGTAGGGACCACGTCTGTTTTTGTATTCAGTGCCTAGCCTAGCACCCAGCACATGGTATACGTGTAATACACATCTGTGAAATAACTGAATAAGCAAACTAATTTCTCAAATTAGCCCAAAAACCCTGGAATAAATCAACCCCCACTGTAGATAGACCTGAAGACTTCTTTGCAATCACTTTGCTTCCCTTTTTAGCAATTCACCCTTTACATTTGGATAGAAATGTTACCTAAATAGATTAGCCTCAGCATAAACAGTCCAGAGGATAACTAACAACCAACGCCAAGTATCTTGTAAGTGTCAGACTTCTGCTTCCCACACCCTACACTCTCACATCTGACACGCTCTCCAGCTGCCCAGCAGAACTGCTGGAGTTGGAACTTGAAGGAAATCCACCATTTCTGGGGTGAGGGCTGCCATTTCCAGAGCTACCTGACAGGAAGGCAAAATCTCAATGTGTTCCCATGCTGAAGTCAAGCGCAGGTAACACTAGGAAGGGTAGTGTTGTCACACAAGCAGGGACACCAGTCACATACACGTAGTCCATGTGACCAGTGGCCACAAAGTTGTGCACTGCAGTGGGCCTGAGGACAGGCTTTAATGTAAGACCACTGGCAGGTACGTAGCTAAGACCAAGATTTTGAACAGATCTTCCATGAGGATGCTGAAGTCTCTAAGAAATCTGGTAGAAGCATGAGTGAAAAGGAATGCAGTGGGCCAAGTGCGAGAGTCATCAGTAACGGAGAAGTCAGGAGTCAACAAGGAGGGAGTGGGTGGTAAAGTCTAACGGCAAGACACTGAATCATATTATGCACTTTCCTTCATTCTGTTTTTTACTCAAATACATTATTCAGTTCTTATTAAGTTAACTTCTACCAACTTTGTAAGAGAACTTTTAATGGCTGAGTAACATTCCATGGTGGGAATGAGCCATGGCTACTTGCCTTTTGATAACCCTTTGTCCATCTGAGAAAAATATAGATTTAACTATTAACTAGGAAAGTACTTTTCAACTTGGGCAGTTTCATTCCAAAGACATGATTTATGCAAGTTATAAGGGGCAATGAGGTAAAATGAAAGCATCAAATGTTGTTTCTGGCTGGTGCAGGTGCCTGTGAGGCAGCAGAATGAGACTACATCTGAAAGTACTCCCCCCCACCCCCTAAAGAGACTGGAATCAACACGCTGTCCGGTAGTGGACAGAACACCAAGTCACCAGGATGGATAAAGACCCTTTCCCCCCAACTCTTGCTTTCCAGTCTTCTAATGCCCACTACTGGCAGAACCTAACAAGAAATAAGCCAACGTGGGGGGGGGGGGGAGCCCCAACTCCAGCGTCTCAAAGCCTGATAAAGAGCTTAGACCCAAGTTTCAAACCAAATCTGGTCCTCCTCTTAGGAAGCCCAGCATCCACACATATTTAACCACCACGTAATAGTAACGCTGCATGCTTTTACCGATCAAGATGCAACTACCTTTCATACAAAAGAAGACACTCATGCTCTCCAAATCAAAAGGTAAGACAGAAAGTGCATGATCATACCGATCACTGCACAGTGTGTTAAATTGCTCCTCTAATTCAAACAGTCCCACATGAATATTCTACAAGAAAATGTACATAGTTGCTATAGCTCTTATTTCTAAAATGCTCACAAGGCCATAGCTGGTATTTTAAAAATTCTCCCTCCTATTACATGTTTCATTGCTTTCAGCCAGCACCTCAGTTGTTTGTCTTGTTTTTTTTTATTTACAAAATGAAGTGGCCCCAAAAATCATACTTGAAGGATCTTCTGAATGCAGTTTTCTATTACATTTTACCTAGGTACATGGAAGTAATAAGAGGTGTTGGAATCCCCTGGGTTCCAGACATGGTCCTCCCTGTCCCCACTGTACAGCAGCACCCACATTTGTTCTTGGTAATTGGAACCAATCATTCCAGTCAGTACACTTTTCTTCTTTACCTGTTGGTTCAATGGGATGAATAATCCATAAATATAGTCTACTATACTGCCCCGAAACAAGTCTCCAGAGATTTAAAAAAAAATATGTACATCCCTGAAAATACAGCATTTTAAAAACTACACTGTGATAGTTTCTCCACTTTTCCCAGTCAACAGCATGGAAAACAAGCCTAGAGGGTAAAAAACTGGCTGAAATACAGCATGGAAAAGTGAAGACAGAAGTGGTACTACTAATTTGGACCCTAATCTAACCACCTCCATAATTCAAAGATTATCAAACAGGAAATTATTAGTTTTAAGGAGAAGAGCAGCATGACTGCTTTAAATAAACACTGGTGGCAGCAGCAGAATAAATGTGTAGGGGGCAGGGAACACCAGCAGGTATTAAGACTACAATGCTATTAAAATACAGACTCCACGACAGAGGAAAAGAGGCAGATAGAAAAGGCAGGAAATACTTGGTAACTGCTAAGACTCAGTCATCGAATGCATGTCTGCACAGCTGGAGAATGGGAGATGGGGGTGGGTGGTGTGATGTGTTTAGCTAAGTGACCATGGACAAGTTACTTAGCCTATGTAACCTCGACTTCCTTTTTGTAATATACACTACAAAAATAGTAGCAGCTATTAATAACAAATGCCCATAAGACAGTAGTTATAGGACTGCACAAAATCATGCTCAGCAAAGGCCAAACAAGGTGGGCCAAGGTGGAAAACCAGGAGAAAAGCACCTTAATTTTGAGAAATCATTTCAAGACCTTAAAACTATCACAACTAAGACAAAATAAAAATGAAAGTGACTAGTATGTAAACAACATGCCAGTACACTGATACAAATACCATAGACACATTAAAGCTAAATAACCAACTATTTCAGAAGTATATCCTACCTCTAATAGCACAATTAGGGCTTACAACTTCACAAATCTCTATTTCTCCATAAACAGGTGTATCAAGTTCTGCTAAGACAGTACTTCAGCATGACAGTTTGCCATTTTGCCAACGATTTGAAAATAGCTAACTTTCAACCTATGTAAATAGTCCTGAACATTTAAACTGTAATTGTAACAAGGAAAGGAGGTGGATGCAAAAACCCCAGAGAATATTAGTTTAAATGTACCCTTATCACCAGCAACGCATCTTCCTGTCCTTTGAGTCCATTCCTTCAATTTAGATGGATTCAGTTCAAAGAATAAACTAAGACTAAAAGTTCTACATCATAGCACCTGAGGTAGCTAACTAACTAGTCCAAGCATCTCAAGCATGGCTGTGGTTTAATAAATACTGGGAATTCCAAATATCTGGAAATAAAGACCTAGGTTTTACAAACTTTTTTTTAATTCAACAATGAATGGTAATGGGTATTAACTACACTTATTGTAATCATTTCACAGTATACACAAATATTAAATCCTTTTTACCTGAAACTAATATAATGTCATGTCAGTTGTACCTCAGTTTTAAAAAGGTTTAAATACTAACCCAATTTCATTTTGGGGTAAACAATGATTACCTGCAATTATCAATTCAGGATTATCTTGATCATATTTAATTCCAGCTACTTCTATTACTGCACAAGACGTTTTGAAGCCACATCAAAAATTACTAGTAAGTGAAAAAATACTCAAAAATACTTTATAGACTTAATGTCCAAGAAGATTACTATTTTCTTTAGTATCATCAGACAAACCTACCAATATGCTATTCTCAAGGCATGTTTAAATTGGAAGGAGGGGCTTAATGAATTAAAATCTCAAATTTTATGCATTGTAATGCTGGTAAATAGCTCAAAATAAAAAATTACTGGCAGAAAGATAGCTGTCACACAGGTAAAAATTCCCTAAATGCTCAAAAATAACAATAGTCTAGGAAAAGTAGAGTGTTAACCTCTAACTTTTTCAGCCAGAACTCAAGAGCAAATTACCAAAGCTGCTGTGGATTTAAAAGTAGACAATGAAGCCAAGCTTCTCATTCCATAAAGGTCAAACAAGAAAACAAACACTCACCTGAAAAATCACTGTCTAAATAAAAGAAAGAATACACAATATACAAAGATTGTGTAATGTATCCACACAAGCACGCTACTCTTTGAAATTTAAAGAAAAAATTTATTGAAGATCTGAAAAACAATTTCTAAAAGACTGACTTTTCCAGAAAACTGTAGCTACACAATGCATTGCGTCTATCATGTTAAAACGTGCATTAGACACAAATACAAAAACCATGAAACAAGCCACCATTCTTCAACAATCTGAGCAAAGATAAAATGCCTAAGGAACAACATGGATGACTTGCAAAGGATGGGCTCTTTACTTTAAGCACCATAAAAAAAAGAGGGGAGCACAAATGGATGAGTGTGTTCAGTTATATACACTGAATTGAACCTTTGGCACTAGGAATCAGAGCATTCTGTCATATAGCATTAACACATATTATAAAAGTGCGTAGTGTCAAAGGAATAGAACCACCAGCATTCAAAAGCAGCTTTGTCAACTAAGCAATAAAACACTCTACAGTATGTCTCTCTGTTGTCCATCACTGAATACACTGGTAGCAACTTTGAAATGAAAAAAAAAGAAGAAAAAAGGAGCTGTAACCCCTTTTATTTTCTCTGTTTAAAATCAAACAGAAAAAACAAACATCAATTCTGTTATACACTAACATTTCCAAAGTACATCATTTGTACAAGAGAATGACTGAAACAAAAATGTGTTTACAGAGATCCAAACATAAGTGAGTGTAAGAGCCTCACACAGCTTTCCGATGGTACTCAGGAGGGGCCACTTCATAATCGCTGGCACTAAACAAAGTTGCAGAGTTCTTTGCCAGGTATCTAAAAATGAAACGTTATTCATTACAAGTATGGAAAAAGAATCATATTTTGAACCTAATCTCTTCTCAATTATACACAGAAGCCACACAAAGCACTTTAAAATATACTAAAACAATTGCAACCTCACAGTAAAACCATGTAATTACAACTCAGACAAATAGGGTTATTATATACCAGACAACAATGCATAAAGGAATGAAGTCCAGGGTTACTCCCTTTATTTCAAATAAGCAAAGAACAGGAGCCACCAGCATACCAAGCTAAGCACTTACTTAGACCACCTTTAAGAAACAGGTATTGTCATCCTAAAAGAATAACATCTAATTGTTTTCTTTACCTCTATGAAATCCATCATATTACATAGATTCAGAAATTGACGGGGGGGTGTAGAGCACATGCTTACCATGTACGAGGTCCTGGGTTTGGGTTCAATCCCCATTACCTCCACTAACTAAACCCAGTTACCTCCCCTCACAAAAAAAATTTTTTTTAAGAAAAAAAAAAAACAAATTAATGAGTAAATTTCAAATTTAAACAAAATTAACACTATAAAAATCAGAGACCAGTAGCAGAAATGTCAAGTAGCAGACTTCTCTTTCATAAAGAAATTGGGGTAAAGAGAGGATATTTATTCATCACTGGCAGAGCACAGACTATAAAAGGCTGTTTACATTCCCACGCACATGTTGGTTTTTTAATTATAAAATACATGATGCCGCTTAAGAAAATTCAACTACAGAACTACATAATATAGAAACAGAAAACTTAAACCTTCCCTCCCAACATCATGCCCAAGAAATAACCCACTAAGTATGATCCATACTTTTCCAAAGATTGAAAATGTTTCTCTACAAATGAGAGGAATCATACCAAACTCTATTGGAATTTAATTTTTTTAAATTCACACAACATGGACACCTTTCCTGATCAGTAATTTGGGCCTACCTCAGCCATTAATAGTTAAAAATTCTTCACCATTACTTTTTTTTTAATGAAAAATACATGCTTGGAAATCTTTGTGCATTTAAGCATTTCCACAGGATAAGTTCCCAGAACTGTAACTGTCAAAGGGTAAAAGTACATTTAAAACTTTTATATACACTGCCAAAAAGCCCTCCAAAAAGCTGTAGAAACCAGGACTGCCTTTTCCTCCGTTTCTTCAATCTTTTAATCTAAGCCAATGTGATGATATTTTAATTTTAATATTAAACATACTTTAATGGCTTTTGTACTGACCTTTCTGTAAATTTCCAATGACCTCCTTTTCATTCATCTTTTTCTTACTGAATGAGAACTTTTTTGTATAAAGATACTTTAGCATATATGTAACATGTATTCCCTTCATCTTTTAAGCACATATTTTTAATCACAGTTTAAACTTGTATGAATTTCCTGTATTGAGCTTAACTTTTAAAGACCTTTCTTACTACAAAAATCATAAAAATATTACTTTACATTTTTCCTTCATTACCTTAACAGTTTTAATTTTGGATTTAAAATTTTGATTCATCTAGTTTTGGTGAATGACAGTAAGTCTGGATCTAATTTTGTTTTCTTCCAAAGACTAGCTAGACCGCTGTTCCCATCACCATCTACTAAGCACTCCATCATTTCCTCCTCTTGTTGATATGCAATCCTGTCATTTGTGTTATTCCCACATACCTGTACTTGTATTGTTTGCTTAACATTATGTATCTACCCCTGTACCAATACCACATAATTTTAGTTGTATTATAGTATTTATACTGTCAATCCATCACAGAGCAATTTTCAGTACACTGAACTAATCCATGTTTAATTTCAAGCACATTTTTAGACTTACTTTAGGAAATCATGAAGATAATTCAGTAATAAAGCAAGGCTCTTCTCATCCAGAGGCGTATAGGCCAACATTGCTCCAATTCGTACTATTTAAACAAAAGAATTTAGTCAAAGTTACATCCAAGGTAGCGCTATAGCCATATATTTCCATTGTGTGAGCAATTGCAACCATTACTGATTCCTCTGAAGTACACCATTTTAGAAATTGACTTTAAACAGGTTTTAATGTATTAAATAAAATTTTGAATTTGAACTGAATGTTTTTAAACATTACTTTGTTAGCCCCCTTCATATAAATTAGGAAAGACAAAAGGCCCAAAGGAAAAAAAGTAAAATTTTGTTTTCTAAATGGCATATTACCAAATAATCTCAGTAGATGTGGTGCTCCATACACCTGGGACATGGGCGCGTCAGGATGATCGGCAAGGATTTCAGCATACTGTGGTCTCTCAAATTTGTAGAGTAGTTGAGTGCCCAACATTACATTGAAGTATTCCTTTATCCCTGCCACGACTTCATTAACAGCATACTCCCTGATAAATAAAAATATTTACCTTCAAAGCAGGCCATTGAAAAGAACTGAGAGATAAGGATTAGGTCAACCAACATAAGGGTAAGGGATTAAGTTAAAGGCTAAACTAATTGACAATGAACCTCTACTGAACAGGTTTTTTTTTAAAAGAAGAGATTTAGTAAGAGCACAAGGAATCAATTCTAAAAATAAACCAGTGGTAAGCAAACTACAGCCCTCAGGCTAAGGATGATTTTTACACTTTCAACTAGTTGTACTCTAAATGGTTATATATGTACTTACATAAAATAGATTCAATTTTACCTAGAACATTTATTTGGCTCTTTAAGAAAAAGTTTGCCAGCCAAACCCCCTGTGTTAAAGCAATGAAATTCTACTTTGCTAGTTTCTGATGGTACTACTTTAAGAGTACGTATTTCAGATAATTTCTTTGGCAATAATGTTTGAAATGTATGGGTATACTTCAAAGATATGTATATTCTTACTTATTATCTGTGTTTCCTCGAGATTTCTTATAATTTGCATAATCCTCTAGAATGGAATCCACATTCTTCTTGGCAGGAAGATAAAAGAGCTAAGAAAACAAAAAAATACTTGAATACTAATACTGTTTTTCAATAAAAAGGTATACTGGAACTTTTAATGCAATAAAATATCACCTAATAGTATTACAAAACAGCAAAGGAAACTGTTCACTTAAAACATAGTTAACATGGCTGAGGAACTAAGAATTTAATTTTATTTAATTTCAAAAGCCAAATGTGGCTAGTAGCTGCCATACCAGACAGCTCTAAACACTGGTAACCTGTTGAACACACTATACTATCGCTACATATGGAATGGTCCTGCACATATACCTCCGTGATATTATTAAATCATCATTTACTGTATTGTATGATGGGCCAGACCCTGTCTGAAGCACCCGAATGCTCTTTTCATCCTCACATCAATACTATGAGGTAGGGACCCATTATTCCACTACATGTAAAAACTAAAACACAAAAAGGCCCAAGTAACTTGCTCAAACTCAGTAAGTGGTAGAACCAAGTTAAACCTAGCAGTTTAGCTCCAAAGCCAAACCAAGAAGCAAACGCATTGTACAGTGTATGAGATGTCTATTAAGTTTCATAATCCTCATGCAGTCCCTATTTCCCCCCTCAATCCTGCCTGTACCATTTAAGAAATCGGTTCCTTTGTTCTCCAGAGTGCCTCATTCTGGACTTTTATGACTTTATTTTTATGATGTTTCACACATACCTCATAATATTCCTATTTCCTGTAGACTGGTAATTAGACAAAGGACCTTGATTAGACTCAGGTTCTTCTGAAGGTCACAAATACCCTGCAGACAGTATTGTGTGCTTCCTATTACACTCCACTAGCAGTAACATATGTGATGATGTCCCATTGTTAAGGCAAGAAATACATGCTTCTTTTCATCAATTTTCAGAATGACTTCCTGCCCTAGCAACTGCCAATTCTTTTTTAAATCATTAAAAATCCACGGACTTTTATATATGTACTTTTTTATTTCATTCCCTTCAAAGTCCTTTCTGGCAATCAAATTATTCAGTCCCTCAATTAAAATGCTCATACTGTCAATATTCAAATCTACACAACCTGTTCTTTAAAATTTTTTTTTTAAACGAGCAACAACATATACAGATTACAATCTGTATAGCTTTCAAGTTACCTGTTTTTGTCGGGTAATTAAGTCCCAATCATCAACAAGCCATGGTTTTAGTTCTTCAGGAATCTTTACTTTAACCTCAACTCTGTTCATGAATGTTTCCTCCTAAATAGAAAAAGGGCATTAAACATCTGTCTTTTCTTGCTGAGTAACAGCTCTAAAAGAGTTTTCTAAAGGCTTTTCTGGACCTTTAGAGGCATTGGGTATAAATTATTTACTCACACAGGCTGCTGGAATTGTCATTTCAAAAATGGTAAAGCATCATATAGCTAGCTCTGGGGAGAAAAGAATCCTGGTAAGTCTATTCAGTGCCTCTTCATGTGAAGGCAAATACGCTTTAGCAAATCTTTTCTTCTGTAAATGACCACTCCGACTTGATGCTTTTTAACTTGTATTTTTCAAATTCATTGATTTTGAATAGTCGTATCATCAACAACTAGCCAAAACACAATTCTAATACATAAAACTAAATGTACTGTCTTCTTTTTTTTAATATTTTTTGAAGGGCAATTTATTTGTTTAGTTTGGGGGGGGAGGGAGAGGTAATTAGGTTTATTTATTTCTTTATTTTTAGAGAGGGTACTGGGGATTGAACCTAGGGCTTTGTGTTTGCTAAGCATGCGCTCTTGTCACTTGAGCTATACCCCCCCCCCATACTGTCTTCTAATTTGTCTTCAATAGCTGCCTAAAAATGCCTGGTTTTCAGAACATACCACTGTTTCTAAGTATATCATTGCTTTATTATAACCTCAGCTTCAGAAATGTAAACTATGTCAGTTAAAACTTTAAAAACCTTATTTTTAAATTCATAACTTTGGAAATTATAAACATAATTAGAAATAAGACATTTTATTCACTTATGTATGATTTCTAAACTATTATATACACACATATATATGTGAAACTGATAGGCTTTCCTGGTATTTTTTTGTTTATTAAATCATCTTGGGACACACTAAACCATTTAATGTGACCTAATTAAGTCTATTCAGTCTAATACCAAAGAAATACTGGGTCTTATACAAGAACACAGAGCTTTACAGCAAATATCTGATGAGTTGCGGGGTAAAATTTAGCAGGAACGTATCTAGAGCTACAAGTGAAATAAAAAACAATGTATACAAGTGTATCCTTTATTCAAAAGGGAAATTTTTCAATTCAGTAGTTGACTACGTTACCAATGGATGCTTCTGAAGGCTCAAAGTTCTGACTATTTTATTGTGTTGTGTAACATGACAGACTAAAATTTCTAACATACTATACATTAACTTAGGGAAAAACTCACGTTTTCAACAGTAGGATCTACTCGGGCCCTTTTCTTGCGAGGAGGCTGAGGTGTCTCACTGGTACTGCCACCATCTCCATTTCCAGGTGCTATAAAAATTTGGGGGTGAGGGGAGATTTTTAGCTTAACAAATGAGAAACTCTAAATAGTTTCATGACATACTTTTGATTTTTCTCACTACATAGGTGTTACTTAAATCTATATTAAAGATAGCATTCCTACTAAAAACATAACTTTTATGAACAGCCCTACCAAACATTTAGTACATGGTAAAATTTACTATTACCATTTTACATTTATTTTTACAATATATCTTCTCAGGGCCAGTCATTAAGACTAAACAATATGAAAATAATAAATGCTTACAGGTTTCTCTGTGGTAGAAAAAGGATCATTTAGTTCTCTACTACTACGTATCTAATTCTGTAACTGCTGTGAATCATATTTGAGACCATCAACATAAGTTTACTCTAAAACTTCGTAACTTTTAAAACTTAACAGTGAAGGCAAAATGCAAATGTTATAAAGGTAGAATAATCGATTTTAACAAAAAAGTTAATATTCTTACTTTTCTGTTTGTTCTTTTTTGTTTTCCTGAAAGGAGGGAAGAAAAAGAAAAATAATTATTTTTAGTAAAACTGCCTCTTTAAATTCCCTTTTACCAGGGTTAAATTCATAGAGAAATACTGCCTTGTTTGGTAAGACCACGCAGTGATCTTTTTCCCTGCTCAGACACAAGGATTTTTACTAATAGTTGGGTAAATTCACATTTCCCTCCACATGGGGAAAAATAAACCAAAAACACATCAGGAAACTTCCTTCCAGGATTATATTACTCATTTGTAAGTTTATAGCATGTAAGTTGTAAAAATATACTTTATAAGAGAAGTGTTACAAACACACAAAAAGCTCCAAAGGTTAAAATATTTTTCCCAACTACTTTAGTACTAGCGTAATTTGATTTTGGATTTGCATGTTTTCAGGCCAACCTCTAACTCCAGTCTCACTGATCCAAATTCTGTTTCGCTTATTTCTTCTCTAAACTATATTCTCCCCTTTACAACAACAAATACTCTCTTCTCCCATTTGTAGAACAGAGCTAATGTCTTGGTTATTATCTGCAACAGCAATTTAACTCATATCTATTTACATACATACTGCAAAGCAGTAAATTACCAATTTTGACTTTATAAATTCTTTCTAGACTGTAAGGAAAACAAGTTTACAAAGCCCATGATTATGGATTATGCCAGTGGGACCGTAACAGAACAACTGATTATTTTTACTTTTCTACATCTTAAATACTTATAAATGCTGTTAATTACCTGTATTTACTTAATTTAGAGCTTGGAGTTTATTTGACATCTCTAATTAACTTACGTTGGCTATGAACACAAATATCTGGCCATCTCAAAGTACAGATTTTCCCCTCCTTCTCTAAGGTTAACTTCTGTAACACAAATATTTGCTGGACACTATTTCTGGGTCAGATTAAATCATTAACTTTTACTTATACATGTCAAGAACACATGGGGACCAAGAGAAGTCAAGAGATCTTATATTCATTTCTTACCCACTCAGTCTATACCATAAAGTAAAAAAAAAAAAAAAAAAAAAAAAAAAAAATACTGACAACTGATCTCAACTCTAAAGATCTATAAACTATACTTCAATGAACCCCAGTGGTAAAGATTTGCTTCAAACTTCTTGCTTTGTATTAAATTAACATGCAACCTAGTTTCTCAAAGTATGCAACAGATTTCGTACAATAGACTGATGCTTTGTTTGTCTTCCTATTTCTAAGCTTTATGACTGTTATAATCAAAATATAAGCTGTCTGATGCAACTTACTTAAAAGAATAACTGAAGTCCTAAGTCATTCTTGAGAAGTCATTTCACTAAATAATGAACCACCGAAGTAAACCTTTGAAGCCAAAGTGCTTACAAAATTCACATGTATTTGCTAGTTTAGAAAGCAGAAACCCCCATCCTTAAGGACCTAGATGTCAACAAAGTAAAAGGTATATCTGGTTCTTATGATACACTCTAGCCCGATGCATTTATATTTATGTATATTCAGAGAAAGCTAAAGAACAATTACCAAACACTAAAGATGATGTAGGGCATAAAACTAAAAATTAAACATTCAAAATCGTTTTGAAATCAAAAGTTAAAAAAAAAAAAAAAGATTTAATTACCGTTTTTTAATCTCTGAGTCTACCAGAGCAAAGCAGTACTTAAAATTGTATGATGCCTTCCTAAGCACTCAGATTATGACCTTTTCAAAATGCTATTTTCCCATTAAAAGGATGGCTCCTGGAGAAACATTAAGTTCCACTGTCTCAGGGCAGAAAATGTACAAGGTAATCCTAGAACATTCTGTCCTATCTACTGAGAGACAAGAAGATCCAAGACTCAAGATATCTTAAAAGACTCATGAGCCAATTAATCTGAAGTGGTCCCCCTTGTCCAAGGACAGAAAACTTGAGTTTTAAAGCTTTACCTCATATACTTACTCAGCCATTGTTTCTGTAGTCAAAACTATGCAACTCTATGAATTCAAATGTTTTTGAACTCAGATACAAATAATTTTTAGGCCTACTACTTTCTATATTCATTATCTATACGAACTTTTAGCAAATACAGCTTTATTGACAAAAATCCATTTTTCCATACAATGAAAAAGTTGCTGGCTTTAAGATTCAGCTACTCTAGGGGGGTTATAGCTCAGTGGCAGAGTGTGTGCTTAGCATGCACGAGATCCTGGGTTTAATCTCCAGCACCCCCATTAAAAAATAAGTAACTCTAATTACCCACCCCCCAAAAAGATTCAATTACTCTTAAATCCTTTCAAATTCTACTATATAATAGTTTTCCAAAGAACTAAGTCACGGGAGTGTGTTACTACTTATTAACAAAAGCTATGAGCCAACCTCAAATAGTAATCCTTGCCAAATCAATTATCTTCTCACCAAAAAGGTGAAACTTCAAACATTTCAAAATGCATAATTATCTTCATAACTATCACCTAAGTTTTCGGTAGTAAAATCAAACTAGTTAAGTCTAAAAGCAATAGAACTTGGTTTCAAGGAAAAACATACTTCTCTTAGATAAACCCTATTTTAGAGCATGTTATTTTTGATCCTCTGACAAGCACATAACCACTCATTAAAACTATGTCCTTAAAATATTCAAGTTGAAAGAAAAAATGGTATTTTAATAAAAGTTATGATTCTTTATGCTTTCTTTTATCAAGTTACCATTCTACACTGGTTTTCAGATACATAAACTTATTACACCAATGTATGTATATGACTTCCACACACAGGCTTATTATTATTACCAAGGTGTTCTAAATCTTAAGAGTTAACAAGGAATGGTTTTCTTTTTCTTAGGGGGTGATCTGAAATCTTAAATGTCTCACATATTTTTACTATGGATTTCAAGAGGGGAATTAAAATTAACATATACGTTAAGCATTATTGAAAGAGCAATTTGTAAAAACCGCAAAAATCTCAAAACTTATGCCCCAATTAATTCAATACTATGCTTGTAAAAGAAAACACATTACGTGCACATTTACACATACAACTTAAAAATAAAATAAGGGTTGTGAATATACTGCCACTGAATTATACACTTAAAAATAAGTGGTAAATTTCATGTTATGTATGTTTTGCCACAGTAAGGGGGGAGGGTAAGAAAACCTGCTAAGGAAAATTACAGAATCAATATGTAATTGATATGTATTTTCAACAACCCAACACTAACGGGATTCTCACTGGCCAGTTTCGAATTACAATATTCCAGTTTCCATTTTCAATAAAGCCTAATACAAGATAGTGGATATTAAGTTTGAATTTCACAAATAGTATGCAAAATTAAAACAAAGATATGAATTTCTTACACTTCAACATTTTTCTGTTGCAGACCAGATGTCTTCTTTCCAGGGGCAGCCCCTCTCATCTTCCCCTCTGCATACTGCTCCCTTCAAAAATAATGTTAATAAAATCATCATAAAATAAGTTATTTATGTGGAAAAATAAATTAATAGCTTGATTTCCTTTTGAAGTTTATATTCAAATTGAAGTCCCAAACCTATTTATATTCTGGTACAAAGTTTTAACAAGTTGGACAAAGATAATGTATCTAAAGAAAAATCAATTAAAGAAAAGAAGATGTACCTTAAAAAGAGCCCAGGAGATAAGAACATAACAATGAACTTGCAACTACTGAAATTCTAACAACATCTTGCTTTGTTTTCTACCCATCTCTAAGGACAGGCTCAAAAAATGATACGTATGCTACTTCCTTTCCCCAAGAAGGACTTCTCTTATCACCCAAAGTCAAAAGCCAAAACACAGTAGCTGACAGGTACCAAAAATCATTTTATAGGGCAGAAAGCCCATGATTTCCATTGTAGATTCCATTTCCAAAAATTAACTTCCAAACATTTCTCCTCATATTCAATATGTTGCAAAACAAACTTACTGATTGGCTTTTTGAAGTTCTCGTTGTTTCTGCAGATTGGTGTCCACATATTTGAGTACTCTGCTTTCTGGAACCCATTCATCCCAACTGAAAAGGAGAAAAGTTAAAATATCATTCAAACATATTGTATTACTATTAAGACTCTGTCCTCCAATTATTTTTTTAGAGATCCAAGAGGCAAGACTTTTGACTGCTCTGAACTAATTTGATAAACAGGCATTACAAATCCATTCTCAACTAAAATGAAAATATAGTGAAAATATGTTCTATAAAAAGGTAATAAACATATTCTCAAAAGCAGCATTCTAAATCTTAACTGCCAGAGTCCAAAAAGCAGATTATTAAATCATTAATTTTTTATTTTATTATTTTTAATTGAAGTATAGCCAGTTTACAATGTTAATTTCTGGTGTACAGCTTAGTGTTCCAGTCATCCATATACATACATGTACTCATTTTCATACTCTTTTTCATTATAAGTTACTACAAGATACTGAATATAAGTTACTACAAGATACTGTGCTATCTGTATAAACTTGTTTTCATATTGTTTTGTAAAATGGCAAGAGTATGGCATTTAACATAAAATATCCCAAGCAAGTATCCTTACAGAATAAAGCCACCTAAAAGATTTTTAATTTCCAAAAAATGAGGCACAGGAGTCCATAAGCTTACTTCTTAAAGACCTAACACTAATTAGCTGGTTAACTGTGTTACAAAGTTATAGAACTCTCCGTGACTTAGTTTCATTATCTGTAAAATGGCAGTAATAATACCTATGTCATAGGATTGTTATGAAAATTAAATAATACATGTAAAACACTTGAGTTTGACACACAAAAAATGAACACTCAAAGTGTGTCAGAAATATATTAGGAGGTCCACAATACTCAAATACCATCTAGATCAACTCAACTGAGGCTGTAAATTAAAGTGCTGTAATGGTCGTTAGACTGTATCACCTTAAACCTTTACTCATTCACAAATGAATACACCAACTTTCAAGGCATCACCAAAGAAATAGCTTTCTAAACATCAAAAGGTAGAACCAAACACTCTTAAAATACCTGCTTTCTAACACTTAGAAAAGCTCCTTCAAAACAAGATTTCTGGATGTTTTTTTCCAAAGGGGAAGACAAAGGTAGGGTCTTTCTCAGGGAATGCTTAATTTTTCATGCAAAGTGATTCTTTTCTCCTGCTGATGGAGCTCCTTTAGTGACACAATTAAATGTATCCTCGAAGTTTTTTATTTAATAATTTTCCACCTCTGACCTCTTACATAAGATAGCCAAAAGAATAAATAATAGAAAACTTCCTTCAACATGATTTCCTAGAGAAAACTTTAAAACATGCATTTACCTAGAGGTCAGGAGGGGGTGGTGTACTGAGGGAGCTCCTTCAGGAACAGGAAAAAGGGCTACAATATCCTCACGTGTCTTCAAAGTTTTTTCAGAGCGCCTGGGCCTCACAGCACTTCTGATACAGACAGCATAGTACAAAGTAATCTCAGTAACTAGGTGTAGAATTTGGCTTAAGCTTTATTTAGATTTATTTACAAATGGAATATTTAAATGTTTGTGTCAACAAATTCCAATAAGGTTTTTGAAAATTTAGAAGTATCTTATTATCTACTGCCCTTTTGAAAAAAAAAAAATATATAGTATTTACTGAAGTTGAAGAAAATTCCGGTTTGGAGATGGGCTTTTGTATGAAGTATAAAAGTATAGTATCCTATGAACCATTTTCAAAATGAGGATCTTATTTTTATTTACATATCTATTTACATCTGTTCCAATTCTCTATTAAAGGGAGCCAGCAAATCTTCACTTACCACAAAGTTCCATTTCAGAACCTTGTAAATTCTTTCCCCTTGGTATAAAATTAATTTAAATAAGGACTTTGATCTAAACACCATGTCAATTCTAGAGTTTCTTTTTCATATCAGGAGCTTAAAACTCATGCTGAACCACAGGAACATCTTTTGCTCTAAGAAACATCACTATTAGGACAGTAACTGAAGGCTAAACATTCAGAAATTTTTATATATAGGTCAAACATAAAAGAATTTAATAATTATCTAAAGAAAGCTTGTCATTAACTCCCACAGTCACAGTGATCCATGGCACTATTTATACAACACTAAATAAAAATGTAACACACTTGCTGGGTATTTGAATAACTCCTCCACCTTTCAGAATGGGTTTATTTAAAGGCTTCTCTAAATAGTAAAGATGATTTTTTTTCAAAATTACATGTATTTATCTATATACCATATCAAGTACAAAAAAACACATCCTTGTTAATACATCTACAAAGGTATTATTAAAGATCTCCAATATGTAGTACAATTTTTTCTTTCTTTTCCCAAGGAGTAATATATACAATAAGGCAAAAAAACCAAAGCAAAAAAAACTTATGCACCCTATCATTTATTTGTTACTAGATAATACAACAAAGGAAAAAACATTTATTTTCAAGCAGTACTATCAGAAAATACAAACATTTTATATAAATGTATTTCCACAAGTTCTTATAGGCTACAAATGCCACTTAAAACCATGAAACAGTTAATAACAAAAGCTGTGTTCACAGCTAAGATGAAATCCTAAAAATTATTTATAAGTGTACATGGGGTGGGGGACAGACTTATCCCATAAATTTGCTATTTGCTTAAATTTCCTGTATAGATTTAAACTTTCTTATACATGATATGCATAAAATAAGATACCCATTTCCTATAGAGAATCGAGATTCTCATTATATCTTAATATATACTCTTTATCTGATATTAATCGAATATCAATATGTATAACATAAACCTAATAATGAAAGTCTTTAACATTGTTTTTAATAAGGAAGAAAAAACTGTAACACACACTGCAATCTAGAAGATAAACTTTCCTGGATACCAGAATCAATTCAGCATTAATCCTAAAATCCCACTTAAAATCATGGACAAGTTTGCTTTTATAAGACCAAAAATTGAAAAGCCCATGGGGTCATTTTGAGTTACTGTATTACCTACCAATCATTACTAGAAATATTTTAAGTATTATTAACGGGGGGGGGGGGGGGTCGCAAGGTGCCACAAAGGGTTTTTACAAACTTTAGCCCTCTACCTTTCCACAATTATACTAACGAAAGGAAAGATAATGTCTGATTTCTTCTTAGCTAAAACAATTTCATGAAAAAAATTTCTAACTAATAAAACTGGATTGGTCACCTGGCTAGGGGACTGTACAAAAGACAACCAAGGTAACAAGGTCAGTAAACATAAAGGAAAAAACCTCCTTCCAAAGCAAGAGTACTCAACAAATCAGATGGCACTGTTCACATGAAGAGGCAGGTACCAGAGAATGGCTCAGGTAAACACAAAGCTTTAAAAGCTGCTAGAAAACCACTCTTAAAGAACTACACTTTCTGGCAGTGCTATCTTTGAAGGACAAAACACCATTAACAAAAGTAATTAAGAATCTGTCAAAATAAAAATTATTAGGCTATTAAATTACAGGAACCAAAAATTAGTAAGGTGTCAGATGTGGTACTTATGGGCCCCAAGGAAAAAGACCCATCACTGATCTCCACTGGCTGGATATTCTAGAATGTGTTCAATCTATAACCATCGTCCATTCCCAGCAACATCAAATACATCACTACTTAAAAAAAAAAAAAAAAGTTTAACTCTTTGGGGTTAAAAATTAGGTTCTGTAATTAAATTTCTGTACCTGCGTTAAACCATATGGTAAAAAGTGAACCACATGAATCCACTTTGTAAGCATATAATTACGTTTCCAAAGTTCAAACATGAGTTGGTCTATACTTCCAAATCAGGCAATCTTTTATCTTTTTCCTTTTTCTAGGTAGAAAAGCCCAACCAGCTTTGGGTATGACTACTTGAAACAATGTAGGTAGCTACTAAGTTTGTGTTAAGGCAAAATACTCAAGCTGTCCTAAAACGTACCAAAACCAGAAAACAGCCGGTCTGACTAATGATTAGACATTATACCAGAACATAAGAAATACTCCAAAAACATAAAATCAAATGGCTGTACACTCTAATTTCTATTATATTTTCATCATACTACAAATGGTTCCCCCTTCCTTCAATATATATTACATTAAAACTGTACAAGAATTAAGAAGCATATGCTTCTGTCAGTCTATGACACAAAGCTACCCTATTAATTACAAAAACTGCTTTTAAATCTAATACTCACTTTTTATTCCAACCACTGTAATGTATAAAGTATTTCACTTGTTTATCCTTTATGGCAACCTTTACACACTGAAATGAAGAAGAAAAAAACTTTAGAAATACTGAAGGAAAAAAAAAGACTAGCTGGGTAATTCAGAAGTAGCCAAGCTTTTAAAGACATGCTCTACATTTAAGAACCATAAGCATAAAAGGCCACCTGAAATCTTCAATCAATGAGCTAGATAAGCTATCCAACAACAGCTAATGAAAGCTGTATTTGTGCTTCCTCAGAGTCCAACTAGTTAAAGCTTTATTTCAAAAACAAATTCAGCTGAAGAAAAATACTTATACCATATTATTTTAAAATTTCTTTGGTTTATGTAAGGCAGTAGCTGTTTTGCTACAGATTATCACCAATTAGCAAAGTGACAGATTAAAAAACATTTTGTGTTCTTCTTAAATCCAACCAAATTATACTGAATATACCATTAAGACATATGTACGTAATAGTTCCTGAGCATCTCCATGAATCCAAATTGTTATTTTAGAACTTTAAAAACATATACCTACTACGCATTTAAACAAGTAAAAAGTAGAGAAAATGGTTTAGTCACACTGACACTTTACAACTGTTAAGACTATTTTCACAGACACATATAAACTATTCACCAAGAACATATGTAGAAACTGCTTTTAACTATTAATACTGTTCAGTATACCATGTTCATTTTTTAAGAAACTACCTTTTAAAAAAGACACATCTTAAATATTTGTGCTAAAAGTTACCAGAAACAAAATACTAAAAACATTTTCGACTTTAGAATGCATTATTCTACTTATCTTTGGCTAAAAGTAAAATCAGTGTTTATAACCTGAGCACAACACTGATACAGAGGAAAAGGCCCCAGAATTCAAACTCTGGCAAACAATGCAACAAATAAAAGTTAAATGTACTCATTTTAAATGTTAGCTTTTATCTTCAGCGTAATATAGTTGGCTCAGTGCTTACTTAGCATGTTTTATTTGTAAGTAAAATGACTTTGACAGTATTTTCTCACAAGTCATTAACTACACAATGCTATTTTGCTCCCATAAACAGAATTCTATCTTTCCCCCTCAGATGCTCTTTCCAACTACTGGACTTAGCAGGTCAGTTAAGATGAATGGCAAGATACCAATGCTTTATGTGACCCACTAAGCAAGCAGTAAGACACTCAAAAACAGAAGAGGAGGAAGTATGAATCTATGAAAACCTGTGAATAAGGTAGCCCTCTTACTAAAGAAAACAACCACTGAAATTTGGTATCAAAAAGTCAGATCTAACCAGTAGTTTTGGCTAACTTTTCAAAAGAAAATGGGTTTCATACCTTTGCTTCATATAGAAGAGGCCCATGAAAGCACAGCACTCGCTCACCTGTAAAAATTAAAAAATTTAAAGTACTGGGTTAACTGTGATCTCTCTTCATATATAAGAATATTCACATCTGAGAAAGCCATCACACTTGTACTATTTGTACTTTTGTAATTTCTCAAAAAATTAGGTTAAGTGGGTAAGGATCAATCAACACTTCAGCTCAAACTTCAACAAAAACACCTAGGTAACTGACATAAACAATGAAAACCAACTTATTAGGATGTCAATCTATTTACATCATCACCACCTGCTAAGCAAATAAAATCTACGGCTAGCTATTGGCAGGGTTGTTTTGTTTTGCGGTGTATATTTGGGATTTTAAAGAAAATTTAAGTTTAGGACCTTATGCTCTGTTATCTCTCTATTCTTCCAGCCCTTTTACTGATTAAACTAATTAAAATATTCTAAATACATGAAAACTTCAAAGTGCATCAGAGATGCCTGGATTTTTTTTAAGGTCCCACTATGTTTATGTCTTCTGTGTTCAATGACGTTCTGAGTGTTAAACTGCTTCAACGAACAAAACATGGAACTTACACTCTGTGTTGAACCTACCATTAAGACTTACAAGACTAAATAAAATGCTTGCTCATTAGACAAATCAGGCAGGCAATTTCAGGCAGTACCTCAAAGTATCACTTGATTGTAGAAGAAATAGATTTCTCAAATGTTATTTTAGGTCCTTTTAGGTTTCAACAGATTCAGAGGTAACAAAAGTGCCAACACAGTCAGCTCCTTTAGTTCTAAAATTAAATTAAAATAAGCCTACTAGCTCAATTCTGAAGAAACTATACAGAGCAGTATGGGCGACACTGATATGTAACAAAATGGTTTTGCACAATTTACTGGATTTCATATAACTATCTTCATAAGCAGTATGACAAATGATTGATGAGCTATCTGGGAAGGTCACAGGGAGGGGCCCAAGCTGAGAGAAACAACTGGTATAAAAGCATAGAAGAAACATGATATAAATTCTTGTGCAGTGGTCCCTTCTGAGGAACCACTGCCAAAGGATGCTTGGCCTATGCAAAACTTAAAAGTGGAGACTAGAAACAGAGACGGAAGACTTCTTCCAAAAGCCAGGAATAAGAGCAGAAATACTTGTGAACCAAAAGCAGTCAGACAGCTCAGCCAAAGTATGAACAACTTAAACTGACCTCCAGTATGGTGGGAGCATTAACCAGAACAGGAAATTGAGGAAGGCTTTTTCAGATCAATTTTGGAATGTTACAGTGGCTCTAGGACATCCAAACTGGAGCCATCTAGTAAGCAGTTGAGTACCAGTCTGGGTAAGAATAAGACCAGGGTGATATAAAGCATAGGGCTAATAAATAGCACCAAAAACCAGCGGGGATTGGGGGGAGGTATAGCTCAGTGGTAGAGGGCAAACTTAGCATCCACGAGGTCCTGGGTTCAATCTCCAATACCTTCATTAAAAAAAACAAAAACAACAACAAAAAAACCTAATTACTCCCCCAAAAAACAAAATAAAAAAAGCAAAAACAAAAAAGCACCAAAAATCAGACCTGTGTCTCCTAATTTAACTCTCCAGGTTCTGTTTAAAAGCACCCTGAAAATGGCCTTATTCACCCCGTCCTTTTGGCTGCTGCCACCAAAGACAACTGCACTGAGGCTAAGGCCCTTTGACCTCCATTCTAGTTACCTGGCCCTATTATCTTGTTGAAAAAACATACAGCTAAATTGAGAAGTGGAAAGACTGTTAATTGGGGAATGGGAAAACTATTGTTCCAGGTTTTTTTTTTTAACCTTTCTCCACTCTTAATCCTTTCTAGTATCAAACTACAAAAATAATTTTGCCCAAGGCTCTTAAATTTAAGGGTGATGAGATTTGATTTCCCCATCCTCCCACTGGTTTGCTTACCTGGAACATTACTAAAAGCCCAGCATCAGCCAGTCTCCTGACAAGCCAAAAGGGTCCACTCCTAGACAATGAGCTAGATGCCCAACAGTTTTCTTTACCATATGCTTTAACAAATTTCAAGTGGAAAAAGCAAGTCCAGTGCAAAACAGTCACTGTGCTGAAAAGTTGCTTATAACATACACTGTACCATTATTAAATAAGAAAAACTTTCATGTTTAAAGGAATCTTGAAAAAATACTATTTCTGATAATTCCTATTTCTACCATACAAAAGCTCAGTTCTTCTGCAGTTTTATGTAATTGTTAGCTCCGACAAAATATTCCTTTTTCCTTACCTATTCTGTGAAAGTGTTTCTAAATAATTACAATTTCTTAAAGATGGTTATTCAACTCAACTTTGACACTAGAGTAGAAAACATGCCTAGAAAGTGATGGTAATGGTAGATTGTTTGGTAGCTGCCAAAACCTTACAGATAACCTTGGTTCCTCCTCTTCTCTCATTCACCACTACAGCGGCACATGTATTCTTCTTTATTATCCCTTCTCACTCTACCGCCCCCCTAATTTAGAATTAAAGCACTTCCTCCAGAAAGCCATTCTTAACTGTCCCAAACCTGGATGATTTTTCTTCAACATTCTACAGTGGGGATTAATTTTTGTGCCATGTACCCTTGACAGTCTGGTTAAGCCTAAGGGCCTTTTCCTAGAATGGTTCTATAAAAACAGAAAACATACAGTACTACAGAAAAAAAAAAAAACCCACTATATTAAAAGTTATCAAAACATGTAAAATATCATATTCTATGGTATTATGAGCTCCTTAATGATGTAAACACTTAGTAAACTACTGATCCAATTAACTGCCACAATTTTGAAGTAAAGAGCATACATTATCTCTGAATGTATTTCCCACAATGGTAATGCTGGGATGTGAAAACATAAAGCTAATAATACCACAAGGTTTTTTTGTTTTGTTCTGCTTTTCTGCGGTGGAGGAGACCTACTCAAAGCCCAGCATCAGCCAGTCTCCTGAAATACTAAATTTCGGTTGGATAATAGAAAAATAACTTGCCCGTCCAAGTTCACGAATCTTCTGAATTATACCCACTGACCCCACATTAACAATCTCTGAAACACAGGGTTTTTAAAACAAGGAATCCACAGAAAGTAGTCATACAGCTTCTCCGGGTGGGAGAAAGCAGGTATTAAGGGTCAGTTATATCAGAAACACCCTTGGAAACCTCTTAAATATTCCACATACTTGGGGTTTGTGTATGTGAGTCTAAAAGTAATCAAACTTAAAAATCCCTAGAACATTTTTTGCAGACCCTCGACATTATGCTAACTAACATACATCCATATTAATGAAAGGGAATTTTAAAGTGTTCTTGCTTGCCTAACAGAATTTTTCTTCCACTTTAATTTAAGCCTCCACTTTAAATTAATAGATATTTTAATTGTGGAAATTAAAGAGCTGTCTTCCACTGAAGTCAGGTTCTACCATCAGTCAAAACGTCGATCAAACACAATAAAAACTCAACTTTCAAATCAGTTAATCCAACGTTATTGCAATTAGCCAAACAACTACTGTATTTAAAAGATGGCATCAAGGAAATGAGACTAATAAATGGAAAACTTAATTCTGCAGCTAGGTAGTTTATTTTTTTACGAGCAACCGCACAGCAAGAGTGCACTCACATTCCCAGAAGATCGCAGCATTCCGCTTTCTGTAAAGCAAAGGGATGCCTTCAGGCAACACAAAGCCAACCAAGACGCTGGTGTTTTTTTCTCCTGACCCCACCCACTTTTCCCGGGAAAGCGCCGGGGAACCGGTTTACGTACAGTAGGGGTGGAAGAAGGGGGCGCTGCATCTGCCCTAAAGCGGCGTCTGCGGCTGGGGACCGAGGCGCCGGCGGCCATGATGGGGAGGCCATCTTGCGGCGACCATTTTACAACGCAGTTCTCCCGCCACAAGGCGCGAAGCCCACCGCAGCCGCAGCCCGGCGGCTCCACAGAGCGCGACCACCTCGGGGCTCGAAACCGCCCCCGAGTCCCAGGCGTTGACCGCCCACGCGGCCAGGGGCCTCCACACCCGCTCCAGAAACCGCCGCCGCCGCTCCCTCCCCTCCCCCACGCCACATCACTTCCCCTAACGGCCGCCATGGCGCACCCGTCGCCTCCCTACAATAGGCTGCTTTCTCGGCGCCCTTTTCCTCAGAACAATAACAAACACTGCACGAAGGCTGTGCCACGCGGTAAGGGCTTCCTCTCCCACTCTAACGCCTGCGTAACCCTTTCACTTCACAAGTATTTTCTCCTCGTGACGCACCGAAACAACCCGCCGCAATGCGCTTTCCCCGCACAAAGCCCTGCCCGCCGCCTTCTCGGGGAGCAGCCCTTGCCACCCATGGCGCCCAAACCTCAACCACCCCGAGCCCCCCTCTCTCTCCTGCGCCGTTAGATACCTTCTCCCCACGGGCTCAGACTTACCCTCCTGGAATTTAGGCTTCGGGTCCTGCTTCGGCGCCATTTATAAGTGATTCGCCGCCGCCTCCTCCTTCTCCCACCACCCCCGACTACCGCCCCCTACTCTCTACCCCACCCAACTCCGCGTCAGACACGCCGTCAGGCACCGCCAGCTCTACATCCTGGGCCCGATTTGCCAGCGCCCGCAGACCTCACAGCACCGCGACCCGCGCAGCCGCCGACCCAGCCAACGGCTGCCCGCCGCGCACGCGCCTCTGCGCCCGCGCCGCCGCGGGGCACGCCGGGATTGGTAGTTCCAGGGCGGTTGAGGCCGGCGGGGGTGGGGGAGGGGCGGCGACCTCTTCCCATCCCCCACCCCCACCCCCACGCCCCGACCGCCTAGGGTTTTTAAAGCCTAGATTTGATTCTCCGTGTTGTTGGCGGCCAGGGGAAGGGAAGCGGTGCATCACTGGGATAAAAGAATGGGAAAGGCCCAGTTGCGGAGGCCCATTGGGCAGTATAGAGCAACAATGACGTGGGCTTTGGACTGGTCTGAGCGGTAAAGGCTGCCTTTGAAGCGTATTTTCAAGAGACTCTGGAGTAGTTTCCGCCCGGGGAAAGCTTTAGGGCCAGCAATCTGGCAAAGGGGGGGGGGGGGGGTAATGGAGTCTGCGTCTGAAAATTTCTTTGTGTAGCAAGCTGGCTGCCAATTCATTTGGTGGGACTGATGGCCCTTTGTCGTCTCCTACTCCTTCCTTCCCCAGCCTGGCCTCTGAGGACGAAGGAGGGAGACACTAGGCAGGCCGAGGGGTCGAGCCTTGGCATTTTGAGGTGATGGAGTTCTGCCCCCCGTGAAAGAGGCCAGCATGAATACCACGTAATACCAAAGTCGGGGTTCTGCACCTGCCCTATTCGTGCAATTTTTTGTAACCTAATTTCTTTGAGCTTTTATTGAATATACACACTGTTAAATGAATTTACTCGCATCCTCTCCCCTGTTGAAAAAGCCCGTAGTTTCCTCAGCTGCAAAATTAATAGCACCTTTCCATTGGTTTACTGTGAGAATTTCATGGAAAGGCTTAGTGCAGTGTTGGACAGTGAATTACTGTTCAGCACACGTAGGGGAGGATAAATCCCACAGTCCTTAGCTTGGTATTTTAAAGGCCTTCCACAGTCTCCAGCCATCTTCCAGGCTTTACTCTTGTCTCCATACCTTTTCTAAACCCCCCGTTGAACGTGGTATATATGCACCCCGACAATTCCAGACCCCTCTCCCGTTGTCTGACTCCAATTTCTAATGCAATCTTCGTTTAACACAACCCCTTCGTTGACCACAGAAAACCACAAAGAACCCTCATTCTATTTATCTGTACATCATCTGGTCTGTACTACTAATTAGAGTGCCAAAGAAAGGGGCAAGCGCCTCTTTGTGACCCCACCACCACACTAAAACTCCAAAGTACACGTCTTTTTTTTTTTTAACGTTTTAAACACGTAATACTTAAAACTAATTCAATAATTCCAAAAAATCTTAATAAAATGAAGATAGTGAAAAGTCCCTTTCCCACCTCAGTCCCTCATCTGTGCCCAACAGTTGCTACTATTATAGCTGTTTTGAGTATCCTTGCAAAGTCTCTTTATTCTAGCGCCCTTTTTGTGTTCTTTCTCCATTTCCATTAAACTCAATTTTTTGCCTTATTTTTTAATTATATAAGTAATATTCAAATATTTGGGTTGTTCATGATGCCACAATTCAGAGGTATAAAATACAGGACAAAACTTGAGGAATCTTTTTATTTTCCTTTTTTACCTCCCCCATCCTTTGGCATGGACATTTTTCTATACTCCCTAATTGTTTTTTTTCTTTTACTGTAAATAGACTACATATTGTTCTTTTTCTTTTTTAACTTAATGATATGGCTTAGAGGTCATTCCAATTACGTTTGGTGCATGACATACTGTATTAAAAATAGACTATATTTATCTAACCTTGGTTCTGATGCTGGACATTTAGATTGCTTTCAATTTTTCACTGTTAGAAACTTTCACTGTTAGAAACACTGTCTTTCAACCTAAACCTTTCTGCATATTGCTTTTTTATTTTTAGGACCCTAGTTGTAGAAGTACTGAGTCAAAGACTGGGCATTTTAAACTTATGAAAGGCTTCATAAACTTACATTTTAACCAGCAATTTAAGAGAGGGCTTGTTTTCCCACATCCTTGCCAAATATGATATTATCAGTCTCTAAAAATTTGTTTTAACATAAGAAGTCATGTTATGTAAAGAAAGCCAGACACCAAAAAGAATATACTTTAACAATGGTGTTAGAAGTCAGGATAGTGCTTAACTGTGGTAAAAGGGGGAAATTGACAGGAAAGGGGCATTAGGGAACTTCAGGGTGCTGGAAATGTTCTGTAACCTTAATCTGGTGTGGTTGTATGGCTGTTTACAAATGTAAAAATTCATCAAGTTGTACACTTATGACTAATGCACTTTATCATAACTATACTATACCATAAAAAATCTTTAAAGTTACTTTATTTTAGATTTTATTCTGCAAATTTCAAACATATGGAAAAGTAGAAAGACCAATACATCTCAATTCAACAATTATGAATATTTTCCCATATTTGCCGTGTGTATACATATGTGTGTGTGTGTCTTGTGTGTGGTGTGTGTGTGTATGTGTGTGTAGACATCAGGACCTATTGTGCCTGATTTCTTTACTATGTACTTCCAAAATAGAAAGGCATTCTCCTACATACCAAAATACCATTATCACACCCGGTACAATTAACAATAATTCCCTAAAATCGTATAATTCCCATTTCACATTTCCTCCCTTGTTCCTAAAATATTGTTTATCTCCGTATGCCTGTTGCTTGTTTTTTTCAAAACAGAATCCATTAAATGACAGTGTGTTGCATTTGGTTGTTTTAAACCTAGACATGAAGTTCTTAAGGTAGGAGTCCATGGATGTAATTCAAAGGGTCCATGAACTTGGATGGGGTAAAAAGATTACATCTTTATTTTCCACAAATTCAAAGTGAAATTTAGCATTACCTTTCATTATAAAGGTAAAACTGATATATCAGCAGCACCTGGGGTTTTGTCTCAATAAAAATTAGATGTTTTCACATCACGTTACAGTGTTTACATATATCTCAGATCTCATTTACAGTCATCAGTACTTGAAATCACTGTACTCATTGGGCCTGTTGCTAGATCTTATTTAATGCGTTAAAAATGAAGCATATTTTAAGATATTTTGATAGCTGTGATTCAATATAATTATATTCCTTTATAATCCTTTGCTTTTCATTTTATACATTTATAAAAATTCTGGAAAAACAGTGTATTGGCTTCACCAGACTGCCACAGGGGTGGGAGGGATGCCCTTGGCACAAACAGTCCACCCACACACATACACTTCATTATTAGTAGTGTTAGTATTGGTTCATGACGTTTGCTTTTTGAAGAACCTGATTCTTTTGAATGTCTGACACTCTACATTTGATGGTTTACTCATGGTGTTACTTAACTCATTTCTCTTTTCCCTATATTGCCTATAAACTTAAAGTTGCATCTATCTATAGACTTGATTAGCTCTAAAGTTGAGTGTTTTTGACAAGAATATTTTATAGGTGATGCTATGTACTTCTCATTGCATCACATCAGGAAGCACATAATATCTGGCTGTCTCATTAGTGATGCTGAATTTGATCACTGGGCCAAGGAGGTTAAAATACTTTTGGGGTTTGCATAATCAAATAGTATTTAAATTTATGGAAAATTTAAACTATGTACAACAGTAAAGGGGGCAGTACAGTGAACCATGGTAAACTCATCACTCAGCCTCCATAGTTATTGATATATGGCCAATCTTGTGTCTTTGGTACCCAATCACTCACTCCTCCCTCACCAAAATACATACACAAAAATCCCAGGTATCATGTCCATTTCATTTCTAAACAAGTGAGTACATATCTCTGAAAGATAAGAGCTTTTTAATCAACATAATACCATTATATTACATTTAAAAAATAATTCCTTAATATCTTCAACTATCCAGTCAGTATTCAGATTCCCAGGATTGTCTCATATAATCTCATGATTGTATTGTGCATGTCTGTCACAATATAATCTTATGATTGTTTGGTTCAAATCAGAATCCAGACATGATCCACACATGATTCATTTGATTGAGTTCACTCTATCTGTCTCTCTCTTTTTCTTGCCATTTACTTATTGAAGAAACTGGACCACTGAGAATTAGCACACTTTCTTCAGATGATTTATTTATAGAATAACTTAATGTAAAGTCTCTGAGTATGAGTTTATTTGTTTAACTTAATGTATCTTTGAATATATTCTTTTAGTACAAATAGTGATGAATCAATGGCCAACATAAATCACCAGTTAACAATGAAAAGAAAATACCCTTTGAGATCATACTCTTTTCTAAATGTTACTTCTGAAGGAGCTGTGATTGTAATGCCCTCACTTGAGCTGAATTAGATGCCCATCTAAACAAACCAGTGCTTTTCCTATGGCTTCTGAAATGAAATGAAGATGATGGCGACTACTTAATATAAGGTATACTAAAATAAACTTAAAATCAAAATCACCTCCCAATAGAACACTGATCATTTCCTGGGGCTATTGATACTGACCTGGGTTCTTGAACTCCTTAGTTAACAGAAATTGGTGACAGGCCAGAAAAGAAGTTCAGGCAAAGCTTTACTGGGCTCATGCTACACCACAAAGGAGTGAAAATAAGTTAACAAGTTTCCTTGCCCCTGAATGGGGGTGAACTGGTCCCTTAAATGGGGTGAGGGTAGGGGCAGATCTATGGGTCAGGCCAGAGGGGTGGCTTAGGAGGTTGGTCCACCTGCTTGGTTGTGCTGTGGTGCAGTGTTCATGCCCAACACCCCGCTTTTGCTCCTGACAGCTCAGAAGTGGCAGCTGGGTTGTTACCCTTTTTGTATCTTGTTGTTCTTTGTATGCTGTTGTTCGAGGAGACACACTTGTCCAGCTGCAATCATTGCAGCAAAGAGTCCCAGAGCCCTGGTCCCAGTCTGTCTCACTACCATAACAAAGTACCGTAAACTGGATGGCTTGACGAATGTATTGTCTCATGGAGGCTAGGCATCCAAGATCAAGGTGTTGGTCGGGTTGGTTCTTTCTGTATGCCGCGAGGGAGAATCTGTTCTAGGGCTTTCCTCTAGCTTTTGGTTGTTTGCTGCAATCTTTGGCATTCCTTGGCTTATAAACACATCACCCTGATCTCTGCCTTCTCTTCACATGGCATTCTCCCATGTGTTCAAATGTGCATTTCTCGGTGCATGCCTGTGTCTGTATTTCCCCTTTTTATAAAAGACACCAGTCATACTGGATTAAGAGCCCATTCTACTCTGATAAGGCCTTATCTTAACTGATTACATCTGCAACAACCCTATTTCCAAATAAGTTCACATTGTGAAGTACTAGGGGTTAGGACATCAACATATGAATTTCAGGGGGACACAAATTCAACCCATGACACTGATCTTCAATTTAAAATGGAATATGTATTTAAAAGTAAATGCATCTTCATTGACTTCTCATCAATTTACCAGTTTGCTTTTCCTCCAGCAGTTTGCTTTCTGAAAAATTCTACTTTACCTCTCATCACCAGAGATTATTCCTTTGTAATAATAGGAGTATTTAGGGATCTTCATTTCTGATTCTGAAATTTTCCATGTGTTTCTTCCAAAGTCTGAAATTGTGTCTTGAATTGGTGATGATAACACATGGTAATTGTGGAGAATGTTTGAGAATTGCTGGGAATGACAGAAAATATTTATGACAAGGAAAGAATTTGTAGCTGTGAACATAAAAGCAGTTTTGCCTTGAGAAATTGAGTTATTTTAGGAAAACATATGATAGAAAAGATACTTATTTGCTTTGAGATATGTTGTGAGATTTCAAAACGGATGCAAGAAGAATTTTCAATTTGAATCACAAACTTAGAAAAAAAGGATATAAAGTCCTGTGTCTGTTCACAATAGCTACCTCATTAGCCAATCACTAAAACAATCTTAACAGTGGTTTTAACAACCTGTAATAATCACTAGCCCTTCCCAAAGGCACAAAGTAAATGAATTTACTTCGTGGAATTCAAGGGTATGAAATTAATGTGCATAGTAAACCCTGTGAATCAGAGCTGATCTCCAAACTGATTTTCAATATTGCAAAGCCTTAAGTTAAAAATACACATTTCAAACATTTCAACAGAGATCACTTCAGCAATATTTATGAACAGTACAATTTCATTAATTTTTCATGCCTTCTATCTCCTAACCTTCGGCATTCCACTGCCTTTCAAATAGACCATTCAGTAACAAATAATTTTCTACACTGATAACCGTTAATTGTGTATTTATAATACGAAATTGTTTTCTAGTTTGATTGCTCCATTTAAACATTTTTTTTTTAATTTAAGTATAGTCAGTTACAATGTGTCAATTTCTGGTGTACAGCATAATGTTCCAATCATGTATGTATATACATATATTCGTTTTCATTAAAGATTACAAGATATCGAATATAGTTCCCTATTCCTTTTGTAACTTGTTGGGTCCTAGTAGTTTTTAATGTGTTGAACTGTTTGAAAATAAGAACTTCTGGATCAAAATTAATGAACGTAGATAAAAATAGCAAATAGAGTGAAAACAGATAATTTCTCAAGCCGCCCAACGTGGGGATCGAACCCACGACCCTGGGATTAAGAGTCCCATGCTCTACCGACTGAGCTAGCCGGGCTGCTGAAAGCATCCCTTTTTTCTAGGTCTTCTCAAAGTAATAAGATTATTCTAACTTGTTCCAAGATGTATTTTACCTTTAAATTTTTTCTCAGAATTTTTTGGGTAAAGTTTTCTTTTCTTCTCTACTACTCTCAAAATTGTGTTTCATTTCTGATTCTGTGCGCACAAACTTTAACTGCTTAGTAAAATGTACAAATGGCCCTCTAGTGGTCAGTGGTAAATCGAGCTGCTGCAGGCGATCCCCAACTCCCGCCGGGAGAACGGAAGTGAGCGTCGGGGAGCCTCTTTTTTATTCCCAAATTCCCTTTGGCAGAGCGCTCACCCACTGCGGCTCAGGGGCCCGGGGATGTTCTCGACACCTGCGCGGCCGACTAGAACGCAGGCTTCGGAGTCCTGCGTACCCCCTAGAAAAGATCAGAATCCAAAGCACAGCTGTTCAGCCAGCTGGCCTCTCGCGGCCCCGTGTGGTTTGAGTTTTCTGGCCATTATTCTATGGCACGACGGTGGTTCCACTAAGCCATGTCCCATTGTGCGGACAACAGAAGATTAGCAAAAAGCCAGTTTAAAAAAAAAAGTAAAAAGCTCATGCAGTCTCAGAAATTAATTGAAAACGCCATATGCCGTTTGCTCACACACTGAAAGTTAAAGACGTTTATTATATTGATAGCACCTCTTTGTGGGAAGGGATCATTATTTCAAGCCTTTCCCCACTAAAATGAAAAAAGTTAAAGATTTATTCTGCTTTTCTAGTAGGAACTGTAGTTCCCAGTGACCAAATAGTCCCAGTTCATGAGAGAGTGCCTAAAAATGTAGGATTATGAAAAGCATAAATCGGCAAACCTTTATAAGAAGGATTATCCACTGTGGTAAACCATTACGTTAATAGCGGGTAAGGAACTGGATATTCACACAGGGGCAAAGCAGCACTATACAGGTTACTTCCTAGATGCAAGGGGGGCAATCTAACCGTGTAAAGGAGTTATCAGGCTGTCACCACCCGAACTGAGAAATTAATCCGAGTTTTGCTAGTAGTTTACTAATTTTCAACAAGATTATGTCCTCAGTAGTGATCTACTATGAAGATCAACGGTAATTATTTATTCTAGCCGAAAATATTTTACTTGGATCTATCAACCATTAGCTATTAACTCCAGTTTACAGGAAAGAAAGAGGGATGAGGAACCAGGTGAGTGACACCACAAGGAAGCAATAATGCAAAATCAGAAAGTGGGAAATTCTGCAGGACAACTGACCTGGGGTCTTCAACAAGTAAGTATAATATTTTTTAAAATGACTTTTGCTAGATTAAAAGAGACACAGGGGCCATAATAATCAGATGCAGTAGGTGATCCTGGACTGGATACCATTCTGGATAAACAGTTTTTAAAAGAGTGTGTGTGTCTTTATGAATCCTTCTTTCTTTTAAATTGTGATAAAATATACATAGCATAAAATTTACTATTTCAACCATTCTTAAGTGCACAGTTCAGTGACATTAGTACATTCATATTGTTATGCAACCATCACCACCATTCAAATCCAGAATTATTTCATCTTCCCAAATTGAAACTCTGTCCCCATTAAACACCTCCTTATTCTCCTCCCTTTAGCCCCTAGTAACCACCATTCTGTGTTTTTTCTTTATATTTTTGACTACTCTAGGTGCCTCATGTAAGTGTAATTGTACAATATTTGTCTTTTTGTGTCTAGCTGATTTCACTTAGCATAATGTATTCAAAGTTCATTCATGTTGTAGCATGTATCAGAATTTCCTCTCTTTTTATGGCTGAATAAATGCTCCATTTTATGAATATACCACAATTTGTTTATCCATTCATCAGTTGATAGGCATTTGAGTTGCTTGCACCTTTTGGCTATTGTTAATAATCCTGCTCTGAATGTTGATATACAAATATCAATTCCCTGCTTTCAGTTCTTTTGGATGTTTATCCAGAAATGGAATTGCTGGATCATATGGTAATTGTATGTGTAATTTTTTGAGGAAGTTCCTTTGGAATTTTAACCTTTATGTAAGTCACCTCCATAATGCAGGCCTCTTTTTCTTCATCTACAAAATATGGGATGGGGGCAGGGAGAGAAGGGGGCAGAGAGCGAAGGCTAAGAAAGGGAGGGCTTAAGGAGGTCTCTAAGGAGCTCATGAATCAGTGTACAAAAGTGCTGGTCCCTTCCTGAGAGTCTCACTGAGAGAGTACAAGGAGAAAATCTTTTATTATTCTCCAAAAGCACAACTTGATATCCACTAGATGTTGGGCCTGGGGAGGCCCTGGGGTAGAGGATGAAGGATGGGTGTCCAAGGCTGCACAGGCTGGTGGCACAAATGGGGCTTCTCTGCCCTATACCATCTTACCCCAGCATTTCCTTCTCCACTCCCTCAACTACTCAGTGTCCAGGAAGAAGGGATGAAGCCAGGGTCTAGGCCAGCCTGAAACACAAAAACAATTGAAATTTTAGTAAGGAAATCTCCTTGAAAGGAATTGTACCATCTTCCAGTGTTACCATGGAGATGGCTAAGATACGAATGGTGAAGACCTTGGTACTCCCATCTCCTTCCCTCCTCCCTCTGGGTACCAGCAGAAACTAAACCACACTCCTCAGTCATCTAGGGAGATCCTTGCAGCCAGCCTGATCTTTCAGTTATTTCCCTTAAAACTCTCCAAGGTCATCCACTGCCTCAGGATGAAGCCCAAAGTACATACTCCTTAATAAGGCCTGCCTGGTCTTGCCTGATCTTGCTTCAACCTATCTCTCCGGCCTCCACTGCGACCCCCACCTGTACTAGATGTTCCAGCCACGCTGAGCTAGAAAGAGCAAAGCCATGGACTTTTAGATTTCCAGGATGCCAAGAGCACTTCTTCTAAATATTTAAGTTACAGGATAAATGTTTGCTTTTGGCATCTTGTCAGTGTGTTTAATGATAGAATATACAACTTCATTTGGAGAAAAGGTCAAATGTCTGAACACTGTCTAAAATGCCCCTGGGTATATAAGACCCAGAGCAGTGGGGCTTCTGCTGCCCCTTGTATGAGGCCTGGTTCCTGCCTGTGATTTGCTCAGTGTTGTCAGCAAGTCTCTTTCCTGCTCTGGGCTCTAGATTCTTCATCTACATAACAAGGAGGCTGACACACAAAGACCTTGCAGGGCTGTGGCTCCTCTGGCGTCCTGTGCTTCCCTGACCTTCCCTGACCTTCCCTGAGGCCAGCTGGTAGACTCTGGATGGGCTCCCACGCCCTTCCCACCCAGGCCCCAAATGGCATCCTTGCAGGTTGAAAGGACAGAAAGGAAATTGTGAGCCCCGCGTGCTCACAGTGGTGCCATTGTACCCAGCAGAGCCTCTTTGTTCTTTTCAGCTAAATCTCCCAGTCTTCCAGATCAATATCCATCCCCCAACCCCGAAAGGAGTGGGCAGAGGGGCTCGTGAATGCTGTGGAAGTGAGCCAAGAGCATTTAGCAAGCCCTTCATGGTAATATCTGCCACTTAAGGAGTCTCCACTCTGTGGAGCGCTTCCAAGTTCTGAAAAGACCTTCTGCTGGGTTAAACAACTTGTCCAAGACCACACAACTAACAAGTAGGAGAGCTGGGCTTGACACATACCTGTGCTGCAAGCTGGTGCTGGGGAACCTTCAAGGCCTCTGGTTACACGTGCCATAACTGCTATGTTTGCACCCCTTCTCATTTTCCATGACCCAGACACTTTCCTAAGCACTATATTTGTGTTGACTCATTTCAGCCTCATAACAATCCTAGGAGGAAAGTGTCTTTGTTATTATCATCATAAGGAAAAGGAAACTGAGGCACAGAGTAGTTAAGTAACTTGCTCAAAGACTGACAGCTAATGAATCTGTATGGTCAGGCCATTCAAGATGGCTGTTCTCTTGCTCCCTATACATCCCCTGCTTGATTGGTCCCTGCTTACTCACATGACTATCCAATACTCTTCATCATAGGGTTTAATCAGTAACTACCTACATGCTTGCCTCCCTGCCCCACCCGCTGGTTTCCCTGGTAACTGATGAGCCGACCTGACATGGTTCCCACTTTAAATGGCAGCCTCCTTCTCCCCCGAGTTGTGAAGACCTCTGCCATGCCCTGTCTGCAGTGCACAGTGGGGTGTAGCTCTAGGACCTTTGCTTCAGACGTGTGAGATTCCCTATGTCTGATATCTCTGTCTGTGTCTCTGGGCTCTTTACTTGGTCTTGCAGCTGGGCAATTACAAGGCTTGCAGGCCTGTGGGGTGCAGCCCACCAAATCATAGAGCTGGAACTTGGATAAGGAAGTCTGGCTTCAGCACCCCTGCTTTAGCCATCATGCACCAGTCAGCTATGTTCTTAAATCTGACCTTTCATTTCCTGGGGCTTAGGAAGCATTCCTTGGTTGGTTGAAAAGGGATCAAAGTATAGTTGAAAGGGCTCCGGTGACCAAGTCTGACTTTGACTGAGACTACAGGGCCAGTCAGATAAGTGAAGGGCCTGGGGATGCCTGTGAGACTACAGGTTTTACGTCTGAGGCTTTGTGCCTTAAAGGGGCAGCCACTGCCAGGCATGCAGGCCGAGGACCGCCAGTTCTTCTAATTTTATTTTAAAAAGAACCAGAAATCTGGACTTCAAGCAAAAACTGGAACAGAGGGAGTCAGTCACTGAACCTCCCAGGTTTGGGTCAGTGGTGGGGACAGGCCTCCCTGCCCTCCTGCCATCTCAGGCTTGGTGGGGATTAGCTGGGTTCTGAGGCTCCTGCCACCAAGGGTGAGAGCAGGTGCCCATGCCTCTCTCCCAAAGACATCCCCTCCTGTGCCAGCCCCTGGCTAGGAACCCCCTACCCTGAGACCCCCAGTCCTCAAGGAATTAGCACCTGATCTGGTGGATCAGACCAGGCTGCCAGGCTCCATTGGAACACTTCTTCCCCAGAAACTGTCCTGTCTCCCTAGGACTGCAGCTGTGGAGGGAGGGGCTCCAGCCATACCACACACAGTGCCATGGGCCCAAGGCAGTGGGCACATGAGAAGCCCTGACATTCTTGGGGGTGGAAGGCAGGTCACTGGCATGTATGTACCTTTGACCTCCCAGCCCTCTAAGTCCTTTTGGGAGACAGTTCATTGCATGGAGCCTTAGAGCTGGAAGTCGCCCAATTGCTCATTTACAAAGGAGGAAATAGGTCCCTATAGGGCCATTTTAAAATCTCAGACTTGAACAGACACTTGCACACCAGTGTTCATAGCAACATTATTCACAATAGCCAAAAGATGAAAACAACTTAATTGCCTAGCAACAGATCAGTGGATGAACAAAATATAGTATATGCATACAGTGGAATAGTATTCAATCATAAAAAGGAATGAAATTTTGACATATGCTACAGCGTAGATGGACCTTAAAAAATTATGCTAAGTGAAAAAAAAGAAAAAAAAATTATGCTAAGTGAAATAAGCCAGACACAGAAGCAATACTGTAAATATTGTAT
Organism: Camelus bactrianus; assembly: GCF_048773025.1. Classification (NCBI taxonomy): domain Eukaryota; kingdom Metazoa; phylum Chordata; class Mammalia; order Artiodactyla; family Camelidae; genus Camelus; species Camelus bactrianus. The sequence continues at coordinate 30,378,729 of NC_133565.1, forward strand.
GATTCCACTTATATTCTCTAGAATAGTCAAATTCATAGACAGAAAGAGGTTACCAGGGGCTTGGGGGAGCAGGGAAGGGAGAGGTACTGTTTAATGAGTATGGAGCTTTGGTTGGGGATGATGAAAAAGTTTTGGGTATAAACTGTTATAACAGTTACACAACATTGTGAGTATATTTATTGTCTCTGAATGGTATACTAGTAAATGGTAAAAGCAATAAATACTATTTTATATATATTTTACCACAGTAAAAAAATATCTGAAGCTATCAATACACTTATTATTGGAGTCTGCACCCAAACCCCATATCAAACATGTTAACATTTTAGAAAACTGTACGAGTTGAGGAAGGCAAAGATTCCTATTTCTGGCTATGTTGTGCTATCTTGTAGCAGACCAACTATCCTGCCAAGATCTACTAGGAAAGCTGGATAAAATACAAAAAGCATCTGAGATAGAAGACAGAATAGTGGTCACATCTGGGGAAAGTAGCAATGGAAGAGGGCATGAGAGGGCCTTCAGAGACATTGGTCACTTTCTCTTTCTTAATTTGGGTGCTGGCTTAGTGTATACACTTTGTGAAAATCTGAATCAAACACTTAATGATTTTGTGCTTTTTTATGTTAATGTTATATTTTAATACAAAAGTTCATCAAAAATCCTATATGAGTTGAATTGATGTAGTGTTATGCCTTTAGATGTTTATGTACTCACACATCCATTCATAAGCTTCTTTTTTTTTTAAGCATTCTTGCAATATGTCTAAAGGACTTGGCACTGTGTCTAAAGGACAAAATGTCCCTAATCTGGAGAAACAATGGAAAGTGCCCACATTTCTCACAGAAGGTTGGACTTGGCAGATTTAGGACTCAGAACTCAGAGCCCCTTCAGGCCAGTGCACTTTCCAGCACACACTACCATCTCTCCCGAAAGCCACATGGTTGAGTGTGGCAAACATGGCAAAGCTAGCACAATTCAGAGAGAAGAACAAGGAGACCAGCTGCCATCTTCCCTGCCCCCAAACAGTTTTCCTTTGTGCTCTCGTTCAAGTCATATCCCTTCTTATACCCACAGCCTCCTAATATCTAAAACTTATTTAGTCACTTAAATATTTGTTGATCTATTATATGTTAAATGCTGTGCTAAAAACTGGAAATGTGCTTCCCTTTCTGTCAAGGTAGAGCAGATAGTCTGAAAAAAATCCCTTTGCTATAAAACTCTAAAAATATCCTCTTAAAATCATGGCTGGTCTGGGGAAGCAAAGCCTAGGGCCAGGGCAAAGTGTAGTCAAGGAACAAGACTGGAACTGCTATAATATCATACCCTCAGTGAAAAGGTAACTAAGGAAAACCCAACCTGCAAAGGCAGAGAGCACGTAAATGTGTTTTTTCAATCTTAACTCTGGGCGGAGTGAGAGAATATCTCCTTCTGAGAATTCATAATGGCAGTATGGCTTTCTTCATGGTTTTGGGGGCCTAAAATATATACTTCATATACTAAACATATGGTCCAAAACAATTCAAGGAATATTTTAATTTTAGTTGGCACAGCAAATACAAATCTGTCTAGAGAAGAGCATTTTCAATCCAGATTGCAAGGAATTCCTACATGTGCAGTGTCTCTGAAATGAGCTCACAATCGGAAATGACATAATACAGGACATAAAAAGGCACCTTAAGTAAAAAATCAGGAGACACAAATGCCTACAAATACTTAAGCTATAATCATTATAAGATACAAACTATTAAATAATTTTGTTTAATGATAATACAAACTATAAAATAATTTTGTTTAATAAAGAAATAAAAAACCTACTTGAAAGTATGAGTGAGGGGCAAAAGACTATCACAAATTATCAGGAAAGTTGGAAAAACAAAAAAAAATAGAACAACCATAAAAGATAAAAAACACTAAAGAATTTTAAAAAGTCAATGAAGAGTTAAACAGCAGGTTAAATACAGCTAAATAGAGAATAAGTGAACTGGAAGATAGGTCTGAAGAAATTACGCAGAATATAGTTCAAAAAGAAGAATGATAGAAGATATAATAAAGAGATTATGAAATAGGGAGAATAGAATGAGAAGGTATAACCCACATTTGATCAGAGTTCCAGAAGATGTAAAGAGAAAATGGAGAGAAGCAGTATGTGAAGAGATCATTACCAATAATTGTTCAGAATGTATTGCAGACATGAATTCTCAGCTTCAAGAAGCAGAATCAATGGTAAAGAGATAAACAAGAAGATAAACAAAAGAAATCCATACCTAGACACATTGCACTAAAACTGCAGAACATAAGAAACAAAGGGATCCTAAAAACAGGCATCTGGCTTAGGCCTGACTCACAGCAAACAAAGAACGTTAGCTATTCATATTTTCGTGACTCGATTTTAAATGTTTTCCAGCTTCCATTGTGATGTAGTTTTTGCATTATTTAGAAACTTTTCTTCAAACGTGAGGATTTTGTTTTCTTAATTTAGTTATTGACTTCCAACTTAATTGGACTGACTGGAAACTATAGGTCTATATAGTAGGGATTCATTAGTTGTTGTTGAAAGTTGTCCTATGGTAGTTCATGGTCAATTTTTAAAAAATATTTCATGAACATTGGAAAGAATATATATTCTCTTACTGGTGGGTGCAGGGTTTTATACATATCCATTTGGTCAAGCTTGTTAATTGTGTTGTTGGCATTTTCTATACCCTAATCGTTTTTAATCTATTGAACTCTCAATTACTGAGAGAAGTGTGTTAAAAATCTACCACCATGATCATGGATTTATCCATTTCTCCCTTTTGATTCTATCAGTTTTTACATTACATAATTTGAGGCTCTTCCATTTAGTGAATATAAACTAAACGTTTTCAAATATCTTGCTGGAGAATTGTAATTTTATATCATTATATAACAATCTTCTTTATCTCTAATAATGCTTTTATTCCTTCAGACACCTGTTTCTGATGTTAACAATGCTGCACCAGTGGAACAGTACAGCACTTGTGTTTGCTTGGATTCATATTTGCTTGGTGTGCCATTTTCTATCCTTTTTACTTTTAACCTGCTTTTGCCCTTATGTTTAGGTGTGGCTGTGTCAACAGCATAAAGCTGGATTGTGGGGTTATTTTAAAAATCCAGTCTGACAACCTCTGGCCAGAAATTGCTTGTGTGTGTCTGTGTGTGCGTGTGTCTGTCCTTGTTCCTGGAGCTGGCACAGGGCCTGACACACAGTCAGCCTTCAAGAAATGTTTGCTGAATGTGAAACTGATCCTCACGGCCAGAATGAGAACATAAGGTAATAAGAACTACCATTTATTGGGAACGTACCACATGGGAGGCTCAGTGCCAGTGATGCAAGAGCATGGTCTCAATTATCGTTGAGGGCGGTTGAGGCCCAGGGAGGTCAGATGACCTGCTCAGAGGTCACACAGCCCAGAAATGCCCCTGTGTTTTTTCCTGCATGTCACTCTACCTCTGTTGTAACCAGTGCCCCCTTCACCTTCACACTGCCTGTCCTCCCCAACTCAATGCCAGCCCCCCTAACCCCCAAACCTCTATTGCGGCTCCTTGTTAGACCATGTGGGGTGGGTCCCATGCTGCTAACCTGCCCAGGCCACTGGTCACCAGGGAGGCAGGAAGGAAGGAGCGAGGGCTGCAGACTTCAGCCAGAGGCTGAGCACCTCCCCCCAACCCCCCTCCGTCTGCAAGCTCAGCCCATAGGACATCTGCTTTAGTTCCCTAGGGCTGCCATAACAAATTAGCACAACTGGGGTGGCTTAAAACAACAGAAATGTGTTCTCTCACAGTTCTGGAGGCTAGAAGTCTGAGATCAAGGTGTCGAAGGGCCACCTCCTTTGGAAGGCTCCAGGGAAGGCTCCCTCCTTGCCCCTTCCAGCATGTGGGCATTGCTGCCTGTCCCTGGCTTGTGCATGTATCACTCCAATCTCTGTTTCCATCTTCATATGCCATTCTCCTATCTGTGTGTCTCTCTGTCTTCATGTGACCCTCTGATAAGGATACCAGGCACTGGATTTAGAGCCAGGCCTAATCCAGAGTGACCTCATCTTAGCTCGATCACCTCTGCAAGGACCCTATTTCCAAATAAGGTCACATTCACAGGTACCTGGAGTTGGATTTCAGCATACCTTCTTGCGGGGACACAATTCATAGCAGCATTTGCTTTCAAATATGATTGTCGACCTTGAGGGTCATGCTGTCTGCAGCCAATCACCACCCCACAGTGACTCTGGACCCTGTCACCCCCACAAGCTCTCACTCCTCCATTACCTCCTCTCTCCTCCACTGCTCTTCTGGCTCCCTCCCACCAACATCTAAAGGACCACTGGCTTCCCTCACAGCCCTTTGTGACCTCCCACCCTCTCACCTCCATCACGAGGCCCTTTGCAAGAGCAGACTACGTTGGCAGTATCTAGCTTCTCTCCTCCCCTCCTTTCCTCCAGCTGCTAGAATCTGACTTTCCCCATCTAGCCTCTCCCACCATTTCCCAGGAGGTTAGAATTCAGCCAAGGGTGGCCTCGTATAGTTCAATGGTCAGACTCCATTTCTTAGACAGTGTCTTGAAGTCTGCTTTTAGCCCAAGGCCACCCTCCTCTTGCAACCCCCACATCTACAGGGGCCTCTGGGACAGTCACCCTCTCAGCTCCTATTAAGATAAAACAGCTGTGGAAGGTAGCAAGCCATGAGCCGTCTCCACGTTCACTCATCTCATTTCTGTCTTGATTAACTCTAGCTGACAACTCCTATTAGAGGCAGGCAGGGTGGCGGGCCTGGGACTGTGTCTGTTCTATTGCTGGTTGGCTATATGCTACTTCTCTGCTTGGAGCCTCAGTTTGCTCCTCCATGAAATGGGAATAATGTGTCTTGGTTCCCAGGGATGCTGTGAGGATGAATGGAGATGATGACATAAAGGAGGTCTGAAGACTGTAACAGGCTGAACAAAGGTGGGCTCCAGAGAAGGCCTAGGCCAGCTGGCCTGGGCCACAGGAGCTTGGATTTTAGGAACAGTCTTATGGAACCAGGGGGAGGCTTTAGAAGACCCTGCTCAGGCTGAAGGAAGGGAAAAAGAGACGAAAGACCACATCATACACAGGCTGACAGGAGAGTGAGGACATACACACTGTGTTCACTCATTCATCAAACGTTTATTGAGAGTCTACCTTGGAAGCAATACAAGCAAGAATCAGACACAGATATTTACAGTTTTTAACTGAAGAAGAAATGGAGACCCACTCAGCATTCAGTTTGCTATCCTTCACAAACAGAGCACTGTGTAGGGGACCAGGAGGACCTGTGTGCCTGCCCTTGTCCTCCAAGGTGGGCAGAGGAACTGCAGGGAAGCCAGCAGCCTGGAGAGCTAAGAGCCAAAGTAGAGACAGGGCTCAGCGCACACAAGGGAGGGGCACAGGGTAGGACGAGGGAGTGGCAGAGGGCAGGCTGGGATGGGGGCAAAGTCTAGAACATCTGCCTGAGGTTCCAACACCTGGAAGTCTCCATGGAGGACCTGGGAGTGAGGTGACTTGTAAGATAAAGAAAGGCTCACCTGCCACTCTGTCCTGAGGGGAGAAGACAGAAGTGGCAAGGGTCAGAAGGGAAGCTGTTTGGCTCAGGGTGGGGGCGCAGGGAAGTGTCCTGCCCTCTTCAGGAGAGAAAGCTTGCCGAGGCTGAGGGGCTGTCCTCTCTGCAGCCTGAAATGTCTTCCAGCCATGCACCCACTCGCACCTGGTGCAGGATCCACAGCTATATTCCCCCGCCCAAGCCCGAGCATCCCCTCACACCTCTCTCCCACAGGCCACTGAGAGGGCTGCAGTGTGCTGGGATAATGACAATATCAGATGTCCTTGTTATTCATTCAGGCTGTCACCCTCCCTTCCCCTCCCCTCCCCTGCAGCATCCAACACCTGGTCACCCCAGCCTCCATTCACTCATTCAGACCACCTGTTCTTTTGCAGGCATTTGGTTCCTCTGTCACCTCTGTTCCCAGGACACAAGTTGTCATTTGGCCTCTTTGAGCATTTTACCCCCCTTCTTGACACCTGGCAGATGAGCCAATAGCGATTAAAAGCTTGGACTTTGGCTCTCTTGCGTTCTCGCTTCCAAAATGACCAAGAAAAGAAGGAACAATGGTTGCGCCAAAAAGGGCCGTGGCCATGTGCAGCCTATTCGCTGCACCAGCTGTGCCAGATGTGTGCCCAAGGACAAGGCCATTAAGAAGTTCATTATTCGAAACATAGTAGAAGCCGCAGCCATCAGGGATATTTCCGAAGCAAGCGTTTTCGACGCCTATGTGCTTCCCAAGCTGTGTGTGAAACTACATTACTGCGTGAGCTGTGCCATTCACAGCAAGGTAGTCAGGGATCGTTCTTGCGAAGCCGGGAAGGACCGAACACCTCCGCCCAGATTTAGACCTGCAGGTGCTGCCCCATGACCTCCACCAAAGCCCATGTAAGGAACTAAGTCCTTAATGACTGAAGAAATACTGTTCTTTGAAAAAGAAAAGACTAAATAAAATGGAAATTATACTTTAAAAAAAAAAAAAGCTTGGACTTTGGAATTAGGAAGCTGCAGTCTGAAATGCTTGCTATACCACTTCACAAGCTGTGTGACCTCAGGCAATTCTCTAACCTCTCTGAGCCTTCATTTCCTCTGAACAGTGTGAATAATACTGCACACCTCAAAATCCTTTGTGAGGACCGAGCATACACAAAGCGCTGTGCCTGCCTCACTGTCACGTGCTCAGCAAATGCCAGCTTGTTGCTCTCCTTGCTCTACGAGCACTGGGGTTTGTTCTTTCCCCTAGAAATCTCATTTAGTCTGCACATCTGTGTATTCATTTCCCTCATGTCCCTCTTCTCGACATCGACTGACAATTCACTTTTCTAGCTCACCCTTTCCAGGCAGTCTTCTCAGAATGCCCTGTCCCCCGTGCCTTCCTCCTCACTGTCCCCCCCAGTGCTAGGGTCAGGACCGTGCTGAATGCATCCTTGACTGGTCGCTGTCTTGACTGGGTCCTGTTTCCACACACAAGGCAGCTGCAAAATAAAAAGCCTCAAGAGTGCCTGCTCAGAGTGGAACACACGGTCTGAGACTCCCAATATGAATATTTGATCTGACCCTCCCTCCACAGGAGCCTCAGTCCTCTTCTGGGTGAGCAACATGATCCTTTTATAATAAGAACCAGTAAAAGTTCACCCTGTCCTCAATAAAGGAAATAGTTCACAAGAATGAGAGTTAAAGGAACTATTTTGTGGTGAGAAATGACCCTAAAGATAGTTTGCAAGTGAAGAGCAATTAGAAGAGAACACAGAGGGGTAAAAATTAATCATTGATCTGGGAAATGCACAACCTGCTCATTTTATAGATGAAAAACCCGAGATTCAGAGAGACAAAGTGACTTGTTTAAGGTCACACAGCAAGGCAGAGCAAGGACTTCTGACCAGGCTGACTCCAAGTTGAATGTCTTTGCCTCCTACACCCTGGGGTCCACTACATGGTATTTGTGGGGTCATTAGTGTAACTTTCTACAATATTCTTTGAACAGAATGAGTTTAGAGATGACTATTGCTCTCAGGTTCTATTCAGTAAGCCATTGTTTCTGATTCAGAGCACTTGCAGCTCCCACACAGGTCTCGTGTCCTCTTGGGGGAGCACCCTGTGTTCCCACCCTGTTAGTTCTTAGGGCTGCTGCCATGGATGGGCTGCAGGAAGACAGGAGAAAACTGCAGTAGGGGCTCCTTCTCTCTCCTGTTGCCCCCACAAAACACAGTCCTCTGCAGATGAAAGAGAAACGAGCTGCAAATGACCCATTTTTTAAAATAACACCGAGAAAAATAATCAAGGCTTGGAGCTACCAATGAATCACTGCAGATCTTTACTTTCCAAAATATTGTTTTCTTTTTAAGTGGGCAAGTGTCCCAAGGAATATAGATTCTCCTGTATTGTACTTTGGAGGAATAATACTTGTCACTGTCCCATACCATGAGGCCCAGGGACTCTCATTCCATCAGGCACTGGCTGTGGGCCACCCCCTCAACTTCCGGCTGCTCTGGGATGATAAATCTGTAGACATTTGAGTTGACCCGACGTCCTGCGTGGGCTCCTGGCTTGACACCAGGCAGGGGGAATAGGTTTCTTCCTCTACCTTCAAGCATCAAGTCTTCCTCCATCAGAAGCATCAGGCATGAAACTTATGAGCAAGTCTTTGCAAGGATGCAGATACAAATTCTGACCTCTGACCACCTAATCTCAATTGATGTGTGCTGAGAATGCTTTATGGTGGCTCTGTAACAATATGAGAATCAAATGCTGCTCACCAGAGAAGGGATTTAAGTCAGCTGCCTTTTGATTTACCTTCGGGATGCATTTGGGGAGAAGATGCTGATTGCTAAGGCTTACATCATGCAAACGCTTACGATGTACTCCCACCTGTCCCGTATCAGTTACAGGGCCTCCAGGCTACAAGGGATTGCTGAAATCATCTAGCAACTCCACACTCCTGCCTGATGCCTCAATTCTGTCTCCATCAGTCTCTGCTGGAATATCTCCAAGGATAGAAAGCTCACTACCTCATGAAGCTCAGGTGCTCAAAAACAGGAAAGGTCTGTCATAAGGAGGGATGGAAATCTGCTTCCCATGACTTCTCACCCACAGGTCCCAGTTCTGCCCTATGTGGCCACTCAGGCCACTGTTGTTGCTCTCTTCCCCCCACCAAGCTGCACAGCTTCAGGCCTTCTGGCTGCTCCTTGCAGCCAGTTTTCATGCAACAGCTAGCACACCCAGAGCCATAACATACTGTTGGATGAGTGACGTTAAGGTCAGCCAAGCCCCCAGGATCTAGAGAGAACAAGAAGGAGGCAGGACTTGCGGATGAAAGTTCAGAAATCTTGAGCCATGAAGGGCTACCATTACGCCCAAACTCCCAACACTCTAGGTTTTGAAAAATGGCTCAGACCCCCCTCTCACAACCCCTTTATAGAAACAGAAGGGAAACACAAAGCAGGAGTCAGATTAAGTCCTTCGAAGGGCAATGAATGGAGCTCACACTTTTTACAGAGGTTGTGCCAGGAGGATCAAAGGGCTGGATGTCACAGGGTTCCCAGGGCTCATCTAATCCTCACCTCCCCTTGTAGAAATGAGGAAACTGAGGCCAGGGGGGAAGGCACTCTGAGTCACACAGAAGGTTGGTGGCCAACTCTAAGTCTTAAGTAATCTCCACCGCCAACAGGCCAACCCTGCCCCTCCAATTGAACCCAGAACAGAGGCCCTGAAGTCAGGCATTGCTCCTTGACATCATCACCCCCATCCCAAGTGCCATAATCTGCCCCATCACTCTTGGTAGCGACGGGTGGTCCTTACTGAGAGATGTGCTTCTCCAGGTTCAGGCCTAGTCAAAGAGCGCGGTAACTGGGGCGCGGCTGTCGGAGCCAGGTCCGAGATCCGCAGGGCGCTTGGCCCGGCCGCACAGCTCTCGTAGGCCCTGGCGGAAGTCGCGGCGCAGCAGGCAGTAGAGCAGCGGGTTGAGGCAGCTGTTGAAGTGTGCCAGGCCGATGGACACCGGGAAGAGGTAGACCTGGGCCAGGAAGTAGGCGCGGTCCCAGGGCATTGCGTTCAGCTTAATCAGCACCCCCCAGAGCGTGAGCGCTTGGCTGGGCAGCCAGCAGGGCACGAAGGCCAGCAGCACACAGGCCAGCACGCGGGTAACCTGGGAACGTCTTCGGGGCCTGACCCCCGACGGCTAGCGTGCGCGCCACCCCGCAGGAAGCGCAGAAGCAGCAGCGAGCAGGTGCCCAGCGTGGCCAGCGGCAGCACAAAGGCCACCGCGATCTTTTGCAGATGGTATAAGGCCAGCCAGTTGGGACAGCCGTCGGGGAAGCGCAGCAGGCACAAGCGTTCGCCCCCCACGCTGGCCGCTGTGGCGAACAGGGCGGTGGGCGCTGTGGCCAGGACTGCCGTGGCCCAGAGCAGGCAGCACACGCAGACAGCCCATGGGGTGCCGGGCCGGCTGGGGAGCAGCGCTCGCCACCGCGCAGTAGGCTCCACGCTCATGGCGCTGAGGAAGAAGCTGCTGGCATACATGTTTAGCACTGTGAGCGTCAGCACCACCTTGCACATGGCACCCCCAAAGGGCCAGCTGAAGTCGCGCACCACGCCCACGGCCCAGAAGGGCAGCGTCAGCACGAACTGCAGGTCGGTGGCTGCAAGGTTGAGGAGGAAGCAATTGAGCAGCGACCCGCGGCGCCGCTGCTGAGACCGCACCAGGACCAGCACCAACACGTTGCCCACCAGCCCGATAGTGCACAGGGCCAGGTAGGTGCCCGCGATTAGCGTGCGCGGCGCCAGCGCCGCGGCCGCTCCTGCCACCCCTTCCAGGCCGTCCAGGCTGCGGGGACCCCAGACCTGGCTAGTGCTCTCGGATCCGTTGCCCACGGAACTGTTAGAGGGCAGCCGGGACGACGCGCCTCCCAGCCAGTTCAGGGAGAGCACGGCTCCGACGACGCGGGCGATGCGGCAGCTGCCTGTGTCTGATGCCATCGGCCTCGGTGGTGCGCAGTGGTCCGCACAGGTCCGCTCCGACGCTAGCGGCCGGGCTGAGAGGACTAGGGATGTTCGGTACCTGGTGGCAGCACTTTTAAAGGGCCGAGGAGGCCGCCCCAGTGGTCGGCGATTGGCCAGCTGCACTCGTGCCCCGCCCTAAGACTTTCCCAGCTTATTTCTATGGGCTGCTTCTTCACCTTTGATTTCTCTGTGAACTGAGGACCCTCCGCCAGGATGGGGGCCAGGAAATCGCGACCCGGGAAATGGCTTCTGCGATTCACGTGGGCGCAGGGCTGCGACTGCGGGTGGCTGTGTGAAGACGCAGCCCTAGCAACAGAACGCCTCTCGCAGCGGCTCCGAACACTTGGGGCTGGAGAAGGGGGATCAGACAAATTTCGCCTCAGGAAGCAGCGAACTCCTCCACCTCCGAGATAGCCAACAGGAGACCGCAGAGGGTTGCTCAAGACCAGACGTCAGGGCCTGGCAGACCCTCTGGCCTCCAACCCTTCTCCCTTGAATCGCGACCCGCCCCCGACCCGCACTCCTACCTTCTTTTGGTAAGGGCATTTCTCTTCCCACAGAGAAAGGCTTTGGAGTTGGGTACCCCTTATCCCCAGTCCCACTTTGTTCTTAATGTTCTCTAAATGCCTGAGACCTTTGCAAGGCCAGGAGCCTGCACCTGGGCTGGGGACTGAGAGGCACTTAAGTCAGGAGCAGCCAGGGGAGATATCCTAACGGATGACCAGCGTTGTGAGTCCATGGCCAGGCCGGGGCCCCTCCTGAGCTTGCATGGAGTAGGGTCTAAAGCTAGGGGGGCAGGGCGGGGTGAGGGGGTGGGGAGTGGAGCTGGAAGCCTCTCAGAGGAGGTGGCTTTTGAGCTGTTCACAATACTCCCTGGGCTTAATGCAGTCCATACGCACATGCCCATGTAGCGTAAGTGTCCAGCTTGATGAGTTTTCACAGACCAAACACACCCATGTAACCAGCACCCATATCAAGAAACAGAACATGAGCAGCATCCTCAGAAGCCCCCTCATGTCCCTTTAGCCGGCCTGCCTCCTCCCAAGGTAATCACTACCCTCACTTCTAATAGCACAGATTAGTTTGGCCTGTTTTTGTATTTCAGCTGAATGGAAACACACGTGTGCACTTTAGTGTCTGGCTGCGTGTGCCTGTGATGTTCAGCCATACTGTAGAGTGTGACAGTAGCTCATTAGTCCTCACTGCTGTATGATCACTCTGTTTTACTCTTAGCACTTGTCACAGTTAGAATTTACGTATTTGTTGGCATTTTTTAAATCTGCCTCCACCAGAAAGTTAGTTTGATGAAAGCGGGGACGTGTTTCTCGTATTCATCCCCTGTGGTGGGTGGTCAACAAAGAACCATGGCATGAAGGCCTGCAGGACGTTGCCATCCTGGGCGCAGCATTTGATAGGCCTTGCAATGGAGACAGAGCTGGACCAGCATCAGTCCTACCCCGGGGAGCTCACAGGTCATGGGAGAGCTCAGACAGGGAGGGCCGGCGCTGACTGAGGCCCACCGGGACAGTGTGGGGGGCAGAAGTCTCCAGGAGGGGCAAGCAGGAAGGGCTGGGGGCTGTGAGCTCTGAGCAGGGCCATAAGGATTCATTCTGTGAACACTTGTGAGTACACCTTGTAGGGTGGTTCTGGTTATGGGGAGACCTTGTCTGGGCCTTCAGAAAGCAGTGAGTGACAAGTGCTGGAAAGTGGATTCACCAAGACAGGGGCCCCGGGAGTGTCCAAGGGAGGGCAGTTGGAACCAGGGGAGGGGACAGCACTGAGACCAGGGTGCCAAGACACTTTCTGGGAGATAGCTACCCTCTCCTTGTTTTAGCAGCTACTATGTGCCTGGCCCAGTGCCAGGCCTTTTGCAAGTGTCATCTCTCCAATCTTCCGTCTCCTCTGTGAGGCAGGAAATGTGACCCTCATTTACACAGGAGGGAACTGAGGCTCAGAGAGGGGATTTCGCCCCATGTCCCACAGCGGAACCAGGATTGAACCCAAGCCTCCCTCTGAAGAGCCCGTTGTCTTCCCTGTGGCACTCTGAGGACAACTCTCTGAAAAGCTGCACGTTTGGGGACCCACCCGAGAGAAAGCGGTTATCGGTGGGACAGGGTGACAGGTTGGAGATATATTTATTTTTCTTTTCGGAAAAAAATTCTTTAATATTGTCACTACAATGAAAATATGGCACTTCCACAGACAGTGGTCTACAGATGATGTGGCCAGTGTTGGTTTTTCCCTTTGGGGTGATTTCCCCGCAGTGAGATTACAGGTGTCTGTGCCAAGGGGTGTGGGTCGTTTGAGGTTCTTGCTGTGTATCCGTCCTCCAATTCCCCGTTTCCACTCCCAGTCTGGGCCACTCAGCCCCTCGCTTCGCTGTACTAGGAAGATCACAGGAATATCAGGACAACATTTCCTGGAGGCCCTGGAGAGCCCGGAGGAAGTGCAGACGTTGGAAAGCAGTGGACAGAAGGTGGAGGCCATGGCGGGGGACCAGGCCTGGCTCAGGCACCCTCTTGGAATCGCATCCCCTCCTCCCACGAGTGTAACTGTGTGCGTGTTGCTGTGCATGTGTTTTGCAGGCCAGGGCTGAGTGGGCTGTTTTCCAGCTTGCATGTCTGCAGTGCCGTTTGACTCTTTTAAACCATGAAAGCATATTACTTTGATCAAAATGCAAATTAAATTGCAAACGAACAAAAGGCTTTGCAGATCTGACAGGTGAGAAGTGCTCCGCGGTTGCTCGGCTCGACGTCCCTTGAACTGCTGGCAGGGATGTACATTTCTCAAATGCTTCTGTGCCATCCGTCTTTTCTCTAAACTTGGTGTCTGCTGCCAGGAACAGTGTCATGGTTGGAGCCTGGCACCTGAGGGCAGACCTACTTTCAAGTCCTCCTCTGCCAGTTACTGTGTGACTTAATCTCCATTTTTATTGCCTGCAAATTGGATAGTAATAGCTTCCCTCATAGGGTTGCTCAAGGGTTAATTAGAAAATTCGTGTAAAGCATGTAAGCATGCCACTGTTAGCTCAGGAGCAAAGAAAACTTGGATTGGACAAGGAATAGCTGTGATGCCGGGAGTGGTGGTAGCGAGGGAGGCACAGGCTGACCCAGGGTAAATGGGGAGGACGTGCTGTCCTCAGGCCTGGCCCCCAGGGCACCCTGGCCGGCAATAGGTATCAGACCCTTCCCAGAAGCCTCCTATGCTGAACTCTAATTCTAGGCTGCTCTCTTTTATCATGTCTTTTAAAAGCATGCAACTTAGTTTTAATAGAAACAACACCTCTCCCTTGGTACTCAGATTTGGGCTCATCTATTTAATTATGTTTCATAATATAATAGCAGAAACAGTGTATAAATTGGTTTGGGACCAAATCCAAGTAGCTCCTGGGAAGCCTGCAGATTATTTGGTGGGGAGAGAAATACTTGGGGCCTGCTAGACCAGTGTTTAAGGTGCCCACCCATCCCCTAGGGATCTGGCAAAAATGCAGATTCTGATTCAGCAGGTCTGGGGCGGGCAGGCTGAGATGTCGCATTTCTCACAAGCTCTCAGCTGACGCCCATGCTGTTGGTCCAGAGGGCCACACTTTATGTAGGATGGGGGAGTGTATTATACTGGTACAAAAGGCCAGCATGCTGTGGGCACTAGTCCATACGTTTTACCAGGAGAATGGCTGTCTTAGTCCAGTTGAACTACTGAAACAAAATGTCACAGACTGGGTAGCTTATAAACAACAAAAATTTATTTCTCACAGCTCTGGAGGCTAGATGCCTAGAATCAGAGTGCCATCTGGTCAGGGGAGGCCTTCCTCCAGGTGACAGACTTGTGTCCTCACTCAGTGGAAGGGACAAGGGAGCTCTCTGGGGCCTCTTTTATAAAGTGCATTCATGAGGCTCCACTCTTAGGACCTGATCACCTCCCAAAGGCTCCACCTCCTAACACCATCACGTTTGGGGGTTAGGATTTCAGTATAGGAATTTTGCAGGGATGCAAACATTCAGACCATAGCAATGGCAAAGTTTTGGTGAGCTGGGCTGGCAGAGGTTGCTGGATAACTTCCACTGTGACTAATGTTAGCTTACATCATCTTAATAAATCTTCACAGTATCATGGACCATTATTTAATCTCCTATTTACTGAGGTTATAAGACTCAGAAGGATCAAGCAATTTGCCCAAGGGCTTGAAGCTAGTTCTAGGTAGAGCTGGGACTTACACCCAACCACATCTGCCTCCAGAGCCTTTCACCCACTCCATCACTATGTAGAGCTCACCTGGAGAACACCTCTAGGTCCTGAGCCCAGTCAGCCCAGAGTAACAGCTAAGCTGAGCCAAGCTTGTGGGTCTTATCTTTACCACTAAGTGTTAGAATTGGTTTGCAATTAGGCCTTTGTGGGTTCCTGTATGTACATCAGTTAATTTCTATTTTTTTGGTTTTTGTTCATTTCTTTTGAGACCTTCCCTCTGGATCTCTGACTTCCTGCTCCGATGTGGACTGGTGGCTCTTGTCCTTCTAAACAGTTTTGCTGCTGAAATTTTCTTCTATTATTATTTTGGGGACTCCCTTTATGTTACATTTGTGATTGAACACCTATTTCTTAGTTCCCAGGTCTTTCTCGTAGCTTACTTCCTAATTTTGGTGGGGCACATCCTCCAGTCACTTTCTGAGAAAAGGAGCATAGAAAGTAAATGTTTTAGGCCTTACATATCTTAAAGTGACCTTATTCTACCCTCACACTTCATCGAGAGTCTGAGAATTGAATTCTACATTGGAAACCACTTCCTTGGAATTTTGAAGGCATCGCTCTTTTTGGCTTCTAGCTTATAGGGTTGCTGAAGACAATTCTGGTGCCATTCTGATTACAGAGTCTTTGTGACCATTTTCTCCCCTTCTCTGGAAATCCTGGAAACAATTTTATCAAGTACCTAAGCGTTCTGGTAAGTCATTTGTTGTGTTTTGGTGTGGGTCTTTTTTATCCATTATGCTGGATGCCAATAAACTCTTTCAATCTAGAAATTCATGTGCTTCAGTTCTGAGAAAGATTCTTGTATTATTTATTAAGAATGATAATTTTCTGTTTTCTCTGCTCTCTTTAGGTCTTATTTTTTGAATGTACGATTTATGGAGTTTTACAATAATAAGTGTTTACTTTTCATTTTTATGTAGGCATATCTCTTAACTTTTTTTCTACATATTTTGCTGTTGATTTCATCTTTAAAATATCCTTCCCTACCCCCAAATTATATAGCCAACTCCGTTTTTAATGTTGGGAACGGCAATTTCATAATGAGGTTCATGCTGTTTTTACTCATTTACGCTCCACTGCAGGCAGCACAAGTGAGTGTTTGTCAGATAAACAAAGGAGTGAAATGATTTATTGATTGAGAAAAAGAAAAATGACCCATGTAATTTATTTTATCCAGGATCTTATCACCAGCAAAGATTCTGGTTTCTAAATGTTGAAACAAGTATTTTCTTTACAAAACTTAATAAAATATATGACAAAAACTGTTAAGGGATAAATAGTGAGCAGAAAGAACTCCCAAACACACAGTGAATACCATAGAAAAAGCATAACAAGTTTTCAAGTTATTTCCAGATACAAGGCTATGGAACACCCATGGCTGAAACAATATCATGAAAAAGAAACAAAACAAAAAAAAAGACAACAAAGGCAATCATCAGGCTGCAGAGTGTGGGGCAGTAAGAGATGTAAGGATGGTTAGGTTTGTTCCAGAGTTAGGCTGGCTGAACAGGCTCCCACACCACAGCCTTCTGAGATTCAACTAGGCTCCTGCCCATCAGACATGGCCCTGGCCCTCTGTGAGTTCATAGGTTGGATGTGAAGGTAAGATCTGACAGCAGGAAATAATGTGATAGCCATTACAAAGGGTCCCTTTGGCAATCAGCATGGCTCTTGGCACTTGGGAGGTATTCCTAAATGAAAGCCTCAATGGGAGGGGGAAGTGGCCCATTTCCCACACATCTAGCAGTCCAACAGACTTAGAAACAGCTCCAAAAGGAGCAGCCGGGAACAAACACATCCTCCGAAACATCGAAGCCAAACCCGGCAATCTGGGATGCAGAGGAGTGTAGCGTTCAGGGATCCAGGTGATGGGACCTTTGGCAAATTACTTAACCTCTCTGTGCTTCAGTTTCTCCGTCTGCATGATGGGGATAATAGTGGTGTCCACTTCATGTTGGGAGGAGGACTGTGTGAGATACTGGCATGTAAAGCACCGTGCCAGCACATGGGATACAGCAATCATTCAGTGTCACAATTCGCCTCTGTTTAATCATCGTTCTCACTGCCCAAGTGGCTGCTGGCAAGACAGTGGAAGCCAGTCATGGAACTTTGTCCTCTCAGCTGACTGATGGCTCTGAAATCTCCATGTGGATAATGTGCATGACTCCTGTGGTGTTGTCCCTCATGGAGGTGTGGGGACAGGCCCCCCTCCCGAGGCTAGGCAGTTGGCAGGCGAAGGCCACAGTGCTTCAAGTTATGGGAATATATTGAGGACACCCGTGTCTCCAGGGCTCCAGAACAATGGCTAATCAGGCCCATGGTAGCAGCTCCGCACCCCTTTCCAAGTCAATGATCTTGTGCATTTCCAAGGCCAGCACTTAGCCCAGTTCCTGTCCCACTGTGGTGGCTTTTTTTGGGCATCCTTGTTTAGCAATCTGTACCCTACATTAAAATTTAAAATTTAAGCATTGAAAATTATTTTTGCAATTCTACAATTTACTGGGGTGGAAGGGAACCATCAAAAATAATGACCTTAATTTGGCAATACTTATCTATCAAAGCTACAAATGCACACGCCCTTGACAGCAATCCCAGTTCCAGGGCTTTATCCTACAGATATACTCGCTCATATGCACAGAGGATAGTCGTAACAGGAGACTGGAAACAATCTAAACACCCACCAGTAGGAGATGGGTGTAACGGCATATATGCATAATGGAATATCAGTCATCCAACATTTTTTGAATAAGTGAAAATGCCTGCTGAACGTGTTTTACATGCCAGCTCCTGTTGTTAGTGCCTAGGATATATTAGTGAACAAAACAAAGATTTCCTGCCCTCGTGGAGCTTACATTCTGGTTTATGTGTCACACGCTAAAAAGCTATTAAAAGGCTGCAGCAGGTCCATAAGTAAGGATACCCATCCACCGACCATCTCCAAACTGTATTTATCATTAAATGAAAAAAAGCCAGGAATAGTGTGTATACGTGCCACCACGTGTGTACAATGTAACTTTGTGTTTACACAGAATTTTTCTAAAAGGATTCAGGAGAAACTGAAAGAGTAATGGCTCTCGGGAAGGAGCACTGAGGGACTAGAGGTCAGCTTTGGGAAGAAAGAGTCACTTTTCATTCTTTGTAAAGTTTAACTGTTTATCCCATGCTTGCCTTACCAAAAAACCCAAAATAAAACAAAATGCTAAAACAAAAGGCCTTTTACTCTGCCAGGTGCCTTCAAACTATTTAATCATCTAGACCAGTTTCTCAGCCTCGGCACTATAGACATTTCGGGCTGGATGATTCTTTGTTGTGGGGAGCTGACCTGTCCATTGTAGGATGTTTAACAGCATCCCTGGCCTCTACCCACCCGATACCAGTAGCACCCATCCCCTAGTTGTGACAAACAAAAGATGCCTCTAGAGATTGCAAAATTCCACGGAGGCAAAATCACCCCTGGTTGAGAACCACTGCTCTAGAGAAACTGTGAAACAGGGCAATGGGAATCACTGTCTCCATTAGACAAATAAGAAAGTTGAAGCCCAAAGAGGTTTTATATTATCTTCAAAAATTGTATGCTTCGTTTTTTTCATTGTTATCTATTCATTTATAATTTTAAATACACAGTCCTCTGCTTGTAGTTTTTAAGCAATCTATTAGTATGTGAGTGGATATACAAGAGCAGAATGAATCCAGTTTCTTACTTAGTTTAACCAGTTTCTAAAACTAGTGTTTTAGCTAAGTTAAATCTTGCTGGAGATGTTGGGCTACATAGCATAACAATCAATTAAAAAATAAACAAAATAATCTCCATTAAGATTTTGGGGGGGGACTCTCTAATTGGATACCTGACGTTCTGAACGACTACATCAAACATGTTGAAATATCAGATCTCTTGTTTTCTTCCAAATGTACGCTTTACCTCCCAAATCTGGAGTTGGCCGGCCTTATTTTTCCAGTTGGTTTATTATTTGTGTCATGAGGGCAGGACTAAACTTCGCAATTCTTTTGTATCCTGTGGCGTCCAGCATGGTTCCCAAGGACGTTTAAAATGAAGGCATCCCAGCAGGATGTGGACAGAGTAAAGGCCAGGACTTGGGACACAAATGGAAACAGGTGGGGACTGTTGTCAGCTGATGGGTTTGAAAACACAAACTCCTAGGCTGCCTTTCAGAAAAGCCTCTAATCTGTGTTTGGCCTTGGCAGCTCACCATAGGAGCGAGGACAGCAGGTTGTGGTGCTGGCCAGGGAGGGCTGTGGGCCTCTCCCTGGATCCTCTCCATCTCTGGGGCTTACTGTGCTGGGGGCTGAGATCACAAAACAAAGAAGACATGACCTGAGCATCTTACAGTATGGCGCACGCACACACAGCAATGCAGTGTGATTCTTGCCCTGATACGGGTGGCAAAGGGTGTTTTAGGAACCCTGGGAAGGGACTGGGGAACGGCTTTCGGGGATAGGCGACATATAAGCTGAGCCTGAAAGGACAGGTCTCCGATGCACCAGGTTTGTGCCCATTCTTCCCTTTCACCTTCACATGGCTGGTGGTCCTCTTTGTCATTCTGGTCTCTCAGCTCAAATGTCACCTCTTCAGGAAGGTTCTCCTTGATCAACGCAATGGAAAGCAGACCATCTAATCTCCTAGTTTTATTTTCTTCATAGCCCTTCTCAGCAGCTGGTCTTGTTGATATGTCCGTTTACTAGCTTGTTGCTAGTGGCCCTCCTCCAGAGTGAGAGTTCAAGGGATCAGAGACCATGTCTCTTTCACCACTGCTGTGGCCCTGTGAATACCCAACACCTGTGGGGTGAAGAGATTTGCCAGGTGGAGGGTGGAGTTGAGGTAGGGGGTACCTCTAGAATGCATTGGGCAGGTCAAGGTGAGGAGGACTGAAAAGGGTCCTGTGGCTCTGGCACCAGGATGCAAGATGGTGGAGGGGATGAGCCTGAGGTGCAAACGGGAGGACAAATCTAGATAACTCCCTGGAGAAGTTAGATGGAGAAAGGGAGCAGAGATATGGGGTGGGAAGTAGAGGGACCACCCATCCATGCAGGGGCATAATCGGTATCTTTAATAGGAGGGGGCCAGAATGTTTGTAGACTAAGGGTCAGGAGCCAATGGAGACCAAGGAAAGAGGGGGCCACCCAGAGCAAAGAAGAGAGGACAGCAGCACAGAGGCCTGGAGGAAGCGTTTGTCTCTGACTACTGGATGGTGCCTACTCCATTGTGTCCAGAGGGAGGGAAAAGGCATGGGTGCCAGTTACAGATGCTTGGTGCCCTGAGAGCAGGGGCACAATGCGGTGTCTGAACTGTCCTCTCACTGCAGCAAGGCCATTTGGTGTTAAGGGCAGGGGAGAAATGGAAGGTGGTTGGGTAGGGGCCAGGGACCAAGCAGTGAGTGTAGCTAGGGAGGGAAGTAGGTGAAGCCAGGAGGGGCTGATGGGTGGGGAGAAGACGACGGTGACAAGAGACTGGAGGACGAAAGATATCTGGTGATTGTGAAGATTTAGGGAGGGTGGGAGAGACAGCAGGGTGTGGTCTGAGAGTGGGGCATCGGGGCATCTGGTCTTCAGACTTCAGAGTGGGGCAGGTGGGGATGACATAGCCTAGGCTGTGGCCATGAGAGCTGGTGGCTAAGGTGGAGGGAAAGGTCATTGGAGACAAGGAGGTCAAGAAACTGTGTAGCCATGTGCTATATGGGTCCCCCAGGAGGGTAGCAGGGCTTGAGGTGAAGGAGCCAGAAGGGAGCTTCCAGAAATGAGGGAAAGTGCATGTAAGATGGGGCAAAGAGGAGGTGTGTGGGTGGCAGAAGGCAGGGGGGGCCACACAAAGGCTGGCCAGGGGGAGGAGGCTGACCACCATTGTCTTGAGGAAGAAGAGGGGGGCAGTCTTGAGATAGGGTCAGGTTTAGTGAAGGCAGGAGGTGGCTGGTGGGAGTGTTCCTTGATGGGGGCTCCTGGGAGCACAGAGGGAGGGAGCAGGAAGCCAGATCAGGGCTGGGGCCATGGAAGGACAGATGGCCAGTGTTTGAGAGGGAGGATGTGAGGCTGGGGTTGGCTGGCCTCCAAGCTCCCAGGGGTCCCTGCTGAGAGTCTGTGGGCCCCAGCCCGTGGGCCACTGTGCTTCACTGCAGACAAACACACTTGGAAAGGAGTCTGAACATGAGGACTTAAGGGACTCCGCCCCGTGTGGGAAACGGCTGCCCACTCAGGAAGAGTCTTGGCCTCTCTCCCCAGCTGACTTTGGATCAGACATTACCTAGGGACCCCCAGGGCTCCTGAGCCCGGCTGCGAGACCCTGGACTCTCAGGATGCCTCCGTGTCCCTTTTCCCCAGAGGGACAGGCCTGCCTAGCCCAGGAAGCACACCGAAGGGCTCGTCCTCTAGCACAGTTTAGGGACAGGGCTGAAATTCCTGAAATTCCAGATTCTTTGAGGGGCCTTGGTGGGCTGAGGTCGGGAGGGCCCGGCTCGGCTCCACCGCCAGAGGGCGTCCTCGGCCCGGTGGGCGGCCGGGCGGCCGTCGGGGGGCGCTGTCCGCGCCCTGCCCTGGGCCCAGCCCCCGAGCAGTGGGCCGCCGTCTGGGCCCGGGAGGCCCGCGAAGGCGGGGCGAGGGCGGGGCGAGGCCAGGCTGGGGCTGGAGGGCCGGGCCGGGGGCGGGGGAAGGAGTCCGAGGGGCGGGGCGCGGACCCGCCGCCGCGCGCCCTCCCTCTCTCCCTCCCTTTCTTTCTCTCCTTCGTACTCTGGTCTTTTCTTTGCCTCCGCAGCCGGCCGAGGGGGCGGGCCCTGCAGCCTTTGTTGCCTGCGGTCCGAGCGCAGCCGCCTGCCGGGCCGGAGTTCGGGCCCCAGGACGCCGGGAACTGCACACGGGTCGGGCATGTCCTGAGCCGGACCCGGGACCGGGCAGCGAGCAGACGGGACGGACGAGAGTGTGCGTTCAGGGTCGCCAGGCGGCCGCCTGGCCCCGGCCATGCACGGCGGCCTGAGTCCCCGCAGCCCCGCGCCGCTGCTGCGCCCCCTCCTCCTGCTCCTCTGCGCTCTGGCGCCCGGCGCCCACGGATCCTCACCAGGTGAGCGGCTGCCCCGTCACGGTCGGCCCTACCACCCTTTCCCGCTTTCCCAGCCTCGGTTTAGCCCCTTCTCACCTCCGCAGACCCCGCGCCCTCCCGGCTCTGCCTGGAGCTGTCGCGTACCCCGCTCCCCTGGGGATAGGGACAGGGGTGGGGTCGGGGCAGCGAAACCGCTTCGCCGTGGAGCCTTCTCCAGCCACCGACTCCGCTACCTACCCGGGCTGTAGCCAGAATAAAACCCCATACGCTCTTCGGGCTCCAGATTACCCATCTCCCGTGCAGCAGACCGCATCTGTCTCTGCCAGGGATCTATCGTTAGAAGGGCTGGACGGAGCGTGGCTTACACACGATGATTCGGTGTCTTGCCTTCATCAGTGTGCCTCGTGTGAAAAGCAGCCTGGCCAAGACTCTGCGGGCAAGGGCGCAGGGTCGCAGGTCTACGCGGTCCCCCGCCGCCGCCCCTGCCCACCGCCTCTGGGCTGCCCGCCCGGCCCTCGGCGGCTCCCGGGGCCGGGTCTCGCGCGGCCCTTGGACTTCCTGCCTCCCCCTCCCCCTAGTGTGAAGGCGCCGGGAGTGGAGCGGGGAGAAGTAGCTTCTTTCCCCAGCCCTGGGCTTGGCTCTCCCCGCCCCGCCCGGCCGGCCTCCGACGAGCCTCTGGCCCGGGGCCAGAATCTTGCTCGGCCGCCGTCGGCCGGTCAGCGGAGCTCCTGTAGTGTCCGGAGCAGCCGGCCTGGGAATTTAGGAACAGAGGGTGTAGGGGACCCCTGGCCTGCGGCTCAGGGAGCTCCTGGTCTGATGGGGGCGGGTCGGACGGTGGGGAGAGCCTTGCAGGCGAGGCAGTCGGGAAGGCTTTGTAGGGGAGGAGGGGCCTGAGCTTGGAGGGATTGGAAGGATGGATGAACTTTGGATGGGCTGGAAGTGTGTGTGTAGGGGCGGGGGTGCATCCCGGCAGGGCGTTGGGGCGTGGGAGGGGTGTGGATTTGGCTGAACTAGGCTTGCGTGCTGGGGATGGGGGAGACCTGCCTCTCCAGCAGAGGGATTGTGGTTGTGAGGCTAGAAAAGCATCTGGCTGGGAATGGAGGGGATTTAAACCAGATCTTAGAGGTTTGGGGAGTGTTGAGAGGAGGAGCTGATGAAAGCAGTGTTTTAGGGAGGCTCTAGCAACAATGCATAGGGAGTAGAGCAAACATTTAATAAGACCTACTATGTGCCAGCCTCCCTAATTCTTATTTCTCATCATCTCCACAACAACTCTGCAAGGTGCATGAAGGAAAGTCCTTTTATGGGTGAGGGAACAGGCTGAGAGAGGAGACTGACCTGCTAGTTTGGACATCCGGGCTACCTGGGTGAAGCCTGTGTTTTCCCACTGCTCAGAGCTGGGGACCCATGAGGATGAACCAGGTGAAGGGAATGAGGCAGCAGGCAAGTGGTTTCCCCAAGAAATTGCCCGAACTTGGGCCCAGGCCCCCTGATAGCTGTGGGATAAAGCTAGTGGAGGGAGTTCCCTGTGGTCAGGCTCCCTTTCATTTCCACTGCAGGCCAGACACAGATATGAGCCCACCCATTTGTTAAATGGGGATAATGGTATCCACTTCACAGGGTTTTTTTTTTAAGAATTAAGTGAGATGCTGAATGTGACTGCTTAGCACTGGGCAGAGACTGCCATTTGGTGGCCATTATATTTATTAATCTGCCAGGCAGACCCAGTAGGATCAGAGAGTCCTTGGTGCATCCTTTAACTTGGACCTGCCATTTGGGGTGGAGGCAGGTTAGGCACCCCTCCTATCTACCCTGGATCCCCCCTTCAGGGTGAGTGTCTGTCTCCAGCGTCCCCATAGATACCCAGGGGCCTGGGCCCTCCCCGGTCTGCTTGCACCCAGGATCCCCAACCCCGAGCTGCTGAGCTCTGTTTTCTTTGGAGTTTCCTGGGGGACTTAGGCTGGGGCTCAGCCTACCGAACACTGCCTTCTTTGAGGCCAAAGAGTGCATCTTGGGCTCCCTTTTAAGAAAATGAGACAAACCAAAGGACTTGTTGGGATTGATGTTTTGGTAGGGCAGGGACCCACCCAAACCCTCGCACATGTGAGCTCTCAGTGTGTGCGTGCACACGTGCCTGCAGGCAAGTGCAGACGGGCTTGAGGAGGAGGGTGTGTGTCACACACACACACTGTGGTTATTTTTTCTCTTTGGCATGAGCTATGGGTCGTTTGAAGGGCTGGATTGTAACTCAGGTACTTGATAAGGAGGTGAGGGTAAACACCATGTTGGCATTTCTCTGGTGGAAGCTCCAAAGTGACAGTTCTGTCACCTAGGGATGATATTCAAAGTATTTAACACCTGGTGTGGCTGGATCTCCGCCCAATCACAACTGACCTTCCTCTCTGGCAGAACAGGCTCAGCTGTGAACCACTGGAATAGTACCTGCTCCCATCCCACTGCGGCTTTAGCCCCGCTGGCTCAGCTCTGATGCACCCACGAGCCAGAGACGAACTGCAATTACCCTTTGCTGGCACTGGGTGGTGGTAACTTCAGCCACCAAGGTCTCTGCAGGGGTCAGCTGTAAGAGATGTTGAAAGAGTTGGTTATTTTTAACTCATTCTGTTCTCCTTTAAAAATATTTTAATGGCAAAACAATACATATTATTAAAAAAAGAAGGTAGAACAAAACAAAATTAAAATTATTGCAGTAAAAGTGGTAACATCCTGTAAATCTTTTTTTCTTTTTGATTAGAAAAACATTTTATTAAGCCATTAGGCAAAGAGATAAAAATAGGTTTTGAAAGAAATAGTTAAGTATTCTTTAGAACTTCTCTTGCTAATTTTCAATAACTTAGTTTACATTTTCTATGTGCTATCTACTCTTCTAAGCCCTTCCATATTAACTCATTGAATTCTCAAACAACCTAAGGAACAGCTATCGTCAGATCCATTTTACAGACAGAGAGACTGAGACTGAGTGGTAGAGTAATTTACCCACGGCCTCATAGCTGTGGGTGGCTGAGCTGAGACTGAAACCCAGGCCCTCTGACTCTGGAGCATACTAATTCGAATGCCTTTCACCTGCAGCATGTTTCTGCCTGGCCCCATCATATTTTTGAACTTAAGAAGATGCTTCTTTATAACTCTCTTTAATTTCTGTCTTGCAGTAATTTCCCAAGGTCTAGAGCAGGGATTCTCAACAGGACTGCACATCCCCGAGATCATGGATCCCTCCCCAGGGACACTTTCTAGCTTTTGGAGCCGTTTCTCCTCAGTGGTTCAGATTGCCAAGTCACACGCATACTGACTTCTTCCACCTACCTGTGTTTGAGGACACTGCTGTCACCTAGAAGTGTGTTGGGTAGTTTCAGTTTTTCTAGTGTACTGAGCACTTCAGGGCTGGTTGGCATCAGCAGCCCCCATACCTTCAGCTCATCTTTAGCAGCCTTGGCTGTGACTGTTCACGCCCTGGGAACTGCTGGTAATACTCAGTTAAAACAAAGCCTTGGAGTGTAGATGTTATTCTCCATCTCTTTGCCCTGTGATCCTCCTGATGTTTTCTGACCTCCTTATATTCTCTGAGAAGGTGAGGAGACTGAGGCTCATCAAGGTGAAATGACTGTCCAGGCCATACAATTATTAAATGGCTGAGTTGGGACCCCAACTGGGTCTTCCAGTGTTCAAAGCCCATGCTTTTGACAGTGCATTATTTTCTCAGTCCATTGTCTCTCATTTCCCAAAACACATGCCTGGGCCCAGCTTAACTTCTTGCTGCTTGTTCCCGGCACTACTGGCTTCTTCCTGGTTCTCTGGGGACCCACCATCTGGTGTCTACCACCAACATGCCCTCTTCATCTTCGTAGTTAAACATGTGCCCACATGTCCAAGGACATTTCACATGTGCCCCTTTTGACAAAGCTTTCCTTCAACCCTGTCTGTCTGTGGGGTAGCCCCTCCCCTTGCTTGGACCTTCTCAGCACTGTGCTGGGGGAAGGATCACAAGGGCCTTGCACCATTTCTCTGAGGGCAAGGATGGTGTCTTATACATTTTCCTGGACTTGGGGGCACCGAACTCTCCCTCCCAACACCAAATGCCATGGACCAGGTAGGTTAACATAGGGCTGGTGGGAAGAAGACATTTTTCTTAAAACATAGGGCCTCTTGGCCCATCTCTTGTTTTCTCAGTTTTGTTAGAGATTCAATTCTTTACTGAATGAAAAACAAGACAAGTGTGAAGCTGAGGGCAACGTATATTTAGCTAAAGCTTTGGGAACAGCATAGGGAGTGGTGGAGACTGAGGTGGAGGGGGAGCACAGTCCTTCTCTAAAGGGTCGCTTCTGACAAGTGGGAATTTAGGCCTCACATGGATAGATGATAAAACTTTTCAAGGAAAGCTGAAAATTAAGGGTTTTGTACTTGATCATGTGATTTTTTTAAAATAGGCAATTGATTAAATATTTTAAATATTTGTGCCAACCCAACAAACCACATCTCCCCCCACCCCAAAAAAATCAATAAACTGACAAGAAACAAGTCTGCAGGCTGAAGTTGTGAAGTTGCTATCCCAAATGCCTTATTAGGATGTCAGAGCAAGAGCTCTTAAATTATACAGCCCAGTGGCTTCTAAATGCCAGCCCCGGAAAATGGTTACATCAGAATCCCTAGAAGGTTTAGAAAAATACAGAAAAAACACAGATTCTGGGGCTTCAGAGCCCTGGGTCTATGGGATCAGAGTCTCTGAGCTGAGACCTGGGCGGCTGCAGTTCCTCAGAGCTCTCCAGGTACTGCTGATGTTAAGCCAGGTTCACATCATGAGTAATTTCCAAACTTCCCTGATGATCACAGTCCCCTGAGGCTCCTGATAAAAACACAGCTTCCCAGTCCCATTTCCTGGAGATGCTGATTCAGTTGGTCTGAGACAGGGCCTGGGAATTTGTTTTTTAACAAATTCTCATCTGAGAAGTCTGGAAAATCCTTGCACTGGTGCCCTCCTGAAACTCAGAGCCAGGGAAGATTTGTCCAGAACCACATAGCAAGTTACCCCAGCCACACTGCCTTCTGCCTCTCAGAGCATGCTCTGATGGCCCACCCGCTGGGGCTGTGTGGGTGGTAGGGGATGTCCTCAGCAGAGGGGCACACCACTGGTGCAGGCAGGGCACTCTACATATAGCTTGGCAGGAGACAGGGAGGGTGAGTTGCGTTTGTGCAGCCTGGCTCGTACGGAACTTCAGGCTGGACTTGGCAGCCACACAGAGAGCCCTGGTGGGACAGCTGCACGGCACCCAGGCATTCTTGTGGGCCCAAGGGGTCATTGTCATGGGCAGCCACGATCTGAGCTGAGCTTCAAGCCAGTTGGTCTGGGCAGGCCCTGGGGCTGGGAGAAACTGCAGGTGGGCCACTTTCTTTCCTGCTCCTCAGAGCCTGAGAGCTGCAGAGAAGGAAAAGGGGAGACAAGAGCATCAGCTCTGGGGGTCCTGGGTCCTGCCCACCCCTGGCAGTGCTGCTCTGATGTGTGTATATGTCCACGTGAGATTTCTTTTGAGGACTAGGTCTGGTGGCCAAAATAGTTTGAAAAACTTGATCTAGTCCAACTCCTTTATGTTGGCGATGGGGAAACAGGCCCAGCTGCTGAGAATGTAGAACAGTGTTACTGAAGAAACTGAAGCCATTTGGGAGATTTAACTACTCTCGCTGCATGGCTTTAGTCCAGTCTCAGCACTTCTCTGAATGTCCCTTTGCTTTCTCCAGAGGCAATCTGGAGACTTTACTGCAGGTGTCCTAACCTGGGATCCGCAGCCACAGGGACACGGGTAGGATTCAGAGGATCCATGAACTTGGATGGGAATATATTACATCTTTAATTTTTCTAACCTTGAAGTGAAATTTAGCATTTCCTTCAATTATAAATACTAGCAACAAATCACAACAGTATTAGCAGCATCTGTGATTTTGCTATGAACAGGAAAAAAAGCAAATTTTTTACTCTCAATACAGTTGCAGGTATCTTGAAATAAGGTTGATGCTCATCAGTACTTCAAAATCACCATAGTGGTTAAATCTGCTGTTAGATCTTTAATGCATTAATAAAGGAGCACATAATTCCACATCTACTTTTTAAATTATTTTGATAACTGTATTTCAATATAATCAATTTTCTTCGTATTCCTATATATTTTCTCTTATGCATTTAAAACAATATTCTGAGGAGCAGAATCCATGGGGCAAAAAAAAAAAAAAAAAAAAAAGTAAGAATCAAGCCTTACTGGGAAATCCAAGCAGACAGAATGACTAGGAAATGATTCAGCAAATGGCAAGGGCCTGAACAGAAGTCCACAAAAATTTCCCAGCCCTGGAACCTTTTCTTCAAATGAACTCTTGCATGTGAAAGAAAGAAACCAGAGCTGCTCTGCTGAAGTGGTAGTGGTGAGCGGCCAGGGAGCCCTACCTGGGTGGTCCTGCTCTGACTCCCCATGTCAGAAGGCCAGGAGATGCATGCAGAATCTTCAGGCACTTAAAAAACCCATCAGGCTAATAATAGTCATGATAATCATAACTGCCATCACATTCAGTCAGTGGGTCAGGCATTGTTACGTGGATAACCCTCACAACAGCTCCAAGAGTGTAAGATATTATCCCCATCCTACAAATTTTACACAAATATCTACTGGGAAATTACCAGTTTCCAGCCATTCTTCTGGCACTTAAAATCTTCAACAAAGACTATAAAAATTCTTGCCCTCCTAGAGTTCATATTCGGAGGAGATAGAGATAGAAAAATGGAAAAAATAATGAAGATTTTAAGTGATACAGTATGTCCAAAGTGCTATGGGGAAAAATAAAGCAGGGAAGGGGGATAGTGAGACCCCGGGAGTTGCAATTTTAAAATAAAGTGAGGAGAGCTTTGAGGAAGGACTTGAGGGAGGTGAGGGGTTTAGTTACGTGGATAACTGAGGGAAGTGTGTTCCAGGTAGAGGGAACAGTGATGCAAAATCTGAGGCAGGAGCATGTCTGACTTGTTTGAAGAATAGCAAGGAGGCCAGGGGGCGGCAGGTGTAGCAGAGATGAGATTGGAGAGGTAACACTGCCTGGGGTCCCACAGGCCGTTGCCAGAACTCTTGACTTCGGCTGTGTGAGAGCTGAGAGCCACTGCAGAGTTTTGAGCAGACAAGGGCCATGATCTGACTGATCCCTGTAATAAGTCCCTGTGAGTGCTCTGTTGAAAGCCGACCAGGGGAGAGGGACGCCAGGTGGGCAAGAGTGGAAGCAGCAGGGCCTGTTAACAAGTTATCCCTATAACCTAGATGGAGCAACCGAGGCGCCGAGAGGTCAAGTAGCAGAGCTGGTGGCGGGCGGCGCGGTGAGGATTTGAATCCCGGCACTGTGACCTCAGCCGCCCTCGCCTGGCCGCTCCCCACTCCGGTCCCTGGGTCTCCTCCCTGCAGGGCACGCTGCCAAGGGCCGGGCGGCGCTGGACATCGTGCACCCGGTGCGCGTGGACGCAGGGGGCTCCTTCCTGTCCTACGAGCTGTGGCCGCGCGCGCTGCGCAAGCGAGACGTGTCCGCGCGCCGCGGGGCTCCCGCCTTCTACGAGCTGCAGTACCGCGGCCGCGAGCTGCGCTTCAACCTGACCGCTAACCCGCACCTGCTGGCGCCCGGCTTCGTGAGCGAGACGCGGAGGCGCGGAGGCCTGGGCCACGCGCAAATCCGGGCCCGCGCCCCCGCCTGCCACCTGCTGGGCGAGGTGCAAGACCCCGAGCTCGAGGGCGGCCTAGCGGCCATCAGCGCCTGCGACGGCCTGGTGAGTGTCAGCGCGGTGAGTCGGCGGGACGCGGGGCTGCCCCCACCCGCCCCGCGGCCTGGCCACGGCCCTGCCTGCTGGATCTGACCCATCTGCTTTTCCTCTCCCAGTCTCAGCAGTCACACCTGTAAAATGGGTGGACAACACAGGCCTCGTTCTCAACGACAGCGTCTCTCAAACTTTCATGTTAGAGCCAGAATCACGTGTGTCTTGTTAAAACCGAGTGTCCCATGGGGGTAGCGGGGAGCAAAACTTGCGTTTCTGACAATTTCTCAGTGTTGAAGCTGCAGGTTCAGACACCCTACTTTGTGGTGTGTGTAGACTAAATAACTCAGAAAGCAGCTGAGTCCCTCTTTGAGGGGTCACTTATGACTTTGTTCTCCCCACCCCCAGACTCCTTTTGGCTGCTTTTCTCCAGGACAGGCGTCCGGCCTTTTTCTTGCCTCAGGGGGTGTTGAGGCTACCTCCCAGCTGCAGGCCTCATTTTCCCGAGTTTTTCTGGACTGAGGTGATGCTGGTTACTGCGTGCAGCCCTAATTGCCCCCCTCTGCGAGAGTGCGGAGTTAGAGTAGCTCCATTGCAGGCAGGTAGGGCTCCTTTCTGCTCTGGATTAGGTGACCGGCCCTGCCCTTCCAGCTGCAGAGGGTGGGGTATGGGAAGACTAGGGGGCGATGGGTGCACATTCTCAGCCATCCACTGTTCCCAGGAGGGAGCCTCAGCTCAGATTGCTCAGGAGAAGCTGTGGGCGGTGGCAGGACAAGGCCTAATGACAGACAGCTCCCATCACAGGCTGCAGGATATCTGCGCCTTTAACAGCCCATCTGTCTTGGAAAGGAACCTGTCCTCCTCCCTTTCCATACAGTTAGTTAATCTTGTTGAGCCTGTGTGACAGCTGCACCCACGGGCATGGTTCCCATTTTCCAGATGAAGAAGCAGGCTCAGAGAGGAGCTTGCCCAAGATAGCTCAGTTATCTAGTGGTGGCATCTGCATTCAGCCCAGGTTTCCAGCCCCTAGAGCTGATGATCACTTTCTAACGCTCCAGCCCTGCATGACCCAACTGGCAGGTGGACTTGGAGCCAATGCGGGAGGTCCAAGGGAGGTTACTCCTTCTTCTTTGTTGGAGTCCTGAGCCTCCTTAGGAGATGGTGGATTGTTCAAAGATACTTCCCAAGACCCCTTCCTCCCCTGGCCTCTCTCAGTGCCATAGGACATGCCCAAGACATCCCTGCCAACTTTCTTTCTCTGGCAGACCCTGGGACCAGGGAAGAGGATGTCCTGGTGGCAGTGGGCATCTCCATGGCCATCTTGTTAGATTTGGGTGCAGACCTCTTCCTTCCTTCCTTCCTTCCTTCCTTCCTTCCTTCCTTCCTTTCTTTCTTTCTTTCTTTCTTTCTTTCTTTCTTTCTTTCTTTCTTTCTTTCTTTCTTTCTTTTCTTTCTTTCTTTTCTTTCTTTCTTTCTTTCTTTCTTTCTTTCTTTCTTTCTTTCTTTCTTTCTTTCTTTCTTTCTTTCTTCCTTTCTTCCTTTCTTTCTTCCTTTCTCTCTGTTATCAAATTTTTCTTTTTATTGAGATATAATTGACATATTAGTTTCAAGCAATGATTTGACAGCTGTGTATATTGTGAAATGATACAATAAGTCTAGTTACAAATTTTTGTGTACATAGAGTTACAGACTTTTTTCCTTGTGGTGAGAACTTTTAAAATCTCTCAGCAACTTTCAAACATACAGTACAGTATTACTGACTATGGTCACCATGCTGTACATTACATCCCCGGGGCTTTTTTTTTTTTCATTTTTGATGTTAAGCTTTTAATTGTAATTCCTGCTTATCTCCGGGGATTTCTTGCTTCTCATGGACTAAGGGGTGGGGTGGGTATATGGAGCAGCTTCCTGGGAGTGGTGGCTTCTGAGCTCAGCCTAGAAGCCCTTGGCTGTGTGAAATGGCAGGGAGGAAGATTCCAGGCAGAAGGTGCAAAGTGAACAAAAGCCCAGAGGGAGGAAAATGCAGTGTACCTGGGGTCAGTCAGGGGTTGTGGGCTCCGCTGGGCAGGGCGGGCCTCAGATCGTCAGGAAGAGCAGCTGAGCGCCAGCCCTGCTGTGTGCCCCTCGTGCTTCTTCCCCAGAAAGGGGTGTTCCAGCTCTCCCACGAGGACTACTTCATTGAGCCCCTGGATGGTGTCCTAGCCCGGCCTGGCCGTGCCCAGCCCCACGTGGTATACAAGCGCCAAGCCCCTGACAGGCGGGCAGAGCTGGGGGAATCCAGGGCTGCAGGCACCTGTGGGGTGAAAGGTATGCTCCTCTGTGGCCAGCTCTGGGGTAAGGGGATGGGACTGGGGGCATGGAGGGTCCTTTCTAGAAACTTCTCTCAATAACCCCATGTCCAGCTTCTGTTGGACCAAAGGGACACAGACAGACCAAGAAACAACATCATCACAGCCTGTGCCCTCCATATGTGTCACGGGCTTGAGGCCTCTGCCTGTCAGGCCTGCCCCAGCTCATCCCTGGACTGACCCCTCTCACTGCTACCTCATCTACTCCCTCTACCTCAGGGCTCCATCATCCCTGCCCCCTTCCCCACTCACTGTCTGTGGACCTCCAGTTCTGCCAACCATTCTTCCTCAAGTGTCCAGGCAGGGCCGGGTCATACCCAACCCCAGCAGGACAGTTAGCCAGGAACCTCCCTCCCCTCCCCAGTCTGGTCCCACCCCAGAGTAACTGACTTCAATTGTTGGGGACCTAGAGTGTGGTACCACCAGTGCCTCTTCTGCAGAGTGGCCACAGCCCTGGCCAGTCCAGGTAAGGAGCTGCTTGCTAAGGGCTACTGGGGTTTGGGAGCTGTTCCAGCTTCACAAGCTGCCAACAGCTTGGGGACTCTATTTGCTGGAACAGACACCCACAGAGGCACGCTTCTTGGCCTCAGTTTCCCCAGCTTCATAGATGTGCTGCTTCTTCTGATCTGGGGGCAGCCTCGGCCAGTGGGGCGGGTCTCCAGTGGGGTCAGCTGGGTTGGGTCTTGGCC
The DNA here is from genome assembly GCF_048773025.1 of Camelus bactrianus. Taxonomy (NCBI): domain Eukaryota; kingdom Metazoa; phylum Chordata; class Mammalia; order Artiodactyla; family Camelidae; genus Camelus; species Camelus bactrianus. Next base: position 30,411,405 of record NC_133565.1, read on the forward strand.
AGCGTCCCCAGGCTGGGGGTTAGGCCAGGGGGTCTGCATGTGCTGGCACATACTCACCACAGTGGGGGAGGGAGCAACGTGGGGAGTTAGGGTCCCAGGAGCTCGCTCACGGGCACAGTGATTTACTGTGTTCATAGCCACCATTTCATCGGCTGATCAGCTTTTCTATTTATAGTCAGGGATCCCCAGGGCCAGAGAAGGGAAGTGAGCAGGTCAGGGTCACATGGCATGGGTCCGAGGCAAAGTCATGATGGGAAGCCAGGCCTCCTGCCTTTGATCCCAGCACTGTTCCCGCTGACCCAGAGAGAACTCGCTATGAAGAAGCCCTGGAGTTGCGGGTCCTGAACCCAGTCTGCTGGCAGCTAACCCCTACCCCGTCTGGGGCCCACAGAGTCCCCAGATCTGGAGACCCGGCGGGAGCGTTGGGAGCAGCGGCAGCAGTGGCGACGGCAGCGGCCGAGGCGTCTACACCAGCGCTCAGTCAGCAAAGAGAAGTGGGTGGAGACCCTGGTGGTAGCTGATACCAAAATGGTGGAGTACCACGGGCAGCCAAATGTCGAGAACTACGTGCTGACCATCATGAACATGGTGAGGCTGCTGCGGGCGGTGGGCAGTGGTGGGTGGTGAGGGCTGCCAGGGGGTGGTGTTGATGAGGTACAAAGGGTGTGTGTACCCCAGGTTCAGGCCCCAAGCAGGAGGTACAGGCTCCAAGCTCTTGAGTCCAGGAGAAGATGGGAAGCCCCGCAGGGAATCACTAGGAGAGAGCCCTGGCAGAGGTGGGGCCTTTGGGGCTGCTGTGGGACATTGTTGGGTGTCATGTCACTTCACTGGCTCAGCAGCCTCCACCTGCTGCCGGGACCAGGGCTAGGGGAGGGGAGGCTGAGGCAGCCAGAACCCTGTGCCTGCCCGGGGGAGCTTGTAGGCTGGTTGGCTCATCCAGATCACTCTGAACAAACACCTCCTTCCTCTGGGCCAGGATGTCAGCACACCTTAGAATTAGAAGGGTCTGTTCAGCTCAGGGGTCTACTAGCTGGTGATCTTGGACAAGCCATGTTACCTGTCTTAGCCTCAGCTTGCTCGTCTGTGATCTGGGGGTGACATTAGTGCCTTACGGGGTTGGCATACTGCTCTTGACCCCACAGTTGAGATAGCTAGCCCCTGAGAGGGTGAGTGACTTGCCCCGGTCACACAGCAAGGCAGGACAGAGCCCAATAGGAGCCCAGGTCTCCTAAATCCCCCTGGGTCACCGTGGCTGAGTGGAGCTGGTGATTCCCCAAGTTGCCTGCAGTGCCAGCCACTTCTCCCTGCCACTGCCCCGGGCGTGCAGGTGGGCAGCCTCAGGCAGCCAAGCTGCTTCCTGCGGCCCTGACCCTGAGAGAAAAGATGTCTGCCCCTGGCATTCTTAGCAGGCCACCCACTGCACAATGCTGTTTCCCTCCTGGTCTAGATGCTTGAGGGCAGGGTGAGGGGTGTGTGCTCTGCAGCTGACGTGGCCAGTGTCATACTCCACAACTTCCCCCCCATGCCAGCTTTTCATCCCTGCAACAATAAAGGACGTGCCTCTGGATGATCCAAGGTCTGGCCATGCCTTTTATAGCCTTGAAGCCTGGGCTCAGAGAAAGGAAGGGGCTCCGTCCACGGCCATCGTGCCCCCGCTGCTCGAGCCTGCATTGGCAAGCCTAGCTCTGGGCCAATTTCTGCCTGACTTGGCCACCCTTGTTGGCTCCCTGCTCCTTATGGAATGAAGGCCATGACCTTCTGCCTGACACTTGAGGCCTCCGTTTAGCTTCATCTGCCCATGGAGAGTGACCACTAAAGGCCAGGGTTCAGGGGGAACTGTTGCTGGACAGCAGGGCCTGGCCGCTGGGCTGGGGAGTGGGCAGGGCCAGGTTCGCAGGCCACAAAGTCCTCTCCTTTCATTCTCCCCGCTCAGGGGCTTAGCCTGAAAGAGGCCCAAGACCTTGGCTGGAGCCACCGATGGTTAGCTGGGTGCATTTGCTTTATCTTTTCTGAGTGTTCTGTGTGGGCCAGGTACTGAACCCTCCAGGCCCCCCTGGGTGACAGGTCAAGGATTTGGCCCCAGAGCCTGGCCTCTTCCTGCCTCCCTGTCCGGGATCACAGGAGGCATGCATTTGTTGTGAGCCCCACCCTGGAGGAGGGAGGCTATGTCTGGCTCTCACATTTCCCTGCTCTGGATGATACTAGGTTTTCCAGCATCAGTCAGGACAGAGTAGGGGCACCTCCGAGTCTAACAGTGCTAGACACCCTGTAAGGGGACTCTAGGAGATGGCAGGGGTAATACGGGATGGCATGCAGCCAGCCTCTGAGGAAGGCTGGACCGTGTGTTAGGGCGGGAGCCTTGTGAACACCCGCTACTTGTCCAGGGTTCCACATGCACTGCCTCATCTAAGCCTCAGCCCCATTTTATAGTTGAGGGAACAAAGGTTCAGAGAGGCCAAGGGACTTGCTCAAGATCACACGACTAGTAAGTGCCAGAGTTGGGACTAGAGCTCAGATTTGTCTGCTTCCAAAGTCATCTGTCCTCAGTGCCCCTCAGCCTGCCCAGAGAGGGACAGCTAGGTAGCTACGGTGACCAGGATGTGCTAGAATGATGGAGGGACGGGGTGGTGGAGATGAGGAGAACTTACCCCCTTTTTCCCTCCGGAGCAGATGCTTGTTCATGTAATGTGCCAGGCCTAGGACTACTGTCTTTACCCTCTGGACAGCGGAGACCCACTCATTGCTTTCAGCAAGGGCATAGTGTGATTGGGTTTACATTTCAACGACAGATGACAGGGCTGCGAGGCTGCAGGTGGGCTCAAGGGCAAAATGTAGGAGGCAGAATCGGTTGATGTGGGGGAGGAAGGTGGCGCAGAAGGGCTCCCAGGCTCCAGTGTGTGCGTGGAGGCGACGGAGGCACATTGCATTACCGTCTTCACCGTTTCTGAAAGTGCCATTCATCCCCATTATCAGGGGCTTTTGTGCCCTCTTAACAGCCTGTGTTTTCTCCATTCCTATTTGAATAATATTTTTCTTGATGGAATTGCTAGAAGCCAACTCTCAGCTGGTGTGTCTGGACATCTCTGCCTGCTGGGAACCCAGCACCCTTCCCTAGTCATGGACTGGCCTCTTCCTCGTTCTGAGGGAGCTCTGAAAGACAAGATCGCTTTCCCCCATTTCCTTGCACCTTGGAGCACTGTCCATCTTTAGGGGTGGCTTTCTGTCTTGGGGCTGAGTGGGGAGCCACCTATGTAGCTGAGTGGGAGCCTCTGAGAAGCGTGCACACCTGCCCTCTTGGCCCTGTGGCTCTCAGCCCCAGGGAAGATGCACCTGTGCCTGCCTCCGTCCCTCCCCCAGGCTCTGTACAGGTCATCCCTTGTGCGAGGGCTCACTCCTGGAATGCTGACCCAGCACTCCCAGGACAGGAAGGGGCTGCAGGGCCCTAGGATGAGCCAACAAGCCAGCATTTGGAAGTGTGAGCTGGGGAATAGGATCCCAAACTGGTGCTCAGGACTGCCCTGGGCCTGGGAGGGGCCGGGGAGGCCCTCTTGTCCCCCCTGATGCAGGGTTAAGGAAGTGTATGTACAGGTGTGGGCACTTCCACGTATGGGATGCATGTACTGGCTGAGCTCCCCTGCCTGTGAACTTGGCTGTGCCTCCCTCCAGGTGGGTTGGAGGTGGGCAGAAGCTGCTCATATCTTGTATCCAGGGTGACAGCCTGACCCTTATCTCTCGTGCAGGTGGCCGGCTTGTTTCATGACCCTAGCATTGGGAACCCCATCCACATCACCATTGTGCGCCTGATCCTGCTGGAAGATGAGGAGGTAAGTCACATGGCCTCACACTGTCCCCTGGGATAGGCATCGTCTGCCAGAGCCCTTCTGCCATTTACCTGAGCTGTCTTGTGTGGAAGGGCACAGTGAGGGCCTCCTTGGCCCAACAAGTGTCATCTGTCACCCCCAGCCCCTGGCTGACCCTCTTTTAGGTCCCCTCTGGGGGGTGCCTGTGGGAGGGGTGGTCAGACTGGAGGCTGGACTGGGACCCACAGACCTTGGCTGCTTGTCCGCCGCTGCCACCTCTGGGTCTCTGTCTCCTGCTTTCATGTGGAGGAGAATTTGGCTTAGCCCTTCAGAGCTCAGGGGGAGGTTGAGTGGCCGTTCTCTCTGCCCCCAGGAAGACCTAAAGATCACTCACCACGCAGACAACACCCTGAAGAGCTTCTGCAAGTGGCAGAAGAGCATCAACATGAAGGGGGACGCCCACCCGCTGCACCACGACGCCGCCATCCTGCTCACCAGGTGCCGCCAGCTGGGAGGGGCTGGGCCGGGGGTGCGGCCGGGAGAGCCTGCCTTGGAGGGAGGTGCCCCTTGAGACTCAGGGAGGAGCCCCGGGATTGGGGGAGACACGGCCCTGCTCTCAGGGAGCCGTATTTTGAGGAGAGTTTGCACACCTTTGACCCACGACTGGAAAGTCTCACTCTCGTACCACGCCCCTCCAGCACGACCCCAACCTCTGACAACCACTGATCTGTTCAGAGGAGGCAGTATTTTTTAACTCCAGGTGTAGTTATTTCCCTCTACTGGGCTCTGGCAGCTTCTGTCAGCATCCTCGCTGGGGTAGGAACCCAAATTGTATGTGTGTGGGTCTGCTTCCCAGGCCCAGACAGGTGTCCTGTGTGAACGAGGGCACTTGCTTCCCAAGTGGCTCCTGCTCTGGTCTCAGAGCAAAGGGAGGCGCATCTCTCTCCCTCGCTTCCTCGGAGTCAGCATGGGCCCTTCCCTGCCCCCCTCAGCTTGGATGGGCCTGGCTCCGGGCCAGGTCAGCCTAAAGGCCCCTTCTCTCTGTCTGTGCAGGAAGGACCTGTGTGCAGCCATGAACCGGCCCTGCGAGACCCTGGGCCTGTCCCACGTGGCGGGCATGTGCCAGCCGCACCGCAGTTGCAACATCAACGAGGACACGGGCCTGCCCCTGGCCTTCACCGTGGCCCACGAGCTCGGGCACAGGTACCCCACCCCCTGCCCCCACTGCCCCCACACTAAGAACCCAGTTTCACCTCCAAACCTGCGGGCACCAGACAGCCAAGCCGATGGCCCGCAAAATCCCAGGGAAGGGAGCCCTGCCTTGGCGGAATGAGCCCAGCCTGACCACGTGCTGTCCCTAAAGTGTCCCTACCCCACAGCCAGGCTGCTTTCCTGTTAGATAGGAGAGGGGCCCACCTGGCCTGGAGTGGGTCTTATCTGAAGTGGAGTTGAGATGGGTCAGAAAGTCACCATAGTCTTTGTCCCTTCCTGTTGCCCTCACTGCTTATATTTTTGACTCTTGGTCCCTACCACCCCCCTATTCCTAATTGCTCTGTGACCCTAGGCAAGTTCCACACCCTCTCTGGGCCTCTATGTGCTCCCTGTTGATCGAGGAGGTTGGATTCAGTGATGTCCAAGGCTCCCTCCATTGGACACCTTTACATGTGGCTGTTATGCCTAAGCTTGGCCCGTGCCCTCAGCCACGTGCCCAGGCTGTTTAGCTGTGAATAAGGCAGCATCTTAGATGGTCTGGGAACCAACGAAGGCAGGCTCGCAGAGAGCTCCATGGCCAGCAGTGTTGGGTCATCACTGAGGACTGAACGAGGCAGAGTTTCTGAAAGTGCTTAGTGAGGCACCTGGCACGTAGCAAGTGCTCAGCAGATATGCTCTTTCTCTCATGTCTGTCCCAAGGATGGTCTCCTGAGACCTTTCCTGGGGGAATACAGCAGCTCAGACTCCCTAACTCCAGTGCACAGCCTTGGGACAGGACCTGAGGGGTGGGAGGACCTCTGCTTTCCTGGTACCAGTGAGGTTGCAGGGGCCACAGTGGCCTTTTTGGCCAGCCCACTGCAGGGGCAGGGCTGCTCCACGGCCCCGGTACTCAGTTCAGGCTCAGGCTGGCGCACCTGCAGGAGGGCCCCGTGGGATCCTAGTTGTCACACCCACATTTTACCTTAAGGAAACTGAGGCTCCGAGATGGGCCGTGATTTTCCCAAGGCCACAGACTGGTTTGGGGGCAGAGCCAGGCCTGGGAGCCAGGTTTTGGCACCTCGCAGAAGTCCGAGGGCGGGGAGGGCCGGCGGCTTCCCGCAGCTCACCCGCCCCTGGGGCCTGTGCTCTCACGCAGTTTTGGCATTCAGCATGACGGAAGCGGCAATGACTGTGAGCCCGTTGGGAAACGGCCTTTCATCATGTCTCCACAGCTCCTGTACGACGCCGCTCCGCTCACCTGGTCCCGCTGCAGCCGCGAGTACATCACCAGGTTCCTCGAGTAAGTCCTGCCCCCAGCCCGGGGCCTTGTCCAAGCCCCAGAGGCCAAGGTCCGATGGGGAGATGCAGACAGCAGCCCTCAGTGCCAGGGCAGAGGGAAGCACGGGGGCACCACATAAAGATGGGGCGGGGTCCCGAATGCCCGCTTCTAAGGGCCACCTGAGCTACACCTTGGAGGATGTGCAGGAGTTCATAGCGTACAGGCGGGAGAGGAGTGGTGTTCCTGGTAGAGGCGGCACTGGGATAAGGCCCGGGACGTGAGGGGTGGGATCATTTTCTGGGAACAGCGGGATACTGAGTGAGGCTACGGGAGCTAGACAGGATAGGAAAGGAAGCCGGAAGCGGTGCCCGGCTGGCCACATGGCCGCAGGGTCCAGTGAAAAGCAGGGAAGACGTGCCATTAAAGTTACTGAAAAAAAAATCTTTTCTTTCATGTCCCCTTGATTTGCCGTGGTATTTTTTATTTGCTGTTCAATCTAAGTGAAAACAAATTAAACATTTAAATGATTGGCACAAGTTTTGTTTTTAATCAAAGTATTATTGATGTACAATATTATAGAAGTTTTAGATGTAGGAAATAGTGATTCACAATTTTCAAAGGTTATACTCCACTTACAGTTATACAATATTGGCTATATTCCCTGTGTTGTACAGTATACCCCTGTAGTTTGTTTGTTTTGTGCATAGTACTTTGTACCTCTTAATCCTCTACCCCTATCTTGTCCCCTCTTTCCTCTTCCCACTGGTAACCAGTGGTTTGTTCTCTATTATATCTATGGGTCTTTTTCTTTTTTGTTATATTAACTACTTCTATTTTTCAGATTCTACGTAAAAGTGATTATAGTATTTGTCTTTCTTTGGCTTGTTTCACTTAGCATACTATCCTCCAAGTCCATCCATGTTGTTGCAAATGGCAAAATTTCATTCTTTTTTAATGGCTGAGTAGCATTCCATTGTATGTATGTATCACATCTTTTTTATCCATTCATCTATTGATGGATACTTAGGTTGCTTCCATATCTTGGCTATTGTAAATAATACTGCTATGAACATTGGGGTGCATGTATCTTTTCAAATTAGTGTTTTTGTTTTTTTCGAATACATACCTAGGAGAGGAGTTGCTGGGTCATATGGTAGTTCTATTTTTAGTTTTTTGAGGAGCCTCTGTGCTTTTTCCACAGTGGCTGTACCAATTTACATTCCCATCAGCAGTGTACAAGGATTCCCTTTTCTCCACATCCTTGCCAACATTTTTTATTTGTGCTCTTTTGGACGATAGCCATTCTGACAGGTGTGAGGTGGTATCTCCTGATTCGCAGTTCTCTGATGATTAACAATGTTGGGTACATTTTCATGTGCCTGTTGGCCATCTGTATGTCTTCTTTGGAAAAATATCTATTTAGGTCTTCTGCCTATTTTTTAATTGGCAGAACCATTTTTTTTTCAGTTAGAAATTTTTTTTGTTTGTTGGAGGAGGAGGTAATTAGGTTTATTTCTTTATTTTTAGAGGAGGTACTGGGGATTGAACCTAGGACCTTATGTGTGCTAAGCATGCGCTCTGCCACTTGAGCTATCCCCTCCCCTCTGGATTGTTTGTTTTTTTGATGTTAAGTTGTACAAACTGTTTATATATGTTGGATATTAGTCCCTTATTGATCATATCATTTACAAATATCTTCTATTCAGTAGGTTGTCTTTTTGTTTTGTTGATGGTTTCCTTTGCCATGCAAAAATTTTAAGTTTAATTAGGTCCCATTTGTTTATTTTTACTTTTATTTCCTGTGCTTTAGGAGACAGATCCAAAAAAATATTGCTACGATTTATGTCAGAGTTTTCTGCCTATGTATTTTTTTCTAGGAGTTTTATGGTTTCCAGTCTTACGTTTAGGTCTTTAATCCATTCTGAGTTTATTTTTGTACATGGTGTGAGAAAATATTCTAATTTCATTCTTTTACATGTAGCTGTCCAGTTTTCCTAGTGCCACTTATTGAAGAGACTGTCTTTTCTCCATAATCTATTCTTGCCTCTTTTGTCATAGATTGACCATAAGTGTGTTTATATCTGGGCTCTCTATTCTGTTCTACTGATCTATGTGTCTGTTTCTGTGCCAGTACCATGCTGTTTTGATTACTGTAGCTTTGTAGTATAGTCTGAAGCCAGGGAACATGATACCGCCAGCTCTTTTCTGTTTTCTCAAGATTGTTTTGGCTATTCAAGGTCTTTTGTGTTTCCATGTAAATTTTTAAATTATCTGTTCTGGTTCTGTGAAAAATGCCATTGATATTCTGATAGGGATTGCATTGAATCTGTAGATTGCTTTGGGTAGTATGATCATTTTAACAATGTTAGTTCTTCCAGTCCATGGACAAGGTATATGCTTCCATCTGTTTGTGTCATCTTCAGTTTCTTTCATCAGTGTTTTCTAGTTTTCCAGGTACAGGTCTTTTACCTTCTCAGTCAGGTTTATTCCTAGGTATTTTATTCTTTTTGATGCAATGCTAATTGCTTCCTTAATTTCTCTTTCTGATAGTTCATTGTTAGTGTATAGAAATGCAACAGATGTCCGTATATTAATGTTGTATCTTGTAACTTTACTGAATTCATTGAGCTGTAGTAGCTTTTTGGTGGCATATTGTTCTTATATTAGTTATTTGACAATCATCTTTCTTTTATTTTCTCCTTATGGAACTGTTCATATTCAGCTGTTCTCTCTCACATTCTTATTTTTATACTTTTAACTTTTTGTCTCATTCTGTTTTCTGGAAGACATCTTGATTTTTACCTTACAACCCTCTATTAAATTTTTAAATTTTTAAAATTGTACTTTTAATTTCCTGAACTTTCTTATTCGCTAAATACTCCTTTTTATTATCCTGTCCTAGTTTCATGGGTGCAGCATCTTATCTTTCTGAAGGTATTATTTATGGAGATTTAATGTTTTTCTTTTGCTCTCTGTAGTGTCTTTCTTTCCTTTGAGTTATTTTTTTTAAAGAATCTTTCTTTCACGTTAAAGGTTTTCTTAAAATGGTGGCTGTATTCCCTCTGTGGAAGGAGGCTCTGGGATGGCGGTCAGGAGGTCTGTGGACTGGGCAGCACTTTTCCAAGTCTCTGCTGAGGCTGGCTGGGACGGGGCTGTCTCTTTGGGAGATCGTCAGATGTTGGTATCTCGAGTCATTTTTCTGAGTGATTGTTTTCCCAGAGAGGCACTCTCTAGTCTTTTCCTGGGAAGATATAAGTCTGGCTCCAGCATTCTGGCCTCTAAATGGGGAAGGAGCTTGGCCATTATCTCAGCTTCCTTGTGTAGGTGTTCACTTGTCCCCTTTTCTCTGTAGGTCCCTCTTCCTCAGGCTTTCTGCTGCGTCAGGTGCTCCTGGGCCAGATCTCCTGACTCACCCTTGCCAGAGAGCGACCCCGGCCCTCTACCAGGCCAGGTGGTGGCCATCGCCTGGCCACACAGAGTTGGGGGAGGGGGGGGTCTAGGGTCTGATGGGGTCTTAACAGACTTTCAGCCAAGCTCTTGTCCTCAGTCTACTGGCACCCAGGCCTCCAGGGATCCCTGGGGCCCTAATTCCTGAGCCCTTCCAGTGTCCCACTTCTGGGTGTTTTCTCCCTGCAGGACTGGCTCCTGGCTTTCACTGCACTGCTAAGTTAGCTGCTGCTCAATCATCTGCTTTTCAGCTTCTAGAATTTTGCTGACATCTTTCATCTGCCGTCATCACCTCTCCCTTGCCCTTTGTCCTTGTCGATTTATGCTTTGTTTATTCCTTTACTGTCATCTTAGTAGGGTTCTGGAAGGGAATGGAAATAAATCTGTGTCTGCTCAATGGGCCGTATTTTCTAGGAGTTCATTCATTGGGTTTGAAGCCAGGATGTGACCAGGTCTGTTATGGATGTGAGACCAAGGATTCTGGGCTCCAATAGAGGAGGGATTACTGGGTGGAGAATGGGACTAGAAGCAGAGAGGAGTTCAGTTTGATAGTTAGGACCCTGGACTCTCGCCCAGGCTTCTACCCGTGTTGACAGACAAGTTACATTAGCCCTTAAGCCTGGGAGACTGGGGATAATGATGGGAGTGCCTCCTGGGTTGCTCTGAGGATTAAATGAGCAGACATGTGAAGTGTGTAGCACAGCACTGGAGACGTGGTTAGCATTCAATGCTTCATGACTCTTATCACTGCTACCAAGTGATAAGTGATAAGGACCTGAACCAGGGAAGTGGCCCGGTCAGGGAGAGCAGGGTTGAAATAGTCCCCAGGGTCTATTTCCTTCCTGATGTGGGGGCTGAGAGTGAGAGAATGGCTGGGAAATCAGGAGAGTAGCCGCCCATGCAACATGCTCAGGGCTTGTTCGAGGCTGCCTCCACCCAGGGTGCCACCCAGCACCCTGGCCTCAGGACAGACAGACAGATGCGTCTCTGTCTTCATTCAGCTGCTGGAATGTGTGAGGGACTTGGCTGGAGGCCTGGGGCGAGGGTGGGAGGAGAGGGTGAGAGCCTGAGCCGGCCAGGGCCTCCCAGAGCCTTGGCCCGAGAGGAGAAGGAAGATAGACACATGCGTGAGGCCGACAGAGGGGGCTGGGGAGGGAGGGGAGTTCATCTTCCCAAGGGTGGTCACACTCTCACCTTGCCATCCTGGAGGGTCTGGCAGGAGGGGATGACAAGGCCTAGGACAGGTGCGGGGGGAGTGCTCAGAGGGGGAGCGTGGTACCAGCCTGTCCTCTAACTCCTGCGCCCTCCGTCTCCTTGCTGGGGGTGGGGCAGAAGACAGAGGTCAGGCCCTACCTAGGCAGGGTGGGGGGCTAGAATGAGCAAGATTCATAGAAGGAAGGTGTCAGGTGGGCTCAGGCAGTGTTTCTGGGGCTCAGAGAGGTAAGTCTCAGAGACATTCAGACTGTCCTCTCTCCCCACTGGACCCAGCGCTCCTCTGCTCCCTGCAAATAGATGTTTGTCGGGCTGCACAGATCCAGACATTAGTGACTGTCACTTGGTCTCAAACTTGCGCTCTTGCTGTGCCAAGATACTAATGTGTCCTGTGCCCTGGGGGACAGCGGGAGAGGAGACAGTGTAGCTGTCCTCAGGGCCCTCACCATCTTGGAGGGGGGCAGACGTGTGACAGTGCTGGGTGATAAGTGCTGTGGCAGACAGCCCTGTGGGGGTTTGTAGGAATCTAGAGGGGGCACCAGCACCCCCAGGGTCAGGGACATCATCTCTTAGAAGGAGCCTTGGCACTGCCCTGTGAGGACTAATGGAGCATCCTGAGGAAGAAGGATGTTCTAGGTGGGGTGCATGGCGTGGTCAAGGGCTGGCAGTGCAGAAGCGTGGGGTGAGCAGGGTTGAAATGGAGAATGGAGAATCTTCAGGAGGTGGTGGTGGGGCTGGAGGAAAGTTTCTGGAGCCTGTGGGCATTGGCCAGTCCAAGAGGGTCAACCTGAAGAACTTGAAGGGCCTTTCTGAGCTGAGAGTGCTTTAAGGGACCCTGCTGTCTCCTGAGGGACCTCTCGTTTCATGAACCACTACTTGGACCTGGGGCGAGGGAGGGGAGGCCCGCTCGCCCATGCCCTCGCAGCCAGGACTTCTGCAGGAGAGAGGCAGGCCTGATTGTGTGTCAGGCCCTTCATTTCACCCCCGTCCCCACCATCCGGTGACTCCATGAGCGGGCCCTGGGGTGGGAGGGGAGGGGGCACACAGGTCCCTCTCAGACGATGGGAAGCTCTTTGCAGTCCTTGAGGTGGGAGTGACACTTCTGACCGGAGCCACCGTTGTCTTCTCTGACCCCATGTGGGGCTGCCCAGCCCCGCTATAATTAGAGCGAGGACGGGCCCCGAGGGGAAGGGCTGACATGTGCCAGCAGCAAGGGGGGCCTGGCGGTGCGCCGACCGTAGGAAGGAAGGGCCGGCTGCCGGCCGGCCGGCCGTGTGACTTTTCCCAAGTAGATGCTGCTATTTATACCTCTGTTGCTTGGGATCACAGAGGCTGCCTTAGTGCCTTACAGATAAGGATGTGAAGGCCCAGAGTGGGTGAAGGATGGCCCAAGGCCACACAGCACCCGTAGCTGGGCAGAGCGGAACTTGGGGTCTGACTCCACAGTCAGCATCTGGGCCTGAACCTGGCCCTTATCCTGCGAGGGCCCTTCAGGCCTGCAGCGTCTCATGCCCGTTGACGGCCTTGGTAGGTGATTGTTGCTCTGGCCACCCAGCAGCAGACCCACGAGAGCTTGACAGCACAGCACATCAGCGCTGGGTCCTATCTAGGAAACTGGAGGGCTGGATGTGGCCTGGGACGGTCGGTGCAGGGCTGAGGCATGTTGGACCTCCAGTCGGAAGAGCCCCCTGGCTAGGTCTGAGTAAGAGGAGTGGGCCAGCCCCCCAGCCACATCTTGAGTTGTGTCCTGCCAGAGGGAAAGGAGCCCCAGGGTCAGGCTGACCCTGCAGCTCACCCCCGACAGCTTCCTTCAGCTGCTGCTCTGCCCCGGGGTACAGGCCCAGGGTGCCCCCAGGCTGAGGCCAGCAATCAGAAAACTCCTTTATCCCTGTCAGGCCTCAGCTGCCATGATTTTGAACTTACTTTTGGGGTGAAGTATTTGAGGCCAGGCTTGAGGTCGGATGGCAGGAGCCCTGCACCGAGAGCAGCCAGGCGAGTAGACACATGTGGGCACTGGCAGCCTGGCCTGGCATCAGATCCTGACCATCACGAGTGATTGGGAGCAAGAGGTAGGTTGCCCCGGCCCTGGGTGTGTCAGGAGATGCCGAGGTGGGTTTTCTGCCTAGGGGGCTGTGAGGGGCAGGTGAGAGAGCTTGCTCAGCGCCCAGGGCCAGCCCGGCCTGCACTCACCCAGGGCAGCGGGCTGGGTCCCACGCCTGCTCATTTGCTGAAGCCCGTTTTAGAGGGTCCATTTCCAGCTAGCACAGGGGGTCCAGGCTGGAGAAGGGTCCCCAGGATCCTCAGCAGGAGTCTAGTCACTGAGGCTTTGCTCCCTGCAGCTCTCAAGGATGCAGGGCCCTGCCACCAGCCAGGGGACTTAGGAGACCACACAAGCCACCCAACCTGGCCTGGGGTCACAGCTCCCAGACCTCTGCCTCTGAAATCTGGACTCCAGGATCCCAGTGGCTGGCTGCCCCCCAGCCTCTCCCCACACGGGCTGTACATTGGCCTGTTTCTTGGCCCCTCCGTTTTCTCCGGCTCCTCCACAGTCCGCGGTGTCTCCTCGTTCCCTCCCAGCCAGACCCAGCATCCATAGCCTCTGCCCTTCTTTCCCATGTGTCCCTCAGTCCTAACCAGGACCCCCTGCTTGTCCTGGCTCGTCATGGCACCAGTCACCCTCAAGTGTCCAAGACTGGAAAACTTAGGGATTTCTTCCTCCATCTACCCTGCTTAGCCTGGGACCCCAAGTTCTACTGCCGGGGAATCCTGGCAGGAGGAAGGCAGGAGTAAATAAGGGAGTGATGGAGGCAGACAGCCTGACAGGCAGGGCTGCCTCTGGGCTCTCTCCCAGGTTGGTGGCTGAGCAGGGGGCAGCCTTCAGGCCTTGGTCTTCCCACAGGTGACCCTAGGTCTCAGCCCGGAGCAGGGCCACCAGAGGCCTGCTGCTGTATCAGCTGTGACGTGATGGTCTCCAGATCCCGGGCTGAGGGGTGGAAGCTGCAGGAACTCAGAGCAGGGTTATGTGAGGGCTTAGTGGTCCAGGAGGCTTTAGAGGGAGGGGCCTCTGGGCAGGATCCTGGGGAGAGTGTTGTGGGTGCAGGGAGCAGTCCGTGGAGAGTCCTGGCACTGGAGGGCAGGGATAGTGGTTCAGCCAGCTGGAGGGCCCTGGAGATGGGTGGGAGGGGCTGGGGAGGCCTTTCACGCTAGCTTGGGTTAGAGAATAGGTCAGATGAGCAAGGAGGCTCGTGTTCTTTTGTAAGTTTAGGGCTTTAAGTCCCTTCCCACCTCCCCTGCCCTCCTGGCCAGGCTGAGGCCTCCCTGTTGGTTCCCCTCACTCCGTACTCCTGTCCCATCTCTGCAGCCGTGGGTGGGGCCTCTGCCTGGACGATTCTCCTGCCAAGGATGTCATCGACTTCCCCTCGGTGCCACCTGGCATCCTCTATGACGTGGGCCACCAGTGCCGCCTCCAGTACGGGGCCTACTCTGTCTTCTGTGATGACATGGACGTGAGTGTGGGGCACGTGTGGGCAGGGGAGAGTTGGAGAGCCCTCAGCTGCCTGCAGACCCCACCTGGCCTGTGCTTGGCCCACACGTGATGCCCATGAGACATAAAGTGGCCCATGGGAGAGGCCGCGGGGTTGGGTGGCCACAGACCCAGGTCGAATTCTGGGTGGACCATTTACCAACTGTGGGACTTTGGGCAAGCCCCTCACCTACTGGATCTGGATCGTAAGAGGTAAAAGGAAATCTACCACAGGGTCCTGGGGAGGATGGCCCAAAGCAATGGCCACAGGCATGTCAGGGACCCTGCAGCTTCCAACCAGAAGGATCAGCAGGCTGGGGACGCAAACCCAAGCCTTGGGGCCCAACCCAGGGTCCCCCACACCACCTGGTCAAAAGAAGACAAGAGGGGACCTCTGGGGGTTCCATCTATAGACCCCAACATGTGCCAGACCCAAAGAGGGGAATAGCGAGGGGGCAGGGCAGGCGGCGGTGCTGGGGAGGAGGTGAGGCTGTGGCCCTTGCCGTCCTCCTTGCAGAATGTCTGCCACACACTCTGGTGCTCCGTGGGGACCACCTGTCATTCCAAGCTGGATGCAGCTGTGGACGGTACCAGGTGTGGGGAGAGCAAGGTAGGGGCCCCGCAGTCCAGCTGTGGAGGGGGTGAGAGGTGAGCCTCCCTGCTGTGTTCGTGCCTGGGGTCGGCCTTGGCTCGCAGGCTTGCCCGTGCTCTTAGCAGACCCTCAGCGCCCTCTGGCCCGAGTGCCCATCTGCAGAATGGAGGCTTTGGGCCAGAGCTTGATTGGGTGATTCTTCAAGACACCTGCAGCCCAGAGAGCACGTGGGCTCTGTTTTATTCCTTGCTCGGCTCCACTGTGGGGTCTCGGTCTTGGGTGACTGGAAGGGGACTCCCGCACCCCTTAGGTCCTTCCCCTCTGGGTCTTCCTAGGCCTTCCACCCACCTCATTCTCACCAGAATGAGGAGCTTGGGGTGGGGTGGTGCTACCTTTGTCTGTCTCGATAGTGGTGTCTGAATGGGGAGTGCGTTCCTGTGGGCTTCCGGCCCGAGGCCGTGGACGGTGGCTGGTCTGGCTGGAGCGCCTGGTCCGTCTGCTCGCGGAGCTGCGGCGTGGGCGTGCAGAGCGCCGAGCGGCAGTGCACGCAACCTGTGTGAGTGTGGGGCCTGGGGCAGGTGGAGTCCAGCACCCTGAGCAGCCGATTGCCGGGACCCTGGCTTTGTCCCAGCCTCCCACTCTCAGAAGAGTCCCCATGGAAGCCAAGCCTGGAGTATTCAGACCCACCTTGGTCATTTCTAGGAGTGCCCCCAAGGCTGACTGAGTTGCCATTGCAGAGAGGGGGACACTAAGGCCCAGAGACTAGAGGGACTCCTCCGAGGCCACACAAGCTATGGCTGCAGGAGGGAGGCAAGAGAGGGCAGTGGCTAAGAGCTTAGACCCTTAACCTTAGATGGATCAGGGTTCAAATCCCCTCTCCACCCCTTCTCTGGGCCTCAATTTCCAGACAAAGTGTGTGGTGAGGCAACAGCAGTACCCATCCGGGAGTTGTCAAGGCTAAATGCAGTACGTGCAGGGAAAGCTGTCACCCTGCAGCTAGTCTGTAGCATGTGCTCAGTAAACAGAGCCACTTAGTGCTACACGTGGGTCCAAGACGAGACTGGAGGTAGCTGGGAGAATTGGTCAGCCTGGGAGGGTTGCTCTGTGACCTGGGGCGAGTGACTTCATCCCTCTGGGCCTCAGTTCCCCATCTAAGAGGGGTGATGTGAAGATTCAGGGAGATGCGGGGGCCAGCTGTGCGCTAGACTGAGGGGCCGCCCGGCACCTTTGGATGAGCCCCCTTCACTAGGCTTCCCTAAGGTGGGTGTGGGACTCAGAGCTGGGTCCTTCTAGGGCTGTGTGCTTGTGCCCCTCCCTGCCTCTCAGCCACCAGGTCTGAGCTGGGTTGGGGGCAGCTACCCAGATGGGGTGGGGTTGGGGTTCAGCCTCTACTCGGGGACAGACCTCTGGGCTGGGCCAGGCCTGGTGGGCTTCCTTTTGACCTGGGCTACCATCAGGAAAGCGTCTGCTGACATGTAGGCTGTCAGGACGCCGGGCTTCATGGGCTGGACACTTGGAGTAGCCCCTCTGGCGAGTGCCAGTCACGTCTGCAGCTTGGCCTAGCCTCTCAACAGCCCTCTGTAGAGGCAGCCCCTATCCCATTTGATAGATGAGGAAACCGAGGCCCAGAGGATGCAAAGACTTGGCCAAGGTCACGCAGCAGGCTGGGGGCAGAGCCCAGGCTTTCTGCTGTCACCTTCTCTGAGAGCCTTTCAAGCAGGGAGAATGTGTCTGGGCCAGAGGGTGGGCAGCAGGAATCTCCGGGTGCTAGGGATGCAGGCGGAGCTGCTCGCTCCGAGCACCTACTTCTGGATCCAGGTATGCGGTCACTGTCACCGCACACTGACTGCCCCCACCTCGGCCCTCCCCACAGGCCCAAATACAGGGGCAAATACTGCGTGGGCGAGCGGAAGCGCTTCCGCCTGTGCAACCTGCAGGCCTGCCCTACCGGCCGCCCCTCCTTCCGCCAAGTCCAGTGCAGCCACTTCGATGCTATGCTGTACAAGGGCCAGCTGCACACGTGGGTGCCTGTGGTCAATGACGGTGAGTCCGGCTGCCCATGGGGACACTAAGGTCCGGAGGGGTAGGGACTGGAGGGCCCAGGGTTGCCCAGGGATACAGCCACTGTCTGCCGGGGCTGCCGCTCCCCCTTAGCTCCCGTCTGCAGCCCTGCGGAGACTACCAGCCCGGCCGAGCCTCCGGCCTGCCGCTGATGCGTGTCGTGGAGGCGGTCTTCCCAGTGGCCTCCGTGACTCCTGCCTGGGTTGTCTCTCATGGCTCCTCTGCTCGGGCCCCCAGTGAACCCCTGCGAGCTGCACTGCCGGCCCTCGAATGAGTACTTTGCCGAGAAGCTGCGGGACGCTGTGGTCGACGGCACCCCGTGCTACCAGGGCCAGGCCAGCCGTGACCTCTGCATCAACGGCATCTGCAAGGTGTGTCTGGCTGGGAGGAGGTTCTCTGGCCTTGCCCACCCCAACCCTCTCCTCAGGCCACCCTCCCCAGGCTGTACCATGGGGCATCCCAGCTCTGCCAGTGAAGCTCTTTGGTCTTCCATCACCTCTCTGCAAAGCCCCCACCACTCCTCCTGGGGATGGAGCCCCCACACCATCGGGCGTTGCCCCCCAAGCCTCTCCACCACGGCCTTCCCTCTTCATCCCTGCTGGCTGCCCACGGCTTCTGAGTGCTGGCCTGCACCGGCCCAGCCCCAGCCCAGAAACCAGAGCTTGGGCGGTGGCTCAACCTGCTGGCTGGATGACACAGGCAGCGGCTCCTCTGTGATAGAGAGGAGACCGTCCCTGTATCCACGTCACAGGGTTGAATGCGGTCATCTAACAGGTCATCGTAGGGCCACGAGGGCTCAGGGCTGGGTAGGGAAAGCGTCAGTGTTCGCTGACAATGACTTCCAGCAGCAGTGGCGGCGGCGGCGGGTGCGGCCGCTCCCCCTGCCCGGATTCTCAGCCACTGTCTTTTCCTGCTCCTGGGAAGGGAAGCCCCTGGGTGTAGAGGCCTGGGCTCCTAGGAGGACCAGCAGGAGGCGCTAAGCCCGTGCCTTTGACATTGATTCCCTTTTTGGGGAGATTCCAGTCCGCACTGGTCAGGAGCCCAGTCTGTGCCAGCTCGCTGCCGCTGTGGCCTCTTAGAACACTTCTCCTGTCTCGTGTCTCATGAGATCTCACAACACACCTTCATGGTCCGAGTTCTCCCTGTTTCACACCTGAGGAAGCTGAGGCTCAGGGAGGTGGAGGGGTTTACCTGGGGTCAGAGGGCATGACTGTGGTGGTGCCCCCACTCCCCACCCCGGCAGGCCCCCGAGGCTGGGGCCCAGCACCAGGGGCCTCCCCTCCCCATATGTTGCAGAATGTGGGCTGTGACTTCGAGATTGACTCGGGTGCTGTCGAGGACCGCTGCGGCGTGTGTCATGGCAATGGCTCCACCTGTCACACCGTGAGCGGGACCTTCGAGGAGGCCGAGGGCCTGGGTATGGAGTGGGACTGCTGGTGGGGGGCAGCGTGCTCTTGACCTGTGGCCCTTCCTTGTCTCCCATGAGCCCCTGCCCGTGGCCACCACGGTCCTCACCTAGGCTAGAGATGGGAAGCAGGGAAGCTGCCTTGCTTTGCCCCGGATCCTGGCAGGAGCCGGGGCACCCAGGCCCAGGTGCAGAGACCTGCCCTCACAGGGAGTCCTCCTGCCTCAGGGATCCCAGGCTGGGCTATGAAGCTTCAGACACTCCCCCAGCTCCACTGTCTCACCTCAGGGCCTGTTTTGCACACATTGCTTAAGTGCCAACTGCGCTAGGTGAGGGAGATCTGGAGGTGAAGCGCTCACAGTCTGATCTTTTTTTGTAGCAGATGCAGTGGAGGGAGGCCCAGAGGGCTGTGAGAGCGCTGGGGAAGAGGTCCTGACCTGGAGAGGTCAGGGAAGACTTTCTGTAGGAGGTGGAAGTTGAGCTGAATCATAAAAGACTCAGGAGAGACAGGGAGAGGCATTATACTTGGAGGAAAGAGCTTGTGCCCAGCAAAGCCAGGAGGCGAGAAGAATCCTGCTCTGTCTAGGGACCTGTCTGTAAGGAAGGGGGCGCTGTCATGGGGCTTTGAAATCTAGGCCAGCAAGCTTAGATTTCATAATCCAGAGATGCACACAGTCCTGCGTGGTGGTTAAAACTCTGATCTGAGAGCTTGGTTCACATCCCAGCAGAACCCTCATGAAAGTTACTTAACCTCTCTGCCTCAGTTTCCTCATCTGTAAAATGGGGCTAACTGTAGTACCTATGTCACAGGGTCATTACATGTGTAAAGTCCTCAGGGTAATGCCACACACATGATGGGTGCCACTCAGTGAACAGAAACAGGCCGTGTAGGCATGAGGACGACAGGCCAGGGGAAAGGCCCCGTCAACTGGGTTTTTAGAAAGGTCGTGGTGGCCCAAGATAGGACATAGGCCCACCTTGTGCCAACACCAGCTAAGGTCTTGCAGAGAGGAGTGATGGGGCGTGGGTCACCCAGAGAGGAGTGACCAGGGCAGGATCTGAGGGGCCCTTCTGAGGCTTTGGTGACCTAGGACAGATCTAAGTGGGGAACTCAGAATCTTCAGTTAATGTGGGACCTTTGGCATCAGCAGGTGGGGGCAAGTGGAAAGAGAGGTGAGGGCAGGGCACAGCTACCTCTTATCTCTGTTCCCAACCTACCCACCACCCCTGGCCAATAGGTTACGTGGACGTGGGGCTGATCCCAGCTGGCGCTCGCGAGATCCACATTGAGGAGGTGGCCGAGGCCGCCAACTTCCTGGCCCTGCGCAGCGAGGACCCGGATAAGTACTTCCTCAACGGTGGGTGGACCATCCAGTGGAACGGGGACTACCAGGTGGCAGGCACCACCTTCACATACGCACGCACAGGCAACTGGGAGAACCTCACGTCCCCCGGTCCCACCGACGAGCCTGTCTGGATCCAGGTGACTGCTTCCCAGGGCCCAGGTAGGGGAGGAGCAGAGGTGGAGTCCGTGGGACCCTGCCCTATGGCAGGAGTGAGCCCCGCGGCAGTCACGGAGCCCGGTCCTACTGTTGGCACCTCTGCCTCTGTTTCCTCATCTCTAAAATGGCCCCATGGTCCAAGAGGTGGCTGGGGTCAGTCCTTTAGGGTGGTTACCCTGGGCAGCAGGTCCTAGGCGGAGGAAGAGGACACCTTGTGCTCACAGGGCCCTATCCACCTGCCCCAGCTCCTGTTTCAGGAGAGCAACCCTGGGGTGCGCTACGAGTACACCATCCACAGGGAGGCAGATGGCCACGGCCAGATCCAGCCGCCTGAGTTCTCCTGGCACTATGGGCCCTGGACCAAGTGCACAGTCACCTGTGGCACAGGTAAGGCGAGGGTTGGGCACAGCTGCTGCCCAGCAGGGCCTTTGTCTCTGGGCAGCAGTGCACGGCTTCAGCCTCTGGTTCATTGCTTATTTGCTGGGCCACTATGAGCTTGGAATGCTGCTTCTGGGCCTCAGTTTCCCCATCTATAAAATGGGGCCAGCAATAGCCCCGCCTTGTATGTGGCGGTGGCGTGAGGCCGTGGTTGGGTTTGGCACTAGTTGCCAAATCGTGGCTGAGCCTGCACATCTGTGGCCGCGTGTTGTCCTCACACCCGGGCTTCATGACAGGTATTATTGTTACACCCAATTACAGATGAAGACACTGAGGTTCAGAGAGGCCAAGGGAGCAGCCCAGTACCTCCCGGCTAGGACCCTGTGGTCCTACTGAACCTCCACACTGGGCTGCCTCTCTCAGGCTGGGGTGATGGCCAGGAGGACAATGAGGAGAGGGCAGCAGGGCCTGCCTTCATCCTGACAGGCAGTGAGGCCCGGTTCTGGAAGGGTTCTGAGCAGAGTGGGTCTTTGGGTGCAGGAAGGCTTGGGCAGGAGCACCCTGGGTGCCAGGCCTAGGCTAAACCCCCGTGGCCTCCCAGGCATGCAGAGACAAAGCGTGCACTGCACTGAACGGCAGGCGGGGCCTGTGGATGAGAGACACTGTGACCCCCTGGGCCGGCCGGATGACCGCCAGAGGAAGTGCAGCGAGGAGCCCTGCCCAGCCCGGTGAGCTTCGCCCCCCTGCCCCTACTGCTGCTCCCACCGGGTGCCTGGTTCCTAGCTGTCCCTCATCTGGGGTCCCTGAGAGAAGCAGAAGGAGCTGGGCCCTTGGCCTCTCTTCCCAAGGCTGAAGCCTCAGCCCCTGGTTGCTGCCAACCTCAGCCTGGGCCTGGGATCCCCCTCGGCAGCCAGCACCAGCCAGGGGCATCCCTGTTCACTTGTGTTTGGGTCCCTGGATGTGGACACAGGCCTCAGGTCTTGCCCAGGTACCCCAGGGGTGAATGTGGCAGGAGCAAAGGGGGCTATGCCCTGTCACTGGGCTTTGGGGGCCGGAGATCATCCCCTGGGCTTAGACCTGACCCTGACTGAACCGTGAGTGCCTGGGAGTCCCTCGGCCCCACGCTGATGCCACCCGCATGCTCCCCACAGGTGGTGGGCAGGTGAGTGGCAGCCGTGCTCCAGCTCCTGTGGCCCTGGGGGACTCTCCCGCCGGGCTGTGCTCTGCATCCGCAGTGTGGGGCTGGACGAACAGAGCGCCCTGGAGCTGCCTGCCTGTGAGCACCTGCCCCGGCCCTCTGCTGAAACCCCTTGCAATCGTGATGTGCCCTGTCCAGCCACCTGGGCCGTGGGGAACTGGTCTCGGGTGAGCATCAGAATGGGAGGAGGCCTGTCCCTGGTTCTCCCATTGGTCTTGGGCTACAGGGAGGCAGACAGCCTTCAGGGAGCCCTTACTGCTAGGCACCATGGTGGGAGGGAGGCTGGGGCATTCTAAGTCCAGCCCCGCCCCAAACCCCAAACCTTGGGCTAGGATGTTCTAGTGAGCCACAGCCACATGCCATGGTCTCTGGTCAGGGCCAGAGGGGACTGGCCGAGGCCCCGCACGCTGACACTGAGCTGTGGGCAAGGTGCCTTGCTGGGCCCCAGCTTCTCCTGGCCTGAGTCCCTCACCCGGGCCTTCCCTTCAGTGCTCGGTGACGTGTGGGCCAGGCACTCAGCACCGGAGCATCCTCTGCACCAATGACACTGGTGTCCCCTGCGATGAAGCCCAGAGGCCAACAAGCGAGGCCACCTGCCTTCTGCCCCCCTGCCCATGGGCCCTGGACACGCTGGGCCCTGAAGGCTCAGGCAGCGGCTCCTCCAGCCATGAACTCTTCAATGAGATCGATTTCATCCCCCGCCGCCTGGCCCCACGCCCTCCACCTGCCTCCTCACCCAAGCCGGCTGGCATGGGCAATGCCATCGGGGAGGAGGACCCCGAGCTGGGCCTGCCGGGGCCTGTGTTCGTTGATGACTTCTACTATGACTACAATTTCATTAACTTCCACGAGGACCTGTCCTACGGGCCCTTCGAGGAGCCCAACACAGACCTGGCGGGCACAGGGGATTGGATGCCCCCACCTCCGAGCAGTCCTGCTGAGCCCTCCATGGGCATTCCCATGCCTGCCACAGAGCCTCCTGGGACTAAGGAGGAGGGGGCGCTGGGAGATTGGTCCCCTGCCCCTCAGCCCACCCAGACTGGCCATTCCACACCCCCACCCTCGGAGCAGACCCCTGGGAACCCCTGGGCCAACTTCTTATCTGAGGATGAGGCCCCCATTGGAGCCCCAGACCTTGGGCTGCCCAGCTTGCCCTGGCCCCCGACTTCAGTCGGCATGGAGACGCCTGCTGCCCCTGGGGACCAAAATAAGTTCCTGGGAGGGGAGGACAGCCAGAGCCAGCCACCCCCTCCCTGGTGGGAGAGGACCAATGAGGTTTCCGAGGACAACGAGGAAGCCTTAGGCCGCAGAGCGCCTCACCTCCCCCAAAGACCCAGCCCCACGTCGCCTGCTGGGTCCACCATCAGCCCCACCCACCCCTCTCCTAGTCCCGACCCCATAGAGCTGTGGACAAGCAGGACTGTGGCCTGGGAACCAGCTCTGGAGGGCAGCCTGGTGCCTGTGGACGGTGAGCTGTGGCCCACAGTGGGGGGCGCTCCTCCCCCTCCTCCTTCCACAGCCGCTCTGCCAGACACTCGGGGCATGGACAGCCCCCTGGAGCCGGGGACTCCCACCCTTTCAACCCCAGGACTGGCTCCTCAGGACCTGCAGACCCTGGCAGTGCCGGGAACTTTCCTTCTGGGGGCCCCAATCAACCTAGGGCACACGCCTTGGGTGACCACCCTGAGCCCGGGCCCCTTGGGCCAGCCTGGGTCCCCGAGTCCTGAGGCACCCCCACGCCCTGTGTGGCTGTCCACACCAGCCGAGGACAATCCAGCCAACAGCAGCAGAGCCCCTGGGCCTCCAGACCCCAGATTGGCCGAGGAAGGGCCCCCCGCAAACCTGCCGCCTGCCAAGAATGCCAGTTGGGAAGTGGGAAACTGGAGCAAGGCAAGTGGTGCGGGTGGGGGTGGTTGGGAGGGGGTCGGGCGGCTGGGGGTCCAGCAGGACCTCGCTGACTCAGACGCATCTGAAAATGAGCAGAGCGGTATACAGGCCTTGTCTGTCCTGCCTCCCGGGGGGATGGGGATTCTGGGGTTTGGAAACTGACAGCCCGTGGTGGGTGGAGGCTCTGAGGTGGGAGGAGCGTGGTCCCGCTCAGTCATACTGTCCTCATGTGCTCCTCGGGCCAGGCTGCCCCATCGGGCCTCAGCCTCTCTTCTGAGCAATAGGGTAGAGCCAGGGGCCTGGGTCCCTGGAGTCCCCGAAGGCCCTTCCTGAGTAGCACAGGGGGCCACCGGGGAGCCAGGGCAGGCGCAGATGAGGGGCAGCCAGGAACAACGGCCCTTTCGTTCTCTGGCTTGAGTGCTCCCAGGGACAGGGAGCTTACTCCAAATAGCTGTGTCAGGGAAGGGCCCCCTCCATGCCCCCCAGGCCCGGCCCCGCCCAGCAAGGCCCACCAGGGTTAGCCAAGGCTCCAGCAGGTGCAGCTCAGTTCTTGCCACCTGGCTCTCCCCTCAGTGGCCCCACCTGCTTTGTCAGGGGCCTGTGAGGATCTGAACTGCGTGGAAAGATGCTGGCCTGTGCCCCCCATCCCCACCCCAGCATCTCCATGTTGTCTCTGTTGGGGAAGTGAACTGCTTCTGTTCAGATCCCTAGTTTTGGTGCGGGAGGTTCAGGCTGAGGCCCAGTGAGAAACCCTTCCCAAGTGATCCTGGGAAGCAGTAAGCCTTGTCAGGACAGCTGGGCCACCTCACCTGTGTCTCTTGTGAGTAGGGACAGCTGATTGCTAGAGGAGTTGATTTTTCATCCTCATGGTCCCCTTGGGAGGTGGGTAGAGGAGCCCATTTTGCAGATGAGGAAATGAGGCACTGACTCCACTGAGGTCCCACCCACCTTGATGAGCAGTCCTCTCACGGTGGGCCTGGAAGGTGTAGGCATCTGCCCACCCTCATGGCCCGTGACCCCCTGCCCCCAGTGCTCCACCACCTGCGGCCTGGGTGCCGTCTGGAGGCCCGTGCGCTGCAGCTCCGGCCGGGAGGAGGACTGCGCCCCCGCTGGCCGGCCCCAGCCCGCCCGCCGCTGCCACCTGCGGCCCTGTGCTGCCTGGCACACGGGTAACTGGAGTAAGGTGCGTGAGGACCGAGGAGGCGGGCAGCCTCGGGGCACGGGCGGAGCCCCGGGGCCCACGGCTGGTGTTTGGGGTCAGCCACAGCCACCAGTGGGGGTCGGGACAGGCTCCGTGCTGCACATCTTTGTACTGTAATTTCTGTCTCTTTCGAATCGTTTCATCTTTGTGTGGTTCGGCCTGCCCCAAGCCCCCTCTCTTGTTGGCTGTATCCTTTCCTCTGTTCTTTCCATTGCCCTCCGGCTTTCACTTTCTCCTTTGTTCTTCTTTCTCCATCTGTCCCATCCTGGGGCGGCCCCTGGCCATGCTGCCCGAGGCTCATCAGCCATGGCCTCTCCTGGGACTCTGAAGGGACTGGCCCTGGGCGGGGGGTGGTCCAGTGCTTGCCCGGTCACACTCCTCACGGGTCCTGCATGTGCACGCGCGTGGGGCGCTGTGTCCACAAACACGACCCTCGGCTTCCAGTGCTCCCGCAGCTGTGGCGGCGGTTCCTCCGTGCGGGACGTGCAGTGTGTGGACACACGGGACCTCCGGCCCCTGCGGCCCTTCCACTGCCAGCCGGGGCCTCCCAAGCCGCCCGCCCGCCGGCCCTGCGGGGCCCAGCCCTGCCTCAGCTGGTACATCTCTTCCTGGAGGGAGGTGAGGCCTGGGGAACTGGGATGGGAGTGGGGTTGTCCTCAGACCCTGGCAGTGCCCAGACCCCTTTCCCTGCCCTCACAGTGCTCCGAGGCCTGCGGCGGGGGTGAGCAGCAGCGTCTGGTGACCTGTCCAGAGCCCGGCCTCTGCGAGGAGGCACTGAGACCCAACAGCACGCGGCCCTGCAACACCCACCCCTGTACGCAGTGGGTGGTGGGGCCCTGGGGCCAGGTGAGCAAGCAGGCGTTGGGGAGGACCAGTGCTCAGTGGGCACCAATCAGTCCTTCGTTCACATTAAGGAGTTCACTGTGTCCCGTGCACCAGGATCTCTGCGGTCCTGCAGATACAGTGGTGGCCAGACGAGGTCCCCACCCTGCTGAAGCTTAGGCCTCCCAGGGAGACAGACTGAAAAAAACAGACATGCGCTGTGATGTCAGGGAAGGCCTTCTGAGGAGGGAGACCTCAGGGTCTTTAGAGTGAGACCCACAGGAGTCAGTGATGTGGAGAGGCATACAGGGAACAGCAAGTGCAAAGTCCTGGGGCAGAAGTGACAGACTCGGGGTGTCCAGGGGACTAAGCAAATGCCAGACTGGCAGGAGGGGTATGGGAGTGGCCAGTGTGGCCTCAGGTGAGCAGGACACCTTCCTGCCAGGCCTGCTTGTCCCCCTGGCTGCTGAGGGACCCTGGGCAGGTTGCTACGGCTTGCTGGCCTCTGTCTTGTCTGTAAAATGAGGTTGTGGGGATTCAGTGAGGTCACAATGAGAACTTAGCCCAGGGCCTGGCACAAAGTTGGCACAGATTAAGTCTATTTTTAGAGCTTTATAAAAACACCAGACCCCACCTGATGAGAACAAAATCTGGCTCAGGACGATGGGCCCTGCTCAGGAAGCTCCCCCCGCCATCCCTTCCGCTGCCCACAGGCTGCAGCAGGTCCTCCAGCCCCGGAGCCCCTGCCCAGGCCGCTCAGGCCCCCTCGGCCCCTCTGCTCCGCAGGCGCATCTCGCGCCAGTGAACACCTAGTGGCCTTGGGGCCGACCTTCTGAGGAGGCATGAGAGGTGGGCCTGGGAGTGAGGAGCTCGGCTTCCTGGCCAAGGCAGCGGCTGCCCCCATCCCCCGATGCCCCCTGCAGGGCTGGCTAAGGGGATGCTCACCCCTCCCCTGCTCCCCGCAGTGCTCAGCCCCCTGTGGTGGTGGTGTCCAGCGGCGCCTGGTCAAGTGCGTCAACACCCAGACCGGGCTGCCCGAGGAAGACAGCGACCAGTGCGACCACGAGGCCTGGCCTGAGAGCTCCCGGCCGTGTGGGGCCCAGGACTGTGAGCTCACCGAGCCGCCACGTGAGTGCCCCACCTGGCTCTCTGCTGGGGGTGGGGGGCGGTAGTGGGAGATGGAGAATCAGCAAACCATGGCCCCCACAGCACTGGCTGATGGAGTGGGTGCCTCGCAAAAGCTGAGGCTGTGCTGGGGTCATGGCCAAGGAGGGGTCCAGCCCTGCAGTCATCCTCAGGCAGCTGTCTCTATTCAAGGGAGGAGTTGGGGTAGCTGCCTTGGCCCCCAGGCTGCTGTGTGACCTTGGCCAAGCTCTTTTTCCCTCTGGGTCTCAGCTACTCCCTCCCCGACACCCTGAGTGAGGCCAGGTATGTCCCTGAGACAGGCCTGGGTGAGCCCCTATCCCCGGCTCTCGCCTGTCCATTTCCTGGCCAGAGGAGCACTGCCCAGAGTGAGCAATGGAACTGCAGGAGGGGCTTCCCTCCTGGGGTCCTGCAGGCTCCTAGCAGCTGGACACACAAACACATACTCACTTCCTTCCTGCAGCCCAGCCACCCCCAGCAGTGCTGAGCACAGGAAACTACGGCCCTGGAGTCACACCTGGCCTCCCCTCTCCAGCTGGGTGGCCTTGGGCTCCATTTCCTTGTCTGGGCCTCCGCTCATGGATAAAAGGACAGACCACCTCCATCCTCACAATGAGGTCTCAGGGTGAAGGGCGCAGGAGGTGCTCAGGGAAGCTGGGCTTCTCCCTTTTCCTCGTGACCACGGTCATGCCCCTTGGTGAGGTCAAGAAGAGTGCCTAGAGCTGCCTGCCTGTGACAGTCGAGAGAACCCAGCAGCTCTTCTGCCTATCAGCGGTCTGAGTCCTGCCTTAAGGACAGAGTCCCCTTAGCACAGAATCCTTGGCCCTCAACTGGCATTCAGGGCCTCCAGGGACCTGCCCCAATCTGCCTTCCATGCCAGCGGCTCGCTCCTTGGCAGCCCTTGGCCAGCCCCAGACCAGCCACTGCCCTGCCTTGCTGCCCGTGCCATGGGCAAGGATGGTCTTCTTGCCCCAAATCCCATTACCTCGAGGCCCAATAGAAATGCCACCCACCCCGATGCCCTGCCCTTGGCATTCATCCAGCAAGCACCTCAGTACCTCCTGCAGGCCAGCCAAGGATGCTGAGACCCAGGAGTCCCCAGGATGTTTTGATGATCTGTGGGGTTATGTGGCAGGACGTTTGGAAAGCCTGGAAACTCCACGGTGTGTGGTCACCGCAGTGAGGCAGCTGACATAGCACAGCCACATCCGTTCTCCTGTGGAGGTGGGGGCTATTGGCAGAGGAGGGAACTGGGGCCCCCTGAGAGACCAGGAAACTTGCCTGAGGTCACACAGTGGGAACAGATGTGTAGGTCAGAGCTCTGCCCAGAGCGGGGGTGGAAGAGCCCGCCACCTGCCTCGTGCCCTCTGCCAGGCCCCAGGGGTGTCCCAGGGCCAGGGCTGCCAGCTGCCTTCCAGCTTCTCCTCCCCTGGGATGTCTGCTGCAGTGAGCAAAGCTAGGCGGCAGCTGGGGGCTGTCGGAGGCAGCGGGAGCAAGGCCAGGAGGTTGGAAGCAAGCCGCTTCCCAAAATAGCTCCGATAAGCACAGGACAGGAGGGCCTGCCAAGCCTCAGCCCCGGACAAGCACAGCCTGCAGCGTCCCTGCGTCCCTCCTCGGGAGCCCTGGGTTCTGCCGCCAGGCTGTGTGGCTCCAGTCATACCTGCTCTCTCTGGGCCTCAATACTTGGCCTGGCTGACAGGACTCTGTTCTGGTGTGTGACCTGGAAGCTGAGGCTGAGTACAGGTTCAGGGAGGCCTGGCAGGACAGGTGCATTTGATCAGAGGGAGGTGGCAGGGCTGGACGGCGGAGGTCACTATAAGTGGCAAGAGGTACCTGGGACTAAAACTGTATGCCTGGACCTGTCGTGTCACCCAGAGTCAGCAGGCATGGAGATGGGTGGCAGGTACCTTGGCTTCTCGTGAGCACGTGAGGTGGTCAGGGCTGGAGCGTCAGAGCCCTTCCTGAGGAAACCTGAGTCCAGCAGTGCCAGGTCTCCAGTTCTGGGGGTGGGGGCCTGGGCCAGGGGCAGGTGGGCCAGGACAACAGCTGGGGTTCTGTGACGGAGGCCCAGGGAACCTCCAGAAACAGGAGGCTGGTGCTCTGGGGGTGGCTGCAGGTCTCCTTAAGGCTGTTGGGGGCAAAGAGATGGCGCAGATGAAATCTCTGGGAAGACCCTCCACCCTGGGTGCAGGCAGGAAGAGGGGGTTGGTTCCCCGTGTCCCCCGGGTCCTGACCCGCTCCCTCCACCTCCAGGCTGCGAGCGCGACCGCCTGTCCTTCGGTTTCTGCGAGACGCTGCGCCTCCTGGGCCGCTGCCAGCTGCCCACCGTCCGCACCCAGTGCTGCCGCTCCTGTCCCCCTCCCGGCCATGGCGCCCCCTCCCGCGGCCATCAGCGGGTCGCCCGCCGCTGACCCGCGCCCGGCCCTGGCCGGCCAGGACGCACAGACAGACCGACGCACGGACCTCAGCGCCCACCCGGGGCTGCGATGGAGCCCCGCCCCTCGTGCCCTAATGGTGCTAACCTCGCCCCCGCCAGCGGCAGGCTGGGGACCTCTCCCCCTGAGAAAAGGTATTTTTTTATTCTAAGTTTGTGTAACATTATTATTATTATTATTATACATAAACGAACATCTGCTGTTTCTAAGTGCAGCTTGGCTTCCTCTTGGATTGAGGGAATTTCAAGTCTGAAACTCCACCTCCGCCGCAGCGGACAGCACCTTTCACCTGCTCCTCTGGGAGGTCCGCGGGGGCGCGAGGAGCAAACGAGTGCACGCAGAGGACAACCCACTAGGCAGGAAGGCCGAGGGAGTCAGGGCGGAGGACAGCTTCCTGCAGGAGGTGTGTGCAGGGCCTCACAGGGCTGGATAACCCATGTAGGGAAGGTTTTCTAGGCACCAGGTACAGCTTGGCAGAGGCCCACGTGGTGGTGGTCCCCTACTCACGATCCTTCCACACCCCTTCCTTCATGTCATCCCCCAGCCCTTTGTCCCACATCCCCACTCTGGGGTCTTCAGAGACCTATGTTTCCCAGGGATTGAGCCACACCTCCTTAAGGAGCAAGGCCCACCCTGTCACCAGCAGGGACTATTCCCTGGAGTGATGGTGATGGGGTCTGGGAACCCCACAGGCACATGCCTGGACCTCTGCTTCATCTGCTAACTCATTTGCACTAAGGGGGTGGAGTGGGTAGCACCATCTGGGCTTTGTAAACCCCTGGGGTTGGTGCCCACCCCAGGAGGGTGATGGGGGTGGAGGGAGAAGCAGACTGGCCAGCCACACCCTTCTCAGCCCCCACCTGTCCCTTCCTTTCATCTTCTCTGTGCTCATGGCTGGGGCCGGGCAGGCTGACTCCTTCCTCACTGCCAATCCCAGGTGCTGGCTCTTGCTATGTTGACCTGTGGTCCCGCTACCTAGCACCTGCCCACCATGGCCCCTCCCTGCCTGCCAAACCTAGTTCCATGGAGTCAGACTTGAACTCACCAGGGAGCAGATGGGCGTGAGGTGCTTTGAAGTGTGTCCTGGGCCCTGGCGAGGGGTGGGGAGGCTGGGGAAGGCCAGACACTGTCTCCAGGACGTGACCTGTGCAGGCCCCAGCCCTTACCTCTAGCCATGGCCTTGGACTTGATGGTTTTACAACCTGCTCACAAGTCCTACTCCTGGAAGGGGTTTGTCCCCCTTCTCCAAACGGGGGAACACCACTCATTCTGTTCTACGGTGGATGCCATTCACAGACTGTGATATGAATGGTGGCCCTGGAGCTGTGTACATCTTGGTCTGAAGGCACTTGCCCTGGGCCACATGGCCACTGGTGGCTTGGTGTGTATGTTGGAAGCAAGTGGAGGGGACAATGAAAATCACTCCATGGGGAATTGAGAGCGAGAAACAGTATAGAGGGCTGAAGCAATCAGCAAGTGTCTATCCTAGGACTGGCCGGCTGCTCTAGTGGTTAGGGTGCTGGGGTGCCCAGCTCTCCAACTTCCTGTTCTCTACACTCTGTAGGGATCAAGTAAGTACCCCATTTTCAGATGAGGAGTCCAAGGGCATATGCCCTGACCATGCAGGCCTCAAGCTCCCATCTCCTGCTCGGAGATTTGGGCCACCCCCAGCAGCTGACCCCTCTGACCAGGGAGGAAGACGGCTCTGAGCAGGCCCCACGGTAGCTGTGCACAAAGAGCCGTCTGGGGCTTGCGTGAGTCCAGGCATCACTACACCGTCTGAGGGTGGAGGGGTGTCAGCCTTGCTTCCTGTCTGTGTTTGCAGCAGCCCAGTTGGCCCAAGGAGGCCCTGGGGACCCACGACTTGAGTAATGGTTTCCCAAGGCTTTCCACTGTCGCAAGGGCAACCCTTTACAAGGGACAGGGAGCAGGGCCTCTGCTTACAGCACACACACTGACTCAGAGACTGAGCAGGGGCTAGCACTGGGGTCCCAGTCCCAGCTGTGCCACTGCTGTTGTGCTGTGTGACCTCAGGAAACCCCAGGCTCATTGAATCCGTGTCCCAGGAGGAGACAGGCTCACCAGCTCCTCGCCTGCTGTCTGGGAATCCTCACTGGAGCCCCCACCACCGCCGGAAAGACATTTAGTCTTAATCATTCTCGTGTGTTTTTCCAACGATGAGGGTGAGGGGAGTGGTGTCCGCAGTGGCAGCTGGGCCTGAGCTGTGAGCCGGAGCAGGAGGCAAACAACCCATGACTCAGGCAGGGCACGTCATCGCTGGGGGAAGGAGGGGTGCCTGCCACCCTGTGGCTGGGGGCTGCTCCGGACACAGGGAACTCCAGCTCCTGGCTCCTGGCCCACCCCAGGGCCCCCAGCCCTCACCTGCAGGCTGGCTGTGGCTTCAAGGACCTCCTAGGGCTACCACTGCTGACAAGGGCATTCTGTCCCACTCGCCCCATGGCAAGCCAAGGACAGGGACCCAGAAGTACCCAGCTGGAAGGCTGAGATGCTCCCATAAGTCCTGCCCCACCATCCAAGCCCTTAGGGCTGAGTCCTGTCACAAGTAACTAGAACTTCCTTTCAAGCCAGAATGTTATACAGATTAGTAGTTTATTTTGCCTTTTAGTATGACAATTCCACAACTTAAATGAAGAGAAGCACAGAAGCCGCTGTGACACAGAAGGAAAGAGTCACTTGGCAACACCCCGAGGCCTCCAGTGCCGGCCTCCGGCCTCCCGCCCACCGGTGAGGGCGGCCGGCGGCGGGCCCAGCTGCCCAGAACACGTGCAGGAAGGCAGCGCCGGGCACGGCGAGGCGGAGGGATTTGTGCAACAATATAAACACTTAGTTAAAAAAGAAAAAGGACTGGCTGTTTGCCTGGAGTACTTCCTCTATCGATATAATGTAGCTGAAACCAGAATTGTTCCCAGAAATCCAGTCTTGCTGCTGTCAGACAGCTGTCAGCACGACGACAAGTAGCCCCGAGGCCACCTGGGGTAAGAAGCAGGCCCATGCATACAGATGGCAGGGCAGTGATGGTCAAGGTCAAAGAGGGCACAGAAGTGAAGAGTAGTTCCAGAGGCTCAGGTTTACATAAATACAACAGAGTCGCACACACAGAAGGACTTGTTATATAAAATAGATGTACATATCTAAAAAACCTTGATAAAAATAGCCTATAAAAATATAAACTGTAGTGAAAATATACAAAAGTATTAACAAATGTTCAACCCATAAAAAACAAAACCCCACCAACATGAAAGCTGGCCGTTCCCACCTGGCATGAGGAGGGCAGCTCTCCTGGCCGTGGTGTGTGCGTTTGGGAAGCAGACTGGAGGCTGCCCCGCCCCCAGGGCCTCCAGCGTCAGCCCAAGGCCCATCCTGCAGGGGCCCCAGGCTGGGTGCGGAGGCAGCACCTGTCAGAAGGGCCCTCCCCGTGGGAGCCACTGGGGGAGGCACCGGAGGGTTCAGAGCTGCTCTTTCCTCAGCGGCACAAGAGAGGGGAAGTGCTGGCTCAAAATAGTGAGTGGGACCAGACCCTACAGTTGTGGAGGGAGGAGGAGGCTCCGTCCTGTCCCCAGCCTGGAGTCAGGCCAGGCGTTCCCTTTCCCACCCTCCAGACACCCAGAGAGGGGAACCTCCAAGGAAGTGTCCCCAGTCCAGCTCCTCCACGATCTCTCTGCTCTCCGACGCCCACCACCTGGCCACTGGTAACACACTGCCACTCAGAGAATGGCCCACGCCATGGGCTGTGGATACACAGGCCTCCTGGGCCCAATTCAGGTGCTTTTAAGATGAGTCTTTTCAAGGCAAAACAGACACAACAAGCCCATTCCTAAAGGCAGCATTTTAGGCCCCCAGGATGTAGCAGTTCCAGGGGGAAACCCACTTGGAATCTAAAGCCTCAAGGAAGCTGGAGCTGATCCAGGGGCCCCAGCCCCATTCCTGCTGCACCGCCTGGGTTGTGACCCCGTCAGCTGACAGCAGATGTGGAAAGTGGGGGGCGGGGAGGTGGGCTCCAGCAGCCCCACTGGTCCTGCGGAGTCTGCAGGGCTGTGAGGCTGCAACAGCTGCCTTGCAGGGACCTAGCTCACAGGCAGCTTCCTGAAGAAGGCAGACCTCAAACAGCCGCTCCCAAAGACCAGAAAAGAGAAAACATTTCTGATACCTGAAAAGAGACGAAGGCTTTTGGCTACATACAGAGACAGCTCCCTCTACACGGTGAAAAATCAAATTAACCAACTTAACCAAAGACAAAAGCCGAGCTCAGTCCGGTCTGCTGAAATGCCATCCTAGCTAGGATCCTGCCAGAAGGTTGACAGTAATGAACAGAAAAACCAGGCTTACGGAAAAAAGCACTTTTTCAAATTATACTGCTTCAATAGTCTGAGTGTGTTTAATAATAGCTATCAACTAAGGATTATTTCCAATTTTTTCCAGATAGTGTAAAAAATCCGCTTAAAATTGTTTCCTTCCATACTTGAGTAATACTGTCCAGGAAACATCTCTCACATCTACACATCAGCGATGGTCCACAGGGTGATTAAGCAAAAACCATGTTCCTTGCGCAGAGCCTCTTTCCAGGCCTTCAAAAAGACCGGGCCTTCTAAGACCCAGAACTCCCTGGGCATCCTGACACACTGAGAGCAACGGTGACCCCGCAGGGAGGACCGCTGCCCAGAACAGGGAAGCTTCTGTGTGGCAGTGGGGAGGGGACAGGTCTGGGAGGGCTCAAAGCTCTGACCCCAGGCAAAGGCACTTCCAGCTCCAGGCCCTGGCAGCCAGGCTCCTGGCCGCCCCAGCAGGCAGAGGAGACCAGGGGCACTGGCTGCTCCCGAGAAGCCATGGTTTCCGGCTGTCCGACAGCCCTCACTCTGCAGCTGCACCGCTGCCTTGCAAAGCACCCCCAGAAAAGCTGCCTCTATCCCCTCTACCAAGGCCTGCCCAGGGGTGGGCCTGCTTTGTAGGATGCTGATCCAGTTTCCTTGGACTCCCATCCACACATGCAGAACCTTGGCCAATTCTCATTTGGAAATAACTTTGCACAGAACCTCACGGAGCCGCGCAGGCAGAGGAGTGAGTGTGGGATATCTGGAGAGGCAGGCTCTCCCCAAGCAGGTTGGGAGCCACAGTTTGAAAGACTGCATGAAAGGGCAAAAGCTATTCCAGAAATGGGGCACAGCCAGCAGCTTGATGCCACCAGCAGAAGGTCTGTGGCCTTTCTATAGGCTGTTTCTTAACAAGGGATGTGCTTACTTTTGTAAGGAAATTCTTTTTCCCACACCAACCTTATGCTGCCCAAAGCAGTCAGACTCTGGCCTGGGCGTATCTGAAGCACAGTGGGCGTCCTCCACGGCAGCTGTTCAAAAGATGCCCACGACTGCCCACACGGACAGGAGACACCACGTGGGGAGAGGGCCCATGTAAGGTTTTCTAAGTGCAATGACACCAACACAACCAACAGATGCTGTAAACAGGTTCCTGAAAATAGCCACCTGTAAGCCTGGTGATGCACCGATCAGGCAGAAAGCATGATGGGATACGAGTAACCAAATGCCACGGCACGAAGATGGCTATAAACAGATCAGACCCCCACCCCGAGTGGAAAAGAGAAAGTGCAGAGTGGCTTCGGACATCTGCCCAGCAGACTCCCGGAGGCCATGCAGGTTACATTCTGGCTCTGAAGCAAGCAGAGACTTCTCTGCAGTTCACCCTTTGGCACACTTTGGTTGTGAAGGCAAGAAGAGCAGCGTCAGGGGGCAGGGGTGGGGCGGGGTGGGTGGCATTCAGGTGTCCTCCTCCTCATCACTGACCAGCTCACCCTTGTCGGGGCTGGTGTCCCGTTCACGCAGGAAGTCCTCCCGGATGGCCTCCAGCTCTGTCAGCTCCAGCCGGACCTTCTCCAAGTGGTAGGTGCGCCGGTTCCGGATCTGTCGCAGGGGGAATGGGTTCAGGTCTCCAAAGGAGATACTGATCAGCTTCCTGGCCGGACACAGGACAGAGACAGAGCATCAGCAGGGCTCAGGCAAGCGCTCACGCACAGCCCTCGCTCCGGCTGAGCCCACAGGCCTGCAGGTGCCGGGCTGAGGGCCGGATGCAGGTATGTCCTTCGGAGGCCAGTCCTCATGTAGGGGCTGCAGGGGCAGGCCCTGAACAACGGCCTGGATTCAGACCCAGCTCTATCGAGCACTCTGCTGTGTGATATGGAACAGCTTAAGTCACCACCTTTCCGCCTCCAATTCCACTTCTGTATATTGAGGTAAGAGCAGGGCCGCCTCCGAGGCACTGGGTTACTTGACTTGCCACCCAGGAGCACTTGCTCAGTGGTGGTGGGGGGGCATGTGCCTCTGAGGCCTTGGAACCAGCACGTGGCCTGGCACGGGGAGTGCTCAGGAAGACTGACGGGGGATGAACAGAAGTACGGATACCCGAGCCAACTTGGTGGAAACTGTTAGACCCAGTTGGGTGTCGACACACAGTATATGGAGAAATGTGCAGTTTATGGGTTTTGTACTATCCCCAGGTCAAGGCACCCACCTACAATAAACATTTAAAAATCATGGTAACTTGCCCCTAACAACTGGCCAGCAGTTTAATTAACATAGAACTAAAAAGTGCTGAGGCCTGACTATGGACTTGCAGCGCTAATCACGTGGGCCACAGCTGTCTCTGGTTCCTCCTACACTAAGGCCACCACCCCTTCCTCTGCAGGCCCCAGCAGCAGGGACCAAAGGCTCAATACACTTACAAACCCCAGGGGAGGCTGTGATGAAACAGAAATGTCACAGGGACCTCCTCCCCATCTGTCAGAAAGCAAAGCATTTGCTCCTGCGACTCCTCAGTCGCTTGGGCTACTGGTCTGTAAGGTGTACTCTGCAAAGAACACACACGCCCTCAGCATTCCTTCCTCTCATAGTTTTAAACGTGGAGTCGTCAGACAGGCCTCACCCCAAACAGAGGATGCTCCTGCAGTGAAGTAAAGGGCCAGAAAGGCAGGCTTTAAAAGCCGAGCTCCCCAGAGCGTGTTCTAGGGCTCGTGAACAGGAGGCCCGAGCACAGCCATCACTCAGGGGGCGTCTCTGTGGAACAAAATGCTGCCTGGGGACCAGCCCCTTTTCTCTGACAGCTGTTAGTCACAGGCCACATACACCTGAAACCTAAGTGTCCAAGCTCTTCTCTATGACGAAGCACTGAATTACCATGATGTTGTTGACTGCTTCCTTCGGGCAGGCTCTGCTGACCGAGGCCCGTCAGCCCAGGATACACACTGCCTCCGCCTCGGGCCTGGGAGGTCCAGCCAAGAGATGCCTGTGGCCAGTCAAGGTGCCCTGTGGCCAGCTGAGTTCAGAAGACAGTGCTTGGCACATTCAAGATTCCCAGGAGTCCTGATTCAGAGACCAATCTAATCCTATTTCACCCACATCCACTGACCACATCTGACTCAGAATCCTCTGCCTCCTTCTTTGCAGAACCAATCAATGTGCTGCAGAATTGATGCTCCTTGGAACCGCTAGTCTGGGGAGCTCATTAAAATACTGGGGCCCCAGTCCAGAGGTGGAGCCAGGGCATCGCAGTCCGAACAACACCCACAGGTGGTCCTGCTGCCTCCAGTGGGCCTTGACTTCCTCCCGTAAACTGACGGGGAAGCTGCCTGGGAGCCACTCACCAGGTGGCGCTGCAGGAGCACGCAGGACTGCCTGCGGCCCAGCTCTGCTGGTGACTGGAGAGGATGCTCGCCCGCCTCCCCTCGAATCTGTGCCCCTCGGCAGCTCTGACAGTCCACACAAAACTGTCAGGGGCCTCCACACGCATCAGCTGTCAGAGTGAAGTTCACTTCAAGCCGTTCTTATCCTCCTGAACCAGTGTGAGTTACTGGACTCTCTCAAGGGTCACACCAGGACAGAATCAACCTTTCACAGGCAAACATTCTTCTTGGAGACCCTACTATTACTGATACAGTAATGAGCCTGAAGATATCTTAAAAATCCACTTCCCCAGCCAAGGCTCCTGACCACAGTGGTGACTTGTAAGGAGGCCAGGTATGGCCTCACCAGCACCTCCTCCCAGGTGGCCTGGTAGTTCTCTCTCACTCCAGAGAACCATGGGGCGTGGCATCTCAATGTGGTCCTCACTCCCCTCTCTCGGGCCCCACGAGCTCTCCTGCCCTAAGACCCCTGCAGCACCAGGGCCCTGGAGCTCCCCCTGGCTGACTAGAGGTCTGGATGTGGCCCAAATGCTTCTCACTTCATCAGCCAAGATGAGGAGCCCTCCCTGTCAAGTGAGCATGAAGGGGGGCAACTGGTGTTTGTCAGGTAGGTTGTGATCCACCAGTGGATCGAGGAATCAATTTAGTGAGTCACGTTGGGCATTTTAAACATGCAATATGCAGTGTAACTGAAAACAGCAGAGTGTACGGCACAGATTTTTAGCATAAAATGCAAATATTTCAACACACAAATTCCTTTGTTTCAGTTATACATGCTCCAGTATGTGGCCTGTATTGTGAGATAAAATGTTCTTATGATGGGTGGCGGTCAACAGTTTGAAAAACATTAATAAGCTCCAAATGTTTCTCAGCAAGAGGACACCTGTGGTTTTCACAAGGCACACGAGGCTGACGCAGGAATCCACTCCCTGCAGGAAAGGCGGCTCACAGCACCTCGGCACAGCAAATGTTAGTGCTGCCTCACTGATTCAGAGGGAAGCATCACTGTCCTTGCCCGACCAGCAGCAAGGCCATAGAAACCCCCCTGGACAACGCGGTCTCAGCTGTCAGGCCAAGAGGAGCCGCCAACAGTGGTCCTGGGGACACATGGACAATGAAGGGCCCACAGCAGGCAGTAACTGTGTGGCTGGGGAGCGGGGGGCAATACGACCCCTGAACACTCGGCTGCCCGGGCCAGAAAGCCAGGGGTCTTCCAAGTTCAAATTCCTCCTCCACTCTCCTCAGTCTGCCCCCTCTTTTCTATCTCTGGAGGCACCTCACTGCAGGCTGCCACCTCTCACCCAGACACCCCGGTCTCCTGCTGCCAGTCTTGCTCCAACCTGACGTGGCTTTCTTGTGTTTAACCCTGCAGGGACCTCCCACCACTCTTGAAGCCCAAAGTCTTGGGCAGAATCTACAAGGGTCTTGACAGTCCAGCTCTGCCCTGGCCTGGCCTCCATCCTTGTCATGCCGGCCCCACCCTGGCTGTGCCCCTCCAGCAGCTCCCGGAACATGCTGTGCTCCCACGTCTGCACGTAGCTCCTGAAGTTCCCTCTGCCCAGGATGCGTGCTCCGTGCCGCCCCTGCCCAGCCCACTCCCCCAGCCTTTCTCCTGTACTTGCCCCACCCCTGGGCATCCTCCACCACAGCTCTGAGCATATCATGCTGTAGCAATTCCCCACAAGTTCTTCAAGGACAGGGCCCGTTCCTCAATGCCTGGCAGAGGGCCTGGCAGAGGGCTTGCCACATGGTTAATACTCATAAATAAATACATAGATAAACAAACAAATAAATAAAACAAACTCATAAATAAATAAAGTGCCTATTAGACAAATAAGAATGTTGCTTTGGTTGCTGGGACTTATGTTTGTTGGATGAAGGACAAAAGCATCCTTCACCTTAGTTCCTCCCTAGTCTCTGGAGGCCACCAGCTGCTCCCGCTCCTCTCCCCCTTGTCCCTGGAAGGAAGCGCCCTCTCTCACTGCTGCACACCTGGGAGGGCTCTGGGTTGCAGCTAGCCGGGACAAGCTGTTCTCAAGGAGGCAGAGGTCAGGATTCCTGCTCTCCTTGACATCTGGGAATTCCAGCAAGGACTCACCTAGCGTCAAGGATAGTGCGAGTGAAGTAGCGGAGATACTTGAATATGGACATCGAATCCTGCAATTTCAGGATCTCCTCTTCCTTGTATTTAAAAAGTGCCAGGGCGAAGCGGAAGATAACCTATGGAAAGGACAGGGAAATCGGTAAGGAGAGAAGCCCTATGGCTCTAGGCGCCAGCTCCAGGGGTGCACAGGCCTCCAGGGCCTGGGGAGCAGCCTGCACGGCCTGCCCCGGGCAGACGCTGGACCTCAGATGCAGTTTACACTGGCGCCTTTCTTATAGAGAAACGTTTTCAACTCTCCGGTGGTTTTCAACAACACTTCAGCCCAAACCAAAATTTTCTTGATGGAGGAGAACTTCTGTTGAATCCTTCCACATTCAGCTCACATTTCTAGCCAATAATTATACAGAACCAAAAATAATTTTCAAATGAAATCAAAACCAGTGTCCTCTGCTCTGACTCTGAAACTCTTAAATGCTCCACCTCCAGACACATTTTTTATCTCAGCTACTTGAAACGAGGGTCTGTCTGAGTTACTGACTTCTGAATATGGTGGAAGAAAATAAAGTTTTTTTTTTTTACTGATTTGTTTTTGGGGGTACTGTTTTGAGGCCAGAGGGAATGGACTCCTGGTGGTCCTGCAAGTTCAAGCAGTTTTGAAACAAACTGCTTTGCCTGCATCTAAGGGCGTCTGGCTGGCCTGCCTCGATCTGCACCTTCTCTTATTTAGAAAGCAGTGTTTACAGTTTTAAATAGGGTTCTTTCTCTTAACATCCCTACCTATGGCCCAAGAGGAAGCACTGTTTAAGCCCTGAGAATTCTTTTTAATAATGACAGACTAGATTTAAAAAAAATAACGTACTACCATGTTAGGGTGTGGGGTAATACACACACTTTGCTGGTGGGAGGAGACATTGGTAAGGCCCTTCTGCAGGGGAATTTGACATTCTCGATGGAAACTAGCCTTCTGATTCTGAGTTTGCCCTTGACCCAGCACTTCCATCTCCAGGACTGAACCAACAGACGCACTTGCACACGTGTAGAAAGACATTATTATAAGGAATCCCTGCAGCCGTCTGAAGTGGCCATCATCAGAGGACTGCTGTATGTATTTCTGGTTCATCTGTAGAAGGAGATACTATGCAGAATAAAAAAAAAAGCCAGGTCTACATATGTCCTGATATGGAACTATCTTTGAGAAATAACACGTTAGAGAAACAGTATTTTATATACATGTAAGACACCTTGAGAGAGAGGTGTATGTTGAAAAGAGCAACTAGGAGACTGGGGGACCCCTTTCTACTGCCCACCTTCAGTTCTGCTGCACTCTCAGTTCTATGACTTGAGTTTATCACATAGCACTTATTCACAAACTTAAAAAAAAACAAACAAACATAAAACAGACTGGGTGGGAGGCCTGTGGTCAGTCGGGCTCTGAAGCTGGCCCTGGATCTGAGCCCCTGCTTACTCTGGGCCTCGCCCTCCTCACCCACACAATGGGGATAAGACCACCATCTGCCTGACAGGGGCTGAGGCTCAGACTGCAAACCACCGAAGCCCCCATGCCTGGCACGGACTCAAATGTCTCTGATGAACGAGCAACGACTGCTGTTTCCTGCGACCCCAGAGTGGCCTCCAGCGGCACCCGGTGCTGGGATCGCTCTGCCCCGTGGTAAACCTCACACGTCCCAGGTGAGCTGGCCACTCCGCTGCCACTGCCACTACCCACAGAGTCATCCAGTGAGCAGACCCACCTTTGGTCCCTCGTAAAGGAAAGAGTCCCATATTTTAAAGAGTATGTCACTGACGACGCTGTCCACGAACACCACCAGAAACCAGTTGAATGTGATGAGGGTGTAGTCGACTCTGTACTGCTCAAAGTGGGCGTGCAGCCGCGGCAGCTTCTCGCTCATGAGGTCTCTGAACACCCGCTGGTCCACCTGGAGAGGCAGCAGAGGGGAGAAGTACATGGGGTCCGCTGAGCAGCCAGCAGGCAACCTGGGGCCCCAGGGCAGCTGTTCCAAATGCTCTGGTGGGGGGCTCACCCCAGAGCGGATGGCTCCGTGCACATCGCAGGGGCCCCTCCAGTGTCTGCTGACTGTCATTCTTTCCCCAGGCCATTGGACGAGGGGGTGGTCTACGGCCTGGAAGCCACGCCTGTACTCAGTGAGAACAGGCTGCTGCAGGGCCAGCAAACGTCAGCCTCGCTCCCCCGCACGTAAACCCGGGGGGCTGCAACAAAGGGCCGTAAACCCGGACGAGTCCCAGGCCGTAGAGGAAGTGGAACATCACCACATCCATTCAACAGATACTTACTGGGCTGCGGGGGCAGCGAGGGGAGCAAGGACTCCAGAGTTGGACGGACCTGAGGTTGAATCCCAGCTCTACCTCTTTCTAGCTGGGTGGCCTTGGGCAGATTATGTTCCAGGCAGCTCTGTGCCTCATTTGGAAAATAGTGAACTCTCTCCCAGGCCTACCGGGAAGACTACATGAGACGTGGGTAAACTACTTGTCAACACAGGTGGCTGTTAGCCCTCCACACTCCGTGTCAGGCTGGGGCCAGTGCTGGGCGGAGAGGTGAGTCAGGCTCTGCCCTGACCTCGAGGAGCTGAAAGACGAGGGGGGAAGCCAGACATCTGGACTGTTCCACTAGCTGTGGTCAGGCCTTGGCAAAGATGAGTTCACAGAGCGCTAGAGAGGCCCCCGGGTGGGTCCCGGCCAAGCCTGGAGGGAAACAGCACCTGCGGCGGGAACCCGGGGTTCCAGGCAGGAGGGTAATGAGGGAGGCAGCCTTGCCTGGCAGAAGCCACCACGTCACTGACAGGAGATCTCATCCACAGGCCAAGGGCTTTTCTAGCCTTTGTGACCCACAAGAAAATACACGTCAACGGGCACCTGGTCTGTGTGCGTAAGTCAGAAACAAATGCTTCACAAACAATGCTTAACCTCACAGAGAAAACTCTTTGATGCTTCAGTTCTACTCTATTCAATTTAATTTGATGGAAAAAAGAAAAGCTAGTGCCAGCCCTCTATACCAATTTCTCTACCCATGTGTGAAGAACTCAGCAGGCAATGAATGAGAAGCATTTAGAGGCTTTAAGCAGGAGAACAATGCGGTTGGACTTGTACTTTGGATCCATCCCTCAGTGGAGGGGGCTGAGCTGGAGGGGAAACCCCATCCCACCCAGGGCAGAGGTGACGAAGAGCTGACAAGGAAACGCGGTGGGGAGGAGAGGAGCTCATGGATCAGAATTACGTGGAGGTAACGTCTGTTGAAACTACGGACCCCTCAGGTGTTAGAGGTAAGGAAGAGGGGTGCTCAGAATACACATGCCTCCCACCTGGGGCACGGAGGGGGCAGCGTGGTCCCTTAGGGCCAGATCACAGCCATGAGGGCTGGGCTAGGGGGAACTGGAACATGCTGGTACCCGAGGGCATCTCTACCAGGATA
This sequence comes from Camelus bactrianus, assembly GCF_048773025.1. Taxonomy (NCBI): domain Eukaryota; kingdom Metazoa; phylum Chordata; class Mammalia; order Artiodactyla; family Camelidae; genus Camelus; species Camelus bactrianus. The sequence continues at coordinate 30,453,738 of NC_133565.1, forward strand.
ACTGCTGCCCGCCAGAGAACCGAGGCCGAGGCTCTATGGGAGACCAGGGTGGAGGGAGAGGCCACCACAGATGAATAATGAAACTGAAAGAAAGAGACCAGCTGAGGAGAGCAAGCCACAGATGCACAACAAGCCAAAGCCAGGCCGCCCAGGAACAGGGGCAGCGGTGAGCAAGAACCGAGTGCCCATGAGGTGTGTCCACCTCATCCATGTTCTCGGAACTGTGCCGTCGTGGGAGTATGAACTGGTACAACCATTTGGGAGAGCAATTCGGCAACACCTGGAAGATGAAGACACTCACACCCTACAGCAAGTCTCCTCCTAGGAAAGAATCCCAGAAAAACTTGCAAAACTTCCACCTGCATATCAGTCACGTTAAAATACACGTGTGGTAACTCTTGGGATTACTGGGACACTAAAATAACTAGAAACAATCTAAATAAATGTTCAGGGGGAGGGTATAGCTCAGTGGTACAGTATGTGCCTAGCATGAACACCTCGTCCTGGGTTCAATCCCCAGAACCTCCTTTAAAGTAAACGAATAAACCTAATTACCTCCCCCACAATAAACAAATACATTTTAAATGTTTTAAATAAATAAATAAATAATGTTCAAATGACATTTTTAAATGTCCTTATTTGGGACAATCCAAAACTTTGGAAAACTCAATTGTTTATCCTTTGGAAAGTTTTTTTTCTTTTTAAACCTAGAAGACTTGACAGTTAAAAATTTTAAAAAAACCCTAGGTTTAAATAGGTATTATTAGTTAAAATTTAAAACTTTAAAGGGCAAAGTAAAGTTTAAAAAACTAAAAAAACTTTTTTTTTGTTTTTACAGAAATTATTCTAAAGCACTGTAAAGTCACCCTAGGGTGCACAGAGGATAACAAAATATAGGAATCATGGTTGGAAACATACAATTTTGACTAGTTTGCTTTCTGACTAAAAGAAACAAAATTTCAAAGATCTAAATCGGCTGAAATGAATAATTAATTTTTCTTAGAAAAGTTAAAAAACAGAAGTAGATAAAAAGTTATAAAACCATCCCACGGTGTGCAGACAGTGCGCAAAAAGTATCAGCCTCTCCCCTTCTCACGCACATCCACTCCCCCCACCCATAAAATTCTGACAGGAGGACCAACCACCGAGAGGCAAGGTGCAAGAGCAGCACCCATCGCACGCGAGGTAGCCGTGGCGGCCAGCCGCTCCTGGATGCCCGCTTAGGTCAGTTTTCCTGAAGGCCCGGCCCCCCACAAGGCAGGGTCAGCGCCGCGCACTAGTGAGCGCTGGGGCCTCTCCACCCTCAGCATTCCAGCAACGACTACACGTCTGCACACACGGCACGCCTGATGCTGGCCAGTCCTGGCGATGAGAGACGACAGGGACCATGAGCTGCCTTTAGGGCTATAAACAGGCCAGGGAGACGGGACGGACAGCTGATCATCAGGCCAAGTGATGGCGATGTGACCCACTCTGCCTGGAGGGTCCGGGGTGAAGACGCCTAAGGGGAAGGGGCAGGCCAGCTGGCCTTGAAGCTGAGGAGACCCAGGCGCACACCTCTCCTCCCCATCGGACTGCAGATGGTGCTGGTTCTTGAGGCTGCCCACTGCTTGGCAGAGGGCTGGCGTGGAGCAGGCTGCCAGGGGATGCTTGCTCGGGCCTCTGTTCAGCCACTCTGAGCTCAAGAGGACATGGAATGACTGTTTCAGTCTCTGTGTCCTCAGCGCCTAGTGAGGTCCTGGTGCGCAATGTGCATTCAGCCGAGGGAAGGACGGAAAAGCCGTGGAGCATCTGGGCTGCAGTGCAGTGTGCCAGGGGCCCGGGCGCTCGGCTCTGGCAGGAGGCGGCTGACGGCGTTTTGCAAAGCACAGCGCTGAGAATGACTGTGCACACAAAGCTATCTCCACTTTAACAGGAGCCCTACACAACATTCATCAGAGGAGAATGGTCAAATACATCACTTCCATTCACCCGATGGATTATTATAGCCACCAGACGTAATGGCTGAAAACTGCATAATGACATGGGAAAATGCTGTGCTATCGCGTGACCCAGCGAGGATGACCATGTTCTCAGTTTGGATACCTAAATGTGTTGGAGGGGGAAAGTAAGAAGGAGATGTATCAAAATTCTACCTGTGGGTTCTCGAGCTGGTAGGGTAACAGGTGATTTTTCATTTTCTGAATATGTATTTCTGTGTTACCTAACTTCTCTTCAGTGACCACCTGTTGTTTTAGTTAGGGGAAAAGTCTCCTTAGAGTTTACATTTATCTTTATGTAATAATGTGAAGCAAACTTTATCTTAGATTCACATACTTAAAATAGGTCTTCCCCTTCTGCCTATAATAACAATAATAATTTTACTGGGTTTTTTCAAATGTAAGCATATTATACTTTTTAATGCATCACCTGAATTCAACCTCAAACACTCCATTCGAGGGAGTATGGCACTTTCCTGCACCTGGGGAAACTGAGGCATGGGGATGTTATGTGACGTGGTCAAGCTTGCTCACAGGAGAGAGCTGTGGCTTGTGACCCAGCCTTGTGACCCCTCACCCAAGATCCTCACCAATGTGCTCAACCATCCTCAGTGGAACTGAGAAAGAGCAATGCTTCATTTTTCTATTCTGAAACATTGAGGCATCTGAGATTTTGAAGCTATGAGCTTCCAGGTGTCTAAGAACACATAAAACTTTCTTCACTGGCCTCTTCATTTGCACCTGACTGTGACTGCTGCCTCCTCTTCCCATCACTGTTCATTTCCTACCAGTTTACACACTATTTTAACAAAAAATAATCTCTAGTTTAATGAGCAAAGGGAAGTGATCACAGGGAGGCCGATGTGTGCGCTTCTCCCAGGATCAGCTGACACCATGAAGCTGGGACAGGGACCCGGAGGAGGAAAGCCGCTCTGCAGAAGGCAGAGCTCACCCTCCCACCATCCTCTCTCAGCACTCGCTCTAAGAGGCAGAGGCAGTGGCAGGGCGGGGGACAAGCTTGGGCCTGGAGCTGTAGAGGTCTGACTCCAAACCCCAACTCGGGCGCTCAGCAGTGGCACCTCAGGAAGATGCTTAGTGGCTTTGATCCTCAGTTTTCTCCCAAGAAAAGTGGGAGTAACGATACCTCCACGCGTACGGCTTTGCGCAGCTGTGCAGCTGCTGGCGTGAGGCTGGGGCTCCTCCGCCCTGGGCAGAAAGAAGCTCACGTAAGCTCAGACACTCTCTGCTGGGCGAGAGGGATGCTCAAATGAAAGACAGGGCTGCAGCCCTTAAGGCACAGCTGAGCAGCTGGAAGACGAGAAGACACTCAAGGATAATCCGGTAAGGTAACTGCTGTCACTGGGGTCCCTGCTGCGCCAGAGCAGCAGGAATGGGAGGGGCCGTGAGGCCGGCCTTGGGAAGGCAGGGAAGTGCCAGGCCTCCTGCTGTGGGCGGTGACTGAGGGCCCCAGAGCTGCCCCTGGGGACTCACCACCGCATTCATTTACAGAAGCCGTCTTGTCCCCAGCTGCTTTCAGCCAGTGAGCAGGGCAGGGGTACTAACACAGCCCTTTCCCATGAGACATGTGCGCCTTTAACAGGTGACCTTGGCTTGAGGACTCTGCATTAGCCTGGCCAAAGCTTCCTCAGAGCCGCACAGCAGTCTGAGATCTTTCTCCCCCACCCCCCACCCAGAACTCCTTCCTTCTCCTGGTCTTGGGGTTTTCGGAGTCTTCCCTGGGCCCACCCCTCAGTCCTTCACAGATGTTTCCCCTTAGAAATCTCTGGCACGTCTGCTTCTGCCTTGGCCTCTGCTTCTCGGAGACCCTGAGCTCACACACTCTGGATGGTAGCCTAGCCGGCCAGGCAGGCTGCCGAGCCCAGGGGCAGAGTGCGGAGAGAGCAGTGACCCAAGAGCAGGCCCACCTCCCTGGTCTGTTTGTCTGGATGTAGTAACTGCTCTGCTGGCTCCCAGGGCCCCAGGTGACCCCCACCCGGCACTTGCTCGCTTGCAGACAGCTCAGCCTGGCCTTGGTGGGCGCCTTCTTCAGGGGTCAGTCGCTGAAGCCACGCACATGGAACCTCCCCAACCAAGGCTTAATTCAGGTCACATTTCAGCTCTAATTCTCAAGTTGCTGACTGAAGCACAATATTTTTAGAAGTACCTGGGATCCTAAAAGAGTCTTTGTGTAATAGTCTCGAGGCATGAAAACTTCCACGATGGTGACTAGACACCAGAAAGCATCTTCTTGTTCCAGGTACAGGAGGGCCACTGCCACCAATCTGCAAATGGAGAACAAGGTGAGCTCCAGCCCCTGCCCAGCCCCCCGCCCAGACACAGGCAGTGCGGTCTGTCTCCACAGAGGCCTCCGCAGTGTGCCGGGCTCCCTCACGGCCACGGCCATGGCCACTTATAGTTCTCCAAGAAAGAAGACGAAGTAAGTGTTCCATGGGGAGGGAGGTATTTCCTAGTTTGAGAAGCAAAGCTGCATCCAGCCTCTCCTTCATTTGGTTTTTGTCTAAAGATGACAAAATAGTTTCCCAATGATTAGCCAGCCTCATTCAAAAAAATGTTTTCACTGTAAGATTTTTGCTAATGAAGCTAATTCTTTGAGTTTATTGTTCAAGAAGTTCCAATTAATCCTTTTATGCACAAAACATTCAGGGGTGAATGTAAGGGGCAGAGAACAGATGACAGTTTAAAAACCTCTTTCCTGATACCATTCTGCTTGAAATGAGGCTTCAGACAAATGAACCACCATGAGGGGCTTTCTGAAAGAACTGCAGCTACAGCAGGCACGTGGGGTGGGAAAGGGGACCTACGTATTAACTGTTACGTTAGGTCTGGATACTTACATTGTCATTACTGATCCAGTAACCCCAGGTTATGCAAAGACATTCAGGGCAGAAGGATGGAAAGGAAGAGGGGAGAGAAAAGACACTCTCTACACCTCCGAAATCCAAGACCTTGGCTTGGGACATGAAGTTCCTGCGCATCACTTACGGGAAAACCCTAAAGCTGCTTCTCAGTTTGTCTTTGTTTTTTTTTTCCTTAAATAAAACTATTGTGAAATCTCAAATTAAAAGGTTAAAAAAAAAGACCTGGGGTAGGTGGGAAGGGATGCCTTGAGTAGGCACGAGTGGGATGGAGAGGAGAAAGATGGACACAGAAAACCAGGACACGCGCCGAACCTGGAGACGCCAGGAGAAGGGGTAATGGGTCTGAAATCAGCAGAGCCCTTGAGGACATCACGTTAGACTAACCGATGTTCAAGGCGACAGGCCTGAATCAATGAGAAATGGCTAGAGTTCTGCTAAAGTTTTGGGTTCTCAGAATACGTGGATGGAGTATTTTGAAGAAAACAATCCAATCCAATAAAATGGTTAAAATTCAGAGGCCCTAATGGTGATGGGGTGGAGGTGCAGAGAAGGCTTTGACTTTCTGGAAATTGTACTTTTGTGCGGAAAACTGGGGCTGTGACAAGGTCAGATAAATGGGGCGCGCGCTCCAGTCCTTGTCAGAACCCTGTACGTTTCAGAGGTTTTCGGCTTCCAGGAATTTTTAGACTGAGTATACAGTGTAAATTGTGGATTTAAGCAAAACAAAACAGTTTTGTTAGGCAATATCTTATTTACAGGCCTTTTTCCTTTTTTTTTTAAATGGGGACCACCAAGGAGTAGCCAAAGACCCTTTTACTTCAAGGGCTCAGAGAGGCCACCCTGTCCTGACCACCAGAGAGGCAATGACTTCCAGAAACCACTGCCTTCAGGTCTTAACCAAATAACATTCCAGTTTAAAAACCTTTCTTCCTGCCATCCTCTCATTGCAGACGCAGAGACAGCCCTCATCTGGAGGTCAGTAACCCACACTGATGAGGATTAAAAAGGCCTGTGAGCAGCCAGAACAAATGAGCATTCAAAACTCCACGCGTGCACTTGACTTACAGGAGAGCCACTAAAGAACGCACACAGAGCCTCTTCAGTCTTACTCTGTCCTTGTTCCTAACAAGCTTGGTTACCTGCTCTGACTACACAGAAGAACAGAAACGGACACTGTCATGACTGCAGTGAGCAGTGAGCGGGGAGAAGCACGTTAGCCAGGAAGAGACACCCGGAGGAAGAAGCCGCCACAAGCGCCCCATGTCAGTGATGGAGCCCTCAGCACCTCTGCGGGCTCGTCCTGGTGTAACTCAGCTCACAGTGAGGAGCTTGGGCCATTAAGGGGATGGATGTGGGAGGCTTTTCTGCGTCTTCTGACTGTGGAAGCGGGGAAGGATGCGGACCTGCAGGAGGCTCTAGTCCAAAAGAAAACAAGTTTGGCCTCTTCAAGGGCTAGGTTTCAACCAGCTGAAGGAGTGTTTGGGGCAGCGTCCTGAGTCACAAAGCTCCTGTACAGACAAGGAGCAGCCTCCTTTCTACGTCATGCATTACAAACTAATGAAACCAAACTGCTGATGAAAACCCGAGGGTCGCGGGAACAACAAGGAATCAGAATGAGAAGCCTAGTTGCTTCAAGCAGTTTGACTGTGGTGTTTTTAATACTTTCTGAAAGCATGTCTGTTTCTCTTAGTTATTTTAGAATTGGGGATGTTGCATAATTAAAACTCACTTACCGCAGCTACTTCTTTTTCTTAAAAGACATGCTTTCTTGGCTCTCCAGGAGGGGAGGGCAGTGTCAGGTGTTACAAGCTATCTTACCAGCAAACAGGAACGTTCTGTGGGCCGAGCACCCACCTATTTAGACCTTGGCAGTAGCCGATGTCTGGGTTCCGCCAGGAGAAGGCGAGCAGGACGTTGCGCAACTTCTGTATGCCTTCCGAGGTGGGGCACGAGTAATGCTTGTTGTTGGGCAGAGTCCGCAGCAGGTCCAGCTCGATCTGCTTGGAGGCCGGGTTCTGCTTTTCCAGCGCCTTCTGAAGCAAGGTCTGGAAGTAACCAGGCTTTGTGCCGTCCTTGAATTTCCTGGTGTGAAGGTCCACACACCACTTCCACACCTTGGAACGGTGCTCGTGTGGAATGCCCGCCCGGATCAGGTTCTTTAACTCCGGCGAGCACATCATCTCCCTGTTCATCGTGCTCGCAAAATAGTTTTCCCACTTGACCCCTGTGGAAACCTCCTGGTTTTCTGTGAGGTAGAGGGTCTTCAGGTCCAATGCCCGGACTTTGGCGACCAACTTCTCCTCCTCGTCATCCTCTGGGACAGTCCTAAACCCATAAATGTCATATTCACTGTTGAGAAAAACAAAAGCAAAAGTTAAATGATGCAATCTGGGCAAAAAGGCCAATGAAACAGAAAAGAGAACCTAGAAATCCACCCACGTGTAACGGCACTTTGATATACGAGGAAACTCAGTGAGGAAATAATAAACTTCTTAACAAACAGGGTGAGGATAACTGGCTATCCATATAGAAAAAAATTATGTTAGATCTCTTTTTGATATTATACAGAAAAAAAGTCAATTCTTGATGGCTGAGGGGCTAAATGTGAAAAGCACAGAAGAAAATACAAGCAGTATTGCAAACACAAATATTTATAAGATATTAGGGATGAAAAAGAATTAAGGCTGTGGTAGGCAGAACAATGGCCCCCAAAGACATCCCTGGAACCTGTGAATATGTGACGTTACACGGCAAAAGGAACGCTGCATGTGGAATTATGGATTATGGTTACAGAACTTAAGACAGGCAGATTACCCTGGGTTCCCTGGGTGGGACCACACTAATCGCAGGAGCCCTTAAAAGCGGAAGATCTGACCAGAGAGATGCAACAATGGAAGAAGAGGCAGAGGGGTTATGAGGTGTGAGAGGGCCTGGTGCCACTGTTGCTGGCTTTGAGGATGGAAGAAGGGGGCCACAAGCCAAGGAATGCAGGTGGCCTCCTGAAGCTGGGAATGGCCACACCTGACAGCCAGCAAGGAAACAGAGGCCGAGTCCTACAACCAGAAGGAACTGTATTCTGTCAACAGCCTGAATGAGCAAGGACACAAATTGTCTCCTAGAGCCTCCAGAAAGAACACAACACTGCTGATACCCTGACTGTCAGCCAGCGAGGCCGTGTTGGACTGCTGACCTATGGAACTATTAGATAATAAATACGCATAAGCCACTAAGTTTGTGATGATTTGTCATGGCAGTCACAGAAAACCAATACAAAGGCCTTTCACACACTGCCGCTGAGTGTGTAAACTTGAACACTTTGGAAATTGGATCCAGCAGAGCTGAAGATACACACTCCCTCTAGGTCAGGAATTCCACCTCTAGCCTACATCCTGGAGAAACTCTCTCACGTGGACACAGGGAAACAAGGAAACATGTACCACGATGTTTACTGCATCGCGGGTTGTAAGAAGGGAAAATGGAACTATTCTAAGTGTCCACCACAAGAGAAAGGAATAAAGATGTGATACACTCATATAATGAAGTGGTGTGAGGCAGGTAAAAAAGAATACTCAGGAGCTACATGTACTAACGTGTAATTTCAGAAAATAATACTGAAAGAAGTAAGTTGCAAAAAACCGAATATGGTAGGATTAGCATATTAAAGTGTTTTTGGAGGGGAGGGCATAGCTCAGTGGTAGAGTGTGTGCTTAGTGTGCACGAGGTCCTGGGTTGAATCCATGGTACTTTCATTTAAAAAGAAATTTTTTTTTAATAAATGTAATTACCACCCCTCCCCCCAAAAGCAGCTTAAAAAATAAACTATATTTTAAAAGATGTCTTCAAATAGAAGTACATATTGAAGTGTTTAAAGGTGAAGTGATATGTCTGACACTTGCTCTAAAACATTCCAGGAAAAAAAAAAAAAACTTTGGAGGAGAGAGGGTAAGAATAAACAAGATTGGCAAAACATTAATAATTGCTAAATTACTGGGTAACAGCTGCATGTGGGAGTTGTTATGTGATTCTATTACTTTGTATGTTTGGAATTTTCCATAATGAAAAGTTAAATCCATACACACATCTATTGGTCTACTTCTACATGAAGTCTGAAAGCACAGAACAGAAACAGTGAGAGCCCACACCGCACCTGGGAAGACGGTGAGGTGCCTCGGGGCAGACTGCCAGACCGCCCTCACGGCAGCTCCCCGCCTCCGTGAACAAAGCAGGAGTGCACGGTGTGGAGAGGGCGCTCTGTGCCCGGGAACCTGGCCGCCCAGACTGGGGTCCTGTCCTTGCCACTCACCGGCCGTGCGACCCTGGGCAAGTTACATCACCTCTCTAACCGCAGCTTCTGTATTTGCGGAGTGAGGATACCAACAGCCACCTCACTGAGCATGAAATACGAGCCCACGTGTAAAGCCCTGGGCGCAGTCCCGGCACACAGACCTCAGAGTTCTGTAACGCTGCTGTTGGCTGTATTCTGACAGCGTAGTTCTGTCACCTGAGCAGCCTGAACAAGAGGCCAGTGCTGGAGGCACGGAGAAGGGAAGGAGTGGGTCAAGCAGAAACAAGGCTCTGCCAGGACCGGGATGGAGCAGACGCGGGGCCACAGCAGCAAGTGGGCCCTCGACACTGGGCTATGGGGAGCCACAAAGGGGCGGAAACAGGAGACTGGGCTGCGTGAACCTGCAGATTTCTCCTCGCTCCAATATTTCACAAATCTCATTTTTCCGAAACTAGGATGTGAAGGTTCTTAATTCAAGAGCAGTCAGAGGCTCCATGATTTTCTGAAAAATATAGCAATACTGTGCATGTGCCCAAGAGCATTTTGGGGCCAAGTGTGTCCATGGCTCTCATCAGACCCTCAGTGAGTTAAGAACCACTGATCAGGTTACCCTAGTGTCTCCCGCAAATGGAGAAGGGTCCCCACTTAGGGGACCCTCTGCTTTCTCACTACCCGTGGGTGCAGCTGTGTCTCACAGGAGGGGTCTACTCCTAGAAGACTGGCTCCTCTTACAGCAGGACTGGAACCAAGGCTACCGTCCATGCTGGCATGGCCCACGGGAGACAGGTCTTGGAATCAAAGACCTGGGCTGAATGCCAGCTCTGTTACTTGATTATTATAGCAAGAATGATGAGATTATCTGTTCTGATGTCTGTGCAGTGCTTGTCATGAGCATCAAATGAGACACAGACAACTATCTATGTAAAGTTCTCTCTGAACGGCTACTGCTGTTGAAAGAGGAGCTTGAGAAGTGGGTCGCGCTGTCCCCAACCGTTGCTAACACCTTTACCTGACAAGATGAGGCTTAACGAATGCCTGCTCCGAGTGCTCCTGGCTCTCGACCTGCAGAGCGTCCTCCAGCAGCTGGGCTATGACATCCCGAGCAGGCCCCTGTTCTTCTGAGCAAACTGGGGTCTTCATTTCTTGGAGCAATATCAAGTATTTGCTTTCTATCTGGCAGAGCTTGGCTTCCAGGCTAGAATACTGCAGAGAACGTGGTGGTTACCTCCATCCAGACAGAGACACAGGAAAGGCAGTCCTTAAGTACCCCAAGCAACCAGTGAACGACAAGCCCAAAACTACTAGGAAGTGAGCCAGAAGAGGCTGTATCAAAGACCAGAGATGAATTCATGCCACAGGCCCCCTGCTTTGTTTAAAATGGCCTGCGTGGGCCCCCCTCTTCCTTCAAGGGGGCCTGGTACAGGAGAAATACTGATAATAAGGCCTCCGGATGTCAATGCATGTGTCAGCTCTCGGCAGGGTTGAGATGACCAGCAGAAACCAGGCCACACGCCAATTACTGAGGTCAAGCTGAGTGCCACTTGGCACCTGGGCCCGAAGCAGCCACCCCATGTTACATCAATACCATCTTAGGATGCTGTGACCCAGGACTAGCTCCCATCTGCCACCTTACATCAGACAAGTCAATACAACCCTGGGAAACATGCAGGAACAGGTTTGGGAAGATGCTTCAAGGACTGTTCAAAAGCTATACAAGATATAACAGCTGTGGACACAGAGTCAATGAATTTCATTTGATATAACTGTAACGCCTGTGATGTCTTTACACTTTGCAAAGCCTCTTCCAGCCACAATCACATTTGACTCTCATACCATGGGGTCCACAGAGGCAGCGCCATCCTCACCATCCCCATTTATAGATATGAAACTGATTCACACAACTCAATCGTGTAAATCAAAATCCAAATACCCCCAAATAATCTGGGGGATCTTAGAACTGTATTTAATTGTTTTTCTGTAAATTTTACTACGTGTGTGAATAAAAGCCACATCTCGGGGCATTTCTATTTGTTTTCATCACAGAGAAAGTGAGACTAAGCACACAGAGCTATGGATTATATGTATTTTAAATATATTTTGGTATCAGCGACCACATCCCTCCAAGCATGGGGACTGAACTGATTTTAAAACATCCATTTTTAAACGGTTTCAGGTAATAGAATATACCCATCCTCACCCACCTTTGCCATTAGATCCCTCTCTCTTCTTTCTGCATTTCTCCGTAGAGCTGACAGTTCCAAGATTTCCTTATTTAGAAATTTATTTTGGGTTTTGTACCCCTGTAGATTATCCTGTTGGAGAAAAAAAGGAGTCCCTCAATTCACATCGGCTGAGTGCTGACTAATTATTCTATATAATCGATATTTTGCTGCCTCATCAATCAAATCACTCTGCTAACTTGGAGCGAGTCTAAGGAGCTGAAAGCTGACTACTGGGCACTTTCCGATTAAATTCTGTGGCCGCCCTTGGCAGCAGAAGGAAGGCCAGGGCTACTTCTGTGATGAAGGAGATGGGGAAATAAATTTACTTAATGGTAGTGATTTTTCTCAACCGATCTTAGGAAATGTAAGTAGGACTTATGCCCTAAATCTATGCAAATATTTTATCTATCTACATTCATTAATGTGGTAAAAGGCAATACCCTCCATTCATTTTCTTTTTAACTACAGAAACTAAACAAGTTTCCTGTAGATTCTCATTTTCACTTGTCCAGTTTATGCAGAAAAGGCTGCACACATAAACAATGCCCTTAACTAAAGAATGACACTTAATAATGAATACCCATAACCTACAGTGCATAAGGCACTTTCAAGGACATGTTCCTCAACTCTTTTACGTTGAAAAAATTCAAACTTATGAAAAAACCGAAAGAAAAGTACAAAAAACACAATACACCCGTCACCTACATTTGCCAAATGTTAACTTCTGCCACATTTGCTTTATGTTTTTAAGAGAACATCACGAGCTGGTGACAAGTTCTGCCAAGTCTGACTAAAAGTCCAGGTCTGGTAGAAGCGGGTGTCATATGTCAGCTTCAGCCCGTAAAACTCCAAACAAGGAAAGTGAAAGGAAATCTCTGAGACAATTAGGGCACTGATTTCTGAATCCTCCCTACCAAATTCAGTCATTTACAGATGTGTTTTTCCCCTACTCTGTTTGAAGTTCCCTAGGAATTTCTGATCCCTCAATCATAGGAGAAACTCTGCTCACGACAGCTCCAAGGCAGACCAGGGGTGGTCAAGAGAAGCACTGAGTCCTGGGCTGTCCCAGGACAGAGACCACGGCCACGCCCCGGAGAGGCATCCAGAGACACAGCGGTACGACGTGGGTCAGGAGGACAGGACATCACAGTCTGCCATCTGTGTCTTTAAGTTAAAATTTGTGTCATCGTCTAAGGAAGTCCTGATCATTTATCTTAAGGATTCTTTCTCTAGAATGATGATGATGATCACAGCAAGCGAAGACTCTGAGGTGCCCGGTGCTGAGTGGGGGCTTTACCTGGAGTACCTCTTTTAATCCTTACAAGACCCTAAGAGGTGAGCGCTGTTTCATGGATGAACACTGAGGCAGAGAGGGGAACTAGCCCACCCGATGTTAGAGTTCCTAAGAGGTGAAGCTGGGTTTGAACCCAGCCAGGTCTGGCTCCACAGCCTGTGCTCAGTCTAAACCACCATCCCATACGGGCTCCATCCCCTTCCACACTGGTGCTTATTACAGTTGTGATTATGCTTTTATCTTTGTGCTTTCTAAACTAAACTGCGGGCTCCAGGAGGACAGAGGCCGTGTACTTTGTGCAGAGTACAAAGCCTGGCGCATGGCTGACTGAGTGAATGAAAGAGTCCGAAGAAGGAAAAGCTGTGTGCATGGAGATGTTCATGAAATAGCAAATCGCAGCAAAGATGACAAAGGTTGATTAAGTAAATAACAGAGTCAAAAGATGGACAATTCTGGAATCATTAATGACAGCAACATAGAAAGTGCCTGGGCTCTAAGGCCGAATGACAAAAATCTGTCTACCACAAAAGTGAACGAATTAAGTAAACATGAAAAAGGCCTGGAAGAAAATATGAGAAAAATAAAGTCTTTAGATCATTAGGGTGGTAAAATCCTGAGCCCAATATTTGTTCCTGCCTCATCATGCTACAGGAACAGAAACTGACCATGAATTAGACCAAAAAAGAAATGTTAGAATATCCTAAAAAGCAGAAATCATTACAGGCCACACACACTGACTCTAAAGCAAGAAACAGAGAGTAACAGTAACAACAAAAAAGAGGGCTTCCCCCCACAGATACACACATACAATTTCTTCCCTACCTAGACAAAGGGAGCAAGCACATGGAAACCACACAGTGTCCAGACGTGAAGGACGATGAGACTCCCCACTTCCGTTCTTCCAGAGCCACACAGGGGAAGCGGGGGTGTGAGTGTCTGCGTGGCATGCAGATGCCTGGCGATAACCGGCCAGGCAGAGCAGTGGCAGAAAACCGGGGGAGGCTGAGCCAGGCAGGACTCACTCAGAAGGCATGGGCCACAGCGAGGTCCCTCCACAACCAGCCTGCCTCCTTTCAAGCTAGGTCACCACTTCACCTGACTGTTGTAGAATTCTGGAGCCACAGGCTTTATAAACTAAGTTGAGAAACGTGGGAGGAAAAATGTCACCCACTATGCTGCACAAAGAAAAGGGCGAGAAGTCGAACTCTGATCAGCTGTCAGCTTCTCTAACAGGAGTGCGTGGAGCCACAGCAACAAAGCGCCCGCTCCCCACCCCCCCCCTCCCCCGTGCACCCTGGCTTGGCTCCCCTGGAAAGCGTGCTCCCGCCTTCCCCCACTGCCCCACACCGCTCACTGCAACCCGGACACCAAACACCCTGGCGTTATTCTCTAAATATTATAAAAATAGACATGCTTGCAAAACAGAACATTCAGCTGACATTAAATAAGCAGTCATAAAATGTGTGTTACCAATGGGGTGTGTACGTAGGGTCAGGTACAGTCTAGGTTGTGGATATAAACAAAAACACTTTCACTGGCAACTCTAACCAAGATGCCGTGTGTTCTTCCTACCTCATCAGCTGGTCACCACGCTGGGTGTGACTGGGAGAGTCACCTGTGTTCAGGAACCAGCGTCCCATCCCTGGGATCAGCCTAGAGAGGGACACAGGGAGGAGAGCTCTGCCTTCCCTCTTGAGTGTCAGGATCTGCCTGCTTTAGGCGCAGGGTGGGAGCACCAACTCTGAGCAGACCCTCTTTCCAGGGGGGCTTGGGAGCCAGGGTCCACTTCCCCAGCAGACCCACACTAGCTGCTGGGAACAACGCTCCCTCATCTGGCCTCTACCAGGTCCTGGGGAAGGCTGTGCAATGATGCTGGTATGAGCATCTGTGCACAGAGGGGGCAAGAAAGCCTCCAGACATTACGAGGAACAATGAAGTTCTAAGGGTGTATAAATAGAGAAGTCTCGGCTGCCTGAGAGCAAGGGAGGGAAGACGTGAAACTGTTCTGAGCTATGGTGACATCGGTGGACTCAGACTTTCATTTTCCAAGGAAGCTTCTTAGAAAACAGTTATCTGACTGTAAGTCCTGTGACATTTGTTTGGAAAAAAGAAAAAGCACAGCTGCTCTGTCACATCAAATGAGCTCGCTGAGGCCAGCAGCTCTAGAGTGACATCGACAGACTGTTAATGGGTTTTGGATTTCTTGTCTCATGATGGGAGCCCACATCCTGCTCTTACTTTCAGCCTGTCCAGTTCCAGCTGCTCCCTGCTGGCGAGAGCGGCGGTGGGCGAGCCGGGCGAGGTGGTGGGAGAAGACACGCTGCCCTCACACTCGCTCAGCTGCCGCGAGAGCTTGATGATGACCTCGTCCTTGGCCTGGATGGTCTCCATCAGCATCCCCAGCCGCTCGCTGAGCTCGCCCACTTTGCTCTTCAGCGTCCTCACTTCCTGCTGAAGGCTCTCTTTTTCCAGGTTGAACTTCTCAAGCTGGCTGGTGAGGCCCAGAATCTGGTCATCCTTCTGGTGCAGAAGCCCCAGTGTGTCCTGCGGGACCCCCTCACAGAGGCGGCTGCTCGTGAAGTACTTGTCATACTGGGAGGACCGCACCGTCTGCTGCAGCAGCCGCACCAGCTCCTGGGAAACCGAGGAGGATGGAGTGAGGAGCAGGGACGGGAGGAAAAGCAGAAATCGTGACAACCCTACACGGAGCCCCCACTGGAATTTGAGCAAATGCAGAAACTTTACTGGAAATATTTGAATATCGAACTTCCTCTTGAAGGATCTCAAAAATAGAGAAGGAAAAATACTTATTCCATAAAGGCTGTCTGCAGAGAACAATAATAGGAAACAGGAAACAGTGGACAGGCAGACTGCAATGAGCAATGGTTCCCAGTAAATCCGTATTAAAAAATCTGAGCTCTAAACTCACTGATCTGCGGAGGAATTGGTATAATTAGGTTTGATCAGCTCAGAAGGAAACTGTTTAACAGGATGTGGAAACTCTTTTAACAACTGTTCATGGGCCCTGGGCTGAAGCTGGGCTCAGAGACTGGACGTCAGGGCAGGAGTGGGCGAGGGGCAGGCAATACCCTCCCCGACCCACCCTGAGGTGGGTCTTCACTTTCCTCGGAAATTCAAATGTCTCTGAACAAACGATCAAGCAGAGCAGCAGAGTCTAGGACAGCGGCCCTGGCAACATACAACTCTTAGGGGAAAGCACCTCTGGGAAATAAAAGTCAGAAAAATGAAAGCCAGGCTTTGCTCCTCTGGTTTCTGGACTGCTGATGTGACAGGAGATAGAAATGTGAGGAGGGAGAATTACCTTCTGACTGGATAAGTCCTTCTTTAACCGCTCCAGCTCTTCCTGCTGGTTCTGCACCTGCAACTGCATCTCAGAGGCCGGCTTGCTGGCGCCACCACTGCCCGATGTCCCCTCGGCTGAAGGGTCACCACTACTGTGTCGATTTTTGTATGATCCAATCATGTCTTTCAAAGGACGCTTTCCTTTGTAGGGAATACGTCCAAAATCAAAGGGAAATCCTGAGCCAGTTACCCCTACGTAAAAACAAAACTTGTTTTTTTAAGTGCAGGCCAAATCTTCCTTTCTGAAATTCGAACAAAACACATTAGCATCTCACCTATCGTCTTCCAGGAAGTTGTGCATTCATCACTCTCTGCCCCGCCTCATTCTCAATAATAACTAGGCTTAAAACCAAAGATGATTCCCCCACTGGATCCTTCATGTGATTGCTTTTAAAGAAAGCTTTCTCTATGTGATCGCTCAGTCTTTGCCTTAAAACAGATGGAAAAAGGCAGACTGTATACCAGCACTAATGAGGAATTTATGACAAAACTGTACTACACCCCTCTCAAGATTCTTCTGTAATGCTAAGTTTAATTTTCCAAAAGATCAGCTCCAAGCCTCTATGTTCACATCACTATTTTCCCATTTTGGGTACTTTCAGGACCAATGAGAACAGAGACACAGGCCACGGAAGAACATGGTTGCTCCGAGTTCCTACAGCACCCTGAAAACAAGGTGTCCCTTCCCCAGAGATGGGTCCCCACCTACAAATGAGATAGTTGGTTCCAAGGGTAGGACTCAGAAACATACGAGGGATCCTTGGCTTCTTATTTTTTGTTAATCTGTCCTTAGTAAAAACAAAACAAAACAAAAAACCCCAAATGTATCTTTTCTTAACTGTAAACACGTTTTATTCTCTTCCTTAAAAGTGAGTACTTAAAAATGTTGATGGATCCAAATAAACTTCAGCGTAAGTGGATTCAGACATACATTCAAAATATAAAGACGTTACTGAATAAAGATCTCTGGAGGGCAAGTGCTAAGAAGCAGCATTTTAAACACACACACACATACCCACATACAAAATAGAGAGGAGACACACATGCTCTATAGATTTCATTTATACAAATCTAGAAAACAGGCGAAACAAATCTACGTCGTCAGCAGTCAGGCCAGTGGCTCTAGGGGCGGCGGGGCAGGCACGGTGGGACTGGAAGGGGTCTGGGGATAGGGGTCGGCTCCTGGTTCTGTCCTGTTTCTTCAAGCAAGTGCTGGCTACATGGGTATGTTCACTTGGTGGAGACGAATAACGCTACACATTTCTGATTGGGGACTTTTCTGCATGTTACTATTAATACTTTGATTAAAAATTTTACTTAAAAATAGAGGGGAAAACACAAGGAAGAACAGCTTCCTCCCCATGAGTATCATGGACAAGAAGCTGGTGGGCTGATTCTTGGAGCTATTACAGAAAATACCTGTGAATCAGGAAGATAAAAATCCAGATCCATCTCTGTCCCTCCATGCCTTTCACACAGGCTCCCTCCCAAAGGGAGCAGGGGCTGGGCAGAGGCCGAGAGGGCTGCTCCCCACAAGAAGCTGCTCCCCAAGGGTGTGAGGAGCTTCCTGACCAGCCCGGCACTAAGCCTTACCAATTTTTCCCTCCCACTCTTACTCCAACTCACCCTTGCGTTCCTAGTCTCCACGGGCAATCAGAGCCAACACCGTTTATCTCAAACAATCTAAATCCCTGTTCCTCCGGAAAGCACACCCAGTTCACAACGAGCCCCTCTCCTGGGTGACCCCACCAGCTGTGCCACGTGCTGGGTCACGAGGCCCGCTCAGCTTGGCCACATCTTCACCACGACACACTGGACCACAGGGTCCCACGCTACCATCCTGTGGATCACAGGTAAACTCCCCACCAAGGCAAGTCATGGTGGGCCCTTCCCAGGCGACAGAAAAAAATACCTCCTTTGGTAAATACTCGCTCTCGGTAAAGACTTCCTAAAGTCCTGCCTCCTGGTCCTCCTAGCTCATGCTAGAATTAAGCATAAGGCAGAAATTCAAAATTATTTATTGTTATTTTACATTTAAAACATCAGTGTTCCCTCAGTGGATCGACAGGTGTAGGATCATGAAGGGCTGCTTCATGCATCAGGCAAAAGGCCAGGGGAGACAAGTACGAAGGGTCAGGCTGACACCCTAAAGCAAATCCTGATCAACCTTAACATCACACAAGGAGGGAAAAGCAGACACGACATGGCTCCCCATGTGGTGCAGCAGGAAATACACAGCACCCCTGCCCCCGCCCCCACCAAAACACTCTTGTCGTAATTAGCAGTCGACCCTGAATCTGGGCAGGCCTCTGCTCCAGCGACCAGTATGCGGAAAATACGGGGACAGAGGAGCATGTTAAGTGACCCCAGAGAAATGCAATTCTGCAAAATTCAGAATGCGGGAAATTCCTTGATACAAAGACCCTGTTTTTTCCATCAAGCATAGAACAGAAGACAAAAAAATAGACAGAGCTGCTCAGACTAAAAGAGACCTAAAAAGACGCACAACTAAACCCCCTGGGGTGTTAGCGCCTCATCTGAGCAGACTGCCTGCAAGCAGATGTTTGTGAAATAACTGGGGAAGTAGAAAATAAGGATTTACCGTAACTGCTTTTAGCTAAAATAATGAAGCTGTGGTTATGATTTTTTAAAAAGAGTCATCTCTTAGAGATACATACTAGAATGTCTACAGATGCAGTGGATTAATGTCTAGAATGCAACTTAAAATAATCCAGCTGACGGTGGGTGCAGGGAGGGGCAGGAGCTCAGAGGAGGTAAGAGAGGCTATAAGTCCAAAACTGTGGAATATGACGTATTTTACTTCTGTGTGCAGTAACAAATGTCTATAAATTAAAAGTCTTATTTAAAAAAAATCAGTAATTCCTTAAAGAGCACCATGACTTGTGGATATTCTATCCCCTGAAAAAGTTGAAGAACCACAGGACTGGACAGTTATTTATTTCTTATGACATCAAATTTTTCAAGCCTTTGTGTTTTAGCTCCCACAAAGAGAGCATGACTCCCACTGGGAGACCCTTCTAGGGAGAGCTGCTACCAAAGGGTCTGCCACGCCACCGGTGGTTAGCAGGGGGCAGCGGCGAGAATGCCAGGCAACAGGAACCTCATCTGTACCTTTGTTTCCTTCGGGGATCTGCTTCTTTCTCTCTTCCTGCACCAGGGACTCCTCCAGGTCCTGAGGGCTCGCCTCCAACAGCTCCCACTCCTCACTGGTGTAAAACACACTCTTGCGACTATCATTATGCCCTCTCCCAGGACGGAAAGACGACATTGAATTTCTATTGGGAAAAATGAAGTGTTATATTATTTTTTAATGGTAAAACAAAATGTAATGTCACATGCATACAATTGGCAAAAACTTAAGGATCTGATAACATCAAATGTTGGTGAAGATATGGAGAAATGGGAACTCTCACACACTGCTGAGGGGAGTGTAAACTGAAACTATTACCGTGGAGAACAGCTCAGCAACACACAGTTAAGGTGAAGAGGTATCTACCCCAAGACTCAGCAACCCAGAATTTCTTTAAGAAATTCTTGGCCATGTGCACAAGGAGACACAAACAAGAACACCACTGCAGCGCTGTTCACGTTAGCAAAAAAACCAAAAATCTAAACATCCGTTGGCAGGAAAAGAGACAAAGACACTGTAGTATATTCATACAATCCGATACTACGCATAACTTAACATGAATTCATTCGTTCAATAAATATTAATTAAGTGCCTTCTATGTGCCAGGAACCATTCTAGGTGTTTGGGATATGCCAGTGAACAAATGTTCTTGTCCTTGTGGAATGCACATTCTCTCTAACACTACATGGATCATATGGACAGATATTTTTTGACTGCTGAATGAAAAAAGAAAGAAAATTGAAGAATGACATGTGCAACATGGTATTTTAAAACTTCAAGATAATACTATTAACATAAATTATTTAGAGATACATACATAGTAAAACTAAAAAATTCACATGAGAATGAGAATTATCAAGTACAGAATACTGGTTACCTCTGTGAAAGGCAAGAAAAGAATGGGATCGTGGAGAAGAGAGACTCCAAAATGCGTATGTAATGTTTTAATCTGCTTTCAAAACATGAAGCAGAAATATGACAGAATTATATAATGGTGGTGGCTACCCAGGTAATCAATTTACCATTCTCTATACTTGCCTGTGCACTACAATTATTTCATTAAAACTTTTTAAAAAACACAGCTGAGATTTCTACTTCCAGTGAAGATGGACCAACAGGGACTGGATTTACAGTCATCTGAAACAACTAAAAAACTGAACAAAACCTAGGAAACACTGGTTTTCAGATACTGGACATCAGGTTGCACAGCGATCCCTGAGAGACAGAAAACAGGTGAGGTGAGCCTCCCCCAGCCCAAGCTTACTGCGTGGAGAGTTTCCAGGCCACGGTGCAGGCAGGGGGAACCCAGGTGCAGCCCTGGTAAGACTGAGCTGGGAACCCCACGGCAGGTGGAGCTCACCAGGCACAGCCCTGGAGGCAAGAGAGCTGTTCAGAAGGGCTGCAGAGATGTCAGGGTTCCCCAAGTCTCCAGCTGAGCACGATCAGGCTTGTGTATAAGAAAGCTCCAAGAGTGGGGAAAGAACTCCCTGAGAGGAGCACAGGGAACAATCCCCGAGGCTCACACAGGGGCAGGAATAGTGTCTGGTCCCACCAGCCAGAGTGGAAAACTTCATACGTCATGGGGCCTTAGGTATGTACTCATCATCGCGAGACTAGAGGCTGCTCTCCTACCACCTAAAAAAGCTTAAAAGTGCACTTTGAAAGTATCAAACTGTTTCTGAGTAAACTACATTCCAGAACAAAGCTCAAGAATATGTAGAGGAATACAAAAAAAAATCTAGCACCAGGAAAGTAAAACTCATAGTATCAGGCATCCAACAGAACATCACCAGGCATGCAAAGAAGTAGGAAAATACAACTCACTATGAGGAGGAAGATCAGCAGACAGAAACAGACCCAGAGATGACAAAGGATGAAATTAGCAGACAACTTTGAAAGTTATTATAACTGTTTCCCATGTTTGAGCAGCTAGAAGAAAGGCTGAACACACTGGACAGAGACATGGAAAATGTTGAAAAAAATCAAAATCAAAACTTCTAGAGATAAAACCACATTTTTGGTAAAAATACATTAGATGGGATTAAGAACAGATGAGACATTGAAGAAAGATCAGTGAACTTGATGACAGTGCAGTAGGAACTATCCAAAATGAAACAGAGAGAAGAAGAAAGAGAGAAATGAAGGAAGAATCAATGGGCCATGGGACAATGCTACGCATATAAAAAAGTCAACCAATGTTCAACAAGGGTGCCAAGAAATTCAACGTGGAAAAGATAGTCTTTTTAAAAAGTTGTACTAGAACTGGTTATCTGAATGTCACAAAGTGAACTTCAACCCTTACCTCACACCATACAGAAAAACTAACTTAAAATATACAAATTACCTAAATGTAAGAGTGAAACCATTAAAATTTTAAGAGAAAACATGGAAGAAAATATTTGTGACATTGGGTTAGGCAAAGATTTTCTAAACAGAACACAAAAAGCACAATCTGTAAAAGATTAAAATGGTAAAATGAACTTTATCAAGATAAAAAAAGTTTTTCTTCTCTGAATGTCTGCATAATCTGACAAAAGGCTTGTATCCAAAAGATATAAAGAACTCTTACAACTCAATAATGAGAGAATAAACAAGTCAGTTAAAAAGTGGGTGAAGGACCTGAACAGACAGTTCTCCAAAGATACACAGATGGCCGACAAGCACAAGAAAAGATACTCAATGTTGTAAATCCTCAGGGAAATGCAACAGAAAACCAAAATGAACCACACCCATACAACAGCTCAAGTTAAAAACACTGGCAATGCTAAGTGGTGGGAAGGATATGGAGCAACTGCAATTGTCCTGAGCTGCTAATGGGAACGCAGAGGGGTGCAGATGAACTGGAAGACAGTGCAGCAGTACCTCATAAAATTAAATACACACCCAGCAATCCCAACCCCACATATCTACCCAAAAGAAATGAAAACATGTCTACACATAGGACTTGGATATTCAGGGCAATATTCAGGGCAAGCATTATTCATACTAGTCCCAAACTGGATATAAACCAAAAGTCCATCAACCGGCGAACGGATAACCAAATTGTGATATACCGTACTTACTGCATACCACTGAGCAATAAAAAAAGGAAGGAGATGAATGGAAACACTCAACAATATGGATGAGTCTCAAAAAGATTATGCAAAGTAAAAGACGACAAATACAAAGAGACTACACACAGTGTGATTCCACTTATGTGAAATTCTTAAAAAGGCAAAGCTACAGTGAAAGAAAGCAGATCAGAGGTTGCCGGGGGCCAGAGGTTAGGGGAGGGGATCAATTGCAGAGGGGCGTGAGAGAAGTTTGCAGGGCAGCAGAAATGCCCTAAATCTTGATTATGGAGGTGTTTACATGACTATGTACAATTTCTAAACTCTATCAGCCTGTACACCTAAGTGAATTTATCATGCGTAAATTATACTTCAAAAAGGTTATTAAAATAAACAAATAAAGAAGAGGGAGAAACGTGCATCAGCTGGTGTTTCCTGAGGTGGATTAAAGGTTAAGGGCGGAAGAGGGAGTCTCACCTCTAGTGTGAATCAGGCAGATGACATTATTATGTAAAATAATCATTTTTCAATGTTTTATGTTCTAGAAAGCATGATTTTTTGGCCTTCTTTGAATTTCATTAAAGTGCCTTAAAAATTTAGAAGAATGTAGAGAAATTAATATCCTTATGTTCCCATCACTCTATCAAAACACACAATGAATGCACAACCCTTCGCTAACTGTTTTAACAAGGAGTCACGAGGAATCTAGCAAGTGCACCTGCTTATATATTTATACCTGATAAATGTTTTCTTGCAGTTTATTTACCTGAGCTCAAGTGTGAGTTAGCAAATAAACAGGGTAAGGCATGTTACACGTGCCGTGTATTTCCTAAGTCTCCTCTAGTGCCTGGCAACCAGTGCCACACATTTCCACAGACAACTGCGCAGAGGAATTCCAGTCAGTTACCCACTATAATACAATGAGCAATGTTGTGGTGAAGTCTGATTTTATAAAAATTACAGAATTGCAGAAAAAGCTATTTCAAAATAGTTGCTCAGAAGAAAAAGAAACTCTCACAGATGCCTGACACACTTTTGCTCGTTTCTTTGACACAACTGGCCGAGTACGGGTACGGCTGGGCCCACCGCGGTACAAAGTTCCAGCAGCCCTGCTTACGGCACGGGCCTCAGGGCAGCCTTCACACGCTCGCGGCAGGTCACCGCCGCCACCGCCGACTGGGGGCCGAGTCCTCCTGGCCGCGCGCCCCGGCCTTCCAGCTGCGCTGCTGGGCTCTGTCTGGTCCTTGAAGGGTGGGTGCAGGATGCGCAAATGAGAGAGCAGGGGAGAAAAGACAGCGATTTACATGGCTCCGAACTTCCACACGCCCTCCTTCCCCCCACCTGCCACTGCTACTCTGTCGCAAGGCCCACTTGCACAGAAGTCATGCTCCCACCTGCGGCAGAGGGACTGAAGCCTTGGTTGAGGAAGGTACTACCTGTCAAGACTTAGGTGATGAAGAAACAGGATCAGACTCAAAGCGAAAGCCTCTTTAAGCTGAAACACTATAGAGCTGATCTCTGCTTCAGATCTTATGTGGAGAAACCCAATTCTGTGATTGTGCAACATGAGGGTCATTAGAGAACACGCTTCTTAAGCCACTCACCCTATCCGCTCCGGCTGGCAGAGGCCTCTGCACTGACCAGGCATCCTGCTGTGTTTAAATGGGGTTCTCCTGGTTGATGCTCGAGGCCGTTCCTGTACAGAGCTTGCTCTTTAAAGAACCCAATGTTGTTTGACAAACCTTTGAGAGGAACTTCTATGTCCTTCAGGGCACTGTGCTAGGTGCCTGCTGTTCTATTCAATACTCAGCTACTCTGATTTGAAATAAAAAGTCAGAGACCACCAGGCAGCCAGATGTCACCCTGAGGCCTCAGTGTTCAGCCTGAACTTTTTAAAACACATACCAGCAGTCTATATAACTAATTAGAAAACCTGTTTCCAGGTTTACATATTTCAGATCAATTTCTCCACGTATAGTTTAAGAGGTCCAACTAAAACAGTAATAATTTATTCAACATTCATTTCAACTCTGATAATCCCCCAGAACTTTAGAAGTTGATAGAACTACTGGGAAATGTCCCATCAAATCCTTCAAGAGCTCACAGCTCCAGAAACACCCTGCACAGCCACGTTCTAGGCTCTGCCACCACCTTGTCTGCGGTGGGAAGACGGGCACAAGGAAGCAGGCTACCTCCATCGTGGCCAATCAGCTTCGTCCCTCCTGACCACAAGCCCTGTCGAGTGATACAAAAATGGGGGGGGGGGGGTGCTCTGCTTGTTAACAGCTATCTCAACAAAGATGTTGCCATGTTTCCTCCGACACAAATCAATTCTTCACATATATTCCCACCAGGACACGGAGATATTCCTACAAGGATATCAGGACAATGTTATTTGAAATGATTAAAAAAAAAAAAAAAGCAGAAACAACCAAGAGGGACTAGTAAATGTGATTAAGATCTTGAGATGGTGAGATTATCCTGGTTTATCTGAGTGGGCCCTAAACGTCCTCACAAGTGTCCTTCTGAAAGGACAGAGGGAGATGTCACTACAGAAGAGGAACAGGTGACATGACTGGGGGGCAGATTAGAGTGATGTGGCCACAGGCCAAGGGATGCTGGCGGCCACCAGACAGTGGAAGAGGACAGAAACTCATTCTTCCCTGGAGCCTCCAGAAGGAACCAGCCCAGCAAGACTGATTCGGACTTCTGGCCTCCAGAACTGTAAGAGAATGAATATGTGTTGTTTTTTTGTTTGGTTAGTTGGCTTTTTTAAAAATGTTTTTATTTTTAGGGGGGAGGTAATTAGGCTCCTTTATTTATTTTTAATGGAGGGACTGGGGATTGAACCCAGGACCTCGTGCATGCTAAGCAGGCGCTCTACCCCTGAGTTATACCCTCCACCCCTTGTGTTGTTCCAAGTCACTAAGTTTATGGTCATTTGTAGCAGCAGCCAGAGCAAACGAATACAACCACTCTACAATAAGCTACTGCCCTCAAACTGTGGGCTTTGCGGGGCTGCTTTTTGTTATAGTCCAAAGTTCAAGAGGCAGTCAAGGTTGGAGCATCAAGACTAAAGTTTAAATATATTTACTGTTGACATAATGACCTGGGAAAGAAGCATCATCGGCAAGAACCCCTCCAAAATATCCTATACATTTAACGTGGATAATAAGTCTGCCATCCTTCCAAGTCCAAAGACGTTAGAACGAACATCTAATAAAACGCTCACTGCCTCAAAAAAAAAATCAAAGTAAAAATAATCTTATCAGAATTTTCAGGCAGGTACAGCTCAGCTGTACTGGTTTCCTCGTTGCCCAAAGGACAGACACTACTCCAGCCCTGCACCCTGGGCCTCCCTGGCCTCTTGAGCAACTCCTGGATCATCACCTCCACTCAGTACCCTAAGCACCTGGCACATGAACTTGTGAACTCGTGAAACCCACACAAACTTCCATACCTTTGCACAGGTGAGTCTCTGCACTTGCCTTCCCCTCTGGCAGTTCCCATCTCGCGCTTCAAGTCCTAAGTTAAAACTCATCTTCACATCAAAGACTGCCCTCTCCAACCTTCCCCCCCACCGCCCGCCTCAGTGCACCCAGGGAGGCAGCGATTCACGGGGTTCGGCCCTCAGCCGCACCCTACTCTGCCCTGTGACAGGCCTCCTTACCTGCCTGCCTGTCTCCCCTGAGGACTGCGAGCACCTTGAAAGCAGGGAGGGGACCGCTTCTTATCCAAGGGAACTCCCTCAGCACCCATGCCACGGAGGGGGGGGGGAGGCTGCAGAGGTGATGGGAGGAATGCCAGGCTCCACAGCCAGGGGCAGCCTTCAGAGCCGTGTTTCTCAAACTGTGGGTGGCAACCCATTACTGGGCCAAGAGGTCACGCTAAGGAGTCATGAAATCAATTTCAACAGTCATGATGAGAACTTTTTTTAATACACTGGAAGAGGAAATACTTCGCTTTACTGGATGTAACAGCGAAAATCTTTACAAAATTTGTTTTGGTTTTATGTGCTGACAAACAATATACACTTATGTATGAATGTATATTATGTACGGCAGCTTCTCAGTCAAAGAGGTGAGCAACACTTCATTAGAAGGAAACCCCTTCCTAGGAGGCCAAACAGAAGAGACAACAGCCCGAGACATGCAGGCCCAGAGGCAGGAACAGCAGAAGACCCATCAGAAGGAAGCCCGGAAAGATGAGCACACCCTCCCAGCCAGCTGGCTCTTCACGCCCATCCTCCAGAAAGGCACCCTCTCCACTGACGGACAATAAAGCAAAGATCCACCTCGCTGCTGGCCCAGTGGAGGCAGGGTAATGACGGTGGCAGGAATACCAGCAGGGCCCGATCACATGAGCACTATTTACGGAGCACCTGAAATGAGCCAGACACTGAGCGAAGCAGTTTTTATAACCTTAACACTCACACACATCCAGTGGGGAAGGGTATTCACACACACACCCCAATTTACTAACGGAGAATACAAAGCTCAGAAAAGTTAAGTAACTGGCTCAACATCACACAGCTAATGAGTAGCAGGGCTGTGATTCCAAAACCGAAGCTGACTACAAAGAGCACCAGTCACGGCGTGCCCCCACGCCAAAACAGAGGTGGAGCTAGACCCTGGGAGCTGCCGCGCACGGGTCAGGCTCAGCTGAGCACCCAGCAGTGGACTCACAGTCCAGGCCCACAGAACCACAGGGCAATGCTCACTGCTGTCACATAACCCACAGCATTGCTGCAGCCTGAGCACACCTCCCACGCACAACCTCTGCCCCGACTCCAGGCACACACTCACACCCCCACCCCCAAGCATGCACACTCACACAGACCAGCCAGAATTGCACAGGAGAGCTAGTCCTTTTACCTAAAGTGATGTGGACTGTTAGCAGATTAAGGAAAACATTGTTAAGGCAGGAAACTGTTGAACAGTAACTTAAAACAAACACATGTACCTGTAAGGGCACAGGTCAGTGTGCGCTGGCGACGCAGACCAGCCAAGGCTTCTCGAGTCCGGGGCTACTGACCACAGTTCCCTGGTATCTTTCTTGGGTAAATCACACTGATAAGATGGCATTTAATTTTTTCCAAATTTGTTTTGCTTTTTTTTAAAAAAAACGAACAAGTAGACTAGGGACTGTTGTGAAACAATCTAAGTACAGAATCTTTACAGGTTTTGAACCTTTTTTTTTCCCTATCTTTCATCACTGTGTCACCCACATCCTGGCAATTTTTTAGTGACTCACCTTTATCAAGTTTCCCCCAAGCGTTCAACTTATTTTTCACAGAAAAAACAATTTCTTTTAATGTCAGAGGTTTACTACGCATTTCACTGCATCACGTAATTATAATAACAAGTACAACAGGCATTAACTAGATAGGAGCAAACCCAGCTGGTCCTGGTGAGTCAGTGTGCAGCTGGCCGCCGGGAGCACGGGCGTGGGCTGCCCCAAGGTAGCCCATCAGTCTCGTGCAGTCAGTGTGGGCCATGGCTTTATAGAGGGAATTCAAAATGCCAGTTTGGGGATGGAGGTAGCTCAGTGGTAGAGCACATGCTTAGCATACGCTAGGTCCTGGGTTCAATAACCAGTACCTCTATCAGAAATTTAAAAAGCCAGTTAAATAGAGATGCCGGTGGAGTGGAAGCTGGTTAAGAGAGTTTCAACTGTATTGATAAACAGAATAAAAGCATAGCAGACAAGCATTCAATTATCCCTTCAGCCCTGACTACACTCTAATTAAAACATCATTTAAAATTTATACAAAATATAAACAACCTTTGAGCCATTAACTTATGATACAGAAATATTGTTTTACTATTTCTATGGTCATTAAAATCTCTCTACACACCTAACACATTTCATTTAAACCTTTATTAAGCATATCATAAGTTTAAAAAAAAAAGAAAGAAAAAAAGAAAACAAAACCTGTAAACAACTAAGATGCATATAGCAGTCAACACGCATCAGGGTTCCCACAGAAAGAGGCCCCAGGGACCTCTGTAGAGGATGGCTTTGCCATGAGCTGTCTCCCCCAACACTGGCAACAACTGACACTTACTGAGGGTCAGGTGCTGCTCAAAGTAGTTTATCCTCATTGACTCATCAACATCATGTCATCTCCTGAAGTATAGGTGATCATTACCCCATTTTACAAATTAAAGTCAAGTAATTTGCCCAAGTTATCCAGCTACTCGGCCGCAGAGCTGGGAACTCAACTCGACTGTCTGGCTCTTAACGACTAGGCTGCACTGGGAAGGCACAACTGATGGAAGATAACTCCCAGCGACCGCTAATCCTGACCTTCAACTGTCAGTTGTTACAAGCAGAGGTGCCATGCGCTCGCTCTCCTAGGCAGGATGTGCTCTACAGTCAGAAAGCCCCCAGTGTTACAGGTCTGTCTCTCCTCGTTTCATCACTAACTCTGAGGGCAGATGAGACTAGTTAGGAAGGAGAATCTGGCAAAGCAAGAGTTTCCCAAATAGGTTCTTATGATGGGAAGTGGAAGGGGCACTGGGCTCCAGTCAAGGGACCAAGGGTGCCTTTCAGCTCTGACACACACGTCATGTCTCTTGGGCAAGTCACCTTACCTCTTTAAGCATCAACTTTTTAACCTGTGTAATAAAGGGACAGCCTCTTGGTGGCTTTCTAACAATTTCAAGAGGACAGAACTCTTTCTTTAAGGAGAAGCCTGCCAGGCTGAAATCCATGAGGACAGAAATGCCGTAGGTGCAGTCACTCGGTGGGCAGCCCTACCAATCTCCTCCCCTCCACCTTCCCCGGCAGAAGGATACACCATGAGTGAAGGTCACAGTTGAAGAGCAAGGTACAGAATGGCTGTAACACAGTGGCTCAGGGAGTGAGAATATGGGGAAATGGTGGCCTAAGGAACAAGCAGCTTCTTGGGTCCGTAAGAGACGGGAGGACCCACGGCAAACCACTACCCGCAAGACTGGAGAGAGAGGCCAATACAGGGAGTCGCGGCTTCTTGGAGCAGACGCACCTGCAGAACCACTGCCAGGGCAGGAACGCTTACTGTGGCTGACAAATTGCTGGAGGCCTAGTGCAGACACGTCGGAGAGTTAAAAACCTATTCACCGGGGAGCCCCACAGT
Source organism: Camelus bactrianus (assembly GCF_048773025.1). NCBI lineage: Eukaryota > Metazoa > Chordata > Mammalia > Artiodactyla > Camelidae > Camelus > Camelus bactrianus. The sequence continues at coordinate 30,483,081 of NC_133565.1, forward strand.
ATTGTTGAGACTGACCTCCGGGAGCCAGGCTCCCACAGTGAATACCAGAGAAACATCCCCTCTCGCTTCTGGCAGGGAGAGGGGAAGAAGAACCATTTTTAAATACTCCAGAGTGCTCTGTTCTTAACAAGGCCTGCCTCCAGGGAAAACTAGTTAACCACAGCCTAACCTGGGTATTATCAGAGCCTAATTGACCTGGGGGAAGGGAAATACTCAACTCCACCCCATTCTAGTCATCCTGCCCCATCTAAGGGGGAGTAAAAAACTGAGAACCACTTGTGAAGTTCAGACTCCAGAGGCACAGGCTCACTGAAAGGCTGAGACCTAGTCAGGGGGCTGAACAACACTTCCCGCTCCCCATGCCTCATCACCATGCTACCAGAAGTCTATTTACAGCAGTTCCTTCTACCTAGAACATCATGTCCAGCTACCAAGAAAAAAATTACAAGGCGTATCAAAAGGGAAAACCCCCACAGTATGAAGAGACAGACAAGCATCAGACCAGAGATGGCAGGGATGTTGGAATTATCAGACCGGAAATTTAAAGTATCTATGATCAATATGTTCAGGGCTTTAATGGATAAAGTAAACAGCATGCAAGAACAGACGGGTGATGTAAGCAGAGAGACAGAAATCCTAAGGAAGAACCAAAAGAAATGCTAGAGATCAAAGACACTGCATCAGAAATGAAGAATGCCTTTGATGGGCTTATCAGCAGACTGGACACAGCTGAGGAACGAATCTCTGCACTTAAGAATATCTCACTAGACTCTTCCCAAACTAAAAGGCAAAGAGAACAAAGACTGGGGAAAAAAAACGAGAAGAGAATATCCAAGGACACTGAGACAACCACAAAAGGTGTCACAGACGCATAACGGGGACAACAGAAGTAGGAGAAAGAGACAAAGGGAAAGAAGAAGCATTTGAAACGTTAAGGATGGATTATTTCCCCAAATTAATGTTGGACACCAAACCACAGCTCCAGGAAGCTCAGAGAACACCCAGCAGGATAAATACCACAGAAATCAGATCAGAGCATACTATTTTCAAATGACACAAAATCAAAGATAAGATATTCTGAAAAAAGTCAGAGGAAAAAAAAGCCTTACCTATAGATGAACAAAGATAAGAATTATATCTGATCTCACCTCAGAAACCATGCAAATAAATTGTGCTCTACACTGGAATTTGACACAATATTGTAAAATGATTATAAATCAATAAAAAATGTTAAAAAAAAAAGAAAGAAACATGCAAATAAAAGTAGAGTGAAATATTTGAAGTGGTGAGAGAAAAAAATCCCACCAATCTAGAATTCTGTATCCTGCAAAATTATCCTTCAAAAGTTAAGGAGTATAAAATAGATAAACAGTAAGTTTATACTGTGCAGCACAGGGAACTACATTCAATATCTTGTAGTAACTTACGGTGAAAAAGAATATGAAAACGTATATATGTATGTTCCTATATGACTGAAGTATTGTGCTGTACACCAGAAATTGACACATGGTAAACTGACTATACTTTAATAAAAATATATTTAAAATTTTTCTTAAAAGATAAATATTTTATTGTTATCAACAACCAAAAAAACTTAAGAATAAAAAAATAAAAACTTTCTCAGACAAAAAAAAAATTTGAGAATGTTGCTATAGACCTGCCTTGCAACAAATATTAAGTACTTTAGAGAGAGGAAAAATAATGCAGGTCAGAGACTCAGATCCAACATAAAGAAGTGTATTGAAGAAGGAATAAGTAAAAGTAAAGTGAAAACTTTTATTTTTCTTATGCTAATTAATCTAACAGATAATAATAGTTCATTCAAAATAATACCAACAATATATACTTACGTATACATGTTATGTATGTGTTATGCTGATGTATGCTTTACACATGTGTGACCTTATATTATGCATATATTACATATGCTTATGTATACATGTGTATGCTTATGGATACATATGTGTGTGTATATATATATGCTTATGTATGCTTTATATATAAGTGAAGTGAATGACAGCAATGATACAAAGGACTAGAGGAAGAAATTTGATCTACAGATTCAATGCAATCCCAGTCAAAAATCCCAACAAGCTATTTTGTGGATATTGACAAACTGATTCTACAGTTTACGTGGAGAGGGAAAAGACACAGAACAGCCAACACAATATTGAAGGAGAAGAACAAAGCTGGAAGACTGACACTATTCTACTCTGAGACCTCCTATAAAGCAACGGTAATTAAGACAGTGTGCTATTGGCAAAAGAACAGACAAATACATTAATGGAACAGAATACAGAACTCAGAAATAGACCCATATAAAATCCATCAACTGATCTTTGACAAAGAAGCAAAGACAATACAATGGAGCAAAGATAATCTCTTCAACAAATGGTGCTGGAAAATAGTACAGCCACTTTGGAAGGCAATTTGGCAGCTTCTTACTGAGTTAAATACACTTTTACCATAAAATTCAGCAATCGTGTTCCCTGGCATCTACCCAAAGAAGCTGAAAAATTATGTCCACATAAAACCTGCACATGGATGTTTACAGCACCTTTACTCATCGTAGCCAGATAGTGGAAAGAGCCCAAATGTCCGTGAACTGAAGAATGGGTAAACAAAATGCGGTACACCCATACAGTGGAATATTACTCCACAATAAAAAGAAATGAAGTAATAATATGCGCTACAACATGGATGGACCTTGAAAACATTACACTCAGAGTGAAAGAAGCGAAACACAAAGGACCACATATTGCATGATGCCATTTATATGAAATATCCAGAACAGGCAGACTCACAGAGACAGGAAGCAGATTAGTGGTTACTGAGGGCTGGATGGGAAGGGTTTGGGGGAAATGGGAAGGGACTGCTAACAGGTACTGCGGCTTCTTTTGGGGGCGATGAAGATGTTCTAAAACTGACTGTGGGGATGATCATTCAGCTCTGCAGCCTGGGAGCCTTGTGACCTTAGAAAGGGACTCTTCTTGGGCCAACTGCTGTCTCCGTAAAATGTCAACCACATGACCGACCTCACAGAGTCAAGCAATTAAATTAAACCATGAGTGTGAAAGTGTTTCACAGTATCAGGCACATAACAGGCGTTCCATACAAGCTAAAAAAAATAATGAAGTACGCAAAAGCACCTTGGAAGTGACAAATACCTTCACAAATGTCAGGTGGTTTCATAATTTCATACATAAAATTATAACATATATTATCAGAAATAATTGGTTTTCAGTTTCACAGGTTACTTTCCAAAGACTCACTTAAGCTCAGTGCCCCACTGTTTCAAAGAGAAGTTAATGGAATTCGGATGCCCTGGGGCGGGCTGATTCGCGGCTTGCTCTCCCACCAGCTCTCCAGGGGCAGTCTCCACAGCTAGGACATTTCTGGCTTTTTCAGCAGAAGCATTTTGGTGCGGGTTAATTAAATCTGAAAGAAAGACAAACAAGTATCAGTTATTCAAAGCTTCCACAGGGAACCTGATATCTGACATTAAATACTGTCTTGATATACTATGTAAAAAACGATATAATATATATTATATTATATTTTCAATGTATACTACATAAAAATACAATCTGTGAATGATTAGGGTGTTCTGCAACCATTTTCATCCAAAGTAGATCCACGTTTCTCAAAAGGCTGTGCATGCTTCATACCACCAAGTGTTAAGAGGATGGCCCAGGGAAAGAAGAGGCTTGGGCTCCCCTTTGCTCTCCTGCAGATCAGTAAGACTGGCATTAAGCTGAGCTCAGTCCACTCACCTGTACCGATAAGGAACAATTTCCAGGATAAAGTATTAGGTTGGAAAAAAAACCAAGGGCAGACCAGATTATACTACTGCTCTTTCCTGTGAGAAAGTACAGGGAACAGAATATATACATATTTGTTAACTGCAAATAGTGACACTGAAAAAAAGTTTGCATATCAAAGGAGTTCAGTAAACTCACAGGCAAATACACTGATGCTAAAATATGATCAAATTTCAGAATATATATTTTTCTTTCCTATTAAAAATTTATTCAGTGTTTAGTAAATATTTCTATGTTGTATTTTTTTTCTCTGAAATACTTTAAAATTTCAGAATACAATAGCTATCACAAAATAGAGATACACATACTGCACCAGTTTCTTTTAAAATTAGTGCTAACACAGCATGAAGGGAATACAAAAACTTCAAAATATATTTTTAAATTTAAGCATTTGAAATATTTAAGGCTGCAGTCGTATGAGGCCAAGGATATGCTTCAAAGCAATAATATTTTGGTATCTTTAAAATAAATAATATTTGCTTCAAATAACATGTTATTTGCTTCCAAATAAAATTCAGTGGGTAGGGGCATCAGTGAAACAAGATGGCTCATGAAATACTAACTGCTGAAACTACCTGATAAACATGTGAGTAATATCATGCTATTCTCTCTGCATAGACTTCAAATTTCCCATAAGAAAAACTTACTTTTCTAAAGTTTTGACAAATGTACCCAACAATAAATACTTTGTATTCTTCCAAATGATATCTCTCTGAGAATATACATGTTTATAAACAGAATTTAACACTGTTTCACAATAATCAATCTGATCTGTGCTTCCCTTTAATAAAGCACCCCTCCACTGGCAATATTAACCATCATCACTCTTTCAAGGGAAAGAGAATCAGAACGGAATGCTTAACACTAATATCTACGAATAAAATTATTTTCTAATAAGATGAGCACACAACCTGAGTCACTTAGGACAGGTCACTGAGCACTGGCAGAGAAGGAAGAGCACAGGGAAGCCTGGACTCAGGGCCCTTGAAAACTGATGTTCTGAATACGAACACTTTACCACAGGCTCAAACTTTGTTGGAAGGTCACTAACTTGACAGCAGGGAAGGGCTCCAGGTAAACACTGGGAACGGTATGCTGGGTGTGACACAAAGAAGTGACTGCATCAGGGGAACGGGGTCCTGGTCAGGAGCGCCAACACCTGGCTCATAGCAGGATCCTGAGCAGGAAAAGCAAGAGCGTGGGCTGGGAGACAGAAGAACTATGGGCTTGGCAGGTTACAAGATTAAGTCAAGAAAGCAGAAGTCACAAACCACACCGATTCCCGATTCTTGGTTCAAATCAACACCATGTATGAAGCACTAGGTGCTGGGGGTACAACAAACAGTGAGACAGAGTTCTTGCCCTAAAGGAGAACATGTCTAGGAGAGACACAGAATAACAAAATGTTAAGTTCCAAGTCACCACTGAACGCATTAAATCCCAGGTATCCAGACCTTCCTCTGAGTCTTAGGGTCCAGGAGATGCCTCGGGCATTTTCAGAGGGAGAGAAGGAAGGGGTCCCACTCTCAGCTTCAACCACAGTGGTTCCTCTTTTCACTCTTTTATATGTTGGAGTTTCCCTCAAGATTTCATTTGGAAAAAGAGCTAACAACAAAAAAGAAGTTTGAAGACCAATAATCGGGTCCAGTCTCCTCTACCTACTTCATTTGTCAGAACACGAAAGCCCATAGCTGGGGCCAGAAGGCAGCCACCTGCCCCTGCAGTGGACAACAATCACAGGGCAGGTGCAGTGGCTGCACCTGGTGGAGGGGGCACCCAACATCTGACAGTGTGTGTCCGTCAGTGGGGACACAGTACACCTCTTCTATTTCCAACAAAGGCAGGGCTGACACTCAGGCTTCCCAGAGGCTGGTCTTTTGCAGACCCCTCACAGGCAAAGCATGACAACTCTAAGCCAAGCCTGAAATAAGCCCAACATACTGCACCCGTGGCTGTTGCGAGCTGGTGCAGCCCCCTCTTCCTGTGTGGGCTGGCAGCAAGGTGAGGAGCGGCCCCTCTGCGGGTGACACTGTCAAGCGCTCTCGCGTGGCCAAGCGCCTGCTACCGGGAAGCCCACGTGCTGCAGCAACGCTGGGCCCACACTGGAAATGCTTCCTGAGGAACTTGGGCCCTGGGGGTAGGATGCAGAAGAGACTGGAGGCCAGGGAGGATGTTGGCAAAACAGACCATTTCTATAAGTCATTATTTCACGTAAGAAAGAAGCCATTCCCCAAGTTTAGCTATTATTGTTATTTTGTCTGGTTTTCAGTTTTTAAAAGAACATGTGAGATTTCCTTAATTAAAAGTGGAGCTGCTGGCTTCTCAATTCATGTGGTAACTTAGCATTCAGGGAGCCACCTCTAGAAGGACGCAAGTTAGGCCAGGGCAGTACTTCCTTGACGTCTTTAAGAGGACGGACTGGATTCACGAACATCTGCTTTATCTTGCAGCTTCAGTGGGAAGAAGTTTGGGGTTTAAACCTTCTCCATTATTTTGTAAAATTTCAAATGCCTAAATGACAGCTCTGAGCAAGTTCTGGGCTACAAATTTTGTATTTCCTGGGTTCTGATTCCAGCACAGCCTCTTTCATTCCAGTGTGGCCATTCCCAGATCTCCAGAGCCCTTCCCACTGGATGCATGCTGACAGCGGGGCCCGAAGTCTCCCGCTGGGACCCACACAGGGGAGGCTCCTGCTCACATCTGGGCGCCTCCGTCAGTCTTCCCCGTCTCTCCTGCTCCCGGCCTGCCTGCTGGCCGCCTCAGTCAGGCCCAGGCCCCCCTCCAGCAACCTCGCGGAGAGCAGAACCAAGTGCTGCAGGACACTCCCCATAAAACCCAGTCCCGGACACAGCTGTGTCCGAGAGGAGGGCAGAGCACTGGGAAAGGGCCACTCCCACGGGCGTCAAAGAACAATGCAAAAGAGAGCCTGCACGTCCTTGCTGGAAACTGGAGGGGGCAGACAGGGTGGGGTTATCCTGAAAAGGCTTTTATTCCCCCCTCTATCAAAGTGAGTTTAATCCAGTATAGTTATCTTCCAAGTGAGGGCACAGTGCATCTAAGCCCCCAAAAGAAGAGGCCGCAAGCCACCAGGTCCTGCGAGTCCCCAGGGCGGGCCAGTCCCCATGTCGGGTTAACTCCTTGTCCATCTGTTCTCTCTCTGCCTCACTCAGACTGGACTCCAGTCTGATGGGCTAACAGCTGTGCAGCCAACACCACAGAGGAGAGATCAGTAAACACTGGGAAAATGGCTGAAGGAATGAGTAAGAGATGACTGCTGTGGGTCGGCAGGGAGGGCCTTCCCTCGGGTGAGGAAACCAGGCAGGAGGTCCCCGTGGTTCCCTAAGGGGCTACGCTCCTGACTGCCCCCTCTCCTGCCACCTCGTACCAAGAGATCCCTGAATTCGGATCTCTTCCCTCTCTTCCCCTCTCACGCCGCCCTGCCCTCCTGCAACCGGCTCAGTGCCCCCAGCGCCTCCACAGCAACACCCACCCCCCTCACCACGCTCCATCCCAGAGCCGGCCCAGGCTGTCCCCACAGGCACCGCGCTCTGGCCCGCTGGGGACAGTCTCCTCAGATCTTCCTCAGGAGGCCCCCACAGGCTCCCCCACGTGCAGCCGGGATCTAACCCCACTCACTGTCTCTCTTCCTTTCACAGCCTGACATCAGGAGTCACAGAACCTTCGATTCAGTAGGAACCTCAGAGCACCTTGTTCAGACAGCGAAGCAGTGAGTGCCGGAGCTTCCGTGAGCTTTCTGCACCAGGTCAGGCTGCCTCTCAGATAGGATGCTGATAGCCATGACTTACACTTAAAAACAACACATGATATTTTGTGGTGTTTTACAAGCAGGATTACATAAAAACTCAGCTTCTTTGATGACTTTAGGGAATTGTGACATTAAATGACTATGTGGGATTCCCGTGGCTTTGCTAATGCTGGGTCTGCGTCCAGCCTCTGGTTTTCTTCCAGCCAGTTCCAACACTCACACAAAGAGCCCTGTGCAAACTAGGGGAGGACCGGGGAGGACCGAAACGAGCAGCCACTTCCCCTCCCCGCCCCCTGCTCCCACCCCAGCCGCTAGGGCACAACAGTTACCCTCGCCACACGGCTGCTTCCGAGGAGGAAATGTGTGGTCATCCCTCAACCGTCTTCACCATACCCTTTTCTGCGAGGTACACCCACTAACTCAAACAGGTACTAAGGCACTGAGGCCACCTGTGATGCTGAGGGCCTCTGTACTCCTGAACTCTCAAGAAGTCCTTGTTATCGCTGGCTTGTTTGCTTACTGGCTTGTACGGGAAATGAAGTAAACAGAATGTGCTGGACATAACATCTTGTAATGTGGCTAACAAGCCTCCTTTGGGTTCTGGCTACCTCACTCCTAAATGCTATGAAGTTCTGCAGACTCCTGATTTTATCTTGGCAAATTATCCCTTTGTGTTGGAACTAGGCCTTTATCTCTCCAAACACAGAAGACGTGCAGAGTGGTGTCCGAGGCACAACAAGCTTTCAGAGGCCAGGCTGCAGGCAGAAGGCAGACAGATCAGATAAAGAGGCAACAAAATCATCCCACTTTCTAACACTTGATCAACTAATGTAAAGCCGTGAATTCCAATCACACAGATGAGCAGACTCTTATTCTGGAGACATTATCTCTAGAAAACAAAATTTTTTTTGCTTTGTTAATTTTTTAAAAATTTTAAAATTGAAGTATCATGGATTCACAATGCTGTGTTAGTTTCTGGTATATAGTAAAGTGATTCCAATATATATATATATATATATATATATATTCTATTCCATTATCTTTTCCACTATGGCCTACTGCAGGCTACTGAATATAGTTCCCTGTGCTATACAGTAGGACGTTGTTTATCCGTCTTATATATAGTAGTTTCTATCTGCTAATCCAAAACTCCCAATTTATCCCTCCCCCGCCTCCTTTTCCCTTTTGTAACCATAGGTTTGTTTTCAATGTCTGTGAGTCTATTTCTGTTTTATAAATAAATTCATTTGCACTATATTTTAGATTCCACATGTAAGTGATATCACACGGTATTTGTCTTTTTCTTTTTCTGACTTACTTCACTTAGTATGATCATCTCTGGGTCCATACATGTTGCTGTAAATGGCATGATTTTATTCTTTTTTTATGGCTGAGTAATATTCCATTGTGTGCATATACTACATCTTCTTTATCCAATCTTCCGTTGATGGACCTTTAGGTTACTTTCCTGTTTTGGCTAATGTAAATAGTGCTGCTATGAATACATAGTTGGGGTACATGTATCTTTTCAAATTATAGTTTAGAAAGTAAATTTAATGTAGGCAATTACACTATAGTGCCAGCTGCCTATCCAATACTCACTCCAGCTCCTCCTTATAGACCTTCGTTTTGATGGTGGCCACATGCTCAGCTTAAGATACTTGCCTCCTCAAACTCCATTCCAGCTATGGATGGCCCTGTGACACAGTTCTAGCTAATGAGGCATAAATCAAGAGTTTCTGGGGAAGCTTTCTCCTTTCTCATATAGGTGCCACTCCCAAAGGCAACTACCATGATTAGGAAAGCTAATATTCTAAGGATGAAGAACAGAATGGTCCCTCAATGGCACTGGGGAGTATCTTTGCCAGCTACGAACTGCCTATCATGTGAAAAATCTCTATTCATAAATCCCTATTAAGTTTCCTGTTAATTGCAGCTGAATAGAATCCTAACCAATTCAAAATGATATTACATATGTATGTATACATAATGTATATTATATATACATAAATATCTTTACACTCAAAGATGCAGTTTCCCATCTGATCCTCATAACAGAACTACTGGGGGGTGGGCAGCAGCAGGTGGACAAGGTTGTTAGTATTCCTTCTACTCCCATCCAGATGACTTCCCGGGCCTGGGGCATGGATGGTACCTTCAGCCATCCCTCTCCCTCAAAGCTAATCCCATCTTTTAATCTTCCAGTGTTTCTACCATACACTCTCCCAACTCTGCCCACTTTTTTCTATCCTCTCTGCCACAGCCCTAGTCAAGGCTACTATGACTTCTAGGCTGGATGACCATAGCAGCCTTATAACTGGTCTCCCTGCTTCTCATCCTGCCGAGGAATCTGTTCTCTCCTACTCGGCTACGGCTAATCATCTCAAATGCACATCTGACCCTATCACTCAGTCACCCCTTTGCTTATCCTATAAGCCCTTCCAGGTCTGGTCCCTGATCATCCTTCCAGCTTTCTCTTTGTCACTCCTGCCCACCCACGCTACCTTCGAGCCAGGCCCTGGTCTCTAGGGCCTCCAGGCCTTTTGCTTCCCTGCTTCGCAAGGCCAGCTGTTACCTGACCTTCAGGACTCAGTTCAGCTGTCTCCTAGTCCAGGAAGCCTTCTCAGACAGCACCAGCTTCCTTCCACATCCAAGCGCAGGTAAGGTTCCTGTGCTCACCTCCGGCCCGTGCTTACACACTGTGCTGGACAGGTCTCTTTACCTGTCTGGGTCCCTCATTAGACCACACACTACTTGAGAACATGAACCATGACTTATTCATCTTTATACCCAGGCATCTGGCACAATGCCTAGAATACAAGAATGCCCGGAGTGAAAGACTAAATGAACAAGCTCCATCTTACAGATGAAGAAACTGAGGCTCAAAAAGAGAGGTACCCTCAAGACACTACAGCAAGGGTCAGCAAACTTCTTCTTAAAGGGCCACACAGTAGGAGATATCAGACCTGTGAACCAAATGTCTCTGTCACAACTATTCAACTCTGCCACTGGTGTGCAGAAGCAGCCACAGATGATACACAAATAAATGAGTGGTACTTTACTCCAATAAAAGCTCAATTCTACAGGCTGCAGTTTGCTACCCTTTACTAGAGAGAAAATGACTCACTCGGAGTCTGACAAACAGTAAAGATCAGAGCTAAGACTCAGACCCAGGCCCACAGGGCTCCTCCCGGCACACTGGGCTGCCTGTCAGCGGGAGTTGCCAATTCCCTACATCCCTCACCAGGCTGACTTTAGGTGCTAGGAGGGTCCTGATGGGTGACACCATTAGGCAACAAATGAAACTGCTACCAAATACTGGATAACAAGGAGAGAACAGTAGGAAAAGTTTTATTTTTTAATGCAAATCAGAGTTACAAAAACGTCTGTCTTCAATCCTAGCCAGAGTTAGCAGGGCTTAGGCTAAGCTGAGCAGGTAACTACAAGCATGGCTTCAGGAGCGTCACAGAGTCCATCACACACCTTCACACACTATCTGTTAACCGATTTTTATCTAAAATGATAAAAATGAAAGAGGCTAAAATCTAGCCTTTTCGTCTCGACTTCCTCCTTTAGGCGTTCTGACCTCCTAAACAGTAAGTCTTGCAAATTGCCTGCTAGTCCAGGGTTTCATTATTCGTTCTTAAACGCCATCTAAAAATTGGCGGCAGTTCAAAATTACAGTCATTTCTGCACATAAAATCTTCAAAGACATCCCACTGCTCTCAGGATAGCCCCAAATCCCAAGCCTAGAGGCCCAGGCCCTGTCCGCCCTGGCCCTGGGTGAACCTCCAGGCTCAGCTCACTGCACACCGTCCTCCACAGCCACAGCCTCCTTTCAGCTCCTGGAGGGCACTCCACTCCCCTTACCCAGCCCGACTCCTGCTCAGCCTTTGGGTCTCAGGGAGGGTCCCCAACCACCCCAAAGCTGTGCTCAGCCCGGTCGCGGGCTCCTGGAACCCTGTACCCTCCTCCCATGTGGATCTCACTTCACACTCCGCTTGACCAGAAGCTCCGTGAGGGGAGGAACCAGGCCCATTATGGGCGTCTCCTGGCTGAATGAATGAGTAAATGCCAGAGGGCACAAACTCTCACCCCCACACTGGAGTCCCCGAACCAGACGTGGGCTGCAGGTGTTGTCTCTGACTTTAAAAGAAGGAAGGATCCACATTATAAAGAAACCATAGGGCTAGGCGCCACTTTGGCTCTCCTTTTGGTCTAAGGCCTGAGTCTCCATTAGAGAGAAGCACGTGGCCTCCTCAGAACGAAGGAGTCGAGGCAAACTGAGTGTCCTCTGTGCCAAAGGCACCGGCTGAGCTACCGTCTTGAATACCGCCGGGTTCCCTGCAGGGTTTCCAAACCTTCCAAACGACTGGTACTAAGTTACAGAGCTTCTTTTGATCAAAAGCACTATCACAGCAGCTTTTTTTAAAACGCAGGCGTCAGTGAGCAGACGTGTGAACTAAACATAGAGGGGGTCTGGGCTTGTGTCCCTGGAGGGTTAAGACACCCATGACAATGACGTGAGAACCGTCCCAGCACAACACACTGGCAGGTCGTTTCTCACTGACCAGAGAGTTAACCTGCTGAAAAATATTGTGATTGGTAAAAACAAGGTTGGCAGGAAAACAGATTTGGAGGAAAAAAAAAATTTTAAGTCCAAGAAGACATTCATTTCCAAAAGAAGTTGGCCGCACACGTGCCAATGCCACCGCTGATTTACAAGAAGTTCGACTGGAGCCTGTGTTCTCTTAAGCAGAGCTCCCGCAGGGGTTATGAAGCTCGGACCAGCCCTCTTCACAGGCGTGAGAGCTAGCCTGTGCCAGCTAAATCCCAGCGTGCACTCCTTTGACCCCTGAGTGTGATGGCCTGGCCTTTTCACACCTTACTTCAGGGCTCAAGGGTCTGCCTTTTCAGGGCCTGCTCTTCTTCCTGTATGAAGAAAAGGGCCACCTCCGTAGTCTTTGCAGGGAGCAGGGAAGGAGGGTGGTCTGTGAATAACTGTTGTCCTGTTCTTCCACTTAACAGGGCTCAGCACAACCAAACATGAGAAGATCATGGGGTTTTAACTTTTGATATTCAAACTTAAAACCACATTATCTCCACACTGCAACTGGTCAGGGCTGTAGAAATGCCATAGACCCAGGATAAAGTGGAATCCACGTCTGAGAGTTAACGTCGTCCCAGGAAGCATCACTGAGTCACAGCGAGTGCTCTGAGAACACCTAGCCCACGTGTGCAAACATCTGTGACACCAGCAGCCCTGCCCGAGCAGGGCTGTGGGACTGTGGTGACAGCACCACCACTGACGGCCCACTGACCTCCGCCGTGCCATCTCCCCAGGGGCTTGGCACTGGCCTTGCCCGACTCCTAAGGCCGTCATTAGGCTTGAGCACAATTCTCTATACGGAAGCAGAAGCCCTCAGTAACTATGGAATGCTGCCCACTCTTAAGGGATCATCGCCTTTATTTTCATTCTCAATTTCTCTGCGAAGCTGACTTGCTACGTCAAACAGCGACACGCAGAGCACTGACACAGGTCCCCTCCACTTCTGTCCTACCTGTGTTGTCTCTGGCCACGAGACCCTTAGAAAAGTCCCCAGGAGTTGGGGAGGTCCTGCTGTCCCATTTAACCACATCCAGGCTGTTGCAATATTCCCATCTCTTCTGCTGAAGCTCTTGTAACCAGTAAGTCATGAGTTGACGGTTAGGAGCCTAAAAAGAGGGAAGGGTAAAAAGTGTTACTGCCACCAACAAGATGAAGAGCTTAAGAAAGTTATGTTGTGTGTAGACACCTTGTCACATGAAAGGGAGAGTTAAGAAGAATAGGTCAAAGAAATTTCAGTTTCAACATCAGCAGCTTTTGCTTGCTACGAGTTGGTCAAGCAAACAGGAATTTTAACATAAAGAAAATCTTACTAATAAGAAACCTTTTAAAATTCTAAAATTATAGGATGATACAATATAACACTTTTCTCAAAAGGCTTCAGGAAGGCTTGTTATTCCTATGCCCTTTCACTCTGAGCACCTATAAACTCTATCCTAAGAAATCCAATCTCACATGGATATGGATGACATCCTTGCCAAATCAAATCAATGGTGTTTAAATTCTGTCAGCATCTGGGAGAGTGCACAAAGAAAACTGCAGATTAGAGATTAGACTGAAGAGCCAAGACATGGAAGCAACCTAAATGGCCACTGACGGATGACTGGATAAAGTTGTGGTATATATACAATGGAATACTACTCAGCCATGAAAAAGAATAAAAATAATGCATTTGCAGCAGCAACATGGGTGGACCTGGAGGTTGCCATACTAAGTGAAGTAAGCCAGAAAGAAAAATACCATATGATATCACTTATATGGGTAATCATAAAAAATGACACAAATGAACTTACTTACAAAGCAAGCAAAAACAGATTCACACAGAAAATAAACTTATGGTTACCAGGAGGCAAAGAGGGGCAGAGTGGAGGGATAAATTGGCAGTCTGGGATTTGCAGATACTACCTACTATACACAAAATAGAGAAACAACTAGGTCCTACTGTATAGCACAGGGAACTATATTCAGTACCTTGTAATACCCTATAATGAAAAATAATATGAAAAGGAATACCTATATGTATTACTGAATCAATATGCTGGACACCAGAAATTAACACAACATTGTAAACTGACTATACTTTAATTAAAAAAAACAAAAACAACAAAAAAAAACAACTAGATAGAACATCTACAGCAATGGCTGAAACTTTTTAAAATTGATAATACCAAGTGCTGGAAAGGGTACAGAGCAACTAGAACTTTCATTCATTGCTGTGGGAATGTAAAATTCTGCAGCTCTTTGGAAAACAGTTCAGCAGTTCCTTAGAAACATACACTTATCAAGTGACCCAGCAACCTTACTCCTAGGTATTCACCCAAGAGGAAGAAGAACACAGTCACACAAAAACCTGCATGCAAATGTTCAGAGGCTTTATATAATCGCCCCAAACTGAAAACAAGCCAAATGTCCTTCATCTGGTGAACAAATAAAATGTGGCACATCCATACAATGGAATTCAGCAATCAGATGGAGAAAACCATTGATTCCTACAACATGGATGAACGTTACATGCACGTGCGAAAGAAGCTAGTCCCAAAAGGCGACATACTATACAATTCCATGTATGTGACATTCTGAAAAGGCAAAATTATACGGACAGAAAACAAATCTGTGGTGGCCACGACTTGGGTGAACGGAGTGGTTGACCACAAAAGGATAACACAAGAGGACTTTTGAGTAACTGACCTATCCTGCATCACGACTGTGGTGGTGGGTACATGATTCTATGCATCTGCCCAAACTCAAAGAACTATATACCACAAAGAGTGTGTTTCACCATATCCATTAAAAAAAAAAAAAATCAACCACGACGCGGAGGGAACCCAAAACAATGAACCTAGCTGTAAAGAAAGAAACCAGATGGCAGATGTGGGTCACAGGTCTCCAGGCTGCCCCCACAAAGGAGTCCCAAGGAGAAGGATGCCATGGCACAATTACAGGAATCTCATCACCAGCGCCATCCAGTGAGGTGTGCAGACATCACACACAATGAATCCCAGGGTCAGAGGCAATCTGGAAAACTGCTCTGCAGGCCCCACAGCAAGGGATAAGCCAGAGACCAATCCTCTACTGTCCACAAGCAAAGGGCAACCTCCAGGTGCTCTGGCTACAACTTAGGGTCTTCTTAGTAACACCTGCACACATAGCCCCAGGTAAGGATAACCGTTCCCTACAGGGTCTCTGGGTATCCTACAAAAAATTCTTCTAAACATCAGGAAGCCGTCATTCCATTCATCCAATCAACCAACGTTTACTATCAACATTTATCTATCAGGTACCTGGAATCGGGGCTTGTGGGAAAGACTGGAAAAATAAATCAGTAGTTTCAAGAGTGTGTTAAATGCGATGACAGGGACCAGAGTGTGTGAGGTGGGGCTGGTGTGACTGGAAAGCACTGAGGAAAGATATCTAACCAAGCAGAGGAGGTGGGGCAAGGGCCAAAGTACTGAGAGTTTAGGAAAACTGCTATCTATAGATTCAAAAGGTTCACAGTATTGGCTTAACGTTTGTCTTCTCCAAGAAGCATAAACTCTGAGATGTCTCCATTTTTCTAGCATCAAGCTCAGTACCAGACACATATTTGTTGAATAAATAAGTGAAGAAATAAATGAACAAATAATCATGAAGTGATGCAGAAGCTTGATCTTAAAGGAGAAGCAAGTAGGGGCCAGAGGAGGGGTGGGGATGGAAGGGGGCAGGGCTGAGATACGCAGGGGCCACGCCCAAAGGGACTCATGTGCCTTCTTGGATTCTTGGCAGGGCAATGATGAGATTAGGCAAAATCAACGCTCTTGAAAGAGCAGGGAGGGCAGAGGTAGGTCGGGGCAGGGTTCAGGTAGGGGAGGAGATTCACTCAGGCCCAGGAACCCTCGAGTGCAGCTGGAGTCTGAGTAGCGGTTTGGTTGCAGGGTGGATGGTGGGGGCCTGGCCTAGCTCTCAGGCAGGACAGAGAGAACCCAGCACTCTGAGAGGGGACTGGAAAAGCAAGAGGCTGGGAGACACAGCCAAATCAGAGCCCAAAGCCCACATGGTCCGTCCTTCCACCTTTCAGAGTCCACACTGAGCCCCCAGTCCCCCAACCTCCAGCTCAGAGGAAAGTGTGTGTCTGGGCAGTGTGTGCATCTGTGTGCAGACGTGTGCATGTGCTCTGGTCCTCCTACTGGCTCCCCTACCTGGCCCCCATCCCTGTCCCAGGGAGAAGGCCACACTGGGTCAGATCCTTCACTAACCTCTCCAGCTGTTCCTGCAAAACAGGCAACATGAAAAATCTGCTTTTTACAAGAAAGCCCTTTCCCTTTAAATCTCTGAGTCTTAAATCTAACTGGGGAACAATTAGTAACCTCTTAATCATCTCTCACTAAATTCCTGGGGCAAAAAAACTTTTACATCACATGCTTTCAGTGTCTGACAAATTATTCATGTTACAGAAATCTGGTCAATAAGGCAGGCAAAACTGCCTCGAGACAATGATTAACTGGGGTTCGCTTCCTTTTAAAAAAAACAGCCATCATTGAAAGCATCACGACTTCAATCCCCAAGCAGCTGTGAAAGGCTGCTGGAAGGGCATGGCTCTGGGGCACATGCCACCATCAAGGTGGCAGGAAAGCCCCCAAAGGCATCGCCCTCTGGGAGCTGAAAACTCAAAGACAGAAGCACACACAGGCTATAAGGCAGGGCAGGATTCGAAGTAAAACACAGCAAAATCAGCAGAAATCCACGAAGCCTCTGTGTTTTCCATTTGATATGTTTTAAATAGAGACTGAATTGGGATTCGGCCTTGTTCAGTCCTAATTAGATGTAGAATCACAAACAAGTCCCTTCATCGCCCGAGTCTCAGTGAGTCACGTAAAGCTAGTCTAGATCTGCCCCGTCCAATACAGTAGCCACCAGCCACACGTGGCTTGTGAGCACGTGAGGTGCGGCTTAGAACCACATGATGAAATACTATAGATGCACTGGGTGAAACAAAACATATTAAAATTACTTTCACCTGTTTAATGGGGTTATCCAAAAACCTAAAAGTATATATCTGGCTTACACTGTATTTGTATCTAGCACTGTTCAATCATGATGGCAAACCAATTTCATTTGGAGTGCCAAGGTTGGTGGGAGATCTGGCTGGGTGGGAAATGGCTTTAGGAATGGTCAAGGGCGTGGGGTTCTTGGGAGTGTGGGGCAGCCAACATTATTCACCCACTACAGGACTCTAGGACTCAAGATATCTTTCTTCTTTAACTAGGCACCTCCGTATCTCCAACCACCTCATGCTCTGTGAATGTCCATGGAGATGCCAACATTCTTTAGGGACCCAAAAGGGTCTGGCTGCTGTGGCTGATGGCTCACAGTTTCAGTACCATTACTGCTCGCTCCCAAAGGAGAACAAGTAGGACCTTCGAAGGATCTGGCTTCATAGACGGCACCTCAAGGAATCTATCACCAGAGCTTCTCCCACTGAGCTGCAGCCCAGCTGCTGACAAATTAGCTAGTCAGTGCTGAAGCTTATCACCACCACCAGCATGACCAGGAGAGAACCAGTATCTGCCCTACCCTACCCTAAATGACCATTTTAAATGCTTTAGTCCCACATTCTGGAGAGCCACACAGACATTCCAATCATGCTGGAAGGGACAGAGACGGGGCAAAGCTTCAAAGCTCAGCAGAGAGTGAGCGCCAATGACAGGCAAGCATCCAGCAGGCCAGGTGTCAGTATCTGCTGTCCAAAGGCTCACTGGGGCCATATCCTGAGTCTCCCATAACACCTGTCTCTCTAACTCCTATTCATTCTTCAAAGCCCAATGCAAATACCACCTCCAAATAAAGTCTCCCTGACCTGAGCCTGCATGTCTTATCCACCTGTGGAATGGGGAGCTCACAGCACCATGTAGCCCAAAACAGCGTCTCACGGCAGAGGGGGATCTCCCTGCATGTTCTTTGCTAGTCTAAGTTCCTTGAAGGCACAGGCAAGACCTGCTGGCCTCAATAAGGTCCAAGATGCCCAGCACAGTGCCTCGAATAGTTAATTAAGCATCAAGTATCTGATTCATTCTCTCCTGCGTTCAGCTCCTGCTACTTCCTCAAGACTGCTAACACTCTAGTTCAAATACAGCACCAATCCCAACATGAGAGAACAAGCCAGACATCTTGGAAAGCCATTCTGGTTGTCCCCTACACAGCTGCATGGATGTTCTGGGGAGTTAGGGGCAGACAAGGACCAGGTGGGCACAGTCTTGATATGGCAGACATCTGCTGCATTCAGGTGCAATGACACGAAGTGCCAGTTCAGAGAATGAAAACCAGGCCATGGCTCATCCAGCTTGAGGTGGAATTCAGTCCTTGACAGCTGGCTGATTAGAAACATGTGATGCCCCAGCTGTTTCCACAACCCTTTTTGTGTCCAGACCTCCAATAGCCCAAAACCCAGAAGCCTGCTTATGGGAAAATGGGCCCCAGACACCTGACCCTTCTCTTGGACCCCAGGGACTTCCTTCCTTCCAAGCCCAGCTCTTTCCTTGGTGCTCTGAAAACTCCCCAAATAAAGTTAATTTATCTTAACATACATTTATTAAGGGCATACTCTTGCAGGCAAGTGAATTAATGGGGCAAAGGGCTGGAGTAGCAATCTAGCAGCATACACAGGGAGTCAGGCCTCGTCTGCTGACTACTCTCACTACTACTGACTGATCCAAGCTCTCTTACTCCCTGGGTCTCCAGCCCTTGGGTAAAGAATCTCCATCTATCAAGACAGCACATTGTATAAGTTGTAATACTGCTCATCTCCTTTGACCCAAAATTCCATTCCTGGGAATTTATCTAAAGAAACCCAAAAGAAGGAAGAGAGAAAAACACCACGTACATAAAAACGTTTGTTCATTCACTTAGCAAATATTTATTTAGAGCCTGACCTAGGCCAACACAGCAGTCAACGCAAGAGGTACAGAACTAGGTGAGACCTGGTCAATTCTTACCTCTGAGACACTCCCAGTGAGCAGTTTCCTTTACACCAGCAATAGACAACTAGAAACATGTTCACAATTAAAATCAAAGCATAAAAGGCATAGGTATACATTTAAGAAGTCCTTATACATTATAGAAACAACAACAACAAATCCAGCCAAAATTCTAAGAAGTTCTTCAAAGCATGGCAAAGAGATTATAATCTTCATTTTAAGCCTAACCTTTGAGAATTCTGAAAAAATAAATAAGGGATGAGGCTTTGCCCTACCAAATAAGTAAGCACATTATAAAGCCACAATAATTAAACCAGCGCTCTACTGCTAGAGAATCAAAACACAGGGCTAAGTAGATAAAAAAAATGTAGCATTTCAAATCAAATCAGTGAGAAAGGTATTAATTATTAAACAACGGCATTAGGGCAACTGGCTAAAAATTTGGAAAGAAGGTATTTACAAACTATGACCTAGGTGTGAAATCTAGGTCACAATATCAAAGAAAATAAATTCAAATTTGATTCAAAATTTGAATGCAAAATAAGAACCATTTAAATTAATAAAAGAAGATGCCTTTGTAATTAAAATTTTGTCTCTTTCTGCAGCTTGTGACAATAGATGCATAGATTTCTGCCAAATTTTGAAGATATGCAAGGGATGGTCTTGACTTACTGTGTGCTGGACATTGTGTTAAACACTTTATACATACCATCATTTAAAGTTCATAACAATCTCACAAAATAGTATTATTTATTTACCCAAAGTATTACCTACTTGGACTCTGGAGCCTAACTGTCTGGGTTCAAATCCCAGCTCTGCCACTTGCTGGCTGTATTAGGCAAGTCACCTAACCTGTCGGGGCCTTGGATTCCTCGTTGGGAAGATGCGAGTAACAGGAACCTACTTCGTGTCCTGTTGTTATGAGGATTAAGTGAGTTAATGCGTGTTAAGCTCAGAACAGTGCTTGGCCCACAGTAACTACTCATTAGGCATCAACTATCCATATTATCATGATCACCCCCAAGATCTCACAGCCATTTGGCACAGTCAAAATTCAAACTTGGGTCTGTGTTATTTGTTTTCAAGGGGGAGAATGAGAAGGACATGTCCGAGACAAAATCCATCCTCTCAGCATTTCAGCAGGAATCACAAGTTCCTCTATGGTCTTTCTCAGATACTGAAATGTTGATGACCCCAACAAAGAGCCAAGTTCATTTTTAAAATCCTATAAGTGTGTTGGCTTCACTGGTAAGGACAACTCCCATATCAGAGGCTGGTCTCCCCAACAGTACAGAAGGTCCTCTGGACATCAAAGGGGTGTCAGCACAGCTTCACTGGGTAGGAGAAAGCGTGACTGTCCATCAGCCTCTAAAGTGCTCCCACTGTATGCTCTGAGCCACAATTCTGCTCTAAGGACATTTCTTAAAAAGTAGACTGCAGTGACCAGTAAGGCGGCCACATACAAACAAACACAGAGAAGAGAGAAACTGTTCTCCAGCATAATAGGATCATCAGGTCTCCAAGTCCAAAGAACCCCCTGTCAGTCTCTCAGGTTCATGCTCCCTGACATTCTCCTGGTTCATCGGCCTTGGGCCTAGGCAAGAGCATCCTAACTGGTCCAAACCCTCTTCTTACACCTACCCAGTGAAGTCATACATATCCCATGCTTAAAACTCTCTGATGGCTTCCAAGTACTGAGCAATCTGGCACGGTAATCTGGCCCACATGGCCCCACACTCCAAGACCATAGCCTTTCCCCCCACACAACAGGCACACAGGAGCCAGTTCAGCTTCAATGATCCCTGCTCCTACTGCTCTAACCCCCACTTGCAAAATCCCACTCGCTCCTCAAAACCCAATTCAAATATCCTATCTACGAGGCCATCTGATGTCCCTTACAGAACCAGTCATGCTGTATGTGATGACACAGCACTTCAGTCACCCACTTAGTATGAAACTCTGGGCTCTTCCCCAAAAGGTCAGGTCTACCATGTTTATAAGCCAGAAGAACAGCATAACCAGCGGTTACAACAGAGCCACAAAAAGGAGAATACAGACGGGTTAAGTTTGTACACATCATAAAAAGCAACTTAAACTGCAGGGATAGTTTGACTCAGCCATTATTTCTTAAAAGGATGCAATGCCTGTTCATCATGAAGGAATTTTTGCTTCTTAAATCTAAAGAAGGATATCTGGATTTCCAAGGTAATTCTTTCATAAGCAATAAAAAGCACAAGAATACTGTAAACAGCCTGATAATACAAAACAAAACTCGGATGAAAAACAGACTACAACCCCATATCTGATAACCACTGGTTCCAAATTTTCTTCTGAACATTTCAAAATCATGAGCCTGGAAACAATCTCAAGGGATCTGGCCCAGTACCAATGAATGAAAAAAAAAAGTAATTTTTCCCTGGAAGGGTTTTGAAATCTGTTTCATCCCAGCAACAGATGCTGAGAGAGAAATAACATGGGACATCCTGGCTCCTTGGAGCATGGAGGTCAGCTGCAGGGACCTCCATGCCTCTAATGAACATGACAAGTTCTTAGTTTTTAATCTTTTTAAACTGCTATCTTGACATCAGCATTTTCATATATCTTATTATGCAAAATAATTACATGAATTATAATCTAAATCCTTTTCAAAAGCTGAGTAAGAACTCAGACCCCATTACCGCTCCCCCTGCCAATCATTTTCCCCAGACAGTCTGAGCGGGAGGCGGGCAGCCTTTCCCTGGGGAGGTGCCCTACTTCTCATCCATTCCGGAAGATGAGTTCTGCCATCTCTAATACTCAAGCATCTTCTTTTAAAAAGCAAACACCTGGAGGAGGGGAGAGGCTAGTTCAAGTGGGTTCAATCCCCAGTCCCTCTATTTAAATAAACAAACAAACAAACAAACAAACCTAATTACCCGCCCCTCCACAAAAAAAGCAAACACCTGGATAGAACAGACATTCCTTTAGCCACTCTTAAACTAATGGAGATTACAAACTCAGGGCAATCGGCTAAGAGAAAAGAGCCCAGCAGAACACAGACAAGCAAATGTGTGCTCTAGAAAAGAGGACAATAAAGATAACTGGGCTTGTGAGGGGCCTGGCCTGAATGACAGATTTCACCAAGACAAGGGCAGGGACAGGCCACTCTGTGGGCCTGCTCTTCCCTGGAGGCAATGTGGAAGCCTGTTAAAATGCTTTCTGTTTCAGACAGAAGGAGAGCACGTGGCCTCTGAGTGACCACAAGCTACATTCCTGTGGTTCCCTATCAGCTCTGCCATTGCACAATTAGGCAGCGCCAGGGTTTCACGAGCTCAGAGTAAAGAAAACTCCTGCAGCGACAACCAGCAGACTGGCGGACAGCCCCCGCCACCTTGGCCTGCAGGCGCTCCCTCTGCCGTGCACCACTGCAATGTTCTAACTTGATGTTTTCTAACTTAAAAGTAGGACACAGGAATGACTGACTTAGTATGAAGTTTTACACACTGGGGTTGGGGAGGGGCAGATTCCCGGGCTCCACCCACCAGAGACCGGGGAACAAGGGAGCCTGGTACTAGAAGTCTGCCTGAACTTTCAGTGAGTTTACAGGGGTGTCTGGGAAGCATGTTGACTTCTAACAGTCTTTTAAGATAGAGCTGGTGTCTCAGGAAAGTGTCAGACGGTCCTCACATCATTCTGTTATTCACCCCTCTCTCGGTGAAAAGCTGGAGGCTCTAAAAGTCCTTACTAGCTATTTGGTGGTGGAAATCATTAAAACTCACTCTCCCATAAACACCTTAAGTATGCCAAGCAAACAGTATCGCCCACCAGGAGGTCCCCTCTGAATGGCCCTGGAGGAAACCTAGCATGTGGTGGTGTGCCAGGGACTAAGTGATCGGCACAGAGACAGAAACCTCAGGGCCATCGGGAAATTGGGGGTAGAGAGTCTCCGGCCCCAAACCACTGCTCTGGAGCATAGAAACTCAGAATGCAAAGAAGGTAGTGGACGTAAACCACAGAGTGTCAACCTACAGAATAAGGGCTCACGCTTCACTGCTCTCCACCTACGCAGTTTAGTTATTTCTAGTCCACTTAGACAACCATCCTCAGACAAGGCCAGCCTTCACTTCACAGCCAAAGAGAACAGTCATTTGTCATTTGGAGAGCGGTGTTGCTCAGAGAGGGCCGCAGAGGTCTGCAGCAGAAGGGTCGGACCATGGGTAAGGATGCAGAGCACTGAGGTCCACCCTGACCTACCACCGAATAAGAATCTCCAACGGGGAACCCCCCCAATCTGCATGTTAACAGGGTCCCAAGAGGCTCATTCCCTACACTAAACAAACCTGAGAGCCACAGCTCTCAAGGAGGTGCTTCCCTTGACACAACAGAAATGAAAGAAAGGCCTATCAGCACGTTACCTCTGGGACAGTTACACGTGAGAGAGCTGTGTAAACTGTAAAGCTTAAAAAACTGGTTCACTTCTGAGGCCAGAGGGCAGGGCTTACAGAGCAGCAGGAGAAAACACTCCGAGGCTGGTCTTCCTCTGCACGCCTCCAGGAGAAAGGTCCTGAGCAGGGGTGCACAGGCCCTGTCCCTGCCAGGGAAACACCACGCATGTCCATTATCAATCGACCCCCCTGGAAGTTTATCATTTACATTGTTAATTTCCAATCCTCCTGTGACCAAATGTCTTACATCTCTGCCGCAACATCAAAGAGATAAATGTACAATTTTAGTACCTATATACAACAAGTCAAAACAGAATAAGCCTAATTTCCTACTAATGGATTAAGATGGAAATATGAAGCAAACAGCACAAACTGCTGGGTTTAAATTAGCTAAATATTGCTCATGTGTCTGGGGGAGGTTTAGCGCCAGAGCTGTCACTAACTAGATGTGGGACTCAGTTTCTCACTGTGTCATACAGGACACAGGGCGGGCTGATCTGAGGGTGTCTTCAATTCTGACTCAGGGATAATGACCCTTGGAACAAACACACTGAATGACTTCCTCCACCTCACACAGCCACTTAATGACAATGCCCTAATACACCCCAGGACAAGAAAGAACAAGCTCCTTGAGGCTGCTAGATGCCCACGGGGCCTTACCCAACAAAGACTGTTAGGTGAGTGGCTGGCTGGCTGCATCAGATTTCAAGTCAGGCCACCTTCTCTGCAAGTACAATCTCCCCTGGAGACCACGAAGATGGAAAAGGAAATGAAAACTGGGCTTGCTGCCGAGAAATAATTCCTATCATTCAAGATCAACATCTCTGGTAACTCTGGCCGTCCGCCTCCAGCCCACGGACGCTCAGACAAGCTCTTGCCTGAGGACAGACTGCTCGGGGGAAGTCTGCTCTCTCCAGCAGGGCTGGCCCTGGACAGGCACAGAGAGGTGGCCAAAGGACCTCAGCTCCTGACTCTCCCCTTCACCCCCAGATTCCAGTTCTCCCACACAATCAATCTGGAAAAGTTAAGCAAAAAGTTAAGTTTGCAAACTCAAGAAAAGACGCTGATTCCCATCAGACTAGGAACACTTCTTGCTGATCGAAGAGGAACTAAGTCTTTGAACAGCGACACAATTATACCAAAACCAACCAACTCCCCAGCCCATTTCTCCAGGGAGCCCTTCTCAGTAATCAGGCATAGGGATCTCCAATTCCACAATGCCCACAGAAATTATTACACGAACCACTATTTCTAGCTCTGGGCAAAATCCAGATCAGTGCTTTACTTTCAAGATTCTCTGCCTGGCTCTTTATTTACCATGGAAAGATGCCAGACCTCCCTCGGAATCAAAAAACGGACAGATATTTGATATTTACTTCCAACACTGAATACTACAGACAAATATGGTTTCTCCCCAAAGTTTTTTCAGAGCTATCAGCGGCTAACCTATTTTTAAAGTCTTAACACTGTAGTTTCTTAAATGAATGGAAAATTTCCACTGCTGTAACTGCAGAAAAGGCATAATGCTTACAACATGGTGGATGCTCAAAAATATGCTAAATGAAGAAATGGACCCCTCAAATCTCCTTTTATGCAACAAGAGCACACCACACACCCACCCCAGGAGGACGTGAGGGTCTGAAGTGCTCACTCAGTCAACCAGTATACACTGAGCACCTGGTCTGTGCCTGACACTCCTCTAAGCATTAAGGGTGAAGTGGTGAATCCCGGACAAAACTCTGACCTCGGGGAGCTTATGCTCTAGTAGCACACGGCATCAGACGCTCAAAACCCAGAACAGGACTAGACCCACTTTAAGGAGCAACACTATCCTGAATCTGTGGATTCGGGGTTTCCTGCACTGCCTAGTGAGCTACTGTTCACTGGGTGATCATGAAACCTGCCGCCTCTCCCGGGACCACTTCAGCTTCTTGCCCCTGAGAAGGCCTCACACACACAAGTGCCTGGTGTGTTCACACCATCGAGCTCTCCAGGTAGAGTACTTAGCAGAATGCTAGTCAGAAGCGCCACTACTTCCTAATTCACTATTCCATATTGCATCCACTCTGGGAAAGCATCAAAATCCACTGAGGCCTGGGCCTGCTAGGATGCAGGTAAACACCCAGTCAATGTCATTAAGACGCTACCACATACATCTCTAACAGAACTGAAAATTCCTAATCAAAACTCCTTCCAATCCCCTAACTGGACAGTCATTTCTATAATAACAGGGTTCTTTTCTTTCTCCGGAGGGAGGGTTATTATTCACATTTTGTTCTGACCAGAGACGGGAAGGCTGCAGCCCAGAGGCTGAGGAGTAAAGGCACCTGAACAAGGGGACCTGTCCCGCCCTCAGACGCCCCGGTGAGGTGGGAGAGCTGGTGTTCAGGTGTCAGCCTGAATGCATGCGCCCCCTCCTTCCATTTCTCAAGCAACAGTTATCTCCAAAGAGGAAGGAAATTGGCAATGTGCGTGTGAACAAAGCCAGTGAGAGGAGCCAGTGAAGGTGGCCAGAAGGAATGCTTCAGGGAAGGCGGTCCACCAGGTGGGGCAGGCCTGGGCCACACAGCCCCCGGGCCCATGGCACAGACCACAGCAGCCCCTACTCAGAGACAACAGTGCTTAAGAAGCAACAGACCACCAGATCTTCAACTTCGCATTTATCTACTTTAAAACTGTTTACCAATGCATAACCTATTAATATTTCAACTCTTACTACACAAGATAACCCTCCAACACAATTAGATGAAAACACTGGACATAACCCACCCATCAGTTTGGGAGGGAAAAAAAGCACAACTATTTATCAAGCTCTGCTGAAAATTCTTTACTCATTCCTACAACTCTGGCCCCAAGGCTTTCCCCTTCTAAAGGGTATGCCTCCTGCCATCAGGCTCTCCAGAGTCCCCCACACACCTCAGGGCCTCTGCCCTGCCATCTCCTCTCCCTGCAATGCTCTACTCCCCTCTCCATTCCTCCAGTTTACACTTCCTTCGGGTCAAATGTCACTTCCTCAGAAAGTCTCCCTGGCCCTCCTCCCTCCAAATTAGCTTAGGACCACCCCCATCACACACGCACCCCATCGCTCTCCTTTGAAACTTCACAGCACTGGTTGGTGTTTGTTTCATTTTTATTAATGCCTGTCTCTGGGCTACACAGAGAGCTCCCCAGACAGGAACTGTGTTCATCTTGTTGGGTCTGTACCCCTAGTGCCTAAGCACACAGAATGAGTGAGTGAGTGAATGAATGAATGAACGAAAATTGCCCAGCCCCTCCTAAAACACGAGTCAGTGAACTACAGCCCAAGGGCCGTATCAACCTGCTGCCTATATTTACGTAGCTAGAAACCAAGAATCGTCTTTACATTTTCAGACAGTTGAAAAAAAAATCAAAAGAATAGTATTTTGTGACTTGTGAAAATCACATGAAGTTCAAATTTCAGAGCCCAGAAATAAAAATTTGGGGACCACAGCTACACTCCTTCTCTAGAACAGCAGAGTAGTGGCAGAGACGGCACAGGCTCAAGACCTAAAACATCCACACCCGGCCTTTTACATTCAACATTCCCTCTCTGCTACCAGTGTCCTCAGAGTCTAGACCATGGGCATGAAACACAAGAGATCTGGAAGTTAACGACTGACAGTAATCCCTGCCTGGACTCCTGATGCCGGTTATGTTTGAGCATTCACTGAAGAGCAGCCAACTCTGTGACATGTGGTGAGACTGTCATTTAATACATTTGAGAATTCTGGCTGATTGCTTCTAAAATGTCGGCGCTTACACCAAAACCAATGCTAGGTAACAGCCTTCTACTCATTCATTCAACAAATGTCTACCTGGGTACCTACTCTGTGCAGGCACTGTTCTTGGAGCTGAGGATACAAACAGTGGTCCGCAGGGGTCCTCCAGAGCAGGGAACAGGGTGGAGATTTATACTACAATGAGAACTGTGTGACAGGCAGTGGGAAACAGTCACTGGGATATCACACACAAGAGACTGTACCTGCCTTTAAGGAACTTACCCACTAGGAAGCCATGACAAACTAATGAAAAGTTATGTCTCGATAAAACATTTAAATAATACTTCAAGACCCCTGAGCGGGTGCTCCAGGGAAGAACAGCTTAGCAGAACCATTTAGCCAGCGAGGCTGGTTCACCACATCTATTTTGTACTGAACACACTATGATTAGCCAAGCTAACAAATGTTTGTCATTAAGCTGAGAGCAGTTTCAACACCAGAGAATGTGCATCCTTCCCACAAAAGTGGGTTTTAAGAATAGGGACACATGATTGTTCAGTTACATGTGACTCAGAAACCAGCACACATGTCCATCTGAACACCAAATGCCTTCAAGAAAGGGAGCAGAGGGAGCAGGGTTCATCTGCTGACAGTCTGATGGTACTCCTTGCTCCGGAGGCTGCAGAGACCTGGCAGGGCAGGATTTACCCCCAATCACATGCTCTCCTTCCCTAAGTGCCAGCTCACTCCAGAACTGTCTCCTGAGCCTCAGATCCCAGTTGAGCTCAGTGAGAAGCCTCCAGCACCACCCCCGCCACACACACAGGAAGTATTAGACTCTGCCGGACTGTTGTAGCAGTTTCCCAATGTCTAGTATTCGGTACCATACATTCTGGTAAAGAATCAGTAGGTAAAACGTTCCTGGTGCTTTTTTTCCGTGTGAAAAGGACAGAAATCAAATGCTGTAAACGAAACACCATGACATATTATCTAATTCCAAGCCACTGGAATCCAAAGCAAAAAAAGGTGGACTTTGAGAACAGATGACAAAATCGGATACTCGGACACTCATTGTTCCCAGCCTGTACTACCAAAGAGGGTCTGACACTACATTCATGATCTCAGAAAAATCACATCCCCTCTCTGGCCTCCATCCCCTCTCCTGTAAAATAAGGCGCTGGGCCACATCCCTCAGTTTAGGAATAGAGAACTTTACCAAGAAATTCCAGTATCAGCTTTCATTAAGACTCAAATAGTAAAACATTTTGGAAAAGTTCAACAAAACCACAGCATCTCCAGAGAAGGTGGAAAGTTGCTTTAAAATAAGAAACATATGATAATACAATAAGCAAATCACTGATTTTTTTTCTTTTCTTTTTAACCCATCGAAAGAAATGGTACGTATAAAGCTATATATAACTAGCTGAAGCTTGAGGGGGGCTTAATCCTCACGAACCTACAATCCCCCTTAGAAATCGAGGTGGGGGCGTTGAGCAGCCTTAAAGCTTATGTGAATCAATTCTTGGATCTGAAAGGTGTAAAAGGAAGATAAATTGCTAATTTCCACTTTTACCAACATACGATATTTACTCCCACGGTTCGAAAGGAATCACCATATGCTAAAATCCAACCTTCTTAAAATGCACCCCCACTCTGCAACCCTACACGTTGGCTGCTCCTTTCTGTGGAAAAGCCTTGCCTGTGTTTCCATTTCCATTGTTTTTATAAAGCAGATCCTTGGCTGCGGGCATTTTGTCTTACTCTGTGACTAATTCAACTTTACATGCCAAAATATTCCATAGTCAGTAACCCATGTGAAGATCGAGTTCCTTTTTTTTTAAAGAAATATTCTGAACATACAAAAAGACGGATAAAATAATATAACAAACAGCAGTGTACCTACCACCCAGTCCTAGAAATAAAACACTGCAAGAACACTGGAAGCCCCTGGGCACCCACTCCCACTCACGTTCCCCTCTGTTCCCAAGTGGTAACCACAATCCTGAATCTCCTGAATCCAGGGCTCATCACCCACACGCAGCTCTCTCACGCACCACGCAGCATATACATTTACACTATCTTCTTAATCTTTCCATCAGTGATACCACTTTGAATGCAACCAATCTATTACTTTGTTTTCCTTGCTCAATTTCATGTTTATGACAGTCATCCATGTTAACACCTACAGCTCTCATTCCCTTCTGTTCACTGATGCATAATATTCCATTATATGAATGGATTACATAATTGGCCAAAGTCACTACTTGGTGTTTCATATGGCTGCCTAGTACCTACTCTGTGCCACCCATTTTCCGTAACATATTCCAGAATTCTCAAAACCACCTAATGAGGAAGGTAGGATTCCCACTAGACCAAAGCAGAAACTGGGACAGATGGGTAGTGTAACTTGTCCAACACTTGTGAGTGGCAGATTCAGGCTGCAAGTTCAAGCCCATCCAGTTCTAAAGCCACATTCCCAACACTGTACCTTGTAGCCCCACTTATGTAGATACCTCCATTATTCAAAAAGGTTAAAAATCTGATAGAAGGCTCTAAAGCCATCTGAGAAAATCTGAAACAGGATGCTCCATTTTCTTTTTTAACAAACAATTCCACAGGAAATTCAGCTGTACACAGGGACAGTCCATGTGCACAGTTAGCACAAGACTTTCTTTGGCAAAAGTCCCTATGCACTCACCGGAGTCACTCCCAAGTTTATACAAATGCTTTCTAAGTAAGCCCGAGTTGAACTGCAACTCTCCTTGGCTTCCTTTGGAGAAACAGGCTGTCTGCACCCACTTAAAGAAGGGATAGAGGAGCATAAAAGAACACAGGAATCAGATTTTGCTCAAAATGGCAAGAGCTGAGTTGACAGAGGTCTAAGAACAACCTCAGGGAGCAGCTCCAACTGCTGCTGGCTTCAGAGATGCTGGGAACAGCCGTTTGCTCGCAAGGCCAAGGGCGCTAGGCACAGCCCACTCTGCTCTCCACTTGGCCAGCTCTGCAGAGAGCTTTCACACATCCCAGCCCAGCCCTGCTGCTCTGGAGAAAGCCCAGATTGCAATACGGAAGAGAAGAGAGAAAGAGGAGTGAGGGTGGAGGCTCACAGGAACCAGGCAAGGGAGTGAAGCCAAGGCCCAGACTCCCAGGCCCTCAATGGAAGCAGAGAGCCCCTAGGAGATGATGGGACCCCCAAGGGCAGGAGAGGCTTCTCAGCACCAGGGCCAGGACTCCTGACTTTAGTCCCATGCTTCTACATAGTGTGTTTCTCCACTAGAAGATTAAGGAAGCCTCAGTGGGCAAGGCACAGCTGCTGAAGCCACCCTTTCCCATCTCTCCCAGCCAAAATACGGAGCAAGCAAACAGGCTCTGCCACTTAATGGCTGTGTGACCTTAGCTGGGGCGTTCCTGCCTACTTGGGCGGGGGTTGCCCCGCATTATCTCTAAGAGCCCTGCCATCTCTGCCTCTCTCACTATAGCACTGAATGCAACAACATTTACGAGTGATAAGAATATAATTCATGTAATTCCAACACCCCCATTAAGTATATACTACTGTTATCCGCATTTTACAGAAGAGGCAGATGAAGCACAGAGAGGTTAATGACTCACCCAAGGGCAAGAAGCCTACAGTCATGAATGCCTGGGAGGGGTACACAGGACGTCCAGGAGATGGGGGTGGGAGGGCAGAGAAGGGCCCGAGGGAAGGCGCAGAGGGAGTTAACGGGTTAGGGGACTGAGTAGCCCCCAGCCCCTCCAGCCTAAGTCCAGGTAAAGGGCTTGAGATGGAGACACGGGGACAGAGTACGAGGAAGTAGGGAAAGGAGAGCAGATTGGCTTTAGAGAGAGGAGGGTGGATGGAGAAAGTCCGATGGGCAAAGGAGGTAGGCTTAGCTGGCGGCGGGGGTATCCCGGGAGGCCAAGGAGGGGAGCCGGGGAGGGACGTGTGGGCGGGTTCCGCGGGTAGGAGGCAGGTGAGGGGCGGCGGGTCCCACCTTGAGCACCGTGACGGCTCCCGCGCTGTGCACCTGGAAGTGCGCGGGCGGCTCGGCGCCGGTCTCCGCCGCCTCGTCGGGGCCCGTGTAGCTAAAGCAGGCGTCCGCGATGTCCAGGTGGCCGAGAGGCACAGCGTCCTGCGGGCTCTTGAAGTAGTAGAGGTAGCAGCGGCGCGCGTCGAACACGAACCAACGGCTGCGGTAGCCGCGCAGCGGGCCCTTGCCCGACAGCTTCTGCAGGTAGCCGCACAGCCGCGCTGGCTCCCGCCCGGGCCCTGCCCCAGGCTCCGCCGCTGACCCCGGGGCCGCACCCTCGCCGCCGCTGCCCTCCTCCGCCCGGGCCCCGGGCCCCGGCATCGCCAGCCCGCACGCCAACCGCCGGCGCCCGGGCCCCGCGCGCCTCCGCGCTGCCGCCGCTGCGCCCCCTCCCCTCAGCCCCGCCCGCTCCGCACGGCTGTGCGGACGCGCAAAGCAGCCTGGGACTTGTAGTCCCGCCCCCGCCCGCCCCCGGGAGCTCCCGCCCCGGCCCAGGGTCCCCGCAAAACACCCCGGAGGAGACCTGGGCGAGTCACACATGCTATCAATGCCTTGCTGTGACGAGGGGCTCAAAACCCTGCGCTGCTGGGCTGAAACGTTCTTTTTCTTTGTGGGAGTGTGGGTTACACGAGAGAATGCACTTCTCAAAACCCATCGAGTGTCCCCTTAAAACTGTGCATTTTTAGTCTATGTAAGTTATTACAAAACTGTATTTTTAAATCTCTGCCCTGCCAGAGTCACAGACTAGTATTGCAAAAATGAGAGAGCCTATTGCTTGGAGCTGAGTGGGTGCTCAGTAAATATTTATAGAATGCATGAATGAAAGCCAAAGCATTTCCCACCTCTCTAGACTTTGGTTTGTTCTCTGAATTCAACAAATATTTACTGAGCGCCTTCTATGTGCCAGGTACAGTTCCAGACACTGGAGGATACAGCAGTGAACAAGCCAATCATTTCCCTGCCCTCATGGAGATACTAGTCTAGTAAGGGAGAGCGAAAATACACACAGAAAAAATCAGGTAAATGTATACTGTGTTGCGTACAAGCTATGATGAAATTTTAAAAGGATCACCACTTAAATAGCACATATTACTTACCCCTGCTTTATATATTAACTCATTTGAACTCACAACAACTTCAAGAGTGGGGCCTGGCTGAGTAAGAAAAACTCAACTTGTAAATTGTTTTCTAAGGGAGGGACATTTTTATGGTGACTATGAAGTTGGCATGATGTTACACTTTGTAGATGTTTTAATGAAATGTTTATTAATTTTGATTTTCCTCTTTTTCTTAGGTTTTGGGGCCAATACATTTTTCTTAGGCTATAAACATTTCCTAGGCCCCTTGAAAGCTGGACCTGCAGTATCTAAGGGATAACTAGCTTTCCTGGCCCTTGCCAGGCTCTGGCCAGGCCCAGAATGTGGCCCACTGAGGAGACTGCTCAGCCACAAGCCCTGAGATCCCACAAGAGGGGCAAAGTGTGGAGGCCTTGAAGCCAGCAGCAACATCTCAGCAGGGGCCCCTGGAGGGCTGAGCCAAGCAGAAATGGCCCAAGCCTTCCAAGCTTCCAAGAGCCTCCAGGACCAACCCCAATACCCTCTCGACCCTCCAGACCTCTCCCACCCCCGGCCCTGCACTGCCCTGCTACACGATGGACCTTTATCTCGTCTCTCTTAGCACCTCCCTCCATGTTCAATTTGTTCAATTTTTATAGTTTATGTAAAATGCTAAACAAATGAATCTTCAGTTTCCCCCACTTTTCTAACCAGATCACCCCCTTCAAGACCCTCCTTCACAGAAATTCTGGGGCTGCCTCTGGTGGCTCCTAATTCCCTGGACCCCTCCTTCTTCAATGGCTTACTGACATTTTGCAGTTCCCAAGGTCTCTTAGGTTAAAGGTCAACGTCCTGTGGTCAGAGGACAGCTTTACCCGGCCAGTGTGCCTCCTCGTTTCCAGTATGGGTGAGCTTGGTGCCCAAGGGTCTGCCCTGCCTGCCCATGTGAGCCCTTGCCCCCTCGAGCCTCTCAGGAACCCAGTGACCAGAAGGAAGTGGCCAACCCAGGAGGAAGTGGCTGCTGTTTACTAAAAAGAGGAAATTTGGGCAGTGAACTTGCTCCCACATGGCCAGCCTCTGTGCAAACCCCCCAGGGACACAGAGCCAGCAACTCATCCTAGGCCAGTTTCCCCAGAGAGAGACGGGGTGAGAGGCCTCTGATGAAGCACCCAGCCACCCTCTGCCTTTGTGTCTGTCAGACCCCAGAAGGACAGAGGTGGCTAAGACCCTGGCCTACCACAGGGGGCACTTACAGTCCTGAGGGGCGGCCAGAGAGGAAAGTAGACCTTACCACCTGATATGCTGTGTGTCCTTAGGCACGTCTGTGCCCTCTCTGGGCTGCAGTTTCCTACCTGTACAATGAAGGAACGGATGGTGGGGTGATCTACACAAAGGCCCTGCCCGGCCTGCTCTGAAGTGTATCAGCGGCATGAGGCACAGCTGAGAGGGCCTGTGGTTCTTCCTACAGCTCCCAGGCCAGTGGAGGCTCTGCTTTTTTCAGGCTCCATACTCAAAGATCTCTTGACTTTTCCAGCCATTACAGCTGACCTCACCCTTCCCTCAGGGCTCTATTTCAACCTGTGGGCTTAACTGCCCACTCTGGTTAGTGCAAGCATTACCATTTTGAGGGTAACATATTTTTATCTTCCCCAGCCCTGCCAGAGAAGCCACCCTAACCAACTCTGCCACCATAAACGGCACAAATGGAGGCCTGCTGCCTGGGGCAGAGTGCTAGCAGAGATGGCTCCAACATTTGGGAGTGTAGGACACAAGGCAAACTTGGTAGGGCCTCGCTAAACCTGGAGCGTACGTATCTGGAGGTTGTTAGCCTGGACGGGGAGGGGAATGGAGTTCATGCGGAGAGGGGCTAGTACCAGAGCTGTGGGGGCTGAGTGCTGGAGGGTTGGACAGGGAGGAGGGAGAGCAGGACCGACTTCAGAGCAGAGGCTGCATTGACCAGGATGAACAGCTCCCACGGAGGACCCCACCACCGCCAGGGAGAAGGCCGTCCATGTGTTTCCACACAGCCCCGCACCACACTGACGGGGCTGCTGAGAACAGTGGTTCCGGTGGGGGGGGGGGGCTCCTAAATAAAGGAGGGGCTATGTGACATCGGGCGGGTCCCCCAGCCTCCCTGTGCCCCAGTTTCTTCATCTGTAGAATGCGGCATAATAATAGCATTTACCTCCTAGAGCTGCTGTGAGGTTTAAACAAGATAACAAACGCAAAGCTTTGGCACAGCCCCTGATGCGTGTGGGCGGTAAGTCCTCAGAATGGCAGTTGATTCGTTTAACAAACATCCCCAGTCTGCTCTTTGCCTCCGCTGGTGTTGAGTGATGCTGAAACTCCTGAGAAGGACTGGGCCTGTCCCCTGCGGCAGGAAGCTCACAGCCTACACGGGTTGGGGAGCTTCAGAGAGAAGAGTCCCGCCAGGGGACCCTCTCAGCCTAGATTTGCAGACTCGGGCTTCCAGGAAGCCTCATTTCCCTACCAAACTAGCAGGCAAATCTACACACACCCATGGTTCTCTTTCCTAGAGGGAAGGCATCTGGGGTGCTGGCCAAGCTCCCAGCCCTGAGCACCAGGGAGTCAGAGTTCAGATGACTAGAGGCCTGAGTGCCTCCAGGAGCTGCTGGAGGGTGGGAGGTTTGCAGGGGCTGGATACTAGGCAGGTGAGGCCCGCATAGGAGCTAGGGAGAGTCACATGGCCCGGGGAGCAGGTGAGGACCTGGCTGCAGGGGAGGCTGAAGCTGTGGAGGCCTTGACCTTTCCAGCCACTGTCCTGTTTCTGGGCCTGGCACTATGCTTAGGACACCATAAGCCCTTCTGCCTTTCCTGCTCACCTTTCCCAGGGACCCTCTTGCCATCATCTTCCTAGCACCCCATCCCTTAGCCAAACCTGATCTCACATTCTTCCCGCCTTCTCACAGAAGCAGTAGGACTGCAGCTCCCCCTGCCACCCGCTCCAACGTATGTAGCCCAGTTTGGGAGGTGGGTGCACCTTAACTGAAAGCTTGAAGAGATGCCATTCTAATGGTAGAAGTTTAGACATCATTCTGGTTGGGTAAGGGGGTCTTCAAGGAGTTTAAAAGGTACTTGCACAAGCAAAGCAGTAAGAGGACAAGACCTTGGAGGAGATCCAGAGGCAGTCAGGATGTGATAATGGACAGTGAGGAGACCCAGAAAAAGCTGCTCTTAGAGTGAAGAGGGGAGTGTTTTAAGATTTGTTTTGTATTGTGAAGTTTGGATACATTGACTAAAAACTTATTTATCTTGATTCAATGCATTTTTAAGATACTCAAAGAATTTGAGTGGCAAGGAAAGGAGCCCCAGGTAGGGGAAATCTCAAGAGCAAAGACATGGAAGTCGGATGCAGCATATACACGGGGAAGCGGGATGGGACACCTGGGTCTGGTCCCAGCCCTGCCAGTCATTTACTCTGACTCGAGCAGGCCACTTCCAGTCCTAAGTCTCAGTTTCCCCTGTGTACAATGGGGACAAGTGGAGACAGTCATACCACCTTGTCAACCTGCTATAAAGATGAAAGGAAATCACAAATATGTATTTGAAGTGCTTGTCACATGGTAGGAGCTCAACTTCATTAGCAATCTACGGTGGGCCTCCATTTTCCCAGCTGTGAAGTGACGGGAGGGAAGACCAGGACAGGGCTAAGTGAGGAGCAACCCCAGGGGCCCTGGCTGCCCAAGTTGTCAGGTGTGCTGGGCACCATGGCCGCCATCTGGCCTCCAAGAAGCTATAGAACAGGGGTTCCAACATAGGGTCCTGGGTCCCTGATCCTCCCAACAGGCCCTAAACTGAGCCCTAAGTGCCTGTTCCTTCTTCATTTCTCACTAGCAAATGGCATGCAATTAGATTTTCATTTTAACATGGGACTCAGAACTACTCACTGGAGAGGCAGGATAATCTAGAGAGAAATAAATGTGTGTCATCTTCTTGCTGCTAACTAAGAAGTACACCAGCGAGGGAGCACCTCTCATCTGAGGGTGGTTTCCCTTTCCTTCAGGGTTGTCAGGAGTCCACAGGCCCAGAGCAGGGCTGCTCTGTGGAGCAGGTGGGGCTGGTAGTGTTTTAAGACCTTGGTAAGTCCGAGGCACTCTTGCCTTTGGAGTCCCCATCTCACTACCTAGCAAATGTATTTAAAAAATAATAATTTTAATGACACAGCCACATTTTACATTTTAAAATTATATATAATATTAATTATAGTATTAATATTATGCATGTATATTCTATACTTATATAATTATAATGTTAAGATTATGTATGTATATTATATGTGACATAATATTATAGGTATATAATTTTTCTTTGCTTTGAACTTTTTGGAAATGATTACTGTTATGATTTTGCTTTGAGAATTCATTTACATTGACAATTGATAACAAGTTGTTGGCAGTTGTCCTGCACACTTGGGGATTCTTGTGAGATAAGACAACTTGACCTCCAAACCATTTTCAGATATGATACTTTCATGAATGCTAAATAAAGCTGATGCAATATTACATTGTATGGACATTTACTTATATGTATGTTATAATTTTGCAGTTTTCTCCTTTTGAATTTTGGAGCCAATACTGGTAAGTTTTTTTTTTTTTTTTCTTTTTTCAGGTCTCAGACATTTTTATCAGCCCTTGTAAGGTCTCAGTACCTGGCCATTGTCCTATGAATAAACAGAACTGCCTGTCTGGTGGGAGGATGACTGTAAGGAGCATCTTGGGGTACGACCTTCCTTCCCCAATAGCCGTGATCTGCAGATGAAAGGACGAGCTCACTCAGTGACATCAAGGGGCCAAAAAAGTCACAGTAAAATTGGTGACCTCTCTGAACCAGCATCAGCCCCCTCGCAGTTTTTCTTGCAAGCTGGGGGCCTCCAAATGACTGAGCTTGAATATGTTATCCATTTGTCTATTCATTCATTCAATATTTACTGAGCATAAATGAGTACAACCTCTAAAGAAGGCCATTTGGCAACATCTATCAAAATGACAAATGCAAATACCCTTTTGATTGAGCAATCCCACTTCTGGGAATGTGTTCCATGGATGCCCTCACTCTTACGCTTAATCAAATCTATATAAGGTTATCCATTGTTGCATTGTTGGAAGCATAAAAACACTGGAAACAACCCAAATGATCATCAACAGGGGACTGGTTACAAAAATTATGGTGCAGCCATGCTATAACAAACAGAATGGCATCTCTCTATGTACTCCTACAAAAGGAACTCTTTTTAAAAGTTTTATTTTATTTTTGGGGGGTGGGGGAGGTAATTTGGTTTATTTATTTATTTTTAGAGGTACTGGGGATTGAACACAGGAACTCATGCAATCTAAACACGCACTCTAACAAGGAACTCTAAGATATGTTATTAAATAGTTTTACAAGGCAAGGTGCAAGACACTATATAGGATTCTACACTTACATTAAAAAGGGAAGAAAATAAGAATATACACATGTGCTTGAACAGGCGCAAAGAAACCCAGGATGGACATTCAAGAAATGAGTAATAGTGGTTCCCTGTGGGAGTGAGATGGGAACCGGGTAAGATGAGGTTTAGTGCCTGGAGGGAGAGAATTTTTACAGATACCTTTTAATACTTTTTATTTTTAAGAACCATGTGGATATATCATGAATTTGGATGATAATTTTAAATATACCTATTGAGCATATAACTGTGCCAAGCACTGTTCTAGGCACAGGATACAGTGGGGAATAAGGCAGACAATTTGAGAAAAAAGAAATAGGATCATTCATTCTCCACCCGCTACTATTGTGGAACAAATTCTAATGGAATAACTGAGGGGCACAAAAATGCGGTGTTCATAAACTAAAACGAACACATGACTAGAATTTACTGAAAAGTTCGCTTTGGCATTCTACCCGGGAGGCTGGCTGCCAGCAGCACTTGGCCGTACTAGGTTCCCACTGCACAGGCTCAAGAAAGGAGTGGGAGGGTTAGTGCTGGGGTTCTGGCCATCCTCAGTGGTCCTCAGTCAAAGTGACTGAAAGGACACTGCCTCTGAGCATCTTTCTGGAGAAACCTGAGAGCTTTCATCCTAAGAAGTCATGCCAGACTGAGCACCCTCAGGAGAGAGTAATTTATCGGCTAATCCACTACCATCTTTTGGTCTTACAGAAGCATGACCTTGAACGAGAACCCAGGACAGGGAAGTTTTGATGAGACAGGCAGAGACAGAATTCTGGGGACTTCCCAGACCGGCGATGACTGGGAGCTGAGGCTGACATTAGTGCACCTTGCCTCCCAGGCACTTCGCTGCGTTGGAGCAGCTCGCTGAATCCCAAACCCTACCAGGTGAGTACTTTTTCTCCCTTGCATTTTCACAGATGAAGAAACTGAGACACAATGAGGTTAAGTACCACCCCCAAAGTCACAAAATCAGCAAATGGGGGAACCAGGATTCCAAGCCACTTAATCTGACTGCAGAGCCCGAATCCCCTTAGCTCCTCTCTCTACACCTCTGAGCACCTTTGGAGTGGAGAAGGAGGGCAGGGCAGCTCCAGGATCCTCTCTCTGTCCCAGGGCCCAGCCCCCAGGAGGTGATCACAAGTGCTGAGCTGGACAGTGGGATGTAGAGCACTGTCGGAGACCGCCCACCCCAGGTCTTTCACAGAACACGCCTGATGCCCCCCCCCAGACCAGACCTCACCCTTCCTCCACCCCACCATTTCCTCTGAGGATAAATATAGACTCCCCTTTATTTGCCTGACTTCGGAATCTTCACACCTGGCACGCAGCCTTCCTGGGCTCCCCCTTCAAGTACACAAAGCCTTTGTCTTCTTATGCAAATGGCCAGGTTCTGCTCATAAAAGTACCCCACCTAAAAGGGAGGTGGAGAAAGAATGCTTCATGGAAAATTATGAAACACATTTCTTTGTATTTGAATACTTCCAGGACTTCACACTGGCAGCAAACCAACTCTGGGTTAGACCCTGGCTTCTCTGGCCTCTTTTTGGGCCATGGACCTCCTTGGTATCTGGTGAAACTCACGGACTTCTCAGACTAGTGTTTTTAAAAGCACAAAATAAAACACATAGAATTACAGTGGAAATCAGTGATACTGGAATAGGGTTATCCAAATACCTATGATGCAGCAATACGATGTGATTCTTCATTAGCATGTTAAATAACAAGATCCAGCATTGGGTCTAATTATAATTCTGAGGAAGTGATGAGCAAAACCGGTATCTGAAGATGTCTGCACATGAAAATATCTGCAATTTCTACTGGTGACAAAGTCACAGGTGTGACGAATACTAATAAGGTTTGCTCCCTGCACTCACTGTGGAAGAACTGCTGGGTTTCACTTCGAGATTGCGGAGGATGAAGATGTAATACAACCCCATCCTCCCCCGCCCCAATTTAGGAAATTCTAGTCCTTGTCAGTTTAGGCCTGGGATTTCCATTCTGACCCAAGTATATCCCTGGCTTGTATCTGTGGCAAGAAGACCATTTCACAAGTATGTGAATCCCTCCCAATGTCCCCTGGCCAGAGCTGACTCCTCCCTGTCTCGGCTGGAAGTTAATTGTTTGTAAAAGTGGTGTTCCCAGTAGCTGACCCTCCGGGGAACACTTCCAATGTGCCCATGGGCTGTCCCTGTGTGAAAAGCATGACCTTCAGTAGTTCACTCCATAGCCAGATGAGGCAAGTGAATGCCCTGCACCCTTTTTCCAGACGTGGAAGATGAGTCTCAGAGACAGGGAGTGAGCTGTCCAGGTTGAGGGTGCAGGTTTGCCCCATGCCCTTGCCTTTCCTCTGAATCACATGCCTCACACACCTACCATTGGTATATTTATCTTGATTTGAGGTGACCATGATGAAATTATAATGATAATAACAAAAATCGTTACCACCAGGGAGGACCCACTGTATTTCAGAGGCATGACATCATCATTATCATCATCATCACCATCAGAGTCATGGCTAATCCTAATAGCTTACATTATTCCAAACTGTTCTAAAAACTTAACCCATTTAATCTTCCAAACAGCAGGTCATGTTATTGGCCCTGTTTCAAAGATGATGTCAGTGAAGTCCAGAAAAGTTAAGTCATTTGATCAAGGTCATAGCTGGTCAGCTGGAATTGGTACCAAGGAAATAGCCTCCTCATTTTTTTTTAAGCGAGCTGTTTGGTTAAAGTGGGACATATACATAGAAAAATGCGTATGTAAATCATGAGTGCAGAGCTCAGTGAATTTTCACAAAGTGAATGCACTCATCCAACCCACCACCCAGGTCAAGAAATGGAACGTGATCAGCGTGCAGGAGCTCCTCACCCTTCCCTGGTCACTATGTCCCCAAGGTAACCATTATCCTAACTTCTATTGCCATTAATCGGTTCTGCCTGTTTTTGAGTTTATATCTGTTTTCTCATTCTCAACCATTATGTTATCTCATTTAGTCATCATAATGACCTTAGGGTCTAGAAAGTAGCTGTTTTCTTATTATTCCTATTTTGCAGATGAAGGAATTGAGCTATCTGCACCCACTTGGTGACCTCCCTGAGGCCCATGCCAGTGGGATGGAAGTGGAATCCTAACTCAGATCCTGGGGGCTGACTGCACCATCCACTGCCTCACTGTCAGTTGAGCCTGGATTTCTGCTTGAAACTCAGAAACACAGTAGAGGTTCAGGGATGTTTGCATGAACAAATATCCTGGGCCCTAACTGGCCCAACACTTCCTCTCACAGGCCTTATAGCAGCCTTTCTAGGGAGCCCATCTACTCCGAAGGGCCCTCTCCTCCAGCCACTTGAGCTTCCGGGTTGTTCTTCGGGATCTCCAGCAAAGTTCTACCTCCTGGTCCTCGCGCTTGCTGTTCCCTCTGCTGGCCAGCGAATCCCTTCCCCCAGGGACCTGCCTGGCGTCCTCCTTTGCTTCTCCAGTGTCACCTCCCAGGCAAGGCTTCCCCCGCCCTGACCTCTGACCTGACCCCTATCTCAACAACACAACCCACGCACTCTTCTTCCTCTCCCTTTTTCTTGGAGTGCTTATTACACCCAACGCTGTATTCTATACGTGTATTTGTCTATTGTCTGTCTCCTTCCTCTAGACTGTGTTTGTCAGGAAGCAAAATGCTGTTTTGGTCACTGATTT
This sequence comes from Camelus bactrianus, assembly GCF_048773025.1. Taxonomy (NCBI): domain Eukaryota; kingdom Metazoa; phylum Chordata; class Mammalia; order Artiodactyla; family Camelidae; genus Camelus; species Camelus bactrianus. The sequence continues at coordinate 30,524,610 of NC_133565.1, forward strand.
ATTCCCAGGGCTCGGACGTACATGGCATACAGTCGACACTCAATAAATCTTGAGTGGAAGGAGGAACTAATCAGCACAGAACTTCACCAAGATACAAGTGGCCTCCACAAAGAAAGGAAAAATAGAATTTAAATTCACTTGGCTAACAGTGGCAGTGCCTGGACTTTAGCCAGATCCTGCTCTTCAGCTGAGACAAAGACCGGAGGTTGGGGGAGGGGGGCCAAGTCCAGTGGGGCAGCTCATCTACCAGCCAGGAAGTCAGGGATCCCCTCCCCTGTCCCTCTCTGGCTGCTAATGTGACCCTCCCCCGAGGTCTCCAGCCAGCCACGGTGCCCCACCTCAGAGCATCAGAGAGGAGAACCAGCCACCAGCTCAGAGGTGACAATAGGGCTCCTGTGTGCTGTGGGCAGTTGGAGAGGGCATGAACTCAGGCAAATGAGCCTGAGTGCTCACAGATATAGAGGCGTGCGGGTGGTCTGGGCGCTGCTTCCACTTCAGAGTTCACCAGGATGGAGGGCAGCCTAAGGCAGCTCAGCCTGGGCAGGGGGCCCAAGGGGGCTGGGGACAGCCAGGCCCTGGCTGAGTTGCAGGAACTGGCCCTGAAGTGGTTCATGGAGACGCAGGCCCCCCTCATTCTGCAGAATGGAGCCCTGCCCTCCTGGTTTCACGGATTCATCACCCGCAAGTAAGGCTGCTCCTGTCCCCATGCCCAGCATGGCCTGTAGCCCCCCGAGGCTGGGAAAACAGTCCAGGACGAGACTGGTTCCTGCCCTCTCCCTGGGCTAGAGAGGGCCCCCGGGAGGTGGTGGGCAGGGCAACAGATGGGGAAGGTTCAAGTTCTCTGGCGGCAGCTTTGGAGGGCAGGGTGGGCGAAGGCATCGGCCCCCGCTCTAAGGTTAGGGCTGGGGGTGCTGGGCTGCTGAGCTGCCAGAAACACAGTGAGGGGCAGGCAGGAGCAGGATGCGTGCAGACCAGCTCTGAAAAACTTGATGAATTACTAGAGGGACTGTTTCATTTGTCATCCAAACCAGAACGCTGTTAGTAAATAGGCTGGGAGAACTGTTTTGAGTGGGGACTGTCCCAGGCAAACCTGGATATACAGTTACTCTAGGAATAAAAGCCAAGATATGGAGGTTGGCTCTCTGACTGGGCTGGATCTCCAAGCTGCCAAAGCACTGATGAAGGAATGACAAACCCAGCCAGTCACTAAGTCCTCCTGACCCAGCACCTGGCATTGAACCCAGGCTAGCTTCATGGGCCACAGCCTGTGCTGTAACACAGGGCCCTCTGCTCAGAAGGGCCCTATTCTTGGCTGAATGCTTTGCTGTCACTATGCTGAAATTCTTACTTTCTGTGTAGGGGGCTCCACGTTTTCATTTAGTACCAAGCCCTGCAAAATCTGTAGTTGATCCTGCATAGAGCAGGCACCCAGTAAGTATCTGGTGAAGAAATGGGTGAGGAAATATCCGATCTATGTACTGCCAAACCAGAAGACAGCTGGAGTTTTCCACCATGCCTCCAAAATACTTGGCACCAGTTAGAAATATTCATGGCTGCCTGGGGCTGAAAGGGATATGCAAGGAGGGGATGAGAACATATGAGTTGCTATTGTGGTCTGGCTCCAAGCGTAACAGCAACTTCTCCCTGCAGACACTCTTGTGTAGTTCACATCCTGCACAACAGTACACAGTGGTCCTGAGGCAAGGAACCCATAAGCCTAAAAATCTCTAGATACATGGATTCATTCTTGTTACAGAGCCATTCATGTGGGGAGTGGGCAACCAGGGGCAGTGGCTGTTGTGCCTGCTGGTGAGGCGGTAGTGGGGGGTGGTGTCTGTGGCCTCAGGACTCCAACCCAGCCCCAGACTGAGTCTTGAGCTTGCTTAACTGGGCCCAGACAGAGCACAGACCCAGCCGAAGGTCTGAGGGAGTCCTCTCTGAAGGGCTGGAGGTCTGCGTCCTGGATCTGGCACCCAAGGGCATGGTTGGCCAGGACTCTGAGGCAGGTCTAAGTCAGGCTGCTCTTGCTGCTGAGGGGACCTGGGCCCAGCTAATGGCATGTCCTCTGCCCAGGCAGACAGAGCAGCTGCTCAGGGACAAAGCTCCTGGTTCCTTCCTCATCCGGCTCAGCGACAGGGCCACCGGCTACATCTTGTCCTACAGGTAAGAGAGGAAGCCCTCTGCAAAGGGCAGGCAGGCTCCAGCTCCCATAAACCAGCCTTGCAGATACACGTGGCACCCCCACCAGCCCACACTGCTGGGCTTTCCCTGGGCCGTGACTCGCTCACTCCCTCACTTATCTGTCCACGTCCATCAGACATTTTCCGGGCAGAACCATCAGTAAGCTAGGACGAAGCCCCCACCTTCAAGGGGTGAGTGGGGGCAGAGGAGAACCTCCTCCTGATGGGAGGCTGGGGAAGGCTTCACAGAGGTGAACTTTGAGCCCAGGATAGAAGGAAGACCAGCAGCTTGCTGGGCAGAAAAGGAGGTGTGATTGGGGTTTAGGAAGGTATTTCCAGTCGTTAGGACTGCACGTGCAGAGGAACAGAAGCTTGGCAGACTAAGGTGCTGGGGCAGCCACAGGTTGCTGGAGGCATTGGACCACGGTTCCAATGCCTGGTGAGGAGAGCCGGGAGCAGCTCAGGATGGCCTTGGATGCCTGGTTATGTCTGCAGACAGTGAAGGGTCATCTGGTCAGCCTTAGGTTTTGCAAGGATCCTTCAGACAGCCTATGGAGAGGGAACTGGAAGACAGATGCTGGGAGTATGGAGGCAATGGGGTGAGGTCTGGGCTAGATGGTGAGGTCTGGGCTAGATGATGAAGTCTGGGCAGGGCAAGGCAGTGGGCATAGAGAAGTGTAGACAAGACGGCCAGGGTGAAGTCAGAGATGGTGATGTCAGCCCTGTCCTCAGAGTAGGTTGGGTGGGGAAAGGCAGAGAAAGGAAGAAGTTTCCCTGACCCCTCGTTAGGTAGGGAGCGAGGGAGTTGGGGCTCCAGGGCAAATCTCAAAGGCCTCAGAGCCAGATTCAAAATGACCATCTGCTCGGACTGCCCCAGTTCAAATCCTGACCTTGAGCAAGTTACTTTGCCTCTCTGTGCCTCTGTTTCCTCATCTGTAAAATGGGAACACTGCAGTGACTATTTCATATGATTGTTGAATGGCTTTGATGAGTTTTTACCTTTAAAAGTACTTGACACAGTATCCAGAACATAGTAAGGACTAAACAAATGTTATTGTTGTTAAAAGGTATTGTTAGTCTATGGGCCAGGTACTGTCCTAGGCACTTTGAAATATACAAACTCAGCAGTTTTCATGTCTTTTCAGCATCAGATTTTTTTCCCAAACATGATCTTAGGTGGAATGCCAGCATATTAAAGAGATCAAAGTGGGGCTGCTCAAAGATACACAAATAGACCAACGGAATCCAGAAACAGCCCCCCACATTTGGTTACCAGATTTGCAACAGAGATGCCACTGCAATTCAGTAGAGAGAAAGGCTGATCTTTTCAATAACTGGTATGGGAGCAATTGGATATTCAAATGGAAAAAAACAGCCCCCACCTTACATTATACACAAAAATTCACTAATTCTAGGTGGATCGTGGACCCAAGTGAGAAAAGCAAAACAATACATTTGTCGAAGAAAACACAGGAAACATTTTTCATGACTTTGAAATAGGCAAAGATTTCTTAAATGAAACACAAAAGTACTAACCACAAAAGAGAAGACTGATAAATTGAATTTCCTTAAAATTAAGAATTTTTGAAAAAAAATTGTTAATCAAAAGATACCATTAAATGGACAAACCACAGTGTTGGATAAGTTTTGTACTGTAATATATGTATCTAATAAAGGACTCATCTCCAGAATATATAAAGAACTCCTACAAATCAATAAGACAAAGACGACACAGGCAGAATAAAGGCCCTTCATAAAAGAGGGTCCAAAAGGACCGTGAGCATGTTGGGGTTCAGTAGCTTTAGTAATCAGGGAAATAGAAACTAAAACTACTTTAGCGAGTGGCTACCGAATAGTTGGTGAGGACGTAGAACAATGGGAAGTCTCCTACTCGGCAACAATTTTAGAAAACTATTTGGTATAATCTACTAAAGCTAAACATAGGGGTGCTCCTGACCCTCTGATTCTCCTCCTTGGGATATTCTCAACAGCAATGACTACATACGTTCAGCAAAAGCCACGCACAAGAACGTTCACAGCAGCTTTATTTATAACAACCCAGACCTGAAAATAATCTAAATGACCATCAACAGAATGGATAAATTGTGGACTTTTTTTTTTTTTTATTAAATGGAATACTACCTGTCAATGGGAGGGAAAAGAAACTAATTCTGCATGGACATGAATCAATCTCAAAGACATAAAGTGGAGTGAACAAGCCAGGCACAAAACAGGAACGCTGTATGAATCCTCTTACATGAAATTCCGTAACAGGCAAAACTGAGCTGCGGCAATGGGGGTCGGAGTGGTGGCTACGTTTGTGGGGCACAGACTGGAAGGGGCCATGAGGGACTCCTCTGGGGAGCCGGCAATATTTTCTGTTTTGCCCTAGGTGGTGGTTACGTGGCAGTGTTCACATGTGGAAATTCATTGAGTTGCACGCTTAGGACATGTGCAATTCACTGTGTTTGCGTTATTCTTCTATAAAAAAGGAAAATGAAGAGGGTGGGACATTACAGGCTGGAGGGGAGGTTGGAGCTGGAATTCCATCTTTTCAGCCTGGCCAGGATTCAGGTGAGGCAAGTGAGGTGAGTGAGGCAAGTGAGGCTGAGTCGCGCAACTGTGGGGTCGAATCTCATCTTTAAGACTTAGATATTTTGCTCATCGTCGATATCTCAGTATTAATTTTGATTTTCTAAAATATAGCATTATTAGTTATCTTGATTACTGAGTTTTGTGGCATCCCCTTAAATTTTGGATCCGAGCTTGGAGCTCCCCCTACCCCAGTCCTGGCCTTGCCCTTCTTGATTGATGCTGGGGGCCCCCTGCCTCCCCCAGCAGGTTTGAAAACCACTCCCTAGCTCCCCATCACCTTCAAGGCTGGGCTTATTGGATGTCAGGTCCCACTTTACAGAGGGACCCTTCAAGGCCCAAGTGGGCAGCGTGGCCGGGCCAGCTCCAGCCCTGGGCCAGGGCAGGACTGCCGGCTGTCAGCAGCCCCAGGACCACAAGTGCTTGTGTTGCAGGGGCAGTGATCGCTGCCGGCACTTTGTCATCAACCAGCTCCAAAACCGGCGCTACCTCATCTCAGGGGACACCCAGACCCATGGCACCCTGGCCGAGCTCGTGCGCCATTACCAGGAGGTGCAGTTTGAGCCCTTCGGGGAGACCCTGGCTGCTGCCTGCCCACGGGTAGGCACCCCTCCCTCTTCCCTGGGGGCGGGCGGCGGGCAGTGTGCCCGGGCCTGGTGCGTCCGCCACTTGGCCACATGCCTCTCCCTGACTTCCCTATTTCCTGACACCCAGGGGCACACAGTGCGGCATCACGGTCCCTATTTGAAAAGAGGAGACTGAGGCAGCACTCTACCTGAGGTCAGGGACGTGGTGGGAACGTTTCAGTCCCTGCTAGCAGTCCCTGGTAGGCAACTGGAGGCCGGCCAGGGGTGTATGACCACACACTTGCTGTGTCCCCACCCTCCCAGCCAGAGGACAATGATCTGTATGACGCCATCACCGTGGGGCTCCATCAGACCGATCCGGGCCTGGAAAACCCACCTGCTGCAGTGTCCCCCACAGCGGTGCCAGACAAGGCCAGCCCCCGCCCCTCTCCAAAGCCTCAGGTCTCCTTCCTCCACAAAAAGAAGAGCCTGAATGCACGTCCCCAGGACCTCTCCAAGGAAGAAAGCATGGAGGTGAGGAGGATTCTGGGCTGCTGAGGGTCAGGATTGCTACACCAGGAATGTGGGTGCCACACCCACCGTCAGGCCTGGAGAAGCCACACTGACTGGCCCCTCCAGTTGCAGAGGGTGAGCTCCAGGCCTAGGGAGGAGCCAGCCCAGCAGGCAATCACCCAGGGCTTCACCCATGCTGTGGCCTGCCTCTGGCCAACTGGATCCGATTCAAACCTTGGCTTGACCTTTCTAACTGAGTGACTTTGGACAAGTCACATAACCTCTCTGAGCCTCTGTTGATCAATCCTGAGGCTCCTGGGGCTTGAATGAGGGAATGAATGTGAAATGTCTGAAAACTCCCTTTGTAACATGCAGAGTGGGGTGCCTGTGAGTCAGTACTTTATCCTCCTCCACAGCGACTCACAGGAGAGACTCAGATTTTTCTTAATATATATCAGGTCACAAAATGTTGAGGGTGTCTCCTCATGCTTAGCATAGAATCTGAAATCTTCACCAGGGTCCCCAGGAGCCTCACCAGGTGTCCTGCCACCTCTCCCTCTTCACTTTTCTCTAGCCTCATTGGTCTTTGGATCTTCCCTGAACACACCAACCTTCTTCCCACCCCAGGGCCTTTGCACTTGCTGTACCTGCTGCCTGGAATGCTCTTCCCACCAGATATCTGCATGCATATACTCTCACTGCATTCCATTCTCTGCTCAAAAGTCATCTCCTCAGAAAGGCCCATCTGAACTATAGAAAATATTTCCTCAGCCACCTACCATTCTCCCTGTCCCAGTACCCTGCTTTGTTCTCCTTCACAGTACTGATCATGAGCCGATTATTATCTTGTGATATGTTACATCAACTGTATTAAGTTATGTAACAGAGCAGTGTGTTGCCAGGTTAGAATCCAAACTTCCAAAAGTTGGTCTTGTCATCAAGCCCCTGGCACCTAGAACAGTGTCTACACAGTCCTTACTAAATACTTGTTGAATAAACACTCAGTTGATGGACTTGGGGGGCGGGCCATTCTGAAGAGGGAGGGAGCAGTGAATGAGTGGGTTCAGGGGGCTCAGAGGGACCAGCGGACCACTCTGGAGGGGAGAGGAGCAGGGCAGGATGATCCTGGGTGGGAGGTAGAGCTCGTGACTCATGGCCTTGAATGCCGACATAAAGACAGTGGTTCTAGAGTATGAAGCTGGCGGGGACCCTGAACATCAACCAACCCCTGCACAGAAGAGTCAAGTAAACTGAGCCCAAGACACAGAGCCTCAGCTTCTGTGAGGGAGCTTCAGTTTGCCCGAGGGCAGCTTAGTCACAGTGTAGCCTTTAAGACGTCTGTCCCTCTCTCCCCAGGCCCCCATCAGGGTGCCTCCCCTCCCGGAGAGGAGGGCCTCCCTTCTGGACGAGTCTTTCGGAGGCCCCAACGACATCGTCTATGCAGACCTGAGAAAGATAAACCAGGCACGGCTAGGCCTGGTCGCAGTTCCAGCCGGCAGCCAGGCCTGCTCCTCAGGCAAGGAGGACCCAAGGAGACTCTCAGATGGAAGCCAGAGCAAGCCTGATGGCCCAGGACCTACCCTGTCTGGGGTGGGCCCAGACCAGGGCCCTAGAGTGTCTCCCACTTCTCGGGGCCTCCTCCTGCCCCTCAGTTCTGAGGCCTTGGGATCCTCAGCCTCTGCCTGGAGCCAGGGGTCTCCAAAGCTGAGCCACAGGGCTCAGCCCTGTTCCCTGGGCAGCTGTGCAGATACCTATGAGCTCGTCCAGACAGCAGGCCTCCCAAAGGAAGCCAAGGATGTGCCACACCAAGAAGGCAGCAGTACCTACGAGCAGATCCCAGCCAGGCCCCCCTATCCTGGGGCCAGTCCCACATATAGCAGGCTTTCAGGGTCCACAGACTGTGGCTATGAGAGCATCTCAGGGACCCCGGAGCTCCCAGAGCCCAGGAACACCTATGAACAGACCCCAGCAGCCAAGAGCAAGGAGCCTGGACGGACACATAAGGTAGGCTCTATGGGTGGGGTGGGGTGGTGGCCAGCCCTTAGGGGGCACCTGGTGATAAGAGGGACCTGTGGCTCTCAGGCATGGGCAAAGCAGGTCACCACCACTGCCCAGAACTTTTCAGCCCTAACTTCTGCTTCGAGATGGTGGAAGAGGCAGATGTTAAGTTGGATATAAGAAGGGGGCTTCCAGGCTCTCCTAAGGTCTTTCTCTGTGGCAGACTGGGACTCCTGTCCCTCCCTCTTGACCACTGCAGGGGTCTCAGAGCCTCAGAGAGATGATGGACAAGGGCCCTGGCACCAGGTCTGACTTGCCTTGGCCCTTGTCATGGCTCAGCCACTCCCTAGCCATGTGGCAATATAGTTTCCCCAGCAACTAAGATTGCCAGATTTAGCAAAATAAAACAGCGGATATCCAGCTAATTTGAATTTCTGATAAACAATGAGTAATATTTTTTAGTGTAAGTATGTCCCCAATACTATAATTATTCCTTATTTATCTGAAGTTCAAATTTAACTGGGCATCCTGTATTCTCATTTAGCACCTTACCCAGGATCTCCATTTCCGCATCTGTAAAGTGGGCTGGTCCCATGGCTGTGTCCAGGGGCAGCAGCCCAAAAGATTACACGGGGCATTCTTACGTGCTCAGGACACAGCCCAGAGACGGCTGTCAGTGAACAGCTGTTCTTCCTGAAGATTTCTGCTAAGAATGGAGAAAAGGGGGAGCAGGGAGCAGGGGGGTGGAAGGAGGTGGTCAGGGGTTCTCAGGGAGGCAGAGGAGCCCTCCTGAGCCCTCGGCCCCAGCACACTTGCCCATACCTGGAACTGATGAGCCGGGAGAGCCAACTGCCCAAAGGGACACCCTCAGATTGGGGCCCATGTGAACCTCCTCCCCAAGCCTGAACAGTGAAACCCCAAGCTCCCAGCGGAAAGGCCTTCACCGAAAGTTCTGCCAGCTCCTCCCTCAGGGCAGAGCTGTGCCCACGCACCGGGGACAGGGAGCTTGACTGGTGCAAGGCAGCCTCTAGGTCCTGACTCCCCAGACCACAGATGCTGCCTGCGGACAGCCCTTCTAAGAACCACAGAAGCCACATCCCACGTCTGCTCTTCCGCTGGCTGCGAAGTCCTTCTGGTCCCTGGTGGCACCATGTATGACCCCATCCCCATTCTACTTAGGGCGTGGCTGGGACAGAGAGTGCTGGGGGTCTGGAGATCCAGGGGACCCAGTGAGGGAAGTAGGGGCTCGGCCTTCCGTCTCCACTTCCCCTTTAGCCTCCTGAGCCAGAGAGGGCAAGTGCCTTGTCCCAAACCAGAGGCTAGAGTGGAATTCCCAGAACTGTGAGGGGCAGTGGAGCAGCCGTCATTATTCCAACCTGGTCTCTTCCCAGCCTTGGGCCCCAGCCCACAGTCACTGCTGAGGGACCATCTGAGCCTGGCTCTCCCCTCCCTATCCAGGGACCCAGGCTCCAGCATCTTCTTCCTCTTTGCAGCCTGACAAGCTCCGGAGGCTCTTCTTCACGGATAAGAAGCACAAACCCTGAGGAGTCCTGGCTTCCGGCGGCCCACCAGCGGGTTTCTGGGAACCTGCCACCAGAGGTTACTTATTGGGCAGCTCTCAGCCTGCCTGAAGGCACCCCTGAACCCTAAAATCCAACCAGCCTGCTCTGTAACCAGGCTGAGACAGAGTTGCCTGCAGCTCAGGGTGGTGTCCCGCTCCCCCAGTGCGTCCCACCCAGGCCGAGGAAATCACGGCCCGAGAGGAGTGGGGACTGGCCAAAGGCAGGGGTCAGCATCCCCATTTCCAAAATGAGCTGGGGCCTGGGCAGATGAATCAAGCCAGCCTCCCACCCTTACTGAGCATGGGGCAGGCCTGGCATTTTCCTAAGTGGCTGAATGACATCGTGCAGTTGCCCTTGAGACCAGAATCAGTCCTTCTCGTGACCCTATCAGCAGAAAGGAGGGGAGGGCCCAGGGCCACATCCCTGCTCCTGCTCCTGCTCCAGTGGAGTTAGGGCAAGAAACCAGGGAAATGGCAGCAAAGCCCCAGCCTCAGAGGCGATGGTTCTGACCCTGGGGCAGCTGGGCTCCCAGGGACCATCACCTCAGCCTCTCTGCCCCCGCCTTCATCTCAGCCTCACAATGCAAGCTGGGCAGACCCTAGTTTGACCTCTTTAGCTGCAGATGAGGGGGAGGGTGGTTGAGGCCCAGACAGGAGCAGCAACCTGCTTAGAGTTGCACAGTCACCCCTCCTAAGGCAGCCTGGGCACTGCTGGCCGCTTGCTGGCTATCCCTGTCTACCAGGCCAACCTGCACCGAGCTGTGCCTGATGCCCAGCTGATACTCCATAAATGTTCACTGGAATGACTATCGTTATGAGGGAAATGGAAACAATTTTCACTGAACACCTGCTCTTCGTGGGGCTCACTCAAAGACTTGGAGTACAAGTGTGTCTTCCTTTCTAAGACACAAGCACTGAAATAAAAGTTGGTGCCTCAAGTGGGAAGGCAGTGCTTAACCCAGAGAGGTGAAGGGCTAATGGCGGGATTTCAAGGAGAAAAGGGACCAGTGACCTTTCCTAACATTGGCAGACACAGAGAACATGGTGACATGAAAGTGTTTTACTACCAGGAATTCACAAATCTGTGGACAGCACACACCAGTGAGGATTCCATGTCGCTGGGGAAGGTGGATGGAGTGGTTCATATGGAGTATGAACCATGCTCAGGACCTGGACAGAGACAGGGACAGAGCCCTTGGACTGACTGCTTACACAGCTTCACATTGGGAAGGGTCAGGGGAGAAGGGACAGGAGGGGCCGGGGTGTACTCCAGCTGTGGGTTTTGGAGAAAGATTGCATAGCTCGTTAAACCCTTGTCTTCTTTTTCTTTTTTCACTTTGCCCTGGGCAGCCAGGGCACCTGCCCAGCACTTGAGCAAGTCAGCAGCCCGGCCCTGTTAGGTGTCCTGCCTTCCCTCCCAGTGGGGCCATGTCTGACGGGGAGAGGACTGGGGTGTTGGGAAGGTGGTAGGGGACAGAGGGAGGGCCTGTGAAGGGACCACAGGGGGACTGGGAAGGGCCCTGCTCCTCACATCCCCCCTTGCCTGGTTAAGGATTTTTTGCTCAAAGGGCCAAGGAAATGTTCTTGGGTGTAAACCCCGGAGGCCACAGCTCCTCTCCTGGGGAGCCTGGAGGTCACACTCGTGTAGGCAGCAGAGCTGGGTGGTCGGCTTCTGGGCCTCTGCTACCTTGGCACTGTCCTCAGATCCGGATGTGGAAAGTGCTGGAAAAAGAGAAAGAGCAAGAGGAGGTGAGGGGCCCTGGATAGGATGCAGAGGACGCCAAAAATCTACATGAGGGAAGGGAGGCTTGGCGGACTGGCTGGACCTAGGGAATCCAACCCCCAACATGACCGAAGGGCCCCAGGTCTTTAACCTTCATGTGAGAGCCAGCCCAGCTGAGGACAGAGGACTTCCCAGTCACACACTGAGGGGAGTGGGCCTGGAATGTGACTTATGGCCTCCTGGCCTGCAGAGGCTGGCCAGGCATCACTGCTCTCGAGTGGTGACAGCCCCAGTGCCCACGGGTTCTCCCGGCCGCAGCCCCCGCTCAGGTCGGCCCTGCCCAGCTGGCCCCAGGGGCGGCACCTGAGGAAGTCAGGGGCCTTGGCGATCATGTCCTCAAAGTCGGCGAAGCCCAGCTTGCCATCGCCGTCCAGGTCAGCCTCCTCGATGACCTTGTCGCACACGAGCACCACCTCGTCCTCGTCCAGCTCCGACTTGGTGAGCCGGGCCAGCGTCAGCTCCAGGTCCTCCTTGCAGATGAAATTGTCAGTGTTGAAGTCTGTGGGGCGGGGGCGGAGACGCTCAGGCCACTGTCCTCTGAGCTGGTCCCACCAGGTACCCCTGCCGGCCTCTCCATGCACACACTCTGGGGACACTGGACCCTTGTCCTCAGCTGACAGGGACCCAGGGGGCTCACCCACAAGGACCTCTTAAACACCTCCTTCAACAAATCCACATTCACAATCTGCACAAACCCCCAGCGTGAGAGCAAGCCCAGCCCTAGCCTGAGATACTTCAGATGTTCAGACCTGGGCCTTCCTGGGAACTGCAGGCCCAGGCCAAATGGCCCTTCTGGCCTTGCCCCACGGCGGACCCTGAGTTCCCTCTACAGCTAAGGTAACCAAGGCCCAGAAGGGCCACGTGACTGAATGGAGGTCAGACGGCTGTTTGGAGGGGAAGCTGGGATTCTGACCGGGGCCTGTTTGATGCCAAGGCTCACATTTTCTAAACCGTACCACATTATCTCTGGCCCAAGCCAGACACACAGGTCAGAAGACTCAGAAGCCCCTTAGAGAGAGGCCCCGGGGCTGGCTTTTATACACGAAGAGTGGGGAACAAGGTTTCCTTCTACTTGGCAAAAGGCACTGCCACTGCCCACAGCACAGCAAGACGTTCGGGGGCCGAGCCCTAAACAGGCTCATCACAGGGAATGCGACTGTTTTTCATCCCAACATCAGATCTTTGCATGTGCCAGGAGGGCCCTTCCCATTTATCTGTCTAGCAGAGTCCATTCATCCTTCAAGTTTTGGCTCAAACATCTCCTCTTGGTTGGGGGAAAGGCGGTGCTTCGTAGACATAAGGGCTTCCCCTGCCCACTGGTCAAACCCTGGCATTAACGGCAGTGATGAAGAGCGTAACTGCCAACGTGAGCGTTGCAGGCTCCATCTCAATTTTCAACGCATGCCGGTTGGGTAGGTACAGTCAGAATCCCACTATACAGATGAAGAAACAGAGGCTTGGAAAGAACAAGTGCCCTGAGGTCACATCCCTGGTCATTGTCGGACCCCAGAGCCCAAGCTCTTGAATGGCGCCGTAGGGCCCATCCTCACACTGGCCTGTGAAGGTCCCCGGGCAAATGCCAGGTGGGATTCATCTCTGCCCTCCCAGTGGCACCCAGTATGCTCTCTAGAGAGACCTGCTGGCTGACTAGCTGGCTGGCTCCATTCCTGTTGGGTTGGCAAGATGACTCCTGTGCGCAATTTATAAGAGGAAACTGAGGTCCAGGAAACAGGTGATTCCTGCTTAGAGGTCAGGCCCCAGTACCCCCAGCACCAAACCCCAGGTCCCAGGTGCCTTTCTCCATTCCACCCCCAACCAGGGTAGCAGGGGAGCCCCACTTCTCCCTTCACTTGTCCCCAGGCCTGCCCAGCTGTGTGGTCTGCACTCCCCTTTCCGGCAGACTACAGCCCTTCCCAGGACCAGTGCCATGGGGTCCAAGATTAGAGGGGTGATGGGTGGAATTCAAGAAGCTTTTTACTTGAAACTTAGGGCAGTTTGTGGAGGGTAGACAAGGTAGGTACTGTTTCTGGTGTGCAAACGCAATGTGGGTGTACAGCTGCATGTAGACCAAAGTCCCTGAAATAAACATGACAACTACAAGATGAAAAAATAGCCCAATAGGCCCTTTTGCCTTTGGATCCCCTGGTTGATCAAAGATGCTGGGGACAGGTTTGTCCATGGCTCCTCTGGTCCAGGACAAGTTCCAGACCCTCCCTGGGCCTCAGGGTTCCCATCTGAGCACTGTCCCAGGGTCTGACACAGTCCCCGTCGGCTGCCTGGCTCACGGTGGGCTCAGCATACGAGCTCCGCTGTGTGATGGTCTCTCCTATTGCTGTAGCCGAAACCAAGGGCTTCGCGGGTGCTTGGCGCCCCCTGGTGGCCAGTGAGACTGCGGGCCCTGGGCTTGGGGTGAAATAAGGCCACGCGACCTCTGGCACCATGGGGAGGGGTTGGGGTCTGGGAGTCTCCCTCCCAACCCGGCCTCACCACCTCGCAGTGGACCCCAAATTCCTTGGCTGGCTCCTCACAGCCCAGCCCCTGTGACCTCTCCGGACTCATGCCACCCTCATCCCACCACCTTCCTCTCCCCACCTTCTCACCAAGCCCCACACTTCGTGCCTCCCTGAGGTCTTCACAGGTGCGCCTGCCTCCATTCTCCTGTCAACAATCTCTTGTGACACCCAGGCCCTGCTGGAATGTCACCACGTGTGAATTCTCACATTAACCACCCACCCTCCACTCTCAGGACCCTGCAGATGTCTCTCATGTACTGTTTGTCCACACTGGCCACCGCGCTGGACAGGCACCCTTCCGGGTGTTCCTGGTGTCCCCAGCAGTGACGAGGTGGGCTGTGGACCGCCACCGCCCGCAGCACCCCTGCCCCTCCTCCAGGCCCTCGTTACCGTAGATCTTGAAGGCGTAGTTTGCCTTGAGCTCGCGGGGAGCCGACTCGCAGAGCACGGAAAACATGTCCACAAAGTCGTTGAAGGTGAGGTTCCCCTCCCCATCCTCAGAAAAAGCCTCCACGATCCTTTCCTTGAAGGGGTTCTCCTGAAGAAAACCCCAGCAGTCACCAGGGTGCAGGTTCCCTCAGGACTGAGGTCGCCGCCGGGACTCAGGCCCCAAGTGGAGGCCACGTGGATCCCAAGAGGATACCATGACCCCAGAGTCCCACGTCGGAGGCCTGGCGAGGGACTGTCTGCAAAGTCCCACAGCAATGTGGGTCTGCGCCCCAAGTGCCCAAGTGCTTTCTTACTGTTGGCGTGCACCTGACGTGTATGGTAGGTAAGGAGCTGTGAAGTGGGCCGTTCACATCACATACACGTGTGGTCTGAGGTCTGAGGTCTGAGGACCAGCAGCATCAGCCTCACCTGGGAGCTTGTTAGAAAAACAGGCTTTGGGCCCCGCCCCAGACCTACTGAAACTGACTGTCATGTTGGCAAGATCCCCAGGTGATTCCTGTGCCGTTAAAGTGTGAGGTGATGCTATGGATGACTGTACCGTCAGAGGCCACAGCCAGACGAGGAGGAGAGTGAAAAATTATCTTATAAAGCAGACACAAACAAGGTCTGCCAAGGACAGCAGTCTGGCTGCTTCACAAAGGGGCGAGCAGATGGGTACAGGCCGACAGCCCCACAGACGGTGGGGAAGCACCCACCACAGCACCCTGACGGAGTCCCACACACTCAGTTCATTTATTCATAGGCTGCAGATGAGGAAACTGAGGCACAGAGAGGTTCAGCAATCCGCTCAGGGCAACACAGCCACAAAGGGTGGAGCTGGGGTTCAACTCAGGTCTGGTGCCTCTGTGGTCCTGCCCATCCAGAGGAGCGGACTCCCCAAGCCTCCAGCCCACCTGCCCAGCCTTCTCCAGCTGCTTCCCCTGCTCTGCCCATCCCCTACTCTGCCCGGCTGCAGTGGCCTCTCACGTACCCGGAGCTCCGGCATCTGGATGATGAGGCTCATGGGCACGTGGACGATGGGGCTCTTCCTGTAGTCCATCGGGACCAGGTTGGGGGCCAGCTCATAGAACCGTGCATGGAGCCTGCAAGGGAAACAGAGAAAAAGTGGTGGTGGGGGTACAACCCCCAGGCCCCCAGGGGCCCAGAATCGCCCTGCCTGCTCCCCACCTCCCATACTATAGACCCACTTTGGCCAGAGGCCTGGGGAGCCCACCTGCTCTGCCCACAGGGCATGGTGGGATGTAAGGGAGGCAGGTTCTGCCCAGGCTCCAGTGCTGATAACCAGATTGTGTCCTGGTCCTTACCACCATCACCACTGCCACCACCACCGCCACTGCCCCTCCCCCTCCAAGGCCTGCAATCAGATCTTATTTGTCGTTCCTTGGGCTCTCGTAACAGTCTTCTATGTGCCAGGCATGTCACCTCTTTAATTCTCCTCCTCAGGTCTATGCAGACAGATGCACTGCGATCCCACTTCACAGCTCAGCAAACTGAGGCCTGAAGAGGTTAAGACTGATTTGCCTACCACCGCACAACTAGGAAGTATCAGGGATCGTGGCTGGAAGCTAGCACTGGAAACCCAGGGCAGAAACTCTTAACCACTCTTCCCCGTGCCGCTTGGGCCACTCCCCACTCCTGACATTGTTGAAGCCCTGGCTCAGTGTGCTGCCCCTGCCCCCAAAGTAGGCCTGAGGGTTCGGTCTCTGGAAGAGCTTCCAGAGGCCCCCACGTCCTGGGAAGCCCCTGAGAATGGGCCATCCATAACCTCTCTCCAGATGGGAGCGGTGCAGACGCAGCCCGCTGCCCTGGGCCTGGCCCTCCTTGATGATGGGTCAGGTCCCCAGCTCCCTCCCACCCTCCCACCTTGCTCAGGAGGCCCTGGAACACAAGCCCAGCTGCCCAGCAGAGCACGTGACTGCTTGCCCGGCTCACACAGGTAACATCTGCCACCACCGTTTGGTGTATGCTCCAGGCTTTGGGTTAATCCTATGTGGATTACCATTCTCAATTTAATCCCCAAACCACCCCAAGAGGTAGCTATTAGTCCCCTGTTTCTCAGGTGAGGAAACTGAAGCTCAGGGCTTAAGGGCCTTCCCAGCTCCCAGAGCCAGCCCTCTGGATTCCAACCTTGGCCCCCTCTTGCAAGCCAGGCCACCCAGGCCAGCACATCAGCACCTGGTTCAGAGCACCAGGGCAAATGCCGAGCAAATGCCACGAGCGCACTTGGCCAGTCATGTGTTCCTGTAAAAGGGCCTGAAACCACAAGGAAGCTCCAAGGCTTGGAAACAGAGCTGGAAGGAGAAAACCCAAACCCTGTCCTTTGGTTGGAAGTGGGTCAGGAGGTACCAGGGTGACGGGATCACGCCGGGACTCTCCACAAGGGGGCATTCGAGGGCTTTGTTTGATGTCATTTTTGGCACTGAGGAAAAATTTGCCTTTCTTATTTCTGTCCCCAAACATGGAACCAGGACTATGTGTCACCATTTGTGCATCTGGTTTCATGTGTTTTTGACAGGCCCATCATACCTGTGACGGTTACATTTCCCACTTGACCTTGACATATGGGGATGTAATGTTGGGATGTTTCTGGTGGCTGGCTTACACTTCCAAAATTATGTGGGGTGGCTGCAGGAGGAGCTTGAAGTCAGACTGAGGTTAGAGCCCTGTCTACACCTCTCACTAGCTGCGTGGCCTTGGGCAAGGGGGCTAACCCACTGGAGAATAGATTTCCCTATCAGTAGAATGAGGACTGCCCCACCCTCCTCACACGTGAGTATTAAAAAGGATGATGCTAGTAAACCACCTGGCCCTCAGCTGGGAGCTATCAGCGTGCCGCCTGCAGGGCCAGGGGCTCACTGGAAGGGGGGATTTGGGAGAAGGCCCGTGGGTGCGGGTGGAGTTGGGGAGGTGTCTTCACAGGTGGGAAGGCCAGCTCTTGCCCTGGGACACAGATCTGTTCTGACTCTATGACTAAAGTGATACTGAATTTTTTTTTTAAGGAAAACTCAAGGAGAATTTGGAAAGATGAATCAGCGTGGTAGAAACTCCAAAAACTGTCAAAGAACTGAATTCTTGTCATCCTCTTCTCCCAATAAAGGGCACTACTGAATTCAAGATTGACATATTAGTCCTATCATGCGTTCCAGGAGCAGAAATAATGCCTATGCTAGCTGAATCGTTCCAGAGCAGGGGCAAAAACGTCGAAGCCTCCCAGTTTATTTTAGGAAGTTAGTAAGAACCCCAGAACCTAGTAGGTGGCATCCAAAATGGACCAGAGGTACTTCCACAGACAGACGCAAAAATCTTATAAAATAACATCAGTAAATCAGGTCCAATAGTATTTGAAAGAGTAACACATGGGGATCAATCAGGATTTATTCCAGGAATGCAAAGATGGATCAATGTTTGGAAATCGATGACTATAAATCACATTAATAGGCAGAAAAAAATCTTTTGATCAACTTGATAGCTCCATTTATGACTAGGTAGTTATATGGACAGAGAAAAATATCTGAAAAGTATACACCACATGTTTACACTGCTGGTCCCTGTGAGACGGGACTGGGGTGATAAAAGGGAGGCCAATTTTCACTTACTGCTTTACCTCCCTCTGAATTGTTTGACGTTTTAGAGTATTTATTAATAAAAAAGTATTTTAAAAGTATATACTAATTTTTGTCAATTAAAAACTTAAAATTCTTAAAAAAACAATAAAAACTTAAAATCCTTAGTAAAACAGTAACAAAAGGATACTCTCTTCCTCGAATCAACACTCAACATTACACTTAAATGATAAAAATACTACAGACATTCCCCCAAAGTCCTACTGTCACCATCGTTAAATAATATTTCCTCCCCAAGGTCAGTGCCAGTCCATGTCATTAGTCAGGAAAATAAAACAGTGTATTTAAATATTAAAAAGGAGGAGGCAAGTTTTTATTTGCTAGAAAACCAAAAATGATCAATTTTAAAACTGTATGAATGAGAAAGAGCACAGAGCTCTTCTACACAATACAGCATTTGTCAATTCAAAAATATATACAACTAAATCTAGTTCATCATACAGCCCTTCCCCTCAAAACCTCCAGAACAATGAAGTATAAATAAAAAACATGAAATGTGTACAGAGAGAACTATGAAACTCTACCAAAGGATGGAAAATATTTAGGGAGGGAGATGACTTTCCTGATTGGAAAGGCTTATTACTATAATGATGACAATCTTCTCTTCATTTTCCTGTAAAATGAATAGTCTTAATTGAAATCTGCAAAAGATTTGAGAACTTGCCAACCAGATTCAGAAGTCTGTTTGGAAGAGTAAATATAGGAGAATGGGGTAAAAATCCTGAAAAAAAAGTAACTGGGGAGATGTTTGCCCCATCAGATGTCAAAACATAGTTTAAAGCTATTAAGTAACACCATACGGAACAGACACTGGCGTAAAAGAGGCAGACCCAGACCTAAAAGAGAATTCATCCATGACAAGCAGCATCTGAAGTCGTTGGGGAAAAGATGGATTCTTCTGGAAGTCGCAGACTGGTTGGTGGTCCAGAGTCATGTCTAACTTTCATGTAAAATAATTAAAATAATGATTTAAAATGTAGTTGCCAACACTTACAAATTAAACGATTTTACAAGGAAAACCTGGATTTCCCCAAGAACACAGGCAGCTGGCGCTCAGGCGCAGGGACTTCTGCAGATCCCAGTCCTGAGGCGCCCCCACCAGGCTGGGTGGCCTCACTGAGCTGCAGTGCATGCTGGCCCCTGCGGGCAGCTGAGTTTGAGACTCTTGAGAAATTCAATAACTGATTTGGGGACAGAAGACAAGAGAGACATAACAGCCAGTGTGACTGAGAAAGTAGGGAGCTGGGGACTCATACACAGCTCAACACCCCTGGAGGGCAATTTAGCAATAAAAATGAAAAGCCTTAAAAATGTACACACTTTTTATCCAGAAATCTCTGTAAGAAATGTATTCTAAGGAAATGATCCCAGAGGTATGGGTTCTGTGTCATGGTGTCATGAGGATGTGCAGTGCTGACTGTAACACTGAAACAATGAAAGCCGAAATATCCAACTAAATAAACTGAGGAGGTGATGAGACCGTTTATTTAATCTTGTCTATTTTTACAAGCTGCCTAAGAAAAAGCAATTTAAAGCCAATTACGGAACAATATGACCTAAATTTTCAATAAACACACTCAAAGGGAAAATACTGGCACGATATATACCCAAAGGTTATACTGCAAGATGAATGCTTATTATTTCTAGGTGGTAGGATTACAGGTAATTTTTTGTTTTTTCTTGACTGGCTTTATTTTCTAACTTTTCTACAATCATCACATGTCACAGGTAAAATAAAAAATGAGAAGTAATTAAAATAGATCGTAAGTTTTAAATGGTTGAGAAAATAAAATAGACAATAAAGTAACAAACAGGCAAACACTAATCACCCTGGGGGTGCTGTCTGAGGGACAAGGGCTTCAGTCCCCCTCTCTGAAGAGCACAAGCTAACTGGGGGCCAGGGGGAGTTACCTCTGGAAAAGAAGGTGGCTGAATGGGGGCTGCGTGGGGGGT
Source organism: Camelus bactrianus (assembly GCF_048773025.1). Taxonomy (NCBI): domain Eukaryota; kingdom Metazoa; phylum Chordata; class Mammalia; order Artiodactyla; family Camelidae; genus Camelus; species Camelus bactrianus. The sequence goes on from NC_133565.1 coordinate 30,544,342, forward strand.
GGAAGAGCCGTGCCTCAGGGAGTAACTGGATAGGGGGAGGGGGGAACTGCCCAAGGGGTGTCTGTGACCCGATTTCACTGCCCTAAGGCGGCCAGAGAGCTGGGCCCCAAGCTGCAAAGAAGAGCCTGCTGCTCAGGTTTCCTGCCTGACATCTGGTCAGTGCTCAGGGTGCAGCTCACCCAGAACCATTGGGGTTGGGATGTGGGAAAGCAGCTCCAGGGAGCACTGTAACCCCACGCTGCAGATGTGGCAACTGAGACGTGGCAGGTGCTACACAGTGGGGAGCAGATCTCAGGGCTTTGCTCTCAGTGGGGCTTTATCCCCTCCCCCACTCCACATGACCACTTTGCATAGAAAGCAAAGTCCCTTGGGTCCCCAGTAGGTGCCATCACAGAGGTAGGGCCTGGAGGAACCAGTGACAGAGCAGGCGGTGGGCAACTCAGGAGAGGTGTCCAGTTGCCAGGAGGGGCCCTTTCTCCCCTTTTTGGACCCAGGCCTGGGTTGAACTACAGAGGCTGGAATCACTCTACCCCCGCACAGACCGCCACCCCTGCCTGGGGATGACCATTTGCTAAGAGACCATGGTTACCCCCTGAGTCCACTTCCTGGCCTGGCCTTTGAGCCACCCTCCTTCCCCATGGGCAACCCTGCTGCTCTCAGTCAGACCACTGGGGACTCGGCAGGGGTGAAGCACCTCTGTGCCCTTGACCCACTGCTCCTAGCCTGGAATGTTCTCCCCTCGGCCCACACACTCTTCGAGTGCTCACTGGTGACTAACAGGTGCCGCGCCCGATGCCAGGCGTGGGGAGCCTGCCCCCTGCCTGACTCCGATTCTGGGGAAGCTGGCCACTTGAGCCATGAGCCCACAGAGCCCCCTAAAAGGCTGCAAAAGCAGCTGCCTGAGAGCTGGGGGCACGGCATAGTCAGGGGCTCACAGGGTAGATGACTCTGGAGTGGGTCTCGAAGGACATGCAGCAATGCAGTGGGAAGACGAGAAAGGGCACTCCGGGCAGCGGGACAGCCAGTGCAAAGGCCTGCGGGCAGGCTTTTGCTGCCAGAACAGCAGTGGTCATGGGCCTCAGAGGATAAGCTGCCTGGGCTTGGCATCTACAAAGGTGGGAGGTCAGGAGGGTGGGAGCTCCCCACAACAGAGGGTAAGTGTGGTGAGGCTTAAATGAGGATCTGTGCCAAGAACCCTGGAAGGTAAGATGCCACAGGAATGCCGGGGGCGACGGCCGTTATTACAGTTCTGAGGACCATCTGACCAAATGGAACCCTACCCCGCCCATCACTCAAGCTATAGACCAGATCCCATTTATCAGCTACCACACCCCAGCATTGCTGCCTCTCAGCAGTGCAATGAGGGTAGGTATCATTATCTCCATTTCATAGATGAAACAGAGGCTCAGCGAGGCTTAAAGCTTGTCCTAGGCCCGAGCTGGGAAGTGGGAGTAAAGCCCAGGTCTGCTGATGCCAAGGCCTGGGGCCTGGCCCCTCCCCCTGCCTCTCCAGGTGGTAGAAGCGGGCATCCCTGCTCACCCAGGGGCCAGGCTGGACAAGCAGCCTGGACAGAGAAGAAGGACTGAGGGACACCGTCTGAGCAGAGTGGTAAGGGCAATGACAAACCACAGCTCCCCTGGGAAGCTGTAGCAGGCTCTGGCCCCAGCTTGCCATCGACCTCCAGAGAAAGTGATCCTGAGACCATGGCTTTTAGTGCCACCCGATAGCCCAAGCAGGGGGCGTGGCAAGGCCCGTGGGGCAGCTTTCCGGGCATTCTGTGAATCCTGCTCACCGTCTGGGCCTGGGGCTCTGAGGCTGCCACCCCCCTTCATCTCTCCTGTCTAGGCCCACCCCTCCCCAAAGATAGGGACTGTCTTGGAAAGGGAAGAGACCCCTGGTGGACAGCTCAGGGACAGTGGGGGCATTGCCTGCCATGCCCCTGACTTTTGGACCTCCCAGGAGTGGGAGGACATCAGAGCCAGAGTGCTCTTAGGGACCCTGAGTCTAACAGGTCCCAGGATGTAGTGAAATAGCATGAAGCCTGGAGTCAGAGGCCAGGTCTTCAGCCCCTGGCTGGGGGACTTTGGCCAAGTTGCTAGCCCCATCTGTAAAGTGGGGATAAAAGGGTTCTCCTGTTACAAGGGCACAGTGAGGATTAAATGAAAATGTTCCTGAAACCGCCCACCACGGAGCCGGGCACACAGTGAGTAGATGTCCGTTCCTGGCAGAATTCTGGATCTGGGCCAGGGAGAGGTGGGAAGTTCTTGAGTTCACGTAGCAGCCGGCACATGGCAGCTGATGGAGGCGAAAGCTCTTCCTCCACTAGAGCAGCTCCCACCCTGGGGGTCCCCAGCCCCGCCCCAGCTCCAAGGGAAGAACCAACCACACTTACTTGAGGATGTCCTTCTTATTGAAGAAGGTGCAGTCCTGTGGAGGGAAAACACACATACAGTCGTTTGTAGGGGGCCTGGGCTCCTTCCTCCCTTCCTCAGAGCCACACGAACAGCCAGCCCCGGGCTGGGGGCAGAAGGGTCACCACCACCCCTCCTTGCCCCAGCCCAATGCGGGGAGCAGTCTAGTGGGTCTAGAAATTGCCTCCTGAAGCTTTTGGCCTGACCTAGGGAACTGAGTGTGTGGCTTGGGTAGCTGGGAGGCATGTGTCAGGGAGGGCATTTGGGAGGCGGATGGAGAGTTCAGAGGGGGATGCCACTGACACCAGGGGCAAGTGGCTGGCAGACAACTGAGGACAGACTCAGGAGTGAGGACTGGCAGAGCCACGGTGCTGCCCAGCTGCAGGGGGCTCTGGCCACGCTACAGCCCCTGAGAACGGGGCCTCCTGGAGTTGTGTGTGTCCTGGGTGGCCGCGGGCAGCAGCCCCATGCTCAGAGACTGAGCATTCCAGGCACACAGACTAAGGAGGCACCAGTGCCTAACTGGCATCTGAAGCCACAGGAATCAATGAGGTCACCTGGGGAAGGTAGTGGAGAGGCTGGGGTTGGGGGAAGTAAGGAGATGAGGAGGAGAGGGGAGGAGGAAGGTGAGTAGTGGGGGACTGGCAGCATCTGGACAGAGGCCAGCGAGGAGGCTGCTGGGGCCCGCAGGCAGGTGTGACTCAGGGTGGGGGCAGCACTCAGCCTGAGGCCACCCAGATTGTAAACTCATCTGCCTCCCACAGTCACGCCTCCATCCACAGCTCGGCCTGCCTAGTGACGATGGCTACTATGCCGAGCTTCACGGGAATTAGGGAGGGGAAAAGGACCCAGCACTCTGGAAAGTGCCCGAGCATGAAGGGCTTTTGTGCTCATCCCCTGAGGTCTGCCTGGTGTCGCAGCCTGAGGGAGGAGGCAGCCTGAGGGAGGAGGCCCCTGAGGCTCTGCAGAGCCCAGAGCCGGTGGGGCCTCCCAGGGCAGTGTGCGGACGAGAGCTGGCTCTGCTGAGGGGCTAGTGGCTGCGCCTGGGCTCACAGACAGCCGGGCTTGCCCTGGATGAGACCTGGAGCCCCAAGCACCGGGGCAACTGGACTGCACACTGAGGAGGACCCGAGAAAGGAGGCCGGCAGGATGCACATCCAGTATTTCCACTGGGCCCCCAAGGGAGAGCTGAAGAGAGAATTGATGGCAATTTCCAGGCCCCAGTTAGCCGCACAAGTCTGTCCGGAGCCACATGCTGCTGGGCAGGAGTTAGACCGAGGACCCCCATGCTGCCTTACCCTTCCTGGAAACACAGAGGCTTCTCCTGGGGTTGCAAGGCTTTGCCTTCCGTGAGAGCTGCTCTGTAGGAGCCAGGAGAGGCTCAAGCAGTGCCCCGCCACCCCCTCAACCCAGCACAAACAGAAAACTCCCTGCCTCGCAGGCCGAAGACTCAGACAGGCTGGAGACCAGGTAGGCTGATTTCTCAGCAGACCCCAGAAACCTGGAGCAGGCAGGGGCCTTCTAGGTACAGACCACTCTCGGCCCCACGGCCGGTTCTACAGCATGAAGCTGCCCAGCGAGAAGGGCCACGGCGCTCCCAACCAGCATGTAACTGGGAATGGGGAGAGGTCTGGCTTCTGCTCTCCTTCCACTGACCTATCCTCTTCCCCCTCCCTCTCCCCTCCTCTCTCCCATCCCCTGGGTTAGAAAGGCAATATCTGGGTTCTGACTGAGGGTTCCATCAGCAACAGATGCAGAAGCTTCTCACATGACCCTGGCCCCTTATCACAGTTACTTACATCCGTCCATAGCACTGGTCCTCAAGGTGTGGTTCCTGGACCAGCAGCATCAACATCACCTGGGACTCAGTGGAAATTCAGATTCTCAAGCTCCTCTCCAGACCTACTGAAGCAGAAACTCTGCAGGGTGGGACCAAGGAACCTGCATTTTAAAAGTACTGCTGGTGATGCTGATCCTGCTAAAGTGTGAGGGCCCTGCTCTAGAGCAGATCACCTGGGGAGCTGTTTAAACTCCCTGTGCCCTCTTCCAAATGACCCCAGATCAGTTACACCAGAATCCCTGAGGTGGATCCAGGCATCAGCAGTTTTAAAGCCATCAGGTGACTGCAATGTGCAGCCCAGGTTGAGAACCACACCACAACCAGTCCATGATTACACTGGGCTGGTCCACTGGGGCTCTGAATATTCTCATCACTAGACTACGGGGGAGATGCCGGGGGGAGGCAATATCTCCTCATTTTATAGATGGGAAAACTGAGGTTCAGCAAAGCTGAATAGCTTGCCCTAAGTTGCACTTGCAGACCAGAGGGCTAGGCTAGAACTCAGGCCCACGTGCTTCTTGCCCAGTGCCCACTGACTGTAAACAGAATCACAGCCCACCTAGGACCATTGTACACCAACCACTCCACGTCCTGCTTCCGCTGTGTATTCCTGTATCTGATAGAGGGTGCCTGCTCAGTACAGGCTGGTGGGATGAGTGATCAGATTTTTCCATATAAATCTTCCAAGGCAGTTACATTATCTCTTCACTGGCTGTGGAATATCTCATGGAAAGCATTGGCCCTGCATAACCTGACCTTCCTCCTCTTTCTGAACATTTAGCCACAGCTGTTTCTCAGTTTTCAACATGACCAATAAAGCTGCCATGAACCTGCTTATCGACCGATGTTTTGCTTTTTCTTCTGTCGACTTATTTCCCTGGAATTCACCCCAGGGAGGCAGCTCATGGGAGATGAGTATGGCAGGTGCCTTAAAAGCTTCTCAGGGTTCTGAGTAGCCTGGCAGTGTGGCAGAGGAAAAGGTTTAGTAGTCAGATTCAAATTCTCATCTTGTTTTGGACCCTTAGGCAAATCATTTGCCTTTCGGAGCCTCAGTTTCTACATCTGTAAAATGGGGATACTGCCTCTCTGAAGAGGGCAGTGAGAGGAGCAAATGAGATAACGTCCAGGAAGCCTACGGGCCACAGCTTGCAGGGTTCTCTCCACCTTGTGTGCAATAGCTCCACCCACTACCCCATGTCCCAAAGGCATCTCTTTAGAGGCCAAAGCTCGGAGTCTGCTCCCACTCTGATACCAAACAAAATCCCCAGCCCCCTCCACATACTCAGCTGCACAGGAAGCTACAGCCATAGGTCTGTAGGAATTCTTATACTCCACCGAGAACAAATGCCCCGTCACTGCTTGGCCCCTGACAGTTTACAGGGATAGATCTTGAGGGTAGAATCCCGGCTCAGGTTAGGGTCACGAGGGGCAGGCAGAAGGGAAGGAGGGAGCCTAGTCCAGAAGACGTGGGCCCTCAGGACTCGCAGCAGAAAACAGGGCAGGCTGAGCTTTCATAGCAGAAGCTCAGATTTATGCCAGTTGAAGCTGGAGTTTCTCCTCCAAGCCTGTATTCCTCCTATCCTCCACCTGGAGTGCCTTCCCCACCTGGTCCAAATTCTTTCCATGCTCCAGAGCTCAACTCGAGTACTTTGTCCAGGCAGCCACCCTGCCTCCCATCTCCACATGCCTGGCGTGCCTGTGCCAGGGGTCCTGAGCTGAGCCACAGCCAGTCCCAGCTGGAGTAAACTCCCCATCCAGCTCTGCCAGCTCAGGCCTCAGCACCACCCAGCTGACTGTCACACAGCTCAACTGATCCCCACAGCAGCCCTGTGACATGAGCACAGCAGGGCTAGTAATGATTCCCATTGTGGAGGTGGGGACACTGAGGACCAGAAGAGGACAGGAGCTTACCGAGGCCTACAGCATCTATGGCCCAGCCATGACTTGAACTCAGGACTTCAGAATCCCTGGAGTTCTTTCCCCTCCTGAGAGCTGTGCTTTAATAAATACTCATTCATCCATTCATTCATACAATATTCTCCACTGCCTCTTCTGCGCCTGGACAACGGACACACAGGAAGGAGGATGGAGTGTAAACAGACAGTGATGAGTGGGTATAAGCCATTCTGTGACCACGAGAAGGATGGGAGGAGGGCATCAGAGAGCCTATCCCAAAGAGGTGAGGCCTGGCCTGGACAGAAAAATGGGCCAGACTGGGCTGGTGAAGAGATGAGGGGAGGGTGTCAGGAGAACAAGGCCACAGGTGAGGCCATGCTTGGCTAGAAGCCCTTCAGTGTGCCTGGAACTAGGGGAGCCAGGGGAGGGGAGTAAGAATGAGGCTGGAGGCTGGCTGAGCCCAGACCAGGCTGGGGTGAGCTCTGCTCTGGACTCCGCTCGGGCTATTACCCCAAGACACCGTGGAATTATAGGAAAAGGAGAGGGTCACATCGGTGTTTGAGAAAGATCCTTCACATCCTTGACCCTGCACTTCTGCCCTGGGCATTCATGACCTACTTACAAGCAACTCCCCAGGGTCACCCACAGCAACAGGGGATTGGTTAATACACGTACAATGCGATTCCTGGGCCAGGGATTATTTTTAAAGGAAAAGTTGCTTCACAGCGGTGATGCACACTGGAAAGTGGGAAGAAGGGAAGGAAGGGGGCGGAGTGGGAAACTAAGGGACTGTGGCAGAAGCGTGCGGGTAGCCAGAGGGCGCAGAGAGAGGGGTGGGCAAGGCAGCAGTCCCAGGGAGACTGAAGAGGCCAGGCCCAGGGCCCCGGCTGTGGAGATGGAGGAGGGGATCCCCAGGTGAGCCCCAAAGAGGCCGGGTTACAGGACTTGTTCTTAACTAAAACATGGGCTGTGCGAAAGCAAAGAGACCAGCTGGAGGAGCAGCAGTGGGTCCTGGGGAGTTTGAGGGGTCTGGGGTATGGACTTGGGAGTTTGAGGGGTTTGGGGGATGGATCTGGAAGACAGAGAAGTGGTCGGGGAAGAAATCTGAACTTTGGGAATCACTGGCACCTGGGGACCGGGGAAAGGGACAGGAATCCCTGGGGATCAGTTGGGGGAGGGGCAGCTGCTACTCAGGGGTCACCCCCAGCTGGTCCTGACCAGCTGGAGAGTCCCAGGGAGGGAGATGTGGGGCTCTTAGGTTTCACAGCTCTTGTTTCTCCCACTGAGCCCTGCTTCTGGCAAAGGGATCAGAACCCAGCAGTGGGCCGGCCTCCGAAGGGTAACCCAATGCCAGGCTGGTCTGAGTGGGAACCCAGGCTCCCCACCCCCACGGGGCTACTCTTTTGAGCATGGGCTCACCTCCAAGCCTTTACCCAAGCTGTCGCTCTGCCTTGGAATGCCGCCTTCTGGGCCCTGATGGGCAAAATTCTATCTTTCAAGGGTCTGTGCAAGTGCGGCACTATTTCTAAACTGATCAAAGCCAAGCCCACCTTCCCTCCTGGCCTCCCACTGCCCACTGGTGCTCTCCCTTACGGCACACTCACAGCCTGCCTCTCATCCTCTGTCTCCGCAGACAGTGAGTGCCTTTGAGACCAAGACCACACATAGCCCCATCACCAACAAAAGGAGTGACACTTAGATCCACAATTCCCAAATTCTTATGTGAACCCTCCTGGGCAGGGTACTGAATGGCTCCTCAGCCTTTGTTTACTCTCCTGTAAAATGGGGCTAATAATCCACCTCGCTGTGATGACCCAATGAGTTGATGCACACAGGGCATCTGAGGTTACATGGCACCCCCAGTCCTTCTCAGGGCCTCACGCGGAACTGAGAAATCTGTGTCATCGACAATCAGGGATTTTAGGAGGAAAAGGAGACTTTATTTTACCTCTGCCCACATCAGAGAACCCACACTTCAAGTTCAATTCTAAAGCAAATATTCACGAAGGCAACAGGAGACTGTGGAGGCCCTGCTGGTGTTCACCTCTCCCAAGCACACTCCACACAGGCAACAACACGGTCCAGCCCCCTCTGCCTGGCAGAGATGGGAAAGAGGCATCAGAGTTGGGCCTGGGAGGATAAGCCAGATCATCTGGAGTCTAGGCACCCCAGAGCATGGGCAGAGAGAGGGAGCAAAGAGCTTGGTGTCATGCAAACACGGGTAGTTCTGGGGTGGTTGCAGTGCACAGGGCAGGGAAGGGACCTGTGCAGGCTGGCCAGGGCTCTGGGCAAGACAGGAGGCTGTGTTCCATCCTGCAACCACGGAAAAGTTTGTACAGGGATGGGAGGGCACTGGGGTCTGATGTGGACAGCTCCCTGGCTCTGGAGGCAGAGGGACCTAGAACAGTCTAAGGGGGTGGTTGCTGGGAACCTGAGGGAGCTTGGAGAGGTGACCACGTAAGACTAGTATCTGGCTTGTCTTCTTGCTCCAGTTATTTCCATGCTGGGGCAGGAGGGAGAGATCTCAGTGGATAACGAGACACCCCCAACCTACAATCGCATTCGGGGGCTGAAGCACCTCACTCATACCCAGCTCATTTCCGCTTTGCAGAAACTCACTCTCCTGAGCTGCTTCTTGGGTTTAGGGGGGTGGAGGGTACTTCCTCCAGCCCACGTTTAATGACTCCCTCTCCGCGCCAAAGGGGGCGCTGGGATGTGTGGTTAGGGAAGGGTTCGGGTCCGGTCTGCGGCCAAGAGTAAGAAGTCTGAATGAGAGAGCTAGAGGAAGGGGAAGCCGGAGCGAGGCATGCCTGTGAGAATCTAACTGGAAAGCGCTCTCATTCCTGGGGTGGGGAAACTGAGGCTCAGAGAAGTCACCGGCCCAAGGTCACGGTCGAATTGAAAGCAGAAGCATGGTTGAACCCGGTGAACCGGCTTTCGGGAGGCCTCGGCAAGCGTGGGGAAAAAAGAGGGGAGGGGCCGAGAGACGCCGCTTCGGGGGCCGGGGCGGCCGGGCTCACCTGGTAGTTGTCCAGCTGCTCTTCGGTGAAGATGGTCTGCTTGTTCCCCATTGTGGCCGCGGCGCCGTCGCTCGCCCGCTCGGGTGCCGCCTCCCATCAGCGGCCGCCGGAGCCCCGAGCCCGCGGCCCTCGCCAGCCCTGCGGCCGGCAGCATCCGACGGCCGCCGGCCGCGCAGCCCCGCCCAGCCCTGCCGCCCAGCCCTGCCGCGCCCCGCAGCCCACCCAGAGGGGGCGGGGCGGGGGCCTGGGAGGCGGGGAACGGACTCCGAGCAGCGGCGACTCCGCCCCACGGCGGGAAGAGGGCGGGCGCTCGGCTCCCAGCTGCAGGGCGCCGCAGGCCCCCCAGGGGGCGCTCTGGCCCGGGAGGCGCTGTTCGGTCAGTCTGGCGCCGGCACCGGCGTCTGCTGGGCGGACCCAGGAACTTCCGGCCTCCCGCAGCCCGGGTGGCGCGGTGGTGAGGGTTCAGGGCCTGAGCAAATCCATTTGAGGGGTGTAGTCGGGGCGAGTGGAGTGATATTGGCACCCCTTGACTTGGAGCGGGGGACGTCTGCGAGGAGCAGAGGGAGAGCCCTGGACCGCGGATCCAGCTGGTGCCCAGCTCTGCCGGCTTCTCACCGTGGGACCTTGGGTTGGGCCCCGTCCCTCGGCGGACAAGCAGTGGGGTCAGTCGAAATGACTTTGAAGGCCCCTGCCGGCCAGGCCCCGGGGAAACTGATCTGGCCTCCCCCCTCCAACATTCTTTGCTTTTTAAAAAAAAATTGAAGTATAGTCAGTTTACAGTGTTGTGTCAGTTTCTGGTGTAGAACATAATAGTTCAGTCATACATATACGTACATATTCCTTTTTGTATTCTTTTTCATCACTACAAGATACTGAATATAGTTGCCTGTGCTATACAGTATAAACTTGCTTATCTGTTTTATATATGATCTGGCCTTTGGCTGGGGCCTGGACAGGGCATCTCAGCCCTCTGGGTCTCTTAGGGAGGAGGACAGGATTTGCTTGCCTTTCTTTGAGCCCTTGGATACAAACTGAGACTTGAGAGGGTTTAAAGGACTCACTGTGTCTAGAGACTAACTGTGACAAAAGCCAGGGCATTTTCTGGGGCTTTTAAGTAAACGCCATTCACTGCAGCAAGTAGAACCACAGCTAAGTACCTCTCAGGGGTCCAGCTCACACATTTGATGCTTCTAACCCCAGAACAGCTGATTCAATAGATACTACCTCCATTTTACGGGGGAGGAAACAGGCTGAGAGTCCTTCAGTAACTTGCCCAGGGTTCCACGGCTGGAAGGGAGAAGAGCCTGAGCTGGACTTGAGCCCTGGCTCAGCCCACTCGTGGACTTTGATGAGGAGGCCAGGGCTTCATGCTTTAGAGTAGGTGGTTTGTTTATTTAACCACTGAGAGGTGCATCACCATCACTTGGGAGGCTCCACCCCCCAGAGATTCTGACTTAGGCTTGGGGTGGCCAAGAATGTGAATGTCCAACAAGTTCCTAAGTGATGCTGATGCTGCGGGCCCCCAGGCCATGCTTTGAGAATCGTTGCTTAGGCTGGAGGTTGGGGGTTCCAATAGGAATGGGCAAATGATCCCTGGTGTTTTTTTGTACCTGAGGTTCCTGGCTGGGGTTTTCCAACATCATTCTGCCGCCCTCTGGTGAGAACAGCAGCCAGCAACTAAACAGACAAGCTTCCCTGTTGATACGGCAAGTCATCAGAGGCATAATCAATTGCTATCAGATGGGCAGGAAACAATTCAGAAGCCCAGGGGACTGCTGACCAGCCCTCAGAGGCCGCCTCACCATCCTTCATTTGTATTGTACATTTATAGTGGACAGCCATGGGAAAGAATGCAGGATGTGTGACAATTCAGAGAATGTGGAGTTTTAGAGGAGAGACAGGCCTTTCTAAGATTCTCTCCATGTGTACTTCCCCTTTCTCCCACATTAGAGTTGGGGACACTGAAATCCTCTCCAAACCACATAGTCACTATTAACAAACATCTTAGATTCCCCTATTGCCCATGAACAGGCCAGAGTTCTGTGCCTTCAGATCCTGTTCTGATACATTCTTTCACAAATGCTGACATGCTGCTCATCTGCATGCCAAGTGTTTCAGGCAGAAAAGCCAGAACTTCTACAAAGAGGACTGGATTTTCAGTTCTGGGAGTCCCTCCTCTCACAGGTGATAGATAGAAGCAACCAACCTGACTGGAATATTCTCTCAACAATTCCTCTTTGATCGCTATTGTCATTGCCCTAAATGAGGCCTTCTGTCTTGCGCTATTACAACAGTGCTGTGAGGAGGAGCATAGGCATGCAATTTCCAAGTTTCAGATAAGAAACCCAGGGCTCAGAGAGGCAAAGTGACTTGCCCAGTGCCACCCAGCTGGGAAGGGGCAAAGCAAGACTCTCACTTCATTCTCTGATTCCAAATCATGCTTCTGCTGCTCCCAGATGTTGGGTGTGGTCCCTGAGAAAGACAGGGTGTGTGTTTGTTTGAGGGGAAAGTGGACAGACAGAGAAGAAGCACTGATTACCCATTCTGCACCCAGGATTATGTGGGATGCTTTACATTTACTGAATATGATTATTCCGTGAATACCTCTTATATCAATAGAGTTTGACATTATTGTCCCATTTCACAGATGAAGAAATAGCTTCAGAAAAAGTGACTTGCCCAACGTCACGCAGACGGTGATGGGCGGATTTAAATCTGGGCCCTGGCTGTCTTTGATCACACTGTCTAGGGGCAAGGGAACATATGGTTACCACTGTTTAAAGCAGGCCAACTCCTAGTCAGTTGCAGGATTTGTAAATGATGTAACATCAGAACATCACAAGGGGTAGTTTGAGGAGGCCACAGTGGTGCCTGGCACTTTGCAAAATTTGGAAGGAAAACAAGAGGGATATATGCTACAAAATGTCCAAGGAGTGAACTGGATAGGAGGTAAAGGGTCTGAGGAAATATAATAAAACATTGATTTCTTTCCTTCTTTCCAAGGTCCTTCCTCCTCACTATCTGCTATTCTTTGTGCTGAAATGTCATTGATCTGCAAGTTGTTAGTCTAGGATTTAGAATCTAAGTAAAGCTTGATGGTAGAGATGTAGTGCTCGGGGCCCAAGGCCTGGGCGAGAACATCTCCTACAGTAAATTTTTCTTCTAGCAGCCCCACGGGCCCACTCACCAGTCCCACCCTCAAATCTTTTGCTAATCTACCTTTATTTTTTTTTCAGCTTCAGGCCACCTTCTGGTATGACCTGCTACCTTTCCTGGCTCATCTGAGTCTTATCTTAGGGGCAATTCAAACCTCATTCCTCCCTGAAGTCTTATCTTTGCTTAGAGAGCACTTATCTTAGGCCTGTCCCCTGACATAGCGGCTGTTTATATCCTGGGAGCTTCTACTCTGGTCTCCTCATCTCATACACACATGTATATGTCTCACAGCCCCTTATTTGGCCTGGCCTCTGTCCTGGCACTGAACGGCTTGTCTTAAACTTTCCTATATCTCCAGCATTTTACGTATCATAGATTCTTCACGAATATTCGGTAGATGAATGAATATGTAGCCTGTGTCTATCTTTTTTGAAGGAGGAGTATTATTTCCTCTCAAATACTAAGAGGATATTCAAAATATTTATTAAAGTTGGGGGGGCGGTTCCTATCTGACAGTGTTGAGAACCACTCTAAAGTCCTAGAGGGCAGGGACCTCCCCTCCCCTGTGTCACTGCTTCCTCCCCTGTGCCTAGCCACGGGCCTGGACTATAGCAGATGCACAGAAGACCTTTTTTGAATGAGTGATGAAGGAGTTTTGAGGGTGACATCATAGTTTAGGTTTTGGCAGCCAACTGGGCAGGTGATGGGGCCCTTGGCTAAGGTGGGGAACAGCAGAGAGGGCAGTTTAGGGGCGAGAGTGATGAGTCTGGTTTTCAGTGTGGAAGTCTGGAGAGGCCTGGAATGGGGCAGTGGCTCTGCAGGCCCAGACTGCCCTCCCAGTGCCACTGAAGGGTGGGAAGTACAGTCAGTGGCAGTTCATCTGTTTGGTCAGTAAACATTGCAAGTGTCTCTGTGCAGGATGGACAGACCAGCAGGGGCCGAGAGCCTCACAGTATAGTGTGTGCCTCCTCTTGGGGTGATTTTGTGTACCTGCCTGGGTGCTCAGAGGGTGGGGCTCCTCTGAGGTAGGGGATGGGACCCCATCTCTGGGCCCGACCTGATAGAGTGGTCAGCAAGGCACTCCTTTCTGCTTCCCAGGTGGGATGCTGCCCAATTCATGAATCGTTGACGAAAGCCAGCTAGATCTTCAAATTTACTCAGCTGAACTTTATATTTTGGTGGCATGATAAATTAGAGCTTGGAATTTTCAGTCTTGCTCCCCATTCTCTTGGGAAGAGAGAAGGGCTGGAAAAGGAGTTTATGATCCAGCATGCCTATGTGATGAAGCCTCCATATAAATTCCGAAAGTGTGGGGTTTGCAGTTTCCAGGTCGGTGACCACATCCATGTACCAGGAAGATGAAGCACCCCAAATCCACAGGGACAGAATCTCCTGTGCTCGGGACCTGTATCCTTTAATAAAGTGGTAAATGTATGGAAGTGTTTCCCAGAGTTCTGAGAAGGTGCTCTAGCAAACTAGTTAAAACTGAGGAGGAGGTGGTGGGAACCTGAGATTTAAAGCCCACGGGTCGGAAGCAAAGGTGACCGCCTGGACTTGTGACTGGTATCTCAAGTTGGGTAGGAGCAGTCTTGTGGGACTGAGCCCTTAACCTGTGGGATCTGATGCTATCTCCACGTATATAGTATCAGAATTGAGTTAAATTGTAGGACCCCTAGCTGATGTCACAGAGAATTTGGTGACCCAAAGTGTCAGAAGTACTGTGAGTGTGTAGTAGTGTGAGAGTTAAGGAGAGACACAGGAGGAGAACTGAGCTTTTTCCAAAACACATGGATAAATCTTGAAAACATTTGATTTGGAAGTGAAAGAAGCCAGTCACAAAAAGAGCACAAATTGTATAATCCCATTTATATGAAATGCCCAGTGTAGGCAAAAGCATAGAGACATAAAGTAGATTGGTGGTTGCCAGGGACTGGAGTGGTGGGGGGAAGAGGAGTGGCTGAGGGAGAAAGCCATGTAGGAGAGCATTCCAAGCATTGGGAACAGCAAGTGCAAAGGCCCTGAGGTGGAGCAGGTGTGGTCTGATCAAAGAACAGCAAGGAGGCAAGTGTACCTAGAAGAGAGTCATGAAGGGGACAATGATAAGAGATGGCAAAAGAGAGGGGGTAGCAAGACCAGATGATGTAGGGCCTCATGGGCCAGTGTCAGAACGTTGGCTTTTACTTGGAGAGAGATGGGATGTCACCACTATTTTGAGCAAAGGAGGGTGTATTTGTCTTATGTTTTAACAGAATCCCTAAGGGAGGAGGTGGACTGTAAGAAGGCAAGGGTGGAAGCAGGGAGACCAGTTTAGAGTTATTGCATTAATTCAGGCAGAGAGATGCCTCTGGCTTGGACCAGGGTGGAAGCAGTGGAGGTGGGAAGAAGTCTCAAATTCTCTATCTATCTTGAAAACCAAACTGACCTTCAAGTCTTGTGATCTGAGCAACTGGGAGATGGGAGCTGGATTTTATTGAGTGAAGGAAGACTATGACGAGAGGTAGTTCCCCTGCTAATCTTTGCTCACATATAGAAAGAAGTTATAGCAGAGAATAGAAAACGTTTTAAATTTTGATATATTTGTTTCATGAACATTAAACCATAAACACCAAGATACTAAAGAGTCTTCATCATGATCGCTTTTGAGGATTCTATGGTGTTCCATTCAATTCATTTACCCTAAATTACATAACCATTTCCTCCTAATTATCTATGTTTCTGTTTTTTTAAATTATAGCTAATCCTATAATAAATATCTTTGTGGGGATGGCTTTTTCTTTGTGGATTTTTCTTAGGAGATTTCTCAAGGGATTTGATTCTCAGGAGTGGATTTACTAGGTGAAAGAGCAAGAACGTTTAATAGCTTGTGAGAAACGCTGCCAAGCTGCTTTCCAAAAAGACTGTCGCGGTTTATAAGGTCTGTCAAAGCTATGGCAGTTTCACCATAAGTTAGATAGTATAGGATATTAGCACTTTATTTACACTTTCTAATAAAAGGGGTAAAAGCTTATAATTAAAAAAATTTTGCATGTACTTGATAATGGTTAAGGTTAGACATTCTACAAGTTTCTGTATTTGTGTTTCTTTGTGAAATGACGGTTCAGGTCCTTTGCCCATTTATTTACTAAAGTCTTAATATTTAGGGGAATAAACTAAGGGACGTCTGTTGAAATCAATTTGTATTTCTTTCGTAAAAAAATTTTTAATGCCTTTGGTTTCTGAATAATTATATTCCTATTTTGCTGATTCATTAATTTAAAAATTGCCATCTTGATTAAAATTTTTTCTTAGAGTGAAGCACACCTGGATTGGATAGTGTTGGAGTCACCAATAAGGGCTTACCTTCTAGATCCTTCTCCTGAGTGGCAAAGTCTTCCCACCATCTGGTCCAAAAATCCCTCACTGATGGGATCTCTGGACACTATGAATTGCAAGGGGCAGGACAAACAGGCTTTCCAGAGGAGGGTGACCTGATGTTGGAGGAACTCTGGAGCCTGGGGGTTCTGGAGCCTGTGAACGGACTCAGGGTAAAGGTCCCAGCTGAGGGCAAGGTAGCTTTCTCCTTGACATCCCTCCAGCTGCTCCAGAGTCAGGGAGCACCTTGTTGAGGGAGTTGGACTGGGAAACCTCTGAGATCCTTTCAGTCCCAAGAACTTCAGCTTCTGAGGATTCCACACTTCCCTGCCTCAAAGTCTTTGCTGGCCCTGGTCCCTTCTCATGGCCCTCTTTTACCTCTTCAAGAACTGATTCAAATGCCATCTCCATAGTGGAATCTTCCCTAATCAGTGCCCTCCAACCACCCCCACCCCAAACTAGAGCACCTGTCACTGGCTGATTTTCTTTTGTTTCTCCCTCACTAGACTTGGAGGGCAGGGCTGGGGCTTACTCATTTCTTTGTCCTCACAGTGCATCTGCACAGTGGATCTGAGAGGGACTCCTCTTGCAAAGCCTTTCTTGAGTTGACTGACCCCCATCCCCAAGGGAAGCTTAGCAGTTGGGAGAACTGCCCTGGTAATTAGGGGGCGTCCTAGTGTAACGCTGGCATCATTGCTTACTAGCTGTACCTCAGTTTCCTCATGGAGTTATTTGTGAAGATTAAATGGACCCTGGAAAAAGCCACGTAGCATTTGTTTTGCAATCACCGAGCAGCAAGTACTCTTGTTGTATGAGTCCATGTTCCAGAAACAAAGACATAATAGATTGTCTCTGGGCTTGAGGGAGATCTCAGTGGTTCACAGCAGAAGAAAATATGATAAGGTTCCTGGAAGAGGTGGGAACCAGGTGCTAGGGGGCTCTGAGTAGGGAGAAGGGACATGAGGATTAGTCTTGGGGGGATTCCCAAAGGAACAAACATCTGAGCTGAGTCTTGACAAGTGGCTGGAATTTCAACAGGTGGAAGTGGAGCAAGAGGGCACTCAGGCATGAGTGTGGGGTGGGCAGCATGTGGGGAGCATTTGGGGGCTGGCCAGGAGCCCTATTCGGCTGGTGCTCCAGGACTTTGGGGCTGGAAGGAGAGGTAGGAAATATGGCTGAAAAAAGACAGTGGTGAGAGATGAATGCAAGAGAGAGCCAGGAGGTTTTAGAGTCCAGATGGGCCCTGGTCAGGGCTGTGAGTGACAGAGAGGACTGTGTAGAGAAAGGACTAGAAGGGACAGGTTGGCTGGTGAGGCAAATGTCTGGGCACGAAATAAATGGCCAAGCCTGAGGGAGGAAAGGGGCAGTAGTGGGGAGGGGGTGGAGGGGGACTGTGGAGAACATTTCGGGGTGGGAATGCCAGAGACTGAGAGGAAAGGCCAAGGGGAAGGGACTGATGAGATCCCTCTATCCTGACAAGGCCACAGACTCAGCTGCACTTAATTATGTTATCTCATGAAAGCCTTAGCCATCACTTCTGCCCCTAATTCACCACCTCTCTGGGTGGAGGGATAGCTCCTCTCGGGACAGAGACTTTTCCAGGCTGGGGTGGGGGAGACTTGGTCTAAATCGCCCTGGAACTCAGCTAGGGGACTCGTGATCAGTAGAGCTTCAGGACAGTGCTGCCGAGGAGAGGATGAGGAGGAAGGTGAGAATGGGTGTTATTTCCTCAGGGAGGCCTTCTCTGGCCTCTCTGTTAGATTTGAGTCAGGTCCCCTGATTTTGCCTTCTCATAGCTCCTTGCACTTTCGCGTCTTGACACTTCTCACAGTTTTAAATGACATGTTTATGTGATACTTGACTGGTGCCTTTCTATCCTACTGGAGTGTAAGCTCCAGCACTTAGAACGGTGCCTGGCACCTAGCTGGCACTCAAAAATATTTGTAGAGCTATAAAGACGGAAAGCAGATTGGTAGTCTCTGGGACCTGGGATTGTGGTGATGGTGGTACAACTAAACCATCGAAATTAGTGAGTTAATTTTATGGTATGAGTTATACCTCAATAAAAAAAGCTGTTCAAAAAAATAAATCTTTGTGGGACGAGTAAATGACCTATCTCCCGCCCTGAGACTGTAAACTCCGCGAGAGAAGCTCTGTTCCCCAAGTCAGACGAATAATTGACATCTAGTAGGCGCAGGACAAACATCCCACCAGAACAGTGACTCTATGAATGAACGAAGGAGGAGAAGAAAGACCCTTACCGGAGATCCCGGTCGGCGGCTTCCGGGTCGCGGCTCTGCGCTGGGCTCCGCCCACCGCCGCGAGACGAGCCAGGCGATTGGCCAGCGGAGCCAGTGGATGTCCAGGGCCCGGTGGAGGAGCGAGGTGGGAGAAACCCCTAGGCGGGCCCGCGGGGCGGGGCCTCCGAGGGGCGGGGCCAGGAGGGAGCGGGCTCTGGGCACCCGTCGCGCCGCTGCGCACTAGTGCCGTCGCTGTCGCCGCGGTGAGAGGAGGGGACGCGATGGCTGGACCGGCGTGGATCTCCAAGGTGAGCGCCCCGCAGGCCTGCGTGTGGCGGGCGGGCCGCGCGTGCTGAGGGTGGGCAGGCGCGCGGGCCCGGATGGGGAGGCGACGGTGCGCGGCCGGCCTGCGACAGTTAGCGAGCCTGTCCTGGCCGCCGGTGCGCCTCGCTCCGTGGCCCGCGTGCTGCGTGTAGGCAGCCCTGCTCCCGGAAGGTCGTGCCTGAGGCGGGGATAGCATCAAGGTCAAGGCGCCAGGCGCCGGTCCTGCTCCCGGTGAGACCTCGGTGCTGCCGCCCGCGGACCCCAGGCCTCTTGCGGAGCTGGGGAAGGTCACGGAGCCGCCGCCCGGGCTCTGCCATCCCGGCCGCTTCCTAGGCTGCGGTGCTGCAGCCTGCTGATGGCGCTGAGAGTACCCCCTGCACGGCCCGCGCCTCCTCCCGGGTCAGCTTGGGCCCTGGATGGGAAGCCTCCCGGCGTCGGGCACGTGCGTTGGGCTTGCGAGGTTTACCCAGGTGAGGGAATCCCGAGGTCGTTTTCCTGCCAGATTTTTTTCCGCCTTGGCGCTCTTCCCAGTCTGCTCTTGTAGCTGTCACCCCTTCAGAAGACACTGGGCCCCTTGCACCTTGGAATTGCTATTTGAACCCTCCGAGAGGTAGACCAGCAGCGCCTTCCTTTGACCTTTTATTGGTGAGGATCCTGCGATCTGGGGGGCTTTAGCTTTCCTTGACAGCTCAGATGCCAAAGTTGGAAAGGGTTTCAGACCATCTGTGCAATTCCTTGGTTCCTCAGTGGAACTAACAGTGCCTGAAAACGTAATTGCTCAAGGTCACACAGGAAGTCGGTGCCAAAACTGAAGAGGAACCCAGGTGTCTGGATGTTCCCAGTTCTAGGTCCCATTCTATCTGCTCTGTGGTCAAGGTCAAACAACAAATTATAGGCGGAGGGGAAAGTAGGCCCTCAGCTCTCCTGTTGCTCTTAAAGAATGATCCCCTAGAAACCTAATATAAGCGATTTGATTTTTTTCTATTAAACTTGATACTGTATTTCTCCTTTGTTTTCAGTTTAAAGCAAGGTCCACACGTACTGTTATTTAGTGGAAAGAGCTCTACACTGGCATTTAGGAGTCTTAGGTTTAAATCCTGGCTGTACCTCTAATGGGTTGTGTGACCCTGAGCAAATTACTTAACATCGCTGAGCCTTAATAAACCCATCTGTAAACTATACTTACTTCACAGAGTTGTTTGAGGATTGAATAACATAATGTGAAAGCATCTAATGCGTGCAGAGGGAACTCAAAAATCGGAAGCTTTCCTAGCTGTCGGTATACTTAACTTGCATTTTTCAAGTAGACAATTGGGCATCAGTAGCTGGGTTTTATTCAGTAACTGGGTTCTGCTTTGTTACCTTCTTTAAATCTGGATTTGTGTGTGATGGTAACTTATTTCACATTTGCCCCTGAAGGTAAAGCAACGTCTGTGTCACCGTCTAAACAAAAGTCAATACTTTAATCACTGAACTTACACTTAACACCTAATCATCTTTGGTAGGTACATTAAGATTTCAGAATGAGAGATTAAACAGCTCGCAAATGTGCCAGTAAATTTTCTTTGCCTTTAATGTGGTCTACAAGAAAAAAAAAAAACCACCGAGCAGGGATTCAGAAGGTGTTGGGTTGTAGATTCAGAGGGTGAGGTTCTCCTCTGACATGGACTCCCTGTGTGACCTTTGACAGTCATTTGACTTCTGGGCTAGTTTCTCCTTTTAGGGACTGGAGCAGAACGTGCTTCTGAGGCTGAGGCCCCAGGATGATGGGAATGCTGGGCTGGCTGTGGGTTTCAGTCACAGCACGTCCTCTGTTGGTTTCCATTTAAGGGTTTATTTGAAAAAAAAAAAAATCTGCAGCTTAATTTTTAATTCCTAAAAAAATTTCTTCATTTAGAGAAAATAGTGGGTTTCTAAAGACCTTTCTGGCTGTAAAATACTATATTTATAATAAGGCAATTCCCCATCAGCAAGCTTTTATTGAATGAGGGCCTGCCATGCATTCACCACTGTAGTTATATGTTTTTAAGTTGGAGTCTGAAGGTAAAAAAGGAAATGAGGCGCTATAGATGAAGACAGCCGAGGACCTGAAGTCAGAAGTTCAGTCCCTACTCTCTGAGCCTGGCCTTAATCTCCTTATCTGAAAAGGGCTATTATTACAACCTCTACAGGTTTTATAAAATAAAATGATGCAGTATATGTACAAATACATTATAAAGGGGAATACAATCTGTGCTTTAAAAATCTTAAAGTTCTGGGTCATTCCGGTGATTGAGATGCAGTACTACCTTATTCTAAAATCACAAAGGAGAGATGTCAAACATGGAAAAACTGATCGTTAGAGAAAATCATTGCAAGGATTAAAGCTATTTGCTGGAGTGGGAACTTTGATAGAGAGATGATTGAGGCTGCTCTCAGTTTTTCCAGAAATATTCTGAGCACCTACTATGAACCAGGCACTGTTCTAGGTACTGGAGATAGAACAATGAACAAAACATGAAAATCTTTGCCTTGTGGATTTACTTCTTAAATCAGTTATTTTGGTTGGGTCTTCTGTCATAAAGATATGGGCCTGTTTTGAGTGAATGTTTTTTCTCCCTTTTTTGGGGGGTATAACTTAGCCTTTAAGTGGTCTTAAATGGTCTCCCTTCCTATAGTCCATTTGCTGGTGGATAAATCGTATTCTAGGATTAAGTTTTTCACCAGTGCTTTTGGCATAGTGTGTTTTTTTGGGTCTTGCCCTATCTTTTATTTTCAGTTTGGAGAGATGACTAAATGCCAAGTTAAAGGATACTTTTCGTTCATACCTACTTGGCTGTTGGTTGATGTCTCTTTAGTAGATGCCAGCATTACAGCAATGGTTCCGGACTTATAAGAACTGTCCCCCAAAAGGAGGACTAAGACAGGGTATAACAAGTATATCTTTGCTCATGTATCTAGCATGAAAAAGAGTTACCTTTAAAACTTTTGATGAATTTTAATTCCTTTGGTCTATGTACCCAATTTCTTTGGTATGTTCTGTTTGTTATATATAATGTAATATGATTTTGTACCAGTTTTCAAGGACTGAATTATTAAAGTTCAAAATAACCTTTTAAAATTTGTATTTCTGGTGTGTGATAGTGTTAAATGGGAAGAAAACATTACCAGTGGTAACATCTTGGGGCAGTGGGATTAGTAGGTCACGTTTCTTCCCCGTCCCAGCAATTAATAATCATGACCATGTTACCTCTATTATTGGGAGAAATAGATAATGTATTTAAAATCATTTTGTACGACACAGGTGTCAAAATGGTATTAAATAAATTTCGTTAGATTTTTATTATAAAGTGTATTTTCTTAATATCCATGGGGGAAGAATGGCCATACTGTGTAATTGTAGAACACTGGACTAGGAGTCAGGAGACCTGGATTCTGGTCTCTGTGTGGTCACCCTGGACCTTAGGCAAGTCCCTACTCTTTGGACCCACTGTCTCCACAGTATAATGAGTGAGTTGGGCTCTGGGATTTATAAGGACCCTGCCAGCTCTTAAAATTAGTGATAGTTTAAAAGAAATTAGTGATAGTTTTCTTAGACTGTATGTTACTTCCAAATTGACCTAGTGGTCAAGAATGTTGACATAAAACCTTCCAGATCATCTCAGAAAAATCTGGTGTTTGAACTAAAAAAGTAGAGTTTTATTCTACCTTGACATCTTTTGAGTTGTCAAAAGATGTCATAAAACTGACTTTAAAAGTACATATATAGTACTTCAATTCTCAGAGCAAAGGTAAACTGAATATTTTGGTTTTCATATCCGAGAGAGCTTGCTACATGGAGCTAATACACGAGAAAAATATTCCTGTGAAGTTCCTGAATACATCTGTGCAAGCTTGCAGCGTTATCAGCCATCAGAAATGGATTCAGTTCTACCTTTTAACTACATGTGGCTTAATTCTGTGCATAACATTTCTTTGTTGATATTAAATGTAGGTCTCTCGGCTGCTGGGGGCATTCCACAACCAAAACCAGGTGACCAGAGGTTTTGCTGGTGGTGTGAGTATAATTACGTCTTTTAATTTTTCCTTTTAGAAGTTTCTCAAGAAAGATGCTCTGACACATTAATTATATAGCACTGAATCAAGATTTATTTAAAATTAGGGAAAATTGGCCATACTTACACTGTATATTCAAATTATTGGTGAACATGCATAAATCTACCAGGTCGCTTGCACATTTAAAAGAATTGCGTTATAGCTGGCTAAGTAAGCCAGTCACATTAATATCTTGAAGGAGACTTGTTAAAAATAGATAGAAACTACCCTGGAGCCTGTTACTTTATTTCACAATCTCATTTGGTTAAGACAGTTTTTTTCAAAAGTAGTACAAGTTGAGAGAAAATTGTTGAGAAGCTTCAAAACCTGCTTTGCATTTTTATTTTGTGAGCTTCCCTGAAAACAGTAGATTGATCATCGATTAGGAACGCCTCAAACATCTATAAGCCTTGTAGGCTTATCTGTACCTTCTTTACGTAGTCTGTAGGCTGGCACGTTAACGGATCATGTGTTTCTCATTAAATCTGCTGCTTTTAGAATTCCCAGCATTAGAGTTCTGTGCTTTAAAAGCTGATACCACACTGTTAGAGCATTCTAAGACTGTGGGTCAGTGACTTCCTATATGTTTTTATTTTACCCTCTTCTTACAGAATCTGATTTGGATTTTAAAATTCCTATACTCCCATGTAACATCTTATTCTATGAGGGATTTATAAGACTATAGTACATCATTTTTCATTGACTTTCTATATTGTGAAAGTAAAGTAGATTTTCCTGGTGGCTTGATTGACATTTGTTATTACATTTTGGGAGGACAGGAAGAATAAGCCAAACGAGGTTCTTCTGGCTCTGCTTTTGCTGCAGAAGATGCAGAATGAGGCTTGCATTTCAAATTCAAAGACAATTAAGCTAGCATTTCAAACACATTCTGAAAGCTAACAAGATGATCGTTGCTCTCTGCTATTATTTAATTTTCTATCCATTAGAAAAAAAAATATATATATATATATATTAGCCTGGTGGGGAGGGGGTTATACTTGAAAGAAATAAGGAGAGAAACTAATTTTAAAAAAGATTTCTTCGGGGGGAGGGTATAGCTCAAGTAGTAGAGTGCGTGCTTAGCATGCATGAGGTCCTGGGTTCAATCCCCAGTACCTCCTCTAAGAATAAATAAATAAGTAAACCTAATTGCCTCCTCCCACCAAAACAAACAAACAAACAAAAAATATTTCTTCAGAAGGGTGGATATAGCTCAGTGGTGGAGTACATGCTTAGCATGCACGAAGTCCTGGGTTCCATCTCCAGTACCTCCATTTAAAAAAAAAAAAAGATTTCTTCAGTCATACAGAAAAATTCAGAAATAATTAGTCCACCTGCTTAGGGAGTACTGCTGGAAGGTGAAGGACCAGGGAAACTTGAATCAGTGAGTTTTTAAAAATGTGCAGGGACCATTGTCTGGGCCCAACTTCTAGGTAGGGGAGGGTCCCCAAATGATTACATGTGTAGTTTCCAAACAGAAGTCCTCATTTAAATCCTCTCATCATTTCCCTTTATACATTTCATTTCTGTTTGAAATGTTGGCTTAATTTTGTTTGAACATTTGAAATAAATCATTGATATTACATTGTAAGTACTGTCATTCTAACTGTGACTCAGACTTTGCAGGTATGATCACATAATACTATTTTTATTGGTTCCAAATAAACTTTACTGAGCTTATTTAAATCGCTTTTGCCATTACTCAGCTAGTTTTATAGAGGAGCTCAGGAAAATGGAGGCTCCCTTGATATGAAGTCTAATTTTCTCTGAGTGTCAAATCGGACCTCAGTGGTACTCTGGAAAGTGTCTGAAAGTGTTTTGTAAGACTGAACAAGTTGCATGAGAAACCGAACTCTCCAGGACGCCGGTGGAGAGGAAGCACTTGCCTTCACGAGAAACCCTCTAAATTTTAGTAAGAAAACATTATTGAAGGTTTTTGCTCTCTTTGGTTTTACAGACTTGAATCAGTTGGTCTCTTTGTGGTTTATCTGAAAAGAAATACTAGTTCAGAAGTGTACTTGGTAGCTTAGTTTATTTTTGTTTTATCTAAAGAGCATCACTTAAGTTCTTTTTAAAACCTCTGAGCTCAGGTAAAGAGTAGAGTTATGGAGGCTCTTGCTTCTTGCCTCCACTTTGATGAGCCCTTGGGAGGTAGGTCTGTTTTCTTAAAGGAATTGGGGCCTTCTTGAGACCCCCCATAAACTGGATTTCTTTGTCTATGATGTTTTTTTTTAACCTTCAAAAATCAATCCTTACTGTCTTCTTTGATGGTTTCTTGTATTCAGGTTAAGACAGTAACTTTAATTCCAGGAGATGGTATTGGCCCAGAAATTTCAGCTGCAGTTATGAAGATTTTTGATGCTGCCAAAGTAAGTGGGCTTAAAAAATACTTGTGATCATTGTAGAAAGTTTTCTTTGCCAGCTGGAGTCTGTGAGCTCTTACGATGCATTGTTCACATTTGCATGAAGTTGGTAAGGTCTGGTGTTAATCTTCACAGATCCTGACGTTCACAGCGCTGTTTGCTGCTGTCGTTGTCTGACCTATTTTTAGGCTACCGTGTTGGCATCAGTTATGATATAAAGTCATCCAAACAGTGCTGTGATCTTCGGCAACATTTGAACTTTGCTTGGTTTTAAGGTCTTTAAGCCCTTGTAATTCACCTGTCTACCTCATTCTGCCTTCCTGCCAAAAAAAGAGCATAGAATTGACATTTCAAGAAATGATATAGGAGACCTTAAAAGATTCTCTCTCTTTTTTTTTTTTCTGGTGTAGTAATATCAAATATGGGGTGTTATTTTCCAAACAGCCCAGCCTTCAATGAAGGTAGATATTTTAAAATACTTTTGTTTTGAGAATTTAGGAAACTTGGATTTTGCTTGACATGATGCTTTATTGTTGCTATTTTTAGCTGCTGGGTGAAGTAATGCATAAGATCAAATCAGCTGTGGTTATGATACCAGCAGCTGTAAGTCAAGGAATTTAATTTATTTAAATGAAACATACATTGCTTTTCTATATGAGTTTCTAATTAAAACCCCTACAGAGGAAATGATGCTTAGACAGTAGCATTGCCCTGTGCACTGAAATATGATCACCCACTCAGTTGTCGGCTCCTTGTGAACAAGGACCAAGTCTTGCTCTGTGTGCCTGTTCCGAGTGCGAGCCCAGTCAGCTGTCAGGCATGTGTGTACACATTGTAGGGTGGAGGTGGAAAGAAAGGATGACACTGGTTTATACCTTTAAACTGTTGTCTTCATAAGCTATGTATGTCTTTTTTCTTAACAGCTTTATTGAGATTTAATTCATATACTGTACAATTCACCCATGTAAAGTACATTTCAATCAGTGGTTTGTAGTACATTCCCAGGATTGTGCAACCGTCACTACAGTCTAATTTTAGAACACTTTCACCACCCAAAGAAAAACCCTGTACTCATTAGCAGTCATTCCCCATCGCCCTTATCTCTCTCATCCTACCCACTAACCCTTCTGTCTCTGTAGATTTGCCTATTCTGGACATTCCATATAAGTAGAATCTAATAGTGGTGTGGTCTTTTATGATTGGCTCTTTTCACTTAGCAAAATATTTTCAAGGTTCATCCATGTATCAGTACTATGTAACACCTCTGTAAATATTTCTCTGCTCCTTATGATAGTCTAATTATAGCAACATGAAGAGTCATGAAGAAAAGAAGTGGGCAGGTGGCAGCTAGGAGTGTTGGCTAGGACCAGGGTAGTGTGGAGAATCCCTCTGGGCATGCTAGAGAATGACTTTCTTTATTGCGTGCCAGGAGCCTTCTGGACCTGTGCTGTGTATGCTTTCACCAGTTGCATCCAAAGTTGAAGAAGTTTGTTTATAACTGTGGTGTGAATGTCAGTCACGTGTAAGTCTTTCCAGTTCACTGTGCTCTGTGGTGTGGCATCTAGGCACCTATTCAGTGGGAGGAGCGGAATGTCACTGCCATTCAAGGACCAGGAGGAAAGTGGATGATCCCTCCAGAAGCCAAAGAGTCCATGGATAAGAACAAGATGGGCTTGAAAGGTAGCACTGAAGTGGGGCATGGTGGTTCTTACTGATTTCTGCTACAGGTGTTATCTGTTTTGAAGGTTTATGCATTTAAGCTTAATGAGGCCTGACTATGGAAGTAAAAGCCACCCTTTTATGAAGCAGCTTACTCATAGTAGGATACTTTGTTTTACATCTTGGGACATATTTTCTCTAGTAAAAAAACATTAAAGTATTACTGGCCAGTGTCAAATGAAAGTGTATATATTTATCTTTACCTAGATTTATCTTCTGCATAGTTTTTACATTTTTATGATTTTAATTCGTACAAATACTAGCATGTGCCAGATTCAAATTCAGCACAGCTGTAAACCTTATCTACTTGTGTTTATAAAGAAAAAAAAAAGGCCAGAATGTATCCTGTTGTCATCTGGGTGTCCTTCTTTATTACAGGCCCTTTAAAGACCCCAATAGCAGCTGGTCACCCCTCTATGAATTTATTGCTGCGTAAAACATTTGACCTTTATGCAAATGTGCGACCATGTGTCTCAATTGAAGGCTATAAAACCCCTTATACGGATGTAAATATTGTCACCATTCGAGAGAACACAGAAGGAGAATACAGTGGAATTGAACATGTGGTATGTTCATTTTGGAGATTTTTTTTCATTCTTAGTTGGGTTGCCTTCTGTGCACTTTGGACAGTTCTTCAAATTCCCAGTTGAAAATGTGTCCCAAAGATAGTCTCCCATTCACTCTGAGGACTTGTGGGTGTTGGTCTGGTCCCGGGCTCTGGCTGCCAGTGCTCATGGAGAGGCCCCAGGGGGAGGAGTGTGGTGGTTCAGGACCCGGGCTTGGGAACACGCCCTCTGTTTGAAGTTTGAATCCTCAGCTTCACAGGTGTGCTCTTGGGCAGGTGACCATCTCTGCACCTGCTTTTCCTCGTCAGTGCAGTGGGACTTATAATCCCTAGCTCATAGGGCCCAGGGGAACGCTGTTAACCCCACTGACATACCAGATGCATGCTAGCCTGGTATTTGCCTACACACCGCCAGTAGTGTAGGACCGGGCTGCTGCCACACCCTTGCAGCGAGGCAGCACTCCTGTCTTTCAGATCGTGGATGGAGTTGTGCAGAGTATCAAGCTCATCACCGAGGCGGCCAGCAAGCGCATCGCGGAGTTTGCCTTCGAGTACGCGCGAAACAATCACCGGAGCAACGTCACGGCCGTGCACAAGGCCAACATCATGTGAGTCCCTGTGGGGCGCGCGCCGTCCGGCTTCGTAGGGGGCCCGCAACGACAGGGCTTTCCTTTCCTCTCTCCAGCTTAATGACTGTTTCCTGGTAGGTCTGAAAAATGGCCTTGTGGCCAGTCAGAGGGTCAGGCATTTCTCCTAGTTAATGTGCTTTACTTGGGTGAGTGAGGAGCAAATTTGGAGGGAACAGGAATTCAGGTCCCAGAAGTCTGAGGAGGGACTGAGAATTATGAGAGAAGGAAGCCAGAGACTCTGGATTTAAATTCTCCTCTTCCTTCATCTATTAAAGGCCAACTCAATGTATAAAGAAGCAGGTTTCTCAACCTGGGAGAAATGTTGAGCATGTGAAACAGTAAAACCACTTAAATAATTGAATAAGTTAACCTTCTAAGGCGATTTTAACATTTTCTTATTACGAGGTATTTCTTAATTCTTGCTGGATAACACTATAAAAATATAGTCTTTATTATAATCAAACTATTTATGTTTTTTTACCCTTTTGTGCATCCAGAGTATCCTAAAACATTTTCAACTTGCATTTTACTAACTGCCAAAAAAATAATTTTACTGTAATTGAAATCAGACGTCTTGGCTTCTGGAACTTACATTTCTTGGACTTTACTTCTCTGATTTGATCCCTTTCTTTCTGCAAGTCTTTGCTTTCAATAATTTTTATTTGATTAAATACAGGCGAATGTCAGATGGGCTTTTTCTGCAAAAATGCAGGGAAGTTGCAGAAAACTGTAAAGATATTAAATTTAATGAGATGTACCTTGATACAGTATGTTTGAATGTAAGTATATATTCACACCCACCTGCTCCTTTTTGTGGTGTATAGTGTGTACATGTGGGGCACAGGTTTGGATTGCTAAATGCACAAATGCCTTTTTTTGTAGATGGTCCAAGATCCATCCCAGTTTGATGTTCTCGTGATGCCAAATTTGTATGGAGACATCCTCAGGTCAGTCTGGCTGCACCCGTTATTTACAAATGTCCTAAAATAAATTGTGGCTTAAGAATTTTAATCAAATGTTATAAAATATAGCATTTGTTACAAGGTATGAGTTGAATTCTAACAATGCAGATGATGATACCAATGGTTGCGTGTTGGATGGGTTATTCCTTCATCTGTTTGCCCACCTGGCTCTGGTTCTTGACCATTAGTTCCCTCTTCCCATTTTACTGGTTGGTTGATTGATTTCACTGGTTTGTTGTGTATAACTAGGTAGGTGGGTGGTCATTTTTACAAATTTTTTATAACTTTTATCATAATTTCAGACTTACAGAAAAGTTGCAAGAATAGTACAAAGAATTCCTGTGTCCTCGGCGCCCACGTTCACCAGATGGTGTCATTTTACTAAACTCACTTAATTCCCCTTTTGCTTTCTCTTCTCTCCCTTCCACTCCCTTCCTGCTTCCCCCTCCTTCTTTGTCCATCTTCCTCTCTGTCTGTACACACATACACATGGTGGTGGCCAGATGGTGCTTTTCTAAGTCTGTCATTCCTTCTAATTTATTAGTTGGCATTCCACTATAAGGAAGAGCTTTCCCTTCTCTCTTGTTTACTTATTTATGTGTATCAGTTTGGATTCGTGGTTTCTATTTTATTCAGTGGTTACATCCATCACTGTTTATATTGATGTAACAATTATATTGATGTCCTGAGGTGGCCAGCGGGGTCCCTCTGAGCTGTCTCAGTGTCCTCTTGATGCAGCCCACTATTTGTTGTCTGGCACCGTTCGGTGCTTCAGGCTCATCGTGTATTTTCCTAACTGTAGTCCTGGAATCAGCCACTTCTCCAAGGAGCCCTGGTTCCTTTTAGTGGAGAATGGTATTTAAAGACGAACGTCTGGTGCTAGGTGAGGTGTTTTGTTTTTCAAAATGTCCTTTAAAATGCTTTTCTGCCCCCAGTGACCTATGTGCGGGATTGATTGGAGGTCTTGGTGTGACACCAAGTGGCAACATCGGAGCCAACGGGGTTGCGATCTTCGAGTCGGTAAGGACCCTCGTGACTCCTGAAGCAGAATTCAAGTCAGAACGGCCTGAGACTCCAGGAGGGGTTATCTGCAGATACGTGTTTTGACTCTTGAGTTTTCTAGTTGTCAAAAGAAAATGATGCTTTTTTGAGTTTTTTTTTAATATAAGCTTGGTTTAATCAATCATTTTCCTCTTATTTCTTTTGTATCCTTACTATTAATTATGTATCCTTTCTCAGTTTAAGTATTTTACTGAAAGTTGACTGGATAAGATTTATTCCATATTTTTGCACTTGAAAAATTTTTTACTTTAGCTCTTTGTTTTTCTGAGGCTTTTTTTCCTAAGATCTGTGTCTAGTAGCTATTCAGTAAGTTAAGTATATTCCATTGGTGAGGAAAGCTGATTAAGACCCCAGCTTCCCTGGAAGATGGCTGTGTTCCCATCTCCCTCCTGACCGCTCTGCTCTCCGCCCGTGCAGGTTCACGGGACCGCCCCGGACATCGCTGGCAAGGACATGGCCAACCCCACGGCCCTGCTGCTCAGCGCTGTGATGATGCTGCGCCACATGGGGCTTTTTGATCATGCGGCAAAGATTGAGACTGCGTGTTTTGCTACGATTAAGGATGGGAAGGTATCGGTAATCTTGCCATACTTGTGTGGGGTAAAATGCAGCTCCTTCCTGGGTTTTATCTATGAAGGAACAGATGATGGTTCTTCTCAAGGGGGCCGAAGCATTGGATGTCAAACAGGCATTCTGAGCTTGGCCTCCCTGAGTGAACTTGGGGCGTGTGGCCATTTTCTGAAGGGAGGAACCACATTATTCAGAAAAGGGTTGGGGAGCGCTGATGTAGACACAGCAGTGTGGGCGGAAGGGCAGTGCTGTGGGCGTCAGAACCAGTTCCAGCCTCGTCGTCCTGCTGTCAGTCGTGTGACCTGCGCCGAGTCCATTACTCTTTCTCCCGACAGACATCTGTTGTGTATGTTATAAGGTATGAAGGGTATAATGAGGAATAAAGGAAGGTCCCTGGCCTCAAGGAGCTTGGAATCTACTGGAGGATACAGATGTGTCTGTCATACAGTGTGTTACAGCTGACACTGTGCATCTGTGATACAGGTGTAATACAGGAGTTTTATAAACGCAATAATGACTGATGGCAATCGAATACTTACATGGTTTTATGTTCTTTATATCATGTCAGCAAATCTTCTCTACTACTCTGTGAAATAGATACTATAATTCCTCTTTAGAGATGAAGAGGTTGAGGCACAGAGGGATTAAGTAAATTTGTCCAAGGTCTCACAGCTCCGAAGTGGCAAAGTTGGGGTTCGCACCCAGTCTGGCTCCTACCCAACAAGCATCACTGTTACCATAAGCAGTTGTGGCCCACACAAGGGGTGTGATGGATTATTCTGAAAGTGAGAGGGGATCGGAGGAGGTCATGGCTTCATGAGGCTGGGCCTGCAAGCTGATTCCTAATCTGAGGTCTCTTCCTTTTTTAAAAAAATTATAGTAAAATGCATAATATAAAATCGACCATTTTAATGATTTGGAAGTGTCTTGTCCAGTAGTATTCAGTACTTTCACATTGTTATGCAACCTTCGCCACCATCCATCCCTAGACTTTTTCATTTTCCTAAACTGAAATTGTCCCCATCACTCAAGGATTCCCCATTTTCCCAGCCCCTGGCAACCATCATTCTACTATCCTTCTCTGTGAATTTGACTCCTCTAGGTACCCCATATAAATGGAATCATGTAATATTTATCCTTTTGTAACTGGCTTATTTCACTTAGCGTAATGTCTTCAAGGTTGGCTCCTTTCTAAAAAATCCTATAATTTGAAATTCTTATGGACAAAATACAAGAAATCTAAGCTTGCTTTTTAAACAACCTTATAGTCATATTGAAGGGCATATGGTTATGTATTTTTTTTTATTCTGTTGCTGTATCTGAGAAGCTACTCTGTAGAGCCCAGCAGAGCGGTGCCTAAGTTACACAGTAGGCCCTTTAAATTGTGTCAGATGCAGTGGGACAAAAGAATTAAATATATTGAGTTCTGTTTGGGAGTAAAGAGAGCATAAGCTGGTAGAAAACAGAGTGGCTAAATGGGAGAATTTCTTTCCTAAAGAGGGAAGTCTAAGAGTTACTGATTTAAATGCCATTTGCAGCAACATGGATGGACCTAGAGATCGTCATTCTAAGTGAAGTAAGCCAGAAAGAAAAATACCATATGATATAACTTAGATGTGGAATCTAAAAAAAAAAAAAAAAACCCACAAAATGAACTTATTTACAAAACAGAAACAGACTCACAGACATAGAAAACAAACTTATGGTTACCCAGGGGGAAGTGGGTGGGAAGGGATAAATTGGGAGTTCTAGATTCGCAGATACTATTATATATAAAATAGATAAACCAACAAGTTGATACTGTGTAGCACAGGGAACTATATTCAATATCTTGTAGTAACATATAGTGAAAAAGAATATGAAAAGGAATATATGTATGTGTACATATGACTGAACTATTATGCTGTACACCAGAAATTAATACAACATTGCAAATTGACTGTACTTCAATTAAAAAAGAAAATTGATATGAATATACTAAAATTTAAAAAAAAGAAAAAAGTATTAGTGATTTAAATAATTCCTTAGTATTTGTTTCCCAGCTTCCAAAAATAGGTCAAAATCTTAAGTTTTTTAAACTTTAAAAATTCCGCAAGGGATTTAGGAACCCTCTTGTTTAGATTTGCTGTCATCTAAATGTCCATAATCAAATGTTTCCTTAAGGTCTGTCGTATGAGCGGAGGGGAGGTTTTAGAAAGCCCCCCTGCCCCCTGCTCGCGTCCCTTCGTAGCGAGAGCATCTTGCTCTTTCCGAGCGTCTTTGGGTACACGATCGAACTGGCTTCTCCAGGTCCTCCTGGGGTGGGTAGATGGTGGTGGGGTGGGTCTCACTTTGAAAGGAGAAACTAAATAAAAGAACAGCCAGGTAACTCGCTCAGCTGGTATCACACTGAGGGCTTTAAATAAAAACATCCTTGCTTGGGTTTAACACGTGGGTACCTTTTTGTCTTTGCTTTTTCCTTTTCTTAGAGCTTAACAAAAGATTTGGGAGGCAATGCAAAATGTTCAGACTTCACAGAAGAAATCTGTCGCCGAGTAAAAGATTTAGATTAAGGCTTCTACAAACGGTATTCGCATCAGTCGCTTTAACGGACGCCTCATCAGCCTGTATTAGGATACCTCCCATTATGTATGTATTTTTTGCTTGTTTCTTGACAGAGTACGTTTTTAGACATGGCCTTTTCTTAACAAAATCTGTGCAAAGGATGCAGGTAATGTCCCTAGAACACCTGCTTTCAAAGGACTTTTTCCAAGTGCTTATTTATTAAATATCTATCTGGTATACATTTTTTTTGTAAACTCTATGTGGACTGTATCATTTGCCACTGTTAACCATTTTACACTTCAGTTAAAACAGTTTTTCTTCAACTGTAAATATCATTATACAGCGTTAATAAGAGAAAACATCTAACTTTTTAAAGAAAAACCTTGATTCCCTTGGTTTATGAAAAATATAATGGAAATAAAACAGAATATTAACATGATAGCACAAGACGATATTCTTATAAAACTAAACTGGCACAAGACAACTTTCCTGGGAAAGTTTACATTAAAAACAGTTAATGTGGTGTATTTCTTAGTGATATGGAAGGTAAAGACTGATTTGTCCTTTACATGAATTACTGAGTATGAATAAAGACTCCCAATTGAGGAATATATACTGAGAGATATAATTTTTGTTAATAAGATATGGACAATATATTGGGTACTAAGACACAAATGCATTGGGTGTTCAATTATTTTCTTGAGATTTACTATTCTTGGCGAGAGCTTTTAACGAAGTGAAGGGGTGGTAGTTCCTTTTCACTGGACGTACATCAAGCATCATGTGTAACACAGCCCTCGAGCCCTGTATGGACAGAGAGTTGGACATGGGAGCTGACTGCTGTGTGCGATCACTTCCGCAGCATGTCCGGAAATGGACCACACCCCAGCTGATAACTGCTACAAGGCCTGACCGCATAAATTTTGGCTGCATTTAAGGAACCTGGGATGCTGGCTATTAATCTTATATTTCAGTAGCTACTCCTTCCCCAAAGCACCAAGTCACTCCCCTCTGCCTCAGCACCAGTAAGAAATGAGTTGCAGATTCAGCCTGAGTTGATTCACAAAATCCTGCCACACCGGGGCTTGGCTCAGCTTTTGACCTTTGGGCATCTCCTCTCCATCCCTTCTCCATTCCCTCCTCCTGGCATGTCTTTTCTTTAATCTCCAGACACTAAGGCACTATTTTCATGAACCCTTTGGCCCCACACCAAAGGCGACTCTTGGCTTCCCTGACCCTTGTGTAACACTGCAAACCTGTGACTCTGCATAGCGTACCCTGGTCACAAGGGCTTAACAACAACAAACATTCCTGTCTGGGTCCTTTTTTAGTCTTGTAACCAGACTTACAATCTTATATGTATTTTACTTTGTTCAAATGGCTGCTTCTGTTTTATTGGATTGTGCTAATTATCAGTATTTCTTGGGTTTACACTAATAAAGAATTCCCAAACTGATGGAGACGAACGCATTCTCTACCTGTTTCCCATTTAGATGCCTCTGGTCATTTTGGCTCAGCTTACTCCTAAGAATGGCTGCTTAAAGTATTCAGAGTGGGAGGGGTGGTGTGGTGACGGACTAGCACAAGTTGGCTGCTTTCACTAGAATGTTCCACTTGGCCCCCTCCTGAACTTCACTCATGCATAGTACACAGCATCCTGTGGGTTAAATACCCATAGCTCTGGACTGGTCTGCTGCTCAATTGACAAATCAAGTACTTGTTAACAGTTCTGTTAGAAAGTTTAGTTTCAAGTCACACATTAAATACAATCAGGAAGGCAGCCACAGTTTATTAAGCATCAAAGGCAGCTGGTGTGTGCACGGCGGAGCGCCTGGCGATGGGAGGAGACGGTCGGCCACGTCCAGCACAATTCCTGAGCAAGTCGGGCCGCTAGGTGAGTTACAACAGAGCGCCTGCCCGGCAGCACGCGCTGGTTCTACGAGCCACCTTCCCCTTCCTCCCCCCAGCGCTCAGCCTGCTGCTGGCTGGACTGTTAAGTGAGCAAGCAGCCTGTTAAATCTACCTGGAACTGAAGCCAAAACTTGTCAGCCCTTTAGTTCTGGAAGGAGAGCTGATCTCATTTGTCACCTGAACAGAAAGGAGTACTTTTAAAACTATGCACACGTGAAGCTTCTCAGCTATTGTTGGCATAAAACCTGGCAAACATAGATGCCAGGACCGCACGTGACCCCAAGACCTAACAGGCTTGGCCAGGAGTCCGCGCACCCAGACTGAAGAGGACCTGGAGGTCAGGAAAGCACTCAGCCTGCCATCTTCAGGAGAAACCGGGGAAGGACAACCCCTGATTACTTGTTTTGCCCTTGATAAAGGGAATCGATGAGATCTTTGTACTTCTCCAGGACTGTGTGCCGTTTCAGCTTCATTGTGGGACCTAAAAGAGATATTGGAAGAAGTGAGTGAGGCCCGGACTCTGAGATGCCTGAGAAGGTATGTGGTAGAGATGGAGACTCAGTGAGTCCTGTAACTGGAATTGAGCCCGACCAAGTAGGAGCCAGCCTCCAGGTTGGCCCACAGCAATCCCTGCTCCTGGTAGTCACACCCCTCTGTGCAGCCCCTTCCCGCACTGTACCGGGGTTGTTCTAAGTGACCCACAGAAACAGGAAGTGGGATAATTTGTTACACAATGCTAATTAATAGGCAAATCATCTCTGCATTTCAGTGGAAGTTCATACAATGTTGGATGTTATGCTTTGATTGCCTGCGATGGGACAGGGGAAAGCCCTGGCTGGGCAGGAGGGCTCTGCCATGGTCTTTATGAGAGGTTTCCACAAGTCACTTCCTGGCCTCAGTTCCCTCGTCTAATGCCAGGTTGAAAGGGCTCTGGTTTGGGAAGTGTAAACTCTGTTTGGTGCTAACTCACACTTGACTGTGTAATTGGAAACTTCAAAATCAAAGTCATTTATATAAAGTGCTTAGAGAGGACATCTTCTAACTGGATGACCTTGCATTCAGTCTGTTAGCACCAGACAACCAGACAGGCTCAGTGTTTCAGGCTGCATCTCAGCATTACTATGGACACTTGCACCTGGGTTCAGCCTTGATGGGTTGGAGGGAGTCTCATTGAAATGAAGAAGCCATTTCCACCTCCCCCTGTGCCATGAACACCTCAAGATGCTACAGCCGAGAGCAGCTGCATCCATCCAACTGAGGCCATGCCTCTTCTGGTTCTGTGGACCATGGTCCAGAAGGGCTTCATCCCTTTACCTGTTGCATGAGCTGACTTTACAGAAGATTATGGTGATCTCACTCCCTAGAGCCAGGTGACTCCAGCCCAAACACTAACAGGGCCTTGGTGTGTGTCTGGCAGTCCCGTTGTGATTTCAAGGGAAAACAGATCCTTAGTCAAAGCAAAGTTAAATGTTATATATTCAAATTAATGAGTTCCAGCACATACCTTGTACATTGAACAGGCTCTACCCAACCTTAAGGCCAGGCACTGAGCAATCAACATCCTCCCACAGGAAGGAGGTGGGTGTCATCCATCAGGGCCCTTCTTGCCGTGGCTTCTTCCTAATGAGCACTCCCCAGGCTCTGCCATGGCCTCTGCCCTCCCACACAGCTCCTGCAAGAGTGGAAAGAAAGCACCTACCCAACTCTTCACCGGAGATGGAGAAGTCCCTCTTGAGAATGGTCCACTTCTGGATGTGGTAGGGTCGGGCTGCTGCCTTCATGTTGACCCTCTGGATCCCCTCTTCGATGGCCTGATACACGGCCTCATCCTTCTTGTCCACGATCTCAGAGACTGTGGTAGCTCTGCTGCCCACCCTCTGGCAGAACTCCACAGCTTGCTCCGTCAGGTTGTCGGTTGGGTCAGAGGTGTCTGGATCCAGAGTGCACTGAAAAGCCAGCGACAGATCAGCACCAAGACCTGCACCCTGGTCTTGGAGGAGGTCTCACTGCTGATCACTAAGGATGTGGATCACTGTGAGCTCTGTTTCAAAGGGACGATTCTGGAATAAGCAGGGCGTTCCTCCAACTGTATTAAGCCCCGTGGTGTGGTGGAAGGAACAACAGCCTGAGAGTTAGATGAGTTCAGCCAATGAAATCATAATTTAAACAGGGACCATAACTGCAGCCCCGTCTACTATCTTGGTACCAGATACCAGACTGAGTATCTGCCGAGGGGACTGAGGTGGGCAGCGCTTTGTAACCTGGACTGTGCTGGAACACACAACAGATCAGCACAGCAGCATATCAGTAATTGTACCACTGGGCGCAGAAGGAATTTCCATGTGCTGCAGCTGCCCCTTAGTGCTGGCAGCACTGACTAGTAATTTCAGAACAGTCATGAGAGCCAGATGTGTCCTGCCTGAACATGGCTTCTGCTGGGGCCAGACCCACAGACCACCCACCGGCTGTTCCTCCCGAGCGAGACCCCCTAGACACACCTTCAAGGTGAGCAGCATGGACAGGAACTTCCTTTGGTCCCCAATCAGCATGGCGAAGCTGATGATGGGCAGCTCCATCTTCACAGCATCCTCAATGGGCACAGGGGGCACGTTCTCCCCGCCGGCCGTGATGATCAGTTCTGGGGAGGCATGGACAGCCCCCCAGCACAGACTTTAGTCTGGGTGCTGAGGCCAAGTGTGCCCAGACTCTGCCTGGAGAGCTGACCCTCTGTGGCCAGTGGAATCCAGGCTCTGTCACACACCTGCCTGCATGATTTACAGAAAGTACTCACTCACTGAGCTTCAGTTTCCCCTGGGAATCTGGGGTGTGGGATTCCCACATGGATGCTGTGGG
Organism: Camelus bactrianus; assembly: GCF_048773025.1. NCBI lineage: Eukaryota > Metazoa > Chordata > Mammalia > Artiodactyla > Camelidae > Camelus > Camelus bactrianus. The sequence goes on from NC_133565.1 coordinate 30,581,832, forward strand.
CATTATGTCCACTCAAGCAAACACAGCAAAGCTCCTCTTCCACAGAGGTGTCCACAGCTTACTCCCCTGGGAGAGCCAAGTTGTTCGTGGGAAATTTCTTTGAAACATCATGTTTCATTTTAAATTTTATGTCCAATCTGTGGACATCATATTCCACATCATATCCACGTTGGCGGATAAAAGTACATATATATGTCCTTGAATTTTCTGGAAAGACTTGCCTTGTTTTTCTAGGGAGTTTGAATCCCAGTTCCATCATTTACTAGCTGGGTGACCTTGGGCGAGTTACTGAACTCTCTGGGTGTCCTCATCAGTAAGTCGGGGTAATAAGAGTATCTTCCTCATGGGAGACAATAGCAAGCGAAATGATGTCATTCAAGGTGCGTGGCCCTTAATAAGGGCTCAACACTTGCAGTGGGTATAAATAGTGGTGGCAGTATAATTCCTCCCACATCTCACCATAGCCTTGAACCCAGCTGGTGGGGCTCACCTTTGAGACGCCCGGTGATGTAGAGGAAGCCGTTGGCATCCATGCGGCCCATGTCGCCCGTGTGCAGCCAGCCGTCAGAGTCAACGGCCTCACGCGTCTTGTCCTCCATGTTCAGGTAGCCCATGAAGATGTTGCGGCCCCACAGGCAGATCTCTCCGATGCCCTCTGAGTCCTCATTCACCAGCTTCACCCGGCAGCCTGGCACCAACCTGCCGGCACTGGGGGTAGAGGGGCCGGGAGGTGTCGTCAGACGGTGCAGGTTCCTCCAAGACCTGGATCAGCCCCCACAGGGAGCCTTGGGGTCCCCAACCCTCAGTCTTCACTGATGGCTGGAATGTCCCCTCCCAGGGTTTTTCTATTTCAATAGGGTACTCAGAGCTGAGAGGGAGGGCCAATTAAAGGTTTTTAGGTGAATGAATGAATGAGTGAATGAATGAATGGGCGAAGTCCTAATGGGACAACTTCAAGCACTGTGATAGGCAGGCAAGGAGGGGAAGTGTTTAAGCACAGCAGGTCATCCCTCAACTCACCCCCCAGAACTGAATGCCCTCCCCACCCACCAGAGGACTGGTCCAATGCCCCTAACTTTCATCCAAAATGGAGCCTAGGCTATCAGCAATGGTGGGACACTCTCCAACATGCTCCCCCTACTGGAGGGAGGAGACAAAGGGAAATTCCTCCATCAGAACCCTGCTCGGTGCCGGGGTGGGGAGGTGGTCCCTGGGCATCAAGGCTGTTTGCAACCACGGACCCATGTGACACTGTAGCAGAGACCAAACCCATGAGAATCGGGCCCGGCCAAGGGTCTTGGCCCAAGATTGAACTGGTGGAACTCAGGGATCCATAGTCCAGTGGCCCAGGCTCAGGGACCTAATCAGCAGGTGGGCACTGAGACCGAGGCACACCTGTAGAGCTGGTAGTTGTAGGTGCTGCTTATGAAGTGGGGGCCTGAGGTCTCGCTGAGGCCGTACGCTGGAAGCAGGCGGATGTTGAGGCCCAGGAAGAAGTGCTGTGATTCTGTGGTCATGGGCGCGCCTCCGTAGAAGTACTTCTGACACTTGGCAAAGCCCAGGGCCTGGCGGACCTTGGCGAGCACCAGGTAATCCGCCAGTCGTGTTGTGAAGGGCTTCAGATCGCTGGTGGGAGAGGCAGAATGGCTCACAGAAGACCACACACACACATTCTCATTAACAGGGTGGGTGTTCAGTGCCTGCCCTGAATGGCTATTCCAGTTATCTGTTCTGATTGGTTAGCGCCCACGCTGAATCCGTTGCTAAATATTTTTAATATCAGCCCTATGAACATGCACCCATGTGTAGGGGTGTACATGCTGTTGTGTGCAATAATGTCTTGAGCCAGGAAATCAGACAGATTCAGCTGTGTACAGGTACCTGGACAACAACACAAATGCACGCAAGTCTGCACACACCATAATACACATGAGCAGACACTTGAAGTATACACGCGTGGACATGCATGTGTCTGAGCCCATTAGAAGCCCATGAATGGGTCATTCATATCTGTGCAAATGAAGGCGTAGGTACACGTCTCATGACACATGATTCAGTTTCACAGACACACTAGTACTGGAAAATATTTCTACATAGGAACAGGCCGGACTTGTGCCATTGACCCTCCCACAGCAATCAAAAGGCTTTGGGGGAGCGGTGAGTGCTCCCTTGGGATGCTGGGAAGGCTAGAAAAGCCCCGGTCACTGCGGCCCCTTCTCTAGCCACATACTGAGGTCAGGAGACCCCTCAAGAGACTGTCAAGAGCCACTCCCAGGGAGGCGAAAGCCACCTCAGAGGGAGCAAGTCAGTCCTCGCAGTCAGAACCCAAAGATGGGTGACTTTCTCCTGTGGGGTCTGGGAAGAACACAGGGGCTCAGGCCAGCCACTGATGGGGCCTCCACATAGGGGTCCCCAAAACTGCCAGGCCTATGGGGCCCAGACAAGCCTGGCCTATCAGACCCTAGGTTGCGTCCTGGGTTATGACCCAGGCCTGCTCCCTCCCCCACCCCGCCCCCTGTACCTGTTCGGGCAGGTGAGGTTCTGCTCCAAGGTCACCGACATGGCCCACAGCAGCATCTTGCGCCGGATGAAGCCAGACTGTGCCACCACCTCCTGGATACGCTCCATGATCTTCTCCCATATCCGAGGCACCCCGAAGTGGGCCGTGGGCTCCACCTCCCGCAGTGTGTCCAGCAGGCTCCCCTGTTTGCCACCAGTGAGAGACAGGCCTGTGGTTCAGCTCCAGCCGGGGGCCAGGAGGCCCCTGTCACCAGAATCAGCGTGCACAAGCGGCAGGCATCCTGCACACAGATGCTTGCTCAGGGGCACACACACATGTGCATGCAACTCTTGTCACACGCTGTTGGCTGCACCTCAACAGCCATCCCCTCCCTGCTCTTCTTTGCTAATGGAATCTGATGTTGCTCAGGTACCAGGGTGGCCAGAGGCTCCAGAAGTACCTCTGTCCCATCCCAGTCCTGGGGGCAGGGACTCTTTATCAGTCTAACTCAAACACGGTCATCTCATTCCCCTGCACAGTGACTGGTCGAGGAATGGACACGGGACACCAGTCAGGCCAATGTGGGGGAGGGGGAGGTCTGCAAGGGGGCTTCTGGGGATGCTCTCCTCATGCTTAAAAGAAGGATCCAAAGAACAGGTGTAGTTTATGAGACTGGGATGCAGGGCGGGGCTGTGGCCATCGGTGACCATCTCGTGATCTTTCTCTGAGTATGGCCCATCCTTGATGGACTGTGGACCCATGGAACCACTGACTTGATTTTCCTTTCCTTTCTTGTTTGGTCATCTGAATCAGGCTGGGCTCAAAGAAGCTGAAAGAATTCTGACTGCTAACTGCACGGGGAATCAATGTACTCCCAAATGCACACCTGGGGCCCACAGACATGAACACACACTTGGGCAGGCCCGTGCACACCTGCTCGGACACAGACAAGGGCAGAGAGGCAGACTGACCTTCAGGGCATCAGGCTCGGCAAAGCAGATCTGGGCCCCCCACTGGAGGCCCGTCCACAAGTCATAGAACTGGGCGGCAATGTGGCTGAGGGCCAGGTAGCTGACCACCACTTCCTGCTGGACCTCTGAGGGTCTGATGCCACCAGCCTGGCTGCTGTGATGTGCTGTCCACGTGATCTGGAGGGCAGGCAGAGGAGCCCCAGCAGCGCTACAGGCCGGCCCTGGGAGTGCTCACCGCTGTGGCCACCCAGGGCTTGGGCTACTTCTTTGCAGTGTTCTTTGAATACCCTCGAGGTTGCTCACCCTCCTGGGAATCTACAGGAACCCCCGTGGGACAGGTCTTCCCCGCCTGTCCCCCTCCACTTTGCTGGGCTCAGTCCGGACCAGACTGAAGGGCAGTCCTACTTGTCCCAGAGTCCTGAGCTGGGGGGCTGACAGAGCCTTCCTAGGACTGTTGGGGCAGGGCCATTCCCCAGATCCACCCTCAGCCCACCCCCCCACCTATCTGGGCATCTGTCCTACATTGTCTTGACTCAGCATCACACCCTTGGGGTTCCCAGTGGTGCCCGATGTGTAGATCAGCACGCAGCACTGGTTAGGCTCCTGGGCCTCGATGATGCTGTCCAGGGCCTCCTCAGGCACCTCATTCCCCAGTTCCATGACCTCCTCCATCTGTGGCCGGGTGGGAGGGCGTGGGCAGTCCAGGTGAGCTGGGCAGGCCCCCACAGGCCCCACCTGTCCCCAGGCTCTCCACCCATACCGTGTACACATTGGGCATCTTCTTGGAAGGAGGTTCTCGATATGTCACTACTGCCTTCAGATGTGGCAGGTTTTTCCAGATCTGTATTGATGGGAAGAATACAGGGGTCTCATTAAAAAAACAGTCACCCCTTGAGAAGAGCCCCACCTCCAGGTATTAGTTGGCTGGGCAAACACCTTGTGGCAAAGGTTGCTGGTCCCGAGCTCTGACCTTTGACTCAGCAGGACACTTGCCACTCTTCATGCATGGTTTCCCATCATGAGAACTTTGTAGCAGCAAAGGTGGGATAAGCAGGGGATAGGGGATGACTCTCTATTATTAAAGGAAAACCAGACAACCTGGGGCCTGGCTGAATGGACTATGATCTAGCCCCACAACAGAGGGCTGTGCCCCTGTGGAGGAGAGAGGCAAGGGAGGGGCAGAGGGAAACCAGGACTCAGGTGTCTCACTGAGTTGAGGGGATAGAGGTCAGAGTTCAGGAAAGCTGGGGTACCGAGAGTTTGTGGGACAGAACACCAGATAGGAGAGAACTATGCAGAGAAAGGGTTCTAGAAATCTCTTTGGCCGAATACCAATCTGCACAGGTACAGGGGGAACCCCATGAAGCCAGCAGAAGAACAATGACTGGGGCCAGAAGCCTAACAAGAGCGTGTGCATGGCCAGAACTGTTTGTGTTTCCATTAGCCAGAGTGGAGGGACCTGAGGAGGCATTAAGCAGAGGACCCAGAAGGGTCAGGGTAGTTGTGGGGCTAAATTAGGCATAAAGGAAAGGCTCTCTAAACTTGCCCCGAATAGGCTTAATTAAACACGTCTCAAAATGAAATTGAGAGAGAGAGAGAGAGAGAGAGAAAAAAAAAACTGGAAAAAAAATTAACTGGCAGGAGAAAACTAAGAAGCCTAACATACATGTAATTCGCATCCCAGGACATTTTTTTTTTTAACTGGAAAAAAGTCTGAGAAAGTTCTAAGTTTGATTAAAACTATAAATCCACAAATTCAAGACTCCCAATGAACCCCAAGCAAGATTTCATAAAGAAAAACCACACCAAGACACAGCAGAATCAAACAGCTGAACACCAGTGATAAAAGAAAAAAATCTTAAAAGCAGCCAGAGAGATGAGATACAGCACGTGGGGAGGAAAAGATAAGAAATTATAGACTTCTTCTCAGAGACAAGGCAAAGTAGAAAACATAGGGATGGAATCTTTAAAGGGCTGAAAGAAAAAAAAAAGAAAGAAAGAAAGAAACCCTGTCAACCCAGAATTCTAAACCAAATGAAAATATCTTTTGAAACATGAAGGTAAAAATGAACATGTGTTAAGGCAAAGAGAAGCTGACAGAATGCCTTGCCCTCCTGCTTTGTATTGCAAGACATGTTGAAGAAAATTCTTATATTTGGGGATCTTTTTGTTTTGTTTGTTTGTTCTTAATGGAGGTATTGGGAATTGAACCCAGGACCTCATGCTTGCAAGTCATGTGCTCTACCACTGAGCTATGCACCTCCCTCCTGAAGAAAATGCTTAAGGCAGAAGATGAACCAGATGAAAACTTGGGATCTATGTAAATAGATGAAGGCAAATATGTGGGTAAATATAAAAGACATCTTTTCCTTCTTTTACAATTTCTTTGAATGATACCTGACTGTTTAAAATAGTGCATCCCAGGGGTTATAACTCACACAGAAATTAGTTTAAGTATGAATGACAGCACAAAGGCTGGGAGGGGGATGGAAGTACACTGTTGGAAGATTTCTACATTTATATGTGAATTAGTACAATATTACATTTTAATGTTATTCGAAAGTAGACTGTGGTGAGTTAAAGACGTGTATTGTAAGCCACAGGGCAAGCATGAGAGGAGAACTAATAAGCCTGTGGATAGAATGGAAAACTCAAAAACAGAACAAAATAAAAACACAAAACTCCATCCAAAAGAAGCCAGGAAAGAGGAGAAAAGGATCAAAGAATGGATGGGACAAACAGGAAACAGCCAACTGGTAGTTTTATAGACAATTTTGTCAGACTGGATAAAAGGCAAGACCCAACTATATGCTGTTTATAAAAGACTTGCTTTAAATACAAGGACACAGGTTAAAAGTGAAACAATGCAGAAGTGTGGACCGTACAAACACTGATCGTTAGAAACCTGGAGTGGCTATATTAACTTAATACAAAGTTGCTTTGGAACAAGAACTGTGACCAGAGATAAAGAGGGACATTTCTTAATGATAAAGGGCTTAATTCATCCAGAGATCCAACAATCTAAATACGTATATATATAAAACAGAGCTTCAAAACACACGAAGCAAAAACTGGTTGATATGAAATGAGAAGTAGATAAATCCAGAATAATAATCAGAGATTTCATCACTCCCTTTCTCAGGATTTGTTAGAATAAGCAGACAGAAAATCAACAGGGAAATAGATGACAAACATTGGAACACCATCAATCAAGTTGGCATTATTAACATTTGTAGAAGATTCTCCCCAGCAACTGCAGAATGAACATTCTTTCAAGTATGCGTGGAACATTCACCAACATAGACTCTGCATAAATAGGATGCTTCAGGTAGCAAAGAGCCCCAGGTGATGAGAGAAAATCCTTCCTCTGGAGAAGAATTCCAGCTGATGAATTAGAAAACCAACATTTTGCCACGGCTCATGAAATAATTAATTCAGGTACAGACCATCAGTAGAGAAAGGTTGATGGGGAACATTGCAGTGGACGAGCCGGTGGCTGCCACAGGAATCCACCGACAAGCTCTGCATCACCACGAGAGGTCCCACCCAACATGCGCCTCTTCAGGCTGTGCAATGTGAAGCACACAGCGCCACCTATGGGGCATTCTTGCCAGTCAGTGTTTAACCTGAAACGTATCAAGCCTCGAGACCTAATAGGAAGGCGCAGAGGATACAGAAACAAGCTGACCCAGCTTCTGCAGCACGCTGATGGCAGGGGTTCTCACACTTGAGCCTGTCTTAGAATCACCAGGAGGCCTGTTAAACAGAGTGCTGGGCCCCACACCCTGAAGTTTGGAATCGGAGGTCTGGGTGGGTTCTGCAACCAAGTACCCAGGTAAGGCTGCTGATCTGGGACCACACTGGCCTATGGCATGGGAAACAAAAGGTGGGGGCTTTGTTCTGGATTAAAAGACTCTTAAGAGACACCACGAATTGCAACATATGGGCCTGGTTTAGATCCTGATTCAAACGAACCAACGGTAAAAAGACACTGCAGCTATCAGAGAATTATTTGACTTGTGTTAGAGGTGACAAAGTGACTGTGACTGTTAAAGAAAAATGTCACGTTTTAGAGGAGCACATTGAAATATTCAGGGGAGGAAATGATGTGATGTCAGAGATTTGCCTTCAAGTGTAAAACAAGGTAAACTGACAAAATGAGTGTGATGAAAAAACATGGATGATTATTGAATCTGGATGATCATCATATGAGGGTCCACTCTACTCTTCTATTTTTGTTTGCCTGGAAAGTTTCCTTACACAAATTTAAAGTAATTACCTAGGGTGGACATTTCTGATTCAGTAGGTCTGGGCCTCAGTTTCTTCAGTGGCAAAATGAGGCTGGGGGAGGGCATTTGGATCAGATCAACCATCTATATGCAGAGGGGGTTGTCCCCCTGAGGGACAGGGCAAAATCTGTTGGGGGGCTTTTTAAAGCTCTACTTCCTGGGGGATGTGGGGAATGTCCCTTGGATTTTCTGGGCCTCAGTTTTCAGACCTGGCAAATGGGTTGGTGGTCACTGCCCTGCTTGATCTATGTGTGTGTGTGGTGGGGGAGGGCTGCTGTTGAGGGTGATGGGGGACTCTGGCAGGGAGGGTAGAAAAGTCCTTTGTAAGCTGGAGACCTATGAGGACGCCCAGCCTCTGACCCCTGTGCTCGCTGCCTCTTTCCCCCAAACCTTGAGGATCTTTTCCAGCTGCTTCTGTGTGTCGACCACGATGATGTTGGCTCGAGAGTCATAGGCGATGTACTGGCAGGCCTTGGGGGAGCTGGTGGTATAGAGGCCGGTGACGATGCCACTACAGGAGACCCGGGAGGATTCGTGTGTGGGCAGGTGCAGCGGCCACCCCCTCGGCCCAGCCCCCTCCCTGACACACCCAAAGTGCCCGGGCCCAGAGAGCTCCTGTGACTGGGCAGGCAGAGCTCCCACACCTGCTCAGCACAGCCACCCCAGGCAGGGAAGGGCCAAAGGAGGGTCTGGAGAGGGCCCCGGGGAAGAGGTGGGGTGCTGGGGAAGGGGTGGGGGCCTCTCAAAAAAGATAACGGCCCTCTCTCCACTCTCTGCCCACCTCCAGCCCCCTGGAGACTCAGCCCCACCCTCAGCCACTCACCCTGCGAACACTGTGCCCACTGCCGAGAAGAACCACTCCGGGGAGTTGAAGCCGAGGATGGCCACGCTGTGGGCCCGCTCCAGTCCGAGCTCCAGGCCAAAGGCAGACAGGCCGGTCAGCCGGCAGGGAAGGGGCCTCTGGTTCTCACCAAGCCCCTCTTCTAGACCACGGGGGACCCTGCCAGCCCACCTCAGAGACCACCCTCCCAAGGTCCCTTGTCAGACAGTGCCCTGGGGATCAGACCTTCAACAGCCCTTGCTACCCTCCCAGGGCCTTCCTGGGGAGTCTGGCCCTCAGCCCAGTGCACCAGGCTTCCCAACCCACGTTGGACGGGATGACAGAGGAAAAGCTTGTAGCAAGTCCTGGCACATGGCAAGGGCCCAGTGAATATAAACCCTCAGCACCACGCCAGAACGTATCATTAGCTCAGTAAATGAGCTGGTTTTTCATTATCTTTTCTGAGGGCTTGCCCAGTGGGGCATCAGGAGGCCTGTGAAGGCCCAGAGCTGGGAGGCAGAACTAGGGAGAGCAGAGGCCGCACCTTAAAGGGGCTCCTCACCTTCAGGAAGCCCTTGGCGACTTTGCGGGACAGCAGGTAGTACTGGAAATAGGAGATACGCTCCCACATGCCCTGGCGCTTGTAGACCATAGCACTCAGGTTCCCGTACTTGTCCAGAGTCTTGCAGAACATCTGATGCACAGTGTAGGGAACCTCTGAGCAGCTGGGGTCTTTGCGCAGGCGGACCCGCCCATCGGTCCGAGTTGTCCATAGTATCTCCTCTGCAGGGTGGAGGAGACCACAGCTTGGGTCATGCCAGCCCAAGGTTGTCCCCAGGGAACCCCGGTCCTTCCCTGGGCAGAGCTCCCAGACCTCTGGTCCCTACAATGCCATGGGCACTGGGCCATGGGGGCTGGCAGACAAGCTCAGGACTGAGGTAGATGCAGGTTGCCTGGAGAGGGAGTCCCAACAGTCTTGAAGGATAGGCAAGGCTTTAGGGATGCAGCAAGGACGAGAGGGAATGGCTGGAGGGGAGGAGGAGGCCTGGGGGATGCCGTGGCCCCTAGACCTTTTCCTGCCTCTGTGACAGCTGGGGTTTGCCCCCAGTGGCTGGGCAGTTGGCAGTGGATTTGGGGCTGCCTCAGGGGAGCAGGACTGTCACATCCTCTGGGGTTTCCACCTTTCCTCTGCCTCCTGAGAATGGGTTGGGGACAGACCCAACTGGACAGAAGGTCAAAGCATCAAAAAGAGCAACCCTTCCAAGGGGCTGGAGGAGACTGAAAGCCGGCAGGCACTGATCACAAGCCTGGAAAGTTTCCCAGCCTCAGGAAATAATCAAACCATCTCTTTGCTCATTCCTGTCTAGTGCTAGGCCCCACGTGAATCCTTCACATAGGGATCTCATCTAGTCTGCACAACACGGATCTGGTAGCCCTGCTTTACAGGTGGGGCAGCTGCAGTTCCGAGAGGCTCAGCCATTTTCCCAAGGTCACACAGCGGGAAAGGGTACGTGCTGCCACTGCTCACACTTGCTACACTGTCCCGGCACCACCTAGCCTTTGAGGTTACTGTGGTGGGTGGAAGCAGAGATTTACCATTTAATATGTGAGATTTGGGGTGAGCTGTTTAATCTCTGAGTCTGTTTTCTCAGGGGAACGGTAAAGGGTTCAGTTCTCAGGCATGATATGAAGGTCCCAAAAAAAGGTGTATGTGAAAGAGCCTTGGCATATAGTTGGTGCTCAATAAATGCACCTCCTTTTCCCAAGTTGTCCAGAATGTTTGCAAAGGAGGTTTGGGTGGAAACCTTTTCCTTTGCTCTGGAAACTTTTGTCTACGAGGCTGCCTTTTGGGGCCAGGGCAGTCATCGTAAGAAGCTGGCCCATGGGCGGGGGAGTGGGGGCTGACTAGGACCACAGGGGTGCCCTGCACCTGCTGGCTTGGCCCAGGCTGAGGCGGGGAGGCCCCGCCTCCTTAAATGTCCATCTTGAGGCAGGACCAGGAGGGGGCCCTGTGATGGGCCCTTCCCCGAGGCAGGCAGACGGACTGGGTGAGCTTCTTCCCTGCCTCCAACACTCTAAGGTTTCATGTGGACCCCAAGGTTGGCAGAAAGAAGTAAAGGTCCTGGGGCTGGGACAAGAGAGCCCAGCTTTCCTCCTCTGGAGGCCAAGGATGAGGGACGAGGGGGCAGATCTAGTCTCCAACAGGAGAAGGGGTGTACAAGGCAAGGGAACAGCAGCCAAGGGAATGTGGGCTCGGGCAGAGAGTGGGCTACCCAGCGCTGGGCCTCGTGTGCCGACAGAGGCCAAGGCCACGCGGGCTGGCTCCCACCACCACCTCCCCAGACTGAGGCCCGCCACCAGCCACTGCCAGAGCCCTGCGCCCTTATGTGGAGGTGTGAGCTGGGGCCACCAAGGACCCCTCTCTGATCACCCCTCAGACTCCTTCAAGCCCCTTCCCCATATCCTGGGACTGCAGCCTGGCAGAGCCCAGTGACCAGCCTCTTTAGAGCCTCCCACCTCTGCACTTTGTGAAAGCTCATTCCCACGAGCAGAGACAGGGGGCAAAGACAGAGGCTGTGGAGCCAGGGCAACCTGGGCTCAAATTCAGCTCTGCCACTCCGCGCTGCACGGCCTGGGCAAGTTCTCCTCCTCCCAGCTCCATTCTAATCATCTTAAAGTGTGATGGGTTGGCGAGGCTGTGGAGAGACGGGAGCCCTCACATGGGTGGCAGCATTGAGATGGCGCAGCCATACTGGAAAATAGTTTGGCAGCTTTTTAAAAAGTTAAATATAAATCTATTGTACAACCCAGCAACGCCACTCTTTGGTAGACAGCCGAGAGAAATGAAAACACACGTCTCCACAAAGACTTCTATGTGAAAGTTCATAGCGGCGTGATTTCTAGTGGTCCAAAAGCAGGCACAGCCAGGTACCCATCAACTGATGACTGAAAGCTCCACGCGGCTCTCCCCACAATGGAATGCTGTTTGGCTCTAAAAAGGAACAAAGTGCTGATACAAGCAACAACATGGATGAACCTCAGAACCATGTTTGGTGAAAGAAGCCAGAAGCCCAGGACCACGTATTGTCTGATTCTGTTTGCACGAAATGTCCAGAAAAGGCAGAAATGAGCTAAAGCAGATTAGTGGTTGCCTGGGGCTGGGGGTGGAGGTGGGAATGGGGTGTGACCACAGACAGGCACTAAGGATCTTTAGGATGTGATGGGAATGACCTAAAATTGGACTGTAGTGATGTTTGTGCAACTGTAAATTTGCTAAAAATCATTGGGAAAGTGGGTTTTTTTTCCAATGAAAAAGTGAAAAGTTATTATGCTTAGAATGGGTACATTTGATGGCATATAGATTACACCTCAATAAAACTGCTTTCAAAATGGGAGGAACAGTGCTGGCCCCCCTCTCCCCTCAAACTGGTGCAAGGATTCGGTGAGGCTACCCAGCCAGTGTGCCCAGAGCCTGGCAGAGTCACCACTGCCCAGGACCTGGTAGCTCCTGCCCCTCCCCTGGCACAGATTACTCTTGTGCTTAGACCAGAAAAGGGAAATTTCTCCTGTGCGCATTTTTAGAGGCTCAGGCTCCACTGCAGTCACCTGTCCCCCCAGCATTGCCAAGAAAATCAGACGTAAGTCTTATGATCTGTTGTCAAATCTTCACTCAGCCAAGAGTTCTAACTTTAACCTATCATCTTTTAAGCTGTCATCTTTTTACAAAAAAACCTGAGAAAACAATACATACTTGTCCTAAGAAATAGAAAACGATTTAGAAGGACATGATATAAAAAGGGACAGGCCGTCCTCAGTCTGCCTGTCTAGGTGGCCACTGTTGACATTTGGTGTGTGTCTGTCATGCTTGTACAAATACAGGCACAAGGAGTTTGGTTTTATTTTGTTGCTGTTATTTTTTTATCCAAAGTTAAAAAAGAAAAAAAAGAATCACGTTACTGTTCTATTAATCAAGGGTGGCAAACCCAAAACACCCACAGGGGCCAGGTAGTTCTGTATCAGCATCATGATAAATGATGTGTAATAGTAAATCATGGATGAATGACGTGCCCCAGGACTTGCATGTGAAACACACAGGCACAGCCTTCATTCCCACAAAGAAATAGGCTCTCTCTCACTTGCCTTGAGACACATGGCTCTCGCAGGCCAACTTCTGTGTCTCTGTTTTGACAGAGACAAGGAACAGTGCAATATTTCACTAAGGAAAGCTATGCTACAGGGGCAACGATCACTGTGCCAACCCCGGCTTCTGTGTCAGGGAGGCAACGGGGAGTGGCTGGGACCATGGAGGTGGGCGAGTGCATGCCTCATCTAAAGAGGGCTCTGCGCTCTAGGATTTGGGCCCAGTAGGGATGGAAACTAAGAGTTCCCTGAAATCTGAGTGTTGATGTGTAATCACTTGATTTTTAAATGTTGACTCACACTTTAAAAAAGTAGTAGTGTACCAAATCAAACAGCCAATAGCCAAATCATCCGTCTTTATTTATTTTTTTGTTCTTGTTTTTTTTGGGGGGGAGTAATTAGGTTAGTTTATTAATTTTTTCATGGAGGTACTGGGGATTGAATCCTGGACCTCATGCATGCTGGGCATGCAATCTACCAATAAGCTATGCCCTCCTTCGCCAAATCATCTGTCTTTAACTTTTGTGACATTAACATGTCTCTCTCGTTGCATGTGCCTGTGTGTGTATGTGTGCATGTGGGGTGTGTGTGTGTGTGTGTGTGTGTGTGTGTATGTGGCTGAGTACTACTCCATTGTTTGGCCACATCATGATGTACACATCATAACCACTGCCCCACTGAAAGACACTCAGATGATTTCCAGCTTTCAGCCCTGTTCTAGGCTTTCCAAAGGATAGATTTCTAGAAGTGGGTTTACTTCATCCAAAGGAAAAAAGCCTCTAACATTTGGAGGGATATTTTGGACAGAGTTCTTCCTCCTGATTTCTTCTCTCCCACTCGCTACTCTGCCTTTTCCTGCCGTTAGATTCTCATCTCATGGTGTCTACCCTTCTGTATTCTGTCAACTCAAATCTTCTTGAAAGGAGGAAAGAAGGAATTGACAAGGGAAGGAAAGTCAGTTGGTCTGCGAGTTCAGTCTCCTCTAAGCCCAGCCGCCTTGTGACAGTGATGAGAGCCTGGCCCCCAGAGGACCCACGACCTTCGGGAAAGGTGACCAGGCAGTGTGGCTCCTGCCCGGCCCTTCCTCTCCACATTCTCTGCACAGGCTCAGCTGTCTGAGCCCCCAAACCAGCCAGAAGAGAAGTGGGCCACTTTGCTGGAAAGAGGCCCACCCTTGGTCCCCGCCTTCCTAGAGGCCCAACTGTCCTCCTTTCAGTGAGGGATTGAAAATAGTCACAGCTCCCATTCGCTGAGCCTCTCCTTGTGCAAGGGCGGCTGTGTGCTGTCTTGTTTTACGCCCACAGCCGTCCATGTTACAACCTAGCTAACCCTTTGAGACTCACAGAGGCTAAGTCGCTGCTGGCAAAGCTGGGATTCCAACTCAGTGTCTGACTCCCAACTCCACACGTCTCCAGGTGGCCACCTGGGGTCCCGGTGGAGTTCTAGGCCAACCCCAACATACACATCTCCTCTGGGAAAGGACTGTCATGCCTCCTGCCCAAGTCCTGTGCTGGGGCTCAGGCTCGGTGACCTTGGGCAGCCATGACACCTGGCCACTGCCTCTTCCCACATTCTAGAGGCTTCTGGAGCCACCTTTCTGAACCCAGACTTGACCTGTTGAAAAGCCTCCCACATCACCCATTGACCATAGGGTGATGACCCCACCATGGCCTCTAAGGAAGGCCCTCCCCAACCTCTGCCAACCTCAATACACAGCCTTCCTCACAGCCAGCCTGAGCTCTGCCCAGTTCCCCACCCCCCGCTGGTGCTTCTGCCCAGAACACCCTTCCCCGTCACACACCCACCTCTCCCGCACTTCACGTCCCAAGTGCTACCCCCTCATCAAAGACTTTAGCACCTGAGCCTCACTGCGGGCCGAGTCCTGGTTGGGGCTGCCTCTCCCACCAGGCTGGAGGCTCTCGAAGGCAGGTATGACTCCTCCCTGGGGCCTGAGCACAGAAGCCCGGCCCAGAGCAGAGGTCAGGGGGCCTTCGAGGAAGCACCAGTCAGCCTCTGTCCCATCCCAGTCCCAGGAGGCCTGGACTGAATGACTGGGTATCTAGGGGGCCTGGACCTTCCCCTCCCTCCTGCCCCCCAGGATGGCCTGAAGGTGATGCAGGACACATCACTGTCCAAGTACAGAGAGAGACGGGCCTACAGAGCAGGTGTCTGCCCAAGTAGGCCATGCCAGGCTGAACTTCCATCCTGCACACTGAGAGCCCCAGGCAGGGCCTGGCAAGACCTTGCCTCACTCAGCGTCCTTCTGGCCTGAGTCCAGCACAGCTCAGTGGCCTTGGCCTCTGGTGCCAGCGGCTGAGCCAAACCTCAGGCTTAGGAACCGACAGCAGGGAAGGCAGAGGAGCCTCCCTGCCGCAGCACCTCGTCTTCGCCTTCTCACCTCCATGTATTCCCGCCTCTGGCTCCTTACTACGCGGCTCCCTCTCTCACCCTTATCTCTGCCGGAAGGGAAATCTCTGGACAGTGACTGAGAAGAGCCAGTCTTAGCTATCAGTGGGGTGGGCAGAGCAGAGGGGTCCCTTGTCCACGAAGCACTGAGTCTTGGAGGTT
The DNA here is from genome assembly GCF_048773025.1 of Camelus bactrianus. Taxonomy (NCBI): domain Eukaryota; kingdom Metazoa; phylum Chordata; class Mammalia; order Artiodactyla; family Camelidae; genus Camelus; species Camelus bactrianus. The sequence goes on from NC_133565.1 coordinate 30,597,120, forward strand.
AGCTCTGCTCCCCCTCCCCGCCCTCTCTTACGCTGCCCCAGCTGGTCTTGGCCTGACCCTGGCCTGTGTCTTATCAATCACCCATTATGCTGGGATGGCTGGGCAGCCAGGGAGCTGTGTTCTCTGGGGCTCTGGAATAAAGGCATCTAAACAGCAGAGGAAGTCACTCTCAATTAGCTGGAAAAGGGAAAAACCGGAGAGCAGAGAGGAGAAGCCTAGGGTGCTTTCTGTGATCTGTGGGAACAGCTTCAGAACGAAGCTTATTATGCAGACGGAGGGAGACACTGGTTCTGGGCAAAGTCGTCCTCAGGCCTGCGACGGAGCCCTCTTCTTTGGGGCACAGCCCCTGCTGCAAAGCCCAGTACAGTCAGTCGTCCCTGCGAAAGGACGAGTTCTAGGAGGGTCCCTCTTCATACAAGGGTCCTTGGAACCTGCTCAGCCCCATGCCAGGCACTCTGGGGGTGTCTAAGGGGCCTCAGGACACGATGAAGGGCAGGGACAAGGCCTGCCTGGGCCAGAACAGTTTGTCCAGCCCGTGGCGCACCTGGGATTTGATAGAACTAGGCAGGAAACTTTTCCTACTCTGCTTTTTTTTTTTTTTTTTTTTTTTTTTTTTTTTTTTTTTACTGGTGGGGCTGGGATTACCACCTGTTCCCATATCTCAGATGAGGACCCCCCCAACACTAACTTCATCTGACTTCTGGGAAGCCCTTCCTACCTTCCCCGACCCCCACTCCTGCCAGACACTGAAATGACATTGGTTCCTCTGACTCCCAGTGTTCCAAGGGCCTATCCTCACCCTCTAGCTGCAGGCTCTGAGATCCCGGAGGACAAGGGTCATATCCATCTCCTTCTAGTCGAAGCACCACGCATGCCCTTGAAACATTTGGAAGGGTAGGAGCGTGGGACAGAAGGAGGCCTGGTGCCTCCTTGGGCTGGAGAGCAAGCAGCGCTCAGTTCCCAGCCTCCTGACCTCCAGCTCAAAGCGTCCCATTGGGTGTGAGAATTTCCCAGGGAAAGTGGGTGTGGGGACCTGGCCCAGCCAGCACCTCCTCCAGCCCCATCCCTGGCAGCCACTCTCCCTGGATCCCCTCCCTTTCCTTGTGGTCTCGATGTTGCCTTACTCCAGTTGGGGTTCACGCTCAACTAAGAAAGGGCTAGAAAGAAATGCATCTCCAAGCCCAGCACAAGGCTGCCTTTATGTGGAGATCAGATCCCGGCAGCTCTGTGGCCTGACTCAGCAGGGCTGCCTCCTGAGAGAGCAGCCATCTGGGAGCTTAAAGTGCTTGAGGACCAGCTTCTTGAGAACTCAGGGAGACCCAGGTGAACCCTAATTCCTGAAGGCAAGTCTCTAAGAGCTCCCCGGATGGGCTGCAGATCAGCAGTTAGAAGGCAGGGGCTGGCCAGGGCTGGAAGAGAGAGGACTATACCTACATGCTATCTAGGTCCCAGAGAGGCAGTGTGGCCAGTTAAGAGTCCCACATCTTACAAGCTGTGTGACTCTGAGAAAGTCACTGAACCTCTCTGGGCTCAGCTTCCTTCAACGAATGAGAATGAGAAAAGTGCCTACCCTACTGCTGCTATGAAGATAAAAGGAAGGAATGCAAGTCAGTCCATTAGCACAGAGCCTGGCATATGGTGAATGTTCAGTGATAGTTGCTCTTTTTAAGGGGGCAGCTGTGCAGGGAAGGATTTAACCCCTTTCATATATCGCCAAATCGCCCCTCCCCAACAGGCTTTGATACAGATAGTCACCTTTCCTCAATTTTATGGAAAGTGCCTTGTGAAACAGCAGCTTCAAGGCCCCTCCCATACAGCCTGGAGCTTGGGTTCTTGTGGCAGCTGGGGAATTATGGAAATAAGCCCCTGTGCCAGGCTGGCACAGAGTGGGCACTCAGGCCACGCTGAAGCTGGATCTTACAGCAGCTGCATCCCAGAGCCTCTCCCTCCACTCTCAGGACACTGGAGGCTGCTTGAGGTGGGGCTGGGCAGAGTGTGACCCACTAGCCAGGCTTGTGGGAGCCAGTGAGGCCTGCTTGGCACTGTCCAGGGCAGTGCCTGGGGTCCCTTGTGGCATCTGCTCTGGGTGTTTACTGACAGCGATGGTGCCAAGAAGTACCCTCGGCCCCTCCCAGACTGTCCTTTTATCCTGATCACTCTTTCTAGATGTTAAACTCCCAAGGGCAGACCGCTCCACTCAGGTCTAAGCCCAGAGGGATCTTAAAAGTCTGAGGCCAGCTAGAGGCCCTCCTCTTCCAGGAAGCCCACCCTGATCACGCAGCTCCCTGGTCGCAGGCCTTCTTCCCTCAGCCTCCGTGTGCCCTTCCCTCAGAGCCTGTCTGCACTCAGACTGCGAGTTCATTGAGGGCAGAAAAGAAGCCTGTCCATCTCACTGTCCCCAGCAGCCCCAACTCTGCACATAGGCTGGAGAGTCCAGGTGAAGCCCCAGCCCCAGCCTGGCTGTGCCCACCAGCTTCCCGAAATCCTGGTAAACCAGAAGGGCCTTGCTGCCTCCCTACGTTTGCTTACCATTCCCCACCCCTCCATTAAAGCCAGTGTCCACCCCCCCCCCATCCCGTGCCCCTGGCCTGGCCCATGGCCGCCAGCCTTCTCTGATGGGACCCTCCATGGGATTCCCTACCCGCGTGTTTGAAACCTGCCTACTCTCTGTGCCGCACTGCCGTAGGGCTGCCAGATGCCTATTCAGGTTAAGCAATGAGGCCCACAGGGCTGGAGACTAATTGTTCCTCCTCAGAAACACTCTGGACACCGACCGCTCCAGAGGACACCGAACTTGCCCACGCTGGCTCCCTTCCTGCCCCTGAGTCACAAAACATCAATGCCATCACCCACAGCTGGGACTTGTGACCTCCAGGTCCTCGCTGTGCACAATGTCTGGGTGCTGACAGCTGCTCTTTGAGCACTGCGGAGAAGGAACCAGCCAGTCTGAGGAAGGTGAGCCTGAGCAAGTGGGTGGGACCCGCCAGAGGTGTCACGGCAACACAGCACACCTGTGAGGCGCCCTGCTCCCAGGGAAGCACGTGAGAGGCTGCCTGGGCCCAGCTGGCCCCCTTCCTGGCTGGCTTGGTGCCTTTCTAACCCTTCTCCTTAGAAACCAGTAGATCCTCTCCTTGGTCCAGGTCCCTTTATCTCTGAGCAGGGGCAGAGAGGCAGAGTCCACTCTAGGAAAGTGCACCCCAGCACCTTAGGCCCGATCCCTGCCAGGGCCACCCCGAGTTACCCAGCCCGGGAGAGAGGCAGCTTGTCTGGCAGCAATGGTGAGCCCCACCCCACGGGGTGAGGGGACGGGCATTCGGTCTCCAACGAGCCAGGCAGCCTGGGAAGCAGGGCACCCAGAGCCCTGGTCGGGTGTCTCCCCGAGTTACGCCTCTTTATGCCTCAGCTTCCTCTTGGACAATGGGCGTAGTGACCTTTGCCCTGCCTCCTGCCACTCAGGGCATGCTTGTGACGGAGCAGAGAGGTCCTGAGTCTGCTCCTGCCCTCATGCCAGGCCTGTCTGCCAACCAGGAAACCAAGTCAGAAGAAACTCTGAAGGAAGGGGCCTCAGGACAAAGGCCCCAGCCTCTCCTCCTTCCTCCTGTCCCCACGTCCGCCCTCATTTCTGTCCCACCAGGGACCCTTGGAACTGGCCTCCCTGGCTGGTCCCACTTCAAACGCTGCCACCCACTCCCCAAATCCGTAATCCCTGTCTAGTTACGAGGAGGACACGAGGAGGCACACCCAAATCAAAGAACATACAACCAGCTCAAACACTACCACCCGCGGTCAGCGTGCCATCTCTGCCACCAGCCCCCACCCACACACCCGAGGGAGTTGGGGGGTGGTCTCAACATCACCGCCTGGCCTCTCTGAGGAGCTGCAGCTGGGAAACTTCACAACCAGGACAACCAGCACCTCAGAGGAAGCTCTTCATCCCTGAGAAGTGACACAGATCAGCGACCAGACGGCTACAATGTACCTTCCCAAGGACAGCACAGAACACGGGAGGCAGCGATCCTCTGTGCCCGGCACCTATGGCTTCCACTTTTTTTTTTTTTAACTTCAGTCGTTGCTACAGTATTGTTGTACAGCCAATGATAATCAACCACAACTATGTTATTATTATTGTTCTGATGACTCTTCAGGGTAAATAACTCTGCTTCCCTTAAGGTGCAATTTATCTGGGGCTGAGTATCATTAGAAGAGCATGTGACCTCCTAAGCCTTTAAAATGAACTCTGCCTGCCTCCTAGCCCAGTTAACCCGCTTGTAAACTCCAAGGCCTTGCTTATCTAGGCCTCCTGTCCCTTAGCAACCCTGGGCAGAATCCCTCGTACCCACAGCCTGGCCCTGGATGAGGCCCCAAGGTCTCCCTATCTTTGACCTCTTTCCTTTGCAAACTTCCTGAAGAAGAAATCTTCCTCCCACTACCTTCCATCACCCTTGGCCTGATAGCAGCAATGAGAGAAGAGGTGTGGTGGGGTCCCTGGGCGCATGGAGATTTCTACCCTCCCCGTCCCAAAGTTCTGCTCTGTGTGTCCCGGGCTTGTGTCAGCCTGGACTTGCAGTGTCCCCTCAACCGCCTCAAGCACACCCAGCACAGCTCAGTGCTCCGTTCAAGCCCTGCCCCACCCCGTCCTGCCTGGCAGTCTCCGGCTGGCTCACCTGGAGAATCCAGCTGGGGATCCTTCACCTTCTCTGGGGACAAGAGCTTGAGAGCACGGCTTAGGGGCTCTTTGGAGCGTGTCTGCCCGTCAGTCAGGAAGCTGGCAGCGGAGGGGGAAAACAATTGTCAGAACATGGTAGACTGACCTGGGCTCCCCATGCTGGCCCGGAACCCTGGGGGTGACCCTGACATCTCTGCCTCCCTCTCAGGGCAGGGTGTGGGATACCCAGGGGGAAGACCTCAGTAGTTGCAGGAGCTAAACTCACCCCTACCCCAGCCTCTCCTTGCAGGTTCTAAAGGCTCAGTAGAAAGAAAAAGCAAGTCCTGCTCTGCTGTAATTTGCTGTGTGACTCTGGGCAAGTGCATGCCTCTCTCTGGGCTCAGTGTCCTCCTCTGGACAAGGAAAGGCTTGGGGTCTGGCATGGGAGGATTCTGAGCACCACTCCAGCAGCATGCAGGCTCTAAGGGTTGGGAAGTGCCCCCACCCCCTCACTCCCCACACCTACCAGCCCTTAGGTACTGAGAATGGCTGTGCTTAGAAACTCAGAGTGGAGGTCATTCCTACGGCTCTTAAGGGTCCTAGGCAGTCCCCAAGTGAGGACCTCTCCTCTTCAGTGGTACCTGTGAGTGTGTCCTGTATCTATTTCCCCGTGGAGAGAACAGGCATGGGACCAGGGAGACCCAGGACTCATGTCATCTGCCTGCACCCCTGGCTCAGACCCCCTTGTCTCCTAGGCACGGTGGCCCTGGACAATGAATCTCCTCCTCTGGCCAACCCAGTCCAAGGGGTTATTAGGCCTCCATTATTAACTCAGCCTCACTGCTCCTCGGCATGATTCCTCCTCAGGACTCAACTGGCCAGACCTCAACTTCCCGGGTGGATGAGCAGATGGAGTGCAGTATGCACATCAGGACCGAGCAGCCTTACTCAACTCCAGGGACACATTTCAGTCATAGGCTCTATAAACAGAGCCTACTGGAGTTGTGCATTGTGCAGCCTGCGCAGCTGGTCATGGCAGCCCTGAGAGCAGGACCCTGGCTCCAGGGAGTCCCGCCTGTCTGTCAGGGTGGGGCTGGTCCCACCCCTGCCCAGTTCCTAGGCAGCTGCCTCAGTTACCTGCTTTTCACATTCCGCCTTGTTCCTTGCTGGTTCCGCAGGTTCAAACTAAGTTTGCGAGCGCACCCAGGCCCACCTGGCGGCAGTCTGTTTAAGAAACTGGGATAGGTTTTAAAGCAAAAGAGATCAGGAGGTTATGAAGGGAGGGAGAGGGGGAAAAGAGGGATGAGCGGGGTGCTGGCTGGTCCCCTTCTTGGGAACTTTGTGAACAAGGCCTGGCCACAGGGCTGGAGCAAGCCCCTCTGTTGCTATGGTGACCTGCTCTGGGGAGCTGACAGAAGGACAGAAAAATGACAAAGCATGCTTCTGGGGTGAGGCCTGCTGTGCTAGGCAGAGGGAAACACAGGGTTCCAAACACCGTGGAACTTGTCCTGCTAACTTTGGATCATTGGTTATTGCCACTGCTCTCTTGAGTCATTGAGTAAAAGCTGCCTCCACTTTGGGACAAAGAAGACTGCCATGTTACCAATGGCCCCTGAACTCTGGGCTCAGACAATTACAGGGCAAACAAGAGGACACGCACACAACTAGGCTGAGGGTCCCACGCGGTGAGCATCCGGGGGAGGACTGTGAACTTGGTGTAATGTCCATGCTCTGTCTTGGCCCCTGTCCTCAAAAGACGGGGTGGCCCGCAGGTTCAACCCAGGACTTACAGCTGATCAGCCTTTGAAATCACCAGCTGGGCAGCCACCCCCGAATTAGCCGAGGCCATCCTTGGTTGTACACTCCCACCATCTTCACTGCTTCCTCACAAACAAGCCTGTTTTTAAATCCTCACCATCATAAGGTAGGGGCCGCATTTCTGCCACCTAATAAAATTGGCATAAACTGGTTCTGGCTTTAAAACAGCTAAACAAAGACTAAATGAAAAGATGACTCAGGAAGCCAAGGGCCAAGCGTGCTCATCGTGATCAGAACCTTCTGTTTATGGGGAGGAGAAGCTGTTGGAAGCAATTCCCCGTGGGGGCGTTTTCCCAAGCATCTGGCACCCACTGCAGTAGCAAGTCTCTTGTGGCTGGGACATTGGGTGTGTCCACTCCCCTGTTCTGTCCTTTCCCTCCTTCAGCGAGAGGATGGATTCCTGACCCTTGTAGATGGCCCACAGAGGGTCTTATCCAACCTTCTATGCCCTGTGCCTGCCAAATATTGGATGCCTGATTAAGAGAATGCCATAACCTAATTTTCCAAAAGAGTGAAGTGTGCTCTTTCCCTTGCTAGAACTTTTGAGATTTAGTCCTTTTAGGGGGATGGCCCCCATGCCCATCATCTGAAACAGAATTCACTGGACCTCCCTATAACTTTTTCCTGCTCACTCAGGGTCACACTAGTAACAGACTCTACTGGCCGGGCTTGTAACACAAAAGGGAGCCAGCGTGCATCATGTCGAGGGCCGCCTGTCCCGTCCCAGTGTGGCCACTGCCTCATACATCATTGCTCCTGGTAGTGGTTGGTTTTAGCTTTCAATTCTCACCTGCGTTACTAGCCGTTCCTTCTTGCTGCTGCCACTGTGCTGGCCTCCAGCAACTCATCTCCCTCCTACTTCACAGGATTTTTTGGTAGCAGGTTAAGAAATAAGATAATCAAGCTAGACAACCAAGCGTGTTAGAATTGTCGATAAAAATCAGAGGAGACGGCTTCCAAGGTGGAATTTATAACGATTTCCTCAAAGAAAAGCACCTGAGATCTGGGTGAGAAATCCCTTCTGTTCTTACTCCTCAAAAGCACTTTGGGCCCCTTCTGATTCTTGCTGCTTTTCCAGAAGGCACAAAGGGTTTGTAAATGACCTCAGCAGGTGAGGTGCAACTCCTGTCCTGAACACAGTGAGCCTGTCCAAAGTGATTAAAACAGTATCCCCGTCATTCTGGAATTTTAGCCTCCTCCTGGAACCAGCAGTCTGGAAGCTGGCTCAGAGCCCATGGCAGAAGTTCCTAAGCAGCAGAATGACAGTAATGCTGGGAGACTGGCCCTCGGAGGCTGACTTGCCTCTGTCTGCTTTCCTCAACTCCAAGGAGGAAGATTGGAAAGGATCCCTTGATGAGGACAGTGTCTGCTCTCACCCCCAGCTCATACACACACACACACACACACGCGCGCGCGTGCTATAAACAACAAACTTCTTCAGCACCTGACCAGCAGCATGGGGAGCAAGGAGATACCTGAAGGGCATGTATGAGTGAATATATTGTGAGGTGTGTAGGGTGCAGGCAGAGGAGTCTGGGAGAGCCTGCACGCCCCCTTTCTCTTAACTGTCTCTCCTTCCACTTCTCATCTTGCCAGAGGAGCTGATGGGAGCCTTTGGAAGACAGAGCCTGCCAAAAGCCTCCTTCAGCTCCTCCTTCAGGAAGTCCTTCTGGATTATCCCCAAACACCCTCTCACCCTTTGTGGCCCTCAGACACTCAGGTTTGGGCTTTGATGGTAGCCTGGGAAGATTTCTTGAAAGCAGGGGTCACACCTGATTCAACTCTGTCCTCTGGCCCTGAGTACTGGCTAGCAGACAGTTGGAGCTCAGTAAATGTTGACTGGATCTAATTCTTCTCAAGTTGTCACTGTGTGTGATGCATAAGTTAAGCGGGAGACTTTGTTTTTCATGTGAACCCCTCATGGATGGGGATAAAACTCCTATTTATTTCTGTTGAACTTTCTTCCCATTCAGCCCTCAGCAGCCAGGCCACTGAATGCAGTAGGTGCTCAATAAATATTTTCTTTGTAAAACAACTAGACTTCAATAAAAATAAATGCCTCCCTGAAACAGTAGCATATCAAGATTCACCAGAGTTGGCCTGCCTGGTTCAACTTACTTTACTAGCTGTGTTACCGTGGACAAGCCACTGTACCTCTCTGAGCCTCAGTTTTCTGCCTAAATCCTATGGATGTTATGAGGATAAGATGATATATATAAAGTGCTTAGTACATAGTCCGCTCTCATCACTGTTACTGGTGGACTGTCATGGAGCTTTTGGAGAATAAGCAGAAGAAAATTCTCTGATGAGATTAGGAGGGTGACTAAGCAGGGTGACAAGTCCCAGTCCCAAGTGTGGGGGTCCAGGTGCTCTGCCAAGCCCAGGTACTCTCCCTGCGAGGCAGCGTGGGGGCCAGGAGGTGGGAGGAGTGTGGGATCCTGGTTCCTTACACGGTCCTCAGGATGGAGCTGGCAGACCTGAGCAGAAGCAACTCCAGCATGGTCCTTGAGGGGCAGCCACACCCCACGAGCTCGCCTGGGAGAGAATGAGAACCTCAGACAGCGTGTCCCAATGTCCCCTGGTGGAGCGGCATCCGCCCCAGAGATGCCCAGTGCCACCAATCTGCCCTGCAACAGAGACACAGCGTGAGTCACACCTGGCTGGGCGTGAGGGCAGCTTCCATCCTTCCTGGGCATGACTCACAGCTCCTGGCCTGGGTACCTGTAATTTACTGCCTCCTAAGCCCACACGCTCTGATCGCATCAAGAACAACACGGCCTCGCAGGAGGTGGCTGCCTGTGGGCTCCGGGCTCTCTAGTCTCCAGGGCCAATCGATTATCAGGATGAGCAAATAAGTCAGATTCCTTTGCAAAGACTCCTGATCTTTACTGATAACCCTCCCTGTTACTTGTTCTGGTTCTCCCCTCTCTCTGCCCTGGGGGAAAGGGAGAACTCTTCTACACACTGTAGGTCATTTTCAGTGGAAGGAATTGCCCCAATACATCCCCAAATCTGAAACCTCCAAGCAGGGAGAAGAGCAGTGCCTCCTCCACACCCCACGGTCCTGGCTGCATGGGCTGGTCCCTCTGTGCAGCCTGGGACTCTTAACAGCAGTGAACTGGTCTACAGCGCTGCTCGCTCACTGGCCTTCCCACTCCCCTGCACGGCCGACCCCCACCCCTTACTGCTCACCTCAAACATCAGGCCCCTGGCATCTCTCTCGAGGTTCCTGACTCCCAGCCCAGAGAACCCCACTGAGGACTTACAGTGGAGGGCGTGCCTGGGACGTCCGGCTGCCACGGGGCGCTCACCTTCCTTCTTGGGCCTGGCAGGCACAGGACTCAACATCCCCTGAGCTCCTTCAACTCAGGTGTTGTGAGTGTGGGAGCCAGTGCTGCTGGTCCCCTGGTTCCAGGTGATGAGGCAGTGGGGCCGGGCATGAGTGGGGGCCCGCCCCAGCCTGCCCTAGGGCTGTGGGTGAGGTGTGGCTCCAGATACCTCTGACCCAGCTGGCACAGGGCCCAGCTGCCCACCTGCAAAACTTACACAGAGAGGCAGGAGCTGCCAAAGCAGGTAGGAGAGTGTGTGTTAGCTTGTCACAGCTGCAGGAAGACACTATTTCTGTCACCTGGGCCTCCACCTGAAGACAGCCCTTGGCCTGAGGAGCTGGGCAGGAAGCTTGACTGGGTTTTTTGGCCTTTTTTTTTTTCATTTTTCTTTACTAAACGCACACACTGTGCCAAGCATTCATGCGCCTTGACCCTCCGCGTCCTGCCAACAGCCTACCGTGGGTTTTAGTAATTATCCTATTTTGCAGGTGTGGTGACAGAGGCCCAGAGGACCTTTAGACTAGCTCAGTGTCACAAGGCCAGCTAGGGGCGGAGACGGCATCTGAAACCCAGGCTTCCACGACTTGCTCTGCAACCAGGGCACCACATAAGCTAGATCTAACCATTATTTGCACCGTAAAACTCAGCCCACTGCTCCATCTCCTGTTGCCTCTGGAAAGCCCTCATCCATGGTAACTATCCCTGTGCGTTGGCCTTTTGTCCTCTAATAACCCTTCTACTTCCTCCTCATTCCAGAGATTCACCTGCATCCTCTAAAACCTGGGCCCTGCTCTCTGGAAACACCACTCCCAACCACTGTGCCTCCCCATCCCCTCACCCTAGGGTCCCCTCCCCAACTGAGTTATCACTTGCAACTGCCTCTGGGGTGAGTGAGGCTTGGATGAGGTGAAAAAAATGGAGGCAGCCCAACTGGGCATTAGGGGGAAATTTAAGTCCTGATTTGAAGGCCAAGGGGCAGGGCACAGTGGCGGGATGGGGCAGGGATGGTTCCAAGGCCCTCCACCCACATGGCAGACAACCCTCTGATTGCTACACTAAGCAGGAGTGTCAATACCAGCACACCAACCTCACGAGAACTCTGCTCTTCCAAATTTCCAGCTTCTTAAAGGCTTCCTTCCCCAGCAATTCTTGTCCACTGCCACCTCAGGGCACACTGACAATCCGGCTCTGGGATGCTGGCCTTGAGCTACCCCTGGGTTATGAGCCCCTTGGAGAACCTCACCCCTGATCAATGCACCCAGATGCTCTGTCGCAGTTTCAGGGCTCCCAGGGGGCTTTGGAAGCTCATGCTGTATTAACCACCCACCCCAGTGAATCCCAGAAAGGAATGCAGCAAGGCTTCCTCTGTCCTGAAGAGGATAAGCATTGTTCCTCTTCTCCTCCTCCCGCTTTCCGGGTGAGGACAGAGCAGTGAGGTCAACGATTAGAGTTGGCACTAGGGGTTGATGTGGGTCGGGGGTGGTGGTAGAAATATCCTCACTTCAAGGTCTAGCAGAAACGCATGCCAGATTGAGACAGGAAGGGGACAGGGCACAGCCATTCAAGGAATGATGCAGCAATTAATATCAAAATGGTGGAGGATTCAACCCCCAGGAGGCCTTGAGGCTCAAGATGGTGGGAGATTTGACTTCTAGCAGAACTTGAGCTTCATTATATGCCCACAGTAATATATTAGCATGGTGAATAACAGGCCCACAGGTGCCATGACAGTCCCAAGGCTAGACACAAAAGGTCAAAGAGTGGGAAGCAGCCAACTTCCTGGGAATCCCAGCCCCTTCTCCAGGCTAGTTAGACTGGTCCTTCCACTTACTAGCATATAATCTACCAAGCCCATAAAAACTGGCAACAAGGTGCCTTGCGCTCTCTCTCCCTCTTTGGAAATGGCCCACACTCTGTCTCTGGAGTGTGTACCTACTTTTAATCTGAGCACCCAACCCCCACACTTTGTGGCCTTTCTCTTGCCTTTCAATGTATCTCTCTGAATAAATCTACCTTTACTCAACCGTGGCCCACTCTTGAATTCTTTCCTCCACAAAACCAAGGACCCACACTTGGCGGGGCACGTCCCAAGGGTTCAACTGAAGCCTGGGACACAGCCCTTCTCATGGCCCACATCCTTTTTCCCTGCACCAAGATCCCTCAGCCCCTCCTGAGCAGCTCGGCGACCACTCTGAATGTAGAGTTTCCAAACTGATGAAAAGGTTGGGCAAATGGGCTTTACTCCAGGATCAGGGGGCTTGGCAAATGCGTCATCTTCCCTTTCTACCCCCTCACAAAACCCACAAGCTGGCATCCCTTGGCAGAGGCCTCCTACTGTTCTTCAGACACCCCCTCCTCCAGGAAGCCCTCTGGGAGGGACCCCAGCTCCCATGCTTCTTCCTGGAGCTACCCTGGCTGAGCCCTTCCCACTGTACTTAGCATTTAGAGGCTGGGTGTTGCTTTTTAAGACATAATTGTCTACCACAAAATAAAAACTCTTAGTAAGTCCACATTTCCAGAGTTGGAAATGATCTCTCCCTGTCCCCTGACTGACAGCTCCATGAGGCCTCTCCTTCCTACTACGACTATTGATTGAACACCACTTCTGCAGACCTTGCAGGGGCGTGGGGACAGAGGAGAGCCAAGTGAGCCTAGTCCCAGCCTCAAAGGCTTAGAGATGAAAAGATTGATGGTCAGTAAAGAAAGATGCATTCAAGGTCATTGTGGGGTCACCAGACCCAGGCTGGGATGGGGGTATAAGGAAATTAAAGGGAGAAAGTTGGACAGGGTGAAGGTTTGATTACCTCAGGTGAGGCAGAAGGCAAGCATCCCAGGCAACGGTACAGCAGGGAGGCCAGCACGGAGAGGAAGGGGTCCAAGGCCCTAGACACAGACCCAGGCTGTAGGCCTGTCCCAGCCTTAGTCCCCCAGCTCACAGGGGGAGCTTGGCCAAGGCAGGGGTTTTCCGGGGACTGATGGTCTCTCAGAAAGAGTGAGGGCAGAGCAGGGCAGATGGTGGTCTAAGACATATCTCACTTGATCCACCAGAAGGCACACATTCAAGGCAGTGTGAACGAAAATACTGCAACCATATCAGTAAACAAAGAATGCTGAAATCAAGTCATCAGCAGCTGCTGCCACCCCCCAGTGAGGACAGGCCTGCAGCCCAGCCTCTGCCGCCACTCACAGTGGTGCCCTCTGAGGGGACTCAGAATAAGAAAGGACAGGATACTGGCCCTAGATAGCTAGGTGCTTGTCAAAGGAATGAGTTCAGTGAGCCCAAATGTTTGCTTCCTCCCATACATAGAAAAGCACTAAATTCTTTAACTTAAGATGCCTGGTTTTCTTTAGATAACAAGCAATCTTTTATTGTTCCAAATACCTGGTCTTTGTTGTAAAGCTCCTATATACCCTAGCTCCTCCCCTACCTCTTGGCAGCAGTCCCTCAGAGCGATCTGAGAGGCTGTCATCCCGGCTCGAGTCCTGCCACCAAATAAAACATAACTCTTAACTTTTAGGCTGCACATTTATTTCAGTCGACAGCAGGCACCCTGGGGCCCTTGACTGTGAGGCCCCAACAGGATAGTGTTTGCTGAGAGGCCTCAGCCCCAAAGGCTTCACCTTGGCTCCCACCATGGTGGGTGAAGCCGCCCAGCCAGCCAGCTCACCTTTAACCCAATTGGCAGCAGCCAGGGTGTTTAACACTGTAAACCCATTTGCACCGTTGGCGTGGAAATGAACACATCGTTGGTCACAAAGCTCCCCTACAAAGCTTCCCCTGGAAGGAGTCTTGTCATGCCCAAGCCATGCCCCGGCATCTAGATTCTAGCCCAGGTTCTGCCTTGATTGGGTAACCTTTGGCAAGTCCCTGCTCCTCTCTAGGACTCAGTTTCCTCAGATACGTCACCGAGGGCCTTCAGATTTTCTGTCTGTGATGGTGATCTGGGTGCCTGTGCTGGACTCCTCCTGCATCAGATGGGGACAAGGCTACGAGGTTGGGTGTTGCCAGGCTCCCAGGCCTGAGGGGGCAGGGGGCAAAGAGACAAGAATAATAATAGTAATAGCTAGTAGCCAACACTAACGCAACACTTAGTGTGCGCCGGGCAATGTTCTATGCGTGTCACACACAGATGAACACACTCAATCCTCACAACAGCCCAATGAGGTAATTCCTACCACTACCCACACTTTCCATATGAGGAAATAGGTCATATAACTTGCCCAAGGTCTTTTAGTGAGCAGAGTAGGATACAGATTTGGGCAGGTGGGTTTCAATGTTGATGCTCTTAACCAACAGGCTATTCTCAATAGTCTCAGGCCTACTGGGCGATTGGAGTGGGGTGGGGCAGCGGCAAGGGGGGGGAGGTGTAGAAGGATGAGCATCCCGTGGTCCTCTAAACTCCTGCTTCCAATCATTCACTATGAGATCCTTTTATTACACCCTTCCTCCAACTAATGTTTTGAAACATTTTGTGCATAAGCAAGGTACACGTATTAAATCATAATTAACTCATTTTCTTATGTTGTATTGATGACAGACACAGGTAAGTGTCAACTGGTCTTCTGAATCATCATTGGGAGGGCAGTATGAAGCTTGGTGTTGACATAAATCCAACACAAAGCAAAGACTCCTAAAGAATTACCATCTCTGGCCGCCACTCTCTCTCTCCCTCTTCAGAGACAGCCCGCATTCTGTCTATAGAATGTGTACCTACTTTTAATCTGAGCACCCTACCCCCACACCTTGTGGCCTTTCTCTTGCCTTTCAGTGTATCTCTCTGAATAAATCTACATTCACTAAAGAAAAAAAAAAAAGAATGACCGTCTCCCATCGCTTGCCACAAATATAATGTTTGGTACACTTCTGTTAGTGCTTCAGTTATTCCAGCTGTCAAATGAAGGGGTGAAAGGGATGGTCTCCAAGTCCTAGCTCTGATGATCGGTGATTTTCCATATTTCTTCTAAGGGGATGAGAGGAAGGAAGAACACTGCTTATTCCTAGGCTCTGGATCAGTTCTCTTAGCCAGAGGAATTTCATGGTGGAGGGGTAGGGGCAAAGCTGGGGGTTAGACTTCCACCAAAAGAGGCACCATACCCTGCAGCATGTGGATATTGGCTCCCAGATGTGGTCCGTGCCCTGGAGAAGCCCACAATCGAAAGAGGAGGGTGAAAGAGAGAGGCCCGTACGTGGCCTGTACACATGAGAGGCAACCGTGAACATAATACTTCATACCTGCTAGAATGGCTGTAAAGAAAAAAGATGGATACTAACAGCATTGGTGAGGATGTGGAGAAACTGGAACTCTTGTACACTGCTGGTGGTAAAGCAGCTGCTTTGGAAAACACTCTGGCAGCTCCTCAAAAGGTTATGCATAGAGTTATTATATGACTGAACAACTCCTCTTCTAGGTTTATACACCAAAGAACTGAAAATGTATGTCCATACAAAAACTTGTACACAAATGTTCATCACAGCATTATTCATAATAGCCAGAAAATAAAAATTCAAATGTCCATCAACTGATGAAAGGATAGACAAAATGTAGGATGTCCATACCCTGGAATATTATTTGGCCATAAAAAGAATGAAGTACTGATACATGAGACAACATGGATGAATCATGAAAACATTATGCTAAGTGGAAGAAGCCATTCACAGTAGGTATCAGTTCATTTAAGCAAAATGTCCAGAAGAAGCAAATCTGTAGAGACAAAAAGTAGATTAGTGGCTGCCTAGGGCTGGGGGCTTGAGAAGAAATGGAAAGTCCCTACTAATGGGTCTAGGGTTTCTTTTTGGGTGATGAAAATATTCTACAGTTGACTATGGTGATGGCTAAACAACTCTGGGAATATACAAAAGACTACTGGATTTTATACTTTTGAGTAAATTATATGGTATATGATTTATATCTTAATAAAGCTACATATTTAAAAACTGGATAAAATAGACTTTAAAATAAAGACTGCTACAAGAGACAAAGAAGGACATTACATAATGCTCAAAGGATCAAACCAAGAAGAAGATATAACAATTGTAAATATTTATGTACCCAACATAGGAGCACCTCAATATGTAAGGCAAATGTTAACACAATAAAGGGAGAAATGGACAGTAACACAATAATAGTAGGGGATTTTAACACCCCTCTTACATCAATGAACAGATCATCCAGACAGGAAATCAATAAGGAAACAGGCCTCAAGTGACTCATTAGACCAGATGGGTTCAATTGATATCTATAGAACGTTCTGTCCAAAAGCAGCAGAATACACATTCTTTTCAGATACACATGGAACATTCTTCAGGATATATCACATGCTGGTTCACAAAGCAAGCCTCAGTAAATTTAAGAAAATCAAAATCATATCAAGCATCTTTTCCAGCCACAACACTATGAGATTAGAAATCAACAAGAAAAAAACTGCAAAAGCCACAAACACGTGGAGTCTAACATGCTACTAAACAATCAATGGATCACTGAAAAAAATCAAAGAGGAAATAAAAAAAATACCTAGAGACAAATCAAAACAAAAACATGAGAACCCAAAACCTATGGGACGCAGCAAAAGCAGTTCTAAGACAGAATTGTATAGCAATACAAGCATACCACAGGGAGCAAGAAAAATATCAAGCAACCTACTTATAAAGCAACTCGAGAAAGAATAAAACCCAAAGTTAGTAGGAAAGAAATCATAAAGATCAGAGCAGATATAAGTGAAATAGAGACCAAAAAAAAAAAAAAATCAATGAAACTAAAAACTGATTCTTTGAAAAGCTAAAAGAAAGTGATAAACTTTTAGCCAGACTCATCAAGAAAAAAGGGAGAGGGCTCAAATCAATAAAACCAGAAATGAAAAAGGAGAAGTTACAACTGACACCACAGAAATACAAAGGATCATAAGAGGCTATATATCAATAAAATGGACAACCTAGAAGAATTGGACAAATTCTTAGAAAGGTACAATTTCCCAAGACTGAACCATGAAGAAACAGAAAACATGAACAGATCAATTACCAGTATTGAAACTGAATCAGTAATTTAAAAACTCCCAACAAACAAAAGTCCAGAACCAGATGGCTTCACAGGGGAATTCTACTAAACATTTAGAGAAGAGTTAACACCTATCCTTCTCCAACTATTCCAAAAAATTTCAGAGGAAGGAACACTTTCAAACTCATTAATTGAGGCCACCATCATCCTGATACCAAAAACAAAGATATCACCAAAAAAAAAAAAAAAAAAAAAAAAAAAAAGAGCATTACAGGCCCATATCACTTATGAAAAAAGATGCATAAATCCTCAACAAAATACTAGCAAGCTGACTCCAACAATACATTAAAAGGATAAGACACCATAATCAAGTGGGATTTACCTCAGGGATGGAAGTATTTTTCAATATCTTCAAATCAATCAGTGTGATACACCACATTAGCAAACTGAAGAATAAAAACCATATGATCATCTCAATAGATGCAGAATACTGACTGGTATATATAAAATAGATAAACAAGTTAAGCACAGGGAATGATATTTGATATCTTGCAGTAGCTTATGGTGAAAAAGAATATGAAAATGAATGTATGTATATTCATGTATGACTGAAGCATTGTGCTGTACACCAGAAATTGACACAAGATTATAAACTGACTATACTTCAATTTAAAAAAAAAAAACAAATAAAATAGATGCAGAAAAAGCTTTTGATAAAGTTCAGCATCCATTTATGATAAAAACTCTCCAGAAAGTGGGCATAGAGGGAACATACCTCAACATAATAAAGGCCATATATGACAAAGCCACAGCTAACATCATACTCAATGGTGAAAAGCTGAAAGCATTTACTCTAACATCAGGAACAAGACAAGGATGCCCACTCTCACCACTTTTATTCAACATAGTTTTAGAACTCCTAGCCAGAGAAATCAGACAAAAAAAAATAATAAAATGGATCCAAACTGGAAAAGAAGTAAAGCTGTCACTGTTTACAGATGACAAGATACTATACATAGAAAATCCTAAAGATACTCCCAGAAATAATAGAGCTCATCAATGAATTTGGTAAAGTTGCAGGATAAAAAAATTAACATACAGACATTTGTTGCTTTTCTATACACTAACAACAAAATATCGGAAAGAGTAACTAAGGGAACAATCCCATTCACTATCACATCAAAAAGAATAAAGTACCCAGGAATAAACATACCTAAGGAGGCAAAAGACCTACACTATGAAAACTATAAGATGCTGATGAAAGAAACTGAAGATGACACAAACAGATGAAAAGATAAAACATGTTCTAGGATTGGAGGAATCAATATTCTTAAAACGACCGTACTACCCAAGGCAATCTACAAATTCAAGGCAATCCCTATCAAGTTACCAATGGCATCTTTCACAGAACTAGAACATAAAATTATTTAATTTGTATGGAAACACAAAAAACCCCACCCAGCCAAAACAATCTTGTGAACATCTAGCTTAATATAAAAAAAAAAAAAATATATATATATATATATATAATATATATATACACACACACAAATGTTGCTTTCCCTAGGAAGCCTTCCCCAACCCTTAAAACTGAGTCAGACCTCTGTTACACTCTGCCTATAGTATTTTTTAAAATTACCAACATTTTAAAGGTATTTTTATTATGATTAAAATATATATAACATAATAATTGTTAAAATGGCAAACTTTAAGTGTATAATTCAGTGGCATTGATCATATTCCCTCCTTTCCCCCTTAATTCCTTCATGGCACCTATCACAATTGTAATTTAACAAGTAAGACTTATTTGTAGTTGTAGAATTATTTGTTAATGTCTGTCTTGGCTGCAAGTATGTAAACTCCTTAAGTTAGGGACTTGTCTTGTTTTCTATGTATTCTCCAGTGCTTAGCACAGAGCCTGACATATTCAGTAATAAATAATTTTGAATAGATGACTGTATACATATGAAAACAGAAAAAATGATGAAGATACCAAAATATGCGGAAAAAAAATACAATAACCATGTTTCATATCAGTGGGAAGTGGGGGGAGGAAGTGGGGAAGAATTAGAAAGCCCTGGATAGAGGAAGGAAGCAAGATGGCGGAGTAGAAGGATGCTCGTAGCTCACCCTCTCCCACAAATACACCAAAACTCACATGCACGGACCTACTCAGCCAACCGGAGCACTTGCCAAACTCTGACAGAACATCGCCCTCTTCGAAAGACAAAGACACCAAAAATCTGGTAGGAGAAAAGGCAAAAAGAAAAAAGAAAAAGCAAAACAGTGCGGGACCGGTCCTGAGGGGAGGGAGCGGCAAAGGAGTACTGGCGCTCGTTCTCTGAACCTCCCCTTCTCCAACGGAGAGGCCAGCGGGATGGAGGGGGAGCTTCCGAGGCTCAGATCTGCCCTGAGCACCCCTTGACTGACAGAACCAAGTTAAACGGGCACAGAGGGTCCCTGCGACACCCAGCCCGGGACGCGAGCCGGCAGCTGGGGCTGGGACAGGCCGCCCGGCGGGGCGGAGGATGGGGTCGGCTGCACTGAGCGGGGGGACTGCAGGGGGCTGCGCGCCCTGGCTGAGAGGGGATACGGAGCAGAACAACCTGGGTCCTCCATAAATTACGGGGGAAAAAAAAGCAAAAAAAAAAAAAAAAAAAAAAAGGCAAAGCAACACTGCTGGTGTGCCCTGGGGGGAGGGGCGCTGTAACCTTTGCCTCAGACCCATGGAACCATTACTGGGCGCTTCTCGCGAGAAGAGAGGCGAGAAGAGAGGCGGGGCACAGCCGCAGCCGCCATGTCCTCCTGTGTGCAGCACCCTGGCCGGGGCAGGGCCCAGACCTGAATCCGTACCATGGGGCTCCGCAACCTCCTAGGCAGGACTGAGACTTGTTTACAGCCCGAGGCAGGTGTGATCTTTCTGCCCTGGCACCTCAGAGAACTCGCACCACCAAGACAAACAAGGTGCTGAGTTTTGGCACGGAGCAGGGGCAGGGCGGTGTCGTCCCCCTCTCCCCCCCAACCCCGTGTTCCCTGAACCCACTTATGGACCTGAGGCGGCGCGGGCAGCAGCGCAGACCAGCAGAGCGACTGGCGGCCGGAGAGGGCGGGTGGCCTCCCGCCTTCCTGGCAGGAACGCAGCACCTGACTGTGGTGCTGGGAGCGGGCGCGATCCGCCCGCCTACCTGGCCGGTCTGCAACATCTGACTGCGGCATTGGGAGGGGGAGTGACTCGCGCACCCACTGCGAAGGAGAGCAGCACCTGACCCAGTGCTGGGAGGGGGTGCAATCGTCTTGCCGACAGAGGCTGAAAGCAGCACAGACGAGGGTGCCAACGAAGGGCCTCTGGAAACAGCAAGCTGAGTTCACGAAACAGGGCGAAGACAGAAAGACTTCTCGATAAAACCATTAAGAGCACACAGTCTCCAGAAGAACACATCCCTTTTTTTTTTTTTTTTAAATCTTTTTTATATCTGTTTTATTTTCTATTACTTTTTAAGTCTTTACCTTTTAAACAGTTGTGTATGTTTACAGTTTTAATCCCTTTAAAATTTTTCTTTTAAAATCTTTTTATTATTATTATTTTTAAAAATCCACCTCATTTCATCTTTAATTCTCTTGGTTTTGATCTCCCGTTATTGATTATTCACATATTATTTTTGGATTTTTTTCTCCTTTTTATTAAGGTTTTCAAAAGATATCTCAAATCGATTGCTATTCTGCTTCAACTTGCTCTTCTATTATTGATTATGCACTGTTTTCAAACCTCTTTTTTCTCCCTTTTAAAAATTCTCTCTTTTATCTTTTGTTAAAATCTGTTCTATTTTCTATTACCTTTTAAAAATTTACTTTTTAAACAATTGTATGTCTCCAGTTTTAATCCCTTTGAAATTTTTCTTTTAAAATATTTTTATTTTTATTACTTTAAAAAATCCACCTCATTTCATTTTTATTTCTTTTGGTTTTGATATCCTGTTATTGATTATACACAGGTCTCAAATACTGTTTTCTGATCTTTTCTCCTTTTTTAAAGGTTTTTAAAAGACGTCTCAACCTAATTGCTATTCTGCTTCAACTTGCTCTTCTATTATTGATTATACACTGTTTTCAAGCCTCTTTTTCCTCCATTCTTTTAAAATTCTCTCTCTCTTTTTTTAAAGTTTTATTCCTGCATAGGCTTTAGATAGATAAATAAATAAACTCCTTAAGGACCACAATAGATAACTGATACTCCTTAAGCTACAGTGACAGAGAGATGTGAGCAATATGAAGAAGCAGAGGAACCACTCCCAACTAAAAGATAAGAGAAATCCCCTGAAAGCACAATCAATGAAATAGACATTGATGGCCTACTAGATCAAGATTTCAAAAAACAAGTGATCAAAGTACTGAAGGAACTAAAAGAGATAGTGTTTAGAGATCTAAAATATGTCAAAAATGAAATTGAAGCTATAAAGAAGAGCCAAGTAGAATTGGTAAACTCACTGGCTGAAATGAGAACTGATCTAAAGGCTGTACAAAGCAGGCTAGCTAATGCAGAGGAACGAATAAGTGACCTAGAAGACAGGACAACAGAAAGCACCCAATCAGGACAGCTGAAAGAAAAACAAATAAAAAGCAATGAAAACAATATAAGGGACCTATGGGATAATATAAAGCATGCCAATCTATGCATAATAGGGGTTCCAGAAGGGGAAGAAAGAACAAAGGGGATTGAAAAGGTATTTGAAGAAATCATGACTGAAAACTTTCCAAACCTAAAGAAGGAATCAGATATCCAAGTACAGGAGGCTCAGAGGGTCCCAAACAGGAAGAACCCAAACAAACCCACACCAAGACATATCATAATCAAGATGGCCAGAGTCAAGGATAAAGAAATGATCCTCAAGGCAGCAAGAGAAAAACAGAGTGAGTTACAAGGGAACCCCCATAAGGCTCTCAGCTGACTTCTCTACACAGACACTACAGGCCAGAAGGGAGTGGCAAGATATATTCAAAGTCCTGAATGAAAAAAAGATGCAGCCTAGGATACTTTATACAGCAAGGCTATCCTTTAGAATAGAAAGAGAGATAAAGAATTTCACAGACAAGCAAAAACTAAAAGAGTTTAGCAACGCTAAACCCATGCTAAAAGAAATATTGAAAGGTCTACTCTACATAGAAAAGAAGCAGGATGCTACAGAAATGAGAAACTCATAACTGGAAAGGTGATAACTATCATGAGTTACAAATAGAATAGACACAAAATTGTAAAAGAAGACATCTAAATCATTAAGAGTGGGAGAGGGAAGCAAGAAAATATAGAGTATTTTTTTCTTTTTTTTTTAAAAAAATTTTCTGTTCTTGTTAGGATGGGTTTGAGGTTATATTACTATCTGTTTAGTACAAACAGTTATAGTAATACGTTAATAGACTTACAAAAAAAAGGGTAACCACAAGACAAAACTTACAAGTGAGTCACAAAAACTAAATAAAATCTAAGATAATACAAAGGAAAATTACCAACCCACAAAAGGAAGAAGAAAGGAACAAAGAGGAAATACCAAGTCAACTGCAAAAATAAGTTCAAAATGGTAATAAACACTCATCTATCATTAATTACTGTAAATGTTAATGGACTAAATGCTCCAGTCAAAAGACATAGAGTAGCAGACTGGATAATAAAGCAAGAACCTTCAATATGCTGCATACAAGAGACCCACTTAGGGAGAAGGACACATATAGATTGAGAGTGAAAGGATGGAAAAGGATATTCCACGCAAATGGAAAAGCCAAAAACTCAGGTGTAGCAGTACTGCTTTCAGACAAAATAGACTTTGAAACTAGGGTCATAAAGAAAGATAAAGAAGGACATTTTATAATGATTAAAGGATTAATACAAGATGAGGATATTACAATCATTAATATATATGCACCCAATATAGGAGCACCTACGTACATAAAACAACTACTAACAGAGATAAAGGGGGAAATTGATGGGAATACAATCATTGTCGGAGATTTTAACACCACATTAACATCACTAGACAGGTCTTCCAGACAGAAAATAAATAAGACAAGAGAGAAATTAAATGATACAATAGAAAAATTAGATTTGGTGGATATTCTCAGAGCATTACACCCCCCAAAAATAGGATATACATTCTTTTCAAGTGCACATGGAACATTTTCTAGGACTGATCATGTACTTGGGCACAAAAGAAGCCTCAACAATTTTAAGAAGATAGAAATTATCTCAAGCATCTTTATTGACCACAATGCCATAAAACTAGAAATCAACTACAAAGAAACAAAGGAGAGAAAAAGGAAAGCATGGAGATTAAACAACATGCTATTAAAAAAACCAATGGGTCAATGATGAAATCAAAGTTGAAATTAAAAAATACCTTGAGACAAATGAAAATGAAAACACAACCACACAAAATTTATGGGACACAACAAAGGCAGTGCTAAGAGGGAAGTTTATAGTGATACAGGTCTTCCTCAAAAAAGAAGAACAATTTCAATCTAACCCCCCAGCTAAAAGAATTAGAAAAAGAAGAGCAAAAAACCCCAAAAGTCAGCAGAAGAAAGGAAATTATAAAGATCAGGGAGGAAATAAATAAGAGATTTTAAAAAAACCATAGAAAAAAAATCATCAAACCAAAAGCTGGTTTTCTGAAGAAGTAAATAAAGTTGACAAACCTCTGGCCAAACTCACAAAGAAGAAGAAAGAGAGCACAAATAAGCAAAAAAAAAAAAAAAAGAAAAAAAGAAAAGAAAAGAAAAGAAAGAAAGGAAAATGGAGAAATTACAACAAATAACATAGAAATACAGAATATCATATGAGAATATTATGAAAAACTATGTGGAACCAAAATAGATAACCTAGAAGAG
Organism: Camelus bactrianus; assembly: GCF_048773025.1. Lineage (NCBI taxonomy): Eukaryota > Metazoa > Chordata > Mammalia > Artiodactyla > Camelidae > Camelus > Camelus bactrianus. The sequence goes on from NC_133565.1 coordinate 30,620,780, forward strand.
ATGGACAAGTTTCTGGAAACATACTGTCCACCAAGAATGAATCGAGAAGAAACTGACCACTTGAACAATCCGATCACTAGAAATGAAATCGAATTAGCAATAAAAAACCTCCCTACAAATAAAAGTTCGGGACCGGACAGCTTCACAAGGAATTCTACCAAACATACAAAGAAGAACTCATACCAGTCCTTCTCAAACTCTTCCAGAAGATTGAAAAAGAGGGAATACTCCCAAACTCATTCTATGAAGCCACCATCACCCTGATACCAAAACCAGGCAAAGACACTACCAAAAAAGAGAATTACAGACCAATATCACTGATGAACATAGATGCAAAAATCCTTACCAAAATACTAGCAAATAGAATCCAACAGCACATAAAAAAGATTATACATCATGATCAAGTGGGGTTCATCCCAGGGACACAAGGATGGTTCAACACACGCAAATCAATCAATGTAATACATCACATCAATAAGAGAAAGGACAAAAACCACATGATCATCTCAATAGATGCAGAAAAAGCTTTTGATAAAATTCAACACCCATTTATGATAAAAACTCTCACCACAGTGGGTACAGAGGGAACATATCTCAACATAATAAAAGCTATATATGACAAACTTACAGCCAGCATAGTACTCAATGGTGAAAAACTCAAAAGCTTCCCACTAAAATCTGGGACAAGACAAGGCTGCCCACTATCACCACTCCTATTCAACATAGTCTTGGAAGTCCTAGCCACAGCAATCAGGCAAGAGAGAGAAATAAAAGGGATCCAAATTGGAAAAGAAGAGGTAAAAGTGTCACTATATGCAGATGACATGATACTATATATAGAAAACCCTAAAAAAGGTCCACACAAAAACTGCTAGAAATAATCAAGAATTCAGCAAAGTAGCAGGATACAAGATTAATGTTCAAAAATCAGTTGCATTTCTTTATACTAATGATGAATCAATAGAAAAAGAAAGTAAAGAAACAATCCCCTTTAAAATAGCACCCAAAGTAATAAAATACCTAGGAGTAAATCTAACCAAGGAGGTGAAAGAATTATACATGGAAAACTATAAAACACTGATGAAGGAAATTAAAGAAGACTTAAAAAAATGGAAAGATACCCCATGCTCCTGGATTGGAAGAATCAATATTGTTAAAATGGTCACACTGCCCAAGGCAATCTACAGATTTAATGCAATCCCTATCAAACTACCCAGGACATACTTCACAGAACTAGAACAAATCATAAAAAAATTTATATGGAACCACTTAAGACCTAGAATTGCCAAAGCATTACTGAAGAAAAAGAAAAAGGCTGGAGGAATAACTCTCCCAGACTTCAGACAATACCATACAGCTACAGTAATCAAGACAGCATGGTGTTGGTACAAAAACACACATAGGTACCAATGGAACAGAATAGAGAGCCCAGAAATGAACCCACAAACTTTTGATCAACTAATCTTCGACAAAGGAGGCAAGAATATACAATGGAATAAAGACAGTCTCTTCAGCAAATGGTGTTGGGAAAGCTGGACAGCAGCATGTAAATCAATGAAGCTAGAACACTCCCTTACACCATACACAAAAATAAACTCAAAATGGATCAAAGACTTAAACGTAAGACAAGATACAATAAACCTCCTAGAAGAAAATATAGGCAAAACATTATCTGACATACATCTCAGAAATGCTCTCCTAGGGCAGTCTACCCAAGAAGTAGAAATAAAAGCAAGAATAAACAAATGGGACCTATTTAAACTTACAAGCTTCTGCACAGCAAAGGAAACCATAAGTAAAACAAAACAACAACCTACGGAATGGGAGAAGATTTTTGCAAATGAAACCGACAAAGGTTTGATCTCCGGAATATATAAGCAGCTCATATGACTTAATAGAAAAAAACAAACAACCCAACCAAAAATGGGCAGAAGACCTAAACAAGCAATTCTCCAAGGAAGAAATACAAATGATCAACAGGCACATGAAAAAATGCTCAATATCACTAATTATCAGAGAAATGCAAATCAAAACTACAATGAGGTATCACCTCACACCAGTCAGAATGGCCATCATTGAAAAGTCCACAAATGACAAATGCTGGAGAGGCTGTGGAGAAAAGGGAACCCTCCTACACTGCTGGTGGGAATGCAGTTTGGTGCAGCCATGGTGGACAACCGTATGGAGATTCCTCAAAAGACTAGGAATAGACTTACCATATAACCCAGGAATCCCACTCCTGGGCATATATCCAGAAGGAACCCTACTTCAAAATGACACCTGCACCCCAATGTTCATAGCAGCACTACTTACAATAGCCAAGACATGGAAACAGCCTAAATGTCCATCAACAGATGACTGGATAAAGAAGTGGTATACTTTTACAATGGAATACTACTCACCCATAAAAACCGACAACATAATGCCTTTTGCAGCAACATGGATATTACTGGAGAATGTCATTCTAAGTGTAGTAAGCCAGAAAAAGAAAAACACCATATGAGATTGCTCATATGTGGAATCTGAAAAAAAAAACATAAATACAAAACAGAAAAAGACTCATAGACATAGAATACAAACTTGTGGTTGCCAAGGGGGCGGGGGGTGGGAAGGGACAGATGGGGATTTCAAAATGTAGAATAGATAAACAAGATTATACTGCATAGCATAGGGAAATATATACAGGATCTTGTGGTAGCTCACAGTGAAAAAAAATGTGACAATGAATATATGTATGTTCATGTATAACTGAAAAATTGTGCTCTACACTGGAATTTGACACAACATTGTAAAATGACTATAACTGAATAAAAAAATGTTAAAAAAAAAAAAGAAAGCCCCAGTTAGTCCATATTCTGAAGGATGCCTGTATCATTTCCACAGCATTGCATTATGATTGTTTCTGTCTCCTAGGCTTGCACACCCCAGAGATGGGGAGCTCACTCTCTGTCATGCTTGGAAACTTTATCAGTGAGAACAGCCTTCCTCACTGGGCTTGCAGCAGCCTCCTGTGCCTGCCTCTCACCCATGGTTCTAAGCAGCCTCCTCTCTGCACCCAGGCCTGGGCAAGCAGTGCTGGGAGAGGCAGCTGGGGGCTCTGGGAGTATGGTCAGTTCAGGGCTCACGATCCTTCCCTAGGCCAGACTCCATCCACAGGCTCCCATCTCCTGGCCTCCTGCCTCCAGCCCAGCTGACTTCAGCTTGTATTCACTGCTGCCAGATTCACCTCCCCAAACTAGTCTCTCCTTCTGCTTCTGCTGCTTCCACGCCTCCCAGGGCTCTGCCTCTGGTGGCCCTCACGCCTGGCTGCTTCCAGTCTGGCCACACTGGCCTATCCAGACCAAGGAGTTAGCTGGGCCTGATCTGACTGGCCTGAAGGCCACCTGTGACTCCTCCGCAGCCACACCTTCAGTCCACAGGGTGCCCTTCCTGTCACCTGGGCATCCACAACCTTTCAGACCCAGGATGAACTGTCCTTGTCTCTGGTTCCTTCGAAGCCCTTCCTCCAACCTGGCCTTCTTCAGGCTCTGGAAGGCTGGTATCCCCACTGGACAGAGCATTTAACAGGGCTCTTGACATACTTGATGGGTGCCCCCGAGGGATGGTAAGGTCTACAGCTGCAGCCTCAAGGGACACAGGGTACAAGTTGCCAGACCAGTTCCAGCCTAGCAGGTCCAGCCTCTCCTGGGCTGGCTCCTTCCCTCCAGACACTGCCCACATCACTTGGCTCCAACCCCTGCAAGTGGTGTAGCACAAAAGGGAATTCAGGTGGGTCAGGCTGCTGTGTAAACCCTCTTCTGGCTCTCAGTGGCCACCTCCAGCCTCCCCATCTGTGACCCTGGAAAGGGGAGGGGGAGAGATAAGGCCTCTCTCAGGCTATTGGAGGAATGCAGGCCCACCCTCCCCCGGGAGCAGCAGCTGGCCTGTGGCTACAAGGCCAGGACAGATGGGCAAGCCTAAGATGGAGCCTTTGCTTCTGGGGTCGGCCTGGAGGGGCTGAGAAGCAGAGAGAGCCTTCAGAGCAGCTGTAAAGGCCTCCAACTTTAGAACAATGTTAAACAAGATTTCAAATTTCTTTCTTCACGGCTACTCTGCAAGGCTGACAGAGCAGGCATTATCTTCCCCATTTGACAGATGGAGAAACTGAGGCTCAGAGAGGGTGTCTTGCCCAGAATCAGAGTAGGTCCAGAGCAGAGGTGGGCAGAAACCTAAGGCGTGAGTCCCCCAGCCTGCTGCTAAGAGAGCTCCTGGGAGTTGCTGGGAGGTTTATGGTGACTGAGGGGTGGCCCTTGTGCCTTTGAAAGCATTTCATACACACCAGCTGACACACTTTGTTCAACTTTCCTGCAAGGTCAACAGGGATCAGGCGTTTTGTCTTCATTTGCACAGAGGATGATACTGAGGCTCAGAGAAGCTAAACAACTTACCCAAAGTCACTCAGCAAGAAAGCAGAGGGGCTGGCCCTCTGGGTTTTCAGCCCTCTCTTCCCCTGCAGGGACCCTCACCTACTTGTCCTTCCCAGCTCTGCCCCAGCCTGAATGCCTCCCTTCCGTGGAGTCTGCAAAGCAGGCCTAGGCCTCTGTGAGCCCCCAGCCTGGGGAGAGGGAGGACGCGGCCTCTGCCTGCGGCCCACGTCCAGGGTGGGGGCTGGGCCTCATGCTCCTGGAGGGCTTGTAGGTAAGGAGACCCCACGTCTGGAAGGAGGAGTCCACGCTGGGTTCCCTGGGGCCCCAAGGCAGGGCCCAGACCCGGCCCTGGGAGAGGTCTCTGCCTGTGAGGCACATTAACGTTTATTCCATTTGCTCCCTCTCTCCCTTCCTCATGCCCCATCCCACCGCCCCCATCAGAACAATGGCCATTCACTCTGTAGCTCAAACACTGGCAATTTCTCCCCATCCCTACAGAGGGCTCACACCCTGGCATTTATCCCTTGTCCCTCTCCCTTTCTGCACTCCAGCAACCCAGACCTTGCCCTTCCCTGAATCCCTGTCTCCCTTCGCATCCTTCGTTGCAATGTTGTTTCCTCCACCTGCAAGGCCCTCCCTCTCCTCTCCAACTGTCAGTGCCCTCCCGATTATGCAAGGCCAGTCTCAAGATGTCCCTGTTAGAAGTCTCTCCTTCCTCCCCTTAGCCTGTACTCCTTCTGGGCACAGATCACAGGCATATGGATTCTGGAGTTCCGTGTGTCTTCCTTCTCCCCGCTTCTTGGCTGGGGGTGTCCTGGGGCCAGGACTGGGTCCCCTGTCCTCAGGATCCCCCATTCTTTGGATGGACAGGGCCTGGACCGAAGTAGGCACTAGTGAATGAACGTCTGACAAATTGAATCCACTTGGTCTGAATCACAGATTAATAGAATGTATATAGTGGAAGGGCTTTGGGGAAACTTCAAACACCGCACTCACGTACAGACAAGTAAGCTGCAGCCCAGAGAGGAGCAGGGACCTGCCAAGGTCACACAGCAAGCTGGAGCGGACCCCTCTGGCTCTCCCCTCCCCTGTCTGTCATTGACTCACATGCTAAAGGCCACCTTGCAGAGACAGGGAAACATTCTTACTGACTGAAAACTTCTTCCTCCATCGAACTGCAGGCCCCTACTCATGCCTCTGGGGTGGGACTCACTCTTCAGCTGAGCCCCTCTGGATCACACAGGGAAGGAGACACTACATAGCAGTTCCAAACGACACACGTCCTAGTCCAGGACTTATTCCATTTAGAGATCAGCCAGACCCTTCCCTTCAATTCCCAATGAAGAAACTGAGGCTCAGAGACGGAAGCAGCTTACCAAGGTTCAACACAGGAGAGCCAAGTCCAGAACTTGGCCCACACCAGGCTCAGTGGGCAGAGACCTGACCTCTGACTTACCTGGTTTCCAAGTTTTCTCGGGTGGTCCCCAGGCTTGTGTCCAGCCTGCTCTCCTGCAGGGCTGCTCTGCTGCCCGGCATCCTGGGGTCCTGGTGGGGGCCGCTGCGTCCAGCCCCAGAACCGCGTGGCATCTACCGTGGGCATCCGCCGGAGAGAGGAGAGCTGTCTCCCACTGCATGAGAGGTTGGCCTTGACTTGGCAGGGGGGTGGGCCTGGGGCTGGGGTGGGGGTGGGGGGCGGTGACTGGAGTGGCCCAAAGAGACCCATTTCCTCTCTATTTTTAGAAGCTCAAAACACTTCAGCTGTGAAGTTGCTCAGGATTAAAACTTTCCTTTTCTTTGTGGTTTTGTTCCACTCAAGATGAGGAGAATTTCAATGAAGCCAGTGTTCTTTTTGATGCAAATCCACTCTGGTTCTCCTGTGAAGTCTGGCCAGTGTGTTCAGGGCTTCTGGGCCCCCAGGAAACCTCCTCACTGTCATTAAAACACTGCATCGGAGCACAAGGGGTTTCTTAGCACCAATCTGGACCCAGATCCTGCAGTGACTGCTAACCTCAACTGCCCACACCCTGAAACCTTGCCTCACCATCAGCTGGATGCAGCCCCGGGAAGGGGTTCCACCTGCCCCAGGCCCTGCACTGGAAGCTGGAGACCCAAGGAGGACTGGCGGCTCCTGTCCTCAAGGAACCCCAGTCTCGGGGAAGGAAAGAGACATTTTCAACAGCGAGGGCCATTATATAGTTGACAGAAGCACCTACACTGAAGCAGACATGATAGAGGACCTAGGAGCCGGACCAACCAGGGGCATCTAAATACAAGCGTGGATCTGTTCCTTCAGCTGAAGAAAAGAAGTGTGGATGGTGGGTTTGCAGGCATCCATGAACAGATGTGGGAAGTCCATACAGGGCAGGGAGAACAGAGGGCTTTCTCTGAATCCCAGAAAGCTTCCCTCTTTATACCGTGTCTTAGTTCCCTGCTGGAACAAAGTACCACAAACTAAGTGGCTTCAAACAGAAAGGTGGCTCTCACAGTTCTGGAGGCCAGAAGTTTCAAATCAAGGTGTCATTAGGGCCATGCTCTCTCTAAAGGCTCTAGGGAAGAATCTTTGCCTCTTCTAGCAAGTCCTGACGTTCCTCGGCTTATAGTCTCTCTGCTGGTCCACACTGAGGCAGAAACAAAGTTTCTCTGAAATTGCCGACTTAGAACGTGATAATGCAAATGTGTGCTCGGAGCCAGTTTTAGGTAAGACGGGGCTTAGGAAAGGAGAGAGGTCTGGAGTGAGGGTTGAGAGAGAAAATGAGGGTACGTGGGGAGGGGGAGAGTGAGGAAATGGGAGGAGAGGAGGCTGGAGGGACTCAGAGGACAGCGTGTGCTGAGGGTGGAGCCCCCGGCCCTGTCACATGTAGACGGCTCGGTCTTCCCCGTCCTGGGCCCTGGCGAGCCACCCTGAGCAGAGTGGGTCTTGGACCCCCTGCGCGGGGCTCAGGCCTTGATGGCCTTGGTATATGACTGAAGTCTGAGAGCACACTGCTCTCGGCCAGAGCCATCTAAGGGCTTCCCCTGTTAGAATGTAAGCAGGAATCCTCACACTGGGCCCCAGGGCCCTCTGTGATCTGGCCTTACCATCTCTCTGACCTCGCCTCCCACGAAACCTCCCTCCTGCCTCCCCGACACTAGCCTCCTTGCTCTTCCTCCTGCCTCACGGCCTTTGTATGGACTGTTCCCTTGACCTCAAACACACTGTCCCCATACCGGCTGGCTAACTCTTCACTCCCTCAGTCTTTGCTCAGGTGTCACATTCTCAGCAAGGCCTTCCCCAAACACTGCAGCTAAAAGCACAACCCCACCCACCGCTCCCCACCCTCTTTCTGTATATTTTCTCCACGCTGTCACCACCATCTAATTCCAAGACACTGGGTGTGTTACCATCTACCGGTTCTTAGGACACAGGCTCCTGGAGGGCAGGGAATCTGTCTCTTTTGTTCCTTACTCTGAAACAGTACCTGGCAGACAGTAGGTGTTCAATACAAGTTGGTCAAATGAATGGCTTCTGACCTGTGAGTGTAAATGTGGAAAAGCTGTGGACACCAACCATTGCGGCATAGTCAACAGGTCCTTTTGCAAACCGTTCCTGGGTGTTTCCAGGCAAAAAGGGGCACTCCGGGTAACAGGCAGGATGACTAAGATGATGATTCAACCTGAAGATATGCTGTTTGGTTAGTGACGAGGAAAGAAAGAAGGGGTATTAGGAACACCAAGAAAAACAACTCCCCAGAACAAATCACGGCACAACAATGAGCGCGGAATGACTGTTAACAATTAAACAGAAGATAGTCCGTGTGTGTCGGGCTGCGCCCCACAGGCCTGCAGGCCTTGCGGACGACCAGGCTCGAGACCAAGAAAGAGCTCGAAGACAGTGACAGAGACATTGATTGTTTATTGGACAGGGGATCTTACTGCCTGGAACAGACAGCCCTGGAGCAGCACCCTGCTGTGGGAGGCAGGCGGCAGGCAGCAGTCTTCACTATTGCGGGGAGGAGACCCTTCATAAGGGGAAGTGACGTCAGGTGGGCTCATCCGTTACCAGGGACTAATTAAGCCCTATAATTAAGAGGATTGGATCGTCATGTGAGAGAAGCAGAGCCTGATCGAGCAGGAGAGGTGCAGAAAGCAAGAGAACGGCCATCTTGAACGGCCTGACGATAGTGTCCTCGATGCCAGCGCTGGGCTCTGTGGCACCAGCCTGCAGAAGGAAACATCGCAGCAGCTGGCTGTCGGGCTCAGCAGTGGAGGGTTAGCGCTGTCGGAGCAAAGCAATTGCTACACTTGCCAGTTGTTGACTTTGAGAATCAAAACCAGTTTTCCAATCGGTCTCTTAGCCACCTTCATGGTCTTTGCCATATCTGCCTGCCTCCGGTTTTGGACATCATTTAATATTTTTCTTCACCTCGACTCACTTTTAACATTTAGGAATTGACTCTAGCTTCATCCTAAGCAATTAGATTTGTGAAATCACAGGCTGAAGGACTCTTCACACACACTCACACACACCCACATATATTTCCCAATGCATATTAAAGTGGATATTAAACTTCTGTAAAATGTCCGTGTACCGCCTTTAATATTTGATCATAGGACACTTTTGGAATCTGCTGTAGAAAAATCTGGGAAATTTCAATTTTGTCTTCATTCAAGAATGCAAATGTTATTTGTCTGAACAAGGCCAGAGTTAAGGACCGGCTGACAGAAGACGCAGAGTAAAGGGGTGTGGGGGGGGTCTCTCAGTTCATCTTACACTGAGGGCTTCAAGATACTGTGAGAAGTGGATGGAACAAGAGGTGGAGAGGTAAGACGCTGTTTAAAGGTACAGAAGTAAATAACAGAACCAAACATTAGGGCAAATGATGAAACATTGGAAGGAGGCAGGCAGGGGAGCTAAGAGTAAGCGCTCAGTCACTGTACGCAGGGGGCGTTTGTGATGACCGAATCAAGGTCTAGAGAGAAGCACATGCTTTAAACCTGGGAACCCTTTTAAGAGACAGATGTTAAGAACAGAAATGGTTAAAAAAAACAAGTGGTTTGTGTCTGTTAATCCCATGCCCCTAATTTATCCCTCCTCCCACCCCTCTCCCCTTTGGTAACCATAAGTTTATCTTCTGTATCTGTGAGTCTGTTTGTTTTGTGTATACATTCATTCGTGTTATTTTTCAGGTCCTACATAAAGGTGATATTATACAGTACTAACACAATATTGTACTCACACTTCAATAAAAATCAACACAAAACCAAACAAAAGATCCCCCAGGTGCCTCTGGGGCTTGGGCAAGGGGAATTCTGCTGAATATTTTCAGTATGGGCTCCTCTGGGCTAAGTGTTTTGTTACCATGTATATGTATTTCTAGGATGTATTTTTTTTTTTTTTTTGAAATGCATCCTGGTGTTCTGGCTTGAGGCTTCATGGGCCCAGGGCTCAGAAAGCAGGAGGACTTTGGGCCTCTGCTGGCCCCTGCTAGCCGCAGCGCCTCCCACCTTCAGGTTTCTCAGGAACCACAGATCTCGCTGTCACCACCCCCACCCACAGAAATCGTCTTCCTCCATCCCCCACAGGATGCCTTCATCTGCCACCGGGTGTGCCCTGGACATCAGGTCCCATGGCCCGGCTATGACACCCCAGTGCACCTGAGAGCGCCGTGGCCCTGGGCTGCAGCCGAGTCCCTTTCTCTGCTGAACAGGAGGGATCACAGAGGAGTTTCCTCCAGCTGTAGATAGAAGCCAGGGACTTCTGAGGCTCAGCCTTCTCTGCAGGAACTCAGATTCTCAGACAGTCAGGCCACAGGGCAGCGCCTTCCTGAGAGTAGGGGCGGAGGGCCATGGGCGCACAGAGGATTCTAGGAAGTGGGGACAGGACTGGGAGGGGGCGACAGGGCCACCTGGGACCAAGTCCTTTGTGGGAGGAAACTGGGACAGAGAGGAAGCAGAGGAGCAAACCCAGAGGCCTGCCCACCCCTGTAGAGGAGGCGCCCTCTTCCCTCACCTGGAGAGGCCTGGCTCCAGGGCCATGTGACCTGCGTTCTCGGGATTGGATGGCACAGGCCGAGGTTGAGCACACAGGTTTTTGGATTTGCTCCGTGACCCTGGCCGAATCCGCTTACCCCTCTGAGGCCTTGTTTCCTCATCTGCAAAATGAGGACTCTTGCTTGCAAGAGGCAGAAATCCTAACTGAAACCAGCTTGGGCCAAAAGAACAACAAAAGGACTCACCCAATCCACAGTGGGGTTAACAATGGAATAAAGGAGGGTGAGGAGGGCTGCCTGGGACCATTTGTTCTGCCCGCAGTACAGCTTCCTCCTCTCCTGTCCTCCTCCTTCTTGTTCACCGCGCTCCACACCCTGCACGGGCTCCCCCTTGTGGAAACATGGGAGAGCAGGTGGAGACAGCCACAAATTCCTTCCCTTCTTCCCCTAATCCAAATGGTCCCAAATGCAGGGCACCGGCCTTGTCCAGATGTCCTATGTGACGTAATGAAGAGCTATATTTCCCTGTGATGTGGTGGCCAGCTCAGAAATGCTCTCACTGCCTTGTATTTGGTTTCCTCCCCTTTCTGCCTCCTTCCTTCCCCTCCTCACTTTTGTGCTCTAGGATGCACTCCCGAGAGCATAAGCTTTGCCTTGGGCTCTGTTTTCTAGGGAAACTGAGATGAGATATCTGCTTCCAAGCTGTGTGACTTTGGGCACACTACTTAACCTCTCTGTGCTGTCAATGGCCTCCTCTGTCAAATGGCATCATAATAATTCCTATCTCATAGGGTTGTAGTGAGTTAATACACAGAAAGCACTTAGAGCCGTGTGGAAGTTTTCAGTAAGAGCTAGTGTCCGTTATTTTCATTACCTGAGGCCTCGGGGAAAGCTGTGTAAATTGAAACAGAGGTAGAATATCATGAGAAGAATGGAGGTTTGGGTGACTTTCTCCAGGGGTCTCGTCAGTAGCAGAACCTCAGGGCTGAGGGTGCTCATTGCTGCCCAGGCTGCACCCCCTTGGGCTGGCTGCCCCCAAGCTGGAGGAGGGGGACCGAGGCAGGGAAGCAGCACTGGACTGAGAGCCAGCACCACTTGGTTTCAGCCTGCGTGACTCTGGATATGGCCTTCACGTCTCAGAAGCTCTGTTGTCATACACACCTGTCTCTCAGGGCCCTCACCTGGGCAGGGGCCAAGGGTATTCCAAAAGTTTAATTATTCAAAAACCCAGTGCACACTTCCCTCAGGTGAGGTCTGTGAATCTCAGACCTGAAAGGCCTGGAGACCCTGTTCTCTAGCCCTCTGTGTCCATTTTACAGATAAGGAAACTGAGGCCTAGAGAAAGGAAATAACCTGGCTGACGTGTGGGAAAGGGCCTGCGGCATTGGACAGGGAAGAAGTGTGAGCTGGGGGGTGGGGTACACGAGTCCCTCTCTCTGAGCCTGGGAGCTGGCCTGGGACTACCCTCCTCTGGTACAGACCCCACATCAGGGAGCAGGGGGTGGGGTCTGCTCTGAGTCTGGGGACCTGCCTGGGCTGGCTGCATCTGTGACCTCCCCATGTGATGGCCAGGCATGGAGAATACAGACAATCAGCCAAGGCCTCAGAGTCCTGGCAAGTGGCCCAGGCAGCCAGGAGCCAGGGCACAGGCAGGCTGGGGCAGGTTGGCACTGCTCCCCAGAGGGCTGAACATTCAAGCATGAAGACACTGCTCCCTGCTCAAACCCTGTGTCGTGCTTAATGACCAACGTCTAAGGCCAGGCAGTGGGGGATAAGGAGGGGGCATCCCTAGCCGAGCCAGGCCGGGACCCTCTCAGTCCTAGCTGACCCATTTCTCTCCAAGGGCCTGCTCCTTGATGTCCAGAGGGCACTAGTTGTGCCCAGATAAGTTCACACTCAGGTGTGAGTGGCTGCTGCCTGGCCTAATGTTGCTGGGAGCCTGGCTTCCCAAAGCAAGGACGGGAGAGAGGTTACACTGGTGCCACATGTCCCAGAGCCATGCCAAGCGTCCATATCCAATGCATCAAATTCATGCCAGGAGGCATTACTGTAACCCCCATCCTCCAGGTAGGGACACCCTGAGAGGGCAGGATATGCCGAGGTCCCACAGCTAGCCATCACAGACATGGGCCAGAACACAGGCAGTCTGACCTCCGACCTGGGCCTCGGTCTCCAGGGCCAAGGGCCTGCCAAGCTGTAGGGGGGAGCTCAGAGGAGGCCTCTGCAGCCAGATGATGAGGGGGTGCAGTGACCCAGGGGATGGGGTGTTCCCTGCCTGTTCTCAAGGAGCCCAGCGGAACTCGCAGTGCAGGGCACGGCTACGGCTGAATGAATTGGTGCTCTTTTCTGTAATGTCCCAGTGTTTAAAAACGAATTTTTTTCTTTTCCCAAATAGGAATCTGATCACTCCAACAGACCACTCTTGCCGGGTTGGACTGTAGGAGCTCCGTTCTTTGTGGAGGTCTTCCTGAGGCAGAACCCAGACAGACCTCGACCCACTACTCACCAGAAGGTGGGGAGGGGCGGGGGGAAGAGTCCCCAACCCTGGCTGATTGGGAAATGGTGGGTCAGCCTTGACCAGCCCTTTTGTGGAGTTCTGGGTCACAGAAGAGCCATCTCCACCCCAGGGACCTTCTCACACCTATGATTGACTACTCTTAGGGCTATGCTGCCATTTGAAAGAACGCCGACCCTACAGGGCCTGGGAGGCTGGAGAAGGGCAGACAGGGCGGGAGGGCCCAGGGAGAGAGGCTGGCCATCCCACTGCCTCTTCTCACTCTCGGCTTCCCACACTCACCCCCTCTGGGAAGCCTTCCCAGATACCCCTACATTCTGCAACTTTCTTTGGTATATTCCATGGAGAATCCCCCCTGCTCCTCTCTGTTACTGACAGCTAGACTGCCACTTCTGATCAGCCAGGGGCCACAGAAGCCTGCTTTTCCTGCTGGCTCCAAGGGTCTGATCATACACTCAGCTAGATAATTGCAAATAAATGTGGCCACGTGTCCATCCCTCCATCCCTCCTTTGCAGATCAACAAGCATCTGTGACTGTGCCAGGAGGACGCCTTGGGGGCACAGGAATGAGTAACACTGGTCTACTGATGAGTTAGAGCCCAGCTAGGAAGGGAGCCTTGGACAGCAGTGGCAATGGAAACAGGACCATTTTTAAAAATCAAGCTTTTATTGTGTACTGGGCTCTGTGCTAAAGCATTTTTATATACATTGTCTCATTTAATCCTCATACAACCTTATAAAACCACCACTATTATTATTTTAATTTTTTAAAAAATTATCATTATTTTATAGGTAAGGACACTCAGACACACAGATGTTAACTTGCCAAAGGTCACACAGGCAGCAAATGACAGATTCAGGCTTTGAGCCTGAGCAACGCAACCTGGTAGAGTCATTATCTGTGTGCGACTCAGGAGAGGAGGCCACTCTCATCTGGGGACTCAGGAGTGGCTTCCTGTGAAGATGAACCAGTGGGGTCTTGAAGGAGAGACTGCATTAGAGGCCCCAAGTTCTGGGCTGTGAGAATTCTAGGGAAAAAAGTGTGGGAGGGAAAAAACTGCCAGGCATGTAGAGTGACCGAGGAGGAGCATTTGGGCCAGGAGAGGAGGGTGTGGGTGCGGACCGACCTGAAGGAAATGCAGGCTCATGGGTTCAAGGCCCTGACTGCCAGACTAAGGTTATGGGGCTTGTGGAGGCAGCATCATGGCCCTTGAGGATGTCCATGTCCTAATACCCAAAACCTGCAAATATGTTACAGGTCAAAGGGCACTTTGTGCATGTGATTAAGTGAAGGGTGTCAAGATAAGCAGAGTATCCTGGATTATGCAGGTGAGCCCACGTAATCTCAAGGGGTCCTTATAAGAGGGAAGCAGGAGGGTCCAAGTGAGAGGAGGAGGTGACGATGGATGCAAAATCAGAGAGAGGGATTTGAAGATGCTGTGCAGTTGGCTTTGAAGATGGAGGAGGGGACCATGAGCCAAGGAGTGCAGGTGGCTTCCAGAAACTGGCAAAGACAAAGAAATAGATTCTTCCCCTAGAGCCTCCAGGAGGAATGCAGCTGTGCCAATACCGTAATTTAGCCCAGTGAGACCCGTTTTGGATTTCTGACCTCCAGAACCGGAAGAGAATAAACATGTATTATTTCAAGCCTGCAGTTTGTGGCAATTTGTTACAGCAGCCTCCAGAAACAAACACAGGGCTGTAGGCCAAGCACAGAGTGGGGCACTGGGGCTTCCAGCAACGTGGTCCCGTTGTCATTTTAGAAAGCTGGATTCCATCCTACAAATATTTGCTGAGCACCCCCAGTACAGGCACCGCACTGAGCCGTGGGGGACAGTGGCGAAAGGAGCCATGCAGGTGGAGCTACAGTGTCATCTGAAGGTGTTCCAGCCCCGACACTGGGGTAGAGGCTGGTGTAAGATGAGCCGATTAGCACTAACTGGCAGCCTGAACAAAACCAGTTCTCAGCTGGCAGTTGCAGGGCCTTTGTTTAACTGAAAAGAGAGTTGTCTGAAGAGCTCTGAGGACAGTGCTTCTCAGCATATGCTCCCGAGGCAGCTGGGGCAGCCTCTTGGCTGAAGCAAGTTTGTGCCTTCTGCTGTCCAGCACCACTTCTCCGAGATGCAGCCCGGGGGGCTCACGGGTCACGGAGGGTGAGTGTGTGTGTGGGTGCCCACAAGGGATTTCTCAAAGCACCAAGTAGGAGTCTGTACAGTGGGGGGAGTGTGCTGGGGGAGGGCAAGAGGAAAAAGCCACCCTTAGCCCTGCAGCAATTCCACTCCTAGGGGGGTACCCAACACAAGTGTGAACATAAGTGTGCCAAAACACATACATCAGAATGCTCGTGGCCGCACTGCAGTAGCCTCTGGCAACAACCCACATGTCCATCAATAGAATGGCTGGCCAAAATGTGATATAGCCACACACTGGAACACTATACAGCATGAGAAATGAATGAACTATTTTTAAACTCATCAACCCTGATAACTCTCACCAACTGAATACTGAGCAAAAGAAGCTGGACACAAAAGAAAACCTATCACGTGACTCTGTTAATGCGATGTTCATAAAGAGGCGAAATGGATCTGTTTTAGAAGTCAGATTAGGGGCTCCCCTGGGGGTGGGAAGGTAGGAGTGCATAGTGATTGCGAGGTAGCACACAGGGCTTCTGGAGTGCTGGTAACGTTCTAAGTCTGGACAGGGGCAAAACAGAAGTGTTCACTGTCTTGATAATTCAATGGGCTGTACACTTGTGATCTGTGTGTTTTCCACGGGTGTATTATTGTGTGATGAGAAGTTTATTTTTGAAATTATTACTGAGCATACTACAGTGACTGGGGTATTTTGGTGGCTATGTGATGCAGAGGACATTGGCTGGGAGTTCCAAGGCCCAAGTTCTAGCCTTCACCTGCCTTGACTAAGATGCTGCGTGATCCTGAGTAAGCTGTGACCCCTTTTCAGGTCTCAGTTTCCTCAACCAACAATTGGGAGGGTGTTTATGCAGATTATACGATTTTTGCAGAAGCTCAGCAAAATGCTTGAACTGTGGCTAACCCGACTTCTCGTAAAAAAAGAAAAAGAAAAAAAAAATCTAAGGCATGGAGCTGGAGCTGTTTTCCTGTTTCTTTGTTAAAGTGGTCATGTGAGGATTTGGCTCCACTACTAATGGTCCAGCTCTCTGCCCTTGGCTACAGAAGCAGGTGTGTGGTGGCCTGGAAAGAACATGGTGGGCTTTGGAATCGTTCAGTCTGGGCTAGAGTTCTGGCAGTGTCCCCGTCTCCGTTGTGTCTGAACTTGGACAAGGTACTTAACTGTTCCCAGTCTCAGTTCCCTCACTGGTAGAGTGAGTGTGTGCGCCCTCTCTGCCGGGCAGGTGTGAAGGTTAGTGCCCTGCCCTTGGTAGGTTCAGCTGCTTTCCCTATACCTTGTGAGGTCCCTAAGTTAGGTAGCTCTCCTGCTGAGACCAGGCCAAAGACCATATCTATCTGATCATTCTTTTTTTCTTTTTAACTATTACTGTGGGGCGGGGTAATTAGGTTTATTATTTATTTATTTATTTAATGGAGAGACTGGGGATTGAACCCAGGACCTCGTACATGCTAAGCACGTCCTCTACCACTGAGCTACACCCTCCCCTGCATCTGATCATTCTGACAGTTTGCTGATCCAAACCAAACAAAGCAAGCAGAAGTGGCCTGGGAGCCTTCCTTTACAGGTGGTGCTGAGACCGTGTCATGAGGGCCTCCCCCTACCCAGAGGGACTCAGGCTGTGATTGCCCCTGAGGCCTTGGGAACCTGGGGCTGAGAGACGGATCAGAGTAGAGGAGGGGCCCAGGCCAGTGTCCTGGAGCCTGTCTTCACTCCCTGTGTGGCTTTTCCAGTGCCTCGTGGATGTGCTAACAGCAGGTGTTGGGAGGTCCAGCCTTTCATACTGTGCTCGGCTCTGGGCCCCATGCTGACAAACAGGACTCTGAGGAAGGGTCCAGGGGAATGGGGAAGGATCTTGACACATGAGGGCCGTATGTTCATACAAAGATTTGTATAGCAGCTTTATTCACCATAGACTAAATAGGAAATAATGCAACAGTCCGTCATCGGGATGATGGATAAACAAATTGTGGTCTATCCATACACCAGAATACCTCTCCTCAATGCCAACGAACTGCCAGGGATAAATCTCAAAAATGTACATACTACATGGACCCGCGGACATGGAGTTCAACAGCAGGCAGACTCAATCTGCAGCGACAGAGCTCAGGGTCCAGGGGTCACCTCTTCTCCTCAGGGGTTGCCTTCCAAGACCCCCAGTGGATGCCTGAAACCATAGATAGCACCAAATCCTACAGATACTGTTTTCCCCTGTGCATACATACTTTTGATAATGTCTAATTTACATACTAGGCACAGTAAGAGATTAATAACAACAATAATAAAATAGAACAATTATACCAATACACTGTAATAAAAGTTATGTGAGTGCAGTGTCTCTAATAATTTCTTATTGTACAAATTTAATGCCTTTTCCTTCTTAACTAAGCACTTATCACACACTGTGGCCATAACTAGCTCAAATTTCTTTTTCCTACTTCACAATTTCACAGACAGAAGATTCGTTCCTACCATAGATCTTAGCAATCTCAGCAATTTTTTTTCTTTCCTTATTAAGTCAAGAACTTTCACCTTTTCACTTAAAGGAAGCACTTTATGACTTCTCTTTGGCATCTTTGAATTCCCAGCATCACTAGTCTTGTGCTTTGGGGCAGTAGTAAAATAAGGGTTCCTTGAACACAAGCACTGTGATACTGTGACAATCGATTTGATAAGGAAGACAGTCACTAAGTGACTAGCAGGTGGGATTCGTGGGACAGCTCGAGATATCATCATGCTGCTCAGAACATGATCTAAAATTTATGATTTGTTTACTTCTGGAATTTTCCCTTTACTATTTGCAGACTTCGGTTGATCACAGGTAACTGAACCTGTGGAAAGCAAAACCATGGATAAAGGTAACGGGGGACTATTGTAGTGAGGAAACTTTTTGGGGTGATGTAAGTATTCTGTATCTCTCGATCTGGGTGGTGGTCACATGGGTACACATGTGTGGAAAGTCATTGATCAGTCCACTGGAGTTCTGTGTATAATTTACACTTTAATAAAGCACTATGAAAGTCTAAAAATTGTAAAAGTTGGCCTCTTTGGGGTTACAAGGGTCCCTTTCAGGTTAATGCTGGGATTTTCTGAGTGCTGCCCCTCCGCCTCGCGGTTCTGGGGGTGCAGGGGGATGTGCTCTCTGTGGATGCTGGGAGTGGGACTTGGACCCAAGTTTGGGACGCCTGTCGTCTGGTCTCTGCTGGCCCTGCTGGCGTCTCTGAGGCGGGGGACGCGGTGCTTTCTCTCTCCACCGCGCGGAGACCAGAGGTTCCTGTGGAGACTCAGCCTCTCCCTGTCCTTATTGGCAAACAGTGCATCCCGCTGCTCTCTTAATTTGCATTTCTTTGATGAGCAGTGAGGTTGAACTTCTAAAATATGATCACCGGCCATCTTCATTTCTTTGTTCAAAGCCTGATGTTTTCCAGGGCCCTGCTCCACAAACCACTTGTCGGCTAACCAGAAAGGGAAGATACACTTCTGACAAGCGAGTATTTCTAAAGGATCTTTTCTTTTCTTTTTTCAGCAACATTCTGCCCTTCTTTCTTCTTGTACTTCTCCCAGGAGAAAGCACCCTTTAGGGGGTATTTTTTGGGTAATAACAATAACAATAATAATTATAAATGGAACCAGATTATCATCAAAGTAGGTAAAACAGGCTCAAATCCCCCAAACTTGACAGCCTGTAGCATTCCAGGGCTCTCTCCACAATTTCTATGCCTTCCTTGAGGCTGAGGATCCTGTGCCCTTCCCTGCATATGCTCAGCCCCTCCTTCCAGATCTAACCTACCCCACACACATGCTCACACACACACACACACACATCCTCGCACATATGCAAATACCCCCCCCCCCCCACACACACACATTTGTGAGTTTAGCCCTAAAGTGGGGCGAGGTGGAGGACAGGAGCGGAGGACCGCTGACAGCCCCTCCTCTGAGCTGCTGGTCCTCCTGCCGGCTCTCCCCTCTCCTCTCTTCTCCCCGTGCCTCCGCACTCCTTCCTCGGGACATAAATTCCTCCTGTGTCAGGCAACTTAGCCACCATTTCTTAAGGTCCTACCCTTGGAATCTCAAACTCCTGTCTAAAGGATCTACAAACATATTTTCCTGAAGGCAGTTCCCATTCTGAGAACAACTCTCAGCCAGCTACTGAGATGTACATGTTTCTTTAAATGTTACTTCCCCGTCATCACAACACAACTGCGGTGTCTTTGCTTCCGAACTGATTCCAGCCTTGTTGTCCCAAGTCCTGAGCTGGTGAACAGCACTGCGCTATTCTGACAGTGCAAATAAGGGTTCTGAGTGGGACCTAGAGCCAAAGAGTGAGCCGGGTTCAGACCATGGGGAAACTTCAATGCCACAGGGAAGACTTTGCATTTCATTATTCAGGGATCCATCAAAGGTTTTAGAGCAGGGCTGTGACTTAAACAGAACTGGGCTTCTGGAAATTTCACCATCTGATTGCTGCACAAGTAGCTGGTGTGGCAGGAAAGTGATTAGATAGGGTGAGGCAAGGGCAACGAGGGCTTGTCTTGGCAGAGGACAGATCTGGGACTCTCTCCTGGGGAACACCCACAGCCCCTGGTAATGTGAGGGGGAGGGAGGAAGGAACTGATGACAGTCTGAGTCTCTAAGGGTGAGGCCAAGTCCTCCCTCCTGGTCTGGGATAGTCTGTAATTTGCTAGGCACCACAAATAACAGGAGACAGGACCAGCCAAGGCCATGGAAAGATCTGAAAAAATGATTAAGTGCAGCATTAAGTAGATATACAACGCATCCTACAACAGTGGTGCCGTTAGGGCGAGTGTCTCAGCTCAGTTCCCTGGAGTAGGGAGAGAGACTGCAGTCTTCCATCCTACTGGGCATTTTGTATTTGCCAGTGTAAACCTTCTAGGCAGACGTCGTTACAGAGCTCTTTGCATCAAATAACAACGGGCAACATTTGTTGCATGTTGTGCCAAATACTGTCCTAAGGGCTTTTTATTGTGTTATATATAAATGCTCGTGTGTGTGTGTGCGCGCGCGCGCGCGTGTGTGTATAACCACACATATAATCTTACATACGCCTCATAGCCCCATGAGGTAGATACTCTTTTACAGTTGAGAGACTGAGGCAGCCAAGTGAAGTAACATGCCCAAGGTCACACAGGAAGTGGCGGAGTCAGTATCACACACAAGGGTGCTGATGGGTTTATATCCTGGAAAGAACCAAATTAGGGGACAGCAGACCAGGCTTCTGGGCCCAGCTCAGCAGCTGACTGGTGCAAGCTGGGGCAGTTCCTCTTTCAAATGTACCCTTCCTCCTGAGGGCACTGTGGGGAGTGACAGATGTTCACGACCTTAAGGTGACAGTTTCACAGGTATATACCTATATCACATCTTATCAGATGGTCCCCTTTAAATGCCCACAAGTCATTCTATGTCAATTATATCTCAATAAAACTATTTTTAAAAACTGCTAACAATTATACGATGAAATTGTAATATTTGTAATATTTCTACAGGAACTCTTATTTATCTTATGTAACCCAATTGCAATGTTTGAACACAATGCACAAAATTCATGATTCACTTCTGAATCTAAGTGTTGCGTTGAGAATTTTCCTATGCTTCAGAAGAGCAAAGTGTCTCCAAATTAAAACTAAGAGCTACAATGACTCAAGAACTGTTCTGTCATCTGACTTGCTAAAAATAAAACACAAAGTATGCAATGATACTGTTTATAATATAGCCATTTTGCTGAAATAAAGTAAAACAATTAATATTTTGGAATAAATATATAACAATTTCTTAAAAAAACAAAACAAAAAACCCCCCCAAAAAAACAATTTCTTAAAGTGTACCACCTAAAGCCCTGGAGGGGCTTCAACTTCAGAATCCAACTCTGCCCAGTGGTCCACACCCCGCTCCACCTCTGTTCCAGAAACACTGGCTCTTTGAAGAGGTCAAGGCCTCACACGCCTTGGCGCCTCCACTTGTGCTGTTGCCTGTGCCTCTTAACTCTCTTAACGCTGGCCCTGCAAGGCAGCCTCCTCTCAACCTCTAGATCTTAACATGGAAGTCTCACACACACGACCTCCCGGGCCACCCAGAACTTGAGAATACTTTTCCTTCGTGGCTCACGTTACAAAGCGGACTTAGAGGTTTATTTCCCAGCTGGCCCACGTGGGCCCTGAGTCTGCTCCCGGATGCTCCCCTAAGCCTCTGCTGGTGCTGGGATGCACAAGGTGCTTTCCTGAGATGCTGAAAGGATGGATGGGTGTCCTCTCTCTGGGCTCTGCGACCTCATGAGATGGGTGCCCTGATGGGAACGTTGTCTATTAAGTACAAATACACAGCAGGAGGACACCCTCACTTTCTTAGCTCTCCCCCCACCCCCTCGGGGAGGCACCCCTGACCTCTGGAGGCAGCCACTCTGGGTGAGGCTGAGTTCCAGGAGGAAGTGGGAACTCAGAGACCATCCCTTCATCCACAGAAACATCACAGAAGCTTGGTCTCTTAGAGCAAGGTGGCAGTGGTTAACTGTTTCAGTATGAGTTCTTGGAAAAATTCCGGGGGCTGGAGTGCTGGCAAAACAGGCCCACGCTGGGGGTTAAGTGCTTAGATTCCGGTGCCCAGGCACAGCCAGTCTGTGAGCTCCGCAAGGGTAGACACAGCCCTCACCCGGAGCCAGGCATGCGGCAGGTGCACACTGACCATCTGCTGTGGTGCAACCAAGAAATTCCCTCTGCAGAGCCCTGGCTTCTGCCAGCCACATGTCAAGTGCTTTATGCATATTGTCCCCATGAATCTTTATAATAACCCTGTGAAGTCAGTGTTCTTATCCCCATTTTATAGAGGGGGGAATTGAGGTTCAGTGAGAGGTAATGTCATTTGCCCAAAGCCACACAGCAGAGTGAGGCAGGGCCTCCCCAAGCAGAAGTCCCTAGGGATATTCAAACAGTGGCCTGGAGTGACAACTGCTATTTTGGGGGCCAACAAATTAACGCCCTCCTTGGAGAAACCCTGTGACCGCCCGTCCCAGTGCTAGCTCCCTGTCCCGGGCCGTCCCCGGCCTCGAACGCTCCCTTTGCCACTCTGGCCTCTCCTGCTTTCGGCTCCTCTTCATATTCCTGCTTCTCCTCTTGCCTCTGATGGCTGTTCTTCCTCTTCCCACTGCCTAAAGGCAGCTGTTCCCCCTGGCTTCTCCTTGGCACTTTTTCCCCACCTCTGCACCCTCTCTCTAGGCCAGTCTGTCAACCCCTTGGCCCCCCTGTGGAGGGAGCTCTTGAGTCTGCATGTCCAGCTCAGCCCTCTCCCAGCCTCAGAGGACGGCTGCTGGTTATTCTTCCTAGAAAGCAGCTCCTGCGCTGAGACCTTCAGTGGTTCCCAGGGTCCACCGGAGGGGCAGCAAACTCCTCCTCGGGGCATCCAGGGCTCTGCTGTAACTGTCTCCACTTCTCTCCCCATTCAGAGCCTTCGTCCATCCCGGCACTGTGCTCTCTGCCTTTATTCTGCTGTCCCTTCAGCAGGACTCCCCTGCCTCCCACCTCTGCCCCAGGCAGCCCTCACCTCCTGGGCCCTCCACCTGTAGGTCCTTCCTGACCACCTTCTCCAGTCAGATGCTGTCTCTCGCTTCAGTGGACTCCAGTGGAGAACCTGTCCCAGGTGCCTTTGCAAGAGCTGTTTCTGGGTTTGCTTTGACTCTCCATCCACCCTGGGTCACAAAAGGAGTGTGGTACTGGGAGTCAGGGGAGACGCCTACAATGTATGCCTTTCAGTTTTGCCTCTTCATCTGAAGCCTCCTCAGGGTCAAGTGAGGGGCTGGAACTGGATCAGCATTCCCCTCATTTCCCAAGTGCCACCATTTCTGCTTTGCCCTCGTGCCCCTGTACTATCATGCACTTAATCTCACTATTACTTTCCTTACACATTTATCTACTTTTTAAAAAAACCTAAATAAAAAGGAAACTTTACATCGCTTGCCATGACTGGAAAAGTTCCAATAAAGAAAAAGTGAGCCATGAAAATAAACACACAATTGATAAGGTAAGAAATGTACTTTGTAGAGCCTCAAATCCTCCCATGCGTAATTTGGAGAACAATGTCCTAGAACATCAAAGGCTTTGTCAAAGGTAAACAAACCTGGACACTGGTTGAAGTGGTAAAGGCAGATTCGAATCAGCAGTAATTACTGCAATAGGAAAAAGACCAGCATGAACCCAACTTTAATGTGAACAGAAATAGCTGGGTGTTTTAAAGCAAAAATGAGGGAGAAGGGAGAGGGACAAGTGGCAGCTCAGTAGAGTCAGGAGAGGAAAAATTACAAAGGGTCCAGTGTAAATGCTATTAAGCCAGTGCTGTCTGCTAGCCAGTAGCATCGAAGTTAGGATTCTACTTTCGCACGGAGACTGGGAGACAGAGGCCCTGCCCTCCGGTGTAGGCTGGAACAAACAATTAACATTTTTGGCATCCTTGAGTCTTCTCAGGCAGGCACTTTAAGGGTGGGGGGTTGGAGTCATCTTAGGGAGGCAGCCTTGAGCTGTTAGAAACTGTTAGTGGTTGTTCAAGTCTTTACAGGCCAAGGGTGAGGCCTAGGGATCAGAGGAGCCTGGCTAGAGTTTCATAAAGGAGAGAATCTTTGTCAGCTTCTTTAGCTCAGACAAAAGTAAAAAAAAAAAAAAAAAAAAATTGCATCAATGTGTGTTGAGACTACGTGCTAGGTGCTTCACCAGGTTATGAGGTTGATGCTATTAAGACAATCCCCATAAAAAGGTTGAGGAATCTAAGGCTCAGAGAGGTTCAATCACCTGCCCAAGGTCAGGCAGCCAGAAGTAGCAACTAGAACCTAGGTCTCATGGATTCCAGAGTTCACAGCCCCATTCCATGCACCTAGGCTCTAATCATGCATACATGCCCATCTTGCCAGCATCACTGGTCCAGAGAATTGAATCTGGATAAATGTGTGGTGCAGGGCAGTGGTTTTCTGCTCTGGCTGTACACTGGAATAACCTGGGGAGCTTTAAATATATTGGTGCTTGGGTACCAGCCCCAGAAGTTGTGATGTAATCAGTCTGCAGTGCAGCCTGGACACAGGGATTTTCAGAAGCCCCAGGTGATCCCTACGAACAGCCAAGTTTGAGATCCACTGTGCTAGAAGCCTTCACAGGGCTCATCCCATTTGATCCCTGCAAGAGTCCTTCTTGACCAAGGCAGGCAGGCGGCAATGACCATACCCTGCTGATGAGGAAACAAGCTCAGAGAGGCTAAGGCTCACATCGTTAGTAAAATCTGGGTATGGAATCAAGCTTGGTGACTTTCAGCTCTGAGTTCTCTGCTCTACAGGCATCTAATTGAGAGGAAAAAAGCAAAGTCTCCAAGAACAGAAATGAGCAGCTTAATTTCTCTTGTAAGTTCAAAGTTTCTCACTCCCACTGACCACAGGGAGGAGGAGGTGGTACTTGCCTGAGCCGCAGGACCCAAAACGAGGCCAAGAGATCCAGAGAGGTGAGGAGTGGCCTCTTCTCCCGGACAGCGTTCCCCGGGCAGAAGCCAAGGCTGGGCTGGAGCAGATGGCCTGCAGTTCTCTGAGAGTGCTGCTCCCCACACTGGTGTTACTGCAGTGGTATGATACTGATGCTGGCTACAGCTGGGCACCGCTGAGGGCAGTCAGGGACCTGTTACTGTACCCTCCCAGGCAGTGAGGGTCCTGCGGCAGTCTCTAGAACCACTCTCCACATCACCCCCACTGCGCCCAGGAGCCTGGTCCAACCTCGGTAGTTCGGAGGGGAGAGGGCACTGACCACCCTAGGGAGACCTGGGGGATGTTGCTGCTCATATCTAACCGGCGTCACTGCCCCCATCTGGGGGACGTCACTGCTTACCCCCGGGGGACTTCAGGGGTTCCCAGTTGAGGGCAGTAGAGAGACCACCATCCACAGCTGGGGTCAGCAGAGCACCACTGTACATATCTGGAAGGGCTTAGGCTCATCTCAGCCTTGAAGATGCCCCGGGGGGCACCGGCAGCTTTGGGGCCTCGGGAAATGCGATCCCACCACGGTAGAGAGCCCCTACCCACCCCTAACCCCTCAAAAATGCAGCTATCTGAAACAGACCCCAAGGGGCATCCTGGCCATGACAAAACAGAGGAGGGCCACACCCCCCGGGAGAAGCCGGGTGGGGACCGCGGGGCGCAGCCCTCCCAGTCCAACCCCTCGAGGCAGAGTTCCCGCCGACGCTGCCCTCCAGGCCACCCGATCCTCGAGCCAGCCGGACCCACGGACCCAAGGAAGGGAAAGGGGACGGCCCCGGGGCGGCGGGACGGTCGTCGGAAGGCGCCCTCCGCGTCGAAGCCGTCTTCCAAGCCCCCCAACATGGCCCGGGGCGGCAGTCAGAACTGGAGTTCCGGGGAGTCGGACGCGCGGCCGGAGGAGCAGGCGGCCGAGACTGGGTGAGCTGGGAACTAGGCGGGTGGGGTCGCGCGGGGCCGGGGCGTCGGGGTCCGGGCCGCGAACTCGCCGCTGCGCCCCAGCCCACCATCCCCAAGCGCCGCCGGAACCTCCGCGAAGGTTCTGGGCCTTTGTGGCGTCACTGTCTCCTTGCGGAACCTTCCGCCGGCGCCGAATAAAACCCGCCGCGGAGGAGCCGGCGGCTCGAGTGCGGCGGTGTCGGGCGCGGAGGGCGGCGCGGCGCGGGAAGGAGGGAGGGCGGCCCGGGCGGCTGCGGCGGCAGCGGCGGCGGCCGTGACCGTGACCGTGACGCGCGGCCGGGCGGCGGGGGCTCGGGCCAGGAGCCCGGCGGGGGCGTCCGGGGCGCGCTGACCGTCCTGCCCGCCCCGCCCCGCAGAGACAAGATGGTGAAGGAGACCCAGTACTATGACATCCTGGGGGTGAAGCCCAGCGCCTCCCCGGAGGAGATCAAGAAGGCCTATCGGAAGCTGGCGCTCAAGTACCACCCGGACAAGAACCCGGATGAGGGCGAGAAGGTGCGGGCCGGGCTCGGGGCGGCGCGGGCCGGGCTCGCGCGGGGCCCGCCGTCAATTATTCAGCCGGGAGCTCGGGGGCTGTGAATTATTGAAGGCGGCGGGGAACCCGAGCCGCGTCTGTTGGTGAGGCGGTCGCCAGGCGCCGCGCACCCCGCCGCAGGGCCGGGCGGCGGCCGGGGGTGGCCCGAGGCCGAGGGGCCGCGGCCCGGCCAGGTGGGGGGCGCTTCGCCGAGCCCCAGCCTCGCCCGGTGGGGGATCGGGGCTGGTGCGGGGACCCGAGGCCCCGGGACCCCTCGTGAGCCCCCGAGCGGCCCATTCATTCCTCCGTTCGCTCCACAAGTGTTGATGGGGCCCCTCGGAACGTCAGGGAGGGGTGGGACTGAAATGTGGGGGCCCAGTTCTCACAGGGTTTGCGGGCATTCCTGTAGGAGAGGCAGCCAGCAAACCGGGAAACTGAGGCACGCGCGACCAGAAGTTGTGTGCTTGCTGGGAATGAGCGAGAATGAATTATGTTTTTGTGTGTTCCTATTCCCTGTTGATAGATAAACCCTAGAGATGAGTTTCTTTCATCTGAGCTGGTACCTTGGAAAAACTCTGAGTCCCTCTTGAGAATGGCTGACTGGATTTGTCCCGTGTACCTATTTCCTGCCTCATATAGGTTGTCAGACATTGAATAGTCACTTATTTTTTTTTAAACAGGGACACGGAGATCTTTAACCTGACACATCATTTTATACGAACATTCCAGGTTTTCTGTGACAAATGACCCCCATTTGTTCCAATATTGGACTGAAAAATGCTCTGCATAATAGAGACCTAAATTAAATTTTTTTCATACTGTTCATAGGACTAGAGTCAGCCTGCTTCTTATGCTGAAGGAAGCTCGTTACCCACCTGAGTAGGTGACTAGGAAGATCGGGCACTGATCCTTGGGAAAGCGTGTTGGCCTGCTCACTCCTTTCACTTCTTGCCATTTCCTTATACAACTTCACATGTCCTGGATGAGCTGGCGCTTTTGTAGTAGCCGATAGCAGTGACACCCCGGCCACTTTTGAAGCCACAGATCACCCATCTAGCATTGAGACCCTTGGAAACAAAGCTAGTATTAAAATACCTGTCTGTGTTAGCTATTCTGGGCTGGAGGAAGCTGCCTAAGGAAGATTGGCTGGGTGGCAACAGTGATAGAATATTTATATTTAGCCACATGTGTGGAGTGTGGTTGTCACAAGTTTAAAATGCTTTCCTGTAAGACCATTTGTC
The DNA here is from genome assembly GCF_048773025.1 of Camelus bactrianus. Lineage (NCBI taxonomy): Eukaryota > Metazoa > Chordata > Mammalia > Artiodactyla > Camelidae > Camelus > Camelus bactrianus. Next base: position 30,648,044 of record NC_133565.1, read on the forward strand.
TGTTACTTGTGTTCTTTCTCATCTATATTTAGGTGGCTTACTGTAGCTTTTGAAGTCACTGGCTTTCTACGTGCTGTTGGTGATTCATAGATGTGCTCCCTAAATTCATTGTCGGCTGTTTCTGAGAACCTCCTTTAAGGAGAATGCACCCAGGCTGCTAATCTCACGTTTCAGGGGTGCGTGTGGGAAAGCCTCCTGACCCTGGTTTCAGGTCAGATCTCATAGCACTCTCCAAGAGGAAGTCATGGCTGTGAGCCTACAGTTGCAGTGAGTCTGCTCTTGGTGTTCTGAAGCTTTTTTTAAAACTGGACTTGACCTGTACTACATTTCTGTAGGCGTTGCCCTTCATATACCTGTCTGAACAGGGTTGGTTGGTTTTAAACTAATATTTATTTATAGCCAGTTACTGAATTATTGTCACATAAGTGAGGCTCTTGATAGTAAAGTCTGGCAGGTTAGGGGTGAGGGTGGGGGTTCTGTGATGTTCTCCTGGCCAAGAATACTTTCTCCTCCTCACTTTCCACAAAGGGAATAAAACTCTTTAATTCAGTTCTCTACTAAAACTCCTTCCAGGAGACTGCTTCTGACCGTATGCTGAACCCCTGGCCCAATCCTCATCCTGCTCTAATTATGGTTCCTTGTTTGCTATCCACATTCCCCAGAAGTGAAGGGGGTTGAAGAGACAGGGGACACAATTTATAGAAACTCTGCTATTAAGCTCCCTAGAGAGGACTCGTGTATTCATTCATTCATTTACCAGATGCCTCCTTTCTGGTCCTGCTTACGTGCTGGGCACACTGTGTGGGTCTGTTCTTTTTTGCACAAGTCTGTGCGTAGTTCTCGTCCACTGTATCTGTCATAAAGGTGGAATTTTTTAACTTTTTTTCTTTTAAATTTGTCAACTGTATTAATGTCTCTTCAAAAATAGACTAAGCCGGTCTGTTCCTCCTTGCTCCAGGACAACTGAGAAGGCTGCTGGGGTGTTGGTCTTTGTTTTGTGTCCTGTTGTCCCGTGTTGCTAAGCGTTGGGCAGCCTGTGTTTGTCGCCAGGTGCTCTGTGCAGAGTCTCTCCTTTTCTGCGTGGTTTTCTGAGAGACACGTGAGCGGCGGGTCAGTAAGCCCAATCCTTTTCAGGGGCAGTGATGGGGATATATTCTTGGTTATTAACCACGTTCGCTTTTGAGATGAGTTTGATCTTTTGGCCAATTTCACTCTAACTTTTAGTTTGAATAATAGATTTTCAAGGTAAAAAATTATGAAAGAGAGCATAACAGTGAGGAAAATTTCAGAATATTGAGGAAAACCCCTCAAGTACACATCACCCTAACTGGTGTCCTGTGCTTCTTCCCAGGCTTTTCCCAGGGTGTTTGTAGATGGTCATCCTGGTACAGAGGTTTTTTTATTTCCTCATCACTTAATATTTAATCACAAATACTTTTCCAAGATGCTGTATGGTCTCCAAAGCCATTTTTCCCAGCTGTATGCTAGTCTCATGAAGGTCCTGTGACACAGGATTACAGTCTGAAAGGTGAACTGGTCAGAATACAATCTCCAGCTGTGGGACCGGGCTCAGGCAGGGAGCTGAGTTAGACTCTGAAGTGCTGGGACCCCAGGGGTAGTGGGAGCCCCCCTCTCATGTGAGATCTGGCCTGTGATTGAATGCTCCAAGTGACAGGGCATTCCTTGTCCTTCTGAGATTAATCATCCATTCTGTTAAGTCCAGTCATCCATTCTGTTAAGTCCAAGTGTCTTTCTAGTATTCAGAATTTTTGGTGAGTGTTTCTAGTGGACATTCTCATGAAGCATATTTACCTGGTACACATGCGCCCAGAAACTCTCTGGCAGCCTGGCCCAGCTGCTTTCTGATCTTCTGTACTAGGCACCTAATTCCTACACCTCAATTCTGCTGCTGCAGAAAGGATGAATGATGCCTACTTCTTTGGAGAAATTGTGTGAGAATTAACATATCAAAAGATGTAGCTGCCTTGATTCTGATTCTGATGTCTCTAAGGCAGTTTTTAAAATTACCCAGTCACTTCTTAACTGTTATTTATTAGCTATAATTTATTATTTTTTAGTTACTTATTATATCTCTGTAAGGGCTCTGTAGTACAGGAGAAGACCTAGTGCCTCTGGCAGGTTCCATATCTGTATCTTCATGGTGTTTTTCTCCTGTATGTTTTCTGGAGCCAGCTGCATTAGAGGCTGTTCCTATGGACAGCTGTCTCACAGTCTAAGCCCTGGCTCTGGAGGGCCAAGACCCTGTCTCCTGGATTCATTTCTGAATTCCCAGAATGGAGCCATTCATCTAACAAATATTTACCAAGTACCTTCCACATGCCAGACAGCATTCTAGGTTTGGGGGTACAGTGGTGGACAGGACAAAGCTGACCTAACTCCCTGTCCTCAGGGAGCAGACACTGTGGTGGGGCACACAGTCTCGGCACTGAGTGCCCTGGTGTGCGGCCGGGGCAGCCGGAGCAGGATTGCAGGGGGAGGGAGCAGAGGTGTCAGGCTGGGCTTGTAGATCCGAGTAAGGACTGACTTTTACTCCACGTGAAATGAGCCCCCTCGGAGGGCTTGGGGCAGAGGACTGACACAATTAGAAGGCTCGCTCTGGCTGCTGTGTGAACAGACTGAAAGCTGGCAGAGGAAGATGGGAGACCATCAAGGAGGTGACTGCAATAATTCAGGCCAAATATGGTGGCCTCCGCCAGGGCAGGTGTGGTGGTGGTGATGAGAAGGGATGGATTTTGGATATTTTATTGTATTTTGATTTTAGTTTTAAACCTCTCATGTACATACAGAAAATACCAGAGGGGTACAACGAACACCTGCTTTTCCCTCACCCACCTTCTGCAGCTGTCAGTACGCCTCCACTTCCGCTTTCCCTGTCTCTACTATTACCGTTGTTTGCTGAAGCTTTAGAGAGTAAGTTGCATACATCATAACCTTTCAGCCCTTAATGTTTCTCCTAGCAAAAACAACATCCTTGCAGACAACCATAGCCCAGCTATCAAATTTAAGAAGTTTAACGTTGAGGAAAAAAATAAATCACATTTATTCAGTTCCAGTGTCCCTTGTACCCATTTTTTCCCTGGTGCAAGATCCAATCCAGGCTCACATGTTGCACTGAGTTTTCCTATCTTTCAGGTTTTCAGAATGTCTTTCAGTTGGGGTTTTCTGATTCTTACAGTTGGATTGGAGGGTTACATTTTTGGCGGGAGTGTGACACATGGGGTATTTTGTCTGCCAGGGTACTGGAGATAGACATTTGAGGGTAGCTCAGGAAGGGTTTGTTGAGAGATGGGATGTGAGGGAGAGGAAACGAGGTTTTGACGTTACCTGTAAGTGACATACGGGGGAGACTCTGGGAGGGGCAGGACTTCAGAGGGAGATTAGGGGGAGATTAGGGCAGGTGTATGCACAGCGTCCGCAGCCCGCGTGCGGATGGGTGCTCACAGGATGTCTGTAGTTGAATTTCATGCCAGTCAACTAGGAAAGTAGCCCGCATGAGCTGGAAGGCCTGCAGTAGCGCCCGGGAGTCCTGGGACTTACCCAGTTGTAGGTTAAACCCTGGCCTGGTCTCCCCGCATCCCGGCTACTCTCCACTTCTCCCTGTCGTGTGCAGCCTGAGTAGGGAGAAACGTTCCTGCCTACTGCTCTCTCTCCCTGTGCCCTCCTGTGACCCTGCCTCTCATCCCTTAATAATGTTTGCCCTGTGTTTCCCACTCTCCAAGGGGAGTAAGTGGAAAAATGAGGTTCCAGATAACAGAGACCCGCTAGCTTGGAGGGTTGGGAGCAGAATACCTCTGTCCTTATATTCATATGGAGGGTTTGCTTCATAAACAGTTCAAGCCTTCTTTCCCTCTCTCTCTTTGATCTTTTTTTCTTTTAAAGTTTAAGCTCATATCCCAGGCATATGAAGTGCTTTCAGATCCAAAGAAAAGGGACATCTATGACCAGGGCGGCGAACAGGCGATTAAGGAAGGAGGCTCAGGCAGCCCCAGCTTCTCATCCCCCATGGACATCTTTGACATGTTCTTTGGTGGCGGAGGACGGATGGCTAGAGAGAGAAGAGGTAAATGCTTTTAGAGACATTAAGCAAATTTTATAGTTTGCAAATTGTACATGCTAATGGAGTCACAATGGATCATGCCTTAAAAGGGTACAGTTGTCACCTGTGGGGGTCATTAGCTTTAAGCAGTGTACCCCTTGTCTAGTATCCAGGCTACCCGGGATCTCTTAGTGCATTTAGCAGTTGACACCCTCTAAATACCACATATAAAGGAGCAAATGGTTGAGAAGAGAAGAGGAAGTTCAAGTTCACCTTGCCCTCTTTCTCCCTGCTGTTGGGGTCAGGTTCCTGCGTGTCCTAAGGGACACAAATGGCACCTCCTGTGGCTATTAGTGATGCCTCTGCAGGGAGTGTTTCTCCCCTGGTGCACACCCTCCTCCCCGGGCCTCCTGACCGGGGCCAGGGCCTGCGGGCTCTACCGGGGGCTGTGTGGCCTCCTTTTCTCAGTCTGCTCAGGAGATGTTGTAGGTAACAAAATTTACCCCTTTATGTTTGAATATCTTTGTAAAAGAAACTGCCTTGCCTCTCTCTTCAGAATGCATTAGGACTAACAGCTTCATCCCCGGAGGTGAATGAGGGGCTAGCTCTTGGTGGAATGGCCCCCGGCCTGTTTTGAGTTTTAGGCTTTGCTCTTCCTAATTTTTCTACCTCTTACCTCCTGCCAGGCTATGGTCTGGCACCTCTCACTGTTACCAGTGGCCTCTAATAGCCAGCCCCCTTCCCCTGTCCAGTTTACAGTTGATACTCTGCTTTGGACCTCAAAACCAGTCAGATAATCAAGCTTATTACAATCCTGGATGAAGTCAAAAGAAAGAAGCTCTACATTGGGCTTTAGGAAGGGCAATTTGGGTCAACAAGAGGTGCCTAGATAAATACAGCTGTACTTGTTCTCACATTATAATTGACTTTGAGCTTTGAAAGCTTGGCTGTCAATTCTGTGAATACAGTGTGCTGAAAATCACAAAATGTTTATTAGGGAAAAATCCTTACCCTGTTGTCTGGCTGTGTTGCCTGCTCATATTATTGACTGTGTGGATGTGATCTTGCCCAGCTCTCTCACTGTCTTGAGATGAGCAGCTTCACGCCCTTAATTAAGTCATCTCTCAAAGTTAACAGCCAATAGACAAGGACAGCTCGTCTCAGTGACCTCAAGAGCCCTATGGGCAGCAGAGAAGGACCTGATGCTGTGGGTCCTGACAGGCTGGCATGGTGCCAGAGCAGACAGACCCCCATCCCGAAGATGAAAGGCCCACCATCCTGGACGTACAGATACTACTTCCGCAGATCAGAGAGTTCCCACTGGGCCACTAGTCACAGGAGGGCTCAAAAAGTAAAGGGCATGTTCAAGGAAGAGTTCCAGTGAAAGGTCCAGAGATTGGCTTTATGCGTCATTCATAAAGGCTCCTTTCATGGGGAGAACCTGACTGAAACCAATTTCATTGGTTAACGTTGCCTTAGGTTTCTTCACTCATCTTCCTGTCCTCAGATTTGTTCTTAGAAAATAAAGTTGGAAAGTCTTTTTGTTGCCATCTATACATGATTGAGTAGTTAGCTCATCGCTAGAAAGGGGTATTAGTTCTCATATTGGCAGACGGCCAGAAGGATGGGCCAGGTGTAACAGTGGCATTGCTTCCTGCAGGGAAAGGAATGAATGACACACGTGCAGTTTTGAGACTTCATACAAATGAGTGTCACAAGGGTGGTATTTAATACAGTAGTATATATAATACAGTATTAATAATTATTTTTTCTTTCCTTTGGCAAGGCAAGAATGTTGTACATCAGTTGTCTGTAACTCTTGAAGATTTATATAATGGAGTCACAAAGAAATTGGCTCTCCAGAAAAATGTAATTTGTGAGAAATGTGAAGGTAAGAATTAATTTTTTAATGAATCTCATAATTCTGATGCCTTAAATCTGAAAACAATTCTTATTGATGTACAATTCAGAGAAGAATCATTTATCTTCAAATGTCTAACAGATATTGCACACAGGTGGCCTGAGGGCCAAATCTGTTTTATTTGGCCCTGTACATTTTTTATTTGGACTGCACATTTGTTTAATATGTTGACAATTATTTGAAAAATATAAAAATGCAGTCTTTGTTGTAACTGTTCAAGCAGCAGTAGATAGTAAATAAATAGATGATGTTCCTGTCTTCCAATAAAGTTTTATTGACAAACCAGCCAGTTGGCCATGGTTTACTGATCCCTGACTTCAATGTAAATGTAATTAACATAATTTTTTAAAATCTGAATTTTCAAGAAAAGTCAGATCTGATGACTTTGTCCCACATTGTCCCACAGAGAGGTGGCTGAGCTGGGTAACCACCCCATGGACAGAGCTGTGTTCTCCGGTCTCCACTGTCATGTGGAGGCATGGGTGTTTTTTCATCCCGGGATAGAAGAAAACACAGTCGGTGAAGCTTAAACGATGAATTTGTCCTGGCACTGCCAAAACCACAGATGTTTGTGATCACATGTTAACATCTAGATGGTGTCTGCTTGGCTGGAATCATCCAGACTCTTCCACGTGGCTTTTCATGATTGTAAATAGAATTCAAACTGCAGTGTCCAGTTTCATGGATCATTACCCTTCTGCGGTGGAACCCAGCAGAGCTGCTTCTAAGGGGAGAGCACAGCCTCATTCCTGTCTCCCTGCAGGTGTTGGTGGGAAGAAAGGCTCCGTGGAGAAGTGCCCGCTGTGCAAGGGGCGGGGGATGCAGATCCACATCCAGCAGATCGGGCCAGGCATGGTGCAGCAGATCCAGACCGTGTGCATCGAATGCAAGGGCCAGGGCGAGCGCATCAACCCCAAGGACCGCTGCGAAAACTGCAGTGGCGCCAAGGTCATCCGAGAGAAGAAGATTATCGAGGTGCATGTGGAGAAAGGTGAGGCTGCGCAGAACTGGCACCCCAGGCTGGTGGAAATGCTTCGCGGGTGCTGACCCTGGGACACACGGGTTAGGTAGCAGGGAAATGAGAGAGTATGGTGGGTATCTGAGCACCACTGGAGTGTGCTGTCAATTCCTCCGATTTCCAAGGCATCTTCCCTTGACCCTCCCTGGCTTTCTTTCCATCCTGTGTCACCTGCCAAAGTTTTCTTGCTGAGGTCGCTTCCATGTGATCAGAAACCACTTCTTTTTAAGGTTTTCCTATGCTGTGGAAGTCACTTGAACATGGTTTTGGTTAATTGCCCTCTCTTGCCATTCTCAGACCATTCCTTTAGAATCATTTGGAGTGTTCTTGCTAATGACTTTTGAGCTTATGTGAGTCTTTGTAGCTGCATGTCCTGCTTCTCCATATGTTCCCCACCTGTTGCATCAGAGTCTCCCAAATCCAGCCATCTTACCCCTGCTATTCATTTTGCCTGGGGTCATCATTTTAAGGTCTTTTCCCCTCTTAGTTGTTCCCCCTGATTATTCTGTGGCTTCCTAATCGAGCAAGTGTATTTAAATGAGAGGTGACACCAAAGTACATGAATCAACACTGAAATCAACACAGGGGTTGGACTTCTCGTTAAAACAAACATGCCTTAACCGTGTGCCTGTGTGAACACAGCGACTTGTTAGGAGGCCCCCAGAGCCGTGCACTGCGTGTGCATTGACAAGTGGGTGGTGGCCTTGTGCCCGCAGCGCGGTGTTGGCTGTGGCATCGCAGAGCCTGGGTGGGCAGGGAGTGTGCGGTGGACTTGTGACGGCCTCGTTTCCCACTCTCCTGCAGCCTGCTTGGTTGAAGACCCTCAATATGCAAGAGGGCAGTGAGGCCTCTTTCTCAGTGGTAATCCCAGCCCCATGCCTGCCCCAGGTTGGGAGGTTTGATGAATAAGAACCCCAGAGGGCTCTGTGTGCCTTCAGAAGCTTTGTTGAAAGTCTGGTTTTTAAGAAGAATGGCTAATCAGAAAGGGATGATGTTTCATAGGTATGAAGGATGGGCAAAAGATACTATTTCATGGAGAAGGAGATCAGGAGCCTGAGCTGGAGCCTGGTGATGTCATAATTGTGCTTGATCAGAAGGATCATAGTGTCTTTCAGAGACGAGGCCATGACTTGATCATGAAAATGAAAATTCAGCTTTCTGAAGCCCTTTGTGGCTTCAAGAAGACGATAAAAACACTGGATGATCGAGTCCTTGTTATTACATCCAAATCAGGTAATGTTTCAAATGTGTGTTTAGTTGTAGTTGTTCTGTGTGTCTGGCATAATAATCCTGGCAACTCAGCCTGGTTTCACGTTCAGGGTTGACTTCTGTCGCACAAGTTAGTGTGACTTGATTTTCTCTACGTTTAAAGTCACCACTAAAGACTCCTGAGAATTTTGTGAATTTCTTTTATAGTCTTCTAGAAAGAAAAATGCAGAGTTGGGGAAGGAGCCTCAAATAGGAATCTCCGAGGTCTAAAATTCTAACTGGAAACTGCCAATTTTTTTCCCCAAGACTTTCCTACACCAGTTTTATTTAAAACACAAATAAGTATTTCTCTTTCTGTGATGGCAAATGTGGAACCTGCCAATTTAACTTAACATTTAAAAACTTAACTCTTGTATGATAAGAAAACACAACTGATATAGATGGTGTTAGTCTATCAATTGGTGACCTGTGCTGATTCCTCCGTTTCTCTAGCCTCCGGGTTGTCGATTACATGTGAGAGACATTTTAAAATAGAATTTTCCTGAAAAAAAGACATTGCCTGCCAGCTTATCCTGGGCGGCTCCACAGAACTGCCTGTCTGCACACACCTACAGGAGCTGGAGGGGGCTGCCTCTGGACCAGAAGGTTCTCAAAGGCCTGAGAGCTCAGCCTGCCAACACATGTCTAGAAGCCAGTCTCCCAGCTCAGCTAGTGTTCACTGCAGTTAACAGTCCACGTGGGCCCCCGAGCACCTGCCTGGAAGGGGCTGCAGGAAGGGCAGGCAGATGGGAGAAGGGAAGGGGCCAGGCTGGGGCCCTCAACTTGAAGCTGCCTCTGGAAAGCAGCACTTCAGGTCAGTTGTCCAAGTCAAAGAACGTCCAGACAGCTGTGGTGGTGGCTGAGCCACCCAGTCACCCTTGACCCCATCACTGGCCATGAGTAGTGCTGCTCTAGGCCCCTCACTGGCCACAGGGTCAGGGAGTAACTTTTTCTGTGGGCATCTGAAGTTCAAGGCTAGAAGGGTGGGTTCACGACTAGAGTGGGAGGTAACCAGCCCATAAGCTGTAGCAGGTGGTAATTAAGACTCCAAAGTCCAGTGGAGTGAGCCACCTTGCCTCCCTGACCACTTTCCAAGGCTTTCCTGCCTCTGTGCCCATTTCTTTCTTCCCCTTTCTGGCCTTGTTCTCCTTCTCTGCCACTTTCCTCTTTGGCTTTCTGTTTCCTCCTTTTCTGGGTATAATGTGAAATGGAATTATATATCTAAGTCCTGCTGAGAGGTTTTTTTGTTGTTTTACTGTTGTTTTTTTTACTTTTTGTTTGGAAACAATTTCAAAGTAACAAAAAGTTGTAAAAATAAAATAGTACAGGGATCACCCATAAATGATTTGCCTGTTGTTAACATCTTACCCTGTTTGATTTTTCATTTGTGTTGTGTTTGTATACACATATACTTAAGGATTGGGGAAAGCACTGCAGTACAATGAAAAATTGCATGAAAAATTTAAATACAGTACCTTCCTTTAGATTCCATTCTGCAAGCCTCCCAAGGTGCCCAATTCCTCCCCTCATCTGAATAGGAGAGCTTGAGGATCACAGTTCACACAAAGCCCTAGGCCACAGGCTGTGAGTGGGCGTGTGCCCGGTACCCTGGGTACCATGTCCGGGACCCCCTAACATTGTGCCAGGCCTGATTCCAGCCCTTCTGGGAGGAGGAGCTGGGCAGCACCTGTGTGTAACTTCTTTGGGGAAGCTTGTCCTTGGCCAAGGATGGGTGATTTGAGGTCTTGGGTCGGTGTGGGCCCCTGCCATGGGATTGGACCCCAGCCACAGGGAACCTGGGTGCCAAGGACGAGAGAGAGGAAGTGAGCCCCAGAGGGAAGGAAGTGGTCAACCCCAAGAAACCCATGTCCTTGCTTAGTTATGTGGACGGGCAGGGTGTCCAGAAAACCTTCTGCTTTTTGCTCATTTATCCTTTCTTGTGTCCTCTCCTGTTCTTTCACCTCTTCTTTTCTTGTTTTGGCTAATTTCTCCTTCCTTCATTTCCTCTTCTCTCTTCCTCTTCTCTTCCACCGTTGAGGTGCCTTTCTCGCCAGAGGCCCCTAGGCTGTCTTAAGCATGGCTGAGAATCTGGAGATTAAAGAAAAATGTCCCTTAGGAGCTGCCCCAGGGTGTGAGCCCTCACAGAGGAGCCGGCTCACTGTCTTCTCCCTTCTCTTACACGTGCTCTCACAGTTTCCCAGCCCCTAGTGAGCTAGAAGCAGAAGCACGAGGCGTTGTGCTGAGAGCAAGAAGTGACCTGATAGGAAGAGAGAGACAGAAAAACTGTTAAAAACAAAACAAGGAAGAAGCCCAGCCACCAGGGCCACTTAGCTAAGGGCTCCGCCCGCAGTCGGTAGCCCCGAGGGCCACGTGTGAGTCACCGCCCTGCACGCCCCGAGGAGAGAGCGCTCCACGCGCTGCACTTTAGAAACTCCTGTGATACTTGGAAAGATTTCCTCGTGAGAGGTCGCCCGGGGGAGTGGGATGGTGAGTAAGTGTTCGCTTGCTCTCTCCCACATTTTTCCTGAACATTTGTTTCTTCTTTGTCCATTTATATTACCGAGCTGAAGAGCATACTTTTTAAAGAGACCCTTTTGCCTCTTTCCTTTTCATGTTTGGAAGGAAATCATATTTTTAGATTTGGGGGAGAACCAAGAGCTAAACTCCCACGATGCCTTTTGAAAAAGCAGACATAAGACCCAGCGAGTGCAGGCCAGACCAGCTCCGGCCCACTGGCACGGTGAGGGGGCTGCCCGGGGCCAGAGCCGCCTGTAGGCCCCCCAGCCAGAAGGCCGGCCATCCTGCCAGGTGGGGTCTGGCTGGACTCCTTTGAGGCCCATTCCTGCTCCAAGCTCCGCTTGAGTCTGTGAGGGGCAGACTCTCCCACTCATGAGACGATGTTTGTAATGACCTGGAGAGGCAGGCTGACAGGTGATAGCCCTGCTTACCCAGACTGAGTGTGGATTCCTAGCTCACTTTTTTAAACCAACCTACCTTATGATGGAGGCTCCTGCACGCTCCTCCTGGACGACACCATCCTGCCAGAGCCCAGCACGCGGCCAGAGGGTTCCACTTCCCCCACCCCGACCCCCTTCACCCAGTTCCTCTGACAGGGACCATTCTGACTGGGACCAGCCTTTTCCAGTCAGATGCTCCGTGACCCCTGCCTTTGCCTGCCGCCCTGGGAGTGCTAGCCTCTGCCCCAGCCTCTCCCAGCAGGGAGAGACCTCTCCAGGCTGCCCTCCGTCTTCCTGTTTCATAAGTAACCCTTTCTCGCGGCAGGCGAGGTGATAAAGCATGGGGACCTGAAATGTGTGCGGAATGAAGGAATGCCGATCTACAAGGCGCCCCTGGAGAAGGGGACTCTGATCATACAGTTTTTAGTAAGTGCATGTGTTTTATTCTCACGGGACATGTTATTAAATGCCGTAATTGGGAATGGAAGAAACAACTGCTCTTTCCACCTTACTCTTTACAGGTTATTTTTCCTGAAAAACACTGGCTTTCTCAAGACAAGCTTCCTCAGCTGGAAGCTCTTCTCCCTCCTCGACAGAAAGTCAGGATTGCAGATGACATGGATCAGGTGGAGCTGAAGGAGTTCAATCCCAGTGAGCAGAACTGGCGCCAGCACAGGGAGGCCTACGAGGAGGACGATGACGGGCCCCGGGCCGGCGTGCAGTGCCAGACGGCGTGACGCGGCCGGCGCAGCGTGGCCCGGCCTGGCCGGACTAGCACGTGATGAATGTAAAGTTGGCACAATGAAAATGGCATCGCTTTAATGGCCTCGTGTTTGGGGTGTCCTGTGTATGTGTTCAGCATTCTCAATTGCTGAGTGTCTTTTTGGTTTTTCTTTTTTCTTTTGGTTGTAACTTAAGTTATAGCTTAATTTATATTTAAATGTTTTAAGTGTAAATCACCTCTAGTCTGCATATGGAATCTGTTTATTTACATTTTCAGGATACTTTTGAGATGCCAGTGACCGCACTGACACTTTGTGCTTCTAGTGGCTTTGCCATAACTCAGTTGCACCAATAAAGCACAGCCCAGGCAAGAGCACTCAGCCCGCCGCGAGCCTCCAGGCCCGAGGTGGGCGACCTGGCCACCTCCAGCTCTGCGGTCTCTCTTCCCTCCCTCCTCCCTCCTGCGGGAGTTACTGAGGGCATGATCTCAGGGCTGCTAATGTGACCTTTCTGAATCTAGATCCTAGATGACTCCCCTCCAGAATAAAAGCGCATCTGTGGACTGGTCTTGGCTGCAGTGCCTGGTTCACACTGAGCGGGCTGCAGGGCCAACTTGATTCCTCCTGTTCTGTGCCCTTGAGTGCTTGGAATGGGTTGTGTGTGTCTGATCAACTCTCTTGGAAGCTTCCCGCACCTTCCAAGCCTTGTGGTGAGGACTAGCCAGTGTTTTAAACGAAACGCCGATAAAACTGTTTGCCTGTGACCCCCGCACCGTGTTCTTTGTGGTTTTATTTTGTTGACAGCCTTTGCAGTATTCTCCCACCAAAGTGCTTACTTGTAAAGAAAACGAGACCATCCATGTCCCCAGCAGCCTCAGTGCAGCAGCGGAAGCCATGGGATAACACTGGTGGTTTGGCCTCGTGGCACAGCCAGCTTCCCTGTCTGACCCGTGATCCTGGATGACTTGAGGGTCTGGAAAGGCAGAGAAGGTCTGTGTTTTGCACCTCATTCTCCCAGACTCAGCTCCCTCCCAAAGGACCGCCCCTCTCCTTGCACAGCCATATCACAAAGGGCTTCCTGTCCAAGGGTAACGTTTTAGTGGGAACTGCACTGACTGAGTGCCACTGAGGGCTGCAGGCTGTACGGACTGCCACTGTAAATGACAGCTTGTTTGGAGGGGGTTAGGCATTAATTTACTCCTGGCAAGAAGACTACAGTTTAAATTTAGGGTTACCTCAACCTTTAGCTATTACTACTCCTTTCCTCCCCAGACTAGCCATGAAGAAAAACAGCTCCCTTCTAGGCTGCTGGCCACTTTTCAGAGCCACCCTTACTTGGTTCTACAGTACCTGAGAGTTTGACTTAGACCAGGGACCTCCCTGGGAGGGCCAAAGGCAGATCAGACCCATGGCATGCAGGTCCGGCGGATGGGCCAGGCTCCAGCAGAACACTGCTGGCTAGTGAGTGCGCGTAACGCGCTCAAACTAGGTATAGAAAGAGCTCTGTCTATTGGTCAGGAAAGACATAAAAGCTATTCTTCCAACTAAGACTATATGAAAATCAATTTACAAGCGGACCACAACTCCGGGGTGTTGTTTCTGTGCTGTGACTAATAAATTGCTAGAAAATTACTGTCTAGTTGATGGGACAGAATTACATTCAGCTCCTTGCCATGTAAATGGGATTTGGAGGATGTTGCTTAAAATTTATTCCACCTGTACATTTGTCACTTTAAAATTAAAATCGAGCTGGTATGAAAGACATGGTTTTGGTTTTTTAAAAATTTTCTCAGGCTCCAGTGAGCAGTGCTAAGTGCCAGTTTGCCTCATATTGGCTGATAAAACGGAATGAAGTTTCCATTCACGCTGAGCTTGTATTTTGGGGGTAGGGATAGATGCAAACATCAGGCCCTGATGACTGCAACGGAGAGTAATGAGAAGGCGACCAGGGGCAGGCCTCTACTGGGAGCTGATGCCCGAGTAGCTACCTGAAAGCAGTGAGACCCCTGAAGGTCTGAGGAAGAAACATTCTAGGCGGAGGAAATGGTAAGGGCTGTGTGGTTACAGGAGGGTGAACAAGGGGAAGAGGCAGGAGGGCGAAGCAAGGGGCTCTGGTAAAAAGCATGGGCTTGATTCCAAGGGTTATGGGGAGTTTGGAGGAAAAGCACAGGACCTGACATGATGCAGACGAAGTCATGATCAGTAAAAAGCAACAGGCTTCAGAGTGTTAGCTGTTCACACCCTCCCCATTCACACACAGACCAAGTCCCAAGTGAGCCGCAGAGGAGAAAACCGAGGTACAGGCACTCTGGGGTAACGGGCGACACGGGAGGTCAGCCAGAGCCGGTGCGGGCAGGCGCCTACAGACACTGTTAAGGCAGCAATGTCCACCCAGCAAGTTAAGCTTCTCTAAAAGTAACAAAAAGAGAGTGTGGCAGGGGACATGTTTAATCTATCCAACAGGACTGCAGAATGTCCCCACCCACGCCAACAGCCTATTTCCTTCAGGATCCCGTTCTGAAACAGATGAGCCTCCTATCTCAGCTTCTGCGTGGCATCCCCCAGAAGAGTGAGCCTGAATTCCTACGCTGGGCAGTTCAGTTAGTGCCTGGATGTCTTCAGTTCTGAGACAGATGCTTGCTCTCATGCAATGATGCCGATTCTTCCGACCAGGAATAGGGCAAATGAAAAAGAAGCATGTTCAGTAACACGGGTGTTTGCATTAAGAACACTTTATGTTAAAGTATGAACGGCATTTCCAATAAAACATGAAAAGACTTATATTGTATCTATAAAATTTAAGTTTTTGCTACAATAAATGCTGTATTTCCTTTAAACAAGCTAGAAAGGTAAGGAATGTCATGATCAATCTATACATTCTCTGTGCAGCATTAGCCTGGAAGGCTTTGACATTTAAATTGGACAGTCATAGACGTGAATTTCCTGGTCATCTCCGACAGACACAATTTTTGAGCCATTTCCATTGTATTTTACTCCCCAGACCTGTAAATAAAAAGGAAAGAAAAGTTCTGCTAATGCCTTCATTCTTCATGAATGAACATCCTTACTCTATTCTCATTATACTCAATCTAAAAAAACACTGAAATGAAGATGTTCTTGTGCTTTCCGAACCAGTGAGAATGGGGTCTTTAATCAGGCATCTTTTATTGCTACTGCTTAATTATCATTCCTCTCACCTCCCACACTCTGGAAAAATTTCATTTCTAAACACAAATCAAAATACTCACAAGCATTTCAAAGATTCAGAATCCAGGGAGTGACCTAATGCTATGAAGACAGAACCCACAATGGACCAGCATGGGTCCTCATTTATGTTTCCAGGAAGGAAAAGGCCCCACAGCTGCCTCGAGGTCACTGTCTACAGGGACAGCTGTAAACTGCGCTCACCCCCACGGTCAGTAATTCTCACTCTTTCGAGACCTATGGAGCTTGTCTGTCCGCGGGAGCTAGACAACTTGGCCTCACAGATCGTCGATGTCACTTGCTATGTGTTGAATTAACAGATTCACACCTCCTTCCCAGACAGAACTGATGTGGTTGGGGTTTTATCAGGTCAGCCTGTCACCCTAGCCCTGAGCTGGTATTCTAGCCCTGAATTTGGTGGTGTGATTGGGCCAGGCAATGGCCTCACTTCCATGACAAATGGGTCCCAGAAGACCACACCACACTTTGACCCCCACACATAAAGCAACACAGCCAGCCAGGACTCAGTCCCTGAGTGAAATGTTTAAATCTAGGAGTGGAATGTCAAGATTAAATTCCCTCAACTTTACTGCAACAATTTAAGATTAAACGTAAAAAAGCATGAAAATTTGTTAACTTCAAGCTACATTTCAAAAAATCCTATGGGATCATCATAAAAACATTTAAAATATATTAAAAGCCAACTTTATACTGCCATGGGCATTTTATTTCTTATACTGACTAGTTCCCCAAGACCTTTGCATCTCAAAGTGGTAGGAACCAGCAGTGCTGCCCTCACCTGGAGGTTGTTAGGAATGCAAAATCTCAGGCCCCAGGCTAGACCGACTCAATCAGCGCCTGTATTTCTACCAGATCCTCAGGGGATTCCTTGCATATTAAAGACTGAGAAGCTCTGCACTAGAAACACCTTTATCATTTCACATTCATCTTGACAAAGATAAAAGGAATCTGATGAGAAGAGAGCCTCTTTTTCCTAATTTAAGACTGAAATGAAAATTAACAGTATCAATAAGGCCACACAACCTGTAAGAAGCTCTGGCTTCAAGTATATTTAAAAAAAAAAAAAATCACACCACTTCTTTGGGCAGCTCCAAAAGAGAAAAGTGATGGCTGTGTTTAAGCAGTGGAGGCTTCTGAGGAGGCAGGTCCTTCCCGAGCCAGCCATGGCTGGGCTGTACCCAGAAAAGGGCCCAGGCGCACCCCTGGCACCAGCAGCAGCATGTTTCAAAGAAGGCACTGGAAGGCTGCGTGGCTAGTACCACGTTTTCTGGCCTGCTTAGGGACACCCCGCTCTGCAGGTTGCCAGGTTGACAGCGCACACCCAGCCTCTGCATCCCAGAGTGTGCACAGGAACACTGGCTGGACGGTCAGATCAGCTCAGCCCTGAGGGTTGACCAGTCTGGACAACTCAAGCAGCAAGGTTAGGAAAGGGAATGGGTTTTGGCACAGTGGTCAGACAATGCTAGCAATCCAAAGACAAAGGAACTGAAATGTTAGCTATGCCATACCTGATCCTGGTGATCAAAGAAGGTGTGAACACAAGTCCTTGTTCCAACATCCCAAACTTTTACACTTTTGTCAGATGAACTATTAAAAAAAGGGAACATTAATAGCAGGAAAGTTTTCAGACTGGTTTGAAGTTGGAAGGAATCTCACCAAAAATTCCACACTCCTTCACTCAACTTAACTTCAAAGGCCCCCACAGTGCCTGTGTGCCCAAGTGGCAACCAGGGCCCCAAAAGGTGGTCAAGCTTGTTGGCATCACTGGTTGGCTTTCCCCACTCACAGAGCAGCTCTTTCCCTGAGCTTCTGAGCTGCCTGGCCCTCATATTAAGTGTTCTCATCAGGAGTCTCTGCTGAGCCTATCTCCTCATGGGAGGGAGGCCAACCGGAGCTTCAAAATAAAGGCTCTCAGAGGCTTCTGTAAGCCTCTGCGCAATGATATTAAGCCATCCATCTCCTGCTTTTCAACTGTCTTGGTCATCCTGAGCCTGAACAACACTGGGGTCTCAAAGCACAACGTTTTACCAGCAGATTTTCATATCTGAAGTTACCACTGGAACACAAGTATCCCTTAAGTAACTGTAGACAGAAACCTAGATTTATAAGGAAAAACTAAGAGCTGAACTGTTCAAAAGAATCCACTTTTGTTCCAGTTAAGAACAATTAACTTCATAATTTAAAAAAACACTAGAAAACAAAGGCTACTTGAATTAAAAAAGGTCATACCACCTTCAAATTTTAAGGCAATTCATACAAAATGGCCATCTTCATCTTCCCTGCATTTTAGAAACTAATAAGAATCATTAAATACCTGGAAACAAAGTGTGTGTCATCAGGACAAAATGCAACGTTCAGCACCCAGGATGCGTGGCCACTCAGCGTGCCAGCCAAGTTGGCGTGTTGTCTGAAATGGGAACGTTTCAAACAAAACGGAGACGTTACCTTTTGGAATATAAGCACTGAAGTGGAAGGTATACTCTTAACCCTGTCCATTTAACTGGACCAAATGTGCTATCCTTATAATGACAGTATTAGTATAAAAATTCCCCTTGCAATGAAGTAGTATCACACGTTGCAGAAACAAATTTTTCAATGGCACTAACCCAAAAAACATCAATGCCACCAAGAGCTGAGAATAAGATCCTTAACAAGCAGCTAGCTTAAACCTAACGTAAAGAAGGCTCAGCAAGCCAACTCCAAGATGAGGAAACAGAACCAGCAGGGGCAAGCAGACTATCTCAGGACAGAAGGAGGTTCTGACCCCTGCCCGCCCAGCACCCTTTCCATACGGGGCCAGTGTCTTCCGTCCAAGGAAGGTATCAAGATGTACTCTTTATAACAGACATGGCTTGGA
This sequence comes from Camelus bactrianus, assembly GCF_048773025.1. NCBI lineage: Eukaryota > Metazoa > Chordata > Mammalia > Artiodactyla > Camelidae > Camelus > Camelus bactrianus. The sequence continues at coordinate 30,666,049 of NC_133565.1, forward strand.
CAGACCACTTTTAACCTAACCAAGATCAAGACAGGTCTAATTACTATATAGCCATTTTCACTTTTAAAAAAAGTGAAGTCGTATCACCTATGGCAGGAGAGCAATCCTCAGGCCTGACTGAGGTCAGCAACTTCACCCCTGAAAACAGACCCCGGCGGAGAAGAGCAGAGGTAGGTTAAGTTCGAGGAGAGGTGGCCTCAGTGGAAAGCAGGGGGACCACAAGAAGGTGGAGAGTCCTGGGTCCTCATTTGGTATCAGCACCTTAGCCAAGTCACCACCTCAGCTGCAATACAGGGACACTAACCCCTGCTACCTCACCAGCTGTTGGGAGGATCGATGAAACTGTCGCAGTGGAAGTCTTGTAAAAGAGAGCTACATAAGGACTTGCTCTGCTGCTGACAGACAAGCACAACTTGAGAGAGGCATCTTCCCCTCTGGGCCCTAACATCCTCATTCAGCTCTAATTCCAGAAGCTCCAATTCAAATTCCATATCTATTTGACTATTTTTCTTTGTTCCAAAAGCTCCCAACTTTAAACTCCTGCAAAGCTCTCACAAGCACATAAAAGGACATGCACCTGGAGGGTCATGGTAGTGGCACCCACTGCTGGGGCACAGAGAAGTGTACCGTGTGTACCCAGTGTTTAGAATGCCACATTTGGAAGCCAGGAACCAGAAGCACACTGACTGCAGTGCCGGGTCAAAGTATCACAGACACATGTCAAGTAGCTTATGGGGGAGACCTCAGAGGGGAATAGGAGTGGGGACTGAGAAAGAGGGGGGAAAACAACAAGAGAAAGGGCCCTTGCACAGGCTCACAATGAAAAGAGAGCTGTGACCTGAAGATGAACTTACTTCCATATCTGTGGTCAAAAATCAACAAAAAGGCTCTTTCATCTAGACCCGCTGCGAGCTGGTCTGTAACAGCAGCTCCCTAACTCGGGCAGAGGTGTGCCTGCTAGAATAGCCACACCCCTAGAAAACAGATGTTCTAATTTTTTCCATCACTCCAAGCCAGCTACAACCCATGGTTCCACCTCCTCATCTGTACACTACTTACCTACCCCAGACAATTTAAAATCAGTGAGCCCCACAAGACAGGATGCCTGGAAAAAAGTAGCAAGTATCTGATCCTAGCAGATAACCCATGCATATCTTCCTCCATAACGTTCTAAGCTCACAGACAGGGACGCTGATGGGGAGGGATGACTCGGGAGACCAGAGTGTCTGAAAAGGCCTGAACACAAGTCTTTCCTAGACCCACGAGAGGGAGCAGCACACTTGCTAGGGCTCCCCCTAACGATAAGAGACAAAACAGGCATTGGTATTAAGTGAGAAACCTTGAATCTCAATAGGTAACTTACACATCATAGATCTTGATGTAGCCATCATCTGAAGCAGTGACGAGGAGCTGCGAATCCGGGGAAAAAGTCAAAGAGCGGATGGGCATAGCATGGCCTGAAATTCACAAAGACCCTTGTTAATCTGGTGAATCACTCTCCTGGCCGTCTCCTCACAGAGGATTCCACTAACTATGTCACTTCTAACGACCATAAGTCACTGAGCTGCAGTGTCCAGGTGCTTCAGAGAGAAAGGGTACTGACCGGACCCTTCCTCCTAGTGTTCTAGAAACATGCACGTTACCCAGGCCCCTCCTCCTGGGCCTTTCTTCTCAGATCCCTTCCCTGATCAACTGGCCCTCAGCACACATTGCAAAGAAGACTTCTCCACCACAGATACGGCCAAACAATGGCCAAGCATTGTTTCTAATTTGTAAGGTGGAACAAACAGAATGCTATTTCCGTACCAAATCCTTTGCTGTAGGGTAAAGGGTACGTTCAAGAGGTGATACATTCATTTGGTTAGAACCCAAAATAGTACAAAGCAATACAGAGTAGAGGTCTTCCTCCCACCCTCTCCCCGTTCCCGTCCCCAGTCCTCCTGCCCAGAGGGCGCCAGTGCAGAGGGTAGACCCGGCGCTTTCACTTACCTTCGAATTACCAACAAAAAGGAGTTACTTTCTAATCACAAAGTTCTTTAGAATCAAACATGACAGAAACAAGACACCCATGTAGCTAAGATATATTGGCACATAAAGAAAAAGTAAGCTTGTTCACCAAAACAAGCTTTTAACACTGGTACAAGAGCTAGTAAGTCTAGGTTATAACTCCAGTGACAAACCTAAACATTGGGGGCATTTCAGATTTCAGACTGAGACTGATGTTCTGCACACCTAATGCTCATTTGCCATTTAGTAGCTTTTTAATGAAAGAGTAAGTCCTCCTTTGTGATCTGATAACCCTGTTTGCACAAAGTAAAATGATGAGCCACACCTTCTAGCGTATGCAGGAGTTTTCCAGTTGCAATATCAAAAATATTGATGATTCCGTCTATGGCTCCACTGGCCAGATACTTCCCATCAGGACTCTGCACGGAGAACATATAGAGAGCATTTGAAACTCCATGTTGTTAAGCCACCCCCACCAAACGCAAGCAAATCTGCTGGCTGCAGGTCTAACTGGCTGGCAGGCAAACCATGCCAGCCAGACAGCAGCTGCCTGAAGAGACCAGTGCAGAACCATGGAACACAACAGGCTGGGAGAGTAAACTGGAAGAATCAGAGAAAAGAGAGCAGTGTTTCCTTACATATGCAATACTAAGAATGAATTTTCCTCTTGTGTCCAAAGAGTACTCCTTTTTCCCACTTTCCACACCAAAAATGTTCACTTTTCCCACATGAGTTCCTGTGGCCAGATACTGGGAATCAGGAGAAAACGCCAAAGTCCAGGCATCCACTGAACAGAAAAAAGAAGGAAAGAACTGCAGTGAGAAAAGATGTGACTTTAATTTAAAAAATTTTAAAGTTTTACCAAAAAGTGTTCTTTAAAATTGGAGAAATAGTGTCCTGATTCAGAAAACTTTGTTGTAAAGATAGTAATTCTATACCAATTTAGTTTAAGGGCTTTTTAAATTTTTACTAAAAATGTAGACAGACAGGACAATACCAAGTTACCAAGTGTTAGCATGGACGCAGAGAAAACAAAATCCTCACATACTGGTGGAAATACAAAACGGTACAGCCACTTTGAAAACCAGTGTGACAGTTTCCTAAGTGAAAACAAACACTTACCTACCCAGCAATTCCACTCCTGGGTATCTACCCATGGGAAATGTGGGAAATGAACACACATGTCCGTGCATAGACTTGTACATGAATGTTCACAGCAGCATTACTCATAAAAGAAAAAAACTAGATAGAATCCAAATGTCCATCAACCGGTGACTGGATGAACAAAATGTGGAACATCCCTACAACGGAAAACTACTCAGCAATAAAAAGGAAAAAACTGCTGGTACATGCTACAACATGAATGAACCTTAAAAACATGCTAAAGAAAGAATGAAGATGTCTAAGACAATACGATTCCACTTTTATGAAATTTTTCAAAAGGGTAAAACTATAGAGACAGAAAGCAGATCAGTGGTTGCCTGAGGCTGAGGGTGGGAGCATGGATTGACTATATGTGGGCATAAGGGAACTTTTGGGGGCATGGAAGTGTTCTAAAATTGGAGTGATGGCTGCACAACTGTACAAATTTACTAAACTTGTTACACTATATATTTACCATGGGCCAAGTTCATAGTATAATTATAGAGGTGATATTTTACCTCAATAAAACTGTAAATAAGTGAAGATGTACCAAAAATACTCATATAATATTATAAGATGACAAAGTATTTACCACAAGTTAATAGGGAATAGGAACTGGAAAGAGGTACTGTTTAAAAAAAAAATCAACCAGTTTTTAAATCATACCACACAACCTAATTTCAAGTGTTCTATTCAAATGTTATTTGTGCATCACAGTGCTTCTGTGCAAAAGTCTCCGGACTCATGGGCAGCCTGCGTAGGCACATGTGCTTTGTAATTCTACCTGGACTATTGATGGTATTCTAGCATTTTTTTCCTCAGCTACATGGGAACCTCTTCAGAGGCAATCCCAAAGAGCCTAGAGGCCAAGGAACAATCTAGTTGTCCTTGCCGGTCTAGGTCCCTTTGCCAGGCCGACTCTCCTATGAGAACATACCCTAAGCCCTGCCCCTCTTGCACCTGCTCAGAACAGTGCTTGTCAGATGCAAGGGAGAGGAGAGAGAGACTTCTCCCCAAGTCACTCCCTTCGCTCCCGGGGTGGGGCTCAAAGAGGTCATGCCCTTCTCAGCCCACAGGAGACCTCTCTGAGCGTGGCTCATGGCGGCCAGGGCTCCCAGCACAGATGGCTCAGCACCGTATTCCAGGGTGAGTTTTAAAATAAAAATCTCTTGCAAATTTTAACACATATATTCAAAGTAATAATAATTTAGCTCTATCACTTTCCTTATGAAATATCTGACTTAAAAAGGAAATTAACTTCAAAAGTACTCAATTAACCAAGAGCTGAAAAGGCTTTTATAATCAGTCTCTCAAATAGCTGCTTCTTAACATCTGTCTTTACTCAGAAATGACTGTAGCATTTATTCTAACAGGATTATGTTTTCTTACTCCTACTATAACTAGCTCTTTACAGGAATGACGGTTATTAGAAAATCTGATTTTTATATCCTGAAGTTTAATAAAATCACACTTCTAAATTATTTTTACATTTCCCGATTGTTTTATATAGAACTTTTAGTAGCAAACGTCTTTATGCTCGAAATTGAAGGAATTTTTATTCCTTAATTAAATCTTGCACTCTAAAATGTATTTTAACATTCGCTTATTAAATACTTATTTTAACCACTAAGTTCCACCTCATCACTGAAAGACTAGCTTTTCTTTACACCTGGGCATCTTGAACAATCTGATGCCGAGAGGCCCCTGCGCATCCACCTTTCTTTCTCTGCCGCATGGTTCTGCTGGAGCTACAGCGGGCTGAGGAGCCAAAGGCAGGCGCTTCCCCTTAGTCTTCCCTTGCTTCTACTTCCTCACTTCCTTCCTCAGGATCTGAGATCTTCTCCGCTTTCCTTTTCTCCTTCTTTTGTGGTGGTTCACATTCTCCAGGCATATTTTCAAGACAAATGTAAATTAAGTGTCCATTTCCCTACCTTCATTAGACCTAGACTTATTAGAGTAGTTTTACTGTCAGATGAGCTCAGCTGCTCCTGAGCCGTCAACAGCAATGCCTGCTTTTATCACTCACCCAAACAATTGCTGTTTGATGGCCTGGTATAGTTTTGTGCAGATTCCCATCCAAAAAGAAAATAAACCTAACCCTCTGCTCTTCTCACTACCTTTTTTCTTTCCTAACAGTAATTTTTCAATGATCATTTGCCACACATGGAACCAGTATGTGGTTTAAGCTACTATTTGTCAGGGAAGGTAAGTTGGATACAGACACCATCCTTTTCCTTAGAACCATCCAGCACTCGTTTCTTCAGCTGTGGTGTGCCCAGGACCACAATAACCACGCTGTGACCTTAGCGTCATGGGTCTGGGGAGGGCTTAGGTGCCTAAGATGAAAAGGCAGCAGCAGATCTGCCTGATTCCTCCTCTCCTCAGCCATACAGCAGTCTTAGCAGACTTTGTGGGCTAGTGTAGGGACCGAAGAACTCTGTAAGGGATGTCAGCAAGGCAAGGACAGATGTAAAAACAATCGTCTGGGGAGTCAAAGAGTGTCTGGGTAGCTTTTTCCAAATACACATCCCAGCCCACACACCCCAATAACTGTGATTCAGTGGATCCAAAAAGGGACTGGGTATATGTAGTCTTAAAAAATTCTCCAACAGCTAAGAATCATAGACATGGAATATCCTCACTGAGGTGAAATGCACTCAGTTTCCAGATAACCCAGACTTCTTAAAACTCGGGGACCATCATTCTTCCCAAAGTAAGTACAGCCTAGAGGGGCGACCGGTGGGACGCAAACCTACCCGGGGCTCCAGTCAGGGGATTATGTTAAGGAAACACCTGAGCAGCTCTTTTGTAATCAAGCCACAGAGGGGTGTGCCAGGGAGGCACTGGGCTCTCCACACTCTACCCATTCCGGCAGAGCAGGTTCTGCTCATGAATGCCGTGCAGTCATTTACAAGTAAATACAAGGCTACAAGGAATCCTGAAATGTCATCTTGCTTGTCCACATTAATCCAGCCCAGGGAAATCATTAATTCCCATTATCTCCGATGTTTATCAAGGCTGATGGACAAGATTATGCTATCTTACATCAATGAATCAATGAATTTGTTTCTTTAGAAGGTTCACATCTATCATATACTAGAAATCAGGCATTTTAATTATAATTTGTAGAGATTACCATGACACAGATCCACGAGGACACAGCGCTTTAAGTTCTAGACCTCTAGAAGGCAGTGAATGTATCAGTTCAGAATATGGCAAACAGAGAACCTCTGGACCATTCAAATACAGGTCCACAATCCCAAATTGGCAATTCTGAAACCCAAAAGCGACGAAAACTGTGAGTTTTTAAAGATGATTTTAGTACCAAAATTCATTTGGCAGCAAAACCTGACTTGGACTGATGTACGGCTTTTTACAGCCTGTACATCTCTCTCTCGGTATAAATACTCACACTTAGTTGCTGAAATATTAGTATTTAATTATAGCGCTGCCCCCAGCCCCACTGAAGGCATTACATGATAGACAGCTCATGCACCCATATTACCAGTCCCAAATCCAAAAAACTCTGAACTGTAAAAATATATCTATCCCTAAAGGTTTCAAAAAGGGATTGTGAATCTTTAGTATCTTCTCTAAGAGTAAAACTCTTACCAGGTCCTGCATCTATAGACTTTATCTGTTTGCCGTTTTCCAAGTCCCAGAGACGAATATGAGCATCAAGAGAACTGGATGCAGCAATGGGCAGAGTGTGGCTGATGTCCACAGACACCACACCCAGCTGATGGCCCTCCAGACTCCACTGTAGGTCCAGCTTCTCATCACGCCTTCAATGGGGGACAGAGAAATGGATTTCTTCACACACCACACACTGCACCTGGCATCGGAAATTCTGGGCCCCTGTAACTATGCATTACCAGTGGTCTGTGAAATGCAGTCAGAGAGGAACTGAAGAGCCACAGAACACCAAACACAGCCAAGTTTTAACCAGGGGATTTTTTTTTTTTAACTATAGGGTCTTAATAGTAATAGGAAAACAAGTGAGAAAAAATCAGCTGCCCTTTCATATCACCAGCCTGCTACTGCATTCTTGCTTAGAAAACAGTTACTACTTCCCGGATCGCAACTTGGGAGCCAAGAAGTAAACCCTAAACCCCAATCTCCAAGGCTGCATATTAGAGGAGAGGGCACTCACCATTTCCAGACCTTCACCAGGTCATCCAGGGATCCTGTGACCACAGTCTCAGAGTTTTCTTTCTTGTTTGTCCCCCAGGCAACTGACCAAATGGCATCATCATGGGCTAAAATGGAAAGCGTTTCATTTTAAAAGTCTTCGCGCAACTTCTAAACTGAACATGCTAAAATGAAGCTGAAATACTGTTCCAACAATTCTGAGGTAATAGCCTCAGAATGTATCTGCTTTACTGTTTTGCAAAGTGCTTTCCCACACAGCTTTTACTAGAACTGTGAAGGCAAATATGAAAACTGGAGGCTCTGAAGAAACCACCTTCCCCAAATCATACCAGGTGGGGAGGCAGTACCAGAATAATCCAACGTCCTTCCTACTTCAGCACGTTGTCCGACATGCATTAGTCTGGAGTAACTCCCACTTGACTAAAGTGAAACCCCTCCCCCAAAGAGATCTAAACTTGCAAAGAGTTATCTCTTAGAGCTCTTTGAAAAACAGCAGGCAGGTCAACTGTAAACAATACAGGTCTGAGAATAAATACCTAATAGAGCCTCCACACATGAGCTGCCTTTGCCACAATGTCTATTATGGTTAATGAGCCAGTTATTAACCCTTTTATAAGTATTACCTCAACTCACCACAACAATGTTATGAAATAGTTACTGTGAACAGTATTTTCATTTTACAGACAAGGAATCAGAAGCTTAGAGAAGCCTAGTAGCTCACCCAAAGTCAAAAGCTAAGAAGAGGCAGAGCTGGGATTCAAACCCAGTCTCTCTATTAACTAAAGTCCACCTTAAATTCTAAGTCTGCAAGCTGCATATCTGGTGGGCCATGCTGGTGGGTCTGCAGCCCTGGTGCAGGAATATAAACACGACAAGTGCTCAAGGAGGCTTCACATCTGGCAGCAATTCTCGTGGAACAACTTTCCAGGACGTGAGTACAAGGGCACTCAACTTGAACAGCTGTGAGTTACACACAGCATCACGGCTTCCATCACAACCCGCACCTGACCTAAGCTTGCCAGCTTGCCACCTGGACGGCCCCAGCTGCATGCAAGGTAGCTGACCGGCACGCCTGACTAGCTACTAGTTACCTATACTAGATAACTTGGAAGAATGCTTTCGGCTTAAACTTCAGGCTACCTATATGTCATCTACTTAGAATGAAGAACTTTATTAGGCATTTCACAAATTCCTGCAGGCTTTACCTAACTCATCTAGGCTGTGGTAAAGAAACGAGACACATGTGAGCAGTCCACACACTCCTTTTCAGGTGTGAGGTCCAATATCACTGGCCGGTTACCTCTCCAGACCGGACTCTGACCTGCCTCCTGCTCCCATTCCTACCACTGCTACTGCCGCAGTGGTCTTGACAGAAATTCACCTCACTGTTACATCCTCCACTTTCATTAAGGGTCAAAGGTCCTCTGTGAGAGTTCCTGCATTCGTAAGTGGAGGAACCTGAATAAGGACCCCCAAGGGAAGTTCTGTGCTCAGGGCCAGGCTCAAGTTCACCTCCCCAGATGAGCTGGCATTAACAGAGTTCTGAGGCTCAAAGCATCTCCTTCTGTCACCTTGAGAGCTGGGAAGCTCAGAGATACATCCTCCTCAGGTGGGAAAGCGTTCCTCAGCTCGGAGTTCTCTAGTCTATCATTTGACTCATACCTTTTCTTTTAAGTTAGTGGTTTGGTTTTTTCTTTCGTGGTTTGTTTTTAAGTGCGTTTGTTTTCAGCTGCCTCTGCCGATTCTTCTGCAAAGTGAGTGTGGTTGGGAATTGCATGTCTGGTTAGCATGACAAAAATCTTAAACCGGGGACAACAGTTTTTCACAGGTGAATTTGCTTGAACAGGCAAGCTGCTTACCTTGCTCTTGTTTGAAGAGAATACTGTACTAAAAAAGAACAGAAGACACATTAAACCAATGGTCAGATATGTCCCATCCCTTCCCTAACAGCAGTCCCTGGCACCCAACTCACCACCCTGCCCTCAGTAGATACAGTCACCACAGTGTTAGCTACTTCCCCCGCCACGGCCCTGACATCCTGCAAACTCCTTGATTCCTGCTCATACAAGATTTGTAGAGGCATATTAGTTCTTAAAGAAACTATAATCTTTCCTCCCCAACTACCACCACCCACTAAAAAGGAGAGTAATAAATTTTTTTCCTGCTCTGACCACCAGGAAACACCAGAGTCCAGTTCGTAGCTTAATTTTTGCAGTTGTATAAAACCACAGCCTGCGTAATAACCTGTTAACTCTGTCCCTAATTTTACTACAAAGATAGATTTCTTCTTTTCTGATCTGTTTCTTTCTTATTTTTGTCTTTTAAGCTTCCTCAATTCCTTTATAAACTGTGGTACAGACTTAGATAAAATAATCCTCCTCTTAGTGCTGTGCATTTACTAGTGCCGCCTAACCCTCTGGTGACTAGGTGCCCTGTCACCCAACTCTTCAGGAGCAGAGCAGGAATCAGATGGAAGTTTTCTGACTATACACCCAGACAAAACACTAGGCTCGAACCTGCCAAAGAGGCCAACTGATGTTCTTTCTCTTCAAAGGCCTTACCTGGTTGGTCATTTCCTTAACCAAGGATGATGGGCTAAAGGCCAGACAGCTCTGTGGAAACAATACCAGGGTTTCAGTAAGCAGATGTCATTAGGACAGAGGGGGCTACAGAAGGTTCTCTTTGACCAAGAAAATAAGGCAACTCTTTGCCACAGAGTTGCCCTGACACTTTTCTGTGGACCAGTCCCAGGGACTCCCTTCACAAGCCCTACCAGGTGGTATGGCCTTCTTTCTCCCTTGGAACCTAGGGACTCTAACACCTATCCTTTCCCATGTTTTCTTCTCCCTAAGTTGACTCCAGAGAGGGACCAGTCTCCATTCTTTGCTGCTCTTCAGAGAGATAAAACAACAGGACCTTTTAATTTAAAATATTATTTACTCAAAAGTCAAGAAGCAAATATGGGGGAGCAAAGTTCTTACAGTCCACGCAGGAGTCTCAGCCAAAAGTGCCTACAAGAGCCAGCAGGAGTGTGAATGAGGACAGGAGCTGGAGGGAGACACGTCTTCCAAAAGGCACTTCAAGGACTTAGCTCAGCTAAACACAAATTTAACTTTAAGAATAGATTTAATTTCTCAGGCTATAACAAGGGTTCTTAATATTTCTTGTGTGTGCTACAGACCTCTCCAGAAGCCTGGTAAAGCCTGTAAATCCCTTCTCAGGATGTTTTTAAATACATAAAATAAAGTACATAGGGTTAGAAAGGAAACCAAGTGTAGCCCATTCTTGCTATTCAGGCAGTTACGATCTATAAGGTCACTGTGAACACCAAGTCAGCAAATACTGATCCACTGCCTCTAGGGGCTAGGTTCCTGCAAGACTGGTAGCAGCATTTTTGTCAACTCATCAATACACAACTTTGTTTAATCCATGTTTCTGTTTAAAGACATATTATTTTACACTGGTAATTCATTAATATTGAATTCATGGCTAAGAGCATCATAATTTATGCTTAAATGAAGCTTATCTGTGTTTTCTCTGTAAGGCACATCATTCTTCCTGCACTTAGGAACATTAAGAGAGCACTTTAGCACTGTGCTTGGGGGGCTATTTTAAACAGTGAACTTACCAATAAAAGCACAAAAATGCAAAAATCATGGCAAAAATAGACTGAAAAGAAGACACTTGTTTACAGCATAAGAGCTGAAACAAGAAGGCAGAGTGTCTCCTTGTTCAACAGCAGCTGAGAATGTCAGTTGATTCAAATTTTTCACCACCTTGCACGTGTCCAGGAAAGATCACAAAAGCACTGCAAGTATTGCTTTGGGGGCTACAAGTAAATTTTAGCATGTAGGCAAATTTTCAAATACAGAACCTGAGAATAATGAGGGTCAACTGTATTATGAAATAAAATTTTACCAAATACAAAACTTAGATTTGTAACAGCATAACATATGTGATTCTTTGTTTACGCATTACATAACACAATGTAGCAGTAACTACTATAATTTCAAAGCTGTGATGAGCTTACATAATATTCTAAGATATGAAAATATCTGTGATTTCTATTGGTGACAAAGTCACACTGTTAATATTGTGGTTTGATGACTACATTCTTAACTGAAGAAAATGCTAAATTTCAGTTAGAGGTTAGAGAACATAAGAATGCAATTCTTTTTCTCATTCAAGTTCATGGCCCCTTCAATTCTATCCAAGGACAGAGGAGACCATAGAGCTAAGGCATCCAGGTTCGGGTTACTTGCTTTAAATTTGCAGACCCAAAAAGGCTACTGTGAAGGCTATCGAAGAATAACAGAAAAACAAACGACTTCTAAATAATCTTTGCCTGTGAAGACCTCAATCAAGTTGGTAGTGCTTGTAACCCAACCCATCTGTGACCTAAGAACACAATGCTGCCCAGGGTAGGAAAGACTAGAGGAGCTCAAGCCAGTTTTGCTGAAGTGAACGGCATTTAAACTCTGCTTGGGAACTAGCCCTATGCCCAGTGAAGCAGAGGCCTTCCCTCTCCCCTTCCAATCCCTGCCTCACATTCCTGCAACAGAGATAAATGAAAGAGTAGGAAAGCTTGCAAGAACCCAACTTCCAAGAAGCCAATCTCCTCAAGACAGATGTGTTTTTCTATCAATGAATGCACATTTCAGGTACCATGAGTCAAGCCCTGTTTTGAGTACTACACATGGAATAGCTCACCCTATTTAATGGATATTTTTATTATCATCTCTCCCTTCTTGATAAGGAAAGTGAGACTTGAGAGGTTAAGGAATATTCCCGAAGGTTCGCCTGATAGCAGAAAGTGGATACAAGCTATAGTATAGGCTACCAAGCTACATTACCTCTTATGTTTATCTTAAAATAATAAATTCAGAGCTAAGAGGGCCCCAAAGCTCTCTTTTGCCACCTTCTCTCTTTAGAGGACGTTTCTCCCACTTCCCAGGCAGAATTCATTACTCCTTCCTCAGTGTTTCCAAAGAACACTACACATATCATATTAAAGTACTCAGGCAGGTCAATAACCCACACTACTACATGGTACTTGAAGTAAAGGTAACCGAGCCTGTGCCTGTATCTGTGCGGTGATGGAAAGCTCGCTACCTAAGAGGACAGCGTGGCCCACCACTGGAAAACTTCGGTTAAGACAGTCCTTCCATGTAGGGGTACCGAGACCTCTACCGCAGAAAAACCAGCCCTAATCTCGAAGCTCCACAGAACATCCTCAGGATGCAAGATGAGGCCACCTACCCTCTCCCCTCAGGCCCCGCACACCGAGAGGCAGGCAGGGTAAATGGAGTCACGGAAGCCACTCTCGGGCCCCGCGGCCTGGAGTATCCCTGAGCAAACCCCTCTTTGAGGCAGCCTCGGGCCCACCCTCGCTCACTCGCCCTCTAGCCCAGGCCGTCAGAGGCCCAGACCACTGCCATCCCCACCATCTGTACGGACCAACTCACCGCCTCACTGCCCGGCTGCACAACCCCGCCGCTCGTCTGACGCCCGACTCCGCGCGACCTTGACGCCTGGCGATGAGCTCACGAAGGGGCGGGGCATCTCGCCGGTTCCCAGGGCGCCGGCGCCGGCCGCAGCGCCCTCTGTCGTCACTACGCCGCCTGCGGGACTGACGGAGAGGAGGGTGGGCGGGGAAAGGAGGGGAGAGAGGCCACGCCCCGACCAGGCTCTTCCCCCGGGGGCGGGGTCACTGGGAGCCTGCTTCCCTAAGCTCAGGTGTAGGTTTCAGAAACTGCTGGCGTGGCCGCTTAGGTTTTAATTACTTAATTTGTACACCTGATAATTTAAGGAATTCTGTTGCTTTAAAAATTTTTCAGTAAAATAGAGGTTTGTTTTTCAAACTGCAAGTCACAAACTGTTACTGTGACGGATATCAGTTTAGTAGGTCGTGACCAGCATGGACCGGTGGAGGCGTGCACCACGTGCACCACGTGCACCACGTCCTCGCAAAGCTGCCCTGCCGCTCCTGGCTGCTGGTCGGTCACTGTCCGAGTCTCTGGGCAAGAGGGAACAGATGTTTGGGGGAGTGGAATGCCTGGGGGCAGCCCCTGAAGGGTTAATTTAGCCTTGTTTCAGCTAGTTTTAGAAGAGTGCAGTACCCCCTGATTAAAACTGACTTAGGAGTCCAAGAGATTGTAGCAGAAGGTGATGGTAAAAGTATGATCACAGTGAATGCAACCCCCTGAAATATCCACATACTCTTACTTTCCCCCACCCCAAAGTTAGAGGTTCTCAGATCTAGTTTATTAGAACCATCTCCTGTTCTAAGATGATTTCAGAAAACTGTTAGACTGTACAACTGTTTGTCCATTCAACTGGATAAAGTTCATTAAGTGCTGAGTGGACCCTGGTATTCAGGCACATTCCACAGAACCTAATACACAGAAATTGACCCAGCAATGGCCAGGATCCAGGTTTCTAAAGTGGGTATTAACTTAATTTTTGTCAGTCATTATAGTTGTTCTGGATAAAAATTCAATTAATCATCTCCCAAAAAAGTAGAATAAAAGATTTAAGAGTGTATCATGCATTTAAAGATACGTCATGCTTTGTGAAAAACTTGTTTCACATGTACTGGTAATGGATCACAAAGAAAAATTATTTCTTGCTGTGAGTTGTGGCCAAGAAGTTTGAAAACCATTGCAATAAAGACTTTCTAAAGACTTTCCAGCTCTATAATTCTATAATTGTGATAGGAACTCTAAATCATCCATTCAAAAAGATGTATTGTGCACTTCCTTTCACCTCTAGAGCATCCCTCGAGCACCAGACACATGAGGTCACTGCCATAGCCTTAGTATCAGGACTGTGAAGCAAGGATAACTGGCCTTTTCTGTGCTCTGAACATCTTCGGCATCTCGTGAAGTCTCAGCATCCTGTCTCAGCATGATTTTTTTTTCATTGTGAATACTATTTTATTTAGTCATTTTTGTTTACTAGCATGATGTTTTTTAAAAGGTATAAAAACAAAACACAGGATTACAGAGGAAACCAATTATATCAAAATAATTATCAAAATACTTGTGAAATAGTAGTATATGTGCTTCTTTATAAATGCAGCAGATCAAATCACTTCTGTAATTTCAAAGTAGCTTCCTATCCTGCAACCAGGGTCTCTGGGTAGGCCCCACCCAGTCTTCAAAACGTAGTCCACAGCTATGGGGCCACCAGCCTGGGGCTTTACCTCTGCTGGCCAGGGGGTGGCAGTCACTGCCTGCCCACAATCACTTGGCCAGTGCCGGCTGACAGTGATGGAGTAGCTGATATCTGCCTCCTGGGCTCTTCCAGACTCCAGAGGCAGAAACTGCCTGTCCTCAGTCATTATGGGACCACGAGCAAGGACTCTCAGGCCTCAAGTTCCTCACATAGAAAATGGAGGTCATAATACCATGGCCTAAACTGCTAGAGGTTTTTAAAGTGTGGTTCCCAGAACTGCAGCATCAGCATCACTTGGAAGCTTGTTCAAAATGAAAAATTCTCAGGCTCCATCCCAGACCAGGAGCCGGGCCCAGCAATCTGTTTTAACAAGCCCTCCCAGGTGACTGTGATGCAGGCTAACATGTGAGAGCCACTGGTTTCGGCCAAACAAGTAGAGGGAGGAGGAAGCCAGGTACCAAGGATTGTTGGTTGCTAAGCTTCTTGAAATGGTGCAGTGGTTCCCACAAAGCCTGGAGTGAGGAGGTTGGAAACCCCATATCCTTTGGGGGCCCTGGAGACGGAGCTGTGGTATTCCCCCTTGTAATCCCTGCAGGTGCTGGCAGGGAGATCCCCCAAGGGAGTGAAAGCAGACGGTAGAAGCAGAGAAGAGCCTGGGGAGGGGCAGCTGAGGTCCTCCCACCCTCCACACACACCTGGCCTAAGGGTTGCGGCCTGCAGGCATGGCCTGGGGAACTGATTAGCCTTGCATCCAAGAACTGATCAAGGTGCTTTTGTTCTTTGCGATTCACCAGCTGCTGGTCAGGGGTTGGCTGTCACCTCCTGCCCAGGGCTGCTGTGCCAGTGTCCACCGACCAGGCTTGTCTGGGGTCAGGTTGGGAATACACAAAGGAATCAGATGGAACCCCTGCTGCCAAGGAGCTCCCGGTGACTCTCACCAGGACCCTAGACCGTCCTCAACAGGGATCAGCCTTCAAATCAGAAAAGTCGTGGCTTGTCTGCTTCTCCTACATCAGACGTCTAGGAATTCTATATCCCCATTTTATAGGAGAGAAAAGTTCGCACAGAGCACCTAGTAAAGCCGTGGCAAAATGGGAACTAGAACCTAGGTTCCTTGAGTCCCTAGGCAGGCTGCCTCTCTGGCCCCGAGGGCCAGAGCCCCACCTCCAACAGGGCTGTGGGCCTGCAGTGCCCACACTCCTTAAGAAGGGGCAGGAGCCAGGAGTGGACTCACTCTAGACTGGGGGACTGGGTACTCACCAGGGAGTGGAGCACACCCCTGTGCTGGCGAAGGGACAGGGACTGGACAAGCCCAGCAGGACGTAGAATTCTGCTGTAGCTGGCACCCATACCATGACTTTCTGGGCATTGTTGGCATTTGCTGACTGGCATAGAACTCTGCAAAGTCAGGCTGCAAAAATAGGCTGCCGAAGAAATCGAGAGTGTAGGAGGGTGAGCCAGGGAGGCCAGGGTGGTGGGCCTGCCAGGAAGAGGCTTCGGGCCCCCAGATTGTGGTGGGAATTGGGTAGGGAAGCTGTGAGCCAGTGCCACAGTCTGCAGAACATAAGGAGAGGTTGGTAGATGGGGGTGACAAAGAAGGTGAAGAGGGGTCTACCTGGATGATGAGAGTCTCAAAGGAGCAGAAGGAGGAGGAGCAGGGGTTCTAATAGTGTGCTGATAAATGTTTAACAACAGGCTTTTCAGGAAAAACAACCATACCTGGTTCAGAGCATATGCCAATTGCCATGGTGTAAATATAGCCCCAGTGGGCAATTTCACGTTCCTGACATGCCATCTCTGACCAACACACAGAATCTGCTACACTCAGCTGGGATATGCGGCTCCAGCTCCCCTAGCGATTCTGACATTGCAATGGGGATGTTACTCTGGACCCCAGGGGTGCATGGTGTGGCACACCCCACGGTGACCACTCCAGAGGCTTCCAAGTGGGGGTGTCCTCTAAAAGCAGGTTTGGAGTAAGGGACTGTGAAAGAGCTGAAAATACAGGGACTTTTATTTGTAAAGTTAGGCAGAGTAAGAATTGAGAGCAGGGTGGGGAAGGCGGGATTACAAAGAAATGCTGAGCAGAGGGAGGCAAGGGGGCAAACCGAGCCCTGGGAAGAGAACCCACTGCCGATGGACCTGGGAATCCCTTCCCCTCCACAGCTTAAGCCCGGAGTCCCTTGCCAGGACAAACAGGGGCCAGCACCAGCCAGAAAACTTGGGAGAGCACCAGGAATCCTGTATTGAATGCACTTCTGAAGGACAAAGGGAATTAAAAAAAACAAAACAACAAAAAAACCCAAAGGGAGCTTTAGAACAGCCTGGCCACAGAGCTCCTCCCTCCTGCAGCCCAGACTCAGAGAGAGGGAGCTGAGGTCCTAGCCGCACACTGGATAGGAGTTTAAAGTGCATTCCTGTGATCCTGTGATGCTGGGTTTCCAGCTGGAAGCATCAACTTTTTTCCTTGTCTGCCACTGCTGCACCAAAATTAAAAGCAGAAGAATCAAAGCATGTGGAGACTTTGTTGTGCAGTTATACCAAAATTTCCCCAGGGGGCTGTGTGATGTGGCAGCCGGAACACGGGACCTCACGTTAGGAGCTGTTATTATTATTGTCCTTGTTATTGTTATAATTCCTACTTCTAAGTACTTACTGTGTGCCAGGCATGAAGCTCAGCATTGCACCCAAATTGTCTCCTTTAACACTTGGAGATTCTGAAAGGAAAGGTCTCTAGCTGGCCTCTGCCACAGTCCTCTCTGGGCCTTAGTTTGCTCATCTGTCTGTCCAGGGGGACTGTTGGCTTTGGGGCGCCTTCCAGCCTTGACCTTCAGATCCACCTCAGCTATTCTGGATTGACGTGTTCTGCGCACTGGTTTGCCACTTTGGCAGTGAGCTTACTGGATCCTCTGTAAGTGATGTGCGCAGCCTTTCCTCGCAGCCCCTTAGCCCAGCCATGCCCCCAGCTCCCATCTGACACAGGTTGCAACCCACTCGCCCCAAGTGTAAGCTGACGGCACCTCTCCTCCCTCTGACTCTACCTCCATCTTTCTGCCTGGGGAGCCGCTCCGTATTCAGGGTGGGGCAGCCCCAACCACTGCAGGATGGAAGCCGATGGGTAAGTGTTCTCCCCCGAGGGACGTTTCTGAGACACTGTCACATGTCCCTCGAGGTCAAACACCACTGGTGACCAACTCAACAATGCATCCTTGATTTGGCTTTTTCTTCTTCCCCTATTTCACCCCTGTCTCTCCCTCCTGCTCTATGGGACCACATTTGTAAATTATCTCCCCGTTGGGAGTCTGCCTCAGGCTCTGTTTGGGAGGGGGATCCAGGCTGAGTTTCCAAGGGCCTATGACTGAGAATAATCTACTGTTTTGATAAAGTGAGGTGACCCTGTGTGCTAATGAAGTTCTTACTCCCCTGCATTCAGGGATGATTCCTAGAGGAGGGAGAAGGCCTGGGGAATGGGGGAGGTTCTGAGGAGCCTGGCTCAGCCCTGGGGAACGGGGTGTTAGAAGAAGATCTGGAGTGGGGAGCGGGGTGGAGATAAGTGAGGAGCCTGTGCTGGGTCGGGGTGTCGATGAGAACTCATCACACTGGTGTGTGTTGGAGGGTATTTGCTACTGGAGGTGTCCTGTGCATGCAGACTGGCTTCTTCTCTGAACAAAGGCCTGGTTGGAAAGGAACTGAAGCAGTTCCTCCATGGACCTCAATTCCTGAATCAGGGAGAGCGAGGTTGGGGCAGGGGGCTCAAGTAAAGAGGCCCCAGGCAGCAGATGTCAGCTGTGAGCACTCAGTCACGAGAGTGCAGGTCCTGCCCAGCTAAGGTCTCCAGAGGAGAAGCAGGGTTTGGGTGGGGTGAGGAGGTCGTACTCCACGGGACAACTGAAAGATAATAGTATCCTTGACCTGCAGGGACCTGGGGGGTAGGAGTTGGGGTGGGGTGGGTGCCTGAGCCTCCCAACAGGTGCTGGTCAGAGAAGTGAATGTGGGCTCTGACCTCAAGGTGGAGCCACAGAGAGGGGTCTGGACCCACAGCCAGAAGGGTCTTTCTCCCAGGCGGAACCACTCCTCAGGGCAGAGGCTGCCTCAGAGGGGTGAGCCTCCTGTTCTGGGGGATGTACAAGATGAAAAGCCAAAGGCAGGGCTAGCAGAGCAGACCCCAGGACCACAGTGTCTCCCCCCTCTCCCTGCCCTGCAGTGAAGGGTAGTCAGGAGACCTGGCTTCTAGCCTCAGGTCCACCACCAACCTGCTGTGTGCTTGGAGCACATCACTCTCTCTGAGACCCAGTGTTCTTAATCACGCAAACACGAGCCCTCTGCAGTGGCCAAGGTCTTAGCCCAGAAGGGTACCGAGCTCTGGCCTGGCCAGGGATAATTCTGTCTTCGCAGAAAATGATGGCTCCTCGGGCCAGGCCCCTGGGGACCGGGGTTTCTGCTCTGTAGTAGCTGCCTCAGCAGATCCCTTGTCAATTAATTTGGCAGCTCAGTGTCCAGGGGCAAGTGGTCTTTGAGAGGCATAATGTATCCATGTCAGAAATGAGTTATGGGATTTACCACGGGGCCATGATCATGCCTTGCCGCTCCACCCCCTCCCCCAAGAGGCTTGCTTTGTCATCCAGTCCCTGTATTTGCATGCATCATTGCCCGGCCACCCCTTGGTCAGCTGGTGGCCACAGGGGACTCGTTGGAGGCCCATTATCGGCCGCTGGTTGCGAGGGATGATGGAGGGCAGACCCATCTGCACACACATTAGGCCCTTTGTCTCTGGATGAGGTGGGGAAGATGAATGAGGCCTGTCGCTGGGCTTCTGCTGCCTAGGGGACATCAGGGGACTGGGTGAAAAGTGGCCTGTGCTCACCTCTGCAGACAGAACCAGATCAAACAGGCTTAAACAGAGACAGCTGGAAGGGGGCGATGGCGAAGAGGAGGCCCAGAAAAGCCATACTTGTCAGTGGGGTTTCTGGTTGACCTCTGCCAGCATTTCCCCCATTACAGCTGGTGCCTGGTCTGATGGCGCTGGGGCCCCATTTGCATTGTGTTAGGTCCAGGCTGACAGAGTTCTCAGACCAGCTGATTCTAACTCCTCACTCTATGGTGGGGAAACTGAGGCCCGAGAAAGCCAGGGACTTGCTTGAGGACACTTCAGGACTCAGCAGCAGGACCAGAACAAGAACTGTTGTGAAGAGCTTACACAGACCCCCCTCCCCACCCCATCTGGCACAGATCCAGCTCAACACACCCGCGATCCTGAGACAAGGTCGGGTTCCTAAGGGCAACAAAGGCAGAATGGGGCTTTTGTCGGTTTCTGGACTTTAGGAGTTGGGCTGGCCTCCCGATGCAGGAGGCTGTCTTGTTTCAGAGGTTTAGGCAGGGCCAGCAGTCCGGTGGAGATGGGAACGGAGGGCCTGAAGCCAGGAGAGCCGCTCCCGGGCTTCCTCAGTCAGTGTCCTGCAGCTCATCCACCTTCCAAGGCTCCCACGGGCCCGGGGCACCGTCCTAGCTCCTTGGCCTGGACCTGAGGCCCTCTGTGATCTACCTCTGCCACCTCCCACGCCCGCCTCAGGAACGCAGCTGGTCTAAACGCCACCAGCCCTGGGAAATCTTCCTCTAGACTCTCATGGTGCACTGCTCCAAGGGCTGACAACTGCCTGGTTTGAAGATCAACATTTTCAAGTGTCTCCTTTGATTGAAGGGGTCCCCGGTCCCAACAGCAGCGTAGGAGCCCAATGAATGAAGAAATGCATGGAATGACGAAAGGCCCAACCCTTCCAGAAAGCACTCTGGGCATATTTGCCAAGAGCCTTCACATGCCCCGACCCTCTGCCTCAGCGATCCCACTCCTGGAACAGTTTCTTAAGGAAATTATCCCAAAACAGCAGGGAAAAGAACCTTCAGAAACACAGATGCGCATTACAGGGCTCCTCATGGTGTCAGAAAGTGGGCAAGCCGTAAATGTCTGCTAGAAGGGGTCTGTTGGGTAAGTGAATTAGTGTAACGCGTGGTGGAATTACTCACCCTGAGGACTCTGAAGCTGGGAGGGCAAGGGAGGGAGGAGGAAGAGGCAGGTATTTAATTCTGGGGCATTTGAATATTATGTAAGTGCATTATGTTTAAAGTGCCACCCTTTTATGCAGTGTTTTTCTACACGGATGGTACTTTTCCGGATTCTCAGTTCTGTTCTACCGATCTGTTTGTTTATTCTTATGCCAACTCCCAGGTTTTAAAATACTAAAGCTTTAAGATAATATTTTATTGTCTGGTGAGATAAATTCCTCCTCTTTGTTCTTCCTTTTCAAAGTTGTTTTGGTTATCCTTGTATATTTATTCTTCCATGTAAATTTTAGAGCTAGCCTGCCAAACATGAAAAATCCTGTTAGTATTTTGATTAGGCTTGAATTGAATTTATAGAGTATCTGGGATAGAAAACTATAATATTGCATCACCCCATTGTACTATTTCGAAAATTTTTTTAAAAAGTAAAATGAACACCATATTGCAACATGGAAACTGCTTATGCTATAAAAGTAAGAAAACAAATATGGTTCCTAATCGGATGTTCTGTGTGATTACATCATAACAGATGTGAGGGGGAAATCGGAAGGAAATACAAAAATGCAAACAGTGGATTATTTTTTATTTTCTCCATTTTCTAATTTTCCTGTAAAATATTGTAACTTTTAACATATGTGCACATACTTTTAAAAAGAAGGACAATGACAAAGTAGAACATATCCCTAAAAAGGAGACCAGGATGAGTAAGGAACTCAAACGTATCCTGTCAAAAAAGATTGGGGTGATGGAGACAGGAACCTTAGGGAGGGAATGGCATGGTCTGGTCATAGCTTCTGTCTGAAATTTCTGCATCGCTGCCTTGGGCTAAGGCTGGAGGTCCCCAAAGGCAGAGCCAGTGGAGCAGAGGAGGGTAGGTGAGCAGGGGTGTTTCACGGAGGCTGTGCCGTTGGTCCTCAATGGCTTGGGATGCCTGGGGGTGCCCACTGGGGTGCAGGAAGAATGCACATGTGATGGGGAGCGTCCACCCTAGGTGCCTGAGGTCCAGCCCAGCATGGGAATCTGTGAGTCTCCAGACATGGAGCTGAGAAGCCCCTAGGTGCCCACACCACTTATGCTGGGAATGGACTTGCCCATCAGAGGGTCTCTGGTGAGCAGTACTAAGGGTTGATGTGGGTTGGGGAGAAGAGGTCCAGGGTAAGTAAACTCAGAAAACAGCTCAACAACCCAAAGCCACAACTACACAAGGGCCAGCAGATCCCCACCCCAGTGACTGAGCCACAGGCAACTGGGCAACATGAAGCAGTGCATCAATTACTGATCTCTTCCATCCCCCTCCAGAAAGTTGGCAATACCTACACATGGTTTCCAAAGGCTCTTTGTAAGTTACACACAAGGACTTGCTGCCCCAGATGTGAACCTGTCAGGTCGGGCTAGTCTCTCCTGCTTTTCAAAATGAGCCCAGCATGTGAGCATTAGAATGGTGGCCATTTTCAGGTTAATAATACTGGTGTCTAAAAAGTGGGCAGGGCCAGTGTTCCCGTCCATTATCTTACCTAACGTTACAAACACTGGATCGAGGGAGGGGTTGGTCTCCAAACTGTACAGAAGAGGATGCTGAGGTTCCTTGAGAGGGGAAGTGACTTGCCCCAAGCCACACAGCAGGAAAGCGATACAACCTACGTCCAACCTAGGTCTGCCACACACATCCACCAACAGGCTACACCCCAACCCAACCCCACAGCCTTCTGCGGTTTTGAAGTGGTTGAAACAATAAAGAAATTTCCCAAGCAGACTTTTTATTCTCCCACCTGACAACCACCCCATGCCCATACAGAGGGTGACGCCTCCAGGACAGTCATGTCAGCTGTCGGGTGCTGTGTCAGGGCAGAGCAGGAAGATGGATGGGTCATTGTTAATGAGTGAGTGAGTCTGACACCCCCTCACGAGTTGGGCGGTTGTCTCTAATGTCCGCTGGGCCCAGCCTCCCTCAAGACCGGCAGCCCCATCACTTTTATCCTTCATTTGTGCTCCCCAAAATGACTATGGCACAGGACCCCCACCTCCCCTCGTAATGTCCACTCTCTCCATCTCTGAGGCACCCATGCCGAAGAGGAGCAGAGGCGTCTGAGCTTGGTTAGGAACAAGCCAAAGACAGAATCGATAATGGTGGTGTTTCAAGGAGAGGGAAGGGCAGCAGGCAGGTAAAGGCCTCCGCAGCCTGTGTATGCGGTCACCTGGGCCGAGAAGAACCTCCGGTTTGGGCGAAGGCAGGAACTCCATCCTGAATGCCTCACTTGCTCACCACATAAAGCCAGGTGTTTCCCCTCAGAACTTTCTGGGATGGTAATTTTGCTTCTCTCTACTGTGGGAAAAGTAAGACACACAGACTGATCAAGGGCTTCAGACAAAAGCCCCTGACCACCATTACCACCTGCCCCACCCCCAGGGAGGGGCATAGATTAGGAGCCTGCTAAGCTCTTCAGATCCCAAGGCCTCCCACAGGACTCCTGAGAAGCTGCATTGATTGGGACCCGGCCCCAGAAGCACAGGGCTCCAGCCTCCCCTTCTGCATTCTCTGCCTCTGTCCTGCCCACTCCCTTTTCCAGGGCCTCTTGGCTGCTGGCCCTGAGGAGCAGGGCAGACAAAGGCCTGGGAAGGGACGGGAGCGTGCAGCCCCCAGGACAGCTGCTCTATGGACATGCATACTTGTGGAGCCAGCTGAGAACCTCCCTAGAAAAATCCTCTCATTCAGTTACTCACTGGACATCACCGAAGTCTGCTCTGTACCTTGCCCTGGGCTGGGCACTGGACCGGAGCTGCTGTCAGAATTGGGGGGAAGATAAATGTATAAATATACAGGACGAGTGCTCTGAGAGTGGTATAATGGGGGCTGCTGGGGCCAGAGGCCAGGGTCTGGGAAGCTTCCAGAGTTGGGGACATGTGAGCTGGGTTTTGAATTGTGAGAAGGGCGTTTTGCCAGGCAGATAGAAGGGACAGAGCCACGCAAAGCGAGAGAAGTGTAAAGGGGGCGGCCACGGGGGTGGGGATGAGGCAAAGTGGGATGGTGGGACCCAGATCGCAAAAGCCCCTGAGGCCAGGGCGAGGACTCGATTCTGATGCTGGGGCCACTGCAGAAGGGTTCAGGCAGTAGAGGCCAAATCTGTGAGCTGCCAGTGAGGGCTGGCTGGGAGACGGGAGATCCGGGGAGGCCGCCCCTAGAGAATGAGGTCAAGGCCCAGCTGGGGCAGCAGCTGAGGACACACAGGGAGGTGTGAGGACAGGCAAGGCCCGTCCACTGTCAGGTCCTCAGGGCCTGTTCCTGTGTGTCAGATGGATGCCCTGCCAGGTCAGCCCTGCCTAGGCTCCAGGGGAGGTGCAGGGGCAGCTTGGGACAGTGCTCCATGATAGACTCCAAGACCGAGGATGTGCCCAGACAGCCAGTTGCCTTCGGGCCCCACCACACGACCGCCAAACCCCAGGCTGCGGCACCCCACCCCCTCCTAGGGCGAACCCACTGACATTCCCAGCCTGCACTGCATCTTGGAGAGACATGCCCTCCCTGGGTCCCCTATGGTGATAACCACTGAGCAAATCTGGGAACTAAGCTAAAAGAATGAAATGGTTCCTTTCCAAATTCTGTTCCAGAAAAAAAAAAAAAAAAACCTCTAGCTGAGAGTCAGCACATCCACAGTTAGTCCCAGCTTTGACTGTGTTCCTAGGCAAGTCCCTTTCCCTCTCGGGGGCTCAGTTTCCCCATCTGTGTGGTGAGAGAGTTAGCACTCCCAGCCCTGACCGCTTCATTCCTCAAATGTGCATAGAACTTTATGGTTTCCCCAGCCTCCCCATTATCCTGAGCATAACAGAATAAGTATTAATGTGTGCACCACGTAGGTGTTAAAACTCAAACCCGTGGTGGCAGAGTCTACAAGATGACCCTGGTCTCCTGCCCCCCCACCTGACACCTTTCCCTCAGAGCAACGCCACCTGCTTTGTTCACACTGGTGGGAAGATGCTTGGTAATTGTCCAGTTTTTGTGTGTGTTTTTCTGAGTGGGGGTGGGGAGGGCTCATGCCTTCCCTTGGGGTTGTTCTCTGCTCCCTAGAATAACTGGCCTGAGTCAGGCCTCTGCTCCTGGGGGGCCCTGTCAAAGGCCCATTAACTAACTGTGGTCCAAACCCAATGGGAAACGTGATTTCCACTCTGGGATATGTGGAAGGGAAGGTGGGTTGTATGCAGGCCCGGGACCCCCCCCAGGTGCTGCTGAATCCTGCAAGGGGACTGGGGTGCGGGTAGCCCGGGGTTTGGGGGGATGTGGGAGGGGTTAAGCTGCCAGGCGGCTGGTTCTGCCCCAGAGAGGCTGGCAGGCAGAGGGGGGCCCGCAGCTGAGGTAACAATGCGGCCATGAATCATATTTACAAACACTCCAGTGAGCAGGAGAAGGACGTTAATTAAATATTCACATCCTGCGGGGCCTGGGGAGCCGTGAGGGTGAGGACATGATTGCAGCTCAGCAGGAAGTGCGGTGCTGCCGGAATGCGGGGCGGCCATCAGTCTCTCTCAGCAGCCAGCAGGTCTTATTATGATGATTAATTTTCAAGTTATCAGCAGTAATGCAATCACCCTCCTAGGCCAGGAAAACCCTCTTCATCACTCAAAGCCCAGGCTCAGGCAACCTCAAGAGAAAGAGGAGGGGCCCTGCGCTTGTCACGGGGTGAGGAGAAAGAAGTTAGCCAGTGCCCCAGCTCTCATGCTCGGAGTCCTTCCTGAGCGGGCCCTGCGGTCTGACCACTCGGCCCCGTGGAGGCCCTCAGGTGGGCTCCCAGGGCTCACCCAGCTGCCTCGTTGATGGGGAGAAGAGAATGGATTCTCCGGGACATCTGGGAAGGCTGAGGCAGCTGGCCGGCCCACCCGCCCCAGGAGGAGCTGACTCAGGCTCCTCAGGAGCCCAGGGGCTTCTCTAGACCCACACGCCCCACATCCGTCAATCTGGATCAAAGAGGGCCGCAGGGAGCTGGGGCCTTCTCTGGCCACAGCAGCATTGTCCTGGGGACAAGGGAGAAGGAGGTAGGCGTTGCTCTCGTCTGAAAAACCATTAACCCCGCAGTGGTGATTGAGCACCCGTGACGAGAGGCTTTGTGCTGCGCCCGCACGTGCCGTGCAAGAGGTGATTGATCAGGGATGGACGAGTGTCTCTTCCTTTATGGACTTTCAAAGGCACCATTTGGCATCCTGAGCAAGGCGATCGATGAGAAGCAGCTGACCCCCTGTGGCCACCTCCAGGCAGCAGGTGGATGATCCCACGTGGGGGACGATGGGATTCAGGGGGCAGCTCTGTCACGTGCTGTGCACCGTTGGCAAGGATGAGGCCTGTCCCGGTGCAGGGCTGTTGGCCATCAATTTCCCTTCTCCTTGCACCGAAAGGGAAGCTGGAACAGTTGCCGTGTTTCCTGATAAATTATAGCCAACCGTTCCCAAGCCCTGCAGCCCAGAGGATCCCAGCACTTGTATAAATCAGACTAATGAAGGCTGAGGTTGTCATCTTCGAGAGCAGGCATACAATAAACCTTTATGGCGTGCCCTCTGGGTGCCCGGGCCTGCCCTGAGCACTGGGGCCATGGAGACAAATTGGACTTGGTCTCAGCCTGCGAAAGTGCCCCCAGGCTGGTGGGGCATGCGATGTATGCCAGCAGTTACAGAAGGCAACGACAAGGCGGCCTGGTGGAAGGAGTCTGGACTTCGGAATCAGATCCACCACCTCCTAGCTTTGTCACCTTGGGCCAGTGCCTCAACCTCCCTGAGCTTTAGTTGCATCACCTGAAAAGCAACCATGAGGACACCTACCTCACAGGATGGTGTAAGGATGAAATGACGCTGTGGCACAGGCCAAGCCCAGTGTCAAGCCCCTGGGGGTTCACCCTTTCTCCTCTCCTCCCACCGCCGGTGGGGAAACTGACCCAGGGCTGTGCGAGGGCAGAGGAGGGAACACTCAGCTCGGCCTGGAGTGGACAGGGAATGAGTCGCAGAGCAGGGGCTGCTTTGGTAAGACTTCAGGAAGAGGGGTTGGGGGAAAGTGGGGAGTGCAAGGCCATGGGGCCCGCGGGAGAGACAGGGATACCGGGGAAAGACAGAGAGAGAAAGAGCTCGTGCAGGATGGAGGTGCTGACAGGAAAGGACTGGGAAGGGGGAGGAGACTGAGGGGTGTCTGAGAAAGAGTGCCAGGGTCACAGAGGAGCCTCTGGGGCTGCTCCAACCACGTGGAGGATGGATTGGGACAGTCTGTTGTGATGGTTCTGGGCTGGGGCCAGACCTGAGGATGGAGAGGGGCTGGACTGAGAGAGCATCACTGGAAGTGGGGATGGAGCAGAGAGGGCGGCTGAGCCACAGGAGGGGCCGGCTTGACCACAATCCCACAGCAGGGACACATGTGACCAGACAGGGCCACCCAGGGATGACCCAGTGTCCACTCCAGAGAATAAATGCCCCCTCAGCCACAGGCTCCCAGGCAGGGAGATTCACAGACACATAGAGTGACAACCCACATAGAGAGCCTCTCCCAGAGCACGTGGATACAAATGTGTAGACGGAGACACACGGGCACATGGAAACGGACACACAGAGATGGATCCAGGTTTGCAGACACGCAGAGGAAGCATACACATAAAACACGATCACCCAGCACATTTATCCAGTGGATCAGGCTCCATTGGAAAAAGGGTGACCAACTCACCCCCATTTGCCCAGGACTTTCCCATTTTACCAAAGTCCCACATCCTGGAAACCCCCTGAGTCCCAGGTAAACCAGGACAGTTGGTCACCCTAACTCAGAGACTCACAGACACACGAAGACACACCAAGACACAGACACACCTGGGCAGACGCACACCGAGCCACACACAGAACAGAGGCACAATACAGGCAGGCACACTCCAACCCACCCCAGAGACCAAGCATGCACATAACACACACCCAGATACAGACACACAGGGCTGTCATGCACTCAACATACACACGTACACACACACAACCCTACAGAGCAAAAGAAATGCCAAAACTTAAACCGTTGAAACAAAGGCCAAGCTAATTTTAGAAGAAAAAAAACAACCAGTGATTCAGTGGGCTAGTGGGACGTGGGCCTTGCTTTCACATCAAAGACAAGCTTCAGGGAGTAGAGGAAGAGGAGTGAGCGGACCACGGCGGGCCCACACGCCAGGAGGTCCCCCTAGCAAGGGCATCTTCTCCAGCCCCACTCAGCTGGCCAGTGTGGCCATTCACAGGCCCACGGGGGAGCGTCTTGCACACGGGTCACCCCATGAAGCGGACACCCTCCATCCCCACAGGACGTGGGCAGGGTTAAGTGAGCAAAAGCGTGTGAAGCACTAGGCACACTGGACGCAACGCTCAGTACGTTACAGCTGTTGTGACACAGGTCTGCAGTCCCTTTCCCGAAATTCTGAAACCCCAAACATTCTGAAAACAGAATATTTCTTCCTGACTTATTAGGAGGCAGAACCCGATCTAAACTGACAGGAGGTTGTTTATTCTTTATGCAATTTCATGTGACTATTCATGTTTCTCTGTAGCAAGATGAAGGTACTGGATTAGGGGGCCCATCATATTAGTTTTGAAAATCTGCAAAGTTTAGGATCTGAAACACATCTGGCCCCAAAGGATTCAAGTATGGGACCCTGGACCTGTGCCTACATGTGCACATTCCAATTCAGATAGATGGTATGTCGTTACATATGTGTGCGTGCACTATCTAACACAGGCATCACCCTTAACAACATACAAAGCATGGTCATCTAACAGGCGTTGCCCTTAACAGGATCTGATCATGTACATTATCTCATGTGAGCCTTCCAGAACCACGTGAGGTCTACAAGTATCAATATTACCGCTAATTCTCAGACATGGAACCAAGGCTCAGAGAGGTTGAGAGACTGGCCCCAGTTCACACAGCTAATTAATGAGGAACTGGGTCTCAAGCCTTGGTCTGCAAGACTCCAAAGCCCATGTTCTTTCCCTTAGATGCCCTTACCCCCAGCTGTCTCAACAACTTAGTGAAAAACATTGACGGGCATCAGTGGAAGCAAATGGAAGGTAATTTCAACCTTAAGCACAACATTTATGCCCTAAAAGCCCCAGCTGCCTATGACATTGACTAATGTCCACAGTGCAGGGGGTGGTCAGCAAATTTGGGAGTAGGGCCCTGCCTCTACTGTCTCTGCTAGTCCCTTGCTGGTTTCCAAGAAGAAACGGTTTCCCTTCCGCCTTCATTAGAACCATCTGGTCCTCAGAGTCAGCTGCTGCCTGTTTGCCTTTCCTGAAGTTCATCAGAATTGGAAATATCTTGGATTTCACAACAGGGGCCCAGAGTTGGCCCAGTGCTTCAGGCCATGGTCCTTTTATGACAGCACACATGACAGTGGTTTCCAGGCCCCAGGGGACAAACTATCCCACTGACTCTGAGCAACAAAGTGTTCCAGCGGGGACCCACCCGCAGGTCCTAGCTCTGCCAAGAATAGTTATAGGATCTTGGGTGAATCACTTAACCTCTTTAGGCTTTAGGTGATATTTCCCAGTCCCTCCCAGCACTCACAATCACCTGGGAAGCTTTTAAAAATCTGATGTCCAAGACACGCCCTAGAATGATTACAACAGTGCCTCTGGGGGAGACACCTGTAGTCACTTGGAGTCCCCGGTGATTGCAATGTGCAGCCAAGTTTTATCCATTCACTTAAATATTCATTTAATTCTTACAAACTGTGTGTGGTACAACTGAGTCTTTCCCCATTTCTCTTCCATTATAGGTATAGAAAGTATTCTCATTTTTACACGTCCTTTTTAATTTGTTTTGTGTGTGAGAGGCCCTCTGATCGACAGTGTTTTTCTTTCTTTTCATTTTCTGTTGTTATGTAATCTTTTTTACTCTAGTTAAGCTAGTTCATTTACTACATGTTAAAAATGGCACTAGACAAAAACATGATGAAATAGCCCCAGAATATGTCACAGAGGGCACTAAAGGTAACATTTAAATAAAATCCCAGGACAGCCGTAACACTGGGGATGAGGGAAGTTTATTTCTGATGCTGGTGAGTTTGGTAATTAAAAAGCTAACAGTGAGAGCTCATAGTTGTCCTCAGTTCTCAGAACTTCTATTGTATGCACTAGTAATATTTGCATGACTTTACTTGCAGGCAAGAAATAAGTAAATAAATAAATATTAAATCTGATGTCCCAACCACCTCCTAGAATAAATATATCAGCATCTCTGGGGGAGACACCCAGGAATTAGCATTCACTTGGAGCCTCCTGATTTCAATGCACAGCCCAGTTTAAGAACCAGGGCTTCTCAAACTTGAATATGATATACGTCACCTGGGCATCTTATTCAAATGCAGATTCTGATTCAGTAGGTTAGGGTGGGGCCTGGGATTCTGCATTTCTAACACGCTCCCAGGTGACTCTGAGGCTGCTGGTTCCCAGACCACAGAGCCCAGTCAGTCAGGAAGTCCCTTCAGGCTCAGATGATCAAAAGAGCTTGTTCCCTTCCACGGACTAACTGTGGTTCTCCTGAGTTCAAACCTCTCGGACCAGATGGAGGGCCGCTGCCAGCCCACCAACCAGGCCCACTGGGTTCTTCCATCCCTTCTGCAGCTTCCCAATGAACCAGGTTACACTGGGGCATCCCCAGAGCCCCTGCATCAGAGTGGAGCAGACACATGGGGTGAAAGGGCAGAGTTACCACCTCCACCACTGCAGGGACCAAGCAAGGGCAGTGAATGGGGGCAGGGCCAAGGGGGTGGGGAGTCTCAGCTAGTTCACTCTTGCTCTGCTGTAACGATGTACCACAATTGAGGGGCTTCGCCAACGTAAGTCTGCTGCCCACAGTGCTGGAGAGAGAAGTCGGAAACCAGGTGTTGGCAGGACTGGTTCTTCTGAGGGCTGGGAGGGGAGAACCTGCTCCAGGCCTCTTTCCTTGGCTGGTAGATGGTCGTCCTCCCCCTGAGTCTCTTCCCATCCTCTTCCCTCTGTGTGTGTCTGTGTCCAGATTTCCCCCTTTTATAAGAACACCAGTCATATTGGATCAGAGTCCACCCTCATGACCTCATTTTGGGCTTCAATATATGATTTTAGGGGGACATGATATAACCCATAAGAGCTTGTTATACAGAAAGTCAGCCCCAAGTTACTACATCATTTGAGTTTTCAAGAGGAGCCAGCAGCGGGGAAGGTATAGCTCAGTGGTGGAACACAGTGCTTAGCATGCATGCATGAGGTCCGAGGTTCAATCCCCAGTACCTCCACTAAGAGAAAACAAGAGAGCCAGAAATCTGGACTTATACGTGAAATCTTCTGATTTTTAATATTGGCAATGTCTTCCACTTTAGAGAAGCACTATGTGGACCTTAGGCTCTACGTCTGCATGCGACACCTGTACCTGGGCTGCTGACCTTCCCTGTTCCTGTGGCAGTGATACCCCAGGACAGGCTGCAGCACCATCCAGCAGGTGTGGCAGCCTCCCCCAGCTCCTCCCTGCTGCCCTGACTGTCTGGCTCCCAGCTCCCAGCTCCCAGGTCCCAGCTCACTCCGCTCCCTCACTGCACCTGCCAGACTCCCTCCTTCACTTACCTTCCTTTCCTTGATTTCCCTTCCTTTCAAGCTGCCAGATCTGTGCTCTTGCTGTTTCCCTCTGTCCAAAATGTTCACCTGGCAAACAGAGTTTTAAGCTTCAGCTTAAGGGTTGTCCCTTCTTGGAAGTCTCCCTGGACTGCCCTGGCACAGTCCTTCCTTCCTGCTCCTAAGCCTCTTAGGATGCCCTTCTATCTTTGTGCCTGCTACAGGGCAATTATTAGGGTTTGCTTGCTGCTCTGTCTTCCCTCTTCCCCTATACTGGGTGGCACCATGGAAGCTGGGAACCAGCCTCATGCATCAGCTCCTAGGAGGCTCAGACCCTCTGGAATGAGACAATCATGGATTTAATTTCTGGCTCTGCTTATTATTTCTGTGAACTTGAGCAAGTCACCTAATTCTCACCCTCAGTTTTTAAATCTATTAAATGGGTATAACAAAACCCACAGAGTTATTTTGAGACTTGCAGGACCTGGTACATAGTAGATGTGTAATAATCATTTGATGAATGAGTGAAACAATCACTCAAAGGAGAAGCCAGAGCTCCCCATTTGGGTTGATGGGTAGGCTAGGGGTGGGCTGACTATAGATTGTAATGGCAGACAGCTGCACGGTCCTTTTTTTTTTCTTGATGTGTATTCATTCATTTCACCTTTCAGAGCAGGCATGGTTGGTTTTTTCATCTTAATTTTATGAAGGGAGAAACTGAGTTTCACGGTGCTTGTGTGTGCTGCTCCATGTTGCATGGCCACCCACTCAGTGGGAGTCCAAACCAAAGCCCTGGTCGACAGAGACATGGACCCACCACACCCCTTTCTCCTGGTCCTGGTTTTAAGCAGAGCTGTCCTTATTAGCATTCAGGTGGTCAGACATCCCAAGCTCCAGAGAGCTCAGCAAGCTCACCATCCTGGGGGGTAAGGGCAGGGGGTAAGGGCTCCATTCTGTTCCACTGTTTGACCTGGGGCCAGGCACCCCTCTCCGGGCCTCTAGGTCCCCATCTGTACAATAAACGCGCAGAGTAGGGTGGTAAGAGCATGGAGCTGGGCCCAGTCCACCTGGGTTCACCTTCCAGATCTTAGTTAGCTGAGCAACCTTGAACATGGTACTTTGTCTCCTGTGCTTCAGCGCCCTGGTCTATAAATGAGTACCACTCACAGGACAGTGGTTAAAAAAAAAAAAAAAAAGAATGAATGAACACTCATGAAGTATTTCCTACAGTGTGTGGCACATAGTAAAAGCTCAATAAACATTAGTCATTTGTATTTATTCTACTGTGATCCCCAGGGCCCCTTGGGCCCTGGTGCTGCCTGCTCTCTGACTCCAAGTCCAGTGCTCCTTCCACACTGTTAACCTAGAAGAAACCCACCCAGCAGGGCAAGTGCAGCCCCACCCCCAGTCTTCCTCAGGAATCCAGCTCCTCTTTGTCCTGTTCTGCTGACTCCCAGATTGTCCTGGCTCAGTGGCCCCAGCCCCCTCGACAGAGAGCTGTCCTGAAGACCCCCACTGGGACCCTCTTCAGAGCCCCCAGCTTTCGGGGACTGAACTCTGACCTCCATTCTTCCAGCATGAATTCAGCCTGCCTAAGGGCGTGGGGCCAGGCCAGCAGGGCCCCTGGGAGGCTGAGGCGCTGGCGGGCCTCCAGGCAAAAGTAGCAAAGCTCCGCAGAAATGCTCCGGACAGGGATGCGGGTCAGCGGCTTGGGAGGAGCTGGCAACATGGGGTCTGTGAAGGCAAGAGTTGCCAGCCGGAGAACAAAGGGGTCTTGGAGAGAGGGCCCAGGCCCCAGCCCCGGCCCCTGAGAAATCCACATCAGAGGAGGAAATGCCAGGAATTGGCCACAGCCCATTGGTGACTGCAGGCCGCGGAGGATACCCACTTTTGGCCTGGACTCTGGGATCCCTGAGCCTAAGGTGAGACCACCTGGCTCTGAGGGAGAGAGCGCTCCTTGTAGATCTGTTCCTTATAGGAGCCGTCAGGGGCTCAGAGCCCTGCGTGGCTCCAGTCCTTTGCCTCTGCTGTTTCCTCTGTCCAGAACGCCCTTTCCCCTTTGTCTGCCTGTTGAAATCCTACCCACCTTTCAGAGTGCTGCTTAAGCTTAACGTCATCTTCTCCAGGACATTCAGACACCCCAGATGTGAGATGCCCTCCCCTGGGCTCCCCCAGTGCCTCCCCTCCCCACCTCACAGCACTTACCTCATTGTCTCAAACTTTACTTGGTGCATCTATCTTCCTTGCCAGCCTGTGACTTCCAGAGCCCTGTCCCCTCACCTCTGAACCCCATGCCTGGTCCCCATGCGTGGTATTCTCTCCAAAAACTGAGCTGAGTGAGTGAATGAATCTACTCATGGACCTTAGGTTCCCAGAGTCTTTTTGTTCTAGAGATTCAAAGATCACAAGAAGGAGATCCCAAACATACACACAGGGCACCCTGGGAATGTGCTAGAGTCCCAAGGATGTAGAGTTGACTGACAGTGTGTAACTGTTCAGCCAAGAAGTCACCTTTGCCTACCTGCCGGTGCCAGTTGAATTTCCTTGGACTAAGGAGTAAGGGGCTAGAGTTTGAATCCCTTTCTTGGCCACCCAGGCAAGGCACTGCCACCCTCCCAGACCATGTGTCACCAGAATGCCATTTGGAACTCCAAGCCCCTGTCACCTGGCTTACCACTGCCCCAGCAGAGCTCCACTCTGAGGCCTGACATTCAAATGTGATCCACATTAACCCAGACCTTCACCACATACCAGGCTGTCTGTCTACCCCTAGAGCCCCCACACTATGGTAAACTGGGTTCCTCATCCTTGAGGCCTTTCTGGAAGTTCCCTCCTGTTATTTCGTGGAATTTCCCCCTCCCAACAGCTCCATTTGTATGTCCCCATGAACCTCAAAGGTATTATATCATCCAAGGTCGAGCTCAACATCCTTCCCGTGAAATTGTGGGCTCCAGTCCGGGTTGGGGCTCTCACCTTCCATGCCACCGCTAAGCTAGAGACCCCACAAGTGTACATCCTTCTCCTTCAGCCACCTTGCTGTACCGATTTTACTTTCTAAATATTCTCAATCTGTTCCCTCCTCGAGCTTGAGCCCTCTTTGTCTCCCGCCTGGACCACTGCAGTAAATTCCTCAGTGGTCTCCATGTACTAGCTCTCAATCTCCTTCAATTCATCCTCCATACAGGTCAACAGAGGGATCTGTTTAAAATGCCATCTGACCAGGTTGCTCTTCTCCTTAAAAATCTTCCATGGTTCCCATAGCCTTTCAGTGGAATTGATCAAAGTGAGATCGGTGCAACACTGGACCTGCAGGATACTCCATGTGAGATTCAGGAAATGCTGCACACCAAGTGCCCCTCTTTCAGATTCATAATGTACATTGACATCTTAAGGATGGCTTCATCATTATCCTAAACTCCAGTACTTTGATCTCTGACCATGCCACCTTCCCGCCATGCTCTTCAATTTCACAGGACATCCAGACCTGGAGCCTCTCCATCCTCTCCCTACCTACTGAGCCCCGTCCTGGCTCCACTTCCCTCCCACTTCTTCCCAGACACCTGGTCCTTCACCTCAGCCCTTTCCTGCCACCACTCTCAGTCATCCTGCTCTTCTTTGTCTCTCTGCAGCCTCCATTTCGTCCCCTAAGCATTGGAGTCCAGGAGCTGTGGGAGAAAGCCACATTCCATCATGAAAGCTGGAGTCAGCCTTGGTCCTCTCAGACCTCACTGGAGCCCAGCATCACTTCTGTGCAGCCTGAGTTGCCTCTCCCATTTCCAGAGGGGCTCTTCCAAGACTTCGCCAAGAACCCCACCTTGCAACCTTCCTCTCACTCTTTGAAGAAGACCATCTTCTATGTAACAGGCAGAGGAGAACTTAGCCGGCAACTACCCTCACTTCTGGTTCCCTTTCCTCCTCCTTCCGGCCCCACCGCCCCATCCCTGAAGGCAGGCACCTCCACCTTCGCTCTGAGTTTCATCTTCTCTCCCCCCTACCTGTATCCATCTTCTCTTTCTCCTGCATCTTCTGCCTTTCCTTTAGTCTCTGCTGTCAGCCTGTAAATATCAAATCTCTTCTGTCCAAAATGTTAACATACCCCCAAATAGTCCTTTTTGATGCCCCCTCCTCTCATAACTTCCAATCCCACCCCCCCAAATATCTCTGCTTTTCGGAAGAGTCTACCTTCTCTGCTCCCAGTTTACTCTTTCCATTCCAGTGCAGCCTGCTTTCAGACTCCACAGTCACCAAGAGCCATCCGTTCACCCCCTTGCCTCCATGAACCTCCCTGGAGCAGTTGCTATTGCTGGCCCATCCCTCCTTTCGTAATATGCTGTGCCCCATAGCTAGTAGGATACCACCCGCTGCCTTTCCTCTGGCTGCCTTTGGCTCCCTAGCTCATCTGCCTCCTACATGTTGAGAGGCTCCAAGCTCCATCTTGGCCGTCTCTCTTCTCCACCTGTGTCCCGTCCCTGAGCATCTCATCCACACACATGTCTTCAATTGCTCCCTGCACATGACCCCCACAGCCCTGTCTTCATCTCAGACTGCTCTCTGGAACTCCAGGACCACACTGCTGACTGCCCTGGGTCCTCGGTGCCCCGGACAACTCGTGTGCAACACATTGCAAACAGAAACTCATCTTCTGCCCGTGTGCTCCCCACAACAGCAAATGAGACCACCAAATGCACATCCCCGAAAACTGGGAGTCACCCTGGCCCCTTGTTTCCATGTCCCCTCTCTTGCCAGGCATAGCTGGTCATATAATAGGGCCAACCTGGTTGTACAAGGACAATCACCTGGAAAACTTGTCAAGCACAGCCCCTGGGCTTACTCTGGGCCTTACTCTGATTACTGAATCCAAATCTCCAGGGTTGGCCTGGGAATCTGAATTCCCAGAATTCTCTCCCCTTTGTGTATCCAGTACCTTTGCAGCAAGACCTGCCAGGCATCTTCATGGCTTTCCCTATGGTCTTGACTCCTACTCTGCTGCCCTCCACTGTCCTGTTCCAGCCCCTCCCCAGCCTGGTCTGAAGATGGCAGAGGCCATGTTGGGGAGGAGTGTTGGATAGGGGCAGACACCTGCATTAGCTGGATGGCACCCCTGTTTTCCCCCCTCACTGTAGAGATGCCAGACCCTCTGTAAATTGGGTTTGATTCTGTGGCAGCTCTATCCTCTGCCTCCCACATTCCAGATCAGGTACATAATTTGCAAAATGAAAATGCAGGACCCCTTGACCAAAAATGATTAAGGATTTCAAGATGGCATCCTTCTCAAATCAATGCTTATTTACTGAGACCCACCTGACTAAGCCTGAGGAAGAGAGGACAAGTTGATAATGAATCACTGCCCTCCAGGAGTTCAATTTATAGAAGGATTAAAACTTGAAGAAGAGCAGGACCAAATATGGATCCTGCGGGCCAGAAAGAAACAATCATATTCAATTAGGAACCTCTTCACAAAAGAGATGACGTTGACAAATAGGCAAGATTTTATTAGCTCCAGGAGGAAAAGGGTATTCCAGGGAGAGGGCACAGCAGGGGCCAAAGCTTAGAGGTGCAAAGATGCATGGCAGGTTCTACAATACTGAATCATGCAGTTTGGCCGAGGCATATGGTTGGTGGAATAGTGGAGAGATTGGAAGGAAATTTTAGGGTCTGCTGTGGTGAAGTGTCCGTACTCCCTGGAGTGGAGACACAGGGGGATTTAGGTTCGGTGCATATTTAGGATCAAAGGAATAAGGGAGGAGACTTCCTCCACTTGGCCGTCCCAGCCTGTCTGCAAAGCCTCACTTTTCTGCAAAACAAGTCGCTGCTACCCAGGTTCTGGAGATCATTCAGTCCACCCCTCCTGACCTACCGTGGTATGCTTGAGAGACCCACAAGGGTGCACCGGCCCGAGCTCCCTGTCTCCCTACCAACATGGAGGACCCTCAATCTCGCGCGATCCTGGGTTCTACGCAGCAATGCCCAGACACATGTTGGTGGGGTTTGGGTCTTTCCTGCCACTCGCTCCCATTGGTCCTACTCGTGGGGGCGGGGGTGTGGAATAGGATCCCCGACTGGGAGGGGAGACGGCCAACTGGGTACAACGAGAAGGCACGACTGGGAGTGGAGAAAGAGTGGCTTCCATCCCCTGGTGGACCCGCCACCCAATTATTTTAACTTTATATTATGGATATTCTCAAACATATACAGAAGTGGAGAGAATGGTATAATGATTTTCCCAAGCCCCCACCACCTAGCTTCAACAATTTTCCCTTCTTGGCCAACAGTATTTCATCTAACCCTCTCCCACTGCCCACTTTAAAAAAAAGATTTGGGTGGCCTGGGGGTGGCAGAGGCGCCCCCACCCAGAACTATAGGAGAGGTGGTGCCAGGCCTGCACCACTGTTGATGGGAAGGCCGAGGGGCGGAGTGGGGCACAGTTGAGTTGGGAGTCGGGCTCTTGCTGGGTAGGGGCCGCAGGGGGCGGGGGCGGGGCTGGCGGGGCGGGGCTTGGAGCAGGGTGGGGGTTGGGGGCGCTCTCCCGGTGACTCAAGGCGCGCGAGGCTGGGCGCAGAGCGGCAGTCTCCGCCTTGCAGCTTGGAGTGTGTGCCTGCTGCGCCGCAGCTGTCCGAGCCTGCCGCCGCATTCCCGCCGCCGCCACCACTGCCACCATGCCCAACTTCGCCGGCACCTGGAAGATGCGCAGCAGCGAGAATTTCGATGAGCTGCTCAAGGCGCTGGGTAAGCTGGCGTGGACCGCGCGCCCCGACGGGGAGTAGCGGCAAGAGATGCCCTGGGCCTGCCGGGGGTGGGCTTTGGGGACAAAGAGGGAGTCGCCGGTGCGACAGATTGGGGAGAATTCCAAGGTGCGCCCTATCTAGAAGCGGTGAGTAGAGCCCGGGATCCACGCATCCAGCGAATGTTTCCTGGATGCTTGGAGCTTTCCCCGACGGTTCGGCTTTTTATCTAGTGCTAGATCATCGCGAAGAGAGATTATTACTGAAGTCCTGGGTGGGTCAGAGACTTTAAATTTGGATACTCAGTTTGAGACCAGGGCCTGACATCAATTTCCTGTGCCACTCCGAGAAAACCTCTTACCCTCTCGGAGCCTCAGTTTCTTATTTCGAAAATCAGGGCTTGGGCAGTGGGAGGAATGGATCGGCTTTAAGTCCCCTATCTATAGTCAGAGGGTTTGGGAAGTGCCAGGCCAGTCCCGGGACAACGGTCTGGTGGCGAGGCCCCGTACCCGGACGGGTAGCGCACCCATTCTAACCCCTACAGGTGTGAACGCCATGCTGAGGAAGGTGGCCGTGGCGGCTGCTTCCAAGCCGCACGTGGAGATCCGCCAGGACGGGGATCAGTTCTACATAAAGACATCCACCACGGTGCGCACCACCGAGATCAACTTCAAGGTCGGAGAAGGCTTTGAGGAGGAGACAGTGGACGGACGCAAGTGCAGGGTGAGACCCCAGAGTCCGAGTAGCGTTCCCGGAGTCCCGCTCCCTACCCATGAACCGCTGCAGCCAGACGAAACCACGTCTCCTTTTGCAGCCTGTGGCGCGCTCTCCTTTGCAGGGCGTGTACACGGGCTGTTTGCAGACAGGATCTGTGCAACCGAGTTGCCCTGGGCTCAGGAAAAAGTTCTACCCGATCCCCTCCCAACCCCATCCCTAAGCTGCCTCCTGAGGTGCTAACAGCCACACTCAAAGCGCGAGCTCTGGGTTGCGCAGCGTTCCTTGCGGGGACTTCTGCAGCGTTTTGAAGCGATCCTCCGCGCGATCGCAGGCCGCCGGGGAGGAGGAGGTTGCAGGGGCTGCGGGGTTCCCGGGGCTGCGGGGTTCCCGGGCCGCGCGGCCGCCAAGTTTCCTGTTGCAGGTGGAGCGGCAGCTCTCGTGTCCCGCCCCGCCCCCCTCCCTGGGTCTCTGGGCCCCCTGGGAGTGCTCTGAATCTAGTTTCAGCAGTCTTAATGGCCTCGCCACCTCTCCCGCCCGCCGTCAGTTTGGTTCCTTAAAGGAAAGATGGGATCTTTCCAAAAGCAGGACAAATTCTGGCTGGGAAGATGGACTAAGTACTTTCTTAGTCCTCAAATGCAAGAGTTCGGCATTTCTCCGTATAACGGCCCTAGGGATGAATGAGTGGACTGAAACAAGGGGTTGTAAATTCCTTTATTAGGTGGGCAAAAATTGCATTTGGTTGATCTCTGGAATAGAATAGAGGGTTGGCTACTTCATTCTGTAGTTTGAGGACAGATGGAAAAAATGATCGCTACCGCTACCACTTATTTAAAAGGTGACAAAATGTCTCCCTCCCTCTCCCCAGTGTTTAAAAAAAGAAAAACTAATAACATTGCAGAGAGTGAGAAATTGTTTTTCACCTTTCCTGAGTGGTGCTTGTCTGTCTGATCTAGAGTGGGACTCTCTGGGCACGGGGTTTGGGAGGACACAGAGACACAGCCCCCCGGAGCTCACTGTCCGGTACAGTGAGATTTAGCCCCCATAGTTGGCATAGCCTGAAAATGACGTCTGGACTTGGAGCTGGTGGGATCAGAGCCCCCAGCACCGCACTGTTTGTAAAACCGTAAGAGCAGGACAGCATAGTAGAGTGACGGTCTGGGAGTCTAAGGCAGAAGGCCTGGCAATAGGCAGGACTCAATTTGGGGACATCCAACAGTGACTACTGCCAGAGACAGTAATTCTGATCAAAAATCCAAGGTTCACACACAGCCCGGAGAGTGGGGCTTTATTCCCGCCGTGCCTAATGAATGTGTCCCATGTGTTAGTTAAAAAGCGAGTATGTGCACATTGAGTACAGCCTCCTAGGCCAGCTGCACAGGGCTTTGTGCAGACACTGGGGAAAACTGCAGGGAATCCCTCCCTTTGCCTCTCACCTCCAACCGCGTGAAGACCCTTCAGATTTTTAAAAAAAATTTTTTGAGGGAGATGTAACCTGGGAAGTGGCAGTATTTTTTATCCTCAGAGCCAGAGACAGAGGTTTATTAGAGCAGGCTGTGTGCTGCATCTGCTAAGTGCAAACAGAAAGGAAGGCTTTAGCCCCAAATCCGTGCAAGCAGCAGAGCTCCTGATCTGCTGACTGCAGATGTGGTTACAAATATGGCGTCTTAACCGTTCTAAAAATTTGTAATTCTGATGTGCAGCTTCTTGCCTTGAATAGCCGAATTGCCTGAAGGGGTAGTCCATTTTGACGGAAATGAATCATTGCATGCTCTCAATTTTATTCCTGGAGATGTAAAGCCCGCCTTTTGCTTTGCGGCTTTGGTGAGTGTGTGTGTGTGTGTACATGTGTAATACAAGGTACATTTATACCCTGTGAAATCCGTGGTCAGCCCTCTGAATTTGGGCTTGATAAGGTGCAGCAGAGAAGGTTCTGTGCCCCGCTGACAGGGACCATGTGTTGCTTCTCTGCACAGCAATTATTCTCCTGTGCTCATTGTTGTCTCTGCTCCCGCTGCCAAGACTGTAATTAATGTCACTAATGGTTTTCCTGCCCGCAGAGTTTAGCCACTTGGGAGAATGAGAACAAGATCCACTGCACACAAACTCTTCTCGAGGGCGACGGCCCCAAAACCTACTGGACCCGCGAGCTAGCCAACGACGAGCTCATCCTGGTGAGGCCCCTTGACCCTGAAACAAGCCCGCGGTTCCCCAGATGGTGCCCGCCGCGGGCCACACCAACGTCGTCCTCACCCGCCCATTCAGGGAAGAGACACTCTTTGCCTTGGGTTAAAATGTGAGCAGAAAGCTCGAGATGACAGTTTAGGTCAGAGGAAATCATTTTTGGGTGGTTGGCAGGAGAGATGAGTGCTCAGAGGGCAGAGCAGGGGCGAGAGACGGAGGCAGGCTGCAGTGCCGGCCGCTGTCCACACCCATGCATCCCCCACCGTGACTTGCTGACTTGTGTGAGCCAGTCTCCCCTCCAGCGGGCTGCAGAATGCTTGGGCTCTGTGAGGTCCCAGGGTTCACTCTGCAGAAAGGATTTTTTTTTTTTCCTCCTCCTCATTCCCCATTTTAGTACCTGGGAAGGATTTCAGAAATTTTAGTATGCCAGCACTGGGAGCCTTAAAGAATATTTTTACCCCTAGACTTATAAACTCCAGTGGTCTTCAGGAGCCATACAAAAAAAAAAAAAGCTGATTTGGGAAATGTTTGAGTGTTAACCCAGTGTGGAGGGTGGGGCCTTTAGAGCTGGAGAGGGTAGGCTCTAGATTGAAACATTTTAAACATCCCTGGCCACACAAAATATACCTGGTGAGGTCAAGTTAGAAATCTCTAGTTTAATCACACACCTCCTCCACCTTTATTTTGGTATGGGAACCAAAGGAGACTGGGAGAAAAGGACAGCTCCCTGTCAGTCTCCCTTTGTGTTTCAGAACAGACCAAGTTTTCCTGGCAACAACCCCCTCCCCCTCAGAAAAGGGAAAAGCTGTTGCGGATAACCAGGAAATTATATCCTTTGTTCTCCATCTTGTTAATATCTTCCTTCTAAGGCATGTTGTTAACATCTCCCCTCTGAGACTGCCTGCCTGCCCCATCTTAGAGAATGTCACCCTGAAATGTCGGGAAAGGAGATGGCGAGGAAATCTCGGGCAGGACTGTGTGACCTAGGCATGGCCCTTCCCTCCCACAGCTGTAAAATGAGGGGTTGAGTTAGAGTTTGATCCCTGAGGTCCTGCTCAGCCCTGAAATTATACGTTTATTCTGCAAGAAGACCCTAAATTGAGCTGTCTCTATTACTTTAACGGAGGCTGCTTGATCTCGCTTTCTTTCTCTCCTCCTGACCTTCCCTGCGAAGATTTCACATACTTTCTTCTTTCCTACAGAAAGAGCTGGCTTCATTTGCAACCTGGTTAATGTTGTTTGGAGGGCAGGAATACTTGATGGGTTTGGGGGGAGCAATTTGAGGGTGAGATACGGAAATTGAAGAGAAAAATGCACATTCGGTTCGGTAGTACCACGGGTATCAAAGAGGGGGGTGATTTTAGAGCTCAGGTGTAGCTGAGGGTTAAGGAGTCTCGCTTTGCTCTGTGAGGAAGTGTGAGTTTGTTCATCTCCGTAGTATCTGAGCAGCCAGCGCATCAGCCCAGTTCTGCTGGGAGAACTCCAGCACTTCCAGCTCCCCCACCGCAGCTCTATCTGTGCATCCTTCCCCGGCTCAGCAGACATGCAGACGAGCCTCGAAGGGAGCATTAATTCTTGGCATTTGGGATCTAAAATGTGGGTTTCTGTTCCAGGGTTATTATCATTAATAAATCCAAATGGAGATGCTGTCTCCATATAACAAGAAGCAATGTATTTTAGTTAAGTTGAAATAAGCTCTCCCAGCACCAGCAGTAAATTGCAACCCCCCCAACTGGATGTAAGTTGCCTTCATTTTGAAAACTGAGTATACTCCCTTAAACCACTCTGAAACATTCTATGGGGAGTTTCTTTCAGGAACTCCTCGGCAGAGTTTGCAGGCTGAGAAGGACATTTCAAATGTGGTTCAAAATGTAGTGATTTTTCTTGTTTTGTGAAGCCACTTGTTTGCCTGGGTAAGGTGTCAGTGGTTCCAGTACAGGTAAAGGGGTCCAGTCCCCAAACTTTGGCATTCCATTTACCACTCCATGGGTGTAGAGCTGGAAGAGTTTTGGGAAACTACATGGTTCTAAGAGGTCCAGACTGAGAGGTGAATTTCCATGGGAACCCCTGCCTCACCTTCCCCCAGCACCCAGAATCATCTGCAGTCCTCACTAATGGGAAAGGTCAGTAGGACAAAGGTATCCAGAGCAGGGACAGCTGTGCCTGTGTGATCAGGAGTCCCCTACTCAGAAAAGCAGCTGGGGATGAGCATTTGCTTCCTTAATAATCATTAATGACTAGTATTTCCCTGAAACACGCATGTTGGAAT
The DNA here is from genome assembly GCF_048773025.1 of Camelus bactrianus. Classification (NCBI taxonomy): domain Eukaryota; kingdom Metazoa; phylum Chordata; class Mammalia; order Artiodactyla; family Camelidae; genus Camelus; species Camelus bactrianus. Next base: position 30,709,054 of record NC_133565.1, read on the forward strand.
TGTGTCCCAGCACATGTTCTCTGAGGGCATCTCAAGACCAATTGAGGGACCCACGGGAAGATCCAGGTATAGTCAAGCTCTTCACTCAGGGCTTTTAACCTCTGGAGCCTCAGGCCTCTTTGACAGTCTGAAAGATGGGAACCCTCCCACAGAATAATGTACACCTGCAAACAAACATACCCACATCAGGTTTTTTGACTGAGTAATTTTTTTTCTTTTTGTTTTTGGTTTTTTAACATACATACTGCTTTCTCTGATCCAACTGCCTGTGAGGGACCTAGGAGAGCAGGCCTGTGAGTAAGTGCCAGTTTTTGGAAGAATTTAGAGACAGTTTATTTATGGTGATATCATTTCAGAGGCCAGAATAAAACTGTCTTCCCCACAGCAAACAAACGAACAGCCACAGAATTGTAGCTGGAAAGAAGCTGTGGGATCGTCTTGTTCAGTTGCACGCCCCACCCCCCACCATCCCCAAGCTGTCCGGGAGCCCAGAGCCCTTCCTCGGCTTACCCAGCTGTGAGTTGCAGAGCTAGGTCTGGATGCTGACGCTGTGCTTTTGCAGCCGAGACTGATTTTCTAGCTTGCAGTTGACTTGAGTATTACTTATAAAACTTCTCAGGCCATCTCTCCGGCTGGACAGATGCTTCCTGGAAGGCACTTTTACGCCCTCTCCAAAGCTACCCCACCTGGCTGGTCAGCACTGGACCCCAGGACTCCAGCTGCCCCAGCGCCTTGCTCTCTACTTCAGAAACGTCCAATATAAAATCGTTCCCCTTTCAGTTTAATTTGAAAAACCGAAGCCAGGAAACTTGCATTTCTTTTGTCACCATTCCCAGGTTCCAGAAGCAAAGGAAAACTGCATATAACATAATCCTATAGCCCAGTTGCCTCTCTGCCAATACAGAGCTTAAGGGAGAAAAAAAAAAACCGCCAGCAACCCTTAACGCTGTGCATGAGCACATGGCACAGGAAATTGAATGTCTGTTACAAAGAGTTTTTAACAGGGCAGTAAGCGGCCTTATTAGTGATACGCTTTAAACATTTTTGCACAGGCATCTGCACTGATTGGTTTTCCTTCTCTGCAGACTTTCGGCGCCGATGACGTGGTCTGCACGAGAATTTATGTTCGGGAGTGAAGGCGGCCAGCTTACTCCTGCTTTGGGGGTGGGATGCATGTTCCCCTGAAAAATGTCATAGTTCTGAGCTGCCAGCGGGCCTCCCCTTCCCCCACTATCAACATTAGGAGATCCCATTTTCCCCACGGTAATGTAGTGTTTCCCCCCAAGGCCTTTGTGCTTCTGTGTCCCTAGTGCTCCCTAGTTTGGCATCTGTATGGTTTCTTCAGTCATTAAACTGGTTGTACACATCTCAAGGCTTTCTTCTTCTTTGGACTGCCTCTTCAGTTTCAACGCGGGGTCATGGTGTACGGTGCGCTGTGCTGTGCAGTGCTTTGGGCTCCCGCCTGCTGCCCCGGTGCAGGGCTTGGAGCATAAGGCAGGGGCTGCGAGCTGGCCCCTCTCCAGCCAGATCCAGACTGCAGATCCAGGGGAGTTTGGACCTCACAGTGTTGCTTTTTTAATTGAATTAGTTGGTATATCGGTGGTTCCCAGCAGGAAAGGGAGGTCACATTCAAAAAGGTTAATGAGAAGAGCTCAGTGTGAGGAGGTTTATTTACACAGGTATTTGCATAGATGGGAGGAGGCATTCAGAGACCAGCAACAGGGGATGCAGTTCTCCCCTGGGGCTGAAGACCTAGGCACAATGGGTCACTAGACTAGCCTGGGAAAGAGACCACCATGCAGGAGCTGTGGCACTACACAGAGGAACAGGGTCACTGCCAAAACCATGTCCCCAGTGTATGTGGGATGATGGGGCTTCAGAGGGTGGGGAAGAGTCTCTTCAGCTTGGAACAAGTGGGTTAAATATCCTGACCTCCCACCTTTCAATCTCTGATTTACCTATTCTGCCCACTCACCAAACCCACCTGGAATCCAGAGGGCAAGAGAGTGGGGAGGTGGGGAGGGAGGGCACTGTCCACAAGAGTCACCCTCCCAGGGCACAGCTGAGCTGAGAATAGATCCGAATATGCAAAAGGGCAATAATAAACAGTTGCCAACTTTCACATTTGAAAATCAAGAGATTTCACATGAAAATCTGGATTTCCACTTCAGAGAAAAATTGGGAAAATCTGGCATTTCTCACTGCATTCCCACAGGGCAACAATTGGCTTGGCAGCTTCCCCCCTTTTAAGTGGAACTTACACCCTCTGCCTCCGCGTGGGCCCCACCATCGCCCCTGCATTTATTTACGTGGCCTGCCTGGCTTCTTGGGCACCTCTCCTTGCCATCCTAGGCACGTGGGTTCTTGGCAAAGCCAGGCCAGAGTTGGCTGACCAACAATGTTTGGGCGTGGATGAAGCCAGAAGACAGTGACCCTCAAAGAGCTCACCCCATGATGGGGCAGGTGCCTAAGGCCTAGGCGCCGCCGCCTGAGTGGGAATGAGGACACCTTTACCTTACTCCTCATACGTCCACGGCCCAGAGCCCCACTCTGCTCACGGGAGATTTCAGCCCCTCTCAAAGACTCCACTACGCACATCTGGAACTCGGAGGGGAGGGGTCTCAGGCCGAATGGAACTCAGCTCACATCCTGCCTGCCTGCTCGGGCTCTAGGGACCATCTCTGCTGTGACTCGCTCCACAAGAGCCAACGGCTCTGCCAACAGTCCTGCTTCCCGCAGTCCCAAAGCCACCGGGCCCTGACACACGAGAACAGGGCTGGATTCTGAGTCAGAGTCAAAAGAGATCCTGACACCGGGCTCTGCTTTGCCCCCAGGGCTCTGAGGCACCTCTGCTTGTGCCCAGAGCCTCTCCAAGCTCCTCGTGAAAACAGCTCCTTCAACTCTGGCTATATCCTGGTGCCACCAGGACCAGTGGCCACAGGCGGCGTGCCAGCCCCTCCATTCTGCTTGTTTCTCCTCTCCGGGGCTTGATCACTCACCAGAAACAGCCAGGTCCATGCCCAGCACCGTATAAAACACAGTTTCATGTGGCAGACAGTGAGTGCTGGAGGAGTTGCCTGACGGCTTCTTGGAGGAAGGGGGCTGGAGCGGGGCCTCCAGGGAAGGGGAGGGCCGGGGCTGCTAAGCAGCGCCAGTGGTTCACTTAGATCATAGGCTGCTGCCCATTTCTCTTAAACCCTGCTCCTTCATTTTTCAGAGAAAAAGGCACAGTGTTTCTCATTCCCTCTTGGAAAAGCACTCATGGGGCATTCGTGTTCCACACAGCCCCGTACGGAGATGGCGGCTATAGTCTTCAGCCTAAACTTATTTGTGTGTACACCCATTACATATGATATATAATACACAAACACATGTAGAATGACCACTTACACAAAATATCACTGTCACCAGAATAATCTCACTAAAATGCTGCTCTAAACACATTACTCCCCTGCTCAGCAGTCCCCATGATCTGCAACAGAAAGGTCAGACTCTCCGTCCTGGCTTTCAAGCCCCCCGTGATATGACCTCACCAGGTAAAACAAAAATAATGAGGTCCTCGTGTCTGTCAGACCTGGCTTCAACTCCTGGGCACACCTTTAGTTTGCAAGTACTAGAAACAGAGCCCCAACCAGCCCCAGCACAGAGGAATGTACTCTGCTGACCCTTGAAAATATTGTGCTAAGTGTAAGAAGCCAGTCCCAGGACCACATGTTGTATGATTCCCTTTATATGAAGTGTGCAAAGCAGACAAATCCACAGAGACAGAGAGTAGACTGGTGGTTGCCTAAGGCAGGGGGTGCTGGGGGAAAATGGGAGTACAGGGTTTCTTCGGGGTGGGGGGGTGATGAAAATGTTCTAAAATTGATGTGGTGATAATTGCACAACTCTGCAAATACACTGAAAACCACTGAAGTATGCATTTTAAATGGATGAATTGTATGCCATGTGAATTATATCTTCATAAAGGTACTGCTTTTTAAAGGAATGTGCTGATCTCTCACTTTGTGAGGAATGCTGGGGAAGGTCTCAGGACTGGAGGAAACCCTGCAGGAGCTGGGCCCCAGGGCCTGGACTCTGACTCAGTGCCCCTTAAACTCCTCTCTCCCTCCATCTCTTATTCCATTTTGATTCCCTTCCGGAACTGGTTCCAGTCACACGACCATGCCTGGACCAATCACAACTGTGGGGAATAAGGTCAAATGATTGGCCAGGTCCACTCATTGTAGTCAAGTGACCTCTCCTGGATGATGGGCAGAACCTGTCAGAAGAGGGGAAAACAAGATGGGTAGTGAGGAACTGTGGTTCCTCCATTCTTTGTGCTGGCTGGCAAACCCTGGGTAAATTACTTAAGCACTGTGGGCCTTGGCCCCTTGCTATGTAAAATGAGGACAATGAAACCCACTTGGCCTGGCTGGTGTGGAGTTTAGAGGAGTTAAGGTTTGTAAAGTACTCAGAGCTTTATAGATTCCCACGGCGTCCTTGCCCTCCAGCCACATGGGTCCGGACCCTGATCCCACCCCTCTGGCCTCTCAGATCTTCTATGCTTTCAAGGCCAGCACCCACCTCCTTTAGGGCATCTTCTCTCTCTGTCCCTGCCCCCACACTAGGCTCACAATTACAGCCTGCTCTGTGCACACAGAGCTTCCACTGTGGTCCTGTGTTGTCATTCTGCATCTCCTAGGTTTCTGACATTTTCCGCCATCCAGCCTGTGTGGTCCCCAAGGCTGGGAATGGCTGCTTAAACAGCTCTGCACCCACGTGAGGCTTGGCAAGTGGTGGTTCCTCTGTAAACACGTGCTGATTATCTGACTGATGGAGAGCCAATATTTTCTACAAGATCCAAGCCTGTCTGAATGGATGTCCTCAAGGAAAGGCAGACATAAGGGAGCAAACAGCAGTACTCAATTCAAACTCCATCCAAACAGCAAGAGTAGCCCCTCAGGTAGGTAGTATAATACATATCACATATCTCAGAGGCAGGGGGACAGAGATTGCAAGCCCCGTTTAAAAAAAAAAAGGGTGAACAGTTTAGAAAACCTTCCTCAGGAGCAGGAAGACTTGGAAGAAGCCAACTTACTGATTGCTTCACCCAACAGCTGTCCCAGATTCCCCTCTCCCTTGCCCATCTCTTACAGTAGAGGCTGGGAAAGTCAGTGCTTATTTTCCCAGCCTGCATTGTAATGAGAGTTGAGCATGTTACCCAGTTCTGCCCAATGAAACATAAAGGCGGGGGGGGGGGGGGCTTCTAAGGGGCTTCTGGGAAAGACTTTTTCTTCCTGATAAGAAAGGAAAGCCTGGGAATCTAATTTCTGCTTACTGCCTCTGAATATGGTGTGAGATTGTGATGCCTGGAGCTGGTGCAGCCATCTTATAACCATGAGGAAAGGAGATGCCAGCTCAGAGTTATTGAGCTCATATAGCCCCTAACTCTTATTGAATATATTGCTATATGTTTAAAAAAAAATGTGAAAAAGCCCCTGTTTGGTTAAGCCAGTTATTCAGTGGCTTGCATCCTTGTAACCTAAATCATTCTTAATTGCTGCACTGAGGTAATGGAAAGAAGGACAGGAGCCTGTCTAGCTTGCAGATTTCTAGGAAGCCTTGTCTTGACGACTACCAGCACTATGAAACTAGACAAGGTGCCATCTTGCTCAAAGGAAAAAGTGATGTTAAAATATTTTATGGACATTAAGGCCTCATGTGTATTGTAACATCCTTCTCAGTCCCCTTTTACTTCAGCCCCTTCTCATCACCATGACAGCCAACATTTCCAAGTAAATAGGGGATGTTATCTGAGAAAATACAGAGCAGCCGGCCTGCGAATGCAGACTTCACACCATCAACCCACTCATTTCGGAGGCATCCATCCTCAGCAAGTATGCTCCAGGGATCAGCCCTCCTTTACTGTAACTGCCCATTTGTGTCAGGAAAGTCCTCAGATCTTGTCAAAGACATCCCTCGCATCTGTATCTGTCCTCCCCACTGTCCAGAAAATGCTCTGCTCTAAGAAAAGAAATGTGGTATGTCAATGGTGAAAAATTAATCATCACAAAGTCCCCAGAGGGTCAGATAAATGTAGGTCAGAGTAGATTTGAAATCTTCTCTGACCGAAAACCCTTAAATTGGATGGACAGTTGTGCTTACCCCAACCCATCAGAACCTCTTTGCTGTTAAGCACTCTCAACCGTGAAGAGACAGAGCTGAGAGAGAGGAAGTGATTTGCCCAGGGTCATCATTTTAGATGCTTGTCAAGATCAGGGAGGCTTCCTTATCTGGATTGAGCTGTCTTTTTTTTTTTTTTACCTCTGTATTATAGAAAATTTCAAGCATACATAAAAGTAGAGAGAACTGTATACTGATTCCCCATGTGCCCACCACCCAGCTTCAACAACCATTGTGGCCAATCTTGTTTCATCTACTCTTCGCCTCTCTTGGGTTATTTTGAAGCAAATGTTAGGCATTTTAAGATTTTACCGACAGGTCTTTCAGTATAATGTCTCTAGAAGTTAATAATTACCTCAGGAAATAACTACAATATCATTATAACACCTTAGAAATTAAAAATTCCTAATATCATCAAATATCCTGTTAATGTTCTCGTAACTTTTATTTTTTGCCAATTGCTCAAATCGGGATTGAAATAACCATACTATGTGACTGGTTGATAGATACCTTAAGTGTCTTTTAATCTATGAGTTCCTCCCTACCTCATTTTAGTTTATTTTTTATAGTATATTTGTTGAAAAAGGAGGTTGTTGGTCTTGTAAAGTTCCCCATAGTCTGAATTTTGATGATTACACTTCCATGGTGTTGTTTAACAAGTTCTCTGTCCCCTGTATTTCCTGCAAGTTGGTAGTTGGGTCTAGAATCTCATTGGATTCAGGTTTGATTTTCTTGGCAAGAATACTGGAGAGGTGACTGGTCTGCTGTACTTCCCTTCAAGGACTTGCAATGTGCTCGCCTTTCTATGATGTTAGCAGCCATTAGTTATCACTGCTTAGATCTGTGGTTTCACTAGAGGCTGAAACATGGGGGTACTCTAATCTTTCATTCTTTCTTCATTTATGAGCTAGACTCTTTCCATAAGAAGATACTTCCTCTTATCTACTAGGCAGTTGTCATGAGGTACAGTCAAATAGGAAAGGCAGAATGAATGTTTGTTTCTTTCCCTGTACTTACTAGTTTTCAAAGCAATGAATTGGTCCTCCTGGCGTCCTTTAAAAGTGACCAATGTATTTTTTTTTAATTTTTTGAAAGTCACTGTGCATTTGTGGATTGGAACATATTTGATGTGTTTTACTCCATTGCAGTTGCTATCTTTGTGGATGCTAAAAGTGACCCATATTTGGCCAATGGGAGCCTCTTGAAGAGGCTCTTGAGTCTTTCAGTAGGCCCCCAATCATCTCTGATAATTTCCTTGCCATTTGGTATGCCAAGATGCTCCAGGATCATTTTGTACATTTCCTGCTCCAAAGCTGGAATCAGCCATTTCTCCAATTGTCCAGTCCTTACAGGAGGCCATAGTATTCAGAAACCACAATCTAGGAGCCAGGAAGGGCCTACTTTTGATTCTAAGGTAGAAGCCAGAGTCCTAGAACCCAGGAGGCAGGTACCGGACAAAACAGTTATCCGTAGTCCTTTGTTCCCTTTAGCTTTTGTCCAAGACAATGGTAAATAATATTCAAACGTTACCAATATTGTGGTCGGTTTTCTGAGAATGACATCTCTTCCTTTTTACTCAGAAATCTGAGTGGTTTCTGACCAAACCCTTTATGGTAGAGGCAATAGACTTGGAAAGGTTAGCAACTCAGTGCTAAGCTCTAAGGACAACTGCTTTAAAGAGGATGTAGCTTGATGGACAGTGGTCACTTCCAATCAAACCTCTCTTATCTCATGGGAAGCAGGCTTAATGTTCTATCCTTTGGTAGGAGTATTAAGCATAATTTCTGGGCAAAGAGAATATTCTCACAAGGGTTCTGTAAATATTACATATTGTATTTATTACAATTGGGTAATTTATCTTTCTGGGAAAGTTACCTACAGGACTTGGAGAAATTTACTTAATAAGAAAATAGATGACAGTCACAATTTTATAATTCCTTTTGTTTCTTTGAGAGGAAAACTCATCAGTTATGGGGAATGAAGGGGAGGGGTTTGGGGTCCCTAATGTGGAACTTGACCAGGGTCTCTAAGAATAGTTATACTCAGGGGAAGTGGGATTTTGGGATTCTAGCATTAAAAAGCATTGGCTTTGGAAACAATCTACAGGAAAAATTTATTGAATCATGAATTCTTCAAAGAACATAATGAAAAGTGAAAACTCTGAGAAAGTTTGGGGAGAAATACAAGATAAAATTAAGACAAGTTTTTTTTCTCTTCTGATCAGGAATAGGTTCAGAAAAATGTTATTAAGTTCCCTGGACCATGTCCTTAAAAAAATAATTGTGTTGATACAGTTTGATGCAAAGAACACGTCTGGACCAGAGCCAAAAGCCTGGCTCTGGCACTAACTTGCTTTGTGACACTGGCCTGTTTACTTCCCCTCCCTGGGCCTCTGACTCCTCATCTGTGCAAAACAAAGGTCGCCAAATGTGGACAGAGGCTGGACTGGCTGCATATGAATCACCGGGGAGAATCCAAAATGGCCACCAACAGGGAAATGGTTAAGTCGACCACAATAAACCACATCACGGAATTCTCTGCAGCTGTCAAGCAGAATGAGGCAGGCATATGTGTACTGATGTGGAAAGATGTCCAAGCTATATTAAATTTTTGAAAAAATGAGTAATGATCTTGTTTAGTGGGAAAAATAAAAACGCTATGGTCAGCTCTTTCCAGGAAAAACACAAAACCCTCCAGGACACACATCAAACTGTTAATAGCACTTACTTCTGAGGACTGGCCGTTTTTCCTCTCATTATTTCTGTCTTGCTGGAATTCACTTCGAATGAGCATACATTACTTTTGTAATTTGAAACAAATTTTCATTTAAAAAGTAAGAGATTCTGATTCTTGAGGTCTGGGTGGGAGCCCAGGAGTCTGAAATTCTTTGTGTTTCCCCAAGTGATTTCTAACAGAACAACTGAACTGATGAACACAAAGTTCTCCCAGCTCTCACGTTCTATGATCCCACAAAGTTTACTTGACTCAAGACTTTGGGAAAAGGAAGAGAAGGACCAAACAAGAGAAAAGGAGACAGCCAAAGGGAAGGTATGATGTTGGAAGCATGAATAGTGATTACCCAGGTGTATGGCTCCGTCCAGTTTCCAGTGCCCCTTCACTCATGGACCTCACGCGACAGGCACAGCAATCCTGGGACACGGGCAGGTCAGGTATTTTCAGTATCCCATTTACAGATGGGGGCACTGAAGTTCAGAGAGGTTACGTCCCTGGGCAAGTTAGCCAGTTTGTCGATGGCAGAGCAGGGGTTACAATCCTGGGCTGTCCGACCCGAGCCAATGCTTTATCTACTGTATCAGCCATTAGGGACGTGAAGTATTTCCCTTACTGTGATCATCAAGGATTGTGTTTATAGTTTAATGGTCCCAGACAGCTTCCATAGAAAAGGAGGGAGGGAGAAAGCATAAGAATAACTGACATTTAATAAGGGCTTGCTCTGTTCCAGGTCTTGGGCTAAGTATCAGTTTTAATCCTATAATAAACCAACCAAGTAGGTACTAGTTTCACCCCCATTTTACAGATGATAAAACCAAGGCTCGGAGAGGTTAAATAACTTTACCCCAAATGAACAAAAGTTGGTAGTGGGATTGAACCCAGGTCTCCTATCTGAAGAAAAGAAGCAGACAAAGGGAAAGGAGGCAGGAAGAAAGTGCCAGAGGAGTGGGTGTGTGCCTCTGCTCTCCGTGGGTCTCCTGTTTCTCCGAGCTGTCATCACCCCACATAGCAAGGGCTCCTGGGGACCTTTCAGAAGGAAAGCTCAACCTACTGCCCGGCCCAGGCTTGCTGGGCTGCCAGCCAGCCTCCCTCCCTCCCACTGTATATTTCCTTTGCCTACACTGATAGGTATCCAGTTTCACCAAAGGCTCCAAGCTCCTGGATCTGGTTTTAATCAGGAGCTAGAGCTGAGCCCTAGAGCAGTTGCCTGGCAGTCCTCAGTGAGGCCCTGATGGGGCCCAGCCACCTTCTCTTCCCCAGAGAGAAGGAGGAAGGCGCTTGACTTCTGGAGCCCCCACCTGGGGTGGTTGCCCTGTGGAGGCACCATTCAAGACCTCTGCCTTTGGGCAGAGTCTCCAGAGGCTGGATGTGGAGAGATAGACTGAAGATGCATGGATCAGGCCAACGTTCTCCAGGGACCCAAGTGCAGGACTCGCGTTCCTCTGTAATCCACTTCTGCACACAGCTAGGAGAGAGCTACGGCGGTGAGGAGGACAGTTCTGTTGTCTTCCCGTCCACTGAAGAGACCCCACCTGCATGTCCCCCCTGTCACCGGGGAGGACAGCTCGGACACACTCCCTGTCCTCATGGAGCCTGTCTTCGGCCAGATGAGGAGACAGACAAGGAATCACAACTGTTCAACTGTATGACCATGACTCAGGCCGTAATTCTGAGGGCCCACGGGGAACTCATAAGTCATCCCAGCCAGTTCACAGAGGAGCAGGCATTCATGAAGAGTGAAGAGGGATTTCCAGGCAGCATTAAAGCCCTGGGGAAAGGAAAGCATGGTAGACTTTGCAAAGCCCAGCAGTAGTCCACATGGCCACTTTCATGTGAATTAGAAAAAGGGATGCCCTCTGGGCAGATACAGAAGTCATCCTAGATCCTCCCTTGTGCAGTGCACAAACTGTGCAACTGTTCTAGTGACCCTGGGACTGTGTCAACTAAGTTTTGTCTGCCCCTCACATTTTCCTTTTCTCTTCTAGTTACAGAACCTCTATTTCTTGAAATTAAGTGATTCTTTGTAGTCACTACAGGGCTAACCCTTTACCCCTACTAGGGGTTAGCTCAGCTTGATTTGGTCATAGCAAGTCAGAATACTATATGTCCATGGCCATGGTTCTTGGTTCTGGGAAGGTCATGTGATCCAAGCTGAGCAAATAAGAACCCTCTCTGGGACTGATGCATGAGCACTCAGGGAAAAGGTGCTCTCTTTTGGCTGGATTTGCTGGCTCTGAGTATTAGTTAAGCCTAGAGCTTTCCAGCCATCAGGTGTTACTTTGGGGGAGATGCTGCCGAAAACTGAAGTCACACAGAAAAATGTACAGCTGAGAAACTGACAGGGAGAGATGGAATTCTGATGCTGTTTAAACTCCATGATTTGCTCCTAGAACATTCTAGTTATAAGAACCAGTAATTTCCCTTTTTTGTTTCATCTAGTCTGAGTTTTTATGCTTACAATCAAAAGAACTAACCATTATGGAAAGAATTGCTGGGATTCAAGCCAGTAGACACAGAGCCTTCAGTGCTTTGAAAAACCAAACCAAGAAAGTTTTGGCTGGACCTCAGGGGTTTCTAAATCAAGAGCTGGAGATGAGAACACAGGCTATTCCAAGCTTCTCCCAGGTGGCACCTTCCTGTGTGCCCACCACAGCCCAGGGGCCAAGTGGGGCCGCTGGGACATGGGTTTACCACCCAACCCCTGATCAGGGTGAGCCCTCAGTTGAGGAGCTGGTGTCTGGGTCCTGGGGCACAGTGGGTCCTGGCAGTCTGGGGAGGACCAACAGAGGATGGCTGCCTGGTGAGTTGGCAGGAAGGATGTCTTTGCTGAGCTCCTAGGAAATCTGATGGGACTTATTTCATGTAGCACAGTCCACTCTTCTGCCCCTGGGCCTTTGCATATGCTGATCCCTCAGCCTGGGACACCCTTCCAACTTTGTCCATCTGGCAAAATTCTTCTCTGCCTTCAAAATTTAGCTCAGAGAGTATCTCTTCCAGAAAACCTTCTGTGGCAGTTTGAAAACATGCTGCAATTTTTTTTTTTTTTTTTTTTTTTTTTTTTTTTTTGCCTCTCTTCCCAGCAAGAGGTGAATTCTGTGATCCTATCCCTTGAATCTGGTTGGTCTTATGACCACTTGATCAGTAGAGTATTTTGGAAGTGATGCTGCATACCTTCTGAGGCTAAGTCATAAAAGGCCACACAGCTTCTGCCTTGTTCCCTGGGAACACTCACTCTTGAACCCCTGAGACACCATATAAAAAGTCTGACTGCCCTGAGACCACCATGCTGGAGAGGCCACAAGTAAGCACTTTGGTTGACAGTCCCAGCTCAGACACCCAACTCTTCAAGTCACCTCCAGCTATTAGAGTCACCCAGCTGAGGGCGTAGGCATCGCAGAGAAGAGAAGCCATGGCCACACAGAGTGCCCTGTCCAAATTCCTGACCCATAGAATCTGCAAACACGCATGGTTGTTTTATGCCAGTAAGTTTCGCAGTGGTTTGTTTTGGAGCAAGAGAGAACAGGAACACTGCCCTTGACTCCTCTGGGCAAACTTCAGTTCTTCCTCTCTTATTTGTTTTTTCCAGAGTTCCTCACTCATTGCTCCAATAGAGCCCTGGCCACACTGGGCTGTAATTGTCTCATTATGTGCCTGTCTCTTCTGCTCGACTATGGAAAAGAGGACCAGGGGCTGTTTCCTTCATGCCCAGGTACTGCACTCAGCAGACATTAGCAGATAAGAGAGAGAATGAGAATGGCTTGGGGCAGCCCTTGGTAGGCCCAGCTGTTACCGGCGACAAGGGCAGTCTAGCCAGGCGAGCGGCTGCAGGGTCCCCTGGGAGCTGACACCACAGAGGTAACGTGCTGGCCGGAGGCCACAGTGAGGCCTACAGCAAGGATGACCTGAAAGTAAGCCACTGAGGTAACTGGCAGCCTCAGGCTCCTTCCATCAGTACCAACCATCCACAGCGTCAGTCCCGGATACTGGAGAGGGGCGGAGCCCACAATGAGGGTGAAGCAGTCTCCGTCATACAGAGAGGAGAGCTCTGGGGCCAGGAGCCAGGCCTGGGGCATTTGCCAGCGAGACTCATCTTAGGAACAAAGGTTTGACCCTCTTGGTTCTGGGGGGAGTCATGGATCTGGTTGTGATTTAGATCATCAAGATCTGGGGTAGGGGAGAGGGGCAGGGTACTGGGGCACAGAGCCCAAGATGTACTCACAGGAGTTCATCTGCCAGAGAACCCAGGCTCAAACTGAGAGAGGGTCTCTATTTCTTCTTCTCTAAGGAAAAGTGTTCAGAATTTAGTTGGGAAACCGTCCTGCATCCACCAACCTGCATTCACTGCCTTGAGTTAGGAGGGAGATGGCATGCCAAGAAAATCTGGATCTGGATTTCAGGATAGAAATATGTGGGACTTACAGCCCGGCTCTCAGGCCTACTCCTGGGACTTCTGCACACAGCCTGAGGCTTCTGTAGTGAGGGCAGCGTTCTTGTCTGAGCCTTGAGCAACCTGTGAGGTTTCAGGACAAGGATGCTATAGAGAAGGAAGACGGAGACTCCTATTTGTTAAGACACATGTGCCAGAAGCATTGCTGTCATTGACAAAGGAGCTTCACCACCACCTTTTAGATATGTATTAGTCGTCCCGCTTTAAAGCCAGAAAAACAGATTTAGAAATTTTCAGTGAGGAATCACTGCAGTCTGATTTGGGATCCCCAAAAGGGACAAGTGAGGCAGCACACCAGGGTAGAGATCCCTGGGCCAATGTCCCAGCGACCCCCTCAGTGGCCTCGACATTTCCGTCTGCACAGTGAGAGGGCTGGACCTGCCATCCCACCCAGATCTGGGTTGAATCCTGCCTCTGCCACTCATAAGCAGTGTGACCTAGGGCAAGTCACTTACCCGTCTGTGCCCCGGCTGTCTCTTCATAGGGTGCTGCAAGGGTTAATTTTCGAAGAGAAGAGGTGGCCCTGCCCTTCTTCCACTGCTCATCTTTATGGAGCATTGAATACAGAATGTATCAGTCCAGGGCAGAGCCCAAAAGCCCAGGGACCGACACCTTCCTCCCCCGCGCGCATCTGGAGCTTTGGCCTTGGCAGCCAGTGAGTGTGCCGTTCCCTGGGGGAGGGTAGGTGCCCCACATCGGAGCATCTGCCCTTTCAGGGAGGTGGTAAGCTGGGCACTTGGGCCTCAGCCATGAGCTGAGGCCTTCCGGCCGGCAGTTTTCTAAGTGGCTACAGATGTGGTGTGAGATCATGCATCAGGCCAGCTGCTGCTGAGAGGGAAATAGCTTCCCCACTCCAGCTCCCCCTGCCTCCACACAGGGCGGGGCTCCCTCCTCTCAGGGACCAGGCGCTGAAAGGAAGGATTTGAAGAGGACACTTGTGAAAAAGATGCGCAGAATAAATGCTGTGCTGTCTCTGGAGGGTTTAATCCCAGGAGCTCTGAGGGAAGATTTTGCTGGCATTTTTTGTTTTCTGGGATATTTTCCAATGAAAAAATTTAACAGCCTTGCCCTTTCTGATGCACTAAATATGAATGTCAGACAAGCATCTTGTTTCCAATAGGCAATATATGCTCATGGTGCAAGATTTGAAAGTATCAAGGGGGACTTAATATTAACTCAGTCTCCCTCCCAGTCCCCAGCGCCTAGTGGCAACACCATTACTACTTCATATGTGGCCTCCGGGAGGTATTCTGCATTTTCTAGACACATACTCATTATGCTTATCGCTGTCACGCCAGCCCACAGATCCACTCCTCGCCCTCCCTGATTGTCTTTGTGTCCAAAGAGGCTGCTGCTCCCAGGCTACTGTCTTCAAGGTTCTGGGAAGCTGGCTTCAGGTTGGGCATAAGTCAAAGGGAGGTACCTGGGGGGAGAGAAAAGGCAGGAGGGGAGGGAAAAAGGCCCTCTCTTCCCCTCCCTCTCTACCTTGGGTGGCTTCTTGACAGCACGTGTCTCTTCCAAGGATGCGGGACGGGTCTTCCAGGGTTCCAGACCCACTAGGACCTCAGCCCCTCAGCCCCAGGAACAGCCTCATCCCCTTGTCCTCCCAGTGGACAGGTCCAGCAGCTTCCTTGAGCTGCTAGTTTCTGAGCTGCCTTCCTGACAGTCTCCTCTTTGGCTTTTCAGCTCCTGCATCACTTGTCTAACCAATTTCCTGAATTAAACTCTGTCTGAAAACCCTCAGGTGGTTCCTGTTTTTCTAACTGGATGGACTGAGCCCCTCATTTTAAAAACTCGTGGGCAGCTGAAAACTTTCATGGATTCACATAAATATTCCTCTTTTTTTCACCCAAATTGTTAACATGTTATACATGGTTCTGCATCTTCCCTTCTTCTGTTTACTGCTATGCTTTGTAGGATTGTTGCTGGGTTTTTTTCATATATAAACATATATAGAGCTGCCTCTTTTTTTTAATAGCTGTATACATTCCTTTGTATGCACTGTAATTTATTCAACCATTGATGGACACTGAGGGGTTTTTTTAGGTTTTTGCTATTATAAATAATTTCTTGGCGAATATCCTTACATATGTCACTTCACCCATATGGAGATTGGTCTGCAAGGTAAATACCTAGAAATAGGCTGAGCAGATACATTTATAACTTTGATAGATTTTGCCAACTTGCCCTGTAGAGAGGTTGTGCCAGCCTGGCCCCTCGGGCAGCATCCTGCATTGAGAGGCTTGTGAGAGTCTGGACTATAAGTATCCCAAGGGCAGGGACGGTGTCTCTTTTGCTCACTAGAGCATCCCCAGTGCCCAGCATGGTGGACGACTCTCAGTAAATATTAGGTTTTGTTTCTTTTTAATGGAGGTTCTGGGGATTGAACCCAGGACCACATGCGTGCTAAGCATGTGTTTTGCCACTGAGCTATACACACCCCCATCAATAAATATTGTTGAGTAAAATTAATAAATGGAGAGGTGTCAAGGACAAGGCCAGGTCAGCAGCCTCCTGGCCTTGAACAAGTCCCTTGGACGCTATGATCTCACAGTTCCCTCTGGCTCTTACCTCCTGGGATCAAGGGCTTCCAAACCTGGCAGAGAATCAGAATCAGTAGGAGAGCTTTAAACATGGCAGGTCCTGGACTCGATCCAGGGGTTCCGCTGCAGTAGGCCTGGGGTGGAGCCCATGGTGGACTGTGAGCCACCACCCAGATCCCCCTTAGGAACAATAGGGCTCTCTCCCCCAGCTGATGGGAGTGCTGCTGGCAGGAAGCTCTCAGCTGACAAACCTCTTTGAGAAATGCCCTGCCTGGAAGAGCAGCCTTGCCCAAGGTCATATCCCTTTCCTGGGGGATTGTATCTAATAACTGGTCCACATGGGGATTTAAAGGCCTGGCCCTGCGACCCCAACTCAGGACAACTCTGAAGAGTCATCCCAGCCTTTGAACTGCACACGGGCTGGCTCAGGTCTCCATGGAGACTGCATCTTCTTGCTCTGCCCAATCCTGTCTCCTTCCTCTCCCTTCTACAGGTATTGATCCCAAAGGCGCTTCCTTAATAAACCCTCTGAACTCTAAACTCCATCTCAGATCAGCTTCTTCCAGAGCCCAACCTGTGACAAGTCCCTGGAATCTGTATTTTAACCCTTCCTCCTCGGTGATGTGATCTGTAGCTTCTGCCCACAGTGAAGTTTACTTTGGATGCGTGAGATGTTAATGCTTTTCCTTTCTTGGTGCCATAGACTCCTTCTCAAAATAATGTTGTTTTTTTTTTTAGTAAAAGTAGATTTATTCGGAGATGCACACTCCATAGACCAAGTGTAGGCCATCTCAGAAGGCCAGAGGCCATGAGGCATGGGGGTGGGGGTGGGGGAAATTTAAAGTAAAAGTAGATGCACTCTCCATAGACAGAGTATGGGCCGTCTCAGAAGACAAGGAGCGACCACAATAATGTTTTTAAGTACATAAAATAAAATACATAGGACTGCAAAATGAAAGTCAATTAAACTGAAATACGATCATCAAAATAGTTTTTGAATTGTGATATCGGCGTATATATTTATTTTTTAACCCATCAATTAGGATCTAGCAACGCCTTTAACAACTACCCTAATTTAGAAGTGGTGAGGAGCATAAACCGTATCTCAAGATACCTGTAGCAACTGTAATGTGACGTGAAAATACCAGTGATTTCCGTGGAGACAGAATTCCCCGTGCTGCTAATACTGCTGGGGTTTTTTGCTTGTATTCACAATGGGAGAAAAATGCTGAATTACATTTAGAGGTTAGGGGGTATAAAGGTGTCATGCTTTGTGTGTCTAAGTCCACAGACTCTCTGAATTCTGTCTGCAAATCTCTGCTCCAGTGGGTGACCTGCTCCAGTAGGTCCCTTGATCTAGCAGGTTCCTTGGTCTGGTGGCTGTTCTTGCCGTAAACCTCCAGGTGGGATCTACTGCCAACCTGAAGACAGAAGGTTTTTTAAACAAAGGACAGGTGGGCTGTCCTCTAATCCCTGCCCCTGGGAGGGGGCAGCAGGCAGAGTAAACTGAGCCGAGGGCATAAGGGCTCAGCAGCTCAGCGGAACCAACGCCTCCCAGTCAGACGAGGTTTTCAGTTACACCAAAACAAGGCACCAAATTGTTTTCCAAGTCCTCCAACCGGGCTGCCAGTTCCTCCTGTCAGCGGGGTTGAGCTTCTTCTGCTTTTGTCCCCGATGCCTCTTGAAACGCCAGCCGGCTCCCGCCCTGGTGGGACAGCCTTCAGTCTAGATCCACAGCAAATGCTAGCCTGTTAAATTAGGGGCAAAATCCATTCAGGGCATGTTAACTCCCTCTCTCCTTTGAGTAGGTAATTGTGATTTTTCTGCCCTTGAGCCTGAAACGCAGAAGCTGGTGTCATTATGCTGTGTGGGGTGTAGTGTTTGCTGAGTGTCTTGGGGGAAGTCCCCCAGAGGAAGCGGAGAAAGTGAGAATGCTGAGGGGGGCAGGCGGAGGTGGGGAAAGTGGGGAGCTTTCTAAAGTGGAGCCTCCTGAAGTCTGGGCCTCTGGCAGCAGGTGACAAGATGGAAACCTTACCTACTACAGCGCATGCTCATTCCCTGCCCCAGGGCCACCTTGCACTGAGTGATGTCACGAAGGGGGCACTTCTACATCCGGCCCCATTATGTACCAGCCAACTGACATTAGCAAAGCATCCATGTCTTTTGGCTTCAGTTTCCTCATCTCTAAAATGGGACAATAACGGTAATGTGGCCAATGTCTCAGGGTTGTTGCAAGGACTGAGGGAGAGGATGTCAGGGAATGCTTTGAGGGTTTCTAAACCCTGAACTTTTGTGAAATAAGTTCATGTATGGGAGGTGGGGGGTGGGATACAGCTACAGGTGGGTGAGCAGGGCTGCTGGGTCCAAATCTGCATGTTGTTGACTATGCAGACTTCCAGGGAGTCTGGTCTCTCTATCCTGCTTGCCAGACATCCAGCTTCTACCCTAGTGGCCAAGCCACTCACCCCGGCACAGGACGGTGGAGGGCACGCCTTTGTACGGTGTACATGGTGTCCCTGCCTGCGTTTGTACACGGTGTCCCTGCCTGCGTTTGCAAGCCCAGGGCCACGGCCTGTTGTAAGGGAGGAAGAGGAGCCTTATGCCTCTTCTCTAATGGGCTTTTGTGGAGCTCTCAGACTATAATTATTTAATGGAGACATAACTGCAACAATCGTAACTCATTTCTGTTATTACCTTTAGAGATAATTTTTTAAATGGCAGATAGTTTTTTTTTTCTTTTTAACAGCTTAATACACAGTAAATGCAGCTGCAGCCCAGAGAACAGACTGTCCGCTGCTTAAGAGAGGTGGCTGTGACCTGGCTGTGTGACAGGAAGATGTCACGCTTGCTTTGTGGACTACCCACAGGCAACCAGATCATCAGAGCTGCCTTTAAATTCTCCCTCCTGACTCCTTGAGTCCAAAATATATGACTGTTTTCAGTATAAAAACCTTATGGAGGTTTGCAAAATGTCTACTTGATCTCTCTGATCCCCAGCCTGAGAATATAGTCCCCAGTAGTTACAAGAGATGTAGGGATTGGGGTCAGAGCAGCGAGGGGTCATGCCTTGGGTCCCAGAGGCTGAGGGGAACAGGGCTGTGGTAGACAGAATAATGTCCCTGCAAAGATCCATAACCTTATCCTCGGAACCTGTGAATGCTACTTTTTATGGCAAAAGGAATTTGAAGATGTGATTACATTAAGGCTTTTGAGAAGGCAAAATTATCCTGGATTATTCAGATGGGCCCAATGGAATCATAAGGGTACTTATGGGAGGAAGAGGAAGGAGATGAGAATGGGTGGTGGAAGAAGGCCAGGTGACCATGGAAGCTGGGATGGGAGTGATGGGGCCTCGAGCCAAGGGATGCTGGCAGCCACCAGCAACTGCAAGAGGCCGAGAACTGATTCTCTCCTGGGCCTGCAGAAGGAATCAGCCCTGCTGACATCTTGATTTTAACTTCATAAGATTCATTTTTAGACTTCTGAACTCCAGAACCATAAGAGAATAAATTTGCATTGTTTTAAGCCACTAAATCTAGGGTAATTTTTTTTTTTTTTTACAGCAGCCATAAGAAACAAACACAATCCTAAACCCGGCATACAGCTGCACCTCAGGTGGAGCTGGCATGACTTCAGGAATACCCAGAGTGGCCCTGTGCCACCCCTTCTCTCTCAGTGTCTGAAACCCGACCATCAGGGCTAACAGGAGTAAAGGCTAATCTAACGAGCACTCACTATGTGCCAGGCTTGTGGTCAAGGGCTTTACTATAAAGCCTGTCTCCCTTAAACAGAGAGGTCCTCAGCCCTGATTATTAATTGGAATTCCCTTAGAGTGTTGAAAAAACAAAACAGAACACAGGCTCACCCAAGACTTACTGAATCAGAATATCAGAGATAGAGCCTGGGTATCTGGGTGAGTTTTAACTGCCCCACAGATGATTCTCTGCAAATCATTTGCAGCTTATCAATTTTCTACAGTTAACATCAATTTTTACAAAGTCCGGGCCCTAATTAATGGTGAAGAGTAAGTCAGAGTTACATCCCTAGAGTCAGTAACCCTGAGGCAAACCTTAGAAAATGCTCTAGAAGGACTTTTAAAGGGCACATCATCTTTTTGTCTTATTTCCAAGTTTTGGATAATTTCTCTGCATTAGGGAAACCAATCTCGAGGGCAGACAAACCAGGATTCAAATTCTGTCTCTAATGCTTTCTTGCCAATTTCAGACGACTGAGTCTCCAATTCCTTAGCTGAAGAATGGGGGTAATTCTAGCGCCTCCCTCCCAGGGCTGATGTGGGGTCATGTGAGTTGATGTCTGAAGACACCCTGCACCAGGCTGGCACACAGCACGTGTGGGCAGCTCATGCAGGTTCCCAGGAAAGAGGGACTCAACTCTGTGCCAGGCTAGCACCAGGTGCCCAGGCTGCACAGGAGGCAGGGCCCTTGCCCTCTAGATGGCACACGTTGGGGTGGAGGGTGGGGGTACATATACAAGGGTGCACAGTGATAGGGAACCTGGCGGAGGGAATCCCACCTCCATTCAGATGGACTGAGGAAGATTCACAGAGCTGAGTCCCTAAAGAATGGGTGCTTTGCCCATGGGAAAGGGGAAGGGGGCTCCAGGCAGAGGAAACACAGACACGAGGGCCTGGAGGCACTCTGAGCATGCAAGAATCTGGGGGTGGTAAACAGAGAGGGAGGCGGAGGGCCCTGAATGGCCCTGCTGTGGAATCTGGACTTTATCCTCAGGACTATGAGGATCAGAGAAATTTAAGAAGGAGTATCAGGTGACCATATTTACACTTGGGGATGGTGGCTCTGCCTGCAGCGTGGAGGCACCTGGCTACATCGAACCACGGGCTTGTAGATGTAAAGCCTGCTCTCCCCTCACCCTCTGCCTCCCTCTCTCCCCATATTTCCCCTGTGATGTCAAGGAGAAACAAGCTGGCTTCACATCAAACCCAGGAGAAGTGGGAAGGACTCACACAATAACTTACCTCCCTACAGGGAGACATAAAAATTGCCCATAAATAAAAGATTTTATTATTTAGCTTGAACATTAAATTTCATCAGTCTACAGCATGTGTTTCATTATATCAGATGCTAAGATGTACTTAAAAATGAAATTCTGAAATGCAGCCCTGGCTTGCAAAGGGACTCCAGTGCGGTCTTGGAGAGACGCTCCAGATCGCACCTTCCAAAACGGCACTGGTGACCATGATTCTTACATTCCACGTGGCACTTAGTGCTGATTAAACACATGGCATTAGAGGTGGCAAAGAGGCTCTCATTGTGCCTCTAGCTGCTTCTCCCTACTGCTGCTTCCCACCTCCTGCAGGCTGGAAAGTGAAACCCTGCAGCCAAAGCTGTTAGAATTGACTCAAAAGAAGCATTAACCACCCCTCCCTGCCCCCATCCCCCACCCCCTCCCACCCCTGCCAAATGAGTGCTGAGAATTCTATGCAAAAGATACAGAGACTTCAAGACAGTCTGCTAGCCCTTTTCCTTCCTTTCCTTTTTTAAAAAACCTCCTTTGTTCTTGACTGTGCTCCAGAGAAACACTTCTCGGTTGTTAACTGCATAGGAGCCACCTGGGATCTTGTTAAACCGTGAGCCTGATTCAGTAGGTCTGGGGGTGGGGCTTGGGCCTAACAAGCACTCAGGTGATGCTAACGTTGCTGGTTATCCAAACACTTGGAATAGCAAAGCTTTGGAACGGTTCTCTCCAATATGAGAATCACGAGTCACATGTAGCAATTTAAATGAAAACTAATTAAAGATAAATGAAATTTAAAATGTAGTTCCTCAGTCGTACTAGCCACATTTCAAGTGCGCAACAGCCACAGGTGGCCGGGGGCTACCACACTGGACAACAGAGATGCAACATTTCTGTCATCACAGGACAACACCGCTCTACCCCTAAAATGTGAGATGATATATATCATATGACATGCATTCCCTGATACCTCTGGAGAGGCCAAGGACAGACAAAAAGGACAGACAGACAAAGCACAAGGCATTATTCTGTCCTCAGTCTTACACTGAATTTTTCCTCTTCCCCACCGCCAGGCCCATCACTATCGGTCAGTCATGGCCATGGCTGTCACTCCAGGGTGGCATGGAGCGGTGAGTCAGTGCAGAGGGAAGGTTCACTACCTGGTCCCCATCGTGCCTTCCCCTCACCCTCTATTTGCTAGAGCATTTGGAACGTGGAGCGGAGCTTTACAGGGCAAACTGCTAAGAAACTGACGCCCTTTGTCTACTGCTTCCACTTCCCTGAGTGTCTTCATTCCACGAAGAGGAGGGGAGAGAAGACATTGCCTGAGAATTGAGTTGATTCTGCACACATTGGAGCAATAAAACAGCGAGACCCAGCCCCCTCCACTCAAACTGATCCGGGCCGCCGATTGCTGCAATAATTCACAGCACAAATTTCTCCAGCAGGGGAAGCAGGAAGGGGGAAGAGATTTTCCAAGAATGCCTTTCATGTGGACCCAGAGCTGTCATTTTCCCGGCAATTCTGTGAACCAGGACCTGGGGCAATTTCCCAAAGTGCAGTGGGTGAACGTGTGGCCAGCTGTAGCAATCACCCCGAGAGGCGCAGAACCCCGGGGCCCCAGACACGCCTGCCTCTCCACCCTCAGAGCTCACGGCCCAGCAGGGCTGGGCAGAACCAGAGAACTGGGCCACCTCGTTGTCGGGCTGGGGAAACGGCTCTCCCCAGCAAAGCAGTGAAGGGCTGGCCTAGAGCTGGAAACCACAGCCATACGTCTGAGATTCACACACAAGGCTGATGCCGTCCACTCCGAATAGTCAGGTTAATCCTTCAACAAATCAGGAGAGATGTAGCGGGCAACCCAGGTGGAAAGAATGCTGGTACCTGAGTCAGAAGAACTGGGTTCAGAGCCTGCCTCTGGCCCTGACAAAGGTGGGACTTTGAACAATTCTGCACTCCCCTCTGGGCCTCAGTTTCCTTCTCCACAAAAGGAGGATAGTCCCTCTTTTTCAGGGTTGTTTAGCATTTGGTACACAGACCAGGTGCTCGAGGAAGGGTGAGCGACCCCTTCCAGCCTTACTAGGGGCCAGGTGCTGGGCAAGACAGTGCAGATGACAGTGACACAGTCTCTGTCCTCATAAATTTGATTGTGTGGAGGAGACAGACACTAATCAAAGAGTCACATGAAAAAGTGTAAAATGACAACGGTGGCAGATGTAACAAGGAGAGCTACAAAGTGCAAGGAGACTCTCCCTGGGGTGAGCTGAGAGCTCAGAAGTTACAGAGGTTATCTAGGCAAATAAGGGAGGGAAGGACGCTCCAAGCTTAGGGGAGATATGTGCAAAGGTCCTGTGGCAGGAGAGTACTTGGTAGTCCACAAAGCACAGAAAAGGGATGGGTGAGTCAGAGGATACATGGAGGGAAGCGAGAGTGGAAAGGGTGTTGAGATAAAACTCTGCGTCAGCCTCCTAGGGGCCTGTGCTAGGTCTTGGGGGTCAAACAAATTATACACGCACCTGTCCTCGGGGAGCTTACAATCTACTGAAACAGGATGATAATGGTTCAAAGTTTCCTTCCAGTGTTCTTTGGTGTATTGAATACATTATTGTTTCTTGGGCCACGGCCTGTAAGAAATTAAGGTGGTGTCAAACTTGTCCAATTGGAATTTCTAAAATCCCTGACCTCTTATGCACACACATAGCTCATCTGCAGGGAACCGAGGATGGCTCAGACCCGGCTTCCCAGGGAGGTCCAGGATGGTTCTGGGAGAATGAATCCAACCTGACCAGAAAGGTCCCTTTTCTGCAAGATGCCTTGCCCTCTGCATACTGACCACTGGTCTCCTAAAAGAAAAGCCGGAATGTCCATGTGAATCACATCCTATTTGCCTTCTGACCACACAAATGGTTTGCATTAGGCGACCATAGTGCTTTGCTGCCTTCATTCTTTCCAGATGAGGGGGGAGCTGCAGGCACAATTGGATGTGTGAGTGGGGAGATTAGAAGCCTCCAGCCAATCCGAGAGCTCTTTCTGCTGGAGTCATGAGAAGTGCCCCAACCCCAACCCCTTGGAGCAGCTCAATCCAAGAACCGGAAACCCTTGACCGGGGAAGAGGAAGCCGTAGTCCCAGTAGCAGGTGTATCTGGGTTCTTACCTAGGTTTATGGAGAACCAGGGTTGGGTGGTGGGGTACAGCTTGGAATTTGATTCTCAGTGTGGTCAAGGATCGTGTGGGCATCATCCGGATTGGCAGCCTTATCTTCGCTATGTGGTGGTGTGGTTAAGAGAAGATTCCAGAGCCGGACAGCCTGTGTTCAAAACCTAGCCATGTCTTTTACTGGCCCTGAGACCTCACCTATTTTTCCTCTCAGTTTCCTCATTGGTAAAATGGGGACAAGATACTGCCTATCTTACCAGATTGTTGTGAGGACTGAATGAGTTAATGCATGTGAAACGCTTAAGAAAAAAATGCTGCATATAACAAATGTTTACTCTTCTTTGTATGGGGATTTGATATTGTTAACCTCCCCCCATTCCCAGTGGCCTGGTCTCTTTTGGTTTCCAGGACCACACCCAGGTCATTCTTAATTACATAGGACTAAAAGCGCTACCAGCATCAAGCTGGACCAAGAGAGCTTGGAGAAGATGCTCTCAGACCCCAGTTGGCCTGGACACACCCTACAGCCACCCCTGCTGCCCCCATTCCACACTGGGCACTTGACTGGAAGAGAGAAGGACACCGACTCCTTTCAATGGGCCCTCCCAGCATCCACAGTCTTCATTTTCCTCTGCCTCCCCTCCCAACTCCCAACCATCAACTCATTTCTCCTTTGGAAGCACAGAGCCCCACCCTCACTCATCTTCATGCCTTAATGCCATTAATATCTCCGGGCCCTTGGCATTTGTGACTCAAAAGCCAAAACAACCCTTTGTTCTTGGGGCTCTGCTGTGACATCTGTTCCATCAAGTAGCCAGGGAGGAACCCTTTGGTGGAAAGGGGGAGGGGTCAAGAGGCAGGAGGAAATGTTGGGGACTGGGGAAACAGGGCCCGGTAAAGATGTCAAGTGTTTTCTCCCCACATGTATGGTTGCCTTACTAAGGATTCTGCTGAGGTCTAGTGTCTGGTTGTTGGAATAGCGGCATCAGTGCTGGAGGCCCGTGGCTGCAGGACCGTGCTGGACCCCTGATACACTCCAAATAGAGCTGCAGAGCCCTTTAGGTCAAAGGCAGGAGCACTTGAGAATCCCTGCCATCAGCGTGTCAGGAAGCGTGTTCTCAGCACAGCCAATGGGTCCAGCCAATGATCGCCCCCAGGTGCACTGGGCACTCTACCAGCTGCTGATGCCAGCATTGCAAGTGCTTCCTGCCAACAAGCCCTATCAAGCTGTTTCTGATTACACAATGGGACTTCTCCCCGGCACAAAGGGGACCTACTACATACATCCTTTTAGAGCCAGTTTCTATGGAAAACTACTATTCTTCCTTTGCTTCCCAACCATACTGTCCTCCTTATTGGGCCTTGAACACACCACCCCAGGGCCTTTGCACTAGCTGTCTCTTCTGTTCAGATAGTTCTTTCCCCAGATAGCCACATGGCTGACTCTTCATCTCCTTCAGATCTTTGATCAGTTGTCATCTTACCACTGAGATTTTCTCTAATCTTAAATTGTTATCCCAACCCTCCTTATTCTCCACTCCCTTCCTTAATTTATTGTTCCCCAAGGCATTTAGCACCATCTGTCCTATTTATTATTTGTTCTTTCTCCCCACTTCATGGGGGCAGAGACTTTGTCGGTCTTGTTCACTGCTTTATGAAAGACAGATGAGATGAGAGGTCCTCACAGGAACTCTCTGCCTTCTCCCCATTGTGTACACAAAGCAGTAAAGCCCAGAGAGGTTAGGTGACTTGTTCAAGACCACACAGCCATTAAGAAGAGAAGGGGTATCTCTCCTACTTAATACCTGGTAAACTTGTTCCTTGAGCACATCCTGCTTTTTCTAGCCTCCCAATGGGTTTCTCACACATTGCCAGGACCTGTAATTCCCTCCTTTCCATCCCTAGCTGTAGAATCCCTTCATCCTTCAAGGCACAGCTCATAGCCTTCTGCAGGAAGTTTTCCTGGGAGTGGCCTTTCCCTCCTGAGCACTCCTGGTTCTCTCTCTCTGCCCTGTGAAGGCGCCGCCCAGAGTCAGCCTTGTATCATGGCTGTTAGTGTACCTCCTGGCCCTTGTGTGACCCCAGGGTAGGCACTGCGCTTCCGGTCTGCACGTCTCCTGTCTGCACCTGCCCCCAGGAAAGGTGTGCAGGTACTAAAACATTCTCCCTTCAGCTTCAGTCCTCCCACGTTCCCGCAGGGATAAGTCTCTCTGACCTCTCTCTAGATTGTTCTTTCCTTACAGGCAGGATTTGTATGTGGTAATTCTTTGAGCCCCCTCCCCCATCCCCGAGTACTTGCCTCTGGGTTTGTAAGAGGTTTAGCCCCTCTTTATGGAAGGGAAAGTGGAAGGAACAGTAGAACAAGCTGTCCAGACCTGTTTCAAGTTCAAGTCTGGTGAACAAGCTCTTCAACAGCCGTTTCCTGATGAATCCCTTGCTTTTGCCCCAGAGCCCCCACCCCACAGTGGGAGGGTCAGGCCCAAGTCAAATGCTCCACCCCCGTGCCCGGGGAGGCTGGCAGACCCACAGCAGGTGTACCCAGAGGGCGAGACCACGGCTCTCTTGGGGAGACTCCAGCAGGGCCAACATCAACAAGGGAAGGATGAGGGAGGGGGCTGCAAACAGACCTTCCCGGGCCCTGGTCCTCCCATCTTCCCCCAGAACAATTCTAAACAACTCAAGCACCCGCTGACAGCTGAGATAGGAGAGGCAAGCCCTGCCCGGGGCTCCCAGCTTGGGTTTCACATAATGAGCCTCTGGAATCTGGGAAGTGATTACAAGCCCACTGGGGAGGGAC
This sequence comes from Camelus bactrianus, assembly GCF_048773025.1. NCBI lineage: Eukaryota > Metazoa > Chordata > Mammalia > Artiodactyla > Camelidae > Camelus > Camelus bactrianus. The sequence continues at coordinate 30,735,890 of NC_133565.1, forward strand.
CACCTACAGGTCCTGGAACCTTTCACTGCTCTACCACATGCTGTGGACGGATGGGCTGACGGATGTCGGGCTCACCGGGAAGCCGCACTTAGATGCGAAAGATGCAAAACACAGACTCCGTAACAGCACAGTTCAGAAGTGTAGGGCTTGAGAATTCTGAGATGGAGGTGGGGACACTGAAGGGTGACCCTAGGGGAAGAGGGATTGGGTCATGGTTTAAGGAGTGCCTGTAACCTACCCAAGCAACTTTACATCCTGAACAAGTCCCCTCTGCCAGCCCGGATGTGTTAACTGAGTTTATTGAGTACCTATTTGAAAATCACGGAGCTGGAGAGAACTTGGGTCTCACAGTCAAGCTGCCTCATTACAGATGAGGTCACCAAGGCAGAGAGAGGGGAGGTGGGTTGCCTCGCATCATACGGGCTGGGAGGTCTTGGGGCCCCCATCCTGGTGCTGTTAGCCTGCCCTGCCATCCTCACTCAGGTTAGAGCCAAGAGAGAACCAAGCCAGCCTGCAATCCCACCCACTCCTTCCTTGTCTGAAGAGCTGAGCCATCAGAAGCCCAGCCCTTTGATGGGTGTTAGGGTTGGTTTGGAGTGACCAGTGACAACCTGGTATGCTGGTCACTGTGCAGGCTACTTTACCACATCCTCTCACTTACTCCCTAGACTGCCCCTATTTGATTTTACAGATGAGGAAACAATGACTCAGAGAGGTTAAGTCACTTGCCCTAGGTCACACAGCTGGAAAGTTGTGAAGATGTGATTCGAACCCAGACCAATCTGACACCAAGCCTTTGCCCTTTCAGTGTGCTGGGCTCAGGGAAGGTGACCTGAACGGTTGAGGCAAGAGCTGTCATACAAAGGTTAGGAAGAACTTTGGGAACTATAGCAAGGAAGAGAGAGAAAATTGTATCTTGGAGGCCAAAGATTCTTAATCACAGAGCTATGGCTACCAGGCCCTCAGGCAGTCACTTAACCTCTCTGGGAAGCTCTTTTCTGCTCTGACTACAAACACAGAAACACAGATTCTCCAGACAGGAAATGCCAGCTCGTAAAACAGAAAGCTTCACAGAGATGGAGTTTCAGGGAAAGGTCAGAGGCATTGTCCTCGGGTTCCTCCGGGGAGGTAAAGGAGTTCAGAGTGGCTGGTGACAAGATAATACCAGCCCTGGGTGACTAGAGGGCACTGGCCAGGGTGAGGCTCCAGGGAGCAGGCAGGGCTGGGGACGTGGATGCCCGCCAGGGTCCAGCTTAGCCTTGGGCCAGGCCCAGAAACCAGCCCTGTTAAAGCATTGCACAACCACGTCATTAACCACATCAATTGAGAAGGTCAAACTAACTCATTCCAGCTCTGTGAGGCTCCGGTTGGAGGGGGTGGGAGAGGGCAGGCTCCTCAGTTCCAGGGCCATGTGTCCGCTTTGGCTCAATTAGCTCCGTGGTTTCTGCTTCTCTTGGATACAGCCTCAAATGCCAGGCCCCTGGCAGCGGCCTGGCATCCTTAGAGGAGCCAAGAAAGAAGGGGGCCATTCTAGGGCAGTGGGCGGGGTGCAGACTGGAGTGGACTGCTTGACTCAGGCCACCAGGGCAGGAAGTCTCGGGGCGTTAGAGCCGTGATACAAAAACCAAGGCTGAGGTGTCGTCGGTAGCGCTCAGGATGAAAGGACCAGGAGGGGCTGTCGGTGGGAGAATGAGGCCAGCAAGCATGCAGTATGAGGCAAGTCTTGACAACCTGTTCAAGACAGAGTCATAAAGAATGCAAGGCTGTCACTGGCCAAGTCTGGGGCGATGCCAGCTATGCACATGACAGACTAGGGGCACTCGGCAGGACTGGACGGTGGCGAGCAGTTAGGCCTGCAGACCTCCAGGAAGTCACAGAACTCAGGATACTAACACAGGTGATGAAAAGGCTGGGGAACCAGAACAGCCGTTCTCAAAGGGCAGTCCCGATCTGCAGCGTTAGCGCCACCTGAGAACTTAGAAATGCAAATCATCTGGTCCCACCCTGGGTCTACCAAGTCAGAAAGTCTGGGGATGAGGCCCACCAGTCTTTGTTTTACACCCCCCTACAGGTGATTCTGATGCATGATGAAGTTTGAGAACCACTTGGCTACTCAAAGTATGGTCCACAAACCAGCGACATCAGGTCACTCGTGAGCTTGTTAGAAATGCAAAATCTCTGGCCTGGCCCCAGACCTACTGAATCAGACGCTGCTGTTTAACAAGATCCCCGGGGGTTTGCCTGTACCTTACAGTTTGACAAGGGCTGTACCTGAGCTCCAGCCCTGGCGTTCTTTGGACTGGGTGGATGGGTCTGCAGGACAAATAGTTACAGATGACAAGTGGGCCACACAGTTCCAGTCACACGCAAAGACTGTCCTCATCTCTCCTTGAATCCGCACTACTCCCAGAAAATGTCACCAAGAAAAATAATGGCTTCACCAAGCCTGCAAACATGCCTCAACTAGACATTGTGCAGAAAGCAGATTGCAAAGGCAACAGGACAAACAGCCTGACGGGTGCTATTCATATTCCAGAGGAGACAGCTGGAGCCCTTGAGACGCAGGCCGGCTCCCAGCACTCCGTGACATGGAGATGATTTAAGGAGACGCAGCTGAGGGTGGCTGCAAGCGCGTGAAAAACCTGCAGAGATAGACCTTCAAGAAGACAAAGCTGCTGAAACAGGAGGCTGGACCCGTGACCTGTCATCCCGTCTGCCCAGGGTGACCCGGGTTCTCATTCTTTCCAGGGAAACCAGCAAGGCAGCGGTGATAAATTACAGGAGAGGAGTTTGCCTCCGATGGCTCCAAGCCAGATTATGAATGACTTTATCCTCATGACACCAGAAAGAATCTCTTCCTTCCCCATCTCCCTCCTGGCTTCCTAGTGCTGGGGATTCTACCAGGCTAGCCTTTCCAGTCCCGTTAATAATAGTTGCTAATTAATATTTAGTGAGGGTTTACTATGTGCCAGGCTCTGGGCTAAGTACCATGTATGTATTTTTTTTCATTTAATTGTTTTAACAATTCCATTAGGTAGATAGCACTATTTTAGGTTTTTACTAATATTTAGGCATTTACTAAATACTGTTAGGTATTTGCTACTCTACAGATGGAGAAATTGAAACTAGGAGAAGTTAAGTAACTTTCCAGACGTCAGCTAGACGGAAAGGCGGCACTGAAGAAGGGCCCAGATATCCTGACCCCAGGTTCTCCACCAAAGCTTTGTGTTTGTTACTCAGAGTGTGGTCCTTGCGCCGGTGGCTTCAGAATCATCACAAACCTCAGGCTTCACCCAGACTTACAAACTCAGGCTCTGCATTTTAACAAGATGCCTCAGGACTGGTATCCACGTTACAGTTTGAGAAATATGCCTGGTTATAAGAGCTTCCTTCCCTTGTAGCGATGCAAATCGCCGTCGCATAAGGAGCACAGCTGACATCAGTCAGAGACACTTCAGAAATGTTTGTGATGTTTCATTCTCCTCTTTGGGGAACAGGATGTTAGGAAGCCAGAGGGGGCCACCAGGTTCTGGGGGGACAGAGGGAGCGTGGAGAAAGAGAGAGAGCCAGAGGTGGGGGTGGGGGGAGCGCATGCCTTCTTTAGAAGCAGGTTGGATGAGAAATCACCTTCTCAGGGCGAAGTGCTAGCTGCATTTCCCCCTGCATGTTGCAGTCTGGAGAACAGACGGCTCCTGCAGACACCAGTGAGAAAGCACTGCAAGAAAGCGTTTCTGAGTTTCCCTTTCCTTGAGCCTCAGCGACCTTATCTGGCTGAGAGTCATAACTCGGCCCACCCCCCTCGCAGGTGGGATTTAAGGACTGCCAGTATAGGAAACAGTCTGTAGGGCCCAGAGCAGGACACGAGTCTAGGGCACAACACTTACTATTAGGTAGACCAGGTGCCTGATCCCTCAGCCCTGCAAAGCCATGTTATAATGTTCTTTGCTGAAAGGCCAGATCTGGATCCCTCTCAGTGCTCCGCACTCCCCTGTGCTCCCCACACTCGCCTGGGGCCTTCATGGACCAGCTGTCCTCTCTTGTGATACTAGTGCTAAAACAGTGTCCTGACCATTTATGATTCTGCTCGTTCTCATGGAACGTGGTACCTTTAAGGCCTTTGATAACCATGTCATGTCTTTCACTGTCACTGAATCACAGATTGGATTCCAAAGATCATCAGTGTTTAACAGTTCAGGCTCATCAGGGCTTAAGCTCCAGTTCCGCTATTTATTTGATGTATGATCCTGAGTGAGTTTCCTTTTTCTTTTTTTTTTTTTAAATGGAAGTGCTGGGGATTGAACCCAGGACCTTGTACATGCTAAGCATGTGTTCTGCCACTGAGCTGTACCCTCCTGCCCTCTGCCTGTGAGTTTCTTAATCTCTGTGTGATTCAGTTTCCTCATTTGCAAAGCACAAATAATAATAGTCCCTAATTTACAAAATTACTGGGAATATTAAAAAAAAAATACATGTTGAATAGTGAGTTCCAGCGTTTAGCTGACCCAATAGCTACTACTAAACCATGTTTCAAAATCTCATAAAATACAGCACTTGTCAGGCACGTCCCTGGTTTCAGAGATGTTAAAATATTATTCATTCAACAGGAAAAGTGTTCCAAAGTCAAAGATGTGTGGGAAAACCCGAGTGTCTTTCCTGCCAGTTGTTTGCTCCCTTTCAGCGTGATTCCAGGGTAGTTATCACTGTCCCTGTTTCCCAGACTTAGTAGACCATGGAGCCCCTTTTCCGTGGAGCAGGCAGAGCATTCTGTGGGATACACTCTGGAAGTGCTGATCTAGCCCAATGCTCTAGTTTCATAGATGGGGAAACTGAGGCCCAGAGAGAAGAGGAGGCTTCCTGAAGTTATTCAGCTGGTTACAGTGGATCCTAAGCCACTGAACAGCCAAACTGGAGCCTCCTCCACTAAACCAGCTCCCCTCCCCACTTCACCTGTCACCTACGGCACTCCTCACACTAACCCCAAGAGGTCCCAAAGAAAGGGGTCATCCCCATTGTACAGACACAGTCCCCGGCCACTGGGTGATGGGCAGAAGGGGAACCCAGATCAGATTCCTGGGGTTCCTGTTGTATTTTCTTAACACCCTAAAAACTGTGACTCTGGAGGGAAGGAGGTATGTAACTGGGAGGGAGCAGGTGAGCAAAGATGGTCTGAAAGGCCTTGGGGCAGGAGGTGGTCTCAGTGCAGAGGCTCCAAACCAGGCAAACCTCACTTCCTGAAGCAGTCTTGCTGGGCCAATCCTGGCTTCTCCCCTGGTGGGCTGAGATACAGCCCATCGACCACCTGCCCTACCAATCTTGGTCAAGCAGCGGGGGTGGGACATAGGAGGAGGTACCAGAGGTACCGCTGGAGGCCCCTCATTTCACACCTGCCCGCGTGCAGAGCCCTGGAGTGGAGGGCGGACCTCCAGGTTCAATGTTATTCCATCGCCAAGGCACAGCCACGGGGACTCACTGGGCAGACTTCAGACCACATTTATGAAGTCCACCGGGAAGTTCTTTCAGCACAGCAGTTAATTTAATGACTGCTTTGTTTTAAGAGCAGTTTGTGTTTCACTGGCTAAGGTGAATTACTCTAAGGAGCTGTTAAGCAATTCATCAACCTTTAAACCCCAGTATGATGTTTGTGGTCAAACATGACTATTCTCACAGACTGAGTGACTCCCAACCTTTTCCCCTTTGAGACGCACTTGATGGATGATGTTTACCCACATGCATGACCCACCCCCAATGTGAACAGACTCCCGAGGATCAGCAAAAATGTTAAGGAATGGCCTCACCAAGTGTTGGTGGAAAGGTTAACTTTTACACATTGTGAGTGAGAGTATGAATTGATATAGACTCAATAGAGAACAATTTGGCTGCATCTGATAAAATGGAACATGTAATTTCAATTGTAATCCTCATAAGCCTGCAACTCCATCTTTAAGGACATGCCAGAGAGGAGTTCATCATGTATACAGGAAACCTCCAAGGCAATTCACTGCAGAATGCTGGTTTTCACGCAAAACTGGAAACAACTCAAATGTCCACCAACAGGAGAGTGACTAAGCAAAATATGGTATAGTTACATTATGGAATATTTCACAGCAATTAAAAGGAATGAATTAAATCTATATGTATCATTTTGAGTAGATCCCAAAATATATACTGTTGAGTGAAAACAGAAAATTGATGTATGATACAAAATTAAAATATGATTTTTATAAATTCTCAAGTAGGAAAATCATATATTACTATATATTTATCATAGGTATATATAAATTTATAAACGTAAAAGCATAAAAAACAGACTGACAGGATCATGCCACATTCATGACAGTGATTGTCCCTGAGAAGGAGGAGAAGGAGTGGAATGGATCTGAAGGACAAAGGGAACTTCACTTTCTCTGTAAGGCTGTCACGTCAACTGCATCTGATGCGTCTCTCAGACCCTCTTGCCTTTGCCTGTCTCCTGAACCCTTGACCACTTGCTCTGCCTCAGGTACCCCAATGCAACTGACCCTCTGCAAGCCCACATGGTTCCACCTGAGGCTGACTGGCCACATGCCCCGAATCTTGGGTTTTCCCATTATTTCAGGATTTGAATGAAGCAAGACCTGGGATCTTCAGTAGGGCCTGAGATCTGGCTTCCCCAGTGACCACCCAAAGGGACCAGGTATAATGCAGTGGTTAAATGGGATGATTTGCCCCCCCCCCCCGGGAATGTTTGGCAACATCTAGGGACTTTTTGTTTATTATACCTGGGTGTGTTGTGGGGGGTACTACTAGTATCTAGAGGCCAGAGAACAAGGATGCTGCTAAACAGCCTACAATGCACAGGACAGCCCCCTACAATAAAGATGCACCTGGCCCAATGTCAACAGTGCTCAAGTTGAGAAACTCCGGTATAGTGGTTAAGAACTAAGACTTGCTGTGTGACCTCAGGCGAGTTACTTCACCTCTCTGTGCTTCAGCTTCCTCATCTATAAAAGGAGCATAATTGTATCTGCCATATAGTTGTTGTCAGAATGAAATGTATTAATGATTAAATATGTTAATAACTTAAGTCGGTGAACGGCACTTAGAGTGTTATGTAAGTGTAATAGTAATTATAGTAGTAGTAGTGACTCTGCCATGAAGAATAGTAACATTGAGCACACATTTTTTAAGGAAACCATTCACAACTTCAAGCTTCAATTATGGCTAGTTAGAAGTATTTCACAAGACACTTCACAACTGACTGCAACACATTGGTAATACCAGATGTTATGAATTCTTAAATGCACACTTTTCCTACACTTTGACATCCCTGCACTCAGGGTGCATCATATGATCATGGTTGTCAGGTGGCCACCATACATGCATGTCACTGTCCGCACATGGACATAAAACCTCGGGAGTGGGGATCAGTGGCTTGGAAGGAAATTCTGGAGACACTGGAGAAGATCCCCTTTTAAGGAATGGTGCAGTATTCACTGTGGATGGTTTGGGTGACAACATTATGTGAAAATATGATCACTAGTGATGTGGAATCAAAAAGTGACTCTGTCACACCCTTTTGAAGGGAATTTATTTTGCTTACATTTTTCTTTTCATGTAGGTATGAACGTGATATATTATTAAGCATCCATGTCTAAATAAATCTCAGATTTTTCAGAAGTGCGTGTTTACACATCCTACATAAGAAAGCCTTGTGCCTTATTGTAATTGGTAATGTTGCTTCTTTTTTCAGTGGTACATAAAATAATGGTGTATCCTACAATTGATGACATCATAGATTTGATGAATCGTGTGTAATAATCATACTGCCATTTACTAAGTCCTTCAAGTGTACTAATCAGACTATATATATTATCTACCTCACCTAATCCTCTTACTAGCCCTATTATGTATGTACTTTTTTTGGTATTTACTATTCTTGTTCATATTTTGCCAGTGAATAAATTGAGATTCAAAAGGGAAGTAACTTGCCGAGGTCAACAGCTGACAAGCAGAGCTGGGACTCCGAAGCCTTGGGGCTCAAGCTTTGCCTCCTGGCTCAAAATTACAATCAAAGCCTGTATCTTTTTTTCTTTCCCCCAGGTGTTGGCAACCTGAAGCATGGATAGTAACAACAGAAGGTGGCTAAGCCAATGTTCAGCCACCTGTGGGCTGGTCTTCCTCGCTGCCATTTCTCCTTCCCTATCTCCATTTCTTGGCACTGCCAGACTTTCCCCAGCATAGCTCACCCGCCCAGTCCAGTGGCAGAATGCAACCAGAATTGTGGTCCACATGGAGCGCCGCATTTGAGAGCCTATTGATCTCCCAGCTTCCCTAAGGAAGCAAAGTTCATATGCTGTACAGCAGAGAGGGGCTTAAAAGAACAGAGATGTTTTACAAGCTTTGGGTAAAAATCATGTGTTCCCAAGCTGAACCACATCTTTGGAATTTTTCCTTTGTCTCCTTCAGAGTAAAGTTCTGCCTCTGCAGATTCCAGCAAATTGTGGAGCAAAGCGCAGTCATTGTAACCAAACATCCAGAGGTAATTATGCAACGGCATCACCAAAGTGCAAAAGATAAAGCCCAGTTGCGAAGCCTAGCAGATGTATCCCATTAGCATCACCAAGACAATTCCAACTGATGGATGTCTCCTCTCCAGCAGTGTGGGCCTCCCCAAGCCTCCCTGTTGGTTCCTAGAAAAGCAGATTGGCAGGTTGCAAGGCGCGTGGGGAGATGGTGAGCATTGCACGGGGAATCAAGAGACTGGTTTTCAAGCCTTAAAGTTTGCATGACCTTGAGCAAGATACTTGACTGTCCATGCCTCATTCTCCCCTCCTTTAAAATGTGTGCCTCTCCCCCTCCCCCCACCCCAGCTTTTAAAACTGAACAGCAGCTCTCATTTACTCTCTCCCATAACCCTGTGGAATCTGGTTTTCATTCTCATCATCTTTCAGGGCCTCTGAGCAAGTTCCTGTGCCCTGTTTCTCTCAACAAGGATAACTACTTCCACCTGCCTTTGTAATTGGTTCCTGGCACGAGGAAGTCCTCTTGACAAGGCTGGGCTGCCCCGCATATGCTGGATAAATGCTTGAAATATGGACCCCGCCCGTCCCCGGGGTTCAGAACTGAACGCGTTGAGAAGTGCTGCTGTTTGCGGTGCAGGAGCAGAAGTTTTGCTTTCCCTCTGCTTTGCGACTCTCTCACCCTGACGAGCAATGAAATGATTGGTGTCTAGACAGTCTTGGATTATTTCCTGTCCCATTCTCCCTCTCAGGTCATGGAGTTGGCCTGGAGCGAGGACGAGATTTTCACAATGTCTCAAGCAACTGATAGACAAACTGGGATGCAAGTCCTGGCGGTCTGACTCCAAGTCCAACAATCAGAGTGAGAGAGTCAGAAGATTCTGGGCTATGGACTCAAACTGACCTGAATTTAAACCCAGCCTTGCCACTGGCTCACTGTGTCTCCTCTACTTCCTCATCTCTGGAATGGAGATAATAACCACCTCATAGAACTGCAAGCATCAAACAGGGTAACGTGTGTGACGCTCAGGGAGTCTTGGGCTTAAAACCAGAAAAGACTCAAGTGACAACCACTGGGGCTTTAATGGGGATAGAGAGGGAGTGTTACTGGCCCACACAAATGGGGAATTTGTGCAGAGGTAAGATGCCTAGCAGGACAGGACTCTTTCTACCTGAAGGACCTTAAACTCTCCCTACCATTTAAGCATATGAAGAGAGGGGAGCCTCATTTGTTAAAGGGGAAAGTGCGAATCAAAACTACCAGGGCGTCATATGTAAGTTATACCTCAATAAAGCTGATTTATTAAAAAAAAAAAAAAAAAACTACCAGAGATTGGTCAAGATCAAAAATCCTGGTAACAGATAGGTATCAGAGAATGCGGGGAAGCGGGAGCATCCAGGACAACCTCCACAGAGGGCAATTTGGCAAGATGCATCAAAGCCAGTAGTGCACAGACATCGGGTCCAGCAGCTGCACTAGGGGGACTCAGTCGTAGACAGCCCGCCCTCCAGTGCAGTGACCACTCTGGGTTCTTCGGTGTGAAACATGCCACGCCCACTTGAGGGCAGAGTGGGCAGAGGCAGCTTCACTTAGAAAAGGCTGGGGTGCGGGCGAGGTGATGGGCACTGTAGCACTTTGAGGGGAAACAGTTCTGCACCACTAGGGTCTCGGAGGGGCCTGGAGCTGGGGAGCCCACTCAGTAGGGCTTGGAATCTGGCAGACCTGCCCATTCCTTCCTTCTCTGCTACCTACCGGCTGTGTGGCCAAACACAAGTCGCTCCAAGTTGCTTTTCTCCACTTACTCACTGAAGATGGTACCACCTTCCATGAAGAGCTGACTTGAGGAGTTAGTGAAATCCACAGGAGGATCTGGCTCAATGTCTAGTGTCTGGCCAGCAAGCGGAGAAGGTTTTCCCCTATCTGGTTTATCTGCATATCCCTCTTCCTATCTTTGTCTCTTCACCTCTCCCCTGGCTTTTTTCAGTTGTGGCCAACACACCCCTACATCACACCCCAGCAGCCTGGAAGAGCAAACTTCAGACAGCAGTGGACCCAGGAGGCAAAGGCTTACATCTGGGCCTGAAGCTCCAACCTGCTCAGCAATTCCGCCTTCCTTCAGTTCTGAATGCCCGGTATACAGAGTTGGCTTGCTCCTTGCCTTAGGCGCCGGGACTTCCCCCGCTTCCTGACAGGGCCCCCAGCCAGCTCGCCAGTGTGGTTTTGATTTAGCCTACACCTCTGGTGTTTGCTTCTCCCTCCCTCCGACCGTGGAAGAGGAGTGGGAATTCAGACAGTGTCTCCATGTCAAAAACAATGCACTTTTAGGATTAACGTATACACACTACTATATATAAAATAGACAAATAACAAGGTCCTACTGGATAGCACAGGGAACTATATGCAATATCTTATAATAACCTATAATGGAAAAGAATCTGAAAAAGAATATATGTGTATATGTATAACTGAATCACTCTGCTGTACACCTGAAACTAACACAACACTGTAAATCAACTACACTTCAATTTAAAAAAAAAACCAAGAAACGCATTTTTCAAAAAAAACCTTTTCTTTAAAAATAATTACAATCTCACAGAAAGTTGCAAAAGTAATACAGAGGTCTCACGTACCCTGCACCCAGCTTCCCCCATGGTAACATTTTACATGTCAGCAGTACACCTCTAAAATATGTGTTTGGTGCTTGCACCACCTGGGCAAGGATTTAGTATGAGGAGAAGATCTAGTGGTTCAAACCTTGTCATTGTAAATCTTCTGTTCCATCGCTCCTGAAAGACCTGATCTTTCCTTTCCAGGACTTGGGTCATTCACAGCTTCTGCCCAGAAAGCATTCTTTATCAGCCAGAGACTCAGGCTAGCTTAAGCCAAAAGGGAATTTACTAGAAAGACATTGGGCTGCATCAGAATCTGTGGGAAGACAGGGAGGCCGAGCAGGAGCCAGGAGAAGGACCGGGGCATCCAGAACTCCATGGCCACTTCCTCCAGGTGCTCCCATGGCAAAGAATGAATGCATGAAGGCCCACTGCTTTGTTCTGTTTTGTTTTGTTTTTAATTTACTCTGTTTTAACTTATTTTTAAATTGAAGTACAGTCAGTTACAATGTGTCAATTTCTGCTGTACAGCATAACGTCTCAGTCATGCATATACACACATATATTCATTTTCATACTCTTTTTCGTTAAAGGTTATTACAAAATATTGAATATAGTTCCCTGTGCTCTACAGAATGTTCTGTGTTGTTTTTCCTGTCCTTTGTCATCTCTTTGCAAAGCTCTTCCGCATCACCCCAGCCAGGAATGGCTCACGCATAAAGCCCTTCCCAGCTGGACTACATTTCTTGGGGGTCAAGTTCTCAGTCTCTATCAAGTCTATAATATTTACTCAACATAGGAAACCAAGAAGTATTATGAACAAATAAATTCTGGCACTAGAGGCAGTTAATTAATTTTACCAGATTCCTTGACGTTCATATACAACCAAAATGAGGGGGAAACTGCCTCTTTTTCTTTTTCTTTTTTTGACTCTTCTTAATGGGAGTGTCAAAGCAGTCAGTGTGTGAATTGGGCTTTTAAAATCACTGACAAAGCTTTTAAGGATCCCATGAACTTGCAAATAACAGCTACACAAGGTTTTAATTAGCATGATGTGAAAAAAAGTCACTTGACCTCTAGGTGCCCTTCTTTAAAAAGTGGGATAATGAGACTGGCCACCTGCTCGCTCACAGAGGCACTTGTTCATTAATGAGACCGGTGGTGGCAAGGTGCTGGGAGCACTTTGGATGAAAGAAGGAGGAAAAAGCTCTCCGAGTACTAACTGTTATAATGATGGTTTTAGCCAAAATCCTATTATATCTAGACTCCCTCTGGTGACCAATTTAGCATACTGTATATAATACATTTTGAATTAATTGGTTTCTACAGCCTCTCAGTAGACTGGGGGTTGCCAAATGGCTGTGGTTTTGCCTTTGCTGAGATGCCATGAATACATTCTTCTCCCCGAGGTTAGCCCTGCCACCTCTTCCACCCTGGGCCATCTCCGCCTTTACTCTGATGCGTGGCTCTCCTCACCAGTTTTTCATTTGAAAGCCAGGCTTTTCCATGCTGCTGTGCAGTTTGGGGAACATCACGTCACCATCCTTAGATCCCTAGGGGGCAGTTAAATGGACACAGGAGCTGACTTGTTCTGTTTGGTGCCAGAAAGCAAAACTGGGACAGATGAGACAGAGGAGCGCGGGTTTCAGCCCAACAGAAAAGAAAACTTTTTCATAGTCAGATTGTCCCATATTCAACAGGTATCTCCGGGAGGTAGCCAGAGCCTCTGTTGGTGAGGGCCCTTGGTTTGCAGACGTCTGAATGTACTCCAGTGAGTTTTAACAGAAGAGAGTCTATGCTGGTGGACTGTGCTTAGCATCGATTCCACCCACCTTCTTGTGTGCCTTCCTCTAACAATGAGGCTGGAGAGCTAGTCTATGTTTCCCAGTCTCCCTTGTAGCAGAGTTCAGGTGGGCTTGCAGAGAAGATAGAAGTGAAGAGGAAGCCACAATTCTGCTGGGTCTACTGATTTTTCAGTGGCTCTTGCAGAAATTCCAGTGTCCAATCACTTGCTTTGTGAGTTCAGAAGAGCACAAGGCATTCTCGGTGTAGATGGCCGTGGGCACAGTGTGACTCTGGAGCTGCAGCAGTGGTGGTGCTTTCTGATCATGGTGGCTTCCTCAGTGTGAGTTTGATAACCATAGAGGCTCCTGGATTGTGGCAGCATCAGTGTGGTGCAGGGACCAGTGGCATCCGGATCATAGATGACGTAGCAGCTCCCTTGTGTCCTCTGAGAGTCATTCATGCAACTTCAATCTAGAGTTGGTGTCTTCAGCTCTCTCTCCCATCAACTCTGTAAGCCCTTTCATACCCTGCAGTGAATCATTTTCTGCTTAAATGAACTAGAATGGATTCTGTCCTCTGCAATAGAGCCCTAGCTGATGGAAAGAGATACGTAGAGCCTAATGAATCACTGGGACTGTCTAGGCTGAGTTCTTGGGAACAATTCACAAAACTACACTGCAGAACTGAGCTACCAAGGGAGCTGTTGTTATGTGACAATTAGGAGGCTGTCCTCACCTGCGTACCCCGGAGTCATGCCAGCTAGTCTCCATTCTGTGCCAGCAAAACAGATGTCCATGCCCCACCTCTTTCTCCACATAATTCAGTTCTGAATCAGAGCCTCACATGAATGTAGTTGAGCAGCAGAATAGAAATCACCACCAGATCCCAGCCTGCAAAGGAAATATAGTCATTAGTGGTCCAGCCCCTACCGTTCAGAGATGAATCGGGTGAGTCAGTCCACAGTATTTACTACAGAATTATTGACTGTCAGGTCTGGGAGAGCTCTGAGAGAGGCTAGTTCAGCCTTCAGAGACAGATGAACTTTTTTGTCCAAGTTAGAGTCAAAAATCACAGCTGGTTATAGATAAAATCCGTGAGCACAAACATCTGGCTCAGTGTCCTATCGACCGGCTCCGCTTTCCGCCTCTGAACCTCTGAGGGATGCCAGAAGGAACTGCTGCATCTGCTGGGAGTCCAGACCACGTATAGCCAGTGTCCAGGGTCTTGTGACGTTTCTCCAAAAGGGAGACACTACGGGATTTGGAAAACTTCTTTTCTCTGAGTTAGGCTAACCTAGTTTCAAATCCTGACTGCTACGTGTTACCTGTGTGGCCTTGCACAAGTCAGTCACACTCTCTGAGCTTCAGTTTCCTCTTGAGCAAAGTGGGGAGTCATAATTGCCTGTTTTAATAGTTTTTTGCAAAGAATGAAGTGTCAGAAGCACTCGGCTCATAGTAAGTGCTCAGTGAACATTAGTCCTGTGCAGCCTCGAAGGTGAGGCCTGAACAAGAATGGCACAGGTGTCCTGAGCCAGACACCGGAGGGCTCAAATGTCAGCCCAGAGAGTCTGGACTTCGGCCTTTGTGTTGGAACTAGGAAGATCACTGTAATTATAGTTGATTCTCCTGGTGGGGGAGGTATAACTCAGAGGTAGAGTGCATGCCTAGCATGCACAGGGCCCTGGGTTCAATCCCCAGTACCTCCATTACATACATACATACACACACATAATTACCTCCCCACAACAATAACAAAACAAATTATTTTAAAAAGCTGATTCTCCCAGAAGCCCAGCTGGGCAGTGGGGTGCAGGTGGATGCCAGTTAGGAGGCCAGGCAGGAGCCCAGGCAGAGAAAATCCAGGCCCAGACGGGGTAGTGGGAGAGCATGGGAAGGAGGAGGTGGGAGAAGGATGCAGGACCCACCGAGGTCGGGGACCTGGGAGCCAAACTTCAGTTCCTCCACGCAACGCTCTGTTGATGACCTAGAGTTCTTTCTGAATATCAGGACCAAGTTACCACGTTTTCAGAGACAAAGCTTCTTGCTTTAGAAACACACGAAGGTATTCCAGATCTTAAAACTGAGAGAGAGTGGGAGCTTCTGTGACATCTGGCCCGGGACTGAGACGTCTTCCCTAGAGCTGTGGGGCTGTCTGCTGCACAGATCTGAGGAGTCTCAGCTTGTCTGGCTTCTGCTTTAAAACAATTTTCCACCGTCAGTGAACAATTGCCCACTGTCACTGCTGTCAACACCACAGGCATACCAGGAAAACCCTTTTCAATTTGAAAATTTAAGTGCTCAGTTGACTAAAGTCACAGAGGCGGATGAGACCAGAGATCAGTCGAGGTCTCTCCCTGTCTCTGATGTTCTCCACTCTCCGTTCAGAGAGACGAGTTAAGTACCCTGGTTGAGCTTGCCTGTGGGTGACTTGATTCACACATCCACTCAGATACTCCTACCATGTGCCAATGCTTGGCTCTGGGGATACAAGCGTGAACAAAACAAGTCCCTGCTCTCGTGGGGCCCACATTCTAGGTGGGACAGACACCACTGAGTTAAATGTACAGCATCACGATAGCTGCCGAGGAGAGGCATGAAACAGGATCACTGGCGTAAGGAGGGCCGGAATTTGCCGGATGTGTTTGTGGTTAGGAAGGGCCTCCCTGAGCAGGTCAGCTTGGAGCAGGGACCCAGAGAAAGTGAAGGTGCGAACCATACGGATACCTGAGGGGAGGGACCTGTGAGAGCGTAGGCCTGGGAATGGATTGTGCTTGGTGCTCCAGGAGCAGGAACGAGGCCAGCGTGGCCACTGCAGAGGGGGTTGTGTGTGTAGTGGTGGGGTGAGATCAAGGAGGAGGGGGCAGATCGCATAGGGCCTTGGAGGCCACAGTAAGGACTTTGGCTTTTACTCTGAGTGAGATAGGAGCCAGGGCGGACTTCTGAGCAGAGGATGACGGGCTGGCTTCCATCTGGGCAGAACCCCTCGGGCTGTTGTTCTGAGACCAGTCAGGAGGCCACCACAATAATCTGGTGGTAGTTCAGATCAGGGTGTCTTATCAGTGGGGGAAGAGCAGAAGGTTGTGGGAGTGAGGCCCAGGGCACCTGGGATTTGGGGAGGAAAGGTCAGATTTGAACATTATGAGCTTTAGATGAACAGCCTCCAACAAGTGCTCGCCCTCAAGCCTGATCCTTCTAGTCCAGCCCTGGGCTCTGAAGGCCATTCTGAAGAGTTGCTGCAGTGCTTTGACTGGGGACAAATTCATTTGGAACAGATAACGAGCCTAGTAGGATGGCTGCTTTGAAAGGGCCACTGAGGCGTCCTGAGTGTAAAAAAAAAAGTACGAGTTTTTATCGCCACGTTAGAGAGTACGATTGGGAACTTCATTCCCTGAATGTTCCCTTAGTGTTTCATTCACCACTGGTGCCAACCAAGGTCAGTCAGTCTTTAATGTCTCTGTATCATTGGAAGGGACAGTGCCTGGTGCTGCTGCCCCCCAGAGGCTACTCGCCTCCTCGCAGCCCAGGCTTTCCCTGAGCATCACTGTGGGTTTTCTGGCCACAAACCATGGGCTGGGCGTGCAGAGCAGCAGGGCAGAGCCCTCAGGGGACTGAGAATGGAGGGCTGGTTCTCAGGGGGTTCACCTTGTACCAGCCCAGGGGATCTGGCCTGCCTTCCCAAAAAGGATGTGGGACTGGGGGCCCAGAATCCGGTTTCCCTCTCCTGCTCGGTGTCATCTCACTGGACATCTCACTGCGGAACTCTAGCTAGTTTCTCACGTTCCCTTCTTGTGCCAACACTTTAAAAGAGCTTGTGAAATCTGTATATGAAATGGAGTATGGTTTCCATATCATGCCCAATTCCTTTTATTTTATTGATTGATTGATTGATTGATTGATTGACTGTTTTTGCTTGTTTGGCAAGGAGAGGTAATTAGGTTTATATTTAGTTTAATGGAGGGACTGGGTCTTGAACCCAGGACCTCGTGCAGGCTAAGGATGCACTGTACCACTGAGCTATACCCTCCCCCCCTCCGATTCCTTTTAGATCTCTGCACCCTTCCTCTTTCTCCCCACACACCTCTCCTGGCACCCAGGGGACCCATACTGCAAGGTTCCTTCTGGGTCTGCCTTTCCTGCCTGAGCCTCAAGTTTTTTGGAGTTTTTTTTCTTCTTTTGCTCTCATCGAAATGGGCCTCTCCTAGTTCCACCAACGAGTAAGTGCTAATGAGGGATCATCTTTTTCCACACCTCTGGAACCTCAGTTTTTAAATCTGTAGAACAGGGCTAATAGTAATATTTATCCTCAAGGTCATTATGAGGATTACAAATAGTTTATGCAAACCATCTGGCAGTGCCTGAGGTATTCGACAAATGGCAGATACCGGTCTAGAATGGACTCAGCTCCAATATCATTTTCTCTAAGAAACCTTCTTTGATTCCCACTAAGTGCAGTTAAGTGTTCTTCATCTGTGCTTCAAAGTCTATGGGAATAATTCATTGTGTACTGGATATTTGTCCACAATAGGCTAGACCCCTGTGGTCAGCAGAATAATCCCTTCCACACACCACTCCCTCCACCCCATGCAAAGATGTCCACGTCCTAATCCCTGGAACCTGTGGGTATATCACATGGCAAGAGGGAATTACGACTGCAGATGGAATTAAGTTTGCTAATCATCTGACCTTGAGATGGAGAGATTATCCTGGATTATCCAGTTGGCCCAATATAATCACAAATCTCCTTATAAGTGAAAGAGGGAGGAAGGAGAGTCAGAGAAAGAGAAGTGATGGGAGAAACAGAGGTCCGAGTGATACAATTGTTGGCTTTGAAGATGAAAGGGAGCCATGAGCCAATGAAAGAGAGCAGCCTCTGGAAGCTGGAAAAGACAAGAAGACGAATTCTCCCCAGTGTGTCCAGCAGGAATGCAGCCCTGCTGACGCCTTTATTTTAGCCAGTGAGATCCATTTCAGATTTCGGGTCTCCAGAACTATAAGATAATAAAATGATGTTGTTTTAAGCCACTAAATCTGTAATTTGTTATAGTCACTATTAGGAACTAATACAACTCACATACATGTAATTGGCACAGTTACCCAAGTAGACATGGTTATTGTTCTCACTTTACAATGGAAAAATTTGCAGCTTACAGCTGTAATTTGTGCAAAATTGCACAGCTAGTAAATAGCTATCAGACCTTTCGATGCAAGTTACAAAAAACAAACACAAATTGGCTCAACCTATGAAGCAGAGGTTACTGGCTCACATAACTGAAAAAAAATTCCAGAGGAGGTTCTTGTAGAAAACAGGCAAGATTTGATCCACAAGCTAAGGTGATAACACCTAGGATGTAGTATTTCTCTGTCTCTTGGGCCTGTTTTCCATAGTCTCAGCTTTGTTCTCAAGTTCCATGCAGAGAACCTATTGTTGAAGGCTCAATTCTGTGGTGGCAAAAATGGCTGCAGCAGTTCCAGACGTCACCACCTCACTCCCCATGACTTCTAGAGGAAAAAAGAAAACTTCCCTTTCTCAGACTGCTCAGCAAAACTCTAGTAGTGACTTGTGGCTTCTAATTATGTTAATCCCCAATTCCTGGGCTAAATACTGAGCCCCATGGTGGACCTGTGAATGGGGAGTGGGGTGAGGTTGAATTGCCTGAAAGGAGATCAGAGTCAGTTGGGCAGGATAAACAGGACATGGATATCAAACGTCCACAGTGCTGGCTGGAAAAAGCCCTACCACAAAGCTTCTGAGTTCAAACACTACTGCCTCCCAGTAAAGTCATTTCTGACTCTTTAGATAGTTGGTCATCGCCTGTTTACTTTTCAGTAAGACTAAGGGACAAGCCTGGAGTCATCCTAATCTCCTCTGTATTCCCAGCCCCTCGCCCAGGGCCTGGCTGAGATCAGCCATCAGAGGAATGTTTGTTGGTCACTAGGGCTGCTCTTTCAGGGAGGTGAGCCACCCAGGAAGTTGCTCAGTGCCACCTTTCTCTGGGTCTGTAGGGAGCTGTGATGATGCCCAGCCAGGCTAAATGTTTCTGAGAAATGTAAGGACTTCAATTGATATAAGCAGTGGCTTGTATTTAAGCCAGTTTGAGTTGGATGTTTCTTTTACTTGCAGCTGAAAGCATCCTAAATGATACAAATGACTTCTAACGGTGTTGTGAGGATTTAAATGAGATAATGCATGTAAAGTACTTAACGAGGTCTAATAGGTGTTAGCTATTATTATTTTTATTACCACTTACAGTGACATTATCTGTTTATGAGTTCCTCAGGGGTAGGTTGAATCCTCCCCGTTCTGGAATGTAGTAGTAAACAATACTTAAATAATGGCTGAACCAAATTAAGTATCCAGGGCACCGTTTTACATGGGTCAAGTTTCCATTGATTGAATTTTTAAATGTGAGTTATATTTTCAGTTTCAATAGGATAGCTTGCTATTTACAGAATTCCTGTGGAAAATTATTTTGGAAAGATGAGTTATCTCATAATTCAAATCATCTATGTTTGAACAAGTCATTTCATTTATTCAACAAACATTTATTTAGCACCTACTGTATGCCAGGTACTGTTGGGTATGGTGGGACTTAGCAAGGAATAACAGATACAGCATCTGCTCTCATGAAGTGGTTATGTGGCAGACACTAGGGGTTGCCAGCCTTACAGGAATTTCCTCTTCTTCCTTGCTAATAAAGCCCCAATTTTGTGCAAAAAGCAATGTGTGAGGGAGTAGGGGGAAAGCAATGTGTGCTACAGATTGGGAGGAAATATTTGCAAAGCACATATCCGTATCTTCACTGTGCTGTTGGTCACACAAATCTACACGTGATAAAATCACATAGAATTAAATACACATACGCCCCCTACAAAAGAGTACTTGTAAAACTGCTGAGCTCCGAATAAGGTCAGAGTTCAATTTCTTCATTTTGATATTGCCTTATGTTACACCGGGGAAGTCTGGGTGAAGAGTTGCATGAAATCTCTAGTACTTCTTAAACTGCATGTAAGTCTACAACTATCACAAAATAAAAAGCTTTTTAAATGGGTGAATTAAATCTCAATAAAGCTATTTAAAAAAAAAAAAAGGAAAATGGGAGGGTGTTTTTGGTTGTCACCATGGGAGGGGAGCACTTCTAGCATTTAATGGATGTGAGATTCCCTCTGCATTCCGCAGGACGGAATTTCACAGCGAAGGATCAAACCACCTCCCCCACTGAACATGCTGCCAGATACTCAGGTAGATAACCCACACAAGCATCAAAACAGTAACAAATACGTTTATACTTAACCTGAGCCTCTAACTTAATCCCATTTACAAATCAATGTGAAAGGCATTTGTGTATGGTTTTAATACACTCTGAATTTTCCAGGAATGCAAATATCATGTAAAAAGAGGAAAGGTCGTTATTTTGCTCTGTTTGGAACTTTGCCAAGAATTGTTCACCACTCCAGAAAATCAGCAGTGACAGTGCTTCCAATAATATCTGAGTCACCAATACATTTCATTAGCCTCCATTTCAGCCAGTCAGTCATGATATATATGTACATGTATCATTTATTACATAAATGCATTTATTATATACATGCATTCACGATACATATTTATGCATGAAATATGTAAGTATTTAGATCTTATTTGGAAATGTCAAATATAAACAAAAAGTGTTGACTATATTCAGTTGAATACTATCTTATGTTCTGTAAAATCATTATAAGTAGATGCACGTATCTGACTCCATCATTATGTCATGCAGCATATACATGCCTGGGCACCTGCGTAGTGTATACATATTATTTTCCAATAAACTACTTTCCTTTGATTTCTCCTTTGTATTACAGTTATGGCATTGTATAGATTATTTTATTGTTTTGTGTAGGTTATATTATCTATGAATTTCCTGCCAGGACAGTAAAGGAGACATTACAAAATACACGTCTTGAAAAGGGGGTGTTGGGTTTCATAAAGTGGAGAACTACTGGTCTAATTTCTGGTCAATGAGACATCCATGGAGGATGTTCAGGAAAATATTTTCTCCTCCGATAAAAAGAGAGAGGTGTTCTGCACCAATTTCCACCTCTCTTTTGGAAGTTGTAGGACAACATAAGTCTTCTGTATCACGCAGTCATCTCGCAACCAGGAGGCAACAAGTCTGAGGAACAAAAACCAAAATGCTGAAAAGTGTGAGGCCAAAATAAGGAATGAGCCTGGGTCTTTGATGATGTCATTGATCTGTTGCACTAACCCTAGAATTGCCGACTATAGACTTTGTCATGTGAGATAAGTATAGATCTGTGTTGTTTAAGCCACTGTTAGTTGGGTACTCTCTTGCATGCAGCTAAAAGCATCTAACCAAGATAAGGAAAATACAGTAAATGGGCAATTACAATCAAGTGTAATAAAGTGTTTTAATTGACATAGAGAAGATAGGGAAAAACTTCATCACGTTCCCAACTCAGACGAAGAGTTGGGGGTTTGCCATGAGTATTTCCTGTAGGAAATAATATCTGGACTAAGGCCTGAAGAATGAGTAGGGGGTTAGCAGGACCGAGTGTTCCATGAAGAGAGAACAGCAAGTGAGATATTACAGAGTGACAGAGAAGTGTTTCTGCCTACAGTAAGTTTCCTGAGAAGGGTATGAACAATAGGTATGAGATACCAGATCAAATCCTGAGTCAGTCACTTGGTAGCTGAGTAATGTTGGGTAAGTTATTTAACCCCTCTGAGTTTCAGTTTCACCATCATGAAAATGATGATCATGGTAGTACTCATGTCCTAGGGTTTTTTTTTTTTTTTTTTTTTAATGGAGGTACTGGGGATTGAACCCAGTATCTCATGCATGATAAGCACACACTCTACCACTGAGCTATACCCTCCCCTGCTAGGGTCTTTTTGAGGAGAGATTGTAGCAGTCATCTAGACAAGAAATATTCAAATCTAGGTGGTGGCAGGGGGAATGATCCATAAATAGAGGAAATATACTGGGGTTTGCTTCCACCAGGTTTGTTGGGTCAGTGATTAAAAGAAGACGGTACAGGATCAAGGATGATGTGTCGGCATGGAACTGAGTGATGGATGGTGCTGTTCACTGATACAGGCAATACAAAAGGAGTAGTGGGATTTTAAGGGGGAAATGATGAATTCCGTTTTGGACATTTTGTGTCTGGGGTGGCCTGCGGGATGTGGAGGTACTTGAACTCTGAGCTTAGACGTGTTTGGGTTACAGGTAGACTGGGAAGCAACAGTATATAACTAATAACTGAAGCCAAAGAAGAAAGTGAGACGTGCCAGGGAAAATGGTGAGGAGAGGTGCAAGGTCAGAGCGCTGGGGTATATTTTATACCCAGTACATTTCATGGCTACGTGAGGAAGAAAGGCCTGCAGAAGAGCCTGAGACGGAGCACCCTTAAAGATAGGGAGAAAAACAAGTAGTCTGAGATCACAGAAGCTGATGGAAAAATATTTCTCAACAAGGGGAGAGATCAGGTAGGGTAAGGATTGAGAAACATGAGATTAGTCAGTGGAGTTACTGCTGACCTTGACCAGCGGCGTTTCTAGGGGGTGGAAGGCAAACCTGAGAGGGATAAGGAGTGGGAGGGGATGGGCGAGCACAAGCAGCTCTTTCTGGAGAGTTGGCTGCCGGCAGGAGATAAGGCAGTAGGAAAGAACGTAGGGACGTGAGGAGCTGAGGCCGAGGGATGGAGACCTAAGCATGATAAAGTGCCATGCCATGCCTAAGGAGTGCAAGGAAAACTTACTCGGAAAACTTACTCAACTATTAGTTAAGCGCTTCCTACGTGCCAGATCAGTCTGGCCACCCTCTCCTGAGAACACGCGTGGAGGCTACACATGACAGGTTAACCTAAGGCTTTATCTTCAGGGGAAAGCGGTTCTCCTAAAGCTGTTTTTCCTAGGAATTCCCATTCCGAGCCCCTCCACCCCGTACAACCCCTGGATACCCTGCAGGAGCCCACACTCGCTGGATCTCACAACTCCAGTCGCACACTTGAGGCCACTACTAAGCAAAGGATCGCTAAGAGGGCCATGCTAATGACGCCAACCCCACAGCCTCCCCGGTGTTTCGTCCCGAATTGCGATAACAACAGCGATTGCGCAAAGAATCGCCTTCTATTTGGCCCCGCCCCTTCTCTTTCTTTGTTTCCTCCTCCGAGGATCTCGCGAGAGTTAGGCGGCAAATCCCGCGAGTTCGGACCTGGGGCCGGTTCTGCGGCTCTCGCGGTGTTTGCGCGAGACTGCTCCTTTCCTTCCTCCCTCGCCAGTCCGCCTGCCTTCCTCCCCCCTCTTCCCCGCCCGGCCTCCCCCTCCTTCCCCCGCGGGCCCCCTCCCCGCAGGGATAATATGGTCTCCGGCGATGGACGCCCCAAGTGCAGGTTAGTTTCAGTCCGCCAACTGGGATCTGGCAGCTGGAGACGCGAGCTGCCCGGGCTCCGAGTTCCTTGCTTCTCTCGCCTGGAGTCGCCCGGTTGGCGTCCGGGCCCTCCGGGCTCAGGTCGTGCTCCCTTGGGGCCTGCCTGCTGGGCCGCACTGTCCGCGCCCAGGCCGCGAGAGCCGGGCCTCGCCGCCCTCGCCCCTCAGCGTGACCCCACCAGGGCCGTCCGCTCCGCTGCTGGCTCTCACCCGGGCCGGTCTCGGCCTGTTGGCCGCTGCTGGCTGCCAGCGGCTTCCCAGTACATTTCAGTAGCACAAGGGTCGGGGAGAAGCCCACCATCTTCCCCTCCCCGCCCCCATTTGTAAGAGATAAGGGTGGGGGCCGCTGCCTCCTTGCTTGGGTCTCACGCAGCTAGTTGTTTATTCCGCTGTCCAGCTTCGAGCCCCTCTCTCTCTCTTTGCCTCTGGAAGCAGAGTGGGGGGCGGTCAAGGCCGAACACTGGTCAGCCAGTTGCCGGACCATTTACTGCAGCGCTGAGTCTCCTCCCCCCATCCACCTCCCCCCTTCCTCCTCAATAAAAAAGGGGAAAAACATTATATATTCTCAAAAAGTGGGCTGTACTTATCGCTTCTCATTTCGGACCAAGGTCCTAACAATGTTGAGGGTCCTGCCCACCCACCGCAGTGAGTCTGCACAAAAGATCTGAAGGTTCTTTAACCTCAGGGCTGCCTCCCCGCCACTTCCCCTGAGAGCCTTAGGAGCTGAAGCACATTCAAATGAGACCTCTAGGTCTTTGACTTTGTTGTTAAGCTTCAATTCGTGCAAAACCAGAAAGACATGTATTTTAGGGAGAATCTCCTAATTTACCCAGATACTTTGTTGTTCACTTTTTACCTTCAGTCTTCAGACCTATTAAGGTCTTACCTGATAAGTTGCTTGTTTTGGTTTGGTTTAGATTGTATTCATGTTGTTGAATGCCCTGTGAAAATCTATCTCTTGATTATTTTTAAAAAATCAATTCTAACAGAATGGTGGCATTATCAAATTGGCCTGTTTATATTTATGCAGTTTTCAGGACATGGCTTCACAAAATATGCCTATACATCATTTAAATTGTTTTTATTGTCCCTTTCCAAGTATTCTGTATTATCACATTTCAGGAGTTGATTATTTTACCAGTTTTTATTTGACAATCACGGTTTAGAGTTGTACTGTCCAATACAGTAGACACTATCCACATGTGACTATTTAAATAAATTAATTAAAAAATTTAAAACTCTGTTCCTCAGTTGCTGTGATCACATTTCAAGTGCTCAATAGCCATATGTGGCTAATGGCTACCTTTTGGACAGTGCAAATATAGAACGTTTACACCAGTGCAGAAAATTGTTGGATAGAGCTGGCTTCCAGATATTTTCACTTTGAATTAGGTACTTTGTAGCAATGTTTAATAAAATTATAATTTTTTTTCCAGGATATGCCTTTGAGTACCTTATTGAAACATTAAATGACAGTTCACATAAGAAGTTCTTCAATGTACCTAGACTTGGAGGCACCAAGTATGGTAATGTTGCTTAAATTTTCTTGGGTTTCTTTAGTTTCTAATAATAAAAATGCATCTGTCAAGCTAAGTAGAAGAAATTTTAAGTTTATTCCCACCATGTTGTAGCAGGTATACTTACATATATCTCTAACATTTTGAAAAACTCTTCTTGGGACGTCTTTTATTTGAGGAAAGATACAATCCCCTACCTTAGCTTCTCATTTTAAAACCTAAGTTAATTTAGTAATGATTTTTTTCCCCACAGGAAACTACTAATACTATTTAAAAACACACACAAAACCTGACTGATGGTATCCTAGAGCTATTAAATGTGTATTTTAATTTTTCTAGTGACCAATGCCCACAATTCTTTATCTGCTGTCCTTTGAATAGGAATCACCAACAGGGCCCACTGATTTGAATTGTTCACTAGGGCATTTTTTTGCCCTGGCTTATGCACCAGTACTCTTGGCAGAATTTTGCAGGCACCTGATCAGGATCAAACAAACCTTTCCTGAGGTCTCTGAGGAGTGAACTTGGTGGAACCCCAATGTATTGGATGGAAGTCTTGACTTTATTGACGACTGAGTAGGTTTCTCAACCAGGCCAATGAAGGGAAGACCTGTTTGGAAGAGTGATTTAGATGATTCTTTTCAGTGAAAACTACTTGGAAAGAAAAATGCCAAATCTGTTGCAGTCAGTTTTGAAGGGAGCTTTTCTTTAATCTTGGTTGATTTGTTTTGTTTTGTTCTCTCATTATTTAAGAAGATTGCTTTTGTGATCTTTCTGTAGATTTTGGTGGATTTAAGTGTTTTAGACTGCCACTTGCAGTATTTTCTTGTACATTGTGAGAAAATTTAGATATTTTAGAGTATATGTTGGAGAAGATCCCTGTCTTAGAATGAGGTTGCCATTTAAAAATAAACAGTTCACCAAAATCCTTTACTTGGCATGTTTAGTTGTAGCGATTGATATTAAGAAAGGTTGGTCATTTTCTTAGCGCCATGTCTTTCACTCACATTTATTTTATCTTTTCACTGATGATGAGTTTGTATTAATTTTGAAAAGGGAACAGCTATGTTGATTACAGGCAAGAAAGACCTCTTATTTCCCTTTACTTCTTTCAAATATCTAGTGATTCTGGACTGGAAATTTCTTAACCCACATTTTATAGCTTAATAAAGGAAAATAACATATATGGGGATGACTTTTAAATTGAGTGTAAGTTCTTTCTGTGGTTAATTTGTGGAAGTGTGCCTGCTTGAAGATGGCCTATATTTCCCAAATGCAGGAAATCAATAGGAAACTATTAAAACAACCGTAAAATGCATTGAAAGAGGGATTAGGGATCTAAGAGCTATGTTATCTCTGGAAATAAGCTGGCATGGACATCTCTACATAACTGAGTTTTAGAGTACTAGGTTTTTTATACCCATGATAAATATAACAGTACAACACCTGTAAATATAAATGCCTTTAAAACAAGTTTGATTTTTATTTGTGTGGGGTTAAAACTCACCTTTTAATAGAGTGGTTATTATGAGAGGTTTACTAAGTAGTTACTTAAGTAATTTCTTAGTATACTTAATAGGAAGTACAACTTGAAAGAAAAATTGACTTTGAAAGAAAGGAGCAACTTGAGTAGAAGAACAGAAAAATCCTGGTTACATTTTTAGAGGAACCAGATTGAATGGCCTCCCATGTGTGTGCTTAGGAAACTTGGCTCTGGTAATCACCAGGGGTCCAAATCACTGTCTTCTCTGCTTGCCACATTCTGATGCCCACCAGGCGGAGAATCACAGCTGGAGTGAGTAACCTGATGAGGGGAAGGTGTTCTAGCCCTAGTCGAGGCGGAGGGGATGGGGGAGGTGGGATGGGGGTGTCATTAACACTCTTCTGAGCTTTCAGGAATGCCTTTAGCTGCAAGGAACTGAAAGTCTGCTGTACAGTGCTTTAACAAATAGGGGTTTATTTTTCTCACATAACAAGAAATCTGGATGTGAGCATACTGGGACTGTATCGCACTAGTGTCAGCAAGAACCTAGGCTTCTCCTTTTTTTCTGTTTTGCTTTCATATATTCTTTTTTTTGGTTGCAAATAGCTGTGTACCTCCAGGCTTTATGTCCATGTTCTAGGGAGCTGGAAGGGCAGAACAGGAAGGAAAACCCTTCCCAGGAGCTTTTGCCTGTATCTCCCTGGTCAAAATGTCATCAGCCACTCTTGGCTTTAGAGGCTAAAAGATGGAGTATTTAGCTTTTCGGCTTTTGACATGGAGGAGGACAAGGGAGAAGTGGTTGAAGTGGTTGGGAGTAGGTGGTGAGTGAACAGCCCAGACTCTCTGCCTCACTAGCAGCTCCTTCCCTCAGTGAGTCTTGTCTTTAGGTGGAATACAGTACAAATTATTTGATTTCTGTTTTTTTACTGCCATTTCACCTTCATGCTTCCTAAGTTTGTACTCAGGATATCTGTGGAAGCGGAAACATCGTGCACATTGATTACATTTTGATCTTACATAATTGCGCTTGTGGCTCAGTGCCTTTTTAATGATCTGGAGATGCCTGTCTGGCACTGCAATGTACTGACTGCAACCTTAGAAATTTTGGGTGACTCTTAAGTAGATTTATGAATTTGAAAATATACCTGTTTCCAAGGAAGAGAGAAATCACTACTGCCTGGAATTGTCAGAGGCTACTTTCTGAAGGAAGTAGGACTTGAATTGATGTTAAACAGAGGGATCAGAGAGGACAGTCAGCACTTGGGGAACTAAAATGAACAGTAAGCATAATGGAAAACATCAATGAGAATGATTAAGGGGGAAGACAGTGAGGAGACTGGCCTGGCTCTTGTGAAACATATTTTAGAGAGTAGATTTGTTGGGCAAGAAGGCCTTCAGCTTCCGGCGCCCTTCTTTATCTCAGGTTCTTTTTCATCCTTTCTTTTGTCCTTCGTAACTGCTTGCTTTTTGCCCATAGTACTACTCAGTCCTTCGACAGAGCTAGGACTTGGTTTTCCAAATCCTACCTTGCAATCTCTGTAAGAAAATCTGTATTTGATTTTTTAAAGGAGAGTTTTTATTGATTAGAAGAAATTAGGTTGGGATTGGCAATCAAAGACAAAAACATTATAGGCAGTGCAGAAACATTTTCATTTTTATGTGTATGTACAAATAGATCTAAATGTGCTACTTTAACAAAAAATACAGTATGTATTGTTTTGTAACCTTTTTTAACTTAATATATCATGCACATCTTTCCATGTCATTGAATACAAATATCCCTTGCAACCTGAGTCTGTTTGCTTTCTGAGTCAGGGAGCATGAATTCGAGTAGAAAGGGATACCTGTACTTTTCTGCAGCTTCTAATGGCTGCTCGGTATTGCCTGTATGAATGCATTATGGTTTAGTTAGCAGATCTTTGAATATGGAGGTTGTTACCAACTTTTCCCTTTTTATATGTAAAGCTGCTATGTGTGTGTAATACTTAAATTTTGATATAAGCTTATCATTATATACAGTTACTGGATTGAAAGTGTGCAAGTTTCACCCTCATCATTTTTCTTTTTTACTTTTACCATATATGTACTGTCTTTTCCAGTTGTTACCCTTGAATATAAGGAACAAAAACTCACTTAACTCAGCACTCAAGTAAAGAAGATGCTGTTGCAGTTTCCAGACTTCAAAGGCACAGTAAGGCCTCCTAGGAACCAGAATTTCTAAGCCAGAGGCTGTTCTTTTTGTCACTTGGAGGCTGCCTGTTCTCTTTCTCCCTGTTTCTTTTTTAATATCTCCTCTCCAGTTTTCTATCTACTTTACTTACTCATTTTGCATAAATACTCAATACAGCTGCTGCCAGCCATTCTTTGTGTGTTATGATTGGCTTACCGGCCAGATGAGACTGTATCTCTAGAAGACTTTCTCACCTGTTGTTTTGATCTGGTTTGGCTGGGCTTGTCAGGATGCTTTTGCTGGTCAGGTGTCTTGCTAGTGGGGATGCATGTCCGTATTTTCTCGTCTTCTCCGTGGACTCTGGAGAGGGCTTTAAGTTTGGGTAAGCACTGAAATAGTTTGCTTGTAATGTTCACACACAATACATAACTTTCTAAGGATTACCTTTACCTATCATAATTCTATTCTATGCACACAACAACCACATTTTGTCCAAGGGTCTGTTGGTTTTAACTGTACTTTTGTAGACAATTTTTGTTCTGGGTTAGGTCCTTTTGGTAGCAAAGAACAGACACCTACTAGCTCAAGTGAAGGAAGATTTATTATGATGATGCAGAGCTCCCAGGCAAATGAAATGTGGCTCTCTCGCAAGAAAATGGGCAGTGGACTAGAATTGGGGAAGCTCTTTGTTTCTCTCAGGGCTTCAGATTCCTGCCCCCTCCACTCTTCTGCTCCCTCTGCTTCACTGCAGGCAAGCTACCTCTGCCTGCTGACTTTATGCATGGCCACAAATGGCAGCCTCTGGCTCTAGCTTAGCTCTTAACAACTTTCTGGTTTAGTCTGTGTCCTCATTGCAAATTCCTGAGAGCGGAATCTAATTGTCAATGTGTATTTTTTCTCACCAGCCTGTTGGTCATTGACCTGCCAGGGGACTGGCCCTTGCTTCAGTGCTGTAGCCAGGGAGGTAATGGGACACTGAGCACTGTCCATTCCATGGGTAGCGGTTTGGACAGGCACCATGAAGTGTGTCTGTTACGTTAGCAAGTAGTGCCAGATTACATGCCTGCCAGGAGCAAATGAGAAGAGTGTTTCTTCAGCTTTATCAATAATAGATACTATTTTTCTAGTTTTTCTCCACCTTTGTGAGTTAGTGGGGGAGAAAAATCTTAAGGAAACAGGAATCTATTCACTCTTTTTCTGCCTTCTTAGACTCTCCATAGCAGTATATTTTTTTTTAAAGTCAGAGTTTTTTTTTGGATATCAGTCCCATCCAGCCTTGTACTAGTTAGAGACAGAAACAATACCTTGACTCTAATAAGATGTGGGTATGAGTTAATCCTGTTGCCAGATCAGGGGTTACAGGGCCTTCTAGAACACTTTCTTAATTTTTTCTCCAGGCTCCTGGCCTTGGACAGGGTTTTAGGTTTACCTGTAGCTACTCTAGCAGGTTCTTATCAGTCCCCTTGCTCTTAGTCTGGACTCCAAAGATACCTTCCTTGGGGCTTTAGGCAGTCCTAGGATGTTTGAGTGTTTCCCCCTTCCTTCAGTCTGGTGTGTTTCTCTGTCATATTTAGTTTATTTAAAGCTGGTTGTTAGTATTGATATCTCCTATGGGTGATTTCTTCATCTCTTGTTTAAACCTGAAATTGCCACTTTTGAGAAGTAACAAAACCCTTTCACATTATCTGTTTGTCTTCACTGCATTGCTTTGTGTTAGGCAGGGAAAAATAGATTTATGCAGATGAGGCAAATGAGGCAAAAATCCGAGTAATTTGCCTAAGGTCACATATCTTCTAAGTGAGGAGATTTGGTCTTAGACTCATATCTTCTGATTTCAGACCAACACTCCCCCCCCCAATACCTTTCTGTTTCCCAGCTTAATAATGGCAGTATTAAAGCGCTAGTGTTTATTGATTATTTGCTATATTCATTCTGTAAGGTAAGTTCTGTTATTATCCGCTTGACCAAGGTCCTGCTACTAAGTACCGCTGTTTAATAGGTGATAGAGGAGAAACTTGAATAAAAATCTGTGATTCCTAAGCCGGTGCTTATAAAACTGCTACACAGAGGTTGCATACTCATGCTTACAAGGACCATGGAGGCAACATAAACAAGTGAAGTGGCCCTGGCTGGAACTGTGGCAGCCAGGAGAGAAATGCCCTATGTAAAGGGGTAGGTGCTACTCCGTTCTAGCAGGAATGTGAAGTTGGTGTTGTAAAATTTTCTCATGTTCATCTTAAGAAGCTAGAAATTTGGATTTTCATGGAAAAAAAATCTCTGGTCTTTCAATGTTGTCAGTTAAACTTTAAAATGTTCAAACTCTCTGCATAACAAACAAAGCACATCTACAGGCCAACAGTGTGTGCCCTCTGCACTGAGAGGCGCGTTATACTGCCTAATTTTAGGAGCAGCCACTGAGCCTTGAGTGGTAAGGCCTGCAGCCCCGGGAACCTGGCTGTGCCTTTCATCCATTGCCTCCCATTTAAAACAGCAGACCTCAGCATCTTTTTTTAAAGTGCAAACCACCTCTTGGATCTTCCACTAAATAATTGATCAGAAGGATATCTATTGTTACCAGCTCATTTCAGAAGTGTGATAACACAAATTATACTTTTTCAGTTTAAGTTACAGGCTTGTCCTACCTAGTTCCCTGCATGTCTTTTTGATTCCCTGTCCTTTCGAGGATTAGTTTTGGGGATTCATAGGGTTCTGGAAGTTCCTGGTTAGAAGAGGCAGTATTAATCCTGTCCAGTTTTCTACTTGGTGCTTGCATCTCTCAACAACACTGTTTTAATTCACTCAGCTAACGTTGAGTACTCACATGTTTCTGATGAGTGAAAGACGGCTAAGAGAGCATCTTTGTGCTAAAGAAAGCACACAGTTTAGTAATGGAAAATATGTAAGTACAGTGCTTTAGTATGTTGTAGTAATCTCGGTCCTTCAGGGCATAGAACAGGGGAAGTTTAATATAAATAATTATTAACTATGACACAAGAGTTGTTGTAAGATGTGAGGAAACTATATGGTACTGTAGGGCTGACAGAGAATACCTAAGGAAGGACAGATTGGAAGGAGTTCAGATCTCATTGGAGAAGGTATGGTTCAGCTCACTAGATAGCAGAGAAGTTTGCTGGTTTGGCCAAGCTGGAGCTGGTCTGGGGTTGCTGGACAGGCAGTAGGCCATCCTCTGGAGTACATGCAGGGGAATAGGCAACCAGCAATGTAGTGTGGGTGAGTATTGGAAGGACAGATGCTGGCAGGGGCAAGAGCCTTCAGAGTGCACGGGCCATGTGGGAGCTTGCAGAAGCAGCAGCAGCTCACTGTGTGACCCTCCAGTCAGCTTGCAGAGGAAGTCCAGGCACTGGCAGGGCAGAGGGTCTTCTGTTGGGAGTGTCTCGGCCTGGGTACTGGTTACAGGCAGGAGGTATCCTTCAGAGCACAGCTACATGGGGGCTCTGGTTCCCACGTGGAGAGGACTGTGGTGATACTAACAAATGTACACCTCTGTATGTTTTATATATTGTGTAATAAAACATGTCCACCTTTGGAAGATCTGCATAACTCAGTGAACCTTTATTTCTCAAAGACCATCAGTGAACGCCACGAGCAGACAGTGGTAGGACTAGACAGTGAACAAACAGGCCTACTTCATTCATTTCTGAGATGTCTGCTAGATACCCACGTTTGAATAACCATAGTTTGTCAGTTCTTTCAAGTGAAAATGGTTTTGAGCAGAAATGCTGTATACACTTCACTTTTTTGTCACACAGAATATTAAGACTTGACCTCACTGGTTGAGATTTAATAAAATTAATACATTTTCTACTTTATCATGGGCATTCTTAAGTGAAACTGGCATTTTGTGTGAAAATGAACGATACAGTGAGTACAAGTACAATTTGGTGCCGTTGCCTTGAATCCTGCTAAGGCACCAGCAGTTTTATCTGCCATTGCTTTTGAACCCTCAGTGCATATGTCAAAATGGTGGAAAAAGCAAATAATGTCTTAGGTGACCTTACAGATTCCCTGAAAGAACTTCCCCACACACTTTGAAAACCACTGGTATGAGGGAAGTGTGGAGACAGAAAGATGAACTAGAGAATCTGTGAGAGATGACAGTGGTGGCTTGGACTGGGTATAGTGGTGGTGGTGGTAGAAGTAGACAAATGCAAAAGCTGTATGAGAGGGGTGTCAAATATGGTGTCGAGATGCTTTGGCAAAAGCATCTGGATGGGTAATGGTGCTATTTACTAAGCTAGGGAACACAAGAGGAGGTAGTGATACAGGACAGGGACAGAGGGAAATCACTGTGGTCGGTTTGGGAACATAATCAGTATTCAAGTAAAGGTGTTTGTGAAGCAATTAGCTGCATGGTTCTGAAGCTCAGAAGACAGACCTGGACTGCAGAAAAATATTTTGGAATTATTGGTGTGTAGATAGTTTGTACAAGCCATAGAATCAGTTGAAATTCCTGGAAGGAGACAGTATGGAGTGAGAAAAGAAGTGAGCCTAAATATGAACTCTGAGGAGCTTGCACATTTAAGGATCAGGTAGAGGAGTAGAGATCAGCAGGAAACCAAGACAGGGCTGTCAGAAAGTGTTAAGAACTGTAAAGGAGCTGGAATTTTATTCTCCTTGCAAGTTAAACTGACAGTTTCACAGATGCTGGCAGAAGACACAAAACTCTTGAGTCAGAGACTGTGGACAGTTTATTACCCATAGCAATGCAATATGCTTAGTGTACCAGCATTTGTTGAAGTGGGCCAGGTAACACATGTGCACACAGTGATTGTGTTATAGAAAAGGAACTCTGACTTAGGGAACCCAAATTTTTTTATAAGAAACAGTAAGCATGTCTGCCCTTTGCTCCTGAAAGAGACACTGTTTTTTATCTTCCAAGGCTATTCACTTGGAGTATATTAATATCTTTTTAAAGATAGTCTGGAACAGAAGCAGTCATTGCTTCTGCTTGAAAGTAACGCAGAAATGTGAGCTAGGAGACCTGGAGGATGGTGTTGTGAAAGCCAGTGGAAAGAGTGTTTCAAGAAGGACGAATTGTTAGCTCCCATTGAGTGTTGTTAAGAGGATATTGAAACTCTGGTTAGAGCCGTTTTGTGGGTATTTTAAGAAATCAGATTGGTCTGGGCTGAAGAGTGAATAGAAGTGTAGAATGGAATGTGTAGAAAAGTGAACATTGAGAATAGAGGTTACTCTTTCAAAAAAACTTGGTTGAGAGTTTGGAGAAAGCAATACTTGGAAGCTATGTGTGTGCGTGTGCATGTGTGTGTACAATTGGGGCTAGAGACTTTAAATGCTGATGGGAAGAATCCAGTTGAAGGGTAGATTGCAGATAAAGGAAAAAGACAATAATTGATGACTCATGAGTCTTAAAATGTATTACTGGGAATTGGATGCAGAGCACCCATAAGAAAGTTGGCATTTAGTAGGAGGAGATCCAGAGCTGCCTTCTTAACTGGGGAAAGGATAAATTCAGAGTCAGCTAGGCTTGCAAGTAAAGTAGAAGGAAGTCAAGGTAGAATAAACTTAGTTTTTATTTACCTAGGAGGTAGAAAGTGGGGCAAATAGAGAAAGATTAGATTTTAAGGCCGAGTAGGTGAAGTTATGAATTAGTTGTATAGTGTGGGAAAACAAGCAGATTGAAGAAGAAACAAGGCAAGATTTCTGGGTAGATACAGAGGATCCGACTGAGGTTGTAATCATGTATTTATATTGGTACCAGTTTCTCTGATTGACATTTTAGGGTTTGTTTTTGTTTTTGTTTTTGTTTTCCTTTCTCCTCCTTTGCATGTCACCATCATTAAAACCTCAGTGAACTATTTCACAACCACTAGAATGGGTATTGTGTAAAAGACAGACAGTAACAAATGTCAGGGAGGATACGGAGGAAGTGGGACACTCACACACTGGTGGTGGGAATGCAAAGTGGTGCAGCCACTTTGGAAAACAGTTTGACAGTTTCTTAAAACATTAGACATTACTATATGACCCAGCAATTCCATTCTTAGGAATCTACCCGAGAGAAATAGAAACATTATCCACACAAAGATTTGCAAATGAATGATCTTAGCAGCATTATTCGTAATAGCTGAAAATTGGAAGCAACCTAAATGTCCTTCGGTGGGTGAATGGATAGAATTTGGTATATCCATACAGTGGAATACTCCTCAGCAATAAAAAGAAATTTAGCTATAGATACATGCTGCAACATGAGTAGACCTCAAAAGCATGCTCAGTGAAAGAAGCCAGACACAGGAGACTTTATTGTATGATTCCATTTGTATGAAATATCCAGAAAAGACTAAATTATAGAGACAGTAGATAGTAGTTTCTGGGGGTGGGTGAAGAGAGGACAAGGATTAACAGTAAATGGGAATGAGGGATCTAATGAAATGATGAATGTTCTAAAACTGACTTATGGTGCTGATTGTACAACTTGGTAAAGTTACTAAAAATTCATAGAATTGTATGCTTCGAAAGTATACATGCCACAACGAAGTTATTTTTTAAAAAGAAAGAACAGTTCTTCATAAGTGAAGTGGTGTGGGGTTCACCAACTGAAAGAACAAAACAGGTTGGTGTTTTGATGGACAGATAGGATAAAAGAACAAAGGGGCAAAAATTGTAGGATTAGGGGAAATGAGAGATTTAACCACATAGAACCTAAACTGCTTAAGTGAAAAAAAAAAAAGTACGGACAAGTGGTGCTGATCGGTAGAGGAGAAAGTCAGGTCCTCATGGTGTTGAAGAACAGGTGTGAGAATGGGGATCAGAGAGGTTCGGAGAAGTAGAGAACTTTGAAGATGGTATAGTTGGAGCACAGAGGCCTCAGTCAGTGCTGCTTGTCCTCATAACAGGCTGCTGGCTTCTCCCAGTGAGCAGTCTAAGAGAGGAAGGCTGATGCTGGAATACTTTTATAAAATCTTAGAAGTCACACACTGTCATCTCTGCTACACTCTCGGTCACACTAACAAGTGATCTTAGCATAGGTTGCATGAGAGCATGAATACCAGGAGGTGAAGGTTATTAGTATCATCTTGGAGGCTGGCTACTACAGAGAGAAATAAGAAGTCAGTCACTTTTGTTTGGCGGAAGGGGTATTTACATCTTCCCTTGCAGTAGGCCTCTCGTAGTTATTATGAAATTAGACAGATCTGCAGGTTAGTGCTTCTTAATGACCAAATGTCCAGTTAACGTTTGATTTATTTCCTTAGAGCACTCTTATTTGATAATTGCTTTTTAATTTAATGTTAATTTTCAAATGATAGAGTTAAAAACTGGCAAAACCACTGAAATTATAACCTAAAGAGTGGTCCTGCACTGGATTTCTACTCTGCAGAGAATGCTGTTTTTAAGTCTTGGCTATTTCTTCTGGTAGTTTCCTCCATCTTATTAAATAGCCTTGCTTAGAATACAGCTGTTTCTTGGTTTTTCAGTTTTAGATGTTACTAGCTTTTTACTATGGAAAATGAGAATTTGGCACTTTTCTCTCCTACATACATACCATGTATCTCTTCCTAGTATAGTTATAATTTTTGGTTAAATCAATATGCAGTGTTTATTATCATGACTGTAAACATTCTCAGCCGATCCACGTAGTAAATAATGATTGTATCTCATTTCTCTTACAACTTTTTTTTTCTGGCATTAATGATTATCTTTTTTTGTTTGCTTTGTTTTCTATGTCCTTATCAATAATTCATCTTCAAACTCTCCAAAAGAACTAAACTCCTGGTATAATCAGGTAATCTATGAATTCATTTTTTCCCCTTCTCTTGGCAGTGTCTCATCTGGACTTCATCTTCTGCTCCATTTGAGGCTGATTGCACTGTGGCTTACACAGTATTGCCCTGGAAGAGTCTTTGCTCTTTCCTGTGTTAGAAACTATTACCTAGATTTCATTTTTTGTTTTCCATTTGTTTCCTTGTTTTATAGAACATCTACCAGTAGCTTCCTGAGAAAGGGTGCCTGGGAAGTAAATTTTTGAGCCCTTGCCTGATTGATGGTTTACCTGTGTACAAATTTCTAGGTTGGGAATTATTTTCAATTTGAATTTTGACGGCATTGTTGCATTGCAGTCTAGTTTCTCACACTCCTCGTAAGAAACCCCAGGCTGTCCTGTTGCCTGGTCTTTGTTTCTGATTGCCTTTCCCCTGTGTAGGCATTTAGTTTCAGCTTTTTCTGTTCCACTCAGTCCATTACCTGTCAACCAAACACAAAGTTAATTTTGTATTTGCTTTTTTTTTTTTTTTTTGAGTCTGTTTTGTATTTATGTTCTTTTTTTTTTTTTTAGATTCCACATATGAGGGATCTTATATGTTATTTTTTTGTATTTGCTTTTGTGATAATATTTTACTTCTCATTATTTCCAAATGTCCTATTAAAAAAATTTCCCACCTGTAATTCCTCTTGGTTTTGGGGGCTTCATTATGTTTCTGCTTGAGGTAAGTATGGAAACTAATATTTGTGGAATACCTACTATTTGTTACGGTATTTGAGGGTTTTACATGTACTAGATAGATGATGAGGTAAGATATTCTTCACATGTCTGTTAGGTACCTGGCATCCTGATTTTACACAAGAAAGGCATCAACTTGAGTCACTTTTCAAAAGTTATACCTATTGTAAATAGCAAATATGGGCTTTGAATCTAGTATTTCTGATTGTGTAGTCCTTTATCCTTTTTACTCACAATTCCATTAATCTTTTAATTTGTGTGTTAAAATTTTTAAGTATGAAAGTAGGGAGAGAATAGTATATAACCCACCACATATTTCTCAGCCAGTTATCAACATTTTGCTCATCTTTTGTTTCAGATATTCCACCATTTAGAAAATCTGTAAGTGTACTCCAGTATGTATCTCTGATGCATGAAAGAACTTTTTTAAAAACAACCATCATAATCTCAGTGCCTTTCTTATATCTTAACAAAATTGACAGTAATTCCTTAATATGACCTAAAACCCAGTCCGTATTCAGATTTCTCTGGTTGTCTCAAAAATATATTTCTACAGTTGATTTGTTTACATAGTATCCAGATAGGATCCATGCATAGCATTTGGTCTTTATGTCTCTTAAATCTCTTTTACTCTATGATATCCATCCTTTTTCCTTTTTCCATGCCATTTTTATGTTGAAGAAACCAGGTTCTTTGTTCTGCAGATTGTACCACATTCTGGATTTGACTGATTGCTTCTTCATGGTTTCGTTTTACTATTGTACTGTCCCCCTTATTTCCTGTTAAGTGGAAGTTAGAGCTAGACGTTTGATTAGATTTGGGTTTATTTATGTATGTATTTTTGCAAAGAACATTTCATAGTTGGTGGTTATATTTCCTGTTTCATCAGCAGGCAGATAACCATAATGCCCCACTTGTGTGGGACATAGCTGAGTTGGGTATGGTTGTTCTCATCTTGATCCGTCCATTTTAAGTTCCCCGTTCACGTATCACTTAATGATTTTGGTATCCACTTAGGATCATTGTATAGATCCATTATTTCATTAAATGCTGCACACTGGTGATTTTTCTATTTATATCATTGCCTTTCTACATTTATTAACTATAATTCTTCTGTTACAAGGAACTTTCTCTCTTAATTATTTAGTTACTTGAAATCAGGAAAGACAGGATTAATGATTGATTTTCTCCTCTTTATTTGTCAGTTTTCAGAGTAATGAGTTTCTCTAGTAAAGGAGTTGTTATGAACTAAGGGTTATTTATATATTTGATATATTTCAGTGAATTACAGTCGTTATTCACTTTGATGCTCAAATTGATCCATGCTCAAAGTGTCCCCATTAGTCTTTGATCACTTCTTTGGTTTCTGACACAAGATGTTTCAGGTTCATTTTGTCCATCTCCTTTCCCAAACATGGGACCAACCATTTTTCTAAGGAACTCTTGTTTTTTTAGAAATGGGAAATAACATTTAGAAACAGCAAACTGGATTGCTAGGGGTTCATTACTATTGGATTGTCATCATTTTAGGCATTTTCACTGAACGGATGTAAGAAATACATACATATGTTTTAGAAAGAGAAAAATCATGAGTTTATATTCATGATACCAATTGTTAGAGAGTTTTATTTTGTTTTTTTTATTGGGGAGAGGTAATTAGGTCTGTTTAATTATTTCATGATACCAATTGAGATGTATTTTTTTAAACTTAGCTACTCTCATTTTATACTTGTACATCAGTACTCTTAAATCTTGGTTTCCCACCCATAGTAACAAAAGTACTTTTTGTTTCTCATTATATATATGACAATTTCAAAATTATAATGTCAATACTAATGACTGAATGTGGTTTGTTTTCTTTGTGGATCTTTTGCTCTTAGTATATTTCCTGCTGGGAAGATACAGCCAAAATACTGTGTGAAATATAAACTAAGTTTTTTAGTTTGTCCTTTCATCGTTCTTTCTGGGGGAAAAGTATTTGTTAATATATATTTAATATTTAATACTTAAAATTATATATTTAACATTTTAAATTATATAGTTTAAATTTTATGTTTAATATATAATAATATGTGATTCTTATAGTTTTTTTTTCCCTCCCTTACTGAAAAGGTATATACTGTAAACATTTTGCACTGCTTTTTCTCTTAAAGATACAGTCTGAAGATCATTTCTTATCAACATGTAGAGATCATCATTCCTTTAAACAGCTGCATAGTGATCTCTTATGTGGGTTGCTGTGATTTATTCAACTAATTTCATACTGATTCCATCTTCCCTTTAAGTCCTAAGGAAATACTTTTATGTGGCAAAATTCAGTGTGAGAATTTAATATAATTGAAAAATTTTAAATATTGACATCTGTTTCTCTATAGTATCCTTAAAATAATAGAGTGAATGACAGTTTTCATGACATGAATTTTACTCACCTAAGCACCCTGACTTATTTTTAAACTAACCATTTTTGATGTAAATCTTTAAATACATTACAGACTTTGCCTGTTTAACCATTTTTTTTTTTGCCATAAGAGGGGTATTTTAATTATTGTATTTAATTCTGATTTTCTGTGCTTTTCCATTTTTCTGTGTCTTTCCTGAATGTTATGTATTTGTCAGTATCATATTCCCAAATCATTGCAGCTCTTGTGTGAAGGTTTTATCTTTGCTTTTTCAGGGCCTAGGCTTACATGTAGGAAAGTCAAATTTATAGAAAGCCTGATGTTAACATGAATAGTGTTTCACTCCCTGTTTACTAGACTAAAAAAAATTTTTTATATTGAAGTATAGTTGATTTACATATTGTGTTAAATTCAAGTATACAGCAAAGTGATTCAGTTATATATAGTTTTTCAGATTATATTCCATTATAGGTTATTAGAAGATATTGATTATAAATCCCTGTGCTATGCAGCAAATCCTTGTTGGTTATCGACTAAATTTTTTTTTTAATTGAGAAAACAGTGCATCTGTGTCTTTAACATTTTGCTGTTGTAATCTTTACAATATACAGTTATGACTATTCCTTATTAATAGTAATATTTTCTCTTGAATCAGATGTTCTGCCTTACTCAATACGGGTCCTGTTGGAAGCTGCTGTGCGAAATTGTGATGGCTTTTTAATGAAAAAGGAAGATGTTATGAACATTTTAGACTGGAAAACCAAACAAAGCAATGTTGAAGTGCCCTTTTTCCCTGCCCGTGTTCTTCTTCAAGATTTTACGTGAGTGAGAGGTTTAGTTTTCATGGATGAATTTTCAGAATGTTTCCTTTTCAGAAGTCAGACTCCCTGATGATTGGTGCTCTTGTTTTTTAATTTTGAAGAACAGTTTATAAATTTTAAAAATTGCCTTTTAAAAAACTGAAGCAATTTGTTAAAAATTAGGCCATTTTTTTGTTTTTGTACCATTTATTTAAAAACTACTTTTGTTAACTGCCTACTTGTCATCTCCACCTACCTAATAGGCTTCTCAGACTTAACATATCCTAAAGTTCATTGCCCACTCCATCTCACCTATTCCTTTCCAATTTTTTTTTTTTTGTAGTAAATGGCACTACAGTCTCCCATTTGTTTGAGGTAAAAATTTAGCTGTTAATCTGGATTGCTCTCTTTCCTTCATATATAATCCAGTCTGTCAGCAGATCTATCAGTTCTGCCTTTGAAATACACATACCCTGAATCCGGATATTTATTAATGTCTCCACTGCTGTCACCCTGATTCTAGCCTCATTGTCACTTACCTGGACTGTAGCTATGACAGTCCCTTAACTGGTGACCCTGCTTCCACACTTGCAGTGTAGAGTCTTATCTTTTTATAGTAGATGAAGTGACTTGGTTAAAAAATGTTCATCAAGGTCACCTCATTCCGCCATTCTCCAGTTGGTTTCCATAACACTTAGAATAAAATCCGAAGCCTTTACATAGCCTAAAAGACTATCTGATCTGGATGTCCAGGGGTTATTTATTGGAGGAGTTAACCTTTAGCTGAGTTTTGAAGGAGACATAGGAGTTAGCTGGACAAGTAAGAACATCCCCTTCACCCACCCACTGAAATCTGGTTTGTGTGCTGTTGCTCTGTGTGCCCTGTATATGCTGCTTCTGTAGTACTTAACGATACTGTTTTGTAATCACTACTTTATCTTCCCTACAAATTCCTTGAGAGTATTTACTCTCTTATTGGGCCTTATGCCATTGGTGTCTAGCATGTTGAAAGCATTTGGTAAATGCTTGTTATATAGTTGGCTGGAGATATATATGTAGATAAATCTATATTCATATATTTAGTGGATAACTGGAGACAAGTAGGTACTGGGAGTCAAGAGGCTAGAGGTGGAGAAAAGGGGGGGGTGTATATCTTAAAATTTAAGGCAAGAGAATTCCATAGGCAGTTCTTGAAGTTCTCTTTAGCCTCTAAAAATCATCTCTTGTATTATTTTTGGCACAACTACCTTTGAGCACTCAAGTTCCCAGGTGATGTTTAATATTCTCATTAAACCAGGATACATATAACTGGATAAACAGTACATTATCAAACATGAATGCAAAATAAAAAAGGATACTTTAAAAAAATAAAAATGAATAAATATATATTAGTCATTTGAGCATATATAAAAGAACAATTAGAACTGTAAGTTGATCATTCTTTATTTTCCAGTGGAATACCGGCAATGGTGGATTTTGCTGCTATGAGGGAGGCAGTGAAAACTCTTGGAGGTGATCCTAAGAAAGTCCATCCTGCCTGTCCAACAGATCTCACGGTTGACCATTCATTACAAATTGACTTCAACAAATGGTACTGTAATACAGAGATTTATAAAGACAGCCATGCAAGTCAACTGACAATCCATGGGGAGTGTGTGATGTAGAAGAAAGGGAACAGAGATCATTTGTGCCAAAGTAAAGTTTGCTACATTTAGTATTGACTAACATACAAAAAGAAAAACTGGTAAAAAGTTTATGTATTGGTGATTTTTTTTTTTTTTTGCTTAGTCTAAATTTAAAGTTATTTTCACATTTGTGTATTTCTGCTGC
The DNA here is from genome assembly GCF_048773025.1 of Camelus bactrianus. Taxonomy (NCBI): domain Eukaryota; kingdom Metazoa; phylum Chordata; class Mammalia; order Artiodactyla; family Camelidae; genus Camelus; species Camelus bactrianus. The sequence goes on from NC_133565.1 coordinate 30,777,886, forward strand.
TGTTTTTGGAGTGAATATCTGAATTAAGGTTTAATTTCCTTTTTGTTTTTTAAACTTCCCTTCCAGAGAAAATCTAAAGATCTGAGCCATTACATTAAGTTGGTGTTTGAAAACTGAGCTTACTACAGCTCTGTTTTCCTTCCACTGAAATAAATTTCGTGTATTTAAAAGGCTCCTTTGACCCAAGTCAAACTGGAGAGGACATGATTCTGTTTTCATGCATCAGCTTTCTTTTACATTCTCTGGAATAATGGAATAAGACTACAATTTCTTAAAACCCATGAGAGTTTTTGCCCTCTAGAGTAAACTATGGCTCTTAGCTTCTTTTAAGTTGTTAGATTAAAAAAAAAAAAAATCTATTTTGGTACTTGCCAAAAGTTATCTAAATTGTCATAGAAGTGTATGAAAATGATTTTATTGGGCACTTAGACTTATGTTTTTATCTCCGTAAACTTAAATCACGTGCCCCCACCTTTCTCTCTCTCTCTCTCTTTTTTTTTTTTTTTTTTTTTTTGTGGTAACCTGAGATTTGCTTTTGAAACCTGAATTAAATGATATGTCAACCTTTGAAAAACATTCAGTTACTTAGATCTAGGCACCATTGCTAGTGTGTACTTTTTGGAGAGGGAAATTTCTGTCACTTTTAAATGGTTTTATTTTGTTTCTCTTTTGGAATGATAGTGCAATACAGAACGCTCCAAATCCTGGAGGTGGTGACCTACAGAAAGCAGGAAAGCTCTCTCCACTTAGAGTGCAGCCTAAGAAGCTTCTCTGCAGAGGCCAGACTACCTGCCGAGGGTCGTGTGATTCTGGAGAACTAGGCCGAAACTCAGGAAAATTTTCTTCACAGATTGAAAATACACCCATTCTATGTCCTTTTCATTTGCAACCAGTGCCTGAGTATGAGATGTTTTTTTAAGTATTTATTAGTGCTGGGTTATTTTTCAGTTAAGGAATTCACGTTTTATCTTCCCCTCCTGATTGCTGTTACATTGCCTTTATACTTACTGTGCTTCAGTATTTACTTCTATGTATTTCCTGTTGTACTGAAAGAAGCAAAGTTACTTAAAATGCTGGTCTCTAAGTACCATTATCTCCTTCTGTTCCTTTAGAAGAAAACTTGTCTTCAGAATTTTCTATAAATAATATTTAATTTTTGTAACTAATGTAGACAAAAAAATATTTAAACTGTACGTTTTTTATTTTAGTGAATTTGTACCTTTCACATGCTATTATTCATTTGTTCATTTTTTTGTGAAATCCTTACTTATGTTTTTAGCTTTATTTTTCTGTTAGGAGATTTATTTTTTTCTTATTGCAGTAAGACTGCTGTGTTAAGAATATTATCGTTATCATATGTTACAGACTTAATGAGCCCTTTTAGATAAGTGATTTCCTGTCTAGTACCATGGAAAGTCGTAAATCTGCCAAGAAAAGAATCCTATTCTTAAGAGTTTGTTAAATTTCCTAATAGGTAATTTTTCAGAATAAGAAAAAAAGTTCTATGACATGAATTTTTATATGCTATGAAGTTTCCAAAGTCTTTGTTATTTTGAGAGTTTTGTTTATTATCCCATTGTTATTAGACTGTCAGACTTTTCAAAACTTTAGTAAAAAATGACTTACACTTTTTCCATTTAAAAAAATTTAACACATTTAAGATTTAGAAGCTAAGAATAATATCGACACATACTTCATCATAAGTGCAAAATATTACATTAATTCATATGTCCCTAAACTGGATCTTTGAAGTTCTCGGTAGTTCCAAATTTTGGGCTCAGTATTTCTATGAAACCTCAGGTTATAATGCCCTTGGTTGTTCTTCCTTTCTAAGAATTCAATATAATCTATGGGTCCATTGCCATCAAATTACAACAGTTTTTTGTAAGCACTCCTTATTGCTCCTGCCAAGTTGTCCTGATTATTAGGGGCATGTTGACTTTTGAGAGTAACATCTTTTCTCATGCAGAAAGTAACTTCCTAAAATGGAAGGTTTATTGATTCAAAAATCATTAATTTTCTTGGCTATGATTTTTTTTAATTTAAAAAATTTTTTTTAATTTTTATTTATTTTTTGTTAGTGGAGGTACTGGAGATTGAACCCAGGATCTCATGCATGCTGATCATGCGCTCTACCACTGAGCTATACCCCCCACCCCAGTTGGCTGGCTGTCTTATAACTGGCTGAGTGTGAAGCGCTAGGATAGTATATTTTTATTTCTAAAAATCCAATCTGGTATAACATTTCCCCTCAATTTTGACTCTAAATTACATAGTATTAAGATGAGATATATTATGGTCCTTGGCTACATGAAAAAAGTAATTCTTTCATGTGCTTTATTGTGTCAGTAAAGTATTAATTATAGACTCAAACGAGATTGAGGGGTAGAGTTGAGAGCATGCATTTGGCACTTGAAATCCCTGTCTAATTTGAAGTCAGGTTATGAGCTAATAAACATTGTATGGCACTTTGTAGCCGTGTGTGCTATGACAAGGTAAAATAATTGGAGTAGCTCTAGAAAGCTATGTTCCCTGAGGTCCTGAGAAAAATCTCATTAAGATGTGCTATGGCTTCAAGAGATCACTCAGCAATGAATTATTAAGGTAATCTTTGTTTTAAAAAAAAGTTGACAATTAAACAACTATAATTATCTGGACCCTGGAGGACATGTATAATTTAAGTAATATTGATATTCTAGTCAACACTTAAATCACCAGCTGGCAGGTGAAATAAACAACTTAAAGCTATTAGAAATAATTTTTAAAAAAATATCCATTAGATAAAAATAAGATTGCTAAAAATGACACTATGTTTACTGCTTGGCAATCAATTGATTTTATCTCTTAGTTTAAATAATTAATGTAAAATATATTTATAATCCATATAAAGTAAATTACTACTTGTACATTAAAATAGAACCTTCCATTTTGGATGAGATGAATACAAGATTTTTGCCAAAAGCTCTTTTTAACCTGTAAAACTATGTTGAGTTGTTGTTTGTCGTTGTTACATAGTGATCATCAACAAGAAACAACTAAAATCTCCTAGTTTAACTGGCCCAAGAGCCAAGTGGGGAGAAATGTACATGCTTGTTGTTCATTAAGCTGCTACTCTCCTTTTCCTTGCAATGGAAAACCCTACAAAGCTTAGCATACTACTTTTAATATTTTAGCCAAATCTCACAGTACAGTTTGGGACACTGGTGCGGATGTGGCTTCATTAAAATGTCCTTGCAATAGCTTTTGAGTGTTACTTAAAGTAGAGCTTCCTTGTTGAAAAGCAAATAACTGATTCTGAGAAGTCTAGTAAATTGCTATTCCAAGAATTTTTAAAATAGGTTTGTAAGTGTGTAAGAACAAAGACTTAGAAATAAGGCAAGTCTTTCTGTAATACTTGCATTTAATACCAGCTCTTCTTCTTTTTAGACCTGAAACAGTATTAAAAAATCAAGAAGTAGAATTTGGCAGAAATCGAGAGAGGCTTCAATTTTTCAAGGTATAAATGATTTGGGGGAGGTTTTTTTTTATAAAATAATTGGAAGGTATGATTTTTGTATATTTACAAGTTTTTAAACACTATAGCAGTAGAACCATTTTTTACTTTTCTTTCCTTCAAATAAAATCCTAGTCAGAAAGCTTACTGTAAAACAGGACGAAAACAGTGGCTCTAATTCAGGTGTTCTTGGAGGATCTTATACTTGGTCCTTCCCCTTTTCCCATCCCTGAGAATCCTTGGAACAAAGTTGAAAACTGCTGTTTATCTAGACTGTTGGAACATTCTTCTTTGACTTAATTTTATTTTAATAATTTAAAAATGAATAGATTTAGATTTAGTATCTGCATATTTGTTTTTCAGTATGTACTGTCCACTTTGACAATACTGAACATTGGTAAAATTTTTTTAGTGCCATATTTATATGTGGATTGTGAGTACAAATTCATGTAATAGGCTAACACTTCGATTTCTTAAATTTAAACAAACTACAGTGGAGTTCAAGAGTTTTTAAGAATGTGGCTGTAATCCCTCCTGGAACTGGAATGGCTCATCAAGTAAACTTAGAGTATTTGTCAAGAGTGGTTTTTGAAGAAAAGGACTTCCTCTTCCCAGACAGTGTCGTTGGCACAGATTCTCATATAACCATGGTGAATGGTGTGGGGATTCTGGGATGGGGTAAGTAAATGACTAAATATATTTACTTCTTTTTGGGAGAGGATGTCAGGAATATTATAAAAGAATGTAAGTAGCAAGATCTTTATAGCCTCTTTGAGGCCATATTTTCATCTATAATAGCAGCCACAAAAATAAATCTTAATTCAAGTGTTTTTGGACAGTGTGGTATAAGAGAGAATTTATGAAAAGAAGTGTGGACAGTGCTCAGCACAGCAGTACCATTTGTGGAGGGATTAATGATGGTGATGATGTCTGTGAAGGTGATCTGGATCTGGTTGCTCCCTTGTCCTTCAGTGACTTCTGGCCTTTATAAATCCACCTTTCTACATGTTTTATATAAGGCCCTTTACCATCTGGTGCCTCTTTGGCCACTTACTCAAACACGTCTTAGAGACTAGCCCTTTGTCTACCTGTGTGGGCTGTACCCTTACACCTCATGGCTTTGCATGGGCTATTCCCTCTGGAAGAATGCATTTACTCTTTTACAAGGTGTTAAAATTGTTGGTTTTTTTGTCTTTATCATTAGAATGAGCTTCCTGAGGTTGACACGGACTGGGTTCTACTCATATCTGTATCTTGAGCATAGTAAATGTTTTCTGAATTTAATATAAAGGTAAAAATCAGGTTTTTCCCCAACCATGTGAGTGGAGCCATTCTTTTGAGAAGACTTGAGTTCCATGTCTACAGTAATAGCATTGTAGCAATTCTGTATAAGGTACTGTGTAAGATAAGCTCTTCAAACACTTAGAGATTTAGATGTTACAAAGATAAATTATCTTTAAATGTACTTTGCTCATGCCTGTCTTTATTACATTAGGGGTTGGAGGCATCGAAACAGAAGCAGTTATGCTTGGTCTGCCAGTTTCTCTTACTTTACCAGAGGTGGTTGGATGTGAATTAACTGGCTCATCAAACCCTTTTGTTACATCCATAGATGTTGTTCTTGGCATTACAAAGGTAAGTTTAAATTTTGCTAGATATATACCTTAGTGGAAATGATTTTCTTTCTTTCTTTCTTTCTTTCTTTCTTTCTTTCTTTCTTTCTTTCTTTCTTTCTTTCTTTCTTTCTTTCTCTCTCTCTCTCTCTCTCTCTCTCTCTCTCTCTCTCTCTCTCTCTTTCTTTCTTTCTCTCTCTCTCTTTCTTTCTTTCTTTCCTTCCTTCCTTCCTTCCTTCCCCCCTCCCTCCCTCCCTTCCTCCCTTCCTTCTTTCTTTCCTTCTTTCTTTCTTTCTTCCTTTCTTTCTTCCTTTTCTTTCCTTTTCTTTTCTTTTCTTTTCTTTTCTTTTCTCCTTTCCTTTCCTTTCCTTTCCTTTCCTTTCCTTTTCTTTTCTTTTCTTTTCTTTTCTTTTCTTTTCTTTTCTTTTCTTTTCTTTTCTTTTCTTTTCTTTTCTTTTCTTTTCTTTTCTTTTCTTTTCTTTTCTTTTCTTTTCTTTTCTTTTCTTTTCTTGTAAGTAGAGGAGCCCCATGAGAGCAGGGATTTGGGTTCTTCATCTCATCCTCAGCACTCTCACGTTATTGGCCACGTCATAGTAGTTATCATCATCATAATAGCAAAATATAACCATTATTTTATACTAGTAAGTACAAAACAATTTGTTGTGTCATTGTTCACGTGACATGTTAACTCATTTATTCCCCTTACAAGCCTGTGAGATTGGTGCCATTACCATTCCCATTTTAATTCAGAGGAAATTGAGACTCAGTAAGGTTTAATGACTTACTAGAGGGTCATAGGGCTCAACAGTGAGTGTAGGAGAAGGATTCTAACCCAGGCAGTCGGATTCTTAAGTCCATGCCCTTAACCATTTTGCCTTATTGCTTCAATAAATAGTTGTTGACTACATGAATAAAAAAATAATCCTATTTAGAAAAGTCTAATTGCATCTCCTTTAATACTTAATTGAATCATCTGTCCTCTGGAAACTATTACTGAATTAGATAGTACTTTCAAAAATAGGGGCTGCAGGGGAGGGTATAGCTCAGTGGTAGAGCACATGCTTAGCACGCACAAGGTCCTGGGTTCAATCCCCAGTACTTCCACTAAAAAAATATAAATAAGTATATGGACAGTAAAAATGTGGTAGTGTCAAATTTTTCTATTGGCTATTTTAACATTTTTTAAACTATTATATAAAAACTTTTTCTCTGAATTTTGAAAATATTGGCTGCATGTGTTTAATACATGTACTTTATAGAGTTTCATAAAGACAGTAATTTGTAACTCTTTATCCTAAATTTCTAGTTTTCACTAACTTTATTGTAATGATTGAGTCCCATTTCATTAAATGAATGAATCTGGGAAATACTCCATGTAGAATTTCAGTTTGGATCCCAGAGTCTCAGCAATTTTGGTAGGATTATTGGTCTGAAGGCTTTCAGGGTACTCCACAGGGAAAGAAAATGGTATTGCCTTCCTCTCACCATTTAGTATTGATCCTTCTTCCCTAATTAGAAAAAAATTGACATCTTGCAGAAATGATTAATTCGATGTGTGGTACCAAAAGATCAAGAAGTTAAATTGAGAATTGCAGGATAATTCCTAAAGGAAAAGGATATCCCATTATGTTTTTAGAGAAGTCGATTCTTTTCCTTCATATATCCTGAAAATTAATGCTGCTTTTTTGACCCTTGCGGCTGTATTTTTTATTATACATCTTTTTTTTTTACCTTTTGGCTTATTGATACAAAAATTAAGTCTATTATGTATGTGTACTTTTTTGAATATTTTGTGCCTTTTTTGAGATCCTGTTCTAACCGTGATCTTTATAGGATTAGTCGTACATTGTTTTCAAAATGTATTGTGTGGTACCTCATTAATTTAGTGAAAGCAATATTCGGCTTTATATGTCCAATCTCTGTTGCTCTCATCCTCAAAAATATAACCATAAAAATAAAGAACAGCTTTCTCTTAGGCTTGAGTTCCTACATGTATAAAAAAATTTGGATTAAGTGATCCCTAGCACCTCTAAAATGTTAGGATTTAATATTATTCATTGGTTGAATATTGTTTCATACTTAGTCACCATCTTGGGCACTCCCTCTACCATTCTGGGACCATTTTACTAAAAAATTTAGAAAAATGGGTAGCTGTTTTGGTTACTTGGTAATAAAAAATGATTTTAGAAGAAATTAAGTTTGAAGTCACACATTAAATCCTATCAAATTGATATTTACCTATAATTAATGATGCTATAAATATTTAGACCAGTAGTTGGAATTTGAGGAATTTTTATAGCCAGTATATAATTTTTTATTTAAATACACAGTTTTATCAGTGTATTAATATTTCATTAAATCTAAGATGCCATCAGTGGTTAGAAGCACCATTGTTTTATATGCTGCTAAGAAAGAAATAAGACTGCCAGACAACAGACACACCAATGAGTCCAAGGTACACCCTAATTTCAGAGACATTAAAATGTGAATCTTAGTCATTTTGAACTTTCTCATATATGAAGCCCTTCTGACTAACAGTTAACATTTGGACCACTCTTCTATTGACTAGTTATCTTAAAATACCTACAAAACCAGAATGAGTGTTTCATAAAAACAACAGAGGACCTCTTTCCTTCACTATTACTAGTATGAGTTAAAAATTAGATTTTATAGTTTTCAGAGAATCCATACTATTTTTTTTAATTGAAGTATAGTTGATTTACAATGTTGTGCTGGTTTTAGGTGTATAGCAAAATGGTTCAGTTATACACCCATTATATAGTATGTATACCTATTTTTCAGATTCTTTTCCATTATAGGCTATTATAAGACGTTGAATATAGTTTCCTGTGTCTCACAGTAGGTCATTATTGTTTATCTTATGTTAATCTTACCATTGCTAATTTCTTACCATGTGCACTTTTGTGTGTTCCTTTATATAGCACCTCAGGCAAGTAGGAGTGGCTGGAAAGTTTGTTGAGTTTTTTGGAAGCGGAGTTTCACAGTTATCTATAGTGGATCGAACTACAATAGCAAACATGTGCCCAGAATATGGTGCTATCCTCAGCTTTTTCCCTGTTGACAATGTGACGTTAAAACATTTAGAACATACAGGTAAGAAGGTATAGAGTCATTAGGCTAAACATGTTTCTAATGCATCTTTCTGAAATATTTTATAACAAATCACTACCTTGTACATGTTATTTAATATTCATAGAATCATCTTATTTTTGAAATAGCAGCTTTCAAATAAACTGTGTCAGATGTCTTTAAAGAGTGTTGTGTCCTCAAACTCTAGTCCCCTGTGACCTATTTAGAGCAATGTAGAGGAATTATTCAAACTGCTTATCTTTGCCTAACTTTTTCCTCATAATGATGGGTACCTCCTCCTGCTTAGGGTTTGGAGGTTGCAATTTTAAGGCAAGCCAAGATGCGCTTATTCACAGCTGTTCCCTTCTGCATCCAGGAATAGAGGAGCCACCAGACAAAACAGTTTGGGAACCAGTGCTCTATCTAAAGAATAAGAAGCATGTAATTTTGTGAAAAGCAACCTAGGGTTACAGGTTCCAAATCCTTTTTGTAGCCTGATTAATTAGGAACTTTGACCACTTTTCTATTGACTATTTAGTACCTGCAAAACCAGAATGTGTTGATATTTTTTAAGGCCCCATATCCTTTAAAAAGCAGGATCTCTTTATTTCATCCACTTCTTTTTTTTAAAGAGATCATTACTGAACTACTAATCTCTAATCGTAGGTATATTTGGGGAATATATTCTGGTATTCTTCATTTTGGGGACAGATTATTGTAAATCAAATGGCAGAATGACCTTTGGAACCATGTAGGGAATGGTCCTCATAGAATGCAGGGCTCTCTCTAAACTGGATTTTGGGTGGTAGAACATTTAAGAGAGAAATGCCTCATTCCTTATATATTAGTATGGGTTAATGTGTTAATGATTTATCACTGCGTAACAAATTGTGTTAAAACTTAGTGACTTAAAACAGCAGTAATCGTTTATTGCTGCATAGTTTCAGTGGATGAGTAATTCAGACTGGACACAGCTGGGACAGCTTGTCTCTGCTTCGTGATGTCTGGAGCCTCAACTACAAGACTTAAAAGCTAGGGCCAGGAATCCTGAAGTCTTGTTCACCTGCATGTCTGGCAGTGAATGCTGGCTGTCTGATGGGGACTCTGCTGGGAATGTCAGCCAGAACACCCACATCTGGTTTCTGCATGTAATCCAAGCTTTCTCACATGGTGACTTTTCAAGGGTTAGTAACTTGAGAGAGGAGGTGGGGACAGGAAGAGAGGGACCAGGGAGGGAGGTTGGGGGAAGGGAGAGGGAGAGAGGAGACAAGGGGAGAGTGAGAGCACGCATGCACCAGCTAGTCAGCTAGCCAGCTAGAAACCACATTGCTCAGGTTCAAGGGAAATGAACATAGATTCTACCTCTTGATAGATGACTGTCATTGTCACATTGTAAGAGAGCTTATAACTTGGGATATTTATTATTGTGACAGTCATTGGGAAATATAATCTGGCACAGTTACTTTTCATCAGGCTTTCAGATAACACCAAAATGTTTAATTGGATTTATTTGTTGTTAACATCTAAGGTCTTTTAATTTCTGGAAGATCCTGTTAGATTTACATCTTTCTGCGCTGTGAAACTATTTTTAACTGTCATTTACTCTTTCATTTTGACTATTACGTTAATGTTGCTTATTGTTTAGGGAGAATAACGAATTTCCTCTTTCATGATGGGTAGTAATTTATTATGTTCAATTTTGTTTTTGGTGTTTCTCTTGCAAACAATATTTTTGTGAGTTTTATAGATCTGGCTCAGTATTTCTGATCTTGTCTGTGATTGAGTAACTTTTAAAGGGAGAGTTCTGGCGTGTATTTTATAGAGTTTTCATGACTGATAAATTTTTTATTCGGGAATAATAAGAATTTGTAAAGAATTTTTTTTCTGAGTGTTTGGTAATACATAATATTTGTTTGTTGTTCATCATCCTTACTTCGAAGATTAAAAAATTTCTGACTGGATTTTTGTTCTTAATCTTCTTTTTAGGTTTTGACAAAGCCAAACTCAAGTCAATGGAAACATACCTTAAAGCTGTGAAATTGTTTCGAAATGACCAGAATAATTCAGGAGAGCCTGAATATTCGCAGGTATACGCAGAATAACCCACCTAGTAGTAGTTAAGAGTGTGAATTTTGGAGCTTGACCACCTGGGCTTGAGTCCCAGCTCTAAGGCTTATTAGCTGTATGATCCTGGGCACTTTATTTAGCCTTTTTGCCTCAGTAAACATGAGGATAATATCTACCCCCACAGGATTCTTTAGAGATTAAATACAAATTCATTATAACAGTTTCAAGCACATAGTAAGTGCTAAGTAAACGTTAGCTGTTAGTATTTAACAAGTTAATGTTATTTGTGACCCTGCTCTGGGTTTCTTCATTAATTTTACATAGATTTATATTACAGTGAATTTTATGACTTTTTATCAAGTATAAATTTTTAGTACTTAAAATTCAAAATTGACTTATTTTATCACTCTATTTTTTTTCCATTTTAGAATATGTGTACTATAATACACTTCCAAATACCAATTTTGATGATGTCTGCATCTAGTTAATGTGTGTATTTTGTAAAAATGCACTATTATGAAAAGGGATATATAGTTAAATGGACTTAAATGTTAGAGATATTTTACAATCTAGGCAAATATTTCTCATCTGTTGGAAATTTATATTAAAGTAGGTTGAATTCACTTTCAGGAAAGTTTAATTTTAACAAAATTTACTTTCTAGAAGTGTGTGAGGGATCTAAAACAACCTGGTGTTATAGGTATGGTTAACTGTTAAGCTCTTTTTTGTTGGGAAATCCATTTTCTCACCCAGCTTTATTTTTCTTCACAGCATATAGCCCTACTGTCACCTAGTAATTTGTATAATTGTTTGCCAGTCCTTCCCTCACCATAGTAAAAGTGGCTCCATGAGGACCGGAACTTCATCTGTTTTGTTTGGCACTTCACCCCCAGCTCCTAGAATAGAGCCTAGCACACATTGGGTGTTTAATGAACATGTTAGGTGAATAAGTGAATGCATGTCAGTAGATTGCATGCCAGTGCGGAACCCAGAGGAATTGAATTTGTGTGACATTTTAGGCAAATCTTTTAACTTCTCTGATCATTTTCTGGTTCTTATCAGCTCCATTTATTGAATCTAGTGCTTTGTCCACATTGAAAAAAAGACATCAAAGGAAAGAATAAGAAAAATTAAATGGAAAAATTTTGGTGATATATATAACAAAATGGAATAAGCTTGCCTATTAAAAACCTGACTAGGTTATAAGAAATAAAACTAAGATTCATTAGGATGTTGATCTCAAGAAAAACTCATTAAAGACAAAGACTGGGATCACCTGGGTCCATCAAATGACAGTGTAAGAAAATTGGTGTTGGAGTTGTGATCGACCAGAATAAGCAGGGCTGTTAAATAATGATGAAAGCCATAGTGAAGAGGAATTCAATTTGCATTGATTATATCCAAATAAAATGTACATAGGGAAATGGTAGAATTACCAGAATAAATTACCTAGTTGGGAGGTAAGATTTTTATAAAATACTTTTTTTTAAACCAAGTAATAAAAGCATGGTCTGTAGGAGCCTGGCCAGCTAGACAGACTTGGAACCAGGAATAAAAAACTCCCTTTCTGCTGTGTCCCCCCAGCACCCTCTATTGACCAGACTAAACATGCAACCTGAAAAAGGAGAAATTTTTGCTAAGCCCATCTCCCTTGTTACAGGGCAGGAAAAGAACGATGAATTTGGAGCTCAGAGGCAATAAACTGATAGGTGGTACAGGAATCCACTTTATCATCGGGCTGTGATGACTGTGAAGACAGTGTTATCTTTGTGGGGGAAAAAAACGTTTGGGGAACAAAAAATTTTGTATAGAGTATACAACTGGTGTTGTGATACTTTGCATACTGATCTGCTTTTAGTAAAATTTTATGTTTCGTAAGTTAAATGGCATTTTAAAAATATTTATTTCTGGGAGTATATATCACCATTAAAACAAATTCCATTAAAACAAGTTGCATTAAAATAAATACTATCTGCATCAGAAAGTAGTACTCAAGTTGGAATCTGAACTTATGAATTCTAATTCCTTTTCTTCCTCTTCTCTCATTTTCTAGGTGATCCAGATTAATCTGAATTCAATAGTTCCATCTGTCAGTGGTCCAAAAAGACCTCAGGATAGAGTTGCTGTGACAGATATGAAAAGTGATTTCCAAGCTTGCTTAAATGAAAAGGTAGATTACTGTTATTAACCTTTAGTTGTCAGTACACTTTGTGCTAAGTGGTAAAGAACCAACTGGATGACCCATGAACCCAACTGACGGCTGTATTTTTATGTTTTATGTGGCACACACCAGCAGACCCCTCTTGCCTCTGTCCAGAGTGCAAGTCAGACTTTGCATAAGCTTATTCCCAGGTCCTCTATGCAGATTAGAGGTTGACTGGGTATATTTAAATTAACTAAAATTAAAGTTAAAATTTGAGTTTCTTAGTTCACGATAGCCTCATTTCAAGTTGAAAAGCTGCGTGTGGCTGTGGCTCTTGTATTGGACAGCATAGCTGTTGAATATTTCCATCATCACAGAAAGTTCAATTGGACAGCCCTTCTCTAGACTTCTGTGATTTCACAAACTAGAAAAAAACCCACTATATTGTTGTTACTACTCTCTTAAAATCTGGTAAATTAACTGAATAACAAGTGACCTCTTTGACTTCCAAGGTTTTTACTTTCTGTCTGAGAATCATGGCTTCAATCTTGTAGCTGGCTTTCTTTTCAGAGCCTTTCTTTTTATAATTTCTTTTCTTTTCTGGTGGAAAATGTCTTAACTTGTACAGGAATAAAATAGTGTGACGAATTCCCATGTACCATGCTTCAGCAGTTACCAACTCATAGCCAGTCTTACTTCATCTGTTCTACACACATAGACACACAGAAGATCATTTTGAAGTAAATCTTCAAGGCCATTTTTATCAAAGGAAAAGTTTGTATTATCTCTTGAGAATTACTATAAGTAGGAATGAATACAGAACAGCAAAGTCAAATGAGATCTGGATCCTGAGTGGTTGGCTGTACTCACTCAGTAGATAAAAGCTTGTGAATACCACCAACTCCTATCATGACTATTCAAATTCGTGCTTCAGCTAAATTATAACTACTAAATGTCGTGGACCTTTGGCATCACTCACTATCAGAACTTATCAAATGTCAAGGATCTGCCATATTGTCTGCCACTCTTTTTTTTCTATACATATCCAGACTATTTAATTAATAATTGTGTGCAAATTTGTATAGGTTGGATTTAAAGGCTTCCAAATTGCAGCTGAAAAGCAAAATGATGTCGTGTCTATTCATTATGAAGGAAGTGAATATAAGCTAGCTCATGGATCTGTGGTCATTGCTGCCGTTATCAGTTGTACCAATAACTGCAACCCATCTGTTATGCTCGCTGCAGGTAGGTTGTGGTTCACAGCCATACATTTTCTTCTCCTAAATTATTTTTTACTTTTCTGTTATATTCATGTTCGGTTTCTTAGATTATGTATGAGTATTGGTGTCTATGTTTGACATTGAGAGCCTTTCTGAGATTTTATTTAGGTCTTAAGGAGCCTAAGTTTGATTTATGTTATTTTGTTTTTAGTACAAAGAAAGTAAATTTTTTAAATTGTAACTTTATATATCTGAGTCTTAGGTTGTATCTGCTTTTTCTGTTAATTTAGAAGTAAAGTTAATTAGAAGATATCTTGATAATCTACTGGAAGTTTACCATAGCAATATGCTAGATTCAGTTGAAAGTATAAAGGAAGTAAAAGATCATTGACAAGGATTTTTTATTTTTTTATGGGAGTGGGTTGGATTGGGTTTATTCATTTATTTCTATTTGGAGGAGGTGCTGGAGATTGAACCTGGTACCTTATTCGTGTCAAGCATGCACTTCACCACTTGAGCTATACCCTCCTCCCTATTGACAAGGATTATAAATGAAATCAGTTGTGTGTACATGGAACAATTCATTAATTGTATAAAATCAAGTATAATAAATGATAAATGGCTATTGAAAACCGTTCATTCAATGATATGTATTATATATGTACATATTATGATAAATCCTTTTCTTCCATTTGTGTGCATGATGCCATGATATCAGATGGTATCTTAATAATTCATAGTATCAAGGCTAGTAGTCTACCACAATTTTTAATTTGTTTTAAATGAAACAAATCACTAGAATAAAATGGACAAAATAATGACAGTAAATTCATGGATTTTAGGCTTTGGCCCTAACCTGAATTGGAGATGACCTATAAAACAAACCCTTTCTTGCTTCCTACTTTAATATGAGGGGTAGAGGGAAAGAAACCTTGCCATAATAAATCATTATTTGTTTACTGTGCAGGTCTTTTGGCTAAAAAAGCTGTTGAAGCTGGTCTGCGTGTTAAACCTTATATAAGAACAAGTTTATCTCCAGGCAGTGGGATGGTTACACATTACCTCAGTTCGAGTGGAGTATTACCATATCTTAGTAAGCTTGGGTAAGTGTTGTTTACCACTGTTTATATTAATGTTGATGTTCAGCAGTGATTGAAACTGCTGTTAAGACCTTTCATAAAAAGAAGGTCGGAAAAGTACCCTTTAGTTCTTTCTACTTGTTACCTTGCCATTACCACAAAATCTTTGAGGCTGTATCACTCAGCAGACATTTACTGGGCGAATTCAGTGAACAAGGCAGTGTGATGGCTACAAAGAAGTAGGGGATGTGATCTCTAGTTTAAGGGTGGAAACAATACAGACAAGTGAAACCAAGTAACGTGACAGACAGGATAAGGGACGGTACTAAGCAGTGCGTTATTTCCATGAGTCTTGTAGATCAGTTTTTAGAACAGAATGAAATCTTACAGATTGCACAGTAACTGAGTAAATTGTTTTAATTGAGGTTTTGTGAGATTATTGGATCCATTAAGCATAGATTAAGTTGTCCCTGAACTTTAGAGATAATAACTTTTACATTTCTTACATGGTCAAAGAAATAATTGATGCTAGCTGTGTTCTCACTGTATAGTTTGGAACATACTCTCTTACATAAGCCATCAGTTCTTTTGCAAAACTGTTGAGTTTTAGGGTTCTTTTTCTTTCTTTCTTTCTTTAGAAGTGCAGCTGAAAGTAATTTCAAGGATCATATCTAATTTCTCAGTTATATCATCATGGAATTTTTGTCAGGGATTTTTCGTAGTTGGTTGGGAATTGAAAAATTGCTCCTATCAGAGCACTGAGTTACAATGCCTCTTTGGGGGCCTTTGGTCAAATTGTTCCAGCCAGGTCCTCTTGATGTGTTATGGTTTAAACCCTTTTGGAAGAAAGTACAGTGTCTGTTTTTTCGATGGTCATGTTACATTCCTAGCAAGTAGTGTTTGAGGAATTTTCTTGTGTAATGTGGTTAAGTTCTGTGTCAGATTTAGTTAACTGAATGTTACTAGGGAGGGTCCTAAGTATCAAGGCTTTTCGGAGTTTGCACTCAGTACAAATAGCATGCCTGAGAGTCAGACTTGCTTGCTCAAAAGCTGTGAAATGAACATACTGATGAAGATTCACGTGTCAAGAATATTCTCTTAAGTAGTCATATTATAGTGATGGAAATGAAAGACAAAATTTCTCCTTTCTTTACAAATGTTGTGATGTTCTGTCAAATCACATTTATTTTTTGAAATGCAGATTTGAAATAGTTGGCTATGGATGTTCAACATGTGTGGGAAATACAGCACCCTTATCAGAAGCGGTTTTAAATGCAGTAAAACAGGTAAACTGCGTGGATCAGTAAGACATCCAAATAAATGGGTTTCTTAACTTTATTTCACTTAAATTATTGAAAATATATACTGATGTATGTATATTTCTGTAGTTGTTGCATCTCTTGGGAAGAGTAAGCTGTCAATCTTAAAATGATTCTTTAAAATAATTTTTAGATCCTTGAAATAATTTCTTGATAGTGTAAGGAATTAGTTTATTTACAAGATTGATAGTTCTGTACCTAATAATTGGCATACCTGATTGTTTTTGGTTATCCTGCTTTAAGAAATATAGTATTTGATATTACTTATATGTGATTATCCAAATTTATGCCATCTCTTGAATTGAATATATTTGTTTATGTGTTTGTTTGGTTGGGTTTTTTTCAGGGTGATTTGGTTACTTGTGGAGTTTTATCTGGAAGTAAAAATTTTGAAGGTCGTCTCTGTGACTGTGTTCGTGCCAATTACCTCGCTTCTCCGCCCCTGGTGGTGGCTTATGCCATAGCGGGCACAGTGAACATCGACTTCCAGACGGAGCCCCTAGGTACCTTCTCCTTTACCTGTGTACCTACATAGCCTGCACACACTCTTCTCCCCAGAAGTTGTGTTTTTGAAATACTTCCTAGACTGTTCATTCTTTGAATTATTTCAGGAAATCTTATGATACATTATTAATTTCTGATTCATATGAAGAATGTAAAATGTGCAAGTAACTAGTTCTTCCAGCTGCTTATGCCTAAAGTGCTCTGCTATTGAGTAATACACTTGGTTTCTCTGATATGTCTTTGAAAAGATGTGAACATATTGAAAGAGTAGCTTTTTATACTAAATTTCATATTAAAAATTTTTTAACCAGGTACTGACTCTACTGGCAAGAACATTTACCTGCATGATATCTGGCCTAGTCGGGAAGAAGTCCATCAGATAGAGGAAGAACATGTTGTATTGTCCATGTTCAAAGCACTAAAAGAGAAAATAGAGGTAAGAATCTCATTTGTTTCTTAAATAGCTTAATGAAGTAGCAGTATTTATTTCATGCATCTTTCTGAATAGAATAGAAATTAAGTTACATTATTTTGAATATAGATTGTTTAATGAGTGATAGTTATTTTGTATCTGGAATCTCTACTATCTAAGAGAATTAACTTAGAGTATTAGAATTGATTTTATTTACTTATAAGAAATGTATAGCAAACATTTATATTTGGCATTCTGAACAGGGACATACTTCATAGAAACTGCCCTTGTTTGTTGTTCCTAGTCAAATGGTTAAAAATTCAGAGTAAATAAGAGCAGGGGTGTAGGGTTTTGCCCAGTGGTAGAGTACGTGCTTAGCATGCATGAAATCCTGGGTTCAATCCCCAGTACCTCGATAGATAGATAGATAGATAGATAGATAGATAGATAGATAGATAGGAACTCCCCTATCCTCCCCCAAAATAAAAAGCGCAATGAAATCTCCCTCTCACCCAGCCCCTAGCCACCTACTTCACCTCCTCAGAGGCAACCAGTTATGTCAAGTTCTTGAGACAGTGGTGGTATAGTGGTGGGCATAGCTGCCTTCCAGTTATGTCAGGTTCTTAAGCATCTTTCCAGAGATGTTTTGTGCATCTGCAAGCAAATAACATATATTCACATTTTTAAAAAAGAACTTAGAATACAAATATGAGGGCAGAAAAGATATTCACTTTAATAAATATTTCTTGAGCTCCAACTATGTGCCAGGCACTTTTCTAGCTGTTTGGAATATATCAGCAAAGAAAACACAAAATTCTCATGGGGAGAGGCAGACAGTGAACTGTAGGCAGGATTAATTAGGTAGATTATGCAATATGTTAAAAAGTAATGAGTGCTATGGAAAATTATAGACTAGGGTAAAAAGAACCAACTGCGCAAAATTTGGGGAGTAGATTGCTGTTTTTTATAGGATAGTTGAAAACATGGTGTTTGGGCAGAGTTTTGAAAGAGGTGAACAAGTTAGTCATATATCTGAACAAAGGATGGGCGTTCCAGGTAGAGGGATCAGTGTAAAGGCCTTAAGGAGGGAACTTGAATGAAAGCAGTGTGACTATGACAAAGGAGATAAGAAGGATGGTGGTAGGGAATGATGTCAGAGAGAAAGGGAGTCCAGATTACATAGGGAATTTTAGACCATTAAAAACTCAGTGTTTTACTCTGAGTGAAGTAAAACGGGAAGCCATTGGAGGGTGTTGAACAGAAGGAGTGTCATAACCAAAAAGGATTGTTCTGTCTTTGAATTGAAAATATATTAGAGTGAGAGGTTGGGTAAGAAGAACAGAGTCAGGAGGACCACTTGTAGTGGTCCACAGTGAAAAATGGTAATAGCTTGGAACATTTGTGCTAGCAGTGGATGTGGTGAGTAGTGGTGAGATTTTGAATAAAGTTCGAAGGCAGGACTAATGCACAGTGATTTAGGACAAGTATATTGAAAAAAGCAGTTTTTCTCCATAATATTCTTAAAGATTGACAGTATACCCCAAAACACACTTAATTTCTTCAGCAGCTTGTGTAGAGCTTTTAGAATTCTTCAGCTTTTTTGGATTCTGTAAAGTCTTTCATGTTCAGTTTGTACCGAAACTTAACTCAGTATTCCTGAAAATCGGGTGTGCTAAAATTTGATGAGCAAATCTTTATCCACTCTGTCCAAAAATGTCATCATAATTTTATAGAATGCACTGTCTTAGCTTTCTTCCCCAGTAGATAAGGCCTGTTTTCTTTTTTTCATTCTAACCTGAGTACTTTTTTAATTCCTTTGATCATTTTCATAAACCTCTTTTTCTGCCTCCATTTTCTCTTGCTTTTGGTTTATCAACCAAAACCATATTCACAGATGGGAAATAAACGATGGAGTTCCTTAGAAGCACCGGATTCAGTTTTGTTTCCATGGGACTTAAAGTCTACTTATATCAGATGTCCTTCATTTTTTGATAAGCTTGTAAGTACTGTTTTACTGTTTGATCTTTTAAAGATTGTTATGAACTGAAGAAAACCTCATGAAGAGTTAAATGCCTTCAACATTTTTTACCTTTTAGACCAAAGAGCCAGTTGCACTCCAGCCTATTGAAAATGCCCATGTCTTACTGTATCTGGGAGACTCTGTCACAACAGATCATATATCACCTGCTGGAAGCATCGCTAGGAGCAGTGCTGCTGCTAAGTATTTGACAAACAGAGGGTACGTGTACATGGTAATAGCCTGTTTTTGTTTTATCTTTCTCACTGGTTAACAGGCTTTTACAGGCCATGTTCCTGTATCCAGTAAATTACATGCTATTATAGGTGTCTGATTGTCAATGTATTTGACCTAAGCAGTAACTAAGGCACTTTTATTGTACCTGCTGTTGTACCTGCTTTTGCTTATTCCATTCTGTCCACTTCGAATGTTCTAATTCAAAGACTGATTGGAAACAAGATTTTTCTTTTTCAGTGCTACTTTGTTGAAAATTCAGCTTGGTTTGATCTACCAAATAAAGCATGATGGTTCTAACCACCCTCCTGCTGTTGGAGTACAAAATGTAAATATGTTTTTTGGGCTGTAAAAGGTACATGCATGAGACGAGGCTCAATCTGTATCAAATCAAAAGATAATGAATGTCTGCTTCATGAGCGTAACATTTTATAAGAATAATAAATGTGAATGTAAAGATCATTTACATAGGGTATGTAAACCCAAAACTATAAGGGTTTAATTTCATTTCTACATGATTAATAATGTAGAGATGCTCTGTTGTCAAAGAACTGTATTGACACTAGAGACAAAGTTTTGCTAAAGGCAGAATTTGTCCTGCTGCTGCCAGATTAGCTTTTTGATGCTTGAGCTATGCAAATGACAAGACTTTTCATTGAAATATCTTACAAAAATCAGTGCTACTTAGCTTGGTTTGACATATAATAATACTACATAGCTCTTAATATAATCTTGTTGGTGCTGTTGTGAAATCTATGAATTTATTTTCTAGGTAATTGTAGTTTGGTGTGAATTAAAACACTTCTTGGCAGAAATTGCTAATAGCAAGTCCATTTGATGTACTTTAATAAAGATGAATCAGTTTGTTTTACACATGGCTTTTGTTTATAGTGGTGATAGATAAAGTAAGGTTTTTTCTCCCAAATGTTTTTGGTTGTGATTTCCATCTTGATCATAATTGTGACATAGCTTCCACCCAAACAAAAAATCACCATTTCTCAAATACACAATTTTTATATTATAATTTATATATGGATTTCTTAGCGTGTTTAATACAGCAGTTTTATCAGTTAAAATTTTTATTTGTAAAGACACTTGACACCCCACCACCACCACCTCCATCTTGAAGTACAGTATTTAAATGTACATCCTGAAGTAAGATGTTTAAATTAGAAGATTTGTTGCCTTTACATAAAAGACCAAATTACAGACTAATAAGAGTTGGTTGTTGATTGTTGAGATGCTTATGCTAAGTTTTTTCGTGGCCTAAAAGGTCATTTATGTAGTGACCAATCCAGTACCAATGAACACCCACAGGACCCAGATTATGGTGTCTAAATACTAATTCTTGGTGCAAGCAATCAGTGGTTCTTGAAGAAATGATTGGTTCCAGATTTGGGATTGGAAAATATAGAAGATGATTCTAGATGTCTTGTACCAAAAACAAAAGAGCTACCAGAAAAAGAAAATCGGGGACATGTGAATATTGACTGGCTAGCTGGTGTTAAGGTTATAGTTGTTGTTGTTGTTGTTATTATTATTATTATTTGTATCTAGGTAGTATTAAGTCCATATCTTTTAGAGAAACATACTGAAATATATACAGCTAAGATACGATATCTGGGTTTGCTTTCAAACAGTCTGATAGAGGATGATATAGAAGAAACAATGAGATTCCATGAAATGATTATTCTAGTTTAGTAATAGGCTCCTGGGCATTCACTGTTTTGTTTTCTTTACTTTTGTACATGCTTGAAAATTTCCAAAATAAAAGTTTTTGAATAAATATTACAGTTCACTAATGTGTGATTACTTTCCATCTGAAACAAAAACTTCCGTAACTTTCTTGCAGCCTTACCCCTCGTGAATTCAACTCTTACGGAGCCCGAAGGGGTAATGATGCTGTGATGACAAGAGGCACTTTTGCAAATATCAAGCTTTTTAATAAGTTTATTGGAAAACCAGCTCCCAAAACAGTTCATTTTCCATCAGGACAGACGGTAAGGATGTATACAAAGTATTTAGGCAGTTGCTAACTAGGCCAGAATTTGTATTAAAAACTTTTGTGTTTGTTTTAATCTACAGCTAGATGTATTTGAGGCTGCAGAGCTGTACCAGAAAGAAGGTATCCCGCTGATTATTTTAGCAGGAAAGAAATATGGTTCAGGGAATTCAAGAGACTGGGCTGCCAAAGGACCATACTTACTGGTATTGATTCTTAAATTTTATCTTAAACTTCAGCTTTAAATATTCTCTTTTGTCAGTAACATTCTATCAATGTTTATTTTGCTCATTTGGATTTCTTAAACTTATTTGGATCTCCTATTTGTAGTTTTTTTTTTTTTTAAGTGATCTTATGTAAAACATTGTACTAATCTAGTTGCATTTTAATAGTCTGAATTTGATTAAACCTATAGTCTTAATTGTAGAAATCAATATGGTAGAGGGAAAGCTGATTCTGTCTTAAACTGTTGCTTTTATAGTAATGTTTTGTACCCATTGGTAGTTTTACTTGCCCCCTTTTCATGTAATTTTCTCTGACTTGCTCCATCAGGGGGTAACAGACTCAGAGATAGTGGGCCAGGTTTTACTTCTTTTTTCCAAGTAGATGATGAAGGTGCCTGGCTATCTGCTAGGAAGACATTTCTGTTGAGACTGTTTCTTTGTTGAAGAGCACATAGAGGAGCTGCTGGCAAGAATAGTCAGTGACGTGTGCTTTCTGTCATTTCATACTCATAACTCTGCTTCTCTTTACAACTGTAGTTGTAAAAACCTGGTCAGAATACAGCCCTCAGAGCTGTTATAATCATACAAATGTCATTCTTTTTGAATCTTTAATCTTCCCCCTTAACATGTAAATACTCTAAGGAGTTGTAGGAGTCAGCCTAATTCTTTTGTCTTTGTAAGATAATAATTATAAATACTGATATACCTCAGAGATAACTGCAGTTTTGGTTCTAGGCCACTGCAGTAAAGTGAGTTTGTTTCCCAGCACATGTAAATGTTTACACTAGACTGTAGTGTATTAAATGTGCGATAGCATATTTTGTTTTAAAAGTACGTATGTTAATTTAAAAATACTTAATTGCTAAAAAATATTGACCATCATCTGAGTCTTCAGCAAATCGTAGTAGTAACATCAAAGATCACTTACACAGATTCACCATAACAAAATAATAATGAAAAAAATTGAAATATTGCAAGAATTAAGCAAAATGCGACACAGACATGAAGTGAGCAAATGTTGTTGGAAAATTTTGGCACCTATAGACTTGCTCAACATAGAGTTGCCACAAAACTTTAATTTGTTTTAAAAAAAAAAAAACCACAGTATCTGCAAAGGTAATAAAACGGGATATGCCTGCGTCATGGATATTAGTTATAGGTAGAGGGTCCCTTTTTCCTGAGGTTTTTGTATCCTTGGTTTACGTTGCAGGCTTTCCTCATACAGCTGTTGATCCTTGGCTGTCCATTCAGTTACACATTAAAAAACTAATGACAGGCTGTGGTTGTGGGCTGGGCTTTGTCAGTTAGGGGGCCTTACTATGATAAGCTACCTTTTTCATTGAGAGAGCCCTGTATGTCAGTATCTGTAGGTATTTTCTCTGAGGCCATTCAAATGTTTCTTCTTGGAAGGAGACCCACTGAGGAAAGACTTACTCCCGCCATTTCTGCTAGTCTTTTCACCCAGCCTTCCCCTGTGCCTAGTTCTCAGTCGAGCATCCGTTCTCTACAGGGTGATGGCACTTCCAAGGGGTGAAGACTGGTTCTTGGGTGTTAAAAAAAAAAAAATCTTGCTCTTTTTATGTATAAAGTGCAGATTTACATGTATATACATAAACAGATACACATTGTATTTGGGGAGTGGGAGTGAGGAGGAAATGATTAGACGGAAAATGTCCATAAAGGGCTCCTTAGGAAGATGGTAATGGGGTCAGTTGAGAAAACGTGAGTCCAGAGCCTCTTCAGCTTGTTTTCTTCAGAGAATAAACCTTCTCTCTTCTTGAGTGGGGACTGGGCTGGAGATCCTACTGCTTTTTATAGACTTCTAACCAGTATCCCAGTGTTTCCAGAACCTTATGCCTCTGAGTCTCAAGCCTCTTCTAGGTTCTTTGTTACAGATTGACTCACATTTTATTGGCATCACTCTCATTTCAGTTCATCACTCTGTAGTTTCAACACTAAGTCAGCTACCTAGCTCTGTCTTCTAAACACTTAGAGAATTTTCACATCCTGTTCCCTTTGTTGCTACGGGGTTATACTTCTTTACTCCTATATTTTGGTGGCAGTTTAAAAGGGAGTGTTGATGAACACATACATTACTTAGATCCACCACAATTAAGCAGAAACCCTCCTGAGCCCTATCTGAGTTTCAGGCATTTAGAGAGAGCTCTTACTGTGTGGTAGGCCCTGTGCTTACTTAACCCTGGCCTGGCAGAGGAGCTACTTAAAGACACAGAAAGATAATATAAAAAGTTCATTTAAATACTTTGATATAACATTCACCTTTAGTATGGGGTATTAGGTTAAAAGTTTTTCAGAAAAGCCAAAAGTAGAAATTTTTCCCTTTAAACTACTCAGTAAAGCAGCTTTGAGAGATGAATGGAGGAAATAAAATGCACGTTTGTTACAGGGTGTGAAAGCTGTTTTGGCTGAAAGTTATGAAAAAATTCACAAAGATCATTTGATTGGAATTGGCATAGCTCCACTTCAGTTCCTTCCGGGAGAAAATGCAGATTCCTTGGGCCTCTCTGGCAGAGAAACATTTTCTTTAACATTTCCTGAAGAACTGTCTCCTGGAGTTACATTAAATATAAAGGTATATCTAAAATTCTCAAATATATGCTTGTGTACTATATATTTAAATAGGTGGTTGTAAATTGAGTGAAAAACAATTACTGTAAATTGTATACTAATGTCAGTTAGCATAAATTGTAGTTAGAAAGATGGCTTGGTTTTCTGTGTACTTAAATCTATGTTAATATGGTTGATGTTCTCTGAGGAAAAGTAGAAAACACTGGATACTGAGTCCAGAAGAAAAGAAGATATATGTACTTTGAGTTTCATGTGTCAACTTCCTTTTCCTAGTTATTAGCTCTCTCTGTCCTGATTTAATTTTAGTCCAGGCATATACACCACTTTTAGAGAAGCCAAACTTGAGTGTTCAGGGAAAGAGTAACAGATTTTATATGCAGTGAATATTTAACTTAACATAAAATGAACATGAGTAATGAGTATAACTTCCCTAATTAGTAAGTCAAAATCTAATAAATCATCTAATTTAATGTTTTAGGTGATAACGATGCTTGTCATTTAGAGTTAGGGATGAAAATATCTGTTTTTCTGTTTAGCTGTGAAGCACATGGTTAGGTATCTTAGGTGTTTTTCAAGTAGGACAAATGTTTTTCAGACAGAATATGTGTAAGTACAGTCATTGAATGTGAAGACAGATGGTCTTAACCACTGAGTAACACTTTGTAGATTTTACCGCTCATGTGAGATGTTTTTGTTTGTTTAAAGACAAGCACTGGAAAAGTATTCAGCGTGATTGCTTCGTTTGAAAATGATGTGGAAATAACATTGTACAAACATGGAGGATTATTAAACTTTGTGGCACGAAAATTCTCATAGTATCTACTCACCATGGATACCTTTCATAACTGGTAACTGCAAACAAAGCCTTTTGTGCTGGACCCAGGAATCCTGACCGTGGAGCTGCAGACAGTCCTCGTGTGTTCACTTATCACATCCATGGATGTAAATGATTATGAATCACCGTAGTGACTGAAATGAAATCTTCCTGATTTTAAATAATATACGAATGGTGCTATTAACATTGCTAAAATCAACGTGTGAAGTGTGTTGTGGAAGAGACCTGTAAGTATGGGGGGATATTTTATCAGACCATTTTGTAAATAAAGGCAGAATTTGAACTTGTGTTGAAGATTCTTATATGAATAACCTTCCTGAAGTCTTTTTGTTTAGTTTTGCACCTATAAAACTGTATACTACTGTTTGTTGGTTTAAGAGTAGCAGATTGAAATACAAGAGGCCAGATTATTCTAAAACGGTGGAAGGTGGAATCAGATTTATAAATGGACTTTCAGATACGTTAATTCTTCTTTAAAACTGAGCTGGACATAGTTGGCATTCTTAGTTTGTAGTATAAGCCAGGGTTATCCTAAGTCTCAGTCTAACTGCAAGGGATAGAACCTGCCCCAGACACAATCATTCTGTCCATCCCAGCCAAGGTTTCCTCCACATCTGAAGGTGGATTGTTGCAGAAGTACAGCTGGTTGTGTAGCACCATGTATTAGCAGTGAAAATAAGCATCACGTGTGCTGCCCTTAATTTTTCAGTAATTTGCTCCTTTGACTTTGGCAAACCTTGGGTGGCATTATATTAATTGGATTAGATTATTTTGCTCACTTTATGTGATTCTATAACTTTCTATAACCTAATATTTTAGGTATCATTAACCAAAATTCCACACTCGTTCATAGTTGCTAAAGAGAACTTTATTTATTAAATGCTAACATGATTTCTTCTAGATTTTTAAATTATCCACCCTAAATTATATGGTTGTTCAACCCTAAGCATTTTTTAAATGTTGGCTATTTCTTAATTATTTAAATTGACTGCCCGTCATTTTGAATCATTACTTTACCTGGGATGCATGATACTATTAATTATGTATGTCTGCTGACTGTCAGGATAAAATACTATTGCTGTCAAAATACCATATTTTCTCTATATGCATGTCTGTTTACCACAACAAATGTTCTGTCATCAAGAAGTTTGGCAACTTTTAAGAAAATGTTGGATAATTAATTCCAGAAAATCCTACCGTTTTTTTAAATTAAGAAATTAAACTTAGCAGGCAGAAGGTTAATTGTGGTGATTTTTTTTCCCCACATAGAGATCATCATATGACCTAGTTAAGTTACTGCAATTCAGAATTAGTTCACATTGCACAGAAAAAAGAATTACTTGTTTTAAGCTAACTGAAACTACCAAACCAGCGGGTAAAGGCCACTGAGAACTTTGCACATAATCAGTCATACAATCTTTGGAAAATATTCTGCAAATATGTGTTTAGACAATTAGATGGATTAGAGTTTGGCAAACTGACTTCCTTTTTATTTAAATTTTTTTATAAATATTTTCTTTGGTACTTTCAAATCATATTGTGTTCTTGATATTTTATTATGCTGTGTATTTGTCAGTGCATGTGTTTTTAATTTACATGAAAATATGAATTGGGGTGGAGAATTTACAAGTTAAATGTTAAAATATCTGTTATAGGCTTTAAAGAAATGATAATTCCAGATTGTCATGTGCGGGGAGAACATCTGTATTATTTTTAAGCCACACTGTAATATGTACCCTCTGGGCAGAGGCCTGGGTGTCGTGATCATAAGCAACAGCTCCAGCAGTTGAAGAGGATACAGCTAGCTAGCTGTGAATTAAGCCTTTACACATCCAGTCTACCTCCTCCAGTGATAGTACAAGATCTTGTATTTTGGGAACAAAATGAAGGTTCTCTTAATCTCTTGCTTATATACATTGAACCAAAAAGCTTGATAAGCAATGGCTCAGTTGAGGAGGAGAGTCATGGATGTGTGTCCCAGAGTGTACCTTATAATTCTGCCTCCAGCCAAATTTTGTGTTTGCAAAAATGTGGCACCTGTTGGTTTTGTTTGTTTGTTTGTTTTACTTACCTCCTTTGTTGAGTATATCTGGATAATTTTTTGTGTTAAAAAAATACATAAATATTGTGGGAGGAAATAGATAATAGGCCCACGAGAGAAGCAAATCAGTGTTGTGAACTTAAAAGTACCATTTCAAAGGTCATTATCAAAAGCAGCATTTTTGTTAGCTTTTAAGAAACATCATGCTACGTACCATTGCCATAGTCCATGCCTCTGGGTTTTGCTAATTGGTGAAAATGTCCTCCAACCCCTGAATTGCCATTGCCACACCTAGGGAGTTTCCAAGGTGACAGCTGTCGTTATCTCCTGTCTTACCTCCAAACTGATAATTGAACGAGAGGTATTGGAATCCCTTTAGCCAGATTGCTCAGGTTTTCACTGGTAGTCAGACTTCAGTGATCCTGATGGGCAGAAAGCACAGCCAAGACCTGAGTCAGAATCGCAGTGGTTCACATACATGGTAACAGTGTTCTGTGCATCCGCCTTCTCGGTGTTGAGTGACAGGATGAGGAGAAATTATTTGACTGACATTTTTCTATGTTTGAATTAAAAGACACCTGTCTTTTGCTTTTAGGTTTAGGAGAAAATGCTCAGATACTGGATGTTGACCCGATCTTAGTTTGATTTGGAATAAAAGAGAGGGGGAAGGAGGTGGACTTTGGCTTCTTTAGTGACTTTTCCCCCCAAAGTGTGATAGTGCCGATGTTTCTATCAGTTTTACACATAGTAGGTAATTATGAAATCATATATCTCTCACTTAAGTGACTGTAAATCATTGTCTATTATTTAAAGCCAACAAACCAGTATAACAGTTTTAAGTTCAACAATGTTAAGTATTGTATAGAAATATATTGGAGGCAAAGTTCAGTTGAGAATTGTGTATATGTTATTGATGCTGTAAATTATTTTTAATAAAGAAAATTGTATTATCACATACTTGACTCTTGTTATAAAATATTTTGTGGTAATTGAAAATAAAATGCCATAACTTCAAAAGAAATAGGATACCATCCAGAATTTTCTCTTTAAGCATGTTATCTAAGTATTCACACACTAGTTATTCCCAATAGGAGAATGAAAACCAAGATAAAGTTTGCAATAGGGATAGCCTTGAGGAAACAGTAAGTGAAGTTGACCTTGATTCAGAGGTTGTGGCAACAAGTACTTAGGTCCGTGGAATCACATTTTAGAGTTGAAAAGACTGATCTCTCACCCAGAGCAGGATCCCTTGTACAGATAACATCTAACTGGGCAACCTGTTCTTGAACATTCAAGAGATGGAGACCGTCTACTGTTCTAGGCAGCCCATCCTGTTGACTGAAGTTTTGATGGTTACATAGATTTTATTTCAAGCTGAAGTCTGCTTCCTTGTGGCTTATAGCTACTGATTCTGGTTCTTCCTAATTTATCTATTCTGTTTATAGCACTTTAGTTATTACAACTAAACAAAATACATATTTGACGAGCAATTGGACCCTCCACAAGTTGCACTGTACTTAATTAACCTCCACACTATAGGATTTTATTACGGAAGTAATTTATGTTGAAGTGAACATTTAGGACTGAATTTGTCTCAGGCTGTAAGGGTGTATCACCCGAGGAAATGGCCTTTTCTTGATGGATGCGGGATGGAGGTGCTGTGCTTTCATGAACCTCTGCTTTAAGACCAGCTGGCTGTGTCACTTCCTCCTTCCACTGGCTATTTATTTAGCAGTGCTCCCTTGAAGCCAGTCATCTGCAGTTGGGAGCCAGGGCCAGGGGCCGCTACCCTAAAGTAATGTTTTATAAATATGTTCAGCTGTCCACTGATCAAAAAATACCTGCCCTTTCACCCACTTTTTTAAGAGTAACCTAAATAAGGTTTACTAAAATTTGGTGTTCATAAACCAAAACTGGTACATTAAGAGTTTTTTAATCTGTAAAGTTTACCCTTTAATTTTTTTTCCTTTTTAAGTTTTATTAGATAGAATTATTACAGTTTGACTGCATGTACACACTCATATGTACAAAATACTGCACATGTTTTTTAGTTTACATATATGTACTGATTGTTTCTAAGAACAGGTTAGGTCTTTAGCTTTTTAGACTTACATAGTTATCAAAGTATTGTTAAGAGTGTTCTAAGGATTCCAATTCAGTATTCTTAAGAAATTTGCTTTACAAAGTTTGTATCAATACAACACAAACACATGGTGATAGTGTAAATATCCAGAGTTTTTGTAGAAACCTAGTTTAACACCAGTGTTGCATTGTGTTAGTTTATAGTTTTCACTTGATGCTAGTTTTGCTTTCTAACTATAAATGAGCTTCCGCTTACTTTGATTTGATGTGAATTGTTTGGCTGATGAGCTTTCCAAAATGTCCGATTATAAAGCTTGTGTTTAGTACACTTCAAAAATGGGACATTTATTGCAGAAGCAGGTGTATATGTAATCCCCCCAAATTTGCCTGTATAATGACACTTGTCACTGAACTTTGTGTTCACAAATTGGCACTGAGTTTTTACCATTTTAAACACCCTGCAGTATATCGTATCATAAGACTACTAGGGTATTATGTTTTATAGGATGTTTTATAATATAAAATATCTCTAATCTCACTCTGCAAATTGTTCATTTTTTCTCACTCTAATTTCTGATCACTAAACTCTGAGAGCCACTACTAAGGTGTCCCAGTGGCCAGGCAGAGAAGAAAAAACGTTGATACAACAATGACATGACATGTCTGTCAGATTGGTGGAGCATTTTTCATCGTCGTGATATCCAATATTGACATTATTGAGGAAAAGCATGATTTAGCAGCATGTATGAAGAGCCTTAGAAATGTTCATTCTCTTAGACCCAGTAATATGACTGAGCAGTGTATCTGAAAGACAGCATTAAAAATGCACAAAAGATTTATGTCTAAGGATATTCTTAAAGACAAGAAAATGCTTGTTTAAAGTAAAAGGCAAGTTACAAAATAAGGAATTTCTAAAAAGGTGTAGTGAGTAGAAAGAGCCATGCCAAAGGAGGCAGCCTTGACTAGCAGCCCCGTCTGTAATTCTCACCATAATTTTCAGATCCAAGCTTCATTCCCATTCCTTCATCCCCAGAAAAGTAGGAAGAAAAAACAAACAACAGACCAATCAGTAGAGGTGGAACAGTGAGAAGGCAGAGAAAATTCAGGGCCTGCATGCGGAAGGGCCTATCAGGCCCAATGGGAGTCAGATTCTGGTTACAGATTATCCAAATCAAAATTGGTCTTTGACAACCTACAGGAGTGAGACATTAAGAATGTTGCCCTGGGGCTGTAAAAAGACAGCCTTGCTACTCAGAAATGAGAAGTGAAGCAGATAAGAACAATATCTACAGGAAGACAAGAGGAGATTGGTGGTTGATAGAGATTTGGGAAACATGCAAGTCAGTCAATCAGGGTGACTGCAGATAACCAGAGTGTGCTACATCGTGGGAGGGGGAGGAGGGGGAGACGTCCATGGACAGAAACAGAACGAGTTGCAGAGACTTGAGTCGTACCTAGAACTCTAGTTGAGAGAGTGCTCTATACTGTCAGGTTCTGCTCGGCTGCAGAGTGCATCAAATTCTACCAGAACCTAGTGCCCTTGACGATTAAGGTCACCCAACTAGCCTGGCTGTTACGCCATGATTCCCAAGGCAGCCTCCTGATAATCATGTGTATTCTGCACTTTCCTGCAGAGGAAGAATCCAGTGGTTGAACTACCTAAATAAGGATTCTGACCCAACTACCAGTTCTATTTCTCAGTGTACATGGATCATTCATCCCACCAGATCTGAACTGTGATCACCCCAACCCCAGAGGGAACCTGTTAAGGTGGCTTTTATATCTTACATCCCGCTCCCACTTTACATCTATTATATTCAATTTAATGGCTTGAGAGTAGAAAACTCGGAGCTGTGGCAAGAGCTGAATCTAGAAGCTGGGTGACCAGGTGTGGTTGAGGCTCTGTGTCCTCTAGACTTCAGTTTCCCCATCAGTACAAGGAACGTGTGGACCTATCCGATAAATAAGACAACTTCAAGTTCTAACATTCCAGTATCCTGGGAGAGCGAGGTCCTGTGCAGAAAGCCAGGCCCAACTCCCAGGTTCCCCGAGCAGAGCTCTTGCAGTTCCTGGAGACTTGGATGGGTTTGAGGCCACCCTGGGCCACGTTTGCGAAGCCTCCAGGATACGTGTTTCCAGCAGGAGGGGAAGGGACGCTGAGGAAAGAAAAACCAGAGATGAAGTCTACCCAGACACCTAGAGTCTTGGGAGAAGGAGTCCACGAAGCCTCCACGGCGACGTGGACTGGGAGGAACTGCGAGGTGCCACTCAAGGGCCGAAAGCCTGCTAAATGGCTACTCACCAGGGGGCGGGGCGGAATCTCGAAGAGCCAATCAGAAACAAGAAGTCCAGTTTTGTAGCGAGGTAGCCGCGTTCTGACTGGGGTGACCACCGAAGAAGGCGGGGCAGGACTGCAGAAAACCCATCAGAAGCCAGAGCTAGGAACTTCAGTTCGCAGCCTCCTAGGCAGGCAGGCCCAGGGCGGGGCGGGGAAAAGCCGGCTCTGCCTGGGCGAGCCTCGCCTTCCAGCAGTCTGCGCTGATTGGAGGCGGGGGGTCTCGAGGAGCCAATCAGAAGTCAGGACTCGCGGGCTCGGAGGAGAGGCGGACCCAGACGCAGGGAGTCCGGCGCGACCTCCCCGCGGCAGCGCAGGACCGCGGCCAGAGTCCCGGGCTGCTGGAGAGCGGGATCCGCCTCAGGACCTCGGGTCGTTGCGGGTGAGCCGGGCGGCGAAAGTAGAGGCGAACCCTAGAATCCTCTGGGGGACTGGCCTAGAGCAGGGAGGCGTGCTGCGAGTCTGGGGCCCGGAGTCGTGAGCCTCGGGCTCCCCTAGCCGCTGCTCCGCCTCAGGCTCGCTGCGTGTGTGATGCGCCAGTTCACCCTCCTCTCTCGATCGCACCTGTAGCCCAGAAGGATTGGACCGAGATCCCAGGATTGGGGCGTGGCACCGGAGAAGCCATATGGTCCAACCCTGACGCGACTTGTGTGGAGACCTTGGCAGAGGGAAGGTGCAGCACCTGGCACTCCGAGCCAGGTTGTTACTGGGAACCCTTTCTAAGGCTCCGAGGGACCTCACTAACATGATAACGCTGTGAACCCGACTTGTGCGCCCCCCCCCCCCTTATTTAGCTGCCTTTTGGGTTAGCAACCCCTCAGGCCGCTTATCCACTAATTTACCCCTCACCCAGCAGTAAAACACTTGGAGCACCCAATAGTGCATTGTGGTTGTCTTTGAAAAACTACAGATTCTAGCTTCCCTGCCTTTCTATTTCCTGATCCCCTTTGAGGGTAAATGGCCCCATGAGCCTGTGGAGTGAATATAGCCCTTCTTCCATTAGTCCCTCTGATATTTAATAAGACCCTGGGCTGGGTAAGGGGGATACAGAAATTTACTAGGTATAATCCTTGCTCTCCAACCTTAGAAGGATGTAGCAGAAGGAACTGCAGGAGAAGAGGGTAGATTTGAAAGACATGCTAAGGTAGAATTTACTAGACTTTGTAAAACTTTGAGAGTGAGGGAGAGGAAAGAATCAAAGTGACTCCTTTTTCTTGTCTGGTATACCTTACACAAAGTGCAGAGTTTAAGGTCCAGCCCCGCTGGATATAGGACAAAGGTTTCTAGATTCTAGCACATGCCCTGGAGTTGGAAAACATTTGCTTCCTGAGGGCTTTCTCAGGAGCCAAGTAAAACACTGTTGGCAGGAAATAGAGATCAACTTACCTATAGGATTTGAGTTCCCTTCACTGCTCCCCCCACCCAGACAAAAGACATTTGGTTAAGACAGACATTTTTGATGACAGATTCCTTTCTCTGTCATTTACTTACTTACAGGAGCTGACTTGATCTGTGCCTGTAGTTCCATAATTTGGAATCCTTGTAGACAAGGGGAGGGGGGAGGCAAGTTTAAGCTCAAAAAGAAACAGCTTTAGACACATAGACTGTTAGCAGTAGAAGGGGATTTTGAGGGATGATCTAGTCCAACTCTCTTTTAAAGGAGATGTGAATAGTCCAGAGTTTCAGAGCCAACTAGCAGAGCTGGGACTGCAATATGTTTTATTTCTCCCAGCATAGCAACTGTTTTTCCCTCCACTTTTAACATTGTGGCAAAATACACTTAACCTTCACTACCTTTTATTGCAGCAGGCTGTCTTTTGATGGCTGGAGCTGCCAATATTGCTTTACATTGCTTTAGAAAACCATACCTTTCAAGCAGAGGCTTCACAAACTCAAGGATGTTATAGGAACATTCTTCTAGACTAGAAGACAGTTTGGCCTTCGTTAATTGCCTCTAAGATTCCTTCCAACTTTAAGGATTTATCACTGATATCAAATTCGGAATTATTCTGATATCCTTAATGCTTTAGGAGTTGAAAAATTACTCCAGGATTTCATCTTGAATTTAAAGCTTTAGTTCATATTACACTCTGAATACAGGCCTTACACCTGTTTGTAAATCTCCAGAAGGAAGTTAAAATCCCCTGTAAAGCCTTAAGCCCAAATACAGTGTGACAGGATATATTGCTTCCCAGAAGTTTCAGGTGCAAAGATTGTTTTGAAGCCACATTTAGGCTTTGTCACAATATCTTTAGTGAACGAAATCTCAGTAATTTAATTTGCTTCTGAAAGCAAATGCTCTGGTCAGAAAGGAAACATGAGAAGTGACTGGCAGAAATGCAGTAACTAAAACAGGTGGTGGGAACCAGTGGCACGAGGGGCTGTGCAAGTTCAGAGGCAGGAAAAAGCACTTAGGGAGGGGGGTCAGGGAAGGCAGGGAGAGAGAGGGGGCTGGCATGTGAAGTCTACATTCTTATTGTCACTTGAGTCACCAGCCTGTCCTCTTGGGGCTGAGGCAGAGAGGGGGTCATATAGGAGAGCCCTAGCGTACCTCCCTGAATTTTATCCCCGTCCCCTCACTGGGCTTTGGCTGTCATGGATCTGAAGTGATTAGACATTAACGGACATATAGTCTGATTTGGGGAGCGCTAAGAAAGTCCTGAGACCTCACCCCCACTCCCTTGTCCTAGCCAAGCCCTCACAAGGGCTTTTTTTTTTTAAGATGAAATTTATATTCAGTGAGATTCACAGATCTTACACTTAGTTTTTTTTATAATACAAGTGAATTTTTTTTCCTTTTCCAGTTTTGTTAGGTAGAACTATTACAGTTTGACTACATACACGTTATATTGCATGTAAATACATATATACAATATACTGCACATTGTTTGAGTTTATGTATGTGTACTGATCATTATTTCTAAGAACAGATTAGAGCTTTAGCTTTTTAAACTTACATAGTTATCAAAGGAATAAAGCCAGCCACAAATTAAGAATCAACAGAATGCAGTAATACAATCATAAAGGACAGTCAGATGTGCTTACACATATTCAGGAAATCAAGTTATAAATAATAAGTAGTTCATTTATGTCCTTATTATTTTTTTTAGATTCCACATATAAGTGATATCATATGGCATTTACACTTACCTGAGTTTTAAGCTAAGTTTTGACAAATATGTATACCTATGTAACCAAAGCCTAGTCAAGATATGGCACATTTTCCTCCGGGAAAGTTTCCTCATGCCACCTTCTTGCCAGAAGCAACAGCTGTCCTGATTTCTAACAACAAGTGCTAACTGTTCATGAGACTCTTTTTATATAACTCTGCATCCCTTGAACTGCAATCAAAATTATACCCTAAAATGCAACCCATCCCCAAGATGTTATTAAT
This sequence comes from Camelus bactrianus, assembly GCF_048773025.1. Lineage (NCBI taxonomy): Eukaryota > Metazoa > Chordata > Mammalia > Artiodactyla > Camelidae > Camelus > Camelus bactrianus. Next base: position 30,812,579 of record NC_133565.1, read on the forward strand.
TATTTACAATTATAAGGAAGGATTGGAACAAAACTATTTTGGGAAAAGAGGGAAGTGAGATTGCAAGGATCTTAAATATTTGGTTCCTGAAGGGTATTTAGAAGCCCTACATTGCCATGTGTATACACACACACACATACACACACACACACACACACACACACAAACACTTGGGAAATATGCCCAGTATGTGTAGCAGAGGGTGACATTATCAAGGGGAAGAAAACAGTCTCCCCCATCCTGTTTATCCAAATCATATTTAATAGCTCAATTCAAATCCATCTTCTCAAGAATATCTTTCCTTAGGCTGTAGTGATTTCTCTCTCCTCTGAATATCTATCATAGATCTGGTAAATATTAATTTCATAGGTCATAAATTCAGGTGTACCTCTATTTTTTGTAAACGACTTTAATTTTTATTTCAAGCCCCTATTCTGCTTAGCAGTAGAAAATTTATTCTTTACAATTTAAGGTAAACCTGGTCACTTCAGTGATAATTCAGGCATTTCAGGTTTATCCTTAATTCAGTGTTTTCTTTGCATTCTATTGGTTTATTACTCCCTGCCTTATAACTTGTTTTGAACACCTTTTAAGTTTTTTATTGTTTAGGATATATGTGACTATGAGTTAACTTTTCAGAGCCCTCTAAGTACATTTCATGTCCCCCATGGAGCCTCACGTGACCCTTTGCACATCAGCCAACACTTTGAAGCATAAACTAGATGATGGTCTTCACAATTTAACACGATTTGTGAATAGAAAAGTGAAATCACTGTATTTGACTTTATATTTTAAACCAAAATTGATGATAATGTAGTCAAAAGGACTTAATCATGGATTAGGAATCTAGAGCCCTGAGATCTTACTATAACTTGATATATAACTTTGGGCAGGACAGTTAACCTCTCAGGACCTAAGTTTCCCCTGTAAATAAAGTTGATGTTGCAGGAGGGTAGGAGAAATTGGACTAGGTAATACCAAGGTGCTTTCCTGGTCTGAATTCTGTCCCTGGAAACATACCTTTAGCTTGTGAGCTGAGCTTAAACGTCATTTATGGTACAAGGATTTTTATTCACTACTTTTTAATCTGCTTTTTTATCTCCTTTACTCATTTGATTTTTTTAACTTTGTGAGTGAAAATTAAATCAAATACAGAATCAATATTGGGGAACATTACTGGCCTGTCCTAAAGAAAATCATTTAAATAAATATATTCATTATATGTCCCCTTTCTAGTTTATTTGTTTGTTTGTCTGTTTTTCCCCTAGAAATAATGTCAAGTGGAGATGGTCAGCAATCACAGGCTCTTACCAAACCCGCTTTCAGTGAGGTCCAAGCCTCTGCAATAGTGGACTCGGTATTTGGGTTAAAGGTTTCCAAGATCCAGCCACTTCCTAGCTATGATGACCAAAACTTTCATGTATGCATTTCAAGAACCAAAGACACTACAGATGGCCCAAATGAATGTGTCCTCAAAATAAACAACACCGAGTCTAGCAAAACTCCAGACCTGATTGAAGTGCAGAGTCACATCATGATGTTTCTGCGAGCGGCTGGATTTCCGACAGCCTCTGTGTATCGTACTAAAGGAGACCACATAACCTCTCTCACGTCCATAGGTAAGAGATCACTGCCAGTCGTTGCTTGTCCATGTACATTACTGCATTTTGGCCACAAGTACAAATATCAAGAACAGGTACGTTGTTCCAGGCGTAGACATGGTTATTACTTCAGCAATTGGGTGAAGCCACAGCATCACCAAAGTAGAGACTGGCCCTCTGATTCAGAAGTGATTAGAGCCAGGAACTGGTGTAACTCTTCTGCCTAGAAAGGACCTGATGGATGAGTAAATAAGGGGACATGTGGAAATTAGGGGAACTTTTTTTTAAGCAAAAAAAAATATATATTTTTATTCATACGATCAGCTGTATATTTTGGTGCTATGATATAGTAGAAAGAACACAAAATCAGGAATTTTAGATCCCAGCTCTGTAATTACCATTATGTGTGACCTTGGGCACACAAATTCTTAAGGCTCTGAGCCCTCATCTGTGAAACTTGGTCCCTTTCACTTCTAGATGCTAAGATGTACCTGACAGAGTTCTTCAAGCAGCAGTTTGTCCCAAAAGAAGCCTATGATTCTGAAACAGTCATTTCTTTATCACAGTTTCCTCAATTATCAATTTATGAAAAAAAAATGTATTTTAGGCATTCACTTACCAGAGTAGGTAATTTATGTTCAGCGCTAAGGCCTGCAGAGTTGGGGCTTCAGTTTTGTTAGTATGTAAACGGCCAGTTCCAGTGTTCTGAGTTCTGTCTGTTCCACCTGCTTGCTCGATCCGCTTCGCCCTGCCTCATGGAATCCTGCCAACTTGTCTTAGGTCAGCATATTTTCTTTTCTTGCTCTGTCATTTCTATTATTCTTTGCAATAATAATTGCAAAGGCAGAACAGCCTCTAATCATTTTTTTTTAAAGAGGATATTTGACAGGAGATATTCTTTCATCCATCTAGACAGTGGCTCCGAAATCAAAAGCTACTTGGTGAGGCTGCTGACTTACCTCCCAGGAAGACCCATAGCTGAGATTCCCATCAGCTCCCAGCTGTTATATGAAATTGGAAGGCTAGCCGCCAAGTTGGATAAGACACTGGAGGTAAGATTTGGGGTTTTATTTTGTTTATAAGAATTTTTTATTTGTTTGGTTTTGATTTATTTTATTTTTAAAATGAACTCAGGCTCTCTTTTTATGTATGGTGGCTCTTAACGTGTGTTACGAAATCACCAGAGTCCTAGATACATGAATTTTATGATAGTAGGTCTTTACTTTACTGGTGTGTTGGCAAGATTACCTACATTTTTAGAAATTCATGATATTCTTTATGCTGCTCACTGAAATCTGTGAATCTGCATTTACAGATTAAAACCTGACATTTTCATCCAGATAAGGTGTAATCAGCAAGAGCTCTCTCTGAAGCAATAGCTGTGTTACAAATGGATTGAGATGACTTGTGTTAAGGATGTTTTTGTCCTATAGAAATGATATCATGTTTGACAAGTATTCTTCCAGACTTACCCATAAAGCATCTTCATTTATTGAACAAATGTTCACTGACCACTTTTTCTATGCCAGGCACTGGGGGAAAAGTTAGGATTCCCCTGTCCTAGAGGAGTGTGTTTCAGGGAACAGATGGACACTTTAAAAAGTAGGCACAGTTTGTATGAGTGACAGTTTGCATGAGTAAAACACTTCCAGTCCCGCACTAAGTCCCGTCCAGTCTACCTCTCCAATGTCTATGACCCACCTCCTTCGTTCCATTCCTGCCTGGACTATCGCAGTTTACCACTGTAGCCTCCCTGCATTTATCCCCCTCCCTGAGAGCGACAGGGGATAAGGTTGGAAACATACAGTGGAGTCAGATTGTAAAATATGTTACCATATATGATGCTAAGGAGTTTGGACTTTATCTTATTTGCTTGGACAGTAGGGAGCGTTGGAGGGTTTTTAAATGGGAAAAATTTCTAATTTATAGCACTCTGAGGGCCAACATGCTGGACAGATTGGCAGAAAACCAGAATGGAGGCAGGGAGTGCATCCAGGAAGCCAATGCAGTAACCAGGTAAAAGCTGACTGAAGGCTTGAACCAAGAAAGGGTTCAAGATACATTTAGGAGACAGAGCCAACCAGATATGGTAATTGATTTAATGTTAAGCCTGTGGGAGAGGAAAGGGCTGAGCAGGACATGGATTCTAACCCCATTTTAAAGTAGGCAGGGCTCTCCCTGGGTGGCAATCATGTGGTCGCCTCTATAGCCTGGAACAAAGGACTGGAGGGATGGGAAGGGGGTGGGTGTTAGAGATGGGGTCTGGACAGTGTTGAGATCTGTGGACACTGAGGCTTCTTGCCAGATGGGAAAGCAGATCAGCCTCTACTCATTTCACCGGTGCCCCTTTGGAACCTGCTGGGGCGGCCTGTCTGCTCCCACTCCTTCATTCTGGCTGGCCACAGTGGCTTTTCTTAGTTTATTTCATGCCTCAGTTGATCAATGGATGACTAGGAGATTGCTATTGATACTCTGATCTTACTGTGAAGGAAACTAAGATCTACAATACTAAGAGATAGAGCCAGTTGGAACCCAGATCTGTCTGATTCCAAATCCACATCCCAAGTATTCTTCCCACTACTCCATCCAGGAGCAAGATGCCTGGGGTCACAGTGCCACCATTTTAGAAGCTGACTCAGAGCCTTCCCTGAGTAAATTGTTGCTCCGTTGGAAACCCAACAAGAACATTATGTTTTGCATTCTTTAAAAATGAAAGTAATATATGCACAGGGCAAAAATTTCAAGCAGTACTGAAAGGTGTAAAATGAACCTTTTTCACTCCATCATCATCTTCATTCTTAGATTCTTTTCAGTCCTGCTCCCCACAAGTCACAACTCCTAACAGTGTCTTCAGTGCTGACTCTGCAGAGTGTTGTGATCCACAGTGACATTTAACACACCCGATGGTCAGGAGATTCAAAACCATGTCGTAGGAGGAGTAATTGAAGGAGCTAGAAAGGTTTACACTGCAGAGGAGAAGACTCTGATGGGGCAGGAGTGCTGTCTTCAAACATCTGGAGGACACTGGTGTGGGAGAGGTCTCATCCTGCTCCCGATGGCCCCAGATGTCACAGTTGGAACCCGTGGCATGGACACTATGGTAGAGGTGGATTTTAGCTCATCAAAAGGAAGAACACAGAGCCGGCTCAATAAGGGTAAAAAGCACCTCCCTCAGGAAGTATTCAAACAGAGGCTACATGACCACTTAGCAAGAACATGATAATGGGAACAGGAGCATCAGGGGAGTGTTTTCAAACTCCAGGTCATGAGAATGAGTGTTAAAATCAATTTAGAGGAGCATTTTTAAAGAAATAGAATAAAATGCAAAATACCAGTGCATTACATGGAAGGTCATAAGTACTGTTACTGAAACCTTTTTCCCTGGGTGCGTGTTGCCTGTATACGGGGGTTGTCACTTATACATGTTTCTGATTGCAAGTCGTGGTCAGAAAATATTGACAGCCGTTCCACTGGGTGAGCACCAAGGCACCTTCTAGAACTTACTCTGCGAAAGAGGTCTGGACTGAGTCCCTCAGGCCCATAGTCACAACTTGTCATCCTTTGAAATTTTCCCCATTTGTGCAGGGATGGTCAAAGTCATTCAGAACTTTAGATAGAGTGGTCAATGCCTAGAGAGGCCTTTCCAATTCTGGAATTTTCTATGCTAAGAACATTTATTTATTCAGCAAATTCTGCTCCAGCAGTGCCTTCTCTGTGCCAGACAGTGTTGTAGATGTGGGGATACAGTCGGGAGCAAAACAGACCAAATACAAGCCCCTGCCCCTCGTGGGGCTGACGTTCTAGTGAGGATAGACAGCAGGGTGGGCAGGCGAATCCCGGCGAAGGTCAGACAGCCATCCGTGCTGAGTGCTTCAGAAGGAAACAGAAGCAGGGAGGAGGGGTACGAAGTATTGGAGAGAGTGCTGAAATTTTAGGTGGACGGCTCAGAGTCCTCCCCGTCCTGAAAAGTTGACTTTTGAGTAAAGACCTGGTGGAAATGAGGGCACCAGCCACGTGGATTCCTGGATTCACCAGGAGGAACCAGCAAATGCCAAAGGGATGGGTTCCTTGAACAGCAGGGAGGCCAGTGTCAGTGTGGTTGGAAGAAGGTCAGAAAAAGTAGAAGATGACGTCAGAGAGGGAACAGGGGGCCTGGGGCAGAGTTCTTCAGAGCTGCCTCCAATCCCTTTGGTAGGCTGTGGTTAGCAATACCAATCTTCACCCAGTTGTGAGGACTGAGCAAGATGCGCTCTCAAAACTATGAGATCGGTGGGACTATGATGTCATTACCACTCTGTGGATTAATGAAAATGGAGCAAGTCAGTGACCATGAGCAAATGCCAGCTCCCTCCCTAAGGCACGCCCGGCCTGTACTAGCACCCAGCAGAGTTTCTTTGCTTTTTTTGGCGGGGGAAGGGGAGTAGATTATTATGTTTGTTTGTTTACTTATTTATTTAACAGCGGTAATGGGGATTGAACCCAGGGCCTCATGCATGGTAGGCAGGAGCTCTACCGCTGAGCTATACCCACCCCCGCCTTTGCTTTTGATTTAGAATTTCCATCACCCGCAGTTAAGTAGTCTTCATCGAGAGAACTTCATCTGGAATCTGAAAAACGTTCCTCTTCTGGAAAAATACCTGTATGCTTTGGGCCAGAATCGGAAGCGGGAGATTGTCGAACAGGTCATTCAGCTGTTCAAGGATGAAGTGATGACCAAATTGAGTCATTTTCGAGAATGTGAGTAGCCCCCCGACCAAATAAGTTTTTTTCTTGATTTTTAAATTGTCAAACTTCAAACCATCAGAGACGTATGGAGGTACAGCTTAGTTTTATCAAACCTTAAAACTTTGCCTTATTTGCTCCCGTTGCTTTTTAAAAAAATACTTTCACTTTCCTTAGAATCGCTACATTTGAAGCTCCCTCTAAACTTTACATGATCCCACCTCTCCCCTCCCTACTAAATTTGCATACATGTTTTAATATCACTACATAGGTATGTGTACATAAATGACCTATAGCAGCATTTTGCATATTTTCAAACTTTAGATAAGTGGTATCATGCTATATGTTACCATTCTGCAAACATTCTGTTCTTCAGATTGAACCATTTAATGTATGGAGTTCTAGTTCACTTCGTTCACTAGTTTCAACTGCCGAATAATAGTCTGTAGTATATATACTCCGTAATTTATTTGAATGTACTGTAATTTTTTTTGCCTATTCTCTTGTTAATGGAATTTTAGTTTGGTTCCCTTTCCTTGTTTTTCCTACAAAAATGATGCTGCAGAGAGCACACTAGGGCATATCTCCTTATGTACGTGGACAGCAGTTTCTTTAGGGCGTAATGAGCCTTTTGACCCAGCATGAAGCACTGGTCAAAGGGCGAGGAACTGAGGGGCATTTCTAGCAAAGCCTAGGATAGGCAGTGTGTGTCCTCTTTGCCCTGTGCTTTCTGTGTCTGTCAGCTTGGGCTGCCATGAAAAAATACCGAGGACTGGGTGGCGTAAAGAACAGAAACGTATTTCTCATAGTTCTGGAGACTAGACGTCTGGGATCAGGGTGCAGGCATGGTCAGGTTCTGGTAAGGACTCTCTTCCTGGCTTCTCTCTGTGTCCTCACAGGGAGGAGAGAGAGCCAGCAAGCCCTCTGTTGTCTCTTCTTCTGAAGACACTAATCCCGTCATGAGGGCCCCACTACTCTACCACTGAGCTATTCCCCACCCCACTGGGGCTCTTTGCTTCTTAATGGAGGTACCAGGGATAGAACCTAGGACCTCGTACATGCTAAGCATGCACTCGGCCACTGAGCTTTTTCCCTCCCCACTCTTTGCTTCTTATTATAACATGAATATATACATTGTATATATAAATAGACAGTTGTGTATACAGTTCTTTTCCCTTTACTAGTCTCGTAGCCAAAGTCAGGTGTTTGCATTGACAACGGTCTCCATCTTCTGGCCTTGTATTGATGAAAAGCAAAAGCAAAAATAACCATCAAAATGAACTGCCTTTATCCTTTTCAGAGGAAATTATTTTATTTCAAGAAAAAGAGGGCTTAGCTCTTTATCTCTATTATCCCATCAAATTATTTGCATGTCCATACCTGAGAAAAAGGAACAGAGAGAGAATGAACTGGGATATTAAACACCTGTCTTTACTTGGCTTGATTTTTCTCCTTTCAGGTATCAATCATGGAGATCTTAATGACCACAACATTTTAATAGAGTCCAGCAAGTCAGCCTGTGGAGATGCTGTATACCAAGTGTCTGGGATTTTAGATTTTGATGACATGAGCTATGGCTACTATGTGTTTGAAGTGGCAATCACCATCATGTACATGATGATTGAAAGCAAGACTCCTATACAAGTAGGAGGTCATGTCCTCGCAGGCTTTGAAAGCGTAATCCCACTGACACCCGTGGAGAGGGGTGCTTTGTTTCTACTTGTCTGCAGTCGTTTTTGTCAGTCACTTGTCCTGGCTGCATACTCTTGCCACTTATACCCAGAGAACGAAGAATATCTCATGATTACTGCAAAAACTGGGTGGAGACACTTACAGCAGATGTTTGACATGGGCCAGAAAGCTGTAGAAGAAATCTGGTTTGAAACTGCCAAGTCCTACGAACCTGGGATCTCCATGTGACCAGATAAAAATTCACATTAATGTGGGTAATTAAAAACCTACAGGACCAAGTCTAATTCTATTAAAAAAAAAACCTGCACAGTTAAAGATGAATTGATGGAGCAGATCAATGCACATGAAACCACTAAGGCCTTCTAGCAATTTCACGACCATTGGTTAAACCTAAGAAAGTTCTCCGGGAGCAAGCCTGTCTTTCTATGGGTCCCACTCACCTTGTGTCTGAAACATGCAGTGATGTTTTGAATCAGACAGTCTCTCAAGGTCTATTCTAGCCCCAAGATCAATGATTTTTTTTTTTAAACTTTGAAAGGCATACATACATATAGATATATTCACATACTTTAAATAATTGGATGTAACATACAACCCTGGTTAACATATCACCAGTTCTATGACACCTCCCATCTCTTCGTTCCTACAATCCCATTGCACCCTGTCTTCTTTACGGCACCTCGCTTGGTAGAATGGATTATGGCTGTGCAATCTTCTAGTCTAGGAGCTATTTGAGGGTAGAAACTATGTAAAACTTTTTTTTTGTCTTTCCCTTATCCCTTCTTACGCCTGGTGTAGTGCATTTCCCACCGTCTTTAAAAATACTTGCAAAATGAATGTATGCTAGAAGAAAGGCTGGAGAAGATAAGACACACACTAAGATGCCTTAGGGGGAAACCCAGATGGTATTCATAAGAAAAGGTTTTAAGTCATTTTCAGAGGGCAGTTGAAACTGGAATTCCAGAGAGAGATGCCAGAACATACTGGAACACAAGGATGCAAGTAAGACAAGGCAAGGCCACTGACTTCTGAGGTACCTAAATAGTTTTCACAGTGATATCAAGAAAGTCTCAAAGATATTTGTAAATTCTCTACCATTTATATTATTTTTTTCATGTGAATATGTGATACTGGTGAACCGTAGCTCACATATACTTGACTGTCATCACTCCACTGTACTTCCTTCACTGACTTCTCTTCATGTCTCCCTTGGTATGATTTTAGTAAATAGCTGTTTACTTAGTCTTGTTTTAACTATCCATTCACTGCAGATGACTCAGGTCTAGAACCCTGGTCATTCTTACTTGCTTAAAAAATTGAAGGAATTTGCTCCAAGAGAGCCAGGGTCCCACACTGCTTCCTCCTCCTCCCTTCTCCCAGGCCTGCCGTGGGATCACACACACACCTGTGGCAGGAGGCTCACATGAGGTCATCACCGGAAAGCACTTAACGTTTCTCAAATTTAAGAGATTGTGATTTTTATCTGGCTTGACCATTCAGCAAACGGGACCAGAAAAATAAGCTGAAACTTATACTTCACTCCCAAACCAGTGTTCCCTTTCTTACACCATGAACTACAGACTTCCCACTTGCTCGTCCCTCCTGCTAACACGGATTCACTTTCACGGAATTCCTATTGCAGTATATTGACCACTATTTCAATATTTAAATACATGCTGCCTTGCTATTGATATTTCACTACTGGGTGTTTGCCCTAGCTTATCTCCAATAAATCAGTTCCATGTAGCCTGTAAACTCTTTGGTGGCATAAATTGAATAGTTTATTTCATATTATTTTCAGAACCTAGCTGTGTGCCAGGCCCCTAGCACACCTTTAATAAACATCCGTCTGATGAACTGTTAGAATGGACGCACATCTACAAGGGCCAGCCTTTGGTTCCTTCAACCAGAGAGGAGAAAACCCAGTTCTAGATTTGGGAATCAATTCCACATGTCCCGCAAAGACTATTCTTGTATGTATCTTTTTCTGTCCAGTTTTTAATCCTGTCTAGACTGCAACAGAACTTTACTTTCTGGTCCTCTTATCCTTAATCTCTCCAGCCTACATCCATCACATTAGGGACAGATAAAAACTCTAGTTACAATATATTGCTGTGTGACAATTTAACCAAAAACCCAGTGGCTTAAAAGCTCAATCATTTTTTTATCTTATGGATTCTGCATGCCATGAATTCAGACAGGCCCTGGGATACCTTGTCTCTGCTCCACAATGCTTGGGGCCTCAGCTGGGAAGACATGAATGCTGGGGGAGATATTATGGTTGGGGGAAACTGAGTGACTGGGGACTAGAATAATCTGGAGGCATCCTCACTCACAAATCTGGCAGGTCATGCTGGAACCTCATCTGGGCTGATGGTGCAACATCTCTCCACTTGGTCTCTGCTCCCTCACCATAGGGTCCCAGATTCCAAGAACCATCATCCCAAGAGAACAAGACAGATATATACCATCATTTATGACCTGTCTTTGGAAGTCATATGATGTTACTTCCATTGCAGTCACAGGCCCACCCAGATTCAGGGCAAGGGGACACAGAATCTCTAAATGCGAGCATCCATGCCACATTGTAGGAGGAACATGTGGGATAGGAGATGAGGCTTCATCATCCTGAAATATCACTTTAATCCTCTTTTCTCATTTCCTACAGAAAAAAAAAAAATTCTGGCACTGAAGGCATTCTACGATTTAGCCTAAATTCCTTTCCTCCTTTACTCTGGCCAGACTGAACTACTCTGTCACCCAAACTTGTCAAACTCATTCTTATTTCTGTCCTTTTATCTCAACTGAGCCCTCTTCTTTTGACCTAAGAAATCCTCCCTCTCACTTATAATTCTTAATGCTTAATTCTGCAGAGTAAACAAAGGTGGCAGAGATCCTCAGAGATTCCATAGGCTACCTGCTACCTAAAGATGCTTCAGAGCACCACTTGTCTGGGTGTGGCCCTTGCCATTTCGCCTTGGCTCACCTCCCTGTGCGCCTGGGAAGCAGAAATGACAGGAGAGACCTCAAGACACAACTCATCCCTAGGCTACCTCCTTTTAAAAGCTGGGATCCCTCAATAATAATTTTTTGCCCGACATGAAGAGGACAAAGTCCCCGTCCTGTGGATCTCTTCTTGGCGGACACCATATGCACATCACTACACATTAACCCAGACCTAGTCAACCATCCAGCTCGAAGAAACTTAAAACATGAATAGTAGATAGTTTACATAGGGACTGAAGCCAGATGAGAAAAACTGTGGAAAGTAGAGATGGACAATGAACACGTAAACTAGTAAACATGATAATTTCTATATAGAAGATAACGTGTGTGTGTGTGTGTGTGTGTGTGTGTGTGTGTGTTTGTGTGTGTGTAGTGATGGTAGGGTATTGCTTTCACTCGGTTGGTCAGGGGAATCCTTTCTGAAAAGGTGAAAAGCAGAGGAGGAGACCAAAGTAAAAGTTCTCCCAAAGACGTAAACCCCACCATAATTTGCTTTATATGTCCAAAAATGTGTGTATCAGCAATAAAAGTGGAGGACAGATTCAGGAAGGGAGATGATACGAAGAGGCAAGTCGAAGGGTAACGTGTGACGTGCTTGGGACCATTCTGAGAACAGGGCAGGAAAAGTTAGCAACTGACAGGCGCTCCCACACCATTGGTCTCCTGGGCCTATGACTTAGCGCTGAAAAGAAAGTGAAAGTGAAAGTGAAAACAGAGCGCAAAGCGTGGGAAAGGGACATTAGCTATAATCCTACTTCCTCCTTGGCCGGGGTGTTCCTGCCCTCCTCCCCAGGCTATGATGCCCCCTCCCCGGGCTGCGGACCCCTGCCCGAGCCGTCGCACCCCAACCCCCCAGCTCCCACGAGGGCACCTGGCTCTCGCCCCGCCCCCCGGAAGGACTTCCGCGTACTCGGCGGCCCCGCCCCCGGTGGTTCTGCGCACGCGCGGGGGCCATATTAGCAGCGGAGCCTCGCGCAGCGGCGGTGGGTTCCGCGGAGAAAGGCGCTCGGTTTGGGTCCGGACTCTTTAGCGTCTTCCTTCCGGTGAGCGTTGCCCCCTGGGCACCCACGGAAGCTGGGCCGCTTCCCCGCGGGCGGGGGTCGTGAGCGTCGCGGCAGAGCGTGCCCCGGCCTGCGGCGGCCGCCGAGGAGCCGTGGGCACGATGACTCTGCACCAGCTTCTCGGTGACGGTCCTGCCCTGGGACTGGCCCCGGCCGGCCGCCGTCGGGCTTCCGTGCGCGGAGCGGTGGGGCGCGGGGCCCGGTGGGCAGGACGGGGGAGTCGGAGCCTCGGGCTCTGGGAGAGTCCGTACGTGAAAGTTAGCCTGCTGGGCCGAGGTGCGGGTGAACTCTCGTCCGGCGGTTGTCCGGCGTCAGGCGTGGGGACGCGCGGTCAGAACCGCCGGCGGGCCTCCTCTCTCTGCCCTCCCGGGTCTCTGCCCAGGGCCAGCCCTACTTTTCACCCGTCTGTTGCAGCAGTCTCGTAACTGGTTACCTTGCCCCGGTCCTCGCCATCCGGAGTGCTCCCTCTAAAATAGCCCTCAGCTCCTGTGGCTCTTTGGCCCAGCATCATTCGGTAGAGCCCCATTACTTAAGAGGTAAAATTCACGGTTTTTACCTGGGCACGCAGGCTGTTCAGGCCCTGATCCCTGCTTCTTTCCGTTCTTAATAACCGATATTCCACTGTTGGGGAAGATTGGTTCTGGAGTCCGAAATTTGGCTTTTCCACTAAATCATGCTGAGCCCCAGTATTGTCTTTTGCAGGAATAGTAATGATGCCAAAGATTACCGCCCTTCCCCTCCCCTTTATAGTTCACGATCCCATATCATTCTCTGGAGATAGCCTGAGCCTCGTAACTTGACATTCAAAGCTCTACATGATCTGAATACTTGCTTAGTTCTCTAGTTTGTTCATATTCTATTTTTTTTAAGTTTCAGCGATTCGTCTTCCCTATTCATTCACCTACCCTTTGCTCAAGCTTTCTCCTCTGCCTGGAATGCCCTTCCCTTCTCCTACCCCTATTCTTCCTGAGACCTGAAGGTTCTCAGCCTTACTTCTGCCTCTCCCATCTGTAATTTGGGCTCATTTTCTGTATTTGTTTCACCAAAAAAAGTACTTTCTTGATTTTCTCCATCCCTCTTCCCCCTCTACCTTTAATGCCTCTATTCCCACATTGCTTTCTGTTTGTCCAGTCTGTGTCTGCCTCCTTCACCTGGCTACCTGAAGGCTGTAAGCTCATCAGGAAAGGGATTGGTCTTACCCATCCTGGTGTTCCAGCATCTAGCATAGTGCCTGGTGCAGGATAAAGGTTACAGGGTAAATGTTAGCTGAACGAAGGGAGTGAACAAAACATATTTTTGGTGGGGGTGGGGGAGTAATCAGGAAATGCTTTTTAAATTGTTAAACTGTAAATTTTATTTTAATAGTGATTCTGTTTTCTTGTTACAGGAATTATATAAAGTTCAGAAAACATGGTGAGTTAATACATATGCCAGTAAGCTGTTGCCTGATAAATGGTATTGCTTGTACTCAGCTTACAGACTTGTATGAGAAAACTGAAGTGGAAGGAAAAAGAGATGGATGGTGTATTCTTCCTTATCAGTTTCCTCTGCGCTCACTTTTGTGTACCAGGATGTGCTCTTTGTGATGATTTGTGGGCTTGCAGGAGTTGGCTTACTTTGAGTGGGTAGAAATCATTTGTATGTTTTTCCTTTGCAGTCTCGAAGATATGACTCCAGGACCACTATATTTTCCCCAGAAGGTAAAACAGAAATTGTTAAATCTGTCTCAAATTAAAAAAAAAAATTATCTTTAAGTGCTTGAATTTTAGGAGGGAAAAACCTACATACTTTTTTTTTTAATACTAAGTTGTTCATCCTTTTTGTACTTTAAAGTAATTATGGTCACCAGATTGATTACGTGTATCTTAAGAGTAAAAGTGGGCCTCTTGTCTGTAGCCTGCCAGCGTTGTTGCTGACTTCTCTTGGACCAGTGGTGCAGGAGCAAGGCGGAGAAGCATGCTTTCTCACCACTTGTGTTTTGTAGGTCGCTTGTACCAAGTTGAATATGCCATGGAAGCTATTGGACATGCAGGCACCTGTTTGGGAATTTTAGCCAACGACGGCGTTTTGCTCGCAGCAGAGAGACGCAACATCCACAAGCTTCTTGATGAAGTCTTTTTTTCTGAAAAAATTTATAAACTGAATGAGTAAGTGAAATAAGTGAAATTTTAGGGAAGAGAGTTTAAATAATCTCACTTTCTCACAAAAGTGGGATCTCATGTATTTTGGGAGGGCCATTTCCCTCCCAAATGTGACATGGTAGAATTGAACAGTTTGTTGTGTTTTTACTTCTGAAAATTTTTGCTTTTAATTTATTTTAATTGAAACCTCCATGAAGCCCAGGACCATGGGTTATTCATTTTTAACTTCAGGGCCAAATACTTCGTGGAGAAACAGCATTGTGCAGTGATAAGAGTACAGGCTTGGTAGTCACACAGCTTCAGGTTAAATCTAGGGCCCGCCAGTACAAGCTGTGTGACTTCAGACCAACTATTTAACTTCCCTGGGCCTCAGAGGCTTCTAGGGTGGTTGTGGTAGTTTAATGAAATACAGTAAAATAAATGAAATAAACTAGCATAGTGTCTGGCATATAGGAGGCCCTGAAGGTATTGTTTAGAATGGTTACTCAGGAATTTTATTGAGTTATACTGAATCTTACCAAAGAACAGGTCTCCTGCAGATCTGGGAACAGTTTAGTTGAGCCCTAACAGTTTAGTACACTTAGTGAAGTTTCTGTTTATAGTTGGATGTGCAGGGCTTTGCAGCCACCAGAGGGCTGGGTTTGCCAATTGGAGACTTTCCCTTCTGTGGTGGGCAAGGTGAATGCTGGTCATAAGGCCCTTTTGATACACTCATCCAAAGAGGGGTCATCCCTTCACAGAGTCACTGTTGGGCCCTCTCAGCAGTTTGCAGGCTTGACTAGGTACAGTGCCAGAGGGTGTCTAGGCTATAGGAGAGCCAGGGTAGCCTTCAGGGAACAGGGAGCAAAGAAAGAAATTGCATCCCTCATGTGAGCCTAGCCCTGGACTTCCTAGGTAGGCTTATAAAATATCCTGCCCTTGGGTCCCCTCACCGTCACCCTTATCAAGCCAGGCTTTAGGAGGTGAGAGTACTTACTGCCCAAGAGTGTGGAGTAATCCACCTTCCTGTGTTTCTTTGTGGTTGAATCTTCTCGGGATTTACTTTAGCTTCCTAGTGTTTATTGTCTTACCCTGTTCACAGAGTGTTGATGATAAATGCATCTCTTGTAAAGAACTTAAGGGTGCATTTGTTTATGTTTCATGCTGAATGACATCAAGCTGAAAGTCTCCTGTGAAGATAAAACTTACGTAGTTTTTGTCTGAAGGGCGTAGCAGCTGTGAAGCAAATATGGTGAATTTCTAATAGAACTTGGTACTTTTAAAAACTTGTAAATACCCGGGCAAAAGTCTTCTCTGCTTACAGACCAATCTATTGTAGGCAACCTTACTGATGTCTGTCTTCTCCTTAAGGGATATGGCCTGCAGTGTGGCCGGCATAACTTCTGATGCTAACGTTCTGACTAATGAGCTGAGGCTCATTGCTCAAAGGTATGTTCATAAATAGCGTAATTGATGACACATAAATTAGTTTCGATCTTTCTAAGAACTCATTTTTGCAAAGATTAAAACCATTAAAAACCTATTAATTGAAAATTAATTTTTTTTCTTTAACCAAACTTGTAAAATATTACTTACTGTAAGGGTAAGACGTTGCCATGCCTCCCCCCCTCCCCCTTCAGATTACAAGTGACTATTATGTTGTCCCCGTGGCATTGATTTCTTTTCAGAGGGTATTTTGCTTACAGTGTAGATACAGTGTTTTAGAGAAAACTATTAATATTCCAGTTTCTTTATCCTAGGTATTTATTACAGTATCAGGAGCCCATTCCTTGTGAGCAGTTGGTCACAGCGCTGTGTGATATCAAACAAGCTTATACACAGTTTGGAGGTACTGAATCCTTTGGAAATTTTATTACAAAAAGTTGAAACATTTTATGAGTAATAACCTTTTTGAGGCAGTAAAAATGAAAATGAAAATGAAATAAGTAGACACTTTTCATCCATTCCTGCCTCATGAACTAACTGGGTTCCACTGTGTAGACTGTCAAGCGTTTTATTAATAGACTATTGAAAGACCAAAATAACATTCTCAAATCTGGAAACAAATTGATTTTTACATAATAATGAAATTCAGCACTGGTCCTCTGTGTCTTTATTCCCTTTCCTGGCTGCGTCCAGATCCTAGAAACAAAAGTGGAATTTTTGATGGAGCTTATCTGTGGTGTCCAGAACACGAAGCAGTTTATGAATACTTAACTTCACAGAAAGGGGGTTAGCCACAGTCAGTGAGCTCAAGTAACCATGGTGATAACTAAATTCAGAGTGTTGATGTGTTTGGCTTTTTTCCCCCTCTGTTAAAGGCAAACGTCCCTTTGGTGTTTCATTGCTTTACATTGGCTGGGATAAGCACTATGGCTTTCAGCTCTATCAGAGTGACCCTAGCGGAAATTACGGGGGATGGAAAGCCACGTGCATTGGAAATAACAGCGCTGTGAGTATGTTTGTGTTGCTGTAAAATCTAGCAAAAGGCTTAATAACTGCCGTAACTTTGAAGTAGCGATGAGTGTAAACAGTATTTAAGGTAGCTGCAGCAACCTTAACGTGACTAAAATGTCTGGTTTCTGTTGGTGATGAAGTCGCAGGTACAGCTAATACTGCTTGGGCTTACTGCCTCTAATTATAATGAAAGGAAATGCTTGCTGACTTTCAGTTAGAAGCTGTGAAAATAAGATGTAGTTTTTTTTTCATGTGCTAGTTCACAGACCCCCCTGAATGTTATCACGGATCCCTGGGATCCATTCATAGAGCATCAGCAGCCCCCTTCACATCCCCATCCCGTGTCTCCCCTCCCTGCCATCAAAATTGATTATATTGGTTATAATACCAACAATAATTTCTCATCAATTCATGTTTATAAAAAATGCAAAAATTGAGAGGAAATTCTCCATGTTGATTCTTCTTTATGTTTTATAGGCAGCTGTGTCAATGTTAAAACAAGACTACAAAGAAGGAGAAATGACTCTGAAGTCAGCACTTGCTTTAGCTATTAAAGTTCTAAATAAGACCATGGATGTTAGCAAACTCTCTGCTGAAAAAGGTATGTCCACTCCTCGAATCTGTTTGCTTAGTGAGGGAATTGACTGAGTGGCTACATGTTAGGCCATTAACATGTTACCATAGTTCATTGAAACAGCAGCCTTATAAGTTAGGTGGTCTCAGCGACTTGCTAAGACTTGACCAGGGTCACCATTGATAAGTTGTGGAGCCACAATCCTGCACTGCACTCCAAGCTTAAGACCTTGAGTCTGATTGTTCTCAATATTCATAGTAAAATCTGAGCCGTGCTACTTGGCGGTAATGGTCATCTACTTGACAATGATGTCTGTGCTCAGGTGTGCATACAGTAAAGAATGTGGAAGTGGTTAGACATTTATGTGTATATGTCGGTGTTCTTTAGCAGAGCTGTAACACTGGCGTGGGTTGTGGTTCCCTGTGTTCTTCTGAATCTACTGGTCTCCTTTGTTAAGCCCATGTTTGCAATTTTAAATGCTTTATTTAGCTAATGTTTATATGATCATTTATTTATAAATGTTTTTCAAAAATTGTGGTAAATTAATGTGTTGGTTTCACTTAGGATAACTTAGCTCCACATGTTCCTTAAAAAAATGCCATTTACTTGTAGATTGCCCTCTTGTCTACTTCTCTGTGATTGCAAGGAGGCACCTCTCAATTTCCCCTACTCAAAAAATTCCTTCTCCTTCTGGTATCAGTCTTCTTTTCTCATCCATAGTCATGGGAGCTGCTTCTCATGTCTTTGTTTTGAAAAGTCCTTGAAAAATATGCATTAGTACTAGTTAAAGATTCTGGCTGAGAGTTCGGAAGTCCCAACAAGGAAATTGTGGTTCCTTCTTGTCAGGACAGCTAGACTAACTGGCTGATTGCAGTTTTTCCCAGAAAGTGACAGAACAGCAGCTCAGGAGGTGAGGATGGATGAAGAGACAATGTTAAGGTAACAATGTTAATAAAAACATTGTGAGATTGAAGGACTTTTGTTCCCCTAAAAGT
This sequence comes from Camelus bactrianus, assembly GCF_048773025.1. NCBI lineage: Eukaryota > Metazoa > Chordata > Mammalia > Artiodactyla > Camelidae > Camelus > Camelus bactrianus. Next base: position 30,830,807 of record NC_133565.1, read on the forward strand.
ATCCATGAATCACACTCAGCATAAAACATGGAAGAGTGGTGAACTCTGGCTCAGATGATGTGAAGAGATTAAACTGTGGTTGCCTGTTACCTGTGTTGGCAAAGTATGCCTGCCTGTGATACAGATGTGTGTTTGCTTCCAGTGGAAATTGCCACACTAACAAGAGAGAATGGAAAGACAGTCATCAGAGTTCTCAAGCAAAAGGAAGTGGAGCAGTTGATCAAAAAACATGAGGAAGAAGAAGCTAAAGCTGAACGTGAGAAGAAGGAAAAAGAACAGAAAGAAAAGGATAAATAGAAGACAAAGTCAGGGATTTTATAACTCATTTGGGGCACCATTTCAGTGTAAAAGCTGTCCTCTTCCCCGCTGAGAAAGCTTTGACTTTTTTTTAAACTTACCTAGTGGGAAAATAGGATGGTACCAACTGACTTGGGTCCTTGTTATTTCTGTCCAGTTGAATATTGTAATGATGATTACTCTTTTTAGATGGACATCTTAATCACAACCTCCCTTTTTTTTTTTTTTGGAATAAAATTTGGAAAGAATGAAAATGGTGAAGGAAAAATTTCTCTAGCAGTAATTGTTGAAGCTTACATGGTTAATAGGGCTATGGTCTTTTCATGCTCTATGTATGCTCTGGCCACCCTTGCAGTTACTGTTAAATAAGATGTTAAAATTGGCAGAAGTGTAAGCATCACAAAGAAAGATGGGAAACGTGCACTGAAGATTTCCTATTCTGTTGTTACTCTACTGTCTTGGAGAACCTGGAGCCCAATTTGAGCAAAAACAGAGCTGCCCTTCTCCGAGGCCTCAACTGACATTACCCTATCTGAGGCCTGTCCAGTGAAATAAGAATCACACCCCTCTTCTAGGTTTGCTGGCCTTTGGTACTAATGGCTGTTCATACTGGATATTGTGTGTGCGTGCACATACACCCTTGCACAAATAAGTAGTTATGATAAAACATGAAAGGTGTAATTGGAAAGGAAGCCCTGTGTACCCACTGCCCATCTTCAGAAGTGAATTAATCAGTACTTTTGAAGCCCCCTTTCAGATCTCATTTCCCTCTACTCACAAGAGAGAGATGACCACTGCCTTCGGTTCATCATTCCTCTTAGCTACGGCTTTTAGGCTCTGGTTTTCCACCTTTCTACTCCAGGTGGTCCTGGTAGGTCTGTCAGTCAGAGAACTCCACTCTTGTCCCAGAGGTGAGTACATCCCTCAATCTGGCCAGACTATCTGTGTCTTTCTCCAGGGATGGGTTTGAGAATGAACATGTGGGCTGAGCCAAGCCAGACTTGATATGTGGGTGTGAGGAAAGAAAGCTGAGCACCCTGCCGCTAGGACAGGCTGCCCACAGTCACAGCCCAAGCCACGTGGAACGCTGTGCAGCAGAAACTAAGAGCACAGAGAAGAGCAGAACCAGCAGGTGAGAATGTTCAGTTTGACTAAAGGAGCTCCACTGCTGAGCCTTGCTCAGAGTTCACTTAGGATGGAGGCCTCTCTGATAGAAGTGCTGTGGAGCAGTGCTGCTTGATTCTTGTTATTCGTGGTAGCTACCGTCACCATGAGCACTGAATTAGCAAATACTGAGCCATTGCTCCTAGCGAAATAACGGATCAGGTTTCTTTGAGCCTCCTGTCACACCACTTTCATAAATGGATCAATACATAAGCTTGTTTTAAGTGTGCTTATGTTTTAAGACATCTTACCTGGCGTACATTGGTAATAATAATGTCCTCATGACCCAGAGCACTATAACTCACCTGAATGAAGCTTATCTAATGCATGTGTTTTCTCCGTAAGGCACATCACTGCCCTTAGGAACACTGGCCAGCACGACGCCAAGGGGGCATTTTTAAAAGCAAAATCATCAACAAAAAGCACAAAAATCTGAAAAATGTAGCACAAAACAGACTGAAAGAAGAACACTTGTTTACAGTATAAGATGAAATAATGCAGAGTGTCGCCTTGACTTCAGCTGGAAACGCGCACATCAGGCAATTCAAGGATTTTTGTGGTTCTGTGCCTGTTGGCAGTGACCACAAAAGCACTGCAAGTATTGACTTGGGGTTATAAGCAAATCTGCAAATGCAGAATCTGTAAATAGTGAGAATTGACTATGTATCTTAAAATGACCACCTTTCCATCTTTATATAGGGAAGTGGCAGTAGATGGAGAATTGAACTGATAAATCCTGTTGGTTTTTTTCTTGATGGGGGGCAGGTAATTAGGTTTATTTATCCTTTTTTTTTTTTTTTTATTAATGGAGGTTCTGGGGCTTGAACCCAGGACCTCATGCATGCTAAGCACGCACTCTACTGAGTTATATACCCTCCCTCCATGTTGGTTTCACCTCCAGATAATATCCAGAATCCAACCACTTAACCACTGCAGGAACACTGGTGAACAGAAACTGACACATGTTAGGCAGCAAATAAATATTGTTAATGAACAGTAGCTCTTGATAACACTGGAGTGAAATCCTAAAATACACCCCTTTTCCATCCAGGTCAGTGGAACTGGTGGGGTTTCCATACTCTGACCACCTCTTTAATGCTTCAAGTTATGACAACTTCAAGGACCGTAATGTGTAAGAGAGCCTTGCATATTTTTCCACCATATTAGGAGCAAGTCTTCAGAACTTTATCCTCATGATGAACAGATTTCGACATACCCTTTTGTTGAAATAATTTCGTTCTGTGGGGGAAAAGCAGGTGATGGGGGTGCAGCAGGGGCTACTCTATACCTGCGTCTTTCCTGCTCTAGGGCTGACTGCTAGCCTACATTCTCACCCAGCCTCTTTTTCCTCTGCTCTGTGGCGTATTTTTAGCCCTAGGTTTCAGAGCCCTCTGGTTTCTGATGATGCATCCTGAATGCACGCTTAGCAATCCTCATCTAAACGGGGGTGCTCCTCCAGCAACGACAAGTATTTCATTCTCTCCCTGGGCAAGACTCGTGGGTTCTCCCAGGGGCGTTACTGGTGCAGGTGCACCTTGATGGAAATAAATAGGAAACCAAAAAGCTAGACATTTTCAATCTTGAGTCAGACTGCAAAATCAAAATCTTGATTTCATTATGGTGAGTTACATGTGTGGAAAAAAATCATGTGTTCCTGCATATAATTTTACTGCTTGTGTTCTTAATCAGAAAATAAGCGAGACTGGAATTTCTACAGTCTAGCACTTTGAAAGCTCCATGAAAATATTTGTTTTAGCAATGCAAAAATATTCCACATTCTGAAAAAAAAATCAGAAAGTGGATTCATTTCTTTTTTTCTTTATGTTTACCATGTTCCTGGTAATTTTAGGTGATGGGGATTTGTGGATGAGTAAGACATGTCCTCAGTCCTTAATGTGCAGTCTTGCAGGAAAAGCAGGGAGGGCTGTCATCATCTACTTAATAATATGGAGGACGTGCTAGACTCCAGGTGGCTGCATCCTGAGACTAGGGAGTAAAGGCAGAGGGAACTGCTTGTGTAAAGGCCTGGCAATGGGAGAGCTTCCCATTTTTATGGGAAGTCAGTAGCTGAGCAGAGCAACAGCAGAGCTTGTCGGAGGAAGAAGAATAATGTCCAGAGATGAGGTTGGACATGTAAGCTAAGAAGAGAGGATAGCTTCACCAGTCTTGGAGTTCATGCTCTGTATGATGCAGAGGCCACTGAGATTTTTGAGTAAAGGAGAGAAACAATGACACTCTCACTCCTGGAGTCCAGAAGATGGATTAAGTGGGAAGCGATAAGGCAGGGAGACCAGCTAGGAGGCTGCTGAAATAGTCAGGCAAGGGAAGACGAGGCTCTCAGACAGCGGTACAGGGAACGGGCTGAGGGGCCCACAGACTGAGGGATGAGGGAGAGGGAGTAAAGGATGACCAAGGTCTCTAACTCAGGTAAGTAGTTACAGTCAGATTTAAAGACGGTAAGTGAACATGATGAACTACTCTTTAAATTTCCTAACATCTCTTGTTATTGTTTTGGCCTGAAATCAAGTGGACACTAATATCCCTGGAGGGGAAAGAACTTGATAAACTTGCACATCACATAGTGAGTAAAACCATTTCAAATGCTTTTTGTTTTTCCTTTTTCTTCCAGATATTGTTCATTTGTATTCTTTTGTGCACTGTCCATCTCTTTTGCTGCTCAATTTTCTATCAGAGCGTTTACCTTTTTAAAAATTCATTTATGAGCTCTGTTAAGAATAGCTCTTTGTCATGCACATTACAGTGTTTTCCCATTTTAGCATTTGCATTTTAATTTTATTTTTTTGTTTTTTTAATTTTGTTTTTTGATATGGGTATACTGAAGGCTTTTTGTGTTTATGCAGGCAAAGCTATGAATCATTTATAGTTCTTATTAGCATAATGCATATAAAGATATTCCCCATGAAAGTATATAACATTCTAGTAAATGTGTGGTTTTATTGGTTTTATCATGCATAATTTAAAATATATAACTGGTATCTAAAGGCACTGTTTAAATTAATCATGCAGTTTTAATTCCATTCATCAGACTAACTGGGAATTGTCCATTCTTTTTTTTAAGTTGAAATATCATCAGTTATTATGTGTCAATTTCTGGTGTAAAGAATGTTTCAGCCATATATATACATACATACATTGATTTTCATATTCTTTTTCATTATAGGTTGCTGCAAGATACTGAATATAGTTCCCTGTGCTATACAGTAGAAATTTGTTTTGCCCATTCTTGAATGAATTCAGAATTACATGAAATAAGATAGTTATTTGCCTTTCTTGGTTTATTTATTCATCTATTTAAAATTATTTTTTTGGTGACAGCTTTATTGAGGTATAACTTATTTATCATACAATTCACTCATTTAAGGCATACACTTAAGTGGCTTTCAGTATATTCACTGACTTGTGCAACTAACACTGCAATCAATTTCAGAGCATTTTCATCACCCTGGAAAGAAATCCTGGACCACTTTGCCGTCACCCGCAGCTCCCTCCTCAGCCCTTCGCAACCACTAATCTACTTTCTGTCTATACAGAGTCACCTATTCTGGTAATTTCATGTAAATGAAATCATACGATATGTGATCCTTTGTGAATGGCCTCTTTCACTTAGTGTAATGTTTTCAAGGTTCTTCCATGTTGTAGTGTGTACTGTAATTCAGTTCTTTGTTTACTAGATGAAAGAAAGAATAGCATGAATTCATTTCCTTTTTATTTCTGAATAATATTCCATTGTGTGGTTATACCACATTTTATCCATCAATTTTTGGACATTAGAGTTATTTCTTTTTTTTTTGGCTATTATGAATATTGCTGCTTTGAATACTCACGTATAAGTTTTTGTATGAACATGTGTCTTAATTTCTCTTGGGAATATACCCAGAAGTGAGATTGAGGGGTCCTGTCTTGGTTTATTTTAAATCCATCTTTATGCTATATGTTCATATTAGCAGTACAGATCTTGAAAGGAGCCTGCTTTCCCCTATTTTCTCCCATAAGAGCCCAATAAAAATGGAAGCTGGATTGACTCTTTGAGTAAATGTATGTATATGAATTTGTTAGTTATCGTTGAAGTAGGTCTCACAGTTGGAGAGGATTTTGGCTTCCTTTCATCCTGGCAGGAAGTATCTCTTCTCTAAGCTCCTTTATGCCTAACACTAGGAAAGGCCACGTCTTTGATTCTGTACCCTAGAGCCTTATATAATAACATTCTCTGAAAAATTCAGTCATACAGAATGAGAGAGGCCAGGGTAAATTGTCTTCTGAGCCCTAAACAATCTAATAACTTACTTCTTCCGATTACAAAGGGAGTACATGCTCACTTTGAAGAAAACACCACGGATTAAGTAAAAATCCCCCACACTATCTTGCGCAGAGTTAGCCACTGCTAACTTGTGGCACCGGCCCAGTTCAGCCCAGTTCAGATGCTGAATAAGCATACTGGTGGACTCTGGCAAATTACAGAAAAGCCATTTTAAAATAGTCTTAAAGGGGAATTTAAAGTATGTTTTTGCCTTCTCATTGCTTTTTTAGAGTATTTTGCAGCCTTAGAAAGCCCTGTTTCCCAGTACAACAGAGCAGAAGCTACCGTTTGTTGAGTACACAGTGTGTGTCAGTTACTTTCTATCTGTTAGTGTTAGTTCTCACCATAACCTTGTAAATCACTTAGTGTAATTATAGCAGTCAGTCATTGAGGACCTTCTGTGCGCCCTGTGATTTAGAGGCAACCTTTCTATTAGGTAGTTGAGAAAACCAAAGGTCAGAAAAGGTGAGTTACTTGTACCAAGTCAGACAGCTCTTGTGCCACCCTTGCAGTGCAAACCAGGACTGTCATCTCTTGCCTGGGCTTCTATGGGAGCCTCCCCGACTTGTCCCCCTCCAGCCCTTCCCCTAACTGCTAGAGTGATCTTTATAAATGAATCAGAGCACATGAGCGCATGTCTTACCCTTTTATCAGTTTCCCATTAGAGAATTTCACAAATTTATTAACGAAGCTTAAACTCCAGGGCCCTGGGAAGGACCCTAACAGTGTGGCTTATGCTCATATGTTTTTGGAGAGTTTCCAAAAATAAGATCTTTTAACTGCAGTTGATAAGCACTACTGTCTGTTTCCACACAAACCTCCCCTCCTTTTGGAAGTCATTGGAGCGGTCATGGCTGTAATGGAATGTATTTATTCGGAGTCACGTTCATGGGCAGGGAGGTTATTGTTAGTCATCCCAGTGTGGAAATGCCTTCCAGGCCCTTTCCTTCCACCCACTGTGCCAGCTTACCCAGCATCACGACAGGAAGGTGTAGGGACAGACGTTTGTCGTCACAAGAGCAGCGTCTTCTATGCCTCTCCTCGTCGGAAGTGTCTAGACAGTGGAAAGGAAACAGGCTTGAAGTGTGTGGGGTCAGAAGCTGGTCTATGGCAAACTCCTCCGGTCTTCAGATGTACAAAATTATAAGAGGAGGATGCAGCTCATGTCATCCCAAAAAAGCAGGGAGGGAAAATACTCTACAGGTGTGTCTGTTCATCGGACTATAGTTTTCTAGATACTGCGATACTTGATAACTTTTTAAAACTGTAATTTTTTGTTTTCTTAATTGTAAATAAATATCCAATTTCATACTCAATTTGGTATTCTTTTGCTTTAAGAGGACCCCCACTACCCAAACAATATAATCTTCAATATAACCTTGAATCAGCCCCACTTTCCATTGTCCAGAGAGTAAAGTCCATTGTCCGGAGAGTAAAGTCCGTTGTCTTCATTCTGAGCAACCGCACTTCACCGCACGCCCCCTCTCTCGTTGATGACACTCTGTACCTGACTCCTCTTGGTCCTTCCCTCACATCCAGTTCTCTTCTACCTTAAGGTCTTCACCCAGCTCATCCCCTCTATTGGGGATGCTCTTCCCCACTGCACTCTGCGTGCCTGGCACTTTCTCTGTCTCCAGGTCCTAATTCGGGTCACTTCCTCAGAAAGGCATTTTCTGACCACCCAATCCAAGTAGAACCTCTCACCTCTACTCCATCACTTTCTCTTTTTCTGTTTATTTCTTCAAGAATTCTTATCAAATTCTAAAATGATCTTGTTTATTTTCTGCCTTCCTTCCCCAGGCAGGGACGTCATCTATCTTGTTCTCTGCATCATCCCGAAAATTGGCAAATAGATTCTCAAATATTTGTTGAATGAATAGCCAAGAAGTGACAGCAAGGATTCACACTCATGTTTATCTCACAGCAAGGACCCAAGATTGTACACTTCCCAATGTCTAGAACTTTCTGTATTTCCCAATCTGTTTCCCACTGGAGAGATCAGATTAGCATCAAAAGCACAAGCAGTTTCAACTCTGGTTCCCCAGTGGCTGAGAAGATCCGACGTAATCAAGGATCAAAAATATCCTTTTCCTTACAGGTGACTTCAAGTGTTCTTTTTAGTTTTCAAAAATTGATAAAATTAATCAGGTGTGTTATAGAAGAGCAAGGAAAGATGGTGTCTCATGTGAGGCAGCTGTGAACTGGAAATAAGCAAATGATTTCCAATTTTGAGAGCCTTGGATCAGGTGGCTTAGAATTAGTTCAAAGACCATCGATTCTCTAGAAGGATCAATGCCATACATTAACTCTAACCTTCATGGGAGAGCCTTTTGTGTTGCTGAAAGCTTGCTCATCTGGTCTTGCTTTTTTTCCATATAGAAAGCGTGACATCAATTAGTATTCCACAGGAAATGAAGCTGGATGCCAAAGTGAACCTTGCTGCATGAATCAGGGGAGTGGATGATTAAAGCAGGTTCGCAAACATAGTAGAGAAACAGCTCAGTTTTGGTTTTACTTTATCCATTTCCCTCAAGGTGTTATGTGGCAGTTTACAAATTACAAATGGAAGTGAAATACATTTAATCTTGAATTTTTTTAGTGCTTTTGAGGATCAGAATTTCTTCATACCCCTTGATTGAGGTGGGAAGAGTCTGAGAACAATTAAATTGGCAATCAATGAATTAGAGTCCAAGACGCAGTTCCCCTGGTGCATAGCTACAAACTGCTGGAGTATTTGAAGTCTGCACATGCAGAATCATTTGTCCTTTGGATTTATTTTTAGTGTATGTGTCAGGTCTATAAATACCTTTTATTTCTAGAATAGAAGGTGAGTGAAATACAGGCTGTATATTTGATAAGGATATTTCCATTCTACCTTTTGCACAGAATCGAATATTTGCAATTATGTTTTCAAGGCATTAAATAGGGGCATATGTTTCTTTTAAAAATGTATAATAGTATGTCTCCTATGAAGAACATTTCACTTAATGTAATAAATCTCCTAGTAAGTTGTATCTAGTATGCAAATGTTGAACTTTTGCATAGTACGTAATTGCAAATCTGCTGAAGGAATTTATCTACAGAAATCCACATGTCTTTTTTTAAACTGTAGAAATTATTTTTATTTTTTTAGTGGCTTTATTGAGCTATCATTGGCATATACAACTTGTGTTTCTTTAAGGTGTACAACTTGATGTTTAATATACATTGTGAAATGATCACCACAATCAAGCTAATTACCATATCCAGTACCTCTACATAGTTACGATTTTGTGTGTGTGTGTGTGTGTGTGTAGAAAAGATTTAATTTACAATCTATCCTTTTACACATTACAAGTACACAATACACTATTGTTCATATTTGTCTTAAATAAAATTGTTCCATGATATGATTCATCATTTCCAGGTATAAAAGTTTTCAACATTTAGGGGGCATGGGATATTGCAGGGTACTTTCTCGAGATGGAAGACAGTATCTTCATTTGTAACAAGAGCTGGTATTTGCCCAGGATACATTATAATTTACTCTGTTTTGTAGTGAATTGCCATTTCCTTGTTCTCTTGTATTTTTCTATTGGTAATAGGGCCTTTGACATTGTGGCATATATATATATATATATGCTGTTATTAAATTCTGTTGAGACAGCTCAGTTTTATACATGGTTTATACTTTTTGTGATATTTGATTTTATGTGCTACTATTTAGTTATTACCATCTGGTAAAAATATGGCCAATTAATTTTCTTTTAAAGCTCTCTGCATGAAAATACGTCTGCATTTTACATTTTGATTACAGCCATTGAAATAGCCCCGAAAGGGACCTTTTATTTTCTTATCATTTCTTTTGAAGGATTGGATTTTAATATCCTATCAATACTTGCTTTTTTCCTTTAATCTGTGAAAATGCATTTAATTTCAGCAGTAAAATTGACAGCACCCATTTTTATCTTTAATTAACTTTTCGGTTTGGCTCTCATCTTAAAGGCTCACAGCAGAATTTATCACCCAGCCATAATGGAAATGCTGAATGGAAGATTCGGAGAATCTACCCAGCTCTGAATTTAGCTCAGTTGACCCCGTTATAAAAAAGAAAATCCAACAACAACATTGGTATGAAAGACAGCTCGTTAGGTCATAGCACTTGCAGATGACAAAGTTTATTTTTGATTCCTGTTATTTATTTGGCCTTCTAATTCCCTTCCATGCACGTGCTTTTAACTCCAAAGCACCAGCTGCCCTTTGCTTAAGGGTTTGCTTACGTGGAAAAGCACATCGGAGAGTAATTGCCACACAAGTAATACTAGCGGCACCTATTGAACACTTGGTGCCGGCAGCTGAATGCTTTACCAGCTTTACCTTCCACAAGGCAAGTTTTAAGGGGTCTTTTTTTAAAGCTAAGGGGTGGGGCCACAGAGAGGAGAGGTTTAGTTTGAAGTCAGGCCAGCTGGGTTTGAACCCCTGCTCATCATTTTCTACCTCGCTCCTGGGAGATCTGGGACAAACGACTTAACATTCATTTCTTCACCCGACGGACATGTGGAGCATCTGCTGCACGCTCAGTATACTGGGCACATCCCGGTGGATGACAGACACAGCTGCGGCCCGTCTGCGGGTAATGTTCTATCGGGGGAATCAGGCACACTAGAATTATGTAATGACAAATTGTGACTAATGTGGTGAGGGGAGGGGACGGGGGCAGTGATGGAGAGTAACGGGCGGAAGGAGTGGGAGACCCAACTTAGCTCGATGTGTCACTCAAGAGGTGACAAATAAGCTCAGTCTGGAAGGACTTAGGCAAAACAAGGAGGGGAGGGTGGGGATAGAATAGGGCAGGCAGAGGGAGCTGGTTAAGGCAGGACCCTTCTGGCTGGTTTCAGAGACTGAAGGGGGCCAATGAAGCAGGAACACAGTGCACGTGTACGCGTGCATATGTGTGTGTGCGTGCGTGTATGTGTGTGTAGGGGGCCGTGTTAGTGCAGGCAGCAGCGGGGTCACTCTAACAATCCTAGCAAGGGCTTGGGATTTGGTTTCTGTTACAGTTGGTCACTCAGGTGCCCTTGCAGAAGGTGCTGGGCAGTGCAGGGCAGGAGTCTCAGCTACAGATAAGCATGGACCTGACTGTAGTAGCAGGAGAGGAGTGGGCTGTGGATTCCAGGTAAATTCCAGGTAAACAGCACTTAGGGTTGAGTTAGCCTTGGTGGGTGACACAGAGGGAGGAACCAAGAATGGCCTCCATGTTGGTAGCCTGAGTAATAAGCTGGATGGTGGTACCATGGATGGAGATGGAGAGACTTAAGAGGACAAAATGGGTTGAGACATACTAAGTCACATGCCCAAGTGAAGATGGCGTCACATACACAGAGGTGAGATTGGCACCTGAGTGTGAATCTGGTTCTTGTCAGTTTGTGGAAGATTTTTAAAGCCAAGGAAACGGATGAGATCACAGAAGGAGGGTGCAGAGATGAGAGACTAGGTCCAGGTTTGAGCCTGTGGAATTCTCAACATGCAGAGTCTGGAGGGAAGGAGAGGAACCTGCCAAGAGAAGCAAGGAGAGATCAAAACAAAATAAGGGTGATGAAAGTACTGCCCTTATAATACTGCTGGAGATTGAACGTGCTAGTATATTAGAAAGTGCTCCATTATTACATTCCCCCACTACCTGGAAAGGTTAATATGATACTTATTCTACTTTCTGTGGCCAGGCACTGACTGGCTGGCAGGTATCCTAAAGATGAATAAGACCTAGACTCCAGGCCTAGGAGCTCATTATCTAGTAGAGGACGTAAGATTTATAGAGAAATGGACAAGAAGATGGAACGTGATAAGTGCCATGAGAGAAATCAGAGTGGACTGTTCTGGAAGTTTGGAGACACAAGATAGCTGTGGCTGGTGGGGGGAGTAGATGAGACACCCTGGGACAAGTGGCACTTGAAATGGATCTTGAAAGGATGGGTTTGGATATTCAGGGAAAGGGAGAGAGTAGGATGGGTGAAGACTGGAAAGTGTAATAACAAATCCTGCCGCTCCAGAGGAAATGTGGTGTCTGGGACGTGGGTGCACTGTAGATTGCCTGACTGTCTCTTCGGTCAAATCTCAGAAAGTTGGTGGACAGCTGCTACTCTGGGGGACCTTTGTAGGTGGTGGCCACAGCAACAGCTGCAGTTGTCACTGCCGTGTGGTCAGCCAGCATCTTCTAGCAGTGTGAAAATGCTGTTATCAGAGCCAGGTGCTGCTACCACATCCAGCAACTGAGAGTTAATCGGTGTATCCTTCCAGAAAAAACCATCCAAGACGCATACATTATATGCTATAATTATTTGCTTTAGTTTTCAAGTGCCCAACACATTACACACTTTGCCTCTCACTTAAAACTAGTAACAACAGCCAGTGGAGTTTTTCACAGATTATATAAATAACCGTTGTTCTCATGGTTATTGATATGACACTCTGGGGAGGCCTAGGAGTTCCAATTATGCTCGCTGTGGCTGAGCCAACAACCACTGAATTCTAGTTTTTCCACTGACAGGTACTGTGACCTTCAACGGTTATTCGGCCACTCAGTTTCAAATCCCCCAGCTTTGGAAGTGAAATAACACTTTACTTCCTCCAAACACGGTTAAGATGAATTGCCTAAGTGTCTCCCTGCCCCATAAATTCTTCAGAGCAAAACAGAAATTTGCAATGTAGGGACAATAGGTACTGTCTTCACTTCCTGTGTAGAAGTGTAATTAGTGACTAACCTGGTTGTCATTTTCTGTGGCCCCTTCTCTTGCTTTAAGTCCAGCCGAAGGAGACTAGCTTCAGTGGCTCTGCTTTCCATTTTCCTGGTTGTACTTAGACTGAGGGAAAAAAGTCTTCACTAAATTTCACCATTTGGATTCTTTGCAACCAGGTTTAGTTTTTAAACATTCACAGAGTCTGGAGCCTGGAGTGCTATTTCTGCTCACGAGGAGTCTTAGAGGGGTCAACTCTATAAAGTTTTCTGTGAAGAATCAGTGAGACGCACTGCCGCTGAAGTTTGGAGATGATTTGCCTGAATCTCTTCAGCCAAATGAAGCTTTCTAATCAATTCTGAAAAGAAGGGATGAAATAAATACAGGGTCTCACGGGATTTGTGATGGGCTTCCAGCAGTCATCATCGGTCACCACAGGAGTTGCTAAGTGTCCATAGCAGATGGAATCGCTAACGTTTACTAAGGTTAACTGATGATGACACGGAGGGCATTGTCCCCATTTAGGCCACCTACATTATTTCTGTGGATGGCTTCAATGAGTGTCAGAGCTGGACCTTCTGAGTCCTCTAGTTTATCCACCTCGTTTTAAGGATGAAGAAACAGGTCCAAGGAGGGAGGGTGACTTGCCCAGGGTCGCCTCGCTGGCCTGCTGTTGGGGGTCCCTTGGCCCCCATGACAGCCACATGAGGCAGGCAGGCTGCGACTGGTAGTTAACCCGCAAGGACGAATTGAGTGGGCGGCGCGGCTGACTGGAGAGAGCCTCAGCCCAGAATTTAGGGGCAAGTCCCCTTCCACTAGGTTCAGCCTCCCACTTGTTTCCTTTGCATCCCTCATCGCAACTCAGTAACTATTTATGTTTACTGGTTTTCTGTCAGCTGAGAGCCGTCTGTCCGTCTGGTTCCCCTCTTGGTGCTGGGTACAGAGCAGACATTAATTACAGGTAGTTATCACAGGTGGCTTGCCCAAGGTCACCCTGTAGTTGGACTAAGGACCCGCCAGTGATGCCATCCTCTGGCCTTCCCCTTCCTGGGACTCTGAGCTCCAAAGTCGCACCCGGCAGAAGTCGGGCCTGGAGGCGGGGCCAGGTGTGAAAAAGGCGGAGCTAGAATAGAGAGGGTGGGGCCAAGCACGAGGCCGGAGAAGCGACTGGGCGGAGCGGAGGCGGGGCTATGCGCAGACGGGGCGGGGCTAGGAAGGACGGGGCGGGGCGAGGTCGGGGTAAGAGGCAACTGGAGGAGGGGGTTGGGGCGGGGCCACGTGCGCGGACCCTCCTCCCGCGCCCAAGCCCGCCCAAAGGCGCGAGGCCGCTCACCGTGCGCTCTAACACACGCTCTCGGCTTCATCCGCGGAGTCCGCTTCTCCGCGGGAGCGCAGGCAGCCGGGCGATGGCAACGCGGAGGTTGGGGCGCGCGGTCCTCAGTCTCGGGCTTCGCCCGCTCCACTTCCTCCTCTTTCAGCTGGTCGCGGGGCACTGGGGTCCGGCGGGCGCGGGGGGCGGTGCGCCGCTAGGTGAGCCCGGGCGGCCGGGGGGCGCGGGGTGGCCGGGTCCCCGAGAGCCGCGAGGCTGCGGCCCGCACTGAAAACCTTATTACGGAGGGCGGTTTTATTTTTCTCCTGGGGGCTTGGAGGGGGGGGGGCTGTCCATTTAAATGCTCAGGTGTATTCATTTAAATGCCGAGAAGAGGCCGCTTTGGCTTTTGTTCCATGACCTGAATCACTGGAGATTGCTGGGTGACTTAGTCAAAATACTTAGGTAAAAACTTTCTCAGTAAAAGATGCGGTGGTTATCCGGCAGGGCTTTCCTTTCTTGGTTTCAGCTGGGCTTCTCACGTTGTTACTTACTCACAGGCAAGTATGGAGGTTGCTTGGGTTTAATACTAGGGGTTAGGACTTGATCTTTTACCCCTTGGTCCTCGCCCTCCTCCCCAACTCACCCCTTAGCATTTGAAATCTTTCCTTTTGCTGGAAGATGAAATGTGTTAGCTGTAGAATTCTGGGCAGCGGATTTCCCTGGCTGCTGGCTGTTTGCATCCTGAATTCCTCTTTAGCGTCTTGGGATAGAGCTTTTTTAAAGCCTTCTCTATGTCAAAATGTTCTGGACTGGCTTACAGATATAATAAAAAAAAACGGTTACCTGGGAGAAAGTGGGTAGGAAGGGATAAATTGGGAGTTGGAGATTTGCAAATATTAACTACTATATATAAAATAGATAAAAACGAATTTCTTCTGTATAGCACAGGGAAGTATATTCAGTATCTTGTAACCTATAATGAAAAAGAATGGGAATGAATATATGTATGTATATGTATGACGGAACATGATGCTGTACACCAGAAGTTGACACATTAACTGACTGTACTTCAATTTAAAAAAATATTTTGGATTGGAATAGAAACAACAAAAGAAAACGCATAGTACTTTTTCGAATGGAAAGCTTTAGAAAGTTTGAGTCCGCCCTCTCAATACCTTGAAGAAAAATACTACCAATTATGGAGTCCTGTGGTGTGATCAAATTGGAGAAAATGTAAGAATTCTTTAAGCAAGAGATAAAAGCTGAAGTTCATGTCAGTATTTCAGTTTTCTGAGTGAGTTTCTTTAAAAGGGGAAACTTTGGGTCTAAGCAGAACAGTTTCTTGTCTTTTCCTTCCTTAAGGTTTTAAAACTCTGATTCCTGCTTCTAGAAAGTGGTCATCTTGAAGACTAGAATTATTTATTGCAGGATGTATTGCTTAAAATAGACTTAAGAGAAATAATGTGGAGGATGATTAAAACACATAAAGAATATCCTGTGCAGAGGAAGTCATAGTTTAACAGAAAGAAAGGAATGTGATTTTGGAACCAGACAAACCTGGGTTCAAATTATGACTCTAGTGTATCCTGACTTGGACAAGCTTTGAAAAATGTGGCTAATACGGCTTACCTCTGAGTCATTTTGATAAATGGGAAAAATACTGCTTACCTCTGAGTCATTTTCAGGTTTGAATATGTGTGAAATGCCAGGTGCTATGCGTGACACTCAGAAAACAGCGGCTCCCTACGCCTTTTGGTGAAGTGGAGCTTTTTTCATCTTTTAAAATATAAAATATAGCCAAGATTAAATGATGTAAATAGCTATCTGTACATGCTTGGTGTTCAGTGTTATATCCAAACAATCAGAGCTGATTAATTCTTTTCTGTCCCCACTCCACTTAGTGAATACCTCTCTTATAATAACCACCATGTTGTATTACATTTGTATTTTCTTTCCCTTTGTCCCACATGAGCTCCTTAAGAACTGTGATCTTATCCTGTGTATCTTTGTATTGCAGAGACCTAGCTTATTGTAGGAGCCCAGTAAATATTTGTTGATGAACGAATGGAATAGTAAGATCTCTCTGGATGTTAGTTACCTCATCTGTAAGGTGAGGGATCATTAAAGGCTTCTCTCTCTCCAGCTCTATAATTCCAAGATTCCGTGTGCTCCTACTAAGTGATTGTTTGAAGAACAAATGTTGAACAGATAATGGAATTGCACACTTGCTCCTAAATGTTAGTACGCTTTTGTGTAAAACTGCCTTTGAATGTAGGGTGGCTGAAGTACTATCTGGAATCAGGACACCTGCCATTAATTTGCTGTGTTTCCTTGAGCATATTGCTTGACCTTGCTGATCCTTTATTTGTCCATCTTTGAAATTAGAGGGTGGCTGTAGATGGATTTTAGATCCTTTGAACCATAGTTAATTTTACATTTACATTTTTATTGTTTTCATATTGATCTTAGGGTCTTAACTCTATGGTTTTCTGGGAGCCAGTCTCTAGGAATAGAAAATGTCTGGTCTGCCAGCAGCCTTACTTACTGAGCTGTGAAAGGTGGCTCAAGAGGCAATTTTGTCTGTATTAAAGTGTGAATAATTAACCTAGTACATTAAGATAATACAAGCCTTTTAAACTGACCTGAGTATGATTGAGAGTGATTTATGTAAATTAGATAGTCATTAGTCAGTTACATTCCTTCACTGTGTAGTTGTGTGACGTTTTCAATGGTTGAAACTTTAATTTTGGTGAAAGCTAAGAAAGGTATTTTTCTTCTCCCCTTTAGTCATTTTCATTAATACTTTTAAGAAGCTAATAGAAATACACATATAGTGACTGTCCTCTCTACTTCTGTTATGATTACATCCAAAAGAGTATCTAGGTGCCTTAAGTAAGGACATAAACTTTTCACACAGTTTAATTTGAAATTAAAAATTATTTTTCTCCTTGCAAACACTAAATATGCTCTATAAGCTCAGCTGTGGGCACCTCGAAGGTAGGGTTTTATTTGTGTAGCTCCTGATATGTTTCAGATGCACCTGATTTTGTTAATGTAGCCTATCGACGGAACTTCGAAGAGGTTTTCAGTCATTTGTCAGAATAGGGTTTTTTCCCAGCCTGTAATCAACAAATTAGATCCAGCAAGTAACTTTTTATAATTAGGATATGAGTTTTCAGTACAGAAAATTTTTCTTCTTATAGCATTATTTTTCTCCCCTAAGAATCGGAATTAAATTTTTTCAGATGTAATTTTAAGTTTAATATTAAATAAGCATGTCTTGACAATGAGAGCTGGTAAATTCTGGAATAGTTTCCAATTTGTTTCTTTGGAAATCTGCTCTCCAGAGCAGCATAGGTGTAGTTATATAATGACAATAGGATAGGGGAGATTATTTTTAATGATCCTTTTCTGCTCTGCAAGTAAAATTTTACATGTTGTTTCCAAATTGAGGAAGCATGATGCTGTTTCTCCTAACTGTGTTTTGTTCAGTGACCTCAGGCTCTTTCCTTCTAACGTAGAATTATCACATATAGCCTTTTGCCAGTAAAAATCGGAATTAAATGTGAATATTTGAATTTTGACAAAAAAGGGCAATATGAACTTTTGATATTCTTTCTTTCTTTTTATTTTATGATCAATGGTGTATATATGGAGTTGGGCAACACCATTTTCCTCCCGCTCAGGATTTCCCAACCTCTGACATTTGGGGCCGGAGAATGCTTTGTTATGGGAGATCGTCCTGCCTTGTAGGCTGTTTGGCAGCAGCCCTGATCTCTGTCCATGAGAAGCCAGCAGCATTGACCAAAAAATATCACAGGAATCCTTGGGGATGTTGTTAGCACGTAGCCACTGATTCAGTAGATTGGAGGCGGGGCCTGAGATTCTGCATTTCTAGCAAGCACCCAGGTGATACAGATGTTGCTGATCAGAGAACCACACTTTGAGTAGCAAGGTTGTAGACAGTTTCCTATTCATATCAAGTGGATGGATTATCAGGAGGATCCAATGGCAGCAGCTATGGAAATAAAGAAGTTACAATGAACTGTACGCATAAGACCAGTAGAAACTAAGCACTGTCCCATCATCTTAACAAACAGCCTGTCTTCATGTTTCCTTCCAGTCCCCACTACTCACTCATAATTAGATGACCCTAAGGAGGAAATCTGCAAGAGCCTTATCAAGGTCGCGCAGGCTGTAGTGGACTGAGGCATCTTCATGTACCATTGGGTATTTCAGTTCGTAACACTGTAAATCTCCTAGCCCATAATACATATTTATTGCCTGTGGAGAGGTTTATGGTGTCAAATTACGATAGTGAACTCTGCATTTAGTTAATCTGATGATACTCAGACTTTCAAAGGATGAAAGTTGTCTCTCCTCCTTGAAAAACTATTGACTGGACCTAAATTTAACTGCCTCAGGTCATTTTCTTACTGCAGGTGTTCTGAGAATCAGGGCAGGATGTTAAATTAGGTTTACTAAAGCATATCAGTTACAGAGAAACTTTATCCTGTAATTCTGTGATAAAAATCAATAGAAGATATAATGAAAACCCTGGAGTGGGGGGAAAAAACCCCTCTGCCTCTCATCTGCAATACTTAAAAGAATGATGTGGAAGCATACCTATCTGCCACATTGAAGATGTTGGATATAGGACAGATTTCTTCTCATTTACAAAATGGTTGATTAGGTTCACTTCTTTATCTTGCTGTTGCTTAAAATAGCCTCCTGGCGCTGCTGCAGAGAGGAGCTTTAAAAAAGGGACAGGAGACACTATGTTAACTTAAAAAACATACACAGAGCCCTGTAGGGGAAGATTACTCCAGGACTGGCTTAATTATGAATTGGGGACATATAATATATCACTCTTACACACCTTTTTAGATGCATTATTTCATTCTTCAGCAGCCTATAAAGAAGAAAAGAAAGGCTATTGGCAGTAACTAGCAAAATTTAAAACGTATATACCCTTGACTCAGCAATTCCACCTCGGTGTCATCGAAGTCCTTGTAAAAGTGTGGAAAAATAGATGTACAAGGACATTAACTACAGCATTTGCCCGTTGTAGCATTGGTAGAAGTCACCCCAAACTGAAGACTGTATAAATGCCCACCAGTGGTGAAAGCTTATGTGAATGATGATACACCCGTAGCCCAGACCAGTTTGCAGCTTGTGAAGAAAAGTGTGGAGATACGTGAATATACTTTGATGTATAGAATTGATTGAAAAAGCAAGTTGCAGAAGTCAAAAAGTAAACACTTGTTCTTCCTCTGTGTGTGTGTGTATTTTAAAATGTCTACACAATAAACTTAACAGTGGTTGACCTTGGAGGAAAGGAGATGAGGAGAGGGAGAATTCCTACTCCTTGTGTGCTTTTGGCTGGAATCCTGACAGTGATCATACATTACTGTTGTAATTGAAGTATTTTGAGAAAAAGAAATCTGGGTCCTATTTCTCCCTCTGCCACTTACTGGCTACTATTAGACCAGTGATTCTCAACCAGGGGCAGGTTTGTGTATTATCCCCAACCCCCCATCCTACCCTACCCTCTGCCGCACTGAGGATATTTGACAATATCTGGAGATGTTTTTGGTTGTCACATGAAGGGCGGTATATGTAGCGGATGGAAGCCCGGGATGCTGCCAAATATCCTATAGTGCAGGAGACAGACCCTCCCCCACCCCAACAAAGAATTATCCAGTCTGAAATGTCAATAGTGTTGAGAAATCCTATGTCAGATTTCAGGACTGCAGCCATGTTCAAATACACAAGGGGTGTTCTCTGCACAGCCATCCAGTTTATAATTATGCTATAATGAAAGTAAACAAATATGCAGATTTGTCTCCCAGGAAGGTAGGTACCAGAGTCTTCTGCTTTGCCCCAGCACAGAGGCAGCCACTCAATGTTTGTTGAATGAATGACTGAGGTGAACGAGTTACCACACATTAGGGTCTAATACACCCAGGCTATAGCAGATGCTAAAGATTTAGGAAGAATTTATGGAAGAAACTTATGGCAGATGTTATCTGTTAATTCTTTATCTGAAGATTGTCAAGACTGTGAATATTCATATTTAGCTGCAGAGCACCTTGGTTGACTTTTTTTCCGATACTTTTTGATAAGAAAATCATGGTTCTTCCCGGAAGAATGCCAGTAGAGGACACTATCCTGTCTTATCTTCCTGGAATTGGTTTTTTAAAAATCTTTAGCTATCTATTGAGTTAGCTGCCTATGAATTTAGTGGAGAAAACTAAAAAAAAATTCAACTACCTTAGACACTATCCGAGATACAAGGTAATGTGCTCTTTCATTTTATCTGCATAACAGGCAGCAAAGCAGAAGTTACCCTTTTTATTTATGTTTTATGATGGTAAAATTTAAAATACAACAGATTGAAGAGTTCTTGCCACACACGTTGAACAGTTGTTGACATTTTGCAGCATATCCTTATTTATGCAGATTAGAAAATGGTGGCATGTGAAAGTTAACAGCTAATTAGTGGCGCCAACTATTCAAATTATGATTTTCAGCTTTGCAGTTTTGCATCTTTTCTTAATCAGGCTACTGAAGTTAAAGATCAAGGTTACATTTCTTTGAAAATACGTGTGGCTTCACTAAATAGCTTGAAAGGGACACGTGTTTGATCAGTCATTCTCTTCAGTCCTCGAGCGGAGACAGCACTCGTCACGATACTCGGAGTTACAAATGGATTTGTAAAGCCCAAGTTCAAATCTCAGAGAGTCAATGATGTGATAACATATTTCTACCTTTTACTTATTCAATTTAGTTTTCCTCTTGTTGCATTTTTAACTGCTTCAAGAGAATTGCCCATTAATTATTTTTGGTTCTCGTCCTGCTTTTAGTGTGCGTCACTGCTTGGGTCTCTGTTTTTCTGAGATACGTGATTTGCGTGCTGTTAGTAGGCTGGTATTCTGATTAGCATTATTAGCTGTGAAGGTTATAGGCTGGAGGAAAGCTTTTTGTTGAGTTGTCATTGCGCTGGGTTGAGGGTCCAGTGCCACAGACACATTCTTCCTTCGTGTTTTTGCAAGGGTTGCTTGCCTGCGGTAATCCATAGGGAGATGATCTTTTTTTTTTTTAATTATTCTTAAAATTTTTTCTTTCTGAGGGGAGAGTATGGTAATTAGTTTTATTTATTTGTTTTTGTTTTTAATAGAGGTGCTGGGGATTGAACCCAGGACCTCGTGCGTGCTAGGAATGCACTTTACCACTGAGCTATACTCACTAGCCCAGGAGATGATCTTCATTGGGCTATTTGGGAAGTTTTAGGTGGAGATCAGTAGCTCTGCAGGCAGTGATTGCTTTTGCTGCAATATTTTTGTGTGTTTGCCTTTTGAGGTCTATCAGTTATCATTACTTTAGCAATCATTTATGGACTAATAAGCATGACCCTGTGCTGGCACTTCTGTGCACAGTTTTATTTAATCCTCTCAGTAACCTTTTTAGGTATTGTTTTAGACCAGTTTCACAGATGAAAAAACTAATACACAAAGAAGTTGAGTAACTTGCCTTCAGGTCAGACAGTAAGTATTAGAGACTAGATGGACCCCAGCCTGTTCGACTTAGAATCCTGAGTTCTTAGCGTGTTGTGTTGCCTCTCTGCACATTCAGATCTGAGTCAGACAAGGTCTCTCTACTGTTAAGAAGCTGTCTAGTGACTCGTCATCCTTAATTAGCAAAATAGCAAAATTGTGGCAGTTGTTTCACAACCAGTGATGAAATTCTGAATTATTAGAGATAAATGGGAATTGTCAGATGGTACCAACTCCTTATTCATCCATGTATTCATTCAACAAATGGAGTGCCTACTCTGTGCCAGTATGTTGTTAGGCGCTGGGGTTATAATGGTGAATAAAACACAGGACCTGTTGCCATGAGTTTGCACCACAGCTGGGAAGACAGACTTTAAGCAAATTCATCAGAGACTGTAGAAGGACACCCCAGATAAGGAACATGTTTTTATGCAGAGGACCCAGTGTAGACTTTGGGGGCAGGACAGAGCCCTGAAGAAGTGCGATCTGAAGGATGGGTGGGAGTCGACTGGGTGAAGGGGAGGGAGAGCATGTCAGACAGGGAGGACAAGCACTCCTCACAGGGGGAAGTGTGGAGTGTTTGAGAGGCTGAACTGTCAGTGTAGCTGGAAAGAGCAAAGGAGAGAGAGAGCCTGGAGGGGACAGATCCGGCACATTTGGCCCTGAGGATTTCAGTCTATCTTGAATTAGTGGAAGGCTACAGGCTACAGAAGGGTTTTAAGCAAGGGGGTAACATCGGATTTGTGTTTTGAAACGACTGCTTGTGTATCTGTGCAGAGAACCAATAGGGGCGCTGAGAAACCGCCTGGCACCCACTGAGGATGGCAGGCTTGCCTAGTTCTGACGACAGATGCAGGTAGCTTGTGCTAGGACCGTGGCAGTGGGCTTGCTGAGAAATGGGTGGATTTAAGAAATAGAAGGTGTTCTTAATGTTTACATTTTAAAGAAATGTCTAGGTTGCTTTTCTTAACTAACACATTAACGTTGTGGAGTTTCGCTAAGCTTCAGATAATATAAGGGTAGTTGTTGACATTAGCTGTTGCATTATATTCCATTTTATAAAAATGGATTAGTGGCTCGAAAATACTGATAGTAAATAGTAATGTGTGATTCAGAATTTTGCTGTGTGGTGTGCATACAGAGTATAGATCTGTGTGTGCTGGGAAAAATGTACCTGCAAATACGGTGATTTCACATATACTCCCTTAAAAAGGAAAGCAAAACAGTGATTATCTGAAAACCAGATTTCACCCTATCAGTAATCCATTCCTACAGTACCCAGGAGTTCTTTTGTTATGAAACTTTGTCAAATAATGGCAGCCCAGAAAGCATTTGTGACATTTTCAAAGGACAGCGACCTCTCTGGTGAAACAATTATTTTCTTGAATAAATATAAAACAAGTTTATGGTGTAAAATTGATGAATTTTGTTGCTGAAGTCAGAGAAGAGACCAGGACCCCCGCGATATCATTGAAAGGAGAATGAATTCCATGTGCCAGAGACGGCTTTAAGGCCTGCCGTTGGTACAATGCTTGTAAAGCCAGGCACAAGTTCCTCTGCTTGGCGGGAAAGCAGAACTGATGATTAATACAGTCCCTTTATTAATTAGTATAATTAGTGTTGGCTATCACATGACATTAATAGCCAGCCACGTGGAAGAGCTATCATTATCACATGTGTGTTCCCGGATTTTACCTTTTGGTTAGAATCACTAACCGGGGGCACGAATTGCCTTCTGGTTTCTGCATGGTACAGATGAGGGAGATGTGCCTGATGGCATTTTATTCTTAACCCTGAGAACTCAGGTGAAAGAAGGGATTTTAAATTTCGTCAGGATAAGACAATCTCTGGTCTAGACGGGAAGAGCGTGCCGAGGACAGCTCGGGCAGCGCGGAGTCAGTGGGCAGCAGGGAAGGGGGTTGCTGTGCAGGTAAGTGGTGCCGCCCGGGCGGGCGGTCCCCGCGCTGGCATTCACGGAGGGCAGCTGGTGGGACCACTGTGCTTCCTGATCTTGACTCAGTGTCGAAGGAGGTAGTAAAGAGTTGTGAACAAGAGCACGTCACAGGCACCAGGCGTGAGAGTGCCAACTTTCTGTTAGATCGTTTTTTTAGTTCAGAGAAAGAGCAGCGATAGCTACTCCAGGTCCTCGTGTGTACACTTTATGGTAAAGAAGCCAGTGACATTTTGTTTTAAATACATACTTTTCCTTTGTAAAATTGTGAGTCTTGAGTAAATGTCATCCTTGAATTTCCCACATTCGACATTTCCTAAACAGAGGCTCCAGTGTCCATACAACACTGAAAGCTTATTTCCAAGAGGCTTATTTAAGCTCAGTAAAAGTATAAATGTAACCGTTACCCTTAAATCTAACCAGTCTTTGGCTTTGGCATCTGAAACTTTAAAAAAAGTGAGTTTTTCTTTTTAAATCTTAGGCCCTAAGGTAATTGTATACAAATGTATGGCAAACAAAGGTATGGAAATCTGAATAATTTATTCAGTATTTATATGTTTGTATATTAAAAGCATGTAAATTACAGTGTGTTTATTTTATATTTATAGTTGACCAGTGAACTGTAATATATCTGTTTTCTAGGTTTGGAATTTTATGACAAGCAACCCCCTTAGCTTTGGTAATTTAAACGCTTTCATTACTTAGATTTCAAATTACTCTATGAAGTACTGAGTGCTTCTTACTGAACTCAGCATATTTCCATGCGAATAACCTGAATTAACTAAGAAGTATATCCCAACCAGAGTGTGCGTTGTTGGTCGCAGACACTTGTATTAATATTTCTTTTAAAAATCTCCTTTGATAATAGCTTAAATAACACTTTGGTTTGTTAGTACGTTAGTAACGCCAAACTTTTTTTTTTTATCTAAGTAGAGGTATCTGGTGGGAGAGGAGCCAATCCACTAACTTTTAAAAATTTGTTATACAGGATTAGCTGAACCATCCTTTATTGCAAAACATGAAGATAGTTTGTTTAAGGACTTATTTCAAGACTACGAAAGATGGGTTCGACCTGTGGAACACCTGAATGACAAAATAAAAATCAAGTTTGGCCTTGCAATATCTCAATTAGTGGACGTGGTAGGTATGCGTGTCATTAATATTCCATTTCACTTGGGGGTGGGTAGAGTGTATTGTGTGCCCGGGCACTGCCTCAGGCCACAGAGGTTACAAAAGTGAATGAACACAAGTCCTT
Organism: Camelus bactrianus; assembly: GCF_048773025.1. Taxonomy (NCBI): domain Eukaryota; kingdom Metazoa; phylum Chordata; class Mammalia; order Artiodactyla; family Camelidae; genus Camelus; species Camelus bactrianus. Next base: position 30,855,373 of record NC_133565.1, read on the forward strand.
TTCCTCAAGCAACTCACCAGGGAAAGTGATTACACCAGCCACCTGGGAATGCAGTGTGCTTATATAATCTGGTATCATTTAGAAAGCATTTTCTCTCATTTGGTAATTAAAATAGGTCTATTTTTAAATAAATTTGAAGATATTAAACATTTTCTATGGAAGTTTCTCCTTAAATGTGTTAAAAATATGATCAAAAAGTCAAAAATTTTAAAAGCAAAAACTCCAAGAGTAGAGTTGTAGACTTTTAGGACCAAAAAGGACCTCAACATTGCTTCATTGCTTCAGCGTCACACTTAAAACATTTCAGAGGTTTTTTCCCTGTGACAATCAGCAGGGAGTAAATTCCCTTGATTTAACTTTTTAACTTGTTCTTATGGTCGAGAGATTCTTTCTGTTTTTTTCTTTTTTTTTTTTTTTTTGAGATTCTTTGTTTTTAACTAAGAAGTTCACACTAATTTTTAAACTAGTTTCTTCTTGTTCTGATCATGTTGATCAATAATTATTTCCCTGCTGTGCTCCCAGAATAGTCAACAAGAATATATATATGTGTGTGTATGTAAGTAACGTTTATAAGTGTGCCTTTATTTGCTGGTTAGAGAAGCAATGCGTGATTTTTGGAGAGAATTTAGAAAATTCAAAAAATACAAATAAAATAAAAATTGATTGTAATCCTACCACCAGAGATGACCATTGGTAACATTTTGTTGTATTTCTTGACCTTTTTTATATGTTACAAAATTAGAATATTATTTAGATATAATTTGACTCCTGCTTTCCCCCTGTTGTTACATGATGAACCTTTTCTTATGTTATTACATAATCTTTAAATGTAATTTTTAATGGCTTTATGGTAATTTATAATTTATTTAAACATTCTCTACTGTTGACAGAAGAGAATGTTGTTCCCAATTGTTCCTGTCATAAATGACAGTGACGAATATTTTGTGCATAAATGTCTGCATTTCTCCTTTCCTTAAGAAAAGTGGCGAATCAAAGGATATACATTTTTTAAGTCTGTTGATTGCTATATGTCACCTAATTGCTCCCAGAAAGTCAGTGAATGTGGACTCTGTGCTTGATCCTTTGCTCGGCAATACAGGGAGATTTTAAATATAGATAAAAATAGGGATGTAGGAAGGAAGATCAGCAGGGCTGGCTCTCAGCCTTTCTTTCTAGTTGGGACTGTAAGCATGTAAACGGAGTCACTGTGGAACACTACAGTATTAAATCGTGATATCACAGATCTGGGAATTCAGACCTTGAGGACTGAGGTGATCAAAGAAAGCAAGGTAGAAGTGGCCCTTGAGCTGGCTTTGTGCCCAGTGTAGGATCCGCGTGCAGAGAAGAAAGAACTTCAGTTAACAAGGAAGATTATAATCAGAGGTGCGGAACTGATATTAAGCCCTTTTGTTCGGCTGTCTAGATCAAAAGGTTCCTGCTGGGAGCCCCACTGCGCGGAACGGCCTGACAGGATGGTGGAGGAGGTGAGGTCTGCAGGAACTGTGCCTTTGCTCCTGTCATTCCTTCTGTTTGCAGAACTTTCCTTCTCAGCACAAGCCATTTATCCTTCAAGGCCAAATTCATTTGTCAGACTCTGACATCAAACTTACTCAGACAGCCTCTCCTTTGTCCCCATAGCCCTTTGCCCTTTGATATAGCGCCCACCACGCTGACTGGCACCCATGTCCTGGCATGGCGTCCTCAAAGCAGGGTGAGCTTTATCCCTTGTGTCTGTCCCGGAGCCTCACCTGGCATCTGGCACGTAGTAAACGCTGGATGAATGAAAGATCCAATGGGTCACAGACATGGGAAAAGCAGTCTTTTAGCAAGATCAATACGATAATTAAATAGGTGGCTTTGGGGAGTGAAAGGTAGACTAGAAGCTTGAGAGGCAAGTTAGGAGATCTCAGATAAGGAATGGGACTTGAGCACTGAATATAGAGGGAGAGGTCTAATTTTGAAGCCTATGTGGTTAGAAGAGTGATCAGTTTGAAAGAGAAAATTGGTTGTCTTGGGACAGGGAAGGTGATGGGTTTGCTTTTGATAGGAAGTCATTGTGATACATTCAACAGAAAAAGTTCACGAGGCCCTTGGAAAGTCAGGACGGGCTCAGAGGTGAGAGACGAGGCTAAGGATGTCAGGTTGGAATTGCTGGCCTGAGGTGATTGTTGAAAACTTTGAATTGATGAGTTCTTAAATCAGGGAGAGCAGAAGCCACGTTCATAGAACGTGGTAGAAGCAAGGGTTAGCCAAGCAGAGATGTTGGGGAAGCGTTGCTTCTTGAGAGAAGAGCCCAGAAGACGTGGGGTCAGTGACCCCAAGAGCAGGAGGGGACTGGAGTCAAGGAAGATGGGGGCCAAGGGCCCCAGACACTGAGACTAGAAGGTTGGCTGACTTGCTTCCCAGGGGTTTTATGTTCATTTTAATTGCTGAGGTCTTTCCCCCTTAACCTTGTGGTCATGTTTAGTGGCTCTTCCCTGACGTTTCCTCAGATTCCTGTCTTATTTTCTATGTGTTCTCGCTCTTTTTAAAATCTCAGGGCTGGCTTGTTTGTTTTGATTTTTATGGTCAGGTTAAAAAAAAAAAAAAAAGCAACCATCACCACTAAAACTTACCCGCTGTGCTCAGGCGTAGTTCACATTCATTTCTGGTTTCCTCCCGAGTGTTGTCCTGTTTGTCTTTACTCGGTTTTGTTTCTGTTGCGGCCTCCGTTATGTTGACCACATTGTAGATGCTCGAGAGGTACTTGAGCCGAAATTAGGCTGCATCCCCTGAGGGAGAGGCTAATCCCAACACCTTTGTGAATTTATGGATCGTTGTGTTCTGTGTTGCTGTTGAACACACCGAGTGTCGACTAGGTCTCAGCCCAGAGAGCAAGATCTACATGTTCACATTTTTCTGGGGAAAAGGTCCATAGTCTCAGAGATGACCTAGTACCGTGCAGCGTCATAGTTAATATGTTTACCAGAACTTTCCTAATTAATGCCTCTGTTTAGATCTCTTGGCTGAAAGGCATATTCTAATACGGGGATCAGCGGTTACTCTGAAAGCTGTATGACTGGCGTGGACACTAGAGCTGATGGGATAGGGTTAAAAATTAGGGGTTTTGAGTTCTTAGAATCGGTTCTACCACTGCTTGGTGGTGTGATTTTCAGGCATGTTGCCTCACTGGCCCAGTTTCCATATTTGCAAAATGGAGAGATTACAGTAGGTAAATTCTCTAGGCCCTTTCCAGCTCTAGTGTTTTAAGGAAGGAAAACTGCTTGTTGGAAAACGCAGCATGAGCGGGCTGGCCATGCTGTGTTTCCTAGGACCAGTTCCTTCCATGTAAGGACCTACCAGCTGCCTTTGTCCCTAGACACGAGCCTCCTTCTGGCCTCCTCCTTTCTCCCGGGTCCTTCACTGTTATTGGGGTGGGATGGGGAATGGGGACCCTCCAGTCACCTCAGCTGTTTACACACTGTCCTCTCTCCCCAGTAGGGAGTCCCTCATACTGCTGTGGGTCTCTGTGCCCTGAGCGTCGTACCCTGCACCAGGTCTGTGTGTGGTTGATAATCATAACTGTCTTTTACTGGGTCAGCTGGCTCTGTGATATTTAAGTAAAATTTAATGGAAGAGATGCCACTTTAATTAGGCCTTGAAAACTCCGTGAAGGACCGGCATAAGCAAAGATATGACAGCAGGAAGGTGTGAGTGGCACGTACCAAGGGCCCTCCGTTCTCTAGGCAAGTAGGCCGTAGAGGCGTTACGAAGCTGCCACTCAAGGCTCTGACCTCAGTGTTGCTTTCTACACAGCGGCTCCACAAGAGAGATTCATATTCGTGCCTTAGCAGAAGCAAGCAGCAAGTCACAGCCCCTCCAGAATGCACACAGACACGGGGTCTCACCGCTTATAACACGCGCATTCCCCCCCACACTGTAGCGCTTCTGAAATCCAGACGTGTCTCATGATTAACAACAGCTCACAATCCATTGTCCACCTTCTTCTTCCTTAATGCTAAGTACACAAACTAACGCTGCGCCCCTTAGACTGCGGCTTAGTTTCGAGGAGCTGCAGTAGCTGAGGCTGTTAATGTTAAATCTAAAAAAGCCAGTGGAGTACTTGAGGGCAGCTTCTCTGAAGTACAGGGTATGTTGGAAGGAATAATGTGAAATTAGGCTGGAAAAAGAAGGTGCTGCTTGTCTAGAGAACCAGATTGATGAATCAAGTGTAGGTACTAGAGAGAGGAGAGTGTTTATATAGAAATGAGACAACTCTTACTTAAAGAATTATTGTTCCTCTAATTGATATAATCAGCCTTATTTAAATTTTTATTTTATAGGATGAGAAAAATCAGTTAATGACGACAAATGTCTGGTTGAAACAGGTATGTATAAAATCCCAAGGGCCGCCCTGCTGTTTGCTGTGCCACTGCTGTTAGCGGGTTTGTGGCACAAAGGGAATAGGAGTGTTCGGTCTTGGGATGGATTGGCAGGATGCAGAAAGATGAGGTAGATGGAGTCGTGTGTTCCTTCAGCTAATATTATATGAGTGCCTGTGGTGTGCAAGGCACTGCTCTGGGCCCTAGGGAAACAGCAGTGAACAACACAGACAGAAGTCTAGGCCCTCAGGGGACTTCATTCCCTGGGGGTGGGGAATAAATAGGAAGTTGGATAGTACCTTTCAAGTGCATAAGCTTGGAGGAAAATACAGAAGGAAAGTGGAGAAGAGAGGGTTGGGGACTGTACCTCTATAGGACGGGCAGGGAAGTGCCACTGAGGAGGTAATATTGGAGCAAAGACTTGAAGGTGGACGGAGGAGGGGGTGGAGCCAGCCACGTGAGTATCTGGGGGAGGAGTGTCCCAGGCAGAGGGACACAGAAGGGCAGATGTCCTGAGGCTGGAGGGGGCCTGGTGTGTTTAAGGAGCAGCCAGGAGGCCAGCTGGCTAGAGGTGAGGGGGCCTTGGGGAGGGGTGTAGGGGGTGGGGTCCGGGAAGCAACAGGAGGCAGCGGGTGGTTGCTTCTGGCGTAGGTTATGAGCAGCAGCTCCTTGGCCACTCGAGGGTTTTGGCTCTTATTCTGAGTGAGGAGACAGGCAAGAATGTATTGCTTTATTTTTATGTTCCTAGTCCTTTTCTAGAAAGGACTTTTTTCTGGGCCGCCATACGTATGTCCCCAACAACTGTTGAGTGCTTCCCTTTGTTCTTTATTATCCCTGATTTTTTTTTTCAATTTATTTTTTCAATTTTTAATTTTTTTTTTTACATTTTTTTAATTGAGCTTGTGATTTTATTCCTTTTCATGTACTATTTTGTTACAGGCTATTGCAAGATACTGAATATAGTTCCCTGTGCTATACAGTAGGGCAACCCTGATTTTTTAATACCTGCTAATAGTTTCCTAACCCCAAACTCCAGAAAGGTATATATGCTTTCTTTGGGGTACAAGTCTTTTTTTTTTTTTTAACATTTTTCATTGATTTATAATCATTTTACAATGTTCGGGGTGCAATTCTTGACATGATTACAGAGTTGTCACGGGGTGGAGGCTGGACAAGGTGTTTCAATATGGGGAATGTGTAATAAATCCAGCTGCTCTGTGCCTGGACCCTTCCAGCCAGGCAGTGACAATGCAGCTAGAAAAGAGAATGTCCCTTGAACCTGGGCCTTAAGTGCCCATGGCTGAGCTCTTGGGCTTGGTCATTTGGTGGGAGAAGAGGTGCTGAGCAGAGCCATGGACGCACCCAGCCCTGGTCCTCACTGGTGTCTCATGGGGACCATGGCTGGAGTCACCACACAAGGGGACAGGGCTGTCCTCCAGTGCCCAGAGGAAGGCTGTGGAGGTGAGTTTTCTCTACTGGCAATAGAGGTGATTTTAAGTCTAAAATGTTGAGAGTATAGTTTTCACTGTTTTTTGACTATTAATTTTCTTGAAATTGAGGCAGGTTTCTTTCTTTTTAAGGAATGGATCGATGTAAAATTAAGATGGAATCCTGATGACTATGGTGGAATAAAAGTTATACGTGTCCCTTCAGGCTCTCTTTGGACCCCAGACATTGTTTTGTTTGATAAGTAAGTTGTATTCATTTTAGGTTTTCAAAAGAAAACAATTGCGTTACTATTAGACACTAGTAATTTTTTCTTCTTTTTGAATATTGTTTAGCTATAAAGTCACATGACTTACTTGTGTTCTTTTGTTTCATAAACCTGCAGATCGGTTCTGTGGTCCTCTCCCTTTTTCGGTGTATTGTTTTCTGATCATAAAAGTGTTCTTAGATTTCAAAAATCTATAAAACATTTGGGAAGTCTAGAAAGGTATGCGCTGGAAGCTGGGGGGCAGGTGCAATGAAACCTGTTATCCTGTCACTTAGAGGCCACCGCCGTCATCAGCTTCCGCGTGCACTGACCTTACTCAGTGCCTGGCAGCGTGCTCAGTGCCTTATGTGCGTTATTCATTCAGCTCCCGTGATAACCGCTGTGAACTAGGTATGATTATATCTATCTGACAGATGAGAAAGGGGAGTTATACCTTGTCCAAGATGACACAGCTCACGTGTGATGGTGGGTGGTGGGGGTTCACACCGAGGCCGCCTGACATCCCCATTTACCCTCATATTCTAGCATACATTTTTGGCAGACTTCCTTCCAGATTTTTTTTTTATATATTTTTGGTATTTGGGGGAGGTTTAATAAATTAGGTTTATTTATTTATTATTATTATTTTTTAATGGAGGTACTGGGGACTGAACCCAGGCCCTATGCATGCTAAACAGTGCACTCTATCAGTGAACTATATCCTCTCCACCTGGTATGTTTTTTTTTTTAAATAGTTAAGGTCATAGTTTATGTTCAAATGTGCATCCTTCTAATTTTTCTTAAAGACTGTATCATAATTTTCCCACAGTGAGCAACGTTGGGTTAATTATTAACTCATGTTCATAGGTATTCATAGTGTGTTTTGAGGATGGTTTTTAAAAATTTTTATTCATTTTCTCCCCTTAATGGAGGCACTGGGGATTGAACCCAGGGCCTTGTGCACATCAAGCACGTGCTGTACCACTAAGCTATACCCGCTACCCACTGAGGGTGGTTTTTAACTTAGGGGAGAGGGTACTCCTGGATACCAGTTTCGTTTTTCTCTAGGACCACTCCAGGACAGTTCTGGGAATTTGCTTACCCTAAAGCACTTTGTTTTATTGGCAAGAAGGCATTTGGCATGAGGACAGAGCAAATGCTAAGCAAACATATCTTTAATCTTTTCAAACCTTTATCTCCACGCTTCTCAACATGGAAGCCGTGAACAAAGCTGTGAGGTAGCATGATGCAGCTTCCTGGAGCATCATTTTACTCTAAGTCACTGGGAAAACATTTTTATATACAACACGGATATATTACAGAGTAGTGTGTAACAGTCACATGAATTTTAAGATCGAGAACAATACTTTGAAGATACGTCATGGTGGCGGTGGTGCTTCCTGCTAGGCTCCTCCAGTGTGTGAGTCCGCTTGGTGGCAGAGTTGGAGAGGTGTGGCTGTTCCCAGGGCATGCCCAGCCGGGTGCTAACGTTCTTTCCCTGTCTGCTAGGAAGCATCCGGTATTTGTAACGGAGGCAGAAGAACACTGTGGGGCATCTAGGAGTGTGGCTTCAGCTTCTGGCTCTGTTCATGTCCATTGCTATAAACAGCCTAATTCCATTTTGTGTGCAAAGCGAAACCATTTCAACCACTTAAATCTCAAGATTCTGTCAAATATAGCTCTGTCAGCCTTGGAGTCGATGTGGATGTAGGGGTTCAGTTTCAGTAGCATTCGATGTCCTTAAACTAGAGCCCCCTGCGTGTAGCAGGCATAGCTCAAGTGTAATAATTTTTAAAAAATATTGCACACTATGGTATAGGCTTTCTTGTTTATTAGGCTTGCAGAACGCATGCGTGGGTTGTTTAATCCCTGCATTGTTACCGTAAAGTGTGTGTATTTCAGTGCAGATGGGCGTTTTGAAGGGGCCAGTACGAAAACCGTGGTCAGGTACGACGGCACTGTCACCTGGACTCCGCCGGCAAACTACAAAAGTTCCTGCACCATCGATGTCACGTTTTTCCCATTCGATCTCCAAAACTGTTCCATGAAATTTGGTTCTTGGACTTACGATGGATCACAGGTTGATATAATTTTGGAGGACCAAGATGTAGACAAGAGAGATTTTTTTGATAATGGAGAATGGGAAATTGTGAGCGCAACGGGAAGCAAGGGAAACAGGACAGACCGCTGTTGCTGGTACCCTTACATCACTTACTCGTTTGTGATCAAGCGCCTGCCTCTCTTTTATACCTTGTTCCTCATCATACCCTGTATCGGGCTCTCCTTCTTAACCGTACTTGTCTTCTATCTGCCTTCAAACGAGGGTGAAAAGATTTGTCTCTGCACTTCAGTGCTTGTCTCTTTGACCGTCTTCCTTCTTGTCATCGAAGAGATCATACCCTCGTCTTCAAAAGTAATTCCTCTGATTGGAGAGTACCTGGTGTTTACCATGATTTTTGTGACACTGTCCATTATGGTCACCGTCTTCGCTATCAACATCCATCACCGTTCTTCCTCCACGCATAACGCTATGGCTCCGTGGGTCCGCAAGATATTTCTTCACCGGCTTCCGAAACTGCTTTGCATGAGAAGCCACGTGGATAGGTACTTCAGTCAGAAGGAAGAAACTGAGAGCAGCAGGGGACCAAAACCTTCTCGGAACACGCTGGAAGCTGCGCTTGACTCTGTTCGCTACATTACAAGACACGTGGTGAGGGAGAATGACATCCGGGAGGTCTGTGTCCGCTTGTTGTTACGAACGCAGATCTGTTTTGATTCTGAGTTGGGCAAACAGCATGACCCTTAGGACTAAGCACAGATGAGGGCCAGGAACGCTGACACACTGTTTGGTAAAAGATCTCTACTAGAATTGGTTTCAGTTAAAACCTCTGCAGGTGGGACAGGTGCACAGATCTCACGTCTCCATATCCCCCATCAGCATCTTGGATGACTTATTAAAAAAAACTTCGTGTTAGGCTGACTGCTCTGTTACTCCAAGGCACAGTGATCCTGCCATTTGTTTTTTTGGCTCTGACAGAATGAACCATTTAAATTTTATCTGCAGTAACTTTGTTTCTGAATTTTACAGTAATCGGCAGGCACAACTGCTTTATAATTTCTCAAGTGATTTTATTTTTTAAATAATGAGCCTAATATAGGCTTTATAAATATAGCCAAGATGTTTTTCTAGGATAATTTCTTTTTGTTGTTCAGTTACAAGAGAATGTTACTGAATTAAAAGCAGTAAGGTATTCTCAGGTATTATGTATTATACATCCAAGTGTACACAGGAAGCTTAGTGTAGTATTTCATAATATACTTAATTTGCTTAAGAACAAAAATTTGCTCAAAACCTTATTATAGAAAAATAACTCATTGGCTCCTTATTTAAGGTTAATTAATAGTGAAGATGCAAGAATTGAACATGAATACATTTTATTAATGTGATTGTATTGAACTGGAGGTATTTTTCAAAATATGTAAAATTTCAATCTGGTCACTATTCTTTATTGTTTAATATTTTCAGAATTGACTTTGCTTTGAATAGTCCCATTAAAATTATGTGAATTCTCTCACAGATATAGAGAACAAACCTCTGGTTACCAGTGGGGAGAAGGAAGAGGGAGGCCAGATAAGGGTAGGGGATTAAGAGGTACAAACTACTATGTATAAAATAAATAAGCTATAGGGAGGGATATATTGTACAGAACAGGGAATGTATAGCCAATATTTTATAATAACTTTAAATGGACTATAAGCTATAAAAATTTTGAATCGCTGCTATACACCTGAAACTAATACAATATTGTAAATCAAACAAATAATAAAATGGTATCTAGCATAAAAAATTATATAGATTCTAATATCTAAATCTTTTAAAAAATTTCTAGCAGGTGTGGTAAGCAAATGGAATGACTCTGGGAAAATAACAGTCCCCCCCACCCCCGCAACATTTGACATATGTTTCTAATAAACTTTTAACGCTTGTGGATTATAAAGTTTCTATTTGGCATAACTGTAATTAACTTTATAAGATAAAGCTATCAATGGAGTCTTGAAAAATACCGGTAGTAGGTAATGATTGAGATTGAGATGGAATTTAATGAATGTCCGCAAAGTGTTCTGTAGAAGGGTCAGGGCTGCTTCCATGATGGCCTGTAAGTGGGGTTTATTTTCAGGGGGAAAAACTCAGAAACAGAGTGGTAGGATGTTAATCATCCTCTAAATTCTACATTATTCTGAGACTTGGGGCACAGTGTCTGTAGAAGACCCCGTGTGTTCACAGAGAACAGGGGGGCTGGGGAAGCCCTTGGTCAAGGTCATGGCCTTGTAGAAGGGGAGCTCCTGGTGCTCAGGGCTTGGTCTCAGCCTGCCCTTTCCCTTGAGGTCACTCAGACCTGCTTAGGCTGCAAAAATGGGGAGGAAATGAGCTCCAAGCCAGCAGATCGGAACTCATGAGCTTAGATTAAAATGGTCCCTAGGAGAAACAAAACTAAATAAAGCAGGTGAGGTGAGGAAGAAGATGAACACATATCGAATATTTAGTATTCTGAACTACTCTGTCATGCAATTAACCTCAGGCTGGATTATCTTTAATAATTAAAATAAGTAAACACTACTGGGCCAGAATAAGTAACAGAAGTAACTGCATATAATAAGAATAAAAAAGTTTTTTTAAAATTTACTATAAAATAACCAAGTGCTTTATTAAAAATCTATCAAAATAAGCCACTTATATTGTAAGTTGATGTGTAAATTAACAAATTGTGTCATGTCTTTTAACTATTTAATGCGTTTTATTTTTTTTGATGCAGGTTGTTGCCGATTGGAAATTCATAGCCCAGGTTCTTGATCGGGTATTTCTATGGACTTTTCTTCTGGTTTCAATTGTTGGATCTCTTGGGCTTTTTGTTCCTGTTATCTATAAATGGGCAAATATAATAGTGCCAGTTCATATTGGAAATGCAAAGAAGTGACACTTCCTACAGGGTTGTAGTAAGAATTCACTTAAAAGGCACGTATCTCCCATGGCACCTATAAAATTATGAAAATGTAAATTGTGTTTAACATTTGATGCAACCTTTAACAGATTAACACTCTAACATCAGTTTTTGGGTTTTTTTTTTTAACATTTTTTGGTATGTTTTTGTGTGGGTTTTTTTGGGGGGGAGTAATTAGATTTATTTATTTTTTAGAGGAGGTACTGGGGATTGAACCCAGGACTTCGTGCGTGCTGAGCATGCGCTCTACCATTTGAGCTATGCCCTCCCCACTAACATCAATTTATCTTACTAGATTGCCCATTAGAACATCTCCCTGCATGACTGAAGTAATAACTGACTGAATAACATTTGACCTTCTAAAAACAGCAGCAAAATAGTATCTAAACTGTACTAGTAAAAATCTGATGTTTGTATCCTGGAAAATAATTCTTCTTTGTAATCAACAGTGAAGCTCATCTTTTGACTGTGCTGGAAAATTCCTGTTTCATTTGAAGACTGATTTCAAACTTCCTGCATTTGGTAAAGGTACACATTAAAAAATTCTCTGTCCTGTATTCACTGGGTGACAGCTGATCTTTAGTATAGCATTGTGCTGCTATAGTGAACAAGCTGACCACTGTGTGATGACGATTGACTATGATGCTGGTTTATTCTTTCAATGCTTAAACTGAACAGTTATTGCATTAACTATTTTTATAGCTTACCTTCCATTGTGAAATCATACAATAAACAACTCCTATGGACACGCAGTAGCATATCCTTAACATTAACTTCAGTCCTCTTGTCCACATTTTCCACAATTAATAGAACTACCTTCTATATTAATTGTAGTAGCATCTTTTTATCCTTGATTCTAGAAGTGTCCACTATAACTTGGTGAATCCCATTGTAAGAACACATCTGTGGATTCTACTGACTTGTTCTGTGAGAAAACCATCTTCCAAGCTTAAAGATGGTATTCTAATTATGTACAAGCACACTGTTACATGCCTGTAGTGCTTCACTTGTACCTCTTCCATTCCAACAATTACAATACCAGAATCTGAGAGTTGCCAGGGCCTTTCGATGCCTATTTCTACGCATTCAGTACCGTGTCATGTGTCACAGGCAAGGATATGCTACTGCGTGTCCAGGAGGAAAATACTGATAAAAATCTTGCATTTGATTTAGAACGCCCAGCTCTTGAGAGAACAAATGCCTTATTTATTTATACTAAGTAACCAGTCCAAGTTCAAGTCAACACTCTCTGGAAGGCAGAGGGGATCCTGTCTAATTTGCATTTTATTGGCGGGTATTTAATGCTATTTGATGAGTTTAAATTGCAGGATGGCTCTTACAGCATGTATACCTCCCTGATCCCTGTTACCAGTATCTCCATTACTGTTACTTTAAAATGTTGTATGTAAATTTTATAGAAATCTTCTTTTGACTTATTGAAACATGGGTCACAGTGAGCTGAAATTCTGTCAGTTTTATTTTTGCATAGGAAAAACAAAGGCTACTGAGACTAAAATGGCCTCTGAATCATCTCTTGCCGGTGGTTATTCAGATTCAGAAGTGGAGTATGGGATCCCCTCGCCTTAGTAATTTGTCTAAAGCAGTGGTTCTCAACCAGGGGCAGTTTGTCCCTAGGGGGACATTTAACAATTTTTGGAGACACTTTTGGTTGTCACATTGGCAAGGGATGGGAATACGTTATTGGTGTCCTGTAGGTAGAGGCCAGGGTGCTACTAAAAAGCCTATGATGTACAGGACAGACCCCCACTCCACAACCCTGCCACCAACAGAGAATGATCCGGCCCAGAGTGTTACTAGTGCTAAGGTTGAGAAACCCTGTTCTAAAGGTTCCTTGACAATGAATGTTACGACTAGGCATAATTTCTCATAGTATAATACAAAATTATGAAATAATCGATGCCCTCTGCAGTAGAGGCATGGTCCTTCGACTGTTGAAAAACAGTTTAAAACAATAAGAAGTGCATGGTAACTTCACGTGCAGCAAGACAGTAGTGGGGTCTTGCTGAAATAGTATAAAACGAGATAATGAGCTAAATAAGAAAACCATTGGGAGATCTGTTGTGTTACTGAACCAAATGGTTTTCGCATCTCTGAACAACAAGTTTTTTCCCTTCAGTTGTCTCAACCTCTAAATAAAGGAAAAAGTTTTCATATTTAGCCCATTTTTACATGATCCACAGCACAGCATGCTACTGCTCACTGTAGAAGAATTATATTTTGACATTTCTTACCCTTACCCAAAAGGCTGGTTAAATGTTCATTTACCCATAATACTCTTGACATTTTTCTTGCATGAATCTTTTTTTTTTCTTTACAAAAATCAAGACAACTGGATAATAAACCTTGAAATGACAAAAACATAGCCAGCAGCTTGATGATATAAAGTGTGTTACTATTACAAAAGGGCTTAAACATAAAACCTAAAACAATAAAACTCTTAGAAGAAAACAGGACAAATGCTTTATGACACTGGATTTGGCAGCGATTTCTTGGATATGACACAAAAAGCACAGGTAAAAAAGAAAAGACAAGTTAGATTTCATAAAAATTAAAAAATTTTGTGCATCGAAAGACACCATCAACAGTAAAAAGGCAACCTACAGAATGGAAGAAAATATTTGCAAATCATATATCTGTTAAGGGATTAATATCTAGAATAAACACAGAACTCCTAAAACTTAACAAACAAAACACCTGATTAAAAAATGGGCAAAGATCTTGAACAGACATTTCTCCAAAGAAGGTATACAAATGGCCGATAAGCACATGAAAAAATGCTCAAAATCACAAATCATTAGAGAAATGCAAATCAAAACTACAATGAGCTACCACTTCACAACCAATAGGATTGCTTTTTTCAAAAAAAACAGAAAACAGGTATTGATGAGGATGTGGAGAAACTGGAATCCTGGGCATTGTTGGTGGGAATGTAAAATGGTACAGCTGTGGTGGAAAACAGTATGATGCTTCCTTAAAAAGTTAAAAATAAAATTGCCTTATAACCAAGCAATTCCATTTGTGGGTGTATATATATCCAAAAGAACTGAAATCCGATTACTGAAGAGTGTACGCAGTAGCAATAGTCACAACAGCCAGAACATCTGAGCAACCCAGGTGTCCAACAACAGATGAATGGATGAGCAAAATGTATATACTTACGATGGAATATTATTCAGCCTTAAAAAGTAAGGAAGTTCTGCAATTTGCTACAACATGGATGAACCTTGAGAACATGTGAAGTAAAATAGGCCAGTCCGAAAGACAAATACTGTATGATTCCACTTACATGAGGTACTTAGAACAGTCAAAATCATGAAGACAGAATGTCTGATGGTGGTGGTTGTGGGGGAGCGGTGGAGAACGGGGAGTTAGTTTCATGGGTCTAGAGTTTCAATTTTACAAGATGAAAAGAGTTACAGGGATGGATGATGGTGAAGGTTGCACAACAGTGTGATGTGTTTAATACCACTCAACTGTGCACTTAAACATGGTGAAGGTGATATATTTTATGCTCTAAGTGTATTTTACCACGATAAAAAATAAACTTCAAAGACTGAGCCCCAACACACACGTAAATAACCTCAGGCAGACATGGAGTTTAGTGCTCATGCATCATCTCTGGCCATCAAGGGCTGCAGAAACAACCCTGCTGTCCCTAAAATGCACACCAGGATGAAAACCCACAGGAAAATACGATCGATCACCATGGCAACATACTTCCAGTCGTCTTGAATCTGAAAAGCAAAAACAAAAATGAAAGAGGGACAAATTAAGCAGGAAGGAAAAGGCAGAGTGAACACATTCTCAATACTAAATGTTTATGTGTTTCAGTAGGAGAAGCCATTCTGCCACCAATATGCAAGAAAACTTTCCTCTAATTGATGTAATCTGAGGAAATCTACCATTCTCAAGTTTCTCTTTGTGCACTAGGGAAACAGGTCTAAAATATCATATTAAGTGTATTTTAAATCAGCTTTACTTTTTTCTAAAAAAAATTCCATCTTTAATCTATAGATAACATGATCTTGTATATAGGAAATCCTATGAAATACATACACACAGCCCCCAAAAATCTATTAGAGCTAATAAGTTCAGCAAGGTTGCAGGGTACAAGGTCAATATACAAAAATCAGTTGCATTTCTACACACTTATAATCTGAAATGAAATTAAGAAAATTCTGTTTACAATAGTATGAATATTTAGGTATAAATTTAACAAAAGACGTGTTTTACAGAAACTTTTAAATATATACATAAACCATTGTTTCCCCCAAATGGAATTCCAGTTTATAAAGTTAGTTAGAACCAGTTCCTGGGCTTAGGCCTTTGTGGGAGGATTCGGGGCCTTTGTTGGAATAGCTAATACAGCCCAACGAAGTAAAAGATGGAAGAAAGGGCAAGGCTAATTGTATATAATACAGCTTCAATTAGGCCTGAAATAGTTAGGAGAATTGTATGTTAATTATACTCCTAGACAACTCAGACAGTAAGGAAACCATAATTGAATTGAGAAAAAAAGAACCCACGAATCATCCGATTTTGAAGAAATAATCGCATAAGGAAAAAGAGGCAGCATGTGATTTAGTAATTTAATTAAGTGCACTGAGATGGGGCTGGGAGACAAGGATTTTATTTCACCATTATGAGCTTGAGTAAATGTGTCCTCTTGATGACACGGAGAAATCAACGGATTAGAACTCTAATGCCTTCTTTGCCACAAGTCACTTTACTTGAGTTCCTAAGACTTTGGTTTGTAAAAGCTTCAAATATACAATAGACCCTGTGATTCCTCCCGACCTGTTACCGGCTAAATCTCCTAAGGCTCTGGGAGGCAGTGGGGCGGAAAACAACCGAGGCTTGTTACTATCCCAGCTCTGCTCCTTTTTAGATGTGAGAATCTGGGTAAATGATGTGACCTCTCTTAGCCTGAATTTCCTCATCTGTAAAAACAGGAGTAAGAACAGCACCTGCCTCAGAGTTGTTACGAGGATTAAATGAAACAGGGTGCCTGGCACGGGGTCCTTAGTGAATAATACCCATGGATATTAATGCTGATTTTAAAAATGCCCATTACCCAAGGATAAATCTTGCTCTGACAGCAGTTCACATTGTTCAGCTTGGTGACAAAAGACAGGAGTTGCGTCTTACACATGGATATATGAACAGTGCTGCCAACGGAGCTGTGAAAGTTAATTTTTTTGTCTAACTCTGGGTCTTTAAGGCACCGTGATATTGGCCATTCTCTGGATACTTGGGAGCCTGTGATACGTTAGCAGGTAGATGAGTATTAGGCAAAATGGTGAATGTGCCCAAGCTCCTGGCTCCCTCTCGCAGCCCAGCCCTGGAGATGCCCCAAGAACCAGAGGGGACTGTGATTTAAAGACTTTCAGAAGCTGGGCAGGGGTGGCCTGGTGAGTGTCTCAGCAGAGGGAAGGACTGGGGAGAGCTTTGCAGTTGTGCTTTTTCCTCCCTGAACACTGGCCTCTTCCCAGCCTACCCCTCCCAGTGCAGAGAGGCAGGCGGGGAACCTGTGAGCAAAGCTGAGCCCAGCTGAGGTGAAGAGCAGGGCAGAGAAGGTGCCCACTGACTGCCCCACATCAGAGATGAACAACTTCGGGTGAGTGAGAGGGACTCGGAGGAGATCAGAGCCAGATGGGAGGTTGAGAGAAGTCCCCTGAGGGACAAGGTCACCTGGAGGGGAGGAAGCACTCCTGAAGGGTGGTCTAGCCCAGTCCGTGGCAATGTGCATCCTCTGTCTCGTGGAGCCGAGGTTTGGGCCCCTCCCTCAAACACTGTTCAGCAAGAATGGCTGACACCCCCAGAAAAAGTGAGCTCACAGGCTCCCAACACAGCAGCTTAGGTACTTGAAAGAACATTCACGAAGTGGATACGTTAAGGATTTAAACTAAACATGATATTCTCAGAGATAAGAGAAAAATATTGGAACATGAAGTAGGACCAGGCAGTGTTACTGAAGAACCAACTAGAAATACAAGTGTGAAAAACAGACCAGTGGCAACAAAGAGCTCAAGAGCTGGGGTAACTTGTGGGGAACGTACAGCCCAGGAAAGAAACAGGGAGGGTAAGGACCTCTCCCAGGGGCAGCAGGAAACGAATGAAGAAGGGGGCAATGTCAGAGAAAAGCTGAGATGCAGAGGCTGGGAGCAGAAGTGTCCAGGTCTGTCAACAGAAGTTCAGGGAAAGAGAAAAGAAGGGAGGAGGAGACCTTTACAGAAATAACCTGATTTCCCCAGAATTAAAGATGAGAAACCTCAGAATGAAATGGCTCATAAGAATGCCAAACCATGGCGGGGGAGGGGGCGGGTACTGCTCAGTGGTACCTTAGCATGCACGAGGTCCTAGGTACCTAGTACCTCTGTTAATAATTAAGTAAATAAACCTAATTACCTGCCCCCTCAAAAAAAGTTTAAAAAAGAAATACATAAAAAAACCCACCATAAAAAAAAATAAAAATGGATAAAGAAAGGGTAGAGGATATCTGCAAAAGTTATTAGTGTTATAAATGAGAGATTCTCAGTAATCATTTAATGTCCAACAATTGCTTCAACTGAATTTAAAGGAGAGCCTGACTTTTTGGCTAACTTTCTGGGCTCAGCGGGAGGTTCTGCATTCTTACAGTCACAAGACAGGCTCACAGTTGCTCAGATGGGTGTGCTGAGGAGAACGGGCAGCTGTTCCTGTCTCCCTCCTGTCTCGTCTACTTTCCTGTGCCATTCACAGCTGAATAAGGGGCTCCAGTCATTCCCTGGCAACATTAATTACCTACAGTGCATCAGGAGCTGAAATTATCTGGTAATTAGCTCTTTGCTAATAAGCAACCTAAAGCAGAGCCAATTAATTTTCAAGCAGAGCTTCTTATAAAATTATTGAATGTGATTCTGGTAACCTTGGGGGTAAACAGAGTGAAGTAGCCAAACACATAAATGTAAAACTTCCCTATTAATACCTATCACTAATTCTAGCATAAAAGTTTTGGAGGAAATAGAAGTTCACCCGATTAAAAAAAAACATGGGCAAGAGTTTCAATAGCTATTTCACAGAAGACACCCAAACGGCCAGCCTGTGAAACAAACCCCTCATCGTTACTCAACAAGGGACGTGCTAATTGAAATAGGGCTGAAATGCCACTTCTTATGTGTGGCAAGGATGTGCAGCAGCCGGAACCCTCAAACGCTGCCGGGGTGGGGGAGCGGCGGTGGCGTGTCAGTAAGTCAAACACTTTGGAAACCTTACAGTATCCACTAAAGTGAAAAACACGTCTCTCCAATGATCCAGCAGTTCCACCCCTAGGTATATATCCAGGAGAAATGAGTGTACATATTTACCAAAGGACATGTGTAAGAATATTGTGGGTTTATTCATAAAAGCCCCAAACTGGAATAAAACAAATGTTTAAAAACTGTAGAATGAATGACCAGAAGGCGATATTGTCATAGTGGAGAACATTACACACCAATAAAAATGAACCAAGAGGATAAACCTCAGACATTTTGTTGAATGAAAGAAGTCAGATATGAAAGAGGTTATACAATGTGATTCCACTGAAATGAAGTACAAGAATAGATCAAACTAGTCAATGTAAAAGAAACCGGGATCAGTGGTTACTGAGGAGAACGGGAGGTACCAACTGGGAAGGGTCGGATGAGGGACTTTCTGGGGCTCTGGAAATGTTCTGTATCTTTATCTGGATCATGGTTACATGAGTGTGCACATAATGTAAAAATTCACTGAGCTGTACACTTGAGAGGTGTGTATCATGTTAATGACACTTAAATGGGGGGGGGGGGACACAATTAGTAAAGTTTGAAACAAGCTCAGCTGGTCAGTACTAACTGGAGATCATCTGGCCTCATGCCCTTGTCCAGCCTCCCTCCTAATCCACTCTCTCTCGGCATCAGGTGTCCCAGTGGCCTGGGCGTTACTGCTGTACCAGTAGCTAAATGCAGGGCACCACGTACTCACCACCTTTAACCATCCCATTTTACAGATGAGAAGACAAGGCTCACAGAGTGAGACAAGGATATATACCTGGTATATGGAGGAACAGAAGCCACTGATGCTGGAGTTGCATTCCTTAATCCCACCCTGAGCCTTGCCCCCAAGGAACCGATGAATGTTTGCTGAATGAATGAATGACCAACGTGGTAACAGACATATTCTTACCTCTTTGGCTTCATTCTGTGCTTTCATGTTTTCTGCGATACACTTGGCACTTTGGATAGCTTCTTTGATTTCCGGTGAAAGAGCAGAGAGGGACAGCACAGCATCGACAGATTCAGAGCTGGAGCTTCTCGTGAGGTTGGCACTGAAATTTGAGATTTTTACCCTGCGGTGGTGGCAGTAGCTGCACCTCCCGTCCTGGCAGGGGTAGCCTTCCTTGCAGCCCTTGGACTCTGTGCGGCTGAAGCAATTCAGGTTGGAGAGTTCAGCACTATGGAAGGGTCTTGGCTTCCGAGTGGTACCCTTGCTGCTTGCCGGCCTGGTCATGAACATGACCCTGGGAAGCAAGTTCAGGAATATGGTCTTTACCCACGTGGGCATTGTGTGCGTGGTGGGGGTTCTGTAGTGCACGTTGAGCACAAAGACGGTGATGACGATGGACAAGGTTACAAAAATCATGGTAAACAGGAGGTACTCGCCAATCAGGGGAATGACCAGCGAGGTGGACGGGATGGTCTCAGTGATCACCAGGAGGAACACGGTCAAGGAGAGGAGGACTGAGATGCAGAGGGTCACCTTCTCGCCGCAGTCGGAGGGCAGGTAGAAGACGAGCACGGTCAGGAAGGAGATGAGCAGGCAGGGGATGATGAGGTTGATGGTGTAGAACAAGGGCAGGCGCCGGATGTACAGCGAGTACGTGATGTCCTGGTAGATCTCCTCGCAGCAGTTGTACTTGATGTCATGTGTGTAGCCAGGGGCCTTGATGATGGCCCACTCGCCACTCTCCCAGTAGTCCTTAAGGTTCATGGAGTTGCCGATCAGGACCAGGTCAATTTTGGCCTTGTCGTAGGACCAGGAGCCGAACTTCATGGTGCAGTTCTGGTAATCAAACGGAAAGTAGGTCACATCAATTTTGCACGAGCTCTTAAAGATGGCCGGGGGGATCCAGGTCACTTCCCCCGTGTACTTGAGCAGAGCTTTGGTCTTGTCGTCCACCTGGAAGTCCCCGACAGCACTGCAAAGACAAGGAAGAGACGTGTGGCACGCAGGTCATGACCATGTGGGCATCGAGTCCAGCTTCCCACACCACCAGCAGGTAAACGGCAAGTGATGATTAGTAAAAGCACAGAGTACGAGAGCTCCACAGGTGGCAAAAGGCCACCCATTTCACTGCCCCACTTACCAAGGGGGGCCCTGAGGCCCAGGACCCTGCCCCCCACAATCTGACCCACCCATCACCCCCGGGGTATGCCACTGGTTCACTGCACAGCCCGTAACTCCAGACTTGATATTTCTTGAGACACTCCCAAATGCCAGAGATTTTTTTTTCTTTTAATTAAAGAAATAAAAGAAATGAATGAAAGTGGCCATCCAGGTCTTTAGGCGACCTTTGGGGACATTTGCCACTTGCTGTCCCTATGGTGTGGCCCTCATCGGTGCCTCCTTACTGTCTCCCTCAGGTGCCCAGGTGTGAACACACACATTACACTGAGCCCTGTGAGATGGGTCTGTTACCAGACCCTGTCTCTGCACCCTGATTCTACCGTCACCACTCCCCGTTCCTCCCCGCTCTGTATTAGAACGAATAATAACCGTGTTTTCGGATTCCTTGTCTTCCAAATCCAGCATGACAGGTTCCTTTGCCTAATGTTTCCCTATCCTTCCCTGTTTTCTCCCCATGTTCCATCTTCCTTCCTTTTAGCTAGGTGCACCCTGACTTTCTTTATACACAAAGATATACATTATTCTGAGAACCGGCTTCGTGTTTGTGCAACAGGAGATCTGCTGATGACCAGCTCAACACCCTATGCAGTCTCGCATCCAAGAGGGCAGAGCAGACTCTCAACACTTCCCTGGATTCTCCTGGTTGATTTCTTGGAGTTCCGCATTTGATGGCGTTCGTGTCCTTCCAAAGGGAACAACCCTCAGATGCATTTGCCTGAAGGGACTGAAAAAAGTGGCAGACCTCATCACTTAGGGATGTCCTGCGTTGTTGTTCCTGGACAGGACTGCATGAAGGGGACATGTCCCGTGCCTGTCCCCTCGCTGGCCTCTGGCCCTCCCACCCCCATGTGCGTCTTTCTGCCGAGCAGGACAGCCTGCACTTGAAGACTTGATGCCAGATCCTCTCCCTGTCTTTACTCCAGTTGGCTGGGCGTCCCAAAGGGGCCCCGCGGGGTTTACATGCTCTTAGCCCTCCTTTACT
Organism: Camelus bactrianus; assembly: GCF_048773025.1. Taxonomy (NCBI): domain Eukaryota; kingdom Metazoa; phylum Chordata; class Mammalia; order Artiodactyla; family Camelidae; genus Camelus; species Camelus bactrianus. The sequence goes on from NC_133565.1 coordinate 30,876,835, forward strand.
CCTACTGTGCCCTCAGTTCTGCACAAGATGATGATTCCCGGCCTGTGGCTCCAGGAAGAAAGGAAAGGCGTGAGCAGTGGGGTGAGGGCACAGGGCCCCAAGTGGACTTGATCGTGCTCAGCACCAAGGAGCCCTGGGAGGCTGACCTGCACGATGCAGAGGGTTGACAGGACCCCAGGAAGACAGGGGCCTTCAGAACAACTTTCCTCATGGTGTCCCAATCAACAAAATGGACCTTCAGAGCCCAGGGTTTAGTCTAGGACTTGACAAACTATGGCCCACCGGCCTGCCCCGTTTCTATAAATGCATTCTTATTGTAACACCCAGCCATACTCATTTGTGGTCCGTTGCCTAGGGTTGCTCTGGCACTGCCAGGGCAGGGCTGAGTATCTGTGACAGAAACCAGAAGGCCCACAAAGCCTAAAACACTCGCTACCTGGCCCTTACAGAAAATGTTGACCAACCCTGCTCTGAGGAGGAAACTGAAGGTCAGAGAGTAGGTCTTGCTTGCTCAGGGCCCTCTAGACAGTTTGTGGCAGAGCCTTGACCAGTCGAACTTGAGTCCTCAAGTGCGTGTGTCCCAGAGGCCCAACACTGGAGATCAGCTTACCTTGGTGGCTGGTGCACATGTCTGCTATTTCCCAGGGATCCTGGGCACTGTGTCTGTTCAGACCAGGAGGCCTGCCTGCCTACCTGCCTACCGGGGACGGTCGGCAGCCTCGCTCTGCCACCAGGAGACGGAAGATGGAGACCTCGCTGGGGACCGAGGTCTGGCACAGCCCCGCCACATAGAGGGCACTTGGTAAGTCCAAGTTGACTGAATGAATGACTGAAAAATAAATGAAGATCTTATCTCCTCTGGGTGCCAAGAGATGGCTGGCAGCAAGGGATGGTCTAGCGGGGAGGTTTCTGAGCCAGTGTGTTGCTGAGCCATGTGAACTGACTAAAAAAATGAAAGGCAAGGTGGGTGCCGATGGTGAGCGGGGAGCCGCTTTAATAGAAGGAAAGAGTCCGAGCTGAGTGGGGCACGGGTATACATCATATGAGAAAGGTCACCGGGCATGTCTCTTTCATCTCTCCAACGTGCCTCAGAAAAACAGGGCAGCAAGATAGCAAAAGGAAAAACACACCGCCCACAAAGTCAACAAAGTTAGGGTATGCGGCACCCCGTGAACCCCAGATAAGAGTGTGGGGTCCAACTGCCACTGTCAGCGGCCCCTGCACGGGACACGTGTGGGACTAGCTACTATGGGGGCAGTCAAGGGAAGGGGGGGGTTCTTCTGTCCCGAGAGCCCCAGACAAAAATCACCAGGAGGTATCTGCCCCTCAAAAAAGAGGGCCTGCTCGGCATTGCATCCTCAGCGAGGGGAACAGTGAAACAGAGAGGGCGCCCTAGGTTCCAGTTTGTGGGAGAGGACAGGAGGACCAGGGTCCACCCCAGGTCTGCGATAAAGAACCTGCGGAATAAACCAAATGAACGAAGCCCTTTTGGAAAAGGTCCCAGGAGGGCTGCCTTCACAAAGTGCAGTGGGCCAAGTACCCAGGCCCAGGCTGACAGCCTGGAGAGGGTGGGGGCCCCCCAGCACCTTACTTGTTATACAGCACAATGTCTGGCTTCCAGATCTTCTGTGCGGGGACGTGGAGGAACTCTGCCCCATCGTAGTCAGAGGGGTTCCACTTCAGCTTGTAGTCATTCCAGATCTGGGAGGAAGAAGCAGGGAGGGAGAAAGAGGCAGTGGGAGGACCAGCACGGTTTTACTTCTCTTGGCACCAGCCATCTTGGTGACCTCCCCACCTCTGCTGCAGGTCCCAGAGCCACCTCCAGGATGCAGACCACATTGGCGCAGATCCTCATGGTGGGGCTAGTGAGGGAGACAGCGCAGGGCTGAGTGTGCAGGCTGCCTCCTGGCTGCCAGGTCCACTGCTCCATGACCATGGGCAAGCGCAGCCCTTATCACTCAGTGAGGACCACTAGGGCTTTGTCCAGACAATTCCAGTGCCAGGTCCAGGACCCTGCCTTACTCTCTAGCTGCTGACGTCCCTGAAATGCTCAGAAATGCCATTAAGCCCCCAAAGCAGAGCACTAATGATGGCACAGAACCCACTTCCACCTCCAGCATAGGCAGGGTTGGTCTCTGAAGGGTTTGGGGGAAGAAGCTGTGATCCCACCAGGGCCCAAGAAGTGTTTGGGTGCAGAGGCTGGGAGTTCTGAGCACCTGGGGGAGAGGGGTGAGGCGGTGGCCAGAGGGAACGTGTGCCACAGAGCGCCGAGTGGGCACAGCGCCCATCTGACTTCCCAGCCTCCTGGGGAGGAAGGTTGCAGGAGCTGAGCACTCAATTGGCTGGGCTGCTGGGACGATCACCCTCAAGCCAAGGATTATCTGTCCACATCTGGACAAAGCCTCCCTGGGCAGGACGCCTGGAAGCCGATTTCTTTGGCCTCAATTTGAAGAGAATTCAGAACCCTTGCTCCCACCTGACCAACAGTAGCAACAGCATCTGATTCTGACTTAAGGATGAGTTTTTAGCAAGAGGAAGGGCAAGAGGTATCTCACGCACCACCCTAGATTTGGGGGCCAGGGCTCTAGGCCCAGGTCCGCCTCATTTTGTGTGAGCATGGAGAAAGTCTCTCTTTCCAGGCTGCAGCCTGTCAGCTGGGACTTGAGGGGCTAGGCCCTGCAGTCCTTTCAAGGAGGGTGGGTATAGAGCAATGTATGTGACCCCAAGCCCAGGAAGAGACATCAGTCAGTCAGTGAACCCCAATCACAGGAGTGAAGTGGGGGCTTTGGCCCTTGGTTCACTGACAGCAAAGAAAGCAGTCACCACCAGGGGGCAGCAGTGCACAGGTTCTGGTCACTTACTTGCTTGAGCCACAGGTTTGTCTCCATGATCTGGTTTACTTCATCCTAGAGAGAGAGATTAAGGTAGATGGTGAATTACAAAAACAAGGCTGGTTCTGGGAAAGGCTTTTCCAGAAGTTCCATACCCCCTGGCCACGGCTTGTGGCTCTGGCACTCACCACCTTCACCAGCTGAGACATGGACACCTCAAACTGGATAATGACCGGGTCAGATACATTGGCCACTGGCCGGATGATCTCATTGTAATCTTCGAACAGCCGCTCGAACAGACGATGCTCGGCGTCAGAGGCGCTGGCCACTGAGGGAAGTAGCCCCATCAGATCCTGGGGGAAGTCGTCACTTTTCCCCACCAGGGACACCACCCACCTATAGCCTCCTAGCCACCTGCTGGGGGTACTCTCTGGAACTCCAGACTTTTGGACTAATTACAGACTGGGAAACTGAGGCCCAAGAGAGACAGGAATTCCATCAGGTCACACACATTCAGTGAGAAGCATAATGGTTACAAGTCTGGGCTCTGAATTTGTATAGATCTGGTGCAGATCCTGACAAACTGCTTGTGGGCTATGTGAGTGCAGGCAAGTGGCTTAACCTCTCTGAACCTCAGTTTCTTCATCTGTAAAAATAATGATCATGAATCTCCCACAGAAGGTTCTTAGGGGTGAAGTGTTTGGCTCAGTGCTGGCATAGGGTAAGAGCTCAAGGACTGTGCTCACCTTCTTTGTTACTACAGGGCAGGGCTGTGATGCAAATGCAGTCTGCCTAAGTACAGCCCCTCACTGTTTCCACAATGGAGAGATGACCGGTCCCCTCCCAGGGCAGCGGTCACCAGGGCCAGAGGGAGACTGCAGCCCAGGACTGGGGCTCTCCTTCTTCCCACCCAGGACCCTGTATGGGTTTGGGTACCAACCATCTTAGAAGCAGGTGCCTACCTGGCTCCCATGATCTCAGAATGTGACCCACGGTTCCTGCTGACGCTATCTTCACATCCTGATCAAAGACCCTTCCCTCTCTGAAACCCTTGGGGACGCTCTTTGTTTACAAGCCACACCCCAGGCATCTTGAGTCAGCTGTCTGCTGCTTCCCATTTACAGATCTGGGGACAATCTGGGGAGCAGGTGACGGGAATCCTTGGTGAAGTCCAACGCAACTTCTCCAAGGATCTTGGCTCCCCACCTCCCCCGAAATAAAGGAGGGGCCACAGGCAGGAGCTCCGTGCGGAGTGCGCAGAGCTCTGGGGAGTGGGGGTCTCAGCACCAAGGGGGCAAAAGCAGCGCTCTCCCAACCAATTACCCGCCGAGCTGCAGGGGTCGCCTGCAGTCCTGCCAAATTCCTCGCCCCTTGAAATCTACCAGTCCTCCCAGGCCACTCGAAAGGCTTTTCAGTGGCAGGTCAGGGCCAGCTTCACCCTAATGAGTTCCTTTAGGGACCCAGCAGAAGGCAGGGAGGCGCGTACTGCTGCTAAGGGTCTCAAAGCAACCGACGAGAAGGGCGGAGAGGCAAGGACAGGGAGGAGAGGCTGGTGCCCTGAAACGACTCTCCTCTGCCCCAGGTGGTCTTGGTCAAGTCTTTAGCCCTCTCTGGCCTCAGCTTCCCCATCTATTCGCGAAACGAAGAGGTGGGCGGGATGCAGACAGTGGAACCCGCGGCCTGGGCGCGCCCGTCCGGCACCCAGTGCTCGGAGCAGGACGACGGGCAGGGCCGGGACTCGAATCCGTAACCCTGGGCGGGAGAAGGAAGGGCCTCCGTGCGGGTCCTCCCAGCAGCGCCCAAATGACTTTCAAGGACCCGGGAGCCGATGTGGAAACGCGCACCCCCCCAACCCAACACGCCGCCGGGCCGGAGCCCGTCCACGCGGGGCCCGAGTCCCCGGCCACCGCGCCTTTCTCTCCGCTTCCCCGCGCTGCGCTCCCGGCGCAGCCCCTCGGACCCCGAGTCCCCGCTCGGGCAGGGCGCCCTCCCTCCGCGCCCCTCGCCGCGCGCCCGTACCTGGCAGCAGCAGCAGAAGCAGCAGCGGCGGAGCCCGGAGCGGCAAGAGCCTGGCGACGCGGGCTCCGCGCGGTCGGGCGCCCATGGCTGGTCCGCCCGCGGGCCTGAGGCTCCGCGCAGACGGGGCGGGCGGCGTGGGGCGCTCGGCCCGCGGAGTGGAGCCGGACTGTCGGGAGCTCGCGCGGCGGAGGCGGCGGAAACTCCCGGCGCAGCCCGCCCGCTCGGAGCCGGACCAGGGCGCGGCGCTGGCGCCCGGGCTGCCCCCGCCCCAGCCCCCAGTCCCGGGCGCCTCCCAGCCCGTCGCCGTAGGGTTCCGCGCCCCTACCCGGGGGAGGTTCGCTCACGCCGGAGAGGAGGGACGCGCGGGCCCCAGTCCGCCGCACCGGGCTGTACTGGGCGGTCTCGTCCCTCCCTCTGTGGTCGGTGCAGCCCACGGACGGCCCCGCGCCCGGCCAATCGGAGCAGGTACTGGCAGACCACGGGGAAGAAGAGGGGCCCAATCTCCGTCCTGGGCTTCTTGGGTGAGCGCGGGGCTCCCCATCCCCGGGCTTGGGGACCATCGGTCTACCTGAAAGGTTCTGAGACACCCTCAAAACGAGGTCTCAAGATTTTATTAGTGATAATGGTATATGTGCTTTTTAAGAGTCCTTATAGTTTACGACGGGGGTGCAGTTGGGGGGGTGGAGTCAGTTGAAACAATAGCGGCGAGGAGCTGGTAATTGTTGAGGCTCGATGAGAAGTACCTGGAGGTTTGTTACACTCTTCTACGGGATATGTTTGAACTGTCTCTTGATGAAAAGTAAAACAAAAGAAATAACAAAACTAAAAATGAGGCTTCGAAATGGAGCCATGGGAGAGAGCACTGCACTTCCCAGCCCCTGGCGCCCTGCAGAACCTCTTCTGCACCCCTCGGTGCCCCAAGACCATCCTGTGATCTGGGCAGGCCGCCCTGGGGCCCCTTGGCCTCTCTGATCACCCACCAGGAGTGGGATGGGGCACCTGCAGGCTTCCTTGGAGTGCCTTTATCACAGGACAGGTGAGTCACCTTTATTATTTGCAGAATGGGCCACATACCCACGTTAAAACCAAAGAAACCATTTTGCAGGACTCAGAAAATGTGAGAATTGGTGCTCACCTCTCAGGCCCCCATTTAGAACATTCTCGTTCTCCTGGTAAGAAGTCCTTCATTGGGGGGGAGGGGGGACACATGACCAGAAAGGAGCAGCAGGAGGGAGTTGTTTTGGGTGATATGTCTCCTGTATCCTGATTACATGTATCTATATGTGTGTTAAAATTAATAGAATGGTACATAAAAAGTCCACTTATTGTATAATAATTTTTTAAATAGATTTTTTAAGTCCATTCCACAATATTTTGAGTGCCTACTACGTGCTAGGTACTGTGCAAAATATAGTATGTGGGGGAAAACCAATCAGAGCATTTGTAAGGCAGACACACCTGACCCAGCCCATATAAAAAGCGGAATGTGACCAGGGTTAAGTGTGGAGGAGAGAGCCATTCCCTTCAGGTGGCGGAGGCAGAGAAAGCTGCTCAGAGGAGGGGGCATCTGGGCTTGAAGGAGAAAAAGGAGCCATGTATTCATTCAGCAAACATTTATTGAGCATCTGCTCTGTGCTGAGCTCCATCCTAGGCCCTGGGGATACTGCAGCAAACACCAAGGGCCAGGTCCCTGCTCTCAGGGAGCTCACACTCTAGTGGGTGAGATGTGGACAATAAACAACACTGCCAAATGAAAGCCTCGGGTACCGAGAGGCGCTGGAGGAAGGTAACATGGCTGTGGGGGAGAATGCTTTGGAATGAGTGACTGGGGAAGGTGACACTGGACAAATAACTGATAGGAGCAGAGGCCTGAATGATGCAGCCGTAAGAAGAGCTTAGGAGGCATCAGGAGAAGAAGGTTCGGGTAGGACGTACAGCCAATGCAGAGGCTCTAAGCTGGGAAGATCTTGAAGCATGTGAAGGACTAAAAGAAGCTCATTGAACCTAGTGGACAAGGAGGAGTGGAGGGAGATGGAGTGAGAGGTGGGGTGGGCTGCAGGCAAGATGCCTGGCACACAGTGGATGCTCTAGTTATGCTGATCTTTATCCCCAGAGCCTGCCTCAGGGAAGGAAGACAGGCCAGAATTCAGGTGTCCGGAGACCCTCCTGCAGGGATTTCTTGGGGCTCCTCCAAGGCCTTCACAGAGGACAGTCCAGGCCCCACATCCTTGCTCCTCCCATGGCCATGGCTGTATGATGGGACTGACAGACTCATTTGTTCAGGGCCTCTTCAGCCGAGAGCCAGAAGGGAGCAGCAAACTGTCCACCTGGCCACTCACATCACCGTGCCCCACAGGCTGGGGGCCTTAGACATGCGAGACAGCCTAGGGCCCCTCGGAAGGTGTGTGGGTCTGAAAGAGGGGCGGTAGGAAGAGGCCCACAGTGCCGAGCACGCACACAACCACGAAAACCCACAGGAACAGCCGGTCCACCACCATGGCCACGTACTTCCAGTCCTCGATGACCTGTGGGCAGACAGAGGGGCCGGTTACAGGGGCTGAGCGTGGGGGTCCTCCCTGCTTTCCCTCTTCCCCCCAACATTGGGGCCTCACTCTCGGGCCAAGGACCCCACAAGCCACTTAGCACTTGGAGTGGCAAGTTCTGAGTCTGAGGCTGTCCTCTCAGCTGTGCCTCTCGGGTCCTTAATCCCCCCCTGCCTGCCCCGGTGGCACCATGGAGCCCCTGGGAACTGAACTGTATGGAAAGGTTAGGAATGAAAGGGGCTATTAATACCGCAGAGTGTGATCTGAAGCCAAATTCGATTATAAATAAGGGGGATGAGGATCACAAGGCTCCTGCCCCCGTTTTCACCCCAAGCCCCCTGCCTGAGCTGGCTTCACCCAAAGGAAGACTTGGGGTGCACCTGGCTGAGTGGGGGCTATGCAGTGGGGCCTGCAGGACACCTGAAATCCTGCTGTTTAATTTGCTCAGCTCTGTGATGAGCGGTGTCTGCTAGTTCTTGTAGTTAAGACCCAGCCTCCAGCCACATCACCTGGGTTTCTCCCCACCGCCCACCTCCCCGACTCTCACCCTCTCTCCAGCCCCTGCTCTCTGGTCTTCTCAGATCCAGCTGTGGGGTGGAGGATTGGCAGAAACCTGGCTGGCCTCCAGGGGTGCCACCACAGATGTGCCTGCCTCCTTGGCCGGGGAGGGAGGTGGAGGGGAGATGCCCCAGAGGCCCCAGCATCCTGCTCCCCCTCGCCCACGCCCGCTTTCACATCCGGCCTGGCTGGGTTCTCCTACGTACTTTCCCTCGTGGCTAGCTAGTGGCTGGATCAGCAGAGCACAGCAGAGGCGCTGGAGCTGGAAATTTGGGCAATGAAGGGCAAGCTGGTGTCGGTGACCCAATTTGCCAGAGCCCTGGTGAGCGCTGTGCACCTCCCTCCCTGGTCAGCCAGCCCCACACCCCCAGTGAAACACAACTGCTGCCTGTGTCCCAGATGTGGCAAGCACTGCAGGCTCTCCGCACAGCACTGCCCTCACCTTGGGTTTCTTTCTGACAGCCCTAATTGCAAACGACTGTGTGTGTGTTCTTGCGCATGTGTGCCTTCCCCCCTTTTTATATTTTTATGCTATTTATGGTGACCAGTTAATCGTCAGGGAGGGCGAAAGTGCTAAGGATGAGGAACAGCCTGGGCTGGCTTAGGGGCGGGCATGCTCTGGAAGGGAAGACAGTCTCCTTTCTCCAGCTCAACATGAGAAAATTGATCAACCAAAAAGGCCACCACGTGCCAGGGCAGGGCAAGGCACTGGGAAGGGCAAGAAAGGTTAAGGACATCAGAAAGAGCTGGGTATGGAGCTTGGCTCTGCTCTGTGCCAGCTGTGTGACCTTAGGCAAGTCAACGAGCCTCTCTGGACCTAACTTCCTCTATTGTAAAATGGAGGTTCAAGTAAATGCCACTTCACAGGTTCCTGGGAGAGTCAGGAGTAACGGATGTCTGGTCCTGGCACAGGGCCTAATGTGTGGCTGGAGATCAATGAACGCTGGTGATTATGATAACTGTGGGTCCTGCCTGGCTCTTTCCCAGAAGATGCTTTTAATTAACTTTTAATTAACTAGTTAGAAACAGCAAGAGGTGCATGAGACCTTTAGAAGAGAAAGCTCAGGGTGGGTGCCGGCTCAGCCAGGGGTGCCGGAGACCGGCCTCTCAACCTACAGGTGCCCCAGAACCACTGAGCAGATCCCAGCTCTGTCAGAACAGGTGGCCTCGAAACTCTAGTTTGACAAGTTGCCCAAGGGGGTCTGTGCAGCAGCCTCGGATGCTGCGTCTAACCAGCTCCCAGGCAAGACCGATGCAGCAGGTCCGGGGACCGCGCTCTGAGGACAAGGGCGTAGAAGAGCTTGCGTCCTACATTCCGCTGGTGAGCAATCTCTTCTTTCTTTATTCACAGTGTAATTTGGGAGCTTTTCTGCCCTGCTCTTTTCTCTCCGCACGAACTAATGGAACCCCCGTGTCCTCCCTTGAGAATGCAGCTAGTTGAAAAAGACTCGCAGGAAGGTAAGAACATGGCAATGCCCTCTTTCCCCCCAAGCAGCTGCGTGCTGTGCCGTGAAAACCTGTACAAAGAATCTGATCTGATGAGGTGCTAAAATGAGAGCATTCACAAGACTCTGAGACTTGTTCTCCTGCCTGTTTGGAAACCTGTGTGAAAATTTCTAACCGTTAATATCACATTCTGTGTTTAGTTATTATAAAACTGTCCTTTGAAGAGTGATTTGTTCAAAGGAGTCGGTTGAGATGCCTAAACTCGCTGCTTTGCCCTGTGAAAGTAAACTTAAGCTCTTTTCAGGAATCTGTAATTGTAGTCACCCTACTCGATCATTTATTTCCCTGATAGCAGTAATATTTAAATGGATGGTTCTGTACTATAAAAGCTGTAAGTGTTTGCGTGGCTTCATGACAAGCCTGACAAGCACGGGGGCAGATGCCCTCGGTGCACCGACCCACCTGTGCCCTTAAAGACAGAATCATTTTCAGCCCACGGACAGCCTCCCACTTCAAGCCTGCTTCTCTTTTCTTTCCCCCAGGGCTTCCTCCAGCAGCAAAGGTGCTTGCTCCACGGCCAGCTGGCATAACCAAGAAGTGCAGGGGAGTTAACGCCCCAAGGCTGCTTGGCCCATGGAAGATGGGAGCTGATGGGCAAATACCCTCCTCCCTCCCAGGGGATGATTCTCAGGCTTGTTCCCCACCTTCCACAGAGAGTCCCCAACTGGATGAGCCCCAGGGCTTAGGGACCCCAGAATCATCTCACTAATACCCACACTGGCTTTCCTCCTTTCCCTGTCTCCTGTTCCCCACTTCCTCATTGCGCTTCCTGAGATCACTTCTCATATAAACTGCCTCTGCTCAGTCCTCATCTCAGGCTCTGCTGTCCCAAAACAAACACAAAAGGATGACTGGTACTTCCTTCATCTCCCCTGATGCACGAAACTAGAATAAGTCTCATTTCAGTTGTGGATTTCTTATTCAAACGAAGAGTTTGGAAGCCCTTGTCTCATGAATTAACTGCAGGAAATGGGAAACTGGCGATATTATTCGAGCTTCTTCCACTGGGCAGGTGTTGGGGGCTGGGCTAGCAACTTACACTCTGGTCTTGATCGTCACTCTCTATGTGCTGCGCAATGAAGCTGACGCCCTCTAAAGCCTCCTGCACATCTTGCTGGAACCTCCCAGAAGACCTCAGCCGGAAATCCCTGGGGATACCTGCCGAGCCGGAGCCAGCTGGAGACTTGGTTGCTGCAGAGGCAGGATTCACAAAGTACATGGAGTTCCTGTAGAGGTTGGAGGAGCTGGTGGGGCCCGTGGCCGAGGTGGTGGCAGTGGCCTCAGACTTGGTCAGGCGAGCCTGGCTGGGCTGGGGGACTCTGGAAGGACTGCTGTAGGGGCGCTTCATGAAGAGTAAGGTGGGCAGCTTGTGCAGGAAGCAGCGCTTGACCCAAGGCGCCATGGTGTGTGTGCTGGGTGAGCGGTGGTGCACATTGAGCACACAGACGCTGGTGACTATGGAGAAGGTGACCAGCACCATGGTGAACATGAGGTATTTGCCGATGAGTGGCACATCGAGGGAGGTGGGTGGCACGATCTTGGAGATGAGCAGCAGGAAGACGGTGAGCGCCAGCAGCACAGAGATGCACAGCGTCATCTTCTCGCCACAGTCGGATGGCAGGTAGAAGACGAGGATGGCCAGCGAGGTGATGAGCACGCAGGGGATGATGAGGTTGATGGTGTAGAAGAGGGGCTTGCGCTTGATGATGAAGTGGTAAGTCACGTCCACATAGCTGGGGTCCTGCGGGTTCACATTCCTTCGCCCGGGGAGGGCCACTATGTCCCATTCACCACTGGGTGTGAAGTCATCCATGCTGGCGGTGGGCGACTTGAGGACCATATCGATCTCCGTGTGGTCGTAGGTCCAGGAGCGGAACTTGAGGGTGCAGTTTTGCTGATCGAAGGGGAAATGCTTCACCTCGATCTTGCAGGCACTCTTGCAGATGGCAGGGGGCAGCCACAGGATGCTGCCATTGGAGCGGACCACCACGTTGGTGTAGAGAGACACCTCGTATGTCCCATCAGCGCTGGGGGCGGGGGCAGGGCATGGAGGAGAACCTCATGAAATCCATAGATGAGGGCTGGCTGTTCTCAGAACTCACCAAAGAGCCCTGCGGGATACTTTCTCACTAATCCCTCTTCCAACCCCCATGTCCTCTCTGGAAAGGCCCGCTTTACTTGGCAACTGCATGGTGCAGAGAGCCCTGCCATGAAGCAGCAGCAGGCTTCATGTGGATTAACTCTTTTAAACCTCATAATCATCCAGTGAGGTAGGTATTAATATCACCCCCATTTTACAGACGGGAAAAACCAAGACTCGTAGAAGTGAATTGACTTCTTAAAAGGTCAGAAAACAAGTAAGCAGTAGAGCTACGAGTTGAAGGCAGGTCTTTCTGTCTTTAGACCACATGCTCATCATCATTTCATGCTTCTGCTGGTATAACTACAACCCGGGAAGTCTCTCTAGCCCCCTCCATCTACCTGCGATATTTATGCATATTAAGTCAATGCTACCAACACGGACAAAGCAACTGAAGGTCAAAAGGTCAGTGTGGGGACAGAAAGAGCACTGGGCTCAGAGTCAGGATGCTGGTCCGGGTCCCAGCTGTGCCTGAGTGAGTCACAAGACCCTCCCTGTCTCTGGGAATCCGATTCCCCACCTGGGGCTGAGGGTGCTGGCTCTGCTCATCTCTAACCCTCCTGCAGCCTCACAGCCTGAAGCCTGGGTGAAGCACCGATGGGGCCCAGGGCTGGACTCAGGACTGGAGGACCCAGGGCCCGGCCCTCACCCACCTTGGCCAGCCCGGCCACTCACTTGTTGTAAAGCACGATGTCAGGCAGCCAGACGCGCTTCGCGGGGATCCTCAGGATGTTCACGCCCTCGTAGCGGGAGCTGTTCCAGGCCAGGCGGTAGTCCGTCCACTCCTGAGCAGACAGGCGAGGCCCCGTCACTTGTAGGCTCCTCGCAGCCAAGGGGCAGCCCTGGAGGAAATGCCTCCTGGGCTGGGGGCCCTGCAGGGCACTTACCTGTTTCAGCCAGACGTTGGTGGTCATGATCTGTTCTCGTTCATTCTGGGGAGGGAAATGGGGCTATCAGTTCAGCGAGCGGGAGGCGCCCTCACAAACAGATCCCACTTTCTCAAGTGAAAGGCTCTGAGCTCTGGGCCGTGTGACTAATCGCCCAGCTGACATCTCTCTAACGGCTCAGATGTATTTCACAGCCAGGGTGACTCAAAGCTCATGATCTTTTACCCATTCTCAGGGCTCCACTGGCATTGCCCTCTCTGTAAGTGGCACCCCCAGCCATACCACTCAAAGCCAGAAACCTGGCGGTTGTCGCCGACACCTTGCTGTCTGGTCATTAGTAAGTCCTGTAGGTTGTGTCCCCTACACAAGTCTCACATGTGTCTGCTTCTCTCCATCTCTGCTGCCACAATTGTCCAATGCCTGGACCTCTGCCGTAGCCTCCTGATTGCTCTTCCTGCTCTGCCCTGGCCTGCCTTTGGTTATCCCCTACAGAACAGCCAGGCTGATCCTTTCAAAATCTTAACTCCTCAGGCCATGTCGCTGTGCTGAAACCCTCTACTCCCATCCCATCTCCTCCAAATGGAAAGCCGAAGTCCTGCCCCAGGCCTCCAAGGCCCGCCATGATCAGCAGATCTCATTGCTCTGCCATCTGCTCATCCCATTTCAGCTACACTTGTCTTTTGGCTTCTGCCTTTGCACATACCGTTCCCTCTTCCTGGAAATCCACACAGCTGACCCTCTCACTTTTTTCAGGTCTTCCGTGACCTTTCTACATAAAATAGCACCTGTCTCCCTCTCTCTCTCACCCTGCTTTATTTTTCTTCGCTTTTATCACCACTGGAACCTCTACTGGGGTATTTTGTGCCACGTCCTACTAGAATCTAAGTTCCTTGAGGGCAAGACAGCACTTAGAAGGGTACCTGGGATGTGTCAGATGTGCAATAAATATTTTCTGAAGAATACAAGAACCCTACCACAATGATCCAGACCACCATAATCTCTTTCTCACTTGGACCACTGCAAGACCCCCCAGCTGGTCTGTGTCCACTCTGCACACACACACCCCATCCACACACCCATTCTTCCTATGCAGCCAAAAGAAACTTCCAGAGTTCCTGCCATTTCCCCCTTAATCCTGTCTTTACTTAGGTCACGTCTATGGCTTTCTGCATGTATGAAATAAAGATCCAGCTCCTTCACAGGGTCTGCAAGGCCTTGCCAGCTTTCCCAGCTTCATTTCACCTTTGCTCTGTACTCTGCCTGCCCTGCCCCGGCCTTCTTTAGTTCTCTGAATGTGCCTTGTGCTCTCAGTCTGTACCATTTTCCCTGCCTCTTCTTCACCAAGATAACTTCCAGCATCATGATCTCAGCTTGGGAGTCACTTCCTCCAGGACCCTTTCCTGAACCCTCAACTAGGAAAGCATATCAGTAGAAAAAAAAGGTTCAGTTGCCCGTAACAGAGAGCCAGACTAACACTGGCTTGAATCAAGTTTATTTCTCTCTCGTAGCAGTTTGGGCACACAGGCACACCTCATTTTACTGTGCTTCACAGATACTGTGTTTTTCACAAATTGGAGATTCATGGCAACTCTCTGTGGAGCGTCTATTGGCACCATTTTTTCCAACAGCATTTGCTCACTTTGTGTCTCTGGGTCACATGTTGGTAATTTTTGCAATATTTTAAACTTTTTCATTGTTCTATTGGTTTTGGTGATCTGTGATTAGTGAGTGATCTTTGATCACTGCTGCAAAAATATTATAGCTCACTGAAGGTTCAGATAATGGTTAACAATAAAGTATTTTAGCAATAAAGTATTTTTTTTAGCAATAAAGTATTTTTAAATTAAGGTATGTACTTTTTTTAGACATAATTCTATTGAATACAGCATAATGTAAACATAACTTTTATATGCACTGGGAAACCGAAAAATTCATGTGACTCGCTTTATTGTGGCATTCACTGAATTGTGGTCATCTGGAATCAAACTTGCAGTATCTTTGAGGTATGCCTGTATATGGTGGTTTTGCTCTACAGAGTCCTTAGGGACCCAGATTCCTTCCAGCTTTCTTCTCTACCACACCTAGAGTGTGGCCCTCATCTGCAGATAGTCCACAATGACTGCTGCAGCTCCAGCCATTATGCCCACATTCCAGGCTGTTGAAGCGTAGGTGGGAAGAGGAGAGAGAGGATGCATTCCAATTGTCTTTTTCCCCCAGTTGTCTTGTTTTAATCAGAGTATTTAGGGTATTTACATTTAGTGTAGTTACTGATAAATCTGGGTTTAAACCTACCACCTATCTGTTTTCTGTTTATTCCCTTTCTCTCTTTTCTTGCCTTATTTTGGATTAACTATTTTATTATTCCATTTCTTCCCACATTAACGTGACTCTTCTTTTCATAGTTACCCTGGAGACAACAGTATGCATATACTTGTTTTTTTAGAATCTAGTATAAATGAGAATCTACTTTTAACCACTTCCAGAACAAGGCAAGAACTTTAGAACATTTCAGTTCCATCTACCCCTTCCTTACTCTTGGGCTATTGTCTGTATTTAGTTCTACATGTAATTAAAATCTTGCAAGACTTTTGTTTGTTTTATAGTGTCAGTATCAATTCAAATCCACCCTTCCTGTTGTGCTTCCTTCTTTCCTGTATTTCTGTGCTTCCATCTGGGATCCTTTTCCTTATTGCTGAAGAGCATCCTTTACTACTGGGTCTTCTTGGGTTAAATTCTCCATTTTTTCTTTTTTGGTCTGAAAACATCTTTATTTATCCTTCATTTTTGAATTATATTTTTAATAGTTGTCTACTTCTAGGTTTGCAGCTTTTTCTTGCAGCATTTATAAAATGTCATTTAATTTTCTGGCTTCCATTTTCAGCTGTTAGTTTTATTGTTGCTCCTAACTTTTGTTTCCCCTCTGACTGCTTTTAAGATTTTCTTTGTCTTTGCTTGTCAGGAGTTTAAGTGCTATGCACCTGGATATGATTTTCTTTGTATTTGTGCCTCATAAACAGCCATAGAGCCTCTTGAATCTCCTCTGTATTTTCCATCCTTTTTTTCTATCATTTGTCCAGGTATTTTCTCTCTCTCTTTTTTTTTTTTTTTTTTTTTTAGATTCTGCATATGAGCGCTCTCATGTGGTATTTTTCTTTCCCTTTCTGGCTTACTCCACTTAGAATGACATTCTCCAGGAACATCCATGTTGCTGCAAATGGAGTTATGTTGTTGGTTTTTATGGCTGAATAGTATTCCATTGTATAAATATACCACATCTTCTTTATCCAGTCATCTGTTGGTGGACGTTTAGGCTGTTTCCATGTCTTGGCTGTTGTAAGTAGTGCTGCTATGTGTCTAGGTATTTTCAGTTGACCTCTCTTCCAGTTCATTAACTTTCTCTTCTGCTATGACCAATCCGCTATTCAGCCCATGCAATAAATTTTAAATTCTCCATCATTATAAGTTTCTTGAACACAGTAATGCACAGTATTTTCTTTTTAAGAAAATTTATTTTATTTATTTTTAATATCAGTAAAGTACACATAACATAAAATTTACCATCTTTTTTTTTTAATGGGGGGAGGTAATTAGGTTTATTTATTTATTTAACAGACATACTGGGAATTGAACCCAGGACCTTGTGCATGCTAGGCACACACTCGACCGCTGAGCTAATTTACCATCTTAATGGCAGTTATTGTAAAGCCTATGTCTGATGACTCCAGTGTTTGAATCATCTATGAGTCTGTTTCTCTTCTTTTTCCTGTTTTTTTCTTGTTTCATCTTGTGTTATTGCCTGCCTATTAAGTTTTCATCTGACTTTATCTGCCTCCAGGGAGGACTGACTTTGGCTTTATGGCAAGCAGTTAGAGGGGAGCCCCTTCATCTCATCTGTGACTGAGCTGGTTCAAAGCAGGTTTTAGTTTTTATTTGTGGCGGCCGGCCTGCTCTTGATTCATTTGACTCTGAGGGGTGATCCTTTTAAGGTCCCCACCAAGGCCCCATCTCCTTAGTGGGGCTCCAGTTCCAATTTGTGTCATCCCAGCCCCGTAAGAGTGCCAAGCACTCAGCTGGCCTTTCAGCCCCTTGGCCACTACTTTGTGCTCAGCTCCCTAGCCCCTTGGCCCTCCAGTGCTTACCAATCTTCAAATGAAGGGAAAAGCACCAGAGACTGACAGAGTCACCTCCTGAATCCTGGTCCCTCGAGTCCTAGCTGAGCTCTCCAAGACCTTCAAATAGATTTAGGGGAGGGGAGGCATTTTTGTCTGGCTTTTCTAATTGTTCTTGTGGAAAAGTCGATCTGCAATAAGATACTCTGTCATTACTGAAAGCTGAAAACTTTCATCTGTCTTAAAAAATTTTTTTGAGTTGAGGTATAATTTACATACAGTGAAATGCATAGATCTTAAGCATACAATTTGATGTTTTAACAAATGCATTATCTGGGTAACCCACCTCCTTTTCAATGTGTAGAACATTGCTGTCACCCAGAAAGTTCTCTTGTCCCTTAGTCCTGTCCTTCAGCCCCCTTTACTCCCCCAGCAACTGCTGAATCTGCCTGAGGACGCTGGTTCAAGACCCTGGCCTCCCCTGGCCTTACACAGCACAAACTGCCTGCCTGCTGCCTAGGAAACGTCCGTCTTTAAACTAGTTACGCCTATTACTCCGCCTCCTGGAAACCTAAACCCTGGAACACAAAAAGGGAAAATCAACCCTCAGACCTGCCATTTGTTCCATACACAGCCTTTCCCGATTAGGGCAGCTCACCTGCTGCACCCACAGGCTTGGGGGCCAGAGGCTGGGTGCCCTCCTCCTTCTGGTAACCTCTCTTCCCTCACAGCGCCCACAGAGCAGGTCTGTCAGGGGCAGCCTGAGCCTGGAAGCGTGGCCAGAGCTGCCTGCCTGCCCACCCTCCCCGGGGCGGCAGCTGTGGGGCAGCAGCTGGGCTCACCCCATTAAGCAAAAAGCCCTTGGCTGGACAATAACTCTCAGACACCAGCCAGGGAGCGGCCTGGCTGGCAGCGCTACTTCCTTCCAGCTGCCAGCGGAGGGGAGGACGGAGAGCACAGGCTTTCCACCCCTCCCCCATTCTTGGGCTGCGCTTCCTCCCAGGGGAGGGAGCCGGCCATTAATTTGGCCAAAGCCTTCTTGAGGGCTGTAGGTTGGATGGGCTGGGTTTGTAGGGCCAAGTGTGCTAGGGAGAGAGGCTTGGGGGTAAGAAGGCAGCCCCCGGAGCAGAGGAGGTCCAGCCCCCTTGGTTATCTCCTGCCCCATGGCTGGTCACAGTACCCTGCCTGGGAACACTCCCCACAGAGCTGCTTCTAGGAGCCAGGTACCAAACTGTGCCTAGGGACGTGGACAGGGCTACACAGGGAAGATTCACAATGAGCCATGTGTCCCTTGGGCACCCCCAACTCAGAGACAGCAGAAGGGGAACTCCCAAGTACCCCAGCCTTCCTCAGCAGCCCCCACCCGGCCCCACATCCACACAATCCACACATCAAGATCCAAAAACCCTACTGCTGGCTCTGTAATCCATTCTTCACTTCCAAACCTGCAGTGACCGCCCTCATTTATCCAGACCCTCACCCAGCTGGCTAGAAGGATGCAGCAGCTGCCTCTCATCCTGTCCCTGCACCTGGGCCTCTGTGCCCATCAGTTTCTGCAACCTAGTTCCTACTTCCTCTGACAGGTAGAGGGTATGCAAAGTCACCTGCTGAGCAGGCTGGGGGAGAGAACAGGACAGAAGGAAGAGGCATGTATGGCCGTGTTGGAGGCCTACCTGTCTGTGGCAGGCCCATTGGCTGCCTCCCCAGTGGTCATTTCCCCGCTCACAACTTTTGTTAATAAAACTATGACTTTGTTAAATATTGGATACTCATGAATTTCATGGTCCCTTCTCCAGCCTCTTCGCCATGTATTGCTAAGTCTTAGCTAACCATGCTAATTCCATTCCTCCAGCCGATCATCAGTTAAGGCTTAGGCATGAGCTGTAGCCCTGGCCGTCGAGAGCTAGGGGCAGCCTAGAGGGCAGGTCTCTGGGAAAGGTTTTCTCTTACTCAAAAAAGGGCTCAAGAAAGGATTTGCCATTTACTGCCACATTGTCATGTGAAGATTTTGTTTGGAACCTTGGCTATCATCTCATGGTCATGGGGGAGAAAACAAGAGAATCACAGAATCCTGACATCATTGAATTACTGCCGTGACCAACACTGAAACGATCAGCCTGCTCGCTTGTTATGTGATAAAACAGATGTCCTTATTGTTTCAGGCACTCATAGTTGGATGTTCTGTCACTTGAAGCCAAAGCATCTGAACTGAGATTGAGATCACGGGTGTGCAGGTGGCGCTGAACTGTGAAACGAGAGTGCACAAAGTGTGCAGGACACCCCCAGCAAAGAGAAGGCCGCATGCAAAGGTGCAGACAGCATTTTTGGAATGAAAGAATCATAACTTAGAGGCAGAGTCAGGGCTCTCAAACTTTAGATTAAATTCCTTAATTTATGCATATGGAAAAAGATCAGGTGAACAATCTAGGGCTTTGTCCAGGAGTCCTGGTAATATCAGAAGCCAATCCCAAGTTGCCCAGCTCCCAGCCCTGCACACTGGATTGCCACTCCTTTTCTGGAGACCTGGCCTGGGCCCCGAAAACCCACCGTGCCTCTCCTCCTGAGCCTTGAGGCACAGCTGCCCCTGCACCTACCACGCTGATGAGCTGGGCCAGGGTGAGCTGCAGCTGGATGGAGATGAGCTGGGAGGAGCTGGTGGCTGGGCGGATCAGGCTGTTGTAGTGGGTTTTGTTCAGAAGGTCGTCCATGAGCTTCTCCTCAGCGTTGGCCACGCGGCCGTCCCCTGGGAAAATACAGAGTCAGACCTGCTAGGTCCTCACCCTGCTGATCCCCACTGCTGCTCATGGCAACGAAGGGGAGAGCTGTGAGGGTCAGGGAGCCCAGGGCTGGCTGGAGCAGCTAAGGTGCCGGCAGGCCTGCTCCTCCTTGGGGACTTCAAATTAAATCTATCCAAGACAGAGCTCAGCTGTCTCCTCCCATGCCCTGCATCTTCCTCCCCCTGTTCCCTCTAGCAATGAATGGCAGCCCACGCTCCAGACACCTGGTCCAAAACCTGAGCATCTATTCCTGACCCTCCTTTGGTTCATCCAAGTGGCCGCCCAGTTCTGTCTACCCTACTTTCCAAGTCTCTCAGTTTGTTCTCCCATCTGCACCCCTCCAGCCCTGGTCTGGGCTCACCACCCTGCCTTGGGCTCTTCCAGTAGCCTCCTTGCCGGTCTCCCCTCCCCAGCTCTGCCCTGCCATCATTTACCACACAGCGCCAGGGCGGTCTTCCTACAGCAAGAGGACCGGAGCCCATCCCTGCCCGTGGCCTCTCAGAGCTGTAGGCAGGCTTCCAACCCGCGTGCTGCGGCTTGGCATCCCCAGCCCCTTGCCCTGACACCGGCGTTTCTGCCTCAGCCTGGTCTTTCCTGGCCTCTCCGCCTCTGTGTCCAGGCACTCTGTATTTTGGCCATAGACACTGTTTTCCTTTCCCCACGTGACCTTTACTGTCTCACTTCTTAGTCTTCGAGCACACTTTTCTGCCAGGACTGTCCCCAGGCCACTCGCCATCAAATATCTGAGTGTCTGTCCTGTGCCAGGCACTGCTTACATACTGGGGAGGACAGCAAGCACAAAATTGAGAGGCTCCTGCCCTCGGAGAGCCCCCGGCGTAGTGAGTGGAGGAGAGAGATTCCTCCGACATGGGTTTGTGTGCAGAGCTGGGAGCATTGTGATGCTTTCACTGAAAGAGGAAAGGCCTGGGCTTTGGGGAGTTTCCTGGGCTCAGACTCGGCCCTACAGAGTGTGAGGTGCCTTTCAGACACCAAACAGAGGGAGGGGTCCAGCTGGCAGTTGGCTCCTGGTCTGAAGCTTAAAGGAGAGGTCTGGCCTCACAGCCATATTCAAGACCCAGCAAATGCAGCCTCCTGCAGGGAGCCTGACCCAGAGCCGCAGATCTGCCCCTCTTCACACCCAGAGCTCTTGCCACGTGGTATTTGGGTCTTGTCCATGTCCGTCACACATCTAGGAGTGAAGGTGAGGTTCAGGAACTCTGGTGTCTTCGGGTAAGGGCAGGTGGAGGGGTCTTGGAAAGGGGGAGCCTCAGAAGGAGGTCGGTGACACCTGAGCAGGCGACCCCAGGAGCTGGGGAAGACATGAGAGTCTGCAGAGGAAGTGGTGTGTGTGTGGGAGGGGCGGGGGGACAGCAGAGGGGGAAGGATAAGGGAATAAGGGAAGCGGAGGGGGTAGGGGTGGATCCCTGGGCTCACCAGGCCCAGGACTGGGATTACTTCCTCCCCTGAAGGGCCAGTTCACTGTCTTACCAAACCCCTCCGGCCGTATTCAGCCAGAGGGCCCAGAGTGCAAACTGCCCGACCTCAGTCCACTGAGGTGGCCTCCTGGGTGGGTGCTGGGCTGGACACACGGCCACAGGGAGCAGCCACCACCCTGCCTGCTCCATACACTTTCCAACTCATTGCCTATCTGGAGCAGATGCAATATTTAGTGCCTGTGAAAGATGCTCCCAGCGCACCTGCTGCCTGCTGTCCCTCCCCCAAACTGCCCCAGGCTGTCCAGAGGGGGTCCTGTGGACGCTTGGCCTACATTCTGAGTCCCGCCTCTCATACCCTGGACCCCCTCCCAGAGGCCATCCGCTTGAATACCCTGGAAGCCAATCTGTAGCCCCAGGCTATAGCCGGGTCTCTCTCACAGTACCCTCTTATGATATATATTTGGGCTGACTTGTCATTTCTGTGGGATATGACTTGCCCAAGTCCATCTGGCATGTCAGGGCAGCTCTGGTGTCAGAATCTGTAGCTCCTGGTCCCCAGCCCTGCAGTGCCGCTGGATCCCACATCTCTGCAGCCCCAGGAGGCTGGTTTACCTGGGTTTCTGGGAGGCCAGTGCTGCTCACATTGCTCGCTTTGGGCCTGTCCTGCCTCTCAGGGCATTCCGCTGACCCACAAGGACCCTCGCCCATTTCAGGACCAGCCATGGGCTCCAGAGTTAGAGGCTCCGAAAACTTGAGACCATTTAGCCCACTCTCTGTTTCTCATCTGGGGAAACTGGGACCAAAGAGGGGAAGGAACTTACTCAAGGAGCCCTGGGCAGGGGCAGAGGCAGGTCTAGGTGGCTCATTCAGGCAAAGTGCCCTCTTCCATGTCCTTGCTAACTTCCCTGTAAGGAGACCGTCCCTGCAGAGGCCACCTTGGAGCCCAGAGCCGCGTGTGTGCTCATGCCTACCCCTGCGTTTGTACTCATGTATGTGAGAGGGGAGGGAAGGGTTCGAACAACACGTGTTTAGGCTTTTCAATCTGCTGCTTTATGGCTGTGAGGCCTGCCTGGTTCAGAAGACAAGAAATAGGTCTCTCACTCCCAGACGACAGGGGTGGCCCAGAATAGGTGGAAGCTTCTGGGGCACAGTTAGGGGTCACCTCCCAGCCCTGGGGCCAGCACAGTTAAACAAAGAGCCCACCACTAGGGGTCAGTCATGACCCAATGATTCTGAGGAGGAGTGGGCCCGACTTGCCTCTGTCCAGGGCCTTGCCTTCTTAGGCCTTCTCTGGAAAAACTTCTCCCCAGCAGTAAAGGGTTAACAATCTGAGAGGAGATCATAACTGGAATTCTAAACCGTGTGAGTGTGTGTACAGTTTGAAAAAGCAGAGTTGATCATAAAATCTTTATCGGGAAAATGGAAAGGCAATACCGATTGGTTTGGAATATAAACCACAGAAAGTAAGTGGAATCTTGGCTCGTGGGCATCTGAAAGGCAGAGTGATTTTCAGTTGGGAGCGTGTGTCCTTAACTGAGTAAGGGAACAAGAGATTTGTATTTATTAAAAGGCAGCTATGAATTTTTTTTCTAACATTGAGGTTTTTACCTTTTACAAAGAGCTCGCGATATATTAACAGTAGTTTCTCCAATCACATGTAACAATCACCTAGATACTTGTATAAATGTAGATTTTCAGGCTCAATTTCCAGAGATTCTGATCCTGAGAGCCTAGGATGCGGACCAGGAATGTGTACTGGGCGTTTCTGATGAAGGTAGCCCCAGGACCATGCTTAAGAAATACTGCAACTAACTCGTACATCTGAGTCCCCAAGTATGTAGTCAGGGCATATCATCCCCATAGAACAGATAGGGAAACTGAGGCCCAGAAAGGGTAAAGGAATGGCACCCAGCAAGTGGTGACAGAGATAGGACACACACACTGAGTGCAGACACCATATTTGGTGAGATCTTCACTTCCCTATAGGAACCTTGAATGTTCCCCAACTCCTACCTCCAAAACCTCCTATGGTGTGTCTCTGTCTATGGAAGATGTAGCCCTGGTCCCCTAGGCTGACAAGGGCTTGGAGGACAAGACTGGGCTGGAGGGTAGGAGCTGAGAGTCTTTGGAACTTGGGTCGGGAGACTGAGGCTGGGAGCAGGCAATCCTCACCGAATCTGGACTCTGCCTGGGAAGGGCTGACTGGATTTCCCTTCCAGGTTGTCAGAGTCTACTGTCTGTGAGTAAACCCTTAAAGCTAGGAGTTTTCCCATGAGTTGGTTTTAGGGCATCCATGATCCCCTTGGAATGATCATGTGCTGTTAGCATATGAATTTGCGTGTATTTTACTGGGGAGAGTTTCCCTAACTTTCATTAGATTCTCAGATAGGGTAAAGGCCGTAAGAAATATATGCTGTCTGCAGGCATAGCACCCAAGGAGACCTAGAACAGATTCAGGTTTCTGAGTGGCAGGCTCCACTTCAGCCGTCTGGCCCTCAGCCAAGCTGTCTGTCCGGCACACCACCCAACGGGGGTGAGTGACAGAGGCAGTGGTGCCGTAAGTGTGTTTCGTAGGAGATCCACCCCCAAACATACTTGGGCTGGCCATTTGGGCACCCCTACCCCTGCCCCGTGGCAAAGTTTCCGCATCTCTACAATAGCGCTGGGATTGAGCAGAGCTGCCTGCCGACCTGTTACCACTCTGCCCCGCCGCCCAGCGCAAAGGCACTGGCTACGGAGGGTGGCCCTGGCGGCCCGCGAGGAGAGGTGGTCCCCACCCAAAACCTCGAAGACCTACTCATCCTGGAGCGCCCCCGCTGCCTCGGCAAGTGGGCTCAGCCCCGCCCACGCCCCCATTCGTCCCGCACAACCTCGGGCCACTCCGGCCGCCGCTGGGCGCCCTCCCTCCCCTCCCACCTGTAGCCAGTCCAAACGGGCTCTGCCCCACCCAGGCGCCCCTCCCTCCTTCCCTGAAAAGAACTCACCGGGCCCGCAAAGGGCAACCAGAGAGAAAAGGAGCAGGGGGAGCGCGCGTCTCATGATGGGTGGGGCCCGGAGAGGCAGCCGAGGCCAGCTCAGCGGCCGGACCACCGGGCACTGGCAGCCGCCAGCAGGCGAGTGAGCTCCGGTACCCTCGGCCTCGAAGGTCTGAAGCAGCGGGGATGGCGGGCACTAGGACCCGGCGGAGAGCCCAGCCTGGCCCAGCTTGGGGCTGCAGCTGTGAGCTCCGCCCACTCGGGGATGGGGCGGGGCGGAAGAGACCCTAGGGGCGGGATCTGCACAATCAGGGCGGGACTGGCTCTTCTGGACCTGGCCAACTACTTAGGGTTGTCGTCCCGGGGCTTGGTACTTCTCGACCTCCTCTGACCTCCAGGACTGAGTCTGCAAAATTGTACAGCTGGGGAGACTGAGGCAGATGCTTGCTCAGGATCCCTCTACTGTGGGGCAAAGTGGTTGAACTCCAGCCGGGAGGTCCCTGGGCTTTACCTGGGCTTTGTCAGGAGTCAGGAGGTCTTTCAGAAAATGATCTCGAGTCCGTACCCGTGAGGTTTGCTAAAAGAAAGGAGCACTGCAGGGAGTGGGGAGTAAGCCAGCTGGAGTGGGGCGCAGCTACCTGCAGACCTTGGGGAAAGGGCGCTTAGGAAAAGCGTGTGGAATTTGGGAGGATGAAATAGCTCAGGGTCCCCTTATCTAGACTGGAGGACTGGGAAAGGGAGAGAATGGGACCAGAGTGGGCTGACTGTGTCCTACCCCCTTGACCCTTACATCCTGTGCTGACCACAGGCAGCTCAGGTGACTCAAGGGAGCAAGCAACCCCTCCTCCCGCCAAGTGGTCCTCACTAAGAGTTGGAATCAGTATCATTCCCTTGGGAGTTGTGGGACCTCACAGGACAGGCATCAAGCTAGTAAACTTTTCCTGAGTTCTCTGGGCTGCTCTAGCAAATTATTGAACCTGATGAGAGGGTCAACAGAAGCTCAGGCGACAACCTGGACTTGGGATGGGTGTCTGAAGGGAGGCAGTCTTGTGGGGCCGAGCCCTTTACCTGTGGGACCAGTCGCTACCTAGAAGGTATCAGAATTGAGTTGAATTGTAAGACACCCAGCTGGTATCTGAGAACTGCTTGGCGTAAGAAAACTCCCTACACATTTTGGTGACCAGAAATAGTAAATGTAAAAAGGAAAAATGGAGTTTTTCCTTTCAGGGGAAAAACTGCTGGTGCCTGACCCCGCATCAAGACAGTGGTATCAGCCTGTCCCGATGAACTTGACACTCACAGTAAATGAAGTTCAGTTTTGTTTACAACTTCCCTTGATGAAGGAAAAAAAGATTAATTTTGTTAAGTCCCAACCCCTTCACCCACATTTTTTAATAATCCACGTGAAGAAGTGGAAAGGACATAAAGCACTATGACTTTGTTCCAAAATATGATGAATGTCTCAAAAAAGAAAATTTGAGTTGCGAGCTGAACTAGCTGCCTTTTTCATGAAACACCATTTTTGCTTGAAAAGACTGCTGACAGGCAAACTCTAGCTATTCCAACTTGGGGATGT
Source organism: Camelus bactrianus (assembly GCF_048773025.1). NCBI lineage: Eukaryota > Metazoa > Chordata > Mammalia > Artiodactyla > Camelidae > Camelus > Camelus bactrianus. The sequence continues at coordinate 30,902,192 of NC_133565.1, forward strand.
GGCTAGCATTTTTTTCAAAAACAAAATAACTAAACTCGTCACTTCAATGAAAACACCTACAGTCCTTGTTGGTAAGGATAAAATTTGAGCTTTTCCAGTGGAAATGGGAATTTTGGAAAACCTATATCCATGGCCACAAGCTTAACACCTTTCCAACACTTGAAGACTTTTCTGATGAGATCCGTAGTGGTATTAACAAATGCGGGGTTTTTTTTTGAAAGACCCACATCACTCAGGGAACCGATATCTTCTGAATGACCAACGCGGGATGAAACAGCACCTTACAACTGACTTACCCACGAAAGCAGCTATGAGAACCCAGGTGTCTTCTATTCCAGCCAGATGTTAAAGAGACTTGCAAAGTGAAAACAATGCCACTCTCCTCACCAAACCTCTTTACGCAGCAAAACATGTTTATTTTATGTAAAAAAAAAAAAAAGCTTTCTGCTAATATGTAATGACTTGTTATTTTATTTGGTTTTGGGGAGGCAGGTACCTAGATTAATTTATTTTTTATCGTAGGTACTGGGGATTGAACCCAGGACCTCGTGCATGCTAGGCATGCCCTCTACCACTGAGCTATACCCTCCCTCTAATGCCTTGTTATTTTAAAACAAATTAAATATTAAGAACATCTCTCAGTTTTAATTTCTAAAATGGTAAATATCAATAGATGTCACTTATGGAAACAAAAGCTGCTTGGAATCCTGGGTAACTGTTAAAAGTGCAAAGGGGCCCCAAGACCAAAGAGTTGTGACGTGCTGGTCCAGGGGAAACTTTAAAGTTCCGAGGCCCAATATGAGCTCCCCTGACTGCAGAGGACTGACTGGAGGTGGGGGGGTGGGTCCAAGAGGTACTTCTGCCATGTTGGCACCACAGACAGGGTGCTTGGCTTTCCTTCTGTTGTGCCAGGGTCCATGGGATGAGATGAGAGGCTGGGGCCTGCCTTCCTCCCTGTGGGATGGTCACGGAGCCTGGAAGCCTCTCAAGGGAGGTGGTCAGGAGACCAGCTGGGGGTCGGGACGAGGCTTCAGCTGGGCCCACCTGGAGCTGAAGGTCTGAGGCTCCCAGCCCCTTGTCAAGACCAGGGGCAGCCTGAGACAGTTCAGGCAGGTTCAAACACAGGACAGATTTCATTACATTCCTCCAGCCCCTCCCCAGTGCTCACTATGGGAAGAAATCCAGTGATAACTATGGTAAAAAGTGTTGGCCATCTCCTTCTTCTGTCCTGAGGTTATTTCCAGGTCCTACTGCCTTTTCCCAGCATTGGGCCAGCTCCTGACAGAGCCCCTCTTCCCCCAGGCTGCTGCTCTGAGTCCCCAAGTTCTCCCCACCCCCAGGATGCAGGGCCTGGGGACCGTCACCTGCTCCACTCCCAGCTGGGCAGTTCTGGGGGCTGGAAGGAGGCTGGGTGGGAGGGGAGCTCTGAGGACCTCCTCGAGGATGCAGAGGACTCTAGGACTTGGGCCCCTGGGCTGCAGCCCTGAGGCGTCTCCCTGTCTCAGCAGCTTGAGATCAAGCAGCACTTTTGGAACTCTCATTGACTTCTGATTCAACTTCAGGTGTTTGCTATTGTGCCAAGAGCAGGTGGGCGGCTCTGGCAGATGGCAAGCACCTGCGTGGAACTCAGGCTCTAGAACTGCACATGGAGATTCCTTTTAGCTCGTGGATTCATGAATCCAGCCAGGTGGACTTGGCCTGACACAGAGCTGCCCCTGCTTGGACCCCACCTCCCAGAGATTGGCAAGTGAGCATGCTCAGTCAGGGGTGGGGCCGGGGGTCAGGAGGGGCGGGGAGGACTGGGGTGGGCACCCACCCAGGGGTGTCCATTTCCCCAGGTAGATGGGGAAGACCCCGGACCGAGGGTTATACAACTGGAATTCTGCTCCAGCCTCCGCACTGACGCCACACGACCCTGAACAAGTGTCCTCCCGTCTCTGGGCCTCAGTGTTGGACTTGATTACCCCCAAGGACTGATGCTGGTATCTTTTTGAGTCTGGACAGAGTGCAGCTCTAGGCAGTCTGGACCTAGCATCTCCAGGTGGAAGAAAGGTGATTGCCTCCTATTTAGCTAGCCCTCTGCCACAGACCACAGCTACCAGGCTGCCATTTCAGTAGATGGGGTTGTTCTAGCTGAGCTTCCAGGAGGATGGGGGCATGGGCAGTGGGGAGCAGAGGGGTGATTCTCATTAGAGTCACAAAACGTTATTGGAGAGGGGAGGGTATAGCTTAATGGTAGTGTGTGCTTAGCATGCGCAAGGTCCTGGGTTCAGTCCCCAGTACCTCCACTTAAAAAATTATAATAATGAATAAATAAACCTAATTATCCCCTCTTCCCCAAAAAGCCCAGTCTTTGATTCCACCGGAAGCAGACAGAAGCCAGGGACCTTGACCGTGGGAGACCTAGATCTACGGCATCTTGGCATTGACAGTATCTCTGAGTGGCTTCTCCAGCCTCTGGAAAATAGGACTAAATGCTGGGGGCCCACAGGCGGGGGGCACCGTCTGCCCTCTGAACAAGCAGCAGATAAATGAAAGGCGTCCAGGGCACCCCGAATGCTCCAAATACTTAATACTTATCAGCGTCCAGTGCAGCTGACACAAAGCTGCACTTAGTGAGGAGTGTGTGCTGCTCCAGGGAGAAAATGAGGGTAATTGAAATTAACTTGGCTCCTGCCGTTTTTCCCTCCTCCTCCTAATCACCGGGAAATCTGCTGCTGGCTGGGCAGGAGGGCCTGAGGGCCAGTGCCCCCGGGAGTCCAGGGCTCAATTAAGCTGTGGCAAATTGGATTTCTGGCCGTGAGGCCACGGGGCTGGGGTTGGCATTGAGGCATGAGCTGCCAGACGGTATTAGGGCAAAGGCTGGCCAGATGGGCCCAGCAGCTAATTCAATCTGGCTTCCCAGAAACAAGTCTTGGAAGGCCCGAGCTGTGGGCCTGGAGAGCTATGACTCTGGTGGGGAGGGCAGGGCCCTGTGCCTGGCTCCTGGCCTCTGCCAGCCAGCTGGGCACTACCAATCCTGACAGCCAGTAACAGGTGGCGGTCTAGTGCCAGGGAAAAAGCCCAGCCTGGGCATCCAGGGTCTCTGGTCCCCACATAGGTATCAGCTACTCTAGAGAATTGGATTTGAGGGTGTGTGCACGCGTGTGTGTCTCCAGCACTAACATTCTTGATTTTATGGCTGTCGTCATCTATTAGGAAGAATAGAAAGAATAGGGAAACTCAGAATGGGAGTAGGACTCAAACAGAGAAAGGGAGACAAGAGGAGATAAAAATTCGGAAAGAGAGTGAGGCCAAGAGAGGAACAGGGACAGAAACAGAGAGAAGCAGAGAAAGAGACAGAGACAGAGCAGAGGGAAAACACGCAGGCAGAGACATTTAGACAGAACAGGACAGTGAGAAAGAGATACAGACAGACTTAGAGAAACGGAAGGAGAAGGCAGAGAGACTGAGAGAAACCAGGGAGAGAATGGACAGACTTGGGCAGTGGCTCGCAGCCCAGGCCGCACGGTGGAATCGCCTGGGGCGATTTAAAAGCGTCCCGTGCCAGCCAGAGTCACCTCAGTAGAACAAAAGACACTCCTATCACCCAGGAAATGACAAAGGTTTCAGGAGACCTGTATCAGGAGCTGGAAACAGAGACCAATACATAATTTTTCTCTTATCTCACAGGAGGGGATGTGGCCCTGCTGACACCCTGATGCTAGACTTCTGGCCTCCAGAACCGTGAGCAATTTCTGTTGTTTGAAGCCACCTAGTTGGTGGTAATTAGTTACGGCAGCCCTGGGAAACTGATACAATGTCTCCAGAGCTAAGTGCTGCTGGCTATAGAACTCCTTGATGGTGACAGCTGACCTGCTAGTGACACTTTGGGGAAGTGGAGGGGCAGCGGCTCAGCACTGCCCAGAGTGGGGGCAACCAAAGGGCGTTGGGGAGAATGAGCTCCAATGGAATCCTTTCTATGGGGTGTTTTCAAAGCTCCCCTGAGGTCAGCCCTGGAGGTGACCAGAGGCCTCTGTCTCCCCTGGAGCCCCCCTCCTACCCGCAGGGGGCTGCCAGCCCCCAGCACCATGGGGCAGAGGGGCAGAGCCCCGCAGCAGGTGAGCACTAGACTCCTGCCAGACGACTGACTGTGTGCAGGACACGATCTGGGCACCATGGGGGGTTCAGGGAGGGGATCAAAGCAGAAAAGCACCCCAGCCCTCACACACACACACACATTTACCATTTAAGTGAGCTGCGACTGTAAACTTGTGGGAAGTTGTCTGATTTGTTAACCTTTACAAAAGCGGATGAATATGTACAAATCTTCATGGTCCTGGTGTTTTCCTAGTAAGAAGGGTGAGAACACAGACATTGGTGGGGGGGAGGGCGGTGAAGAAGGGGGAGGCGACTGGAAGCAGGGATTTCCTGGAGGCCAGGGACCAGGGACAGGCTGGTGGTGAAGAAGTGGGGCCGGGAGGTAGGGTGGTGAGCGGCAGAGTCGAGGGCTGGTTGGTGGCCTGGAGCCCCCAGCTCACCCCACACCTGCCACACCCTCAGAGCTGTGAGAAAGCTTTGTGTCTGTGCGCTGAGCCAGCAGCACCCAGGTAAGTGATGGCCTGGCTGTCAGGGGCTCACAGGTCCCTCCCTGGTTTGACCTGTGCTCTCTCCCCTTCCCACACGTTTTGTCAGGAGCAGCTCCTTCTGTGCTTCTGTTCTGTTTTATTTCTTAGCACATTGTCGTTGAATAGGTTCTTGGTCTTTCTGTATGTGGTGGAGGGCCCCCTTAACCTGGGAAGGCTCCCAGCACACATCTGGTGAGGGAGGGAGGGAGGAGAGGTGAGACAAAGCAAAACAAACTCCTGGCCTTTCTTCAAGACAGGTTTTACTTATCGGAATCAAGCAGATTTTTAAAAATTGTACAGTTGTCCCTAAGTATCTACAGGGGATTGGTTCCAGGATCCCCTGCAGATACCAAAATCTGAGGATGCTTGAGTCCCTTATGTAACATGGCAGAGTATTCACACAGAACCTACATAATCCTTCCCTATCCTTTTTTTTTTGATAGCTGTTAAATTTTTTTGATTAAAGAATTGTCAATTTACAGTGTCATGTTAGTTTCTGCTGTACAGCAAACACAGTGATTCATTTACACATATATCTTCCTTTTCATATTCTTCTTCATTATAGGCCATTACAAGGTATTGAGTACAGTTCCCTGTGTGATACCATAAGACCTTGCTGTTCTCTGTTTTATCCATAGGAGTTGGTGTCTATACATCCCAAACTCCTAATTTATCCTTCCCCTCGCCTTCTCCCTGGTAACCGTAAGTTTGTTTTCTATGTCTGTGTGTCTGCCTCTGTTTTGTAAATAAGTTCATTTGTCTCTAGATTCCTTAGAGTACCTAATACAGTGTAAATGCTATGTAATAGTTGTCAATACAGTATGAATGGTATGTAAACAGCTGCCAGTGCAAATTCAAATTTTGCTTTTTGGAACTTTCTGAAATTTTTTTTTCAAATTTTCGATCCATGATTTGTCAAACCTGTGGTTTCGGAACCTTGAGTACGGAGGGCTAATACAGTAAAATAAGTGTAACATAAAATTTACCATTTTAGCCGTTTGAAAGTCTACAGTTCAGTGGCATTAAGTACATTCACAGTGTTGTGCAACCATCATCACTATCTAGTTTCAGGACTTCAGGAAACCACACACCCATTCTCCAACCCCAGGCACTGCCTACTGTCCGCTTTCTGTCTCGATGGATTTGCTTTAAGTCAAGAAGACGTTTTGATCTTTGTATCCCACTTAAAATGTAAGTAACCACCAGAGGGCCCACAATTTGCATTTTCAATTTCATTCACTTCAACAGCACTCACTCTCCACCTGCCTCCATAGTTTAGGAATTGTGCAATCCCTGTGTGTGGTGGGGAAAACACTAGCCTGGAAGTCAAGAGACCTTGGTTCTAGCTCCTTCTGTCAGAGCCATGTGACCTTGAGAGGGTCCCTGACTCTCTTTGGGCCTCAACATCCCCATCTTGAGGCACCGAGTTGGACTCACCTAGTAATCTCTAGGGCCCTGTGCCGCTCTGATCCTCCAGCATCATGGAAGTCCACTGCCCTGGCTGGGTGAGGGTGTGATCTGGGGGCTGGATGCCAAGAGGAAGCCAGGAGTGGGGAGGGTGCACTGCTAACCTGCCTGGCCCCCCATTCGGCCCTGAGCCAGTTCTGTCCACATCAGCTTCCTGGCCAGTCCAAAACCACAGCCACATTCTGAAGCTGGAGTTCTTGGGCCTCATTAGAAGGGGTAAGCCTCCTGGGGGGTCTCATGCACTGGCTTCCCTGGGCAGGTTGCAGCAGGACAAGGCAAGGCAGAAGGGGGTGCCTGAGGTCAGGGTGGGAGTGGCTCCTCATCAGAGGCTCCCTCGGCCCCCATTGCTCCAGTGCTGACAGAAGCTGGTCCTGGGATCTTTCCAGGACCAGGGCTCAGTGCCACCCATGGAAACAAGTGTGTCAGGGAAGAAAATTATAACCAAGTATTGACAGTCACCTCTCCCTCCCCATCTCTAATGGAAGTGTTCCTTGTTTGTGGGCTCGTGGCCTCCGGGAAGTTATTGAGTCTCTCATGTTATGAAGGGAGACAGGCTGAGATGCAGAGCTGGAGGAGCTAAGAGAGGCCAGGTTTATCCATTTGAGGAAAGATGGGGAAGGCCCTGGTGGGGAGGTAGGGGAGGCTCTGGGAAATCAAGGGAGCCCTCCAGGAAGGGGAGGGCTGAGTAAAGGAAGACAGGGCACCGCTTCGGTTGTGGGGGAAGCGGGAGAAAAGAGGAACAGAGGTCTGGGGGGGCAACGACTGACAGGACTGGGCTTGTGGTGAGAAGTGTTTAGAGGCGATTTGGGGGACAATTTATCGTGTGATGTGTTGCATAAACGCCTCCTCCATGTCCTCACGAAACCACCACTAAGGATTTATGTTACACTTCAGTGCTCTGGCAGCGAGAGTCATGTCTTTTTTTTTTTTTCCCTCTAAATAATGCATTGGCCTGGCTCCATTTGAAGTACTCAGGGCCAGGCATCTTTAGCAGGTTTTGTCAGTGTTCCATTAGCTAAATGTTGGGTTTCCTGCTTTGTGGGTTACCTTAACCACTTGCTAAGCCCTTCTGCAGTGGGAGGCGCCTGAGAAATCACCCCTTTGGACTGCAGCTCTGTCTCCCCCAGCCCTAGGGTCTCCTGGAGGGTGGCCCCATTCAGAGGATAATATTTGAAATGGGGTCCTGATCCGTTTGCTAAGGCATCCGGCCAGCAACAGAGGTCCTCCTTTCACCCCTTCCCGGCCCTTCATTTCCCTCAGGCTCCCCACCGGCTGGGCTCCTGTATCTTCTCCCAGTCTCCCTTGTACCTTCTGGAAAGTGGGCATAATCATCTTAGGCCGCTGGGACAATCACAGGATTCCAGCCATGGAAAGTGCTGCCAAGCCCAGTAGGGTGGAAGCACTTGGTACAAAAAGTCCCTCCATAGGGAAGTTTCTGGCAATACTGCAGCGACCCTGGGAGGGTCTGACTCCGTGTCCACTCCTCTAGCTCTGACCCTCGGCCGGCCATGGCAGCCTCTTGGGGAGCTAGTCGGTATGGCCCTCAGCGGGAGGGAGGGGGGTGTGGGTCCTTGGCCTGGTTCCCAGCCCAGCCTCAAACTCTAGGTACCAGTTTCTCCCTCTTCCCCATTACTCCCCGTGGTCTCCGACCCATCTGCCAAATGGGGGCTGCTGGGGAGGTCAGAGACAATGGGTGCAAAGTGCTTAATGCAAGACCCCAACCCTCGTATGCGCTCCCTCAATAGGACATTGCATCCCAATCCAGAGCTCAGGTGCACAAGAAGTAGCACTGGCTTTTGTCATCTTAAATGTAACATTTGAATTTCTTAAACTCAACATCCCATTTCCTGGGCAGTCAGTGGTTTCTCTGTTCTGTGGTGTTATGCAAAGTCGGGGGTTTGGGGTGTGGGCAGACATTCCATCCTCTGTCATCCTCCCATGCAGGTTCCACTGAGACGTCCATCTTTTCTGTCCATCGCTTCTGTTCTGTGGCCCAAGATGGTCCTAGGCCCACTGGGCAGCCGTTCCCTCTGTTGACGGTGGTGGCAGGAAATGCTGGAAAGAGGGCCAGGGAGTCTCCCTCTGTCCTTCCCTCCCTGCCTCCCTCCCTCCATTCCCCGTACCCCACCCCCACCCCCAGCAGTGGGGTCCAGAGCTGGCTACCAGCTAGGATGAGGAGGGAGGACAGGGCCGAGAGAAAAACACGGGTTAGTATCTCAGAACTTGCTCCTGTCACAATGATCCGTCTGTCTGAATAGAAATGTTTCTCTGAGCTGTCCTTCTGCCTCACCAGCGCAGCCTGGGCCCGGGGAAGGGGGAAGGTATTTAGAAGGAAATGAGTTCCCCGTGGGGAGGGTGGGAGGAGGAAGCTCTCAGAGCCCTGGGATGGTGTACTTCCCATTCATGCTTTGATGCCAATTAGCTGAAAGCGGTAACGGGATTTCACAGTGGGGCTCCTTGGCCAGATGGCTCAGAGCCTCCCCGCGTGCACCGGGGATGGTGGGGATGGCGCGTTTGGAAAGCTCTGGAGTGACAGATGTGCTTGGTGACATTCAGGAAATTATGCAGACCTGCTCACTCCTGGGCCCGGGGTCCTGATTCACGAGGGGCATTGGGAGGGCACATTTGAATTAGCGAACACAGGCTGTGTGCTGCCGGCTGGCTTCGGGCTCAAGGGCCCCTTAAATAAAACAGAGAACAGATATGTTTCCAGAGGGTGCACCCATTCCGGGGCTGCCTTGCACAGGGAGGTGGAGGAGAAACTGCACTGGACTCAGAATTAGAAGATGCAGAATGGAACCGGCTCTTGGGCAAATCACTTCTCCTTTCTGAGCTGCGGGTTCCTGGCTGTGAAATGCCGGTGAAACCACTTCTGGCTGCTTGGATTAACGAGATCCTGCATGAAAATCCTCACCCCACCCCACCAGTGCCTGGTCCAAATGTAAATGCTTAATGAGCCGGCCACTTTCTTCCTCACTGCCCTGGACAAAATGAAAAACATTTTGAAATAGAGACCAGCAAAGGGCAGCAGCAAGAGAAGGAAAATATTCTCCATTCAGCTCGCAGGGAGGTGCCCTGAAGGAGGCAGCATTGAGCCTGGAAAATAGTAAGACTATAGGAGGAGAAGGCAGAAGGCAGGCCCAGTGTCCGGATCAGCCAGGCAAAGGCAGGAAATCATCTGGTTCCCGGAATAGGGCCCCTCATGCCTTGCAGATGAGGATCAAATGACAAGTTTTGGGTCTTGGGTGTCTGATTAAGAATATAGGCTTTATTCTGTAGGCAACGGGGAACTAGCGAAGATTTCTGAGGAGGGGAACAGCAGGATGTGATACACGACACGTGCTAGGAGCCCAGGTCTCTGGTGGCCCCCTGGAGAGAAGGCTGGAGGAGGTGAGACTGGAGCCAGAAAGACCAACTCCGGGAGAGGGGATGAGGGCACAGAGGAGGGAAGAATCAAAAGATGTTGTGATGGTAGAATTGACAGGTCTTGGTAAGCAGTGACCATGGCAGGTGGGAGCAGGGTGGTGGCTGATGCCCAAACAGCTGGCAGGGAAGTCTGCGGGGACTGGCGGTGTGTTGCAGGTTGGATACGGGAGGCAGGGAGTTGCAGGCCAGGTGATGAGTCTGTGTTTGGATGTGGTGAGTTTGAGGAGGCAGTGGGCCATCTGGGCAGTCCAGCAGGACATGTGGGTCTGAATCCCAGAGAAACACTGTAATCCCCCGTCAACCAAGCTAGGACGCTGCTGAGTGGGCATCCCACTCCTTGGGCCTTGGCAGGGGAGGTTTAGGGGCAGCCTAGGCCGAATGCTGTGTGACCTGGCTCAGCTGCCTCCCTTCTCCTCCTACGCTGGGTGCCTGGGTGCTCAGCGGGGCCCAGGACAGGGCATCTCTGAAGGGTGGGGCCCTGCTGATCCGTCTCTTCTGTTATAGCCCAGGGCCTGGGCACTGAGGCTCTACTCCCCCAAGATACTGCGCCCTCTCCCTGCCAGGATCTCTGTGCTAGCAGCAGAGAATGTCCCCCAGGATGGCTGCTTGGGGTTTGACCCCATATACTCTCATTTAAAAGAAAAAACAAAAAAAGCCTTGCCCTTTCAAACCTCAACTTCCTCCTCATTTCCATTAAGCAAATTTTTAAAAAGCTTTTTAAAGATAAATGTAAAATTCTTTATTGGATCCAATAATTAAAAATGGAATTTAAGTTTTGATTTCCACACTTCCTGCTAGAGTGAGCTGTGTGAAGACAGCTCAGGAGGCCCTGGCAGGGGAGGTTATTTAGGCTTCCACTGGTGTTACTGGAAAAAGCAGTCTGTTTTCTGAGAAAAGGTGAAGGTCAACATTTGTAATGCGGGATTTCGTTGAAGAGTGTGTCTGGGAAATTACCACTAACTGAGAAACTGATTCAGAGAACAATTAGATGTTCTAACCACACACATCCTCTCTCCTTAAATGTTGTTATAATCCTTGTTCAATGATCATCATTCATTCAACAAGCTCTTACTGAGCAGCTCCGTGTATGTCAAACATTGTGCCAGGCTTTGAGGGCACAAATATGAAGAAGCAGGATTCCCACATGGATAAGCCTAGACCTCAGGGCAACTGAGTGTAACCCCATCCCTCTGCCCACCTAAGCCTAGGCCAACCAGGACATAGCAAGCCCCAGCCACAGTGATCATTTCAGAAGAGTGTACTTGACTATGTGTTACAATCAAAGTGAAGAGGACTTTTGTTCATCGGTCACAGAGAAAGGAACTTTCTTCTGGATGTTGCAGAGAGTGGATATGAGACCCAAAACAATGATAGTCATTTTATAATCATGAAGGAAGCTGGGCAGGCAAGGAAACAATTACACAGAGGAGAGTAGGGCTCAGGGAATTCAAAGAGATAGAGCCAGGGCCCTGAGCAAACTCTGCCTGAAGCCTGATCAACTGCCAGACTTTGAAGTTTTGCCACCCTACAAATTCCTTCTATTTAAATCAATTTAGGGAAAAAAAGAAAAGACTTCTAACTGATATGGGCACATTGTACGTGCCTGCCATCTACACGACTAATGTAATTTAGTCCTCTCAGTAGCTCTTCAATGTAGAGATTTGGCAGCCCCATTTTACAGATGAAAATACTGAAGCCAGTGATTAAGTGACTTCCTGAGGTTACCCCATTCGTAAGTGAGGGAGTTGGGGTTCCAACCCCAGCAGTTTGACTCCAAAAATCTTTTTTCTGAAAAACGCTATTGACTGCTGTGTCGCCACAGGGGAAATGTCCTCGGATCCTTCCCGAACTGTTTTCCTGGTGTTGTTTTGGGAACTAGAAAATGGGTCAAGTTTCTCGGCTGGGTTGACAAAAACACAAAGGGGAAGCAGGCATCAGGAGCAGAGGCCACGTGATTCAGCCCCCGACCCTTGCAGCCAGCTTGGGGGGAGGTGCCCGAAGGTGTGGAATCGCAGAGTTAGAACCACGATTAGCCACCTCTCACGAGGCAAGGGGGGTCCAGCTGGTCTCTGGGTAGAAAAGCAGAAATCAGAGCTTCATAGATAAAATGTCTGCACCTCGTCAGGCAGACAGGCTTTGATGAACCTCCCCCTTTTTGCTCACAGAGCAGGCTTGACATTTTATATACATGAATTCCAACCTGACATTTTGACCAGAGGGACTATTAACCCCTCCCCTCCCCAGGGGGATAAATAGCTTGTGGGCCTGACCGGTTGGTGACCCCATCAGGCTGTTCCGGCCCCTTCTCCGGCTCCACATCTGGCTGAATATGGATGGCTTCTCCACGGCTCCGGCTCCGAGGAGTTACAGCCAACGGGAAGCACAGTCTTTCTTTCTTGGGCTCATTTTTCACGCTGGCTGCTTTTGCTGGAGATGCAATCAAAGCTAAATCTCAATTTATTGGGCAGGAGGAGCAGCTGGAGGCAGGCCCGCACCTGGGCTGTTCGATAAACCTCCACGCATCCTGGGGAAGCCAAATTCAAGATTTAAAAGGGAAGAGCGTGATTCTGTCAGCAGCTTTATGATTCATTTAGTAAAATGCTTTGTACAGAGCTATGCAGCTTCACTCTGTTGTTCATCGGATCCTCTCTACAGCTCTGCAAGGGGACGGATGTGTGTCATTATCCTCATTTCACTCTAAGGCTATCAAAGCCCAGAGAGGTCAATTCAGTTGCCCCAGATGCACAGCTAGTCAATGCTTTCAGCCCCTGAAAATCAAGTGCTCTTTTTACTGTACCACACTGTTTCTTTCAGGGGAATTTAGAGGGAAAATTATAGTATCCACTGAACTTAAAATTTAACAACTTGTACATCCTGTCCCTTCCATTCCCAGCAAGTCAAGCATACAAGTTGAACATCCCATGCCACCTGGCTGCCCTGCCCACCCCCACCCCTTCACCCCCTCTCCTTGATGGTGCGAATCCCTCTGTGTTCTTGGCAAGCCATCTCCCCACACAACTGTGCACTGGTCCTGGCAGCATGATGCAGAGAGGAGTTCCTCCAGGGGGCACCACTGGTGTTTGGAATCAGATAATTTTTATTTTTTTAATGGCGGTACTGGGGATTGAGCTAAGTACGCACTACCCCACTGAGCTGTTACCCTCCCAGCCCTGGATCGGATAATTCTTCATTTTACAGGGTTGTCCTCTCCACTGTAGGACAGCTAGCATTCCTGGATCCTGGCCACTAAACCCCAGGAGTACCTCTCCATTCTTTAACATCCCTCCCCACCAAAACACCCCAGACATTTCCAAATTTCCCGGAGTGGGAGTTGGGACTGGGTGGAGAAGGGGCGGGCAATAGGACCCCTGGTTGAGAACACAGGGGTTTTGGAATAAGATGGCTGAGGTTTCAAACCTTGCCTCTGCTCTCCTTAGAAGATGAAATTGGAGGCCTGGCTTCCTGATCTGGAAATTTACCCCAGAGAGTAATCATGAAGATGAAATGAGATCATGGACCAAAGTGTGCAAAGCTCTCTGGCAACATGAGATGTTTTTATTAAGCAACATAAAAATAACAAAGTGAAGTCCTATCCATTCAAGCCTCGGCCCTACTGTGTGCACAGTAGGCATGTAGTAAATGTGACCTCCTTCTTCTGCGTGCTCAGCACCTACCTCTACAACCGCATCGATAATAACTAGCATTTATTGGCTGCTTCTTGTGAATGAGGCAGTGAGCAGAGTACTTGACGCATTACTCCGTTTAGTTGCCACAACAACCCTATGAAGTAGGTACAGTGATTGTCCTCATCGTACAAAGAGCCGGAGAGCAGAGGTTGGCATGCGACACCCCGTGGGCTGAATCCGGCCTCGGCCTGTTTTCTGTAACATGGACACTTTCATTCATTTGCGTATGGTCGGTAGTTGCTGCTTTCACACTGACCAGATGGTTGCATCAGAGAGTATATGGCCTGCAAAGCCTAAAATATTTACTGTCCTTCGACAATGAACTTGTAAAATAGATAATTTAAAATAGATTATGTCATGTATTTTTTCATTGTGCTAAAGTGTTCCTAACACAAAATGGACCACCTTAATTAAGTGCACTGCAGCATTAAGTCCGTTCACAACATTGTGCATTCATCACTGCCATCCATCTCCAGAATGAAGACCGTCCCCAGCTGAAACTCGGTCCCCATTCACCAGCAGCTCCCCATTCCCCTCCCCTCAGCCTCTGGCAGCCACCATTCTACTTTCTGTCTCCATGAATTTACCTATTGTAGGCACTTCGTACAAGTGGAATGTAGTATTTGTCCTTTTGTGTCTGGCTTATTTGACTTGGCATAATGTTTTCAAGGCTCATCCATGTTATGGAACGTATTTTTTTTAGTAGCTACTATATGAATAGAATATAAATTCAAAAGATGTGAGAGAGTGAAGAGAAAACTCTTCTCTATTCCCGCCCCCTCCAGGCCTCAGATCCCCTCCCGAGAGGCAATCAGACAACCTGGACTCTTGTGCATCTTTTCTAAAAGAGTCTATGTGGATTCAGCAAACACACATTTAAGTCCTACTTAGGAATATATTTTCACACAAGTATCAGGAAACCAAGCACGTTGTTCTGCATCTTGCTGGCGTTCTTGACAATATGTCTTGGAGACAGTTTCATATCATTATTGGGGCTGCCTCTTCCTTTTCAACAGCTGCATATAATTCCACTGTGTGAATGTATTGTTCACTGTTGAATTATTATTTATTTGGTCCCTATTCACGGACATTTAGGTTATTTTTTACCTTTTTCAGTATCAATAGTGCTGCAGTGAATGTCCTTGTAATATTTTTTTAAGTGAGATTTTAAATCCAGTATACTAGAGGATGGCAGGGAAATACGTTTCCTATCCACCCAATTCTCGCCGCATTGTTAAGGAAGGCTATTCTACCTGGAGAGCTGGCTGGAGGACATCAGAGTGCCTGAATCCTATCCTGTTCTAACCCTCTCTGCTACCACTAGTAAGCAGCCGAGCCAGGATTTGAACCCTTAAAGTCTGAGTCCAGGGCCTTGTCCACTAGGCTCACTGCCTAGCTAACATACTTCCTAGTAAATGGAAACAATAGGATGGGATGTTCATATGATTTAGATAAGTTCTGATGGATGGTTTCTATAATATTCGTCCAACTTCCTACTCAGTGCAAACATTATCCCCATGGCTTGGCCCCAGTGGGGCTTTAGCTAAACACCCTTGGGAATGGAGAGCTCACACCTCACTTGTATAAAGCTCTAAGGTTACTGATTGCTGCGTAACAAGCCGTCCCAAGACCCTGTGGCTAAAATGCCTTATTCTTTCTTGCTGTTCAGTGGGTTGTCTGGTTCTGTTCCATGTGGACGTGGCCGGGGTCAGTCATAGGACTGAATTCACCTGGGAGCTCCGCTGGCGTGTCTTGGTTCACTCTCTTCCATGTGAACTCATTCTCATGAAGTGTCTTACCTTCCAGGGCCTCTCCCTGCGACTTCTCGCTCTCTAACAGGATGGCCTGGACTCCTCACAGCATGGCAGCTGGGTTCTAAGAGGAGTTTGTGGCCTCTGCTCGTATCGCACTTGCTAATGTCCCATTGGCTGAAGCAAGTCACGTGGCCAAGTACAGAGTGGGAGGGGCCGCACAGAGCCTGGACCCCTGGGAGGTTTGTCAGGGTCACCGGTGGATCAGTCTACCCTAAGTGGCTTCTGTCAAAATTGGGACAGCAGATGTGGACTCTGTTTCCCTGTCAGGGCCCAAGGACGAGGCTGCTAAAGTTGGCAGGGATGTTTCCCTGGGCCACACCCTCAGAAGGCCCCACTTCATTCATTCACTCCTTCATTCATCTGTTAATTCGTATTTAGTGTTTCTCATGTGCCAGGCCCTTCTCCTCTCTCTGAAGCCTCACACAGCTCTAGGAGCAATCCCTACAGGTACTATTGTTAGTCCTCGTTTATGAATGAGGAAATGGAGGCTCAAAAGGGGTAAGTCGTTTGCCCGAGGCCACGTGGTTAGTGAGCAGCATTGTCATACTGGGACCCAGAGTCTGAACCCAGGCCAGCGACTTCCATGCCAAGCTCACACCATGGGGCTGGCTGGAGTCTGCCCACTGCAGCTCCCCCAGACCACACTCAGAGCAGAGGAAGCCAGATTACAGTGAACACGAAGGGTTTCCTGGAGGTGGTGTGTGGCCCGAGGCCAGGAAGGACCAGGAGGGGATAGGGCCAGTGGCTGCTTGTCTGTGTATTGACTTCAGATCTTTAGCACCACAAGGTGGGACGTCTGTGGGGTGGGCCAGAGTGGCAGGAGAGTCTTTAGTGACCCTGGATGGGGTCTGCTGGTGGGAATTTGTTTGGTTCTGTCATTACCTTTTGAGCTCTTACCATGTGCCAGGCACAAGCCTTGCCCCAGGCATCCGGTACTGCACCAGCTGCCACCATGTGCTATGACCTGGGTCTCTGGGATCTTGGCTTGGCTCCGCTTTAACTCTCACAGCTTGCATCCCTCTCTCCCTGGATGCCCATCTTTGAGCTAGAAGCTACGGGTCATACCAGCCCACATGATCCCAGGGCTTCTGGCCCCTGCAGCCCATGCAGCAGAGCTGACCCCCATCAGTGACTTCCCCTTGCCCCGCTCCCAGTCCAGGCCTGGAAGACTTCTGTTCACCAGGGTCTCCCCTGAGTTCAGCTGATCTCCAGCCCACATGAGTCACAGGTTGGGAATCAGCTGAGGGCTGGTCCTGGTGAGCCCTGAATAATGCATCAAAGCCCTTCCCCTCCCGTGGGTGAACCTGCTGAGCCCTCAGGGGGAGGGCGGGCAGGCGCTGGAGAACACAGAGGAATTCATGGGTCCCCTGCCCCCCCCCCCGCCCCCGGGAACAGGCTCCTACAGCCTTTCCTGTCCCCTGGTATGCATGGGGGTCCCTGAGGGCTTGGAATCTAAAGGTCCACAGGGTTGAGTGAGTAACCCAATAAACAGGGGAACGGAGCCAGGCTTAGGGTAACTGCAGAACCCTTACACCTGCTGAAACAGACCAAACGAGGCTTAGTTTCCAAACATGTATTTGGACTGTTGCAACTGGAAAACAGAGAGAAGCCATTTTCTTTTCAGCATCCATACAAATGTTGCATTCTAGGGCTTAGAGTTTTGTTTTTACTTTGAATCCCTCCCCCCACCCCACCACTGGAAAAGCACCACCATATCTGCAGTGCTTAGACCCGTGCAGGTCAAGCTCCAGCCTGGGGATCCAGTCACAAGCACAGAACCACAGGGCAGGACTGGGAGGGCCTGCAGAAGTGGCCTGTCCACCCTGCCCCACTCCCACCCCAGAACAGTGCAGCCCGGGCCATGCAGGCCGATTCAGGCGCCCCCTTCTGATCCCAGGAGGAGAGTCTCGGGACAGGGTGGAGGCCCTGAGCTGGAGGAGGCTCTGCTCCCCCACCGCTTGCTGTGCCTCCCCTGCAGTGAACACCTGCCATCCTGGGACCCGCTCCCTTTCCTCACCCCCGAGAGCCTCACCTCTTCTAGAGAGTCACTGATTCCTCCCAGACTCTCATCCCTCCCCTCCTCCCTTCATCTTCGCCTCGTCCCCCAGTTCCATCCCGCCTGCCACAGTGCAGCCCAGTTAGAATCTGGACTTGGCCTTTTCCTTGTCAAAGGGTGCTCAGCGGCTCCCTGTGTCCATGGAGCCCAAACCTCTGCTGGCGTTCATGGTCTTTCTTGGCCTTCCCAGCCTCTCTTCTCCCCGTGAGCCTTCCCCTCCCCTCCAGCCGCAGAATTCCCTGCAGCCGCAGAACAGGAGGCCCCGCTCTGGCTGTAATGCCCTCTGCCTCCCTCTCCACCCAGGGCACCCTGCTTGGCCCTCTCTCTGCCCGCCCCCAGCCCTGTGTCCAATTGCTCATTTGCCTGCCTGCCCGCTCACCCTGGGGTATCCCAGGGCCTGGCATCTTCATACAAGCCTTTCAATGACTGTGTGTTCAGGGAGTGAAGAAAAGTCTTGTTCATCTGAGGCCCTGGGGCCCAGCA
The DNA here is from genome assembly GCF_048773025.1 of Camelus bactrianus. Classification (NCBI taxonomy): domain Eukaryota; kingdom Metazoa; phylum Chordata; class Mammalia; order Artiodactyla; family Camelidae; genus Camelus; species Camelus bactrianus. The sequence continues at coordinate 30,919,731 of NC_133565.1, forward strand.
TGGTGCTCGGATGATTAAGAGCAGAGTAGGTGGGTTCCGCCTTCCACTCATCCTCCCCCCACCTCCCACCATTCCCCTTCATCACAGAATCCTAGTCATTGGTCACCCCGGGGTCTGCAGAAGTCCCAGCTACTTCCTGGTTGGTCCTTCTACTGCAGCCCAGCGGAGGAGGAACTGATGGCTTGCAGGGGGCAGTTGAGGGAGACTGTAGATGGAACAGTGACAAATATTTATGTAGATTGTAGATTCATCTGATCCTCCTCCAAGCCCAGAGAGGGTGGTGGCATTCTCTGTACTTTACAGATGAGGAAACTGGGGTTCAGAGACATTTGACTGATTTGCCCATAGTCACATAGCAGCCTGGTTGTCGAGCCACCACGGGAACACAGACCTCCAATCCCAAATCTTTGCACTGTCTCTTTTAGCCAGACACCAGGGGCCTCAAAGGCCACAGAGTGGATCTTGGTCTTTGGGTGGCTCCGTGCTGTATTCACTTTGCCATCCTTTTCTTCCTAAACTGCTGTTTCCTGCTGCCGGATTATCACTGGGAAAGGAACACTATTTTACTGCTGTGTGAGGGCAGAGACAGGCTCGGAGCTGGGAAAGGGAATCAACTCTTCGTGGAGAAGACCATATGGGGGTGGCTCCCTGTGACCCACCTGGATGCGCAAAGAGGGGCCCCTCCACCTGCCACCGGTCAGCTCCCTCACCAGCTGCTGGAGCCTCTCCAGCCCCGCCCGTCCCCTTCTCCCCAGAGACCTTTCTCGGGCTGATAAAGGTCCAGCTCTCAGCAGGCATTCGAGGCCTTCTCTGATCCTGCCGTGACTGTGGGTCAGATAAAGTCTAGATCTATGGAATGTGGCCCTTGAGGCCGAAACCCACATAACACCTTGGGTATCTACCAGAAAGGACTGTGGGGTTTGCTGCTTGTCTCATCTCCTTGGGAATAGTGGAACAACAACAGCAAAAAACCCAAATTGCCGCCAAGTCCTACCCCCACCCCTGCCCCCACACCACCCCGCCAGGGCTGCCCCAGGGAGACCTAGCCAGCAGGGATGGCGCTGGTCTCTGGAGCTCCGTGTTCTAGCCCTGCCTCCATCTCTGGCTATCTTCCCTTCTCTTGGCCTCAGTTTCTCCTTCTGCCAAATAAGAGGGTTTGACCAGATCGTTTCTAAGAGCTCTTCCTCCTCCAAAATGTACAAGTGAGCACACAGCTTTCTTTAGATGGACTGGTGTTACTGCTTTCCAACCTAAGGCATTATCTTTGAGGAGCCATCCCTGGAGGTTTCATTGTAACATCTTGGCAACGACCGTGAGTTTTGACTCATGTCAAAAGGTCATCAAGTCCTTCCTCTCGCCTTTGGGGCTGGTGATCCAAGCTTTCTCTTCAGGTTGCAAATATGGCCCTTCCTTGACTGCCTGGGGGAACCTCTGCTCTGACCAGATGGGCCTTTTCAATCTCACCTCTGAGATCTTTCTAATGCCCAGATCCCCCGTCCTTTGAAGCCTCCCATAACCATAGCCACCATGAGGGAGTCATTGCCTCTGCTCTCTCATAGCGTTCATTATCTGTTTCACTTCATCCACTCATGTATCCATCTATGCGTCCAATCAAGGCTTTGAATGCCTAGAGTGCGCTGGGTATCGTAGGGTATACCGAGCTGAAAAGACAAGGTCGTTGCCCTAAAGGAACTTTCCAGCCTAATTGGATTAATGCAGCATGAACACAACTCCATCCCCAAGCTGACTGTAAAAATTGCCCAAGGAAAGCACACACAGAGGACCTGTATGAAGAGAGAGAAGGAGAGAGAGGGTGTTCTTTCTGGAGACCTGGTGCTTAAGCCAGGCCCTTGAAGGATGTAAATCATTTGGACTTGGGGGGAGGGAGGAAGAAGGCATTCAAGGGAAAGTCACAGTGGACACACAGGCACAGAGGTGGAAAAGCCTGGTCTGTGTGCGGGGAAAATCGGTCCAACCTGGCGGGAGTCGAGCGGAGACAGTGGAGTGCTGAGGGGTGAGGCCACCTCAGAAAGAGCCTTGAATGCCAGGCTGAGGTTGAAGAAATGTGGAAGGTGCCTTGAGTGTGAGGGAGGGTTACACAACAGAAGGGATATTTGGGGGGATGGATCTGGTATCAGTGATGGGCAGAGGGGAGGAGCGAGCGACCACAGCTGGAGGCTGAGAAACAAGGCAGGAAACTGGACATACGGCCAGGAGTGCAGGCTTCCGGCTGCTCAGAGGGGCTGAGTTCCAGGGTGGAGCACAGCATGGGAAGGGGATGAGTTAGGAAATAAAAATACCCCCTCCCCAACACCGTGCGTTCCCCAGTGGAGCTCATCACGAGAGCTCCAGAAGTGGCCAGCCGGCCAGCTCCCCTCTCCTGCCTTCAGCAGCAGAAAGAAACCTGAAGATCATTGCACCTAGAAGCCTGATAAAAAACAAAACAAAACGCTACTGATCACATGTGTTAATTGCCAAAGCTCACATGACCCTGTGCTACAGAACTGAAGGGAAAAGCCGTCTTTCTTCAACTCATGATGCTACGAGTGGCATTCAACTCTGTCTCAACCAGTTAAGACTCCATAAACCTGTCTCCAGCTTTCCAGATGATAAGGGAAATCGTGATGAGGTTTTATGACAAATTGTGTCTGTCACTGAGCCCATCTCCTCTCATTGAAGGGAAGGAAAATGAGGCTTGGCACACCATAGGCCTGTCTGGCAGAAGTCACGAGATAAACAAATAATTCTTATTTAACACCAGAGAGTCTTATAACTTATTCATGAATGCACAATTCTGTATTAGATCATCCACCTCAATTTAGTTGTAGTCTTTGAAGCAAATTTATAAGATCTGAATTATTCAGAAAGGGCTACCAAGCTAGTAGAAGAAAACACTTCAACTACAGAAAGCATCACACTGCACAACAAACACGGTGCTGAATGGTAGGGGCTCTGAACCCGGACCATCCAAGTTCGAATCCTGGCTTTGCCACCTCGGGCAGGTTACTTGGCCTCTCTGTGCCTCAGTTTCCCCATCGGAAAAGTGAGGATAATAGCTTCTACTTCACAGAGCTGTTTGAAGAATTCAGTAGGTGATGCAAAGCACTCTGAACACTGGGGAGAGCTGTATAAGTGTTTGCTGTTGTTATTTCGACATTTCAGATTGTAAACGTTCTATCCTGTTGTCCAGAGGACAGGTATCCCTAAGCTGACAAACCAGTGAAGAGCTTTAAGGTTCCTTAATTTTCTATCAGCTTTTGGAGGAAATGTACCACAAGAAGAGAGGTGGAAGCAGGCATGAGGGAAAACTTGGTTTAAGATTGGGTGGTCTTGGTTCTTAAGTTTTTGTCTTCTAAACGTTTCCTAAGCTCCATTGATAAGATTTTTAGTATTAATCTAGCCAAAAGGACTGATGTACCCCACAAGACATTGAGTTAGACATAAATAGCAGAGTAATAAATAAAATATGGAAAACTACAGCAATGAAAAATAAGTAACTGCCAGTACACACCAATGACATGCATAAATCATACACACATTATGCTGAGTGCAGAAGCCAGCCACAAAAGGGCACGTGCTGTATGATTCCATTTACGTGAAGTTCCAGAACAGGCAAAAGTAATTTATGATGATGGAGGTCAGAACAGTTATTTTTGAGGTGGAGAGCGACTGGGAGGGGGCACGAGGGAGTCTTTTAAGTCGATGGAAACTTTCTATATCTTGAGCTGGGCAGTGGTTACACAGATGTGTGCATGTGCGGAGTCATTAAGTTGTACACTTAAGTTATGTTCACCTCACCATGTGTAAAATGTACTTCACTAATAAAGAAAAAAAAGGTGGACAATCTTGTCTCTAAAGATAACATTTAAGATGTTCTATATAGAGAGCCTAATTTTTCTCTTGCTTAAACATATATTTGTCACCATGAGGTTCTTAGCCAAGAAATTTCTGTAAAAATTTTTTTATTTCTCACATTATCTACCTTATTGGGTAAAATTAAATGCCTATCTTAGATTTTAGGTTAAGACTGAAATCTTTAATCATTGGTAGCAAGTGTGAATGATGTAAAGAATACATTATTAACTAGCAGAATCCAACTATAAAAATACATTGAAGGGCAGCGTACTCTGCTAATAACTCCCTAGACAAATCCATTACTTGGCTATCAATCAACTAAAAATGAAAGTGAGAAAAGTTTGAGCCCTTTTTGCAGTGGATGGATGTTTATGAGGCTATTAAGTGAAGAGGGTTCAGAAACAAGGGGATAAAATGGCATGCTAATTTGGGATTGAATGGAGTAATGGGATGTTCTTGGAAATATAAGAATCCTGCTTAATGGGACTTGTCTATTTGCAATTCAATAAACCAATAGAGTTCAATTCAAAGAGATAAAGGACATGAGCACTCAGAACAAAATTACAGGAATAAATTTAGTAACGAAGACTGTAAGAGGCACCCACTGAAGTTGAGATAAGGGTTAATGTTCCACATCTGACATCTTTAACTCTTGAGTCATGGGGTTGGTATCCCAGGGGGCACAGAATCTTTTGACTGGAAGCCAAAACCAGCCACTAGAGTGGGTTCAGAGAGACTCTGTTCAGACTTAAGAAGCTAAAGCACACGCTTCAAGGTCTCAAATATCCCATAGTGAGGGCATCTTCAACGACAACAGTGACTGGGAAAAAATGAATTATGTATGTCACCAAAATAAATAAAAAAGAAGAAGAAAGGAAAAACAGAAACAATGACGAAAAAGTAACCTGAGGGTAAGGTGACAAAGTTCTGCTTTGCCAGGGACAGGTGAGTTTAAGCCTGTGTCCTGGTGCCATAGTGTCAGCCCCCTTTCACTCTCGGAAGCATCTGGATTTGTGCGATAAATCAGTGCCTGGATTTGAACGGTAAATCACATGATTATCCTACCGAAGAGAGGAAATTAGGCAGAAGACCCTTGGGTCGTTTTCAAATGGTGTGGACAGACGCCCCAGCCCCGCTGGCCGGCCACGCGTCCTGCCCTACTTGCTGAGCGGTGCGCACCTCCTCATCCCGCCGCACCCCACTTTGCTCAGCCTCCAGGAAGGCGGGACTCCGACGCTCAGCTCCTGCGCCGCTCTGGCGCCACCTGCAGGCTGCCTGGGGGAAATGCTTCTTCCTTTCCTCTCTCCCTCCACCCTTCTTTCCAAAGCTTTGAACTTAGTCAAAAGACAAACAGAGCACGGGAAGCTGTGGGCTGTGGGGTGAGCAGGAAGCAGGCAGAGAAGCCCAGATTATGGAATCAGAAGAGCCCAGCTGGGACCAACAAAGCCAAGCTCCTCCTCTTCCTACCCTCCCCTGTCCTGCCTAAGTTTAAAAACGGCAAGCTGAGGCCTAATTCAGAGACTTGATTGAGTTGATTGTGAAGCATACAGCTGGAGGCTCCTCGGTACTATTCCCCTGACTCACTCTCCCATACCTCTCTTCCTCCATCTTTAACAAATACATTAGGATGGTAGGGAAGGAAGAGAACTTAAACTTACTAAGTTCCTACTATGTGCTGAGCACAGACTGGGCACTTTGTACATACATTATCTCCATCCTCCCAAAAGATGGGAAGTAGGTGACTATACAACAGGGACATAGGATCAGAGTGGGCTAGTGACTTGCTCATGGGCTTTCAGCTGGAATTTGAATGCAAGGGTCTTTGACTCCAAAGCTGGTGCTCTTTTCAGGTCTCCAACTTGAGCAATATTTGCAAAATGCAAAGTACCCCATGGAAATCAAATATTGATCCATAATAAGGCTGTACTGCAAACAAAAGCAGGGCGTGTCTTTCCTTTGGGTTGGAATTTTCTCAAACATATCACTCTCTGTAACTTGGGATATCTCCTAGGAAAACGAAGAAAGCATGATTATGAATGCAGTTTGCTTGATAAACAAAATCTGTCTGAACATGGGACCTTGCGGATCCTGGGTAGTGGAGACAAGAAACCATTGTGCTGGACATTTTCTAAGATGTTCTTTATAAAATAACTGGGGTCCTCAGAGCCCCCAAATTCCTTCCTATTCCAGGGCAGTTTCTTTACCTGTCTTGATGCTACTGCCTGGCATCCTACCCATCAAACTGTATTAGATTTGTGCCTTGATCAAAGAAAATCATAGTGGGAGTATCAGTCATTTACACCTTAGTGAAAATCATCTCAGGTTCCCTTTTCTTCTCTGACCTTTTAGCCAAGGTCGGTCATGAGATAGGGTGAGAAGAAGAGGCAGGGGACAAGTACTCTTGGAGCTGGTACTGTTTCTCCCTAGCTCCGTGGCACAGTGAGTGTCAATCTACATGGAGAGCGCCACGCATATTCCTTTGTGTCCCCTTTGCTGCCAACGCCAGTTCCTAAGGCAGAGTCCCAGAGGGCCAGCCTGAAGGGCCTAGAAGTAATGGAAAGCAGCTTGGTTTTGGATTTTAGGACACGTTACACCAGTGACTTGCTGTGTAAACTTGGGCAAGTCAATTCACCTCTCTTTAAAAGGACTAGGGTAGTGATTTTCTTTAGTTTTTGCAATTGTTTTTGCTTTAACATATTTAATTAAGATCAAAGTAATACACAGTTAAAAATCGAATGTAATAAAAGGCTTATATATCAAAGAGCATTTCCTCTGTTCTTCTTTACCTTCAAGTTTTAATTCCCAGAGGCATCACTTTAAACTCATTTAAAGCTATTCTCTCTGATATTTATAGCCGTATTTCTAAACATTATGTTTATGTTGCTATTTCTTGATTTGTTTTTTTCCATATTTTTTGACTTCCTGGTATTTCATAAAGGACTTACCTCCTTTACGTGGTCTTGTCAATTTCCTTGCCTCCACCCTACCAATTCGGTTAGATCATAGTCTTGTGAAAACAATAGCATTTACATTCTTGTGGCAACCGAAATATTGTCCCCTCCTAACCCACGTACAGCACTGAAGTTGTTTCCTCTCTTTAATTACTTTTTCCCCTGGGGTTAGTAATTGTCGCAGATTCGCCCTCCTTCATGTGCTTAGCTTTCTTGGTGCCTATTAACCCCCCACCCCACCCCCACCCCACCCCCACCCCCGAATGCTTCAACTGATCTAGCAAATACCTTGCAACAATTTTCTGAATACTAAGACATAGCTAATAATGTATTATTTTCCCGGGGGCTTCCCTCCCTAACCCTCCATGCTCCTGCTCCAACCTGGATTGGCTGCTCCCTCAGCTTGCAACATAGCTGTCTGTCATCTGGGGATTTCTCTGCACCATCATATTGTGAGTTTCCTTCGTGCCTCTTCTGTGTGGCTGTCCTGTTTCCTGGACCCTATATCTTCTTTTTCCCTGGTTTACCCTCTCATTTGGTCGAAACTCTTCTTCCAGTGACTTACTGACAGAGAGTACACGGGAGGCAAAATGTATGCGTTCTCATGCATTTGAAAATGTCATCTCTGCCCACACTCTGGATGAACAGTTTGGCTGATCCAATTCTCTAAGACCAATGCCATTTGTCCTCACTTTTGGAAGTACTGCTCTACTGTCTTCTAGCTCCCAGTGTCGCTGTGCAGAAGCCTGCCGTGCTGAGCCTCAGTTGCTTGTGTGCGACCTGGGTTTTCTCTTTGAGAGGGCTTAGGGTTTTCTCTTTATCTCTGATTTTCTGGAACTTCCCAGGGGGGCGCCCTGCAGTGGGTCTTCCTTCATTCCCTGTCGCGTCCATTGATGGGCTCTTCATCTAGAGAGTTATGTCCTTCTATGCTGGGAAGCCACCAGCAGGTTCGTGTTAGCTGGGTAGTCCCATTCCTTTCTTCCAGGAACAGAGGTATCGAGGTGCTTGGAACCTTGCAAGTGGATGGGGGAGAAAGGGGCCTGAGGTGAGTCGGTGACCCTCCAGCACCCACTGAGTTCATGTCCCAGGGCTAGGCTTGCCATGGGGACAACAGACATGGGTGAGACCCAGCTCCTGCCCTGGTGGGGCTCAGGACAGACATGCTGCAGGAAGCCTCCAGTCCTAGGCTACACCTCCATGCATTCCAACATCCAGTGAGCCCCAAGTTCAGCTAGGGGAAGGTGGGCTCCAGGGCTGGGGTAGGAGGGAGGTAAGTACTGGGTGGGGACTGGCCTCGGGAGGAAGGGGCAGACGCAGAGCTGTGCGCGCTCTGGTGCGTGTACTGGCGGAAAATGAGGGGAACATCTGTAGTTTTGTCTGCCCCCATTTTCTGACCACCAGACCCCCTTCTTTGGGTAAATGGTGTTTCCCTCCTGTTATGGATTGAATATTTGTGTCTGTCCCTAAAATTCATGTTGAAGCCCTAACCCCCAGTATGGCTGTCTCTGGAGATGGGGCTTCTAAGGAAGTCATTAAGGTTAAATGAAGTCATAAGGGTGGGGCACCGATCTGATAGGATTAGTGTCCTTATAAAAACAGACACCAGAGAGTTAGTGCTCCCCCTCCCTCCACCCCCTCCCTCACACACAGACAAGAGGTCATGTGATCACACAGCAAAATGGCAGCTGCCTATAAGCCCAGAGAAGAGGCCTCAGAATGAAACCTACCTTGCTGGCCCCTTGATCTGGGACCTCTCAGCCTCCAGAGCTGTGAGAAACTAATTTCCGTGGCTTAAGCCACCTGATCTGTGGTGGTTAGTTGTGGCAGCCCCAGCTGACTAACACACCTCCCCACTCTGCTCCGACCATGTGACACTGGGGGGCCCAGCAGCTGTAATGTCCCAGCTCCCCAGCCGTGGGCTGCTCAGGCAACCCAGACTAGACCAGCCAGGAGACTTCCCCTGGGTGGTTCTGAATAGGAACTAAGGGAGGGGGTGCCCATCCTTTCTTGGGGGCAAAGCCAGGAAGATGGGTGCCTGGTACTGCCAATTGTCTGATTCCGACCTCAGGGGAAAATTTGCTCTGAGAGAACAAAGCTGATACAGAGACTGAAGCCGGGACAGGGGAAGGGGGCTGCAAACCCTAACTGCGTTGGTGACACTGGGTCCGGGTGCTCCTGAGGCCCAGCTGACCCCGTGCCCTTCTGTGGTTTACTGCTGAGCCAACGAACTTCTCTTCTTGCCCAAGCGAACTCAAGTGAGTTTTCTGTCACTCACACCAAGAGTCCTGACCGAAATAGCAGGACGTGGGAGGCTGGTCTGGCTCGGGCAGAGGACTGGTGTGGGAGGAATCAGCTGTGATGAAGACATAGGAGGTGCAGATATAGCCTGACCTCCATGGGGACTTCCTCCAGCCCTGGCTGTGAGCAAGGCTAGGCTCATTGGCTCAGCAGGTCAGAGTGAGGATTTGGTCAGAGGTACTGTCTTTCCATGGGTGAGAGTCTTTATCCTCAAAGCCTTTCTTCCTTCCTTCCTTCCTTCCTTTCTTCCATTCTTCCTTCCTTCCTTCCTTTCTTCCATTCTTTCTCTTTCCTTCCTTTTTTTCTTTCTTTCTTTCTTTCTTTCTTTCTTTCTCTTTCTTTCTTTCTTTCTTTCTTTCTTTCTTTCTTTCTTTCTTTCTTTCTTTCTTTCTTTCTTTCATCAGCAGAAAGCTCTTAGGCTTCTAGTTTCTTTTCCCTAACTAACCAATAAACAATGCTCAAACTCATAAATGTCCTTTTTGCTGCTTTCCAAATGATGCCGGTGAACTAACCAGTGGGTAAGAAGTATATTTGTTTTTTTTTATTTGCTATTTGCAATGTTTTTCACTCTGAAGACTGATGTATGTTATATTTGCCAGTTGAGTTGGACATGAAATTCTGCCTTTCAAAGGAAGTTGTGGCCACATCTTGAGTTCACTTGATCAATTGTTCTCCTAGTCTCAGGATCTTCAACCAGGCATCCCTCTGGGGTGCTAGGAGGCCATGGGCATCCTAGTCAAAAGCCAAGACCCCAAGGAGCCTCCCCACCTGTCTGCTCAGGGTTCCAAAGGGTAGGATCAAGGGATGGTTGGAGGAGCCCAACCTGGCCGCCCTTGACAAGCACATCCCTCTTGATCCGTCCCCTGAAACTGTTCACCCCTCAGGCTTGAGCCCCTGGTGGCGTACAGGTGGAAGAGGCAGTGCCCATGTTCCCGACTGATTCCCTCATTAGAACTGGTCATTGCACCAAGCAATCTTCTCTGTTAAAACTGGACAGACCAAGGGTCACTTCCCTAATGGACATGTCTTGTTGGCCTCTCTCATGCTCCTGATGGGAACCCCTTTGACTCAGCCTCCAGCCAAAGCTGGTCCTCTTTCCAAGCAGGCTCTAGAGTTACACTTCATGATGAAAGGCCTCATCTGAAGATTTCTTGTTGAAGATGGTCAGTTTCCTGCACTGAGTACAGCCTGACATTTTAATTCAAATTAAACCCAAAAGGAGACTGCTGCGTCCATCTTTCCTGCTCAGAAATCAGACAATGTAGAGTGTTCATTTGCTGAAAATTGAGCAGTCGGACACTATGCAGATTTACCCAGAAGACAGAGCAATTACACATGTGGGGCACCAGCCAAGGCAGGGTGCACGCACACACGTACCCCAGAATATCTAGAAACAATGTCTGCCCCACTCCACTCGGGGTCAAAGTCCCTGGGGCTTTTCGGAGGACTGGCTATGAGTCAGTGCCTCCCCGGCCTCTGCAGGTGTGGAAGGCTGCCTTCTGCACCCTCACACTCAGCCAGCTGGGCACTTCTAACCTGAGCCCGTGTCGGTTGTGGCATTTGGCTTGTAAAAGAAGAATTCCTTATTGGCCAGCACAGAGTGCAGAGCAAGAGTTGAGGCCAAATGCAAGGTCCGAGGAGGGTGAGCATTCCCATGAGGATGTCTGGGTGAGCCCTTGAAGTGCAGGGTGGGAGGCGCCACTGTAGAGCCCACCTAGCCCAATTTTCCCCCAGTATGTGTCTTACCACGTTGGTAGTGGGGAACTCGAATCAGAACCCCAACTTCTGCCTCCCGGACCTGGGCTTTTGCCACACAGCTGTCTTAGAGAGCCTGGCGCATCATGGGTCCTTAATAAACACATGTCTGTGGAATGAACCGACTCTCTAATTTCACAGTGACAAACTGAGGTCTGGAAAGTTTCCCTGGCTTGTCCAAGTTCTCCTGGCCAGTCCTGGGAGAGGCAGAACTGAAGCCAGACCCCTTGAGATCCAGTCTGGGTAGGGTTGCCAGATAAAATATAGGACTCCCACTTAAATCAGAATTTCAGATAGACATCGTATAACTGTTTAGGATAAGTATGTCCCAAAATTGACATACCAAAATTATTTATTGTTGCTCTGATATTCTAATCTAACTGGGCATCCTGTACTTTCATTTGTTAAATCTGGCCACCCTATGTCTGGGCTTGGTCTGCTTCTCTGTGATGCTCCTGTGTCCTGCTTTCACTGTGCCAGACTAGGCACTCAGGGTGCTCTGGGTGCAAAGAGGAATAGGAAAGGTCCCCTGCCCTCAAGGAACTCACAGTCTAGTGTAAGAGACAAAGATAGAGACAGAAATCTCCAAAGCAATGCAAAATCTATTTCTGAGAATTTGAGGGTCCTTGTTGGAATGGGTATAGCTTTAGAATTTAGAAGAGATCACAGAACAGATTAGGAAGTCCAGAAACAAACCCAAATTTTCATAAGAATATACATTAGGACGTGATAAAATGGCATTTGAAATCCCTGGAAAGAAGGATTATTCAATAAGTTATGGTAGAGCAATTAATTACCTACCTGGAAAAAAATCAAGTTAGATCATTACTGTTTTAAACCTCATACCAGAAATTAATCCCAGTTCTTGTAAAGGCTTAAATGCTATTAACTAAAACTATAAACATACTAACAAATGAATAGAAAACAAAAATGGATTTTTCTATAATCTTGGGGATGATTAAGGACCTTCTAAGCATGAAGCTAAAAAGAAAAAGTGTTACATCATTGTAAATTTGTTTTTCTTCATTTGTCTTTTCATTTGTTTTCCCCATGTCTTGAAACATATAGAAGTTTTGATTTCTACATAATGAAATATATCAATGTGTGGAAATATTTCCATTCTATAAAAGTACCTGTCAACTAATGAGAAGCACAGAAATAAGACAAATGAGGCAAGGAAATGAAGGGTAATTCAGAAAAGAAGAAATACAAATGGCCGATGAATATATAAAACAATATTCAATTTCACTAGCAATAAAAAAATGCAAACCTGGTGTTAATGAGGATTTGAGAAAATGGGTTTTTCATACACTGCTGAGAATGCAAATTGGAGCAACATTTATGGAGGGCAATTTGGCAATATCTATCAGAAGTCTTAATTCTGACCAGCAATTTCTAGTGATTAATTATAAAGAAATAACGTTGTATAACAGCTATGACTTAACTAAGGGATATTTATTTGTTACAAAGATCATATTTTAAAAACTGAAAACAATAGACAAATGTCCCTTCTATCCATGAGTAACTTATTCCAGGATCCCCATGGATACCAAAATCATGGATATTCAAGTCCCTTACATAAAACCAAATAGTATTTACATATAACCTACACACATCCTCCCCTACGTATACCTATAATCATTTCAAGATTACTTATAACACCTAATACAATGTCAATGCATGCAGCAAATTCAAGTTTTACTTTTTGGAACTCTGTAGAATTTTTTTCCCAAATATTTTTGATCCACAGATGTGGAACCCACAGATACAGAGAGCTGGCTGTAAATGTCCAGCAATAAGGTTCTGGGTGAGTTATTAAGCAGTGTCCCCATTAGGGAACAGCATGTGCAGAAGAGCCCCAGCTTGAAGCTATGGGTCTTCCAGCCCTTAAAGGGCTTATAGCAGCCCCTAATATCCTGCATCCCCCAAGTTTGTAATAAGGTATGAACAGTATGCCTCATAAAAATAGGTGTTTGTTTCATTTTAAACATTGAATGCAAAGTTTTCTTTTCTGGAAGATGTAGGCCAGTGAGCTAGAAGTAATACCTTATAATAGAATAGATCTATAAAAATAGCTACTGCCAAGTGGCTTGAGAACATTTTATTCTCCTAAGAGGATTCTGTATCCACCACACAAAAAATAAAATTTCCCCACACCTAGCCATAATCTTGTTTGCTTACCCAGGGCTTTTCTTAGAAGCATCAAAATAAAATATGCTGCCTAACTCTGGGTTCTTAAAACCCTGCAAGGGACTGGCTTGACTCTGGGTGGTCTGGGGGTGATTCTGGGTGCGTGTTGGAAAGGAAGACCCAGACTCTCAGGGCTGTCCTGGGTTCAAATGGCATAGCCAGCTTCTCCTAACGAGGTGACCTTAGACAAATTGCTTACTGTCACTGAGCCTCCCTCCATGTTCTCATCCATGAAATGGGTCTGAGTTGCCCAGATCTGCTGAGAGGTTTAAAAGAGAAAAATAACTCCCAGTCAATAACATATGCCAGGCTCCATGCTGGTTCCAGCCCCTGCGGGTGTCAACCTTACCCTCCAACTGCAAGGTCCTTCAGTTTCATTTAGTCACCCACTGAGGCTAGCCTTCAGTTGTCAGTTTCTTTGCTCTCTTGGATCCGTTCCTTTCCCAGGGCACTGAGCAAGACCCACAGGGTAGGAAGCAGGAGCAGAGGAAGAGCCCTGGACCCTAGGCAGAAACTGTGGGCTCTGACTTTAGGCTTTGACTCTCTGGGTGTGGCCTCAGGCCGGCCCCTTTCTGATCTGTGCTCCACTTTCTCTGATCTGAGACACGTGGACCAGTTATCTCCAAAGCCTTTTCTGTGATCTGAAGACGAGGGATTCACTTCTCAGTTGGAAGAGGGGCTGGCAAAACCACTTCAAGTTTAGTTCACATCTAGCAGCCTGGCTGAGGTTGTGAAATGTCCTTCCATGACTGAAGGGCAGGGGACAATGCCCTGCCTGGCCCGGGGTCCCTTTCAGTGGAGCGAGGCCTTTGGGCCACCATTTGGTGGCACTTTGGAGGGAAAGGTCCTTAGCTGCTGCCTGCCTTTCTCTAGCTTGCCTGTTCCCAAAACTTCCCCTGCATTTCATTTGCCCAACAATTTGAAGTTTGTCGGTTTTCCCAGAGAAGTAATGCTCTGGTCATTTGTTGGGGTGAGGGTGGAGTGGGATAGGGAGTTTTGGAGGCGGAGTCATCTCAGGCCATGAAGGGACTCTGCTCCTTGTTGACAAGACAGACTTGGAGGGAAGGTGTCCCGGCTGAGAGACGTGACGGTTACATCCGCCCCAGACCTGGTAGCGTTCTTTACAGAGACTCGGCTTGGGGAGATGCCAACTGACGAACGTCATGAAAGATGAGAAGGATGCTTTCTCCTCCGTGTTGAGAGCCTTGCCAACAGCAGTAGTCACGGCTGGGAGGGAGAGAGGGGCCTGCACGTCCCAGAAAGAAACTCGTCTGTGGATGGGGCTGCATCACAGGGGCTGGATTCAGCTCGTAAGAGCAGCAAAGGCTGGAATTCTTGTAACGACGGCGTCTGCTTTCCGTCAGAGCCCCAAAGGAAAGGGTGACTCAAGTGCAGTGGAAAAGGCACCGGCCTTGTTCTGTGACCTTGGACCGTCATCTCCTTTGCTTATTTATCCATCTGTATAAGCAGAGGGTTGGACTCGATCAGAGGTGCCAAGTAGGTTTCATCTCATGTGGAGAGCTATGTTAGGAAAGATTCTGAGGCCGACCAGGCTTAAGGGGAAAGTGTGCCACAATTGAGTAGTAATGTCTGCGTGGGCGTGGGTTTGGGAACTAGAGGTATATATGCTAACTATTTGCCATTTCTGGACAAGATGATCTCTACAGTCACTTTTAGTTCTAAAATCTACGTTGTTATACCCTGTGATATAAACAAACATGAACAAAGCCCTTTTCTTTTAGAGAAAAAAAAAGTTAACTAAGCTGTAGGGCATCCTGTTTTAACCTCACATAATTTGTAAGGCAACTGCTGGGGCAGCTCCCCAAACCAAAAGAACCCTTCACAGCTGTCTCTGTGGACACCATGTGTCTGCAGGACGCAAAGATTCTCCAAGGTGTGCTTGAGGGTCAGGCAGAACCTTCAGTCACAGGTCAAGGGCAGCGAGGCCTGGCTTGGTAGGCACCACTGTGGGCATCTGCCTGCTGTTCCAATGAGTTTATCTATTGTTTGCGGGCAAGGAAGCCCTGAGAAGGGGGTGTGAGTGGGCAGAGTTCTGATTTGAGGTCTCTGGTTCTGGGCATAATCTCCCCTAGTCTCAGGAAACAGGGGACTCAAGCCATGTCCTCCAGCCCCCTCTTCCAACCAGATGGCCACCCCTCTGCTCCTCGTCCATAGACAGCCCAGGGCTGCTGGTGGTCCCTTAGGGTCTGTGGCCTAGAGCTTGGCTTAGTTTCCTCTCCAAAGAGACATCTATAGGGCCAGAGGATGACTGGCTTTGTGCTGACATGATACTGCACCCCATTTCCTTTTCCTGACTTTCAATGGTCCCTACCCAGGCTGTTTATTTTCCTTATCTCATCATCATTGCTCATTCTTCCCCTAATTGGATTGCTCTCTCCAGCCAATTGAAGCATGCTGCTCTTCTTGACACAGACAGCTCCAGGCACATGGCTGGTGCTCAAAAAACCAGGGCATTATGTCAGTTTCGCTGATCAGCAGAACTGATGGCTGAACTGTAAAGTCAACTTGATACTGCTGGGCTCCCTGAGTTCGAGGGCCTCGCTAGACTAAGGGCTCTGAGCTAAAACACCAGAATGCACACATGCATACCCACCCCGAGCCTGGCGGTGGAGTTCGAGCACTTACCTGCCTCACTGATGTGAGTGGAGCCGGCGTGAGAATAACCATAGCTAGTCATGAATGAGGACTTATCCTGGGCCAGGCAGTAGGCTACAAATTTTCACATAGACTCCCTCACTGAATAATTTCTACTCTTCAGGTTAAGAAACTGAAGCTCATAACTGTTAAATATTTCACAGCTAGCCATGGCTGAGTCAGCACTTGAGCCCTGAATGTTGGGGGACAAGGTGGGCCAGTTTCGCTGGCAGTAAAAGAATTTAGCAAAGGCAGATCATCGCGGTCTAACTCTATGCCCTTAGCCATTCTAATACCCAGTGTCAGCAACACAAAATTAACGTGCCTGTATTTTCAATTATATTTTAAGGGGGTGACTTGGTGTTTGGGAGCATTCCACTTACGAAATCCATGGAGCTAGATACTAACTGAGGATGCATAAAAACTAATGAACTCTGAAAAACATAAAACATGAGCAACATGACGTCACTGCAAGAGACATAACAGCGAATTGCTTTCACATGAACATAGCTTGCTGGCAGACCGTGAGCTAATACTCAGCCCAAGCTCAGTGGTGCCCTGTTCTGTTGGGACGGGGACACACACACACACACACACACACTCACACACACACACTCACACACACTGAGTTGCTTGTTTGTGCCACCGATAAGAACCCCGGAACGATCCTGGATTAGCAGATGACGAAGCACTTTGTAAGCAACACAGATCAACTGGAAACGCCAGTACTCATAGTCAGAGACCAATGATAACATAACGTAGCTATCAATGGCCAAAATGTCCAGCATGGGAGGGAATGTGGCCAAGACAGAAAATTAGTATCAGATTGTACATAAAGACAAAAGGAGAGCTACCAGAAGAAGGAAGATTGTTTCATGCAGCAGTTCTATGGGGTGGTGACTTGAGTAGGGTCATGGGACCAGCCTGGGACTTGAGTCTATGTCTCCCGTCTCTTGTGTTCTTGCCATTATATCATAATTCCAGATGCAAAATGGAAATGAGAAAATCTCATCCAACATAGACGATAGGTTTGTGTATCTTAGGGGTTTGGGCAAGGACAAATAAGATATTGAGGAATAGCCGTTTTGGAAGGGGGAGTAGTCACAGTTTTCATGCTCACTGAGCTCTCTGTAGAGGAAACAGAGAAGGCAGATGTTAGCTGTAACACGCCCCCACCCTCCCTGTGTCCCTGGCCCCTGGTTGCCCCACTCTGGCTTGCTCCCCTGCCCCAGAATGGTGGTTAAGAGCACAGATGCTGGAGCCAACTGCCTGAGTTCCAATCCTAGCTCTTCTTACTTAATAACAGTATGAACTCAGGCTATTCCCCAAACTCTTTGTGCCTCATCTATAAAGTGGGAGTAATAACAGGATCTCTTTGGTAGTGTCGCTGGGAGTACTCAATGAATTATCACATTTTAAGAGCTTAGAACAGTGTGTGGCACTGAGTAAGCCCTCCCTAAGTCTTTGCTATTACTATCAGCGTTTCCACTCCCTCCTGAATCCAGACTTGGAGGCTTCCTACTTTTCTCTGTGGCTTTTCGAATTTGAGAACTTCTTGGTCATTCCTTCTGTAACATAAGCTTTACACCTGGCTGATTTCAGGATAAAGTCAGATTCCTTGCCCAAGAGTAAGATGCCCCATGATCTGACCAGGCCCACCTCTCCTGCCTCACCCACTTCTGTTCCTTGTTCCTGTCATTCAGCGTAGATGCCTTTGCGTAGGCTGTTCCCTCTGGGGTACCCTGACCCTCACTTCCCACGGCCCTGTCTCCTGGCTAGCTATCATTCTTTTTTCATTCTTCAGGTCAGACATCATATGCCCTAGGAAGCCACTCCAGGCCTGACTACCTCTGCCCTGAATGAATGTCCAGGCTGAGTTATGTGTGCCCTCTGTGCTCCCATAGGACCCTGGTTTTCCTTCTGTCCTGGCACAGATTATACTGCCTTGTGATTGTCTATTTGCTTAATACCTCATAAAGCCAATCCATAACTTGGGACACAAACTGTGTCTCTGTGCCCCTGTGCCCCGCAAGATGTGCCTTTTTTCTCCTCCATCCTGCCCTCTGCCCGAGACCCCAACAGGAGACTGGAGGGTGGGGAGTGAGATCCTGGATTTTTTCCTGGATTTCTGCCCTAGGAGATGGCCTCAGGCTGGCTGCATCCCTCACTGAAGTTCACAGCCACTCTCCTGGCCCTCTTCTTCCTCCTCTAACTATCTGGGGTGAAGAGTCAGTTTGTTTTATTTTACTTCTAATCCAGTGCAAAATAATACTTTTATGAAATACAAATGAAATGAATTATTTAAAAGTGAATTATTAGAAAAATTAAAAAGCAATGACTTGTGAAATATAAGACCAGATGTTTGTTACTTGATTTAAAGTCATAAAGTTCAGAAAAGTACATTCAGAAAAGTACAACCAGAAGAAACATGACATAGGAAAAAAAGAAAAACATTGCAAAAACGATACGTGTTGCTCATTGGAAGTCTGCATACAGGATATATGCATGGTTGGGACATTATGCTGAACACCAGAAATTGACACATTGTAACTAACTATATTTTAATTAAAAAAAAAAATCTGATGAGTTGAAAAAAAAAAAGTCTGCATACAGGTGATTAATATAAAGATTTGCTACCAGACATAAATTCTTGCCTTTCTACAATGGTGTCTACACCAAAAATTAGGAAGGATATAGTAACTGCCCATATTAAATGCCTACACACACTTTGAAAGAATAGTGTGTATATCAATTTAAAATTTTTAATGTGACAAACATCTTGCTTTTTGCTTATTAATTTATCTATTCTAGGTTGGATCAACAACATTGATACCTACAGAATATGATGTATATGTAAACTGTTAAGTTATAGTTCTGGGTCTATTAATTTCCTATGCATGGAGCTTCTCTTGATGAAAAATAAAACTGAAATTGTTCTGTCAAATGTGTAAGGTGTTAATTTTTCACAGGTATGCAGTATCAGGATTTTCACCAACTTTGTAGATAGTTGTTAAGTTTTGGAATGTGCTATCCCAGTTTGTACATACTCTATTCTTGCAAGCTTGTATTCCTTCCTTGCATGAAAGTATTAGGGTCATTAAAAATACTCATATTGACACAACATTGTAAACTGACTATACTTCAATTTAAAAAAATACTCATGATATCAAACAAAAAAGCAGGTCTGGCTGTCCAATTTGCTACCTGAAAAGGTTGGGACCAAAGTGGTGTCTTATTTTGCAGTTTAAGATTTCAATTCTGTAGTTCAAACATTCTTTTTTTTTTTTTTTTTTGAGATACATTTTTCTTTTATTGAAGTATAGTCAGTTTACAGTGTTGTGTCAACTTCTGGTGTAAGTTCAAACATTCTTGACAGAAATTTTCCCTTAGGTAACCATCATACTTCAGGATATAATTACAGTGTTTATGATCAGCTCCCATATGATTACAAAATAAAGAAAATTGTCTCAAATTGAACATGTTAGCTAGCCTTTAAGGAATGAATACTTTTTGCTGTGGCACCTAGCACAGGAAAATTTGGCTGAATTTATTATTTATTTATTTACCGCAGGGAGAGGGTGGCAGGGAAGAGAGCACGACTTCCTCAGTGAAGGAAGCAGCAGGTTGATGTACGTTCTGACACAAGCATCCTGCTGAATAAATACCTTGGAATGTTTTCCTGTCACTGCAGCTGCATCAGCAGAAGATATTCCTTCACAAATCCTCAACTTCAAACTCCATTTGCTGACAGCAATCTCATACTTCGATGTTGTGGCAATGTCCAAATGCAATGGAATTTTCTAAATGTCTGATTTCACGCGTCACACATCCCTCTCATAGTCTGGTAACAGTGTGCATATTCCCTGAATCACACTTTGGATGTCACTGCTCTATGTGATTCTCTCTTATTCCAGCTCGCAGTAGTCGCTCCCTCCCCTCATGTGGTCAAGCCTAGGAGTGGTAACAGCGTGGCTGCTCTAGGTCAGTGAACTATTCCTGCGAGTCCTCCACAACTACACCATTGCACATTATTATTTTGTTACCAGACCTCCTCCTTGAGTGATCTGTCAGTGCTGTCTGTTTTCTCTTGCGAAATGTTTTCTGGTTCAACCTCCTAATGTAGCAACTCTGCCCCACACAGAGAAGACAGAGGACACATGTTTCCTAAATAAATGACCAGATTCTGCTTTGGAGAAATAAGATAATAGTTTGCAGGAGGTTCAGAAAAAAAAGAAGGGTAAAGCCACGTTATGCATGTGCGTCTTTCTGAGGTGGTCATTATCCGCTGTAGATCTGGAGTCCTGGGCCAGAGCCACCACTAGCTCACTGCTTTCGTGTGAATTAGGAAAAGGCACAGGCTCTGGAAGGAAGTGGCTCCCAAAACACAGGGTTTGAAGTGTTGAGTGTGGGCTGACTTTCAGCCTCCCAAGCTTCCTTTGAACAAAACACCCAACCTTAACACAGTTGGTCTACCTTGGGCTGAGCAAGCTGGCAGGTTAGAAATGGCCATCCTAGAAATGGGACCAATTAAGTATGATTCTTTGAGGAAACCTATCACAGCTCAGATTCAGTGGACATGTGATAATGTGATATTTTTGTTTGCAGGGTGATCTTTTTCATGCATTTCCTCCTGAATGTGGGAGGGGAGATATGCTGGCAGAGTTCAAATAGGTAGTATCATAATGCAAATTGGACCACAGGATCTCTGGGGGCAAATGCTTCTTGCAGTTCTGGACATAATTGCTTTGCTCCCGAGAGGCCTTTCAACCCCCAGACTGCATGGTTTGGGACTGAGCGTAGCCCGGGGGAGTGAGGGAGAGGTGGTGCTCTGAACCTGCTCTTTCTGGCTGGAGCTGGGCACCACTCACACAGAGAGCGCCCCGATCCCCAGGGTGGGCAGGGGGGCGGGGAAGGGTTTGCTCAAGGAGCAGGGTGGGGAAACCTTGTCAGTGTCTTGTGATTCAGACCTCCCTGCTGTAGAGAAGTGATTTTGTTTGACATGAATTCCCAGAATGCCTGACACACCCACACGCAAGCGGGCCCAAACCCATCCCGGAGCCTGTTGTGAAGGAGCCCAGGGTTGTATTGCTTCCATCCTCAGCACTGCTCCACGCTCCCCACCCCTCTCCCGACCCCCACAGGGGCCTTTCCCCTGAGGAAGTGTCGGTGAGATCTGTGGGTTTGGGAATATTCCAGGTGCTTGGACTAAATTGACTCCATAATTCTCAAGCCCAAGAGGGAAAGTTGTTTTCAGGGGAACCAGTTTCTTGTCTTTGCTGGAAGCTTGACGTGCTCTAACTTCTTCTCTTGTTTCTTAATCTGCCAAACAGATGGGTCAACTGTTGTTTTGGTGGTGATGACAGGGATATTTACTCTGTTATCAAACCAAGTGTAGTGAGATTGGGAGGACCTGGGAAAGGTGATTCGGGAAACCTGGGGGGAAGATACTGCTCTCCCCTTCCAGAACTGGAGTCAACATAGTGACACCCTTTCCCGTGGCCATTGGAGTCATCCCTGGAAAGTAATACTGCATTTGGAAACTGAAGAAATCTCAGAGACCATTCATTATCTCTCTCTGTTTTAGAGATTAGGACACTGAAGCTCAGTGAAATTTATAGTTGCTGAAAATTACCCAGGAAATGATGGAAACAGACACCCGACACTGCGATACAGGTGCTTGGATAGGGAAATGATGTGTGCTTGGACCACAGCAGTGAACAAGACAGACATCATCCTCATGGACCTGAAGTGTCCATGGAAAAGCTCAGGGCTGACAAAGGAATTCGCTGTCTGTTCTAACCAACACCTGATGAAAGGTCTCCGATCTCCCTTTCTTAGAGCATTTATTAGAAAAGACTTGCAATTGTGAACCCTTTTTCTGTCCCTTTGAGATGTGTATGTATCTGTATCTCCTACAAGTCAGGAGTGTCTTTTTCAAGAACCTGAAAGCAATTCCTCTAAGATGTCATCATCGGGTCTTGGGTCTCCCAGTCTGTTTGGGAGGAGAGAATCCTAATTTCCATAATTGCCAGCCGTCAGACATACGTACACTGACCAACCCTTTGTAACTTTTTACCTGAGTCCCCGCTCTCTCCCTCTCCCTGCTCCTTCATTCTCCCTTTGAAATGCCCAGCTTCCTCTATGTAAATCAGAGCCCAGCATTCCCCCTGCTGTTAGTACTTACTGAATGAAATCTCCTCTCACCACTTCCACTCATGTCCGCCTGCATTTACCGTGGCAGACCCTTCCCAAAAATAAAGGACAATTCAAAGCATGATTGGCAGTCATGTATATGGCAAATGTCAGTCACAGGGGTTTAGTTGTTCTTTATTGTTTTTTTAAATTACATGCCTCTTTCCAGGAAGGATGGAAGGAAACATACTAAAAGACATTGTCCATTAAGAGTAATAAAGTAAGGCTAAAAAGGAAAAATTAGAAGTCCTGAGAGAAGGAGAATGTATTGGTTAGGGCACGGGCTAAGCTGGTATAACAAGGAAACCCAAAATAAAATGTTTCAACTAGAAAGAAGGTTATTTCTCTCTTACATAACCATAGCCATCAGGAGATATGTTCAGGAGCTGGAAGGGTGGCTCCTCCATCATCAACCCGTGGCTTCTGTCACTGAGTCTGAGTCCAGGTTGGCTGTTCTGGTCTCTGTATCTCCTCCAGCAGGAAGTGGGGCGGGGGGTGGGGGTGCAGCAGAGCGTCTGTCCCATCCTTTTAAGGGCAAGACTTGGGAGCGGTGTACATCCTTCCAGGCATACCCCACTGTCCACAACTAGGCTATTTGGCCACACTTAACCTGTGAGGAAAGTTGGAAAGGTCGTGTCTGGTTAGGTAGCTATATGTCCAACTAAATTCTTATTTTGAAAGAGAATGTATGGGGTTGAGGCAAGGTAGGGGTGGACGACTAACAGTCAGTCACAGAAAGAACACAAATATCCAAAACTAAGAAACCTGGGGGAGGGTAATAGCTCAGTGGTAGCGTGCGTGCTTAGCGTGCACGAGGTCCAGGGCTCAATCCCCCAGCACCTTCATTAAAAAATAATAAAGAAAAACCCCCAAATCTGTCAGCATTTGCAACCCTTTGTCATGGGGGTGTGTTCTGCCACACAGAGTGTAAGCTGGAAATGCTGGACTGGATGCCTCCAGAAGCAGCCCATGACCAATAATGAGTGGGGAGTTGGTGAGTGAATACACCGCTGTCATCCCCCATGGTGGGATAACTCTGAGGCACGTCCTATGTTCTCAAAACCTGTTTCCCTCCCGTCTCATTGCCACCGCCCTCCATTAGTGCTTCCTGGGATCATCTCCAAAATCAATGGCTTGCACTGGAATCTTTGTCTCAGAGTTTACTTCTGGGAGAATCCAACTAAGACCAGCTCTGGACTTCCTGGAAATCCAGAGGGAAACTAAATAATGTAACTGTTATATTTAGAAAGTAGAAAACAAATCAGTTCCTCAACTGAGACAGTCTTTCTCCCTCCCCCGCCCCTGCGTCCCATCCCAAAACAGAGCCCTACTTTCCGTCCAGTTTCCTACTGTCTGGTTTTTTGCAGTGTTCCTGTTGGTACTGCCTTCAGGCCTAGAATGAGCTTCTTGTCACTTTATTTCCTCTAGAGCTAGCAAAGTGGCTCGCACATAGTTGACACTAAGTCAAGTGTTTGAATAATGAAAATACGAACATTGTCCAACAGCAAAGAAACTAAGACTCAGTTAGGGGATGTGAGCGGCCGTATGTTCCGTGGAGAGCGACCAGGGAGCCAGGGTTGGTTCCCAAGTCTCCCGACCACTCCTCTGGCTTCTACCACAAACAGTCTTCTCCCAGGTTTCATTTTCATCATCTGAGTGGAGCCCGAGGCTTTCAGCAGGAGAAGCATGTTTGTCATTGTTAAAAACATACCTGTCTCCAGTGAGCCAGGGCCTCTTCCCCTAGGCCCATTAGGTCTGAAGGACTGTTTGTTGCTACTTAATTTTTCATATCTTGCAAGATGAGACCTAAATGTAACCAAGGAGCAGACTTAGGTTCTAGGCACTTGGGCTGTTTAGAGTCATATAATGCGTTCATTGCCTATGGCAACCCCCACATCATCAAGTCTGTGTGTCCACAAATTCCTCCTGGAAATGACACCACCTGGAAGCCCTGGAGGGTGGGCAGGGTGAGGTCCCAGTTCACCCTGCAGGCACTCTGCAGCGAGGAAGGACCTAGGCACCGTGAATGACCGGACGGCAAGTCAGTCAGAGAACAGGCCCGAAAGACCCGTGACTGCAACTCAGCATCAGAAGCCCTCACTCCCCTTGGTCTGGGGAGGAGGACTTCATCCAAAGGGGGATCAAACTTCCGAAGTGTCGGTCCTAGTGCTTGTTTTGTCCTGGGGCCTAGAGTTTGTGTCAGCCTCTGAGCGGCCTCCATGTAGGCTTTTTGTGATGGGAAAAAACAGCAGCCAGATGTTCACTGGCCCTTTAAAATTTCTTAGCAAAATCCTTCTCTGATTTACCTGTCTCCACCTTAAATATCTATAAATCAATTTAAAATTGTGTTATTACATAAATATGTTCCATATGAATATTTCAGAAAATATAAATAAGCAGAAAGAAAATTGAAATGACCACCTTTAACATTTTGGTATATCCTTCCAGATACATATACACAACTTGACTTTAATGGTCGCATGCTAGTCCATCATGTGGCTAGTCGAAAACTTTCGGTACATCCAATTCTAAGCGCTGGGTCTTTCCTTGTATTTTTACTATTGTAAAAAGGGCTGGAATGAATATTTTAACTGAACCTTTGTCTTTTATTTCATCAATAAATAACCCCTAGAGATAAGAACTCTCATTTAAAAAATAAAATAGTAATAATGATAATACTATTGTCACACCTAAAAAATTAGACAGTAATTGCTTCACATCATCAAATATTTAATGTTCAGATTTCTCCAGTTGACTAATAAATATTTGATGTTTTTAGTAACATTTAGTAACATTCCCTCACTTTTGGTAACTAAATCTTGATGGACATGCTTAATTAGCCCTTTAAGATAAATGCCTAGATGTGAAATTACTGGGTCAAAAGTATATTACGTATGTAAGTATATTATGCCTAGGTCTAGAAAGACATTCCAAAAGAACATTCTGTAAGAATGTGATTGTGGAAGGAAAGAGGAGGGAACCTTTTAATTTGAAGCTTCCATATGCTGATGACGGAGGGGAGATAATACTCTGAAAGGTTTCTAGGGATTTACTATAATAAACCCCAGGCTGATTTCCCTCCTGCCTCCTCTCGTCAGCATCAGTGGGGTCAGGAGTTCCTCCTGTTGTATTAATCAGCCCCTCTGGAAGAGCATGGGCCCCTTCTCAAGCCTAAGTGGCCTTCCTGAAGGTGCTGGCGTCTCTCCCTCAGCAATCAAGAATCTTATCTGTAGAACCTGGGATCTTCCGTCCAGGAAGATCTGTATTTCAATCCAGTGCAGTTTCTGTACTGGCCTGTCCTCTCAATGCTAAGTTATTTGCTATTTTATATTCATCTAAATTTACATTTATATTTGTAATTTATAGAGAAGCAGACGTGTAGTGGAAACAGCTAGACAGACCTGGGTTGAAATTCTGACTTTTTTCCCAGTTATCTGCTGCATGATCTTGGGCAAATTACTTCCATTTTCCGAAATTCAGTTATTTGGGGGGTATAATGATCGCTTCCTCAGCTGCTACAATGATGAAGTAACTTGGCACACAGTAGGTTCTCAACAGATGTTTGTTAAATGAGTGAATATTTGCTTACTAGAGTCTTGAGGATTTTTTTTTTAGTTAGAAGAAATCTTAGTGTACATCCTCTTTATCTTAGACATGAGGAAACTCCAGAGAAAGTAGAAAATTTGGTCTTTCACTCATTTAGCAAACACTTTTTAAACACTGAGTCTGTGTCAGGCACTGAAGATATAATAATTAGTAACAGATTGTTGCTGCTTTCAAGGAGTAAGGAAGGGCATGTTTTTAAAAGTGCTATACTGAGCTTTGTATTATTATAATCTAGTGATGTGCTGTCCAGTATGGTAGCCACTAGCCACATATGTCTATTTAAATTTAAATTAATTTCAGTTAAATACAAGTAAGTTTCAGTTCCTCAGTCATATTAATGATTTTTCAAGTGTTCAGTGGCCACCTATGGCTAGTGGCTACTGTACTGGACAACACAAATACAGAACATTTCTATCACTGCAGCAAGTTCTACAGGATGGTGCTGCTTTAGACGTTCTCCCCAGAATAATATTCACATGCATATATACTTATACATACAATTTCAGGGTGTTTGCATCTTGATCTGAAAACCCCTTAACAATTCAGGCAAGGGATGGGCAGTGGTAACTAAAACTAAAATCAAAGATAGGAGTTTTATTATAAGCCAGAGTCCAAACTTGTGAAAATTGCAGCTCAGGACAGATTCTGGCTGAGCTGGCTGCATCAGAATAATGAGTCACTTGTTCATTTCAGCAGGGATGGGCTCCGTTTCCTGTGCCTCATGGGGAGCCCTGTGGTTGTCTGGGCATATGTGGCCACATGCTGATGTGTGCACACTTCAGACAGGGACAGAGGTCCTCACAGCTTCCCCGAGATTTCAGTGAAACTGATTACTTCTCTCAATTTTCTTGCAGTTGCTTTAATTGAAGACATTACATGGCTTTCACTTCCAGTAGGCTATATTCACCCTGTGATCACTAACTGGGTGCTTTCTAGGTCCCAAGGATTGGATTGTGTGCTACAAATATGAAGATGATTAAGACAAGAAGTTGATAATCCAGCAGAGGAGACAATTATAAAACCAGCTAGTCATAACCAAGGCACAACCAATGAAATAAGTGCTGAAACAGGCAGGGGGCTAAGAAATTGGAGATAAGGAGAGATTAAATTCAATTTAGGGAACTAGGGAAGGCTTGATAAAGGATAAAGGTATTTGAGAACAGCCTTATAGGATTTGTGGAAACAGAGTAGCACAGAATACGCTATCACTGGGAACTACTCCACATTCAGGTCATTGAAGTCTGAAACTCTTCTGTACACGTGTTTTCTCCCATTCCTTCTTTCATACTGAACTTGCTCTGTCTCCTTGGAGATTTCCAGACTCTCAAACTCATCTTCCTTTCATGGTCCTTCATGCATGTCCAGGTGGGAGTCCGTGGTCAGAAATTTCAACCAGTTTTTGTCAGTGCTCCCTTGTCCTCTGGTTTCTGTATTTATCTGTCTTGCCCACCCCAAACCTGTCTTGTTACAATCAAGGCCATTTATTCAGTATGAAGTCTGTCGACTAGTCTCCACTCTAACTCAACATTTCTTTGTGCCCCCCCCCCCAATTATCTTCCCCATCCCCATCCTCCTTGGAGAGGGGTCGGGGGAGGATTCCTTTCCACGAGTAACTCCTTATCCCATCCTTTCCTTCCTCTTCCAGAACCTGGTTCTACACTTTATCTCCTCTCTTGCATCTTCATTTTTCATTGCCTATAAACAGCTCTCTCCTTAGGGGCAGATCCAGGTTTTGTAGGGCCTGAAGCTTATTCAATCTAGAGAGCTCTCTTTGAGAAAAGAAAAGTTATAAATACTAGGGGAGGGTATAGCTCAGTGGTAGAGTGTGTGCTTAGCATGCACAAGGTTCTGGGTTCAATCCCCAGTACCTCCAGTAAACAAACAAACAAACCTAATTACCTCCCCCCTCCAAAGAAAAGAAACAAACAAAAAAACTTAAAAAAAAAGTTACAAATACCAACTTAAGAACAAAAGTTAATATTTGTTTAGAAGGGTCCTCTGCCTGTGTAAGGAGCCCTGAAGCTTAAGCATCAAAGTAAATCCATCTCTGTCCATATTATAATAAAAAGAATACAAAAGCCTAAAGCTTTCTTTTGCTTTGCTACTGCAAATGACTATTCATTTCTCTTTCTCGTCTCTCTGAAACCTTTTGATAGTCACAGGCCTAATTATAAAGTCAGAGCAACACATATCCACCTTGACCTCAGCCCTCCGGTTTCCAGGGCAGCCTGTCCAGATCGGCCCCGCTGCTCCCTCCTGGAGATGCCTGTAACCTCCCCAAGGCGGCACCGATAACCGAGCAGCTGGATGTTATGTCACAGGAACTAAATAAGATGATGTTACTCCTGATATCACCACAACCTGAATTTGTGTTCGTATTTTTTATTAGTTTTATCCAAAATGTTCTAGGTCCCATCAAACTTTATTTTCTAAATCTGCCAAAAAAAAAAAAAAGTAGTCTACATACATTGTCTTCACTCCCACCCCATGTCCACCATTGACCTTTAATACCTAAAACCCGTAGCTTTTTCTTGGTCCTGATCTTTCTTGCCCTTTCCACAAATTATTTGACACATGGGTCATCCTCTGAATTTCGACTTCAACCATCACCCTGTATGACTGATCCACGATTATATGTCCCTTGCTCTGACTTCCCTTATAAATATCAGGCTCATAATACAAATTCTCTAAATGAGATCCCATCAGCACCTCAAATTCATCTTCCTCTGGTTGTGTCAATAACATCGCTTCCTCCCACCCACCTGCTTTAGAAATTTCAAATTGTTCCTTTAAACAAGACAACACTCCTCTCTCTCCCTCTATTCCTGAATCAGCTAAGATCGAGCAGTTGTGCCTCAGAAATATCCCTAGGATCAGTGTAGTCTTTCCATTCCCACAGCCATTTCTATTTCAGTGTTTCTCACTACTGACTTGGACCAATCCAAAAGACTCTATTGTTTGGAGCTGGAGAATCTCTGAGCCAGATGTGACTTGCTGCATGGAATTAATGGCAGGCCAGGTCTAGAATCTGCCTCTTCTTGGTGGCTACTTCACAGTTTTAAACCCATTGTAATCCATTTTGTGCACTAACACTGTATTAATTTTCTTAAAACTTATGACTCTCACCAAATGAAACTGTAGTAGTCCCTGGCATGGTATTTCAGGGTTCCAAAATCAGGTCTCAAATAACATCTCAACTTTATTTCTTCTTGGCTCCTTGCTGTACGCTATAATCAAGTGGGCTCTTGAATGTTCTCTGAACA
Organism: Camelus bactrianus; assembly: GCF_048773025.1. NCBI lineage: Eukaryota > Metazoa > Chordata > Mammalia > Artiodactyla > Camelidae > Camelus > Camelus bactrianus. Next base: position 30,948,496 of record NC_133565.1, read on the forward strand.
GGGCCATACTTTTATGCAGATAATTTCTGAAATTAATTTCTTCCTCCCCTGATACGCAGTAGTTCAGTAGTTTGACCCTCTTATCTCCACATGTGACCTGATGCTGTCTTTATGCATCTGTAGAGGACATTGTGGTTGACTCACTGACATTCATTCCATCCCAGATACTGCAAATCCAATGAATGATCCCACCCATTTACCTGTCATTGGTTTAGGGGTGGGCATGTGACACATTTCTGGCCAATGACACAGAAGGGAATTCAGTTAGGTGGATTCTTGGGAAGGTTCCATGTCTTGGAAGGAGACGTGGAAGAAATAGTCCTTTCTGATCTGGATACTGTCATGTCTGGATGTGACCTGCAAGAATAGCTACAGCCACCTTGCTCTCAGTGTGACAAAGGAGATAGAGAGTCTGGGCTCTTGATATTTTTGAAGCTTTAATCAGCCAATCCTGGTGCCTGCTCTGATTCTGGACTTCCTGTCATGTGAAGTAAAATATTTCCTTATTGTCCAAGCCACTTTAAGTCACAGTTTTCTGTTATTTGCACCAGGAAACAGTGTATTGTTTCCAATGTTAGACTTTAAGCTTCTTGAATTCAGGGACTACGTCTATTTACATTGCTAGCCCTCTTACAGCTTGGAACACAGCAGATGCTCAAAAAATGATTGTGAAATTAATATATATGTATATATAATTTACATATATACATACATATACTTTATATATATATATATACACACTTCTGAGATATTACTAGTAAAAGTGTTTGCAATTTATAAGGCTATTTATTTTTTCATACCAATTTAGAGATAACAAAATGAAGTTTAGATAGATGAAATAATTTGTTCAGGGTATTTTATTTCTCAGAGTCATACCAAGTTCTGAACAGATTTTTCCTCTTTATCTCAAATCCTTGTCTGTGCCTGCCATGTCTGTTAGGGTCCCAAGAGTACTGGGGACTGAAGGAAAAAGAAAGCAGCAAACCACACTCGTGCTTAACCCAACAATGATACCAATATAGTATTCTAGTTATTTCTGACTCAGAGCTCAGGACTGGAACCCCTTCTTCTCCCAGTCCCAGTTCACAGTGGTACCTCTAGTGCCAGGGCCAGGAATCTCCATAAATATAACACTTTATATGGGGAGGTATTTTCCTGGAAAGATGGATAATAGCTTTTACTAGATTCTAAAAGGGGTCTGCAGCTCCCCCCTCCCGGGACAGGCTAAGAAACAACATGATACAATACTGCAGAAGAAAATGAAAATAAGAACTTTTAAAATGTTCCACATTTTAGTGGACTTCATACCTCCCTGTGTTCTTCTGTATTTTAAATTTTGTTATCTAAGGGACCAGTAGACCAGGGGCCACCTATAGATCATGAGACAGGAGACATTTAGGCACCAGGGAGGCTAGGTACCTCCAGTCAAGACCAGTGTAAAAGGAAAATGCAGAGGCCTTCGTTGGAAAATTACTAAGACTTTCAAAGTGGCCACAGCAGAGCATTAAACCAAGCACAAGGCCGTTCTAAGCCAGGAGCCCTATGCAACTATAGGTTGCACAGACATGAAACTGGTCCTGCCTCTAGTACATATCACTAAACACACTATTAATTACTGCCCAATTACGTTATATTCCTTTGGACTGCCATGCAGTCCTCCAACCATTTTGGGAGCACCTAGAATGTGCCAGGTATTGTGTTAAGTGCTGAGGATTCCAGAGAGGAGCATTCATTCAGTAACACTAGGTGTCTACAATATGAAAGGTTTCGTTCCAGGTCCTGGGAATATGGCTCTGGATAAGACATTCAAGTTGGGCAGGAACACTGAATAAACAGGAAAGATATCAGATAGTGAGTGATAGGTGCTGACAGAGGATGATGTGATACAGGGTGACTGGGTGGCTATATTTTTAGATTAGATGGTCAGGGAGGCCCTTCCCGAGATGACATTTGAGGTAATACTTTACTGAAAATAGGCCATGGGAGGTGGAGAAGGTTATCTCAAGCTTGGGAAACAGCAAAAAAGCTCAAGGCAGTAAAGAGAAAATGAATGCCAGAGTGAACAGAGGCACTGGATATGAGGAAGGATGAAACTGTGGGAGACGGGAGGGAGCAGCCGGCAGGGGCCAAATTACCATCTTGGGTGAAAGGTTAGAGAGCAAAGGAGTGAGCAGAGTCTGGCGAGAAGGTCCTGGCAGGAACTGAGGGTAGAGAAGTGGTGCCTAGGTGACTAGGATGAGAGTAGCGGAGACGAAGCTAGGTGGGCCGAAGTGGGTCCAGAAAGCAGCCCGCAGCCTCCCACCAGGGCGGGGGCTGGGTCAGGTGAGTGGGTGGCCCGCTCCGAGCCTCGCAAAGCACCGCCCCCAGGGGCCGGCGCGCGTCCGCTGCCCCGCCGACGTGGCCGGCGCGAGAGGCCGCGCACGTGTCTGGTCCCAGGCTGGGGGCGGGGGCGCGCGGGGGTCTCCGGCTCTTCCCGGTGATCCGGGCCGGTGAGCCAGCTGGCCCGAGCTAGGCGTCCGCGGGCGTTAGAAGCCGAGCACATGGGCCGGGCGGAAGGGGGCTGGGTCTTGGCGAGGAGGGGGCGGCCGGGCGGGCGCGCGCTAGCCGCGTGCACGCGCCGGAACGGGGCCGCGCGGGGCGCGTCGGGGCGGGGAGGGGTAGGGGCGGGGTGGGGGCAGCCCTTTCCCAGGCGGTAGCGGGGGCGGCGTCGCTGTTGCCCTTTTAAGCCGCGGGGCCGCCGCCTCCTGCCGGTGGAGTCAGTTACAAAGGGAGCAGTTACCCAGGCCGCCACACAGCCGCCTGCTGAGGCCTCGGCGCCCCTCGCCATTTTCCAGACCCGATCCGACGCGGGCCGCGGCGGCGGCGGCGGCGGCGGCGGGGAGAGGCGGAGCCGCGAGAGCGCGGCCCGGGCCGGCCCCGCGGGGCGGTCGCGGCCGTGACGGCGGCTCCGGGCCCGGCTCCCCTTCCGCACCCCTCCCGCCGGAGATGAGGGGAAGATGTCCGTGTCAGGGCTCAAGGCCGAGCTGAAGTTCCTGGCGTCCATCTTCGACAAGAACCACGAGCGATTCCGCATCGTCAGCTGGAAGCTGGATGAGCTGCACTGCCAGTTCCTGGTGCCGCCGCCGGGCAGCCCGCACTCGCCGCCGCCGCCGCTCACACTCCACTGCAACATCACGGTGAGGCGCCCGGCCGCAGCCCCGCAGGGCCGGGCCGGGGCGGAAAGCGGCGCCCCGAGCGCAGGGACAAAGGGGAGCCTACCCGGGAGAGGCCCCCTCGGACCCCCGGGCCGAGCGGGGCGGGGCGGGCCCGCCCCTTTCCCCGTGAGGGGCCCGGCCCAGGCCCCACCGGGACCGCGCGCGGCTCTGGTGGGAGGAGGCAGACGGCGCGTTCTCCGGCTCTCCCCGGGGGGCTGGGTTTGGGGCTGCTGGCCCCTCGCGGCCCCCGTCGCCGCGCCCTGAGGTGGGAGACCGCGGCCGGAGGAGCCCTCTCGGGGTCGCCATGGCCGCCCACAGCCAGGGGCCTGCCCGGGGGCCGCGGCCGGTCGGCCCCGGCTGCCGTGCGAGCCCCGGCGGGGCAGGCGAAAGGCCCTCAAGTTTGAACCCCTCATTCTTCAGTTAGGTTTCCCCGTCCCACTTATTCCCCCAGTTTTTTTTTTTAAGTTTGTGTTTAAGGAAGAACTGACATTGAAAACTGACGCATTTGAGGGGGGAAAAAGTTTAGAAGGCAGCCTCCGGCGCTGTTTGAATTATCCCACTTTCCTGCCAGTCTGGCTCGGCGCTAACGCGTTTCCGAAGGCGCCTTGGACCTTGGAGGCGGCAGGTGCTCCGGGGTATGTTTATGCAGCCCCTCCTGTGTATAGCCGTCCAAATTAGGGGCAGGCGAAAGGAGATACGTGCCCAAGTTCGCGGCCCATAGAGATCATATTATGTCATAAAGCCTAAAAGACCCTTTAAAGCTCACTCTTTCACTTCATCTGAAAGCTCGTGAGAAACCAGATGCTTCGTAAAATAGTAAACGTGTTCAGCCAGTTTCTGCATAAAAGTGTACGATGGGGCCGTTCGTTGTGAAATTGACTTAGGGTATTGGGCCAAACTGCGGAGTATAGCCCTTATTATAGCAGGACGCAAGGTGGTGATTTCACGTTCCTCTAAATGTGGCTAAAACCAAGTCTGGCGTCTTTAACTCCCTTTGGTTAAGTCAGTAAGTACTTAAGTGCCTACAGCGTACCTGGAGTCTGCAAAGGCCTCGAAGTTACGATAATTAACATTAAAATAGTTTTTCAGAATTCTGGGTAGTGTATATTAAAAAAAAAACGGTAAATGCAGTGCTGAGGTGAGATTTCATGTATTGAGCATGGCAGTTCTGGTCTGGGCGCTGGTTTTGCAAAACTGGGTAGAGCATTCCCTGCTTTCGGAACTCTCAGTCTTCTTGGGGAAGAGTTTTATACAACAAAGTGCGACCAGGTTTTCTATTGTATCGTTACGAAAGCCAAAGAGAGTAATTAACTTTGACTTTGGCGGTGGGAGGGGCGAAGGCCTTGAGAGGCTAATTTTGGAGCTGTGCTTTCCCAGGTGGAAGGGAGCGAAGGGACAAAGGAAACTATCGAAAAAAGACCCCAACGGTTGAGAAAACGTAGTTTGCTCCGGGGGTAGAGAAGTTAATGGTAAACAGGAAGTAGTAGTGAGCCTGAAGTCGGTGATAATAAGGGACTGGTCTGAATGGTGATTACTCTAGTAGAAGCTGAGGTATAGCCAGGAAAAGGTAGGTAGGGCTGGTTTGACTGACAGACTGAAGTTGTAGACTTGTGGGGAACCCCTGAGTTATTCAGGTGAGTGGGAAAATGTGTTTGCCATCCAGGACTAGGAGTGATACTCTGCAGTGAGTGGCATTAGGAAATGTGTGTGTGGTTTTGGTTATCCCAATGGGGGTGGGATGGTAGTGTTGCTGTGCTGGCATTTGGTGCCACGGGTACAGGGATGCCAGATGTCTTGCGATGTTCAGGCAGTCTGCCACAACAAAGATTTATACCACTTCCAATGCTAGCAGTGCCCCATTGAGAACCATATTGGAGGCTGATGGAGTCTGCCGCACACGAAGATAGTGAGTGAGTGATGACCTGGATTAGGGAATGGAGCAGTAACTGAATTAGAGACACCTGGGGAAAGGAGCCTGGAGGGGGGACTAGTACAGTGGTACCACTAATACAAACTATTGCAATTCAGATGTTAGTGAATTGTAACAGACATTATCAGAAGATACTGAAGATGCTCAGTGGATATGAATGTGTGTTAACTTTATTATGGAGAAATATCAAACGTATTCAAAAATTGAGTAGCGTGGAGAACCTCCATGTACCCAGCCTGAACAATGATTAAAGTTTTGGCCAATCTTATTTCATCATCTACACCCCACCTCGGAATATTCTGAAGTAGATTCCAGACATATCACCTCATCTGTAAATATTTCGGTGTGCGTCTCTAAAAGATAAAGACTCTTTAAGCATGGCTGAGTGTTTTGATAAAATCTCCATGGTTTGCTCTTGATACCATTTTCTTAGAGGGGAAAGAGCAAGGGAAAAATGGAGTTGGATTTCAAATGCCAGGACCTGTCTACTCTGTGATTTGCCGTTCTCTAAAAAGTTTTAGCGCTTAAAAGAAAAAAAGAATGTTTGATCTATTTTTAACTTTTCCTTGTGTCCCCAAATATTTATTGAGCTCTTCTGTATGCCAGGCCCTGACTTCTCCATGCTTACCAAAAAGCATCCCAAGGCAGTAATGTTTGAGTGAATGGTACCTCACTAGTGGTCTCCCTACATGGCATGCATGCCAATTTCTGAATAATCCTCTCAGGATATTGTGCCCCCCTTTTCTTTCAGGCTTCTGCATCAGCAGTTTCTCCCATGTGGAATGTGCCCCTTACACCACTCCTATCTGTCTTGACATGTCTGACCATCCCCAAGGCTCTTCCAGTCATTCGCTGTTTATGCTGATAGCTATTTCCCTTCCTGCCTTCTGTGGCCCCTACTGTTTACTGCTTTGGTTATATTTTCTTATGTTCTGTTATAGATTTGGGTTTGTCTTTTTTTAAGTCTTTTTTTTTTTATTTTATGGTGACATGGAAGAATATTCTGTAGTTATGCTTTTCCTCTTCCACTTAGTAAATGCTTAGTAAATATTTGTACTTTTGACTGTATAGCCACCATTCTAGCTCTGTTCTGTTTGAACAAAAATCTTATATAAGTTAACTGCCAAGAGTTGGTCAAAAGGGCAGAGAAAACATCAAGAAAGTGTCATTGATAGTGCATAAATATTTAAAAGGCTTCTTAGAGCTCAATAGGAAATTTGCAATTTGACTTCATGTGGAAGAGTTTTGAGACGTAAAAAACAAAACAAAACATAGATGTTTTGATGTTTTACTCTTTAGGCCAAGGGAATGGAGCTAAATTTTTTTGTTTTATAAATTTGTCCTCATCGTAAATATGAAGGGAAAAGAGTCCCATTTTCACCTTCAAGGAGTCTTTTTTTAATTTGTTTTCTGTGAACTCATGATATGAAAGGTTGTTATGCAAACTTAATATTGTTTTTCCATTTTCAGTAAATAGTTCTAATTGCCAGTTAGTGCTAGTATCCAGTTGTTATAATCACAGTAAAAAGCAAAGCACCTTGTTTTAATAACCTCTGGCTTTCTTTTAGTCCTTTTGAAATATTTAGCGTAACTTGATGACTCCATTACTCCTTTTATGGACTTCTTGGCATCTAGGAACTCTTGGTAGGGAATCACTGTTTTAGAGTGAAAAATCCCCCCTCCCCCAGGAAATAAACTAGCTGCTAAATAAAACTTTATAGTAATTTATTATTTGTGTAGCATAAATCATTACTCTTTCTGCATGAATGGCTATTTGCCAGGATATTTGTGGTAGAATTTTTATTTGTTTGTTTAACTAATTAAATTCCTATTCATCATTGCCAAAGAGCTGCTACCCCCCCCCCCCCCCCCCCCGCCAACAGCAAGATACTAAATTTAAAATGTTACAGCTCTGAGTTTAGGAGAAAAAGATTTAGTCTCTACTTAGTAGTTGGGACCTTAAGCACATTACTTGTTTTACTGAGCTTTTCTATAAAGTAGATAATACTTTTTGCCCCACATGAGAACATATATATGAAAGCTCTTTAGCAATAATGATGTTCTCTAAGGTATAAAAGTGATGGTATTATTAGTGGTTGCATAACACTTTATTTTGAAAATGCTTTTTAATAGCTTTTCATGGGAAATAAACCAATGCTGTTAATTTCTTAGTTTTTCATGTTTCTAGTCTTTGATAGAAAGTAGCCCAGACAAGGTTATACAATGGAAATAACAGAACTGACTAAAGAGCCCAAGACCTCTTCTTTGGTGTATTCTCCAGGGACAGATTACTTTTCCAAATTGAACTCCTGGAGAATCTTTTGGAAGTATCAGAACTGTCATGTTAAGCACCTAAGTGGTACTTTCAGTCCAGAAGAATCATTGTTTATATTCAATTGACCAATTTATAACACAGAGTCAAACGCCTAGTCCTTATATATCCTCCCTAATCCCGGTTTTTATGCCTTTCCTTGAAAGGAGCAGATCTATGAAGAGGAGACTTAGGTTTCCAATTTGTGAATGGTGTATCCTTTAGTAAATTGATTTTTTATTGTTAAACTTCCTTAGACCTGGAAAAGGGTAGTATTTGATAAATGTCAGCTAGTTGAGGGGTGGGGAATTAAATTGAGTCTCTACCAAATGTAAAGCATTGCTGGAGAGCCAGAGTGCTGAAGCAGAGGTCCCTCTTTCCCAGGCCACTGAAATAGTGTTCAGAAAGACTAAGCAAACTCAGAACCAAGGAAACCAGTGGTTTCTGCCGGTAGGTGTTTTGAATCCTCTTCAGCATTTCCGTTTTCTCTGACTCAGTTTTGATTAGCTGTAATTTGCTACTCAGATCACATGGGTGTGTATGCATTTTTCATTTACCAAATGTTAGTGTTTTTACTCTGCTTCTGAGGGCTCTGGTTGTCTTAGATACTTAGTTGTAGTTGCTTACTTGTAAAATGATTAGCAGAGAGCAATTTCTTTTTCTTTCTCTTTTTCCTTCCTTCCTTCCTCCCTCTTTCCTTTCCTCCTTTCCTCCTTCCTTCCTATGTTGTCAGATCATTTAGAATTCTATTAAGGTACCATGTGGTAATTCTGTCAGCTTATTTCATCTTCCACCCTACATTTATTGAATAGCAAAGTGTGAAAATAATGTGTCACGTAACTGTTCTCTAGAAGAATTACAACTGTTTTATCTCTGAACCTTCAACAAGAAGTATATGCATCAATTTTCAAAAAAAATGATGAAATCCTTGGAAATGGATGTGTCCTATCAATTGGAAAAACACCAGAAACTGAGCGTTCTGGCAGGCAGTGTTGCTGGCTGGTGCTTGTTAGAAAGCCACACATTGGTCTCTTAGTGGATTTATGCAGAAAATAGACACAGAAAGTTATTTCTGAATAAGACAGGAATTCCTTAAGCAGTGACAAGCAGAGAGTCTGGTTTGATTAACCTTGAGTTATGTTGCCTCAGATCAGGACAACACAGCACAACATTTTATGGTGGCAGTGGCAGTGGTGGTGAACTTGTTTGAATAACCTTTATAGCGGTGGTCATAGACAACTTCATCCTTCAAGCCTTAAAAATCACTATAAAACTAATAATAGAATTGAGGAAAAACAAAGGTCCTGAGTAATTAGTTGCTTAGATAATTGTCTAAAGTTTTCATAACTGTGTTAGAAGCACATAAACATTTAATGTAAGGAAGCTGCTTGAACTTATATTGGGATTTTTGAGCACCATCCAGTAGTTAAAAATTGTATATCATGAGTCATTTTAAAGACAGATAGGAAGGAAACTATCTTTTCAAGATAGGTACAAAGCTTAATTGTTAACCTTTTTAAAAATTAAAAAGCTTGAAGTGTATGAGAGGTTGAAAGTATTAATGCTTAGTTTTAAATATTACTCATATTTATAGATGCCTTTCAGAGTATATGGACTGTCTTTTAAATATGACACTGAAGAAGCCTTGACTGTGATGTAGAGTTTGTGCTGAAGATTGTTTCCAGAGATGGTGGCAGTGGATGTTTTATAATGTAGAATACAAGACATCCTTATTTCAGAAATCTAAAAACCAGAGAAGCAACACTAGAAAAAAATCACCTATAATTCTACTACTTAGAAGACAACCAGTGTCAAAATTCTGTTACATATCTTGTCATCTGGTCATCTTTTTTTCTCCTATGTTTACATAGACTCCCTCTCCCTTAAAAAAAAATCAGATTATTTTGTAAACTTTTTTTTTTTTCAATAATATTGTAGACCTTTGTCATAAGTTATTCCTCTACAGTGGCTTCAGTTACCATGTGCTGTCCTGTTGTATGGCTAGAGCACTGAGTCAGTCATGTCTTCTAGTTTGGGATATGTAGGTAGTTTCTGATTTTTTCTCTTTTAAACAGTGCTCTGAACATTAATAGCTAGAGCTAAATCCTTGTGCATTTAGCTAATGTCCTTTGAAATTTTCCTAAAAGTGATAGCTTTCCATTCTTAGTGATAAATCGGTTTCTGGAGATGTTGTAACAAATTATATTGTATAGGAACTTTTTTCTTCTTCCCAGTAGCAGCTTTTACTGTCAGACTGGTAAAAATGTTAGCAAGTGTAAAGTGAAATGGGCATTGTCACAGTCATGATAGAAAGTGTAAAGATCTATGACTCCCTAGGAAACAGTTTGGTTTCTTTTAACCTTCCGTTTCAGCAAGATAAATGCTGACTACCCCTGGTTGGCCAACATTGTCCTGCGATGCTAGATCTTCAACAAAGAGAGCTCTAGCCCCAAAGAAGACCCAGGTTTGCCTGGTTTAGCTCATCTGACAGCTAACCATAGGGAGTAGGATGGGCTGGTAGAAACCTGTGCTGGGTTTTGGGTCAGGAAAGTAGGTAGGAAGATGGGAAGGAGATAGGAAAACTAGCCTCAGTGGAACCACATTAATACAGAATGATGAAAGGATGTTTCTTACAAGGAGTTCTAAGAGTGAGAGGGAAAAACGTTGGGGCTTGGGGTTGGGGTTGGGGGGGGCAGGCAGCAATTCTCAAAGGTTTTGGAGTTAAGACTCTTTTACACTATTAAAAATCTACCGAGGACCCGTGGAGCTTTTGTTTATGTAGGTTATCTATCAGTATTTATCACTAGAAATTAAATATTTAAAATACTGATTTATTAAGATAAACTCATTACATGTTAATATAAATATTTTTATGGAAAAAAAGACCATATATTTTTTAAAAGACCATTTTTTTTTAAAGACCATATTTTCTAAACCAAAAATTTTTCAGTGAGAATAGTGGAACAATTTTCCTTTTTTTTTTTTTTTGTGAGTCTCTTTGATGTCTGGTCTGTCATTTGCTTCTGCATTCAATCTGTTGTGATATGTTGTTCTGGTTGAAATAATAGGAAGAAAATCCAGCCTCACACAGATATATGGTTGGAAAAAAGGAGGATTATTTTAATAGCCTTTTTAGGTAATTGTGGATATTCTTTTTGGATACTCTACCAAAACTTGGTCTTTGTTGAACTTTGAATGGATCTTTAACCCTTGCATGATATTGTAAATCATGCATTGGTCTTTTGGAAAATTTTCTAGATGTTGATACTTTTCGTTATATAACATGAAAAAGGTTATATTCATTAATATCACCATCAACCTCATCAGAATACTCTTAGGAAGCCATTAGACTCACAGTGATGGATAAAGGTTTTGTGCAATTCTAATTTTTGCTTGAAAGCTTGAATTTTATTATTGGCAATAAATACTGTCCTTTGTTTTCCTTGAAATGACAGGCTCTCATTCTTTCTTGAGAAAATGTTTATCAGAAACCCAAGTTGGAATAACCATTGTTTTGGTCAGTCATTCTTTCAAGTAGTAGGTTCAGCTCACAACTCAGTCACACAAGTGCTTTTTCTAAAGTGTTCTGTAGGAGTGCTCATGTGTGCTTCCTGTTTCATCACTTGCAACATTAGAAAGACATAGGATTGAGATTTAGTAAAATAACTGCTTCATCACAGACATTCTTTAGTGAAACGCCTTTTTCTTTTAAAAACCTTAAATGCATGGTGGTGAATACCATGACTTCAAGTATAGTTTGGTATCACTGCCTTTATCTTTGCTAAGGTATCCGCAGTTTTACCCACTGTTGTATTTGCAGTGGTGCAGATGTCAATGTGCAAATGTCACTGGTGCAAATGTCAATGTGAAAAAGGCAATTAACTTCTTAGTATTTTGTAGAAATAGTTTGGAGCTAGGTGTCCAAGAGCCCTACTTTGAGAGCTATTGACAAAGTGCTCAGACCTACTGTGTATCCTATTTTATGTACAGGATTAGAAAACATGGCTTAGGTAATAACTGATCTCAGTAATTTGAGGGGGGTTATTTATTTATTTACCTTTTTTTTTTCTTTTTAAGAGGAGGTACTGGGGATTGAACCCAGGACCTTGTTCATGCCAAGCATGCATTCCACCACTTTGAGCTATACCCTCCCCCTGATCTCAGTAATTTTTTTCCCAATTCTCATAACACGGTTTTGAGGGTTTTAGACCAGGACAACAATTTACATATTTTATTTTGCTTATGCAGAAGTTTACTAGACAAACGCTAATCTACATAGTGAAGCTCAAAATTTAGTTGTTTTTTTAAGGCTATAGAAAATGCAAATCTAAAACATTAAAAATGGTTTAAATAGTATGCTCCTAAACTAGACTGAAGACTGGGAAGAAATGCAATACTCAGTAATCAATTCTCTTTAAGAATAGGATTAATTTTGGTTTTGCTTTTTTTTGGTGGGGCTAGGTAATTAGATTTATTTACTTATTTATTCTTAGAGGAGGTACTGGGGATTGAACCCAGAACTTCATACATGCTAAGCACGCACTCTACCACGTGAGCTATACCTTACCCCCAAGAATAGGATTAATTTTGAAGACAATCTTCCTTTTAACCTTAAAGAGGTTTGAGACACAGTAAGTTTGAGGAATGAGAATATAAAAATAAACTATTAGTGAATGGATATGATGTCTTACTTCAATACAGTTTCTTTAAAGAACATTTGGTAAAATGCTTTAAAAATACTGTTTCTGTGGCTTCAGCTATATTATAATTGACATTATAGTTCTGAAAGCAGTGCTTCTTTAAAACTGTTTCTGCATAATTCTTTTCCTATGACTAGAACCTAAATTGCAGCTAATACTACTAATAATGGCTTTTCCCAATTTATAATAGAAAACAGTACAAATGAACGGAGTAAATGTCTGTTAGTAGGTGAAAACATGTAATGCCTAGTTTGTTAACTTTTTAAAATCAACACGTAATTGTGCTTTTAAAAATATATATGTGGTAATAGCATTTCTTGGTTGTACTGTTTGTGTGATGGAATAAAATGTTGGAATTTTATGGTGTTTGAATTAGTTATCTATTGCTCTGTAAAATTTCAGCAGCTTTAAACAACAAGTATCATCTCACAGTTTCCATACGTAAGAAATCTGTGCCTGGCTTACCTGGGTTCCCTGGCTCTGACGAGGCAGACAAGGTGTTGGCTGATGCTGCAGACATCCCAAGGCTGGACAGGGGAGAACCTGCCTCCAGGCTCATTCATGCCGTTCTTGGTGGGGTTCGTCTCTTCACAGGCTGTTGGTCAGAGGCCTTTCTTAGTCCCTTACCGTGTTGATTTGGGCCTCTCTGTAGGGAGCTGGCTTCCATTAGTGGGAGTAAATGAAAGAAAAGAGCAGGAGAGGGTGAGGAAGACAGAACTTTTCCTCTGTTTGTAACCTAATTTGAGAGGTGATATCCATTACTTTTGCTGTGTTCTGTTTGTTAGAAGCGAGTCATTAGGTCTAGGGAGGGAATTATACAAGGGGGTAAATACCAGGAGGTTAGGATCATTGGGACCATTTTAGAGCAATCCTGTTACAGTGTTCAAGAGCATCGTTGACATCTGTGAGCTGGGAGCACACAGGCAGTAGCTTCACAAGGAGAATACACCTGTCTCAGAACCCAGCTCCATTGCCAATGAGAGCTGAATGTAGCCCTAAGATAGCTAAGTTGCTGTTCTGCCTTCTAACACCCGCTATGTTTAAGAAGTAATCTTAACCTCATTTAAGAAATCTGTCCTTTAGAAACTACATTCCTTCTTGCAATCTAAGAAGAGAGGGAAAATTATTAGGAAAAAGGCAGAATTAATTGGGATTGATTTTAGGGGCCAATTTTTGAATGGAGAAAAATCTCAAAGTAACTTCTGTAATTACACTACTCAGAGAGCAAGCAGTACAGTGAGTAGAAGATTTAAAAAATCATTTTTAGCATTTGTAAGGATTTAAAAATGTGCCTAGATGTGTACTCCTTCGCTTTATTTTAAAAATTCAGAATTGGATATCATCTAGGTAAAGCTTTCAAATGTAGCTTTATTCTATTAGAAGGTAAAAGGAGTATGGTTTAAATCTGTAAACTGTACTTCAAGGTTGGGATGTTTTTGTTTTTGTTTCTGTTTTTGTTTTTGCTTTTTGAGGAATTTATTATGATTCCAGATTTTTTGTTTGTTTTTTTGAGGGAGAGGTCATTAGGTTTACTTACTTACTTATTTTAATGAAGGTACTGGGGATTGAACCCAGGACCTCGTGCATGCCAGGCACACCCTCTACCACTGAACTATACCCTTCCACCCTTGATTCTAGATTTTAAAGCCCTTAAAAAATGTTTAAGCCGAAGAATCCAGTCCATGATAGATCTTTCTTTGTAAATGAAGGAAGCCTATCTTCCTTGGTGCTTGAATACCATTTTTTTCCCCCTGCTTTTGATAAAGCATAACTTTTGCAGTGTATTCTCTTCTGTCTGTTTTAAATCATACTGCTTACTGGGTAAAGTTCTTTTTTTTTTGTTTTGTTTTTGTTTTTGTTTTAGAGTTATGAATTCTATAATACGGTGCAAGCAAGATTATACCATAAAACATTATTTTGGTTAAAAAATCCATAAGAAATTTTGTTTCTTACATAGATTTTAATGTGTTACTTTTCTTCTCCTGATATGTTTTACTTAAATTTGTGACCATTTTGCCATTTAGTGGTGTGGTTTAATTGCATATCCAGGTTAGCCTGTATGTAAATATGTTTAACATAGGTGTCTCTGCAACAGGAATCTTACCCATCTTCTTCACCGATATGGTTTGTGGACTCTGATGACCCAAATCTGACATCAGTTCTGGAACGTCTAGAAGACACTAAGAACAACAATTCGGTGAGAAAATAAGCCACGCTACTTTCTTTTTTTCTCATGAACATTATAGAATTTGAGTGTTAAGAGGTAATATGATATAAAAGCCTGATTAATGATTGTTTGATAACCTCGTCTTCAGGTCCTCCAAGATTTTTTTTGGTCCTTCAAATTTGACTGTTTACTACCTGGTTTCTCATTTTTATTTTCCATAGGTATAGTCTTAATTTAGATCAGAAATTAGGTGGTCTCTTTATCATAAATTTTAATCATTAAACCAAGCAGGCATCTTTGGTTGAGACCACTAGCCAAGGTAGGCAACGGAAAAGGGGGAAAAGATGGAAGTAGATATAAGGGGGAAATAATGATAGAATGACACTGATTGCTTTTTCTGTTGAGAGTCTATAACTCTGTAGTTAAAGCCAAAAGTATACAAATAAAAAATTTTTTTAACATTTTTTTATTGAGTTGTAGTCATTTTACAATGTTGTGCAAATAAAAAAATTTTTAATATATAAAGAAATCAAACTTTACAAATTTTTTAGAAACCTGGTTTCTTTGATTATAAAACTACTAAGTGACCATTGTGAGGGAACTAGTAAAATTAAAAACAACAAAAAAGGAAAATAGGAAAATTTTGCTAGTTGATATAACCACTGTTGACTTGATGACTCTTTTTAATCAGTATTTTTTTCCCTTACTAGTGAAATACATATATTCTTATACATATGTTTTAATAGTTGAGGTTATGTTCTGTATAGCCTTATATCCTTTTTTTAAGAGTTAACACTACCATTGTAGTTTTCCATGATGTCATACATTCTTTATAGAAAAATACCAATCATTATTTGCAGGTGACATGATTGTTTACCTTTAAAAAAAAATCCAAATGAGTTGGCTGAAAAAGCAATTTTTAAGATGACTAGTTAAAAGTTCTATTGTATAAAAATCAAATTTTCCCAAATATCAGCTGTAATCAGAAAATATAGTAGACAGGTATTTTATTGACAATTACAATTAAATTTTAAAAAGTAAATACCTAGGAATAAACTTAGACATGCAGGTTTTGTAGCAAGAAAACCACAAAAATCTGCTGAGTGGAATAAAAGACTTGACTGCTGTTCCTCGACGGCCGGACTCCGTGTTATAAATATGTCAGTCATCTCCGTTGCGTCATGTTAGTTTATAAATTGAATGCAATTCCAGTACGAATCCCAACAGATTTGTTTCTGGAACTTGACAGAATGATCCTAAAGTTTGTTTTGAAGAGTAAATAATAAAAAATAACAATGAAGTTGGAAAGAAAAGAAATGAGAGACTTGCCTGACCAGATATTAAATAAAGTAAAATATTGAGTACTGGCACTGGACCAGGCAGATGGAGGCAACAGAAGTTTAGAACAGTCGTGCAGTTGAGAAGCTAGACGGACACATGTTCATGTCTCCAGCAGGGGAGGGGCCGCAGGACAGGTAAGGAGTGATAGACATAGCCTCCTTACTCCACCTCCTTTGAGGAGGTTGCCTCTCAAGATCTAAAGGTGTAAATTTTGTAACAGTAGGAATGAGAGGGGTTATTTTTTGATGTCTAAAATATTCCATCAAAAAACGCTCATATCACTTACATGTGGCATCTAAAAAAAGTCACAAATGTACTTATTTACAAAACAGACTTAACAGACATTTAAAAAAAAAAGCCATTTAGGATTACCAAAGGGGAAGGAGGGGAAGGGATAAATTAGGAGTTTGAGAATAGCAGACAAACTACTATTTATAAAATAGACAAACAGCAGGGTCCTACTGTATAGCACAGGGAACTATATTCAATATCTTGTAGTAACCTATAATGAAAGAGAATATATATATATATGTATATAACTGAATCACTATGCTGTATACCAGAGACTAACACAACATTGTAAATACACTATACTTCAATTAAAAGATAGTGTCAGCCGCAAAAAAAAAAATACTCATAAAGAAAAATGACATAGGAGATAAAATTGGGTCCAGTTTTATATTAAAAAAAGTAAATGTATTTACATGAAAGAAAAAAACCCCAAGCCCATCCTCCACTCTTTCTTACAGTCTCTGCTAATTATTTTGTAACCTAGTGTCTTGACAAAATAAGCTATGTTTCCTTACCTTTAATTCATTTAGTTCATTATAATCTAGATTCTGCCTTCATTGTTGTACTAAAATTTTTATCTCTAGTTGTCAAGTGCAGGACTTCCTTTTTAGTCCTAAATTTTACCTTTCTGCAGCATTTTTGGTACTGTTGATTCTTTCCTTATTGAAATGTTCCTTCATTCAATAAACATTTATTACTTAATTTCCACCAATAAAGAGCTGGTTAAATTGAAATTACTGTATGGTTTTATGATAGAATATTATGTTGTAGTTAAGAAGAATAGAGCCAGTCTTTCCACAAGAGCACATACAATTTTATGATATACTAAATGAAAAAGCAAGTCAACATATTGTCTGTAATCTGGCCCCTCTTGTATACAATGTTGAAAAAAAAAATCTATATCTATGCTAATTTATACATACCTGTTTTAAACCTGAGTGGACATAAGAAACTATTAGTAGTGGAATACAGAAAAGTATTTCTTAAAAAATTGACTGGCTTCCCTGCCAGGTGCTGTCATAAGTGGTGGAGACAAGACAAATCCTATCCTAGTCCTCTGGGAACTGATAATCTAATGAGGATTTCCATCAGATCGCTGTCTCTGTTTTTATCTCGTTCTCACCCTGCCTTGCCTCCTCTGAGCTCTTATTCCTTGGTCTGCCTCTTCTCATTCTGTGCTTTCTCTGAGTAATCTCTTCTACTCCCAGTTCTTAAATCAAGGCCTATGTTCCAGTGACTCCCAAATCTTTATCTCTAGCTAAAATTTATCTCCTGAGTTTGAAACTCCATTATCTGTCTATATATCACAGTAGATCAGGGAATCTCATGGGGATGTGCCATGACTGTTCAGAATGATTCTATCTAAATTTAAACTCATCTCCCTCTCAGCACTCTATCACCCCCATCATGTTTGCCCTCAGTAATTCTCTCTGTGATTGTGAGTAGGGCAAAATGAAGTAGCTAAGCTTGTTATTCATGCCTGAACCTGGAAACTATCTTAGAGTTCTTTTTTATACCAGTGTTTCCTGACCCCCACCTCCCACCCCTAAACTACCTAGTAAATTTCTAAGACCTGTCCACCTACTAAATATTCTTCTAAATATTTCTTAAGTCCTTCCCATGGTCTTAGTTTCTTCCTCTTATCCCCTCAAACACTTTTTTGGGGGGAGCGCATAGTTGAAATTCCTGGAAGATGTACTGCCCTGCCTTTCTTACCGCTTGGTGCAACTCCACCACACTGCTGCCTTTCCCACGGTACTCCTGGAGCTCTTCCTGTACCAGGGGTTGAAGTGTCTGAGTCTGTGTCCACGTCAACCTCCCTCGTCTTTATTATGTGCTTAGCACAAAACAGAGCTTATTGGAATGACAAATCCGCAGTGGGGCTTTGCTGCTTTTTAAGCTTGAGGATATTTTTTGATACTGATTGACTGCTAACCTTTCCTCATATTTACTTGCTCCACTGTCCACTTTGAAAAGGCTTATTCTTTGCTTTGTTTAACCCATTCTATCTCTGTGTCTGTTTTCCTTAGTCCATAAACCTTCTTTCTTTTCATCTCTCTTCTTGGTTAGAGATATCCAGGAACCTTCCTGACCAAGGGAAGTAAGTCGCCTTACTTGCTCCCAGGCAAGTTGTCTGATACTGACCATTTTTCTTTAAACATAATTGCTAAACTTATACATTGAAAACCTTTTTTTTTAAACAATGAAAAACATGTTTGTGCACATAATTTACCTTACTTACCTCCTTAAAGTGAATATGCTTATAAAACAATCTGGATTTAAAAGTGGAAACTTGGATTCTTCTTTGTAGTTTTCCTAGTGAGTTTTTTTTCTTTTCCTTTCTTTTTTTTAAGACAAACACTTAAGAGTCTACTAAGTGTCAAGTGTTTTTACAGAAGATTTTGTTTAATCTTTACCATTATAAGAAGGTTTTAATTTCCTGGTTTTATAGATAGACCAAAACTCAGGGAGTCACTACTATATCCAAGGTCACCTAGATTCCAAGGCTGTGTCTATTAGACCATATTTGCCTCTGTACTTTTAAAATGACTGTGACTGTGGAATATATAATGTTATAACCCATGTGCAACAACACTGCGTCTATTTTTTGTAGCCTCGTTAATGTATTAGCGTACTCTTGTAAGTTACCAAGAAGAGAAGTTAACAGCTGAAAATTAGGCGATGTCTGGAGCTCCCCTTCCTCTGCCTTTATGTTGATGTCATTCTGCTAGGTATCCATTGTAGGGATTGCACTCAAGCCATAGTAACTTTCTTGCACTAGCACTCCCTAAAATATATTTTTTAAGACTGTTATTTTATCTGTAGGCTGTAATTGACCAGTAACAAACTTTTTTCACTTCCCACTGGATTAGTTACAGTAGTGTTAGCATTATTCATGTCTTCTGAGGGCTCTTTAACATAATGCTTATTTACTGAAATGTGTTTTGTAGCTTCGTCAGCAGTTGAAGTGGTTGATATGTGAACTCTGCAGATTATATAACCTTCCTAAGCACCTGGATGTTGAGATGCTAGATCAGCCACTACCCACGGGCCAGGTAAAGTAAAACTTCTCTAGTGTTCTGGAGCTAAAACAAATTGTCTCAAGCAGAAGTAAAGCTAGAATGGTTTTTCTTACACAGCTTACTAAGAACTTGATTTTTGTTTTCCTGTTAAAGTGCTTTGTTTATTTTGTTTCAGGTACTAAAAATAACTTTTCATTCTTTGGACCTGCTGGTATTTACTATGACGGACAAACAATTGTCCCCTTCACCGCCACCACATTTTTGTTGTTGTTAATATTCCTGGTTTTCATAACTGTTCCTTGCTTCTTCAGTTTTTTTGTTTGCTTTCGCTTATTCATTCACCTTCACCTGGAATGCCATCCCTTTACACGCATTTATACTACTTAAGGCCTGAATCAGATGTTGTCTCCTCCAAGCAGCAGAAGTACCCACCAGCTCACTACCACCTCTAACTTTTCTGGATTTCTAGATTTACCTGTTTAGGCATAATTATTAACTTTGTATTACAATAAAGATTTCGCTCTTATGCCACCCACTTTCCCATCCACCTTCCCTTCCTAAAACATCATTATATTTAGACTAATGAATAATCACCATTTATCATTAAGATTTTGTCGTGTAGAGTTTTCTATTATGGTATTTCCTTTCTTGTACAGTTTTTTGTTTTGCAGTGTCTTCCTTATAATAATTGTTAGTTTATAAAACTTACGTTCTGTCTCTTTTCTGTGAGATCTCCCTCTCTCCTCGAGCCTTCGGTTCTTCTGCACCAGGCTTGGCGAGTTCTCTGGGTTGGCTATTCAGCTGTCACCTTGAAATTTTTCTTGTCTTCTGTGCTGGAGTAGTTTGTTTCGTGATCTCATGTATTCTTTCTTGGCTTAGCTCTTCTCATTTTGCCTGAGTGTATGCTCAAGTAAAATCCTAGGAAAACGTGAAAGAGTAGTACATTTTCTGAGTTCTGACTTCTAAAAAATATGGCCAAATCACTGTAGGTTTGAATCTTGGTTCTGCTACTTATTAGCTGTCTTACCTAGTTAGCTTGGGCTGATTACCCAGTGTAACATGCACGATAACTTCCCAATGCAAAAAGGGGGAAAGGGTAGCAATACCTACCTTTTGGTGGATTCGTTTCCATTGTTGCTGGTCCTCAGTATGGATGGGCCTCTTCAAATTTGGACTCTTGAATCTTTCTCCTTGCGTCAGTGTTCTTGTATTTTTTCTGTGGTGACTTTCTCCTTTCCAATCTTCATTTGTTCATTTTGGAATGCCTGCTAGTGGGATTTTAGACCTCCTCCCTTGAGTCTTTGTGTCTCTTATTATCACTATATTCTATCTCTTTGTTTTAAGAAAAATGTTCCAGAATTTGAAATTATCTTTAAACTTTCAGAAATTTTATTTGGACAGTCATAACTGTAAGTTTTATTTTGGTTATTTATTGCTGCTTAACCAGTTGTGCTAGAACTTAATGGCTGAAAACAACAGTTTACTCTCTCTCATGATTGTGTGGCTTTTCTAGGTTTAGCTGGACAGTTTTTCTGCTAACTTCACGGTGCAGTCAGACAGTGACTGGGACTGGTAGTCATTTGGATAAACCACTGCCCTGGAATGTCCAACATGGCTTCTTCATTCACATGTCTGGTGTTGGTGTTTCCTCTGTGACCTTTCTTACCACATGGCATCTCATCATTCCAGAGTCTCTTCATGTGGCTTCTCTTTCTTTGGGAAGGTAGTCAGAATTTTTATGTTTGGTTTCTAAGAGCAGAAAAATGGAAGCTGCCAGGCCTTCTGAAGGTTTAGATCTGGAACTGCCCCAGTGTCGTTTATTGGTTAAAGCAAGTCACAGGACCCACCCAGATTGACAATGGGAGGGGTCGTATAAAGGATGAATGCTGGGAGATGTGGTTCATTTGGGGTCCTCTCCAGAGATGAGTCATAAGCTCTAAGAGCCTTTTCTTGTTCTCTGATTTTTCCTTATTCATAGCATTCTATTTTTGTTTGGTAGATGTGACATATTCATAAGTGTCTTTAAGGAGTTACTTTGATACTCTCCCTCTCTAGCATCTCTGTTTTCTCTTTAATAAGTTTAATAAGTCTTAAGTAATATTTTTTCTAGTTTGTCTTGGTCTTTTTTTTTCTTTTTGGAGACTTTCCTTAGATACCTATTCTGTGTTGCTCATTCATATTTTTTCTTTTCTCTTTTCTCGTTCATATTTGAGAGTGTTACTAAAAAGTTGATTGTGAGTTTTTTGTGGCCAAGACTTGTCAACTGATAGCTTTTAGGAGGAATTTAAGCTGACTTCCAGCCCATATACCTCCACCCTCTACTTCCTGGTATAATCATAAATGATGGCTGGAACTTCTTGGTTTCTCTGGACATGAAACCTTATAATCTCTTGCTTGAGGTAGATATGTCTGTCTGAGTTCCGCTTAAGGAGAGCAGTGTGTTTTGGGGGCTGGACAATGTTCTGTATATAGATTTTTGGTTAATTTCTGTTTTTAGTCCTGTCCATCACTCCTGCTATCTAGGGTACGTGGTGTCTTGGAGTCTAGAGCCTCTTCAGGGTCCTGTGGGTCGAATTAGCCTCCTGATTGTCCCTTAACCTATGGCTTTACTTGTTTGCTCCATTAATTACCATTCTTCCATTTACTGTCATCCTCTAGCACGAGTGAATTCTTTTTTCTGCTCGTAGCCCGTTTTCTTTTCTTTTTTTGTTACCATTGTGTGTTTCTACAGTGTTGATTTCTTCGTTGTAATTTTAGTGAAGCCTCAAAAAAGAGAGGAGATGGGAGAAATAATATGTCCGTGTTCAATTTTCCTTCTTTGGAATGTCTGCAACTTGTTTTTCACTTAACAGTATATTGTGGACACAGTTCATGTAGATCTGCCTTGTTTTTCATGATGATGCAGATAATTCCACGTAAGGATATAATATAACTTCTGAATAACATGAAGAAATTTCCTAATTTTGAATCATCCTTACATTCCCGTAATAAACATTCAGCATCTATATAGGTTGGGGGGTAGGGGTGGGAACACAATAGATATGATATTTTATTTTTTGATTTTTCCACTTTAAGTGAGATTGTAACATTGTTTTGTGTGTTTCCTTTTAGGCTCTTCTTGCTTCATTTTGGTATCAGGGTTAAGTCATCTTATATGATTTGGGAGGCTTTGTATGTTTTTTCTGAGATCTAGGACACAGTTTAAATCAGTTTTCAACTGGAGGCAAATTTATCTCCCATGGGACATTTTGGAAATATCTGGAGATATTTTTGGTTGTCACAGCTGGCCGGGTTGGGGGAGGGTGCTGTTGGCTTTTTGTGGGTAGAGGGGATGTTACTAAACATCCTGCGATGTCAGAGAGTTCCTCACAACAAATGATTTGGCCCCAAATATTGGTAGTTCCAAGGTTGAGAAATTCTGGTTTAAATAAACATCTGAACCCGATTCATTTTTCTCTTCTGTGTATTAGTCTATTCAGATTTTCCATTTCTTCGGTCAGTTTTAGTAGTTTTAGATTCTAAAAAATGGTAACTTCATCTGTACATTTGAAACTTATGAAGATGTGCAAAGTATTTACTTTTTGCCTCTTCTCATCTGTGGATTATTTCTAAATTTTTTTTCTTTATCTTGATTACTTGTCAGAGGCATATCTATTTTATTGTAATGGTCTTTTGAAAGAGTCAACCCTTAGTTTTATTTGTTAAATCATATGTATTTTTCATTTTCTGCTCTAGTTTTAACCATTTTTCCTTTTCCTTTCTTTCTGGTTTATTGGGTGAATATGATTTAAATTACTTTTTTTTTTTTAAACCAACATGTAAGGGTATATGTTTTCTGAGTGCTGTTTGACTATAGCACAGATATAAAAATTTTAGTATACTTATTTTCTAACTAGTTTATATTTTATAAGTAGTTTGATTCCGTTTCTTGTTCATGCTCTCATATCTTACAAAAAAGAGTTTTAAATAATATGTATTGAAAACATGTAAACGTAAATTTAGTATAACAGATAGTTACAGTGGTACCTGGGAAGTACCACTAGCCAGCACCCAGGTGAGGAAATAGAACATTGCTTGCACCGGAGAAATCTTCTGCAAGCTCCTTCTAGATTATCATTTCTCTGTTTGCTAATCTTTTCCTTACTTTTCTCTAATTTTATCACTCATATTTGCATCCCTGAACAATATGGTTTAGTGCTGCCTGATTCTGAGCTTCATTTTGAGTCGTATATGTATTCTTTCATGTTTGTCTTCTGCTCAACATTGTGAGTAAATTCATTTATAGTGTAGGTAGCTGTAGTTCTTTTTCATTGCTGTATTCCATTGTTCGACTGTATCATAACGTGTTTACCATTTGACTGTTGACTGACATTTGGGTTGACTCCAGTTTGCTGTTGGGAACAGTGCCGCCGTGATCATCCTTGTCCACAGCACATGGTGCACCTGCGGCGGTATTTCTCTGGGCACATGTTTAGGAATTTGATTCCTGGGGCATGAGGGTCGATTTCTTCTTAGAGTCAAGAATTATTTAGAAAAACATTTTTAAACATTCTCAGGTGGCTTTGGGGTTTTCAGCTTTTCACTGTGGTCAGAGAATATGGCCTGTAACCTTTCAGCTGCGATATCAGCAATCGCTTAGACTGAATCACTGATGTCACTGTTGTCTTCGCTTGTTGCTGTTTCCCATGGTTCCCCTCTCTGAAATACGACCTTGAATAATGTCTTCTGTTTCTTTTCTAGGAGGATTTGTGGGGATGTGTATGGAGAGTGTTCCTTGAATTGTCAGTGTCTTTGTTCTTATTATTCATTTAACAAATATGTGACTCTGTAAAGTACTTGTGTACTCTGTGTAAGTGCTGAGGATCCAGTGCTGAACAAACACACATGTGGCACCCATCCTGATGGGGCTAGGTAGGGAATTCTGAGTTCATAGTTAATCTCTTCCAGGTTCTTCACACTTTTCTTCTGGTGTTCATTGTTGTAGATGAAAAGTCTGAATGCCTGTCTGATTCTTACTTCTTTCTCTGTATTTTTTTCTTTCTGGAAGTTGGTTTTTTTCCTTTAACTGTGAAGTATGGGGTTTTACTCTTCAGCTCCTTTGGGGCATTCAGAGCCTCTTGATATTCTGAAATCCTTCTTCAGCTTGGCAGCATTTGTCTTTTTTCTTCCTTTCCCTTGTCTTCTGGGTGAATGCTGGATGAATGTTAGATCTCTGCATTCCTATCTCCATTTCTCTTAACTCTTCTCTTATTTTCATCACCTCTCCGTCCCTCCATCTCCTTTTTCTCCACATGATAAAGGAGTGTCGTAATTTCGTTGTTGTCTTAATCATAAATGTTTGTTCATTCAAGTCCATTGTGCTCTCTGGCCCTTCTGCTGAGTTTTGTTTTTGTTTTTTGAGGTGGGGATCTTTCTGATTTCCCAAAACTGTCTTGTCCTTTGTATAATAATCTTTCTAGATTTTGTGGATGAATTATCTTCTCAATTATTGCTAAAGATTCTAATTAGATTTTTTATTCTGTTTTATTTCCTACATTAATAATGTCATGACTTCAGCTTGTT
The DNA here is from genome assembly GCF_048773025.1 of Camelus bactrianus. NCBI lineage: Eukaryota > Metazoa > Chordata > Mammalia > Artiodactyla > Camelidae > Camelus > Camelus bactrianus. The sequence goes on from NC_133565.1 coordinate 30,973,015, forward strand.
CCACTTAGTGCCTTTCTTTCAGATTGCTAGTTTTCTTCAAATATCTGGTGGTGCCTGGTTATCTGCTCATTTATAGATGAGGTGCATCGTTGCTGAGTGTCAGTTGTTAAGAGTATCCTCAGCAGCTGTCGCTCTTGGCTGGCCTCCCCCTCCTGGCTTGCACACCTGCGCTCTGCCTGTGGTGTGTGAATGGGGAGGTGCTGGCAGGTGGACTTTCTGACTCCTGAGTGAAAGGAAGAGATGAATCTGTTACGAGATTTTGCTGCTGCATTGAGTTACATTAAAATATGGTTCTGACACCCACACTAAGAGGCCATCAAGGTAGGCCTTCTATGTGAGCGTAATCCTTACCAGCGGTAGTTGGAACAAATACAGTAAGAATTTTGGGGGAAAAAAATACTATGTACTGTGTCCTAGAGAACTATAGTCTGGTCCAGGAAACTTATCTTTTTGAACTCTGTCAAAGCTAGATATGAAGGCCCTTCCTAAAACTCTGTCAGAGTCATTGTGAAGGAGTGTTAAGTTGTGTCTTACAGACAAATATTCTGTGGTAAGTAACATGTTATAAAAAAAATAGATCTTTGGTAAAACGGTGATCACTTTACAGTTTTTAGTTTTGTGCATTGTCTATTCCTTTGTAACACATTCGATCTTTTAAAATTTAAGACAGTGGATTTTTATGGAAAGATTCAGGCTTTTCAAAGCTAAAAAGGTAGATAATTTAAGGAATCCATGGTCTCCTTAAAAAGTGAAAGAAGTCATTGGTCCTATACACATAACCATATGTATAAAATATTTTCTTACTTTAAATGAGAATGTTTAAATTTTTTTCCGTTTTGCTTTCTATTTGACTGATTGCCTTTGTTAATTCCTAAGGTATCTATTAAGTTGAATTGTTCAGAATTGTTTCTTCTAAAAAGCAGATAAACATTACTTGTCAAATCAAAGCAAAATTTAAAAATGTTTCAACTGTAGTGAGCTCTGCTGGCGGAACTGTAGTTGACGGGTGTTGACGGCTTGTTACTAGAGTCTCCTCATGTCCTCTGCATTTATTTGTTGTATGTAGTCCTGGCAAAGTCCTTTTCTTTTTCAGAATGGGACAACAGAAGAGGTGACTTCAGAAGAGGAGGAAGAGGAAGAGATGGCTGAAGTAGGTATTTTATATAAGAATAACATTTTATAAATATCTTCACTTTTGAACATTTTAGTAATTTTCTAACCTCCTTTATAAAGCCATTGTTACTGTGGAATAATGAAAAGCACGTTGTATTTGAAATTTAATACAATTTCTAAAAGCTGGCTTCACCTCTAATTCATGGGGTACTTTTGAGCAGATTGTTTATCTGATGTCCTTGGATTTGATTGCAAGGAAAATAAGAACTCTTAACATTTAGCACTGAAATTGTATTTACGTGTAATAGTAATCAATACTTAACCTGATTTGGTTTAAGAAGAGGAACTACTAAGTTTCAAAAGTTTTGTGTTTTGTATAAAAGGAGAATTAGAGAACATTTTAGGAACTACTCACTAGAAGTAGCCAAACTATCTTATGTTGAAAAATCATCTAAGAATTTCATAGAGCTAATTCCAAAGACATTGAGCTTAGACTACTTTAGTTGCCAGCTATTGATATAATTTTAGAGGTTTTCAGGCTCTGAAGCTTGATGTTTAAATTCAAACTTCATAATGAAGATCTGTGTCTCTGTTTTGACCTGATAAAAGGTGTTTGAGTTCCATAGTCTTGGTTTTAAAACATTTTTCTGTTTTGGAATTAATTCAGGTTATTACCTTTTTTCTTCTTAATTTGGAAAAATTTAAATCTAAAACATACTTCTTTGAATGCCTTAGAACTAAAGTAGTTGTAGGTTTGCTTTGTTTTGTGAGTCTGGAAGTAAACTAATTCTTAACATTGTCCAGTTGGAATGACTTTTTTGGGGTAGAGAATTTTTTAATAGTTTCATGTAGTTTAACTTGGGTGGCATAAACTGCTTTCTCATATTAAATCTTTTTTGTGGGTCCAGTGTACAATAAAGTAGACATTATACTCAAAGATTTTTACGTACTTTTTTTTCCCTCATGAGATAATGTAAAGAAAGGACAGCAGTGTTTAGGGAAATCTAGAAAGGTGGGATGGACTTTGGAGTTGTCAGATTAGGATAGGTGAAAAGAAGATATTCTAGACAACTAAAGTAATGTAGTGAAAAAAGCTGAGAACAGCCCTGAGTATGGTGTGTTTGGGTGTTTCAGTGGCTCTCCTTCTGGGAAGAAGATTGATGTGTTGGAATCTTAGAAAGCAAGTTTGGCTAGGAAAGGCAGGTGGCTAAGTCTTGAATTAGAGACAAACATGTTTATATTTGGTGTGATTGTTGATAAGAAGGCCTTAGGAAGAGAATAGTGTGCTGAGAATACTGTTTTATAAAGATGATGATGATGAATTCTCTTCTGTGGTGATTAATACTCAAGTAGAGAAATTTTGTGGATATGAACGTGGCTGAGGTTGAAGGAGGAGATACAGGCTAAGGGCATTTGTGAGAACTCAGAACAAATGTAGAGAGGAAGATCGTAGCTGAAAGGTGCAAACCAGGAGAAGGGAGCTCCATGAAGCATGAAGTCATATACAAGGTCTGAATAAGAAAGGAATATAATAAGGGTTGAAGAGATAGCAGTCCAAGAAAAAGACCATGGAGTCTGGGTGGAAGTGATTTAAATTAACCTGGTCTAGAAATCACGGTGAAATTAGTCTGCTTGATAAAGTGGAGATAGTAAGTATAAACTGCCTCTTTAGAGATTTTGATGATTAAGCTAAAGTAGAAGTAAGGTAATAAACAGTAGGATTTTTAAAAATTCTGCATAGATTTGTATATGTGCAAGAGCAAGTGATAAAGGAAGGGAGAGAAGAGAATGATGTGGTGACTAAAGACATTAGCCTGGGGACATTATTCAAATTCTTCTTCTAACTTTTTTCCTAATTATAAAAATCAATAGGTGCTCACTACAGAAAACCCCAGGAAAAGCACTAAATGTCTCTAGAGATAACTATTAATATTTCAGTATATGTCCTTCTAGTCTCACTTTTTCTGTGCTTATTTTGGCATAGTTAAGATTCTGCATATTCAATTTTGTATTCTGTGTTTTTCATTTCATTATTGATACAGAAGAAACCATTATGTTTTGGCATTTTAATGGTCTTCTGATATTCCACTGAACTGAGTTAACTTCTGGTATTTTGCACATGAAGATTTTGTTTGTTTTTGTGGTTATAAAGTTGAAATAGACATCTTGATGCCTAAATCTGTGTTCACATTTTAGACTAGTTTCTTGGAATAGATTTCTAGAATTTGAGTTAAGGTTCTTGGTACCTCATGCTAAACTGTTTCAAAAGTTCCTCTTAATATGAGATTTAAAATTTAAGATGGCTTATTTGGTAATAGTTAGGACTTTGTAAAGCTGTTAAATATGCTTTACTTAGATTCTAGCTTTTAAAATACAGGATATAAAAGGAATTGAATGTGAAGCCTTTTCCCCCCTCCCCGTGGAATACATATAGTCTCTCTTCTCTGTTGTCTATTGAGTGAGGAATAATTTAACTTTTGGCACAAGCTTGAATAAGTGAGTATTTTTATCTTTTGTAGGATATAGAAGATTTGGATCACTATGAGATGAAGGAGGAAGAGCCTATTAATGGAAAAAAGTCAGAGGATGAAGGAATTGAAAAAGAAAATTTGGCAATATTAGAGAAAATTAGGAAGACTCAAAGGCAAGACCACCTAAATGTAAGCGTGTGAATATCTGGAACCTGGACTTTTGTGGTTAAGTAATTGCAGTTAACTCTTGAGCAGTGCAAAGGTTAGGGGTGCTGACCCCCGCACAGCCAGAAATCCATGTGTAACTTTACGGGCAGCCCGCCGTGTCTGCAGTTCCACATCATTCAACTGACTGCAGCTCGTGTAATACGTGTTTACTGAAAAAAATTCTTATGTAAGTAGATCCATGCAGTTCAGACCCATGTTGTTCCAGAGCAAACTGTGCAGGGATAATATAAATATAGGGCAATTCAGTAAGTTACCAATCTCAGCCACCCCACTCCATCCCTGCCTTGGTTGTGGATTCATCCATATATTTTGTTGCCCTAGTTTTAATTTTTTTTCCCTAACATTTCTCGTCTATTGATAGCCCCTTTCTACCCTGTTCATCTGGATTCATTTACTCTCCAGCCTGTTTGTGCTCTTTTCTCTGCTTACCCGTCTCTTCTGGGATCTATAAATTAAATTCAGTCTCTCCTACAAAGTATAATTCAAATTCTTCTCCATGAAGCTGCCATCTGGTTTGTCCTGCCCTTACCAAACCAAAGTAATTCTTTCTTTTGACTTAACATCTCTCTTGTGTGAAGCAGCATGGTGACACACAGAGTTGTGTGGCTTCAGTTTCCTCAACTCAGTAATATGGACATTATTACCTTTTAGATGATTCTTACAAAAAAAAAATGAGAATGATGTATATAAAATGCCCAGATAGAGTAGGGAAACGTCAAATGAAAGTCTAGCTGTCTCTCAACGCACCTCTTACTTGCTGCCTGTGTTAGAGCTGTTCATCAACCCCGTGACACCTGAGGGCCAGTTCTTTTGTCTTGAGCACAGGTTCTAAAACATAGGAAATGAATTGTTATGCAAGGAGATGCCAAGTGTTGTAAACAAGATTACCCTCTCTCCTTAAATATTTCTTACTTGATTAATTTAATTTGCAAATCTTTCTTTAGAACAAAGACATTTAGCCAAGCCCTTATTTTGATTATTTTTTTTTTAAAAAAAGCTTGTGGTATCTAAATTAAAGATACTTACTATATTTTCTATATTTTGTGATTGCTTCCAGTTTGTGTGTTATAGTCAAACAAACTACAAATTATTTAGCACTATCACATGATATACACTAAGCTAAGTAGTTTAAACTTTATGTACCTACCCATTTAATCTTCGTAACCACTGTGTGAAATATTCACCTTTTCTATAGATGTGAAATTGGGGTTTTAACTCATCAAGCAATATAGCGACGATCACACAGCTAGGAAGTAATATCTTTTGTAAATCTGATTCTCTAACCTACCTGAAAGTGTTGTGCAGCTTTTAAAGGTGCAACATTTAAAATTTTACATGATCCGTTTTTTTAAATTCAGAAGATACTCTAAATGTTTTTGTCTTATGATATATAGTTCTATTCATATTCAGTCTTAGGGTAAGATACTGGTGCATTTCCATCTTTAGAGAAGTCTCAACACTGAAAAGAACTGAAACCAGTTGCATGTGTGCAGGTGCAGACATGTTGTTTCTCGATTTTTTTTTAACAGATATTTAATTTACTTTGTGGGTGTTTTGGGGTTATTTTTTTTGTTTGTATTGTGGGGGTAATTAGGTTTGTTTATTTATTTAGTTATTTTAATGAAGGTATTGGGGATTGAACCCATGACCTTGTGCATGCTAAGCATGTGTTCTAACCACTGAGCTGTACCCTCCCCCATCAATTTTTTAATATGTAAACTAGATTGTTAGTTTAACATTCTTGCTTGTAGTCTGATTAATGAAACTATTTTAGTTAATATCATGGTGAGGGTCTTCTAGTATATTCAGAAATCCATGGGGCCACTACACATCTATTAGAATGGCCAAAATCTGGAACACTGACAACACCAAATGTTGGTGAGGATGTGGAGCAACAAGAAACTTTCCTAATTGCTGATGGGAATGCAAACTAGTGCAGCCACCACAGAAGACAGTCTGGCAGATTCTCACAAAACTAAGTGTATTCTTATCGTACGATCTAGCAGTCGCACTCCTTGGTATCTGCCCAGATGAATTGAAAACTTATGTCCACACAAAAACCTGCATGTGGAGGTTTATAGCAGCTTTGTTCATAATTGCCAAGACTTGGAAGCAACCAAGATATCCTTCAGTAGTTAAATGGGTAAATAAACTGTAGTACATCCAGGCAATGTAATATTATTCCCGACTGAAAAAAAATAAGTAATGAGCTGTCAAATCATGGGGAGACATGGAGAACCTTAAATCCATATTACTAGGTGAAAGAAGCCAACCTGAAAAGGCTACAGATTGTGTTTTCAACTAAATGACATTCTGGAAAAGGCAAAACCATAGAGACAGTAAGAAGATCCATGGTTGCCAGAGATTTTGGGGGTGGGGTGGAATGAATAGGTGGAGCACAGAAGGTTTTTAGGGCAGTGAAGATACTCTGTATGATGCTATAATGGGTGGATACGTGTCATTATACATTTGTCCAAATCCATAGAATGTACAGCACCAAAAGTGAACCTTAAGGTATCTTAGGGACTTTAGGTGATAATGATGTGTCAAAATAGGTTCATCAGTGTAAGAAATGTTCCCTCTGAGGGATGTTGATAATGAGGGAGACTGTGCATTCTAGGGGGCAGTTATATGAGAAATCTCTGTACCTCCCTTTCAGTTTTGCTGTGAACCTAAAACTGCCTTCCCTTCAAATAAAATCGTAAAAAAAAAAAGTCAGTGATTTTTTTTTTTAATTGATAGAATTTGAAAAGACATAGAGTTTTGGGCTATTTCAGGGGCTATAGTAATCTGGACATAGGTTAGACTTTTTTTTCAGATGTTAAGAAATGGTAAATGAACCAGACTTGCCCTAAATTTATATTCCTGTTGAAACTCATGATCCTTGATTTGATTGAACTTAATTTTTCTGACTTCTTAAAATGTTGAGTGGTGATCCATTTTTACAATCTCATTGTGGACATTTATTTCAGGTTCAAATACCTTTAAGTCTTTAGATATTTGAATCAGTAGATCCTGGTAAAACAGCAAATTTTATGTTTCAGGGTGCAGTGTCTGGGTCTGTACAAGCTTCAGATAGACTTATGAAAGAGCTCAGGGACATATACAGATCACAGAGTTATAAAGCAGGTAAGGACCTCTGGATCTCTGCTGTCTGTTGTCCTTATGCCCTTTTCAATTTTCAGATAGTAACTTCATTTCTCATAGTATAACTGGGAAGACACACATGTTTAATTTTATTTTAGAAATATGGAACACAAATTTAATAAAGTTATCAAAAGATGGGGTAAAAACAGGATAAGTTTAATGTTTGGATTTTTAAAAATTATTTCTATGGGTATATCATAATTTTTTGTTTTGTTGCTGACAGGGATTAACTCTTATGATTTTTATATTCTGAGAAAAGTACAAGAAATATCTGCTTTGAAAAGTAAATAAATGAATATATTTTATTGTATGAAAGAACTGTTGCCAAGTTGATTTTTATAATTTCTTTCCTTTTTTTTTTTGAAAACAACATAATCAGCTCTTATTGTAGAGGTGGTTACAGTATTGCTTTTAAAATAGGTTTTAAAAAATTTTATAGTTTGACTTGAGTGTTTTTTCTCACCTAGTAAGACTTAAATATTGTGAAACTTCTCTCATTGAAGTAAAATTCCCTTATGTTGTTGCAGAGAGTCTAACAGTATTGAACAAGGGAAAGAGCCAAACTTTAGTTTATTTGAAAAGGTAGCATTGTGATCCAGCATTATGATTCAGAATTTTTCAGAATGATCAAATCTAAATCATTAGCACTTACTTAAAAACAGGAAAGCAAAACAAGCAAGAAAACCCTTCTTTTTAGAGTTCAAGATAAGCCAAACTTAGAAGTTTCAGTGCTCTGACAGTTTTTCTTATGAGAAGTCTAAAAGTTTATGTGTAGAATCCTAATAAATCCTAATAAAGTTAAATATTTGAATACTGGTTTATCTTTAAGGTTAAATCATCACCTGTTTATTATAGCATTATTTGTAGTAGCAGAAAATAACTAACCGGATATAGGGTGAAATTATGGTTGATTCATAAAATAAATTAATACAGAGTTATTTCAAAGATTGACAGTAGATACTTATATACTGAGTTGGAAAGATGCTCCCAAAAGTGGAAGAAAGATTATAAAACTATCTGTAGACAGTGTCTATTTTTATAGAAATGTTTGTATACCCATAGGAGAAAAGTCTTAAATACATATGATTTGCATAATCTTTTTTCCCTCTCATCCACAGTTAATGGTAAACAGTTTCTCAACCCAAGGAGTCCTCTTCAATGATGGTTTTAATTGTCTCTGTTAAGGGCACAAGATACTTGGCTCCAGCACCAAAATACTTACAGCATGGCTTAGTTGTTCTGTGTTTTAATAGCAAAATTTCTAACTTTTGTTGGCTATTTAGTGTCTATATTTACACCAGAGCAATAGTTTTAAGATCAAATGAAGAGTGACTAACATGCCCTATACTTTTACAGGGATTTATTCAGTGGAACTCATAAATGACAGTTTGTATGACTGGCATGTTAAACTGCAGAAGTAAGTGCTTTTTGTGCTATCCCACTCTTCTTACTCATAGACGATCACAGTGGAGATTTTTTTTTCTCCCTTAATTTGATATCTTTTTATTATGGCTTTTACTTAGAACTTTAGACCCTGTTTCTATAGAAATAGTTCTTAGATTGTTAAAATGAGCTGTTTCTTAGGCTTAATAAGTAAAATGAGAAAAAGGACCGTTTGTGGGAGAAAGTATTTCATGGAGTTAGTGAGACAATTGGGAATTATACAGACAAAGTGTATTTAATAACTAGATGAGATTGACTAATAACCAGTTTATATTTGAAATAAGGAATTTGAGTAGGACGTGAATATATATATATGTCATATATATATATGACAGTTGTAGACAAATACAGATTTTGTTAGTGATTTCACTTTTTCTGGTCTTGTCCATGGTAAATTTCTCTCCTTCAACCCCTTGTCTAATAATACAGTTTTAGAGAAGCAGATTAATTTTTTTTTGAGTTCTTGAGAAAATTATGTACATATGACCCTTTCCTTTAGAATGACTGCTAACTTTGAATCCCCTAAGGAGAATAGATTTAGAATACTGTGGTTTCTTTTTGGGCATTTAATCCCAAGGAGTTGGAGGCCAGAGTGATTTGTTTTTTCAGGAACCGTAGAGCAGCTTTAGACCTTCTCTGTTTGGGACTTACCCTGGGGCTCTGTTTTAGCTGTTGGACTGGTTCATTCTTGAGGTTAGTGAGAAAAAAATCTGACTTTTTGTTTGAACTATTTTTTGTTTTGTAATTCTTAGGGTCGATCCTGATAGTCCTTTGCACAGTGATCTTCAGATCTTAAAAGAAAAAGAAGGCATAGAATATATTTTGCTTAACTTCTCTTTTAAGGTAAGAAAATTGTAAGGAGACTCCATATGCTTCTAATGGGAACATCCATTTGTATAACTGCTTTGGGAAACAGTTTGGTATCACTTGGAAAAGTAGAAGATACTCCTCTATCCTGTGGTCCAGGAATTCTCCTAGGTATATAACCTGCAAGAAATGAGTGCTTAGCTGTACCAGGAGATAAACATAGGAATGTTCAAAGCAGCATTGTTTATCACAGCCGCAGATAAAAATAATCCAAGTGTCTGTTCCAGCAGAATGGAAAACTGTGTGTATTCATAAAATAGAATAGAGCTGTGTGCAACAAGATAGATGAATCTTGAACATAATGTTGAGCAAAAGAAACCAGACCCCAAAACATGGTTTGTATGATTTCATTTATTTAGCACTCAAAATTAGGTAAGACTAAATTATATTGTTTAAGGCATGCATTCTCATACTGGAGTCAGTATTCCCCCCCTTGGGGGGGGTGAAAATTGGTCCTTGGGGTGAAAAAAAAAAAACCTTAGATATTACTGTAGCTATAGCCCTTCAAGAGGCTACAGTACATAGTGTGTCTGTGGTGTTAAAATTTTGTGGGGGAGCAGGGCAGGGAGGAATTAAGGAAAAATAATTCTATAAAGGCTACTAAACGGGCAGAAATGAAAAGAAGGCTGGGAAAAACTGAGTTATGGATTCACGCTTCCGCAGTAAAACAAGAGAAACAAAGATAATGATTACCATAAAGTTGAGGATAGTGAGTAAATCTAGTTGAGAGAGAAGGGGTTGTGAGCTGAAAGGGACACCTGGGGGCTTCTTGAATCCTGGTTGTTGTCTGTTTCTTGACCAGGGTGGTGGTTACATGGACAGTGTTTCACAATAATGTGTAATGGTGTACCTTAATGTTTTATGCACTTCTCTGCATTTATGTTATAATGTGTAACAATTTTTTTGAAAGATGCTAAAAAATAAAGATCAAAGAAGAATAGTAATGGAGTTTAGATAAAATGTATTGATTTAATATGGAATTTTGATAAATGTAGTGGTTTTAAATCTTTGAAAAAACTGGGAAGTGTTTCTAAGGGGTTATAGTTTAATTATTTGGAGCTTTTTAAAATCTGTTCTTTGAAATTGAGAAAAAAATTTGTGTAACAATTGTGTTGCAGATACACATTTTTTTTTTTTCCATTTCAGTTAGGTAGACTTCAGTGCCTTGGGTACTATAGAAGGCTTGAGGACATGGAGGCATCTGAAATAGAACCTCTGTTCTTTGCGTCTGTAGTCTTTCTGGGGAGAGATCTGTGATGAAAGCTGTAGGGACTTGGAGATCATGAAGAAGAGTCTCGGGTCTTACCTTTATGCAGTAAGAAGCCGGCAGGGGTGTGATTGATCTGTTAGGCTTTCTGTTTTATTAAAAAGAAAAAACAATTACTATGCCCTCAGTTTCAGAGTAGGGTTTGGATAGGCTAGAGTAGATTTCTGGGAAACTAGCTGGGGGACTTTGATCTTAATTGGGTAAAGAGTAATGAAGGTTGGTGGTAGTAGAGATAGTTGAGAGTAGATGGATAGGAGATTTTTTGAAGGAAGAAAACAGAAGACATGAAAGAATACTTGTATATTTGTAAAAAGGAGTAATTTTCTGAATGCTTCTTACTTAGCTTTTGTGTGTATATATTCTTGTTTGGGCTTTTATCTTCATTTATGATCAGACTTTCTTCAAATAGCCTTAATGTCAAATCCTATTCTCCTGTAGTTTTGTTATTGTAGAAATTATTGGGATTATCATTCTAGACAGGGCATCTGGTATATATTTACTGAAGTTGTTAATGACTGCATTTTTACTGATTCATATGGTGGGGAAAAAAACCTAGGAAGTTATCTTTTTTTAAAATATACATGCAAAATAGTTTTAACCTGCAATCTAAACATATTAAATCATATGCCCTTGTGTATCTCTGAAGTCCGCTGTGGGCCCTTTCCCTCTAAGCTCCCCCTTTAGAGATGTCTTTAAGGGAATATGAAATCTTGACCAGGAAACTGAAAGACTTGTGACTGAAGATAGTGTTTTTATAATATTTTCCTACTCTAGATAGAACTTCAGGGAGGGGATGATCTAGGAGGTAAATGGCTAAAATTCTGTTGGATCTGATACCGTGGTTCCTGGTATCAGAAATTCTGAAGGGTCTTTTCTAGGGTTAGAGTATTTCTTAAGAGCCCTAGGAAGAATGTGACTGCCTTGAGCTGACTGGCCTTGTGAAGAGGACCTTAAACTGTATTGGGATTCACAGACTTTGGAGGATAGGAAATATGACTCAGAAAGAAGGATTTACAGAAGCAGCATGAATAGTATTTAGGGCCTCAGATGCCCACAGTGACAACTTGAGGGTCCTGAAGAGTAAGAAAATGGAGCTTGAGATACAGCATAGCATAAGGATGGGAAAGAGGGTAGGGCAGGAGGGAATGGAACGTGTTAGATTTGTCAGCAACTTGGTAAATGTCTTATGCTATGCTTTTAGGGAAGTAATGGTCTGGCTTTTCAGGTTACATTTGAAATACTGAGTTGAATTCTGAGATAGTGCTGTAAGGAGGGTTTATTAGACAAATTTGGGTTCATTTAGAGAATAGTAGCAAGGATTGGAAAGATTCCACACCGTGTCTTAAAATAGCTGGTGAAATTGTGGATTTAGAGAGGAGAACATGGTGGTTCATGATAGCTTGTCTTCAACTATTTGAAGGGCTGTGTCTGTGGAAGCATTAGTTTGATTCTGTTTTTGATGATGATAAAGCATGACATTAGAACTAGTAAGTCAAACTGTAAAAAGATGATTTTCAACTCAAAATAAGGAAGTGATTTGTAACTATTTAGAGCCATCCAGTGATGCAGTCTTTCAAAAATAGAATGTTCCTCATCATTAAGAATAGCTTGGAAGGCCAAGATGTTGATTTGGAAATCAGATAATTTTATGAGATCCTTGTAAACCCTGAGATTCTTAGTTTCTGAGTTACTATTCTAAAATAACTCACATTTCTATTTTAACAGCCATCTTCAACCTCTCCCCCACAGCTGAATACCTTTTTATTTCTGTAAAATCTTGATAACTGAGTTCCAAGGTACAGAGTTAATGGAATAGAATCCCTGGGTTAGGATGTAGAGTAATTACTTTGAAGGATTGCTTAAAACAAAGGTAGTTCTCACTGCCATATAATCAATTAAAAGAGGCTTTGTAGTCATTCATTTCAGATCACATATTTAAAGATCTAAAATACAGGAGGCTAAATGAAGTTGTACTTTACCAACCTTTGCATCTATGCCTTCCTTTTCTATTAAATTTGTAGATAAAAGGTGAGCTACTTACTTGTAAATATAATAACCGTCATTGAACTGGTGTCTTGTGTGGGTAGATTTCTGCTTTTTCTACCTTGGGGTAGATATCTAGGATTATCTGTTTCAGCCATCAGAAGTGTGCTTTTTCTCTCCCTCTCCTATTAGGACTGAGTTTTCATAGTTTATATGATCCTCAGAATCTTATTTGAGGATGGGTAGAGATAGGGAGTTGAAGTACTAGAATTATGCTGGTTATTCTTCCAGTTAAAACTATATTTTTGTGTTCCTTAGCAGTAACTGGATGAAACAAATGTCTGTTTAGCTCTCTTACCTGCAAATAGGTTTTTTAAGAGGCGTTCGTTGTTTCCTAATCCCCATTTACCTGAGCGTGGAAGTCGGAAGTTCTCTTGCACCTCCTGACCTGTCTTCCTTGGAGGCCGTGCCGCTTCCCTTCCCTGCTGTGTGGGAGAGTGAGGGGCAGCCTTCTTGGCCTCCTTGCTGCCAAGCGACTGACTTCTAACACTCTTGGCCCCCTCAGCTGCCATCTTTACTTCAGTTCATTAAGAGAAATGGTTCTTGTTCTTCTGGAAACCTCAATTTCCAGGACTGAGAATTTAAAGAGAATTGTGCCTGGTAGCCTGAGAGTTAGATGAGGTTCTTTTCTCTCCTCTTCGCTTCAAGTTTTTGTCAAGTCTGAAGATCTTTTTCAGATTAATTGGAGCAATTATCTATTTGCACTTAATGTTTTTATTGCTATTTGGGATTAAATCTACCATCTCATAAGTACTTTCTACTTGTCCTTCTTGCTCCGTGCTGTTTTTCTCATTCTTGTGGATTTTTTTTAATGACTGCAGTTTCCCACCTCTCTTAGCCTGGTACTTACACATTCCCTTACTCTTCCTTCTACCTTACAGCTACAGTACGTATCCTTCACTTGTCTGCGTCTAATAGAAATTTGGTAATCTGTATTTTTCTTTTTCCTTGTCAGTGCAAAGACCTTGGAACATTTGCTCCCTGCCAAATATGTGCTGTTGTTGTCGTGCACTTTAGTTCTATATTTATCTAAAGCCTTATCAATCATTATTATATAATTAGTCAGTGTCTATTTAGATCTCTGTGCGTATTTGCTCTTTTCATGGTCTTTGTTCTCTGGGTTTCTCCTGGGGGTCTTCTTTCTCTTGCCTGAAGAAAGTCCTTTATTGTTTCCTTTAGTGTGAGTGTGATTATAGGAAACCATCTTTATTTTGGCCTCACTTTTGGAAAATATTTTCATTGGGTATAGATTTTTAGGTTGGAAATGCCTTTTAGCACCTCAAAGATATCATCCCCTTAGCGTAGCTTCCACTGTTTCTCCTGAAGTATTTATAGTGCCCCCATCGTGTAAAGTCTCTAACAGTTTTGGAAAATTCTCAGGCATTATCTCTTCAAATATTGCTTCCGTCCCATTCTCTCTTCTTCTGGGCCACTACAAGTACGAGTAGCCTTTTCAGTACATTCCCTTATGTGTTGTTATCTGCATTTTCTACCTTTCTTTGTCCTGACCTATTTTTCGAGTATACTGAATTTCTCTTCTGCTAAGTCTCCACTGTGGCTAACCTCATCCATTAAGTTATTAATTTCAGTTAGTGTATTTCTTAGTTTCAGAATTTCTATGTAGTTCATCTTTATAATTTTAGTTCTCTGCCAGAGTTTTTAATCTTGTCTTTTCTTGCACATACTCAGCACAGTTATTTTAAACTCTGTCGGATTAACTCTAGTATCTTGGTCCAGTGTGGTTTTGTGTCTCTAGTTTGCTTCTCGTTTTCTGATTATGTCATCTTTACATTTTGTATAACCGATTATTTTTGGTGATAGACATTATATATGAAAAATTAGAGAGCGAATTTGAAGCCTTGTGTGCTGCTCTTCCACAGAGAGGGTTTACATTTGCTCCTCTCAGGTGCTTGGGCGCTGGCAACTCAGGATCACTGAAGGCAGAGAGGCATTGAGATGATGCAAAGGTGGATTTCATTCCCTGTTAGGGCGGTTTGTGGTTTGTCTTCAGGATCTCGACCTAAAGTGTGGGAGATTTTTAAAGGCCTCGCTTGTTGTACCCTGAGCTCCAATTTTTATCTCCCAAGCTCTGTTAGTCTCAGTTCTACTCAGCCTCTTAGCTTCTTATCTTCTTTTTCTGTAACTGAAAGAAAACCCAAAGGGAAAAAAGGGGCCCACTCTCTGGGGTTCCCTTTCTCTTCCTGATCTTAGCGCTATAATTGTGCATCTTGTCTATCTTTTCTGGTTCTCAGCCAGAGGATTGGTCCAAATTACCAGTCTTACCATTTTTGGAACAGTTCCTTTATATAGTTCTGTTGGAAGTGGAACTCCATATATTTCATAAGTTTACCAATACACTGTTCTATTTGGGCCTGATTTACTTTGGTTTCCATTTCATTTTAAATTTTACTTTTTTTTTTTTACATTTTTTACTTTATGACCCTCATTTATTAGATAATGTACGTATTCTTTATAGACTATTTTAAAATCTTCTAAATAATACAATATTAAGGATGTTCTTAAAATTAAACTTGCTTATTTGTTTTTAGGATAACTTTCCATTTGATCCTCCATTTGTTCGAGTGGTGTTACCTGTTCTCTCAGGAGGGTAAGTTTAAGTGATGATTTTCTTTGATAGTCTGCATCAGAATCGTTTGGAGGGCTGGTTAAATGCTAGGAGGCCTAGAATGCTATGAGGCTTTGTTTACCTCAGTAAGGTAAATGTTCAGTAGGTTTCTGGTTCAGTAGGTCTGGGGTGGAGCCTGAGAATTTGCATTTCTAAGATGGTCTCAGGTGAAGCTGATGTTCCAGTCTGGGACCCACAGTTTGAGAATCATTGCTATAAACTATCATGTGTATAGGTAGCATTTTTAATGACACCTGCTTGTATATACTTCACTATAAAGAAGTCAGATGTTCTTCAAGTATAAAATGTGATCAAGGGCTTAGAGAAAGTTAGGATTAGAGAGTGATTCCCACATGCCTATGATCCTAGGAATGATCACAGGAAATCTTATTGGCCTTTGGAGCTGGCCATTTAATTCCTGGTAAAGGTGGTTGTCTCTGTTTGGTAGAAACAAACGGTAATTGTCATGCATTTTTATTGAAGCTTGTATTGCTTTTTTATGATTAGAAGTCATTGAAGGATGGGAAGAAGATCAGAATTTGTACATAGGTTAGTTTTGAAATGTTCTGTAAACCTTCAAAGTAGAGCAGTTAAACTGATTTGAGAATTCTGCTAAGCTCAGCTGACCAGTTCCACTTTGTGACACAATCATATTATGGTGCTTAAAGTCTAAAAACATCCAATCCACTTAATCGTCTCTATGGTTGATACAGTAACAGTTTCATTTAGATTTTAAAAAATATAGGTGGCTATAAATAAGGAAAATATGTAGAAACTTTTTGTTAATTCAGGATAAATATACAAAAATATTTTTATCAGGTCATTTTGAAATTTGATATAAACTTGACTAGCATAGGTTTTTCACATTTTGTTGTGAGAAATCCTGACAATTTTGAGAATTTATGATCTTAGTAGTTTACTACTTTGTTGTGGAGACAAACACATGTAATTTTGAATAGTGTAACTTTCAGTTTTAAAATCTGTTACATAATTTCTCTTCATTGATTCCTTTTACCAAATGAGGTTATTTTCCTGTTATTGTGACTTACCCAAGTGAATCTTCTAATTTCTAATAAAGTGTTCTTCCTATTATACCCAAAGCGAGCAACATAAAAGATTAAAAGTATTAAGTACTCAAATGACTGTCAAACTTGAAGTATGGATTTAAGTTCTCTGAGCTTAAAGGAGCAGGGAATTGCCTCTGGCAACAGTGACCTGGGAAGACTTTGCCCAGTAGGTTGGGTCTCAGCTCGGCCTTGCAGTGTGGAATGGGGTTTGGTCAACTAGTGGAGGCTGAAGGAAAGTTGTCTACAGAGGTGAAAAGTGTACACAATTGCATAGTTAGGAAAGAGAATGATGCATTCAGAGTATACATAAGGAGGGGTAGAATTCATATAGAAGAATTGTAAGAAATGGTGTTGACAGTATCTTATAGAGGAGCATGGATTGGTGAGCATATTATTACCCATGGGTAATGAATTTATCTTTCTTTAACTGGTTCAGGAACAGGGAAATAACAGTGAGGAGAATGTTTTAGAAAGATAAATCTAGTGACAGTAGAAGAGGCCACAGGACAAAGTGTACTCACAAAGCCTGGAAGAATGCAAGGCTAGTTAAGAGCTGATGCCATCTGCCTTAGAGTCAGGCGATGATGACCTAAATTGATACAGCAGTATTGGGAGTGGAAGGATGAATGAAAGGTGAATGCTAACTTGTGGCAGAATCAAAATGACTTGGTCTTCACAGTCAACTGTTAGGTGAGGAGGAAGAATTACTGGCTGCTGTGAGAAGAACTGAAGAATGTGATGCCTGATAAAACAGAGCTTGCGATCTTGGAATCAGGCTAAAGCCTGAACACTGTGACCCTGGACAGATTTTTAAGCAATTTTTTTTTCCAGATACTTTATATTCCGCATCTCATAGCTACAGCCCTATTTCTGTTTCTTGTCATAGCCAAAGGTTTTAAAATAACAGCTTTATTGTGATACAAGTCACATACGATAAAACTCACCCTTATAAAGTGTACACTTCAGTGCTTTACACTCAGCTGTGCAGCTGTTGCCACTATCTAATTTCAGAACATTTTTATCACCTTCCAAAAGAAGCCCTGTACCCATTAGTAATCACTTCTCGTTCCTCTCTCTTACCCCCTTCCCCCTGCCCCCTGGCAACCACTGCTCTCCTTTCTGTCTCTGTGGATTTGCCTGTTCTGGATATTTCAGTTAAATGGAACCAAACAAATTACAGCCTTTTGTGACTGGTTTCTTTCGCTTAACAAAATGTTTTCAAGGTTCATCCACGTTGTAGCATATTATCAGTACTTCATTCCATTTTATGTATCTGTGGACATTTGTTGTTTCCATTTTTTGGCTGTTGTGAATAATGCTGCTGTGAATATTCATGTAC
The DNA here is from genome assembly GCF_048773025.1 of Camelus bactrianus. NCBI lineage: Eukaryota > Metazoa > Chordata > Mammalia > Artiodactyla > Camelidae > Camelus > Camelus bactrianus. Next base: position 30,990,626 of record NC_133565.1, read on the forward strand.
AGTTTTTTGTGTGCACGTCTTCATTTCCCTTTCATACACACCTATGTGAGGAGTCACTAGGTCCTCTGGGAACTCTTACCTTTTTGATGAAGCGCCAGACTGTTCTCCAAAGTGACTGCACCGGTTACATTCCTACAAGCAATGTATATATAACCTCACTCTTCATTTCCTGTGCACTTTTCAGCCTCATGTAGTCTGGTGTTGGCTGTTACTATTCCTCCCAAATTAATACTGCCAGTAGGGACTTCCGTATTGGTAAATCCAGAAGTCCCTTTTCAGGCTTTGTCACATCTGATTATCATTTCTCAGCAACACTGAAACGTTTTCCCCCTTGGCTTCTGACTGCTTCTTCTCAGTCTCTTGCTGGCAACTCCTGGTTCACTTAACTTCTTCCTGTTGGGGTTCTTTGGAATTTGGTACTCGGTCCTTTCTTTTTTCTTTTCCCTTTATTCCTGTGGCTTTTTTAAACTGAAATTTTAATTGAGTTGATTGTATATTTGAATACAGTTGTAAGAAATAATAGAGATCTTTGTACCTTTTGCCCGGTTTCCCCACTGGCAACATTTTTGCAAAACTATAGCACCGTGTTACAACGAGACGGTGGTACAGTGCATAGACAGAGCTTACTCAGCTGTCCCAGTTTTACTTATGGCTCACGTGTGTGTGCTGTATTAAGGTCTGCACGTGTAGGTCTGTGCGTTCACCAGCACAGTCAAGATAGTGAACAGTTCCAACACCACAGGGGTCCTTTTTGTTGCTCCTTTAAACCACACCCATTTCCCTCTAATGCCACCACTTCTTTAACTCCTGGAAACCACTATGTGTCCTGCACTCTTAATATTTTGTCATTTCCTCCACAAAGTTACAGAGATAGAATCATACACTTTTGAATTGTAACCTTTAGGAATTAGCTTATTTTTACTTGTAATCCCTGGAGAGTCATCTAAGTGTCTGACCCGTTTGCTCGTTTTTATTGCTGAGCAGTAGTCCGAGGTGTGCCGTGTATCACAGTTTAACCAGTTACTGGCTGAAGGACTTCTAGACTGCTTCCAGTGTTTGGAAATTACAAATAAAGCTGCTGTGAATACTTGTGTACAGGTTTTGTTGTGAGTGTATGTCCTTTCTTTGGGATACATGTCCAGGAATGCAATTGCTGTGTCATATGATCATTGCATATTGAGTTTTTAAAGAAACTGCCAAACTGTTTTCCAGAGCAGCTTTACAGTCCCACCAAGAATGTGTGAGTGAGTGATCTACTTTCTCCACATCCTTGCCAGCGTTTGGTGATGTCGCTTGTTTTTATTTTAGCCATTCTGTCAGGTGTGTAGTGATACCTTATTATGGTTTTAACTTGCATTTCCCTCATGAGTATTTCCTCTTGTTGAATATCTTTCATGTGCTTATTTGACTTTATATGCTCTTTCAAGAGGTATTTGATGATGTCTTTTGCCAGTTTTCTAAATGGATTGTTACTTTGTTGAATTTTGAAGTTTTAAAATATATTCTACATAGTAGTCCTTTGTTGGATACATGGTTTTTTAATTTCTCCTGGTACATAGCTTCATTTCATCCTCTTAACAGAATCGTTTGTAGAACAAAATATTGTAGTTCTGATGCAGTCCAATTTATAGATGTTTTTGCTTTTGGTGTCAAATCTAAGAACTCTTTGCTCTAGCCCTAGATCCTGAAGACTTCCTCCTATGTTCTTTTCTCAAGGTTTTATAGTTTTACATTTTACACATAAGTCTGTGAATCATTTTGAATTAATTTTTGTATAAGGTGTGAGGTTTAGGTCGTAGATTTTTGCCAAATGTCCTTGCTCGCACTATTTGTTGAAAAAGCACTCATGGCGTTTAAAACAATTGTGTGCCAGCGACTTTCAAGTTTGTATCTCACGTTCCGATATGTCTTCTCTGCTTCCGATGTCCGTCTGCCTTCTTGACACCTCTCTTTGAATGCCTCTTACAAAGGCACCTGGAACTCCTCAGGACAAAAACTTGAACTCATCTTCTTCCCAGTCTCCCTTCCCCAATCTTCCTCATCTCAGTTAATGAATCCAGGAGTCATTCTTTACATCACCTTTCCCTCATTTTCCACATCAGGTCCTAAGAGTCCCCCTCTTAAAGAGTTCTCAAGATCCAGTTATTTACCTCAGTTTCTGTTGCCACCACCGTCGGTTCTCACATGGCTGACTTCAGAGGATTCGTGATTAGACTCCTGCTTCCATTCCCTCCCTGGTAAAGCTTCTTTACAGTGGTCTTCTACAGATTTGCTCTGATGATGTCGCTTCCCTGCTCCTGCAGGCTGATGTCCTTACCGTGTTCTGCAAGCCCGCTGTGATCTCGCCCTTGCCTTCCTCTTCAGTCCTCTTGTTACCACACTCTCCCTCTCTGACCTGACGCCCCACCAGGTGTCTTTCAGCTCCCAGTACCTAGCAGACTTTCTTCACGACTTCTGTATACATTTCTTCTGCCTGAAATGTTTTTCTCACCTACACTTCAACTCCTGCAAGTCTCAGCTTGTGTGTCACTCTCAGGTGTGCTGTTCCTGACCACTAAATTAAGCCCCCTGATTTTTCCTTCTCACAGAACTCTGGATCCCCCACTTATTATTTATTTGTATGACATCTGTAATCCTTACCAGATGGTAAACATCATGAAGGCAGGGTCGTGTCAATTTTCTTCATTGTATACTCTGTGCCTAGTTCAGTGCTTAGGATACATAGTATATATGCAGGAAGTATCTGTGAATGAATGAATGAATGAGATAGGAAAATACAGTGTTAGCAAGATGTACGTAGTTTAGGGTAATACAGAGCTTCTAGTCCACTGGTATTTTTATGAGCTGTTTTCTTGAGCCACCAATACTTGGCCAGTCTTTCTTGCTTAGTCCAAGGCATAGTGTAGTAAAAAATCATAAAGATAATTCTTGTTTTTTATCCCGCCAACACATTGTGAGTGAGCTCTTTGTAGACAACTGAAGATACTTGATGTAGTGTGAAGTATTATTTGTGCCCCAGTCATCCACAAAGAGAATACTTGCAGATGACCATGGGTTGTTTCTGTCTATATTGAGGGAACATTATCTTAAGAATCTGGTTTTAAATGTCAGCATTTTCTTTTATTCCTCTCTTAGGGTCTGTTCTTAGAATCCATGGCCCCTTTCCTTACCTCAAGAAAGGAAAGGATCATGACTGTTTTATGTGGGCTGTTAAGCCTTCCCTTTTTTTTTTTTTAAATGTGATTATTGTCAAGAATTTTATTTAAAAATTCTATTTCTCATCTCTGTTTTTGGGATCCTTTAAGAATCATGTTGTATGATTAATGGTATCTGTTATCCCCTCAAGGCAATTAAGTGATCATCCTAGATTGTGGGTGGGGAGGTTAGCTGGCAAACATTCTTGCGAGAGCCTCCTAATAAAACAGAAATGTTATAAACTGAATGCCTGCAGAGGCCGAGCTGAGGATACTGCTTGCTCTGCAACTTCGGCAACTGACTTCTTTAAGCGGATGATATTGCGGTGCCTGTGTATGTGGCGCGTTGTCCTTAGATGATCCTTAGATTGCTATTACTTTTTTATTTTTTTACTAGTGTCTTTGCATTGTCTCAGTATTGAGCAGGAACTCTTTGTTTGGAGGCAAAGAGCAATAAGGGTTTGAAATACATATTAATAAAATGAGTGTATTGAAAACAGAAGTAGAATTGACCACTTCTGTGTTCTGCTGATAGTGTATATTAAGGAAAAGCTTAATATACACTAATATATACTTAATCTCACTTTTTGTGCAGTACTAGAACTACTTATGTCTTGTGTTTAGACGTCCAGCATATATTTTTGTAGTTAGTATGTGCTTATGGACAGTGCACTTTCTTTTGACCTGCAAGCATGAAAACTTCCCTTCTTCCCTCCTGATAAGACTCTCTACCCTCAAAATGAAGAGCAGGCTGATGAAAGGGAAGGTGGTGGTTGGACAGTCGGTAACTCATTGTCGTCTGCATATCGCCTTTCCCTAAAATAAGTGTGTCTCCCTTTAGCATTTCTGAAGTGTAAGGACCAGTAATGGTGTTAACTCATTAACAGATTACTAGACATTGAGCATTTGTAGAGGAACCAAAATCCAAACTAGAACCTAGATCTTCTAATTGTGTTAAATCAGCAGATGCTTGTGTAAAGCAGACATATACACGATTCACTTTGAGCCCAGTGGGAGATTCAGAGAATGGAGGGAGATTTCTGTTTCAGGAACACAGGAGAATATACAAAGTTTAAAAAATCCTTTGCTTCTCCTCCCAAATTTCATTTTTGGGAGTGTTTTTCTTTCCCTCTCATTGAATTTTTACTTGGAAGGTTCTCAGAAGTTGGGACAAACAAGACAGACAGTTGCCTAAATTCTCCAGGTTAGGGGAGTTACTGAATAATTTCTGTTAGTGAATAATTTCACTGAACTATTATTACTGATGGTCTACAGTAGAAGTTTTAAGAGTCCTTACTTCTCTGTAATTTGGTTTAGTCAACACAGGATGCATTTTGTTAGCCAGCATGCAACATTTGCAGGCTAGAATGGTCTTGGAAAGTTTTATGGGGCGGGGCAGGGCAGGGTGGGGATGTGGCATTTGGAGGAATAGGCAGCAGCAGAAGGAATCTCAGCAAGGGAAGAGCATGGGCAAAGTCCCAGAGGACAAAAAAAAATTGTGGTAGACTCAGTTTTCAAATAGACCTAATCAGTGGCCGTAGCTTATGTATTTTCAAGATTACTACGATTTTTCTTCTATGATTATCATTCCTTTGATTTTATTTTTAGGCATGATATTTAATGTCTTTTGAAGTTTAACATTAAAGAAGGAATTATTTTGTTTGAGAAGGTGTTAAAAGGCTGCAGAATCTTGATCTAAATAATGATTTCCTAAGGGAGATATGGGAAAATCCCCAGTAATTGTCCTTGATTCAGAGAACAGTCCTCAGGGCTAGAAAGAGGATAGGGGAGCCCCAGAGAGGGTCTCCATGGTCAGAACCATTTGATCCTCACAACAGAATGAAAAAAATTTTCACTATAAATGCAGCTGTTCATTATTATAGATAAGGTAAAGTCATGACTGCTGTCTTAGGAAGAACTCTTAGCTGTATAGATAGCATGATGGTGGAGAAATCTTCAGATGAAAAGAACACTTGAAGGCCATTTAAGGAAACTTTCCTTTTGCCCCTTTCTCTGGAATATTTAGGGATAAGTTCTTAGTTTCTGATACCTTAAAATTCTTTAAGTATTTTGTTATTAAGAACCATTACTTAAAAAAATAATTAGGTGATGACATCAGAAATTTTAAATTGCTCATATTCCTGTAATTCTAACAACTATTTTCATTTTTTTAGATTAAAGATTAATCTAAAGATTATCTTTAGATTAAAGATTCATCATTAAAGATTATCTTCTAATCTTTACTTGTGTGCATACTTTGTTAGTAGTAGTACTTTAAAAATTAAGAAAGACTACAGAGATGTAGAGAACTTTGTATGATTCTTTTTTCTTTTTAAGGTATGTGTTGGGTGGTGGAGCATTATGCATGGAACTACTCACAAAACAGGTGACTGTTTTCTAATGGTACTTCTATGTTTCATCCTCCATAGAGTATTTTGACTATGTAAATTAGATTCTGAGTGGAAAAAGCTCTCTTGTAATAGCACCTACTTTTAATAATGAAGGCTATTTAAACCATAAAATGACATTGTTCTCAGGCGCTTAATTGAGGTGGGCAATTAGAGTGATGTGTATTTAAAGGTATAATTTGTTCATGTTTGGTACTTAAGTGTAGGTTTATTTTGTTTGTTTTTTTGCTAGGTTTTAGAAATGGTCCAACTTTTATTTCTTAACTACAAACTTTTTAACATTAACTTGCTGTTACTGAGTTGTTCCATGCCATTACGTTAAGCTTTCCTAAGTGGGCGTTAGGAATACCCTTGTGTTTTAGGGAAGTGTTCTCTTCTTTCTCTAGGGCTGGAGCAGTGCCTACTCAATAGAATCGGTCATCATGCAAATCAATGCCACCTTAGTCAAAGGCAAAGCCAGAGTGCAGTTTGGAGCAAATAAGGTACTTTTATTAAGAATGTCACATAAACTAAAAGATTTATTTCCTGTTATCTTACAAGATTTCTGAAGTCTTTGTTATTTCTACAATAGATAAATGTCTGTAATTTAAAATTTATTATTGGTTTGTATGTCCTAATAAGTAAATTATATGTAGTTGTAAGTTTCCCAAAATTGAGATCATGTTGTAACAGTTAATCCCCAGTGATCATTTATGTGCTAGACTCTAAACTTTTTACTTGTATTAACTGTCAATCCTATTAATAACGTAAGAGAAGGTACTGTTATTGTCCTCATTTTGTAGATGAGGAAATGGAAACACACAGAAATGAGGTAACTCATCTAAGATCACAGGTAGCAGAGTGAGGTCTGGAACCAGACATTCTGGCCATTAGTCTCTGCTCTCAACCACTGAGTTCTGTTCTTTATTCACTTAATATATCAGAAATATCTTTCTATGTCTAGCTGTAGTTACGTATAAACACTTAAGTGACCAAGAATGTACTCTGAAGTTAGTGTGTTTTGGAAGAATATTTGTGTGATGGAAATCATCGTGACCTAACGTTTAAAAAAGAAATCTGGAAATTCCTAAAGTTCCTTGTGAATTTTGTATTAAATGCCCATCCAAATGGTATTAAATCTAAATAGGTTTTTATAACTGTGTTGCACATCAAATCATGAGTCCACTAGAATCTTAACTCACAGAGGGAGCAAAAACTGAAAAGGCTATATTAGAAAATTGTTTGGGATAATATTATAAAATAACTTATTTTTACTTTTAGCTTTTTAAACTGCTATTTCTTTGCACTAGAACAAAATACCATATTGAATAAACCCTAGAAGTTAGTGGAAAAAAGTGAATTTGCTTAACTACATTTAACTAGCATTTCTTAACAGTGTATATATTTTAGATATTTTAAATGTGGCAATAGAATGATGTACTAGAACATCAACATTTTATTTTTCTAACAAAGTTTATGCTCACTGTGCATTTTCTAAAGTAGAAACAAATACATACTAAAGGAGTCACCTGTAATTTGACTGTCTAGAAATACTGTGAATGTCTTGGAGTACTTCTGGCTTTCAAAATTTTGTTCCTGGCATTTATTTATATTTAGAACTTGATGTTAAGTTTTATCATGTTTAAAAAAAAATGAGCATGTTTTTGTCCTTAAGGGAAAATATGGAAGGCTTAGAACAGTGATCTTTTTTGAGTAACTGACAGAACATTCTTACCAATAACTTAACTGTGTAAACTTACCTCTCTGGACATCAATATCTTTACCTGAAACACAATTGATTTGGATATTTTAAGTCTCTTCCAGTTTTAAAATCCTATAATATCAATATTCTGTCTTTGTTCAGTGCCATAATTCTCTTGGAATCAATTAGTTTCAATATAATTGCTTTAAACTGTTACGTTTTCATTATTATAGCTTTGTTAGCAAGTAAATATAACCATTTTACATAGAGTGCTGAGTCAGGCAGCTAAATGTTTGCATATTAAAATGTCTTAGAAGATGAATTTTTTAAATTGAGTTGTTAAGATGAAACCTTACCTTTCCATTTTTTTAATTAAGAAATATTTGTCAGTTAATGTGGAAACTTTGTATGATGTAATATGAGTTTTACCTTTCAGGATCCTACACGCAGCAGGGAATAGTCTGAATGTTAACTGTAAAAATACTACTATCAAAAAAGTAAGGTGCTAACAGGTGTTAAAAATATGCTACCATTTGTGTAAGAGAAAGACAAGGACATTTATAGATGTGCTTTTATAAGCAGAGAGCATCTCTGGAAGCATATTCAAGAAAGTGCTAACAACTATTGTTTCTGATAAGGGAGTATTGAAATATTGAGGTGGTGGGTTAGAGATAGGAGGGAGATTTTATTGTAAATAGTGCTCTTTGAATTTCTTTTTGTCGTACAACTATTACTTAAGAAATATTTTTTAACAATAAAGTTAAAATATTAAAAAAAATGCTACCAGCTACTGGTTCAAAATAAATGTTGTCTCCTAAAAGATATTCTTAAAATGATACAAATATACATAAGTCCTAGAAAACAGAAAAAGCTGCCTAACCATGTGCATGAAATTTGGAGACAGGTTCAGATTGATAGAGCTGAGAATCTGCAACTCCGCAGGCAAGGGTCATTGTAAAGTTTTGCCATTAGCTCCCCTAGGCTCTGCTATCAGGAACTTTCGGAAAGCAGGCCATGGGACAGAAGGATGTTGGCAAGGCCGGTTTTCTATTCAGTTAATGTGAAATATAGGCTGTAACGTTCACTCTAGGCTATAGTAGTGAGAAAGCGTTCTAAAGTAGAGGTCTGATCTTATGACTTTTAGCAGGAATGGGGGTTTTAGAATAGGCAGGAAGTGCCTCTTAAGAAGCTTCCATTCACTACATGGAGGGGAGCTGTTGTCAAGTTAAATAGTGGCATCCTAGAGCACACAGCCCATGGGGCAGCTCCTAGCCTATTTCTATAACCAGGAAAGGTACCTGTCTTCCCTGGAGCCCCGCAGACTTCCAGTTACTTACCTACAGAATCCCCTAGTCAGTGATCACATTCAAATGAAAGATCTGATTGTTATTTTTTCTTCCAGGGGGAGTTGTTACCTATATTAAGCAGTGCAGTCTTCTGTTTATAAATGAGCAAGGTTGACGGGCCAAATAAATCTGAGAACCTTGCATAATCCTGAGATTTTCCAAGAGGACTAAATGGCCTCATGTTAGTTGTATCCACAGTTCTCATCAGCAGATACAGATACTCTTCAGAGGAAAGCACTTCTGATTTAAATCTGTAGGATTCCCAAAGATTAAGATCAAGCAAGCATGAATTCAGTGAACGATCACAAGCACATAGTAGACAACCTAATATACATGAGAATTGGCAGAAACAATGATAAGAGATACAAATTGCCAAGAATTTTAGGTTTTGGAATTAGCAGATATTAGAATTGCAAGAAAATGGTAAGTTATATGTAAAATCTAATGTAAAGAAAAAATAATAAAATTGGTCAAACTAAGATCAGGGATGATGGGACAGATCTGGAAAAGAATGAAATAGAATTTTTAGAAATGAAAAATATAATTGTTGAAATGAGAAACTCAATAGGTTAGACATCAGAAGAGAATTGATTAGAAGAAATAGCTCAGAATATTGCAGAGAGAGACATGGGACAGACAGTATGGCAGAAGTTAAGAAGAGCAGAGATCAGAATGAGGTCTAAAATATTTCTTACTGGAATCCCAGGACGAGATAATAAAATAATATTTAAAAGCGAGAGAAATGTAAATCAGAAAGTAAAGTAGTAGAAACAAGTTCAAGAAATAGTCATAACAAATGCAAATAGACTAAAGTTACCAGTTAGATGGATTGAATTTAATGGTTTTTTTTTCTTAAAGAAGTATATTTAAAAATGTGAGGATACAGAGAAATTGAAAGGTTTTTTTTTTGTTGCTTTTTAAAGGAGGATGATAAAAATGCCAGTATAGGCACACCTCAGAGATACTGCAAGTTCAGTTCTAGACCACTTCAGTAAAGCAGATACCACAGTAAAGCAAGTCATGAATTTTTTGGTTTCCCAGTACATATAAAAGTTATGTTTATACTCTGCTGTAGTCTATATAAAGTGTGAGGTAAAAGACAGTTACATACCTTAATTTAAAAATACTTTATTGCTAAAAAATGCTAACCATCATCTGAGCCTTCAGTGACTTGTAGTAGTAACACCAAAGATCACTGATCCCAGATCACATATAATACTGAAAAAGTTTGAAATAGTTTGAGAATTACCAAAATATGACAGAGAGAAGGTGAGCAAGATGCTCGTGGAAAAATTGAGCCTACAGACTTGCTCAACACAGGGTTGTTCCAAACTTCCAGTTTATAAAAAAGGCAGTATCTGCTACGTGCAGTAAAATGAGGTTTGCCTGTATACACTAACAAAAAGGGGGTGTAGTTATAGTATCAAACAAAATACGGTTTTGGAACAGAAAGCAATAGTGACGACTTAGTGATGAAAGTCTCATTTAACCAGGAGGATGTAATTTTTTACTTTGTCATGTTACCTACCATTTGTTGGGGGGAAAAGCAGGGGATAGTCACTAACAATAAGCTGTGCATTAATTTTCTTATATGACCTTAAGGATGGACAAGTAGTAACAGTAGTTATTCAGGTGGAGGAAGGAGGATGGATGAGGGGGTGGAGCTGGGTGGTTGAAGGACAGGTAGTAGGAAGGAGAATTTTCCCTTAGAATGTGTTTGTATGTGTTTTATTCTTGTGCTGTGTGACGTTTGTTTAAAAATTCTATGATGTGATACAATAGGTGTGTATCACTATGGAGAATGCTTATGATATACTAACTGGAAGTTAAGATACAGGTCAGTTGTACTGATGGAGACAAAATCAGTTTAAATTTGGCCCCTTAAAAGAAATTCTAATCTAGAGGTTAACAAAAGAAGACTCCTTAAGAAGACTCTGTTAATAATGGCTTGGTGCCACTTATGGGCATTCATTTTTAACTCAAAATGTCATTCGTATGTCTAGTCCTTAAAGCCTAATGTTTTCTTATCTGAAATTAATATTTTGTAGTTCATTTTTTTTTTTCCTGATGGAAGTCATGAGGAAGGGAATTTAAGTTCTACTTGCATCCATAGAGCATCCTTTATTTATCAGTGCAGAGAGGGACACTAGAACTTGTGCAGTGGTAGGAAGAATTATAAAAATAAACTGTGAAGCATGTAGATTTTTACTAGAGTACAGTTTTGGTTTTGTATCCTTCTAAAGTGGTAGAGAATAATGAAATTGAGAAATTTCTTTTTTGAAATAGAAATATAATTTAGTTACCTGTGTTCTTTTAAGCACAGCAGGGACACATCCGTAAATTATTTGTAATGATTTCCATCTACTTATAGTTTTGATATAAAATTTATAATTCTCTTTCAGAATCAATATAATCTAGCAAGAGCCCAACAATCCTATAATTCCATTGTACAGATACATGAGAAAAATGGTACGTTTAATTCAATAAGTATTTATTGCCATTTATGAAACTTTACATAATGTACTGTTAGTAATTATCCTGCTTTATTCTTCTGTTTTTGCGTTAATTTCTTGCAAAGTATGGTTACCACAGTGAAAATCTTTAACTTGAGGACACACACACTGCTTCATTCAAAATCTTTGTATCGTAAATACTTGGCCTGGGAATCTCTGAGTTAAGAGTCAAGATTTTTGAGTAGATTAATGAATGAATCACTTTATCACTTGAAATGTATGGTATTGGGATAGGAATTGAGTTAAAGGCAACTCTACAGGTGGAGTTCTTGTTAATACTGAGTAAATGCAGTCAGGGTCATGAACCAATTATTTCTGAAACATCTTCAGACTATTTAATGCTTTTTTGACAATTGTACACAATTACCTATTCAAGTAGAAAAGTCCTAATTTCAGTCTGTACTTCTGAGTGTTTAAGTTGTAAATTTAAAATAAATTATCCAAATATCTTTCATAAACCTTATTGGCCTTACTTTAAATTTTGCTTGTATTCACAATACATGTTTTGAGTTTTTGTCTCTAATAGTGAGGTAACAAAATAAGTAGACTTGGAATCAGAAGATCTATTGTCAAGTGCCGTTTGTGTCACTCACTAGCTCTGTGGCCCTGAGCAAGTCCTGTTACCTCTCAGTCTCAGTTTCCTCATCTCTAAAATTGTCTCCATGTCTGTCTTGCCAAACAATGAGGCAAAAAAGGAGTAGTGTGTATGCACAGCACTTCATAACCAAGTGCTGAGATTCACGGTAGCCAGGGTAGTGAAACTGATGTTTTCTTTTGTGGACTAAGTAAATTAATAGGAAGGAGTTTTCTTTAAGGAGAGTATTTACAGTGAAGTGTTCTTTGCTCTGCTAAAATGGGGTAGTTTGTGACTTAAGATTTGTATGTGCTCACTTTTGCTGAAAAAGTGACAAGTTTGCTTTGTGATTAACTGCTTACTTCTGAAAGAATAGTATTCAAAACAATTTTCAAGCTTCTGAAGAGGGATATGATAAAACTTGAGGACAAAGATGGGTTTTCATAATAATAATCATCTCCAGCACCCTAAATTAACAGATCCAAAGACACTTGTACTTCATTAACCACATGGATGTTCTACAAATCTTGGTATATTTATACTGTTCCAGTGGCAGTTTTGTACCAAACAGCACTTAGCCTCATTTGCCTTTCTAGAGAGAGATTATATTTTTGTTTTGTTTTGAACAATCACATTTTTTCTTACCTCTTATTTTTTGTTGAAACAGATGTTGTAGTCAGCATTCAAAAATGTTTATGGAAGGCACTGTATTTGAGAAGGTTGTATTTATAATTAGCTATGGTGAAAGAGCAATAGATTCAGATTCAGGAGATGGATTCTAGTTTGGCTTCTGCTAAATTTGATCTTAGGCATATCCTTTCGGCAGTGCACCTGCTGAGATGGCACCCTCACTGGTAAAATGACATCATTGCATTTATGACAGTCCAAGTTCCTCTTCCTCTAAAAAGCCAGGATTTTGTTTAGGGGATAGTTATTTTCAGTGAGGTTCACCTTCAAATATAGAATTGAAGTGAAATCTAAAGCCTAGCTTGTAGTCTAATATTGTACACTGTCATCTTTAGCTACAAATGCCATTAACATATAGAGCTCTCCTGTTGAAAACTCAAGTACAGTTTATTCATAGGAAATAACTATATTGTGAATATATCAAAGTACTGTGTTACCAACCCAAGTGTAAGTTGATAATTTTTACAGTAGGTTTAAATGTGAAAAGTAGGGGTAGAGAAAGTAGCTAACCTTAATAAAATGCCATTTCTCCTACTTGGTTTAAGAATTTAAGTATTTTAGTATAACCTTTAAAAAGGTGAATCATATATTGTATACTTAAACTTGGGTACATAATTGTAGATAATAATTGTACATCAAGTATACTTCAGTAAAAAAAAAAGAAGTAAAGTATTTTAACTTTTTTTCCCCATTCTTTTTCAGGCTGGTATACCCCTCCAAAGGAAGATGGCTAAATGTGTTGACCTTTGTATGTTTGGACCAATGTTGCTTTAAAGAAAATCTTTCCAACATGCAGGCACAAGCTTTGAGTGCCCCTCTAACAGCAGTACCGAAGATCTTAGCTCATAGATATTTTAGTGGATAATCTGTCAACTGATCCAGTATAAGTTACAGCCTTTTCATTTTGCTCATTTTAGGTATCTTGGACTGAGCAGTGGGGCCTTTACTGTATTTTTCCTGATAAATACACATACTGGCCACTCCTTCTCTCTCTTTCTTGAAAGGAGAAATCCGTTAAACAGGCAAATCAGCATCAGGTTACTGAAGTTGTGACCTTAGGGCAACTTCCCCATTTTGAGCTCATGCGTTATGAAGACTTGCAATATATTGTTCCATTTAAAGCCAATAAAAGTTTAATCGATGTTTAATACTGGTTTAGAAAATTTAAGGTCTTCTAAATCACAGTAGCTTTTTCAGGTTAAAACTATTTTATGATATTGCCAAAATAATGACAGGAAACCTACTTATTAAATTGTTAAACTTTTTTTATGGCTGTGTGAAGATATGAATTGTTTCTCAAAAGATTTACTCTTAACTGAGTTGTATTTTACTTTTTAGGCAAAGCAAGGCTGTGCCAATTCAGGCTTGTAAGTAGTAATTTCCACTGGGGCATCAGAGTCTTGCTGGGCTGAATCTGCTTCTTGTTGGTTCAATATTCTTATGAAGAAGAGCTTGAAGTATAGAGCTTGAAGTTATTTAAAATACTAAGTCATTTTACGTTTCCATTTTATTAACGGGATGTTGCAATCAGTTGTAAACTAATAAACTTATAAAGTGATTGGCACAAAGACAGACTCCTTGAACAAAAACCACACAGTTAAGTACAAAAAGTATCTAATTTGGAGACTTAAATTTTTTGCTATAGTCATAACAATGGCTTTTACATTGAAAGACTAATGGGAACTCTTCATATATTAGTTCTTTTATAAAATCTGACTCAAATTAGTGTGCTCTCCATTTTATTGCCTTACCTGAATCAGTCCTGTTGGGTTGGTAATAGATTTTTTTATATACCCAAATTTGATTTAAACATAAATTCTAGTTATTAAGCACTTTTAAAAAGAGATCCAGAAGCACATTTTTCTGCACAAACCATTTACAAAGTTCAAAAGTGTTTCTTATGCTTTAAGACTCAGTTTTTAACTTTGTAAACCACATCTGAGAGATTGGCACTTCTGCATTATTGTGTGTTTGATTTCTTTCTCTCTTTTTTTTCTACTTTGGTTAAGAGGATAGTAGAAAAGGATTTTCTGGCATTCTTGTTCACTTGGTTACATTTGTATAAAGTTCTGATTGCCAGTTGCTCAGATAACAAGTGACAAGGCAGAATTCTTTAAAGCATTAAAGTTCCTTAAACCTAAGGCTAAATCTTGAATACATTATTGAATTCTTTAATATCCTGATGGCTAGCAGATTGACAGCTGCACATTTGGCATGCTTTCTTTCTTTTTTTTTTTTTTTTAATTTTATTTTTCATTGCAGATTTATTTGGCAATGTACAGTAAATTTTGTAAACTTGCATCAAGTTTATGAATAAAGAACCATTTAAAAAATAACTTTGTCACTTTTCCCTCCTAAGATAGTCTTTGATTCAAGTGTCTGTAAACTCTGTTGCGTTTCTGGAATAGGGTTATATATGGTGGGATGGGTGAGGAGAAGCTTGAGAAGAAGAGAGGCAGACTGATTTAACAAGAGAAAACTAGAGAACCTAGAATTGATGTGTATAGACTTGGCATACTCAGGGTTTCCTCAGCCTCTTCCCTCTCTCACCACACTCATTCTTTAATATAAATTCAAATGCTGCTTTCTTCATGACTGCCCCTTGTTCCCCAGGTTATAATAATCTGCTCCCTCTTTAATGTATTCATAGCCTCCTTACAATTAATTACCAGTTTATCTCACATACAAGAGATCCAGAGGTAAGAAAATTCTAGGCACAGTACCTCTGCTTTTTTGAGATTTTTTTCCATGTTGATTTTATCTTTGGATTGACTGCTGTCTGGATGTGCAGCCATCTTGATCCATCCACAGGTAGGTAATGGTCCTGTCTTCCTGTGTCTACCCCGTAAACTAACGGCTGGTGAAAAGAATGAAACCTTCAGGATTGGTTTGGACCACTGGTTCTCAAGGTATGAACTGAAGAACTCTGGGGACTTCTGAGACACTTTTAGGTTTTTAAGGCCAGTGCTATTTTCCTAACACCAAAACTATTTGGTATTTTCAATTTCATTGTCTCACAAGTGTACAGTGTACCGTGGAGTTTTCCAGAGGCTACATGATATGATAGATGTGATATTGCAACAGATTGAATTCAGAAGCAGATCCAGATGTCTTCTGTTAAACCAGGAATGCGAGGTTTGCAGGTTGTAAAGATGACACACAATTCCCTATTGGGGGTGGCGGGGGGCTTGGTAAAGCTTTTTGTGTGTGTGTAAGTTACTTTATATGTGATGGATTTATTTTCAGTGAAATAATTAAAATGTTTTGATTTTTAATATGGTAAATATTGTCATAACCCACATAGTGAAACTTTTTGGGGTTGTCAATATTTAAGAACGTGAAGGAGTCCTGAGGCCAAAATGTTTGAGACCCTGTAGTTCAGACAAATCAGGTTTACCAGTCAAGAGCTGGGCATCAAATCAGGGCCTCTTTAGCAAGGCAGCAGCAAGAGGAATGGATGTTAGGCGGGGACGCAGCAGTGTCCACTGTGCTCACATTCCTTGTACCTATGGTTTTCAACCTGAGCCTGCATCAGAGTCACTGGAAAACTTCAACCACAGTAGAGCTAAAACTCAGACTGCTGGGTGCCACGCACCATTGTCTGATTCAGCAGGCCTGGGGTGAGGACCAAGGATGCGCGAAATTTAGGATTTCCCAGGTGAATCTGATGCTACTGGCAGGGAACTAGTGCTGTTTGGGGAGTGTTTTCACAGCTTTTACCCAGGTGCTCTTGAAGCCATCTTACACATTCAGAATGTGAGGGCTGCATGGTGATGAATAGAGGCGATGATTGTCACACACTGAGTTTTTTTTAAAGCAGATACTGCCCGTTTAAAAATTGGACTTAAGCTGTTAACAGGCATTGGGACTGTGAAAACGGTAACAGTATTACCTAGTCTTCAAGAACTCACGACTTAGGGGAAGAGAACAGCGCTGCAAGTGTAGCGAGAGGCACAGAAAGGGGTGGCTGTGTTCCACTGCGCGAAGCCTCCTGTAAAGTTCTGGGAGGATTACAAGACACCTGGTCACCGCCCCTAGCACCCGCTGGGCCTCGGGATGAGCACCGGAAAAACGCGGGCCCGGAGTCACGTGGGCGCCTCCGCGGAGCCCCGCCCCGCCGGCCGCCGGAAGTGGCGCGCGCGCCTGCTCAGTGCGCTCGGGCTGGGCGGTCTGAGCAGGCCTCTCGCTCCCTCCGGGCCGCCGTACTGCTCGCCCCGGCTGGCTGGGGAGGCATGGAGCCGGCGGGCGGCGGCGGCGATAGCCGCGGCCTCCCCTCCGCAGACCCACGGAGCACCTTCGTGTTGAGTAACTTAGCGGAGGTGGTGGAGCGTGTCCTCACCTTCCTGCCCGCCAAGGCGTTGTTGCGGGTGGCCGGGTGAGGGGAGAGGAGGCGGGAAGCTGACGTCGGGACTTGCAGCGGCCTTGCCGGGGCTGGCGGGGTGGGCGGATACCGTCGGGACCCAGGCTGCCCTGGCCGGCCACCCATGCTCTTGGGCGACGCCCCCATCCGCTAGGTACCCCTGCCGGGGTGCTGCCGGGGACTTCTCCCGGGGGAGCCAGGTTCCCCCCTAAGGTTTCCCCGCCCCCGGCTCTCCCTCCGAACCAGCGCCCTACACCTCCCCCGCCGGGGACTTTGGATCCCGCAGGAATCTCCTGCTGTTGCCCGAATGCGTAGTCGGGGGCGGGAGTCTGTGAGCCGCGGGAGAGAGAAGTGAAGGTCGGTTCACAGCCCTTTGTGCGTTCGCGTCCGCAGCGTGTGCCGCTTATGGAGGGAGTGTGTGCGCAGAGTGTTGCGGACCCATCGGAGTGTGACCTGGATCTCCGCGGGCTCGGCGGATGCTGGCCACCTGGAGGAGCATTGCTTGGTTCGAGTGGTAGCAGAAGAGCTTGAGGCAAGTAAGAAGGGTTGTCGTGCACAGCCCTTTGCACGGTTGGTGGATCGGTTGTTGAGAACTAAATACTTTTTAAATAGCAATTTTGTATATGGCCTTTTTTTTTTTTTTGTAATTTAGGGAAGTTTTTCTCGTGACGCGTAAAAGATTCTGTAAACATCAGTTTTAATGACTATATTGTATGGACTTGCCGTCACTTATTTGACAGTTCTTCAGATACTGGGCATTTTATGTAGCCAGATTTTCAGTATTATGGTAATGCTGTTTAATTCAGTTTAGATTATGTTGCTTTTGTTTGTTGGTGTTTCTTTACTCTGATCTGAAACAGTTTCTCAGGCTTTCCCCAGTTCACAACTTTGACACATATGTAAATTACAGGGTAGTTATTTTGTACTGCATCTGATGTTTCTTAGATTCAGACTATGTATCTTTGGCAGGAGTATCACAAATGATGCTGTGCTCTTCTTGTTGCCTCCTGTCAGGTGGCATATGATCGCCCTTTGTCCCATTACAGGTGCTACTACCTTTGATTATTTGGTTAAGGTGGTATCTGCCAGGTGTCATGACTGTAAAGTTACTCTTTTCAACTGCAATTAATAAGTATCTTGTGGGGACATACTTTGAAACTATGTAATTATCCTGTTTGTTTATCATTTACTTATAATGTCTACATGGACTCTTACTCTCTTACTTTACTCAATGGGATATAATCTGTTACTGTTAGTATTTATTTTGGTTCCTAAATTGTCCCCAGTTTGGCTAGTGCGAGCTCCTTCAGCTGGCTTCAGTGTCTTTTAGAGATGATTTCATCATCTTCGAGCACTTCCTTGCTTTCTGACACCGGATGTTCTAAGCCCATGTTGTGTTTTGTCTGCTTCAGTTCTGAATCATCTATTTCTACAAGGAGCCCTGAGTCTTTTAGTGCAGAATAGTATTTAGAAGCTAGGATCGGACAACTCATTGGTGTTGAAGGGTTTGCTGTTTCAGAGCTCAGTCAGTGGACAGAGCCGTGGAGTATATGTGTGTGCCTGTACAAGCATGTGTGTGTGTATACATCTCTGTATACATATACACATTTACAGCTATATTCATATGTACATGGAAGTTCATTCATGAGTTCAGATAGGTACATCAGTTCTAATCCAACACAGGATTCTTTCCAGTTTTCTCTCAGCTCATATTTGTACCTTGCTTTTGTACAGTAAGAAGCCTGGCTCTCACCATTCTTAATATATTTGAATGGTAGGTGAATGCCCCATAAGTGGCCAGTCTTCTGTCTCCCCCTTCCTCATGTAGATTTTCTCCTTACCCTATTCGGGTCTGGGACTCAGATCCAGAGTGGCCAGTATCCAAAGTCAGGTTTACAGAAAACTGCAGGCAAAAAAGGAAGAGTAGAAAAGAAATAAGCCCCAGAATGCTAGCAGAATTTTCCTTTGGGGGTAGAATTATGTGTGTCTCTTACGTTTATAAAAACTTTTCTGTTTTTTTTTCTCCAGATCTTTACTGCTGCAAGTATTATTTTTACATAGCTTTAACAGTTTATATGTTGTAATGGCTGTTCGAGCTGGACAGACTTGGGTGTGAACCCAGCTTTGGCACATAGTGGCTGTGTGACTTTGAAAGCGTTACCTAAATTCTCTGAGCCTCAGGTTCTTGCTCTGTAAAGTGAAAAGAAGATAATACCCTGTATAACGCTCTTACCAGGTTGTTGTAAGGATTAAGTAATGAAAGGATAACACATAACACATTCCTTACAGCACCGGGAATGGCATACTTTCAATAATCAAAATTATTATTCTTTATTATTGTCATTATTAAATTTCATCTACTGATTCCCTTAAAGAAGCTTATACATTGTAGCAAACTCCAGTGTGGTGACACAAAAACATGGAAACTGTCCAAATCGTTCATGCTGTTTTCTTTATGTTTGCCAAATTATCTACTGACAGGATTCTTTTATAACCATAAAGAAAGTTGATTTAGCTTTTTTACTAGAAATATTTTAAAATCCACTGAAATTTTTATAAAACATCTTGCCATTTACAACTTCTTTAAATAACGGAGTGAAGTTCCAGTTGTCTTACATTGTGCTTTGAGAACATTTCGTATTGAGGGTTGTCGTTGTTACTGCTTCTAGTGAGACTTAGGAAGGAAAATTCACAATTGCTCCTCAGTGCGTGCCACCAAAGAGAGAGTCTTAAAATCTCAGGGCTAGACTTCCAGACTTTAAGAATAGGGAACCCAAGGCCTCAGCACTTCCGAGGGTTCTTCTGCTGGTTTATGGCAGAGTCAGCATTAGCACCAAAATCTCTTAAATCCTCTCTCCTAAAGGACTCTGTCTCCTCTCTACACCAGGCATCACAAACTCAAATGACTCCAGAGTTAGGCAGGTAACTCAGGTGGGTCGGGTGATTCAGTGTGACCCCATGAAGAGTGATAGGGCCGCACAGCCCAGGTAGTGCTTGCCTCTCTGCCTGGCCTTAGTCAAGGGAAGTGTGGTTTACGTGTTGCCAGAATGTCTACTTTTCAGAAGAAATCCACATTTTACTTCAGTGTTTTGTGGGAATTTTAAATGTTGGCAACCAAAATACATTTGTGTGTATGTGTGTGTGCGTGCTCGTGTCTGGTTTGTTTTATTCGAATTACTTGAAAATTACTTATTTTAAAATTTAACCGTAATTGACTTACACCACTGTTAGTTCCAAATGTGCAACACAGTGACTCGCTGTTTCTGGACGTTACAGA
Organism: Camelus bactrianus; assembly: GCF_048773025.1. Classification (NCBI taxonomy): domain Eukaryota; kingdom Metazoa; phylum Chordata; class Mammalia; order Artiodactyla; family Camelidae; genus Camelus; species Camelus bactrianus. The sequence continues at coordinate 31,010,666 of NC_133565.1, forward strand.
ATGAGCCCTGGGATAAGTCTGGTTACCACCTGCCACCTACAGAGCTGTTACAGTGTTGTTGATTACATTCCCCATGCTGTGCATTTCATCCCTGGGGCTCATTTATTTGTGACAGAGAGGTTGTACCTCTTCATTCCCTTCACCAGTTCACTCATCCCTCCACTCCCCTCACCAATGATAGCCATCTGTTTTTTTTTTCTGTATCTGTGACTCTCTGTTTTGTTACATTTCATCATTTGTTTTTTAGATTCCACATATAAGTGGAATCATAAGGTATTTGCTTTTCTCTGTCTGTCTTATTTCATTTAGTTTAATACCCTCTAGGTCCATCCATGTTGTTGCAAGTGGCAAGATTTCATTCTTTTTTATAGCTGAGTAATATTCCATTGTATATGTATACCACATCTTTTTTATCTATTCGTCTATTCATGGGCACTTAAGTTGCTTCTCTATCTTGGCTATTTAAATAATGCTGCATTGCACATAGGGATGGATATATCTTTCTGAATTAGTGTTTTTGTTTTCTTTGGAAAAATACCTAGAGGTAGAATAGCTGGATCATATGTTAGTTCTATTTTTAGTTTTTTGAGAAACATTCATACTGTTTTATTCAGGAGAAGTTACTTTTCTCCGCATCCTTGCCAACACTTAGTATTTCTTGTCTCTGATAACAGCCATTCTGACTAGTGTGAGGTGATATTTCATCGTGGTTTTGATTTGCATTTCTCTGATGACTGTAGTGGTGTTGAGTGTCTTTTCTTGTGTCTGCTGCCTGTCTGTAAGTTTTCTTTGGAAGCTATTCAGGTCCTCTGTCCATTTTTAAATTGGGTTGTTAGTTTTGTTGGTGTTGAGTTTTGTGAGTTCTTTGTAGATGTTGGATATTAACCCTCATATCAGATACATATTATTTGCAGATATTTTCTCTCGTTTAGTAAGCTGCCTTTTGGTTTTGTTGCTAGTTTCCTTTGTTGTGCAAAAGCTTTTTAATTTGATCTAGTCCCATTTGTTTATTTTTTCTTTTGTTTCTCTTGCCTGAGGAGACATACGCAAAAAAATACTGTGAAGACCCATGTCAAAGAGTACTGCCTGTATTTTCTTCTAGGAATTTTATGGGTTTAGGTATTAAATTTAAGTCTTTGATGCGTTTTGAGTACATTTATGTGTACAGTGTGAGGATGTAGTCCAGTCTGGTTCTTTTGTTTGTAGTCTTCAGTTTTCCCAGCACCATTTATTGAAGAGTGTCTTGTCTCCTTTGTCATAGATTAATTGACCATAAGTGCCTGGGTTTATTTCTGGATTTTCTGTCCTGTTTCATTGACTTAATGTGCCAGTACCATGCTGTTTTGATTACTGTAGCTTTATAGCATAGTTTGAAATCATGGCACATGATACCTCCAGCCTTGCTCTTCTTTCTCAAGATTGTTTTTGTGTGATCAAATTCTGATTTTCTTTTTTTTTTTCTTTGCAGAATGTTCATATCTTACCACGGACAGTTCTTTACATGGCTGATTCAGAAACTTTCATTAGTCTGGAAGAGTGTCGTGGCCATAAGAGAGGTGACTATCACAGGAAAAAGTCTGGGATTTTTGTTTGTTTGTTTCCTTATGTATCTCTGTTTGAAAATGGTGTTCTCATCCTTAAAGTTACCAACTTTCTGAGGTGCTGGATCAGTTTCCTGCAGAATGCATGAATATATTTGCACTTTGAGGAGTCTTTTTGCTTCAGAGATTGATTTCTAAACTTTTTGGTGCAATTGAAACAAATTCTCTCGGAAGGTGTTTTTCTTATTTTGAAATACTTTAATCTCCAGGCACTTTTTTTTGTTTTTTTAACTATTGAAGTAGGATGTTTGTCTTTGCCTCTTCAAGCCTTTTATTGTGTTGGATGACCGTTTACCAAAGTGATATGGATACTGTGCATTCTTCTTGGCTTGCTAAGCAAAGAAGCAGACTAAGTGTTCCAAGATGGGCACATTGAAGCCCAGAGCAAGATAGTGGATTATCATTGTCTGATTTGAATCTAGGTGACTGTAGTGGGAAAGTCATTAGGCTTCCTTGTTAAGTGTTCTGGTATAAAATGACTTAAACTCCATGTAATATTTGCTTTTTTCCCCCTTCCCCTTATCAAATTTGACCTTAAATGGATGACATTGAATAATTTTCTTCTGTATCGTTAACAGCAAGGAAAAGAACTACTATGGAAACAGCATTTGCCCTTGAGAAGCTATTCCCAAAACAATGCCAAGTCCTTGGAATTGTGACCCCAGGAATTGTAGGTGAGAGAAAAATACCAGCTTGACATCTTACGTTGCATTAATGTGGGTCTTACAGATTGGTGAATTATTTGTAGCTTAAAGCACATTTATAATTTTGGCCATCCAGAGTCTCACTAAGAGACTTTTGATTAGAATTTAAGTCTTGTACAGTGAAGTTCAGAGAATTTCAAGTGTCTGCAGATAAGTAAGGGTAAATACATGGTTGACGGGACAGTCTCATCTCCTGCTGTTGCCTCCCACCCCGTGTACTGTTTTGTCAGCCCCATCACCCCACGTTTCTCACTGGATTAAAAAAGTGACAGCAGTGACTGCTTTTCTGTTAACTTTTGAATTTTTACCATTACTAACAAATGCTTCTATAGAAACACAGCTTTCATTTGTTAAACCCAGCTGCTGTGGCCTCCTCAAAGCATGACCAGGTTTCTCCTTTTTAAAATTTCAGCTAGGGGTTAGGGGTAGAGACAGAGGGCAGACCTGCGTGACTCCTGCCTCCGTGACCCCGTAGTGAGGGGTGGGAATTCCATCTGAAGCCTGCCTTTGTGCTCAGCGCATCCTGAAGCAGTTTTGATGTTGTGTGTCTTTCTCCCTAAGTTCTCTTGCAGTCTTGGTATCGGGAGTGAGTGCCAGTCCAGCTCCCTTCAGTCAGGACTTGTCCTCTTAGGTTTTCTTGGACCCACTCCGCACCCTTCTTACTGTTTCTGCTCCCCTACAGCTGAGTGACTTCTGAGTCCGTTTCTCGCACGTTACAGCAAAACTTCTGCCAAGACAGTTGATTGGATTCCTTTTTCTTACACCATAGTTAGTGACTGTTTCTAAAACAGCCACTGGCTACTTCTTTCTTCTTTAGGTTGGAAAAATTTTTAGTTTTAGAAAATGTATTCATTTTTACATATGCAGAGATCATTTTCTTTCTTAATTGAGATAAACTTCACTTCCATTTACAGTGAAATGCACAGTCTTAAGTGTACAGTTTAATGTGCACGGTTACAGTTTTGACAGATTTATATCCTGGTGTAACTGACACGCTAGTCAAGATCTAGAATATTTCCAGCACCCCAGGAAGTCCCCTCACGCCCTCGTCCTGCAGTTCCCTACCTGCTGTGGGAAACCCCAGTTCCAGTTTTGGCGACCGTGGATTAGATTGGCCTGTCGTTGAATATCTTATAGATGGAATCTTATGGTATATACGCTGTCTTGGTTCTTTCACTCAACATAAGTATTTTTAACAAGAAGATATTTTTGAGATTCACTTAAACTATTTTGCTTATCAGTAATTCATTAGAAAAAAATTCTGGTTTTCTGTGACCTAACAAATTAATTTTTGTGTACAGTATAAGTTAGTGGTTCAAGGTTAAATTTTTTTTTCATATTTTTATCCAGTTATTCCATCACCGTTTGTTAAAAGGCTTTTTTTCTGTATTAAGTTGTCTCAGCACCTTTTTCAAAAATAATTGACTGTATGTTTGTGGGTCTGTTAGTGGATGAAGTCCTGTCCTGCTGATTTGTGTGTCCTTAAGCCGACGCCGTAGTACTGTGGGTCTTGGTGTCCTGCTCCGGCTGTCTGCGTCCTGTGCATTTCCACATATATTTTAGAATCATCCTATCAATTTCTGTGAAAAGCCTACTGGGATTTAATTTAGATTGTCTGGAGGCCTGCTGCAGACATTTAAAAAAACTGCCTTTATGTTTTGGTATTTTTTTGTGGGAGAAAGGGGCCTCATAATAAACTCTGAAATTTTGTTTTCATGTTTTTAATTTAGATTTTATTACATGGGATTTGATTTGATTCTGAACTTTTTGTCTTTGGATTTTTTTTTTTCCATTTTGTTCTGGCTTTGGTTTCTAAAAGAATTAAAACTTTTTAAAAGAGGGTATTGCTTTATTATACTAGTAATAGTCATTTGTTGTTTACAAAAAAGAAAGAAAAATTAGAAAATAAGCAAAATAAAGGGAAACAATTAAGCAATTTTGTTTTAAGTAGTTAACCAGTCTGTTAGTGTTATGATCCATAGCATTCCAGACTTTCAGTATAGTATTATACGTAGATAAACGTCTGTTTGTGTGTGTGTATGTAAGGACATTAATCTGTATATGTAAAATATATAATTTTCAGTGAACTTGTGATCTATTTTTGTATCCATCTGCTAGGGCTGCCATAACAAAATACCACAGACTGGATGGATTAAACAACAGAAATTTATTTCCCCACATTACTAGAGTCTGGAAATCTGGGTCCACAGTGTTGGCAAGTTTGCTTTCCCCTGAGGCTCCTTTCTTTGGCTTGGAGACAGGTGCCTTGCCGTCTCACTAGGTCCTCAGTGGCCTTTTCTCTGTGTGCCTGCATCTCTGGTGTCTCTTCCTCTTCTTAGAAGAACAGCAGTCTTAATTGGATTAGGGTCTCACCCTTATGACCTCATTTAACCTTAATTGCCTCTTTATTTAAAGGCCTTATCTCCAAATACAGTTATTCACACACATAAACATACACACCGACATGTATACTTTATATGATTGTCACATATTTTTATGATAAATGTTTTCGAGTGGAATTGCTATGAAGATATATTTACTACACCCCAGCTTTTTATTCAGAAAAACTTCAAACCTATTAAAGAAGTTGAAAGAACAATAGAATAGTACAATAAACACCCATTTACCCTTCATCTAGCTTCACCAGTTTAAAAAATTTTGCAACATTTGCTTTTTCTGTCTTTGTTAATAAAAATATTTTTTTGAACCATTTGAAGGAAAACTGTAGCCATCATGACACCATACCTGTAAAAATTTCAAAGCTGGGAAGCTTTTACTCAGATAGTGGCCTGTTAGCTTATTGATTATCTGAGTGACCTGAGCTCTAGCTATCTCGGTGGGGCTGGGTCATTTACACTGTTACCAGGTGAAACTTCTGTTTTTGTTGAATCTGTTCATGAAACTGTTGAACTTTTTTCCTAGTGACGCCAATGGGATCAAGTAGCAATCGACCTCAGGAAATAGAAATTGGAGAATCTGGCTTTGCTCTGTTATTCCCTCAAATTGAAGGAATAAAAATACAACCCTTTCATTTTATTAAGGATCCAAAGAAATTAACACTAGAAAGGCATCAACTCACTGAAGTAGGTAAGTTACTGTTATTTACCATTAATTGACTGATTTGTGTTTGTTCCTCTGAGAGTCTGAACTAAGTACACGTTACTGGAGATGTGGATAATTCAAACTAGTGATTACCAGAGGCTTGTGCAGTGCTTTTTTTGGTAGAATTGATTTATTTTTAAAAACGATTTTACTTACATTAAAGCCTGAGAGAACCAAAGATGAAGAATTTTCCATAAATATTCTGTTGATAATCAACTTACTTGTATTTTATTCTGAATTTTGAAGGACTCTTTCCTCTTTGGATATTTTCTTATTTTGCTCTATTTTTGTTTTTTGAAACTGAAAAGTATAAGGTTTTATCTCTTTTACACTAGTAATAAGCATTTATTGTAAAAAAAAAAAAATTTAGAAGATACAGGTTAGTTCTGTGTTGACTAATTAGAAAGATGGGCATAAGTCTAATGAACTTGCTGACAAGTTTTAGGAATCGTGCAAGTTAAGGCAGAGTCCGTCCCAGCAAAGGTTTGCTGGGACGCGTCAGACAGGAGGCATGGTTGGCGTAGGCACATCATGCATGAGAGGTGATTCTGAGGGGGAGAGGGCTGGCTTAGTTTCTAAGCTCTGATGAGAAAGCTTCGTTCCCTGCAGTAAGCAACAAACTAATTGTTCAGGCAGGGTTGAGGCCTTCTGTCTGCATCTGCAGATGAACTGATCGGAGTTAACTCATTATAAAATCACTGCTGACACAAAAAGACTCAGTGGTGATCTCTGGTCTATGCGTGGATCAGTCAGCCTGTAGGAAGAAAGTCCGTTACTTGAAATGGCTCCGAACTCAGTGGGAATGAAAAATTGTGTAGCAGCAAAGGGAAATTTTGTGATTGTTGTACTGATCAGGAAAAAGGGCTGTACGCAGTGAGACTGGCTTGTCCACCTACCCCTTACAGTGCCAAATGAGGAAGGAAGTGTTTGGTGGGGATAGGAGGGCGCTCAGAGGGAGGAGGTGCAGGCAGCAGGGACCGGCAGCCGGGGAGGAGCGTGGTCCCGCACAGCCACAGCACGACAGTTGGAGCAGCCAGTCTGGTGTGAGGCCCTAAAGGGGAGCTGTTAAGAATGCAGGCTTGTAGCTGCCCTAGTTCTGCTACTTCCTAGCTTTACAGTTTAGGATGTTTCTTAAGTTTTCTTAGCATCTGTTTCCTTGTCTGTAAGGTGGAAATGACTCACTTATGGAGTTTGTGGGCATTCAGTGAAATGACTTATGTAGAACACTCAGCAAGATTCCGTGCTCAGTGGAAGGCGGGCAGACTGGCTGACGCTGGCATCTGTACCCGAGGCAGGCTTCACAGTGGCTGGCGGGGCCAGCCATCTGCCGTGTGGCCTTGTGGTCTATGAACAAGTAGACTTGCGGGGAGGGCTGATCTGAGCTCGGGAGGGACATTCAGTCAAGGTCTTCGGGTGTCCATTCCGGCCCATTCGGAAGCTGTGTGCCAGAGGGGTCTACACGCACACATCTTGACTGATGGTGGCAGCGACCAATGACTCACACTTACTGAGGCGGTGTGAGCTGGGCTGTGTGGTGCGTGCTGTTTCTTATCTTTACGACAGGACTTACTGTGGCGTGTTGTCGATAGGGAAACGAGACTGATGGGAGCAGAGAGCTAGGACTGAGCACACAGTACATAAAGGAAAGAGCAGAATTAGCCGTGCGTTAAAGCCACCCCGAATCAAGGATGCCAGACCTCCTCTAAGGAAAACTGCAGATGGAGCCATCTATACTGACCCAGGGTTAAGTGTAAAGGCAGAGAGAATTTTAGGAGCCAGTGTGACCATGTGGCCGAGCCAGGGTGACTGATCGTAATGAGACTTGGTGTTGGAAGGCCTGTTGGAGCTGAGAAGTTCAGCCAAGCAGATCTCTTAGAATTGGTCAGGTGTTTAGAAAATGGTGGGTCTGAAACTCAAGGAAGAGTTGAGGCCAGAGACACTGATTTGAGAGCCCCTTGCACATGGCCTGGCAGCCTCTCTGTAAAAGTGTCAGCTGCCAGTGAAGGCTTTAGAGGAAGCCAGTCCAGGGCAACTTAGTTCAGATCTGGAAAAGATTCTAGAAAGGATTCTGGCTGCAAATTTAGCACAAGGAAGGAAGGAAGAAGAGACATGGTGGGTACTCACAAGAGGATGGCTGTGTTCAGTGGGTTCATGATATAGAAATTATACATTAATTTCAACTTATTAGAAGATCCCATAGGGCTAGAAAAATTAACTGGATTCAGGCTGTCTCAGTGACATTTGACATTCCGGGAAGGGTGTGGCGGATACATAAGTGGTTACAGCCCTAGTGGGAAGGTGGGTGTGCTGTTAGAGAGGCGTGGATAGACCCGCAGGGAGGGAGAGTAAGGAGGCCTCGTGGAGCAAGAAGCGTTTACACGTTTGAACGATGGGAAGCAAATGGGAGAGAAGGTGAGTGACAGGACAGATGGAAGGATCAGCAGAAACTCAGGTCAGAGCTGGGTAGTCAGCACGTGCAGGGGAATGCTAAACAGTTCAGTTCTGCAAGCAGACGGTGTGCGGAGGGGATCACGGGAACAAATGGTGGGGTACAGTGAGGCCAGGCTGCAGAGTGTGGTCAAGCGGGACAGCTGCTGCTCAGAGATGTGCTTTGGCGCCAGTGAACGTGACCCTCCCTAGGAGGAGGGCTGGAAGCAGTTAGGAGCCCCTCCCTGCAAGAGTCTAGACAAGAAGTAAGACCGGGGTGTGAACGGGAGGGAACTGACTGGAGAAAATTAGCAAATGATAGATATGAAACAAAAGGAAGACTGGACTTGGAGGTTTTGAGCCTAGGAGCGCGGGATGCTGGGTGCAGAGAAGTGGGGAACGCTGGGCCAGGAGGAGCAGGGTCGGGGAGGAGGTTGGGGAAAGTCGGACCTCATTAGAGAAGACTGTTTGGCCTTTGAGTGCTTTTGCCAAAGGTGTGGCCACACCTCCTCTGTGCTGTCTTTTGTCCAGATGTGACTGGTGCCCCTCGGATGCCCCTCTGCCCTCCAGCACCCTGGGGAATTGTAACTGAGGTCCTCACGGGTAGCGCTGCTTGAAGCTAGAAGCGTGGTTTTGTCAGCTTATAAGACCCAAAATCTTGAGCGGAGGAAGCCATGCATTTTATGATAAAAGTGTTACAGGGTTTGTTGTAGACCTCGTTTTAGACCTTTAGAGCAGCGCTAAGCATGGGAATCCGAAACGGGAGAAGTGGCACCGTGCGTGTTCTGCACCAAGAAGCGTCCTTCTGCGCTGTTTGCTGTCAGCAGTTTTGGCTCATTCCACGGCATCGTCTTCATCCTGGTCGTGGCTGTCTGGAAATTGAGGCTTTGCCTAGATGGAGATGATAATCTCTATTCTTCCCCATGGTGTTTTCTGTATTTCTGGATTTGGACCACTGTCTCTCATGTGCTCAGGGAGATGGAGGCCTCTGAAGCAGGCCTGGACAGAGTGGTTGGAGGCTGGAATGGGGGTCCCAGCCTGTGCTCCTGACCCAGGCACCCGAGGGCTCTTCCCCGTGCTGTGTGACAGTGGAAGCCCCTCAGGGGTCGTCTCTCTGGAGAGGCTGGGATGCAGGTTGTAGGTGTTGCCAGCCACACTCTGTCCGTTGAGTATGTTTATTCAACTCTGCAAAAGCAGTTACAGGCAGTACATTAAAATAGGCTGTGTTCCATTACAGCTTTATTTACAAAAGCCTGGGGGGGTTTCCGGACGTGGCCCCTGGGCTGTGGTTTGCCTTCCCCTGCGTGTAGGCCGGGCTGCGCTCACTGGCAGGTGCTGTGTGGAGGCCGCCGTGAGCAAATGAAACAGGCGGTGCCTCTGAAGGCAGGCCCTCGCTGTGCTACACTGTTCTTCTCCACCTGGTGTGTAGGGGTCATAACCAGTACCGGCGTCCGTAGCACACGCAGTTTTATACACGCACACTCTTTCTGGTATATTCTTTTTGAAGAACTTATCAAAATGGTGCATTTTTTAAATGAGGCATAGGTTGTTCTAAGGTCTATGTGATATCCCGTGTTAAAAATAATCTCTGGAATGAAAAATACATGTACATGTATGCATGGGCCAGCCCTGAATTTTTAAGGAGTAAAGGCAAAAATCCCTCAGTTCCATAAGTTCCATAAAAGCCAGTGTTTGTTCATTCAAAGCCTGTTCACATGCACATCACAGGTGGGTCGCTGGACGTGCAGGGCTCTGGAGATGCTTGTTGGAGACTCGCTGTCCTGCCTCCTGGAGCCTCCAGCCCAGTGGGGCAGTGACTTTGAATGCAGTACCGCAGGTGGAAGTGTCACCAAGTAGAAACACAGAGGGGCTGGAGAACATGACCGTGGATTTGATCTACGTTGGGTGTGGGAAAGTGACATTTGGACAGAGCCCTGAGTACCAGTGGACCAGAGTGGGGAGAGGGCCCTCAGCTGTGGACTTGAGGAGTACTGTCCCTTCTTTCCAGGTAACTGACAGAAATGGAGCGAGGGAGCCAAGAGATCAAAGGACAGGAACTGGGAAGGGCCTGGCCGCTCCCCTTCAGGATTTGCAGGAGAGAATGCTGAGAGCCAGGAGGGCGGGACGTGATGTGGGAAGGAGCTGGGAGGTGAGCTGGGCCAGGTCTGCCTGGTAGGACACACTGAGGACTTTCACACATTTAAGGGCAGCGGGAAGCCCGGAGTGACTGAACCCAGGAGTGACACAGACAGGTCTTTTGAGGATGCCACTGAGTGGTGGTGCACCATTTGGTGGGGCACGAGAGGAAGTGGGAGGAATGGGGCTGTCGTGGGGAGGGCAGGAGGCAGTGGCAGGCGGAGCTGCGGAGACATGAGTGGACCCGAGAAGACACCTCGTGGTGGAATTGACAGGAGGAGGTGACGGATTAAAATGCTGGGGGCTGAGAAGGAGGAAGAGGCAGTGCTGTCCCCCAGGTCTCTGGCCAGTGCAGGTCGCAGCACCTTCTCCTGGGCAAGGAGCAGACGAGGGATGCAGGGGGAGGAATCGGGTTATCAGTTCTGGGCTGGGCAGGGTGAATTTGAGATGGGGACATTGATGAGACAGTCGAATGTATGGGTCTGGACCAAAGACACAAATTTAGGCATCATCAGGTAACTGCTGGCCATCGAGGAAGAAGGAATGAGCTCAGTGATTGGAGGCGCAGGGAGGAGGCTCGGCAGGTGGTGTTGCTTGTCCAGGGGCCACGCTGATGTGACACCAGCACTTCCCCCTTGTGCTTATGTTGAAGACTTCAGATGCCTCAGTAAGGAGGTTCTTCCACAGTTTCCTAACTTTTATTTTCTAAATAAAATCTCACATGGGCAACAACATAAAAATAAAGCAGATAGAGCAGAGCTGCCTCCCCTCTCCAGGCACTGGCAGACCCTGTGCCTGGCAAAGCACAGTCTGTCCCGGAGGGAGCAGCTCGCCCTGAAGATGGTCTGCACTTCTTCCTTAAAGGCTTCAAGTTATCCAGTTCAGTGGCTCTAGCATCAAGTTGTGTGTGGTGGCCCGTGATGCGTTCTGCAGACCCAGCTGCTGGAGACGGCAGCCTCGGGACTGCTGACTGCTCGTAAGATGAGCTTGAGCTTAAGAGCCAGGGTTTCTTTCCTCCGTGCAGGATGCTTGAGGGTGGGTACCTAGTGTATCAGACACCTGCCCCCCACCTCTGATTTCTGGCTTTCCCTTTTACAGATTCGTCCTTTGACATTCTCCCGGGCAAAGCTCAAACCCGTGACAGTGCCCCAGCGGGTACAGTGATTTTTTGGGTTTTAGGTTTGTTTGAAGAGATTGACATTAGAAAAGATCTGCTGATTTTTACATTTTAGGGTCATGAGAGGAGGTCCTGAAGAATCCTCATGCGTTTTGCTCTTGGAGAGGATTCCTGTTTCCCTGTCCTGGGTCACTTTTCTGGGATTAGCAACCCTTATTTGTAAAATTAGACTAGACTGTTGATCCCGCAGGCCTCTTCCTACTCTGAAAATTCATTCTAAAAAAAGACATTCTCAAAATTTGTTGGGCTGGTCTGTGTGAAGAATGGTTTGGGGTATGTGGTGTCATGAAAGTACTGGCTTTGTATACTGATACCCTTCTTATTCTTCAAAGCAGTCATTTGCTGTGTAGAGAATTAGAAATGGACCAGAGGCAGTTTCCCTGGGTAAGTCATTATTTGGTGTTAGGAACTGGTTGTTCACCTCCATCCCAGTGTCCTTAAATGAGCCTTATTTCTGGTAACCTTTATCTTACATTTGTGAAGATGGAAGTCATGCAGCTGAGTGAGTGGAAACTTGAGTGTGGGTTGGATGTTGCTGGCATATTTCAAGTTGATCAGGTTTATAAACAAGGAGCCAGAGGCTCGGCCCAAAGCCTGGGAGCTCGTGGGGAGCATGGGGACAGCCCGTCTCCTGGTGGACTGTGCTGCCCTCTAGTGGTGGCTGCTTTTCATGCATATGCTGCAGAATCGAGTATTTTCCTGCTTCGTAATGAGTTTCCAAGGGATACTCCACCTTCACTCCCACCCCCTTTCCTGGAAAATGTGGATAAGGCCTGTGTTTTAATAGTGTATTAGCATCCTGAGACTGCTGTAACAAATCACCACAGACTTCAGTGGCTTAAAGCAACATTTATTCTGTCACAGTACGGAAGGCCAGGCATCAGGATTCGGGTTGTTGGAGCTGCCTGCCCTCTGGAGGCTCGAGGGGTGAATCTCTTGTCTCTTCCACCTTCTGCTGGCCACTGACACTCCTTATGGTTGCGTCATTCCAGTTTCCACTTCTGTGGTTACGTTGCCTCTTCTGTCTCTGTAGTTCTCTTTAAGGATATGATCTCATCTCAAAACCCTTAGTTACATCCTCAAAGACTCTTTCCAAATTAGGTCACATTCTTCGGTTCCAGGGATTTGGTGTGGGTATATCTTTTTGGGGCCCACATGCAACCCACTACAGGTGGTTAGTGCCTTTTGTCTCCACTTTCTCCGTGGGTAAATGGGATGATCAAATTCCCAGTGTCTCTAACTCTGTCTTTTGTAAACCAGTGTTCCCTTTCATTCCAGGTGGTGGCCTCTGTGGGGATGGCTTGCACCAAGGTCCACCAAGGGGGCTGCCCAGTTATGTCGTTGCTTCCTTATTTGTGTTGAGTGTTGATTGTGTTATTTTCAAATAGCCATTTACTTGTTTTAATGGCAAAAGTTAATTATAGCAAAGATTTTGAGTGATGTTAAAAGTTTGCACACAAAAAATAGGAAGACAACAGCTTAAGCACTAAATTGCACTTAACAAGGAGGGTTAAGACGTTACCAGTAACATTTCATTTTGTAAATGTAGAAAATAATTTTGATAAAACAAAATTAAGAATTCCTTTTTAAGGCTGTCTTTAATTATTGCTCTTCGTTTCTCTGCAGGTCTCTTAGATAACCCCGAGCTTCGTGTAATCCTTGTATTTGGCTATAATTGCTGTAAAGTAGGAGCCAGTAATTATCTGCAGCGAGTAGTCAGCACTTTCAGTGACATGAACGTCATCTTGGCTGGAGGTCAGGTGGACAACCTGGCATCGCTGACCTCTGAAAAGTATGTCTGATGTGCTTCTGATTTCTTCTGTGCATGATGGGAAATGTTCTCAGGTTTTTATTACTTTGGGTGTTTTTATAAAAACATGTGTAAAGAATTGCTATTAGTTTATTCCATTTTGCGGTAGACATAGGTTGAGTGGCTTACACAACATAATTCTGCCAACCTTTGAAGAATGAAATTTATCTATGTTATCTTCTAAAAATTTATTCTTAGCTGGACTTGTACTTGAAATTGACTTTGAGTGTTATCTACTGGCATCTTCCTCGACAGCTCTGTGCTCTGTGACTGCACTGTGTCACTCCCTCTGGTTCTGTTTTCCTCTAAAGGAGGTGCGTGATTAAACAGCAAACCTTTACGGTAGAACTTCTCAGCACCTTTAATGAATGCGTGTTCGGTGCTTTGGAAATCTTTTAGAGAGGGCTGCTGTTACCTCTGGCAGTTCTCAAATCTGGCCACAAAACCTTTTTTTCCATGGAGCATGTTACCTCGCAAGCCTACTGGTATTACTTGGCACACATTTTTGGAAATACTGTACTAGATCTTTTGAAGGGCTTTTTCAAGCTCAAAAATTGCACATTTTTTATTTTATTACTAAGGCCTTCGCTTTCAAAGATTAAAAAAATTTTTTGCTCTTCTACCTTGGGGACTATTACTACCTTTCCATTTCAAATGAAAGTATGCAGTTGAGTTTGAGCTCATTGTACCCACCTAAGTGGACAGAAATATCAGCTGTTTGCAAAAGCAAGAAAATGAGACCCCTCCCCCCGCAAATGTTTCCTGCAAACACTAGTATTGGCTTCTCACTGGGTTTGTGGTTGGTATTTGAATCCTGGATGGCGACACGCAGCGCCAGCCTGTTAGCCCGTCTGCACGTGCTCTGCTCTTTATGCCCGTGTGGGAAGTACACCCTTAGAAATCATCGGCTCGCACTTGACACACTAACTGGAGTGTGGTCTTCACCTGTGTCGGTGAGTAAGAGAAGCCGCTGATTCAGTCCATTTTAATGGTGTCCAGATATGCCCCACCCCCTGCAAAAAAAAAAAAAGCTGAATAATTCTTGGAGGTGAGAGGCTGGCGGCACACGTTGCATTTGTACACTAGTGAGGACACGGAGTCGGGGTAGAGGAGCAGCAGGACTGTCAGGAGGTGGCTCTGCCCCTCAGAAGGTGGGCGTGCCGCTAGTTAGCCGTAGTCACTTAGTGCTTAAGCTTTTTGAGTCTTAGTCTCTCGTTAACCCAGTGAACCTTGCCCATTTCACAGACTCAGATGTTGGTAAACAAGATAGAAATGTACTGACTTGGTTTTCCCCCAATGGGTGTTCACTGTGTTATGTTTTATAACTTTATTTGGATATTTTGGATTTTCTACTTCGTATTTTTTAATAAGCACAAAATATTTCATTAAAAAAAATACCAGGCAAATACAAAGAAAAAGAAGATGTATGTTTTTACCTTTAGATGAGGCTAAATTCTAGGCTCAAAGCAATGAACAAGACACAGAAATGTGATCTATTTCTTTATGGACCAAACAGCATAAATCTAAACTGTCTGGAATTTTGGGTCAGTAAAATTACCCTCCATGATTAAATATTTAGTCTACCTCTTTTAGAATTAGACAGCTGAAGTCGCGGTGAAAAAGATACCAAAGACATAAATAATACCGGAGGCTTTCACAGGTGTCACTGTATTTATGAACAAACTGTAAGATTCCTTTTCAAGGAAGTGAGGGAGGGAGGGATACTCTGTACCCTCCAAACTCAGGTTGGGTTTTAGAAATCTTTGTGGAGACGCATTTGCCCCTTTGTATCTGTGCCTGAAGAAGGAGTTGCTTGCTTCTCCACAGATCTACCTTTTGCGTCCTTTTAACGTGTTAACCTCAGCAGTGTAATGTTGAACCCTTACTGTGTCCTCAGACGAACTGTACGCTGAGGCAGCAGCTCCCAGCCAGCCAGCCAGGAGGACTTTCCTTCTGTGCTCTAAAACTTTAATTTTGTTTCACTGTGCTATATTGCCACTTTTCTAATTTAACTTTCCAGGAACCCTCTGGACATCGACGCCACTGGTGTGGTTGGACTGTCATTCAGCGGACAGCGCATCCAGAGCGCCACGGTGCTTCTCAACGAGGACGTCAACGACCAGAAGACAGCCGAGGCCGCGATGCAGCGCCTCAAGGCCGCCAGCATCCCCGAGCGGAACACCCTGGGCTTCATGTTTGCGTGCGTCGGCAGGGGCTCCCAGTACTACAGAGCCAAGGGGAACGTGGAGGCTGACGCGTTCAGGAAGTTCTTTCCGAGTGTTCCTTTATTTGGTTTCTTTGGAAATGGAGAAATTGGATGTGACCGCATAGTCACCGGGAACTTTATACTGAAGAAATGTAATGAGGTAAAGGACAACGACCTGTTCCACAGCTACACGACCATCGTGGCGCTGATTCATCTCGGGGCGGCCAAGTGAAGCCCCTGCAGAGTGGTGCTCACGTCAGTGTGCGACTCGTGGGTTCTGCCTTTTTCAGAGAACAGACATTTGGGGTATGTGTATTTCAAACAGGAAAAACTTCGTATGTATCTGTTTTGTAGTTTTGACACTCTAAAGATTACTTGGTAGTTTTTAATATATTAGATGAAGGACAACTTCGTACGTAACGTGATGCAGACCGAGCGTTGAGAGCTTTCGCAGCAGGCACGAGGGACCCGATGGCGGCCACGTCGCGCCAGGTCCCAGAGCGGCTGTGGCGCGACTTCAGCCTCCTGCGTGGGGAGAGGGGCAGGATTCAGCCACAGGAGGGCGAGGGGAGACCTGCCGGCGCCATCTCCGCACTGGTAGGTGGTCTCTCAGCAGAACCGTGGAGACAGGTTTCTCCCTTAATACAGGAGAAAGATGCACAGGTGGCTTAAGGAGTCTTTCTCTGCTTTACAATTGTTTTTCTTCAGAAGCTGTGATAGTTATTACTGGCTTTTTGCTTATTTGATAAAAATTAAAGGACTTTTGTTTTAGTACTCAAAAGTTGCTTAGCCAAGTAAATTGCCAAGACTAATCAGTATTTTATTACTTCATAAGGAAAAAATTTTTCCTCAAGAGAAATTACAAGAGAAAGTCCTTTTCTGCACGTACTATATAGCTAATTGGCAGACCAGACAATTACATCACCTTATTTTGGTTCTATACCAATAAAACACACCTCGGAAATCCATTCACGTAGTTTTGTACTTCACTGCTTCTGATGAGTGAGTGAAGGAAGTAAACTAATCCTTTAAAAAAGAAAACCCAGAATAATGGCATTTGGCAGCTGGTAAGTCCTGGCATATTTCCAGAGGAATGATGTTCAAGTTTAAATTTCTAATTGTGTGAATACTGACATGAAATGTGTGCAGAGAACACCAGTTTTCCCCCAGTGCCCGTTCTTTACTCTTCACGTAGTTAGAAGACCTTTGGTTTTCAGCTAGGCACGTGCCTGCATTTCCTAGCCCCCTCTGCAAGGCTGGCTGTTCTGGCCTGTGAAGTGCGGTGTCCTTAAGAACGGTGTGACTGGTTTTTTTGCCATCGTTCGATCCTGTTGCTGAGACGTGGGTTCGCTAGCGAGCTGCCTTAGCGCCCACAGGAGAGGCGCCGCTCCGCTGCGGAAGGGGCCACGCAGACGGCTCCCGGCGGCTGTGGGGTGTGGTTGACGTGCTGCTGTGACGGGTTTGGACTGCCCATCTGTCTCCACAGTGTCTTACAGGATAAAAATGAACAGCGGTCTTGCCTGCGCCGCTTGTTTCAGGTCTTTGTTACAGGATGTGCGTATTGGCATGTTCTGGCTGATACAGTTTGATACAGTGTGTGGCACTGTTGCCATGGTCAGTGGTTCTAAGGAGAGAGTAGAAAGCTTGCAAGGTAAGTGAAATCAAGTATATTAACATCCCTGCTTTTCTAGTTTTAGTCACTTTTTCAAAAATCAATTTTCAAAAGATTCTTCTCTTGCTATTTATATATACAATAAAAATACATAAATGTTTAATTTATGGTTATCCTCGATCTTAGTTCCTAAAGTCCAAGGTTTGATTATCATAGAACTTTTAATGTGAATATGAATATTTAGTGACTTCTGTTTGTCTGTGATTTGACATTGGTACCCATTGTCAAGTAGACAGTACTTCAGAGTTTGAGTCCTTGGACAGGCTTACATCACACACAAGGGAGATTCTTTGTCCCTGATGTTAACCAGAATTGGCTGAATAGTAGAGGAAAAAGGATTTTAAAACTGAAAATATGAACAAAATGAGCTAAGGATTGAATGGACTTTTTTTTTTCAAATTAATACTCATAAAATGCTCTGTTACTCCTCAAAGGAGAATCTGCTGCCGGGTCATTTCACACAATATTTGAGGTTAACGTAAGGGTCCTTTTTATAGCTCAGACTTTGGAGCTTGTTGTGAACAATAAATGCATTTGACCACGAGGTTGTAGCCTTGGTGCAGAATGCAAAGGGAATACGCTGGCCCGACAGAAAGAGTAGTTTGATGAGAACAAGCTACTGGCCCTGCCTCTCAGAGGCCTTGACATTGCATGGAAAGGGAATAGTGATTTAACCAAAGTTAAAATAATCTGTTACAATTTTGAAAGGCTTGTCTTAAAAGCAAGCATTAGAGGGAAAGTTACTGTTTCAGCTGAAAGCATACTAAATTCCTAAAAACGGTAACCATTGTCATTTGTGAAACTGGAAAGATGATCATGTGCAAGTTTACGTGAGCACAAAAAGAAGCAGTGATGCAGCCTGGTGTCTTCGCACTGAACTGCCTTCTGTCAAGTGATAAGACTGACAGGATAGTTCATCTACTCGAGATATTTAAAAAATACCTATTTCTTTTACATGCTTTTAAAGCAGAATCTTTCTGCAGCTGCAGTTTGCCTTGTTAGAGGCTGCTTCAAAGAATAATTCCTTGAAAAGCCAAGTAGCAATCTAAAGAAGAAAGAAGTTTGGGATTAAGACCTTGAAAGAGACATCCGACACACTGATGTAATTCATCCCCTGTGACCTAGACTCGTGAAGGGGTCCAGCTGGCCACTCACGCCTACAGCTCTCACAACTTAAACCTGAATCGCTGGTCAATATACCAGCTTTTCAACCCACTCAGACAGACCAGAAAGCAGAGGTTTTGCCACTGATTTACACTGCAAATTTAACACAATGAACACTCAAAGAATGTAAAATAGACTTTTACAAACCTGAGAATTTTCTATGCACTCTGCAGAAATTTGAGAAAAAATAAATCTACTTTTGTCATTTTGTGCCCCACACAGTGTAACCCATAAATTAGCAACACCATAAACTCAGTTTTAATGGAAACAGAAGACTAAATCCTCTTGATTTGAAATTGAGATTTTTAGATGACTGACTCAATTTTTCACTTGTAGAAACTGGGTATGAATCTGCTTAATGAAAATCCTAAAGTAATGAAACATAGTAAGAATTAGTAACATTCTTGTTAAATGAACAAAGTTAATATCTATCTATACTTTGTAAAGAATGTTACCAGAACGTTATTTTAACATTGGTCCTATGTCGAGAAAAATAGATACTCACAAGACATGTTATTTTTGTTTTCTTTCTTTCATTTCTGCCCTATGTCACACTGGAGACAGGTTACAAGAATATATGCTACTATTGAGTAGAAAAATCGGTGGAAACCAGTAAAGTTCTTGTATGTTTTAGTACTAAGAGTGTATGGAACATTTCATAAACAGTTTTTATCAATATAACTATTCTCTAGTGACTGTCATCACAGCCAGCAAAAGGGGCAAGATGGATAATTACAAGAAATCGGGAAGACTACGTGTTGATTAATTTTAAACATAAATGATCAGAATGAGGAAGATTTTTGAGGCTGTTTTCTTAACATTTATACAATATTCCCAAGTCTTACCAAAATTCAGCCACCACATGTGCATCGCTGGCACACTCTGTTCAAGGCCTTGTTTTGATACTAGAGTTACAGACAGAAGTAAACATAATTGACCTGAGTGACACCAGCAAAATGGTGAACTCTGAGCTTTTGTTCCCCCACAGAAACACTGGGGAGAGGAAAAAAGGCAGCAAGTATATGAACCGACTTTGTTGGAGTTCTGGAAAGTAGTTGGAGGTTTACAGCAACCAAGGCAGTGCCCAGTGAAGAAAAACTATCCTCAAAACGGTAGGAAAATTTGTGATTTTTTTTTTTAACCCCTCCTTGTCCCCCATGCAGTGGTGGTCTTATTCTTAAAATGGCAGGAGCCTGGTTCCCAGTTCCCTTCCTCAACCCCAAGGAGGCAGAACAGACTTTGCACATTATTGTCTGTCTGTTCTGCTCTGGGGGATAACGTGCAGGGCCGGCTCAAAGTGCTCATCTCCGTTCTGCGTAACTTGGAAGTCAGGCAGCAAGGGTGTGCACTGCCTGTAAAACCTGCAAGGTAACTATAGGCCTATAGGCACCCGGAGCAGGAGGCCGTGCAGGGCCCAGGCAGGAAGCCGGGCTGAGGTTTCTGAGAAACTGGACTTCGGAAAGCAGCTGTACACCAAGGCAGACAGAGCATGCCGCGTGCGTGCAGTCAGCACAGACGCTCAAAGGAGAGCTGGGACCTTGGGATTTCTTGGTCTGATGCCTAGGACAAGAGCAAGCCCGGCTGGGGTCCACAGGAGTGCCCTGGCATCAGCTAAACTGCAGAGACGAGGAGGCCTGACGCTCAAGGAAATCTGCCAGAACAGTGGAACATGAGATGCGAGCGACAGACTTCAGTGATCACACGGGACAAGGAATAATCTATAAAACTGGAGAAGCCTCAAAAACAAGTGAACGAAGCCTCCAGCAATGAGAACAGCAGCAGCCGGTAGACACTGGGGGGAGAAGAGCCTTATGTCCAGAATCACCACGTTGTAAAAGTGAAACCAAATTTCCACAACAAGATCGCAAGGCATACAAAGCAGGGAGATGAGACCTATTCAAAAGAACGCACACTGGCCTGGAGGAAGCCCCTACATTGAACTTAGTAGAAAAAGCCTTTAAATATGTTCAGAGAACTAAAGGAAATGGAGAACTAAAGAACTAAAGGCAGATGATGAATAAAATGAGAACACAAATGAAGAGGAGCTATAGGAAGGAACCAGACGCTCTGCAGCAGACGGCACTGCAGTAGCATCTTCACCGTGAGGTTCAGCAGCAGCCCTGAGGGGGCAAGAGAGCTCAGCAAAGGGAGCAGCACCAAAGTCAGCTGCCTTTCTTTACGCTAGTAGTGAGCAATCTGAAAACGAGATTAAGGCAATTCCCTTTACAATACTACCCAAAACAGTAACATACGTAGGAATTAACTCACTGAAGAAGGTGAAAGACGGGTACTCTGGGAACTACAAACCACTGCCGAGGAAACTAAAGATGAAACCAGTAAATGGAGAGACACCT
Organism: Camelus bactrianus; assembly: GCF_048773025.1. Classification (NCBI taxonomy): domain Eukaryota; kingdom Metazoa; phylum Chordata; class Mammalia; order Artiodactyla; family Camelidae; genus Camelus; species Camelus bactrianus. The sequence continues at coordinate 31,031,019 of NC_133565.1, forward strand.
CCGGGGAAAGAACGGACTGGAAGCTTTAATGCTGATGTGATGTCAGTACTACCCAAAATGACCTACAGACTCAGTGTCATCCATTCAGAATCTCAATGACGTTTTTTACAGAAACAGAAAAATACCTCCTAAAATGGAATGTCTAGGATACCCAAATATACAAGACAATCTTGAACGGATCCCATTTTCTGATTTCAAAATGTACTGAAAAGCTACAGTAGTCAAAGTAGTGCAGTACTGACACAGACAGACAGACGTATAGACCAGTGGAATAGAACAAAGAATCCAGAAACTCTCATATATAATGTCAAGTGACTCTGGGGAAGTGTACAAGACCATTTAACGGGAAATGGACCACCTTTTCAACAAATGGTGTTGAGAAAACTGGATATCCACGTGCTAAAGAACAAAGTTGGACTCACCTAACACCATATATAAAAATTAACTCATTTGGATCAAAGACCCAAGTGTAAGACTTAAAACTACCACTCTCAGAAGAAAACAGAGACAGTTTCAGGACATTGGATTTGGCAGTGATTTCTTGGATACGACACCAAAGTCATAGTCATCAAAAGGAAAAACAAACTGGACTTCATCAAAAATTAAAAGTATTTATGCATCAAAGGACACTATCATCAGAGTGAAAAAGGCAGTCCACAGAGTGGGAGAAAAATTTTTGCAAATCGTGTATCTGAGAGAGGGATTAACATCCTTAATGTATAAAGAACTCCTAAAATTCAACAACAACAAAAGACTACCCAATTCAAAACTGGACAGAGGTCTTGAACAGACAGGTATCCAAAGAAGATACAGATGGCCAACAAGCACACGGAAGGACGTTCAACCTCACTAATGACTACAGAAATGCAAATCAAAACCACAGTGAGATACCACTTCATACCCATTAGGATTATTAAAAAAAATAGTATTGACAAGGATGTGGAGAAATTGGAACTTTTGTACGTTGATGGAGGGAATATAAAGTGGTACAGCTGCTGTAGAAAACAGTATGGTAGTTCCACAAAAAATTAAACATCAGTATTTGATCCAGCTTTTCCACTTCTGGGTATTTATACAAAAGAACTGAAAACAAGGGCTTGAATAGATATTTAGACATCAGTGTTTATAGCAGCATCATTCACAGTAGCCAAAAGGTGGAATCAACTCATGTTCATCAGCAGATGGTCAGATAGGCAAAATGTGGTATGTACATGCAAGGAAATACTACTCAGTCATAAAAGGAGTGAAATTCTGATTCTTATATACTGTTGATGAACCCCTGAAGACATGCTGCATGAAATAAGCCAGACAAAAAAACAAATTCATGATTCTACTTATATGAAGTATTTAGAATATTCAAGTACTTGAGAGAAAGTAAAATGGCAGCTACCAGGACCTGAGGGGAGGAGGGGCTGGGGGAGTTACTGTTTAATGGGTACAGTGTCCAGTCTGGGATTACGAAGAAGTTCTGGAGATGGATGGTGGTGATGGCTGCACTGATGTGAATGGACTTAGTGCCATGGAACTGTACACTTAAAAATGGTAAATCTTATGTATATTTTTATATTAAAAAAAGTTTTAAACCACTAAAAAAATCATATAGCTTATTAAAAAAAAAGTTATCAAGCCATAAGACATTAGAGGAATCTTAATTTGTATGTGGCTAATTGAAGGAAGCCAGCCGGAAAAGGTTATGTACTATGTGATTCCAGCTATGTGACGTTCTATAAAAAGCAAAACTGCAGAGACAGTTAAGCGATCAGTGGTTACCACTAGATTGGGATGGCTGAGTAGGTGGAGCACAGGAGATTTTTAAAGTGGTGAAATTATTCACTGTGATACTGTAGTGGTGGACACATAACATGCATTTGTCAAAATCCATAAAACTATAACAAAAAGAGGAGCCTTAATGTAACTAGAATTTTGTTAATGTGTCAGTGTTGTTTCACTTACGTGAACAAATGTAGCGCACTAGTACATTTTACACAGATGTTTAATGGGGAAACTGTGCAAGAGGGTAGCATATAACTCTTTACAGTCTCAATCTTTCTATAAATCTAAAACTTTTCTAAAAATAAAGTCTGTTAATTAAAAAAAGATTTTGTGAGGGTTTTTCATTTTGTATACTGCAGTGGCTCAAGCTTACAGGTAATTGTTAAATAAGTGAATGATGGGTGAATGAATGAATCACTGGTGCTAGTGACAGAGTCAGTTCACGGTGTGCCCACACAGGGCTGGAATGTGGGAAAAGTCATCGTGTACCAACTGAGGGATTAATAGCCAGGATACACATAAAGAACTAAAATGCAACAACAACAACAAAAGACAACGCAATTCAAAATGAGCAAAGGACTTGGATAAATAGGTCCAAAAATATACAGATGGCCAGTAAACAGGAAAAGATGTCCAACATCACTAAGCATTAGGGAAATGCACATCAAAGCCACGAGATACCACTTCACACCCACTGGGATGCCTGTTACTAAAAAAACCAAAAACAAGTGTTGGCAAGGATGTGGAGGAACTGGCTTGACGGGGAGGAGGTCCCCGGTGGGCTGTTACGTTCAGCAGTGCTTGCTCCTCTACCGCGTCTATCCGCTAGCTCCAGACCTTGGCAACACTCACTGCTCCAAGTTCCTCCACGACTGCTTACTGCCACACATCCTGAAAGTCACTATTGGTTTCTATTAAGTTTTAGGGCAACTACACAGTTGGAAAAACTGGAGACATTGATCTGGCCTAATGAGTTCTTTACATTGCCCCTAATAAGAGGGAAACCTCATGTTCGGCAAAATCATGGCCTTAAAAAAAAAAAAAAAAAGCTTATGGGAAAACAAGTTTGGAATTTTTTAACCTGAGAAGTAACAAAAACAATAATCCTAAATTTCCACTAGCATCTCCACTGAGAATTAGTCCATCTTTTGTAGACTTAAACTTTTGGGTCTTTGTTTCTTCCTTTCAGACACAGATATTTAAAATCAATTGCTTTAATAGAAACCATTTCATCACTGTTAAAAATATGATCTAGAGGTAGCTTTCTTCAATCAGTGCTTTCCCTAATCACCAGGCGCAACGTGTGCATAGCTCCCCCGTACCCGCAGTTCCCCCGACAGCTTAACACAGGCAAAGGCTGGGCAGAAGCCACTACACCAGCCGCTCCTTGCCCTTAAAGGATTCTCATCATTTTTCTTAATACACTACTAAGAGTTTCTCCTCAGTTGTGAGAAAGTTTGCCTCTGATTGCCTCACCACATGGGTTTACTGGGAAGAAGCATGTTTGCACCAGCGCACCTTCCACACAGGACCACCCCCACCGCCCTGCTGGCCAGCTGCGCACGACCTAGTGGCACACGTTACAGAAACGCCCGCCTCGCTGCGGGCCTGACGGTTTCACGGGATGATAACTAAGTCTGTCAGTCAGGGAACAAAGAAGGGTTAAATCTTTCCATTTCTTTTACCTTATGGTGGTTCATTTTCTGCCTTTGTAACAAAGCAGTGATGTGGGTTCACTGCGATATTTCTTCAGTGTTCTCCATGACCTATGGAAAAGAATTAACATCCATTCACGTTCTTTGCTCCTTTTTTGGTCGCATATACAAAGGAAAAGACTAATTTCTGGAATAACTGGGAAAAATTTTTGTCTCCTTCATGGGCTATATATTAAGAAGCAACTGGTTCTTTGACACTCAGTAAGAAGAGAGAAGAATGTTAGTTAAACTTTAAAAAAAAACATTTGTGATTAACGCATAAGAAATCCTACACTTAAAATCCTATGTTTGACTATCACGTAAACAGTTATTTTAATATTTCATTTATCTAGAATTATAGGGGTAAAAGCGCATCATACACAAATATCAACTCAGAATGAATTGAAGAGTTAAATGTAGGCCCTGAAAACTTAAAAATCCTAGAATAAATACAGTGGAAAAGCTCTCGGCATTGGCTATGACAATGATTTTTTGGATATGACACCAAAAGCTCAGGCAATGAAAGCAAAAATAAACAAGAGGGACTTCATCAAATTAAAAAAGGTTAACACAGCAAAGGAAATAATCAACAAAATGAAAGTGCAGCCTAAGGAATGGGAGAAGATAATTGCAAACATATCTATGGGGGTCAAAATCTAAAATAAATAAGGAACTCAAACAACTCAATAACAAAAAACCCAACTAACCCAGTTTTAAAATGGGCCTCTGCAACATGCTAAGCCCCTTCTCTGAGTTCTCAGGAAAGTGCATATGGTGGCCTATCACACTATGATTCTGTGTCTGTTAAATCAATAGGTTTGTAATTTTTATTGGATGTTAGACATGTGAGTTTTACCTGCTGAGTACTGAATTTTTTTTTTTATATTATTGAGCTTTGATCTGGGAGGAAGTTAGGTTATTTGGAAACAATTTAATTCTTTCAGTTCTTGTTTTTCAGGTTCGTGAGGCAGGACTGAGCAGCGCTCCGCCTGGGGCTCATGATTCCCCACTCCTGGAGGGACGCTCCCCTGTGTCTTCCACCTGATGCCCTGTGACTAACTAGAATTTTCAGTCGTCTTACTGAGAACAGACACTGCTCCCAGCCCTGTACGAGTGCTGGGGACCTCCAGCCCTTTCAGGTGACTCCCTGAGCGCAAGTACTTCCCGGCTGTGTGTGTGCTGATCCTCACTCAGCTGAACACTTGAACTGAAGATCTACGGGACCCTCTCTCCAGGCGGCTCTCTCTTTTCCAGTACTCCATGCAGTGAACTGCAGCCACACTGATCTTTCTGGACTCCCAGCTCATCTTCTCAACTAAGGGAGTCTGCCAAGCTCAGCCAGGGTTCCCCCACCCTGTGCCACAGCCTGGAAGCTCTCTCAAGGCAAAAATCTGAGGCCGTCATTGGCTCGCCCCGTCTGCTTCCCCTCTCTCAGGAATCACGATCCTTTGTTTCCTGTTGCCCAATGTCTTGAAAACCACTGCTTCACGTATGATGTCTATTTAAAATTTATCAAGTAGGAAGTAAGTCCAGTCCCTGTTCCTCCATCTTGGCCAGAAGCAGAAGTCTAATGACAGTTTTAAAACATGAACTGACCTACAAGCTTCCCAAAGATCTGCCTATCTTTATAGATAAAAACTCCTTCTTGCCTGTATACCAGCCCACTTGCAATTACTTCTGGAGAAGTCAGTCTCTTACAGTAATCTGTGTGACACAGCATGGCCAGCAATGTAACTTCACGCACTGAGATAGCATGGCTTTCCTTGGGGAAAAAAATGGCTTGTGTGATACAGCTAATAGGAAATTCACCTTCACCTGAAAAAGAGAGCTTAGTTCAAAACCCATGGACAAAGCTTTAGGGTCACCCTTTTTTGGACAGACCCACATCCCTACATGTAACCACCGCCAGCTAATCCAGGGCTTCAAAATAAGCACTTCGCTGTGCGTTTACTCACGGTGGTGGGCGCCAGTGCTGCTCGTCTCCACCAGGCTGAGGTCACACTGGACGGAGCCGGCCCTCTGAAGGTGGCTCTTCCTGACGGTAAAGAGGAAAGAAACACACGCAAGGAACATGGGTACATGGAAGTGCAGAAAGAAAGTTTCAAGTTGAGTATCTGGAGGTTCGTTTTCTTTTCCGTAACTGAGACCCCCAAGGCTGTTCTAAAACCGTCCCCCGTTACTTAACCAGTCCACCAGGGCACGGAGGTCGTCTGTGGGGACGCCGGATGACGGTGCCCCTAAGACTTTCCCCCTTAAGACAGCAGAACTGTTTTCAGTGTAATGTTTTTGTGCTCTTCTTAAAATGGCTAGTTTTCAATAGTGGGGACCCTTATGTGACGTGCGGTGGCTTTAGTCAGCTACTTAAAAACTCACTTGTACCTTTTTAAGGTTGCAATTCATCAATGTTTTTGGCCATCTGGTCTATTAATATAGGTTCTAACTGTATTCAGGGGTTCATGACCAAGTTTTTAAAAACCACTTTTAATATTAAATAAGCTCTTGGAGTGTACAGTTCCTTTCCATTTTTTAAAATAAGTCTGTGCCTAGAGTATTGCCTTATATTAGTGAAAATGAATTCAAACCCACATTTACCATAGCAAAATGAAATGTGTTTCAGTGTTAGTAGGTTATCATTTTGAACCTCATTCAAAGGTGGCATTAATAACTTATTAAATTTCAAAAGGACCTCAGCTTAAAGCAATTTCAACTACTGATGGACCCCCCAAAATATTACAGTAAACTGCGATTTGCTTTAATTCTTGAAAAACCACGTTTCAGACAAATGCATTTCATCTGGTCAGTGCACACAAGCCCCAGTCTCATGCCAAGATTCTTACAAGCAGTAGCTACTCGTGTTATTTTTCAAATTAATTTTGCACTTGATAAGACACGTCTCTGCACACAGCATCATGTAAGGATGCCTCTGCTTGTGCTGTCATTCAAAAATGGCAAAGATACAACCTGAAGCATACTGCAACCATATCTGAGAATTACTCAATGACATTGTTTTTGTAAGAATGTTAAGGATGCCATTCTTCTCATTTATTACATTTATACTCATTTTCCAAATGTTTAAAAAATGAAAATGTTTTAACTTTTTCATATGGCAGTTATTTTCTAAATAAAGTGTACATAGAAAAAGAGTAAACAAAAATATTTATGTCTAGTTTAAAAATCAGTCATTGACCCTTATGTACACAGCACAGGATTAGAAATAACCTAACTAGCATTTCATGCCTTCTCTAATCGCTCCCTCTCCCCCCACCGGAGGTGATCCCCACTCTGTTTTGTGCTGATCAGTCTCCTCTGTCCTCTTCTTTGTACTTTTACCAACTATACGACCCTGGACAACACATTAGTTTTGTCTGGTTTTAAACTTTATACGAATGGGATCAGGCTGTTAGGTTTTCTTATGTGACTGGCTTCTTTCACTTAAAATTATGTTTCTAAGATTCATCCAGGTGATTTGTGTAACTGGAGTTCATTTCTGCTTATGTAATTATTGTTTAACAGCAACACACCACACATAACCTATTTGTCCACTCTTCTGTTGATGGGTACTTGGGTACTTTCCAGTTTTCTGCTGTTATGAACAGTTCAACTGTAAATTCCTGGCACACGTGTGTGGATTTCTTTAACGTGTATGCTCAGACAGGAAACTGCTTGGTTGTAGCACATGTACTTAACTTTACAATGTGGAAACTGATTCAGAGTGTTCAAAAATGTTTAAAACTCTAAAATCTCACATTTTATATTGTTGGGGTTAAAAAAAATTTTTTTTGCCAATCTCATGGGTGAAATAATGGTATCAGATTGTGGGTTGAATTTGCATATCTCTGAATAATTAGGTTGAGCATTTTTTCATGTTTATTTTATGGAACTTTCTTCGTCTTTTATAAATTTCTTTATTTTTCCCACTTGTCTATAGGTTTACCTTTTTCTTAAAGGTCTGTAGGAGTTCTTCAGATATTCAAGACATGTATATACAGATACATCTGTTTTTATATGTTGCAAACATCTTCTCCCACTTTGTAGCTAGGCCTTCTTTAAAAAAAAAGTGTCTTTTGATAACTAGAACTTCTCAATATTAATACAGTCAAATTTATCAGCCATTTGCTTTATCATCTGTGTTTCCTGAATCTAGTTACAGAAATCTATCCGTATCCTCGAGGGCGCAAAAACAGTCTTTACACATTCTGAGAGTTTTCACTCTGCGCTTTGTATTTAGCTCTTTAAAGCTGCCTGTACCGATTCTGAGGTATGCTTTGAGGCAAAGCTCCAACTTTACTTTCTTCTAAGTGGATAAATAATAATGCCGATACCATTTATTGGAAAGTCCATTATTTCCCCAATGCACTGGAATACCCTTTCTGTTACAGTCAGCCCTCTGTATCCCAGGGTTCCACATCCACGGATTCAAGCAATCTCGGATTGAAAATGTTTTTTAAAAATTCCAAAAAGCAAAACTTGAATTTGCCTTATGCTGGCAACTATTCACATAGCATTTACATTGTATTTACAACTACTTACCTAGCACCTACATTGTATTAGGCATGATAAGTAATCTAGAGATGATTTAACTACATGGGAGGATATACGTGAGTTATGTACCAAAACTATGCCATTTTACATAAAGAGACTTGAGCATCCTCAGATTTTGGTATCTTGGGGTTCCTGGTACCAAGGCCCCATGGATACCAAGGGATAAATGTACATCAAGTATCTGCATACGCTGCTTGCTGGACACCTTTTTGTAGATACCTTGTCTTTTCTTCCCAGTTTTACTGAGAAGGTTAAAAGATTTTTCTCCTTTAATACATAAACCCTGCAGAGCTGCTTTCTCCCTCTGGCGTAGCAACCAACAGCAATCAAGATGATGGCTGCTCCGTAAGTTTGAGATTTTAAGCAACTATGATCAGCAAAGCCCTGCCTGCCAACCCGTAATAATTATATACCATGAATGGGAAACAGTCTTTTATCTTTTTAAGCCACTAAACTGTTAGGGTTGATAAGTGACTGTAGCCAAACCTCGCCTTTCCTGACCGCTGTTACAAGAAGTACATGATCCAGTCAGCAACTCATGCAAATGCTCTAACTCCAGCCAAGCACTAGCGTGAGTGCTGAAGGAGTCAGTCGGTCGGTCTTCTCCTTAGCATATTATTAAACAAAATATTAGCGGGATAGTATAAAATAGTAAATCATTATTTATCACTTTTCCAGTCATGATTTAAAGCCAAGAAAAAACCTTATTCCAAACATGGGTTTTGGTTATCTTAACAGTATAAACAATCAACCCAAATTCAGTGGATTAAAACAGTTTCTCTCTCACGGTTCTGCGGGATGACAGCTGGGCAGTTTCTGCTTGGGGTCTCTGTGTTTGTAGTCAACTGATAGCTAAATGTGGCGTCAACTAAAGATTCAACTGAGCTGGATGTCTGAGACGGCTTATTCAAATGTCTGGTAGTTGGCGCTGCCGCTGTCTGGGAGATCAGCTGGAGCTGGTTCTTGGTGCTGTTCAGGCTTCTCACCACATGGTGGCTGATTCTGTGAGAACAGCCCAAAAATGAGAGACAGAGATGCAAGCTGCCAGGGCATTTAAAGGCGATGCCCTGGACTGGAACCGCATCATTCCACCATATTCTATGGTCAAAGCAGTCTTAATGCCTGCCCAGATTCAAAGATTTAGAGAAATAAACTCTACCTCTTGATGTAAGAGTGGCAAGGTCACATTGCCAAAGAGCATGTGGGAATGAGAGAGATTACTGTGGCTATCTTGAGGAAATATAATCTGACACAATAAGCTTGTGTTTAAACGTCTGTATCTAAAGCAGTAAGATGCTAAAATTATGAGACATAAAACAGATTGCTTAAATGATATGTTTTAGAATAAATTATATACCAATACCACATATTTTAAAGGAGCAATCTCTCTCCCAATCTATTTACTCTATAGTGTAAAGTATTTCAGAAATGAGGATTTTATGAAATATAACTTCACATATGTTACTTTTCTTAGAATATAAACTTCTCAAGCCCACCTATATCTCTTGTGATACCTCAGCTCCATTTTCCATTTGCACAAATATCTATGATAGCATAGTGTGCATTTAATAAATATTAATAATAAGAGAGGATATCAGATAACTCAAATTTAATAAATTCTATATTCATTTATTTTCACAAAATTTCAGAAAAAGTTGAAGACCAAAACTAATGAATGAAAGTAATCTTCAGTGCATAGCATTTCTGCACATGAATGAATCTTCCTTTTGTCTTTCTTATGAGTTACTAGTCTTCTCAAATTAATTGCCTGCCCATTTGTCTTTCTCTCCAAATTGACATAAATCTCTATGAGGTTAGCGAATATGTCTACTTTACTACTGTATTCTTTATGCTTATCGGCACGGTGCCTAGCAGGTAGGGGGCACTAAATAAAAAGCGGACCCTAGATATTAACCATATGTCTTAAATTTATGTTTACAGTGTGTTGCATAAAATGGTTCTTTTCTTTCACATTCAAAATTTACTTTAAATAGACCTAGCCCAAATTGTTAGGTGTGCTTGGCATGAGCACTTTAGTGAATGTGGGTCTACCAGACTAGTTTAGAAAAGTCAAGGTAAATACTGATGATGACAGTGACAAAGAACAGAGACTGCCTAAGATCCTTCCAAAAATGCCTTGTTAATTTAGTAATAAAAACCGTATTAGAGAAATTAACTCTAAACTGAAAACACTACCTGGAAAAAATAATCTAAAGCTAAAGGGCGTGTTGATTATTTAGTAGGACAGCTACTTTACGCATTACTGTTTTCAAGACCACGTTTCAATTCTGCTTACCTGCAGAGGAAATAGAGGGCTCCAATGATAAGAGTTCCTAGAACAGCCAGTGCCACAAAAGCTGTGAACAGGTCACTTCTGATTTGGATACTGGAGCTTGGGAGAAAAACCTCTTCACAACGAGCTCCTGTATAATTTTCAATGCATCTATAGAATAAAATTTTAGATAAAGAATTGCATTCTCTGTTCCATTGATTAATATAGAAAGCATAAGGTTTCCAGCTCATATGAAAAAACAGAAGACTAATTTTCAGACTGTAAACACAGAATAGGCATGCTCTCCTGCGATGCTCACAGAGGCACCGTTACAATAAAACAGGTCAGCACATGCAGTTGAAACTTTGCCATCTTCCTTTCCCAGTTTTCAAATTGTTTAGAAAATCGAGAAAAATTATAGAATATTCAGTCCTTTTATCTTCTAGATTTTCAATATGTAATCATCCACACTTAAGTTTATCTGAAATTTATTTTGTTATATCTGGTATAGCTATAGGTCTAAGTGTATTTTTCCTCAACATTGCTACTTAATTATTCCAACTCCATTTATTAAATAATCATTCCCTTTCCTACTGTTTAACAGCGCCTCCTTTAACATGTGTCAAGTTTGTATACGTAACAGCATTTCTTTATGATCTGCAATTATAATCTTGGGCTTCTACCACATTGCTTCAATACTGTTGCTTTATAATATGTTTTCATATCTGGTAATTCTAATCCATACCTCATTACTTTCCTTTTCTAGAGTTTTTTCTCTTTTTTTTGCTATTTTCATTAGCCAGCCCAATATTTTAAAGCTAATTACTTTTAGCTCCTTAAAATTGTGTGACAGAGAACCATAACCTTTGGTACTATCAATCAGTTCCTTTTTCCTTGTTAATATGTTCAAAGATTAGAAAACAGAGATTGATATAAATTAATGAGATCAATTCCATTATTTCACAGTTGCCGTTAAAATAAAGAATAGTATCTTAATACATATTAATGTTTATTTCTAAAGCAACCCAAGAAGTTATGGAGTAAACTGCACTCAGCAATAGTTTTGTATAAAAAAGTATGTGTGTGTATATGTGTGTGTGCGTGTGTGTACACGTGTAATCACACATATTCTTTAAACTGGGATTACCAAAAATAGAAACATTTATTCTACTAAATTAACTCCCCCCCCCTCACTTCTTTCCAGTTTAGGAAGTATTTACAAATGTTATCTCCCCTTCTCCCACCTTAGACTAACAAGGCTGCAGGCCTAGAACGTTACACGGGAGCTAGTTCCGAACAACGCTTGACAACTAACGTAGGAGGCTAATGACGCAGTATACAAATAAATGAAAGGACATCAAGACACAGCACAAGGGATCGATTTCACGTAAATGAGCATATGACACATATGAACCTCACGGTCCTCCCAGGGTGAGGTAGTGGTGGTGTTAGTTACAGCTTCCACGGGGGCGGGGGGCAGTTTGAGCAAAGAAGCTGTTGTGATTCTCTCAAACTAAAGCAAAGACGGAGTTGAGGAGACACAGAAAGGAAAAGAAAGGCTGGAATATGAGTGGCAAACTGAAATGAGAGTAAAACACCTTACATAACACAATTACCTTAAGTCTAAATAAAAAAATACTTATTTTTCCATAGATTACATCAGTTAACCAAGTATGAGGAGAAAAAAGATTAAATGAAAATAATTTTTCTCCTCTAGCCCCACATACCACTTCCCTAAAAGGAAATAAGTAACACAAACACACACACACACACACACCCTCCAGAAAGTTAACACAGAGACTGCCATACAAATCAAATCAATACAAATGCCATCACAAAATAAGCAAACAAGGAAAGGGACATTCTGCACAGTTTCTAAAAACAGTTCTAAATTTAGTTTATAAAAGAAAAACTCTTCTAGTTTCTCTAATTTTCAAAAATAGAATTCAGTAAGTAAGTAATTATTTATGACTCCCAAAGGTTTTTATAGGAAAGATTTAGCCACTGAAAAAAATCCTCATAGCTCTAAAATAACTATCAAGTTTTGAAATAATGTTAAAATGGGGTTCAGTTTCTATTTGAGAAAATATAACTAGAACCCTAAAGAAATAAATCTTGAAGCGAGACAGCATAGTTCTTCTTTATAAGGAAGAGTTCTTTAAAAAAAAAAAAAGCTATAAACTCATTACTCAAATTTCTTTAGGCTGTTCAAGCTTAGGTGAGATTGAACTTCAAGGAAGAAGGTGACAGACTAGCTGATGTAACTGCATGTGATTTGACTGGATCATAAATTCTTTGAGTTGGAAAGAGTCAAGAGAATGGTGTAAATACAAGCTGAGTGGTCAGATCAGGTTGAAAGCAAACAAATAAAAAAGGCATTAAAGGAAACCAGTCAGCACTAGAGTGCTGCTCTGTTGTCTTACAGCTGGGCGAAACAAACGCACGCTCTTGTGGGAACGTCAAAAGATGATGGTAACTTTAGATAAAGCAAAGTCAAGAAAAAACAAATCTTGTTATTATTTAACTAACCAAAGCAGAATTTAGAGAAAGGCAAAGAGGAATTTAAATATGTTGTTACCTAAGAAGCAGGCTAACCTAAAATCTAATTTTAAATGTTTAGTAGGTATTTATCATACAAAAAAGTAAACACAGCCTACCAAAAAGGGTGTACAAAGATTACACTTTTAAAGCTTGAGCTCATTTTTGAAAATATTATGACACAAATATCCGATTTCAGGCCAACATAATCAACTCCTTTAAGGATAAGTAAGGGTGAATAAAAAAGATCCAGACAGACAAGTAAACGGCAGTACTAGTCGAAGCAAAGCAGAAAGGTGAGGCATTGTACAACCCTTTTATGCAGAACTAAGTAGCCTTCAGTCTTTATGTAACTTATTAAATTACTAAATTACTCCTGGACATCATTTCTGCTCAGACTGCCAAACAGCAAACAGTTATGCCACCTAATGAGGTGAATTCCAAGCACTAAAGATCACGCACATTCTCCTCGAACTGAAAGATGAATGTTGGAACAGGTACAAATGCTCAACAAGGTGAGAAATTCCAAAACTCAGAATCCAAGTTATATGTGTTAGCTTTCTGGCTGAATACCACCAATAATCTGTCCCTAAACCCAGAGGCTATGTTTAGTACCTTGGACATGAAATAAATTCACTAACTTCTATAGCATTCAAGGTAACAATATTAGCACTGTTCAACAGTCCAGTTGTTACGATGTTAGCAATCTTTTAGCAGGATCAAAGAACCAGTTTTTAACCATGTAAACAAACAGCACCATTCAGCTTCAAGAAAGAATACTGAACGGTGAGCTAGAAAAAACTGATTTCTTGATCCCATTCTTATGCTGGTTGGCTATGTAACTCTGAGCAAGTCACTTAAACTCCTTAACACTGTAACATCAAAATAACACCTGCTTTCGCTATTTCACAGGGCTACTGCCAGAATCAAAAACAATGTCAAAAAGGGTTTTGAACATTGAAACATATTACACAGGTGAAACTGAAATTAAAGCAGTTACTTCACAAAGGCCATGTCTACATCTTACTGTTGGACTACAAGGAATAAAATGCTTAAGAAAAATTACAGCCAGAAAAAGTTAAGAGCATGGTGATCAATGTGTTTTTATTACTATTAAATGTTTTCAAAAACAAGAAACAAGCTTATATTATAAACTTCCACTCTAGCCGAATAGAGACTCAATGTCGACGCCATTTCACTTGGGCTAATCTATCCTGGAAAGAAAAAGGTTCATACTGGCATATGCCAGAACTGACTCCCACTGGACCAATGCTCTTTGGTAATCAAAGTTCAAACTGAAACCCAAGAAAAAATGGTAAAAACAAAACCAAAATAAAATAAATTGTTAGAGTGTTCCAGAAACCTGAACTGACAACATGGGCCTGAATCCCTTTAGGAGTCCAGGGCCATGTAACAATATACAAACACGCCAAAACCCTGTGAAAGTCCTACTAGATTTTTATAGGCCAAGAAGTCAGGGAAGAGTGACTCATTAGCTGCTACCGTAAATGTAACCTCACTAAGCATTTAGTAGATTCTTAATAGTATCTAGAGATACTTAGCTGCTATTCAATCTTGCAAGATTTTTGTTTAATGTTATATTTATATGATATTAGCCCCATTAAAGGCCAGTAACTATTGCACTGAAAATGTGTAAGTATAATCTAAGTCCGGTCAAAAAGCAAAGTCTATTAGATTCTTTCAAGATTGACTATTAACCAGACAACTCATATGTTGAAATGGACTACAGAGTGTATCTGTGTATAAAGGGATGAAACACTCTGCACAGAGAAGAATTCGTATTTGTCATGACGCAGGGTATTGTTATAGTTTTATTGTGAAGGGTTAGGTTTTTGTTTTTGTTTTTGTTTTTTTGCTTAAGTAAATCACTGTGAAAATTTGAAACATTTTACTTACTGAAACAAGCTAAAGCACAGCAAGTGAAGGAAGTGTGTACACAAATGATGAGGACAAGCAACAGTAGTGCAAAGCAGGACCAAACCCGTGCACTGGCTCGCCTTCTCCAATGATGACTTTTGGGGAGAGACACCCATAGAATCCTGCTCGGTTCACTCGAGTATGTAGGCAAAATTCTGTGATTTAAAAAGTATTCTTAAGTGTTGTCTTCTTTCTCCAGGTGAACAAAATCAGGATCTCAAGTCTTTGTTTACCCTATTTTGTTCGCCTCAAAAAACAAAACACAACGGTTCTTAAAAGATAAAGTATATATTTTTTAAAAATGATCAAGAAGAAAAACTGAAACTACTATATATATATTTAAAAATATATTTTGTAGTCGATTTTGTTACCATCCTTGGTATAAAAAACCACAAAGATTAATTTATATATTAAAAGTTGGTATATGTCTGTTTTCCTTTTAAGTAAT
The DNA here is from genome assembly GCF_048773025.1 of Camelus bactrianus. Classification (NCBI taxonomy): domain Eukaryota; kingdom Metazoa; phylum Chordata; class Mammalia; order Artiodactyla; family Camelidae; genus Camelus; species Camelus bactrianus. The sequence goes on from NC_133565.1 coordinate 31,046,224, forward strand.
AATTTCAGTAAATAAAAAACTATATGTAAAATTTATAAATAATAAGTTGTATTAATGGGCCTTCCAACTGTAGATATTTTTCACATGTTCTGGTAAAACTTAAAGGTCATCAGGACCACAAATCCAGGAACAACTGGAATGTCTTATGCTCTTAAATCACCAGACACTCAATTAAACCACAGTTCTAAATGGACAGTATTCATGCTGGCATCTTACCTTCCCAGGCTTCAGTTCTCAACAACCTTCTAATGCAGGGGAAATCTCATGCCCCAACTTGGAATAAGACAAAGAGAAGCCAGCATCAGTTCACTTCCTGACAAAAGAAGTTAAGTATTAGAGCTGAACAAAAGTCACAGTTGTCACTTTGCATGGTATTCCTAAGTTGAAAATGAAATCTTACCAATGAGAAATTGGGATATTTTTCAGTGGCCTCTCAAAGGAAATAGTGGATGAGAAAGACGCTATCTAAAAGGAAAACCAAAGTTCAGAAGCAAATGCATAATCTGATGTAACTTCATTATGCAACAAAGAAGGTAATGAAGGCGCTTTAAAGTAGGAGATACATTATCCTTCACTGGCACTCTGCTTCCTGGAGTAGCAACGAGCAAGCCTGAGTTAGTTCTGAAGAGTGGTTTCTACCCTTGGACAAGCGGCACAAGTCAGGAAGACAAAAGCAGGTGGAAGGCAAGTAGACCGAAGGGAGCAGGTATGTTTCCGTTGTTTCATAATCATATTCTGCCATGCTTGACAAGCAGGTGATCTGGGAAAATGTGAGATTTCAGTAAGATCTGTCCTCTTCTAAGTTACGTTCTAAGCACAGTGAGGTTAAGAAAGATGTGTCGGTTGTTTCTGCTGAGAATACTAATGAAAAGTCTTTATCAGAAGTGAGGTCACTAAAATGAAAAGTGTTAACAAAATGCACAGCTAAACAGAGCAGTTGTTTTATGCTTTTGCAACTGTTCTATTATAAGCTTCAAGGCTGAGATTTCCTCGCTGTGAAGGTGGTTCTAAAGATCGGTCTAAGTGCCGATGTTTAACAAAGCATGCGGCGCAGCGCCGAGTCAAAGTGAAGAGGACTCTGTTCTGATTAATATTACAGTAGCATTTTGAACTTTTTTTCTTTGAGCTATAACTTTCTACTAAATCTACAGATTAAAAAAACGGAAGTCTTTATCTAAAAAGAGTGCCAAGAACTAGATTACTGTAACCAACTGACCTTAAGAAAACTTTAAAATTTTATATGGTTAATAACTCATAATCCAGACAATTCCTTTTGGAAACTGAATTTAGTAAAACATACAGTGAGGTCCAGCAAAACTGCTGACAGACACAAACGCAGTAACAATTAAAGAGGCAACATGTCAAATGCAGAAACAGAATAAATGTTGATTTTCTTACATTTTTCCAATTGTGATTCTCAATCTCAATTATTTTACTTTTGTAAAACAAGCCTTTCACATATTACATGTTTGTACTCCTAAATTGCCTCTCCTAAATAGAACCCAGTCTTCATGTTATCACCTGCTAAATGATGATTCCTACCTGTCCAACACTGGGACTGCTGTGCACAGGGGACAAAGCTTGGCCTTAGCCAAGGCATCAGGGACCTTCTTTGGCCTGAGCTTGTGGCTGTGTGCGCAGACAATTCTTGGGACTGCGCCTCTGAGAGAATCCTGGTGATCAGGTTCAGGGAGCCAGAGCTTACTAAGTCACTCCGGGTGACTATACCAACAAATGTCCCTTTGACTGATGTCTCAAAATAAAATAAAAGCAGACAGCCTCATGAAAGCAGACTGCTAGCCCAAGATCCCGAGGAACATAGGACTGAACGAACTGATGAGGGAGAATTTATTGTGGTTATTTGTTTAGAATATTGTTAATACTGTAGTGACCTATTTTTCTGATATTAGAAAAAAAAATTCTTTGCATTTTTCTTAAGCTATGTCCCACAACAATTCAGTAAACAGTACTTCCGTAAAATGAAACAGAATATTTTGAAATGATACCTGATTCTCATTAAGCATCCCCTGACTCCCAAATTCAGCGACTATCACTGAGTCCCCTTCCTTTTCATAGCAATGGAATTATTTGCATATGTCCAACAAGAATCTGTTCTCCTTTTTATTAGGACAAATCATTGGGTCAACCAAGGCCTCACCCGGACTGTCACATTTGAGAATGACTCTCATCGAATTAGGTAAGACAAGTCATCTTTACATAACAAAGGTTGACTTTACATATGGATCCAAAGTCTACAAAGCAGCAAAACTGGTCTCCATGTCTGGCTTATAGGTTCAAGCTCACAGGAGGTAAAGAAGTCACTTATTGGCAGGCCAAGAACCTTTGCAAATTCCAGAAACTCCAAGAAAAGAGAAACTCGCCAAATTTACAGGTACAAGTGAAATCTGGTATAGTTAGTTTCTTAGGCTTGGTTCAGGACAGCAAAAAAATAGAGGCTTATAAAGTCCATTCCAAGATCCTTGATGAAAACTTTCAGACAGAAGTTAATTTTGTAAATTTGTAATTTTGAATATTCAATAATACTGAATTGCAAAAGCGAATTCAAGGTGACCTGTATGTTTAATTTACACTCTTGTTGCACCAGCATTTTTTGTACCAAGAATAATTTGTTGGTATTATTATAATTACAAGGGGGAAGGACTGTTACAAAAAACTGTGAAAGACTTTGAAAAAAAGAAAGAAAGAAAGAAAAAAAGATTACTGGTTCTGTCCAACCCCACGCCCCCTTCTGGATGATCTGATTCTTCAGAGGCCTATATCTTTCATCGTCTTCCAGTTGTTTTATAACTCTGTAAATTATAGAAAACTTATAGTAATACAAATGATTCTTTTCCATAGAAATTCAAATGAACTTTGTCCGGTGGAATGTAACTGATTACTGCCCTGTAGATACTGATCAGTTTTGCATGTATTAGTAAATTCCTTTCAGTATTCCTGATCATATACATATCTGTTGCTTTCAACTGGTTTTAACATCTTATTGGTTCCCTCATTAATTAATGAGTTGAATAATATCTTTGATGTGTTCATTTATATTTGTATGAGATCATGCCTTCACCTTTTTTTTAAAAAAAAAAAATTACGTTATAACAACAGGAAGGCTAACCCAAGACTCCAGAGACTGGGAAGATTCCTGTCCTTTTAATTAGATTACCAAGGTATAAAGAAGCTGAAACCTCATTACCATATTTGGGAATTTCATGGCACGTTAGGCCTCTACAGTCCTTTACACGGCTCTGCCATTTGACTTCCAGGAAATGACCTTCAGACATATTTTCAGGAACACAGTACGCATGAAAACTAAAGGTAAGATAAAAATCATAAGAAAACAAACTATCCTGGATCAACTCTTACTAGAGAAAGATCATACTTTTGAAATTTTTTCTATCTACCACCCTATCTTTAACAACTAAATATGTAAAAGTAAAGAAAAGTGCAATTTCTTTCAGAATCACAACATGCCATGAGTTAATTTCTGCCATTTGTATGCTGCAATACAACAGGAAAATCATCTCAAAAATAATACAAAAAAAAAATGTCAAGCAATAAAGCAACTGTCATTTCTTTTACCTTACAAAGAACTAAGTGATAAATTAGTAAAATCCACGTGGATTGGGTCTAACGAGGCTGACTTAGTGGCAGCCTTGATGAGACAATGGGTAAAGGGCTTCCTAACAAGACAGGTGGAAACTTGAGATTCAGCTTCTCTCAATTGCCTCTCCGCAGAAAAAGTTAAAAAGCCACTTATCTCTGGGAAAAGTAATATATTAAGCTACCCTGTCATTTAAATCTCCCTGTGTGTAGAAGTTTTCAGAAAGAATTTTTAAAACAGAAAGAACAGTGAGAAGAATGCATAGCATAAGGAAAAGAATCATGACACAAAAAGAGGTAAAAAGGTAAAATTTCGCTGTGTCACACCTGGCCCCTCATAACAGCCACCTTTTCCTTGGACAGAAATTAGAACATATGTTCCTAAGAGGAGCAAGGTGTACAACAGCGGAAAGGGCTAGCGGCCTGAAGGACGCGACTCAAACTTGGAGCCTCACACCATCTAAAAGGGACCTTGGGACGACCCAGTGATAATGTGCTTCAAGGCACTTAGCGGATCAAGGTGTTCAATAATGTTTATGAACAAAAAAAATCCCTCAGTATGAGCTGTGGCCTGATTGCTTGTTGCTTTCCTAATTTTATGAACAGTGTTAGTGGGGCAAGTCTGAGACGGAAATGAACAAATAAATGGAAAAGAGGTTAATGCAAGTTAGACACACTAAATGAAAGCCTGGTCTGTGGATCTCTGAAATTTATTTGTAAAACTGGAGTAAATTATATAGAGAGAGTATCTGATCAACTACAAAATACTACTGTACGTATACAAGTCTATAGAAATAAAAGGCACAACAGTGAGAAGTAAGTAGAACTGTTACTACTTATAGATGCTATGACTGTATACCGTGAAAACCCAGGGGGATCAAATGAGAAACTCCTAAAAACAGTAAAATAATTAAAAAAGATAGTGGAGGAAAATTAATATATAGAAATCAACAGCTTTTTTTTTTTTTTTTACATACAAACAATAATTACAGATCGGAAGAAAAGGCCTCAACCACAATAGAAACAAAATGATGAGTAACTAAGAACAAATTTAAGAAATCTGTAAAACCTGTACGAGGAAAACTTTAAACCATATAGTCCTGTAGAAAACATAGGTAAGTTGGATGGTTTGACGGGTTGCTAAGAGGACTCAAAGGACTCAGCACGTAGTCGTACTCCTCGCTATGACTTCTTACCCACAGAACCTGCTGCAAAGGGAAGAGGCACATGGGGTAGAGTCCAGAGGAAATCAGACAAAAGCTTCCTAGGGGTCCTCTCCCAGCAGAGACACAAAAGATACACTCAATTCCTCCAGCAATGAATTGTGACAACATGTGTGAAGTTTTAACTAACAGGGAAGCTCGTCCGCAATTCAGTGCCCAAGATTTTTACTGGGAGTTCATCACGCAGGCATCCTGGCCTAGCACATACCAGAATTCCAGACTCCCAAAAGGAAAGCAGCTTTTCAGCATAAACCACACTATTTATACAAACAATTTCGGCGCAGTGAGACTCCCTTATCACTTAGAGGAGTATTTTGCATCATTATAAGGAGTATATATAAATATACGGATCTGTTTCCCAGCCAAGTTCCCAAACACCAGCAAGGGTCAGTTTTACAAACAGGTCTTTCTAAGGAAAGCAGTCTCAAGACTGCCCTGTTAACTGTTTTCTGCGCAACTTGAATATGGAAAGCCTAATTATGAGTCAACATCCAAAAACCATATAAGACTGCTAAAACTAACTATGTAAAAATTTTAAAAATCTTATGTGGCCAAAATTCACCAGGAGTAAAGTTACAGATAATTGGCAAACTGTGAAAGAATATTTGTAACTCATATCTCAGGGAAAACAAAAGATACTAGATCTTTTCACAAATCCTTATTATATAAACAAGCCCCTAAAAATGGATCCTGAAGAGACTACAACTTAAATAGAAAAACTGAGAAGAAAAAAACACACCAACAGAAAAAGAAACGCAAATGATTCAACCTCACCTATCATAAGATAAATGAGAATTAAGGCAACACTCAGATAGCATTTTTCTCACCTATCAGATTGGTAAATGTCCAACATTACACAACAGACTCTGCTGGGAAATGAGACACCGTCACACGTAGCTGGCAGGCATTCAAACACCTATGTAGAGCCATTTGGCAATATCTACCCAAATTACAGACGCACGTGTTTTCTGACCCAGTCAAATTCCTGGAATTTACTTACATTCTATAAAACCGCATGCATACATGTAAGATTATCCAATGCAGCATTATTTGCATTAGTAAAATTTGAGAAACAATCCAAATATCCATCAGCGGGGTTCAATACACCATAGGACTGTCATAAAACATACTAGTATGCAGTTGTAATAAAGCACTCTGAGCATTGCCATGGAAAGATCTCTAAAATGTACTGTGAAGTGAAAAAAGCAAAGTAGGAAACAGTGATAAAATTGATCAAAAATAAGACTTCAGGTTGATTTGCATAAATATATGTTAGAAGATAGACATCACATAAAATTAGCCACTTTTAGGACTGAGCAGAAAACAGACACAACAGGGGAACAGGTGGAAACAACAATTTTCACTGTGTGTCTTATCATTGCTTAATTTTTGGACCATGTGAATTTATTATTAATTTTTTAAAACATCAACGCCAATGTATTCTGTAACCAAAACCGAACACAAATTTAGGAGATGGTTGCTAAGGAAAAACTTTAGCATGAGATAAGCCCATGCCCCAGGACTTTTACTCTCATCTCTGCCAGACAAAGGTAGCCAGCTCAGAGGCCAAAATCAGATTAAGCCAGCCACCTTCTCAAACAGCCTGTTGTTTTGGAGTTGTAAGCTCAAGGTAACCACCATTAAGGTGGAAGGGAAGGAATAAACTAAGAGGGTATTAAGTGAAAGATCTCAACTTTAAAGTTAAAAAAAAAACAACTGCTCACGTTAGATCTTTTGCTGTGGCTACTTACATATAGAACTGAGCGGAAATAAAGAAACATCCAGAGCCTGGTAAGTTTTTCAGTGGACTGCATTATCAAAGAAAGCACAAGCCTGGCCTGCAGAAGCCTGTTCAAATCCTAAAGCAATTCCTAGACCTCCAAGTCTAACAGCAGGAAGTTGGCCATGAAAACTGCAGTCCTCAAGAGGGATGAGGGTGGCAGCATTCGCCAGCCCAAAATACGCCACTTTGAAATAAGGATTATTTTCAGCTGAAGGCAAGTGAGAAGAACCAAACAAGAAAAAGTCTCTGCCCTCCTCTCTACCAGGAAAGGCAGGACAACTCCTGATCACCAGACAACGCTAGACGCTAATCCACTCCCAGGAGACACTAGGGGAACCTACGTAACAAAACTCACTAACTAGTCCTTGTCTTCCATTAGTTTTCCCCATATGTTTACTTTTCTAGTTTGCCACCCTTGAAAGCCTAAAATCCCTTCTTTGTCTTATTACTTCTCTACAAACTTACTGTTCTTTGTTCAGATGCTAAATAAGCCCTAAGTTTAAACCAACACTTTGAGTTACCACGAGATACTCTCGTGTGTATATGCACAATACATGTGTTAATAAACTTGTTTTTCTCTTGTTGATCTGTTTCTGTCAAATTTGCAGAGGCCCAAGCAATGAACCTAAGGTGCATAGAGGAAAAACATTTTTTCCCTCCCCTACAAGGGTATATACTTTATAACGACTACCTCAGCAATGGCCTTAGAAGAAAATGATTAAAGAATATACATTCCTACAGGGCAGAGCCACAGGCCTAAGGGGTCAATGGTCTTGACAGCTTTTCCCAGAGGACCTTCCAGAATGGCTTACCAAGGAACCTACTTCACCTCGGGGGAGATTTCACAACTTTTGTTCAGAATATGATAATTGCTATAGACCAGTGACTATTTCCCCTATTTTCCTGTACTTCGTAACTTTCAGAATTTATCCCATTCCTATCCCATCACTGTCTGTTGGGTGGGACAGTGGTAGTGGCTAATACCTTTTAGTTAATTAATTGCTGGACCATGAGTTGCAAATCCGGATCTGCTGGACAAAACTGTAAGTTACCCAGGGATTCTGGACTTCAGCTTGGCTAGGAGTTTAGGTGAGAAGGTCTGAAAACATATTTGTATGGTCTTTGGGGGACAATGTTATGTATCTCCCCAAATCCACTCTCTGCTTCTACTAAACAATGGAACACACTGGGAATGGCTGCTCCAGAATACGGATAACTGCCACTATGTAAATGTAACACCACAGAAATTGACAGACATACCACCTCTTGTCAGTTATATGTTGTCCAAAGAGCACTCTTAAAACCTGTTGCCAATAAGCAGTCTTCAGACTCATGTTACTCAGGCTCAGAATAATCCTGGTAATGTTATCAAGGTGCTGACATCTGTGACATTCAACACTATCTAGGTGCTTCAGCAGCCAAAATAGGAAGATGCACATGAACTTCAGATGGACACTGTGGATGTGATACAGGAAGCACGTCTGAATGGTCACAATGATATAGACTGGTGTTTTAAAGTTCTGAAGGTGTCTCCCTCACCAAGGAGTCTGATGGTAACCTTAACATTGCCCTAGATTCAAGGCAGTTCAGGATGTGAACCAAGCTTTTATTTATTTATTTTTTTTTGTAACAATTTGTAAAGACTGAACAGTCGGGTGGTACTACATCAGGGGATATTAAGAATGACTTTCTTCCAATAAATTTAACTACTTAGATGAAAGGGAATTATTCCTTGAAAGGCATAAACTACCAAAGACTACTTAAGAAATAGGTAACACTTAACATCTATTAAAGGCATTGAATTTACATTAAAAATTCTTCCCACAAATAAAACTCCAGGCCCAGATGACTTCATTTTTTAACTCGACCAAATATTTAAGATAGAAATATTATAAACCCTACACAAACTCTTCCAGAAAACCGAAGAGGGAGGAATACTTTCCAACTCATTCCATGAGGCTAGCATTACCCTATAAAGAGTTCACAGTGTACAATTCCATTTATTATATAAAATTCTAGCTACTTCAAAGCAATCAATAGTGACAGGAACCAAATCAGAATTTACTTGAGAACACAGGGATAGTGGGCAGAAATGCATCACCAAGGGGCATTAGGAAGTTTGAGAGGATGGATATTTTCATTATTTTGATTGTGCATGTGGTTTCATAGCCCCGTACTTATGTCAAAACTCACACTGTACCTGTTAAATATGTATTCTTTAAACATGCTGTCATATAGGTACAAAATATACCTTAAACATACCATCATCAACCTGTAAAAAATATAATTTACCACACTAGTCAAATAAAAGACAATCATATGACCATTTTGATAGGCAAAGAAAAAGCATTTGATAAAATATAAAACCCATTTGAAAAAAAAGAATAGAAGGGAATTTCCTTAATCTGTTAAAGGGTATCAACAAAAAACCTACATAAAGCTCATACACTTAACAATGAAATACTGAGTCTTCTTTCCTTAGGTTAGAAACAAGACAAGGATGAGCACTTTCACACTTCTATTGAACAGACAGACATAGATTCTAGCCAATGCAATGCAGCAGGAAAAAATACATAAACGAACGGTATAGAGACTGGAGAGAAAGAAGTGTAAACGCCATTTTCAAAGATGACAAGATTGCTTACACCGTAGGACTATTTACATACACAACCATCATAACTAATAGGTGGATTCAGCAAGATCATTACATATAAAATCAGTATAAAATAATTTTAGTTCCATATACAAGCAATTAGCATTTGGAAAATGAATTTTTAAAATGCCATTGAAAATATCATCCAAAACCATTAAAACAGCTATTTAAAAAACTAATGAAAGAGATGGAAGACCACCACACCAAGACTGAAAATAGAAACTGCTGAAAGAAGGTTAAACAGACATAAAATCAAGGCACATAACACGTTCATGAACTGGAAGCCTTCAACTTTATTAAGAGGTCAATTCTCATATTTGACCTAAAGATTCAATCCCAATTAAAATTCTTGCAGGATGTTTTGGAAGGTGAAAAGCTGATTCCAAGATTTGTCTCAGATGAAATGGTAAACTAGACAGACTATTTGACACAGCAGATGAAGCTCTGCTTTGAATAATCCCAAACACTGGATTAGGTCATCTGTGATTACCAGCACCTCCGACCACTTGCCAGAATCTGATGTAAATCCCCTCCAAAGGAAGACAATACCATCAAGAACCTTAAAATATCTCTACAGTTTTCATACAAAATATCTGTCACACTTTAAAATAACTACCTATGTAAGTACTCAGGACAATCTGATAAAAACCAAATAGATGTTTTTCACAAAAATAGAAAAACCCATTCTAAAATTCATATGGAATTTCAAGGGACCCTGCAGAGACAAAACATTGTGAAGAACAAAGTTGGAGGACTAACACTTTCCAAGTTCAAAACTTACTACAAAGCTACAGTAATCAAAACAATGTGATACTGGCATAAGGACAAACATATAGACTAATGGAACAGAATAGAGAGCCCCCAAATAAATTCTCACACATATTGTAAATTCGACAAGGATGCCAGGACCATTCAATGAGGAAAGGGCAGTCTTTTCAGCAAATGGTGTTAGGAAAACTGGATATTCACATGCAAAAGGCCTTATCTTACACCACATACAAAAATTAACTCAAAATTTAAAAAGCCCTAAATATAAGAGGTAGAATTATAAATTCTTGGAAGAAAACAAAGGACAAAGGCTTCATAACATGGCAAAAGCTTCATGACACAGATTTGGCAATGGTTTCTCGGATATGACACAAAAGCACAGGCAACAAAAGGTAAGATAGACAAATCAGACTTGGTCAAAATTAAAATCTTTTGTGCATCAAATGACACTATGAACAGCGTAAAAAGGCAATCCACAAGATGGGAGAAACTATTTGCAAATCATATATCTGATAAGGGATTAATACCCAGAACATACAGAGAACTAAAACCTAACAACAATAAATAAAAAAAAACCCAATTCAAAATTGGACAAAGGACTTGAAAGGACAATTCTCCAAAGAAGATATACATACGGCCAAGAAGCACATGAAAAGAGTTTCAATATCACTAATCACTAGGTAAATGGAAACCAAAACCACAATGAGATACTGCTTCACATCTATTAGGCTAGTACTAAAAAAACAGAGAGCAACAAGTGTTCACAAGGATGTGGAGAAGCTGGAACTTCTGTATATTGCTGGTGGGAATGTAACACGGTGCAGCCACTGGAGAAAACAGTATATAGCCGTGCCTCCAAAAATTAAACACAGAATTACCACATGATTCCGCAATCCCACCTCTGGTTATAAACACAGAAGAACTGAGAGCAGGATCTTGAAGAGGTATCTGTATGCTCGTGTTCAGAGGACCAGCATTCAGAATGGCCAAAAGGTGAAAACGGCGCAAGTGCTCCCCAATGGCTGAGTGGATGAACAAACTACGTTATGTGCATGCAATGGAGTATCATTAATCTTTTAAAAGGAAGGGGAGTCTACACTCTGCTACAACTGGAAGAGCCCTGAAAACGTCATGCTGGGTAGAACCCAACAGACATACAAGCCAAGTATTGTTACGACCCCACTACTTTAGGTATCTAGGATCGTCAAATTCATACAGCAAGAAAGTGGAACAGTGTTTGTCAGGGCTGGAGGAAGGAGAATGGGGAGGTACTATTTAATTTGTAAAACTTTCAGTTTAGGATGATGAAAATATTCTAGAGATGGAGAGTGGTGACAGCTGCACAACAGTGTGCATGTACTTAATGCCACTGATCTATGCACTTAAAAATGGCTGAAATGGTAAATTTTATGTATATTATACTACAATAGATAATTCAAAAATACGAGAATTCATATAAACCTCTAAATTAAGTGTTATGGTGAATAAGAATCATACTTTCATAAACTGAAATTCACTTCTCTAGTTAATAAATAGCATATAATGTATACATTTATATTGCCATTCATACTGCCTCATTTTCTTTTTTATACGAAATATTGAAGACCACAAAAAAGGTATTAAAAAATACCACTCATAATCATTGCATAAAAATTATTTACTGATATTGTAGGACTAAAATAATATATTACATTTTACAAAAAATCTAAAATTTGTGTTTTCTGTAATCATTTGCAGTAATATATAGGTATAATTTGTTTCTTCTTTCATAATATTTATTCATTTATTTATTTTGCTAGGCACAAGATGCACACAGATGGCAAATCTGTCCCCTCAAGGCATTCATAAATTTGAGGAAGGCTGTAAATAAACAATTAAAATACTAACAGTAGAGGCATACATAAAATGCACAAGGTACTATGGGGTACAAAAGGAAGAGCCCCTCAAATTGCCTAGTTAAGTCAAAGAAGGCTCCACAGACGCGGTGACAAATTACCTCACTTCGAAGACAAAGGAGCAGCAGCATTTCAGGCGGGGGAACTGACACCTGCCAAAGCACGGAGTCAGGCTTAGCGTGTCTGGAAACCTGCACATAGTTCAGGACGTTTAGAATTCAAGGTATGTATGAAGAAGTTATAGGTGAAGATGTCAACCGAATAGACTGATACGATGAAAAGCCTTGAATGCCAGGCGAAGACATTCGGAGATATACTGTAGGACGTAGGCATCTCTTGAAGTATTTTGCAAATAGAAAACACCACGTCAGATTTACGTTTTAGAAAGATCACGACAGCAGCACTGTGAATGAAACTAGGACAGAAGAAAGAAGGCTACTGCAGCACTTCACAGGGGAAAGGAGACCAAGGAAAGAGCAAAGAGGGCAGGGGAGGAAGGATGAAATCCATTTAATCCAGGCAGGACTTGTGAATGATCAGATGTGACTCCAAACACATGCATGCACGCGCAGGCGTGTGCGCGCACACACACACACACACACACGCACATATACACACACACCCTTTAAGCACAGGTTCCACAAATAATACTTACAGTCATTATGCACTATTTATTCTAATATTTTCTCTTTTGTTCTATTATTTTCATTAAAAAAATGATGGACATAACTAAACTGATTTCAAGACATGCTGACGAAATAGAATGTAAGGTGGAAAAATAAAACTCAACCATTCTAATAAAGACAAAAAAACTATATGTATTTATAGACAATGAAAAATTGAAAGAAAAAAGAATGCTAGTCAGTTACTGAACAAAAGCTGGTATAGCTATATTAATATCAGATGAAATACATTATAAGGCAAAAAACATTATTAGAGATAAATAAGGTCCATATAACGATGAAAGGATACTCCAGCAGAAGACATAACCACTCTAAATTAATATGGGCTTAGTAACAATTGCCTCAAAATGTTTTAAGCTAAAATAGAAATTGTGATATTAAAGATCCAAAATCACAGTGTGAAATTTTGATGTAACTCTTCAATTATTGATAAATTAAGAAGGTAAAAAATCCGTACAGATATAAAAGATTTGAACAGCGTATTATAACAAGCTTGATCTAGTGTACGGATATAAAACTCTCATCCATCATTAAAGAATCCACATTCTTCTCTAGTGCACACAGACCATTTAAAGTACATGAACCAGGCTACAAAGCAGATGTCAAACACTGAAGACCTGATGTCATATTGTCCTCAGCTTTAAAATATTAGCTAAAAAAAAATCAGTGTGCCAAATAACCAACTAAAGAAATTAGATAAGAAAAAAACAAAGGATGCTGGTTTGACAGAAAGTACATGGGGGGGATAAAAGAGGAAAAAGCCCAATGCATAAGAGTAAATTAAATTTGTAAAGCATACTTGTTTTTTGCCATTGTAGTATTTCTATGTATTTTGCTTGTTAATTCACTTACTCATTTCAGTCAAGAAAAATATACTGACCATTGATTCAGAGATGAAATTGTTTCTAAAAGCTCACTATCTATTCAGTCAACAACTATTTAAACTCTTATTTACTATGGCAAGGCAATTTTCTAGGTGATGACGTGGATGGGGAATATTTATTAGACAATAAGAGAGATGAGTATGTAAATGATACAAAGTATAGAGTAACAAATTGCATCTATTTCTCCATTCAGAGAAGGGTGAGTTTAATTCTGACTGGTGATGAGGTGAGGTATTAGGGAGGAAGGAACCTTCAAATGTAAGGCTTGAATATGCACAGGCAGGAAGAAAAGGCAGGGCAACGGAGTGCCAAGTGTGTCTAATCCAAACAGTGGATGGTTCTAGTTAGAACACAGACCAAAGCAGAAGAGAAGGCCGCAGAAGTGGTGGAGGCAAACTGTGGGAGGCTCTGAAAACGATGGTGAAAGCTGAAACTTTATTCTATGCGTGGCAGGTGGAAGGTATGAGGGCTGTCACTGAAGTTTTTTGTTTTGTTTTAGCAGAAGTAGTGATGAGAATTAGGCTCCAAGAAAACTGGTGAGGAAATTATTTCCATAGACAGAGCAGGGGCTGAGAAGGCCTGAGCCGGCACAGTGACTGTAAGGACAGAGAGGACTAGAAAGACGAGGGACATACAGCACAGCCGAGTTGTGATCTGGCAGCTGGACGGGGAGCAATAATAGAGCTGAGGGCGAGTAGGGTTTCTCAGTGACAAGGTGGTTGGGTTGTTATGAACAGAAGTAGAGAATGCAGGGTATAGCGTAAGCTGGGATGGAAAATGTGTTTATTGCCTTTACAGCTAGTGTAGCCTACAGGGCTACGTGAGAAACACGGCCCTAAGATTACCGGAAAGCAATTCTTTTCTTAAGATATGATTTTAAACTTACCTGGCATTCAACTTCATTGACCCCTTGGTCACTATAATCCTTCCTTTTTTCTGTCTCCCTTTTGTTCCTCCTAACTTTACTTCCTTCCAGCAGGCTGAACAACTCCAGGGTACACCAGGCACAGTGCACAGGGTGTGCTAACCCCGCAGAACCTCCTGCTATCGTGCGTCATGGGCACCCTGCCTCCTTCCCTACCCGTCGTAAATCCATGGGGCATGGTTTCAACTCCCCTTTAACTTTAACCACTATTAAAGTTTGAAATCATAGAGAAACCAGATATATTCTTAAGCCTGGCATGGGTTACCAGGAGAGTGGCCCACCGTCTTTCATTAGTAACTTTCTGAAAATACACTTAAAATGCATCTATTTGGAATACAAAAGCAGAGTGACAACTTAAGTATTATGGATAAGTGTCCATGTCCCCCCGACTCCCCAAATTCTCATGCTGAAATCATAACCTCAGTATGATACTATTACGATAGTATTAGGAGGTGGAGGCTTTGGGAGATGATTCAGTCACGAGGATGGAATCCTCATGAAGGGGACTGTGCCCTTATAAAAGAGACCCTAGAGAGCTCTCTCCTCCTCCTGCCATGTGGCAAAATCTTCCATTTTGTGTGTGTGTGTTTTTAAACAACTCTTTAAAAAGCAAAAAATACTCTTAGCTCAAGGGTCATACAAAAACAATGTGGCCTGTGGTTTGTTATTTGCTTACATCCTGCTCAAGAAAAAGGTCCTCCTCATTCTGTCATATGTTGGCTCTGCAGTCTAACAGCTGGCTCCCCATCAGCTCCTCCTGAAAATAACCTGCCAGTCAAAAGTTCTACCCAGGGACATCTGAAGACTGGGAAGCAGGCACTCACCTGCTGCTCACTCACCAGCCGAGCTGGGACCCTGATCTCAGACTCCTGGCCTTTAGAGCTATGAGCAAAAAATGTCTTTTGCTTATAAGTCTCCCAGTCTGCGGTACTTTGCTGTAGTAGACCTGAAGTAAGACACTAGGTTTCTTCCCATTTCAATGATTCTCTAGATTTCAGTACTCTTTATTCTCTCAATTTACTCAGTGCAGTAAAACAGACATTTAGTACACAAATATTACATATACAGCTTAATAGACCACATAGTCTGACCACAATGCAATTAGACATAAATATGAAAGGACAACCAAAAAACACCCCTCAGAGGTTAAAGAAGAAGTTGTAATGGAAGAAAATTTTAACTTAATTAAATGTATTTGGAAATTTTTAACATTAAATACTGTCTGTTTGAATAGAAGGCTAAAGATCAATGAGCTGAAGAACAAAGTTAAGGACTCACCTTGCCTGACTTCCCTTATTATAAAGCTACAGCTATCGAGATTGGTGACAGACAGAAACATAGATCAACGGAACAGAATAGCCCAGAAGTAGACCCACACACATAAGGTCAACTGATTTTTGACAAAGATACAAAGGCAATTCAACAGAGAAAGGACAGACTTTTCACCCACGTAGCCACCACCAAGATTAAGATACAAAACATGAATATCTTTTAATTATTACATATATTTGTTCTTATAAGCACTTCGGTTTTGCTTTAGGAAAGCCACATGCCATATCCCCTTGTGAAGAATTCAGATTATATCATAAGTTTCAGTGAACCTTGCGAGCTGTACTCAAAGGTCATTTAATTTTTTTCCTAGTTGTATGACTTTTGGTACGTCAGTTAATTTCTTGTTTTCCCCTTATTTTTCTTTAAGGTCTCCTCTCCCCCTTTTCGCTAAGATTTTTGTGAGAATGAAACGTGAAAATGTAAATAAAGAGTATGGTCAGGAAAGAAATTTTAGGGGTTAATTTTAGGGTTCTGTATTTTGTGGTGTTGGTGGGTTCACAGGTATAAATATTTGTCAAAATTCATCAGTTGTGTACTTTGAATGTAGTTTATCATAAATTATATCTCAGTAATCGATTAAAAATTTTTAAATAACATTTCTCACCTACCAGGTGCTGCTGTAATTGTTAATTCGTTCCTCTATCCCCTCTCTTGTACACTTAAGAGGAAAAATACCGAGACTCTCACTATTTCCTCTGTGGAAACTTCGAAAACCTTCCTGAAATAATTATAACATTATTTCTCTGCTTCTCCTCCAGACTGAATCCCTGTATCTTTCACTTTTCCTATGAATTTTACTTTCTTTCGCTTATTTAGTAAGATTTAAAACCTAGATTCTATAGCTCTCATTTCAAGTTAAAGAACAGAAACAGAATAATTCACTCACACGCTACAAAATATCCTGAGGTCCTTAGGGGTTAGTTCTGCTAAAGTCTATGGGCATTATTGGTAGTACAATGTTGCTAATTCATATATTAAAAGAGGTTTATTATAACTCCCTCAACTCCTATTCAACCAAACTCACAGGAAGCCAGCCATACAAGTACTATTTTCAGGTCTTTTATTAATCACTGACTATAACTGTACTCCCAAAGTGAATCATATTACTTTAAAACAGGAGTGGCCAAGACACCCTTCTTTTTTAATTTGCTGCCACCATTAGAAAAACTTAACTCTTCATTTTCTTTTTAATATATCAAATGAAGTTTTGACAACATAGTTATCATGTACTTATGTATTTTAAACTCAAAGCAAAATATTTCATGTTGGGCTTTCTTTAGTGAATTCTCCAGCTGTTTTGCCAGTAAATTAAGCATAGACTGCCTTCCCTAAATTGCTAAAAGCAGAGAGTTCACTGCAATGGATTACTAAAGAATCTGACTAGGCCTGAGACTACCACTACCAATCTTCAAAATAAACCCTTTGAGGTTGTGATTTGCTACTTTGCTTTGTATTTCTTTAAAACCAGAATTTTGTTTTATATAAATGTGAAGTGTTCCTAATGCTTTTTCATCTTAACACTCTTTGTTCAATATTTATCACATCTCAAAGAAGTCAGTAGATGATAAAAAATAAAATTACCCTCTCCCCAGTCCATTCCACTCACCTACAAAACGGGCTGGGAATAGTAGGTATCACATAACAAATCCCTCCATTCAGGCAAAAGGACCTATGACTGGGACCACAGGGCTCTTCGTGATCTAAAACACACACATACATAAAATAGAGGGAGACAAATTATAGTTTTCCTGATAAAACAAGGAAAACAACTAAGTGTCTTAGACTGAAGTAGCAATTCTAAAAATCAGAATGAAAAATTGTTTGTTAACATGAAGGACTTAATCTTATTCCTTATTTTGATAAGCAGGGACTTCTATCCCCTTGAGGAAAAAAACTAATCTGTCTTGATGATATTAATTATAATGGAGTTATAAGGTACATTACAGAAATAGGGGCTCTACATCATAGACTAAAAGGAGGTGATTAGGATCTTTAAATAAATAGTGGTCTTTCACAATTAGGACAGAGATTCTGCAGCTTTGCATAAAATTTCTCTGTCCCAAGGGCATATTTAGATTCCTCTTTCCTTTAAAGTCTCAGATACATTCAAGTCTGGAATTGCTGTGGGAAACAAAGTTTAGATTATTAAATAAACTCTGATGTCCAAAATTATCTTTAGATATTTATATGTATATCACAATTTTAACATCAAAAGTAATCTATTTAGGTTTTGATTTGCAAGGGGATTTTAGGTAATAGCTAGTAACTAAAAAGACGTATCTGAAGTTCTCAGTAAAATTAAAAACCTAAGTCATTGTTTGATATGTAGCCCAAACTTTCAGAATATAAAGAAAATAAGCCTCCATTTTTCTCTGGCTTCCTTTCTCCCCTCTTTCTCCATCTTCCTTCCTTCTTTATCTTTGGCTTTTCCTTTATGCTTCTCTCTCTGCCTTTCGTTTCTCTCTTGGTACCTCTCCTTCCTTCCAGCCTCTACCTCCTCCCTCACCCTTAAAAAAAAAAAACTTCCCTTTCACTCTTTGTCACCAAAACCATTATACAGAAAAATTGAGAAGTAACCACAGTAGAATTCATTATATTACTATATGCTACTATTTATAATTAGAAATACAAATTGCTGAATGCTTTATCTTTTAGTCTCGGTAGGGGAATTACATTGCTTTAAAATTGTACATTGTGGATTCCTGATTGTTTCTGTCCAGAAATGACATAGAATCTGATGTGAAGAAGAAAATGGCCTAATTCCAATCTGGCATTTTAAAAAACAGCATACTAATTTAAAAAATTTACCTGATATTTATTTGCCACTAAGATATCATACCTGTTAAGACATAATTGCTATTAAACCAGCTGTCTTCATCATCAGAATCTGAAATTTTAAAACTTTCCTTTTACTTTCGAATTGAAAAGATTCTCTTTCACCATCACATTACAACTACAAAAGTATAAAAATGTAAAGAGGGAAACAGAACTACAAAGAATTTAAGTGGAAAAAAAGAAAGTAAACCAACCAGAACTAACCTTTCAGATCTTTTCTTTTCTTACACAATGTAATACCTTTACAACCAAACAACTTTTAGTAAGATAACGCTTACAATTTTTCAGGAATAATTTGGCTAAAGAATTAAATCCCAATTAACATTACATTACACCAGAATCATGAGTCATCACATAGGGTTTTCCATTGAGGGTGGAGTGTAACTTTAACACAGAACGCTTCCTATGGCTGAAATTAATGTCCTTGTTTTTAACAAGATTATAGAATTGTAACCAGTCATGACTCAACACCTGGTATTTTATGAGTAAAGAATATACTCATCTAACCAGCACCACTATCTCTGAATCTGTTTTTATTCTGATTTCGTTTACTTATTTGTAAAGTTGATATCAGATATATAGAGTAAGTTAGAAATTTATCAGTTTGTAAAAAGTGATTAAATACATAAGTCTAAAATAAAATATTTCCATGTTATAAAGGAAGGTCTTTTAAAACCAAGGTATTTCAGATTTCTAGGACAATTTCAGATGGGAAAAATATAGCCTTGTATAAATAAACATTCGTTTTCTGGTTCTTTTGCTACGTGACACACATTGACAAAAGCATAAACTTACAAGAAATTACCTGTTGGCATCTTAATTTTTAAATAGTTTCATTCTTGGTCAAAAGTTTAGGGTTGAAAAACAGCACCTAAAATTAATAATTTGGGAAAAATTATCTTCTTTTGAGAGCATTATAAAATGTCACATATTCTAATAGTAATATTTTCTTAAATAATGAAAATAATTAAGAGATTTATATGCTAGTGACAAAATTCTTTGAGCATCTATTTTTTAGATTCTTATTACATATCAATAAAAAATCTAAACAGATAAAACTAAAAGATCAACAAATAGTATAAAATGCACTACACACACATCATTGTCTGAATAATGTAATGTAATCTTAAATCTCTCTCTGGAGAAAAGTCTAATGTTTTATTTTTAATAAACATTGTCAATGTAGGTGTACAGCATATGAGATTACATAGGAAAGATATGAGTCAGTAAGTGAAACTGAATGACCTGAATTGACTTTTTACTTTTTCATAAAGCCTATTTCTAATTTGACTTTTCAATAGAGTAACTTTCAACTTTTCAGTTTATTAAAAATGGCCACAGACATACTATAGAACAAACTTTAACAGCATTGAAAGGGTTGCATTTCTACAGAACCTGTAAAAATTTTATAAAAGTACTTTAAACTTACTGTAGATTGCACATTACATTTGCCAATCTACAGATGCCTTTCTTTTAAAAAAAATATGTGGCATCTGGTAAAGCGTAGCAGCTATGTGTGACGTTAATCTACTACAACAGAAATAAAGGAATTACAAAATAAATTTGAAAAGATGAAGAATTTATACTTACATTAGATTATATGCTCTCAATTTCATTTTATAAAGTAGACTCACTCCCGACTTAAACAGAAAGACTTTGTAACAGAAATCTCAATCAACAAATTCCTATTAACACAGGTGTAATGTCAAGGCTTCTCTCAAAGCCAATCACTCTTTGTTAAACAGACGAGCAATGAGAGAGACAAAGAAAGAGCAATTAAACGTATCTAATTTGAAATAATCACTGGCTTCCTGTATGAGTTTCTTTTTCCAAACAAACAAGGCTTACCTCAGTAAAGACTTACATTCATACAACAGTAAACTTTGTTGGATATGCAGCTTTGCAAAAGTTTTTGAAAACTGCGGACTAGAGCAGCTGTGCCTTCCTTTTGTAACACGTCAAAAGCCTGATTTATGGGGCTGCAGCGTGCAGTGTGGGCGAGGCTGAGACAAAGACCAACATGTGCACAGAGGTCAGGAACCGGCCAAGGGGACCGCCCCTTCCAGTCCACATGTTCAGAGTTGCAAGTGGAACAAAATTTTATTTAGAAAAGAAGTTGTACTAAGCTGCACTCTCAAATCGCTGTCCAACTTTTTAAGTTATAAAGTAAACTGCATTTTTTAGACTCCTAACTTAACTTTTCATGTCTAGATAATTCCAGAGTGTTGTAGACCTTTGTGAAGAAAAGAATTTTAATGTGTAGTTAATGGACAAATGTTCCACAGGGTTTTTAAAAAAAGGAATTTCCTTACAAACCATGTAACACTTACATAAATGATGATTTGAAATACTTATAAACCTGAAAGCATAGTCACAATAAAGCACACAACACCATGTTCAATTTGAAGTGAATATAATCACTGAATATGACTAATACTTATGGCGATATAACTATCTGCAAACTATCAAAGCTGTAATATATGCATGGAGGGGAAGATATGAGGTTTAAAAATCATAAATAACTTAAAATATTGACTAAAACTATAATTTTGTTTAAATGAAGTTCAAGGTTCCTAATCATATAATTACCTAAAGTATGCCAACCATACTTCAGATGGTTATCTTTTCTAAAACCACAATTCAGATATTACTACTTGATTGATGTAAAACACTGAAGCATACATTTGCTTGTTTAAGAAAATATTAAAATAAACTCATATAATCCCAAATTCTGAAAACAGTTTTCATTACTATCTCCCACATTCAAAGGCAATTTTTACATAGTTACAATCTTATACACACACAAACACACACACATATATATACATACATACATGCAGACATATATAAAAATTTTGTTTGGACTTTAAAATGTGAAAAATTAATAACCTTTAGTATCTTATTTGAACTATGGAACTGTGATGCTGCCCACTAACATGAAAATGACTACTAAATTGTATGTGAGAGAGAAAAATCTGTGGCTTCATTCAGGATAGTCAAGACGTATTAAGAGATATATCATGGCAGTTGGTTTGGCATTAATAATTTTTCGCACAATACAAATAAACAACCTCTGAGGCTACATGATTGCAAAGAAGACGACCTAATGTTTCTCAAGGTAACTTTTCACTCTAAATGAAAGCCTTGGTCTTTAAGACTAATTCATTTGTTCACTCATCTATGAACAAACAGGCAGTAAGTGGCTTACTGTCTTTAACAAATGACAGACACACAAACGGGAACAAGCAATTACAAGAATGTTGCAGGCTGACATATAAACCATATTAGGACTTAAAAAAACTACAATTTCATGCAATTCAACCTAATATATTCTCACAAACACCTATTTTTGTCACTATATTAACACTTACAAAAACAAATCTTAACTATTAAGGAGAATCAGAGAAAGATTCCAAGAGGGAGTAATTAGTTCTGCTGAGCTTTGAGGAATGAATGAGAGTTTGCCAACAGAGATGGATGAACATTCCAGACAGAGGTAACAGCATGTTCAAAGACACAGAAGGAAGAAAATCCTTAATGTATTCAGATAATTGCAGGGGGATTTCAGGTGAGGACGTGCGCAGTGTATGTGTGTGGAGTGTGTGTGGGTTCGTAGGAGGACGGGATGGTGGGGGAAAGAGTGACAAGAACAGATGCTGTAAAATAAGTAGGGACCAGATGGTAGACCTTATCTTCAAGGCAATGGAGACCTTTTGAAAGGTTTTTAGCAAAGGCGTGACATGATGACATCTGCACTTTAGAAAACTCATTTTGACAGCAGTGTGGAAAACGGAACGTATCAGAGAAAGCAGTTTGGAGGTCATTTTAATAATCAAGAATAATGAATAAAGCAATGGGAACGAGGGTAAAGGAGAGAGAGGATTAAATATATACTTAATAGGTATATCCACAGAATGGGAGAGCAGGGTACAAAAGAAGGAAAAAATATCAAGGCTGACTGGCAAGTATCCATTAGGGAAACGTACATTAAAAACCACAGTGAGATACCATTTCACACCTAGAATGGCTATAATAAAGATGACAGACAATAACAAGCACTGACAATACAGAGAAACTGGAACCCTCATACGTTGCTGGTGGGACTGTAAAATGTCACAGCCACTTTGGAAAATAATTTGATAGTTTCTTAAAAAGTTAAACATATATTGGTGATACGTGTATCCTAGAGAAATGGGAATACAGATCCACACAAAAACATGAGTGTTATATCTAGAACATTACTAACAATGCCCCAAACTAGAGAACTCACATGTCCATTAACTGATGAATGGACAAACAAAATGTGGTATAACCATGCCATAGAATACTATTCAGCAATAAAAAGGAGTGAAGTATTAGTATATGTTACAACATGAATGAACTTCTAAAACATGCTAAGTGAAAGAAGCCAGTCACAAAAGTCACATATTGTATCATTCCATTTACATGAAATCTTTAGAAAAGGCAAATCAATACAGACAGAAATAGATTAATGATTGCTTGGAAGTGGGGCTGGGAAAAGAAAATGACTGCAGATGAGCAAAACGGATCTTTTTAGACGGATGGAAATGTTCTAAAATTGGATTGTTGAGGTGGCTGCAAATTTGATGTCACTGAATTATACAGCTAAAATAGGTGAATTTTATGGTATGTAAATTATACTTCAATATAGCTGTTTAAAAAGGAATACTGAAACAGATTTCATGAGTAAGATAACGATTTCTATTTGGACACGTTAAATTTAAAGTGCTGCTGGGACGTGTAGAAGGAAACGTCTGAAGATGCAGATCTCGCATGAAGGATAACCACCAGGTTAGAGAGACGAGATCTGGGACTCAAATTCCACAGGAGGTTGTTGAAGCCATTTATGTGAATGAACTAGCTCAGAGTGTGCGTGTGTCGTGTGAGCAGAGGCCATGAACTGATCCCTGGAAAATACCAACATTTAATGGTTGGAGAAGGAACCCGTTAAGAAATAATCAGAGAAATAAGAGAACAAATGTAACCAGTGGCACACTCTTCTTCCATAATTCAAAATGCTTATCTTCTCCATTTCTAGATTTGGCACTCTGGACATCAGACTCCCAGCTATGAAAGATGAGGTTTCAGCTCTCTCACACTGCAGTCCACCTCTTTTAATTCGAATGTCTGGTAAGTTACACTATCCTTATTTCTCCTCTCGGTTACATCTGCAATTTTAAATAATATACTCACACTGCTATGTCTTTGTCAGTGAACTTGAGTCAGTTCACAGACTGACTCCACACCATGTACAGTGAGTGACTGCATTGCTCACTTTGCTTCCACCCTTTCTCTCCCTCCTTGTACCCATTCTTGACTCTTAACATCGGGAAAGTTTCTAACAGTTACATTCCGGTCTCTGACCCTAAGGAAGGGACAAAAGGCTTCCTGGTTTCCAGGTCTACTTCTCCAATCCGGCCTTTACACTGTGTATCAGGGTTCATCTTCTTCCCGGGCACAAGCCCTCTATTTACCAGGATGGTGGTTCCCAGGTCAGTGCAGTGGAAGGGAGAGCCAAGGCAGGCAAGCAGGGAGAGCCAGGCAGCTGGCCCCTGAGCTTCCCGGGCGGGGCCCTCTACAGTCCACGGCATCAGGTGCAGCAACTTGGAGTGGTCAGGGTGCCTTCTGACCTGCACTGGCCTGTGTTCAAGACGTTTCAGTTCCACTGAAGGATGGGCTGGGCCATAATTCTAGTGATCAATTTTGCCTTCCTCTTCTGACGCTGGACCTGCCATGTTCCTAGGCCAAAGGCAGTAACAGGAATGAGAAGCAGAAACCACTAGAGAAAAAAGTCATCCTCCACTTCTGTGGCAATTGCTTCGGCTAAAGAGCTGCCAAGCCTGCTGGGCCGCCAGGCCAGCTCCAGGGAGGCACATGCAAACTACGGTGATGGGTTGCGCTTTCCTTTAGGGTCCCAGACCCCTGGGTTTCAGTCTTGCATTGACCCCACATTAGCCAGAGGAGGTGCAGTGAGATACTGCACATCTATGGCCAAGTATGCAATACAGGAGTGCGGGAGGAGCCGGCCCAGGCTGCCGTGAGGACAGAGTGCTCGCCAGAGCAGGTACGCAACCGGGTCAGACTCAGAGGCAGGTGCAGTTCCAGAGACTGCAATGCCCACAGCCACCGTCCCCCTCCCTGCAGGGAAAGTGGAGGGTGGGGACAGGGCGGCTTTTCCTAGGTGCCTAGGGCACACCTGGACGAGTCCTCATACAAATGGCCAACAAGTACATGAAACAGTACTCAACACTACTAATCAAGGAAGTGCAAATCAAAACCGCTTTGCAACACCACCTCCCACCTGTTAGGATGTCTGTTATTAAAAAGACAAGAGATAAGAAATGCTGGTGAGGATGTGGAGAAAAGAAAACCCTTGTACACTGCTGTTGGGAATGTAAACTGGTGCAGGCTGCTATGGAAAACAGTATGGAGATTCCTTAAAAAATTAAAAATGGAACTACCATATGATCCAGCAACCCCACCTCTGAGTATATGTCCAAAGGAAACAAAATCATTGTCTCGAAGAGGCATCTGTACTTCCATGTTCATCGCAGCGTGATTCACAACAGCCAAGATATGGAAACAACCTAAATATGTCTGCTGACGATGAATGGGTGAAGAGATTATGACCATATACACACATAAAGCATTTTATTCATCATAAAAGGGAAGGAAATCTTGCCATTAGCAACAAGGATGAACTGGAGGCCTTTATGCTAAGTAGAATACGTCAGATAGAGAAAGACAAACACTGCATGGCATCGCTTATATGTGGGATCTTAAAAAAATTTTTTTTAATTAAAAAGTCAAACTCATAGAAACACAGAATGGTGGTCGCCAGAAGCTGGGGTGGGGGAAGTGAGAGGCTGGTAAATGAGTACAAACTTTCAGTTATAAGATGAATAAGGTCTGAGGATTTAATGGACAGCATGGTGACTATAGTTGGTAACACAGTACTGTATAACTTAAATTTGCTAAGAGCACAACTTAAGGGTTCTCATTTTTTAAAAAAGGTAAATATGATATGAGGTGATGGATGTGTTGACCTGATTTTGAAAATCCTTTTACAATGTATATCAAATCATCACATTGTACACTTTAAGTATATTATAATTTGTCAATAATGCCTTAATAGAGCTGGAAAAGAAACTCTGCTCTACAAAAGGCACTGTCAAGAGAATAAGAACACAAGCCACAGACTGGGAAAAAATATTTGCAGGGGACATACCTGATAAAGGACTGTTATCCAAAATATATATAGAATTCTTAAAACTCAAATAAGAAAATGATCAACCCAATTAAAAAATGGGCAAAAGGCCCTAAAAGACATCTCACCAGAGAAAGTACACAGATGGTAAATAAGCATAAGAAAAGATTCTCAGCATCGTATGTCATCAGGGAATTGCAAATTAAAACAAGATACAACTATACACCTATAAGAAAGGTGAAAATCCAAAACACTGACAACAACAAATGTCCCTGAGGAAGTGGAACAGCAGCAACTCTTATTCATCGCTAGCGGGAAGGCAAAAGGGGACTGTAGCCAACTGGATGACAATCTGGCAGTTTCTGCCAAAACTAAACATAACTCTTACCATAAGGTCCAGACATCACATTTCTTGGTATTTACCCAAAGAAGTTGAGAACTTATGGCCACACAAAAACCTGCACACTAATGTTTACAGTAGCTTCATTCATAATTATCAAAACCTTGAAGCAACCAAGATGTCTTTCAGTAGAAAAACAGATAATTAAACTGTGGAACATCCAGACCATGGAATATTATTCAGTGCTGAAAAGAAATCCATTATCAAGCCATGAAAAGACAGAGAGATCCCTAAAGGCATGTTACCAAATGAAAGAAGCCAACCTGAAAAGGCTACATACTATAGATTCCAATTATATGACATTCTGCAAAAGGCAAAACTATGGAGGCAGTAAGAAGATCAGCAGTTGCCAGAGTTATAGGGGAGGGAGAGGTGAACAGGCAGAGCACAGAGGATTTTCAGAGCAATGAAAAATACTCCAAGGCTGTTATAATGGTAGACACACGCCCCTATACATTTGTCAAAACTAAGAGAATATACACCACCAAGAGTGAACCCTAATGTAAACCACGGGTTCTGAGCAATCACGATGTGTCAATATGATACTGATAGTTGGGGAGGCTTGTGTGTGTGTGGAAGCAGGAGACATAGGAACTCTCTGTAATTTCTGCTCAATTTTGCCCTGAATCTAAAACTGCTCTAAAAAATAAAATCTATTAGGAGAAAAAAAAAGGAACTGAAGAGAAGGCTGGACTGGAACAAGGGAGTTAGCCCTTATCAGAAACTGTCTTCTCCAAGTCATACTTGATCTCTGGTTTGCAAGAGGGCTAGAAATAAATGCAACTTTAAAAGGGCAGACAATTTCTAGAATTCTTTCTTGGGAACCCTAAATTATAGCACTAAAAACCTCAAGGGTGAAACATCTAAAGAGAGTGAACAGCAACCAAATATCCAGAGTCTGCATTAAGAAGCACTGGGCTTATAACTTAAAAGTACGCAACGGCAGCATTCTGAAGTCAGTACTATTACCAATGGGATGTTTATAATTAATCAAAAAAAATTGCTGAAGATAAGCACTTGTTCAGGCCAAAATGAAGCTTCCTCATAATTCAGCACTTGAACTGGATGAATTTTTGACTCCCGAAAGATTTTATTCTTAGTATTCAAACTGAAGAATACTGTTTTCATATTCAATGGCATAGATATAGCACAAGCAGAGATGTCAAAGTAATGCAAATTACTGATCCGAATTCACCCTTCCTCCTAAGGGCAAAACACGTGAAGCACCCTACTTGATTGTAGCTTAAAGGTGCTGCACTCCAAGTTCCACTCTATTTCTGAACATTCTCTCCCTTGGAGACCTAATCCATTCCCTAGCTTCAATTATTCCTCTTGAGAAAAAAACTCTTTTTTTACTTACAGCCCTAATCACTCTCATAAGCTCCACTTTTTAACTCTTACATACAAAAGTCCCATTGTTACTTAAATTCAAAATACATAATTCAAATCAACAAATATTAACTGAGTCCCTACTGTGTACCAGACAATAAAGGATACACAAAAGAATTAAACCATTTTCCACTCTTAAGGAACATATAGTCTAGTCCGTGAGCAACATGAGAAGTTCAACAACAGTAAATGTATAGCCATTCAAGGTAGTATCTATACACTGCATATACATGAATTATACAAATAGTTAACTGTTACAGTATTTTGCTATAACATTACTGAGAGGTTCCCAATCTTCCATCATTTTACACTAATAGAAAGAAAATCCCCCCAAATCTCTGCGACTTTGGAGAAAGCAAAGATTTCTTAGACAGAACATAAAAAGCATGAACCACAAAGGAAAAAAAGGATAAACTGGACTTAATCAAATAAAAACTTTTGCTCTTTGAAAGGCACCATTAAGACAATGAAAAGGCAAGCCACAAAATGGGAGAAAATATTTCCTATAAATGTATCTAAAAAAGGGTTTGCATTTTATGTTTATCTGTTTCATGTTTTTATATATATAATGAACGCTTCCAACTCAATAGTAAGACAACTCAATTAAAAGATGGACAAAAAATGCGAAGTCGTTTTACCAAAGAAGAAGATATACACATAGTTAGTAAGTACATGCTCAGCGCCATTAGTCATCAGACAAAGGCAACTTAAAAGCAAATGAAGATCTACATCTCTGTTAGAACGCCTAAAATTAAAAAAGCTGGTCAGCCTACCAGACGCCAGTGAGGATGTGGAACAACTGTTAACTCTCATCGTCACTAGCGGGAATGTAAAGCAATAGAAAGACTTTGGGAAAGAGTGTGACAGTTTGTTAGAAATTTAAGGCAACACCTACTGTGGTAGAAAGCCTTTAAGGTGCACCCCAATGAACTCCCCTTCCTGACACACGCTTGTATCATCTTCTCCCCTTCAGTGTGGGCTGGACTCACTGACTCACTTCTACAAAACAGACATGGCGGGAGAAATGACATGCTGCTCGCAAGACTAGATTATAAATTTTGTGGCTTCTGTCTTAGGTGCGCTCTTGTTTCCTCTTTCAGATTGCTTTACTCTGGGGGGACCCCACTGCCACGTCATGAGGCAGCCCTGCGGAGGGGCTGGCATGACGAGGAACGGAGGCCTGACAAGAGCCACGTTGTGTGTGCTTGGAAGTGGACTGTCCCCAAGCCAAGCCTGGAAATGAGCACAGCCCTGACTGACACCTTGACTGACCCTGAGCCAGAACTATCTGGCTAAGTTACTTCTGGATTCCTGACCTTGAGAAATTGTGAGATAATAAACTTTTGTTGTTTTTGGCCTCCGAGTATTTGCTCTGTGGCAATAGATAACTACTAAACCTACCATTTGACCCGGAAATTCCACTCTCACATATTTACTCAAGGGAGGTAAAAAGCACGTCTGCACAAAGATGTGTAGGTGAGTATTCACAGCAGCATTATCCATAACAGCCCCAAACTGGAAAAACCCAACTGTCCATCAACAGGTGAAAGGATAAACTAGCAAGTGTCAAGAATTCCCTGGATGGCCTGATACAGAACAGACTGCCAGGGCCTACCTTCAGAATTTCTAATTCAGTAGATCTGGTGTGGGGTCTAAAAATTTGCATTTATAACAAGTTCCCAGGTGATGCTGATGATGTCAGTTCGGATCACAATTTGAGAATCATTATCTTAGTCTACCGTTTGAACGTCTATGGTATTTTGTGCTGAATAATGTCTTTAGGACTGAAACCAGAACAGATCCAAAGGATACTACCAGGTTGATAAAGGGAATAAAATTCTTACAAGGAATTCACTGGGAGAAAAATAGAGAAAGAATCACCTAGAGAAACTTTTATAAAAAGGAGAAATTCAGCAACTTCCTTAATTTACTATCCTGGATTTTTCTTTAGTCTCCATATGAATATGCTTCCTTTCCTTAACTAGGCTATAAATTTCCTGAAACAGGACTAGTGTCTTATTTATCTTTATCCCGTGAGGCTAAATGTGGCCTACTGCCCTGTTAGTAGTATATGTTTAACAAATATTTTGTCATGAATTGTTGATAGTTGTCTACTAGAGTGACTTGTAATTCTTTATGTTTTACTAAAAAAAACCTACAAGCTTTGAGTAACTATCAGGGGGTTTTCTTGAAAGAGCGTATCAGTCTTACCGTATTTTATTTTAATTTATATGAATAAGGCAGAATAATCATCATCACCTCAATCTTCACTTTCTTAAACATAAGCTAAATAGAAATATGGGTTTTCATAAACTCTAAAGAATAATTTTGTGTGGAATGACCTAGAACTGCTCAAAGAATGTACTGGCCAGTGACACACCTTTAAATCTCATTCTTACAGGTTCTACAAGTTCCTCTGGTTCACCTTCCAAACACAAGTAAAGAATGTTAGCTGCCCCTCGTCTTATCTCAAAGAGAAAAAAATTCATCAACTGAAAACCTTCTGAAAATTTTCAAAGCCTATATGATGGTTATGCCTTTGCAATATTATACAGTCATGATAGTTGTGATAACAAGAAATCAGACTGAGAAATGTCTGCTTTAAAGATAGTAACCTAAAGCTGGCATTTCTTTTCTTCCTGGAAGAAAGCACACTCTCTTGATCACTGCAGGTTAACAGCAAAATCTGAAACCAGGCAATGTAAGTCCCTCAATTTTGTTCTGCTTTTTCTAAATTGTTCTGGCTATTCTAGTTCCTTTGTCATTCCATACAAATTTTAGAATTAGCTTGCTGATTACTATTTAAAAAATTCTGTTGGGATTTTGATAGGGAATCTATAGATCAAGAATTGTACACTGAAAATAAATCCTTATATTATTTTGACAGAGGTACCAAGGCAATTCAGTGAGGAAAAGATAGTCTTCTCAACAAATGGTACTGGGATATTTGAACATCTGTGTGCAAACAGACAGGCTTAGACCTCTACCTTGTAGCACACAGAAAAATTAACTCAAAATAGATCACAGACCCAAATGTAAGAACTAAAACTATAAAACTTCTAGAAAAAAATCTGTGTGACTTTGGGTTAGGCAAAGATGTCTTAGACATGACACTAAGAGCACAATTTATAAAAGAAAAAATTGACAAATTATACTTTATCAAAATTTAAGACTTTCTTTTTTTTTAATTGAAGTATAGTCAGTTTACAATGCTGTATCGATTTCTGCTGTAAAGCATGTTTCAGTCATACATATACATACATATATCTGTTTTCATGTTCTTTTTCATTATAGGTTACTATAAGGTATTGAATATAGTTCCCTGAGCTACACAGAAGAAACCTGTTGTCTGTAAGACTTTTTCTAGTAAAATAATCCATTAAAAAAATGAAAAGGCAAGCCACAGAATAGGAGAAAATATTTACAAATCATGTATCTGATAAGAGACTTGTGTCTAGACTATATAAAGAACTCTTACAAATGGAACAAAAGAAAGGTAACCCAACCTAAAAATGGGCAACCATTTTTTTCAGCTTAGGGAAATTTAAATTAAAACATCAATGAAATAATCCTACATATCTACTAGAACGGCTATAATAAAAAATACCGACAACACAGTATTGGCAAGGACGTAGCGAAACTAGAAGTCTCATCTAATACTGGTGGAAATGTAAAACGGTTCAGCCACTTTGGGAAAATGTGGCAGTTTCCTAAAATTTATATATGTATTTGTCATAAAATCCAGCAATCCTTCTCTTAGGAATCCACCTAAAAGAAATGAAAATATGTGTCCATTCAAAGATTTGTACACAAATGTTCATAGCAGATTTACTTTTTAAAATTGAAACACTTTTTGGATAAACCAAAAATAAAAAAAGTTCCACTAAAAAAGCTGCATTAAAGTATGAGTGGAAAATATTAAAGAATGAATGCAAGAAAGGAAAGTGATTCTAGCTGGAGATCAAGATGCAAAAAGGAATGAAGGGCAAAGAAAGCAGTGAATACGGTGGTAAATCTAAATAAACACTATATAAAAACAGGTAATGTCCTTCGGTTTACTGATCAACGGTGCCATACTCTGGTTTCTCTTCAGAGCATATGAATCTTTCACCTTTTACTAGTCAATGATGCCATTAATACCTTCAATTTTTTTGCTCCACCACCCCAAGTGTATTTACTTTTTATATTCATGTTTGCTGCCTAATGATTTCAAGATAGTCATTGCAGCTCCAAGAAGCACATATAAGGTCAAAGCAAGACAAAGAGGTTAACACCAGCCCTGCCTTACCCTTTCATCAGAAAAAGGGAAGGTCTTCCATGAAGTCCCCCAGCAGGTTTTTGAGCTAAAACTGTATTACATGGCTACTGTAATAGTAAGAAAAAATTGGAAAATCAAATATTTAACTTTTCTAAATTTATGGCAGAGTTAAGAAATGAATATTGACTGGCCAACTGTGTGTGCCAGTCCTCAACTCAATATGCACATACATGCTTTTCACACGTGTGCTAAACAGAACATACTCATCCTCTCCTCGTGGAAGACAGCCCCACCATCTCATCCAGTTACTGCATGTGGCAGGATCTCTGGTTGATTTTATATCTGCTCTATCAAGTGTAAATATGACAACTCTTATCTGACCATTTATATGGCTAGGAAATAAGCTGTCTCTAAGCCACTTCCCATATATATATATAAAATGATGTAAAGGAAAGAACAGTGACCTTAATAAAAATTTCACTAAGGAAAGAGGATAACAGGAAGCATGCAGTGGTCAATGAATCACAATCCATGTCATATCTTACTGGACAGAAATCACAGATTCCCTGGTGGGAAATAAAGTCTTTGGTTAGCCAATCTGGCAGCTCCTGCTTCCAGTCTCAGAGGGATCTGCTTTGTCACTGTCCTCTGCAGCCATATCTAACGTAGGTTTTGAAGCGGCTGTCCTTCCCAGGGGATTCACAGGTTTTTGCAGCCAACCTTATATTGGTCTGACTCTGCTTGAAAGGTAAAAACAGTCACAACTAATTGCCAGCTTTGTACTACAGTCCCCTCAAACATATCAAGCTTCTGGTCTCTCTGCTTCAGATCAATTACTTGTGTGAGTAAGCAGAGGCAAAAAACGTTTCTAGAAACAGTCCTTGTTTCTGGAGATTCTCCTCTCTAAGGTGCTGACCTCTGAACTCTCCTAACAGACGAGAGGCAATTCTAACAGTAGTGTTAGGTAGGAAGGTACTCCCCTTAATCCCTACAAAACTCCACATTACGGGGCTGTGTGTAAGTTCAGAGCACAAGCGAAAGGCAGAATTCCTCTACGGCAAAGCTGCGTTCCTCCACACTCTCTGCTTCCGTGCTGAGGAGCACTAATTGGAGCTCCCTCCCTTCCGTAGGATCCTACTGAAAAGCCACAAGTAGCCAACATGGCACAACATTCCCAGCTCTTCCTCTCATTTCTCCCAACACCACAGTCCCAGTTTCCACAGACTGCCATCGAACAGCAGGAGGAGGTTCATCTTCTCCTTGTTTTTCTCCACAGTAAGTCTGGAGGAAGGCAGTCCAAGTTTGGAAGAGCTGTTCAGCAATGTTCCAGACTCTTTCCATCCTCCTTCTCCTCCATGGTCCTCAGCTTGCTGGAATCACCTTTTTGCCCTCTTGCTTGCCATCTCATGGTTGCAAGACGGCTACTGGATCTCCAGGCGTCATGTTTGCATTTAAGGTACAAAGAAAGGCGAAAGAGGAGAGTACCAGCCACCTCTGTTCTCTTTAGCAGGAAAGCAAAGCCCTCCCTGAACTCAGCAGCCTTCCCTTCACCATCACTGGCAAAAGAAAATGGGAATGTCGTGACTGCTTTCAACTAGTCAGGGTGTTTTGCTGAAGCCAGGCACACTGCCACCCTTAACAAAATGAAGGTAAGCCACAAGGAATGGGTATTAGGGAGGTCACTGAGAATATCGGCCACACGTAGACATTCACAGTTTTAAGAGAATGTTTGAAAAATGAAAAACAATCTCTGTTTGATGAAATTTCAAGCAGCATAACAGAAGTGGGGAGGAAGCCCCTCGGGCAGGGCTAAAGAAATATACTTCAGGTGAAGAGATTCCTACTCAGGGAAACCCATCCTACTCAGGAGTCTGCTCCCTGAGACCAACACCCCTTAGCAACTCTGCTTTTCCCTTCCTTCAATTCTGAACCCACAGATTCTCTAAAATACCCTTGTTTATTAACAACTGTTTCTATGGCAGCTGCGCCCCTGGTGGAAGGGCACAGGGGTGGAGGTTATTTATAAATGAAGGGCTGACAGTGCATGCCAATAGCTGCTATTATTGACGAAATCCTTGAGGAATTTCTGAAAACTTACTAAGATGATACTACCCAGTCTGGTCTTTTGAGTAACAGCAGCTGGCCTGCCCCAGGCAATAGCCCTCCACATCACTGAGAGTGTTGGCAGGAATTTCTTTAGAACATTTACAGAAGTAATAAATCAATTTTCATTCAATGTAGCAGCTCATAAGAGCCACTTTCTTTGATGTAAATTGTGCCACCTATAAATATAATCAAGTCACCAACCATTCAAAGTATAATAGTTTCCAAGCAACCTTCAACACATAATTTTTACATATAAAAAAAAAGATACGTAGTATAAGGGTTGAGAGCATGGGCTCTGAGCCAGAAGGCTGGAGTGCAAATCTTAGCTGCAAGTTAGAACATTCTAGCACAGAACCGGGCAAAAACCTTTGTGCCCAGTTTCCTTGTCCATATATGCTTGAGGGAGAGGGAGAGAGAACAATGGTGCCTACTTCAAAGGGTTGTCTGCATATAAAATGAATTTATACATAGGAAGTGCCTGGAACATAAGAAGCACTCAACAAGTGTTAGCTATCATCATTACTCTTCACTGGGAAACCTAAAGGTATATAGTTGCATTTTACGCAAATGTGAAATGATTTGATAACAAAGATCCACTTTATATGCAAAAGATGAAATAACACAAAATTCCCCCCAATTAATAATTCATCAAGAATCACAGTTTCAAAGCTGGCTGGTGAGTGATTTATAAACTTTTAAGCTACTGCCACATGGCAAGAGCAAAGTCTTCATTCTTTGCTGCCAGGAGTAGTCTTAAATTATGCATGTTCCCTACAAAGGCTACAGCTCTATACAGAGATGCAAAGAAGACAAAAATCATGGGGCTTCCCAACGCCACCGACCTCTTGGTGTTGACCCTGGTCTTCCTAGAGGTTTCCCACATCTCTGGAGCCTAGGAACGCTAGAATCAATATCCAAACAGAACTAAGTCTCTGAACACTGTCCCAGAAAACTTTTCTTAAAATGAGGGCTCAATCAGCCTGGTTATTTTTCACATGTGTGTGCCCTTCTCAGAGCTGTAATTACCATCCCCTCTCATCTTCCTCAGTATACATAACTGTTCATCTTTAACAACCCCTTGCTCACAAAGAACTATTATCTTAATGGCCTCGATTTTCCTCTAACCTGTGTCTACTGTTCCTTCATACTCAAACTCTTCTTTCATCTGTTTTATTCACTCACCTCCATCAGCACAAGTCTATTTTCCCTTTTGCCTCTGCCCAGCACATCTTCACTCTCAAAATCCCCCAACCACACTCACTCCACACTGAATTCTGCAACTTCTGTAATTCTTCACCCTTCACCCTATCCCTCATCCCTAGAGAGTTCATTTCTTTGAGGACAAAGTCTTTTTATCCTAAATTTATTTTCCACTTCTCTGTAGTTCACTCTTAATAAAACCTGGTTCTCCTTGGATCACAAGGTACCTTTCCAATATAACCTCCTTAATATTTACAGTCTCCTGTTTCTCTGAATCAATAGGAAGAAGTAAGGAACAGCCTCTTCCTTGCTTCCAAATGCCATTTTCAGATTGTAACTCTGGGCTTCCCTCTCCATTGTTTGAAATCTCCACCTTATCTCACATTTTAGAGAGCCGTCCTCAACAATCCTACTTGAACACACTCATCTTTAAATTTATCCTCCCATCCTTCTCTCTAGTCCTGGTAGAGGTGATTCATTAAAGAGTCCACAATTCAATCTCTGTTGATATTAACATATATGTATTTGGAGAGTATTATATGAACCAGAAAAATTAAACATGTTAGTGATGACCACATGGTCGACAATGGAAAAAACTGAATAAAACACATGACTTTCTGTGCTCAAAACATAACTATAATTTTCCATAATGCTCCTAAAGTAAAATTCTATTAGTTTATAGATCATATCATTAGAAATATATTATGTTAGCTACTGCCTGAGACATAAATAACCACACGTTTGATGAAATAAACCACAGCAACACAAGATTAGAAGGCCTTATGGTAGATATATAAGCTATTCATGGCAGGTGATCAGGCTACTTGGAAGACCTTCCAGAAAGAGGATTCTACAGCTTCCCACGGTAAATCATTCTAATCTTAAACAATGTTAATTTCAAAATCTTTGGCTTTTCTAGTCTAAATTTCTCCTGCTGCTTTTCCCGTACAGAGGTGAGAAACGGACAGGTACAATCCTCAGTGAGTCAGCATCTCATCTACTTGAAAAGCATTATCATCCCTTAGCCTTCACTTTTCTAAACTCAGCAGCTTGAACTATTTTCAGACTCCTGTTCCCCAAAACTTTCTTAACCTTCTTTAATTCTACCCATATTATTTTTTAATTACAGAGACCAGACTTAAACTTAACCAGCTTACAACTTTGTTGCTTTTAATATGTTTTTAGGAATACTTAACACATAATTGAACACGGTTCTATCAACACAGGCCTCTCAAACATTAGAATTGAGACTCAAGCTTCTGTAAATTAAAAGTTAAATAACTTTCCATATTGCAGAGTCCATCCTTATTGTCTCTTGGTTGAATTAAACCATTGACCTGTGGCTATGATTGGCAAATTATACACCCACATATGCCCCCAAAACATTAGAAAGAATGAATTAACAAGTAATCACTTACCTGATCTGTCCTTGGTCAAAAGTTTTTTCTCCGAGATTGCAGAGTGGAGAGGAAACTGGCTCTCACTTCATAGCTCGCCTCTACTTCTTCTGCTGTGATAGAAATTGCGGCCATCATAAGGAAAAATAAAAACAAAAAATACGTTATGTAATGATGTTAGTAGCACACAGAGAAAAGGAAAGTAGAATCTGCTTACAAATTTCATGAGTTTTTTTTTTTTCACTTAGTGATACTCCCAGAGAATTTCATAATAAGCAGCAGAAACTATAATATGTTTAATTTCTCCTCCTTGTCCTTTAATTTAAGCCCCAGGGAAACTATTTATTGTTAATACTTCTAAATACAAGACTAGAAGTTGGATTAAGAGGGAAACAGAATTTTATTAAAAGATTATTGGGTAGGATGGAAAAAAATCTCTTTCAAAGACTTTTGAGAGATGGCAAGGAATTATATTTCTTTTTCTATGAAAGTTACTTTTTGTGTTATATCTCCACTAAGAAAAAAATTTATATGCAATATTATGGATAGAAGGTTAGTAAGGATTGTCATTTCAGTGAGGTAGTAACCTTCATGAGAAAGGGGGGGGAACTGTATACAATATGATCTATCTTCCACTTTAAAAGTTCATATTCCCCAAAAGCTTTACTTTATGTGGCACTAAGAAGATCGAGACTCAGAACACCTTAAGTACACAGAAGTGGCATATATGACTAATACAAATTTTTATATCAAGCCAATTATCAGAATCCATGTTCAGTCCCTCAGAAGTTTATGGTTTTTCTATACATTGAAAATTATGAAACACTAATAAAATAAAATGAAGATAATTAAAAGAAACAGAAAGATATTCCACACTCTTGGACTAGACGAATTAATGCTGCTGAAATGACCACACTACCCAAGGCAATCTACAGATTTAATGCAATCACTATCAAAATACCCATAACATTTTTCACAGAACTAGAACAAATAATCCTAAAAATCCTATGGAACCACAAAAGTCTCAGAATTGCCAGAGCAATCCTGAGAAAAAGAACAAAGCTAGAGATGTAGCCCTTCCAGACTTCAGAATATACTCCAAAGCTACAGTAATCAATACAGCATGGTACTGTCACAAAAACAGACACATAGATCAACAGAACAGAACAGAGAGCCCAAAAATGAACCCACACACCTATGCCTTCCATGACAAAGAAGGCAAGAAAATACAATGGAGAAAAGATAGTCTCTTCAACTAGTGTTGGGAAAGCTGGACAGCTACACGTAAAACGATGAAATCAGAACATTCCCTCACACCATATACAAAAATAAACTTAAGGGGAGGGTACAGTGCAGTGGTAGAACACATGCTTAGCATACACAAGATTCCGGGTTCAATCCCCAGTACCTCCATCAAAAAAACTAAATAATTACCTTCCCCCTCCACCAAAAAAAGACTCAAAATGGTTTAAAGACCTAAATGTAAGACATGACACCATAAAACTCCTGGAAGAGAACACAGGTGAAAACTTTGACATAAATTGTAGCAATATATTCTTAGATCATTCTCCCAAGGCAAAAGAAATAAAAGTGAAAATAAACAAATAGGCCTAATCAAATGTAAAAGCTTTTGCACAGCAAAGGAAACCATAAATAAAATGAAAAGATAACCTACAGAATGAGAAAATATTTGCAAACAATGCAACCAATGAGGGCTTAACAGCCAAAATACACAAATAGCTCATTCATCTCAATATAAAAAATCAAACCCAATCAAAAAATGTGCAGAAGACCTAAAAAGACATTTTTCCAAAGAAGACATACAGATAGCCAACAGGCATATGAAAAGATGGTCAACATCACTAATTATTACAGAAATCAAGTCAAAGCCACAATGAGGTATCACCTCACATGGGTCAGAATGGCTACCATCAAAAAGTCTACAAAGAATGAATGCTAGAGAGGGAGTAGAGAAAAGAGAACCCCTACACTGCTGGTGGCAATTTAAATTGGTGCAGCCACTATGGAGGACAGTATGGAGGTTTCTTTAAAAAAAAAAAACTAAAAATAGATCTACCATACGATCCAGCAATTCCACTACGAGGTATACATCTGGAAAAAAACAAAAACTCTAATCCAAAAAGACACATGCACCCCAATGTTAAGAGCAGCAATATATACAATAGATAAGACATGGAAGTAACTAAAGTGCCCATCAACAGACAACTGGCTATACACACACACACACACACAAACACACACACGCAACGGAATATTACTCAGCCATTAAAAAGAATGAAATATTGCCATTTGCAGCAATGTGGATGGACCTAGAGTATATTACGCTCAGTGAAAAAAGTCAGAGAAAGACAAGTACTACATGACACCATTTAGATGTGGAATCTAAAAATAATACAAATGAATCCATATACAAAACAGAAACAGATTCATAGTCATAGAAAACAAAATTATGGTTACCAAAGGAAAGAGGGAGAAGGGAAGGGATAAATTAGGAGTATGAGATTAACAGATACAAGCTACTATACATAAAATAGATAAGCAACAAGAACTTATTATATAGCACAGGGAATTATATCAATATTTTATAGTAACTTATAATAGAACATAATCTGCAAAAAAAAAAAAAAAACCCCAAATTACTATGCTGTACACCTGAAACTAACACAATATTGTAAATCAACTATATTTCAATTTAAAAGTTTATGGTCTTTCTGTAGTCACACAAATAACAAACATGAAAGGTTTAATAGTAGCATAATTTTGCAACTACAATTAATCTACCTTCAAATTCAATCATGCTAGTTATATTTCTGATTCAGTTTTAGTCTGTTAGATGAGTGAAAAATCAAATTTTCATCTCTACATAAAAATATTCATACAATCATAAAAATTTAGATTTAGAAACTTAAGAGAATTTCTAGAAACTTAGAAAATTTCTAGATGGACTCAGTTGAGCCCTCTACAAATCAGAGACATTCATTTAATTGCCTTTTTCAAAGTTACAGAATGAACTGGAGGTGGAACCCTGGGATCCAGAATGCTTTTCCCACTATATAATGATTCCTCAAACTTACTGAGGCACAACTTTGTGTATAGATATGTGAGGCAGTGAGACACTAGGGTTGAACCTGAGGTCTCTGAATCAGGCAGTCCAGGTTTGAATCTTGGCTTCTCCACCTACTAGCTGGGTGATTCTGAGCAGTTTACTTAATCCCACTGTGCCTCAGTTTTCTCATCCATAAAATGAAGTAATAACTATAACTTCCCAACAGGATTGCTATGAAAAAATTAATATAAAGCACACAGAATGATGTTTGACACATTGTAAGCATTTAATAAATGTCAGTATGCATCTATCAATAAACACGTGGGCATGTACTTGCTAGGTTTCAAAATAGCCTAATTATATTAGAATTGGAATGTTAGATAATTTTTATGTTTTAAAATATATACACAATCACTGATATTTCATTTTGGCAGATAAGCAGTGCCAAAGAAATGGTTTCTTATGAAGTACATATGAAGTTCCAAATATTAAAAACAAAGCCTACTTAGAATATCATTCATTTCATGATCCGTGCTATACACAGAATATGACACCCAGAGGGATCGTTTTTTAACACATCCTCCTTTATGTGACAAAATTATTTTCAGTGATGATCATGAAATGAAACAAATAATAGCCATGAAGGAGACAGTGAAAATTCTTTTACTCAACTCCACTTACAAGCCAATATAAAACAAATATTATAGTAAAAAAAAAAAAAAAAAGAAAAGAAAAAGAAAAATTCAATGGAATTAATGTTTTTGAAAAAAGGAAAAATTTAAATCTCCATATTGTTCTGTGGAAGTACTAAATAAGAACACCTCCTATTCTCTTGATTCCTTCTTTAGTTTTGAAGCAAACACTAACAATCTTCAAAGAATAAATCTCAAAGTTACAGATATTCCTTGAATTATTCAAAAGAATAATTTCATATATTAACTATAATGTGTACCTACAAGTCAAAAATATTACAGTTTGCATTTCATCTCACTCTTAAATGTAATGTGCAAGGGAAAACGCTAAGTGGTCGCACAGAATAACGACAGTGAAGTAGTCAGTTCTGTTTCTTCATCCTTACGGTCACTGTGCAACTGCTGCTTATTATGAATCTGCTATTTAAATGCAGGGATATGGACCAAAGGGGTTGTAACATGAATTGTACCTGAAGCCTTGAATTACCCTGAATTTTTATGAATTTATTTGGAAAAATATCCATAAAGCTGAGTCCATCTTTATTGAAGACTAACTATAATTGAGAATTCTGAGTTAATTTCTATATAGAACATTGTATTTATTAAAGGAATAATTAAAATGTGCTAATTTGAAGCTTACGTATATACTGCTAAAACTTTTCAGTAACTACAGAAATTGTTTAGAACCTAGAGCTGTAAGAAATTTTCAGGAAGGAATATTTTATCACCGACATTGTTTAGAATTTCTGGTACATAAAAACTGCTGGTAATAAAAATCAGACAGACAGTGGGTTTATCATAGTTTAGATCCTCTACAGACAATGAGTTTTTGCTGCCTGCACCCAAGCATTGCCCTACTCCTGGTGTGCCACTGCTCAAGGTCAAGTCTGTCACTGAGGTACTATCCTTGAAGATGGACTTGCTACATTAAGCTTGTTTATCCTACTTATGAGAAAACCGTTTTGAAAAGAGTGTTAATTGAGGGCCTATTCAGTGCACGGCACTGTGCTGTTTTATCCACACAGACTGTACGTACATGAATTTTGTTAATTACAAGTCAATCATATTTATCTATTAAAGTCATCTTAGCAGGATTTTTAAAAGCTATTTTGTTAGCAGTTATTATATATAAATTTTTAAATATCACACAAAGTCACATACATTCCATTTTTCAAGCTTTTCACCTACTCACACTGGCTTTAGCCCTGTGTGTTCCAAATAAGCGAGGCTGCATTACAGATCAACAATTAGAAGAGGTTTTAAAACATTAACATTTACATAAACCTTAACAACTTAAAATCCCTTGCTATTATTTAAATTTCACAAATCGTGTGGCATCAGATTCCTACGTTGTACTTCTTCAAGCAGCTACCTTCAAGAGAATACATTTTAACTCTGGTAGTGATCTCTTTCAGACATTCACAGGATAAACATAACCTGCAATCTGCCCTCTCATAATCTTGCAGCTGCATACATGCACAAATTTTCTGATCTCATGATTCTGATACTCTTGAAAAGACAGTCCTTTTAACTAAAAGAAAATCTGACTTACCTTGAAAGGCATTTTAGCATGGGGCAGAGTACCAATTACAGCCACATTAGAAGCAGATCTATCTGGCAAGAAAGTGACACAAAGGCCTTTAAACCAGTTACTTTCTTCTACTCCTGCTTTATAGGTCCTATTTTCCTTTTGCTGTGCGGCTCCTTCACTCACAAAATTCCCTCTCACTAGACCCTACAGGCTACTGAAGCCACACCTGTTCTATATATAGCTCTAGTCGTCCCCAGCCTTGCCATTGATAAGAGTCACCTGGGGCAGTTAAAAATCACGGGCCACTCTCCTGTAGATTAGGTTTTAATGGGTTTGAGGTGAGGCTCCAGAATTTGATGGTCAGCAAGTATCCCCAAGAGACTCTTAGAGACACATTAAAGCACAAGCTAAAAAGGCTTGCCAGAGATCTTCACAGCTCCTCCAAATTGATCAGCCTCATGGCTAATCCTCCTCTGGAATTAGGACTCAGGGTACATGAAAACAGCAGGAAAAATTTGAGAAAGCGTCTTATCTACACCTATGATTTAGGTTTTCAATACCCTAAAGAATGTATCAGAAGGGGAAGACTGTATTTAGGCATGTGCTGTGAAGCAGGACACCAGGGAGCAGCATAGAGCTGATAAATTACACATGTTTGGGGATCTCGGACTTCACACTACCACGTAAAATGGTTGCAGCTACATTTTCCATACACTCGGATTGCAGAAGACACAGGTAGAAGACAATAACATGTAATTTCCACAGTTTTCTCTCTCTAAAGGGTCTTCATACACAGCCATTGTAGTAGAAGAAAAAGCTCCCTTGAAAGTAGTATTGCAGCTGAATCCAAAAACTGTATTAGACTACTAAGATTCCAGATAAACCAAAGTGGTATTCCAATTTTTCTGTCTACTGGTTTCAAAATACTTGCCCTACCCTTTTAATTAGCACTGTAACTGGATGCTTTTTAATGGTTTTAATCAAATCTTTAGAGTTGTGCGAAGCGAAGGGAAATGGGGTGTATAACAACTTGCTATGACAAGGTGTTTTTTTTTTCTTAAACACTTTTTCAAGTGTAATTGAAATGTTGCCACCACCTGTCAGAAGACTATACCCCCAGCCCATCCATCTTGTTTTCAATTCATCCTTTCTCTTTTCCAGTCCACGCTAAACATAGAAGAAAAATCCTCCAGCAGCCCAGGTAGCTTTTACAATCATCACCTCCAAGGGTTTTCTGTTCCTCTGAAAATCCATTCAAGTTGGGTAAGAAACACTGAAAGATGAAAAAGGACCTGAAGAAGGAATTTTACTTATTTCCCAGCTTGCCAAACTTAGATACTCATTCCCTACCTAGACATCCCTGTGTCTATGAAAAGTATGATCCAAGCCCCTGGGGCAATTCTGTGACCTGAGTTTTGAAGTTTTTCAAACTCATAATTTCCATCTTTTACCTAGAAAAGCTGAGGTGGGAGGAGGAAGAGGGAAGAATGACTAAGACATTTCTGGGAGACCAAATAGGCATAACCAAACAACAAACAAACAAACAAACAAACAAACCCACTTTAGAAGTATGAGAACCGGAAATCAAGGCTGCCTGCAGTGCCAAAGCCCGCCCTGGAACTTAGTGCTCTAGAAAAGAGGGTTTCCAATCTTTTCAAGTATTGTAACAAAATGCCAGGACCCTATTGGAAAATGGCTAGATCTTTAGCATGAATTGAGACTACAAATGACAAAAGCTACTTCGAATCCAGGAGCTGCTTAAGTAACTGTATTCCTTTGCTCACACCTGCATACATTAGAAAGAGTTATGCCTATGGATGCGAGGACTTTAACCGACAGAGTATTTATAGGTGCATCCCCTGCCCTCACCCGCTAACCAAGGGCCAAGGTCCTAAAGCAAGCATGCTCCACGGGGGTCTACGTTATCTCCAAGGGGCGAAATCTGGCTCTTTTAATGTATAAAGCACAGATACACGTACGGTACATAAGCAGCTATACATTAATATGAATGATATTACAATTTCATGGAGGGGGGCGATTGTGAACATTTGAAAAGGCTTTTTTTAAGAGGGCCATGATGCAAAGAAAAAAAGGCTGAGAAACAGTGTCCTACAAGAGTCCTGAGTTAAGGCTAACCAATGAAGGTTCTGACAGGTATTTTTCTCCGCGACAGTGGCCTGAGGGTCAGGGGTCTCTGATTCTGATACGACCTCGGCCAGAAAGAAATGTTTTCCCCTCCGTGGCCTTAAACAGCAAAGGGCAATGCCCGCCGTTCGCTCTATTACAGGCGCCTCGTGCGGATAGATGTAACGAACGACCGGCAAAGAGCTTTGGAAACTGCAGAGCGCTGCACCAAAGCCACAGGTTTCTATTCTCGGTTGTACGAACCCCACCCCCCACCCCCACCTCCCGGGGAGGGTCCTCGACCTCCGCACTTGTTGCTTCCGCGCCCCGCCGGCCTCCACCTCAGACCTTCCAGCCGCGACCCCCTCCTCTCTTCACACGCGCACGCGCAGGCCCCCCAACCTGCCCCGCGACCCCCTCACCCACGCCACGAAGCGGGCGCG
Organism: Camelus bactrianus; assembly: GCF_048773025.1. Classification (NCBI taxonomy): domain Eukaryota; kingdom Metazoa; phylum Chordata; class Mammalia; order Artiodactyla; family Camelidae; genus Camelus; species Camelus bactrianus. The sequence continues at coordinate 31,090,652 of NC_133565.1, forward strand.
CTCCGTTCTGGCCCTGGCGCCGGCGGAGTCCCCAGCCCCCGCCCCCTGCCCGGCTCCTGCCGCCAGCCCGGCCCGCTGAGGCCGCGGTTTCCTAGACAGCCGCCCGGCCGCTCCGCAGACGCCGGGGCGCGCGCGCGCGCGCGCAGGGCGGGAGGCGAGGGCGCAGGCGCGGGCCCGGGTGAGCCGCCGGCACGTGGCCGCGCGCGCGCGCCCTTGAGCGCGGCGGGCGGAGGAGTCCAGGGAGCGGCGGGGCCGCGAGGGGGCGGGGGGGCGGAGAGGGGAGCCCCGGGAGCGCGAGCCGCGGCCAGCGCCGCTGCAGAGCGGAGCGAATCCCCAGCCCGGGCAGCAGGTATGTGTCCTCGCAGCCGGCCGTGGCTGGGGCTTCCCTTGCCTCCCTGCCCGGTCCTGCGGCCGGGGCCCGGGTGGGAGCCGGTCAGGATTTGCAGGGTACGTGCCCGGGAGGGCTGGGATCTTACCACTGACCTTCATCCCTGCCGGCTGGGGGAACAAGGCGAGGGTGCCTGGGGCAGCCCGGGGCTTCAGCTCCAGCCTGGGGAACCTGCTTCTTGTCACATGCTTCTTATTTATTTTTGCAAACTGCCCTGGTTCGGGTCCAGCTGCAGATGCCTTACCTCCCATTCTTTGCCTCCGTGTGCCATCTTGCATTTATTAATAAAACATGCAAGCAGGGGGTGGGGGGGGGGAAATTGCTGCTAGGGGGAATCCCATTGCAGTATAACGAGCGGGCGCTTATTTTCGGTTTTCAGGCGTGGTATTGAGGTGGAAATCCCACAACCTGGGGATTTGTGGCTTGGTTGGTCGTGACCACTTCCTAGTGGGCTTCCCCCATTTGTCTGGAGGCGCCACAGCGGCAGGATGGACTGTCAGGGAAGGATGGTAGGGTTTCACCGTCAGGCCAGAATCCCGTTCTAGGGACAGGTGCAAGCTACGGCAGACAGTTCCCTGGTTGCTAACTTGCCAGGGAGGCTTAAACCCAGAAAATTGTTTCCCTTGATTGCTGACAGGAGGCCTTGAACTGAGACTTGCATACTCAAACTCATTAAGGTTTTGCATCTGAAGATGACTAAAGCTTGCCACCTGTTGGCAGTTAGACCCCATGAAATCCCCCGTAATCTAGCCCACCAATCCCTGTTTCAGTCACTAATGCTGAGATAGCAATAGGCCCATATTGATTCCTTCTGTATCCTTTAATATTGCTTGGTTTTTGTCTCTTCTAAAATAAAACCTACCTGTGATTTGATGCCCCATATGTTATAGGTTGAAATAACATGATTTGTTTAAATTCCATACACTTGTAACATCACACCCTGAAGAGTGAATTTCTCTTCAGTGTATATGTTACCTCTTTCCCCAGCTTTTCACCTTGCTTCAAGCAACAGTCCGAAAAGTGGGTTTATGTAACTGATTACCTTTCTCCCCCAACCCCTCAACCCCGAAATAATATGGTGAAAAAAATAGTAAAAGCTAGAAGCATAGAATGAAAACGGTTATCACAAGGTGTTGGGGTATGGCAGCAGAGCTGTAATCACTTCTACAGTAGTCAGAGCACCACATCTAATCAGAAGGACACATTTCTTAAACGCTCATATGTACCAGGTACTGAGCTACAAGCTCTTGGTGCATGATCTCATTTCATCCTCATAACAAACCTGTTATCTTCGTGTTGAAGATGAAGAGGCTAAGACTTAGAACGGTTAGCTAACTTGCCCAAGGTCACACAGTTGGGCACAGGATAAGGATGCAAACTCTAGTGCATCTGATTGCTGGGGGCTGGGTGGGGGTGTGGGAGTCGCCTTTAACCCTGGTGCTGCTGCTCCACCTACATTTTCATTAAGATCAAAGCTTGTACTTGGAACCTAAAATATGACACAAATGAACTTATTTATGAAACAGAAACAGATTCCGGCATAGAAAACAAACTTCTGGTCACCAAAGGGGAAAGGGGGTGAGGGAGGGATAAATTAGGCGCTTGGGACTAGCAGATACAAACTACTGTATATAAAATAGATAAACAACAAGGTTCTACTGTATAGCACAGGGAACTATATTCAATATCCTGTAATAAACCGTAATGGAAAAGAATGTGAAAAAGAATATATATATTATATATAATATATATATATATAAAACTGAATCACTATGCTGTACACCAGAAACTAACACAACATGGTAAATCAATTATACTTCAATAAAAAAAAAATCAAATCAAAGCTTCTGCATGAGCACACAGGCTTGGATCCAATTTTCCATTTCATAGATTTCACGTCCACCTTTGTGGCTTTCCAGTAAGAGAAACTGTTGTTTCAGAGTGCGTTCATGTGGAATTTTTTAAGGTGGCACTGAGCCTATAAAAATGGGGTTCTAGACATGCTTCTGTTGAACTCTCCCAAGCAAGCAGTTAAAGTCAAAAAGTTGCTTCCCTTCAGGTTTAAATCTATGAAATGTATCTGCATCAGGTAGAATGAATCACTCCCGTTTTTCATTATCACATCCCGCTTCAATCTTCTTGCCACCCTGCATGCTATCTTCTGGTCTCACTGCCAGTCACAAGAGCATCATTGCCTATCACACTTGTGCATGAGTGGCTTAACTGGGTGAAGGAATCCGTACAAGCTGTGGACCATAATCCAGTCTCTCTGTGATTGTAGCAGCTATTTGATTGGAAGTCTTGAAATCTGTACATTCAACTAGGGATGTATATTTAATCTTTTTTTTTTGTAAGTGTGTTATTATAATGCAGGTATTGGATTTTGCTACACATTATCCCTAAAAGTTCTTACAGACTTAGACATTGCTGTAGTTACGTCAATGGGAAATTCACCTAGTAGGGCTACCAACTTTTATATTCAGATCACATATTTGACATGGTGGTAAGAATAGTATGGTAAATATAAGGAATTATTTCAGAAGTATATCCCATGAAAGTTACAGCTTTACCTATAAATTGATGAATAATACTAGGTTGGAAATTAAATTCTATTAAGTTCTGTTTTCTTCCTTGGGCAATGTGATTGGTTTTAGAACACCGTGATGTTACTTTTTTCATTATACTGTATTTTGTTGACAGTAAGGCAGTTTGAATGGCCATTTTGCCTCACGAAAATCACTTGGTTTTGGAAGAGCGCATCCCCAGAGCTTATGGAAATGCTGAAATGGAGTCTTTCTGCCCTGGGGATTTCCAGTCTATGATCAGATAAACTCAAGATGAGTCCTGAGGCTACTGGGAAAAAGCAGAAAGCAAAGAGAGGTGTTGCTGTTCTTTCTGGGAAGCAAATGGGTTTTCCTATGGGGAGCACTACTGTCTTCTTCAGCCAGAAATCTCGTAATTAAAAAGCGTCCAAGAGGTGGACTAGTCTACTCTCTTCTATTCAAGCAGGACTTTATTTACTGCAGAGCTGAGCACCCTTTCTTTATGCAGTGGTCAATTTGAGGAATGTTAAAATGTTTCTGACTATGAGTTTGTTTTCTTGAAATATACATTTAAAGTGGGAAAGGCCATATGGACAACTGTGGATGCTTAAGCTTTTTTTTTTCTTTTATTCCCCTCACCAAGGATTTTTTTTTCCTTCCTTCCTTCTTTCCTCCCATCCTTTCTTTCTTTTTTTGAGGTGGGGAAGCAACTAAACTTTTCCCAAGCTCTGTAACTAGCATGCATCGCAGTGACCGATTGTAATGCACGTTTTAACACATTGTTGAGTAAGACACTGGGAACTGGCATATTTGTCTTTCCTTGTAGGCTACTGAGTTGTGAAATGTTTTGTTTTCTTATGGTATCTTATTTAGTATTCCCTAAAATGAGACTTTTTTCAGTGTCAACAATCTTGAATTACAAGGAAGTTCACAATCAGCTTATTCTGAAATACTTGATTTTCACCAGTCTTCTTTTTCTCTCCTTGTTGGAAGCTATAGCAAGGGTTTAATTTTATTTAGAAAGCAATTCACAACCTACAAGTTAATCCATCCCCTTTGCAAACTGAACCAGTCAGAGTTCACAAATGCTGGCCAGGCAAACCCACCATAGGACCCTCTCCTGTGGTCCAGGTCTCCTGTGAGAACCTTAGAGCTCCCCTCGGACCTATATGCCATCAGTTTCCCCACATAGGAGATGTAAGGGTTCCTGAAGTGAGATCCCACCAACGGGCCTTGGGTGCAAGGTTGGTTGGAGGCTACTGAGTACTGTTAGAGGAAAGGGCCAGGAAATCCCTTCTCCTGCACCAGCACTAGTCTGTGTGCTGATTTCTACTTGCAAATCTGTATTCATTGTAAAATGTTTGACCATTACATAAATATAGAAGGTAGAAGGTCTATGGTTAGAATCTTCGGTCGTCTTACCCCTTAGTGATGACTACTGTTAATAGTTTGGTATAATTCCTCCAGATTTTTGAATGTGGATGTTAAAATGTTACTGTTTGCCAACAATACTGTACATAGATGCATGCTGTTTTGCAGTGTCTTTTCTTGCACTTGGTGATATACCTTGGGCCTGTCAAAGGCTCTTGAATGGCATACTTCCAGGCACCTTTTATTCAGCCACAGGGGAGCTAGATGAGAGATGTAACCGTGGGTAGAGGAAGGGAACGAATGTGTGGTGGGTAGGAACCTGGCATGAGCTGTGTCCTGGGATGGGTAATTTCACATTCTGTACCTCCTTTAACCCTTTGCAAAGACCCTTTGTGGTCAGCTGTTTCTAGATAAGGACAAAGGTGCCCAAGGTACATGATGTAAAGAGCAGAGCGGGGATTCAGGCCCAGGACAGTGTGGCTCAAATTCTGAGCTTTTCCCTTTTTTCCGCTCTGATTGCAGATTGCAGATACAGGAGAGTGCTCTGCCCCATCGTTCTCCGGCCTCCCATCCTACTCTGCCTCTGCCCATCCACACAGGCCTTCTTGCTGTTCCCCTGCCTCAGGGCCTTAGCGCTAGTGGTTCCGTCTCCTGGACCAACCTTCCCCTAGATTCCTGTGTGGTTTGCTCCTTCACCTCCTTTTGGCTTTGCTTAAAATCTGACCACTCCTTTAAAACTCCACACCATCCCACAGATGTTCCTATCTCTCCTCTTGGCTTTGCTTTTATTCATAGACCCTCCTAACACACTACATAAATCTGCTCCAGGGAATAAATGCTCCAGGGAATAAATGCTCCAGAGCACAGGGATTTTGTCTGTTCTGTTCACTCCCCTAACCCTGGTGCTGTGGAAAAGAACTGACAAGTCACCGTGGCATCCTTGAATCTTTCCAGCCTCCCACGCTTCTTGTTTTTTGTAGCCCTTGCAGTTCCCCGTAGTGAACTCTCTCAAATGCAGTGAAGGCTCTCGAGTGCAAAGGCTCTATGTGTGTTTTGGGGGGAACAGCAAGGAGAGTGGAGAAGAATTGGGAGAGATCTTGTCTTACCCTTAAGTCATTGTTGGTGAGAGAGGAACCTCCCAGGCAGAGTCAGCCCTTGTAAAAGATGAAAAGGTCTCCTGAGGGCTGGGATGTATGACAGAGCAGCCAAAGGTACCTGGGGAGGTGGCCTGGAATGGAGAGGAGACCTGTGTGGCTTCCCCCGTGTGTGGAGTGCATAATGTTTTTGAAGACTTCTAAAGAAGGATGCTCCAGATTCTACTAACTTTCCTGTGGCCTGAGTCACTAGAAAGGAAAAGGAATCTGTGGATCCTCACACAGGCAGGTTAATCACTGCACTGCCAGCATCACAATGTTGCATTAAAAAAAAAAAAAAAGATTAAATACCTGTTGGTGTCTTCCCTGTTTAAGCCAGGGTGTGAATGCTGATTGCCAAAGCACTTATCCCGTGTGTCTGCGTGTTTGCAGAAAGCACGCACCAACAGCATCAGAGCCTGAGATTCTTTTGACCTAAGCAGTCCCAGACTCCAGGTTACTTTTCATTCATTTATTGTTTGCAGTAGTTCTTGAGCTGCAGCAAAATGATGGGTATTTGGGGCACTAATACAACCTCAGAACACTTTAGCATTGAGTACACCGGGCCGCTGGAGGGAGGTGATGGTTGTGGGATGAAGTCTCAGTGAAACGGCTGGTCAGCCACAGGGAAGCCTCCTCCTCCTCCCCTCCTCCTCCTAGTCTTTAATTGCTGCCCTAGGCGGTCTGAGTTATCTGCCAAGAGAGAATTTCCCTCCAAAAAATGCAGCCTTTCTAAAACTGCTTTTGATTTGTAATGGAAACTACTCAGTAGCTAGGACAGGGGCTGATAGCTCGAGTTCCCACAGCTCACTAAAACAAAGAATTTTTAGGGGGGTGTAATTTGGTTCATTTATTTAATTAGTTATTTTAATGGAGATACGGGGGATTGAACCCAGGACCTCGTGCATGCTAAGCATGTACTCTAACCACTGAGCTCCACCCTCCCCTCCAAAACAAAGAATTTTAATAAGTATTTCTGCCCTTCGCAGTCCAGGTTTTTGGAAGTCCAGGCTGTGATCAGGCAGCCATTCACTGGAATGTCTCAAACCGTAACGCGTGCAGTGCTTTCTGCCACTGTCTCGGCTCGGAACAAGTCCAAAGCGAGTTATTTCATCCATGATTCCCTCACAGCCTCCCACCGCAGTTACAGACTGGCCATCATGTCCAGTCATGTGTAAGGTCAAGTAACCTTTCTCCCGTAACAGTTTCCCTTCAAATAGTTAATCTTTGCATTTTACCTGAATTTGATGCAGTGTTTTTTTAAAAAATTTCTAGGATACTTGCTAATACTTTCGTCATAACTACTAAAATGTTTTGGTCCTGCCCTTTGAAACAAAAGAACAGGCTGATGCATACTCAAATGAAGAGAATGTTCCATTGTTTGGGGCACAGTCTCAAAAGAAAAGCCTGGAAAATTCTCTCCTGTCTCCCCCGGTCCTTTCGTTGTCAGTTTCTACCTGGGACGCTATCCGCTATCACTCCCCACTTCTTGTCCTACCCGGAACCCCTGTCCCCACCCTTCTACTGAGACAGAGCTCTTAAAGGTCACCCGTGATTGCCTAACCACAAGTCCAATGGCCGTTTCTCAGATTTCGTTCCTGATGGCTCAGCAGCATCTGACCCTCTTGACTTCTACGCCTTGAAGTGCTCTCTGCTGGCAGCTTCTTCCTAAGGTGTCTTTTCTTTCCTCTGCCCTCCTCCTCCCTGTTCTGTCAAGAAGCAGCCTGGAGAAGTGGTTCAGCGTGTGGGCTCTGCCAAGGGGGTGACTCCTGGCTCTGGCACTTGCTAACTGCGTGACTTGCATGAATTATTTAACAACCTGGTGCCTCTGTTTCCTCATCAGTAAAATGGGAAGAAGAACGGTAGCCATGTCATAGGGCTGTCGGGAAAAGGATGAAATGTGTGTGCCTAGCAAACAGTAGATGTGCAGGAAGTGTCACCTTTTATCACTATAGCTTCCTGTTTGGATGCCTTCGGGGACTCTCTTGTAGCTGCGGGATAAAGCTGTCACTTTAGTGCCTGGCTGATTTGCTTGCTGCACCTGCCCCTTTACAATGTGGGCCCACCTCCGAGCCTGTGCTCTGCGCCTCCTTCCCCGAGCAGAGGAGGGGCAGAGTGCAGAGGGCCGTGCCTGCCCGGAGGCTCTGAGCTCAGACCGTCTTGTAATGAAAGACATCCTCCCTTGGGCACTGAGCCTATCTCTCTCAGGCAGGTTATAAATTACTTAAGGACACCAGCTGTGATTTATGCTTTTAAAAAATGTACACCCCAGCATTTAGCACTCGGCCTTACACACAGTAGGAATTTAACTCATATCATTGAACTGCCGAAACATTCTAGTTTTTCTTGGTCCTGCCAAATCCTTTTTCCTCCTAAACTGAAGCTCCTATTGATCGGTCCAAAAGCCCAGGTAAGCCTTACACCAGAAAATTGAGTCAGCACCACTCAGCAAGGTAACCACGTCAACCTTTTTGGAATGAGGAGGGATATATAGAAATCATTAAAATAATGGGAGCACAGGGAGTAATTTAATGCTTTTTAAAGGGAGTGTGAAATCCTACCAACCCATGAAGCTGTTAGGATTTTATGAAGAGTTTGGAGCTTTTTTTCGGTCCTCATGCCACCCCTCCCAAGTAAAATGAGCTCTGAGGCTGTAAGTAGCAAATCTTCAGACCTTGTCGCAGTCCTGCTCCTGTGACCAGGGGTCCTGCTTTCTTTCCCCTTACTACCTGGGTGAAGAGGACACTGAGGTTGAATGAAGATCACAGGAGGGGCTGCCCACTTAATTTAAAAAAAAAAAAAAGATTAATCCCATGACGGACATTCTGTGTTGGCAGGACAAATATTCCGTCAGTTTCTGCTCTGTGTCTGAGGTCCTGCAGAGTCACAGAGTTGTGCTCCCAGTAGAACAACCTCCCCTCGCTAACCCGGGGGGCCTTAAGGACCGTGTTCTGTGCATCTTGAGATTGTATAGCAGGGTTTTCAACCTCAGCACTACTGATGTTTGGGGCCAGATAGCTCCTTGTTGTGAGGGCTGTGCTGTGCACTGTAGGGTGTTTAGCCGCACCCCTGGCCTCTACCCACTGGATGCCAGTTGCACCACCACCCTCCCCCAGTTGTGATAACCACAAATAACTCCACACATTGCCAAATGCCCCCCAGGGTATAAAAGCAGCCCCAGCTGAGCACCACTGCTCTGTAAGATCAAACAGGAAAACTCAGCATCAGGGTGGGGGGCATAGCTCAGTGGTAGAGCGCATGCTTGGTGTGCACAAGGTTCCCGGTTCAATTCCCAGTGCCCCCTTTAAGGGGAAAAAAAAAAACAAAACTCAGTATCTTTTGTAGAATACCAGAATTTGGACAGTTGGTGTCAAGTGAAGATGAGGATTTTAATAGCCATGAAAGGTAAATTTAGGTTTGAAATTAACAGAGAGAGAGAATATCTAGTGTCTATAAGCAGGTATAGATTGTATCATAAATAAGAATAAAACAAAGGAGTTACAGAAATTGATACCATCTTAGTCCTAAAGGTCTCAGGTCTGGTTGCAACTACACATTCTAGGGTTGTTTCAGTCATCCTTGGAATATTTCTGTTGGAATTGTATTTAAATGCTCAAAATACTTTTAGGCCTTTGGCAGTAAGTATATTAAACTAAAAATCATTAATACTTCCTGAAGAAATCTTAGCTGATTACCGTTGGAAGGAATTATACTTGACCTAGGGCAGGCTGGCTGTCCCCACCAGAGGCTGCTTCTGACCACAGAGCCCCTGGAAAACAGCAAATTCAGGTGCTTCCGGGGGAGGGGGGAGGGCGGGCCACAGTTGATCAGTAATCTTCCTGGCTGTTAGAAAATTTTAACTGTATACTCATGATTTAAACCCCACCTCCAATTGACAGTCACCATTGTGTTTTTTCTAAATGCAGCAGCATGCTTTGCATGCCACACCCAAGGATTGAAAGTAATGGTTAAATACACTGCTTTCTGAAAAGCATTGAGGGTCCAACCTTAGGAGAAACTTGCTTTGTGGCCAGTGTTAATCCCCTTTGGTGTGTTAATTGCCTTTGCAAAGGGAAAGCATACTCAGAAGACCCCCAAGGATGCTCACCACCCTAGTCAAGAAATAAACCTTGCGCAGTTTCTTGAATCATGGAGGCCAGGTAGAAATGCTTGTTCCACAGATAGTTGTGAGCATCTTTAATGTTCCAGACTCATGCTGACAGGTGGAAGGAACTCCAAATGTCACATCCAGTGCTGTAGACTGAATTGTGTCCCCCCAAAGTACACATGTTGAAGCCCTAACCCCCAGTGTGATTGCATCTGGAGATAGGGTCTTTAAGGAGGTAATTAAGATTAAGTGAGGTCATAAGGATGGGGCCATAATCCGATACCCCTGTGTCCTTAAAAGAAAAGGAAGAGAGATTTCTCTCCCTCCCTCCTTCCCCCGCCCCTTCCTCTCGCTGAGAAAATAAGTTTATTGTTTAAGCCTTGCAGGCTATGGTATTTTGTTGTGGCAGCTTAAGCTGACCAGTAAGTCCAGCATCCTTGTTGTGCAGATGAGGAAACTGGACCCAGAGAGGTAAATGACTTCCCCAAGGTCACGCTACTAGTTAGTGTTAGAACTGGAACACAGAACCTAGGTTTCCCGACTCCTAGTCCAATGTCCACTCTCCCCCCCCCCCCCCGCTCCTCCGCCTCGGGTCGTGTTGCGCTTTTGCACTTTGATTCATTATCTCCAGACCCTGTGGCTTATCACAGCCCTTATACTTGCCCTGTTTACCTCAGCATTGTTGTGAGGGTCAGTGAGAGGGTGCCAAAAAAGACAGTGTAAGTTTCTAAACTACAAAATATTTGACAAATGCAAATATCATACCCAACTCAGATTTCGCCCAGGTAGCAGCAATCTGTCTGACTCTGAAAGTTGTAATGACCGTCTAGTCAAGTAGGTACCCCAGTGAAGTAGGATCAGGCTGGGAGGTCTCAGGTAGGAGGGTTGGCCCTTGCCTTTAGGGAACGAATCAGAGAATGAGAAGGCCGGAGGAGACGGGGCAGCTGGTCCAGTGGCATGCCCTTACAAAGTGCAGCTGAGAGCAAGATGCCTGCTCTTGTGTTGAGCTGTAAAAGCTGTGGGTGATGGAAGTTTGCCCAGTAAGAGGAATGTCCCTCTTCCAAGGACAGAATATCAGCTGGAGGAGAGCTCGTGGTGCCAGTCATAGCTCCTGCTGGTAAACCACAGAATAGTTTATAAACTACAAAATATTTTACAAATGTAAATGCCATTCTCAACTTTTATTGTGTTAATTGAAAATATATCATGAAGGAATATACTTATCTAAAAGTAACAGAAAGTCTGAAAAACAGTGGCTCAAATAGGTAAATAACTTATTTTTATTGGGTAATGAGTCTAAAGGTGGTAGTCCGGGCGGGCCTGTCTTGCTGCTCAGAGATGGCGTCAGAGGCTAAGGTTCTATTTACCATTTTGTTCCTCATGATCTTGGGCAGTTGCCTCACCTCCAGGCATTTCATCTGTGTTCCAGGCAGGAAGAAAGACAAAGGTGAAGTGTGAAAGCCTTTTCCTCTCCAGATTTTGCCTTCAAATTGGGGAAGGGCTTATTCCTTTAGTTTATTCATCAGGACTGTATCACGTGACCACTTCTTAATGCAGCGGCATCTGGGAATTCAAGTATTTTGCTTTCTAGCCTCCAGTGTAGAGGGAGACAAGGGAGAAAAGGATTGAACAGGACTGGTGAGCCAAGTTAAAGTCACTATGACAGAATATGGCATTTTGCAGAATCATAGGTGGCCAGAGACCAAGGCTCAGAAAAATAAGCAAGGTGGCCGGGCACAGCTAGAGAACCCTGGGCACTGGGCACTCCTGTACTGTTCCGGGCTGGTCACTGCCAGTCAGCATCCACTGCCATACTCCTGGACGCCCCTCCCACCACAGCTAGACTTTTGCATTCTTATTAATTATTGTCTCAAAGCTCTTGACTGAGCCTGGGTCACGTTTCTAAGCTGTAGCTAGCTATATGGGAGGGGTAGGGAGTGAGGCTATATGGCCTTTGGGGCTTCCATGATGGGGAAAGGGGGAATACCCACCACCCATCTTGGAATTCCTCCAACTAGAGAGGGTACTTCAATGCTGTGCAGCCAGGAAGGACAGATATTCGCCATCTCCCTCTTTATAGGTGGGAAACCTGGGGCCCAGAAGGAGGAAAGGGCTCAGCCCGTGCCACTGAGTGGGTGAAAGGCAGAGGCAGGATTTTGTCTTATCCTGATGCACCCAATCTGGTTGGTCCCAGGGAAGCAGCTCCCCTCAGGGTCTTCTCAAAATCCTTGATATCCCATAGGGTGAGGGGATTTGTCTTTGGAGGCACCCCATCCTTTTCCCAGCAGTCCGTGGCTCATTGCCTTTCTATCCCAGGATCTTCCCAGCAGCTGCTTCCTCTTTGTATAGTGTCTTCATTTCCAAAAGTAAAAACTACCCCTCTCCACCATCCTTGTAAACAACACTGGGGGCTCCTATAAGAGAATGTTGAATGGGATTTTTGATGAAGATACGAGGTGGTGAGTGTCCCCACCTTCTAAAGAGGACCAGCTAGGCACAGCCCATCAAGATTTACACAAAGCTGGTAGAACTTGTCAGGCCACCATCACCCATCTGTCACCTGTGTGAAAAGCAGACTCGACATTCTAGGGGAGTTGATTTACTGGGCGGAGTGTGAGGGAGAGTGCAGTGGTCTGTCCCCACTTCTCCCGCGGCCTGCAGGGAGAGGATCCCAAAACACCCTCTGCTTGGTGCCCCTGACTCTGATCCTGTGGAGATTCCCACGAGGCCCCTTCCAGTGTCTGAGATGCACCCCACGAAATGCTCAGCATTGGGACACCAACCCAGAGAATGCTGTCAGCCAAGGGAGATCTACAAACAAGCAGGTGCAAAGACTTTAACCCCTTTACTTCAGTCCTTGCTGACTCGCCCACCCCCTGCACACGGCTAATCCTGGGAAGTCCGAGCAGGACGAAGGGGAGGAGGAGGGAAAGCAGATTCCTCCCCTTTCCCCACTGCGAGCCCTGGAGCTGTGGGTCTTTCTGAACCAGGAGGAGGGGAGGAGCTTTGAGCTGGATGTGAGATGGAAGACTTAATTTGAACCAGATGAGTTTTTTAAACAGCTGAAAATTAGCCTTAATTGCTGAAATGCGGTGGTTTTCGAAAGTGTGAGTAACCAGAAAGCTAGGGAGTCGGTTTGAAGACAAAGGTTGGGAAGAAATAAAGCGATTTCTAGTGTAACCACATTCAGGCCGTTACTCTCCTTTTCCAAAGATAACATTCCAACTTTTGCAAAGAAGCATCGGACTCAGGCATTAGGATTTCTGGAGTCCAGCCACAGCTATTCCACGCACTGGGAGGGTAACTCTGGACAAGTCACTTCACTCTTCTGGGTCTTGGCATCCTCCCTTCAAGTGATGGGATTGTGCTTTGTGGTTTATGTGTCCCAGAATAATGTCTCTCTTCCTCTGAACCGTGCAGTGACTTAAAACAGCAGGACAAAATAATTCACACAGTGAGCTTGCTTTACAAGTTGTACTTCGGTTCTGTTTGTTGGAAGAGTCAAGCATAGATGAATGGCATTTGGCAGGAGGAAAACCTTAGTACATCTGAAACCCTTAATTACACACTATAGGCAGCTCTGTAGCTTGGTCTGTGTCAAAAGATGCCACATTATCAAAGGACACGTTGCAGAGATATTCAGAGTTTTTGCAGCAGCTTATGCATGTGTAGCATGATTGGCCTGTGTCAGGCAGGTAGCATCCACATTTTCACCTGAGCCTGTATTTGAAAACCTAAGTGCTCCCATATTTAGATTAAGGACCTCTTGTCTGGTTCCTGTGGAGATGAGTCCATTGAAATTGATGACACTCAATGGGAGGTTTGGGGCCCATTGCTAAGGACACATTTATTTCCAGAGTTTGTACGTAGTTAAATACCATCACCATACTAGAAGTAAGTTAAATATATAGCTCTTTATGTATTTTTACTATATGTAATATAGAAAAATTACACATAAATTATATGTCAATTAAAAATATTTTTCTTGCAACAAGAAAATCATATATAATCCTACTACCTATAGATAATTATCATCCCCCTTTCAGACTTGCTATGCATATATACATATACTAATGATTTTTTCTTTTTTATTATTTTTAATTATGGTGAAATACACATAACATAAAATTTACCATCTTAACTATTTTTAAGTGTACAGATCAGTGACATTAAGTACATTCACGTTGTTGTGCAGCCATCACAGAACCCTTCATCTTGCAAAACTGAAACTCTGTACCCATTAAATACAAAAACTTTTTCACAGCTCCTCACCCCCCACACACACTTTGTGTTATTGATGTCACAAATTTTCTCTTTATATTATATCTTATATTTTAGGTATTATATGTTCAGTTTAATAACTTGCTGAGGACAGCAAGGAGGCCTGTGTAACGGAAGTGCTGTGATTAAGGGGGTAGGAAATAAAACTGGAAAGGGAGCTTGTAGGGCCTTGTAGACCATGGTGAGGACTTGGGTTTCATTTAAAATTTACTAGGACATCTTTGGATAGTTGAGGGCAGAGGAGTAACATGACTTAGTTTGTCTTAGAAGGTTTCCTGGGCCGCTGTGTAGAGCTAAGCTGGCGGAGGTGGGAGAGAGGAGATGGGGGAGCAGTGGGGCGGCACTTTCAGGCGAGAGAGGATGGTGGTGTGGACTAGGATGCTCAGTGGGAGCAGAGGCAAGTGGTTGGATTCTGGGTACTTGTTGAAGGTGGAGCCAATAGGATTTGCTGATCTGACTTCGTCTGAGGCTTGAGCAACTGGATGAAATTGCCATTTCCTGAAGTGGAGATGGAGGAGTTTCATGTTTCAATCATGTTAAGTTTTTACAGTCTATGAGATGTCTCCTTGAAGATGTCAAGTAGGCAGTCAGATATCCAGGTCTAAAGTTTAGGGGAAAGAATGGGGCCAGAGATAGAAATTTTGGAGACAGCATGTGCAGATGACATTTTAAGCCATGAGAGCAAATGAGCTCACCTAGGTCCTGGCAGAGAGGATAGATGGATAAGATAAGAGGTCTGAGTAATGAGCCCTGGGGCAAGTCAACATTTAGAGGTCAAGAAGAGGTGGAGGACCCAGAGAAGGAAACTGAGAAGGAACATCCAAGGATGGCAGAGAAAAAAGAGAACAAAGTATCTCAAGGAGGAGGCATGAGTGTTCAGTTGCATCTCACACAGCTAAGAAAATTGAGTGTTGTATTTAACAACGTGAAGGTCATGGTACTTGGGATGTGGCTCGTGTCACTGGGGTCTGTGTCTGAGTGGTGATGTCGGGGACTCCTGACAGAAGGAGAATCAGGCAGTTCTCCTTCCTTTTAGTGCTTCATTAATTCAGCTGACCTTTATCAAGCACTTTCTATGTGCCGCACACTCTTCTAGGAACTAAGGGTGACCGAAATGAATCACACCACAGCCCTCACCCTCAGAACCGGTTAGGAGTGTGGGACTTGAGCTATAGAGGAATGTCAGATCTGAGTCTGCTGATTCTTAATGCTCTTCTGTCATATATTCATGTACGTTTTGAAACCAGGACTATATTTTATCTACACAGAGTCTTTAACAAATCCTGTCTGGGAGGAGAGGAAGACTCTTTGGGCCCTCTGACTTTCCTTCTGGAAAGATCTACACCATATTTCTTGATAGAAAATCACTTCTCATCCCCTATCTTTTTGTTTTTTTTCAGTTCTTCTGGTTTTTTTCTTTTCTTTTTTCAAGGTGAGGGGAGTGGGTATTTAGGTTTGTTTATTTATTCTTAGAGAAGGTGCTAGGGACTGAACCCAGGACCTCGTGCATGCCAAGCATGTGCTTTACTACTTAAGCTATACCCTCCCCCGTCACTGTCTTAACAGTTACCAGGTATGTAAGAGAACTGTACCTTCTAGCTGAGTATTAAACATCTCATCCTCCAGGAGGTAATTACCTAATTTTCTTAATCAGTTGACCCCAAACGAATATCCTCTCTTCTCTTGTCCCCTCCAAGCAAACAGGTGTTTTTGTTTTTGTTTTTGTTTTTGTTTTTGTTTTGTTTTGTTTTGTTTTGTTTTTCCCTGCCTCAGAATGGAGAACAGTCTTGTTTTGGTGTGATCTGTGCTTTAACAATCTCTAGCTCTCCTTACACTCATCAATCAAGAATTATTTAACAGAATTCCAACAATATACTATATTATATGCACTGAGTCCAATCTGAGAAACTGTTACTCATGAAGAGTTCACCAGATCGCAGGCAGAAGTGATTCCCACTGCCAGGGCAGGGAGACCTCAGAGGAACACAGGATTGTGAGAAGGTGTGGAGGGCAAGAAAACAGCATGACCCGGGAAGGCATAGCATTAACTGGGCCTCAAAAGGCAGAAAGGACTTGAACAGGTAGGGCAAAAGGTAGTCATGCAAGATGTTTGATGTCTGAGCCAAAGCTGATGCGGATTGCAATTACAATTTATAATGACAGGTTGGCCCAAAGAGGTGCATTCCTTGTCAAAGGTAATTCACATTGAATCAGGTCCCCCCTGAAACCCATGCACACTGGCCTGTGCCTGAGAGGCCTGTGGTTTGAAGGTTCCAGTTTACCTTTCAGAGGGAAATTGGTGGTGTATAGTGGCTGTGAGCTCCCTTAGAATTTAGAAATAAGATTGCCTTAATTTATCTATTCAGTCTCAATTCATGTGTGAGACGCTGAAAATATATCAAGACGCATAGGTCCCAGTCTTCAAAATCCTCAAATGGTGCTCCCCAGATCGCACCCCACCGCCCACCGCGAAAGATGCCTGCATCAAATCCCTGGAACCTGTTAATGTTACCTTATTTGGAAAAATGGCTTTGCAGATGTGATTAAGTTAAGGATCTCGGGATGAGGCGATAATTCTGGACTATCAGTAGTAGGAAAATACCATCACAGGCGTCCTCAGAAAATAGGAAGAGGGAGATGAGACACAGGGAAGGAAGGGCAGTGTGACCCCGGAGGCAGAGGCGGGAGTGATGCAGCCACAAGCTGAGGGGCACCAGAAGCTGGAAGAGGCTGGGAACAGATTCTCCCCCAGAGCCTTCAGAGGGAGTGCAGGCCCCCTCCCCTGTCCCAGCACGCTGATTTTTGGACCCTTGGCCTCTAGAATTGTGGGAGAAGAAATTTCACTTCTTGTGGAAGAACACCCCCGAGTGTGTGGTGCTTTGTTACAGCAGCCACGGGAAACTAACACAGGCAGTACTTGCTGTAATTGGAGTAAATTGGGGTAAACCAATTGTAAATGTGGATTTGGGAGAGCCCAGTGCTTTAGTTCAGGTGACCTGCTTTGTGATCGTAGGGAGGCCAGTCCAGAACATAACTGTGGCATAGCAAGTTCAAGCATCATTATTTAACACCCTGTTCAGAGGAAAGCTACGTGAGTGGACGGGGGGCAGTTGGCCCCAGAAGGTAGAGAAGAGAACCCAGAAAACCAGAAACTCGCAGTGAGTGCCGCAGACAGGCAGGCCTGAGCACTGGGGTGTGTGGTACAGGGAAGGCCGTGGCCTCTCTGTGGGCTGGATGCAGCGAGTCCCCTCCTCTTCGCTTGCCGGGTGGCGCGCTGCCTCCTTGCTTTGATTCCCCACAGCTTACCGTCAGCGATCAGCTTCGAGGTGTGCTGCCTCTGGCCCCTGGTAGTGAGAGGGAGCGTTTTGGATCCTGAAAGAGCAGCTTTCTCTTTCTCACACCCGTTCAGATGAATACATTTGCAGCCTAATTTTTATTTCCCGTGAGTTTGATTAGCATGATTTAGCTAATCATGCTAAGGTTGACTCAAACTTGAGATTGACAAAGCTAGGGGCCACGTCCTGACACTAAATTTGTGAAGCTAAAGCCACGTGGTGAGACTTTTTGGTTGACACACAGTCTGGGTCTTCCAGGTGCTGTCTACTGTTATTATTGGTCCCCACGTGCTACCTCGGGGGACCCCATGCTTCTCCCTCAATTTGAAACCTGGGAAGTGTATTTATTCAGCAGGTGTTTTTTCAGGCCACTCACATGTGGGGCTGAGCGAAGGGGCTGCTAGTGGCTGGAGAGCTCTCTGCGTGCTTCTCCGGGGAGACTGACGTCAGCTCCTGTGTTTAGTTCCTAGGGATGCTGTAAGGACGTACCACAAGCTGAATGGCTTGAAAGAACAGAAATTTATTCTCTCACAGTTCTGGAGGCCAGAAGTGAGCAGGGCCGCACTCCCTCCAAGGGCTCTGGAGGAGAATCCTGCCTGGCCAGTCCTGGGGGACTCAGGCGTTCCTTGGCTGTGGCAACACCACTCCAATCTCTACCTCTGTCTTCGCGTGGGCTTCTCTATGTCTTCTCCTCTCCTGCCTCTTAATAGCAAACCTGTCATTGGATTTAGGGCCTACCCGACTCCAGTATGCCCTTATCCTAGCTAATTACAGAGACCTATTTCTAAATAAGGTCGCGTTCTGAGGTTCTGGGTAGACATGAATTTTGGAGGGACACTACTCACCCGACTAAAGCTCCTCAAGGTGGAAGAGCTGCCAAGGCCGGGATGAGGCTTAGGTTGTGCTAAAATAATTGTGAGTCAACTACAGCACTGACTGAGTAGATCCCAGTTAGTAAGTGTGAGAGCTATCAGACCGCATGGAGAAGGTCGGTAATGAGCAGGAGGCCACCCTCCCTGGTGGCAGTGGTGATACCCAACGATGTCTCCTGTTCAGATCCCTGAAGGCACCACTCCAGGCTGGGAGCCTGCCCTCCTCTGACTCACGTCACTGCAGCAGCACTGCTCCCTCCACATGGAGCTGGTTCCCACATCACCTGCTGTTCTCTGCCGGTGTGGGCGCCTGTCTCCTGGCCCAGGGTCTCCACAGCTTTGTAGCTTTCCACGGACACTCAGGCAGTTATTCTGAGGGCTCCTTTCCTCCTGTTGGGATAGGCTTGTCTTCTAAGGGCTTCCCCACCTGTAAACATTCTAGTTATCAACTAAGTTATTGCCATCTTGGCATTTGTGCCAAGTTTTATAGGAAAGTTTAGGATTGAAGGTGTCCATTGTGTTTGGTAATTAGGAGATCCCTGGCTAGCGTATCAAGATCATTTTTATTCGAGGGCAGGGGCAGAAGGGCATAATGTTGAAGGAGGAGGAGAAAAATTAGAAAAAGCATAATGTAAAATGATGTCACGTTCAGATATGCAAATATTCAGAACGTTTCCTTTCCACACAGTTTTACTCAAGAAAATTACTTGAGGATATACTCCAACAAAAATAAAAGGAATTCAACAAAGAAGACGACACGAGAACCAGAGAGGGTGGGAGATGGAGCCAAGCCAGGATGACAGTTGTGGAGCAGGCTCATAGAGTAATGTGTCCAAAGTTGACCATTTAACAGGAAATGTAGGGATCTTGATGATCTTACCATAAGATGAAGAAAACATAGTTCTACTTTCTGTAAGAAAAAAGGCAAAGAGAACCCTCAGAAGGGTAAAGAAAAACCTGTGGAAGAAGTCTAGACCAAACATGAAGCAAACTGAAGTATAGCATGATTTTGAGCAATTTGATGGCACGTAAGAAAAGAAAAACAAACTTTTCAACATGCTTGAACTTTTTCCATCCGGTACCTTGGATGAAAATAGTATTATATCCCTCTCTGTCATGATTTAATCCCTTGAGCTGATTCTACAGTGGCCATAATCATAGATAAAAGTGTTGCTTATTGTTCTTTATGTTTTAGATCCAATTTATGGGCAATTTTTCAAAGCATGCAAATGTTCATATAGCCTCAGAACAGAATCTGAATGATTTAAACCTTGACATGTAAAAATGTTTAGGTACAGCTCCTCCAAATTTGGAACGTTGAGAAGGGTATTAGTAATATGAGAGCTAACACTCCTTGAATCTCCACTATGTCCCAGTCACTATCCTAAGCCTATTAGAGGTTATTGAATTCATAACAAAGCTATGAGTTAGGTGCTATTTTTATATCCACTTTCTGGATAAGGAAACTGAAGCACAGAGAGGTGAAGTAACCTGCCCAGGGTCACACAGCTAGAAAATGGAAGCATGGAGATTAGCACCCCCGCTGTCTGGCTTCAGAGCCTACAACCACACTCCACTGTCCTGTCCCCTCAGGAGAGGCAGAGAAAAGTGCCAGGTGCCGGTGACCTCCTCACGCACCCTAGAGGGATGGGAGATACCAACCCAAGTCCGTGCAGCAGACAAGATGCTTAAGGTATATCTTTAAAAGTAACCTGAGGTGGTTGCCTCTGCAGGTTAGGATAGCGAGTGGGAGGTTGAGAGGAAAACTTTTACTTTCTATCACTTTAAATATTTCTGAACCATTTGAATTGTTATCACTATGTGCATGGATCACTTTCATCATTTAAAATCCCTACCCTTCATCCAAGGCCCTGCTAAAAATTTCCTCCCAAAGCTTCCCTTATTTCTTCAGTGAAAACTGGGCTCCCAATCCTCTGAGCCCCCGTCAGGCTTTGTCTCCCTCTTTAGAACCCGCTACAGAATGACTTCACTGCAGTTGTCTTTGAGGACAGCACCTTGGTCAGATTTACCTGACTTGTCTCCGTAGCCTTTGGCACTGTGCCCTGCCTCTGGTATGTGCTCAGTAAACACTGAATGAACTGGATGAGTGGCTTCTGTTAATGCCAAATCATGTCCATTCCCTTCTGTTTGGGGAACTTGGAAAGTGTAGCTTAAGTATGTCTATTTGTCAGTCATTATGATGCCACTGGGGAAGAGGGAGGTGGGAAGAGAGAGACTGCAGAGTGGCCTCTCTGCCCCATCCTTCTGTAAAAACCAAGTCACAAGACGACAAGGCTGAAATGAATCTTAGATCATTAAGTTCAACCCCATCATTTTACAGATGAGGAGACTAAGGCCAGGGAACAGAAAGGACTGGAAGTCCACAATTAAATTGGAACAGCTGTATCCGCTTAGGTTCTTAAGTTGTTTTCCTAACCCCCCCCCCCCCAAAGTCCAGGGCTTAGCTTGGGATTTTTTTTCTTTCCCCTATAATCTCTGTATAATTCTACCTGAACGTGGTTTTGAGCTTTTATTTTTCTTTTAGTGGTCGTACTTTGTGATATTTTAAGCTGGCACAAATTCTTTTTGGATGTCAGTGATGTCAGTGAATGATGGCCCAGTGGATAGATGGGTAAATTAGTGACTTTCCTAGGATAACATAGCTGGTCAGTGGCAGAGCGGAGACCTAGCAAACCATCTCACTGAGGGATGCCAGGCAGCTGAAGTACCTGACGCAGAAGCACTTCTGAGTTGCCATGACAACTACAGTCGTCCTCTAACTTCCATCGGAGTGTGTAAGGATCAGGGTCAGACCCTTGTGCACAGGCACCGAGGTTAAAGCCCAAAGGAGGACTCTCCTTATCCAGGCTGGGTTGGTACAGCCCAGGCTAGACTCAGGAATCAGCATTTTGTTGAAACCATTGGGCCCAGTTTGAAAGAGGGACCAAGGGAAATGGATCCAAAGAAGGCAGCCCTGTGTGGTGGAGAGATGGACACAGGGAGTGGACCCAGAGGCCAGCCTGGCTCAGGCACTGACTTCCTGAGTGACCTTGGGCAGCTCACCGCCCCTCTCTGGGCCTCGGTCTCTTTACCTAGGAAGTGGTGGGTCCCTGGGTGACGTCCAAGGGCTCTTCCTGTATGAAAATGCCCTGACACCACAACTACAAAATACCTCGTCAGCATCCAGAAAAGGCTGGGGTTCCAGCCTTTGACTCACATAGAGCAGATATCTCTCCCCTCACTCCTTTGTCACCCGCAGACTCTGCTCCCCACTGACAGCCAGAGCAGCGGAAGGGCCCTCTGAAGGCAGGTGACCTCCCTGGCCCCAGCCAGCTGCCCACTCCGGTTGGAGACAGGAGTGGGGGCCAGGAGCAGATCACTGCACTTCAGAGACTGCCTTCCTCTGGATGAGGTGCTCAGGAACCACTCCCGCTACCATAGACGAAGAGTCAGGTTCCTCGGCTGGAAGCAGGGGTGTGCCTGCCTCCTGCCCCATAAGGATGGAAGCTCGCGGGAGCTCAGCAGTTCTGGGAGCAGTACTGGGGGGAGAAAGAAGGCACCTGGGTGGAGGCAAGGTGATTGGGTGACCCACAATGACTCTCCACCCGTGTCCAGTCCCCTAGTGTTGTGTTCTTCAGTCTCCTCACGAGCCATCTTCTGCACTAGCCTCCCCCCTCTTCCTATTTCTCATCTCTACTTATGCTTCATTCCTTCAATAAATATTTATTTTTGAAAATTTTTAAAAAATTTTATTTTAGGGTGGGGAGGTAATTAGGTTTATTTATTTTTGGAGGAGGTACTGGGGATTGAATCCAGGACCTCATACGTGTTAAGCATGTGCTTTACCACTTGAGCTATAGCCCTTCCCCCTAATAAATACTTCTTGAGCACCTGTTGTTCTGGGTGCTGAGGATATGCTGGTAAATGAGACAGACACAAATCCCTGGTCTCAAGGAGCTTACGTTCTAATGGAGGAAGCACTTAATAAATCAACAAGGATCAAATAGTATATCATGCAGATGGTAAGACAGGCTATGGAGAAAAATTAAGCATGTGGAGGAGACAGGAAATGTAGGCAGAGCGTGGTCTGGGAAGCCCTTGCTGCTCAGGTGACATTTGAGCAAAGACCTGAAGGAGGTGAGGCTGCAAGCCCTGGGACATCTGAGGGAAGAGCATCCTGGGCAGAGGAAAGGCGGGAAGCGGGGAGGGTGCTTGGCATGTTGGAAGAGCGAAGTCAGCGTGGCTGGAGAGGTGGGCACAGAGGAGACGGGGGAAGCTGGAGAGGTGGCAGGAGGCAGAGTATAGAACCTTGAGGGCCATCACCGGTGACCAGGATGGGAAGGCACGGGAGGCGGTGAGCCTTGGGGTGATGTATCTGACTTAGGTTTTGAAAGGATGTCTGTTGTGTGAAGGACAAGTGAAGGTGGAAGCAGGGGACAGGTGAGTTGTGTGTTGAGGTAATCCAGCTGAGAGCTGATGGGGACTTGGACTGGAGTGGAGAGGTGATGAAAAGTGATAAGATTTGGGATGTATTTTCGAGGCAGAACTGACAGATGTGCTGACAGATTGGATGTGGGTCACAGAAGGGATGAGTCAGGCATGACTCCAGGGCTTTTAGGCCTGAGCCACTGGTTGCCGTTCACAGGGCTGGGAAGGGCTGGGGTGGGGCAGGTGGGACACCTAGGCGGAGTTGGAGTTGTCTGGTCGGCAGTTGGATCCATGCATCTGGAATTAAGGAGAACAGTTGAGGGTAAAGATGTATGTAGGATTCACCGGCAAATAGACCGGTACCGTCCAGTAGGGTAGCCACCAGCCACAAATGGCTTTTGAAATTCAGCATGAATTAAAATTAAATAACATCTAAAATTCAGTTCCTTTGTCACACTAGCCACAGTTCAAGTGCTCAGTAGCCAAGCATGACCAGGGTCTACCATACCGGACAGCACAGATGTAGAGCATTTGCAACATCACAGCGGGCGCTTTTGGATGGTGCTTGTATGTCTGGATGAGATTCCCAGGCGAGTGGGTGGAGAAAAGTGAGCATTTGTCAGTGTGGGAGATGAGGAGTGGCTTGTGCCAGACAAAGGAAATCCAGCCAAGGGTGGATTTCTGGGTGCTAGTAAAGAAAGGGTATTGAAGAAGAGGTAGGCCAGCTAGACTGAGGATCAAGCATTGGCCAGTATATTTTGATTAGGTGGAAGCAAAAGCTTGAGAGAAGCAGTAGATTTGAGGAGAGAAGGAGAGGAGAAGAATCAGAGGCAGCACATGTCACACCTTTTCAGAGGGATGTGCAGTGAAGGAGCAGAGAAATCGGCAGGGCCTTATGATGTTAAAGGATGTCTTCAGGATAGGAAGAGGCCCATAGCACGTTGGAAGCACTTGGGCTCCATCCAATCCAGAAGGAGAAATTGATGAGGCAGGAGTGAAGAGACAATTGAGAAGACCTTGAGAAGGGAAGAGCCGAGGGGATCTAATCCCCAAGCAGTCGGATGGTCCCTGGCTAGGATATGGACAGTTCATCTGGAGGATGGAGGGAGCAGTGTCGGTGGCTAGGTTGCAGGTAAGAGGGAGGCTGTGGTACGGGGACCAAGGGAAAGTTCTCTTGTGATGGTCTTAGTTCCCCCAGGGCAATAAGAAGGAGGCCATCTTCCGAGTGTGAGCAGAGGTGTTGGAGGTGTGAGGAGAGAGGGGAAGGCATCAGGCAGTCATCCAGGAAAGGGGGAGAGTGGTGGGATTGGGGGATGGAACTGGTCCTGCCAGAGCCAGCTTCCGGAATTTACCCTGTTCTGTCTCTGCGTGTTCGCCTATGCAGTTTTTTCTTACTGGAGGCTCCTTTCTATTTCTCTACTCCCCCATCTGTCCAGCAAACCTGAGGTCCTGCAAGGTGCAGCTTGGGCATCACCTCCTCTGACACCTCCCGCCCTTTTTTCTCACAGTGTCCATCCTTCTCCCGAAACTCTGATCATGTCACATTATCATTATTTGCTTTCATGTCTATTGCTCTAAGGCAGGGGTCAGCAAACACTTTCTGTAAAAGGCCGGATAGTGAATATTTCAGGCTTTGTGGTCTGTTTGGTCCCTGTCTGACTATTCAGTCTGCACAAATTGTAGCACAAAAATGGTCAAACAGTACATAAAAGATTGGGTGTGGCTGTGTTCCAGTAAAATGCTATTTACAAAAACAGGCAGTGGCCTGGATTTGGCCTATGAGACATAGTTTGACAGCCTCGGCTCAGGGGGATGGCAGAGATGGTGTCTCAATTATCTCTGTGACCCCCAGACCTGGTGTGGGATCTGGGTACCAGGTAGGGGTTCAGAAAATGTTCGAATGGATGAAAGATGAAGGGATGGGCTGGAATAAATATGTAAGCCTGCTAAGGTGCATAAGATTATAGGACAGTGCTCCCTCATACATGCAAGTCTTGGTCTATTTGTCAATAGTCTGTCATTACAGTCACCCTGTGACTAGGGAAGGATTGCATGTGAGAGCATGAGCCCTGGACACCCAGGAAAGATGAAAGATGGCCCTGCCATCTACTGCATCAGTGCCCAGTTGCTACCCTGCATAACCAATCTTCTTCCCAGGTGCACAGCCCCCCAGCTCAGAGGGACCAGCCTCTTCTAAAACAAACCATCTGAGTTGACCCTCCTGCTGTGTGGCTCCTGTGTTCCCCTCCCACCCACCACCCCTACAAAGAACAAAGAGTCATCAGTTACCTGCTGTCCACAAGGCACAGTGGGAGAATCATAGGCCCTCCCCTGAAGAAGCTCACTTACAATCAGTGCACCCCACTGGGAGTGCCCTCTTCCCACCCACGCCGTCCTCACACCTGACCTCCTTCTTAAAGCTGCATTGCCGCCCCCACCCACCTGACTCCCCCTCTCCTAATCCTTCTACAGCATCCGCAGTCCTGTGGTTCTGCACGACACTGGGTTCTCTCGATCATGGATTCATGTGTAAATATCATCTCTGCCCCACCAGGTAAACTAACAGAGCACAGGACAGCAGAGCGTGCTCCTGTTTCTTTGAGACCAGTGCCGTCCAATAGAAATACATGCCACAAAACCCAATTTAAAAATTTCCTAGTAGCACATAAAAAGAGTAAAAAGACATTGGTGGAATTAATTTTAATATATTTCTATTCCCAATCTATCCAGACTATTATCATTCCAACATGTGATCAATATAAAAATGATTTTATTCATACTAGGTCTTCAGCATCCAGTGTGTGTTTCGTGTGTACAGAACATCTCAGTCCAGGCTCAGTTCGGGCTTGAGTTGCAAGCGCTCAGTAGCCACGTGTGACTGGCGGCCCCCACACTGGGGTGTGTAGCTCCGGCAGGGCACCTGGGAGATGTCTAGTAAGGGACTCTGCACGGAGTCCTCCTTGCAAGGCACTTTACATCTGCTGTCTAATCCGCACGGCAACCGTGTGGAAAGAGGAAATGTCATCCCGTTTTCTAGATGAGAAACCTGAGATTTGAGAGGTTGCTTGTACCCAGCTGGTAGAAGTCACAAAGCTCAAATTTGAACCCAGGTCTGGGTCCAAAGCCTGTCCTTAGAATGTTTCAGCTGGAACGTTCTTTAGAAATTTATCCAAACTGTCAACTCCATAAATATCACTTGCATTCTCAGCACTTAGCCCAGTGCCAGGCTTGTCCTAGGAGCTCAAATATTGGAGTAAGTGAATCTGGTCTCACTTTACAGATGTGAAAATTGAGAAATGTGGGGAGATGTGTCCAAATCAGTCAAAAGAGGGAAGTCGGGGCTAGAACCCACATGACTGATTCCCACCACCCTGCTCTAATTTGTGTCCTGTGATGCAGATGGTCAGCCCTAAGAGATCCTGGGCGTTTGACATCTGAAGCTTTCTTTGTATTTGCAAGGATAGATTTTAGCCAGCGTTCTCTTCCCCGTGTCCACAGCCTCAGAACCTGCCATAAATCTTCCTTGCAAATTCCCTTCTTTCCCCTTAATTCCACCTATCCAGCCGCCCCAAGGGCAGGCAGAGCAGCGGAGCCTGCTCGGTGACAGGACTCCAGGCCTCCAAGTAAAGCCGCCTAAACCGGCAAAGCTTACTGCACGTGGGCACCACCCCGCCCCCAGCTTTCATCTCGGGTCATGCTCCGTTGTGACAGTGCGAGTGGTTTCCCTGGCTGCAGGAGAGCACGCGTCCCCAGGAGGGTCATGCAGACTGGCTGCCGGTGGCTGCCTGCCCTGCCTGGACGCCTGGTCCTGGAGCCTGGTTGCAGAGGCGCCCTCAGGCTCCTTTCAGGCCCAGCCAGTCAGCATCCTCCCAGGGAACTCCTAGCAGCCTCCTTCCTGACAGGGTCACAGTAAAAGTCACAGATGGTAGAAGCTTAGAACTGAAAGGGAATTTAAACAGCATGCATCCCAGTGCTTTTCAAATTGTGATGCCCTACAAGTCTCCTGGGAGCCTTGTTATGATACAGCTTTCTGATTCATTAGGTCCGGGATGAGATGAGAATCTGCATTTCTAATGAGCTCTCAGGTGATGCTAACTCTGCTGCTGGTTCAGGGACCACACTCTGAAAAGCTGGGATTTTGCTGAGGAAACAGAGGGGCGGGATTCATTAAAGTCGCAGTACAAGTCTCTTAAAATTTAAATATACTTTCCAACTGTATTTGCTATCTGCAGACTTCTTTGGCACTTACCACAGACTACTTTGTATTAATATCCTTTTCCTCCAATTAGACTTTTAGAAACCAGGATATATCTGATTCTTCTGGGTGGGAGTCCCACCTGAGAGTTCACATGAGCTTGGAAAGCACATGTCCCTGGGCCAACTGGGAGGGTCTTGACAGCAGGTGCTCCTGGGATCAGAGGCACGGTGGGGCGGACCCCAAGTTGGAAGTAGAAAACATCAGCAGGTACCAGCCCTGAAGGGCCAGGTGAGGAAGGAAGTGGGAAACGTGTAGTGTGGGAGCTGGCAGGCGGCGCAGAGGGTCGTTTTGAGTCTTTCTGAGCTCCGTCCGTGGATAGAGGGAAGGCTGCCGGCCCAGCTCATCATGGGGTGCCCGGGGCAGAGGCAGTGTGGCTGCCCTGCAAGCAAGGACCCAGGCCCAGCATCACCTTCTTCCAAGGGCTCTAACGTTTGTTGCATAAATACTCAAATGAAGGTCAAAAAAGACGCAGCAGCGATAATGACACATATTAAAAAGACTCCGCATGCTTAGCAATGACTTACACACTTCCTGGCACACTTCAGAAGTGGCAATGGGAGGTTTTTCTATTTGACTTTAAAATTAGGGGTGTTTTTTGACCCCAGTGAATCAAGATTTGTTTCGGGCACTCTCAGAGCCAAGCATAAGCCCGTCGACCCAGTCGGCTAAACGGAGTTGCCAGTACGTGCTGGAGGTCAGAGATGGCCCTGGTCGGTCTGTTTGCTGTGGTACTTATTTTCATAAAGTTAAAAAACAATGTGGAATGAAAAGATAAGCCACGAGCTGGGAGGAAATATTTGCAAGACACATATCTAATAAAGGACTTGTGTCCAAATTAGACAAAGAACTCTTAAAACTCAGTAATAAGAAAGTAAACAACCCAATTGTAAAGCGGGCAAAAGATCTGAAGCACCTAAGCAGATGTACAGATGTCAAATAAGCAGATGAAAAGATGTTCCACATCCTAGGTCATGAAGGAATTGCAAAGGAAACCAACAAGATACCGCTGCACACCTCTTTGCATGACAACACAAAACGCTAGTGAGCAATGTGGAGCAACCAGCCCCCTCGTTCATTGCTCGTGGGAATACGACACGGTGCAGCCACTTTGGAAGAGAGTTTGGCAGTTTCTTACAAAAATAAACATACTCTTACCACATGATCCAGCAATTGCCCTCCCAAGTACATACCCAAAGGAGTTGAAACTATGTTCACGCAAAAACCTACACATGAATGTTTACAGCAATTTTATTCATATTTGCCAAAAGCTGGAGAGACCGAGATGTCCTTCAGTTGTTGAATGGATAAACAAACTGTGGTCCACCTGGACGATGGAACTTCATCAGCAGTAAAAAGACATGGGCTATTAAGCCACCAAAAAACACAGAGGAACTTTAAATGGTACGACCGAGTGACATCATTACACTGAAAAGGTTACATACTGTGTGGTCCCACCTATATGACTTTCTGGAAGAGGCAAATCTATAGACACAGTAAGAAGATCAGTGGTTGTCAGATACTGGGCGGGGAGGGATTTTTAGGGCAGTGAATCAGTTCTGTACGATACTGTCACGGTGCACATATGACATTATAAATTTGTCAAAACCCAGAGAATGTCCACCACAAAGAGTGAACCCTAATGTAAACTATAGACTTTAGTTAATAACAAAGTATCAAAACTAGTTCATCGACTGTGACAGGTGCACCGCAGGAAGGGAACTTGTTCATAATAGGGGAAGCTGTGGAGGGGGTGGGTTTCACGTGGGAATGCTCTGTAATTTCTCTCAATTTTTCTGTAAACTTAAAAACTTGCTCTAAAAAATAAACTATTAATTTTTTTTTTTAATGTGCCACTGAATTCCAAGGGGCGATCAGTTGCTGAGTAATTGCTCAGCCGTCTTTCTCCTCAGGCACAAAGATGACTTGCACATTCACTGCTGACGGACCTCTACAAGCTGCCCCCTGCGCAGCACTGACTTGCTGAGAACTGCCCTACAGCCTGATGGGCTGGTCACTGAGGAATACTTTTCGAACGTAGAAAGCATACTCATGGAGCCGTCTAAGGGTCTGTCATTATTTTTCTGCCTTTAGAAAAGCTGCTGAACTAAATCTGGCCCATAGAAATGTGCCTGAGAGATACTTCTTTTATTTTGCTGATACATACCTTGACCTTAAGGAGCTTATTGTCCAGAGTAGATGGTACAGGAGCGTAAAGCACTAAAACACAAGGTAGAAAGGTGGCTCGTGCCCTCAGGGAGGTACAGCTGAAGTAGGCAGCAGAGAGGGAGAGATGGCTCCCCGCACTGTCTCTGGGGGACGCAGTGGCATAGGATTATAGCTTGTGGACTAGGGGAACCCCGATTCCAAGGAGAGAATTCCACAAGCAGACGCTGAGAGGTGTGTCGTGCCCTGGGAACAGTGGTGTCTGGACCGGGGGGCTGGCCCATAGCACACGAAGAAGGATGAGGAACAGCTTAAAAGGCTGAGGCCAGATGGTGGCATGCTCTGAATCACAGGCCAAGGAATTGAGACTGTGTTCAGTAAGCAGGGGTCCCAGCAACTCACAGCTGTGCTTCAGAAGAGTCACCTGGTAGCCTCTTGTATGTCGGAGAAAAGGTGCCTGGAGGTCACGGCGCCTGTCAGGAGAGCACTTTGAGGAAGTCTCGAGAACCCAGGCAGTTGGAAGCTCTCCCTTCTGCCTCTGAATTCCCACAGCCCTTTATTTGTCTCTTTTTTATGCACTTAACAGCTTTTTAGTTAAAAAGTATATTTAGTTCCTTATTAAGGAGCACTAGACAACACAGAAACATACAAACAGCTCCCTGTAGTCCCATCACCCAGAAATAACTAACATGGGTTAACATCATGGGCCTTTCCTTTCAGGTCTCTTTATATAAACCACATTATATCGACCTTTTAAAAAACAAATAGCATGGTGTTAAAGCCTACTTTTTCTGATTACTTTATAATGGACATCTTCCCTTGCCAATCAGTATTTCTAGATTTTGGTTGTTGTTTTGGTTGGCTTCTGGTTTTATTTTTAAAACTGTGATAAAATACACATAACATGAAATGTACCATATTGACAGTACGTTCACAATGTGTGCAACCATTATTATTTTTGAGTTTCAGAACATTTTCATAAACCCAAAAGGAACCCCTGTACCATTAAGCAGTCATTCTCCATCCTCTCCCTCCCTAGCCCCTGACAACCACTCATCTGCTTTTTATCTCTAGAGATGTATCTGTGCTGGAGATTTCATATAAATGGAATCATTCTGTATGTGGCCTTTTGTGTGACTTCTTTTATTTAGCACAGTGTTTTCAAGGTTCATCTTATCTAGATTATCCATATCTTTTTTTTATATATATAAACAAAAGATGCTCATGAACAATGAGTCCTGAGAAACGAGACCTCTCCTCAAGAATACCACTTCCCAACCTCCCACCTGTAAATAATTTTAGATGCAGCCATCTGGACCTTTTAGATCAATGGAAGTTGATAGGAACAGTCAAGTGATGCCTCCTTCCTACAGGTGCTGCTGTCTCTCCCTTCCCATCACCCGACGTGAACGTGGGAAGATGCCTTAGCTTTTCTGGTCACTTTCAGGATTTAGGACAGGCTTGTTTTCAGGTGTTAAAATAACCTATGTAAATCAAAACTTCAATCCAGGCCACACAGCCTGACCTGCCGATCAGCCCTTCTGTTCTTCCCCCGACCCTGCCCCCACTCCCTCTGTTCACTCTGCGGGCTCCAGGGATGCTTTTGTAAGCTCCTTAAAAACCTGCTTCCTGTGTTCTGTCCACTCCAGCCCCTCTCAGAGCAGGGGAGCACTGCATGCCCCATTCTACTGGGTACTCTGCCTAACTTCGGAGGGCTACCCGCAGTTCCTGCTTTTGGCACTATGCCACTGGGACCCCTCTGGCCTAGGAGACAGCCTTCTTGGATGGAGTCCTGCCACGATGCCCATGGGAGAGCCATAATTATAGAGGGCACTTCCCGCATTTGTGATCATCTCACATCCTTTCAATGGCCTTTCTAAACTGGGGGGACATTCCCATTTTGAGCCCCCCCCCCCCACATCCAAGGTGATAGTCTCCCTTGCGGCCAAGATGCAGCTGTGTGACCACCTCTGCCAGTGCGATGGAGCTGGGGCCTAGGATCAGAAG
Source organism: Camelus bactrianus (assembly GCF_048773025.1). Classification (NCBI taxonomy): domain Eukaryota; kingdom Metazoa; phylum Chordata; class Mammalia; order Artiodactyla; family Camelidae; genus Camelus; species Camelus bactrianus. Next base: position 31,121,539 of record NC_133565.1, read on the forward strand.
CTGAGAGGGAGGGGATGTCGGTGTGGAGCAGGGGCATCAGTGGTGCTTTTGCTGGAGCAGCGCCAGAGTCTGGTCAGTGTCCAGAACATGTAGTTTCTATGCCTGGCTCTCTGGCCCACCTGGGATTCAATATCCTTTAAAAATGCATACTCTGCTAAAACCGTTGAGTTTAATTTTCACTAAGAACCTTGACTGATGCCACATCCTTGCTTAGCCTGGTGGTTAAGGGCAGGCTGTTCCCACCACTGCCCTCTGTCCCCACCTGGCCGTTCCCTGTGCCCCAGGCAGCCTGGGAGTCTGGCATGGGTTTCTCTCGCCCTCTCTCCTGCAGGCTGTTGGGAGTAGCAGTTACCGGACCAGCTTGACCATCTGTTAGTATGTTCCAAATAGATGGTCTGATTCTCTCCTTACAAAATGTGGGCACTTTCCATCTTTATCCCGGACTTTAGAGCATCTGCAAAGCTCTCAGACAACAGGAAAAGTCCCGCTCCGCACCGTCACACACATATTTTTTCCGTATATTACATAAGTGGTATCATCATCTCCGTGTCATTTTGTAACCTACTTTTAAGTTTAATGTTACATTGTAGGCAACTTTCCATGTTAATGATTATGGTACGCCTGTGTCCATTTTTTAGAATATCGGCCATATCGGTGAGAGAATTATGTATAAATAATGAAAAGCACCCATTTTAAATGCACACTTGGAACCATCACCGCAGTCAAGATTTAGAGTATCTCCATTATTCCCAAAATTTCCCTCTTCTCCCTTTGCAGTCAGTCCTTCCCAACCTTCAGCTCTAGGCAGCCATTCAACCTCATTCTTTCAGCAGCCGTATATCCCATAATATAGAAGTTCGTTAATTTACTTAGCCAGTCTCCTGTTGATAGTCATTTACATTGCTTTCGGTGTGTTATTTTATTGGTTCTTTATCAACAAATATTTATGGAGTACCTACTGTGTACTCAGCCTTGTGCTGTTCTAACAACGACCCAACAAACATCTGTATGTGTGTGTGCATGTGTGAGCTTATGTCCTTAAAATGTATCCCCTAAAAGTGGAATTCCTGGGCCAAAGAATGTGCACATTAAAGTAATTTCGATAAATATCACCAAATTACCCTCCAGCAAATTCACAGCAGTTTACACTTCTATCAACAATGGGCGTGATCGGCCATTTTCCCACACCGTCACCATCAGTACTGGGTATTATAAATCTTTCCCAGTTCATTAGGAGGAGCATGGTTTGAGTTTATGTGTCTTTGCTTAATGATGAGGTGGCGCACCTTAGTGTCTGTGACTTTTATTTGGTTTGTGGAAATCATGGCCCCAGGAACCAGCCTCCCTTCTCCTCTCCCCTCAGATTGGGGCTGTGGCTGGGCTCTCTCCACTGAACTGGAAGGACATGCTGTCCTGTTGGAAGTGAGACGGAGGTCACCCTTGGGTTCCTGACAGCTCCCTACCTCCCCTTGAACAGCCACTTTGGAGAAAGCCCCCCAAAGATGGGGCTGGTTGTGTCTCTTCCGTGACCGGACCTGCCCCTGCAGGTCCACCTGAGGGGTCCACACCACTTAGATGAGCAATAAGTGTGGGTGGAAATATAGCAGGCTTAAATTGAATATAGTTCTGACTAACTAGGTAAAAATCATAATCAAAGGAGAAGAATTTTAGCAAGAGTCTCTCTCTCTTTAACAAGTTAGTATAGCCGTATGTAGGTTAATGCCCCAAATATTACTGCAAACCGTTAGAAGGTGGCACCAGAATTTCCGGTCGTCACCCCTCCACTGTTGTGCTGTCCTGTCCTCGTTCCCAGGGAAGTCAGATCTCCTTCCACAGATCACAGCTTGTACCTCCGAGGGGTGGGCAAGAGATGGGCACTGGAGGGAACTGGGGAACTGGTTACGTGATTGGTTTAGTTGAGGGTGAGGGGTTTTGGCACAAGGAGGAAAACAGGGTCCTCAGGGGATTGACCGTTGCTGAAACAACTCATAGAAATACGGTGACAGGATAGCTCCGAAGTCAACTACGTATTTTCTTGTGGCGTAAGGATGTCTGTTGCTATTTTGGGTTTCACCCTTGTCCTGTATTCTTCACTCCAGTGCTCCACGGGGAAGAGGATATAATTAAGCAAGTATCTGGACTTATCTGGTCCACAGCCACCCTCAACAGCTTGCAAATGATTAAAACCTCTCCCTCCAAAGGGAACTTTGATACTTTGCTGTGGAGTGTGAATTGTTACAGCCCTTTGCAAAGCAATCTTGTTTGAACTATTAAAATTGAAAATGCATATTCTCCAGTTCAGTAATCACTCCTGGGAATCTATCCCATACAAATAAAAATACCAATACATAATGAAATATATACAGGGATGTTTATTGTAGCATATTTCACAGTGACTGAAAAAAAATCTAAAACTGCCCATAGCAGGAAAATTGTGTAAATTGTGGCACATTCACACCATGGAATATTATGCAACCACTAATGAAAGAATGAATTCAGGTTTTACTACCTGACTTGGGAGAGGGCAACTGCTCTAAGATGCTGTTGAGAGGGAAAAGCAAAAAGCAGTTAAGTATGAATAATGTTTTTTAAATAAAACACACAATGAAATGTTTATTTATATACAATTGTATAAGCCAGAGAAAAGCAAGGGAAAATATACACAGGTTTAACAGGGGTGTGTTTGTGCTTCTGTGCAACAGGAGGAAGGACAACCGTGAGGCAGGTAATGAGGGGGAAGCAGGCAGAAAAGGAAATTCAGGCGCCACTATCAATGTGAATTTCATGATGAGCAATTTATATAAAATTGTATATGTACCTGTGAATATATATGAATTAAGAAGTTAGAAAAAAAATGTAAATCTTTATCTACTGACCAGAAAGGAGGTCCATTAACTAATGCTAAGTGCTAAAGGAAAATTGGACGGTTGGTTTATTTTGTTAAACACAAACCCGGAAAAATTAGCCTGCATAGGTGAATACGTGCTTGCTTAATTCTGAGTGAGGATTTCCACAGGTAGGTATTAACTAGGACCTCAAGCAAGTGGTGGAGGGTTAAAATGGAGGACAGAGAGAGATTTATCTTTTTAAAAACATACATCTTTGCATTGTTTGATGTGTTGCTATAGGTATTCATCTATAACGTATCAGTGATCTACTGCTGCAATAATACCACATAATAAACCACCCGCCAAACTTGGCGGCTTAAAGAAACACACCTTTCCTAACAGATGGCTGAACGAAGAGGGGGACCGCGCCTGCCAGTATGAGGAGTCATGAGCTACCTGACATTGATAAGGACACTTACAGCTTTCAAAACACTCCTTTATAATGTTTCATTATTCTCACCGTTTTGCATTTATTTATCTGTTTACAGAGGAAGGGAAGGATTATAATAACGGTCCTCTTGGTTTCCGGCTCAAAATACCTGAGTAATTTCAGATCTAGTTTTGTGTGATCTCGTTTGGCGTCTCCGTCACTTTATAAGACTGGTAATGGTTGAGAGGCTGTATCACCGCATAAGCGGGGAGTTAAGAGGAGCCCACAGGAGACTGCACACCGAGAAGAGAGAGCCACGGTGGGCTCCCTGCCCACTTGTTTAGCAGCTAAGGATTGTGCAGCAGACCGGGGCTGCTCGGGGACATGACTGATTTTCTTCATTTTAGCTCCTTGTTAATGGAGCGAGATATGAAGGGGTCAAGGTAACAGTGAGGATGACCTCCTGTTGTTGTACAGAAACCTTTCTCTTCTAGCATGAGAAACACAGCCTTCTCCCCTCGGGGGCTGGGAAGTCTGTGAAAGGTGCCTGTGCTCAGTGGCTTCTCCCGAGGAGCAGAGTCCACAGTGAGTTTTATGATGTCAAAACTGAACTTCATATGCAGGCAACGCTCTCTAAATAAAAGAGTCCCGAGGTTTGGGGAGAATACCTCCTTCGTATCTCCTGCCAACCAGTTACCAGCATTTAGCCAGTCTTGTTAGGAGAGCCAGGAAACTTACTCAGCTGAACCTCAGAACCATCTCAGAAGTGTCCAAACCTGGTCTGGTAGACAATTAGTTATACCCACAACAGCTCCTTCTCGCTTCTTGACTTGCTAAGAGAACTGAGATTCGTTGATGAAAACAATATGCCCAGCCCCAAGGATGAATCAGGACTGGTCTAGATTCTCAGACCACTCCTTATTCCGTTGGCCAGCTGCACATTGTCCTCGGTTCCTTTGCAGCCATGTGATCCACCTCTGCCCAAGAGACATCAGATGTTAGCTAAAGGGCTTGGAGAGATAACATCTGCTGAATAAAAGATTAAACCTTTGTGAGGAGAAAGGCTTTGATTCTTTTTTCTCTTTTGGGAATTAGTGTGAGGATGTGCAAGCTGGAGCTGCAGCAGCCATTCTGCAACCACAAGGCAACAAGTATGAGTAACGCATCACACAGAGGATGGGGGGAATGGAAAGATGAAAAGAGCTTGGGTTCTTGGTGATATCTTTCAGGCACTGCCTCCAGGCCTCTGGCTATGCAATAGACTTAAAAGTCTTTACTGCCCAAGTGACTGTTAGTCAGATATTCTATTACTAAAAGAATTCCTAACTGATAAACCTGGTTGTCTTCCACCTGGCCAGGGTAAGTTTTGCAGACAATTCCACCACACTAGCTTTGTGACCAGTTAACTTCATCTGTAATATTTGTAGGGATAAAAGTCCCCTCTTTCTTACCTCAAGCAAACTTTCTGATTCAGAAGATCAGAGTGTGGTCTGTGGACTGGCGAATCATTATCCCCTGGCGTTTCTTCAGAGTGTAAATTTTCAAGCTCCTACCCCATAGTAAATTAGAAGCTCTGTGGGTAGGGCCAGCAATCTTTTTTTTTTTTTTTTTTTTAACCTTCCAGGTAATTCTTAAGAACCACTGATACTGAGGGTCAAATGGAGTGGCTGCATGTCAGAGACACTTGGGGAACCTAAAAAAGATTCTCAATCTCCACCTGCAGAGTTCTGATTCAGCATTTCTGCTGTATAGCCTACGAATTTATGTTTCTCAAAAGGCCCCCAGATGATTCTCAGTAAAACCAGGTTTGGTAACCAATGGAATGTGTATGAAAGCAGGTCACGTATGCCAAGGCACCACCACACAAGTAAGAGATGAGGAATGGACCTGGTCGCCCCTGGGGACAGGTGAGCTGAATTATGGATTTCCTCACCTGGTAGGTGAGGGGACTAACCACTTGCTCTCCAAAGCCTTTTCAGCTCTAAGGTTCTTAGGATGCCAGCTTGAACTTTGCAGTTCAAACAAAGCTCCAGCCGGAACAAGCAAATATGGTCTTGGTAAATTACACAGACAGACTTGTGAGCAACAAGTGGAAGAGACTGGAATTTTCCTGAAGTTTAAAAATCAGCCTTACTCCCCACCACAGCCAGACCCAGTAAATCCAAAACGGGTTTTCTCTTCTGCTTTTACCAAGTTTATGAGACAGCAGGTTTACACTTCAGATGTTCATTTATAGAGTGCTAGACTACACCTGCTTCATGCTAGGCTTGTGCTTTGGGCGTTATTTCATTTGGAAAAATATTTTTAAAAGATATCATCTTAAGGGATTTTGCCTTCTAAAATGTGCTACTTTAAGGATCAAAACTTCTGAAGCAGCCTATTCACTGTCCATCCAAATACGATTTCACCCTCGCTGCTCCTTCCTTTTTGCCTGGTACTGAAGATCCTTTCTTAACCCTCCCACCTCTCCTAGCAGAAAACTGCCGGCCCCCTTTCCAGGGAGTCTGCTCCCCCACTCAGCCCCTGCTGAATGAGTGCTGAAACCCCTGATCCCGTGGAAAAGAAACAACAGCAAAACCACCTCACTGGTTGACTTTGGAAGATAAGATAACAATTTATTCTTTTGAAAGCCAACAAATAAAGAGGGAAGAGTTAAGCGTTTATCCCTCCTTTTCTATATAAACTGTACTTAAGCTAATCAAATAGATGAGGAGGAGGAATTTGCCTTCAGAGAAGCTGATAAATGAAGGGTGAGATCATAATAGGACCCTTTTGCAAGCCCTGATGAAGGAACAGGTCTAGGAAGTGATCATCAACGGCTGTTAATGTCACAGAAAGAAGAACGAAAAAACACTATGTGTCTCTGAATGGAAGTCATGACACCACCTACAGTCTTGCAAAAGGAAAAAAAAAATTGAACCTGAGTCTGATGAAAGTCTGCAGACTAAAATTTACAGGAAATACAGAGGACGGAGGAACATGTTAAATGACACGGAAGGGACACACTCACCATAATCCAGACTGTGGGAAACTGAGGCAGATGACCCAGCTTTTCCAATAAGTTGCGTGGGAAAAAATGAGATACAGGGAGAAACGTACGCATTGAACGATACTTAAGAGTCATATGAACCAATCGTTAACGTGTGGCTCCTGATTCAACAAGCCTTACAAAAAAATAAATGGAATGGGGAATGCGAACAATTCCCAGATATTTGATAATAGTAAGAAAATATTGTTGACTTAGGGGCGATGATAGTTTTGTGGTTACATCTTTTCCAAGGACTCCTTATCCTTACTCTCAGAGCTACACGTTGAAATGGATGAATGAAATGACATCCGAGGTTTGTTTCAAAGTAATCACGAGGGGTGGAGAACGGGCAGGATGTGGAGAAAACAAGCCTGTCCCTGAGCGGATAGCTGTTGAAGCTGGGTGATGGGGAACGAGAAGTTCATCATACAGGTCTCTACAATTCTACGCATTTGAAGTTTCCCTTCCTAAAAGGTCAAATTTTAAAAATTCAGTAACTTCCATTTCTATTGTAAGTGTTTTATATTGGCCATAATATATGAGTTGGGTAGCTCATGTTGATTATTTCTAAATACAAATTTATCAACTTTTACTTATTCTTCACTACTAAGGAAACACAAAAATTTTGGAGTTTTGTATGTTTCACGCTTGCTTGCCCAGCCAGACTGGAAGGTCGAAGGAAGCAAAGACCTTCCTATTAGATTCTCCACGGAGCTAGTCGCTTGGGTCGTGGGTAAAGGGCTCCCTTGGGAATACAGCTTGTTGAAACACTCTGGAAGGGAGTGCTGCTCACCTGGTCTCCTGTTTGTGGCTCCCTCCATCCTGACTTCATGTCAGCTGGCAGACAGACAATCCACAGGACCAATCCTACCACTGGGAGGAGTTGGTTAGCTTAAGCTTTGTAGAGAGAGAACAGAAAAGATGGAGACTAAATCTGTGTGATGGATGGAGAACTTTATACGTTTACTATGCAATTAATATACAATCCCAAATACTATAGGAGAGTTCTGATTTTAATGTTTAGACCCTCCTTACACAGGCAGAATGTAAGGTGAAACACTTAGCAAGGTGTGGCTGCAAATTCTCCCTGCTGTTATCTTGATTCCTTGTCCCATACTTTTTTTGCCCCATAGACACGTGTGGTCCCCTATATTAAAGCCTTTCTGATTTTAGAAAGCTCTCCATCTCTCGTATTTCCAGTTGCACAAAGTTGAGACTTTCCCAAGATTTCCTCAACTTCCTTTAACTTGAGCTCTCACTTTTCTTAATTATACAGAACTTAAAGGCTCCCCCACTTTGCAAATTTACCATCAGTCCCCCGATTTTCTCACCCCTGGAGCACCTTTTCCTTTCACATGATGTAACAATTCTACCCCTTTGTCCCTCTTGTTCGATGGCCTCTGAGGACTGAGCTTCAGGATGGGACAGGGGTTTGTCCCGGGTTGATATCTTGTAGGAAAAGCATGCTGCACTTAGAATGCAGCTTACAAAAGGATTGCCCCTTTGAGTAACCTCCCTAGTAACTTGTTCAAAATCACCCAGAACGTGAGTCTGTTCCCTTATCTGTGTACATCTCTCCCCCAGAAGACTTCTAGGTGGTACCCTAGCATCCATTTACAGAAAAGTGTAATCTATTTACCTAGTCTAGATTTTAAGAGGAAATCTTGCACTCAGCCATCCAACTGCTTTGGAATGTGCTCAGATTCAACAGACTGTGCGATTTAAATTTATAAAATAGTAACTCTGTTGATAAAAGCCAACACTACATTGCCAGGCACTATTCTAAGTGTTTTACATGCAGTAACTCATTTAGTTAGTTCTAGTATTATTCCCATTTTATAGGTGAGGACAGAGGGCTAGTAAGTGGAAGCCAGGCTCTGACTGCAGGCAGCCTGGCTGCAGGGTGTGCTCCCTTCTCCTGGAGAGAACCACCTGGGAAGAGAGGAGAGCTTGGAGGAGTGGAGAGACAACCGCCAGAAGAGAGGGGAATCTTGGGAGAAAAAAATTTGAGGGAAAACACTTGGGATTTTTGAGACCAAACTGATTTTTGAGATTCCTAAAGCTGAAGTAGAAAGGTTTTTAACCTGGCTGTGTAGTGGAAAGAGCTGTGGATTAGAAGTCAGAAAACCTGTGGTCCAGCCTGGCTCTCTGCCATCTCTGTGTGACACAGAAAGGTCACTTTGTCACTCTGGGCCTATTTCTTCATCTCTAAAAAATAAATTCTGCCTGTTGTTATCCACCATAGGTAATGAGAAGAATCTATTCAATATTGCTTTGAAGGAAAATCTGTATGGAAGAAGGTTCTAGGGCTTCCGTCTTTAGATGAGCTTGGGAAGACTTTGGTTTGGCATCCGAGTAATAAATTTCTACTATTCGATTATTTGTCTTCAGGACACCATATTTATATGTCTTGTAGAACCCACGCTTGGAAATGCTGACGTCAGGCTTCAAGACAGCTGAGCCCCACTAGACACCAAGAAAACCCATGGCCCTGGCTGCATCTTTCAACATGACCAATCCACAGTGAGTAGCATTGGGATCTGCTCTCTGTGGGTGCAGAGCTGGTCCATCGGAACCACAGGTGCAGCTGACAGCCCCTTCCCGAGCCCCGTAAACCAGGAGGAGCTCCGGGTGGCTTTAGCCTTAAGCCTGACATTAAACTAACTTGTTAAAAACTACTTTTTCTCTGAGTTGGCTTACGAAGGTCATCTCATTTTTTTTTTAGTTCAAAAAAGGCAGAGGTGTTCTGCAATCCCAAACTGGAATTGTAATTCCCTTGCTAGTCCAAAGGGATTGCTGATACCCCATTAGCCAAAACAAATCTCATGACTGAACACAGCATCCAGGGTGCAAAAATGTGCTCTTCCTCTTGATGAGATGCTGCAAAGCCACGTGGCAGGGGGAGAGCTGAAGAACGGAGCTACTAGTGCATGTTCTCCACCATACTCTTCTCCACACCCAAGACCAGGGAGTGGTCCCAGTGCTCAGGCTATGAACCGCGGGATGATCGCGTGACTGGGGGTGGTGCTGGGCCACTGTGACCACTGGCAGGAGGCGACCAGAGGGCAGGAAAGTCCGGAAGGCAGAAGTGGTTTATTCCAGGCTTCCCAGAGTCACATCCTGCTTGTCCCAGAAACTCACCGCAGCCCTCCACGAACAGCCCACTGATCAGAAAGCTCTATGAGTTCAGTTCGGCGAACCACAGGTTCCTTGAGTACTCCAGAAGAAAAGAGAACAGGTTCAACCCAGCATCAGTTCTTGTTTTGGCGGGGGAACATCTGGAGGAGCCAGGATCCCCCCCACGAACACCCACACTTTTACTTTGTTGAGAAACACAGAAACTTCACATTCCGTGACTGTTCTGTCTGAAGGTCTTGAGTCGTTTTGTGAATGTCACACATGATAAGCACTATTATCTGTGCGTGACAGGCAGCAAGGGGCTAGGGTTTAAGTCAGGCCCACAAAAGAGAACCCAGACATTGGAAATTACTTGGTGAACTCAGGTAGTGGAGGCAGCCAGCCTGTGGTGTTCAGAGGAAAATCTCGCTTTTCCCCCAATTACCTGGATGATTCAAGCAAAAAAGAAGTGGGCAGATACAACTCCAAGCTTCATAGACAACTGCCACTGGGCATTGTTGGTCAGCTCTCAACGGGGGTTGGAAAGGAAGAGTTTAGAACTTAGAACTGCCCACCCAAGGAACTTCTCACGCCATGGCCCTTCCCACCTGCTCTGTATTTCTCTGACCTGTATCAGATCCTAGGCTGAGAAGCAGAGCCTCCATGTCACCTCCTCATGTTTCAGCTGGAGAAACTAAGGTCCCGGGGGAGGCCCTGCAGAAGTAAACGTTAGAGTCAGCACCAGAGCCCAAGAGCAGTTTATAGCAGCCTGGGCCGCTGCCTCGGTATTAAAGCCCGCCCCTCTTAATGTTCCCTCAAATGTTTAATTTTTACTCCTCTCCAGTCATGCCATTTTTCTGTCTAACCCCCACTGTTGGGCCAGAGGCCCAGGCCCTCGGATTCTACAGGATGAGGCAGGGTCAAGAATGTGTTGGAAGGACCAAAGACGGCACCCCAGCAAGTCAGAGCAGAGTGAGCCAGCCCCCCATCTCGTCACAGGGCTGCTGTTGGTTATGTAGGCGGGATGGTTACTTGTTGGACAGCCTGCACGATGTGCAGTGTCCCTATTCCTGTTTATGTCAGTAGTGACCCCCCGTGCTTTCGTGACAGCCACAAATGCCTCCACAAGTTGCCCAGTGCCCCTGGCGGGTTGGGAAGTGGTGCTGCCCCTGGTGGAGATGCCCCGCGATGCCAGTGGAGTTGCCGTAGGTGAGCCGCCAGTAACATAGGAGGAGACCCACAACCCCTTAGGCATTTGATCAAGTGACCCCCATCTCCTCTCAACCTTAAAAAGGGAGATGCAGTAGGACCAGTTCAAGTAGGAAGGGAGTGGCACCCAGAGACAGCTGGCCCCTCCTGTCCTCACTGCCCCAAGGCCCACTCGGGGTCTCCAGGTCGGCTCCCCAACCACCAGCAGCACATCCAGCTGTGAACAAACACTTCTCTGTTGTGGTACAGAGGCCACAACATTCCCAAGGACCTTTACAAAGAAACCCAGGAGACAACTGAAAGGACTGTGTCACGCCAGCAAAGCCCAGTGACCAAGAAGCCTAGAAGTCTAAGTCCAGGCTTTGCTGGCTGGCAGTTTCTCTCTGGGTCTTTACCTCCTGGTGGTACAGGACGCGCCCGCAAAGCTCATACTTTCAGATCTGAGCCTGCTTCCAGCTTTCCCCCACTGGCGAAGGAGATGGGGCTGCAGGGGCCTCAGACTAGTCCCTGGGGTGGCCAGTGGGGCAGAATGGTGACCTCGGATGTCCCGCTGTTCTCCACCAGCCCAGCATTGAGCCTGGTGCCTCCTCCCTCCTTTCCGTGGGGAGTGGGAAAATTATTTTATTCTCAAGGGATGACTCTGCCGTGTTGCCGTCCTCCCCCACCCAGGCCTGCCATAGAAGGAGGAATTTCTGAAGTTGAGATCATCTCCCAACAAGTAGACGAAGAAACCAAGAGCATTGCTCCGGTGCAGCTGGCGAACTTGGCCTACCGTGACTTGCCCCTGGCTGCGGTCGACCTCTCCACGGCGGGCTCGCAGCTCCTGTCAAATCTGGACGAAGATTACCAAAGAGAAGGGTAGGTGTTGGGACCACTGGCAGCTAAGAAGGCTCTTGCATAACTCCCTGGGTTTCCATGAGTACCAACAGCAGGGCAGCCCAGAGATGCGAGATGCTGAGTAGAAGGGAGCAGTTCACATCAGGCCACGTAGACCCTTCTCCTCCTGACACTGTTCCTCCAAAAAAAAGCTTTGGGCACAGAAAATATCTGTCGCTGCTAGACAACCTGTTAAGTGACATCTGCTTGCAACTCAGGGAATTACAAAATTTGTCAAAGGACTGACACACTCTGTAATGGCTCACCCAACCCCCAATGGGGACACTTTGGAATCAGGGGACCCACGGAATCAGGGACTTGCCTGAGGTCACAGAGCCCATAAAGGATGGACTAGATGGCACTTTCCCTTTATCAAGTCTGCTCTCAGCAGGGAAGAGTTCGGGAAGAAAGCATTCTGTGTACGCTAGGGACGGAAGGGAATTGGGCATTTGGCCCGGAGCTTTGCAGACGCTGGCTGCTCTCTTCCTGGTGAGAGCATGCAGGGTTTGCTGGCCCCCGATTCAAAGCAGTGGCCCCTGTCTAGTCCTTCTTAGCTTGTCAGTCAAGCTCGGATGCTTTATTCCCCCGTGAACTTCTCACCAGCCTGGTCTGTCTTACAAACAGACTTTCTGAAGGTGCAGAGTAGAACGCTGGAGCTGGATGGGGCAGGGGAGACACACCGGTGACACCCTCCTTTTACGTGGGAGAAGCTGAAGGCCAGAGGAGGGCAGGAACAGGTCCTGGGGTCCCAAGGCAGGTCAGACTTTCCCCAGCCCCACCCTGTTGCTCTTAGATAAAGAATTTTAAACATTGGCCAGGAACTTGGGAGCCAGTTCCCGGCCGCCTTGCTTCCTTGGGTGCCTGTAAATATTCTGGAACATGCTGGCTGGCTCCTTTGAATGTAAGAACGAAGGGTTGCTAGGTTATTTCAAAAGCAAGTGAGAAGCCTTACCTACAGGTAAGCTTGCAGAGCTTGGATTCCACCGGCTGTTTCCCAAGGCACTCGCCTCATTCCCGAGATAAATTGCCTAACAACTGTGAAACAGTACACCTTTTGCAAAAACTTCACCCCAGTGGCTTTCTCTGAAAATACAATTTTCTCCAAGTACTGTGCTTAGAGTCAGCAGCACGTGGGAAACTAGGATAGGCAAACGGGCAGGAGATAACTCAGGGACGCCGGCGGGGGGCGGTGCCATCCCCGAGCGCGGGCAGCACCATCTGACAGGGCGGGCTCCTCGGGGTCTCCAGGTCCCTGGCTCAGCCAATGATGTTGCCGATTGGACATTCCCTGAGCACCGTGGCATTGCCCTCTGGAGGTCAAAGGCGGTAGTGCAACCTGGTAACCTGCCCTTGCGGTTCCCAGAGACTGATTTACCCTCCCCACCTGAGCTAGCTTTAGGCCCTTTTGAAGTTCATTGTCAGAAGGCAGGGAGAGAAGCAGGAAGGCCTGGGAGGTTTCTGGCTCCGGACCATATCCCCATCCGCATCCTGCGGGCATAAGCACCTCAGGTGGTCCAGGCTGGGTGGGTACCACTCCGTAGCCTGAGCTGGTCGAGGCAGAGGCTCTGCTTTATGATTCCATTTGCTTCTGAATTGGGCCTCTGCAAGGTTCCTTCTGAACAGGGAGAATACAAATGGGATGCCCGCAAGGCAGAGAGGCTCTTGACTTGATTTGAGTCTCCAGGTGTGCCCTGGAACGCTTGCTCCTGGTGGGTAAATAGGAAGCAGCCTGGTGAAGGGATTCACTTCGCTGCAGAGCTCTTGGCAGGGGGGGCTCCACTGGCAGCCAGAGGGCTTCCTGGAGGAAGGAAGAGCGGGCACAGGACGGAAGCCAGGGGACAAGGGAGAGAAACAAAAGCACACTGTGAAGGGGGGGAGCCTCTCTTTGCAAGGCTTCTTGGCTCTTGCTGCACTTCCTGGGGTTTTCCTCAAACTTCCAACCTGGCCCTTTCTGAAACGATGCAAAACAAGATGATTTACAGTTCTGGTAGGTCTTCAGAAAGCTTTGGTGTGAGTCCGGTCAAATGCACCTCTTCCTACTAAGGGAACTGTTATCTGTAGGAATGACTCTGTTCTGTAGGAGATGAGGGGGCCTCAGGGACCCCAGCAAGATGGTGCCCAGTGACCTGGCCACCCTGCCAATCGCTTCTTTTAAGCCCAGTGATATTTCAGTGCCTTTAAGCTTCCCAGAACCTGAGAGTGTTAGAGCTGGAAAAGACATTAGGGATCTTTTATTCTAAATATTCTAATAGGATACCCGAGTGCAGAGAGTGGAAGGAACTTGCCCAAGGTCACGCAGTGACACAGACAAAAATATAGCCCTGGCTCCTGGCTCCTGATCCAGCCTGGCACTACTGGGCTTCCATGCTTCACCTGTCCCTTAACAACGTCACAGTTGTGACTGTGGTTGGCACACATTGCACATGTGACACCACTATTAGGCATACTGTCAAAGGCCCGTAACTTCGGGGCGGGTGGTCACTGCTACATGGGCAAACCCCTGATGTGGAAGGGTTTTATCTCTGCCCGGCTCCCTGACTTCCCTGACAGCCCTTGTCCTTCTGACATCCCTGCCTAGCAGAGCTTTAACTGCAAAGCCGTCTGCTGTCTACCTTCTTTGCTTCCACACCCAGACGGCTAGGGGCTCAGGGAGGAAACTCAGACAACTGTGCAGATGGGCGCAGCCTCAGTCTGATGGGGCTGCCTTGACAAAAGACCACAGACTGGGTGGCTTAAACTGCAGGTATTGATTTTCTCGCAATTCTGGAAGTGGGAATTCCAAGGCTGAGGTGCCAACGGGGTCAGTGGCTGGTGAGGGCTCTCTCCTGGGGCGGCAGACAGCTGCCTTCTCACTGTGTCCTCACATGGCCTTTCCTCGCTGTGTGTGAGTGGAGGGCTAGAGTGGGCTTGGGTCTCTTCCTCTTCTTATAAGGGCACCAATCCCATCATGGGAGACCCACCCTCATGACCTCATCTAAATCTAGTTACCTGCCAGAAGCCCCACCTCCAAATACCATCACACAGAGATTGAGGAGGGGGTTGGGGCTTCAACACCTCATTTGGAGGGTGGACGGGAAGGGCACAAACGTTGTCTATAACAGTGCCTCCCCGGAATCAGCTTGATTCTCAGTGTTGCCTGACAGTCCTCCTCTATGGTCCCGGCCCCCACGTGGCCATTTCCGGTTGCTTCCATTCCCCCCATGTCTTCTCTTGCCCCCCGCAGATGCCCTTCTCTCCTCCCTCCCACAGAAAGTAGAAACAGCCACGGATGAGCTGCCCCCCACCCCTTGGTCCTTCCCTTCATCCACTCTAAGGCCTGCCTCGCCTCTCCTGAGCTTGGATTCCCCTCCCCTCACACCTTCGCGTGAATTTGGCTCCATCAGTTACATCCTCACCCTGACCTGTCACACACGCAAGGTCTTGCACCTCCTCCCTTGACTCCACGTCCCCGTTAGCTGCCGCCATCAACCTCTTCCCTTTTGCAGCCAAACCTCTTAAAGTCCTCATCTACACTTGCCATGTCCCCTCTGCTCACTCCCGTTCATTCCTCAGCCTGCTGCGGTCCAGCCTCAGCCCCATCCACACCGTGGCAACTGTTCCCTCAAGGTCATCAGCAGCCGCCACGTTGCTAGGATCCCTCTTCGGCCCTGGGTCCAGCATTGGGAACGGTCAGCCACTCCCTCCCTCTGGAAGCACCGTCTCCTTGGGTCAGCTGCTCTGCTGAGCTTCCCTCCTGCCCCACCTGGCTGTCCCTTCCAGGCCTTTGACAGATCATTTTCTCTGCTTGGTCCTTAGTTGCCGGGGCTCTTCATTTTCTGTCTTTGGCCATTTGCGCTCCACTAATCCTGCACACTGGGTAGCTGCATCCGCCCCCACAACTGGAATTAACATTCCTCAGCTTGTAAAGCTCAAAGCCACGTCTCTAGCACAGCTCTCTCTCTCTAACTCCTGGCCCATAGCCAGCTACTTCCTGGATGCCTTCACAGGACCCCAGACACACCTGGAACCCTAACACGTGTCTCTGGGGTCGTCTGCTCTTCTGCCTCTGAGCTGGCTGCACATTTGAGAGGAGAAGTGTTCCTGTCTCCACCCAAAGCCTTTTCGGTGGCAGCACTCAGGTGCAGCCTGAGGAGCTGTGACCTGCCCAGCCGGGGCTTGTGGCCACCTCAAACCCAACAGGCCCTCAGCTTTTCCCAAAATGGATTTTGTCTGGCCACGTCAGTGGACCTAGACCTAGCTGACTGGCCTCCTCAACCCATTACCAGAGTGAGTCACGTGTGCATTCTGGCTCATTTACAGTGACCCTCACCTCCTCCTGGCCTTCACGGGAGCCAGTGGTTTCCAAGACACCGAAGCTCCATGAAGCTGGTCAGTCAGGCTTGGTCACCACTGGAACTTGCGTCCTTCTTCCTCCCCTGCTCTGGCCCCCCTCATCCACGCCCACTGCCCATGAAGCCGCTTCCACTGAAGCGTCCATGGGTGGAATGCTAGTTCCCAGTTCGGGGGCTTCAGAAACCGCAAGGCCATGCAGGGTGAGGAGGAAAAGCCTCCTCTCCCCCCGACTCTATCCCAAGAGATGATGTCAATGACACATTTCTGCTGGAACTTCAGAGTCAGAGGGAGAAAACATAATGGGGGCACAGGGATGGTTTTTAAGATTTTAGGCCAGGAAAAGAAGACAGGTCCAATATAGCAACTTCTTTATTTAAAGACTGAAATAATTTTAGATATGCCAGCAAACAAAGGCTGGAGGCAAAGGAGCGGGGGAGGAACCTTCTAAGCCATAACCCTCAGTTCCCTCCTCTCTCCCCATACTGTCCAGCTCAAGGGCCACCCCCTCCAGGAAGTCTTCCGGCCCCCACCCCACCCAGGCCAGGGCCTCACCTTGGTGCTCCCATAGCCCTTGGCCAATCTCTATCTTAGCACTTGTGACACTGGGCTCTGCTCTGTTCTCGAGTCTGTCTGCAGTACAGGACCAAGCACTCCGTCAGGGCAGGGACCAGGCCCTCTGAGCCTGGAACACTGGAGGGTGTTGATTAAATGCAGGAATGGTGTGGGCGAGTGGGTGAGTGAGCGAGGCGGTGTTAAGATCAGGATTAGACGAGAAGGGAAAGCCCAGTTCCATTTGGGGAGAGTTGGGGGCTGGCCCCAGGCCTGCACAGGGTCCGGGAAGAGCCTCAGGGAGGGATCAGGCGTCTCACAGCCCAGAACTCAAGGCCACGGTCTGGCTGGCCCACCTCTGGGCGTCCCTGCTAATTCCACACCCCCTCCACAAAGTCACCCTAAAAGAAGTAAATCAGATTTGCCTCAAAATATGCCAGCTTCACTTAGTACAGCCTTAGCATCCTTTTAGAAGAAGAAGAAGCCTTTCAAGTTCAGGGCTGAAAGGCACTTCCACCCCTGCTGACCCTGCAGGTGCAAAGCCTGGAAGTTCTGCATCACATGGCTTGTGAAATCTTTCCGTCATTTTTTCCCCCAAGGGGAAAAAAGTTGCAAAGAGCTTCATTAATCCATTTTCTTGCGGCCAATGAGAGTTGTCTGTAACAAAACACTGCCCCTTCTTCTGGCACACCAGCTGTCCCTGGACCCAAGCTGGCCCAGTGACCACGACTCTAGTCTGAGCTCAGGCTTCCGCGAGGGTGCTTGATGCCCCAACCAGGAAACAGAGGTTTAATTCAGATAAAAATTTTTTCTCACAAGCACAGGTTAGCTTCTTCCCTGTAGTCCAAGAACCACGGAGGTTTTATGTTGACTTAGAAGGTAATAAATTCACAGATACGTGATTTCTCAGCAAAATAAACCTCTTGCTCCCACCTACTCACAGGGGCAGGGTGTACAGCCGCAGGAGACCACTAGGTGGCGGCAGAGCGCCTCCAACCACCTTTGTTGGGTGCATGAGCACTGCCTGGAATGATGGGGGTGGGAATTTAAACCCAAGGACAGCCCCCACCCCCACCCCCAACGAGGAAAGAGCGTAGCTGACCCAGGATTTACCAAGCTTCAGCTCAGAACCACAGAGAGAAGTGGACAGAGAAGTGGGGTGTGCCTGAGAGCTGCAGCCCACCGGTTCCCACCAGGTTAGGAAGCTGACCTCATCCAGGCAGGCCTCCTGCAAAGCATGGCACAAAGGAGGCTCTCAGACTTCTGGCCAGTTCCCAGAATTGAGGACTTTCAAGGCGGAGGGAGTCTTGTGGCCACTTGATCCAGGAACACCCTACTCCCTCCCCTGAGCCAGGCTTGAACCCCCCGGCAGCCCTTCAGAGATATGTGGACAATACCCTGGGTCCCCCCAGGTAGGGGAGCCAGGCCATGGTGTGTGTTGGCCATTGTGTCCCCAGAGGGGATTTGGTGGCTTGCCAAGTGGGGTGACAGCTCCTACCTCCTGGCCCCGAGCTCTGGCCACCACACCCTGCTCTCTTTCCCAGCGTTGGCATTTCCAAGGATGCAGGAAATCTGGAACGAGCGCATGTCAGACTTCCTCAACCCCAGCTACACGCGGCCCTCCCCCTCCCTCTGCCCCAGGGCTCTGATTGCAGAACTGAAGCTGCTTGTACAGGAACTCCCATTTCTTGTTCCCCAAAGAGCTGGGAGAGTCACCTCTCACCTCTACCTGAGAGTTCCTGGGACGTCGCAGTGTAGTGAGTGCTTGCACCTCTGGGTCTGCGCGCTGCTGTGGCTTGCGGGTGAGAACTGGGTACAGGAACAAAGGGGATACTTGACGATGCTTCTGCTTCTGCTTCTCCATGCGAGAGTGAGAAGGAAGTAAAAGCGTGTCCCTGTGGGTGTTGGGCTGATGGTTCTCATGGGTGGATATTTGTCCGTTTAAGAAGTCCTACACGTGTGAGCTCATTTCCTTTTCCTGCTTTTTTTTTCTCCCTTTGTGTGTTTAGTTTTTCAGGGTAGTCTAGGACTGAGAGCTCATTGCATAGTCAGAATTCACTTATAAGGCTGCAGGCCCCATGCAGATGAAGGCTCTGACCTCCCTCACGTCCTTAGCACCCGGTACAATGCCAGGAATGTTATAACTGGAATGGAATATGGGCGGTTGAAACTGCCCCTGTTGGGGTGATTAATCCTTTCTCTCATGCCCACATGCCTAAGTCATCATAGTAGATGCACATGGTAGCCGTGTAGTAAGCACTGTGTCATGGGATTTACATATATTATTTTTTTACATTTTAGAACAACTTTGCAAAGGGAGGTGGTGCTTATTCCCATTTGGGGGATTCGGAAACTAAGGCTCTAAGACTGCACTCAGAATTCAGCCAGCGGTGGGGCTACAGTTCCCACCAAACCCCAAACAGATGAAAAAGTCTGGCTTTCCCCACTGTCAACAGGGAAACATGAGAAGGAATTGTCTCTTAAAACTACTAGGTGAGTTAACATTTGTAAAGTGTGCTCGGAACAGCATACATACGTAGTAAGTGCCTTGTAAGCATTTGTTAAATCAATAAAAATAAAACCCAGATCAGTGCCAGAAGCTGGATTTCAGTCAGCTTCGTGGCTTTCTCTGACAGCATTTTCATCCTCTGGAGTAAATATGGTAAAGAAGAGTAAAGCAGGGCCGCAGGATGCTCTGCCGATGACACCGCCACCAAGGCTGTGGCATCCAGGCCACAGGTGTTCAGCATCACAGAACTGGAGCATCTTAGGGCCTGAAGGGGTCTCAACTGCCCAGCCCTGGGGTTTGAACTTGGAGCCCAGGTATCCTTCTATCAATGAGAGTCAAGAGGGCCACGTGCCCCTTGGAATGTTACACATAGTGTTGTGGTTTTGTGCATCTTTCAGGTGTAGGGCCGTGGTTTTCATCCTGAGGAGAGCTTTGCAACCCAGAAGGGTTCTGAGGCTCTGATCTAGCCATGGCTCCCAAGGTCAGAGTTGGGGTGGGGTGGGGAGGCCCGGCACCCCAGACTGCACTCCGGCTCTTGCTACCAGACAGGCCTCACTCCAACCCCCTTCCTCCGCTCCTTTCTGTGGGGACTTGATGGATGAAAATCTCCACGTAGGACCGGCAGGGCCATCGGTTCTGGCTCCCCCCAGGGAAATAGGCTCTTCTGTGATCTTCCACCTCCTCCAGGGACGTCACGACTGTCCACTGCCTGTGAGCACCTTTTCAGACAACTTGAGAGTCTCCAAGTCCCCATACTCTAGCCACCCACCCCATCATGCATCCTCCCAGCCATGCCGGCTGGGCAGCCATGCCGTGGATTGCCTGGGTGGGAGAAGCCAGGCCCCACAGGAGCAAACTGTCATCCTGGCACGGTGAGGTTCTGCTCTGCCCTCCAGAATGGGGCTGTTTCGGTGCCAGGCTTGGGAATGCTGCCTGATGGAGCAGTGACCTGGAGCCGCCTCCTTCTGGGCCACTCACGTGGCCTGACCTCACATGACGGATCCGTCAGAAGCTTGCCAGAGTTCATTTTAATATTCTAAAAGTTACTCTCTCAAACTTTTATCAAGACACCTAAGTGTATAAAGCAGAAACAGTAAGGGTACCCAGCCTCCCCTCCAGCCCCCGGGTTCCCCTAGGGCCTCAGGAGTGATTGGTGGACCCTCACGGTAGAACACTGGCCTGCCTGCCAGGAGATGCCATCTGGTTGTTGGTATTTACAGACTTTGGCAGCCCCAGCCGGCCTCCTGGAGCTGTCCCCTTGCTGTCGCTGCACCAAGATAGGAAATTGGGAGACGCCTGCCCTCTGGTGGTGACTCTGGGGGAAAAACACCACCCTGAGAACCAGTTCCAGGGCTCTGATGGGGTGGATGCTGAAGAGATGGAGGAAAGGATCTTCTCTAATTAAAGAGTCAATGCTGATTTCCCCTTTGCCCCATTAAGCTCCTTGAGTCATTATTTAACCACTCAGGGATATTTTGAAGCTGGAAAGATTCTATTTTTCTGCTAAAACACAATCTCCTAGGAATGTCTGAGTCATTTGAATTTCAAAGGATATTTTATTAGCAGCTTGGGATTTCCAAACCCTGGGACAGCCAGAGGGTCGGCTGCTTCAGCCCAGCCTCTGTCCTGGAGCCTTTAGGATCTATGGTCCTGCTTTTCAAGGAGCTGGAAGCCCAGAGTCTGCTTGGACTCTGGCTTCAGCCTCAGATCTGGAGTGAGGAAGCCCCTGTCACCCCCAGACACACACCGTCTGTCTCACTGAGTGTCAGTGCTGTCTCCTGCCCCGTGGAGGGCCTGCCTGCTTCACCACTTCCCGGGGCCGGCTGGGGACCTGCCTGCCTTCACTGCCTCATCTCTCCTGCACCCAGACTCCCTTTGCCGTGCCCTGCCCGCCTCCTGAGCTACCTGTTACCTCCTGTGAAACCCAAATTGGTGGTTGTCACCCAGCATCTCATTGAAATGCAGACTCTCACTCAGTGGGTATGGAAAAGTCCAAGACACTGCATTTCCAGCAGGCTCCCATGTGATGTTGATGCTGCTGGTCCCGGAGCCCACTGAGCGTCTGGGGCCAAGGACAGTGGTTCTCAGTCTCAGCTGCACATTGGAAT
Organism: Camelus bactrianus; assembly: GCF_048773025.1. Classification (NCBI taxonomy): domain Eukaryota; kingdom Metazoa; phylum Chordata; class Mammalia; order Artiodactyla; family Camelidae; genus Camelus; species Camelus bactrianus. The sequence goes on from NC_133565.1 coordinate 31,142,525, forward strand.
CAGCTAAGGAGACCAAAAAACACCAACGTCTGGGAACCACCCCAGAGGTTGCAGTTTACGTGGCCTGGGCACGGGGAGTTCTAAAAGCTCCCTTGGTCCTCAGGTCAGCCAGGGTTGAGGACCACTGACCTGGGTGAAGATTGCAGTCTCCCTGCCCCAGGGCAGCCATGCCTCACCAGCTACTGAATCCCTCAGTGTCATCCTTCTTTGACAGGTGGTCTCCCGCCATCTGCTTCACTGGAGTCCACCCCCGCGTGTATCGCTCTGGGGTCCTGAGGTTCACCTAGAGTGTGTAAATAGCCCCCATTGAACTTGTGCAAAAAGGGGGCTGCAGGGAGTCACCCCCAGATCGGCATGGTTGAGGGGCTGGTCATTGAAAGCAGAGCAGGGGCGGGGGGACCTCGGGCTGGCACAGGAGTGGAAGCACAGGACCAGAGCGGTGGGGCCTGGGCTCTGCTTCGGGAACTGCATCGGTCGCCCCCCCGGGCTGTGGGAGGGCCTGCGGGAGGGCCTGCGGCATCTGCCCCCGGAGAGGGGGTCAGGTAGGCTGTCCCCCGCCCTGAAAGGGGCAGACCCGCCTCCCCCAGCCCCGCTCCTGGCTCCTGCCTTCTGGCGTCTATTATGCTGGAGATTCTTTGGGGGCTGAATAGAATTTTACCACAAATCATCCCTGTTTTGGTGCATCTCACTGCCCTCACCCCTCCGGCTCTCACTCACTTGCGGCTTTCTTGGTGAGGCCTGCCCTCACCACCTAAGTCACGGTCACCCTTCATGCCCCACTCCCCCCACAGTCCCCACCACCATCCACTGTCCCAGTTTGTTACGTTTATTGTTTGACTCTCACCCACTGGAAAGCCAGCTGCCAAGAGCCTTTGCCTGTTTTGATCACAGGGCCTACCTAGCACGGGGGTGTCTGGCATTCATTCATTTGACTTCCAGACCTTCCGCTGCCTGGTTTCTGAGTCCTGCCACCAGCCTGGGCCCTCCCTGGCTGCTCCCCGAGGCCAGCTTCTGACCACTGGTGTCCTCGGGCACCTGCCTGCAGCTCCTCGCCCTGGGTCCACACTTGGCACCGACTGCTTCCCAAAGACCCAACCTGGGTCTGCCCAGGATACTTTTCTAACCCAACAAGAAAATAAAAAGCAACCTCTTAGCATTTGAAGCTAGCAACATCAAATGACTTTTCCCTCCCATGGAGGCAGGTCAAGATTGGAGTCTCGGGTTTATAGGGAAAGCCTGCTGCTTGAAGAATCGAATGGTCTGTTTTTTCATCCCCTTCTCCCTGTGGGACCTTCCCCTGGGGGTAGAAGGCTGGGTCTCCGGGGGGCGCAGCTGGGCTGCCGGGTAGCACCTGCCGGGAGAGCAGGCGCCCTGCCCTTCCGTTGACGGTTCCAGTCTCCCTGCTGCCTGGCGCCAGCCCCGGCAACCGGCCTTCACAGCTGAGCTTTTTACTTGTCACCGCAGAAGGGTCTCGCCTCAGATTTCAGATGACAGTGAAATGGCATCAGTTTAGGGGCCGCGGACAGTCGGACCAGGTTTTAGAGAGGGTGTGGAATCGGAGCTGGGTCTCCTCTGGGTCCCGGTGATGGCAGTGCCTGCGGCCAGGGGGAAGGAGGTAATTAACAGGAGGGCAGGAGGCGAGCGGGAAGTGCTGAGGCAGCTGGAGGCTGGGCGAGAGCTGGGGGGGAGAGGTGTGAAAGATTAAAACAGGGCCAAGCGGAAGTGGGGCGGGAATGTCACATTGGGAAAAAAGGAGGGGGAGAAGGTGAGACACTCGCGGGATGGATCAGGAGGAGAGGAGGCCAGCTGAGTCACGGGGCCAAAGGTAGCTTAAAATTCAGAGTCTTTCATGCACCAAAACCATACACAGCTGACAGCACGTGCGGGCAGAGCATCTAGGCTTCTCTGGGCCTCAGCCAGGTGGGCACGGCTGTGCCTCTGAGCTCCCCTGCCCTGGTCCTTCTTTCCTGGCCTCCGGGACAGACACGCCCAGCCCTCCTGCCAGGGTCCCTCTCATGGCCTTGCCTTCCCTGGCGCTGGCTTCTCGCCTGTATCCCAGAGTTCCTGTGCATCCCTCTGACCAAACCAAAGCCCCCCTCGCCAGGCCCCCTCAAGACCCCTCTGTGCAGAGTTTAGTGTTGTCAGGTTTAGCAAATGAGAATACAGGACACCCAGTTAAATCTGAATTTCAGATAAACAATGAATAATTTTTTTAAAGTAAGTCTATCCTATGCAATGTCTGGGACATACTTATACTAGGAAATTGTTCATTGTTTACCTGAGATTTAACTGGATGGCCCGTATTTTCTCTGGCCACCCTGCTGAGCTATGTGTGGTGTAGCCTGTTGCTGGCGGGCGGCCCTCGTGGACCTGCAGGAAGGTGGAGAGAGGTGGTTCTGCAACGGACGTTGAAACCCATCTGCGGCGGGCGAGGCAGGCCTTCACCAGTGGCCTGCACGGTCTGGCCCCCACCCACCTTTGCCCCCTGTCTCCGGCTTGTCTCTCAGTGAGAGCCCTCTCCCGCCTGGCTGCTCTCCTCACCCCTCACCCCACGCTCTTGGCCATGTGGGGGTCACCCTCCCCTTGTCTAAAATGCCTCCGTCCACCTCCCTATCACCTGCTGAAATGCCCCTGCCCCTCTTCCTGCAATGAGTTTCCGAGGCTGGGGATTGAACCCCCAGTCTTTTCACGCCCCCCCCCCCCGACTGAGGACAGCCACTGTTATTCCCAGAGATTTTGGAAAAACATGCAGAAAGACTTGAATAAGCCAAATTTCCTGCCAGGTTTCTGAGCCATGAGCTTTGTCCCACCTTCCAACAGCTGGGGCCTCCTTCAAGTGTCCCCTGGATGGATGGTGAGGAAGAAATCTCCCCCTTGAAGCACTCACGTTATTCCTTCGGGGAGAAGAGAGCACATCAAAGCAGAGCTCCCCCTGCCAGAGACACTCTTGGGATCTTCCGGGATGGGTACTGACCCCTTTGGAGCAGGCTGCAGCCGACTGCTTCCTCTGGACAGGAGGTGGTGGCCAAGTGTTTGGGGCATAAAATAATTTATCATCACCACCATCACGGTCATCACTGCCATCACCATCATCATCGTCATCACCATCATCACCACCATCACCATCATCACCACCATCGCCATCAGCTACATGGTGCTTTACAGGTCAGGTACGTTTTCTCATTTAACTTTAAATAATCCTAGGGGTTAAGGAGTTTTACAAGTGAGGATGCAGTCTGGGGAGGCTGAGGACCCCGCCAGAAGTGAGGACTCCCCAGCTAGCGCTGTCTCTGACACCCAGTTCTTCCTCATCAAGGCAGGCAGGCAGGCAGGTCCAGCTCATAAATGACCTGCCAAGGCAGTGAGGTTTGATCGTAGAATCCCCATGCCTCCTCAGAGGCACCCCCTTGTCCCTGGGATCTTGTGTTCCTGAAGGGAGTGGATCAGATCCTTAAGAGACACACCCATCTCTGAGATCCTCTGCCTCCTCTCCACTTCCAAACCTACGCAGGAAAGATTCCATCCTCTGTGGCCTCGAGTCTGTCTATGAACATTCATGATCATCCAGTGAAAGGTTTCCCAAAAGACAGTCCTTAGAACACCAGTCCCTCCTTATGCTCTGTGACAAAAGGGTGCCATGGGCTGATGAGTTTGGGAAACAGCAATAGTGTAATTAATCCCTTTTGGAGCATGACGGTGCTTGATAACATATTCATGGCACATAAGTGTCCCACAGAGAAAAATATCCACTTAACTTTGATCCAAATTTTCCAAAACTTACCCAACCATGGAAACTTTATTGAGTAACAGCCATTAACATTCTGTGGAACTAGCATTCCTTATAACATACTTTGAGAAAAAGGGATCTAGTCCTAATCTTTCCTTATATAGCTGGAAAAACAGAAAATCTATGTATTAATTCATTGAGCATTTATTAGAGGTGGACTGAGGGTCTCCTAAACACAGAGCCCATGCTGGGTTCCGAGACTACACAGAAGTAGAATAACAAGTTTAGTAATAATAATAATAATTCATGCAGCACATATACATAACCAGGCTCTCTGCCGACCTTTGTGATCTTCCGTCTTTACAACAAGCCTCTGGGATGTGGGTTTCGCACCCATTTTAAGGATGAGGAGACTGAGGCACGGAGATGCTGGGAGCTGCCTGGGTCAGCCAGCAAACCGAGCTCTATCTCTGAATGAGATGTCTCTGCTCTTTGTGATTCTACCCAGGGGCCCCTTGAAGAAGGCTGTGTTTCATCAGGAAGCACAGAGCTGGGGAGCAGTGATGCTGGGGGCTGTTAGAGCAGGGCTGTGGCAGGACCTCACCTCCTCTCAGTGCCTCCTCCCTCACTTTTGTCCCCGCAGGTCTACCTGGCTGAAGCCGTGCTGTGGGAAGAGAGCAGCCGTGTGGCAGGTATTTTTGCTCAGTGCGAGTGTCAACAGTTTCCTGGTAGCCTGTGTAATATTGGTGGTGATTCTCCTGACTCTGGAACTTCTAATAGATATAAAGCTTCTCCAGTGTGAGTAGCAAGAGAGATATATATGCAAATACGTATGGTGTCAATATTCCATGTGCATCCGTCAGGGGTCCCCAACCAGCAGCGCGATCTGCCCCCAGCCCCCGCGCCACTGCCCACCGCCGGCCCCACGGCTCAGGGCGGGTGAGCACCGGGAGGGAAGCACCCAGCAGCTTCTCTCTCTGTCACCCCCAGCACCGGTTTGCCCCTCTGCGCCCAATGTGGCCTCTTCCTCCCCCGCCCCAGCATTCCATGATCAGAAACTGATGAGATCAAACACGTTGGGGACCCCTGTACGCACTTTTTTTTTCATTGTTCCCATTTGGAATATTCCAGGTTGGGATTTTCTGTAGCTTAATGAGTTCCCATGTGTGGAGGCGTAACTTGTAGTAACTAGTAATGACAGCAGCCACAGTGACAATACGATTGCTTGTACTTTTATTCAGCTGTAAGTTGGCAGTGTTGCTTATTTATAACGTCATCGTTTTGAAAGTGCATCTCCATAGGTTTGACCCTAGTAGCAACCCTGTGAGATGGGCAAGACTGCTATTATCCCATTTTACAGACAAAGGAATTAAGATCTGGAGCAGTTAGGCTTTCCCTGGGTAAGAGGCGTTGGAGCTGGGTCTTTCAAGCCATCAGGCCAGTTCTCTTTCCCATCCTCGTCCTCATGGTGTTCATGTTCGTGATGCACATGGCAGATGATGGCTTGTTCGCTTCCTCTGCTGTCCTTCTGGGTGTCCCTTAGCAACACGGCTGTCAGAGTGTCCCTGCTTCCTGCCCCCACCCTTGTAGACCTCTGGTGCACCAGGAGGGAGGGCCAAGGGTCTTGACTTGACTTTGGATGAGTGAGTGGTTGTTGGTAGAGCTCCTGGCTTCCCAGAGTTCCCCTATTCAGAAGGTGGCTCATGTAATTGCAAATAAACAAAGAAACAAAATTATTGGCCACCGAGAAATTTCCTTTCCTGCCATTGGCAAAATCCAGGACTATAGATCCAGCCAAGCCCAGACCCGCTCAGTCAATTTGAACTTGTTGTCTCAAGTGCCCCCAGTTGCTTTACTGGAGCCTCTGTATTCAGGGTCCACTGAAGCTCCTTCCATGCTCTCTGAGAGAGGATGGCGGGGAGCACGGAATTGCTCCTGTCTGATAAGCCTCATTGGCTTTTGTACAGCTGGTGGCCCCTTGATTCCAATCAAAGTATCTTCCAGCAGAAAGTGACCGGCACTGGTTTTATACTCAGCCTGTCTTCAATTAAACCATGTTGAATACTTTCCCTCCCACTCATCCATACGTCTGCTTTTTATGAGGTCTGTCCATAACGGAGTCTTTCTTTCCCTGTTGTGGGTTATACACGGGGCCCTGGGCCGCGCAGGCTGTGACAAGGCATTGAATAGAACTGAGAACCCGGCCGACACTGGAATTTTGCTTAAAATTAAGTATCCAGGAGATTGATTTTGGTGGGAGATCCTATAGCAGCTCATAAAAGGCGTCTTAAATTCCATAAAACGCACAATCAGAGATTTATTGCTCTTCTAAAGCAAACCGTAAAAAAAGGCATAGGAATTCATTTGAGAAATAATGGGGAGAGATTTTATGTTTCCAGAATCATCAGGAGGTCTTTTCAGAGTCACACAGGCATCAGCCTCCCGGTTCCCACTAGGATCTGTGTGACCAGGAGGGGAAGAATCCATGGCATTGTCAGGGCTTGCCCTCTGAGGCGTGTACTGGCCCAAAGCCAGGGACCCCGGAGTCCCCCACCTGGAACCTGGCGCTGCAACCTCCTTCCCCTGGACGTGCTCTGGGACCTTGTTTTTACCCACCCCAGGGGTTGCCGGTCTCAGAGCTTTGGGGACGCTGTGGCTTCCTCTCCTTGGGCCAGCCCACCGCACTGATGGCTCTTGCCGTTTACCTTGGCCCCCAGGGATCTGAGCTGCGTGCTGAGCAGGCCTGGCCAGAGCACAGTAGGGAAGCAGGGCCACTGTGTTCTCAGCAGCATTTCTGCACCTTGTTTTGGCCCTGCCCCACTGCCCAGGGATCTCCTACTAGTATCTCTGTTAGGCCGGCCCTCTGGGGGGGCATCCCCTCCCACCCAGTATCCATCAGAGCCCACCTGACCCTTATCTGGGCCCCAGCATCCTACTTTTGGCCTCATTCCTTGATAAACTGTGCCCTGCTACAGCTCAGAGCCTGGTCGTGACTCCTGCATTGTAAAAAGGCCTTCCAGAGGTGGTGCCTTAACTCCAAGGATCGCCTGGTGGAAGGTGGGGTGGGAGCTTTCAGTAGCTGATGGCTCTCCCCGCTCCCACTGGAATCTGGAAGGCCAGGGGAACAAGCTGGGAGCGGAGCAGACCCCAGCTGCTGGCTCTGCCGCTTTTGGGAGGCCGACATCCCCTGCCCCACCCCTGGCTCCCTCTTCCAGCCTTCTCCCCAAAACACCCCGCTGACACCGCCTTCTCAGCCACTCAGAGTTCTCAGAATGAAAAGTCAAAGTAAGCTTGCCTCAAGACCCACACACAGTGCACGGTGCTTTGGGGGTGAATGGTGGTGGGGATTTCTGAAAGCTTGTCTAGACCTGACCAACGCTGCTGACCAGGTCTGAGAGTCCCGGATGTCTTCTTAAGCCCCCTCTGGACGGCTCCTTTCTGGGCACAAAGCACACCTCGGCCGGTGGGACTGAGCTGGAGCTCTGAGAGGTGGCCCTGGGGAGACGTAGGCAGCTCCTTGACAGAGAGATGAAAAGCATCAAGGGCCACCAGCCGCCACCGCCTCCATCGCGGATGCCCTTAGAGCTGCCCTGACGTCCCCTGGCCTGACTGCATCCAGGTGGAAACGCTCACGGCCCGGGCTCCCGGCAGCCTGCCTCCGGCTGTGAAGCCCCCTCTACCAAGGCACCTAATTCCTAGTCCCTAAAATTGGGCCCTATTATTGTGCTTGCAGTTTCCAGTGCGTTCCAGTTTGCCGGCGTGATACACTGGATCAGTCTGGTCATTCTCTCCGTGTTCTTCTCAGAGGTAGGTGGAGACTTGGGCCCTGTGACCTCCTGTCCCAGGGACACCAAGCTTTGCTCTATAAACATTTATCAGCGTCAGGCCATCTGCCAGCCCCCGAGGTTGCAGAGAAGGAGGCACAGTGCAGGGAGCTGAGTTCTGTGCTGGGAGAGGCACAGGGAGGCTGGCCCCTTGAGTGGAGTCCCAGAGGATGACCAGGTGTTGTCCAGGAGAAGGGTGGACGGTGACATCTGTGAAGGTGAGACTGAGTGACGTAGCTGAAGAAGAGCAAATGGTTTGTGTGCCAGTAGCAGCAGGCAGACGCCGGGCTGAAGCCCAGAGAGGCTGGAGGTGGGGAGGCCGATTAGGACGCTGTGGCCGTGGTCCTGGGTGCCCAGGTCACCTGCCCCTCGGGGCCAAGGCATGCGGAGGGCAAAGACGGAGTCATAGGGCTATGCAGTGGACTTGGCCTGGTGCTTTGGGGGTACAAGGCCTGGCTAGGCTGAGCTGTGCCCCTTCTGTGTGAGCAAAGGGACACTTGCCTGGGATCAGGGAGCGTGGATGCTCTTCACCGTTGTTGGAGTCGGCTGATGAAACCCAAGTCCTAACCTATGTGGGAGGTAAGAGTGGAAGAGCCCCTGGAAGCTCGTGGGCACTGGGTTTGGGTGGGAGCTGACAGCCCAGAGTGGGACTGAAGTGTGTGGGAACCAGATCTCAGCACATCCCTCCACCTTGACATGGGACACGGGGGCAAGTGACACTTCCTCTCAGCAGCTCCCAGCTGTCATGGTGATGCCCTGGCCCACGTTTCAGGGGCATTGGCTTGGGGCTACTGCCAGCAGGTCTCTGGGGGAAGCTGAGAAGACTGGGTTTTATCCTGTGGGCCGCGGCGGGTCTTCGAGGGACTGGGGAGTTTTAGGTGGAAATCTGGTCCTTCCGAACAGAAGGCTGGTCCAAGTCAGCTGCCACTGGCCCTCTCCCTCCGAGGGCCCCCACCCCCACAGGTCCAAATTAGCTGGTGCAGAGCCCAGAGGGGCCTCTCGGTGTGGTCAGCAAGCCTGGGAGAAAGTCAGAACCGAGTGAGGCCCAGAGACTGCTGGGAGGCGCACACGCAGGCACACGCGGCTCACACCAGTACAGGTGATGCCTTCCTGGAGGCAGAGGGGCTCTGAGTCCCAGGGCACGCGGGGCCCTGAGGGGAGGGAGGATGCTGTGGGAGGGCAGTGTTGTGGGTGGAGGCACCAGGTAGAGAATATTTGTGATGTGATCAGGGAGTCAGGAGCCCCGGGGCTCTCCTGTGGGCAGCTCCGACCCCATCTCCTGCCATGCACTTTCTCTCTCTCAGAGTCAAGGGAGGCCTGGGCCTCAGGCCTTGAGTCCAGAATCCTGAGTCTGGGTGTGGCCTGTGGTGGGGCTCGGCAGCAGGCATTCCAAGCACAGAACATTCTCTTCCCAGGCCTCAGCTCCTACAGCCCACAGAGTTGGCAGGCAAGCCTGGGCCTGAGGCTCAGACTGTGGGGGTGCAGATCCCAACGCTGCCCACCCGGGGAAGTGCCCCGTCCAGCTCGCTGAGGTCATGGCCCTGGAGCAGCCTCAGCCCCCCAGACAGTGCCTGCTGCCCCTTGGAGGAGGGCCCTGGCCTCCCTGGCCCCCTCATCTCTGCTCCCTGGGATTCCTTCCCACACACACACATGGTCCGTGGCCAGATGTCTCCTTGATGCAAACCTTGGAAAATGTGCCATGTGTCTCTGACTGCCAACAAAAATGTTTGATCAGTTGCTGCGGTTCTTCCATCTACCCCTCTGCTTTGGTTTTATTGGCTTTGCAGAATTTATTACCCAGCGTTAATTTGGCATTCCCTTCCTGTCACTGCCGGAGACAAGCCACCTGAAACAGACAAGCCCCTGTGCAGAGGAATCGGGGCCTCAGACCCCCACCCCTGCCCACCCAACCCCCCGCCGAGGCCCCCACGGGAGGGGCTGGGCTTCCCACAGGCTCAGTGGGGAGACCTGGGGGCTGCGGGACCTTGCCGAAGAGGGGAAGAGGGCGAGGGTGGGGTGGAGCTGCAAGGTGGGAGGAACAGAGGGGTAACAGCAATAACGGGGGGGGGTGCATGGTAGGGGAGTAACAGAGAGGAAACAGGAGCAACTGAAGGATAACAGGGGAGACCTCTGCCCCCAGCACTCCCCGCCCAGAGGAGCAGAGGGGCTGGTACGCAGTGAGCTCTCAGAATGAGGCGGCCAGCTAGCGAGCCTGGGTTTCCATGTCTCACGGAGCTCCCAGGAGAACCAAGAACAGTCCCTTAGGGCCCCTCCTCAACCCCGCTCCAGGGTTGGAAATGTGTGAGGGTTTTTTTGAGCTGCTCGCAGTGACCCGGCATCGCTAATGAAAAGGGCCGGGGGAGCCAAATGTCCCTCAGCAGTGGAGCAGGCCTGCATGTCTGCCTGCTGAAAATGCAGCCGTGTCCCTTTAAAACTGCCTGGATGAGGACAGCAGCCTGAGGTCAGGAGGCCAGTTCCCACCAAAACTGGGTCCTTATCTGGTCCTTCCCGCTGCATCTCCCTGTGGCCCTGGTGCTGGTGGGTGGGGAGCCAACCAAGAATCTGGGGGAACTGATTCCAGAATCTGCCAGGAACTGAGAAAGGAAAAGGCTGAGCCTGCACTCCCTCTGACCACAGCCCCAGCATGACCGGCACCCCCTCCTCACCTAGAGAGAAGCTAATGCCACCCCTTCGGGGCTGGCCCTTCCTTCTCTGGGAAATACTCTGGGATGTGGCTGCAGGCCGAGGGCGGGGGGCACTCCGAACCTGCTTGGGCTTAACGAGCAGGTGTGTGTCACTGGCAAACTCCAGGAAGGTCGCACCCGAAGATCCTGAGTGCTCTGCAGCCTTTCGCCTTGTCCTGAGCAGCATTCCACCCCTGGTCTCAACTGAGCTTTAGGACAGCTCCAAATTGGGCGGGACATTTCGTGAGTTAGGAAACTGAGGCCTGGGAGGAGTGGAAACCTTCAGGAATACAGGAGGGACAGACAGAGGCCTCCGGGTGGGTGTGCCGTGTGCTGGACCACACTTAAGCATCTCAGAGCTCTGAGGGCTGCTCCAGGTAAGACGCCCCAGAGGACAGAGCAAGGCCCGAAGAAGAGAAGCAGGGGGCTGGTCTGGGCTCAGTTTGAGGACATCTGTTCAAACAGGCCCAGCTTTTCAGGCAGATGCTTCTCAAAGTGGTGAGAGTAGGTGCCCTGCAGTCACGCTGTGTGGGCTGCCCTGCGGGGGCCTGAGGTGCAAGCGGGCGCCCGCGAGGCCCCCTGGGCCCTTTTGCGCTAGGTCAGGCCAGGCCGTCCTGCTGCCAGGGGGCCCTGCAGCGCTGAGACTGGGCAGACCCTTTGGAATCCAGGAGGGGATTGTGCAAACAGTATTTCCAAAATGCCGCCCCGCCCTTGGCTGAGATCAGGCCCATCAGCCGCTTGTAACCGGGAGGCCAGCTGCTTCTCTTCCTGAGACTGCATGAGGCTTTGGGGCCTGGCCAGGCGGGGCCACCCTGCAGCAGGGCCTGGTGCAGGCCATGTGGTGTCAGCCCCATCCCCTAACTGGGCTGGTGATGCAGAGAGGCCCAGTCCTTCTCCTGGAAGAGGAGAAAGCTGACCCATGGCTGGACTTCCAGATAGGGGCCTCAAGGCAGTGGCAGCAGCTGCTTCCTCCTCTTCCTCCTCTGATTTATTATTATGATGATGATGCTTTTGAGGTGAAATTTACACAGCAGAACTCTCTTAAAGTCTACTTTCAGTGGCATTGAGTGCACACACTGATGTGCAACCATCTTCCTAGTTCCGAAGCGTGTTCATCACGCCCAGAGGAGGCCCTGTCCCCACCCCCCTTAATCCACTGCCAACCACTAGTCTGCTTTCTGTTTCTATGAGCTTAACTATTCTGGATATTTCGTATAAGTGGAGTCATACGATACATGACCTTTTGTGCCTGACTCTTTCATGCAACATGTTTTCAGTGCTTCATTCCTCTTTATGTCTGAATACTATTCCGTTGTGTGACTAGACCACATTTTGTGTAGCCACCCATCCGTGGCTGAAGGTTGCACTTAGCAGATACTGCATTTGTTTTACAAATTGAAAATTCGTGGCAACCTCGCATCAAGCAAGTCTATCGATGCTGTTTCTCCAACAGCATCTGCTCACTTGGTGTCTTGGTCACATTTTGGCAATTCTTGCACAATTTCAAACTTTTTCACTGTTATTACATTTGTCATGGTGATCTGTGAGCAGTGATCTTTGGTGTAATTGTTTTGGGGCACCATGAACCACACCCATGTAAGACGGCAAATTTAATCCATTAATGGTGTGTGTGTTCCGACTGCACCACCGACTGGCCATTCCCCATTCTCTCTCTGTCTCCTTGGCCCCCCTATTCCTTGAGACATAATATTGAAATTAGGCCAGCTAATAACCCTACAATGGCATCTAAGTATTCAAATGAAAGGAAGAGTCACAAGTCTCTCACTTTAAATCAAGAGCTAGAAATGCTTAAGCTTAGCCGAGGAAGGCATGTCAGAAGCGGAGAGGCTGAAAGCTAGTCCTCCTGCACCAAACAGCCAAGTTGTGACTGCAAAGGAAAACTTCTTGAAGGAAATTAAAAGCGCTACTCTGGTGAACACATGAATAATAAGAAAGCAAAACAGCCTTACTGCTGACATGGAGAAAGTTGCAGTGGTCTGGAGAGAAGATCAAACCGGCCACAGCGTCCCCTTAAGCCAAAGCCTAACCCAGAGCAAGGCCCTAAACTCTCTTCAATTATTCTGTGAAGGCTGAGAGAGGTGAGGAGGCTGCAGAAGAAAAGCTGGAAGCCAGCAGAGGTCTGTGAGGTTTTAAGGAAGGAAGCCGTCTCACCAACACGAGAGTGAAGGTGAAGCAGCAAGTGCTGACGTAGAAGCTGCGGCAAGTTGTCCGGGAGACCCAGCTCAGATCGTGAGTGGAGGTGCTGCGCTAAGCAGCAGACTTCCCACGTGGGTGAAACAGCCTTCTCCTGGAAGATGTCACCGAGGACTTCCATAGCCAGAGAGAAGTCAGTGCCTGGCTTCAAAAGTTTCCAAGGATAGGCTGACTCTCTTGTTAAGGGCTAAAGCAGCTGGTGACTTTAAGCTGAAGCCAGTGCTCATTTATCATTGTGAAAATCCTGGGGCCTTGAAGAATTATGCTAAATCTAGTCTGCCTGTGCTCTAGAAATGGAACAACGAGGTCTGGATGACAGCGCGTCTGTTTACAACATGGCTTACTGAATGCTTTAAGCCCAGTGTTGAGGCCTATTGCTCAGAAAAACAGATTTCTTTCCAAATATGACTGCTCGTTGACGATACGCTTGGTCACCCAAGACCTCTGGTGGAGACGTACAGCAGGATTTGGATTGTTCTCATGTCTGCTGGCACATCCTTTCTGCAGCCCATGGATCAAGGAGTCATGTTAACTTCCCAGTCTTATTCTTAAGAAATGGATTTCATAAGGCTTGAGCTGCCATGGGTAGCGATTCCACTGAAGGATCTGGGCAAAGTCAATTGAAAACCTTCTGGAAGGATTCACTATTCAGGGTGCCGTTAAGAACAGTCGTGATTCAATGCAAGAGGTCAAAATATCAATATTAATGGGAGTCTGGAAGAAGTTGATGCCATCCCTCATGGATGACTTTGAGGGGTTCAAGACTTTAGTGGCGGAGTATATTTCGGTAATATGTATATATTTATATACCATAAAGATGTGTTGATGAGAGAACCAGGAAGGGAGCTGAAATCTCCTGCTGCAGCCAGTGGAAGAGCTCAGAGAGGAGGCAAGCTCCCTGCCAGCTTCCAGGTGGGTGGTGGGGATGGGGAACCTTGGGCAGCGGTCACAGAGAGGACGAGGGACAGAGCGTGAGCAACAATGGCCTGTCTGCTTGTGGTCGATGGCAGAGGGGACGATGAGAGATGTCCTGGGAGCCAGGCCAGGCCCGACCACGAAGCCCCTCCCTGTCTTGCTCAAGAGCAGGGGTCTTGCTTTGAAGGCAGTGGTGAGGGGGGCTCTAAGCTGGGGGGGTGGTGATGAACTTGACCTTTTAGAGAAATGGCCCTGGTACCTGGTGAGGAGCAGGGGTGGGAGATGGGGGAAGACTGGAATTCGGAGACTATTTAGGAGGTGTGGTTCAGCTGTGAGGCGGGGAAGGTTTGAACCAGGGCAGTGGAAATGGGACGGAGAAAAGGACAAGCTGGAGAGAGTTTAAGAAGCTCAGCTTTGCAGGACCTGGGGCCTGGTCGTCCTGGGGGGAGTGTGGGAGGGAGAGGGAAGGCGAGCACACCTCTGAGGGTCTGGCTTTCTGCCCGAGGGGGCGGGGGTGCCATTCGCTAAGCTGGCCCTGCTGCAGGGGGAGGTCTCAGCTGGAGGCCTGGACTGAGGGGGCTTCAGCGTGCCAGGTGGGAGTTGAAGCCATCTGGGGGTGGGGGCGAGCGAGAGGAGAAGAAATGGAGCCCCCAGAAACAATTATGGGATGGATGGAGGCAAAGAACCCCACAAAGCTGACTGAGAAGGTGCAACCAGGGAGGTGGAGGGGGGACCCAGGTTGTGCAGTACCCCAGAAACCAAAGAAGAAGCCCTTTTAGAGCAAGGAGGCCGTCAGCGCAGCATGTGCGGCTTAGGGGTCATTGGTCCCCACGGTGTGGCTGGCTTTCCTGGAGTGGTGGGGCTGGCGCCAGACTGCGACGCATTAAGTGGAGACACCTCTTCAGAAACCTTTGCTGGGAGAAGACAGCGAGAGGGCAGTGGCTTCAGGGAGACACGGGGTCAGTGAGGGATTTTTTTAGGATAGAGGAAATGGAGAATGTTCACATGCCCAGAGGAAGTTCTGCTGGATACTAGTCTCTCTCCCCCTCCTGCAACTCCTCCCTGCACGGTGAGCCCACAGTCTAGGTCATGTCGGGGCTTAGCTGGCTGGCTTGGTCCTGTTGTCTGACACCACTGCCACCGTGCTCTGCCCTGAGGGCCCTGAACCCATTCTTTTAAGGTAGAGGGACCCTCCCGCCAAAACAATCCCAGCGCAGCAGGAGACAGAGCAGCCGGTGTGCCTGTGAGCCAGGTCCCCTGGAGACGTCAGCTCCCGCATCCGGAGGGTTGCCTTTAGACCCTGAGGGAAGAGGCCGCCCAGGGAGGAGGCCAGCTCCCTTCATCCCGTCCCAAAGGGGAGGCTGCTCACTCTGCTCCTGTTTTATCAATGCCTAACCCCTGGGGGCGCCCTTGGATGCCCTGCAATCACCTCCTCAAGGTTCTGCCTGCATCCCCCAAGGTTTCCAAGCACTGAGAGCCTCTTGGCGCCCCATCACAGGGAAAGAGGCTGATGCCCCGAGGGGAGGGCTCAGGCCTCAGGCAGCAGGAGGCCAGGAGACCCTTGCTGCCACCTGACCGAGGCAGGGCCTGGAGCAAGTGCAAGGATCAGGACCTCCCACCCTCCCCTCATGCTATCTGAAGCCTGAGCCCCTTCTCTTGAGAGAAATGAGGGGAGTCCCTCCTGAGAGCAGGGCTTACCGTGGGAAAAGATACCTGAGTGCGAAGGAAGTGGGGCCTGGGGACCAGAATGTTTATCTACTCCTCTCAGCCTCAGTTTCTGCATCTGCAAAATGAAACAAGAGCTTGGCTTATAGTCAATAATAAATGGTGCCATCCTCGAGATTTTGCCAAGACCCTGGCCTATCTTGAGTGTCAGAGCATCCTCACCTCTGGAAGGCAAGACTGGAATGAAGGAAGCTGAAAACCCTTAGTCCCAGGTGGGACAGAGGCAGCTGCAGCTGAGGGGTCCAGGTCCCTCAGTCCCTCCCTCAAAGCACTTTGCAACTGTTGGGGGAAGAATTGCAAGGCCCTGGGTGGGGGTGGGTGATAAGGTAACCCCTCCTCATTGCCTTCCTGCACTTCTGTTAACCAGGCTCTTTTCCAGTGGAGCTTTGTGGCAGCTGGCGGGGTGAGGCAGGCAGCGCTGGGGCTCTCGCTCCACTTTCCTCCAGGCCAGCGGAGAGCTGCAGCCAATGTCCTGTGGTTAGTAAGGAATGGGCAGAGCCAGAAAGGGGACCTGACTTTTTACTCCTAACCTCTCTTTCTCCTTGTTGCATCTGGGTGTGTGGCCTCCCTGGTTTCCCCCAGGGCACGGTCACCGCACCCTGCCGTTCTGTTGGGTACCCCAGGGGAGTTTGTTAAAAAGCCATATTCCCGGTCCTGCACACAGAGATCCTGACGTCCTGAATGTCCATGAGAGCCCGGGAGTCTTCAATTTAAACAAAACCGTCAGATGTTCCTTGAGCAGGGGGTCCTTGCCTTCAAATTGAGAAACACAAGCCATACATGGGTTGGTCAGATCATGTTTTCGGAGGTGTGAGACTGTGCTGGGTGCCATGAGGTGCAAGGGCAGTGTGGCCAGGTCCCTGCCTCCAGGGACAGGGGATCTCAGCAAAGGATGCTGCAGGGGAAAAGCCCCCTTCCCTGGGAGGGGCGGGTATTGAGTTTCAGAGCTGGATTGTCTTTCCAGCTTTGACCTTGACTCAGAGCAGCCGTTCAGGCCGTTTCTCATCCACAGTGGGAGGCTGGCCCAGGAGGTGTTCCGAGCCCTCTCCACAGCTGCCTTTTGGCTATTCTGTTTCCATGGGCTGGGCCAGGAAGGAGAGGCTCCCTCAGAGGGTGGGTCCCGTGTAGTTGGGCCAGCTAGCGGGGAAGGCAGGTGGCCAGCGTTCCTGCTGTTCCTACCTGGCACCATCTGGGCCCATAAACCCATCAGACTTCCATCCCTTCCTGGAGCACAGAGGCTCCCGTGTGCTATGCTCCTCCCTCTCCGGGCTCCTGGCCTAGTCTCAGCCTGGCCAGCTCCCCTCCTCACCCCCGGCCCGCACCCCCTGGGCCACTCCCTGCCTTTTCAGTGAGTGCTGCTTTGTTTATAAAGCAGGACGATTCCTTTTTTGTGAGGTTCCTAGGGTAGTCAAACCAAGAAACAAAAATAGAGTGGCAGTTTCCAGGGACTGTGGGCAGGGGAAAATGGGGAGTTAATGTTTAATGGGCCCAGAGTTTCAGTTGGGGAAGTTGAACAAGTTCTGGAGGTGGATGGCGGTGATGGTTGCACAACAATGTGAATGTCCTTAATGCCACAGAACATTTTTGGACGTGGTTAGAGTTCGTGTTATGTGTATTTTACCACAATTTCAAAAGAAGGAGAAGCAGCAGCAGCAGCAGCAGCAGCAGGAGAAGAAATCACATTTGGACCAGATCCCGTACCCCCCGTCCTGGCCGGGACTTTCTGCTTTGGGAGCCCCAGAATTGGGCGTTTGGGGTGGATGTGGCCGGTCTAACATTTCAAAGGAGACAAACACTGAGTTTCAAAGTCTGTCAAATTCGAGGGAGCGAACAGCAGCCAAGGAAACTGGGACAGTAGCTGGTTTTCTTAGACAGCTTGAGAACACGCTGCAGAGTCAGCCTCTGGATCCGAATGCCAGCTCACCTCCCAGGGCCTGAGTGACCTTGGGCGGCTTCTTTAACCTCTCTGAGCTTCAGCTTCTCCTCTGTAAAATGGGAATCCCAGGCAAGGAGGGCCAGCCAAGGATCTGCAACCTATTGATATATATACTAGATGGCAAATGTTAGTCTCATAAAGAATCAGAAGATTTGTATCATCTAACCCATCTCTCCAGCAGAAGGGGAAACTGAGGCCTGGAGAGGGGATTTGTCTTGCCCAAGGCCACACAACCAGACCATTACTGAGCTCTGACCTCAAGATATTGGACGGCAACCCAGGTTTCTCTCCATCTACAGGGAGCTGTTGTGCAATTGTCAGTCTCCCAGCCCGGAGATGGGGGAGCCGTGTGGGGTGGACATCAGGCTGCCACATGTCCCTCTGTGTTCTCAAAGATGGTGACATAACTGGCAGCTACCAGCCCCCACCTTCTCCTCCCTTCATGGAAATCAGGATAGCCCTTTGTGAGGAAGACATAAATTGTATCAGCCAAGCATGTCTGTGGCGTAGCAAGTGTGGGTGGAGGAGCACAGGCTTTCTGTAGCTTTGCCAGGCTCAGCTAGCTGGCCCCGTGCTAGGGGCGTGTGGGAGAAGGGACCCCAGCTGGTGTGAATTAGTGTGAGCTTCTCGTCTCGGTGCAAGGAGGGGCCCAAGACAAATGCACCAGGGTCATACGGGACCAGCTTCTAAGTATCTTCTTTGGAGAAAGATGTGCTCCTGGTGAGGAAGCCACCCCTGAAGGCAGGAGCATTGGAATGAGTTACTAAGGGTTTTAAGGAATTGGTCGTTCATGCATGGGTTTGTTCGTTGATTCATTTGTTCATTCATGCATAATGTGTAATCACTCAGTGTCTGCTCTAAACCCAAAATTAGGGGTAAAGGAGGGGAATCAGGTCTCTTGAGGTTTAATCGGGGGATCAGGCACGTCATCGCCACAAGGTACAATGGAGCGCTGGGGGAGGGAGATTGACGTTCTGAGGACTACAGGAACACCCAGTGAGCCTTTAATAGAAAAGTTTCATGGAGATGATGTTTGAGCTGAGGCCGGAAGGAGAGGAAGGCTTTTCCAAGGAGAGAAAGAGGAAAAGGCCCTGCTAGTTAGCACACAGGCCAAGATACTGTAACAAGAAAACCAAAATCACAGGGGCTTAAACAAGGCTGGGTTCATTTCTCTGTCATGGAGGGACAAGTGGGGTCCACAGTTAAGGCTCAGGTGGTGGCTTGGGGCTGGTGGGGACCCAGCATGCTCCCATCTTGTTGCCCAGCCCTCCCTAATTGAAGATGGCTCCCCGCCACACCTACACACCCACATTCTAGTCTTTGGGAAAAGGAAAAGTGGAGAAAGAGCCTGATCCCTTGAAGGTCACAACTGGGAAGTGGTACATAGAACTTCTCTGCTCCCAAGCCATTGGCCAGAATGGGCCACATGGCCCATTGGGTCACATGGCCATTCTGGGATGCAAGGAAGGCTGGGAAATGTAGTCTTTTTCTGGGTGGCCATGCTGAAGCTCCAATTATGGTATAAGAAGGAGGGAAGAGAGATTGGGGGTGTGGGGAGAGGCAGTGGGCAGTTCTTGCCACATGCAAAGACAAGGCAGAGGAGAAAGAGCTTTTATGTTTGTAGACTTGCAAGTGGGTCGTGGCGGAACAGGAGTGCAAGGTGTGACTACAGAGGGAGGCAGGGTCTTGAGTGTCAGTCCAGAGGATTCAGAGTGTGTCTGTGTGCAGTGGGAACCCCGGAGGTGCTGAGTGAGGGGCTGGCACAGGAGGGGACACGGACCTGAGCTGGGGCCCTCAAAGGTGGGGTGGGGAGGGCACGGGGGCTGAGGAACACTTAGGGGGTGGTGAAGACTCTTCCCATTATTGAACAAGAGCAGAGCCCTGGATTCTGAGCTCTGGAATCTTCTCTGCTGGTGGAGGGAGGGAGCAGGGAGAGCAATAGCCATGACCTCTTTTCTTTCTCACTTCTCCTCAGACGGTCCTGCGTATCGTGGTGCTTGGGATCTGGGACTACATTGAAAACAAAATAGAGGTAAAGACCAATATCTACCCCCATCCCCCAGGCCAGCCATCCTAGAAGCTGGAAAATGTCCCTGTCCCATCTGTCCCAGGGTGGGAGCCATCAAAAAAGGCCAGCTCCTTCCCACACTGGACACAGGAGTCTGTTCAGACATGCATGTTGAGTGGGGGTGAGGGGTGGCGAACTGAGAAAGTTTCCAGCAAAGGAATGGTCTAAAAATCTCCTTCAAGTTCTGCAAAACTTAAAAAGTTATTCTTGTATCATTTTGAAAAGTTTTTGAAATATATTTTAAAACAAAGAAATTCACTCTAAAATGGCCCCGTGATCAGAGAGCTGAGCCGGGAAACCATAAAAGCGCTTCTCAGTCTGGGTTTCTGGAGAGCAAAGCAGTCGCTCTGCTTCACGTGAAAGCAGGTGGGGTGTGCGGGGTGGAGCGGAGGTGCCGGGGAGAGTGGCTGTCCCCTGGAGCCTGGTATGTGTGGGACAAGGTGTCTGCTGTCCCCTCCTTCTTCACCTCGCCCCTCACCCCCTCCACCACACACACACACGTTTTAGCCTCTTTGGGCCAAATGCTTGGAGCATAGATGTCTGGCAGTTGGAAGTCTCAGACTGAGGCCAGGCTGGAACAGGCAGGTGGAAGGGCAGGGCCCAGGGAGAAGTGCAGGCTGTGTCCCCTCTTCTCCAAGCTCTGCCTCGCTGCAGGGTTAGACTGAGAACCAGCATCCGATGGAGATGAGCTGCAGGCTCTGAGCTCTTGCTACCCAAGGGGAAGGGACTTGCCCTGAGCCCCCACTGCCACAGAGGGATTCAGTGAGGCTGGCGCAGGAACCCTGGGACACGGGATGCAGGCCCCAGCCCGAGAAGGGACAAGATGCTGAAAACAGATGCTTGAAAGAAAAGCTTGGATCAGCCCAGGGCTGTCTGAACAAAGACTGGGGATGGACTGAGGTCATTTGCAGGAGAGAGAGTGCTCAGGAGCTTGTCCAGGAGGGGGAGGCCCCTAAAGACAGAGGAGGGTCAGGAGAGGGAGCCCGGGATGGGGTGACCTACTGAGAGGGGTTGGGGTGGGTGTTGGCCAGCACCAGCTGCTTTGCCTGACCTGGTCTCTGGTTCCGGGATGTTCAGGAAGGTGGCCCAGGGCACTGAAATCCACCTCCTCTCACAGGTGTTCGACGGGGCTGTGATCATCCTGTCATTGGCCCCGATGGTGGCGTCCACCGTGGCCAATGGGCCCAGGAGCCCCTGGGACGCCATCAGCCTCATCATCATGCTCCGGATCTGGCGGGTGAAGAGGGTCATTGATGGTGAGTGGCCCACACGGGGTGAGCTCAAGGCAGGAAGGGTGGCCTCTGGGGTCTCTCGTCCCCTTGTCTGGGCACCCTCTCCCTGGTTCCCACCCCTACATCCCACCCCGTGAACACTGTGGGGTTTGACGTCTTGCCCGGGAGCCCCCTCATCCAGAGTCCTCATCAAACTGGGATGTGATTGGGTCCAGCTTTGGAAGGCTCGACCTGGGAAGGCGCTGGGAGACCATCTAGTCTGTTCTTCTCATTTCCCAGATGAGGAAACTGGGGCCCAGAGGGATGAGGGTCACACAGCAAAGCAGCTCTGAGCTAGAAGTGGAGCCGGCCTCCTTACGCACACCAGCGCCCTCTGAGCTGTTTGCCCTCCCCCATGTGCGCAGGCCCTGTTCTTGGCAAAGTCCCTGAGAATATCCGCTCCCTTCAGGGCAGGAACAGTGACTTCTGGCTCTTCTCTGCCAGCTGTGGACAGCTGGATGCCATGATACTGAGGGGTCTTGGCAGCCCCAGCTGTGAATGCTCTTCCCAGCTGTTCCCCCCTTTTCCTGACACATCAGGTGTAGCTGAGCCACCAGGAGCATCCCGATGGGGATGTGCGGCGAGAACCGATGGCTGTTAATTGGCTGCTCTTGTCCTGGGTGTGAACTGGCTTCAGCAGAGATCCGAGGATGCAGTGGCCACTTGGGGCAGCCTCTGGGGCCTGGAGACTAGTCTCAGGGACACATGGGCTGTCCTTGAGCTTGGCAGCAAACAGAAAACTCCTGATTTCTCTCTTCTGCATGATTCACGGAGCAGCCAGTGAACATCTGGAGGTTGGGAAGCTGGGGGTGGAAAGGGACTTGGAGAGTTGAGACATGGAGAATTCTAGAATACAGTGGCAAGACAGGCATGTAACCAAGGTTTCTGAAGAATCTGAAAGGGCTGGGTTCTGAGAAGTATGAGAAGAATTTGAAGCACAAAGGTCAAGGTCAGGTCAAGAATTAATACTGAGACTTTCAAAGAGCCAGAGACCTGCAGGGTCACTGGGGCTGCCACTGACTAGGAACTCATGGGGTCCTCCAGCCCAGAGTCCAGGCTCTCTCCTTTGGGTCTCAATGTGTGTCTGTTATAAGTAGGATCAACTGTGAGTAACAGAGACCCAGAATAACAGTGACTGAAACAAATCAGAAGCTTATTTCTCTCACATGAAAGTCTGCAGGTAGGCAGTCTAGGGCCGATATGGAGCTTTCTACTGTAGTCATGGTCCCAGGTTCCTCCTATTTTGTTACTTTGCTACTTTCCAGAGTCACCCCCATGGCCCAAAATTGCTGCTTCAGTGCCTGCCATCACATCCTCATTTCAGCCAATAGGAAGAAGGAAGGGAGGAAGTAAAGATAAAGAGGCCAAAGGAAAGTCTCAGCTGCCTTTTCTTTTTATACATCTTTATTGAGGTACAGTTCACATACCATAAAACTCACCCATTTAAAGTCCACAAGTCAATGGTTTTTAGTATATTCACAGAATTGTGCAAACACCACCAAAATCCAAGTTTGGAGCATTTTTATCACTTCAAAAAGAAACCCATACCCCTTGGCAGTCACTGCCCATTTCCCCCCTCCCCCAGCCTTAGACTACCACTGTTCTGCTTTTTGTTTCTATAGATTTGCCTCTTCTGGATGTTTCATAGAAATGGGATCATATGATATGTGGTCTGCTGTGTCTGGCTTCTTTCACTTAGCATAATGCTTTCAAGGTTGATCCAGCTTGTAGCATGTGTCAGTACTTTACTCCTTTTCATTGTCAAATAGTATTCCATCGTATGGCTATGCCACATTTTATTTATCCATTCATCAATTGATAGACATTTAGGTTCTTTCCATTTTGGGCTGCTTTGGACACTCATGTAGAAGTTTTTGTATGGACATCTGTTTTCGTTTCTCTTAGATTCTTAGGGATGGCATTACTGGGCCATATGATCACTCTTTGTCGAACATTTTGAAGAACTGCCGTTTTCCAGGGAAGCTGCCCCATTTTACATTCCCGCCAGCAGTGTAGGAGGCTCTGACATTCCCACTTGCTCGTCACCCCCAGCTGCCTTTTAAGGAATTAGGCTTCTGGAAGCTGCTGCACGACACCTCCATCTGCGTCCCGTTGTCCAGAGTGTAACCTTATGGCTACTCAGAGCTACAAACGACACCGGCAAATACAGTCCTTATACCAGGCAGCTGTGCACGCGGCCAAAATTAAGGGCTCTTCTGTCACTATGGAAAGGGAGGAAAATGGGTATCTCAGCCACAATGGGTTAAGAGTCTAGCTCTCTTATGCTATCTGGGTGCTGCTGGGTACCTGGACCCCATCCCCCGCCCCCGCAGATCCCCCAGAAACCACACCTGGACCTGAACCTGCTGCTGGCTGAACGCTGGGACCACCCCCAACGCCTGCCAGCCCTGCCACTGCCAGGCTTTTCACGGCACTCTCTCTGTCTTCCAGCCTACGTCCTGCCTGTGAAGGTGGAGATGGAGATGGTCATCCAGCAGTACGAGAAGGCCAAGGTCATCCAGGAAGAGCAGC
Source organism: Camelus bactrianus (assembly GCF_048773025.1). Taxonomy (NCBI): domain Eukaryota; kingdom Metazoa; phylum Chordata; class Mammalia; order Artiodactyla; family Camelidae; genus Camelus; species Camelus bactrianus. The sequence continues at coordinate 31,165,421 of NC_133565.1, forward strand.
TGGAGAGACTGACGCAGATCTGTCAGGAGCAAGGGGTAACGCACTGCTGCTCTCAGCTCCGCCCTGTTCCGTCCAGGGCTGAGGACACTAGTGGTGCCTAAAGCCACAGGACGCCAGAGCCGCAGGGTCCCGAGGTCAGGGAGCTCCTCCGGCCCTTCATGGATGCGTGGGGAACCTGAGGCCCAGAGAGGGGGAAATGCATCTCTAAGGTCACACATACCTGTCCAGGCTTCTTGTCATCAGGCCACGGTGACCTGTCAGTTCGCCAGCATGAACCGTCTGATTCACCGCTCGATTATCAGGGTCTTGTGGGTGCAGTGGTCTCTGAAGCAGGGGTCGGGTTCTGTCTGCAGAGGTTGCCACCCAAGCCCCCAGACACCCCAGAAGGCATCAGACAGAGCAAATACTCTCTGGCCCCTAGGAGCCGTGCTAAAGACTCAGAGATGGATGGCAGGGCCCCGCAAGGCTGTGCTGGGCAGAGTCAAGGGAGATGGGCAGCTGGGCCGCAAGAAGGTCTGGTCTGTCTGGGAGTCCGGAGGCGTCGCTCAAGGCCCAGCGCCTGGCCCCCTACTCCCTCCCACAGGACCTCCACAGAGTCACACCGCTTCTTTGCCCTCACTTCCTTCACCCCTAAGATGGGGGGGCTGCTCCCCTGTAAGTGGGACAGGCAACCCCTTCCAGAGGAGTTTAGGGGAAGGGACAGGGGTGCCTAGGAGGTGGGAGGACCGCAGGGCCCTGCAGCAAGAAAGCTCTGTAGAAACACAGCCTCAGGTGCAGGGCGTGTTCTGGTACCAGGCGTGCAGGGTGAGGGACTAGCCAGCAAAGCGGTGGGAACGTCTGTGGGCAGGAGGCCCCTCAGCCTTGCAGCCCTCGCCCTCAGCCTCCACGGGGCCCTGGACACTCACTGCCCCCCAGACAGCTTCTCCCGCTGAGCTGGACGTCTCCTGGGCAGGCGTCATTCGACTCGTGTTTGCCCCCAGCCCCAGCCCAGCACCCCATGCAGGAGGGTCTCCTGGCTCCTCAGCCCTGACCTCTCATCGCTGGAGGAGGAGCCGGAGCAGGTGGGAAGTCTGTGGAACGTCCCCACAGACCCATCCCTGGAAATATCCCCACAGGAACACTCACGCAGCATCTTCATCATCATCCCCTTGGAATGTCTGTCAGGGAGCCAGATCTTTCTGTCTACTTTGGGAACAACACAGCCTTTCACTTCAGCACAAAATGCTTATGAGTGACAAGAGGGGGCATCAGGGGACACACCCTCAGGGCACATGGCCCACGGGGCCCTGGGACCCGGCTGTCTACACGGGGTGCTAGGCTGGGAAGATGGCTTCTCCAGCCCCTGAGCAGTTGGCCTCAGCTTCATTCTCACCCTGCACCTCGTCGGGTGGTACCATCCAGGACCCGCGCTGTGGCCCGGCCTGTGCAGGCCCTTGGGATGCCTCCGTGGACAGGATTGGCCCCTGCCCTCCGGGGGCTCTGGGTGACTCAGGGATGTTGGCAGGCCATGGATAGACAGTGGCAGTCTGGTGTGATGCGTGCTTCAGTGGGACACGTCAGGGACTCTGCATGCTGGAGGAGGCGGGGGCGATGGGTTTCCAGAGGCGCTGACACTGAGCTGTGACCCCTTGGAGAAGGGTGCCGGGCAGAGGGGACAGGTGAGGCATGATAGTGGGTGCTGTGCTCAGGAGTTCAAGGCTATTCAGGGTGTGAGCAGAGGGAAGAAGTGGGGAGATTTGGAGGCAGGCTTGGGAAGGGCCCGCAAGGCTGACCTGGGAGTTTGGGCTTCATCCTGTTGGGAACGAGGAAGTCTGGAGCGTTAGAAGCAGGCGGGGGATCTGCTCAGATTTGAGTTTTTGGTGGATCTTTCTGGCTACCGTTGGAGGACGGATGGGAGAGGGCAGGAGTGGAGCTGAGAAGCCTGGTAGAGGCTGTGGAACCACCAGGGGCAGAGGGTCCTGGGTTAGGGGCAGAGGGAGGTGGAGAGGATGGGGAGAGGACGGCGCGAGTGTCATCCAGGCGGGGCTGCTGCTCGGTCAGCCGCTCTCAGCCTGCTGTCTAGTAGGAAAGTGAACGCTCTGCTCCGCTGCATTCGGCCACGCAAAAGACACAGACACAGCACGCAGCTGTGAGTTGGAGCGTGAATTGGAGCGAGCTGGCCCCACGCACGTCCCACGTCAGCCATCCCGGTGACGTGTGGCCGAGGGGAAGCCCTGCTGGCAGCCCACCTCCCACCGTTTCCTCCCCATGACCCCATCCTGAGCCCCCGGGACCCCAGGTTCACATCACCCCCTGCATGTGGCCTCCTTCTCGGGGATCTGGGCCAGAGGGAGACTCCCTTGGATCCTGCACAGGAAAGAGCCAATAAATAAAGACAGATTCCCTCTAGGTAGTGACATCTGGAAAAGAGATGAACAGAAACAAACCATTTTAATTTAAAAAGCACCTGAAGCCTGTCATCTTTGTTAAGACAGCCAGAAAAGGGCCAGACGGGCTGGAATCCCAGCCGGCTGCCAGGAGGGTGGGAGGGGCTGGTCAGAGCAGCGCTCGGGGGGTCGCGGAGCATCCAGGAATGCCCTGCTCCCAGAGCTCAGGCGCCACAGGGTGGAGCAATGATACATCTCATTTTCAGCTGGACTTAAGTCCAGGTTTGGGACTTGGCTGGGCAAAAAACACCCTTAAGACTTGGCTGGGCAAAAAATACCCTTAAAGAAATGTGAGTGCTGGCTCGTGGCAAGTCAGGGACGGCCAACCGTTTGAGAACAGTGCCCGGAATGGTAAAGACTAGACATTAGGGACAGACCTGAGTGCAAAACCAGCTTGGCTGCTTGTGGCTTTGGGCACTGATGGGACCTCTGTGGGCCTTGGTTTTCCTCATCTGAAAAATGGGCATCATAATAAAGTCCCTCAAGGATGGTTGTGAGAGCGCTTAGCCTAAAGCCTGACATATGATAAACGGTGACTCTAGGGGAACTCAACCCCTCTTCCCCACGTACACCCATTTTATATGTAAGAAAATTGAGAAATGGTGACTTGCTCACGAGCACACAGCTAAGCGAAGGCTTTTAGGGCCAGGATTAGATCCAGGTACGCTAACTGTGAACGCTCTTCCCCAGCCCACCTGGCTTAGGGTCACATTCTGCGACGTTTTTCTTCTCATGTCGCTTCTCAGCGCGCAGCGCAAACAGTGGTCAGACGACCGCCCGTCTCATGGCGCAGACCCGGCTGCACTCAGCTGCCTCCCTGGTGTTTCACGCCACCCCCACCCCCACCCCATTCCAGGTCATTCTGTTCATCTTTGTCACAAACTCGCGCGCTCTCTCTCCCTGCTGGAATCCTCAGGGTTTAATGAAGCAATTTCCAAGCTGAATTCATGTACACTATCCCCCATCCCAGTTGAACTTAACCCAAGTTCCAATGACGTGTCGAATCTCAGTTTAAATGAAACACTCACTTTGCATTCACCTCGCTCGCTCCCTCGTGGATATTTGTATAACTATCTGCTAAGGCTTCACTCATCTTAGCTCTTTTGAAAAATAAACTTTATTTTTTTAGAACAGTTTCAGATTTATAGGAAGACTGTGACAACAGGACAGAGTTCCCCTATGCCCTGTACCCCACTTCCCCATTATTAACATCTTACATTGGTATCATGCATTTGTTCCAATTAATGAATTGATTAATCATATGAATCAAATGAATAATCAATTAATGTGCTATTACCAAAGTCTACACATTGTTCAGAGGCCCTTAGCATTTCTCTAATGTCCTTGATCTGTTCCAGGATCCCGTCCAGGACCCCACATCGCATTTAGTCATCATGTCTCCTTGGGCTCCTCTTGGCTATAAAAGTTCCTCAGACTTTCCTTGTTTTTGATGGCCTTGACGGTTTTGAGGAGTTCTGGGCAGGCGTTTTATAGGATGTCCTTCTACTGGGATTTGTCTGATGTTTTTCTCATGACTAGATTGGAGTTACGTGTTTTGGGGAGGGAGACCGCAGAGGTCACGTGCCCCTCTCCTCCCATCATATCAAAGGTACAGACTGTCACTGGGACATCCCTGTGCACGTTGACCTTGATCCACCTGGCTGAGATCGTATTTGTCTGGTCTCTCTGCTGGAAAGTGACTGACTCTTTTTATTCCTCTTAGCTTTTTTAGAAAGCCTCAGTTGCTTCCTACTGTGACCCTGTAGAGACTTTTGGGTGACATGGTTTGCCAGCTTCTTACATGAATGTCTCGTACATTTTATGTTCTGTGCCACGTGGCAGTTCATTTCTTAAGCACAGGCCACGCCCAAGGTGTCCCAGAACCACCCCCATGTTATAGATGAGGGGCCCCTGGGTTTGGCAGATGGGGGAATGTGAGGCAACAGGGGTCTCGTATGGCTCATTTTAATCCTCTCCCCCCAGATCACACTGGCCCTCTGGTCTTAACAGGGAGACACGCTCCTATGCCTCCCACGTTCCCAAATCTCTCCTGACTACTGGGCTCACCGCATCGTTAGCAGATTCCCACCGGAAAGAGGAGCCTAGAGGGGCCGGGGGGTGGGGGTGGGGGAGGCGGGCAAGGAGGAGGGCACTGTGTTGGTGAGTCTTACCTCCCCCAAATCCTGGCTGGCCTTCCGCAGCCTTCTCTAGGCTGCTTACCTCTGATTCAGGAAGCTCAGACCCCTGCGTTCAGGAGTCCTTCAGCAGGAAGGTCATCCCCGTTCACTTTCTTTTGCTCTCTGCCTGGATTTTGCTCCCTGTCTGTCTGGCCAGAATTTTCACGGGTGCACAGGTGGATTTCAGAGGTGGAGTCCTAGTTCCTGTCCTTCAGAGCGATGGTAGGAACTTTTTGTCTCTCACTACGTACTGGCTGCTTCAGAAATCAAGGCTATTTTAGACACAGCGGTTAAATCAATGCAATGATAGATTCTTCTGACTCGTCTTAACAAAACCACTTCTGAGGCTTTACGTGTGTCCCTGCCCAGGACCTTGCTCCAATTCCAAAACATAATCTGAAAGCCCCACTGTACCTGCTCCTTGCTCTATAAGCTTTGCAACAACTTTTGACCCAGCTCGTCCCACTGTCAAAGTGTGTTTCTCGTCCCTGCGGGGTCCTGAGGGACCCATTAAGTTCTCCTTCCTCAGCACCATTCACCCTGAGACCACTGGCAAAAGACCCAGGGACGTGGGCTCAGTCCAGGGTGACCTGTGGCCCAGCCGGCAAGGAGGCCAGTGGAGCTCTGTGAGCCCCTCAGGACAGCCTTAGGCCTGGGGCGAGTGTCAGCCTCTGAAAGAAGAGACCGGTGTTGGGGCAGCTGGAGGTGGGGCATCCTCTCACTCAAGGAGCCAGTGAGCAGGAGTCTAACCTCAGCTCCACCAATTAATCCCTTAATCCCTTAATCCCTGGGCCTCAGGATCATTATTGGAAAAATGGAGGAAACAAGACTTACATCGCAAGGATGCTGTGAAGATCAGATTAATTCAAGTAATATATATAAAGTCTGATTCACTGGAGTCTCTCAGTAAATGTTAAAAAAAAAAAAGAGCATAAAAATAACACTAGATCGTTTGTATAACAGTGACCGTTCACAGAAGCACTGCCACATGTTTTGGCTCCTTTTGACTTTGCTGGTCAGCGTTGGCAGGCTGGGTGTTGTTAATCCTTTTATAGATGGAAACACTGAGGCTGAGAGAGGCTGTTGCTTGCCCAGAGCCTCACCGTTTGCCATGGGAGGGCTGGCGATGGAAGTCGGGGCTTCAGTGTCCATTTCCTACGCCAGAAATAGAGCGTCTGCGCAAGTCACCGTTAGGATGAGTGACGCAAGCTTCGCCGTTAAACAAACTCAGAAATCTCGGTGTCCTGACACGAGAGGAGGGTTTGTCACACACACCACAGCCCAGGGCGGCTGCACTGGGTTGGGGTAAAGGGACACTGTGTTCCGCACAGTCACTCCGGGCTCCAGGCTCTTCCCGTTTTGTGGCTCTTTCTTATTCTAAGTGCCCGGAGTTTTCTCCCTATGGCCAGGGCTAAGAAAGGGAACCGTGCATAGAAGATTTTTATCGGCCTGGCCTGAAAACAGTGACCTCGCTTCCGTCCCCGTTTCCTAAGTAAACTCAGTTACACGGTCACACCTAAAGCATCAGATGCTGACAAAGTAATCTGTGCACCAAGAAGCAAACAGTCCACCTGCACAGTCACCGGATAGGCTCACGGTCCTTCCTGCCTCCGTTACCCCCGTCCTAACAGCAAGAGGAATGGTCACTTGTGTTAATCCTCCCTGGACGATGCAGGTCTCCCCGGCCTGCTTCCTGAAGAAACAGGATGATAATCTGGACCCTAAGCTGTAGGCTTTCCTGGAGGCAGGTGGTAGGGGGCAGGGCAGTATCCACTCCACTGTCTTTAAGGGCCAACAGCCCCTTCGGTCGGTCAGGAACAGCAGGAAAGGGGTTCTACCCTGGCTTTGGGGATGCTAGCTCATTCCAGAGAGCCCCCTCTTTTCTTTCAGAGGCCACAAGCCTCCAGCTCAAAGCACAATAGGCTTTGTTACCCAGATTATTCAAGATCCCCACTGTGGGAAATGAAGTGTATTTTTTTTAACATGGAAAGTGATTTGTAAAACAGCCGATAGCTTTAATGACAAGCCTATTTAGCTGATAAAATTAGCCATCAGAGGAATAACTTATGTTATCCTTTTGCCATAATTTAAATTTATGGCCAACTACCAGTCATCTTCACAGTGGATGGAAAGGGGCCAAGGTCGAATTCAGCTTCACCCTACTCCTAAATCATTAGTTTGCAACTGTCTCCTGAGTTTTATTGTTACCAACAATGGTGAAACTAATGGAAATAAACATTGGATGCCATCCCAATAGCAGATGGGCTTGAAGGCAGGGCGGCCTGTGCAGACAGCACTAATAGGATGGAAGAAAATTATTGCTATTGCATTAGATACCGTCGAGCTTCTGGCCAAAGTGTGCATTGATCAGGCCAAGGCCGCGATGATTGTACTCCACAGACCAGACCATTAAAGGCAGAGATGCGCTGGGTGCGCCCGCCCCGCCGCCCCGGGGGTCTGGCCCTGCCTGGGCGTGCATTAAAAGCCCAGCCCAATGGAAGGGGCCTGACTCACTGCAGTAATGCATGCGGAGGGGTTCCCTGTGGATCCAGCTGAGCTGGTCAGGTTATCTGATTACAGATACTTAGCTAAGGATGTGCCTTTGTAGGGCTGGGGCTGCACTTTCATTCTTCCCAAATCACAGGATTTTTTATTTATTTTTTATTCAATGGGCCAGTGTACCAGTGGAAAATTTGCTTCATTTTGTCCTCAAAACCACTATGCCACTTTCTGTCCCAGAGGCCCAGGCCCACGTGAGCCCTGGAGAGCCTCAGAACCATGGGTGCTTCCCTTTATCTCTGTTTAGCAGTTTGACGACAGGGTCTAGGTGTGGGGGGTTTGTGTTTATCCTCATGGGGGTTCTCTAAGTTTCTCAAATTTGTGGGTTGACGTTTTTCACTAGATTTGGAAAGTTTTTGGCCGCTGTTTCTTCATGCATTGCTTCGGACCCATCTCGTCATTTTCCATCCGGAGCTCCGATCGCGTGTGCCAGACCTTGTAGTCATGCTTCACATCTCTCTTCTACCCTATTCTGCTCCCCTATTCTCTCCCTTTTCTTTTTGTGGCTGTAAGTTTTAATATTTTTCTATAGACCTATCCTCAAGTTCAACATCCCTACCTTCTACCTTGTCCAGTCTGTTGTTAAACCCATCCCACTCAGTACTCAATTACAAACGTTGTATATTAGGCTTTCTTTTTTTTTTTCTTTAAGTGAAATATAGTCAGTTTATAATGTTGTGTAGATTTCTGATGTACAGCATGTTTCCAAGATTTCATTAAAAGTTTCATTTGACTTCCTTTATAGGTTCTATTTCTCCACTGAAATGCTATATCCATTTTGTTCATCTTTCCCCTTATTTTCTTTAACATATTATTCACAGTTATTTTGAAGCCTTTGTCTGTTAATTCAAATATTTATACAGGTCAGCCTCTATGCAAATTCTAAGCAGCTTCTTAACTCTTTATGATCTGATAATCGATCACTTTTTCCTGCTTGTTTGCGTGAATGGTAATTCTTTTTTTCTTTCCAGGCTAAATTTTTTTTTATACAGAAGAAACTTTTTAAAATCTATTTTTATATATAGTGGCTAACATTTGCAAATCTCAAACTCCCAAATTAGCCCTTCCCACTCCCTTTCCCTGGTAACCATAGGATTTTTTACTATGTCTGCAAGGCTGTTTCTGTTTAGTAGATGAGTTCATAGTGTCCTTTTTTTCTTTTTTAGATTCCACATATGAATGATATCATATGGTATTTTTCTTTCTCTTTCTGGCTTGCTTCACTTAGAATGACAGTCTGTAGGTCCATCTATGTTGCTGCAAATGGCATTATTTTATTCTTTTCATGGCTGAGTAGTATTCCATTGTATATATACCACAACTTCTTCATCCAGTCATCTGGTGATGGACATTTAGTTTGTTTCCATGTCTTGGCTATTGTATATACTGCTGCTATGAACATTGGGGTGCATGTAGCTTTTTGAATTAGAGTTCCATCTGGATATATACCCAGAAGTGGGATTGCTGGATCACATGGTAAGTCTATTTTTAGTTTTTTCAGGACTCTCCATACTGTTTTCCATAATGGCTGCACCAAAGTACAATGAATAGCGATTCTTATTGTGTGTGACGCATTGTTGATGACGCGTTTTCGAGGTACTGGATTATGTTATCTTTCTCTAAAGACCTGGCCCTCCGGCAGTGGGGTATTTCACAGGGAGTAGGGGTGGCCCTCAAGATGGCAGCAAGAGCTCACGTGCACTTTGTTCCCTCCCAGTTAGAGTCCCAGAGCCGGCACAGAGCTTGTTATAGAACAGAATTCAGCGAGGCCATTAGCCTTACGGAACACACAGTGGAAGAGGAAAAGAGACTTACCAAAGTCAGAGTGAGGGAGGGGTGATGGACCAAGAGCTCGGGCCCTGCCTCCAGCCCTGGCTTCTTCCCCATGTCAGGGCCTCCTGCTGCTTCCTGGCCCCTGCTACCATCAGGCTCCCCTGTATTCTGTTTGAGCTGAATCACTTCCATCTCGCCCATAACACAAGGTCTGTGGGGCTGGAAGCCAGAGGCACAGGTTCTGGGCCCAACTTTGCTTCTGATGCACCACATGGTCCTAGCCTTTACCCTGCCCTGTTCCCCAGCACAGAAGCCTCCTTCCCATCTCAGGGCCTTAGTTCACCCATCTGACTAATGAGGCCCTGATACCCTAGGACCCCTGGATAACCCCTTGTCAACTGCGGAAGCCGAGGTGACCATGTTCAGTGTAGGGGAGTCCGGAGCCAGGCTCTGAGGGTCCCAGCTAGGACGTCCCCACAGCCCCCTGGGCTGTCACAGCCCAGGACCAGAGTTGGGGGCCCTTTAGCCCATCTGCAGTACCTCTGTAAGGAGTCAGTCATTCCTCCTCAGGGCGAGGGCTCAGAGCATCCAGCCACCCCACACCCTCTGGGTATGAAGCTTGTAAAAGTACATTGCCATTCCTCTCACCCCCATTCCGATCTGTGTCCACGCTGATGCTTTCACCCCCCAAATAGCTCTCACCTCCATCTCCACTCTCTCTACCCTGGTCCAGATTCTGGTCATCTCTGGCCTGGACTGCTGTGGTAGCCTTGCAGCTGGATTCCCTCATCCACCCCGGCTTCTCCCCATCCAGTCCATTCTTCACTCTGCTGTCAGCACTGTCTTTTCAAAATGCTCATCTGAATCATTGCACCACCACCTCCACTGCTCCTTTCTTCTGTTCAAAAGATGTTAGTGGTTTATTGCTGCTCTTTAAATAAGGGCTGAAGCCCTTAAAATGTCTCACTATATGGCTACAAGGCTCTGCCTGGTGTGGCCCTGCCCACCTCCCCAGACCTCTTACCTCCCAGTCCTCTCTGTCTCCCGGACATACCCTGCCTCCCTTCTTTGCTACAAGTTCCACCCAGAGCTGGCCCTTGGGACTTTCCTGGGAAATTTGTCCTGTGCGGGGCAGCAGACAGCCCCCGTCACTGGGGCCACCCAGGTCTCTCACTTCCAAGCTGGGAGAGGCATTTTCATTCCAAAACACATAACAGAACTTCAACATAGCCCTCACCATGCTTTACCTGGCTTCTTAGTGAATGAATAAATAGAGGAATGGATGGGAGAACTACCACACACTGGGGTCCATACCTCTAGCCTGAAATTTATTTCAGTGTACATGACTATGTCTGCCCACGTGCGCCTGGAACTGGGCAAGCCCTGGCCTCTGGCTGTCTGGCCTGAATTCCAGTGGGACACTCATGGGCAGCTCGGTATCAATTACAAGTTATCAATAATGCATCTGCTCAGAGTGGCCTAGGAGGCCATTAGCTGGGCCTGCCGGCCCTGATGAGTGGCCTTAGAGAAAGTGGGCTGGGTGTGCCCACGGGAAGTGCAGATCAGCCTGGGCAGGAGGGGCTCCCAGCCCCAGCAGAGCTAAGGAGGGTTGCCTAATGGGCCCTATGTGACCTTGCTGCGGGAAGGGTGGCTCGGACCCTCTCCCTCTGCACAGAAGGCCACCCTATAGTAAGCCAGCCTCGCTTTCTCACCTCTGAGACCAGGGGCCCTGCGCGAGTGCTGGGTTGTTGAGGCCCAGTGTCTGAGCCGAGTCTGAGACCAGGGTTAGGGCTCAGTGTGTGAGCAGGGTCAGGGCTCAGTGCTGGGGCTCAGGCTTTGTCTCAGCTTTGGGTTAGGGTTGGGGCCCAGTTTGTGCTGGAGTTAGGGCTCAGTCTGAAATTGAGCAAAGCTGACTAGTTTCACTCATCCATTTATTGATTTGTTCAGCAAGATTTATTGAGTACCTCCTGTGTACCAGGCGACAAAGCAGACAAGATCCCTGCTCTTACAGAGGTTATATTCTCTGTCCTGCTCTTCTGTAGATTATACCCTGGACGGCTGCTCTCACAGAGGGTGAGGGTGGCGGTGCTGTGCTGGAGCTCTCACTGGCTCGTGAGAGCCCACTGTGCAAATTTCTTCCCAATTCTGCATGATGTCATGTTGGCAGTTTGAAACTGGCCGTGGTGGGAGTATCTCCACCACAGAGATTAGCTTGCACTACAAATCTGCCCCTGCCCTTTTTAATACTAGCACTGTGGTATTAATACCACTGTGGGTGAGAGCGGACAGTGGAGTGACCACATGTATTTATCTGATCTCCTTCCCCAAACTCCACTAAGATGACAGTAAAGACCAAAAATCATAAACACATAAGAAATTCTCTTAAGTCCTGCCCAGCAGGACAAAGAGGATAGAGATTTCAGTGGATTTGGGGAGAATGGAGAGTGGACGGGAAAGTGATAAGCGATCTAGCCGAGTGGAGACTCTTAACTAAGCACCTGTGGAGGAGGATCGTGAGGAAACGGGCTAATTTCTCCCTCAGAACCCCTGAGGGTCTGGGACGGAGGGTGAGTTGAAGCTGACCACAGGGGAGGGGTGTTGGCTAAAAGTCTGTAAACATAATATTTGAACCACCAGGTCTCCTCCACCCACGCTCCCCCCACGCTACAAAAGTCAGGAAGTCCGTCCTCTGGAGAAATTGAACCAGAGGACTCTGCAGGTGGGCACTGGGTGAGGCAGGGCCCTGGGGACAGGTGCACAGCTGAACATGAGGGTCAAGTGAAAGTCCTTTCCTCTCACGGCGGGACCTTCAGCCCCATCCCCTGCCCTGCTCCCAGCGCAGAGGTAGCCAGAGGTGTGTCCTCAGGCAGGAGGTGATGGGCTCTCCAAAGAACACTGACTTCGGGAAGCTGCCCTGATGCCATTTGCTGTCCAGCCACCCTAGTGTTAGTGAATGCTTTAATTGTGTGTTTCACTTTCATCAAAAAAAAAAAAAACATTAAAATAAACAAAAATATCAGAAGGTGCTAAGTGCAATGTAGAGAATTCAAACAGGGGACGTGACGGAGTGCCTGGGTGGCTGCCTTAGGTGGGGGGTCGAGGAAGACCCCCAAGAGGAGCGGGCCATGTGATACAGGCAGTGAGTGACCCTGAGCTTGGTGTGTTTGTGGAATGATGAGGAGGCCGGAGTCACAGCCGTAGGTAAAGGGAGAAAGACCAAGATGAAGTGGGCCAGCTGAGCAGAGCCAGAGCTGCACCTGCTTTGTGAGCCAAGGGTAAAAATTTGTGTTTTCTCCCAACTGAGGTCTACGGACGAGGGAGTGACATGATCAGATCTAGGTTTACAAGAATCCCTCTGACCCCTGTTGAAGAATGGACAGCAGAGAGCTGACAGAGCTGCAGGCGTCCAGCTGAGCTGGCAGTGGAGGCAGAGGGAGCGGGGCAGGCTTAGGTAGCACTTAGCACTTAGGGAGCCGGACTTGAGGGCAGTTTGGATGCGGGTGGTGAGGGAAAGTCAGGAATCAAGGGAGGTGATTACTTTTTGGCTCCAGCTAAAATGGGACGCAAAGACCTGAGGGGCAAGCTTGCGGATACAGTGGAGTCCTGTTGAGATTAGGCTGAGTTTGTGACTCCCATGACCCAATTCTGAGTCGCTGTCAGGTGGAGGTGTGATCTGACACTGCAGAGAGGGGCCAGGGCTGGAGACTGGGCATCATGGGCAAGGAGGTAATCTAGCTAGGGAGCTCAGGCCTGGGCCTCCCTGGGACCCCCCCACCACTCTGCCTGCTTCAGGTGTTTGCGGTTTTGACGGGAGGCTGCCTGGTAGTGCAGAAGTGGTGCAATGTGTGTTTAGAACACTAGGTGGCAGTGAATTCTCCCCTTCCTCCTGAGCCCGCAACCCGGCCTAAGTTTAGGGTCAGCCTAAACTTTGCCTTCACCCAGGTGGCCCAGGTTGGCCCCAGAGTGGCCCAGGAAAGCCATCTCAGCCACAAACCCAAGAGGCATCTGGAAGCCTTTCTAAAAACTGGCCCCAATTAAAAATTAAACCAAAATGAAAATGTGTGCAGCTTTTTACAAAGCCTTTATGAAGCACCCAAGTCTTCAAAGAGCTTTATGGGGTGAGGACCCCCATTTTACAGATAAGGAAACCAAGGCCACATGGCAGTAAGCCGCAAGACTGGCACTAGAGCCCAGCGCAGTCTAGTCTGACTAGGAGCCATCCACCAGACCACAGAACAGCTCCTTAGAAGAGGGCTGTGGGTGTTGCTGGAAGTCGAATGGACTGGGCACAGCCCAGTAAGCCCGTGATGCCAGGATGGGCTCCCACAGCTGGTTACGCAGGCCCTGGATGTTGTGGGGATTCTGTCTTCCATGAATCATCAATGTAAGACACCTGAATAAGGCTCTCCTTTTGACAAGCTCCACATGGGTCGCACATTTAGGCGAGTAATTAGAATTAAATTCAAATCTGGTTTTCCTGACCCTCCTCCAGCGCTCTTCCTGAAAACCACAGCTAGGTTTCCCTTCATGGCCATCCTGCCCTCACAATGGGGCCAGGCTACACAGTATCAGAGATGAGATGCACGAACACGTTTTATTATTTGGAAAAAGCTCCATAAACGTCAGAGACTGTTGCGATTAGTGTTGCTGGGAGATTTGTAAGGCACGCCCCTTCCAGCCTTGGGTTGCTCAGCCCGTTCCTCCCGGCTCCCGCGAGAGCGAAGCGCCCGGACCTCAGGCTCGGGCCGGGTGCACGGCCCCGCCCGCCTCCGCGCAGCCCACCACCCACCCCCGCCCCTCTCGCTCTTGCAGTTTGAGATCCGGCAGCTGCGGGCGCACCTGGCGCAGCAGGACCTGGACCTGGCGGCCGAGCGCGAGGCGGCGCTGCAGGCCCCGCACGTGCTCAGCCAGCCGCGCAGCCGCTACAAGGTGGTGGAGGCCGGCACGTGGGCGGAGGAGACAGCGGCGGCCGAGGGCGTCGTGGAGGAGCTGCAGCCCGCGCAAGGTAGGCCCGCCGGGCACCTCCCCCAGTCCCCGTGCGGGGAGCCCTCTCCCCAGCCCGCCCCCAGCCCCAGGGGTTTGTGCGGAGCTCCCTGGAGCTGGAGCATGTCTCCATGCAGGACTGTGCCCCCATCTCCACCCACGATTTGGTTGGGGGGGTGCTCCCGGATCAGTGCCCCCGGGAAGGCCTTTCGGAGCTCAGGAGAAAGCATTCGTTCAAGCTGCCTTGACCCGACCTCAACCTGATTTCAGTGGCGCCTACTCATTTCATGCCTGGGGGCCACTGGCTGCTTTGCGTGTATTATTCCCCCGGTCCTCACTGCAACCTCTTGGAAGAGGCTTCATTTTCCCACTTTACGGATGAAGGCACCGAGACCCGAAAAAATGTCCAAAGGTGCATCACTAATAAATGGTAGAGCTAGGCTTCCAGCCGGGGGCCTAGGACTTTCCTACGGGACTGTCCGACCCTGTAGGGCCCAGAGAGAAAGCCAAGGCCTGGGGCCAGAACAGCCCAGAACCTAAGTCTTGGGGATGGCAGTAAATTGATGGGCAGGTGATGCTGGTGTTGATGGGAGCACGAGTGATACCCCAGGGCAGAGACCGTATAGAAGACCAGCTGTGTCACCTCGTCCAGGGGAGTGAACCTTTCTGGGCCCTGGTTTTGCTAGCTGTCAAATGGGAACAATGCTGAGCCTTCCTCACAGGGTTGTGAGGCTTCAGGAAGTGGGTGCCAGCGGCCTCCAGAATTGCAGAGTAGCCCTGCGGATGTCAGGTGGAAGTATTTTGTGATTGGGGATGAAAATACCCTCACCTGGTGATGCAGCCTTATCAGGTTTGAGCCTTTGTGGGGTTTGGGGAGGCTGTGTTCTGATGGGCTCCGGCCAGGAACTGGCCTCGGCTCAGGGGGCCCCGGAGCCAGCAGGGGAGATCCGCGGCCTTGATAGAGGCTGAGCTGGGGGGCGGGGGGTGGTTCCTGGGAGCGTCAAACGCAGGCTCCCCTCCCCAGGCACCTTCCCCACTCTTGTCTGCGTCCTCTCTGCCCTAACTTGCACCTGGAAACGTTACTACTAAAATGATGATGATGAAGGGGTTTCTTCACTTTACCAAGATATTCTTTCAAATACTGACTTCCCCTAATTGTTCAGAATACATTTTCATGCTCACATTTTTACCTAAAGGTAAGGGAACTAAGATTCATCAAGCTCCTCCGAGGGAAGCTTTTTACAGTGTGATTTCATTTCATCCTCATGCCTTCTTTCTCTCTTATGGAAAAAACTCAGGCCCAAAAAGGTCGAGAGAATTTCATGGGGTCACACACTAGAAATGGAGGTGCTGGGCCTGGAACTCAGGCTCTGGGGATCGTAAACTCAGCTTGATCTGGGGCCCACTTCACCTTGGTGCGCCGTGTTCCCCTTCCTGGGGCAGCAACAGCCAGGCAGGGCTGGGCAGGTTGGGAGGCCAGAGGCCAGAGCTCCAGACTCTGCCATGCCCCAGCTCGGAGACTTGAGGTTCAGTGTTCCATTCTGTAAAGTGGGCTCATTAAGTCCAGCTCTATCTGCCTCGCAGGAAGTCTGAGGAGATGATGGGTGTGAGAAAGCTCTGTAGGCCATGAGGCACTGGGAAGAGGTTATGGGGAGTCGGGTGATTGCTATTAATATGATCTTTTGAGAGACCTTCTGATCTTAGAGTTCTAGAATGTGGGGCCAGGAAGGGCTTCTGAGTCCAGCCCTTCAGCTGATGCACCAGTCCCGTCTGGAACCCCTCCCAAGAGGCCACGTGGCCTTGGCTTCCCCCGGACCAGCCAGGGAAGCTCAGGCCAAGCCAGCTTCAAATGGCTGCACCTGTTAGAAAATTCCTCCTCTGATCAAGCTGACGTCTGCCCCTCCCTCTCCTCCTTGGACGAAGCTTTTACGTAAGGTCTGATGGGCGCCCTCCCAGCTGAAACATCCTCTCAGAGACTGGCTGCTGAGTGTTTTCTCATCCAGGGACCGTTACCTGCATTCTGGCAGCTGATCCTCTGGGGACAAGCTCTCCAAGTTCTCGCTGTACTGCCCCTCCCTGAGCACCCCAGTGTTTCAATCCCTCTCAGAGTGACTTCTAGAACTAAACGCAGTTCTTGGGGAGCTGCAAGACCAGGCCGGAGAGCCAAGGGTTCTGGACCCAAGACCCCTGTGATGAGGCTGGACGGCTCTCAAGCCTCGTGGTGGCTGCCTAGTCTGAGCTCACAGAGGAGCCAGGCCCACGTGTTGCCCACATGGCTCTGCTGAGCCCCATGTCCCCATAGCCTACCCTTGGGCAGTTGGCTTTTTGTACCCCCGGGTAGATGACATTCATCTGTGTTCAGCTGTAGCTTGTTTGATTCCTGCCTTTACTCCAGGTTTCCAGGGTTTGTAGATCCTGACTCAAAACCCGTCAACAATTCCTGCTGGTTCTACTGCCTAGGTGTGTCTTGAAACAGTCCCCTTCTTCATCTGCATTGTTCAGCCTTCCTTGTCTCTGGGCCTTGCGCGGCTCCCTGACCTGAGCTTTGCCCCCGTAGGTGCCCTCTTCAGTCCTGTGTCCCCTCTGCACACACCCACCGAGGTCTGCCATAAAGCTTTCATGTCGTTCCCTGACTTAACTCCTTGGCTGGTATTTGCTGGAGCTGCCGACACAAATACTTCTAACTGGGTGGCTTGAACACCAGGCGTTTACTGTCTCACAGTTCTGGAGGCTGGAAGTCTGAGATCTGGGCCTTGGCAGGGCTGTGAGGGAGCAACTGTTCCAGGCCCCTCCACAGCTTCCAGTGTCTTGCTGGTTATCCTTGGCGCCCTTGCCTTGTGGAAGCATCACCCCGATCTCTGCCTTCTCTTCACATGGCATTCTCCCTGTGTATGTGTCCAAATTTACCTTTTCATAAGGACCCCAGTCACACTGGGTTTGGGGTGTGACCTCATCTTAACTAATATCTACAACAAGCTCATTTCCAAATAAGATCACGTTCTGTGGTCCTGGGAGCTAGGATTTCAACACAGGACTTTGGGATTGGGGGACACAGTGACTCAACCTGTAACAGGTGGCATGTAAGACCCTGGATGGTCTTGTCCCTGGCTGTACCCCGACACCCCCATCTCCCTCCACTCTGTCTTCACTTGTACTCTAGCTGAGTGAAACACCTTTTAGTTTGGGACGTGTTCTGTGCAGTAGTTTGTCTCTGAGCCTTTCCACATGCTATTCACTGGCAGGACAGGCCTGCCTGCCAAACTTCTTTTCATCCTTAAAACTCATCTCAGAGTGAGCTCCCAGTTACCACACCCTTCCCTCAAGGCCTTATATGAACTCCCACTGGGTCCCGATTGTGCCAGGTCACCCCCACACCTGACCCTCAGCAGGCTCGCTGTAGTTTGTTGCATCCCACTACTGATCAAAGAACAAAATAAGGCTTGTGACATCACCTGTTCCCCTGTGGGTCCTGCGGCCCTACACCTTTTCTCGGGGCTCAGGGGCCATCTGGTAATAGCCCACCCCAGAAACCCCACTCTTGGCTTTCAGCTCCCCACGCTGGTGCTTGTAGAATCCAGAATACAAGAATATTTTTTTTGAAAGTTCTAGAAGTCAGCAGCAGCTTTTGCCCACTTTATCTTGCTTCCCAAGGATGGGAGGAGCGGGTTTACAATCTCCTGGCCCACCCTGGGGTCTTCCTCCCGATGGAGCGGAGTGAGCTGGAGGAGCTGCGTCCTTGCTCTCCTAGTGGGCGGCCCCTTGGTCGGCTGTGGCAGCTGCTCACAGCCCATTTCGACACTGAGCTCACCTGGCGCTTGCGCCTGCTTGCTGCTGTTCTCCAGGTGTGCCCACCTTTAAACACTGAGCACCTCCAGTCCAGCCACACTTTCCACAGCACCTCTGTCTTTCTCATCCGGACCCTTAGCTCTCGAGACATAACAGCCTGGCCATTACTGTCCCCTCAGCCAATGACCTCCATACCCTGGACCTCTGGTGCCACATTTGGATTCACAGGGAGTCAAGATCTGGGCTCAGAGAGTCTGCCAATAAACCAAATCTTTAGAATAATCCCACTCATTCTAGGAGTGCTTTGAAGTTTTGAGTCCCCGCCTCTCCACCCTGTTCCTCCCCTCTCTGAGGTCCCCATGGTGGGCCACTTCAGGAGGAAGCAGAGGGGGCAGAATAGGAAGGGAGAAAGTGATGGGCTGCATGTCCCAGGCCGGGTGTCATGGGTCTGTGCTGACCCTCCCATAGAGATGCTAAACACACAGTTGCAAGTGCCCCACCCCCACCCCACCCCAGTCTAGCCCTGGAATCCCACCCCCAATCTCCCTTTTATCTCCTCTGTGATGCCCCCACCTCCTCCCAGCCCCATAGATGCTCCCCTGGCCCAGCCCACTCCGCCCAGCACAGTGCATTCCCTATCAGCCACTTGATGGCCAGTCCCCGGAGCCGACAATAGGAAAGCCAATGCCTCGGGGGCAGAGGGCAGAAGCCTAGGGGTCTAGCAAGTGGCATGCATGATTCACAGCCTCAGATGGGCTAGGGAGACAGGGCACCCCCCAGCTGATCTCTCTTTGACCAGGGGCTGTGTCCAGGGAGGGATTTCCATGACATTAGAAATTATGGCTGGACAAGCTAGGGGCGCTCTAGAAATGGAGAAAGGGCAGCGTTTGTTGCTAACCATGACCATCAGGCCAGCGAGGGCTCTGAGGCTCACCATGTCACAATAGAACACAGACAACCCGGGGGTGAACCTGCAGGCGTGAGCGCCAAGTCACAGGAGCCTCGGGAGAGGGCCCTGCTGGCCTCAGCCCAGGCAGGAGAAGCGGCTCCCGCGGTCTCAGCAGCTGCCAGTGGGTCACAGTCAGACTAACGCCGACCAGCTTCTGTTTAAACTTGCTCCTGCACAAATCATTTTTAAAACCCAGGCTGCAAAGTTCCCGGCTCCGGGGCCTGCCAAGTTCACAGTACCCCTGTGTAGTCATTAATGCTTCCCTCCCAAATTTATTAGGCTTGAAGCTCGCCCGTAACTCATGAATTACAGCCCCTGGTGGGAGTGCCACGGCATTCACCATATTTCACAGTGAACCTCGGCGTCCCCCTACGCTGCACCAGCCTCCGAGAAACCCCCACAGAGGTGCACCAGGCCCGCCGGTCTGGGCCTTCCCTCTGCCAAGCAGAGCTGGCACCAGTGTGTAACCTTGGGAGAGGAGAGGCCTGTGTGCTGATGGAGGCAGGTCGAGGTTCCTGCCACTGCTGGCCTTCTGGTCTGTGTGCCTGATAGGGGGCACCGGGGAGCCGGGGGAGCCCCAGATCTGTAGAAACAGACCTGGGGGTGGGGCTTCACAGTGAGGCGGCTGACAGGGAAGAGGGTGTGGGTGGTACTGAGGGAGGGACATGGGTTTGACTCAGGGCTGGGTTTGAATCTCAACTTGGCCTTGAACAAGTTACTCAGTCTGAGCAGGACTGGCTGCACGGTGGGGTGACCTATGCAGCAGTCACCCAGGGACTCACACTTGACTGAATGCTCTGCTGTTACTCTCCTGAAATTTCTTGATGCTTTTTTTCTTTCAATGAGGTATAATTGACAAATATATATATATATATATATATATATATAAATAATTGACATATTAGTTTCAGGTATACCAGGTAATGAGTAGGTATCTGTATAACTGCAAAATCATAATCAGTTTGGTTAACATCCATCACAATACATAGAATTTTTTTCTTATGGTGAGAATGTTTAAGATTTATTCTCTTAGCAACTTTCAGATACACAATACAGTGTTAATTATAGTCACCATGCTGTACATTACATCCCCATGACTTATAACTGGAAGTTTGTGCCTTTTGACCCTCTTCACTCACCCATTTCACCTACCTTCCCAACCCTCGCCTCTGGAACCACCAATCTGTTCTCTATATCTATGAACTCAGGGCTTTTTCTGGCTTGTTTTTGGTTTTTTATTTTTAGATTCTACATATTCGTGAGATCATACGGTATTTGTCTTTCTCAGTCTGACTTACTTCATTTAGCATAAAATCCTCTAGGTCCATCCATGTTGTTGCAAATGGCAAGATTTCGTTCTGGTTTATGGCTGAATAATATTCCATCGTATGTATATGTGTGTATCCATGTGTTTGTATCACATTTTCTTTATCCCTTCGTTGATGGACACTCAGGTTGTTTCCATGTCCTGGATATCTTGGCTATTGTGAATAATGCTGCTTTGTACATTGGGGTGCATGTATATTTTTGAATGAGTGTTTTTGTTTTTTCTAGCTGTATACCCAGGAATGGAATTGCTGGATCATATGGTAGTTCTCCTTTTAGTTTTTTGAGAAACTTCCATGCTGTTTTCCACAGCGGCTGCACCAGCAGTGTACAAGGGTTCCCTTTTCTCCACATTCTTGCCAACATTTATTGTTTCTTGTCCTCTTGATAATAGTCATTCTACCATGTGTGAGGTGATACCTCACTTCCCTGGTGACTAGTGAAGTTGAGCGCCTTTTCATGTCCCTTTGGCCATCTGTACGTCTTCTTTGGAAAAATGTTTATTCAGATCCTCAGCCTGTTTTTTAATCAGATTATTGTTTGTTGTTGTTATTGAGTTGTAGGAGTTCTTTATGTATTTTGGGCACTAGCCCCCATCAGATATGATTTGCAAAGATTTTCTCCCATTCAGAAGGTTGCCTTTCATTTTGTTGATGGTTACCTTTGCTGTAAAGAAGCTTTTTAGTTCGGTTGAGTCCCACTTATTTATTTTGGCTTTTGTTGCCTTTGCTTTTGGTGTCAGATCCAAAAATATCATCTCCAGGACCAATGTCAAAGAGCTTACCACCTATGTTTTCTTCTAGTTTTATGGTTTCAGGTCTTTACATTCACGTCTTAATCCATTTTGAGTTAATTTTTTGTGTATGTGAGATAGGGGTCCAGTTTCCCCAGGACCATCTGTTGAAGAGACTGTCCTTTCCCCATTGTATATTTTTAGCTCTTTTGTTGTAAAGTAATTGACCACATATGAGTGAAGTTTATTTTGGGGCCTTAATGCTTTTAAACAAGGGGCCCCACAATTTATGCAGCTGGTCCTGTGTTTGAGTCCCAGTTTTTCCAAAGTGAGAATCATAGCAGAAGCACATCTTCACTGAGAAGGACTGAACGTTCGGTCACATGTCCAGCTCTCATGCCTGGTACACAGCAGGTGCTCAGTGAATGTCAGTGTCCTCCCCTAGGGAGGGCTGCCAAGCCGTGGACCAGCAAGCTGGAGTTTGGGAGCGGGAGCCCCGACCAGAAATCAGGGCTTCCCTCTGGGCGCTGGGGCCCGCGTCTGCAGGGGACGTGGGGAAGTGCAGTCCTGGCCCCCTGGACCCCACAGCCTGGCTAGTCCTGCTGCCTCTGAGAGGCCTGGCTGACTTAGCCCCTTTCTCTCCAGCTCTGCCTCGCTGGGCAGGTTGGGGCTCTGCCCAAGGAGCAAAACCCACATGATGAGCGTTGCCACCACAGCACTTAACCAGCTTTGGGAGGATTAGTCAGAATCGCTTCGCGGAGTGCGCACACCCAGGAAGAAGGGCGCTGGGCGGCCAAGAGCAGCGGTGGCAGCTGCTACAGAAATGACCCGAGACTTTGGGGCTGGCAGCAAACACTGCGGGCCGGGGTTCAGAGAGGTGAGGGACAGCCCCAGGTGAGACTTGACCTTCATTATCTCAGTAAATCGTAAGGCTCACCAGCATGTAGACATTTCTTATCCCCGTTTACAGGTGAGGAAGCTGAGGCTCAGAGTGGCTAGAAATTTGCCTAAGACCACACAGCAAATGTCTGCAGGGCTTGGGTTGACACCTGGGCTGTTTTCTCCTGGAGCCTGTCTTTGTACCCTCAGGGTCAGCCAGCTCAGTCCTTCTGTGGGGTGGTTCCTACTTGGCCCTAGGGCTCCTTGGTGCCAAATCAAAACAAACCCTGGGGCAGAGGGGTTATTCTAGGATGGAAGGTCGACAGCCCCTTGTGGAGGCTGACTGAGGGCCTCTTCTTGGCCACGAGGGTCTGTGCCTGTCTCTCCTCCCTCCCCTCAAGCTCCCAGACACCCAGCAGTCACTCGTCTCTGGGCAGGAAGTACCAGGCACAGGGAGCCAGGCTTTGTGCTGCATGCTGCAAAGAGCGCCCAGAGGGTGAGGGGCATGGTCCTGGGAGGCCTTGCAGGCTCCTGACCCAGCCAGAGTCACTGTCCAGTCACCCTGTTTACTGGTGGCTGGCATATGCCAAGCCCCATGCTAAGTGCTGGGGAGAGTCAGTGAAATGTGGCCCCCGCCCTCAGAGGCTCCCGGGCCCGTGTGGATGAGGACAGAACCTCCACCCAAGTGGTCAGTTGTGAAGAGGGCCTGCCTGAAGCAGAGAGCGGGGAGTCGGGGGGGCGGGCAGCGTCAGCACTGCTAGAGAAGTCCAGGCAGGCCTTGCTTTCAGACTTGTCTTAAAGCTCACTCTGAGGCCCCCGTGTAGGTACAGGTTTGGAGCAGAGGGAGCAAATGCAGACTGGACAGACCACCAGTGGCCACCTGGAGACCTGGGTCAGCGTCTCCATGGAGTGAGCAATCCCATAGCCATGATGAGAGTCCGGGGGAAGGCTCTCTCTGAGGTCTGACTTAACGCTGGACTACCGGCCAGAGGAGAGGGCATCTGGGTCCCTTGACTGGTCACAGATTTGGCAGAAGTTGGGCTGTTAGTGAAGGAGGACAGGAAGCATGGGCAAGTGACCAGGGCCCCAGCCTGGGTGGGCGAGGGAACCACTCACCAGGATGGAGCGGAGGGAGAAACTGAGTCCTATCTTGGACATGTTGAGTCAGAGGTAGCTGGAGGTCACCCAGGAGGAGCTGTCAAGTTGGCCAGGCTGGTCAGAAGCTCAGGAGAGATGTCTGGTTATTTTTATCAATGGCTTGGGTGAAGATGTGAGCATCCTCAAATCAATGGGCAACACTGAGTCAGCAGAGAGGATACTTTCGTAGACAGAATCAAGATTCAGAATGCTTTCAGCAGGCTGCACCTCTGGGCTGAAACCAACAGGCTGACATTTGCCTGAGATGATAAACGTGAAGTCCCCGGTGGGGGTTACGCGGCCATGGCAGGGCAGAGGTCTGGCTGGCCTGGCCCCAGCTCCTGCAGAGAGGCGTCGGCCCCAAGCTCATGAGTCAGCAGAAGGGGGCGGTTGCTAAACCCTCTTGGAAGATGTTAGGCTGCATTAGGGGAATGATCACGCCAGACCTTGGGAAGGACTGGTCTGCTAAACCACCCCAGCCTTGCAGGGCAGCAGTGAGGGTTAAAGGAGACCAGCGTGTGACACGCGGAACCTGCCGTCTGGCGCTCTGAAGGGCACAGTAAACACCAGCTCCCTCCTCTCTCCTCCCCCCATTCTGGTCACATTTGGAACCCACAGTGAAGCTTTCAGAGCGGAGAGGCTGGAAAACTGGGGAGGGGTGGAAAACGGACTGTGGTTCCTGAGAAGAGACTTGTCAGGAGGGATGTGAGGGCCTTCCAGGTGTCGGATGGCCTGTCTGTATGACTGCAAGCAGAAAGGGCGCCTGGGGGGCAGGACCAGGAGCCACAGGGCTTGCACACAGTAGGCATTTCCTGATTAGATGGAGATTGGCTGCTTGACCAAGGCAGGGATGTCCCCAGGAGGCCCTGACTGTGCTCCTTGGAGGCAGAGGGTCAGGCCCACTAATCCTGTTGAGCACAGATGAATGAGAAACTGCTCAACAAAGGCGTAGGAGCTCCCTCCCCTGCGGTGCCCAGGCCGTGCTGGGGGGAGCCCCCGTCAGGCAGGGGTCAAGGGGATTCCTGCACTGGGGGCTCGAGGAATAGGCCAGGGGCCTCCGGTCCCTTCCCACTCTGCACTCTCACCTCTTGGAACTTCAGGGCTGGCGGAGGGGTCGGGAGCCCGCTAACCCTGTGGTGTCACCATCTGTAAGAGCCCTGCCAGCACCCTGGTGGTACAGATGAAAAAACGAGGCCCAAATCGGGGATGTGACCTGCTCAAGCCCCCTCGCTGGGCCAGTGGCAGCACCAGGAAGGGACCCAAGGTTTGGGTTTTTCTCGTTCACTCCAGGCCGCCTCCTGCGAGTAGCCCGTTTGGAGTAGTTTCATGGGTCAGTGGATACTTTAGCTGAGTGCACAGTCCTGCCCACATCACGTGGCTGGCTCTCTACAGCTGCATCACAAGTCCCTGCTGCCATGGCCTCAGGATAAACCAAGATAAGTGACCAGAACCTCCTGTCTGGCCTGGTGGACCCCTTGGCCTTCCGCCTCGCACTGCTTGCTGGGAGCAGTCACTCCAGCCACCTCCCACTTCCCAAGGCGGCCTGCAGGGCTAGACAGCATTTACAACATAAATTATGAACGGCCAGAGAAGAGTGTTGCTGTCTGATTCTGGGGGAGCGTTGCTGGCTGATCCTGAAGCAGGGCCTGGAGCCAGCCTGGGGCCCCTCCCTCAGCGCAGGCATTAATGCAAAACACACCTCTGACCGCAGGCATTTAAAGATCAAAAGAGGCCAAAAAAGCTTTTAAGAGCCAGGTTGCTGTGTGCTCTGCCACATGGCCTCCCAGCACCAGGGCAGACTGGCTCCTGCAGCCATCTCAGGTGTGCACAGGAAGGCGGCCACCGAAGCATTGGATCCAGTCACCTGCAGACCATGGCTCCTCGGGGTGTGGACCCCCACCCTTCTCTTCTGCCCCATCAGGCACCACCCACGCTCCCTCACCGCCTGACTTCCCTCACCTGGGCATTGCAGTCTCGGGTCTCCCTGTCTGAAGTCTGGCACCTTCCCAGTCACTCTCCCCGCAGCCTTGGGAGTGACTCACACCAGACTGTGCTCAGAGTCTCCCGTGGCTCCTTCACTGTGCTTGGGACAAGGCTCAGCTCCTTAGGGTGGCTTTTGTGGTCTCCTGTCATTTGCTCTCCCCCTCCCCCTTCTCCGGTGTCTGAATTTCTCCTCTCTCCTGTTCCTTCCCCACCCCTAGCAGGACAAGGAACCAGTGTTTCTTTGAGACCCTGTTCCCACACCATCTCCCTTGACCTGGACAGCTTTATACCTTCTCATTGGTTATTCATTCTGCAACGATTTACTGAGCACTTACCATGTACTAGGAATGGTGTTGGTGGTGGGGATGCCCGGCGCCCCAGGTCCATGCCTGTGCAGTGTGGAAGACGGGGTCCTCGGGTGCAGGACCAGGGGGTCGTCGTCCATGATCAGCCTCTGCCGCTGGCTGCGTGAGGCTGCAGACAGGGCTCTGAGGCTTCTGCATTGAGGGCGGCACTCATGGTGACCCTGAGAACCTCATGTGGATTCAGGGACTCATGACATCCTGGCAGAAAGAGTCCTGAGGAACTTTTCCACACCCCTTATCTCAGAGGTGGGGAAACTGAGGAGCGAAGTAAAGGGCCCATCCTGTCACAGCAAGCTGGATGCTTCACCAGAACCTGGGTCCCTGATACCCAGTCCAGCCCAGCCCTGGGGCAAATGAGACATGCAGTCCCTATGGAGGATCAGAAAGCGGCAGAGAGCTTGTGGGAGACAAGTGCCTCCTCTTGTGGTGATGGGGGTAGGGGTGGGAGTACTGGGGTAGGGGAGCGTGAACTGGCCACAGCCCCTACCCCTGGACGCTCTGGCACTCCATCACACTCACCCCTCTCCGTCCCCTCCTCTGTAGAAGCTGTGGTGAAAGATGACATGAACAGCTACATCAGTCAGTACTACAACGGGCCCAGCAGTGGTAAGTCTGTGCTGGCGGCTGGTCTGCAAGTACCAGAACCTCTGTGTGGCCCGGGCAACCCCTCAAATCGAGGGTGGGGACGGCTCTGCCTGGCTGCCCATCTCCCAGTGCCTGTGAACCACAACTGCAGGCAGAGCTCAAGGCTCCCGACAAACTCCAGCCCTAGAGCTGTGGGTGCTGGGGTGGGAGTGCTCTGGGATCTCCAAAGAGTGACATGGGGCACCCTGGCATGGAAGGGCCTGGAATCAAGAAATGTGAGTGACCTCAGCACCTCCCAACCTGAGCAGCTTTCAGGATGAGTGTGACGGGGGTGAGGCAACAGCATAATTGGGCTTGAGAAGCAACAGGCATTGGGCACGTCCCCACTTGATTTATGTTTCATTCCTGCACTTGGTCAAGTCCCAGGGGACCTAGTGCTTTTCACTTATGGGAAAGGTTGAGTTTTAAAACAATATCCCGTCCTCCAGTGTCTTGTTTCTCCTTAGCCAATGTCTTGAATCTTGTAGTTTGGGTTTCACAGCCCTTAAATCCTTGTAGACTCTCCACTGTAAGGCTAGAAGGCTATATTGTGTTTCATGTTTAATGTATTTGAATTTTTTCTTTTCCACAGTTTAGCCCCCTAAGACCCTCTTTACTCTTCCCTCTCCTCTTCCAAAGTCTCACCTAATCTGCTGATTTCAAAGACCACCATCCCTAGCCTGGACCTCTCTCCCAATCCACTCACTGCCCACCATGCATCCCCACTCCTAGACTTGGGTCATCTCAGACTTGCCCCCATCCGGGTGCACAGAGGTGTGGCAAGGGTGAAGTGTGACCCGCAGCCCCTCCTTTCTTGCAGACAGCGGTGTCCCAGAACCAGCTGTGTGCATGGTCACCACGGCAGCCATAGACATCCACCAGCCCAACATCTCCTCTGACCTCTTTTCGGTCGATATGCCCCTGAAGCTCGGCAGCAACGGCACCTGCGCCAGCGCCACCTCCGAGAGCGCCTCCCGCACCACCCGCAGCTCTGTCACCCGGGCCCAGAGCGACAGCAGCCAGACGCTGGGCTCCTCCACGGACTGCAGCACTGCCCGCGAGGAGCCTTCCTCTGAGCCCAGTCCCTCTCCCCTGCCACTGCCACCACCCTCCAAGCAGCAGATGGCAGAGGCCATGGTCCAGGACCTGTTGTCCTCCCTGTCGGAGGACCCCTGCCCATCCCAGAGGGCCTTGGACCCAGCCCCGCTTGCCTGGCCCAGCCCCGCGGGCTCGGCCCAAACCAGCCCCGAGCTGAAGCACAGGGTAAGTCTGTTCAACCAGAAGAACCAGGAGGGCTTCACTGTCTTTCAGATCAAGCCTGTGATCCACTTCCAGCCTGCTGTGCCTGTGCTGGAGGAGAAGTTCAGATCTTTGGAATCCAAAGAACAAAAGCTGCACAGGGTCCCTGAAGCCTAGAGCCTCCAGGCAGGCTGCGTGGAGGTGGGGAGACAGCCATCTCAATACTCTCCCATGGCCCCGGAGGCCACCAAGGGTCACACTCGGGGCCCAGGAGCCTGCCTGGCCTCCCTCAGGGTGCTGCCTGCCTCCAGGGAGGTGACGCCAGGCCAGGAGGCCATATGCCTCAGACCTCAAAGCCCAGAGCTGGCGCCTCCTCTTGCCCTGCTCAGGGGAGGGTGGTGCTCGTGGCTGGGGTTTTTTAAAACCATTTTTACAAAAACCAGCCTGTGGCCCAGCTTCAGCAGGGTAGAGCGTGGGGGCCAGCTCAGCCTCTTCCGTTGCCTTTGTTCCTGACTCCCACCCCGGACCCTCGGGAACAGCACTGTGAGCAGGGGCTGCCCAGCCCCACCCCCAAGCCGTCTTTTCCAGGAATCCTGGGTGGAGCCGACAGACCATCTGAGCCGCTTCCATTTGTCCTCATTCTCTCACTGAGGCATGAGCGTTTCCGAGTCTTTTCAAGACAAATCTAGTTTTCACCTTCACGGGACATAAAGGGATGGATCTGGAAGTGGGTGGGAGGGTCATGTGGGTGGGGGGACAGTCATTTTCCACTCTTGGCTTTAATAATAAAAAATAGCTGCACTGAGACGTCAGAAGGCAGAGGTGTCCCTGTGGTTGCTAGCCCAGGTGTGGAACCCGGAGTGGCTCATTCGTTTTGGCCCTCAAAACCCACTCAGGGAGCCCCCACCCCTCTCTGGTGGCCCTGAGGCCTTTACAGAGTGGAAGGAGCCCTGGACCCTGGGTGGGAAGCGCTCACACTGCCTGGCTGTGTGACTCCTTCCCCTCCATCATCTCCCCACCAAGATGGAGCTTAAAATTCTGTCTTCCCTACCGCCAGCTCCCTGACCCAGCTTCCTGACTGGGGCTCCATCCCTTAGGGATCTCGAATTTGGCAGGTCTAAAGCTGAGTGTGGTATCTTGCCCAAAGCCTGCTCCTCCTCCCAGCTGGGGCACCACCATCCACTCAGCCATGAACATGCACGAATGCTGGCCCCCTCCTCGCCCTCCGCCAGCAGTCATGGGTGCTGGCCATTCTGCCCTCCAAGTCACCTGCCCCAGCCCCCAGCACAGCCTTGCTAAGGCTCAGGCCCAGCCTCTGGCTCCACCCCCACCTCCACTGTGTCCTCCCGGGCTGCTGAGCCTGATCAGCGTCTCCCTGGCTGAAAAGCCTCGACAGGATTTTTGTTTATAACCACTAGGTTTTGTTTTATACGTCCAGAACAAAAAGAGAAGACAGTTTTTTTAAATTTCAAGGATTCTCACTTTCTCAACTGAAAATTTCAAGGACTCCCACTTTCTCAACTGAACTTCTTGGTGGAGTCAGTCAGTCCCTTCACGAGCTGGCTTGCCCATGCCCCTGACTGCTTTTTCTCCCCTCCTTGACCACGTGGTTTTCACTGTGCGAGTGTCACTAGTGGCTCACAGGAGCTCCTATGGCCCCTTGGACTCACCCCGACAGTGCGGTGGTCCCATGGCTTGGTCAGCATCAGTCTCCCTGCTTGCCTCTCCTGGGTCCTCGGGATCAGGGAGCAGGCCTGAGTCCCATGAGAATCCCAGGACCCTAGATAAGGCCACAAGCTTGGGCACAGAGTCACTCAGGAAAGAACTGGACTGGAAGAAAGAGGGAAATTCCACGTGCTGACACAGACTGCCCTCCTGATTTGTGAGGCGATCAGCACTTGTCAAAAAAGGTATTAAAGGCAGCAGTGTCCAGCGGAGCCGTTTGGGGAGTATAATCTGGGGCATTCGGAGTCACAACAGCAACAGTTACAGCTTCCATTACTGTGCACTCTACCCCGGGCTCCTTTAATCCTTCCAGTAGCCCTGTGCGGTGATATCACCAGCCCTGTTTTACAGATGGAGAACCCAAGGCTCAGAGGTTTAAGAAACTCCCCTGAGGTCAAACACTAGTAAGAGAGGAACTGAAACGAGCCCATGCTGACCCGGCAGTGTGCTGGGTGCCGAGGCTCCCAACCTTCAGAGCTTCTGGTAGCAAAGCGGTCACTCGGAGTTTGTCACATGGGCTGGAGAGCATCACATGACTTATCACCTCTAGGGCGGGAGCCAGTGGGGTCCGTAATTAGCGGGCTGCATCCACTGGAACGGAAACAAATACCCCCCCGGCCAGGCCCAGCTTGCTGAGCTGTGATGCCATCTCCGCTGAGTTCCTGTCGCCCCAGCACGGAGGCCAGTGCTGGCTACCCAGACAGCTACATGAGCCTGTCTTGCGCCAGAGGTGAGACCCAGCTGCTAGCTGGCACTTGCCTCTGCTGTGGACTTTACTCCAAAGAAAACCACCGAAAACCACCGACAGGGAGGAGAGCAATGGGGTAAGATGCTAGGCCGGTGGCTCCTGCTCTCTGTCTCAGTTTCCCCACCTAGAAGTGGGGTCTACACAAGAGCTCCACTTCTAAAAGCTGGCTTCTTAGGGTACTTACAGACTGCTGGGGAAATTCTGCCTGAGCATGCACTGTTGCCTTCCTGCTTGAACAGGCAGGGCCAGGGACAGAACTGCGGCAGGAACAGATTAAGGCTGGGGGCAGAGATGCCAAGAGGTGGTCCCACCTCTCCAAGGACAGAGTCCACAGTCACAGTGTGAGAGGGTGCACGCACACAGAGGAAGCCACTCACCTGCCTGGAGACAGGCGCAGGGCAAGTCCCAAAGCCTGGAATGTAGGAGGTGGAGAGTAAAAGCTTTGGCTTTCACGGTTCCCCTGGGCGTCATAACCCAGAGTTACGGCTGGCAGGCAGTGGGGACTGGTGGCGACGGAGCCCGAGCACTCCCTGGGAAGTCTGCAGCTCTGGGAAATGGCCCCCCCTTGCTTGACCACACATTCGGAGACCACTGGTGCTCTCCCAGAAGGGAGGAGGGTCTGGGTAACAGCTGCTGCCTCCTACAAGCCAAAAAGAAGGTGACAACAACAATGGCTCCCATTTGTTCATTTCCTTTTATGGTGGGCACTCTGTGGTGGGCACTTCCCTCTTTATCACATTCCTGCAAAGTGGGTGCTATTCTCCCTGCATCACACAGGAGAAAAGAGCACAGAATGACTGATTAAATGACTTGCCCAGCTAACTGGTAAACTAGTGGCAGCATTCAAACCCAGGTCTGTCTGTGTTAGATGTCATGCTGGATATGGGGAAACGAGCTGTCTGGAATTAAACCAGGTGTCCTCAGGAGAGCCAGAGTTAGAAATCAGCCCACATGACCCCTCAGGCTGGAGGGACCAGCCCACCATCTCTGCAGAGCCCTGACCACCCCCGTCTGCAGGGCCAGCATCCCTGTTCTGCCTTGCCACCAAAACTGGGGAGGAGCCGATCCTGTGGCCAGGATCCCATGACCACCCTGACAAGCCAAATTTGGCACTGAAGACGACAAGGCTCAGAGCCAGCAGTGCTGGTGGTCGGCCCCCAGGGGAGCTCGGCCAGAGCCCTGCAGGCCTGGCTCAAAGTCCAGGACTGAGGAGCTGTAAGGCCTTCCCTGAAAGACACAATTGGCCCCTCTCCAGCTGGGCCTGGGCAAGATCTCCAACACAAACCTTGGCTTTTCAGATCCAGTCACACAGACTGCGTTTTTTCAGACTTTGCATGATTAGAGGCTATTGGCCTGGAATTCTCTTTAGCATGGTGGGGGTTCATTCTATCCACAGCCCTCAGCTCAGGAGCACCTTTGTCACTTCAAGACTGCTCTCCACTGAGAGAGCTGTCCTGGGGCTGCCTCCACACTCCTTTCCAGTGCAATCTCCCCATCTCTAAAGGGAGAGGTTAGGAGTGGGGCTGTATTCTCTGTAAACTGGAGACAGGCTCAAATGAGATGAGGTCCAAGGAAGCCTTGTTAAAAAGAAAGTATCTTACTAACAAGTCAACAGGACACTTGCGTAGAGCTGCTTAACAAGGACATACAACAAGTCTGGGGGCTGACAGTTAACCCCAGGTGTTGAATGGACATCTTGGGGCTGGAAAGTCTGGATCACCACACCTCCACCCCAGGTGCTGTGGTGCATACAGAATGTGCCAAGCCCAGCCCTGTTTCTGGTTTGCTGTATGGCTCCAAGTGAATCCTTAGACCTGCTTCCTCTCCAGGGACAGCAGAATAACTCCCGTCCCCACCCCCACGAGGGCTGCTGGGATAGCTAATGACATAATGGAAGGGAAAGCCCTTTGAGAATGTTTCAAGGGAGACACAAACAGAAACCGTCCTTATTAATAATAGATGCCTGGGGTTATTTCACTTCCTACCCAGGTGCAGCACTGCTGGGGGAGGCTGCCAGGGGAAGGCTCGGTTATTTCACTTGCTGCCAGTGATCGTCTGGTGTGGGGAGGGAGTGGGAGAAGAGTGCTGGGAGGACGTGTGCCCTACCCCAGCCCAGGCACTGTCTGCTCCCTCCTCCTGAGCTCGCTCCTATATCCCCATTGGTTCCCCCATAAATAATGCTCCGGAGTCACCCTGTATTAGGTAAGAGGGCACTGTTTTTCCCCAGACATGAAGCACCTCCTCTGTCTTCCTCTCCCTTTTTTAGTACAAGCCAAAAACCTACGTTTCCCTGGCATAAACTGAGTGATGAATTCACACCTACTCTGGATTCCTTTTTTCTTCTCTTCTGGCTCCAATGCTGAAAAGTTTGGTATTGTCTCCTGGTGAATAGTTAATTTAATTATCCAAAGAAAATGATGGAACATTTGCTGCTAAATTTATTGCAAGCTACCAAAGAGACAGCGCTGGTGTAATTTGATGCAGAGCCCCAGGCTATAGCAAAGGGGAGCAGGCTGCCTGTTCATCCTGAAACAAGCAAATGAAATTGACTACCCAGGGGATCAATCAGGACATTAAATACCGTGATGAATGTGGCAGAATTCTTCAGTGTCTGAGATTTACAGGGCACCTTTCACCAAGCGCTCTAGGAGCCTCCCCAACATCAATTAGGCCTCATAACTAGGTAGGCTCACCTCCACCTTGACTGCATAAAGAAGAGGCATAGGGCCCTGGGACCTGCGTTTGCTAAATGCCACAAAAGAGAGCCAGTGTGCAGACCAGACCCAGATTCTAGTTCAGAGACCCCTGCTTCCCTCAGCAAAGAATGATTTAGGATGGAGGAACGTCAGGCTAGAAAGGGACTGAGACTGAGGTCCAGAGTTGTCATGTTCTTGGTGCGTCTGTGCCTTGTCCACACTGGACCTTCTGCCTGGAATGCACTTCTTTATTGGTTGATTCTGACTGTTCTTTGGAACTAGCCCCGGCTGTCTCACGCTGGTCCCCTCCACTTTAGCCCACCTCAGCCAGGCTGGATTAGGTACATCCTCTGTGTTCCCAAAGAGGGACTCAGGATATGGCATGTGGTTGAGAGCAGACTTTGGCCTAAGGTCACCACTTACTAGCTATAAATCCTTTGGCAAGTGTTTTAAGCTCTGTAGGCTTTAGTTTTGTCATTTGGAGAGGGGAGAATAATACTATACTTTGTGGCGGTTTCGAGGCTTAAATGAGCTAATGTCTGTAAAGCGCTCAGCACAGCATCTTGGGCATAAAAAGCTCTCAAAAGTGGTTATTGTCTCCATTGACCTAAGCTGTTTGAGATCTGCCAACACACTCACAGGTTAAAAAGCTTGACGGCATCTTGGAAGATTACCAAGTTGTTTGCCATTTTACAGATGAGGAAAATGAAGCCTAAAAGGAGATGGAATGTGACCACGGCACCTCTGAGGCCATAACAGAACCAGGACGAGAACTCAAGAGTCCTGGTGACCAGCCCACTCAGTGTTCAGGCCTGCCTGTGCTCCCTGGGTCCCAGACCCCAAGATTCCCCACGCAGCCCCACACTAGGAAGGAGGCAAGCCCTCCAAGCTGGACGTGAGTACCAAAAAGGCAGCAGCAAGCTGCCTCTAACCCCGTGACCAGTTGTCAGAGGCAAAGATGGGGAAGCCCAGACAAGTAAAACCTCACCATGGGCTAACCATTTACCAGTCTAGGTACCAAAGAAAATGCCAGCTTCCTTCCCAATAAATTCCTAATTCTATCACTCTCCCATGCTTCTAATGACAAGCTTGCTGTTTTGAGGCAATGCGGCCCAGAGGATAGAGTCCCAGAGAAGCGGGAAGATGATGGGAGGCAGCCTGGTACAGTGGAAAGGCCAAGCTCTGCAGACCTGGAGCCTAATGTAAGTTCCACATCTCACGGACTGCCTCCCAGTCCATTTCTTCATCCAGAAAGTAAGCGTAATGATACCCACTTTAGAATCACTGTATTAGAGAAGGATATATAACACACCTAGTAGGTTTTTAACAAGTAACATTTACCAAAATTCTGGTTTGTGTCCCAGCTACCATTTGCTTTGTGACCTGGGGCAAACCACCTTCTCTCCTGAGAGTCTGATTCCTCGTCGTTTCCTACCCTTTCTGCCTCTGAGGGAGTAACTTACAAAGTGCTTTATAAACCAAGGATTATCAGCAACTTTTCTTCACATTGGTTCCCCACAAAATATTTTTTAAACTCTAGGGCTATACAAATTGTGGCAATATATCACCTTATATGCGCTTTTTACAAGGTTATCAGTCAAGCCTCCTTTAGTTCAGCAGCAGCTAACCAAATCCATCTGTTACAATCAATAGTGGCCTCTGGGTTTCCCAGCCTCTTAAGCCCACTTTCATGTCAACCAAAACAAAAACCCCTCATGAGAGACAGCGTGAAATGCAAGCAAGCTGACCATCCCTTTCCGAAAGACAGCGAAGAAGCACTCAGGGCTGGGGTTCCAAGCCCTCCAGCCAAGTCCGGACACGCCCAGGCTCTGCCGGCGGCATGGCTCCCGCACCATCCTGGAAGGAAGGGCCCACTCTCGGTCAGCCTCGCCCACAGCACTGGGCCCATTTCCACAGTCTCCGGGGGCCCATTCTGTAGCGAAAGAGCTTTCAGCCAAACCCACCCAGGGCGAAAGGCCAGAGGACTCCTGCAACAGCCGCCTAATCGCGTCCATCTTCTCCTCCCTCCCTCCTCCCTGAACACACCACCAGGTTAGGCTGTTCCTCTAGATGAGGTTACCCGCCAGCTCAGCATATGTCAATGGCTCCCTGTTGCCAGAGGGTGCTCCTTAAGGCCTGTTCAGGTGGCAAGGCCTCAGGTCATGCAGCTCTTTGTGGAACATTCCTGATACACTGACATGCTTAATTCTAACACATAAACAAGGAACACTAACAACTAGCAGAGAGCATTTTTAAGTGTTCAGCACACGTCCACGAAACAAAAGCTGTGGCGGGCCAGTGGCTGCTGACCTTAGTTAACGTCCATTTGCTACCTGTTCATTCACTCTAGAATCTGCTTATATTATTAAGACAAGAGGTAGCAGCTATCAAAGTTTTAGACAAAAGTATGCAAGAAAGACTTAAGATTGGAAAATTCTATTGATTAATTTTTCCTGCAAGTCAGGAAAAGAACTTTCACAGTACCATCCCTGGTCCAGCTCCTAAAATGGCAGTACTTCTTGAGGGCAAAGTTTGAGAAACACTGACTGATGAGGAAAAAGGCCAGACTCCTCAGCCTGTGTCAATGTCCTCCACAGTCTGGCCTCAACTGTCCACCACCCTAAACCCCTTTCCTGAGCCTGTGTTTCCGCCTGTCCCTGCCTCAGGCATTTGTGTGAGCTCTGATCTGTTTCCACTTCTGCCCCACATGCTAATGTGAACACCCCTACCCCCGCCACCAAGGAACGGCCACATCTGGCCACTGAGGGAGCCCTCCCTGGGTATCCTGTTCATGCTGACTACGTGCTCTCTGCTTTTCTAATCAGTTCTCTCTCATCTCATCTTCCTTGGTGGCTGCAAAATCTCGAGGGCAGGGGCTGTGCCTCCAACAGCCTGTATTCTCAGAGCCCAACGGGAAGCTCTTCTCCCTGTCAGGGCCACAAGCTGCTTCAGGGCAGTGCTGGGCCAGGCTTCTAGATGTTTGCTCCAGAGTCCCACACAGCACAGCTGGTAGGTGAGCCAGGGAACACGCCCTGAGATGCCAGGGGGGCAGGGGAAAGCTGGATTCTGCGCTTTCTCAGCTACCGGAAAGCTGAGGCCAGGGCCCTCACTGGGCCTCAGTCCATGCGTAGTATAAGGAGGTCGTGGGCTTGAACTAAATGACCTCCAGGACCTATCCAGCTCCATCAGGGCTGCCTTTCCACATGCTTGTAATTCTGCCCTCTCAGGGACTTGGTGTTCTGCCAAACTAACCAAATTCCCAGGTCTGCTTGAGGTTAACCAAAGGCCTCAAAAAACTAGGGAGAAAGGCAGGAAGCACACAAGCACCACCCCCACCCAAGAAAGCTGCTCCTCACACCTTTCCCCACACGGCTTCCAGAGCTTCGGCTCGGAGTCGAGCCCCACCCGGGCAGTCATCTGGAACTGACAGACTGGTTTCCAAGAAACCATAAGGATAAAAAGGGCACATCAAATTGTACCTTCTGGCATATATGAAAGTTTTAACAATCTGCTCCACCTCACACAAACTGTCTTTTAAAGGTAAACTTTAAGTGGGCAGTTAAAGGGGCTTCTGAGTTGAATGAATTAATAAATTCCTGCTGGAGAGACAACCCAGAGCCCCAGCTCTCCTCAACTAGGACCCTGGGTGTGCGCCCCGCCCAGCCGGCCCCACGTGCCCAGTGCCCTTTACCTGAGGTTGGGATGCTGGGTGTGCGCCCCGCCCAGCCGGCCCTGCGCCCCCAGTGCCCTTTACCTGAGGTTGGGATACTGGGTGTGCGCCCCGCCCAGCCGGCCCTGCGCCCCCAGTGCCCTTTACCTGAGGTTGGGATGCTGGGTGTGCGCCCCGCCCAGCCGGCCCCCAGCCCAGAGCCCTTTACCTGAGGTTGGGATGCTGGGTGTGCGCCCCGCCCAGCCGGCCCTGCACCCCCAGTGCCCTTTACCTGAGGTTGGGATACTGGGTGTGCGCCCCGCCCAGCCGGCCCTGCGCCCCCAGTGCCCTTTACCTGAGGTTGGGATGCTGGGTGTGCGCCCCGCCCAGCCGGCCCCCAGCCCAGAGCCCTTTACCTGAGGTTGCTGCGTGAGTCTCCACTGCTTGAGCTGAGGTGAGGCGGAGGCACATACTGGTGAAGCCACCGCTCTGAAGCCAGACTTCCCGGTTTCAAATCCTGGCTCTCGTTTATAAGCTGTCTGAATTTGGGCAAGTTATGTAACTTCTCTGTGCCTTAGCTTCCTCATCTGTAAAACAGGGATAATAATAGCATCTATCTCATAAGGTTTGTGAGGACGGAAGGGGTTTAATATGTGTAAAGTGTTAGAATGGTGCCTGACGTACAGCAATGCCATTATCGTGGTGATGAGTTGTACCCAGTAAACTTTAAGTGAACAGCTGCTTGGAGCTGGGGCAGGGCAGTCATGATAGGAGGGAGTCAAACGGAGAAAGACCAGCAAGTTCAACCCTGAGGCTAGGAACCAGAGGCACTGCCTGGGGCTGTCCTCCTTGAGCCACCACACACAGTCCTGGGGGTACCTCTGCAGCTGTCACCTTTGCTGTGTCTCCTGTCCCCACCTGTACTGTCCAACAAGGCTGAGGGATTAATGGCCCTAAGCAAGGTTAGCTCCCTTGAGAAAAGACCCAAAGACAGCAACAAGATACAGAATTACTTTTGTGAGGGTGATTCAAACCATATGGCCCCAGACAAGTCACTCTGCCTTCCTGACGTCTTCTCTGTGCCTCAGTATCCCTATCTGTACAACAAGAGGGCTGAATTGGATGACCGCTCAGCTCGCTGCGTTCTAGGATTCTATGGTTCTAACACAGGACATCACTTTGCTGCTCTCTCACCCCATTGAAAGAAGGTTGAAATGCCAGTAACATTTAACTTCTACAAGTGTTTCACAGCAAGTGATTAAGACACACATCAAAAAGGGTTCAACTAGTCAGGCCCAGGCTGGTCACACAAAGCGGCCGCCTAGCCCCTCCATCCCCTCCCCTTCTGTGTCACTGTCACTGTCACTCCCCATCTCCACCCTGCCATTTTCCTTGACCTATTAAGTACTACACCGTCCACAGAGCGCCTTCAGGGTGGCAGTTCTCTCCATTCAACTTGCCTGCTGACTCTCAGCCTTTCTCTGACCCCAACACCTGCCCACGCCTTCCTGCAGTCCTGGCCAAAGCCTCAGCAGCTTCTGGCCCCTTGTGACACCCTCAGCCTCAGCTGTGCTCAGGGCAGCAGAGGGAGCGTGCCAGAGCTAACCACACATGTAGCCGACTTGCATGCCTGCCTGCTTTCTAGGACAGCCAAAGAGCCACCAGGAAGGCAAACGAGAAGCCAGAGCATTCTCTGGGCAGGATTTTAAACGTTTACAATAATATCAAATTATCTGTTAGAATAAGAAGCCACACTGTCTCAAAGCAGCTCCTCCACTTCCCTCTCTTTTACAGACATGAAGTCCTAGAAGCTGACAAAACCTTAAAATGAAATGGAAAATTAAATCTAACTTAAGCCAACTATGTTACACACTCAGCAGGCTCCGGTTTAAGTCAGGTCCACTTCTGTCACATCAGCTCTGGTTTTCTGAAGACTGGAGTGTATTTACGATAATACTCACGCTTCGTGGCCGCGCTTTTTTAACTCTAAATTTTCCAGTCTAGTTCCTTTCTCTCAACAACTACCTTACGTTGATTAGGCCGGTGGGAACATTCATGTTTACAATTTTGCCTTAAACACAGAGCCCTCTATGAACAAGACAGGCAAATGAAAAATACTAATTTTCACTTCTTAAAAAATTTTCTCTCTTCCTTTACAAAAAGATAGGCATATTTCTGGTAATAGTTTTAAAGCTGTGGAAAGGCTTTATTACATATTTTATTACAGAATTAGAGAATTTCAAAAAATAATTGTTTGGAATCACAAATAGTTAAAAAGAAACATAATAATCATCCCATTAAAAAAAGCATTCTGGCTTCTGTTAGAACTTTTCCTCAAATTATGAAATGTAGCTCTCTATGCTTTCCGATGACTATTTATTAGCCATGGAATGTCTATGATTTCAGCTAAATACTTTGATGTAATTTTCCTTCTTACGACATGGTCATGACTCATTTCTTCTTCAACAGCTCAGTCATCTCAGGAACTACCTGCAAATTAAAAAAAAAAAGTAGTTAAGCAACTTGAGCCTTTACTGTCACACAGCCACAGCTCCTTAAGGAGTACAAGGAGGCCCAAAGAAACAATGTGAATCACTACTGAAGCACAAAGCAGCCCCCCTCCCCCCGGAAGTCCCTGTTCTGCCATGGTCTCTCCTCCCATCCACGGGGAGACTGCAAACCTTGGGAGGGAGAGACCATCTTAGACACAAACTGGCATGGCCGAAAGC
Source organism: Camelus bactrianus (assembly GCF_048773025.1). Lineage (NCBI taxonomy): Eukaryota > Metazoa > Chordata > Mammalia > Artiodactyla > Camelidae > Camelus > Camelus bactrianus. The sequence goes on from NC_133565.1 coordinate 31,203,907, forward strand.
CACTTACGGCCTAGGAGCCTTTTTGACACAACCACAAACCTCAGAAAGGCACCAGAGAAAACAGAAGTCTAATTTTTCTTGTCTGTGTTGAGAGTAACGTATATTTTTTACTTCTGTGTGTTCCTGGCATTCTTCCTTCCCTTACTGCATTCCCGCCTTTCCTCCAAAGTCCACACCAGAGTCTCCTGCGTAGTCATGACTCCCATCAACCTCCTCCAGGAGCCGTTTTCTCACAGTTCCTTTGCTCACTCATCATTCAAGAGACACTGCAGTTGTTGCTCCTCAGCACATGCTACTACCTTTCTGCACATAAAAATGAGCTGCATGCTGAACACTGCCTATCACCACCCTTTATTGAAGTCAAGGTCTTGTGCTAATGCAGTGGCCGGTCACAGTGAGGGAAACTGCCCGAGCTGGCTCCCACTTTAAAAAGGATTAATTACTAACTCTCAGTCTTGGCAGCTTAGTGGCTGCAACTGGAGCTTTCAGCGTGGAGCTGCTTTGTGACAGCCTGGACGACAGAGAGCGATTCGTGGGGACTGCAGGGGAACGTCACACAGAGCTCCCCCTAGGCCCAGCTGAGCCACTCATGTAAAATATCAATTACCCAGTCTTCCAAGGGGCTGTCGACTGCCCCAGCTCACAAAGATCCCAGTTGAACTCGCCACCAATGAATATAGCCTCTCAATTATTTAAGAGAGCTACATTTCCATTAGGTGGAAATAATGTGTTCGTACAAAATTTATTAAGGAAATTGTCGACATGTTGTTTCTTCCGAATGTCACTTTGTCTCCAGCCTATTAAAAGGCCCATGTTTACCACAGAGCCAGCAGGCATTAGCTCAGGGGCATTAAGTGCTGGCACCACTTCTCCCAGCATTCCTCTGTGGAGGGACCATGAGCTTATGCCAGTCATACAGATGACATGCTAAATGAGCCTCATGTGGGACCTACGTGTTTCACGAAAAATAGGCTAGAGCCCAACTTATTTTAAATAAAATATTAATCTGGTTTAGGACACACAGTTTTTAAAAACCTTACAGCATGTCCCCCTGCCACACTCCACAGAAAAGGGTTGCGGGCTTTTTTTCCTCTGCATCCTGTATATCCTTTTTTTTATTAGATCAACCTCAGACTTTCCTCGCAGACCACACAATGCCTTGGTTAGGGAAAAGAACATGCCAACTCAGTTTACTGGGTCTGATGGCCTGAGCACACTGAAAGATCTGAATTCCTATTTTCATTCTATTTTAGATACTGCAGAGGCAGTTCCCTTTCAGTAAGACAAAATGAGAGTGAATTTATGTTTAAAATAAGACAATCTAGGGGGAGGGTATAGCTCAGTGGTGGAGCGTGTGCTTAGCATGCACAAGGTCCTGGGTTCAATCCCCAGTACCTCCATTTAAATAAATAAATAAACCTAATTACCTACCCTCCCCCCACCAAAAACAAAAACAAAAACAAAAACAAGATAATCTACTGATAAAAGTCACAATACAATGATATTTCACTCATTTACTTAGTCCTTCCTCAGGATAAGCACTATAGGAGACAGAGAAGTTCAGGCCTGACTCCTGGCCACAGGGAGTTCCAACCAATATTTGGAGAGAACAGAGAGAGGCCTATGAACCATCCAATCAGAAATGTGCTCATCTTGTACTGTAAACAGAAGAGGATGAAAAGAATGGCACTAACTGTTCCAAATTCAGGAGTTCTGAGGAAAGTGAGACTGGTGCAGACTAGGAAAAATCAGAACATTAACACGGAGAAGGAAACGATTCCAGGCAAAAAATGAGGAGGCAGGCAAAGATAAACTCTGTAGGTTCCGGAGACAGTAAAGGGATTAGAATGACTCTAGTGAAGAGCACGCTGGGGAGAGGTGAAGAAAGGTTTAAAAAGACAGGAGGTATGCCAAGTCTAATCAATGGGAACAAAATAGTCTCTCCAACAGAGATGGTGCTGGGACAACTCGGTATCCACATGCAGAAGAATAATGCTGGACCCTCACCTCACACCATCTGTAAAAATTAATTCAAAATAGATCAACAACCTAATTATAAGAGCTAAAACCATAAAGCTATTAGAAGAAAACATAGGAGTACATCATCATGACCCTGGATCATGACAATGGATTCTTAGATATAACATCCAAAATACAAGTGACAAAAGAAAAAAAAAAAAGATGAACTAGACTTCATCAAAATGAAAAACTTTTGTGCATCAAAGGACGTTATCAAGCAAATGAAAAGACAATCTACAAAATGGGAGAAAATATTTAGAAATCATATGTTTGATAAAGGTTTAACATCCAGAATATATGAAGAACTCTTACAACTGAACAACAAAAAGACAAACCAATAAAAAAATGGACAAAGGACTTTAATAAACATTTTTCCAAAGAAGATATACAAATGACCAATAGGCACACATGAAAAATGCTCAATATCATTAGTCATCAGGGAGATGCAAATCAAAACCACAATAAGATACCATTTCATGGGGGAGAGTATAGCTCAGTGGTGGAGTGCCTGCCTAGCATGCACAAGGTCCTGGATTCAATCCCGGTATCTCTGTCAAATAATAAATAAATAAATAAAAAACCTAATTACCTACTCCCACCAAAAAAAAAAAAAAAAAAAAAGATACCATTTCATGAACATTAGGATGGCTATGATAAAAGACTGCCACTACTGTTTGGACTAACACATAATATTTACCTCCTTGGTTAAATACATTTCTGGGTATTCTTTTTGTTGTGATTGTAAATGGGATTGTTTTCTTAATTCCTCTTTCTGTTAATATATTGGTAACATATTGAACTGCAACAGATTTTTGTATGTTGATTTTGCACCCTGAAACTTTATTCATTTATTATTTCTAATAGTTTTTTGGTGGTGTCTTTAGGTTTTGTTTTTTTTTAATATAAAATCATGTCATCCATAAATAGTGACACTTTTACTTCTTCCTTTCCAATTTGGATGACTTTTCTTTCTTTTTCTTACCTAATTGTTCTGGCTAAGATTTCTAATACTGTTTGAATAAGAGTAGTGAGAGTGGGCATCCTTATCTTGATCCTGATTTTAGAAGGATAGTTTTGAGTTTTTCACCATTGAGTGTGATGTTAGTGGGTTTGCCATATGTTGCCTTTATTATTTTGAAGTACATTTCATCTATACCCACTTTATTGAAAGCTTTTATCATAAATGAATGTTGAATCTTATCAAGTGCTTTTTTTGCATCTACTTTTTAGCCTTCATTTTGTTAATGTTATATATCACATTAATTGATTTGTAGTTGTTGAACCATCCTTGCATTCCTGGCATTCTAGCTAAAGGCAAATAAACAGTTGCCATCATGGAACTGGCAGAAAAATGGATATACAGATCAATGGCAGTGAACAGAGAGCCCAGAAATAAATCCACACATATATGGAAAATTAATTTACAATGAAGGAGCAAAGGACATACAACGGAGAAAGAATAGTCTATTCAATAAATGGTGTTGGGAAAAATGGACAGTCACATGCAAAGAAATGAAACTAGACCACACCATACACAAAAATCAACTCAAAATAGATCAAAGACTTGAATGTAAGACCTAAAACCATGAAACTACTAGAAGAAAACATAGGCAGTATGCTCCTTGACATTGGTCTTAGCAATATCTTTCCATATGTACCTCTTGAGGCAAGGGAAACAAAAGCAAAAATAAACAAATGGCAAACTAAAAAGCTTCTGCACAGCAAAGGAAATCAAGATGAAAAGAAAACCTATCATAAAGGAGAAGATATCTGCAAATCAGCAAATCATATATCCAACAGGGGTTAACATCCAAAAAATATATAAAGAACTCATAGACCTCAGTAAAAAAAAAAAAATCCTGATTAAAAAATGGCCAGAGGAGCTGAAAAGACATTTTTCCAATGAAGACACACAGATGGCCAAGAGGCACATGGAAAAATGTTCAACATCACTAATTATTAGGCACTTGCAAATCAAAACCACAATGAGATATCTCACGTCTCTTAGAATGGCTATTACCAAAAACCCAAGAAATAGCAAATGTTGGTAAGAATGTGGAGAAAAGGAAACCCTCATGCACTGTTGGTAGGAATATAAATTGGTACAGCCATTATGGAAAACAGTATGGGGAGTCCTGAAAAAGAACAGAACAGAACTACCACATGAACTAGCTATCCCACTGCTGGGTATTTATCCAAAGAATATAAAAACACTAACTTGAAAGGCTATATGGGGACCCCTAGGTTCATCGTGGCATATTTACAATAGCCAAGATAAGGAAACAACTTAAGTCACCATCAGTGGATGAATGGATAAAGAAGATGTGGTGTGTACACACACACACACACACAGAGGAATACTACTCAACCATAAGAAAGAATGAAATCTTGTCATTTGTGATGATATGGATGGACCTTGAGGGTATTATGCTAAGTGAAATAAATCAGAAGGAGAAAGATGATTTCATCCATATGTGGAATATAAAAAACAAAAAAGTAAAATGAACACACCAAATAAAAACAAACATGTACAATCGGAGAACAGAGTAGTGGTTATCAGAGGGGAAGGGGCTGGGGGGGAGGGTGCAATGGGTAAAGGAGATCAACTGTATGATGACAGGAAACTAAATTTCTGGTGATGAGCTCGCTGTAAGGTATATAAAAGTACAAACAGAATGTTATACACCTGAAACATACATAGTGTTATAAACCAGTGTTACCGCAATAAAAAATTATAAATTAAAAAAAAAAAGGTGGGTTTCTTAAAACACCAAAAATAAGTTGAGAATCTCAGGCTGGAGATCAGTTGACTACATGATTTTTGAGGTCCTTTTCCACTTTGACTGTCCTAGGATTCTCACTGAGATACCTGTTTGAGCACACATACACACACACACAAAATAAACATAGACACTCCCGTGTCAAACCTGGGAGCTGCCCTTAATACAAGAGTCACAATGTGTGGGACGCCACTGCGTCAATCATTGCTATGAAAATGTTCCTGCCCCAAGGCAGGTGTGCACTGTATGAAAATCACGAATTTCCAACTCTTCATTCCTATATCAAGTAAGCCCTGTATGTGAGTTGCAACACACAGTACAGACAGACAGAAAAACATACCTCAAAATAAACAAAATTACCTATAAACTTACTAAAATATTCTCTTGAGGAAAAATAAAAGGCCAACTACAGTAGATGTCTGTTTGCATATGTGTGAACATGATAACAAGGTTAGGGTTCAGAAAGTGCTGTATCTCACTGCAACTAAATGCTTATTATTACTTGAACAAAGTTATCCTTATAAAGAAATACAAAAAAATCTCTCTTTTTCAAACTAACTTTCCCTCCCACTGGGGTATTTTAGTGGTCCAATGACTGCCACTACTGTTTATTCTTACATAGCTGGGCCAGGTCACAGGAGCAACTAACCTACCTAAACCCTAAATTTCAGACACACAACCCCAGGATCACAGAAGAGGGGCTGTATTCTTCCCATGCAAGATTCAGGCTATTTTGTGAGGAGGTTCCCAGGGGAAGGATGCCCTATGCTGATTCAGGCCAACAGCCCCAATCTAGTCTCTGCACACAATCTGGGCCATTACTGAGTAATTACTGAGCATTTGAAGGGTCCATCCTTCAGTGAGCATGAACATACACTTCAAAGTGCAGATGTGCTCTCAAGTGCACTCATTAGTTTATCCGGGTCAGATACAGTGCTGGTGAAACCATGGTAAAGGGGGTATCCTCTTGCTGGGAAGACCACCCTTGGCTCTGTTCTAAGGCTGCAGCCTCTCCATTAAGGCCCACAGCAGCTTGTTATAGTTCTGTGGGAGGGGTTCCTCACTCTAACAAATCCAGGGTTGAATGCTACTTTCTGAGCCTCAATTCCTGCATGAGTGATTTCTGCACAAGGTAACCTGGAAGCTCGTAGACAGGTCCTCAGGGACAAAAAGAGGCCAGGTTCTGCAAAGCTTTGACCTTTAAATGTGCCAAATGAATATCAGGTGCTCAACAATATCACTAAAATAATTTCTCTCATGGGGAGGGCAAATACAGGGGTGGTCAGCACGGTAGGAAGAACACTCAAAAAAGTGAAGAGTATGAGGAGGGGGAAATAAGTGTTCTTTCCTACAGTTGTCACTGTAAGGAAGGCCTTTAACTGTCAAACACAGCAAGCAGAGCATACTTGTTGAGTCAGATAAGGTGGACTTGAGTGCCCACTTATCCCATGAAAAGCTATAGTGTCATTGGTAAATCTCTGAAGGAGGGGATTTGATGTCCATTTCTTTAAGGTACCTGCCAAATATGATTCCAGGTTATAATTACTTGAATCATTTCAAATCGTGTCTAATTTAGCAAATGAGATGCCAAGAGCCATGTGGATTTTTGGTAGACAGTACAGACTTCTTAAAGGGAAAGTTATAACGCTCTATATAAACATCATGTATTAATCAGGACAACTCACTTTCAGTAGTTCAAAATTGTGCAAATATATTATGTATACATACACAGACAGACACACAATACACACACCGTGTTTTCCTGAAACAGCTTCATCCATGATCAACTCCTAGAGGTTCTTTTTTTTTTTTTTAACATTTTTTTATTGATTTATAATCATTTTATAATGTTGTGTCAAATTCCTAGAGGTTCTTAGAAGACAATCTGGATAACAGCCATCACTCTGAAGGCCACCTTACCTTAAATAAATCTGCAACTATTCCATAATCAGCCACTTGAAAAATTGGAGCTTCTGGGTCTTTGTTAATAGCCACAATTATCTGTGAAACAAAAACAAAGAGTTTGGCCTTTATTAAGAAAACATATCACACAGATTGATGGTTCTATTCTACCTTCCCTAACAACAAATTTATATTCTTAAAAATGTCCACTAAATAAGATGAGTTTGATTCATTTGTGCCAATATTGTAAATTTAGAAATTTCTGGGTTGGAACATAACAAAATCATATTCCACACCCCCCCCCATCATTGCAATATTAAAAAGTGTTTCAAATCATTATTTTCTTTAAGGTCTTTTCTGACTTACAAAAAAAATGTTTCATATAAGTAACAAATCAGAGGAGAGGATTCTGGGAAGATGGCCAAGTAGGAAGTATCAGGAAACTGTCTCCCCACCTACACGACAACTGAACTGGCAAAATCTTTCTAATGTCACCATTTTAGAACCCTGGAGTCTCTTAAAGGTTTGTAACTTCCAGAGGAAGACCTGCACAGTAAACTGCAGCTCTTAGCCCAATAGTTGCTATGCATCCCCCACACCGAGCCCTGGTGGCAGGCACCTGTGCACATGTTCCTGGAGCAAACTGCATAGAGCTTAGAGGACCCAGTCCTCCAAACATTGGAGATCTGTGCTCTGATCACAGAATGCTGCTCCTCATCACAAAGATGCCAAGAGGAGGGTGGCTATTGCTGTTGCACCTCCTCCATTGTTCATGCCCTTCCTCCTCCAGTCAGGATTATTTCCAGGGGATTTAAAGAGTCAATGCACTCTTTCTGTCCCGACTTCATTTTCCTCTCTTCCCCCTTTTGGGACCCACACACTAAAGAGTAGGACATTCAAAAGAAACTGCATACATGGGGGAAACTACAAAGTGACCACACATGACCAGGAAAAGGGACAGGCTCAGAAAAGACCTAAGAAGACCTGAATTTTATTCTTCAAGTTAATCCCTGCCACAGAGACAGCCTATAACAAAAAAACCAAAACAGAAACAAACAAAAAAAAACCCAAAATGCCACCAAAATAAACAAAAACAATAGCAACCCCCTACCCCTGCCGCAGCACAACCTGGGGAAAGAGGAGAATCTAATTTCCACAGATACCACATAATAAGATTCAAACGTCTAGTTTTCAACAAAAAAATTCACAAGACATATAAAGAAAAAGGAAAGTATGGCTCACTCAAAGGAAAAAAATCAACAGAAACTATCCCTGAAAAAGACCTGATAGAAGATCTACTAGACAAAGACTTTAAAATAACCATCTTAAAGATGCTAAAAGAATAAATGGAAGATGTGGAGAAAGTCAAGAAAACTATGTATGAACCAGATGGAAATATAAAGAGACAGAAAACCTAAAAAGAAACCAAAAAGAAATTCTGGAGCTGAAAAGTACAAAAACTGAAATAAAAAACTCACTAGAGGAACCCAAAGGCAGAAGAATCAATCTGAAGATAGGACAATGGAAATTACCAAGTCTGAAGAACAGAAAGAAAAATGATTTAAGAAAAGTGAACATAGCCTAAAGGACCTGTGGACCACTATCAAGCAGACCAAAATACTTATGGTGGGAGTCCCAGAAGGAGAAGAGAAAGAATATTTAAAGAAATAATGGCTGAAAACTTCCCAAATCTGATGAAAGACACAAATACAAATACCCAAGAAGCTCAGCAAACTTCAAGTAAGATGAACTCAGAGACCCACATCTGAGACACATTATAATCAAACTTTCAAAAGCCAAAGGTAAAGAGAGAATTTTTAAAACAGGAAGAGAGAATTGACTTATTACATACAAGGGATCCTCAATAAGATTACTGGTAGATTTCACACCAGAAACTTTGGAGGCCAAAAGGCAGTGAGCTGATATATTCAAAGTGCTGAAAGAAAAAAACTGTTGATCAATAATTCTACATCCATCAAAATGTCCTTCCAATGACTTTTACAGAAATTGAAAAACCCATCCTGAAATTCGTATGCACTCTCAAGGGACCCAAAATAGGACATACAGACCAATGGAATAGAAGAGAGAGCCCAGATATAAACCCTCACATACATGGTTGAATGATTTTTGACAAGGGTATCAAGATCATTCAATGGGGAAAGGATAGCCTTTTCAGAAAAATGGTGTTGGGAAAACCGAATATCCACATATAAAAGAATGAAGATGGCCTCTTACCTAACATCATATAGAAAAACTAACTCAAAATGGATCAAAGATTTGAACACTATATCTAAAACTATAAAATCTCGGATGAAAAACATAGGGTAAAAGTTGCATGATGTTGGTTATGGCAATGATTTATTGGATATTATATCAAAGGCACAGACAATAAAAGAAAAAACAAACTGAACTTAATGGAAATTTTAAAAATTTGTGGATCAAAAAAGCACTATAACAGAGTAGAAAGGTAACTCAGAGAATGGGAGAAAATACTTGTAAATAATATAACTGATAAGGGATTAATATACAAAGTACATTAGAAAAAAAACAACTACTAGCTGGGAGGGAATAGCTCAAGTGGTACAGTGCATGCTTAGCATGCATGAGGCCCTGGGTTCCATCCCCAGTACCTCTATCAAAAACAAACAAACAAACCTAATTATCCACCCCCCCCCAAAACTACTAAACTCAACAACAAAAAACAACCTGATTCAAGAACTGGACGAATGACCTGAATAGCCACTTTTCCAAAGAAGATACACAAATGGTCAATAAGCACATGAAAAAAGGCACAACATCACTGATCACTTGGGAAATGCAAATCAAAACTACAATGAGATAACACCTCATACCCATTAGGATCGCTACTATCAAAAAAAAAGACAACAAGTGTTGATGAGGGTGTGGAAAAACAGAAACCTTTGTGTATTGTTGGTGGGAATGCAAAACGGTACAGCTGCTGTGGAAAATGTTATGATGGTTCCTCAAAAAATTAAAAACAGAATTACCCTATGATCCATCAATTTCACTTCCGGATATATACCCAAAAGAATTGCAAATAGGATCTTAAAAACATATTTGTACACCCATGTTCACAGCAGCATTACTCACAATAGATAAAAATGGAAAGCAACCCATGTCCGTCAATGGATAAATAGATAAACAAAATGTGTTATATATATTAAATGGAATATTATTCAGCCTAAACATGAAGGAAATTCTGACATATGCTACAACATGGATAAACCCTAAGGACATTATGCTAAGTGAAATAAGCCAGTCACAAAAAGACTAATACTGTATGATTCTATTTATACGAGGTATTTAGAATAGTACAAAGCACAGAGAAAGAAGTGGAACTGTGACTGCCAGGATCTGGAGAGTGCAGGGGGAGAGATTGGGAAATTATTGCTTAATGGGTATAGAGTTTCAGTTTTACAAGATGAGAAGAGTTCTGGAGATGGACAGTGGTGATGGGTGCACACCATTATGAATGTATTTAACACCACTGATAATGCGTACACGATGCTTAATTACACACTTAAAAATGGTTAAGATACTAAATTTTATGTTATGTGTATTTTACCACACAAAAATAAAATTTTAAGTGCAGTGTACCAAAAAAGTTGATTTTCTATATATAAATTACATCTCAATAATGTGACTTAAACGAATCAAATATAACTGGGAAGTTTTGCAGGTCATCGAAAATTTTTAGATACACTAAATAAAAACCATGGATGAAAAATTAAGTAACTTATTTTACATTTGGTGTGCTTCATCCAATAAGATAGTTCTATTAGAAGTCTACTTTATCAAATCATCAGGAGACACGTATTATGATTATAGTCAATCCCCAGCTTATTTCACTTATAAAATAATTAATGTTTTCTAAATCCTATTAATAATACATAAATTTAAAGTTATGAATATAAATGTTAGATTTCAACTTTAAAAAATAACAAATCCATACCCCAATTCACAGCCTAAATAGCTCAGATTATATATCCTCCACATACTGCATTCCATTTAGTATTTTTAAATTATTTTCCTGGGTCTCCTGTTAGAATACGAAGGTTAACTATTTAGTCAGCCTGTTAGTAAAGATGAACTTTAAAAAGTTTAAGTCCTGATATATGCAGAAAATAAATGTAATAAAACAAATTACCACATCTCCTACAAAAACTACCAAAAAGTTCCTTTTATCACCCATAAAAATTTTAAATGTAAAAGGTTATAAAGACAGATCAGGAACAGATTAAGGAGAAACAGTCACTAAAAAGGGTGCTGGGTTTACCATTATTCTATTAACAACAGATTTATTTATATACTTCAAATAGTTTGGTATTCCCCATACATGCTCTTAACACCACTGCAATTAATGTAAAATTAAGAGTTTTGACTCTATCATAGTGTTATTTTAATAGACAGATTATAATAATTCAAGTCTCTGAAAGCAAAATTAGGTTTCTCCTGCTTATTACTCTATCTCATGAAAACAGGTGGAACACATTTTTAAAGTATTTTGATATAGTCTGACTTAAAATGTAGGCTATATGACATATGCTTAATTTCCCTAGAGTGGCCTCGAGGAGCCCCTCAAAGAGATAGGCAGAATATACCAGAATATCTGAGACTGGAGTACAATGTAGTCCAGGTAACTATCGATCCAGAGTAACATGCCATATATATTAAAGTGTGGTCAGAGACAATAAACGATGGTTTCAATATGAGCCTCAAATCCAAAGTCACAAGGACAAACATTTTGAATCACAGGCATTGATTTGCATCGAGGTGTTTCTCTTCTGGGAATATGTAGCCTGCTTCACAGCTACCAGCAGAGATTTATTTAATTAACGATGGTTAATGATTTTCCTGGAGGCCACCTAGTCAAACATCTGACAGTTTAATCATCTGAAAGCTTTTTCATCCTGCTATATAAAAGTTATTTTTAAAGAAAGAGCACATAATTGTGGGAAAGGAACCACTAAAGTATTTAAGAAATACTAAAATATTTAAAGTATTTGGGCTGGTTACAGATTTTCAGATTATAAAAAGAATATTCCTGAAGTATCCACTGTAAATAACTATGATAAAATCTTGCTTGCAATCTAGAGCCCTTTTAATACGTCCTTATAAATTCACACCCTTCTTACCTTACAGATCTTTTAAAGCACAGATTGTATTCAACCATATTAATATGTGTATGGTTCAATTAAATTTCATATTCTTTCAACCATACCACAATGCCAATTAAAACTGCAGCTTATATGTAATGCAACTATCAGATTTAAACCAACCACTTGAATGTTCCTATTTTAGATTAACCAAAATTGCCCCGAGACTCTTGTGTCTCCCACTCAAGATAGTGATGACAGGGACTATGTCTTTTTCATTTAAGCATCCCCAGCATCTAGTACAAAGTACGTGCTAAATAAATATTTGTTGACTGGATGGAGAGAAAAAGTCTTGGCTCAAGTTTATTCTTATGGGTTGCTCCCTAACGGTGGTCTCCTTACTTCAATGGTTCCCTTTTTGCTTTGACATACACTGTCTAGTCCATCTCTCCCCCAATCCAGCCCTGCCGGCATGGAATGAGAACTTCCACCAGGATCATCTCGGCAAGCAGAGTCTTTTATTTGAGAGAAGCTGAATTCTAGGTATGTCTGAACTGGCCCAGCTAAAAATATTTTTTAAGGTTGCTGGTGTTGGGAGTGGCTTTTTTCCCTTTAATGCAGCAATAACATTTCTCCCACTGGCACTGCTGTTTTCAGAACTCAGTGAAGAAACCTGCCATCCAACTGTGAAATCTGACTGATTTTGGGCCAATTCATTTAGAGGTTACAAGGAGGTAGTGCATGCATCTTTTCAAGTTAGAAGTTAAACCTGTTAAAAGTTTTATTACCTTTTATATCAAACTTCCATCTGAATGGATAAAAGCAGGAGTGTCAGAGGCATCTCTGACTTCATGAAGACCAAGTTCATAATTCAAACTGTGCATTGTTATGCATGAATTAACGTGTCATGTTCTGAAATATATGTTCACGGGGTCATTACTTCCAGAGAGTCCAAGTAGCAATAGCAAGCTAAAACCAAGTGTTTCCTCTATACACTGTACTGTTGACAATTACTGAGGTTTTAAGACAATCTAACCCAAAATGTGTCAGTCACGGTTTAGTAACAGCCCAAGCACAGGAGACCTGCTGATTTATGACGGTTGGGACTGTTAGGGGACTAGGGTGAAGCCGTCAGAGATTTAGGCATTAGAACCTCACAAACTAGTTAGATGTCAGAACATCATCACATTATTTTCACCCCACATTTACCATCCCCTGTCAGATCTGAAAGGTATCTGAGAGATCATCCTCCAACACAGCATTCGGCAGACAAAGAACCGAGGTACAAATAGGACGCGTCACATGGTAAATTGGGCAGTGAAGCTGGAATTCAGGTTCAAACCTTTTTCCACGACACAGCATTGCCTCGCCCACCCACTGGCAAGTCTTCAGGCAGTGTACAGTGGCTTATGCTTCTTTCAGTTCCTAGATTTGTGTTAATGTGAATGGTTCAACTACACACACTGTAACTACATGCAAACATAATACTATGAAACTGAAATTTTAAAACATGAAAACTTTGCCTCTTAGCATCATTATTGTTGTGTAGTTTGTTACCTTGCTGTCTTTCATTCCTGCTAAATGTTGGATGGCTCCAGATATTCCTACGGCAATATAAAGTTCCTGGAACAAAAGACACCACATCGTTAATGTGCATTACTCTATTACACCTTCCAAAGTATTCGCTACTAGCAAGTCAAATCTTAAATCAGAGATATTTTAAATAAAATAGATGTAATCTATATTACTTAAATTATGCTTTCCTCCTTTCCCTCTGAATAACTAACTACAGTAGTGGTATAATAATAAATATGTGGATAATGAGAACTGTTGGGCATTAACTGTGTGTCAACTGCTGTGCTAAGCATTTTACATCAACTGTTTCACTTAATCTCACAATTTCCTGTGAGGCAGCACTTTTTATCTGTGCTTCTTATTTGGATATCACACTTCAACTAACCACTTGGTATGTATCCATTCACAATATACACACACTGCATATTAACATATACACTTAATACATATTAAAATATTTCCTGACTTAGTTGTTTGCCTTCTCACGGATATTTGTTGAAACAATCATTAGGATATATTTATTACGCTTTATATTTAGAAAAACCAACAATACAAATCAGTCTTAAGAGGTTCTAAACACACACACAATCTCCTTAATAAAAAACAACAAATTCTCAGAGGCACAGACCGAACCTAACACGAGGGCCCACTGCACTGCAGTTCCTAAGCAGACGTTGACAATATTTGCACCTCATCCCCTCCACACTCTGCCCCCGCTAACTACAAAGGGAATGACGACTGACTGCTGCTCTCTCTTCCTTTATCTAAAAATTTTAAAGTATCCATGTTTGAACATTAAAACTTATCATTGTGGAAAACTGATTTAATAAGTGCTTAATTAAAAGAGCTTAGCTGCTCTATTCTGTCAGCTAGGGATAATTAAAGCTTCAGCTGAAAAGTTTTTCCCACACATAAACTGAACTAGCAAGTCCTGGCTTGGGTAGTGGGTGCAGCTACCATGTAACCAGACAGACACTACACCCCTGTCACAACCAACAGTGAAGTCTCTCCTCACTATGAATAATGCGGAAGGCTCTGTCACACTTAATTTTATTATAGGCAGCTGCTTTAAAGTCAATGACAGTGTCAGGTGGTCCCATTTTGTTTTCTGCACTGCCACATAATCTAACAAATGCTCACCCAAAAATAAGAGAGTATTTCAACTAGGATCTGAGATTAATGTCTTTGCTACCAAATGCTATGATTTTTCATAACACCTAAGTGTGTGTGGCCATATACAAGTCAAACCCCCCACCTTTCAGTTTCCCCAATTATAAACAGAGGAGGTACAGCCCCAGCATTGGAGCTTTTAGAAAGAGCTTCCCAGGATGCTCTAATGTACAGCTAGAGCTGAGAACCACTAAAACAGATGATCCTCAGCTCTTGTGCAGCTTGAAACCTATAACTCTATCCAGCACATTGATGGTACATCCCAGGGTCTTATCTTTAAAGGCATGAAGTGTCCACTGCTTCTAGGGAGCAAGATACCTCTGTGTACCCTAGAAAAGGAAACAAACTAGTTCCCAGTGTGAGTTATCAGCTAAAAATGAACTGGGCTTATTTTTTGATTCAATTTGCTCTACAGTTACCATCAAAAGCCTGAAGATAAGAAACAGCAATTTGGCCTAAAGAGACTGAGTCTTAGGGTGCGGAGGTATACTGCGGAAAGTAAAATGCATGGGTGAGGATAAAAGGAATCCCATGCTCCAGAATTCTATCTTAAATGTATCAAATTTGTCAATTATGGCCATCCTCAATTGGACAAAGCAGTAAGGCCCGTCATTATCCTGTCTTATCAGACATGAACCCTTTACATGAGTGGTAAACAAGCTTTTTTCTTTGAAAAAGCACCACTATTTTCCATTGAAGATTTTACAGGTAACACTAATTGATAATTTTAACATCATTTCAATTTCTGACTAGCATTTCTTTCATGAAAGAATACTTATTAAATTATTAACCAAAATATACTTACTAAATCCTACGTTCAGGAAAACCAGGCCAAAAAATTCTATGAAAAGATTTTTAAAGCAAGTTGTTTAGATAGACACTTGTCTCACTAACCACTCTTCTAAGTATATTCTTAAAGCAAGTATTGGAAAGGATCAATAGCTCTGTAAGCGAGTCTTTCTGACATACATGTCTACATTAAAATTCAACAAGTCTTAAAAGCCTCTCCATTTGCATTATAAAACACCAATAAAAAATGCTGATTCACTCTGGCACTAAACGTCAACATAAATATGATACAAATGAAATTTGCTTTAAACCCCCGAGAAATGAATACTGTTGACTTTAACCATAAATGTCACTAAGGAAATGATACATTCTGGGCCAAATGAAACCAAAGGCAAGTTGTTCCAGGGTCATCCCCACCTTTCTGACCAGTACAAATTGTCCAAATAGATCCACGTGACCCACAGGACCTTGCTTTTACTGTCTTGCAAACATGGTTCCCTAAATAAATATAAAAGCTTTGAAACAATAGACCAGAACAAGCCCTGAGATTTTGGCTGCTGTTCTGAGATCTGATTGCACTCTCAGGCAGGAAGAAAGGCTTTTTCCTTCTTTTTTAAAAAACATGTACAGGCAATTAGACTAATATCATAGGATGCTTCCTCATGGTTCAGAAAGCATTTTTGTATTTCAATAATAATAATTAGTATGTACAAAATTCCCCACAGATGCTAATTTATGGAGTACTTTAGACACCACTTCACAACATAACAAGGCAATCCCTGCCCTGAGGCACTTTCCTTCTAAATCAGATAGTAAGTAAGATAATTTGGAGAGAAAATGAGAGACGTTGGAGGGGAGAACAGCAATTAAGGGTTCAAAAAGAGGTGGGATTAAAGAAAGGAACAGACACAGAGGAAGAAGGGGCAGTCCTGGAGAGAAACTCCTAGTAGCCTTAGCAAAGGGAGGAAATCTGGAAGAGAGCTGGTAGCAGTCTGGGCTGGTCACTGTGCAATTCAAGAATGGGACTGGTGCGAAGTAAAGCCTCTGAACGGTAAGAGAACTAGAGGTTATTCTGAAATACGAAGACGGGACAGCACCTACTTCAGCAGAAACAAGGACCAGCAGAAGAAACCACACATCCCTCTTCCTTTGCCAAAATCTTTTTTTAAAAAGACTACAGCTTAGATTCATCCAAAGAACTCAGAGGCAGACAGCTAAATTACTTCAGAGTGCGCTGAGATAGAAACAGAAACAGGCATTGGAAACTGCTGCACCCAGCGCAGTTTACCAGGTTTTGCAGGAAGAGCATGTTACTGTGGTTACAAACCTAGGCTCTGGAGTCTCACTGCCTACGTTTACATCACAGGTCAGCCACCTGACAGACTCGTGACCATAGGCCAATTTTTCAGCCTCTCTCTGCCTCAGCCTGCTCATCTGAAAAACTGGAGTTACAAGCAGCCCTACTTCATGGGGTTGCTGGGAGGTTTTAGTCCTTAGCATAGCATCTGGTTTCCCAAGACACTGCTGTGCCACTCATGAGTTGAGGTTTGCTCAAACACTGATTTTCTCAGCCCACTAGGTGGCCAGTGGGCTCCGGAGGTGGTCTCAGGACTACCACGTACAGCTGAGCAGGCTGCACACTGAACAACTCTGGAGGGAGGGATCATCCATATCATAGCCATTTTAGATCTGCATTTTTATTACAGTAATCTTCCAACAGATGGCAGTAAAGTAACTTGAGAAAGGGATACTTTTTTCCTAATTCATACAAGAGTTGCACGTACTAGGAGAAGGGCAGGGCAGCCAGAATCCCCTGTGCGCAAACACTGTCATTTTCTAAGGATTCCACAACAGGAAACAGTGAGAGGCACTGGTTAACTATAGTTGTACTGTTGTTGGACCTTGCAGACAATTCAAAGACAACTAACTGTCCTGTGTCCTCAAGAAGCTCAATCTAACAACATAGGTTAAGGTAAGATCATAAAAATCTGTAATCCAATACACGAAAAAAAAAGAAAGTGTGATAGAACTCTGGTCTCTCATGCAAACCCTTACTTTCTGTTCCTGCCACTGAGGAGCAGAAAGGCCTTTGGAAGCAGAGAGCAGTCCAGGGGATGACAGTGCCTGTAGTCATCTCTATCCTCGCCAAGCAGAATTCCACTTCTGCAGCCAGTCCCATCTGTTCCTGCTCCCTTAGTCCTTCAAACAAAACAAGCTTTTAAAAGCAGGTTCTATTGGTCCTAGTTTGATGACAAACCTGTATGTCTGAGAACAGAAAGACCAGAATAAAATCTTAATATTTCTACAGAAATCTAACCAACCTGTGGAATCAACATGGTCAGAGTATTCTCTGGTGGATGATTTGGGTTTTGGCTGCTTTCTTCAGAAAGTATGTGCTAACATCACTCCTGCTGTACCCAAACCTTGTACAGGAAATCTGGAATTTCAAGAGGCATTTCTGAGTCCTACTCTTCAGAGGATTTTAGTGCAGGAGCTAAGGAGAAAGCTGTTTCTAACTTGCACACTGTGAGTTTTGCTTAATACTGTTAAATCCAAGAGATACACAAAATAATACGAGCCACATAATTTAACATTTTCTATTAGCCACATTAAATAAAGTAAAACAAAACAGGTGAAACTAATTTTAATAATATCTCAGTTCAGACTAGCCACATTTCAAGTGCCCAATAGCCACATGCAGCTCAGTGGTTACAGTGCTGGACAGCATAGACCCAAGAGAATTTTAGAATAAGCTAAAGAGGAGCCTTACTGTAGGCTCTATGAGCAACAGTGGAATACGGTCTGATAGTAGGTCTCAAGATACAGTGACATCAGTCTCTGTGTCAGCTTTGCTTGTATTGGCTCAGAACAAGATTATTTATAGGTTATTCAAACTCTGTGAGAACCAAAAAGGAAAGTCAGCAGTGCGACAAAGCTGAAGCCTAGTATGAGAGGCAGCAAGATTAAACAAGAGAGCAGCCAAAAGACAGGCACAGATAGATGGCAAAAATCCATCAATTTTCAGGTAGGGTGGACTAAAAGCAGACGAAAACTACTGGTCTAATATAGTAAATTTACACTCTGAAAAGAAACTATCAAATTTCATTCTCTAGTAAGATTTTTTTCCCTTAAAATTCTAGAAGGACCTGAAAAACTGACACTTCTCCAGAAAAAATACAGACAACTTTGGAGATTTTTGTGGGTTAGGTTCCAAACCACTGTAATAAAGCAGATATCGCAGTAAAGCTAGTGACAGGAATTTTTTGGTTTCCTAGTGCATACTGTATTGCTCAAAAATGCTAACCATCATCTGAGCCTTCAGTGAGTTGTAGTAATAACATCAAAGAACACTGATCACAGATCACCATATATATAAAATAAGATCAGAGAGAGATGGGCTCAGATCCTAACTCTCCCACTTAACTGTGCTCTGAGGCAAGTTACATAACCTCTGAAAGGCTCAATCTCGTTAAGAGTAAAATGGAGATAATACCTGCAGCTGACAGGACTGTTGTGATTATTCAATACAATGCATGTGAAATAATCTAAATACGATAATTACTATCAATGCTATTATTATTATTACTGAGTGATCATTGAAACTTTAAACTAGAAGGCATAAGACAGCCAACTACCATATAAATTCCATTTTAATCTACTTGAGTAGTTTATTACTATTTTAACAGTAATAATAACCATTACTATATCAAGAGAAGTTGTTATTTAACTTGATACAATTTTTCTGGGATAATGTATTGGGAAAATTTTCTTTTCATTGATACCTGTTAGTTTCGCTTCTGCACTTAGCACTAGCTATAAAGTTAGAATTTCTGCCCAACCTTCTACACAGTGATGGCTGGCCTAGGAAGTTGAGATTAATTTTTTTTTTTTTTTTTTTACAAAATTCTAATCTTTGTACAGGGATACACATCCCAGATACAGGCACCAAGACATACCAAACTGATCATATGAAAATACATGTGAAGTTGAAATTACACGACTATTATAAACTCATACATTCACTTTTTTTTTTCCTGGAATTGGAACAGTATTCTGCCTGCAGCAACTTCAGATCTGCTTTACTTTAAACAAAGTAGAAAGGAAAGATTTAAACATTTACTTTTTTGTTTATATGAAATATGAATATGAGTGGAGTGGTTAAATCTGGAGCTTTCAGAACAGAAAAACCAAGCCAATATTGCTTCATCTTTTTAAAAATCAGGTTTATAATTTCTCTTCTACAAATAGTCTCCTTTTCTAGATAGAGTTGGGGGAGGAACATACAAAATTACATTTCTTCAAAGATAAAAAATCTTTAAGACATTAGATAAGTAGTTCTAACTAGAATTCAGACAGCCAATGTTACGTGCCCAATAACAATACCCCTATGCCTGCCTCAGACAGGGTAACACTTTTATGAAGTGTTACATGCTCTCTCCACCTTGTTTACTGAGAAGACTACAGAGGCATGACCTTAAACAGCAACCATTACAGCTAAAACACAACACACATATACAAGACAAATGCCAGGTTAGGAGTTAAATGGAATTTATCATCTCAAATAATGAACGTCTCTTTGAGAAGCAGATTAACCCAACTGTATTTTCTAATTACTGCAAATCTCCTGTTCATTAATATTGCTGTATTTCATCCTGCTGCCCATTTAAAAGGCCAAACTATTTCTTCTGTTTGCCAAATTGTGTTTAACTCTCTTCTCTTTTTGGAAGAGGCCTCAAAACGCAAAGCACAACTATCTGTGGCTCTTTTCTCAAACAGCTCTCTGCCTGTATTATGAAACTCTCAGGCAGGATTATGGCTAAACTGAGTTTTACATGAATGGACAACTTCACCCATACTCTTGGTTTGAAGCTGAAAGTACGTCCCATTCATCAGACGATGCTCCTACAGTAGCACTAGCTCGGGTTTTACCAGGATTCAAGATTGCACACTCCTCATCACAATTTTACATGAATTGTCTCTGATATGCCAGTAACCACTCTCTGCTGTACATACATTATCTCACTGAACTACAACAGTAACTCTTAAGGGGTGGAAACTCTTCTCATTTTATAGAACAGAAAGCACAGGGTCAGGCAGGCTTGGCGGGCTGTTCAAAGTTATACACACCTAGTAAAAGGCAGGCTTCTTAAAGCAAAGTCCTTTGATTTTAAATTCAGTACTTTTTCTGCTACACCACAAATAACTTAATATTGTGACAGTACTAGTAACATGCTTTAATTGAAGTCACTACTCTATTAAAAGACCAGTAAACATATTTATCTTAGAGAAAAACCATTAAAACAAGATCATATGGACAGTTAACATAAGTTTATATGTGAAAAAACACCAATTTTAGCTAACATTAGTTTTTATCCCATGTTATTAGAAGTATCAGTTGGTACATTAGCTCTGAGTTCCTTATCCTGAATAAGGATGTAAGCTACACCCTTCAGATTTATCTAATGACCACTTGTACATCAACTGGAATGTCTTTAATGCAAACCCTCCACACAAATGCACTAGCTACAAGGCCATCAAGGGGGCTGACAGAAGAGGCAAGTCTCAGAAATTATTTCTTGTTTGTTGTTGTTCTTGTTTGTTTCAATCTACAATCAACCCAAAAACTAACACTTTGGATAAAAACTTTGACCTGGCTTTTAATGAAGCCAATATCTGGTTCCAAATAACTATTAATGGAAAAGGTCTAGAAGCAAAGCCAGAAAACTCATTTAGAAGAAAAGCATCAGTGTTAATCTAGCCTCCAAAGATTTCTCACAGCTCAGTAGATGGACTTGGTGCTTATCAGGCAGAGAATATGCAGATTAGACTTTCTAGTCAAAGATTCTTCAAAATACTAACTTCACCCTTAGATATGAGTTCCTCCATATTCTTTCTACTGGCCCACTTTTTTCACCAGGAGAAGCCAAGTAAATGTCGTCTTCACAACTAGCCAAGTTATAATATGCCCAAAACAGATGGTAATTTATACTACCAGCATCACTTCACTACACACCTCACTATTTTTGTTCAAAATGTAAATTTAATAACCCAGTTGCTCAAATACACAGTTAAAAGATTTCTTAAAAAGACATTAACTATATTGTGACTTACAATTCAAAAGTTTAAATATAAACCAGAAAATGTATAATTTCAGCTCCTGACCTTCTAGTACTGTTTTTAATTGTAGGTTTTGATTACATAGGATGTATAGCACCTGAAATAAGTTTTTCTTAAGAAAATATTTTTACAATAAAATATAAAATTTAATATTTAGCTATTCTGCAATTAAATGCTTAGCATTTAATTTAATTAGCTTCTATACTAATTCATACATTTTCTACTGTGGAAAAATATTCCTCAAGTATACCTGGAATGACAGAAAACCAAGTGTATTGTTAAACAAAATTATTATATAAAATCATTCAGCTGATTAAATTACATTGAAATATTTGGGCACATGACATCAAAATACTTAGATATATAATCAGTCTATTACAAAGCTTTGCATTTTAGCATATTAAATAAAAAGTTTGACTATAAAATGATTTTGTTTATCAGTAAGTTCTTTAACTGATCCAAGTCAGTTAGAACATGCAAAATTTTATTTTTATATATATATATATATATATATATATATATATAAAATTTTGGAGTAGTAAGGAATCTCTAAGATTATCTATAGAATCTTTTTATTTTATCAATGAAAAAAATAGAGGCTTCAGGAAACAAGGCTGGCACTAGAAACTGATTTCCAAGTACTATTCTTTTCACTCACCACACTGCCTCTTTCCCCAAATTACTAAGGCAGCCATTGCTTCTGCACGGCCTTTTCTAATGATTATTTAATCTAAAATTATTAAGATAATTTATATGCCAAGAAGCTCATGAAAGCTACAAAGTAGCCAGAGGGAAATAGTTTGAAGCCTCCTCAAAAAGCTAGACACAGAATTACCATGTAACCCAGCAATTCCACACCTAGATATATACCCAAATAACTGAAAACCAGAACTCAAACAGATATCTGTATGTGAGTATTCACAGCAGCATTATTTACAACAGCCAAAAGGTGGAAACAAGACAACCCAGGTGTCTATCAACAGATAAATGGATAAACAAAATGTTTATGGAATATTACTGAAATATTTTGCAGGCATACAAAGGAATGAAGTTCTGACACATGGTACAGCATGGATGAAATCTGAAGACATGCTAAATGAAGTTAAGACCGTTACAAAAGCATAAATATTGTATCATTCTACTTTTATGAAACATCTAGCATAGGCAAAATCACAGAAACAAAGTAGACTAGGGATTACCAGGAGCTGGGGTAGGAAGGAATGGGGAGCCATTGCTTAATGAGTATAGAGTTTCTGTTGGGGTGATGAAAAATTGTGGGTATAGACAGTGGCGGTGGTTCCACAACATTTTGAATGCAATTAATGCCACTTAATTGTATACTTAAAAGTGGTCAAAATGGCAAATTTCGTTACATTTTACCACAATTAAAAAAAAAAAAAACATTAGAAAGTCATTGCCCTGACAGAAACCTTCCGACAATTCTCCCTCTTCAAAACACTTAATTCTAAAATCTCGTGGATTTGACAATTATCAAAAGTAAATAGTTCAACATGTTAAAAAAAATAATCGGGGATAACAGGTACAGGATTTATACGAATTCTTTATACTATCTTTGCAATTTTTCTGTAAATCTAAAACTGCTCTAAGAAAATAAAATTTATTTTTAAAAAAGGCAAGTAGAGCCGTGACATTCAGACTAAGTCACACAAGGAACACCTGGAGCTCCTCTAAGTTACAAGGATTTGAGTAGAGCTAATAATGTGGAAAAGAAAGTCCTGTGAGAAATAATAGATTTACTATTCATCCAACCTAACTAGAGAGCCTCTAAGTAATCTCATTTAAAGGAAATGGAAAACATTCTCCTGTCCCAAATACCATTCTTCAGACTAAGTTTATCAGGCTAAGTTAATGTCAATATATAATTATATTAAACTAAGTTATTAAGATGTTCTTTTATACAAGATCTTAGTACTCACATCCTTGGCCCTAAAGTAAACACAAGGATTAAATTACATATGCTAAATGACCAATTATCCATAAATAAACATTTCCTTCCAGCACAGTGTCTTATGTTCTCTGACCTTCATGTGCATGTTTATTTTATCTGAAGTTATACATGAGAAAAGTTAACTTTCATATGAAAGAACCAAAAACACAGAATACGAAATTTAGAATAGTTTTATTCAAGTTGCCACACCAAGATAACTACAAAGATTCAGTGTCTACTCTTATTAATTTTCATGCCAGCTGTTAAATTAGACTGATCATCTAAAGACATGTCAATTTATCCTATCAGTGACATATTTTTAAAAAGTTATAATATATGTGTAAAGATCTTCTTCAAAACTTACAAATTTTCATTTTATATACAAAATGGTAATGGATAAAAAACTTCACTGATATTGGACCTCTGAAATAAATGTTCAGAGAAATCACTCTAATAAAAATTAGCCAAGAAAATAAAGCAAAGATACAACTGGAACTTCAAATTACAATTAATTTTTAGCAAATGAGTTTAACTATTGCACAACCAAACTATTTATACATCCAAACCACAGTTTATTCGTGCTACAACTTCTCCTTTGTCATTTTAAGTTTCACTGTAAGGGCTTTGACCATCCAGGCCATGTAATTACCTTTTAGAAGCATGCTTAGGGTGTTTTCTGGACTACAGGTCCATACAGCATCTCTTTTTGTCCTTTTGGGAATAGAACATCAATTGCTTTCAGCTAAATGCACTCACATATGAATATTTTAGTACAATTTAATGCTTCTATACCAACCCCAAAGGAATTGAGCATCAATTTGTGAACACCATTCTCTTGGAGTTAAAAGCCAAGCTGGATAATGCAGTATGAAAGAGGTTGTCAATCTTTAGCTTTTTAGCAAGTCAGAAAAGCAGTCCATAAATTCAGTCCCAGCTGTATACAAATAACTCCATAAAGTTTGTTCATACACGGCCTTTTCAACATTAGTGAATTTTCACAAGAGAACTCAGAAACAAAATTCCTTGTTTCGGTAAATCCTCCAAAAACTGCTTCTTCATCTGGTAACTATTCATCTCATCTTAGAATTATGAATGAATCACTAATCTGTCAGTAAAATACCAAAATACAGACAAAATAATCTACTTCCACTAAGAAAGTACACTATGTGTAAAGACACATTTCCCTGGCAGTAGGTAACAGATTCTTTAATGGTTAGGAAGGTAAAGTTATCAGAAGGGCTTCTAAAAGGTAATCCAGAAAAAAAAGTAAAATGGGAACCACCACTAAATATGCCAACACTTAAAAAAGCCATATTCATTAAATTCTAGTCTTGGCATAAATCTGACATTCTATTAAGCTCAAAAAATATTAATTAATGTGATAACAAAATCCAATCAGACTATCAGACGTCAGTTAAAGAAATAAGAATTCAGTATCTTTTCATGATTTCGAAACAAAAACTCTTAGCAAATAAGAATTTGTAATAGCAACTGTAAAAATAGCTAACTCACAGTCCTTATACTATATACTGGGTGCAGTTTTAAGTGTTTTACATATATTAACTCATTAAATCTTTAGAACTACCATATGAAGCACAGACCATTAGTATCACCATTACACAGTTGAGAAAACTATGGTACAGAGAAGCTAAGTGATTTGGCCAAGGTCACATGGCAAGCAAGCAGTAACACTAAGAGCTGAACTCAGGCAACTTGGCTAGAAGGTCTAGACTGTTAACCACTTTGGATCATTATATGACACTGCCTATTGTAGGGAACTTCTTTAACATCATGACATACCTAGTGGTGAAACTACAATTCCCTTGAAAGTAAGAGGCAGCAATGTTTATCACTACCAATTCTATCCAACAATGTCCAGGGAGTCATGGCTGACATAGCAAGAAATTTAAACAAAATTTCATTATTCCCCAACAATATGACCGTGTATGTACAACAACCAAGAAAAGCTACACATAAATTAATAAGAACAATGTACAAATTATCAGTTGCATTCCTATTTTCCTAAGTACCTTCTTAAAGAAATTATAAAACTATCTAAATAAGTGGAAAAATAAAACCATGGTCATGGGTAGAAGACTAAATATTATAAAGACGTCAAACTCTCTCCAAATTAACTACACATCCAATGTTCTTCACTTGAAGAATTTCTGCAATCTGAATATTTATTACAACCTGTACTTTTTTTTTAAGCCCAGATGTCACTATTCAAAAACCCCACACCACTATAATGAATTTGGATTTTCATTAAGGTGCTTATGAATCTGAAAGAGACTGTCCCATTCATTCACAAGTTGTACCTCAGCTATTTTCCTGACAGGATCATATTTTATGTTCACACTGTATAACCACAAGTAATGGGAACACAAGGAGATATCCATTTTGAGACTCTTTCATCTCACTGCTTAATCTAAGGCTTGGATAATGATTCACAGCATCCATTTCTGGAGTCTGAAGAAAAGACTGTTCAACATCTCCAGATCTTGGGACGTGAATGAGAGGCCCTTCACCAGCTCCCCCTACACACCCCCTACCAACTCCACTGAACAGCAGTGCTTCTCTCACCACTCACCACCAAATCTCACCCAGGCAAGTCTTCAACCAGCAAATTATCACTTTTAAATAACCATGGTTATTTATTAGCTGAGAACTATTTGCATCATTGTTTCTTCAGCACATGTTCTTGTTATTTATTCACATACAGTACATGTTTAGAGCAGTGTAGAAGAAATAATTATACTATTGAGTATCACTGCATTCTGTCCAGAAACATATTAAGTAAAGAGTTTAGAGAGTGTGAAATAACTAAAGAATTGGCATTTTAAATGTTTCACATTATGCAGAAAATCTTGGTAGATTCGTATATAGATATTTACATAGAAGATTTTATAATTTGGGAGAAATTATTTAAGGTTTTTGAGTGGACTGGGAACTAGTTATTAATTTTCCTCTTTTAAAATAATAAAATACAGACTTGGGTTCTCTGAAGCTTCAGTATTTACACAATTTCAGGAACATACTAAATTTGGATAAGCTATACCTATATTTCTAATCAAAACTCCTACTCTGGAGCTTGACAAACTAATTCTAAAATTGTGGAGAAAGGTAGAGAGCCAAGAATCATTAAGACAATTCTGGAGAAGAGCGGAAGAGCGGCGTCTTGCCCAACTAGACAATTTTATTACAAAGCCTTAGGTGCAGTATTGGTACAATAATAAACAAGTGACAGACAGGACAGAACTGAGAGCCCAGAACAGACTTCCACATATGCATAAACTTGGTATGTGAGAGGTGACACTGCAAATCAGTGCAGGAGAAGGGAATGTGTAATTAATGATTAGCTATATGAGGAAAAAATTGAACAGTTACTTCATACCAACAACAACAAAATCAAATCAAGTAGATTAGAAACAAAAATGTGAAAATCAAAAGTTTAAATATTTTAAGGAAAAAAATACAAGTTAAAATTATTAGACCCTGTCTTAGGAAAGATTCCTTAAATAAGATACAAAGAGTATGTATCAAAGAGGAAAAAAAGTAAGTTCTACAACATTAAAATTAAAATCAGAATTAAAAGCTTCTGTTTATCAAAAGATATGATGTGAGAAATGAAAAAGACAGCCATACACTGAGAGAAAATATATGCAACACACATAACCAACGAAAGATTAGTATCTAGAATATATTAAAAACCTTCTGGGAATTGATAAGAAGACAGAGACAATTCTATAGAAAAATGGGCAAAAGATATATGAACAGGAAATTCAGGGGTAGGGGGCACGATTTAGCATATGAAAAGATCCCTCACGAGTAGTCAGGGAAAAATAAATAAAACACCAGTGAGATTTCATATCCACAAGACTAGCAAAACTTAAAAAAAAACTGTAGTAAAACAAACATAACATAAAATTAATCACTGTAATCATTGTTAAGTATAGTCCTGGGGCATTAAGTATGTTTGCCTTGTTGTGTAACCATCATCACTACCTATCTTTGGAACTATCATCTATCTCTAGAGCTGCAAAACCTTAAAAAATTGAAAATATCAAAGTTCAGAGATGATGAGAATAAAGGTATATTTTATAAACTGCTGCTAAGTATAAATAACCACTTTGGAAAACTATCTGTCAATATATGGTAAAGCTAAATATTTACTGTAACTAAGCAATTTCACTCTCAGGCACACTTCTCTAGGGACACACTACCATACAAGGAGACATATAAGGATCTTTGTAGCCACATTATTTGTAATAGCAAGAAATTATAGACTACCAAAATAAACATCCATTAATATGAAAATGGTTGAAGCATGATATATTTATATAATAGAATACCACACGAAACACAAATGAAAAAAATGCTACCTGCATTGAAATGAATGAATCTCACAAACAAAACTGACTAAAAATAGGATAAAGAACACATACAGTCAACAGAGTGGGTACAGAGGGAACATATCTCAAAATAATAAAGACCATATATAACTAAATCCAACTAAAAAATGGGCTGAGGATCTGAACATTTTCCCAAAGAAGACATACAGATGGTCAACAGGTACATGAAAAGATGCTTAACATCAAAGAAATGCAAATCAAAACCACAATGAGCTATCACTTCACACTTGTTAGAATGGCTAGTATCAGAAGACAAGAGATAACAAATGATGGCTAGGATGTGGAGAAAAGGGAACCGTTGTGCACTGGTGGGAATATAAATTGGTGCAGCCATGATGGAAAACAACATGAAAGTGCCTCAAAAAATTAAAAATAGAACTGCCATATGATCCAGCAGTTTCACTTCTGGGTATTTATCCGAAGAACACAAAAACACTAACTTGAAAAGATGTTCATTGTGGCATTATTTATAATAGCCAAGATACAGCAACAACCTAAGCATCCATCAACGGAGGAATAGATTTTAAAAAAAATCTCTCACACACACACACACACACACACACACACACACACACACACACACACACACACACAGGAATATTATTCAGCCATAAAAAAAGAATGAAATCTTGCTATTTGTGACAACATGGGTGGACCTTGAGGGTACCATAATAAATGAAATAAGCCAGACAGAAAGACAAATATCATATGATGTCACTTAATGTGGAACTGAAAAAAACCAAAAAAATCAAGCTCATTGATACAGAGAACAGATAGGTAGCTGCCAGAGACTGGGGGTGGGCAAAATGGGTAAAGGGAGTCAAAAAGGCACAAACTTCCAGTTATAAAATAAGTAAGTCATGGGGATACAATATTTGAAAGTTGCTACAAGAGGAAACCCTGAAAGTTTTTATCAGAAGAAAAATAATTCTATAACCAGACATGATGATGGATGTTAACTTAAAAAAAAAGCATGCTATTAGTGATACAAAGTTTTAAAAAATATACTTTAAAAAAGCTGTGCCTCCCAACTTATTTATATCATGGCACACAGGAAACAATAGTATCTGTACGGTACATGGGGCTAAGTCAACAAGGTTAGTCACAACATTTACTGTTCCAAAAGACTGAGCAGATCAACATCTCAATACACTTGTAAATTACACAGTATTCAAGTTGAAACGTTCAGCTACATATACTGTTTAGGGATCTATAGATGTATGGTAAAAGTAAAAATAAAATGTATTAAAAATCATCATCAAATTTAGGGTAATGGCTCCTTTTGACGGAAGGGAAAGATCCGCATTAAGGGTGGAGTACACAGGGACTTTCAATTGTATTGGGATGCCGTTTCTTAAATTTGGTGGTAAAAATGTAGGTGTTTACTGTATTATTTTATATATATATATATGTCTACACAAATTTTTTAAATAAAAAGAACGGGAAAGTGAATTTAGCAAACATAAGCTATTCTCTCAAAATTAGCAAGAGAGATGAATGGGGTGGTAGCTAGCAGGGAAAGGGAATAGTTATTGGGTGGGCAGACAAAGAATTTTCTTTTTTAAGGTTACAGAAAAAAAGCTAGTAGAGAGAGAGGGGCTCTGGACCCAGGGTATGGTGGTAACTAATGGAATATTACCTCAAAGGAGGTAGGAAGGATGGGATCCAAGGACAGGCAGAGATACTAGATTTAAATAAGAAAAGGGCCACGACTTTCTTTGATACATATAGATAAGGTGGGCTTTTGTTTTATATTGTTTTTTGACTTCTGAAGTAGAATAAGGGAAATGATACTAATTCAGGGGTTGTAAAACTTGGTACAATATGAATGTAGTTGATATATACTAACAAATCAAAATTCAGTTCAGATAGATATTATTTGTGGAAAGTTGTCTGAGGCTATGCAATCCACTAATTTTTTGCTGGACAAGTGGTTTTTAAAATGTGCTCAGGGCCCTAATCACTCTGCAGAGGTGCCACAGAGAATCTCTCAGAACAGGAGAGAGGGAGAGAACTGAGTCGGGAGCACTCCAGGTACACCACCCCACTTCAACTCCACTGCTTCCCACATCACGTATGGGGCTTTCTGGTGAGATTTCACTTGAAGAGGAGTTCTACAACTAAATCACTCACCTGCAGTTTTACCCTAGAATAAGCCAGGCCAACAGGCCCAGCAGCAAATAATGTGGCTCCTTATGGAAATGCACTTAAATATTCAGCAACTGGCTGACACTGAGGAACATTAATAAAAAAAACCTACCCTATGAAACTCCTGTCCTATTCATAGTAAAGATATTGTGGAGGATATTACTCAATAGTGTCCTTTTTGTAAGGGCTCAAGGGATAAATACATTTCTTTGATCTTGATACCAGGCCAAATTATGCTTACCATGTGCAATTAGTTTGTTTTTACCTTAGGGACACTGTAAATCAGGACACTGGCCTTGTCTCCCAATTTGAATTGGCTTCTTGAAAATCCAATGCCAAATTTGCAGCCCAGGCCTAGCAAACAGACAGGACCATAAAGAATTTATTTAAAAATCTCTCTCCTACTTTCAACGTATAGCTCCAACCTTCGTCTACCCTCCACCGGAATTTTCTTCAGACCATTCAAAACTGCTACCCAGGCTCCCCTACCCCTCCACAAGAGATACAAGACAGCTTGGCTGCAACAGGTACAGGGGTGGGAAGTAGAGGGAGGAACTAAGAACTATCCCTGAGGGATGCAGAGGGCCTGCCTAAGGCTGAGGCTGAGGCTAAGTGAGAACTGAGCACCAGCCCTTATCACAACCATGAGACTAAAGGCTTAAGAGATAAAACAAGCAAATGCAAAACTTGACCCTAGAATACATTCTGTACTGAGAGGGGAAATATGCTATCATGAACATCAACAGGCTAACTGATAAAACTGGAATATTCCATTAGAACATGGAAAATTGGAATTGGAATATAAACTGATGAAATCCAGATATGAAATGTACTGTACTTTAGTTATGTAAGAAACTATTTCCATTGTTTGGAAATACACACTGAAGTATTTAGAGGTCATGATGTTACTATCAAATAGTTCAGAAAAAAATCTGTGTATACATACACATGCTGTGCTATTTTAATTTTCAACTTTTTATAAGTTTGAAATTATTTCCAAATTAAAAGTTAACTAAAAAATAAAAAGGAAGAGAAGGCTTTGCTGCAACAGCAAGCTACTGACCAGTGGCTCCCTATAACTGGGTCTGAATTCTTGCAGGGAGCATGAACCCATAAAGGAACTGTTCCACATATAAATGTTCAGTAATCTTCCATATATACACGTAAACTGCTGTGAATAATATGAAAATGTATTTAAAGGTATAACTAAATTCATAGCAACTTTTTGGCTATTACACATTCTAAAAAATTGATAATGAAGTAAAATTATTTTGTGAAGATAACAAAATTTGCCTTTATGTTTCCCCTTACTTGAAGAACTTGAGGGAACTTCTTACTATTCATCATCAGAGAGAACCATGATGCTGCTTTCCACAGCTATCAGAAAGTGGCAACAAAACAGAACATCAGATCTCCAAATAATATAAAATTAAAAGAAACATGACTGGAAAAAAACCAAGCTTTAAAAGATTCAAGAGGTTTCAATGGTAGACAACACTGACCCAAAGTTAATAAAGAGAAATGCAAGTTCTCTGTTCAGCTTTAAACCCAAAGAAATACCGCATTATTGCTTGACAAGGGAGACACAGTCTAATAGCAGGCAATAAAACGGGGATGAAGGAGAAGACAGAGATCCTGGACGTCTATGAATGTAAAAAAATGCCAACAGGGGAGTCTGGCTGCCAAGAATATAATGCAGTATTAAGTAGCATTAATTAAAATATTATTTAGGAAGACAATAATCCAACTCTGCACTAGTCAGAGAACCTGTGAAGTACTGTGTTCGATTCCAGGCCTCAAGCCTCCCACTTGTGGCCCTGAGGGAGTAGTTTGTATTAGACTAGCCCCCTCTTGTGAAGAAAAACTGTGAAACCTGGTTAAAATACAGACAGCAACTGTTTAAATACATTAGAGATCAACCAAGACAGACAGCCCTTGAGAAGTCAGAATGCTGAAGGGGAGGGAGGCACTAGGAGAAGAGCCCACCATAAACCTCTGCTTTTTCCCTTGGGACGTTTGCAGATTTCCCACAAGGGGGATAAAAGCCAATCAGAAAGCAGCCAATCTGGATAGAAACCTGCAGTTTTATTAGTGCACGAAACACAGAAGACAGTATTTGTGGCTATGACATTAGCTAGGAGGAAAAAGTTTCAGAGGGAGAACCACAAACTCTTCATAAATACTCTGCTCAAAACTCTAGCTGACCCCGCATTAGACATGTCGGAGGTAGCCCCTAAGCTGCCTGGCTAGGCTGAAACAAAAGAGAATCTGAGGTTCAAGTTCAGCCAAGTTAACTGCCTCCTAAAACAAAAAATTGATATTCTCAAAAGAAATATAACAGAATCCATAATCTCTACACATATTAGTCAATGTGTATAATGTGACCCAAAAGTACTAGGTCAGTGATTCTCAAAAAATGGTCTGCACATCCCTGGAAGCCCCAAGACCCTTTCAGGGGTCTGCAAGGTCAAAATATTTTCATAGTTATACTAAAACATATTTGTCCTTTTTTCTCTCATTCTATCACAACTATATAGTGGAGTTTTCCAGTGGCTACATGACTTTGGAGGAAACTATTATTTTGATAACTACTAGAAGATATGCATCTGTATTTTTGTGTTTCCTAAAAACTGTTCAAGGTAGTAGCTTTTAAGAATACGAATGTTTAGAGAGATTAATTCAATTTGTTCTCAGTACAGTAGCTTATGTTCTTATAGTTACAACTGTTATAATTTCTGTAACCTCATCATCATCCAATAAATTGATATTTGAAATCTCAAAGATTTCCTCGTGCCTACAAGGAAACACAGGAAGCATATTTTGTTGTCTTATATAGCAATAACACTTAAATCTTTTGGAAAACTTTAATACATTTTAAAATTTATCTAAAACTATTATTTTAGATTTTGCTAATATTTATACTAAAATACAGAAGACTCACTGTCTAACCCACAGCTGCAATATCTACATCAAAAGATGCTGAAGAAGATGAAACTGATAAGGGTTCTCTAACTTAGGGAATAGAGGAATCTATTCTTAAAAATACTGTGTAAAAATTGAAAACAGTCAACAAAAGTCAAAGTAAGACAGGAGCTGTGTGAGATGGAAGGACATTCGACAACTATATGCAACATGTGATTATGAACTACAGTCTTTTGCTATAGAGGACGTTACTGGGACAACTGGCAAAACCTTAACAGGGTCTGATGATTAGACGGTATTCATGTATCAATGTTAATATCCTAATTTTAAAAAGTGTACTGTGGTTTTACAGGAGAATGTCCTACACATTTAGAGATAATGAGGAATCATCTCAGCAACTTACTCTCAGATAGTCCCAAACATAAAGATTCTTACTCTGCACTTGTAAGTTTCCTGTAAACTTGAGATCATCTCAAAAAAAGTTTAAAAGCCTTAAAGAAAAATACACACATACACAAATAAATACATATATAGAGAGATATATATAGATATCTATACACACACACACACACATGTCCAAGTCTAACTCAGAGTTAATGAATCAGAATCTCTGGGGATTACATAATTTATGTTAAAGAAGGTCTTCAAAGCCTTTAATCCATTTAAATTCCTTATGAAAAATTTTTCAGTAACCTTACATTCCTGACAGCAATGTTGAAGAAAGCAGATTGGATGACATTTATTTTCAAGACAGGTAAGGATGCCACTGGTCATTCCCTGTCATTCTGCTATCCTGCTTAGTAACAAGTGTTCCCTTTCAGTCAACACAAATAAAAGTCTGTCTCACCATACCTTCCTGTAGAAGTATTATTGAATAGGAAGGCTGTGGGTCAGATCTTTTGTAAATTCAAGCCTGAAGGTATCTACTCATGTAAACCAGGACAAATAAGATTTCCATCAAAAAAAATACATATATGTGCCACACCAGATTAAAAGTATTAACTATCAATTCATTAGATCTATAAAAATTTAAAATTTCTGCTCATCAAAAGACAATGAATAAAGAGGCAATAAAAAGACAACAACCCAAATTTTTAAAAGAAAGTACTGAACAAACTCTTCAAAACAAACTTCAAAGACAGGACTTAAAAATTGTGACTATTCTGAAATTCTGAATGAACACGTGATAGAGCAGGGAACTAAGATACGAGATTTTTCTAAAATAGGTATTACTTAATACCTTGTTTTGCAATACCTTAAAAACACACATTTTGAAATATATTAAAAACTCATTTTCCTCCACACAATAAAGATTTAAACTGGCTGAGAATCCTATTCACTGAAAACTTACATCATCTAAAAAATGTGAACAATCACTAAACATTTGTTAATGATTCAACTTTGAAACCAAAGTATTCCTTTTGTAAGTTTTGGATAGTTTTAACTGAAGAATAGTCTAGTATCACTTGTCTGTACGGATAAGAATTTTCTGAATTTCATGCAACTAGATAAAATACAGAAATAAATTAAGTGTTTAGGAAGATATAAGACTACAGTTGTCATTCACAGCTCCCAATTTTGAGATTGTGTTCTTAATATAGATTCATCCTTTTTACTGATATATAATATATAGGCTTTATGGTAAATAAATATTAATGTGAACTTATAAAATCCATTTAATAATAAAATGTTGCTTCTATCAATTTTATATTTAGTGTTGTGACATGAATTTGACAAAGTATTCTAGTGCTTTAAAAAATTTGAAGAACAGTGCTGGATTTAAGAACTGCTCTGCATTTTTACTGAGACCAAGAAATCCAAAGACTTGTGAGAAGGACACATTCCCCATGGTAATGGCTAACTGCTTAGATACAATGAACAGGATATAAATCACTGAGATGGCTCTTCCGCAAATACATATATTTCTTATCCCCACAGAGTTCTGCATGGCATATTTTTTTGCAGTACTTACTGGTGCCACTATTTTTCCTGTCTGTCCAACTTGCATGTCATTGGGAACAAAGCCAGCATCAACAGCAGCACGAGAAGCACCAACTAAGGGGAAAAGATATTTGTCATTTGTTTAAGCTCTATTATTCAGCTATTTGGGATATTCACTGACAACTATAAAAAGAAAAGACATTAATATAGTACATACATAAAACATATATTATAACCTGCTTGGGATATTATATAATGCTCCTTTATGTAATAACTTCACAGCTTTAGGAAAAAAAAAAAAGGTACTATAATATCATTACCCCTGGGACCAGATAAAGAAAAGAGTTACATATAATACAAGACAAAGGTTTAACCAGTATTTTCTATCTAAAAATAAAAATTACAACTTAACTAGCCTTCTATCGTCACTCAGCAGGAGTCAACTAGGAACACCATACTTGGAGGAGAGCCACACATCTCCCAGGAAAGGTCAACAGTGAGCCTCAGGTCCTCTTCATCTCTATCTAGAGAGCAAAGAAAGGAGCCCCAGACAATACTCCTCACTACCTCCTAACATTCACAGTCGCACCACTGCTATCGAGTCACTGATCACACCCTGCCCTTTATTTAGATCAGTCACCGCAACAAGACCCAGACCCAAAGGTCACCCTTTATAACCCACACGCTGATCCCTATAATGCCCCGCATGCTCCCGAATCTGCACCATCTTCCACTGCTCCCCAGTTCCTGAACCCTTACACTACCATTTCTGGAACTCATACAGCCACAGCCCAGTAACAGCAAGCCACACTTCTCTGTATCTTCCACCTATTTGTCGAGATGTTCCCTGGGGCAAGGATTCTGGTGCCACTCTCTCGCAGATGTTGCTTTGTCTGACACCATCTTCATACTATTGGGCTTTGCTTTTCATGAATACAGCCATTTAGCCACTATTAGGACCATTCTTTTAAACCCAATCCAATCAGGTTTTTGCCCCCACTACCCTACTAAAGCTGCTCAGAATCACCAATGATCTCTAAGTAGCTAAATCCATTAGGCAGTTTTCAGTCCTCAGCCTTCTTGAACTATAAGCAGCATTTAACATAGTTTATCACTCCCTTATGTAAAGAAACACTTCACCTGCATTCCAAAACATCAGACTCTATCCTGGTTTTCCTACCTTACTTAACCCATTACTTTTTGGTCTCATTCTCCCCTTCTCCCCTACCTCAATCTTACAGTATCTAGGGCTTTGTCCTGGGACCCCTTTTAATTTTCACTCAGTCCCTTTGGTGATTTCATCTAGTCTTACGGCTTCA
Source organism: Camelus bactrianus (assembly GCF_048773025.1). NCBI lineage: Eukaryota > Metazoa > Chordata > Mammalia > Artiodactyla > Camelidae > Camelus > Camelus bactrianus. The sequence goes on from NC_133565.1 coordinate 31,240,066, forward strand.
AATACTATCTAAATGTAATTGATACCCAAATTTATAGCTCCAGCCCAAACTTCTCCAATGAACACATTCCTATTCCAACTGCTTAACTGAAATCTCTACCAGGATGTCCAATATTAGACATCTCAAAACATAGTACAGTCATTCCCCAGTATCTGCAGGAGACTGGGTTCAGGACCCCCAAGGATATCAAAATCCCAGGATGCTCAAGTCCCTTATATAAAATGGCACAGTATTTGCATATAACCTACCAACATCCTCCTGTATACAGGCACACCTCAGAAATATTGCTGGTTCGGTTCCAAACCACCACAATAAAGCAAGTTACGTGGACTTTTTGGTTTCCCAGTGCAAATAAAATTATGCTTATACTATAATCTACAGCATTATGTCTTTAAAAAAAGAATGCACATACCTTAATTAGAAAATACTTTATTGTTAAAAATTTCTAGTCATCACCTGAGCTTTCATCAAATAGTAGTCTTTTTGCAATAGTAACATCAAAGATCACTGATCACAGATCCCCATAACAAATACAATAATAATAAAAAAAAGTTTGAAATATTGTGAGAATTACCAAAATGTGACACAGAGACATGAAATGAGCAAATGCTGCCAAACAAAAACTTCTCATCATCATCTATATCTAATCTGTCAGGAAATCCCAGTGGTTCTACCTTCACATACATATCCTGAAACTGACTACTTCTCCCCATCTCTACTGCTACTATCCTCGTCCAAATCATGAGCATCTCTCACATGAATGACTGAAATAGCCTAATCAATCTCCTGCTACTGAACTGATCACCCTACAGGCTATTCTCAAAATTGTAGCCAGAGTGATCCTTTCACTATGTGTCAGATCACGTTCCCCTTCTACTCAAACCTTTCCATGGGTCCCCACTTCACTCAGAGAAAAGCAATCTCCTTACAAAGGCCTATAAGCCCTATGTGATCTGGTTCATTACTCCCAATCTTATCTCTTCCTACTCTCTCTCTCTGCACTTTTCCTTCGAGTCACATTGTGTTCCCTGCTAGTCATCAGAGGCCAGACATGTTCCTGCCTTAGCCAAACCCTTTGCACTTTACTGGTCCCTCTACCTGAGACACACTCTCAGATCTCCTCCTGGTTTGCTTCCTGATCTCCTTCAAAACTTTATTCAGATGTCTCCATCCCATTAAAGCCTACTCTGACCAGCTTATTTAAAACTGTAATCCTCTCTCTACAACACTCCTCTTTTTCCTGTTCTATCATTTTCCATAGCATTTACTACCTTCTAACATACTGTACTATTTACTAATTTATTGTGTTCAGTGTCTATGGTAGGCAGAAAAATGGCCCCTCCAAAGATAAATTAACTTTCTAATCCCCAGAACTTGTGAATTTTACCTGTCACAGCAGATTTAAAGGCTCTTGGGAGAAGGTGCTTATCCTGCATTATCTAGGAGGGCTCTAAATGGCATCACATGTGTCCTTGTAAGAGGGACACCGAGGGAGTTATGCTATAGACACAGAGGTTACTGAAAACAGAAGAGGCAGAAACTGGAGGGACGTGGCCGTAAACTCAGGAATGCCAGGGCAGCCGCTGTAGCTGGAAACAGATTCACCTCCACAGGGAGTGTGGTCCTGCCAACACCTCGATGTCAACACACTTCTGACCTATGCAACTCTGAGAGAGTAATTTTCTGCTGTTTTAAGCCACCACGTTTATGGTAATTTGTTACAGTAACCACAGGAAACTAATATAAAGTCTAGTCTCTCCCAAATAGAAATGTAACTTCCACAAAGGAAAAGATTTTGCTTATTTGGTTCAGTGCTTTTTCCCTAGCTCTTAAATAGTGCCTGCCATACGGTAGACACTCGATAAGTATCTGTTCAACTAAAGAATGAATGAATGATACAGACAGCCAATAGGCACATGAAAAGATGCTTAATATCGCTAAGTATTAGAGAAATGCAAACCAAACTATAATGAGGTATCACCTCACACTGGTCAGAAAGGCCATCATTAAAAAGTCCACAAATGATAAATGCTGGAGAGGATGTGGAGAAAAGGGAACCCTCCAATACTGCTGGTGGGAACATAAATTGGTGCAGCCACTATGGAGAACAGTATGGAGGTTCCTTAAAAAACTAAAAATAGAACTGCTATATGAGCCAGCAATCCCACTCCTGAGCATATACCCAGAGGGAACTCTAATTTAAAAAGATACATGCACCCCAATGTTCACAGTAGCACTATTTACAATAGACAAGACACAGAAACAACCTAAATGTCCTTTGACAAAATGAATGGATAAAGAAGATGTGGTATATACACACAATAGAAGACTACTCAGCCATAAAAAAAGAATGAAACGTCATTTGCAGAACATGGATATCCAGAGATTATCATACTAAGTGAAATAAGTCAGAAAGAGAAAGACAAATACCGTATGACATCACTTACGTGTGGAATCTAAAATATGACACAAATGAACTTATTTACAAAATAGCAACAGACTCACAGACATAGAAAACAAACTTATGGTTACCTAAGGGGAAAGTGGGTGGAGGAGGGATAAATTAGGAGTCTGGGATTAGCAAATACAAACTACTTTATATAAAATAGATAAACAAGGTCCTACTGTATAGCACAGGGAACTATATTCAATATCCTATAATAAATCATAATGGAAAATACGAAAAAGATAATGTATATATATGTATAACTAAATCACTGTGCTGTATACCAGAAACTGACACAATACTGTAAAACAACTATACTTCAATTTTTAAAAAATGAAATGAAATAAACATCCTCAAATACCACCATCTGATTATAGTCAATACTATGCCTTTATTCCGACAAAACCATAACTGCTTCTATGGGTACACATGTTAGGTAATATAAAAGCATATAAAAAGCCTAGAAAGTTATACACAAAACTCTTAAAAGGGGGAAGACAGAACTGAGACTTTTTTTTTAAAAAGAAGGATATATTCACCTAATAGTTGTGTAATTAAAAAACAAAATATTTTTAATTTTCTGATTTTTCAAAAAAATCATTTCATTCTCAATACACTTTTAAAAACAAGTTCTCTATAAATTCATGTTCTCTATAAATTTTTAAAGTAACATTAAATGTTAATTTCTACTTGTAGAAGAGGATTACATTAGACCACCAAAAAAGAAAGAAAACAAGGGCATTCCTGAATATGATATAAGCACTAAAGCTGACATTTAATTTTTTTAATGGTAAAAACTACTAAAATTTGGCAAACATTAGGATTGTCACATAAATAAGAAAAATTGAGGACACCCTCTACTTACTGAATGCTTTACCATTTATACCTCGAAAGACTGAGAAAACTGTTTCAGATAGAAGAGTTGAAAACCAAAGAAAGCAAAAAGAAAATCTGCAGCCTTGAGTGACTTACATGTAAATGAAACAATAAAGAAAAAATATTTCCAATGAAATGGGGACATTTTTCTAGGGAAAGTAACTTTACCTGCAGCATGTAGTTGATCTGCCAAATCATACAACAACTTAAAGTTCTCTCCACTCTTCAAACCCCGACCTAATTTAAAAAGATGGGAAAAAAAATTAAGCAAATATAAACTCCATTCCATAAAAATTTTGCAACTTTGTATACATGAGTGACTCTTCATATTACACAACTGCCATCTCTTATACAAAGCCTTTCCTGGCTTCTCCAATGATACTGCTGTTCTCCTATAAAGCAGTCAGAACTACTGTAATTAACTAACAGGTTAACTAATTGTATAATCAGTCTTTAAAATCAGTCTTCCCCACTACAACAGAAACTCTTTAAATACGGGATCCATATCTATCTTCATCATTGCTATATCCACAGTATTTATCAATACTTAATTGAACAACTGAAAGAAGTTATTATTTGAATGGAAGTCATTCCACTAGACTTTAAAGTCCTTAAGAGCCAGAATAACCTGCCTTTCCTTTTTGCTTCTCCAGCACTTTGCAATGGGCATGGTAGAGAATATATATATCCAACAAGCATTTCTTGAATAAATAAGTGAATAAACGAGTCAGATACACCTTTTTGAAATATTAAATTATTTCCTCACAATGCTACTTGCAATATGAGGCTGTTTGGAAGCTTAAATATTTCATTTGATGTTTAGTTTGAAAAGATTTTTAAATCATAAGTCATTTTTTCAAAAAGTCAGCAAGCTATAATTTTTTTTTAAGGAGGGAGCATGACATACAAACAGAAGCAAATCTGTGCAATATTAACAGCTTTTGTATTAAATGCAAAGAAACTTTCAGAGCTTTCCATAGAGACCTGGAAGTCTTTCAAACTAGAGTGAAGGGTGGGAATCATACAACACGATCCTGAGACTGCAACCAGTTCTATGATTCAGAAGCCAATCATACTCTTCAGAATAACATAGAAGTCAGTCAAAAAGACAAAAATACCAAGTTGCAAAGCCAGAGTTGAGATTTGTACCATGCTCCCCCTGGTGCCAGTGACATAGATTTACAACGGAAATCGCAAATTATTTCTTAAACTCATGATTTCATTTTCCTAATTGGTAAAATGGGAGTAACATTTGTAATTTACCTACTTCTTACATTTGGGGGAAAAAAAATCTGTGCTCCCCTAAAATAAACACTAGTAAAAGCAAAGTATTTTAAGTTTACATCATCTTTTAAAATTAATAAACTACAAGATTTCACTTACCACCAGATACCACCACTTTGGCACCTGTTAGCTCTGGTCGATCAGTTTTTGTTAATTTCTGGTCAAGCCATTCTGATATGCCCACTGGGGAAGTACTTGATACTGCATTTATTGATATATAGAACAAAAAAATGACTATGAGTTCAAGTTCTATAATAAAAATAATCTTGAAGAGAAATACACAAAGAATTAATTCCATGAAATTTGAGTTTTCCAGTTACTGTGAATTTTTTGGCTCCTAATTTCATTCTGATTTTTGGAAAGACTTAAAGGGGCGAGATTCCAGCCTTTTACCTCATTAGCTGTATAACTTTTGAGAAGTCATTTAATTCTCTGAGTCTACCTGTAAAACTGGAATAGCACTCTCTACGGGGTTCAGTAAGATACTGTATATATCAAAATGTAACACCCTTCATGCCTTTACTATTATTACATTCTTCTGTTATACTCAATCTCTATTATAATAGGAAACAGTGAGAGGAGAGTAAAAAACCTTGACATCAATATAACACATTAATCTTAATGGCCCCCTTCTCTCCTACCCCTTTGATGTACATACACCAAAGCGATTAGTACCCAGTACCAAAAACGACATTTAAAGACATGTTATAATTATTTCTTATTTTTGTACAAGCTTGGGAATATCATCTAGACTGAGCTCTCGATCACTTTGCATTAGAAATTTAACTAGAGGCCATCTCTTATTCTAACATTATCTGTGAACTGAAAAATAAGAAACTAAAACAAACAAAAACAGGTACAAACAAACACTCACCCTCTTCTGAACCAGCACTACCTCCACTTGTTGTTGCAGCTTCAAAAGATGTTCCCCGGACGGAAAACACCTTTACTTTTTCATCACACTTCACTGTACATAAAGCATTTCCTGAAATACACATTTATTTAAATAAAAACAAACAAACAAACAAGTATTCCTTTGAGGTTCAGAATTTACTTCACAAAGGAAGAAATAACTGTGGACCAGGTAGTTGTTTTCTGCTTCAACTAAGCATAGGACAAAGGTATAACATTGAGGAAACCTATCAGTGGATATCTTGTAACCTTGGATGTCTTTAAAAACAGAACAAGTGCTGACCTGCAGGGAAGAAACAAACTGGAAGAGGCAGCCACACTAATCAGCTACACTCTTCCTAAAAGGAATATAAACAAAAGCTTCTTTCTCCAAAAACAACAATCGGTAACTCAACAACATGAGCTGCTACTATTCATGCTAATAGAGGGAAAGTAAGTGGAAACATGATAGGACAAGAATTGTGATGTGCCAAAATTTAACAGGATTTGAGACATTTCTTACGGATTAGCAATCACATTAAGAGTAACCTAAACTATGACCAAATATTTCCTCTTAAATACTACTAATGTTGAAAGATCTGATTTGAGAATTGACTATTTATATTGAAACACACAACTGCAATCAATTACAAAGAACAAAGAGCTCACTGCCTTCTCCAGACCCACTAAAGACCAGCATGCTTAGCAAAAGATTAATCAACTAAAGAGACACTGAAATGAATTTTTTTTCTTAAATGAATTTCTTAATGCAGATGGAAATGGAGTAGAAGCAGCATAAAAGACTGAAAATACTACTTTAAAAAAATAGAAAGTTTTGCTTTCCCATAACTTACAAAATATACTGAATAGTAAATCTAATTTTTATTGATCACTGGAAAATTCTTACTCTATATTGAATGACCAGGAAGGAAAGAAGTGCATTCTGGATCAGAGGGAATTGTCATGTCATGGTCTAGCAGCAGTTCTAAGACTGAGATTTTTCTCAGAAATCTTTAAGATGGTCCATGTTTTAAAATTCTATCTTTAAGATTAATTTTTGCTCTCAAAATTTACAAAAATTTAGCATGCTGATTATTTTCCTTGGGTACTCACCTGCATAAATAGTTCTCACAAATGTGTCAGGTGATTTGATTGCAATGATGTCAGAAATAGGGGCAACATCAAGTTTGGCTGCTATTCTGGGCAAAAGGTTCTAAAAGCAAAATAAGCAGTGAGTTACACACATACATGCTGATGAATGGCTATGAAATATCAGCAGTAATATTCTCTAAATGCAAATTCTATACAAATTTTAATTCAAGCATTTTATATTTCACATGCACCTTGAGTCATACAACAACTTCAAATACAACTTTTGGGACAGTCTCTGACGACATCAAGAGTTTTATGAGCTTTCCATTAATAAACTACCTTAACTCAGGATGTTGAATTATGAGATATGACATTTGCTTTAAAGATCATCACTTACAAAGTGTGACAGTTACAGATAGACTATTGAATTTAGATAAGAAAAGATAGAAAAATATTTAGAGTAGTAAAATTCTCAAATACTGAAAAAGAACATACTTGTATCTATTTACTTAATGCACATGAAAAAATTTCAAAGCAGACATTTTCACCTTTTTAAAAAGTGATGTTGCATTAAAAAAAATCAAAATCTAAGGGTCCATCAACAGGAGGGGATAGGCTTATAAATGATAGTTTTCTCCATATAATGGAATCTTATGTAACATTTTTTAAAAAATGAGAAAAGTAAAGCACAGCCTGTATGGTATATATAAAAAGAACAACAAAAATAGATGTATATGCACATAACATCTCTGGAATAGATACATGTGATAGCTTTGCGCCCACTAGCAGGGATCACTGGGCAAGCCACGATATCTCCAGAGCTCAGTTACTTCACATCACAATGAGAAGAGAATCTCTATGCTTCCAGTCTAAATTTTCTATGACTCTAGGGCTCTAGAACAGAATCGTTAATGAAGAATGAATAACCATACTTTCTAGACTCAGAGGTTTTCCCAGATGATAACATCATCTAAGTGTAAGTTTAAAAGTGAAGTGTTGCTTTTATCACACAAATAGAAAAGGTGAATTCTACACTGCTTTCTACACAGAGCTTATTCCATGGCATCTCCTAAACTCGGTACATGATATCACCTCTAGGAGGCAAACTCTCACTCCAACAGTATTCAAGTTCCTCTCCTCATTCCATCCTCAAACCCTCTCTGTTCCTCTAAGAATTCTATCAGCATTATCCTCTAATCATTCCTTTATTCTGCATCCTCCCATATGCATGTACAATTACACGATTTAATTGACACTAACAGGTACTTTATTTTAAAATAATTTTAATATACATACTATATGACCCTCAACTGAATTTATAGCATCCCAAGAGCAGAAGTTTTGTGTCTTCCACTTCTCTTCTGTCTCTACCCTGTACCTAGTAAGTGGTTGTATATAAATTGATGCTAACAAAAGGCTGTTGACAGCCTGAGTCAAATTTCCTCCTGTTGCATTTCCACCAGTAAAGATTTTCTAATTTTTCAGTCTGTTGTTACCTATGTTGTATAGTAATCCCCTTTCAACCATGATAAAAGAGCTACAGGAAAGTACCACAGTTTATAAAACCACAATTAGAAAAAATTAACATCTCATAGGAAACTAAGGGCTGGGGAAAAAAATTAAAATGCTATTAAACATAGTTCTAACTTGGTAAATAAGAGGTTTAGAAGACATCTGCTTTCAAAACAAACCAAATTTGTCAGTATTTAAAGACTGCTTCAGTAAGTAACTCTTTCCCCGAACCACCCACCTTCTTTAACTGTTCAGGAAATACTGCTGGAATATTGTTACCTGGCTGAGCAGATTCTCTTATAAATTTTATGTTATGCAGACTGTCTCTCTTTTTAAGTTTTAGAACTTTCTAAATTCCTTGAAATTTAATATCTTTTACACTCTTATTGTCCGTTTTATTTTAGCACATCTTGAAAATAAAAAAATTTACCCCAGTGCTTAAAGGCACGTTTTTCCAGGTCTGATCTTTTGTCTACATGTCCTGAGGGTGGGTGGTAAACAGATCTATCTCTACACCACAGGCTCAGGGTTTCAGGGAAGGAGAGGCAATAACTAACAGAGTAGTTTCTTGATGCACAAAAAGATGACAGATTTTTAAATTCTAGCATAGTGGTATAAAAATGTGGTATCTTAAAAACAGTTGGTGAAAGACTGTTAGAGAGCAAATTGTTTAGCTTCATCTGATGGACTCTTTCTCATTCCAAATCCATTCAGAGGCTGCAGCACCAGTTACTATTATGTGACCCTTGTTCTCAAAACTCCCACATGTCAGAACACAGTAATTCAGGCCAGAGTATTAAAATCTAGCTAATTAGATACAACAAACACCCTTTCTTGGTTTAACAATCTTTTAGGTAAACTGTCATCACAGAAACTCAAGACTCATGAAATTGTTTAAATCATTCAACATGGAATCAAAACTCTCAGAGATGGAATGGTCCACGAAAATCTTTTAGTTCAATGCTCATCTACAACATCCAAAGTACAATAGTTGAATGTCAAGCCTCCGACTTAATCATATCCAGGGAAAGAGAAACCTACCATAGAGGAAACCCATTCCATTTTTCAGCATTTCTAGTTGTCAGATAATAGGCATCACTTGGTCAAACTGCATCATTTTACATATCAGAAAAAACAGACTTCAGAAAGGTAAATAATTAGCCCAGAGTCATGCACCTCTGTAGAACCGTTTTACTTACCAATTACCAAACCTCATACAAAAATGGAAAACCTCATGACAGTCTGCAATGTGATAACGCAATAAAAGAACAACTGCTCATTAAACTCATGTACTTATACTGTAGGTTGAAAGTTCTGTTATTGCCTAAAAAGTCTATTAATCTTACAAGAAAAAATCTAATGAGTTCAAAGTAATAATTCTGAAGTTAAAAACAAACTAGAGCAACTTACACAGGTGACTGTGCAAAATCGCTACGTTTGCAGTGATTCACGTGTAGAAGCAATATTGCACCACAGATAGATATTCACAAGATAGATAGATATTCATATTTTGCAAGAAAAGAGATCAATATATTGGGAACTCACTGCTATTGCCACTCAACACAGTTAGGTGATGAAAGAGCTTATATCTTATTCCCCAAACTCGTATTTAAAAATCAATTACAACAGAATTGTGAATATAAAAAAGTCAAATCAAGACAATTCAAAAAAGAAATAACCATATGAAAAAATATTTGATCTCATTATCAGAGAAATGCAAATTTTTTAGAGATTATAATTTTTCCCATCAGATTGGGGGAAATGTTAAAATGTACAACAGCAAGTGCTGGCAAGGTATGCAACTGGTGGAATGTAAACTGAGGCATCCTTTTTGAGAGAGCAATTTAGCAATATACATCAAAATTTTAAAAGCACACAGACTTTGACTCAGCTATTTCACTTCTAGAACTCTATTCTAAATAAACATCAGTACATGTATACACAGGGATGTTTCCTTGCAGCAAAGTTTAGAAATGCAAAAAATTAGAAATAATTGTCCATCCTTGGCTAAATATGGAATATTATGCAGCCATGTAAAAGATGAGGCACATTATGAGAAAATATTTAAGACATACTCAAGTAAAAACTCACTAGTCACAAAACAATTCATGCTATACTATTCTATTCTAGAAGTTAAAAAAATTTTTTACATGTACTATAATTTGAAAATCCATAGAAAAAGTCCTAAAAGAATGTATAATTGTTAACATGTGTACTTTGGAAGTGGAAAGAGAGTTGGGAATAAGAAAGGGGAACTTTGATACCTTGCTCTGCATACTGCTATACTGCATGTATTCTTTATAATAAGAATGTATTTGTGTACAACTTAATTTATCATCTTGAAAGGCAAAAATAAAAACCACAAATGGCAGCTTATTAAGAATGGGATAAAGACAAGGGAACTAGGATAATACCCAAGGCCAGAGAGCAAGTAAAGCCCACTGACAAATTCCTTCTCCTGGGCTCCTCCTACATTCCTTACTTCCCCTTTAAATTTCATGCAGACCACTACCCATCTGATAGCACATTCTTTCTTCAGACATATCAGGATGCACACGATCAGATTACAGCTTTCTTTACCCTAAGGACATCTTCAGCCATCACACAACCCCTCCCAAATCCCCTAAGCAGATAAAATTTGGCCTTTCAAATACCCATCAGCCACTCAGATAAATCATCCCTTATGATGGGTTACTAATACAAATGACATTTGTACAAGACAGTTCAACATAGTTTTTAAAGAAAAATAATTTTTAAAATAGCTTAAATAGAGTTCTCTACATGACAAAATCTGAAAATCTGCAAGTGACGTTCTAATAAATTATGACCAAGTCTTAAAAGAACAGAGTCATCTCTACAACAAAAGTTGAAAGCTGGGAGATGGCATCTTAACAAATTATAACAAAATCCAGAAAGAATAAATTTTAGCAAAACTACCACATTAATTCAGAAAACCAAGATTTAACTCCCTAAACTAAGTCTATTGTACATTCCCAGCACAATGAAATCTATCTCTTCCAAGAAGTGACATCAGATTCCACATTCTCAATCTTCTCACCTTTCCAAAGGCAGATGCTCCAGCACAGATGTGTGTGTAATTGAACTGCTTCTGAGTTGCCAAAATCAATGGTGTCAGTTCCTCTGAGAATTAAACACATTTGACAAACACATTTCATAATATTTTCATATTCATACATTCAAGCATAATTTAGACATTACATTTTTTCCACTGGAAAAGCCCACCTGGAAGAAGGCCTTTGTATGCATCATGCTGAGCCACCAGGACTTTTGCTACACCTGCTACTTTGCTGAGATCTTGTGCCACCTATAAATATAAGAGTTTTTAATTATACATCTAACAGAAGGATACAAATAGAGGCACCATTACAAATATCAACAGAGCATAAAATCTTAGTGGCCAACTATAAAAACTGTTATTAGAAAAAGGGCTACTTAGGAATAAAAAAAAGTATTTAACAAGGAAAATCTTAAGTCAATTAATCTTACTACCAATTGACCTTAAACAAAAATTCCTACCTTGAAAAAGAAAAATACTGAATAAATCAAAATCAACACAACTGTCCATTTAAATTTAGTTGTAAATTGAGCTCTTTACCCTTCCCTCACTATAAACATCAAGTTCATCATTTTAGAAATGGTGTAAATGAGGTAGTGGTTAGGTTCTCTCTCACAATAACAACACAGCCAATACCTTTCAGTCTTGGGATTCCTAGAGATAAAGAACAGGACTTAACCACACTGGCAATACAGGCCAACGCACTTTATTTGACAACAATAATTTCTGCTGATACTAAAATCAGTGAATCTGAGCAATAGAGAAAATCTTTTTTTTTTTTTTTAAAGCCTACAGCATCCAGCATTCCCAGTTCTCCCATCCAAGTATTAACCAGGCCCGACCCTGCTTAGCTTCCAAGATCAGATGAGATAGACATGTTCGGGGTAGTGTAGCTGTAGAGGAGAAAATCTTACATAACAGTCCATTTTCAATCACTGAGCTCCTGCTCATCTACATATATTTATCTATAATGAAGCAAAATATTTTCTATTTTAATTCCTCATTTTTCCTGTTTGGAATCAGGATGAAGTTCTGGGAAAGCTTTTCGACCACTCAGATTTTCTGTATACAGAAGGCACTAAGAATTCCTTCTTTTAAATCTCTCTAATTACAGCATGACTGGCTTCTGCTTTAGCAGAAACATAGCAATCATATGTCTTCTGTCTTGTGTACTCCATGCTGATTCACTGATGAGCAGGCATAAAAGGCTGTGCCTCCTGCCCCAGCTCAACAGACGGTGAGGTTGCAACAATATTCACTGAAGAAAGAATGCAGTGCAAAAGCACCTCATCTGAACCTGCCTAGGCTGTTAACAGAGTCTGGTACTGGTTGTTTTTAAGATTAGAAAGAGACATGATAGTAAGACTGTAACTGAAGAAAAGATGATTTGTTTTTATTTTTCTCAAAATAGTGCAAATAAAATAGCATCAAATATTTTTCAAGTCATATCAGAATCATGGTTTAAAATCACAGCAAAATAAATAAATCCAGAACTTGTATATCTGAAAGCAGGGCAACCAAAAAGACAGCTTAGCCATATCATCATACATTGTGGTTAACATCAATTATATATGATTTAATAGTTGTTGGCAGGATTTAGGTAAAGAAATACACATGACCCCAAACTTGCTAGAATACATTCTTTTAAGATACCAATTTCAAGTAAGAAATTGGACAGAAGCAGCAATAACACACTGAACTTGCATTATGTCACATGCTCTGTATCAGTATCACTTAATAAAAAATAAAATCCTCAAAAGAAATGTGCTCTTCTAGATTTCTTCCCCTGAGGTCCAAGCCCCCAGTTACACACTTGACAACTCCTATACGGTATGAGAAGGAACTGGTGACTCAAGCTGGGTAAGCTTAATTGAAGCACGATTTCAACTACACTACAGCCCAGAGGTACAGGCTCTGCAAACCACATTATAACTCCTTTCCAGGGGGTCAGTTTACAAAGCTGTCATTGTCTTATGTCAAAAAAACAAAACAAGGAACATCTTTTAGTATCAGGTATGTTTGGAAAGCATAGTACTTACATTTGAATTCTTAAACCAATTAAAAATTAACACCCATGATACTTTTTCCAAATTTACCACTTTCAGGAATTAAAAGCAATTAGCAAGTATATTCATCAATACAAAAAAGGAATCTGCTATTAACCTCTAAGGGGACTCAAATATTATCACTCTACTTGGTACCTGATGGCACATGATGGTGCCAGTGGAACTAAATCAAGCATTCTACCTCATTTCAAAAGATAAAATGCTTAGTGAGCAAACCTTTTAGTTCCTTTTTCACACGTAGTAACAGCTGTGACATTGACCATTTAATGAGGATTAGAGCCCAGTTTGGGTTACAGTCCTCAGCATAATTCTCTGTCGCCATCTTTCCCTGTCTCTTGATGGAGATTATATTTGCTATGGTTGACCTTAAGAATTTCTCACCTTGTCACATTTGGTTCCAGCTACTAAGCAGGACACTTCACCTCCAAGACGTTTAGCTGCAGTGATGGTATTTAATGTAATGGGTGCTAGGGTATCATTTGCATGCTCAGCTATCACCAGGGTACTCTGAAATCGCAGCAATGAGGCCTAAAAAGAAAAAATAGGAAACGAATGTTGAAATACAATCTTTTTTGTTCTAATTGTTAAGCATGTTTGCTTTAAAGAAAATTGTATGCAATATTCAGTTCTATAAATGTATTTACAAAATTCTTGCTCAAAAGCAAAAATTGGGCTATGTGTCTATCACTCTATTACTAATAGTCTTACTTAATAAACACAGAAAATGCAAATTATTTCTACTGTTAGAGAAAATTTTTATTATTTCCAAGCAACTTTCTCATTACTCTATATTCAACTAGAAACTGCTAAGTGTATCTAAATTTTAAATCCTTAGAGCACATTAACTATCAAACTGGGAATCAAACTACTACCAATTACATTCATTTACAGCAATCCTCCTAAAGAGCACAGTATATCTAGAAATAATGGGTATGAAATCAATTACTAAAGTTCTCTTGCTCCAGGTAAAATTAGTTCAATGCCAAAATAACTGATAACATACATCTGTCTTTAAAATACAACACTACATAGCAATTTTGCTAAGGTTTCAATTCTTTAAATATGCTTCCAAATTAAAAAAAAAACCACAGCTTTTGGACAGTATCTTGGAATCAACCACCTTCCATCCATAGCTACTGTGGACCATCAAGAGACCACCAATAGTTCATGATTATTTGAAATAAATTCAAACACTGGGAACACAATGAACAAGAATGGTCCCTGCACTCAAAGTTTTCAAGGGACAAAAGTTTTCAATTAAAAAAAAAACAAAAAAAGAACCACTAAGAAACTTGAGAAACCAGGGGAGGAAAAAAGTTTTCAAGGGAAATAATACTTGTTCACATACAATTGTAAGGCAAAGTAGTTTTTTGATGAATGAAGAGGTGCAAAATGTTGGAGGCTGCAGATCAATGAAGTAGAGAATCACGAGGAAGAAAGGAAGTTTAGGTGTTCCTGCCACGTGAAAGGATAAGGAAGCGCACCACAGGCATGAGGAAAGGAGAAAATTTTTGAACTATCCTTGTGGAAAACGGCAGTGAGAAATGAGAAAAAGAAGCACTGATGATCAAATGGCACAGGGTGGCTTTGAATTCAGCAATCATCTTCAGATCTAGAATTGGAATGACAAAAGCATAGTTTAATACACACCCAGCACTGGAAATTTATAAGGAGGGTAAGAATGAAGGGAAGCCAGGCACTGGGCTATAATGCTGGTTACACAACTAAATTGACAAAATTCATATATTTATGTTTACTACATTGTCAATATCAACTGCTATATTCTTCACCTATTTATTACTAATATACTAGTTCAACTAGTATCCAAAATCATTTGGGTTATTAGTAATTTTTTTATTATTATAAACAATGCAGAGATCATCCTCATAGCTAAATCTCTGCACTCATCCTCAACAGACAAGAGTTCCTTTTAGTCTAGGAAGACCTTTCTGATTGGAACTTGGCCAGGTTACTCTGGCTGCTCTGCTTCCATAAATGACTAGGCCGGATCCTATGCACCCTTCAACAAAATAGAAGCCCTTCTTCCCCTAAGCTTCCTACCTCTTCCACTGCAACCCCTTCCTTCTCCTCAGCCCTCTAAACCCCCTCTACTCTTGATGAATCCAATCCCAGAGCTGGGGGCCAGAGACTCCAGGGCAATCCTTCAGGGGTAGAAATGCTTCCAGAACCACAACAATGAGGATAGAAAGAGGAAGAGGACAGCACTGCAGAACAGGCTAGAGGAAGGAATCACCTGCACTACGTACCAGTGGATGACATTTCTTGTCTTTTTCCTCCCTTTTTGTTTACTCAAAGGGAGCAAGGAAAGGGAAGAAAATGAGACTTCTGTTTTTGCCAAATCAAGTAGCTGCTTGTATAACTTTTCCTTCTTTACAATAAAAATAAAACTTCCTTCTCATGGGAGATGAGTCTTTACAGTTGAGGTTAGAAATCGTTATGGACATCTTAAGATTCTCTTCTTATGACAAATTTCTAGAAGCAGGAGTGTTAGATCAAGAGGTAGGCACACTTTCAAGGCTTTTAATGCTGATTGATACAAACTGTTCTCCACAAAACAATTCACAACAATTCACAATTCCTGGGATGGACTGAAAGTTCTTAGCAGTCAAATATCATGCCTGTTCATTTCTGTATCCCCACAGTCTAGTACAGTGTTTTTTCCAATACACATCTGTAGAATTATATGGTACTTCTTTTTTAATCAGAAGAGCACAATATCTTGTAAAGAACTTTGTAATTAGGACCCAATGGCATAATTTATGATTTAAATCACATTTCACAAGAATTGCCAGTAACAAAACTATTTATTACCAATATATATCAGAACCATATTTTTGATTATGCTTCCCACATCATTTACAATAAAAATTATGAGCTTTTCATCACTATTTAAAGAATATATCCAAGATTTGGTGGCAGAAGGCCCACATTTGCTGTAAATTATAATTCTATCATAAGATAAATTAGGTGGTTTCCTAAGGAATCATCAAGCTTTTTAGAACTTTCAAGGAGACAATGCATATTGTTTTTAAAAGACTATTAAAAATTAGATTTATAAGAGTAAACAACAACAAAAGAATATATGTAAGAACTACTCAGTCTATCTATCTGATCAATCTTTACTAAGCAGTATATACATAAGGGCACTCCATATTACTTTATCAATTGACTCCTTTATACTTTTTTTAATACTAAGCTTTCTTCTACTTCAACGTTCCACCTTCTATTTCTCAGATACCACCTAAAGAGAAGCTGCAGCTACTAAACATGGTTATGTAGCTTAACTCAGCAGTAATAGCTGTGTGCAGCCTAGAGCAGAAGAAATTGGTCTGTGACCTTTAAAATGTTATTCCTCAATCCACACCTCAGTTTCTTCATCTTCAACAAACTAGATCAACAGCTTCTAAACTAAACATCATAGAAGACTAAAGGTCTCCCAGGGGCACCTCAAGAAGCCACCACACAGACGAAAAGTGAGAATCGGGCAGGCAGGGCTGCTGGAATGGACCTGAGCTTTGCTTTAACCGAATTAACCAAACTAACATTTACAGAGCACTGTACTAAGATAGATATAAAGTCTTGCCTAAAACTCAGAAAGCCTCTATGATGGAGGTACTATTATCACCCTAACTTTACAGATGAGGAAACTGGAGCTCAGTGGCTATACAGCTGAGAGACAGAGCCAGGTTAAAGTCCAGGTAGTCAAACTCCAGATTTGGGGTTTTAATTACCAGCTCACATCAACGCACCATCATTTTTAGCTGTTCTATATGTGGGTCATTTCTGTAAGATTTCATTTAGCAAATATCCTCTTGGTTTTTTGGGAAAAAAAATAGCACTGGTCAAAAAGAAACAGTAAGATGGACATCAAAGGCCTCTTTTCTAGCCCTAAAAATTCTATATCTCTAAAATCCTATTTTAAATAGAAGTGGTATAGAATATCACTAAAGATTCAAAAAGTACCTGAAAAGGTTTTGAAATGAAAGTCATTTTATTATCTTTTGACCCATTGCATCTGTATACTTTAGGGTCCTCTTTCTAATGGAGAAAAAAAGAAGCCAAATCTTCAACATTTAAAGATAATTACTAAAATAATAAGGTAGCTGTTCAGAAGGAATCTCAATCTCTTCAAAACACTGCTACTTAAATTTAAATTACTTAATGCAGAGCAGTGCCACCATAATTCTTGGTCATCAACCTTACCTGAGCCCTTAAAACTGCCTAGCGATGTTACTATGACATCCTTGTTGGCTTCTCTCTCACTCTCCACAGCAACTATTTCAAAGAGTCCCTTCTGCTGTTTTTCAAACTGCCAAAGGTCTGCTCCCTACTCTAAAAAAGCCTCACTTCTTACCTCCCAATGAAAACTGAAGCCATCAGGAGAGAATGACTTCCCCTTCCTGACCTCCAACGTAGAGATTCCCGCCCCTGCCCTATCACAACAGAAGCTGCTGCAGGTCCTTCCTCCTGGATCTGATCCCTTCATCTGGACTCCAGACTCCATCCTCTCAAATCAAGCCAAAGACTTCTGCATCTTCTCTCATTAACCTCTCCCACTTCTCCCTTTTCCTGGGCTCCTTCCCGTCAACTTTTAAACATGTTTGAGGCTCTTCCAATTTTAATGAATCCCAAAATTAAAAATCCATTACCCCACCTTCCACTCCAGCTCTCTAATTCCTCATCTTCCATTCACGCCTCAGCTACTGTACTTGTATCCCGGCTTCTAACCTCACCAAAATTACCAACAAATACTCTTCAGGCTTTACCTTACTTGTTCTTTCAGCAATGTTTGAAATTGTTGACTAGTCCATTCTTACTTTCATGGATTAATTTATGACTTACCAACTATGTAAGAATAACATAGATATAGATACAGAGGTATCAAATCTCTCTCCTAAGTGCTAGGCCTATAATTAGCTTACACCTGCATATCTGATTGCTCAACTTGTCTCATCAGCCACTCACCAACTCAGCAAATTCAAATCTTAACTCATCTATCCCCTGGTCCCCCAGCCCACTCCCACACGGCTTCTCTGGAGCTCTTTAGAGGATGCATCACTCTCCAACAAACTGCCCAAACCATGATCTGGGAGTTATATCTGTTTTTTTTCCCTAAACTCTCACAACCATTCAACCACTAAAGTCATAACAATTCTTCCTTCAAAATACAGTATCTCCTAAATCTATTCACTACTCTCCATCATCAATTCCACTACCTAGTACAGGCCATTATCTCTCTCCAACTGACTCCCAGTCCAACTTTGCTCTCCTCCAATCCATTTCTCCCAGTGATCTTTCAATGATATAAACTCAATGTATTATTCTCCTGCTTAAAACATATCAATTGCTTCCTGCCTCCTTAGGATATGGTAAACAACTCCTTAGGTTGGTTTACCAGGCATTTTATTCTATGGCTTAATCTACCTCCCTAGCCATTTATCCCATGCGTTATTTATATCTTATTTTCAGATACTTGACCTTGCCCTACTCTCTCTGACCTCCAGCTTTCCCACACATTGTTCCCTCTGCATAGAGGACCTCTTCCCCTGTGATTTGATTAGCTTCCAGTTAATCACCCTTATGTTTTCTGTGTAAATGCCAATCCCTCCAAGAAACTTTAGTACAGAGCAGTGTTAAGGAAATACAGGCCTGGGGCCACCCTGCCTGTGTTTAAATCCCACCTCCACCATTACTTCTCTGTCCCTCAGTTCCCAGATCATAACATGGGGATGATGACAACAGTAACAATAATCTCAAGAGTTGTTGCGAGGATTGAATTAGTAAATGTAAAGCTCTTGGGCTAGTTCCTAGGACATAATAAATGCTCAATAAATGTTAGCATAAAAGCTTTCCTGAATCTCCACAAACTGGTTGACTCTGCCAGCCCTGACACAGTACACTAACCTCAGTACAGTACTTGACTATACTCACCTGATTATCTTGTCTTCCCTACTTGATTGTCAGTACAGAGGTTATGTCTGATTTTCTTATGATTACAAACCCAGCCTCTACTTCAGTGTCTAGCACAGAGTAGAAGTCCAATAAATGAGTTGAACATTCCTTCTAAAAACCTCTTCATCAAAAGGATGAGAAGACAAGTCACAAACTGGGAGAAAATATTTGCAAAAGACATATCTGATAAAGGACTGTTATCTAAGGTACACAAAGAACGCTTAAAACTCAGTAATAACAAACAGATTTAAATATGGGCAAAATATCTGAAAAGACACCTCACTGAAGAAAATACGCAGATGGTAAATAAGCACAAGTAAAGATGCTCAACATCATATATCATTAGGGAGCTGCAAGTTTAAACAAGAATGAGATACCACTACACACCTATTAAAACAGTGAAAATCCAAAACACTGATAACACCAAATGTTGGTGAGGATGTGAAATAACAGGAACTCTGGTGTAAATTAAAAATGGTACAGCCACTTTCAAAGACAGGTTGGCACTTTCTCACAAAACTAAATATACTCATGCCACACAACCTTGCTACTTACTCAAATGAGCTGAAAATTTACATCCACAAAAAAAACCTGCACATGGATATCAACGGAAGCTTTATCCATAATTGCCAGAAGTTAGTAGCAATCAAAATGTCCTTGAGTAGGTGAATGGATAAACTGTGGTACATCCAGCAAATGAAATATTATTGAGTGCTGAAGAAGAAAAAAATACCTATCAGGCCAGGAAAAGGCATGAAAGAACCATAAATGCGTATTACTAAATGAAAGAAGACAGTCTGAAAATGCTACATAATTGTATGGGTTCACCTATAAGACATGCTGAAAAGGCAAAGCTAAGGAAGCAGTAAAAACACAGTAGTTGCCAGGGGCTGGCAAGGAAAGGACAGGGCACAGAGGACTGTAGGGCCATGAAATTATTCTGTATAATACTACAATGGTGGATACATGTCACTGTATACTTGTCAAAACACATACAATGTATAACACCAAGAGTGAACCCTAATGTAAACTATGGATTTTGGGTGATAATGATGTGTCAATGTAAGTTCATCAGTTGTAACAAATGTACCACTCTGGTGCAGGATGCTGACAGGGAGGGAGTGAAGGAGGGTGGGATAATATGGGAATGCTCTGTACTCTCTGCTCAATTTTAATCTTAGTCTCAAATAGTAAAATATGAAGTTTTCTTTCACATATCAGCCACATATCCTTACTAAATTGACTGGTCTTTGTGAGACAGCAGACTTCTTGAGGGCAGGGTTTAAAGGGATTATCATCCTCTCTTCAACCTTTTAGGGCCAAACTTCTTGAAAACAACGTCCTTACACACAAATTCTACTGCCTCACCTCTCTTTCTCCTTTCCTCATAGCAAACCGGCTTCACTTCCACTGCAACACTGGATCAAGTCTCTTCAAAGTCACCAACAACCAGTGATAGCTAAGTCCAATGAACACATTTTGGTCCTTTTCTTCTTCAACCTTAACAGCTTTCACATTGCTTTTGCTTTTCAGTCTTTTTAGGAACAACAAAGTAGATTTACTGCTCAGGAGTTCCTGCTGTGATTTTAACTGTGTTCATGTAGTAAACTACCACAGGTGTTAGAAGAGGGAAAAAGTTGGACTCTAACTCCATACTTTACCCTTCCAAACCCACTCAAAACCTTAGGTAGTAAGAATAAGTTTAATCTACCTCCCATCACTTTGAAAACTAAGTGGGGTTAATGGTATGGGGGTGGGGAGAGGGTCTTTATGCTTATCTCAAAAATTAAAAAGCAGGAATAAACTATAAAATCTTTCCAACTTCTACTGAAAAAGATAAATAATATATAAAGTCACCCATCCCTATTTTAACATACATTTTATAATAATAAAATGTATATTACATTTCTGAACTTAAACTAAGTAACTTACTTTAACCTCTTTAGTAATAAAATATGGTAGCTTTTAATCATGACTAGAAATGTCATATAACATTGATTATAATATTAAAGACACAGTCAATTTACTTCACTTTAAAAACAGGCAAGACCCTTAAGCAGATACATTGGCAAGCAGCATGATTTTACGAAACTCATCTTATGCAATAAATCTTTTAGCATCACATCAAAATTGGCTCTCTTTCTTCTTTCAAAAGAAATTAAAATTTGCATGTGAATTACAGAGTTCAATCTCATTCATCAATGCTAGATCATGGACTCTGAAAAATGTCATGTTCCTTCATACCAGTTTCATAGTTTCTGAATCATGATAGATACACCTTCCTGCCTAGTAATGAATACAGTAATAGGAAAACTCAAATAACTTTGAAAAGTATTGCTTCTCTATCCAGGTAAAATGTTTCTTTGGTATCTTATTAGTCAACAAATCAATTTCAAATGTAAATGAATAAAATAATACTAATGCTTAATATCCCTACAAGAATGTTAACTAATTATGCATGCCTACCTATTTCCCCCCAGTGTGTTCTCCAGCTCTTTGCTGTAGACGGAAAATACCACCTTCATTATCTGATGACACTGAGAAGCCCTCCTCGGCAAAGATGAAGGATTTTGCTCAAGGGCACAAATCAGTCACAATGGAAATGGAATGTAGACACCAAATGCAAGACATTTAACAAATTCTAGCAGTTTAAGGTATTTCTTTTTTTTGTTCACTAGTTGCAATAAAAAAATATAAAATTTACCATTTTAACCATTTTTAAAGTGTACAGTTTAGTAGTGTCAGCTATATTCATATTAGCTATATTCACCTTTAATAGTTTAGTCTTTTAATATTTTAATAGATTAATGTGTTATTAAAAATATGGTTTTGTAGAAGCATATTCGTACATTTACTAGCTACTAGTTAGCTACAGAACAATTTTTTTTTTAATTTCAAGAGTAGGGATTCAGATAAGCCATTTTGACTTTACAGTATCATAAATATCAGTAAACAGAAGCCAGACTGAAGGGACTCACACTTTAGAAATATGGACAACTTGAGCATCAAAAAATTTAAGAGTAGTAATGGATTATAATGAATAAAGTAAGGATTCATGAGTTCATAAATAAATACAACAACAACACAAAAAGAAGGAACTCTTCTCCCTTAGAATGCTAATAAATGTAGAAGGGATGATAGAATTAGAAAAACCACCATTTTACATTTCAGTAATCCTTTCTCAGTCAAGAATCATCAACAGGTAAGACTACTGGGTGAAAGTCTGGTGAGAAACAGAAGGGTTACATAGTTTTGATGTATCTCCCCACAAATCAGTTAAAAACCACAGAGGGAGGAACAGTAATCTGATAGTGGACAAATCTGGTGAACACTTTAGCCAAGTAACTAACATTACCAGCAATGGGATAAACAAACATTATGAGCCTAACATGATGTACTGAGAACATAATACAACTTCTGTGATACTCCTGCCAAAAATACAGAACCTGAAACTAATCAAAGAAAACATGAGACAAACCTAAATCAAGGGACAGTCAACAAAAAAGGTCTGTATTCTCCAAAAATGTCAACGCCATCAAAGCCAAAGGCTGAGGAGCTTTTCTAACAAAGACTGACAAGACGTGAGAACTAAATGCAAGGCATGTTCCTGGGCTACCCCAGACTAGAATAAGAAATATTGCTACAAATGACTGACAATAGCTAATATTTGAATGTCTGAAGATTAGATAATAATATTTTATCATTAAGCTTGCTAATTTTGCCAATTATACAGTGGTTATGAAAGGTGAACCTCCTTATTCACAGAAAATACACTGAACTATTTAGGAGTAAAGGTCATGTCTGCAACATATTCTCAAATGGCTCAGAAAAATAATAATATGTATATATGAAGCGAGATAAAGCAAATGTGCCAAACTGGTAACAGCTGGTGAAACTCAGTAAAGGGTTTTGAGAATTCTTTGTACTATTCTTGCAACTTTCCTGTAAGTCAGAAATTTCAAAAATTGTACAGTTGAATATGTATGTATATTTATGTATCCACTTTAGAAGTGTTCCCACCATTTTCTTATACCCCTGAAAATCAAATCTCTCAAATGTTCTTAATGACCCCAGAGGGACTACTCTACTTAGCATGACTTCAAATTCTAAAAATAAGTCAAGGTCAAAGTCCATGGCAAACCACAATAAAGATTTGGAAATACTGTCAACATACATTGGCAAACTGTTTATAATTACTTAAGCTAATCATTCCATTTTTTTCTGTTAGCTCTACAAAATAACTGAGTCCTAAACTCCCCCTCCACAACTATTTCACTTACGCCAGACTTCTAATCCGTCTACAAAATCACCTTCCAATTACCAGATACTTAAGACTCTGGCTCTGATACCTGGAATTTTCTCAAATCCATGACTTTAAGTTTTTAATGTCTGGATCCTCTGAGGAAAACTTCTGACAGAAAGACTAAATGCTGACCTGAAGGATGTGAGTTTGAACTTCGTCTGTGTGTAGAGGGAGGGGTGGGGAGTGGGCTGGTGCTGGGGTAAGGATTTTTTTTTTTTTAATGGAACAAGGAATACAGAAAAAAAGGACCTACAGACATCTAGGAAGAGTACCAACTATATCTCAGGGAGAAAATCCCAGTGGTGGATAAGAAAACATGCATACAAAAAAGAAAACTATAGAAAAAGTACAAAGGGTCAGGAAAGTTTCTCACCCTTAGTTTAGCAATCTTGTCATTTAACCTAATTAGACAATCCACAGAATGCACAATATAAACTGTTACTTGACTTGTAATTGGTCAGTCTCCAAACACTTACTGTCCCACAGCATTAGGACAAAAATCATATTTTCTATCAGTCCTTCTCACGAAAGAAGAAAGAAATGTGCTAAACTCATGATTTGTAACTAACGAAAGCACCAAAAACTTAGTATTACCAATAGATTCCGAGCTATTTAACCAACAAGCTGCTGGTTTAAAACCAGGTCAGCTTGCAGTAATAAAAAAGACGCCTGCCTTTCAAAATTGCCTAAAGCTGTCAAATTGGATGATAGACTACACCTGCGCAATCACCTAACCCCAGCACTGCCCCATCCGCCAGAGAGCAGAGCAAGTTTCCATCAAAGCGTATCACCCCTCGCCCCCAGCACTAGACAGTGAGTGGGCCACAAAGCGCCAGGAGAAAATGTTTAATTCTTCCAGAAATGTCAGCTTCCAAACTGAATTCAGGTTTTAAACTTTTTCCAAGAGGGCATCCCAGAGGCGACATTTTCCTCCCTGGGGTAAAGATTCCCCGGGGACGCGGCAGCTCACTCCCCGCCGAAGGTGGAGAACTTGACAGCCTGGCAGTGCTGGGTGAGAGGCTGGGAAAAGGGCGGGGAGGAGGAGGGGCAGCAGGAGTGCAGGTTCAACGCTCCGGCCTTGGCCCCGAGCTGGCGACCCGGAAGGAGATTAGGGTAGGCCCCAGAACTTGCAGCCCGAGCCCCCGGCCCGGCTGGGCCTCCCTGCGCGAGGGCCGGTCAGGTCTGGGGGAGCCGGCGAGCTTCGCCAAGCCCTTCACAGGGACGGCAGGTTGAGGCTAGACCATCACCAGGCTCGGTCCTCCCAGCTCGGACTCACCGCCCGCCGGAGCTGCCCACCAGCCACCGCTCGGAACATGGTCTCCGCACCCGTCCGCCTCTCAGCACCCTCCGCCTCACCGTAGCCGCGAGCTGACCCAGCTGCACCGCCTCCGCCAGTCACCGCAACGCTCGCGAGACGCGGGAACGAGGGCGGACGCCCCGGGCGAGGAAAGCAAGCGCACAGTTCCTGCCTGCTCATTGGACGGTCTCACAGCCAATGGGAACCGCGGAAAGTTAGGGGTGAAACTGGAGAGAGGGACAAAGCTGGGGCTGTGCTCTAGGAATCCTCGGGTGAAGCCAGGCTAAGGAAAAACCCGGGCAAAGCGGTTAGGCTGCCGGCCACAGCAGCTCAGAACGCCTGCCAGCCCTCGTCCCCCGCCCCCATTGTGCAAAGCTGTTGGAATGAACTTTCCCTCTGATCTGAAGACGGCACTGTGCTGGCTCCCTCGCCCTCTGCATGAAGTCCACCCTCTCCAATAGTCTTCTGCCTGTTCGTTTATTCACAGATATCAGTGCTTCACCTGTCATGTGCTAAACACATTTTCCAGGTCAGGAGAGTATAATAAAAGGATGCATAAAATGTTACCTCACCATACTCTGGAGGAAACATCCAAATAAGCATGTAACTTATTATGGAAGAAGGGATTCCCCAAATAGGTGATATTTGAGCTGGGTTCTAGAAGAAGGAACCTCCTGTGCACAAAGAGGGAAGAAACATAATGGGAAGGTCCAAGGACAAGGGGCAGGATTCAGCGTGCTGCCTGTAGGAGGAGGTAGAATTGATGGAGATGCAGCTGGAACAGCAGATTGGAAAGGTCTTTCTTGAATGAGGGTGTAACATGACGCCCCACCCTAGCCCTCTTCTCTCCCCACTATACCTACCCCTGGGCAATCCCACTCACACTCTGGTGTCAATGAATTAAATATCTTTTCCATGAGCCCCTATTTCCACCTGTACTTCCCTATAGCAGCAATTGGATTATAATGGCCTGGTTACTTGTCTGTCTTACTCATCCGACTGTCTTGTTAAGGTAGAGTCTGTCCTACTTTCTTGTTGTTGTTGTTAATGTGTCTTCACACATTGCACGGTGCCTGACACACAGTAGGCATTCAATCAGCATTTGTTGGATGAATCAACAAATAAATTACTTGCTAAAGAATCTGGACTTTAATCAGGGGAGTGATACATTTAGAAGTTGCCTCAGTTCCCAATTTAGTAACAACCTACCTTTCTAACCTTGTGGAGTCTACCAACAAATCCCATTGGCTCTACCTGCAAAGATGTCCAGAATCTAACACAGCTCCATTCCTCCACCACTACAACCTTCCCTCAGGCTCCTGTCCTTTCTCACCTGGATCATGGCAGGAACCTCCTGACTGGTCTTTCATTTATACCTGTGCCTTCTGAAGTCGCCTCTCCAAACAGCAGACTAAAGTTGTCCTCCTCTGAAAGCCTCCTTCCACCTCTATCTCCCTGTCACTATGCCCCACAGAGCTTGCTGCTCTTTGAACACACCAAGCGGCTCCCACCTCTGGCCTTTGCCTTTCAGTCCTTCCCTCTGCCTGAAGTGCTCTTCCCTGGGGACCCACGTGGCTCTTTTCCTCACTTCATTCAGGTCTCCGTTCAAAAGCCACACTTTGAGGAAGGCCAACTTTGGCCACCCTACATAAAGCAGCCCCCCTTCCTCTGCACTCTCTAGTGTCTTTTTGGTTTTCCTTCTTGGCATTTATCACCGCCTAACAGGATACATGTTTTTGTTGACCTGTTTCTTGCTAATCTCCCTGCATGGAAATATAAATTCCCCAGAACAAGAACTTTGAGCCAGCAAACCCTGAAGTGCCCAGTTTGCTCCTGCCTCTTCCCCGCCTGGCAGGCCTCTACTCTACCTTTGACACTCAGCCCAAGTGACTCTTCTATAAGGTCTTCCCCAGTCCTCCAGGATGAATGAACCCTTTTCTCTTCCTCATGCTCCTGCTTCTGTGACCGGAACTTGAACATGAGTTACATCAGCTTAACATGTCTACGTCCACCTGGCGGGCTGGGGCTGTGGACCCCCTCAGTGAGTCTGCACGTGGGAGGGGCTGGTTAGTATCCTGTTTATCTCGGCCTTTGCCTCCCAACCCCGTCCCCCATTGGATTCTCAGTCCTATAGAAGTGAAAAGAAGAGGGAAGGGTACTCTAGGTAAAAATCAAAAGGGATATTTTACTAAAAGCCAGGTTAAAAAAAAAATTGGTACACAAACTTACCTCGTTCCCTGCCTCACCACCCATGACAAAGCAAACACCAAAGGGAGAGACGCTTCCCCACCCCACCCCACCATGGGGCAACTGTGGCACGCCTGGGCTCTGGTGAGTCAACAGCAGCTGTGCCAGCAGAGGCCCGATGCCCACACAACCAGGCGGTTCCTGGCAGAGCAGAGCCAGAGCAGAAGAGGCGGAAAACTGCCCAGGTCTGCAATAACTGACCAGACCTGCTCAGGAGTGCACGTGGGACAGCCCTTAGGGACTCTGTAGGGGAGTGGTGGCGAGTCCTGTATTTACACGCCTGACAACCACCACCAAAATGTGTGTGCTAAAACATTTGTCTTTGAGGATTTCCCCTATAGATATTTGGGTGTTTGCCACTCAGTCATGAGCCGCCTTGGTGAAGACCTATGGTTTTTATTATCTGGTTCTTGTTTAGTGAGTGTTTGTAGAAATGTTTGTCCAAAGAGAAAAGGAAGGAAGAGAAGGGTACGGGGAGGGAGGGAGGCGTTGCCACAGTCAACCCCTGAAGACTTAGTCCAGTCTTCTTGTAAAAACACCTCACTCTCCTCTCCACAGGCCAGTTTCAGGAGTAGATCCTCTAGGATTCCTGGTGGAAACTTAAAAGGGGAGGGTTAGCGGAATGAAGTAAAGCCCCAGCTTCTGTACCCCTCTGAGGGGCCACACTTGGCACTTGTCTCCTTCCCTGTCATCCATTCTACGGTCTCCTCACCCTCAGCTGGCGCCTCCTCTGGACTCAGTGGTTTACCTGATGCTCTGAGCCCCGACCACCACGCCCATCTTAGGCCAGGGGTCTGGGGTTGCTTTACTTGTCCATTTATTGTCACAACTGGGCAGGAGAGTACTGAGAATCACCCAAGTGGATTGCTCTTGTCCAGGATGATGACTCCTCTTCTTGCCTGCTGGCACCTGCATACAAGGTACCCAAAATGCCCAGGTGGTATCTGTGGCTAATAGTTCAATAAGGCTCTTGCTGTGTCCTCTAGTGGAAGATTCTTCCTGTGGAGGTCAAAGACCTCTAACCATGCAGAGCCCAGAGTTGTGAGGTCTGGAGGCCCAAGTTCCCCAAGTGCTCACTGAGAGTAATCGTAAAATAGGTCCCTCCCGCTTCCATCCCTTGATTCCTGAATCCATCTACCTGTTAGGGACACAGCCCCATTTAAGGCCTTTGATTCAAGATGCACGTGGCATTCTGGAAGATGAACCCCATCCTCGTGGAGTATTGCCTCCAAGCTGCAGCTGCAAATCAGCGGCTTCTGGATGTTACCGTGTGTGATTGGCTCAGTGGATCCTGTAATCATGGACTCATTCCTACACCTCTGCTACAATAAATTGGGTCCATGCTCTGATACGATGTTACGTAGGATCTTGTGCTGGTGAATCAAATACTCAATAAGCCCTCAGAAAGCAGTGCTGGCTAAAGTCTGGGGGGCAGGAAAGGTAAACAGCACCCAGAAGATGTGTTAATTCCTATCTGGAATGAATCATGGCTCTTCCAGGGTGGAAAGGGTTCAATGTAGTCAACATGTCACCATGTGGCCAATTGGTGTCCTGGAAAAATGGTACCATATTGGGGGCTGATTCAGTAGCAGCAGAAGCTAGGTCAGCCTTCATTAAGTGGGAGCCCATGCTACTAGGCTCATCCTAGCCTGTTTCTCTGTCACCATGGCTTCTTTATTCTTGTACCCTTAGTGCCAGCACTGGGTGGCTGATGACAAAAGCTAGTTGAGGTCAACTGGCCAAAAAGACTTGGTTATTTTGTGCCTCTTCCATGGTAGATGCCTTCTGGGTGTTAATGTGTGATACAAGATCTTCATACTTTGGGCCAACTCCCACACAGCTATCCATCTTGTGTCTCTGTCCCAGACCTCTTTGTCCCAAATCCTCCAATCTTTCTTCTTTTGGGCCCCTACTAGCCATGTAGGTCCTTCACCACTGTTCATATATTTTCTAACCCTCTGGACACACAAAGTGTATGGCCAGGTGCACCTCCTGAAGCTCAGCCCATTAAGAAAAATTTCCTTCACCACCGTTTTTCAAGGCCACCCCCAAGTGAGGCTGTAATACCACCACCATCCTTTTTCAGTTTGAACCCACATGTTGAGCCAGGTCTCCACAAACCACATGCAGGACTTTTCCTTCTCTTGTCAGCTGGTTGTAAGGGACCCTACATGCAGCCGAAGTGTGAACGGAGGGCGGGTGCTGATATAATGTGGGGCCTGGGCTGCCTGCTCAAGCAACTTGCTCATGCACTCTGGTCCTACTAGTGCTCAGTCCCAGTTGTACCACTTCCATCCTAGGACAGACTGTTGCTACCTAGCTGACACTGTGACTTAGTGGGTTTGATAGAACCCAGCTTATGACGGGTAGTTTCTGACATGTGGTTATTTGGTGTGGTTACACAAGCTTTTATTTCAGAAGGCACGTAAATCTCTGCTGTAGGTGGCATGGCCTTGCTCCAACGCCCCAGGGGCCTATGTTGTGATTTCCCATGGAGCCTGCCATAAACCCCACACAGCATCTCTTTCTACCACTGACAACACGGATGCCAGCTCTGGAAGCATAAATGGCCAAATCGCAGGACTGCTTACTGCCTGCATCTGCTGTATAATCTTCTTCTGTCCTGAGCTCCATTAAAGCTGGCAGCCTTTTGTGTTACTTGGTTTATGGACCAGAGCACTAATCCCAGGTGTGAAAAACACTGTGTCGAGAACTTGAAGAGGACTGCCAGGCATGATGCTTCCTTCTTCATGGTGGGAGGTGCAATGATTTCTTTTTCTTTTGATGGGTTATGCAGCATTCCCCTGACTCTGGACCCCTAAACATCTTACTGATTCCTGCATCCTTACAGAATTCATCTCCCGCCCTCTGGAGTACATGTGTCAGACCAAGGCCTCTAATATGCTGGCCACTTTTTGCCCATCCGGCTAAATTAGTGTGATGTCACTGGTGGAACAGATCAGTGGGGTGTTCTTCAGGATGTTCACGTGGTCCTGATCTCTTCAGGCTGTATTACAACAGAAGCTGAGAGCGAACATAGCTCTAGGGCAAAACTATAAATCTATACTGTTGTTTCAAGTGAATGCATACAGTTTCTGATCTACTTTCCTCATAGGGACAAAAAGTAACTTATTCACCAAATCAGTGTCCACATTAAATGTACCTGTGGCTGTGTTAATTTGCTCTAGCAAAGGTACCCAAACTGGTGTGGTGGCTGCAACAGGGCTACTACTCGGGCAAGTTCGTGGTAGTCCACTGTCATTCTCTAGGTTTAGTCTGGTTTCTGCAGGTACAATACTGATGAATTGAATGGGAAAATGATGGTGATCCTTTAGTTCCTTAGAAGTTCCTTTGTTGTATGTTGCCAAGGAAGCCCTCTGATTTTTACACATGGTTTTAAATTGCCTATCAATCCCTCCTAATTTTTAATATTTTTCCCCTAGGGCATCAGTGGAATTTAGCAATCACCACCCAATGCCAAGATCCTGTAGTTATTATTTCCCCTATATTTATCCAATGCCTAGCACAGTCCCTTCCACAAGCAAAGCATCCCAATTTATGACCAGTGAAAGTTTTAACAACTGGACCACCGCTTTACAGTAAGGGCTATCTGTGTTTCATCTCCTCAGTGGTCAGGGTGTCCTCAGTGCTGGCCTAGCAAAGAGTAAGTCAACTCCAAAACCCCATCTCATCACCTGCTTTCTCAGATCACCCCTACACTCCTGTTTCTATTGGAAGTAGTCTCTGAGACAAGTTTAAAGTACCTGATGACTATTAGGGCATGCCCTTAGCATCCACACCTGTGTAAAGGATGACACAGAAGCAGAAGGGAGCAGAAGGGGAAGCTGGGCAGTTATGCAGGCCTGATCAAGAATCCAATGAAATGTGGATTATTCTGCTACTGAATTAGATGGTAAAGTGCTGTGTTTACTATGCAATGACACTATTGTCATGCTAAAAGAATACAGTGTATATCAACTCTAACAGACTAAACACCCACCACAGTATTCTCAACTCATAGACCAACCATCAGAAAAATTAGAATGTTTAAAGTGTAATGTATCATCTATCTGAGATATTTAAAACTGAATATCTCATTACATCAGAATTTCTTCACCAATGTAAAGAATGAAAACAAAGCTGCAACCAAAGTAAGTTTCTGAGTGGCTCATTTGTTAGCCAAACAAGGAAAGCCATTTATTGATGGTGAGTTAATTAAACTAGGCTTGATTGCAGCAGCTGACAAAATGTGTCATAAGAAAATTAACTTGTTTACTACAATTAGATTTGGGGGTAGAAAAAATGAGGACATGAGAAGCAACATCAATAATCAATTAAAAATCAAGGTAAATTACTTCAAGTTTTCCTTGGCTTTTGATGAGTTAACTGATGTTACTGATAATGCTCAGTCTCATTTAATCAAGGAGTCAATGCTAAATTTGAAATGACTGTAGAATTGGCCTCTGTGAATAGTCTGAACGAACAGAATATTTCCAAAGAAGTTGAGAAAATACCAATTCAGCACAACCTGAAGTGGAATCTGCTAAGATGTATTACAGCTGATGGTGGCAAAAATATATGTGGAGCAGAGAAAGGCTTAATTAGACAAATATAAAAGCTTGCGAAAATGTAAGGTGTGTAAAGCCTCTAGTTATTTATTGTATGTCAGCAGATATTTCACTGAAAATATTTTGAATCTATCATTTGTCATTGTCTCACAGTGTCAAGCGTGAAACTCATTCACTCTCATGGACTATTATTGGTTCTATGATTTTGGGGTCAGAAATAGAATCTGAATATTCCAACTTGTCCTACCACACAGTAGTTTGACAGTTTAGCAGTGATAAGTTTTTACTGCAATTTTTTTTTTTAGCTCAGGGCCTAGATTGAAATTGTACTCAAATGTTATAATAGCTTATTATCATAGATAGCCCCAAACTGGAAATTACCCAAATGCCTATTAGCTGGAGAATGAATTACCAAACTGTGATCTATTGCATTCCATTGCACCATGGACTGAATTGTGTTCCCCCTAAATTCATGTTGAAGCCCTAAGCGCCAATTTGATAGTATTTAAAGATGGGGCCTTTGGGAACTAATAAGGTTAGAGGAGGTCTTGAGGGGGTGCCCCTATGATGGGATTACTGCACTCCTCTCCTCTCCCTTCCTCTGAGGACAAAGAGAGAGGACATCTGTCTGAAAGCCAGGAAGAATGTCCTTACCACAACCCTACCAGGCTGGCACCCTGGTCTCAGATATCCAGGACTGTGGAAAAATATATTCCTGTTTTTCAAGCCCCCGAGTCCATGGTATTTTGTCTTGGCAGCCCAAGCTAAGGATGATCTACTGTATTCCACTTTAAAACAATAAAAAGGCACATAGTACTGATACACACAACAAAATGGATGAATATCAGAAGCATTATGCTAAGTGACAGAAGCCAGGCACAAAAGACATATGATTCCATTTACATGAGTCTGTAAAAGGCAACATTAAAGGGACGAAAAGCAGAACAGTGGTTTCCAGGAGCTGGGATAGAGGGAGGAGGTTGATGGCAAATGGGCACGAGGGAACTTTCTAGAGAGATGAAGTGTTTGATATCATAATTGTGGTATACAAATACAAATGACTGTGACTGTATACGTGTATCAAAACTCAACAAGCTGTACATTTAAAATTGGCATATTGTATTATATGTAAATTCCACCTCAGTAAAGCTGATTAAAACACATACAAATACACATAAACATACAGCAGGTCACCAGACTGAACCCTCTGCTTATACAGTCTACAACCAGGATGTTGATGCAAACATAAACTGAAACATTTCAGTTTGAACGCTGAATCACATCCTACCTTCAATCTATCAGCAAATCCTGTTGGCTCTAGCCTTCTGCTTCCACTCTAGTCCAAGCCACCATCATTTCTCACTGGGGTTACAGCAGCAGCCTCCTAACCAGTCTGAGCCTCTGTTCTTGCCTTTACAGACCATACTCAGAACAGTGAGTGATCCTCCTGAAACATAGATCACATTACACCACCCCTGTTCAAAAGCCCTTCCATCGTGCTGGGGGAAAACGCTAAAGCTCTTGCCACGACTACAAATCCTTCCTTGATCTGATCCCTGCATGGGGTCTCCTCTCACCTCCCTCCTCAAGTCTCTGTCTCTCTACTCCTCCGCAAACACATGAGCATCCTCCTGCCTTGAGAACTTCGCACTTGCAGTTCTGTCTGTTTGGAAAGCTTTTCTCCAGACCTTCTTCATGGATTGTGCCCACGCTCCACTCAGGTCTCAGCTTAAATATTGCCTCCTGGGAGAGACTTTTTCTCAGAACCACCAAGTAGTTCCTTGTTCATTTTCTCCATCTTCTAACTATGTTTTATTTTTCAGAACAAGGACTTTGTTCTCTTCCCTGTTGTACCCTTTGCAACCAGAACAACATCTGGCACATGTCAGGACTCAATACATACTTGGTGAATGAACAAATGAATAAACAGATGGACAGATGAGCTAATTTGCTCTGAAGCATTTTCAGACTGCCTGCCCTGCCCTGCCCTTCTTTCTCCTTCTTCCTCATCTTTCTGGCATTTGCTCATTTTGTTTGTTTGTTTTGATTTTAACAACAGCTTGATTGAGATATAATTCATGGACCATGCAACTCACCTGTTTAATAATGTACGTAAATATATTATTTTTGGCATATTCACAGAGTTGTGCAACCATTATCACAGTCAATTTTAGAATATTTTCATCACTTCCAAAAGAAACCTCATATGCTTTAGCCTTCAAATCCCTGTCACTCCATCCCCCCCGCCCTAAGAAATGACTAATCTACTTTCTGTCTGTGGATTTGCCTATTATGGAAATTTCAGATAAATGGAATTATATAATCTATGGCCTTTTGTGACTCGCTTCTTTCACTTAGTGTAATTGTTTCAAGGATCATCCACTAGGTAGCATGTATCAGTTCTTTATTCCTTCTAATGGCAGACTAATATTCTACTGCATAGATATACCACATCTTGATTTATCCATTCATCAACTAATGGACATTCTGGTTGTTTCCATGTTTTGGTTCTTATGAATAATGCTGCTATAAACATTTGTGTACAAGTTTTTGTCTGGATATTGTTTTCATTTCTTTAGGGTATATGCCTAGGATTAGAATTGGTTCCTCTGTTTAACCACTTAAGGAAATGCCAAGCTATTTTCCAAAGTGGCTACGCCATTTTATATTCCCATCAGCAATGTGCGAGTGTTCTGATCTCCACACCTCTCAATTATATTCCTATGATCTATATGTGGCTTTTGCTATTTTGCCACAATACAAACATTTCACCATATTCCTGGTCCAGTTTCAGCCTTAGTTTGTTCTTGACCTTATGTTATTGGTTAACGTTTAATATATGTGACACTCACCAGCCCAAATGAATTGCAGACTCCTTTATGGCAGATTCCATGTCTTGTACATATTTGTATCGCTTTCACCACATGGTGAAGTATCAAGCTTGCATCAGGTTCTCAATAAATATGTATTGACTGTCTGAAAAGTAACAAGAAGTTGGCAGCAATCATGAAAGGAGAAAGAAAAGAAGGAAAGAAGGAAAGAAGGAAAGAAGGAAAGAAGGAAAGAAAGAAAGAAAGAAAGAAAGAAAGAAAGAAAGAAAGAAAGAAAGAAAGAAAGAAAAGAAAGAAAAGAAAAGAAAGAAAAGAAAAGAAAAGAAGGAAGAAAGAGAGAAAAAAGGAAAAGAAAGAAAGAAAAAGGAAGGAAGGAACAAAGAAAGAAAAAGAAAAGAGAAGAAGGAAAGGGAAGAAAAAGGAGGAAGGAATTTGGATCCACAGGGAAAGTTAGAACTTATTCATTTCAATTTTAAATATTATAATGAAAGGTCAAGCATCAAAAAGCTCTTTCTTTTGCTTCTCCTTGAAAAAAGCAACTTTCTCGTTGTGAGCTTCTCCAAATGCAAAAGAAGGAAGTTGGACACCATATATAAAAATTAACTAAAAATGGACCATAGGCCTAAATTAGTGTAATAGCTAAAACTATAAAACTCTTAGAAGAAAATATAATAGTAAATCTTCATGACCTTGGTAAAAGGTAGAGTCTCCTTAGATATCACACCAAAAGCTTGAGTAACAGATGAAAACTTTAATAAATTGGACTTCACCAATACTTAAAATTTTTGTGCTTTAAAGGACACCATCAAGGAAGTGAAAAGACACCCCAAAGAATGAAAGAAAATATTTGCAAATTATGTATCCAATAAGGGATTTGTATCCAGAATATATAAAGAACTCTTCCAACTCATAGATAAAAAGACAACCCAATTTTTACCATAGGCAAAGAATCTGAATAAATTTTTTTTCCTAAAGAATATATACAAATGTCTTCATATGCCATAAGGATATGAAAAAATACTCAACATCATTAGTCATCAAGGAAACGCAAATCAAAACCACAACGAGACACCACTTCACACACTAGAGTGACTATAATTAAAAAGACAGGTAATAACAAGTATTGACGAGGATGTGGAGAAATTGAAGCCCACACACATTGCTGGTGGGAACCCTCATAAGTGATGCAGCTGGCTTGGTAAATAATTTGGTAGTTCCTCAAAGTGTTAAATATATTACTGTAATCCCGTTCCTAGGTATATGCCCAAGGGAAATGAAAACATATTCACACAAATCTTGTACATAAATGTTCATAAGCAGCATTATTCATAAAACCCCAAAACTGACAGCAACCCAAATGTCCACCAACTGATGAATGGAGAAGTAAAGTGTGACACATCCATATAATAGACTATTACTCAGTAATAAGAAGGAAAGAAATACTAACATGTGCTACAACACTAATGAGCCCTGAAAACATGCTCGGTAAAAGACTGTCTATTGTATGGTTCTGTTTATATGAAATGTCCAGAATAGGCAAAGGTATGGAGGCATAAAGTAGATTAGTGGATGCCTAAGGCTGAGGGTGAATGGGGAGTGACCGCTAATAGGTGCAGGCTTTTGGGGGAAGGTATTGAAAATGTCTGAAATTGACTGTGGTGATGGTTGCACAACTCTGTGAATATACTAAAACCCATCAAAATGTACACTGTAAATGTGTGAAGTACATAATATACACACACACACACATATCCCACGAGGTTAAGGGACATTATGATAAGTCCTCTCATTTATTATCTGTTATTCAAAAAAGTAATCATTTGAAAAAGCCAGTAATTTGGCCATTAAATGATTACAAGGTCTTATAGCTCATCTCACACACCAACCTCGACTCACTAGAGTTAAAAGACCCCATGAATGAGACCCTCTGCTTTACACCTTAATTTAACATAACACCCTTCAATTTCCTCTGTTACCCATCTATGCGGCTCTGATTCACTGCTTTCCAGAACTTCTGTCTAGGAGTGTTTCAGGGGCAGTGATCTGGTTAGAATGAGAGAATTTGTCTTCTAACTGCATTTGCACAGCAGATCCAATTTTTCACTTAAAATTTGTGGCTGATGAAGATTGGACCCCGGGGTACTGCTCTGGGGTGGTCCCCTCCTTTGCTTCAATATGGGCCACATAGAAATGGGCCTGTGTTCTTTAAACCCTGCTTCATACTTTCAAGGCTCACCCGTGTTCCCAACAAGCAATTATTTTGCAATGACATTCTGCCTTTCTACATACAGCACATGGAAATGGACCTCCCTTTTCAGCAATGTCTGCCAACAGGACTTCTTTCTTCATGCTAAAAATACCTGCAGATGATTTTAACTGTGCCATTTTCAGATTCTCCTTTCAACTTCTCTGTTCCTTCCCATGTGTTGTCATTTCTCTATTTGAAAGTCATGACCGTGAAACCTCGAATATTTATGGGTTATACAAACCGCTTCCTTTGGTATATTTTTAATAATCACTGCTCTATTATTACCAGATGTTGAAATCCCAAATGATAACAGCGTGACAGACTTTAAGGGTAAGATTATTTGGGCTAGAGAAATGAGATGTTTTCATTCTCCGGGATGTTTTTGTTCTCCAGGAGATAGCAGGTGTCTGGCCTGATTTGTATCCAGTTCTTTTCACTTTTAGCCGAGATGTCTTAGACAAATTCTTAAATTTCACTGATCCTTTAAGTCTTCATTGGTGAAGAGTGATGCTAAAGCCTTCCTCACAGGGTTTTGGTGAGAAATGTGTGGGGTTTTATGTTATCTATTATTAGATTATTAATCAGATATTAGTTATCTATTGCTGTGTAACAAATTAACACCCCCCTCCAATTTAGCAGCTTGAAACAATGTTTATTATCTCATCCAGTTTCTGAGAGTTAGGAATAGTGGAGTGGTTTAGCTGGGTGGTTCTGGCTTAGAATCACTCACAAGATTACATTCAAACTACAGGCCAGGGCTACCGTCTCTATAGACTTAAAAGGGATCGGAGGATTTGCCTTTAAGCTCACTCCTGCCGGCTGTTAGCAGGAGGCTTCAGCTCCTCGCTCTGGGGGCCTATCCATATGGGTTCTCCCAAAGGCAGTGGTCAGAGAGAAAGAGAGAGACAGAGACACCAAGATGTAAGCTGCAGTCTTTTATAAACTAAATTTGAGGGTGACATACCATCATGACTGCCATATTCTACTGGTCACACTAACCAACCCTGATGCTGTGGGAGAAGACCACACCATGATGAAAGTACCAGGAGGCAGGGATCCCTGGAGGCTGGCTACCACCTGTGGATAGAGCACCCAGTGGCGACACCTGCACCCCACTAATTCTACAGCCATTTGTTGAGCCCTGCTGGACCTGGGAGATATAAAATAGACATTGTACTTGCCCTCAAGGGTTCCTATTCTGGAAGCCCATAAGAAGTGTTCAAGAAACGTGTTTTCCCCCAATGAGAAAGAAAGAAAGAAAGAAAGTTCATTTTTATAAGATGAAGATTTCACTCATCAGAGTTATAGCCATGATCCGAGTAATTGCTACTTGGGAAAAGTAGGCAAACCCTCCCTAAATGTGACTATTACATGTTGGAGGACTCTGCAATTTTCACTTTAGAGCCTGAGAGTTTACATTAAGGATCCCAGCTGAAGTAAAGACAGCCATTGTAATTGCCTCTGAGAAGAAGGTGTACTAAGCAAATTAACGGTCTCCATAGTCTTGCAAACATGGTTATTTTCCAACACTATTCTTTAAGACACTGGCTGCTTCTATAGGCACACCATCTAGAGGTGAAAGCATTAAGGAGGAACCTCTATTTGGCAATGACTCATCCACTGTCAATTTTGTTGATGCTTAATATGATGTATATATAGACAATGTATATACTATAGAATAAGGTGACCTTGAGTGTAACAGCCCCTAGAATGCACTCTGACCTCCCAGTTTATCCCAATTAGTGAGATTTTACTTTCCTGATATTTTACCTGTGCTAAAATATTCATATTTCAGGCTCTTAGGGGAGACATGTATGATTCATTGGATTAATGGCAAAGGAATTTGCCTCCATTATCAAATTAGCCTTGCATCTCACCAGCCTTCGTAATGCTGAAGTGAAGCTTGAGATTTATACATAAATACTGCAGTCTTATTCCAAGTTTAATAAAACATGCATATCTTTCCAATATACCCATGGACAGAAATGGACACTGGAAATTCCGCCGATGCAAAAGAACCTGCAGGTGCCCAAGAGATGCCAGCTGAAGTCCCACTGGATGGCTGTTATCCCTTCTCATGCCCTTGACCAGCCTTTTCAGGTCACTGAAAACTTTGTGGTTCAGTAGCTCTTTGCTGAGCCTGCCGCCCTCTGACAGCCCTGGGGAGGATGCCAGAGAGGAGACTGATACCATCTCTGTGCTGAGAGATTTAATGAAAAACACTTGTGCCAGCATCACCTTGTCCAGGAGAAAGGGCAGGGATTATGTCTTGTCTTATTCACAGCTGTATTTTTGGTGCTTAGAAAAGGGATTCCAAGCAGTCTCCACGAGGGAGTCCCAAAGAACTAAATCATCACGTGGCCCCCAGGTGTCTCCACACTTAGCCACACACACACCAGGAAACTACAGTGAGAGCACTGGGGCCAAGCAAGGGGGCCAGACCCTCCCCAGTCCTCGTATTTTGGGTTTGTTACTGCCTCTGTGCTCTGCTGCCAGGCACCTGCTGCTTGGTGCACCCTTCTCATTGCCAAGACTCTACCCTAGTTGTTCCCAATCTTCACCCCAAGAAGTTTTCGGCATTTTGCAGCCAAATGAGAAAAATCAGGATATTGTAGCAAGTTTTTCACAAAGCTCAATGGAAAGGGCAATTATTCTGAAACTAGGCTTTTCTTTTTTGTTGAAATTATGATAGGAAATAATACAGTTTTTTTTTTTTTTATGTCTCACTTGGCAGCCTGGAATAGTGGCAGTCCTGTGTGATGTCCCCATTGTTTTTCTTCTTGGTTCTTGAATTCACAAAGGCTGAGAAACACTGTCACACAGGACCAGTTCAATCCCCACCTCATTCTCAAGGTCTTCCCTAATCATTCAGGGCTCACTTTTCCTTTCTTAAAAAAAAAAAATTCAGCTTGGGTGTTTTCATTCTAAAGTCATAAGTATATAGTGCAGAACAATTGGTAAATGTAAAAACTCACAAAGAAGGAAATAGAAGTCCTCTATAGTCCCACTTCTCTGAGAAAATTAATTTAGTCTGAGAGATGCCCTTCCATTCCATTTTCTGAATTTATCACTCAACTTGTTAACAAAAATGGAATTATTTTGTATAAGCTGTTCTGTAACTTCATGATATTCCATTCTCCTCCTCCACAATTATTAAGTGCGGACTTGGTATAGCTGCTATGGTGAGTATTTACACATATGAGCCATTTAATCCTCACAACCCCATGAAGTGGGTACTCTTTTTATGTCCTTTTTGTAACTGAAGCTCAGAAAGGTTAAGATACACACCCATTTCACAGAGCTGCTAAGTGGTAAAGCCTTTCTGACCAGGGGTGCCTGGTGCTAGAGCCCAGACTCTGAAACAGTATGACTTGGTACACTTCCACAATATGGATTTACCACAATCTATTTAACTAGTCTTTTACTTTCATTCATTTTCCTTTTTTTAAAAAAGTTTCTGGTATTATAAATAAAGCTGCAGTCTTTGTGTGCATTATCCATAAGTATTTCCATAGAATAACTTCTAGCAGAGGGTTTGCTGGGTCAGAGAGATTATGGAGTTTTAAGGTTTTTACAGATTTAGCCAAACTGCATATCAGGTTGTTGTGCCTTTTCAGAATGTTGTAACCTTGATGCTCCCTCCAAAAGGCTGTGAGAAGGCCAGTTTTCCCACACTTTGCCAACATTGGAAATTACCAGGTTTGTTTTTTTTAAATCTTTGCCAATGTGAGAGACCCAAAATGGCAATTTATAATGCTTTGATTACTAATTTGGTGGTAACCCCCAGGGATCCAAACCCTTGTATAATTTCCTCCCCTTAAATGCCTGTGACTTGTTTCTAATGAACAGAATATGGCAGAAGTGAAAGGATTCTGCAGATGTAATCAAAGTCCCTAATCAGTTTTGATTTTGAATTAATCAAAATCAAGATTATCCTAAGGGGCGGGGGGTGGGGGGTTATCTAATTAGGCAAACCCTTTAAAAGGGCTCCCGGAAGTTAGAGAGAGACTCAAAGCAGCAGAACCCCCCCCCCCCCCCGGTCTCTCTCTCTCTCTCTGTTGCTGGCTTTGAAAATGCAATCTGTCATGAAATAAAGCTGAAAGTAAATGAATTTCATCACCAATCTGGGAGCTCAGAAGTTTATCCTTCCCTAGTCAATCCACCATATGAGAATGCAGCCTGGCCACCATCTTGATTTCAGCCCTGTAAGACCCTGAGCAGAGAACCCAGGTAAGCCATGTCCAGACTTCTGAGTTACAGAAACTATGACATAGTAAATGGGTGTTGCCTTAAGCCACTGAGTGTTATGCTAATACAACTAACAAGACTACAATTTTCCAGGTTATGATCATGGCCTTTTCTTCTTTCCAGCTTATTTTTCTTTTAGCATTCATCATTTTCTTGTTTGAGTTCTTAATACACCAAGCCTTTGTTTTAAAAGTGTCAACCCCATTGCCGGTCATTAATAAACAGCCATTGCATTTTTATGTGGTCAGATCCATCGGTCTTTCCCATCTGCAATCTACATTTGTTGTGCCATTTGGAAGGCCCATCTTCATCCTGAGGTTATAGGAGGAGTCACATATATTTCTGTCTAGTACCTTGTAGTTTTGTCATTATGTTTAAATCTTTAATACACCTGAAGAGGTTTCAGTAAACAGTGGTACAGAGAAGTCCAATGTAATTGCTTTCAAATGTACCAATAATGTCTACTGAATAATCATTTGCTTTTTGGTTAAATTCATATCAAATCAAAAGTCTAAT
The DNA here is from genome assembly GCF_048773025.1 of Camelus bactrianus. NCBI lineage: Eukaryota > Metazoa > Chordata > Mammalia > Artiodactyla > Camelidae > Camelus > Camelus bactrianus. The sequence goes on from NC_133565.1 coordinate 31,281,540, forward strand.
TTTAGCCTTTTCAATCTGTTACATTAAATCTATCATGTTCTGTTTTAATATCAAACTGTTTTCACTATCAGAACTTTATAATGCACTTGAATATCTAGCAGGGACAATCACCCTTCATTTCTCTTCTTTTATAAACTTTCCTCACTATTCTTACACATTTCTTCTTTCATTTTATCTTTCAAATTATTTTGTCGAATTCCACTGGCAATTAATTATATCTGTGACATACCAAACTGTATTTATAGATTGATACATTTATAGGTTAATTGCGGGGAGAATCGACATCCCATAGTTCCATACTAGAACATATTTTGTCACTCAATGTATATGTTGTCTTCTTCACAGCCCTCATCAAGATGTTTTTCTTAGCTTTTGCACAGCAAAGGAAACGATAAGTAAAACAGCAACCTACAGAATGGGAGAATATATTTGCAAATGATGCAACTGACAAAGGTTTAATTTCAAGAATATATAAACAGCTCATACAACTTAATAACAAAAAAACAAACCCAATCCAATACTGGGCAGAAGACTTAAACAAGCAGTTTTCCAGTGAAGACATACAAATGGCCAATAGGCACATGAAAAAATGCTCAATATCGCTAATTATCAGAGAAATGGAAATCAAAACTACAATGAGGTATCACCTGACACCAGTCAGAATGGCCATCATTCAAGAGGACATGAATGAGAAATGCTAGAGAGGGTGTGGAGAAAAGGGAACACTCCTGCACTGCTGGTGGGAATGTAGTTTGGTACAGCCATTATGGAAAACAGTGTGGAGATTCCTCAAAGGACTAAAAATAGACTTACCATGTGATCCAGCAATCCCACTCCTGGGTATATATCTGGAGGGAACTCTAATTCTAAAAGATACATGCACCCTAATGTTCACAGCAGCACTATATACAATAGCCAAGACATGGAAGCAACCCAAATATCCATTGACAGATGATTGGATAAAGAAGCTGTGGTATATTTATACGATGAAATACTACTCAGCCACAAAAAATAACAAAATAATGTCATTTGCAGCAACATGAATGGATCTGGAGATCATCATTCTAAGTGAAGTAAGCCAGAAAGAGAAAGAAAAATAACATATGATATCGCTCATATGTGGAATCTAAAAAAAAAAGAGAGAGAAAAGGACACTATGAACTCTTCTACAAAACAGAAACAGACTCACAGACATAGTAAACAATCTTATGGTTTATATAAAAATAGAGAAAAATATATAAAAATATATAAAAATAGAGAAAAAAACCAAATTTCTTCTGTATAGCACAGGGAACTAAATTCAATATCTTGCAATAACCTTTAATGAAAAAGAATATGAAAACAAATATATCTATATATGTGCATGATGGAACATTATGCTGTATACCAGAAACTGATACATTGTAACTGACTATACTTCAATTTAAGGAAAAAAAAAAAAAGATGGTTTTCTTCATGTAGACCTGACACATGACAGGGTTTTAAATATTTCTGTTTGAAATAAACTGACTCTAATATATTTTTACAATTGTTTATTACTAGATTATAGAAAAGGTATTTCTTTATTTACTTACTTATGCAAGTATAAATTAGTAAGAGTTTGGCAGAAATCAATGAAAGCATTTTGTGAGACTCAGTTGGCTATGTGAAATTTACAATACAGAGTATTGCATATCTTATTATTTATTTGTAAATTATTTGCTATACTTTATATGGCGAAATTTAGTATAAACATATATGTTTTGTGTGTGTATATAATCTATATGAACATATGTGAGTCCTTTCCTGGAGACCGAGTTCTTAATCATGGGTCAATATCCCACTCATGGTGTGTATATGCCTGTGCTGATTAGTCTAAGCCAATAAGGGAATCCTAAATTTCTTGTCAGTAATTGGCTCAGGAATGGACAGATCTAAGCCAAGGTGGGCCAATGAAACAGAAAAGAGGTTTTCTAGGGGATTCTGAAAAGAAGCTTTCTTGTTCTGTGGTGAGAGCCCCCAGAAGCCAGTTTCTCCCACTGGTCATAGATAGTGGAAACACGTGTAATTTGGCAGCCATCGTGTGCCTATAAGAACCATCCTCAGGGTGAAGCTGAGTCTGTGGACAGTAGAGCAGAGAAATAGAAGGACCTTGTTGACATCATCTTTGAACCCCTGGGGTCATCTTCCTCTAGGGTCTGCCCTACCTCTGTGCTTATTGGTTGAGCCAGCTCGTTTTCTGTTTCTGCCCCTTTCAGCTGGGCTTCTTTAGCTCAAAGCTCCCTACTAATACAGGTGTGAGTGAGGTATGTGATGCACCCGCCAGCTCCCAGCACGTGGAGGCTGCTCAGGAAATGACAGCGCCTTCCCCTCCCCTCGCTCCACTCCACCCAGGCCTCGTTCCCTTGTCCAGTGCAGGCCTGCGTCCAGGCTTTGCTCCTGCAAGCTCCCTCCTCACTCACAGGCCACATTCGATGCTTTCTCACTCTTAAAGACCCCGCTCAAATCCCACCTTCTTCGTGAACCCTGTCCAGCTCGCGGAATTCTCCTCCATACTCAGCTTGTCTGAGTCTTACCACTTACCGCCTTCTGGGGTTGCCTGGGCCTTCCTGAGTCTGGGTCCATCTTCCCATCTGGAGCGAATCCCTTCAGGGCCAGGACCACTCAGAGTGCGGCAGTCAGCCTCCTCCACTGGCCTGGATCAACCTCTTGCCCTTTGTAATGCTCGCTTAGGACTTGATGCAGAACCTACTGGCCTTTAATCTCTTCTCTTCCTTGTTTTTTACAAGCTGTGGGCACCAGGATTCAGCTGAATGAGATGCCTACAACAGCAAGAGGAGTGTTATTATTTTGTTCTGAAGGTCTTTACAAGTGTAAGGCATGTCTAAAGTGGCTATAAATAATTTATATTGTCCATAACGCAAGCTGATCAAAATAGACCTCATCACAGTGATGCGGCAAAATCGGGTCCAAGCTGCTTTTCTGCTGCCTCCAAACCAATTACACGTTCGGAGGAGATGAAAATCTGCCTGGATTCCCTCCTGAATCGGATTAATGCCCCCTCCGCAATCACATTAATCACAATCTGTCCATGATTAGACACAGGATAATCCCATTGGACAAGAGGTGACAACCCAGCTTCTATTATCTCATTTGTTATCTATTTTTGGAATAGCTGGTAACTCTAGCCTCCAGAAGATGTTTTCCAGTGAAAGAGGATCCTCTGTAGGTTCTTTAGAAAAACTGTCGCTCCTTGAGCTTTGGGTAGAGTCACACACTTGGTGTCATTTATGATTCCTATTTTATTTCCATGTGATGGATAAACAAAACAGGACACGGGTTTGTGGTCCTTGTTATGAGAAAAACACACACACATTTACCTTCTGACAAACGTGTTGGAAAGAGTCAAAGACACCCTCCAAAACCCTTAAAGGTCAAGACAATAACTTTACTAAGAGGCATCTTCCCGTTTGAGGATATATGGTATTTCCTTTTCTTTTTGTTTTGGTATCATAGAGGCAAGCATCTATGGCTGGTACAAGGGCTGAAACCTGCCCCCAAAGTCAGAAGACCTAAACCCACATGTCTGTGCAGGACGGAGGACTTTTTACAATATTCTGGAAAACCCCACTGAACTCTGCTAGCTGACAGCTCCTCTAATTTGCATCTAGAAATACATGCACCTGGGCAGTTCTGGTTCCGCTTCCACGTTCTCTGAGCCCCGGGCACTGGAGCGCAGCAGAGAGAGCCTGAAGTCACTCCCACCCCAGAGGATACAATTCACAGAGCAGGATCGCTCCCAACTTACATTGGTGTCTCTATCTCAACCCAGATGTATTTTTCAATATCTTTAACAAGTAAGTTACATGTGAGTGGCATTCTTTTCCTCCTTCCTCAAGATTACAAACAGAAATGCTCCCCTTCACAAGGAAATGGTTAAGAGTTACTTATTGATCACCATCTGCCCAATCCCCCAAACCAGCCTTCTTGATCTGCCTGTTTCTAGGTTTCAGGATGGAGACAGGAGCTGGCCATAGCGTCCCCGTCCCCCGCCCCACTGCTGACTCACGTCCTTTTTACCTCTTGCCTCCCATGACTCATCCATGTGTTAATCTTCCCACAGCACCGCTACATTCTAGCCATTTTCCCATCTCGTCAGTAGGACCACAGGATCACGGAGGTTCTCCTTTGCCGAGAGAATTCCCTCAAACTCCTCAGTGGAAGTTTGAGGCTCCCCACAGTCTGACCTGAACTTCCCTTTCAACCTTTGGCTCATGCTGACTTCTCTGTGACAGTCCAGCGACGTGGCCCTGCCTTGGGTGGCTCTGGAGTCTTCCCTGTCTCTATGGCTTTGCCTGCACCACTGTCCTTATTCATTCCTGAATCCAGCCTCTCCCAGCTGCTCACATTTCCCCCCAAATGCACTTGACTCACTTACTTCCTCCCTCTGTCTGTGAGACTCTTTCCTCTTCCACGCAGACTGGGCTGCTCCTTTTCTACCTAGAAGAATCATACTCATCCTGCGGGGCTCCAATGAAATGCCGCGGGCTCCAAGAAGCCTTTCCAACCATCCTATACTGTGCTCCCTCCTCGGTGTTCCTGTGATGGCTCTGGGTCGTGGCTCGATAGTAGCCCTTTTGTCAGTACTGATTCCAAGTCAGGGGGAGCAAAGCCAAACACCAGGGAAAGTGGCAGGGACAGATTTTAATTAGCAATATCTACTGCAAAGGGGAGAAGAGTCTCACGTGAACTGAATTCAGCTCTGATCTGTCCAGAGGTGACTGGGCATTTTAAAGGGAGAAGAAGGGAGTACAGAGGGTGTAAGTGGGGACTCAGAAGAGTTAGTGAAGTGAAAAATTACAAAAAGCAGGAAGCAGGACTTGGTCCGTGAAAAACACATCTGGGTTTGCTAACAGGTGCTCATCCCTTAGAGGCTGGAAACATAGAAAAAGTCAATTCTTTGGGCAGCCTTCAGTCTTTTCAGGCAGGCACTTTAAGGGGGGCCTGGGTCTTCCTAGGGATGTGGCCTTGAGATGCTAGAAACTGTGAGTGGTTTGCTCAAACCTTTACAGGCTAAGACTGAGGTCTAGTCTCAGAGGAGCCAGGCTAGAGTTTGGACAAGGAGAAACTTTGTTATCCACCAGCATCTTCCTCTCCTCCCTACCAGGCCGCCTCATTTCAGTGAAGGGCACCCTGTCCATCCAGGGCCCCAGCTCGAAATCTGGCCCTTTTGGCAAGAGGCTGGCCTCTCTCCTAACAGCCGCTCAATCCTGGCTTGGTGAATCTATTCCCTTTGGAGCTCAGTCTCTCCCTCTTTCCCCACCTCCCTTTCTTTCTCATTTTGCCTAGTACCCGGCCTAGGCAAGGGGAGGGATAATTATGGGAGAAAATTGAACACTAGAAGGTAGGCGCCACGAGGCTGCAGGCTGGCAGGAGCCAGCCAGGAATTCCTGGGCCAGACTGTTCAGAACCACTCCCAAGCCGCGCTGAACCAGCTGGGTTCCCCCTTCTGGAAAGACAGGAAAAATGCAACTGTCCCAAAGCCTTTGGGACAGCTCCTTCCCATCGCCCCCTCCCCTCCTGAGATCCAGGCTTGTTGGGTGATCCCTGCAGCTACCAGGGTGTGATCTGGAAAGAAGCAAAGGATCCGTGTGTTTTTTTTTTAAAAAGGGGGTTAATTTTTCTCATCCTTCTGTAATGACTGTATTGATCTTCAAAGGATGAGAATGCTACAGACCGTGGGTTTCTTAATGCAGAGTGACCTTGGCACATGTTCACTGTAAACAAAGTAACCAACCAACAAACAAGATCCTTCCCATCTGGACAGATTCAAGGGCACAGATTCGTAACTAGTCTCACGGACTTGTGGGCCAGGGGCTCAGTCCCACCTCTTACCAGCTGTATTAACTTGTGAAGATGATTAATTTATTCATTTCTGAGCTGCTGAGAGATGGTACTGAAACCTGCCTCAGAGGCAGGGTCGGCTTCGTGGGAGGCAACCTGTGCGGTCCGAAGGCTCTACGCTTCTTCTTGTTCTGCCACTGCTGTCTTGAAATTCGTAATAATTTTTCAACAAGGGGCCCCGCCTTTCATTTTGCATTGGCATCTGCAAATGATGTAGCCATGCTGCCCAGAGGGATGCTGGGAGCTCTAAGGGAGACCTTCTACAATTGCTTAGCAAAGGGCATGGCCTGCAGCAAGTGCTCCATGAAAGTTAAGAAGAGAGAAGGGGGCTCAGGAAGGAGGGAGAGGGGCCAGGCAGAGCCCCTGGGTGCCTGTTGGCTCAAAGGAAGTTGGTAGGGATCAAGCAAGAGCACCTGGGAAGGAAGTGGCCTTAGCTCACTGGTTAGAGTGTGTGCTTGGTGCCCACAAGGTCCTGGGTTCAATCCCCAGTGTCTCCTTCTAAGGAAAAAGAAAAAAGTTTTTGAAAGAGTGAGGGAGAGAGCCTAGAGATAGAAGATGGGCTTGGATGGTGGGAGGTCTGGAGTCTGACCCTGAGCTGCCAAATTTCTTCCCCTTCCCAGGCCTCAGATGCTTTCTTTGAAACATGGTGCCAACTCCCACTCCAAAACTGAACTCTCAGCAGCCTGTGGCGGCTGGTGGTGTGGCTGCTGAGGGCCTGTCTGGTCTGTTCTGTACAATGTCTCCAACTGCCTTTGGAGAAAAGTAAAAGCCAAGGGCATGGGGGTGAGAGGCAGATGGAGGCAGGAGCCAGACGAGAGGCCTGGTCCTCAGGTGGGTGATGGCAGAATCCCATCCTTAGGGACTCCCTCAGGAAGACCCCCGGTCTGGCTTCCAGCTCCATCTCTGTCACTTATAGGATGAGTGACAGGTCATTGGCCCTCAGTTTCCTTTCTGATACTCACAGCATCCTTTGTGTTGGGTGGGCACTGTGCCTGTGACATGTCCGGTGTGAGGGATTCAGAGGCAAGATAGTATAATGATTCCACCAACAAGCTCTGGAGGCAGAGAGACTGGTTTAAATCCTGTCTCCATCAGCTATGTAACTGGGGACAACTAACTTAACATCTCCAAGCCTCAGTCTCCTCATCTGTGAAATAGGGATAATTTTACAACAGTAACTCCTTCCTGGTACTGTTGTAAAGATATGAGGAGTCATGTGTGTCAAGGTGGCCCCAGATCTGAGCCCTCTATGTTAGCCATGGTGATGATGAGACAAGATGTAGGTCAGGCCCAGCCTCCCTCCCTACACATGTGACTCCATGAAAAATAGGAGACAAAACATCTCCTGGCAGGTAAAGCTCTCCTGAGTGTGTAAGAACAGGAAGGCAGTTAGCTGGGCAGGAAGGTGAGGGTGTGCGTGCACGGGTGGGCCTGTAGGCGCTGCCGGGCCCCCACCGGGCCCCCGGGCTTGAGGGACAGTCAGGGGGAGGACGACTACTCTCTGGGTTGCGATTTCTTCTCTGTCAAACAAGGGCCTTTTGGTTCTAGAGTTCTAGATGGAAAGAAGGAGAAGAAGGAAAAAAAAAAAAAAAAGGAGGAGGAGGAGGGGATTGACTAAACAAAACTGGAAAATAGTAGAGGCCGGTTTCTTTTAGGTGACCGGCCTGCTCTGTGACCCTCCCACCCCGGCCCCGGGCCCCCAGGCCTCGTGCTTTCCTGCTCTTTCTCTCAGGTCTTGTTCCCAGGGTAGGAGCTGCTGTCCCTGTAGTGCGAGTGACCACCTGTTCTGTTCTTTCTCAAGGATTTCTGCACAGTAAGCCTGTCTTTTAGGGGAACTGTGAGTAGAGTTTAAGGCAGCAGTGATGAGGTGTGGGAGGTCTGGGGAGAAGGAATCCAAGGAGACTTCCCTGTACTTCTGAAACCTTCCCAGGAGGAGGGTCATAGCTGGGCTAGTTTTATTGGATAATACAGAGCTATGGAGCTCAAGGTGCTTGCTATTCTGAGTGAGGGTAGAGAGTGCTGTAAAACCCAGGAAAGGAGGCACCCAGATCCCCTGAGTGCCATAGCCTGGGACATGGAGGAGAGGACCCTGGGAACAGCCAGGAGGCAGAGAACCAGGGCAGGGCCGGATCAATGGCACCTTATGGCTGTGCTGGGGGAAAAGGATTTTCTCTTCTTTTGCTCCAGGGCTGGGTTTCCAAGGGTGGCTGTGACCCAGGAGATGCACATGGAGGGATCTTGAAACTGGTCTGCGGATTTACAGCTCCAGAGAAGTGAAGCTGGTGGGTAATAGGACCACATTCATGTGGGTCTTCCACTGCACAGTGAAAGAAGCAAGGAAGATGGAGCCAGGCAGACCTGCTTTGAATGCCAGCTCCAACTTATCCTGTGACCGGAAGCAATCATGTTACCGCCCTAAGCCTCAGTTTCTTCAGGGATTGAATGAGTCTGATACTACTGACCTCATTAACGCTGCTGTAAAGATGCCATAGGCTAATAACAGGGGCTTTGCACATGTGGAGCCCAAACAAGTATTAGTTCTTGACCCTCCTATCTGACATCCCAGAAGTCACCATCTCTCCCTCCTCCCTAATAGGGTTTCAAAGGACTGCTTTTCCTGAGCTCCTGAGCAGGAGAAATTTCTCCTCTTGGCAGGAAAGTGTTAAAGTCCAGACCCAGGATTCCAGCCCAGAGCCGCCCCCTCCTGGCTGCCTGAACCCTTGAGTTACTGATTTTCTGCCAGGAGCACCTCCTAGTTCACTACAGAGTCATACGTACTACATGCCACCCCCTATTCTGAGACTATGTACGCAGACACACAGACACCATCTGTACACAAACTCGACACTTGGACCACACTTTCTGATCTCCCATCTCTGCAGGAGACCCACACAGAGCAAGCACACATGGAAATGCACAAAGAAATCATCAGATGCCGTAGACACAAATATACCTAGATTTCCCCTCCACACCCAGGCACAGGCAGGAACCGAGCATGGGAAAGGCATGGTATACAGAGAAGCTCCCAACACAAAGATAAAGTTTTGATGATAATTATCATAGTCAACTCGTATTGTACTTCCTATGTGACAAATATTGTTCTAAGCCTTTTCTACGGAATTGTTTAATTCTTACAATAGTAGAGGTAGATACTATTTTTATCTCCCACTTTACAGATGAAGAAACTGAAGGACATAGAAGTAAAATAAAATGCCTGAGGTCACAGAGTGGCATGGCACAGACATACCCACCCATACCCGCTCCCTCCCTTCTCAAACCTGTTTATTTACATAGACATTCATTCAAACGCATAGACATTCATTTAAACGCATTCATTCATTCAAACGCAGCATTCTCCCTTCTACCCCTTTTCCCCACACTCAGTGTGAGCACTGTTTGGGATGCTAGCGGCCAAAGGACGTAAGAGACGGCCTGTTGGCACAGCGGCTGGTAAGCTATGCCCAGGAACCAAACCAGTGTGAATACCAGATGTTCCAAAGGTGGTGGCAGTGGTTACAAGCCTTACAAGATGACAGGAACTCCATGTAAGGCGCTAGGTGGGCCATCGCGGAGTAGTGAGTTCAGTGTGCATTGAGGGCCTAGACCCAGCTGTCTGCAAGGGCTCTCCCTGCGCACTTGGTTGCACCCATTTCCCGGCGAGCAGCCCAGAGCTTGAGGCCAACCAGTTTTAGGTTTTTAGCAGAAGGGCCACAGCACTCGACGGCGCCCTCGGGCAGACTTGGGTCTGGGATTCCGGTGCATTTTATCCCCAGGCGTCCACCTGCGCCCCTCCCAGGCGCGCACTAAGTTCTTAGTACACCTTTTAATGGGAAAACAACAGCCCCATGGTTGGGTAAATGTTATTTATAATTCATGGGCCAGTCTTCGAACCCTTTCAGACAAAAACCACAGCAATTTCTTTGAAAGAAAGAAATGCCTGGACTACTCAGAAATCGCAGTTTTTCTAAGTACAGACAAACCGCTGCACAGATAGTAAATTACCCCGCGCGCCACATTTGTTTCTGATTATTGCGTTGCAGTTGGTTTCTGAAATAAAACAGAAGAGTTTATAAATATCGTTTATTCTAGAAGTGGTACACACATTCGACCCCAGCATTGTTCCTAGAAGGAGCTGTGAGATTCGAGTGGGGAAAGAATGGGGGGAGTCCGTGTCAAATTACACCTCCGCCCCAAATGCAAGTCAAGGCTCGAATCTGGATCCGGTGAGCGTCTTCGGATTCTGCGTCTGGCATTACCCACCTAATGTTCCAACTTGGAGTTTTCCACAGGCGCACGGGTGGGGACGTCTAAATAGAGTTTATCTAAACCCTCAACCTCTCTGTCTAGCTTGGACCCTGAGAACAAAGGCGCCTGAGAGGAAGAAGGTGACCAGCTGGATAGTGACGGTCTTGTCCAAACAGACACCCTTCCTTCTAGCTCTCATCCCGAGATAGTGTTTTTTGTTTGTTTTTTTTTTTTTAAATGAAAGAAGGAAGCATTTAAAGGAACGGCCTCCCTCCACCCCCCAGGTATCCATCACCCCGCCCGACCGCGCCTGGGGAGACGGCCGCGTGAGTCTAAGAGCAAGATCAGAGCTGCAGCGGCGGGGGAGACCGCTCAGCGGTGACACAAGGTCCAGCCGGGATTGCCCGACCCGGGGCCGGAGTGAGGATCTTTGTAGATTTCGGGGGAGAGGGCTGCGCTCCATTGTTCACTCCGGACCAATCAGGGTTTGCCCATTTCCTTACAGCCAATCTCCCGTCACCCCCGCCTTCCACCGAACCCACCCCGCCCTTCAGCCCCCAGGTCCCCGTCACCTCCTCCGCATCCCCCACGGTTCTGGGGAAGCTTCGTGACGCCACAGGTCCCGCCTCCAGCTCCGGCCCGGGGCGAGTGCGTGCTGACGTCATGCTGCGTGCGGGCCGGTGCGGAATCGCTCCTTCAACTCCGCGGGGCAGGAGGAGTTAGTTAGCAAAGAGCCGAGGCTGGGCTCGCGACCTTCGTCCTTCTGCCCCTGGCCGCACGCTTTGCGCACATCTCTTTTCTGCATGGTGGATATTATTTTTCATTATCCTTTTCTGGGTACTATGGGGGATCATTCCAAGAGTAAGTCTTTCTGTGTGTGTGTATGCGTGTGCGCGCGCGTGCTTAATATGCAGTATTTCTAATGCAGAAGAATGTTTAGCGGATTCTACAAGTGGCTTCTATTTGACAGGACACTGGGAGAGAAAAAACAAAACGAATGCGTTTTCCTGCGGGACCACTTTTCCTTCGGAATCCTGTTGTTTTCGTTTATAATTAAACACTTTTTCTTGAGCCTGCTAGGCTGACCTCAGGCTGTGAAATCTGCTTCTGTTTTGCGCTAAGGTTTGATTTAAGGATGAGGGGGGTTTTGTTTGCTTGCTTGTCTTTCGGTCCTTCAAGTGAGGAAGATTTCTTTATGTTGATCTCGGATATTTAGACTGAGAAATGTCAAAGAGGATGAGCGGAGACTCCACTTAAAGCTGATGTGTCTGTGTTGGGATAGAAGGGAGTCGCTGTGAGAGGGAGGGTTCGGACGGAAATGCCGGCACATCACCATTCAGTATCGATGCGGTGGCGTCGGTAGGGCTTAAATGTCTATTTACTCTTTCTTCTCACTGACGTGTTAGCTTTTAGTTACAAGATATATCGATAAAATGACTATGTTCAAGTGAATGTAATAGAGAGAAAATTGGGGTGGGGTGGGGTGTGACAAAAAGCCCTCGCAAATTCAGAAGATTTTGTTTTTTTCGTTTCCAATTGTCTGGACCTTTACGAAGCCCATTTCCTCTTCCTTGTGGCTGTAATTCTTAAAAGAGCGAGAGCGCGAGCGGTTTGGGTTGGGGCTGGAGCGGCCTCGGCTGAGGTCCGGGCAGCCAGGCCTGACGCGGGCCCCGCGTCCTTCCCTGGCAGAGAAGCCCGGGACGGCCATGTGCGTGGGCTGCGGGAGTCAGATCCACGACCAGTTTATCCTGCGGGTGTCGCCCGACCTCGAGTGGCACGCAGCCTGCCTCAAGTGCGCCGAGTGCAGCCAGTACCTTGACGAGACGTGCACGTGCTTCGTGAGAGACGGGAAGACCTACTGCAAGCGGGACTATGTCAGGTGAGGTCCCAGGGAGCCCGGGATCAACCACCGCCCGCTGGGGCTCGGGCTCGGTCTCAGGGTTGACGGGCTGCCCGTACGCCCCCGCGCGGAGAGAAGGCCGCCCCCATCCCGAACGCACGCCGCTGCCACCTCCTAGCCTGGGAACCCTACAAGGGCCGGTCCCCGCAGCCTCCCTTGGGCCACAAAGTGTCCTGGGCGTGCGTGCGCGTAGCCGATCCGGCTCGGGAGGCGAGGCCGGTCGCAGGCCCCGCGCTGACAGCGGCCGCGCCGTGGGCCCGCAGGCTCTTCGGCATCAAGTGCGCCAAGTGCCAGGTGGGCTTCAGCAGCAGCGATCTGGTGATGCGGGCGCGGGACAGCGTGTACCACATCGAGTGCTTCCGCTGCTCTGTGTGCAGCCGCCAGCTGCTGCCCGGCGACGAGTTCTCGTTGAGGGAGCACGAGCTGCTCTGCCGCGCGGACCACGGCCTCCTGCTCGAGCGCGCCGCGGCCGGCAGCCCGCGCAGCCCTGGACCGCTCCCCGGCGCCCGCGGCCTGCATCTGCCAGGTAAGCCGAGCGCGCCCGGCCCTAAGCCGCCAGCGCGGGTGTGAATGTTTGTGTGTGTATGTTCCTAGGGGGGGATGGTTGTGCTCGGACGAAAAGTTGTCACTTGGGTATATTTCCGTTTGCAGAGGATTGTAGGGTTTTCTGGGTGAGTGCAGAACTGTGTGCTAGGAGCCAGGCTGAGTTGTGTGTTCGTGTGTGCCGGGGGAAAATTGCGTGTGGGTAAACGTGAGCTGGGATTGTGTGTGTATGAATGTGTGAGGGTAAGGAATTGTGGAGAATTGTGTTCTCTGTGATCAGGAATATGTAGGACATGGTACTAGGAGCAGGAAGGTGAATGACGACAGGGAATCCGAAGTGGTGACTTTGTCTAAGGGACTTGTGTTGGGAATTTCAAGCAGTGTGTATGTTGGCAGAGAGGAAAGATAGGTTTGCCTGGGGGTATGCATGTAGAGTACAGCTCCCGGCCTAGAGCTGGGCTCAGCCAGCCAGAAGCCCACCCGTAAAGACAGCTCTGAAGGCTGACCACCCAACAAAGATCGAGAGTCTGCATTTGTGTTTTGAGGCCCAGTTTGATGAACAACTTAACCAAACGTTTCTCGGTGGGGAAAGGGTAGAGGCACAGTGGACTCAGGGATCATTGAAAACACCTTCGGAGATGCCCTGGGTCCTAGTCAGAAGATGCCAGAAAGGAGTGTGTGTGGGGTATTACCAGGTAGGGATGGTGCCCCTGTCTGAGCAGTTACCAGCAAGTAGCCACAGACCTGAGGCACCTACCTCTAGACCAGGCTGAGCCTCTGGGTGCTGTGTGATCTTGAAGTGCTCCCTACTCTCTCTGGTCCTCCCTTTACTCCCCTATAGAATGAGGAAATTGGGCTAGATTGGTTATTTGTAAATATTTATCTAGACCTAGAGATGCCTGGAAGGGGATAGAAATGGAAACAGTGCGGCATATATCTAAGCGTATGTAGACCTGGGTCAGATTGGGGTGTGAAACAGGATGAAGCCAGTGTTGAGTGAACCCTGGTCTCGACTGGCTCCCTTTTGTTTGTTGCGGGTTGTGGGCAGTGGGAGTCAGATCCTGCATACCCAATTCTTCTCAACGTGGGGTTGAGAGAACCCAAGGCTAAGTAAGGAGAGGGCCAGCGGCTGCGCGGAGGCCGGGAGGGTGGCCGCTGGTCCAGGGAACCTGGAACCTTGAGGGAGGAGACCCGGGGGACCGAGGCCCAAGGGCTGGCGGGAAGGAACCGTTCCAGGCCCTGGAGGCCCACCCGAGCCCCAGGCCGGGTCTTCACGACACGCTGCCCGGTCCTAGAGGCCTCTGAATCAGAGAGAAGGGCTCGTGGGGAGCGGGAGGCAAGCGTCCTAATCCCGACGCAGCGCGGCGCTCAGGGTCCGCGTGGGTCTCCTTCCCCCTCCTGAGTCCCTGGCGCGCCTCCTCCCTCTTCCTCTGAAACGCCGTCTTCTTCCGGAGGGCTTACCTCGTCCCGCCGGGCCCATGCTGGCATTCCTAGGGTCTGGTAAGTGGAGGAGGCACAGCCGGGAGCCGCCACTCTCGTCCAACACAGGCCTAGCTCAGACCTCCCACGCCCTGCTTGCGCGGCAGGAGATTGCTGCGGGGAGCCCTTCGGGGAACTGGGGAAGGGACAAAAATACACACCTTTCTCTGGGTAGGGCGAACAGATGGCAAGGGAGGCAATTGAACAATAAAGCGAAATAAAGGGAATAAAAGTGAAACGAAATCGGGTCTTAGAGGACTCGGCCGCCGCGAGGCGGGCGCGGGGAGGGTGGGTGGCGGCCCCTCGCACACCTCTGGCTCCCTTGCAGACCCGGGGTCCGGCCGGCAGCCCTCGCTGCGCCCGCATGTGCACAAACAGACGGAGAAGACAACCCGCGTGCGGACCGTGCTCAACGAGAAGCAGCTGCACACTCTGCGGACGTGCTACGCCGCCAACCCACGGCCCGACGCGCTCATGAAGGAGCAGCTGGTGGAGATGACCGGCCTGAGCCCGCGAGTCATCCGAGTCTGGTTCCAGAACAAGCGTTGCAAGGATAAGAAGAAATCCATCCTTATGAAGCAGCTGCAGCAGCAGCAGCACAACGACAAGACGGTGTGGGACAGGGTGCTGGAGAATCGGATCGGGTGGGGCCTCGGGTTCTCGCCGCGCCGTCTAGGTGCCGTTTTTTGGGCCGGCTCGCGGGAGATCCAGGGGGAACTGGACTCTCCAGATAGCTTGTGTTTGTGCTTGCAAGGCTTACCTTGGGGTTGAAGCCTCCTTAATTATTGTATTTGAAATCAGGTCTTCTTGTCCCAGCGGCAGACCTGAGTCGGGGTCCATGGCCCATCTGGGAGCCCAAGGCGGCATGGTAGTGCCGCGCCCGCTAGTCGGGGCGGGTTGTGTCCTTTCGGCTTGACTCTGAACACTTTCCCTTTACAAACCTGGAGAGGGAGGAGAACGCAGGCCTCGCTGTCGTTCCCTTGCCCCGTAGGCTTCCAGCACTGAGGCTTATGGTTGCGGTTTTCAGGCTCGGGGCAACTCCAATGGGGAAGGAGGACTCACTGTGCTGCGGACAAGTGTACACCTCCCCCAGATCGTTTCAGGCTCCAAATCGCGTGCCAGTGCCTGGAGCCCCAGTCTCAAAGGCGGTGGGAAACGCAAGATCTAACTCGAGCTTCCCCCACCCCCACTTCTGCTTGTCTCGCAGAGCCTCCAGGGACTGACCGGGACGCCCCTGGTTGCGGGCAGCCCCATCCGCCACGAGAGCGCGGTGCAGGGCAGCGCTGTCGAGGTGCAGACGTACCAACCGCCCTGGAAAGCGCTCAGCGAGTTCGCCCTCCAGAGTGACCTGGACCAACCCGCCTTCCAGCAGCTGGTGAGGCCTTGCCCTACCTGCCCGGACCTCAGGATTCCTGGGGAGGTGGGGTGGATTTGGCCACTTAGCCAAGATGAAAGGGGTGGGGGTTTCTCAAGGGGTGAGGAGCCGGACAACCCTAAGAGGGGCTGGGGGGGGGGGGGCGCTGTGGGGTGAGTAGCTGCAACCGCACCCGGCCGGTAATTCTCCCTAAACCAGGTCTCCTTGGATTAACTGCTCGCAGGAGAGGTCGAGGGATTAACCAACCCGAGTTCACCCCACCCCCCATACCTCTGCGTGCGCTTGGGGACCTGGCCGACTTCAACGGCCTGCTCCCAGCCGGCGGCTTGTCCCAGGGGATACCCCCCGACTCGGAGCAGGCGGCTCGGGAAAACCAGCTTGGGCGCGTCTTCACCCGCTCCTTCCCGGTGTCTCCACTGCCCCAGGTCTCCTTCTCCGAGTCTGGCTCCCTAGGCAACTCCTCCGGCAGCGACGTGACCTCCCTGTCATCGCAGCTCCCGGACACCCCCAACAGCATGGTGCCGAGTCCCGTGGAAACGTGAGGGGGACCCTTCCCCGCCAGCCCGCGGACCTCGCATGCTCCCTGCATGAGACTCACCCATGCTCAGGCCATTCCAGCTCCGAAAACTCTCTCGCCTTTGTAATTATTATTATTTAAAGAGAGAGGACTGAGAGAAGCGGCTGGGACAGCCCAACGCGCCGAGACGAAACCTGCTTTTACCAGACTTCAGAGCCCTGCTCCGAGGACTTTTATTTTTACAAAACCAGAATTTGGGATTTACTAGCGTTATCTCTGCCCTCTCCTC
Source organism: Camelus bactrianus (assembly GCF_048773025.1). NCBI lineage: Eukaryota > Metazoa > Chordata > Mammalia > Artiodactyla > Camelidae > Camelus > Camelus bactrianus. The sequence goes on from NC_133565.1 coordinate 31,297,771, forward strand.
TCCCTCGCTTCGCGGGGCCGCTGCCGCTGGGTTTCCACGCCCCCTGCCCACGCACCCACCTCGGCGTGGAGAACGCGCAGAGCAGGTCCCGCGCAGATCCCGCCCAGAGCTCGCCCATGCGGCGTCTGCCCCAACCCGGCCCTGAGCTCCTAGGCGGATTTGCCCGGGCTCTAACAGGGAAGAGGATGGGGATAATCCAAAGGAACAGACACTCCATCCCCCAAATCGCATGATTGCTGGAAAAAAAGTAGAACCGAAACTTTCCTTGAAAATGTTTTAAATTATCAGTCGACGGAGGACAGAGTGTGTGAGCCTTTGCCGAACAATACGTAAGTTATTGTTATTTATTGTGAGATCAGTCAGTTCATAGTGGGACAAATATTTTGATCTTAATAAAAAAATAATAACCCGATGCGATGCTGCTGCTGTGTGCTGTTAGCGCAGCGAGAGGGCTGGACGAACGTAGGTTGGGGGTTGGGACTTAATTCAACGAAAATAAGGCTCCTCGGATTAGGAGGCCCAGGACCCGAGCAGGGCCCACCGCTCGTGCCCGCGCCTCGCGCACCGCTGGCCCGCGTGCTTCCTTGCCGCCGGGGGCGGGCCCGGCGGGGATTGGGCGCCACCTGGGGGGCGGGGCTGGGCCCCTGCGCTCCGTGCGCCCCGTGCGGTCCCGCGAGGCCCGGCCAACTGCAGGAGCACCGAGGCGGTCCCGGAAGCCGGCGCGCTCCTGCTCGCCCCCTACCCCGGCGTTTCAGCGCAGAAGCCCGCGGCGCGGGTAAGGCGACCCGGTTCGGGCGGGAAACCTGCGATGCTCCAATGGCGGCCGTTCGGCTCGCGAGGGCGAGTCGTTCCCTCTCAGCCTTGTCTCAGCTCCTGGAGCAGGACCCAGCCTGGCGGCCCTCAAGGCCCGGGCCTGGACCCTCGCTCCATTTTCCGCCGGTGCACTCGGACCCTCCCTGCGCGTCTCTTCCCGTCTGTCTGGGGTCCCGAACCCCTACACCCCGGCGCCTCGCCGGCCTGCCTGACACCGCGGCCCTGTCGCCGAGCTGCACGGCCCCGGGGCGAACAGGGGGCCGTGACGGCTCATCCTCGCCACTGTCCCCAGAGTGGATGCGCGACGTGATCAATCTCGAAGCATTTATTAATTCCCCCGTCTAGACAGAGGAGAAGGCCGGGCGGCGGCTCCTTATCTGCATTTGGCATCACCTGCAAGCGATACACTGAAGGAGCCACAACAAGCCCCCGCTAGGATCGCGGCTGCCAGGGAAAATAAGTCCACCCAGAACCAGTCTGGCGTGTCCTTGGTTTATTTTCTTTGCAGACCCGAAATGCAGCGGGCGGGGGATGGCTCGGGTGGGAGGGGGCTGGGAATGGCCCCTGGATATGCCGTGCCCAGGTCACTTGGTGTGACATTTCAAACCCCTGCGACTTGTTTTCTTGAAAACTGGCTTTAGTGATCGCAGGAAATAACCAAGAGAGATACTGAATCTCCAGCAGGCCCCCGGGCAAGCACAAAAAAACCGGGAGGCTCAGGTTTTACCCTTCACAAATATTTAACCCTTTGGCAGCCTGGGACAGTGCTTTTCATAGACCAGCCTTTCCTTGGTAGACTCAGGAAGCTGCCAGCCTACCAGTCAATCCACTGCTCTTGAAGAATCTCTGGCATTGTCTTTCCGTTTGTTTGTCTTGAGTTAAAAGACCAAGTATCCTTTGTCCAGGATTTGTTTTGAAAGAGGGCAACGCCCTAACTGAGTAAGGGATAGTTGTCATCTTTGCTCAGGTAGTGTCTGGTAAGGAAAAATGTGTCTGAGAGGCAGCTGTGGTCGCCGGATAGAGGACGTGCCTTCTCTTAAGAAGCCATGTGCTGCTTGGATAGCCGGAGGCCACTGTAGGTTTTTCAGCAGAGCTGATGGCAGGATTCATCAGCGGTTCCTCCACTTCCCCCGGTTAGAGATGGAAGGCTGGGAGCTGGCTGGCAATTATTGAAAGAAAATGGGAGGAGGTGGGAAAATCGGGCCACATTTATATTTTACTTCCTGAAAGTCAAGGTGATGCGAGCACAAAAATTAAAGAGAACATTCCCCTTCAGGATTTAGGAAATGGTGCTGCAAACTTAGAGATAAGGGAAGAGATATGTAGGGCTAATGAGGACCAGCTTTACCTCTTGAGTGCCCAGAAACGGTTTTAATAATCAGGGTTAGGTTCTTTGAGGCTTCGTTCCCTTAACTTAGACCATTCCCTCCCAAACAGAAATCTAGATACTTCCTTTTACCTTCTGGCTGGCCATTGGGTAGGAGGCTAAACTCCCAAGAAATCTTACTTTGGAAAACTTTTGATTTATCTGGAATATAGGGTTTTGCCATTTTTAAAAAGGAAATAACAGGTTCTTGAATTTTAAAAATTCATTAATGGTTGTTAATTAGCTTTGCAATTTTGCTTTTGACAGACTGCAGCATTTTTAATGCTACAAATGGAAACACCTGCCTATCTAATTACAGTCATCTCTTCCCTTTCCATAGATCAAAAATCTAACTCCTCTTTTCTTATATTCATATGAGTGTGTCTGTTTCTGAATGTTGGGAAATTACTCAGGTCAAAGTGGTTACTATGTGTTAGGATGCCTTTATCTATCTGTATTGCTGTATAAAACATCGCAAGCTCCTCTCCTGGTTTGTTGCTGACCACCCAAAGGGGCACATCGTTTTCCATGTGGATTTCCAGCAAAAGGGTTTGACTTTGAAGCCTTATTACAGCGGTCCCTGGTGAGGTGTCAGATCTATGGTTGGTTAGTACATTAATAAATATCAGTTTTAGTGGTTCCCAGGTCATCTTTAAACATCTCATGCAATACAGTAGGGATTTCTTTATAAATTAAATTACCTGTAACTATTACAAGTGTTTTATTTTATGCTTACTGAACTTCTAAAATGAGATACCCAGTTGTGTAGTAAAAAAGCCAGTTCAATCAAAGAGGCCAGAGATGGGAAGCCGTAGTTAGTTATTTAACAGATTCACTTTAGAATAAGGTTTTCTCAGATTTATCTAATAATTTGAATAGCTCTATGTAATTGAGGCAGGGAAGGGATTCCCAGAGATGGAAAAGTTTATGGCTATTATACCACAAATTTAATACATATTGAAAGGCTCCATAATTCTGGGAAATTCAGTCCCTGTGGCAGTATTCCCACTGAACTTTAATTTTTAATGGGTTGTGGAACAGAAATCAACTTTTCAGTGTTGACTGTGGAATAGCTTAAAGCTTAGTTTTGTCAGAGCAGCAAACTGGATTTAAACGAGACATAGTCTAAGATTGTTTTCTAGAAAATGTGAGATTCTGCTGTGGTGGTGGGGGGGCATAAATTGGCACACATTGTTAGCTGTGTTTTCCCATACAAGTGTTCACCAAAGAGAGCAAGAGAATTAGCTGAATAGCAGCGTACTGGAGAGAGAAAACAATGAATGAGTAATAAACTATTTGCAGAGAAGTTTCCAATGGAGTTGTGATGAAAGCAGGAAATTCAGAGAGTTTATTAAGCTGATGCAGGAAAGATTAGAGGCTTTTAAATATGGGTCTGATTGATGTAAAGGTAAACTTTCTTCAAGATACTGGGATTCAGTGCAAAAGCGAGGATTGTGTGACCAATTACAGACTAGCACCTTGTTGATGGAGACAGTGCATGGAAGATGCAGATAAATGGAGCTAGACTGAGAGCAGTAATGGGAGAAAGGGCACAAAGAAATACTCCATTGGGATCCAGATGTGGAGTTGGGTATGGAGTGGTTCAATTTATAAAGCAAGTTTGGCGCCTGGCAGAAATCGTGCCTAGAAAGGCTGGAGTGCTAGGTGAGTCCATCTTTTGGATCAGGACACGGCCTGGTCAAGAAGGTCTGCGGCTGGTGGGGGAGTGGGTCCGGGAGGGAGCGGAGGGGCAGGAGTTCAGGAAGGCTGAGAGTTTCCCAGTGGGAAACAGGATATTTAAGGGGATGGTTTCAGTGTGGAAGGCAGGAGAACCTAGTGTTCAGAGCATGGGAGCAGGGAGAGGGAAGTGGAAGAAGAGGGACGGTGAGGAGTAATCCCTTACCAGATTACTGAGACCCAAGAATTTAGAAAGCGTGGCAAGGAGCTCTGGAAGAAATGGCCCAGGTGGTTTTCCCAGCAGGGGAAGGAAGGAAAAGATTGGAGAGGAGGCGAGGTTCGGACCTAGGTTCAACAGGGGCCAGGTTCAGGGTTCAGGGTCACAGCGCCCCCGACTGCCGGGAGGGAGGAAGAGACTCCGGAACTCAGCAGGAAGCTGCGGCTCCTACATCCTGCTGGGCGTCCTGGGTGACAGCCCTGTAGAGCTCCCGGGAAAGGGAGCTGCCGCCTAGAGCGGGACATTCGGTTGGGCAACGGCGTGGGGCGTTCAAACGTCGCTGCCCACCGGCCTCTGGGGGCTTTTTCCTATTTGGCTCAAATTTGAGCCCTAACCCCGGGGAAAAGTCGCATCGTCAGCTTTGCAGGCTGGACCTAGCAGAGGCTTTTCGCTTCGGCCCAGCGGGTCCTCCTGTGGCCCCTGAGCCTCGGGAGACCCGGGAAGAGGCCCCCTCCCCGGGAGAAAGCCAGTGGGTGACACTCGTCCCTGCAGATTTGAACAAGATGTGTCTGCACTCACCTGCGCGCCGCACTTTCTCATCACAGGAGAGTTTAGAAGTCGTAAAACCCAGGGGAGTTAGAGCTTAAATCACTCCGGCCGAAGAAACGAGCATTAAAGGAAGGAACTTGAGACCTACAGACACCGCGCGGGTCGGGAGTCACCCAGGAGCCCCTAGGCGCGATCCTCGCAGGCTCCCCAGCCGGGTGGAGCCGGGTTTGTCAGTCAAACCCTCTCTCCTCCCGGACTAGGGGGCCAAATGAGACCATTCAATTAAATGTTTTAATTGCGAATTCTGGTACGGTTTCTGGAAGGTTAATCACAGCTGTCTCAATTATTTATGGCCTTTTGGCAAATTTCCGACCAGATAAGAAGTATATTCTATTGTGAAGCGTCTTGCAGGAAATCTTACAAATATTTGATTATTCCTTTCAGCTACAAGGGTTCTGCGTCCACGCCCCAAGACGCGCGGGGCCGGCGGGATTCGGGAACTCCTCCCCGGGTCGGGGCGCTCCGGGCGGCGGCGGGTCGCGGAAGAAGCCGGCGGCGGACACCTGGGGCCCCAGCCCTCGGCCTCCCGGGTCGCCCCCCTCAGCCCGGCCGCGGCTCGAAGGGTTTCTGCGCGACCGCGGCGGGACTCCTGGGTCCGGCATCCGCGGCCTCGTCGCCTCCCAAGCCTTGGGAGCCGGCTTCGCCGAGGCGGGAGGGGCTTCCCGAGAGCCAGGCCCCCCGGCCCGGGGCTGGCGGCCCCCCGGCTTGGAGTCCGGCCAGGCGGCGGCCCCGCAACCATTGCACGGAAACGGCGGGCGGGTCGGGAGCATAGAGCGCACTGGGATGCGCTCGTTCTTTTTTTTGTTTTGTTTTGAAATTGAATCTCTTTATTTTTTGTTTGCAAAAAAGTAAAAACAGCATATACGTAGCTCGGCAGCATTGTGAGTCTCCAAAGAGAAGTGTCCTGAACACTAGGTAGGTAATTTTGCTTTTAAAAAGCCGATGAAAGTTGTATTTTCAACCCCCACCCCCGTCCCTCGTCTTGAATCTGATACATATTCAGAGCAAATTTTTTCCGACCAGATTTTTTCTTGGTAATGTTTGATCCTTATCTGACAGAAATTATTGCCGATGTCACTCAGTGAACGGCTTAGCACCGACCGTCGGCTTAAGGTGGAGAAACAATGAGAACAAGGATGAAAAAGTCAGCATTTCCGGGCGGACGCTCCGCACGTTCTGCTGGGAGCGGCGCACAGGCGTAGTTACAACTTTTATTCAGAGCCGCTGTGAGCTGTCTGTTTTGCTTTTACTTCGGCGCTGCTTCATTTCAGTTATTTGAGAAAATACTTCGGGGTGATTCACTGTGGTTGATCTTTTTGGATCACTAATTTTTACTCTGGAGAATAATTTCAGTTCAGCGATGCTATTTCTATAGGAGGCTCTTAGAATTGGCTACTAGGCAAGTTTAGGCAGATCAACGAATACGATGCTCTAAATTAAAGTACCCCCCCCCCCCAGAACATATTATGTAATTAGGATGTAAAAGTGTCATGAACATCTTTTACTCCAAACCTTAAAAAGGGAAATTTACAGCAGGTTAACTTTTAGTATATCTTTAATTAAGAGACTTCCGGAGTTGGAGTTAACATTTTTCTTTCAAATCTGTATTGCCCTAACAAGAAAAGTCACCATTGGAAACAGTATAAGTTATTTTATTACAAGAACAAAACGGACTTGCTAATTTTATATCTAATTTCACCCATATTACAAATGCAAAGTATATATTATCATAGGGTGTAAGTTACCAAACTCCAAAATGTTGTGCATAAATGAAGTAAACTCAACTTACAGAATTAGAACATGAAAGTATCTACATTCATTATAAATAGTGCAAAGTATGTACCATATCTACACAGTATAAAATGTGAAAATGAATTCCTCAAGGAACAGTTATAATGTTAGAACAATTAAAAATGTTAATGAGGGTACTCAAATACAGAACCAACCAAAACATTTATTTTTTCTCTTTTTTTAAGAAAAACTGTCGAGCTTCTTCCCAGGCCTGCTGAGGAAATCTGTTAGCCAGCTCAAGATAATCTTGGGATCCAAGGCGTTTTCCTGAGAGGAAAAAAAGTTAAATTAAAAAGAGTTACATTCTTCAGTGTTTAAGAAATGAAAATTATTTTGATACCTGAGTATAAATGGAGACATACACTTCATCTAAACTATGATGCAAGTTTAAGTAAACAAGGTAATTGTATCTATCCATAGTATAAAATATATATATAGTATATTAATCACAATCTATTTTGTGCTTCTAACCTATTCAGACATTAACCCCTATATAAAACATTATGAAAAACATTGTTTTTGGACTCCAGAGTAAGAAGATAACGGGAAAATAAGTCTGGTGAATGAAATGATAGTCATATATTCCATCCTTAAGTTAGCCTTGAAAGGGTAAATCTGTATGTAGACTTGACATTTGTTTTCTAAAATAGTATATTTAATTTAAAACATGATTTTAGCTTAAGCATAACTTTAAAAACGCCCCAGTCTGGCATTCAGTTACCTAACAAAGCACAGGAAACTCTCAGGAGATTTACTGGATATTGAAGCAAACAATCTCATGGCCAGTCAGTCATCCAGCAGCATTTGAAAACCATTCTTCCTCAGCAGTTAGAAGTGGTGCTACCAGGAGCTGCTTTATACTTGAACTTAGAGGTTCACCTGGGCATTGAACTCAAAACATCCTGAAACATTTTATGGGGACTTAATCTAAGCAAAAGGGGACAGATGTCCAAGGTGCAAACTGGTAACATAGTGAGGCATCACTATTTTTAAAAATCAAGTAAGCGTATTATAAGCTATCACCAATATAGTGATTTTTTTTTCTGAACAGAGTAGAGGACAATTCCCCACTTGCTGTTCTGTTGATTAATCCCATTGTAATCGGGGAAAGCATGAAAGTCAGAGAAGATGGTCCCTTGGAAAGAAAGTTGAAACCAACAGCCAGAGGCAGCCCCAGGGACTCTGCCCAACAAACAGACAGCAAATGGTCACTCATTCTTACATCAGAAGAAAGAGGAAGAAAAAAGAATGTCTGTACTTCTTATTGGCAAAAAAACTGCCGTACAATTAAAAATAAATACATTAGAAGAAGACTTTTCTAGGCATTTTTGTAAATTCAAAATTTAGAAAATTGTTTTGTAAGAAATAGTAACAAATTATGCTAGTCTCCAACAGCTTAGAAAAAAAAGACAGTGACTGAGTTAGGGCAGAAGTGAACTTGCAAACTAAATCTAGCTTAGACAAATGGTACCAACTATAATGTTGTCTTGAATTTCTAAAAAGGGGCATAGCTTTCTGTTTACTTCTCTGAGTGTCTGAGCCAATAAAACATGACATTTTTTCATGATATTGTTACAATTTTAGTTATATTCTCTTTTATGTACTTTTCAACACCTGCCAACTATAAATAACACATGTGTGTTTGGGAGTCTCACACACACACGCATGCACGCACGCACACCATGGTGACCTCGCTTCTCCCCCAGGTAAGCGCTACTGGGTGGGTGCCCTAGAGGGTCCTGCTGGGAGTAGACCTCTGGCCACTTTAAAGACCATCAAACTAATGGAAGAATTGGGGAAAATCTAGATTAAGGTCTCATTAATCAGAGATGCTGTCACGACAGCCAGACAAAGAGCAACTTGTACTTCTCAATTACGTGTGGGTAGCAGAATATTTCAAAAAGTAAAAATGCACTTTAAAATTCTATGTCTCAGCTCTGATCACAGGCAACACCTCAGCATGCTACAGGGAAGAAAAAAGAGCTTGTAAATCTTTTGGCCCCCAAACTCTGCTCATCTGATGTCTTCTTCTTCGTGTAAAACAATTTTACACTTTTTATTTTCAATAAAAAATTCAAGTACTTGAATTTAGGGGGACATATGGGCTACTATCAATGACAGTTTTATTCTGAACGTGGACAGGGAACCAAACCTATGTAATTTCAGCATTTATGTGAGTAATGCAGGCCAATATTAATGATCTGATTGTCTCTTGTATTACAAAGTGGCTCTTCAGTAATTATTCACCATTTATTATATCTTGCAAGAGGTGAGTATAAATTATATAAAGATGTTTTGTGCTTTTCTTTTACTTCCATAGATTTCTCTGTATATTCTGATGCACTCATGCTTGATGACAAAATCAATTTCTTTATTCCCTGAAATATACCTCGTATCTGAATCACAAATATTTTTGGTGATGTAATAAATGCATTTCTCTAACATTTCCAGAGGGTAGAGTGAGAAATGTCCAGCTAACGAACACATAACGTTTAACTTCAATAGAGACGTACCTTTGGGTTGATAAGACTGGTTATCTGCCTGACCTGGAGTCTGTGCAAAATCCTGTGTGAGACAAGAAAAATGTTTTTATACCAATGCCATGAACAGAGAATTTTGCTAAGAGTGGCTTTAAAAATGCTTCTGAATTCCGAGACAACGATTTCTGCATGAATACTTTGGAGTCCAAACATAAAAGCTGAAGAAACTGGTGTTATGTAGTTCAGATTATCATACATTAAAATCAAATAGTGATGACTCACATCTTGCTAAGTATCACCAGGGGCCAGGTTGTTGCCTCCTGTGGAAACTACAAGTTTGTTTTATAGCTTACAAACTAAATGCTTAGCCAAAACTGTCTTAAAATATTGACAGATATTTAATATTTTTTAAAAGTACAACTATAAAAGCACTTAAATATTCTGCAGCTAAATCTTTTAATTGAAGTATAGTTGACATACGATACGTTAATTCACAGTGTGCATAGTGATTCCAAATTCACATACATTTTGAAACGGTCACCACGGTATATCTAGTTACCATCTGTCACTGTACAAAGTTATTAAATATTATTGACTATGCTGTATGCTACATCCCCATGACTTTTTACTTTATAGCTGTAAGTCTGTACCTCTTAATTCCCTTCACCTTTTTCATATACTCCCCACCCGCCTATCCCAACCACTGGTTTGTTCTCTGTATCGGTGAGTCTGTCTCTGTTCTGTTCTGTTTGTTCGTTTATTTTGTTTTTTTTTAGATGCCACATGTAAGTGAAATCATATGGTAGTTGTCTTTTTCTGACTGCACTTAGCAAAATACCCTTTAGGACCATCTATTCTGCAGGTGAATCTTAAAGTTTAGGAATTTTACTTTTAGATGGAACATAAATGTCATCTATAATACATAAATTTTCAGACACCTAGGACGAGCTACTAGCTCCTATTTTTAATGTAATTTTTAATAACTATTAATAATCTAACACAGGAACCTTGCAGAACCATTTTATAAACTAAAATCCAATGCGTATTCATTCCCTTGAGCATATTTATAGAAAAAATGCTTGATTTAACTCCACCAATCTAACTTGCTGTTGTCCCACACATCCCATATAGGCGTTATGAGAAATTTCTGTAGCATTTACAAAATTTGTGTGTTAAAATAAAATGTATGTTAAATGTGTTACATTTAAACGTGTTAAATGTAATAGAGTTGAATGAGAAGTACTTTGAGATCAATACCAGATGAACACACGTAATATGCATGATCCTTAGTTTAGATTCTGGTATCATTTATATTTTTATACATTGTTTTCCAGCAGTTGAAAATGTAAGGGACTAATCTGGTACAGATGCAAAACTGTCTTTGCTCAAATATCACTGTCTTGATTGAGGCCTCTCTGCTCCTGCCATAAAAAAACTGCACAGCACCTCGCTGGCGGGCTCTGCCCCCTCTCTCGCCTTACTTTTCTCCACAGCTCTTAACACCATCTGACATGCTATTTATTTTACTTATTTGTTTTTGAGTGACTCCCTCACTCTAATGAAAGTTCTCTAGAGGCAGGAATTTTTATCTGTTTTACTCATTGCTGTATTCCCATTGCCTAGAGCAGTACCCAGCACACCGCAGGCACTAAAAAATTACCTGCTGAATGAAAGAATGAATTTTAAGATCACGGTCGTAAAATTCTCTGTATCGTATTTTCCATTTAATTTAATCCTAAGGCTAAGAATATATGAAGAATCCTAAATGTTGATATGATGGTTATAAAACTTCACTAAGATTTTAATTATTAACGCTGCAATGTTTTTTGAAACAATTCTACCTGTAGATCTGAATATCTTAGAAAAATTTTTCAGAAAATGGAACCTAGACTCAAACAGAATAATTAGGCTGAAAATAAAACATTCCTAAACATAATTGATCTAGTGTGTTTATTAATTGATCATCTAATAGAGGATAGTTTAAGAAATGTAAAGTGCTAATTGCTGTCTAAGGTGAAGCAGGCTTGGGGGACTCTTCAGCCTCCCAGCCAGCTGGGCACTATTACATCCTTTCAAAAGTGATCTATGTGTATTAGCCAGAATAAGGAACAATACTAATACAGAGCTCTGCTTTCTGTTTCATTATTATGAACAGAAAACATTGTCTATTAATCACATGTGCGTCATGGAACAAAAACACATTGGCTTTTGGGTGAACATTTGAAAGAAAATGGAAGATTTTCAGCAAATGATAATATATAGAGACAGGAACAAAATCACAGGATTAGCTATTAGCAAATGTTAAAGAAGAGCCAACTTGATTTTCTGTTGTAGGTTGACTGGGTTAATTTAGATGCGGAAATGCTGCTTTGCTACAGCACTGATTCTGATTCCAGTCCCACAGAATTTAACTGGATCAGAAAAATATAAGGCCCATTCTTAAAAGTTTTAGATCTAAGAAAAAGCAATATAATAGATTTTTATTACACACACACACAGGCTGTGTGTGTATATATTAATACTTATTTAAAAATTTACAAATGTACAGAAGTTTTAATTGATCTTTCTTCAGCAGTCACTATCCATTCCCCGTAACTAGACAAAGAGCAAGATGAATATAACAGTTAAAGACTTAAAAGCAGTCTTTTAAAACATTTCCTTATTGCACGTTTACCGTCTCATTAACTGGAAAAATATCCTTTTCCTGAAATCCTCCAAGTAGAAATTATACAACACTCAAACCCCAGTTTTACCATCATGATATTTTAGAAATTAATTTTCAAGCACAGAAATATGTGAAATTTTAAAAAGTGTTTCTGACAAGAATAAACAATTGGCTCACTTACTTTTCAATTGCACTAGCTTACATGTAAAGCCAGAGAATTAGGCATACACAGAAGGTACCTGAATGAACGTGGCCAGTAAAACACAGCTCATCTCTTGCTCCAGAATGATCTTGTTCTGAGGGTTGTTGTAACACGCGGCGATAAGCGACGGGAACAGCACTTTGATCAGCCGCGGGTCACTGAAGTACTGGAAGGGCAGCTGGCAGAGCTTCTGCAGCACCGTGGGGTGGCGGCCGGACTGCACGATTACCTGGAACAGGAGGAACCCCAGGTCAGTGGCCAAAAGCCCCAGCCTGCCCCATGTGTCCCTTCCCTGGCCGGGAGTGTCAATAAGAGCCACGGAGAACACACTGAAGAAGTGTGAGGAGGGGGGAAAAAGACTCATAACTCCTTACCAGAACTTAATTTAAATGATGTTTGAAAGGAGCAGAAAATAAATCTCATTTCCTAACTTAAGGAAAAGTTTCCCAAAGTTCTGCAGCCATTGAAAAATTATAATCTGCGAGGAAACATGGATTCCCCACGGAGAGGATGAAATGGATTTGGGATACACACTGCTTTAACGGAACGCCCCACCCTTCACTCTCCCCCTTAAAGCAAAATAGCCATATTCCTTAAAACCTGCAGAGCTCACACACAAGAAAGATACCGTCCGCTGTAGTCCTGCCCACTGCAGTCTTCCCCTAACCTAGCTCACGGAAGGTAATGAGCGTAGATAGAGCTGTTCCTATGCAGACAAGCTGTGGGAAAGAAAAAGGGATTGCAAGGGGAATGGGAACAGTTTCAGCAAACACGGCCTCCAAAAGATCCTTCCTCCGATCCATACTGCTTATCTGTGTTTCCATCAGTGCCACTGAGTCTAAAAGGAGAATTGTTTAGATAAATGAGACTGTTGTCTCGAAGCAGTCTAGGTTTACAACTGTGTACATTTTAAGAAATGGGGCAATGCAATTAATGGGCTTCCAGGGAAGCCCTCCTAACTTACTCCCTAGGCTTACACGATAAACTAAGAAATGTCAAATTCAGATCTGTTTCAAGTAACCTTGATTAGACTGTTCTAATAAAAAGAGCTGGGTGACCCAAAGCCCACTTCTTAGCATAGGGGGAAGCTCGTGGAAGGTTAGGAACACTGTAAAATCTAAGGTCAAGACTGTAAATTGTACTTGGAAAAACACAATTTTACAGGTACACACCCAGACAGGACTGCATTCAAATTAAAACCAGAAGGACAGAATGAAACAGCAGAGGCAGGAGAAACATAAATTACAGGGATTTACAAGTTTTCAAAGTACTTTTAACAATACTTTAAGAACACACTCTCAGATGATAATGCAGTTTGGTTTAAGAACAAAATCAACAAAGTAATAGTTCACATATTTTAGCTCAATAGCTAAAATGACATCAAAACCCTTCAGAGAATGTTGATAGGGACTTGTTAATACCTTCAAATCCAGCAGGAATTTTAAAGACTTGCAGTGTGACAATTCAGCACATGGCTATGTGCTGCCATTTCTGACACTGGCTGAGAAAAATATGCCCTATCATCTACTTTATTGATAAAGCATTTACTTAAATCTTTATTTTAATTATTAGCCACAAATTTTGTAGCACAGCCAAATGATCATCACTTCAGAATTTATAATGATATCATTATTAGAAGTCTCTCTATCCCTTTTGGACAAAAATTAAGAACAAGTTTTTTCTTTGGAACTTCACTGTTAAAATGCTATTATTGGAAGACTCACTAATTGAAAAGATATTAAAGTGGACAGTCTGGCTGGCACAGCACAACGTTAACTCAAAGATGACAATTCCTGGTTCCTGGTAAATTAGCACAGAACATGAGAGCCTAACTGGAACTTACTCCGCCTGGACTCCTGACCCTTGCTGGGGTGAGGCAGATCCCCTTGGGGGTCAGTCCCCTCCAGGAACCGAGCTGGCTATCAGTTGCCTTTTGAAAATGTGGGTTTACAGAGGTCACCAGCAGTGTAGTGAGATGACCTGCCAGAGGCCACTACTTTTAATCCCCGGACAGCAGAAGACACAAATGGATGTAGGTAGTTTGGTCACCTTGGGTGTAAGGAGTTCTACCCCCAGGCCCACCTATGACAGGACTTAACCAGGTTACAGGTAAGGGGTCCACAAGGGGTGGGAAGAGCCACACCCCCTGGCTTAGCTAGGAGCCTGAATGGGACATCTAGATGGTACTGTCCCTTGAACGACATTTCAGACGTTATAGGAAGACAGGATTAGGAGGTCCTGGAAGGGGTCAACCTGCAGCACTGAGACTCAGTGGGCGAGACAACTCCTGGCTAGTTCAGGGAGGCTCCTGGCACAGAGGAGTGGTGGTTTGATGTCATGAGCACAGCTGAACAGTCAGCTGAATTAGGCCCAGCACCACCCGTAGGGGCAGGGAAGCCAGGCTGGGATGCAGACAGCCTGAGCTTAATGCTCAGGGCCTTGGGAACCAGGGGAGAGTTGTCTGAGAAGCTTTTGACAGATTAGGGGGATGAAGTCAGGGCTCAGTTTTATTTCATCCCCTCACTCCCAGGCTTTCGGGTGGTCAAATGTCATCTTGGACTGCGTAAGCTTTCCAAAGTCAGTAGAAAGTCAGCAGAGAGTCATAACGGGACACGAAAGTCTTGCTGAATGAAAGGAATGAACATAATTAAGAGAGACCTCAGATTTACAATATGATGTTTTCTCACTATATATGCCTTCTTCATGGAGCTGTAGCTAAATCAATAGCTGCTGATCTGTCACCTTTGTCCAGACAAAGAGCTGCCAATAAGGCCTAAGGCGGCATCACCCTCCAGCCTGGCCAGACCACCTGCCCTTCCTTTCAGGGCATCCAGGCCAACACAAGCATAAAAGGGCTTTCTACAGGGCCCCTTTCCAGGGCACTGCACCAAGGGGAGGATGTGACCTGCCTGCAGATTTCTTCAGTGGCCACAGTCACCAGAGACAGCAGGTAGGGAGCTGGTGTGGCCTCAGTAGTGATGAGAAACCTCCTCTCAGACACTGTGCCCATTCTCAGGGGCACAGCAGGCTCCACAGGAACTGAGGGAAGTTCCAGCAACACTGAGATCAAGAGAGACTGAAATTGGCCTCTCTACTTGCTCTAAGATGTGATTCTAAAATAGGTCTTAACTGAAGAGTTAGGAGAGCTGAGTTCCTGCCTTTAGCTGTGTGACCTAAGCAAATGGCTCAGTTGTTTTGGGTTTTAGTTTTTTAAAAAGAGTGCTTTTCATTGAAGTATCACACACACACTCCTTAATAGCTTCATCTGCACAAAGTGAACATACCTGTGTCACCAGCACCCAAATGAAGAACACGACCAAGGGTTCTGGGTCTTTAATACACTCTTTCTCACTGAAAATTAGATTCCTGCATTTTGAATTTAAGAGAAGTCACACAGAAACTACCTGACTGATTTAGAACATAAGAGAGAGCCCATGAAGGCCTTCTTGGATCCATTCTTGATCATTCTCTGGACAGAATTTTTCTCTGGTCTTCTAAGCAAAGGCCAGTGGGCATAATTCCACAGTCACCGAAGAAAGGCATCTTCTACCCCAAAGATCTTCGGTACCATTGGCAAGGGGTGGGGAGGGAGTGGGGAGAGGGGAAGAGAGGAAGTGGGCGAGAACCCCCCACTCCCTCTTCTTTTTGGAACTATCAACAATTCTAGGAAGAAGAGGCTTTAGGGAAACGAAAGCTGCATGTTGCCAGTGTGCGCTAGGGCAAGTGGAAGGAGGACCAGGAGGATCTGAACACTGGCATTAACAAGGCATCTGGTTAAAAAAAAGGGGGAGTAGACAGATGGACATGGTGATTCTTTCATCTGTTGACAACTGGCCACCCCCTAGGCCTTCTGGTGGCAATCTTTGCACTTCCCACCAGTGAAGTATCACTTGGGTGCCCTGGGAGAGCTCTCAATTCAGCAGACATCTACAGGGTGCCTCCTGGGTCAGCCACATGGGGGACACAGAGAGGAATCCAGCTTCGGCTCTTTGGGAGATGAGGTATGTCCACAAATGACAATAATACAAAGGAGCCTGGTCATCAGAGAGGGAAGGGAAGGCACTAGGGGCCCCATGGGAGAGAGAGATTGCTCCTTACTTAGGTGAGGAAGGCTGCACTGAGAAGGTGGGTTGGGCCTTCAAGGCTCAGATCAGCTCTGAGCACCTACCATTGTAGGTGGAAGAATTTTAGGTGGAGAGAAAAAGCTGCTAGACTTAATACCAGCCTGTCAGTCTGCTCAGGCTGCTGTTACAAAACACAATGGACTGGGTGGCTTAAACAACAGAAATGTGCTTTCTCACAGTTCAGGAGCCTGGAAGCCTGAGATGAGGGTGCAGCACGGTTGGGTCCTGGGGAGAGCTCGCTTCCTGGTCTGCAGACCGACACCTCACTGTGCCCTCATGTGGCCATTCCTCAGTGAATGCACATGGAGAGAGAGATTTCTCTCTCTTCTTCTTCTTATAAGGCCACCAATCCTATCGTGTGAGGACCCCACCCTTACGACCTCACTTAACCTTGATTATCTCTTAAAAGCCCTATCTCCAAGTACAGTCACGTGGGGGGTTAGGCTTCAACATACGAGTTTGGGGGGGACACAATTCAGTCCATAGCTCAACTCTGATTCCTCATTGCCCCTGCCAGAATGAAGGTTCATTAGCAAGGCTACCCTCGCTACCCAGGTGTATTTCAGAATCGAGTGGGTCAGTTCTCTCTTGGTGGCCATAAGCCATGAATCTGCAGGCTCAAGGTGCCTGGTGTCAGATAGGGCTGGCTCCGGTCAGGTAACCCATTTGACCCTCAGTGTCCTTTCTGTAAAATAGAGGCAGCCTTCAGGGTTTACATGAAGATTAAATGAGACAGTGTCTAGGAGTACAATGTAAAAAACAATGTTAGCTCTGAGCGTTTGGTTAGCTCCCCAGCTCTGCTGCTCTGAGCCTTCTCTGGCCAGATCTGGCTTCCTTACACTTGCAGGACCAGAAGTCCCCTCCCAGTGTGAGGCCTAATGAATGTTTTCCATCATCCCACCCCCATCTCTCCATAAAGGCTGCTCATTAGAACGGGGCGTCTGGCAGCAGCAGGCCCTGCTCTGGCTGGGACTCCCCAGCAGTCTTCATGCCACCTGGGAAGCCGCTGCCGCGGCCTCTCCCTGGCCCTGCCTGAACAGGAGAGAGCTCTGCAAACAGTGCAGGGGATGCCAGCCAGGGTCTTGTGGTGGCCGGGCAGGAAGTGCATTCTGACAGCTCTGGGAAGAATATCCCGGTGTAAGCACCGTCCAGGAAACACAGGTAACGGCACAGACAGACAGGCTGAAAACAAAGCAGGAAGTGCTGTGGGCTCCTGATTCAGACCCAGGAGGAGTTCCCCTCCAAGCACTGGAGGGAATCCGTAAGCCCAGGTCCCCAGGCCGCACGGCCGGAGAACGCCTCTCCGACCCAAAGACACGGGCAGCAGCTATTCCCTATGTAAGTGTGTGAAGTTTAGTTCCATGTGCTCGAAGGGCAGGAGCTGTGTCTTTTACTCTCCTGGCCTCCATGGCTCTGCTAGAGGCATTTCAAAGTTCCTGGAATGAATGAATCAAAGTGACAGAGGGTCCCCGGTTAACAAACTCATCTGTGCCTTGCCTTGAGGGAGAATCATACCACACTCTCATCAGGTTTTAGATGCCCTTTTCTGACTCCGGGTCCTCGGCTGTCTCCACGTCATGTTGCCTTAGGTCTGCATGGCTAGTCCCTTGTTACAGGCTGAAGGTTTGTGTCCCCCTCAGTTCTTACGTTGAAGTCCTGACCCCTAATGTGATGGCATTGGAAGCCGGGGCCTTTGGGAGGTAATTCGGTCATGAGGATGGAGCCCTCATGAATGGGTTAGTGTGCTTATAAAACAGTCCCCAGAAGGCTTCCAGTCCTCGTTTGGCCCTGTGAGGATACAGGGAGAAGCTGGTGGTCTGTAACCTGGAAGACAGCCCTTCCCAGAACCTAGAAAGGCTGGCACCCTGACCTCGGACTTCCAGCCTCCAGGACTGAGAGGAAACACATTACTGTTGGTTACAAGCTACCCAGTCTATGGAACTAAGATATCCCTAAAGGATGGATTTTGTGCTCATCTGCCTCTGCCCTAGAAGCTGAGCTTGAGATCCTCAGCATCCTGGGCACAAACTCAAGGCTCCCTGGCCTGGTTATAAGGAGAGGGCTGGAAAAAGTCGTCCCTCTTTGTGGATGGTGGGTAACACTGGTCTCTTACTTGATGTGAAGGAATCCAAAGTCTTCCAGGACATCGCGTTGCCAGAACTTCAGCAGCACCCAACACAGCAGAAAGCCTGTCACCGGCAGAGACAGCGCTCAGCCGTCTATGAAGCCCTCTGCCTACGTTACCTGAGGTGGGCAGACACAGATGACGACACCCTTCTATAAGAAGAGGTTTAACGCTCAGAAAGTTTAAGAGACTTGTCCTGGGTCCGCCAGCCAGTCACTGGGGGAGCTGGGCCTGGAAAACTCATGCGACTCTGACTGCTGGCTTCTCCCACCTCTAGGGCCCATCCAGGGCTACCAGACTCACGAGGCTGCCCCCTCCTAGGCCGAGGGGCTCTCTGTTGCCGGGCCTGAGCTCATTCCCTTGACTGGCCGCCCGCTAGCTTCTCACACGACTTTCCCAGCCCAGATGAAGATGAGGGTGGCATCCTGCCATTCTAAACAGACTACACCAACCCACAGACACAGATTAAACCAACACAAGAGGCCTTTCTTCAGAAACCTGTATTCTGCTTGGCCAGATACCAAATAACCAGTTCTTAGGTATAAGCTAGGCTGTGCCAAGGGTTTGTCTCAAATGATCAGATGTAAGAACTTGAAAGAGAGGAATGGGTGGTGATGGGGCCAGGCTCTCAGGAGTGAACTGTTGGAACATGTGACTCCAAAACGAGGACCCTCTAGTGATGGTTTTGTAGTCAGCTGCCTTCCAGGTTCTGAGTGCCTGCAAGTCTGCTCTTACGGTTTTGAAACAATGGCTATCATCTACAATACATTTACAATGTTGATCTCTGGTATGACCCGACTAGTTTCCCCCAACAGTTAAACTCAAAGAAGGAAAAAGGGGAAGTGGAGGTAGGGTACGGAGGAGTTTTCAGTCTGGTTGGGAGATGCAGTCGGCCTGGGGAGAGTCTGCACATTCCACGTCTGTAAAATGACAGCTGCTGTGCCCGCCTCCAAGACCCCGGGAGAGCGGCCGGGAAGGCCCAGGAGACGCTGCCATGTTATGTAAAGGGAGAACAGCCCGAGTCTCTGCACCCAGAGGCCCCTTTCCTCCAACTGTGACCACCTGGAATGCAGCCAAGAACCAGGAAACGAGCAAGCAGGCTGCTGGGCAGACAAATCAGTCCATTCATCAAACATTTACTGAGCATCTCCTCTGGCCAAGTGCAGCGTGAGGCACTGGGAACAAGGGAGTGAACGTGTCACAGACACCCCTGCTCTCGCAGAGGGCCCAGTCTTTCCACAAAAGCTACATCAATTCTTCACAGGAAAGTCCTGCGATCTCCAACTCAGTTTACCAATTCACGTATCAGAAGCAAGTCTAACAAAAGTGCACTGGAATCAGCAAATCAGGAGTCCACCGGCGACAGGTAAACTGACAAGAGGAAGCATCAGCGGACACTGATGAGTGAAGGGGTGGGAACTAAGGTTATTTCCAGAAGAAATAAGAATACAGAAAGATGCCTGGAACCATTTAGTATAAAGAGTTGGTCTTGAGAGCGTTACTGTGCTGTAGCAAAACATCCCATTACAACCCCCCACATTTCCTTACTACTCTACACGTTAAAAACTTGCTTCACACACACAGTAATCTAATCCTCATGTGCCTGCTGCTATAGTGGGTATTCACCTCTTAATGCACCAAGAACACATAATGTATAAGTATAATTCAAGTTTAAGAAGGCAGGGAACTGTAATATTAAAAAAAAAGATCACAAACAGTTAATGTTAAATAAACATCATGTTTTAAAGGTAAGTTTGGTCATCTGCCAAATTCACACTTACATGGGAACAGCTCATTCCCTGACCATACCCAAAACATGACACTAAATAACAGAAATAAATTAGAAAAAGGTTCTGTAGCAGTTTCTTGCCCTCCAAATCTGTCCATCCATCCATCCATCCCAGATACAACCATGGTGTCATACTGTAAAATCCCCAGCGCTCCAGAACTCACCCACATTCAAGGAAACAAAACAGAAATGGTCAGGTTCCGTCTTACCTACTTGTACCTCTGCGAATCCTTCTGATTTTTGCTAAGATCTGAGTGATCCTGAACTCCCCGTATTTATTTCATTTTATTTTTATCAATTTTTTTTCCCAAAATGCCCTCAGCATGTTTCTAACTACTATGTCATTGGGACTCCAGTCCCACGTCTGCCGTGGATCAGAAGACGGAACCACACGTGCGGCTCTCCCGGCCCTAGCTGCCTCAGCAGTCGTTCGGGCAGAGACAGGCCAATGTGAATCTCCGGTTTCCAACAGTCTCAAGGGTGTAAGCTTGGTGGGAACAGGGGCTACGCCCCTTTCAGACACTGCCGTACCCCAGTGTCGGGCACAGCCTGACAAACAGTAGGTGCTCAGTAACCATCTGGGGAGCGAATGAATGAGGACCAAGCTTTGGCTTCCAAACCTGATTCTAGAGGCTTATTCTTACTGCACCAGAGACCTGGGCATCCTCTTCCCAGGGCCTTCAAGGTCCTCAGAGGACACTGTCTTTGGATTTACAGGAACAGCTGAGTGAGTACGTCAGCCGGCACCCTATGGAATCCAACAGCCTCTTGGCACAACCGTCCGGAGAGCAGGGGAGGTGGGGTGGGGCAGTGTCTTTCAGTGAGCTTGTGGGCTAGTCTGTCAAACCTAAGGCCAAACCACCTCCTCCGGCCAGTGTGGGAGGGTGAACGGAATATGGACTCAGACAGAAATGTATACAAATAGTTAAATCTCACCAAGACAAATTCTTTATGCCTAGGAATTCTTGTTCTGTCTTTTTCCTTTTCTTGTCAGAGACAAGATGTCCTCAACAGAAGGGCAGAAATAGGCGTCTAGACATCTAAATTCATTACAAGAGACAGCCGAGAGACCCTGTAACTCATCGGAACAAAGAATATTTTTCTAGCAGAGCAGAAACAAAGTAGTTGTTGCATTCCTCCCCACAAAACTGGTCCTGCTACCACGCTGGGGCGGAGAGGTAGCAGCTGCAGTGGTTGGGCCAGCGCACGGGCCAAGCCTCTCTGCCCACATCACCCGTGACAAGTGTCCTGATACCTGAAGCCCTGGCCCAGGAGAGGAGTAATATGACAGAAGAGGCCCCAAGGCCAGTGACCTCTACGAATCACATAAAGAAAATGGCATGCTCCCCACTCCAACCCTGTTTCTCTAATCAGGCCATGCCTTGCGGGTCAAGTAGGGAGGGTGCTGAAGTGACTTTATTTAAATATCACACGAGAAAAATCTGAAGAGTCTGTCCACGTACATAATCAAATCAAATTCAGAGTAGAGAAGCACAAAGATTCCCTTGGCTAGCACTGCAAACAAATTCCTCTCCCCGCAAACTTGCTTCTGCCATAAGATAGATTTCTAGGCTGAGATTAAATGCAGAGATCTTGGCAGGCTGTGTGGGAGGCAGGCCCTCTGAGCGCTAGCCTCCTTCCTGGTGGTCCCAGGGACTCACTGCTGTCTAGCACCAGCAGAGGGTCAAGGAGGAAGGAGAGAGGGAAGGAGGAAGCCAGGGCCATGAGGAGAGGCTGAGGCCGGTAGTGGGGGGCTTGGCCTCTCACAGGCTTTGGAAACCAGGTGATCCTACAGAAACAAGCACTCTCCTCACACAGCAAGGGGTGACGGGCTGTCCTGCTGTGCCCCTCCAGGGAAACTGGGTGAGAAGGCCCCTAACTTGTGGCTCTCTGCTTCCTGTGTACGCTGGGTGCCACCGGCAGAGGGAGGCAGAGGCTTCTGGGCAGGTACCCCCTCCAACATCACTGCTCTTGCGGGAGAGGATTCAGAACCAGGGGCTCCACTGTGGAGGCCTGGATGCCCACCTTCCCACTCTCCATACGGAAGTGGGCTTTCAGACGCTGAGGGGGCTCCTCCTCATCCCCTAGAGGATAAATCTTGGCCTAGCACATAAGTCTCTTCCTTACCTGGGCCCAGCCTGCTTCTGCGCTCTGAGCTCTGGGTCTTCCCACTGCCTCCTAAGCTCCAGTCAGAACGAGCAGTGTGCAGTTCCCTAGATCTTCCAGGCTGTTTTACACCTCAGTCCCTTTGCTCATGGCCTTTCCTATGCCTGGAATGTCTCTTCCACCTGCTAAGTGTCTGCTCCACTTCCGGATGGCGGGATATCAGCTCGGGCACCAGAGGAAGCTCTAGCACCCATCCAGGTTTGCTTGTTGTCTGTATCTCCCTTTCCTTCCAGAATGTCAGCAACTTGAGGGCAGGGACTTAGTCTGTTTTGTTTCCCGCCGTCTCCTGGGTGCCTAGAACAGTGCCTGGACCATTGCAGGCACTTGCTGAATGTCTGTTAAAGGCAGGCATGTGTCTCAGCACTGACCGCACAGCTCCTCGGCTGGGGTTCCCACAAGGACAAGGTCTGAGTTCTATCCATTTCTGCATCTCCCAGCACTTGGATTGACACGAGGTAGGCCTTTAGTAAAAGTTAATAAATGAGAGAAAGGACGAGTGACAAATGCTCACATGGATACACAGCTCATGATACTGGCACTTCCCCAAGAGGGAGCCACCTCCAGCCTTCTGTTCTGTGTTAGAGCCTCTTTTTCCTTCTTTCATGTTGTCTGTTTTGTGAGAGGAGTTACCTTTTAAAGGAAGCATGTTCTAAATTCCCTTCAAACACGTCTTGCAGCACAAGAAAGTTGGGCTAGATTATCTTAAACAGTTGGTTAACCTTAAAAGTCATGGATTCTATAATTTGTCAGGGTCTATACCCATAAATGCTGTTTCCATTTTAATTTATGTTTGAGAAAGAAGTTTGTCTACAGAGCACAGACCTTGGAAATGATACAGATTCACTATATCATCATAGTGAGGGACATTTGAGGGACTACTTTATTTTGGATTTTCTGTTTATTTGCATGGTCTGTGTCCCACCTATCACAAGGTCGGGGGAGGGGAGGAGGGAGAAGGTGGGTCACAGAAAGCCCTAGACAGGGTGTTAGGAGGCCTGGTTCCACGGACTAGAACGGGTCCTTCTCTTGACTGGCAATGAGGGGAGCTGGACTAGATGAGCTCTGAAGGCCTGTGAACTTGCAGAAAGACTATAATCCTGTGCTACGAGCATTCACGCTCATGAGCACTGAATGCTGCCTACGACTGCGCAGACATTACATTTAAACACTAAAAAAAGAGCTCAGAGTATATTTTTTTCCTTAAGAATGAATGAAAAACTCTTCACACAAAATAGGCTATCCCCACATTCTTCTTTAAGAAAACTTACAACCACACACACACACACACACACACACACAGAGTACTGGCAAGATTATATCCATCACAGACTAAAAGGATGTGTGTATGAGGGGGTAAGGAGGTGGCTAGGTACATGGACAGCATTTAATAATGCTTTAAAATACAAATATTCCAAGTGGGCTTTGGACCTTCCCTGCGAGGAGAACCTGGGTCAAACCTTCCTCACCATGGAGCCTTTGGGTGGTGCGAGAACAGTGGGGTTAATAAATGCAGAGCACAGGCTGGTAGATTTTCTGGTCACATCCTAACAGCAGCCCGAGAGCATGGATGCATTTCATGGAGCATTTATGGGCTCACCAGCACTAGTCTATGACAATTTTATTTAATCATAAAAATATAATAGTAGTCAAATCTTTTTGTAGTTTCAGTTTACTGCTTGAGTTCTCAAGTGAAATAAATGGTCTCTCAGATTTCTTTTGCTTTCATCTCTCTGCTCTAAGTACAGTAGGATAAGGTTCCAATTAAGGCCCATTAAATGCTCACATTGATTCATGTGAGCGTTTTCCAGTTTCTTTCCCTAACACAGTCTCAGTGTAGCTCTGAGGTATCTCCGTGGTGTGTTTTCAGTTTAGCAGTTGCCCGTACAGAAGAGAATTATTTGGGTGTGAGGTCTCCCTTTCTCCTATTTCTGCAGCCCCAAATGGTGAGTAGAGATTCTCCTTCACTGCCTTCCAGACGAGCATGTGTTTATCACGTGTCAGGTCTGACCAGCTGAACGAGGCATGCCCCTTGGGAAGCGGAGCTGGCAGCTGGCCAGAGCCAGACGGCCCCCCGCCACCCTCCTGGGCAGCCGTGCCAGAGCTGCACGCTGAGTGGCAGCCCAGAGGCCCCTATGGGAGGAGGGCCTGCTGGTGCTTCTCCGTCTTTTGGGTCCACAGAGGATACACAGAGTTCTCTTCAGTTTCTCCACAGACGGGGACACGTGCTCTGATAGTAGAGATGGCCTGTGTAAGGTGATATCAAGTGTCAGAGCTGACAGTGGGTCCTCGGGGATTTCCCCATTAAGAGCAGGGATGTGGAGGCAGACAATGACAGTTTCGGTCACATCACAGTTAACACGTGTTCTGGCTCCGGGAATGTGCTGACTGTTGTGTGCGGGATCCAATTTAGTTTGCACAACAAGCTCATGAGGTGTTGTTATCCCTCCGTTACCCCTGTTTGATAGGTGAGGAACCTGGCACCGGGAAGGTAAATGGTTTGACTAGGATCACAGGGCTGGTAAGGGGTGGAGCTGGGGCCAGAACGCAGGTCACCTGGCTCCAGAGCCCGTGTCCCTCTTGTCACGCTGTGAAAATGCACCCCCGGTGCCCTGAGGCAGAGACTGGCCCAGGGCCTGCCGGCAGACCAGGGCGCGGAATCCCGGAGGAACTACGTACACAGGGAGAGATTCAAGAAAAACATTTTAAAATCCCCTCAGGAAACTTGCTATTAAAATGAATGATATGGTGATTTGTGGGTGCTTTTTCCCCACAGTGGGCACTTTCTTACAGTGGGACGTCCCTGTCAAAAAGCCTTTTTGAAAAAAAAAATCATAATAAGTCAGAGCAGATTTGCTGTGACAACGCCACCAATTCGGTGAGCAAATGCTGCAAAGGCATCCACGCTCCCAGCTGCGAGTCTGTGCACTAAGGATGGCATTTAATCTTCGCAACAGCCCTGTGAGTTAGGACGTCTCGTCCCTGTGTTGTAGCTGGGAAGTGACCCTCCGGATAACCTGCCCCAGTTTATCACTTAGGTGGGAGGAGGGGCCAGGACATGAAGCTGTTTGCCTCCAAAGCTTTCTCTCACACACCGCTGTTTTCTCAAATACAGGATCTGCCAGACCTTAAACAGAGTGGTTTCCTCTGGATCTCAGAATTACTGGCTCCAGCAAAAGCAAAACTAAGACGTTTCTTCAAGAATAAATTAAAAAATAAAGAACTTATAGTACCACAGAAATGGCTCTTAAACTTTTAGCTAGAAGTCAGTTAAGGAAGTTTGGTCAGTAAAACAGAAACGCCTTATCCTTCAAAATCTGGGGCCATTGTAACCTTCTCTGCAGGATTACCCCTAAGGAGAGATGTGTCATCTCAACATCCACAAACTCAGTCACAAATAGTTACTATGTGCCTGGCACTGCTGTAGGCATTGCAGGCAGACTCTGCTCCGAATGTTCCCACAACATTCTAGTGGGATGGGATGGGAGTGGGGAGACAGACAAAGTAAATAAATGTCAGGGGTGGGTAATAGGTGTATGAGCGAAAATAGAGCAAGGTAAAGAGGAAACAGTAACCAGGACGCTGATACACTATTTTAGTTACTGTGATCAGGGAAGGCCACTCTGATAACATAACATCTGAGAAAAAAACCTCTGAAGGCCCCCACTCCCCAAACCACCCTGATTTCTGAGGGAAGAGGTTCCCAGGGAGAAAGCAGCAAGAACAAAGGCCTGAGGTGAGAGGTGTGTTTGCAGAAGAGCAAGGAGCCCAGTGGGCCGAGGTGGGAGGTTTGTGATTACTGCATTCAGAAATGAAAATTATTAAATTGAAGTCCTTATGTTGGTCTGGCCATGACTTCCCACTTCATCTTAGAATTATATATTTGTCCTCTATCACAGCTGGAAGGGCCCTTCAGAGCAGCCAGCCTAACTCTTCTGACAGACAGGGAAGTAGAGCCCAGAGAAGGGCAGTGCCTCGCCCAGGGTCACACAGCTGTAAGGCCAGGAAGGACCCAGCCATCCTGACTGCTGCACCAGCATTGGTTCTCTGGTGCAGGGCTTTTCATGACTGATGAGGGTCTGATATAAACTTTCCTACCTCAGGAGAGATGTTTGTTCTGTGATGACAGATTAAGTTTTTATAGTCTATATCAGTGATTATTAAAAAGACCAAGACAGGCCCAGGAAAAATTACATTTACCACTAGTTATGAGTTAAACTTTGACAAAATATTCCTTCTGACCTCAGTTTCCCCCCCAGTAGAAGATTTCCAAGTGAGCAAAGGATGAGGTCTGCGCACACCCCTGGCCTGGCAGCAGCATTCACAGGGTCTGGGCTGGGCGCTTACTGTCTGGCTCCCCTTGTGTGTCTCCCGCTGCTCTGCCTAGTCTAGGCATGGAGCCCAGGAGGACACGGTCAACTGCATGTCACCTAGCAGCTAAACGGCCCACTCCACGACCCCAGGTCTCACAGCTGAGTGGATTCTCAACTTCTTCTAGTCCAATGGAGATGAAATCACGGCTAGTTTCCCATTTCAAAGTTTCAGTGCGATATTTCATGACAGTTACTTTACTGGAGTGTTCTGAATCCGAGCTCCCCCAAAATGAGAAACTGGGAAGACCGGTGAAGAAAGAATAGTTTACCTGTACTGTCCTGTTTTGTTTTGTTTTTTTCAGATCACTACACCAGCATTCTGAATTCAGCCTACTGCTGAATCAGGTGTATTATTTAGTGCCAGAAAGAGGCGGATACCGGGGCAAGCAGGGGCAGCAGCGGCGGCCTCACCTGCGCGCTCACTGTGCATCGGGGCCTACGCTGTCTCAGTCCACACCGCCTGGGAAGTGGTTACTACGACCTCCATTTCACAGATGGGGAAACTGGGGCTCAGAGTTCAGTAACCTGACCAGGGTCACAGTGCTAGGAAAGAGCAGAACAGGGATTTCAAAGTCAGCTGATTTCAGAGCCTCTGCTCTTACCCTCTGTGACATTCAACTTTTAGTGCCATCAGAGATCAAGTTCAAAACCTCAACTCAGACTGACTCAAGACGTGAATCCATTCAGGTCCCACCTTAACTGCCGCTGTGCCCACCACCGGCAGGAGGCTCCGTGGGATTTACAGCGGGTCACAAACCAGGACGCAATCCTATACGAAGGGGGAAGAATGTTCCTTTCTCAGGTAAGTGCTCCAAGTGTACCTGGCCAGTGTGAGTCTTGAGTGGTGAAGGTTTCCATCTGAGGGCTCTGCCCTGGGGAGGCTGTGTTTACTCGGGTTGATTCCCTGGTAGTGCAGCCACTGGGTTGAGAAAGGAGGTCCTTATAGCCTCTCAGGCAGTTTTGGAGTAAAAAGGTACTTTGGTATGAGCATGTGGTACTTCAGACTACTTTTGTGTTGGAGAAAGAGAGACGAGGACACCAGAGAGATGAGGAAGCAAAAGGTATCTTTTCTTTGGATTCTGTGAAATTGGTGACTTTTAATATAAGTGGACAAAATGGCTAACTGGCAAATTTCTCCATTCTAATACAGCTAGGTCACTCACTAGAAGTCTTAAAATAAATCTGTAGGCAGAAGTTATTTTTAATTAGGAAATTTATTGTCCTACTTTTGGGAAAACTCCCTCATTTTTCTTTGGTGCTGTCATATTAAGAGTAACTCCAAAACGATATTGTTGAAATTCTTAGGCTCTTCCTTAGACATGAAGCATTTTTATTTTATGAAGGGGACTGTATCTGCCACACAAAGAAAGAAAATACAGAAAGCTGGACGTCTGTGTGACAGCTAAAGAATAAGCAGCCAATCCTGGAAGAACAGAAGGGCTTGAATGCTGGCGCGTCCACTCTGAGCCCACAGTAGACTCCATTCTTGGACCTGGATGGGACTAGGGGAGTTTACCAAATGGGTGTGACCTAAGACCATCTGCCTTTGAGAAAAACAAAGAGTAAAGCAAGAATGTTTGAGCAGGAATTAGGCCACCTCTGAAAGTTCTAAAAGCTACAGTGGGGCTCTGGAAAACTGTCACTCTTAAAACACAGCTCTGCTTCCCTTCCTTACAGATGGTGTACAACTGGGAAACTGCCCTGCTTTGTCTGCAGGGAAAGGTCTGAGGTGAGCACAACAGATACATTTCGGGAACGTTTAGGCAATTAACGTTTGGGTTTTCTTACTAAGTCATCAAATTACAAAAGGCTTGGAAAATGCATGTCACACAGCTCAGGCAGAATCTAGTTTCAAGAGCCTCACTGTCTGGCTTACTCGCCAGTGCTGATTGCCCGAGAAGCATTCAGGAACCTCTGGGACAGTGCGGAGCAGATGACTACATGATCTGTACGACTCCTCCACAGAGAAGCTGATGGGGGAGGGTGGGCCGACAGGGTCCTTCCTCCTTTCAACTATCGTAAGAGACTCTGGTTCTGAGAGCTGCAATCCATGGGGCCTTTCCAAATGAAAAAGTCAGTCACTAACTAAAATGAATATGCAAAGGTGCTTATTCCCAATATAGTAATTTGCAGGCAGTCAAATCATCTGTCGTCTGGGTTAATTTAATTATCAGACCACATTTAATTATCCAATATAAAATGTAAATAAAGTGAAGAGCTGACAGCACATACTAATTACGTTCATTGTAATAATTAAATGGGAAGGAGCTTAGAAAGAGCCATGAAAGTACCATAAAATACAAGGAAGCTTTTGATTAAAAAAACAACATTTTGAAACTGCAACTCTATAGGAAACAGATGATTGGTTCTATCAAGGATGGGGCATTACTTTTATTATCCAGCTTTCTTTTCTAAAGTCATCCTTGGTATCATGGGGCTCAGTCCTTCCAGTTAATAGATGAAATGGTGGCAAATAAAAAGTGCCAATCCTTTATGCAAAGCAGCTACCTAATAAAACAGCCTTGGGCTGCAGCAGGAGTTCAGGATCTCCTGTCTTATAAAGACACAAGCTGTTTCCCTAGCAGGAAATAAAGGATCCTCTGTGGACAAACAGGCCCTGAAAATTAACATGACTTCTGACTAATGACACAGAAACATTAAATGAATTTCTCCTCTGAAATTCCTCTGATTTAAAGAAATTGGCACGAGGTTAAATAAATTTACTTTCATCAAAACAGAAGTGAAGTGGAAAGGGCACTGCCAATCAGGAGGCCGGGCTCTGTCAGCTCTTGCTGGGCAATTCCCTTTCCTCCCCTGAGCCTCAGTTTCTCCATCTATGAGAATGTGAGGGAGCAGAACTAGCTATCTTAGAACCCTTCCAGGATGGAGGCTCCAGGAAACTGATCGAAACTGGCATGAGAGCTTAAAACTGCATTTCCACTTCCCTCAGCAAACTCGTACTCAGCAGGTTACTGGGTTTTGGAGGGAGAAGAAAGGGGATTTGGAATGAAAATAAACAGTCAGCTTTTTAGTTGTAGAAAACGCCCAAGTCCTACTGGGATATGAGCAGTTATCACTTAGCAAGCTTAAGGCTACTTCCCCGATTCTGCCCTTACCATACCACCGACGGGTGTGGAGCTCAGCCACAGCTGCCGAGCACAGCCTTTTGGTGCAGGTGAAATGACTGTGGCTAGAGATGGCCTCACAGAGCAAGGCACCTGACATCTCACCTGCCAGTCTCTGCTCGTAAGATAGCAGAGCCCAGGAGTACTCAGCTTTTAAGGATGAGCTGCCATGGAGTGGGCAGGCAGCTCACGAAGCCATCTGGTGCTAAAAGAGCCCGAGTAGGTCAAGAAGGGTCTAAAAAACCCCAATATGTTCCCCACTAGATCAGAGTGCTGGTCTGTGGTTCTAATCTCAGTCTTTAAAATAACATAGACTCATGGAGCTCAAAGGGGAGATTATCCAGTACAATCCACTTCTTCTTCTTTTTTTTTTTTTAACTTTTTTTTCATTGTGGTAAAATACATATAACATATAATTTACCATTTTAACCATTTTAAGCCTACCATTCGATGGTATTAAATGCATTCACAATATTGTGCAACCATCACCGCTCCGCATCTCCAGAACCAACCCCCCTCTTTGTATGGTCAAAAATACTCAGGCTTCAGGAGGGAGAATGACTTATCCAGGGTCCTGGAGCTGGTGACAGAGCCGAGGTTAGAACCTAGGCCTTCTATTTGCTGGACTGTGTTCCACTCTGTGCTTATAAAACATACTCATTTACACCTTCCCAGGATCTTTATGAGCCGTCCCCAAGTAAGGCATACAGATACGTTCCAGAAACTTCCCAGTGAGCATTCAGACTTGCAGAGTAGCAGCTTCTCAATGTACTGTCTTGGTAAATAGGCATCATTTTCTACACCTCCCACCCCCACCCAAGAAATGCTTCAGAGATCACTGGTAGAGGGGGCCTGTGACACACCTTCTTAAATAATGTGAAATGAAAAGCACACCAAGTTAGGCTTTGCAAGACCTGGGCTCTAGTCCTGGTCTTTTAGCAATTCTTGGTCGTTTCAGGGGGCTTACTTCACCTCTCTGACGCCTCACTCCTTTCCTGTCTGTGAGGCAGGAGTGACTCCTGCACTTACAGCTTCAAGGAATTGCTAGTGAGGTCCAAGAGACAAGAGATGAGCAGTGTGAAGAATTCTACAAATACCAGAGGTGGCACTTAGAGACAGTGTCTTTATAAGGTGCACTGTCTCAGTGTTTGACAATTACATTATTTCTATCAGTTTCTTACTTCTCTACTTTTTATATTCTTTCTGTGCACAGATTGTTACATTCCAGCAACTTCCCCAGGACTGAACGGGCTCCTCTGCCCTTCCCCCAGATCAGGAGCGGACGTCCAGTCAGTACTCAGTCCTTCCGGGAGGCAAGGTGTTGAGAAAGGAGGTTGGCTTTTTTTTTTTTTTTTAATCTTTTCTGACTTCTTTCTTGTAGTGAACTCACCTCTCAACAATGACCTCTAAGCCCCACTGTATCGTCTTTCCCAACTGAAAAACCATAGGGTCTCTGTCTCCTCCTTGTGCTGCTTACTGCTCTCTCTGCCCATTTCATCTGCTTCTTTCTTGTCCCAGCATGCCCAGTTGCTACTTTGCCATCAGGTCCAGGTCAGTTGCAACACGCCATTTCCAAATACCAGTTCCCCCGACCCATTTCCCATTCACTCTGATGAGCGCAGAGATACTTACAGCATGTGTTTTATCTACAGGAGAGGATTAGTCTGGGATCTGGCATGCAGAAGAACTTTGAAACCTCGCACAATTCTGAGTTCAGTAAATTCATCACAACTGAGTTGGTTTAAGCAGAGAGTTTCAAACCACCTCTAAACATGGATGTGCTGAAGGAACTGAACTTTCTGCTGTAGAACTGTTACAGCAAAATATTATTACACACACAAATTACTCAACTCTTTACAAGTGCAGTAGATAGTGTCATGATAAATGGTAAACGACTTAAGTATAAAGGAGGAAACTGTTAGGTAAACCATGGGCTGTCTATACAAGATAAAGCCATGTAGCCATTAAAAAGGATATTCACAAAGAATGATTCTGATATAATGTTAAGTATATAAAGCAGAATAGAAGTATATATATATATAAAATATGATTCAACAATGTAAAAATATTCATCGAGGGGTGGGGAGTGGGTAAAATGGGTTAAGGTGTCAAAGGCAAAAACTTCCAGTTAAAAGATAAGTAAGTTCTGGGGATATGATGTACAGCATGGTGATTAAAGTTAAAACTGCACTGTATATTTGAAAGTTGCTGAGAGTAGATCTTAAAGGTTCTCATCACAAGGAAAAAAATTGAACTATGTGAGATGATGGTAGCTAAATTTACTGTGCTAATCGCTTTGTAACATATAAATATATTAAAAAATCATATTGTACACTTAAAACTAATACAGTGTTATATGTCAATTATATCTCAATAATATTAACTGGCAAAAAATATTCACAGAAAACAGACAGCAAGGGACCTGTCAAATCGGTAGCAGTGGCCATCTCAGACAGTGAGATCAGGGGTGACTGTGACTCCACCTCCTTCTTTATACTTGACTATCTTTCTCATGATCAGTAAGAAACACTTTTGTAATCAGAAAAATAAAAACAAGCTTTTAGAGGTAAATGAAATGCAATTCAGTAGGTGAAATGGTTACATACGAAGAAAAGAAAACCACATAGGCAATTTCCCTCAACTTTCCTTCCCTGAGGAGCTTTTAGAGACCCTGGAATCTGCCACCCCGTCCGTCCGCAGAAAGGACAAAGTGTCAGGACCCAGGGTGCTGGCCAGGGGAGAGCGCTGCCCGAGCGCTCCCGAGGTGGGACGTGAGAAAGATCTGCCCTCCTGGCGACCAGGTCTGCGAAGGGGGAGTTTTCCTACGTACAACACTTATTCCGGTAAGGGTCCACATTTCCTGTATTTTAATCATGGAAATCTTTCTAGAATGGACTGCATGTTCCTCAACCTTCTTAAAGGGAATGGACAGAACATACATTTTGTCTCCCTGCTCACTCAGGGCCAGCACTGGGGGCATCAGCAATCACCTGGGGGAAAACCTGGGGCTTAGCGTCCCCTGGACGCCAGACGGCCACAGTTTCTGGGATCAGGGGCGTGTCTTACTTTTTCTGTCCTCTCTCTCCTGGCCGGTAGGCAGCCTCCGCTCCGCCTGTGCAGCTCTCACCTTGTGTTTGGCTCTGGCACTGCACCCTGGCTGCTGCCCGGCTCCTGCCCTGCTCTTGTTGACTGTGGGCTAACAAACCTGGTAAGCACACCTAGAGATTTGTTTAAAAAAATGAGTAGCTTAGAGTGAGGCTTAAGGGTTGTCCAGAGGTCTTTTTCTCAGCTGTAAACCACATAATTAAGGTTGCTGAGTAGGAGGCTTTAGATAAATGAGGCTGTCAGGAATTACAATTTGACACATTACTTATGCCATACCTGTTTTTAGAAATAAAGTGCTTCACTATTATTTTTAAAATAAAATCTGTAACACAGATTTCCCAACTTTTTAAAGCAACAAAACCCTATTTACAAATGAAATCCTGATCAGAAACCAAATAATCAAAATAGTTAAAAGCAAAACTAATCTGGGTGATTCAAGGGGGTGAAACTCACATCCTGCCTTCCTGGGCTCCCCTCCAACACCATCGGAAGCCTCGTAAGCACCTAGGCAGAACCAAGGGCCAAGAGCAGTTTCATAAAGCACCAGACTCTAACGCTATCTGCAAAGTGACCCAAGATGAAAGATGCAATCAATCTCATCAAAACAAAAAATGTATGAATAAAGCATCAGAATCGGTGTGGTAAGGGAGCAGATGCTTCTGTGTTGCTTAAGAAGAGTATTTTATTAAAAATATTTTATTTTGGTATCTCTAAGAGGAGGCTGTCGAGCTGGTCTAGTGCTGATCAAATCTCTTTGGGGAGAAGAAGTCAGAGACACAGCCCCGGAGCCTGGCAAGAGGGCCTCACACAGGACAGATGGGTTCCAGCAGGCTAGCCTGCCTTTTCTCACTCCAATACCTCACACTCTCCGTGCTGGGGAAGCAATGGAAGGAACCCTCCTGGGCCTCTTACCTGGTTATCTGGGTGGCTGACAGTGAAGTAGCCCACACAGACGATGACCTCATGAAGGAGGCTTTCACAGGAGACTTGGCTGCAGTGGCCCAGTAGGGAGCTGGCGATGTGCCGGAATGCAAGGGACAAGCCCTCCGCCCCTATGATAGACTGACAAAGACAAGGAGCAGTTAGAACCCCCAGCCCAGGGAGAGCCAGGGCTGCAAATCACAAAGCAAGACCGGGCCCTGCGCACTCTCTGCCCCGGTGCCGGGAAGGCCTATGGGATCTCTAGAGCACGATGCTTGGCAGTTCACTTTGGGGATTCTTGCTCTAATAAATGACCACGATAAATGCTATGTTTAACTTGAAAAAAAAAAAGACAAAATAGAGCACAGCAAACTAAATGCCTGTACTGTGTAGATCTAGACGCTCACCTAAAGTATGTGTATTTATTTCATTTTAATGTTATTTTTTTCTCATTGCACAGTCTCACTGTAGAAAATCTGGAAAAATAAAAAAAAATACTAAAATTCACCTGTAAATCTACTATTTAGCTAACTTCCAATATTTTTTTTTTCTGAAGGAGAAAATATTTTCTTGTATACAGGGATAAAAATACAATTCTAATTATCTACTTACATTCAAACAGAAAAGAAACATAAATAACAACTAGTTATTGTTCAGCCAGCTCTATAAACTCAAAGCTCCCCGAAGAATGTGAAAAAACCCCCAACAACCAACCCCCCCTCAAAAAAACAAACAAACCACGAAGCCCCCTCAGCCACAAGGCTTCTGGGATCCTTTCTCAAGACAGGCAAAGGGCTGCTGGCGGTGGGCAACGCGGGAGGAGAGCCTGCGTCTGTCTGCGCAGCCTGCAGCTTCTATTTAATAAACATGTCAAACAGACAGAGCGACAGGAGGGCAAAGGGGAGAGGCGAAGCCCACAGAATACACTTGCAGCCCACACTGGAATGAAGCACCACTGCCCGCCTGTGGGAAAAGGCAGCGTTTTAAACTCATTTCTTGATCTGAGGTCTTGGCTGGCTTGAACCAGGTCAGATACGTTGCAGCTCAGAAGTTTCAATGAAATCACTCTGCCTAACAGCGGGTGAAACACAGTCCCTTTAGTGAATACTGCTGAAACCAAATTACTGCTAAATTTTAAGAGTGCCTTCTGTCTTGGTTTCATTACACTGAGACAAAATGTTTTTCAAGCCCCAAAGAGACTTCAGGACGGCCTTGCTCCTTTAAATCAAGTAGTGACACCTTCTCAGCTCAGCCCTTATTTAATTAGTTGCGTCCAGCATGCTGTGACCCAGTGCCCTCTGTTTAACCTTCACTGATAAGAGCAGGTCAAGGGGCATGTAAGTTTGAATATAAAAATTAAGCCAATTTTTCAAGGAAACTATATTTCCTTTTTAGCCAGAATTAATTGCCAAGTCAGTACATTGATTTGTTTCTTGAGACCACCTTCAATTGTAAAAACTGTCACAGTGAATGCAATATACAATATCCGGGATCTCAAGGCCATCTGTGCCGATATGAATTCAAAGTGAAGTCAGACTCTTTGCTGAAGGGAGAAAAATATTTTGACAGCCTTATTAGTATACAATGAAATGGAACCAGTTAAAAAAATTCTAATGGATAACCTTTTGCTACTACTGTGTGATGAATTCTCACACAAAAGGTCACACAGGTTTATGGCTTTGGAGAAGGGTGCAGGAGCACTGGGAATGTTGCATCAAAAACTTAACTTTTTGACTCACCATCTGCAAGATGGTTTAGGTAAATTCTTCACCTTCAGAAGCTGAGTCAGTTCACATTACCTAAGGGCCTACTATGTGCTAGCTAGCACAGTGCCTTTATGTCTCATTTAATCTTCAGACTTGTGAGTTACATGTTTTTTAGTCTCTATTTTACAGATGGGAACTGATTCTAAAGGGTTCAAATGGCTTGTCTAAGGTCATACAACTTGGTAGTATGACGGCTCAAAGTCAGGTCAGTCCGACTGCAGACCCAGAGGTCTGGATGAGGATGCTTCTCTGTAACAGCTCTACATTCTTGTGATGCATCGGGACCCAAACCATCAACAAGTCTTACATTGTCTTGTCCAACTCCTCAGAGTTTCAGAAAATTTATCTCATTTCAATTTTCTTCATCAGTTCCTTTGATCCTCCCAGGGCAATTCATAAACTGTCTCCCAGATTTTTTCTAAGGTCAGACCCATGCTGCACCTAAAATCTCTTTTTCTGCCCTTTATAAACACAGTTCCTGAAACCTCACTTTTGAAAGTAAGTTGTTTTGAGGAACTAGAACTAAGTTTCTCCGACCATACCTAGCATAAGAATGGTACTTTTCTCCTAAACTCACCTATTGCTTTACAGTGTAAATACTGTGTATTTGTGTGGTATTTTCTTGAGCTCTGCGTGCATGATTAGATGTCTATTTACATAACGATGTCTGTGTGGACAGATGTTTTGCTTTAGCTTGATATATAGAGTGCAGTGGTTACAAAAATGAATATGAATCTTTGACGGTCCTCCCATTGAGAGATGGGGGCTATGTCTGCTCCTCTTTAATCTGGAAGGCTTAGGACTGACTTAACCAATAGAGTACTGTTGATATGTAACTATATGACTTCTGAGGCCAGGTCACAAAAAGCCATGCAGTTCCTGTCTGGTTCTCTTGGAACATCTGTTTTCTGGAAACTTCCTCTCAGGACCCTCCTACTCAGAACCCAGACACCATGATGTTCTGAGAAGCCCGAGTCACACAGAGAAGCCACATGTAGAGCCTCTGGCCAATAGCTCTTGGTGAACCTAGACTTTGAGTAACCCCAGGCATAAAACTATCCCCAGATAGTGAAGCAGCCTCCAGATAATTTCAGCTCCCAGCTATTTGAGTCAACCTGCCCCTCCTCTCTGCCCCCATCCCCACCCCCAACCCCAGGCATTCGAGCCCCTCAGGTGAAGACCTACAACGTGGAGCAGTGACAAGCCACCCCCACTGTGACAGGCCCTGCCTGAATTCTGCACCCACAGAATCTGCAATCATAACAGAAAAGCTGTTGTTTACCCCACTAAGTTTGTTTTTCAAATGTATAAAAGTAACTGGAACAATAAGGTAATCGTTGGTACATGTATTAAAGGCCCTGATGCTAGAAATTCTAGGCATTTGGGTCCCTACACACGCTGATGAAGAGTAAGAGAAGAACAAGTGCTGAACGTTAGGCACCAAAGGGATGGGAGCCAGGAGGAAGGTCCCTGCAGGTCCTTTCCTGGCCTGTGCACTGGCTAAGGG
This sequence comes from Camelus bactrianus, assembly GCF_048773025.1. Classification (NCBI taxonomy): domain Eukaryota; kingdom Metazoa; phylum Chordata; class Mammalia; order Artiodactyla; family Camelidae; genus Camelus; species Camelus bactrianus. The sequence goes on from NC_133565.1 coordinate 31,334,589, forward strand.
GAAAAGGGTACCTGGAAATGATGGGGAAAGAATGAGAAACAATGACTGACGGTAAAATTGACTAAAATAAAATAACAGGAGAGTCAGAACGGGGATCCAAAAAAAAAAAAAAAAAAAAACAGGAAAAATAAGAAAAACATGGAGCTACAGGAAGGAGAGAGAAGAAAGAAGCAAAGGTACTGGAGAACTGTTAGGATGCTAAGAACCTGCCAAGAAAGGACCTTCCACTTGGGAGGCGGGGCATTTCACTCTAAGAATGGCTTCGATACTCTTGAGTCATCCTGGTGTTTTTCCTGTGGTTGCGGCAAATGTGGCTCAAATAAGGGCTAATATTTTGAAGCATGGAGCTGGAGAAGAGAAACCTTGGTTTTTATCTTAGTTTGGCATAAAGGGTTACAGAAACAGACTTACAATTTTTCTAACATTATTGGCCACTGTGCCTGAAGGCCACTAGGGAGCAGACTGGCTGGAGTTCAGTGGTGCTTCTTTTGAGCGAGGCAGCACAGGCTGTGAGCTCATGGGAGGGTGAGGGGAGCAGGGACCTGGGACCCCTGACACTCAAGAGTGGACGACAGAAGGGCTGACTTAGCATAAATGCTTGTGTGTGATGTGGAGCCCCCTGCAGCAACATAATCCTGGTCAGAAGACCCATAAAACTACAAACTAAGGGATATTTTTTAAGTATTTGCTTTTCATAATCCCTGGTAACAAATCACTCTAGTTGGATCTAGCTGATGGGCAGATTGCTGGCCTCCACATTCTGAGGACATAAAATGAGCATGTCTTTATTCCCAAGCTGTTTCTGGACAGAACAGAATGCACTTGGGTCTTCATAAAATAGAAATGTTCAACCCAGACGCAAGAACCACTGGCATTTTCTGAAGCAGGTATCTCCTGTCTTAGGTGTGGCTATAAACTCTCAGAATTTTACATATTGGGTAGGTACCACCTAAAGCTAGCTCAATTGCTTTGAAAACTGAAGAGCATTAACCTTAAGGAAGAGATTTCTGTTCTTGTGATGGATGAACTAATCTACAGACTTGAAAGATACTGAATCCAATGATACAACTCACTAATTTCTAGTTGTGAGGGGACTGCCAAGAAGACAAGAACTGCACACCTGTCATCAGCTGCAAAACAGAAGTGTTTCTTCCATCCCACTATGGCTGAAGACCACTGTTTTCATACATTTGTATCTCTATAACCTTTTTCCCTTTGAGCAAAGCAATTCATCTAAATTATGAGTTCATCATCTGCCAAGTTTGTTCCTTTTTTAATGAAATCACTTGACAGTTAATAAACTGAAAGAGAAAGTCTACTCCTTGGGGGTTGCTCTGCTCCAAAGGTTCAACGGTTTTGAAAATTAAATTTCCTACATGAAAAAAATCTGTTTCTAAGCTGACAGACTGGTGTTACAGCATAAAGCAGGGTTTCTTTCTTTAGCTATAAACCTTACCTTACAGGCTTTGCACACTTAACTACACATGCGCTTCACACTGGCCGCAAGTCAGTTAAATCATCCATAGAAAGTCTTCTCAATCAAAACAATTTATCTAATTCTGGTTCCACTTACGTAAGAAACCATTACTTTTCTTAATATTTAAATGTTGATAGGATGATAATGCCTTTTCTAAAGAAATCAAGACAGAAGATTTATAACTAGTATTGTGGCATAGGCTTTGGGGTCATAGAATCATGGCCGGGCTCAGCCACACGTAACTCTGGGCAAATTACTTAACTGCCAGCTCTTCCACCTGTAAAATGGGTATAGTAATATTTTATAGGATAGTCATGAGAATAGATGAGAAAGCATATGTAGAGCACCTAGTACAATTCCTGTAATTAGCAGCTTAATAAATAGTATTTTTATAATTCCCTTTATTGTAGCTTATTCCTTATGCCCCAACCCAGAAGAACCTCACATCATATCTACAGAAAATTATTAACTTGTGGATGGTTAACCAATGCCTGGTACCTGAAAAGCAGGCAGATCAAGAGCTGCAAAGCTGTTGAAGAAACGTAAACTCTGAATGGCCACTTGGACTGTGTTCTGAGCGTAACTCTCCTTGGGACTGGTGGCACCAGGGTCTGAGACTGTTCCGTGGAAGAGGACACAGTAGAGCATATGCAGAACTCCGGCCAGGTCTGTGGCCTGAAGAGCAGCGGTCAGTCCTGTGGGATCCTGGCGATTGTTGTCAAATATGCTGTGTGACCTGACAAAGAAACATTCAAGTCTTGAAGAGAAATCTTAAAGGATGTTAGCATTTTTATAGGTCAGATGGAACAAGACAAGCAGACCGTTAAAAACAAACCATCTGAGCTGTGCAGTAAGGTAACAGGAAACCTCCAGGAGTAAGTGCAGCCCTCCCCGCCCCAGCGCACCGCGGCTCGCCCCTTTCTCCCGCTGGGAGACCCAGCTGCCCGGCTGGAGCAGTGGCCGGCAAGCATCCTGCAGCCGGGGCGGAGCGCCACCGGCCTCTGGGCCCCGTGCAGCCTTGGTAGCCCCGCTGCACTGAGCTTCTAAGTCTGGGGGAACGGGGCAGAGTCCATGAGAACTATTGGGACTCAGAAATCAAAAACACCATGGCTTCCTTTCTGGACACACAGGGCAATCTTCTCAGGGGAGGCAGTTACCAGGAAAGCATGAGGCCTCAAAACCCGAGTCGCGTGTTGGTATACTGTGACAGGGAGATTCTGCAACTGCCTCTGAAGGCACAGGTCCATCCTCAAGGCGTACTGGCAGGACAGGTCAGAGGGGCCAGACTCCTAAGGACAAGCCAGTGCTGGATTAGCTTCTCACAAACCACCGTGAAGTCAGCCTGGCCACGGGGGCAGCCAGTGCTGTGGAGGAGCCAGAGCAATGTCAGTGGCACACGAATTCCCAAAATCAATAGGAAAGGCAAGTGTTTGCCTAGTCCACCTCACTCCTGAACTCAGGTATACACGAGGCATCGAGTGACCAAGAGTCTGCAGCTTTAGTAACTGTGGCTGCCAATCATTTATTCACCCTTTTTTCCCCTGGAAACTGTACCTGGGTTTCTCTCTGAGGAAACACCTCTCCCCTTCTCAGGGCCAAGGTGTTCCAGGTGGGCCCCTTCCCATTCACGCTGGCTTAAGGGTGCGTAGGCCCATGGTGAGGGGCACATTTTCTCTCTGACTGCTCAGCATGGTTCAGGGATGGCGCATGTCATGCCAGAGAGAATGGAACGGAGGGAGATTCTTCTGCCGAAATGCTTGGAAAGAAGCCCTCACTTTTTCTCCACTGGGTCTGAATCTGAATGTTAGGTCTGCAGCTGCTGTAGTCATGTGTTCTAACCACTGTGCACATCCTCAGGTCTCCCAGTGCTGTTCCAAGTGGGCCAGTCACCTTCCGTCAGGGGAGGCAGCTTTTTCTCAGGAAGGGATGTTACAAGTCCCTGCTCAGCGTCTCTCCCTTCAATCTGGTACGATCTGCACGATCCTGAGCAGAAGCATCTTTATGTTTCTGCCACGGGATGACGCCCTTCCCTACTTGTAACCCTGACACAGGTTTCCCCCTATTTTTGTTGTCGTTATTGTTGTTTTGGTTCTTTCGGCTGGAATCTACAATGGGAGAGAGGCATGAACGATCTATGCTTATGTCTTTAACTTGCCCAGGAGCACTGAAGAGAAGCCACTAATTAAATAAGAATTTGAAAGTGCTGGCTGGCAAGTTTCTAGTATCATGTCTGGTTTTCTAATCCATAATTTTTTTCTAAAGGGATTATTTTATTCATTTTAATTTGCTAACTGCATGGAAGAAGAGTTTTGTTCATAACCACGGTAAGCGTTTACTTCCGGAAGGTGCACTACTTCTGACATTGCTGAGGGCGTGGGATGATACTGCATGCTTGATCTCATCTCAAGGAAGCAGCCCTTCTGAAATACTGTCGTCTCATTTGCACGGCAGGGCCTGCTAAGTGCATTCACATCTTTCACCTCGTCTCAGTCTCAGCTCTTCATAGTTGGTGGAGAAAGTATCGTTCTCCCCACTGCACACGCGAAGCAAATGAGACCTAGAGAGAGTCAGTGAGATATTTTAGGTCATACACGTTTGTTGGTGGCAAAGGCAGGGGTACCACCAAGAACTTTTGACTCTCTTAAAGGCAGTGCTTTGTCTAAAGACCAAAACAACCAGGCCAAACAGGAGGTGACCTCTTCTTCTGCCTCCAAGCCTTCTCTTAAATCAAATTTTCAGATTAACTGAACACTGTTAAACAAAGTACACAGAGACTGTAATGTAATTTTGTATCATCATGGAGAGACCACTTCTTGTCTTATGGGACTCAGTAAAAAAAAAAAAAGTTCATAAATGATATTTATTTGCTTATAGGCACATCTGAACCTTTACACAAACTGTTAGCTAATGTCCGCTGGCTGTTCCCTCCTTCCTTCCATTATAGCCCTGAGTTAGGGGTCAGACCCTGACTAGAGATTAATGTGTCTGAGTTTATGATACAGGTTCCAAAAAGGGGTCTGTGTTTGTTTAACACTGACTGCCTTTTAGAACCAATGACAAGTCAGAAGACATTTCTCCCTAAAGCTAATTTCTAATAGGCTTTCAGAACCTTGGGGGTGAGTGACATCATTGCTGGTGACAGCAGTTTTACTGCTCTGTGATTTCAGAATGGGGACCTCCTCCTTACTGCCTGTGTTATTTTTAAACTGATTATCAGCATATTCAAATGCAGATATTCAGGAATACAGCTTTATCATTTAGAACACTTTATAATAGCTAATCTTTTTAAACACTTATTAAATAAATGCTATTACTTCTTCAAAAAAATTTTAAAAAGCAAGTGAAAGCCATGAGAAGAGTTCCTCCTCTCTGCACCCCACCCTATTTAGGGAACTACTAAACTATAAAACAACACATTTCAGGATCTTTTGCAGTATTCTTCTGATGAAATAAAAATGCTGACTCAGAAAAATCAATTAAATTAGCATTCAAGAACTCAGATGTGGAAACAGTTCAAAATTGTGTATAATATAGCTTCATGGAAAAGATGATTCACTTTAAAATGATCCTACAGAACGCAGAGGGTGGAAGGGAGGGGGAGGGCTTGTCTGCTGCATTTGGCTTCCACAGGACTAATGTAGACCTGAAGGGACTTAAGAGAGAATGTTTACTTTTGATTTAGTTTGAAATACAGATAATTTGTCCATGAACAGGCCCCTGGCTCCTGTTGGTCTTAAATGTCAGCTATAATCACTTTAAGCCTAAATGTTTATAATAAAAAAGTAAAAGGCCTTATTCATATCAGGCACAAGTTATAAAAAGTTTTCTTTTAAAAATACACAGAAGATATGAAAAATCAGATCTGAAACCTTTTGTATATTACACTCTGAGATCTTCTGAATTTTACTGGATTTTGCAGTGTTTCTCTTTGGTCTCTAGGACTAGAGGTCTTAGTGGCATGTTCATTTCTGTTTATTAAAAGCTAGATTCAATCAGAAAAACTAACTGAGTCGTCAACACTCCTGCACAGTTCTGAAAACTCTACTCTGCTTTGAAGGATAGGATAGCTGGGCAAAAAAAGCAATGATTTGTGAGCATGAATCAAGTGTTATCCATGCCATCTTTGGTATTTTAAATTACTTACGTACCAGACCTTATCTGGTCCAAAAAGGCAGCTGTGACAGCCCCAGACAGTATAACCCCCTTTTCCCATTTGTTTCTGGCTTGTTTGCTCTGGCATCCTTGTGTCCCAGACTTCTGGCTTGGTAACGTCCATCCTGATCTGCTTAGTGCTGGTGATCTTGCAGACTGTTCTCCTAGCTTCTTGGATTTTGGCTTTGTTCCCTCCCTTAGATCTGGAATCCCTGAGGCACCTTGTCAGAATCTCCCATTTTAGCCTCTGAATCCAGATTCACTCAAAGGTCTGCCTAGTGCTGGGAGTGGGTGGGATTAAGCCACTGTCTCTCCCAATGATGGATGTGAACTTCACTGCTCAAGGAGAAGTGAATTATTTCTTAGAGAGGTATTCCAGTAGTGGGCTCTCACGTACTGAGAAAGCTGACCTGCAAACGGTAATATCATCATTCATCAGGCTTTGCAGTGAGCAAAAGGGACATGATGATCTGTCATATGCTCTCATTTAAAAAGCCAAAGTACCCGTACTCGAGGAACAGTGACCACCCATGATGTGCAAAGTCCAGGAAGACCAGGCCCCTGTCCTAGAGGAGGTTACAGACTAGTAGGGGTAGGAGGTGCGTCAGTTTCCTACTGCCGCTGGAAAGATTATCACAAGCTAGCTGTTCAAAACAACACAAATTTATTCTCTTATGGTTCTGGGGGTCAGAAATCCAAAATAAGTATCCTGGGCTAAAATTAAAGTGTTACCAAGCTGTGTTCCTCCTGGAGGCTGTAGGGGCAAATTTATTTCCTTGCCTTTTACAACATCTAGAGTAGGGTTCCATTCCTTGGCTTTCAGCCCCTTCCTCCGTCTTCAAAGCCAGCAGCACAGCGTCTTCAAGTCCCTCTAATGCTGACTTTCCTGCTTCCCTCTTTCATTCACAAGGACCTCTGTGATTACGCTGGGCCCACCTGGATAATCCAGGCTACTCTCCCAGTCTCAGGATCCTTAATCATTTCTGCAAAATCCCTTCTGCCATGTGAGGTTTACATTTGTATTTATTTGTAGGTTCTGAGGATTAGGGTATAAATATCTTTGGCAGGGCATTATCCCCCAACCCATGGCTTTTTTTTATTGTGGTAACATACACACAAAATTTACCCCCTTAACTATTTTTAAGTGTACAGTTCAATAGTATTAAACATACTGTGCAACCATTACTACCAACCATCTCCATCCTGTAAAGCTGAAACTCTGTTATACTCATTAAACAGTAACTTTCCATTCCCCCTCCCCCCAGCAAGCACCATTTTACTTTGTTTCCATGATTCTGACTACTCTAAGTAAATTATACAAGTGAAATCATTATACACTATTTGGTTTTTTGTGACTGGATTATTTCACATAGCATAATGTCCTCAAGGTTCATCCATGATGTAGCACATGACAGAATTTCCTTCCTTTTAAGACTGAATAATATTCCACTATATGTATATAACAAATTTTGTTTATCCATTCATCCACTGATGGACACTTGGGTTGCTTCCATTTCTAGCTACCGTGAATAATGCTGCTATGAACATGAGTATACAAACATGTCTTCAAGATCCTGCTCCTAATTCTTCTCAATATACATCCAGAAGTAGAACGGCTTGATCATATGGTGATTCTATTTTTAATTTTTTGAGTAACTGCCATAACATTTCCCACAGCAGCTGTCCTATTTTACATTCCCACCAACAATGCGTAAGTGCTCCAATTTCTCCACATCCTCACCAAAGCTTTTTTTTTTTTTTTTCAGTAGGCATCCTAATGGGTGTGAGGGGATATATCTCATTGTAGTTTTGATTTGCATTTCCCTATGATCAATGATGTTGAACATTTTTTCAGGTGCTTATTGACCTTTTGTATATCTTCTCTGGAGAAATGTTTATTTAAGGCTTTTGCCCACTTTTTAATTGAGCTGTTTGTTGCTGAATTTTAGGAGTTTTCCATAGTTCCTGGATATTAATCAGGAACTTATCAGATATATGACTTGCAAATATTTTCTCCCATTCTTTGGGTTACTCCTTTACTCTGCTGATATTATCTTTAGATGCACAAATCAAAAAAATTTCCATGTAGTCTGTCTACTTTTCATTTGCCTATGCCTCTGGTAGTCATTTCCAAAGAAATCACTGCTAACTCCAATGTCATGAAGCTTTTGCCCTATGTTTCCTTCTAAGAGTTTAAAAGTTTTAGGTCTTACATTTGGGTTTCTGATCCATTTCAAGTTATGATGTTAAGGTAAATGTTCAGTTTCATTCTTTTGCTTATGGATATCCAGTTTCTCCAGTACCATTTGTTGAAGAGGCTGTCCTTTCCTATTCAATGGTCTTGGAACCCTTGTCAAAATCATTTCACTACCTATACAAGGGTTTAAGTCTGGGCTCTCTACTCTATTCCATTGCTATAGACATCTGTCTTTATGTCAATATCACACTATTTTGATTACTGTATCTTTGTAGTAAGTTTTGAAATGAGGAAGTGTGAGTCCTCCCACTTTGTTCTTCTTTTTCAAGACTGTTTTGGCTATTTGGGGGGTCCCCTGAGATTCCATATGAATTTTAGGATGGGTTTTTTTCTATTTTTGAAAAAAAAAAAAGCCATTGGGATTTTGAGAGGGATTGCAAGGAATCTATATAGATTGCTTTGGGTAGTAATGACATCGCAGGAATCTTGAGTCTTGTAATCCATGAACATGGGATGTATTTCCAATGTATGCCTTCTTTAATTTCTTTTGGCAATGTTTTGTACTTTTCATCGTACAACTCTTTCACCTTCCTGGTTAAGCTAATTCTTAAGTTTTCCTTTTGATGCTACCGTAAGTAGAACTGTTTTCATAATTTCGTCTTCAGATGGTTCATTGTTACGTGTATAAAAATGCCACTGATTGTTATGAGTTAGCTGACTTTGTATTCTGCTGCTTCACTGAATTCAATCATTAGTTTTAACAGATTTTTAGGTGGAATCTTTGGGGTTTTCTACAATGTAAGATCATATCATCTGCAAATAGAAAATCTTCCTTCTTCCCTTTCATTTTAGATGAATTTTAGTTCTTTTCCTCACTTAATTGCTTTGTTTAGAACTTCCAGTACTATGTTGAATAGAAGTGGCAGAAGTGGGCATCCTTGCCTTGTTCTGATATTAGAGGAAAAGCTTTTCTATTTTTTTTTTAGCCTCTACTTCATTGATTTCTGCTCTTATTTTTATGATTTCTTTCCATCTACTAATTTTGAATTTTGTTTGTCTGTTCTTTTTGTAGTTCCATTAGGCAAAAGGCTAGGTTGTTTGTTTGAGGTTTTTCTTGTTTTCTGAGGTAAGCTTGTATCGCTATTAACTTCCCTTTTAGAACTGCTTTTGCTGGGTCTCACAGATTTTGGATCATTGTGTTTTTGTTTTCATTTGTCTCTGGGTATTTTTAAAATTTCTTCTTTGATTTCTAGTCTCATAGCGTTTTGGTCAAAAAAGATGCCTGATATGAATTCAGTTTTCTTAAATTTACTGAGACTTGTTTTGTGGTCTAGTATATGATCTATCCTGGAGAATGTTCCATGTACACTTTTAAAGAATGTGTATTCTGCTGCTTTTGGATGAAATCTTCTTTATATTTATGTCTATTTGGTCTAATTTCTCATTTAAGGCCAGTGTTTCCTTATTGACTTCTGTCAGGATGATTTGTCTATTGATGAAAGTGGGGTGTTAAAATCCCCTACTATTACTGTGTTACTGTCAATTTCTCCTTTTATATCCATTAATATTTGCTTTATGTATTGATGTGCTCCTATCTTGGGTGCATATGTATTTGCAATTGTTCTATCTTCTTCTTGGATTGATCCTTGATCATTGTGTGATGTCCCTCTTTGTCTCTTAGTACAGCCTGTTTTAAAGTCTGTTTTGTCTGATATAAGCATTTCTACCCCATCTTTCTTTTGATTTCCATTTGCATGGAATACCTTTTTCTAAATCCTCACTTTTCAGTCTGTGTGTGTCTTTAGATCTAAAGTGAGTCTCTTGTAGGTAGCATATATATGGATCTTGTTTTTTAATCCATTCAGCCACTCAATATCTTTTGATTGGAGCATTTAGTCCATTTACATTTAAAGTAATTATTGATAGGTATGTACTTATTGCCATTTTGTTAGCTGTTTTTAGCTGTAAGTTTTGATATGCTGTGTTTTCATTTTCATTCACCTATAAGTATTTTCAAATCTCCTTTGTGATTTAGTTCTTGAATGATTTTTTTTAAGAGTGCTTTAATTTCCACAAATTTGTGAATTTTCTAGTTTTACTTTTATTATTGATTTCTCTTTTCAAACATTTTTTATTGATTTATAATAATTTTACAATGCTGTGTCAAATTCCAGTGTAGAGCCCAATTTTTCAATTATACATGAACATATATATATTCCAAGTCACATTTTTTTCTCTGTGAGCTACCATAAGATCTTGTATATATTTCCCTGTGCTATACAGTATAATCTTGTTTATCTAGTCTACATTTTGAAATCACAGTCTATCCCTTCCCACCCCGTGACCCCTTGGCAACCACAAATTTCTATTCTATGTCTATGAGTCTGTTTCTGTTTTGTATTTATGTTTTATTTGTTTTGTTTGTTTTTTGTTTGTTTTTTTAAATTCCACATATGAGCGATCTCATAAGGTATTTTTCTTTCTCTTTCTGGCTTACTTCACTTAGAATGACATTCTCCAGGAGCATCCATGTTGCTGCAAATGGCGTTATGTTGTCGGTTTTTATGGCTGAATAGTATTCCATTATATAAATATACCACATCTTCTTTATCCAGTCATCTGTTGATGGACATTTAGGCTGTATCCATGTCTTGGCTATTGTAAATAGTGCTGCTATGAACACTGGGGTGCAGGTGTCATTGTGAAGTAAGGTTCCTTCTGGATATATGCCCAGGAGTGGGATTCCTGGGTCATATGGTAAATCTATTCCTAGTCTTTTGAGGAATCTCCATACTGTTTTCCACAGTGGCTGCACCAAACTACATTCCCACCAGCAGTGTAGGAGGGTTCCCTTTTCTCCACAGCCTCTCCAGCATTTGTCATTTGTGGACTTTTGAATTATGGCCATTCTGACTGGTGTGAGGTGATACCTCATTGTAGCTTTGATTTGCATTTCTCTGATAATTAGTGATACTGAGCATTTTTTCTTGTGTCTATTGATCATTTGTATGTCTTCCTTGGAGGATTGCTCGTTTAGGTCTTCTGCCCATTTTTGGATTGGGTTTATTATTGATTTCTTACTTCATCTTGTTATGGTCAGAGAAGATATTTTGTATGATGCCTATCTTTTAAAGTCTACTGAGACTTAATTAGCGGCCTAGTATGTATTTTATCCTGGAAAATGTCCCATGTACACTTGAGAAGAATGTGTATTTTGTTTTGGGGTAGAATGTTCAGAAAGGGCATTATTCTGCCTACCACAGGGGGCCTAGTCATTCATGAGTCATTTATTCAACAAATATTTACTGAGAAACTACTTTGTGGCAAGCACTTTTCTAGCCACTGGGATTCAGAAATAAAATCTGTATTCTTTTTCTCATAAAGCTTACATGTTAGTGCAGGAGATATAATGAACAAATAAATATAATATGTAATATATAGTATGGCAGGTGTGCTAAGTTCTCTAGAGAAGCAGGGGACATGGGTAGGGAGTGAAGATGGGGGTGGTGGTGCTATTTTATATAGGGTGGCTGAGGAATCCCTTTCTAAAGTATTACTTAAGCAGAATTCTACAGAAAGTGAGGAAGAAAGCCACGTGGGTGCCTGCAGCAAAAGCGTTTTTGGCAGAGGAGCAGCAAGTCTTAAGGCTTAAGCCAGGACCATGCATGACATATTCAAGAAATGGCAAGAAGGCCAGTGTGCCTACAGCAGGTTAAGTAAGTGGAAGAATAATCGGGGATGAGGGCAGAGAGGAAACAGGAAGAAGACAGGGTAGGGTCTTGTAGATTATTGTAAGGACATTAGAATGATTTTACTGAATGAGATGGAAAACCATTTTAAGGTTTTGAGCAGAGAAGGGATGTAATATGACTTTGGTTTAAAAATAATCACTACAGCTCACTGGTTTAAAAGTTTTTAGAAGAGCCAAGGCAGAAGCAGAGAGGTCAGTTAGGAGACTGTTTCAGTCATCCAAGTGGGAGATTACGGTGGTGAACCAGGATGATAGCCATGGATGTGGTAAGAAGTGGTTGGATTCTGAAAATATTCAGAAGGGAAAGTCAACAAGATTTCCTAATAGACTGGATGTAGGTGTGAGAAAAAGAAGAGTGAAAAATGTCTTAATGGTTTTGGCCTGAGTAATTGAAAGAATGAAGCTGCCATTTATGGAAATGGGGAAGACAGTGGATAGAGCATGTCTGGGAAGGACAAACAAGGAATTCAGCTTTAAGCTTGTTAAATTCAAGATGCCTACTGGACCTCTAAGTGAAGATACTAGATTGGAAGTTGGATAAAATGAGTTTCCCAAGGGTAGGGAATTTTGTCTGTTTTGTCCCCAGGACTTGGAACAATATCTGACATAGAGTAGCCACTGAATAGACATTTGCTGAATAAATGAATAAATACATAAGCCAGAGTTCAGAGGAGTGATCTGCGCCTGAGATATCTGGGAGTCATCAATACACGGAGGGTATTCAAAGCCAGATCATCTAGTGAGTGAACAAAGATTAATCTGCAAATTGAGCCTTGGGATACTCTAATATGTAGAAGTTGGGGAGATGAGAATAAAGTAGCAAAGGAAACTGAAAAATAGGAACCAGTGGGGTAGGAGGAAAATTAGGGAGTGTGGTGTCCTAGAAGCTAAGTAAGGATAGTTTCAAGGAGGAGGAAGTAACACATAAAAGAGTTGAATGAAAAATAAATGAGGCCTAAAAAAGGGTGAAATTTATAGAAATGACTATTAAAGCCTATTTTTAGATTATAAAAACTAACTGCATATGTTTAGGATGGGCAGAGGGGAAGTGAGAGGGGACTGGAAGATAGCTTTCAGTGGTGGGGGGGAAGACTTAGTAAATTAGCTGCCTCCCTGTTTAAATGAAGAAACAGTCTTGCTTGATTCCTCATTAACCTAATCTAATTTTGACTGAGCTCACACAAGTACAGTGGACACAAGTGGAAAGGTTTCTCCTGCTCCACTGCACTAAACAACTGTTCTTGGGGTATGGGGTCCAGTACTGGAGGCAGCATTACATTCAGGACATCGATGTATCAGAAAGTTCCTAAGGAAAGTGATTTGTGTGGTGAAGTATCTGGAAACAATGTCACCTGAGAAACATTTGAAGGAATTGGGAAATTTATCTCAGAACTGGAGAATATAAAGGTTATTTTCAAACTGAAGAGGTTATTACACTGTTATTTATTATCTCAGAGCAGAGATGTTACCCAAAAACACATATTAGATAAATTTATGGGAAAATTTCTAACAATTACAATACCCAAAAGTTAAATGGGCTGTGGGTGAGGTATTACATTCTTTTCTATTCTGCAAATAAGAGGAGGAACATGTTCACTGAAGTGGCAGAGGGCACTCAAAACTCAGCTGGGCATGGGACTGGAAGGTGCCTAAGGTTCTGTTCTATTCTGGGGTGTAGGAACAGAAGTGAATCAGCTTTGAAAATTATTGTCTCCTACACACACACACACACACACACACACACACACACACACACAATCTACACTTTATGTATACAGGAGATGTTGAAAATAGCTTGCTTCATGGAGGTCTAATTTGGAGCCCTGTTGAAAGGAATGAGGGTGACTTAGTGGAGATGTGAGAGCAAGAGAAAACTCAAGGTGGCAGAGATGCATGTGTAAGCACTGTAAGATAGTCTGGAAATTTGGTCAGAGAAGAGGAAAAATACAAGGGCAATTAATGAGTGAGAACATTAGGTAGAGCGAGGCTGGTTGATACCTGGATTTCCCCAAGTACCTGGTTATGAGTTTCAGCAGAACTCAAAGAGGAACTTCTGAGAAGGAAAACTTCCTGGGAAGAGCAGTGATGGACAGTGAAAACAGACATTCTTGCTGTTTGGGCTCAACAACCTACAACACTCTGGAGAAAGAGGAAGACAAGAGGACCCAATGAGAGTGGAAGGTAAAGGGTGAGGCCCCTAAGAAGAAATTCTGGTCTCTGGCAGAAGTCTGAATGGAGGCCCGAGAAAGTGGAAGATAAAGAGGTGATGGGCTCAGGACAGTCCTGGGACAACAAAGGTGAAAGGAAGAAAGGGCACGGAGGAGCAGAGATGCAGCAGCTCCAGACGACCGAGAACAGCACAGGGTCCCAGACCTTCCTGCAGGTGACGGGCTGTTGTCCAAGAACGCCTCTCAGGCAGGACACTTCTGACCTCTCCATCTTCAGTTTTCTCATAGTCACTGTAAACAGCAAGGGGCCGTAGGCTGATTTTGGCTAGTTTAGCTGATATTTTGTGTTTCTCTTATCTTCAGCATTTGGCAGTTAGGCTGAAGGAGCTCTGCCAGAGACTCTGCGTTGCTGCCAAGTGAAAGCAGTTACTTCTGGGCGAGGAACTGGGAGTAACAGGGCAAACCTGTCATGTGCGGGCTGCGTGGTGTAGTTCCCTCCGGCCTGATCTTGCCGGATTCCACTCTTGCCCTTCTAATCCATTCTCTACAGAGTAAACAAGTGCTCTTTCTGCTTTTTAAGTAATCAGATCATGTTGGTCTCCTGCTTAAATCCTCCAAGGGCTTCCCATCACACTTAGAATAAAACGCGAACTTCCACCCTCTCTGTCCTCACCTCTTGGCCCTTACTCTCTCATTTCATCTCCTAGCACTTTTGCACTCATCACGTTCCAGCATCCTGCCTTCTCTGTTTCTGGTACGTACCCACGTCAGATATTTGAGAATCATCAGCTTGCTATTCTGCTCAACTAGAATATTCTCCCCTTTTGTCTTTACAGAGCTGGCTCCTTCTTAGCTTCAGTGCCATCTCCCCAGAGAGGCTTCTCCGACTGTTCGATTTACAGAAGTCCCTGCTCAAGTCACTCTGCTACATTACCCTGCTTTATTTTCTCATGCCACTACCACTAGCTAAAATTATATCATTTGTTTGTTGGTTTGTCACCTTTTTCTCCTGTTAGACTGCAAGTTCCACAGAGCAGGTGTTTTGTTCACCACTGGATCCTTTCTGTTTATATATTTGTTTTCATATTTTTTCATTAAAGGTTATTACAAGATATTGAATATAGTTCCCTGTGCTATACAGAAGAAATTTGTTTTTTTAAATTTATTTTTATATATAGTGGTTAACATTGCAAATCTCAAACTCCCAAATTTATCCCTTCCCACCCACTTGCCTTCGGTAACCATAAGTTGTTTACCTATGTCTGTGAGTCTATTTCTGTTTTGTAGTTGAGTTCAACAGTGTCTTTCTTTTCCTTTTTTTTTTTTTTTAGATTTCACATATGAGTGATATCATATGATATTTTTCTGGCTTACTTCACTTAGAATGATGATCTCCAGGTCCATCCATGTTGCTGCAAATGGCATTATTTTATTCTTTTTCATGGATGAGTAGTATTCCATTGTATAAATATACCACAGCTGCTTTACCAGTCATCTATCGAGGGACATGTAGGTTGCTTCCAAGTCTTGGCTGTTGTATATAGTGCTAATACGAACACTGGGGTGCATGTATCTCTTTGAAATAGAGTTCCCTCCGGCTATATGCCCAGGAGTGGGATTGCTGTATCATATGGTAAGTCTATTTTTAGTTTCTTGAGGAATCTCCATACTGTTTTCTATAATGGCTGCACCAAACTGCATTCCCACCAGCAGTGTAGAAGGGTTCCCTTTTCTCCACACCCTCTCTAGCATTAATTGTTCATGGACTTTTAATGATGGCCATT
This sequence comes from Camelus bactrianus, assembly GCF_048773025.1. NCBI lineage: Eukaryota > Metazoa > Chordata > Mammalia > Artiodactyla > Camelidae > Camelus > Camelus bactrianus. The sequence goes on from NC_133565.1 coordinate 31,350,118, forward strand.
CTGACTGGTGTCAGGTGACACCTCATTGTAGTTCTGATTTGCATTTCTTTGATAATTAACGATATTGAGCACTTTTTTCATGCACCACTGAATTCTTAATCACTTGAGAAGTGTCTGGCACATAACAAGTGCTCGGTAAACAGTAATTAATAAAGATTTCCCAAAGCAATGGAAGGAAGAGAGGGGGAATGGTCTCAGCAAGGCATGCTAAAAGCATGAAGGCCTTGGACACCTCCTTCTTATGTTAGGGGAAGAACATGAGATGTGGGCAGCCCTTCCTCCTACGTCAAGAGTAGGCCAGGAAATGGGGCGCTGGCGCAGGTCAGTGGTACACACTGGTGTTTGCTAACACTGCCAGTCACAGCTGTTTCCTGAGTTCTTGTTTTATTTCTGGCCTGCTGCTAGGTGCCTGGAAGGGAGCAGTCTGGGTATTTAGTCTCTCTCCTTAGTGAAACCTTTTAATTGGAAGACATAAAACATATAATCAGGACAAAAGAACTAAAGAATTAGAAGTAGACAAATATCAAGTATGAGGTATAAACAGTAGGTGCTGTGTCCTCTTTCTGAGGCAAGCATTTTTTGATTGAATTGGATAGGACTGGATTGGACTCTGAAAGACAAAAGTTAAAGATAACTAAGGTTTTGGGTCTTAAGAATCTGTGCAGATGACTATAATCATGAGCAGAATAAGGTAATTTGGAGGAAAACTTCAACTTTGGTTGAAAGTCAATGAGCTTAGAATCTGACATACTAAATAAAAGTTCCTGGTAGAAACTGCCAGTAGGAATTCCAACAGGAAGCGTCTATCAGGGCCTTGTTTATGAAGATAGTTTGTGCCTGAACTTTACTTGCTTCTGGCTTGATTTACTTTTTACTATCTATTTTTATTCTAATTTTTCATCTTTAAAAAAATTTTTTTGAAGTATACATTTCTGTAAGTCATATCAAATCTTTTGGAACAAAGTGGGATACAATACATATAAAAATAGCACACCTAGTTCCACTTGCTTAGTCCTATTATATATGCTTCATTCCCCATCTCCCCAAACCATCAAGCCAAGCCCTTTGTCCAAGGACAGTGGCAAAAGATGACAGGAGAAAGGTGACAACACCAAGTATGAGACTGCAGAGAGAACAGATACCGATGAGAATGCGAGAGTGGGAACACACTTATCCCTAGACGAGGTTGGAATGTGGCAGACTGCGTCTTTCAAACATAACCACAGCAATATCTCTGGTACAATATGCTCTTCTAGAACATTCATATTCCACATGAAGAGATGAAGTCTATTTCTCTTTCCTTTGAAGCTGAGTGGGACTCTGTGACTGCTGTGATGTCAGTGGAGGGGACACTGTGTGACTTCTGAGGTTAGGTTACAGAAAGTGATACAGTTTCCACCTGGCCCTCTCACTGGTCAGGATGCTTCTCCGTGGAACCTGCCACCACGCTGTGAGGGAGCCCAGATTAGCCTGTGCAGAGAGACCACATGGAAAGGTCCCCAGCAAACAGCCAGTGTGAACCACAAATGCGTGAACAAGCACTCAGATGACTCCGACCTCCAGCCTTCACGTCCTCCCACTGAGACCCAGACACTGTGGAACAAAGATGAGCCGTGCTCCCTGTATTTTGACAGAATTTTTGACACACAGAATCTGTGAGATTAACAGATTGTTGTTTTATGCCACTAAATTTTGGGGTAATTTGTTACATGGCCAAAGGAACTGGAGCAAAGAGAAGTAAAGGAGAACACGTGGGAGGGTGAGGCCAGAGAAGCCGAGGGAGAAGAGCGGGGTCAGGACAGCCTGCGTGTTGCCAAGGAGCAAGTGGCAGCGCTGGGAGGGAGCATTAGGGAGACAAATCACAGCCTGTAGAAGGAGAGGCTTTTAAGGCATTAAAACTGATCAATGGCAGAACAGGCTCCCTTAGTAAATAATGAGTTTCCTATCAATGAAGATGTTCAACTATAGGCTGAATAAGGTTACTTGAGAAATTCAAATCTGAATGGAAGATTGGGTTAAGGTGACTTTAAGGTTCCTTCCAGTCAATGGACTGTGATAGCAGATTAGATCTGGGGTGCAGAGAAGAGCGATGAGACAGACGACAACTGGAGCTTGGTGCCTGGGAGACTAGTGATGCCACACATACAGAGAGAGACTGAGAAGATTTTTAAATGTTCTTCTTTTCCATTCCTTTTGCCTTTTACCCAGATGACTCTCAATGGTCTTTTCTACTTTCTGCTGCCTCTCTAATACATTCTTCACATGGTAACTCCCAAACATGGTTCTTAGCATGTCACTGCCCTGGTCAAAGGCTTTTAATGACACCACTGCCACCACCACATTCAATAGATCATTTTATGTATCACACAGTATTTTTGTATTTATTATCTCATTTGAACCATAACAGTCTGGGAGGCACTACAGTCACCACTACCTACATTACAAAATCCAGCTGAAGTGAGTACTCTGTTCATTCTTCGTATTTTTCTGCCTTGGTATCTTTGCTGATGCTATTTTCTTTGTCTACATTTTTCCCAACTTTAAATGTTCCAACATTTTTTTTTAATCATTCAAGGCCCAGATTAAATTTTAGTTGCTTTAGAAAACAGCTAATTCCTACAACTAAGAGTGCTCTCTCCCTCCACCAATGATGATGTGATAATTCAGTATTTATTAAGCATTTACTATGTGCTGGGCAGTGCGCTAAGTGTTGTTTGTGTGTTATTTTCTATTCTCTGTATTACTCTCCAAGGATATTATCCCATGGATATTTGTAAATGCACCTTCTTCACTAGCTTACAAGGTTCCTGAGGAGAAGGTCAATGTCTGAGTCATTTTTGCTTTCTCCCAAGCCTAGCACAGGGCCTGGCACAGAGCATGTGCTACATAAATATTTGTTTAATGAATGAATGAATAATTCAGGCAGGCAGAGCTAAAGTTTACCTTTGCTTGAACAAATGGTTTTCAAGCACACTTAAACACTTGAGAAGCACTCATTTGTATCCACATAATTAATGGGCTAAATCACAAATCATTCTGATCTTTTTATGACACAGGTTTCCAGGGACTTTGGCTAGAACCCATTTTGTTAGTGTAGTTTACGGATATGAAAATGAAAACCACAAATACATATGACAACAAACTTATTTTTGTGTAAAAATATTCTAGAATTCAGAATAGTCTTTTCCAACCAATCAGAATTAGCTAGTTTTACAAGCTCCTCTCTCTTCTTTGCAGTCATGAGGGCTGTAAACTATTTCACTGTGGATCCACTGTGGATCCAGGAAAGGCTCTCTTGGCATAGTTCTCAGCACCGTCTGTATCTAGAAGTGATTGCTGACTAAGTGGAGGGCCTGTGTCGGCTGTAACCCATGGTTCCTCATTACTGTTCTGATCCTGTTAGTTCAGCTAAGGAGCCAGCACCTTGAGGAGGGCTCAGTGAACCTCAGCCAATTATGGCAGCTGAGTCATTGCCTCAAGATTTGAAAACCATCCTTTTTCTCTTTACTTCTTATAGGACCAAGAATGGAAAACTGGTAACAGTAAAGGCCAAACAGGCATTTCTGAAAGTCTTACTACAGATTTTTGAATTTCGCTGGAGTGATTTAAGAATTATAGCTTGTGAACAATTTCCACATTAAAATTCTGGAGTAATCCTAACATAAAATCAATTCTTTCGCTAGAAGAGCACAGTTTTACTTAAAAAATGCAAGTTCATTGTTCAAAGCCAAGCCTGGTACAAAAATCATCAGTAAGTGCTTTTTCTCTCCCATGTTGAAACAGAGATTAACAGTGTAAGTTCTGACACCCAAACTGTCTTTCAGAAAACCTAGGTAAAAATGAAAAGATTAAAGGCACAATAGGAGAGTAGTCCAAAGGCAGACCTGCCATAATCACCACCACAAAGGCCGGCCACCGGCAGACTGCAAGGTGTCTACTCAGTCCGGGGCTGCCGATTAGTGTGCGTAATTATCTCAGGGTCTGCCAGCTCACAAGGGGCAATTTTTGAAGGCCTCACTGGCTCCCCTTTGTCCTTCATTCCTGTTGGTCACAGAAGGGCTTTAAGGACAAGCCCTTCTCGACACTCTGGCTCTGGCTGGCGTCCCCTGGCAGCCCAAACAGGAATTACATGAACTACTCCAATGTAACAGCAGCCGCGCTACCCTCCTCCCCAGACAAGGCTATGCTTGTGCAGAAACCATTTAACACATGTAACAAAGTGCTTTCAACATGACCCTGTAGTTTAGGGTTTAGTAATATAATTTCCATGAAGAGGTGGGAAGTAGTACAAAACGGTCTATAAATATTAGAGGTAAACAAATCTGAAGAGGCAGGAAAAACTCCCTGTATTTAGTTGGGTCGTGCCCAGGAAATGTTGGAAGACCGAAGGATTAGAGGAAAACAGCAATCAGGGATCATTCTGCTCATCTCTTTCGGAGAAGCAGCTTACACTGAAACTGAGATACATTTCCTAGATAAATTAACTCAGAAAACCACCTAGACCTTTTTCCTAGAACAATCTGCTTTTGTAGGAAGGCCTACTAATAGAAATTTGCTGAGCAATTGAGGTTGGAGAAGGAAATTATACTGGGAAAAATGGACTGAGAATTCTTAAAACCACCGAGTTAATCATTGATTTATTTAAAATCCAGTTGTATATATACATAGAAATAATTATACTTCATTTAATGTGTGTGTATATATATATGTATACATCTATATATAAACTTAAGTTATATATATAAACTTCATACACACACACACACACACACACACACACACAAACACACACACTTTGGTCTGCTTGGATAATCCTTAGGCATGTCTAGAACCAAACTCACATTTCCTCTACAGGAAACTGCTTATATCCCCTAATTTGGAGACTATACCATCTACCACTTTACTCAAAAGTTTCAAGTCAGAAACATGAGAGTCTTTCTAGAGTCCCCCCATCCTTTTACCTCCCACGCCTCAAGCCCCATGCCAACTCCCTTGCATTTATTCTGTGTCCTCAGTGTCCCTGCTCCTCTCTATTTCCATTGTCTCCACAGGCCCTCAGCATTTCAAGAGCCCCTTTCCTGTTCCTTCTGCCTCTAAGCTCACGGCCACTGCAGCCGTGCCCACACTCTTCGGGAGGGGTCACTGCAACAGAGACCTGACCCTGCTGGGCTCCCTCACACACGTCCCGTGGCCTCGCACATCTCCAGGGCAGCTCGTCAAGCCCCGTCTCCCTTTTACCTGCAAGGGCCACATTTCTGGGGCTCATTTAATGCCTCATCTCCAGTCACTCTTCACAGTCACCCTATTGTATAGCTACATCGAACTGAGCGGGGGACAATGTCTAGTGTATCCATCCGTATCTCTTGGTGTGGGCTGCCCCTAAAGCAGACCCTGAAAGAAAGATACGGGTACAAGCAGTTTATGTGTGAGGAAGCAGAGAAGGAAAAGAGGGTAGGGAAAGAGCCAATCAAGTACGTGTTAGTGAACAGGTCACCAGTGGGGCCCCTTTGAGCGGCTGTACTGAGCACACCTCAGGGTTGTCCCACTGAGGGCTGGGGATGCTGGGGTATTATCCACCTGTTTACTGTTGGAGAGTCACTCCCGAGGGTGTCAACTCCCCTGCACCTCTAGCAAACAGCTACTTGTCTAGAGAATATCCTCAGGCAGAGAAAAAAGGAAGCCACTGGCAGGTGACTTCCTGAAAGGCCACAGGACCACATCTGCTACATCACACAGTGCACACGTTATGCCCCCTTTCTCAACTGAATTCTTTACTCCTCTTGTCTTTGTGGATCCTCTAAGATTCAGGCCACTGAAGCCTTTCTTGAACTCCTCTGGGAGCGCTCTGCTGCCTCCTCTGTGCACTGTCTCTTCTGCTGCAGCTGCTAGGCTGTTGCTGTTAATTTACAAGTCTGACCCCTGGGCTGCCCGAGCTCAGCGGTGCTAGCACTGGGCTTGGTGTCTGGCCCAGGGCGGGTGTTCAGTCAGTGTCTACTAGGCAAGGCCACGACTGTGTAGGGTAAAGAGGAGACGATCTTGTTTTCCATATAAGTAATCGAGAAAATCTTCAAATAAGTAAAATGCATGCTCCTACATTTTGAATAATATGAAGTCAAGTGTATAGGAGGAAGCACCAAGGTAGGAATCTTGGGTCCTAATTCAAGTTAGTTTGGTCAAGAAAACAAGAGGCTATGAATGACTTTTAAGCTTCTTTCAAGTTCCACAGATTCAGGTGACTCTGTAAGTGAAGGTAAAGCCCACAAACGACACAGCCACCGCACAGGGAAGTGCTCATCTGGAGTCAGGGAAAGAGCACTGGCGACAAAGACCTGAGATGCTGGAGGTTTATAATGGTGTGTGGACAAAAGAGCCAGTGTTGGAAGGGTCTCCTGGCGAGAGGACACCTCCCAGGGAGTGGCCTGACTACTGAAGAGGAGCGAGCTGGGCAGCACGGCAGCCTCCACGCTGGCAAGTGCCAACGCCGCGGATGGAGCCCCTTTCTCCGCCAGCCTCGGGGCAGGGTGGTACCGCCCAGCCTCACTCGGGTCAAAGACCTACAGCCACTTCCTGAGTTCTCATCGAATCTCTGGAAGGTCGGCTCTGTCTGCACTTTTAGAAGGGGAAAACCTAACTGGAACACTGACTACAGCCATGCTCGGTGTCCCTGACGTTCAGTCTTAGTCTTCCTAGAAATGTGACGGGGGTGGAGGGACTGCGTAAGAATGAGGAAGAGTGGGTGGGTTTTGGGGTCCCATGCATAACAGGCTAAAAGCATGTTGATGAAGCTCATTTTAGAAAGCAAATTTACTTTTAAAATATTCTGAATATAGACATTAGCATTCTGTGTACATTGAATATGGCTGGATAATATTTCTTTAAGTAGCCAGACTTCAAGAGTCAGTTAGTTTTAATTAGGTTTCTTCTTGACAAATCCCTAAAAAATACATCATTTGTATACCATGCTGTTTAGAATTTAACTGTGAGAAAATTATTTTACTGAACTGAGGGATATGTGATATTCCTATCAGAAACACTGAGTCACCACTGCAAGTGGTTCCTACTTGGTAGGAGGAGAAGAGATCACAAACGGGGTTTACTTTGGCCCTCCGAGAGAATTACTGTTCTTGAGGACAGTCCACGGGGTAGGGTGCGGGGGGTGTTTAAAGCGCCGACCAGGCCAGCAGTAGTCCCTGGCGCACTGGCTATAATCATGCCCGTGGGTCACGTGCGACTTCAGGGAGCTACTGTTCTTGGATGGCTCCCTTCTCTGACTCAGGGAAGCACCTCGGAAAAAGGAACAAGGGGCAAAGTGAGTGAGCCTAGGGGGCTGTAACTGAAAGCTTGTGAAGATGGTCATGCGCACTGTGAGGCTGTGCTGTGTGGTGCTGAGAGTCTGATCTGATGTGGCTGAGGCTTTGTCACTGACTCGCTGACTCAAGGGGAATCACTTGATGCCTCTGGATCTCAGTGGTAGAGGGACTGGATGACCTCCAAGGTCTTCTGTAGAGATAATAGTTATGTTTATGCCACCAACAAGAAAGCCAGGCTCTGACAGAAGCATGAAGCCAGGGAAAATGAGAAATACTGATAACTCTCAAAATGGGGAGCCAATAGGCACAGAGATAGCACAAAGCGGAAAAGAGGCCAAGACCACCTGAGCCCCTACGAAATGAGTCCAAAATGAGCAAAATCCAAGACATGTTTCAAAAGTGGAGCCCAGACTGACGTCAAGTAGACACCTTACCTTCCGGTGACAGCGAAGCAGAGTGTACACATGCCATGCAGGAGTCCCGCGGCGTGCTGCAGGAACGCGGCCATCCTGGGACTGTCATCCACTGGGCCCTGCACCGAGAGGAAGCAGCCACAGAGCTTGTCGACCAGACCTATGTTCACCACGTAGCTAGATGTGGGGAGAAATGTGTGTTAACAGTCTGCAGATCCTGGCAACATCTTCACCTTCAAAGATAAATTTTACCAAGCACAGGCTTAGATCTCTCAAACAAGCAAACACAAGTCTAAGTAAAGCACCTTAAGTAACAATTTCTTTAGACAATCCTGAATAATTGGCTATTTCTGTAAGTGATTCTCTTTCTTCTTTTGTATTCTGATGCTATTTTTCAAGAAAGATGAACAAAAATGATTATCTGATCATTTTCACTGGTCTAGAGAGTCTGACAATAGTTGAAATGATTTATAATGATCTCTATACTCTTGAAAAGCAGTACTCCTTTAAAGTAGTAGGGAGTTAAAGTCATCAGAATGCAGGGATTCAGAAGATAATGTTACCCAGATACTCCTGTTACGGCATAAATGTGTAACACCAACTGTAGATTCTCTATTTTTTAAAACTGTCACCATTAAGAGTATAACACACAGTGAGAATCTAACTGCCTTCTGTTATGAAAAATACCAGCTCTGAGAGCTGATAATAACATCCAGGAAGTCACTTTCATCTTTTCAGTCCATTGAACAGTTTTCCAGAGCAGTTGATTAAACTGGACCAATAATAGCAGCTCTTCCATTAGTCTACAAAGCAGTAATCATTACAAATATTTTAAGAATATAAATAACTTTTCAGATAAATCAGCATTAATTTAAAGATTTTACACCAGTTCAGTGCTACTGCGTTTACATGTGTGAAAAGCACAGGAGTTTGAATACAGCAGTTCTGAAAATCAACACACAAACTTTCAGCAATATGTGCAAAGGAATTGATGCTTCTGTTCATAAGTGCACTAAAATCCCTGTCACTGTTCACTTACTAAGACACCATTTTGTAAAAGGAAGGAGAATCTGATGAGTAATTCATGTTTGGAGCCTCTTCTAAGTCGACTAGGTACAAGGTATAAAATAATGTCCCATTTCTTTTTTTACATTAGGAAATGTATTCTCCTGGCTTTTTGAGCGTCTACTATAGTTTTAAAATTGGGAAGTATGAAATGATGGCCACTAGCCCTGTTCTCTTATAATGAAGGAAAATGATACACTGACATATTGAACCCCAAGCCCCACAAGTTACTGCATGACCTTGGGCAAATTACTTGGCTCTTCTGGGTCTGTTTCCTTTTTAATGTAATAGGGAGAATTAGTATAAGGTTCTTGTAATAAATGACTGATAAACTAATACATGCAAAGAACTTGATACATCTTATTAGTTTTATTATTACCAGTAGTAATAATAGCGGTATTCTAAAAATGCACATGTGCACACTTATGAGTCATAAGCACCATGTAAATGAAAAAGACAACACAAAATACAATTTTATAAATATCAGATGGACAAAAATTAGTGTGTTAAGATAAAACATTGATAAGGAAATGGATCTCCCATTATTTGTTGATGGAAAGTGAAACCTGTATAATTACTTTGGGAAACTATTTGGTGTTTGTTACCTGGTAAAGTTCAACATGCATTTATCACAGCATTCATAAATTTCTACTATAGGTATATAAACTTGAGAAACTCCCACACAGGTACAAAAGAAGACTTCTATATGGATATTCACTATATCATTGAAATAGTGAAAAAGTAAAAATTATTGCCCTCAGAGAGAAAATGAATTAAAAAACTGGGAATTTATTCACTTAGTCTGTAGAGCAGTTAAAATGAATCAATCAGATCTATATGCATCAAAATAAATCTCAACATGTTACATGAAAATGGAATGTGACAAGTATGTTAGCATTTATGCAATTTTAAATATACACAAAAAATAGAAAGTAGTCTATGTTGTTATGGATATATATATATATAATATACATAAAATATACACACATACAAAACTTATATATGCAAGTATATTTATATATTTACATATATACATATATAAAAATTTTATAAAAATATGTGGGAACTATATACACACTCTAATATAGTGATTCACCTCTTGAGAGAGAGTAACGGGAGAGAGAGTAAGAGATGGGGAGTTAGCTGTATCTGCAACATATGGTTTCTTACCAATAAGAAAAAAAAAAAAAACTAAGACAATGCAGAAGAATGTCACCAGCTGCTGAAAAATGTTGTCAAGCTGGTTCACAGGTGTTGATAATTTTGTTAGGAGCATGCTGATATACTTCATCTTAAAATAACAGAAAACTTAAATATTGAAAAAGGCAATAATGACAGAAAAAGCATTTGCAACCTGTAAGATGAAGGGTTAATGTTATTCCCCACCACCCCAGGTTTACTGAGATGTAGTTGATTTATAACATTGTGTAAGTTTAAGGTACACAATGTGATGATGTGATTCATGCATATATTGCAAAGTTATTACTACAGTAAGTTTACCACTTCTATTACTCACATAGAACTTTTTGTGTGTATCTGTTGAGAACTTCAAAGTCCTACACTTTTAGCAACTTTCAAATATACAATACGGTATTGTTGACTATAGTCACCATGCTGTACAGTATATCCCTAGAACTTATTCATCTTATAGGTGGAATCTGTACCCTATCACCTTCACCCATTTCTCTAACCTTGAGCCCCTGGCAACAACCAGTCTACTCTGTGTTTCTATGAGTTTGGGTTTTTTTTTTTTAGATTCCACATATAAGTGAGATTATACAGTAGGTTACCTGAAGCAAATCACTGCTATATAATTAAATTCTTGAAAAGCCAGTAAAAATTAATTTGCAAATTTCTGCTGATTTGGAAAAAAGGAATTTAAAACATGCATGACCAAACACTGTGTATAAGTATTGCAATATTTTAAATTAAATAACCACATATATGTATACTAAAACCAAAACAAAACCAGTGATTATCTTTGGGAGGTCGGATTAGAGATAATTTTTGTGTATTCAAAAAAAAATCCATTGTGCTCTTCTGTGCTTTTGGAATTATTTTTCTCATTGAGCATAAATACTTTTATAATTAGGAAAAGAGGTTATTTTAAATAGGGGAATGGGGAGAGAGGCAGGCTATCTGCTTTTGCAAGAGCCTCAACTGTTAAATTAAAGAAGCAGCAATGGAGTAAAGGTAATAAATCTGAGAGATATTTATAAGGCATAATGAATAAGTACTAAAGATTTAATTGGGCATTGGTTTGGTAAAGGACTGTGAGAGTCTTTGATAATGCTCAGATTGCTGGCTAAGGAACTGAATCGGATACTGGTGCTGCAGACAAGGACAGAGGACACAGGAAAAGTCACTCCTTTGGATGGAAAGATGATGTGTTCTGTCTTGAATTTGTGAAGCCTGAGGTGCCTGTGGTACATCCTAAGCAGCTAGGAAAATGCTAGGCTAAAGTACAGTTTTATAACTTCTCCTTAAATAAGTGCCTTATGTTTGATAACTTTTGACTCCATGAGGCTGGTATCAGTGACTTGGACTCACAATATTTGCATCTTGGTTGCTCAGTTTGATTTCTCTGTTTTGGGAGACAGATACAAATTTCTAATTGAACATGCTGAAAAGAATTGTGTTTCAGCAAAAGTCCATGAATAACCAAAGCAATTCTATAAAAGAACAACAAAGCTGGAGGCATCACACTTCCTGATTTCAAACTATATTATGAAGCTACAGCAATCAAAATGTAGGGTACTGGCATGACAACAGATACACAGACCAATGGAACAGGATTGAGAGCCTGGGAGTAAATCCATACATATCTGGTCCACAAATATTTGATAAATGAGCCAAGAATACTCACTGGGGAAAGGACAGTCTCCTCAATAAATGGTGCTGGGAAAACCACACAACCACATGCAGAAGAATGAAATTGGACCCCTGTCTTACACCATTTCCCAAAAAGAACTCAAAATACATTAAAGACTTAGATGTAAAACTGGAAACCATAAAACTCCTAGAAGAAAGCATAGGAGAAAAAACTCCTTGACATTGGTCTTTGCAATATTTTTTGGATGTGATACCAAAAGAACAAGCAACAGAAGCAAAATAAACAAGTGAGGTGACTTCAAACACAAAAGGTTCTGCAGAGCAAACGAAACAATCAACAAAATGAAAAGGCAACCTGCAGAATGGGAGAAAATATTTGCAAACCATACACTAGATAAGGGGGTAATATCCCCAAAATAAGGAACCCCTACAATTCAATAGTAAAAATGCAAATAATCCAATTAAAAATGGGCAAAGGACTTGAATAGACATTTTTCCAAAGAACACATAAAAATGACCAACAGGTGCAGGCAAAGATGTCTGACATCACTAATTATCAGGGAAATGCAAATCAGAGACCACAATGAGATACCACCTCACACTTGTTAAGAATGACTTACTAAAAAAAAAAAAAAAAAAAAAAAAAAAGAGATAATGTTCTAGGATGTGGAGAGAAAAGGGAACCCTTGTATACTGTTGGTGGTAAAATACCTTCACATAGTCACTGTGGAAAACAGTATGGAGGTTCCTCAAAAAATTAAAAACAGAACTACATTATGATCCATCAATTCCACTTCTGGGTACACATCTGAAGGAAATGAATCATTATCTTGAAGAGACACCTGCACTACCATGTTCACTGCAGCACTATCCAGAATAGCTCAGACGTGGAAACAACCTAAGTGTCTACCAACAGATGGGGGATAAATAAAATGTGGTAGATATACAATGGAGTATTATTTAACCACAAAAAATAAGGGAATCCTGCCATTTGTGACAATATGGATGGCCTCTGAAGGAATCATGTTAAGTGAAATAAGTCAGACAGGAAAGGACAAATACTCTATGTTCTCACTTCTTTGAGGAATCTAAAAAACTGAACTCACAGAAACAGAGTAGGATGGTGGTTTCCAGAGGCTGGAGGGTGGGGAAAATGGGGAGATGTTGGTCAAAGGGTACAAACTTCCATTTAAAAGGTGAATAAGTTCTGGGCATGTAACATACAGTGTGGTGACTACAGACAACAATATGTATTACATACTTGAAAGTTGCTAAGAAAGTAGCTCTTAAATGTTTCAACACACACAAAAGGTGATTATGCCAGGTGATGCAAGTGTTAACTAACATTATTGTGGTAATCATTTTGCAATACGTGTGTATCAATCAAATCATCACCTTGTACACCTTCAGTTTACACAATGTTTTATGTCACCTTTATCTCAGTAAAGCTGAAAAAGAGCAGAGCTTCAGGGTTGGTTTATTTCCTGAGCGGATTTCAAATTTTTTAAATCACAATTTGCTTCTATCCTAGTGTTATTACATTGCTTTTGTATCCTACTATTCTAATATTGCTTTCCTAGAACTATGCTAAATGCTTGAAACTGCCAATATTTTCATCTTATCGAAAAAAATGCCAAAGTTTAATAGCCAAACAATATTATTTGGATATTCTGTTAAAGAGCTTTTTATTTGTTTTTGTATCCCAGGTCCTTGTGGAGTGTCTGACACAAGGTGAGTACAGGAGACCATACTCTGAACTGATAAATAGTTCCAAGGACCCCCTACGTCTAGAAACTTGCCTGAACCATGTAGAACAATGAGAATAAACACTGCCATTACTTCATCTCAGCTACACACTCTTCTGCCTCTTCTGGGCCAGGTGAGGAGAAGGAAGGGACACATGTCAGGGCGACGTGCCCTGCTCCAGTTCTGCCTCAGGGGTACAGAGGAGAGCCAGAGACCGTGCTGGGACTCTTTCCACCCAACTTTCCACCACTAGAGATGTGAACTGACAAACACGCTCAGGTTGTAGCAGGGAGTAGAGTGAGATTTCCTGTCAGTTCATGTCTGAGAAGGTGAGAAAGAAAGCGTGGACATAAGTAAGCATGCTCTGTTTGCTTCATTAGGCAGATTTGAGATAAGGTTTGTGGTTCTACAGATGGGAATCGTCAAGCCAGCTAACAACTGATTATCGATAAGAAAACAATATTCACCAAAAGTGGTTCAAGTCAGATGAGGAGTGGCATGGTGTTGTTCTCAAGGGTTGTAGTTGTCAGTCATCCTTTATAAGTCACATGAGTTATTTGGTTTGGCTACTATTTTTCCCCCCAATATCTTTTTCCTTTATGAAGGATCTGGTAACTAAAACAATATACGTACAAATGTCTGGAAGGCCCACTGGAATTGCACTGAAGCATGTGGCTGGGCCTTCCGCCTCATCGCAGCTGAGGCATGTGGCTAAGCTGTCTGGACGACAAGAAGGCAGGGCTGCTGCTGCGTCACACGGCAGCCCGAGGGAGCACGCTGTGACAGAACGGCATTCATCAGCAGAGAGGGCCGGGTTCCACAGCAACCAAGAGGACACAGGGAAATTGAATGGGATCAAGCAACTGAAGAAAGGCCAGGGAGGGTAAAAGTCAAGTGCCGCATGATAAATGGTCGTGGACCCAAAGGGCCTAGTACTCTCCAGCAATAAATACGCTTGGGGAGAGAGGCAGGCAGATGGAAGGGCTAAGTTAACAGAGTAATCAAGGGTAAGAAAGATACTGAATGAAACAACTGTTTCTAAGAAAGCACTGCAAGAGAGCAGAGGAAATTTATGAACTGTGAAAGAAGCAAATGCAGAAGAGGGCATTCTCTTTCTCCTATTAACCTACATAAGCTTCAGAGAGTAACAAATTGCATGTGTTTCAGAAGCCAGAGATCAGTGCAGATCACAGAGGAGTTTCTGATGGAGGGGGACAGGTAATTGATTAACACCAGATGGAACCCTGTTGGAAAATTAAATGCCCTACCTGCTTCCAGATTCATAAGGGGAAAAGAATTCAGATGTCAAAGTAGGAATAAATTTCCCTGGAGAAAAGGTGACCTTAGAAGGGAGTATGGTTGACCTTGAACAGGTGTCAGGAATCGCCACACTTGTGTAGGGGAAAACATACAAGTATCGGGAGTCCAGCTAGACCTGAGTTCCAGTCTCAACTCTCCTACCTAACTTTTAAACTTATTTATTATAACCCTGGGCAAAGAACTTAACCTCTCTGAGCAATTTCCTCACCTACAAAGTCTGAACTAGAAATCCTACACTTACATGGATGTAAAGCCTCTACTACAATACCTTACACATGATGGGTGCCCACAAATGACAGCTATTATTATTGTTTTAAATCTGAACCAAATTTATAACCAGAGATCACCTGAAATAGGGTAATTCTTAGAAATTCTTTGAGTTGGAAAGCGGTGATAGCAAAAAAGTATAAAAGCTTGAATACTACATGTTCTAATATCAAATATATAAATACAAGAATAACAGATGAGTTCTAGCCATATTGCTTTTCATTAACAGGATTTTCTTTCTCTCTACAAAATGGTGTATTTTCTACCAGGAATTTATGGATGGTGTTGTGAGAATCACTGCCATCACATGGGACCTGAGATTTAAATTATTTTAATTAAATTTTTTTAGCAAAAAAGAAAATTTTAAGAAATTTAGTAATTTACCTGATGAGGTCCTGAACTCGACTGTTAAAAGCATCACCTTGTGAGGGTTTGTTTTTCATTTCCTGTGTTGATATTTTTGGTGTAGTTGGCCGGCTGTTTCCATCTGGTCGATTGGCAATCAGGCAGCCAAAAACCACAGCACTGACTTTGAGAAGTCCAGTTGTCAAGCCTTCAAAAACTTGCTTATTTGTATTTCTTCCCAAAATAGCATTATTTTCATCTGGAACATAAACCTAGATGGAAAAGAATACGGTAATTATATTTTAGTAAAACCACCAAAAATGAACAGAGATGATATGGAAAATTTCTGGAATCATAAATAATTTTGAAATTCTAGAGTGGCTATTGGAATGTCTAAGTGTTGGACCAATTCTAAAGTCAGATTGCTGAGCTCAAATCTCAGCTTTGCCCTGCTAGCTGGGTGACCCTGGGCAGGTTGCTACTTCCAAGTTTCAATTTTTCTGTTTATAAAACAAGGATAATGACGTTACCTATAACATACAGTTCTTGTGAAGATTAAAATGCTTAGCTCATGTCTAGGCATATAATGAGCACTCAATTAAGTAATATTTATTCAATTGAACAAAGTATATTACAATCTGTATAAACTCAGGAAATGAACTAATTGGTAAACTGATGGTACTAGTTCTTGTTAAACTGAATTTTTAAAATATCTAATTCAAATTCATCTATTAGGATACAATTTGCATTTCTTACTACACAACGGTAAAATAGTTTTTTTCCTAATACAAAGGATTATACTGAGGTCTGTTTGTTTATGGTTTACAGGAAGTAACGTGGTTGTTAAAATTCGGACAAGGAGCCAGAGCCTGGGCTTGGGTTCTGACTCTGCAGTTATATAATAATCTTAGATGTGTTCTTTAACCTGTGTCTCAGTTTCCTCAACTGTAAAATGAGGATAATCGCAGTGTCTAACGAATCAATGTATGTAAATTCTTAGAACAATGTCCAGCACATAGGTAAGTCCCACAGAAGTGCCATATGCTATGCAGTTGCTACTTGTACTACGATTCCTACTATTACCTGGAGTAAATGTCAGGCTCTGGTTTCCGTATCTGCCTACTTGCTAGGATCACTGTGAAATTCTCGTAAGATGATGAATGGGAAATCACTTGGTAAATTTTTACACTTCACAAATGTACTTACTACCAATCAGCCTTTGCCTCATTCTCACTCTTTACCTGTGACAGTTCTATCAAAAGACAGGAATAAATGATCAGCTGGATTCAAAAGGAGGATCTTTATGAACAGAAGCAAATACTTCCTCCATTCTTTTTTGTTGTTGTTCATTTAGACATTCCATGAAAGTCACTTTTTTGAGAAAAGCCTTGTTTTAAGATTGTTGACTGTTAAGTTATCTCTGACCACTGAGCCATTCCTTAGCCAAAGTAATTATAGTAGACTCTTTCTGTGGTATGTGCTCCAATTAATTAATGAGAGTTCCTTTGAGGCTGTACAGTAGTTATAAAGCCGACAAAGAGCTTCCTCGAGTTGTGACTAGCATCACCTAGCCTGTCGCAATATAGATGGTAGCATTAGGAGTGGAGTCTGAATCCAGGATTTCTATATAAGTCAGGATGAGCTAGGTTATGCTGCAGTGAAAAATTCCTCAAAAACTGCAGTGGCTTCGAACAGTAAAGCTTTGTTTTTTCATTCAAATGACATGTCCATCTCAGACTGGCTGGGGCTCCTGCTGTCCTTACTCCAGGGTCCAGGTGACACAGCAACCACCATCTAAAGCAACACTGCCCAATAGAACTTTCTAAGATGATTGAAACGTTTCAATCTACACTCTTCCGTGTCTGTACTAGTCACATGTGGCCATCGAGCATTTCAAACGTAGTTAGTGTGCTTTGGGATTGAATTTTTACCTTTAATTTTAACTAAAATAGTGGCTAGTGTATTGAACAGTACAGAGCACTGCAGGTCACAGTGGCGGAGAGGAAAAAAATATCTCTGGAGGGTCTTGCGTCAACATCAAATGTGTTACCTGGAAATGACACATGCCACTTTTGCTCACAACTAATTGGCCAAAACCAATCACATAGTCCAGGCTCAACCACAAGGGAGCCAAGAAACATCATCCTACTATGTATCTGGAAAGAGGGGGAGAACCGGAACATTGGTCCACAGCACTACTGACAGCGTAATATTGTTTCTTCCACTATGGCTATACAAGTGTCATTATTCACAATTGAGCTATTTGTAAATGATGATTATATTTACTTTCTTGTACACATTTTTGATTTCACTCAGATAACTTTCTTCGTATGTTGAATTTCCTATTTATGTATCATTAACTCATTGTCAATCTTTCCGGTTCAAGTGGAATTTCCTCTCAAGTTCAAACACCCCAGGGATTGTTGATTCTTCTTCTCCCCTCAGTGGAGACATCCTTCCTGAAACCACCATCCCTCTGCTCTAACCTGGACTGGCTGCTCCCTAGGCCTACCACACAGCTCTCATTTTGAGATGCCCTTTGTCTTCAGCCTAAGAAATCCCTTCTACCCATCTCTTGAGTTAGATTCCTTTATTTCTTGGATTCCGTGTCTTCATCTTCTTCCCATGGAGTCCTCCCGTTTTGTTGCAGGGCATATTCCAACTTCTGAAGAAGGGGAGCATGAGACCTTGTGTGTCTGAAAATATCTTCATTCCATCCTCATACCTGACTGGCAGTTTGGCTGGATATAGAATTCTTGATTGGAACTAATTTTCCTTTAGCATTTTGAAGGACTGCTCCACTGTCTTCTACTTTAAGCACTGTTCTCAAGAAGTCCAATCTAATTCCTAATGTTTTTATACATGGCCTGTTTTTTCCTCTCTGGAAACTTTTAGGAAATTCTTACCCTTGATTTCTTGTGTCTTTGTATAGGTTCTTCCTTCCTTTTTTGTGCAATCTGAAAGTCATGTGCTTCACTTCTGAAAGTATGTCTTGTATTACTTCTTTGCTAATTTCCTCTCATTTATCTTCTCTGTTGGACTTTGATCCTGCACTGAGTCTCGAATTTTCTCGTATATTTTTCTGCTTTTCATCTCTTTTTATTTTGTCCTACTTCTTAGGTGAATTCCTTAACTTTATTTTCCAGTCCTTCTGCTGAATTTCTCACTTCACCAATTACATTTTTAGTTCTCAGGAGTTCTTTTTGGTTCCTTGTATGTTTTGCTTTTATAGAATCTTATTTTTGCTTCATGGATGCAGTTATTTTCTCATCTCTGTGAAATTATACTTTTTAAAGGTTTTCTTCTGTTTCCTGCATGGTCTTTGTTTCCTTAGAGTTCTTTCTTTGTATTTCAGGTTGTAGGCTTTCCTCAAATATGTGGTAATCTGGGGGCTTCTGTTCATACATAGATTGATGCATTGATGGATTAAACAGTGTCTCACACTATTGATCCAATCACAAGCTGGACACAAACTCTGTGTTGAGGGGCTTCAATCTGGATGACAGAGACCTGGCTTTCCCACTGGGGAATCCCAGCGGTCAATATTTATAGGTCTATTCTCCTGAGACAGTTTCACAATAATGTAATCCTATATCCTCTAAGCCTTATATAATATATATAATATATAATACATGAATATATAATATGGCCTGCTCATTTTCTCAGAGGTTCACAGAATGGGTTGAGTGTCTCACTATTTAAGGAACAGATTTTCACTTAATCATTTTGTTTTCACATGATTTCTGTATAGCAGTACCTGGTGTCCCCATCTCCTGAGTAACTTTGGTTCAACCACTTGTCTTCTGCCAGGTTTTGGAGGCGTGGGATTCACTTGGCTGTATACACAGCAGATGGGATCTAGGAAATCTAAACTGCCTCCTATTTAGACTTTCAACCAATTCTCCTCTTTCCAGTCCCACTTGTACTCTCATTTTCTGAGACAGCTGGGAACCCTAACTCTTGAGCCTTCGGGGGTTTGATGGCACAGATTTTCTTCTGGTATTTCTCTTCCTGCTAATTTAGGTTTTAACTTCTAGGCAACTATCTTTTAATCATCTTCTTTCCAGATTAAAAATTATTTGCTTTCCTTTCCCTCCCATTCTCTTTGTCTTTGAGGGGTCAGGACTTTACCTATTTATCTATTTACTATAATATTAGTGAGGGGCCTCCAGACAGAGAGAGTTTAACTTGTGTGTTCAATTGGCCACATTTTAAAATTAACAGATGCAACTTTCTTTTTCTACAAACTACAGTAAGAATATGAGAAACATTTCTGGGTATGTGAGGGTTTTTCATACATCACAAATTTTCATATTCCTCTTTTTTCAAAAACCTAGTACTGATATCATCATTAAGTATTTCAAATAGAACACTATACATGTGCATGTAGCAATCTTATACTTATCCAGAAATATTTCATCCAGTAATTACATCTTCTAAAAGTATAGTTGAGAACCATGAAGAAACCAAAACGACTTCTGAGATACCAAAGTTAATGCCACTTATTCACTCACCTGCTCATCTAACATTTGAGTATCTACTATGTGCATGGTCAAGGGATCAGAGTGGTGCTCTGCTCACTCTAAGGGTCATTCAGACTCTGTAGATGCTGATTTTACAAATAACTATAACAAGCTGTGGTTTATTGGTTTATAGTAGAGCAGAAAGAACAGTATAAAAGTAGTGACCATTTTAGAGGCAGGCAGCAGCAAAATGTGACACTAAATCTGGAAGCACAAGAGAAAACAGGCATAACAGAGCAAAGGCACTGCAAGGTAAGACTCATTTTCATTTTCCTTGAAATTATTATTTACTACAAATTAGCATAACTATTTATGTTCAAAATGACAACCTTAAGACATTAAGAAAAGGCTAAATTATGAGCCATGCTTATTTGATGGGGGCAGAGAAAAAAGGATGAAAACTAACATTAGGTTTTTCTACTATGCCAGGTACTTAAGCATTTTCCTTGTGTCATCACATTTAACTTTTACAGATTAATATATCAAAGTTGAGAGATAGCAAGCAACATGCCCAAGTTTCACAGCTTGTTAACAGGAAAGCTTGAACTTGAACCTGAGTTTATTAGATTCTAAATCCCATGTGCTTTCTCTTATCCCACACTGACTTCTCTCACTGGCCATCTCCTTCACTGAGGACTCTGGAGAAACTGTCTCTAGTGGAGGGAGGTGAAAATTGGTCATGGGCCAAACATTGCTTTTCTGATCTCTCTTCCATTAAGAAAAGAAAAAGATTCCGTAAGAACTTTATTCTTCACCAAAGGGCACAAAGATATTTTATTTAAAGATTGTTAAGATAATTCTGGGTGAAACATACTAATTCAGTTATTCAGAAACTATAAATGTGGTTCAAGGACAAATTCACTTCTTCATCAGTCCCAAGAAAATAAGCTCAAAGTAAATCAGATATATTTTTACACTATTCTCATATTCTCTGTCCACAGCTGACAACTTTTGATTTTCTATTTCATTGGAGCTTTCTGTTTAATTTTAGAAACACCATTTTGGCAGTTTCTCATAAAACAAACAGAAACTGAAAAACTTCTCTAACAGTCTGGCAGTTATATGAAGAACCCTTGTGGCCTGCAGGAGCCAAGCCTCTCTTGTTAGGCTCACTGTGGTGCATTCTGAGACCTCAGATCTGGGTCTAAGGCTCTCACTGTGCTGAACAGTCTTACTGTCTCACCACGATTTCCTATTTTCTAACAGTCTAAGCCTCACAGTCAATTCAATCACCTCTTCATATTTTCCCCTAGAATTTTGTTTTTTCCTCTCTGATCTCCTCATTTAGTGTTGCTCCTTAAGCTGCTGAGAATAGAGTTCTCTTTTGCTTGTAAACTTTGGTGAAGACTTTTTTTTTTGTCTGTCTCATTAGGACATCATTTTATTCAAATGGTCACAGAAATTCTCCTCATCCTTCTATATAGATGTTTCTTTTGCTACTTTAAAATCACTTTACAGAAATGTTTCAATAGGAAACTGATGTTTCATCTAGGAGAGAATTTCAAAATTGCCTGAATTAAGCTACAAAAGGGCTTATCTTCAGTTAGACTAAAAGGTTCTTTCTAGTCTTCAAAAAATGAGATGTGATAAAGAGAAACTTTAAGGAGAAGGTATCTACACTGTAAAGGATATTCTATTCAGAGGAGCACTCTGCACTGTTGTCTTTTGTCTAGTTGGGTATCACTGTTACTTGCTAGAGGAAAAACAACTTGTCAGCAGCCTGCTCTTCTGGGACACTTGGTAGATGAAATGCACACCTAGGGGTCTGATATATGCTTACAGACCAACATTTGAGTTTGAACTTCCTTCCAGCACAGCTGCTGGGCCAAGGGCACACTGCAAGCTGAGTGGCCTGTCTTTTAGGAAAGGTGTGCAAGCAACATCCTCCCCTCCCCCTCTGCCCACTGCCCTGGCCTACTGCACACCTGGCTTACCTGAGTCTGGAACACATTCCATCCTGGGGTGGGTGGTCTGTGGAGGGCAGGGGAAGGTCACCTTCCCAGGATGCAGCTGTGCTTGTAACTACCACCTGCTGGTATGCCCCAGGCCTGGCCTGGGAAAGACAGAGCTGTGCAGCTTCTGGCTCTTCTGAATCTGTCACTCCTGAGGCGGAACTCTAAAGCCACAATTTCTCCTCGATGGGTAGAAGGAATTCCCTCACTGCATGGCTTTAGAATACACTAGTGAGGTCATTATTGTATGCTTACAGTAGCAGCAAACTAGGAGTTGATTTCAGGTACAAATTCTTTTTACAAAATTTCCCCTTCCTCTCAAAAAATATTTGGCCTTCTTAAAATTGGCAGATATTTCATACAGTTTTAATCCAGAAAGAAACTTAGAATCAAAATTTTTCATTACATATTTGAGAAAATCATGATCCAGAGGAGAAAGAGGCTTTCCTGAGAATAAAGAAACCATCAGGGCTGGAATAAGTACTGTGCTGTTCTCTAAACCTACTCCAAGGAGAAACCCAATATTTCTAGGGCCAAGCCCTGAGGCAAAGTGTTTTAGCAAAATTAAATTAAAAGTCATTATCACTTTTAAAAGACAAGCTCATACTCTCTTTTTCCTCACTACCTCCCACCACCAAAGTAGTTTCCAAAACTTCCTACATTCTTTTTTGCAGTACAGAAAGATGCTTTTATTAGTAGTATAAATCTATCCTGTAACGTGATTCCATGAGAGAAAATTAACTTGGTAATCAGTGGTAATTCTATCCAACTAATTTTCAGTATTGTGAAGTTGGGTTTGCATATTTTTAAGTTGTACTGTGTGTTCACAATGGTCAGAATACGAATTAAGTTCACTGAGAACCAAGAGGAGGTTGTTTAGAAAGCTCCTGTCAAGTCGGTGTCAGCGTATAGGAAAAAATGAGGCTAAAAACGTGGAAGGGCCCCAGCAGCAGACATAGGTCTCTACACTGTTGGCACCATTTCACCTCCTTGGCTGAACTGTCATCAGACGTACAACGGTCTTTTCACCACTGCTATTTTATAAAACATCTGTGCTCATGTTGTATTATGCGTAAAAATACAACTCATGAAAGATATTTACCGTGATGATTTACTTGGCCTGAAAGTATGAAAAGAAATTACCCAGGGATTGCTAATTGTTTTTCAATATTACCTTTTTAAAGTTCCACACACAATATTAAGACAATATTAAGATGACATTGCATCTTATCCCAATTATCATTACCCTTGTTAACATATTTATGACTTCTAGATTCTGTTTCTATATTTTATGCAGCCAATATCCTAAACAATATAATTTTAGCAAACTTTATAGTAGGTGCCTTATTGATGAGCATCTGTGTTGCTTCCACATTTTATCCACAGTGAGAAACGCTACTATGAAATTGGGTGTATAAATGTCCTTTTTTTAAGACTCTGCTTTCAAGTCTTTTGGGTATATAGACTCAGAAGTACAATTACTAGATCATAAGGTAATTGTATTTTTAGTTTTTTTCAAGAATAAGTTCCTTAAAACACTTTAAAGAAAACACTGTTTCAGCAACGGCTGCACAATTTCACATCTCCACCAACAGGGTTCCAGTGTCTCCATATCCTCACCAAACCTTTTGTTTTCTGATTTTCCTGACAATGGCCACCCTAGTGAGTGTGAGGTGGTATCTCATTGTAGTTTTGATGTGTATTTCCCTATAGATTAGTGATATTGAGTATATTTTCATGTGCTTACTGGCCATTCGCATATGTTCTTTGGAGAACTGTCTATTCAAGTCCTTTGACCATATTTTAGTTGGGGTTCATTGCTGAGTTATAGGAGTTCCCTATATATTTTGGATATTAATCCCTTATCAGAAATATGATTTGTAAATACCTTCTTCCACTCTGAAGGCTGCCTCTTTACTATGTTCACAGTGTCTTTTGATGCACAAACTCAACATTTTTTCACTCAGTCCAATTTGTCTGTCTTCTTTTGTTACCTGTGCCTTTTGGGTCATTATAAGAAATCATTGCGAATCTAATGTCATGAAGCTTTGCCCTAAGTTTTCTTCTAAGAGTTTTACTGTTTTAGCTCTTATATTTAGGCCCTTGATCCATTCTGTCTTAATCTTTGTATATGGTATTAGGTAAAGGTCCAACTCTTGCATGTGGATATTCCGTTTCCCCAGTACCATTTGTTGAAAAGACTGTCCCTTCCCCATTGAATGGTCTTGGCATCACTGACAAAAACCACTTGACCATATATGTGAGGGTTTATTTTTCGGCTTCCTATTTTATTCCATCAGTATATATGTCTGTCTTTATGCTAGTACTACCTTATTTGATTACTATACCTTTGCAGTTAAGTTTTGAAATTGGGAACTATGAGTTCTCCAGTTTTGTTCTTCTCTTTCAGTGTTGTTTTGGTTATTTGGGGTCTCTTGATACACCATAAGAATTTTAGGATTTTTAAAAATTTCCACAAAAACCATCATTGGGATTTTGATATGAACTGCATGGAATCTATAGACTGCTTTGGGCAATACTGATGTCTTAATAATATTAAGTCTTGTAACTTGTAAACATGGTACGTGTTCCCATTCATATGTGTTACCTCTAGCATCTTTCAGCAATGTTTTGTAGTTTTCATTATACAAGTCTTTCACCTCCTTAGTTAAGCCAGTTCCTAATTGTTTTATTCTTTTTGATGCTATTGTAAATTGGATTGTTTTTGTAATTTCCTTTATAGATTGTTCACTGTATATAGAAATGAAAATAATTTTTGTCTGTTGACTTTGCATCCTATTACTTTGTTGAATTCATTTATTAGTTCTAACAGTTTTTTCTTTTGTGTGGAATCTTTAGGGTTTTCTACATATCATATCAGATAAAAGCAGAGATTACTCCTTCCTTTCCAATTTGGATGTGTTTTATTTCTATTTCTTGCCCAACTGCTCTGGCTAGAACTTCCAGTACTGTGTTGAACTGAAGTCATGAAAGCAGACATTCTTGCTTGTTCCTGATCTTAGGGGGAAAGCTTTCAGTCTTTCACCACTGAGTATGATGTCTGCTGTGGGTTTTGATACATGGATTTTATTATGTGAAGATACTTTCCTTCTATTTCTAGTTTACAGAGTTTTTTCACATCATGAAATGGTGTTGCATTTTGTCAAACACTTATTCTGTAACAGTTGAGGTTATCACACGTTTCTTTCCTTCACTCTGTTACGTGGTTCATAACACTGATTTATTTTTGTATGTTGAACCATTCTTGCAGTCCAGGAGCAAATCCTACTTGGTCATGATGTATAATCCTTTTAATACACTGCTGAATTTGTCTGGTAGTATTTTGTGGAGGATTTTTTACATCAGTATTTATAAGTAAGTTTTATTTTTTCATAGTATCTTGTCTGGCTTTCATATCAGGGTAATGCTGGCCTCATAGAATGAGTTAGGAAGTGTTCCCTTTTCTTCATATCTTTGGAACAGTTGAGAAGTGTATATATTAGTTCTTTAAATGTTTGGTAGAATTTGCCAGTGAAGCCATCAGGTCCAGGGCTTTTCTTAAAAATTGCTGATTCTATCACCTTCGTTATAGGTTATTGAGATTGTCCATTTCTCCATGATTTCGTCATGGTAGGTTCTGTGTCTAGGAATTGGCCCACTGCATCTAGGTTTTCCAATTTATTGGTGTACAACTGTTCACTGTAATGTCTTAAAATCCTTTTTATTTCTGTAGAATTGGTAGTAATGTCCTCACTTTCATTTCTGATTGTAGTAATTTCAGCCTCTCACACCTCCTGTCCTCCTCCTCCTTTCCCTCCCCCTTCTTCTCGGTCCATCTAGCTAAAGGTTTGTGAATTTTTTGATCTTTGTGAAAATCCAACTCTTGGCTTCATTATTTTCTATATTGCTTTTCCATTCTTTACTTAGTTTTTCTCTGTTCTAATCTGTATTATTTTCTTTGGGTTTAGTTGGTCCTTATTTTTCTAGTTCTTTAAGTTGTAAAGTAGGTTGCTGATTTGAGATCTTTCTTGTTTCTTAATATAAGCATTCAAAGCTGTAAAATTCTCCCTCAGCACCATTTTTGCTGGTTCCCTTAAGTTTGGGAATTTTTTTTCAATTTCATTCATCTTTATTTTCTAATTTCCCTTGTGATTTCTTCTTTCATCCGTTGGTTGTTTAAAAGCGTACTGTTTAATTTCCACACATTTGTCAAATTTCCAGGCTTCCTTTTGTTACTGATTTCTAACCTCATCCCAATATGTTCAGAGAGGATACAACATCTGTCTTTTTTAACCTACAAAGTTTTTTGGTGGCCTAACATGGTCTATCCTGGCCAATGTCCCATGTGCACTTGAGAAGAATGTGTATTCTGCTGTCACTGGGCAAAGAGTTCTGTATGTATTTGCTAGAGATAGTTGGCTGAATGTGTTAAGTCACTTCTCTCCTCACTTACCTCCCATCTGGTTGTTCTGTTCATTATTGTAACTGGGGTACTAAAGTCTCCAACTATTATTGTAAAACTGCCTATTTCTCCCTTCAATTTTGTCAGTTTTTCCTTCATGTATTTTGATGGCCTGTCATTATGTCTGTAAATGTTTATAACTATTATATCTTGATGTATTAAACCTTTAAAATATATATAATATTTGTCTTTTTTTCTTGTAACTTTTTTTGATTTAGTCCTCTTGATCCAGCTTTAACAATCAAGCATTTTCTCTTTTATCTCCATTGTTTTTTATCTGCATCCACATACTTTATTACATAGAAACAGAGAGAGTACTTAAGATAACACAGAAATGAAAATGGAATCACATCATTAAGATATATAATTCTAGTCTGAAAAACTTCCCTCTTAGTCACAGAAAAATAAAAGCAAGTAGAGTAAAACTATATCCAATATGGTTTCCTTCCAAGGGATTTGTTGATAATTTTAGGGTCAAAGCCAATTTGTCTGGAACAATTTTAAAGGAGTAACATTTATATTATTTTCTCCTTTCCCTATTCCAACAAGGGTGCTACGTATGTAACTCTACTCTAACTCTGATATTGTATTGTAATTACTGATTCTTACATCAGCTGACTGACTATATTGTAAATGTGTTAATTCCAGAAATACATGTTTTTCTAAATAAAAGCTGTATAAGTTTAAGGTGTACAACATGACCTGATATAAACAGAGTGAAATTACTACAGTCAAGTTAGTTAATATATCATCTCCTCACATAGCTTTTTTTGGTGATAAGAAAACCTGGAATCTCTCTTAGCATATTTCTAATATCCAATGTGTATATATAGCCACATACTGTATATTACATCTCTAAACTTATTTATCCATATAACTATATCTGTGTACCCTTTGACCAACATCTTCCCATTTCCCCTAGATCCCAGCCCCTGGTAACTACCATTCTATTCTCCACTTCTATGAGTTTGACTTTTTAAGATTCCACATATAAATGGATTATGAAGTATTTGTCTTTGTATGCCTGGTTTATTTCACTTAGCATAACATCCTCCAGGTTCATCCATTATAATACAAATGATAGGATTTCCTTCTTTTTAAAGGCTGAATAATATTTCATTATGTAATATTGAATATTCTTTCTGTCTGTCTGTCTGTCTGTCTGTCTGTCTGTGTATTTATCTATGACATTTTCTTTAACTGCTTATCTGTCTATGGACACTGAGGTTGATTCCATGTTAGCTATTATGAATAATGCTGCAAGGAACATGAGAGTGTAGATATTTCTTCGAGATAATTATTTTATTTGGCCACATACCCAGAAACTGGATTGCTAGATCATAATACTCAAGTACTTTCAAGTCATTTAATTTCTAGTGACATTTAAAGGATTTTCTGGAATACAGCCTAGTAAGTAGCAAGAGATGAACACAGCCTAAATAAAAGTCACACAGAACAGAAAAGAGTATCTCACCTGCTGTGACAGAAGTGCTGAGAGTAAAAGGAGTAAGGTACACATAAATGTGCATCATATATGGAATGCTAGACTACACGTGCATGCACATCTGATTAGGCCCTACGATGATTCCTAAGGCAGCACAGAGCAACAAGGCCGGATGTGGAAAGACTGTTGGATTATGAAGCAAGAAGAAATGAGTTCCAGTTAGGTGAGTCTGCATGAGTTTTTTAAATAAAAAATACTTTAAAATAATCACAGCTTAAATAGAAACTGCAAAGAAAAGTATAAATTGGCTCTAAGTATGCTTCTCGGTTTCCCCAATAATTACATTTTATGTAACTGCAGTCTGATGTCAAACCCAGGACATCGACACTGGCATGTGTGTGTATAGCTCTTATGACTTTTTTATCACACGTGTAACTGCCACCACAACTGAAATACAGAACTATTTCATTATTACAAAAATCTTCCAGAGAGTAATACCCACTGTTACTGCACAGGGATTTTTCTTGCAGCAGTAACGGGAGTGGTGAAGGGCAGCTAACATTAAGTGCGCATTAACAGTGAGGGACAGCGTGCTGACAGCATCGCCCAGTTCATCTCACTCCACCCACACGATATTCCCACACAGCAGTACTGCTATTCCTATTTTCAGACAAGAAACTGGGGTGCAGAGAGGTTATATTACGGCAGAGTCAAAATTTCAATCCAGGCAGTCTCACTACTAACTCTGGGCCTTAAATTACTAAACTGTAATGAAGACTAGTCAAGACGACATGTGAAAGTGCTTGAAAATTAGAAAACACTGAACAAGTGTGAGGGAATTTTTATTTCACTTTTCAGAGTTCTTTGACAAGTGACCATGATTGGGTAAATGAAAATTCAGGCTTCATCCAATTCTAATAATTTAAACATTGTTTCCCATTGTGACAGCTACCCAAAAAGGTATGTTTCATATTCAGCAAAAGCTGCCAAGCACCTCTGAAAGTTTTAAAGGTAGACTTTTAGGAAAATACACATATAGACTACCTTCTCATAGGTATCTTTGCATTTTGCACATATAGAGACGGGAGGTGAATTTAGGTTTAATCTATTGAGATAGGTTTAAGTAGGAATTGTGAGGAGAGAGGTGTTATGGAAGTCACTGAGCCATGCTATCTACTTTATAGAAAGGAGATTAACACCTGGAGGAATCCCTTCAGTTTAGAGGAGTGGTTATATGTAGATCACGAAGTAGATACATTCATATGAAAAAGGAAATGTGTGCCATCCACACTGCAACTATATTCAAAATGACAGTATAATTGATCCACGAAACACATTATCTTATAACACTTTCTCTCATACATTAAACAAACATTTTTCAAATACTATGTCCTAGAGCTCTGTGATAAGCTCAGTGGGTGAAGATAAAGACAAGCCCTGCTCCAAGAGCTCAGAAGTAAGGAAACTGTAATTACAAGTCCATGTGGTAAGTATAACCCTAGAAGTAAACTCAAGGCACTGAGAGGACTGGCACAAGGAATACTGCCTGGAGGAGGTGACGCCTGACCTGAGTCTCACAGGAAGGAAAGAACTGAATTTGTTGACGGTGGTGGTGGTGGTGTGGGGCAGTAGAGAGCATACAAAAGGACACAGTGTGAAAAAAGTCATGAAAACGTGTGGACGTTCAGGGAGTTACAGGTTGCTGGGTGTAGCCAGAGCAGCAAGAAATGAGACTGTCAGATCACACAGGCCTGGTATGCTTCATTAAGGATTTTGGCTCTTAATCTTGAAGGTGATGGACAAGCCAATGAAGGATTCATTTTAGAAATAGGACTCTTGTCATAATGGGTAGGTTGTTATGGACAGGATTAAAACTAAAGGCAGAGAAGAAGGCAATGTACTGGTACAAATTAGAGATGATGGGTAATGTAGAATAATCTGATTTATTGCATATTTGGGGAATGAGGAGGAAGAGGAGCAAAGGGAGAGGTGGTTTTAAAACATTCCTTATGTTTCTGGCTTAGACCGTAGCGTTATTTACTGGGATGGTAAGGCGGGGAGGACAGGCCCAGTCTGGGGCATGCTAAGACTGAGGTACGGGGTATGGAGATGCTGATTCGGGATCATCAGTGTATGGGCAATAGCTGAAGTCATAAACATAAAACTGCCCGTGAAGATGGTACAGCTTGAGGGAGAGGGGGAGAAAAACTCAAAAGGGAATCTTGGGAAATGTCAACATTTGCAAAATGGTCCGCTAGGAAAGTCCAGAGGGAGATTTTACACATACCAAAGGAAGGGAGATTTTCAACTTGCAAGTCACTGGTGATGTTGGTGAAAGCACTCTGAGTGCAATGGTGGGAGAAAAAGCCAAACCCACTGGGTAGAAAGTGAACATGTAGTGTGGAAGTGAAGAGTGGATGCAGACAGCTCTGTAAGATGCTTGCTTGTGACAGACAGGGCTGGTAAGTACGACCAGAACCAAGCGAGCTGTCATTTCTACTGGAAATAGAAGAGCACCTAATGATAGTAATACAACAAAGCTCTATGATGCTGGCAGTTTACAAATGACAGCTTAATTCTGGGCAGCTTGGACAAAAACACATGCAGGAATGATACACAGGCAGAGAGAAAAATGTGAAAGTGCCAGCCTCAGGACGGTAATCTGATCCAACACAGAAGCCAGACTTTCCCAAGGTAACTGGGGAACAGCAAGCAGTTTTCAAAATTGTCGTTTGTTTTTCTAAAAATAGCCGTGAAGTATCAATCAAACCGTATGTGAAATCTACAACTAAAAAAAAAGGTTTTGGTCGTCCTCTTTCACCACATTCATTCGGGAAGCAACCCCACGGACATTTCTCATGCATGCGGTCAATCTCAAAGGGCAAATATGTGTGATCTGAAAAAAGTCTTCTAGACACATTGATCTGTCTTCCCACACCTTAGCTGAGACTTCTTGCTATAGAGACGCTCTCCAGGAAAGCAGGTCAGTTCAACTCAGTAAATGTTGGTTTAAGTGCCTCAATGTGCCCAACACAAGTTGTGGAGGCAGAAGCAATGGGTTTTAGTATGGCTCCCCTACTGACTGCATATGTGCCCTTGCAGGAGTTATTCAACCTCTTTAAGTCTGTCCCCTCAACTGAAACTTGAAAGGGTTGCCTAAGACAATCTTTTAAGTTCTTTACAGCTCTTGGTATTTTATGATTTGTTGACAAGTAGTTCTAAGGTTAGGGAATTAGACTTTCCTTTCTACTTGGTGATTTTCAAGAGCATGTGGAAAGTGTTCCTTCCATGCCTCCTGCTCCAGCCCCTTACCAATCTGTCTCCACCTGCCTAGTTTCTACTTAGATCCAGCTTCCAACAGCACTTCCTCAATGAAGCCTTCTCTAACCTTCCTGTTAGGAAGGACTCTCTCCTTCCTCTGACCTCTCAAAACGTCTGATCTTTACTTTGCTTACGGCACTCTTTGCTTTGGACGTCTTGTTTTACCAGATTGGAGGATGGCCAAATAATAAATATTCCATGCTTTGCAGTTGTGCAGTCTCTGCCACAACAACTCAACTCTACCACTGTAGGAAGAAAAAGGCCATATATAACGAATGTGTGTGGCTGTGTTCCAGCAAAACTTTATCTACAAACAGGTGATGGTCTGGCCTGTAGGTCCGAGTTTGCTGACCCATGTGGCTCCATACCATATTGTCTCTGCACCCCTTGGGATGCCTAGAATAGCATATTCTGACCTAAAGAAGGCACACAAATAAATTGAGTAAGTTATGTGCACTTAAAATAGGAGGAATGAAAACCAATAGCCATTTCCTTTGTATTATTCACATCAAGAGAAAAATGAGAGAGTGGATACAAAAGCATGTGAAGATGGTGCAGCTCTTAGCCCCCTAGCTTGTTTCTCCCCTCAAAATTCCAGTCACTGTCTTTACATTGCTGCCTTTTGGACAGTATTTTTTCCCTTCTAAATCTAAGGCAAAAAAAAAAATTTTTTTTTAATCAGCTTACAATATCAAAAGCCAAAGGCCTTCCTTCAGGTAACCAAAAGATTTCCCCCAATTTTTTGTTTTGAAAAATGTCAAGTTGTCAGAAAAGCCAAAGAATAGTAAGTACACAGTGAACTATATACTCTTTACCTAGATTCACCAATTGGTATCATTTTGCTACATCTGCAAAAGCACGTTTTAAAAATAAATTCTGCTGTAAAGTGCTCCTATTTTAAGTGTATATACCCTTCAGTAAGTTTTGACAAGTGTATGTACCTGTATAAGAACCATCATAAACAAGATACAAAACCCTTTCACACCCCTTAAGGTCCCCGTGCTCCTCTGACGTCAGTGTTCTCCTCCACCCCCAGGGCTCCAGGCACCCACCCATCTGCTTCGTGTATCCCAGACTGCATTTCCCAGAATTTTAAAGAACTGGAATCATACAGCAGGTAGACTTTGGACTCTGGCTTTTCTTTCTCTACATAATGCTTCCATGAGTTCTGAATAATTCATCCATGCTATTGAGTGTATCAGTAGTCCATTCCTTTTTATTGCTAAATATTACTCCGTTGTAATGGATACACCACAATTTGTTTACTGTATCACCTGTTGGTGGATATGTGTGTTGTTTAGGGATTTTAGTTATTTATGAATAAGACTGCTAAGAGCATTCTTGTACAAGTCACTTTTGCAGAGAAGTGTTTTCATTTCACTTGGGTAAATAGCAAGGAGTCAGACTGCTGGGGCATAGGGCTAGTATATGTTTATAAGAAACTGCCAAACTTAAACTACACTTTAAAAAATGAGATTTGTACAACTATATTGTCAAGACTCAAGAAAAATCAAGTTATCTTTCAAGGAACAAAACAACATACGTAAGTGTGGTCCACATTAAGACTCTCATTTGCTGCAGCCAGAGGTGTTAATGAGACCTAATATTGCTGCTTTTTCCTCTCTAAACAGACTGCTTTCACAGGTGAGAATGAACTGAGCAAGAGCAGAGGCAACCATAAAGAATGCTTTCCGTCTATTTCCAACATCTCATAAAAACCCAAGAGGAGTGGAAAGGGCATAGAACCAGGAACTTAGCTCTGCGTGTGTGCCCATTTTAATGTCTGGTGTTACTGCTGTTCTCATTCATTTACTAGAAAAGCCAGGAGGCCTGCTGGATACCCTGCTATGTGTAAACACAAACGTGAGGATGTTGGGGCGTAAGCTTCAGGAGGGCAGGCAGAGAGAGTGCATTATTACAGGATGCCGGGAAAGGCCTCAACAGGGCTTCTCTGTATTCATCCTTCACATCTGACTCACCAGTGGTCTCTTCTCCATTCTACCCCCTTCCTTAGCCCTGCTCTGTCCCTGTCTCCTCCTCTTCCTGGGTCCCACTCTCTTCTTCCATTTAGCCTCTTCCATTTTCTCTCCTCTTCCTGCATATGTGTACACATGGGTATGTGTATAACTCTCACCCTTGCTCGGTGTATTTCAGACTTCTGTTCCTAGTCTCTCTGCCTCCATTCAAACAGGAGCTATCAAGCCTGTGTTCAGACTTGTTAGATGCGAAGGAACAGAACTACTCACTTGCAACTGATGACGGCCTTTGTGCTTTTCACTTGCAATGGTTTTCTCCCTGCAGCTAGAACCGTCTACCACAGGACACCTAGGATACTACAGGTTCCCTCTGAGTACTGGGATCACCTATTTTCCTGAATCTCTATGTTAAACAACAACACAGTATGTTCAAATTGGTACAAAATGTACACTGAATAGCTGTCTCCACTATGATGCTAGATGCATCAATTTCCCCCTCAAGCAGTCAACTAATGATCTTAGGTGATGCAATAATGATGATGGTACTTTTTCATATGACTGCAGGAGATGGGCAGTTAAAGTTACAGTCTGACCCACATTCTTTTACTACATCAATTTTGTGTTTTCAAAAAATTTTTTATTTTTATACAATGTTAAAGATTACTTTCCATTTACAATTATTATAAAATGTTGGCAACATTCCCCGTGTTGTACAATACATCCTTGGGCCTGTCTTATATCCAAGTTTGTACCTCTCATTCCCCCACACTTTCTTGCCCCTCTCACCCCAACTGGTAACCACTAGCTTGCTCTCTATACCTGTGAGTCTGCTTCTTTTTTTGTTATATTCACTAGTTTGTTGTATTTTTTTTAGATTCCACATATAAGTGATATCATACAGTTTTTATCTTTCTTTCTGACTTAGTTCACTTAACATAATGCCAAGTCCACCCATGTTGCTGCAAATGGCAAAATGTTGTTACTTTTTATGGCTGAGTAGTATTCATGTGTGTGTCTGTGTGTGTGTGTGTTCTTTACCCATTCATCTGTTGATGGACACTTAGAATGTTTTCCACGTCTTGGTCACTGTAAATAATGCTGCTATGAACACTGGGGTACTTTTCAAATTAGTGTTTTTATATATATATATATATATACATACACACACACACACCCAGGAGAGGAATTGCTGGGTCATACGATAGTTCTATTTTTAGTGTTTTTTGAGAAACTTCTATACTGTTTTCCACAGTGGCTGCATCAATCTACATTCCCACCAACAGTGCGCAAGGATTTCCTTTTCTCCAGAGCCTTGCCAAACTTGTTATTTGAAGACTTTTTGATAATAGGCACTCTGACAGGCACGAGGTGCCGTCTCCCTGTGGGTTTGGTTTGCATCTCCCTGATGATTAGCAGTGCTGAACATCTTTTCACGTGCCTACTGGCCACACTAGATCAATTCTGACTGGAGCTTTCAGGGTAAAGTTCTACATCAGCCACCACACCCTTCACCTGTTCTTGCCAAACTTAAATTAGCAGTGTGTCATGTAACGTAGTGGGAAGAAAGTTAGTTTGGGATTTAGGAGACCTGAGTTTGAATCCCAATTCTATTGGTAAAAAGGCTGTGAGACTTTTGGCAAGTGCCCCTCCACACATCTCCCATCCCTCTCCTTTTTTGAGTTCCACTGTCCTCATTTGTACAGAAGAGGACTAGACTAGACCAGATACTATGATGGCCTCCTCTCTGGTTCTCGTATTCTCTGTGTCAATAAGACGTATAGCCCATTCAACACAAACAGAGCTCACATTTTTGATAAATAAAAGGGCAGGGGGTCCTTGACATGCTAATTAAGCAAGTGCCACATAGGGAGGACAGGAGAAACAAGACAGGACTGGCATCTGGAGAGCCATATTACCTTTGAAGAGCTGAAGGATTTCTGCTCCCACATAAGTAACTACAAATTCCACGTTCTGGCTCCTTCGCACCAAGAAAGCAATGTGGTGAATGCCAGTTCCAGGCCTTTGCTGCTATAATGAAGATGAAATAGGCACGTGTGTGGCTCTGCACACAACGCAGTGAAAAACAATCCTCTTGCTGTAAGGCTGAGCTTATATTTTCTCTGTTGGTATACAGGGCTCTCTTGTCACCTTCTGAAGTGCTCACCAACAGCCTCTTTGATCCGACTGTATCATATCAATTATTTAAGGTTTGTACATCACTTTTCAATTAACAATTTCCTTGGCTCCAGAAAATATATACACACAACTTATAAGAGTATTCTTTAAATATTCCATGAAGAACAGGTCACTATGAATTAAAAATAGAATGCTAGTGAAATATTTAATGCTTTTTAAAATGCAATGAAACATCAAGGAATTATAAATCTTTTAATTAAATGCTTCTTCAGTGTATCTTACCCAGGTGACAATATTAAACATGTAGAAAATTAAAGTCACAAAAATGCTGCTTTATCTCACTTGTCAACTCAATAAAGAGGACACATCAATTTAGGTTATAGGAAGGGGTGTCCTGGACAAGGACTCAGGAGACTAGGGTCCAGGTCGTGGTTCCATCACTAGGTAGTTGTATGATCTTTTCGCTACATCTCAAATTTGTTCATATTTAGAATTTGTCCAACATTAAAAGTCTATCGATCTATTTTCACAGCATTCAGTAGTACTTTTACTGGTCTTTTTTTTAATGGTAAAAAGCATGTAACATAAATTTACCATCTAATAACTTTAAATATACATTAGAGCCTAATTAACTGTATGCACATTGCTGTAAAACAGATCTCTAGAACTTCATCTTACATGACTGAAACCCCATATTCACTGAACAGCAACTTCCCATTTCGCCTCATCCCGGCTTCTGGAAACCAGCATTCTCCTCTCTGTTTTATGAGTTGCTACTTCAGATACCTCACATAAGTGAAATCAGGTAGTATCTGTCCTTCTGTGACTGGCTTACTTCACAAGGTTCATCCATGTTGTCGCATATGGCAGGGCTTCCTTCTTTTTTATAGCTGAATAAGATTCCACTTTATAGCTGAATAAGCTGTATATACATTTTCTTTATTCATTCAAATGTCAATGGACATTTAGGTTATCTCCACCTCTTGGCTATGCTGAATAATGCTAGAGTGAACATGAGAGGGCAAATATCTGTTTGAGATTCTGATTTAAATTCCTTTTGAATAAATACCAAGAACAATCCCATAGAGCAATTCTGTTTTTAACTCATTGAGGAACTGCCATACGGTTTTCCTAAGCAGCTGCACCACTTTTAATTTCCATCAGAAGTGCACAAGGGTACCAATTTCTCCACATTCTTCTCAATACTTCTTACTGTCTGTGTTTTTTATTTTTTAAAAAATAATGGCCACCCAAATTTATCAGGGACTTGCATATCCCTGATGACTAGTAATGTTGAGCATCTTTTCATATAACCTTTGGCCATTTGTATATCTTCTTAGAAGAAGTGTCTATTCAAGTCTTTTGCTCATTTTAAAACCAGGTTATTTGTTTTTTGGCTACTGAGTTGTAGGAATTCCTCATATATTTTGGATATTAACCCTTTCATTAGGTATATAATTTTCAAATATTTTCTCCCAATCTGAAGTTTCCCTTTTCATTTTGTTGACTGTTTCCTTTGCTCTACAGAGCCTTTTAATTTGATGTAGTGCCACTTGTTTATTTTTGCTTTTGTTGCTTATACTTTTGGCATCATAACAAAAAACAAACAAACAAAAAACAATGCCAGAACCAATGTCAATGAGCTTTTTCCTTATGTTTTCCTCTAGGAGTTTTACGGTTTCAGGTCTTTCATTTAAGTCTTTAATCCATTTTGAGTTAATTTTTGTGCATGATGTAAGATAAGGGTCCAGTATCATTCTTTTGCAGGTGGATATCCACCATTTCTGAACAGCATTTATTGAAGAGACTATCTTTCTTGTGTGTATTCTTGATTCATCTGTCAAATATTAACTGACTATATATTTGTGGGTTTATTTCTGAACTCTCTATTCTGCTCCATTGGTCTATATGCTGGTTTTTATGCCAGTTTGTTCTAATCTTAAATTTTTCCTCCCCTGGGTAACTCTGGGCCTAGTTTTTCTTTTTTGAGTTCCATGAGGTGTAAAGTTAAGTTGTTTGTTTGAGATCTTTCTTCCTTTTTAATACAGGCATTTATTGCTATGAACTTCCCTCTTAGCACTGCTTTTGCAGCATCCCATAAGTTTTGGTTTATTTTCAATTGCATGAAAGACATTATCTAATTTCTTTTTAAATTTCTTCTTTGACCCATTGATTTTTCATGAATTTGTTTAATTTCCACATATTTGTGAATTTTTCAGTTTCCCTCTGCCATTAATATGTGCTTGCATTCCACTGTGGTCAGAAAATATACTTCTTATGATAGCAGTCATCTTAATTTGTTGACTTGTTTTGTGACCTAACATGTGATCTGTCCTGGAGAGAGTTCCACGTGTGCTTGGGAAAAACATGATTCTGTTGCTGGTGGGTGGAATATTTTGTATGTGTGTATTAGGTCTACCTGGTCTATAATGCTGTTCCAATCTTTTTTTCCTAATGATTTTCTTTCTGGATATTTCTCCATTATTGAAAGGGAGGTACTGAAATCTTGTACTTCTACTGTGTTTCTGTCTTGTTCCTTCAGTTCTTTCAAAGTTGCTTCTTATATTTGGGTGTTCTGATGGGTGTATTAGGTATTTTCAATTTGCTATGTCTTCCAAAAAACTGATGTTTTACTATACATAGTATCCTTCTTTATCTCTTCTGAGAGTTTTTGATTTTATTTTGTTTGATACAGGAATGGCCACCTCTGCTCTTTTTGCGGTTATCATTTGCATGGAATATCTTTTTCAGTTCACTTTCAGCTTATGCGTATCCTTAAATTTAAAGTGAGTCTGTTGCTGCCAAAAGGTAGTTGGATCTTGTTTTTTGATCCACTCAGCTACTGTATGTCTTTTTATTAGAGAGTTTAATCTACTTACATTTAAAGTAACTATTGCTAGAGAGGAACTCACTACTGCCATGTTTTCTGTCTTGCACTTATTTTGTTCTTCATTCTTCTCCTGCTATCTTTGTGTTGTTGATTTTTTTTCTTTGGTAGTAAAATGCTTTGAATCCTTTCTCATTGTCTTTTGAGTATCTTCTATAGGTATTTTCTTTGTGGTTGCCCTTGAGTTTACATAAAACATCTTACAGTTATAATAATTTATTTTAAGCTGATAACAACTTAACATCAATCACATATAAATATGCTGCACTCTTACATCCCTTCTAATATTTTATGTTATTGATGTCACAAAATATGTGTTTTATATCATGTATTAATTAATATATTTTAATAGTTATGGTTATTTCTATAATTTTGTCTTTTAATTTCTATACCAGAATTAACAGCGATTTACAACCTCCCATTACAGTATTATAGCATTCTGTATTTGTCTATGTATTTACTTTTACCAGTGAGCTTTATACTTTCATATGCTTTCATGTTGCTATTTAGTGTGTTTTTGTTCCTACTTGAAGGACTCCCTTTAGAATTTCTTGTAAGGCAGGTCTAGTGGTGATGAATTCCCTTAGCTTTTGTTTATCTGGGAAAGTTTTTACTTCTTCATTTCTGAAGGATAGTTTTGCTGGTTATAGTGTTCTTGGTTGGCATTTTTTTTCTTTTAGCATTTTGATTATAACATCCTACTCCCCTCTGACCTGCAGGGTTTCTGGTGAGAAATCCATTTATTGTTTTATAGGAGTTCCTTTATATGTGACAAGTCACTTTCCTTTGATGCTTTCAAAATTCTCTTTCACTGTGACAAGTTGGTTATAATGTGTCTCTGTGTGGGTTTCTTTGGGTTCATCAAAGTTGGTATCTATTAGACTTCTTGAATTTGGATTCCCTTTCCTCCTCCAGATTGGGAAATTTTAGGCCACTATTCTTTAAAATAACCTTTCTGCCTCATTCTCCCCCTCCCTCCCCTTTTGGGAACTACTGTAACGCATACATTCGCCTGCTCTATGAAACTGCGTAAGTTCCTTAGGCTTTCTTCATTCTTTTTCACTCCTTTTTCTTTTTGTTGCTGAATGGATAATTTCAAATGACCTGTCTTTGAGTTCAATGATTCTTTCTTCTGTTTGATCTAGTTTGATCTTGAATTCCTCTAGCTAATTTTTTTCAGTTCAATTGTTGCATTCTTTATCTCCAAAACATCTGTTTGGATTTTTTTTTTTTAATATTTTCTCCTTGTTATTTTCATTTTGTTCATGTGTCACTTTCTTGAGCCCAGAAAACGTCTTTATGATGATTACTTTGAATTCTTTGTCAGGTAATTCATATACCTGTTTCTTTAGGATTAGTTTCTGGAGATTTATCTTGTTCCTTTGTATGGGCCATGTTTCCCTTTTTCTTTGTGTGTCTCATAACTTTGTGTTGAGATCTGCATATATGAAAAAACAGGTACCACTTCTAGTCTGTTCATACTGGCTTTGTAAAGGGAAAAACACCGATCACCTTGGCTAGGAAATTAGGGGTCCTCTGAAACTTTTTTGTGGGGATGTGACTTCTCTGGGCTTGTGTGGCAATTTCTCAGTTAGAGAGGCTTGTTGGTTTCTTTTTCAGGAGTTCATGATCTCTTGCTCCCTCTCGTGTCTGTCTGCAGCACTGCATGTTCTCTAGTTCTATAGCAGCAAACTGCATTGCTCTCTCTTGTTCTCAGGGGCTGCCAGGCATCCAAAGGATGCCAGCTCCCTGTCTGTGCCCCGAGTCAAGTGAGACAGATACAAGTCCCTCAGGCAGCTCTCCAAAAAGCCAGAATGCTGGACTCACAACCTACTCCTCTCCCTCCTGAAGGGGAGAACGCATAAGCTAGGGTATCATCTTCCAGTGTTGAGTGGTGCCAACGTGAGAGAGGGGTGATCATGAGTAAAGTGAAACAGCTCTTCTCACCCACAGCAGTGTGGCTGTTCTTGGCTCTGACATCACCCAGGGTACTGCAATATCTTAACTGTTTCCTGGAGTTTTCATAATGGTATCTGGGTCTGCATATTGTTAAGTGTCTCTGTGGGGAACAAGAACTAGGACTTCCTATTTTACCATCTTGCTTTTTTCACTGCCTTCCAATGTGCATGTCTGGTCTCCTCAGGGAGACACTGTGAAGGTAGAGGCCTACTGTTCTGTGTACTGAAACAATTTAGGCACAGAGAAGTTGCTTAACAATTACTGAATGAAAGAAGAAATCTGCTTTAACATACTTTAAAGCTTTCATGCTTCTTGGAAGGTAATACATCTCTGTTAGCCTTCATCCTAGACCATGCCTGTCTAACTATACTGTTTTTACAGGGCACCAAATAAATTCTCCCAAAGCTTATCTTAAAAATCCTACTGTGAATCTACACAGCAAGAAGCACCTACTTTACAGAGCCCCATGTGCTAGTTTATCTTTTGTAAAAATCATAACCTAGAACTGTAGAATTTCCACCCTTTCTCAAGGCACAGTCAAATCCAGTTTCTTCCCAAAAGCCTCTCCAATGCTCCAAACTAAAACTCACTCATCAAATATCTAACAGGCACCTGTTAGGTGCAGATACTCTTCTGGGTTGCGTGGGCTAGCTACTCTGTAGTTCTGATTATGTTACAGAACTTCTCATAGCTTTTCTTTAATATTAATGTATGCAAGTTTTTCCTTCCTCAACTATGGGCTTCTAGAGTGGATGAAATGTGTCCAATTCACCTCTGTAACTCTGGCATCTGTACAATGCTTTGTACATAATTGAAATGAAACACAAGAGTGCCTTTACAAACTCCAAGCAGCTAGATTGGGGGCGGGGGGGAGCCTTCTAAATCACCTCAGTTTGCTGAAGAACCAGAAGGGCTGAAGTGCCTTATAATCAAGTGTCTTATAAATTCCACCGGATCTCAATTAATTAGCTTCTTTCTAATTCTTCTGGAAAATGTGATGACTATTTTCTATTTTTACATAAAGGATACTAACAAGTTAGTGATCCATATTTCAGTTACATGTATATCAAAACCAGTCAGCAAGAAAAATGTAAATGCACTCAAGTGATTTCCAGAAATGTAAAAATCACCACCACCAGCCACTACCACCCTCCACTTTCCCAAATTAGGAAACACACCCTCCTTTCCCGCCTGCTGCAAACCCAGTCACAGCAATATTAAACTGACAGCTAGAGAATAAAAAGCCTAAGAGGAAGTGTAAGAACCAGGAATGCCACGTACAAGGAAAGGAGGGATAAAATGTGTCTGACAAACAAATGTCCCAGGATCCCAGTTCAAAACTTCACAAGTAAACATAGAATATGGTGAAATCCATTGGTTGGGAGATTAAAAGCCTTTTAAGTGTCAAGAAACCTTGAAGTCACAAGCAAGGGATTATTATTCAGAGGAAACTGG
Source organism: Camelus bactrianus (assembly GCF_048773025.1). Classification (NCBI taxonomy): domain Eukaryota; kingdom Metazoa; phylum Chordata; class Mammalia; order Artiodactyla; family Camelidae; genus Camelus; species Camelus bactrianus. The sequence continues at coordinate 31,391,531 of NC_133565.1, forward strand.
GGCTTTCAAAATAGAGGGAGATCAAGCTACTTATAAGCTCTTGGCACATGGTAGGTACTTGATAAATTAAACGATGGATATTATGAGGAGCTAAGGTCTAGCTCAGAAGTCCCTCCTCTGTGATGTCCCAGGCAGAGACACCGACCTCCTTCCTCTGTGATCCCACCATATTCTGCACGGGTTGCCGTCATGCCATTTATTATATGCAAGCTATGCATCTGCTCCCACACCTACACAGGGGTTTCCTGGATGGTGGGGATCACATCCTGTGCTCTTCTGGAATTGGACATAGTAGGCACTTACAATTATTAAGTCAGAGAATAAACAAACTACCTCATATGCTATCTCTCAATAAGAGTAGGTTTTAACAGAAAAGAATGCAGAGCTAGGATGGACGATCCTGTGTGTGAATCTTCTTGCTCATTCTTTCACATTTCAAACACCATTCTCTTTTGTTGATTGTTCTGTTCAAAACACATGAAAGCCTCTTCTTCCATTATCAATACAGACTAAGTTTCACAGACTAAATTCTTCCAGATGCTGCAGCTTGGAACAGTGGGAGAGGATGGGGTTTTGTTTTTTTTATTTTTCACTTCTCATTTGAAATAATTTTAAATTGGTTATGGAAGAAGAGAAATTACATACTTTGAACAGACCAAGTAAAAAAAAAGAGAATGGCTTTGAAATGTAAAGGAATAAAAACAAGAAATACTGCAAAAATAGTGGAGTCCCTTCACCCAGTATCTCTTACTGTTAACATCCTACAAAACCATAGTATAATGACTAAAAGCAGGAAACTGACATTAAGCCAATCCAATTACCTATTCTATAGACTTTATTTGAATTTTCAAGTTTTCCTGTGAATGCCCTTTTTCTGGTCTAGGATCCCACATTACATTTAATTGTCAAATCTCCTTAGTTTCCTACGATCTGTGACAGTTCTTTAACCTTTCCTTGACTTTCAGGACATTGACACTTTTGAAAAGTATCGGTCAGTTTTTGCGTAGAATGTCCCTCAATTTGGGTTTGACAGACTTAGGTTTGACTCTTGGCTTTGTGACTTACTACCTATTTGGGCGTGGGCAAGCCAAGCTCTCTGGGACTCAAGTTTCCTTATCTGTAAAAAGGGATAATAAATACTGACTTGATGTTTTAGAAATTAAATGAGGCAATATATACTAAAATGCCTGCAATATAAGGCCATACAACAAATGCTAAGTCTTTTTTCCTTGTCTCTGCCTTTCAACTACTTCTGATAGAACTGTTTTGCTAAAATGTCTTATTCATATTTCAATGCCTTCCTTTATAGATAAAACCATATGTAATTTAGCCCTCAAGTGATGACTCAGTGTCATCAGGATAAACAGCCACTGCTGCACCGTGTAACAGTTCTAGGTCTGTGTTTCTGTTCTCTCTCACTGCTGTCCCCTTTCATTGTCAGTGTGCCTGCCTATACGGGCCTCATCATTTCCTTTCTGGTTTCCAGCTTGAGACCTTTGGGGTTTCATTTATTTACTTGTATATTCATCAACTATGGACTGAAGCTACTGTGTCAGGATCTTGGAGAAAGTGATAAATTACCTCCTGTCTGTCTTGATTTCATGGCTAGCTGGGGAAATGGACAAGTAAATAGTTAATAACAATTCGATGTGGTCAATTCTGTGAATGGTGTAACGCCCAGGAGCAAATGAGAAGAGTACCTAACATGGACTTGGGGAAAAAGTCAGCTTGGGGAAGGTTTCACGTAGAAGGTGCCACTATGTCTCAGTAAGGGTCTTGAGAATGCATAGAAATTAATCAGATGGAGGAGAGAGAGCAAAAGGCACACAGTGTAGGAGGAGCTATTAGAACTATGTGCTGAGCAAAAGTAAATTGGCTCTGAAAAATAAATCTCCTGCAGCTTGAGAGTGATTTTGTGCCAATACCTCAGGGGCTCGGAAACCTCACCAGGAAACTTCTGGCCCCAGAGCTGTGTTCTGGAGACTGCAGTTGACAGACTGAAACCTTCGGATATTACACTGAGCTTATTACCTCTTTCAACATCTGTGAACTGAAGTAAAATTTAAGGCTACAACTGGCTGCTTGTTTCCATGTCAAAAGTGTAACAGGTTTGCCCCTTTCTGACAGAGGAGTTTCTTACTTCAGAAAAAATATATTAATGGCCATCAAAAAGTCCTTTTAAAACTGACCCTTTTAACTCAGCTGGCAAGAGAGGTTTGAGACTCTCCCAGCTTTCTTCCCTTCTACAGCCTCACAGGTTTGGCTCTGAGTCCAACTCATTCCAAAGCCCCAGTCTAACCATGTAAGTCTGTGATCTCAGCAAGTACTACAAGTATACTACCCATCAAATACTGGAAATTATGAGAATCTAATCTAAGATGTTCAAATTAAGAGGTTTTTCTGGCAGTCACTATTTTAGTCTCCTGATCATCTTCACTTCTGCTCCAATCTGGAGAGTAAATAAGCTGAATTCTTTTCGTTTTCTCCACAGGGGATATTTTTCAAACCTTAACTGCTTCTAACTCAAAGCAGTAATATTACATACCGTCAACTGGTGTATCAGGAGGTCCATTAAGAAGGTAATCTTGTTACTAAACAGAACATCAGTGCAGTTTTCTGAACAGTTATTGCAGGTGAGGTTGTAAACATTGATTGCATTGCAGACAGACCTAATAGGAGAAAAACATCATTTATAAAACCTGTGCAGCTCTTCCCTAAACAACGTAAAATACATAAAAGGAATAGAAGAAAAGCAACAGGCATGGGACAGAAGTCCAAAAAACCAAGCCAAATATTACCAGGGGCAAGACCCATCAGCTAGATACAAAAGCTTATACTATAATTTTTAGCCATAGCCTAGTGTTCATTAGTACCTAATTCTTGCCTCTTATAAATAATTTCTTACTTGTAGCAGCAGACAATGGAGACGTATTTACCAGCCTACCTGATAATGTCTTAATAATCTAAGATTAGATGTTACCCAGGAACTTTGGGATCTAGAATTCTTTGAATAATAACCAGAAAAAAAGGGTCTGCCAAGGCTCCTGTTGTCAGATCTCCTGGTCAACAAGGGCAATTGATGCAAGACAGGAGCACACAGGAGGAGGACCTTGAGACTCGCCCTGTGAGATGAGGACTGCAGAGTTCTGGGCAGTGAGAACCACACTTGCCTGGAGACTGTCTGGACATGAACCCACACTGCCGCAGGAGGGGAGGACCCAGAGAGTAAAACAGTCTAAGGTCAAATCAATCAAAGAAAGGTTTTTCTTAGGGATTACAAAAATTATATTCCATTGTTCAAAGGAACTTTTGGAGCAACAAACTCAATGGGCATCCTTCTGGGTGCTTTGAAGACTGTGGTTAAAACCTGCATTGCCTGAGTGATCTGTTGCTTCTGGCCTGTCTGACTAAATCTCCTGCTTAAGTCCGATGTACAGATGTTTTGATTTAGTCCCTTACAACCAGTCCTCTACAACAACAGTTCTTAAAGTGTGATCCATGGACCAGCAGCATCAATATCACCCGGAAACTTCTTTAGAAATGCAAATTCTCAGGCTCCACCCCAGACCTACTAAATAGAAATCTGAGGTTGGAGTCCAGCAATTTGTGTTTTAACTAATTCTGCAGGTAATTCTGATGCATCTTCAAGTCAGGGGACCACTGCTCTGGAACAGGGGCTCTAGAGTTTGACTAAGCACTGGACTCACCTGTAGATCTTTAAAGGTATGTTCTTGCCTGAGTTCCTCCCCTGGAGACGCTGGCTGGGAAATGGGAGGGCTCTAGACATCTGCATGTTTCAAAAGCTGTAGAAGTAATTCTGATGTGTAGCCAGAGCTGAGAAGCACAGCTCTAAGAACTACCTTGTGAGCATTCATTCATTCAACAAACATCTAAGTGCCTATGATTTTCCAGGCCTTGTGCTAGGTGGACAAGACAGATAAGCTCTTTGTCCTCAGAGAGCTCGTGCTCCAGGGGGAAAGAGAAGGAGAAGATGGCCCCTGCTGTACTTGAAATCATCTGTTTGTCTAACAGAGTTGTACCCTGCTTCACATAATTGATAGGTTTCTGAAAACTGAGCTTAACAGAGTACACTGGTTAAGGGTGGAGACACTGGAATAAGATACACCTAGGTTAGAAACCCAGTTCTGCCACTGGAGATTTTAGCAAGTTACTAATTTAGTATCTTAGCACCCATTTTCTCACCTGTAAAACTGAGATAATAATACCTAATTTTCCAATGGTTGTTATAAGAATTAAATGAAGTAACAGATGGAAAGTACTTAGGACAGTGCCTGGCACATGGTTAAATAATTAATAGATAACAGCCTTTACTAGGGTTACTAACCTTATTCTTTCTATGAATAAGGCGCAAATGAAATGTTAAAAAATTGAATCATATTTAAGCAGGTTATTGAAGCTATTATTTCCAGGATAATAAAGCACAGTGCTTTCCAAGTTTTTTTCATGGTATACTAGCATGAACGATGAAAGGACTCTAAGTTGAAGGGAGCCAGGAGGAGGCTGGCTCTGGCCTCATGTAATCCCTGAGGACTGTACAGAAACACTTTGCTTACATATAACTCATTTATGACACATTGGCTCAAGGCTCTACCTAGCAAATCCTCCACAAATGCAAATCAGTACTTTTTCATTTATTAGATAACATGTTTAGATTTTGCAAGAGTGCTTTTCCTTTTAATTTAAAAAAATAACATGTACTTCTAATTACAAAAATAATTTTTAAAAACAATTGTAATAAATTTGGGAAAGAGAAGCACAAATAAATAGTAAAAAAAAAAAAAGCTATCAAGAGATGATCTGGTATTTACTTCATCTTTTTTTCTCTTCTTGTAAATATTCACTTAGTTAACAGATGTATAATGATTTCTCCATGACATTTAATATTCTTCTATAATACTGGTCTTCAATTTTTTAAAAAAGCAGCAGAATGCTTTCTTACTCGGAAGCGTAAAAGCTAACAAAATGTTATTCAGGAACTTAAACCAAAGAACAAATAAAATCAAGAGTTGCTGTGATTGAAGCAGAAGGGCCCTTACTTTGCTCCCTCCTCTTGAAGAGCCTTGAGGGGTTCCTCAGAGGCTTGGGGGTGCTCCCTTGGAGCACAGTAAAAACTACTGAGCTTTACTACAATTAAAACTTAACTTGGTAACTTCCGAATAAGAGTGATGACCATAGTACAACATACACAAAAAAGGCCATACAGCGAAAAGTATCTCCTCCTCTGTCCCCCAGCCACTCAACTCCCCACTTCAGAAATCACCAAGGTTACTAGTTCACATATCCTTCCAGACACAGTCTATGCACACGCACGAGCTTTTCCCCGACACAAATGGTAACAGAAAAGATTCAGAGACTGAAGTTAGTCAAGGCCATCTTCCTGTGGCTCTTGGCTGTTACTGTCAACAAGCAGGGTTTGGAAATGTGAGGCTTTGCTGCAGCAGCGTTCAGGTTCTGTTTTCCAGATTCTGCATGTCAAGGACCAGTGGGAAAATCTGTGCTACTTAGTTTGATTACCCAGCCTCTGCTCTGCAGCTGCAGGTACCCGTTCTGTGGTCTCCTGGGTGTGAGAGACAGTTGTGCGTGGCATTAGCTTATTTTCCTTCCTAACTTGTCTTTGGCTTCAGAGGGAGCAGCGCTCCCAGTGGATGTTTTTGGTATTGTTTTGGCATCAATTAAAATGTCTACAGCCTTTTCCAACAATTTCGTAAACATCTAATTTCTTATTTTAAATTCCTTTTCTGATTAAAATACTTAAACTGAGAAATACTGTTTGATTTTAAAAGGTGGAACAGTGGCACCCAATGGATATAAAATTTTATTTCAACCAATCCCTTACTATTGTTGTGCCCAATTTTCAATGTTATAAATAATGCACGTTTAACATTCAGAGTCCTTAGGCACAAGCCACAGGAAGAAAGCTCTGGTTGATTTGAACAGAAAGGAAACTGACTGATAGGCTACTGAGTACATCATAGGATTTAGAAAACACAGGCATAAAAGCTACACTGCCAGGACCAACACCCAAATCACATACCACCAAACTGATCCGTTGGAAAAAACCTGGGCACTATATGCCAAAGCTTGACTCACACTATGACGCTGGACACGAGACGCAGGTGCCTCCAACTGTCAAAAGAATAGTCGGGGAGGTCCTTGCTTCTTATTTCATTAGCCACACAGCAGAAGTCTGGAATGGGGATGCTGGGTCGTGAAACCCAGGTCACAAGCTTATATCCTAGATGCAAAGAAGACTGGGAAGCAAGTACCTGGCATTCTCATGTTCTGTAGTGGGAGGGCCACCTTATATGCAGGGGGCCCCGCAAACATAGAATGTGCTCAACAGCAAACATACGATGTGCCCAACAGCACAACCCATGTTCACAACAGCTGTGCTGAACAAATCCTTCTGCTTCCATAGGATACATTTCCAGTACCCATAATCTGGGTCAGAGGATATGAGCATTCACTTAAGATTTTTGACAGACACTGCCCAATTCAAACTGCCCTTCAGAAAAAAATATTTTAAACTGATGTATACTCCCAGAAAGAGTTTCTCCATGTTTTTACCAACACCAGATCAACTCATTTTAAAAAAAGCATTACTGATTTGACAGCTAAAAATAGCATTTTTAGAGACTGAATTTCTTTTATTACAAGTGTGATTAAAGACTTTTTCAAGTGCTTATTGACCACGAGTGTTTATATTTTCTTGAATTATCACTGTGAACCTTTTACACATTTTTCTGTTGGGAGGTTTGTCTTTTTCTTATTGATTTATAAAGCTTTCTACTGATAATAAAGATATTAACCTTTGATCATCATGTAGCAAAAACTTTTTCCAGTTATTGCTTACCTAAATTTTTAATTTTTTGTTAAAAAGAATGTTTTCAGTTTTACTTGATAAAATCTGACAAACTTTCCCTTTAGTACCTCTCAGTATTTTGTCAGACTTAGACCTTCCCACTTCGAGATTATAGAAAAATTCTTGTAAAGTTAATTGATATTTTAATAGATTTAACATTTAAATCCAAGATATGAAGTTGATTGTGGTATAAGATAAGTAGCCTTTTATACTTATCTTTTTGTTAATTATTCTTAATCTCTATTTGAACATTTTTACTGGAGGTTTTTCTTTTTTTCTTAATGATGCATAGGATTCTCTCATATGTTGTTAACATTGTTTCTCCAGTTTACCTACTGCCATTCATTTTGCTTGTTATTTTTTAAGGTTTTTTTTTTTTATGTACTGAAGCTAAACAATTTCATATAGTCAAACAATATTTTCTTTGTGATTTTTTTTTGCTTCCCTTCCTTTAATCCTTTAAAGAGTTATTCTTCACTATGAGATGAAGTAACTATGTTTGTATCTAGCCATTTGTATTTATTTTCTCTTGAATTATCGCTGTGTGTGTATTTTACGGTTTTATAATTCACTATCAAATCATTTAGAATTTATTTTGGTGTGTGGTGTGAGGCAGAAGCTAAAGTTACTCCCCTCCTCCTCAACAATAAGAGTACCGAATAATCCACCTTTCTCTACTGGTTTGAGGTGCAACCTTTATTATAACTATATACAGGACATACTCTCTGATTTCCTAGCCCAGCTGGTAATTCTGTCCAGCATTGTGCTAATATCACACTGTTTTGCGTATTGCAGCTTTATAGTAGCGCTGATATACACAATTACACATCCCTAAGAAAATGAGGGTGTTATATTTAGAATGATATGTAGAAACTTATAACTCTATAATTGTACTCTGTTTTCCCGTTGGTTTTGATCTATAATTTTTATGGTCTTGATTTCTAATTTCTTTCTTCTGTGTTATTTAGTGAAATCCCTACAACTTGTCCAAAATCTTTTGTGGAATATCACAAGGCATAAGTAAATATACACATGAAAAAGCAAAGAACACCTGGTGTAAGATTTTCATCCTAATGCCCTCTGTGCTTTACACTAAGGAAACTACATTTACTAGTAAAGCATGGAATGTGCATCTGTATAATCCTATGCTCACAAAACTTTCCCGAGAAACTTCTACAAAGAAACTACTTTCTGATGAGAAAAAGGCAGGGGGGTGCGGCGGTACCAAAAATCTCACGGTCAGGAAAAACTTGTCCACTCAGTAGAACTTGTTTGAAAGGCAACCTCTATTTGAAGAGCACCTGTCTTAGAAAGATCACTGCTTTGAACCCAGCCTGGGTGGTCCGCCCAAGCAGCTTTCCCTGTAATTTAAAACTCAAATGACTGGAAGTACTTTTAAACATCAAACAGAAAGCCCCAGATTTTAAAAGTACCCTCTGAGAAGACAGTAAAATCTGTCTATTCTGTCAAAAGTTCACTGTGGGTGAGATAAAGGATTTCTGCCCCCACATAATCATGACTACATGAGTGAATCTTGTGTCAGTAAGTCTTCTCACTGAAAATGTTTCCTCTGAAAATCAGAGGATAGAAAAGGCATCACAAAACTGGGTATTTCGGCGACAAATACAGGAATGTATTTACACCCCAAAAGGACACCAGCAGAATCTTACATCAGTGTCAAGAAAGCAGACATTTAAAAACAACTGCCATGGGCATTTTAAAGCCAGAGCCCTTATATTATAAATTGTACTTTACCAAATGCCTTTGGTTTCCATTAAACAAAACATTTAATAAATGACATAGCTTACATACATGGAGGTGAGTGAAGGCTTTAAGTTTCTGCAGAGTAAAATTCTGTGCCAAGAAGATACAGCAAGTAACAGAGTCACATCAACACAGGTGCAAAGAGAAACTTGGAATTTCATCGCTACTGTTTCAGCCCTCATGTAAGGAAAGGATTGGCCTGATGTGAGTCAGTGCAGGAAAGGGACAGAACCTCACAGAACACAGAGCGTGGTTAGCAAATGATACAGTGTGAGGAAAGGGGGTCTAGACCGAACAAGGACACACAGTCCTGGAGTAATACCAGTTCCCTGGGTATCAAAACTAGAGCCCCTAAACATGTTGTAATTTACCAGCTACATTTTGTTTGCATTAAGCTTTTAATAAGTGGTAAGTGCATTACCATTCTCAAACTATGCTTTGTCTTTATAAAGCTCCAACTAAAATAACTCATTTAGATATTATTAAAAAGAGTTATCTGAAACTAGGGAGATCCGGCTGCAGTTGGAATTCTAACACCCTCACTGGACCTACCGGGTGAGTGGCCCTCACAGAACGGGGCCCGGGGTGTAGGCCTGGCCGTCAGGACTGGCCCACCTGAAAGCTGCATGTGCCGACTCTGGAGGATGAAACTGAGACTACTGTCAAAGCACAGCTGTGTCCCATTACACAGTACTCTCAGTTACCTCTAGGCAAGGCCCTTGCCCGATTCATCCTTTCCGGAGCCCTTATAGTGTGCAGCACAGAGCTGGCTGAGCACAGAGATGTCTAAACCAAGGGACAACTCTCTTCTTTGTTTCAAACAGGACATACAAGAATGTACAACTGTGGAACACAGTAACACACTAATTAACCAGTTTCCACTAGTCTACTTTTTAAACACTCATTAGAATGAATGGAGGTAGGAACCCCATCCCCTAGTTACAGATCAAATATCTTGCGAATTCATAGGGATATTTCAGAATCTAACTCAGGACTAAGGGATTTTTTTCCTTTAAACTCTTCTATATGACAGCTCTCTTCCCTTTCTTTGACACTGAGGATCCTGGTCCTCAAGAGCACCAAGGATGACAGAGCTGAAATATCCACAATTACTTACTTGCTTTATCCTACATTACAATACACAGAAGTTTGAGAATAACAAAATGATTAGTACCACCACTAATTATGACCACTGAAGACAGCTAAAAACCTCTTGGCACGTGCTATTCCCATTCCTCACCTCCGCAGAGGGCGTACTAGCTGCGCTGTCAGAACACACGGTCATTTCACACCATACTCTCCCTCTGCCTTCCTTAGTTTCAGTGCCATCATAACAACATCTAATGCTCACTACCAGGCCGCGTGTCAGTGCATGTCATTTGCTTGTCTGAAGCTTGTCCTCTACTAGATTCCTCAGGAAGGTCTTGTGGGACAGTACCCCCTGAGCTCTTGCATGTTGCTAACAACGTGTCTGTACCTTTTACAAGGGAAGGTCAATTTTGCTGAATATAAACTCCTTGCCATGTATACTCCCTTCTTGAGTATATTAAAAATGTTAACCCATTTTCTTCTGAAATAAAGTATTGCTATTGAAAAGTTTGATAAATTTTCTTTCCTTTATGTTTCATGTATTATTTTTGCATTTTCAATATGTAATTTTAAAATTTGAAATACAATTTATACACAGTTAACATCTACGCTTTTTAGTGTACCGAGTTTTAACAAATACATCCAGTAGCGAAACCACCTCCACATATAGACACAGAACCATCACCTCCCCAAACTCCGCTGGGTGGCCGCTTTCTAGTCATCTCCTCTCCCAACCCCGACTATCATATATCTGTGTTCAAATTCTATAGTTTTGCCTTTTTCAGTCACATAAAGGGGATCACTCCATATGTAGCCTTTTGACTCTGGCTTCTTTAACTCAGCACAATGCATCTGAGGTTCATCCACGTTGCTGTAAGCCTAGTCTGTTCCTTTTTATTTCTAAATAGTATTTCATTGCATGGAAACTTCCCTTGCATATGGATTGTTTATTCACTCACCAGCTGAAGAGTATCTGGGTTGTTTTCAGTTTCAGGTAATTATGAATTAGGCTTCTAGAAACATTCATTTGTAGGTTTTGGGGAACACGTATTTTTTTTTCTTCTCTGGGCTAACTAGGAGTGGGGTTGCTGGGCCATACAGTAAGTATATATTTAACTTTATGAGAAACTTACACACTGCTTTCCAAAGCGCCTGTACCATTCTACATTTCCCACTGGCAGTGTGATGTAAGAGAGTTACAATTTCTCTGTAGGCTCATCAGCACTTGGCAGTATCAGTTTTGTTTTTTAAGCAATTTTAATAGGTATGATGAAGTATCTTCTTGTGGTTTCAATTTGTACTTCCTAATGATGTTGAGCATCTTTTCATACGTTCATTTGCCATTGGTGTATCTTCTTTGGTGAAGTATCTATTCAAATCTTTTGCACATTTATTAACTTATATCCTGTGATGTATCCAAAATACATAAAATACTTCCTGGTCCACACATAGCAGGAAGTAACAATTCTACAGAGATGACAGAATGAACAAATATAATACTCTCTTCCTCACCCAAAAGACGTAAAGAAAGAACACTACCTAGCTTAGAAAATATGTGGAAAGTTCATGATCTTTAAAATTTTAAAACAGATAAAATCAGCTCTTATTTGCAAACACAAATGATAGTGTCATATCTTAGTTCTTCTCTACAGAAAGTGGACAGACTCTAGTATGTATCATAGAACCAATGAATTTAAAAGTATAAAACAACACGGAGTGTTAACAGAAAGAGAATGTTATCTGAATATACTTACAAAGTTATTTATTGAGGCAAGGGAGAAAATTTTCCAATGGAGTCTCATTTTAACAATGTTCATTTGGTCTGTTGTACCAAATAGGTTTTAGATATATAGTACTGATCAGAATAAAATAACCTGTATAAAAGTAAGGCAAAATAGTGTTCGACATGGAAAATATATTTGCAAGTTCTAACGTGGTCTTGCACATATGGAAATATTTTTAAGTGTTATCATTTTATTGATAAAATTTAAAGATATTAAATTAGTATAATTAGATAAACAAGTCTTAGTAAGAAAATGTCTTCTCAGCAAGAATTTGGGGACAGAAGAACAATGCAGAAAATTTAACAAGGAAGAGATGATTCTCTTTTGACATTCATGACCACAGAAAAGGTAGACTTGTGATAGAATTTGGAGGGTTTTTTGAAATGGACATTGGGGCATTTAGATCAGTGAGAGTTGTGGGTACAGAGAAACTTTTCCCACGGGCAGTGATGGCCAGTGTAAACCCATACGGCCTTCTCTACCTCTGACTCCCTTCTTCCTGATGCTAGAACACTTACGGTGGGCAGAGATCACAGGGGAGTCAACATCCAGGAACTGTAAATCTCAGCTTAAGACTGGGATCTTCAGAAGATACTAACAAGGCTGCCTGACCAACCAACCTTTATTACAGGGATGTAAGTTATATGCATCCTTCACTTCAAATACACACTTTGATGCACTGAGGTTGCATCAAAACTCAATGTAACCACCATAAATAATTACTACATTGCATATCATATTCTACAATGTAACATTTTAATAACACCAAAATTAATTTTTAAATTAAATGATTTTCCTATTTTTTTACTGCCTCAGAGCAGCAGTAAAAAATCTTCAGCTAGATGTGTTATTTCAAGGGTCTTTGTTTAATTGGTGAATTTGGCACAATTAGAATAGGCAATTTAATTATCCCACAGAGACATATTCTAATTTTAGATGGGAAACCATATATATTTTAAGCACAACCTAATTAGACTTTCTGCATTTCCTAAAGTTAACCTCCCACTGAGAAGGTATTATATTTCAAAGATTACAATAATACATTTAAAAATGTAGGATGAGCGTCAAATTAAAATACTAATTTTAATTAAACTCTAGTGTTCTAGTCTGTCTTGTCTAATAAGACAGTTATGGTTAGCAAGTCCTTAGATACGTTCTTAAGCAGGCTCTGGTTATGTAATTTTAAAATCACAATTAAACATGTTGGCTCTGGAGAAGACCCCAGGTGGTCTGCAGTGTTAAATAGCAGATTAAAGTCAACACAACTAATTTCTTTACTTTAATCTTATTAGTGGTACAACAGCTGTCAACTGTAACCATTTCTGTACAGCCTTTGGAGACAAACAAAATGCCTCAATATGTCAAATGGAGAAGAATATTTATCAATCACTATGGCTAATTAGTCTACAAAACAATTTTTTTTTTTACTTTTATTGTCTTGGGGAAAGTTATTCACTTTTAGTAATCCTTTATCTAAAAATAGATACTTAAAATTATATTACAATAATACTGCTTAGAAATAAGGAATCGTTTATTCACAATGAGTTGTATTCTAAATGTCACCCACAGTGGCATATACCATTTTATTAACACTTAATGAGGCCTATGGTGTAGCAGGCACATGGCTTCCATCTATAATATCTGCATCTGTTACTGATGGGAAGTAAACCCTATGATAACTTTACTCCTTATTTGCCACCTGATTTAAGTTATGAAAAGGCTCTAAGGTAACACAGAAGTGTCCTGCTTTTCTAGACTTCACTGCTAGATCTTCCCTGAACATTCTGTCTCACACATGCAAATAGTTACAAGCGGTTTGGGTTCATTTCTCCCAATTTCTGTTAGATCATTTCTCTTTGGTCCCTAACCTGTTAGGTGGGAAAAGTGATCCCACAACCATTTTCTACATCATACCAATAAACCACCACAATAAAACCTAAACTAAAAACTCCAAACCATTCAGACTAAACAATACTGCCTCTACCATAAACTAAAAAACTAAACAAACAAAATGACAACAAAAAAACCCAACAAACTCACAAGGATGACAGTAATTTTTATAAGACATCAATGAAATATTTTATTTTTATTAAAATATTAAAAGTTTAACGTTCACATATCAGAAGCAAAAGTGTAGCCACCATCACTGTGTAAATACCAGCTTTGCAAGAGATCTACTAAGGACCCTCACAGACTCGAATTTGAACTAAATAACACTTACCTTCTTAACCGTCAATAATTTAATTTTTTGTGTGTAACATAGAAAAACTTACTGATTAGTCTTATCTTTCCAGTCATGATGTAAGCTCTTCAAAGACAAAAATCACACATAGCACAGAAGAAATTTAACAGATACCTACAGACCGATAATCTCTCTCTTTGGTACCACCAGCAGGCAGTAAGGTAGAGAAGGAAGGACACCAGGACAGGATGCTGCCCGCCTGGTAACTGACAGTAAATCATTCAGTCTTTCTAAGCCTTAGTTTCTTCATTTACATAATGTGATAAATTGGTGAAGACATGGCAAAGACTCTGCTAAGTAAATGCAATCTGTTTATAAAGCAGTTTTACCACTCTCGTACTTCTGATAATGCCAAATGTTTCGCCGGGATTCAGAACTTCTTTGCAAAAGTTATCTCACTCATCTTTACCCACGATATTAAATAAAGTGCTGGATACATGGCAATAAAAGTACATTAAATGACTGAATTCCTCTTTGGTTAAAACAGCATAAGCAGTAAGGGCTTCAATTAAGGTAGTGGCAGCTACCTCATAGAAAGATGAGTGAATGAAACAGATGAACTTTTCTCCCCAAAATGTGACATAAATGAGGAATAAATACCTTTTACTTTTCCCTGAATTAGTCATTTTGCCCAATTCGCTCATACCTAATTATTTTTGATACTGCTCCGTAGTGTTCTAGTATTTTTTCTTATTAGAACATCTGTGCCCTAATAATACCTAAGTGTTCCTGGCTCCCCAAGGGCGCCCTGTTACTTCAGGCCTCCACGGTCCTGCACATGCTGTGCTCCTTGGAACCGACTTCTTCAAGCCCAGTTCAGACGTTTATGTCCTACAGGAAAGACTCTGTGTCCTCCTCTGAAACCAACTGCTCCATCCTCTGCGCTATCTTGGTGCTTGGTGCGTACTTGGACAGTTACACTTAGTGTGTCGCACTAAATTACCTCTTTCCCAGTTCGGCTCACCTCTTCATGAAGAAGCCCACCGAGGACACGCACGGTGTTTCGTTTATTTCCACAACTCTACTGCTCATCACACAGTTCTCAGTCAGAATTGTGCCATCCCCCTAGGTGGCGTGTAGAGATGTGTAATGACATACTTGGTTGTCCCAATGATTGGGGGCAGAGATATTTAATGGGTGTTAAATGCTATTTAATGGGCCAAGGGATGTTACACACCTTGCAGCGTGCAGGGCAATCCTGCATTCTGACCCAAACGCCACTGGCGTCCCGTGCTAGAGTATGACGATTCACAAAGCCCCTTCACACGTATTAGCATTTCATTTTCATAACAACCCTGTGAGACAGAAATCTCTTCCCCACTTCTCAGATGAAAAATACTATAGCACAATAAGGTCTTAAGAGGTAAGACTCACATCAAATACTGGCAAAGCTGGTATCTGAACTCTAATGCTCTGACTCTAAAATCCCAGCTGAGTTTAATCCATTCGTGCATCATAGTCCCTTTTCCCTAATTCTAAATACAGGTCTTCCCCGCTTGAGTTCTAGGACTAATCAAGTGGGAAAGTGAATATGCTTACAGAGGTAAACTTTAGTCTAAAATAAATTATATGTTAGACTATGGTACATATTTGTAAATATGACAATATAATCTTCATCTCTGTAGGTGTTGCTCAAGAATCCAGGTCTCAGAAGGTGACGAGAGGTTATGAAGTTAACACAGTGCCACATCGTTCATAATTGTGAAGGTGCTACAGAGTCTTCTCAGTAAGACTGGTGTGCTACAATGTCTAGAATACCAAAGAACTGGCCACAAACTCTACATCAGCTGTTCAATGCACTGACACTCACCCCATAGAAAGTGCCGATTTGTTGGAAATTCATAAGAAAATTGCGTTCATTTAATAGAAATTAGCTTTACAATCATTTTTGCTGGAATGTATCAATTTGAAAAACTTAGATATTTGTATTTACATTAATTCAAATACCAATGCTGAGAACTAGTCATATGAATTTTGATTTTCAATAAGGCAATAACCCGATCTCTGAATCAATAGCTAGGCTTGATGGAAATGATTCCCCAGAGAAGGCGTTAGTGCAAAGGAAATAGCAACCAAGTTAGAATCTCAAATAAGTGATGAGTAATGTCCCAGGAGTGATTTAACAATGACAGTCCAAGTTAAAGCTTTTCTTAAGTAGACAGGCAACCAAAAATGTTCAAGCAACAAAATGTTACTTGAGGACTTTCTACACGGAAAAGCAAATGCCTTAATGTAGTCTGGACTAAGAAAAAAGTTTGGAAACTGCAAATTTTATCAGGAAATATGAATCCAGCAGCCACCAGTACAATTTTAGTAAAACAACGACCTCCTCTACAACAAAGTTGTGCATTTCTTATCGGGCATGGGGGGAGAGAGAGACAGTATAAGGTGATGCAATGCTCTGAAGCTTGCATCAGGTACTTGAGTATGTTGTGCTTTGGGACAGACGTTTAGCAATAGGGAGATACCGCTTAGTTTCCCTGAGAGGAACAGAACTGCAATTCCAAAAGTGCTTGAACTGGACAGATATAAGCCAGTGCTTTTCTTCCTTCTGTTAAGTACTGGAACTAACAAAACATCAGTTGTCTTTTATAAGTGCTGTATTTTTCCCTTAGCAGTTGAAACTGCACTGTTAAATCTAAAAAGTAAAGGCATAATACTCAGTTCTGAAAAACACACTAAAGCTTTCTCATGTAGTGCAGGGTTAACGCTCTGAGCTGCATCACGCTGTCGGGATCTGAGTGGGAGCCGGGGGGGTAACTGCTCCTACAGACTTTGCACTTTCTAAACATCTTAAATTCATCATCAAAATAGGCAACTGGTTCTAATTTCAGAAAATAACTAGCAAAAAGATTAAGTTCATCAAGAACAAACTTATTTCTTATTAAAAAGTTGGACTATAATCCATTATGATCAAGTCTGAGAAAACAGAGTCCAACAAAATATACTTTTTAGTTTTTGTGAAAATAAGGCAATGTTACTGGGATTCATACTAAGTCCTAAATTATAAAGCTAATAATGAAGTAATCAACAGGGACCCAAGGGTCACCAAGAAAGTTAACACTTGAAGGCTATAAAGAATATGAGTAGAACTATTACTTTTTCATATAGAAATTATGCATTATTACTAAAGAACAATACATAATACATTTTCCTACCTTTGACCCTGAAGATAAGCTCTGTGCTCTAGAGTATGTTACTTAAGTGTTTGCATCTTAACATCCAGTGACCAAAATGTTTAATGTACATAACTTTCTATGCAGATTCTCCAAACTGGGTTTAGTAGGAAAAAAGGAGAGTTCAGCCAGTCTCAGCTTGCAGAAACATTTAACGTTCACAAGGAACTGTACCCTAGAGAGCTTGTAGAACGTGCTTCCTCTCTTTATTTCTGCTTTAAACTGTGGGCATTCATTCATTCCTTCTTGATATGAAAGAATTCAGAAAAACAACTGTAAGGTCACAAGGAAGGATCTATAACATAGTCAAATATTTTCAACTCAATCTAGAGTTTAAAAATCTTTAATATTTGTACTTAAAAGTATCAGGCTCTTTTGGTTGGAAGGGACAGAAACACTCAAAATATTTCAAGTAAAAAGAGGCATTTATCGTGAGGCATTTATCGTAAGTCTATTGGGAACTTTCTCGTGAATCCGGGGGAAAACGAGCCACCAGACTTCAGCAGGGCAGGAACAATGCCAGCTCTGTGGACTGGCCCGCTCTCACTTCAGCCCCGCTTCTCTCCTGAAGCAGTTCTGGTCTCCTCCTTTTCCCCCAACTGGCCTTTATCCATTAGTCCTACTAAAC
This sequence comes from Camelus bactrianus, assembly GCF_048773025.1. Taxonomy (NCBI): domain Eukaryota; kingdom Metazoa; phylum Chordata; class Mammalia; order Artiodactyla; family Camelidae; genus Camelus; species Camelus bactrianus. Next base: position 31,409,097 of record NC_133565.1, read on the forward strand.
TTGCAGTGAACACAGTCCTGTAATGACCATCCCAGAAGCTACTCTACACGATTTTTCATACTGTGTAGACACACAAAAAAATGACACACACACAAAAAAATGAGTTGGAGTTTTATAATTTTCCAACTGCAAATTCCTGGGAGAGAAACCTGATTGGCCCAATTTAACCTTCTGGGCTGGGTTTTGAGTCATACTGCTGTCTAGTTTACAGATTGGCTGCTTTTGAGTCAAATCTCTATTCCTGCTTTAGTAAGTTACGGCCACTGAGGGAAACATCACATAGCATAATATACAGCCACGTAGAAAGAGAAAGGCAAAGACCTAACAGGACATGAGCCCCAAAGAGAGCAGACAAGTGAGTCTGTGAGGTGAGTGACTAGGATTACCCCTGTTTGACCAAATGGGGAAACAGATGCAACAAGTCTAAGGCTCTTGCCCCAGTTCTCCCAACTAGTAACTGGCAGAGGTAAAACTAGAATCCAAGTTTGTTTGACTCCAAAGCTGGTGCTATTTCTATTTTACCAAAAGTCTCTCAGGAACAAAGATAAAGTACTCTTGGAATTTTTTCCTGTTGTAGCCAGTGGACAAATGAAGCACTTAACCTTTGCTGGACTAATTAAATATTTAAGTTTCTCAGTGATATAAATTAACTTTTATCAAAAACTCTCATTTAAACTTTGGAAATAAGAATCTCCATAAAATATCCAGAAATTGTGCATGGTACAACTCAGGAATACAGTACTTCTGAGATAACGTTGTCCGTTACTACATCCTAGGTAGCCAAGGACCAAAGGGTAATTTAAGAGAATAAGAAGGTAGATTGTTAGGTCTGAAGGCTGCACAGGATCCTTAGGACAGAGCAATCTGCAGTTGAAGACCAAAATGCAATTTAGTTCCTACCTGCTTGGCTGGGACTCTAGACTACAGCAGTCTTGGCCTCAGACTGCTCCTCCTGTATGTTAGAGACTTCAAATTTCACAGCTCAGGCCTTTGTTAATGAACATATTCACCTCCGTTTTGTACGCAATGCAAAAAAGTTAGCTTTCTCTTACTACTATTCATTTCTGTTCAAACTTTGTAAGCAGGTACAACTTCTCAGGCGTCCATCAATTCTTCTTGATTTAGGATTAGAAAAGGTCACAAACCAAAGAAATTTCCTTTATAAGGCTTTTTAGGCTCGATTTGAGTTTTGTACGTGAAGTTGAGCACCTCTGTTTTTCTCCCTAATGGGGAGTGTAAGCTTTTGCTATTCAAGCCTGAATACACATACAATTTTCTAGTGGTCTCCCATATGGAAACCATAGGGTAGAAATGACTCACAAATGAAACGTGAAAGACGGATTTAAAAACTATACTTACTTAGGAGGAATTCGTGAAACTGTGTTCACATTTGTGACTGGGACCACTACTTGAAGAATGTGTTCAAGGGCTGTTAATCCACCAGCAACTTGAAATGCAATCTGATCTGCCACATTCTAAACAGAAATACAAAGAGAAATTAGCCCCATTTCCCAGGCATAAACTATATAACCAAATGAAATATTTATTTGCAGTGTGAAATGTTCTGTTGGTTCAATTATTCTACAAACACATCCTGAACGCCCACTCAGTGAGAGGAATTGTAGGTCAAAAGTGGTGAATCCAAAATCATGGCTGCTGTTCCCCATGAAGCTCAAAATTTAGCGGATGAGACCAACACTAATAAAACAACTATAAATAAAATGATTTCAATTATAGTAAACACCCTGAAGAAAAAGGGAAGGGGCTCTATGAGAATAGTTGGGGAGCCAATTACATATCGGGGAAAAGGTCACCATAAGCTTTTCCGAGGAAGCGGAGGTTCTGAGACATGCAAAGGAAAAGGGGATGGGGCTGAAGCCCTGCAAGCAGAGGGAAAAACCATTTTATACAGAAGTTTTTAGCAATACTTTAAAAAAATGGGATCATTTTATCATGTTAATTACCACCTAACAAGACAAACTGACTTCCTAAGATTTCCTTTCCTAGAACTCTTGTCTTCAGTATTACAAGATAATCTAATATCTGACCAGCTAGCTATACTTTTTTTTTTTAAAACCACTTCAGCTATTTTAGGGAGAATATTAAGTAACTGTTTTAGAATTCAACCTGTGATTATTTCTGTACAGTTTCTGAATGGTATAGAGTTCTTGTGGGAAAGAACTTATCTAAGTTCCTTGCATTCCTCTGGCTCAGAGAGTGTAAGGGTTTTAAGCACACACAGACTCACTGCATCAAATACATGAAAGACAGGAGGGCAGCCTGCTATGGGCGGCACTGTGCCCCCCCCCCCATCAGATCCTTATGTTGAAGTCCCAATCCCCAGTACCTCGGAAGGTAACTGTATTTGAAGATAGGATATTTGAAGAGCTGATTAAGTTAAAATGAGGCTGTTAGGGTGGGGCCCTAATCCAATTTTACTGATGTCCTTATAAGAGAAGAAGAGACACCAGGGATGCACAGAGGAAAAGGCCGTGTGAGGACACAGTGAGAAGGTGGCCATTTACAACCCGGGAGAGAGGCCTCAGGAAAGACCAAATCTACTAACACTTTGATCTCGGACTTCCAACCTCCAGAACTCTGAGAAAATAAATTTCTATTTAAGCCACCCAGTCTGTGGTTCTTTGTTACGGCAGCCCCAGCAAACGAATACTCAACCCCTCCATTACAACACCAGCTTACATTTCTTTTAATAGCATTCTAGTTAATTAAGCCTTACAATGTCTTTGAAATACTGAGGGCTTTTTTGGAGGGGGAGTTCTTGGGGGAGGGGCATGAGTTATAAACAGGCTCTCTCAAACACGTCCGCCCGACTCTTGTGATGTGCCAAGCACAATGCTCTGCCTGCCTGATGGGAACTACCGAGTACTGGCTCCAGCGCGCGTTGGGACTTTGGTAGTGTAATACCTTAATCATCCAACTACTCGTGCTTCATGCACAATAAAATATAACTCATTGGGAATCTTAGATAAGAACTCACACTTTTAAGACTAAAAATTAATAATCTGTTGTTATTAATAAAAAATGTTTATTTGCAATAAAAGTAACAATCAGCATATTAAAAACCCAGGTGCTCAACAATTTATTCAGAACCATGATGCTGTTACTATTCTCTGTTCTTACACTAGGATGTCAGTATCATTAGAAAACAGGAATAGCTTCTCAGCACACAGCATACACAGATACAACTGCACTAACCATGGCTGCTAGCGGGATGAGTTCATGGAAAATTGAACACACCTTGTAACAACTCCAAAATTTAAAAAATCAAGCTTTAAAGCATGCCACAATATCCCTGGCGCCCATCCCACTCATTGTGTCTCCCTCTTTCCCAGATGTGAAGGCTATCTTGACTTTTAAAATCATAGATTCCTTTCGCCTTTTCAATTCTATACAAATAGAATCATACTTTATATATTCTATATTATCTAGCTTTTCTTGCTCAATTATTTTTTCCCCTAGATTCATCCATATTGTTGCCTATAGCAGTATTTATTTCATTTTCCTTGCTGTATAGTATTCCTTTGGTTACATACCTTGACTTATTAAAATGTTTTACCACTGAATGATATTTGGATTGTTTCTACTTTGAAACTCTGGACAATGCTGCTTTAAACGCTTTTGTTCATGTGTTTGGGTACATGTTACATGCAGCTGTGTTGAACATATGCTTAAGAGTAGAACTGCAGGGCCACAGAGTGTGCACATGTTCAGTATTATTAGTAATGACCAAGCAGCTTTCTAAAATATTCAGAATGACTTCTGTACACATTGCAGTGCAGTGATGGTTTCAGTTATTACACATTCACACCAAAACTTGGATTTATCAGCTTTTTAAAACTTCAGCCATTCTAATGGGTGTGTACTGGCATTTGACTGAGGTTTTTATTTACCTTTCTCTGATAAATAATGGGGTTGAACACCTTCTGTTTTTCGGCTATTTTTTTTTTAATTTGAGGTATACTTTACAACAGGGTGAAAGGCTCAGATCTTAAGTATACCATTCAATTAAATTTGATGAATGCTCCTCAAGACCTGAACATTTCCATTACCCTAGAAAGTTCCCTCATGCCCCTTTCACAGTCAATCCCTCTTCCCTGAAGCAACCAATGATTTGGGTGATAGTACCATCAGTTAGTTTTGTCTACTGTAGAATTTCACACGAATGAGATCGTATTGTACTATGAATATTTAACTTGGTAGTGTCTGGTCATCCTGCCAGCAGTTTTACCAGGGCCAGGCCTCAGGTGTCACGGAAGCATGTGAGGCCCAGGGAAACCGGCAGAGGGACTCTGAGTCAAGTCAGGGAAGTAAACACATAAGTACATCTCCTTTCTTCTACACTCAAAAGAAATAGGAATCATAGATTAAAAGTTTTAATAATATTAAAATACATAACCACATTAAGAAACAAGTAAAACATCTCTGTAACAGGGACGGAAAAGCTCAGAGTAATGCATAGGACAACGGTCCAACTTTCAGCAAATTCTTAAAAGAACATTTGCACTTTTAGACTCCTTCCTCTTCCTCAGCTTTCACACTGATTCAGGCTCCAGGTTGTGATTATTCCTTTTCTGCTATGGCTCTTAACCCCCGCCTTTCCTACCCATGTCTACTCTTACCATGTCAGTCAGGCTCTCACGGTCTCTTGCTTAAGGCATGCGGCGACCTCCCAGTGAGCATCTCTAGGTCCAGGCTTACCTCACAGCAGCCCATTCTCTAGCGCAGTGCTTCCCAAACATTCTAAGGTAAAAGTCAGGTATTTGTGTTTGTTTCTTTGTTTTTAAGATTTTCATTCCATTGTGACCAATATTTTTGTGAACTATCATACAGATGAATTACTAAACAAATGAGGGGAAAAAAGGTATACTATCTTTAAGCCCATATTTTAAAATATTAGACATAAAAGTACTCTTGATTTCTACACTTATCCCATCATGTTCTAGTGACAGTAGCCTGGCACTGGCTTGTGGTCTCTATTTTGAGTAGTCCTGCTCTGGATGCCTGAGTATGCAAAGAAGATAATATTCTCAAGAGTCAATGTTATCATGTGACTCTCCGCATAAAACACTGAATGACTTCTTCCTCGCTGCCTACAGAATGAGGCCCAAATTCTTTAGCACAATTCTTCAGAATCTGGTCCCTCCCTAACAGCCTCCTTTGCCGCCATGCTCCTGTTCGCCATCAGTCAAGTTCCCCTTACAGCCCAGGCTCCTTCCTGCCTCTGCGCTTTGGCGTAAACTGTTCCTCTCCCAAAGGCATGATTCTCTAGCTCTTCATCTTTGTATCCCCACTGAACTCAGAGCTCCCTGCAGTCAGAGATCATGTCTGCTTCATCACCACATCCCAACACTTAGCAGAGGGGAATGCCCTCAGTAAATGCTTAATCACTGGTTGCTGAACAACAGTTTAATAAAGAAGGCTGACAAAGATACTTTTAACATGATTTTAACTGTGAAACACAGAGAGTCAGTTTCTCTGGTACGATCCTAGGATAAAATCCTCCATTCCTGTCACTGTGTGTGCCTAGTAGAATAGTTTTTCATTGGAATTGAGCTTCATGACCAAAGAATGAAATTCAGTTTTTCCAGATGGGAAGACATGTTCACCGTGAGCATCCTTAATAACTACCAAGGAACTAAACTCTCCATTTGTGCTCTGTTTCAAAGCTGTTATGTATTGGTATTTTTCAGTTCAAAAACAAAGTGTATCATACTCTAAGCCAAGCAGATGCATCAGCTGATGCAATCTGTCTACAGAGAAACAAAACAGCGCTGCTGTTCTTGTAGGCATTTCCACGATGGGAGAGAACTGTGTCAACACTGTAAAAGTGAGGGGAGAGGGACTGAGTGAAAGCAGACCATTTTAATGTATACATCTATGCCTTAAAAACAAAACAAAACAAACTCAAAGCCTTTTATGCAGTGCCAACAACATGGATGTGACCTCCTGAAAAACTTAAGACATAGGCTTTAATAGACATTCAGCAGAAAAAAATAAGCCAATTTCAGGATGATAAAGGCCATTCAAAGCCAAATTTTTACTAATGTATTATTGAAAATTGAAGTCCTAATTTATCATTTGCAGCTTTTCAAGGAAACAAAGCAAAACTTACTGTGAAATAAAACTCACAAATGCCTCCCCTGAGTCAGAAAGGGTTGTGGTTACGTGCACTTCTGGATTAGCGACCTGCAAGCTACTTTTGGATCCTCTTCCAAAGAGCATGGCCAAATGGAAACACTGCTCAGTATCCTCCTAACTTCTTCTTCATGCCCCACATAACTGTATTCATCCCCCCACCGCTGCCCTGCCTCAGGGTCCCGTCCTCTCTGTCTGCAGGCTCCTCAACAGTGGCAGCTGACTCATCTCTGCAGCCCCAGTGCTGGCACAGAACAGGAGCGCTAACCACCGGATGGACGAGTGACTGAACCAAAGGATGAACGAATGGGAAGATTTCTCTCAAACACCAAAACCGTCCTGTGAGCTATGACAGTTTAACACAACATAGGGACCTGTGAGCTTAACAAGGAGAACCCCCGGAGCCCATTTCCTCATGCGGTGCAGGTGAGCAGCTCTTCCCCCGTCCTCTGCACCAAGGTGAATGAAACTTCGGATATTTTATGACTTTCTCACCTTAGGGGGACAGAAAGGGAAAATCAAACTGGCTCAATGATGAGCTGCTCAAATTTTAAAATCAAGGGGAAAAAAACACCTTCTTAAGCACATGGACTGTTATATACACTATATACGTGTGAAAAATGGAGATCACTTTCACACAACCACCAGGTGGACTCACACGATGTAGAGCCTCCCGTTTCCTCCTCTCTATTCCCACCACGCTAGCTTCTTGTGCCAATCACGTGGTACTTCTACACACCACTCTCTTCACTTTCCTGCACATCTTAATGTCACGATGAGACTGGCCATTCCTCATACACACGGTCGTTTACCTGCTCCTATCCCTTTCAGTGTCTATAAAAAAGCAAGTAATGCTAAAAATGTCTAGCTCTAACTTCTCTCTCCATCCAACTTGCCTTCTTCCGAATGTGTAACATTCAAATGCTGTATCTCCATCCTTTAAGACCCAGCTCAAATGGCGCTTCACTCATAAAGCCTTTCCTGATTCCCTCAACTAAAGTCAAAGGCCTTGAATTTAACTGTATTTCTCATGTAGCCCTTATCACTTTCGACATTATCCCAGAGTTATTTATGTTCCTGTACTAGACTGTGAAGCCTAAACCCTCCTCTCTCTGCATTCTCAATCAGGGTCAAGTGCAGGATGTACATACCACAGACACCAAGAAAGTTTGTTAAACAACAGAAAATACCTCATTTAGAAAGGTGAACTAGGTACTTTTCTTTTTTCCTTTTATCCCTTTTCCAAATACTCTGCATTCAAATTATAAAATTAGACCTTTCATAAAGAGCTTTATGATTTTAATTTGAGGGATAAAAAAATACCTCTAAAGAGGAAACGTATGTCTTTACTTGTGTACCTGACATAACACCTTAATAGCTGTCTTCCTCTGCTCTCTCCCACTGTGCGACTGACAACTGACTAATAGGATTAGAGGCTCCATTCTAATAATCCAGCTTAGCTAAAGGCCAGCAAAAAATGACAGCTTCAATCTGAATTACATGGCCTGGGAATCCATTCAATTATTAACTAGAGTAACTGTTATTACCTCTCCCAATTAAAGGGGAGGCAGCTGTTCATCTGTGGTGGCCGGCAAAGGCTGGTGGCCTTTGTACTTGACTTCTCTATAGACAGTAATTATGTTCTCTGTGATCAGAGAGGAAGGCCTTCCCAGCCTTTTAGACAGAGGTGGCAGATGGGGAAAACTGTTTGCACGTTCATTAGCAGGATAGACTAGATCTGTTCTGAGCATCTGGTGGCACCTTAAGACCAGTTTAGAGGGAATACAAGTAGGTTTTGGCAAGTCCATGTGTTTAGAACTCAGTAGCCCAATTTACAGAGAGAAAAAGACTCTGGAGTGAAATTTTTTGTTGTTTTTCCCACATGGAAAACTTTCCTAACACTTAAATGACATCCTCTCTACTCATACTCTACCCTCACTTGTTATTGTTAGCTTAAAAGGTGCAAATATAATGAACCGATACTCCCTGTTCTATGATTTTCTTCTTCTAAGACTTCTAATGTCAGCATCTTCATATTCCCATAATCCAAAGCTACGGCTCAGCTTTTCAGCTGCATTCACACCTGAGGGAATCAGTGTCTGGGGTCCAGACTATCACAAGGAAATTGTAAATTTGTGGGGTTGTGGTGCCAAAAAGAGTAAAATCATAACCTACAGTTTGAAGGGTTAGGTAATAAGGTAAGTGGGGTGACAGGGGCTGGAAAAGCTTTCTCAAGATGAGAGGAACAATTCCTTTGTGATGCTAATCAGAGCCTGGGCCCTTTGGCAGACTCTCCCTGAGGGAGCTGAGTGGTGCCAGGTTTGACCTATCTGGACTAAGCAGGATGCGGGCAGGGGGAGGGGTGGGAGTGGCGCAGGAGCTGAGGGATGAGAGCAGGACCCATGACCTAAGTGCCCTTGTGCCTTCCCTGTGAGCTCTTACAGGACAGATGACCAAAGATTAGTGTACAGAGTTTACTACTTCAATCTGACACAACTCATAATAAAGTTAGTTTGATCTCCCTTATTCTCAAGCTCCACGAAGCTGCCAAGTGGCAGGCACTGGACCAGGCCCAGCATTCACAGTCACAGCAAGAGCCAGACTTAACAGAGAAATACAATACTGCGAGACAAGTGCTATGATGAGGGGTATGCACACAGAGGAAACGGTTTCTTTGACTAGTTCTTCAGGACACCATGGATGTCAATGTGAACAGTCTTCTGAGTTATCATGCTACCAAACTAAAAGATGAAAAAACTCAAAGTCAAGGACCTACCCATGAGGTTCCCTGTGTGATTATTTTATTCCCCCACCCTCCCCAACTTCCAGGCCACTCGCTGCTTTACAGCAGAACTCGAGAAATATTACCACAGCAGTTCCCTGTTTCCCTTGTTCCTGCATCTTAAGTGTCCTGGATGCTTTAAAGTTGGGAGGTAAGAGAAACTCAGGACCATGAGACCAAGGAGAATCTGTTCTGGGCAAGGGAGTGATGTGGAGAAGACTCAGTAACAAGGACAAAGCCCCTTAAGTCCCACAGCTCGTAAGGGGCAGCACCTTAAGAGTTCAGAGGTTCTTGTCCACCGAGACAGTGAGGAGAGAGGGAGGAGTGCTCCAGGAGCGCTCTGTTCTAGCTCCATCCTAACACGTGTACTTCTTGACTGATTTTTCTATTATTTAATTGTAAACTAGATCATACTGATTATCTAATTATTTAATCACAAAGCAGACTGTGAGCTCTCCAGTATCTGGGATTATGTTTATACAGAGTCTAGCAAGAAGCAGTTACTCAATAAATAGTTGCTGAATACAAAAGTACAGCCTGGTTTCTGGGGTTCTAACATCAGAAATTCTCTTAAGAAAAAAAGAAAGCCCATTAATCTACAACAAGAAAACAAACAAACAAAAAGGCCCAGAAACACATGCCTGGGAAAGGCAAGACGCGGGAACCGGCGAGCTGGAAACTGCGGCTGACAAGGCAAGGCAGCCCTGGTGTTGGCCTGCCCGATGGGGACGAGCCCAGGGAGGGGAGGCCGGGAACGTGCAGGCCAGCTGCAGGGCCCTGCCAGCTTCTTCGCTTACGTCCAGTCCTACTCATCTTGGAATTGATTTTTTTTTTTTTTTTGCCCTATTCTCAAGGAAAGTAATGACCCAGACACTTTTGTGTCCTTCAGAAGGGAGAAGGAGCGCAATTTTAAGGACTGAAAACAAATTTAAGGAGGAAACAAGAACCCAATCCTTACTTTTCCCAAAGTGCCACCCTGGAGGGCCGAGAGTGCCAGCTCCCAGGCTTACCACGTGGCGGCCCTAGGCTGCTACCTAAGCCCTTCAACAGTCCCGAGCAGAGGGATCATCACCCCATCGCACAGACAAGAAAACTAGTCTTCGAGGACTCAGTTACTTGCTTTAATTTTTATAGCTAGCAAGTGGCAGAGCTGGGGACTGAGTCTAGGTTTATCTGACTTCTAAGTGTATGCTGGGTCTATACCAAGAATGTTGTGGAAAAATCTAGTGTGTGGCTATAAGAATGTGCTTAACTTCTGGCACACTTACCACTAAATATCCCAATTTTCTAAAATCTTGGACTTGATACTATTTTAACATTTTAAAGAATATTTTGTTTTGAAATAATTTTAGATTTATTGAATATGCCTTAAATGAGCCTTCTCTCCTGTTAACATCTTACACAACCATGGTACATTTATTAAAACTAAGAAATCACACTAAAACTATGCTTCTAATAAGCTATGGCCATTATTTGGATTTCCTCTAGTTTTTCTACTGAACTTTTCCTGTTTCAGGATCAAATCTAGAATACCACACTGCATTCAGAGCATTAGAGCTCTCTTATATTAGCATTCACTAAATTTTTTTTATAATTCTTGAAGTAATCCAGACACAGAGAATATAAAGGAATGCCAAGCTTGACTATCACAAGTAAAAGGAAATGAAGGCTACCTGGATTCTAAGGGGCTGAAACACGAGCAGTTCTTTTACCTGGTGGTGCACTTCCTGAGACTGCCAGGAAATGGGAAGAAATGTGTGCACGGCAGGAGTGAAGCAGGCCCGAGGTGAGGAGGGAGGGAATGCGGGATCAGGGTTAGAAGAGACTCCAGGTGGCCCAGGGTGAGCTCCCCCTGTGGCTCCAGTTCTACCTGCCTTCATCACTTTTTCAGCTAAGGCAGTCTTTCAAAATCCTTTCCTTCCTGAATGTCAGTGAAATCTCTGTAGGCTTAGCTTCCAACTTAGGCACCATGTTGCTTCAAGAGTATGTCTTCTCCTCTAATGCCCATTATACGATGTATATGCTGCAAGATTTTTTTCAAGCAGCAGCCAGGTTAAAAACCTCGCGATAGGGCACTAGGAAAATCCGGCACAGCTGAGTTTAGAAATGATCCTGCTAGGAAGCACTGGGTCTGCTTAATTTAGTCCAGAGGAAATGAAAGGGGAAATGGCCAGTGATAGGCAGTGTTTTCTCAGATGGATTATCTGAAGTATGCGCTCTGGTTTTGGCCCTCCAGTTCTCTAGCATCTAAAGTGTACGGGGAACACAAAGGAGGAGACAAAAAACAGTGTTAAATCTGTTACTTAAGAGACTTTGTGATTCAAACTGTGGTGAGGAAGAAGTAAAAGTGAGCAGCCTTTCAGATTTGGGACTTCAAGATGATCGTGTTAATTTATACTTTGGTCATGGATGAAAACGGCTTAACAATGCACAGCTTCTGTTCTCCTTAAAATGTTGCAAACAAGACCTCTTCATGTAGAGAACAGCGTGAAAGTCTTTTTCAGAATATCTGGTCTTTCTTCTTGATTTTGCTAAAGCAAACATGACCGAATGTTTACTGAAGGGTTAATGCTGCCCCACTGAATTGTAACATTAGAAATGCTCTGTGCTAGTGCCTTTAGCTAGTGAGAATAAGATAAGACCTTTACTAAAGGTGAACTGAAATGTCTAAAAGTCTGCTTACTCAAGGCAAACAAAACTCAGAGGACTCATTATGTCTGGAGAACACCCGTCCATTACAGAATCTTATTTCTTTACGAAAAGGCAAATATAAATCCCTTTCTCTTTACGAGGAATACTCAGGTTCATCTGAAGAGAAATTATATGATCAATTTATATTTACACAGTCTTTAGTCAAAAGTCTGAAAGAGGTTTTCATTTTAAGTCAGCATACAAGTCCATATCCTCCCAATACGGAGAAGTAAAGTTATCACACAGAAAAGAAATGGAAAGATCCTAAAAAGAGTCTGTACCTCCCAGGACATTCACGTGTAAACATTAAAAGGCACAGAACACTTACGGGGCCTTTTTAGCAGGGATGGGGAGAGACAGGGATCTGAGAAAGGTTGGCAGAAATTATGTTTTAGACTGTGACCTCCTTGTGGGCACAAACTGTGGTTTTTGTTTTGTTCTGTTTTGTTTTTAAGAACACAGGTTTTTTATCCAGAGTTTGCTATACAGCAGAGAGTCAGCCATCAACACTTGCATCTGGGGGAGGCTCAAAATAAGGCAGGGGGATGGAAAGTTTTATAATAAAAAGTGGGAAGGCTTCAAGCGTGCCCTGTGTGGAGGCTGCTGGCATGGGGAAGCTAGAGGTGGGCTGACTCGGAGTGGGCATCTTATGTGCCGGTTTGAGGAGCATACTCATCTTTTTCTGGTTGGTCTTGAGTTAGAAGCAGGATCAAAACACAGTGATGCTGGCAATCACTGATCAACTTCTGACCATTCTGGGCTGACTGCTTCAGAGGCTGGGGTTTGACTCCCTCGACTCCCTCGACTGGTCAGTGCAGAGTTTGTAGGTCACTGTTCTACTGTTGCACATGGGCTGGCTACTGTCTCTCTGTATATTCAGTCTCTCAGACAACCTGAAAATGTACGTAGAAAATCCAGACGAATGTACAGAAAAAGCTCTAAAAATAATAAGCAAGTTTAGCAAGGTCTCCTGATATAAGGTCAATACATAAAAATTAATCCTATGGGCAAATCCATGGAGCTAGAACTAGATTAGTGGTTGCCAGGGCTGGAGGAGGGGTGGATGGGGAATAACTACTCATGGGTGTAGGGTTTCTTTTTTTGGGGTGATAAAGATAAATTATGAAATTAAGATAGTGGCGATAGTTGCACAACCCTGTTAATATACTGAAACCCATTGAACTGTACACCTCAAAGGGCTGAATTTTATGGTATGTAAATTATATACAAACTATGTTTTATTCACTGTTTAGAAACTGTTAGCATGGCCTATGGACTACTTCTGCCATGGTTTGAATCCTCTTTCACTTACCAGGCATAACATCAGGCAAGTTACTTATCCTCTTGATGCATCAGGGTTCTTATGAGGGGGCATAATTCCCACCTCGGATTGTTATTGACAGAATTAAATAAATTGATCTGCATAAACATTAGTAATCATCATCTTTATATTGCTCCCCCTTTCTTCAGCTAAGTACCCAGGATAATGTCATCAAATAAGTATTAGTTCCTACACGTTGAGGGCTCTTGCCTTTTCTAGACTTCACATGTCACTTCCAGTTCATCCAATGCTAAGTAAAACCCATGACACAGACCCTCAATATTCTTGAGGGGATGCATCCTGGGATCTGGGTGATACCTCAGAATTGCACTGAAGTATGATTTTCTCATAAATACCTTTATTTTAGCTAAGAGTCTACCATCTCACCCCATCAGTCTCAGCTTCAATGTTACTGTCTCTAGAGAGCCTCCTCTGACCTCTAGGTTGTAGTCAGTCTTCCCACTACTTCCATGAACAACTCTGTATTTCCTCAATCACTTCCTCAACCACCCGTCACTCTTTACTGTAATTAACTGTTTAACTGTCTATAAGAGCAGGTCCTACATCTATCCCATGTGCTTATTAGCATATTAAAAAAATCACCAACATTTTTTAAGTGTGTGCACACATGCACCAGACACTCTCCTAAGAGCTGCCTTGCAAGCACTGTCTCATGTAACACAACAGCAGCATGAGGTTGATACAATTACTATTCCCATTTACATGGAGAAACTAAAGCTCAGAGAAGATATAAGTAACTTGTTTAAGATTATGTCACTATTAAGGGCAGGTCTAGGAATCAAGTCCAGGTATGTCTGACTCTAGAATCTGAGCTTTTAACCATCACACTACGTTGCCTCTCTGCACAATGTGCCCTGATAAACAAAACTGTTTCACTGAACTACAAAGTCTGTGAGGTGAGTGCAAAGATACAGAGTGCCAGGGGGGTTTCCCTGGACAGGAAGACAGCATCACAGACACGATAAACTAGACACTTCTAAAGGATGGCTCTGTATTGTTCTTAGAAAAAGGCCACTGAAGCTCTGAAAAGGGCCATTATTCAAGTAGCTAAAAATAAATGGTAAGAGGCAGAAAAGAATAATAGAAACTAAGAATTTTAGATTCAGAAGGATCCTGAAAATGATCTAATTCCCTTATATAAGTTTAACAGGTCAGATCAGGCAAAGATGTGCCACAGAATATTTTAAGGCAGCCATGTTGGGTAGTCTGGCAAATGTTATGTGCTCTATAATCTGACTAGATTTTCATGGTATATTTTACAACTTACTGTCTTGGATTCACATGTGTACAAGCTTGTTATATCAATTCAGCAAACAACCTATCTAGCACCCAGAATATATAAGGAACTGTAGTTGGTGCTTTAGAAGACCAAATCTAAGGACAGCAAAAAAACAAATTTAAGGAACTAATGTCTGTACTTTGGATTCAATAAATAAATGATATAAATTATGCATAGGCTTTTTAATGATAAAAATATTTTCTGGCTTCCTCTGGTCCTTGATATAAGTACAATAAACTTGGGATGTGTAAATGAAAGCAAACACAATAAAACAATGAGTCACTGTTGTAACTCTTTAAGATAACACCCAATTGTCCCTCTGAGTAAACTGACTTTGTGATGTATTTCCTAGAACTCTTTGCTGGTATCACCAAATCTGCCAAGTTGGCCACTTCTGTTAAGTACGCACTTGGCCCAGACAAGCATCTGTCTTGAATGTTTAGGCTTCTGCTTGCCTTAAGGCAAGGAATGGACTAGAAGACAGGCCAAAAAAACATTCAGTTTATTTGAACAAACATTTATTGCCTGCCAACTATGTGCCTGGTGCTTACTAAGTGGCAGAATACAAAAGCACAGAGGATCAGGACCTGCCCTCGAGGACCTCACATTCAACTGAGAAAGGAAGATTCAAAAACAGATCAGTGCAACGTGGTGTGATGAGCCCTATGTACGTTGGAGGTACAAGGTGCATCTTGGGCTCACACAGGAGGCACTTAACCTGCTTGGGTGAAAATCTGAAGAATGACAGGGAATTCCTTCTAAAGGAGGCAACAGCAGAGTTGAGCCTCAAAAGACAAGAAGTCATCCAGGTGAAATATTTGTCTATGGGGTAAGAGTGTGTGTGGAGGAGGGTGGACAGAGGTAAATGCATTGAGAGGGAGAGAGTTAGGTATTCTAGGGGATGAGGTATATGGAGATAAAAGGGTGTACGGCCCACTCAAGGGACAATAAGCCACTGAAAATAGTTAAGAGTGTGACATGTGATGAGGGAAATGTTGAGAGATGATGCCAGAGGGCAGGAAGAGAACCAGTTTTGCAGGGACCTTGTATGCAAAATACAGAGTCTGAATCTTATTCTAAAGAAACATAAAACTGCCAAAAGGTTTTAAAGCAGAGTAACACACCCGGATTTTCACTTTCTGAAAGCATGTCTGGAAGCTATATGAAGACAGATTGGAAAGGGTTAAGACAAAAAGCAAAAAACTCAAATAGGAGAAATGATTAGGGACTCAACACCATCAGTGACAACTGAAATAGAGAGGGAAGATGGCTGCCTAAAAACTGTGTTTGCAAGTAAAAGCAACAGGCTTGGCTACTGATTGGATGCGGGAGAAAGAAGAGTCAATTCACCAGTCATCTTTTATGTAAAAGGCAAAAATGATACAAAGTGGTCAGGCACAGGATCAGGATCTCCTCCATGAAAAAGCGCACAATTCAGTTGGGTAAACTGGGCATAAAAAGAATCTAATGATTTTCAAGGTAATGTCTAAGTGCTAAATGAGGATGTGGCGGTCCCAGGACTCAGGGTTCACGCATGGCAGGAAAGGAAGAGGTCCCATGCCTTCTTTCCATAATGCCAAGTGAAAAACACTTCTAAAAACCATTTTAACTTTTTAATATGCAACCCTGGTAAATGGAACAGCTGCTCAAATTCAGTATTTGTATACAGGACTTCAGTATTATCGGACAGTTTAACTCCATTTGTCATTAACTAGCCATTATAGTTCAATAATATTAATTCCATAGAAAAAGATAAAGGAGTAAAACATGAAGGAGGGGGAGGGAGAAACAGAAGATATACTGCTCCTAGGAAAGGCAATTTTTCTTCCAATGAAAGTCATATACTCGTTGCCATGACTCAAAACAAGAAAGCCTGCTTTCTTTCTCCTAATCTGAACTTACAAGGATCCCTGTGGCATCACCATGTAGGTGCCATTGTTCTCTAGAGGTTTTGTAGGGATCGATTGGTTTGGCATCTCTTCTCTGAACATGGCAGTAGGGGCTACACCACAGGCCACTATAATTTGTACCAAAGCAGAAAGTGTGCAACAGTTTGAACATGGAATAGTTCAAAGAGGAGACTAGAACCTAATTTTTGTATGTTCTTGTGCTCATGTTTTCCAAGCCATAGCCAGTATGTCCCTAAGCTCCGAAGCAGTGTATACTTAAGCTTTGTAAGCTAGCTACTAGCCACCCACAGACATGATTTTGTCTTCTCAGAATGTGCGTTTTATTAAGTAACCCTATTTCTGACAAGTCACCTTTTCTCTAATCTGCTGAAAAAGTACACTTATCACAATTCACATGGCCTCTGAGTGGCACTGCCTAGCAGTCAGCAGACTGTCAGGTATGCTACTTTTTTATTTTTTAAAGAACAAAACAATTTGATATGAAAAACTAGAGCTATTTCAAGGTAAAGTGGGATGTCAAAACTGTTAAGGTAAGTTTCTACACAAGCTTAAACGCCTCATATACAGTGTCTGAATACATTTACATGAGGATGTGAGTTTGTCAGGTAAATTTACTAATATATTACAAGTTTCACTTTAAAAATTAATTTTTTAACCCTAATATCTGACACTAAGTAGCTACTTCAATAAATACACATTTTTTGTGTGTGTGCTAATAAAACACCTCCCAGCCTACAAAGGAATAAATCAGGAAATTCCAGCCCCTAAACACATGAAACACCAAAACGCACAGGCTGCACAGGAGAATCGCATTCCATACAAATTGCTCTGCCCAATGAACATTACACCAGAATGTGAAGCTGCAATGTACAATATACACACACAATGCATACATTACAACTAATCAGAAATATTACTTTTTAAAAGGTAGAGGTACAGCTCCAGCACTGCCAGTGGTTGGTGTGGATTTACAGGTTCGAGGCAATCCTCCATTCCCATTTTCCACTCCTCCAGCGCCAGGGGTGTGGTGGTGCACAACTTCCTGCAGTTATAACTCTCTGGGCACCATCACTCTCTACTTTTTGCTCCTGCAGCTTGTCCAGTAATTTTTATAATGAAATCTTTGTTTTAAATGGCCCTCTTCTGGAAACACCTAGAGCAATCACTATTTTCCTGCCTGGATTCTGCCCAAGACAGTAATCACCTAGTGCTTCAGTACTTTCTTACTGCCCACTGTTGCTTAATATTGTCATTCATTTACTCAACAAATGCTTATCAAGCAACCATTGTGTTCTTATATTAAGTGCTGGAGACACATCCATATCTTTACGGAGTTCACAGTCTAGCATTCTCGTCTAGCATAGTTAGTTTTTACTTGCAAATATGTAAGGATTATAAACTCAGGAAAACTAAGATCATGAAGTCCTACTCAATTCTCACTGGTAAATGCTTTACTCAGAAAGGATTTCTAAAATTAAATTTATTGGTTTAAGTTAACCAAACTATAAAAATAATTTTTATTAGTTAGTAAATCAAAGTAGTGAGAGGAGTCAACCCTTCAAAGTTGTACTTTAGTAATCATTCCTGTCCCTGATGCTACAGTTAGGCATGGCAAAAACACATACATGATACAACTTATGCAAAGTGTACACAAAGGTTACAAAAAGGATATCCAAAGGGTACACAAAGCATATTCAAATACAGCAGAGAAGCTGCATAGACTCACCATGGATTTACCTAAATCCTCATCTGAATTAGATAAGAAATTTATTTAATTTGTTTCTATGGCACTTGATACAAAGATAGTAGACAAGTCCAAAAAGTCCTCTATCAGATGGACTCAGCAGTCTAATGTGTCCCCAGACACTGAACTACCAAGTTGTTTATCACTGATCTTGACTATAAGGCTGTTAATGTATTATTCATAAGTACATTATGCATTTTACCGCTTGTCTGCAGAGATTTTAATTCAGAAATGCCCTGTGCCAGCAAGAATTTAGCGTAAATAACACAGATAAAAAAATCATTTCACATGTACTTGACAAGTGATTTACATAACATTTCTATTAATCAAAATAGACTATTATGTACAGCATAACTTGTCATTCACATGAGGTTTTCTATTCTGAAAAATCCAAAAGCCTTCGTGACTGATTTTAGTTTTCTTATAATTGTCTAAATCTATGATAAAAAAACAATTTAGGTCAAGAAGTGTGAATTGAATACACATAATTCAAACTATCAGAGAGCAATACATTCACCCACTATGACTTATTCCAGTTTCAGTTTGATGGAGAGAGATCTCTTTAATCACTGTATAATAACTAATTGACTAGTAATGAGCCAGTTAAAATATTGCTGATTTTAATTATCAATAAAGCAATGGTTGTTCAAACAATATACTGATTTTTAAGTTTTATACTTAGAAGGAAAAAGAGTAAAATAATAATATTCAAATTACTAAATTTGAGCTCATCTAAACACATAACTTATAGTAAGATATGAAAGCCTCGACTCTACAGAGAAATAGATGGTTGAAATACACACACACACACACACACACACACACATACAGTAAGACAGAGTAGGAAATAAATATTTCAGTCATTAAGTATAAATGTAAACAAAATGCTAAGGGGGATAAATGGAGACTGGAGAGTGATGAGTCCAGGGTGCAGAGTTTCTTTTCAGCATAATGAAAATATTCTAAAATTGATTATATTGATTATTTTCAACTCTGTGAATATACTAAAAAACAGTAAATTGTATTATTAAATCTGTGAATTGTATGCTATGAGAATTATCTCAATAAAGCAATTAAAATATTAACAAAATGGTCTAATTTAAAAACACCATTTTAGAATATGAAAGTGAATAAATGTATATATGCATGACTGTGACATTATGCTATACACCAGAAATCGACACATTGTAATTGACTGTACTTCAATTAAAAAAAAATAAAAACACCATTTATTGAAATACTGGTGTCTTAAATGTTTACAGCAATTCCAGAATAGACTGATTAGCATAACTCTCATATGGTATTAATGTCTTTAATAAAAGTCATACGCTGCTTTAAGTAAACATGGTACATAAAAATCAAATTAGAACAACACTTTCATAAAAATATTTTCTATTTCACAGAAGATTCAGTTGACAGGACTGGAGTTATAAAGTCTTAAGTAATAGACCAGAAATACATATTTGCACAAAATGAGGAAAACTTGGAATCAGACAAAAGTCTCTGATCCTAGGTTCTGACAGGGACCAACATGCTTCTCTCTCTTACAGAAGCCAGAAGTGCTGAATGACTGGTTTCCAGGACAGTCACTGTTTACCCTTAATGGGAAACTGTTAGAACCAACTAATAATCAACAAAGAAATTCAGAATCTGTGTGCTTCAGAAAATGTGATGATATAAACAACCTTAAGGACCTGAATTCCAAAGGCAATTAAACTACAGTCATGATCTCATTCATTCATTCAATAAACGTTTTTGGGTATTCATCCAATGCCAGTACTGAGGTGGGAAGAACTGTATTAGGAAGACAAACAACCCACTGTAATTCCATGATAAATGCTGTAACAGAAGTATAATCACAGGGCTTTGAGAGCAGGAAGAGGAGAAATTGCTGCTTTTTTTTTTAAACAGAAAATACATGTTTTAGATATGAAGAATAACAATTACAGCATGTTATCATCTGTGCTGGAGAGGATGATACACTTTCCACTTCAGTGTCTTAGTTAAAAAAAAGTGCATAAATCAACTATCAAAAAATCCCAATTGTTGTGTGTGATCAGGGTAAATTCACTTAACCTCTCCCACCTTAGTTACCTCACATATGCCATCAATTCCTGACTCTCCTAACTCTAAAATGACTGTCAGGACTTCAAGAAGACTCTTATATTAAACTATGGTTTGAAGTTCCTTCAAAACATCAACACAATCAGCTTTTCAAAAATCTTTCTTAATGGCCCAATTATTCAAATAGAAACTTTACTTACTTTACCAGAAAATTTGTGAAATTTTCATAGCTTTTTAAGACAACATGCAGTAACATACTACTATGAAATGCTTTGCTATTATAGTAACCCCCCCCCCCGCCGCCAAAACTCAGATACACAAAACTACCGCTCGTGTAACATTTGTGTGCTGTGTGTGCAGACTGTGCTAGCCCACCCTGCGGGGGACAGAACGCCATAGTGTGGCCTGGATAAGAGGAGAGAAACATCAGAACAAGCAGCTATGAGGGAAAAACTGGTACGTGTCCTAAGAGAGGTGCAGACAAAGTGTTTCAGAGTTCAAAGAAGAGAGAAATCATGACTCCTTCAGGAGATACTTTCGTTTGGATTACTAGGCTTTTATGGATGAATCCATTAAAAATAAGAACAACATACATCTAAGTGAATATTTTAAAACATATTGCTTATTACTTACATCTTACTGCATAGTTATTTTTGCCTCCACGTTATTTTTATGATACTCAGAAAGAGAAGATGAGGACAGTCCCATATTCTCTTGAGGAATGTTCCTTCTGCACTTTCTGGGGATAGGACAGTTTAACAGTTAACAGTTTCTAGAGTATTTTATTGTTCCTATAGAGACCTACCAATACATGAGAGCGTTTTCTATGAAATGAAATGAGAACTGTAACCTAATTTTGAAAGATCTCAGACAGACAAATGCTTCTGTCAACTATAGGTTTGCATGAAGGGAAGATCTTCTGAGACCTAGACTATTCAAATAATCTATCACGGGCCCCTTAAATTATAAAACAGAATTAAACATAATCACTGGTCCATATTAATATTGAGCAAGCTATTATATGACTGTAATGTAGAATTTATTTTCTGGTAAAGTTGAGTTTTCTATGTGTTCTTGAAAGTACAGATATCCCTTATATAGATGCCTTTTTTTGGGGGGGGAGGAGGTAATTAAGTTTACTTATTTATTTTTTTAATGGGGGTACTGGGGATTGAACCCAGGATCCTGTGCATGCTAAGCACGTGCTCTACCACTGAGCTATACCCTCCCCATCCAGATACCTATTTTCATTAACCACTATTAGAATTTTACCCTGTTAATGATTTTCAAGGCTAGATCAAGTAGTTTTATCTTTGCCTTATGAAATCACTGGTCTCATCTATGATTTATCTGATTTTGAATCCTTGTTCTAGAATACAAACTTACAATTACATTATTCCTGCGTGGTAATTTTGATTCCTAAGAATAGTAGTATATTGAAAATCTTCACTCTCCTCCACTCTTATTTTACCATTTCTGTCATAAAGTCCTCTGCATACTTTAATTCCCAAGGATACATCTTCCTTTCTATCTTGTTAAGATGAACTAAAAGGTTAAGTTTTTCTTCCTTTTTTGGTAAATAAAAGCAGTTGTTTTTTTTTTTTTAACATTGTCAATGGTTAATAGAGTAAACACGCATTTTTACAATTTTCAGGCTCACCAGTTTTATGTGTCCCATTCTTCCTCCTCGAACTCATTTTCTTCTGGCCGAAATATCTTTTAATTGCTCTTTTAGTGAAGGCCTACACTCTATTTCTCTGATTTTGAATGTCTGAAAATGCCTTCATTCTGCCTTCATTCCTGAGGCATGTTTCACTTGCCCATTTACACATTTTGAAGATACCGCTCTGTTGCTTTCTGGCACTTCTCACAGCTGACAAGAGGTCTGCTATCAGTCTAACTGTACTTTTTAGATAATCTGTCTCTACTCTGGTAGCCTTAAATATATTCGTTTTCTCTTTGATTTTCTGCCTTTTTTCCATTTTTGAAAATTCTTCAGGTGTTAAGTGTCACATATTAACTCCACTTTTCTCTCCATTCTCTCCTTCCAGAACTCCGAATAAATGCTATGCTATGTTCTATGATTCTAATCATCCTTTCACCCTATTTTTCTTCTGTGTTTCGGGTATATTTAAAAATACTATCTCCCAAGCTATTGATTCTTTCCCTGCCTAGTTCCAGTTTAGATTTAATCCTATTGAGACATATTTCTTTTTCAAAAACTGTATTATTATTATTATTATCTTTTAACTTCTCTTTCATATTACTCATTATTTCATTTCTGCATATTTTTCCATGTTTTCCTGTTGATTTTAAATAGATGCTTTCATTTATCTTCTTGAGCATACTAAATATCTTTAAAAATCTTTTTCAAGTAGCTCTATAAAATTAATTGCACCTGTTATAAATCTTTGTTCTGTTCAAAAAATTGTTTCATGGTTATTTTTCCTACCATTTTACTTATTGGTGTCTGTAATTTTGATTTGTAGGCACATTTTGAGCAGAGGTGTTTTGTTTTATTCCACTTTTTCCTTTATACTCTCTATCTAGTTCACAGTTGCTTCCCCAAGGCACAGAGGGCTCCGGGTCACTAAAACATCAGTTCTGAGGCTGGAGCTTCAGCAATGATCCGGGAGATATCACATATTCAGTTACCGAGCAGCCAGGTTGCTTGGTTCAATTCTTGGTTGTGAGGCTGTGTCCTCTTCCTTCCCAAGCTTGAAGTTTCCTCTAAGCTAATACACTAGGCTGCAGTTAGCAGCAGTTTTTATTTAACCTCCTTTCATGAGTGGACAAGTCCCTAGCCCAAGCTCTAACCTTGGGCTGTGAACATGACTTTGTTTGGAGCATTCAGTCCCCTTTTAATCCACAGGAGCCCAATTCTGGTCACCATAGTGTCTCTGGGCTGGGAGTGCCACAGAATTGTGACTTCTGCCCTTTTTAATACTTTGTGTTTCTATTCATTCCATTTCTAGCCCACAGAAATTCCAATTTTGCTTTAACCTGGCTATGTCCTCTTAGTTTTCTTTTAAAACATTTTAAGGGGGGAGGATATAGCTCAAGAGGTAGAGTGCATGCTTAGCAAACACAAAGTCCTGACTTTAATCCCTAGTACCTCCTCTAAAAACAAATAAGTAAAACTTCCCCCCTCAAAATTTTTTTAAAAAATATTTTCAATTTTTGTTATGTATTTGAAGCAGAAGAGATGTGCCAGTATGTAAACTTACTATGCCAACACGACCCAAAGTCTCCCTGACTGAAAACACAGTCTTTCCCCTTGGCGCACATGCTACTTCACTCCTGATTTTCCCTGTCACTCTCACCAACATTCATCTTGGTCTTTGAAGACTTATCTTCCTCTGCCTAAATCAGGGGGTTACTAACTTTTTTCTTGAAGGGCCAGATAGTAATATTTTAAGTTTTGCAGGTCAAGAGGCAAAATCAAGGCTATTGTGTAAAATGTAATCATTAATAAATGCAAAAAGCATTCTTAAGTTTGTGGGCCATTAAAAAACTGGCAGTGGGCCAGCTCCGGTCTATGAGCCCTGGTTGGCCAGTCTCTGCAGAAAGTAATTGTATCCTTCAGGTTTCTCTCCTCTGCTCTGTCCTCTCACTACTCTCTAGATTATTATCCATTTCTACTGTTTCCTTCACTGTATCTAAACCGGTGATCCTAAATCTCTCTCTAGCCCAGGAGTTCTTCTAAACCTCATGTTTTTATAGCTAACTTTACACTAGATACTGTATCACGATTTGGATATCCCACAAGCACATCCACATGTCCAAGATGGAATGTCCTTTTTCTGTCCTATGAGCCTGATAATGAAAGGCACCATCATCCACTTCATTTTTAGCTTCTTCCTTTCCTGTCCTCCTCACAGCCAATGTTAACTCTTCTCTTAAAATACTTCCCAGATGCATGTATTTCTCATCTCTACACATGTCGGCTTACTTTAGGTCTGCCCCCACCTCACTTAAATATCCAGAATAGGCTTCTGAAAGGCTTTCCCGCTATAAGCTTGGCATTCTACAATCTACTTACCACACTGGAGAAGGAAGGATATTTCGAAAAGAAATAGCAAACCTACTCACTTCACTCCTTGTTGGAAGCCCTTCAGTGGCTCCCGTTATCTTTCTGACCCTTCATTGTCTGGCCCCTGACGAGCCCTCCAGTCTCACCGCTAACCACTCCCCATCCTTGCTCTGTTCCAGTTATGATAAAGGACTAAAGCACCATGCACTCCTCTGTGCTTCTCTGGGTCTCTGCAAGTGCTGTCCGTCCTGCCTGAAATCCTGCTAAAAACTTTCTGGTTATCTGTCAAATCCTAGCTTTGCTGTAGCATTCCAAATTCTCCTCGGGTACCCGTTCCTGGATTATGCGTGCTCACAGCACTCTGTATTTAACTTTTATTCATTTACTCAACAAGTATTTATCACGCACAGACAGAAGTGCCTACTTTCATAGAAAGTCATAACAATATAAATAAGTATGTCAGATGGTGATAAGGACTACAGAGAAAAAAAGTAGAGACGAGGGGCTGGGTGCTGTGGCGGCAAAGAGGGTCACAATTTTCAAAAGGTGGTAAGAGAAGGCCCCCTAAGAAGATGACATTTGCGTAAAGACCTGAAAGAGGTGAGGAATAAGCCATGCAGCTACCTGGAGGAAGACTCTTTCAGGCAGAGAGAAGAGTAAGTGCAAAGGGCCTGAGGCAGAAGAGGGCGGGCATGTTTGAGGAACAGCAAGGCCCACGAGGCGGAAGCAGAGTCAGGGAGGTGGTGAAGGAGTAAGAGATGACTCAGAGACGTAAAGAGTGGGGCAGATCTACAGCTTTCTAAGCTGCTACACATACTTCAGCTTTTGCTTCAAATATGTTGGGAAGCCACTGGAGGGCAATGGGTGGGGAAGTAATGTGATCTGACAAATCATTCTGGATGCTGTGCAGAAAGCAGACTGCAAGGAGCAAGGAGGGAAGCAAGGAGGCCTGTAACTGTACAGCTGATGGCACTGTAGTTTAACTGTCTCCCTGCTTTTCTGTAGTCAGCTATTCGTCCGAAGCACCTTGTGGGCAGAGTCTGAGACATGCTTTGGACATTTATATTTGCTGAAAGAATGATCTACTTTCCAAGGATTTGTTTTTAAACATAGCTTTCGAGAATGAAGGAACTTGCTCTCATAAGAACATACTGCATAGTAAACATTATATCCCTTTTAGTGGAGAGATGAAATATCCTTCTAAAATGAATGGCAGGATACATCACAGTAATGTCTGCATCCATCAACTAAATTACCTACATGCTGTAACTTACGTTTATGTTTCAGTGACCATGTGAATCTCACTCTCAGGCATCCTATTTACTTCTGGGTCACTGTACTCTTTTGAAAGAAGAGTAGGCACTGCCACCTTGCAACCCGTGTTCTGAACCTTTTAAATCCAAATTATCTAAATAGGGTCTGAGAATGAGAAAAAGTTAAAGGCGTTATGTATGGAGTTCCACCGTCCAGAAAGATCTGTCCCAAAGACACCATGGCAAACGTGTCAACCCCTTCATAGTCAAACTTACTTATGAAGATCTCGTTCTTATGGTTTTTCCAAATAGCTTAACGTGATGAGTATGTGTACCTGCACATGGTTTCCAAGTCTGCACGGGGGGAACTAGAGCATCTGCTTCCTGTGAACGGGTTACATATCTGGAAATCATCACCATCATATGTTAATTATGTACCACTGTTCACAGAAAAACTTACAATGCTGGGAAGGAAAAAGTGAAAAGGAAGGAAGGGAGAGAGGAGGAGGGAGGTAAGGAAGGACAGAAGAAACATCCAGAAGACAAATTTCTTGTAATCAAAGAACTTTAAAGTTACACGTGTGTGTGTATATGTTCAACCCAAACCACAAAGAATATAATTATAAATCAGTTTTGAACTACATAGCTAAAAGCAATGATTTAGTTTAATGTAGCAAAAATTTAGAAGTTTATAAATCTCAGAATTTAAAAAATGACTATGAACATGTGAGCCTTCAATAATACTGGTATTCCTCATGAATATTTTAGCAAAAGTTGAGGGCACCTAAACCCTCAAAGAAAATCTGCTAGAAGAATCTAGTGAAGTTGAAATCAGAGGAAATCAGAAGATCAAACAACTTGGGGTGAGATGCCTGTTTTCCTTAGTGGGCTGGAATTACACTCCCTCCAAAAAGATATCAGAGACTGAAATATGACTCACAGCTGTGGCTTATGGGAATGTGTGCAGTCAGTCCCAATGCTCTCTGACAAAAGAGCTGGGGACAGCCACATCCAGACATATGCTCAAGCGAGTAAGAGGCAGCAAGATAAATACCAACTTGCTTTACTCAGTACACTGTAGTGATTAATAATAGCACAGACTCTGGCAGCAAGATTTTTGTTTCAATTCCAGGTTCACCACTTATTTGCTGTGGAAACTTGGAAAAGTGCTTCAGCTTCCTCATTTGTAAAATGGGGATAATAAAAGCAACAGGGTTGCTGAGGATTAAATGTGTTAACATATGTTCAAAACTTAGGACGGGTAAGTGGCACAAAATAAGTGTTAATTATGATTATTAGTCCGCATTTATTTAATCATATTGCCCAGGGATGTTTTCTTTTACATTCCCAGTATCTTCTGGCTCTGAGTAAAGGTAGCCTTCAGCATCCCACAGAGAGCTAGTGGCCAATCTACAAATCTTTAGCAGTTGATGAACTGAATGATGGGGTGGTGTCCATGCACTTTTACTCAGCAGATTCCCTGTCCCTTTGGCATCAGAGCATGGTAGAGAAACACAGATCATCAAACTCATGCCGCTGCAACAATACACATCTTCTCTTTGATGGACTAGATAGAACATAAGTTTTCTCTCACTTGCCACTCACTACCAGGTACCCTTGGGTTCCTTATCCTCATTCCAACTCTAATTGGCCCATCAGCTTTGGTCTAACTTCTGTAAGAGGATCTGCTTATATGACGAATGGAGTGAAAAAGATTCTTTGGAAACCACAATGCAGTCTACAAATATAAGTACATTATTACAATTAATACTGTGGGATTGGAGAGATGGTACATCATTTCTGAGATTCTGCCAACTTCAGGCTCTGCCTGCAGAAAACTTTCAAGTTCATATTCTACTTTTCTACTATTGCACTTTGAGGCAAACAGAGGGAAAATACAACATTTAAATTCTCTTTGAATGATGATGCCTTTGTCTGAAAATCCTATAATGCTGGTCTTCTTTAGTCAAATAATAACTTAAAACTCCCCCATGCTGTGACTATACAACTCCTTCGGCAGGGAAGCAGCTTCTGGTTCCAGAGGCAAATACTAATTACATTTTAATCAGCCTTATAAATAGTTCCACCAAGAAAACAGTTTTGTTACTTTCACTTATATGTAAAAGTCCAACACCGGAGAACTGGAAGAACCCTCAAAACCACTGTTTCACAGACAAGGAAATTGAGGCTAACAGATTCTGTCATTCCCAAGCCATACATCCAGGTAATGACACATCTGGGGCAAGAAGCTGAGACTTCTCATTCCTGTGGCGCTGCTCTCCCTTGTCATAGACATGATTACACTGGCAGCGAGATGACTACATGACTAATATTCAACCTCTACTAAGATTTCTCCCATCACTTATTTTCCTTTCTGTTTGCTGTGTTTTTCCTCTTTTAAGTCTGCAGGCTAATGTTCGCTTTCCATTCATCAATTTATCCATTATTCATTTATTTTTTTTCATTAAGTATCCTGAGGGCCTAGACGGCTCAATTTACTTTTGAAGCCATCAAGGGCTGAGTTAATTACAGGTCTTCTAAGGAAATGCGTCTTGAACGTGATCGTGAAGAAGGAAGTACACACAGATAAGCAGAGGAAACGGGGGCCTGTTACAGAAGCAGCACCCCAAGGAAATGCAGGAAGGAAGGATGGTGCAGGCACAATATAGAGGATGCTGTCCTGACTAACAAGAATGATACCCTTGGAGAGGTGGGAATGAAAGAACAAGTGAGGGAGGCCATGGATGCTAGAGCTCCAGAGCAGAAAGATGATGTCCTAAATTACAAAATTCAACATTTATTTAGGACCTACTGTATGCCAAACACTCTGCATTACACTAGTGACACATGGTTAAATAAAACAGCCCTTATCTTTTAGAAGCTTTTAATTTTAGTAGGGGAGACAAACAAGAAAATCAGAAATTATATTGTGTAGTAGAAATGACAAATTGCATTATGCAGCTATGACAAGACTTGATAAGCATGTTAAAGTCAAACAGTGAACTGGGGTAAGGCTCCTGGAGGGAGATACCACCGAGATTAGTTCTGACGAATGAGTAGGGGTTGGCTTCAGGGAGTAAGTGTTTCAGAGGAGGAAGTGTCATATAGGTAGTTATGAATGAGGTATTCTGTTAAAAATTCAGTATGTCAATATTTATATACATATATATGATTTATGGACACATCCAAGCAATATTAAATTTATTTACACACCCCCCTCCCCCATGCTCAATAAAAGACTGAGCGAATGTCTGAAACTGAGAAACAGGCTTCAATGGGCTGTGATAGGTGACGTGACCACAGTGCAGCAAAGGGCCACTCCTCTTTTGTAAGAACTCCTCCTCTGTGTACTTGTCAGCACATTTTTCTGACCTAACTTGGAGATGACAGGAAAAAATATTATCACAGGAAACACATTCTACATGTGAGTTTCCACATTTCACTTTTGGAAGAGGGTCATTAACCAAAATAGTAATATTATCATTTCCAATGCCGGAATGGCTTCTCCTCATCCTTTGGCCATCATCTGTAAAACACATTTTTTGAAAAGACTAATTCAGAGCAATATATGGCAACTAGTATAAAAATTCTGTGCTATTCATCTTCTTGTGCTGCAACTGGTCACTATAGTGAGCAGGCCTGACAGTTTGCAGATGAAAATGTAAACACTGAGCTCGACTCAGTTATGTTGAGGCCAACCATTTCTGACAGTCTCTACAACGTGATAAACACCGTCTGTCTACAGTTCCCCTGTATTTGAAAGTTACGACAAACATTTTGTTGAAATGTAAACAACTGACATCATGACTGGTGAAGCAGTGGGCTGCAAATTTATCTACAATCAAGAAAACAAAGATCTTGTTTGACACTAGATAAACCATTAGTGGTCACCAAGGGAGCAGCGTTGGGAGGTCATAAGTGTTGTCATCAGTCTTCAAAAAATGTGCACCCAAGATACTGTCACAACTTAGTTGAGGCAAGAATAAGTAAGAGGAGAGACAAAAGAATTAGAAACCAGGAGAAAAGGGGTAAATTTTACTTTTACTCTAAAGGATAGTTTTAAACAGCAGGAAAAGAGTAAAATTTCTCTTTAAAGGATAGTTTTTAATTGGAGCATATTTTTAAAATCTGTTCATCTTAATTTCTTAATTTTCAGTGATTTTAAGTGGAAGTGGAATAGTGAGTGAAACTTGTAATTCTAATTCTCTATAAAATTTAACAAATCCCATTCTTTCATTTCCTCAATTCTATGGGAGATAATTGTTATTATTTCTTTGTACAGCCTTCCTGAAACGTTACGCAAGTCCAGTCTGGCTCCTTGGAAGACTTCGAGCTATCTTTTAATTAAGATGGCATGGCAATGCTTTTAGTGTCCATTCTTTACTTTCAAATACTAAGGGAACAGTCCCTTTTCAGATTAGGGAAGGGAGACATTCCTATTATGCAAATGAAAACAAAAGAATCTGTATATTTTACCTTGATCATATCAGCTAAAATAAAAACTGACATAGCTTTATTTATCCTTTAGTTATGTTTTTCACCAGAACCAGTGGATCCACTTTGTATATCATGAAATTATAAAATCAAAGACAAAAGCATGAATTTGTTTACTTAGTCTACTTCTACCTACTGGTTAGCTCAGTCTTATTTTTTTTTTTTATAGAATATTAGTTATATTTTAAGTCCTCTACAGTTTCTTTTAAACTACTATGCCCGTCCCCTGAACACACCCAATACCAGGAAAAGAGCAACTCCATCATACTCTCTAGTCACAGCCTACTTCTGACTGACTTCTTGATCCAATTTGCATGCCAGTTGCCCTCCGACTCTGTTCCTCCCAGGTATAGCCTTGCTGTGTTTTCTTCCGTATATGCCCTGTCTTTGCCTTTTTACATCAGTCAAAGTGCTCAGCCCCATTTTTACCTCTGAGACCTACGCTACACTAGAACAGCCTCAGGTAAATAGTTTTGGGTTGGTTCACCCTGGGACCATTTAATTCCAACTTTTTCTACCAACTTTGTCCTGGCCCCAAAGCCTAGAACTGCACGTCATGAATGGCTTTAACTTCAGTCCTCAGGGTACAGGACAAAATGTCTAGCTACCATCTTATGAAAGGTAGTATATACCTTCATAAATTACCTATTTACTGATATGCTTAATGGGCAATAAAGTCTTCTTAATGTATACTCTATGAAGTTGTACATTTTGGCCCATTTCTTGTTATACCATTAAAGAAACTGGAATAGTGTATCTTAGCCCTCTTTATAAAAACATTATATATGCAAACTCCATTAGCTTACTCTTTATCCTTTTCCTAGTTAACTGGATAATATCATCTATTCATTAATTCTGTAGTTTCTTTAGTAAGTCTTTATTGAGTATCTAGCAATATGTCAAACACTGGGCTAGGTTCTAGGGATCCTCAAGGACTTTACAATCTTCTAAGAAGACAAACAAGCAAATGAACTATTCTGATATAGCAGTGATTCTCAACCCTAGCTGTATCTCAGAATTACTGATGGAGGTTTTTATTCAGTGAAACTATGGGGGAACAAAAGCATCTTTTTAATTTTTATGATAAAAAAATTTTCAAACATAATGAAAAAGAAGAGAGAGCCACCCAATTATCTGTATTTACTAAAAAAAAATGTTCTAAGTAATTCTGAGGCACACAGTTGAGAATTATTACAGCAGACTTGTAAGTGCTATGAGAGGTAACCACGGATGGATGGGATTATAAAGCAAAGGCAGCCCATCTGGAGTGATGACAGACAGAGGTGTGTGCATGGGTACAGAAGGGGCAGGCTGCTAGGGGAGGCTTCCAGAGGATGACATGACACATAAGCTGGTTTTCTAATAACGGAATTTTCTTTTATTTTGCCTTAGAGATTTCTAACCAGAAAAAAATGGTGATTCACCACGAGCACTCCAAGCTCGCTGCTACAGTTCCTTTTCCTTCAGCTGTCCTTTTCTTGGGTTGGCTAGAATTCCCAGTGGGGAAGGGACTATAGCCCTTTCTTCACTGTTCAGTTGAACATCACCTTACATGCTTTAGGACTTTACCTTAACCTGGGAATCTCAAAAGACAGGGAAAGAAGAGGTGCTCACAAAAGGCTGGATACATGCAATTTGTAATTCTACTTCTAGAAACATGTCCTACAGAAATACTTACACAAGCACTCAGCAAGATCTGTAGCTCATTTTTATTCAAAAACTTTGTCACTTACTATATTTTCCTTTCTAGAATAAACCCAAGATCACAGAGTAAAATCAAGATCATAGGGTAAAATTAAGAATTAAGAGTCCTTTTGGAATTGCATTGCCAAAAACATCACCTTGGGGATGCGGTATGTGAAAATTCAAGATTCCATAATTAAGAGGTTATCAAGCAAAACCGTTTTCAGAAACTGTGACCTAGCAAATTGGTGTGTGTCTCTGTCTGTCTCCCTTATTTACATTTGGTTACTATCTACAATAAAAGGTAAAACTCAACGTAAAGAGAAATACAGGCCTTAACTTGTGCAATGAAAACATGCTAGAGCAGACATACTCAGTAGGTCTTGTAGAAATGAATTTAACATTTAGGATCACAGACTGACTGGTTTACCATGCCCATGCCATGACCACATTCTCTTCTTTTGCTAAGAGTACAGGTGATTCCAATTTTAATCTATACTGATAAGACCTTTACAGACTTAAAGCATCAGCACACTTCATTCACATTTTCCACAAACAAAAGAATAAGTTGGCTAAATAACTCTCAAGGTTACTTAACTTCTAACATTCTATGGTTCTCTTCCAATAATTTGCAAAACCAGGAAAGTGCCTTGTAGGCTCAATATATACTTATTGAATAAATTTTATAAACCATTTTGAAAGGGTATTTCATGAAAGGAAAATATACTAAAAGTTTTATATTCTACAAAGACTACTCAGTATTTTGCTAGCATGTTTTAACTTCTTCCATGAAATATTTGACCCTGAAATACTGAGTATCTCATTAATGTAATAAACTTACAATGTCAAATAAAAAGGCTTAAAAATAGTTTTCAATCTCAGTTCTGCCACTTACTATGTGATTCTGGCCAAGTTAGTTAATCTCTCTCTGTCTCAATGTTTTTATTTTAAAAAAGGAGGATAACATTAGGTAACACTGTAGTGTTACTATAATGAGTTAAAGAGACACACCGGGAAGTGTTATAAAAGTAGATATTCAATAAATGCTAGGGTTTTGTTGTTGCTGCTCACTGACAAATGTTTTCCAGCTTTAAAATGCTTTACGGATTAATAATGCCTAGTGTTGGCAAGGGTGAGTAGAAACGGACACTTCTCAAGCCATGAATAGCTGTATGAATTAGTACTGTGTAAAACTCTTTCAGCTGATCTCCACTTAGCGGAATGATGGTTTATGGGACACTCTCCATCTCCTCTGTAAAATGTACAGACTGGTGCCTACATCCCAGTGAACACCCTGCCTCTGAGTGTTATCACACAGCCTAGGTTCTGTCCTTCCATCTGTTCCTAAACAAGTTTATGTCAATTGACTCTTTACCATATTGTGTAATTTAAATGTCAAGTAAACTAATGACACATTAGGAAAGAAAGTTTCTACGAAAACTAAGTTGAATGCCTCGAAAAGATATGGTAATAGCAACTGCTATACAAAACTGCCAGCAAATTAGGTCTAAGTGAGACAAGTGAAAGGACTGGGGGGGGGGGATGTAAAAATCTAGAGGACTGACGATGAACTCAGATTGTTTTCATTTAAAAAAAAAAGTAAAATCTGTAGATACTGTATTATAGGTAATACATAAGAATAGTAAAAGGAAATTTCAAAGAAGAGATCTATTCACAAAGAAAGGTCTTGCTCCTACATCAGAAGACGAGTGAATAAATGTAAACTCAAAGGTTTTATACTGAAACAAAATACTTTAAGTATTTGTTTATCATGATTTCCTTGGTTTGACTTTAGGGCTCAACTGACCATCTACAACTGATCTCAATTATATTGGCTAAGAATGTTACTACTTTTGAATGTGTCTGAAGTGCAATCAGCTTTTTTTTTTTTAACTAAAATTTCAATTCCACATTTAGTAAATCTATCTTGGAAAATAAGCCCAAGTCCACAATGTTAAATGTACAAGGATGCCCACTGAAGCATTGTCTGAAAAAGCAAAATCCCCCCAGAAGTCCAAACAAAAGTCCATCGATAGGGAAATGGTTACATTAAGTTAACGGTACAACCATTCTGTAGAATACTATGCAGTCTTTAAAAAGAATTTCTAGCTTATAGTAAAAGAGGAATCTCCTTTTCATTGTATTTCCTTTTGGATGGTTTAATTTATTTAAACCATGTGTAATATTTTTTAATTAAAAAATAAACCCAGCTAATTAAGGAGAGAATTAGGTAGATCTTCATGTGCTGACATGGAACAATATTCATAATATGCTAGTAACTGGAAAGCAGCTGCTGTGTCTGAAGAGAGGGACTAGGAGGGGAAAATGAGAGGGCTTTCACTTATTCTATGTACATATTTCTGTGCTGCTTAATTCTGTTTTTAACAATGAACATACATTAAAGTAATACAGTTTTTTTTCTTTCAGAAAGGCTTTGTGAACCTAAAGGTCCCCCAAACAGATGGTTAGCCAAATAAATTATAGTACTCTCACACGATAGAATACTGTGTGGTTCTTAAAACCATGTTCATAAGAAATAATGAGAAAATGTGTAAGTGTTACATGTTTTCTATAACATGTATTACTTTAATAGAATAAAACTAAAATTTTAATTAAAATTATATAAAATACACATGTTTTTATTTGAAATACTGGTAGTTTTATTCTGAAAGTCGTAAGTGGAAAAGAGCTGTTGTAATCAACTGTTTAGTTTCTGAGGACAATTCTGTATCCACCCCATACCATTAGCAGAGGAAAATCAATGCAACCAATGCAGAGACTTGTATGGATTTGCTCCTTCTCCCCCTTTCCCACCACATGATGGTATATTTTTGTTCTCTTTAGGGAAATTCAATTAACAATATTAGTCTCCTCTTCTGTCAGTGATGGACACCGCTGAGAGTCTGCTCACCACCTAAAGACGTGTAAGATGGGCTTACTGATTCCCTGACGTACTAGTTAACAGGAAAATTACTGCCCACTCCTATAAATGACTCTATATGCTTCTTGTCATAAACACAGTGACAGCTCCTGGAATCAATCTTTCATGACCTTATTGATTAGGACACTTAGAAATAATGAGACTTCACTGGTGGCAGAGTAATGCTTGGAAAAAGAAAAAAATACTCCAATGAGGGCTTGCCTATTAACACTGCCAAATTTATCTTCCCAGTGCCCTTTTCTTATTACAGACATTCACCCAGAATCATATATGAAAAGTTAATAATTAATTTTGTGGTTCATGTGCTTTTTCTTTTACTTGCTGGTAACATATTTTAAATTAATGAAATAAATAAATATAAAAACAAATTTTGATCACTGTCTTCTTACCCTGTAAGATTAGTATATGATTTCTAAATAAAGGGAACATGGGTTTTTTTCTGAGAGTGATTATAGGATAAAAGCTATTTAGAAAAATTCTGAATATTCTAGAAGGGAGAAGCTTTAAAACTATTTCACTCACCTGAGCATTTTCTCCTTATATGATTTACATATATATGTTTGAAGCAAAGTATCAGATAAAAATGCACTGACTGACAATGAAGGGAATATGTAACATGCTGCTGAAATCAGCTGCCCACTGCCCACATTTAATAAACATGATTTTTTTTCAAATTTGCTTCATTTTTAAAAAAGAAACAAAACAGAACAAATAGGGTTAACATCTCCCCCTAACTTCCTCAAAGGTAATGGCTATCCTGAATTGGTACACAGTCTGCCTATTTGGTGCTTCTACACTTTTACCTAACTCTCCCTTTCTCCCTACCTCCCCCTCTCTCATTCTAGCAATATAACATTTCTTTGAGTATTTTAAATGGTACATAAATGGAAGCATACTATATGTAGACTTTTGCAATTTTCCTTTTTGGTTGACACTACATTTACTAGTTTTTAAAAGCAAAAAAAAAAAAGTAAATGTTTTATTTAAATATATACAGGAAAGTGCATAAATTATAAGTAGAAAGCTTCATGACTTCACAAAGTGAAGGTACTCTGCCTCCATCATTTTAACCACCAAAACTTAAGTATGACGACTTAAAAGGCTTCGTGTTGCTTACCATTATATCCTCAGTACCCAAAATGTTGAGTACACAGTGGCAAGTTCATTAATGTTTCTTAAATAAATGAATCAATAAACTGCTCCACAGTATTCTATGACAGCGCTGCAACTTACTCATTCTCCTATTGCCATTCCCTGCCTGAAGACATTTAGCTTGTTTTCAGGCTTGTGCTATTAAAATGAGGGTGCAACGCACATCCTTGTACAGATCTCACTGCACACAGGTACAGCAGTTTCTCCAAGGTACAAACCTAGAAAGAGAATTCTGCGGGTCAAACAGGGCGTGCGCAGCTTCTGCTTCACCAGATCTTGCCATACTGCTCTACAAAAGTAGCATTCCAGTTAATACGTCGATGAGCACTATATGAGGGATTCCTCTCACCATATGCTTCTGAACACTTGGTATTTTCCATTTTCAACTTATGCCAGACAGGGAGTGAAATATCTTGTTTAAATTTACAGAAATATGACTACTAATGAGGTTGAGCATCTTTCCAAATATTTAATGGCCATCTGGATTTCTTTCTTTTATGACTCCACTCAATTTTCTAATGGGTTGACTTTTTCTTACTGATTTGTAGAATAATTTTAACATTTTTCTAGTCCAATTACTGGTTATATGTATTGCAAATATCTTCTTTTCATTCACAGCATATAACTTTATGAGTTATCATTTGAAGAGTTTTATTTTTTACTTTAATGTGGTCAATCATGTTACCTTAATTATATGTGCTTTTGAGAGCTTAAGTTATTTTCTAACTAATCTCATAAGGATATACATTTCTTCCAAATTATAAAAGTCCTGCTTTTTCACACATAGGACTTTAACTTATGGAATTAATCGTCATGTATGGCTTGTGAGATAGAGGTCTTATTCCGTCACTCACTTACACGTATATTTATTCATTGATTAATACGGAAAAATAATTGTCCCAGTCCCATTTACCAAAGGGTCCACTTTTTCTCCCCTGTTGAATACGCAGCTTAAATCAAGAATCTCTCTCTATACACGTGTATATGTGTAAGGGTATGTGTTTTATATATACACACATGTATATGTAGATCAGTTTCTGGGTTAGTATTTTCCACCGAAGTATTTGATTATTTGTACCAACATCATACATTTACTACAGCTTAAAAAGTCTCATTTCTTTTTTTTCTAGTGACCATCTTTTTAAAATTTTTTTTCAGCTTTATTGAGATATAATTGACATATATTTAACATTGTGTAAGTTTAAGGTACACCATGTGTTAATTTGATACACATATATTATGAAATGATTACCACAATAATATTAACACCTTCATCATCTCACATAATCACCATTTTGTGTGTGTGTGGCGAGAACCTTTAAGATTTAATCTCTTAGTAACTTTTAAGTATATAATACAATATTGTTAACTACAGCCACCATTTATCTTTGTCTTCTTCAGTTTCTTAGTTTTCAATGTACAGATCGTTTCATTTCCTTGGTTAAATTTATTCTGAAGTAATTCATTGCTTTTGATGCTATTATAAATGTGATTGTTTTATTTCTTTTTCAAATTGTTAGTGTATAGAAAAACTACTGATCTTTGTATATTGATTTTGTATCCTGTAACTTAATTGATTTCATTTATTAGTTCTAATAGTTTTTTTTCTTTTTGGTGGAGTTTACAGGATTTTTTTATTTATAAGATCATACCTTTTGTCAATAGAGGCAATTTTACTTCTTCCTTTTCGATTTGAATTCTTTTTATTTCTTTTTCTTGCCTAATTGCTCTGGCTAGGACTTCCAGTACTATGCTGGACAAAAGTGGTAACAACAGGCATTCTCGTTCCTGATCGTAAAGGGAAAGCTTTCAATCTCTCATTGTTGAGTATGTTGTTAGCTGTGAACTTTTCATACATGGCTTTTATTATGTGGTGGTATGTTCCTTCTATAACCAATTTGTTGAATTTTTAGTGTGAAAGTGTGGTGAGTTTTGTTTAATGCTTTTTCTGCATTTATTGAGATAATCACATAATTTTAACATTAATTCGATTAATGTGGTGTATCACGTTTATTGATCTGTGTATGTTGAACCATCCTTGCATCCCGGGGGGGGGGAAATCCCACTTTATCATGGTGTATGAGCCTTTTGATGCGCTGTTGAATTTGGTTTGCTAGTATTTTGCTGAGAATTTTTGCATCTATATTCATCAAGAATGTTGACCTATACTTTTTTTTTTTCTTGTAGTGTCCTTATTCGGCTTTGCTGTCAGGGTAACTGCAAAGGGTAATTCCTTCACTTTCAGACTATGTGTGTTGTTAAAGCTGAAGTGAATCAATTGTAGGCACCATATACTGAGGTCTTTTTTCTTTTTTAATCCATGCATCCAATATATGTGTTTTGATTGGAGAATTTAATGTGTTTACATTTAAAGTAATTATTGATGGGTAAGGAACCGCTAAAGCTACCTTCATGTCTTCTGGTTACTCTGTAGTTCCCTTACTCCTTTCTTCCTCTTTTGGTATTACTATTTTTTGGTTTTTGTTTCTTGGTTACCATGAGGCTTACATAAAATTTATAAAAGTCTCTTATAAACTGATAACCTTAATTTTGATCACATACAAAAAGTCTACATTTTTAATTCTTTCCCCATCTTATTTTTGATGTTGCAACTTATTATCACTTTTTTCTTGTGTAACAATTAACACATTACTGTAGCTATAGTTATTTTTGATATTTTTGTTTTTTAACTTTTATACTAGGGTTAAGTAATTAACACACCACATTACATTATTAGAGTAATTACAAATTTGACCTTATCTTTACTAGTTTTATATTTTCATGTTACTATTTATTTTTGGGGGGGTAATTACATTCTCTTATTTATTTTTAGAGGGGGTACTGGGGATTGAACCCAATATATGTTCATGCTAGTAATTTGTATCCTTTCATTTCAGCTTGAAACACTTTCAGCACTTCGAATGAGGAAGGGCTAATATGATGAATTCCACCAGCTTTTCTTTATCTGAGAAAATCTTTACCCTGCTTTCATTTCTGAAGGACAGCTTTGATGGGTCAAACATTCTTGGTTGGCAGTTTTTCCTTCAGCACTTGGAAAATATCCCACTCTCTCCTGGCCCACAAGGATTCTGCTGAGAAATGCACTGAGAACCTTATGAGGAGGGGGGGTGTTCTCTTGTATGTAAAGAATTTTTTTCCCTAGTTGCTTTAAAAACTCTGTCTTTGATTTTAGACAGTTCTATTATAATGTGTCTTGGGGATCACTTGGGGTTGAAATTTTGGGGGTACCTGTGAGATTCATGAATTCAGATGTTCTAAATTCTTCCCAGATTCACACATTTGCAAAGTTCTCTGTCATTATTACTTTAAATAAGCTTTCTCAAGAGACCCTTTCTTTCCTCTCTTCTCCTAACTGGACTTTAATTATGCAGATTGTTTTTCTTAATGGCAGACTATGGCTCTTGTTAGGCTTTCTTCACTCTTTTCCCTTCTTAGATCTCCATTTCTTTGGGGTCAGTTGCTGGAAAACTGTGTTCCTTTGGTGGCATCATGTTTCCCTGATGTCTTGCATTGCTGTCTTCTTATTTAAAGAAGCTATCACCTCCTCTTTACTGACTGGCCTCTGTGTGTGTGTTGGGGCACTTGTGGGCAGGGATTCTCAGTCAAGACACCCCCAGCATCTCTTGGGCAGGCTTTCTGATGGTCCACAACGTGGTTAGTAGGATCCACATCCTACCAATGTTCTCCCAGCCATACCCTATCCCCCTCACACAGTACACCTCAGTGTTCAGGATGGGGCTAAAAAGAAGTGGGTCTCCTTGGCAGCATTGTGTTTAGCTGGAGAAGGCAGACTGTCAATAACATGCTCTCACTTTTTCCTGTGGGAGAAATCACAGACTGAGAAGGCCTCTGGTGGCCATGTACTATCCTCATTGGGGGAAGGGTGACACTGGTAAAGGTGACTTCCTCTTATCCTCTTCAATGCATCTATTTTTGAGTTTTTGCCCCAACAATGCACTAGAGCTTCCCTGTTGGACTCTGGGTCTAAGCTGGTGTTCTGGGGCAGGGGGAAGACTGCAGAAAATATTTATCCCCCCATGTTGATGATATCATCAACTCTCATTTATTTCTTATTTAAAATTTGTTCGATTATTCTCACTTTTATTTTTCTAAAGAACTTATTTTTCTAAAGGACTAGAATCACCTTGGAATATTCCATGAAAAAGTTTACTGCAGTTTTAACTGAATTTTACTTATAGTTTAATTTGTAGAGACTTGACATCTTTATAAGTCTTCCCAATCGTGAACACCAAGCATCCCCATTTGTTGAAATACTCCTTCAATAGAGTTGTATAATTTTATCCATAAAAGTCTTATTTATTTTTTTACAAAGGTTATTCCTAGGTTATAATAGTTTTTGTTGTTATTAAGAATGACATTAAATTTGTTTTCTTTTTTACTTTTCTAGTTTTTGGTCATTAGTGTCTAGGAACATAATTTATTTTGGTAAATGGATCCTGTAACCAGGAACCTTTATCTCTTTTCTGGTTTCAACAATTTGTGGATTTTCTTGGATTCTCAAAATAGACAATCAAATTATCAGCAAATATATGCAATTTTCTTGCTTGCTTATTTTTTATTTAGGTATGATGTTCAAATACGTTAGCAACATACTTCACAGGTACCAAATGATCAAAACAGAGCAGTGATTATACAATCCATGTGGTTGTACTGTCACATATTAGCCAGTTATCACTACTGCTTTTTCTTGTTATATTGAGCAGGACCTCCAGGACAGTGCATCAATGTTTCATTATTAAATATGTTTCTTGCAGGTTTTTGGTAACCACCCTAAATTAGGCTCTTCTTCTTAAAATTAAATATTTAAAACTTAAAAATTAGGAATAAGTATTTAATTTTAATTTATGCCTTTTCTGTTTCTATTGACATTGATCTATATTAATTTATTTTTAGATGTTATATTGATTTATTTTTAGATCTTCTCATTCCTAAAACAAGTAATAGTTGATTATTTGGTTACTAACTTTTAAGTCTCACAGCTGAAGAGTTAGATATGCAATCCTATCCATATTTTTCAAAGGGGGAAACTGAAGCTTCCTACAAAGGTTAATAATCTGGCTAAACTCACAGAGCTACTACACGGCTGACCTGGAATTTGAATTCAGGCCCATAACCACAAAGCCTGTGGTCTTAATGACTGCATTATATTGTATCCACATCTGCTGACTGCTTACTGATTGCTAGGAGTTAAACACAAATTATTTCATTTAATAGCCACACAATCCTTCGGGACATGTCAACATTATACATTTTACTTATATTTTACTTATAGGGGAGACTGAAGCCCAGAGATTAATCAGTTTGTCCAGGGTCACACAATAAAGAGGTAGCAGGTTCTAGGTCCGTGCTTTTAACATTGCTTTCATCTGCTTTCTTAATACCTTCCCATTCATGGTCCAATTGTGACCCACATCACATGCAACTTTCAATAATCCTCTGTTTCTTTATAGTTCCTGGGAATGGAACAGAGGACAACCTAGATAATTTAATTTATTCTGAGGCAGAGTTTCTCCAACTGTCCATTTAACAATCTGTAATGCCAGAAAAAAAGTGAATTTCCAGAGACATGGGAATTATACACCTAGTAACAGCAAAAAAACTTCATGAGTGTTTCATTTCAAAAAAAAATTTTTTTACCCTCTTTTTCAATGACATCATCTGTGTTTATTTTAACCAGAAAACTGTTTTATATACTATTCAGGAAGAAAAAAGTCTTCTACCTGCCTTATTCATACACAAGGTATTTCCCATGGAGTCTATTAACGTAAAAAACAAAAAAAATGAGCTGAACTGAAGACAGCTAGTATCAAGGACCCTAAACAGGCAATTTCTCGTTTTTTAGTGTCACTATTTCCGAGAACCCAGACTTATAT
Source organism: Camelus bactrianus (assembly GCF_048773025.1). Classification (NCBI taxonomy): domain Eukaryota; kingdom Metazoa; phylum Chordata; class Mammalia; order Artiodactyla; family Camelidae; genus Camelus; species Camelus bactrianus. The sequence continues at coordinate 31,450,536 of NC_133565.1, forward strand.
AAATGCGGTTAAAAACAGTAAGTGTTTACTCACTGCATCCAGCAATCAATCAATAAGGTGAGCCCAAGAGCAGAATACTGCCAGAGAGGTAGCATGATGGAACACTGTCAGGACGCTGTGAGCAGAAACCTCAATAAGCACATCTTACCAAAAGGTGAAATCACTCATGACATACATTGGGCTGAAAGGGTCTCTTATACAGCACTGTCTATTCACTTCTTTATTTTAAATCATAAAAACAATGCACTCAACAACAACTTCATTAGTGAAGAAAAAAACTCTAACAATTTGTTCTTAATTTTATCAGTAGCACTGTCATTTTTAGCAATGTAAATAAATTAAGATTAAATAATTCATGTTCCTACTTCTGGCTCTCATTTTCATCATTTTCATGATACTTTTTGCCCAATATAATAATTGACATGTCTTGTTGAAAATTTATCAATTATTTGCTAAAAAGTATCTTATAAATTACCTTTCTTCAAAAGATAATACTAAAATGGTCTTTTGCACAAAAATCTAAGAGCGTAAAACAAATTTTTAATAGTTTGTCTCTAATGTTTGCATAAACTGACCCTCTAGGGAAGTGTACTTGTGTATCTAATAGCTTTCAGAAGCCTCCCTTGGCTGTGTTCTAGGGATGGGTGGTTAATCACAGTGTACTGGTACTCATCCACCTAGGTGAGTAGTGAACTTAGCTTTGATTTCTCATGCTTAGCTTTCTTTAAGCATGCCACAATCCCTCTACTTCCATGGAGAAATAATAAATAACCACCAAAAAGTGTGTAGCTAGTATTTAGTTATAAACAACTCTAATGCTCTACAGTTCTCATCAATGAACTCAATACTTTTCTGAATGAGGACCTGTACTGTGCAGTCAGCAAAGACAGACATTCTCTTTTTAAACTAAATCCTCTACATGTGACACTTTTCTAAGTAGAAGATGACATACAGCTGTTTTCCAAGATTTGCAGTATGTCTTGATATGAAACAGGTTGATCCTCAGTTACACAACTAGCTAACTTAACTGGAAAAGCCATTTCCTAAAATCCTCATGTTACAGACATTATTTTAATATCCTTCCATTTGTAATTTATTTTAAAAATATGATTTAAAATGAAATTAGGACTATTTCATTCAAATATGGACAAACTGAGCAAGTAAGATAAACCCTCCTGCTGAAAACAACCAAAAAAACTGAATAAAAAATGTTTTATTATTCTTAAAAGGATTAAGACTACCAGAGAGAAAACTGCAAGCCAAAAAGCTAGGGGAAAGAAAAACCAAGAGACAGAAGCATAGCCCTCAAAGCTGCTTTTGCTGACCCACGAGAAGCATTCGCAAAACGACACAAGTAAAACAATCCCAAACAAGACTGAAAAGTTTCACCCTCATACTAAGCACCAAATGGAAGTCAGCCAGCCAATCCACATACTTGTAGCTTGTTCAGGACACCCAAGGGGCCTAGGAAGCCCTAAGCCTTGAACTTGAATTAAGGTTCCAGAAACATTAGTACTTTTAGCATCTACCCCCCAAAAAGGAAATATTTCCAGAGGAAGGCACCATCATATTAGGTTTCCAATTATTCTTAAAACTGGTTCTAATACAATGACCACAAAACAAATGTAAATAAATTTTAAAAGACTGAAATTATATGAAGCATCTTCTCCAACCACAATAGAATGAAATTAGAAATCAGTAACAGAAAAAAATCTGGAAAATTGACAAATACGTGGAAATTAAACAATACATTCTTCACAACCAATGGGTCAAAGAAGAAATCACAAGGGGGAAACTAGATAATACTTTGCAATAAATGAAAAGGAAAACACAACATAACAAAACTTGTGGGATTCACTGAAAGCAGTGCTCAGAGGAAAATTTATGGATGTAAATGTCTGTTTTAAAAAGAACAGAGATCTCAAATCAATAAGTTAACTTTATACTTTAAGGAACTAGAAAAAGAAGAGCAAACTAACCTCAAAGTTAACCCCAAACTAAAGGAAATAAAGATTAGAGTGGAGATAAAACAGAGAAAAGAAAAACAAAGGAGAAAAATCAATGAGACCAAAGTTGGTTCTTTAAAAAGATCAACAAAACTGATAAACCTCTAGTAGACTAAGGAAAAAGAAGACTCAAATGACTAAAATCAGAAATGAAAGTGGAAAGGTTACTACTGACCTTAATAGAAATAAAAAAGATTTTGAGAGCACAGTATGATCAAGCATATATGAACAAGTTAGATAACCTAGATGAAATGGACAAATTCCTAGAAACATGCAAACTACTAAAACTGACTTAAGAAGAAATAGAAAACTGGAATATATTTGCAACAAGTAAAGAGACTGAATCAGTAATCAAAAACCTCTCAACAAAGAAAAGCCCAGAACTAGATGGCTTCACTGGTGAATTCTACCAAACATTTAAAGAATTAACAGCAATCTCTCTCAAATTCTTCTAAAACACAGAAGTAGAGGGAACACTTCCTATTTCATTCTGAAGCCAGTATCATCCTGATACCACAGCTAGACAAAGACATCAGAAGAAATTTCAGACCAATACCCCTTATGAATATATACGTGAAAGTTCTTCACAAATACAAACATCAGCATGTAACGAAAAACTAATATGTTAAAAAGGAAACAAGACATCACAACAAAGAATGTGTAAAAACACACACTCAAAGATATGAGATAGAGATTATCAGACACAGGTTGTAGAATGATATTTTCTGTGTAAAAATAAAAAATAAGCTTGAAAATATCTGCAAAGAACATGTAATTACAGGAAAAAGATGTAGAAGACTTGAGAAAGAGCAAACATGCTTTCTAGACATGGAAAATAAAATACTGTGGTTAAAATTAAAAATTTAATGGATTGTTTTAAGAGCCTATCAGAGACAACTGGGGAGAGAATAAACTGAAACAGAAAAACTGGAAGAAACTCATATATTCACAAAACTTTGATATATGATAGAGGAGGCACCAAATAACAGTAGGGAAGACCAGTCTTGTCAATAAATAGTGATCAAAAAAATTAAGCATCTAGATGGAAAAAAACGGAACCTCAGAGTAAGCAGAAAAATTAATTCCAGGTTCATAATAAACTAAAAGTAAAGGCAAAACTGTAAAACTTCAAGAAAATATAGGAAAAGATTTCTTGACTTAGCAATGAGACAACAGTTTATGAAGATGAGCAAAAGCTATTAATCATAAAATGTTGATACATATTTCCATATTGAAATTGACATACTATATCATATCACTTACATGTGCAATCTAAAAAATACAACAAACTAGTGAATATAACAAAAAAGAACAGACTCACAGATACAGAGAACAAACTAGTGGTTACCAGTGGGGAGAGGAAAGGGGAAGGGGCAACACAGTGGTAGGAGATTAAGAGGTACAAACTATTAGGTATAAAATAATCTGTAAGGAAATGTTTTACAACGGAGGGAATATAGCCGTTATTTTATAATAACTATAAATGGAGTATAATCTTTGTAATTGTGAAACACTATATTGTATACCTAAAGTGTATATACTCTTGCACATAAATTATACTTCAATTAAAAAAAAAAGAACTTCTGTTCATCAAAAGAACCAAAAGAGAGTAAAAAGACAGCTGAGTAATAGGAGTGGATATCTTTAATACATTTAAACAGCATAGGACTGGTATCCAGAACACAAAAAAGAATTCCTACAAATCAGTAGAAAACTGAGCAAAAGATCTGAACAGGCATGTTACAAAAGAATAGAATTCAAATGGCCAACCAATATGAGTAGGTGCCCAAACCCATCTGCCAACAGAGATGCACGTTAAACTTGAGCAAGCACACTACCATATACCCACAAGATTAGCAAAAATTTTGAAGTCTGATAATATCAAGTGTCAGAAAAGGAGGGAGAAGTAGGGCTTTGATACTCTGCTGGCAGCAGAGCAGCTTGATATACTTTCTTTGGAGAACAGCATTATGAATAAAAGTTAAAGATATCCGTACCCTATAACCCAGGAATTCCACTCCCTAGGGAAATTTTTGCACATTAGTACAAGGATACATGTTGAGAAGCACATTTTCCATAAAAATAACCCAAATGTCCATCGATGGTGAAATGGATAAATACCATTGTGGTAAATTTACACAATGACACGGTATGATGCAATGGAGAAAAAAATCTTCTACAGCAACATAAATCCTTAAATACATAATCTTGATAGAAGTGAGACACCAAATTACAGAGAGGAGCATTCCATTTATATAAAGTTCAAAACCAGGCATGTTTAAACTAAAGCGTATTACTTAGGGATGGACCCTTAGGAGATAAAACTATAAAGTTAAAAAAAAAGGGGGCTTTCCAAAAAGTCAAAATAATAATTTAACCAAATATTAAGAGAAAGGTATGATTGGCAAAATAAATGTAAGTGTGAGTGAGCTGGAGGGTTCTGAGATGCTGGCAATTGTTCTATTTCTCAGCTAGTAGTCACTGAGTTTTTTTGCTGTTCAATTATTTATTTTCTCACTCAAGTGAGTTTTATATAAATTTCTCTGTGTTATATTACATAAGACGAAGTTTATAAAAAGAATTTTAAAATAGTCCACAAATAGTTAATGTGCATAATCATAACAGAAAACATCACAAGTTGTGTAAAGAAAGTTACTATAAACTAGCAGTAAAGATACTCATCTTCGAGTTTTCATAACGAATTTATTTGCTTTTAAGAGTACTCTTCATAAAGAAGCCACAATAAGTGATTTCAGACAAGATGACTAAAACAGTGTGTTTTTATAAAGACAAACCTCACCATTTTAAAAATAATATAAACTATTTTAGACTCTTGATTATCTGTCTCTCTCTCTCTCTTTTTTATTGAAACAGAGTTAATGTAAAATGCACAGATTTAAGTATTCAGTTTGCTGAATTTTGGCAACTGGACACACCTACATGACCACCACCAAAAACAAAATGCACAAACACTTCTTCCTCTCTTTTCCTTCACTGTTTCTTTTTTAAAAATACAATCATACAAAATATAAATTAGATCTCTGTATGATTCTTTAAATAACAATTAATTCCATTCCTTATACTCGTCGCCTAACACAAGCTAGCTGAAGGGAGGATATGAGAAACAGTTTCATTTTACTCTGGGTCATACAGCATACTTGCCACCTTCTAGCAAAATATGAGTGTCATACAAACTGTATACACTTAATTTGTCAGCTGCTATGAGGAAACAACTACATAAACTGAGAACACAGTAAGTGAAGGGATGAAAATAGGAGGTTCCTACAATTGAATGTTTTCCAGTTCCTCTCAACTGAAGAGTTCCAGCTGAAAATAAGAGAAGCAAAACCAAATACAACCATGAAGTTTGGAAGACAGGCAGTGTCTAGCAGGCGCTGAACACAATTTTCTGAACACAATTAGGTTGAAAAAGCTCTTATGGATTAGCGGTTCATCTTGTCTGAGTCTAGGTATGTGTTAAATAGCCACAAACCTCAGTTGGCAAAAAACAGGAAAAAAAAAAAAAAAAAAAAAAAAGAGGGTGGGGTGAGAAAGAATTTCTACCTTTTTACTTTGCAGTTCTGTGTTGGTGGAATTTTACAAGATGAATTTCAAAAACACTGAAGCATGGCAGGGTTTGCTATAGGTCTCACAAAGTCAGTTGTGATTTGACATCTCTCAATACGGTTAAATTATGAATGCTGTCAGCTATGTGGTTTACTTATTCAGGTTCAAGAGATTCACAGCCGAGTCCCTATTTAAATTTGGCAGGGTTCTAAAAAAGTCAGGAAAGGCAATTGGACAAACTCCATGTCCAATCCATCTGCTTAAACTGTTTACTTACAGTAACAGCATACAAATGTCTCATGTTACTGATAAACCACAGAAAGTTTCTGGGATGCTGTTATTATCCCAAACTTAAATGTAACGTTCATCATGGCAGAGTAAAGAGAAAAGTCAGTGCAAATACAAATCGCATTTACTTGGATCAAATAACACAATGGCAAGGAAGAGGAAAGTGCCTTTGCATATACAAGAATGTTTTAGAAACTCTTATTTGAAATAATTAAACATTTCTGCAGCAAAAGTGTCTTTGGAGCAATTTATTTTAACTTGAACTTTAATTTTATTGTGAAACATAACAAACACAAAGAAAGGCAGAAAAATTAGAAAACATTTTGTACAATTTAAAGAATAATTACAACTTGAACATACATCACCACCTGGTCAAGAAAAAAGACTAGAAGCACTTAAGAAGCCACTTAGGTAAATCTACCTGATCATACATCCCATCCTCCTCTCTGAAAAATCACTATCCTGCTTTTCGTGAGAAGTATTTTCTACATCTTCCTTATAATTTTACCAACTATGAATACACTCAAACAGTAACTGTAACTTTGTCTATTTCTAAAGTTTATAGAGCTGGAAGTGTAATAGTACATACACATATTTTGGTGACTTGTTTCACTCACTACACATTGTGAGATACACCCATGTTGTTACCCGTAACCGTAGTTTATTCATTTTTACTGTTGAATAATACTCCATTATATGAACATAACATAATTTATATATTAAGCTGTTGATGGACACTTAGGCCATTTTCCTTATTTGGTTATGGAATTGCCAATTAGAAACAATGCTGACATTAAACACTTGTGTACATTGACTCCTGGGGCATGTATGCATTGGTTTGTCTAGGGTACAAACCTAGAAGTAAAATATAATACACATGCCTGCAACTTTAGTTGGTAATAGCATTTACTGCTTTCTAAAGTGGTAGTGCCAACTTACATTATCACAAACAGCGTATCAGCATTCCCACTGCTCCAGATCTTTGCCAATACTTGGTATTTTCAGTGCTTAATTTTTGCCATTCTGATAGATGAATCAGTATCACACTGAGTTTTTATCTCGATTTTCCTGATTATTAAAGAGACTGACTATTTTTGCATTTACTTACTGGCTATTTAGATTTCTTCTTTCGGAATGTCTGTTCTCTTGACAATTTTCCTACTGGGTTGTTATTGGGTTTTATTCCTCATTTGTTTGTAGGAATTCCTTATTCCTACTCTGGATACCCTTTTTTGTGGGATACACATTTAAAGATCTGCCATTCTGTTGTTTTGTCTTCTTACTCTTTCTTCAGGTGTCTTTTGATGAATAAAAGTTCCTATTTTTAATGCACATTTATTAACATTTCCCTTTACATTAATTTTTTTATCCTTTTCTTGTCCAAGCAAAACTATAAAGTCAAGAAGATATTCTTCTGTTATTTCCTAAAAGCTTTTTCTTCTCTCCATGTTTCAGTCTGGATTCTTCCTTCCTTCCTTCCTTCCTTCCTTCCTTCCTTCCTTCCTTCCTTCCTTCCTTCCTCCCTTCCTTCCTTTCTCTTCCTTTCTTTCTTCCTTCCTTCCTTCCTTCCTTCCTTTCTTTCTTTCTCTTTCTTTCTTTCCTTCTTTCTTTCTTTCTTTCTTTCTTTCTTTCTTTCTTTCTTTCTTTCTTTTCTTTCTTTTCTTTTTCTTTCTTTCTTTCTTTCCTTCCTTCCTTCCTTTCTCTCTCTCTCTTTCTTTCTTTCTTTCTCTTTCTTTCTTTCTTTCTTTTTTTTTTTCGTTTTCAAATTCTTTTTCATTATAGGTTACTACAAGATATTGAATATAACTCCCTGTGCTATACAGAAGAAATCTGTTGTTTATCTATTTTATATGTAGTAGTTAGTATCTGCAAATCTTGAACTCCCAATTTATTCCTCCCCATTCCCTTCCCCCTGGTAACTGAAAGTTTTCTATGTCTGTGAGTCTGTTTCTGTTTTTTAAGTAAGTTTTTTTCTTTTTAAGATTCTACATATGAGTAATATCATAGGGTATTTTTCTTTCTCTTTCTGGCTTACTTCACTTAGAATGATGATCTCCAGGTCCAAACATGTTGCTGCAAATGGCATTATTTTATTCTTTTTTATGGTTGAGTAGTACTCCATGGTGTAAATAAACCACAGCTTCTTTATCCAGTCATCTGTCAATGGACATTTACGTTGTTTCCATGTTTTGGCTACCATAAATAGAGCTGCTATGAACATTAGGGTGCTTGTACCTTTTTGAATTAGAGTTCCCCCCTGGATATATGCTCAGGAGTGGGATTGCTGGATCATATGGTAAGTCTATTTTTAGTCTTTTGAGGAATCTCCATACTGTTTCCCATAAAAGCTGCATCAAACTGCATTCCCACCAGCAGTACAGGAGGTTCCCTTTTCTCCACACCCTCTCCAGCATTTGTCATTTGTGAACTTTCAAATAATGGCCATTCTGACTGGTGTGAGGTGATACCTCATTGTAGTTTTGATTTGCATTTCTCTGATTATTAGTGACACTGAGCATGTTTTCATGTGTCTGTTGTCCATTTGAATGTCATCACTGGAGAAATGCTTGTTTAGGTCTTCTCCCATTTTTGGACTGGGTTGTTTTTTGTTACTAAGTTGTACGTGAATTCTTTTTTATGACTCATCTTATACACTACTTCTCTTTCCGGTTGGTTTATTCTGCTGTTGTCTACAGTTTTCTTAATTTTGATTACTAACATATTTAGTTTTCAAATTTCTGTTTCCTGTCAAATGTGCTGCACCTTCTGGAAAGTAATTACAACTCACACCCTTGCACACGGTAAGCAGTTCCAGGGCCCGTGCGGCTCAGCTGCTGCTGCTGTTCACCCACGATGTCTTGCCCCTTCGTACAACTGATCACCTTTCTTTGTCAGACAATATATTTGAAGATGATTTTGTTGAAATAACTTGAGACTTAGGTTGATTATTATCTTCCTCCAGAACAGAACTTCCATTTGCTTTTGTTAGGTATCTGGGGGTATCAGTGATTCACAGTCACTTTATGGTCATTTTCAGTGACTGGGGTTTTCCCAGCCACCGAGATGACTGGAGGCTGAGCTGCAGCCTGTGCAATGACTGGCACATTTTCTCTATACACTCTCTCCTAGTTTCAGTCCTTTAAGATCCCAACTCAAAATATGTCTTCGTTTTTTGGCCACTATCCTAGGTGGTCACTAATATTTTGCCACTATCATTGGTAGTCCTAGACTCCAACATGTTTTCCCCAACAGTTCTATGACAATGTCAAAAGTACTAGTCGGCTTCTCATCCACCTCTCTTGGATCACCAAATGTACCCAGTCCCAAATGCCATGTTCCCAGATCCTGGCCTGGTAATTCTTCACTATTTTGCTAGCAATTCAGTTCCAGTTTACATTTTGCCTAGCTTTACTGTCATCAGTGAGAGGACTATTCTGAGTTACCTCCTCAGTCACTACTGTTCAATTCATAAATGTAGATATTTTCAAGCTTGTCTTTTATTTCCTTAAAACATAAAAAACACAGTTTGATGATCTGCGACTAGTAGAAAGCCTTGCTGTTCTGGTTTCTGCTTGCTCTTACTCACACTGACTTACTTTTACCCTTGTTTTTTGATTGTGGTTACTTGCTCTCGGGAAATTACTTGACAGAAATGAGGCCTAGGATAAAGGTAACTTCTTCCAATTAAGACTTGAATTTCCTTTGTCAGGTTCCTAGGGAATGCCACTGATCAACCCGGGACTACTTTAAACTCAATTCACCATTTGACATAATGGAGGAGATATGAATTTGGGCTGCAGATCCACTCCAGGGCTGGATGGTTATAACTTCTGCAGTATGCCAAGGCACTTTTTTTGTAGTCTCTGAGATCCGGTGAGAGGATTCACGATTATGTCAGGGGGTAGGCTGTGGTGGTTTTATCTTTGCAAAGGGCACATTTCCTAGACTTCATACTTTAGGCAGCCCTTAGGTTCATACTTGGTCCTCTCACTCTATGAGATTGCAAAATCATAATTCACACTTGACAGCCTAGTAAACGCTCTTGGGACTTTCAGCTATAAGCACAACTGACTAAATTTTTTTTTTTTTTTAGCCTGGTAATTCTTTAATTTCTCTGTAGCTTTTTGATGCTTTTAAGAAAATTACTTTTTTATTTTTCCAGCATTTGTAGATGTTTTTTGTTGGCAGAGTTGGTGCAAGTCTCCTATATCACCATATTTCTTATAGAAGCAGCTAAAGTTTGTTAAAAAGTGTAACACATGCAATAAAGCTTACAAAGATTTTATTTCTGAAAAGAATCAGAGACCCCAAAAAGCCAGAAGGTACCCGAGAAACACAGTATGTACTACAAAACCCAAGTCTCCTGTTTCCTGATCTCTTTTGTGACGAGAGCGTTTTCATGCATTACAAGTTCAACCCATTAGCTCTAAAATAGTTCTCAGAACTTCGGAAAAATTATCTAAGGAAAACTGTGTCAAAGCAGTAACAGAAAGCATCAGTTTGCTGAGGTCTAAATTAAGAGGACAAAGGACTCAAGATTAATCTCTCATCATTCCTTAGTGAGTGCCTGCCGAGTTCCTACCAGTCCTAGCCCTGTCACTTCTAGGCTGTCTTCAAATCCTTCACTGGGTACGTGGTTTTGGCACTAATGATTTTGTTACTCCAGGCAGTTTTCCAAACAAAAAAGAATGGTTATTTATAATTCCTAGACTGAAATCATAAATATCATCAGCTGAATTACACTGAAATGTCAGTATAACTCTATGAACAGAATTCCACATAAAGTGAGTCTGTCTTGGCTAGGTAAAAAGGATTTTAGTTATAAAAGTAGCAAAAGGATCTTATTGTAGGTAAGTTTAGACTCTAAGGTGGTCTTGCAGTATATACTCTGAGGACAGCTTTACAGCAAGGTTCCTGACACAGACCATTTAGACTGGGAGCCAGACTACATTTTTCTCCCTCAAATTATAGGGAATCAGTGGTATTCCGGTAAATTGGCCCTTTGTGAATGAAATAACTTTACTTAGATTTTCATACTGAATACCTTTCTTATACAGATCATTTTACTTTTTCCTCAAAACCTCTGTGATTACTTCAATCTAAAACAATATTCATGAGATAAGGTGCACATGATAGTATCTTCAAGCAAATACCTTTTAGATGAAAGCTTAAGTATTCTTCATAAAAACAATCAGTATGTGCTAATTTTAAAATAGAGATTTTCCCAAGGCATGTCAAACCTCCAAACACTCCATGCAGCACATGTCTGACAACTACCAGTTTCTGAACTCTCTCATACTCTGAAAAGGATGTATCATACAAGAGAACTGACTCTGTGTGGCTCTGCCACGATGTCACAGTGAATGTGTTGCTCACAGTTCCTACAGGGGATTGTATCATCTGATGCCAAATTGCAGCTGAGCCCTATCTTGTAAATTTGTTCATTCATATTACTGAGAACCCAGTAGTTCCACCCGAGGCACATGCCCCAGACTAGAGCTCTGATTGTCAAATCACAGTTCTTGGACCAGCAGCATCAGTGTCATTTGGGAACCTGTTACAAACACAAATTCTTGGGACCCACTCCAGACCTACTGAATCAGAAATGCAAGGTATTTTATCAAGCCCTCTAGGTGATTTTGATGCAGACTAAAGTCTGAGGCTCTACACTTTGGAGAACTTCTTGTTCACTTGCTCTGACATAATGTTTCGAGCAGTACTGCTTCTTTCTCTTTCTCTCTCTCTTACACACACACTCTCACAGACACAACCAATCTCGAAAATGAACATCCACTGTCAGAAGAATGAATTAAAAAGCCATAGTATTAACACAATGAAGTACTCACTAGACAACAGGGAAAATAAATGAAGAACAGCTGAACTGTGTGATATTTCATAAAGGTCAAATACAAGCAAAGCTAAATAATATGTTATTTAAATATACATTTATATGATAAGACAATAACACTATTTTTAAAAAACAAAGAAAGGATACCCCTTTAATTCTGGACAGTATTTCCCTCAGAGGGAGAAGAGGCAGGGTGGTGGGGTGAGGAAGGAACACAGCGGGAACAATAAACGTACTGGGAACAGTCTAATTCTTGGGTTGATCACGAGGTCACAGCTGTTCATTGTATTTATGTTGTTTTTATCACTACATTCTTTTGTATATATCAAATATTATACATTTTAAACACGGAAAACAAAAAATGCAGCTAATAAAGACGGCCATTACCTTAAATAGAAAAATTAGAAATCACCTAAGTGATATAAACTATGTAAACTGTGATGTTTATTAAGTTACAAAGAACTTTTAAAGACATGAGAAAATATTTATGATAAAATCAGCCAGATAAAATAACATAAAAAATGTACAGTAATAGGATTAGAAAAAAAAACAATAAAATGTCAACAGTGAGTATTACAGGGAATTTTATTTCTTCTTTGTACACTTAAAATTTTCTGTAGTGAATAATAAATACTTTTAAAATCATTAAGGATTTTTTTAAACTGCCATTGAAATATTTAATGACTCTAAGTCATTAAAGAAAACTGCCAAATCTTCCACTGGAAACAGAAAAGAAATTGGTGTTTTGTGATAATCTGTGATTTATGGGTTGTAAAATTCAAAGTTTTATATTTTTTTGCCATAGAACTGTGTATCTATATTACTCTGATTCCATTTAAAATAATTTCATGTTGTTTGTGTGGGGGAAAATATGACAGAAAATCTTGACCAAAAAATATACATTTTTGCCATAGAGGACTTCAATTAAAACAACTAAAAATAGCTTTGATTTCATTAAGAACAAAAATTAAAAACATCCACCAGTGGTTGACCGGCTTTTGGAAACACAGAAGAAACACATATACTGAAGGTCTGCCTTACAGCCCTACGGCCCTGATGTCATGGTAAGAAAGAACCCTAAGTATTAAGGCCAGAGATAAGTTACATACCTCTTTTTCCAGTATTCTAGCGATCTCACCAAGGGTTCGATCTAAAGCAGAAACCTTATTGCTTGCCCATGAGCCACTGTCTTGTACTTGCAGTTGTTTTAGAAGATCTTTGGCTAATCGCTGAAGCCTTCAATCCAAAATGAAAAAGAAGAATGTCATTAATGAATTAGACTACAATATTTTATTTTCCTAAATATTTTGAAACAAGTTACTTTTATTAGGTTAGAAATCACTTCAGAGAGCACCTGAGGGGAAGGAAAAAAAAACCTTCCTAAGGCTGGTATTACTCTATATTCACAAATGCCAATCTCGTCTTTGTGACACAAAAGAGAACTGGAGGACAGTACTGCCCATCCACAGGATTTGCTGGAGCAATTGCTGCCATAAGTTTCTGCATGACCCCTAAGCTAGAATACAACTGGAGACGGAGAAAAGGTGAGAGTATGGTGGCAGAGAAAATGAGAATCAGAACATGAGCAGGTTTTCGTATTTTGATTTAATTCTTCAAGGTAGCCCTGGATATTATGTTATAAGCATTGTAAACTCTCAGAATGTCAAACTCCCCATGTTCCAATTTATAGGCAGTTTGGGGATTTCCTGCCACTGCTGAAGTCATTTATTTAGACAACAGAGTAACTATTTGCTCGTAACCAAGAACACCATATATTACGTGGACTGTAGGGTTCTGTAGTAAGGGGACTGTATGTAGTATTTCTTTGAAGCCCTTACTTCTTCTGTTTCATATACCGCACTCTTCGAGCAATCTTCTCTCCTTTCTACTTACTTGCTTGAGCAGCACCCCCAACAGATACTCACCAGAGATTCTCGCAGATCTCTCCACGTTCCCCCTGGACATCACCTCCGTCTTGTCTTACCTCCTTTTTAACCTATGATGAATTCCACAGGCCTAGAATCACTGGAACCACTTTCCTGCAAACACGTGCTACATTCCCACTCTGTCCTTCTGTTTGTTACTCCTGCAGCTAAACCACAGCAGTGGTAACAGAAATCACTAATGTTTGTTTAGTTCTTACTGTGGGCCAGGCATCCTCCTCAGTGCTTTGCATGCATTAATTTATTTACCTGGATTAGTGAACATCTGGCAGCCTTTTCCATTTCTGATCCTGAGAAAAAGTCATACCATGCAAAAGGCTAGTATGACGACAGACTCAGAACCTTACTAGTAAGTCTGTCTAGTCTGCTCACTCTTCCACAAACTTGCTTCACATGCTGCCCATCTCCTCGCAAGTCTACCCTTTCCTTCCGCCCCCTCGCTTTCACATAAGAAGATCTCACATTTCATAGAGAAAATGGAAGCTACTGGAACAAGAAAATCCTCACTTTCTGCCACAAAATCTACCAGCTTATCTCCACTTCGCCCACACCTTCCTTTATTTCTCCGTTACAATCAAGGAAGACTTTCCTCCCATGTAGAGCTATCTTGCCACACAGGTCCTGTATTCACGAGGACTTTCTCCATCTAAATCCTTCTCTTCTTCCTGCTTCAGTGTCTTTGCAAATGCTCTTCATTCACTGCTTCTGAACTGCTTCCCCCACCTCTATGTTATCTAGAAAACTTGTACTTTTCCCTTAGTTCTTAGCTCAAACACTGCTTTCTCTGATTTGACTGTTCCTTCAAATCACTTATCACAAGTCTCTCCCATGCAGGGATTTACAACAGAACTTTTGGCCAATGATGGGAATGTTTTGTATCTGTACTGTCCAACATGGTGGCTGCTAGCTAGTTAGTGTGACTGAAGAACTGAACTTTAATTTAATTTTAATATCTTAAGTTTACACAGCCACATGTGGCCAGAAGCTACCATACTGGACACTGTAGAAGCACAATATTAACTCCATGAGAGGGTTCTTGTCGACCCATTCACTCCCTTATCCATAGCACCTAATAAGTACACTCAGTAGATATTTAATGATGAATGGTCTATCTAAGAAGAAATTTCTTCTTTATGTTAATCTTAATAATGTCCATAACATCATAGGTTACAAAATACTTTCACATACATGATCTTATTTAGTCCTCTGAAAAACACCATCCACTAGTATTATCCATGTTTGAAAAATGGAGCAATTAAGGCTCAGGCAAATTAGGTTAACTTTCCAAAGGCCTCACAACTCGTAAATGTACAACTGTAATCTTCAAATTTCATGCTTTGTTCCACACCATATTAGTCAACTCAAATAAGGAAATTTTATTCACAAATGAATAATATCCTAGGATATAATTTCATTTAAAAATGTATTTATGGAAATTTTTTTTAATTTTTCAAAGAATACAACAGCAAATACAGCTCAGAAGGGCACTAGTGAACTCCAGTTTAAACCTAGGCTATCCATATGAGGTTTACCTGGTAAGTCAAAGAATGAATACAAAGTCTAAAATCAGAAATGCCTCTGCTTTAAATGTGCTCCAGCACATACCACATGTGTAAACCCTGAGGAGGCTATTTAACTACTCTCAACCTCAGTTTCTTCAACTTAAAAGTGGAAAGTGTGTGTGTGTGTGTGTCCTTTCAGAGCTGCTGAAGATTAGAGACAATTAATGTAATGTACCCAAGACCATTCACTGACGTAGACATTCAATAAGTGATCAACTATTATTACTACTCACTGACAGAAGGTCTCAATCTAGCAAAAAGAAAAAGGGAATATAAAAAAATACAAAAATAGAATAAGAGCAACATACTTCTTTTCCTTCTAATCGAATATGGGCTAGAGTCCCATCCGATTAAAGTTACTGACCTTATCATGTGGACTAATATTGGCAGCAAACTTCATTGTGTGGTAGATAAGTAGCCACTTCAGCTTTTGGCTGAATAAAGCCTGCACACCATGTAACCGAATATCCAGCCACAGCAACAGATGCACACGAATCTAGCAGTATTCTTACCAAGAATGCTCACATTCCACTGAAAACGAGGGGTATTTCGGGAGGCACAAGGACCGTTTTAATTCACAGAATACAAGAGGCTTGTATTTCACCCTGAGGTAAATCAAATCTGGGATTCATGTGAACCTGCCCTTCAAGGAACAATGCCAAATCCAGGGGATGCTTTGGAAACATGAGCTAAACCTGTTTCATTCCCTGCCTCCCTCCACAGAAGCACCACAAATAACACAGCCCCTCTCTAGAAAAGACCTTTAGACTTTGATTCATACTATGAATAATTATAGAATGTCACAGGAATCAAGCCCTGAAAGCTGTATTTTCCCTACAGGGCAAGAACAGGAGCTGTTTGGAGGGTGCAGTTTTTGAATTCAGAAATTGTTACCTGAGTTACTTCTGGCAGATAATTTTTCTAGCACAAAAAGAAAAAGTGAAGGCTTCGTAACTCCCAGCGCAGAACGTGAGAAGTATCTGTCAGGTAAGTGGCTTTGTGGAGAATGCTGTAAGGCCAGGTATTTTCTTCTCAAAACTTGACAAATTCTAACAAAACTTAACAAATTCTAATAACTCTAAGTTCAAACCTGTCACTGGTAAATGTAAGGTGTAATGAATGGCTTCTCTGTGAGGAGCTTCAACTTTTATCAGAGTGAATTTCTGGGAGGTTCATTAGGATCATTGAGAAGATTTATAAAAGTGAAAGAAAGGAGACTGGGCTCACGTTAGGAAATAACGTTCTTTAGTGTGAAGGCAGGAAGACATAAACATATTAACTTCCTTTTTTCTTTCACCTCCTCTATTTGAAAGGTACATAGTCTCAATTTGGGGCCACTGGTTCCCCTTCTATCTTTAAATAATATGCTTAAGCTTGTATTTCTAAATGTAAGAGTTTAAGAAATCCCCATATGAGATGAAAAAAATCAGCATGCACATATTGCCTCCTACACTGGACACCTTTCACGTTTGCCTGTCAGCGTCCTTTCTTGTGGAGAAAACCCATCCTTCCCTTTTAGGGAACTACCTTGCCCTCACACTTACATGGGTGTAACAGATGTTCTCAATGCTACCAGGGTGCTGCTGCTCCCAGGCCCTCACTCTTAGTGGAAAGATCTAAGAAAAGTGTGTATTTTGCTTTATAAATAAACTACATATAACATTAATATATATATAAACACACACACACAGCTGACGTTTGAACAACAGGGGTTTGAGCTGTGAGCGGATCCAGTAACATGCAGATTTTTTCACCATATACTTCCCACAGGATTCACAGGTGGTTGAATCCATGGATGCAAAACCTCTGAGAGAAAGGGCAGACTGTAAAAACTGCAGCCAGATTCTGGACTTCTCAGACGGCTGGCGCCCCAACCACCTCCCACCTCCACCACTGCTCAAGGGTTGTGTGGGTGTGTGTGTGTCCCTACCCATTTACATCTACATTCATTTCTATTTATATATATTGGAAAATACGAGTTAAAACTGATACCTACAATTCCAATTAATCACCACAGGATTTTCTATTCTCTGAGTATATTTTTAACTCCCTTCTCCAACCTGCCTTCCATCATCCTTAATATATTTACTTATTTGAATAAGCCCCTACATGTAATACATCATCCACCTTTGTTTATGTATACTATTATCTCCCTGCTTGGCCTCTGACGCCCCATTCTGGGCTCTTCTGCCCTTATCATCCTGCTTGTGTTTAACACTCTTTGCAAGGCTCCCCTGACAGACTGTGCCAGGATGCCATTCCATGGATATGCCCTCCCTACTCTGCTCTGATTCCTCGTATCAGGCCATGGTGCCCTGTCCCACGTGGAAGCTCCCTGCATTCTGCCTGGGCTCTGAGCCTCACACCCAGCCACCCTCCTCGGCCCACTTAGGCTCTGACATGCACCATGCGCCAGTGCTGCCTCCAGCCATCCGGCCAGTGCCCACGGCTGCTTGGCGCTCCCTCATCTAACGGCTTCATGACTGAATTTTTCAGGGAGTCAGGGTGGTGACTGGAGGAGGAGTCATGTTAATTTATTAGATAGAATAATTTTATGAGGAGATTTCATCTGCTATTTGGTTACCAATTTCAATCAGTTACAATAATTATCCTTTGTGATGCTCAGATTGTCCTAATTTGGCTAGTAGTAAACTCTTCAAGTCAGCTCCTGAGTCCTTTCACAAAATACTAGCAGCCTTTGAGAGCTTCCTTGCCAACCAGTATCACAGAGCATTCAGATCTAGAATTAGGCATTTTTCCAAGAGGTTCTTGCTTATTTTAGTCCGAAATGGTATTTCAGGTCCCAAATCAGTGAGCACAAGGGATGCTCACTGCTACTGCGTTGGTCATTGTTTCTGGGCCTCTTAATGGACAGAGCTAGGAAATCAATAAATGTGTGTATACACACATATATAATACATGTGTGTCTATGTACGTACACATGCTAATAAGTATACACACAATACACAAAACACTTTTTAAAACATAAAACCCTATAAATTCATATAACTCCAATTCAGTCCTACAGAGTTTTTACCTGATCTCTACTATATTACATTTATCTTCTTTCATCCAGACTGAGAATTCATGTTCTTGGGGACACAGGGGACAAAAGAATGCTAGTCTCCATAATCTTCTTTACTTTATCCCATATTATAGGCACACAGACTCCAAATAACATTACTAATAATACCACCAGCAATTAGAGAATAGGTTTTTTTAACGTATGTTTTCCCCATTCTCCCTAGTCTTTTTCTTGAGTTACAGTCGGTTTACAATGCTGAGTCAGTTTCTGGCGTACAGCATGGTTTTTCAGTCGTACATGAACATGCATATATTCACTTTCGTATTCTTTTTCCCTGTGAGCTACCACAACATCTTGTATATACTGCCCTGTGCTATACAGTATAAACTTGTTTATCTATTCTATATATACCTGTCAGTATCTACCAATCTCAAACTCCCAGTCTATCCCTTTCCACCCACCTCCCCCCGGCAACCACAAGTTTGTATTCTATGTCTGTGAGTCTGTTTCTGTTTTATATTTAAGTTCATTTGTCCTTTTTTTTTTCTTTAGATTCCACATATGAGTGATATCATACGGTATTTTTCTTTCTTTTTTCCCTAGTCTTTTTCTTATAGTTATACCATGAATACATCTGAGATACAGCTATTACAATATTCTTTTTCTTCTGGCCATCAGTCTTAGTTCTATAAAAACTGTAACTTTAATATTCATCAATAGTCTTTACATTGATGTCTAATAATTTTGAGTGTCCAGGGTTCATTCTCTATTAGTATTTAAGATCCTCAAGGAAAAAAAATGTGGGTCAAGGATTTGGTAACCGGCAAAACTGATTTTTGAGGGCATAAAATGGTCAATAAGAAAGAGTAAGAGCTAAGGCAACACTGTTCACACAAGCCCTTCCTGAGGAACCTGTTTAAGAAGAGGTTCAGGTGCTTCTCTCAAACTGGTTCCCTGAAGCTTCCAGTGAAAGCCTGTTAGTGATTTGGGGGTTATCCTTTCCTTACGTCAGCTATCTTCTCTGTTGCTTCTCTCTGATTTCCTTCACATATGTCATTATCATGCAGGGCTTGTGGCTATCTGTTTCCACCCACTTGTAATTGGGATTTCACATAGATATCTGACAACATGGTTTTGTTGTAAATTGTGCCATGGGTTTTTGGGTTTTTTTTTTTTGTTGTTGTTAGTTATCTGGTTTCTATGTGAATCTGAAGATACTAAAATATTATGCTTCTACTGCTAGTGCCATTTTTTCTAGACTTGTAATTTAAAAGAATATCCTGGTTGCCTGTGGCCAACAGACTGTATGTAGTAACCAAGGGTAGAAGCAGTGCAGAACTAATAAGGAGGCTGCTACAATAATCCAGATGAGAGATGGTGGATTAGTTACCAGGGAGGTAATGAATAGTGGTCGGATTCGGAATATATTTTAAAGACAGAGCCAACAGAATTTTTTGATGAACTGGAAGTGGAATGTGAGAAAAAGGATGACTCTAAAGTTTTTAGAAGACTCAACTTAAAGATGGACTTGCAATTTCAAAGATCAACAAAAATATGAGGGATAAGATTTGGGAGCAAATTTCAGGACTTGAATTTTGCACATGTTCACTTGAGGGGTCCAAGAGTAAACAGAGAGACATCCAAGTGGAAATGCTTAATAGGAAGTTGGATATAGTTTTCTGGAGTTCTGGGGACAGGTCTGGATTGGAGATATAAATTGAAAATCCATCCAGTTACTAGATGTTTAAAGTCATGAAACTAAATGAGATTATCAAGGGAATAATTCTCTATTTGGACTCTCAGGACAAAGGCACGCTAATATTAGAGGTCAAGGAGACAAGAAAGAACCAGGTAAAAGATACTGAAAAAGAACAGCCAGTCAAGTAAGAGAAGAATCTAGAGCAAGTTGTGTAGCAGACGGTTACATTACAGGACCGCCCTTGAATTACACCTTGCTAGCCATGACTTGCACAGACTCCTCATACAGTGACTACAGACTTGGCAAAATTTCTTGCCACTGGGACATGAGCAGATGTGACACAAGCAGAGGCTGGGTAGGCTTGGTCTCCTGTATGAACCCTGATGCAAACACTCTCAACAAAACAAGCAAAACGAATTTAACAGTATATTAAAAGGATTACATCCCATGACCAAGTGATCTGTCATCCTCAAGGAGGCTGACCCAGGCTTCCTTACAGGGCAGTCACAGGGGAACAAGAAAGCAAGGCTGTGAGCAGAAGCCTCAAGACTTCTGAGGCCAAGGTTCAGGGGTCACATACTGCTTCTGCAGTAGACTGTGGGTCAGAACAAGTCAAATGACTGGAACAAATTTAGGAATAAGGGAAACAGAGTCTACCTCTTGACAGAGAAGTGGCAAAGTTATACTGCAAAGAGACATGCCTCCAGGAATAGCTCAACAATTTCTGGCCATCTTTGCAAACACTACACCATATCATACATTAAATTTCCTCAAATTTTGGATCTATTTCTAGATTGTTTCAAAAAATCTCTTCTGTTAATTTGTATTATTATTCATGTGCCAATACAAAACTATTTCAGCTACGTATCTGTTAGCTCAGTTCTACCTCCTTCTCTGTCTTTAATAAATCTTTTTCCTCAAAATTCTCATTTATTTTTCCATATGTTCTTTAAAGTTATTCTATCTCTATTTTTAAGAAGATTGTTATTTTATTGGGATTACAGTATATTTATAGAAGAATTTACTATACTGTGTCTTCTATCCAAGGGTATAATTTGTCTTCCCATTTATACAAGCCATCTTTTATATCCCTTGTTAGCATTTTAACGTTTTGTTTTTATAAAGCCTTCATATTTTTCGTTGAGTTTATTCTTGGTTTACTTTTTTATTGCTATTGTAAATGGTATTTATATTTTCTGATTATCAGAACAAAAAGCTATTAATTTTTGCATCCTGGATATGTTGTCGTACAACATAGGCAAGTTACTTACTCTCTTTAGGACTTAGCTTCCTAATGAAATTCACTGTGTTGATATGAGTAATAAATGAGTCAACACACGTAACGAGCCTGGCATGAGGTAAAGGCTCAGTAAACACTGCCTGTTATTAACACTGTCACATTAATTTGGTAATCAGCCATCCTACTGAACTGATTCTTTTGTTTCTACTAGCTTTTCACTTGATTCTCTGGGGTTTTCCAGATACACAGTATCACCATAATGTTGATAATTTTGTCACCTTCTTTAATATTTTATATTTCTTTTTTTCTTTTAGAATGGCAATGGTTAATAGTTCCAGTACAATAATAAATGAAAGTAATTACCCGATGGGCGTCTTATTTCTGACAGGCAAGAAAATTTCTATGACAAACGTAAAGAGCAGCTACAGTAAAAAGCTACAGCATATCTACACCAACAACTGGTTACAGATATTCCTCAATCTGTGGCATTTAAGTTGTTTCTTGACTTTTTCACTATTGAAAATAATATTAAAATAGTCATCTTTGTATATAAACATTTGGGCACATTTCCTGAAATCTAAAGCGGATGCTCTAAGCTCTGGATTCACATTGCCTTTCAATAAGACTACTCCGGTTTGCATGCCCATCAGCAGTGTTATGAAAGTATCTTTCTCACTGTACTTCTATTGGCAGCATACTTCACAGAAGCAAAATGATGGTGTTTTTGTTTACTTAGCTATTCTGTAATTAAACTTAGACCCAATGGTGGACTCTAAATCCTTGTCTGTCAAGGGGCCCACACAACATCCTGAATGAGATCTCCTCAGAGCAAAAACCAGCACAGCCTTGACAGATCCTGTTCTATCAGAACAGGGTTCCTCTACCTTGACACAACTGATGATATGGATGAGATAATACTTTGCTGTGGAAAGCTGTCTCGAGCACTGAAGAATGCTTAACAGTAACTGCGGTCTCTATGCACTTGATGGCAGCAGCACCATCTTCCCAAGTAATGATAACCAAAATATCACATATCCCCAGACACAGACAAATGTCCCCTGGCAAAATCGTCCCCAGTTAGATACCACTGTTAGAATAAAACTCTAGGCATCAGGTAAAAAGTCCATGGTCACAGGCATATAATGATGGTTCAGACAAATCTTTGTTATTATAGGCTGAGACTGAAGAGACAAAGAACTAAATATAGGATAAAATACTCACTTTGCTTTATAGGGTGAGTCAGAGCCAGAATTTTTTGTTTCCATTAAACTCTCATATTCTTTGGCCCTAAAGAGAAAAGAGTTTGATCACTGTTAGTTATTTTGCTGCTAATTTTCATAACAAATTAAAATGCTGGCTGCATTTTTCCTCTCCCAGTGTGAGGAACATTACTACATTAGCTTTAACACTTTGATTTCTGACATTGCCTCTTTAAAATACTAAAAATGCTATCAAAAAAGATTAAAAAGATACATATATCCTCATAGGATAGAGAACAGATTCATTAAAAACATTTTTGAGTTTATAGACCTTTTACACAATGGTGCTTATTTTTCAGGAATGTTAAAATCATGATAATTAAATTTGAAACCATATTAAGTTTCTACGAAGTGGCTGATTATCTATGTACCTCAAGAAGTATATAACGCAAAATTAAATACAGGTGAAGCAAAGTCCTTTAACTCTAGAAATAACTTTAAAAGGTAATGGAAAAGGCTTGACCAGATACTCAAAGATTTGTTTTATCTTGCTTTTGTTATTTATATTAACTAAATACCAAAAGTCTGCAAAAATATGAGGTAACACTTCTTTGCCACAGTCCAACTAGGCTCCAGCTTGCCTGTACCAGTAGGTGACAGCCATCAACAGGTCATCAATCTAAGCAGACATCACTATAGCAATTCACTAACGATGATTTAATTTGTCAATTTGTCTTTTTGAAGGAAAAACAGAAAAATGCTAACTTAAATTTTAACCATTCACCCAAAGGGTTCTAGTCTCAAAGAACTAGTCCAATGACCTGTGGAAGAATTAGTCACAATGTATACCAATCCAGACAGCAATGACAGTGAAAAATAAAAACTGCTTCAGAAAAAGACCTGAAGATGCAAATCACAACAGGCCTAATGAGAAAAAAAGCAATCTAGCACAGACTATGCTTGGGAATGAAGAAATAACTAAATTAGGATTACACATGAAAATATGTATTGTTTCAATCTCTATGTGCTCTTTGTTATCAGCCAAAATATTAAGGCATATCAAGATGGAGAAATAATCACTTTGTAGTTGCAAGTATTGTAGCCTCACACGAAAGGTGGAAAAAGTAACAACCATGCAGGGTTGAGTATGTTCCAAGCACTGTGCCAGGAGTTATATACTCACTGTCTCACACAGTCCTAAAAACTCAGTATGGTATTATCCTCATTTTACAAACAAGTTGAGGCTTAGGAAGATGCCTACTATATCAAAACACACATTTATCTAGGGCTTCAAGTGGAAAGGACTGAACACATTCTTCCATTCATGCACACCTAACTAGAAAATTACTATCCAAAAAAATTCTAACTGTACCTGAAATGGTAGTTACCTATTTTTTAACTGGAACTTTGTCTTGATTGACTTCCAGCAATTAAGTATTTATTTCCATAGTCCCTACTCTACATGAACTAACCTAGACTACGGAGGATAATAGAAGTTAAATACATGGCATGCATGGGGTACATACACAGTGGGAATAGTCAAGGTTTTATCCTCCATAAGGAGGAAGATACAGCATTAAAAGATACATAATTTTACAAAGTTGAGTTAAGTGACAGATGAGTACTGTCACAAGTGATCATTTCCACTTGAGACGCTAAGGGACATTTCCTCAAGGAAATGTAATGTGCACCTGCTTGAAAGATAGGTGGCATCTGAATACACAAAAAGAAAATAGCATTAATAAGAGAGAAAAGTGAGCAAATAATTCTAGATATGCAAGAAAATATAAGCTATACTTAGGGAACAGTGTACAGACCCCATTTGCTGGAGCAAAAGATTAAAATACAGGAATAGTGAGAGAGAAGATTGAAAAGAATTTTTCAGTTATACATGAACATGAAAACTTGTGCTCTACACTGGAATTTGACACAACATTGTAAAATGACTATAACTCAATAAAAATGTTTAAAAAAAAAAGACTGAAAAGAATTCAGAGATTTAAAAAAATAGAAAAGATTTTTAAAAACCCCAAGAGCTAGCTTTTTGAAAAGATAAACAAAATCAACAAACCTCTAGCCTGGCTCACCAAGAAGAAGAAAAAGAATCCAAAAAAACAAAGTAAAAAAAAATGAAAGGGAAGAATAAAAATTGCTATCAGAGAAACATAAAAAAACCATAAGAAAATATGATGAACAGTTATATGCCAACAACCTGGACAACCAAGAAAAAATGGACAAGTTTTTAGACACATACAGCCTGCCAAGACTGAGTCAAGAGGAAACAGATTATATGAACAGACTGATAACTAGAAGCGAAACAGAATCTGTAATAAAAAAAAAATAAGCCCTGCAAACAAAAACCCAGGACTAGACAGCTTTACTGGGGAATTCTACCAAACACATACAGAAGAACTTACACCTATCCTTCTCAAACTGTTCCAAAAACTGAAGAGGAAGGAAGGCTTCCAAATTCATTCTATGTGAGGCCTCCATTATGCTGATACCAAAACCAAAGACACTACACAAAAAAAAAGAAAATTACAGGCCATTATCTTTGATGATGATAGATGCAAAAATCCTCAACAAAATATCAGCAAACTGAATCCAACAATTCATCAAAAGGATCACACTCCATGATCAAGATGCATTCATTGCAGGGTCAAAAGGATGGTTCAACATACACAAATCAAAGTGATACACCACATTAACGAAAGGAAAGACAAAAACCACAAGACCATTTCAACAGATGCAGAAAAAGCATATGACAAAATTCAATATCCATTCATGATAAAAACTCTCACCAAGTGGACATAGAGAGAACATATCTCAACATAATAAAGGTCATTTATGACAAATCCAGATACTTAATGGTTAAAACTGAAAGCCTTCTTGTTAAATTCAGGATCAAGACAAGGATGCCCACTCTCACTGCTTCTACTCAACACAGGACTGGAAGTCCTAGTCACAGCAGTCAGACATGAAAAGGAAACAACAGGCATCCACACTGGAAGAGAAGAGGTAAAACTGACTCCATTTGCAGATGATGTGATCCTCTGTGTAGAAGACCCTAAAGACTCAACACAAACGCTATTAGAACTAATAAGTGAATTGAGCAAGGCAGCAAATACAAGACTAACTTACAGAAATCTGTTGCATTTCTTTACATGAACAATGAAATATCAGAAAAGGGAAGTGAAAAAAAATCCCGTTAAAAATCACATCCAAAAAAATAAAATATTTAGGAATAAACTAGAACAAGAGATTATCATACAAAGTAAAGTAAGACAGAGACGAATACTATGATTTCATCTATGTGGATTCTAAAAAATATGTCACAAATGAACTTACTTACCAACCAGAAATGGACTCACAGACATAGAGGAACTGCCGGTATGCAGGGCCAACTGTTAGTTATGCATGGATTTTTGACTGTATGGAGAGTCAGTGCCCCAATCCCCTCATTGTTAAAGAGTCAACAATACTCAATAAAGAAGCCAGCCACAAAGAAATTTGATTTCATTTGTATATATTTCTAGGACAGGAAAAACTAATCTATAATGATAGAAAGCAGATCAGTGATTACCAAGCACCAGGGGTGGTGGAAGACGGACTGCAAAGAGGCACAAAGGAACTTTGTGGAGCAATGGAAATGTTCTAAAATTTGATAGGGGTGTGGAGTACATGAGTATCTAGGTTTGCTCAACAAATAGTACATTAGAGATCTCTACATTTCACTTAAATTATACTGCAATGAAAAAAAGTCTATAGATATATGTATGTGTGCATTAAAAGAACATATACGCCAAAATATTAGTAGCATCAGAATTATAGGTCATTTTTCCTATAACTGAGAGATTTTCTTTAATAAACTAGCATTGCTACTATATATATTATAGCATTACTATAAACATCAGGCCCTGAAGGACAGCCTCACTGAAGAGGTGACATTTGAGCAAAGACCTGAAGCCTGAAGGAGGTAAGGGAGCTAAGCTCTATGGATATGTGGGAAGAGTCAGCCAAGAAGAGGAAATCCGAAGTGCAAAAGCCCTGAAGTTTTGAGAAAAAAAGTGGCATGATCTGACATTTTAACAGGTTCACTCTGGCTAGAATGTTTAGAGTAGACTGCCAGGACATAAGCACAGAAGCAGAGAGACTGGTCAGAGGAGCACTGCAATGATTCAGATGAGAGATGATGGAGGTTTAGTTGAGGGGAGAAGTAGTAAAGTTAGAGAAAGGCAGTCAAATTCTGAATGTATTTTAAAGCAAAGCTAACATTATTTGTAGTTTGAATGAGAGGTGTGAGAAAGAAAAAGGTTAAGGATAACTTCACGGCTTTAGCATTCACAACGAGAACAGAGTATCTGGTTACTGAGATAGAGAAGACTATGGGTCAAGGAGGGCTTTTTTTGCAGGGGTGGGGTGGTGTGGAAGAGAAAGCAGGAGATTGTTTTGGACATATTGAGTCTGAGTAAAACTGAAGATATAAAATTCGTAGTCATCAGCAAGTAGAAAATATTTAAAGCCACAGGACTGGGTGAACTCACCAAGGGAATGTGCACACAGAGGAGAAGAAAGGTCCAAAGAATCGACTCTACAGCATTTCACGGTCACAAGGTCAACAAGCTCTTAGCATAAACTAGAAATAAATGTCAGTAACACTCTGAAGTATATACTGTGAAACTGTTTTTAGAAATTTGGAGGAACTTCACAAAACACAATCAAAAAAGCCTTTTCTATTGATTCTGTAAGATGAAATGGACACCTTCTTTAATTACAACCTGAAATTGGAAACTACAGAGATGTAACCACTGTCAAGCTTCTCTATCTTATGAAACATTTGGGGATAAAGGTATAACAATGTAATCAAACTACCTTCCTCAAATAGCAAAGAATCA
Source organism: Camelus bactrianus (assembly GCF_048773025.1). NCBI lineage: Eukaryota > Metazoa > Chordata > Mammalia > Artiodactyla > Camelidae > Camelus > Camelus bactrianus. The sequence continues at coordinate 31,477,808 of NC_133565.1, forward strand.
TCTAGTAAGGAGGAACTACATTTGAGTCCTCGAACAAGACTCATCAGTAACGAGCTGACACTCAAAGCTCCTGAGGTAGTAATGTACTACACAGCTGTCTGATCCTCAGATGTCACTTTGGAGGCTGATGATAAACTACGGGTCTGACAACTCACTTTTCATTTCAAGATATTTCTTGAACTTTTTCTTGTTGTGACAGGCAACCAAATTGATTAACCCTAGTCATGGGATTTGACACTACAGCCAGCCGACTTCTATTTGTTGATTGCTATTGATTTTCTTTGATACTTCATCTAAAAATCAATAGTTGGAAAGAAAAATAGGCTTGGTTTACATATACTTAAATGTACTATTGTGTGCTGAAGGAGGCACAAGTTTGGCAGGGCTCTGGCATCCAATTATCAGAAGAGCTCTTAACAGGTGAAAGCAAGGGCTTTAGATCGATACGTAGTTTTCTTTCTCAATCAGAGAGAGTGGCTATAAATTAGGCTCATCAGTGTTATTTTTAAGGCTACCTTGAAGCAAACAAGTTTTAACTTTTTTGGGAGGCAGAGGGTCCTCCTTGGACTTACAATAGAAAGGATACATCACTAAAAGAGCTTTTCTTTGTTTTGTTTTTAAGGATATTTATAGTACCTGAAGTTCATCCGGGCTTTTATCTTTTTGGCCTTTTTTTTGTTTTTTTGCCGCTCTTCTCCATCTTTCAAAGGCTCTGGTGGAGCTGCACTTTCAACCACAATGTCAACAATATACTTCTTTAAGGAAAGGTGCTCCTGCAAGACAAATGATGAAATGACAAAGGTGATGACAATCAAAAAACAACACAGCACTGCTACAGACTGCAGTGAGCATCTTTTAAAAGACTATACAGATGAAAATAAAAGTAGTCTCCATGAAATGCTGGTTTCAACAACTGCTTTGGAAAACAAGGAAGAAATTGTTTTACTTGAGATTTTTCACTGACTCATCAATCCTTTGCTACACATCAGTTGTGCTAAATGCTAAGGATACAGGGACACACCCCTGGTGCCTTGCAACGCCACACGCAAGTAGGAGAGTTAAAATACATACACAAATCTGTAATTCCAAGCTTGAGAGTCTGAGTGCTGTAGCAGTTACAGTGCTGTAGTGGAGTGCTGTAGAAGGAAGCATCACGTCTGCTATTCCTTGAAGGATGGATTGAATTTGAACATATGGATATTGGGGTGGGGGTGCATTTGTTTAGGCTGGTAGTTGGGTAAGACGGCAGGAAGGAGAAAGAAAAAGGGCATCCCGGAAACCAGGCAGAGATGGAAAGTGCAGTGTGGTCACTGGCAACAGATTTGGTCTGGCAGGAGCACACAGAGGTCGGCCTCACTTTCCTCCTCATCCATCATGGATTTTACAGCCCATCACTATACTTGCTCCCTTGCACGCACACAACTCCCTTGTCCCTCTGTTCTTCTTTCATACTTGCATGGCAAAATCCTAATCCTAAATCCAACTCTCTCCCTACTCTGTGCCCATAACTGAGCAGATTAATATGGCTATAATTACAAACGATGTTGACTGCCCTCACTGTAAATTTATGACATTGTACCTCAAATGGGTTCTAATATTGCCTGGCAGTGAAGCAACTTCTGTCTAGTTTATTCACATTCTCTTCCCTAGAAATTATTTTAGACCCTCTTCTCAAATTTCCTCCATCGTTAGCCCTGTAGATCACTTCTCCCTCCCTGACACTCTCCTTGCTAGGCTTTCACACATCACACTGTCCTCCTAACTCTAGCTGCACCTTCTGAGTCTTCTTTGCCGGCTCTTTCTCCTCTTCTTGACTGGTAAGTGTTAAAACAGACCTTTACTCAGATACTCCCTCTTCTCTATCCAGACTTATGCATCAGTGCAGTGACTTGAAATATTATTCACACAGGCAATTCCTAAATTTTTATCTATAGTTCAGGCTTCTCTCCTGAATTCCACTCCTATATCAAACTGTCTCCTGGAAGTCTCCACTTAGCTGGAGTATTTCCACCATAAGCATTTCCAAAATAACACTCTATAACAAAACTCTTATGCTCCCAATATACATAAAAATTGCTCTTAAGAGTGTTCATAAATGGTACCACTATTTGCACAACTACTCGCATCCAATATATCAGTAAATACTATCAGCTCTACTTTCAAATATACCCCTTATTCATCCCAAATCCAATTACTTTCCCCACCACCATCAGCTAGTCTAAGGCATCATCAGCTCTCATCTTACCACAACAGCCTCTACATGGTCTTCCAGCTTCTATGATCTCCAAATCTTTGCTTCACAGAAGCAGCGATTTTTAAAAACACAAATCACATCATATCACTCCTCTTACCAAAATCTTGCCTTCTCATCACATTCAGGGTAAAACCCAAACTCCTTATCATGGCCTACTAAGCCCAGAATCATCAACCTCTCTGACCTGACCCTGTACCACTCTCCCTTGTTCGCCCCACTCTGTCCACAGTGGAGTGGATGCTGTTGTTCCTCACATTTATCAGGAACAGAACTGCCTCAGGACTCTTGTTCCCTTAGCCAAGAATATTTTTCTCCAGGTATTTGCATGGTCTCAGCTAAAATGAGGGGTCTGCCCACTCTAGTGGCAAGTGAGTGAAAGATGCCTGCATTAAGAAGGTCTCAACAGTCTGGTGAAGGCTAAGCCCAATGAATTCTCAAAACTGAGCCACAGAGAAACTGCTAAAAAAAAAAAAAAAATGAATGTAATGAAGCAAACTAGGGATAATAGAGGCAAAGGGGGAAAACACCTGGATAAAAGCATAGCAGGGAAACAGAATTAGGAAATTTTAGAAAGCAAGTTACTGTATTTTTCACAAAAACAATGGAAGAGGGAGCTCCAAGAAGTTAGAATGGTTACCCTGAATCACAACTCATTCTGCAAGTCTTATAAAAACCGATTCCACATAAAAACAAGCAACACAAAAGTATCAAGGTCAAATGCCACAGTTATTAAAAGAAAAAGAAAATAAGTAGAATAGCAACACTATGAACAATAAAAACATACCAAAAGGGTCATACAGAGAAAAGACCAAAACGTAACCTTCTACTTCAAAACAAGCTAAGACAAATACAGAAAATGTTCTAACACAAATCACCATCTTGAAAAAAACTCAAAATTTAGGTCATAACTCATACAAAAGACCGCAAATGAAAATAGATCATTTAAGAAATGAAGATAAAGAAGACAAAATGAAAATAATGAAAAAATAAAGATAAAAAGACAAAAGAGTGAATAAACACAATAAATAATGTCTCACAGGATAAAAGTAGAAAATATTTTAGAAAAAAAGAAAGAAAAATGATTTGAGAGTAAGTGGAAATATGGAAGGTAGGCAAAGATGCAGCAATCAGGAGTGCCTGAAAAAGGAAGCCAAAACAAGGGAACAAATCAAACACTAAAAATTATAATTAAGAAAATTTTCCTGAAAAAGAATATAATTAAATATTGAAAGAGTACACCATATACCTGACAATAATGACCCAGAGTAGCTAATACCAAGATATATCATACAACTTCCAAAAGGACAATTTTGAAAAAAAATTATCATCAGTCCTTTTGACAGCATATTTTATGCAAGAAAAAAATGAAGTGCAGTAGTCCCCCTTATCCTCATTTTCACCTTCTGTGGTTTCAGCTACCCGTGGTCTAAAAATACTAAATGGAAAATTCCAGAAGTAAACAATTCATAAATTTTAAATTGTGTATCTGTGTAGTCTGATGAAATCTTACACTGTCCCACTACATCCCAGCCTGCATGTGACTCATCCTTTTGTCCAGTGTTTCCACACTGTATACCCACCTGTCAGTCACTTAGTCTAGGTCACCAGATGGATTGTGGTATGGCAGTGCTTGTGTTCAAGTAACCCTATTTTACTTAATATTGGCCCAAAAGAACAAGAGTAGTGATGCTAGCAATTCAGATGTTCTATCATCGTACCTAATTTATGAATCAAACTTTATCATAGGTATGTAAGTGCAGGAAAAAAACAGCACAGATGACTGTTAAGAATGAATGTAACTACATAAAAATATTCTTTTTTTGTATCTATTCACAATTCTAATTATTATTAGGCACAAAGAAAAGCAAAGTGTACTCTTTGAGACACAGCGTCTATGACTTACTGACTCATTTTCAAAATACGAACCAGTCAGGACCAAAATCCATATCAGGGCACCTGGATCTCCTCCGTTCCTGAAAGAATTGAAAAAATACAACCCCTACCCTTATGGACTCATGCTCAGTGCCAGGACTGCTCTACTACTAACAAGCTGGGAATGAGTCTTCATTGGCCGTTCTTTCTACCTGACACAGTTAATTCTAGACATGCATTCATAGGAGACACTGTTTTTCCTTAGGAATAGAAATGCAAAGTGATGCAGTAGAAACAGCACTGAACTGTGCATCAAGACAACCATACCAGGATAAATTCTGCAACTCATGACTGAGTGACTTCTCTGGGCCTCAGGCTCCTCACTACTAAAATAAAAGGATTAGATAATAAATTGTAAACTCATCCATTTTCTAACATTCTAAAAATCAGTGTATCAAGCTCAAAAGCTAATCAATTATGGCTAACGCCATACATCCACATGTTCAAAAATTTAAGCCTAGTGGTTAAGTCACATTTGAGACTTCTTACTTAAACAACATTGGACAATATGAAACACTGGTAATGCATACAAAGAAACTAATACCTACACAGATGATCTCATCAAAGTTTACACCCTTCTTACTCTTGTAATTACCTTTCGTGGCATACCAGACCAAAGCTCTGGCCTTTCTAACGTAATTTACTATATTCAACGAAATAACTCATACTGAAGTATATGACTTTGATATTCTATCAGACTCCTCCTAAAGGTTCTCATAGTTCTTTATTTTTTAAAAGAGACAGGAAAAAGTTTAAGCTATAGATAGGTTCACGATCTTTGGGAAAGAAGGTAAATATTCTAAAAATAGCTGATAAGCAGGAAAATATAAATGATATTAAACTAATTTTCAGAGCTCTCAAGTGTTACCTCAGAATACATACATTTCACAAAATATGTTACATCAAAGAAAATAATCTGCTTCCCATTATTTAAAAATATTATAATACAGAACTGAGAATTTTTAAGGATGTTATTCTTTCTAGCTCAAAAGTACCTGAATATGTCTCCTTTGAATAAAAAGGACCAAAGTTTCACTACAATAATACAAATGTATTTTTACTTAAAAATTAAGTGCTTTTTTAAAAATAAAAATCCAATGTCATGCTCAAGAGGCATATTCTTCTGGAGCCATAAGTTTATTTTCAAGAGCAGAGTGGATGCCAAGTTACTAATCTAAGTAGATGAGAAATTAATGCGAGGGTTTTCACATTTTGTTTGGAAAAACAACATTTTTCTCTCAATCTCATCCTGTACTTTCTCAACTTTGGAATCTAAAATCCATTGATACTAATCTATTCCAGAACCAAATAATCTTTTCTCTTAAATTCTTAAAAGTATTATGAGGCATTCCACTCTTCCGAGCCTGCCTGGCACAACAACAAGTAAGATACCTAGCAGGCAGTTTGCGGTATCTCCTCACTGTCCTCTGCAAAAACTGGGAGAGGGTGAAGGCCTGGAGGGTTTGAACTTGTTTCTCTTGTTTCCCTGGATGATGGTGGTAAGAGAGCAGATGGGTGAGGAAGAAGTGGGAGAGTGGAGAGACGAAGGTGTCTGGGAAGGGAAGAAGGAAAATTAGGAGAAAATTAGAGATGAAAAAAGGGAAGAAATGAAATATTCAACTACAAACACCATGGCATTTTTAGGCAGTATCTTGGTATATATTTCGAGTATCACTCCCTCCTAGACACACTATACTGAAAATAATGACACGTTAGCTCATTAACATTTAATTTAATGCTAAAGTGCCAAGGGCTTATAAGATAACTGTTTTAAGGTAAACGGTCAGAGTTTTACTTAGAAGAAGACCAAAAGAATCTGTAGCAAACTTATTTTGATTGAGATCACTCTTCCATAAAACTACTCCAGCAGATTATCTCCCAGAAATAGTTCAGAGGAAAACTGATTTGTAATTACTGATCTGCTAGACGACATTCCCCATAGCAAGTAAAGGATCTACAGATATTATCATGCAAACACTATTCAAAAGTGAAAGCACCATATACAAAAAAATTAGTTCATTTACACTTAAATCAGCGTGTTTTGTCAGAGTAGCATAAAATGAAGAGAAGGGCTTATGTGACATTATTTATCTGTGCTTCCCTGGCACCTGGGCCAGTGCAGAGTGCACAAGCAGGTGCGGAAGGAAGGTTTAAAAAAATAAAAACTCTCAGAGTTCCATTATATTTAAACAAAATTTTAAATTTAGTCGAACAGTAAATTTAAGAAAATATAAAATGTAGTGCCTTTTATCAAAACAGTACCTTCTGTGATAGTATCACTTTGAAAAATTAAACACATGACAATGACAACTTTTAAAACTTGATAGGCTATTTTAATTATACAAAAGATTCAACTCTGCCAAAGTCCCTTTCTACAAGTGTAGGACACACTTGCGTTTTTATCTATTACAATCTATGTATTACATTGTTTGAAGGGACAGATGTGAAAAATGAAGCTAATGAAATACTGTGAAACAGACACCATGTAAGAGAAAAGGCCATCTTCTGATAGAATGATAGTCCACCATCTGTCCCCCCACCACTCAGTGACAATTACAAATACTCCATCAGATTTCTGGTAGGTGGAGATGATAAACGAGGTAAAGACTTCTTTTGCGGATTCTGATGTTCCTTTCTGATCTAATCTGAGGTTTAACAGATGACTCAAACAGAAGTCCAGAGTTCAACAAGCTTATTAATTTATCATGCTGTGAAGACAGAGAAAGGTCTAAGCTCAGTCCTGCAACAGGGAATGGTTCAGTTGTATTGAACCAAGCCTTGTAATGAAAGGCATCTTTGCAGAATTCTCAAATTTCAAATATAGCAAGTTAGATTAATATCAGGCTTCATCATTAGAAATCATTTCAATAATATCCCAGTAACAATATTACCATAGACCACGAATAACATCACCCTTTCAATACAAAATCAAAGAGACAACAAAGCTCAGAGACAGCACCTTACAGCCCTGGGCGACAAGGGTTTGTGAGCCAGCAGGTTCACATCACAGTCAATGGCATCAGAATAAACATTCCCTTTAAGTTTACGAATTTTCAAATGTTTAAGAAAAGGATACATGCAAAAATTCAAATCCATAGGTTAAAAGTAAAAGGATAGAAAAGGATATACTACTCTAACACTGGATAAAAGAAAGCTCGAGTGGCAATGTTAGTATTAGACAAGGTAGCAAACAATATTATTAGGAATAAAGGTCATTTAATAATAAAAATGAGTCAATCAAGAGGATGTACACTAATTAGCATTTATGAATCTAATAACAAAGGTTTGAACTACATGAAGACAAAAACTGAACTGCCAAAAGAAACAGAAAAATTAACAATAAAATTAAAAAATTCAATATCCCTCTCTCAAAAATTGACAGAAAAGCAAGCAGAAAATCAGCAAGGATATGGCAGATGAGGCAACTTTTTGAGGTGACGATTATGTTCTTATCTTGATCATGGTGATGGTTTCATGAGTGTATAAAAGTGCCAAAGAAAGTGCTATAAAGAAAATCACTTAAATCCTCAAGGTATTACCTATATAAGCCATAATCTATGACCATAATGTATAAAAGCTGAAATTAAAAAAAAAGAATAGTGCTCATTTTGGCATCACATACTTTAAAATTAAAGCAATACACAGAAGATTAGCCTGGCCTATATGCAAAATATCTGAAAGTCAAATCCATAAATCAATTCACACTTTTAAACACACACATACACTCATACTCTTAGAATTTTAAAAAGGCATTCCCACCACTCTAATCTATAATCCTGGAAATACTTCCTTTGTTTAAAAGAAAACAAAAATTGAAATTCAAAGTACTAGTAAAATCCATTAATTATTTAGAACCAAAATAAGCCCAGGAAGAAATGTTCAAGATTTAAATGAAGAAAACTATACACTTTACTAAACGACATCACTCCCAAATGCAATACATGAGTAGACAAACGTGGCAGGACGGAAGGAAAATGTAGAAGATGTCTACTCTTACTTCAGTGCAATCTCAATCAAAACTCAAACAGGATTTTCTTGGCTTAACAAGTTAACTGCAAAGGTTATACAGAAATTAAAAAGCAGAGGAATAGCCAAGGCAACCCAATTAGGAGTAAAAGCAAGAAGACAGCAAATAATATCTACTCAATTCTTGGGGAAAATAACTGTAAAGCTGCAAATCTCTACCCATTGAAAATATATTTCATAAGCAAAAGCGCATACAGACAAACAAAATTTCCTATTAGTAGATTCTCACTAACCTGAGTGGTAGGCACAAAGATAGTTGTTTTATTATTCCACAAACAGTATACACACATCTTAGACATTCTGTTATATAATGAATTTCACCAAAATATTTCAAAGCAGAAAAAGATACACCAAGCAAATACTAAATAAATGAAATCTAGTATATCTAATCTATATTACTGTCAAAATAAGATGAAGTAAAAAAATTCTTTAGAGTTAAAAAAAAATCCCAATTTATTTTGTAATTCCATCATAAACTCGATGTTAAAATCAGAAAGCACCTGCAGAAAAAGGGAAAACTACTCACCTATAGCATTACTCATGCTCAGAGCCATTTCACATAGTAAAAGGCTGAATCCATTAGAAAGACAACTCTAAACTTGTATGTTCTTAATAATCTAGCCTCAAAATATATGAAGCAAAAACTGATGAAACAGGAATAAATTTATCATCACAGTGAAAGATTTTAATCTCCTCAATCAGTACTTGAAAGAAGTAGACAAAAGTCTATATAGATATAAAATATTGTAATATCTTGATTATATACTTGATGGAACAGGTAACTAGAAAACATACTTTCTCTTCAAGCACAGGACATTTACTAAATCTTACCATGTTTTACGCTATGCCAGATTTCAAAGATTATAGTCTCTGATCTTATTGCAGTTAAGGTAGAAATCAGACAAAATTTCTATGTTTGAAAATTTCAAGTCAACCTTCTAAACAACTGATAGATAAAAGAAAAAATTCTGAAGGCAATTAAAAAGTATTTAGAAGTGAGTAATAATGAAAATACTTTATATCAAAGCAAGTCTTAGAAATTAATATCTTTATGAACACATTAGGAAAACGGCTAAAAATTAACAAACCAAGCATTCACCTTAAGGAGTTAGAAAAAGAATGGCTATATAATCTCAGAGAAAAAAGTGAAAAGGAAATAATAAAACCAAGAAATGACATTAATGAACAAAAAACAAAGAAGCAGCAGATACGATCAAAATCAAAAACCGAATCTTTGGAAATACTAATAGAATAGACAAACTTATGGCAAGAATAATCAAGAGAAAAACTACAGGCACAAATTTAAAATGTTAAAATGAAAAAGAAGACACAGCTGAAGATTTCTTTTAAAAAATCACAAAGAATACTATGAAAAATGTTTTGTCAAGATTTTTGAAAACTTGAGAAAACACAATTTCCAAGTAAATGAAAATTTACCAAAATAGATGCAGTAAATCATAGAAAATCAAAATACACTCAAATAATTTCTACTTTAAAATCTGACCAACTCATTAGGATGGCTACTATCAAAAAAAAAAAAAAAAACAAACCCCATAAAATAACAATGTTGGCATGATGTGGAGAAATCTGTACCCCTAAACAGTTGGTGGGAAAGTAAAATGGTGCAGCTACTGTCATATACCTCAAAAAATTAAAAATAGAATTACAGTATGATCCAAAAATCCACTTCTGGATGAACACCCATTGACAAATGAATGGATAAAGAAGATGTGGTACATATACACAATGGAATAATATCCAGCCATAAAAAAGAATGAAATAATGCCATTTGCAGCAACACGGATGGACCTAGAGATTATCATATTAAGTGAAGTAAGTCAGAGATAGACAAATATCATATGACATCACCTATATGTGGAATCTTATAAACAATTATATAGATTTTACTTACCAAAAAAAAAAGACTCACTGACACAGAACACAAACTATGGTTACCAAAGGGGAAAGGGTAGGGAAGGATAAATTAGGGTTTGGGGATTAACAGATATACATTACTATATATAAAATAGATAAACAACAAGGTCATACTATATAGCACAGGGAACTATATTCAATTTCTTATAATAAGCTATAATGGGAAATAATCTGTGTGTGTGTGTGTGTGTGTGTGTGTGTGTGTGTGTGTGTGTGTGTGTGTGTAGCTGAATCACTTTGCTGTACACCTGAAACTAACATTGTAAATCAACTACACTTCAATAAAAAATAAAATTAAAAAAACAGTAGGCAACCACGATGATGCAAATGAAAAACAGCACATGTTACTACATATATGCTCCAAGGACTCATGCACGGAAATATGGTTGAAATGGCTTTTTCATGTTTATATGGGTTAATAGTATTTTGAGATCTATCTAGGAGTCACAGAATAAAGTTTTATCAAAAATGAAATAGTTTAAGTTCCTAAAATGCAGGTATTTGTTACCTATTTAAAATTGCTTTTTACAATAAAGCAACTGTTTAAAGGCAAAGACTTATGGGAAAAAATTGATGTAGTTGTAATTTATTGACCCAGTAACACAGACACTGCAAAACACATGAGAAAATTGTACTTCTTTAGGTTCTGGTCCTGAATCACTGATTAATGATCATCTCCAAAACTAAATGTTTAGTAAAAGAAAACCAATACAGAAAAGAGACTGTGAGTATTACCAGTGAAAGCACAATGTTCATGGAATATAAGAAGTGTGAAAAGGGGGTATCACTGGATAGTGTGAAAACAGGACCACAAAAGAAATCAGTTTTAATTAAAACTAATACGTCACTATTTCTCTAATGTGCTAAAAAAAAATTAAATTTTGGCATGTGTTTAAACTAACACCAGTTCCTTTTGACCTTTAAAAATCACATACTTTTATCATTTGGATTCTAAGATGATGAAAGAGAAAATAAAATCAAACATACAGCAGTTCTTTTTGTGAAGCCTCAAAAAACACAAGAAAAATTTCCTGGTCAAATTACAATAAAAACACTAAACATTAAACCTTTCTTGCCAGGCAGCTACCTATTATGTTTAACAGGCTTAAAACAAAATGTGTCAAGAGATCAAGAGTAAGTTATCTGATATGTCGAGTGCATAAGGTCAAAGGTCCAATTTTATTAGGTCAGGGGTGGTATAAATAAAATCTTATACGTCAAAGAAGAAGGGTCACAGATAAGGTGTATATAATATAAAGACATCACAGATGACAAGTAATAACTTTAAGTAGAACAAGTATGTTTACTATAGATACCTTCACTGATTAAAAATGAAACGTCTGTATGAGTAAATATAAAATAGCCTTTCTACATCACACAACTCATACGCTATACTGCACACTTATTTTCAAGAAGGTGCTATAACCATGAATAACTACATGAATTAAGTGAGAACTTAAAGAAAATTTAATACTTTTAAACTGAAACAGTACACAAAATGAATACATCAATCAAACCTCAAACCACGACAGCTAAACATCAAACTATGCTTTGATAGCTACAAAAATTAAATATTACACATTTTTCTTCCAAAGTGCATGAAGTAAATATTCTCTCCTCTGCTTTTCTCATTCAGATAAAAACATAAAATTTAGATTTCAGTTTACAGAATAGCAGTGCTCCACAAAATTTTAAATAATTTTTCATAAATTAAATAATATATTTGTTTCTTAAGAGATCTTTGTTAAAATAATTTTTAAAAGTAGAAGAATTTCCTTTATAATGGGGATAATTAAATTCTAATTACGAAGCAATTTAGGATTCTTTTCAAAGTAGAGCATACATACACATGGCTATAGTTCTAAACAGCAAGTTGAGAATGGGGATAATCACAGGAATGATTCAAGTAAAAAAATAAAAATTCCATACTACTGTCTCTTAAAATACTCATACAATTTGAGCAAAAGACAAAAAATTACTTCAGGTAAAAAGATGATTAGTTTCACTTTTTCTTTCACTTTTATCAATGGTACCTAAAGCTATTCTGTATAACCTTTCAGTTCAACTTTACTCAATGAGGTTTTATTAACTACCTTACTAGGTGTCAAGCATTATGTCAAACAATGGATATACAGCAATTAAATAACTGAAGACTTCCAACTCCAGCCACAGTGAAATGGCTTACACCGGACTAATCTTCCAACTCCAAAATTTGCACAAAATATACAGAACATCTGCTTGAAGGCATTAAAGAACAGCCAACACAACCAGAACTAGAGAGACCATGATCCCTAAAAGGAGGGAAGCACATGAGGTGAGCTCCACATTCACTGTGGATTTTTCCCTAAGGAATTATGCTGATTTTGGGCATGGGAGAAGAGTGCAAGCTGAAAGTGGCAGTCTTACTGAGCTGAAGAGATAGAATTTAGTTTAGAGTTGTCAAAGCACCTGTAACTTGAGGGGCAAAAATTCTAAAACGGACAAAATCACAAAGAAGTAAGCCAAATGAACTATGTGCAATTTCCCCTGAAGCACTGGTCAGATCCAGAAACTTAGGAGATAATGGCAGCTTTGTTCCTCCTACCTAGGTAAGTTATTAAGAACCAACCACAGAATTACCTGATAGCATCCAATCCAGAGCAAAGTCCTGTGTCCCTGAACATCCCCTGCCAAAATCACCTAGCAAAGGCCCAAATCTCGTAAGTCCTTTCTAACACCTTATTGAGAAAACCCCATAACTCCCCATAGTGTGCATTTTCCCTTCTTTTAATAAATTAATAAATCTCATCTTATTCAAGTGTAGTTGTGCCCCGATGGTCTCTGCCTGGAGAGCACTGACAAAAAGTTAAGAAAAACAACGAACTATAGCTTCACATAAACATTAGGGATCAATCTCACAGACTTAAGGATTAGTGAAAGAAGCCAGACACGGAAAGTACATACCGTATGATGTCATTCGTATGAAGTTCAAGAGCAGGCATGACTAACTGACAGTGCCTAGTAGTCAGACTAGTTATGTTTTGGGGGCATGACTAAAACAGAGCATAAGGGAGCCATCTGGGGTACAAGAAATGATCTATATCCTGATATGAGTGGAACATATGTAAAAATTCATCAAGCTATATACATTTGTGTATTCTATTAATGTATGCTATACTTCAAAAAAAAAGTTAAAAGTACATGTGCACCTACACACAAGTACTGCCCTCAAAGAACCACAGTAACCTTTCCTGGACATCTTAAGAGATGCTTGACAAACGTGAATTTCTCATCTTTGTGTACCTTTAGAAATTTGCCATTACAGACAGAACCAACAAATTCATAGATTAGTAATGTCAACCATATCTCAATGACAGCTGAAAGAAAAATATTTATAAAAATATTTATACAAATCTAAATTTCATGTAAACAGTAATTATAGGTAGATAAATAACACATTTCCAAAAACTTCAATGTACTGTACTGATACAAAATTACTAATTTAAATGATTTTTATTTTAACTGTTTCCCAGGAAACGTACAGGATCACTAAGTAATTCTTGAATTACTAAAATATAAAAATATTACAAACTTTCTTTGCACTGAAATTATATAAATAACAGTATTGAATACTTATTTCTGTTTCTTATTAAATATATATTCTAAAATAATGACATTTGTACACTATATTGTAGTAGTTACTAATTAAATATAGTTTTAAATAATCACGGAAATACATATGAACACGGATTTCTTCATAACAAAAGAGAATACAGTAGATACTCAGTAAACACATGTAGATGACCAGAAGTAAAGCTTACCACTTCTTCATCTGACAGCTCACGCCCTTGGATGCTGCTATTCTCTCTCACAGCTTGCTGGTGTTTTCTTCCTTTAATGTGGCTAAAAAGATACACCTCTGACGAGATCTAAAAGCATAAAGCCAAACAATGTAATGAGTATACAATTATATCTAATTTTAAATATTACACATTCTATCCAGTATACTATACGCAAATTGCACTCTAGCCTTAACATAGTAGGCTTAAAAATATTTTCTTTAGAATGCAATTCTGAGAATCCTCTAGAAGATCCATGGTCAAAAAAACTGGCATGCCATCATAGTCAACCTTAACAGGGTACCATTTCTTCTAAGAATCAAGGTTTAAGTTTCAGCACTGAAAATGTTCCTTTTCTTTTCTGCTCCTAATACCCCAATATATTGAGTTGGGCTATAATAGAGCAGGTATACATCCATTTTAGCAGCAACTGCATGCTCTGGCCCTCTGCACTGCTACTCCTAAATGCTAATTCTATTTTTGTACTACCTACTTGGCAAAAAAATCGTGAAAGAAATCCACAGTACTCAGCAGATACCTTAGCATGACTTTTAAGAGACTGCGAGAATATATTTCCATAGCTTAATAAATTTTAATAATAAATTATAATGTATCATCAGAATATTGATACTGACAACCTACCAGGACACTGCAGAGAGAACACTGCTTCTTTCTTTCATAAGGGGTCAATTTGGGGGCATAATCAGTATTTGCATGTCGTCCACTGCTTAACTCAGCAGCTTTTTCTTTTCTTTGTTCAATCTGTTCCATGTGCCTTCGAATGCTTTCATCATGCTGTAAATGAAGTCAAAGTGTGAGAATACAGAAACGTATTCAAGTTATACTGACAACTTGAAAAAGTAATATTTCCATTAAACTTTCTAACATAATAGAATATTTTAATTCAATGTTAACTTGGACACTGAGGACAAGAACTGACATAAAGCCCTCTAATATCTCCTGCATACAGAGTAATATTTCCTAAAGTGTGCTCCACGGAATTACACTATGGGATATTATTAAGTATTTTGTGGAAGAGGTTCTGTGGTCAAATAAATTTAGAAAATAGTTAACATTAAACAAATTTTTAACAGAGACATTTACAGAGACTCTTGCCTGTCACTGTACACTATGACTCAATAAACCGAGCTTACACTAAGCAACATTTTACACATTTATTTGACCACAACATATTTTTGAAAAGTACTTCCTGGACTATGGGATATTGTGACCAATAGATAAAGACCAAGTTTATTCTCATAGCAGACAAGACTCCTCATGACACAGACCTCTACCCACATCAACTCCAGTGACTTCCCAGAAAACAAAAAAATAAACCAACCAAAATAAGCCACTATTTTAGACTTCTTGACTTTGTGCTTATACCATTTCATATAGCTAGATGCCATTCCACCCATCTACCTATTCAATTCATTTTTCTTTCAAGATTCAGCTCAGATATTATTCTAGAAAATTACTTCCCTGATTCCTGAAACTCTTCCTGTTAAACTTAGTACCCTCCTCTGTACCTCCATAGCACTCCACGTATACCTCTCTCCATATGGAAATTATCTCCTTAACATCTGAATCTCACACTAGATTATGAATTTCTTGAAACTTAGAACCATGTCTTACTCATCTCTGTATCCCCATGCCTACCACAAAGCTCAATAAATATTTGGTGCATTAAATTTAAATAAATGATAAAGTTCCAGGACTATACAAGTAGTAAAATACGGTCCCTCTATCCTATGGAACTTAGTCTCTATGAAAAGCCCACGTGTAAATAACTGTGAAACCGTGCAAAATATTTACACTGCTAGAAACTAAAGCACTAAAGGTAAAGAGTTTCGAGAAAATATCAGTTTATCCTAATCTCACAAGCAACAATTATGTAATTCATAAGCACTGGAATAATCATCTTTTCGTTTATTCTAAAGAATTAAAAGTCTATGAACATGAGAAGCCTAATAGTAATATCTTCAAGTTACTAAAAAATTGCTTAGTAAAATCAAGAAATGCTAAAATTCCTTCACATTTTTCTTCTCAATTGCTTTATCTTATTACAATAAGTTTAGTTTTCAGATAGTTGAGTTAGAAATGATCATAGCAAAACCATATGTCTTATTATCTAAAGATTACAAATACAAATTAATTCAATTTTTATATAATTAAATAGATAAAATTTAATTTACAGCTAAATTAAAATACCTCTAAAATTTCAAATTAAAATATACAAAATCCCTACCTTGAGCTGAATTTTCTTCTGCAGCTCTTCCATAGCCTCTTGCTGAGCAGCTGTGAGTGCTGCCAGTCGTTCTTCCCTATCTCTGTAAGAAGGCAGGAAAAATTATAAACTCAACTGCTTGGAGTATCAAATTTTATGAGGTTAAAAAAATACAATTAGGACACATAGGCTTAAATATTCTAAAACATTTTTAAAATTATTTCTTCTGAGTGCCAATTAAGTCTCAGATATACTACTGGTCATTAAACATTTGGGAAGCAACAGACATTATTAGTTAAAAAAAATAAAAATAGGTTTCCAGACCCAGGAATGGGTTTAAATACTGGCTCTGGGACTGTCATTTAAATAGAACATGTTGAAAACACATTTATCTCTTTTCCCTTCCAAAATACTATAAAACAACATGAAAGTAATAGAAAAGGCAAAAATGCATAAAGACAGAGAATGGGAGAGGAAATTATCACAAACAAATTATGAGAAATACAAAGAAGTACGATATGCTTAGGAAAAAAGGAGTCAAATGAAAACTGTCTCTGAATGAGGTCCTATGTTGGATTTAGTAGACAAGGACTACAAAACAGCTATTATAAATATATTAAAAGAACTAAAAGAAAGTATGCCAAAATAAGGGAAAATACCAAGACAATGATTCAACAAACAGGGAATCTCAACAGAAAAAGAGAAAGTTTTTAAAAAACTTTCCAACAAAAGGAACTAGGAATCTTTAAACAAATGATTGATTCTAGGTATGGAGCAGGGAAAATATAAGATGAATCTGAAGCACCCTGCAGTGTCAGAAAGTAAGGAAATACTCAAAAACACAAAATGATAAAGTTTGTCAAAGGGAAATGGGGGTCAAATGAAAAAGGACCCAATGCCCAAAGTTGAAACAATCTGAGCAACAAAATAAATAACGTAATACTGGTTTATAACCCAAAGTATAAAACAAATATAAATGAGTCCACATTGACATAAAAAAAGGAATTTAATAAACATAAATGAGAGAGAACAAATATCCTGTACAGAGAATTGCAAATAATTTATGTAGAATTCTTCTCTCAAGGAGGTGGCAAATAACTTCCCATCGCTTCAGTGTTGGCTATGCTCAGTGTCTTGCTTCTAAGGACAGCATAGGGAAAATTTTAAACTGTACAGTGGAGAAATCTGAAAAAAAAAAAAACTACCTAAGCCAGGTGATCAAGGTTAACAAAAATCAGTGATAAGTCACTCAATCTAACCATGAGGAAAAATATCAGACAAATTCTAAGTGAAGAGAAGTCTACAAAATACCTGACCACTACTCAGAACTGTCAAGGTCATCAAAACCATGGGAAGTCTGAAAAACTGTCACAACTCAGAAGAGCCTAAAGGGAACTGACAAGTAAATATCTGAAGAAAGAATCTCAAAATAATTATACTGAGTTAAAAAAAAGTAAAAGACAAAAGAGAAAGTAAATCAGTTACTGCCAGGGGATGAGGATAAAGGAATGCAGAGATGAATTATCAAGCAGCACAAGATTAGGGGGTGACAGATATGTTCATTAGCTTGATGGTGCTGATGGTGTCACAGAGACTACATATATGAAAACTCATGAACTTGCACACCTGAATAACTGCAATCTTTTGTATGTCAAATATACTACAACAAAATCGTGAAAAAAACTTTAAAGACTGTCAATTCCAATTTTAGACAGGGATACAGACATCTAGAATACTCAAAATGCTACTGAAAATGTAAGCGGGTACAATTAACTTGCTAAACAGTTTGGCAGGTCTTCAAAAACTGAACATTTGCATATTCTAGGGACCAGCAATTCAATTTCTAGGCACAAACCCTATAACTAGGCTACAGAGCTAAATGTGTTGATAATGATGACTGTGGAGGTGGAAAGAGGGGCAGTGACTTGGAAGGTACATGAGGCTTTTGAGGTTGTGGGTAATGTTCTATATCTTGACCAGGTTAGTGGTTACATGAGTATGGTGATAATTCACCAGCCTGCAGGCGTATTCATTTGTGCATTATTCTGTTTATGCTATAGTTTGTAAAAATGTTTATCAATTTTAAAAATATATGGTTATCTCACTCCCCAGGTTAAAACTCTTAAGAATTAATTAACCAAATCCAGTGATGATTCATATATTTCAGTAATACATCAAAATCAAGCTAGGTTCATCCCAAGAATTCAAGCTTGACCAAATATTAGAAAATCAATTAATTATCATATTAACAGATCAGATTAAAGGAGAAATTTTATATGATCTATTCTATATAAGTAGAAAAAGCCTTTGATAAAACTCAACTCTAATTTATGACTTTAAAAAATTTACAGCCTAAGAATAAAAGGCAGCTTCTTTAACCTAACAAAAAACATGTATAAAACCTAAATATACTACATGGTCAATTGCTGAAAGTATTCCTAATAAGGTATCCTAAAGAAATAAAAGGAATATAGACTAGAGAAAAAAACACAAACTATTGTTATTGGTAGATGATATGGTTACTTATGCAGAAAATCCTAAAGAATCTACAGATTAAATATTGGAATTTTTAGTAGAGTTTATCAAGGTTGCTTGAAACAAAATCAATGGTATTTCTAAAGACTAGCAACAAACAGATTAAAAGAAACTTTTAAAGAGATTCTATTTACAATAGCATAACAAATATAAAATAATAACTAAAAATAAGTTTCATAAAATGTGTCAAAATAAAATAATTAGAAACAAAATTAACTAAGGAGGCAAAAGTCTTGTAAACTGAAAACTACAAATCTTTGCTGAAAAAAGCTGAACAAGACACACAAAAAAAGAAAAAATATCCAGTGTTCATGAATAGGAAGACTTGGTATTGTTAAGATGTCAATACCACCTAAAGCCACAGATTCAATACAATCTCCATTAAAGTCCCAATGATTTTTTTGTTGTTGCTGAAATGGAAAAAAAAAAATCTACCCTGAAATTCACATAGAATATTAAGAGACCCCGAATAGCCAAAATAATCCTGAAAATGAATAAAGCTGGAAGACTCCTGATTTCAAAATTTACTACAAACTTATAGTAATCAAAACACTGTGGTGCTAGTATAAAGACATACATGTAGAACAACAGAATAGAATAGAGAGCCAAGAGATAAACCCTCATACATATGGTCAAATAACTCTTGACAAGGGTGCCGAGACCATCGAATGGGGAAAAAACAGTCTTTTCAACAAATGGAACTAGGACAATGGGATATTTACACACAAAAGAATGAAGCGGACCTTTACCTTATAAAATACACAAAAATTAACTCAAAATGGATCCAAGACCTAAACCTAAAACCTAAAACTAAAACTCTTAGAAGAAAACATAAGGAGAAGCTTTTATAACATTGGATTTGGCAATAATTTCTTGGCTATGACACAAAAAGAACAGGCAACAAAAGAAAAAAATAGACTGTTGGACTACATCAAAACTACAAACTTCTGTTTACTATCCAGAGAGTCAAAAGGCAATCCACAGACTGGGAGTAAATATTTGCAAATCAAGTATCTGTAAGAGTCATATTTAAAATACATAAAGAAACTCCTACACCTAAAAATAAGAAAAAAAATCCGATTAAAAAATGAGCAAAGGATTTGTGCAGACATTTCTCCAAAGAAGATACACAAATGGCCAACAGCACAAGAAAAGATGCTCAATATCACTAATCATTAAAGAAATACAAATCAAAACCATAGTAAGATGGTACTTCATACCCATTACGATGGCTATTACATATTAAATTAAAAAAACAAGCACTGTTGAGAATGTGGAAAACTGGAACTTGTGTGCTGCTAGTGGGAATCTAAAATTGAGCAGTGTCTATGGAAAAAAGTATGGCATCTCTCAAAAGATTAAAAATAAATTTACCATGTGATCTAGCAACTCTACTTCTGGCTATCTATATACCCAAAAGAATTAGAAGCAGGGACTTAAGTAGGTATTTGTACATGTGTGTTTCCAAAAGCAGCATTATTTACAATAGCCAAAAGGTGGAAGCAATCCACATGTCCATCAACAGATGAATAAACAAAATATACTACATACATATGATGAAATACTATTCAGTCCTGAAAAGGAAGGAGATTGCAACATATGCTACAACATGGATGACCCTTAAAGACACTATGTTAAGTGAAACAAGCCAGTCACAAAAGGCAAATAGTGCATGATTCCACTTAAATGAGGTATCAAGAGTAATCAAATTCATAGACAGAATGGTGGTTGCCAGAGGGGGAGAGAAGGGAATGTGGAGTTATTAATGGATATAGGGTTTCAGTTTTACAAGATAAAAAGAGTTCTGGATTTGGATAGTGTTAATGGTGGTACGACAAAGTTAATGGACTTCAGGTTAAAATCGTAACTTTTATGTTATGTGTATTTTACCACAATAAAAAGAAATATACAAAAGCTGTTTACAGAAAAAAGTTACAAACCTTACATAAAGACATTTTTAAAGAACTAAATAAGTAGAAACAACATTTAGTCATATGTTCACAAAATGGAAGACTCAATTTCAAAAATATCAATCTCCCTACAGTATAGAATCAATGCAATGCCAAGCAAAATTTTGACGGTTTCTTTTTTATATAAAATTGAACAAGCTGATCCTAAAACTAACAGAGAAATGCAAAAGGGCCAAGAAAGTCCTAATGAAAAATAAAGTGAGGCATAGTAACAGACACCAAGAATTACTGTAAAACTTTGGTAAATAAGGCACAAGATAGAAAAAGAGACCATTGGGCCAGAAGATAGAGCCTATAAACAGATCCACACATACATGGAAACTTGATTTATATTAGAAAGCTTTGTAAATTGGTAGGGGAAAAAACATTTTTCAATAAAGTGTATTAGAACAATAGGGTAAGCACATGGGGAAAAAATGAAACTGGATTCCTACCTCCAATCATACAATAAAATCAACTCAAGGTAGATAAAGACTTTACTACTAAAGAAAAACTATAACATTTTGAAGAATATCTTATGAGACAAGATATAAAAAGATTTCATACATAAGCTCAAAAAGCACAAATCACAGAGTTTATTCAATTTTACTACACTGCAAGAGTTATGTTAGTGAAAACAGGTCACAGAGTGAAGCCATAACCTACAAAAACATCTGCAATATATTTATCTGATAAAGGATTAGTATTTAGTAAAAAATAATTCTTAAACATAAAAAAGACCCCAATAGAGAAATGAACAACAGCAACAGAAACTTGAATAGGCACTTTACATGAAAAACGCCTGAGTAGCTGGTGAGTACGTGGAAGTTGCTTAGCCTTATTATTAATCTTGGACAAGTAGAAAAGCAAAGTAAAACTACAAAGAGCTATCTTTTCACATCCACCAAATTTGCCACAGTTAAGAGGTCAGAAAACATCACATGCCAGCAAGGAGTACATCAACCAAAAGGGACTTAAGGTTGACCAATTAAATGCTTTTTCCTGAGTCTCTGAATCTTAAACAAGTGATTTTAAATGTAGGGATGGGTGAGCGTCACTTAACATAATCAAAGTGCAACATGCTGACCAGACTGTTTCCATCAAAATACCACTGCTGGGGCTTTTGGGACCTAGCCTTTGATTGCCTGACTACGCCCAAGCCTGGTCTTCTAACCTCCTGTCACTTTTGATCCCAACATTTTCCTAAAAATTCATTTGTTTAAGCTAGCCAGAATCAAATTCTATTTCTTGCAACCAAAAATATCTTGAAATATCAAGTTTCCCACCCAAGAGAAATGTTCAAAAGGTTTCCATTTTGAGTACAATGTCTTAATTCCTGGAAATAAAAATTCAGTACAACATTTCTGTGTATGTGACTATTTAAAAAAAAAAAGTCTACTTTGTAGCAAAGATTTGATTTGAACATGCACTCACTGCAAAATGTTCGTCAGGATCAAACTCAAGGTAGCAAGCGAAGTACCTGGCTCTTTCCCGGGCTGCATCTTCACGGGCTTTTTCCTTTTCTTGCCTCTGTTGTTCAATTCGGGCTTCTTGTTCTTTCCTCTTCATTAACAGTTCTTCTACACGGGCCTGCCGTTCTGCTTCTAGAGCTCTCTTACGTTCCTAATGTCAAAAACATTTTAAAAGCTGTTAGAATTATGTGTAAGATGAATATGACTAAAGGTGACACAGCTTTGACATAAACTTATGTACTCAAGCCAAGTAGATCCCTGGTCTGTCATTAGGTATGCTTCTCAGTTCAAACAAAAATCAAGTATTAACAACATCTGGTTTTCACATGTCATTTATCAGTGTTACAAATAATTGTAAGAAGATATGCTACTTTAAGCAGACATTATGTAATTTGTATTCTGTGAGAACCTGATATATATTTTGTGGTTAATCACTTCTGAAGCCTTGTGTTTAGAAATGGGTGTAGAAATAAAAGAACATGATGAAGAATGTGTAATTAACAGATTTTACTTCTGAAGTAAGCTTTCATACAGGAATTAAGTGAAGTAAAGCATGTGGCAAGGAGACAGAGGCACTATAATACAGCATAATGTGTAAGAGAGCGGACACTGCATTAGATCCCCGATCGTGTTGTTACAGAAACGACAGGCCAGCCAAGAAACAAGCACCACTCGGAGGGTTGGAGTACTTAGATGTATCACGCCAGCGGGCTCAGAGGGGCTTCTGCTCTGAAGCTCTGAGCACCTCCAAGACGTGCACATGAGGTTTTATAGGGTAAAGTAAAAGCTTGGGGTATTCGGCCAATAGGCATGGAACAGCTTTAGCAGCATCATTATCACAAAAGTGGAGGCAGGGAGGCAGCAAACCAACATTCCAAAGCCAGATATATCTCTTTGAAAATCCAGCTGGCTAGAAAAAAAAACATGAACAGCAAACCAACACTAATTAACTTAGATTTACAAGTCAGTCCAGCAGAACTCAGATCAGTATTCCGATACTTAGATTTGTGTGTTATCTTGTTAGCCCAGCCCAGCTTTTCTTTCAGGTTCTTAGACTTGTGAGTTATCTTGTTAGACCAGCCCAGCTTTTCCTTCACATTCTTAGACTTGTGAGTTATCTTGTTAGACCAGCCCAGCTTTTCCTTCACAGTGTATCCTGACCCCATTATTTACCGGCGAGGTGACCCTGGTCTAGTTATATTCTACATGAGCCTTGGTTTTTCCAGAAGACAAACAACAATATTATCTATTTCTTAGGGTATTGTCAAGATTGATACAAGAGATAATACATGAAAAGCGCTCATCAAGGAGTTTGGCATATAGTAAATTCTCAATAATTATGTACCATCACCATCATCATTAAGATAAAAAATACTTCATCAAAACATCATGATATACTTCCTATGTATGTTTTTGCCTATTAGGAGTACTTAGCTAATCTTTACCACATTACTAGCTGTATTGATACATTTCTTTTAATTCATCCCCATTGCCCAGGTAGTTAACACAACCTCTCCCTGGCCCCTCCTCTTTACCATAAATGAAAAATACTGATCTGGGTTCTAGCAACTGTTACTCACATAATCTTGGGCAAATCACTTCACCTTAAAGAGACCAAATTTGTTGTGATACCTCAATTACTAATGTACTAATTACTAAAGTACTCAGTAAATGGGAACAGAAAAAAAATTCTAAAGTAGTTTCTGTTTAGAGAACACTGAGAAGAGACTCAATATTTCTAATACTTAGTAAGCTCATAATGGTAACTTCGTACCTACAACAAGCCCTAGCTACACCCTCAGGGGATGGTAACCTTTTTAAAGTAGTAAGACTCTGAATTCTTTATTTAAAGTTGGAACATTACTATTAGTGTATTCACAGAATGCTTGGCATTAGTGCCTTGCACATCTAGTAATAAATACACATGTAAATTTTTTTTAATTTTATATGTATTATATATTACTAACAAATTTTTCTAATATCCATATGTCGCAATTAAACTTATGTATGCAGGTTTTAAATTTTTCATTGAAAATTTAAATCCATAGGAAATTTCTACATTTTTAAAAAGAAAAATAATTTAAGTGGTCAAAATAATTTTTTTAGTGTTAGTACAGAAAATTCCTTTCCACTTTCAGAAAAGAATTGCTTCCCTATAAGCCTTAATAAAAGTTCCAAATTATGAAATAAGTCATCATTTTAAAACAGAAGATAATTATTATATTTCAAAAATCTTTAAATCTGCAAAATAAATGCAGAAAAAAATAACCAAAGATGTCTTTTCAAAAATATACAATATTACTCATGTATTTCCCCCCAAAATCCAGCTAAGAAGTCATCTCTCCCAGAGAACTTTCTCTGATTTTCTCCTCTCCGACAGAACTAACTATTCCCCGCTCTGTGATACCTCTGTAGCTTATTCAGGCTTCTATTACACTTTCACATCGTGTCGCATTATTTGCCATAAAGGCAAAGATCATGCCTTAGTTATCTCTGAATTATTAGTATCTAATGGTTGCTCAAAAGTAACACAAAATATTCAAAACATAATTATTTGTATAAAATGGTCCCACTGCAGAAACAGAAACAATAAAGCTGAAGGGATTGTTCAAGTAAAAAATTCAAATATTCTATTTCATTTACTCATTTAAAAGTATTAGTTAATGGGTAAGTAACTTTTAAATGATGTAAGTGAAATTTTCTGCTGCTCCTTCAAGAGGAAAAGCTGAAGTGTCTCTAATAGTAGCATTCTACATTTTCAAACCTAAGTTAGCTTGGCACTCATTAAAATAACACTCTGAACTCAAATCAAACAGAGACTGGGAGTTCAAAATTTGCAGATACTGACAGGCATATGCAGAATAGATAAACAAGATTATACTGTACAGCACAGGGAAATATACACAAGATCTTGTGGTAACTCACAGCGAAAAAAAATGTGACAATGAATACATGTATGTTCATGTATAACTGAAAAATTGTGCTCTACACTGGAATTTGGCACAACATTGTAAAACGACTATAACTCAATAAAAAAAAGTTAAAATAAAATAAAGACGGGTGAATATGGGGCAGTCAGCTAGTGCAAACAAACAGCAGACAGTAACCAACAAACTTAAAAAATGTATTGATATTTTAATCTCCTAAAATTACCAGTGACATGAAGAAGCATGAAATATGAATAACATCCCTAATTGTTAATAAAACAACAAGGCTCTCCATGGTCAGGTCCCAAACTCTAACGCAGTGCTCGCTCATATCTGCCTCTGCAGACAATGCCTACTTCTCACCATCTGCATGTCTCATTTTTCAAAACTTAGTTGAGTCATCATCTCCTCGAGGAAGCTTTTCCTGACTTTCTCATGTCTTTGCCACTCTTAATTTGAGTAAGGTGTTCTCTGTGCTTCCAAAAATAACTTTACTGTTACACTTATCCTAATACATTAAGACTTGTTTACATACATGTCTCTCCACTGAGAACAAGGATATATATCTTTTTCATGTCCTTGAGCAAAGCACAGAATATGGATTACAGTAGTAACTCAATAAATAATCATAGAATGAGTAAACAAATAAATATTAGTCATAATAAATAATGTCTGCATTTATATTTGAATACTACAAAATTTGTTCTCTCCAATAAAAATGTCAGGTCCAAGAGAGTCTTATCTTAGGGGCAAGGCATATCTAAAATAGTTTCTTCCGAGGAAGACCTAAAATAGTTTAAAAACATTCATGTGTTAACCTTTTTTCCCATCCTGAAAACAGTAGCTAACTCAGGGTAAGCTACAGAGGGTAAACTACCTGATGACACTGCTCCCTGCCATAAGCATAAAGTTTGCCCAGTTCTTTAAGGTTATATACACTAGTTCAAACACAATCCATTTTTAATGGAAGAAAGGAACTTATTCTTGCTCAACTCAATTAGAAAAGACTAGATAATAACCTGTCAAGAGCAATTTAGACCTTCATCTGTTTGATACTAGAGATTCAAACTGACGAAAACCCTGATAACCTTATGTGAATTAACACACAGTCCTGGCAATCAGACTTGATGTTTCAAAACTGTGCTATACTAAACCATGCACCCTTGGGAACAGAGACTAGCTTTTACTCCTTTTTGTATCCTGAACACCTAGCTCAGAGCCTAGGATATGGCAGGTGCTCAATAAATGCTTTCTGAATAAAGTTCTACCTGAACAGCTTCATCACGTGCTTGCTTCTCTTCCTGTCTTCGTTGACGCTCTTCCTGTAACTCATTAAGCCTCTGCTCATATTCCTTCAACTTTGATAAAACATCATGGCGTTTGTTCTGGGCTTCAAGGGTATTTATAAAGGCAATTTCATTTACCTTCAATAAAAAAACAAAGTGTGTTTCAAATCAGTTTAATTCTAAGGTACATCACAAAAATAAGAAACTTAACAATCTTTATATAATAATATAAATCAGTGATAAGGCACAGAACAAACCCTGAATGACTTACAGTCATTTTTTTCAATATTTATCTCCAAAATGGATAATAATCCAGTGTATATAACAAATACACAGGCCTTCATAAGAACTGACTTAGACTAAATAAAGGTCTGCCATTGAAATATTTTTAAGTCGAGACAAATTAAAAATTTTATAGAAATCACTTTATTATGTTCTACTTAATATCATTGTAATTTGCAATTATACAAATTATATTAAGATTTAAATAGGCATCTACAATATTTTAATGAGTTTGGGACGACAAACCTAAGTAAACAACAAATCATTTTTCTTCAACATACACTGAATGAGTGACAATTGGGTACAAGGGACTGAACTATACCTGCATCCTAAAGCTCACGTTCATTGATTCTAACAGCCACATTTTGCTAGAGAGTACAGCTTTTACGAGTAAAGGATACCTAATTATAAAAAGCTAGAACATATCAGTTGGGGTCAGATTTCTTTCTTGAAAGCCAGAAGGAGGGCATGCTACAGTGAAAAAGGTAGAATGAAACAGGGAAGTAAACACTGGAGCTGACTCTCTCTGACATAAGCATAGATTCTAGGAATCCAACCTGGATGAAATAAAATCTATCACTAGATATGCTAGAAATCTCAAACAAGAAAGTCTGAATACAGTTCTAACAAAGACTTCCCAATCTCCATGCCATGTAGCCAATTTTACAAGTAAATTAATAATTGTTTTTCAAACTGTACTGAAAGTATAAGGCAAACATACGTGCTCCAGGAAAATTAATCATACTATGTCAAGGTTCACATGTTAAGCATAATCAAAATTAAAGAAAAGGGAATGGAACCTAATTCTCCAGACAAAATAAATAAAATAAAATAAAACTCAGAGGGAAAAATGTGCAACAGTAGGGTAAAAAAAAAAATCCAATCTGTGATATTGGTCAAACGTACGAAGTTTCAGTTATGCAAGATGAGTATGTTTAGGAGGTAACAGTTAACCACACCATATTGCATACTTGAAATTTGCTAAGAATATAGATCTTAAATCTTCTCACCACAGACACAAACAAACGCAGTAAAGGAGACACATATTTTAATTAGCTGGATTGCAGTGATCACCCACAATGTATATGTTTATCAAAGCATCATTATACACCTTAATATATACAGTTTTGATATGTCAACAATATCTCAAAAAAACTGGAAATAAAAAGAAAGACAGATGAACAGGATTATTTCCTGGAAATTAACTAGAAGGAAAAATAACAGCATACAATTTCCTAAGCAAACTTTTTAATGAAAAAAAGTTAACAAGAGCCTGAATTCAAATTACAACCAACACCACAGAAATATAATACAGTCTAATATGGAATGGTTAGAACTACATGTGCAAACATGTTAAGTGTTGGTGAGAATGTGGCTAACTAGAACTCTCATCCACTGCTGGTAAAAAACTGTTTCTTTAAAAGTTAAACCTCTTGTAAGACTCTGCTAATCCACTCTTGGGTATTTACCTGAGAAAATGAAAGCACACATCTGCACAAAGACTTGTACATGAATTCACACAGCAGCTATACCTATAACAGCCAAAAACTGGAATGAAAACCAGTGTCCATCAACAAGTGACTGGATTAACAAATGTGGTTATTCCTACACAATGGTGACCTTGTCAGCAATGGAAAGGAAACGATATACACAACAGCATGGATAAAATTCAAAGTAACCGTGCTGAGTGAAAGACGCCAGGGAAAAGAGTACATACTCTGTGATTCCATTCATGTAAAATTCTAAAAAATGCCAACATGTATAGTGACAAAAAGCAGATCCACAGTTGCATGGTAACAGAGTTAGAGGAAGTAATGAATTACAAAGATGCGTGAAGAAACTTTTGAGGGTGATGGAATTGTTTATTATTTTCATTGTACCAATGGCTTCAGGAATATTTATGTCAAAACTCATCAAACTGATGCTTTACATACGTGCTATTTATTGTCTGTGAATTATATTTCAATAAAGCTGTAAAAAATATACATCTCACAGGATAATTTTAAGAATAAGATACTGCATTTAAGTTTTAAATGAGCCTGTAAAAATGCTCTGTTATTTGGCACAGAATAAACATCAGCTTATGTACCAACTGAAAAGGTACTGGGGTAACTAATTCAATGTTCAAAGCATCCAAGATGTACCTTAGCTTCTTCCTCTTGTGCTTTTTTAACAATTGCTTGTAACTGCACCTCTCGTTTAAACTCAGCATGAAGTAATTTCTCTTCCATCATTCTACGTCGTTGATCTAGTAACTCTTCTTTCCACTTCCGGACATCTTTCTCCTATACGCAATGAATTAGCATGTCATTAATTTCAGAATACACAGTGACTTAACACAAGTACAAACAGATAAGCAGCTTAGGAATTAGAAAGTCTAGAACCTGGAAAGACCTAAAGGATCATGACTAATGATTAGCAACACATACTATGAAGCCAGACTGACTGAGTTCATCATCTACCCTGGTCACTTGCCAGATATGTAAACTAGACAACTTTTTTGGCCCCTGCCTGTTTCCTTATCTATAGAGGATAACAGTAGCACCTAACTCATGGGTTTTCAAGATTGAGTCAATATATGTAAAACTCTTAGAAGAGTACATTACAAATTGTTCAACAGAAATATCTTCTGTTATTATCATACTGCACTATGAGCAACTTAAAATGAAGACAGTGTACATTCCTTACCCTTATAAAATTTAATGTCTCTATAATCCAAATTCAAGACAAATAATTTTATCCTAGAGGTTGGAAAATAGTGACAAATCTGAAAAATCACAATTATTTGCATAAGAAACATTCTCTGAAGTAACAAAGAGTTTTGCCTATAAGAAGAATAAAGATAATTATGATAGTTGCATTTAACTCCTTAAAACAATATCAAACAGAAGTAAAGACCTGTCCTGTGCTCCGGGAAATTAGAACCAGCCCCAGTAAAACTATAGAAAATCAATGTTGGCTCAACATGACTTGGAAAAAAAACTAATATTTCAGTTTAATTTTAGCTACATAATAAATAGCGTGTTTAACCATCTAAAAAAGTATGATGCAGAAACAGCACTGGATTAGAAGCTAAAACAGGTCCTTAAAACCCTAGCCATGTGAATTACTGGTCATGTGACACTGAAAACAGCCCTTAGCCCCTCCTAGATTCAGTTTTCACATCTACAAAAAGGGATTCAGTATTTGTTCAACTTTGTGTCCCTCACAGAGTTACTGTGGTGATCAGATGAGACCACATACGCAGAACAGGGTTGAAACAATAACTCATTTTAAATGGAAGGTGGAATTTTTCATTAATTAAAGGGATACCTACACTGATGAAGAAATTAAACCAGAGAACCTCTAATGCCTTGTACAATTTCAAGAATTCATTATTTTGTTTCCATGAATACCTGGAAATTGTATTATATAGTGAGAAAATAAACTATATACTTTTATTTGTATTAAAAATACACTAAGAAGGGAAATTCTTATTGTGTTAGAACATTTTTTCAAAGCTGAAAATGAAATAATATATTAACTCTTGTAGAACTCCATGACATGGAGACTGGTTTTCATATTTGATCCATTCAATCTAAATGATTAAAATAAAAACAATGATAAATTCTGGAGATTCAGATAAAAAGAAAAATTACAGATTTTCTTCCTTTCCCAGTCTACTTTTCTACTTTACTAAAGAGAACATTAGGCTACCTCATTTTTATAAACATTCAAATTATTTGGTCCAATTATCTCTTCCAATTTTAAAACACACATTAAGGAATGCAAATATTTTTAACTTATGCACATGAGTCCTCCTTTCTAGCATGGGAAGGTAACAAAGGAATTCACCTATACTACACTGTCACGTATCTTGTCTTGCTGTGTTGTTTGTTGTACAAAGACTCCCAGATGGCTCCAAATGACCCCAGTCACCTGGTATTCAGACCCTGGTGTATTTCCCATGTTGTGTCAGGATTGTGACCAATATAATCAGCAAAAGTGTTGGTCTATCACTTCTGAGATTAGGTTATAAAAGACACTGTAGCTTCCACTTTGCCAGCTCACTTGTTCATTCTCTCTCTCTCTCTTAGAATACTTTCTGTGGGAAAGCCAGCAGCCATGACGTGAGGACACTGGGCTGTGGAAAGACCCATATGGCAAGAAACTGAGGTCCATAACCAACTGCTAAAGAGGACCCAAGGCCTGCCAATAATCACATGAGTGAGTTTGCATATGGATTTCTTAGCTCCAAATGACTGCTGCCCCAGCCAACAGCTTGACTGCAACCTCAGGAAAGACTTCGAGCAAAACTCACCAAGCAAACCACTCTTGGTTTCCATGCCTATAGTAATTGTGAGCTAAGAAATGTGTGTTGTTTTAAGCTGCTAAGTTTTGGGGTCCTTTGATACATAGCACACATAACTAACACAATACTTACCTATGTCTGCCATGTGTCCCTAACAAGAATGACCATATACTGAGCAAAAGCCACCCTAGCACTATACTACTGCTTTACATGCTTGCCACATTTATCATCACGACAGGCTAATAATTATAATTGTCATTTTATAGCTAAACAAATTAAAATGCAATACTGTTAGGTACCTTGCCCAGGGCATCACGTCTCATTATGTGGTAACACCAGAATTTCACCTGATTGGTCATCTCCAGAGCCCATGTTCTTTCCACTACACCATGCTAACCAGAAGTTACACTGCTCTAAATACTCCAAGAATCTCTTCTAAAAATCTAATTAGTGTCCCACTTACTCAAACTTGATAATCTCAAGCTCAAAACTGTCCTACCAATTCATTGTACACTTTGCACAGGACTCTCCAATGAAACCCTCAATGAAAACGGCAAAAGACAAAGTGAAGCTTCAACTCATGCCAATTCCATAAAACATCACTTGCTAACTTTTTTAGGAATGATACATTTTCTTTCTTTTAACTAGTAACCTTTTGTAATTTAATAGAAATGCTTTTGTTTCCAACAAAATGTATTTTTATAATTCTTTTAGCTTCTCTCAAACCAGAAGAAAAAGCCAGGTTGAAAAAGCCCATCAATTTAAGCCTATCATAATTTCCTGAAAATTAAAAACTCACCCTCTCTAACAATTTCTGAAGCTTCAGTGTTTTCTCTTCCCGTAACTTTTCCCTTAGCTGCTGTGCTTTCATTTGTTTTTCTTCATGTTTCTTCTTAGATTCTGCAATTGTTCTATTAATACAGACAAATACAAGACAAGAGACATGAATGTTTACATGACAAAGCCAAAAATATTTTCTTTAGTCTTCAAAGTTCTTAAAATAAATACAAAAAATATACAAAACTAATTTTAACCTAACATTTCAGGAAAACACCATCACTTTTCAATGGAACTGGAACTGTCCTGAATAATGTGCCTTAAAATATTATGTACAACTCTATTTAATAGTCACGAGTGACTAGTTTCCCTCCTGTGGAATATTTCAAATTAATTTTCAAACGCCAGACCTTTTACGAGATGGTGAGGAAAGTTTCTCATGCATGTGAATTCCATGCCCTGGAGGTCTAGCAGGTTCCTCCTCTACAATATCCCCCCAGGATGTATTTTGGCGCCAAGATTCACGAGCTGCTCAGAAAAAAGAAAACCACTGTTACTGTTTAACCACATAATTCTATAAAGCCAACATCTGAGAACAGACTTTTAAAAGGCACCCCACCTATTTATTTTACACAGAAACCCCATGTACTAAGATAACCTATTTGATACCCCTCTACCTGTACACACAACACACAGAAACACACACACATAATACCTTCATAGTCTGCAAGGACATCATTCCAGTCCATAGACATACCACAAAAAGATACACTCCCACTGCCCATGCTGGCCTAAAATGTAATAAAGGAAAATTGAAAAACAAATATTTGAACACAATTATAACCTTATAAAGTGAACTATATATGAAATTTCCTTACCTACTGCTCCTGCATTTCATTTAGCAAACAGTCCAAAACCAGAAAAAAGCTACATACCTCCTACAGTCACAATAATCACCAAGTTAAAAATACCACAGCCTATGCATTTTAAGAGGAAGACTAACCTATCTGCTATTAACAGCAGAGGCAAAGCAAATAAATTTAAAAGAAAAGCACTGGCCTTATACTACTACTACATAAGCTCTGACATACTAGGAAGACACATCAGAAAAGTTCAAGAGTATTTGTTGGGCATTAAAATTAAACAGAAAAACATTTGAAACATTTGATTACTTTTATTATTTAAGAAATCCCTCTCATCAACACATATCCTGAGCACTTAGTGACAGCAAGGCAATGTATCATTTGCTTTTTGTCAGTAGAATAGAAAAAGATACCTTAGATTCTGCTTCAATCTCTACAATGACAATCTGAGAAATACTGAGTATTTACTTACTTTGAGATTCAATTTCTTGATTTGTAAAATGAGAAAACAACTTCCAGCTTATCAACTGCATTATATACAAAAAGACGTAGTAATGGTAAAGTGGTTAAAAAAGACTTGCTACTGTTTATTGTGTAAGTCTCAAATAGAAAATAAAAAATTCTAAAAGCTCACAGAAAAATCACTGTCGTTGTCAGTTTCAATGTTAATATCATTGTTTTCTTCAGCCTCAATTTCTCTGGTTAACTGTTCCTCTTCAGCAATAGCACTAGCAATGGCTTCTTCATTGGCCTTTTCAAGACGATCTGCTAGCTCTTCTTTTTTAGCAAGAACTTCTGCCATAGACTATGAAGTTAAAAACAAACAAAAAGAAGAATTATCAGTTGACTGGGAAGTTAAGTAATCATTTCTTTCTTTATGTCCTAATCACATACTCAACAGTACACATAAAATAGCATTGATCTCGATAATTATAAAACTTGGGATTCAACTGTGTGACTTCGAAATTTCTTAAAAGAGCCTATTTTGTAGTCCATAAAATGGTACAATAATCTGTGACTTACCTTCTTTACCAGACTGCTGTGTATGAGAAACTGTGAAGTTATATAAATAATAGGTATTGTTATTAATGACAAAGTGTGAAATTTCATTTGAGCACCAAAATTCAAAAGTCATAATTATCTCAAAAAAAACCAAAAAACAAAAGAAAAACACTAATCTTTAAAGGGAACATTAAAAAAATTTATGCTGTAATGGTGATGATACTTGCTGAATGTATATCCCTAACTTAAAATTATGTGTTAGAAGTATGCAATATAAATAAAATGCATCAGAGTCATTAATTAATAAATCCCTATGATAAGCTAAATATATACACTATAAACTCTAAAGCAAACACTGAAATAACAAAACAAAGATTTATGGCTACAAAGTCAACAAAGGAGATAAAATAAATTATAAAGTATAATTAATCAAAAAGATGGAAGAAAAGGAGGAAAAAGGGATGAAAAACAGATGAATCTAAGAGAAAACAAACAGATGGTACATTTAAAGGAAACATATCAATAATAACTTTACATGAAAATAGTCTAAACAACTCAATTAATAGAGATTGTCAAATTGGATAAAAAGCAAGACCTCAAACCACCTGCTGCCCATAAGAAACCTAATTTAAATGAGAATATAAACAGATTACAAGTAAAAGAGCTACCATACTAACACTAATCAAAAGCAAGCTTAAGTATTAATATCAGACACAGTAGATTTCAAACCAAAATATCATGAGGGATAAAGAAGGTCATTTCAAAATGGTAAGAGTTAATTCATCAAGACAAAATCCTAAATATTTATGAACTTATTAACAGAGCTTTAAAATACAGCAGGCAAAACTAATAGAATTGCAAAAGAAAATAAACTCACTAGGAATGTGAAATGGTGCAGCCACTTTGGAAAACAGTCTGATAATTTCTCAAAAAGGAAAGTTAACCTAATGTGAAAATGGGTATATGTGTGTATATGTGGACTGGGACATTGTGTTGTACACCAGAAAGTGACACACTGTAACTGACTGTACTTCAATTTCAAAAAAAAAAGGAAAGTTACCAACAATTCCACTCCCAGATGTATACCCAGGAGAAATGAAATCGTATGTCCACACAAAAACTTGCATGCAAATATTTAAAACAGCATTATTCATGATAGCCAAACAGTAGGGAAAACCTTAATGTCCATCAACTGATGAATGGATAAAATGTGTATTCCGCATTTTCCAAACAATGGAATAGTACTTGGGTGAAAAAAGGAATGAAATACTAATACAAACTAAAACACAAATGAATCTTGAAAACACTACACTAAGTGAAAGAAGCCAGTCACAAAGACCACAGATTATATTTCACTTCTATGAATAGTCCAGAACAGGTAAATCTATAGACACAGCAGGCAGATGTGGGGCTGTGCAGGGATGGGAGAGTGGGGTGAAAGGGAGTGACTGTTAATGGGGACAGGATTTCTTTTTGTATTACTGCAAGTGCTCAGAAATTAATTATGGGAATGGCTGCACAACTCTGTGAATATACTAAAAACACTGAATTATACAACTTAAATTCATACACTGTATGTTTTGTAAACTGTATCTCAGTAAAGTTACTTAAAAAAAAATAGTTCCACAGGTACATGCAGAGATTTCAATACCCCTCCCTCAACTGAGAACAAGTATGGAAAACTGGCATAGGAGACCCGAACAGTATCAACAAAACGAACCGAGGTATGTTCCCAAGAGAAGTGAAAACATATGTTCAAAACAAAGGCAAATGTTCACTGTGCCTTTATTCATAACAGAGAAACTGGAAACAATTCAGACATCTGAATGGACCACATCGTGTTACATGCATACAATAGAATACTCCTAAAGACAATAAAAAGGAGGAACCATTAATACACACAACAACATGGATGAATCTCAAAGTAATTATGCTGAGTGAAAGAAACCAAACAAAGATTACATTACTCCATTTACAGAAAGTTCTGA
This sequence comes from Camelus bactrianus, assembly GCF_048773025.1. Classification (NCBI taxonomy): domain Eukaryota; kingdom Metazoa; phylum Chordata; class Mammalia; order Artiodactyla; family Camelidae; genus Camelus; species Camelus bactrianus. The sequence continues at coordinate 31,513,372 of NC_133565.1, forward strand.
AAATGCCAATTAATACCCAGAGACAGCAGAACAGCAATAACCTGAGAAAGAGACACAGGGAAGAGCAGAAAGGAGGGATGACAAAGGGGAATGCGAAAACTTTTGGAGGCAATTGATACTCATTATCTTGATAGTAGTGATGATTTCATAGATATAAACACATGTCAAAATTCATCAATTTTTGTATATCTTAGAACTGTGTAGTTTATTGAAAATCAATAACAACTCAATAAAGGCATTAAAAATGCAAATGCTTGAGCTTCAGCTTTTTACTAAATTGATCTGGGGTGGAGCCCAGGCAGAGGTATCTTTTTGAAAGCTTCCCCTCCCCCACTTTATCCCCCATCTCCAAACTCTGTCCCCTCAAAACACTCAAGATTATCCCTAAGGAATAGGATGGGGTTCAGACAGTTTAGATTACAGACCATTTCTTTGCATCATAAGCTTTTTCTATGTAAACTCTATAATATTATAGAAACTAACTTGTTAAGGTGCCACACAAATGTCACAGCTAACAATTAAAATCAAAATACTAAAGCTGAATATATTTGACTTTGCAGAAAGTAAGTTTTCACATGAGCCTATTTCCTTCTCAATTTTATCTTCCCCAGAGAACATTTCTATTTCGTCCTCTAAAGACCTGAAAAGATTTTAACATAGTAACAGGGCTTATGATGAAATAATGATTCAATTATCCATATACACTTTCATATTTTCATACTGTGAAATTCAAATAAATATCTGCATGCATCATTTTTTTTTAAATTTCTAAATTTTCATTAAAATTTGGGATTTTAGTGAATCTAAAAAACAGATCCATGGTAGCTAGGATTTCTATCAGCACATTTTCTCAATGTTGCCAAAAGTGGACCATAAACATAAAGGTTCTCACAGTCATTTTTGGCTTAGGTTTCTGTTAAATAAGAGAACTACAGATTTTTTTTTTTAACTAGCTATGTGACAATACTATATTGAGAAAAAAAAAAAAGAAAACAGTGTCCTATCAGTGCAGCAATTTTCTATAACCATCCACTTAGAACCTCAACAATGAGGTGATAATCTAGAGCAACTGATAGAAGCATCTCTGTCAGGAAAACAAAAAAAAAGTTTAAAAGATCTTGGTTCAGTTAAAATTTCTCTAAGACCTCTAAGAATACACTAATATTCATATTTAAAGCAGAACTTATTTTCTCAAGTATGTAAATTTCACTCTCAAAATAACCAAGGGTTTTGAATATTCTACCACAAGCCTATTTTACATATGTGATCAAAATTAAAATGAGAAACAGACTTTAATATAATTATTTTATGCTTAAGTATAGGATCTTTTTCCTCCTCTGAAATTTGATTCTCACAGAATCCATCTGTAAAATAAATACTTTAATGATATCTAGCCATGAAAACAAAAAGATAAATATGACCAATTTCTACCATACATTAAACCCACTACTTACATGACCATAATTATGTTTAACCTTTAAAAATATTCACACTAAAAGACCTAAGTTAAAGCACAAACTGCCCTTTATTCTTTTTTAAAGGAATACAAATATTTGTTTTCGTATTACAATAACCCTAATTTTCCCCTTAAACAATCTCTATCAAGTTCATCTATATCTAATAGTATTCTTTCTGTAAGATGTTCGATTGGCCTAATACCATCTGCTGATACCATCTTTCAGCATGACAAAGCATTAAGTTTAAAAAGAAATTATAGCAGGGAGGATATAGCTCAAGTGGTAGAGCCCATGCTTAGCATGCATAAGGTCCTGGGTTCAATCCCCAGTACCTCCTCTAAAAATAAGTAAATAAATAGACGTAACTACCTCCCCCTACAAAAAAATAAAAATAGAAATAAGTTAAAAAATAAAATAAAAAGAAACTATAGTATATGATGGCCATTTAAAAACTAAAATTTCAATTACTTTTCTCAACAACTTTTTATACATGCCTATTCCTTTTGAAAGCTACTTTTTAAACAAAGCCAGCATGACCTATTCTGGATTATCTTCAGGCCAAGTGTCTTAATACAAAAATGGGAAATACAAATACATGGGCAGAAATAAGTAGTCATGCAAAACCATAAACCTATAAATAATCTCAAGTCAATGCATTTTTAAAGATTCTGCAATAGAGATGGTAAATAAATTTCATCTTAAAGACTAACTCCAAGGAAATGATAGTAACAGTCTAAATTACACTGTAAAGAGAATTTTTAAAAACTAAGTCCATTAGGCACCATTTCCTATCTATCAGAGTGGCAGACGTTGCATAGAAGACATTATTGTTACCGTGTCTTAATGCTCGACTGAAGAACATTTTATCAAATCATAGACAAACTAAATGATTCTGAGCAAGTTATTTAATCCCAGACTCATTTCCTTCCTCTACAAAACAAGAAGAATCTTAACTATATTAAAAGGTTGCTACAAGAATAAAATGTTAAAATGAAATAACATATATAAAATGTTTTATAAAAATTGCTTTGTAAAGTAAAAAAGAGACAACTTTGTATTACTGAGGTTTATGCTTCTTTAATATATTTATTCAGAATTCTAATAAGTTGTTCTTACCAAGTTAGCAGCACTCACATTTGAAATATCTGAAGGGTCCATTTCACTTTCTATTCTTGCTTTCTCTGCTGAAAATTTGTCTTCAGTTGCTTGCAAAGGAGGTGTATCGGTTTGCTGAGTAACTAAAACACACTCTGTATCAATGTGAACAGCAGGTATTTCAGAAGTTTGCACAGAATTGTCTTGTGAGAAAGTACTGCCAGAGTTCTTCACATCATCCACTGTACTCACTGTGAACTAACAAAATACATTATGAAATGAATGAGAGATAACAAAAAATACTCACGAACTATTCCACTCTAGAAAAGCTGATTCTGCTTAACCTATCAACTGTGAAGCAGCAGTTGACTGACTGACATACAATTCCCTCATCTTTTTCGCATGTTTCAAGTGTAAAAAAATAAACCATTAAGCAGCTACAAATTTTACTTGCATATCTACTATGTACAGGACACTGTCTGAAGTGCTTTAAGAAATTAAGCAATATATATTGTAATTATGTTTTATTTTAGTAGGCTGATTCTTGATGAGTACTCTATGCCTCACAAAAGGAATCTAATCACAAGTATAATACTTTGTCCAATATTCTAATAACTAAAGGTATTTACATGGTTTTAGTGAAGACTGTCTAATATTAAATGAAAGCACTTTTCACCAAAATACATACTTCAATTGCATTTTACTCAAAAACATTAAACTTGCTCTCTCTAGATAATAGTAACAAAAACTCAAAGTATCTTTCATGAAGACCCACATGGCCCTTAATACCAATTCTCAGATCTAAAAGAGAAATACACCATTAAAAAGTACAGTATATCTCAGCATGCAGTCTCATTATGCAATTCATACTCTAGACTTCAACAGCCATCCTGTTCCCCTTTAGGAATATTTAACACATAACAGAAATGTGAAAACCATCTAAAACAAATACAATATTTGCTTAGCCCAAATACATATCCATTTTCTAAAAACTTTCCAGTTTGGTGACTAAGAACAAGTCCTTATTTTCACCTTCTAACAAAGTACAGAAAGAACGATGCTGTTTTCCCTATTATACTCAGAGTAATGAACTCCAAGTAGAAGAACTAAAATCTAAAATTGTGACTTTAAAACTCATTCACATCACTACTTAAATAAACATTAGATAAACACTGCAGTGTTCATAAAACCTCCAGTTTGATTAATTATTTATATAAATATTAAACTTGACCAAGCCTTATTCTACTATTGGTTAGAACTTTATCCCAAAGTGTTGATTTTAGCATAAGCATTATTTAAATTGCATCACAATGTTTATATTGCTATCAACATTATCCATACATCAGTCACCATGGTTTATAATCTTCTTGGCAATATTTACATTAGCATTACTGATCTTTACAATATAGTCAACCCTGTTTACTAAAAAATCATTATCAATTTAAATAACAAAATCAAAGTTAAACTATAATGTTGAAAAATATATAAATATGCTAATTCCACTTTCAGAATGACAGTGGAGAAAACAGTTATTACCATTAGCTTGGTTACCATCAGCAGTGTAATTTTACACTGGAACAATTTCACAATTACTCAAAAGTTCTATGTATGGATTATTTCTAAAATCTCAAAATGACATGTTTATTCATTACACAAAGCCAGCATAATTTTTATGTCAAATTTTATAGTTAAAATACATGTTAGCAAAAATGCTAGAGGTTGGTTAAGTAATATAAAAAGTGATTTCTATATCAAATTTACCTACATTTAAATTTTTCTTAAAGTTTCATCTAACAACTATGTACTGATTACTTCTTATGTGCCTAGGACTCTGCTCCATATTATGGGAAATTTAAAGTAACATAAAAGATATTGTCCACAAGGAACTTTCAATATCACGTGGACATAAAACATATAGACATTAAAGAATTATATCTTTATACGTATGTGCATGTATTATGTTTATATCTAAATATCCTATAGGTAAAAACATCAGTAGCAATGTAAGATTAAGAGTCATTAATATCATTAAGGAAAAAAAAACACGGAAGCTTAGTACAGTTTCCAATAAAAATAAATATCCTGTAAGTATAAGAGGAGAAAATTTTTAACAGCAAATACTATTCTAGACTGAGAAATATTTTAACTATTTTACAACTTTTTCACTTAGTCCCTGGACTATATCAAAGAATATACCTTCTATTTCATTAGCCATTTTATATAAAATTATACTAATTGAACATAAGTCTTTCTATAAAGAAATATCTTTTTAAAATGCATTCCTTAACCAAATAAGTAAAATAAACTTCAAGTGGACTAAGAGAAGAAGTACTGGGAATATTAACATCAAAGAATCATTTTCAATATCAGGAAATTACTCTATACTCAAACTGCAGGAAGTAAAAGTAGAGCAACTGAAAAATGATTCTTACTTTCATCACCATTTTAAATAACACTTCAAATGAAGCAGGAGGACACCACTTTAACCAAATAATCAAAGCTAACAACAAGCGGCAAAATGATATGATACACCTTTAGACGTGAGGCTAAGGACAATCACTTTCTTTCTTTCAAAATGCATAAGCTAAACTGAAGAATGAATAAAGGACATTGTACAAAAAACCCTGAAATGTATTCTTCAAAAATATTGATGTCATAAAAGACAAAGACAGGCTCTGGTGAAACTGCCTCTGGTGAAAGACATTAAAGAGACAAAGTCAAACACAAAGTGTGATTCTAGACTGGATCTTGGATCATGGGAAAAAAAATCTATGGAGAAGTTATTGGGACAACTGGAAAATTTTGAATATTAACTATAGATTAGTTAACAAACTATATAAATGTTAAATTCTCCAGATTTTATAATTATAATGTGATTATACAGAAGACTTTCTTTGTTCTTTGGAGATACATGCTATAGCATTTAAAGGTGAATGGGTATGATGTTTGCGTGTTACTCCCAAATGTTTAACATACCGTGTGTGTGACGTGTAAATAGAGAGGAAAGAAAAACACGTGGCAAAATGTTAATCTGTGAATCCAGGTAAAGGGCATCAGAGAGCTCATTATTCCATTCTTGCAACTTTTCTAGAGATCTGAAATTTTTCACTATAATAAGTTTAAAATGAAGTAGAAAAATTAAGACATTCCAGTATACATATATTCCTTATAAAAAAGCAGTAAAAGGATTTTCAGAATGTACTACCTGGGTTCTTTCAGCAAGAGGATGATCACAAGAGTGTACTGAGTCTTTGGGCCGAGATTCCATAGTACTAGAAGGTCCATCTCCAACAAAGTCACTTTTCTGTATGTTTCCATCGGGTAAAAGACGTATATTCTCTTTATCACTGTCATCCTTTGATCTTAATGCTTCTGTGGCTAATGAAACTTTTGGCATCACTGCTGTTGATCGTGAACGGACAGGCCTTCCTCTCTGAACAGTTTCCCATCCTTCAGCATCTTTCCGTTCTATGCAATTGAGGGAAGAAAAGAAATCAAAATTTCTTTAGATGATAAAAATTTTCAAAAACCTGTAAAATAAAAATATTTTCCAATCTAATTCCCATTAAATGCAACTAAGACACAGACATGACACTAACTACTATGCAAGGTGTATTGTGCATGCATGCATGTGTGTGCATTCTCTAATCCCTAAACCACACTGTAAGGCAGGTACAATTATTCTGCTCTTACAAGTGAGAAAACTGAGATTCACACTAACACTGACCTGAGGCCGCACAGTCATAAAGTAATGATATTTACATAGTGTACAGTATGTGCTAACACTGCTGTAGGTGCTTTACATATAACTCTTTTAATCTTCACAATAACACTGTTAAGATCAGTACTATCATTCTCATTTTATGAATGAGGAAACTGAGACAAAGAGAGGTTAAATGATTTACCCAAGGTCACACATCTAGCAAAGGTTAAGCCAAGATGCAAGTCCAGGAAAACTGGTTTGATGTCCATGGCCCAATGGATACATAAAAACTGCCTCCCCCCAATTCTAGAATCCATACATAGACTTGCTCCAAAATCCAAGTTCTCCCCTTCATCTCAGTATTAATAACACAACTTGATTTGGAAAAAAAAAAACAACTTTAATGATCATAAGACTATAGAATGTTAACTGAAGAAACCCTAGAGGATCTAGTCCAATGTTCCACTAAACAGAAAAGAAAATGAGGGCCTATGTCCAAAACCACAGAGTCAAAAGCCTAAAATAAATCAGAATCTTTCAAAATGTCACAGCCTGAGGTATATATGTATAGAATAATGTATATAGCCACAATTTAAAAAATCCTGTAGGCTAAATGCAGACTGTCAAAATTAATATGAAGACTTCTAGTTCTGGCCAAGATGGAGCAGCCTCACCTTCATCCTTAGGTCCTCCTTCTTACAACTGGATTTGGGTTTCCCTTCCTTTCTAATAGGTGTAATTGAGGCTAGAAATTTTCCTCAAAGCATAGCTTTACCTTAATCCTACAAAATCTTAAATGTTCATTTTCATTCACATCATATTTTCTAATTTTCATTGTGATTTCTTCCCTGACTCATGGATTATTCAGAAATATATTCCAAAATTCCAAAAATTTGAGAATTGTATGGCTATCTTTTTGTAATTAATTTCTAATTTCATTCCACTGTGTTCATGCAGACAGAATGAGTTCAGTCATCTGAAAGTTGCTGAAACTTGTTTAATGGCTCAACATGTGTCAATTTTGGTAAACATTCCTTGTGTGCTTGAATACGTATTTGGACTTACAGTTATAGCCATGACAAAATAACCTGTATCAAAATTAATCTTATTCTTGCCAAACACAACCAGAAGAACTAGACAAAATATATAAATGAATTCTTTAAAGGCATTGGAAAGCAACCAATATAGGCAATATCTGAGGCACTACAATTTCTGAGAAAAGAGACAACAACATGAGTTCCACATTCACCCTAGAATTTTCCCTGAAGACCTGTGGAATTCACAGTGCAGGGGAAGTGAGTCCTAGCAGAAATCAGCAGTCCTGTCTAGCTGAGACAGATGCTAGAGTTCAATGAGTCTAAAGCAACTGGGACTTCAGGGGAAAGGAGGGGAATCGCAGGAAAGTAAGCCAAAAAAATCTGCATTCAATCTTCCCTTAAAAAAATCTGACAACTGCTACGCTTTGCACATAGAGGGCAAGACTCCAAGACACCAAGCAGAAAACAGCAGCTGGGATGTTAATGAGCTAAGCAGATATTGTAGCAACTGTACAGTGCTGAGGAAACAAAAGCTGGAATTCAAGAATGTAGTGGCCTTGGCAAACACCCCACATTTTCAGTTGAGACCCCAAAAGGAGTAAGTAGAAACTAAGACACATCGACTTTAATAAAACCTCAAACCAAACCTTGACAGGATTAAGGTGATCTGCTCGTTCTCTGTCTTATTGCCAGGAAAAAAAAAATTTAGAAGGAGCCTCTATAACTTTTAATGTACAATGTTAACATTCAATTAAATATTATGAGGCATGCTAATAAAAAAGAGTCAAATAACTGAAAAGCCCCCAAAAATGTTTTTTAAAGCAGTTCAGACATTTTACTTTTCAGACACAGAATTTTTAAATAGTTACTATTAAAATATTCAAGAAAATATGGATCAGACATAAAGAACAGAGAATCAGTGGACTAGAAAACATACCTGTAAAGTTTCCAGATTGAAAAATCAAAAAAAAAAAAAAAAAAAAGGAAAAGAAAAAGTACTATTTGTAGATGTATCAATTATGTCAAGTTCATTAAAAACATTATTTAGATATTTTATATCTTTATTGATCTTTATCTACATGTATTATCAGTTGAGACAATTGTTAAAATCTCCCAGTATAAATACAAATTTTTCAAATTTTCCATGCAGTTCTGTCAAGTTTTGCTTTATATATGTTTTAAAGATATGCCATGTACATATAAATTTAGAATTATCTCTCTGTTGAAATGACATTTTAATAACTAAAAAAAGTATCTCTTTAAAATGCTTTTTGCCTAGTTTGTCTATTTTGTCTGGTATTAGAGCAATACTAGCATTAATTTGAATATGATATGCATACAATATCTTGCCCTGTCATTCTCTTTTGACTTTTCTATATCTTCATATAGAAGGTGTATCTCTTATAAGCAGAATGTAGTTGGGCTTTATTTTTAATGTAGTTTTATAATCTTTTTTTTAAATTTAATATTTAGACCATTTACATTTAATGTAGGGATTGATATATTTGCATTTACTGCTATCATATTATAATTTGTTTTTGATTTGTCTTATCTGTTTTGTGTATCTTTTTTTCTCTTTTTGTGTCTTCTTTTGTATCAATCAAAAAGATTATCAGTTGAACATTCTTTTACTCTTCTTTGTGGTTTTCTTGAGTTTATAACATACATCCTTGACTTACAATGTCTAATACAAATGAGTACTTCTTTAACTTCCCAAACAATGCCAGAACCTAGAAAATATAAGCTCTATTTATTCTTCTCTTCTCTTTTGATTTACTGTCATAAATTTTCATCACACACATATCTTGAGCTCAACAAGACATAATGTTTCACACAGTCAATACACATTTCGTGTTATCCACATGTTTACTCCCCTGGTGTTCCTCATTCTTCCATGCATTTCCAGGTTTCTATCTAGGATCATTCTCCTGCTATCTGAAAACTTCTCAGTGGTGCTTCTTTTAGTGGAGGTCTGCTATTTACAAATTCTCTCCATTTTATTTGTCTAGAATTGCCTTTATTTTACCTTCATTTTTTAAGAGTATTTTTGCTGGATATAGAATACTATCTTGTCAGTTATTTTCTTTCAGCACCTTAAAGACCTCATTCCACCATCTGGATTCCATCAGCTATCAGTTTACTCATGCTCCTTTGAAAAGTCTTTTTTTTTTTTTTAAGACTTCTGTAAAGATTACAAACTTGGTAAAGATTTTTTTCTTTGACTTTTAGTATTTGTATTATATTGTATCTAGATGAGATTTATTTTATATTTTTCCTGCTTGGACTTACTTGAATGTGAAAATTGATGTCTTCTGACAGTCTGGGGAAATCCTCAATGATTATCTCTTCAAATGTTGTTTTTGCACCATTTATTGCATCCCTTCACAGATTCCATTCATAGCTATGCCTCTTATGATCTTCTCTGTATTCTCTTTTCTCTCCATGATTTAGCCTCAGTATTTTCTACTAAGAATTAATTCAATCCCAACTCTCTTAAATTTTAAATCTCTTAATACATAGAAACACATCAGACATTTTAAGAATTTCATTTATCTTCCCAGATTCCTTTCTTCCAGAGCACTGTGACCATAAAAAAAAAAAAAAAAAAAAAATCTGGAATGGCTGCTCTCTAGACGTGTACACAGCTATCATCCTGGGATCACCACCACAGAATTACTACCTCTGCCTCTTCTCTGTGCTGGTTCCCTCTAGTAGGGATAGTGTCCATGGTGTTAAAAAATTTCTGAGAACTTGCATGCTTGAAAATATCTTTACTCTCACTTCTAGTGGATAATTTGGCTGGACATAGAATTTTAGCTTAGAAATTATCTTCCTCCACAATTTGAAAACATTGCTCAATTTTCTTGTGGCTTCTAGTGATAGTTCTGGAAAAGTCATTCTGATTCTTGGTCATTTGTATATAAACTAATCCTTTAATTTTTAGAGCCTCGCATCATCTGTAGTATTCATGAATTTCCCAACATGTTTTGATGTCACTCTATCTTCATCTACCATAGTGGGCATTTAATGGGCCCTTTTGGTTAAAAACTTATTGTCTTCCTGTTAAACAAAATTTCCTTTAATTATCTGTTTCATGACTTCTTTCTTTCCTTTATTTTTGTATAACACATGTTGTTCAAATATCAGACATTCCCATTATCTATTTTTATATAACAAGCCTAAAGCTTAGTATCTTATATTACTAGCCATGTTATTTATTTCCACACAATTCTTTGAGTCAGGAATCTGAAGAGTGCTCATTTGGGGGGGGAAGAGGGAATAGGGGGAGGCTTATCTCATCTCCACATGGTGTCAGCTAGGCTGGTTCAACTGAGGTCAGAGAGTTCATGATAGCTTCACTACATGCCTGGAGCCTTGATACTAGTTACTGGCTGAAACAGCTAGGTTCTCCTTCTCCTGGCCTCTTTCTCTTCATGTGATCTGTGAATATTCAGTAGCCTATCTTGGGCTTCTTTACACGTCAGCTGGCTTCCAACAAGGAGAAAATGAAACCTCTTATTGGCTAGGGTGGGAATTTGCCAAATATCACTCTAGATACATTCTACTGACCATATCAAGTCACAGGACCAACCAAAGACTCAAGAGGAGAGAAAGCAGATTTCACCATTTGATAGTGGGAGAGGCATGCATGCATGGGGATGAGAGAAATTGTGGGCACCCATGTTCATACAAAATCTACTACAGTCCACAATCTAGCTTCAGATTGCCAAAGCCTTCCAAGGCTACTAGGCATTCATCCAACTACAGAATCAGTCTCAAAGACCAATATCTCATGGTCTACATCAGATCTGGATGTGCTCCTTAGATATGGGTTCTCTTGATCTGGAAATCTGGCAGTTCAGGGGAGAAAAGGGCTTGAAGTGGAAGATAGGATGAGGCAGCTCAACATTATCTTTATCAATAGTCTTTCACTTAATCTCTGTTTTCAACACAATACACTCCCACCTTGCAATGTGTTTGGTATCCCTCTAGTCAAATAGCATCTTACGTACCTTCTCTAGAGAATAAATGTCCAATATTCTGCTAGGGTGAGAGATACAGGTATTCTCATCCTACTATTCAGAGTTATAGAGAATTGGGGAGGATTCAAAATCCGTATATATTCCTATATGTATAATCCCTACCTTTACCCTCACTTTCAGAGATACCTGCACCCACTGATTTCTGAACCTTTTGGAAGTTATGCAGAGCAAACTGGATTGCTTGACAGTTCTGCCCACTCTGAGTTGAGGACTCAGCTAGCTCATTCAAATGTCACCACTGGTCTTTCTACCTTCCAACTTCCAAAAACTTGTTCACATCATCTCTTCTCCTGTCTCTTTTTCCTTAAGTCTTATTTCTAAATTCTTTCATTATCATTTGAGCTGAGTTTGGAGAAAAAGGAAAGTAAATGCATGTGCTCAATCTGTCATCTTTAACAAAAATCAATTTTAAAGCATATCATTAGAAACTTGAGGACTATAGCTACTATAAGCATAAATTACTTAAGCTATACACCGTAAGTCACTGCACATAACAGTGCATCAAAATCCAAAAAGTGAAAACCAAAGTGGTCAAAAATAAAATTACCTGATACATTAAAAAGATATTTTTAAGCCTAGTCATAATCAGATCTATCATTTTACCTCAGCCAAATGGGTCACACTCAGAAATAATCTGAGAGTACTGCTTTAAACAAAACCATGATATGTGCTAATACCATGATTCTATTCAGTTTTTTAGCAGTTTTGATTTTTTTTATCACATTTCTCTCAGACTCTTTCAAGATACAGAAACTAAACTTGAAGATTGTGCATTTTCCTACTTTTATCGAAGAGAGAGGACTCATGCCTATACTCAGTTTTCTACCACACAGTCTGTGCAGAGAAAGTAAGGGCAATATATCCCATAAAAGTAAGGAATTATTTGAAATAAGACAATACAAGTTACTGAGACCAAAATGGAAAAACAGCACAACAATATCCACAATGCAAAGGGGGCAATGTCTTTGTTATATCCAATAAAACATTTCTTTCCTATTTTTTCTCTTCTAATTTATAATTTTTTTATTGAAGTATAGTCAGTTTCCCATGTGTCAATTTCTGGTGTACATCATAATGTTTTAGTATAATATATGCATATACACACATAATACTTTTCATATTCTTTTTCATTATAGGTTACTACAAAACATTTCTTTCTGAACCAAAAAGCTCCAAAGGGATCTTTCATTGACGAGAAAAGAAAGCAGTATTTTTAAGTTGTTCCTTAACTCATAACACAAATTCATTATTACTTACTATCACCCTAAAATCCTGGCCTCTAGAAATATATAAAAAAAATCCACTCTGGATTTATGAAGGAAATTCTTATGGAATAAATTCCAGGTGGGTCCTCAGAATAAAAGCTCTCCTATTTATTTGTTCCCCTTAATTATTCTGATGGTATAGAAAATAGATATGTGAGCAAAGATGAACACAGAATATTATTTTAGTACCAAAATAACATTCAAATATTAGTGAAATGAAGTACTGACATGATATTTAAAAGTGTATACTACCTAAAGGATGAACTTCTTTATTTTTTTCTACTTTAAGTCAAAAGACTAAGAAAAGATCTTATACATGAACTGACAAAAGATATCCTCCTTAAAGTTTACACAGAGCAAATGTGAGACTAGAAATAATCTTTATAAGCTTTCATAGAGTTTTGAAGATTATTTTATAATTTTAACAAAGGTAAATTGATATCATATAAATAATACAAAAAGATAAATATATAATGCTATTAGCACCAATTTCAAATAAAATAAATATCTTCATGTAAATCCACCTGTCTACTACATAAAAAGGTTGATTCAAAGTCACTTGCCATTTTTGCGGGAAGGTGTCTGCACTGCCATTGGTGGGCAAGAATGGGCAGGTGCTACATCTGAAGAAGCAGTAGAGCCTGTATGATGAGCCTTTACCTTGTCAGCCCAACTGACACCTGTGGGAGCCAGACGTGGAGCAGCCACCGTGCCAGGTGAGCCCCTATGGAGAAAATGATTGCATTTAATAAATCAAATAAAAGTTAAATATTTAAATTTTAAATGAGTTATGTGTGTGTATGTGTATCCACATATACAAAACAACATACTACCATAGCAATTTAAGGCAAATATATTTATAAATTTATCTTGGTCTAATGCTTCATAAATTTGATATCGCATATTACATAGGAACAAGTATAATATAAAAGCTCTCATCAATTTGGTTTAAAAGAAAATTTCACTTAAATGGGGACTCTTAAAAATATGCATATGTACCTTAAACTTTTTATTTTCATTTAAAACTTGCATCTTTTAGTAATATAAATGTGCATTAATTTGCCATTCTATCAATATAGGCCCTATTAAAACAGGCTTTTTTTGTGTCTGTAATTCTTACATGAGCCACAAGTATGATGCCTCATTGACAATGGCCAATTTTGGTTTCTTCAAAATGGAGTGAGAATTTAGTGACACCTATTAAGTAATCTAAGTGCACAGTCCTCAATGTTAATAATATTTTCCCCAATCTTTCACAGTTGTCCTATCCACTCCTCAGTTGACAGCAAAACTTTTAACAGTTCACTTGATTAAAGCTTTCCAAACACTTATTTTAGTTTTCACAGAAACAATGACCCTTTTCATACTCATATTTCACTGGTTTACTTAATATTTAAATTATGAGTTAAAATATTGAAAACAACTTAAATAAACAAGTTTGGTAACTAACTGCATAGTTTAAATAAGCATTTAATTCAACCAGGAAGAACAGAAGTGAGTATATATTCTAAAGACAGCCTATAAGCCACCATTTTTCAGTATCTTAAACATGTTTTACAATGATAATAAAGAGTGTCAATTAATCCAGTGATATGATTAGATGGAGATCAGTATGAGAACTTTTAGTATGCATGCATTGAAGATTTTCAGTGTTAAAATAAACCACGTACTATACAATACTCTGAACCACAGACCAATGGAATGCATTATAAGGGAATTTCCCTTACAATGATACTGGAATATACCAACATTTGGTTTTGCTTGCTTATCTATCTTTCCCCCACTTCACAAAAATCCAATTATTACAAGGTTCCAAAGTCCATCACTCTTCACCTAAGGCAATGCTATCTAATAATCTCATTTGAAAGCAAAGAATTGGTTCTACTGAATAACACTTAATGAGCTCTTACTAAGGGCCAGGTACAATGCTAAGTGCTTGAGATATAGAAGATACGACAAACATCTTACCTTAAAGGAAGTCATGGTGTAAGTACAAAAAAAAAAATTTTTAACACATTGCAAATCTAAAAATAATGATGTATGTGCAAGGTTCAGCAGTAACAAGACATGAAAATGACTGTGACACAGTTGGGGCAGGGAGTGGTGAGAAGTCCTGAAGAAAGGTGAGCTTTTAATAGAAGAAAGAGAATTGACCAAGCAAACTACTTACCAATCCTCACATTATTCATCAAGTGTGAAGATTCACTATAAAGAACTAGATAGAATCCAAATTTTTGTCTTAAAAACAAATTCTGCCAGGGAAATTAAAGGATAACAACAGTGATGACTGTGAGGAACAACATCACAGCTGCCAGAGGTGTCAATAACATTTTGGGCAAACAGGCTAACTTAAAAGGAAAAGCTGGAGAACGAGACGTACTTAGGGAGCTTTGAAAAGCTCCAATATACCCCTGGAAATCAAGAAGGCCACGCACAGGTGCAGGGTTGTGTGCAAGCCCAGGAAAGATCTGAGAAGGCCCTAATCTCTCACCTCTGACTGACCCTAGGCTCTGAGGAAGCAGGAACTGGCAGCAAAGACAACTGTAAACTCCAGGGCACTGAAGACATACTTATCACATATAAAACTAGACAAGAGCCGGAGATTTATTGGTTCAAGGCATTTAAGCAAACCTCTATCAAATGATTAGTTGACAACTAAGATAACTGAGCAGAGCCTGAGTGGATACACATGCAAAGAACAGATTTCATAAAACTAGTTCAAGAAGTCAAACAAACAAATAGTAACAAAACCACCACCACCAAACAGCCACAACCACAAATCCTGGAAAGGGGTAGCAATCTGATCTCCAGAGTTGTCACATTATTTAAAATATCCAGTTTTTAACAAAAAACTGTAAGACATGCAAATAAACAGGAAAGTATGGCCTACTCACAGATACACAAAAGAACAGTAA
Organism: Camelus bactrianus; assembly: GCF_048773025.1. Classification (NCBI taxonomy): domain Eukaryota; kingdom Metazoa; phylum Chordata; class Mammalia; order Artiodactyla; family Camelidae; genus Camelus; species Camelus bactrianus. The sequence goes on from NC_133565.1 coordinate 31,528,887, forward strand.
CTGAAATGAGTTCCCAAGGCAGCGTGAACATTGGACTTACTAGACCAAGACTTTAAATAAGCTACTATAACTGTGCTCAAAGAATATCAAAAACAAAAGGAAACCGTATTAAAAACTAAAGTATGAAAACAAAGTTTCATCAAATACAGAATATCAGTGAAGAGAAATTAAATATAAAAAAGAACTACGTAGATGTTCTGGACTTGAAAAGTAAAATAATGAAAATGAAAAATTCACCAGAAGGGCTCAACAGTAGAACTGAGCTAGCAAAATAAAGAATCAGTAAATTTGAAGAGAGGTAAATTCAAACTACCTAACCTGAGAAACAGGAAAAAGAAGTATAGAACACTGAACAGAGTCTTGAAGATCTGTGGAACACCATCACGAGTACCAACACAGATCAAGTGGGATTCCCAAAGAGAGAGAAAGGGACAGAAAGAGTATCTGCAGAAATAATGGACAAATATTTCCCAAATTTGAGGAAAACATTCATCTACAAATCCAAAAGTCTCAACTTAAAGTAGAATAAACTCAGAGATCCATTCCTAGATACATCATAGTCAAACTACTGACAATCAAAGACAAAGATTGAATCCTGAGAGCAGCAAGAGAAAAGTGAGGCATCTCATGAAAGGGTCCCCAATAAGAATAACAGCTTATATCTCACCAGGAGCCATGGAAGCCAGAAGGTGGTGAGAGGACATGTTCAAAGTGCTAGAAGAAAAAGACTCTCAACCAAGAATTCCATGCACTGCAAAACTATACTTCAAAAACTAAAGGATAAATTAAGATATTCTCAGATAAACAAAAATTAAGAAAAACTGTCACTAGCAGACCTGTCCAATAAGATAAAGATATACTAAAGAGAGTTCTTCCAACTGAATGATAGGACACTAGACAGTAACTTGAATCTATGTGAAGAGGATCACTAAAAGTAACTACATAGGTAAATATGAAAGACAATACAAATGTATTTTTTCTTATAACTCTTTTCTTTTCCTGTGTGATATAAAAGACAACTGTATAAAACAATGATTATAAAACTGTGTTGATAAATTATAATGTATAAAGATGTAATTTATATGACAACAAAGTGTATGATATATATTTAGATCCTCTGTTGTAAAAGAAATTGCCAGTTCACGTTACAAGTCATTTAGCATGAAATATGTTCACAAGTTTCATTTTTGGATCCTAATTATGTTTAAATATACAACATTTCCTAAAAGTTAAATTTTCCTTTCCTGGATTTTTTTTAAACCTTTTATTCAAACAATTTCAAACATAAACAATAACATATATGTGGATATATTCATAGTGAAATACCAGTTTTATAATACTATATTATTCACAAAAAAATTATTTACTGTAATGTAAGTCTTAGTAGGCTTTTTTCTACTTCGTCTCACCCAAAATTTAAGCTTCTTCGAGCATTTGATGTTACACTTATTCTATCTGTTGATGGACTTGGAATCACATGACGTCCTGGAGACATCTTCTTTACTTCCCATGCCAATGAAGTTGGTCTGCCAATTCAAGACATACAGCAGATTAACAGACAAAAGGCCGGGGGTTGGGGAGGAGGCGGGGGAGCAGGGGAAGGAATCTAATCTTTTCTCTTGGTTGTTAGTGGGTGAGAATCTAAGCAGGTCACAAGTTTCCCTTAGAGCACTATTTACCAGAAAGTTACCATGTTACCACTTAGTAATCCCAGATGATGCATGGTCCAGGATCTTCCACCCACTGCAGCATAGCAACATAAACCTAATTATCTAAAAAGGGTTATGGAGTTACAAAGACATGAGATAAACTTAAAAGCCTCCACATACCCAGCTAAAAACACATTAAAAAGGCAATGATACTAATTTGGTCTACTTTGTCTGGTGCCCTTGGAGAGCTGTGTGTGTAGAACAGGGATCAAGACAAAAAGACAGCGGTGATGGGTAAAATGAAGAATATACAGGAAAATATGAATTCTTCTTTGTCTACCTCCTAATCACCCATGAGAGTGTGATCATAAAGGTCATAAAGAAAAGCTAACTACTCCTCCTCCGTCAGCGGCCCCACAACCAATCAGCTGACAGGATGCACACTTCACTAAAATGTTTTTCTCAAGCAACATCTTCTCTATCCCTATGTCTCAATCAGACCTCCACAACTCCCCACAATCTCCTTGCCTCAATCTAGTGATTGTGATTTTTCCTCTCCTTTCCTCTCATGAGATTTATTATTAGAAAACAAGATTCAGATAGATGACTATCCAAATAAAGTATAAAGCTTTTGACAATTAATTGCCAAATCACTTTTCAGAAAGGTTGTAAAACTTATATTCCCATCAGATAAAAAATTCCCATTTCCCTTTACCTTGTCAACAGTTGGTATCTTGTTTTAAAAATTTCACTGGATTGTGAAGGAGACAGTATTGCCCGCAAAGTCTAAAATACTTACTATCTGGCAGTTTAGAGAAAAAGTTTGCTGGCTCCTGCACTAGCGTTTCAGCCTTTGACAAGTTCTTTCTCCTACAAGCATTTCAATAAAAGTGTTTAATTGAAAAAAAATTTATTGGCAAAGTAGTATCTGTTTTTATTTTTTAAATTATATACATTTATGATCATTATAAGTGAGGCTGAATCTTTTTACCAGCCATTTGAATTTCTTCTTTTGGGATTTGTACATTAGGATCTATTGCCCATTTTGTCCACTGGGATTTGCACCATTTTCTAACTGATTTGAAATCCTTTTCTACTATTACTACTATAGCTACAAATCTTTGATAAATGAAATAACTATTTCACTTATGTAAATAGCAATTTTCAATTTTTATGAAAGAAGGTATATTTTCTTCCTATTAAATCAAATCTATTGATATCTTCTTTTGTGGTTTCTGCCTTTGTCTTACGAAGTCCTTTCACACAATAAAAATATATAAATATTCATCTAATTTTCTTCTGTAAATATGTGCAACATCAGTTTTTACATTTAAATCTCAAGTCTAGGTGAAATGAATTTTGATGCATGATTTGAGTAATGAAAGATGGATAATGCCATCTACAGGAAATTTAAGGTTGCTTTCTGTATTTGGGAGCTACCTTAGGAGACAAAGAAGAGAAATGCTGATAAGTAGTTAAGGTAAAAGAGTTGCCTCAGGTATATTTTTGAACCATGATGCCAAGACAGGGATGGCTTGGACTTGGCCTCAGAATCTTTCTCAATATAATCTTCAACATAGCCTCTATGAGCGTGGAGTTTGCAAGCAAGAAAAAAAAACCTAGTTAGCTTTTTAAATGCACTGATGGTTATATTACAGGCCCTTTTTGAACACAAGAAACAGAAACTCAATAAAGTTAAATTAAAAGAAGAAGGAAATAAAGATTTATTTTAAGGATATAAACTGTACAAGGTCAAGGACATCCAAGGTGGGGAAAAAAACTAGAATCAGGGCTCAGGGGGGTTAGGCTTGGAAGAGACAAGTTTTAAGGCAACTCTCAAACTCTCAAAGACCAGAAGATTTCTCTCATTTCTGCCTCTCTCTGTACCTCTATTCCATTTTCTTTGAACCTGCTTTCCTTTGCTTATCTTCACAAGGGCAAAATGCTCACCAATCCCAAATCAACATGATGATCTCTTACCCTGGTTCAATCCAATGAAGGGATGTACCCCACCACACACACAACCTGATCTAATCATCTATTACCAAGCAGTAAGGATGAAACTGCTTCGTACAAAGACAACTTGGCTTGACCTACCAACGGTTAAGATGTTTAACACATCATGGATTCCTTGAATTTGACTTCCTGGGAATCAAGATTTCCTGCATTTGTCTCTTGGGATTTCTTAACTCTCTTGGTCTCCCCACAGGGCTGATACACTAGGATGGGGTAAAAGATGTGTTCTCTAAAGGATGGTTCCACTCACTGAGATTGAAACAAGGTTAAATCCAAGGGAAAGAGGCAGCTGAGGCCTGTTTTCTCTGGGTAAAAAGGCATCACTGTAGCCACACAGACTGACCCAGTTCACAAGGCTCAGGTTTCACTTATAAGTCTAAAATAAATAATAAATTTTTCTTTCGTTTTTGTACATAACTAAAATAATACTAAGTCCAGTTGGATTACCTATTTCCAGACCATCTCAACTCTCTCTACTGCCTTTACTCTAGTCTGAGTAGCCATCATCTATGAACTATACTGCTCAACCATCCCACACTGTACCAAAAAGATTTTTTTAAAACACAAATTTGATGTTGTTTCCTTGCTTAGAAACCTTTATGGCTCAAAATAAAGTCTAAAGTTTTTATCATGCCTACAGAGCCCTGCATAATTGGGTCTCCGTCTACCTCTCCAGGCTCATCTCATGCTACCCTTCCCCTGTCCTCTTCACCCCAGCCCTGCTAAACTCTAAATTCCTTGACTAGACTGCGCTCTCTTCCACCTCCGGGGTATCACATATACCATCCCCTCCACCTAGGATTACTCTTTTTCTTCTCTCCTCTCTCCTTCGCTTCTTGGCATTTCTGACTCACTTAAATATAACCTCCCTGGGGAAGCCCTCCTAGACTTTACTGGTTGATGATGCCTTTTCTTATACTCCCAAAGTATATACTACATTTCTTTTTGATGACACTTTGTACACTGGTAAGTATTTAACTTCAGTGTTTCCTGCAATTGCACTCTACACTTCATGAGGGCGGGGACGGTGTCTGTTTTCTTCACAACAGTCCCAGATCCTGGCACACAACACTCAGATGTTGTGTGTTCATTTCAAATGAAGGTTTCTAAAATAGCTCTGATCTCTCATTATTTCCCTAACTGCATCAATTTTCCTCACTGCCTATTACATTAAGAAGAAATATTACACCTCTCCCTACATTATGTTCACATCACACATGCTCTTCCCTTCTACAGCTGTCTTTATTCCTTCATGTGAAAGGCCAGTCACTTGTTAAAATCCATCGCATCCTTTAAACACTTACGCATCCTCCATGAAATCTTTCCTGATCTATCCCCCAAAAGAGATATGACCCTGTCCTTCTCTGAACACCTATAATATATTCTCATAGTAATAAGTTCTATTTTAGCCCACCTTAGACTACAAATTCATGAAAGTAGTAAAGGTATCATATTCTGCAATTAAATTTCTATACTGGATAAAAGTGCCTTGTACTAGTAGGTACAGGATAAATATTTGTTACTTAACTGAATGAGAAATACAGCTCCCAACTTTTAGAATTTTATGTTTCAAGGTAAACTGAGGTCAAGTTCATTGTCAATTTCAATAATTGCTTTCAAATCTGTTGGCTGCTGTAAATATAAAGACCAGAATTCATTACCTGCTTTGAGCATCTGTCTTCTCTAGCTTTTCCTGAAGTTGAATCCAGTCAATCAATGCTTTGAAATCTCTTACATAGTTATCGAGCATCATTAGCACCTCCTAATTAAAAACAAACAACAAACATTAAATTCCATTCTGAAACTAAAGAGTCTAAAGAAAAAATTTTAGAGTAAAAGACTTAGGAATTAATAATTTTTATACTATACTTCTTGTTGAGGAAGCAGCAAAACCTACTGACCTAGTTTTCTAGGTTTTGTTTTATTTTTCACTCTCACTGTTTGGTAAGAAATTAGTGAAGCTGACAGTCTAAAGACCAAGAGATGGTAGATACTCCTTCTCAAGACTTCTCAACTGACCATTCTTTTAAACTTTTTTATTGTTAAGCCAGAAAGTGCACAAAACATAAACGTACAGATAAATTATTTCAAAGCAAAGACCCATCAACCACCTGCCCCTGTCCTGGGATCAGCCATTTCTGTAAGCAGCTTTGGTTCCTTTATTGGAAAATGGTATCTTGACCAAGATTAGGTATTTAATGTGCTCACTGCTATTGGTGTGTCAATTCTAGGTGCTCAAGTAGACAGTAGAAATCTATGCATACACACACACCTGCACCTATTTCTATATCCAGGTATGTGTAGGTATTTAAGAAACCCATGAGTTCATATCAATGCTTCCAAATTCCAATCAGTCACCTACAGTTCATTCTAAACTTCCCCCTTTCCATATCTGTAAATCCTTTCTCTGAAAAAGAGAACCCTTCCTCCTTTTATCTTCAAAATATAACTTATTTTCTTAATATCTCTAATGCAACCAATCCAAACCTGCCAGCCACTTCTAATACATATTTTAATGTATTTTTTAATGTATAAATTTAAAAACTTGTATTATTAAAGTCTTGTAGGACCTGTAGTAATGTTACCTCTTTCATCCCTGATAGCAGTGCTGGTAGTAATGTTACCTTTTTCATCACTGATATTGGTTATATTCATAGCTTTCTTTTCTTGTTTAGCCATAACAACAGCTTCTGACTTTGATGATCTTCTCTGACGTATGACAGTTCTATTTTATTAATTTCTGCTCTTTTCTTTATCATTTTCTTCCTTCTGATTTCTTTGGGTTTAGTTCACTTTTTTCCTCTACTTTCCTGAGCTAGATACTTAGATCACTTGCTTTCAGCCTTTATTTCATTTCAAATATATGCATTTTATCAATATAAAGTTTCCTTTAAGCATGACTTAGGCTCAAGCTCACATATATTGTTTTGTTATCATTCAGTTCAAAATATTTTCTAATTTCTATTAATTTCTTCGTTGACAATGGATTATTCAGAAATGTTTTGCTGTGGCTTCCCTCTTAGGATTTCTATCTTTTCCTGGATCATGCCCCTATAATTCTTCCCTGCTGAAGAATTCTTCACTCTCCTAAGCTTTCTGTAGATCTGTTATTTATCACCTAGCTCTTCTATTTGTCCTCAGAGAGACAGTAGGCCTGAATTTTCTATTCCATCTCAGTGAAGCCCCTCAACCAAACATTTTCACCACTGATTCTGATAAAGAAATACAAGGTATGTTCATCCAATTTACAGATGAAATAAACTTACAGGAGACAACAGAATTCAAAAAATAAATAAATCTGCACTGTTCAAAATGATGATCACTTGAGTGTAAAACCACAGGCCACTGAGATCTACTCCATTGCTCTGAAAGAGGAATTGATCTCAAGCTTAACTATGTATAGATATTGGTTAATTGGCCAAAGATTTCATTTAAATGGGTAAGACAAAGAACTTTAAAGTTTATTCACTTTACCAGTATTATACCATTTCTCATCTTACTGAAAAGACCATACAGACATACCAGTCTCATACATACGGCCAACAGGTACATGAAAAGATGCTCAATACTGCTAATAGAGAAATGCTACTCAAAATCACAATGAGGTATCACTTCACACCAGTCAGAATGGCCATCATTAAGAAGTCCACAAATGATAAATCCTGGAGAGGGTGTGGAGAAAAAGACAACCCTCCTATATTGTTGGTGGGAATGTAATTTGGTCTAGCCACTAAGGAAAACAGTATGGAGATTTCCTAAAACATTAAAAATAGAGTTACTGTATGATCTAGCAATCTCATTCCAGGGCACATATCCAGAGAGAAAACACACACACACACACACACACACACACACACACAATGGAATAGTACTCAGCCACAAAAAAGAATGAAATAATGCCATTTGTAACAACAGGGATGGATCTAGAGGTTATCTTACTTGATGTCAAGTAAGTCAGACAGAGAAAGACAAATATCACATGATATCACTTATATGTGGAATCTAAAAAATGAGACAAACTTATTTACAAAACAGAAACAGACTCACAGATACAGAAAACAAACTTATCATTACCAAAGAGGAATGGGAGGGGAGGGATAAATTAGGAGTTTGGGATTAGCAGATACAAACTACTATATATAAACTAGATAAACAGCAAGGTCCTATGGTATAGCACAAGGAACTATATTCAATACTGTGTAATAACCTACAACAGAAAAGATTATGAATATATATTTACAACTGAAACACTATTCTGTACACCAGAAACTAACACAACATTGTAAATCAACTATAGTTTAATAAAAAAAAAAGATACACCTGTCTCACTTGACTTTATTATAAAAGGCAACTTTTCAATACTCCCAGAAGATAACTATCAGAAAATGCCGACCAGCTATAAAAATGCTAATTTGTTTTATAAATACATTACTTTTCTACAACAAAATCTTAGACTGACATTTTAGTATCAGTGGCAGTCAAAGACCTTGAAAACACTTTTTACTTATGTTTTAAAAAATACAAGTACACTGTGGAAACCAGACCCAAGACTAGTAATAAATACATGCCAAATTATTCATAAATGAAATATAGTATCAACTTCACTTTAGTCACGAAAGTTATATCCTATTTTAAGACTCTTCTGAACAGAGAAGTATTGTTGATTTTCTTTCAAAGGTAATCTTTAGTGACAAATCACTGGTAATAAAAGTCTTCTATAATTAGGAAAAGGAACAAATTTTAAATTTAGTTGGCTTCCTTTTCTCAATTCTACTAATATAATTCAAATTGTTTAATTAAATTCATTCAACTTAAATCACCTACTTCAGGGCACAGAAATGTTTGATTCAGAATAATTTATCTCAGAAGTTTTCTACTGATCTCTATTTTTGCTAAAAAAAAAGAAGAAACCCTCTAAAAGGCAAGAATATATGCAGCTAGACTTCTGATACAAGCTGGCACAAAGTACATTTGGTGGCTTAAACAACCTACTTTAAGGAACGTTTAGCTCCACGTTATCAGAAATGATCAGAGTGGTACCATGCAGTTGTAATCTGAGTCATGTTTTACTAACAAGAGAATACAAACAAGACAAGCAGCTGGAGCAGCCTCATAGTCGCTGATGCACATCTTTCTCCTTACAGCTATGAAGGCCATTTTGTCAAGCAGAATGAAACAGAACAAAAGTGGCTCTGAAAGTAATGTTATAGGTATTCAGATAACTACATATAGATGTACAGCTAAAATTACCAATTAGTTTACCAATTGGCTGCAACGGATTCGATTGGTTTGTAACTAATTCTAGTTACTGGCGCACAGAGCAGGATGGTTGGCGCCATCCCTTTGTGCTCCTGACACACAATACTAGTGCACAGGCCCTTGGGCCCAGGACATCAATACAGCCCTCCAATTCAGCTGCAGGAATGAGCACAGCAGTGCACCTCTGAGGTGATGAAGGCGTAGAAACAAGCATCACATGAGAAGTCAGTGATAAAGGGAATCTTATGAAAGAAAGAGCTTTACAGAAAGCGAAACAAGTTTTAAAAGACATTATTTTTTTAAGAATAGCTAATCTATTTTTTAAAAAGCTACTAATGAAATAAACAGCTCAAAAGGGAAATCATCTGAAAGCAAAATGGCAAGTAAACCACTTTCAAGACTATCTAATAATATCATTCACAGTTATCTTCAATCCTTTTATCATTCACTTCTTTCAAATATCTCCCCTTAATTTTTAATATAAGCAATCTGGAAAAAGAATACATAATATATTAAACAAATGAAAATTTATAAATGAAAATCTGCTAATAGAAACCATTCTCTTAAAATTTAATCCTTACCAGAATCTTTTGGATACATAAAATTTGCAGTTGCCTGGGTACTGATAAAAATATTTTACTGCAGGGGCTAACTAATTTTTCCTTCAACTCATTTGCAAGTTTGCTTGAATAGATGCTTTTCTCTTACAGTATTTCCAATTATGAAAACTGAGCATAATCCTGATACCAAAGCCAGACAGAGACACTACAAGAAAACTACAGATCAGTTATCACTTATAAACACTGATGCAAAAATCCTCAAAAAATACTAGCAAACAATTAAGCAGCATACTAAAAGGAATAAACATCATGACCAAGTGAAATTTTTTCCTGGAATGCAAAGATAGCTCAAAATGTAAAAATCAATCAGTGTAATATACTGTGTCAACAAAATGAAGGTAAAAAACCACATGATCATCTCAATTGAAGTAGAAAAAATATGACAAAAATCAGCACTTTTCATGATTAAAAAAAAAAACACTCAACAAACTAGGAGTTAAAGCAAACTACTGAAACAATAAAATCCCCATATGAAAAATGCACAGCAAACATCATACTCAATGGTGAAAGACTGAATGCTTTTCCTCTAAGAACAGCAACAAGGCTAGGATGTTTCATAACTTTTTTTCAACAAAGTACTAGAAGTTTGAGTCAAAGTAATTAGGCAAGAAAAAGAATCAAAGATATCCAAATTGGAAGGAAGAAGTAAAATTATCTCTGGTTGCAGATATCATAATCTTTTAAGTAGAAAACACTAAAGAATCCACCAAAAAATATTAAAAATAATACATGAAAAAGCAAAGTAGCAGAATACAAAGTCAACATGCAAAAGTCAGTTGCATTTTTAATATATTGACAATGAAGAACACAAAAAGAAATGCAGAAACAACGCCATTTGCAACATCACCGAAAAGAATTAAAATACTTAGGAATTAACCAAGAAGGTGAAATACTTGTATATTAAAAACATCACTAAAAGATATTAAAGACATAAATGAAAACATCCCATCTTCATATAATGGAAGACTTAGCATTATTAAAATATCAATACTACTCCCAAAGCAATGTACAGTTTCAATGCAATCCTTATCAAAATCCCAAATTTGCAGAAATAGAAAAACCCACCCTAAAATTCATATGGAATCTCAAAGGACCCTAAATACTCAAAACAATCTTGAAAAAGACCAACAAAGCTGGCAGACTAACACCTCCTGATTTCAAAACCTATTACACAGCTACAATAATCAAACAATGTGGTACTGACATAATTACAGACATAGACATGAATGGAATAGAATCTAGAAATAAATCGTCACATATATGGTCAAAGGCCCATATGCTTGTTTTACATAAGAAACTATAACCCAAAATTAACTCCGATAGAGTTTTATATCACAATATGTTGATTCATTAAACCCCAACAATATGATGTTGCTTAAAAATATTTCTCTTAAAACATAAAAAGTTTTACATGCTTATAGTAACAATATTAATTGTGACAACCAAAGCATAAGCACAGGATTGTTTATGGTTAGCCATCAATCTCACTTTTCCCTGATCAGAGTGAATTAGGAGAGTGATAAGTAACTCCACGAAACCAAAGAATGTGAAAATCTCACTAGTGTCACCTACAATACCAATGGGGAATGGAGATAAGTTTTTTTTTTTAATAAATTGTTTGTGTATGTATACTCATTGCTGTAATTTCTTGCCTAGGACTAGGTATCAAGACAACTGTCTACCAAATCTTGCACAGAATGTAGAAGTACATAATTAAGTAATGCAAACAACAAGGGTACTCTTGAAAAATCAAAGCAAAGCAAAGCAAAGCCTGAAGCACTCACAGAGGCAAAAGAGTAAAACAGTGGTTGCAGGGGATAGGGGTCAGAGGGTACAAACTTTCAGTTATAAGATGCGTAAGTTCTGACAATATAGTGTATAGCATGGAAACTACAGTTAACACTAAAGTATTGCATATTGAGGTAAATTATCGAGTCAAAAATGGGAGAAACTGGCTTCAAATGGATTACAAAGCCTTAAAGCAAACCTTACCTTACATTCCACCACACTCTGATCTGATTCACAAGTCACATAGATTTCGTCTACTGCCCGGCGAAGATTGTCAAAAAGAAATGCCCAGTATCGCGCTCTTAGATCAACTTTCCGAGGGTGCCTTGTCTTAGTGGGGCTTTTATCAAAGTGTTTGTCTCCAGTTGTAGCTGATGTTATTTTACAGTCTACTGTAGTGTTCTGGTGAAATAAAACAAAACATGAAAAAATATTTCTTATAAGCCTCCAGGGACTAGATTTTTGTATAAAGACCATTTTCAACATAAATACTTAAAAACATGACATTCTTCTTTTCAGCTTATATCACACTGAATTCATCAAAACAAAGCTGCTCATCGTAAATAAAAGTGGCAGGTTTGTAAGGTCAGTTACATATTTTATTGAAGATTAGGATGATTTTAATGGTGAACAGACCCTTAGTCAAAAAGGAGCCCTAAAGTGGCTCCTGATTTACTAGAATACCTGTATGGCACATTTACATACATTAACAAATAATTAATACCAATTTAAACATTTTGAAATTGCTTGAATATATTCTTTTCATTTAGAAATGACATGGTTATATTCAGTTACTTAATTTTAACTTAAACCATTTTTTCCACTAAAAGTCAAAATTATTGTGTAAATACAGAACAATTTACTAGAAGAGAATACCGATGAATAGAACCAAGCACCAGCTACAGAGCAGACTCACCAAATAACATTACTGCTGTGCTCAGATGACCCTCCGCTGCACAGGAAGACTTTGAAAATGTAAGATTATATTCTGTAGTCTTACAGACTGTACCACAGAATCATTCCCTCACAAACATGACCATGTAGTTTACACAGAGACCTAATTTCCAAACGCAAACCTGAAGCTTCTCACCAGGTACAAAGGAGTTGCTTATCTCTCTGTGGCTACTTAAACTGATAAATAAATAAATACTAACCTTGTGCTACAGGTTAGAGCAACAAACAATCCAAAGTTTCTCTGGGTTGTTTTGTATGTATGTATATCATTCCTGTTAACCTGTTTGGTTTTTTTCTTTTTCATAAAAGAGCTCCAAAGTGAAGAAAATCCAAAATAGAAGCTAATAATCTCCCTGTTCTATTTTAGGCATTGGCCTTCAATGTAACAGTGATTCCTATACTTCAGAAAATTTTTTATGGTCAATATTTAGTTTATATAGAATCTTCACTACCAAAAGGCAAGCAAACAAAACATACACACAAAGACACACACTTAGGAGGCTGAGATGGAGCTGCTCATCCTTCTTCCACAGTCCCCCATACAGACTAAGGTTGCCAGACTTCGCAAATATTTTATCTGACAGCCCTAGTCCAGGCCCAAATTCTTAACACTCAAGCAATAAAATTTAAAGTAATCGTCAACAACCCACAAAACCTTTGCCTCAACTGCTCTCTAAGTACTTTCCAGCCCTAATAGTAAATGATTTAATTATGATGGCAAATATCCCCTTACACAAATTTTAAGGTATGTATTATTAGCTCTATTTTACAGCTTAGAAAACTGAGACTTAGAGGCTGATCTGTCCAAGATCACAGAGCCACAGGACACTACCTTCCAGTCAGAGCTCTGCAAGTAAACCACTGGCTTCCCACTACATGGCACCTCAAGGCCCTGCACCAACAGCCCTTCACCAGATATCCCAGACCACCGAATTTCCCTTCCTATACACCATCTGAAGTTAAAATTAACTTTAAGTTTCCTCAACTATACGTCCTTCACTACCTTTTTCTACATTGAACAACAAAGCACTAGTAGCTTCCTGTGAATTCAGACACTAATCTTACAAAATTCTCAAAAATACTTTCACTCATCTTCACCCATGTATGTATTTATGCTATTATGTATATGACTCAAATACTTTAAACATCCTTTCTTAAAATGTAGAAAACTGCTTTCAGCTTAACATGTTTCTATTCTTCGTGACTGCTCTATGCGAGCTTTTTAACTAAGAAAGACTCTCCAGAAAGGCAGAAATTACAGCTGGGTAATTTCATCAAAAAGGCAATGAACTATGCAAATTTGGCATTTAAGTTTAACAAAAATAGTAACACTTTATGTTTGGAAGTTTATTTATATTTTATGAAGAGCTTTTGAAAATATAATATCTATTAATTTAATCATCACAACAAACTGTAAGGACAAATATTATTATTCCTGTTTTGTAGATGACAAAACTAAGGCTTAGAAAGGTTGAATTTCTTGTCCAACTGTTCCAGCACCATGTGTTGAAAAGACTATCTCTGCTCCATTGTATCGCCTTTGCTCCTTTGTCAAACATTAGTTGATTAATTATGTGGGTCTGTTTCTAAGCTAAGAGGCAGGGTAGGTAGCTAGACTGCAAGGAAGTAATTATGGCAGCCAAACCACAGGAAGATTTCAGGAAAGTGTGGACATATGGAGGATGAGGGGTAGTGAAAGGAGGGCAGGATCAGTAAACTATAGATTGCATGGGGTTGAAGAATTATTAGAGTCATGTGATCAGAGAGAGTAAAGCGGAAAGAGAGGTTACAGGTAGAAGAGGAATGCCTGAGACTGAGATCCTGGAGGGAGAGAAGCTATTAGTAAAAACAAGAGTCTAACCAGAGGAATGAGTAGAAGACAAAACTGCTGGAGGAGAGAAATGCAAGAAATCGAGAGGACAGCAGTAATGGTAGAGAACACACAGTGAGCCTGAAAATTGTATCTTCAGGGAGTAAGGAGAAGTGACCTGGAAGTCTGTAGATGACTACAACAAGAAGGTGGAGTAGGTGGTACAAACTGATGGCATGTCCTTCAAATCTGGGGAGTTTTAGGAAATGGGAGGGAGAACTGCCTGAAATGCCAGGAGGAGCAAGCAGGAATCCACCTTCAGGATCAGAGGTAGGAGTGCTGTGGGGAAAAAGCTACTACTACTTAACAAGACTGTGGAGGAAGCTGTATCTCCACACGTGAGCTGGGACTTAGCCAGAACAAGAAGGTAAAGTGAGTGTTCAGAGAAAACAGGAACACAGAAAATTTTGTTGATGGTGAACCTTGTCCTAGAGGGTAAAGTTGCAGGATTCCACAAGTAATCCAGAGGCATCTCCCTTAACACTACTGAGATGGAGCATCTTTTCACAGGTTTACAGGCTATTCATGTTTCCCCCATTTTCTACTGAGTTGTCTTTTTTCTGATTAATTCTAGCTCTTTATAAATTCTTAATGTATGGTATCTTCTTCCAGTCAGTCTCATCTTTAACTTTGCTTAACAGAGTTTTTTTAGTATAAAAATTATGTGAAAATATCCTTGTATTTTATTTGTAATTTAATTGTATTACAGTCAGAGAACATGCTGTGTCTGACTTCTACCCTCTTGCCTGACTTCTGTTTACTGAGACTTCTTTATAACCCAGGATGCGATCAATTTTTGCATATGCTTTGTACATACTATTGAGTGCCAATAAATACATGCACATATACATACACACATACGTTTAAATGAGATCAAGTGTAACTGTATCTTAATTCTACAGCCTTATTATTTTCTCCTGCTTGATCAGTTTCTGAGTAAAGGATATTGATTACCACCATGATCATAATGCACTTTTTATTTTCCCCTTGTAATTCTGTTAGCTTGGGCTTTTAATATTTCAAGTCTGTGCTGTTGGGTACCTAAAAGTTTTGTACTTTTATACTTCTTGGATGATTATTCTTTTACCATTATATAATTTCCATCTTTCTGCTTTCAATGCTTTTCATGTTGAATTCTATCTAATTTGATATGAATATTGTTATTCTAGCTTCAGAATACATCTAGAATATCAAGTACCTGCCTGAAGTTTTTTCTTTCTCTTTGTTTTAAATGTCTCTTACAATCAGCATATAGCTCAATTAAAATGAGAGGTTTAATTCAATCATCTAACTTTTAAGAGCTGAATTTAATCAGTTTACATGTATTATGTTTGCTGAAATATTTATACTTAGTATCTACCACTATCTTTCATGTTTTTCACTTACTATGATTTTTCTTCTTTTTTTCATTTTCTTGCCTTCTATTTAGTTGAAAAGCTTTGGTTTATTCACCTTCTCTTTTCCTCTATTTGGAAATCATGGCCATTTGTTTTATTCTTTTAGTAGCCAGCCTTTAACAAAGACTTCTTCCTAAATAAGACAAGGATTTTATCACATCCACTCCCCACCAAACTCCCCACAATCCATCTTCTATGTTAATACTGTCTAAGATTCTAGCTTCACTTTTCTAAATTTAATTGTGTGAGTATTATTTTTAAAAATTTATCAACAGTTAATGAGATTTACTAACATATTTTACAAATACCTTTTTATCAAGCTCCTTCCTCCTGGTTACCTTTTCTTCTTGTTGAAGTATGTCTTTAATAGCCCCTTCGTTAAGGGTCTGTAGGTGGCAAACCATTAGCCTTTGTTACCTGAAAATGGCTTCATTTCACTCTCGCACTTGAATAATCATTTGGGCACGGAATTCTGGGTTAAAAGTTATTTTGCCTTATAACTTTGAAGATACTGCTCCACTGTTCTCTTGTTCAGAACAAGGCTATTAATGTTATTCCTCTGTGGTTTTGTTTACTTTCTGATGTTTTAAGAGTTTTACTCTTACCCTTAACACTCTGCAGATTCTCTAGAGTGTATCTAGGTATGAGTCTATTTTTATTTATCCTGATCAGCTTCACAGTTATGCTCTGAATCTCCTGAAAATTCTCTCAAAGGAAAATGCTCAACATTATCCCTTCAAATATTACAGGCCCACCATTTATTCTCTATTTCAAAAGTCCTAAAAGACATGTTAGAATTTCTCAATTTTAATTTCTTTATTTCCCATCTCTTTAGTTCTCTGAGCTACATTCTAAATCCTCCTAAGTAGTGTCTTCCAATTCACAAATTCTCTCTTTAACTAATCTCTTTGTCCATTTTATCATTTATTCTTACTAACTGCAGGTTTTTAAATTTCACTGACAACACTTTCATTTCTAAGATGTTCACTTTACCCATAAATGTTCAATATTAATACCCATCTGTTTTATTTCAGAATTTCCCTTTTTGCTTTGTAGTTACTCTTTGCTTTGAGGAATTTAAACTCACTTACTTAAAAGTCCACTTTAGAAAAATGCCCTTTATCTGTTACCTCAGGAGTAAATTCTCTCATCTGTGGAATGTGCAGTTTGTATCTTATGACATTATTTTCTCCTGTGCTTTGATATTTTATTTCACAAGTTTATTTTGAGTCTGAGTCTCTTTTATTTTAGATTTTCTCTCTGCTCACCCTCACTGCTAGTTTTATGGTAACCATCACCTACCCACCACAGTCCCACTTCCAGAGGTCTTTCACTGGGGGCCTTAAACCTCTCACCTTTCAAGAATACAGCAAACCCGTCATGAGCCAGAGGACTATTCTCTTTTATTGCTTCAGATGTCAATTATCACAGGCCACAACCCAGGCAGATTGTAGCATACTTTTGTCTTTTAGTGCAGAACGCTCCATGAGCCTAAAGTTTTATATCATAAGCGTGGATCTGTTTCTCCACTACAATCAGGGCATTTCCGCCTCTCTTTTTCCATAGGACTTATCTCGTAAGCTTGCGTCCTCAACTCCGCTTAACTATGAATATATGTATTCTGACCCACGGGGATTTTTATTTTAGTTTTGAAAATCCTTTGTCTCTTTAATTTTTTAAAAATATTGTATCGTTGATGCCTCTGTGTGTGAGAAGGGGATATTTTATGAACTCACAATGTCATCTTGATTAGAAGTCCATGTTTTCCCAGTGCGTAGTTTTTGGTTTACATAATAGATACTGACATACTTAATAACATCAAACTAAAGTGATATATATGAAAATTTCAGAGAGAACTATAGATTACAAAGCTAACTATAATTATGCTAATATATTTTTTAAAAATAAGGTAGGCTTATGCTCTCTAAAATTTTAGTAGAGCTATTTGAAAAATTTTATTGTTGAAATATCTTTATTATCCCACAGCCAAAAGGCATCATTTTACCAAGAAATTAAATCATAGAAGAACTCACAAATATGGGATGTGTAGCAGAGGAGTTAAAAGCATCACCTGTAGAAACTGATGGCATGAGTTCAAACTTTGGCTGTGTTACTTACTAGTAAGTTACATAACCTCTATCTCAGTCTCCTCGTTTGTAAATGAGGGTAAAAATAATGCCTACATCAAAGGGTTCTTATAAAAAGCAAATAAATTAGTATCTGCATTTAACACAAGCTAGGCACATAATACTATATACACGTTTGTTAAATAAAGAATGTTACATTAAATTTTTACATGAAGATAAAATATACAATATTCAAATCCTGAAAAATCAGATTTTATAATTGAAATTAAAAGCTAAGAAGTAAAAAGCTGTATCTCCTGTACCTGTTTCGTAGTCTTATGAGTGCCTTGAATTGCCCTCTTTGATTTTCCACCAGTTTGACATTTAGATTTTCCTTCAAGGCAAAAAAAGATAAATATATAGATCAACAAATAGGTAATATAAAACTGAACTATGCAAATCATCCAGGCATACTAACACATAATCTCCTTCCAGAGATCACAGAACAGTATTACCTATACATGGTCAACATGAACTAAAGATGTAATAAAAAACAAATTTCCAAGGTCCCAGAGACTGCTTTTATTGACCGGCTTTCTGAGAACAAATTTTTGACAAATTTAATTTCCCCTCTATTTAACAGTTTTTGTGATTCAAAATAACTGCCCTCTAAAAACACCCAGGAAGACTGACAAAGAAAAGCTGCCGAGGGAGGACTGGTCCAAGCAGATACTTTAAAATACTATAATGCCTCTACAGTTAAAACAATATGGCACTCATACATGAATTAGATAAACAAATATGTGGAAGAGAATATAAGTTCATATGAAAATTCAATCTACAATAAAGGTGGCATCTCAAATAACTGAGGCAAAGATAGACTTTGTAGTAAGTGATTCAGGGGCAACTTGTTACCCATATGGAAAAAGATAAAATTAGATATATACTTCACACTATATGTAAGAATAAACTACAAATGGATCAGAGTTAAAATGTAAAAATATAAAATAAAATAAATAAAAAATAAAATTTTAAATAAAATTAAAATCGAAAAAACTAAAAAAAAAATGTAAACATAAAATAACAATAAAACTTGGGCGAATTCTTGTATAGCTTGAAACATCCCACTGTGTAAGGATATTCTCAGAGAATAAGACCATGTCAAGAGGAAACAGGAGCCAGCTTAACAGGGCAACAATTAGATAACTCTAGAAAAATTTAAGCATCAAAACAGGAGTAAGGGATTATAACTCATCAAATAAGAAGCCATGAGTCCATAAAAGCTTTAAAAAATACATATATTCAGACATAAATTCAAAGAGGAATAGGGAAAGCTCTTCCTTATATTAGAATGTTAATAAACACAGAATGAACAACGAAATTAGCACGTCACCATTCTGTAACCACCAGAGCAGTAACTTATTAAATTCAGAATTATCAATTATCAAAAATCCAATGTGAGGAATACTCTACAAGCCCTCAGAAAATTTCAAAGTGGGATGGACTTCTTCGGCACACTCCCACCTCCTGCTTTCTGCATCCCTATTCAGCCTTCTAGATCCCCAGGATCTAGGCAGTGCTCACAGCGCTCCCCGCCATTAAAATGAAGAGACTGAAGAGAAAAGATACGTTTCCTAGTTCAAATAATAATCATGAGAACTAAAGAAATATACTTACCTTTTCTCATCCAAATCATTACATTAAATTGTACCTAATCATGGTAAATACACTGAATTTGTTAAACACTGTTTATTTTTGTAAGAATTTAATAAAAGAAAAAATCTAAATCTTTTATAAGTTTGAAAAAACTAATCTGTGAGTCATAATAACACCCCAATTTCATTCCTATGTGAAGTAGTGAAACCAACAATAACATTTTCATTTGTGTAAAAAAGCAATTAAAAACTATTTCTTACTTAATACATACTAATTTGCCCAAGAGTTCTAATTATAAACAATTTTCTGTCTAACTGTTCAAGACTAAATACATTCTTCTAATCTACAACAAAAATGAAACTTTTCTTAATACACACCATCATCATCTTTGCTTTCCAGCGGAACACTCCAAGCTATCAGGTTTCTTGCTGTACGACCCTCCTCTGCAACTATTCTCCTTACTTTGTCGTGACTATTGGAGCGCTGGAATGAAGCCTAAGCACAGAAAAGAGAAAATTTACTAGTTTATGGAATTAGTCAACATATAAAATATATTTGGCAGGCAAATTCATTATTTCTCTTACTTTCTCAGAAAGGGAACACTTATAACTAATTTTGGATTGGAAAGGTGGTTACATAGAAAAAAGAGTTAAGTCACAGCTCTTTTAGTTCTGAAAAAAAATGAATTTCACAACTTTAAGAATAAAAAAATTATCAAGAATAAATAGATTCTAAGGTTTGAAAAAGTGTCCTAAGGAGCACGAACACTGCTGTGTTCCCATTTCAGCACCACTACTGCTCACAGATCAACGGGTCAAAGAGGGCAGTTCTTACGAACATGGTGCATGTTCCCTCTGAAAGCTCGCCGCAGCGTACAATGTTTTCAAGACTTCTATTTTTTCCCCTAGAGATAATGTCAAAGTAAATTTTCACTTGGTTATAGATTTCCACCGCTTAATTTTATCTCCAAGTTATTGGGATCCAAATAATAATCCCTATAAACGAATATATTTAAGTTGCAAAATTTAAAACTCTGCACTACTGCACACAATGTGTGTATGTATATATGTGTGTGTGTGTGTATGTGTGTGTGTGTGTGTGTGTGTGTGTGTATAAAATTTCTTGCTTTCTCTAGTACTACATAGCTGAAAGCAACACTAGCCTACAGGTTCAGCCCCACCAAGACCCTGGTCCAATGGAAGCCAGGCCCAAACGTAAAGGAAAGAACCTTCCCACTAATGAAGCCTATTTGAAAACAGTCTGTTTTTATAAGCCAAGTATCCATAAAAAGAAAAGGGCTCTAAAGCATCTCTGTGAGCACAAGGATGCAGCCTCCTTGTCTAACTCTTAACTCCATGTGGGCAATCTACCTCTTCCTGAAAAAAGTTCACTACTGGGCCCAGCCCAAAATCTCAGTACAATTAATAGGTGCCTTCATCTTCTCTTCTAGTTCTTGTCAGCCTAAACTCTTAGCATCCCTGGAATCCTCAGGCAACAATATATTTACTGGGCAATTACTATGTGCAAAACACAGTGTAAGACATTGAGAAGAATACAAAATATATGAGATAGTATATACACTTGTCTTCAAAGAATCAACAATCCAAATGAATGAACCAAACACATAAGAGCAAGAAACAGTATATGAATTAATCATTATGGTAACTAGTCTCCAAAGATGTTCCCCTTCAATAAACCACTTTGTTTATGCTCTTGTGTAATTTCCTCCCCTTGAATCTGGCTCTGTGACCTGCTTTTTGACCTAAAAAATGAGGCGGAAGTGACACTGCATAACTTCTGAAACTAGGTCATAAGCAGCCTTGCAGTCTCCACCTGGGTCTCTTGCAATGCTCCCTCTTGGGATACTCACTCTTGAAACCCAGCCATCATGCCATGAGAAGCCCAAACCACCAGCAGAGAGACCATATAAAGCCAGCACTCTGGTGGACAGCCCCAGCTGAACTCCCAGCTGACAGACATCATCCACTGAGCCATTTGGGATGTTAAAGCCCAGTCAAGCCCCCAGATGACTGCCATCATCCAGCACAGTAGAAGAACCACCCAGTCAACCCACAGAACTATGACAGATAAAGGGAACTGTATGTATAGACACTAATCCACCATATACACACCTGCATTTCTTATCTATCTGTATAGCAATATTAAAAATCATGAGTTTATACTGATACCTGATTTCAATCCTATATCACAGGGTTCATTTAAGCCCTCCCTTTTCCTTATTTGTAACTTCTTCATCAGTAAGAAAACCCAGCTCTTATCATCTAAAATATATTTACCTATCTGTTCAATTCTAATATACACATAAAGAAGTTTCAGAACTGCTAACTCATATCTCTGTGAGAAACACATTTATTAACAAGATTACATTTCTAAAAAGTTCTTGTCTTTAGTCTTACAGAATCCAAAGTACTGGATTCTGCTTTCCAAAATTACTTGTTGGTTCTTCTCATCCCACCCTTTCAGTGTGGTTACACAATATATAATTATAATACGTTACTCTTTATATACCATTTTGGGTTCACCTCACCTACTGGTTAATTTTAATTACTTATTTGGGAAGTATCTGAAAGAAAGGCCAGATAATAATTTTTACTTTAGGCTTCACAGGTCATACAGTCTCTGTGACAACTACTCAGTCATGCCACTTTGTGTGACAACAGCCACAGACAACATGTGTGGTTGTGTGGCTGTGTGATGAGAAGCCAGCTGGGAGATACATATTACTATATAGTTTGAAATAAATTCAGATTACGGAAAAGTTACAAATTAGCACAAAGAATCTTCAAAATACCGTTATATCTTTTTTTCCTAAAAGATTTGAGAATAAACTGCAGTCATGACACCTTTTTCCCTTAAGTACTCCAATGTGTATTTCATATATCCAAAGATATTCCCTTCTAGAATACACTACAACTATCAAAATCAGGAAATTATCACTGATCTAAATTATTAGCTAAATTACAGTAACTACTTAAATTTCACCAACTGTTCCACTAATGCCTTTGATGGTATAAAGCTGACAACAGATATAAGCTCAATTATTCCAGAAGCTCTACAAACTCTAAGCAAGATAAATATAAATACAAAGAAAACCATGCCCAAACTTATCACAGAAAAACTGAAGATAACCTGAAACATAGGGAAAAATCTTAAAGCAAACAGGAAAGGGAAGAAAAGCTCACCTTTAAAGAAGCAACAGAACAGTAAGACTGACCGCTCTGCATTGTCCAAGAAGCGGTAAGATAATTTATAATATACAAATCAATACCTTATTACTGCCTATTCAGTAGAATAGTAGGGTCAAAATCCTGACTCAAGAGAGTTCAAGAGAATGTTGAGTGAGAAAATGGAGACAATGAGTATAAAAAAAACTTTGAGTTTTGTCATAAAGGAGAACAGAGAAGGAAGAAAATCAAAATGAACAGAGAAGTTTTTAAGATGAATGATAGTATATCTTTATACTGATGAAAATGATCTGTAGAAAGAGAAATTGCATATGTAGGGAAAGACGGAATTACTGAAGGAGCTAAATCTCTGAGTAATAAGAACTGAATTTCAGTGCACACGAATGAATGAACCAACCAGCCCAAACTACAAGGAAAACTATAAGCTTGCTCTTTTCCACTCTAATACTTTACGCTATGAAGTTAACCCAAATTTTCCTCTCCAGAATTTAACTTTTTATACCTTTGAAACAAATACCCACATCTACATTCCTTCATTTCTCTGACCTTACACTGGATATCCACATGGCATCGACCTACCTGACTCGTAAGCTTTCATTAAAACTCATTAGTCCACAACCACTGTTCCAGCTCCTTACTGTGTAAAGTATGTGAATCGTCCCTTTTCTATTCCCATACTTACCAACCAATGTAACATCATATAATCTCCTCCTTTTGCTTAAACACATCTCCCAATGACTATGAGCACTATGTAACTTACGCCGGCATCTATCATTTCGGTTACCTAAGCACTGTTTTAACCAAGAAGTACCACTATCCTTTTCAGGCCAGATGAATACATTTAAACAGGTGGCCTGCTTTTTGACCTCTTTTTCAGATAATTTTCTCATGCAACCACAGAAAATCATACAGGTAGATATACATAGATATATAGCAGATTGTAAAATATTCTATACTTTATAACTCAAGAGTCTCCATAAAGCAGTAAGTTTCTCAGAACTAAAATGACCACAAAATACCAATGCTGTAGTATTGCTAGATCAGAAAATTTGAAATCTATTATTCTCTTCTTCTATAAACAATTCAGTTCTACCTTAAATTTTGCAATTAGTTCTTTTATACTTAGCACACATTCAAAGAAAAAGCTACCAGCTCAAGACTGTTTTCATTCTCAATTCCAATTCTTCATATGGAAAAACATTGTAACAAGCATCTTACCACAACACATGACTGAAAACCATTTTTCAATTTAAAGTACAGGTGCTTCCTGCAATATATGCTGAACAGACTCATTTCAGTAAAAACTCATATATTCTAATGATTTTTAATAATCCTATTCTTCTAAAAGTGTCAGTAGTAACTTAATAAAATTTTGAACATTTTATTTCAAGCATGAGGGTTTGAAATGCAATAAATGAGTCTCAAATACTTCGTAACATTATAGACGTCTATTTCAAACAATATTTTCACCTAGGTTCTTTTCTTCCAGAAGATTTAAACAAAATATATGTATTTTCATCTGAAGTCACAGTGTGCCACCTAGTGCCATGTGGAGATTTTACAAAGGCTTGTTCAAATACTAAATGTTTCAATAAAAAGCATAAATGTCAGTTTTGAGTTAAAAGTTCTTATGTTTAACTCTTAGAGCATATAATCTAAAACAGGAAGTGTTCAGAACATTTACCAAAGGGTGGATGTATTTCTAAGACTTGTTCCTAGACTGGCAAAAGAAATTTTTAACTTATCTTTCGTCTAGGTTAAAAAAAATGTAAATAATTTCTACTTTCAACAATTTTGCTCATAATCCTCAAATGGTTTCAAGCATCATTTATTAAATTCTTATGTTTGTACCTCCATAATAGTTTCTACTTTACACAAGTTCTTCAAAATCCATCCGTAACACTGCTTGCCCATAAAATGAAATTCCCTTCTTTTTTCAAATGGTTTTTTCAGTTTTCCAAATAATTTAGGAAAGAACCTTTCTTAAACTTCCCCTACTAAAGCCCTTCATATTTTTAGTAGTACGAAGACAATATATTACCAGTCAGTGAACACCAGGAGTACATTAAAACTCTAGTAATGGTAGCACTTACATCTATTTTTACAAACCATGAAACTTACCTGAGAAACTGGTACAATTATTTTGTAAATATTATTACAAGTATTTTATATATACACACATACACACAGAGAAAGAGACAATGAGAGGAAAAGAGGCAAAATTAGCAGTTGGTAAACCTAGTGAAAGAATATATGAGAATTCCTTGTACTCTTGTAACCTTTCTTGAATTTGAAATTATAGCAAAATGAAAGCACAAATTATAAAGGAAAAAACTGATAAGCTGAACTTCATTAAAATTAAGAACAGATTCTATTAAAAAGTCATCATTAAAAGAATGAAAAACCAAGCCACAAAGAATATACATACATAAAAGTAACAAAGGTCTTGTAGCCAGGATACAGAAAGAACTCCTTAAGTCAGTAGGGAAGACAACCTAACAGGAAAATGAAACTTGAGCAGACACCTCACAAGACGTATAAACAGCCCATTACCATATGGAAAGGTACTCAAAAGCAGTCCTTAGAAATACTAAAAAAATTTTTTTAAATAAATAACTATACTGTATGTTGGTGAGGAGCAGCATCACATAAGAAGAGGGCAAGTCTTTTTATCCACCGCCAGTAGGAGGCTAAACTGGTACAACCACTGTAGAAATCCAGCATCATCTACCAACGCACACACTGGGTCTGTTCACCTCTCCAGCCTCATCTTCCACTATTCTTCTTTCTGGCCATGCTCCAACCCCACTGACTTCTACTCAGTTCCCTATAAGCACCAAACTCCCTCCTAATTCAGGGCATTATAGAATTTTTTTTCTTTTATCTAGAATGCTCTGCTGCTCTACAATGTACACTTATTGGCTTCCCCCCATGCATTCATCCCCTCCATCTTCTTTTCCTAATAGTTCACCTTTTGTTGGGGTCCCATGTGGTTCTAGAGGAGCAGACTTCATCCCTAACTCCAGGCAACACATGACCTTGCCTAAGTCAATCAGCACATTCCACTCCCCGAGCCATAACAAGTTTCTGGTGTGAGCACGTAACCTAAGGTGATCAATACACAGTGGACTTCAGATCTTTTCCTGTGATGTTGGAGAAAAGACTCACTTTCCTACTGGCCATATATGAGGGAATACATAGCTCATAGCTCTGAACACTACTGCTAACCAACCGGGGACCATAAAGAGAGCAAGCCCTAAGATTATGACAACAAAACAGAAGGCAGAACCAAAGGAAAAAAAGCAATCAAATCCCTGCTGACACTGTTGAGCCACTGGATCAAATCTTGTCTCTACTTGTTACTGAAAGCATCCTCAGACAGGGTTCCTCTTAGCTCAGTCCAGGCCTAATGCTTCAAATTAAGTATAGTAACTTTCTCAGAATGAGGTATCTTCAACTCCCAGACTTGGCCAGGACCCCTTTTATATTACTCGAACCAACTCGTAGACCTTTGCAGGACATCTCACAATTACATTTTAAATTATATAATTATGTGTTTATGATCTGTCTTCCCCATTAGACTGTAAGTTTCTGGAGGGCTGGGTTTTGCTCATCCCTCTATTACCACTGCTAGCACGTGCCCAGCCCATAAATAAATACATCATAAATCATGAATAACTGGCATGATAAAGAAATCATTAACAACTGATTGATGTAATAAATATATCATGAACAAATTAACAATATCATTGGGAAATAAGGTATTCAACATAAATCCTAACTAACGTTTGCCCTGTTAAGCACAAATTCTTTTTGGTTTTACCATGTTAGAAGAAAATCTCTAAATCACACTTCCCTGACTTCTAAAACAAGCTACTGAAGCAACTTCCTCTTTTCTTGATACTTTCAGGTTATCACCATGAACACCAATTTTTGTATATTTTAATATATAGCCCTTAGGAGCTATAAATGTGCAGTGGATGACTGTCTTAAAACAAATGGGCCCAGACCAAAGTGTTTTTAGATTTTTTTAATTCTCTGCTTCCTAATGTTTTTGCAGAACACAAAGCTTAATTTGTAATTATTTTCTCTTCTTTCCTATCAAGCTATCAGCTGTCAATTCTTCTTTGTCAGGATCATGGGAAACGTACTACTATGATTCTGAATAAGAAACTCCTCCAGGGCAAAAACATGTAATTTTATTTAAGAATGGCCACTCCAAATCTCCCAAAGGAGGTGTCTAGGCAGACTGGGTTCCCCCATAAACTGCATCCCCTCCTCCTCCTGGGTTTGAGTGGGACAGTTTAAGAAGATACTTAGAACTGCCTATAAATCTTGAGTTAGGAAAGTGGACTATGGGGAAGGGGAACCTGTCTGCCCAGACTCTCTAGGGAGTTTCACCATCAGTCCCTACCTAAGATTCAGAGACTACCCCGGCCCAACTTCCACCCTGCCAACCCCAGGGAGAGCATGGCTCCTTTAAGAACTGGCTGGGCCCTGGGTAGGAAAGTCAAGCTATTGGCATAAATTGATTTATAACTTTTTAACATTAAGACATAAAAGAAGTTGACTTCCATTTGTATTCTTGCCTTGGTTCGTACAAATGTTAGGAGTGAGTCTAGCTATGGCTCTCAGGTTGAATAGTTTATTCACAGTTAGTTACTTTATTGCTGTGTTTTCTAACACGTGTGTTCCACAGAGTATCTGGTAGATAACAAATATTACACCAAAAAAGATTATAAATGAAAAACAGAAGAAAGGAAAGGAGGTAGGAGGCTAAAAAAACTAAGGTTAGTGCTTAGAGTAGCTTGATCACTTACCATCATTTTTTAATTCCCTTCTATGTCAAGAAGTTCATTTATCTCATAAAACCATGGGATGTGTCTCCTATAATAAAAGATATATAGTATATACTATTAGTCAAAACATTGTTAGAAAATTATATTTATTCATAAAACGATATCTCATCCACACAAGTTTCTCATTACATTAAACAACAAAAATCACCTCTTTATATTTTGCTTGGATATAATGTAGCATGTTTTAAATATTCTATGCTGAACAACACCTCAATGCTCTCTAAAAAAAACTAAATGAAAGAGTATCAACTACATAAATAGTCTATGATATCCCAATCCAGAGACTTGAAACTCTTTCTTACTACAATCTACAAACACACACCTTATATCATGACTAAGTTCACACACATACGCCTATCTGAAAAACAGCTATGACCCACTAATAAATCTCAACACAGTACACAAACACAGTGTAAGCTCTCCTGAAGAACTTCCAAAAACTGAGATTTTATCAGAATACCTTAATTACAAATTACATAAGGCTCTACACGGAACAGACCCTACTTTTCAAGAAACCTATTTAATGTTGGTCAAAACTTCAAAGAAATCCAAAGCTGGGAAACTAGATAAAATATAAAGAGAAATTGCTAGAAAGAATGGCCCAACCCTTTAAGAGCTACTGAACAAAGAAAAGCAAGCAGCAATCACAAGATAAAACTACCAAGATAGGAAAAACATCAATGGTTGCCAGGGATTAGGTGGGAAGGAGGAATGAACAGGCAGAGCATAGAGAACTTTTAGGTCAGTGAAAGTACTCTATGACACTGTAACGGTGGGCACATGTCATTATACACTTGTTCTAACCCATAAAATGCACACCACCAAGAGTAACACTGATGTAAACTATGGACATGACAACAGTTTGTCAAAGTACGTTCATCAGTTCTAACAACTGTACCACTCCAGGAGGGGATGTTGACGATGAGGGGGCTATGCATGAGTGGAGGCAGAGAGTAAATGGGAAGTCTCTGTATGTTCCTCCTAATTTCGCTGCAACCCTAAAAATGCTTTTTTTAAAAGTCTATTTAAAAAAAGGAGGGGGAGGGTTCAAATGGTGCCAAAAGAAGATCCTGAACTCACCTCCTCCCATGGGCACAATTAAGCTAAAACTACATACGGAATAATTCCTTGGAAAGGGATATGAAAACTGGGTAAACAGAGCCTCCACAGGTAAAAGGACAGCATCAAGATGGACAAGAGAGGCAGAGATACAGTGTCACCAAGGAAAACCCACACACCACGTGTGTTAATTCTCAATCAGGAGGGATCACAAAGCATGGATCTTTTCCCTGAAAAGTGAGGGATCTGAGCTTCACCTCAAGCACTCCAACTCCTAAACTATGCGTAAGAAAGATGAGCCCCCCAAAGCAAGTTGCTTTAAATACCAATAGAAAATATAACCAGGAAACCTACAGAATGGCAGGGAATGAACAACCCACTCTTAAAGATCTCAAAGGCAGACAACCCAAAAATCAGTGCAAAAACACCTGATTAAAAAGTGCATGGGTCATACATGATGAGGACCCACTTAACTTTGAAGCATCTGCCACAGAGGCAGGATCCAACTAGAACACTCCCCAGGGACTGAGACACTGGCAGAAGCCTTTTTTTTTTTTTTAATTTATTTATTTTTATTGCGGTAACCTTGGTTTTTGCCATCACATAATCTCATGTGTACAATATATTTCTACCTTTGTATACCCTACAGAGTGCTCACCACCAAAAATTTAGATTTCACCCGTCAACCCACAGTTAATCGCCTTTACCCATTTCACCCTACACTAATTCAAAAAGATATATGCACATCTATATTCACTGCAGTGTTATTTACAACAGCCAAGATAAGGAAACAATCTAAGTCTCCATGGATGGATGAATGCATAAAGATATACACATACATATACAATGGACTACTACTCAGTAACAAAAAAGAATGAAATCCTGCCAGTTTCAACAACATGGATGGACCAAGAAGATACTATGCTAGGTATACTAAGTCAGAAGGAGAAAGAAAAGTACTGTATGATTTCACTCACATGTGGAATAAAAAAATAAAATATATAAATAAAACAATGACAAACTCATAGATACAGAGAATACATCATGGTTACCAGAAGGGTGGGGGACTGGAGGCAGGGGGCAGGTGAAGCACCGAAATGGATGAAAGAGGGGGCAACTATATGATGATGGGTGGTAACTGGAGTTGTGGTAGTGATCACTCTGTAGTGTATACACATGCTGAATTATACACTGTACACCTGAAACTTATATTTTTTAAAAAAAGGAATAAAGTGCTGGTACATGCTGACATGATGAATCTTACAAACATTATGTTAAATGGAAGAAGTTAGACACAAAAGATCACATACTGCATGATTCTATTAATGTGAAATGCCAAAATAGGCAAATTCATAGAGAAAGAAAGTAGATCAGTATTTACCTGGGGCAGGGGTAGGGAGCAAGATAAGAAAGAGGGGAAGGAAGCCAAGAATAGGGAATGAATGCTAATACTTACAGGGTTCCATACTGGGATAGTGAAATGTTCTAAAATTGACTGTGGTGATGGTTGCACAATTCCACGAACACACTAAAAACCACTGAAGTATAACTTTAATGGTTGAATTTTATAGTACATGAAATATCTCAGTAAAGTTATCAAAAAAAAAAAAAAGCTTAGAATTTCCGAAATTTCAGTTACTACTCTGATGATATTTGCCGTAACTACCACCCATACTATTATCTACATAACATTATTCTTTAAAGAGAACTACATTTAAACCTAAATTTTAAAAGAAAATTTATAAAGGAAAATTCAGGAAGGAAGTACCATAAAGGAAAATTCAGCTAATATTAAAAAATGGATATGGCAAAATGTTGGCAATGATACTCAAATAAATTTGAGAACTCTAGGCCACAGTAAAACAATGGTCATGCAGAAAATGGAGCACAAAAAAAAAACAAAACAAGTCAGTAAACAGGGAATGAACACTAGGACTAACTGGGTCCAAGGTTTCTGAACAAGCTGCTGCCTGTGATGAACTGAAGTCTCACCTGTCCTACCCTGCCCTGCAGTCCCAGAATGTCCGTGGAGACACCTGAGACTTCTAGAGATGGAAATGTGAAGACTGGCTCAAGTGCCAGGGAAGGCCTCTCTCTTCTCTATCTGAGTTTGGGTTCACAGGTTCCGAAAAGGTAAGAATCAAATGGCAGGCCCAAAACAGTGAGAAGCCTGCTAGTAGTACTCCTCTAAAATAAACACAGACCATCTAACTGAAAGTCAGGACAGTGCATCTATACATTGTCTGTTTGCCAATAAATGCTAGAAAAATTGGGGTTTCAATCACAACTCCTTCCTAAAATTCATAAAATCTATCATCCATGTTATTGCATTTTCTGAAAAATATGAAAGAGAATCTGAGTATTTACCTTTCTGAGTCTGGTACTCAAACAAATAATGCTGTTGTCAGCATGCTCAAAAACTATCAGTAATTTGTCATAAGTTTGCTAAATGGAAAATAAGTGTGTTACAGCAAAATAAGTATTTTGAAGAGCAATATAGACATTTATAACTCCAAGCTGTTTAATGAGGTTTTCATTTCTGATCACTCCTATATATACTACTGTGAATATGTCAACTAAAAGGCATTTATTTTCTCCTATGAACCTGACATGCCTCTTTGAAAATATAAAACTACCTCTCTTCCAACAATATATTAAAAATGGGCCAGACACAGTGAAATCTTCACAAATGAAATATGATGTCTGAGATCTGCTTCAAAGCAATGGGGGGAGGTAGATTTTATGGAACAAGACTATCTGTGCACAAGTAATTGCTGAAATAGACTGGTACACAGCAATTAATTTTACCATTCTCTCCACGTATGTTTTCAAAATATATAATAAACTTACTAGTTTAAGAAGTTATCATTAAAAACTAATTATTTTAGCAAAGCTTCACGAAATCTTTAGTGTTTCGTGTCAAAGGGAAAAACCTGTCCATAAATCATCTCCTTCTAATAATTTTTTAAGGTTGTCTCCACCAATGGACTGTAGATCTTCTCACTTATGTTCCATAAGACCTACTGCCAAAGCCAAACACATTTGTGAAAAAGGTTGCCATCCCAACATAAAAGTGGAAACAGATTTTTATTACTTATTTTCACTTGTTATATAAGTTATTTGCTGTTTTCACTTCTACAATTTCAGAAATGCCAATTTCACAATGGACATCAGATTGCATCGTTAGAGAGAATTCTATTTGACTTTCTACTAAATACCACTTCTTTCTAAGTGTTTAAAGAAAGTTCCCATGTGATTCCCAAAGAATTTTTGCTTCTTTAAACTAGATTGGGTTGTGGTTGGGTATGAAGGTGAAAGAAAAAAAGGCAATCTAATGTCCTTTCATCTTATCTTTAAAACATTCCTGTAAAGTGGTTAAATGAAGGTATAAATTAAATTAACATCAAATCAACCTGTTACTGATTCTTAAATATCTATAAACGGTAAAGACAAACATTTTTATGGTCTGTGTTTAAAACACTAGATCCTTTGGAGCCCAATCACCAAAATTACTCACAAATGCATTTGTATAGCAACACTGATTATGTTTCAATGCATAATACAGCAGGTAAATTGACCAAAAACATCAGGGTTTAGAGAATTTGAGAGAATAAAAAATTGCAGCTCAAGGAAGTGAGGGAAAAGATGGTAAGGAACAAGCATTTGTTGAGTGCTTACTACAAGCCAGGAGCACTTCTAAACGTTTACTTACTACCAACAAATTTATGAGTGGATAATAATATTCATATTTTACAAACGGGAAAAGAAGGCTCAGAAAAACTAATCTGTCAAAGGACAAGTAGGAGAGCTGAGATTCAAACTCAGATCAGTCTGCCTTCAAAGCCATCATATCACACTTCATTCCACAAAAACAACTTTCCAAATCATATTAAAAGTTGATTATTTGATTAATTAAAATATTAATTCCTCAGTGTATATTATTCAGACCATTTCAGTATGCAGCATAAGTCTGCACCAACGCATTCACAGGAAAAGTCATAGTTAACAAAAAGTTACAAGGACTAGAGCACCCAGGTAAAACACAGTGCGACACTGGTCAGACTACCAACCTTAGGCCTGAAAACTTAATCCCAGAGCAAACATTCACCAGCAGGTGATCTGGGACAAGTAATGACCTCAGTTTCCCCTCTGGTAAAATGGGTTATAACGCTTAGCCCAGCCTTCCACCCTGGATTGTTTATGAGGATGAAGCTATTAATGATGGCGAAATAAATACGTAAGCTGTAACAAACTATAATATTAAATATATTATATATAATAAATATTACTATTTATTCAGTAAGATGACTATACTGAACAGCTATTTTCGTGGAAAATAACTTGGCACAAATAGAACGAGGAATACAGTTCACCAGCAACAGGAAGCTGCTCTCAGGCGGGCGCCCCATCTCTGGAGGAGCCACTTGACAGCAGCAGGTGCTGCTTGGAGGACCAGTTTTCTGCCCGCTTTCAAACAATCCCGTCCCTCACCGGCGAGAGTGGGGAAGAAGGCGCGAATGGAGCACTAACAGAGGCAGAAGGCTGGGTTCTACCGCTCCCAGGTGTGAGGCCTCAGTACTCTATGCCCCTCCAGGCCTCAGTTTACGCATTTGTTAGGATGGAGAGACCTTTCCCACCCAGCTTCCTAGGCAGAGCTAATACCCGAGTCAACGTGCGGGGAAGACGTGGTAAACCACACCGAGACTGATGACGACGATCACCTGTCAAACGAAAAGCTGGGACGGCGGCTCCTCTGCCAGCCCCTAGCAGTTTGGACTTTCCAGAAGCCTCCACCCGCGCCGCCAGGGCCGCCCCCCGAGGGGGTAAGGCAGACCCTCGCCCACCTCTCGACTCGCGGGGTGCGCGGGGTCCCATGCCGCTCACACCCCCAGCTGAGCCCGCGGTGCAGGCCCAGAGCCTGCCCACCCCCGCCCCCAGACCTCCTCAGAGGACCCCCGGCCCTCCCGCGCGGCCTCGGCTCCCCTCCCCCAGCAGCGTTCCCTGACCGTCTCCGCCCGCTCTCTCAGGTGAGGGGAGGGGGTGAAAGGGCGTACCCCGCCGCCATTTTGTCCCCGTGGCCCCCGCAAAGCATTCCTCCGGCCCGCGCCCCAGCCCAGGCCCGCCCGGGACTGCGCGACGCGCGCCCCTCGCGGACACTCACCCCTGGCCGCCCTACGCAGTTCGGGGCGGCTCCGAGCGTCCCGCCGGGCAAGGGGCGGGGCGGCGCGGAGGGGTGGGACGGCTGCCCGGCGCCCCACGTGACGACCAGCAGCGGCCGCCGCGCTCTGGGCTCCAGCGCCGGTCATCCGCGCGCAGGCGCAGCCAGGTTCTCGCCGCTCGGCTGCCAAGGCGGGAGGCCGGCCGTGGGTCTCCGCGGTGGTCCCGGCGCGGTCTCGTCTCGGGAGCTGTTCCCCTCACGAGGCTGCGCTCGCACCGCCGCTTTTCTCGCACTCGGATTCAGTCCCTTCCCTCCGGCTGCCTTATCACCGCAGTCAGTCCCGTAGATAAGGGAGCTAGAAGTACGCCTCAAAAATCTGCAACTGGGAAAGCGCCTCAGAAAAGCGTGCACCCCTAAGCCGAACACAGCCTACCCGATGCCGCAGGCTTTATTCGGCCCCTCTTGTGTGCCAGGCTTGAAAGGCTCCAAGGACAAAGACCTAACCAGTGTGTTTTCTCAACTTCAAAGATAAAATAAACACACGAATTAAGTAATTTAAGTCACAGCTCTGAACGACGCAGACCATAATTATCAAATGAATATTTCTCCCTCACTTTTCTTCCAGCTGGGAAACTCTTTACCCTTCCCTGCCCATTGTTACAATAAGCAGGGAGTCGCGGAATCCAATGGAGTCTACTTCACAATTAGATTATAAGCGCTGTGAAGGCAGGAACCATATGGTTGGCTGTTCTGACTCCTCTCCCCTCTTACCTTCTTAGAAAACTTCCTCTTTCTTTCATCTATTGAACAAATGTTTACCGAGCACGTACTATATGTCAGATGTTATTCTAGATGCTTGGAGTTAATAAAATAGATTAAAAACCCATGCCTTCCTGGAGCTGGGTAGAGACACAATAAACAGTGAACATAGTTAACAAGTTCCGTAGTATTAAGGAGGGGATAAGCACTACTGAAAACAAAATGAGGAGGATAAGGAGGAAACACGAATTGCAATTTCATAAAAGCTGATCAGGGCCTGATTGCTCCCATCAATTGTCCCCTTACTCCTCTTCCGTTCATTCCCACAAGCGTTTAAACAGTCTCTGCCATCTTGAAATCTCCCACTCAATCCACCAAACCCCACTTCAGCCTCTACTTTCTTTCTCCCCTTTATAGATCTGCCCTTCACAGATACATTTCTCCAGTCATCTACACAAGGATGTCTCCAATTCCTCAACTACTACTCACGTCTAAAAACTCATGTTACTGCCCTCAGGTTTCTGCCTAATGGAAACCATTCTTTCCAAAGTCACGAGGGATCTCCCTACTGCAGATCATACAGACATTACCATTATGACCTAACTTAATTTCTCTGCATCAGTTGACACCCCTTCCTTCTGGAAAGATTCTTTACTCGACTTCCACGTTTACTCTCTCCATCTCACTACTCCATCTCTAACTGCTCCCGTATTTCTTTTGTAGTCTCCCCTTATTTCTCCCATCCCTTAAATGTTGGTATCCCTCAGGGATAAGTGCTTGCACTTATCTCTTTTCCTGCTGGACACAGTGTCTCTGATGATTACTTGTTTTTACATAAATTCAGTTCAGATCTTTGTCCTCTAGATTTCCCAATATATATTTCCAGCCCTGATTTCTTTTTTAAAATATAAGTTTATTTTTTATTAAAGTGTAGTTGATTTACACTGTTAGTTTGAAGTGTATAACAAAGCTGATTCAGTTATACATATACATACATATATTACATTTATTTTCAGATTCTTCTCCATTATAGCTTATTATAAGAAACTGAATATGGTTCCCTTTGTTAAAATAGATAAACAGCCCTGATTTCTGCTGCAAGTTCCAGATCCACTTGGTTAGCTACCTGGCCATCTCTACTTAACCTCTCAAAATCAAGAATACAACAATAAAAACCACTCATTATCTTTTTTTATACACATATTAAACAATTTTATTGAGCTGTGTTACTTACCACACAGTTCATCCAAAGTGTTCAATTCAATGGTTTTTAGTACATTTTCATCACCCTAAAAAGGAATCCCCTACTCGTTAACAGTCACTTGCCCATTTCCCTCAACCATAAGCAATCACTAATCTACTTTCTCTATATATAGATTTGCCTATTGTTGACATTTTATGCAAAAGGAATCATGAAATATGTGGTACTTTGTGGCTGGCTTCTTTCACTTAGCATAATGTTTTCCAGGTACAACCACATTGTAGCATATATCAATACTTCAATCCTTCTATGGCTTAATAATATTCCATTGTATGGATATACCACATTTTATTAATACATTCATCAGTTGATAGACGTTTAGGTTATCTCCACTTCGGGGCTATTAAGAATAATGCTGCTATGAACATTGGTGTACAGGTTTTTGTGTGGGTATATGTTTTTATTTCTCTTGGGTATATACCTAGGAGTGGAATTGCCAGGTCTATGGTAACTCTATGTTTAACTTTTTGGGAAACTGCCAGACTATTTACAAAACCAGCTGCACCATTTTTACATTCCCACCAGCAGTGCATGAAAGTTACTATTTCTTGACATCCTCTCCAATACTTGTATTGTCTGTCTTTTTTATTACAGCCATCCTAGTGGGTATGAAGTGGTATCTCACTCTGGTGGTCATTTGTATTTCTCTAATGACTAATGATGTTCAACATCTTTTCATGTGTTTTTTGGCCATTTGTGCATGTCTGTGGCAAAATGTCTATTTAAATCTTTAGCCCATTTTTTAATTGGGTTAGCATTCATTATCTTTTGCCACAAAATCTGTTCCTATTATTTTTTTCTGGACCTCCCTCATGAAATGCCCCTTCTTCAGCCTCACTGATGGCAGGCTTGACCATGTGACTTACTTTGGCCATTAAAATTTGAGAAGGATCAACTCCACGCAGAAGCTTTAAGTGCCAGCTGGTGGGTTCTCCATGTCTCCTTTCTGTATGCCACAAGACTAGCAATTTGTTTCAGAGAAAAGTTGTACCACTAGCCTGTGTTCCAGAGTGAAGATGACATGGAACAGAACCACAGCTGATCCCCAAAGGACTTGTAGCATTTGTTTTTGTAAGCCACTCAGATGTGTGGGGATACTTGTTACTGCAGCATAACCTAGCACATAGGTTGTGTCCTAGGTGCTGTGACACTGGCTCGACTATTCCTCCAGGCTCTTCGACATGGTCTACAAGGCCCTGAAGATCTGGCCTACTGACCTCACCAGCCTCATTTCCAGGCTATTCCTCAGCTACCCTATGCTCCAGACAAAATAAAATATATTGAGACCCTGGAATTCACTTCTGCCTCTTTCTCTCCCCATCCTGGACCTTTGTCCAAGATGTTCCTTACTACTGGAATCATAGTACTAGCTATATTTGCCTGAGTATTTTCTATGTGCAAGACTATATACACACACATATATATACACATATACATGTATAGTCTCGTTTTGTCTGACAGCAACCCTGAGAATTAGGTAATTTATCCCATTTTACAAATCAACAAAGGCCCTAGAGCCTTTGTTCTTGGAGCAAACAGCTAGAGAGGGGCCAAGCCAGGATTTGAACTCAGGTCTGTTTAACTCCAAAACTCCTCTTTGAATCATTGTGCTACAATGATAGCTAGAGGTATTTAGCTTTTATTGAGCATTTACCATGTGGTAGGCATTACCCTGAAGCACTTTGCATGGATTAAATTTAATCCAGGTAAAGAAGCCACATGCAATAGAAATACAGAATAGTGTATCCCATAGCAGTTAAGACTCTGACTTTGGGATCAAATCATATTAATTGTATGACCTTGAGAAAATACCTAAGCCTCTCTAAACTTCATTTTCCTCATCTGTAAAATGGAGCAGTAAGATATACCCCTCCAATGGATTTTTGTGAGTATTAAATGAATCAATTTTTAGAAAGCACTTGGAATAGCTTAGCATGCAGTTAGAGCTCAGATTATACCAGCTATAGTGTTTATTTTCTCATCTAGCCTCACAATAAATATATGAGGAAGGTATTATTATATAACTGTCCCCTTCCCTTCAGCTGCCCTGTCCTTTCGTCGTGTGACACACTAGTCCCTCCTGAATGCTTCTGCTCCTCTCTACCACCTAGCAAACTGGCACTCACCTCTAGAGCTTCAGGTATCCCTTCCTGCACTGCTGCAGCAAACTTCATTGCTCCTAAAGCTCCTAAACCAAGGATCTCATTTGAAAGCAAGAGAAATGAACTCGTGCTCTTGTATTTCACTAATATATCACATACTCCATCATCTGAGAACATCTAACCTGCTAGACTGATGGAATGCCCTACCAAAGTCATAATTACAGAACTACTTGTGGGACAAGTGAGATCCAGTGCTGTCCTACAGGATGGAGTTCATGCTTTGTGCCAGTGACCAACAGAGGGTGCTGTTTCTCTTACAGCCAAAACACCCAGGTTTCCAAAACTATTGCACCTAAGGACCCACAAAATTTAGTGTTCCTTCTCCCCAAACTTAGACCCTCCTGGTTTAGAGGTCTTGGTTCTGGATTATGCAAGTAGGCCTAACTGTAAATCACAAGTAGAGGAGAGGGTGATTTGATATAGTTACGTGAGAACTGAAGCAACATGCTATGCTGCTGGCTTCAAAGATGTAGGAAGTCTAGATGGCTAACAGGCACATGAAAAGATGCTAGACATTGTTCATTATTAGAGAAATGCAAATCAAAACTACAATGAGGAACCACCTCACACCAGTCAGAATGGCTATCATTAAAAAGTCTACAAATAATAAATGGAGAGGGTGTGGAGAAAAAGAAACCCTCCTACACTGTTGATGGGAATGTAAATTGGTGCAGCTACTGTGGAGGACGGTATGGAGGTTCCTTAAAAAACTAAAAATAGACTTACTATATGATGCAGCCATCCCACTTTTGGGCAAATATCCAGGGAAAACTATAATTCGAAAAGACACATGCACCCCAAGTTTCACAGCAGCATTAATTAGCCACAACATGGAATCCACCTATATGTCCATCAACAGATGAAGAGATAAAGAAGATGTGATGTATATACATACAATGGAATACTACTCATCCATAAAAAAGAATAAAATAATGCCATTTGCAGCAACATGGATGGACTTGGAGAACATCATTCTAAGTGAAGTAAGCCAGAAAAATACCATATGATATTGATCAATTAACATACATAGAAAATTGCAATCAACAACTTCAGAATACAGATTTTTTTTTTCCCCAGTGTACATGGGTGGGAACACTTTAGAAGGAGACATGGGCAGCAGCAAGAGTCCGAGACCTGGCCTTTCTAATAGAATAAATAACAGATACAATCATGTCTGCCTTTCCACCCAGTAGACTTGTGTTTTAATTTCACTCTCCTACTAAGTGAGTGCCAGCCGGGAGTTTGTTTAGCCAAAGCAGGTGAGATATGTCTCACTTTGGGTATTACAAGTAAAATGTGAGAGTAGAGGCCAGGAGTCATACTTTGGGGGAGACTCAAAGATCTAGCTTGTTATTCTCAATTCCAGAACAGATTACATGTTCCCAGAGGTGAGATGGACCTGGCAAAACAGCATTTATGGTGGGAGGTGGAGGCGTGCAACCAGGGAGGTGGAAGACAAGGAAAAGCAAATCAGGCAAAAGTGAACTGATAGGAACTCTCAGGATGGAATGTGGGTATTTGCTGAGGACTTTTAAGGGGTACTCAGACCTTGTAGGTCATTCTGGGCTATGCTCCTCTATTTTCTTGAGCTATTTCATTGATAGTAGTAGCGTCCTTTGTATCCTATTTTTGCATAAGGCATATCTGCCTTTAAAAGTACATATAACAAAAAACTGTGGAAAGTTCAACACCAATGTTCACAGCAGTCATTTATAAGAATGGAATTTATGATCATTTTTTCTTTTTGCTTATTTGTGTATACTGATTTTCCTAAAATAAACAAGTAAGCATTGCATTACTTATGTAACTCCTTTGTTTCTGCAGTACATTGTAGTACAAATCTCTTTTTTTTTTTTTTAACGGACATCAACCTCAAAAGCCCACAGACCTGAGGTTGATCATAAATCCAAAAAACCCGAAGCACAAATCACTCACAAGTCCCTGAACACCATCTTGTGATGGAGTTGCAATCATAGAAATGTTTTCTTTGTCAGTCGGATCTAACAACACATAAGGCTTCAATGCGTGGTGTGACTATAAAGCAATCCTGAGTTTTGTTCCTACAAACACTCCCAAACTTCTAAGTTCAGGAAGTGGTGTCTGTTCATGAAGTCACTCTTCTTATATCAATTTTGGATTTCCTCTCGGAACGCTGTCTTCAGAGCTAGTTTAGCAATGCTAAAAGAAAATCAGTTTCATTATAATTTGTAAGAAACTCTTAGAAAACAGTCTACTCCTTCTTTCACTGCCTTCTTTAGCTAAGCTGCATCCCTTCCTTCTTTGTATTCTTTATTTTTACTGCCAATGTGTTTGACTAAGACTTCAAGGACCTATTGTTGAGAACCCAGGGAAAAAAAGTGTGGGAAAGGGTACTGAGGCTTAACAAAGCCTGGGACTTGGTGAGGGGAGCTGGGACAGGGCTGGACAGTCTGAGTGTGAGGTGACATTATATAGTTTATCACCCTAGTCTGGGGTACGTTTGAGTGTGAAAGGGGACATGATTAATAATTATGCCAGGTCAGTCAGGATGTAGTCACCCTATGAGTATAGGGAGCAAGTCAGGGAAGGCACTCTTGACTAATATCTGTCCACTTCGGCTGCCTTTAGGGCCACAGATGCGTGTGACTGGCTTAGGGCCATAAATGTGAATTGCCGGATGGAGAGGATAGCTTCTTTTTGAGGATGGAGCTCTCATTACATCTAATCATTTGATCATTGGGACAGATCCATGTATAATTTAGGGAAATCTCATTTGGTAAAGAACAGGTAAAGTGAATTTGTTGGAATGACTTCTAATTGGTTATTATAATTGTATGACTACTTACATACTTTTGAATACTCTTTAGAAATGAAAATATTTTCTAGGTATTATAACACACCCACCTACCTACATATTTCTGTCATTTTCTAAGACCCCACTATAACCCTGGAATCTTCACATCTTCTCTCCTAAAAAGACTAATAATGAAAGATTAAACAACAAACAAAATCCCTCTAATTGTGTGATCATACAGTCTAATTGCTCCTTCATTTACTGCCCTGTACTCTGTTCCTTTGCCTTCTGTTTTCCAACTTTGGAAAAGCTACAGATTCATTCAGTTTGTTGGTCTTTCCACATAAGTTGTTTATTGTGCCAAATCTCATTAATTCTCGTGGACATGAGCCTATAACACTATCTATACCATATATGTTAAGTAATTATTGCTTTGTTTTTTAAGCCACTGTTCATTACAGCACACATTTTAACAAACTCAAAAATATATATTCCCTCTTTTAATAGTTTCAAAGCTAACTCTACTATCTATAGTACATCCTTGTAAAAGAATGCCAATATAGCAGAATTCATTCATTGCACAAAAATGTACTGACTTCCTCTTATTAGTAAGGACACTGGTGAAATACAGGTGAAACTACACAGTTCCTGACCTCAAGGCTCTCAAGTTCTTTTAGTAACATCAACAACTGGTCACAGTAGACAGTGCTAAATGCTGTAGCAGAGGAACATTCAAAAAACAATGATGGAACTAAGAGACTTAAGAGACCAACAATTTTGGCTGGCAGGAAGTTAGAAAAGACCTCCTGTAGGAAATACTTGTGATGGGTCTGGAAGGTTGAGTAGGATAGGAATTTTCCAGAGGGTAAGAAAGAAAAATTTGAAAGTGTTGAGCCCCTTTTGTGGGTCCGATACCTTACAACAAGTATTTAATATACTTACTCACATAAGACTTAT
Source organism: Camelus bactrianus (assembly GCF_048773025.1). Taxonomy (NCBI): domain Eukaryota; kingdom Metazoa; phylum Chordata; class Mammalia; order Artiodactyla; family Camelidae; genus Camelus; species Camelus bactrianus. Next base: position 31,570,356 of record NC_133565.1, read on the forward strand.
CAGACAGGTTTTTATTATTATAATTTTTATAGAGTTAAAAAAGACTAAGTCATTTGTTCAAGGTTACTTAGGAGTGAGCTATGGAAGTCGATGATTCAAACCTTGTGTATCTGATTCCAAAATTGTCTGTGTTCTTTCTGTGGCACCAAACTGACTCCAGCAGGGCAGAAGAGCATATGATTAGTAGTTTTAAATTCTGTATGTTGCCATCCATATAAAGTTCTAGAACAGGCAAAACTTAACTATGATGAGAGAGATCAGGATAGTCTTTACTATAATCTGCTTCCTAACAATCCTAACTGCCAAGATCATAAAAATTGTAGAATTTAAGAGATGAAGAGTTACTGAAAGACTTCTACAGGGACTGTCAGATGGATCTTTTTAAGACCCTGATGAAAGCAAAACTACTGCTCTCCACCCCAGATGTGTATTATGCACAAAATTTTGCACAAGATTTTGAGATTATCACACCACTTAGGACCCACATAAGCAGCCAAAGATCTCAAATTAAGATCCTCTGAGTTAACCTAATCCTTTTCCTAGATGAAAAAAAAAAAAAAAAAAAAAAAAAAAAGGCCCAAGGATGGAAAGGAGCCTGTTTAGGGGCTGAGGGAAAACAGAACCCCGATCTTCTGATACTCAGACATTTATTCACCCCATCACCTCTTTAGATATCATTAGATTTCCTTTGGCCCCAAACCTCCATCTGTGGAGACTTTGAGTTCAGAAGAACTTCCATAATATCCTGTATCCCACCCCTATTAATTGGAATCATTTTAGGAATGGGTCAAATTTTACTTTGTACTTATTGGAGAATAATACGTGCAAACTGAGTTGGGGACATGAGTCTTTATTTTTTTCACAGACTGCCTCAAAACCCAGAACTGAAGTTAAAATTAAAATGTGATGAAAGTGATCAAAATTAATAAAAGTTTTTTCTTTTCTTTTCTTTTTTGTTTTTTAATTGTTTGTTTTAGAGAAATCAACCCTGAATTGCTACCTATACTTACACTCTGAAACTTAAAACTTCAGTCTGTGTTGATCTTTGTAACACTGGAAAGTTCCTATTGAACATACTCTTTGTAAAGTTTTCAATGGTCTCTGATTTTAAAAATTAAAATAAAATTCCAACCTGACTCAGGAATTTTGTCGGATTTGAGCCCACTCAGTTTTTTCAGTTTGGAACAGAATTCTTGCACCCAAGCCAAATATTAGCTGTGAGAAGTGAAAGACGACCCAGAAAGCCTCTTCCTCTGTGTGAAGAGGCCTGAAACTACGTGGAGCAATCAACGACAGAACAGGGCTCAAGTAGCAGCCTACAAATTTCTTTAAGTTTAGTGTGCTCGGGATGAGGTGCAGAAATCACACAGACCTGTAGACAGACGGAATAGGAACTGCAGAAGTTTTCCTAGGTACTTACTAAGCTATTCCTTCTGGGCAATTGTCTTTTGCTTTTCTACCTTCATGTAAGTTTACATTTACTGAACACTTTACCATATGTGGCAGCTACTGTTCTAGATGTATATTAAATTTAATCCTCACGATTCTTTAAGGTAGTCTTATTACTATGTCCATTTTATAAGTGAGCAAACAGGTTTTCGAAGCTTAAGTAACTTGGCGAAGGTCATAAAATTTGTAAGTCACGAAACTGAGCATCAGATACAAATATCTGGCTTTGGTACCTGGGTTCGTTCGTCCTGCTCTGGTGAAATAAATAAGTAGCGATCCATTGAAGACTGGGAAATGGATACTGTTGGTTGGTTCCTCAAGGCAAAGTTTTCCTGGGTACTGGAGTACCTTCACCCAAATCTCCAGCCTTTCTCATGGATGGAAGCCGGGACGGACACATGGAGTGGACAGGGAGCTTCTGGCAGGAACGAGGCTGACGGAAAGAGACAGGGCGGCAGTAAGGTGGGGGCGTGTTTTTGGGAGGGTGTCGTGGCGCTAGGAAAGGCGTCCGCAGGGGTCTCCCCTCCCGGCCGCCACCACCAGCCTCCCGGAGCCTCCGGGCGAGCAGCAGACCACCACATCGCCGCGGCCCGCCCCCAGCGCCGCGCGGTCCAATCAGCGGCGCGGCCTGGAGCCCCGCCCCTCGTACGGGGCTATATAGGCCTCGGCCTGGCTTTCTGCACCGCCGCAGTTGTTGCTCGGGCTTCACCCTATTATCGCGCAGGAACGGCGGCCGCCGCCCCCTCCGCGTTCCGTTCCCCCCTCCCCTCGTGCGCCGCGCCGCCTCTGTGCAGCCGCCCCCGGAGCGTGTTGCCGGCCCGGGCCCCCGCCCGCCTCCTTCCTCTCCGTCTGTGTGTCCGCGGCCGGCCGGCGCGATGCGGCTGAGCCCGAGGCCCGCCACGCTGGGGCTGCTGCTGCTGTGCGCCGCGGTAGCCGGCGCCGGGGAGGCCGAGGAGCTGCACTATCCGCCGGGCGAGCACCGCGCTGACTTCGACCGGGAGGCGCTGCTGGGCGGCCAGGTGAGGCGGCCAGGCCTGCACAGCGGCTGCCGCGGGCTTTGTCCCGGGACAAAGGGGGCGGCCGGGCGAGGCCTGGCCGGGGCAGCCTGACAATGGGGGCCGGGCGGGGCGCCGCTCACTCTCTGGGGGACCCCGGGGGCTCTAAGCCTGAGAAAATAGCGCGGCCCGGAAACTGGATCCCTTCTACCCGCCCTGAAAGGGGTAGAATCACTGAGGGTGTATAGGGGGCAGGGGCCTTGGAGAGCAGGTGTGGGTCACCCCAAAACTCCTCGGCAAGAGAGGCTTCTGGTAGCTCTATTTTTCTCCACCATTTTGCCCTCCTGATAGTAATGCTTGACCCCCCTGTGTATCGCTTATCCCCCAAAGGAAGAAGTCGATGAATATGTTAAACTCACCCCCGAAGAGCAACACAAAAGACTGAAGTCAATCATAAAGAAAATTGACTTGGACTCAGATGGCTTTCTCACCGAAAGTAAGGACGTCCTACACAACTAACAATAGAGACATCTCTTTGTAGGAGACAGAAATACAAACATTTAAGCAGGGTGTCTGTTAGAGTGTAGATTGCTCGTATTCCAGCCAATTAGAGGTACTCTGGAGAGGGAAAAAAGGACATGACGAGTAGGTTTTATACCTGGAAATCTTCAGACATGGGATACCAAGTAACAGTGCTTTCTCCGTAATATATAGAGATCATTGACCTATACGGTATGTGCAAGTCATACCTGGAGCAACCGCCCTGTTCCTCACAATGCCTTTATATCGGTGTCAACAGTATGATTCATTTTAGAGAAACATGCTAAAAATCTTAAGGCATTAAGTGGTTTATTACTCTTTTGATATATGCTTCATTAGAATCTTAAGAACTTGTTTCTTTTTATAAGCAAGTAGAAAAAGACCTGTTGCATGTGAATTACGTTTATTACAAATGATTATAGCTGATAGGGGCCTTAGAATCATTATGTCCACCTCTCTTTATAGCAATGAAGAAACTGAAGCCCAGAGGCATAAGTGCCTTGCTCAGATAGTGGCAAAGACAGGACTAGAATCCATATCTTCTGCTCTTAATTCAGTCTTTAATATCCTTCACTTAAAATAAAAAATCTGAGTGCTCTGAAGTAGGTTCTAGAGTCAGAAATGAAATGCACAGATTATTAAAACTATTCTAAATAAATTGCTGCAGCTACCTCTCCTCATCTCTTATTAATTCATGTGATGAATTCATCAACTTTCCAAGTTGATCCTCAACAAAAATTCAGGAGCTGTTTTGCTATAACTCTTAATTAAATGCTGCTTGGCATCTAAAGAATGAAGTTGCTGGAGAGAGAATTACAAGCTGATGGGTAAATTTTAATGTATTGTCAGTAAAGTATTCACATTGATGTCCTCAGGAATATTGAGGTTTTGTTCCTTCTACTTAAACAACAGAACCTTTAGACTAATTACTCAGTAAGAATAGGCCCATCTTTGGTTACACTAGAAAGCACACAAAACAAGTTGATTTGGAAGACTTGATGGTACCTGTCTATAAGGGCCTACATATGTTCAAATATTTAATAGTGTACATTTTAAAAAATTTAGGAGGAACTTAGTCCAAATCTTCATTTTACAGATGAGAAAACAAAACCTTGAGAGGGTAAACTTACCCTTTATGGCAGAGCTGAGGTGTGAACCCCTGTTTCCTGGTCTGGTTTCTGGAGCTGAAGTGTGAACGCCTGTTTCTGGTATTCCCTTATGCCATGATGATCATTCTGCTTGAGGATTCTCAGGGAATTTTGCTTGTTTGCACTTTAAGGGCCAGGACTCAACTCAGGTTCTTAAGAGATAGCAAAGTTCTGTGGAAGGAGTTTGGGCTTTGAAGACAAACATAGGTTTGAATCTGGACTCTGCTACTTACTAGCTGTGAGTCCTCAATTTCAAACCTCAATTTCCTTCCTGAACTGTAAAACAATGATTCTAATTGCCTTGTTTTGAAGAGTAGGGACAACGTACGTAGAGGATTTGATACATAGTAAGTGTTCAATACCTGGTTGCCATAATTACTCTGTCCTTACTTCTGTCGTTTCAAGACAATATGTCTTTACTTTTCTATTCACCTTACCTTCCCCAAACCAATAGAAGAGTAACACTCTTTAAACCAAATGGTGTATTATCTTTAAACCAAATGGTATATTCTTGCTATCCTTGCAAATACTCATGTTTTTCCTCCCCTACCCCCTTTTTTCTATAATGCAGTACAGTAAATATCTCTATGAATAGACTTTTAGAAGTTGACCTGAAAGTGGACATTTGAGATTTAGAAATTTTTACCCTGTCTTCACCAAGTTAAGACAGATAGGTGTTACAAGAAGGGCATAAATCATAATTGCTACCCATAACTTTGTTAAAATTTCCTACACATGTTTTATGACATAGTTGAAAAGAATGTACTGTAACAATGTTTCTCAAACTTCAGTCACTTGAATACTTTTCACAATTTAGGCAATACTTATGTACCTGTTATTTCCTTAATACAGTCTTGATTCAACTCCATGCAAAATGTATTTTAAAGGAAAACTTTATATTACTTTCATAAATGAAGAACATTATTTTTTCCAATACATGTTAAAGTAAATGGGTTGTTATTAAAATATTCTTGCTTCCTGAGAGGTCTGTAATAGCAAAAGTTATCTGCAGTTTTTGGGGTAACATTTTTAAAAAATCAAGTGCTATTTTGGCCAATTGGTAGTTTATTTAATAAATACTTCTTGAGGCAGGTGTTTTCTAGGCATTTGGAATACCTCAGTAAACAAAACATACTACATTCTGTATAATCACATATTCTAACATTCTTAGACTCCAGAAAGCTCTCCCCATCATTTCCTATGTCTTTGAATACAGCTAGGCCAGTTCTCACTCACTATTTGTAAACACTAAACTTTTTTTTTTTTTTTCTCTTTTAGAGAAGGCTTAGAAATCCTCACTCCTCTTAGGTATCACAGTTACTGTCACATTCACTGTGTTCTGGGAAATTCTCATAGGTGAACTCAGTTCATGGATTCAAATGTCTTTTAAACATTATGCTATGCAAGAAGCGAAACAGCAATTTGTCGAATATGATAAAAACAGTGATGGTAGTGTGTCATGGGATGAATACAACATTCAGATGTACGACCGTGTGATTGACTTTGATGAGAACACTGCCCTGGATGATGCAGAGGAGGAGTCTTTTAGGCAGGTGAGTACCGGTGCACCAGCTGTTCCTTTTGATCACATCAGTTTGCTTTACCTGCCTTTATGAATGAGCACAAGAGGGTCTGAGGTCATAGACTGGATTGCCTTGTTCTCTGGGCAATCACCGGTTCCACTCCAGTGATCATCTTGATGGTTTCCTTTCTGGCCAGATTTAGGACTCTTGCTGTGGACCACCTCAGTTATCCTTGCATCTGTGTTTCTCGGCTGCATCATTTGTCCTCCTTTCCAGAGTTGCTTTTTTAGTGCATTTTGAATATGTATCAATATTTTATTTTTTATATTACTGAACAATTGATTTTATATCATTTATTAAGACTATAGAGGCCCAATCCCATTTTTAAGCACATAATTTTATATAAAATAACACTTCAGAGTTTTTTTTAAGTTGTGGTAAAATACACCTAACAAAATTTACCATTTTGACCATTTTTAAGTGTACAGTTCAATATTGTCTAGTACATTCACATTGTTAGGCAACCAGTCTCCAGAATTCCTTTCCTTTTGCAAAACTGAAACTAAACCCATTAAACAACACCTCATTTCCCCTTGACCCAGCCGCTGGCAACCACTGCTCTACTTTCTCTGTCTCTGAATTCAGCTACTCTGGGTACCTCATATAAGTGGAGCCATATAGTGTTTGTTTTCTTGTGACTAGCTTATTTCACTTAACCATTCTCAGTGTTCATCCATGTTGTAGTATGTGTCAGAATTTCCTTTTAAAGACAATAAAATTCCATTGTATTTTGTATCACATTTTGTTTATCCACTCATCAATCAGTGGACAGTGGGTTGCTGCAGCTTTTTGGCTTTGTGAGTAATGCTGTTATGAACATGGGTGTACACATATCTCTTAGATACCTTGCCTTTAATTCTTTGGAAGTGGAATTGCTAGATCATATAGTAATTCTGTTTTTAATTTTTTGAAGAATGGCAATACTGTCTACCTTAGTGGCTGCACTGTTTAAAATAATTTATTTTTGAGGATTCAGTATCACTATGAGTTCTGTTGTAGCTCATGGTTTAATTTTTTGAAGTATATTTCTTAAGCAGAGTTGAGGAAAATGATATTTAGGAATTAACAGGAACTTTTAAAGACTTTGTATTTAGTAATTAGTAGGAACTCTTTTTTTTTTAACTTTTTTTATTGATTTATAATAATTTTACAATGTTGTGTCATTCCAGTGTAGAGCACAATCTTTCAATTATACATGAACATATATACATTCATTGTCACATTCCTTTCTCTGTGAGCTACCATAAGATCTTGTATATATTTCCCTGTGCTATACAGTATAATCTTGTTTATCTATTCTACAATTTTGAAATCCCAGTCTATCTCTTCCCACCCCTCACCCCAGTAGGAACTCTTTAAGACTTTTTTTTAATAGAGTTTTATATATGTGGAAAAAATGAAACCAAACACTTTGTTGCAAACTTCACATATGTTTAAAATTTACATACAGTCAGTTTTTAAAAGTTGTTTAGGCATTTGATAACTATATCAGCTTTAGATTAGTTAGTATTTAATTTATAGGGAAAAAACATCTTGTTTTCCTTTTTTTCTCCTTATTGGGTCTTAAAGCAGACTGAAAAGAGTATAAATCAGTCTTTTCACTGTTTAGTGCTAAAAAGAAAACAAATGATGATAATGAGATTTAGGATTTGTCTGTCTACTAGTTATTCTCCTATGCTGTAGGAATTAACTCACCTTAAGAGCATCATATGAATTCTGAGACTTTTCTAAAACCAAACCATGGTATGATGTTCTGACTTCCCTGCCAGTGAACAACACAGAAGCTAAATACAGTCCTTTAAAATCTTACTAGAATTTTTTTTTCCCTTTTGGCACTCAAAAGATATAATTATGATCCCATCAAAAAATAATAAACGTGTGTGTGGTTTTTGAAATCTATATTCTTCCGGGGTAGGGGTGGGGTTGTGGTGTAATAATGCATGATGGTGTTGAGAAGAAAATCTTCACTTTGAAGACATACATGACTCATTTAATACAAACTGTTTATAAACAGTTTTTCTTTGAAAATATGTCTGGTTCTAATGCTATGTTCCCCATCCAAGTACTCAGTACATGTTGATTATACGACTCTACTTTTAAAAAATGAATTATATGGACCTTGATAGCCTAAAGGAATTGATGGCTCCCTAAAATGAACACTTCTCAATGGAAGTCCAATTGGTTATTCTTTGACAACACAGGAATATGTCTCTGCATGAAGTTCTATTAATAATACTTGATTAGAATTATATATATATAAAACCCACTAAAGGTGGGTGTGGAGTGTAAAGATGAACCCAGAAGCAGTTGCATTATTCTTCAAAATAAAAAATCAAGGATGAAGAATCAATCAGTCTTAATCAAAGTTACAGATTAAACATTTTACCATAAATAAAAGAATCATACAAAGTAACTGGGTATCTAAATAAAATAAAATGTTCCTCTATGGAAGCCCATGAAAAACCAAAAATCAATTTGATGGCTGAATTTTATCTTATGTTTAACGTTTTCATAGAGAGAATAGTGATAACCTGGAATAATGACCCTCTCAGGCTGTGAAATTTCTGAAAAAGTGTTTCTTTATGATCTGATGAACAAGTACAGTCAGCACTTTTAAGTAGTATAATTAAAGTTTGAGGACCTACCTGGCAAAAGCTCAATTGCTCTAACTTCTAAAGCCAGCTGCTGAATGTGCATGTGCAAGCAATGTTTATTTATGTAAGATATAATCTTGCGTGTAGCTAATCAGAATTTTTAAGACCTAGACTTTTGTTCTGGTATCACGGGTTATATATTTTCTCATGTAAAATCTTTAGTCTACCAAAAGATGGCAGTTTTGTTCTTCACAAGCTTCTATTACAATACAAAAATAAATGATTCTGGTAGTTTCTGTCTTTTTACTTACTGTGTGTAGCACTGTCTACCCTCCACTAGCACACAAGGTTTTTATACAGAAGGAAAAAAAATGTTGAGGTTTTATGAAACGATCAGTCTTTTTTGTTGTTATCTTTTAGAAATTTGCCACTTTGGAAAAATAGTCTTTCTGTGTCTTGGCTTCTTTAATATGAGTCGCTCTTAAATTGTGTTCTTCAAATGACCATGAATAAAACCACTTTTGAAAATCACTTTATTTCATTTTATTTAAAAAAAATCTTAGAAATGTAAACCAGAATTTTTTTTTTTTTTAAGAAATCTCAGCTGTTGAAAGAGATCCTTTCTTTCCATAGGCAAATTTGGCCAAATTCAGCTCCCTCTGCTGAAACATGGACCTTTTTGCTCCAAATTGAAGGGTTCTTTCATAAGGAGATCTAAGTACTTAGTATTTTGAATAGTGATTTATTCAGAAAGAGCTTGATTGACTTGACGAAGTATCTCAAGTTCTTGTTTTTCTACTCCTCATCACCACCCCCCCCCCGTTAAACCTGAATACAACATGTAAATTATTTCATCTATTTAATTATTTGGTGTATTTAAAATTATGAAACATTAAGTTAAAATCAGCTATTTGGAAACAAGTTGTTTTTTGTTTTGGGGTTTTTTTTCCCTGTCATGATTTCAGTGACCATAACTGGCTAGTGGAATCTGGATGTTTGAAAGACAGATTCTTTGGGGAAGGAAGGGAGCCTCTCCAGTGTAAACCAGTCATCGTCGTAAAAGAACTAGTGTTTTGGCAAATGATTGCTGTCTAACCTCTATTATTCTAAAAATCTAAAAAGAGCATTTCTTTTCAACAGTGAAACGCATCAATTAAAAGCTTCTAAAATATTTGAAATTATGTTTTTTTTAATGTGCAATTTAATACACATCAGTTTATGGAAAGGAAAGTTATTCCCAGAAATTTTCAAAATAGGATTTATGTAGGACTAGCAATATGCCACTGTTGGCTTCCAAGGCTCTTGATTACAGAATTACCTTTGAGAAATTCATTAAAAGCTGCTTTGTCCCTACTAGCTGCTACTTCTTGATTTCCTGCTATAATGTGCTTGGGGGGGAAATTAGGAAGATGGGCTTGAGGAAGTAGAAAGGGTAGTGTTTAACTCTGGCCTTTGATGCATTTTATCTGGACATATAAAATTAGCACTATAAAGATCCTACAAAGAGTAGACTTCCAAATATGTACATTTACCAAAAGTATTCTATAAGAAGACTACTTCTTGAAACCTGTTAATATATTTTTGAAAAGTAACTTTGAAGACCAGAAACAATTAGAAATAGATATACCGAGAATTAATACACACTCTAAATGTATTGCTTTTGGAGCATTCAAAAAAGTATTGAGGTTGTTAAAGAAGCTAGTACATATTTTAGCTATATTTCTGACATCTCTTTCAATAAATCATTTTAATCTCAATTTTTCTATCAATAATAGTAGTATGCCATTTATTAAATTCCTAATGCTTAAGGTTTACTCACTGCTTGATAGGAATTCTCATCCCAATTGCTTAATAGAGATTTTTTCTTATTTATTTTATTATAAATTATTCAATTTATTTGAACTAAAAAAAAAAGTTAACCCATTTCTTTCACCTCCCCACCCCACCCCCCAAACCTCTGGCAACCACCAGTCTGTTCTCTGTTTCCTTGAGCTTTATTTGGGGGCTGGTTTGTTTGTTTGTTTTTAAATTCCACATATAAGAGATCATACAATATTTGTATTTCTCTGACTTATTTCACTTAGCACAATGCTTTTGAGTTTCCTTCATGTTGTCTCAAATGGCAAGATTTTACTCTTTTTATGGCTGAATAATATTCCACTTTATATATACCATAATTTCTTTACCCGTTTATCCATCAGTGGATATAGGTCGTTTCCATGTGTTGGCTATTGTAAATAGTGCTGCAGTGAACATACATAGTTCATATATCTTTTGGGTTAGTTGAGTTAGTGTTTTCATTTTCTTTGGATAAATACCCAGAAGTGGGATTGCTTGATGAGATGACAGCTCCATTTTTAATTTTGGAGGAATTTCCGTACTGTCTTCCATAGTGGCTGTATCAATTTACATTCCAACCAAAAGTGTACAGAGGTTTCTTTTTCTCCATGTCCTTACCAACACTCATTATTTCTTGTCTCTTTTTTCAAACAGCCAGGTGTCAGATGATAGCTCATTGTAATTTTAATATGCATTCCCCTGATGGTTTATGATGTTCAGCATCTTTTCATATAACTGTTGGCCATCTATATGTCTTCTTTGGAAAATGTCTATTCAGATCTGCCCATTTTTTTAGTCAGACTATTTGTTTTTTATTTTTTTTTTTGCTACTGAGTTGTTTGAGTTCTTTATATTTTGGGGATATTAATTTCTTATCAGATACATGATTTGCAAATATTTTCTCCCATTCAGTGGCTCTCATTCTGTTGATGGTTTCCTTTGTTGAGCAGAAGCCTTTTAGTTTTGATGTAGCCTAACTTGTTTACTTTTGCTTCTGTTGCTTTTGGTGTTAGATTATCCCAATTGTATAGTTGGGCTACAGAGAGGTTAAAAAATTTGCCCTAAATAACAAGCCAGTAAGTGGCACTGCTGGAATTCAGATCTGCGTCTCGCTGACTCTAGAGTCTATGTCTCTATCTGGCTTCTAATAAATGTTGTTATTTGCCCAGCTTACCTTCAGAGGCATGATGTGAAGATAAAATATGATCATGGATGTAAATGTACTTTAGATTTCACGTAATTTGAATTTTAAAAAATATTTTAATGATGTTATGGTATGGATGAGACCTTTAAACATGTTCAATATTTAATTTTCAAAGCTTCATTTAAAGGACAAGAAGCGATTTGAAAAAGCTAACCAGGATTCAGATCCTGGTTTGAATCTCGAAGAGTTCATTGCTTTTGAGCACCCTGAAGAAGTCGATTATATGACGGTAAGGAAGAGAAATTTCCAGATCATTATTGAGTGACCAGAACTTTAAAACTTGCTTTTACAAAGTAATGAAAATGAATTGTATAGCAAACAGAATTTGGGGAGAAAGGAAGACCCAAACTTTTCCTGGCTTAAGATCAGGAGTGGGAAGCAGGAGTTGTTCTGGTGAGGCGGGGGTGCTTATGGGAAGTAGAAGGTAAGGAACGAGGTTTTTTTTTTAATCTCTGCAACATGTTAGCTTCTCTTTCATAAACCACATTATCTTCAGTGCCTTCCTTGTCCTTTTGTAGCTTTCAGACATTTCACTGGTTTTTCAATATTAGTAACAGAACTTCCTATTTAGTTTACAAAATCAGTTGTAAAAACTTTTGTTCTGGGAAAACGTATCCCACTTGGATCACTTTTCATGAGGTGTAGGGGGTGGGACGGAGGGTCCAGCTGCTAACAACTAATAATGTTTTTGCAACTTTACGCATAATGAGTCCTCTCATCTGTTTAGTACTTAACAGAAGTATCAGCTCTTCAAAATTTTGTTGTACTCTAGGTTTAACTCAACATTAAGTCCCTGCTATGACTTGTTAAGCTTCTTGAAAGCAGAAACTATCATGTTGGAGGATAAAGATTAATATAAAAAATAGCTTTTAAGAAATAGACTGAACATTTATGGTGAGGTCTGTTGCCTGGCATCAGCCTCCAGCTGTGTGGCCTGGTTCCCTGGATATTTCAGGGAGGAAAGAAGGAGTTTTTTGTTTAATGGGTCTGTCAGATGCTGCTGCCTTGACGGCAAGGCTGCAGGTTGGTTTTTCTCTATAGCTCAGTGGCAAGACACCAACATTAGTACCACTTCTCTTGCTTCTGATTGTGAGGGTTCTGATTTCTCACTTGGCATGAAATACATGACCTAGTTCAAGAACACTGCTGGGCACAATTTGTTCTAAGTGCCAAAACTAAGTTAAGACAAGTTAATTGGGCCCTAGCATGGTGGGCAGAGGATGTTGGGTCTTGATTAACTGAGGAATAAGGAAGAACTGAAAAACAAGCAGGGAGATGACCAGTGAAAGCAATGAGGTAATTTAGGCATTGTGGTTACGGCCCTGAAATGCAAGGCTGGCATTGGAATTAGATAGCCTTGAGCAATATTTTGAAGAAAGTATAAACAGGAATGTTGACTGACTAAGCACAAGAAGGGAAGGGGCAAGAGTCAGAGACGACTGTGAAGTTTGGGGCTTGGGTAGCAGTGATGCAGAGGTGGTGCCATTGCAGAATGGGGTATGTCAGGACAGGGAGCGATGCTCTTCATGCTGATTTGGAGTTGATGGCAGCGTATGAGATGTGTGATCATAAAGTGGCATCTCATTCAGAGCAGCTTCACGAATTCCTGTTTACCTTAGTTGTTTTCGTGTATTTCTTTTTCCTTTAAGGTTGTATTTGATATAGGAAAAGGCAGGGGTACAAGATCAACTATGTGATTCTACGAAGACATTTTCATTCATGTAGTTACAAAAATTATTTTAACCAAGGCAACATTATTGAAATAAGTCTGTTGTTTTCCAAGAGGATTACTTGAATGGAGGCATAATCATTTTGATCAGTGATTCTTTTATTGGAGCACAGAGTTCTTTGAAAATGTGATGCAAACAATGTGCTCTGTTCCAGAAGAATCCTATATACACACATGCTCATACACATGAAATACCAGATTGTAATTTCAGGAGATTAAGTATTATTTCATACAGGTGTAGATAAAGCCCCTGGATTTGATTAGATTTGGAGACTTTTGAGAATGTATTTCATTCTAGTTGTGATGCTGGAATCCAGATTGAAAGATATTTGGGCAGCAGCAGGTATGAAGAAATGAGAGCAGTAGAAGTAACCCATGGAGGAGAAGAAACCAGGATGTAGTTAGAGAGTGCAGCAAAGTCGTGGGGACTTGAATGTATTTAAAGGCATAGAAGAAGGAGCCGTTAGAGAAGAGACTGCAGCCTTGGGAAAGGCTGGGGTTAAGAGTGAAATAAAGCACTCAGGAAATGGTAGAGTAAGAGATCTAGGAAGACAGCTGACGGCTTCACCCTGGAGAAGAGGGATAAGGAGCTTTAACTCCTGAGATCAAGGAGAAGGATGAGAGGAAGAGGCATAAAAATAAAGGTAAAGGTTGGAGGATGCAATGCTGGAAAACAAGGCAGCATTTCAGAACACCCGTACCACGTTTAGAAGAATAGGAGGGTCTTTGCCAAGAGAATGTTGGAGAGAGTTGGGGTAAGGCGCAAAGAAAGTGGAGTTTTCAAAAAACAGCTGTACAGTCTGTGTTAGGGAAACCGAGGCAGAGAGAGACTTCCTAGTTGTAGTGAGCCCATTGAAATGGCAAAAAAATTCATTTACAAGGACTAGGTTTCTATTTTTTTAATCTTTCTTTTTTAGACTTTATGATTCTGAAATAAAGGAGAAGGTGATTCAGGTCTGATGTACAGGGTGGGGATTGGCATAAGAAAAGGGTACAAAGGGATATAGGAATTAATAAGGGAAGTACTGAAGCAGCTGGCCATTAAACCAGTCATCTTGGGTCAAGCATAACTAGAAAAGGTGTGATCTTTGGGTCAGAGAGGATTGGTTGATAAGAAGCCTTAATAAGAGCGAGGAACAGATTTGGGGGCAGTTTGGGGTGGATGGGGTTAGATCTGATAGAAGAGGAAGCAAGGAGGTTGCGATTTTACAGGGGACTGACCCATTTCAGGCCTGGGGGTAGAACAACAGTTCTAAGCAAAGACATCTAATATAAGGGTCCTTTTGGGGTTGTTGAGATTGGTGGGAAAGAGAATTAAAGACAGAGGTAGTAAGGTACGTCATTCTTCAGAAGGAAGGTAATATGCAGAAAACAGGAGTGAATTAGTGCTGAGGTTGTTCAGGAGGGTGAAGAGGAGTTTTCAGTAGCAGAAGCTTAAGGGTGTTGAATTTAAAGCTGCTTAACATTTGGGGGTTTATTCTTGCTTTTAAATTCCAATGTCTTGAAAGATCATCTTGCCAGTATGCACAACCAAGATGATTGTTCCTAAAGAAGTTCTGTAGTAGGGTCGATTCAGGTGGTGGGATTGAACCTTTTGTGACTGATTTTTGCGTGTGAACATGCAATAGGAGTTTGTCATTCAAGAGGCTTTAGAAGAACACGACAAAAATGGTGATGGATTTGTGAGTTTGGAAGAATTTCTTGGTGACTACAGACGGGATCCGAGTAAGTAGCCTAGGGATGTGTGGAAGGAGGGGGAGAAAAAAAGAAATTGAAAGACAGTCTTGCCCATTGAGAGCTCTGTTTGACAGAGGAAAATGGAGCAGGAGGAACTGGGCCTGATTCCTACTTGTTCTGCCAAGTGAAATAAAATACAAATGATGCAAAGGGCCTGATATCTTACCTGAGAATGCTGTTTTGCTCGCTTTTAGTTCCACATCTAAATCCAAGCATTTTTCCTCCTTTTCAAACAAATATAATGTAATTATCTATTCAAATGGGTGAGGAAGTAAAGGTTATTTTTAAACAGACTTCTGCACCTTTGTGTGTAGATCTTAAAAGAAGAAAATATAAAATACTGTAAATACTGGTATAGACTGGAAGGTGGCTTACTGAGTGAAATTGGAGGAGTGTGTATGTGCAGCTTTCCTATAAGCAGCTGTCTTTTCAAAATTGTTGCTTAAAAGCGTCACTTCATGTAAATGTCACTTTAAAATTATAGGTGGCATTACCTTATAAGAACACACAGCAACTTTTAGTCACATGATGTACATAAAAACATTACCCA
Source organism: Camelus bactrianus (assembly GCF_048773025.1). Classification (NCBI taxonomy): domain Eukaryota; kingdom Metazoa; phylum Chordata; class Mammalia; order Artiodactyla; family Camelidae; genus Camelus; species Camelus bactrianus. The sequence goes on from NC_133565.1 coordinate 31,585,724, forward strand.
GCTCAAACTTGGGAAAACTGTATCAGAACAAGTAGCTGCAGTTAACGAAGTTACTAGTTTGTGATAATATGCAATAATTTTAAAACTCTGAGTCCTTTAGACTTATGTATCACTTTTGAAAATTACTATAGAGTTGGTACTTATTTCAGGACTTTTCAGTTAAGTAGTTCTAATTCTTTGGGCTTCCTTTATGTGATAAGCTGTAAATTAATTTCCTTTATTCTAGAGCCGTACCAGCCTTCTTAGTGGATTAATGTGATATTCTTGTGTATGCATATTTGGGCTGTTGTTTGTTGTTGTTTGTTTGTTTTTTAATATATTAAGCAGCAAATGAAGATCCAGAGTGGATACTTGTTGAGAAAGATAGATTCCTGAATGATTATGACAAAGATGCCGATGGCAGGCTTGATCCCCAAGAGCTGTTGTCTTGGGTGGTACCCAATAATCAGGGCATTGCACAAGAAGAGGTGAGTGTTGCAGAATAACTGTTTCACCCCCAAGTTGGTGCTGTTGATAATAAAGGAAACTCAGAATTTTAAGCCAAAGAAAGAAATAATGGAGTTATTTATTTAGGATCAATAGATTGCTATTTCTTGATCTGTTTTAGATTGTTTTAGATTGTCAAGAAGACAAGGAAGTTAAGATTGCATCGTGTATTAATTTGATAGTACAGTGAACAGAATAAAGTTTGTGTTTACGTATAGGGGCTCAAAATGGATTATATTGATTTTGCTCAACTTTTGAGATAATCCTGCATTGGATTTGAGTTGGAAGGAGGCAGAACTCAGCAGAAATTAAGAAAAGAGGTAACGCTTTTCTGTAGGTAACACTACAGAAACACTGTAGACAGACCCAGTCAAATGTTTAATATTTTTAGATACTTAGACAGTAATGAGTACTGGGCATACCTCAATGGTTTTGACAAATCAAACCACACTAAAATGTGATGACCTTCCTGAAATACTTAATTACACTTGGCACCTTTTTGTTCTGTTTTAAAGGCTCTTCATCTAATTGATGAAATGGATTTGAATAGTGACAGAAAGCTCTCTGAAGCAGAGATTCTGGAGAACCAGGACTTGTTTCTTACCAGTGAAGCCACGGATTATGGCAGACAGCTTCATGATGAATATTTCTATCACGATGAGCTTTAATCCCTGGGTATATCTGAGTAGAGTATTAGCTCCTTTTATAGTTTGTTACCAGCTTTACTTTTGTGATAAAGTATTGATGTTATATTTTACACTCTTAAGTCTTACCACAGTCAGAATTATCTTAATGTACATTATGGTTTTGGCCTTCTAAAGAAAAATAAAACAAAAACCTGATATTTATTTCAAAATATATTGAAGAAATGAAACAATATTGTGCCGTATGACAAAGTATTCAATCTGTTTAGTCCTGTATTGTGGAATATTTGCGTTCTGTTTCCATACTTGAAAAAATGGAGGATTTTAGAGATGCCTGAACAATATTATTTAAGTAGTATGTGACTGAGCTATCAATTTTTGTTTTGTTTTAAGTAGATTTAATTTGGGAACTGACAGAAGGACATTGTTCTTAGATTTAGTATTTTGTTTTAAAACCTTTAAAGGAACCTTAGAAGGACTTATACCTCACATGTTAATGTTGAGAAGTTCTGCTTAATTTTAAAATGGTTTCTATAAAGGGTTTTATTGTATGAAATAGAACTTTATATTTTTGCATATGTATAGATAGTAATTATATTTAATGTGTAACTATAGCATTATGGTGTGTGGAATTTGACATTGTCCAGAATTCTTTTCTTTTTTGACTGATTAAAAACAAAATGTCCTATCTTTCTATATGTTTGTTTTTCTTTAATCTTTCAGGTAAACTTTGAGTTTAGCAGAGGTTTTGTTGTATTACACTTTATCTTGCCTCATCCATTCCTATATTTGGGGAGTGAATGTTATCAAAACGCTGTTAAATGATGTTCTTGCAGCATATTCTTTGCTTTTTTTTGATAAAAGAATATTACAATTGAATGTACATTTGACACATGTCAGTTGCTGTTGTAGCAAATGTGGTCTTGCTATTTGTGGCTAAAAATAATTATCAGAGTTAGGTTGAAATCACCAGTAGAGTCGGTTAGTTATCACCAGTAGCGCTCAACATCAGTTATACTGAAATGAAAATCATACTTGATAAGCATTTGTCCACACCTAAATGGTCAGTTTTAATTTTTTTTAATTGAAGTACAGTCAGTTACAGTGTGTTGATTTCTGGTGTACAGCACCACGTCCCAGTCATGCATGTACATACATATATTCATTTTCGTATTCTTTTCCATTAAAAGTTGTTACAAGATATTGAACTTAGTTCCCTGTGCTATACAGAAGAAACTTTTTTTTAAATCTATTTTTATATATACTGGCTAACATTTGTAAATCTCAAACTCCTAAATTTATCCCTTCCCACCTCCTTTGCCTGGTAACCATAAGATTGTTTACTATGTCTGTGAGTCTGTGTCTGTTTTGTGGATGAGTTCATAGTGTCCTTATTTTTCCTATTTTTTTTTTTTTAGATCCACATATGAGTGATATCATATGATATTTTTCTTTCTGGCATCAGTCAACTTATTACCTTTGTAGGGAATAAGAAAAGTGAGAAGGTGAGAAATTCATTTTTTCCTAGCTCTGACTCACAGATGGTTTTTCTTAAATTACTTTTATTTATGGGTGAAGAGGTCAGCTATGCATTTTATTAATCTTTTTCCAATCTAAAGTTGTCTTTCACACACAGCATTCAAGGGGCTCCACAAGTCCCGCAGGGGTGTGAGGGAAAACCTGAAGCTCTTTTCCGGTAGAATGAACCGCATCTGTGTACCTCTCCGCTGCTCCCTCCTCTGCTGACGCTGCGTTGTGAATGCAGACTGTAACCTCTCCCACTTTAATGACAGCTCACCTGCCCTGGTATCCAAAGTACATGGCTTTCATTTTAACTTACAACACCTGTCTGGCCTTTGAAGAATTAAAGAGATACCATTATCTTTAATAGGCATCACTCATCTGTCACTCGTCAGCCTTACTGAAGTTGGGCTCTTTGGAATAACCAGTCTGATTAGCATGCTAATCATTTGTTTTTCTTACTAGATTCTCCAAAATGTATACCAGAATTGTTAGGTCATCAGATAGGGCTTTTATATTAATTTTAATGAGTTAAGAGTTAGCATTCTACATTTGGCCGTAATTTCACGCAGATATAAGAATTTTGGTGACATTATTAGTGGTCACTAATATCTGTACTCCGTTAGTTCCTGGCATAAAGAAAATTACACTTTCTAGCCCCCACGTGGGTAAGCAGTTTCTGACCAGTTAAACATGAATGGAAGTAGTATGTGTCACTCCCAGACCAGGCCAGTGGCAAACTTTTGCCGTGGTGTTGTAGAGGGGGCCTCACTTGGAATGGTGAAGCCACAGGATCAAAGTAGTCTTGATTTCTGAGTGACCAAGTGGCGGTCGGATGGACCCTCAGTGGACTTTGCATGATCAAAAAATAAGCTTTTATTATGTTAAGCCATTGAGACCTTGTTTGCTTTTTAAACCGCAGCTGAGCCCAGCCTGTCCTTCCTGAGTAAAGATTTAGTATTAAATAATTGGCTTTTATAAGCAACAGAGAAAAATAATCATTTGCCTGAACACAGTTTCTATATCTTCTGCTGAGTCAAAATAGAAGGGATTATTTTTAAGGCTTTTATTTGATTATAAATTTAAGTAAGCCTTTTTAAAAATAAAGCTTTTATTTTGATTTTAATAGAATTAGGGTAATTTGAATTTATCCTTATAGCATGAGAATAAAAATAGAATGAGGCTTTCTGAATTAGCTGGTTCTGGCTGAAGGACTTAATCACATCCATTGTTTGACCTCAGGTGCTACTTCAGAATGGAAAAGTTGACAGTATTTGCACAAATCAGTTCATATGTGGTTCTGCTGGGCAAATATACAGGGCAGAAAATGACTCTCCAGTTTGTGATATGAACTTAAAGGAAGCCAGGACATTCAGAGTAAAAGCCATGATGTGGTGTTTGCCTTACTTGGTTCTTTCCATTGCAGTTTTTTTTTTTCGTTAATAGACTTTTCTTGAGTAATTTTGGATTCACAGCAAAAGTAGCAAAACGTACACTGGTTTCCCATATACTTTGCTCCTCACAATTTCTCTAGCTACCCCCTACCTCCAGTCAAAACCCTACACTGGAGTGGTATATTTGTTACAATTAGTGAACCTACATTGACATACTATTATCAGCCAAAGACCACAGTTTACATTAGGGTTCACTCTGGGCATTGTACGTTCTCTGGGTTTGGACAAATGTATAATGACATGTGTCTGCCATTAGAGTACACAGTGTAGTTTGCCCTAAAAATCCTCCTGTGCTCTGCCTTTATTCCTCCTCCATCCAACCCCTGGAAACCACTAAACTTACTGTGTCCCTAGTTTTGCCTTTTCCAGAACATCATATAGTTGGAATTATACAGCGTGCAGCCTTTTCAGATTCCTTTGCAGTTTTTAATGTAAGAGTAAATTTATGCCATTGTTTCTCTAAGGTTTTTGTGTTACCACATTTTCTTTTAAGTGAGAAATTTTCTGCTTAAACTTCTATGAGGTCTTTTCCACTTTGGAAAATGGCTGGTTTGGGAAAGCTCATTAGAGTCAAATCTTTGAAGCCAGTGTAACAACTAATTTGCTTCATTTCAACATTGAGTTTTTGTCAAATAAATATTTGGCCAGATTTCCTGGCTGCTATGAAATTTTTTACAACTGATATCAGTGAGTAGCTCAACTACTCAAGGGCTTATTTGGAAAAAAAAGCCTCAATTCAAGGACAAAGGAAAACAAGTCCTGTAAAATGCCTAGAATTCGCTGTATCTTTCCTTCAAATCAACCTAAGACAATGCATGAGCTGTAGAAAGTAAATGATTTGAATTTATAGAACTTAAAAAATGGTTACAGAGATTTACAAAAATCACATAGCCTTTAATCTTGGTTTTATGTACCCTAAAAAAAAAAACCAAAACATCCTAGTTTCGTTCTCTTTTCTACAAAGGTATTTTTCTTCTCTTCTGAGACCAGGTCCCAGTGAAGAGAAGGCATCACTCTTGCTCGGTTGTTGTACCATTAGCAGTGGCTGGTAACACAGGTAGAGAGACCGTCCCATGACAAGGATGACAAAAAGGTGGTTCTGGTGCCAGCTGCTGGCCTGTGTGAATGGATGCTTTGTTGTTCCATCTAACAACAAATGACCTCACCCAGTGATTGATGTGGCAAGAGGACTCTGTAGTACACTTACTCACGTGGATTGTGGACTGCCTGCGTGGTGGTAAGGAAGGGGGCGGGGCTGAGCTGAGGCGGCACTCTGACTGAGCTGTTGACAGGTACTTCCCTCCCCGCCATACAGCGACATGTCCTACGTCGTGGCCTCCTGTCCATGCTCCTGCAGCCCTTCCACCTTTTATACCCGACACCTCAGCAAAACTACCTCCCAAACAACCCAGCCAAGAAAAGCAGCAAATACTGCGAGCTTAGAGAAGGACAGATGACGGTGACTTGGGTATTAATGCCACCCTCCTGCTCAATTTAGAGACATGATAAACACTTATAAAATTTTCTGTGTGACAAAAAGAAAAAGTATAACAGTTTATCTAGGCATCAATGTGTTATCCCCCCTTAAAGAGAGCTGCAGCTGTAGCTTGATCATGTGTCTCCAGTGCCCAGGAAAGAATTAGCACATGGTAGGTATTCACTGAATGAATGTACTAATGGTACAGGATGAGAGAAAGCGGATATAATGTCAGTTTGTTTCAGTGACTGTATTTTTTTTTAATGCCTCTGAGCCTGGTCTTGCCTTGTGGTCTCTTTTTTTTTTTTAATTTTAATTTCTTAGGATGTTTAAATATATTTATGTTTAAGAATCTTTGACATTATTCTGGTAGTTCTAGGTGTGGTCTCATGGGTCCCCTCACCTGCTTGCTCACCTGGGCTGGCGTCCCTGTGGCAACATAGTCCAAACAGAAACTCAGCTGTGGAGTCAACATAATCTTTCTTGAGCGCACGTCTCCTGACTGCAGCTTCCTGGAAAATGTCTTTTTTTCTTTTGGTTTTCATAATGGCATGCTCTTCTGATTTTTCTCCTTCCTGTTTGATGACTGCTTCTCAGACTCTTCAGTGGGCTTTTCTTCCTCCATCTGGGGTTTTATCCATGGCTTTCTCTCTTTAAACACTTTGTCCAGATTGTTTCCACTATGCCTACATCCTGCAGAACTTCTCTAAGATGAGATGCCCAAATCCGTATCTTAGTGTTGCAGGAGCCTCCCCGTCCATCTTTTCACGTACGTGGATGGACTTGAGCTTTCTCAACTGGAGTTGAGAATCCCTGCAAATGGCCTCTTGTCACCTGTTAGGACTGCCTGCTTTGTGGGCCAGCAGCAAGAGGCTGTGGGGTAAACGCCTGTGGTGTTGCAATGGAGAGAATGAGAGAAGTGGAATGGGAGCTGGATGTCCCCTATCAGGGGGAGTATGAATGGGGGAGGCCCTTGGAAGGTCCATTTAAGAACCCATATGGGTACAGTAATCAAGCAGTGTGGCGCTGATGTAAGAACAGGCTTGTAGAATTGAGAGTCCAGAAATAAAACCATGTTGATAGACAAGAGTGCCAAGACAATTCAGTGGGCAAAGAATAGTCTCTTCAACAAATGGTGCTGGGACAACTGGATAGCAAATGGATGCAAAAGAACGGTGTTGGAACCTTTCCTCAAACCATATTCAAAAATTAACTCAAAATGGATCCTGGGCCTGGATATAAGAGCTGAAACTATAAAACTCTTAGAAGAAGTTGTATGAGTAAATCTTTGTGACCTTGGTTTGGGCAAAGCCTTCTTAGATATGACACCAAACACATGTAGCAAAAGGAAAAATAGATAAACTGAATTTCATCAGAATTTAACTTTTGTGTTTTAAAGACACCATTCAGAAAGTGAAAGAACACACAGAATAAGAGAAAATATCTCCAAGTTGTACCTGATAAATGACTTATATCTTGGATATACAAAGGACTCTTACAGTTCCATTTGTAAAATATAAAATAACCAGAACAATAAACTATCCAATTAAAATACAGACAAATTATCTGAATAAACACTTATCCAAAAATATATACACAAATGGCCAATAAGCACATGAAAAGATGCTCAACATCACTAATCATTAGGGAAATGCAAACCAAAACCACAGTGAAATGCCACATCACACCCACCAGGTACGTGTATAATCGAAAAGGCAGATAATAACAAGCATTGGTGCAGAGGTGGGGAAATTTGAATCCTTATACACTGCTGGTGGGAATGAAAAATTATGAAGCTGCTTTGGAAAACAATCTGGCAGTTCTTCAAAAGACTAACTACAGAGTTACCATATGACCCAGCAATTCCACTCCTAGATGTATACCCAGAGGAAATGAAAATGTATATCCACACAAAAACCTGTACAAGAACGTTCATAGCAGCGTTATTCATAACAGCCAAAACCATGGGATCGATCCAGATGTTCATCAGCTGAGGAATGGATAAGGGCAAGGTGGTACACACATGTAGTGGAATATTGTCTGGCCGTGGAAGGGAATGAAGCGCTGACACAAACCACAACACGGATGACCCTGGAAACATGCTAAGTGAAAGAAGCCAGTCGCAAAAGAATCACATATTGTGGGATTCCAAAATCTTCACAGACAGAAAGTAGATTACTGGTTGCCTAGGGCTGGGGGTGAACAGTGACTGCCAAGGAGTCCCTGATCTTTTTTAGTTGAAATATAGTCAGTTTACAATGTTGTGTTAATTTCTGGTGCACAGCATAGCGATTCAGTTATATATATATATTCCTTTTCATATTCTTCATTTAAGGCTATTACAAAATATTGCATATCGTTCCTTGTGCTATACAGTAGGACCTTGTTGTTTACCTATTTTATATGTAGTAGTTAGTGTCTGCAAATCCTGAAATCCCAATTTATCCCTCCATTCCCACCCCCCTGGGATAATACTTTTCATATAAATTACTTCCTTTTTGTTTGTCTTTCCTATGACAGGGCATTCATTACATTGTGTATTAGTCAGAGCCCCCTCAGGAAGCAGGTCACACGCTAAGGTTTAAGGGAACCCACAGGGGTTGGTGATGCACCCTGGGGCAGGTACCCCCTGGCCTGAAGGGGCCTGGGAAAGGTATGATGTTAGTGTAGCCCAGTCCCTCCCCCACCAAATTCACACGTTGAAGTCCTAACCCCCTAGGAACTCAGGATGTGGCTGTATTTGGAGATAAGACCTTTAAAGAAGTCACTATGATTAAATGAGGTCTAAGGATGGGGCTTTAATCCGACAGGACTGATGTCCATATAAGAAGAGGAGGAGACACCAGGGATGCGTGTGCACTGAGGAAAGGCTGTGTGAGGACACAAGAGGGAAGGCAACTGTCTGCAAGCCAAGGAGAGAGGCCTTATCAGAAACCAACCCTGCAGGCACCTTGACCTTGGACTTCCAGCCTCCAGAACTGTGAGAAAATCAATGTCTATTGTTGAAGCCACTCAGTCTGTGGTTATGGCAGCCTTAGCCGGCTAATATAACCCCCAGCCCGCATACACATGAGCTGTGACTGTGTGTCTACAGAGAGATGTTAGCACTGATGTTGGAACCTCAGTGGGGCAGGGAATAAATGCCCTCCCCTCTCTCCTGCTCTGGCCTTTCCTGTCAGTGCCTCCCTTTGGTCTAATGCAGCAGGGAGCCTGGGTGATGCGGTCTGGAGAGGTCAGCCTTTCTGGGCCTAGAATGTGGAGAATACATGGGAGAGGGGAGGCAATCAGTATATATTGATTTTTTTTAATTTTATGGGTAGGTAAGTTATACTGCGTATGAATTTTACTTCAAGATAGCAGAGCAGCTGTTACAACGTAACTGTTAGTACAGGGAGGCGTTGGGTCTCTTCAGCATTGAAAGCCACTGCCTGTAGCCACCAGTGCCTCCAGGACGAGGGGAAACAGGCTTGGAATAAACACTAGTTTAAAAATGAAAAAGGCTATGTCTTAAGTACTGCTTCCCATCCTGTGAAGTGAGGGCGTTGTAACCACAAAAATGACAGGCAGGTTAAGGAATGTGAACAAGATATCCTTAAGGAAACCAGTTCCCAAAGGGAAAGGTCAGCTTTGTTAGCCCACTGTCAGGGGGCCGTTATTTTCTTAATGTATCAGTGACACTATTTTGCTTGTATAATTTTTTTAAAAAGCAATAAAATAGTCTCTCTGGAGGTAATAACACATATACGTTATATTTAATATTAAGAAATCATGTATATTTTGGCAGGAAGAAAACGTATCTGAAGAGACTAACTCAATTCTACGAGACCAAAACAATAAAGGTTTTTTCCGATCATTGAAGTAACTGTATACAAAGGTGCAAAATGAATGAAAGTCTCCACCAATAAACTCACCTTTGGCGACAGCCCCCGGAGCCCTCTGATTTCTCATGGCTCTTTGTTGCCTTCGCTTTGCTAAAAACCCTTCCTCACTTTGCTCTTCAAATAACCTATTTGCTCTTCACTTAAATAACCCACGACAAATGACAGTGTTTGCTGGTCACTCCTCATCCACGCTGGGAACTTCCTGAGGCAGGGACTTTTTTTTTTTTTTTTACACTATTTTAATGTACCCTGCATGAAGTGGTGAGCTGCTCTATTTTTCCTTCAGTTTCTGGTAGACATGGAGGAAGGGCCAAATGTCTTCTTCAGCTGGTTGATGCATTTTCCAGGGATTGAACCAGTGATTTTCAAACTTTGGGTACATTACCATCACCTGGAGAGCTCTTCAAAAACACTGTCGCTGGCGCCCCATCCCTGGAGATTCTGACTCAAGTGGTCTGTGGATACCCAGCTGGTTCTCATTGGCAGCTTAGGGCTGACAAGCTTGGTCTAGTTCAGGGTTTCTCCACCTTGGCACTGTGGACTGTTGGGACTGGATAATTCTTTGCTGGGGACAGGGAAGGGCTGTCCTGCTCATGGTAGGTTTTTAGCATCATCTTTGGCTTCTGTTTGTGAGATGCCAGTAGCACCCTCCCTCCAGTTGTAACAGATTAAAAAAAAACGTCTCCAGACATTGCCAAAAAGTCCCCCAGGGGGCAAAATCGCCCCGTTTAGAAACACGGGTCTAGTTGCTCTGTCTGTTGCTTTAAGAGCGTAGTTTGGAAAGCCCATAATTTTGTTTTCTGTGTCTGTTCTGACCAGAAGCTGCCTGCCTGTGTCTGGGAAAGCACTAGGCTGGTGTCAGAGGCTGGACCTGGGCTCCAGCCACTTAACATCCGTGCAGTCCGAGCAGCTCTCTTCCCGCCTGGTTCCTGTTCCCCATCCGAGTGCTACAGAAGAGCTCACACCGGTGGATCCTTACATTTCCTTCCAGCCCTGACACTGCCTGCTTTACCTAGCAACCAGTTGGAATTGGAGTGTGCTTTTTGTATTTGATACGTGTATTGAAAAGAATTTTATATTTCCCATTTAATTAAGAAAAAGGAGATGAAATTGCTTTACGGTCATGACTTTACGGATTCCCCACGCCACCTCAGTAAGTTTCCTGTAGCAGCCTCCCCGGAGATGGATGAAGAGTAAGGCGTGACATTGTTTTCATTCCTCAGTTACATAACTGATTTCAGAGTGGAATATGATTTAAACAGACAGGAAGGAACACTGCCTTTTTATGAGAGGAATTTAAAAGTGGAGATGATGGATTTCACAATGTTACTTTCAAAAAATGTCTGTAGGAAATTTTAAAAAACAACATCCACATTTTAAACTTGTAATGCTGGTATTTAGAGGAATTTAAATGAACTGTTTCCAGTTTGGGGTGTGTGATTTCCAGTGGATCTGTGATCATTTGAAAGAGACCCGCAGAGGGGGCAGAGTGGAGTTGGAGGAAGGTAGGGGGAGGGCTCCATGAAGCCTGCCACACTCTCCCAAGCCAAAATTTAGAGTCCCATCCAGCCGCTTCTCACCCCTCCACTACTGCTGTCTGGATTAGTGTAACTGCCTCTTACTTCTTGCTTCCATCTTTGACTCCCCTCCCCCTACCTTCCACTCCTTCTCCATAATCTCTTCCCTACTGGGCACCACAGAAGAGAATGAGCCCCCACCACCACTTTGCTGTTTTTTCAGAATAAAAACTGACTAGCTCTAATAGGGTTCCACAGGATCTGGCTTCCCATCCCTCTCCTCTCTGACCTCATCCCCTATTTTCCCTTATTGACACCTCTCCCTCCACACTGCGCACCGTTATAATTCCACAAACACACCAGGTCCTTGGCATGTTCCTGTCTCAGAACTTTTGCACTAGCTCTTCCATCTTCCCTCTCCTGAGGATGCTCTTCCCCCAGGTAGCCATAAGGTAACTCCTTTACTTCCTTCAGGTCTTGGTAAAATGTCACCTGCTTAATGCAGCCACCCCATTTAATACTGCACCTGCCGCCCACGTATGACTCCGCATCCCCTAAGCTCTACCCTTCTTTTGTTCCCATAGAACTTAGCACCTTCAAACATACTATATAATGTACTTATAACCTCTTGTTCTCTTGTCCATTTCCCTCCACCAGAACATAAGCTCCATGAGGGCAGAGTTCTTTGTTTTCATCTCTCATGTTTTCCAAGCACCTAGAGCAATGCCCAGAATGTAATAGGCGCTCCAAAGGCCAGTGGAATGCATGAATGAAGGAATGAACCATGAGCTGTGAAATCTGACCTTGGACAAGCTGCTTAGCACCTCTGAGTCTCTGTCTCATTACTGTTAAATGAGGTTGATGAGTTGGTGCATTTATCTGGTAGAGTCATTGTGTGGATCGGAGTTCTCACCTGGGGGAACTGAGCACTTCAAGTGCCTGGCATACCGCGTCTTCAGTAAACATGAGCTGTTCGTACTGTCATTATGAGAACTGTTACCCAGGATCATAATTAGGCGCTGTGTGTCCTGAATGAACGAATGCGCACCTGGCTACATGACTAACAAGCAGGCACTGGACTATAAGGCTGGGTGAGGGGGAGCTGGACAGGCAGGTGATGGTGTGGGGAACCCCCTTGAAGGTAGCCCGGTGCTGCCCTGCACCCTCACCCCAGCTCCCCAGAGGTGTGTGGGCCTGATCCGTGGGCCACAGGAGAGGATGTGTTTGGGGGCGTGTGTAGAGAATGATCATTAGCAAGATGAGAAGGGAAGGAGATGGCGTGGGGAGCCCAGTTAGGAAGGGGTCGGCTCATCTAGGAGGGAGTAATGAGCCCTTGGGTAAGACAACTGTGGTTGGAACAGGTGGCGGAGACATTTGGGAGGCCAAGATCAGTTCCTCCAAACAAGCTCAGGCAGGAGTCTGCTTTTTAGGCTCTGTCAGGTAGCAAAGATGCGATGAACATGAATGATGTGATTCTGACCTGTCCTTAATTTCTAAATGGACTTTAATTTTTATCAACAGGCTTTTTGGCCTATTAGTCAATAGAGAAGTAGACTGTTTTTCTCATGGGGAATGTTTAGACTAGGGGGGAAATAAAAGGAAATTCTTTCCTTGCTAGGTAATAATAGATGAAGCAAGTATGGCCAACATACTTGTGTGAAGGAAAGCTCTGGAACCCACCCCCATAAAACGGTTCTTGTCAAACCTCAGTGAGTGCTGTAGTGGCTTCTCTCAGAAGTTAAAACAGGAAATACACACATTCTGATGAGAGCTCATCTAAGTTCTGATAGCTGCTGCTGTGGTTTGAAAACTTTGGCATTTCAAGATCTCAATAAAGCGGACGAACCAACAGAAGGGCAGACCTTTGATAAAGCTGCCAGGTGCGATGAATTCCACAGCTGAAGTTAAGATGCGAGAGATGAAGGCTCCTTTTTTACATCTATTGGCCACCAATTGACAGCTCCTGACCTTTAAACTTAATTGCCCACTCTCCCTGGGACTAGGGAATTTCACAGTCTATTGTCAGTCTTTGATGCTCAGGTGGTGGTAAACATTTTAAAACCCAACCAAAAAAACCCCCCAGACTCTTAACACCTCTTTGCCCTGATGACAGCCCAGCCTCCTGCTTTGTGTTCCTGCTCAGTTTTTCCCTGCATCCTCTAGGACTGCAAAGTCAGGTCACCATTACTGTTATTTCAGAGTGTCTCTCATCTCTTTGGAGCCACATCTCCTGGGAACCATATTTCTCAGAAGTTTGAAATTTGCCTTGTTCATGTCCCTAGGCCAGGTCTGCAGGGTCCTTAGGCACACACAGAGGTGTTGGTTTAAGAGCTTGTTGAGGGTCATTCTCTTGATTTTTGCCACCTCCAAGACTAAACAGCGATTTTCTTGCCAATTTTTTCTTCACGGCCAAAACATGGGTGTAGAGGAGCGGTTTCCTTTGGTCTCTGAGATGAAATGGTCATCAGAGCAAGGCTAACGTGTCAGATGCCCTGCTTCCAGCCTCCGCTTGGGTGGTGGTGGGAGCAGCGTGATGCTGCAGACGAGAGGAGGCACCTGCAGAAGGAACAGAACTGAACTCACACCTGCAGGGTGTGCAGGTGCAGCCACGTGCTTTCCTACTGCTTCCTCTGTGAAACTTTGCTGTCTTTGGGGGTGTTTCTCCATGGTCATTTAATCCAGTAGTTTCCAAAGGGTAGTTCTGAGACCCATAGCATCAGCACCACCTGGGAACAGGTGAGAAATGTAAATTCTCAGGCTCCACCCAGATCTTCTGAACCAGAAACCTCGGAGTCTGTGTTTTTAACAAACCCTCTAGGGGTCAAGTCCGAGAATCTTCGATTTGACCTGATATTCTGCTGGTGTGGGCCATCAAATTGCTTTGCTCGTAGTTTAGCAAGTCTTTGCTTTGTGATTCTGTGCATCTGAAGTCACCTCATTGTAAGGATGCTGTTACCCCGACGGCAATGACCTGGATGGCGGGAGGCAACGAGGGGGATGAGTGCTGCGAAACGCTGCGGGAGGAAATCTCAGACCTGCTTGGGTCTGCTTTGACCCTTCCACCTTTAAAAGGGAGAGACCAGAACAGGGGAGGATAGAGCTCATGCTTAGCATACACAAGCTCCTGGGTTCAGTCCCCAGTAGCGCCACTAAACTAAGTACATAAATGACCCTAATTACCTCTCCCCCCTGAAAGAACAAAATAAATAAAATACTTTTTTTAAAAAAAGGGAAAGACTTCACAACTAGGGAGGAAAAAACCACGAAAGAGAAAAACAACAGCTATTTGAGTCAATAGCTCAGCAAATTGAAGTGACAGCTGTAAAGCATTTCACTTCTGACAAGAGAGCCCCTTTAGGGCAGGTAATGATCTGTTAAATACCAGAAGAGCAGACCAAGGACCTGAAGACATTTAATAGGGAGAAGAGGTGAGGTAGGAAGAGGGGGAGGATGTGAGCTCTGCCTTCAGCTGGGGATGAAGACCAGGTGCAAGACCAATGCAGAGAATCACGGAGCGGTGTCTGGGAGCTCCTTTTGATCGTTAGAGCCACCTGACAATGGGATGGCACCTTAGGAGCAAAAGGGAGCCCACTGGCTCCAGGAACAGGTAAGCCTGGATGGCCATGTGACAGAATCGCCATAGTAAAGGGAATTCTTATAGCAGGCATGAGCTGCACTAGGGTCAAGGTTTTGCAGACTCAAAAAAAAAAAAAAAAATCAGAACTCTTTCTTCAAGCGAGATAGTACGCCATGATACTTAAATTTATAAAACAAATCAAAGAGGGGCCTCTTCGGTGATCCCGGGACACATGCTCCTTGGAATATCCTAGGTGAGCACCAAGGCCCCTTTCAATGTGAGCTCCTCTTATCCTGTGGTTCTTTAACCTCTTTTCAAACCAGAACTTTTCTCTCTCTCCTCTCCAGGCTTCTCTTGAGCTGCCCATGGGCTTCCTTGGATGTGTTATCACCAAAGTAGCAGTGGTCACAGGGAGTAGGGAAAGCTGGACTATACATGGCCCTCCCCGGGGATGGCGCTCTGGGGGCACTTTCCGTGCTGAGCCGGGATCCCAGTGGCAGGCCAGCGCAGACTGTGATTTGAATTCCCCCGAGCAGGACACGCCTGTCTTTAGTCACCTTCGTGCAGAACGGGAAAACGGCAGGCAGATCTAAAGCCTGAGCCAACAGGTAGACTTAAGTGGAACTGGTTTTCCATTCTGTGAGAGACCTGCCTTGAAGGGAGCCCAGGATGCTGTGTGGGCCTGCCCGGGTGGGGGTCTCAGAGGTGAAGAGGGGGGCTCCCTCCACTCTGAAGGGCCAAACGCAAGATGGCCCTGCTGTGGGGAGGGCTGGCAGCCAGGGCCCTCCCTTCTCTGCCCAGCATTGCTGGCTCTTAGTCTGTTTTTCTCCCAACAGAACCAGAATTTTTGTCTTAAAATTCTTGGACTACTTGAGTTTCTGGATTGTAATGCCTTTTTTTTTTTTTCACAGTGATGATAGCTCTAGTCTCGCTTATAAACACCTAAAGGGCAGAAAATGTTTTTCCCTCAGAAGAGCAACGAAAAGAAAACGCCAAGGAGATTTCACCCCTCTTACTACAGTTTCTTCTCTGGTTGGCGAGAGTCACAGCTGTGACCTGATTTTGTTTATTTGAAAGGAAAGACAATTGTTCATTTACTCAACAAACATTTACTAAAACAGAGCTGCTGGGCTCCTGTTGGGTGTTGGGGATATTAAGTCAGCCCCAGCTCTGGAGGAGCCATGAGTTGACGGGATAAATGGCAAAATCATGGTCCAGACATCCATGCATTGAAGGCAGTTGGTTTAAACAGGCTGCTACATAGTCAGCCAGGTGAATGAGAGAAGGATGGAAAGCCTTCTAGGCAGAGAGCAGAGAATGTGTAGGCAGCACCGAGTCCCCCTAAAACTGAGCTCCCCTGCCGAGTTCATGATTAACCTTTCTGTCCAAAACTTCATTCCCTCTGACCTCAGTCCTGTGCTAACTGAACACTAATCAGCCAGATTGCTGTTGTTGATAACATTGTTAACCTGCCAGCTCAGGTTGTTTCTCCAGGGCAAGATGAGCTAACAGACCCCAAGCCGTGGGCCACCTGGCCAGAGGATCATAAACCAGAGACATCCTGACTCCTGAAGGTAAGACTGAGAAATGTCACAAGACCATGATTAGCCCCAGCTTCTTTGTTCTTCCCCTTTTAAAAAAAACCTCTAACTCACAAAGACCTAGTTGGAGTGGATCTGGGGCTTGTCTCTCACTCCCTTGCTTGGCGCCCTGCAATAAACCCTTACTTTGCCGCAAACACCTGCTGTCAAAGAGTTTGGCTTTCTGCACCGCGGACACACAAGCCTTTTTGCTCGGTTACAGAAGTATGGACCTGTCCCCCCGCATGGAGAAGAGCAGGAGATGTGCTGGGGAGAGAGGAGGGCAGCAGGTGGCTTGGTGAGCCGGACGACATAAGATCTGGTAGGGCACTGTCTGCTGAGCTAGGAAGTTTGGACTTTATTCTACGGTGAGGAGGAGCCATCGATGGGTTTTAAGCAGGGGAGAGTCCTGACCACATCTGTACATTAGAAAGACTCCTCTGTGAAATGATACAATGCCTAGGATTTGCATTCAAATAACCTCAGACCAAAATACAAAAAGCAATTAATTGCAGGACTATTTGTGATGGGAAACTGCCTACATGTCTGTCAATAGGCTGGTTGAATAAAGGACTAGGCAGTTGCAAAGACGAATAAGGAGTTTCTCCTTATTGAGTAAATTATTGAGTAAAAAAGGAATGTGTGTATAATACTTATCTAAGAAAGGCAGGGATACAAATATATAGATATATTTATATGTTTATATAAAACAGACAAGCTGTGGATAAACCAATGAAAAGTGGCTACCTATGGGGGAGGGAGGAGACAGGGATAGAAGCTGGACTTATAAACTGTGTTTTGTGTATTTGACTTTGGAACCAAGAAAATATTTTACATAAAAAACAAGTGAAAAAGGAATTCCTAAAAGTAAAAAAATAAAGTGAAACAAATAAGCGTAAGTGTGCGTGTGGCTAGTGGGGTAAATACACGGGAACTTTTTCCAAACCCAGTGATGTGATGGTACATCTATAGAGAAATATAACCTAAGGACAAAAAGACCTGTAAACAAGCAAACAATCTTACATTGTTTCCAGCGATCATTTGGCCAGTGGGAGAACCGGTGTTGGTATTCTGAGACTGCTGTATGTGCAATGTGGGAGGAAGCAGATGAGAAATTATGTGAAATTCTAATTCTATATTTTTTGGCATCTTTGAGAAATGAGAATCTTAGCATGGAAGAAAGGAGATGCAGGTGGAAGAAATAAGAGGTTATGCAAAAATCCTGAATTTGAATTGGAAGTATCAGTATGAACTTACGTGTTTCATCTTCAAGACTAACGCCGTAGCTCTGATCTCTGAAAAGACCTGGGAGTAATAATCAGTTCAGTAGCAGTGAGCACCCCCGGTGCCCAGATTGTTGTCTTCAAATTACATTTCCCAATAAAAGACCAGGGCTTCATGAAAAGGTGGTTGATTTCAGGCCTGGGACAGGAAATGACCGAGAGGAGCCTGGAACATCTGTCACACCAGACGGGAAGGAAGTCCTCAACAACTGGTAGGGTGGTGTCAAACGGACTCAGGAGTCGGCTTGAAGAGGCTCCCTCTGGCCAAAGATTTAACATCAATTAAGGAATTTAACATCAATTAAGGAATTTAACATCAATAAAGTAAAACTGCAATGAATTGAAACACATCAGATGTTTTCGACTCCACGAGTTTACGATGTTACTAAAACAAATCTAATTGGTCACCTTTGGAGTGTGCTCATGAGAAAATCCATTATTTTGAAAATTGATAAAGACATATAATCGAGCATTTGTCTTTCCTATACAAACTGTACTACTGGGTAACCAAATAGTTGATGAGGGAAAGTTTCTCTTTATAGAAGTAATTCAGTTCATAAATGAAGAAGGAATGATAAAATTGGAATATCACCATTTGGCAACTGCTAATTAATTAATGGATAGTGACACTGGATCAGCAACATCTGCTAATATCACAAATAACAAGCTATCACATGGCTTCTGTGAAGTGTTCTTGCCAAAAAAATCCAACCTAAATCTAGATTCAAATAACAATTTACAGAAAGTACAGAGGACAGAAGAAAATATTAAAAGACACCCTGGAGTTGCAATCAGTAAAATCTATATTGTGGGAACCTCTGTAGGATAAATGATCTAGTTTCTTAAACAAGTAAGTTGTAAGGGATATGATATGAGAAAGATATGAGAAGGAAACAGATATTTAAAAGAAAAAGGCATATCACCAGTCACGGAGCAGAACTTACTTAGATCAAGATTCAAACAAAGTAAAAAAATAAAATAAAAATTTTGTGACATTCTAAAGACAATTGGAAATTTGAACACTGGCTGGATATTTGATAGAATTTAAACTATCAATTGTTTTTAGGTGTTATTGTGGTTATTTTTTTCCCCAATAGTCTTTATCTTTTAGAAGTATATTCAGAAATATTTGTATGTGAAATATATAATATCTGAGATGTGCTTCAAAATAACAGAGGAGGGAGGATGTGGGTGGGGATAGAGATGAAGTGAGCTTGGCTGTGAGTTGATAACCACTGAGGGTGGGTTGATGGGGACGTGAGCGTTCGTTCTCCTATTCTACTTTTGGATGTGCTTGAGATTTTCCACAATCAGATGTTCAAAAATATAACTATAAAGCAATTAAGAAGAAAGGAATGATCCCTGCACAGCCGTGTGGAAGATGGACTGGAGGGGATGTGTAGGGGCACTGATTTCCCTCCACTCTCTTCTCAGGTCCCGTTTGCATTTGCTTCTTTATCATCCTGCCTTGTAGAACAAGAGAATAGATGACTGGCATCCACCTCACACGAGAAGGCAGGGCAGGCCCGCCCCCAGCAGTATCAGGGCCCGAGATAAGAGTACAAATGGAGACCACTTGCCCCTGTTTGGAAGGGCTGAAGAAGGAGCCTAGGGCTTTAGAAATGGTACATCCTGCCGCCCAAGTTTGCCTTGGTTGTGATTTAGCTGGGGGCTCCTGTACCACCGGGGGATGTGACACTGTATGTATCGCAGACAGTGAAGGTCAGTCATTTTCAGGGCTCTGTAAGCAAGGCAGCACTGAGGCTGTTCTCTCCTTGGAATCTGGGCTGATTTTGTTTCTTTCAGGAGCTGGATGTACAGGACCAAAAGCACTGCAGGCCTCGGGTTGACGAGTGCTCTACCAGGGGCTTGCCCTGCAGGTTCCCGTCCTCACAGCCGCAGCTGCCTGGACGCTGCTGGGAGCGGGAGCTCTTGGGCAGTCATGGCCTCCGAGGTCAGTCAGGACAGGCTGCCCAGCCTCTATCCTCTTGAAAGTTGGTTGGTTTGTTTTTATTGATAGACTTTTTCTTGATTCTTGTTTTTTTTATTGAAATGTAGTTAATTTACATTGTTATTTTCAGGTGTACAGCAAAGCAATTCAGTTATACATATACATGTAAATATATATATATATATATTTTTTTTTTAGTTTCTGTCCCATTACAGCTCATTACAAGAAGTTGAATATAGTCTCCTGTGCTACACAGTAGGTCTTTGTTTATCTATTTTATACATAGTAGTGTGTATCTGTTAATCCCAAACTTCTAATCTATCCCTCCCCACCCCCAGCCGTTCCCCCCTGGTAATCACAGTTTGTTTTCTATGTCTGTGAGTCTATTTCTGGTTTGTAAATAAAGTTCTTATCTTTTTTTTTCCTTGATGTTTTGATTCACTTCGACCAGAAATTGACTCTAGCGACCTCTGACCATCTTTCTGGCCTCTAGGGGGCGCATCTCTCAGCCTCCCTGACTTTTTAGGGTGAAATTTCTTGAGCCTTGACCACAAGCTTCTAGGAATTTTCTGGATGGGTGGATGATAAACCACAGGCCACTGTGCTTTTGACTCAAGCTCTTGGAAGACCTTGGGCCCCAGAGCTGGAGAAGATGGACTTGGCCTTGGGTCTGGAGACAGGAGATTTGCAGGGCTTTTCATTAGTTTTACCCTTGGGTGTGGGCAGGGAGGTTGAGTTACTTAGCCTCGTGGTCCATTACCATCTTTGTATAAGGCCTCTTTCTTTATTTTGAATTACTGAATTACCTTTTATCCCATAGTTTCCTCCCATTCCCCTCTCCGCTATGGATAAGCACTCTAATGTGCTTAATGCACATCTTTTTATTTGCATGTGTTCTTGCATGTGTTTTGTGTTGTGTATATTTTTTAACTTGGAAAATTATGTATTTTTCTTAAATGTAAGGGGAAAATTATAAGCATTAATTCATTATCATGACTTTATCCAATTGTAGAATAAGTATATTATTCTAAACTCAGGGCCCAGGCAATGTAAAGATGAAATATAATTTGGAGAGCGGAAATATATTGTGAATAACACATAAATTTACATTTCCACTTAGGTATGTTATTCCTAAGTCAATTTATAGAATTTTGGTACATTTAAAATAGTACTGAATTGTTGCGAGTAACCACTGAAATACTTTTCAACTATGCGAAGTATGCAAAAATTGCAAAATAAAAAAATTTAACATAGAAATCTTATGCAGTCACGCTGGTCTATGAGGTTAGTGTCCATATTTTGGCTGAAAATATGTTCCCCTAGAATATAGCCAATATTTTATAACAACTGTAAATGGAGTATATAATCTTTAAAAATTGTGAATCACTATATTGTACACCAGTAACATATAATATTGTACATCAACTATACTTCAGTTTAAAAAAGAAAATATGTTCCCCTAGTATCCTAAAAATGAGCAGTCTGAGATCTTTTACACATTGGTATTAGACAGTCATGTTGATTATATTAACACCAGAGGCAATGGTGCAATGCTAAAATAAGCCTGCATCTATGTCTGTGTTATTATGCACGGAAATAGTATTGTGTTATAAAATCTCATCTGGTTTCCTACTTTTTTTTCAGTGAGAACTTTGATTTTAAGATGCATCCACGTTGCTGAGTATGCCTGCAGTGTACTGGCCACGTTTTACTCATCCACTCCCCCGCGGGTGGACTTTCAGGCTGCCCCTCCCTCCTCCATCACAGGCACAGGAACAGAATTTCTGGGTCATAGGACTGAGATGGAGGCTGTAGTCTGGAAACCTACCAGCACAGCAAATGCCAAACCTCCTTCTCTGTGCCTGGAAGAGACGTTCTGGAAGTCTGAAGAGCCACAACACCTCCCATCCTCCTTGTAGTTCTAGGCTTAACTCCTAAAACTACAGGATTTGAGGTAGGAAAGTTGGAATTCAGGAGCAGCCATTCTCCCCTCCTCTGCTCCGGGATAAGACATTCTGGGGTGCACCTGAGAGTCCCAGCATCTCCAAAGAGTTTGCTTGCAAGTCCTGAATGCTGAGCTGGTCCCTCCTGCACAGCTCAGGTTAGGGGGACAGCCACCTCTCACCCCAAGGCTGGGAAGTGACTGGGGCCAGACTCAGGGCAGGAGGAAGACCTGAGCAGGACCCTGCACCTGGCCCCACCCCCTGCAAGCCTGTGGGAAGCAACTTCACTAACTGTTGGACTGAAGCCACAGTCCAAGAAGCTCAGGCTTCTTGCACTGGAAAAAATTCAGAAACACCCAGACTGACTCTGGCATGAAGCTCTTCAAGCCCTAAAATGGGGCCTCTGAGGGCTCTCGCTGATTTCCACTGCTCCATCCCTCCAGCCTTCGGGGAACACTTTTCCACCAACATCTGAGATTCTGAGCCAGGACCCAGGGCTCCCAGGTGACTTTGGTGGGGTCTTGCAGGAATGGTAAAGATCTCTCAGATAAAGGCTTGGGGAGGATGAAGGGGAATTGGCTCAAGCAGAAACCTGACAACTCCTTTGAGGTACAGCTGGGCTCCCTCCCACTTTGCTTTAATAACACCACCTTTTCCTCCCTGCTCCAGGAGACCCTCCCATTCACCTGGACCCTTCCAAAAGCGAACAAGAGAGGCTGAGCTTCTCCTCCACACTGCCTGGTCCTGCAGTTCCATTTCCTGCCTCTTCTCCTCCCAAGCAGGACAGCATCCTGGTAGGCTCTCAGGATGGCCTTCTCCAGGAGGACACAACCACAACTTCTGTGTAAATGTGACACTACTGCACAGTAAATAGTGAGAGGACCATGTAGGAGAAGACTTTTCTCCACCCTCTGGACCCTCGTCCCTTGGGCATGACTCTCAGTTAAGGACAGCCTGGGGCAAGGCCAGTGAGATGGGTGTAGGGGAGAGTGGGGAGGTGAAGAGGAGCCCAGGGGTGTAAGTCCCCTGGGGCAGCCTAGGGTGGAGGTGGGTGGCAGACCCTTAGGAAATAAGACTGGTCCCTGCCTGGAGAAAGGGCACTCTCAATGAGGGTAATACTCCTTCATCCCACAACTACTCTCTAAGCATCTCTCACGTATCAGGCACTGTGTTAGTTGCAGGGTACCACTGTGAACAAGGGCAGTGCGTTCCTGCTGCCACGGAGCTGACACTGGACAGCAGAGGAGATGAGCAAACAGTAAGTAAGCAAATATATAATTCTAAATAGCAGTAAGAACAATGAGGGAAACTGGGAGGTGCTGAGATGGAGAATAGTGGGGAGGAGGGAGCTGCTTTAGATGTGGTGATTGGGAAAGGAGGCACAGAGAAGGTAATTCTCCTGAGGCCGAAGCAGCCATTATGGGAGGTTTTCCTCTGCCTAGCATTCCTTTCCCTCTTCTTGTACAGCCCTCTCCGTCCCCTCCTCTACTCTTGATCCACCTGGGCTCCTGGAGCAGACATGTAACCCAGGTCTGGCCAATCAGGGCACCCCATCCCACCCTGGCCATAGTGATTGATTCAGAGATGGGCACATGTGCCAAATTAGGTGAAGGAGAGTCAGGCTGGAAACTTTGGCCGGACCATGGGACAAGAAGCTATCCCTTTTTCTCCGAGGATGCTAAACAAGAATGTAAGCCTTCAACAGACATGGGCGGCCATATAGAAAGAGGCTCCCTGAGAACAGAGCCAACCCCAAGGAAAGCAGAGCTGAGAAATGGAGAGGGAGAGAAAGAAAATGAGAAAGAGGGAGATCCATTGATCAAGCCCTATTGCCATTTTTGATTCTCTGCATCTGCAGGAGGGAAGAGGAAGTGAAACATTAACATTCCCCAAAACTCTCCTCAGCGTCATCCTCACAGTCTCCTCTCTGCCCACAACTCTATACAAAGCTGGAGGCAGGCCAGGGGCAGCCATGCGGGGTCTGTTTGGAGCCCCCTCTAGGCAGGTCCTGCAAACACAAGTAGTCTCCTAACATCTTTTTTCATCTTCACCTTTAGGCATCAGCCAAAACTCTGAAAGCAGAAAAGTCCTATTTTTATGATGTTGTATGTTTATGTTTATGTTTATGTTTATGATAAGTATTGTTGGCCCATTTCTATAAATGAGAAAAATGAAGCTAAGAGAGGTTGAGTAACTTGCCAAGAACACAGATTTGGTCAGAGACAGAGCTGAATTCATACCCCAGTTTATCTGGCTTCAGGTTGCCCTCCTCCTTTCTACTTCTCCAGTCCAGAGGGTGGTATGGCCTGGCAGACAGATGGCTCCTAGCGCTGGGGCTACAAGCAGCCTGACCTGGGATTCAGGGCTGTAACTCCAGCTCTGGCAGGCTGCGGGCAGAGCAATCCCACATCCACAAAAAGTGGCATTTATAGGGTCTGGAAGGTGTAGCTCTGGGTCTGGGGTTGCCACCACGGGCTAAGTGCCCATTACGTGCCAGGCACCGAGCCAGGCACTTCACTGTGTTACTGTGTCATCCAGATGGGAAACTGACCACCAGCCAGAGTGGATGAGACCTGCTGCTGGAAGCCTTCTTATCCTCCTTTCCTGGGTCAGGACTGACCCTGGAGGCTGGCCAGCAGGGAGCCCCAGCTGTTGGGAGCAGAGGGAGGCAGTGTCAGGAGAGAGGCTCCCACACCCTTTTCCCACATCCATCTACCCCTGACCTGGCCCAGCCTCCTCATGTCTTTCCAGAATCCTCCCCTGCTTCGCTGCCTCCAGCCTCACTGCTCATCCCTACCCACCAGGGCTGCCATCACGGCCTGATTGTTCACGATCTTGCAGCCTTACTGGGCTGCAGGCGTGGGCTGTTACTACGATGGTCTCCCTCACTGCCAAGGCGTGTATGGGGAGCCGGGGTCGGGGGCTGTGGAGATGACTGTGTTTCTTGGATCCCCTTGGCCTTAAGAGCTGAGCTGAGCAAAACTAACAGCAAGCGCCTCCCAGGACCCTCAGATGCCAGCCGGGGGTGGTTACGGCAGGGGAAATGGCCAGCAGCCCTGTGCACACGCGTCTTTCTGAGGCGAGGGTGCGGTGCTCCGATGCGCCAGGGCTCTCTGCCAGTGGTGGGGGGGGTAGTGCTGCTTCAGCTTGAGGCTACCTGTGAAGGCTCAGTGGACATAGCCTCACTCGGCCAGCTTGCCATCCTGTGGTCCCCAAGGCTCCAGGCTGCCTCCAGGGACTGAGGGCATGGGGGAGGGGGTTGAGTCGGGGCATTTTACTGTCACCACGGGGAAGGGACAGCTGCGCCATCTGAGTCAGCAGCCTCACTGTCCAGAGGGGAAGCCAAGGTTCACACTGGAGGAAGGACTTGCCGGGGTCACTTTTGTAGTCCTGGTGTGGGTTTTGGAGACAGAGACAGTTGAATCCCAGCTCTGCCACTTCCTCCGGGAAGAGCTGGAGCAAATTACAACCCTGAATCTTAGTGTTTGTAAATGTTAGCGGGGGGCCTTACTGCTCTAGTGTTAGAGCTGTGAGGATTCTCAGGCAAGACGTGCATGAGGTGTCTGTTCCCAGCGGCAGCTCAGGCGTCCAGCTCCATCCCCCCGCCCCCGGGGGGGGGGGGTGCTCCCTCCTGGACACCCTGAGCTGCTCAGGGGAAGAGCCGCCCTGTTTCTCAGGTGACACGGCTGCCAAAGGCTGTAGGAAAGAATCAGGTCGGCTTTGGGCCCGGACAGGAGGTGGCAAGTGTAAGACCCTACCAGTCAGGAGACTGATTCCAGGGAGGTGAGCGGCCTGGGGCCTGGGCCAAGCTTCCCGACCTTTCCTTTCCTTCACTTGCTCATCCACCTGCGGGTGCGGACTGAGCGTCCGCTGGGAAACGGGTTGTGTTACGGCTGGCCTCGGTCGGGGAGGACGAAGCCCAGGGGCGCCGCCCCCGAAACGCGCCCTGCCCGAGGACGGGGGCTGCGGCAGGCTCACACCTCCGTTCTCTCGTTGTAACTGCAGAGCACATTTGCAGGGTTGAGATTGAGCTGCATGATTTTATAACCTGCTCTTTTCATTTGGCATGATGTCATGAACGTTGCCTCCGTGTCATTATTAAACTCTTTGTAAATATTTTCGATGCCTGCGGGGTATTCTCCGTAGAGCACTGCTGTAATTTAATTAGGCTTGGACATGTAGGTTGTTTCGGGTTTTTTCCCTGTGATGAATAATTCTGTTACCAACGTCTTCGTACATGAATTGTTTCCCATGTTTCTTGTTATTTCCTTGGGGTAGATTTCTAGTCATGGAATTCCTGGACAAAGTATATCAAATTTTTAAATCCCTCAAGACTCCTTTGATACTTACTGCCAAGTGACTTTCTGGGCATGCCCTGTAGCAGGTGAGGCACTGTGCGAACTTAAGTCTGCATTGGGGTGGGGGTTACAGTAGAAATGTAGACTGGGGGTGGGAGGTTTGAATTGTATAGACTTGGGGTTCCAGTCCCAGCTCCTTCACTTACTGATCATGCAGCCCTGTTTCTCCCATGACAGAGGTGATAATACGGTCCCTGAGCAGTTTTGTGAAGATGAGAGATGGCCAACAGGAAGCTCAGTGTCCAACACACAGTGGGAGCGCGGTGACTGGTTCCTGCTGTGGTGTGACAGCTTCCTCGGCGAGGTGGGTGCGACCTCATGCCCTCTGGAAGCTGAGCCTGCAGGGCAAGGGCCCAGCTCCAGCCAACCAGGCACAGATGCCCCTACACTGGCCAAGCCTGGGCCCCGGGAGCCCTGCAGACTGCAGAGCAAAAGGCCAAGGCCAAGGCCAGAGGCCAGAGAAAGTGAACAAAGGGCTGTAGGGGCAAAAGAGAGGGAGGAGGTGATTTCTAGGCTGACCAAGGAGCAGAGCTGGGAAGGAGGGCAAAGAGGATGAGCGGGCTTGGGGGCCCACAGGAAAGTTCAGGACAGAGGGGATGGAAGCCAAAGGGAAGAGCTGGTTCAATACCAGGATGTAAAGTGAATTCAGCTAGCAACCGTGTCTCCAGATGCTGGCCGAAGGGCAGGGGTGGGACCAGGGGGCTCTGACAGACTGCCCAGCACCTGGTTCTGTGACTAGCTCACTGTGTGACCCTGGACAAGAACCTGACCCTTGCCGGCCTCTGACTTACCCATTTGCAGAAGCCTCTGGTGTCCTTCCATCTCCAACATCCTCTGGCCTGGCAATGCCCTGAAGAGATGAATGTCCCCCAACTGGTCCTCTGAGCAAGTTTAAATACCTACCAAACAATTTCTCTGCTGCAGACAGGAGACAGAACTGCCCTGGGTCTCTTGGATCAATGGGAAGGCTTTTCTGGGGGATTATTGAAAAGGAAGAGGGCAGAGGGCAGAGAGAAGGGGCTTGCTTAGAGAGAGTGACCACGGCCAGAGGAGAGTAGACAGGGCAGCCCCAAGCAGGTGCAAGGAGAATTAGAAAGTGGTGGCTCGTTTGGTGGTTGAAGTTCCACGTTCATTCCTCCTGGCTAGAGAAACGAGCTCTGGTTTTCAGCCTTCACTCATCCGCTGGGCTGGATACTCTTGTGTTGCAGGGTGGGTTCTGCAACAGCAGACTTTGAAACAGAGTTTTGGAGCATGCAATGCTTACTAGAGAAAGTAAAGGGGTTGGGCAGAGGGAAGTCAACCTGTGTTTCAGGCTCAATTGAGTCTCAGCATCGGAGCAAGTAGTGCTCACCAGAGTTGTCCAGCATCAGACCTAAATCGGCGGGCCTTTATTTTCCTTCTCCATCGGTCACCAGATTTGAGCTGCCCCAGGAAGGATGTGACCTCAGGTAAGGAGGGTCCCCTGCAGCTGGGGCGGGCTCTGAGGGTACTGCCAGCAGGAGACTGTGTGCTGCTCACTCTCCCTGCAGCTGGGCAGCAGGTCCTCCCTCAAAGGGGAATTTGGACAATTCATCTTTATGTCTTTCACATCTTGGGCAGTGAACCATCTGCTCAGCTGTAGATGGCAGCCCTGTGGGAGAAACATTTTAAAGAATACAAACCTGTGCCTTATCCAGATGCTTTGAGAAGTGTGGATTGGGAAAAGAAAATCAAATAATAGATTATTGTTTGTGTATTACGGGAGTCCCTGTCAAGAGAGTCACATCCTCTGAGCACACTGGTTCCTGATTTTTCTGGCCTGGAAGTTTTGAAATGTCCGGGTTGTCAAATCTCACCACTCCCTCCCCTCCCTCTACGCTAGCTTCTGGGCCTCTCAGTGTGCTTTCTGCTGGAAAAGGGTGACAGATCATCCTTCCATTGTGTTTAAGGAGAAGTACATCATTTCTCTCCTTTCCCCCTTTCTGTCTGATTTGGCCACAAGGCCTTGATGTCAGGGAGTGAGAATGCAGCCCTAGAAAGATATATGACCTTCAAGGGAAGAAGGGAAATGGGACCCTCTGGCTCCAAGGTCTTTGGTGACCCCTTAGTGCTCTTAGCTTAAAGTCCAAACCCACAGCCTGGCGCGTGATGCCTGCATGAGCTGGCCCTGCCTCTTCCCAGCCTGGCACAGAGCACCACTGAATGAATAAAAATGTTTCTTGCTCTTAATAGTGTTGATGATGATGATGATGATGAATAAAAGAACTCATATTTCTCTAGGCTCCACCAAACCACAGCTACTCCTAGGGGCTCAGATCAGCATAATCTAAAACTTCTTGGCTCACCTGTTCGTACAAAATTATGACTCTCTCCTTAAAATCTACTCTAACCATTTCTGGGAGACAAGAGGTAAAGAGCAAAGAGTTAAGGGCAAAAGCTTTGGATTCACACTAAAAGGAACCAGGGATGCTTGGAGAAAATTAGATTCCAGAGCTGGAGGCAGGTAATGTACAAGATGAGCCTGAAAAATCTTGTGCCAGAAAGTAAAGTGCTCAAAAACGAACAGTGCCATATCAAAGGAAGCAGAAGCCACTCTAAAGGGACTCATCCTGGCCAAGCTAGAACAGTGTGAGCACCAAAATAAATATAATAACAACAACAACAACAACAACGGATTATAACCCATTGAAATAGAAATTCCTGAGTCCTCATTAATATAAGTAAATGAATAAATAAATGAGGGAAAGGGAACACTCTTCTCAGTAAGATGTCAATTTATAAACACACGTGGAATGCTGAAGTTAGAAAATCATCAGTGGATGCCAAAACTAGTGGGTGGAAGTGCAGCAAGGAACAGGATACGCGTATTTACATAGCCTCAAAATTTTACTATGAGATGTGTATTAATCACAAAGGGCAAAACAGTAACTCTGTGGCGAAGAAAACTGGTGGAACCCACCTAAATGGAGTGACCGAAGTTAACATCACCGACAGTGGGACAAGCTGAATCACATGCCTCCTGATACGATGCGCTGAGGACACAGAACGGTGGTGTGGCGTTCCTGCCGCAAATGCATGATCTGAATCTAATCATGGGGAAAGGACCAGACGCAAACCCAAACGGAGAGACGTTCTACAAAATGACCAGCCTGCAATTTTCCAAAGTATCAGTGTCATGAAGGTCAAGGGAAGACAGAGGAACTGTCAAAGATTGAAGGAGACCAGGAGGGAAAAATAGACTTCAGGGACATTACAATTGATGGAATTAAATTTGAACGAGAAGTGCAGACAAGAGAGTTGTATCAGTGTTACATTTTTTAATTTTGAAAATTGCACTGTGGTTATGTAAGGGAATGTCCTTGCTTTTAGGAAATACACACTGAAGAATTCAGGGGTGAAGGGTTCCCATGTCTCCAACTTACTCAGGTGGTACATGCTACATCATGATGTGTATGTAAGTAACATGTGCACCTAAGTCCATACAGAGAAATAATAGCGTAATGGTGGTAAAATTTAAATAATGTGATTCTGGAGAAAGAGGACTAGAGTTCTTTGTACTCTTCTCTACTTTTAAAGATATCAAAATAAGAATGTACACATTAAGAAAAACAAAATAATACATAAGAAAACGTGCCTTTTGCAGACGACCTGAAGAGAGTGCTGCTGAGGACAGAGAACTGGGGAGATGGACACCTGGCCCCCCGGACCGTGGGGTCTCATGGTCTGACGAGTCTGCTGTCATGCCCTCCGCACTGCTCCAGCTGCCAGTCACTCCTCGGCTTTGTCCTGCTCTTTGAAGTCCCGGGAGTGAGGCTTTTCCAGCCGATCCTGAGAAGACAGGGCCGTCAGCGGCAGCAAGGCCAAGTCTACGGCACACCGTGACCATCGCTGTGGGTTGAAAGCCTGCTGTGCACAGAATCGGAGCTGGATGCCTTTCCAGTTTTCAAACACTGGGCTAGGTACATTAGGAACATCTTATTTAAATTTTAGAGCAACTCTGTTGAATATGTAGGCTCATCGTCCCCGGGTTCCAGATGAGGAAACTGAGTTGCGGTGAGGTGAGGCTGGAGCCAGGATTCAAACCCCACCCTTCGACTCCAAGTCTAGTGCCCCACCCACCACCCACAGCTGGACGTGTCCGGAAGGCACACACTGCTTCCTCTGCCTCCATCTGGGTCCCCTCCCCATATCTCAACTTAGTGATTTTCTGGCTCAGCAAGACTGAAGTCAAGGTCTCCTGCCTCTGAATCTCAGGTTCTCGGGTGATAATTAAACACCAGCTGGGTCAGAATCAAGCTTTGCCTTACTGTGAACAAGCCATTTTCTGACTAAATTAAGACCAACCCAACCAGGGAGAGGATGCAAAAAAACTGTTTTGGTGCTCTTTTTTGAGACACTGCAATAATAGAAAACATAAAACAAAACAGTCTGGAAAGGATAGGGGTGGAGTCGGGGTTGGGTGGGAGGTGCTTACACCCTGCCTTCCCTGTTAGGACCAGGCCAGTCATTCTGTCCCTCTGGGCCTCAGTTTCCCCATCTGCAAAATGAAGCAGTGAGGCAGGAGCAGGAGTTCCGGTCCAAGGATGTTTATCTGTCTCACTTATGAAATCTAAAGACAATGCAGATTCCGTGGTCCTCACCCAATCAGTAGGTTTATGTTGGAACCCGGGCTTACTTTTTTTTAACAAAGTCCCCCAGGGCTTCTGAGAGGCACCCTCCCTACCATTTGAGAGCCTCCAGGTGGTCTCTGCTGACTGCCCCCACTGTGGGCCTCCGCCCTCTGACCAGTGAGCTGGTGGTGGTGGTTCTTGGTCCTCACTGGAGGGGCCCTTCCCCCACGTCTGCCGGGCTGGGTGGGGGTCCCAGTTACCTGCTGGCTGCCCACTGGCCACTTTGCACCTCTTTGATGTTTAAGGATCCTGGCCAATAACACCCAGCTTCTGAAGACTGACAATGATTGGAAACTCAGAGTCACAGCCTGGTGGCTGCAAATTAGTAAATCTGAAAGCTCCCTGTCAACTCGGAAGAGCTGTGTGAAGGAGAAGAAGCCTAATTTTCTACAACAGCTTTCCTGTGGCAAACTGGAAAACAGAACCTCTGTCACATCCTGAGGGCCAAGGGCCACACTCTGGGCCGCCTCAGAGGTCCCGGGGCCAGGATGCCTGCTGGTGTCAGATAGCCATCTAGGAGCCCCCACCCCCCACCCTACATGGCCCCTGGTCTCCTCACCCCCTTCTCAGCTGGGGATTTCCCTTCTCTCCCCTCCTTCCTCCTCATGCTCCTGCCCCAGCCCCTGCCCTTCCCCACTTAGGACAGGACTCTGACAAGTTAACTGACTTCTCTGAGCTTCGGTTTCCTTATCTGCTGGGTTGAGACCTCAGGCATGTGAAGTGCTCAGCACAGGGCCCTGTGCAGTGAGACCCCCAGCCTCTTGCCTGGCCTCGCCTGTGAGTGCCTTCTGGTTAATCAGGCCCCAGCCCCCTCCGGCAGGAGGACTTCCCAGGCCGCTCTGGCTCTGCTGCAGATCCTCCCTCTCCTTGCACCACCGCCGTCCTGCCACTCAGCACATTTTCCCCCTGGGCCACCTCCCCCACCGGACAAACGGGAACTGTACCTTGTTTGTTTCCATGTCCCCAGACAGTAAATGCTGGTGGGTGCACTGCAGTGGGGTTAGTTCCATTCCAAGGCAGGGTAGCTGGGGTTGAGAGTGGGACCCCAGTGGACGTGTGCCTCTGGCCACCTGGAAGGACTCTGCAGGCCATCTCCCCAGCAGTGGACCATGCTGGTTGGGTACAGGAGCATTCCATTTCAGCCATGGGGTGGGTGGGCACCGCACAGCCGGTCCAGCATCATGGCAGTGCGTTCTGCTCCTCCAGGAAGGAAGGGGATACATGTGTCACTGGCCTGCCAGCAGATAATATTAAGACGGCTTGTTAGCAAGGGACAAAACGTATATCCCTTGGACCAGTGGTGATACTATTTCCAAATGAAATTCATGGTAAGGGACTCCTGGATTGCTAATGTCACCAAGGAGCTGTGAGATGCTCCTTCTCTACAGCCCCTTCCCCTTTCTAGGAGGCCCCAAGCTATTTCTCGAGATTCTTCCCATGTGAGATGAGGCTGAAGGGTAGTGTGGGGCCAGGTCATTCAGGACCTATAGGCTATGGCAGGACAAAGACCAATGTTCTGAAAGCAATGGGAAGTCATAACAAGAGGAAGGTACACGAGTAGATTTGGGTCTAAAAATGTCACCCCACTGCATGGAGAACAGACTGTAGCGAGCAGGGCTGGCTACAGGGATGTGCATCTTGAAATTCTTGATAATACTATCTTTGAACTTTTGTTTTGTAAGTGACATCTGGTGGGGCAAAGGCGCATGCATTAAGGACTTGAAGCCTCAACTCAGATGCAGTCCTGCCTCCTGCCACCTCCCCTGATGGATTCTCCGCTTTCCCCTCCCCACTCCTGCCTAGCAACCCCTGCCACCTTCTGCCCCCAGCAGGGACCTGGTGCAGGTGTGAGGAGGCTCAGGGTTGCCTGGTGGCTTCTCGTGGCGGTAGCTGTCTCAGCCTTGGGCTGACAGAACCATTACACACTCAGCAGGGTGAGTCTCTCTCTCACTTCTGACCTAGGTACCTAGGGCATCCTGGCAAGAGTTTGCAATACTCTTGGGAATTGCCATCCACCATGGGAAAGGGAGATGCCTGGCTCGATTTCCCTGCCCCCAGCAGGGAATGCAGGCTGGTGGCTAGCAGGAAGGGAAACCCAGCAGCTGGTAGGTTTCCTACTGACAGGAGTCAAGAGATGGAGGGTGCTTGCCCCACAAGTATTCCCATGCCCGGGGGCATGTTACCTTAAATAGCAAACAAAGCACCAAGACAGGTTGAGAGAACTTGGGAAGGAAAAGGCTTTATATTTTAGACCCGTTAACAGCAATTTTCCCCTTGCTTTTTTAATCAGAGGTCCCACATTTTCATTTTGCTTTGATGCTGCAAATTATATAGCTGGTCCAGGGAGAGAGCACTCAATGAGATCAAGCATGTAAAAGACACGCCGGCCTGCAGGCGGTAATCCTCCTGAATGCCGGCTAGTAGTATTGTCATTGTTACTTGGTCCAAAAGGATGGATGATGTGGTCTCTGGAGCTGAACCCTGCCAGGGGGCTGGCTGTGACCATCAGTGTCATAAAAACTAATTTTACATTTTGTTCTCAATTCTTGGACCTACTACTTCTTGAGTTCTTCATGTAGGTGTGTTCAAACGCCATGCAAAACAGGACAGGGCTCTGCCCGCACACGGAGCTCTTCCTTAAAAAGGGAGCAACAGCCTGAAACACAGCTGCCCCGACCTCAAGGCAAACTGTGTTTTGAAGCAAATGTGATTGTGATTTTCAGGACTGGATTTCCCTCCCTAGGGGTTGGTGATGGAGGGAGGCCTGAGAGCAATTCCCTTTTCTGAGGGGTGCTCAGATGTCTCCGTCCAGCTCCTCCCCTCCCTGATGTCCCGCTGATTCATCCCCTCCCCTCTGCTTGCCCATCTAGGCCTCGTCCTTCTCTCAGACTTATTGCAACACCCTCTTCTGGTCTTACCCTCTCTAAGTCACTTCCCATCTGGAGAGACCTTTCTGGAACCTGTCCATGGGCCCTTCAGAGCAGAGACCAGGTCTGTGTCCTCTCTGAGCACCAGTCCCAGGAGTTGGTCCCCAGCAGTGTTTGTGGACCCCACTGAGAGAAGACTGGGTGGTCACATTGGTTGGCTCCCAACATCCCTAACACCCCAATCAAGAGATCTCCCTCCCGAGGTCAGTGATGGTGATGTGGGAGCATGTGACTCACTTCTGGCCAGTGAGACTCAAAGGGCAGTCCCCTGGGAGACTTGAGTGAGGAAGACTCTGCTGGAAATGTGACACAAGGGGAGGGGTCCCTTTTCTTCCTCTGGATGAGGCTGTGTCTGGACTTGGAGACCAGAGCTGTTGCAGCTGGGGGAGGGAGAGAGTAAATGAGGAAAATCACAGAGAAACTGAGCTGGGGCCCTAACGTACTTCACCTGGAGTCCACGCTGCCTCCGGACCCTTTGTGTGGGCAATGAGGTGCCTCGTCCATGTCAGACCTTCTGGTTTTATGTTCCCGGTAGCCAAGGCATCCTCAGTGGGTGCAAATAAAGTGAACTTGGAAGATCATGTGCCGGGGCTGGACTCTCACCCGATAGCACCACCAGCCCCGACAGCCTCCTGGACTCAGCTTTTCCAGCTACAGATCAGGGTGAGGGGATCTGGAGGCGGGCCTGAGAAAGGAGGGATGAAACCCAGTGTGAAGAGAGGGCTGTTGATAACAGACACCTGTGGAGGTTAAGCCATGGGCTTTAGGCACTAGACAGACCTGGGCCTGAAGCCCGAGCTTCCACTTAGTGGCTGTGAGGCCTTGGGTGAGTCACTTAAACTCTTTAATCCTTAGTTTGCTCCTCTGTAAAGTGAGGGTGATGATAATGTGCACCCTGCAGGCCGGGGTGAGGACTGAGGCAGTCCATGTACAGCACTTAATGATGCCCCCAGTGCTCAGCTCCAAAGCCAAGCTGGCTATTCTGGTGGCCAAGCCTTGGGAGCTGCACGGCAGGGGGTGCTGGGGAAGGCGGAGGAGGACCTCTCTGCAGCAGAGAACTTGAGTCTCTTTACATGTCCTATTACTTCCTTCCCCAATTGCTTCAGCCTGCAGCCAGCATGGCCATCTTCTGCCCTGGCTGGATCAGAGCCGCTGGGACAGGAAGGCCTGGGGTGTGGGAGCCTTGGGGGATGGGAGGATTTGCTCAGGGAAGGAAGATCAAAGAAGGCATGCCTGGAGGGAGGCTGGGAGCAGAGGGGCAAAGGTGTGGAGGTAGGAGAGGGTGGCTCTGGGGAGAGGGAAGAGGCCGGTTGTGAGGGGGTTGGGGGGAGGCAGAGGAGAGAGCCTGGCTGTGAAGTTTCCTGCCAATGATAGGGTAAGGGTCTTCAATTAACAGAAGGTTTCTAGTCTGCCTCCAGATCTAGAAGCATCACTCCATTTGGTAGAGGGTAAAGTCGAGCCCAGGGAGGCTGAGTTGCTGCTGTCAGAGGTGGTGATGCCATTGGGATGAGGTGCAGCCTTGGCTTAAGGGTTCAAGCTGATAATTACACCATGATCTGCCTTCAGCCGCAAGCAACAGAACATCCAACGGGGGTGCCTTTAGTGCTGAAGATGTTTATGAGCTGGACTCCAAGGATTCTGGAGGTAGAGGGCTCCTGGGGCAGCCCCAGTACTCTGCAGCTCTCCTGATGTGTTCCCTCCGGGGCAGTGATTTCAGGAGCTGGGTGTGCCCCATCTCTCACCCTGGGCTCGCATAACTGGCACCTGGGAGCTCAGCTCTTTTCTGCGGCAGCTCTCATCTGTCTAATCACCGCAGTCAATGGTAAGGGAGGCATTGCCGAGGGTGGTGATTTGTGGACGAGCCTGATTCATCCCTTCTTGCCAGATGGGCTCAGGCCCCCCTGCCGGCATCTTCTGCTGAGTGGACGGGCCCTGGCTCCTCAAGGCTGTCTGGGGCTCCAGCCCAGGGCCCTTCCCAAGGTGACGGCAGACAGCATCCTGGCACCTCCCCCACCAAAACCAGAAATTCCAGTAATGTTCTCAACACTGTGTCTTTTCCAGAGACTAAGGGTGACAGATGGGGAAACTGAGGCTCGGAGAGTTGGAGGATCAATTAAGGTCCCTGTGACATGGAGGGCCCAGACAAAACAGAACCTGGGGCCTCAGCCTGGGTTTTCAAACTCCTGTGTTTATGTGTTTGTAATCCTGTCTCTCTTGGGCCAACCACCTTCTTCCAGCCTGAAGACTCCGTCTTCGGAGGGGGCCTTCCTGCCCCTGAGTGTCTCATCTGGAGACTTGATGGGGTGGCCGTGGCCCTGAGACTCTTCTCCTTCAGCTAGTTACCTGCTCACCCCACCCCTGTGCTCCCATGACCTCCAGGCCCAACTATGTCTACTCCCAAACCGTGAACTCCTTGAGGGCAGGGCGTGGATTGGGGTGATGCACACCCGGAGTCTGATGATGTCCCAGGCTTGGGTGAGCCTCTCCTGCCCCTGAATGGTCACTGGTGAGGAGTGGAGAGTCTGGCCTGACTGGGGTGGGGCAGGGGTGGTGGGCGACCACACCTGGCTTCCTGCCCCACTCCTTGCCCAGTTTCAGCAGGTCACAGGCTCCCTAAGTTTGTGGCCTCTGAGGATGGCCAGGAAGGGGGCAAGTGGAGGCGAGAAGCAGGGTGGCAGGTGGCAGGCGGGGCTGCACAGGGGGGCCCAGAGGCTCCACTTCCTGTGAGGCGACAGCCCTGCAGCCTGCCCCGGGGAGGTTGCACAAACCTTCCTGTGGAAGGCCTCGGGCTGCCTGCCCGGTGGCGTGTGCCCCAGCCTGCCTCTCCCGCTGGCCGCTGCCTCGGCCCCGGGGCTGGCACCCCTGCTCTCTCCGCTGCAGCCTGGTCTGTGTCGTCCATCTCCGTGGGGCTGGCAAGGGGCCGGGCCGGACACTGGGACCCGCCCTCCCATCATTGGGCACCACTCCTTCCTCATTTTGCTGCTGATTCTAGCCCCAAGCAAAACAGGTTGAGCCTTTTTCCTCCCTCCGGCAGCTTGTCTCTGGCTTACGGCTGCCTTCTGAGACGCCGCAGACGGCGCCGGCTGGGGAGGGGGGCCCTGGGCCAGCCCTGCCGGGACTGGGACGGTGCGCCTGGCTCCTGGCCCTCGTTCAGCCCTGTCTGTGGCAGGAGAGCAAGCTTTGCCGTGGCAGTCGCCTGAGGATGATGCCCCAGCTTCAGTTCAAAGATGCCTTTTGGGTGAGTGAAGACAGCTGTGGATTTGAACAAGTGGGGTGAGCCCCGGGGAGGCTGGGGAAGCTGACATTTCCCTGGGGCATTTGGTGGGGGTGCGGCTCCAAGAGGGGGGGTTCTCTCCTAAAAACAGTGGTTGATTTTTGGTCTTCATTGTCATGGAGGTGACCTGGGCTGCTTCTGAGTTGAAAGAGCAAGGGGGCCCTCAGTCTGGGGTACTGATTTCTCTGCAAACTTCAACACAGTGAGAGAGAGGTCTTCTGTGCTCTCAGGGCTGATTTTTCCCCCCGAGAGACCTTCTCCCCACAGCAGAATCTTTTTAGGAGCATCTGATAGATGGTGGAGCTTGAGGAGTTCATGTGAGGCAAAGGAGGGAGGGGGTCACAGATCTGGGGACCAGACAAACTTGAATTTGGATCTTGGCTTTGCTGTCTAAAGGCTGGACAAGTCATTTTACCTCTCTGAGCTTCATTTTCCTCCATCTCTATAGTGGTGGTAAATATTAATAAACATAGCAACTGAATGGGAGGACTAAACAAGGTGAACTGACCTATCCAAGCCCCCCAGCCCCGTGCGGGCGCGCCAAATGGGACCCCTCCTCCCTTCACCCAACCCCTCTTCCTTGTAGAACTTAGGAGTCCTTCGAGGAGGCAACAGGGCTAGGCAATTCCTTGCTCGCTTTCTTAAATTCAGCACACGTGTAAATGAAGTCTTTGCCTCTGTGAAACCCCGGCGCCCAGCCGGCGCATGGGAGTGAAACTACTGGGCCCAGGCCACGCAGCCTGCGAGCCCGGTTGAGACCCCTGTTCCCGCCAGCGTTTTCCCAGCTGTCTCAACCCTCTTCTCTACTCCTGAAACTCTTGCTGTCCCCAGTGGCTCACGGGGAAAAGCTGAGACCTCTCTGGTTGAAGCTGGGGGATGTGGCTGTCGTGAAGCCTGCCCTGAGCCCCCCTGGCTCTTTTCTCGGTCAGCACAGCCTCAGCTGACAGCTGGGCCCTTTCCTGGGGCTTCCAGCCAAGAGGACGAAAGCTAATGAGCCAGGTCTTCCTTCCTTTCCACGCCACGCTCTGCTTGGGGCTCCTGGCCAGCATGAGTGGCTCGTTTCCCGCTTGCTCTGACCGCACAGTGGGCAGGTGGCCTGCAGAGGACACCTTGTGCCTCTCTGGGCCTCCATTTCCCCATCGCTACAAAGAGGGGGTGGGGCCAGCCCAGAGAAGCCAAGGGAGGCAGACCAGGCTTGGCCCATTCCAAGCACCAGGTTGGCAGCTGGAGCCCCACTCGAGGGGCAGGTGCTTGCAGTGGGGTGAGACAGTGAGTCAGCACATCACCTGGAGTACAAAATTGGGTCAAGGATGGAGCCTGAAAATCCTAACCCAAGGCAGGCCAGGACGCCTTATCTCAGCTCCAGGACAGCTGTCCCAGCCCAGGGCCCCTGCGTCCACCTTCCCTAGGACAGAGCTGGCCAAGGAGCAGCCCTAAGGCAGAATCCTGACAGCAGGGGATGGTACACGAAGGAGCAGGGTGTGGTAGCAGCAGCAAGATCGCAGCCCACCTGTGGCAGCTTCCTGCGCGGCACCCCGCCCACGCCCAGTGCTTGCCCCACCTCTGAGCTGCCGCGGGCTTCGAGGACGGCAGGGGCCTCCTCTCCTCCGCTGCTCGCTCCCTGGGCCTGGGAGGAGGGTGCCGCTTCCCTAAGGAAGGCTGGAGCAGAGGTGGGGAGAAGTGGCCAGTGGGACCCTCTCACACTGAGCCTGGGCAGAGGTCCCAGAAAGTCAGGGTCAGCATCACTGCCTCCAGGGCTCTGAATTCTAACACGTCTCCCGGACACTCAGCCTGGCCCAGCCCATAAGGACAACGAATAGTCACTGAGCACTAAAGGTGTGCTGTGTTCAGGGCTGTGTGTCTCTCACTCATTCAAACCGAGGAAGTAGATATGCTGCTGTTATCCTATTGTTCGCAGGAGGAGGCTGAGGCACAGAGAGGCTAAGTCACTTGCCCAAGGTCACAAGGCTGGCATGAAACCGCATTGGCCCCAGGGTCTGAGCTCCCACCCGGTCCTTCAGCACCCCTCTATCAACACTGACAATCTCTGGGTCTTCGGGCCACGTTAGTGAAGGAGGGAAAAATTCTGTCCTCCCCACCTCCCAGAGAAGTAAGATGATCAGATGAGGTCGACAGAGGTCTTTTGAAGCCCAATTTTCTGACAAATCTGTAAAATGGAAAAGACATAATGATCTAAATGCCCCACGTGGGAGCGTTAGGGACAGGGCCCAGCCTCCCCCTCCCGCAGCCCACACAATGCCATTGAACCCTGCAGCTTGGCAGCACACTGTTTGAAAATGGCTAGTCTTCAGTGGGAGGAAGCCCCTGAACTAGAAGGCTCGTATCTCTACCACAGCACTGCAGTTACCTGGCAACCTCAACCGTCCAGAACACAGGTGACAGCCAGCCCTGTTTCCGGTGCCAGCTCATTGTAAGGAGGGAAACAAAAGTGGTTTCTGAGGAGCTAAGAGCTTGCATTAACGCTTGCATCCTTTACTCATATGAGATGCCCCGTAACTTTTAGTTATGACCTATGAACTCTGATTTTACCCACAATTTTAACAAGCTTGGCCATGTGGTTTTTTAACCTCTAGATGCAGCCAATAGTAGGGATCTACATGGAATCTGATGTACAGGTGGTAACTGACAGGTATTGGTGGACCTGAACTGTTAGAGGTAGCTTGCCTGATAGCAAGAGGGGAGACAAAAAAAAAAAAAAAAAAAAAAGCTAAAAAGCAGAGCGGTTCAGAGTGGTGGGAACAGTCAGCGCGGGAGCTGGCCAGTCCTGTCCCTCAGTAAGCCTATATTTGCAATTTTGTCAGTGTGGCCACACGGTCTGTATTTATAGCCTGCCTTTATCTTCGTCAGAACAGTCATATGCAGGCTGCTGTGGGAGTGAGGCGGGGGCAGGCCAGCCACAGGGGGAGAGAAGGATAATTTGATTTCTGTTCTACACACAGAGTGATAAAAGAGCATCACGGCTTTGCAGGAAGTTTGTGGCTGAGCCTCAGCGCAGGGCCTGTCAGTGAGACAAGACTGAGGCTGAGAACACCAGGTGCCTGAGCTGAAAGGGCCTTCGAGCTCATATAACTTGACTCAGCACCAAGCCAGAGGGGCACAGAGGCCCAGAGGATGCAGGGTTCCGCCCTTCTCCAGTACACACAGCTTTCCTTGCCAGTGGCTCTGCTCCCAGCAGGAGCCAAAGTGGGTTGCAAGAAACACCTGTCTGCATCCTCAGCTCTGGGCTGGCACGTGGGGTCTGTGTTCAGGCAATGTCTATAGGGTAAGTGACCAAACAGTGAATGCCTCCATGGTCGCACTGCCTTCCTGAATCCGTCTTCTCCTTCATTTCACTTTAGTTGCATTCTACAAAAATTTGTGGAGCAGGGTTCTCTACCAGGTGGTCTGAACTGAGCCTCTGAGCCTCACTCCCACATCCAATCAGATGAATGAGACTGTCTTGCCCTTGAGGAAGTCACATCCAGTGCTGGAGACTGAGGTTCCCTGATGACGGGGCCGGGCGTGGGGTACACCCAGAGAGATGCTCAGAGCTGCACCTTCCCCTCTCACTGCCTCCCAGACCTGTTATCCGTCCGTCTTTGCAAGGAAGTCACTGGATATTACTTTATAAGAGGGAAAATTGAGTTCTGGACCAGGTTTTATTGAGGTTTACAACCTGTCCCTTTTAGGCTTGTTAAAAGGAAGAGTAAGAGCCATAAATACTACCTCTCACACCGCACTCCCTTTGGGCCGGGGGGCCGTCAAGGGAGATGGAAAGAACAGGCCTGAGCTCTCCCTGTGACCTGAGGTCTCATCTCTCCCCTTTGACGCTGGGCTCCAGCTTCATCCTGAAACCTCTGTGCCAAGCTGGGAGGAGCTGAGCTCCCCAATAGACAGAGGACAGAAGGAGGTACCACTTGCCTGGGTCAGGAGAATGACTCACCAGAGACAGAAGGGGCTGAGGCTGGGCCCGCCCCTCCCCCATGCGTTAGATCAGCTACCTCTTCCCCTTCCCAGATCTGACACTTTGAGGTTCCCCATTGAGGAGGCTGCAGAGCATGAGACTGAGAGGGACCTCCCTCTTTTCAGCAGAACTCTGTTTTGAATATGCGTGGATGTGGGTGTGAGTTTCTTGTCTTCAAAACACTGTTGTTAATGACTGCATGGTCCTCCAGCTCGAGGCTTTGGTAGACATGCTGTGATTTATTTATCCAACCCCCTGTTGTTGGACATTCAGGTTCCTGCCAATTATTTAGTATTCTGGACAGTGATGCAATGGAAAGGTCTTTGTGTATCCAGGTTTTGCGTTTGAGGACTACTTTTTTGGGTAACTTCCCCAAAGAGAAGGCATTCCTGGGTGGGAGTGGGGCCAGTTCTCTGGCACTTGGCACTAGCAGCTGCTTTGAGACCCCTCATAGTCCTCTGGCTGGGGGGAGCATTTTCATGCAGGAAGGAGGGAGCAGGGTGGCCTGGAAGGGGCTGGGAGGGCTGGACCCCAACCCCACTTGGACTTTGTGGGCGCACTTGCAGCATGGAAGGCCCCTGTAGCCTTGAAGGCCGAGGAGGGTGTCCTCCAGAACAACAGGGGATTGTAGAGGTGGGAGGCGGGAAAGGGAGTCCCTGGCTGTCGGAAGGAATGAGGATGGACTCTCTATACTGGTTGCAAAGCTCTTTAAGATGTAGTGTTTTGTATAAAAAGCACAGAGCCAAACAGTGTGTCTGGAATATGACCTGTTGTGAAAATTTAGGGAGATAAGCGTTTATATTGGTGTAGGCTTGTGTTAACGAAGAGCATCTCTGGGGTGAGGCACAGAGAACTAATTAAAGTGATGACCTTGGAGGGGAGCGAGAGAAAAGATTGATCGGTGGCAGAGCTGGGTGGCAGGCAGTGTGTTCACTGTGCTCTTTTTTCTGGCGTTTGATTTTCGAACCATGTAAATGTGTTACCTATTGAAAAATTAAATTACACAATCAAAAATGATAAAGGGGAAATTTATTTCCTATTCTGTGAAGATTTTTTTCTGAGTCCGAGCTACTTACGTCATCCCCAGAGGAGCAGTGGCAATGCCTGTTTGTTCAGCGCCTGTTTTGCACCAGGCATTATGACAGTCACTCCACGCGTGTCCCCAAACCCACCCTGCAGGGAAGGACTTGCCAGTGTCCTCCTATTCCCAGCACGGAGGCATGCGCAGGTCAGGGGCCTAGTTCATGACCACATGTCCAGGGCAGAGCAGGGAAACCCACCTAGGTCTGTCAGGCCCCAGCACATCCTGCCCCGGAATCCAGGGAGACTGGCAAGTTGTTAGTTCAATTCTAATTCCTGTAGGGTGAAAGGGTGGCTCCCTATATGTTAGTGTTGGTTTCCATGGTTTGGAAAGTCAGGTGATATTTCTCTCCATAATTTTCTGCGTGATCACAGATTATGGATGCCATTAAAAGGAAAATATTTAAAAACAAAATGAAGCAATTCCTGTTTTCAAGGCTGAGATGGTGTTTTTAGGCAACATTTGTGGTTCGAGAGCATTAATTCTTCCACAGACTCTGTGCACTTTGTGGTACGTGTGCCCCCTGGGACCTGAGAACTTGGTCCCTCTGCGCCCAGTCCGCAGGATGCGGCCAGTTGTCTGACGGTGACAGGGGGCTGCAGAGCTTCGTGGTTGTGTCTGCTCTGCTTTTGCGATGCCTGCAGATGCTCGCCTGTAGGATTTCCTGGCTGTAGTGCCCTGGGTCAAGAACAGAACCCACACCTTTGATTTTATTCTTGGTGGGAGACAAGATCTGCTTCTCAGTGACCCTCTTTGTACTCCAGTTCCCAGGAGCTCAGGGACTTTTCCTGGCTGCTGCCCGCACTACACACAGCTGGGGCGCCAGCTCCTGGAGAGGGAAGGCCCTGCTTGGACTTGGAAGGGCAGGTGGGGATTTGGGAAGTGGCAGGAGGGGAAAGGGCACTCCAGGTGGAAGGTCTGGCTCAGACAAGGGGAAGGGGAAGTAGGCACAGAGGGCTTGGAACATGGTTTCCTGGCCCAGAGGACTGTGTGGGGTGACTGGTAGGAAGGGAAGGCCCCAGCTGGGTTGTGAAAGGTCTTGGCCAGCCTTGAGTGGAGGCAGAGATGCTTTCTTCCTTTTTTCACCCTCTCCAGTGATGGGATGTTTCCATTCATGCAAAAGGGCCTGGAGGCCAC
The DNA here is from genome assembly GCF_048773025.1 of Camelus bactrianus. Classification (NCBI taxonomy): domain Eukaryota; kingdom Metazoa; phylum Chordata; class Mammalia; order Artiodactyla; family Camelidae; genus Camelus; species Camelus bactrianus. Next base: position 31,628,428 of record NC_133565.1, read on the forward strand.
AAGCTGTGGGTGGGATACCTGCCCACCTGCCTTGCCCAGAGCCTGGCTGAAGCTACAAACCACATGATGGAGGGAACTTGTTGTAGAAACTGAAACTGTCTCATTTCCAGCAAGAGAGAGTGGTACCCTGTGCCCTTGGGGCTGCCCTGTCAGGGCTCCCTGCGGGGTTACCTCCAGAAGGTCCCTCAGTCACAGGCTTAGTCACTTCCTGTCCTCTAGGCTCAGAAGGGGTCAGGCCTCTTTGAAGCTTCCCCTATCCTCCACCCTCACTTGCTGGGAGGGGCTTGGAGAATCCTTTCCCTTCTCTGAACCTCAGTTTCCTCATCTGTAGGATGTCAGAGCAATTCTCACCTAAGAGACAGTCTTTGAAGGTGCAGAGGTTCAAGGCTCTGCTAAGGGGCCACATTCTGCTGCTCTGCATCGGGAGTTAGCAGACCAGGGACCGATCTCGAGGGATCCAAGCTTCTAATTGGATAGGCACCTACATGGTGAGCCCCCTATGTGGGTCCTTCTAGTCCCAGAATGCCTCCCCAACTCTGTTCACCATTGCATATGAAATTCCACCATTAGAGAGTCATTCCTATGGCTTCGAGTGCAATGAGGAAATAGCACCCGGGTCATAGAGGGGATGTGGGCCTGGGGGTGCCACCCAGATGGACTCTGTGGCTGCCGGGCTACGCCTGGGTCAGAGAGCCTTTGGCGTTGATGGGAACGTGTGGTATTTTGCTGAGACCTGGCACCCTCAACAGCGGGTGACAGAGCAGGCAGGCGAGTGACAGCCCCTTCCACTGGTGTTGACAGGCCACCCACTATTGGGCAATAGGAAGTGTCCACCAGAGCTCCAGAACACACCAGGGTGGGGATGGGGCAGCCGGATGGGATCAGGGCTTCCCAACTGCAGAAAAAGTGAGCAGAAGCTGAGCCATACTGGGGAGGAAGAGACGGGGCGACGGGCTGAGTCGGGAGAGCGCTGGACATGCTCGAGGGGCAAGGAGGCCTGTGTGGCCAGGGCAGAGTGACGAGGACGGACAGCAGTTGGAGATAAGATCAGAAATGTGAGCTGGATCTTATAGGACTGTAGTTCTCAAAAATCCCAGTTCCCGGGCCGTGGCCCCTGTCAATTACATGCAGATCTCGAGGTCGGGGAGCGGTGTTTTCAAAGTTCTCCAGTGTTTCCAAAGCGCAGCCTGGGCTGAGAACCATTGGCGTGGATGTCGGGTGGTGCAGGATGCATTGCCGTTGCTGGTCAGGGCATCTGTCTGGCTTGTATCAGTTATGTGACCTCATTTGACTCACTTGTGAATGAGTAGAGGGTAGAGGTTTGTTGTTTATTTAAGTCTTTTAATCTTATACTTTTTTGTGGTAAATACGTGTAACATAAAATTTGCCATTTTTAAGTGTGCAATTAAGTGGCATCAGTACTTTCATAATGTTGTACAACCATCTTTCCAGAACTTTTTCATCATCCGAAACAGAAATTCTGTACCCCTTGAATAACTCCCTGTCTCCTCCTCTCATCTCCTACTCCACCTGCTGTCTCTGTGAATCTGCCTCTGCTGCGGACCACATCTAAGGAGAATCGGACAATATTTGTCCTTTTTCCACAAATAGGGTCAAATAAGGTCTGTAAGTCTCATCTGTGTTTTACCATATATCAGAACTTCGTTTCTTTTTATGGCTGAATAATATTTCATCTTGTGTATATACCTCATTTTGTTTATCCATTCATCTTTTATTGGGTTCTTGGGTTGTTTCTTCCTTTTGAGTATTGTGAACGATGCTGCTATGAACATGGTTTGAATCTCTGCTTTCAGTTCTTTTGGGTACATACCTAGGAGTGGATCATATGGTAATACTATGTTTAGCATGTTGAATAACTGCTAAACTCTTCCCATCAAAAATGCACAAGGATGCTGATAACTCCACATCTTTGCCAACACTTGTTATTTTCTGTTTTTTTCCCCCCACAACCACAGCCATCCTAATAGGCATGAACTGATATCGTACTGGGGTTTTGATTTGTATTTCCCTAATGACGAAAGATGTTGAGCATCTTCGTATATGCTTATTGGCCATTTGTATTTCTAATTTAGAGAAATGTCTATTTCTTTGCCTACTTTTGAATTGGGTTGTTTGTCCTTTTGCTGATCAGTTGTAAGAGTTCTTTGTATATTCTGGATATTAATCCTTTATCATATATGTGATTTGCAAATATTTTCTGCCAATCTGTGGATAGTCTTTCCACTCGCTCGATATTGTCTTTCAATGCACAAGAAGTTTTTCATTTTGATAAAGTCTAACTTAGCTATTTTTTTCTTTTGTTGTCTGTACTTTTGGTGTCATATTCAAGAAGTCAGCGCCAAATCCAATGTCTTGAAACTTTTCTCCTATGTTTTAAGAGTTTTACAGTTTTACAGAACCCTTTTTGCTCTCCTTTTTTATTTCCTTTCCTGGTTTACTTTTATTACTATGCACTAATCACCCAGGCCCCCACCTTCCAGGAGCTCATTAAGCGTCAGGGCGCCCTTTGTCGGGCTCCTACATATGTTGTTCCTTTTAGTCCCCAGAGGCCCTGGGAGGTGGGCGGTATGTTCACACTCATTTTACAGAGGAGGGAATCTGTGCACAGGGGGTGAGGTAACACTGTCTGTGTGCATGGGACTGGGTGGGACTAGAACCCAGTGCCTGAGCTCTTCCCCCACCCTCGCCGCGACCTGGACTTCCTCCTGGGAGGTGTTCCCATGGGGCATCCCCTGGCAGGTGTGGAAGGGGTGATACTTGGGGAAGGGGATGTGCAGGGACACCTCCCGGACCACTGGTCCCAGTCCCCAGTCCCTTGCTGGTCACTCACAAGCTAGAGCCCATGCAGTGAGGAGCCCTGTGTGGCTGATCACGTGCAGGGGATGGTCAGTGCCTGTCCCTGTCGGCGGGCTCAGCATCTCTTCGGGCTCAGGGTTCTGAGGCGGCTCAGCTCCCTCCTTCCCTCCATCAACCAACCTTCCCCACTTGTCCTCACCCTGGGCCACTGGCATCTGCCTCCTGCCCCGCCCACTGCTGGATCCGAGCAACCCCCTCTGCCGGATCAGCTTGGTGGCAGAGCTACAGAGGAGCTGTGTGACCTGGGCAGGCCCCTCACCTTGCTGAGCCTCAGTGGCTCACCTGTGACATGGGTCAGTGAGTGTGCAGTCCTGACATTGCAGGCTTCTCTGAGAATTAGAGGCATCTAGAACTCTGGCCTCGAGCTGTCAACATCCCACCCATCCTGCTCTCTTCCCCTGAACTTGGAACCTGGCTCTGGTTCCGCATCCCTGCTGGGAAGTTCCCCCAACTTGCTCTGCCTGACTCAGGGCTCTCCCCATCTGGCCTCAGGCTACCTCTTCAGACCCCTTGCTGCTGCCTTTCCACCGGGCGGCTAGCCACTCACAGCTCTGAGCATCAGACTTCACTCTCCTAAACCCGAGGGGCTCACCCTGACCTCCAGGCCTCTGCCTAGACTTGTGTTCACTCCCTGCCCTGCCCCTTGTGCTAACTTCTGCGCGTTTTGGTTTCACAAAGCAGGAGGAAGAAGTAAGGGACCGAGCTGGGCCTTTAAGACTTGAGAGAGTGGAGGGGAAGTGATCAGTACTTCACAGAAATGGGGAGGGAGTGCGGTAAAGGAAGCCTTTCCTTCCTGCGATGGAGGAGGCCTATTTAAAACGGCAAAGTCGGAAGCCAGGCACGCCCACACAACTGCTTTTGGAGCCTGGACAACTTACGTAACCCCTCGTATCCTCCTATGGTCACTATCGCTCAGATAAGAGGCCCCCCGCATGCACAACGGTCCCCTTCTGGGGCTTGCGTTGTTCCCCGCCCCCCACGCCCAGCTATGTCGGATTCTCGGGAGCCCCTGCACATTTTCAGGGCTCTGACAGAGCCCCCAGCTGAAGGGGAGGGCTGCAGAGTGACCATCAGCCACCTTCAGGTCCCCAGCTGGGCCCCAGGTCAAGGGCCCAGACACCTCAGGGGCCCAGCCAGCGGGACTGACCAGGCGAGGGGCCCTGTGAGGCCCGGGGGGGGGGGGCGCAGACTGGGGCTCAGTGGAGAACTAGAGCCCCCTGGACATGCATTTCTGGTCCCAGTCTCCTGTCAGCCCAGCAGAACCCAGAGTAGCTAATCTAACCACATGCAATGTGCTTCTTGTTCTTTCAAAGTAAAAGTCTGCCTTCTTGGCTCTCTCCCTGACACCTATCCTGGGCCATCTTAGAAAAGCTGTAAATCACCCCACATTTATCTGCTTATGAATCCTTGCTTCGGGGACACCTAGACCCAGAACACCTGGTTCAGCACATTGTCTGAGGCCCGGGTCCTCTCTGTGGAATCCCTAACCTGCTTACAGACCCTGGCAGTGGGGTGCTCTCCCCACATCAAAGCAGCTCACCTGTGTTCCATATCTGGGGCCACTTGGGCTCTTGGAAAGCCATTCCTTGTACACATCTGGAGTTGGCCTCTCTGTCTCTACCCCCATGAGTCCTGGCTGAGCCTCTGGGGACACGAGCCACAGACGCTCCCTCTGCTCCTGATAACCCACAAAGGTCTGCTAGTGACTGCATTCCTCAACGGTTCCTCAGAGCTGTGGCTTGGGACCCTCTCTTTACCCACCCCTCCTCCTGGGGTGCTCTGGGTAAGCAACCAGCTTGTTCATCGAAGTCTCTTGTCATCCATCCATGCGTGCATCCATTCGTCCATCCATCCAAGCTGTATGTGGATGTTTGGTCCTTTGCTTTTCCTCAGTTTATCCACCAGTGATGGTGGAGATGAGCCCCACTGTGGGGTAATAGCTATGATCTGTGGAAAGAGCCCACCTGCTACTCATTGACTTATCCTCTCTGAGCCTCAGTTTCCTTATCTGTACAATGGTGTTAAAGTCTGGCTTATTTAAAGGGGCTGGGTAATGAGTCATTGAATTACAAGCAAATGGTCTTCTCCATGGGGCAGCTTAGGAGCCAGCTGTCATGAAGCCACGTCCAGCTCAGGGAGGGCCTCCTATTTGCTGAGCGTGGCTGTGCAGACACTGGGCACTGGGCACCTGCAGGCAAACAGACCCACGTTCTGCCTTCAAGGGGGCTGCCTTCTCCAGAGCTCAGTGCCCACTACCTTGTGTGTATCCCAGTAGTTTGGTTTCTCAGGCCACAGCAGACAAGCAACAGTAGAGCAGTGGCTAGGAAACAAGCCACACCAGGCACGCTGGCCGCAGAGGTCCCTGCTGTTAAGCTGCAGTGAGAAAGGAGAGGGCCAAGCAGCCTGTGCGCTGTGCGGCCTGTAACCGTTGTTCAAGATCTGCATCCTTGGCTTCTGGGGCTTCCTGAGATGGAGGGAGCGAGTCCAGTCTCCCTGTTGTCTCCTCTCCCACCAATAAAAGATGATTTAAAAAGTTAAAAAAAAAAAAAGAAAAAGAAAAAGAGCCTATCCACCTAAGAACATGTCAGTCTTTAGGAAGGTTCTTGACAAGAATGCTTAACATTTTACAGAATGGCTTCTCGACTTGGTAGGCTGCAAACTGGAAACTTAATTTTTTTTCTTCCACCTTCCAAAGCCACTGGTAGTTCTCTTGTCCTAACCGCTGGGCATGTTGGAGTGTTTCTGTTCCTTTTCAGGTCTCAGTTTCTTGAGTTCAACCTAATATCAGAATCTCACTCTCTTGTTCAGTTGAAAGCTTCCCGGTCTCCCCGCTTCGCCTGTGATGGGAAGCCTATGATGGGGGGTCTCTGCACCTGCCGTGCTCTCCCCTCCCCTGCTGCTTCTGAGGTCTCCATCCTCTGGTGCGGTCAGTAGCTGTAAACAGGTGAAACGTCTTCGTCCTCTGGTGATGGTGCAGCAGGTGGCAGAGGCCCACAGGTCAACTCTTCCTCTTGTGGCTACCTCGGTGGGATCTGGCCTGGGAGAGCTGAGCTCAAATCCCAGCTGTGCCCTACAGGCCCCTGGCAGGTTAGATCACCTCTCTGGGTTCCGTTTTTCTCACCTCTAAAGTGTGGGTAATGATCCTGAGCCCCGTTCCCGCTCAGGGCAAGCTGTGACCTTGTGTTCACTCCTCCTGTGTACATTACTTCCTTGAATTCTCAGATCAACCCTAGGTGGTGGAAACAATGAGGGAAGGAGAGGCTGAGAATGACCAGGTCCACAGGTGGCGTGTGAATCTGTATCTGGCCTGCTGAACTCTGTCCAGTCTCTCAGACAGGCCTGGGCCCCCAGCCCCTGGCTTAGCAGCCAGTCTTCCCTGATGGGGCTGTGCCCTAGTGGGATGGGCTGTAGGGCCAGGAGTGGCTGGCCTCTGCCCTCACCTCCTCGATGAAGAAACCAGGTCCCAAGAAGGGAAGTGGCTTGCTCAGGTTCCTGGTCTCTGTGGTCTAGCCCATGGAGCCACCAAGAGTGGTATGGGTACGAAAAGGGAGAAGTGGCAGTGGGCACAAAGGCTGCTTCTCTGCGCACCCAGTGGGGCCACAGCAGGGCCTGGTCTGTGGCTCACGCCCAGAGCACCCAGAGAAGGGAGCAGGTGGGCTGCCCCTGGGCAGGACCGGGCGCCCAGGTTTCCCCTGCACAGCCTGGAGGCTGAGGCAGGGGTGCTCTTTGTCTCTTTGTCCTGTCAGAGCTCTCCTGAGCACCTCCTCCTGCAGCTCTGATCTGGCCCCTCCGAGGGGAAAGGGAGGCCCAGAGTGGCCATACAGCGTGGATGGCAAGGCCTGGGGTCCTACATCTGGCTTGAGAGGTGTCTCCCAAAGGAGGGGTCTGCACCTGCCTGCCACCTGGCACCCTACCCCAGGGTGGGTTGCCCTAGGTGCCACATGGCGGGGGCGGGGCTTCGGGCTGCTTGCTGGCTCCCAGCCCCACGTCTGCAGAGCCAGCCCCACCCTTCTCCAGGGCAGCGCTCCTCTGACCCAGCCTGGGCACAGAGCCGGCCTCTGTGAATCCATGGTAACTGGATGACGGACTGAAACACAGCTTTGATTTGAGGCAGAGAGAATTTGAGTAATCATTTCCAAAACTTTTTAAAATCATTTTTTGACTTTTTAAAAAGGAAGAGTTGCTGGGCTGGCTATTGAATGACTGATGTGGGTATGTGGGTTTGCAGACAGGCCCAGATTCTGACCTTTACCAGCTGAGTGACCTTGAGCAGTCGCTTCCCTTCTTTGGCCTGGTCACCGTGCTGACCTCCCTGTGTGTGTGGTGTTTTCAATAAGAAAATGGCTATGATGGTCTTGGCATGGTGTGTGGCAGGTAGACTCAATAAATGGTGATTTCACAGAGGGCAAGGCCACGGGCAGGTCTCAGATGACAGGCTGCTGATGGACAGAAGGAGGTGGGAGGCCCTGCCTTCTGGGCGCTTCTGCATTGTGGAGATGTCAACCTGAGCCTGTAAATGAGGGGACTGATAGGAGGCCCTTGATACTAGAGGGTGGAGCTGGGGAGGTGCAGGGAGGGAAGGCCAGGGTGGGCCCCCTGGAGCAGGGGACTCCGGTGATGGGCGTTGGACAGTGAGCGTGCAGGACTGATTGATTAACTGAATGATTGGTTGGTTCATTTCCTCAGCAGCTTCCTGAACTCGACTCTGCCCAGCCCTGGGCCATGAGTCAGAACCGGTGCCTGGAGGAGGAGGCTGGGGTGGGGGAGGGGGGCGTGCAGGCTGGGAGGGAGCAACCCTCAGGGAGTCAGGCACTTCCTTGGAACAGGCTAGTCACTTGTGACGGCAGCTCTCTTGGCCAAAGCCCCCGCTGGCACCACAGTGGCTCTGAGCAGGGACTAGACAGCAGAGACCAGATTCTCGACCCTGCTATGTGCTCTGGGGACTTGCACTCCTGGGGCCCCTCTGCCTGCCACCTCCTCCAGAATGGCCAATGTAGGTTTGGTTTTGCTTCTCTTTCCACTCTGGGGGGCTCAGTAAGGACAGGGGTTCCCCTAGAGGGTCGGGGCTGGGTGTGGGCCTGGGAGGGAAGAGCAGAGGGTCTGAGGCAGGGGTGGGCTCCGGTCAGCATTTCCCTGCAGCTGTCGCCCGCACCAGAGGAGGCGCTGTGGAGTAAGCGCAGGTGCCCTGCAAGTCCTCATCCTTGTCCTGCCTCTACCTGTGGGACCTCAGGCAGGTTCTTCCCTTCCCTGGGCCTCCATTTCCCCAGGGATGGAGGAGCACAGGACAGGACGCTTCCCCGTTCTGGTGGTCTAGGGAATTCGTCCCTGAATGCTGGTGCCCAGCTCAGAGTGACCCACTCAGTGGGAGAGAGCTGGAGGCTGAGGCTCCAGATTCATTTTCCTCCCTGGCTGCTGCCGGCTTCTGTCCTGGGGGCCCGGAGGGAGGGCAGAGCTGATGGGCAGGAAGCCATGGTCTGCTGACTGGTTAATAGGCAAGTGGCCCACAAAAGCCACAGAAATGGAAGCTTGGCCCAGGCACACCCGCCTGGACCCTGGGTGGACAGGCCTGCAAGGGTTGGGGGGTGGCTTCCTCTCGCTGGGGCCCTGAGTAGCCAGCCCAGGCCCAAGCCCGTTGCTTGTTACCCTGTGGGTGGCTGAGCCTGAGTCTCAGGAACTTCTAGAAGTGCTTATGGGGGAGAGGATGAGCTTGGGGTCATAAGTATCCAACAGGCCTGAAGAGTCCACTCTTCTTATTTTGCTGAGGGTGTGCTGAGCCTGGCATGGGACCATTTGAGGCAATTTGTGGTATCCCTGCCCTTCTCTACCACATCTGATTCTCCTTAGACCTTGAAGAACAACATCTTCTCTTCCCAGAACCAGGTTCAAATGCCTCTTCCTGCAGGAAGCTCTCCTTGATTTAGACTCCTCCTCTACCTCTCCCCGCCCACCCACAACACAGCATTTGAGGGGAGGCATGGGGCAGGGAAAGGAGCATCACCAGCTCTTGACTAAGGCAGATTAGACCTGCCTCCTCTGAGTGTGTGTGGCCTTGGGAATGCCCCACTGATTCTCTACGCTCTGAGGTAGGGCTATGATGTGTCAGGGAAGCGAGAGCTCCTTTCCCTACTCTCTGAGGCTTTTGGCGCTTTGTGGGGATGGAAAAGAAGACAGACTAGGCGCTGAATCTTGGAGCTTAACCCAATTTGTAGTTGCCTGGCCAAGCACCCGGGTGCGGTGGGGTCCTTCCTCAAGAATGGATGTGGGAGCCAGGCTGGGACACAGGAGCCCCAGTTCTCAGCACCACGTTTCACCACCTCTCAGGCTCCATCACCCACCCTTGGCGGTCAGCCTCATGTGCAGTGCCTGGGGAGAGCTGGGGGGGGCTGCATGGCCCCAGGACCCACTCTCTAGACTAGGGACATCCTAGGAGACCCTCTGTCCCCTCATGGTCCTTGAGACCTACCTCCCTCCCCCAACTTCCTGCACCACCAGCTCAGAATCCACTCTAGGGTTGAGAGAGGAGAAGTGTGTGTCCTGGACACAGGGCAGGCTGAGCACATGCTGGGCGGCAGAGAGGCAGCTGTGTCCTGGAGATTTCTCCACGGTGCCCTCTCCCCACTGTCCTGGCTAAGAGCTGGACCTAGGGTGTGCTGGGTGTCCTAGGGGTGCTAGGTGTGTCCCAGGTGTGTGTTAAGGTGTGCCCCGGTCCTGACTGAAGTCACCCGCGATGCCCACCTCATCAAGGGGGAGCAGGTGATCATTTGAGCCCCCATGGCGAGCCCGGGGTGGCGGCTGGCACACGGCTGGTGGTCAGGAAATGATTGCTGCCATCACTGCAGAGGCTGTAGAGTGAAGAGGTGAGAGGCGCGGACCCCAGCCAGATGGCCTGGGTTTAACACCAGGCCTGCCACTTTCAAGCTGAATCAGCCTGGGCACACTTTCACCCGTCAGTGCCTCAGTTTGCTCACGTGGACACCGGAGATAATATGGTTATTGAGGTGAAGGAGTGGGCAGCGCCAGGCACCCCACAAGGCTGTCCTCACGGGGCCTCGGTGGGGGCCCTTCCCAGGGCGTCTTAGGTGAGGGTTGCTGTGTCCTGGACTGTGAGCTCTGACGCCCTGCGGGGCCCACCGCCACACCTGGTGCCTCCACCGATGGGGGGCCTACTGTGTGCTCGTGTGAAGCCAGGTCCTGAGTCCCAAGAGCTTGTTCTTGAATGAGGGAGATGGAGGCAGACGGGGAGGCCAGGTCTCGGAGGCTGGAGAGGGACTTTTCCAGGAGGTGGTGAGAGGGGTTCTGGCCAGGCTGCACGCAGTGCTTCTCAACCCACATAGCTCTCTGTCCTGCGGCCCTCACATGCCCCTCTGCCCTGTGTTCCAGTGCAGGGACTTCACCGCCCACACGGGCTACGAGGTGCTGCTGCAGCGGCTGCTGGACGGCAGGAAGATGTGCAAGGATGTGGAGGAGCTGCTGAGGCAGAGGTGAGCGCAGGAGGGCCGGGCGGGAGGGAGGTGGCCTCCACCCAGCTCCTCGGAAGTGGCTGAGCCCCGATCCCAGCCGAGCTGTGGCGGGGTACCCTGCTCTAACAGGTCAGGTGTGTGACTCTTGTGTCCTTCCCAACCTGGGCCTCCCCCAAGTGGACAAATAATCTGAAGTCCCCCCAGATGTGCCTGTATTTGGCCGTCATTGATTTAGAGGAAGGACTGGCGGCTTAACTTTCTCAAGGAGGTCCCCAGAGGTGGAGTGAGTGAGCTTGTGGGAGGCAGAGCTGGAGGAGATGCAGCCCACGGATGTCACCGATGTCGTTGCAGGGCGCAGGCGGAGGAGCGGTACGGGAAGGAGCTGGTGCAGATAGCCCGGAAGGCAGGTGGCCAGACGGAGATCAAGTAAGAGGCTCCCTCCTGCTTTGCCAGGTGTGGGTTGGACCGGAAGGGCCAGCGAGGGTCTGGTGGCTCCCAGGGCAGGTGCCTGGAGGGCAACTCTCATGGGTTTCAGGCATTCTGGGTGAGGTCAGGTTCTGTGTGTGGGAGAAAAGGCAGCAATCTGAGTGCCAAGGCCCCGGGCAGGGGACGAAGGCCATCTGTCCTCGGCACCTGTAGCACAGCCCGCCTCCACCTGGGAGGCCTCCATCCAAGTCCTGAGAGGCAGGTGACAGCCTCTCACCAGCCCCTCAAGCCCCCTGCAGTGTGGGCTCAGCTGGGCTTCAAGGAGGGAGGTGTGGCCAGAGGCAGGGCCGTCAGGTCCTCACCTGTTAACTGTGTGACCTTGGTTGGGGGGTGGTCACTGACACTCTCTGTGCCTCCGTTTCCTCATCAGTGAACAGGATAATAGCGCACCCTTCCTCGGAGGCTAACGCAAGTCCAGAGCTCGGCTCAGGACGGGAGGTGGTGAGGGCAGTTGCCACCGTGAAACAGCTGGGCTTCTCTGGCCCTGGGGCCTGGGCCTCTGTGCACAGGCTGTGAGGAGAGGGTGCAAATGGGGAAGGAGTGATGATCTGAGGAAAGTTAAGGAGAACTTTCTAACAGTGGAGTGGAGGGGCTGCTTGGAAGGTGCAGACCCTCCCCACACTGGGTGAGGACTGAGCCAGGCTGAGGGGCAGAGCGCTGGACTCCAAGTCCTGGAAGGACTTTGATAAGCCCTTCTCCTACCCGGGAGGCCCAAGACCTGACCCCAGCCTGCGGCTGCCACAGCAGCCCATGGCCCTTGCTCCTTCTCCCCCGGTGAGTGTCTGGCTCTGCCCAAGGAAAGGCGCCCCAAAGCTTGTCAGTTCCAAAGCTGGGAACTGGGTCCCCTCATCTGAGTCTCCGAATATACAGCACTCTCTAGGTCTTCTAAAGACACAGGGGGCCCTGGCTGGTTCCTGCTTCCATCCTGGACCTGGAGAAAACTTGGGGAGGGCTAGAGCAAGATTGAAAAGTGGTGTGAGAGCCAGGGGAGGTGAATGCTCAGTGCCCAGGGGTCCTGCATTGGACCAGAAAGTGTGACTGCAGCTCTAGGAGTAAGAATGCATGTGCTCTAGTCCCTGCCTGGCCTTTGTGAGCTGTGTGACTGTGGGCAAGTCACTGAACTTCTCTGACTTGGTTTTCATCTGTCCACACCAGTGGGCTGCTGTGCAGTTAAATAGGGCAGGGCAGAGGCTGGGTCCAGGGGTGAGCTCAGGACATGGTAAGGAATAGATGCAGGTCTGGGGGGACCATCTTCGTCTTCCTGCGTAGGGCGTGATATCATGGGAGTATGATCTGGGAGGGGTCCCTGCCCGCCTCCCGGCCTCCCAGGCCTGCTGAAAAGGGAGAACTTTCGTGGGAAGAGAGGAGACCTTCCGGAGGGAGATGGAGAGGGCGCTCCAGGCAGGGCCGTGGCGGAGGCCAGGCTGGAGGCGGGCTGTGTGAGGCACACTCAGGGGGCTGTGAGTCATGGGGACTTCCAGCAGGGAAGGAGAGGCCACTGAGGATGAGGATAAAATGGGAGTGGAGCCAGGTGGGCAGTGGGAAGGGCGGTGAGCACACAGTATCTTGCCCATTTTTAGAACTATGAAGTGGCCAGGGCGAGTCTCTGGGTGGCCCTGACTCCCTGCGTGGTTATAGGAGGCCCGGAGAGGCAGAGTGTGCCCTGCCCTGTGTGCTGTGTGACTGGGGGTGGGCTCTCCCCCTCTCTGGGTCCTAGGTCCTAGGCTATGAAAGGGCACAGTCAAACCCAAGAGTTGCTTTGGACAGTCAGAATGTCAAGCAGGGTGCGCTGAGCCACAGTGATGGTCCATAAATAGCCGGGGTCTTTACGATCATGCAGGCCCCTCCGTAAGTCAGGTAAATTGGGGTCACCCTGCTGAGTTTGGGGCTGAGGAGCCTGACTGGCCAGCCTAGACCATTTCTTTTGAGGCCCCGGCCCCTCCCTGGCCCAGAGAGCTGGAATCCCTGGAGGGGCAGCCTCCATCCTACCTGGAAAGAGATGGAGCCTAGGCTGGGAGTGCCAGGCCCCCAGGCTCAGCCTAAGCAGCAGCAGGACAGGCAGGAACAAAACCCCTGGGGGCCCCGCCACCCAGCCACGCAGCCTCCAGGATAGGCCAGAGTGGCGCGTGCGCACCAGCACTGCCCCAAGTTTCCCATTGAGCAGAGGCGGACAGAGCAGCGGGGCAGAGCTGGGTAGGCTGGGGAGGGTACCTCCTGGGAGAGGCGGAGAGGAAGGGGAGGTGCCTTCCTGCCAGGGGCCTGGCCTGGGCAAAGGCTGGAGCTGGGAAAGCTCAGGGCACACTCAGAACCAGTGAAGGACAGGTAGGAGTCAAACAGTCCCAGCTCCCCGGCTGCCTCCCCTAGGGCCGTACCCCTAACTCAGTGGGCGGTACACAGTAGGTGCTTAATAAGTACCTCTGTTGACCCACGTGACTTGTACTGAGCTTGATGAGACTGTCAGCCGTGGGCCAAGTATCCATCATCCATCCGAGCCTACCCTGTGCCACGCCCTAGGCCGAGGTGAGGGGAGTCTACATTTTTGAAATAAGGTAAGATAGAGGCCCCGATGTCCAGAAGCCAGGGTCTCACACACTGAGGGCAACTTCACTCTTGTCCCCAGGCCTTTGTGTTAGAACCTCCCTTCAGGGCCCTCTCATGGCCTGCCTCCTCCAGGAAGCTCTCCCAGACACTCCAGACTTGCCTGCCCGTCAGGGTCTCGGCCTAGACCAGGTTGCCCCCTCCCACACCAGCCTGGAGGGCTCCTTGTGGGTACAGTGAGTGGCAGCCGTGACAAGATGGGTTGCCTGCTTGTCAGCATGGAGCCTTGGGATGTGCTCGGGGTGGGCACCTGGCAAAGCTAGCCTGGCTGTTCCGCGTGGGGGTTGGCAGTTCATCCTCCGGGACCCATCCGCTGGTTGCAGGGAGCCCCCCCAGGTCCCATGGGCTGCTCATTCGCAGCCTCTGGGAGGGTGGGCGGAGGGCTGGGGGGTGCACAGGCTGGATGGGGCGAACGAGGAGGACAAAAGCTAAGGGGTTAAGTGACCCTGGAAACAGCCTGGCAAGAGCTGAGAGGGCAGAGCAGGCCTCCCCACCCCTGCTGCCTGGAGATGCAGCGTTTCTGTCCCTCCCTGACCTCAGACTGGCCAGAAGGCCTGAGACTCAGCCACATACGGTGAGAGGTTACTTCCACCTTCAAGTGATTTTTTAGCGGTCTCCTCCTCCACATGTTAACTCAGCAACCATTCTCTGGGCGCTGGCAGCGGAGAACACACAGGTAAGACCTGGTCGCCAGCTCCAGGGATCCCCACAAGCCCCTTCAATGCATTTTAAAGGCATTATGTGGGTGCAGGGGCTTACTGATACCACTTAAACCACACATCAGCCTCACAGAAAACTCACCTTGACTCTTCCTTCCCACCTCTGGGCCTTTGCTCTGGCTGTCACCCCTGTTTCTCCCCTGTAAGGCCTGGCAGAAGTCCCACCTCCCTCAGACAGCTGTCACCTCCCCATCTCATTCATCCTGCCCCAGGTAGAGCGCTGAGGGCCGTGGGCTCCGGAAGCTGCCTGGTGGGGTGTGCAGGAAATGAGGGGGAATTGAGGCAGCGGGGCTGGGCCAGCTTCCTGCGAACATCCCCCAGGAGGGCAAGGTTTTGAATCATCACACCTTCCCACCTGTTTCACTCCTGCTTGTCTCAGCCGAAAACCCTGTGTTTTCCTGTCTGAAGAGATTTTGGTTTCGTGATCTCTCCTCCTCTGAGCTCAGAGAGTAAAGATATCCCTGAGGATGCTGTGGGGAGAGAGAAGGGCCTGTTCCCATCAGGGCTTCCTGGAAGCCAGCGTACTCCAGGCCCAGCCTGCAGCACAGGGAGGTGACAGGAGCCATCTCCTGTGAGCAGGAGCCTTTTGGCCAGCAGGTGGGCTGGTGGGAGGTGGGGATGCCACCGCAGAGATGGGGAGGTGACGCATGTCACAGGCTGGGGATGCAGTACAGAAGATGTTCACACTGGAAATTCAGACTGAGACAGAGTTCCAGGCTGAGAGCCAAGTCGAAAAGGGCAACAGGATGAGTTACACATGAGGATGCTGGTGACTGACAACAGAGGGCAGAGGCCTGCATGGGGTCCCCATCCTTGACATGTGATGGAGACACAGTAGAGGAGAGCTCCGGGAAACCTTGGTGACAGTTTCCCTGAGTGTCAATGGGGAGGAACCCAGGAATGATAGAAAAGCTAAGAGAAATCATCTTTTCTGAATTTTGTGGGGCAGAGAAAGATTTCAGATGGTCCCCAAATGCCCCACAGGATCAGAGTTTAAGGCCATTCACCTGGGAAGAGTTTGTCAACCCACAATGGGCTCCCTCTGGTCCCAGGAAAAGTTGAGGTCTCCCCACAATAGACCTGGGGCTGTCTCCTTGAAAGTCTGGCTGAGAGAGAGAGGTGATGTCCTGGGCCCTGCTTTGTGAGTGGAACTGTGATGGCCTGAAGGAGAAGAAAGGTCTGCTGCCCAGAGGTGAGTGGGTGGGGGACCTGGAGCAGTCAGAGCCTGCAGTCCTGCTCCCCTGTCCCGAGCAGACCGAGCACCCTCATCCGTGCAGCCCCCAAGGAACAGCAAGCTCATGGGCGCAAACAGGAGCCTGAGGTGAGCATAGACTCTGTCACCATCAGGACCATCCCAGGGTGGGAGCAGAGACTGCATGTCCGCCTGGCAGTGCTGTAAACTCAGGCAGGGGCTCCCAGCATCCAATGTGTGTAGGGGTCGGGATAGCAGGGAGGAAGGACCAGCTGCCCCAGGAGGCTGTGATTCCTTACAGCCACCTTGGGCCTGGGAGGAAGGGCCTGAGTTCCTGGGCCCAGGAGGGTGGAGAAAGGCCTCGGTATTTAGGAGTGTTGAGTTTGTTGTTCTGGGCTGTGATCCTGCAGACAATGCAGAGGAGAACCAGGCATTGCCCCTGTTCAATGGGCTCACAGTTCAGTGGGGTAACAGACACTCAATGTATCAACCCAAGATGACAACAGGACAAGTGCTCAGAAGGGACAGAAGAGGAAGCCAGGCCAGATGCTGCACATAGGGAATTAGCATGTTCAAAGGCCTTCAGGTAAAAAGGAACATGGCATACAGCAGGAACTGGTGGGTGGCCAAGTGACTGGGGCAGAGAACAGGGCTAACAGGTGGTAAGTGAAGCTGGAGGGATGGCGATGGTGGGCCAGGGGCCAGGGTGGTGGCAGTGAGAGGTGGACAGGTAGGAGATTTGGGAGGTGGAAGGGAAGGTAATGCAGGGGGAGGCGGGTGGAGCCGAGGGCAGCTCCCAGGTTTCTGGTGTGCATAACCAGGAGCCCTGGTGGTGCGTTTGCTGAGAAGGGAGACCTGCAGAAGGAGCAGGTTTCTGGGGGCACTGAGTCCATCTCAGACACTCTGAGTCTGAGGTGTCTGTGAGATGTGAGAGACCAAAGGAGGTGAGGGGCAGGCAGTGAGTGTGCAGGCCGCGGGCTCTGCGGGGTCTGGGTGGGATGTGGGCATGTTGTGGGTGAGGGATGGTGGGGAAAAGGGGCCACGCTGGGCCTGGAGAAGCCCTAACCATGAAGGGGGAGACCAAGGCAGGAGAGTGTGTAGGGAAGGAGAGGGATTGGAGGCGTAACCACTGGCAAGGCGTCACCTGTCGGAAAGTCCTGACCTCTCCCCTCCCCGACCAGGGCATGTCAGGTCACCATGGCCATCACCCCTCTCCTTCCTCTGGTGAAAAGCAGAGTCCCACCGGGTTCCACCTCTCACCAGTTGTGTGACCATGGTCAGTTTCTTAACCTCTCTGACCCTTGTTTTTCTCATCTGTAAAATGGGGATAATGATGGTGCCCTCCCTGCCTGGAAGAGCTGTGAGGATTAAGTAATTTAAGCTCACGCTGGAACCTCCATCAGCAGCACCTGGAGGCAAGTTAAAACAGTGTGCCAGGCCCCACCCCCGAGCTTCTGCTTCAGGAGGCTGGGGTGGAGCCTGAGAATTTGCGTTTCTAACAAAGGCCCAGGTGATGCTGATGCTGCTGGCCTGCTCCTTCTCCATGGCCATGGCCTCAGGTTCCCCAGCTGTCCCAGGACCGCGGGAGATGCAGGTGGGTGGGCCGGGCTGTCTCGCTGGGTGTCATGCAGCCATATGGCCACCAGGGGGCGGGCGTGCCGCTCTGCAGAGAGACTGTATGAGAGCCGAGAGCAGGCTGAACGCCCCAACCTCGCCCCACTCCAGGGCGGCTTAAGGATGCTGCCAGTGACAGGCTGCCTCTCCGCTGCCTCTGTCTGACCCCAGCAAGCCTGGCCATGCTCTGGCCTCAGTTTCCATATCTGCCTCGATTGACTGTGCCCCCCCAACCACCCAGGATGCCTGAGGAGCCATGGTGTATTTTACCTCCTTGGTTAAGGGGCTACAAACACCTTCAAGGGGACCCCCTACCTGAAGGTGAATTCTGATAAGAGGAGGTACCCAGTAAGCTCTTAGGTGGGACACTTTGGAGGTACAGCTCAGGTCAGATTCAGGAGCTGGGGGCACCCCCTAGACTGGTGGGGGCATGCAGACGTGGGCCCAGGGGAGGCAGCAACTTTATAAAGCACCTGCTTTGTACCAGATCCTGATGAAAGTGCCTTATACGTATAAATTCATTTACTCCTCCCAACCACTCCATTTGCACTATTATTAACCTCATTTTGCAAAAGGGGGAACCAAGACACAGAGAGGCTGGGTAACTTGCCCAAGGTCACATAGAGAGTGAGTGCCAGAGCTTGGACTGAACCCAGGCTGTCTGGCTCCAGGGTCTGCTTCTAAAGCAGGTGGGAGTCCAGAGCAGGAAGACCCTGCCCAGGTCCTGCTGGTTTCCTGGGCTGAGATCCAAGTCACCTCCCACCTCTGCGGGAGCAGAGAGCTTACCCCTCTGGGAGGCCCCTGCCTCCGAGAGCTGATGGGCTGGGAGAGGCCCTTTCCCCATCAGTGCTGTTCTGACCCAGGGACCGCCGTGTCTCGTGGTGCCCCTCACCTGTCCGCAGCAGGCGGGACGGGGTCCCGGGGGGCTCCGACATCTTTGCTCAGGCCTCAACTCCGTTTGTGGCCTGGGAAGAGCCCCCTCAGCAGGAGCGCCAGATAAAATACAGAATGTCCTGTTTAATTTGAATTCCAGATAAACAACAAATATTTTAAACATGTATGTTCCAAATATTACATGGGTCACGCTTGTACTCAAAAAATGTTTGTTGCTTCTCTGAAATTCGAACTTAACTGGGTGTCCTGTATTTTACTTGCTCCATCTGGCAACTCTAGCCTCGGGCATCACCCCCTACCCCTGCCCAGTGCCAGCCCCTTCCTGCTCTCCCTGGGCCCTCCCTGGAGGGGACAGTGCCTGCATCTCTGCTTCAGACTGGCTACCCTGTTGCCTCCTGACTCCTCCTGCCGGGTTCTCTCAGGCACCCCAAGTTCAGTGCACCCTAAAGTCAGCTCTCCACCTTCCCTCCTGGGCGCCCTCTCAGAGGTGCCACCTGTCCACCCAGCCACTCAGCCAGGGACAAGGGAGCCCCTCAGCCTCACACTGTCCTCCCCTGTATACCTTATGCGTCCTGTCCAGAGGCCCCCACATCTCCCCTCCTGCTCCTCTGCCCTGCTCACCACCCTCCGTCCAATTACAGCCCCCATCCAGCTCCCTCCAAAATGTCCTTGGGCTATTTGCCAGGTTCGAACCCGCCCTCTCCTGCTTCAGCTCATCCTAAAGAAGGAAGAAGCCTGTGGGGGAAGGGGCTCTAGGAGGCGGGGAGGGAGGGCCCGCCACAGTGGGACGTTCGATCACTGTATAATTTCCAAAAAGCTTTGCCGTCCAGAAATCCCAGCTGGGGCTCTGAGTGGGTGATCGTGGTCTGGCTAGAGGGTCCTTTGGGTCTAGATCTGAGTGAGTGACCTATGGCTCTCCTGCTGACCCTGCTGACCCTGGCCTTTCTCTTTTGCAGCTCCCTGAGGGCCTCCTTTGACTCCCTGAAGCAGCGTAAGTCCCACCTTTCCTGCATTACAGGCTGCAGGGTGACAGGACCTTCCGGGAACACCAGATCCCCCACAGACGGAGATGGATGAATTCTGGCTGGGAGTGGGGAGCTCAGGCTGTGCACAGGGCTGCGAGGCTGGTGGAGGACTTGGGGCTGACAGAGACGAGCTGGGGTTTGGGCTGGGCTGGTCCAGGCAGGGGCGAGCGTGTGAGTAGCTGGGGCCCATCAGGTCTGACACCGGGGACTGATGACCTTACTCTGCCCACAGAAATGGAGAACGTGGGCAGCTCCCACATCCAGCTGGCCCTGGCCCTGCGGGAGGAGCTGCGGAGCCTGGAGGAGTTCCGTGAGAGGCAGAAGGAGCAGAGGAAGAAGGTGAGGCGGGTGCTGGGGTGGGGCCTGGGGTGGGGGGAGCGGGAGGTGGTCCTTGTTACCATGTGTGCGTGTCTGAGTGCAGGCTGGGTGTCCCCACTAGAGCGCAGGCGCTGGCTGGGGTCTACGGTGAGGCCAGTCTGCCCCCGGGCTCCCCTCGCTTTCTGTTCTGAGCGGTAGCTGTGAAAACCAGGCTGGGGGGTGATGGTAATTTGGAGGAGAGGAGGGTGTGGACAGAGGCCAGGCCCCAGGAACCAGGGCCCAGCTCTCAGGCCTGAGAGTCCCCCTGGGGTCTTCTCCCTGAGCAGGCTCATATCAGGAAGAGGGAAAGATGGTCTTTTTGACCATTCTGTTACAAAAAGCTGGGATGTCTGGACGACAAAGCCACAGCAGGCTGTAGAGGGCCTGTGACAGCTCAGAGGAGGCCACTGAAGCTAGGGAGTCACCAGACTGGCCGAGCAGAAACCCAAGGAGCAGAGCTGTGGGAGAAGGGACCCTGCAGGGCTGCCTGAGGCTGAGGGAGACAGCCGGCAGGAGTCCGGGGTGTTAGGCCCACCTCCGCATCCAAAGGAACTTTCCATCCATCCGTCGGATGGTCGTCCCTAGATGGAGGGGGGGCCTGTATGGACAGGAAGTGAGGTCCTCGTCACGGGAGGTGTGGAAGCAGAGGCTGGAGGCTGCTTGTTAGGGAAGATGCAGGAGTTGTAGGGGAGGTGGGTTGGGGGACCTCTGTGTCCCAGGGCCCCCTCCCAAGCCTGAGGCTCTCTGATTGGCTGCGCATGTGGCCCCTGGGAAGATAGGTGGGGATACATGCTCAGCCTGTCAGATCCTGAGTGATGAGGGTGGTGCCTTGGACAGGGTGGGAGAGGCCAGTGCATAGAAATACTTCTTGCTCCCAGAGGAAGGATCATTATAAACTGTTCAAAGAATTGAAAATGGAAAATTCCACACAACTGAGCAGTGAAGAGGACGGCGACAGTTCATGGCTGGAGCCAGGCTGGGACTGGGTGTCCTGGCCGAGTGGCTTCCCTTCTCTGCGCCTCAGTTCCCCTCTTGCAGGCTGCGACGCTTACATCCACCTCCCAAGCTTTGGGGACAGCCCAGAACCAGGCCCCCCTTCATAGGCAGGTTGCTGGCCGGCCTAATGGCTCTGACCACAGAAGCGTCGTGTGGCCGTAGTCCCTGTCTGCCCGTCCGGCCAGCCGGGGTCTCTGGCTTTTAAGATTCTAAATTAGGGTTCCTGAGCAGACAGCTGTTACCCCCGAGCCAGCCCCAGAAGTTAGCCCAGCCTTGAGGTGCTGGAGCCAGTGGCCTCTCTGGGCTGGGACTGGCCTGCAGAGCGTCTGCTGCAACACTGAGGCCCGGAGGGGGCTATTTTGAGCTTTCCTGTGGCCAGCAGGGCTGTGATGTCTGCAGAAGCTGTTTTGGACAGAGTGACACCTTCTGCAGAGTGGCCAGGGTGCCCACAAGTGGAGGAGAGCTGTGTATTGTGGGGGGAAGCTTGCCTGGGTGTGTGCACACGTGTGTGTGTGTGTGTACATGTGTGTGCACACAGGAGAATGTGGGTACATGTGTGCATGCCTCAATGTTTTGGGTGTGGCCAGGTGACTTCCTGAGGTCTCCCTGCTGGCATGGGCCCACTGAGGCCCCAGGCACCAGCCTGCTCCAGCCGCAACTCGAGGGGCATTTTATTTCCACTTCTCCTCGTACCTTATACCCAACCTCTGTCCAGGCCAAGTTCACCCGATCTGAACAAGGAGCTGGGGAGGGGAGGGGAGGGTGCAGTGGCCCCGGGTGCCTGTATGTGTAGCCGTGACTCAGTTTGGGGGGTGTGTGCACGGGCCCATGGCTGTGGGGTGGGGAGCCATGGGAAAGTGTGTGTGTGTGTGTTCTTGTGAGTGGTGTCTGTGGGTGCTCTGTGAAGGCTTGTGTGTGCAAGTGTGAGCAGTGGGGCCTGTTAGTGCTTGAGTGTGTCGTGTGGAGCTCTGCGTGCGTGTATGCACCAGCGTGTGTGCACGGGTGTGATCGCTGTGCGTGGGTACGGAGGCTTGTGAGCGGAGGCCCGTGTGTGCATGCAGGCTGGGTGTGCCCGCCAGAGAGCAGGCACGGGCTGGGGTCTGCAGCGAGGCCGGGCCGCGCCCTGGGCTCCCCTCGCTTCGTGTTCTGAGCGGTAGCTGTGAAAGACGGTGGGACAGGGAGGGAGCCTTGTCATCGCCACCGTCAGAGCCAGGAGGGGAGGCCGGGCCTCATCCCAGGGACACCCTGTCCTCTTGGCCTAGAACATCCTGAGGCCACAGCCCCACGCTCAGAGCCTTGTGTCCCCCGCAGTATGAGGCCGCCATGGACCGTGTCCAGAAAAGCAAGCTGTCGCTCTACAAGAAGGCCATGGAGGTGAGTGTGAGAGTCTTAGGCCTGGAGGGGCGGCTGGGCTCAAGGTGTGGATCCCAGGAGCCTTGGGCTGGGCACAGGGGACAGGGCTGGCCGTAGGCCTCCACCCAGCAACAGGAACAGCAGCCTGCTGGGTCTGGGGGGCTGCACTGGGTCCCAGGGCCCCATACAGACTGACGCAGGCCTTGCCCTCGGGGGGCTCATCCTGACTGATGAGCAGGTGGTCAGTCCCAGACAGCGGTCCACAGGGCCATCCATGCCGTCAGCTCGGGACTCTGGGGGCAGAGGGAGGAGGGACCCCTGAGCTGTGTCCCCTAGGACACTCGGTGAGGAGAAAAAGGGCTCCACCAGGGGACCACACGTGCAGAGGCTGGCATCGTGACAACGCATGGCTTTTGCAGGGCCCTGCTGGTGGTTTGATGAGGCTGGGCTCATGGGTAGGGCTATGCTGTCCCCACTGGGAAGGGGCCTGGCAACAAGACTCCCTTGTCCATCTCCATTCTGGACCCTGATCCCTGTCCCCGGTGAGGAGGCCCCCACTCCATCCACAGCCCCCAGCAGGGAGAAGGGAGGCTGGGCTCAGGAGCCTCACTCTGGGGCGCCCCAAGTCATGCCCTTCCACACCCCCAGTCCAAGAAGACATACGAGCAGAAGTGCCGGGATGCAGATGATGCCGAGCAGGCCTTCGAGCGCATCAGTGCCAATGGCCAACAGAAGCAGGTGGAGAAGGTGTGTGGGGCCACTGAGGCCATGTGGTGTCACAGGGCTGGGGCGGGGCAGGGCAGGGAGGCAGGGCAGGGGTGCCACAGACACCCCAAGGCAAGGCCTGCACCTGGGACATTCTGGCTGTTCACCTCTCTGAACCTCCATCTCCCCATCTGTGAAATGGGTTTCCTAGAATCTCAGGGCCTGGACAGACAGGGTCAGCTTGACTCCCTTTGCCATCCATCCCCAGGCTGCCCCCAAGGACCCATTCCTCAGAGCAGGCCCACTGCAGCCCCACTGCAGCCCAGGCCCAGAGCTCACAGACAATGAGAACAGACGCTAACCCTCACACAACCCTTTGGAGAAGGGCTCACTAGGCCCAAGTCACAGAGAGGAAACAGGCCCAGAGACGGTGAGGGACTTGTCCAAGTTCTCAGGGCCAGGAAGCAACAGAGAAAAGACCCAAACCCAGGTTGTCCAGAGCCCAAACTCTTGACTGCTCTGGCCTCTTGGCCAGTTGCGGGGGCGGGTGTCAGAGCTGCCATGGCCCAAGAACACAGTTGCCCGTTGCACAGACCGGAAGGCTGAGGCCCAGAGAGGGCAGGGGCCTGGAGTGAGCTGGTTGCAGCAAGCCCCAGCCAGTGGGTTCAGGAGTTGTCATGGGGCACCAGCCCTGGTCAGTGTCTCCCTCTTGGTCTCGGCATCCTGTTTTCACGTGTATCTGCATGAGTTGCAGGTTTGTTTTATTCCTTTTTTATTGGAACCAGCCTGTGGTCCTCTGTGGGGCGTGGCTGGAGTTAATGAGAGAACTTGTCCACAGCTGGCTCCTGAGTGGTCCCCCAGGTGGCCAAGGGAGTCCCTTCGGAGTCACTCAGGGAGGCTGGGAGCCCAAGAGCTGGGCTGGGCTGGGAGGCCCTGGGGGCGGGGCCTCAGGGCTGCTCTCTGTCTCCTCAGAGCCAGAACAAAGCCAAGCAGTGCAAGGACTCGGCCACGGAGGCAGGTAGGCAGCCAGCCCACCCCTTCAGCTGGGGGAAGTGGTGGCCTGGACAGTCCTCTCCCTGCAGCACACTTCCCTCACCCTGGGGACAGTTACATGCTCCTCACTCTCACTTCCATACTTTTGTGCAAGTAAGATAAAAACATTCGTCTTCTCACATTTGCCAACACTGCTCTTGGTGCTTTGCATATTTTAACTAATCCACGTGACAGTCCTGTGAGGTGGCCACTATTATATCCTCTTTAACAGATGAGGCAGCTAAGGCACAGAGAGGTTAAGTGACTTGCCCAAGGGCACACAGCCAACAAGTGGTGGTAACTGCATTCGAACCCAAGCCATCTGACTCCAGAGCCCAGGACTATCACAACCACAATCAAGGGAGACAGACCTACTCGCCTCCCACCTCTCCCTCCCTCCCATCTATACACTGACACATGTGTATGCACACAGCCTTCCCTTCTCTGGGCCTGTCTCCTCTATCCTTCATCCGATGCCAGAAGTCCCAACACCCCTCTCTCTGCTAGCATGGCTCCTAGGACAGAGAGCTTTCGATTACTCCCTTGCACTGGGAAGGCTCTCCCTTCTGCTAGCACGGCCTTTCCCAGGACGCAGCAGCTCCCTTGGCTGGGGACAGGTGAGCCCCAGAGAATCTGGAGATAGAGGTCATGGCCCAGCCTGTGGGCTTCCCAGCCCATCAGCTCCCTACACTCCCCTCCACCCCTCCTTCAGTGCCAGCCTCTCTGAGCCTCAGTTTCCCATCTAGAAAGTGAGGGTGGGAGCCAGGGATGGCGAAAGACCCGGACTCTGACCTTGGGCATCTGAGGCTCGGCTCCAGGCTTGGCTCCAGCCCCAGCCCCAGCCCCAGCCCGCTGGAGCACAGTGGGGAGCTGGGAGTCACCCTGAGAAGAGCAGTACCAGTGTGCGGGGCCCTGACGAGCATTCAGATGCAGCCCCAACAGCCAGGGTGGGGCCCCCTAGGGAGGAGGAGGGGTTCCAAGGACTTGCACAGGAGGGCACTCGGGGCAGGGGCACTGCTGGAGCAAAGGAGGGGCCGTGGGAGGGTATTCAGGCCACCGGCCTCCCTGAGGACCACCTGTGCTTCCAGAGCGGGTGTACAGGCAGAACATCGAGCAGCTGGAGAAGGTGCGGGGCGAGTGGGAGCAGGAACACCGGGCCACGTGTGAGGTGAGTGACCCCACTCCTTCCCTCAGCTACAATGGGACAGACGCCCACCCCTGCTCCAGCTGCTTCATGGGGGGATGAGGCATCATTGCTTCCTTCATTTTCTCTTCCACTCATGCCACTGGCCCTGTGCTGGGTCCCTGCCTCTGGGGAGTTCATTGCCTGGCTCTGTGCTCTAGGCCCCTTTTTGCAGGCAGGCATCCTTCACCTCCACTGGCTGAAGCCCAAACTGAGGCTCAGACAAAACCCATAGCGTCCCTGGGCCCTGCTGACCGACAGGGCCTGGGAGACAGGCCTCAGGATTCAGGGACCAGTGCTCCTCCCATGACACTCCCCAGAAGCCGGTACAAAGGTTGGGGTGGGAACCCCCAGGAAGAATCTGTCCTTTAGACTTGGCTTTCAGCAGAGGGGGTCTGGCTGAGTGGGGCCCGGTCTGGCCCAGCCCTGCAGCAGAGCCCTCCACTTCTCTTACTCCCCCAGGCCTTCCAGCTGCAGGAGTTTGACCGGCTGACCATCCTCCGCAACGCCCTGTGGGTGCACTGCAACCAGCTCTCCATGCAGTGCGTCAAGGACGATGAGGTGGGGGCTGAGGGTGGGGAGGGGCAGGGCCGGGTGGAGCATGGGGAGAGGGCAGCCCCCCAGGCCTACCTGAGTCTGGCAGCAGACAGCTTCCTCTGTGGTCCACGCCCTGGCCCCAGGGCTCTCAGCCCCTGCCCCGCCTCGCTGCCGGCACCTGCTCCCTGTGCTCCAAGGCCTTGGCTCTGATAGCAGAGCCACAGAGCACCTGCACCGTCTGCCAGGGTCAGGAAGGTGGGTGGACACAGGCCCGCAGAGTTTGGGGAGAGGCTGGAGGACCCTGGGTTGTCTGCTCCAGGCCTGGCGCTTACAGGAACCAAGGTCTAGTCCCTCCTCTGTCCCCAGACAGTTCCTGGGTGGGTCCTCCTCAGCAGAGAGGGGCTGCCACCCCCCGCTGGGGCCCTGCCCTCTGTTGGTGCAGCCCCAGAGCCCTGTGCTCTCTCGAGGCAGCCCCTCTGCCCACAGGCTGTTTTGGAGTTTCCCCCTCAAATGACTGACACCCCCCCAGTGGCCTCCTTGTGGCAGAGGAAGGGGTGTGGGCTTTGAACCCTCCCGTAGTGAATCCCAAGCCCAGCGCACTGAATTCTTGCTTTGTGATCTTGGACAAATCACTCTACTTCCAAATTTCCTCATCCGTCAAAAGAGGAAGTAGTGTCGCCCTCAGAGGATGGGAGTGAAGTGACTCCTTGCAAAGGAACTTGTGCACAGCTCTTCAGGAAACAGAAGCTGCCAGCCAGGCCCTGACCCCCGGGCCGGCCTTGGGTAGTTACCCCTCAAGGCCTCTGGCCCGGGTTCAGACCCACGGAGGTGAGGCCTGGCCCCTCAGCGTCTGCTCTTGCCTGCCCCCAGCTCTACGAAGAGGTGCGGGTGACACTGGAAGGCTGCAGCGTGGATGGTGACATTGACGGCTTCATCCAGGCCAAGGGCACAGGCACCGAGCCCCCAGGTGAGGCCGGCCTGCAGGCAGCACAGCCTCTGCGTCCAGGCCCAACTCGCCCTGACGGCCCGGCCGCGGTTCTCTGCGCATCAGCTGCCGGGACCAAGAGGGAGAGGCTCACATCTCCCTTCGGAGGGGGGCAGTCAGGGACAGTGTCACACCTCCCCGCTGGGGGGGAGGGGTCAGGGACAGTGCCGGGGCTCTAGCCTGCTACCTCCTCTGAGACAGAGGATGAGCTGAGCTCAAGAACCCTGGTAACACTGAAGGGGTGGAGGGCAGGGGTAGAGGCAGGGAGCCTCCCAGAGCCCCCTCCCCAGCCTGTTCAGTACCACTAAGTCCTAAGTTTAGAATATTCGGTCTTGGTGGTACCTGTGGTGGGGTCTCTCGTGGAAGCACCAGGGTGGGCCAGGGGACGGTGGGGCCCCAGACTGGGTCTTTGGGTGGGGACAGGATGGGGGTGTCCTGTCTGGCCCCCCACCCTGGGCCTCACGGGCTTGCTGCCCGCAGCTCCGGTGCCCTACCAGAACTACTATGATCGGGAGGTCGCCCCGATGTCCAGCAGCCCCGGCCTACAGCCATCCTGTGGCATGATAAAGAGGTGAGCGCAGACTGGGGCGCAGAGGCTGGGGCTAGGGGGAAAGGGGCCTGCCAGGAAGCAAGGCCCGCCTCTCCTCCTTAACTGGCTCTTCCCTGTGTATTTACCGAGCATCTACTGTGTACATGGTGCTGGGCACTCTTTAGGGACAAGACAGGCTCACTCTAGCCTCATGCCACCCTCAGCCTAAAGGGACAGAGGCATTAAGCAGTCACACCCCGCTTATTCACTAGCAACTGCACGCAGACTTTCAGGGTGGCTTGTCCCTTAGGCCCTGCCTCTAGCCTGGCTGGAGCCCTGGACTGACAGGCTGCAGTGGTGACCTCTCCCGCTGGTGAGATCAGGGCAGCCCGTACTCCTGGAGAACGCTCCAGGCTTTCCCAGGGCTCCTCACCTGGACTGGCTGCAGTGGGTGTCATCTGCACAAGCCATGTACCTTCTCTAGGTGCAGAGCCTGTGAATGTAGGGGGCAGACCCAGATCTAAGGATGCTCCTGTTTCAGGCCTTAAGTGACGATGATGACAGCCCACATATCCCCTGTGTGGGTATCTAGGAACATCTGTGGGCTTCACGTGGTGCCGGTGGCCCACCCCCACCGCCTCTCCCTCCAACCTACTGTGGAGAAGGCCCTGTCTTTGAGAGATGGGCGAGGGGTGGGGCTCCCAGCCCTCCGAGGACAGCTCATTTCCAAGGCCTCTGGAGCCCCCCTGCAGGAAGTCTCCGGGGAGACAGAGGCTCGTGGGCATCACAGCGCACACCCCTGCGAACCCTGAGAACCAGAGGCCCCCAGGAGAGGAGGGCATTCCCACCTGCACTCTTACCAAAGTCTTGGAGGACCCAGACCCCAGCAAGGCGGCCCCGTGTCCCTGGTGAAGCTGAGCCTTCAGCCTTGGCCCGGCTCCCCCCGCACCCCCCAGGAAGACTAAGGCAGGGAAGTAGCATCAGCCTCTACTCGTTTAGCCCTTAGCACCACCCGCTGTGGGCACCCTCACCTGTCTCCCTACTACTTACCCCAGTGTCTGCCTCTTGCTTTTTGCTTTCTTCTTTTACTCAACAAATGTGTGTAAATCTGGCTCCAGGCCTGAGCGAGGCACAGGGGAAGGGGTGAACTAGCCCAGCACTGCCTCCTGGAACCCACTTTGCGTGGCCAGGTCACAGGGAAGCTGCAGGGAAGAGGACTGTCCGGGCCAAGATGGGTGAAGGCCCTAGCGGGTCGTGAGTAGGCCAAGCTCCGGGCAGCAGCTCCTTCACGCCTCGGGGAGGCTGGGGCAGCGGCCTGGGCCCTGGAGAACAGAGGTCTCAGAGCCACCAATTAGGCCCTGCAGGGACCCGGTACAAGATGACGGCTAGTGTGAGGGACTGGGAGAGCGCCGCCGCTGGGGCCCCCCTTGGGGGAGCTCTCATGCTGAGGGGCACCCCGTCAATCACACCTGTGCCTGGAGCCCCAGGGCTCCCTGCTTCATCCACCTCCCCAGGACCCACCTGCTTTCCTCCCTGTCCCCAGGTTCTCTGGGCTGCTGCATGGAAGTGCCAAGACCACATCGTCAGCAGCTTCTGCAGGTAACTGGGGGTGCTGTGAGGGCCCCCAAACTGTCACCCTGCAGGGAAGGAGAGGATGCCTACTTGGCACAGATGGGTCCTCCAGCAGCAGGGGGGTTGGGGTTTGGGGAGAGGCTGAGCCAGGTCTGGGGAAGCTCCACATCAGGGGGGGCCTCCAGGGGCCACTGTTTTTTCCAAGGGGCGGGCGCCAGGCCTGACCCTGCTCTCAGCCTCCACAGAGAACCTGACCCCCACCCCTGAACGGAACGACGGTGTCTACGCCGCCATCGCTGTGCAGGAGACGCCAGGACCCTCCACCCTGCCAGCCCAGGAGTACAGGGCACTCTATGACTACACGGCCCAGGTGAGGACCCGCCCTCCTGTCCTCCCCGGGAGGGCACTGGTATGCCCAGGGTGTGCTCACACGTAGGCACGAGCATTGTGTGCTGGAGTGGGTGCCCTTAGGACAGCACCCAGCATGTAGGGGAGGCCCAGGCCTGCCTGAGTCTGGTCACACGCATACGTGGTGTGCAGGCAGACCGACAGCTGGGGCTCCCCGAGGAAGTGGTCTGAGGGTCAGGTTCTGCACCCACAGGTGAGGGCCTTGTTCCCACGACCATGAGTGTCCAGGGTTTGACTTTCGGAGGCCCATAAGGGGAGGATGAGTCAAGGAGCCACAGGGTACCATGCCAAGGTCCCCAGGAAGCCTAGTCTGCTCCTTGCTTTGAGGTGAGGTGTACAGAGCTGGACTCCTAGGTTCCCCAGGACAGAGGCCAAGCATCCCTTCAAGGACAGAGCTGTCCCAGCAGGCCCCTTCAGCCTGATGTGCCTTCATTCTCTTGCCCAGGGCAGGCTGCACTGACTCCCAAGGCCCAGGCCCTGGATGGGGAGACAGGCCGGGATGATGACATTGTGCTCATGACAGGGCTAGCAGGGTGGGAGCATGGCAGGCCACCTGCCACAAATGGCTAGGCTGCTGTGTGTCAGGAGCAGGGAGAAGGGAAGGAGCCCCAGGTTGTGGGAGGCCCACAGTGACAAACCAGAGACGAAGAGGCCGAGTCCCACAGAGCACCCTACGTCCTGCCTCAGCTGACAGCCCGCCTGGGAGACAAGCTGGCATTTCGTGCCTGGGGTGTGGGAAAGGCTGACCAGAACTGTCCCAGCAGGCCCCTTCAGCCTGATGTGCATTCATTCTCGCCCAGAATTCTGATGAGCTGGACCTCTCTGCGGGGGACATCCTGGAGGTCATCCTAGAAGGGGAAGATGGTTGGTGGACAGTACAACGGAATGGGCAGCGTGGCTTCGTCCCTGGCTCCTACCTGGAGAAGCTCTGAGGAAGGGGCAGTCGTCTCCACCCCAACCTGCCTGTGGGGTCAGCGGTGACCCTACCACTGCCCTGGCCTCGCTGGGGCCCCAAGACAGAGCCTGCCTTCCCAGGAAGGGTGCTGGCTGCTCTCGAGCAGTCTTTGCCACAGGGAATAAAGGAGTGTTTTTCCCTCCTCGCCCTCCGTGTCCAAGTGCTCAATTCAGAGGAGGCGAGGGAGGGGAGAGGTCCAGGAGAGCAGAGCTGCCCCCGAGGCCCCAGCCCGGGTCTGTCCCAGGTCTGCTGGGGATGGAGAGGTGCCGCGCCCCGGGAACCGCCAGGGAGACCACACAAGGAAGCTGAGCGTGTCTGTGACAATGAGACTGGGAGACCAGGCACAGCCTGTCCAACAGAGATGCTGGGGGCTGGCCCGGGAGGCGGCAGCCGGGCTAGAGAGCAATTCTGGACGAACGAGGGAAGCAGATCGCTAGGACTTGGTAGTTTACGGGTGAGAAGAGTGGAAGCAAGGAGAGGAGGAGCTGTTTCCCTCCCCAGGGGGGGTGGGGAGGGGTAGCAGTGGGGACAAGCCTGAGCAAAGGCCCAGAAGAGGCAGGACATACAGGTAGACAAGAAGAAGGGAAAGAGGAGAAAGTCGGGTGTGAGTGCTTTATTTCCTGAAAATACCTGGTCATCTGGACTGAGCGTTCCATTTGACTGCACAGGTTTTTTCAAAACCCTTTGGCCTAGATATTTATCACCATCTCTGACAGGTGCCGCAGTGTCTACTGCCCTGAGGGTGACGGGTAACGGGTGTTAGGTAACAGAGCTTGTGCTCCAGTCGTACAGGAAGCCAGAGAATAGAACTGAAAGCAACTCTTGGGTCACAATTTATACCAGGAAAAAAGGAACCCACGAACAAATCTGATTCACTGCGTCTGCAGCTTTCTCCACTCTGTGTGCACCAGGTCACACCCTCAGCTGCACAGACAGCCGACCTTCCCGGCAGAGGAGATGCTGCCAAAGAGGGAGTTGGCAAGTGTGTAACTGGGTGTGTAAATCACCACAGCCCTCTTCCTGACAGAGGGCTGCTCAAAGACAGAATGGAGCAGAGGCAAAGTCTGGTCTCTGAAGTCAGAGCATCAGTGTCTGAACCCACGCTCAACTTCCTTGTGTGGTCTTCGGCAAGATACAGTTTCTCTGGACCTCAGTTTCATCATCAGTAGGATGGGTGCAGTCAGCACCTGTGTCAGTCACTATCCTTGAAAGTTCAAAATTAAACAGAAGTGCTAACTAAAAGCAAGAGATGATCATTTTTAATAAAAAGGCCACCACCTCTGAATCTTGGGGGTGGCCCAGTGTCCTCACTCAGCGCGCCCTCTGGAGAGCTGTGCTTACGTCACTAATTCCTTCCCCACGGTGACGAGGGGTCTAGGAGAAGCAGTGCGCTATTTGGCTGAACTGGACGCACGCACCACTCGGGCCTGACACGTAATTCCAGCTGCCCTCCCCCCAGCACTCCCAGGCCTGGCAACCCCAGCACAGGGTACCCGAGAGGCCTGTCTGGCTGAACCAGGACGTCGGCCTATGTCTCATCCCGGCGTGCGAAGCGGCAGCACGAGCCTGGAACAAGACCACTAGCAGACAGTGGGCACAGGGTCCCCCGCACCCTCACAGGGTCCCCGGGACCACACAGGCTTGTGGCTCTCAAACTGTGCTCAGCAAAGCCCCATCCGGGGCCAAAGCAAGGAGAAGGGGAGCCCCCACCCCACTTCCAGCTCAACTTGTAGACTTTACCTATTGGGTCAACAGTGCTTCTCACCCCTGGCTGCTCAATGGCATCACCCAAGCTTTTTGTTTTTTTAATGCTGACACTTTGGTCCCACCTTAGATGAACTGAATCCAACTCTGCCAGATGATCTTGAACATAAATATTTCAAACATTCTCCTGGTGATCCTACTATGCAGCCAGGATTGAGAATCTCTCTTAATTAATGGGTTCTTCAGCTGAAAAAAAAAAGTTTTAAAACCATTTTCTTATGGCACCACAGTGCGTATTTCAAACACTGAGTGCTCACTATGCCCGCCAGGAGCGGTACTGGGGATGCAAAGACAGACGAGTCTCTTTTCTATCCTATTGTAATTTCCACACCTATTTTACCTTCAGTGGATAAATGCCAAGAGCAGGAACTCTGTACGAGTCAACTTCCCTCACAACGAGCCGTGTACTCAGCACTGCCCACAAAGGTGTTCAGCAGGTAAACTCAGGATGTTTCTGCCAGGTGCTGCATGCACCCTCAGGGACACTGTAGTAACGGGCCACACGGGATACGTAAATTACTGCCCAGAGCCACAAGGATGCTGGATGTAAGATCAAGCACCCAGAGAGTCGGGGCTCCTACGAGCCAACAATAACCAATAACCAATTAGGAAACACAACAGCAAGATTATCCTGTCACAACAGCCATGGGCGTTAAGTTTCAGAGCAAATTCTCCTCAGTAAACTTAACTCTGTTAGCATCTGTAAGAAAGACAAAGCAAAAACAACCTATCAAACTAGGCAGATGATAGAAACTGGAAATCAAGAGATACAAATTACTGAAACACCTTTAAAAACATCCTGGTCCTCGCTAAGAGCCAAAGATATACATATTTTCATGTAGTGGGAAGCATGACTAGAAGCAAACATAAAGACTGATAATTCCCAAAGTGTCAAAAACAGACCAAGATGGTGGAGCCGGAGGGCGGGGAACTCACCTCCCCCAGTGAACACATCAGAAATACATCCACATGTGGAACAATTCCCACTGAAAACAAACCTGCAGACAGACTCCTGCACAACCAGGGGTGTCAGAAGGGTCCACCCAGAGTCAGGCAGGAAGGGAAAAGAAGCAACTGGATCGGGGTCTGTGCTCCCGAGAGGGGACTCAGTGGTTTGAGCACATTCTGGGTGCCCCAGTCCTGGGGTCTGACCTCCGGAAGACATGTCCCCTTGGCTGGTTGACAGTCGTGGCAGTAACAGAAGGGCTGTGGGAAGCCTGGACCCCACTCGTGAGGAGTGAGCACACACTTGTTTAATCCCGAAACAGGGTGGAAAGGGTGGACTGAGACTGGGCCTCCAACCGGTTTCCCACAACTGCCCCAGCATGCACCCCAGCCTGGGCTGAGCGACAGCCCTGGCCCCACTTGCTTCACAAGCAGCTCCACGCTGGGGCGAGCGCTGCCTCGGCCGAGGGGAAAGCCCGGCTGCGAGGCACAAAGGCAGCCCAGACCCAGAGCCGTGCGCAGCCATGACTGGCACTGACAACAGGCAGCGCACCAGAAGCCAGATCTCAGACTGCGGCGGGGCAGCACAGGCCGCGCCGAGGCCCGTGCCGGCGCCCACGCCAGCCCCTCGCAGCGCGGCTCCCATCCAGGGTGAGGAGAGCACACGCTGACAGGGAACTGAGTGAACTTGCACCTGTCCCTCAGGGCTTCTGCTCTAGCAACTTGGGACCCAACCCTGCCCCCGGTAGGGTGGTGTGATGGCCACTGAGCAGAAGAGAAGCCCTGCTCACAGCTGCCCCTGGCCCTGGCCCCTCTACCTCTAGCCCTACCCACCTTCTGTCAAGGTGATAGCTGCCAGCACGCCCTGGAGAAAGATGTCTCGTGTTCACGTCAGATCCAGGTCCCCCACCAAAGCCACTGGGCACATGCAGACTGTACAGGGTTGCTGCCACACAAGGACACCTCTTCACGACCACAACAGGGAACTGTCTCACCTAATTTCACAGAGACAGAAAATTAAGCAAAATCAGAAGACAGGAACTTGTTTCAATTAAAAGAGCAAGAGGAAACTCCTAAAAAACAACTGATGGAACAAAAATAAACAATTTACCAGATAAAGAATTCAAAGCACTAGTAGTAAGAATGCTAGCTGAATTAGGGGAAAGAATAGACGAACACAGTGAGAATTTTAACAACGAACTAGAATATATAAGAGAACCAGCCAGAACTGAAGAATACGATAACATAAATGAATAACACACTAGAAGGAATTAACAGTAGACTAGGTGATACAGAAGAATGCTTAAGTGATCTGGAAAACAGAATAGTGGAAATCACCCATTCAGAACAGCAAAAAGAAAAACAAAACAAATTAAGGAGAACACTTTAAGACATCTCAGAAAACATCAAGTGTACCAACATTTGCAGTGTAGGGGTCCCAGAAGGAGGAGACAGAGCGAAAAGGGTCAAAAATGTGTTTGATAAAATTATGGCTGAAAATTTCCCAAACCCAAAGAAGGAACCAAACATCCAGGTACAGGAAGCACAAAAGGTCCCAAACAAGATGAACCCAAACGGATCCACATCAGAACATATAATTAAAATGGCAGAAGTTAAAGAGAGAATTCTAAAGGCAGCAAGAGAAAACCAAAGATTTATATACAAGGGAACTCCCATACAGCTATCAGCTGATTTTTCTGCAGAAAGCTTGCAAGGCAGAAGGGAATGGCATTAAACAGTCAAAGTGCAGAAAGGGAAAAACCTGCAAACTAGGAGAGTCTACCCAGCAAGGCTATCATTTAGAACTGAGAGAGAGAGAAGTAACTTGTCAGATGAGCAAAAACTAAGAGTTCATCAACACTAAACCAAGTCTAAAAAGAAATGTTAAATGGTCTTTCCTAAGTGGAAAGTAAAAGGCTACAACAAGAAGTACCTACGTGGAAGGAGAGCCCACCAGTAAAGACAAACGTACAGTAAAGACTGAGGACCAGCCACTTAACTGAGCTGGCAGGAAGATTAAAAGTCAAAAACCTGTAAAAACAACTGTAACTTCAACAAGCAGTAACAGATGAACACAAAGATGCAAAAATAGGCCATCAAAACACAAAATCTGGGGAAAGGGAGTAAAAAAATAAACATCTTTTAGAATGTGTTTGAACTTAAATGACTATCTGTTTAAAACAAGCAGCTGTAGTAATGGGTCAACATATATGAACCCCATGATAACCACAAATCAAAAACCTATGACACAAAAACTAGAGAAAAAGGGACACAAACATACCACTGAAGAAAATCATCAATTCACAAGCAAAGAGACTAAAAGAACAGAGAACTACAAAAACAACCAGAAAACAAGAAACAAAATGGCAGTAAATACATACCTATCAATAATCACTTTAAACGTCAATGGACAAATGCCCAAACAATAAACACAGGGTGGCTAACTGGATGAAAAAGTAAGACCCAGCTATACGCTGCTTACAGGAGACTCACTTCAGAGCTAAAGACACAAACAAAGTGAGAGGATGGAAAAAGATACTTTAAGCCAATGCAAATGACAAGAAAGCAGGGGTTGCAATACTCATATCAGACAAAACAGACTTTAAAACAAAGTCTATAACAAAAGACAAAGGACATTATATAATGATAAAGGAATCAATACAAGAAGAGGATATCACACTCACTAACATATACATGCATCTATTACAGGAGTACCTAAATATATAAAGCAAATATTAACAGACATAAAGGGAGAAACCAATGGTAAAACCATAGTAGGAGACTTTAACACCCCACTTACATCAATGGACAAATCATCCACAGAAAATCAGTAAGGAAACAGTAGTCTTAAATGACACATTAGACCAGCTGGATTTAACAGATATCTACAGCACACTACATCAAAAAACAAACAAAACAACAACAAAAAACCCATCAGAATACACATTCTTTTATTCTCCAGGGTAGATCACATACATTCTAGGCCACAAAACAAGCTTAACAAATTAAAGAATATAGATTTTATATCAAGCATTTTTCCCAACTGTAACGATATGAAACTAGAAATCAATTACAGGAAGAAAAATGGGAAAAGCACAAACACATGGAGACTAAATAAACGCTACTAAAAAAAGCAGTGGGTCAGTAAAGAAACTAAAGAAACCAGAAAATACCTCGAGACAAATGAAAATGGAAACACAACTTTCCAAAAGCTAAGGGACACAGCAAAAGCAGTTCTAAGAGGGAAGTTCACAGCAATACAGGCCTTCCTCGAGAAACAAGAAAAGTTTCAAACAATGTAACCATCTAAAGAACTAGAAAAAGAAGACCAAAGTCCAAAGTCAGTAGAAGGAAAGAAATAATAAAGATCAGAGAGGAAATGAACAGAGACAAAAAAGAAAAGATCAATGAAACCAAAGCCAATTTCTTAAAATGGTAAAATTGAAAAAACTTTAGCCAGGCTCGTCAAGAAAAAACGAGGACTCAAGTAAACAGAACAGCAAATGAGAGAAGAGAAATAACAACCAGTATCACAGACACAAAAAGTCGTAACAGAATACGACAGAGACGCCAACCAACTGGACAGCCTCGGAGAAAAGAGCAGACTTGTAGAGACAGACAGTTTCCCAGCACCCAAAGTACAGACACGGCTGTCGGGAAATGCGATTCTTTTACTGCTAGTGGGAATGTAAGTTGGTGTAACTTTTCTGGAGGGCAACTGGGTACATCTATGAAAAAATTTTAATGTGACTTTTGGTCCAAAGTAAACCAGCACTAAGAATCTATCCTTGAGTCTGTGCAAAAATGTACACTATGGGGTGATAAAAATGCTCTGGAACTAGACGGGAGGGCGGGGGAGTTGCACAACACTGTGAGTGTACTAAATGCCACTGAATTATTCACTTTAAAATGTTAATTTCAGGCTGTGTTTTTGCCTCAATAAAAAGTTTTAAAAATTAAAAGAAATTCTAAATGCCTGACAGTATGTGTACAAAGGAGTTCACTGCAGTGAGGCAGGAATCAACCTGAGTGTCTGTCCACTGTGTGTCCGTTAATCACAGTATGGCTATACGTTTTCATGCAGCTAACAAGAAGCAATGACAAATTCTCAGTCTGACAGAGTACACACTTTGTTGTGGGGGGCAAAAAAAAAGGACCTCATAGAGAAGAATTCACAGAACAGCAAAAAGCAAAACCAAAAACCACTCCAAGTCTGTTCTGTCTATGTAGGAAACACAGTCTACAGGAACACATACCACTACTAAACTTGCTTACCTGCGGGCGCTTTTTCCTTACAGATGTCTGCGTGGTTTACATTTTTTAAAGCTCTATTACTTCTGTTAAAAAAAAAATTAGAAGCAACTTTTCAAAGGCAGTAAGACGGCTCTGACAGAATGAGAAGCAGAGACACCCCAGCAGCAATGAACACCGCTTGCACCAGGGACCAGGGTTCCTCGGAGAAATGCTGATCCCAGCGCTGGGGCAAGGTGGGGTACAAGGTATGTCGGGAACATCTTGTAATGTCAGAAATTACATAAGTGTTAAAAAAGAAAAAAGAGTCAGGACATAGGAAACAACTTGCAGGGATATCCACTGGCCCAATCTGGAACTATCTGAGAACCAAAAACAAAACACAAACGAAAGGACAACAGTGAATTACAGACTATCGAATAAAAGAAGAATCCATCAGGTCATAATGAACATACATAGATATAAAAACAAACAGCTAGGGGAGAAGGGAGGGAGAACAGACTGGTCAATGAGGAAGGTGTGCTGAACTGGAAAAACAATGTTTCACAACCATCACAGTAAAATGGAATCTAAAACAACAATCATGACAGCAAAGACGGACTCAGACCAACAGCAGCACTGTTTGTTGGAATCTAGGGAGAAGTCTGGTGAGGAGCAGGGTATTCACACGGTCCTACCGTATGTCTCCAGAGACTGCTTGAGTTGGGAGGGAAAACAGTTAACGATACCACGGAAAAAGTGGGAGGCATCCTGACCAGCTGTGCTAGGTATTAATTTGTTGCCTCTAAGCTCCAAACTCACCTTCCTTGCTACACTGAAGCTGGGACCCTGCAAACTGCATTTCCCTTTTGCCAGGTGGCCAACAGGGGCCTCTGATGAGGATAGCAAGGCTGGAGACCACTTTTGTTTCAGTCTGGCCTGGTTCCCAGCAGCATCTTTCAAAGCAGTGGTTCTCTGCTTTTGTGACTCAGCGGTCATCTCCAGGGCACTGATTCTGCAGCACAAGGCAGGCAGTGCCTTCCTGTTGGAAGTCTGACTCTCAAGCTTACAGGGTCCTCCTCTGAGGTTCTAAGTTCCTCCCTTTCCTTGTCTTCTCTTCCCTTGACCCTCAGGGTGGTAGCTGTTTCCTGCTAAGCTGCTTCAGAACTCTCTTTTATAGCCTCTTAATAGTTAACTACCTCTTACACAGTTAATTATTTATATTAAAATTTTCCTATTTACTTTTTCCCTCACTGGACCATGAATGACCCACCAGGTGACCAAAATTAAGAGCACTACTGAGGGGCAGAAGACATCGTGTTCCCAGAGAGAAATGACACAGGCAGTGCTGGAGCCACCTGGAATGCAAAACAGTCTAAACTACTCAAGAGGAAGCACTGGATAAACCCAAAGTGAGCACCATCGTTTAAAAAGGAGAAATTGTATTCTTCCAAAATGTCAATGTCATAAGTGACAAAAATGGAAATGCTCCAGAGTAAAGGAGACTAGAGAGACATGACAACTACCTGTAACACCTGATCCCAGACTAGATCCAGGGCTGGGGGCTGGGGGAAGTGCCTACAGAGGACATTACGAGGTCAACTGGAATACA
Organism: Camelus bactrianus; assembly: GCF_048773025.1. Taxonomy (NCBI): domain Eukaryota; kingdom Metazoa; phylum Chordata; class Mammalia; order Artiodactyla; family Camelidae; genus Camelus; species Camelus bactrianus. Next base: position 31,666,456 of record NC_133565.1, read on the forward strand.
AAGGGTATTTCAAACTACTGTATCCATGTTAAATGTACTGAATTTGATCATCGTACTGAGGTTGGTTAGGAAATACCCACTGAAGCATTAGAGCCAAAGGACCATGATACATGCAGAGAGACAGCACATGCAAGAATACAAATGACAAATCAAATAGGGCAAGTTAATAGGTAGACCCAAATAAAGGATATTTTAGCCTCATATGTACAATTCTTATTCTTGCAACTCTTCCGTAAGCCTGAAATTATTTCCAAATTAAAGTAACTTAAAAATAAAAAAGGCAATAGGGTACAGCAGTGGTTCTCAGCCTTCACTGGACTCCAGACACCTCAGTCCACTTCAGGAACTCTGGGACCCAGGCACCTGTATTCTTCAAGTTTCCCAAATGATTCCAACGTGCAGACAAGGGTGGGAAACGCTGGCCCAGTGGGACAGCTCATTCATTAAATTCAGACATAAAAAGTGGCTCTTTTCCTCTCTAAAGAACAGGCCCTGGGGAGCAGGGTACCAGGGTCATGCAAATTCCTAGTCTCAGCTCCACGAGGCATGGGAGAGACACTGGAGACACTAAGTTAAATCTGTACAGCCCTGGTCAACATGAACAGACTTCCCCATCCAGAGGTCCCCAAAGGAAAACGGCATTTCCACGACTCTGCCAGGAATTGAAGCCCAGTTTGAAGCTGGCAGGAACTAGAATGATTTACCTGGCTCCAGAGCCACCACATCCCCTTGTCTTTTTGGCCTCACTGCTAGCACGGTCGGTCTGAGTCCAGCTGATAGAGCAAGGAGAAGCAGCTGCTCTCTCACCCAGCAAACAGGCGAATGAGTGAAGGGGATGTGGAGCTGGCTTCTCGGAGAAGTTCAAGGACTGAGCTACCAACTGGTGCATTTTTCCAAAGTGTTTTCCATCTTAAGCAGCTCAGTTAGGTCATGCAGAAAGAGCTGAGGGCAACCAACATCACAGCCCAGCTATTGCCCACCTCAGCTCCAACCCGTGACAGCGATGCCACAGAATGGTACAGACGGAAAACCAGAAACAGGGAGAGGGAGAGGCAGGGCTGGGAAAGGTGGGAAAGTGGTAGTGAAAGGCCACGAAGACAAGCAAACATTCCAGCCCAGCGTACAACAGGTAGGAACAAGAGGGCGGATGGGTCAACAGAACATAGCCATCTGCAGTTCTCTAAAATCACGAGTGTTTTGGTTAACATCCACTTCGTAAACAGGAGTTGGTTTTTAGTCCTGTCTCACATCACCTCTGTTTTCATGCAGGACAGCCTTGAAATATTCAGGCATATCAGAACTGATGGATCCAAAACTGAACATGAACTCATGCCCCCAGATGTGGTCCTTACCTGCTCCCTGTCTCTGCAACTAATTCTGTCTCCCCAGGTGACTGAGTCAGACAACTGAGACTCATCCTGGACTCCTTCCTTCCTTCCTTCCTCTCCCTTCTCTCTGTCCCACAGCCAATCAATGATGGAATTCTGCCAGTCTCCCCCGCTCCAGACTCCCCGAGTCCACTTACTCACCACCTCTACCACCAGGGCCCTATTCCATGCTCTTGAGCTCTTTCCTAAATACTACATCTACGTCACTGAAGCCTCGTTACAGCCCCTCTGAACTGTCCCTATTCTGCAGCCCTAGGGACGCCTATGACAGTTCTGATTGCGTCAATACCATGTTCACACGTGGCTGCCTCTGCCTTCAAGTAAAAGATTTTACCTCCACAGGATGCCACGCAAGACCCTAGAAGACCTGGGCTCTGCCACTTCAACTTCTTTTACCAGCCTTGTATTTTAAGCCCCAGGCACAATGAGTTAGGCCTCCGCACGCTCCATCCCATTTCACATTCCTGTGTACCTCTCCTCAAAGTCCACCCAGCCTCTGACCTCTCCAGGCACCTCCTTTGGGCTCTCATTCTTTTATTACTACAATCACTGAACTGTAAGGAAATTATCTGCTTCTGTGTATGTCTCTGATACTAAGACTCTGCATTCCCCGAAGACAAGGACAGCACTGTCACTGTCTCCCCAGTGCCACACATAGTAGGTGCTCTGTATCTATAGGATATACTGGACTGAAAAGCAACTGTAGCTTTTAAAATACCAAGGCCTTTAGAATTTGGCAACAGATACAATTAAAACACATGCAAGTCATAATGAACTGCAGACAGCACCAACATTTAAAACATCATAATGCTGCTCTGGAATTAATTTAAAACATCATAATGCTGCTCTGGAATTAATTTAAAACATCATAATGCTGCTCTGGAATTAAAGTATCTCCAAATAATTAAAAACTACATGTTGGGGAGGGTGATAAGAGTTTATTGAATTAGATTTTTCTATTTACAACTGAGATCACATCTACATACTATTTTGCTAGTCTACATGGGTACATTATTTCTAACAAGTTTAGACTTAACAATGAATGGGCTCAATCGTACAAAAACACACGCATACGCTCACGCTAATTGTTTTAAAACAGTAGTGCATACATTATACTCTTTCTAAAAAGCCAGCTTTGATTAAAAACCACTAGTTTCAAAGGTCAGTCTGATTTTGAAGATGAACCAAGATACACACTGTATGATTCTAAAGTCTATTTTAGCCATTTTGTACAGTTGCTATCTTACTGGACTACAGTATATATTTCTTAAAAGGACACTGATGAGGGGCACCATCTGGTATTAACTTTAACCAGACAGCTGGCTGCCTCCCCCTCCCCCCAGAAACCTTTGGCCAAGAGTTCTCCATGGTGAAGACCGGAAGGAGCCGGCGATACTGCAGCAGCAGTCCCATTACTGCTTGGAGGAAACAAGCAGACCCACGTCCGCCTTTAGTTCCACCGCACTGCGCAACTCACAGACGGTTCAGAGGTTAGAACATTTACCCCCGTACTTCAACACTTACGGGCATGGAGAGTCAGCCAGGAGAGAGGAAAAGAGTCATAGGTGGGTAGGTAAGAAGGTGGGCACGTGAAGAGCCAAGCTGCTCTGTCCAACACCTGTGTATGTGTGCTTTAACTAAATGAACTCAGAAGGTCAACAGCAGTGGACCTGCTCAATTCACTTTCCAAACCAGAACAAGACTAAAAAGCTCAAGCTTGAGTTCTCTCCTATGCGTAGGTTCCACCGGTGATGAGGAGCTCGTAAGCAGGATCTCTACTCCTTCTGCACAATACGATGCATGCACACAGCATGCCCAGCAGCTGTGGAAAGAAAACAGCAATGGGGAAAAAAAAGGCTGAAAACCCTCAGAGCAAGTGTGTATTTCTCTGCTGGTAATGAACTGTTCCAAAGTTCAAAACTCTCAAATTACCAAAACAGCACTAACAGTAATGAAAGCAAATTCTAACAAAGACATTATCTTTTTAGGAACGAAGTACCAAGTTTTAGCTTCCCTGCCTCACATCTAAGAATAATTTGTGAAGCCAGCAGAGGAGCAAGGCTCTTCCTCCAGCCATCCCCACTCTCAATCTAGGGCAGTGCTGCACAAAAGAACTTTCTGCAATGATGGAAACATTCCCTGTCTGAGTTGTCAAATATGGTATCCACTAGCTACATGTGACTCCTGAGCACTTGAAATGTAGCTAGTCCAACTAAGACGTTGCATTTTTAATTTTACTAAAATTAATTTAAACTTAGACATATCTGAGCAGTGGCTACCATACTGGACAGCAAAGGTCTAGGAAGTAGAATGATCAAGACTATGTATGTTGAAGAAGTTTAATGGTGGTCTTTTCAGGCATCTGGATTTGGGGAACATAGGCTTTATAATAATCCAGAAAGAGAAAAGCCCAGAACAGCCCAGAAGCCCTATGGGGGAAAACCAATCCTGATGCCAAAAAGTGTAGTTTGAGGGTTTCTGTTTCACAATTATTTACTCTTTTTGAAATGCAGGTTTGGCTCTGTGGTATTACATACATACTACTTTTTAAAGGTCACCCTTCCTTCATCATTTTATTTAATAAACCCTAATCCTTCTGTGGTAGCAAACTGGGATCGTAATAAAGTCATGCCATGTTATTCTGGATAAGCAAGAGGATTAAGTCGGATTAAAGAGAAACGATTCTAGAATTTTTGACCTGGCTTCTTACAAAATATAAACAGTTACCAAAGAGCTAACTAAGAATAAATTAATTTGCTGCTCTAGCTTTTGACAGTGAAAGGTCTCAGTTATTTGACTTTAAAAGGCAGGGCCCTCTGTACATATGGGGTCAATCTCATTTCAATAAAATGTTCCCAATCCATAAACAGACCTTCAAAGTTTGAAGTGGAAGATCACTAATGACACAAGCATACAGAGAAAAAAGATGTCCTTAATGTGAATCCTCCATGATAAAGTCACATACTCCAATTTCTGCCCTGATTTAGCCTAGATTCTACCCATTCAGGATATACCCCTGCTGCCTGAATCCACGCATTTCAGCATATCAATATTTGCTGAATGCTAGTAATGCAAAGCACCTTAAACACATTTTAAAAGCAAGTATTACTGAAAGTTTACTAAATATCTTAAGCCAATTCTTGACATGTTTAGTATCTAATTCCTAAAGAAATATATTTCCATTCACTGTACATCAAAACATTCTTAGAACAGCTATAAAAATCAAACACAATTATGTTCCCAGGCAATGTTAAACTGAGCAATAAAAATGCTAAGCTCACAAATTACTGATTTGCTTGGGGAAAAGATCTCTCTTCGCATCCCCAACTCCTCACATTCTTTCCTGTTGGTTAACTTCTACTGAAGGAGTCAGCATTCTCAAAATGGGGTCTGAAATAAGGATCCTTTCTTTCCTGACTTTAATTTCAATTAAATCAACTTCTATTGATTAAAAACAATTCAATAAGCTTGATAAAACGCTACTCATGCGTGGGAATGAGTCTAAGAATATTAAGTGCTATGCAATAACTTCTTATAGCGCAAATCTCATCACTAAGTATTACAGGCCCATTTCCAAAGCCCCGCTATACTAAAATCTCAATGATTACTGACATTTCCAACAACAGATTTTAAAATATCACACAAGTATTTTAAGTCCAGTTTGACTCCTTGCAATGAAACCTTCTCCTGCAATATTCAAGTCATGAGAACTAACCTGCACTTAGTCCAAATGTAACACCCAGCAACTGCCAAAAAAAAATGATTACTGAATACGGAGGCAAGTGGTGATTTAAAATAAACTACCAAGGATTAAAATGTGCTATGATACACTATGTAGGTGGTGTTATGAGGAAGTAGGTATTGTTATACAAGGTAATTGGAACTGCACACCCTTTCCTAAGAAAAATTTAGAAATACCTATCAAAAAAGTAATCCGTATTCTCTGATGCCTCAATTTCATGGCTAGAGATTTTTGCTGTAGACTTTGCACATATACAGAGGATATTCACTAATTGCATTTCTGTAACAGCAAGACTTCCATAAGTGCCCATGAATGTAAATTAAATTATGAAGTATGTTCAAAAATTGGAATACAATATGCAGCCACAGTAACATATTAATTTGTTTTTAAAGAAGGTACAAAAGGTTATATACCATATGATTCCACCTATATAACATTTAAATGGAGGACAAACTTGTGGCTGCCAGGGGGTTGGGGAGGAGGCCTGGGAGGGAGGTGGGTGCAGTTGTAACAGAGCCGCAATCCCACCAGGCAGGATCTGGCATGGGAACTGTTCAGTATCTTGATTGTGGTGGCAGATACAAGAACCAAACAGGACAAACTGTACAGAATTGAATACACACACAGAAATGAGAAATCTAAATAAAATCAGTGAATTATATCAATGCCAGTATCGTGACTGTGATACACAACAGTCTGACAAAACGTTACCACTGGGGAAACTGGGCTAAGCACACAAGGGCTCTGTCTGCATTATTTCTCAAAACTGGAGGCCGCATACAATTATCTTAATTTTCTTTCTTTAAAAAAAAAGGTAGAAAATTGCATCCTATAAGCTTCTATCTGCATAAAAAATACTTATTTGCTTGTCTAACCACAAACTACTTCCGGAAGGATATACAGGAAACTGGGAACAGCGGTTGCCTCCACAGGGAGACACTGGAGAACTGCGGTCAAGACTTGAGAGGGATGCTTATCTTTTACAAAATTTGTATCATTTGAAAAAAAAAGTCATCAAATGGGTTTTTTTCAACTGAGAAATTTTCAAGAAGTCAACAATTAAGATTAATCCCCACCTCCCAAATTTAGCCACTCAAAAATTAGATTCCCAAGCTTCGGTTTTTATGTTTTTAAGAAAGAATTACTTGGCATATTTTTTAAAAAGACTGTCAGAATCAAGCCACTTGATTTTAACTATCTGGGCCCAACCTGAAGCACTAGTCACTCATGTCCTTTAACTCATTTTAATGAATAACTCGTACTCAGAAGCAGCAGGAAGGAAATAGCAGCTTCAGTCTCCTTCACACCTGGAACACAGACCAGGAAAAAAGGAACATGCCTTGGGAAACAGTTCTCTATGAAATTTTGCTCTTGATCACTTCCTATTAAGGACATGCCAATGTTGAAAGACTCCAAAGACTGACAGTTCCCATTTTTCCCGTATTGCCTTTCTAGAGAGCCTTACCCACAGCTGATACTTAAGAGCTTGCCAAATCAAAACCTAGATTTTATTATTATGACCAGACCTTTGAAATATAAAATTCATAGTTGATAATCTGCTCATTTTAAAGGCTGGCTGTCCTCAAAGAAATGAAATATCCTGCTGATCAATAAATAGGAAAATGGTTGTAGCAAAAATTTTTAAATCTCATTCTCTTATATTCAAAAATTGTTACAATAATTAACTAGTATTTTTCAGATTTTCCTTTCTTGATCATTTTGGTCCTACCCAAACTCAGGCCACTTAACAAGACTAGAAAGAGCAAGGTTGGGTAAGTATTTCATAAAGGGCAATAAAGAAAATAGTTTAGGTTTTGCGAACCAAGAGACAAAACTGGTCTCTGTCACAACTATTCAACTCCACCACTGTAACACAAGGGTAGTGACGGACAACACACACACAAAGAGAGGCAGGGGCCAGGCTGGCCCACAGGGCCCACAGGTGACCGACACTCAAACTAGAGATTTTTATTGATAAATTAAGCTTATGAGAAAATTTATTAAATTAATCTTTATGCCTCAGAACATCAATAAAATGTGGCTTAACAGTATCACAAATCACACTCAAAACCAAATGAGACAATGCTTAAACAGCTTTGATACTCACAACAGCGGAAATCTTTCAGTCTTTACCATTACTTGAAACTCAATTTCCTATGATAGCTCTTAAGAGCTTTCCCACTTTAGAACCTGAAGGGAAGTGCTAATAATATTTCAATGCTATTAAACGGTATATTCTATCCAGCTCAAGTGTCAATTAACTGTCAGGTTTCATAACAGAATTTAAGAATTTCACCTTTTCAGAATCTTAATTCTTAAATTTGTAATTGGAGGCAGAGTATACATGGAGACGGGGGTTCAAGCTCTAGAGATGGTCCTAAGTCACATTATCCTTGCTCTCCCTCATTTTCATGGTCTTTAAAGCAAAGGGAACAGGGACTGGACAATCTCCAAGTATGCTTTTAGCTCCTTCTCTCAGGATAGGTATACAAGCACAAGAGCTCATTCATCTTTGAGTTGTTTCTGCCTTTGCTCAGGTTTTCCACACCCAGGGCAACCAACCTACGTCAGATTTTGAATATCAAAAGTTTAAACATTTACAGGTACTCCTTAAAAAAAAAAAAAAGAGAGAAAGAAAGAAAGAAGAAAACTTATTTAAAAATTCATTTCAAATGGATGTTTTTCCCCTTAAAACAAACACTTTTTAATTTTCAAAACCACTAGGTTTTGAGTCTGTAAAAGCTCTGACTTAGTTCTGTTGAACTGAAAACATCAAAGCTTTATCAGCCATTACTTGTCAGGATGATTTAAGTATAAAATGCATATGAGAAGGCATATTTAAAAGACTAGTTAGAAGAATATTTATTAGCCCCCCCCCGCAAAAATTTTTACTGAGGAAGTATCTGGCTCATTAATAATAAGCTTAATTACATGAGGGACGTATCTGAAGTGTTGATTTTCATCAGTCTTCTATATACACGTCGCATATTTCATGATCACAAGCACCATACAAGTCTAAAGATTTTCTGCTATGTGCTAACACATGCAGCTTTATTACCACACATACAATCATTAAAAATGCACAGATCAGGATTTCACCTGGGAAAGAGACCGCCCTCATGTTTCATTAGTTTTAGCTAAATGAATGTGTCTGCACAATGAAAATACGAAATACATCCCTGCTGATCAACAGATTACTGCTATGCTGAACCACAAAGTAAACGCTTAGAAGGGCAGAGACCATAGCAAACAAAGAACTAGGCTTTTTAATTAATCATTTCAGCGCTGTTTGAATACCAGCAAAGTAAACAATCTCCCTTTTGCCATTTTAAATGGCACTTCCCATTAAATACACTAGTTTCTGTTCAAATACACAGAGAGCAGACAATCCAAACAATTTACATGTAAACTAGCAACTACATTGGTTTATCTAACAATTAAAAATAGCAACACTTTCTTAAAATAGTTTCTCTAGACCTGAAACATGTTTCAAGAACATGTTAAAAGAACACGGAAGAACACTGAGAACTAGATCTGATGCAAATGATTTTCAGTCATTCTCAAATAGTTGTAATATTCCTCTAACAGAATTCTTAGGGAACAGTGTATACATCTGAGAAACTAAGAATATAGGCAGTTACAGTGGGCAGAAAAAGAGCCATCTTTCTTATTTGTATTTTTAGGTGGGAATGGAGGCTAAAGGATGTGTGAGGTTTTTGTTTTTTTTTTTTTTTTTTTTGATAAAGTGAGAGGTAATTAAACAATTACCAACTACTTTGTACAAGCTATTATTAAGAGGAGAAAAGACTGTTTTCACTCGTAGGAGCTGGGAGAAGTCCCCACAGCTGCCAGCAAAGACATGGTACATTTCCAGATAATGTCAAGTGGTGTCACAGACTTCTTGATGACAGTCTGTCTGAAAAAACTAAGTCCACAAATATAAAAGAGGTTACCACCTCAGTCTTTACCTAAAGGTCTTTTTTGTAGAACAATAAAACTGTTCCTATTCGTGTAAGAGACTAGCGCAGTGTTAGTTCTTGATTTATGTATATGAGCATATAAAAACCCTTGAAGACAGAAAAACAAGAAATGGAAGGAGAAATTTAAAATGATTAAAGTAAAGCTTTCCATTTCCAAACTAAAGAAGTTCGATTTTTTAAAAGATTCTGTTAAGTTCTACTAAAATACCTTCCAAGAATACATCATGACAACAGTCTGCATTTTGAACAGGTCACTCACTCACTAAGTCAAGAAAGTAAGACAAGGAGTCCCCTCATACATGGTCCGCTCCCCCCCACCCCCATCTCTGGTTTCTGGGACCGTTCTGGGTCTGTCTAGAGACAGGAAATGGAAGATGTTGGAAACTGGTGTCTGGTACCTTAATCACTTCCAAGTTATCTACATACACGAAGATTAACTGCACTTAGTGATTAGAACCATTCAGGGCTGACATCGGAGGGTGAATGGAGCTCCCTGCCTAGCTGTGCTCACCTGAATAGCCGCAAAGGCCAGCGCTGCCCAGATAACGTGCATCATGATTTCTTGCAGCTTCTTCACAACTAGAGCCTCACAGCCCTGAAACACCCAAAGTCATCCTCGTTAGTCTGTTTTAGAAGTGAAAGCTGCAAGGTCACGTACTTCTACTTATTGGCAGAAATGGAAATGACAGAAACTAATAGAGGGAAAAAGAAGAAAACACATTTGAAAGTAATTTATAGTAAAATTAAATGGCATCAAAGACAAGTAAAAATAGAGCTCCAGGTAGAGATAATTCACAGAGAAAGACAGGTTACCAGGCCAGATTCAAGTGCTGGCCAAGACACTGAGCCTACCTCAGCGTAGAGGTCAGAAGGGTGGGCCAGGCTGCCATTGCAACTGCTGGCGGTCTCTTTGCAGCAGCTGAGAGGGACGCTCTGGTTTTTGGTTTGTTTGAACCAGTCTGTATTTTCCCAGTCTGAATAGTTGTGAATTCCACAACAGTGCAGCTAACAAAGAAAACAGAGATTACTCCCCACAAAACACATAGTCCGTGTTGAACTCTGGAGCTCCCTGCGCTGCAGAGCTTTAAGCTCCTCCAGACCAGGGATGTCCAACAGAACTTCCTGCAATTACAGACGTGTCCTCCGGCTGTATGCCCAGTATGGTAGCTACTAACCACCTGAGGCTACTGAGCAATTAAAATGTGGCTGGTGTGACCAAGGAACTGAATTTTTAGTTTTAATTTAAATAGCCACATGTAACCAGGGGCTCCAGAACCTCCATATGAAAAGCACACTGTGAACAAGGGGCCGTTTACAGCTAAGAAAAACCTTCACATCTTACCTGGTAAACATCTGATTCTGAGCTAAATGTTATTTCTAATGACAAAGTATTTAAAATATTTTGTCTGAAATGTCTGGGATTTACTTTAAAGATATGCGGGAGTAATATATGAAACAAGATTGACAAAAAGCTGAATTTTTGAAGTGGGTTTATGGGTACGAAGATCTACTATAGATTCTCCGTGCCTTCATGTATGTTCATACTGTCCATAACAATTCTTTCTTCCTTTCTTCCTTCCTTCCTTCCTTTCACAGTCTTGTCTGGTACCTTTTCTGGTCTTGCTTTCTAAAGGTATATGAAAACGTCTCACCTCCTCTGAAGTCCATGTGGATTTCCAACTTTCCTGTGACATACATACTTCTCTTCCATTAGCTCTAGCTAATTATTTTTTGGGGAAAAGTCAGGTGCCTCTTAACTGGCTTTGACTAGGAGGTGATGGTGGAAAAAAACTTTTCAAGGGTGAAGGTAAAAATATTGGACACAATCATGAAGCTAACCATGGCTGTAAAGGTGTATGGCTAGTTTACATAGTAACAGAGTTAAGTTTAATGTTGACTCAACAGCGATTGGTCCTCAAAAACAAACCAGCCTCAAGAGAACTCACCTGCCTCTGTACATAGTCAATAGCCCGGCTAGCAGCATCGGGGTTGGTTCCATTGTAGGTCTTATATACTTTCTGAATGCTGCGATCAACCTCATTTTCCACCTGAGTCAAAATAAAGAATTCAGTCCCTCAAAAATATTGGTAATAGTAACATTAGTCAAGGCGCCAGCTAAAATGCCTAATGGCACATATGCAAAGTGGCCAGATATATCTGCGAATTTCTTGTAAGAAAAAAGTTTTCTCCCTTCCTGCCCTGAATAGATTCAGGTAAAACTTCAGACATCCTATATCACATGGATTAAAAGCAAAGAGAAGCTGTGTGCAAGATGGCAGACTACCAATTTATTAAAGAGGGAGAAAGCAGTTGGGCCTTGAGATAGATGTCCTAAATTGCAAATGGACCACCTTCTTTTTTAAGGAGGTTTTCAGTGGGTTCTCAGAAGATCTATTCACTTTCCTTTCCTAAAGGAGGTAAAAATTAAACAACTTAAAAAGCCCTCTACAAGATATTTTTGGGACAAATAGCAACATTATTTCCATTTTACTTGATATTTATTTAGAATTGGCAAAAGTAATCAACAGGTGAAAAAAAAAAAATCAGTCCTTGGACGTGGCGCTTTATAAAAAGCTGCAGTTCAATGTAGGTGAGTGAGGAGACAGGAAATAAACTTTTCATAACGCACCGCTGCCAATTATTAGAGTAACAACTAAAGCGTCACTTAATAACATTTGCTTGCACCAGATTCTCCTTACCCTTCTGAGATAATCAGACCTATGTGGTACTTGTATCAGTGATGCTGTAAAATTATAAAACTGATAACCAGGTCATGGGTAGGGGCATAACACACTGCATTATCTTTTTGGCATAGCTGCCTGGTACCTTACATAGCAATGGCTGAGTATTAAATTTGCATAATATGCCTTTGACTCAAAACCGTAAGTTACGGTGAGAAGAACTCTACTATGTCTTTATAACGGCTCTATATTTATACTCAAATTAATTAATTTAAAGCAGCCTGTTCAGCCTTAAGGGTACTGTAGACAGAAAACAACAATAGGCAAAATAGAAAGGAAAGGAGAAAGAAAAGAAGAAGAAATGCCCAGAAAAGAGGAAAGAGGGGCAAGAGGGGGCGGCCAACACAGCTGCCTCGGGGTTCGAGTCCCTCAGGTTCCCTTGTCCCCCAGGACAGGGCGGGAAGGTAAGATAACAACTCTCCATCTCCGGGTTCCACGTCCAGGACCAAGGCTTTTTTTTTTTTTTTTTTTTTAAAAAAGAGGCAATGGAAAATGAAGTCCTTAGTTCTTCTAAAACAGAAATCAGGGAATCTATATAGGGAAACTATGGGCTGAGGAAATTTGGAAAAACTTCTCAGCTGATCAACTTTTCATTTCTAGATCATTCTGAAGTCATTTAAAGAAAACTAAATACCTACAAACTAGAACAGAAGTACAATCAAACCTGCTGTATTAAATGAGACTAGAAGTCTTAACAAGTAATTTCTCATTAACTTTAGAGTTTTAAAGCAGTGGCTAAACTGAAGCAAAGCAAAAAAAAATGTTTACTCTAAAGATGAATTTGCTCTATTTCACTTGAAACACTTAAACCCCCTTTTAAAACAAATAAATTACAGTAGACGACATACCTTTGCTCTGTAAACATACCCCAAGACCACTACAACAACTTCTGTGACAAAAACCAAGAGCAGGATGATGACAAACTGTAAAGAAAATGTAAGGAAACACTGTCAAAAATTAAATACAAATGAAAAAATAGCTCTGAATACTCTCTTGATAAAAAGCAATTATTTGAAATAACTGCTGGAAGTTTAAGACACATGTTAATTCTGTTCTAATTATAGGAGTCCAAGAGAACATGGTGTTTCATGTTCAATTCAAGCAACTCACACAAATGAATATTCCCACAAAGAAAATGACGCACACGCTCAGCAAAGCGCTCACTTACTGTGGCAAGTCCACAGCGGCTCTCCCGGATCGTGGCACAGCAGCCAATCAGCCCGATAATGAAAAGCAGGGCTCCTACAGCTATGATGACCACGGCGGGGATGAGAGTGTACACGTCTTCAAAGAAGTGGTCGTAGTCATCGTAAGTGATGAAGACATAGGCTCCCACGTAGCATAAAATGCCAGCTGCTCCCTGTAGAAAACGAGGGCAGGGCGCTCGTAAAATTCTCCACCCCTGCTGGTAAACATCCCCACTATTTCTTAGCATGTTATAATTCAATGAGATTTTCCATCACTCAAATCTACTTGTAGACTTTTTCAGGTGAAGCCAACAACCCTCCTATTACTCATTAGTAAGAACATTCCTAAAGTTGAAAAATTTTCCAAACTCCATCTACCTTTCAATAATTGCTGGTTCATCGAGGACCAAGAAACCATGAATCCAGTAAGTAAAACTGATGACAAGAATGAAAACACCCCCCCTCTCCCCAAGGCCTACGTGTAGCTCAATTACATGTCCAGTACAGATCAGTGGCGGGGGGCGCCTTTGCGCATCACAGCTGCCCCCAACAAACGAGGAAATCAGGACAAGCGGCAGAGCCGGGATCTGAACACAGGCAATCTGACTGCAGAATCTGCATTTATAATCCCTACCGCTTTGGGGAAAGAGTAACCAGTCACCATGATACACATTTCTAAAAACTTCTGCTGTCCTAGCTGAGACTGTGAAATGGTAAAGCTAGAGGGCCAAGTTACTAAAGAACTCTGTGAACTCTTTAGGTCTCTTTATTCTTTAGAATCATGTTTCAAAAACTATGTGAAGAGGAATTACCTGAAGACCTTACTGAACTGCAGACTCTGGTTCAGTAGGTCTAGGGTTGGGGCCTGAGAGTCTGCTTTTCCAACAAGTTCCCAGGTGATGCTGAAGCTGCTGGTTCATGGACTACACTCTGAGAAAAAAGGCTTCAAAGCACTTAAAGGGAAAGTGGACGCAGAAAGTCACGGAACAGCTGCTGCCCCAGACACCACGCTCCAGCTGCAGAGTTTTACATACATTCTGCTCTTCCCGCTGTCGACTTTGCTATCACCGTGTACCAGCACAGCGCGACAGCCCAGTGCCACTTACTTTCATGTGAATGAGCAAACACATGTGTATGTGTTAAACCATTTGGTCTAATGAACTGTCATTTGTAGAGCACTTTGAGATTTTCACATGAAAAGAATTATTTCACCATCCTTTAAAACTTAACACATAAATCACTAATCTTCAAACTAGAACAGAGCCTCCACGATGTTACTGGAAGTATCATTAACTCCTCTCAACCTGGAAACTCAGTTTACTTCTCAAGCCTGCGGGACCCTGCAAGCTGGGCATCAACAGGAGGCCAGCAGGATCATTCAGACACTAGGCCAGTACAATTATTCAGATCTGGAAGAAAATGATCCCATTTATGTAAAGTTGATAAAGTAACTTGATTTTCTTTTAATAACATGAACTTTTTAAGAAGAGAAGACAACTAGAATCATAGGGGCAACTGAAAAAAAAAGCCATATTCTTTTCAAACTCTCCTCATCTGGCTGGCAGGAGTCCCCACTGAGGGCTTTCTTCCGATTTCTCTCAGGGTTCCTCTCATCCTCTTCGTGGACTCTTCCTTACAGACTGAAATGCTAGTGATCTTCAGGGTTCTATCTTTGCCCCTTCTCATTTTGTAGGCTCTCCCCGGGTGATACCAGCCACGGCTTCACCAGCCACTGTAGCTCTCTACCTAAGCCGTTATCTCAGAACTACACATCCCGATCTGGAAGTTCCACAGACACCTCACCCTCAATCGGCCTCAAACTCTGCCTTCCTGCCCACTCCTTCTAATCTTCCCTCATAGTCCGTACTTCACAGCAATGGCACCACAGTGACATTTTCTCGTCAAATGCCTGCGAGTTGCTCTGTGCTTTCTCTGACCCACCTCTACATCCCACCACCCACCTCCTCCAGGTTTACTTCCAAACCATGACCTGAAGACAGTTACTTCTCTTCAACCCCACTGCAGAGTTCCTGTCTTAATTTGGGCCCTACCGCTGTTCACCCTAAACCTTACTTGCTGGCCTTCTCTGTCCCTTAATAATGTGTTCTTTATATGACCAGTTATTTTTGTTAAAAATAAAACCAGATCAAGCCATTAGCTTGTTTAAAATCAGGAAGAGGCAAATAAGGCCCCTGATAAACCAATCTGTTCCTCCCTCCTTTGCAGCCTCAGACTCCATTCTCTCTCACGCACCCTGAACAACAAAAGACTCTTATTTCCCAATGTATCACGTGCTCTCTCACCTCTTCACCCCTGCTGCTTTGGAATGTCCTCTCTTCATCTGCCTGAGAACGCCCTGTCACCCATTAAGATACAGTACAGCATGATCTCTTCCTTTTGGAAGCTATTCTTGACCATTTTAGGCTGGATTAGGTGCCCTTCATCACAAATCACCCCCTACATAACTCTTACAAAGCATTCATTACAACTGTTGTGATTCTAAGTATGTATGTCTCAAAATGCCTTTTAGGCACAAACTTTGCCCATCTGTCTTTCATCCAGCACGTCGAACAGTGCTTGGCACACAGCAGGCCAGGTACCACTCAAAACCCACTGAGTACACTTCATCTCATCTCTTCCCTTGAAACTGCCCTCCCATCTCTATAAGCTTTGGTCTGTATCTTGCTTTGTTTCTCTTCAGTTCAATATTTATAGCTTTTAGTTCACTATTCAAACAAGATTTGGCAACTTATCCAGCTTACTGAATTCCTGATGGCCATCACATCTGGAATACATTAGTTTATCAATGCTTCACTGATCACAACTGTGCCTGTTCAAAGGCCCTCAGAATTCACTGACTTAACTTTGGTGGCATATTATTATGGGATGAAGGAAGGTCTAAGACAGGGAAAGGAGACACAACTTAACAGTTTGGGTGCATTAATTACAGAAGTATATGGAATACTTAACACTCTTACGAAGCACTACTTTTTCTTGACTACGTATTTGTGATATATAAACAAACACATATGTACACACACACTTTGTTATAGTAAATACTTTAAGTCCTGAAATTCAATTAGAAGAAATCCTAAATATGAAGCAATCAAATTCGGTCCAGTTTGTCTTCACTAGTTGTCTCTCCTTTGGATTCTTGGCTTTTCTTAATAGGCCATCTTCATTTCTTAAAAGACTTGAATTAAAATGAATTCCATTTTTAGTAAATGAGATTTTAAATGACATAAATTTGAATGAAAACAAGATAAAACTGGAAGATATATGTACTCAGCAATTAATCTGCAGCACAGGACATTGAAGAACTATTCGCATTTTAAATACAAACGATGAGTTTTCAACCTAAAGAGATTCCTGTGAGACTCACACTTGGTGCTGCCTGGGAACGGGGCCAAGTGCAATGGCCCCAGCGCTGCCGTCCTCCAGACAGAGAGGAACGTGGTGGAAGGCTAGAGGGGAGCCGTCTGCAAAGCTGCCTATCCTTTTCTAATGGACTCGAAAGCAGTTTCTTTTCCCAGGCTGCAAACCAGTCCACATCCAATTCCCACAGCAGAGTTGAGAACATAACATAACACTTCTATTTTGACAACATACAGAGGGAAGCAACTTACTGGTTGTATACAACCAGAGCAGAAACTGCACTGACTGCTGATAAGTCAAATTACTTGTAAATAGAGGCTGTTTCCTAAGTTGAAGATAACTTCAAAATTTTCTTATTTTAATGACATGTATGTATAGTGCTTGATATAAGTTGTATAATAAACAACTTACGAAATGAGATCAGTTACTTCGAAAACAGAGAAGTTGTCCAAACAACAGCTAAAGACCTAAAAACAGCAATAAGCAATCACTTTCATGAAATTCAACCATTAGGATGAAAAATAGAGGTAGGGCTTGTATGGTAAATGGAAGTAAGGTAATAAGTAATTCCTAACTAGTAACTTTGTAGTTTGCATATTTTTAATATAGGAGTTGTGGCTATTAGAAAGGCTACAAGGTGACCAGGGTTAAACCCTTCTCCTGAAGGGTCATGCTGGGATTGGGACGATCAAAGGATCCAGGCTTTGCCAACAAAGCAGCTGCAGCAGGGGGAGGAGGCGCAACACCAGAGGGGCTGAAATGTAGAACTTGGAAGCAGCTGGAATGCTTTAGTCAACGCTGAGAAAATCGGCGCCTATGAGGAGGATCTGTGCCAGGACAGTATACTAAAAATATGTATCCTTTTTACAAAGAAGTGAAGGGGAATTTAAGGGAAGAGCCGAAACTACAGAAAAAAGAATTTTTTAAAAAGCCATTCTTCTTTATTTTTTAATAAGCTCATGCTCTAAATTAAGTCACAGAATTTCAAAACTTTTAGGAGAGTTTTTGCACAACACCAAGCTGTCCCACTAAAAACCAAGCTACCTATAAGAAAACAGAAGTACGAGTTACAGAAGTATGATGCCTCACCTCATCCTTTTTACCTTTCCACTGCTTACACACCAATGTGAAGCCCCTTCAAAATGAGAGATTTCATTCTTACATAAGGTTGATTCTTCTATAGTTTAGAAACAAGTGTTTTGGTTTTAGAAATCAGTTGTTTTGGTTTTGTACTTTTCAAATCCTCTGAAAGATGATGAAATGATAAAACTACTAAATTCTTTTCTAAGGAATATGAAATGCAAGGGGGCACATCAACCACGGTGAAAGCTGCCACTGGAATGTGGCAGTATTAAATGTGACCTGTTACAAGCTAGGACTTAAAACAGCTCTGCTGTGAAAAGTGTACCTAAATGGAAATGACGGTGGAAGCATCCCACAGGACATGTGGGTGAAGGCACATCTGACTTTCTTGCAGTGGTACATAGCAGCCATGGATCCACGTGCAGAACTGGCAAGAATCAGGACGGTGTAAAGATGAGGGGACCATCTGAAGTCATTCAGCTAAAAGCAGAGTGACAAATTCTTCTTGTCTGTGAGAACTGCTACTGTGGAGAGATTTCTGCCTCCAACAATCAACTGGTAAAGCAGAAAAGAATGGAATGCTGGGAGAAAAAACAGTCAAGAAAAGGCCTGGCAAAAACCACTCATACTCTAGACTTTGTAAGAACGCAGATTTCAAAAAGGAGACAAAAGACAAACAGCAGCAGAAAGTCATCTTACACGTATCTTTTAACATTTAACTCAGTTTCCTGTGCAGGCATATTAGTTTTACGTAACTCACTTCTCTCCTACGAGTAATCCACTGATAATTCTACACAGTACGTTTCTGAAAGATTCCCCAAACTCTACCACAAGTGTCTTAAAATCACCTTAAATCTTTCAGCATTACTTACCATAATATTCTCTAGTCCACACATACTTTGTTTCAATTCTGACCTATTCTGATGAAATCCTTCATATCATTAAACACAATCACTCCTTTACCAAGTCCAGTGTCTCCATATTTCATGGTCTCTCTTATCAAGGAAGAAAAAAAGACTATTCCAAAGATTTTAAATTCTCTTTCAGAAGTTAAAGCTACTCTAACCAAGAATTTCTGACGCTATTAAGGTATCACTTTCTGTCTAACAAACTGGTCAATGATAACGGCAAGCAGTATTCAAAGATGTGAGGGCACAGACATAAGACCCCTCAGGAGTAGAGATTAACACAGAAAATCTTTTTGGAAAGCAATCTGCCAACACACTATCAGCCTCAGCATTTATGCTTTTGTGCCTACTCACCGCATTTCTAGGCATTCATCCTTAAGGAAGTAAGTCAGGTGGAAACAAAGATTTGTATAAGGTATATTCATCAAAATGTTATAATATTATAACAAAATTATAATAGCAAAAACAAAAGAAAAAACCCTGGCATCCAGAGATATACTTGCATTATAGCCTTTAAATATGTTTAAGCATAATTTAATATGTTTGTAGTATGCTAGGAGAAAAACACACTTACATGCAGACATTTTTTAAAAACATCAAAATGTTAATAATGGTTGTCTCTCAGGGTAGAATTATGATTATGCTTGTTTTCAAAAATACGTTTTAGTGTCTTCTTTAAAATATTTGCATAATCAGAAAAGTAAATATTTAAAACTATATCTGAAATTGAGGCTTTGCTGTCCTTTCACAAATGAATTCTCAGATCTGTCCTTAACTGCTAACATAAATAAAATAGGTATTTCTTCAGTCTCAAATATTTTAGGCACCTGTCAGTCTTCCCTGTTTATCACTTTTCTTGGGTCTGCCTGGCTTTGATTCATCTTGATGTTTTCTGACAAACAAATTCTGATCCTTTCAGTGCATATCTTTTCATTTTTTTTCATAAATAACACCTAACAAGGAGATAAGTTTAAAAAAAAACCTAATAGGGGGCGTAAAATTTTGACAACTTCACTGTCACTATTGCCATTATTCTTAAAGGAAAAAATATTTTAATCCCTTAAACCAATATTACTCTGATGATATTCCAAAGGTCACGGTCTTCAATTCTGTCCTATTTTCACTTTTTCTGTATTTGGCTTTTAATAATGATTGTTTATCCAGCTTAAAAGTTATTCTGTTTAATCTAATTTATATCTACCAATTGAAATACCCAATTGTTCAGGCTGCAGTGAAATTGGAGATCAACCAACTGCCACAGCCAAATTATTGTAATAGCAAGGAGATTAGCTATTTTCAGATTGCAGGGCTCCAGGAGTTATCTGAGAAGCATGGAATTTAAACATGCATTTTTCTCTGAGACCCTCTGTCCCTCTGCCCTACTCTAACTGTAAAAACAGTCAGTTCTTACTATAGACACCTGAGGTGCTTAAGCTCAGAGTTTGTCCATGCTTAAGTTATGTGTTCAATCAGTAGCAGCGACAATGTAAAATACAGTATGTTAGCATTTACTACAGATTCCCCTTAGTAAATCAGAAACAAATACATCAGTGCAAATAATTTTTCTCATCTATTGCCTCTACCAAATGATTGAGGGCTACTGAGAGAAGAGATGACATTTTTAAAGGAAAACTTGAGACTGTCCATGAGTATACGGGGGAGGGGGGAGTGCACCTAGAAATTAAACTTAATGGAATAATAAATGATTTTGCCTGTCTGACCTCTCTTCCCATGAGTTGTTAGAAAGCATGGATTACGCCTTTTTATATTTCTCAGAAATAGGTAAAGCACAGATATTCAATAAGCATTTACTGAGTGAATGGTTTTTAAGGTATATTTGTTTGATACAAGTATAAATTTTGCGGAATAAATTTTCTGCAAAAATCCTAACCTAAATTGGATCTTATGGAATAAAGTTCAAAAAAAATTTCAAAGCATGATAAATATCCTAAAAAGCTAGTAAATAACCTATTCCTTAAATTGCTAACTAAAGAGAGCTTTGCTGCATGTGGTCACTGGGCCGATTTCAAGTTCCCAAAGCTGTGAGTTCTTTTGGTTAGTGATTACTCAGAGGCACAAGGCACTTGGTCAGTGGACAGATGACTGAGAATGCAGTACTGGAAACATTCATTTTCCTAACTGTCAAAGACAAGTTAAGGAATAGGTCTCCTATTACACAGCATAACTTGCTTACTGACAGAGTTAGCTTTTCTTCTAGTGAATTGAAAAACTATGAAAAAGAAAATGTTAGCTAAAGGAGTGTTCAATGACGTTCTCTGTCAGAGCAGTCATTCATGATGACAGAAATACAAGAGGTAGAGAAACAAATTCCAGGATATTAGATGAAGGTTCTGGTTCAAAAGTGTCATATTCCCAACTCAAATGTGTAAGGTATGCTGCAAAACACAATATATGTATATGGAGATTTGTGGCAAGAGATTTTCCTTGAAATATTTTGTTATACAATTTTTATTTTTTAAACAAAAGCATGAATATACAGTTAATCATCCTCTTGGTAATCTGAACATACCAAGTATATTCTTGCCTTAGGGCCTGTAGGCTGCTCCTTGTCTTAACCGACGCCACCTCCTCCAAATCACTCCCAAAATCCACTCCTTCATTTATTCCAGATTACATTTCACCTCCTTGGAAGACACTTCTTTGCTAACCTAAAGCACCCACCCAGTCACTCTGTCACATCACTTTGTTTTAACTCTGCGTAAAACAGCATATCTGACATTTTTCTTGAATATTTTTGTCTGTCTCGCTCCATCAGGAAGTTCTGTAAGAACAGAGATCTTTACTTTTCCACCATTTTACCAATAATAAAACATTTGTGTTGTATTTGTTTAACAAAGCAATGACCCTTAATTGTATGTATTCACAGAGGGAAGTGTGACGTGAAATTTTCTTTTTAAGACAGGATAAAATTTAAAGGTTATATATGACTTTCAAATACAATTTGTATGTAAAGGGTATTTCACGTAAGTGAATGATGATTACTGAAGGCGCCACATTCCCAAGTTGTTCCAAAGGCATTTAAAAGGTGTTTGATCTTGTGGTATTTCCTACTCCACAGCTGTTATAGTGTTACTATGGTTTCTCATACTGATGAAAAACACCCTACACAGATGTGCCAGATTATAAATGCTACAAGCAGGGACAAAGCTCTCTCTTGTAGCCCCTATAATGCCCAAGACGTATATGAGCAAAATAAATGCTAGCCAATTGGTTTTTCAAATAGGGTAGAAAAAGTAAAGGTAATTTGTGTAACATGCGACTTGATTAAGAACTCAATTAATTTACCAGAATAAAAATCTGAAATTAAACAGTACCGATTTAAACTTGTTTTAGATGAGGCCTCCTGGGTCAGATCAAATGACCCATTTAATTAAGAACCCTATCTGACCTTGGTACAAAAGTGTAGTCTATAAAAGAGGCTAATGGCTGTTCCAGGAGTCTTGAAAATTTAGTCACATAAATCAAACACTCCTGTCTTCCATAAATTATCACGGGTCTAGCACTAATACACACAAATTTAAAGCTATGCCACTCCATAAAAAAAACCAAAGAGATCCAAGTGGTACATCCTTTCACTTGTCCAAAATCACCTTCTGTGCTACAAATCCTAATATTTTGGAATTTGGTGAGGGACTCTCCATTTCCATTAAGACAATCCTCAGGATTTCAGAAACCACTGTTTCCCCTTCAGTCTGTGCCTTTCCATAGTAACTTTCTTAGACTACATTGTCCAAAATAATCTAAACCAAGTCAACATTAACAACTTTGGCTGTCAGATCATTTAATGCCCATCGTAAGTAATTCAAGTACATATCCTCTTCCACATCACCACTCACTGAACAAACTGCCAACTGAACCAGGATATCAAGATATTAAGAGGTGTGAAATGTTGCCAAAGCAATTAAACTTTTAACACTTATCAACAATCAGCCATTACCATTCAACAATGAAGAGCCAGTGCAACAGTTAAAAGACCTTTGCTAAAGTTGCCCAAGGGAAGCTAGATACTTTAGAGATGCTCTAGGTAGGGAATGCTGATTCTTCCACTTACGTATTAAGGGACTGAAAGCAGGAAGGGGCCACTGTATAAGAATAATCTTATCAGAACTGAAGCGTGCATTACAAATTCCCAGGGAGAACAGGTTCGCACCTGTTTTATGTACTTCCTTCCTCTTAATGACTTAATTCTTTAAACTGACAAGTTAAATATTGTAGTGTAAATGCTGGTGTGGGTTCTAAACAAGGCTCAAATCAGTGTTTCACAGAAAGTGACTCTAGCACACCCTAGAGTTCCCTCACCTTTCCAAATCTGAAATCACACTCTGCTCCAACACCGCAGGCTCCAGGGTACAGGGCAACCCCGCTTTGCAGGCGGGCTCTGCCCCACCTTGGGCATGCCACTTTAGGTAAACGTCAATGTCCTCATCTGTAAAGTAAGCACACCACTCCCTGCCAGGTGGGACTGTTATAAGGATATTCCACATGAAGTGCTCAGCACAGTGTCTGGGTATAAAAAGCCCTTAGATGTTAGTTATCATTACCAACATCAACATATTCCAATAGTTTGTCCCTAAACTAATTCTTTGGTGGGAGACACACCTAACATTGCTTCCTCATTAGGTATGTTGCACTAATCCTGCTCTATGCCACAATTTTTTCCCTGCATGTCTGCTTAACTTCCTCATCACAGCTCACAGATGTTTTACTATCCTACTAACCTAGACAAAGGGTGTCTTTACCACACAGTTTAACTTTAGTCTTGGCTTAAGAACCCACTATGAAAAGCACAACTCAAGTTCAATATAACCTTCTTCACTAAGTGCCAATAGTACATACACCATATTTTCCAAAGATTCATGAGTAATCACTTGAGTTAACTGCTATTTTAAATGAAAATTTAATTAAGAAAACGGCTCTTGTATTTCCATTATTTTGTTTCATTAACAATTCCAGTCTCTAAGCTTGAGTAGCCTAGAGTTCACCTGAAGAGTGCACAGATTATTCTTCAAAATCAAATTGTTATGCCCATAAAAATCACAAGAAACTGTAAAGGGTACAAAGCAAAGTTTATGCCTAAGTATCTTCTTATCTAATAGTGTTTCCCATCTGGGTATCCCTGAAAACTCTTTTACCTTTTAAAAAGGCTTCTAAGTCAAACTAAAGTATTAAGAAACGCAGCCCTAACTAGATAAGAAGCAATCATGAAAACCAAGTCACCTGGGCGATTCTGACCAGGTACCATCAATCAGGATTCTTTTCATCACTCCAATACCCTGGAAGACTCAACAGCAATGCATGTGTGTAGTAAGCGCCTTGTATGTAATTATCCTTTTATGCTACAGCAGTCAGGATTATGAAGTTTCATCCTTTGTGGGTGGAGGGGGGACAGGATTTAAGTAGGAAAAGATCCTTTCTGATTTAGGTATGTGGGTGGGAAAGAGTTGAATGGGGGACACACCAAAGTATGGAAAGTGGGAATGTTCAATAAGTGTCCTGGGAACCCGGGACACAGAAGCAAATGTTTAAGAACATGGTCAAATCGTGAGGAAGGAAAGGTGATTGAGGACTTCAGCTGCAATACCAGGAGAAGGTGGTTGAACTTATTCTACTGCTGAAGTTTTGTTTATTTTTTTTCCTTTTTTTTGGGGGGGGGGGGTGTCGTTTGTTTCTTAAATAAAAGTGATGTGAGGGAGGAAATGTTTAATAACATTTATCCGGGTGCAAGGTCCAAATGAACTAGCAGGTGGAGAGACTGAACAAGAATAACACAGGTTATTACAAAAGTCCATGGTGAGATAAGGACCTGAACTAAGATGAACTGGCTATAAACACCCCTTTCTTTGGGGGCGTGTCCAAAATATTCATAAGCCACCTTTTATTGAAAGTGAACTCATCACTTTCAAGATCTTGTGACATCTGAATCATACTGAACCAAGGTTAATAATCCTAGGTTGCCCATCGCCATGAACAAACAAGTAGATTGATTTTCTTGGTCACAGGATTATTTGGCTTCTCAAGTTGAAACCTCTCCGTTTTCTGGGCTGGTAACCAGCCAGCCAGCTCTCCACACACAAAGAGCTCTAAGTCAAGATCCCTCGGCCGAGTTGGGAGCGTCCACGCACGTCTGCACGGTTTGCTCACACGCCTCGGGGCTGCCAGAGGAGCCGCGGCGGTCTGGGCCCTGACAAAGAAGCGGAGCCCGACCCTTGCGGGAATATCCTATTTCGAGCCCGATGTCCTAAAAGAATCTGCAGTGAGCGCTCTCCGTCCAGCAGGCTGCTCCAGGAGAGGTCGGGGGCGGGGGGGGTGTCGGCCCAGGTTCTCAGCGCCGGGCCTCCGGCACGGAGCCAGCCGGCGGGGGCGTCCGGCCGAGCGCGGAGGCCGCCGGAAGCCCCCGAGGCTTCCCCCTCACCGCCCTCTGCGCCCCGGGCCTCCGTCTCGGCCGGGGAGGGACCCAGCGAAGCGCCTGCAGGGCCGGGACCTCCGCGCCTGGGCTGCAAGGATTCGTTTCCCCTCCGAGCCCCCAGTGCCAGCCCCGGCCGAGCCCGGGTCCCCGCTGGGCCCCTCGGAGCCCCGGCCGAGGCCTCCTTTGGGCCGCGCCGCCGGGCCCTCACCCCATCCCGCCCGCAGGCCCCACTCACCCAGAAGATGAGGTTGAGGAACACCAGCACCGTCTTGGAGGAGGTGATGCCGCACTGGCCCATGGTGCCGGGGGTCGGCTGGGGCCCTGCTCGGCGAGCGGGACGCGCTCACCGAGCGAGGCGGCAATGGCGACGGCGCCTCTCCGCTGGGAACTGCGCGGCCTGCACGGCGTTCACCGCAGCCCCCCGCGCCGTCGCGCACTCCGGCCCAGCAAGCACCTCGCTCCTCCGCGCAGCCGCCGCAACCCCCGCTGGGGGCCCCAGCTCCGCTCCCAGGCAACGGAGTCCCGCCCCCGGATGGGCAGCTTCAGCCAACACTCCCGCGGCGCCCGCAGAGAGGCCACGCCTCTTAAAGGAGCCGAAAGCTCAACGCCTTTTCTTGGCCTCTGGCCGCCCTTGGATGTAGAGGGCTCTTTCGGGAACTTCCAGAGCTCCAAACCCAATCTCCTCTGCGTTTACTACGCCAGCCTTATGGATGATTCAAAGCCCGAAGAGCGCCGTCTTCCTACCTAGCCGTTTCTCCCCTAATGAGGTCGGAGACACTAATATCTCCTACTCCACGTGGAGATTTTCCTGACCTAGTAACACCTGAGCATTGTCTGGGAGAAATGCAGTGAATATCAACAAATATTTACGTATAACTTATTGTGACAAGTCCCACGCTAGCTCTCAGAAGAGTCGCTGGAAAGGAGAACAGGCTGGTGATGGAGCTGGCAAGGCGGAGACATTTTTATGTGGGTGTGTGGTGGGGGGCAAGGTAACGCATAAGGTTTATTTCTGGGTAGGGCATTTTGGAACAAGACTTAGATGGATCACAGAAACACCTTTTTACATAGCAACATTTCACACTGTTCCCCCAGTCTTGGATTGACCATAGTGATGAACAATTATTGAGAGCTTATCCCACGCCAGGCTCTTCATGGCCATTGGCTCATTTAAACCCGATGACAACGTTAGGTGGAAGGTACTAAGGTCATCAGCCTCATTTTACTGATAGGGTAATTGAGGCTTAGAAAGATTAACAAACTCGCCCAGAGCCACAAAGAGAGTAGGCAGTCTAGAGAAGAAACCACATTCTCAGCTGCACCCAAAACTGCCTGTTTACTGTCTTTCCCGCCATTACAACCCCGCACTCTCTCCTTGATTGGCCCTTGAAGATGCCCATTTGCTTGTCCTTAATCATCTTTCTTTTGCAATCTCCCTGGCTAGTCACCTTCCCCAGGCACTCTCAGCAATACCTTTCCATCTCAGCCTCCTCTTGATTTGCACCAAGCAGCAGCTGCCATTTATTCACTCATTAAGCTTTTTGCAAGCATCACCTCTGTGCCTCCCTGTTCCAGGTGGTGGGCATTCCACTGTGAGCAAGACAAATCCTTCCCCCGTGGAGCTTATATTCTGGTGGAGGAGGTAGACCTTAAGCAAATAGGCAGGTAGGTTTATGACATGATATTGGGTAGTGATAGAAAATAATTCAGAGGAAGGGGATTAAAAGTGAGGTGGGAAGTCCTCTGAGAGGAGAGGACACAGGAGGAGACCCAGCTGACGTGAGGGAGCAGGTCATGTGAATATTTAGAAGAAGAATAACCCAAAGGTGCGACTAGCAATTACAATGGCCCTGAAGCAGGTATATGATCAGTAGGAAAAAGAGCACTAAAAGGCCTGAGATGCTGGAGGTCAGTGGAGAACCAGAAGTCAGCAAGGCCATCTTCCCATGCTGATGGTGAAGATACTGCAGAGCTCTGAGCAGGCCGTAACACCATCCAACTTAAGTTTTTAAAATCACACTATTCATTTTTGCCACATCATGTATATCCCAGTTAAAATTTAAGAAATCAATCGATTAATCATGGCTCTCAGGTACGATTCCCTTTAAGTGTCTGTCTCCTTGCTGGTTCCCACCTTCTACACATTTATCTCTGCTTTACTGTTTTTACTGCTTTTACTGGTTTTCCTCCTTCCCCAAATCATCTCCTTCGCATTTCTTCATCCCTATCTCTTCCCATTTACCTGAGGACACCTGCACCTCCATCCTGTCCTTCTGCACTGTGCCTTCCCCTGGGGTGGGTCTCCCCATCGTGCCCCGCTGAATATTGGAATCTCCTGGACCACAAGCCTGATTCTTCTGGGCAGGGGCCTCAGCACCCCACATGCTTCTAATGTGCTGCAGGGGTCGCAAACCACTGCTCTACGTTTACAAACACGCTCCAGTCTCTCCCTCCTGAAAAGAAAAAGCTCTCACTAACACTGCATTTTTCTTTCTTCTCTCAGCCGAAGTTCCTGAAAGATCATCTAGTGCAGCTCTTGTCTGACTTCACTGTGCATGCGAATCACCTGAGGAGCTTGTTAAAATGCAGGGCCTGATGCAGAAGATCGGGCTGGGCCCAAGGTTCTGCACATCTAATAGGCTCCCAGGTGATGCAGCTGGACCACTCTTTGTAGTTAAGGGCTGGATTTCTGGTTTTGACTCTCTTGCTTTCAACTCGCTTTTCTTACTCACTGCCTGTGGCTTCACCCCATAGCGCCGCTGAAATCACTCCTGCCAGTGTTACCAATGACCAACTGTTACCGCTTCTCTGAGGCACCATCTATAATGTTGAAGAGCACAGACTTGGAGACCACGGAGCCTGAGTTCATGCTGCAGCCCTCCCATTTCCTAGCTGGGTGACCTCTCTGCACCTCACCATCCTCACGTTAGGGAGGGGACCGTGATGACAGCACCAGCTTCACATGGCTGTTGTGAGAACCAAAAGAATTAATACACTTAGAGCTGTCTGAACCACGCCTGGCCCCCAAGTGCTTTGGAAGTGTTGGTGATTTTCATCTCACAAGGCCTCTCATCAGCATCGAGTCCACTGACTTCTGTGTGCTTAAACCTCTCTCCTCCAGTAGCTTCCAGAACACGACCCTCTCTTAGTTCTCTGCCTACCTCTCCGGCCACTCTTCTTCCTTGGCCTTGTGGTGTTTCCCAGGACTCAGGCTTAAGCTCTTGGGTCTTCTCATCCCACCTGGGCCGCCTCACCCAGTCCTTTGGATTCAGCTCCCATCCAAGTGTGGAACTCTTCTGAATTTAGAGCTTCGTCCCGGGTCTTGCTTTCCTATCCGTGTCTCCAGCTGCCTGCTGCATGGCTCCAGGTAGACGCCTTCATTCACTCAGCACATATTTACAGGTTTCCAGCTCTGTGGCTGACCCTGTGCCAGGTGCTGCAGATACAGCAGTGAAGTGGTTCGACCTGGGCCAAGGCCTCAGAGAGCTTGCAGTCCTGAAGAGAGACTCAATACTAATCATGCAATTATTGATTCATTGAAGTTGGGCTCAACGATATAAACAAGGAGTGCCAGCTGCTGTGAGAATGTACAATGGGGACCTTGTCTGGTGGTGACTCATATGTACTCCTGACTCAGCAAGTCCCAAACTGAAGTCATCGTTTTCCTAAACCTGCCCCTCCTCTGCCTATGTTCCTCAGATCGGTGAACAGCACACCTGTCAGCTTACCCAGGCCAAGACTTGGACGTCATGACTCACACTCTCCCTCACTGACCGCTTCCACCCAATGGGAGAATCCTTCCTTCTGGAAAATGAGCCATCTTGGCCTACTCCTGGTATCCTAAATACCTACTGCCCAGTGCTCAAGCAGTCTGGTTTTATCCTCTGGAAAAGTTGCACCTAGAAAAAGAGCAAATGAGGGGGTGAGGTTCATCCCCGAAACACAGAACCACTGTATGTCCTGCTGCACCTGATCACAGCACACCTGTCTGGGGGACGAAGGAAGGATGGGGCATGTGTGCCTTTTCTTACCCTTGGCTTAACTTTCCCCAACAGACCCTGTTTCTTAATCCGTATCATGTGAAGTAAAATGCACTTTGACCCACACTGTATGACACAAAGTGGCTATGTTTTACCAAAAAAAGAAAAGATTTATTTATTTTTTTCCACTGCAAGAGCAATGCCTGCCTATAGTGATTAGTGTCTTTATTAGACCAGCTCTGCAGCCTGATTTGGGACATCGGGAAGAAACAGCATATATAGATATAGATAGATAGATACAGTAATGATATCTGCTTGTAGTAGACGTTGTCTTTTTCAATTGTTCCACATTTGAACATCCTACCTATGTGAAAGGATATCCACTGCATGAATCTTGTGGGAAACCCAGCTAAGCGCCAGACACCTGTCTCCATGCACTCAGACAGATAGAACATGGGCACGTGATTGACACCAAATCAGATGATCCTGCCCAGAAATCTGGGCCTTGAGAGAGTGACACATAGACACAGGGACAGTTAGAGAGAGTGTTTACGATAGCAGTGGGGGTGTCGGGGGTCCAGGGGCTGGGGTGGCTGTGAGTGCCAGTGGCAGCCACCTAACCAAACTGCTAACTTTGGTTTGACTTTGACTTGTCCCCTGCTAAGACTTCCTTGGCTTCTGGCATTCCTAAAGATGCTAGGAACTGCCTAATGTTTTTACAATAAATCCTTTTCTACTCAAGGTAGTTGGAGTCAATTCCTGTTATTTATAATCAAGAATCTTGACTGCTACAATGATCATTACAGGAAAACTGGAAAATTCCAAAAAGCAGAAGGAAGAAAAAAACTATTAATAATTTCTTCCACTCTCTTACTACATACGTATTTTGACATAATTGCAATTATATAATTATATAAAAATTTATATACTCTAAGATGACTTTAAAATTGCTGTATAATTTAAAAGGTAATATATATTCATTGTACAAAATCTGAGAATATATTTTTTAAAAAACCCAAAAGCTAAAACCCAGAGATAACTACTGTTAATAACATGGTGTATTTCCTGAAACATTTTCTCTGCATTTTTACATTTTCCATAGCTGAGAATACACTGATTATTCCCAATGTTTATGCATAGTTAATGGAGAAACTGTAACAATTCCTAGATAAAAGATGCTATGAAGAGGAGCCAGGGGATGGCTATGGATAGTACCTGTCATCCACGTGGTACATTACTCAATACCAATTAAAAAGCCTTAATGGATTCTGGGCTTTAAAGGTGCAGAACATCATTATGCAAGTTCTTGGCAGTGAATGTGCATGTTATGCTGCCCTTCACAGCTCTCCTTCTACTGACAAAAATACAGAAGCCTTTTTGTTCGGCTATTTTCCTGGCACAGTGTCCCAAGCTCTTAAAAAGTTTGTCCATTATGGGCAAGTGCTGAAACACAATAGAAATCATTATTATTTTCAGTGTTATCAAACATGACAAAGATATGACATGAATTGTGGAATGAATTGGGGAGCTTGAGAAACACTTTTCCAGGCCCTGGGAAAGGAGTGGAACAGAAGAGAGACAGCTGACAAGCTGATTCAGTGAAGGGACAAATAATATCAGTCCTGGGACCAAACTGCACAGGTTGACTCAGGTTCTTCCACCTCGGCAGTTTTGTGACCTTGGAGAAATTGTGTTCACTCTCCTGGCCTGTTGCCTCATCTGTAAAATGAGGACTGATATTCGCTAGTATTTTGTTTCAGATTTTTCCAACTCTCTTCAAAATGAGGGTGGGTGGCTGATAAGATAATACCTACTTCATAGAGCCCTATTTAATCAGAGAGGATTGAGGAAGTGAATAAAGTGCTCAGCTCTACTGCGGGGGGCAGGGTCCATGTACGACACAGAATTCAACGGGATCACGGCCTTTGAGAAGCCTCTAAGTCCTTTATATCATGTTTCCATTTCCCAAATTATTCTTTTCATTAAAAATTTTCTGAATGAAAACATACATTCAGAAAAATGCACAAACCATAAGTACGTAGAGCTTGATTGTAACAAAGTGAACACATTGTGAAATCACCACCCAGGTCAAGAAACAGAGGACGGCCAGAATCACAAATCTCTCAGAGCCCCTCTTGGTCATTACCCCCTACAATTCCAGCGTCTAACACCACAGATTAGTTTTGCCAGTTTTTGAAATTTTTATAAAGGAAACCATACAGTATGTCGTCTTTTGTGTTTAGCCTCCTTCACTCCCTGTTATGTTTCTAGGACGCATCCGTGTTACTCCATGTAGCAGTAGTTTATTCATCCTCATCACTGAATACATTGAATTGTATGATCATATCGTGATGAACTGATGCATTCTATTGTTGCAGAATATTTGGGTTGTCTCCAGCTTTTAGGCTATTTAGAGTAGTGCTCCTATGAATATTCTTGAGTCTTCCAATCCATGAATATGGTATTTCCCTCCCTCCTTTTATTTAGGTCTTTGTTCATTTCTCTCAGTAATGTTGTGTGTAGTCCTGTACGCCTTTCATTAGATTTGTTCCTAGATATTTGTTGCTTTTTGGATGTCATTGTAAATGGTCTCATTTTTGAATTTCATAAACTGTAGATGGTTAGCAGAAGTACTGTTGATTTTTGTATATAGACTGTGTTTCCAGCAACATTGCTAAATTTAATTAATAAATTAGTTGATGTTTTTCTCTATTGTCTGTTTTCCTATTTCGTACATTTTTGGTCTTATCATATTATTTCCTTCATCCTTCTTCACTTGGGCTTAGTTTTCTGTTCTTTTACTAGCTTCTTGTTCCATAGAGAGATGGGTCATCTTCTGTTCTCGCTGTCTGGTCCCTGCCATTCCTGATCGATGGAGTTTGTAAAAAGCTGCGCCCTCTACCACTGATCATCACCAGGTCTCCTCTTCCATCCCTGCTCCCACCTCAGTGCTTTACCTTGAGATTCTTCACCTTGAGGTGCTAAGTGCCAGCCCCAGGCTCCCCTACTTTCTCTCCTTTTGTTATTTGGGGATTGAAACCTCATTTAGTTGCAGAAAGGTAGATGCAAGGACAGGGACTTAAGAACACTGTGCTGCTACCTCAAAAAGCAGCCCGTTTACAGCACAGGGACAGCAATTTGCTAGTTGTTAGATAGTTTGGGTCCTTGGATGGCAGGAGAATTAAGTGTATTTCTATCTTTATTTACGTGAGTGGATTGCTTTGTTTTCTAGTTGAAGCACCGGCAAGCAATTGTTTTGCCTTTCAGATTCTAGCAACTGATTGTCTGTCAGTTTTGATTTTCAAAATTGTTTTGCATTTTTGTGTTTTTCTGGTGAGAAGTGCAGAAGGCTGTAATGGGGGTGCTGCCCTCCAGACACCATTTAGAACAAGACATCTCCCAGAGTGATCTTTCTAAAAGATGACTTGGGGGGGGGGGGGCAAATGAGACGGTACAGCCCTGGTGCAGCAGCTGAGCCCTGGACTGGGACACAAGAGCTGTGTGATTATACATCACTTGCCACCTGTGTGACCTGGCCAAGGGTCCTTTCTCTCTGGGCCTCCATTTTTCATCTGTGGCCTGGGAATGATAGTGCCTACCTGATAGGCTGTAGAGAGGACAGATGAGAGGGTAAACCTGAGGGGTGCTGTGTGGACTGGGTGTGCTTTTTGGTCAGAGGAATGATTAATAGGACTGTTCCTTGGTTCCCCGGCTCCTGCTCTAAAAGCCCAAGCTGAAGGAGGACACACTGTGATGTTAATTAAGCTCATTTACATGCCTCCTCCAAAGCCCTGGAAGGGGGTCCAGCAGTGTATTTTCACAGTCATAATGTTTCTGTAAAATGTTTCAATTGAGACCACTGCCTTTTCCATGCTAATGTCTCTGTCATATTTCCACTGATGTTGGATGGTGCTGGATGGCCATGGGCATCTTTGGGATCTGGCTAAGGGGAGGTTGAGTGGAAGATACATTTATTTGACTTAGTGAATATTTTTATGTAGTTCATAATCACTTTTGTATATAGTCACCTCTGTGTATTGCTAGCCATTCTGGCAATAATCCTTCCGTCCACCAATACCCACCACACGGACTCACCCATTATCGTGACATGAAGGTACAGACCAGAGACCATACTGAAATGTGAACATGTTGACATCCAACACAGGCAGGCGGTGGAGGAGAAATAAGGTCTGCACAAGAGCTAGACATCGGAACATGAATTCATTTCTCATGGATGCCCGGTCAGAATGGAAATTCTCTCCAGTCAAAGAATATACTCAATAATGCCACATATACAATTATAAATGCTCCACACCTTTTGTTTCTCTTTCATGGGATTCATGAGAAATAAAATTTATCAGAATTCCATAGGGCTTGAGGACTGGAGCAGTCCTACAAACAGTGGGCACTTCTCTGTGTGAAAATTAATTGCATGTTTTATGCATCCCAGTATTTGGAATCACATCTTAGTGTTACTGACGCAACTTGTCTTGATGAGGTCTGGCAGTTCCAGATGAAATGGCACATGAAATTGCTACCAACACAGCAAGGCGGCCCGGAGAAACAAGGGTTGCTGTGACAAAACTCCTACACATTCTCATCAATAAAGTACAGTGTATGCAGCGTAAGAGTAATTTTATTACATAATTATGTAGCTCAAAGCAATGTAGCAGCAATTTAAGAATGCATCTGAATTGCTCTGGTTAATGAGCCATCAGTTCAGAGTTTTTCAGATCAGTCCTTACCCTGAAATCTTACAGCTCGTTTATAAAAGAAATTGGGGGACAGAAGTTTCCCCCAATTTGACAACAGTCCTGCAAATTTCCACTTTACCAACAAGCCGTGAAACTGCCAGAAACTTTCCTAAACTATTAATAATGAAGTAACAAATTGGCTTACACACCAGGGGAAACACTGAATTATCTTTCTATTCTCCTTATAGGAAAGGCCATAGAGTATACTTTATAGTGTCGTCATATGAAGAGGCCACCAAAAGGTAGTGTAGCCCCAAATCAAGGAAAACGAGGTATTTATTACAAGGTGTGTTTGGCGCTTTAAAATATTATGCTTTTGGGGGGATTTTGTGATATCTGTAGTATGCCAGCATTTCTTATTTCACGGTTGTTTTGACTTCTTTTCTCATTCTAAGTAACTATTCATGTTTGTACCTGATTATGCATTTGTGATTTTTTATTATTTTCCTTTTGGAAGGCCTTCAATTGTATAAGCTTAGGGGCCCAGAAAACTTGGGTCTGCTGCTGCCTGCTGCACGAACTCACCCCCAAGAGACGCGTCCGGAGCCCGGCGCCTCCTGCTCCCTGCAGCCGCCGTGGCCTCGCGTGGGTGCGACCTCGCACGCACGCCAGCGGCCTCTGCCCCTGGCGCCGCCCTCCCCGGAGCCAGCCGCAGCCCCGCCCCGCACACGCCTGTGCTCGGCTTCCTGGCACGGGCCTCACTGCTCTCAAGTCTCCTTCAAGACAAGACGGTCTGGCATTCAAGACCCTTCTGGGTCCGGTTTTATTTTATATTGAAAATGGGAGTTAAAAAGTTATATTTCCTTACAGAATAAAGCTGATAAATAGGAAAGCAATTTTGTATCTGGTCACTACAGGAAAGTCTCTAATGTGTTCTTTTTATTTTTTGGTCTATTTTCCCCCCTTTGATTCTCTAGGAATTTCTGGGAAGACAAGCATGTCATCTGCAAATGGCAGTGCGGTCTGTTGCTCGCGAGTAGCTGGGTTTCTGTGTCAGTTAGAGGTTTTGTATGCAAACAGCAGAAACCAACTCGACTTATACTAACATTGGGAGGCTACTGGGAGAATCAAACTCTGGGAAGCCAAAATAACCCACAAAGTCCTACAACAGTTCAGACTTCTTTCCATGCTTAAGGGTCAAAAAAAAAAAAAAAAAAATCAGCCTAGCAAATGAAAAATATTTTCACTCTTTTATCAGTTATTCTAAACAACTCCAAGCCCAGGATTTCTAGGCAGGGCCCATTCCTTCTCTAATTCTGTTCCAATCCGGTCTCAATAGTCTGCAAACAATATATACAATAGTGAATTAAGGGGAAATACATGAGAAATTCATTAAAGAATATAAACATATACACTTCAGTCAGCCCGTTAGCTACTGCTCACGAACCAAAGTAGATCTGGATCTCAAGCTATCTTGCCTTCAGGGCAAGTGGCCAACAAGATGTAATGTTCTAAATTCTGTCCTTGAGAGGATTTCTCTTCCTCTCCATCTTTTGGGGCCACCTCTGAGTGGGGCGGTAGCACCACAGCTGTCACTTCCAGTGGACCAGCTCTGTGTAAACCCTGCTCAGTTCTTTTCCTGTCCTGTCACGTGGCTGTCGGGAACACCCCATGAAATCATAGGTGTGGACTGCAATGGGGAGCAAGGGAAGGGCAGAACCTCAGTACCTGGGATGTCCCTACAGTTGTGTTTTGGTGACGGCCACTCATGTGCTCGAGGGAACACACACAGTGTCTCTCTGGGGCAGACAGCCTCTCCTTCAGGGCAGTTTGTGCCCTAGCCTTTTTGCTCTTCCTGCATCTCTTCTTGTAATTATGATTTCAGAGCTTATTTTGTGTATCAGATTTTGGGGTGCCCGCTTTGCAAAAGAGTCTCCATCTCTATGTCCTACAGAGTTTAGATAAGAATATCAGCGCCTCGAGAGTTTGTCAAATTTTACTTGTAAATCATTTAGGTATTTACGTGTTTTGGTGGGTAGATCCTAGACAGTCTTTTCAATTTCTTGTGTAGTTATTGGACCACTCAAGTTTTCTGCCCCTTATTGAGTCAGTTTTGGTAACTTTCATATTTCTAGTAATTTATCCATTTTCTCTGTAATAGCTATTTTACCTGTTTTCAAAAATTTTGACACTGTGTTACACGTATCATTTGTGTATAATCTGTCAATCTCCTCTGCATCTGCAGCTGTACCAGTCCCTTTGCCATTTCTAATGGTACATATTTGTGATTTCTCTCTTTCTTCTTAGTCAACTTGGCAGAGTCTGAGCAGATCTTAATTTTATCAATTCTGGTATTTTTCCAAGTCATTATTTTTTTCACATTTTCTTTATCCCTCTATTTTACTTTCCTGAGGATATTTAATTGTACCTTTCTAGCTTCTCAAATTGAATTTTCAGGATATTTCAAAAAAGATAAAATAACTCTATTATATTCATATATTAGATATAAAGTATATAAATAATTTTCTACTTGTAAGCTCCACAAAGAGAAACTTTCTCTCTTTTGGTCACTGCTCCATCCCCAGCACCTAAAGCAGGGCTGGCCTCTAACAAGTGCTCAGAATATCTTTACAGAATTACCCTCTGAAATCTTTTATTAGGGATTTGCTCTTTAACAACTTTATTTCTTTTATTCAGATTTATCTCTCTCTTCTGCAGTCAGTTTTGATAAATAATGTATTCCAAGAAGATCAATATTCCAGCTAGATTTTTCAAAGTTGTCTGCACAGAGTGATGCAGAGGAACCTCTTGTCATTTTGTAATTCCCTCTGTTTCAGAGCTTATTCCCGCCTGTCTTCCTCACTCTGGACGTGTGTGTGCTTTCTCGGGCACAGTCCTCTCTCTTACTCTCTGACAGATGGGTGTCGATGCTCAGGACAACCTTGGAGGTCAGTTGGGGAAGATGACAGGGCCTCTTTCGTCCTGGGTCTCAGGAAAACTGTGGGCAGCAAAACTCCCCACCTCATTCCCACCCCTCTGAGGCCTCACATGAGCACAAAAAAAACTATCGTGGTCACCCACTGATATTTTTGGAACTTACCCATTACTGTATCTTAGCTAATACACATGTTTTCTTCTATTATTTTTATAATATCATTTTTACAGTTAAAATCCATCTGGAATTTGTTTTAGAATAAGAAGTAATATGGAAAGCCTTTTTTGTTTTACATGGTGAGTAATACCCAAACCTCTGTTGAATGGAACTTTTCCCTTCTGATTTAAAATATCACCTTTATCTTAAACTAAATTCTCATATTATTTCTCTCCTTGTTTGAGGTCTTAATTTGGCTCCTTTAATCACTCTGCTTATGTGCCAGTACTGAGTGCTGTTGGTCTTGGTTGTTCTTTATCAGGCTTCCCCTGAGTTACAGTGTGATTCTGCAAAACGTGAATTCCAGTCTTTCCTTGCCTCAGGAGTGATTTCCTCTAACTTTCTTGAGCTCTCTGTCCTTTTTCCAACTCCCTTTTTGCATGTTCAGCACTTCCCCTTTCGGGTACTTTTAAAGTGACCTTTATTTTGGCAGCCGTGGTAGTAGTTTCTGAATTCTCTTTCTCCTTCAAGGTAGCCTGCTCTAGTTTTATCCATGTGACATCCTTCAAATCTCTCAAAAAATGTGGCTCAGAATTTTTCCAGAGTTCTCTCTTATTTACTGAACTCACTCCTCCCTCTGCAACGGTCCTCTTTCGAGCTTTTCTTTCTCCTCTTATTCTGGTGACTTATTGCTGCAGCTAATGCCTTGATTTCTCCTATTTATAAATGAAGGTCTAGCTCCTCACTCTCTAAAGTGAATTCTACAGCACACTAGTTCCTTGGGATATTAAAAGAGATTACAAGAAAAAAAAAGTTCAGGGGTTCAGTACGTGTGGGAAATGATGAGTAAAACAAAATACTTTTTAAAAGTTATTGAAGAAATAACACCAAATCATGGTGAGGATATGGAGCAGCAGAAATCCATACACATCTCTGGGGGAAGTGTGAGCTGGTGCTCTGGCAAGTACTTTGGCAGTTTGTATACACCTAAAAACTCAGTTTCTAGGCATAACCACCCAGGAAAAAGGCAAAACATGTTCACAAGAAGTCTAGTTCACAGAAGTATTCATAGCAGCTTTGTTCAAGCAAAACCTGGAAAACTCTAAGTATTTATCATCAGGAAAATAGATTAAAAATTGTAATAAATATGTATCTTACAATGGAATGCTCCTCAAATATTAAAAGTAACGAACTATGGACACATGTGACAACATGGGTGGATTGTGCAGACCTTACGTTGCATGAAAGAAGCCGGACACAAAAGAGCACGTTGTCTGAGAATTCATTTACATGAAGTTTTAGAACAGGCAAAACTAATCTATTGTTATAGAAGTCATAAAGCAGTGGCCTCTGGAGGGGGCAGGGACGATG
This sequence comes from Camelus bactrianus, assembly GCF_048773025.1. Classification (NCBI taxonomy): domain Eukaryota; kingdom Metazoa; phylum Chordata; class Mammalia; order Artiodactyla; family Camelidae; genus Camelus; species Camelus bactrianus. Next base: position 31,704,423 of record NC_133565.1, read on the forward strand.
GACAAGGGGTGTGGGGGTACTTTCTGGGGCGATGAAAATGTTCTAAGTCTCAGTACAGCAGTAGGTTACCTGGGTGTGACCATCTGTCAAAGTTCACTGAACTGCTCTTAATGCTGGTAACTGCACTGAACATAAGTTACACAATAAAAGTGACTGCAAGACTTCTCAGAACCTTTGATGATACCATCAACAAAACAAAAATACAACCTACAGAATGGGAGAAAATATTTGCAAATAATGTGACCAACGAAAGACCAATTTCCAAAATATACAAACAGCTCATACAACTTACTATGAAAAAACAAGCAACCCAATCAAAAAATGGGCAGAAGACCTAAATAGACATCTCTCCAAAGAAGACAGATGGCCAACAAGCACATGAAAAGATGCTCATATCACTAATTGTTAGAGAAATGCAAATCAAAACTACAGTGGGATATCACCTCACACCAGCCAGAATGGCCATCATTAAAAAGTCTACAAAAGATAAACGCTCCCTTCTACACTGTTGATCGGAATGTAAATTGGTGCAGCCACTATGGAAGACAGTATGGAGTTTCCTTAAAAAGCCTAAAAACAGAGTTACCATATGTTCCAGCAATCCCATTCCTGGGCATAGACCTGGAGAAGAAAATAATTCAAAAAGACACATGCACCCCAAGGTTCACAGCAGCACTATTTACAATAGCCAAGACATGGAAACAACCCAAATGTCCATCAACAGATGACTGGATAAAGAAGATGTGGTCTGTCTGTCTGTCTATCTATCTACCTACCTATCTATCTATCCATCCACATACACACCCTGTGGAATATTACTCAGGCATAAAAAGGAATAAAATAACACCATTTGCAGCAACATAGATGGACCTGGAGATCATCATTCTAAGTGAAGTAAGCCAGAAAGAGAAAGAAAAATGCCATATGATACTGCTTATGTGTGGAATCTAAAAAAAGGGACACAAACCACTTATTATTTATAACTTAGATGATTGATTTCTTGAATATGTGTAAGCACATTTGACTGTCCTTTACGATTGGATTACCTCATTCTTTTGATTCTTATTTTGTGGCTGGCTTTATTCCTTTGATAACTATGTAAGTTTAAGAAGCTAAAACTCTAAACTGTTCTTAGAAACAATGAACAGTACATATATGCAAATGTTAAAATGGTTTTATCTCTCAATGAGTTGCTCTACCTAGGATAAACTTTGTTTACCCAAAAATAAATAAATAAACAAAAAATTCTAATAAACTTAATTATCTCCCCCCTTAAAAATAAAAGGGAGCTTCTTATTTTTCCCTTTCTTCAGTCAATGCAAAGTGGCAGAGCAGGCAATTTATGAATGAACCAGGGTGTGTGCGTGTGCATGTGTGTGACTATCCGTTCAGCCTGAGCCCAAATGAGGGGATGGGGTAGGAGGAGAAGCCGCGGAGGTGGACAGCCAGCCCCATGGAAGGTCCTTGCTGTGCACAGGAGTGACACTGCTGTGTGGTGGGGCTGACAGATGCTCCACAGGAGATTAGGAAATAAGTCTGCATCTCCCTTGGGCCCCGATACCATCAGCAGTTAAGAGGCCTGTCTGATTTCATTACAAATCTTCCATTCCCGGGGCTTAGAGCTCAGCCTCCAGACTCACAGGTGTGGGAGGACAGCAGGCCACAGCAAGGGCATTTTGCTTTTAATTGTGGCCATTAATCTGGCACCAACAGCCAGTCTGTCCTGTAGGAGGAGGGTGCTGTCAGGAAACCCATCAGTTGGGAACCAGTTGACTCTGCTGCTCTGCTCGCGAGGAAGTGGGGAGAGAGAAGGAAAAGCTCCCTAATCGTGCTTTCAGGGCCCCCTTTCCTGGCCTCACTGGGAAGGATCTAAATTTGCTTTCTCTCTGGATTTTGGGCGAGTCTCCTGGAGCCTGTAGACGGCCAGCTCCCAAGCCATGTTCCTCCTGTCTTCCCAGGGACAGGGCCATGGTGGTGTGTAGAGTCAGGGTATGTCCCAGCGAAAAGCGTGGGTAAGCATCCAGCACGGCCCAGGAAGGAGCAGGGTGGAGTGAGGACAGGGTCTGGAGCCAGGTGGGCAGAGCCAGGGAGAAGGCTGGCGGGGCCACAGAATGGGAAGGTGAGCCAGTGAGCACGTGTGTGTGCACGTGTGACGGGGAGGGCCGAGAGGAGAATTCTCCCCGGCAAATTCTATCCTGCCTCCACCCACCCACACCCCCGAGCTGGTGCTCCCATGGGATCGGCTCCGGCAGGCCCCTGGGGTGGTTCAGAGGGTGGGCCTGCCCTGGGAGCTCGCCAGCATCAGACAAGTGCCCGGTGGCAGAGGGGGCAGCGGGGGCAGGGGGCAGCGGGGGCAGGGGGCAGGAGGGGAGTGGCCCCAGTCGGTTGGGGAGGAGGTAGGAAGAAAAAGGCCTTGAAGGGTGAATGAAATCCTGACAGGCAGAGAGAGGCGGGCGTGAGTGGGGAAGAGGTGTGCTGCTGGAGCTCCCGGCAAAGAAACTACCCAAGGCTTTGCTGAGGGGTGGGGACCTACTAAAGAGGGAGGGTCCACTAGCAGCGAGCCTGATTCCTGGGTGGACGGCCTGGGGTCCAATTTCTCGGGTTAGTGGCTGCCCCCAGGAGGACACATTTCTGAAGGTGGCTCTGTGTTCTCAGACCCCCTCCACCTGCAGAGAGCCAACAGCAAGGCTGGGGCACCCGTAATCACAGCAGGCGTCAGCTACTGTGTGCCGTGCCCCTCGGGGTGGGGGCTGACGCACACAGGGTTAGTGGCTGAGGCTTGGAGAGGAGAGGGACCTTTCCAGGGCCACAGAGGGAGAAGCGTGTTTGAAGTCAGGCCTTTCTTGCTATACTGTTGGGCCTTCAAGAGGGAAGCCCAGCCTGGCTCACCTCCTCCCACCAGACAGGAGAGGCCTGGGCACAGATCGGGGAGGGAAAAAATGCCCAGGTCAGCCCTGGAGTTCCTGGGGAACGTGCCACTGGGATGGTCTTTTGATTCCTCAAAGGAAAACTTAGACTCTTGGCACCTATTACGATGGATAGTTTGGGGTAAAGAGTCAAAAACGCCCCGTTTGGATGTGGGGCCCACCTATGCGGGGTGGGTCAGAGGGGCCCTGGCTCAGCCTGGCAGCTGCCGCTCGAGCTCCCACTTCTGAAGCTTAGTGACCTTGGAGCGGTCACTGACCCTCTCCACGCCCAGGCTTTCTCACTGGCGAAGTGGGGCGAGAACAGGATCCACCTCGCAGGGTTACACTGAAGATGAAATGTGTTCTGTGGGCAAAGCGCAGGTAATGGTGTCTGGCTGAAGAAAGCTGCTGGATGCGAGCTACTGCAAGTCTTATCACCTCACAGAACCATTCAGAGGAAGAACAAGCCAGCCAGTTGCCACGGAGCTGGTCCAAAAGGGAGGGCGTCACCCCTCCTTTCTTCCTCACTGGCTCCGTCCTGGGGTTTCCTCAGGACACCTGATCTCCTGGGCAGCTGCCCAAGCCAGGAAACATTGACTCTCCTTCCTAAATATTTCTAGGATCTGGCCCTGCTCTTCCATCTCTATGGCAAGGAGCTGAGCCGAGGGGCTCCCTGCCCTTGTCACCTGGCTCTCTCTGCCCCAGTACCCCCCCACCCTCCCCCATTACAGCGGCCAAAGGGATTTTCCCACAGTGCAGATCTGAGCCTCTGAGAGCCTCCTGTGGCTCTCACGTGTTTGCCAGAACATGCCAGAATGCCCTTGGCTTTGCACACGCTGTTGCCTCTGTCTGGAATGCTGTACTCCACGCTTTAGTCCACCTGGTGAACTCCTATTTATCCTTCAAACCCTAGTGCAGATACACCTCCTCCTGATGGCTTCCAGACTGCTCTTCCTTCCTACAAGGCCAAGGCAACATGCCTGGTCTTTCACACTGCCTTCTATGTCGTGCGGACCCCTCTGTTGCCACCCAGGTTACACCATTGCTACTATTGTGCAAACTCCTTTGGACCTATCTCCACCTCGCCCCTAACCCGGGGTCTGGCTTGTGTCAGTTTTAGTTGACTCAGATTGAATTCGTCATTAGTGAAAGACTGCCCAGGCTGCAGATGTTCCTGCCCCCAGGCCTGTGGCCTTGGGTTCCCCTCCCCTCTCTAGGCTGGAAACTTAGCATCTCTGTGATGAGGAAGCGGCCAGGGTCTCTTGTTGTTCTGAGTTCCTGGAACTGTCCAGGCCTACCTGCCGACTCCAGAGCCGGATAAAAAGCTTGTGGGGGTCTCGGTTGCCTCGCAGACCGCTTGCCAGTCTGATTGGCCGTGCCTACGGGAACCAGCAACTTCATCACCCTGGAATCAGATGACTAATGTTCTTGGGAAACAAAGGGGCCTTTGCAGAACTTAACATTTCTTTCTTTTCCCCAAAGAAATGGAGAAACCTCATTAAGCCAAAACGAGAGAACTGGGTCATGCCCCGGTGATGCCACGCAGGGGCTGCCACTTGGCTCTGTGAGTGAAGCAGGCTATTAAATTTCAGATATAAGAAATAATCTTCTCCCTGCACTGCCTGATCACTTTATTAGAACAAAAGATAAATTTAAACCACAGACTTACGCAAAAAGAAGTAAGTCCACACTCTCCTCCTAATTAAACCAAGAGAAGCCAGCTAGATCCAAGGACACCCGGCCCACTCAACTAATTAACATTTATTAGAATCAGAAAACAATCTAATTCAATTAAAATGTTTCCACAAAAGTAGTTTAATGACTGTCCCAAAAATAAAGTACATTCAACTGGAGAATTTATTATGCCAAGGCAGTGCCGTGAGGGGGCTGAACGGATAACCCTAAGGTGGCTCTGCGGAAAGGCAGGGGAGGGTCTGGGCGGGACCCCTTGTCAAGGGAGGGGGATGCTTCTGGACAGTTACTCTCCAATAAGCCAGCAGGCCCAGAGCCAGAGGGGCCGCCCACAGCCGCCTTCATCCCTACCCCCACTTCCTGCTTCAACCTCTTTCCCTCCCATCAGCTCATCTCTGTGCCTGGCATCCCCATCCCCTTAGAGGATCAAGCTTGAGGAGGGAACTAAGGGGTAGGCTTGGACTCAGGGGCCTGGGTCCCTTTCTGCCTCTGATGTGCTGTGTCACCTTGGGCAGGTAGGAAGTGTTCAGAGAAAGGACTGTGAGCAGGGCACTCTGAAATTTAGCCAGCACACCTTGGGAAAGCTGGAGAAACTCCATTTGAAAGCTGCAAGCAGTTTTGGCTCTCCTGAGGCAGAGCTTTGAATTCATGGTGACTTTGTTCAGCAAAAGTCCCTTGATGGGGCCTTCGTTATAAAAACAGAAAGCAAATACTCACTTGGAGTTTGTCCTTTTGAACTAATGATACTTGAGTACACACGATTGCCAGGCAGTGGGCTAAACACGTTGGTTGGACTGTGTCCTTTAACCCTCACAATGACCCTGTGAAGTGGGACTCTCCATTGAAAGCAAGGCTCCGAGTGTGCCGGAGACACCTGGTTGGCCAGAGGTGAACCCTGGATCCAAACCCAGGCAGCCAGACTCAGGCAGTGGGGCCCCTGCCAAACTCAGAGTAAGTGTGGGGCCTTGGGGAGAGGGCGGCTTCTGTCACTGGACTTGGTGGGGCCCCAGAATCTGTCCTTTTGAAAAGGAGACCCTGGTGCTCTGACCTTGGAGATCTGAAATCCCTGCATCCACCCTGTGTACTGAAGTCACACCTGCCCAACACCCCGGCTCAGCTTTGGCCTCAGAAAAAGGACAGGACGAATTAAGCCTCCTTCCATCCCAGTCAACTGCACCTACATTGTCTGAACCTCAGACACTGTCACCAGCATTGAGTATAAGCTTTAAAAAGAGCTTTGTTAATTTGGTGGGCAGGAAATGGGAGGCCAACAACATGATCCTAACGAAAAAGGAAAGAGGCAGAGGAAACACTTGCAGGGTATACAGCAAACGTCAGTGATGGTCACTTCTGGATGGTGACCTAGTGGGTCAATTTAATTTTCCAGATTTTCTACTGTAAACGCACATCACTTTCATAAGCAGAAAAAGCTATTAAGATGGCTTGTAGGTATGTCTGCTCAGTTTTTCATTTCTCATATTTATAGAAAGGTTAAACATTTGGGTTTTTCTACGACTTGCCTGCTCTCATCTCTCTACTGGCATTTTATGATTTTAATGATTTAGTTAAGCTCTTTATAACTAAGGATTTTAACCCCCTGTCTGTTATATTTGTTGAAATGGCTTTCCCGGCTGGTTATTTACTTTCCAACTTTGTTTCTACTGTTTTTAGTGGACGCAGGTTTATCACCTTTATGTAGTCAAACCTACTGGCCCTTCCCTTTCAGACGGCTTCTACTGCTCTTTAACTTAGAAAGTCCTTTATCAACAAGAGATGAAACAGGTATTGACTTAGCTCCCTTTCGAGTTCTTCGGATTTCTTTTCTTTTTTCTTTCCTTTGTGGCATGTAGTTCTTTGTCTGACCTGTTTGGATTTATTTTGGTTTACAGTGTGTAGATTAATTATTTTCTAAACAGTTAACTGATCGTTCCAGCACATCTTATTGGGTGAGACTTTCTTTCCCTCCCTTGTAGTAATGTCTTACTTCTCCCACATTACGTGTTTATAGATAACACGTTTTGTTTTTAGGTTTTTACCTATTCTGTTACTCTGACCTGTTTTTCTCTTGTATCTGTGTCACATTGTTTTATTGATCGTAGCTTTTTCATATGCTTAAATAGCCTAACAATTTCAACAACATCTGTGTTTCTTTCACGTATATATTCTTCCAAGTAGCTCTGAGAACCATTCTGTAAAGGCCAAAACCACCACCACCACCCACTGAGATTTAAAGTTCAAATTTCCCTGAAATATTTGAGAAGATAACATGGTCTTTCTACCCAGCCTGAGGGCTCATCTCTCTGTCTATGCATTTCTTCCTATAGTTTTTGGGAGAGCTTCGTAATTTCTCATATTTCATTGTTTAGCCATCCCTACAGGTATATGACTGGATGCCCAGAGGAGTAGAAATAAGAAGAACAATACATTTACACATATAGATGTTATATAACACTATGACTCTTAGTGAGAGCCGCTGCCTTTTGAGAAGCACTGTGCCCATGGTGTCTATCGGGTTGGCCCTTGAGTGAGTTAAGTGAGCAAAGCAATTTGCAGAGTGCTGTGCACATTGTACAGGCGCATGTGCGTGTCTTGTGTATATTTACACGAAGATGGGGCAAGACTGAGCACTTTACAGTCTAGATTACCATGACAGCGTAGGAAGGGAGAGGGTGGGTGAATGGAAGAGAGATTATTAACCACCCCCAACCCCCTGCCAACAAAAAGAAAAAAAGAAAGAGAAAGTTGCCAAAGTTGCCAGTTACCTCTGTGGTGGCTGGTGGTCACTCAGTTACCTTTTCAGGTCCAGAAGCAGTTCTAGCAGGCCCCCATGGGCGGCCTGCTAGGTGCATGGAGCTGGGGTTCACTAGTTTGGCAACCTTTGCCTCTCTCTACCTGTGGGGGTTTGGGGGAGGCAAGTCTGCTCTGGGGCCTCTTGAGCAGGAAACTCCCAAAGGCGGCCAGTTCCTCCCTCTCCTCAGCCGACACCCTGTTCCTGGCCAGCCCCTTACAGAAGGAGCCAGGGTCTGACTGCTCAGCCTGGCAGGGCCCTCTGGATTCGCCCCCTTCCCCATCCCCACTCTGCTTGTTTCAGGAAGCCTTTCTTGGCTGCTGCGCCTGTCGCGGTTGGAGTGAATATTCCTGCAGGACCCAGGCCGATCCAATGGCACAGAAGCAGCGAGCAGATCTGTGACGGGGTGATGAAGAGAACTGGCTTCTGAGTGGGCCAGGCTAGGCTCAGACCTCAGCCCTACTACTTACTGGCCGTGCAGCCTTGGGCAACTTTCTTACCTACCCCGAGTTTCCATTTCCTCCGGTGTAGAAGGGGGTCGGAGGGCTGGAGTGAGGACGAGATGTGGGGAGGCCCGGCCCAGGGCCCGCGCTCGGGAGCGGCTCTGCCCTTGCCCCTCCTGCTGGTCTGGGTGAGGCTCGGAGGGGAGCGGCGGCCCAGGGCCCCCAGGCGCCCACGGGAAGGGCGGAGGCAGGGCCCTCACCAGGGCAAGAGCCCAGGCTCAGAAGCAGGCTGCAGCTTTCAGATGGATGACGGAACACTTCCACTCAGTGTCACCCCAAAAGCTTCTTGGCTGAATGGGGCCCTGAAGAACAGGGAGAGAAGGGGCAGGAACAATGTGGGCGGGGAAATCTTGAAGTGTGACGGGCAGCAGGGGGCCAGCCCGGCAGGGTGGAGGCTGGTCAGGTGGCGGGGCTTGGGCTCTGCAACGGAGTCGTCTTCTCCGGGCACCAGGAAGCCCCTGATGATTCTGGGGTGACAGCAGGCGGTGAGGCAGGAAGGCCATGAGCCCCAGGAAGCTGGGAAAAGGGGCCTGACTGAGCACAAATCCTAGTTCTCTCACTAGAGGGAAGCTTTCTGGCATGCCTTCTCTTGGGTAAAATGGGGATAATTCTAGAACCTGCCTCAAAGGGTTGTGGTGAAGATAAAATTATGCTGCTTCACAAGAAGCACTGTCGGCCATCTTCAAGGAGAAGGCAGATTCCTTGCGCTGGAAGGCATCATGTCAGTTCTCCAATGTGCCCCACACTGCCTTCCCCTGGGGGCCGGTGACCTTGCCCTCCAGTGGGCAGTTCCTCGATGTCTCATTCAGACAGACCCCGGGTGAGGCTGCCCCACTGGGCACACAGGCATTCTGAGGAGGGGACCCCCTTCCAGGCGCTCAGGCAGGGCCCCTGGACCACTCTGCAAGGCAGGATGCCCTGGACTGAAGTTGGTCGGAGGTCCAGAGAGGGGGCAAAATCACGGGTGCAGACGCTGGAGGTGGGGCCGGCAGGCCCCCAAACCTCAACACCATCCCTTCAAGGCAGCAGCCTTTCCTAGACAGGCTACTCCTCTCAGGCTGGGACCAGTTTTGTCTTTTCTTCCTTCCTCTGCTTCTGTCTGAATACAGGTGTGCGCTAGCTTTGTAGTAACTCAGGTTGAAGCACTTGCACAAATGTTACCTAATCGACCCATCCTCCCCTCTGCCTCTGCAGGAGGGGATGGCAGGTGAGGCCCCATGCTACACGAGGTGAGTAGAGTTCACAGAGATTAAGAAATTTACTCAAGATTCCTTCAAACCTGGTTTCTGGCTTCCGGGAGGCAAGGAGTGGTGGTGGCCAAACCAGGGTGGTGCTGAACGAGACACTGGTGGCTCATTCTCCCTGGAGCCTGCCAGGCCCTGCCCTGTGTTGGGGCTCCATGGCATCCTGGGGGCCCAGAGCAGCCTTCCAGGGGTCCAGGCCTTTGTCTGTAGGATAAACGTTTGGCCCAGCAGATGGGCCTCTGATTTGTAGGGAAGACGATTCATTCCAGACCCTGGCCTCATTCCTCCATCCTGCTCCCCCAGACACACAGCCGTGGGCAGATGCTCCCCTCTCCCCTTCCAGCTGGCACCCACTCTGTCCTTGCTGCCTATCGGAGTTGGGGCAGGGCTCCTGCTGGCTTTGCCCACCCCTGGGTCCCCAGCACATGGTACTTAATGAAAGAAAGAACACATACAGAAAAGACCTCCCTTCTTCAAGGCTCTACAATCACCCGCAAGAAGCTCTCCCCCACTCACCTCTGAGCTCCTACAATCCTCCCGGTGTCCTGGCTGTGCCCAGGTGGCAAGAACGGGGTGCAGGAAAGAGCACTGACAAGAAGGCATACAGATTTGGGTTCAAATCCTGACCATCCAGGCCTGTATCTCTTCAGGGGGCCCCGGCTGGCCACACATTCCAGCAGAACATTAGACAGTGACCCAAGCCTGGTGCACTCCATCTCTGTGACATTGTGACTTCCCAGTCTTCTGCTTCTGTCTTTCGTCCTCTTCCTCCAGAAGCCAGTGTGCTGTGCTCTGAACTAGGGAGCATAGCTCCCCGGGCAGAGCCTGTGTCCAGGGAGGGGGGGGGGGCTCTCAGCTTTGCGCTGACCCTTCCTCCCGGGCCCAGGCAACAGAGTACTCTGAGGTCCACAACAGTATGGCTTTTGCCTCCTCAGCAACATAAAACTTGAACCCAGCAATCACTTTTCTGAAATATGCCTTCAATACCCTGCCTGCAAATTCCAGAGTGCTTGTCAGCAGGGAAGCTGAAGCCCTGGGCTGGAGGCCGTGTCCACTGTAAGGGGTTTACAGCTCGACAACCCGACCTCATTTAGAATCTACATGTTTGCACTTTCATCCACTTCACTCCAATAGCTGTCACTGCCACTGCCCACTGCTGACGCGTCCTGCCTGAGCCGGGTGGCCTCCTCTCTGCTACTGAAGTGTCTGCCTTTCTGAGGACACTGTGTGTGACTACATACTTTGAGGAACAGACAAAAGGTATGAATTCTGTAGCAGAGGATGCTGTCCAAGGCCCTGCCCAGCTCATACTGTCTGCAGAGCTCTGAGATCGCCACTCAGAGGCTCAGGCACCGCCAGCTAACCAGACCTCTCCAACGTGTAGCAGAAACGCAGGGAGTCTTTGTGGTGACCGATCACCAGGGGGCGATCTCACATAGCAAACGCCCAGCCTCCTGAGCTCTGCGGGGAAGCCCTTTACTCTCTCTTGCGTGCCTAGTTTTCTCAGCCTAGGGAGGGAATGAAGAGAAAATACAGCCCAGGTCAGCAGGGAGGAGCATTCAAGAGGGCACACACCATGGGGTTAAGATGTACCCATGTCTGCAACCAACCACCCCTTCCCCGGAGCACGTCAACGTGGGAGAGTTGCTGTAAGGACAAGCGCTTGTCTGGTTTTTAGTGTATATGAAAATGAATTTATTTACATAGTAACATGATGCCACAGAGAATACAGCAAAGTACCACAGCAAACCAAAGGGCGGCGCCACCTGGTGACAGAGGGGACCTTTCATTGGTAGATTTATACAGCTCTGTAATATATAAGTAGAGAGGTGAAGCTCCAGGAAAGAGCAAAAGAAACAAGATTTTCAGAGAGAGCACGTGCAGAGCCATGGGGAATGAAAGAGTGGAATGAAGACCACCGTGATTCAAATCACCAAGAAGGACAACATCCTGTTCTGCTCCCATCTCACGCCAAAATGCCCGGCATATCACCAACAGAAAATCCCATCCCAGTGTGTTCAGACAAGCACCCCTTAAAACTGGTAAGGGAAGGGATAGCCAAGTCGTATTTGGTGCAAGTTTCCTGAAGCAGTGTGGTTTATCTTTCAGAAATGCTACCCTGAAGCCACAGGGCCGGTTCAACATTCAAGTTATCATGAGGGCGGACACACACATACTTTCCACACACTATTTGGGGCAAAGTGGGTTTTCCATAATATAATCTTTGTAGCAAAATATATGACTCTGTACTTCTGCTAGGTTAAAAAATGTCCAACCTCTTATGATTCCCTGAAACATTCTTGATTTAAAAAAAAAAACCACGGAGGCGCATGGATGGGTACAGGTGAGTGGGAAAACATGTGATGGGATGTCCGGGAGGCGGGCGCCTGCAGCCCACTGAGGTGGGGGAAGCTTCTAGCAGTGGCTGATGCAAAAACCTACTCTAATTTCAAACAGCTGCAGAGAGGGGGTGTTTAACAGCTGTATAGCACCTTGTACATTCTGGGCACTTACAAATATTAAATGATGGTGATGATGAGTGGTAAACACCTTGGTAGGAAGGTTTATAAAAATGATTACAATTTGTTAAGAAATTTCCCAAGAGTTCTTTCAACAAATCTATTGAAACTACTACATCTCTTGAAAAAAAAAAAACCACCCTCAGCTCTCAGTATTATGTGCATATGGCATTCCCACGCTGTGGTTCCGGCAACAGTCACAGTCTTGTCAAGGGGAGAGGAAATATTTCCTTCTCCGTAAATACTGGGGAACTTTATAATCAAGGTTTCCACCATCATCTTTTTCTTTTCCCTTAATACACAAAATGGACTTTTTTTTTTTTTTTTAAATAGGTGCTTTTTGAGAGTGGATTACTTCATCAGCTGAAAATTTGGATGTGGAATGTATGTGAATTCTCCTCCCATGGCATCTGTCATAGCTCAACCTCATCACCTTAGAAACATCAGGACAAAGAGACCTGATTTCTTTGGTATAATCTCTATCTTGGATCTTGCACTGTACCTCTTGTGCCTCCCCTTATGGCATCATTTTTGGTCCACGGGATCCCCACTCCAGGCGCTGCCGTCAGCACGGACAGCTGGGCCGCAGTGCACACTTCAAGAGTGGCACTTGGATTTGTCTCGGCACAGCACTTTGGGCCTTTGAGAATATGAGCTTCAATGAGGTAAAACTAACAACCCAGTTTCGTGGGCAGCCGTCCTGTTCACTCATTAGGCTGAACCAGAATTTTTAATCCTTATCAACTAGTGAGGGGAATAAAAAAAACATGTCAGAGTTGGCCCAGGGAGTCAAGTTCCTTTCCCTCCCTCTCCAAGTATGTTCATACTTTATGTATACACCTAGAATCATTTGGAATATAGTGCAGTATCTTAAGCTCATCCCAATTTCTGGGACTAGCCTGTATTTTTTTCAGATCACTGCTGGTAGCATCTAGGGAGAAGTCCATCTAGTTGCAGGTTATCAGCAAAACCAAGTCGGGTCACTTCCCAGCACCAAAGTATTCTTTGCCCAAATTTGGGGAGCTGAATGCAACCCTCCCACGTCCTACTACTTAGCAGGCCCCGGGAGATCTTCCACGGAAATGTTACAATGCTAGAAGCTTTGAAATACAATTTTTAGGTAGTTTAACTCCCAGGAATAGCGTTGATAATTCTAGAGGTTCAGACCTTTTGGCTTAGAGTTTTCCATGTTCACAAACTTATTCTGAGTTTGTAAGTAAAATGGGCCCCCACTGACAACGAAAGGCTCCTCAGTCTTAAAATCCTAATACACAGGTTTTACTTTGAGCCCCTCAACATCAGCAGGTCAGGGAGTGCGGGTGCCTGTGCCCGCTGCATACCTCACCCAGTTTACCTTCTGAGGACAAAACCTGAAACCCGCTGCCGGAGGCCTGGCTTCCAGTTCTAACAGCCCGGGGGCTGGAGGACCTCATTCACGATTCTCCTGTCATTGATTCCACAGGTTGCAATTGCTTTTTCCCATCCCTCTGTTACTCTCAATGAATTAGCCTCTGGGCACCACATCAGTGTACTTTACCAAAGGGGCCTCCTCACTAGCAAGGGAAGCCTCTCATAGCCCTGGTCCTCCCCGTGGAACACCAAATTCTCTTCCTTCCAGGACGAGGTCACCATGCTAACAAGGCACTCTGCTATACATTCAGTCTTGGTCTTGGCTACTCCGGCCAATGTCCTGTTTCTCTAGTACCCAAATGTGTACGAGAGATTATTCTTGCTCATGTGGCTTAAGGAAAGGTTCCGATAGCGGCTTAATTGTTCAAATTCTCGATATAAATGGAAGAATCTAGAATATAGACTTCAATAGAAGAGAAAAAATTCAATCAGTACTGAAGACAATAACTTGACATTACTTGAGAAAACTTAAAGTGCTACACTAGTCACAATCCAAAACTCATATATATATAAATATGTCTGTCTGTCTGTCTGTCAGGGTCTGAAGGTAGGATTCCTTTCCAACTGATGAATGAATTCAAAGTTCCTACTATAATTAAAATGGAAACGTAAAATGTTTGTGATAATACTAGACTAACTGAAATTCATTATTTTGGAAACTATTCTGAGGACCATCTGATGTACTACTTCTTGCCTAGAAACACAGTTATTTTGCCGATTCTGCTCCAACCTGTAACACCTTCTTCCCTCCCACCTTACGTTCCTCGGCCCTCACTCAGGCAACGATGAATCCAGCCACCCATCTCTGGGACGTGTGAGTCCCTTCTCTGACTAGCTGGCGTTCATCTTTTGCCCTTAACCAATCTAAATATGAAAACAGTACTAACTACATCTGATGTGAAGAGGTGCTCGGTTTACCAGTGCTGAAGATGATGGTAGTGGAAGGTGTCCATGCTTATAATACTATAGAGTTAAAATGAGAACTGGATCCAAGTCAAAACCAAAAAAGAGAAAGAAAAACAAAAAAAGGAAAACAGGGGTACCTAGAGAACAAACAGAGGGGCCAGGAGACATTCTTCATTAAATATGAAACCTCATTAAATAGTCAACATTCAAATTGACATGGCAAGGCACCACGAGAGTGACACTGAGAAAGTGTCTCAATACGCAAACCAGGGGAGGGAGGGGCGGGGGGGAGGGGCTGCAGAGGGAACGTGCTGGCTGCCACTTCAGTGTATCACCAGGCAGGGGGCTATGTGCACACGGGCTACGCTAAGGTGGACCAGGCACTGGCCGGCTAGGCCGGGTGCAGCCAGGTCGCAGGGCGCTGACAGAGAGGGGACTGCTGGCCCGCAGCGGCACGCCTGCTCTGTGGCCATTCCTAGGGGCAGAGAGAGCCCGCACTCTGGTTAGAGGAGCCAAGACTCTCTGTGGGCCAGCCAGCTCTCTTCCCTGGGAATCCTGTACTGCTGGCTGGGAGGACAGGGACATCCTCCATCTGGAGCCTCACATGTTCCATTATCTTAAAAAAAAAAAAAAAAGCACAATAAAATACATTCTTCTCCTTTCTTGATCCTCTTTGATATAGGTGAATCACATGAAAGGCTGTTAATAGCGTTAAAAGTTTAGAAATTTCCAAAAGGCCACTACTGTGCTACCTAAGTAATACTGCACAATCAGTCTTGGCTTTAATAAACTCTGCCCGGCTGTCTCACCGACTAGGTGCAGAGAGCACGTCTCTCAACCCTGCCACAGGTTGTTCCCCCGGAGGCCCGGCCTCTACTTCCAGCATGCGTGTGCATGCACACGGGCACACACGTGCACACACACTCACACTGTCTGAGTGTCTCTTGGGATCTCAAGGTTGAAGTAAACAGAGACTCACAGTTTTGAATAAAACACACGCGCGTGCACTCACACACACATACCCTGGTGGAAGGAACACTCATCTCTCAGCGAGAATATGTGCCAAGGGAAGAGGGGGAGGGTTTCTGTAGATATTGCTTCAGGTGGAGTTACAACATAAACACTGTATATACAGCTAAAAAAAAAATACAAAAATTGCACATACATCCATAGGAGCGGAGCACAGACCCCACGTGTGGTGGACAGCCACCCACCTCAGCAATCCCCTGTGAGCTGTCCCCCTGAGCCACTGCGGAGAGTCATAAGGAGCAATGTGCCCGTGCAACTGAGAAGCAGCCTCTCTTGGAAAGGTCAGAATTCTGAGGAGGAGGTCAGCAGCCTCATCAGGGGCCTTCTCTCTGCCCCTGCCTCCCAGCCGTGCCATATCCTCCAAGGAGACACTAGAGCTCAGCTGACGGCCACTCATTCAGGGGTGTTGTCTACAGCACTTGGGAGGCTAGTTGACACTGGCTACCAATAGAAGGAAGCTGGCCAATTACTGCTCAGGGGGAAACCGTGACCCGGGCACCGCCAGCCTTGGCTGCCGACGGGGACAGCTCTGACAGTGATCTAAGAATGGTACTTGAAATTCTGCTCCCCTATGGCCCCTAGAGAACTGCACACACAAGAAAATCACCTCCTTCTGTCCTGCCAGCTATTTATAAAGTCTGAACTGCACCCCACCCTGCTGACGCATTGGTGACACCACCCTGGGTCAGCTCTGTAATGGGCCATAGTGGCCGATAAACCCAAACTTCATTGGCAAGGAGGGACCGAGCAGAGGTGAAGGAGAGTCAGGCAGTGGAGGCAGAGGGGGACTGTCAGGGTCGTCCTCCATGCAGTGCACACACTTATCGACAACAGAAATGAAAATGGGCTCGTGACCCAAGGGACGGGGTCTCTCCTTGTCCTTCTACTGCCTGCTGGGACAAAGGATACAGTCCCGGAGCCAAAATCGGGCTGATGCTAAGGATGGCAGTTTTCTCTGGTAAGATAGCCAGTTATGGATCCTTTCAAGGAAGAAAGTCTATTGGGAGAGCTTAGAGGATGGTAAGGACTGGTTAAATCTGCCTATTGCTAGTGAGAACAAATACGTGGTGTCAAAAAGACAGGTGATATTCAGAATTATGCAGGAATGGACCCAGCTCACTGAGTTCATCCCAAAGGAGCTGTCCCTTCAAGGACGCGTCTTCATTTCCCTGCATCTGTGGGACAGTCAGGGCGGAAGGTGCTCCAGTGGAAGGCAGCTGCATGTTTGTGCCGTTGACTTTCTGTAACGTTAAGACGGACTCAGCGTCTCACTGATTTGGAGCTGAGGATAATCTTTCTGAGTGGACTCATTTGTTCACGGATGGGGATGGAAAGCTTATCTTTCTTCTTTCCTTGAATTCTGTGTGAGTCCCAGGAAGGGGAAGTGTGTGGGCGACTTGAAGAAGGTGACAATGAAGTAAAACCAGCAACCAGGATACGCTAACGGGGCTGCAGGATTTTCACAATACAGCTGAGGGAGTCTGGAGTAGCAAAAGCCAAATACTGAGCACAAAGCCAGTCCTCAAGGCTGACGCCCCCATCCCTGTCCAGGGACTTCTCAGCAAACTTGATCATCAGCAGTGTTCGCTTGATGTCTAGCCAGTTCTGGAGCAGGGCGTTCCTCTGCATGGGGCTGGGGGAGGTGGTGAAAGTCTGGAAGAGATCTTCCCGCGGGCCCCAGAGCAGACACTGGAGGATGCCTTTGGCGTCGGAGATGAGGATCCGCTCAGAAGGGTTGGGATTCAGTAGGCAGCTGGCCAGCTGCTGCAGGCCCCGGGAATAGGGGGAGCGGAGCGGGATGCGGGGCAGGTCTGCTCGAGTGTATTCCTTCTCCTTCAGCTCTGGGTTCTCATCGAAGGGGTTGGGCAGGTGCAGCATCTCGTAGATGAGGATGCCTGTCTGGAACTCGTCGCACTTTTTATACTGGGTGGCGGTGATGATCTCTGGGGCTAGGCGGGACTGGTCCCGGAGGATCTCAGGGTCCACCAGATGGCTCTTCTGCTTGGCTTGAGAGAAGTTGCTGACTATGAGCCTTGTGGGACAAGATGAGGTGGGGCCAGGCTCTGCAGGCCCAAGGCCCTGGGTGGTTCCCCGGGGCCGGTGGTGGACAAGCAGCAGGTTCTCCAGGCGTAGGTCACAGTGAGTGACGTGGTAGGGTTTGAGGTGCTCCAGGCCGGAGCACAGCTGGAGCAGCAGCAGACACACTTGCCTCTCGTACGCATCAGGGTTCTTCCCATGCTGTGCCAGGGAGTCTCGCACAAAATCGGCCACGGTGAGACAGGGAACCTCTCTGGTGATGACCACCACGTGGCTTCTCTGCTTCCTGCTAACAACTGCCTGGCTTTCTCCGTGGGATGACTCCGCTTCGGAGCCGGGCTCTGGGCTTTTCCCATCAGTTTCCCCTTTCACCTCTTCCGTCGCTTCCATTTCATCCTCCTCCTCTTCGGGGGCATCAGGATCCTCCCAGGGAAGCAGACGGTTAGGAACTTCAGCAAGGAAGTGACCACAGTCTTGCTGGATGTTAAAGTGGACCGCCAGGCTCTGCCGCACGGCCAGGCTGTGATAATACTGCCGCGACTCTTTCGCTTTGCTCTTACAGATCTGAAAGAAGAAAGCAAAGAACACAATTTAAAGTGCACACTTTCATAACCAGCCTTATGGTCTGTAAAGAAGGGTCAACTGGAAGGTGACTGGTAGGAGTCTGGAGTGGCAAAAGCAACAGAGTTACAGTGAAGACACAGTGTTAGAGTCTAGTCTTCAGAAAGGGCTGGCCGTCCTGTGCTGAGGGACAGTAACAGTGGCAGTAACCACTTCTGTCTAAATGCTAGCACTTCATGTGTATTATCTCTAGTCCTTCCATTAATGCTTCAAAGCAGACTGAAGATCTAAGAGTTTAAAACAAACAAACAAAAAGGCCCGGGGCTACCAGTTTGCAGATCTAAGTCTGTCTAACACCAAAGTTCCCTCTTTTCACCACGCCTTGCCTCTCATCTAGAAAACTGAACAATGACAAAAAAATGACTTTCCACCTGCTTTCTGCAGAGGTTTACAGCCCAGACTTACACAGCAGCTCAATGAATGGCTCATAAAATAGGCCAGAATACCTTATTCTATCACTGGCCACGAGAGTGACATACAGTTGGCCTGGGTATTCCTAACTTCAGTGAATGTCGTTGTGATGGTCACAACTCAGGCACTCATGGCTCACTGGCAGGGTAGAGATAAAAGCTTGAGAGAATCATTGGTCTGATCTAGTCAGACCAAAGCCAACATTTCAATGAGGGGAGTCTGAGTTTTATG
This sequence comes from Camelus bactrianus, assembly GCF_048773025.1. NCBI lineage: Eukaryota > Metazoa > Chordata > Mammalia > Artiodactyla > Camelidae > Camelus > Camelus bactrianus. The sequence goes on from NC_133565.1 coordinate 31,722,720, forward strand.
TCTCAACAGGCCTCAGGCCCAATATTCAGGCCTTTCAAAAAGAACTTTATTAAGTGGTTATGCATCAAGGAAGGGTTTTTTGATCAAAAACATTAGCTAAGAGTTCTACATACTAAAACAACGATTGTATTTAAAGGGTCTTAAAGGGTTAGAAAAGCAAAAGGTAAATAAAATCACCCCTAAAATGATTACCCTCATGATACGATATGGAGAAGCTGACAACGGAACCCTCAGGGGCCAACACTCATTCACAGGTCACAACAGCCTGGTCAGGACAGCTCCTCCAACCCTGGAACTGGGCACACATGGGCCACGCTTCCTCCCCAGCAGGAGCCTGACACCACATCTCAGAGACACCAAAGCCTCCCAGCAACAGGCCCTCTGTAGTGTTTGCGTTGCCCGTTTATTGCAGTGACGTAGAAAAGCAAATTTTAGAAAGCTTTTCTAGCCATTTCTGTTTAAACAGAAAAACGTACATTTTCTTAGGACGATGCTGATGGGTCCTCAGTTTGGAGAAACAGCATATTCTGATTTCCATTCAAATAGATACTTAAAAAAAAAAAAAGGATTAAAGGCAAAGGAGCCTAAGGGGAGGGGAGCACCCCTCTGGCATTTACTGTGTTGATACCTATTTATCAGTTAGAGACTCGACATGAGTGATCACTGCCACACACACAGTTGGGGGGAGAGAGAGACCTAAGAACAAGTTTCTTCAAGTCTTCTACCACCTACCAAATCAGTGTTGGGCCACACTAAGCATTTCTTCTTTAAGCAAACTTCTAGTCTTGAAACAGAGACATCCCTAGGCTGAGTTCAAGTTCAAACATGTATCTCTCAGTAAGTATTACCTTTGGAAAGCTCTCAAAGTCTCAGCACATGCAGTATAATATATAATCCTACATGCTCGTCAATCACAACATGAACTCTTTCTATACTGTACTGTTGGCAATATTTCATATTTATGTGTCACCGGGTATTTAAAAATCCCATACTAGTCATCACTTGGTTGTACAGGAGGTGGATCCAGGACATGGCACCATTAACCTCTTTTCCAGTTATAATAATTTGCTCACTGTCACACTGCCTGCTGGAATGGAAGTTCAAAGATCCCAACTCTTCAGTCTTTGAAAAGTCAATCAAGTACCACTGAGTTTGGCTGAATGAGACTGTGTAGTTAAACTCTAGCTGTCACACTGTAGAAAGGACACTCACCAAGGACTTGAGAGGCCTGGCATTTAGTCCTGCTACTAGGTGTGTAACCTTGGGCTTTTCTCTGGGTCCCAGTCTCCGTAATAAAGGAGACAATATAAAAAACACTGAAACCTACTTCACAAGGCAGTTGTGAGGATCAAATGAGCTCAAGTACATAGGGCATACCTGTAAAGTACAAAGCTGTACAAATAAAACACTGATAATGATGAAAACAATCAGCAACTTGTAAATGTTAAAAGTGACACATTAAAGAATCCTCATATTTTTTTTCAAACAAAGAGAGCAAGACAGAAAAATGCATCTTTCTTTTGAGTCTGAGAGCCACTTGCCCCAGCAGTGAGGCTCTCTGACCGTGGGTTTCCAGAGGCAGCTAAAGAGGGACCGTTAAAGTTCCACACCTCCAAGCCAGGTCGGCCCTGCCACACAAGTCAAGGTCAGCAGCATGTTCTGATCCAAGACAGGCCAACTCAAGGCTAAGAGAGAGAGGACTGTTTTGTCAAGACTGCAGTTTTCACTATGCCAAGTTGCACTGAAAAAAAATTGTCACCTTGCGGTTTGGCAGGAAAAACGGAGAAGATATTCTAATAGTGGTTACTATTCTAATCGTATCTACACACGCGCGCACACACACATTTTTATAAGATATTCTAGAGCTCTGTGAGTAGATAAGAACATGGATACTACAACAAGAATTTATGTTTAGCTTCACAGATTAACTTGAGATAAAGGTTCAAAGTGATTTATGAAGAAGGCATGATAAATTGTTTGGTCATTTTGGATGCTCAGAAGGAAAATGGTCTGCCTAGATAGCCAAGCTGAGCGGACAACACTTCCTTATCTCTTCATCTTACAATATGTAGACAGGCTGAAGAATGATGGGTCACTCTAGATGTAAAGGCAAAGGAAAAAGGGAGAAGATGGGAGTGCGAAAGAAGAAAACAAAATACTAGGGCTTTTAATTGACTCATAACCATGAAAACAGTTCCATCCAAAACACAGACCTATGGAGATTTCCATAATAGGATTTCTCACATGATGAGTATCTCATAAATCTTTATTATGAAGTCTGGGATGATGTTAATTTAGGTAGGAGTATTACATTATTCTATGCACCACATAGTAGCCATTTTTCAAATATTAATAACTTGACTCCTTTAGTTTTTAAAAAAACTCAAAATGATCTGACTTCGGATGATAAATTTCTAGTCCAAAAGTCATTTCAGAAAACAAGCCACTCTTTCCAGAACAAACGGACAGGGCTCTTCCTGCTGGCAGATGTTTTCCCTTCTCCCCTTACTCAGTATTTTCTCCACCAGAGATCAAAGAACCTACTTCCTGGCCTCCCATTTTTCATTTATCTTTCTTGAAAGGAATCCGCATTCCTTCCCTACTGGAGGAACCTCAAGACAGATTCCATTCTCCAAGAAGAATGATTTCCACAGGACCCCTAGGCACAGCAGAATTCTGAAATAGGAACAAAACTGGAGCTGGAACGGTCCCAAATCTTCATGTAAGATCCCCCTTTTTCATTGGGCGAAAAATCATCTCGTATTTGTTTTGACTACATATGGGAAAGCCTATTTAAAATGCTGCCAGTGTAGGCCGACTCTGTTCTGTCTACGTTTTCTGGATGGGAAGAAAAGCCCCAGGAGAGCCTGGACCACAGTGACACTAGAGGGGGCTGCAACACTAGCATCCAGGAGTTGTATATATGGAAACCGCAGCAAGAGAACACAACCGGGCTGCTGAAGGGTGAATCCCGTAAAACACGCCACTGCTTCTCTTTATGGACAGGGTCTTGCTTCTGTGAAGGTGGCAATGCCAAATTCATGCCCAGGGAACGCTTCACGTGAAGAGCACAGGCAGGAAGGAAGGCCCCTCTCGGGCACGGTGACCCTGCCTGCCAGCCCACGCCCACTCACAAGGCAGGCCTTCCTTCCCCACAGGAAGCCGGAGGAGCATCAGAAGGGACGGCAGCCGGCTGGTGGCCCCACACCCACAGATGCGGAGAACACACGGTCACAAAAACAGGCCTGAGGGAAATTGAGTGCTTGTCTACGTTAATAAAGATGAGCGAGGACAGAGCAGGGGAAGAAGAAATATTGATTCCCACCAACTGAGCAGTCAGACAAGTATCTGATGGCCCCTCAGCACGTCCTGTCTGAAGGGCACGACAACCTGAAGCAATCCGGCCAGAGCCCCCAGGTGCAGTGGGGTGTGGGCTCCTGAACCGCTGATAAATCGTTTGTTGGAAAATGGGGGGGGGGGGGAAATGCTTCCAGAATCAGAACCACATTACTCTCTCCTGAGACCTCCTTAGACCCAGGTCAAAGCACAGAACACTTAACACAAGTCCGATCCCAGTGGGGAAACAGAGCTGACAATGGTTCCTCATATGCAAACTGACAAGTTTAATTCCAAACATTCATTTCAATGCAGGGGCTCATTTTCCGTGTTGCTCATGGCAACTACTCTGCATACCTTTGAGGTAAATTTGCCATTATAAAGCACTTAAATGTTTGTTATAATAATCTCAACCTAGATAGCTAACTTTCAAATTAAAAGTAGACTGTGGGGTGCTTTGACTGTGAAGCCTCATTAAAAGCAGCCAGGAAGACGAAGACCGCGTTATGTGTCTGATACTCCCGACCCTTTCAGAATGCCCCCACTGCCTGGGACCTGCAAAGAGAGGGGACACCTTGCTGCCCTCAGTACTGGGGAGCGGAACAGATACCCAGTTTAAGGGAACAGAGGGGGAAAGGTGGACATCTGGTAAAACAGGATGGCATGGCTATGGAATAAATCACTTGTTGAATGCAGGGTGGTGTTACCCATTCTTTCTTGACTCTCCCTCCCAAAGGCTCCTTGAAATGCCAGTGCTGGGAGTGGGGTCAGCCGGGGGTGGAGCCTGCTCTCTCTTTTCTCATTGACACACTCCCCTCACCAAGCTCATGGTTGCAACCATTAAGCTAGACTGCTTACTATACACCTGCAACCCAAACCTGCCTCTGAGCTGCCGGCTTACCTACACAATGGCCTAGTTGATGTCTCTCCACAAACGCCCCGTCCTACAGATAAACACCTTAAACTCAACATAACCAAACCTGAACTTTTCCCCACCAGATTCCTTGTTCTTCTAGCACTCCCTTCCTTGGTAAATGGCTCTGTTATCTGTCCCAACATCGGGATGAGACACCAGGCTCACTCTGGCTTTCTCCTCCATCTTCATTCCCTACATCTAGTTACTTACCAGCTTCTATTGACTTTGTTCCCAAATAACTTACAAATTATCCTCTTATCTCCAGCTCTGTGGCTACCATTAGGACTTGCTCGTCAAGTACAAAAGATTGCCAACTGGTCTCCCTGCCTCTCACATGATTCCCCTCAAATACACCTTCCACATGGCCACCAGAGCCACCTCTCAGAAAGAAAAACGGAGTAAACTTTTCAGCGGTTCCCCATGATCTTCACAGGATCAAATCCTGGCCTGGCCTCCCTTTTCAGACTTATTTTTCACCTCTCTTCTCCTTTTGCCACATTGATCTACCTGCAGCCAGAGCCCTACCCCTCCCCTCCGGGCGTTCTCTCCGATTACAGCTTCTCTTCACCTCTCATCCGCCTGAGGGATTCCCACTTATTTTTTTCAATGCTCTCTCATGTGTCACTCCTAGCAAAGGGGAAAAGTTCTAAATGCCTTAAACAACCTTTCTGTGTTGCATCTACATCTCATATACACATCTCTGTGACTACAGGCATCACATTTTGTCTGTCTTAACAGTAGATATTTGTATCTTCAGGGCCCAGCACAGAGCAAGGCTCCTAGCGCCTGCTCAGTATGTCTGTACAAATATGGAGAAAGGTGATATCTGACCTGGTGTGGCTACAGGGCTTATTGGCTCAGAGCAGCTAGAATATATGAACAGCTTTCATGAAACAGACGGAAGTTGGCAAGGTGATGGGGAAGGGGCAACGGCAGACAAATCTGAGTAATAGACACGCATAACCTGACTGTGCGAATGAGTGAAACTGGGATGAAGGCTAGCTGCGGGGCCCAGACTGCCCTGGAGGCTCAGGGGTTTTGTACTGCACAAAACTACGTAAAACGACATTGCTCTTCATCATTCCATTCAATTTTCTCTTTTCCCCAAAGAAAGTAATAATTGCACAAGAAAAGACTCTTCAAAAATATCCCGCACTAGCTTTTAGTTTCCCATGATAGGCCCAGGTGGCCTAGGATGCCTTCAGCCTACTTCCACTTTCTCAGAGGGGCTCTCACTTCTGGCTCCCACTCAGCACTTTACAGCACCTCAGTGAGCCTCCAGCGAGGTGGATGTTTAGGGAATGACCTGTAGGGGGCAGAAGTGAGAAACACTGCAGATCACACAGGACACCAGCTGTGCTACTTTGCCACACTGCCCAAAAGCACAACTGTATGTGGGAAAGAGGATAGGATGAAAACCGGCAAATCCTAAATTGATATCCACTCTTCGGGACAGCCTCACTCTAAGAATACAGGCTGATCACCGACTGACCTCAATTCCTTGATCGGCCTTGGAGGAGTATTGCTTTACTCGCCGCTGCAGAGCTAAGGCCCACACACACCCAGTGCTGTTACAGATACATTCCAAATGGATTAAGTATTTGATATATAAATGCCGTCTGTGCCCCAAGGACTCAGAACTCCATGCTGTAGGAATCTGCCATGAGACCAGTCAGCTAGGCCAGGCAATTTACAGCTTGAATTGCTGCAAAAATATTCACATGCCCAAAAAACATTTGGAATCCAGAAGAGAAATTCAAGAAGTCAACTGCAGATTTCCCTATTTTACTTGTGATTTGTACACATCAAAATCTTTTTATGCTTTCAGTCAGCATGTGGGTCAAAAGAAAGTCACTTGTGTTCCTGAGCCAGTAATTTAGGCTGGCAGAATGACACTACACTACACTACACAACACACTAAAGAAACTGAGGTACAGAGCAGTTCAATAACCAGCTGAGGGCCCAGAGTAGGAATTTGATTAATTTGAACCCCAACTTATAATTCCCTCCTATGTCCTCTCACCTCATTAATTAAAGTCATGGCTGTCCTTTCCCACTAGGCAATTTATTTTGATTCTAGGTTTACATGAGTACCCCACCCTCTCCTTCTACACCAATTCCCAAGTGAGACTTTAAGGCACTTTTTCATGCATTCAGCTCTGGAATGAGGTGGACACTGACCTAGGATGGCTATGAGTAAGCACAGCTGGCTGCTGATTGGTCGCTTTCCGTGAAGCTTCAACGTTGGGTGGATTTGTGTTGAACTATGAAAGTGAAAGTGGTTCCCCCTCCATAGTTTCTCCCTTGTCACCAAGCCAGTAATTAACTGCCTGAGTCTACAGTCTGAGCTACTTGTAAATTCCTACCAATCACAGCTATTCCTATTAATGCTTTTTCATTTAGTGTCTTGCTTCCTCAGCATCCACCCAAATGAGATCAATGGAGACTCTGGAGTCAAAATGCAGTAAAAGATGCTGGTCTCCACAGTTCACCTCTACTTTATTACAAGCTTTTAACAAGATTCTTGGCACAGCTGGAAGAAAAGAAGCCGCCCCACTGCGGTAAGAGGGAGTGTACATCCTCACTGAGCTCTGTGTGCTCTATCCCTGAGAACGGAGACCAGGGCTGCTTTAAACAGACAAGACACCTACTACCACCAAGTTGGAACTGTTGGAAAAATAAGTCAGAAATGTATAATTTTTTCTTATTTTCACCATCTTCTTCAAAGTAATTTCATCAAATTTCTTATGTAGTCTCACACAACAGCATTTGTTATAAAACGATCTCATGACAACAGTGAAAAAAAGAATGTCCCACTGAGACTGGGTCATAATTTCTACCAACTGTCTATCCTGCTTCTGGGCAAAAGGCTGCCATTTGTCCATCCAGGGATAACACTGAGGCACAGCAGGGCAAATCGACGGACTCGGGTATGATAAAGTTCCACATAGGAATCGGGAAGTGGCCTGCCATGAAGCTGGTGACACTGTGCAAACAGAATTGTTCCTCTTGGTTCTGTTTCTTCCTGTATAGAATGATGAAGGCCTGCCCTTCTAAAGTTGACTCGAGTCTACTTTGAAGATTATGCGTTTGGTCCGTGGCTACCCAGATTCCTTGAAGGGGGAGAAAGCAAGGTGGATTTTATTTAGAGCAGGGAAGTTAAAGGCTGGAGGCCAGCCAACATGCAGCCACAGAGACAAACGGTCCCATTTACTGGGAGGTGGCGCACAAAATGGTGATGGGGGATAAAAGGAGACATGAATGAGGCAGAAACAGGGGTTGAAGGTTAAATACAGCTAGGAATCAGTTTGGCCTTTCACCAAACACTTAAATACAGGCTGTGCTCACGGGCCCTGCAGCTTCCTCATTCCACACTCCCACTAACTCACTGCATCTGACAGCCCCTCGCACTATTACCAAGGTGGTTTTTTTTTTTTTTTTTTTTTTGAGGTTCACCAGGGAATGAACTCCTGGACCCTGACTCTGTCTTGTCCTTTGCTACATCTTTTCCAGATTCTCCTGCCTTGGGTCACTTAGATATGGGAGCTTTCCCCCAATTTGCAGATTCTGCTACTATAGTATCATATATTTCCACAGTTTGAACTAAATCAAGTTTATCAGAGGACTTGGTAAACTTGACCTCTCTTCTGAGTACCAAACCCACATTTTTAATCCGACTAGGTTTTCTCTTGACTTGGCTGTCCCATAGGCATGCACCACAGAGAGCTCATCTTTCTGGCTTTTTGGATTCATACTTCAGTTAATGACATCACCATCCTCCTGGGGTTGCTCCTCCTGGAAGTTTCAGCATCACTGCCCTCGTCCTACATGCAGCCACTCACCAGACACGGTCTCCTGACTCCGTGCACTGCACTCACCACCAAGAATGGCGTGAAGTGGACACCAGAGGCCCTTTTCTATCAGCCCTGAGACCAGTGTGAACAATGACTTCTTTCATTTATTAATCTTTATTCCTCTTTCCATTCCACAGACAGCTCTGGGCTTTCATTATAACCTGTCCCGTTTAAGAGCGGTTTATACTTTGTCTTCCCCACTGGAATACATGCTCCTTGAGGGAAGGCTTCTGTCTTATTCACATGAACTTCAGTAAACTCACACAGATATCACAGTGTTTTATACAGTAAATGTTTACTAAAAGGTCAAGAAATATTTATTGAATGCCTACTGTGTACACAAAATAATATTAGACAGTGTATAATGCTAACTAATGCTAAGAATATTAGATTAATACTACCGAAAGGTTATAAGGATTAGTAAGCCATGGTGCCTGCCATGGGGAAGCCTGAGTGTAATAGTGGGGGGGGGGGGTATGTCAGTTTAATTGTATGATGGTAGTGTCATACGAGGGTATAACTGTACCATGACAGAGAAAGCTGTGATAGAAAAATGCACCAGGTACAGAGCAGGTACACGAGAGGAACTGTCAACACGTTCTCAGAAAATCAGAGAAGAAAACTCACAGAGCTGGATTCTTTAGGAAAACACAGGAACCTTCTAGGCACCTGAGAAGGGAGAGTGGAGGAATGAACAGCTACCACTGACTGAGTGCTCACTTTGCACCAAATGACGCTCTGAGCACTGTACACATCTCTACATGCACACTGACTCTTGTGATCTTTCACAATGGCTTTAAGAAGAATGAAGCATTTTCTCCATTTTACAGATAAAGACACTGTAAGGCTTGGAAAAGGCAAGTAACTGGGCCAAGGTAACAAAGCTAAGGAGCTGCTACGGCACAAATTTAAACCCAGGTCTGTCTGACTTAGTCCAAATTCTTAACCACTATGTCAACAGTCTACAAACACTGTGTGTAGGAACCACCTGGGGGTGCTTCCTAATAATGCAGTCACCCAGGCCCCCCTTCTAGAGATGCGGATTTTGTAGGCATGGGACGGGATCGAGGGAACTACATTTTTCACGAGGACCCCTGAAGGTGATTCTGAAATAGGTCACTTGCAGACAACAGTGCTCTTCCCAGAAGAGCAGTCCAGAGGGAGGAGCTAGTGTGAAACAGGAGCTGTTTATAATTGTATTTAGAGGGTGCGACTACAGAGATGAATAACTAAGCATACTTGCCTTCAAAAAGCGCAGTGTCAAATGACCCAAGATCTCCAATTCCTTAGTTTTTTCATTTAAACGACATTATGACAACTTTTTATAAACAAAATAAAAATCGCCTCTAACCATCAGCTCTAACATAGAAATTATGTGCTTGTCACCAATTCATAGGTCAAGCTATGATCATAGTGTTTAGCATTCTGCTATTTTCATGTGACATTTTACGAAAAATGTTTTCCATGATTTTACATAGTCTGCATAATGACCATTTTTAATGGCTGCCAACAGTCCATTGGGTTGATGTACCATAATTTATTAAATTGTTTCCTTAGTATCAGGTACTTAATTTGTTTCCAATTTTTGGCAGTGCTAAAATTTTGGTGGATTGTAACATATAGTAGCTTTCTCTCATAATATTAAGGAAAGATGTTTATGTCTTTGAAGTAATGAGAAAGAAAATATCTAAGTGCAGAACCTACCAAAATACGCTCCGGCTAGTGCCTAATATTAACGAAGAATAATAGTGAGTGACTGAAAGAATGCTGAGAAGTAATTTTCCATTATTGTTAAGAACAATAATGCATTATTTTACTGCCTTTTATATGCACTTTATAGTTTATAAAGGCAATTTCACTACATAAACACATGTATATAACAGCCCTACGAGGTAGTTAGGGTCGTGAGTATCCATTCATGTGAAAATCAAGAGAGGTGACATGACTTGCTTGGGAATACACAACCTTAGACTCAGAATTTGGACCCATGTCAGCTGACTCCAAATCTACTTTTCTGTATTCTGTGTTGTGATCTTCTTTTAATTTAAGACCAATAAAAAATAATGAAGCTATTCACACTGAATGAAAAACAGAATAAAGCTATGGACTGAACTGTGTCTTCCCAAGATTCATATGTCAAAGCCCCAACCCGCAATGTGACATACTCTCCACACCTCCCACCCCCAAGCCCTTACATGAGGAGAGAAGGTGGCTGTCTACAAGCCAGGAAAAGAATCCTCCTTTGCAGTCTCTGGAACTGGGGGAAAATTTAAGCCATTCGTTCTCTAGTATTTTGTTGAGGCAGCCCAAGCTGAGTAAGACTAAGAGTAAGATTCTGTTACTGAGAAGTGGGTAATAAACACCCCAAAATGTAGGGCTTTGGAATTGGGTGGAAGCTGGAAGAGTATTAAGATGTATGACAGAAAAAGTCCAGACACTCATGAACAGACTGTTGCTAGAAAGAAGGATATTAAGGGTGATTCTAGTGATGTCTCAGACAGAAATGAGGAACATTAATTTAGAAATTAGAAAATGGGGAGCTTTCTTATAAAATGGCAAAAAAAAAAAAACTTGACTAAACTATGTTTTAGTATTTGTGGAAGGAAGAAGTTGTAAGCAATGAAACTGGATACTTAGCTGAGAGATTTCTAAACAAAGTGTTAAAGGAATGAATGGTTTGTTTCTGCCCAATTGCTTGTAGGAAAGTGCAAAGGGAGAGAGAAGCAATTGTTAAGCAGAAAGGAACCAGAGCTTGAAGATTTGGAAAACTCTCAGCCTAGCCACATTGCAAGAGATGAAAAAGTTTGTTCTAAAGAGGATACTGAGGGTGTAACAGAACAAGTTTGATAAAGAGGCTGCAGTGTGACTCATGGACTTAATCTGCCATCTCAGCAGAAGCTAGAAATAGAGATGAGATTATACCAGCAAAGGCACTGTCAGTCTGAACTACAGAGATAGAGAAAGCTGGGTGGAATGAAGGAAGGCTGTTGGACTTCTTGGATTCTACAGGACTGGACCACAGAGCTATTCAGCTGTGAAAGTGCACTATTCTTCAAGGAAAGGGAAGAATGACGCTGAGGGTGTTTCAGAGATCATCACAGGGCTGCTATTCCCACGACAGGCCCAGAGGCAAGGCTGTTTCCTTCTGGGTTTCAAAGGGCAGGACTGTCTTTCCAAACTGGGAAGGCAGGAGGACCCTGCCCAGTGAGTGTCTCAAGGGTAGGCTGCCCTGACAGAGAGTCATGTGGGTGGGCCCCTACAAAGAGCCAAAGGATCAGGGAGCCCAGCTGAGCCATGGGGGTGATGCTGCCACCTCACTGGGCCTGGAGGGCAGAGTACTGAATCAAAGAGGATTATTCTTGAGCCTTAATATCTAATGGAATTTGCTTTGCAAGGATTTGGACTTGCTCAGGACCCATCATCCCTCCCTTCTTTCTGGTTTCTCCCTTTTAGAATGGGATTATCTACCCTATGCTTGTCCCATTGTATTTTGGAAGTGACTAGTTTCACAGGTTCACATCTGAGAGGAAATCTGCCTCAGGATTAATCAGATCTTGAGTTTCACCCATCTGATTTAGATGATATTTGGACGAGGCTTTGGATTTCAGACTTTAGGGTTGATGCTGGAATGAGTTAAGACCTTTGGGGCTGTTGGGATGGACTGAATACATTTTGTATGATAATGGCATGAATTTCTGGGGGCGGGGCAGGGGCAGAATGCTATGAACTGAATTGTGAACCCCCAAAATTCATATGTTGAAGTGCTAACCGCTACTGTGATTATATTTGGAGACAGGGCCTACAAAGAGGTAATTAAGGTTAAATGAGGTCACAAGGGTGGGGCCCTGATATGGATTAGTGTCCTAAGAAGAGAAACTGGAAAGCCCCCACTCCCCTTAGCCATGTGAGGACCTATATAGGGAAAAGGCAGCCATCTACAAGCCAGAAAGAGAGCCCTTGCCAGAAGCTAAATCAGCTGGAACCTTGATCTTGGACTTTCCAGCATCCAGAACGGTGAGAAAATAAATTTATGTTGTTTAAGCCAACTAGTCTATAGTATGCTGTTATGGCAGCCCGAGCCAACTGAGACGACACCCAAAGTAAAGATCTTAGCACTCTATTACTGCAGTGCATTTAGTATTTAAGGGGTAGTATCCTTTGGCTTTCAAATTATTAAACTCTAGCACTGACTTCCTTTTACAACATTTTAAAAGACCTCTTAGTCTCTTCAAGAGACAGTCACATCTGTTAGCCTACTCTAAATTCCATTAGTAGGGAAAGGGATATTTTAAGAAGACAAACAGTAAAAAGCAGTTTGTGTGAGCCAACTGCTGGTCTTTTTTCCTCATCTCTGCAAAGGTAAGGTTCACAGTGTCCTAGTAGTTTATTCCTTTAAGGTTGTACTATCAATTAGGTACTTCTAGAAACACCCAGAGGGCCTTCAAAGAGACATTTATATTCGCCATTTAGTGTAAAACATCCTTTCCCAAACCTGCCAACAGCTCCCAGTATGTAACCACTTGCCACCTGTTCTTTGGAGATTGCTTTTGCATCATTACAAGCAAAGAAATCGATACCAGACCATTGATTTGGGAAAGAGACAAGATTGCACAGCAATAATACATAAAGTTAGCCAAGCCCTACTTCTCAGATGTTTTGAAAGAACAGATAGTTCAATGTTTCTTTCTGAAACAGGTACTCATTCTGCATTGGCAATCTTGTAGCAATAAATAAAGGCCCAAGATAGATGAGGTCCCATAACCCCAACTGGTATAACAGCTCTTGAATACTACACAGAATTTCAAAATGCCTTTCTAGACTCAACAGCAATGTATTAACTCGAATCTAGATCCTCTCTCTGCAGTTTACCGCTCAGTTTAATTTAAGAAGTGTGCGCTGGGGCACAGGGTCACTCTGTGAGTGCTGCCAGACCGTGAGGTGACACAGGCGCTGCCACTGCAGACAGCGGCCAGCTGAAGGTCTGGTCCAAATACATACACTGCGTCTTGATAGACAGGTAAGGCCAATTGCTTACTTTATCTGTTAATTTACCAAGACACCACCTGGTCTTTCTAAGCCGAATTAACATGTACAAGTCATTTGGATATGTTAGTTGGTTTTGAACCAGGACTAGAATCAGTAAAAAAGGACTATGGGAACAGGGAACATCACCTTAAGTTTACAAAGAGCTTTATGTTTTTAGACTCTTTCACATGCATTATCTCACTTGATCCTGACCTCAAACCCACAAAGTAGATGGATCATCATTGTAAACATCTAAAAGAGGAGGAAATTGAGGCTCAAAGATTGTTACTGTCTTCAAGTAATCCAGGGAAGGAGCTAAGGGATAGTGAAAGAAGTGAGTACTTATCAGAGACGTTCTGTTCACTTTTAGTCAAACAGCCCCATGAGATAGGTTCCATTCTTATCCCTTTTTAAAGCTGAGGAAATTGAGACTCAGAGTGGCAACTTGCAATAGAACTACTAAGTGGCTTTGAACCCAGATCTTTTGGACATCAAAGCCCATGCTTTATTTATTATACTGGATTGGGCCTATGGCTTGCTGCTACAGTGAATGTAACTGCACAAGAATTCTTGATGTTAACAGTTTTAGCCCTCTTAAAGAAGTGGGCTCTCTGGAATGGGTGACAGACATTTAAGAAATCAACCTGTGACATACGGGACAGAGTGGAGTCAGAGAGATCTGTGGTGAAATCCTGGCTCTACTTACTGCTAGCTGTGTGACCCTAAGCTTTATTTTCTTATCTGTCAAATGGATAAGACATGAAGTCTTTGTGACGATTACAATATACAACACTTAAAAAGTTCCCAATAAAAATATTGGTTACCTTCCAAGCAGAGGAGTTAGAAAACAAGGCGACAAGGGTCTCTTATTTGCCAGAGAATAGAGACAGAAACAGAGTGGAAGGAACATAACAGATCTCATTTGTACAGGGAACCGTTGCAAACGACCACAGCTCAAGGGCTACCTACTTTAAGAAGAATTATTTGGCATCTAGAGTCTGGGTTAAGGCTCTTCTAAGCTGCCTCAGAATTCTGTTTACCTCTGTCTTCGCACTCAGTATACTGTGTAATAGGTCTGTCTCTTTACATCTGTTAGCTCCCCTAGGTAATGAGTTCATCTCCTTTTTACAATACCTGGTGTAAGGTGGATACTCAGTGAGTTTTTGCTGAATGGAGGAATGAAGAGAAAAAAAAGAAAAAAGAGCCATCTCAGTGACAGTGTGTTGGAGAAGCTTAAAATCAGATTGATAATACTTTCTTACCTTGACTGCGTAGTTATTAAGGGGATCTTTTGCATACGAAGCTGTGTAGTAAACGGCATCGCCTGCCTCACAACACGGCTTGTCACTGGTTAGCCTGAAGTCTGACCAGCTGTCCACCCCAAAACGGAGCTGGTCTTTCTGCCCAGCCATGAAGAGGTCTTCACATTTGACAGCCAGTTTCTTCAAAGCATCTGTATGAAGGCTTCGGATTTTACACACTACTTCTTCACGATTCTCAAGTCCTCGATAAAGTGCTTGTCTTTGTGGCTTCTGGATGCCTCGGCCCTGTCTGCAAGAGGGACCACGCCGGCTGGACAGGGACTCTGTGCTATTGGAAAATCTATCTTTAATACTGAGAGTGGTTAAGCTGGAGATGCTGTTTGCTGCTGAGGGCACAGGTCGCTCCTTGTGCAAAGGTCTCTCCAAGGAGTCATAAGACTCAACGTCCAGCCCCTTGAGTTCAGAACTGATTGAAGAGCCAGCACTGCTGGCATCCCAGTTGGGGTCGATATCGTAGGTGGGATTAGCCATGACGCAAAGAGTAGTTTCCAGGCATTTTTGGAGGTCTCTGGAGACTGGCTCTGTATTGGCTCTTATGATCATTTTCTTTGGCAGTGGGGGTGGTGTAAGTTGAGGAGCATTAGGTGTTTCTTGGTCTGTTTTCCCACCAAAGGCAATGGCATCATCCAAAGCTCCCTTAGGCTGCCGTGGATGCTTGGGAGGTATCATGGCTGCTCTAGATTGCCCTGTATTGTTTTAAAAGAAAGAAAGAAAGAAAGAGTAAAGAATAAGTAAGTTTTCATTCTTGTTACATAACTGAAACTTAAGCAGAAATAAGAGAGGTAGCCACGAGAATATAAGGAGTCAATACCTTAATTCAAAATGCAAAAGAAAACAACCAAAGAACAAATAGCTAAATTTAAAGGTAAGAGTCCAAGCCTTGATGGCAGCAACAAATGTGAACAATGTCGCAGTATTTCTTTGCTATAGAAACAGGGTGATGGGCTTTCTTTTCAAGAAGGAATTCAGATTCTCCACTCTTGGCCCCAAGAGTGCTGTATTTACCACACTAGAATATTAAGGAATGACAGACACTCAAATAATTGCATTGTGACAGAGTAGAGATGATAGCATTTGTGGATTAAAAAAATACTTGGGAGCATTATTAAAAACAATTGGAACCAGCAAATGAGACTGCTAGACTGTTGCTCAGAATATTCTATTCTATTCTTTTAACTTTGTTCCAAAGTTATATTGTACTGTACACAGCACTTGTCAGTTTCAATCCAGCACATATGAATACAATTTCATAAACTACGTTATTTTATTTCACTACAGAGGTGGATTCTGGCACTGCTTAAACTTGCTTACGTATAAGATCCCCGTGATTTTGGTAAGGGAAACCATGTATATGAGCAGTCAACTGCTGTTTCAAACATCATCCACAAACTGTTATGTGATTCTGTTTTATTTGGGGGGAGGCATATAAACTGTGATTTGAGAGATGCTACTTTTGAATCTCTCTTATAAGCCCTAGTTACAGAGCCAATCATCTTTGCTTCCTTTCCAGCATTTATGCTTTGAAGAAGATAAAACATATATGTAAGTGATCAGTGACACCTCCAGGACTTACTTTATAATGAGGAAGGAGGCATTATTTTTTTAAAGACAGAAACAGACCATGAAATTTTAATAAAATTATAAAAATTAGTAATGTTATTCAAATGAGATCTTCACTCACTGTCTCAGAGTTAGGGCATAATACTCTGTTATGAGTTGAATTATGTCCTCTCTCCCAAAATATACTGAAGTCCTAACCTCTGATACCTATGAATGTGACCTTATTTGGAAATAGTCTCTGTAAAGGTAATCAAGTTAAGGTCAGGTCATTAGGGTGGGCCTCAATCCAATTATCACTTGTGAACTTGTAAGGGGAAAATGTCCTATGAAGACAGACACACAGGGAGAACCCCATGTGATGACAGAGGCAGAGACTGGAGTAATGCAGCTGCAAGCCAGGGACACTAAGGATTGATGGCCACGACCTGATGCTAGGAAGAAATAAGGAAGGATTCTACCCAGGGTCTCAGAGGGAACATAGCCTTGCTAACACCTTGATTTCAGACTCTTAGCTTCCAGCACTGTGGGTAAATAAATTTCTCCTGTTTTAAGCCACGCAGTTTGTGGTACTTTGTTACAGCAGCCCTAGGAAACTAATAGATGTTCCTACTGAGGATCAGACAGAATAGAAGGCACTGGATGGTCTTGAGGGTGATAACGAATAAAGTCGGTGGTTTGTTTTATTAAAATCATGTCCTTGCAGCAATGCCAAGGGTAAGCACCAATATAAACTGTGATTGCAATAACAATATATTCCATTTCCCATGCATGTAACTCTAAGAATACCGAAGCATTTATACAAACTGTGACAATATACAAGCAAACCTAAGGACCCCCTTTCTCCACTAATAGCATGTAGTAAAATTCTCTTACAAGAAACAGAGCTGTATTACATACAAATATGAACAAAAGTATGTATATATAGACAGCATGAGAATGAGGGAGAGAAAGAATATGAGCATGTTAAGCTCTAAGAGGGCCAGGACTTTTGTTTTACTCACTGTTGTGTTCTTGACGTCAATAATTGGGCCTGTGTATAACAGATGCTCAATAAATACCTCCTGATAAACACAGGAATAAATATTTAGGGCTACAAGAGAAAAAAGAGACAAAACTGACCTCTTCTTCCTTGGGACCTCAGCTATATCCTGTGAACAATTCTCTCTAAAAACTCAAAACACCTGACTTGTGTCCCTATCTGAATTCCCTATGGGTTTGCTCATTGAGGGCAGAGATTTGTCTCATTTGTATACACAGGACAAAGCAAAGGAATGGAAGGAAGGAGGGAAGAAATGAATTAATGAACAAAAAACCTAGAAACATGAACCTATTCTCACTCCTTCCAGCGTGGACCTCAGGAGAGGCTTTATATGGGGCACCATTTCCTACCCATTTTTCTAAATTAGAACAAACAAAAACAATCCCGGGCACAGAAGGAATGGAGAATTCCAAAAGCACCTTTTTTTTCCTTTCAAATTAGCTCAGATCTGACTGACGAGTGAGACAAGCTTTGTCTCCACCAGCACCTCTTTAATGCTGACCAGAGGCGGCGGCAGAGGGCCGATCACGCCACCTTCACCACCGACAGAATAAAGTCCAAACTCCTCAGGGAGTCGGGCAAGGCTCTCAGTCTTATCTACCACTGTTTTTCATCAACCCTCCCACAAGAATCACTCAACTCCCGTTCTTTGAATATGCTCCCTGCTTTTATTTTTACATCTCTGCCTTAGTAAAGGTGTTCCATCCTAAGCCCAGCTTGGATGGCTCTTTCTCCACTGAAGTCCTCCCTCTTCTCCAGTCCCTCTCTCCAAACTGGGAGCCATCACTTCTCCCTCTGTGTTCTCTTAGCGCTTTTTGTCTTTTTTAACGTGTGTATGTATTTTTTTTACATTCCCTCAGAACCTCGGGTGGTACGAGACAGGCAGCAGGTGTGCAGTCAACAGCTGCCAGACTGAAGGACAGAGTCAGCAGAGATGGTCATCATTCCAAAATGAAAATGGACAGCCAAGACAGCAAGGACACAGAGATAATGAACAGTGGTTTCTCTCCCCAGACAATGGGATACGATCTCCTGGGAGCAAAGATTTCCACACGGGAATCAAACGTTTGCGTTTCAAATGAAACAGCGAGCATTCTACAGCTCATGCGACTAGATCAAGCCGTTCTCCCACGTCTAGAAGTGTTCTGTGTTTTCTTTTCTTTTTTTTTTTTTCCTCCAAGAAGGACAAGTTCTCCTAACTGAATTCCAATCATCTGGGTCAATGTTTTAAAAGCTTCGTATCTTGGCTGTTTTTATTTTAAACTTTTAATCCTGTACATTCTTCTCAAGCCTCTGGGACCGGATCTAAGCTCAGCTTTCAGCAGGCCTGATATAACATCACATACTCTACATTTTTGTGGCATACCAGCTCTCTACACAGAAAAAAAAAATAGATTGTGTTCTAAATCTTGCCTTGCTATATACTAAATAAGTTCTTTTGGACAAATATGTTTGACTAAACCACACTCATACTTCCTTTTCCTTTCCTTTTGTGCTTCAAACTCTATCTTTATACTTTCTCCCCACTTAAAAATGTCTTCAGACTGACAAATATGGCTTTATATCACGTTCCAAAAATCAAATGATGAAAGACGGATTAAAAGGGAATAATTTAATGACACTAACTTCAAAGAAGCAAAAAGGGTATTTGAGACTCCTCAGAAGGAAAATGATTGTTACGGGCTCTTAAAACCTACATGATTGATATAATAAATAGAAAGGAAATAAGAAAAATATTATCTCTAAAGATCAACATTTTAAAGATGATTACACAGCGAAAAAACTCAAAATAATAATTATATCACTACTTAGATCTACTGGAAGGCACTCTCATTGAAGACACAATATCACAAAAAAATCACAGCAAGTGTTTCCTTAAGACCCGACAATCATTACAATTTTAGGGTGCTGGGGATTAAAGGCACTTGATGATGCCCCATTTGGATAGGAGCAGTATGCTAATGAGCACAATTAGCTCTTTATTCCAGTAAGACTGGAATGTCACCGTTTCCTAGTCAGTGTCCCTGCCTCCAGTCATCCCGTAGGTAGCTTCCAGACTGATCTTTTAAAAATCCTGATCATGTCCCTCTATTCAAAATTCTTCAGTGGCTCTCCATTTCCTACAGGTAAAAGATACTCACTGTGATACGTGCATACCATTTATGATCTAGCCGGCTTTTCCACTCTGCCTCATCTTGCCAACTCTGCTCCTTTCACTCTGCACTGGAACTGTCTTTAATTAATTACTTGTAGTTAACTGAACATTCATTTTTCTATCAAGCTTCAGGCCTTTTATATACTCTTTTCTCTACTGGGACTGTTATCCCTTGCTTGTCAATCTGTCAAACAACTACTCTTCTTTTAAGCTTAAAACCTTGGTGACCCTCTCCTAGAGTCCTCCGGGCAGCGGCTTTCATTAAACTTTTAAATATCTGCATCACAGCAACTACACATGAGCTCCTAAGAGTCCAGCTGCCACGCCTGTCTTTCCCAAAGACCAGGAGTCCTTAAAGACAGCACTAGTACTCCCAGTGCCGAGCCTGGTTCCCGGGAGATAGCTGGTGTTCAGCAAATGAAAGTGTTAAAGCCAAAATAAGTGGAATATATTTTTCTATTTAAACTGTAATTTCAATCTTCATCCCTAATCTTTTCCCAGGGCTCATGACAAGTAATATAGATGAGAACAGAGAGGGAGAGGACAGCAGAAGAGATGACCATTACCAAACTGGGAAAGAAGCACTGGAGTTTATAAATATAGATGCCACACACTACACTGGGCACCAGCCTTGTCAAATGAGTGGGCCTCCGGCTGGCTGAGCCCAGCACTCACTGTACCGTTCCCCCGGCAGCAGGCATCATCAGCTCGGGAGGAAGAGTCCTAACCCACCTGGGCATTATTACTGGCACATGGTCCCACCACAGTTAAATGTAAGGACCAACTGGCAAACCACGGGGGGACATCAACTTCATGCCAAATGATAAAACAAAGCTGACCTTCAAGACCACTTCAGGCTCAGGCTTAGCCTCAAATAAAGAGACACACGGGCCACTTTAAAGAATGTCAGTGTTGTGGCAGCTGACAGACAACTTTTTTAAGATCTCATTAATGAGAACCTTTCCAAGAACAGAGATTATTTGTGGCTAAGTTATCTATGTAATTTGAATATTGCACTCTGACAACTAATTCCAGGATATGGGAAACTATTTTTAAATGTGAATGCAGCTAACTTAAAAGATAAGAACACAGCCCACGGTTTCTTTTTAAATAGAGATAATTGCAATTGTAGGAAGTACAACAAATGCATAAACAAATGTTCAAAGCTGTCAATCTCACTTTTTAAAAAAACATCCAGATAATTTTAAAATGTGCAATTGTTTAATCTTTGGTTCAAATAATTAACTTTGCATTGTGTGACTTAATGTCTGGCCCATAGAATTATTTGTTATTCCTCAAAAATTATTTGTTGAGTAAATAAATGAATGGTAATATGTCCTTTAGAATTTTTTTTTAAGCTGCTGTTTACGATGACATTACTCCATAATTACAAAATCAAGGCTGGCAATGTAATGACATTCCTTTAAATATATCTACTCTTTAAAGTTTAACAGACGGTCAATACATTGCCAAAGGAAGTTTTAGAGACAGAAGACTTTCAGGTGTTTTCTTTCAGTGTTTAAAGGCTGCAACCTTAAGGAGATGCTCAGGTAAGTAAGATAAGAAACGTGGACAGTTTCTCATGGGGACATGTAGAAAGCAAGCTGAGGTATGGCTTACATAATTCTTTATTTAGGAAACCCCTGATTTAAGTCCCATGTTAGGGGCAAAAAGCCAGCTGATTAATGGAACACATGAACCAGGGCTTGAAATTTTCTTATTTGAACTTTCCTCAGGAGAGCATGATTTCCCTAACCTGAATCTTACAAAGTCAATTGTTAAAGTCATTTTCAGCACATTCATTCAAACGTGTTCTTAGCACCTTCTGTGTGTTTCAGATAATGCACCAGGTTATAGGCACAAAGAAAGAGGAACGAGCCGAACTGTCCAGTGAAGGGAGGCGTGATAGATTTCTCTAAAAAGGAATGTCTAGAGTACTCAGTTACAAAGTGAGTGAAGGAGAGCTAAAGTCACCGACTAATTTCCAACAGAGTAGAAGTCATTACAAGCTCCTGATTTTAGCAGGCTGATAAAGCAGTCAGGTGTGCCACATAAAAAAATCTAGTGATATTTCTCCTAGACATTTTGAGATAGACGTAAGAAACATGGGGAAAATGTTGAAGGTCTGATTAAAAAAACCTTCTATCACTTCTTCGGGAAATCATTTTGGGTGGCAGATACTCTGCTAGACTCAGTTTGAGGTCAATTAAGGTGTTATAGATCAGAGTTTGTTCAGTGATCTCATATCACCATCACCCAGAGGAAAACCATCACTCTGTAAGGGGCAACCTTCTTAAGGAGTTGTCAAGTTGCATAAAAACCACTGATTTTTGTGCTCACAGATTCAATACAAATCCCCCAAATAACTGATCTTTTAAAGTAGTGCTGTTCAATAGAACTTTCTGTGACAACAGAAATGTTCTGCATCTGCATGCTGACTACAGTAGCTACTAGCCACATGTGGCTACTGGGCACTTGAAATATTGCAAGTGAGACTGAGGAACTGAATTTTTATTGATATTTTAATGAATTTAAATTTAAATAGCCACATGTGGCTACTGGCTACCATACTGCATAGTGTAGCTCTAAAATCTAATAATTCAATTTTACAAAAAATAAAGTTTGCTTTATTTATGTTAAGGAAAAGGGGGAAAAAATGCTGAACCTGAAGGGTTACTTGTTGCATTAGGAAAAAATAACAACAAAAAACCAAAAAATTAAAACAAAAAAAACCCTATCAGTTTGTAGAACTGATGGAGTCAGCCCTATCTATTACTCAGTTATTACTTTCCTCACATAGTAAAACCTTTCCAAAGAAGCAACTGACCATGTAGCAAACCCTATGGAGTCAAGTACAGCCACTTAAGCACTTAAGAATAGCTAGGCAACATTTTACGAGCATCACGTATTTTTAAAAGTAAAGCAAGAGGGAAACAGAAGGAAATATTTCTAGGGGAATAGAAGGAAAGATATTTTCCTGATGGAGCATTATGACTTTGTATTTTTGTACTCTAATCATAATCTTTTTAAAAATAGTCTTAAATTTTGTGTCTCAAAGTAGATGACTTAAAAAAAAAAAAAGAGAGGGAGCCATAGTCCAGTATTTTAGAAGAATTTAGTGGTTACAATCACTGTAGTCCAGTAATATAGACCAACTGGGTTCCCCAATCTTGGTTTAGTCCTTACTGGTTCTGTGACTTTGGCCAAGGCACTCTGACTTACTTTCCTCATCTGAAAAATGGGGATAATAATTCCTAAGGTTGTTGTAAAGATTAAATGAGTTAATATATGTAAGGCAGTTGGCATATTCATGAAAGTAATGCTCTATTTTTTCTAACGATCTATATAACTGAAAAGACGATAAGAAAAAATAGTTAACTTTAACTGTTAGCTAATGGATATTTCTAAAGAAAAGATGCCATAAGATAACACATGATCAGTAACCATTAGTATATATGTTACTGAGGACGTTATGAAAAATTTTGGTGCAGTGAAAATGTCTGAAATATAATTCTTGATATATTATGCTGTCTGAGGACATACAGTAAATAAAAAATAAAATTGTCATCTTATACCTCATAAAATGTAAAAGAATGGGAAAAGTTCAATAAGCTGCTTGACTATAAAATCTATCCCAAGTGGAAAATGGTACCCAAGGTGGTTGCTTGGTTACGCTGCAAAAGTAGACTCTCCTCCACTCATACATCATTAAAAGCCTTCTAGAACTCAGAATGGAAGTTTTTTTCCTTATGAATGCATTTTCACCTGCATGTGGGTTGTTATAATTGAGTTTCCCTAAAATGGCATCTTAAAGTATTTCTCCTATCGTTTTACCTAATCTTTTGGTCTTCTTAAGGACACCTTTATTTCCAAGTACACTAGCTGATCTTAGAATGATTTTTCCTTACAATAACCTGATGGACAAAAAAAAAAAAAAAATACAAAAAAAGGGGCTGAGAAACTAGGCAGAAGAATGCTTTGATAGTACATGCCACTGGCTGCCAGACAGGTGTGAGTTGGCCAGTGGTCCATAAGCATCTTACTAGTGCTGTGCATGTAGCAGTCCAGCGCATGCTACTCATCTCTCTCCTGACTTCATGGGAGAACAGCACCAAGAAATGGTCCAGCCCAAAGCTTTGTTTTTCAGAAGGGAGGAAACACTCAAGGGAGAGAGACAGATCAGAGTCATTGGGCACTCAAGGAAGAAGAGTAAAGATGGTTACAAAATTGAAGAATCTTTGCACTGACAGGTACATTAGAGATGATTTAGTTCAACCCTCTATGTGGTGCAGGATTCTCCTTCACAGCATCTCTGAGAGATGGTCCCTCAGGCTTTGCCTAAACACCAACAATAACTGGGACCTTATCTCCTCGAGCCCATGAGCTCCAAGCCAGAAACCTGGGATATATTATGGATTCTTTACATTATTCACATTCAATGAATCACTGAGGTATTTTACCTCTCAAATATCTCTTAAATCTGTCCACTGTTCCCTTTCCCATTATCTTAGTTGAGGCCTTTCTTTCTTGTCCTTTTACGTGGTCCTGGAATAGTATTCAAACACCAGATTTCCTGCTACCAGATAATTTCCGCTAATCCATGCTCGCATGCGGCCTTGCAGTGGACATTCTAAAATACAAATCTAATCATGTCATTCCTTTGATGGTTCACTATCACAAACAGCAAAAAAAAATCTAAGGTTTAACCTGAAATGCACGATCCTGTCTAACTCTCCAGTGCACACTTCAGCAAGACTAAACGGTTGTGGAATCCACATTTTGTATCTCCACGCTTTTTGCTCATGTCATTGCCTCTGGTTAAAATACTCTTCTTTTCCTCCATCAACCAGGTAAATCAATTCAGGAATTATCTCCAGGGAGGCATCTTTTGATACCCTCCCCTACATAATATAAAAAATATTCCACGTGTATTCTCCACCACTGCACTTATCATATTATACTGAAGTCATTAACAAGCTCATCTCTTTCCCTCCAGGAGAGTCCCTCAAGGCAGGGACCATGTCAGACTCTCAGCACATGGCACAGGACTCATGGTAACAGTTGTTTTAACACATGCCTCGTATGTATTAAACACAAGACTTTTCTGAATGTGAGTTATAATCTATAACTCCAGTAGTCCAACTTTTGCACAGCAGAGTAATAAAAACCATCTCTCCAAGGAAATACAGCATTCGGCAAAGTTTAAATACTACTTATATGACACTTGCACTTACCTAAGTTGCTGTATGTAGCACTACAGGGATTCAGGTCCAGAGGATCTGAAATGTCTTCTTTTTCCTCTGCCCTTTCCAGTTCAGGTAGAGGCAATGCTGGTGTGACTGACGTGCAGGCCCCGCCATCCTGCTTCACAACAACAGTTTTTGGATCCCGAGGAGAAAAATCCTCTGTCACTTCATGGGTCACATGACTGCAACAGATCAGACCACTGTCACACTGGCGTTCGAAGGTCTTTGCTAAAATGTAGATTTATGAAGGTGTGTAATTGCCATAAACGTAAGAAAGTGGCCCTACAGTCACAGCAGTGGGTCACAAGCCCCAGCATCCGTGCCTGAATACAAGGCGGTCCTTCCCGCAGGCAGATGCTTCTATCGACCTTGATTCATACACACTGAGAATCCAGTCTGGTAGAAGGGATATAACGGGCTCAAGGGGAAATTAGAGAATAATACAAAAGGAGGTGGTGAGAGTGGTGGTAGAGGGGGCTGAATGCTGAACTAGGTAAAGACAAATATGCTCAAGTGTTTGAGAAAGCCATTAGCACATCTACTATATTTACCATATAATAGTACAGTCATCCCTTGGTACGCTCAGGGGACTGGTTCCAAGACCTCCCCCCAGATACTAAAATCCACAGATGCTCAAGTCCCTTATATAAACTGGCCATAGTATTTGCATAGAACCTACACACATCCTCCCATATACTTAAATCATCTCTAGATTACTTATAATACCCAATACAATGTAAATGCTATGTAAGTAGTTGTAAATATAATGTGAATGTTATATAAACAGTTGACTGGGCAAAGCAAATTCAATTTTTGCTTTTTGGAACTTTCTGGAATTTTTTCCCCTAATATTTTCAATCTGTGGTTGGTTGAAACCACGGATGTGGAACTTGTGACTAAGAAGGGCAGACTGTACTATAGAACTATAGTAAATATGAAATACTTTATAGTATTTATTTAGTACATAGTATTTACTACACACTAAAGTATTTATGAAAGTATTTAGTAAAGAATTGGGAATAAAGTTGAGATTTAAATAAGGAAGTCAAGCAATTATTTTGAGGCCAGGAGGCTTGTTGCCACATTGAAGCATTAACCTTTGCCTGTATGCATGCAGCAGGCAAAGCAAATGGAAGAGAAAGTTCCGTACCCTAGTTAATCTTATCTATTAAAGAGAATCTGAAGCATCCCATAGGCCGCACACCAGAGAATGGTCACCCATCATGCTTTGTGTTTCCTAATCCTATTTTGCTGCTACTCCCTCATTTGCTTCTAGCTGTCTCTCCCAATCTTCCCCATACCCCACCCTGCCTGAACTGTCAATTCTGTTGCTATAAAGTACAAGGAGATGGAACAGTTATTAAATGTTGGTGGAGAAAATTGGCCTAGTTAGAAAATCTCATTGGGCTGGTCAATGAAATAAATTCAAAATCAGGCACCTTTAATGGTTTCTGGGTCTACTAAAAGTATTCCTAGACTGTTACACACTCACTAGCTTTTCTTCTTGCATTTTTTGGGTTTTTTTTTTTAATGGACAAAAGAAAGAAGGAAAGGAAGCATCTTATATACTGTTATATGTTATTTCTGGATTTTCAAATGGCAGTGAGTCATTTACAAGTTTCTTTAAAAGAAGTGCTTTGTTTGATCATGTGTCATCAGAACATATATCACCTGTGGATTTGAGGGAGTAGATCCGAAGGAGGAGTACTTTCTTATCAATCTTTCATTATGGAAATTATGCTTGTGCCTGAACAGAAAAATAAGCCTTGAAGTCTGCTGGATACACAACTTCAAAAATACTTTCAATGGTGGCAGAGCCAGAGGTCTCTCTATTGGGAGACGGCAATGAGCTGGAGGTACCACTCTGGGCTTTGGCTCTTGCAGATAGGGGAAGGTGAAAAAGAATCACTCCATTAGCAGTCAACAGGGTGGTTTATGTAAAAGGAAGCGTCACACAGTTAAGCATGCTGCCTCTTCTTAATGGACTGCTAAGGTTATTAACCCAAAACAGTGCTAGTTTATCCTACCATGGAGCATCATAAAATCAAGGTAACAAGGGGGCTCTACTTCCATGCATTAGCGAAGACAAGCAAAGTGACACTGCTGAGACAATCTCAGATACCACTGAGTGTCAAGACTATAGGTCACTGAGTAGTTATCAACATGCTTCAGAAGAGGGAAAATGATCTTTGCTGGGCAAAAGTTAATATGAGCCATTTTTATTTCAAAGCAATAAATATAAACTGATTAAACAATATCAGCCCCCTTTGAGAGGGAAAATATTAAACCTCCAGACACTCTCTTCTTATCCTAGAGTCAACTTGAGAGGTTTCTAAGAAGGTGTTTTTAGGCTCCTAATCTCTGCAGCCTTGCTCTTGCCTTTCCGCTTTCCTCCCCCAATCACATCGTTATTAATAAAAGGAAGCTCTCTTTTCCATTTGTCACAAAGGACTGGTGAAGGCTGGTTCAGAAACCATGACTTTGCCCTTGCGTGTCTCATTTCCTCCCGGGGAATGGGCTGTTTACATTGAGCCCTACTGTGAAAACTATAAGGAACAGCTGCTGCTCTTAACCCGTGAGGAGTTCCCTGGGCCTGTTCCCACGTATGTGTAACATAGCTCTGTACTCTTAAGGGGTTCTCAAAATAAAATATGGATGCTAAAAAGCAAGAAGTATCAAAGACTCACCCACTGTACTCACTCACACAATTCCCCATTAAGGGAAATTCTACAGGGCCTTCTTCAGTCTGTTAATCATGTTCTGAAGCTCTGATGAACCATAGCTCCCACTGAGTTTCTGGAGGACTACAAGTTGGGCAAGATATAAGAGGCTCAAATTCTGCACCTTAATATAACCCACTGCACCTTGACCTTTACCTTAGGGGTTTGGTCTGGGAAATGTGCCAAATAACCTTTGGGGAACTAAGCAAAGTGAAAGCTAGTTTTATTAACTCTTTGAAGACCAAGGCAGCACAACCTGTATTCTATATAAAGGTCAGTTTTCATAAGCACATTTTAAATGAGTGCACTGGTATATTAAATCGCTAATTAAAACAACTGTCAACTGTAAAGAACTATGCGAAGAGAACTGATGAAAGTAAAATCACACGAATTCACAAATGAATGCTGAGACGTTTAATCTGCATTTACAGTGACAGCAGTGTCTAAAAGTTAGAATTTTTAAAAATGCATCAATGATACGTCATCACTTGCTGCTTGAGGGAAGAATAACTCTTTGTATGATTAAAATGGTAAGAGAGAGAGAAGGGGAAAGAGAGAGGTTCTGAGAGTTCAAGCCTAGATATGGTAACATGCTGTGACTAAAAAATGAAAAAGACCTGAGAACTGCATCAGAGAAGGTGACTCCGTCACTACGTACAAACTGTCCAGCAGGAAAGGAGGTAAAATCTTACAAATAACTTATTTTAGGCATATTAATTTCTTAAGGGAATATAATTTTTAACCACCGATTTTTGTGTGTGTTTCATATTCAGATATAAAATCAGAAAACCCTCCCAAATAGTAAAATGACACTTTTCAAATACAGGTTTTATCTCCTAACAAAGTGGTTCACCACCAACATTTCACTGGGAAATGTTTAATCTAATGGAGAAAACACCAAAATGGGAATCAGAGAATCTGGATTCCATTTCCCTATTTTCTCTCATGTACAAACTAGATGACAACATTAGGAGGGAGACAGCGGAGAAAGTGAAAATTTCCCCCATGTCATCCATGAGACGGATGGCAAAAAAATTCTTTAAAGTGAAATTAAAAGAAACCTACTAGAATTTCTACTACATTGTATCTTAGTATATGCCTTGAAGTAGCAGCAAGTAATGATGAGGGTCACTAGATTTTCTTCAGGGGAAGTACAGTTGGAATTTATTACTATAAAACAGAACTGTTAACTGATTAATGGCCCACAAAGAGGCTTTCCTATTTTTGCTGTTTAAATTCATGCTGGAACAGTCCCTAGCGTCTGCAATTACTATGGCATTGACATCCAGGTCCCTGATTGTCAGGCTAGGTCGGACCCTGACTTTGCCTGCTCTTTTCCTGGACCCTCAGCACTCATTCTGCTTTCATAATGGAAGATAACACACGTTTGCCTGAATCTCAAACTCTTCGACCAACTTTTTATTAATGATCAGTTTTTAATTGAGATTTGATCATGTCTGACCTGCCACTTAAAAAAATCATGTCACCACCTCCAGGACAAAGACACATCTCACTTTCTGAACATGGGGAATGAACTTAAGGTATTCAGAGGGAACAGTAACACTGTTACAGATTTGTCTGTTATACAGATGAATCCCTCGGTGAGGTTATGTCTCATCAGTCTGCAATACTCATACATAATTCAAAGATGCAGAAGCAATCTCCAGCGGGAAGCTCACTTGGCTTATCCAGGTGGTAGGATTAATCATCACACCATCAAATGAAATAATCCTCCTTTTTTTCCTGGCAAATTCATTCAGGACAGATTTTTGCAGAAATTCTGTTAATATCTGAATATACTTTTAAAAAAGGCAAATCAAATGCTACATTAGAACAGATTAAAGGACTTTATGTATCTAAGTATTTCCACAATTTCAGTTTAACTTTATCTTCAAATTCAACCACTTTCATTCAGCTTCAGAAGGAACAGTAAATGAAATCAGGCTTCTATAGAGACCATCTGCCTCTTGGGGCAAATGGTACCCTACATTCCCATTTGCCAGTTCTCTTCATCCTAAACTCCCATTTGCCAGCTCTCTTTAGCAGCTGCATTTGTCTTTAGTTGCCCAAGACAGCCAAGAAGCAAACATGTGATTTTTTAAAACTTCCTTTTACCCCTAAAAATCTAATCAAAGCACATCAGAAACACATTTCATGGATTTATTACTGGTTTCCAAAGCTGCTTATTTCTGGAGTTGCTGGGGAGGATGAACCTTCGCAGAAATGGGATGTGAATCAACACATGAGGAGGAAAGTTCAAAGTTATCAAATTCCACACCGTTTATCTACTGAAAGGGGGAAAAACTCCATTTCTCTCTGCCTCTCTACCTGTAGGACCCCCCACTAATATGACATTTCTTAATCCTATCTTAGTTTCCAGGTCATCAACATGATTTTGCTACATTTTCCAATCACTGGCATTCTCAGGTAGAAAAGTGTTGTGTCCATAGATCACTATCTTAGTGTCTCCAATTTTCCACTAAGCCTTCAGTAGTCTTTCACTGAAAACTTCAAACTTCTTATCCTGAACTGAGATTAACCTTTAACTGAGATCTGATGAGTTCTTGCTAATATGTCTAACATAGACTGGTCAAACAAAGGCAGTTCTTCCTGGTGTGAGAGTGGCGAGGATTGAGGATGGGGAAGACTGGCAGCCATGTGCAAGGTCTTGAATAGACTCTAATTTCCAGACACTGCACAGTTTCACCCTTTTTTTCTTTTAAACAAATGTGAATAGCAAATTTAAAATGTCTTCCAGGTACCAGACCGCAAGACAGTAAAGTAGATAAAAACACAGGCCACTGTAAATCACTGTCACCTTCATAATACTAAGAAAAATTACAGTTTTAACATCCTATGAAATACAAAGTCAGAATGGCACCTGTAGGGGAAAGGCTATAGCTCAAGTGGTAGAGCACATGCTTAGCATAAACAAGGTCCTGGGTTCAATCCCCAGTACCTCCTCTAGAAATAAAAAAATAAGTAAATGTAATTATCGACCCCCCAAAAAGAATGTCATTTGTGCAAATGAATAGAAAAGATAAATTAATTTTGGAAAAGAGCAATAAAATAAGGCTGCCCTTCTTAATAACAGAGGGGTGGAGAGAGATTCTCAGCATCATCATTTCGCCTCTGCTCCCTTCTACAGAATGGGTCAGATGTTGATGTTTCTTTCCTGGAAAGAGCAAGTATTAAAGAAAGTAAGCACAGGCCTCTCCAACAGAACCGTGGCAGGGAAGATATGGAACAGTCGTTTTTCGGGTCCTGGACTATTTCCACTTGCCCAGAAGCATTGGAAAAGCAAGTCATTGCATCTTTTCCCATTTCCTCTATCTGCCTCAGCTGCTCGGCTGCCCTCTGAGTCAGCGGAGCGAGGTGACTACGTACACTACACTCTCCAAAAGCACAGTGTGCCACCGAGGGAACAGGAACTAACACGACCCAGAACCTACTCCTGCTCCCCGCTGCCCAGGCTGCGCACTTTTCCTTTTAATTCACAAAAACACCTCAAGAGGTGGAGGCAATTACTGAAAGTGAAATGAACTGCCCAAGGTCATACGTGTACTTAGGTGACAGAGTCAGGATGTGAACTCAGCACCCCGCTACCCAACCTCTGTGTTCTTTCTGCCCCGCTGGTGCTGTCAGGCAAGCTTGGCGTCTTGTAAAAGATTCAACAATAAATGCTGACTATGAAGCCAAAGTAAAAGTGCTTTGAAAAAGTTATTATTGAAATGTGCGGTATTAATGATTACAGATGTGTTCTACTTTTGAAAAACTCTAAACAAAGTCATTATTTATACTGGAAAAGGATTCTTTAAATGGGAACTGCTCTTGTATAGAAAGACTGTATTTGTAGGTATCTGGCTTCCTAATAATAATCGCCACCAGCACTACCTCCACACCTGCTGAAAGCTAGTCACTGAGCTTAAATAATACTCCAAGTAAAGGTTGTTATTCCCATAACAGCAAATAATAATAGCAGCCAAAACTTACATAGAGCTTATTATGTGCCTGTTCTAAGCTGTGTTTCTCAAAAGTGGCACCATTGGCATTTTGTACCAGGTAATTCTGTGTCGGGGAGGGCTGTCCTGTGCATTGTAGGATCGCACTAACCTCTCTTACCTCTGTCCACTAGGTGTGGGAACCACTCTCTGCTTTCCCAGTTGTGATAACCAAATAGTCTCCTGTCAAACACACCCTTTGGGCAAAATTCCTTCCTTTGCCCCCTACCCCCACTCTAATACTTAACATGAATTCTTTTAAGTCTTACAAGGTTATTATCTCTGTTATAGAAATGAGGAAATATTAGAGGCCAGAGTGGCTAAGTTATTTGCCTCAGGTAACACAGCTAGTAACTGGTAGAACCGAGATTCAAACCCAGAAGTTCAGCTCTGGGATCTGTGCTCTAAACAGATACATTATTTAGCCTCTCAGTTTGTAGATGAGGAAACTAAGAAGAAGAACGCAAGTAACGTGTCCGGATGACAGAGCTGATAACGTGCTGAGCACGGGATTCAAATCCAGGCCTGAGTGACTGCAAAGCCTACTGTTCTAATACATGGTGCCAAATGTTATTAGACTTTAAGATGCCTGAGAATTACCTTGTTAGAGATGCAAGATTTGCGGCTCCCACCCCCAGGGACTGAGTTTACAGCTCTGGGGTATCACCCAGGAACCCGCATTTACACAAACACCCCAGGGTAATGATTCTGATGCAGTTAGTCCTAGGCCCACGTTCTGAGAGATTAATTTTTACTGCCTCCATCCTCACAGGGAGAACAGGGAAATTAAGCACGAAAGGAGTAAAGCAGAAGAAATGAGTAGGAAATTTTTAAGTAAAGGAGCATCACTGCTCAGAAGTGACAGAGCTGAAGAGGTGAGATAAAGCAACGTAAGTGGCCACAGATGAGAGATTCGTAACAAGTTATTAAAAAAGGGAGGGAGTGCTTTGGGGCCAATCCTTACCTTCCGAGCTTTATTCTTAGAATACAATTATACAACTTGTGAAACGTTAGAAAAAGAGGATTTGGCCTAGTATGACATTTATGATTTTTATTAGAAGGCCTGGCTGGGCGAAGACCGCTCTGAAAATAGGAGATGGCACCAGTGACACCAGCAATGAGTCACGCCTGCCAACGTGCAGCACTGTCTCAGTTCTCTGTTATCAACAGAGGACAGGGGTGACACAAAAGGCGGGCCCCTATGACTGGAAGAGCTGCTCCGAGATGGACCACGGCACCTGCGCCGTCTACCCGCCCCGCCAGGGGACTCTTCTTAAAACCCTGTGTTCTGCTGCTCCTCCACAGACACCATCCGTAGATCCCCGTGAACTGTCGAGGTCAGGTCCAGACTGCCTGCAGGACTTCAGGGCCCTTTCCCATGAGGCTGCAGCATGTGTTTTCATCTTTACTCCAAACTTTCTGAGACAAC
Organism: Camelus bactrianus; assembly: GCF_048773025.1. NCBI lineage: Eukaryota > Metazoa > Chordata > Mammalia > Artiodactyla > Camelidae > Camelus > Camelus bactrianus. Next base: position 31,755,323 of record NC_133565.1, read on the forward strand.
AACCTTCAGTTCCCGGCAATGTATGTACATCATAACTCCCTGTCCCTTGGACACACCACGTTCCACAGCTCTACTGAACGTACTTCCCTTTCCTATAGTTGCCTCCCTGCTTTCCATCTATTTCAAACTCAGCCAGTCATTAAAGACTATTCAGGGGTGGAGGGTACAGCTCAAGTGATAATAGCGCATGCTTAGCATGCACGAGGTCCTGGGTTCAACCCTCAGTACCTCCTCTAAAAATAAATAAATAAACCTAATTACCTCCCCCCTCAACAACAACAAAAAATAAAATTAAAAAAAATTTTTAAATGGGCAAAAAATTAAAAAATAGACTATTCAAGTCTCACATTAGCCATGATGTCTCACTGTCCACAGGGACCCTTCCTTCTCTGCATATCCACGGCAGACGTTATGGACTGAATGTTCGTATCTCCCAAAATTCACATGTGGAAAGCCTAGCTCCCAGGGTGGTTGCAGCTGGAGATGGGGCCTCTAAGGAAGTAATATTTAGTGAGGTCATAAGGCTGGGGCCCTGTCAGACAGGATTTTTGTCCTTCTGAGGGAAGGCACCAGAGACCTCTCTCTGCACACATCACAGAGGAAGGTGAGGACATAATGAGAAGGTGGCTATCAAGTCAGGAAGAGTCCACACCAGAAAACAAACAGCTGGTACCTTGATCTTGGACTTCCGGCCCCCAGCACTGTGAGAAAATACATTTCTGTCCTTTAAGCCACCCAGTCTGTGTCATTTTGCTGTGGCAGCCCAAGCTAAGATAGCAGGGGCTGAGGGTCAGAGAAAGCACGCAGTGAACGGGTACTGAATAAATCAGATCAGGTGGGATCTGGGCAGCGAGGCACTGGGGAACATCACCAGGATCTTTATCCACGTTCCTCCCAGCAAAATTTCTGCCTGTATCACAGTGGAGAATGGGATTGTGACAGGTTCCAATGTGGAGCCTCCAAAGGGGTGTGTGTGGGGAACTCCCTCCCCCACTAGGAAGTCAGAGGAACAGGACATCTTCCCTGATGCAGAGCGGAGCTTCATCCACGTGCCCGCCGCACAGAAAGGCCAACAGCTGACTCTCGAGGCTGCTTCATTCCCTGATAACCAGGAGCTGGTGCGGGCACTTGATCGGTATGCACTGCTGTCATCACTCTGCTCTTTTCAGGCAAGCCTTTCTCCCTACTACTAACAAATCACCATTACAGGGGCACCATGAGGATAAACTACTCGTCTTGGAATTAAACCTTTAAATATCACCTGATGACTCTAATTAATACTCTGCGGCAGTTATGTTAAATACTCACTGACTGCGGCCTAGGGGTCTGAATAAAGGCCTGGACGTTAGAAGCTCAAATTTAATTTCAGCTCTGCCACCAATGCTACTTTCTCCATGTCTCTCATTATTCATCTATAAAATGGGTGTAGTGACATATACAGGAGTGTGTATTAACTAGGAAATTCACATAAAGTGCTTTGAGGAGAGTGAACAATTATGCCAGTGTTGAGTTACTTTAAGACTGCTTGACAGGTCAGTGAATCAGCACACTTCCCTCTGGCCTGCAGTGGTCACAGACATGCCTCCTTGCACTTAGGCTGCCTTTATGGTAGATGCCAACAGACTGAATAACTGCCACCAAGAGTGCAACAGAAGTTATTTGGAAGCTGAACGTCTCTAAAGTCAGAGTCTGGGTCTGCGGTCTACTTGCAGAATGGCCCTGGGATTGTCAATGAACCTCTCTGTTTCTCAATTGCCTATAAAATGGGAAGGATGCACAGTCAGAGATGTTGGGACAAGTGTGACAACGTGAGTGAAAATGTAGGAATTATATAACAAGACACTGGCATTTAACTTCAGATTCATTACATGAACAAGGAAACAAAACTGACCCAGTAAGTAGGGGAATTCTCAGTTTGATTCCTCATTTTGGAGTACATTCATTATGAGACTCTAAGCAAGTCAGTTTACTTCTCTGGATTTTTAATCACTTCCCCAAAAGGAAAAGAACATAAAGCTGTCCGAAGAACACACTGTAACCATTCTGCATCATTCTGTGACAACGATAAAGTGCGATATTTATCAGTTTTCTCTAAAACAAGATTATTTAAAAATTCAACAGTAAGGACTTTATGAACTCATCTATATTTTAGGAACAATATTTCAGGAAACATAGATGTGACTTTATAAATGCTGACAGACCAGAAGTTTCTTTAGAGCAAAGAACATGTGATCAGAAGAGCGAGCAGTTACTTCCAGTTCTATTTCCAATTTTTTTTTCTTTATGAGAAATAAGAATTTGATCTTCAAGGCTAGTTTGTTCCTAAGCTTGAAAAGGACTTTGACAGGTTCTCTTAGCAAAGAGTAGAGATAATGCAAATTAAGATAAAACTGGAGTACACCTAACATAACATTGTAATTCAACTATACTTCAATTAAAAAAAGAAAAGCGCTCTTAAAAAATAAGATTGTATATACAAAAAAGAAAGATATAACTGGAGCATAAGCATTAAGAAATTCAAGCTTCTAGCTGAATTTTCCTGAGAAGGACATCACCTTTCACCGCAATCTACGAGGTGCTTGGACTTTTTCCCGTACTACCTGTGCGCGCACACATGTATATAAAGAGACTCAGACTCCGGTTACCTTAGTGAGTAGCAAACCTGTCTAGTGACCAGAATGTCTACAGATCACAGACAAATCAGATATAATAGCTCAGTCCAGGGGTCAGCAAACTTTTCTGTGAAGGGTCAGATAGTAAATATTTTAGCCTTCACAGGCCATATGGTGTCTGCTGCAACCACTCAGAACCCTGCTGTTCTAACGCAAAAGCAGCTGTAGGCAACCTGTGAAAAAAATGAGTGACTGTTTTCCAATAAAACTTCATTGACAGATGTAGGTGAAAGGTCACATTTGGCCCACAGGTCACAGTTTGCGAATTCCTGGTCTGTACCCCTGAATCTTAAGAGTGGATTGGAGGGGCTCCCAGGATTGACTCCTGGATTATTGAGAATATAGCTGAGTTCTGAGGACTCTAAGAAAATCAAAGAGGCCTTGGAAGGGTGTAAGAAGGCTTATACAGATGACTAGCGTTCCTAAGGGGGTAAAGGTGTGCCGAACCTAATCTCCCCGTCCAAGACAGAAGTTGGCTGAGGTTTGGACAGAATCCCAGGAGTGTGAGGCACAGCTAGATTCCTGAAATGGTCCTGGGAGTCCTGGAGAAACTGGACGTGCGTGGTATCCAGGGGTACATGCTAGCGGTCTCTGCTCACTAGGAACGGGACGTTCAGGGCTGGTGGAACTAGGAAGGTCAGCCTAAGGTCAAGAGGCCTGTCAGCTGCAGGAAGCTGAAGAGGGATTCGAGGAGGCGAGCTGCCTAACTGGAAGAAGGCGCGGGGCACCGACGCGGAGCAAACCAGCATTTTATTGCAGTACAAGTGGCGGGGGGGAGGGGGGGAGGGCACCCTCAGGTGTATGCACTTGTCCTTTTATTATGCCCGCGCATGTGTGTTGTTCATAATGCTTACTCATGCTACTAGCGCATGCGTACATTTACTTCTTACTTCACACACATGCAAGTTATTGTGAACTTTGACCTGGGTCCCACGACCTACTCAAGACAACCAACAAGGCCATTCAGGGAGCAAACAAAATCCTTAACTTTGGCTGAGAGTGTTACAGTTACTTTGGGGCGAGTTACAGTTATTTTCTCCATCATTAATTAATTTTCATCACTGATCAGAAAAAACAATTTAAAACTAAATTTTTAAGGACATGTATGTGATTGGCAATAGATACTGCCTACCAACTATGAAATCAATACAATTTTAGCCAAGAGTTCACCACCACAGTTTACTGAAAAGACTACTAAATGGGTATACTTTGGGTAGAAGGAAATTGAATCCAGAAGGGAGGAATGAAATGATGGAATAGTATATATTAAAAAAAGTGATAAATGTGAATAAATCTAAATAAAAAAAAAAAAAGGATGATGTGATGGAGAGTGACTGAGGGTGGGGGGAGTTTCTTAAGATTTGGTGGTCAGCGAAGACTTTTCCAAGGGAGTAACATTTAAGTTGAGAGCTGAATGACAAGGAGCCAGCATGCAAAGATCTGAAGGAAGCAGACCAAACCAAGGGAGTAGCTGGTAAAGAGGGATCACGCTTGGCATGTTTGAAGAACAGAAAGAAACTGTTATGTTATATTATTCTACATTATTTGTAATGTGAGAAATTCATGAGCAAGGGGGTGAGCATGAGACAGGTTAAACAGGCTGCGAGAAGTCATATTCCACATGGATTTTCTTCACCGAGTTGAAACAATGGGATCTGCATTTTAAAAAGAGTACTTGTCTGTTCCAGAGACTCTAGGTTAAAAGGGGCAAGAGATGAGGAAGGGAGATAAATTAGGAAAATACAAGAGGTGAGAGAGGATGGTGGCTTGGACCAGGGTGGTAGAAGCAGAGATGGAGAGAAGTAAATAGATTTGGGATATGCTCAGGAGGTTGAGTCGACAAGACTTGATGGTATTTTGGATGTAGGGAGTGAGGGAAAGAGAAAAACAAAGATGACTCCTAGTTTTCTAGTCTGATCACCAAGATAGATTATTGGACCATTTATCAAGGGAAGACATGGGATGGAACAGATTTGTAGGGAAAAATCAAGAGTTGTGTTTTGGACCTGTTTTACTTGAGATGTCCATTTGACATTTAAAGTGGAGATATCAAGGGGGGCGAGTATAGCTCAGTGGTAGAGCACATGCTTAGCATGCACGAGGTCCTGGGTTCAATCCCCAGCACCTACATTAAAACAAATAAATTAAAAAAAATGTAATTGCATCCCCCACAAAAAGCTTGAAAAAAAAAGAATTAAAAAAAAAGAGAATAACATATAAAAAAATAAAGTGGAGATATCAAGTGTATAGTTGTATGTGAATCATGGAGGGGAGAGGTCAGGAATGGAGACATTTGGGAGTCATCAGAATACATACAGTATTTAATATCTTGATATTGGGTGATGCTTAGCTAGGGGTTAGCCATTCAAGTTTAAAGAGCCCTTTCTGGTATACGGTTATGATGAAAAAATAAAAAAACCTTATCTCTTAGAGATACATACTGAAATATTTACAAATGAAATAATGCCTGGCATTTACTTCAAAATAATGGGGTGCGGGATACAGATTAAACAAGATTGGCCATAAATCGATAATTGTTAAAGTGTGGTTTTGAGGTAAATGGTGGTTCAACTTACGAATCTATCTGCTTTTGTATATATTTAAAATTTTCTATCATAAAAAGTTTAAAATAAAATGCAAATAAATAAAATGACCTATTTTAAGATAGTCTCCATTAAAAGGTGGTCCTGCAGTAACGATTTCATGGTCAACATTATAAACAAGGCACTCGGGAAGAAAGCAAGTCAGAATAACTGGAGTTACATGAGCAAGAGAGTAAGAAAGATTAAACAGGCAGACAGAGGCCATATACACACGTGGGGATGTGACTGGATTTACATTTAAGAAACAGTACTTGGCTGTTCTAAGAACAGAAAGCAGGGGGAAAATATTGAGCAAGGATTAGCTTAAATTCTGATGCCCTAAGCATAATTTGTAAAGAGGTCTGTTCCTATTGCTAGACGCTCTATAAATGTCTGTTTAGTCCTCATAATATCTCTAAATAAGGTAGGTATTACCATCCCTATTGTACAGATCAAGAGACTTCAGCTCAGAGAGGTTAAGCCATGTCACACAACCACCAGCGATACAATTGGAATTCAAATTGTAGTCCATCTGACTCCAGTGCTTGCATTTACCTCACTACACAATATTATTCCCCACGCTCTGGACACCAAAGAGTTGCAGAGATGGTAGGTAAACTAGTCTGATCCAGATACGTAGGTGGGAAAGAGAGCATCAACAGTCTCTTAGACGACCGTGGATATCCTTTTTTGGGACCATACCAGAACTTGGTAAGTGGCAGTTTCTTAAGAGCGACTTGCAGCATGGAATCTGAAACCAAATCAATGAACTTTTTGTACTCAGTTATATTAAAATCCACTGGTCTAACTTGCAGTTTCAATGGATCTTTTACTCATGCATAATTTTGTAACATCCTGCATTGGGTCATTTGGAAGTTACTAGTTCACTGAGTTCACTGAGTTATCTTCTGAATGTTGACACATTTCACTATATAATTTAAAAAAAACTTTCTGCTAATGCCACCACCGATTGCATCAGAAAAAATGTAAGTATTAGGAAGCTGTCAAGGTCATGGTAACAGATACAAGTTTTCAAAAATTCTTATTTTTGCTTGAAAGCTTGAATTTTATCACTGACAACAAATACTGTCAGTTGTCTTCCTTAAAGTAATAGGCTCACTAGGTCCATTCTTGGGAAACTATCTGTCGAACACCCAAGTCTGAGTAACCACGGCTGGTCTGTCACTTGTTCTTTCAAGGTGGTCCATGAAAAAAGGGGTGGTTCAGCTTTGTAATTCAAATTTTGAAACAACTATTTCACGAGTGTTTTTCCCTGAGATGACCATACTTCGGTATGCAGCATAAGAACCCAAGTGTCCTTTTCATTTTATCACACAGAATTTTAAAATAGAAATATACTCAAGGGTTGAGATTTAATAAAATTTACTACTTTATCAAGGGCATTCTTAAGTGAAACAGATGTTCGTTTTTCTAAAACTAGGCATGATTTTGATTTGTGCGAAGGTGTAGTTTTACCCGCTCTTGTTTTCTCATCATCAGTGCAAATGTCAACACAGTGAAAAAAACAAATCATGTCTTAGTGTTATTATGAAAATGGCGCCTTTTGCATGGTTACGACTTGATCTTGTATGGACCAAATTTAAGAACCACTGGTCTAGTCATTACCCTTTTCCAGTCACCTGTCCTGCTTCTGTTTCCATCATCTTCTCTGAGACTCTGCATATGTAGTTCCTACTGCCTACAATGTCCTCCCCAGCCAGCTGGCAAAAATCCTATTTGTCTTTTAAGCTCTGGTTTGTTTTTCATTTCTGAGAAGCTGACTTCATTTCTTTTAAGCTGATTCAATCACCTGCCTTTTTGTGCTTCTATGCTACTCCGAACATACTGTACGTTAGCATTTGTCACACTGAGGGCAGAGGGGCTACCAACATTTTACAGCACCCAACATGTGCCAAGTCTTCCGCATGTTCTCCCATTACATCCTTAGGTCAGCTCTATGTGCTAGGTGTCCCTGGAGCCACTGCACACTGAAGGACCAGAGAGCGAGCTAACGCTGAAGTCAAACCCAAGGCCATTATTTCAGCAGCGTGATCATCCTTCTCCCTTTGTATTCCTGTGGCACATATATGACACAACTCATTCATTCAGTTTATGTCACCTGACGTCAAATAAATGAACTCAGCGACAATCTAATCCCATAATGAAAGGCTCTATACACAGTCCCTCATCTTTCAGAGTCTAGGGTCTGGCCTTCAGCAGAGTAGTTTTCATTCCTCATACACCATTTAGGTTTGGAATCTTCATTTACTTATAGAAAAGCTCATATTTTCATTTCTTCCAGCAATGTGTTTTCCCAGTCGTCAGATGGTAATTTAGTGATTACGCTGCCATCAAGCCGGAAACACAAACCTTGACATTTGACAGTGATGTTTTTCCTCTCAAAGTTGCTTCAAGTAAATACTAATGGTGTAGCCAAGTAAATGAAGTAATTATTGAAAAACCAAATGGTGTATATTTTTCAATATGAGTTTTCACGTTTTAAACTTTCAAAAATTAAAAAAAAACCTAGTTAATACCTCTTTTCCTACTTAGTCTGGAACATTATGAAATTTGAAAATTCCAATGTGTCTCTAAGAGAAGCTTAATACCTCAAAGCTGCTTTGCTTACACTTCAGTATATAGCTTCAGAATGGTGGGAAGAGCAGTGGTTCTCAGACTGTGGCCCCAGACTGGCACCATCATCATCATCACCTGGGAACTTGTCAGAAGGACTCAGCTCAGACCTACGAAGTCAAAGTCTCTGGGAACACAGCCCAGCAATCTGTGTTTTAATAGCTCTCCAGTTTTTGTGAGGCATGGTTATATCCGACAACCAGCAGGGCAAATGTACTGCATTATCTGGATAAATGCATGATACCTACAAAGAACTGATCAATTCTGGAAGATATGACCGGCCCACATACAAATTTTTGAAAATATAAGCTGTATAGTAATGAGTCTGCTGTGCCAAGGGCCCAGGCTACCCTCAAGGCCACGTACAGTGAGTGGCATGTATACAAAGGAGAGAGACTCGTTCCACAGAAGAGAAGCCAAATCATTCTTGACTCTGTTTTCCAGGATGTGGGTAAATACACCACCACCCAACTTAGTGAGGAGCAAAGCCATTCGTTGACCTGCAAGAATTATCTGCCATTAGGTAACTCCAACCACATGCCGTTTAAATTGCATCTTTCCAAAAAAAAAAAAAAAACCCAATAAACTGCAAAGACATATTTTATTACTACTGGAGTGCAATATTCTATCATCCACTTTCAACTACCAATGATAAGACTATTCTTCCCAGGAACATATTACCACTATTCTATCTGCTTTCTTACTACATGGATTTAAGAAAAATAGGAAGTTGCTAGCATTTTGAGAACTATTTGGGGGTATGTAAAAAGTTTATGTTAGTAAAGAATATATATAAAACTTCCCAGCACTTTGCTAGTAAAAGTGAAGGTATTAAGAGTTCATTTTTATTTACATTTCTCTAAAGAAAAGCTGGTGAGAGAATCTATCCTACCATCAGCCTCTGCTGGGAGGAGGCCAGGCCTGGCAGAGAAGGATTACTGTAAAGCAAGAGGGAGGAAGACTCAGAATGAGACGCGTGGAACACTCAGGGCATACCTCTGCTTAAGAATAAAAAGCACAGGGGCTATAAGGAACTCACCCGATTTGTTACAAACTTGGGATTAACAGTGTCTTGCTTGTATTGGCAGTTCATTAATTTTGCTTACAATACAAATGAGAAAGAAAAAAACTTATGCTTCCTAAACATAAACGTTTATGTGAATGATTATAAGTGAAAACAGAAAAATTTTGCTTGATCTTACGTTCATTAAGAATGCAACAGAACAGGAAGAATACAGGTTTTAGAGTGAGACAGGTCAGGGTTTGAATTCTGGCTCTGACAGTTACTAGCTGTATGAATCTGGTCTCCTCTTAACTTCTCTGGTTTTCAGTTTCTTCATCTGAAGAGTATAACCAGATTGGAGGCCTGTTACAAGGATCTGAGATAAATATTTGGGATGTGTCTTATGCAGGGTAGGCAATGAATAAACAGTTATTCAAGTATTAAAGAAAATTACTGCTTAGAGAACTGATGTGGGTATACAATTTGCCTAGTTGGATTAAGTTAATACTACTGGTTCTCAATCTCAGTAATCAACTTCTCTTATTTCACTTACATGTTAAATAACTATAAACTGCTTCCCCCACCCCACCTTTCCACAACATCAAAGGACAGAAAGACACAGCAATAAAAAACCAAATATTCCCTTAAAAAATAATGCATATAGAGATAACACCTCAGTGAAAGCCAAACAGAACTGTTTAAAGAGTTTGATTTCATTTCCAGTGAAGAAAAAACCAGCACCACCATTTATTCATGTGATCCTGTTTCTTCCACCCACTACCGTAGCATTTCAAAGCAACATATTATTTATTGCTCTTAAAGTGTTATGGATTTGCTTTTCTATGTCAGAGCCCTTCCGCATTTACCAGAATGCAGCAGGCTACTGTAGTTAAAGATCCAGGGCCGTAAACCTTGCTCAGTGCAATAAGATCATGTTAATAATATTCTAATCTAGGAATGCAGTTATAAAGATAGATGATAGCTGCTGAGCACTACTTACAAACAAAAATGGCTCTTACACAATCTTAAAGAAGGCAAAAACTTAGCAACTGAAAATGTGTTGGAAAAACTCCCACATTCTGCCAGTCTATTTTACATACCTGAGAATTTTCTTAGGAATCTGTGATGGAGAACAGTGACGACTCTTCTTCTTCTCTGGGTCCTGCAGTGACCCCTCCTCTGTTGCACCCCTCCCTGCAACTGCTGACTGGTCTGCCCTGGCCTTGCCCTGGTCCACACTGGGCGGGCCTTGGGCAGGGTCACACCTATACATGAAGACGATGGCTGGCTTCTCACTGGACTCTCCTTTTGACTCTGTGAACCAGTGATGGCGCTGAACTGGAGGAGGGGGCAGCATGTGGATGACTGTGCCATCCAGGCCCACCAGTTTCCCTTTCTCTCGGTCTTTCTCTTTGTCGTCCTCCTCATCTGTTTTCCGACGGCGGAAGAAACTTTTAAACGATATCCAGCGTTTCGGTTTGGCATCCGCTGCCCGCCTGCTGCCTTCGGAATGCAAAACTGATTCTGCTTCCGTTGACCTGGTAGGGCTGGTGGGCTTGGTCCAGTTGGTGAAATGCCTCTGCAGAAGGTTACTTGCGTGGTAAGGGGAGGAAGTGGAGCGTGGCGGGGGAAAGGGAGGGGGTGGCTCGCTCTGGGGGTTAGTCACCGGTTTGGAGGGAGGCGTGGTGACCGGCTTCGTGAGTGGATCTTTCTGCACTTTGGTGGTAAGACCTTCCGCAGTCTGAGGTGCTTCGGCCTCGCCACTGGGCTGGGACGTAAAGAGAGACTTGGGCCGGACTGGCGTGCTCTTAGGCGTACTCTTGGCAGCACCGGCGTCGGGAGGAACTGCATAAAGCTCTTCCACACTGCACGCTTTAGGACCAGACTGGGGCGTTTCTGGCGGAGACTGCGGGGGCTGGATGGAAGCCACAATCTGCGAAAGCACCGTGCTGGCCTTCTCCCTGGTGCCGCCACCGCCCGCCGGCTCAGACTCAGGAGTGCTTTCTGTTCTAGCCACAGGTTCCTGCGTGGTCCTCTGGAGCTTGGCTGGGGAGCTGCGGCTGGAACTGCAGCTTCTCTGCGGTGAAGGCTGACCTCTGCTCAGGCAGCTGCTAAACTCCTGAACCTTCTGGGCCACCGAGCCCCTTTTACGCTCCGTGCTATTTGAAAACCCTTTAGCTTGGGGACATTCGGTGGGTTTGCTAGTGGTGTTCTCTGACACTTTGCTTTCAGTTTCTATTTCTTCATAAGTATGGCTTATTACACTTGTGGTTTTTTCCTTCACTGAAAGTTCTCCACTTGTTCCGAGAAAACTTTTGTAGATGGCTAGATTGTCATATGCATTTGGATTGATTACAATGGGAACTTTGATAGCATTTTTGGAACTCCGAGCATAAGTTGGTTCATCATGAATGATAATTGGAAAAGGTGGCATACCAGCATTGTTATAACTGTTAAATTTTATTTCCGACAAATTAGGTGACTTAACAGGGATGGTTTTGGAGGAAACGTTTGTGGCTGTGGGTGAAGTAGGTGCTGATTTGTGACAGTTCTTCCTTGGAGGGACATTTGGTCCAGTTCCACCACTGATCAGTTCCACCTTGGGCATCTTTTGTCGTGGACTGGTACTGGAAGTCCATACTTCCTGGTATCGGATTGCACTGGATTTTTGGAAATGGGCACTTATTTGTCCTGATGTCAGTGCGGGGGATGTCACCGGAGAGTTCGGAGTAGATGAGCTTTTCGTCTCGGGACTGTTACCAGGGCCCTCGAGGCGCTCACTGGCCATGGCTGCCGACACATCCACGACAGTGTACGGCTTGCACAAGGGCTGCTCCAGGTTCACGACGCGGTAGGGCTTTGCTTGCTCTTCTACAGGAACGAGGTTTATGGTTACTGCTTGCCCGGCAATATCCGTAGAGGCTTTACTTTCTTGCTTCTCAGTCTGTACGGCAATCTTGCCATCCTTCTCTTCTAATCGGAGAGCAAGGACTGCTTTGTGTGTCTCTGGAACTTTTATTAAGCTTTTGGATGCTTGTGATGAGTCCTTCTCCTGATTATTACCAGAAAGGCTCTCATGATTGGGCTCATTCTCCTTCACGTCCTTAGACTCTCCTGGGTTATCAGGAGACACTCCCCCATTACAAATCTTCTGGGATAAACTGCTGGCTGTCTCAGAACGTGATTCTTCTGTTAAAGAAGAATCCGGTGATGTGCAGTCAGATGACACCATGCTCTGAACGCTTCCTGGTCCGTAGGAGACCACGGAATTCTCCTCATAACCATTCAGGATTTCATCATAACTGTCATCATAGTCTACAGCACAGATTCTCTGCAGAGATTTATTTCGCAGCGGGACAGTATTCCATTTTTTGTCCACAAAGAATCGGACAGGAGACAAAGTGTTCGCCCTAAAGTTGGCAAAGCGAGGTTGCCCTCTCATGCGAATCTCCATGGCCAGCAGTTCCTCGTCACTCTCATCCCAGCTCTCGTGCTCCGCCTCCATGTTACTGAAAAGCACATCTTCCTCACTCTCTTCACCACTAGAAAACTCTGGGTAACAGAATCGGCCCCCTTCATTACTGATCACCTCTGTGCTCCCGCTCAGAATAACGTGCTTGCCCTGAGTATCCTTCATCCCGCCCATCATGCAACTTGGTGGAAGCTTTCTTTCCAGTGATCGTTTGTAGCAATCATTTATTCTTCCTAAGAAGGTTTCTCTGGAGTTTGCTTCGTTTCCTTTCACCTGAGGGCTGGTATCCAAGCCTGCAATCTCCTTCAACACTTCAGTTAGTCCGTTATTGTTATTTGATACCTTCTTTGCACTATCGTTATTCCCATAAGGCTTAGGAATGGGGCTAAATCCTTCAATATCACCTTCATTATTATTATTATTAAGTGGTTTCTGATTCAAGGCTGTCCGGTTTCGATTCCATCCTACGATGACAGGTTTGTTCTCACAGTGTTCTTGGATACTAAGCTCACCACACACACTCTGCCCATCTGCCACCATCATAGTGGGCTTCACAGCTATAGTGGGTTTTTTAGCCACAGGTGGCCGGAAATTTCCGGTGTTCCTGATGCGGTGGTTGTTACTGTGATTGGCATTAGTTTTATTGCCATGGGTGATGGGTGTCTTCTCAGGGTCTGGGGGGAGTTGGTGTAAGCTTTTAGGTTTAAAGCAGTTCTTGCATTCACCAGGTTTCCACACGTGTTCAGTAAAGGTGTTACAAGCAGACATTTTTAAAAATAGAACTTCACAGACAATGCTTTCCTTTCAGTGCATGGCAAAACTGCCATCTGTTAGTTTTCACCTCCCCTGTGTTTCATAGCAGCTCTTTAAGTGTGATCAATCTGTTGGGGGGAGGGAGAGGAGAGAAGAAGAAAATATGAATAGAAAAGACACAATGAGGTTTATCATGATGAACGATTTGAAAAAATTGGCTCCATTCCCAAACTTTTCATTAGATTAACAGATTGAGAGATAAACTAATTTGAGCAATTTATGACCTCTCTTTGGCCAATCAGCAATTTGAAATGTTAGTTTTTAACCATAATTTTATGCAGTCTCATTGAACCATGTACAACACTTCACTTGATTTCTCTGTGACAATGATATTGTGAGCGTCCCCTCCTGAAAATGTCTTTGAAACCACTCCTTCATTATCCTCCAACCTGTCTGACACTTCCTACTCCACTGTGGGTTCCTCTGCTTCTACTCACCCATTAATTCTGGGTATCTAACAGACTCCTCAAACACAGTGCATGCAGGATGAATCCTCTAGCTACCCCTTTTCCCAACTCTAAGGAAATTTTCTACCCTAATCAGCCCTCCTCCCCGCTCCAGGCCACCTTTTCCCTCTGTCTTTATACTGTTCAGTTACTGCCACTATCATCCACCCAGACAGCTAAGCTCCAACCTTCAGACCACTCTTGACACTCTTCCCCTCACTTCCAACTCCACATCTTAACTCCCTTCCTAAATGAGTCTTGCCGATTTTATCTATTACATGCCACTGGAACTCTTTCTTGCCATCACCAGACACTGCTAGCAGTTCAGATACTCACCCTCTTTTGCCCAGATTCCTACAATAGGCTGTTAACTGAACTCCATACCTATGGTCTCACCCTATTCCAACCTAACCGCTCCACCCTTGTTCCTCCAGGTGCAGTCCTCAGACAAGCAGCATCAGCCTCATCTGGAAGTTTGTTTAAAATGCAGTATCTTAGGTCCAATCCCAGACCTCCTGGATCAGAATTTGCATTTTAATGAATTCTCAGGTGATTCCACTGTTCTCCACGACTATCAGATTTAGCTTTCTAAAATGCTAAAATCATCATCTTACTACCTAGTTTTACTATTCTGTGGTTCAATCTTTTCTAATGCATTGGCTGACAAATGTCAGTGTGCAGACAGGGGCTGCTAGCTAAATAAGAATGGCCTGGGGACCCACCCTGGCCCTGCCAAGTCAGTGTCTGAGGGACGAGTCCAGGAACCTGATTCTTACTTAACAAGTTCCCAGCTCATTCTATGCACATTGAGGTCCTGGAACCCCTGAGTTGAGGATGTAATAAAAGCTCCTTAGGTTTTCAACATATAGTCTTTGCCTCCCTTTTAGCCTTGTGTCTTGAAAATCAACTAGCCTTCATACTCTAAATCTCACTGGGCTGCTCATTTCTCCTTGGTTCTATCAAAGCCACTTAGACATACCTCTATGAACAAGCACTTTCATTTTTACTTGTCTGTTTTCTCACTAGATTTTGAGCTTCTTTAAGCCTGGCCTATATCTTATTCATCGCTGTATGTCTGGCAGCTGAATAAACACTGGTTGATGAAATGTGCTGGTTGTAAGGCTTATCTTTAAAAAATGAATCCGTGGCTCTCTCTCTCTCGTCTTAGTCACACAGCTGCAGACCTTCCCAAACAACACCACTACAGCCCTACAGTTCTACTCTGGATATTGCAATAAAGCTGGCAGAAGCCATGTACATGTAAGAACTATTTTAATAGCTGGAAAGTTTAACTTCATTCTTGTACAATGACGGTGACAGGATCCTTAGTTTTGTCAGAAACCCAGTCTTTTTGCCAAGTTTCAGCATGTTTATAAGGAAGGGAAGAATATCTTCTTTAGCTAATACGTGTAAAGCTAGGTCCCTTGTAAACAACACGTATAAAGAAAGCACTTGGCCTCAGTGGAAGAAGTACAGACTTAAAGATCAAAGAATTCCACACAGAAAGCCCACGGACATGGCCAAAATCTAAGTTCATTCTTTGCTGGAGATCATTGAATGGCTTTTTTCAATAAAGTTAAAATTTACTTTTCAAGTGTTTGTTTGAAAACATTTATTTATTCTTTCAGATACTCTAAAAGCTATATCACTTAGCTGATAAAACCATTTCCTGCTAGTCTGAGACTGAAACATTTTAAGCAAAAGGAAGAATGGCAAAAAATGAGGCTGCAAAGGAGAGCAGGGGCCAGATCTCATAGGGCCTTTTATAGGCTTTTAAAGATTGTAGAGTTTATCCAAAGAGCACTGGGAACTCACCAAAGGGTTTTAAACAGGGAAAACAACATGATCCAATCTGCATTCAAAAGAGACGGCTCTGACCAAAAATCATAAAACAGTGATAAATAAGTCTAATGAAATATGTGCAAAATCTAGAATCTATATGCAGAAAACTATAAAATACTGATTAAAGATATCAAAGACGTAAACAAATAGAGAAATACATTATAACATGTCAATTTCCCCCACATTGCTCTGTAGATTCAACGTAATTCCAACCAAAATCCACCAGCACTTTTTGTAGAAATCAGAAACTGATTCTAAAATGTACATGGAACAGAAAAGGAACTAAAATAGCCAGAAGCAATTCTGAAAAAGGACAAAGTTGGAGGACTCATCTCACCTGATTTTAAGACTCAATAAAAAGCTACAGTAACCTGACAAAGTGGTATTGGCAAAAGGATGGAAACACAGGTGGGGGAAATGGGGTAAGCAAATCACAACCCATGGTCAAATGGAGCCTGTTGCCTGTTTTCATATGTCCCTAAAGCTACAGATGCTTCTTAAATTTTTAAATGGTTGAAAAAAATTTGTAAATGGTTGAAAAAGAGTATTTTGTGACAAGTGAAAATTATATGAAATTCAAATTTCAGCACCCATAAATAAAGCTCTGTTGGAACCTAGCCAGGCTCACTTGTTTGCACATTGTCTGTGGTGGCTTTTGCGCTACAGTGGACAGCTGAGCAGTTAGGACAGACTGTGTGGCACTCCATCACCATGGGTGCTCTCCAGCACTCCACACATTGCAGTGCTTCCACTGCTACCTGAATAATTGTTGTGAAAAGACATTTTCAAAGATAAAAATAAGTGAAATTTCATTACAGATATGCATTAATAATAAACATTTGTAATCAATTTTGATGAGAGGAAACACTAACTTTGAATCCTAAACTAAGCAAAATTAATGAAATCATTGGTGATCTTAGCACAAACTGTTTCTCCCTCTCCCCAAAAATAATTCCATTCTTATTAGTAGAGCTGTGTTATAAAAAATTTTACTCAATTTTTACATTTTGAATTCTGTCAAAAAATTCATGGACATTTGTTTTCTTTCTTGTTACACAAGTACTTACATAATATCTTGGTTTTGCCACTTTGCCTAAAATATTTATTATTTGCTTCTTTATAGAAAAAGGTCACAGACCCTGATATAGATCAGAATAGACACAGAACAGCACAGAGACCGGAAATAGGCCCACACAAATATAGTCAACTGATTTTTGACAAAGATGAAAAGGAGATCCCTTTCAACAAATGTGCTAGAAAAACTGGATACCCACAGGCAAAAAAAGATGAAGCTCAATCTATACATTACACTCCATACACAAAATTAACTCAAAATGAATCACAGATATAAGTATAAAATGTAAAAGCTATAAAACTTTTGGAAGAAAACATCAGAGAAAAGCTTTGCAAACTTGGGTTAGGGAGAACTCTTAGATACAACACCAAAAGTATGACCCATAAAAGAAAAAACAGATAATTTGGACTTCATCAAAATTAAAAACCTTTGTTCTGACAAAGATAATGATAAGTGAATGAAAAAGGGAAGCCAGAAATGAGAAGTTTCTTTCAATGTACTTATCTGACAAAGGACTTCGTATCAGAATATATAAAGAACTTTCAAAATTCAACAAAAAGAAAACAAATCTGATTTAAAAAGAAAAACATAGGCAAAAGATTTGAGCACTCTACCAAAGGTACATGGACTGCATACAAACATGTGAAAGATGCCAAGTATCATTAGACATATGGAAATACAAATTAAAACTACAATGAGTACCACCATACAGCTATTAGAATGGTTGCGATAAATGAAAACAAAACCAAAAACTGGTGCTAAGGAGGACAAGGAGCAACTGAGTCTCTCACAGCGCTGGTGGGAATGCTAATGGCTCAGCCCCTTCAGAAAACAGTTGGGCAGTTTCTTATAAAGTTAAACATAAATTTTATATAGAAGCCAGCAATCCCACTCCTAGGCATGAAATGTTATATTTACAAAGACTGTATGCAAAGGTGATAGGCAAAAGCTGGAAACAATCCAGATGTTGTGTGGTGGTGGTTATATGCCTGCATGCTTTTGTCAAAATTCATAGAATTGTATGCTAAAAAAAGGTGTTTTACTGGGTATAAATCAAACCTCAATAAATCTGACTTAAAAAAAAAAAAAAAAAGACAGTCTGGCTGATGGGGAAAAACAGCACAGGAGGCCAGGGCTATTTGCAGGGTGGCTGTGGGCAAAATGAGGTATGACAAGGCTCCAGGTTAGGACCTGGCATCAGGGAGGGCAGATGAAGGTATATGTATGAATGACGGACTAGATTTTGGATGTTGAGGTTTTGAGTTTATGTATTAAAATGATTTGTGGGGCCATTTATGGAGACAATGTCGGAGGAGGTACAACTTAAGTGGGGGAAGATTTTGAGTCCATATTTTGTTAGCTTGCACACAACAGAGCAAGCAACTGAATTTAGAAGTCTGGACACAGAAAGGAATTCTGCTGTTCTTTTCTGTTTTGGAATTACTAGCACAGGAAAAGCTAGGCCAAAAAGAAAATAAGAGAGTAACCCAGGGAGGTGGTCTTGGTGGGTGAACCAGGGACAAGAGGGGAAAAAAAATTATAGCCCTAAGTGTGATGATATAGAAGCCAGGTGAGATTTCATTAGTCGGAAAGAAGACAACTATTTCAAGTGCTGCTGAGAAGTGACAGAGAATGGGGACTTAAATGTGCCCACAGGACTTGGCAACTTAGCATCGTGAGCTCAGTGGTAATCTTGGCACGTATTTTGGTGCAGTGGTGGGGATGGAAAGCAGACTGCGGTGAGTTGAAGAGTGAAGAGATTGAGCAATTTTAGTAACTTTTTGGAAAAGTTTAGGTGGGAGGTGGACGAAAGAAAGAGCTGGGAGTATGGGGGAGAGGGTCCAGAAAGGATTTCCTTATTTTAAGATGGCAGAAACTGGGTTACATTGACTACATATTGGAAAAAGATAGAGGGAAGTGGGAGAGGCTGAAAGAACAGGAAAAAAGAGGTAGATAACCACAAACCTTAGATTGTTAACAGTGAGCAGGTGGCTAGTTTAATTCTTTTTTTATGGACAAGGGAAACTGAAGCCCAGAGAGGCCACATAAATGAATGAGAAAGACTCAAGAATAGCAACTCTAGGCTACATCTACCTACAATATGCTTTGTTTTAAGATAATTTTTTCTTTTGTTATATAAGATATTTCACCTTCTGTTAAACACACTCACTGTGAAAAATCAGAAAAGTACAAAGAAAATGAAATCATGCCTAATCCTATTTAGAAGTAACATCTATGAACAGTTTGGGGCATTTCCTGTCAGTCATCAAGAATCTTTTTTAAAAAATTCCCTGTCTCCTTAGCCTTTGTGGCACTAAAGACAAGAGAATAAGGCATCCTGACCTCACCTCTTGTTCACCATGTTAAACTCACCAATGATAAGAGAGGATTAAATTTTCTCTTTGTAAGAGGTACAGTGTATTTTCTTTTTCCAAGACTGGTAGATAAATAGTAAAAATAATTCCCTACTTTGAGAGCAAGTAAATTAATTCAGTCAAGAGAGGCTGTTGAGTTGATTAGCAGCTATCACATTATCAATAAGACAGACGAATGAGATTCACCAGGAACACAATTAGCTTATGGCAGAGCTGTGTGCAGTAGAAACCCATCAATAAAACTGAGACCTTGGATTTGACATTCTTTCACAAGTTCTGTGTACATCTGTATCCATATTGTTATAAAACCAAGAGATGAACCAAGCCAACACCTTTAGCAAGCACCAGATGGAGCTGCTGTCCAAGCTACAGAGCCTTATAACCAGGAGGGCTTCCTTTTTCAACACTAATTATGTTTGGAGACAGAGATGTGCACTTAAAGACATTGTCAAAACTATTTTATAACAGGCTCTTAGAAAGAGAAGCTGTACAGTTGTAGCTCTGTCCAAAGAGCAATCCTTGGGCTTTACTGCCTTTGTGAAATGGCGATCGATAACCAGGAGTTCTGTCTGCTCCACACGGACATCTCCAAGATGGGAAACTCTAGTCACCCACCAGTTATGCTTCAGAAAAAAAAAAAAAAAATGTGTCTCCTAAGGCACTTAAACAAGGATGTATGACAGCCTAGCCTGGTGTCTTCTATTTAGGTGCCAAAACAGGTCTGCTATGGAGCACCAAAATGGAACGTTTTTTAAGAAAAACTCATTTGCCTCCATATTCCTTATAATCTCAAAGTGAAATCTTACAGATGAAATGGTCAATGGGAGAGCTGAGTGGCTGAAGCTGCCCCTAGGAGCTAGCCAGCATTCCATGATCTAAAATCATATTCTGTATTTGACAGTTTTCAAGGCCAAAGCCCTTTGGGCTACAGAGGAAGCTGTTCACAAGGAGCCTAGTTCACTTCAAGTCATGACAGCTTTTTAAGAATCTACGACTTTTTGCTCTCTCTCCTGCTGTATAGACCATGACAACAATTAGTTTGCTGCTAGTCCTATAGTTTCAGGCAGATTTAATACAGAACAACCAAATCCACACAGGGTTTCAGCTCTGGGGTAAACAGACCCACAGACAGAGCCAGAGCTCCTTGAGCTCGATGCGGTTTCCAAGTCTGTGAAGAAGGTGAGAGTGGGTAAGTGGTGTGTTAACAGTGCATACGGCGCATTCCCGAAAGGTGCCCAGGGCGGACCTGCTAACAGAAGGATGGGGAATGAACTGCTAAGCCTCTTCCCCAATCCCGTGACTCCCAGAGGCTCTTCATAATATGTGTCGCCACAGAGGCAGAATCAAGACGCCTCACTGCTGTATGTGGGCTTCTAAGGACACTATCACCTATATGCCACCTCCAGGCCGCGGAAGTAAAATTTACACGCTGAGGCTCTCCTTAGGCTTTTGTAATGGAACATGTAGGTCATTTAAATAAAAAAGGAAAGGAAAATGTGACAAGTACCCTCACGTCACTGTTCCCAACCTTTCCTTCTTCCATAGTGAAAAATGCTGACCCGATACCTCAACCAGCTGCCAAGCCCTTCAGTAGATGACTAAAAGGGCAGGGAGAGGAAGTGAGAGCAGAGCTGCAGGAAAAGGTTTTGTAGGAGATAAAACTCAGCTTTAATCTGGTACACAAATGGAAATTTCATGAGTAAGAGGAACCTTCTTAATTTGAGATCTGACCAAAAAAAAAAAAACCAAAAACAAAAAACCCCCACAGTTCTTTGCTATGGCAAGAACAGGCAACTTCAGAAATAAGGTTCTTCCATCTAAAGAAGAGACCAAGGTCAAATCTGCTTAATTTTGAAAACTCAACTACAGGTCTGTTGAAAGAAGGAAGCCCATCCACTCCCACTTGTTGTAACCACAAGTTTTTTCCTAACGATTTACTGCTCTGTCACATGGCAGTCCTCGTCACACGGCGGAATTGTGCAACAGCAGATACACCACTGCAAAGAGGCACTGCTTAGGTCCCAGCGCATTTTTTTTTAAGTTTAAACTCTTTGATGAACCAGTTAAATAATAATAATTATTATTAATATCATAAACCTGGTAATAACTATTTATATGATTGTAAGTTCCAAAATGTTCACTGAACCCATCTCAGACCACTCCTCAACAAGGTATGTATCAGAGAAGAGGTTAAAATGTCATCGAATAACAGCCAAGGACTCCAAAGTCTTTTACAGTTTTATTCTATTCATAAACTATTCCCTCTGCTTGGAATGTATTTTCTCTAAAGCTGTTCTACTTGGAAAAACTCTGTTTATTCTTCGAGACCCAGTTCAAATTCTACCTGTGATGGAGCTTTACCTAACTCCCCAAATACCTTTATTATAAAACCACGTTGTATTGTAATTGTTTGAGTCCTAGGATGCAGGGCTGTATCTTTTTCATCTCTGTATCTCTTGGATTGCTAAGAATATACCAGATACCAAATAACTGCTTCCTGAATAATAATAATTTTAGCCAGCATTTTCTACTAAATGCCAGGCACCATTTAAAGCTCTTTGCCCATGAAAACTTGTAATTCTCACAGAACTCTATGATGTACATACTATTATAAGCCCCACTTTACTGATGAAGAAACCGAGACTTGTCACAGGTCAGAGCTAGCACGTGGGAGAGCCAGGGTGGATGAATGTATGCATGAATCAGTGATAGAGCTCGGCTCTCCATGGCGTCTGGAGGCTGCTTTAGACATAAGCATGGTGGTACCTGAAAAGCAGGCAGGCCATTCAGCAGCAGCAGCACTGCCTACCACAGCGGAATTCCATCTTGAACAAAGAAGTGTTAGAAGTAGGCACACCCACACTTCCCAGCTCACCTCTGAGGGGGAAGGGTCCTGTGCTTACTGCAGAGCAAGTAGGAGGGAACTAACAGGCATACAATTAAGCTGGCTGGGCTGCCCCAGAGCTGTGGTTTTTGCGCTGCAGAGTTGAAGCAATGAATATTCCGAGGCAAATTAGGTACGATCTTTCATCCAGCCCAGCGTGAGTCGGGAGCCCCCCTTACTTGGAGGGTGTGTAAGTGGCTGGTTGACAGTGGATGGTGAGATGCTGCTAGAGGCTGCCTGCTGTGTGTTCTTCCCCACTGCCCTCAACTGTCAAGTGAAGAAAACCTGACTGTAGGCTACCTGAGACGGGAAAAGACGGATGACCTCTGGTTTGAAAGAAGGGAATAAGGAAGAATGGAAAAAAGAAGTTGGGAAGGAAAAAGAAGTCAGAAACAGATGATTATTCCCAAAGAAAGCCCACTTGAATGTTTACAGCAACAAAATCAGAGGAAGCAATAAGGTCCTCGGTTATCAGTCTTCACCATTCTAGGAGGCTTTATTGTCTTGCATGACTTGCACATTTGGTAGGAGGCATTATTTTTCCATTCAAACTAAAATCTACCTTCCCCAGCTACAGAAAAGAGTGAACAATACATTCTGTAAGACATTTATAACTTAGACTTTTAAAAGGAAGAAATACTTCCAAATTAATGAAAGTCTGAATTACATAAGACTTTAAAATATAGATTTACTGCTTTCAAAGAGATACCATAATAAATTAGCATAACTGTCTTTCCTGGTAGAGGTATTTGGAGGACGGTTCAAATAAATAAATAAATAAGAATTATTTTCATAATGGTTGTAAATAAATAATGGCCTAAAAATACATTAAAAGAATATCTTTCAATCTGGGATCCAGGATGTATTTTCAAGGATCTATGAGTTCTCCAAAACAGCTCTCCTACTGAACTGAAAGCAAGGTTTACAATCCAAAATAAATTAATACAAACATATGCAGAGCAAAGCAATTGTAAGGAACCAGAAAAGGAGGCTCACTTAATATGTGAATGATACAGTCCCACCAAGTAGAGGCCAAAGCACATCATGGTGCAGTGACTGTACATTGTACCAGTCATGGATGTTCAACATCATGGAAAGAAATAGGTCAGAAGAAAAGCGCCAATGGTAATGAAAGCTGCCAAGAAACCTGTGGGGTTGCAGGCAGCTCCATATTCATACTCTGAGCAGCAAGTCAGTCTCAGCAAAACACCAGCTATTGTACAAAAATAACGTTAATTTGCATTTCATTAATTTTATGGGCTTTTTTTTGTACTTAACTTTTAAATTTGTTTCAGTTAATAGCTAAATGAGAAATACGAACATAAAGAATTTATATCTAATTTTATGTTTATTTATATTTAAGCAAAATTATAATAATTATGTATGTCAATATTGAAAGACTGCAATTTTAAAGTCAATTAAAAGGAGTCTATAAATTACTAAGGTTTAAAAAGCAGTGTATAAAAACAATACTCTCTTATGTCAGGTGAGCATTCCTCTCGTAATCCTATTTACATTACTAATTTGCTAAGCACCTGTTAAAGGGGCAGAGCAATCTATCCCACACAGCCACTGTTAAAATGAATTAAGATAAAATATACAGGGATTGTATTGAATCTATAGATGGCTTTGGGTAGTACGGACATTTTAACAATATTAATTTTTCTAATCCATGAAGGCAGGGTATCTTCCCACTTGTGTCTGCTTCAATTTCTTTCATAAAAATCTTGCTTCCCTTGTAAAGATCTTTCATTTCCTTGGTTAAATTTATTCCTAAGTATTTTATTGTCTTTGTAAATGGGATTGTTTTATTTCTTTTTCAGGTATTTTATTGTTAGTGTATAGAAACACAATTGATTCCTATATATTGATTTTGTATCCTGCAACTTTACTGAATTCATTGATCAGTTTCAAGTTGTTTTGCTTGTGTCTTTAGGATTTTCTTTTTTGGAGGTGGGTAGGGAGGTCATTAGGTTGGTTTGTTGATTTATTTATAGAGGACGTACTGGGGACTGAACCCAGGACCTTGTGCATGCTCAGTGTGTGCTCTACCACTTGAGCTATACCCTCCCCTCCAGGATTTTCTATATATAAGATTGTATTATTTGCAAATAACAACAGAACAATTTTAGCTCTTCCTTTCAGAGTCAATGTAATCCCTATTAAAATTCCAATGGCATTCTTCACAGAAAGAGAAAAAAAAATCCTAATATTTGTATGGAACCACAAAAGACCCTGAATAGCCAAAGCAATCCTGGGAAAGAAAAAGGAGGTGGCATCACACTTTCTGATCTCAAATTACACTACAAAGTTATAGTAATTAAAACAGTATGGTACTGGCATAAAAATTGACATTCAGACCAATGGAATAGAATACAGAGACCAGAAATAAACCCATGCATATATGGCCAATTAGTTTCTGGCAAAGGAGCCAAGAATAATAAAATGGAGAAAGAACAGTCTCTCAAAAATGGTGTTGGGAAAACTGGAGAGCTACGTGCAAAAGAATGAAACTGCATTCCTATCTTAGACCATACACAAAAATCAATTCAAAATGAATTGAAGATTTAAACATAAGCCCTGAAACTGTTAAACCCCTAGAAGAAAACACAGGGAAAAAGCTCCTTGATATTGGTCTTGGCAAACAATTTTTTTTTGGATATGACACCAAAAGACAAGCAACAAAAGCAAAAATGGACACGTGGAACTAATTTAAAAAGCTTCTGCACAGCAAAAGAAACAATCAACAAAATGAAAAAGGAACCTATGGAATGGGAGAAAATATCTGCAAACCATATACTGGATAAGGGGTTAATATCCACAGTATATAAAGAACTCATATAATTCAACAGAAAAAATCTGATTTAAAAATGGGCTGAAGAAATGAATAGAGATTTTCCAAAAGAAGACATTCAAATGGTACATGAAAAGATGCTCAACATCACTAGGCATCAGGAAATGCAAATCAAAACCAATGCGGTATCACCTCACACTTGTGAGGATGGCTATCAACAAGATAAGGTAACAAGTATTGGTGAGGATGTGGAGAAAAGGGAATCCTTGTGCACTGTTGGTGGGAGTGTAAACTGGGTAGGCCACTATGGAAAACAGTATGGAGGTTCCTCAAAAAATTAAAAATAGAACTATCATATGATCCAGCAATCCACTTCTGGATATATATTCAACAGAAATGAAAATAGGTTATCAAAAAGATATCTGCACCTTCACATTTACTGCAGCATTATTTACAGAAGCCAAGAAATGGAAACAACTTAAGTGTACATCAGTGGAGGAATGGATAAAGAAGATGTGGGATATATATATATATACATACACAATGGAGTATTATTCAGTCATGAGAAGGAAGGAATCCTGACATTTGTGACAATATGGATGGACCTTGAGGGTATTATACTAAGTGAGATAAGTCAGAGAAAGACAAATACTATATATATATCACTTATATGTAGACTCTTAAAAAAAAAAAAAAGCCAATCTCATTGAAACAGGGAGTAGAATGGTGGTTACCAGCAACTGAGAAGTGGGAGAATTAGGGAGATTTGGTCAAAGGATACAAACTTGCAGTTAGAAGGTGAGCAAGTTTTGGGATCTAACGCAAGCATGGTGATTACAGTCAACAATACTGTATTACATTCTCCAAGGTTGCTAAGAGACTAAACCTTAAATGTTCTATCACAAAATAGAAATGATAATTATATGATGTGATAGAGGTATTAGCTAATGCTATGGTAGTAATATTGCAATATATAAATGTATCAAATCAACACAATGTATACCTTGAGCTTACATAATGTTAAATGTCAATCATATCTCAAAAAAGATAAAAATATAAAGTGCTTAATAGATGCTGACGAATAGTAAGAACTTAATTAATATTAGTTCTTTCCTCCTTCATTAAATCTCTATATCCAGTGGAGGACAGGAAGGGAAGTCATCTCTTCCAATATCCTCTACACATACCAACCCCACCTTGACATTCCAATTGGGCAGATGGAAAGCTATCTCTATGGGAACACTGGTAGGTAGCCTACTATGCTGGTAGGGTTCAACTAAAATGGACGGTTTAACTGAAAGTTTCGGCTACCCTGTAAACCTATCTACCATTTATTGTTTCTACAAGGAAAACGTACTCCAAGTTGTGAACTGACTTGCAAAGAAACCTTAGCATCCCATTTTGGACTTGTGTTTTGCATTATTTTCAAGAGATGCTGTCAGACTGTATCAGAAACGAGTTACTGAGCAACAGGGTAACGTGACACTACAGGTGCTTTACAAATTTAGGTGGATATGGAAAGGATACATTAAGGCTGGAGGAGATGTGGCTGGTTCAACCTTTATAATACCAGACCAGATAAAGCCTCAAACTAATGCAGTGGCTGGAGGAGTTAACGGGCAGGGGCTAATTTGAGAGGCTGAACAGACAACACATATCAACCAGTGGGAGGGAGAGGGACAGTGACTGAAGATGACCCTGAGGTCTCTCTAGATGAAGGCCCAGATGATTCTTCCCAGAGGTACACTGAGTAGTGTGGACAATTAAGTTGGCGACAACTGTGCTACTTCAACTGCCAAAAATGAGAAAACTGGTGATTGAATGAAAACATCAAACATAGTGTAAAACCAAGTAGTAAGTGATTAAAATTTCCTCCCATTAAAAATACTTTCATTGCTATTTTCTTATATAAACTTGACTCTAAATCTTGAGTTCAAATGGTTTGGTGAGGGTAATATAAAAGATTCAGGATGCTGACATGGATGCAGGAAGGAAAGAAAAACGTAAAGTGACAATTTCTTAGTTGCCTTTATTTTACTATAAATAAAGGCAAAAAATAAAACTTAGGCTTAGTGGCTGAAGTGATGGGGCCAGTGACGGAGCATGAAGGATGGGAACTGTGGCCAGAGGATTCACACAGTCCAGATGGGCATGAGCATATGCCAACAGGTTTCCTCAAGAAAACTGGACTCTAGAGAGTTAGTGGGTATTACCATAT
Source organism: Camelus bactrianus (assembly GCF_048773025.1). NCBI lineage: Eukaryota > Metazoa > Chordata > Mammalia > Artiodactyla > Camelidae > Camelus > Camelus bactrianus. Next base: position 31,782,133 of record NC_133565.1, read on the forward strand.
AAGAAGATCACATTCTGATTGAAGAAAAAGCTCAATTACCATCAAAAAAATGCTGGGTCTTCGTTTTCCTTATTCGTGCACATCCATGCCTGTGGTCTGTAACACTGGACCACTGCAGAGAGCCAATGCTTCTCTGAATGGAGAATGACAGGTAGAATGCCAGCCATGCCTCATTTTGGGCCCCTGGTCCTTGTGGTTGCCAGAGAACTGGATGCATTCCCATTCCTATCATAACAACCCACCAGTCAATAGAACCCTCAGAGGCACAAAATAACAAGGTTCAAGGCCATTACTAATTAGTTGTAAGTTTATGCAAGTTATCAAACTCTCTAGGCCTTGGGTTCCTTATCTTTTTTAGAAATAAAAAATAACTTAATTCTTTATATTATGAAAGCAATTAGAAAATAAAGACATGAAAACCAATAAAACCTCAAGCCAAAAATCCTACTATATACCATTCCACATCTTTTTCCTGTCCACAGATCAGTTGCGCACACACTGATACACAGATTGTATTTAACACAATGAACATGCTGTTTGACAAGATGAATATCTTTAAAGTCTTCTCCAGAATTTATTGTCAATTCAAAAGATTGTGTAAATGCAAATTTGGGCTAAAATGCCAATCTGAATCATTGAAACAAATTTAACAATGGAAGAAATGAAGTTGTTGTCAGAGTCCTTTAATAACCTCAAACAGTTAAAAAATATTTCTCATATATAATAAGAAACAATTCTTCTCTGATGAAATAGCTAACCTGGCAAGATAATCTATTCAGGCACAGCTGAAAACTAGACAAAGGAGGAAAGAGCCATAGGGTCTCACTTATAGACTCTTTGCTCTTGTTTTACACCCAAAATTAACTTGATCAAATCAAATCAGTGTTTCTGTACAGAAATTGTACAGAAATAACAATGACTCTCTAACCATCTCTTCTGTGATCTTGCCTATTCCCAAACATAAAAGGGTGAAATAACTTCCCAGAACCTGTATTTCTTACTCCTGTCCTCTGAAGCTCCAGACTTCAGCTTTCAACTGTCTCTAGACCACTCCAAACAAAACTAATAATGTTTCCTCCAAAATATGCCCCACCTTCTTCTGGGCACTATTACAATTAATGGTATCACAACATTGGCAGGTATTCAGGCTGGGTCAACTTGACCCCTCCTGGTCCTTCTCACGCTGTATGTAATCAATGCCAGGTTCTGTCTCTCAGATCTGTCCTCTCTTGCACATACTGGGTCCTGGATTTCATCACTCTTTGTCTGAAGTACTGGGATAGTACCTTGTTGTCTCCTAATTCCGCTAAAATATAAATCTTTACCACTTTACTTACTTCATAAAATCATTATTGGTTCTCAGTTGCCCATGAAATACATTTGAACTCTTTAGAATAAAGTATACTGCTCTTCTGTGATCAGATACTGTCTTACCATTTAAAAAAACTGGGGGGAGGGTATAGCTCAGCAGTAGAGCGCATGCTTAGCATGCATGAGGTTCTGGGTTCAATTCCCAGTTCTCCTGTTAAAAAAATAAATTAAAAAAAAATCATCTTCTACATGTTGACTCGTATTAACAATTGTTCAAAATTCTACAAAGCTTTTGATGCTTCAGTCAAATGCCAACTCCCCTGTGAAGTTGTAGATCATCCTTTTAGAATTAACAGTTTCCTCCTGAAATTTCCCATCGTGTGGTATTTATGATCATTTGTATACAACTCTCTCTTTCTCACTAACTAGTCTTAGCTCCTTGAAGACAGGAGACTTTTTTTTACATAGTTTCAGCACCTTATAGTTCTTGAATAGATGATTAAGTGATGCTTTATTAACTGGTTTGAAAGATCAAAATAATTTAGAAAGGGACAGAAGCATTCAGACAGAAGTGGCAGCTGACAAGAGACTACCTGAGAGCAAAGAGGGAAGCAAGAAAAAAACAAAAACCAAACTCAAGAACTCAAAAAACTTTTTAGAGTGGGGCAAACAGCCCTAGGATCACTGTATTTTTCAGAATAGCACCATGATTGACATTGACACTAATTATAACAGGATATCAAAATAATGTTGAATTATGTTTGGTATCCTGTATTGAAGATGGGAAGAAAACAAAAGTCTGAAATATATTTTGGGAAGATTTTTACACAAATGGTTTTATTATTTAAAAGTTTATTTATTCAGTTAGAAAATGCCCATTATAAGTAAACCTGCAAAAATAAACAAAGACAGAAGGAGGAAAAAGCAGCCCAAATCTTAGTCTGTATTTTTAAAAAAAAAACATAGGTCACATAAGTACCAAACGATTATTATAACTAAAACCATTTTAATGTTTAAAGAACTCAAACTCACAGTTACCCAGAAAAATGTGGTCAACTAGAACTCATTCTAGTTCCAGCACATAGAGAGCTAAAGTGTTTCTGTTACTGCATATTCTAACTCACTCTCCTGTTTTAATGTGTCACTGAAGAATGGTGGGGTGGGGGAGAGGTGAGGAAATGGGGAACAACAACATCAAAAAAGAAGACAAAAATGGAGGCTGAGAGAGAAAGGGAATCCAAAACAAAGACAAGGTAGGAGGACAATCAAGAAAAGTTTGAGTACGAACAGAAAAACAAGAGAGAGAGCCCAATGCGTGAGCAGACACATTCAGAAAAAGGACAGACAGCTCTTTAATTTCCCCTCTCTTGACTTCCTTTGTTCTAATTGACTTCAGGCTGGTGTGTGTACCCTTAGATGCACGCTGAATTCCAATGAAGTCCTCCTACACATACACTTTGTAACAACACAATCCAGTTAAAAGGATTTTAATTGGTGTGCACCATTCCTTGCAATTTCAACATTTTAAAAATGAATAGTTTCACTAAGTACCAGATGGTGACATGTACTAATTCATCAGGCCTATTCAATGAATGAGCGTATTAAAATAAATGCACCTATTAGACATGTGTTGCTGACGCTCCATCCTGAGGAAGCCTCCCCTTAAATGAGTGCCCACGGAAGGTGCAGATTTACTGTGCAATACTCACAAGTGTCTCCTGCAGTTATTTGCAGCAGCCATACCATCACTCTTGCATTTCCCTCTAGATCACTCGATATTTCATGCTAAGCAGTCTGTGAGCCCTGTATTCCCCTACAAATTGTTTGACCTTTTAAGCAAGAGTCAGCTAAATACTGGGTCTACCATTTTTCTACTAAAGAGAAGATTTTTACAAATTCATCAAGGTCCTTTGTTAAATAAAACAAACAGGTGAAGGATAGATCAAATGAAGCTCTTGATCCAGCTCCTCTTTCCCCCAATTTGTCTGTGTGGCAGTGAAAGCATTAGCATTGCTAGGCTGGGGAATAAAACAGGGGAGATGGACATCCTGCATGACAGGTTACCATGCTCTGATTTTCTTTAAATTTTGTTAGCATTGGAGAGAAAGGTATAATCTAATAGTAGGTCTCAAAATATACTAGTACAATTTTTGTTAGAGAAACAACTCCTAGAAGCCATTTATTTCCTTAGTTCCTCTTACTCATTACTCTTCCATTTTATATTATCTTGGATCACCACAATTCTACATATATTCTAATGGCAGTGAGTTTCCCAAATCTTTCCAGATGTACAGAGAGAGTCTGGTTTCTGATCTGTTGATGGCATTGAAAACTGAGTGGCTGATCAGATAAGGAAGTAGCAAGGCACAGACAAAACCTAGACTTTGGAGAAGAACAGAGACTCATATGTCATCTGGTGCACAGCAGGAACTGATAAATGTTAGTTCCCTCTCCAAAATAATAGCAAATTAGTGGGGAAAATTTTTGTTTGTTCGTTATAAAAAATCAACCCGAAGGGAAGTCTAACTGAAGAGAAGTCTAAATATGAGTATCTTTGGAGAATTTAGAGATTATGACAGAAAATGCGATTTGGGGGTATACCTTTAAAATTAAAGACAATATGCTTCACCTTATAAAATAAACCTAGAAGACAGAATTTGAGAAATCTGTGCTTATTTATGACGTAGGGTAATGGTTATTGCTTAAAATTAGAATATATCCAAAAGAATTCTTAGGGGAGGGTAAACCAGTAATATTAAATATGTACTTACAGACTAGAAAAAAAAGCCTCCCTAATGGCAAACGCTATTTAAATTTTATTACTTTGTCTGGGTTCTTGCCAAAAAAAGATGAGGTAGAATTAATTAATTATTCAAGCAGAATTTAATTAATTTAGACATAATTAAAAAACCAAAATAACATGAGCATTTTCATCAAGAGACTTCTGTGCAATAATTCAAATTTTCCCTATTATTTTAATTAATAATTTTTGGCAGATTTCTATTATCTTTCACATGTTGGTTCTGCTTTTTTTCCCCTGTAAATAAGAGAATATTTTGATGGCGTGTTCAGCAGACAAACAAGTTCTTCTTAAGAGTCCTGTGTTTGAGACAAGACAAAACTCAAGAAGACACAGTATCAAAACCAATCACAATTCCCAGTCTAAATGGTGAAAAGGAAACATGCTAGAAAAATTGGAACTCTGCCCAATTGGAGAGGAAGCAATGATTTATGGCAACCTAAGCAGACTAAGACAACTTTTGGACGACTCTGAAAAATAACCTATTGTTAAATTATGAAGAACACAATTACCCTACAAATCCAGGCAAAAAGACAGAAAACACAATGCTCCTTGAACACAGAGGGTATGATTAGCTTAACGTGAAGCTACACGGTAAAGTGCATAGCACCCACTTTCATTTTACAGGTAGCTCTCACTAGCATTTTACAGGTAGCTCTCACTGCATTAATAGTAAAGCTTAGCTTAATGTGGAACAATATCAGAGTCTAAAATAAATACCAAATTTGACAAAAAGCAGATGAGTCAGATACACGAAGGGAGCTGGTGTGGTCTAAGGATGACAGCTAACGCAGGGTTAGGGATTCTACTTCTCTTGTCTTTAAGAAACGATCTGAATTAGTCATTTATGCCTCTGGCTACATGGCAAGCCACCTCCAAGGTGCCTGGAATTCCTTGGAAAGGTGCCATGAATATAGTAATGTAAAAACAGACTCTGAATTAGCTTTTCCCAAAAGAAAACAATGAAAAGACAATATTTTGAATATGCTAGACTTCATGCAATATTTTCAACACTAAAAAGAGCCTTGCTTGACGAAAGGGAGGCAGAACTGATCATTTCTTCATGAAAAAAAGATGATGTCTGGAAATGGGGAAACCTGGTATTCAAACACAAAAGCATATCAACTTATGCCATAAAACCTGAAGTTAATATATAGGTCTTAATGTTGAAAAGACTATAGTGAAACCTCTTTCTAAGAATCTGTTCCCTGAAACCATTAACAGTAATCTTGAATTGCTTAACTGAACTTGATACATCTAGCTCAGGACATGTAACCCTGAGAAGAAATGCTAAACATTTGTTAACGTCTACACAGCTGGTTACAAGAAATCATATCACAGTATAAGTGTGTGAAAGGATTTCATTCTACTTTCAGGGGTAGAGGAAAAGAAAGAAACAAGTATTTGTTGATGTACTACAGCCACTGTGTTGGAAATTTTATATAATATCACCTCATCTAATCCTCATAACAACTCTATGAGATAGGACTCATCTTCTCCAACTACAATGAAGAAACTGAAGCTCAGGGGTATAAAATTAGGAAGTGGTGGAGTTAATATTAGAACTCAGACCATCTGACTCCAAGCCCTATGCTTCTTACAATTAATGGCATTTGTAATGGCAAAGATAATATATTTTACCCCAGAGATGAGGTGCTGTAAAATATAATTCTACATAGTCATAACTCTCTAAAGTTGGTTAGCAGGAAAAATATAAAAAGAAACAAGAAATTCAACCATTTCAATAACAAGAAGAATGAGCTGAAACACATCTGATCCTCCTGGAACATCTTTCAAGCATAAAGAATCACCTCTTAATATTCAAGTTTATATTGAGTATTACTGTGTTTTTTTTTTTTTTTCAGTTTCTCTCTTGTCCTTCACTTGCATGATCAGTAGGTTGAAAATGAGCAGATCCTCAAAATAAATGAAGAAACAAAAACCTTTCAGATCCTGAATGTGGTTTTCAAATTGTGAGGGGACTTTCAAATTGTAAAACGTGAAGCCACTATGCCATATTCACAGTCAGATAAAACTTGTTTTTTATAGTAGGGCTTCTTAAACTTTAATGTGCTTATAAAGTCCCTGGATGTCTTGTAAAATTCAGATTCTGATTTAGTAGGTCTGGAGCCACAGACCACTCTTTGAGTAGCAGGTTTTACAGTATATACAAAATATGGGCATGATGAAAATCTGGGGAAAATAGTATATGAAGAAATAATTTATACTGTTTCTTGGAGATGTAGCTAAAGTAGAATACAATGATGAAGTTTTATTCTTGAACTACATAGCATAGTCTATGGAATTAAAATCAGCTGCACAACTCAGAAGAGCCAACGTGATTCTGAAGAAGGATAAAGTCAGAGGACTGACAGAGGACCCATCTTTAACAATAGCCATAAAGCTACAACAATCAAGACAGTGAAATGGCGAAATTGATGAACTGGTGAAAGAACAGACAAATAGACCTGGAACATTAATAGCCCAGAAACAGACCCATATAAATATAGTAAACTGACCTTTGACAAAGGAGCAAAGGCATTTCAATGGAGAAAATGATAGTCATTTCCACAAATGATACTAGAACAACTAGAAATCTATATAAATCTATATTAAAAAAAGAAAGAGAGAGAGACGAATCTAGACAAAGACTTTCTACCCTTCACAAAAATGGACTATAGGCTTAAATGTAAAACACATCACTACAAAATTCCCATAACATAGGAAAAATCTAAATGACCTTGGATTTAGCGATGACTTTTTAGATATTATACCAAAGGCACGGTCCATGAAAGAAAGAATTGATAATTTGAATTTCATTAAAATTAAAAACTTCTGTCCAGTGAAAGACAGTGTCAAGAGAGTAAGAAGACAAGCCACATAATGGAAGAAAATATTTGCAAAAGGAAGACAAGCCACATAATGGAAGAAAATATTTGCAAAAGATAGATCTGAAAAAGAACTCCTATCCAAAATATAAAGAACTCTTAAAACACAACAAGAAGAAAACAAACAACTAAAAAATGGGCAAAAGATCTGAAAAAATACATAATTCATCAAAGAAGATATGCAGTTAACAAATAATTATATGAAAAGATGCTCAACGTCTGTTGAGCAATCGTCCTCTTTGGTATTTACCAAAAAGATTTGAAAATTTTGTCCACACATGCACACAAATGTTTATGGTGGTTTTATTCATAATTGTTAAAACTTGGAAGCAACGACTCCTTCAATAGATGAATGGATAAGCTGTGTTACACATCCTAAAATGGAATATTATTCAGTGATAAAAATAAATGAGCTGTTAAGCCACACCGATATGTAATAACCTGAACTGCACATCACTAAGTGAAAAAAGTCAGTCAGAAAACACTTCATACTAGCATACGAAGTACCAGCTGGTATATGATATTCTGGAAAAGGCAAAACTATGAAGAGAAGACAGTAAAAAGATTACTATTGTCAGGGGTTTGGGGGAAGGGAAATATGAAAAGGTGGAGCACAGGGGAGTTCTGTACAATGATATAATGGTGGACACATGTCATTATGCATTGTCAAAATACAGAGAATGTACAACACAAATAATGAGCCCTACTGTAAACACTGGACATCAATTGATAATGATATGTCAATGTTGGTTCATTGATTACAATGCATATACCATATTTGTGTGGGATCTTGATGGTAGGGGAGAGTGTGTATGTGTGAGGAGAGCAGGTATATGGGAACTCTCTATACTTTCTGCTCAATTTTGCTATAAACCTAAAACTGCTCTAAAAAAGGTCTATTGATTAAAAAAAATCAAGAGCACGCATGTCTCTAATGCTTAAAAAAAAATGGTTAACTATAACCATGAAATTTTTCCAAAGATAAATCAGTATAGCATTATTGAGTTTATATAAGGCACATAATAATTCTTTTCTTAATTTAAAAATTTTAAATGAGATTTTGTTTCCCAAAACATACTGTTTGATTGATTGACTAGACAGAAGGGAGTCCTTCCTTCAACAACAGGGATCCATAAGAAAGCCCTAGGTGGTGCCACGGGTGCAAGAGGAAAACATGCAGGGATGATGGTGGGTCTCGAACCAGGAGCACCATGTTTCCCATTTTCCTTTCAGGACTCTCACAGCGCTCCTCCTCAGCTCCAGGCTCAGAGAACTGCACAGGACCAGGTTGGGCTGAAAATGGATCTGTGCTATTCTAACTAAGGGGCATGGCTCTGGATGCAGCTCTTTTCCCTGAGACTTTAAACAGAGTTGATAAGAAAAATGCAATGTTTAGGAAATTCTGCTATGCCTTACCCCACCAACTGTAAGTACTGTTTTTATCTTTTAGTTCCTATTTACTGGGCTACTACTAATACTATGTATGTAACATCCTTAATCATATAATAACCTTGAGAGGCAGCAACTAACATTTTAATAAATGAAGTGAGGGACTGAAGAGATTAAGTTCCTTGCCCAGTACTACACAGCTTTTTATTAGTAAGCCAAAATACAAACCCAGTCCTGGCTCACTTCAAAGTCCCACACAGTTCTATTAAATCCTGCTGATTCCATACTCCTTGATAACCACCACGCCTTCTTTGCTGCGTTGAAATACTTCCCTAGTTTCTGATCTTAGCATACCCCATTCCACTTGGGACTTGGGCTCTCTCTCAGTTAGAGCCACTAGTAGCTCTGGGAAAAATGATATCCCCATTCTCAGTATTGTTTCCATGGACTTACATTGGCCAGGTCAACAGCTTCTTCTCAAGGTGAAGATTATTAATTATTGTGAACATTGTGTTCATCCTTCCTTCCAGTCTTCTTAGTTTGATTGCTTACATTAACTAGAAGATCTATGAATTCTAGGCAATAGAATGGAAGAAAAATATTGTCTATCATGCCCAAGGGAAAAAGGTAGGAAAATGACCCCCAAAAATCAAACTGCTCTTTAGAGTAACAGAAACCAAATAAAATAATACAAAATGATGGATTATGGAACAGTTAAAGTCTAATGTGTGAAATATGTGAAAATACCTGGTTTTGTTAAAACAGAAATATCTAACTATGAGAACTCATCTACTGATTAAAAACTGAATTAATGGCATTAAAAAAACAAGTCATGAGCAATTACCAAATAACACACACCCTTTACTCCATCCATTACCACTATGTATAGCAGCTATAAAACATAGGTTCAGTAAAGGGTTCCTTTTGAGACAGGAAGGAAGGGGCAGGGCACAGCCATTTAAGGAATGACACAGAAATTAACACCAAGATGGTGGAAGATTCAACTCCCAGTAGGTCTTGAGACCCAAGATGGCAGGAGGTTTGACTTCCAGTAGACCTTGAGTTTCATTATATGCTCATTGTAATACATTAGCATGGTAAATGACACTTCCACAGGTGCCATGACAGTTCTGAGGCTAACTATAAAAGGTCAAAAAGTAGGTCGTGGCCCAATTTTTGGGAATCCCAGTCCCTTCCCCAAAGTAGTTGGAATAATCCTTCCACTTTGTTAGCATATGAAGATACTGAGCCAATAAAAACTAACAACCTCCACTCCTCGTGGCCACTCTCCTTTCTGAGTGACACAGCCCGCACTCTGTCTATGGAGTGTATAACTACTTTTACTTTAAACTAAGTATTCACCCCCACACCTCACAGCCTTCCTCTTGTCTTTTGAGATAGTCTGCACTCTGCCTATGGAGTATGTCTCTCTCTGAATAAATCTACTTTTATTCAACTGTGGCTTGCTCTTGAATTATTTCCTGTGCAAAGCCAAGGACTCACACTTGGTAGGGTGTGTCCCAGGGACTCAACTGAGACCTGGGACACAGCCATCCTCTTGCCCTACATTTTTCCTGTATCACTTTTATTATCTATTTTTTAAAAAAACTATCTCTTCTCTGTTGCTACTACTTTTGATAATAAGAATGAAATAGAGTCAGCAATAAAAAACCTCCCTCCAAACAAAAGTCCAGGACCAGATGGTTTCACTGGTGAATTCTGCCAAACACACAAAGAAAAACTCATACTAGTTCTTCTCAAACTCTTCTAAAAGATTGTAAAGGAAGGAATACTCCCCAACTCATTCTATGAAGCCACCATCACCTTGATACCAAGACCAGACAAAGACACTACCAAAAAAGAAAATTACAGGCCCAATATCACTGATGAACATAGATGCAAAAATCCTCAACAACATATTAGCAAACAAAATCCAAAAAACACACACACACAAAATACACCATGATCAAGCTGGATTCATCTCAGGAACACAAGGATGGTTCAACATATGCAAATCAAGTCAATGTAATACACCACATCAACAAAAAATCACATGATCATCTCAATAGATTCAGAAAAAGCATTTGATAAAATTCAACATTCATTTATGACAAAATAACTTCTTACCAAAGTGGGTATAGAGAGAACATATCTCAACATAATAAAAGCTATTTATGACAAACCAACAGCTACTGTAATACTCAATGGTGAAAAACAGAAGGTCTTCCTACTAAAATCTGGAAAAAGACAAGGATGCCCACTCTCATCACTTCTATTCAACATAGCCTTGGAAGTCCTAGCCACAGTAATCAGGCAACAAAAATAAATAAAAGGGATCCAAATCAGAAGAGGAGGTAAAATTGTCACTACATGTGGATGACATGATAGTATATATAGAAAACTCCAAAAATTCAGCACAAAAACTACTAGAGCTGATAAAAGAATTCAGCAAGGTAGCAGGATACAAGATTAACATATACAAATCAGTTGCATTTCTTTACAGTAACAATGAATTAGCAGGAAAAGAGGGTAAAGAAACAATCCTTTTTAAAATCACATCCAAAACAATAAAATACTTAGGAATAAATCTGACCAAGGAGGCGAAAGACTTCTACTTTGAGAACTACAAACTATAACCTTTAATGAAAAAGAATATGAGAATGAATATATGTATGTATATGCATGACTGAGATACTGTGCTGTATACCAGAAATTGATACATTGTAACTGACTATACTTCAATTAAAGAAAAAAAAAAAAAAAGAAAAGAAGTAAAGAGTTAAGTATCTACCGACTAGAATGTAAATTTACAGTACAGATTCAGCTACTTACTTGCTGGCATAATGGAAAGACAGGATATACATGTTGAATAAAGTTCTATAAAAAGAAAACAAATTGAAACCATATTAAAATAGTTTATTCTAAGAACTTCCATTTCTCTCTTTTTAATATAAGATTCAATAATTTGTTTGTGACACATAAGAGGTGATATAGAAAGTTCAAGATTTCCATATACCCTCAACCATTGAGTCTAAACACCATCAAAGAGAGATTTTCAAAGTATGTGATTAAAGTCAAACCTTTGCATTCATTTTTATCCTTAAGGAAAATTTCCCCCTCCACCTTTTTTTCTTTTTTCTTTTTTTTAACCAGAAAATATCAAATAAGCTAACAGATGGCAAGGGCACTGAATCAAGTCTAATTTGGGTTGAATTCAAGTTTGATTATCTAGAGACATGAAAGCAATTTACCTATATTAGCATCAAATGGCTAATACTGATAAAAATGTTATGGAAATATGATCCAGTAGAAAGCTTTCTGTATTGGGACTCAAAAGACACCCCCCCCCAGGCTAACTAGTTATAAAACTCCGGCAAAGTCACACATTACTTCTGCTGCAGGATCCTTTATCTGCCCAATGGGATGACAAGAACTAATCCCCCTTTCTATGAGATACTGAGAGAATAAGTAGAATCTTTAAAAAATTTTTTTCTTCACTGGGTGTGGTAGGCAGAATAATGACCCTGCAAAGACATACACATTTTAATCTGCAGAACCTGCGAAAATGTTACCTCATATAGCAAAAGGGACCTTGCAGATGTGATTATGTTAGAATCCTGAGAAGAGATTATCCAGGATTATATCTGGGTGAGACCAAAGTAATGACAAATATCCTTAAAAGTGAAGGAGGAGGTAAAATGGTTAGAGTCTGAGTGATGTGGTAAGACCAAAACTTGAGCAGCCATTGTTGGCTCTGAGGATGGAAATGGGCCGTAAGACAAAGAACGCAGGCAAGCCTCTAGAGGGTGGAAAAGGCAAGCAAAAGAACTCTCCCGTAGAAGGAATGCAACCTTGCCAAAAACTGGATTCTAACCCATTGAGCCTAATTTCAGATTTCTGATCTCCAGAACTTTAAGATTAATAAATTTATGTTGTTTTAAACCACTGAGTCCATTGTGATTTCTTAGAGCCGTAGTAGGAAACTAAGGCATTGGGTTCAATGTCAGCTCTGACACTTGTCCTAGCTATGTGTTCTTGGGCCAGTTTTCTATGTCTCTGAACTTTAGTTTCCTTATCTGTAAAATGGGGGTTAAAATTGGCAACTACTGATTGTTATAGGTATCAAATAGGACAAGTGCTAAGTGCTATTCAGTGGTTTAAAAAAGTTAGCTGTTTGTTTATTACTCTTTATGCTACACTAAAGCAATGTAATACAATTATTTTTATAAAATCTACATGCAACTCATAGTTTCCACATACATAAAAAATGAACATTAAAGTTTCGATCACTCAAGTTATTGGAAATACATCGATGTAGAAGTCATTGGTTTGTTCTCATAGACTGTAAGGTTGAAATTCTTTTAGATCTCAAAGTTTTCAAAGGGAAGAAGCAGTATGTGTATAATTTGTTTTAAATACAGATTATACATCCAGTATAAAGTCAGACTCAGCATTGATTTTATCCTTAGGTTATTTCTTTATCCTTCAGGAAAAGGTGACTTACATACCAGGAAACTTTTGATGACCTAAGATAAAATTTAAGATAAGACAGATCACGATAGTCCCACCTTTTAATTTTACTAATAAATAAAGAGAAATTCACAAGGAAGTTAAATGATTCGGTTTGTTACCAATGCTCAGTCAGTTCATGTCAGAGATGGATTACGTCCTGGGTTTTCTACATCCAGATCTGTGCTATTTTGTAACAGTAGGGATCACCAAACTACGGCCCACAGGTCAAATCTGGTCTGCCACCTGTTTTTTGTAAATAAAATTTTACTGGAACACAGGCATACCCATCATTTACATATTGTTTACAGCTGTTTTCCTGATACAAAGGCAGAGCTGAGCAGTTGGAACAGAGACTGGGCAGTAAAGCTTAATTTATTTATGACCTGGCCCTGATACAAGAAGTCGGCTGACCCCTGTGCTACAGTGTATTGCTTCTCAAGGCATGGAAGCTAATTTATTTTTTAAATGTTTCAAATCAATAGATTTTTTTAAAATGACCTTGCAGCAAAGTTTTAAGAATGTCACACAAATAAAGGAATATTATGGCTTAATGTACCGTATAACATTAAATATGGATGAAATTCTGTGCAGTGCAGATTCCATGGCTCCACTAAGACACCATGGGGTTGAGTTCAATTTTGGCTAAATGATGTTGATTTAATAACAGCAAAACTACTCGTCTCAGCGTACAAATGTCAAGCAAAATAATATAATAACTTATTGCTGTAATCATTATTCAGTAAGAACTACTGTAAACATATTCAATCACAATTTATATTAAAAATTGGTAATTATTAAAAATAATGTAAAACATGATGTTTCCTTCATAAAGCATTTATTCATTAATATTTATTGAGTACCTCATCCTAGTGGGATTATATACCTTTTATAAGACTCATATCCCTGTTTTCTTACAATTGAGTAAGGGGAAAGGAACTAATAATTAATGGATGTGCAGAAGCACCACATCTAAAACATATAACCACTGAATTTTCAAAATAAGCATACAGAGAAAGAACTCGCATTTTCATTTTTATAGCTGAAGAAACAGATTCAGGGAAAGTGAGCGTCCCTCCAAGGTTCCACCATTAGAGCTACCAAGTGGTTGAGCTGGACTTGCCCAGGCTTTTCAGTCTCTTAAGATTCCCTTTTCCTTACTTCTCCTGCTTTTCATAACACCTTCAGATTCAACATTCTTTCTTGTATTTGTGGTATGGAACTGTATATGTGGATAGAACAGATGATTATTTGTTCAAGTACTTTGGATTCAAAGCTCCTTTTGAGAAAATTAAAAACTGGTCTTGTCTTCAGATACTTTCCATGGGGAAGTGAAATAGCCCTAAGTTTGGGCAAAAAGATAAATTAGGCTCCTAAACATTAAAAAAATATCAATTTTGCCATTTATACAATTCCATCACCTAAAGTATATCTATCTCCCTTGGATCCAATAATACAGGATACAGGCATATCTGAGACTCATGAGAGAATCTCATAAAATTGATGAAATCCAGTTTATTCTAAAAGTCTCCTGGCTACTCTTCAGCAGAGCCCAAACAAAGAATACTTTAGTTATCTGGTCCCTTCGCTAAACTCTACACTTGTGTGTAGATCATCCATAAGCAACAAAGTAGGACAGTGTTATCCCCAAAGTCCTGTGAAAAGGTCATCAATGAATTTAGACTTAACATCTGACTTTTTATAAAAAGCAGTAAGAGAAACATCTAATCCAAGAATATTCCTAGCTTTTTTGCAAAACCCCAAGGATTTATTTGAGTTGTTTATTATGCCCAACTTCTCATGCATAGGATTCATGTAATATCTCCTAGAGTTTAGTGTAAGAAAAAATAATTTTTTTCATTTATCAAATGAGAAACTTTTTAAAGTAACACATAGGTTAGGAATATGAAAAAAAAGGAAATTATTTTGTTGGATAAAGTAAATTTTGAGAGATCACAATTTCCTATGTTGAATGTATTTCCAAAGCAATACGTTTACAGTCAGAAAAGACTGAAATCCAATTAACTGGGACACCTCATTAAATGCAATGTTGTTCTAACCACTGCTTTAGAGAAAAGAAAATAAACAATGAGATATGCAAAAGTCAGACTTTGGGGAATCCAAGAGATCCCTGCCCTCTCCCCCTCCAAATTAGCCTAGTTGGGGAGTTGAAATATACAAATAAAATGTAAAACACAGAAACACAGAAAATGAGAAGTAGCATCCCAAGATTTACAGATAAAGAATTCCAGGATTTTAAAGAAATCAAACATTTCCCAGATACTTAGAATGTCTGATGTTTTTACTCTTTACTGAATATTCAAGTTTCCATCTAGAATTATCTCCAACCTAAAGAACTTCTTCATCATTTATTTTGTTGCAGGTCTCTTGGGAGCAAATTATCCCTGTTTTCTTTTATCTGAAAATGTTGTCTGTCTTCGTTCTTTTTTTTTAACTGATACATAATTGATATCAGTTTTAGGTATACTATGTAATTTGATATTTGAATATTGTATATATTGCAAAATGATCATCATGATAAATCCAGCCTTCATTCTGGAATAATATTTTTACTGGGTATAGAAATTCTAGATTGACAGTTCATTTTTCTCCAGCACTTTCAAGATGCTATCCTTCTCTTTTCTGTCTTCGATGGTTTCTAATGAGAAGCCAACTATTAAACACCATCTAACAGACCTTTGAGGCTTTGTTCATTTTCCTCCAATATTTCTTTTTTTCTCTTGGATAAATAATATTGATCTATTTGAAATCACTTACTCTTTCCTCTGTCATGTCCACTCAGCTGTTAAGTCCATCCAGTGAGTTTTTCATTTCAGAAATAGTATTTTCCAGTTGGTCTTTTTTCATTTCTATTTCACTGCCAAGACACTGCATTTCTCTGATGAGATTTTCATGCATTGAAAGCATGCTTTGCTTTACTTCATTGATAATAGTTATAATAGCTGTTTTGAAACTCCTGTAGGTTAATTCCAACACCTGATTCATCTTGAGGTTGGAAACAAAAGATTATCTTTTCTTTCTTTTTTAAAAAAATTATTTTATGTTATTTTGTTTTGGGGGGTTAAGTTTAGGTTTACTTACTTGTTTAGTTTTAGAGGAGGTACTGGGGATTGAACTCAGGACCTTGTGTATATTAAGCATGTGCTCTACCAACTGAGCTATACTCTCCCCCCAAAAGATTATCTTTTCAGTTGAGAATGTGTTTCATTTTCTTGGTTCTTTGTATACCAATAATTTTGGATTATATCTTGAGTTGTGGAGACTCTGGATTCTGTTATTTTTCTCTAGTGAACAGTGTCTCCTTTGTTTTAGCAGATCTTTCTTTTCTTTTCTTCTTCTTTTTTTTTTGGCTAGTCTCTAACTATAAATTTTGATTCTTGTGCAAGAGAGCTTCTGTTTTCAGTTGGGCTGGTCTGAGTCTATTCTAGGCATGTATGGTTCAAAGGTCAGTCATAGATGTAGGCTGACAAATTCTGGAGATCTCCTGCCTAGTTCTTTCCCTTGCAAGCCACACTCTCATCAGCATTCCCAGTTTCTCTTTTCTGGTACACCAGACTAGAAACGTTACAGGTTTTTCTGTGTCTGCACCACAGACATCCATTTCATACTGAACAGAATGCATTTAGTCCTGGCTGAAAGGGACTTAACTCCTTGTCTCCCTCTCCCAAGTGAATATGGGTTATTTCTGAGAGTGGTATGGAGAAAGAATTGTAAGACATTCTAAGCTATTTAAGGAAAGGTATATAGTAAGAAAACATATGAATAGTGAGATGCATTAAGGTGGGAAATAATGCTGAAATGTTAAGCATTATTTTAATAATTAAATCATGTAAATTGCTGAATGCCAGCTATGTCTAGGACTATGGCCAAAAAAATATACATTTTAGGCAGATGCATGATATACTCTGATCTCTATTTTGGCTTAAGACTAATATATCTGTACTGTTTAAAACTGCAATATGGAGTATGACTGGAGCTGGAGACAGCAATAAGGTGGCAGTTCCAGTGGTGCAGGTGGGAAGTAATGAGGTCTTAACTAGGCTGCTGGCAGAGGGAATAGAAAGGAAGGAATGGAAATGAGATGATGTAGCATATGACCGACTGATGACCCTGAAATTCATCAATAACCTGAATTGTCACAAAACATAAAATTCTCCTGTTAATAGGCAGGGAGTGTCCCTTTCATTATTTATTTAATAGAGAGGACTATTATAAAAGCAAATCAATAAAATTATTCTTTAGATATACAAGCCTGGTTCATCTGGCGAGCGACAGATAATGACAGATTGTAGTTACATGGGGTCTGGAATCAGACACCACATTGTAGCTGTCCTTCTACCAGGATATACCTATAACGGCGGGAAGTGAAAACCAACCTGTTTTTCCAAACCTACTTACGGGTAGGGTGTAAAGCTGCCACCGATGCAAGCCCAGATACAGGACTATCCACGCTACAGTCTCATCAACACCTGTATAACCAAAGACTCAGAACTGAAAACTGGAAAAGGACTAAAACCTCTTTTTGATTGAGATACTGTAAAAATTAAAGTGACTTTCAAGTCATCACTACCGTAAAGAATACAACTCCAACTAGAACAATACATAGCACTTAGAAAGTACTCTTCATCTTCAAAGAACTTTACCCTCATTAACTAATTAAGAGTCTGAATTCAGTGGGTCTACTATAATTTTATACTATAACAAACTAAAGTTCATTTATTAATAAGCAATACTTTAATGCTCTTATAATTGTCACAATTTTGACTTACATGCAAATTTTTTCTTACATATTGAGTATAGAGTATAGACATCAACACTCCCCCTCTCTTCTACAAAACAATAAACATATCACAGATGCTAGCAATTTAAGTTGACAAAAGCAAAATATATTTGGGCTTTTTTAAAACAAAAGGTGGGAGGGAGAGAAAGAAAAGATGGCCATGATTAGCAGGAAAAAGGGTAAAAGTAGTGCTTTTTAGTGAAAAGAAATTTCTTCATGAGAAATTTGGTAAAAGATGACAAAGATCTTAGTAAAATTTGTTTAGTTTTAAAGAGTTGATTAACAAAAATACACTATGCATTGAGATTTGTTTGATTTAAAAATTATAACTTTTGCTCAGAAGCTTCAACATAGCAGAACAAAAGTAATACCTTTTAATTACTTGTAATCTTGTTGCCTATTACCACCTAGAATGTGTTCCTTGAATAGAGAACACTTCCCTTTTATTTATGTATGACTAGAGAAATTTATCTGAGACATTTCAGCAAAAATAATTATGGTGTTGTCAACAGGCTACCCTCACTAAAATTCATAGAAATCCAAATTAAAACAACACTAAGGAACCAGGGTACTAAGAAATCATCTATCAAATTACCCTAAAATGTGTAAAAGAAAAAAACCATATTGGTTAGGCTGTGGGATATTCTATACACTACTAAGGAGAGTACAAAAAAATGTATAAGTTTTTTCAAGGGTGAAAAGGCATATAAAACATCACCAAACATACAAAGAAACAAAGATAAAAACAAAAAAAAGCACATTAAATACTTACATGCATTTTGATCTTACAATTAATTTCTAAGAATTCATCTAAAGGAATGCTATGCTCACTGATTAATCTATATGCACAAATAATCTTCTACAGGATGTTCAGTACAGTGTTCTTTGTGACAGGGAAATGAGAGACAACGTAAATGTTCCATAACAGGGGATTGGTAACTTAAAGACAGTACGGCAATATGACAGGACACTATACAGTTAATGAAACAGAGATGGTTGCTTAATGACACTGAAAAATGTTCATAAAACATAACTAGGTTTAAAAAGAAGAATAAAATACTACATATACAAGAATCTCAGTTTTGCTAAAAACAATGCATATAAACCTAATTAAAAAGATTAAAAGACTACTAAGTAACAAAGTGTTAAATGAAATGTATATATTCCAAATTTTCTATCAGCATATTTCACTCAACATTTATCACTTTCATAATCAGAAAAAATTAAGTTGAGTTACTAAAAGAAAAAGTCACATATGCCCTTTACCCAAATTCAATGTACTCTAGATATTCTTGCTCCAACGGTTACACATAAACCTTCTGCTCTGTCACTGCAGTTTTGAGTGAGTCCAGCAAAGATCATTCTGAATGTCTATGACATGGTCAGTCACCTGGGAGGGATTACATCAAATTGTTATGAGTTCAGGGACCCAAATGACCGCCCTCTACTGCAGACCAATACTAAAGTAAGACTACGTGTGTCCTAGGCAAGATTTGTTCTTTAGAGGTGAAAGTCTAGTGCATTAACCAGGTTTTATATTAAATGTCTTCATCATTTGTGAGCAGCCAGATGGTTGGTAATATGTGTAGATATTCTGAAACATAGGCTGGCTGATTTCAATTAGCTCTGAAGTGAGACAAATGATAGTGCAGATCTATATTGCTAAGCTCAGGGGTACTGAGAGAATATTTTCTTTCACATGAATACCCCAACCTAGAGTTCCAATTATATAACATAGCTAATGGGTTATCCTGGAACACATGTGCTGTTGGAAAGAATCTCTGTTATGAAGCACCTAACTGGGCAAACATTTCATGCCCAAGATAAGGAAACCTGCTAATGTGAGTGAGGAAAGGGAATTAAAACAACAACAACAACAACAAACCAACAATATAGCCTAAATGCTTGTGTTCAAAATGCACTAAGTTTTGTGAGCGATTTTGGCAGCAAATAAAAATACTTCTATGGTAAGCTGCAGTAGCTGTGGGCCAAATCGAAGACTCCGCCTGAAAAGATTAGTAACTAAATAAGTGTTGGCTTTTCCAGGCTTAGCATGCAATGCCAATTTTATGTCACTTTCCTCAAGGTGCCAGCTGTGTTGTTCCTGACGATTCTCCTCTACACTATACTAAGAAAAAGGACACAAAAGAGTCCTTGAGAATGCCACTATGTGGATATATCTTGACTTTAGAAATTCAGGCAAGTCAGGATAGAATGGAATTAATTCTCTTTTGTAAAAATAAAATAAGTTGAGAATTTAAAATTTAATTCCTTTTCTGAGTCACAGGGATCTGATGGTCAGAAAAGTGATTTGACTCCAAGTCTCCCAAATAAGTCAAATGAGTTTGTTTTTTAAACATGAAGTAAAACAGAAACATAAAAATTTTAAACATAATTTTAATCTTTTTCTTTCACAGAAACAATCGACATTTTTCTCCTCCTTGTTTGCTATATTGCTAATCAAATGCTTGATGTTAAGAAAATTAAGTGGTTTTTAATGCTTCATCCCATTCAGTGACTGAGATGCTTACCATTAACTGCTAAATACCGACCATACGACAGGTAACTACCAGGTGCTTCAGGCACGTTATTGTTTATCACTAACCATCCCAATGACTTTATGCAGGTAAGTATTTTCACTCTGCAGACTAATGAACTGAGAGTCAGACATTAAGTAACTTAATCACGGTCACACAGTCCAGGTCCAAAACCCATGCTCCCTCTCTAACCATAATTAAATGGAAAGATCTGTTAGTCAACTGCTCTCAGCGATTCATTTCTTTTTTTTTTTTTTACAAGCAGAAACAATAAAACAAACAAACAAACAAACAAACAAATAAAACCTCTGGGACACACCATTATTGCCTGAGACAAAGCATGGAGTTTCCACTAACACAGAGGTGTGTCTTCCAGATGCAACTTTCTTTGTCATAGGATAAATAAGCATTCTAAACAAGTTTGAAGTGGCAAAATGAAGGGCAAACAGCTAATCTTACAGGCAAAGAGACAAACACAGTAAGGAGACAGGAGCTACAGGTAATAAAAACAATTATTTGGACACCTTCTTCTCAAAATGTGGACCACTAACCAGCAGCATGGGTATCACCTGTGGGCTTGTTAGAACTATGGCAGCCCAGGCCCCACCCTAGACCTACTCAATGTTAGAATGTTTTTTAACATGAAAGCTTGAAAAGCAATGATTTTAATTATAATTAAGCCAGTTATGACTAAACGATGCTCAAAACTAATCTGAAGAGGTAGAAATTAGCCTATGGCCAACAACACCTCCAGGAAAAACACGTATTTTTCATGAATTTCCATTACTTGATTAATTCTGTAAATTGTGAATAGTAGCTTTTGCTTCACTTGCTAAGAGCATTTTTGCAGCAAATTTTGAAGTCATTATTACATTCTTTGATTCCTACCTACTAAGAACTGGTTTCATGTCTCACTTTTCATCCAAGTCAAAACAGAAAAGCAACAGCAGACACATAGAGTTTCACCTTAGAGTGATCAGGGCCAAAGGGTCATGATATGACCTGCAGGAATGAAATGCATTTATATGTAAGAGCTGTCCTTACCCAAATTCAAGGTTTTCCTTATGATTTAACTATAGTAGCAAGCAACCTGGATATTACCCTACAAAATGCAATTTTCTGTATCAACAGTGGTCTTTAGTATCATGGCTAAAGGAAAACATTTATGAATTCATTTGTCAAGCAAAAGATCTTGTAAAAATATCTTACTTCTTTTACACAGCTAGCCCTATCCAAGCCATTAAGACTACAGGGACGAAAGCAATGCATCTGATTATAGACAGAACACAATTAAATCTATTAAGTAATTGAATGATAATAAAATAAAATGACCACTGTCCTATTACATGAACTAAAACGTAAAATTACTGATGGATCCCTCTTCTCATTGAAAACAGGATATTTGCCAGATAATTAAAAACAACCTGCTTGAAGTAACTGACCAAGTGACAATGCATTGATTTTAAAGGGAAAACAATAACCTCATTTGAGAGATTAAAAAAATTTTTTTTTAATTTTTTATTTATTATTTACAACTATTGGGTTTATAAAGCACTCATGTGGAATGAATAAAGACTGCTTCTGAGTCAAAATCTATCCCTTTGAATATAATTTAAGGGAATTCTCTCTTAAAGCAATTTTACTTTTGTCAGGGTTATTCTTTATCATGCATAAAAATAAAAAATCTGAGTCAAAAACCCCCACAAAACTTAAAAAATAGGTAGAATATTGTTTTTCCTACTTTAACTTCAAAAAATCTCTCAGACCAAAGAAAAACTCAGACTGAGATACTGAGATACCACGTGGTTTCTAATTCAAGACTCTTCTACTTTATAATCTTGTAACACTAACATTCTTATATCCTACAACAAAAGGGACCAAAAAAAAAAATGTGTCACCCAAATAATACCATCAAAGCAGAAAAAGATTAGTAATACAATTCAATGTTCAAATTATAGTAAACTTTTCTTAATTGTCTAGTTTTTCCTATTACAGCGTTCTTTTGTCTGATGGTGCCGTCCATCTTTGCTTCTCTTCTCCTTCATCAAGATTGTTGACCTTGCTTAAAAGACAAATGATTTGTCTCTGACTTTTCAGATGGTTAAAGTCTGCCTAATTTGAGTAAGCTCTAAAAAAAAAAATGCTGTTTTAGAAAGGTCAATTAGTCCTAAACAAAGGCGTTCAGTTCAGTAAGCATCTCCCATAGACATACGTCCTCCCAGGCTAAGCCAATATTTCCTGTTGTGCTCTAGCGTATAAAGGGGCAAAGGAAGCTGTAAGTGAATGAACACATTACCAGCTGGAGTCCCCAGTTTATAATTTCTGACAGCACTTACAGGAGATTTTCACTGGGCTGCTACACCAGCTTTTTTGAAGATTTTGCTGAATTATGCCATTTGTAGGGAGCGGGGTGTTTAAAAACATATCCAAGCCATCAAGAAACCTGAATGTTTTTTCCTCCACAGTGATTTCTGGTCTTGCCCATCTATTTCCACTTCCACAGTTGCATCCTTCACATTTACATTGTTCTGGCATTCTCCCAGCTGGTGTCTCTGCCTCTAGGCCCTCTCGCTCCATCCATAAACACTCATTAAAATACTGTTCCTCAATTTATTTCATCATGTAACTTGCCTGTTCAAAAATTACCATGACTTCCTGTTTCTTAGCGTATCAAACCTACATTTCTTAACTTGGGTTTCAAAACCCTCCACACTTCAAATCAATTATTGTCTCCACTTTACAGATGAAAAATGTGAAGCACTTTGAGATAACTTGACCAGGGTCACACAGTTAGTAGAGGAGTTGGGATTTCAGCCCAGGCAATCTGGTTCCAAATTTTATGCTCTCAAGCATTACACTGCATTGCTTCAGTTAAAAGCTTGGTGTATAATGTTACCTTGCAGTTGTATTTATTGGCTTCTGGATATTTTCCCAATTACATTGTTCTCTGAGACATCCCACTTCTTTTGTATGTTCACACAGAGCCTATATGTAGAAGACAACTGAATGTTTCATTGACTGGTGTTAACTAGTGTAGTTGTTCAGGTCTCTGAATGCATAAGGTAGTTAAAATGGTTTTCGTCTATTAACATCCTCATCTGCTGTAGTTTCTGCATTTCCTTGCCTAAAAATAGTTGTGGCATTAAATTTTCCTATATGGTGTTCTGGTCCAGAAATATACAGCGGTACAGTCCGAGCAGAGGCTTACAAAAAAAAAATCACTCCTGCAGTGTTAAAGGAAATCCTAGAAATAAAAGAAGCAGGAAGGCTACATCAAGCATGACGTTATGCAATCTCCAGTACTTGCAATGCTTAAATTCGAAACAACACTGAATACACTCACTGTTTTCTGTATATGATCAAACCAACAAAGTAAATAAAGGGGGAGCCCTTTGCTGAGAAGGCACTGAGAATGTACATTCCATGAGTGAAAGCAGCTAACCAAAGCCTTGTTAAATGCTAGGCAAAGTTTGTGTAAATTAAATATTCATGCTTAGCATTGTGCCCTGAGTATTTGATCAATCCTTAACTAAGAGACAAAAAGGGAAATCAATACTTTCCTTGTAATTCTGTCAAGTTTGCAGCAACTGAAAATAAAAGGATATATGGATGATACTATACAAACAGAAAGACTATAACCAGGAAAAGAACATCTCTCTTCTCTTTTTTCTTGTGGTTTTTTCACCATGACATTATCAGTCAAATTGACCTGAGATGTTTCAAAAAGAAATCTGAAACACTATCATTTACAAAAATCTACAGAGATATGGTTAATCTCTGTAGATACATATGGTTAATCTCTGTAGTTACATATGGTTAATCATATGTATCATCACAAACAAATGATGACAGAGTTGCCAGTACAAAGAATTAGGCATCTACATGTTCTTTCACTGACAAAAGCCCATTGTTCTATGGTTTTGAAATTAACAAGTTTATGTCCCAAGTTCATGATATATCAATAGGTCTGTTTTTAAAATAAGACAATGTATAACTTTGAAACTGGATCCCAAAATAATTAGCTACTCTAGAGGATTCTAGAGAGCCCAGATGCCACCTATCTTCTCTATTATTTTCTGAGTAGTCCAA